>NC_136388.1:71487006-76487006 GCF_965140285.1 Lepidochelys kempii
AGCCTATTTGGCTTCATTTTGCTTGTTTTGCATGATCACTATCATGCTGACCTAGCATGTGATCTAGCAATCACAAAGTACCTTTCACACAAGTGAATCACAAAGTACCTTACTTATTGTTTGTTTGTTTTTTCCAATTGACCATGGAAGGTGTGCAACCTCAACACTAACACTGAAAGGGTTAATGGGAACTTAAAGGCTTAATTAGTGCTCCTGGATGCACCTAGAGGGTGGGCCAGGCCCAATTAAATATGAGTCACATGTAAGGGTGGAGCTGGTGCTGCTATTAAGAGAGGAAGTATCGAGTGGAAAGGGGCTGTAGGACAGAGATGGAAAGAACTCTGTAGTTACTTTCTTGGTAGTAGAAAGAGTAGTAGGTCTAAAAGAGAAGTGTTGGGAAAGAATTGGCTCTAGGACACTATTCCAAGCAGACTACTCCAGTAAGAGGCCAGGAGAGAGATGGAGAAACTACTGGGGCAGAGCAAGCTCCAGTAATGAGTCCTGACAAAAGGGGCAGGACCCAGACCTCCAGGGAAGTTTTCAATAGGGAACAGAGCACAGGGGAAACTTAAGAGGGACAAAAGGTCAAGTCTAAAGAAGGTTAAAGTTTGTATCTGTTTATGTTTTCAGTTAGGATTTCTTGGAGGACTGCAGGGAGCCCTGTGAGCCTGGGTTGTGAAAGGAGTCTGAGAAGAACACAGTGGGCCCAAAATGGTGCTGTATGAAAGTCCAGCTGATAGGCTGTGTTAGGCAGAAGCCCTGGGAGGTAGTAGGGGCCAAGTCTGAATAGACATACCTTGCCTGATCACTGCAGGATCCCTAGGCTGGAACCCACAGGAAAGAGAGGGTTGGGGTTCCCAACTAACCACTGCTGTGGAGGCCCCTAATATAAGCATGACAACTATGCAAGAGTTCAGAGAAGTTTGTTTCACCTTAATACAGTGTTTCCCAAACTTGGGACGCCGCTTGTTCAGGGAAAGCCCCTGACGGGACGGGACGGTTTGTTTACCGGCCGCGTCCGCAGGTTCGGCCGATCGTGGCTCCCACTGGCCGCGGTTCGCTGTGTCTGGCCAATGGGGGTTGCGGGAAGTGGCGGGCTGAGGGATGTACTGGCTGCCAGTGAATCATAAGATTCCTATGCACAGTTAGGACCTATGTGGGATTTAGAAGATTAGAAAGTTGGGCTGAGCCAAGTCAATCAGTCTTAATGAGTAGGCTCTTCTTGTTTGTAATAGTCAAATGCTTTCCTTTCCAGAAACACTTACTTTATAAAAGTAAAATGACTTTTATATCCTGTATCAATTTTGTTGGTGCAGGTGCACCATTCAATTTCCATTTGGATCTTCTAACTATGTCAGCGTCGTAAAAGCCATTTATAGATATGCTTTTCCTTAGGCATTTTTAAACAGGTGTTAGATGAAGAAGGTGGCTGGAGAAGGAATTTCTACATGAATGTTTATAATGTATAATGCTAATTTTGGGCCACAACATTTGGAGAGTCTGTGCCTTCATGCAGATGCCCTTATGAATTAAAAATGAAGCATGAGTAATGAAGATTAGTATGTGATATATGCTGTCCCCAGAAATAGCTCTAAATATGTTTTTCAAAGGTTTTCAATAATGAGTCAGCAGCTCTTTAAGGAAACTCATTTTCTCTAAGAAAACACACTTAGTCAGCCAACTATACCAGGAAAAATAAGCATTGACACATGAAAATAGAAACTTTGAAAATCCCTATCTGACTGGTCACTTTAAGTATTTGTTGTCTTCAGAAATGCAAAGTAAATGTTCACAATTTTACTAGCAACAATAGCATTTGGAGAAGGTACACAATGTTAATCCTTTTTATCCTTTATATTAGTCAAATAGTAGTTTATTTCATGTTTCTTAAGATCTATACTGACGGTATAAACTTTATTGCTACCTTTCTTGCCCATACTACCTGAGTAGTTTGCAAGGCCCTGGGATTTTGGCTAAGTCCATCCTATTAGGATGACATCTGTAAAATGACTCAGATATATTCTTGATATAATCCTATTTACAAAAAAGTGTATGCGAAATGCTATTTCTCTGAACAAAATAGAAACCAAGGACAGTAGACAGGTTCCTTACTGAGCACTGGTTTACACTATAGAATTACTTCGGAATGCATACATTGCTCAGGGGTGTGAATAATCCACACCCCTGTGTCACGTAGTTATACTGACCTAAGCACTGATGCAGACAGTGCTATGTTGGTGGGAGAGCTTTGCCTGCTGACATAGCTATTACCTCTCATGGAGGTGGATTAATTAAAATAATGAGAGAACTCTGTCCCATTGGATTAGAGCATCATCTTCATTAAAGCATTACAGATGCACCGATGCAGCATTTTAAGTGTAGAAGTAGTGTTAGAAATTCCCAAGTCTGTCTCTTCAGCGGGTCCAATAGGGCCCATCCCTCTGCTTCCTCTTAGGGTCACACTCACAACTTTCTCTAGCTCTCTCTGGCCCCCTGCAACCAGTATCTTAGCCCCTGTATTTGCAACCAGGGGAAAACCTCATAACTTAGCTCTGACCTGCCATGTGGCTTAGCCCTGGTCTACACTAGGACTTTAGGTCGAATTTAGCAATGTTAAATCGATTTAAACCTGCACCCGTCCACACAGTGAAGCCCTTTATTTCGACTTAAAGGGCTCTTAAAATCGATTTCCTTACTCCACCCCTGACAAGTGGATTAGCGCTTAAATCGACGTTCCCAGCTCGAATTTGGGGTACTGTGGACACAATTCGATGGTATTGGCCTCCGGGAGCTATCCCAGAGTGCTCCATTCTGACCGCTCTGGACAGCACTCTCAACTCAGATGCACTGGCCAGGTAGACAGGAAAAGAACCGCGAACTTTTGAATCTCATTTCCTGTTTGGCCAGCGTGGCAAGCTGCAGGTGACCATGCAGAGCTCATCAGCACAGGTGACCATGATGGAGTCCCAGAATCGCAAAAGAGCTCCAGCATGGACCGAACGGGAGGTACGGGATCTGATCGCTGTTTGGGGAGAGGAATCCGTGCTATCAGAACTCCGTTCCAGTTTTCGAAATGCCAAAACCTTTGTGAAAATCTCCCAGGGCATGAAGGACAGAGGCCATAACAGGGACCCGAAGCAGTGCCGCGTGAAACTGAAGGAGCTGAGGCAAGCCTACCAGAAAACCAGAGAGGCGAACAGCTGCTCTGGGTCAGAGCCCCAAACATGCCGCTTCTATGATGAGCTGCATGCCATTTTAGGGGGTTCAGCCACCACTACCCCAGCCGTGTTGTTTGACTCCTTCAATGGAGATGGAGGCAATACGGAAGCAGGTTTTGGGGACGAAGAAGATGATGAGGAGGAGGAGGTTGTAGATAGCTCACAGCAAGCAAGCGGAGAAACCGACAGCCAGGAACTGTTTCTCACCCTAGACCTGGAGCCAGTACCCCCCGAACCCACCCAAGGCTGCCTCCTGGACCCAGCAGGCGGAGAAGGGACCTCTGGTGAGTGTACCTTTTAAAATGCTATACATGGTTTAAAAGCAAGCATGTGAAAGGATTACTTTGCCCTGGCATTTGCGGTTCTCCTAGATGTAGTCCTAAAGCCTTTGCAAAAGGTTTCTGGGGAGGGCAGCCTTATTTCGTCCTTCATGGTAGGACACTTTATCACTCCAGGCCAGTAACACATACTCGGGAATCACTGTAGAACAAAGCATTGCAGTGTATGTTTGCTGGCATTCAACCAAAATCCGTTCTTTCTCTCTCGGTGTTATCCTCAGGAGAGTGAGATATCATTCATGGTCACCTGGTTGAAATAGGGTGCTTTTCTTCAGGGACACTCAGTATAGCCCATTCCTGCTGGGCTGTTTGCCTGTGGCTGAACAGAAATGTTCCCCGCTGTTAACCACAGGGAGGGGGGAAGGTTGAGGGGGTAGTCACGCGGTGGGAGGAGGCAAAATGTGACCTTGAAACGAAAGCACATGTGCTATGTATGTAATGTTAACAGCAAGGTTTACCCTGAAAGAGTGTAGCGACTGTTTTATACAATGTGTCTTTTTAAATACCGCTGTCCCTTTTTTTTTTCTCCACCAGCTGCATGTGTTTCAATGATCACAGGATCTTCTCCTTCCCAGAGGCTAGTGAAGCTTAGAAAGAAAAAAAAACGCACTCGCGATGAAATGTTCTCCGAGCTCATGCTGTCCTCCCACACTGACAGAGCACAGACGAATGCATGGAGGCAAATAATGTCAGAGTGCAGGAAAGCACAAAATGACCGGGAGGAGAGGTGGCGGGCTGAAGAGAGTAAGTGGCGGGCTGAAGAGAGTAAGTGGCGGGCTGAAGACAGGGCTGAAGCTCAAATGTGGCGGCAGCGTGATGAGAGGAGGCAGGATTCAATGCTGAGGCTGCTGCAGGACCAAACCAGAATGCTCCAGTGTATGGTTGAGCTGCAGCAAAGGCAGCTGGAGCACAGACTGCCACTGCTGCCCCTCTGTAACCAACCGCCCTCCTCCCCAAGTTCCATAGCCTCCACACCCAGACGGCCAAGAACGCGGTGGGGGGGCCTCCGGCCAACCAGCCACTCCACAACAGAGGATTGCCCAAAAAAAAGAAGGCTGTCATTCAATAAATTTTAAAGTTGTAAACTTTTAAAGTGCTGTGCTTAAAGTGCTGTGTGGCATTTTCCTTCCCTCCTCCACCACCCCTCCTGGGATACCTTGGTAGTCATCTCCCTATTTGTGTGATGAATGAATAACGAATGCATGACTGTGAAGCAGCAATGACTTTATTGCCTCTGCAAGCGGTGATTAAAGGGAGGAGGGGAGGGTGGTTAGCTTACAGGGAAGTAGAGTGAACCAAGGGGCGGGGGGTTTCATCAAGGAGAAACAAACAGAACTTTCACACCGTAGCCTGGCCAGTCATGAAACTGGTTTTCAAAGCTTCTCTGATGCGTACCGCGCCCTCCTGAGCTCTTCTAACCGCCCTGGTGTCTGGCTGCGCGTAACCAGCAGCCAGGCGATTTGCCTCAATCTCCCACCCCGCCATAAACGTCTCCCCCTTACTCTCACAGATATTGTGGAGCACACAGCAAGCAGTAATAACAGTGGGAATATTGGTTTCGCTGAGGTCTAAGCGAGTCAGTAAACTGCGCCAGCGCGCCTTTAAATGTCCAAATGCACATTCTACCACCATTCTGCACTTGCTCAGCCTGTAGTTGAACAGCTCCTGACCACTGTCCAGGCTGCCTGTGTACGGCTTCATGAGCCATGGCATTAAGGGGTAGGCTGGGTCCCCAAGGATACATATAGGCATTTCAACATCCCCAACAGTTATTTTCTGGTCTGGGAAGAAAGTCCCTTCCTGCAGCTTTTGAAACAGACCAGAGTTCCTGAAGATGCGAGCATCATGCACCTTTCCCGGCCATCCCACGTTGATGTTGGTGAAACGTCCCTTGTGATCCACCAGAGCTTGCAGCACTATCGAAAAGTACCCCTTGCGGTTTATGTACTCGCCGGCTTGGTGCTCTGGTGCCAAGATAGGGATATGGGTTCCGTCTATAGCCCCACCACAGTTAGGGAATCCCATTGCAGCAAAGCCATCCACTATGACCTGCACATTTCCCAGGGTCACTACCCTTGATATCAGCAGATCTTTGATTGCGTGAGCTACTTGCATCACAGCAGCCCCCACAGTAGATTTGCCCACTCCAAATTGATTCCCAACTGACCGGTAGCTGTCTGGCGTTGCAAGCTTCCACAGGGCTATCGCCACTCGCTTCTCAACTGTGAGGGCTGCTCTCATCCTGGTATTCATGCGCTTCAGGGCAGGGGAAAGCAAGTCACAAAGTTCCATGAAAGTGCCCTTACGCATGCGAAAGTTTCGCAGCCACTGGGAATCGTCCCAGACCTGCAACACTATGCGGTCCCACCAGTCTGTGCTTGTTTCCCGAGCCCAGAATCGGCGTTCCACAGCATGAACCTGCCCCATTAGCACCATGATGCATGCATTGGCAGGGCCCATGCTTTCAGAGAAATCTGTGTCCATGTCCTGATCACTCACGGGACCGCGCTGACGTCGCCTCCTCGCCCGGTATCGCGTTGCCATGTTCTGGTGCTGCATATACTGCTGGATAATGCGTGTGGTGGTTGATGTGCTCCTAATTGCCAAAATGAGCTCAGCGGCCTCCATGCTTGCCTTGGTATGGCGTCCGCACAGAAAAAAGGCGCGGAACGATTGTCTGCCGTTGCTCTGACGGAGGGAGGGGCGACTGACGACACGGCTTACAGGGTTGGCTTCAGGGAGCTAAAATCAACAAAGGGTGTGCCTGTACATCAAGGAGTATTTCAGGCAGGACTGCACGGAGGGTTCCAATAAGAAATGGTGCACCAAAGTTATCGTTGTTATTGGAACAAGGAGGTTAGCCTGGCCTCTGATTGATACATGGCTAGATTAACCTCGCTGCGCCTTCTCTGTGACTGACTGCAGTGTGATCTAGACAGGGGAGGAGGAAAATGAGTACAAAACAAATCTGGTCTATTTCTTGTTCTGACCCACTCCATCTATCCTTTACATCTTTGGCTGGCAGCGGACAAAAAAGGCGCGAAATGATTGTCTGCCCTTGCTTTCACGGGGGGAGGGAGGGTGGGAACGGGGTCCTGACGATATGTACCCAGAACCACCCGCGACAATGTTTTAGCCCCATCAGGCATTGGGATATCAACCCAGAATTCCAATGGGCAGCGGAGACTGCGGGAACTGTGGGATAGTTACCCACAGTGCAACGCTCTGGAAGTCGACGCTTGCCTCGGTACTGTGGAAGCGCTCCGCCTAGTTACTGCACTTAATGCACTTAGAGCATTTTCTGTGGGGACACACACACTCGAATATATAAAACCGATTTCAAAAAAAACGACTTCTATAAATTCGACCTAATTTCGTAGTGTAGACATACCCTTAGTGCCTTGACAGATAGCCCCACACAAACCCTGCTGTTTTTAACATATTAAGGGACTAGATTAAGTCTTCGGTGTAGCCTAAAGGAAGGTATCTGGCCAACCACTAGCTATAATGAGACCTGTGATTGTCTTGGGATCCGTTATCACCTTTCAGAATAATGTTTTGTTATTTGTCTTACAGAATAGTCTGGAGTTTAGTGCCCACGTAGTTTAGAGCCCCATTGCACTAGACACTGTACACACATAGAAGAAACAATCCCTGTTGTAATGCATTTCCAGCCCTTTACTGAGAACAACAGAGATGACCCCCTTGGCCTGCACAGTGCCCCAGTAAAGTCAGCAGCATTCCTCATGAGCAAAGGGAAGTGCCTATATGGTTCTCACTGCAAGATTATTGCTTCTTAATTCAAAGTACTAAAGCAATGTAACTACATAGCCTATATTAAACTTAAATTCAATGCCTGTGCTTTTGGGTCCCCAGCTATGGGTCACCTATCAGTACTGGTGCTTCAGAAATTTGCCACTGATAATTTGATAATGGTCCTCCCTTCTTCTGGTGGTCTGCATTCCAAAGCCTCCCATCTTGAAGCCTTAATTATGAAATTAATGTCCAGCCGCTGTGCCTTGTACATGCATCCAGTTATGACCATGCTAACTCCGACTAGAACTCCATCACCTTTTCAGATCCTGTGAGATCTGGAGAGCCCTCGCCTCCACTGCAGGTTAGAGTCTGTATTACAGCCAAGCAAATAACTTACAGCAAATCTACCTAACACTTTATATGTTTCATGCATTGTCCAGGCCTCGAGTTTAATTGTTGTTCAGAACATTCAGTGAATACTTTAATGATTTTTGTTTGTTGTCATTCCAAGACAAGAATTCAATATTCTATTTATACTGTATGTACATATGTTGTATATTGACACTTCATCCAGATCAGGACTTCATTATACAAGGCACTGTACAAAAAAGCAAGTCCAGCTACATTGTTCAGTTGTGATTTAGGTCACATGAGTCTTTTACTGGGTTGGAGATAACATAAATCTTATCTGGCTACTGGTGCTAATGCGCTTGGATTTGGAATTTATTTCCTGCAAGCATTAGAGTGCCCATTTCAAATTCATGTTCTAAGAGCATCTGTGAATAATAAAACCTAATTGTATGAAAGTTTGCAAAATGGATACCCAATAGCCACATAAACACAGCTAAAGCCAATAAAAATCTAAAGATGCAGTTTTCCCCTATTTCTAATTTGCGCAATTGAATGTGAGGCAGGAAGAATTCTACTCATTTGACCCAGTAGGTTGCTGAATTCATCATTAAGGGCCACTTGTGCCTGAACCTCTTGATGTGTGCAAGAGGCAGAGGACAGTGCAGAGCAACCTTGTTCCCGCAGGCTAGTAGCTCCCCTAAGCACCAGAATTGTGTGGGGTTAGCACTGCTAATTCAAAAGAGGGTGCAGAAGAGGTAACTCCTATGGCCCTCACATACAGCCCAATGGCTGAAGACCCAAAGGAAGCTACTTTGTACGCCTGTGCACTGGCAATGGTTGTGCCAATCAGAGGAACAATGACTCAGAGCTCTTGCAGGGGTGTTTTTATTCTGAATTGCCCCAACACAGTCTTTTGCATATTTTGAACAAAGGAGCCCTAAAGCAGGATGTGGGAGAGGTATCTGGCTAAATGGGATGAGTCTGGGACTGGTACAAGTCTAACTGTGATTCACGTATCCAAAATGATGGGGAATCAGTGCATTAGTGTCATGTTCTAGGATGCAGTCCAACCTGGTGTGGGATTGTCAGCATCTTCCCTGTAACTGCTGGGTGCCTTGAATACGCTGCTGCTGTGATTTACAGCCTGGATACTTGCAGCCAGCAAACTAGCATGAGCTGAGTTTCAGTGTTAAGCAGCTGTGAACCAGCAACTCTGCTTCCAGCAGCCTGCTTGTTACATTCCAGCCCCACTCTGTTATACACCAGCATTGGTTATACCTGGCAAGTTGACCCCAATTCCCCCCTGGACCTGAATTTTCTGAAAACTGTGTGCTTTGCAATGGCCAGTCCTCTCCTGAACCATTCAGAGGAATAGCACAGTTTGTTTGTTCCTCTAAGGCAAAATGCACAGCTTATCGCTCTAACTCAAACAGAGCACTAGTTTGGTTTAGATTAAAAGTAGAACAAGTTTATTAGCATCAGGTAGGATTTTAGGATTTTAAGTGAGATGAAGTATAAAGGATAAGGTAAGAAACGGTTACAAGCAAATATGTGAAAAACAGTTGCTAAAGCCTAAACCTTAACAGAATGACAGTCTTGGTTCAAGGTCAGATTCTTATCACATTACCATCCAGCTCGATGGCTGATGACCCCTCTGGTCAGGATCTTCCACAAAGTCCCCAGTGCTTGGCTCCTTTACCTTCATGGAAAGAGAACTTGAGTTCTTCGATCTTCTCTTTTATAGTCCAGTGATGCTCTGAAATGGATTCTTCTGAAAAATAACCTTCCTCCTCCAGTAAAGTTCATTCAGTCTTCAGGAAGGTCAACATGAAGTCTCCTGGTGAAGGAAATTTCATGCTGGTTTCTTCCCTTGCTGGTGTTTGCTAAAATGCACATCAATCTGTTCCCTGCAATCTCCTCCTCCTGCTGCTGCCCTTGTTGCCTTGACAGTGCTTTTTATCTTTTATGTAAACTTCATTCCCATTGTCTCAATGTACCTTGGCAGTACCTCCGAGATGGCAGAACCACATTTATTTGGCTGGAGTGAGATAAATTCAGCCCTGCCTGGAAGACCCAGTTTAAGAACATAATTCCCCATATATATATATATATATATATATATATTAAATTTGTCCTCTATACATACATCATGAAATAATATTAATGATCAGTATGCTATTAGCTTTCTACTGATATCTTACATGACACCTTTTAGTTATAAATTATAATATTGGTGAGTCGTGATACACTGAACTTGTCAGGCCAGCTGAAATTTGTGACCAGATACCAGTGAGTCCACTTCCCTCTTGCACTGGGGTGCTGTTAGGGTCAGTAGTCACTTGCAATGGCAATATTTGCTTGTTAAATTGCATACCTGCTGAAATATACATGTTACATATTTACCTAGCCTCAATTAAATGATTTGTCAGTAGGATAATATACATTAATTCAATTCCAACTTTAAAACTGCATTTTTTTTCAGAGAGCTGTATGTGGTTTTAGCCTTCGTAACTACTATTTGTTTTTAGGGGAGCAGCTGAGCTTAAACTACATCATTCTGATCATGTAAAGGAATATGCAGAATAATAACATGCATGGAGAAACGGGTGTACGATGTGATAGTCACCACCTTTACAGAGGTGAGAATTTCTGATTGCCTAAATATGATAGAGTGAATTCATAACTATTGGGAGAGGAAAAATAAGTTCTGTATGGTTTCTCTCAATTTCCAGGGAAGGATAGCAAACTGGAACAAATTTTGTCAATGATGAATCAAGCCCAAACTTCAGCACGGATTTTTTTTTTAAAGATGTTGAAAACAATCATAAGGATTCAAGTGGGACCAAAACACTGGAAAATTCTGGAAGTGTTTTAAAGAATCACTAAATATTTCAATATTTCTGCTCAAGTTGTTCTTGTGGTGCATTGAATAGGGAGTGTCAAGAGCCTCAGGCCAAATAAATGACCTTAGTATGGTAGTCCAAGAGCCAAAGATGCTGGAGGTATGCCATGAAAACATGCTCAAGAAGAAAGTTTAAAATAACAAAGGGTCTGATGTCTTCCTTAAAAATAGTTGTTAGGGCTGAGTGTCACTGAATTCAGTGACTGCAGAAGTTAGCCCATTAATAAGTTAATTAACTTTTTTTGTAAGTGCAAGATAGCTGCTGAGGTACTTCCATTATTAAATTGAATTTCTTCTGCAAACAATCTGGCTTATGAAACATGGTATACAAAGTTGATAATAGAGATCTTATTAAAAATAAACATGAAATGACTTGAGAATTTATTATAAATGTTTTGTGCTTCAGGGGAACCCCCACCTTCCCTTCCTTTCCCCCTCTTCCTGCCCTCCCCCCCACCCCCTTCCAATCAGGACTTCCTCCAATAAGGACAGAGCATAGTATACAGTGGACTAGTTGATTTTAGGAGTATAATCATTCTAGAAAAAAGACAGCAAACTCCTTTATGAAAATTAACCCTCCCACAGGCTGGGTTCAATGCCTTTCCACACTGCACTAGTCTAGAATTGGGCTGAATCATGCTCGGCTCAAGATTTCTGGTACTTCCCACTTGAGTCCATGGCAATAAAAGCCTCAGCCTTATTCTTGTAATGAGGGTCTGGAATTATCACTTAGGATAAGATTCCAAATGTGTAACACTTGTGTTTGGGTTCAGAATGATCCCTTTAACAGAAGTCAAGTTTTCCCCAGAATCGCCTAGTTTACAAACAGGAAGATATTCCAAGCCGAAAGTAGTAAATACATTACTGAACGTTTAACTTGTAGACAACTGTAAGAATCATGCAAATACAAATATGGTTAAACATGGATAGTGACAGCACAGGTGTCCCTACGTCACTGGCAAACTGCTTACATTTTATTTGTTGCAAATCTAAATACAAAAAAATCAAGCTTCTCCGGTTGGACTTGGGAATTCAGTGTGGCTCCTAATTTTAGATTAATAATGCAACATATTAGTCTCTTTTTGCATAGGATCTCCAGATTTCCAGGCCTTCAGCCTGGGCAAGTCCCATAATTTCTCTGGACCTCAATCAATCCTACTCTTCAATGCTATAATGTTTACCTCACAGAGGATATGAAAATTAACTAAGGTAGGCTCCAAATCCCTCAAGCTGTTATTCCACTCTCTCCCCCATGTGGCTTTGCAGAACCTTAAGGAATTCACTGTAGTTCCACGGGCATGCTGGGGTCTGCCCTCATGAAGCAACTTTAATGCTCTGAATCTTTCATGTTTGTGAATACAGAGATCTTCAGGTGAAAAGTGTAATTAGTTTCACTTTCTGTTAATCCTGACTCCTGGTGTTTATAACATTATGTAGACCACAAGATGAGAAAAGTTAGAGTGGTGATGCATGAGAGTTTATAAATATGCAATCTTTGAAGCATCTCAGTCCTATTAGCAGGAGCAATTCCAGGGAAGACCAATTGGGGAAGCTGACTAAAGACATAGTCCACTGGATTTATGGTGTTAACTTTGGAGAAATATTTAAGTGGAGACCAAGATGTTCTCAAATTGTGCAGAGGGCATTGCAATGACTGACTGCATAGAGAGGCTGTTGGTTTATTGGATAATAAAAAAATTATAGTGAGTTTAAACTGTACGTGAGTGTATCCAAGCAAAATGAAGAATGTGTGCTAGATGTAAAGCGATGTTTATTTTGGGAAGAGAGGAGGTGAATGACTCTCAGGGTGTGGAGTAGTTGAACTAGTCAATGCTTTTCCCTCTCAGATTTCATTATGATTTATAAAAGTGTGTATCCGGTGTTTAAAGGCACATTCACAATCCCATTCTTTAACATGCACAAAAAAACATAGGCTGACCCAATGTCAACATGTACTATTGTGCTAGAAATGGAATAGTGTTAGTATTTCAGGTACTGCAAGGTGTCTCTGAAAAGTTATTTTCATAGGTCCAGGCTGTCTCTTCAGCAAGGAAAAAGCCATGCATTTTTTTATTTATTTTGATCTATACTTCATCTATAGTCACCCATTATAAGTCTCTGGGCAAATGTTTAAAATTCACATTGTAGGTATTGTTCAGCCATTGTATAAACTGTCCTAGCTTTCCATATAACTGTAGCTAGCCATTGGCCATGGGTGAATAAGAACAATGATTAAAGAGGAATTAATTCCTTTGACTTGGCTTTTGTAGCTTATCCCAGGGAGTAACAAATTCAGGTTCTGACCAATGAGTATGGTGGGGCACAAATCACAGATTCTGGAATCCAGCTCCCTCTCGTTCTGTAATGAAGAGCTCCACCTAGAGAATCTCCACTGATCTCAACTGTGCCAATACTGCAGGGGGAGAGAGGAGGTTTTTTAGGTAACCCAGATCTAAACCATTAGATCTTCATAGGCTAACCCCAGCCATTTTAAATCTAGCTGGAAATTTACACACAGCTGGTGTACAGCTCAGTGTACTGCTGTCAGATGCTTTGACTCTGATGCCCCACTCAATAAGTGTGCTGGCAAAGTCTTTGGTTTCCAAAAAGCCTCAAGACTTTCAGCTCACTTGGAGCAGTCTCTCTTGGACATGACAACTATAGTGAGGTCTGCATCCCAAGCAATAGCCACCATCTCAAAAATACAGATTGAAAAGAATACTTTTAGTCATAGTTGCTACCTCAGCAGTCCTAGGCCTGACACCCCTCTCCCCAGATTGTGTACTTGTGTTGCTAATGGCTGTTGTGCTCCATCTGTCAAAGATGCCATAGTAATTTTTGCCACCTCTTCTGCTTGCTTCCTCCAGCCTGTCAGCTTTGTCTCCAGTTTGCCTAGATTGAGCATCTGCCAGCTAGCTTTCATCCAAGCCCAAATCCCTAGCAGAACTGTAAAAGAAGGTATATTTCAATGGTTGTGGACAAAAGACTATTATAATATCCCACCAGGTCATTGATCTATTGTAGTCTGTAAGCAAAACAGTATATTACCTCAGAGTCCTCTGAAGCCTAACAGGTTCCATTAATCTCAGTGGCTGGACCATCCAAACTGGATTTCTACTCAGGAATTATGTCCTGTCAGAATAGGAACATGTGGGAGAGGCCACATTATAGTAATTTGGACCCCTAGGTACACCCTATGTGCCATCTCCATATGGCTTCAGACCTGTGCAGTAGCAGGTTTCAGTGTTAGGGTGAATGGGATAGACCTCTTAAAGCTATTGATGCAGGCTCTGACCACAGCAACAGATTCTGACCTTGTGTGATTCCAAGAGCAGCAGCTTAAGGAATGGGCCTACAGTGCTTATGCCTTAATTCATTTGTGACTGCAGGAGGTCATAAATGGACAGTGACAAAAGATTAATTTTATCTCCTCTGTTCCTAACTGTGCCTTGTGACACTGTATATGATTGAAATATGGCCATCAATAACATTGCCTCTTTTAGTCACTTGTATAAGATTTGTTGCAATTATGTCATGTAAGGAGTCAATAGAAAAGTTGTTTGCTAATATGATTATCCTATTCATGTATAATTTCTGTAACTGAAGTTATAAATATTGACTATGTAATGGCATCCTACATATGTACTGTATTCCTTAGTAACACCCACCAGGTAAAATCAACATTGAAACGAGACAACATATTGTGAATGGACTAGTCAAGTTGATGACCTAATCAATGAATACTTACCTCACAATGGGCCATAGAAAAAGCTTGTCCCTAGCCAGTGAGCCTTCCTGTGGATGCTTTAGCCAAAGAATGGGTAATGGCCGCTCCTGTGAATCATCAAATCATACAAGGGCATGTGACCAGCTCATGTGACCCTGGACTTCATCTTGTGCCTGTAATTTTCCACAAACTAATTCTGAGAGTGCTCCCTTCACATGTGAGAAGGTATAAAGGACCATGAAAGCATCTCCATTTTGCCTCTTTCCTGCTCTGATCTTTGGACTTAGACTAAAAGAAGCATTCCAACCAATGGACTGAGAACATTCCAATGAGAGACTTGCAAGCCAGCAGTTTATCCTATCACTGCTTCAAACCTGGAGGAAGAACTCTGCAATTATTCTGTGCATTTGATTTTTCTTAACCATTTTAACTCTCTCTCTTCTTTCTCTTCTCTGAAAATAAATCCTTAGATATTAAAGGATTGGCAACAGCATTATTGGCTAAAATCTGAGTTCTATGCTGACCTGACTGTGTTGCTGATCTCTTGGGATTAGAAGAGCCCTTTGTTAGATGTTTTTAAATAACCACTCATCATAAAGGCTATTGTCTGGGTGGTGAAATGAGTACTGGAATGCCTAAGGAGACTGCATTTCTGACTACTTGTTAACCAGTGTGATGATCTAGAAGTTTACTTTTGTTACTGGCATGGTATAACTTGTGGAAGAATAACCACCAATTTCAGGGTGAGTCTGCCCTTTCTCAGCAGTTAGTCATGAATCTGGTATTCTCAGCTCTAGCCCCCTGAGTCATGGTGACATGCCACAGCCCCTAGTGCTGGAGTCTGGTCAGATACATTCATAGAGCCAGAAACTCCCTACAGTAGCCCTCAGTACTTATTGAATTAATCTAACCTGTTGAAGTGTGTTTTATTAGTCCGATTTACACACTAATTTAGTTGATGTGTGTGGGGGAGAACTCTGAAATGAGCCACAGCTGGAGAGCTTGCTAATGGATGGGCCCATAAAATGACAATATGTGAGCAGCAGGTGGGCCTCTGCTTTGATGGCAAACTTTTATTGAAGGAAGGGGGGAATGGTACACATTTTGTATTTAAGAAATGTAAACATTAATAATTCTTAAAATATTCTTGCTAACCCGAGTAGCTTATCACATTTCTGTTACTTCCTGTCATATGATCTATATTACAATACAAGGAAATCATGACTGCTTATATCTTTTGTATATACTTGGTATATATTGCCATTTACATTCTCAATCACCCTCCCCACCCACCCCCCCAAAAAAACCCCAAACCATGAATTCCTCCCCTCCAAGTTCACTTTCTGTTTTTGCATTGTTTTATTTTGATATCCTGCGCAAAACAGCAAGCGGAGAATGCAAACCCTCAATAAGAAAATGAGGGTTAAATAGTTTAGTAATTAGATGAATTATGTGCAATTTGTTTAACAAATTATGCTCCATAATTTGCAACAACATGACTAAATTAGAACCCTAATGCTTTATGCTCCCTCCAGATGTGTTAGAAAACGCCGAACATTTATAATACTACAGTATATCTATGAACAATAGAGAAGAATCGCAGCACTTGTCATTCAGTTTTTAACCTGTTTTGAAGATTTAAATGGTTAATGCATTCGAGAAAATTTGTAGCATTACTGGAGCTGGATAATTTGGAGACTTTCCTAATGTGGGTTGCCATTAGAAACTTTATTAGTATAAAGTCATTATTACTAGTTGGTACTCTAAGAAGCACGGTTAAGAATGAATGACCACACAGGATATGAAGCAATCCAATCAATGTAAAATTTCAGATTATGTTAGTCCCCCATGACCAAAATTGGTATTTTCTCTATGGCTCACAACAGGCTTAATGGATATGGCGGGAAGACAGTTAGTGTGCAATAAAGTGTGAAGCAAAACATTAACTGCAAATAAATAGCAGAATTCCTCTTCAGTTGTAATAGTTTCAGGCTTTTAAATGGCACAGCATTCTAAATTTATACTGTCATAATAGTTAAAGGTGTGTTTTTTTTCTACACTAACCAAAGACTGAGGTGGCTGCTAGAATCATTTTTGGGCTCTATTCCCAAAGCAATTGTTTATGGAACAGAAGTAATATGTTCCAAAATACTGATTCGATATTGTGTAAATACAGAGTTTATTCTTTATCTAAAAATTGACTGAGATAAAGGAACAGCTTGGGGAACTTGCAGAAGGAGTCTGATTCAGTTCTCCAAGGCTAGAAGGATTCAGTCTGTGGTGTGATGACGGAAGGAATATAAAGCAGGTAAAACCTAGAGCAGGTCAGGAATTTTTCAACAATAGTCTCCCCCCAATTCCCCTATTGGAAATGCTCATTTATCAAAGCAAATGGGAAAAGGTGGTTTTGACAAATTTACCATTTTGGAAGAAAATTCTTTGTAAAATTTTTGATAGTCTTTACACATCCCATTTAGACTTTCTCAAAGGAAAAAGGGAGTTTTCAGATCAAAACAACTTTCTCAAAAAAAAAAAAGTAAATTAACTTAAGGTAAAAGTAAAAATTAAAAATGTCCAAATTGAAAATGAGACATTTTTGAAATTATCAAAGCCAGTTTCAATGAACTCAATCCATTTTTGGTTGATGAAAATTTTCCAAGTTTTTTTTTTTTTTAAACTTTTCCGGATAGGAAAACTTGTAGATTTCAAGAAAACCATTCCCCATCCAGTTAGTAAAACCTGAAAAACCCTGCAAGTATTAGAAACACAAGCCTTCTTGGTTGAAGAAAAGGCAAAAAGCTGCAGCACAAGGAGATGTTGGGGAAATTAAAAGTATAAGGATGAAGATACTTTTATGATGTCAATGGATATTCTGGTTTAGCTCGATTGTTGTGAGATTATTAGTCAGCTTTACCCAAAGTCTGAAAAGTCAACATTATCATTCTTGCTTCATGACATCTGCCTCAGTCTCCACATAAAAAGAGTAACTTTAGGCTCTCTAAAATCTAACATTCACTATGCACAGTAACAGAGAACCATGGATTGCTACAGTCTCATGAAGCTACTACTTAGAAACTGCAGAACTTTGCCTTTTTCTCCCAATAGGTTTGCAGCAAAATCAGCCAAATGATATTAGCCATGCTCTAAATTTCAGTTTTCAATTCTGTATTTCACTTTTTTCCATCTAGCTAATTTCCATAGGTTTAGTGTAACAAATCTCAAACTCCAAAGAATAAAGGAAAATAGTGAAGGAGGAAACTGTCACAAGCACACCAATGAATCTGAGCCTCACATACTCTAAAGTTCTTTGGGTTTGCCCATGATATTCTATGGCCCTTCAGTATCAATTGTTGACATGCTACCTGATAGGTGACTGCACTAGTTATCCAACCTGGCAGTGCAGTAATGTTAGTGAAGACCACCAATAATTCAAAGGGACAACTAATGCAACTCCTTCCTCCTTGGAAGAAATTGTCAGCTGGCTGACACCCTCAGTTTATATTATACTATCACAGAAGAAATAACTTGTTGCAGGTATCACCTGCATTGTCTATATAATTCCAGCCAAAACCATTCATATCAAGTGCTCATCCATCATGAGTGTATGTACAAGGACAGGGTTCTGTTTGTGAATCAACTGATGGTGACCTTGAAGTTTTGAAGTCTGGCAATGGATGAAAGTGGCTAATTAGGAAAGATAATCTCTGACATCTTTATGCCAGGCATTCACTCTTCTGATATCCATCTGTTAATACATCTGCAAAACCTAACAAATGCCTTATGATCTATATGCCTTTGTATAGCTGAACTAGATTGGCCCCATTCCTTTCAACCAAAAGGCAGTATTTCAGTGTGGTAATTCTCACGTACAACTTTACACATTACTTGAAAATGTGGATCACAGCAAAGGTAGGCCTGCATTTGCATCATGGGAACAGTTGTGATTCAGCATAAATTTTTTCCTTTTTTTGTTTATGCATATATTGGAAGCCATGGAGATTTTAATTATTTGGATTGTTACTATTTAATGTGTTAAGTGAGGAACAAATTAAGGGTTTGGGTACATTGAGCAAGCACTGTAAAAAAACTTTCCACAAATGTCCATTCAAAATTTCAAATGAAATAGCTTCAACCATTATCCCACTCTTGAAGTGTTCACTTTTCCATGAATAGTTTTGTACTGGAATTGTAGTTGTTGAAAATGAATTGTTAGAAATCAAACTTCAAAGTTACGTGTGTAGGCATGTGGAGAAACCAAATTCTAAATTCCCATAAATGACTAGTTAAGCAAGATGCTTGCATCCTCATGGAGCTGAAACAATACCAGGTGTGTTAACTGAATGACCACAACTAACCAACACAGCTTGAATAGCAAACTCTGTCACAACTGTTCACAATCATTCCAAAGAACTAATACAATATATTTCTAACAAATATCAGCTTGGGGGCTTTTCTAAGCAAAAAAATAAAGGCATCAGTATGTTATGCACTGCAAATTAGTCACCAGAGTTATCTCCTTTTATTTTGTGGCAATAATAATTGGTTGTGTTTACCTAACCTCATTTTACATCATAAGGGGCCAGTCATGTGCTAATTTTGTATGGATGAAGCTGTGCCAACATATTCAATGTTCTGTTTTTTTTTTAATGGAGAATTTTGTTATATGCATCATGTGTATCAAAAAGAAGAATTACTGTTTTAATGAAAGCTGCATGATTTATGTCTGTGTTCAAATATTTACGCTTTAAATGTATCATCATTTGAAACATTATCATTCTCTTGTTGGAAGTTACAAACTGAAGTGTAAAGTTTTGCTGGCCACATGTTCATCCCCCTCAAATAACTTTTTAAAACCAGTTAAAATGTATGTTCCTTGACAGAATATAAAAAGTAAAGGGAAAAAAATCAATTTTTTTCCCTGTTAGTCTTGGATATATTCTTTGAAATATAAAATTAGCAAATATTAGGGAAGATTTTGCTTGTTACAGCAGTGTAAATCTGGAGTAATTCAATTTAATGCAGGGGCTTTCAAAGAGATTGGTGGGAGGGAATATCTGTTCTTTGAAGCACTTAATATTAAATGCTAATTTACATTGTAACAAGTTATACCACAAAGCTTACTACAGTATTTATTGATGATTAAACCTTCATAGTGAATCAAAATAATAGTAGAAGTGCTAAGTTTACAGAAAATAATTTGGCATGTTTCATTTATATTAAGCAGTTATGTCACTTGTATATTGCAAGTTTCATTTAGCAAAAGAGTGGCTGAGAAACTTTATTCAGTGTGTGTGTGTGTGGGGGGGAATATCTGTTCTCTTTTCAGTGCCTGCAGATTACTTACTTTAACATTAATAGGAGTGATAGTCCATATTGTACATTGCTGACCCCTTTACTCAAAGCAGGTGCCCTTAAAACTAAGTTGCTTTAGGTGGAATAAGATAAACCTGCAATCTTCTCTGGGCAAGAAGAATCTCATAAAAATGATCTTACTTTGCTTCATTGCAGCACCTGCTTGCGATAAGATGAGATCTTATGTATTTCTGTAATAAAATGCCATGCTAGAGCTGTGCTGGTAATTATCTTACTAAATAATGGGACACACTGAAAGCCTTTCCACTCCATCTCCCAGTGCTCATTAGTGTCATTGATGACTTATATTTCAGTAAATTATTGTTTTTTTTCAAAATTGTGGGATCAAATGTATATTCTGATATAAAATGGCCACATAATTAAGAGTCCTGTCTGTTTCATAATTTCTTAGTATTTTTTCTGCTATTAAAAACGTAAGTGAATTTCAGTGAATTTATGTATCAATATCAACATAACATATTGTTGGGAGAAGAAGTGGTACCTAAATACAACGGTTCTCGCAGCTTAAGCAAGGACTATTAGCTAGTGATTTTATAATTACTCATTTTCTCTTGGCATGTGAACAAATTGGGTATTTTCTAGTTATGAAGGATTTAGGCAACTGACCTGGAATTTAATGTATTAAATGAAAATGCATGACAAGTTATAGACTTAAACCATTATAATACATGGATTTTATGTCTGCCAAGTGATTACATTTAAAATGGCCATTGTCTGGTTTAAAAACTGTCCAAAGACCTTTTTTTGCATTACCTGTTTTGATATTACATTTATACAACATCTGACAAACTTCTTAACACCTGTTTACAGTATTAAATGGAAATCAAGAGCGACTGACAAAAGCTATGTCAATAAAAAAAAAGTTTTGTACTGCCAGTAACCACTTTACCAGTGGTCATGACTTGGTTTGTTTTTAGGCTCTTCTTCTATCACTTCAGTGAGCACACAATGGATTTGTTTAATATAACTGGAAGAAAGTTGCTGGAGTTGCATTTAAAAATGCTTTCAATATTTCTGAATTTTGCATGGCACAAGGAAAAGGACCAGCTACTTGCCCAGTGCCTGAAAACCTTTACTGCAGCAGGAGGAGAACCTGAGCAGGCTCTTCTTTCTCCATCAGTTTAGCTAAAGGTGGGGGGCAGCTTCCCCCCGCCCCACCTTTCAGCCCTGAGGCGTGACCAATGGCACAACCTATCACAAAGTCAGGCTGTGATAGGTCAGGCAAGGAGTTCTGGCCATCTATCTATGATGAAAACCTGGCCAGCCAGGAGCCTGGAGGGATTAAAAAGAAGCAGCTGAATTGAATTGCCCATATGAGTCTCCTCTGCCCCCCAACTCCCAGGAGAAAAAGCATCTCAGAAGCTAGGGCACAAAATCTAGATCTCCATTCAGTAAGTAAATGTAAACAAATGGAAGGTTGGGATCAGCATAGCCTTTTTGGCAAAGGGGTGGCTGAAATTGTTTTGCCCACCTGTAAGCCATCTTTGGCCTGACTGATGGACCCAAATGTAACAATAGCTACCCAGCCAGCTAAAATGTCCAGCCCACTCAAGCCTGGACACATGGCTTCAACCACTAGTTACATCCTGTTCCGCTGAGTCTGCAGCTACACCCACTTCTTCCCCTGGATGAAAACTGGTAAGGAGCATCATTTTTTCTCCTCTAACCTCCTAAACTGGGGGCCTGTAGTCTGGGGCAAATAGGGAGCTTGTATTAATCTTGTGTGTGCACTGAGGAGCAAGGATTAGAGAAAATCAACAAATGTCTCTTGTCTGTGTCCCAGAATGCCTACAAAAACTTTGTGGCAGCAGGAGAGCGTGAATGTCCTTTCCGCCTTTTCTATCTTAATCTAACAGTGTGTGTGTGGAGTGGGGTAGATCAGATGGATTATTAGCACTGAAGGAGTGATTAATGGTATGGTCAGCACCTAGCTTGATTGGATGGGAGGAGCAGGTCCTCAAAGAATCAATCCTGAAGCACTTACATGAGAGGAAAGTGATCAGGAACACTGGATTTCTGGTCAGCATGGATTCACCAAGGGAAGGTCATGCCTGACTAATCTAATCGCCTTCTATGATGAGATTACTGGTTCTGTGGATGAAGGGAAAGCAGTGGATGTATTGTATCTTGACTTTAGCAAAGCTTTTGACACTGTCTCCCACAGTATTCTTGTCAGCAAGTTAAAGAAGTACGGTCTGGATAAATGCACTATAAGGTGGGTAGAAAGTTGGCTAGATTGTCGGGCTCAACGGGTAGTGATCAATGGCTCCATGTCTAGTTGGCAGCCGGTGTCAAGTGGAGTGTCCCAGGGGTCGGTCCTGGGGCCGGTTTTGTTCAATATCTTCATAAATGATCTGGAGGATGGTGTGGATTGCACTCTCAGCAAATTTGCGGATGATACTAAACTGGGAGGAGTGGTGGATACGCTGGAGGGCAGGGATAGGATACAGAAGGACCTAGACAAATTGGAGGATTGGGCCAAAAGAAATCTGATGAGGTTCAATAAGGATAAGTGCAGGGCCCTGCACTTAGGACGGAAGAACCCAATGCACCGCTACAGACTAGGGACCGAATGGCTAGGCAGCAGTTCTGCGGAAAAGGACCTAGGGGTGACAGTGGACGAGAAGCTGGATATGAGTCAGCAGTGTGCCCTTGTTGCCAAGAAGGCCAATGGCATTTTGGGATGTATAAGTAGGGGCATAGCGAGCAGATCGAGGGACGTGATCGTCCCCCTCTATTCGACATTGACGCTTCATCTGGAGTACTGTGTCCAGTTTTGGGCCCCACACTACAAGAAGGATGTGGATAAATTGGAAAGAGTCCAGCGAAGGGCAACAAAAATGATTAGGGGTTTGGAACACATGACTTATGAGGAGAGCCTGAGGGAACTGGGATTGTTTAGTCTGTAGAAGAGAAGAATGAGGGGGTATTTGATAGCTGCTTTCAACTACCTGAGAGGTGGTTCCAGAGAGGATGGTTCTAGACTATTCTCACTGGTGGAAGAGGACAGGACAAGGAGTAATGGTCTCAAGTTGCAGTGGGGGAGGTTTAGGTTGGATATTAGGAAAAACTTTTTCAATAGGAGGGTGGTGAAACACTGGAATGTGTTGCCTAGGGAGGTGGTGGAATCTCCTTCCTTAGAAGTTTTTAAGGTCAGGCTTGACAAAGCCCTGGCTGGGATGATTTAATTGGGGATGGGTCCTGCTTTTGAGCAGGGGGTTGGACTAGATGACCTCCTGAGGTCCCTTCCAACCCTGATATTCTATGATTCTATGAGAAAGGAGTTCCTGGGATCTTCCCACTGAAACACTCCAGGAAAACCAATTTACTCAGCCAGCACCTCACCAAACTGCCAGTCTCTGTGGAAGGCAAATGGGCTATGTGTCCCCTTTCCTGACCTAAGGGGGTGGGCCTTTTGTGGTCCTGGGGTAGGGGCTCTGCCCCCTACCTAGATATCACATAGGCTGGCTAGAGGACAGAGGGGGTCAGTGTGTGTGGCGTGGGGGAGAGCTGAATCCTTGTCAGGCTGTAGGCATGTGGAATTAGAAGTGGTATTCTTTAAAAATAATTAAGTCAAGTTTAATTTTGGGGAAGAAATAAGCCCCACCCTCATATACCTACAGGTATTGCCAGAAAAAAAACACTTCCTGTAGGTAATTAGAAGGCCCACTTAACAATTACAGAAATGATAACATTGTAGATTCTTCAGATATAACTTCATGTTTTTCAGCACCCACTAGCCTTTGTGCATAAATGTTCTTAAAGCCAATATATTCAAGTCGTGAAGAGATGATACCCAAAGGAGGGAAAAAAGAAATATTGGGAAAAGAAGAAAGATGGGTCAGAGCATGTTAAGGATACGTGAAAATGGAGAAGCAGGTAAAAGGAGGGATGAAAAAAGATAGGGCAAGTGAAGGAACATGAAAGGATGAATGATGGAATAAGCAAGTGTATTGGGATAAGAGAGAAGAAGGGAGGAAAAGAAAAAACCTAGACAAGGAGAAAAGTGTAAATTCTTCATTTTTTTGGAAATACAGATTATTGCTCTATTATGGGTCCTGGCTTAGAATCCCTATATGTGGGCTGGAGATCCTAGGTGTAGTCCCGTTCCTACTATATAGCACCATATGACTGAAGTCCCATTGAAGTTAATAGGAGTTTTGCAACTGACTTCAACAGAGCCTGGATTTCACCCCATGAGTTGTAAGGACCCACATTTCTTGAACACACAGCAAGCTGATTCATTTTGAGAGTAATTCAAAAAAAAGATATTTCAAAAACACTTTGGGTTTAATTCTCCTTGCACTTGCTCTGGTGAAAATCAGGAGTAATTTCTGAATAAACTGAGCAATACAGGCAGGACTACTGCTGTCAATTTAATAATAAGGTCCTAATGTTGGTCTCGGATGTTACTTCACTGAGGTCAATGAAGCTATGTTGGTGTAAAATACTGTAGCTCTTGCTTGTCTGTTTACTGAATATGTGTGTTACTGTAAATAAATCTAACACCATAAAAGAAAGGGGAGAGAAACTGTGCAGAAACCTAACAATTTAGAGCTAGTCTGACCTCATGTTTAAGGATCATTTATAGGATCATTTTTGATACAGAAATGTCAGTAAAGCCATTCAAGGAACCAGGCAGATACAACACATAATTATCTGATTATACTGTAGCTTGGAAAAGATAAAGTAGATACACTAAATCAGAACACACAATGCAATAGTCCTGGAGAAACAATGGGTATCACATACATTACAGAAATGTTTCATGTAAAATTACCAATGGTGTATGTTATCTGAATTTACCTTCTGGCTTTGTGCTTTCAGTACTAGCAATTTTTAAAGAGGAAGTTACATGGTATTTCTTTGCGGATTGATTCATGGGTCTTGATATCACTGGGGGGCTAATGGTGGTTATTCCTGGTTAAAGCAATTATTAAAATGGACTTCCCTCACTACTGAATATAACTTTTCTTTTGTGCTAGCTTATTTTAGTAATATGTGTAAGAACCCCCATGAACATGTGGCAGAAAGTTCACCTGAAAAAACGACAAATATTTTCTTTAAAATAAATAAGACATGTCAAAAACAGTTGTTGCCTGATTCTCCTTTCATTTATTCTGCTGCAAACCAGGCAAAACTCCTGAATGCACTGAAAGACTAGCAAGTACTATTGCTGTATTAAATCAGGGCCTGACTTTGGTTTGACATTTTTGTCAATGAAGTAAATCTGATGTAAAACTAATATTAATCAGACCAGAATGAGGCCTCACATTATTCCAATTACTGCTTACTTATTGACTGAATGTACAAGGTCCTGTACATAAATATAGCTCCATAGCAGGAAGGAAAGACAAGTTTTGTGCGCACACAATGCAAAAAGGCTAGATTCGGGGACAACTCGTGGGTTTAAATGTTTCAGGATCAGGCACTCGCCTTCTAAGTTTATGATGTAGGGATTATGTCTTTCTCTTTCTGCAAAAAGATATACAAACTTATCGTGCAATATAAGCATTTGATAGCCAGTGATGAGGTTTAAAAGAAGAAACCAAAACATGCTGATACCAAGACAATGGGGTGGGGGTGGGGAATGATTACAAGCATTCACAAAAGAGACACGTCAACATTATGTCTGCAGAGAAAGTGAGTTTGATAAGCTAAATATGAAAACCATTGTCATGGATAACATAACACTTATTCTCCACCTAAAAAACAGTTTTGAACATTCTTATTTTGTCATTGTATCCCCACCTGGAAAACTGAAAAAAAAAAAAAAAAGTGCTGTGTGGAGTTGAGAAATCCTAGGTAAATAAGTTCAAATTTACAAAAAATAATCCAACCCATGTACTGTGTTAAATACTTCCGGGACAGTGGGAAACTAAAGTGATGAGTTGGTTGGGGTTTTTTTTCAGTATCTGCTTTTTCGGCAGAAAATTCAACTGGAAGAAAAGTTCACCGGGCATTAGGTAATAAGAATTACCTAATGTTAGAAAATTCTTATTTTCCATCCAGCAGTGTACATACAGAAAATCCTTATCTGCAATCGTTCACTACCCATGTCTCTAAATGCCTCTTATTTGTGTTATATCTGCAAGTTTTCCAGAGTACTTTCATACCTTTTCCAAAACCATGTGCTTGAGTCAGACTGGGGAAAAATCATGGCTCCACAGAAGTCACTAACAAGACTCCCATTGACTTCAAAGGGTATGTCTATGCTGTAATAAAGCCCTCCAGCTGGATCAGCTGACTCAGGCCAGCTGCAGCCATACCATGGGTCTCTGCAGTGTGGATGTACCTAATGAGTCCCGGATTTTCACCCTGGGTCTTCTCATCTTCCTTGGAAGAGGCTTACCTAAACTATTTGTTTGTGTAGGCAGGCAAGATTTGATCATTTATTTCCAGCCAATCCTGCAATATAAAGATTGCTTGATTTCCAGCCAAATATAACTGGCCACATATAATACATTATCAAAATGAGGCACTTAATGAATATACTCAGAGTTAACACATTATCATTTCCATGGTATCATACATTGTTAGATTGTGGTATATTGCTCTGGATGGTAGGAAAATGACATGTAGAATTTATATTCTTGTATATAGCTGAAAATAGAAAAAGGGCTTGACATGATTTTATGTGCCTTGGAATTAATGTTAGATTAATCAAGAAGGAGATTTTATAAGAATTCAGTGTTTTAAAAAGCCTCAGTATGGAAACAAAAGAGAAAAAAGAAACTGACAATTATTAAAGCCTCAGTCATAAACTAAAGCTCAGTGTCTAATACAGAGAATTATAGCCTACAAAATACCAAGGAAAAAGCAATAAAGATTTCTGCAGTTCTAATGATTTTATATAGTTCCTTTTTAATATGAAAGGAAGAGAATACTTAGAAAACATGCTTCAAAGCATGCTATATGCTGCAAGTGTTAAGGAAAAAGGCATACATATTTTTAATGTAAAAAAGTTACATAATCTATAAACAAAAGCTTATGAATGAGACTATAAAAATAGGACAATATAGTCCACAAAGAAGCTGTGTTAAAGTTCAGCAGTGTAAAACAATCCTGCTGCAGATTAAAATGTCTATGAAACAATTACCAAATTCTGCTCACTTTACTCATGCAGGCAGCCCATTTTAAATTGATTGGACTACATGTGAGTCAGCTGAATGATAAGGCCAAAGTCTCTTGGTATAGCTATCGGGGAAAAAACTGTATTCAGAAATGCTAGTAGCCATTGGTTAGCTTTGTGTCATGGCACAATCAAAATGTTTTCAATTTCCAGAGTCCCTATTTACTTTTCCAAGAACTATTACTAAAACAGGCTTAATTCACATCTTAAAAATAAAACGTATCTCCTTCAAGTTTAGTTTTTGCTGGATACTTTTTCCAAGGGCTTTTGCATGTGGTCAGGATTCAGATTGAAACATCATTATGAAAGCGAGTTACCAGAGGACGTATCTGACATCTGACTCCCAGACCTGAAGAAGAGCTCTCTGTAAGCTTGAAAGCTTGTCTCTCTCACCACCAGAAGCTGGTCCAATAAAAGATATGACCTCACCTGCCTTATCTCTCTAATATTCTGGGACTAACACAGTTACAACAATACTGCATTCTTCTGCTATGACAGCCAAAGGAGATAAGTTAGCAAGCCCCAAAGAGATGAACTATAAAATAAAAGGTGGCTTGCAAAGCTTGGGCAGATACATGCTTTAGAAGACAGAGAGTGGCACGAGAACAAACCAAAACCTCCACAACTTCAAAAAGCAATCAGTAAAGAGGGGTTATTCTGAAGAGAGGGGGCAAGATTTAAGAACCCCACACATAAAGTCTGCTCTCTCCGCATGCAGGGGCACTTTGCTCAGCAGTAGTTCCTGATATTCAGTGTGCAGAGGTGGTGATGAGGGGGAGGTTAAGCCAGGTGGCACAAATCTCCCCCACGAGGGGTAGTACACAGCTTTCAGTTGTTAATGCAGTCTTAAGGCTTAGTAGCCTCTGTGGAGAGCCAGTAGTGAGGAATTTGCTTTGGGCTATTTGGACTGTCCGTTGGTTCCAAGATTTGACCTTAATAGGGCAAACCTAAAGAAAGAACAGTCTCATTAATGACAAATTTCAAGAAAGAAAGGGTGGACTGTGTCATTGGATGACGGAACTGAAAAATGGGACAGTATTTATATGGACCCGGAGACCAAGAAATTTCGAGAGCTGTCAGAAAAAACAATAGAGTTGACACGTTAGGTTTTTGCAAGACTTACTTATTTCAGTTTGACATTGGAGAACAGTAATATTTGCTGACCTCATCTGTCTGTCTTCACCTTGCAATTGTTTCAGTTGAGATGTCATGATGATAATCTAAATTAAAAGCTTTTTTTTTTTACTGCTGAAATCTAATCAATACAGATTAATTTAGAGCACCTGTTATTCATTAAGTAGGGACACTTTAATCACAGGAGAATTTAAATCCAATTTACGTAACATAACCTACAGTATATTTGAATACATTGTCTTGGTCTCTGCAGTACTGTAATTCTGTTAAATTCTGTGACATCTATCTTGTACAAAACAATATATTGTAGATCTTCACTTGTTTATGTTCTCTGAAGTTGCTTTTTTGTTGAGACATAGGTCATGTAAAACCATTAAACCCTCCAGTGCAGGTAAGCAAGATGAAATGTACGGAATGCTGAACGCTGTGCTTTCAGAATGAATCAGGATAGTTGCTTTTGTAATTATGGTGCACTGGAAAGAGTCAGTGTTCTTTGACCTTCACCCTCACACTTCCATTTATGGCTGGAGTTCAAGGCATGTACATTGTATTCATGCTCACTCAAGGTTTGCTGACTTTTTTTCTTTTTGCTCTTCAAAATTTTATTTATCGACCTAACTCTTAAGTAATATGTGGATTAATGTGTACACTTAAAATGTATTAGCTATGAGACATATTTTAATGGTAATTTGGTGCCTAAAGGTACAGACAGGCTCCTAGGCACTTTGAAAAAGCTCACTAGACAGCTATCTACATACTCTAAAAAAATCTGGCCCTCGTATCCTTTGTTGTGGCCAAGGAGTACTGTGGCCACTGGTCTGAATGAGTGGTGCAAAAGTGATTTTAAGTCACTTTTGTGCTTTCTCTGTGCTGGGCTGTCTGTGTCCCCCATGACAGAGGTGAGAGCTGTCTGAGCCTGTTTTAAATTACATTGGCTGCAGTGTTTCACCTGGTCAAGACAGAATCCAAGGATTGTTGGAAGCCCTGGCCACACCTCCTTTCCATCCACCTGTGATTTGTTATGCTGGTTTTTGGGCTTCATTGTACTGACTATGTGGGCAAAGCAGCCCAATCACTAGGGAGCATCTGTCCCATTGTTTCCAATTAGGTTCTCATGGTGGTGTAAATCAGGAGTAACTCTGTTGTGCAACTTCAATGACCATAACTGTAAATT
Source organism: Lepidochelys kempii (assembly GCF_965140285.1). NCBI lineage: Eukaryota > Metazoa > Chordata > Testudines > Cheloniidae > Lepidochelys > Lepidochelys kempii. The sequence goes on from NC_136388.1 coordinate 71,516,112, forward strand.
TGTGTAAGTAAAGTCAGAATTGTGTCCCCTGCGTTCACAGAAACATGAGGGGCCTTGAGACCTGCCACACAACATGAATCTGCAGGCCGTGCTCAAACATCAAATCCTCTTGGTGGGAGGGTTGCAGAATTAGGAGTAGCCAACAGGAGGACTGCAGAATTGGGCTCATAGTCAATTACCATATATGTATGGGGCTACTCTGTGTAAGTTGCAAATGGTTCAAATTCAGCTAGTCATGGACTTAGAAGTGAAAAACAAAAATATAAGGAAAGTTATCTGCCTAGCTCTTGGACGCTGAAACCTTCCAATGAAACCAGCAGGAGTTTAGCGTGCAAATGCAGGCTTATGCCTAACTGCTCTTTATTGACCTAATTATTCTGTGATTAACCTTGTAACTTCATTGACCTTGAAAGCATTAGTATATAGGTATTCTTTCCCGCCTGCACCCTCTCTCTCCCTCAATACTCCCATTGAAATAGGTAGGTCTCTGCTATTAAATGGTTTGTGGTATGATTATTAAAGGCCAACATAAGAAAATTTAAAATTTATATCTTACTGTTCTACATGGGGACTCTTAGGATAAACAGAATTCAAATAAGCCTTCTAAGCTGGAAAATGAAAAGCAGAAAGCCATTCAGACAGAAATGTTTGCTTTCTTAATATATATCACATCTGAAAACGTAGTCTTCAGTTCCCCTTTCAGGGTGTATTTTTTTTCTTGAGTTGGCTGGATTCTTTCCATAAATCTTTAATAGGCACTAAAGTCTGACAAGGCACTTTTCTGTCATCTCAAGTTTCAAGTCTTGTCAGACAAGTATGGAAGATAATCTCCATCACGGGTAATGTTTGTTTACCAACATTTGTTTACCAAGATGATGGATCTTGCTCTTTAATTGTCATCTTCAATTGATGTTGCTAACACAGATAAATGGGTTATACTTTGAAAAATGGTAGCATTTGACAATGGATGGTTACATGCTCAAGTGTTCTGTGTGCAGGAAAAAGTAGAAGAATTCCACCAGTTATTGATGACACTAGAGGTAAAACTACCCTTAAATCAGTATCAGGTTACTTGTCTAATAAATTAACCCAAGTTCAAAGCTCCTGCATCCCATTTATAAATTAATAATCTTAATTTATTATGCTTTTGTGTAAAGAAAGTTTGGAAAACAATTTTTTTTAGATGATTGATCTTAGTGGTTCAGAGTTTTGGTTTGGTTCAGACAAATTATTGGCAGTTTGGACACTTATCTGAAGCTTATGCAAACTATTAAACTACTTGAATCTGGTCCTTCAAGAAATGGAGTGCTTTCTGCTGAGCAAACTCAACATCCATTGGCTTCAGTAAGCTAGTTTGCCTCAATAAATACATTACATAATTTAGTACTGATAGCAAATTAACATGAGCCAAATTGTTTATGGCTATGAAGGTAGTGTGTGATTTTATTTACCTGTGACACTCAAACTGAACTCATTAAACAATTTGTATATTTTTAAAGCCAAAAGTGACTGGCCATTGGATCATCTCGTCTGACTTCCTATATAACGCATGCCATGGAATTTTGCAAAGTTGCCTCTATATTGAGTCAACTAACTTGTGTTTGCTAAAGCACAAATTCCAGAAAGGCATCCAGTCTTGATTAGCAGATATTACAAGATGGAAAGTTCACAATGTCTCTTGGTAGCTTGTTCCAATGGTTAATCAACCTTAATGTTTAAAATGTGTGCCTTATTTCTAATTTGAATTTCTTTGGTCTTAACTAGGCATGAACAGTATTCTCAAACTTAAAGATACTATAGCAATAACACAAAGGTCTATTTTTACAAACTAAAATAATAAAATAATTTTTTGAAAAAAATGGCTACTGTGAAGTTTATCACTTTCTCATTCCTTCCCAGGGGAATTTTTGCAGGACAAGTCAACAGGTGTAACAATGAATTTTAAATATTTTCATATGGTACCCCTTAAAGTGTGGTACCGTTAACCGAGCAATACTTCCAAATGTGCAAACTATTCACAAAATGCTGAGTATTGTAAGCCACCAGATCCATAATAACTAGATAACTGTGAATTCTGATGTTTCAGCAGAAGTCCACTTGATATCTAAGTAAACATCCACATTTTTTCTCTAGTAGTTATTTGAATATCAAAACAGTATTTCAAAGCAGATTAGGAAACAATTCAACTTCATAGTATTTCTAGGCATGAAATTGGATAATTTGGATTTAATTACATTGCTAAATTTTCTTACACAGTTTGACAATTTAAAAAAAAAAAACCCTGTTAAGATTAAAATTCAGTACTTCAGTAGTTTTTAGTCCAAATGGTTGCTGGGAATATTTCCTGGGTTTTCAACAGAAAAACAGGGATATAATTGGTTGGGATTTGTAGTGACAAAGTTTAGAGATGTAGAAAATGATTTAGACAAATCCAGTTAATTAAATGAAGAAATACAGTAATTATTTGGTCGTTTGAATGGATATTTTCCCTACTGTCTAGCAATAGAATGGCTTGAAACACCCGACTAGGTTGGTTAAGTGTACCCAGTTTACCTATGTATACATGCGATACTATGAAGTAGCCATCTCTTTTGTTGTTGTTGTTGTTGTTTGTTGTTTGTTTTTAAAATACTTTCAGGACTACAGGATCCAGGAGTTTAGAGAGAGAATGTATATCCCACAACTCATTAATTTATTATCTACTGGGTTTCTCCAGGATATCTGAAGTTCTTAGATACTTATCTGAGCTACTTAAAACTCTTGGGCCAAATTCTGACCTAGTGTATCCAGCACAAATTTAGTGATGTCAGCTAGATTGTGCCCACATATACCAGGCAGGAATTTCATCTTTTACTTCCTCTGTATAGAACTTTTCACCCAGAAGGATCTGAAAGCCATTTACTAATTAACTGTACACAGCAATTACTCCGCAACACACACTTGTTAAAATGCAGCAATTGTTTCAAAGATGTACACCAAAACCACAGTTTAAGGCAGAGATAGAAAAATTGCAAAGAAGAGTGCAGAGGATTGATGCATTACATAAAGAGAACTACCACCTACTGAACTTAATGAAAAGTATATACAGATACATGAATGTATTTGGAGTTAACTGTATTATTGACACTTCCCTTATGGTCTCAGATTTTTCTCCCACCTTTGAATCCTTTTATTTTGTCTCACTTATTTCATGATTCTTTTGGTCATACCATCATATATAAAATCTCTTAGGCCAAATTTTATATGTATCAAATGTAATATTGAAAGAATAGAAGAAGCACAGGTATTCTGTAACTTAGAGGTACTAAAAATATTTCTTTTATGTATTTCAGTGATGATCATCTGATACCAATTACCTCTAGAAGTAAAAAATATATGATTTTTTAAATATATTTTATTGTGTTGATTCATAAGATCCACCCCCCATTAATCCTGAGGACTGAGTAGCCTGACAAAAATTACAATGAATGACCCTGCCCTATGTAACAATTGGTTGGCTTCTCATTCCATCAGTGATGAGATGAGCTTTATTGTCTGACCAGAAGATGAATAAATCTCAGGCTCTGGAGAGCCAAGGGGGGAGCAATTCCAGAGCCTTCATGAAGGCTCCACTGTCAGCAGATACCTCCCTTTAAAACCACTGATCTGAACTATGGCATTATGGTTCTAGGAGAGATGCTGTGTCTTAGGAAACCAGAGTGTAAAGCATGGAGGTGTTTGTAGCTAAAGAGGTGGAATTCTACCCAGAAATTCATCAGTAGTCAATAAACCTGCTGGAGCACTGGCATCATGTTTTCCTGCTGGGAAGCTCCGCTTGGCAAATGGGCCACTGACTTATGCCCCAGCTTCAATTTCTGAATGGCTAAAAGATGTTAACTTCTGTCAAATGTATTGCCATGTCTATCCTTGCGGTGATAAAGGCATGGATAAGTAGCTAGGACCACAATCAAAGGAAATGGTCATACTTGCCACACCAAACACGGATGGAAAACCTCTTGCCTATGTCCCTTACTTGCACATCTTGCACAGCAACTGTGGGTTTAACTAAATCTCCACATTATGAACTTCAGTGGCAAGTGACAGTTATATTCTCTTAATCAGAGGAGCTGATATAATAGGAAGGATGATTCAGCATTAGCCTCAGACAAAATCCCCTGTTCTGCCATAGATTTCCTGTCCTTTGTGACCTTGGGCATGTCCCTTAGTGAGATGAGGCACACAGAGATTATCTGTAAAATGGGGATAATAGCACTTCCCTCGCTCACAGGGTGTAGTGAAGTTAAATACATTAAAGTATGTGATGCACTCAGCTAATACCTACTTATTTACCTTGGAGACAGAGAATATGAATAATATCTTCCAGCTACTTCCTGCAACCTAGTAACATTTCATGGGGGTGGGGGAAAGGGAAAATCTTTGTTCACAGGTATGACATAATAATGCACCCTTCTGAGGCTGCCACAACCACACAGAACTACAGTTTAGCCAACTAAAGTTAGCCCTTCAGATGCACAGATTTCCCAGTTTCTGCCAATACACACATATGTGAGAGGAGATTTTAGGACTACATTTTAATTTGAAAGAATAATTGCAGACAGAATATTATGACATTTGACATAAAAGTACATACCATGCAGACTCATAATTAATAACCAAATATTATTATGTTGTATTATTATTCTGGCAGAACATGTGTAGCCCTTGAAAATGGCATAGTGAAGACATAGCAGGATACAGGAGTATAACAGTATGTTTTATTATTCAAAGTGTTAGGTAAAATTGGGGGTGAAAGGGAAGAGACAACAGACATTTTCAGCTAGACAGGGTAGAAAATTAAAAGATAAGGTAATCTAACTGAAGTTTATTAAATCTTAAATGGTATCTATAAAATCAATGTTACTGTTGTAAGCACAACAAAGATAATAAGGCTAAGAGCATAAAATGAAGTGAAAGGAAAAACAATTTCAGACCACATAAGGGCAAGCCTTTTTCACTCAGACCATAATATATGGTTAAAATGGCCTACTGGGCAAAGATATTGGAATGAGACATTGCAGTCATTCAGGAAGCAATTAGATGCTGTCCTGAGGGAACATATGTATTATGAGGGCCAATCCTCTTTAGGTTAAATGGCCTTTTTTCATGTTCAGGATATTTTATGTTTGCTGTGCCCTCTCCACTGAATATATTCCATTGCTTTGGTCTGGTATATAAAAAGGAAAATAAAGACTAAGAACTGAATGGTGCTTTTCCCCTTGTCCTATAATAGCCTGTTTCTTCTCTGCATATTTTTTTTGTACACTTGGGTTAATACTTATTAATTACAATTTTGGGTAAAGTTAAAACTAGAGATCTTAAGAAAAAAATATTCAATCAATAACATGTTGGCTGACTGTTGTGATTATTCACCTGTTATATTGTTCGGTGCATATTAGTCACCTGCTTATACAGCTGGTAAAGTTCCTGCAACTGCCATGTATTCAGGAAATATTCCTTCCTTCCTTTCCCTAATCCTCATGCACCCATCCAGGTCTGGATATAATCTAGTTCCATTTTTCATAAAAATTGTAGGAGACAGGCCCACTTATAAATGACAGTGGTATTTCCCCATCTTTTAAAGGCCATGATCCTGCAGCCCTCACTTGCATGAACAGTCCAGTGAAAGCTACAGAACAATTCTCCTAAGTAAGATGCCACAGTTCCAGACAATGGCACCTGTATTTCTCACTCTGTGGTTCATAGAATATCAGGGTTGGAAGGGACCTCAGGAGGTCATCTAGTCCAACCCCCTGCTCAAAGCAGGACCAATCCCCAACTAAATCATGCCAGCCAGGGCTTTGTCAAGCCTGACCTTAAAAACTTCTAAGGAAGGAGATTCCACCACCTCCCTAGGCAACGCATTCCAGTGTTTCACCACCCTCCTAGTGAAAAAGTTTTTTTCCTAATATCCAACCTAAACCTCCCCCACTGCAAATTGAGACCATTACTCCTTGTTCTGTCATCTGCTACCACTGAGAACAGTCATGAAGGCTTCTTCAGCCATAACTTCTCTTTGGCAAAGACCCTTGTCTCTCTCCCTTCTGAGTGGTGTTTTTCCAGGCTGCACAGTTCCTTGCCTATACTGCAATGTCCCCAGTGAGCCTGACTGGCTAAGCGGACCAGCATCTGTGCTTTGCTTTCTCTTTGCAGGCGATGAACAACATAATTGCCAACAGTTTTAAGTTACCACAACACTTGTTATAAGCAAGCACATTTATTCTTAAGGTCAAAGTGTTACAGGAAACCTAATAAAACAACAAAAGAACCTATACACATGCTAAAAGCTTACCAGAAATTATCCATAAGTCTTATGAGACATCAGTAGGCCAAAGTCCTTCCAACCCTTCCCAGAAAAGATTGTGACCCACCTCCTTGGACAGAAGTTCCTGTCCATTTGTGGGATCAGTTGTAGGAGCGCAGCTGCATTGAGCGCTTTGTGAAGATGCTACCTATGCCAAATGGGAAAGCTTATTCTGCAGGCATACTCCACCGCCCTGAGTGGTGGTAGCTATGTTGACAAGAGAAGACTTCCCCCCGAGCAACACTGTTCTACTGATGTAAGTCTGTAGTGTAGAGCAAGCTTTAATATATGCAAGCCTCTCAAGGTGGTGGTACTTCTCTGGAGGTGTTGCAATCTGAAAGAATTTACCTCATCACCCCTCTGTTCCTATTTCCTGGATGAGCTGTGGCCACCCTACCTCATGAAATTACATACAATCCCTGGCCCACCTTGATACATAAACTTAATACAGTAAGATCTCCAAAAGATATTGTTGAAAATTACCAGATCTGTCACATGTATATTTGCCAGATTTGTGTACACATAACAAATTGGGCCCTATACAATCTTCTGCAGAAGTTTGATAAGATTAAATGATTCAGGATGGAAAGAAGAGGAGTAGAGGATATACTGAGAGAAGTACACAAACTAATGGCATGGAGAAGTCCCAAATATATATAGTTATCATCAGTCCTGTCAGAGTGATGTCTATATTCCTGATGAGTAATGGCAGTGGGGCAAATTATGGCTGCCCTTTACGGATGTAAGTCACTCATTTGCACACGACAGGGAGATGACTAGAACTTGAAGAAAGTGCTAGGCAAGCTTGTTGTGACAGCATAGCATATCCCACTGCCCAGAAAACTCTGCTAGCACCTCCAGACTTAATGTACCACCACTTGAGCAGTAAAGCAACTCCCAAAAGTCTCCTCCTCTAGAGAGGGCTAATTAAACTCCTCAGTCAATAAACTTCTGCCATGAATTGTGAGTTTCTATCGTCTAATATATAGAGTCTTGATGTTGGGGGAAATGCAAATGTTTATCTAATTGAATTACATTGACACTCCAATTAGCCAGACTTCCATTATCCAAACTCATATAACCTGATATTCGGAATCAGAGTTTAGACGTAGTGCTGTGTTTTGAATAAATCATACAGAATTTCAAAAAGAGAAACTTGTACTAACATATCTGCACACTAATGTCTCCTACAGGCTCTGTTATCTATCTAACAATTCTTTCTTTTATTCATGCTAATTCCCCTTCTATTGAACAGATTCTGAGCAACAGTACAATAACACTGACTTATGGGCCATTTTAACACACTTTTTCTATTATTTTCAGGGTTGTTTTAGTCTCTTGTTATCAACTCACACTTTGGTTCTTCAGTTTCTGCACTGGAGAGAGTCATACTGGTGTAATCTGAGACACGTGACTTTTGCTTGTCAGCCTGTCTCAGAACTCTTCCAAAGTGAATACATCAGAAATGCTGTTCACTTCTTGGGTGTGGTGTTTTGTGTGTGTGTGTGTGCCCAAAAGTGAGAATTCATGTTGCTTTTTTATCTCTTGAAATGAGACCAAACAGAAATCCAGCATCCAACTTTTGAGGGAAAGGATTTTGGAGCCAAATTGGCATCTGAACTTTGCTTCTCAGGCCCATTGCTGCTCTTTACTTCTAAGAAACACCATCAAACTTCGGATATAATCCACCGAGAAAGAACTTATGCCATCTGTGCTAATCACTGCCAAACCCTGGAGGAACTGATTTGTTTTGTTTAACATGATCCCCTGGTGCTTGAGAAGTTTAGATTTTTGCAGACTTAGTTTGCACACCCTTTGAAGCGATGAAGCAGTAATCTGTGAGACTGCCCATTGATCTTTCTTTTTGTTGTGATCACTGTAAAAGTTTTTCAAAATGCATTGTGATTCATAGCGTTGATTTTTTTGCATAAGACAAAACTGCAGTGAGCTTGATGGGGAAACTTAATAAAGAGAATAGGTGATAAAGAGAATATTATGTTGCATGATATAGTAAGAAGATGTGTCAACCTCAAATATTAAATCTAGATCATTATGCAAGCGTCTTTTGTTAAATAAATGATGTTTTAGAGGAAATGAATAGGAAAGTTGATTAGATACAAGTAGATAGTATACAAATATACTAACTGGTTTTGAAAGTATATTATGTAAATGTATATTTCTTTAAAAAAAAACGAGGTGAGTTTTGTGCTCTGGAAGGTGAACTATAAACAGTACCTACTAAACTGAAATGTTACATTACTGCTGTTTAAAAGCTTTCCACCACACGCTCCTTTGATCTACCTCTACTGTGGGCAATAACCCCTCTGCTGTTCCATTTCTGGAAAGCTATGGGTTTATGCAAAAATACTTAGTTTGCCAATCTATTGCAGTGCTTCTTGTGATATGTAGGCATTTTCCTACAGACCTGTTAGTAATGTGCTACTTTAGATGACTTTCTTGACTTTTCCTCCTTCATTGGAGGCCTAAGAAGAGTTCTGGCAAAGTGAGAGCACTATGATAGTGTGTGTGCTGCTAAAGAGACAGAGAGAGAGAGTATTTACTAGTTGGCCTGAAGGTGGCAGGTGGTGGCTACTGCAAAGGAAGATTGATGAAGCACAGTGAATAGGTGAGTAACACTGTCTGAGGCACAATAAAAGAGGTTCTTTGCAACTGAGCTTGAAGTTCCATGTGACTGTTTGGGGGTTGGAAATCCTGCTATAGACCCAATTTTTTTTAAAGTGTAGTTCTCTTTTGAAATGAGATTATTTAAAATCAGTGTCATACTACTGAACAGATCTGCTTCTTGGGTGTGCTCAGAGTAATTTTTACTTAAGTCACTGGCAAAAGTACCATTTTTATTACATTTTCATCCTGTTAGCTTGCAGAGCCAACATAAAAAAGACAGTGAAGTAAATTCTGTTCCTTCTAGTGCATCAGCAGTGTAGTTCATTGACCTTGTAGGCACGGCCAGATTAAGACCTTTAGAGGGCCTAAGCACTGAAGAGATTATGGTGCCCCCCCATATGTAATTCAAAATAAAAACAATACTATACCATAAAATATTTTTTTTATTTTTTGAAATTACACAAAGCTCACATGTATGCTGAAATTAAAATAGCTTCTTTCTAGATTTTCTGATTGCAAAATTCTGGATAAGTTCATCAAAGCTGACTTGATGAAGCATGTCCGCTTCCATACACAATAGGGAAAGTGAATCAAGTCTGTCCTGACACATTGTTGTTCTCTGAGGGTTTTTTATTCTTTTCAGCTGAGAAAAAGAGCGTTCTGCAGAGCCGTTAGTAATCATCAACGATAGAAAAATATGTAGTGAGATCTCTACATTTGGAAATACACATTGTATTCCATCTTTCAATATTGTGTCATGAAGATCAATGTGACTGAATTTCATTTTTCCTGTTTCATTAAAGTTTGCATGCATATAACAGTGCAACTGCCGTACTTCTCCACAGAGATTCATGTTCAAGTCAACAGGGTATGACTCAACTAGCTTTTGGAAACCTTGTGAATATTGTTCATCAGATAAGTCCATATTGTTTAGAAAAGAAAATCTACTTGATACTACTTTGTACACTTCACCTCTTCATATGAGTGTCAAGTGTATCAATTATAGCGTAGTAAGTAGATACGTGAAATTTGTCTCTAGGATTCAATGCTGTTTCTGTTGCACTGCTATCGTTTGTTTGTTTTTTTCCTGATTCGCTTGGGGGACTGGGCTTCTTTGTAGTTAGTATCAGGCAAGATCTCTTTTGATATGCCTTCAAATCTTTCGAAATCATTCCTCAAGTTGTCTGCTAATGATTGACAGATGTCTGCACATGTTTTCAAATCCAATTCTTTTTCTTGACTTGTGTGGTAAGTGTTCTAAAATTTCATTCCACTTGATCAACATGAATACAAACTCTAGCTCTTGCATCTTGTTTGCAATGTTTTCTGCCTCTCGTATAGTTTCTCCCTTTTGTGATTGGTCTTCAGCTATACTTTCTAATGCATCCACAATCTTTGAGTAGGACTCAAGAATTGCACTTGTTGCTGCTGCATGTGCCTCCCAGCAAGTATTAGAAAGAGATTTCAACACACGATCATTGCCCAAATATGTTTTAAGAACTGCCCATCAGTGTGTTGAGGCAGATAAAAATGTATAAAGTAACTGGACTGTTGAGAAAAAACTTACTACCACCGGACAACAATCAACAGCACTGCAGCCAACAAGATTGAGAGTGTGTAGCACATGGTATGAATATAGCATATTTGTTCTGTTCTAAAAGCTTCTTCTGCATTCCTTGATAACGCCCTGACATGTTGGTAGCATTGTCATAAGATTGACCTCTGCACTTTGAGAAATCTATTTTGCAAACTTGGCACAGATTAATGCAGTACTTGATTTGCCATTTCTTCACCAGTGTGGCTTTTCAAATTGAGGAATGTTATAAATCGTCAACTGGTTTTCCATCTGTGGGAGACACATATCTTAGTACAATACTCAATTGATCAATATGTGAAAGATCAGGTGTAGAGTCGACAGATAAACTGAAGCAGCCAGCAGTACTTATTTCATTCACAATAGCTGAACGAACTTTGTCACTCATTAGACCAATGAGCTTATCACATATTGTCTTGGATAACTATGATGGGTCACCTTTGCCAGCATTCCCATATTTTGAGATATGGCCTGCTAAAAATGGGTCAAACTGAGCAACAAGCTCCAACAATCCTAAGAAATTTCCATTCTGCAATTATCCAAATGTGTCATTTGATCCCCAGAAAGTCAGACCACGTTCAGCTAATGTTTGAATAACAGCTATGACATGCTCCCCTTTAATTTGTTCTTCCAATTTTTGTGTCAATCCAATGCCCTGTCTTCGATTTAAATATGTCAACATTGAATCTCTTTGAGTACTGCTATTTTCATGTTGTTCAATTAAAACAGTATTCCGCCAGTCACTAAATCCATCTGCAGCAATCAGGGTTGTTGAAGGTTTATATGCAAAAAGTTTGCAAACAAAACAGTACACAGACCCTGCTGATGGTGAATACAGCCATTCTCGAGTGTATTTCTCACCATTCGCTTTCACGATAAAAAATATTTTTTGTGGACAATATCTTGTTTGTTTGCCATTGGTAAAAGTCCGACGTGATTTCTCAAATGGCCCAGTGTGGTGTTGACAGTCATTTGGTCCACAATCTATCCAGTAAGCTACATCGTCAGTACTGAAATCAACCCACATACCAGGAACTTTTCTCCTATTATTTACAGCATGAGCAGGTTCAGTCTCTGACACATCCACACCTTCTAGAACAATGTCTGTTTTACCACCAGGAGTAGGATTATCAGTTACAGTCTCTGACACATCCACATGTTCTGGAATGGTGTTTGTTTCACCAGTAGAAGAAGGGTCAGTCTCTGAAACACTACAGGTTTTGGAACGATGTCTGTGCTACTGAGAGAAGATGTTGCTTCTGATGGATTCGCTTTGAAAAATGTCAGCTGTGGAAGATTTTGGAAAATTTCACTAGTTTTTTATTTCTTTTCTTCCTCCAGTTTACGTTTCTGTGCTCCACTCAGTTGGTTACGTTTCATCCTGCCCCTTATCTCAGTTATCTGAACTTAAAAAAAATACACAACATACACTGTCTTTATGTAATATATATATATGAAAGAAAAAATATGAATCAAGTACGTATAACTCAGAAGATTATATCAATAATAAAACATAAATTTATTGCAATACATGACAGGATCTGATTTCCTCGCATTATTTTGATCTGCGTTAGTAGGACACCCCTCTGATTTAGGTGGGGATAAGTAATAACAAGAGAACAGAAAAATGGGGGAAGAGTGTGTAGTGGAGTGTAAGGAAGTTTAACAAAGTTCTGATTTTTCCCATGATAACTACTTAGATGCTTTTTTTTGAAATATCAAATTTCAATTTTTTCAAAAAAAATCTCTTTTTTTTTTGGTGCCCCCTGCTTTGCTGGTGTCCTAAGCACGTGCTTAGTCTGCCTATTGGGTAATCCAGCCCTGCTTGTAGGTGAAACTCAATCAGTTACGCACCTCGGTAAAACCATTAATGGCAATGGAGTTGGCAGAGGTGTCATGTTGAATCTAAAGGGATTCATGGGAATGGGTAATTAGCAATAGTACTTCCCCTTATTTTAACTACTATTCTCTGCTTAGCAACATTTTAAGTTTGGCTACTTTACACACAGTGCTTTCTAGGCACTGTCTGGCTAAACAAGTTGAGAAACAGAGACCCACTGGAGTAATAGGTTGTTGCTAAGCCTCTGGCTAAGTTTATTTTTTCGTTGCCTTTTCTGTATTTGTTCTTACTGGGATTAAAATAAAATGCTAGCGGCAGCAAAAACGTGCAAAGTTTTATTTGTGCAATCACTGAGCAACTAGAGTACATCTTATCATGGTGTAGCCCTCAGATAACTACCTGATACGGATTCTTTACCCCCTAGAACATTTTCTTCTCTCATCTGGTTTAACGGACTGTTTACCAAATACTTAACTATATTCGAATGCCTAGATTATATGAAATCACAACCTCTACCAGAACCTGTTTTCTAGGAGTAATGGTTTAATGGTTTTCTTATGGTTCACACTTATTAGAAATTCCTAAATTCTGACAAAAGCAATGCCTCTGGGACTGACATGATAACATAGCAAGCCAATTCATGGCACATACAAGAAGGTGGATACCGATTCTAAATCCTGAGGATCTCACTTGCCAGTTTTATCATAGAAACTTTAAGGTAACAATTACTTTGAGCATTCTGAATGTCATCATAGTGATCTTATGTTAATATGGCATCTTTTATGTGGCTAGATCTCAAAGTACTTCACAAAGTAACAACTAAAATTGCTGACAATCTGTTCTACCTTGCATTTTGCTGTGATGCTGCGAGGTCCTTTTCCAGACCCGAAGAAGAGTTCTCTGCGGCTCAAAAATTTATCTATCTCACCCATAGGTGCTGGAACTAAGGGTGCTGCTGCACCCCCTGACTTGAAGTGGTTTCCATTTGATACAGGGTTTACAGTTTAGTTCAATGGATCTCAGCACCCCCACTATACAAACTGTTCCAGCACCCTGATCTCATCAACAGAATTTGGTCCAGTATAAGATGTTACTTTAGAAAGATAAAGTGGGTGAGGTAATAACTAATCATCTGGCCCTCAACTGAAGTGCTGCTACAGGTTAAATTCAGGAGCTGTTTAACTCTGCAATGAAATTTGAGAAGATTTTAAAACAGCAAATAAGGAAACACTTATTCCATTGAAATCATGAAGGGAATATCCTAAACTTTGAATGAGCCAGCCAAAAGGTGTAGGAAAATGTGAGTATTTCTGAATAAGCTGTTTCCATAACTAGTACAAATAATTAATTATAGTACTTGGCTAATCATTGTTACCCATCAGAATTCTTGTTACCCACCTTGAAGTCTTTTAAATTGTGATTTGAGGACTTCAATAGCTCAGACATAGGTTAGGGGTTTGTTACAGGAGTAGGTGGGTGGGATTCTTTGCCTGCGTTGTTCAGGAGGTCAGACTAGATGATGATGATAATGGTCCCTTCTGACCTTAAAGTCTATGATTCTTAAAGTCTATGAATTCCAATAGTTCAAGTGTATTAATTCATTTGAATTGACTTTTTTTTAAAGTAAATTTTCCTTGCTTTATATATACATATATACTCAGGGACTTTTATTTTTAAGTATAGGCTTTCATTTGAATACACATGTAGCACAGAAATGCTATTTGCATAAGCTCAGGAATCTGGTCAACCCACTGAATTAGAGGAGGCTCACCACATTCAAATAATTCTATTACCAAAACCGACTATTCAACTACTAGAAAACCAGTCTAAACAAACATACATGTAAAAAGCAGCAGAATTAAATTACAGATTAAAAAAAAAATATCCCATGACACTGATGTTTTGGATCTGTTATTTGGGTATTCTCAGCCTATTGTCTAATGTATTTCATCCCGGGGGCTGTTTTAGTTAGTTAGTTTTAACGGTCCGTTAAAAGATAAAATTGATGGTGACCACTATGCAAGCAAATCAGAGCTTTGAGATACCTAAAGACACTGCCCAAACAAAGAGGCCAGACAGGTCCAATATTCATTTATCAGTCTCTCAGATCCATTTTACCCATCTGTTACTCTTCCTTCTCTAAAGGAGTGTCCCAAACTACCCCTTCAGATGATTGACTGCTTGATGTTCTCAATTAAAACTTCAAGCAACCATTAGTGCTTCCTAGAGCCTCAAAGAACATTGATTAATCAATGTAAAATATGAGCAAATATTAATTGTTACTCATTTTGTATATCTTAGTAAGAACGCAGCTAAGTGCTCATGAAACACTGTGCCATGTTAATATTATTAATGCACAGTTTTAATGGGTGCAATTCAATCTGAGATAAAGGTTTATGCAGTGAGTTCAAAGAGGGATACACATCCCCAAAGTTTCTTGTGCACAACACAACATCATTTTAAAACCTTCTTTGCCTTTATTGATTGATGCTTGGATTTGTCTTGAATGTACAAGGCCAAATTCTGCCCTTGGAATGTGTCAGTAATTTTAATGTTATTTAAAGGAATATCTTGCAGTATAGATTTTAACTACTACTGGCTGGAAATTTTACAGTGAAACATTTTTTGGTTGGAAAATGCCTATTTATTGAAATAAAAATGTTTTCAGGGAATGCGTTGGCTTCATCGAATCTTTTGATGGAAACCAGGCAGATTTCTAGTATGAAACCTAGAGAGTCATGAACCTAGAAGTCCTGGGAACCCCCAACTTTTGTGACTCTCAGGGCTTCTAGGCTTCCTGTTCCATAGTGCGGAGCCTACCAGCTGTAGAAACCCCAGTTTGAGCCAGAGCTATCAGGGATTCCAGGCTCCTGGCTTCTAGGTAACCCACAAGTGGGCAGAAGAAACTTAGGGAGATCCAGGTGGCTTGGGAAGCCTTATGGACTTCATTTTTAAAAAATACAGAGTGTTATTTGATTTTCAAAAATGAAAGTTTTGGACCTCCCCCACCCCAAATTCATGAGAAATACTGAAATTGCAGGTTTTGGTTTTGAAGTGAAATGACATTTAACAAAAAAAATCAGAATTACCAGCAGAAGGGGCATTCTGGGTTCCAACTAGCTCTACTTTTAACCAATTCAGATTCTTACACACACACACACACACACACACAACATACTATTTTTCAGTCAGATAAGGTTCAGCAGAGCAAAGCTTAATCTAAAAAAATATATGCTACCTTGAGCTCACTCTCTTCCTTCCCCTGCCCTCCTTTTCTTCTTTCCTGTATTATATTTCTATTGCAGAAAGAAACTCTGATATCTCGTCTAGTCTTGTCAAGAAAAATCACTCAAATATGAAAGATGTATTTCCATGCCAATATATTGCCATCTAGTTATTGTATACTTGTTCATATGACAATATTCCATTGCTGTATTTATTAGAAATGTAATAAAACTTTGCTCATACAAAGATCTTTTTTTAATTAGGAGGTTGGATTGTTGCTAAAATTAGCAGTAGCAGCATTTCAGAACATTTTGGTAATCAGACATCTGTAAATCTGAGGACTGCCTGTGTACTGGGGGAGGCAATAGCAACTGAAGAAAGGGCCCACTTCTTCTCACCTTTGTGTTAATTAATTTCTGTTTAATGCCATCTAATTTATGGGAGGATTTTGAGTTGTTTTGCATGTTGTTTGCAGACAGGTACAAGTAATTAGTTGTATAAATTCAGCCTGATTTCTTATTTCATTTATACTGCTTAGTCTGAGTTAAGATATAAAGAATTTATAAGCAAACATGGAGATTTTTTCATGGACAAGAAAATCCTTGCAACCCTGCTACAAACTGCTCAGAATTGGATTCCAGTTTTGTGTTTAACTAAGATAAAGGACACAGTGTGACTATAAGCTACTGAAAATGTCCAAAGGACTGTGTATTTAGTATGATATGTGTTGCTTTCTTGATATAGAATATATAACTGTAAAGAAAACTCAGACTTTTCAAAGTAAGAAGAAATAGAAGTTGAAGCAGCAGGTGCAATTCTCTGTGTGCATTTCTCCAAATGCTATCCCACCCACTACAGCATGGCTCTTTCATGCAGGATTGTTTGCAGGATTAATATAACATAACTGTAACTAGGCAAGATCCGTACTGTGTAACACAGGCAGCAAAACCCTGTAACAAACTTTTATTCAAACTTAACTCAAGTCCTCAGGGACTTAACTCAAAACTAGATCAGAGCAAATAATTTGTAACAGACAATTTAGTCAACATGTTTGCTTCACTATGGGAAATACCCATAAAGAGATTGCCTCATCTATGTTCATCATTATTCAAAATTATTCAACAAAACTGTCTTCAAATTTTGTTTAATCTGTCGCTTGGTTTTCAAAATCCAGGCTATGTTGCTTAAAATCAAGGTCCAATTCTCTGGTTTTCCATAGACTTCTTGTGTGACATTGGGAAAGTCAATAAGTCCCACATCATCAAAGGTATTTAAGTACCTAACTCCCATTGAATTTTGTTTCGACTTTTCTACTTAACAGGTGCACCATGAAGATAAATACACTTTAAAAATTTTTGAGGCCTTTAGATAGTAAGGTAATGGTGACATATTAGCATGTAGGAAACGTAGGTAGATAGAGCATGCCATAGTATTTTTTCTGTCCCATTATTAGATGAGAACTACTGTTGTAAATCAGGGTTTTAGTGTGAATAGAAAATAAATTTAAGTTCATTTTCTGAGAATATTTGCGCATGCAAACGTAAAATTAACTTTCTGCAAACATCTGTGCTAGTTAAATGTGAATACACAATGTCTCGTGAAGGTGACCACAGGAGGAGCGGAGCTGGCCAAAGAGAATGAGTTTAAAACTAAGAACAGATATTCAGTTTACTTTAGTGGTTCTCAAACTTTTCCATACTGTGACCCCACTCAACAACTAACAACCACAAACCAATGCAATTAAGTGATAGCATTTCATAAACGGAGAAGTGTCTGGGACCAGTAAAGAGACTTTAGACTCTCACCAGAACTCCTGTGTTTTTTATGGTATTTATTATGGTATTCACTCAGTTCTTCTTGAAACTGCAAAACCTTGAGAGAGAATTGGATTTATAAACCATTCCATATAAACCTTAGTTTCCTTTGTAGCTAGCTGTATCTCCGACCTGTCCCTGCATAACAACCTCCTCCTCCCCCCAACAGTGTTTTTTGGGTGGGTATGGGGGGGTGCTACATTAATGAATCTTTTTTGGTCTAGCTGGATATTTCTATTATGAACAGGCACAAACACACAGCAAGATTATTTTTCTTCCTACAGCCTTCAGGACAAGAACTTCCATCCCGAAGGCATGATGTTTTCTCCTCACCGACCACTAGCAGGAGCCACATCTCCCTGTAAGGACCCCCATTCCTGTAGTCAGCAATCCATTCCATATTTGAGGCCCAGGTTTACACAGGCCCTGTGTTGGTAGCTATGCAGTACAAGCTGTGTTACTCAGCCTCAGAGCTAGTGATTCAGAGAGTAACAAAGTGTGTATGTGCACATCCCAAATGAAGAATTCCCGCTGTGTAGCAGCCTGCATGGGTCTTGGAGTGAAGAGCACAAGTTGCAGGAGAGAAAAGTTGGGAGGAGACACCAGGAAGTTATTCTGTTTGCTAATGGCTGGAATGCTACCTGCAGTTGCAGCACCTCTGTAAACTCTTCCCTTAATAAAGAGCCTGTTTAGTTTAACAAGCATGAGTTCTCTCATGTTATTACCCAGCACACCGTACATAAACCAGTCTGTGTTTACTATTCCCAAACCGGTCTCTTCATTTCAGGAAACGTTGTGCTTCCTACCTCCCTATACCTCTTCATGCCCACCACCCAACACAGATAAAATCCTTATGCTGCTGGCATATCACCCTATTTCTCAAGTTACCAGCTCACTGTTACCCTTAGAGAAGGACTATGTCTACACTACAAAATTAGGTCGAATTTATAGAAGTCGATTTTTTAGGAAACGATTTTATAGAGTCGATTGTGTGTGTCCCCACTAAGCACATTAAGTTGGTGGAGTGCATCCACAGTACTGTGGCTAGCATCAACTCCCAGGTAGCTATCCCACAGTTCCCACAGTCTCTGCCGGGAATTCTAGGTTAAGGTCCCAATGCCTGATGGGCAAAAACATTGTCGCGGGTGGTTTGGGGTACATGTCGTCAGTCGCCCCTCCCTTCGTGAAAGCAAGGGCAGATAATGGTTTCGCGCCTTTTTTCCGTGCAGACGCCATACTGCTTTCAGCAGCCAGTGCAGTAGGACTGCTAACCATCATCATCGAACCACCACTTCCGCTGCAGCTCTGCTATCCTGCTCTCGTGAATCTAACTTGCAGGCCACCTCGTCAGCCACCACTTCCGCTGCAACTCTGTTTTCCTGCTCTCCTACAGACGCCATACCATGGCAAGCATGGAGCCCTCTCAGATCACTGCGGCAGTTATAAGCTATGTAAACACCTCGCACATTATCCTGCAGCATGCGCAGAACCAGAACCTGCAAAAGCAGGCGAGGAGGCGACGGCAGCATGGTGACGAGAGTGATAAGGACATGGACACAGACTTCTCTGAAAGTATGGGCCCCGGCAATTTGGACATCCTGGTGGCAATGGTACAGGCTCATGCCATGGAACACCGATTCTGGGCCCGGGAAACAAGCACAAACTAGTGGGATTGCATAGTGTTGCAGGTCTGGGATGATTCCCAGTGACTGCGAAACTTCCGCATGCATAAGGACACTTTCACTGAACTTTGTGACTTGCTTTCCCCTGCCCTGAAGCACAAGAATACCAAGATGGCAGCAGCCCTCAACGTTCACAAGCGAGTGGCGTGGGGCAGGAGGGGAGGACCAGGCCAAACTGCACTTCACAACTTATTGAATGCCAGCCTTCTGTTGCTTGGACAGTCCTCTGGGGTGGAGAGGTTTGGTGCCTGGAACTCCCCCATGTTCTTGGGCCTCTGGGTGAGGAGGCTATGGAACTTGCAGAGGAGGGAGGGCGGTTACACAGCAGCTGCAGTGGTGGTCTGTGCTCCAGCTGCCTTTCCTGCAGCGCAACCATACGCCGAAGCATATCAGTTTGATCCTCCAGTAGCCTCAGCAGTGCCTCTTGCCTCCTCTCATAACGCTGCTGCCACCTCTTGCTCCTGCCACCTCTCCTCATGTTCATTTTCTGCTTTCCTGGACTCTGCAATTGTCTGCCTCCACACATTCTGCTGAGCTCTTTCAGTGTGGGAGGACTGCATGAGCTCGGAGAACATTTCATCGCAAGTGCATTTTTTTCACCTTCTTATCTGCACTAGCCTCTGGGACGGAGATGATAGGGGAAGCGTTGAAATTCAGCTGCGGGAGGGAAAAAAGGGAGAGTAGTATTTTAAAAGACATTTTAGAGAACAACGGGTAGATTCTTTCATGGTGAATGGTTTCAAACAGCAGCACCCTCCTTTCCCGTACCAAGCACCTGTTGGATTGGCCATTTAAAAGGAGGGGCTGCGGTTTTCGGGTTAATGTGCAGCACAAACCCAACTAAACCCCACCCCCCAATTCTCTGGGATGATCACTTCACCCCTCCTCCCACCGCGTGACTAGTATCAGGGAAGATCCCTGCCAGCCAAACGTGAACAGCTCAGCATGAACTACCCCCCCCACCCCCATGTGGCTAAAAGCGGGGATTATTTCTTTTCAGCCACAGGCAAACATGTCCCCTTAATAAAATTCCCCTATTTCAACCAGGTGACCATGAATTATATCACTCTCCTGAGGATAACACAGAGAGATAAAGAACAGATGTTGCTTGAATGCCAGCAAACACCGGGATCATACACTGCTATGCTTTGTTATGCAATGATTCCAAACTACGTGCTACTGGCCTGGTGTGGTAAAGTGTCCTACCATGGAGGACAGAATAAGGCTGCCCTCCCCAGAAACCTTTTGCAAAGGCTTTGGGAGTGCATCCAGGAGAGCTTCATTGAGATGTCCCTGGAGGATTTCTGCTCCATCCCCAGACACGTTAACAGACATTTCCAGTAGCTGTACTGGTCACAAATGCATCCCAAGTCTTCAGGGAAAAAATAATCATTAAATCCGCTTGCTTTCAAACCATGTATTATATTTACGAAGATACACTCAACAGAGGTGCCCTCTCTGCCTTCAAGGTCCGGGAGCCCGCCTTGGGAGGGTATTGGCTCCAGGGTGATAAACAGTTCCTGGCTGTCAGGAAGAACGGTTTCATCCTCCTCATCATCATCATCTTCCTTGTCCCCAAAATCCTCATCCCTGTTGTGAGACTCCCCCTTAAAGGAGTCCACATACAGGGGTGGGGTAGTGGTAGGGGCACCACCTAGAATTGCATGCATCTCATCATAGAAGCGACATGTCTGGGGTTCTGACCCGGAGCGGCTGTTTGCCTGTTTGGTTTTTTGGTAGCCTTGCCTGAGGTCCTTAATTTTCACACGGCACTGCTGCGGGCCCCTGTTATAGCCTCTGTCCTTCATGCCCTTGGAGATTTTTTTCAACTATTTTGGCATTTCGTCTTTTGGAATGGAGTTCAGATAGCATGGATTCGTCTCCCCGTACAGCGATTAGATCCAGTACCTGCTTTTCAATCCATGCTGGAGCTCTTTTGAGATTCTGGCACTGTATGGTCACCTCTGCTGATGAGCTCTGCATGGTCATGCCACCCTGGCCAAAAAGGAAATGAAATTCAAAAGTTTCCTGTGTACCTGGCTAGTGCATCTGGGTTGAAAGTGCTGTCCAGAGTGGTCACAATGGAGCACTGTGGGATAGCTCCTGGAGGCCAACACCGTCAAATTGTGCCCACACTACCCCAAATTCGACCCGGCAATGTCGATGTCAGCACTAATCCCCTCGTTGAGGAGGAGTACAGAAATTGATTTTAAGAGCCCTTTAACTCAACAAAAATGGCTTTGCTGTGTGGACGTGTGCAGGGTTAAATCGATCTATGCTGCTAAATTCGACCTAAACTCGTAGTGTAGACCAGGGCTAACTGAACTTCCTTTCTCCTCCCTTTGTTACTTGGCCTGAGGAGTCAATAAAGAAAAGAGACATGCATACTTTAGGGTTCCATTAGTAAGACTCTCTGACCTAAATTTCTTTATACTGCATTATACCTGAAGATATAACACAGTGTTCTTATTTTGTTTGTTCAAATTTTTATAAACTGTAATTAAATTAGATATATTCTCTTTACGGGCCCAATTAAACTAAAGCAAAATGTCAGGCTCTCAGCCTTGTGTGGGTTTTGATGTAGAAGCATCATATATAATGTAAAATTTTACCGAACTGAGCCCTAAAGTTGCAATTTTTCTCTACAGAACTATTGTTAGACCAAAGGCTATTTTACAGTCTCATTGTCTTATTCTCTCTGCTGCAGTCAGAAAATAGCTGTTTGATATGTATTTCAAAAGGATTTCAAGAGTTTTGTGCAGACTGGTTTTGTTAGACATGATCTGCAAATGGAATAAGATTTATCATATCGACTCACTAACTGTAAATGAGGCTCTTTCATTCAGAGGTGAAGAAAAATCTTGGGCACTGTAGAAGCATTTCACAAAGGCTATTTTGATATATTTGTTATTCATATTTCAGTGGTACTAACAAAGCGAACATCATGAACTCTAATGTGTTTGAACTGGTATTAGCTAACAAGGCATAAGAGGATACAGTTTATAAAATGATACAAATTAGACAGCTAGCATCAATAATTTAGCAACTTTATCTTCCAGCAAGAACAATTTTGCTTTCTCTCGTGTACTGCTATAAATGTAAAATAATGGCTTTATATAAAGGCATGTAATCCTTTTATCTTGGATATAGGCTTGGAGAACAGCAGATCTGATATGATATTTTAATATTAAAAGCGATACTAGATAGCCAAATACAAATTCTTGTCATCCTCTGTCCCTGCAAAACGACCATGAAAGATTACCAAGGCTAATTAAGTGTTCATTCCCCCTCCCCCCTGCCCCGGGATTGTAATAAGCTGTTGTTCTGAATGAATAAAAAGCTCTGTTTATAATGGATGATATTAAGTTACGATCAATATTCATTCAAGATTTAGCATCCGATTTAAAAGAGACTGCTACAATGCTAAAAGGTAAATAATTCATGAAGCAGCCTCTCCTACATGGCTCATCATAGTGAGAAAGGAAAGGTGTCCATTTATAACAACACCATTACTGTTCTTGCAGATGTGTGGATCCTGACTTAAATATTAGTGAGATCAGTTAAACTGTACAATGAGAATCACACATGCAGATTTGCTAGCAGGAAAACTCTTTAATGACATATGTCTTGCCTGCAGTGACTTTAAATATCCTACATGCAGTGAGTGAACAAGAAGTGTGGCACCAATAAGAGCCTGATCCTGCAGCTAATGGAATTGTTCCTAAGAGCTGCAGAACCAAGGCCAACATTTATTGAACTAGAGACTATGGGCCAGATCCTGTCCCTATTGATTCCATTGGCAGCACATCTGGACCCTCTACTGCAGTATGGTTAGAGCTAATAGAACTTCACCATTTTTTAGCTTCTGATTATGATTAAGGATGGCTATGCAGAGACGGTTCAGGCTTAGCTAGTCATTTAGAGATTCCAAAATCTCTAATGAAATCTCTAATCTCAATGAAATATGTTGAGCTTGTAGAATTTATTTGTAAAACAAGGTTTCCTACCGTAAAAAAATAAGTTACACTGAAATGCAACAATATACTGAAGGACAAAATAAGGATCCACATTTCTTGTGTTACAGATGAGTGGTTCAGTAAACACGGTTACTGTACATTAGGCATATCAGATTAATACAAGGAAGTCTACCAAATTTAGGTAATCCTGTGTTACTACATTTTTAACAGTAATTGTATAAAAGCAATTCACTTCAAGGAATGCTGGAAATAAACATGAGACAGAAGAAGCTAAAAGAGAGATAGAAATAAGCTGTATCTGCGTATTACATCTGTACTTATTCAAGCCAGTGATGAAGACTATGCTTCAGTAAATATATCCTGTGAGTGGTTTTCAGGTTAGGCAGAAAAAGTCCATTTTATATAATGTTATTTCTTCCCGATAATGATAGCTCTGGCAATTTCTCTCTTTCATTCTGTTACTGCAGGGGGATTAAGATATTTCTAATGTCATAAAGATACTTTTTGGACAAGGGTGATGGTTATTAGTAAAAGCATCCTAAAAATAAAGTTATATAAGGATTGTCAGAATTCAAGCTTAACAGACAAGTTTAGTAGTAGGCAATGATTGGGATATTCAGGGCTTCTCAGCTACTGGCTTATATCCAGAAGGAAGCAATTTTCTCACAGGACAAAAGGTACATGGAACAAAGATTCTGGAGAATGTTAAGACCTGCAGCTGGCTATCAAGTCTGAGGTTAGCTGAATATGGTCTAGTTGGCAGTCCTAAAAATCTTTTATATTTCCCCATTATTTAGCATTAGTCAGACAGTACCAACTGAGAAGGTTAATTCACCAATTTGCCCAATGGCATTTCAGTTTTATTCAGTCAATGTTAGGTTACATTCTGTAATTTGGCTTTATCTGAGGTGGGTGTGAGGGATATTGGAGGGCTCACGTGCATCCAGTGATAACAGTGCTCATTAAAACATAGTTGTCTGTTAGGATATAGATATTCAGGCCTGTCTGTAAAGGCCTATACTCTAAGAATTTAGGTGTATTCTTATCACTTGGCTAGTTATAGAGGTATAAAAGAAAGAATCAAAATCACTGTCTGCCGGTGTAAGGGCCTTCTCTTACTGTGACAGTCTGAGGCCCTGTGCTTAGGCTAAGACCTTTGGCTAAGCAGCAGAGGCAGCCATAAGCTAGGAAGCGAACAGTCACATCCTCACATTCCAAACTAGTCCCATTGAAATCAGGTGCTATTGGACTGTTAGGCATTGTATCAGGACAGGATTGTATTCCTATCTCCTCCAGAGAAAGGGAAGTGCCTAGAAGATGTAAAAGGAAACTTAGTTTGATAGCATCCTGTCTGGCAAGAACTCACTTATCAATACTGGGATGTGAAATCCTCACTTCTGTATTGTTTTGTCATTATAGTTCCCACTTTGCTATTGTTTGTCTGTATAATCTCTGCCTGGTTCTGTGATTGTTCCTGTCTGCTGTATAATTAATTTTGCTGGGTGTAAACTAATTAAGGTGGTGGGATAAAATTGGTTACATAATCATGTTACAATATGTTAGGATTGGTTAGTTAAATTTCAGGAAAATGATTGGTTAAGGTATAGCAAAGCAGAACTCAAGTTTTACTATATAGCCTGCAGTCAATCAGGAAGTGGGGATGGGTGTGTGGGTGGGGGTGTGTGGGGAAAATGGGAACAGGGAATGTGGGTAAGGAAATTGGAATCATGTTTTGCTAAAGGGGGAAATGGGACCAGGGAATGGGGGTGGGGAAATTGGAATCATGTTTTGCTAAGGGCAGGAATGGGAACAGGGACACAGGTGTAAGGCTCTGTGGTGTCAGAGCTGGGAAGGAGGATACTAAGGAAGGAAACTGGAATCATGCTTGCTGGAAGTTCACCCCAATAAACATCGAATTGTTTGCACCTTTGGACTTCAGGTATTGTTGCTCTCTGTTCATGCGAGAAGGACCAGGGAAGTAAGTGGGTGAAGGAATAAGCCCCCTAACATTGTCTAGCTGTGAAACAAAGTCTCCTAGCAGGGAAGTGCTGAGTGTAGTATGTAGGACAGCTTTGAGGAAAGGTCTGATTTGTAACTACAAGGAAGCTTCAGAATCTGTCATGTCCTCTCTCTTTTTTTTTTATGTTACTGCTATCACAATTTTCATTTAATCCTTAGATGAGAAGGAGGTGTTGGAAAAAAATTAAATAAGGGAAAGACTCTTTTCAGAATATTCAAGAATAATTACATACTGGGGGTAACTGCCTCAGCCCTATTCTGGTCCCTTTATGTCGGAGTGGTGGGGTTGAAGTAACAAAAATATAAGACCCCCCCCCCCCATTTATCAGGGGAGGATTCCTGTGGCAAAAGCACTGTGGAAGACCGTCATAAACCCCAAGGAGTCCCTCAATAGGCCCAGCATATGTTTTCAGGGGAGGAACTGGGCAGATGATAAGTGTGTCAGTGACATGGCTGCAGGAAGCACTAGAGAAATTTCAGGCAATGCTGCAGCCTGTATGGTTATCTGTTTTACCCTGGGAGCCACCTCCATCTTCCAGAGCATCTCAGGATCAGGAGGGCACATCGGTCCATTTTAAAGCCACATCCCCTGAGGCTGCTAGTTCTGTGCTGCACCTCTGAGAAGCACAGTACAGAATCTCACCATAGATTTTTCTTGAGAAGAGTTTCAAATGAGAGATGGAGAGGGATAGAGAATAGCAGATTACAGAAAATTAGGAAGGTAATTTCACATTTGTCCTCACATTTGCTTGCCAAATGTGAACCGTCGACCATTTTTTTTTCTCTTATAGTAGGGGAAAAAAAGGTAGTTTAAGTTTGTTAGGAAGAGGTTACTCAATCAATATATTTATATGTCAGTGTATTTTTAATAAAATATTTTCATGCTGTAATGGCTGGCTCCATGTTTTAATGGTGCACTCTGTCCCAGACCTGCCCTTGCTTTACTGGTGCCCTCTGGCCCAGGTCCAGTGCCCATAGATTCCAATGGTCACTGAACTGGCACCCTTTTTCCAAAGTCCCAGTTCATATTTCCTCAGTTCCCTGGTTTATCCCTCATCAGCATTCCCTGGTTTATCCCCTGGGGCCACATGGTTACCTTTTACCTTGGTACAGTACCAAAGGTTCATTTTCAAGATGAGAGGGAGAACAATGGCTTTCCTGTTCTCTAGAATTGAACCTCTTCTCCCCCTCTGACCATTTTGGCTTTATTTAAATGTCTGCTACTCAAACACCTCTTAAATACTTTGTCTTTTTCTTTAGCTAAGTGTCAGTTTCATTCACAGTTGAAAATTTTCCTTCAGATCTGAACTGCTTGAAGACTCTGATTTAAAAATACTGTAAGTGAGATCTCTCTCAACACTCTCCAGTCAGCAACAGAAGAGAGACAAGTACCTGAAGGGTCTGTATTCTACAGACCCCCTGTTCTTCAGAATGAAGCTGGCACTTTTATAAGAAGTCAAACATCTAATTATACTAGGAAGAGGTTGAACCCTGTTCTGACATTGTCTCTTCTGCTCTAATTTATACAAGTTCCTGGGTTTTCTTAAAACAGGCTCTTTCAAAGTATATTAATGCTTATCCTTGTACAGAATCAGTGCTGCAGTACTCTAAGAACAGGACGGATACATGGAACAACATTTATATTTAGGATCATGACCCATCTCATAAAAGGCATCACCAGTGCTTCCTATTTTCATATCTGTAATTAGTTTCTTAAAGGCACAATGTGTCAAAGTTAAGGTGTTCACTCTTCTTGAAATTGCAAAGTATTACTATGACCTGGAAAGTAAGTTGCTTGGTTACTTCAAATGCAAAGACTTTGGGTGATAGTTGAGGTAGGTCTACTGGGGCTAGTCTTTCAGGTTTTTTCAGAATATAACTCATTGCCTGAAAAAAATAATTGTCTGCTGAAGCCTGGGAATTGGATCTTGGAAAGGTGGGAGACAAGGTTGTTGTTGGCACAGTCAAACACATGTTCAGAAGAAACTACTTCGTGTCAGGGAAGAGCGGGATGTAAAGTTATTGCCACAATCCAGGTTCCAAAGCTAAATAAAAGAGGACATAGGAGCATTCTTCTCTTGTCTCTCTTCCTAAACTGAAAGTCAATAGAAGAAAGACATTGTGTGTGAAAAGCTTAGTTTGCTGTGTTAAACAGAGAATCCTGTGGACATTATCAGATGGCAGTTTGCTTTTTATAAAATCAGTTTGATTGTATGAGTGAGTGAAGATGAGTGAAGGAAGAATTTCACAGCACCTCAAGGACAGTGCTTGTGAATTTTTTTTAATGTGTTTGAATCAGACCTTGAAATTCCGACTGAAGTAGAACTAGTATTGACTTCAGTGTCCTGGTATTGTGAAGGGTAATAAGCCTGCAGTCTGTGCATGTAACAGAGTGGCTTGCCCCCTCGGCTGGAGAGCCTTCCCGCTAAGGCAAACCTGATTATGGAATGAGTCACAGCTGAGGGAAATTTAGGCAATTCCCTATAAAGAAGGTAGAGCTGTGAGGATTGGATGGCAGGTCAGAGTGGGAGAGAAGAGCCTTAGAGGGGGTGAGAGAAAATTCCAGAGCAAAGTATGGACTTTAGTTTGGGACTGTGGGTTGCTGTAAAATGGTTCTGGTATTAAAGGAGTCCAGGCAGGGGCACTGGTAACCAGAGAAAGCCTCTGCGAGTTCTTAAAGGGTCCTGAAGAGAGAATAAGACAGAGATGTGGGGAGGGTCTGCAGACACACTGCTAGTCAGGAGAGGGTGTTCACTACGCAGACGGTACTGTTATAGTCAGAAGAGACCATCTCTGCCTCTTTTGGCAAAATGTTAATATGTGGCCTACCATCTCTGTTCACAGTTAAAATCACTTGAATTACTTGTTACTAGTTAAAACAGATAACTATGAAATGGGTACAGTTATAGAAAACTCGTACCTTAAAATAATAATGGAAATTTTCACGTTGCAAATACAGAAACTCTCTATTAAAATACCAAATCTCTCTGGTGCTCTCATCATAATGTCCATATTTGACTTCCCCACCTCAATTTCAATCTTGCCTGTATGCTAATTTTCTGGGAAAAGGCAAATATAATTCACCTCTTCTGCATTCTGTTGTAGCAATGAGAATAAATGACAGTACACTGATAATGCTTATATGGCACTTAGCTTTAAGTACCACCATTTAAATATTAGTGCATATATTCATGAAAGAATTAATTGAGAAAGAGTTGTCTGACAGAAAAGTAGCAGTTGGTAAAATGGGGGTAAATTTTTTATGTTGAAGCCCAGTGTCCTGCTACAAACCTAAAGGGAGAGTCTGAGGGCAATTAAGCACAGGGAATTTTCTGAATATATCAGTCTCAGAAATACCTGTGTGATTTATTTGTGTGCAGTGGTGATGCACTGTGAATATTCCCCAAACTATTCAAGAGCCCCCAAATTTGTGTTAGAGTTTTAATGGCTGAATAATGGGTCGTGGTATTGATCATGGAAGGAACAATCTCATGGCATGGTACAGAGTGAATTCTCCTCCCTCTGCAACCAAAAAGGTGGGTTGGAAGGGGCTATGCCGCATCCTCTATGGAAGCCAGATAGAGAAGGGACGAGATCTCCATCCTGAACCAACCTGCCATGTAGTGGTAGGAGAGAAAGCTTGACCTCGGGAACAAATGGAAAAAAAAACTGGTTTGGAGAAGAGAGCCATGGAAAGAAATGATATTCTCTAGGGAGTCAGAGCAAGCCACTCACGCCATCCAAAAACCCCACAGACAGAGTTGGACCTAGTGGAAGATTTGTGGTTATATAAAAAGAGCATGGTGGGGTCAAAAATATTTTGGATAATTAGAATGAGGTTTGCAGACACATCTAATCATTTCTGAACTTTTCCCCAAATGAACCTATACTGAGAAAATTTTGAGGTTATACCCTTTTCTTGTAAATAGTCATTTTCATGGATTTTTTTTTACCTTCATGGAAATGGGTACCCTCACTGCCATGCTATTACAAAGATGTCAAAAATATAAAACTGTAAAATCATGAAAATGAATGACAATGGATCAGCACATTCTAGTGTATCTGTACCAAACAATACAACTGTATCTCTCTCTACCTTATATTAAGGGGTATATACATTATTGGATTCAAAGATCTTACATTAACAATATTTCTAAAGTATGAAGAGGTTTATTATTGTTTCAGAAAGACATTTTCAAGGTTAGTGTTTTACGTACCTGATGTTTGCAATATACTGCAGCTATTTATGTAGTCTCTGTTCCACTCCAAGGCAGACAAATAGGTTTTTAAATACATTTTTATCAAATCCTATACTTGAATGCTATTTTCTCTAGAAGTGAAGTCCACCTCTGTGCAGAGGTCTAGGATAAGCCCATGTATCACTCAAATCACATTTAAGCCCTCCAGTCTTCTTCTTTACCTGTCTCTCTTTTACTTCTTTGTACTCTTTATTACCTTAGTCCCCTATGGGCCAAGTCAGAGTTCTTCCAGCCTATTAGCCAGATTTCCCAGGGCAGACAAATCTCTAGCCACTAACTCCCTCCAACCAAATGCTCCCCATAGCTTCATTACCACTGGTCAGGTTCACGCCAACAACCCAGTTTCTTCTCCTGGTTTGACTCAAGCCAGTGGGTTCCTATCAGCTAGATAGAGTTTTGCCCCTTCTTCAGGTCAGCCAGGTCTGCGTCAACCAAGAGGCTCCATTAGACTCTGTCAAGAAGGGTTTTCTTTTCTTTAAACCTCCTAGCTGAAGTAGCATTAGTGTTTTGTATCATACAGTTCCCTGAGTTATGATATGCCTAGCGGTATAAAAAATTATGGTAAAAGAGAAAAAAAATTAACTTTTTTAATCTAGTTATTTCTGCAGTTATTTGGTGAGTTTGATCTGAACTATGTTGTCACACTGAAGTAATGAGTGCCTGCAAATCAAGCATTTTGCTATATGACAGTTTTAAAAAATGAGCTCTAAGATTTTGCCATATCTCCATCTATAATGTATGATGAACTGCATTTCCTGCATCTAATGTAGATTAAATTTTTAGGTACTCCTTAGAGCATTTACTGCATTCTCACTTCTGCTGTGCCACAATCTTGAATCTGTATGTCACCCCTCGCCCATGAAGCCAGGGGTTCTCAAACTGCATTGCACCATGACCCCCTTCTGACAAGAAAAATTACTACAGGACCCCAGGAGGTGGGCCAGAAGCCTGAGCCTGCCCGAGCCCCACTGCCCTGGGTGGTGGGGGCAAAAGCCCAAGTCCCACTGCCCTGGGTGTGGGAAGCCAAAGCCCAAGCGCTTCAGCCCCAGGCAGGGGGGCTGTGACCTGAGCCCCACCACCCAGGGCTGAAGCCCTCAGGCTTCAACCCCGGGCGGCTGGGCTCGGGCTTTGATTCTGGCTTTGAGAACAGTTTGAGAACCGTTGCACTAAGCAGTAGTAGCTGGTGTCTGAGGGGCAGGATTCTTAAGTTAGAATGGTAGTGACTTCAGGCACTGTCTGTCTCTGTCAATGGGATTCAATATAACCAGGACCTGGTATTATTGGATAATGTCTCTAGCTCTCATGGGGACACATACCAATGGGTGTCACTCTTCCTCCAGGAAGACTTCTAATACACAATATAGCTCTAAGAACTTAATGAATCAGTCAGCATACATACTGCATAGTAAGAATTCCTAGCACAAGGCAGCGTGTGTGTTTGTGGGGGCAGGAGGAATGAAGATTAGAACAAAAGGAGACAAAGGTTGTGTAAAGCAAGCAGAGAATCAATCTTACCAAGCAAACAGTAAAACTGAGAGTACATTTTTGGAGGTCTATTCACTCAGATCCCTGAGGCCTAAGAAGGCTACCCTTGTAATCATGCTTGAAAATGCAAGTACAGCTAAGGGTTCTTAGAACCCTGCTTTTCTCCGTGTTCAGTTCTGGCAGACACATGTAGTCAGTTGACATGGGAAGCATCTTTAAACAATGTGAGATTTCCATATGAAATGGAAATAGCAAGCTCTCAGATTTTTATAAATGCTGTCCAACACAGAATTCCTAAATAGAGTTTCAGGCTGTTTGACAGGGTCCTCTACACAGTAAGGTCCCGTTGGCCAGGCTCTCCATCTGCTCAGGGCTCTGTAGACACATGGTTTCAGGGTCATGTCCTTGGATACTGACAAAAGCAGCTACAGAACATGTGGGGATCATCTAAGTGATTTAGGAAGAATGGCAACTCAAACCCTGCTGTGAGCTGATATCTTCCCACAACACTTAATAGCTCTGAGTGTCTAAGCACTGACATTTCTTCCGAAGAGGTCAGGCCAAATTTCCATGGATGGAACAGTAGATCAGCTAGCGATTTCCAAAGGTGGTTGGTGCTGTGGGAGCATTTATAATCTTTTCTTTCTTTGCTCTCCCCTTCTTGGGGATAGCATGCTGGCTGGAAGAGAAGCAGGATGAAAGCAAGAAGCTTCAGAGAGCTCTTTGCTCCCTCCAAAATCCAAATCTGTTTTGCTATGTGTTTCCTTCTCTCACTCACCCCTTCAACTGCTTCCTTCAGAGGAGGAGCAACAGGCTTGCAAAGAGCATATGTTTCCACTTTCCGCAGATACTTTGTACTTGTACACAGGTCTTTGCTTCTTAGTTCAGCACTGAAAAGGCTCTGTCTCTCACAGGACGAGGAATGATCCCAAGTGGGCTACATATATAAATGACCCCAAATTGGTTTTATTATACCTTCAACAAAATGTAGACACCATTTGTATACACTGCGTGAAACTGGTGTTGAAAACTAAGGTTTTTGGAAAGGATGTGTAACTCAGTAGCACATTCTAGCGTTCTTAAAGAAAGCCAAGTGTATCTTGTGTTGGCAACAATCATCCTTCTAGTATCTGCTGAATATCCACCACCTGAAATCAGGGAATTTTTGCAAGTGGAATTGATTTAGCTTTTTTATTTTTATTTTTATGAAAAGTTAAGTATTAAAACTACTATATTTAGTTCTATTTTCTTTCTTATTCATCTTCCTTCCCCAGCCTTTCTTTCCCATTCCCTCCAGAAAGCTTCTAATATTAGTTAATCTGCAAAATGGTAGAAGATAAATGTCTCCTAAATATATTGGGCATATGTCTTATGGCGGCATAGCTATTTTGCCATAACCTTTACTGGAGACACAGACTACCACAGCAGAGTTTTTCAACCTCCCCAGATGATGCTAGCTATGTTATCAGAAGTCCTCTTCAGTGCCATGGGTGCATCCACCCTGAGGCTTTTGTCATCATAACTATGTTAGTCAAGAGTGTCGTTATTTTACACCCCTGCCCTGACCTAGCTATGGCAATCTATGTTTTAAGTGTACACCAAACATATGTTAAGGCACCCAACCAGAAATCCTGCTGGAGACAAACTCCACTTCTTTACCTGTTTCTATTATTTAACAATTAGGCTTGAAAAGCACTGCAGAAAAAGGGAGTGAATTTACAAATGTTGGGCCTAGTCCTGACGCCCTTATGACAATTTCCTGCAATATCTTTGGGACAACATCCTGTTTTAAGTTTATGTATCAATGTGAGCCAGGGACTGTATGTAATTCCATGCTCCTTCAGGAGCGAGGAACAGTGGAGGTGATAAGTCAAATCCACCAAGATTGTAACATCTCCAGAGAGGGACCACCACACTGAGAGGCTCACCTATATTAATTCAAACTGCATTATCTGGAGACCAACAGGCAAAAGACGGAGTTTTGGATAAACAGTCAGAGTTTAAACTGACTCAGGGCCTTCTTTCTGATCCCACAAATGTTCAGGACCTTTTGTCCAGGGGTGAAGGGTAGGGGTGCGGGAGAGCAGTCCTTCCTGGGAAGGGTTGGAAATACTTTGGCCCATTGTGTCTCTGCAAGACTCATTCTTGACCTCTGGTAAGCTTTATCATGTGTATAGGAACTTTTATTCTTTAAGTTTTTTTGTAATGTTTTCATCTTAAAAATGTGCTTGCTTAGAAAGGACTGTGTAGTCACTTATAGATGGTAATTATGTTGTTCATACCTTTGAAGAGAAAGTAGAGTGCAGATGATGGTCTGTTTAGGCAGCCTGGCTTGCTGCAAACATCACAGTATAGGCAGGGAATTCTGCATTCTGGAAAAACCATGGTCGGAGAGAGAGAGGTCTTTGTCCAAGGGAGTTGATGGTTGAGGAGCTGGGAGTGTAGAGTGGGAGTCTTTGGTGGGCCATCAAGGGGAATACAGATATACTTGCTTTGAACTGTGATAACACAGTAAAACAGGTTTGGGGGAAAAAAAGAATCCCAGTGACCTTATCTTACACATGCCTCTTAGTTGCTTGTCTACTGTTTCTCTTTCCTATTGTATGCCCCCTAAATGCTTAAATGGTGTAAGAATTTTTCACTACTTGATCACTGACAGCCAATATGCAACATGTACATTCTTTACCTAACCAGTAAATTTGACCTATTGTTTGGAAAAAAGTTCACTTTTTGGTAACTGAAACCAATGCAGAAATGTTGACATTTAATTCAAATAAACAGTTCCAAACTGTAATTGTCTACAGTTCTCCTAGATCTCCTAAAATTTTGCAGCATATGCTGATTCACCCATTATTATTTCAGTTAAAATTAATTTAATTTAATAAGTCAATGAAATTAAAGATCTTTTCTAGCAGCTGGCCCTGTTACAAATAAAGGTCAATGCTCAGTGTTGACACAACCAGTCAATACTTGCTTTACAGGTCTTGATCATGTTGAAAATAAGCACAAGAATTATGTGTCTTCATTATGCAGCAGAAGCATGGACTTAACAATAGGCTACATGAAAACAAAAGGATAAAACATATGCACTGTCACATGCAAACAAGAGGCCATCAGCAGTTTCCAGTTTAAATACCTTTCCTTATTTTTAACTGTATTTGCATGTTCAAATACTGACCTGTCCTTTCTTGTTTACTGTTTATTGTTTACAGGTTTTACATAGTAACGATGCATTTCAATTACTTTTGAAGATTATTAAAGCAATAGTCAGGATCCTTTAAAAAGCAAACAACAAAATCATGAAATAGCTATTTCAGTGGAATCCTGACTGGAACTTGAGCTTACTGTGTAAGAAAAACCTTTCGTCCTCAAGCAACCACTATACTTATTTAACTGAAGAAAAGAGTAATCCCCAGTTGGTCTTTTATCACTTCAGAATCGAAAGGTAACCAAAGTGAAGATTTACTGAAGTGAAACTTTTCCCATGTGCCTAAACACAAATGTAGCACACACATTTTTCATTTAAATGTGACAACAGCCTCAGCTAGAAGGTGTGTGGAAAGATCTGCTCTGAAGTGGCAGGTCTGCCAGCCTGGGAGAGAGTGTCACACGTGCTTCTCTCTACCCCTGCAGCTCCAGGAGAGGACATTCTCTCCCACCCTTTTCAGGAAGTCTAGCACCTCTGGCAGTGCCAGTGGCCGTCACTCCCCTGGCAGTGCTGTCACAGCAGTTAAACTCCTGACCCGCTGAAGCCAATGGTGAAACTTTCATTGCCTTCGGTTGGGCCCAGATTTCGCCCACCAAGTCTATATTGTAAGTGGGTCCTGTGTCCCCTTTATGCACCTTCATGAGGCCAGACACAATCTGGCCCTTTATCGGTTGCTCAGACAAAGCGCCAGATTGACAGTACTAGAAACTGAAACTCTCCTTTTAGCCACAGAAGGGCTGGTGCTGCTCTCACTTAAGTCAAAGGGAGCTTTTTTTCCAGTGATTTCAGTGAAAGAAGGTGTGGGCCCAGGACAGACACAAGCAGGCTGACAATCCATACAAAGCGATGAGTCTTCCATTGCTGCACAGCGGGTTAGTTGAGAACTGACACTAATGCAAATTTGAAGTCATTTGCATCAACAGGCAAATATAATTCTACATTGATTTATACTGCACCTGTTCCCCTGTACTACTGCTCTGTATGACACAAATCACTAATACGAATACCAAAACCTAACAATAATGCTAATTTCGCAGTCAGAGAAATAAGCCCTGAAAGAGTTTAAAATTTAAGTGCAGCATGCTATAAAGACTTTTATAGTAAGCATATTGATCAATTATAAATGAAAATGGTAAGTGGCTTGTACAGCAATTATGAGAAAAATCCAGCCACTAGTACAAATAGATTTAAAATAAGTAAATAGAAATAACAATAGTAAAACCAAAGTAAGCAGGAAATGGCTTCATGCAACTTCCAAAGTGGCAAAATTTTTGGAGGTGGGGTGTTATTCTTGAAATATGTCTGCAGAGATCCACTTCATATTGTGGTCTGTGTCCTTCTAGGAGCAAATGTAAATTGAATTTCTACTTTGAACACTTGCCATTTTTCACCACTGGAAGATTGCAAAACCCCAATCAATTAAACAAAATTTTCAAAGCATGAACCAGAAGTAGAAAGAGAGAAACACAGTTCTTAAACTAGTATTTTGTTTCCAGCTCTTCAAGAAGTTAAGTTAACCCATAGAAGTTAGGAGTCTTTTGTTCAAGACTCAGACACAGTCAAAAGCTACATAGACTAAGGCCAGCCACTGACCCCACACTGTTTTTTCACCAGTCTGACTGCACTGAAGTTATGCCTTTGCCTCCTCCCGACCCCCTTGAGGC
Source organism: Lepidochelys kempii (assembly GCF_965140285.1). Classification (NCBI taxonomy): domain Eukaryota; kingdom Metazoa; phylum Chordata; order Testudines; family Cheloniidae; genus Lepidochelys; species Lepidochelys kempii. Next base: position 71,551,844 of record NC_136388.1, read on the forward strand.
ACAAAGTTCCCCTGGAAGAGTAGGGATCAGTCCATTTGCTCCCTTGAATGCAAGGATTGTAATTCTGCCTTGCCTTTAGGTCACACAAAGGGAAGGGAAGATCCTTGCACCCACACATGCTGCTCACCCATAGAGAGTACAGGGAAATAAAAAGAAGAAACCTCAACTTACAAATACAAAATAAATGTTTAAACCTTGACAAAAGAAGCTTATCCACAGCATTCCCACTGAATTTACTATCAGCAAAATATTTTTCTCAGCCACTTACTGAGTAGTTTCCATCTACAAGAAGTCAATTTTAAATAAAAACAAAACAAAACATGAGTATAGGCTGAAAACTTCAACTAATAGTATCACCCTATTTGGGTTGGGGGGGGGGAGGGGGTTCCAACAAGATTTTGTTTTGCTATGTTTGACTTAAAGTTTTTAATAACATTTCTATGTTGTGGGCCTCTTACATTTCTACTGGCTGAAAGGTGCTGAAAGATACATTTTCAGAATGGTCTGTGAAACCTATTATTTAATTGTGCATGTCTGTCTGGTATTCATGTTCTTATATTCTAGACATGGACTAGGGTGATTGCTTTGATCATTTTCATCTACTTTTTCTTTTTTTTAAGAAAACCAATCTTCTTTAAGTAAGCACAGAGACTGCAGAAAGTAAAGATGTTATCTGCATATTTTTAAGACGTGATTCTGATCTGATTTTATATTGCTGTAATTCCACTAACACCAGTGCAGTTACTCCTAATTCACACTAGCATAACTGAGATGAGAATCAGGGCTTCACAGGGGTTTTGGCTGACAAAATGTCAGTCTAAATACAGTAGAATATTCTCAATTCATTGTATGTTAACACCTCTATCTGCGCTCCCCTTAGACTGTATGGTGACCAGTAGAGAGTGACCACTGAATATGTTAAGTCTAGAGTAGAGCAGAGGAAGCTATCTTTTTGAATTTGGCTTCAGTTTCCAATGCAATTAAGTTTTTTTTGGTAGAAATTATACATTGGATATAGTCTTAACTCAGGTGTATATATATATATTTTTTTGCAATTGAACATTTCAGCTTAAACATTACCCTTTACAAAGTTTTAGATGTGCTCATATATGAATGGGTAACATCTGAGATCATACCTATGAAGCATTTTTGCAGAAACTAGCATCTTTCAGAGCTGCTCTTTGCCTGTACCCTTTGGCCGTGGAACCACTGAACACTCTCTGACAACATACCATACTACAAATCTCCCAGGGATGAAAGTCTAAAATATACTAAACACCCTGTGACTCTGTGTTAGCAGTGTGATTCTGGCCCTATCTAACCTACAGCTGTCACTACCACATTTTGGGTTTTACAATAAATTAGGAGAAATCAGAGATCATGATGGTATTAAGACTAAGTATTCTCTGTGAACATTGTATCACTCCTGGAAACAGGTCACACTGACGTACTGAGATATCTGGCTCACATTTATCACCATAATTTATGGTCTCTGAAAACATTCTTCTCCTCCAAACAGTGTGATGGGAAGGCCTGGAGAGGTGTAAATATATATGTATATATATATAAAGTTCCCACTGTGAGAGAAAAGTACATTAACCATTAGCACTAGCTCAAAAGTCAATTTCTTGCTCAGTATGATGCCCTCACTATGTTTGTACTTGACTGTAATGAACATTAAGCCTTTTCAGTGTAGGGGGGTAATTGAACCTCTCCAACTTGCATGTGTCCTGCACTGCCTTTAATTTCCACCAGCCTCTAAAACTGAAATAGGCTGAAATGGAACCCTGGATATTATGGTTACAGTAAAAATTGTCTTCCCATATTCTTCTATCTTGACATTTTCCAACACATAAAAAGAGAAGACTAAATATATAAGATCATAAATAGCATGGGGTTGACTTCCAAATCATTGTGAACCAATCCACACTGGATTCTGTACACCTTGCTGAAGTTTCAAACCATTATCATTTGCAAGGTATTACTTAAAAAGTTAGAGAATGTGATTTGAAAAATGGTATTATTAAATAATTAGGACAGTGTTCATATGCACAAGGCTATATTGTAGGTATTAAGCCGCAGCTGGCCTTGGGTGGGTAAGGAGGGATTGTACATGAGCAGAGAGATCCCCAGCAGCATTCTATCTGACTCAACCAGAATGTCTCTGTAAGTGTATCTCTTTATAGGGTGCAGAATATGCTCCCACTCACCACGCCATTTCAGTTATGCTGGCTCATGTGGATGGTGTGGAGCCATGAACCTGCTTAATGGGAAGTCTAGCACCATTATAATGACACTAGACTAAAAAACCCTTCTGCTCTGCACAGGGATTATGATAGGTCCCTGCACAGATTCTTATGTGCCATCACTGCCCTTGCACACTTGTGCAGGGCAAGCCAGAGTTTGACCCCTCAAGTAGGACTTGTGTTTCCCTTTAAAGATAGTCAGCTCTGGAGGAGTTTTACAATCCACTTCTTGTGTATTTAATTCACAGTTTGTATTCAGAGCATGCAAACTTGATTAATTAGCAATGCAATTCAATAGGGTGTGGACAATGTGCATATACTATGTGTCCATGGGAGGATGGTATGGCTTTGTGTTCCATGCTAGCTTGGGGGTTGTATGTCCCAAATATGGTAGTTTATCAGCTCTACTTCACAGGTGCACATTGACGTTATCTAACAGTCAAACTGGGGAATCTCCAAGCACTGACTTGTAGTTTTTTGTTTCTAGGTTTCTCCACCTCACCCCTGAATAGAGAGTCATCAACACATAGATCATGTGCAGTAAAATTGACATCTGAGAGAAGAGCAAAATACAGACAGCATTCCTAATCCCTTAGAAGCTTGTGAAATTACTGTCTGAAACCTATAATGAGAATGGGATAATTTGTGAAGGTATTTATTTTTATGACATTTTCTTTCCTTATTATGTGTTATGAAAATGATTCATCAGAATGTTAATATCCACTACACAGAATAAGCAAAGGTAGTTTTAGATCCCACTTTATTTATTTAAACCATCTTTCAGTTTTATGCACTAGCCATTCTTCCAGCTCCCTGTAGGCTATTAAGGCTGTTACCGAACGGTTGTTTATCTGCTAAGCTCTGAGTAGTCAGAATTAAGATGACAGCCTGTACATAAAATCATTTCTCCCATGTAGCCTATCAGCCCAGTAAAATAATGGTTATCCTCACCACACCGAGATGTGACCTCACTTGGTCAACTAGTGTATTGCATGTCTCAGCCATATTGTCTATCTAATTCAGATCATTAGTGCCTTGGAGCATTGGTTATGTTTCCTTCTGCCTTGGAGTGAGCATACAGACGGCTCTCATGGAGGGCCTTATTCTGCCACCTTTATCTATGCTGTGATATACTTAGGCTCAAATCACCCCTTGTTGCAGTAAAACCAGGAAGACAGAGCTCTGGGAATGAAAATCCCCACAAGGAGCCTGACTTAGAGATCCCCCTGATTTATCTGTCAGAGGGGGCTGAACTCCCAACTGCAAAAGAGGATGTGGGGCCCTCCCCACAAACCTGGAGGGTCCTCTATGAGGCCATCCAGGTGGAAACCCTTTGCCTCCACACGCATCCAGTAGAGTTTTGTTTCCCCGGATTGCAGCTACATCTGGGATCACTGGGAAAATTAACATGGCTTTTGGCTTTCTCCTTTCTGGAGAAATCTGTGTGGGGCTGGAGAAGGGACTGTGTGTATGCCTCTTAACACTGCCCCTGAACTGCCTACTCTTTCCATCAGCCTTCTCCCAGACTAGATACTAGATCTATGGTGGATAGGGTGACCAGACAGCAAATGTGAAAAATTGGGACGGGGGTGGGGGGAAATAGGAGCCTATATAAGAAAAAGACCCAAAAATCGGGATTGTCCCTATAAAATCAGGACATCTGGTCACCCTAATGGTGGAGCCTTCAGGGAGTCTGGAGAAGTGGGCACAATTCATGTTGGTTATAGCCCCTACAACCTGGGAGACCTACAATGAGTTGAACTGGGAGGGATTATCTGAATTAATGAAATCAGTCAGACTACTTGCAGACAAAGGTACTACTCAGCATGAGTAAAAGTGTCAGAATTAAGTCTTAAACAAAAAAATACCTAAAAATGCACTTATCATATTGAAAATAAAGTTCTCAGGAAGTATGTATTTCTGTAAGGGCAGCTCCTATCCATTACAGCATATGCACAATATGTGTATATGAAAGTGGGCTACACTGTAAGGTACGTAATGTAGACCACAAGTTTCTCCTGAGGCAGACCAGAACTGTAAACCACTGCCTTAGCAAGAGTGAGCATTGCTGGAGATTAGACTGTCCGTTTCACCAGCCAACTCTTTGAGACTCTGCCTCTCATATCTGCAAGGAAAGGTTAACAATCAGTGAACCCAATTCCTGAGTTTCCCAGAGATGTCTCTCTGTAGTGTCCACTGGCCACTCAGAAATTAAGTTAATTGCCTCCAAAGAGACAATATACACACCAGTCAGTTGGTTTAAATGAGGATTCACACTTTATTCAATGTAACAGCAGTGAGAGATTTTTTTAAATAAAACAATAAAAAGTTTATTAATAAAGAACATAGATTTAAGTGATACCAGGCAAGAATAAAAGAGCTAGAAAAGTGTTACAAACTAAAAAAAAACAACAGTTTTTCTAGTACCTTAAACTTAATTCTAGCAACCTATATCTTTGCCTAAAGACAGGTTTCAGAGTAACAGCCGTGTTAGTCTGTATTCGCAAAAAGAAAAGTATGCATCTGATGAAGTGAGCTGTACCTCACGAAAGTTTATGCTCAAATAAATTGGTTAGTCTCTAAGGTGCCACAAGTACTCCTTTTCTTTTTGCCTAAAGAGTTTCTCACTTACAGCAGATGATAAGCAGCTCCTGCTCTTCAGGCCAAGAGGATCCACTGTTCACAGGCTCAGAGGGTGCCGTTCTCCAGGTCCCGTAAGTGACAGATCACTAGAATGTCTTTTTGCTCCCATTATATCTTCTGAAGTCCATTGTCTCTGCCTCAAGACCTAGGAAAACTTACTGGGGGTGCAGACTCTGTCCCACAGTGTGCTCACGAAATTGTTTCCTCCACCATTTGTTAGCTTGGTTGGTTTGTTTACCTGATATGTAAATGTATTTTCATTGACCTCTGACTGTAATCCAGACAGGTAATTCCATATTCCTTTTTCTGGTGCAGGCTTGAGGTATTCACTGCCTCCAAAACATATTTTAAAAACATATTTCCAGCATACACATACATAACTCTTTAAACCGAACCCATACATACATAACAAAATGATATACCTGACCAGTGTGTCACCAGTTTACATATGCCATTTTACAAGATACTTTCTGAACACCTATTATGACAACAATGTTTTGGGGGCAGTGAGTGTGTAGGCCTGATATGAGTTACAGTATAATGAGCCCTCTGCCAGCAGGCATTGAGAGGCTTTTAAGGTCACATAGATACTCCTGAACAGGAAGGTAGTGTTACTTTCTAAAGCTAGGCTAATTTCTCTTTGGCAAGAAATAAAGCATGAGTTGTGCTTTGAAAAATTATCACTGCTGCTAATGAAGCTTAAACTATGTCAGACAGTTTCCGTGCTGCGTGTTTGTCATAAGTAAATGATTCCATCTATCTCTGCATGTGCATGGAGCAGAGAATAGGATTTCTGTACACTCCTGAAATGGACTCTGCACATGGTCTGAGAGGCTATGCTAACCCATTTAATGTCTGTTTCACAAACTGGGCAAAAAATGGAGAAACATTATTTTTGTCTAATTTAAGGTGGTCACATTTCATTAGGGATTATCCTCTTTATTTCTAGGGAATCGGAAAATCAACCTGATGTAACTTTTTTCTTTGAAAAGAGAGAAAGATGAGAGTGAATCAGTCCAGCTCTGTCTTCTTCTGGATTTGGAAAAAGCCCTAGTTTGTGAAACTGAGATTGGACAAGTAGTTAACTAATGGAAACAATTAATAAACACAATAGAAGTAATTATTTGATGACCCTCATGTGAAAGTGTATATTTAAAACATCATCTCTTCTCCAATATATTTGTTTATTTCTCTGGGAATATAACTTTAATCATAAAACTTCTTATGAAAGGAAATAGCTGTCTCTGATGAATTGGTGGACATATGATATACTGCAGATTATGTTAGCATAATATTTTGGTCAAAATGTTAAGGATAAATTTGCAGAGCTGTAAATCAGGATTCAATTACCCATCTATAATGAATTTTCTTGTCTAATAAAAGAGGGTTTCTCCCAGCCCTTCCCCCCCCACACACACATTTGGGATAAATAGAGAACAATGGTAAAACTGGATATAGCATAGTTTTGCCTTTGAGTTACGATATTTAATTATATCCTTTGCAGGCCAGTGGATTCAACATATGACTTAAATAGCTAATAGAGATGTTGAAAGATTATCTGTTTATCCATAAACATTATAGGCAGTAGACCTTATTCTCCCTAGTACAAATCAGAGTACTTCCACTGAAGTCAATATAGTTCCAAAGGTATAAAATTTTGGTGTGAGAGGGAAAATCAAATTCAATATAATATGTGGGTTAAAAAGCAGTAGTGCAAAATAGTTCAATAAATTGGATAATATTAAAAGGTTTAAATTAAACAAAACTTATAATAAATCCCAATGGAAAGTTACTTTGAAAGACACGTGTAAACCAGTTTTTAGAATATACAGAATGTGTAGAAAGGGGAAGAAAGAGCAAAATGTGTTTTGTTTAAAAAATATCAAAATGAAATGTATGACTGCTTTCTTTACTTATCACCAGGAATACCATCTATAGACAAAATTCTATTTTTCTCATTAAAATTCTAGTTCAAATGAGATTTGTTGGCATGGCCAGCATCCATGCTACCTTGGGTTGTGATCTTGTCAGATCTCATAAGCTAAGTAAGATTAGGTCAGGTCAATACTTGGATGAAAGACCTCCAGGGAAACCTCAGGTGTTGTGGGAAGTGGCACTAGTGATTCATTAGATGTCACTTTCTCCTCTGAATCAGTATATGAACTGATGAACCAGGATGGCATTAGAGAGCAATGTGTTACGGTAAGGTGCCATCTCTTGGATGAAATGTAAAGCCAAGTTCCTGACTAGTTGTCATTAAAAATGCAGTGATACTTTTCATAAGGGAGAGGTGTTAACGCTGATGTCCTGGTCAAAATCCACCCAAATCACTTTCTCCAGTAAGAGGGGAAAAAATAGGTAGACAGAATGAAATCCTACCCTTTTATCCTAAACTATGTAACTGCAGCTCTGTTTCTTTCTGGCTGTGTTTCAGTGGTTAGACAACTGATCCATAAATACAGTTAGTGAAGTGTTTTGGGATGAAAAGCTTCATATAAATGCAAGATCTGTATTACTGACATTGTATCCCAAGGGTCAAGAATTTAATTACATGATAATGCAAGAGTTATATCTCTTCCTTTCTGAAAACATCAACACAGTAAACTAAGCTGTCATCTAAAATGGGGTTCCTAATGTGAGGAAAAATGAACGGTAAAGCATTCACACTATCATTACAGAATGTAAATTTGATAGACACTATGGTGGGATCCAATAGACTTTATGTAAACGTTGGCTGTTTTCTCTTTCTAATATTGGAATATGGATTCTACACAATCTTGCCTTCATTGAGGCTTTCCTTAAGAGATAATACCTCCTACACAAATCTGGTCACACAACTTTGCCTGATTTCATGGGCCTTCTTTGCGGTGTAGACATTCCCAAGAATCATGAACCAGTAACTCAACATGCACGCAACATGCTTAACAGCAACTTTGCTACTGCTGGATAGAGACTCTGTTCTCCAAGGACAGCACTGAGGGAGGTGGGTAGGGGGCAGCAATGCTCTTCTCCCCTGGAGGCCTTTAGGTGTTTGCGTGGTGCCTTTTCAAGCATATTGTATAGCTGACAAAGGTAGTGTACAACATGAATTTTTAGATGGGGTTGGAGAGTGAACCTGGCCAGCACTCAGCGCCTGTCCCCGCAGGGCTGGGCTTGTCTCCCTTACTCATAATGAGTATTATCTTACTCTGTAATGGTCTGATACAAAGTGCACTGCAATCAGAGACAGACTCCATTGACTCCAGTGGGATTTAGAGCAGTCACAAGTAGTCCCATTATTTCCAATGGGTTACTACCAGAGTAAGGGTAGTACTTAGCCTAAAATGTAGACCCAGTACTTGCTATTCCCCAGCTTGTATTTTTGTCTACCTTTGCGCAAGGAGGGATACCTAAACAGCCAAGTCCAAAAATAGTGCTGGTTGCACTGTGACTCAGAGATATCTCTGAGCCATAATTTCTTCTCTGATTCTGGTCGATATCCACCCTCTACTGTCTCAGCTACTCTAGTCAGCAAGTAAGAAGGGGAGGAGGACAGGCATCTGCCCCTCATCCAATCCCTGCCCACCCACTTACTGTAAGTAAGCAGGCAAATAGACCTGCTTATTTTTACCTACTTGCAAGTAAGGCTGGTGCTTTCTCTCTCTTGTCCCTTTATGAGGTGCCCTAGTCCAAATCACACTCTATCCAGCATCAGTACAGTAATTCAACCAAATCCAGTCTATTTTTTGTCATTCTGCACTGGACTTCATTTAACTACCAACTATTTGCAAACTTTTCATTAATTATTGTACTCATATCTGTTTTTATACATCATATGAAAGCCCTACAACTACTAATTATAATCTGAAAAAGGTATGAAAAAACCCAGATCATAAATGTGAAACTGTTTGAATCCTATTGACCCAATGAGAGGCACATATTACAATGTCTTTACCATTCCAGAATTACTATATAGGCGAATCACATTGAGGAAGAAAGTTTCATTGTCTTGGGCCATCTGCATTTAAATGGATACATTATAAAAGAAAACACAAACACAGTAGGAAAGCTATTATATTGTCCTATAGTGGATGTGCAAATAATGGATTTTAATTTTTTTAGTTCATTGTAGGTAAATCCATAGTGTTGGATATGGGGTGGTAATATTCGACAAAACTAAGAGTTCCAAGATTACTGAAATATAACAGAAAAGAAATCACATTTTTAAAATGTTTTGTGAAGTTGTTAGTTGCAGATACTATACATGAACTAGATTTGTTTTATTGTTGTACATGGAGTTTTATTATTGAACAACAGAATTGAATAGCAGGGACAAAGAATATCATAATGAGGTTAGAGGATCAGAAAATAACTGAGTAGTATGAAAAATAAAACCACAGTGCGATCTCAAACTGGAATATGATTCCTTTAGGTAATCAGAAACATTCAAAATGTATCAGTCCCAAGTGGGAACTTTAAATGAGCCAAGCTTACTTGGTTTGACATAATGCTTTTTATTAAGAAAATATTACAGCAGTGGGAAAAAGCTTTGCTAGTATCCCCTAACAATAAATATAATATTATTGAAATTCCTTTGATGTCTATTTCAGAAACTAAATAGTTTTGTGGGGTTTGTTCTGTTTTTATTTTTTGCAAAAAGCAGATTTGGTAGGTTTTATCTGATTTAGGCAATGTAATCATATTTATATTATTTTTCTCGATTGTAACAATCCTAGAAATATTTCATACTCTTCTTTTTTTTTGGCATAAATACCTCCATTTCTCAGGGTCACCATTAGATCCGACCGAAATAGCTTTCAGCAGTAGGGGTGTTTACACTCAGGCTATATATATTGATTTGTTTCCAGCTATTAATAAGAGGCATTTAAACGGTACTTATGCTGATATGTAGTGGGGGGCAAGAAATGCTCAAAATTAAACAGATTCCCCACCTAATACAGAAAAGAAAAAATTAAGTCATTTTTTCTGCCCCAAATTACTCTTTAAAATAATAGAGCTGTATCAGAACCTGCTTTTCATAATACTTGCAAGGATAAATCATACAATTTGTAGTCAATTTCTGCTTTCAAAGTTGTCCTCTTCTCTCATGAAGACTATACACTACAATACTCTTACACCTTTTTCTTTTCTTTTCTTTCTTTTCTTGCCCCTGCATTCCATTCTTGGACTCAGAACTCAAGCTTCACACCCAAAGATGTGCCAGTGGGTACATTCTGTAATCACTGGATCAAGTGCCTGAGAAGAATTTAATTTTCTCATCGTGAATGTCCATAAAAATAAGGGTCATATACAAATATAAATATTAATAATAAAAGTAATGCTTGCATCATGGTTCAATGAGATGTAGAAGGATTGTTCTCTCCAGGCCACAGAATGATCACAAAGCTGATTCACATCCCAAAGAGTTGCTCTAGCATCTGAAGATCCAATGTCTTTATTCCGTGTACTGGAATGGCTAGTGGATCCTCCATAGTTGCATATACTATATGCTCACCATCTCTTCCTAGGATTGGCCCTTGCCATGCTCTCTATTGTCCCATGTCTGTTAGCTCTAGAAATAGTCTGCACTAGAGCTGACCAAAAGATTGGTGTCAACACTTTTTTTTCTTTTAAAGAAAAATGGCATTTTAAAAAAAATTAGGAAAATTCCAGTTTTGGTTGAAATGTTCTGGGATTTTTAATAGAAAACTAAAACCAAATATTGTTTTATCTTTTTGAATTTTTTTTAAAATCTTAGTGAAACCCAACTTTTTTTTTTTTATTTTAAACACCTTTTTGAAAATGGGGCGGGGTGAATCGATGTTCTTTTTTTATTGAAAAAAAAAACCACATTGTTGTTCCTTATTTCCTGTGAAACATTTTCAAAATTTCCTACAGGAAAAAAAAATCTGGGTATTTCAGCCAGTGATAATCTGTGTTGGAGTGGGCACCATACTGCTTGTGGGGGGGGCACATTATGGCTGGGCTCCAATCTCCTTGCTCCTTCGTACAGTAGAACTGCCCAGGTACCTTTGCACACCTGGCTTTCCATGCCACCAGAGAGAGCAGGATTTGGCCTAGCTGGTCAGAAATGTGCAGCGGGTTTCAATATGTCCCAGAAATGTTTCATTTCCCATGGAAGAAAAAAGATTTCATTTATTAATTAGCCAGCTTTCCCACCTACACAGGACCATATTCTCAGTTGCTTTGAAGGAGATTGAGACATAATGGTGGGGGAAGGGCACAAAGGAAATGTTTGCACACATCCCTTCTTCCAGTCATGGGGCAACCGTGTGCAGATTGGGGGCCCAACGTAAATTGGAACTGTCTGTTGCCAAAACCCCAAATTGGGTGTTCCTACTGCCAGGGATTGTTAGGTTGCATGGATTCCCTGATATGTCCAAAGGCTGGGAAGATTGTTCCACAGGAACAGCTGCAGTGGCCCTCCCCTACTGGAGAATTGCCATACCCATAAGGATGTCTCTGTTGGCTGGATCCACTGGCTTTAGAGGGGAGGGACAGCTCAGTGGTTTGAACATTGAGCTGCTAAATCCAGGGTTGTGAGTTCAATCCTTGAGGGGATCATTTAGGGATCAGGGCAAAAACTGGGGATTGGTCCTGCTTTGAGCAGGGGGTTGGACTAGATGACCTCCTGAGGTCACTTCCAACTGTGGTATTCTATGAACCTTTGCTCTGAGAGATTGGTGCCCTAACATAACTGAGAATGGTTTTCTTGAGGTGTGAGCTGCTTGACAAGGTCAGCTTTCATTAGCTCGAGTGGAATTAAAAGGTTAGAGGCTTCAAATCTGTAGTTGAAATGCAGACACACTTATAAAAGTAAAACAACCACCCCAACTCACATTTCTCTAGCAAAAGAAAAGCAAAAATTAATGAAGAGACAAGAAGGAACTCCCATAAATATTATTAGCAGTGATCATTTTGAGGAGGCAGTTCACTTTAAAATGTAAGGCAAATATTGCTGAGCTTTTATACTTACTCTTATCAGTAACACTATAAACTTTAAGTACGGTTTCAAATAATTTGAACAAATAGCATTACCATTTCAGTCCTAATTAATAAAGAGGGATGTGGGTTTTTTTTTCAAGTTAATTCATAATATAAAAAAGACCTCTGGAAAACAAACAGAAGTCCTTTCTTTCTTTGTGTTACATTTTACTACGGTATATTCAACAAAAGCATCTGGTTATGGTTACAGCTCAATCATTTTGACATTAGTCACAAGAGAAATCTTATAAGCCATTCTAAGACATCAACTAAGAAACCTTTTGAAAAGCACAGCTTGATCAACAGCGAGCATGTGCTTTTGAAATAGTAATCATGCTTTAAATCTGTGGTTTTCAACTGATGGTCCACGGACACCTGGGGGGCCACAGACTATGTTGAAGGAGCTCCACAAAAGGTGGTTGTTAACATAGAATAGTGGTTTTCAACCCATGGTCCACCAAAACCACTGCTTTAAACACATTGACATTCTTTGAAGAGACCACTGCCATAGCAAACGTTTCAAAGTGAATGTCAAGAATGCAGAATCATGAAATGGAAGGTATATGTAATTTGTTGAATTTAAAAGTGGTTAAAGAGTAGAAAACAAAGGGAAGCAACAAATGGGAACTTTAAACTTAAAACTGCTTTTCATTTGATATGGGAAGGACCAGGGGGCGGAGAGGAGAAACAGCGAGCGAAAGAGAAATCCTAAACTGGTTACTTTGCACTGTGTACTAACATCTATCCAAGCCATAACATCGATCAAACTAGATGAGTGGGTTTTGATTTCCTTTTAATCCTTTCAAGAATACCATTGGCCTCTTGCTGCCAGAATGAGGTTGCTCAGGACAGAATGACCTACCAATAATAAGCTGGATGCATGGGGCTGTTGTTGGGACTGTAGTGAGTAACAGAGTTCTTCTCCAAAGCCATTTAATCTCACAATAAAAAGAAGCAACTCCCTCTTCTCACACAATACCCTTAGCCAAATATGTAATGGGGAAATTCTTCTTGACTTCTTTGGTAATCTGTTTACATCCTAAAGCATGAAATTTGATTACCCTCATCTTAACATACCAAACTCCAGATATTGGCACTGAGCTACAAAAAAGCTCTTAAGCACGTGCTTTGTAGCTTTAGGCATCATTAGGTGCTGAAATCACGCTCACTTCTGTGGGCTTTACGCACATACCTGAAGTTAAGCACTGATCTGAAGAGGGATGCTTTTCTGAATTAGGGCCATAAGCAGTCCAAAAGATACTAACATACCGCAGTGGCAAGTGGTTGACTCATTTGTTTTCTGATGCTCTTGTTCAATTTTTTACTCTCTTTTATGTTTCCTCTCTCTCCTATCCAGCTTTTTAAACAAAACCATAAATTTAAAGGAAATTAGCAGTAAAGAGTGCTAAGGCAAACATTCCCTTTTTACACAATCAGAAAGAATTATAAGGCAAACGTTTCCATGAAAACAAAGCCTTTTAAAAGCATCAGTATATTTCAAGAAAGGAATAGAGATGCTATTAACACAAAGCTAAGAGAGAAAAAGAGTTGCCCAAGAAAAGGAAGACAGGAAAGAGCAATGGAGAAGACATAATAGTGGCGTTAAAACTATATTTTGAAATTATGAATGTTCTTGTAATGCTTTAGTAAACCAGCCACTTAGCTCTATTCTGACTATATAAGACTGAATGCTTTGTGCAGAAGATGAAAATAAGTTGATTAAATGTTCTCATTCTCAGTCTCATGCATCCTGTACACTGTTATGACACCCTGTGATGTAGGATTGCCAGAATGCAGAGGTAATAGATGGACCTTGAGTTCCGGTATATGATTATGATGCAGACTAGCAATCACAGAAATTATCTCTGAAAGTCATATACAACTCACCATTCAGTAAGCTGTTCATGGAAGTCAGAGGATTTGTATGCTACAGGAAGGCATATATTATAAAGAATTATTTATAATATATGCTTGTAGATGAGTCTTATTTCGCTAACTCCTCCATGTGGATTATAGCCCATGAAGACACGAAAGAAAAGTTATCTTTAGCAGTTCTGTAAATCATTATGTCCTTGACATACAGCACATTTTCCTGCTGGGAGTAGATACCGTCAGTATAGCAACCCATCCCAGATGAAGATTGTCAATTGTATAGTTTTATTACAGCGAGTGCATAATTAGTAGTTTTACATCTACTTTTACACTACTTTGACAATTCAGAAGTTTAACGACAGAAGGATGTCGAGGAACCGCTCATGATCAACCTTTTTCCTACAGTCAGAAGGCAGACTTGAGAATTAAATAGTATATAATTCACACCTTTTCTGAGATCCTTTTGACGAGAACAGGGATTTAGCTAACAGGTCAGTTCTGGGTTTTCAGGAGAGACCTGAATGCATACTTTAGCTTGTACTGTAAATTGCTAAATGGATTAGAAAGAGTCTGGGTCCCTCTGAACTTTTGCTTGTTGTGGGTATCTGCATTCTTCCTGCAACATTTGTTCTCATGTTGAGTCATTCAGATTCCTGGAAATGTCACTTTCACCTAATGCCTTTGGTACCATAGCATCTAATGCTTATCTGAACCAAATAAAGAATTGGAAGTAGAGAAAACAGCACATAATAGAAATTGCTTTGAATTAGAGAAGTCACATGTTTCTCTGTGATTATGTGTCTATGTATGAACAATGTGGCAGGACTCTTCTGTTGACCCACCATGTGACTGGGAATTAAAAGCTTGTATAAAGATGAGGTGTAAGTTTCCTGACACAGGAAAGGGGATACATGACTTTATATAACTTAATAGCCTTTATTTATAGGTAACGTTAGTGGTACTTGAATACATACACAGGCCTTCACTTGCTTTGAATTGTCAATATTTTTCTAGCCACTATTTCAGTAAATGCCGTCTGCTTTTGTGCATTGAGAGTGGCACTATAGCACAGGAAAGGCTAGTTTGTTCCTCCTCTAGTCTTAGAGCTGGAAGTGACCCCTTCCAGGCTATACTGCTGGGACTTAATTACAGCTTTGGTAAGTTGTCAGTCACGGTAGTAGACAGAAATAGGATACTAATATTTCAACAGACCAAACCTAAAGTATTGAAAGTGTAGCTATCGGCATGGGATGCTGTTTTCCACTTTGTACTGTATCCATGCCACATTACTTTGTTTCTGAGATAGGCATAATCATGGCA
This sequence comes from Lepidochelys kempii, assembly GCF_965140285.1. Classification (NCBI taxonomy): domain Eukaryota; kingdom Metazoa; phylum Chordata; order Testudines; family Cheloniidae; genus Lepidochelys; species Lepidochelys kempii. The sequence continues at coordinate 71,566,909 of NC_136388.1, forward strand.
TAGTGTTTGGGGGAGGATGGAACCCAAAACATTAAATAACATAGTGGCTCTCAAACTTTTGTACTGGTGACCCCTTTCACATAGCAAGTCTCTAAATGCGGCCACAGCCCCTTATAAATTAAAAACAATTTTTATATATTTAACACGATTGTAAATGCTGGAGGCAAAGCGAGATTTGGGGTGGAGGTTGACAGCTTGCGACCCCCCATGTAATAACCTCATGACCCCCTCAGGGGTCCTGACCCCCAGTTTGAGAACCCCTGCAATAACATGTTGCAATCTGCAATATACTTTCTGTTAACTATCCTCAGTTTTACTTCCTATCAACACAGGGAAATCACCAGTTAAATGGACATTCACCTCCACCCAACCTCAACTAAAATGCATTAATAGTGAAAGATATCCTCTCACTTGTAACACATAATCAACCACAATCCAGTTTCACACAGCCAGAATTCTGACCTCAGCTAGAGGAAAACAAGATATCGAACAACATGCCTAGATTGCTTATCTACCTTCCTAGAGATAGGGAAGGTGACTAGTGTAGGAGTAGAGCTAGGGACTTGGGCTTGACAGCCCTCATGAAAAGAAGTAGCTCGTGGATCTGGGCAGTTTTGTCAGCTGCTCTTCGCAGAGGTAGATTAAGTTGTATTCGATAAGGGGAATAACTTTTTCTTTTTAGCATTTAACATAACATTTCATGACTTTGGGAGGTTATGAAAAAACATGTATGCGTGAAGTTTGCAGTTTGTAGTGACTGTAGTTTTTTTCAGCTTCAGGAGTGCAAAAATTGTGAGGCTCTCAGGAGATTAAACTTTCAATAAGGGCTCATTTTAAATTGTTCCTTTTGCCAAATGTAATCTTTGACCCAAGGTATGGAAAATTGAATTGTCCTCCGAAGAATTAGTGTGTTTAGTGCTAGTCTCAATATAGCCATAAGCTATGGGTCTGCTAAGATACCTCCATAACAGAGGGCTGAATTCTAAGACCCTTCCTTCATCAGTTTAGCTCTTACTCAGACAAATCTGCATTGGCTTCAAGGGGACCTGTAGGTGTTCAACACGGCTAAAAAACAGGATTTTTTTTTTTTAGTCTAAATATGGGTAAAAAGCATAACTTTACCACCAAGTTTGAATTTTTGGCCACTATTTTAGAATGATGTTATAAAGCCAAAGATAATTTGGCCCCTGCCATGGCCCCCTTTGCATTATCCAGGCATACTATGGGATGGTACAGTGAGAACATTCCCTCTGTATGTCTCACAGTTCCAGCAGGGAGCATGCCTTCCAAAGAAAATGAAATGAACTTAAGAACATGAAATGAACATATTATTTAGTTTCTGTAAAACAATGCTGATTAAGGGGACAAGGGACCTATACACCTTTCATCTTAGACAGGGAATGAATATTGAGTATGGGAGCATACAGGGAAATAATGAGGTAGTTTTTTGCTGCAACGCTGCATAATTAACGTCTTATTCAGACTTTTATCATATTTATAAAATGAAAAATATTTTAACCATTCAGAACCAGGCAAAAGGAGGAAATGAAAACTGTTTCACTTAGCTCACTGTCATAAAGGTTGCCAATAACATAACTGAACTAAATCAGTCCACTTCACATTAAATTCTTGTTTTACATTACAGATTTTTAATAGCAGAAATCCAACCCAGACTTCAAATCCACACACATAGTTCTTTATGCATTGAAATACAGTATTCAAAAAATTACAAATTATAAAACACTTCTACCAAATGTTCTGTTTCAAGTTGTCTGCTTCCTCACAGATTAGCCTGAAGTGGTCTGATTTTATGCACCCCATCTGGAACAAATTCCTGGGAGCATAACTCTGGAATCCAATTTTAGTTTGGGTCTCCAGATGGTCCAGCTATATAGAGTTTCACTAGTCAAGTCGCAAATAAAGTTATTTATGCAAAAATAATAATTATCAACAATAACTGTATGTATTTAGCAAGAAGAATTCACTGTCAGAAGAAAGATGTCCTCCATAACCTAGAGAGACCTGATCCTGAAATGTGTGCTTGAGTAACTTTAAGTCTATAAGAATCAGGATCTAGGTCTCGTCAATGTACTGTTTAATTAATTTAATTAACTAACCTTCCCAAGCTTTTCTGTCCTTAAGTCTTTTGCTATTATTAGAGCACTGACAGTATATGTGGGGCTGTACAAAATCTAGAGTTTTGGGTTCCTAATCATTTGAGTTTTTTTAGTATAATGGTGGTTCTCATGATGGTTAGTGTATAATACTAGAGTTAAACTGAGAACTACAGTCAAAAGTAATGTAAAAGGTGGTATACTGTAAGCTACACATTGCTAGATTGGTGCAACTCAAGGCCAAAATGGAATCAGGTTATCAAAGGTGAAAAGTTGGTGATATTTTAAAGCATGGTATGTGATGTACATCTTTCTGGTGCAGGCACCACCCACCTTTTCAGCCTAATCACAACTGGCCATAACACTTGTATACTTAATTAAGCTATTATTTAACATAGTTTTAAATGAGGTATTTCTATATTATCCACCCTACTCCCTTCTTCATATGGACCTATTCTTGAACTGCAAGTTCTTTCCTTCACTAATACCATGTAACCATTCCTTTCATAACCTTAACAACATCTAGTGCAAATAGCCAGTTCAATGTATCCCACTCATGCTAATTCTTTTAACCGGTCTGTGATGAAGCAGAGAAACCACCCACCAACATGGAAGGGGTTAAAGAGAGATTTTGGGCCTAGTTAGCCCCATCCCTTATACCTGCAGACAGTGCCAGGCCTGGAGAAGAGAAAAGGGAAGACCTGGGTCAGTTTGTGGCTGACTGGAAAAGACGTAGAAGCTAGCTGCCTTCCTACCGGAGGGGAAGGATCATTACCCTGCCAGCCAAGGCAGCCACCAGGGAACAAGCACTGTCTCATTGGCCAGAGGAGACTGAGGACAAGGTCTATGCAGAACTGGGCGACCAAAGTGCAGAGACCTTGTTGGGTTCTGAACCCACCAACCTTATCGCTGTCCTGCCTGGAGGAACCTGGGACCAGAAGAAGATGCTATCTAGGACCCATGAGGGGGCACTACTAGAGATAAGTTGCTGCTACAACTTGGACTATAGGGGACACACCCCAAACTAAAGGGAGAGCAGTAGGAAGTAGCCCAAGGCAATGGATGTAGACTCCCTTCTGGGAGCTCCCCTACTCAGGGGTTGATTTATACCGGGCCCTGGACTGGGACCCGGTGGAATAGGAGGGCCTGGGTCCCTTACCTCTCCCCAGCCTTAAAGACTGAGGCACCTTGACCAACCAGGAAGCTGGATATCAAGTGCTCCAACCAGTAGGCTGCCTGGTCCTCCAAGCCCCCTGTTACATATCTTTGAAATGCAAGGCTCTTTTATTTAGTGTCTCACCTTCCCGCCCCCATTTTTGTCTGACTTTATCTACTGAAATGGGAACTTTCTCAGACATCACCTCATAAAATAGTTTAAAAGATATAGAGATTGACCCAAACAAAGTGTATCCTGCTGTAGGACCCTTTGAATGTTACTTGAAGCGCCAAGAAATATAATTATACCATGGTTGTTTTTAAATCTGTCTGTAATCAATGTTAAATGTTATGGCACCCACCCCCAGCAATGTCAGACTGCCTAGGCAGGCCTGCTTTGCCGTCTGCTCAGATACTATGAACCAATGGTTCTCAAACTTTTGTACTTGTGACCCCTTTCACATAGCAAGCCTCTGAGTGTGACCCCTCTAATAAATCAAAAAATAGTTTTTGTGTAAACTATTACACAAACACCATTATAAATGCTGGAGGAAAAGCCGGGTTTGGGGTGGAGGCTGACAGCTCGTGACCCCCCCCCCCAATAACAACCTCACAACCACCTGAGGGGTCCCAACCCCCAGTTTGAAAATGCCTGCTATAAACAGTGTAATTTGCCACTGATATAAGTTACCATATATCTCTTGTTAAGCAAGTACATTTCTTCTTAAGGTTAAAGCATTACATAGAAAATGGTAACAAAATAAAAGAACCTGCCTGAACACTAATAAGTTTACCAGAGATCATCCCAATTCCAACAAGGCCTCTGTCAAGTGAACAGTTGTTGAAACCCCACCAAAGGTGTTTTGCTGTGGTCACAAGTTCATCACAGCTGTTAGCTCAGAACAAGCAAACCTGTGAGTCACTCCTTCATCCAGTTCTGGGATCTGCAGAAACCATGAACTGATAATTACCCAGACAATAGGTTTCTTCTTAAGGTGAAGCATCAGAAGGATGGTCCGGAGGCGAAGTATTCCCAGAGCATTCCCAAGTATTTCCTAGGAAACCAACTCAACTCAAAGTTCAGTCTTGTCTGGCCAATTGTTTTAAAAGAGTCATGTGCAGCTCATAACTCTTTAAAGGGTTTACATTAGTCCTGTCTCCTCCTTAAATAAGTTCCATATAATCCCGCAATAATAGATAAAAATTTGCATTTTTAAAACAGTGAACAACTACTAAACTTATACTTAATTCAGTAATGTTTATCTTAATTCACAATAGTTTTTTCAAGATGTTGCAGGAAATTGCCATATCTGTTGCACTTATATCCATTGTCTCTTTCTCTTTTGTAATTCATTATCTTGGGGAAAGAAATCACCCCATTTCCAAATTAACTTTCAATACTCTTTTAGCACCAGAGCAAAGGTATCCTGTAGTGCTCAATAATATATTGTCTGCCCAAAAGGCCTTTCAGTACAGGAGTGCAGTAATGTCTTCCTGGACCAATTCCTGTGCTACTATTAACCCATCTAAATGTCATTTGGGTCTAGGTAATGGCAAAGACATCTAACGAATATAAGCGTCTATTTCAGCTTTTGTCAACAGCTAAGGTCAGTGTGTAAAGTTTCAGGTAACATTCTGAAACTGTTGGCAATTTCATTGTCAGTAGGAGGGATTTCTTCTTTCCCATCCATTATCTTGTCAACCCTGTTTTATTATTCAACTGATTGGGCCCAAACATTTGCAGTATTTTTCTTTTCTAACAGTGTAGTCTTTAATTCTGAACAGTTAAACATTATCTAATACACTTCCCATTGCTATCAGTCACTATGCTGCTTTCAAAATCTGAAGATTATCTTTCTCAGAACACCAGAAATATAATATTACTATGTACACATTAAAATTAATATTTTGTAAACATTAAATATCTTGAGCCAAATTTTCTAAAAGACCACCCCCCTGCCATTAATGTTTTGCACACAGTTTTGTGCATGCAACCATATATAGGTTAATAGCAGAAGATGTTTATGCAAACAGGATTGCTGCTTACACTAGTTAGACATTTATTTATTTGGTATTTAGACACTGACTTCAGTTGTACTACTCACATTAGCAATGTTATGCACACATTTAAGTGCTTTGCAGGACTGGTGCCTTAATACATTGGGCAACAGCTGTTTACACTAAATTCTGTGAACAAAGAGGGTATATTTATGAAAATATGTCCTTGATTTCAACTATTAACTATAAAAGTTGCTCCTGAAGCTATAGAGGTCTTAGATGTTTGATTTTTTTAAAATCAAATATTACACTAATTGTCTGTAAAGATGCTAGATATAGGGAGAAAATTGGAAATGGATGAAAAATCAGAATGGTAATGAAGAAAAAAATGTAGTAAGTGAGAATACTTTAAAGACATCTTAATTAAAGACAGTACATGCTCCACGGTAAAACTGAAGTATTAAGAAATCTCCCTATATATGAGATAGTCTTTTCTGAGGGAAATAATTTGTATAAATGTCTAATTGTTTTACAGTATTGGTTACTTCACTCATGCTGATTCATATCCAAACTTCTTCGTATTGTTAATAGTTACCCTCATCAAAGCACCACACATACACAATGATTCCCTCTTTATCTCCATCTACTGTGAAAGATTAATAATCTTATTTGGACAACAGAAGGGAACATTTCTTTTCAGGAATAGTAACTTTGTATGTTTCCTGATGTGTCAAGGACCAAATAAAGACATGGGTACTCCTATGAGTGGCATTTCTGTCTTTTGCCTTCAAAGCCTCCGTTCTGTTCCCATGAAAGCTTTCCTATAACCGGCCATGCTGAATCAAGAGTTGACTCAGCACCCTGTCACTCAAATCTCCACCCCTATGCATTAATTGGGATCTGATTGAAAGACAGGCAATTGGCAGAGGGTGGCAATTAACTGAACAGAGATACAGCTGTGGAGCTAATTGGGTGGGAGTAACCACTCCCTCCCCCAGCAGCTGGGACTTATACAAGCATCCAGGAAGGATGGGTGCCTGGAAGTAGGCAGCGCTGGTTACTGGTAATACAGTACCCCTCCCCAGAAGCAAGTGGGGGAAGCTGGCTACAGACTGTAAATAAATAACATTCCAGGTTGTGGTCTGCTCAAGGGCTATAAGAAACATAGTGGTGACTAGGAATGCCTGGAATTGTAGTGGTCAGTTACTGAGGCTGGAAAAGACTCTCAGGTGATCACCCTATGATGTTCTCCTCATTGCTATCTATTGTCTTTATTTGGGCAAGGCTAAGCGTTTCATTATTATTCAGATGTCTTGTAAAGAAAATAGTGATTCATGTCTGAAGTTGCAGAAAGAGTAGTACAAAAAAAATCGCCTGTAGTATGGTTGGGATCTGGGGGAGGGGCACATTCAGTAACAGTAATATGAAAGAAGCATGACTCTTCTCTGAAAGGTGAGCTTTAATTTCAATAGTTACTACCGATGAATGTATATTGATATGATTTTTTAAATGCCCATGGTTGTGCACATACAGAGCAGATTTTGTAAGGTGTTGTGGGAGCTCACAAAGAGGAAGAAAGAGAGCTCTAGTAACCTTTCCTCCCAAACCCTTTCATGTTTCTGAAGGGACCAACATCATGCTTCTCTGGTGCAGACTCTGTTTTAGTCTAGCAGTCCCAGAAGTGGTCGTTTTGACAAAAGAGGGTTGAGAAAGGTAGGAGGAGGGCAGTGTCAACAAACCACGATTATTTCAGGGAATATGTGTTGAATCCTGGGATAGGGTGGCGCAGCATTCACTTCTCTAGGCCTCCATCCACTGTTGTTTATTGCCTTAGAAATATCACAAAAGGGTAGAAACTTCCTGCATGCTTCCCAGGAAGGGTCATATCATCTTCATGGCTGCATACTTCCAAGGGGCAATATTTACACAAACATTACTCAAATTTCACCGAAAGGGAGTGAACACAAAATACTATATTAAGTATCATTATACCCTCTCCTCAAAACTGAAGAAGCCTTTTTAGTAATCACCACCACTTGAGGTTGGCAGTAATTTCAGGCATGTGGCCTGTTGCAGGAGGTGCAGTGCCAGGTGCTAATCAACCTTAGTTTCGTGGACTCCAGGCAAAATGGCAGAAAGATCTTCAGAAAAGACAATATCTTCTGCTCCATGGCCTCTACCCCCATCAGAGAGTGAAAGGAGTGTGCACAGCAGTGGTTAGATCACCTAATGAGAGACAGTTGCTCTGATGCCTGGTGGAAGGGAGGAGGTGGCTCTCTGTATGGATGCACCAAGTCCAGGGAGAATTAATGAGATTTTACAGTAGACAGGTAGAACATGATCCAATGGATGAAAGTTGAAAGTAGACAAATTAGGGTAGTTAATCAATGGAACAATTTACCAAAAGTTATGGTGGAACTATTTTAAAATCAAGATTAGATGTTTTTCTAAAATTATTTTGGAGAAGATCTATGACCTATGCTATACTTGAGGTCAAATTAGATTATCACAATGGTTCCTTCTGGCCCTGGAATCTATGGATCTCAGGGCACTTCTAGGGTCAGTGGACAGATAGGAGCTCCTGGCAGCAAGGTGCATGTGAAGCTATGTACTTAGGGAGCCAGTGAGAGCAGGAAGCATTGCAGAGCCCAGAGATCTCCAGATTTTGGGGGCTAATCTGTTTGATCTAGGGGGAGCAACTTCCCCAAACTGAGAGCCCCATAAAGAGGGGTACCCTACCTCAGAGAGCCTCCAGACCTTGCCCTGAGTTTTTCCTGGCCCACTATTACGAGGCTGTTTCTAACGCTGAGAATGTGAAAGCCAGTTTCTCCAGCAAAATATCTTTTTTTTTTTTCCCCCTTTGGCCATTTAGTTACTATTTTGCAATCACAATATGCAGAGTATAGAGAACATCCTCTCGTACCTTCCCCAATGTCATGCAGAGAAATAGCACTTGGAGAAAGGACGCTGGTCACACTAGCTTAAACACATGACATTTTAAGCAAAATGATTCAGAAAAAGAACTCTTTGCAACAACGGAGAGCAAGCAGCAGAGCCATCATTTGTTAAATTGGGTATTGTCTCATTAAATTTCTAAGCACAGTGTCAGAAAAGATTAGGAACAGACTGACAAATTCAACCGGCTCAACAACTTTGCTACAATCATATGACAACATTAGCAGAACTATAAAGAAGGGAGAAAAATTACACAAGTAAATTAACAGACTTAAACAGCACATAATTACAACTTCTCTGAGTGATCAGCTGACACCTGCAATAGTAAGAGTTTGATTCCATTACACTTCTTTAACTACCCTAGCCATAGCAAACATATCCTTGTCCTAGGCAGAAAGTGGAGGATAAAAATATGAGCTAGGGATGGTATGAAAAAAAATTTTCTTCCATAACTATTAAGGACATTCTTATCAAAGAAACATTGAGATGAAAGTCCTGTGGGTCTTCTGACCTAGCCAGGAATGTGAGATTTCTCTCCCTTCCAGCCTGATTTCTCAACAAAAGTAGGGATGTGCAAATTAGAAGTGAGCTGAACCTTTGAACAAAATTGAATCTAAATAAAACCTCTTTGCAAAAGTCTGATTTAGAGCTTTGATTTCCCCCTTCCCTTCACATTTTTGAGACCCTGTGCATATCCTAATTTTTGACAGGGACTAAATTCAGAAGTACCAAAAAAAGAACAAGGAACTGATGCTCAAAAGGGATGAGATTTGGCAGATTTTTTCTTGCACAATAATTGTGCATGGCATTGAAGGAGCAAGGTTCTTTGGGCCTGCAAACTAAAGTGACAGGCATTTTATAATTCCATAATAAGTAGCTCATTCTGTTTTAGGATGCTTTAGTTATTGTGTAGATAACTAATTCTGATCCTACTGGAACAGTATAACTTCAAGCAAATGCTGCTTATGTTTATTTTTGCCAGTGTAACATGATATTGGAATCTGACTATTATACTTTTAGATTTTAGTGTAAGAACATGAATTTTCCCCATACTCATTGTGAAATAAGAAAATAAAGCACCTACAGGGCCAGAGCCACAACAGGTGTGAATTGGTATAGTTATGGGTACCTTGACTTTAATAGAATTTAGAGCTGTGTAACTGATATTTTGGTTCACCAGCAATCCCCAAAAAATCAGGGTGGGGCAGTGGCAGGGTAAAATAAATTTGGGTCAAACAAAAGGCAAAAATTCTGGAAAAAAAATTAAGCAAATCAAAAAAGTAAACAAAAACTTCGTTTTGGGTCAACCAAAATGTTTTGTTTTAGGTTTTTTTGGACATTTTAAAAATAAAAAGAAAAGGAAATGAAGGGCTAGATTCACAAAATGGCCAGAGAAGGAGCTACTGCTGTCTCCCTCATAATTGGAGCTGGGAGATAACTGATTATTTGGTTTTGGGGAGTTTTGGGGGAAAAAAATAATCTCAAACCAAATCCAAAAATTGAGAAAAAATATTAGCAATTTTTTAAAAAAAATAGTGAGGGTGAAATGAAACATTTCATTCAAACTAAAATGGATTTTTGGATTCCTATTAAAAGGCTAGAGTCACAAAATAGCTGGAGGAGAGAGTGCTGCTGTGTTCTCTCTGACCTTTAGCTCAGTGGGTAGCCTACTCACATGGGATGTGGGAAACCCCAGGTTCACTTTCCCCCTTCTGCCTGATGTAAAGAAGGGATCTGAACATAAGTCTCCACCCTCTTAGGAGAGTTCCCTAACCTGTAGCTATCCTGCTGCAGAGCTCAATCAGTGGCAGAGCTGGGCTGAGTACAAACCTGCAAGAAACCAGTGAGTATGTGCACAGCACAGCTCAGCTGTGCCTCTGTAGCTACTACCAGGCTACTGTGGCTGTGCTGCTATTTATACTCATGCTAGCTCAGCGACAGCTAGTGCAACTCTGTGTGCATGAGCAGGGGCCTCACACCCTTAGCTGATAGTGTAGGCATAGCTATAGTGGCACTTCATAGAAAGAGAACCGTGACTCCTCATTATGAATAATTGTGACTGTGAGCCTCTCATGCTCTAGGTGGGTGCACTAACCACTGGGCCATAGCTTTTAAGGAAAGCACCACCATGTCCTCCTCTGGCCATTTTTTTTGAATGACATCTCAGCTCTATTCTGAAAAGTATGTTTTGGCCAAAACTTAGAGTTTTGTTTACTCAAAAGCACATTTTTTAGAAAATTTTATATCTGCTTAAAAAAATTCAGCCAGGTTTCTTTCTAACCTTTATCCCACTGGTAAAACCACTGCCTGGGGATATAGGAGACCTAAGTTCAGTTCCCCCTGCCCCCCAATATAGAGCAGTCATTTGCACTTTGGTCTTCTAGCGTGCCTGAACCACTGGGATGGGTCTCCCTGAAGCTCTGTCATTGAAGCTGTTCCACTGGTTCTCAAACTTTTTGTATTTGAGACCCCTTTCATACAGCAAGCCTCTGAGTGAGACCCTGTTATAAATTCAAAATGGGGATTTAAAATTTAATTTAATGTGGGTACAGGGCTGACAGCCTGAGCCCTGCCAGGTGCAGGGCTAATAGCTCGAAACCCCCAGGTAATAACCTATTATCCCCTGAGCGGTTGTGACCCCCCCCAAGTTTGAGAACCCCAGGATAAACAATCATTGGTGGAGGGACTTGAAGTTGGCTCACCTTCTACCTGCAAGGTAAATGGCCTAAGCATCAGGCTAAAGGGTAGTCTGGGTTAGGTGTCGAACAGTTTCTCCTGTTGGAGCTGTTCCACTTTGTATAAAATACATTAATAGCCACTGGGCCAGAAAAGAAGTAGGAGAATGACTGTATAGCCTGGTGGTTAGAGCATATACCCCGAAGACCCAGGTTCCTGTACCTGCTCAAATGATTATTTAATTAGTTATACACAGTGGAACAGCTTCAACAGGAGTGATTAAGAAAACCCTGCCCTAAGATTATCCTTCTCTTTGTCAGGCAGAGGGGGAAGTGACTCCAAGATACTCACATCCCAGGTGAGTGTTGTCACTACTGGGCTACAGATTATAAGTGAGGCTCCTTCTTCAGTTGTTTTAGGCATGGTACTTAAGTCCCCTTCTGAATCTAGTCCCTTCCCCTCCAACTTTGGCCAAAAATATATGGCAAATTTGTGAATTATTTCAAGTCAAGTAAAATTGCATTTTTTTTGTGAATAAGCTGTGCTCAACTCTAATGGAACTGCACCCATTTATGTCAGTAGAGGATCTACCTCCTTATGTCACAACTTTGAACAGTAATAAGGATTGGAAACTTGTAAACAGAGCTCCAAAATCCATATTTTGAGGAAGGTTATGTTTATGCTTTTCATATATAGCAAGTGAATAAATACAATACATAGATAAGACAAAGTTTTAAAACAAAATAAATATACACATGTGAAATGTTATTTTCCTTCTGTAGCTTTACTCAAACAAGTCTCCCTAGTATCCTCCAGAGACAACCCTAATGCCTGCTACAAAAATCAAATATATACACAGTCATAGTCTCTGTCTCTCTCTCTCTCTAGTCCCAAACCTGACTCTAATTGGCACGATTCTTCCTGTAGGCAGGGCTTACCATATATAAACCCTATCCCCCATTTTGAATTTCCCTTCATCTATTCTAAATAAATGGCTCCTTGCATCAGGAGGTAGTAATCTTGAAACAAGGTAAGGTGGCTGGGGGTGGAGAAGAGAGATGGAAAGAGGAAACTTCCTCCAAGAGACACAGATTTTTAATTTAGGGTCTAGATTCCAGCAGGTAAAAGAAAGGAAGTAGGGAAAGCACATGAAAGGTATTTATATTTTCTGTAATCCATAAAATGGCTATGTATCTATAAAGCTTCTGGAAGTGGAATCCTTTTCTTTAGGAATCCTGCACTGCATAAAAATGTGATTGATGTTGTTTGTAGAAATTAATGGTTTGTTAAGGCTGGATTCTGATCACAGTTACATCTGGGCAAGTCAGGGATAATTCCACTGAGAATTGGACCATTATTGTAATTGTAGAATGTATTTATTAATCCAGGACATGTGTTAGATCAACCCAACTGTGGGTTTTCCTGTGGAAGTGAATTGGGGTGGGGAGAGGAAAACTCTGTCCTGTTCTCTGTTGGAGGGGGGGAAACTGGTCCCTTTTCCCTGAGGATCAGCTCTCTTTCCTCACTATTCCTTGCAGAGGCCCAGAACCACCCTTGTGGTGACCTTGTGCCTTTGAGCCTTGCTGTGCCATCCCAATGGAGGGTTGTGACTTAATGATACAAATAGTTCAGAGGGATTAGGTCAGAAGAATCTTCTTCCTTTGACTACAATGGGGTGATGTGTGAATAAAGCAAGCAGGATGTGGTTTATAGACACTGGACTTCTTCATTTCAGCTCTTTTGCACTACGTTGGCAGTGCTAGTGAACCATTAACCCCAGGCTTCCTCCAACTGAGCATTCTTCTGGCTGGCAGAACAGCTCCAAGAGCTTATTAAACTAAATTGGTTCTGGGGCCAGCCTAAAATTGGTCCCAGGATTAGGAACCCCAAACCAGTTTCTTTGCAGCCCAATTCCTTGAATTGCCCCCAGAAGGTATCTGGGCCACCGGTTTTAGATGCACAGTGACTGAATATGGTTGTTCTGGAGTCTGTAGTAGCTAAAGTTTTCAACACTATACATATTTTTTTTAAAGACGTTTATGGTAAAATCCTGGTTTTCGATCACGCCTCTTTTTATATAATTGTCTTTCACATAAAATCTCTTTACAAGATTTTGCTTGTGGAATGGCTTTTCATAAGATATATTTTGCAGATTCTGTCAAACGCAATTTTTTAACATAACGGCAACAGATTTATGTATCAATAAAAATGTACTGTTTGGGTTGCTGAAAAACAATTCCTCATTAGAACCAGGGCTTATCACTTCTTCTGAGCATTAAATTATAAGCAATAGTTGTGGTTCTAGTTTTCCAGGAATGACGGCTTCAGTGATATAGAGCATAGACTTCAAAGGATTCCCTTTTCCCACCTCCAGAGACATGGATATTTATATTGAGCTCCCTAATCACCAATTTTATATTTCTTAACTCTCCATCAAGTAAGCTGTAATATTGTGTATACACAATTTAAAATGCCACTTAGTTTTTATTGCATTGCTTGACAGACAATATTTTCACATTATTTTATTGCAGTGCAAAATTACAGGGGAAATCCTAAAGATATTATAGAAAGATTAAGGTTCAGGGAGATTTCTCTATCGAAGAGAGTCACTTTCAGTGTAACAGGGCTGGGAGACAGAAGTCTTGAATCATTATTTTACAACTTTTTCCTGATTATATATGACTATTTTACAGCAGTCATAAAACAAATGTTAATCAGGAAAATTCAATAAAACACTGGCCAAAGCCTCTGGAAAGGGCAGTAAATAGCTAAATTACCTTCAACAGCTGTACAATTAAGGAGATTTAACTGTTTGAAGCTGTTACAGGCCTGAAAAGAAGGGAACACAAGAAGGTGGCAGAGCTATAATGTCATGACAGTTCTGAGAGATTGTTAGATAGTTTATGCTGTCTTTTTGCAAAATATCCCTTGAGACTTTGGAGACACTCAAAATTCAAATGATGTTTTTGGTAATGTAGGTGATTCATAAAATGCTGTCAAACAATCCCTTCCCCAAAGTATGGGTGGTGCATCCTCTGAGAAATAACTAAGGCTCAAATTGCAGGATGGGAAACACCTGCTCAAGGCAGAACCCGGTTTTTGGAAGCACCTTCCATTCACTGAGGATGAGGGCATGTCTGGGGCAAGATGTGGGCAGCAGCCCTGTGAGAAACAGGGATGGGGTTAGTGGAGACATTACTCCAAGGGCCTGTCTGCCATTTCCCCACATATGAGGGGATGGCATTGCCATAGCAGAGACTACGGCAAGCCCTGCTGTTGTAACTGCTCTGCTACTGCTACTTCCTGTTGTGTTGGGGTGGGAGAATATCTGTCCATCCAGCTGGGTAAGGTTCTCTGCGCCAAGTCCTTCTTGTAGAGTTTGCTGCAAGAGACAGGATTTGCCTCCAAAATCAAATGGAGTGGTTTAAATCCTAGTTGTGCTGCTGAAAATCCTAGACTGTGCCTTACTTACCTCCCGCTTCAACTACTATCAGTAGTGTAGCCAGGGAGGAAGCGGGGGGAGCGGCCGCTTCCCCTCTGAGCACAAGTGGCACCTTTTTAACTTATAGATGCCTTTTTTAATTTTTACTCACCTGGCGGCGCACCGGGTCTTTGGCGGTGGGGGCCTTCAGGCGCTCCGGCTCCTTGATGGGACGCACCTTCACGCACTCCAGCTCAGTGGGGGCCTTCACTCTATAGCCTGCTTTCCACTGATCTCCCTGTATTTCATGTCTTCCTCCTTCTTCTCTGCTCAAAATGTGACTGCTAAAATTACCATCTGCTGTGCCTAGTGTCTTTATACAACAAAAGTAATATGAAGAGACCAGGATCCCAAATGACTATATTTACTAAATAAACACAAACACACAAGGCCTAGCTACAGTACATACTGCTGCTTTGATGGGTTTCTGAAGTCTTCTAAAACAGAACACAGTGAGTCCCACTGGGAAGTTCACAAAGAGATACCTTACTATTCCTATAGGTTCACCATCCTCTCTGCAGACCTGACCATATTATCCCTTCCTTGAATCCCTTTACTTGTCTTCATCTCTCTTTCCACATGAAACTCAATAATTCACACTCCATTTTCAGACTTTGCTCTCATTTCATGCCCTTACTGCTTCACCTCTCTCTAATGTGCTGATTACAGTTTCCTTTGTTCTGTAACCAATTCTCTGCTCCAGACTTCCTTTGATGACTCTCACTTCCTGCACACAAACTGTCATCCCTCCCCTCAGTCAAATCCAGTCTTTAGCAAAGCCCTATTTAATCAATCTCTACAAAATTTTGTTTGTGTGGCCTTTGAGGTAGAATGTGTCCTGCTGTGTGTTTCACAGAACCTACTTCTATGGGGCCTTATCCTTGCTGGGTATGTCTACACTGCAGCTGGGAGTGAGAATTCCGGCCTGGGTAGTCCAAGTCGAGCTTGTGTACTACAAATAGCAGTGTGGATATTGTGACACAGGTGGTGACTTGACCAGGGGTCAGGTAGGCTTGGACTTGGGCAACTAACCCCACCAGCTGCCAATGCTGCAATGTCCATGGTACTATTTTTCCTGTGTTAGACTCACTCTAGCTCTACTTGAGCTATCTACCTAATCTGAAAGACTTGCTCCCTTCTGCAGTGTAGATGTACCTCTGCAGCCTCTGAGCTCTCCTGCAATACTTAAATAAATAAATACAGGTGGGCATGACAACACCATGGACTATTATTTATTTTCTGTATTGTTTATGTTTGCATTGCAATGCCTTAGAGCAACAGCCATTGGTTGTTGCAGTGTACAGTATGCACATAAGCTTAGGTATAGTTTAGGGACTGGCAAACATGGAGGAAAAAAACAGAACAAATACTGCATGGGGATATAGAGTTTAAATACCTTGTTCCCTGGCCCATTTAAATATCTGTCTCCACATAAGTAATATTTCATGAAAATTGCACTTAATATGTGCTGTTAATAAAATAAGGTAGAATTTTACTACAATTCAGATGTATATTTCTGCATCAGTATTGTGCTCAGTGGTGCGATTTTTTTTAATATATATGTCAGAAAAATTTCAGTTCAAAATCTGAAAAAAAAAATCCAGTGCTTGGTGCTGTCAGGAGAATATATTAGAATGCCTATCAGGTCCAGTTCAAGATGGATGGACAGATTATATTTTGATTGCACCCACATAACTTCTCTGTGACCATGGTCGAAAGGTAGGGCTCGCTTTTCTACTTGTTAAGAGTAGTTGTATGTCTTCTGGCACTGACAAGTTTAGTTTCCTGTGCATGAAGAAGGATTCAATATTACAGTACCTTATGTCGGAAGTATAGGGATGAGAGCAACATGTGGGGAGAAAAATAATAGTGAAAAACATTGTTCACTGAACTGAAAAGAACACATGGATAAGAAGCATCTTCTACTAAATTTGATCTTGGTCTGTTTATTTTTTGGTCTTCTTCTATGTATCAACATGAATTAAAATGAAAATTTTTCAGCCCATGATGAAACCGTAAGAAGACCATATTAGCAAAAACTAATAACTTACTTATGCGGGATTAAAAATATTTGATTCTTTCACATAAACCTTCCCTTTGGACTTCAAATAGCAGAACCGTATTTCTTAGTACTATTTGTTATCAAAATCCATTCAACTGGAAAGTAATACTATACAGGAATAAGGTGTCATGGCATTTGGAGAGGGAACAATATAAAATTTTGTCCAGCTTTCATTTCAACACAAACCTTTCTTTTTGTTCAATATTTAGCACCTAACAGTGGGATTGTATTTCCATTTCAAGGGCTAGAAGAGGACTTGGCTAAAAAAAATAAAAACATAGCTGCCCAGAGACACTGATGACCTCCATAAGTTAGGTGGAGAGTACAGCTGAGGGAAAACGAAAACAATTCTTTACCAATAATTTATTCAATGATTAATAGAAAAAAATACATCAGATAAATTATTCAACAAATATTCTTCAACCTTCTAAGGAGTTGGTCAAATATTGAAATAATAATAATTTAGTTTGAGAATTAAACCAAAATTTGTTAGCTATGATTCACCACAAATTACACCAGCCTTTACTGCTACTCCAGTGTAGTCCATGAAGTTGTACTGGTGTAACACTGCAACCATTCAGTGGTGCATCAGACCCTTTGTTCACAATAAATAATTCCCCTAGTTCTCTTTGGAGGGGGTGGACATCTCTGGAATGTTTGCAATAGACTAACCTGAGAAATAGAAACATTTGAAACATAGGCAACTGTTACGTAGCTATTTCTGTCTGAAACAGCAAAGAGTATCAAAAGCATCTTTCAGGAATTCATATTTCAAGCATTTCTGAGATAAACACTGATAAGATGTTTAGTTAACTGTGATTTCAGTCAATTAGGTGAGCCAAATGCAAAATTCAGCAGTCAGGTCCATCTCATAGATTTGTGGCATTTTGCATTTACTAACCAATGTAGCAATCAAATGTACACATTCATGTCGTGTTGTCCCTCTCAGAATTGTAGTATGGGCAATATTCTTCAGCTGTGAGTGATCCAAATGTAATTTAATGCATATTGTCAATGTACATTTGAAATAGTTTCACAACAGCATGTACAATATGAGGGGGCATAACTGAATGGAATTTAGTTACACTGTAGCATGGCTTGGCTATATGTAATTTGCAATGGCAATAGACCTGAACAGACTACAAGAAGAGGAAGTAAATATTTACACTAGAATAGAGGGAATAATTTTCAACAAATAAGTTATCCAGCAAATGTAACACATTGTTCCTGCTTGTGGATATTTTACAAGCAGATCAGGATTTCCATGAATTGTAATATGTGATGTTAACCATGACTGACGATACTTTTGAATCTGTATATTTTAGTGCTCTCTGTTAACATTTTGGAGAAAATTTATTCAGACAGGTGTAAAACTGTAAAATATATGTACCCTAAAATATAAGCTTGTTAATGAACGAATTTATAGCATGGCTTGGCTATATGTAATTTGCAATGGCAATAGACCTGAACAGACTACAAGAAGAGGAAGTAAATATTTACACTAGAATAGAGGGAATAATTTTCAACAAATAAGTTATCCAGCAAATGTAACACATTGTTCCTGCTTGTGGATATTTTACAAGCAGATCAGGATTTCCATGAATTGTAATATGTGATGTTAACCATGACTGACGATACTTTTGAATCTGTATATTTTAGTGCTCTCTGTTAACATTTTGGAGAAAATTTATTCAGACAGGTGTAAAACTGTAAAATATATGTACCCTAAAATATAAGCTTGTTAATGAACGAATTTATAAGCATATGTATTTATTTATAAATAGAGGAATGGGCGTGCACACGAGAGAGAGAGCGCTCTCTATTTATATAGAGATAAATCCATGAGATGACTGAAAATACGCTGGCTGCTGTTACGTTTACTGTGCATAAATCAAAATATTTCAAAGGATGAGGACCAAAAGCAATATTCCAATAATTAAAAGGTTGCTCTTCTCTGTCTGACCCTTAGTATTTAATTTGAAACTGTCTTATCTTTTCATCACAACATTTTAAACAAACATAAGCTCATGAACTCAATCTGACCTAAAGGGAATACATTTTTTTTAAAAATATGATGGTATTAGATAGGTACATGATGTTGGGCACCTACATCAAAGTATAGACTTGTCAATAAGTGGCTAGATTTTCTGAGCCTGCAGCCATTGTCTTCAGTCGGAACTGTGGGTGCTCATCTCTTTGAAAATTAGACCAGCTCTGTTCCTACAATCTGGACTATGTAGGAGGAGTGTTACAGCTGCACGGAGTTTCATTGTAATCAGTGGGACTCAGCATGGGCACAAAATCAGATTATTGCATTGGTATCGCCATATTATAGGTAAAGTCTAATTTTAGGCATCCAAAGACCTGATCTGGCAAATGTGACTAGGAATAGCTCTTGCTATTAAAAAAATCCCACTAATTTCGATCAGACACCAAACTGCTGTAAGCATTGTCCTTCATACTATTTACAGGTCCTGGTGCAAAGCTGGGCAATTTTGGCCTAAGGGGTGGGTGGGTGAGGGGGTGTGTGTGTGGATGTTTTTTTTATGGGAAACAAAGGTCTGACTGTCTGCATCTCTGTGAAACAATACACATCTGTGACATGGAGTCTGAACTTTAAAGGGCTGTGGGAAAGTTTAAAATACTTTTGAGAATGAAATCTTCGTTTAAAAATATCAGCACAGCAACCATTCAGATACTGTGTGAAATATATACATATATGTTGTGTGTGTACATGTATGTTAGGGCTGTCAAATGATTAAAACATTAATCACAAGATTAAAAAGTCACAATCGTAGTTTCAGAGTAGCAGCCATGTTAGTCTGTATCCGCAAAAAGAAAAGGAGTACTTGTGGCACCTTAGAGACTAACAGATTTATTTGAGCATAAGCTTTTGTGAGCTCCAGCTCGCTTCATCGGATGCATGCAGTGGAAAATACAGTGGGGAGATTTATATACACAGAGAACATGAAACAATGGGTGTTACCTTGCACACTGTAATGAGAGTGATTAGGTAAGGTGAGCTATTACAAACGGGAGAGCGGGTGGGAGGGGGGAAAACTTTTGTAGTGATAATCAAGGTGGGCCATTTCCAGCAGTTGACAAGAACGTCTGAGGAACAGTATGGGGTGGGGGAGGAGGGGAAATAAACATGGGGAAATCGGTTTACTTTGTGTAATAACCCATCCACTCCCAGTCTTTATTCAAGCCTAAGTTAATGGTATCCAGTTTGCAAATTAATTCCAGTTCATCAGTTTCTCCTTGGAGTCTGTTTTTTGAAGTCTTTTTGTTGAAGAATTGCCACTTTTAGGTCTGTAATCGAGTGACCAGGGAGACTGAAGTGTTCTCTGACTGGGTTTTGAATGTTATAATTCTTGATGACTGATTTGTGTCCATTTATTCTTTTACGTAGATACTGTCCAGCTTGACCAATGTACATGGCAGAGGGGCATTGCTGGCACATGATGGCATATATCACATTGGTAGATGTGCAGGTGAATGAGCCTCTGACAGTGTGGCTGATGTGATTCGGCCCTATGATGATGTCCCCTGAATAGATATGTGGACACAGTTGGCAACGGGCTTTGTTGCAAGGATAGGTTCCTGGGTTAGTGAAGTGTTCTCCGACTGGTTTTTGAATGTTCAAACCCAGGAACCTATCCTTGCAGCAAAGCCCGTTGCCGTTGGGGGAAGTCTGTGGGTGTGTTGGGGGAGTATGTCAGTATGCTGTCTCTTTAAGTAGAGCACTCAGTAGTCTTAAAGCTTGTTCAGACAGCAGCAGCCACCAGCAATTCCCACTCTTGACCCAGAGGCAACAGCACAGACAAGCACCCTGTCCCCGCACCCCAGTTCAGCAGAGACTGGGTACAAGGGTGTGGGGATGGGGACAGCCTGACATCAGCCCCCACCTCCCACTCTTTGCACAGCAGACAGGATGTCAGGGTTCCATCCCCATCCTGAACTCTAGGGTACAGACGTGGGGACCTGCATGAAAGACCCCCTGAGCTTATTTCTACCAGCTTAGGTTAAAAACTCCCCAAGCACAAATTCTTCCTTGTACCTTGGGTTTAAGTAACACTGCCACCACCAAGTGATTTAACAAAGAACCAGGGAAAAGGTCCACTTGGAGTTCCTCTTCCCCTAGAAATCCCCCCCAAGCCCTTACACGCGCTTTCCTGGGCAGGCTTGAGAATAATATCCTAACCAATTGGTTACAAAATGATCAAAGACCCAAACCCCTGGGTCTTGGAACAGTGGAAAAATCAGTCAGGTTCTTAACAAGAAGGATTTTATTTAAAAGAAAGGTAAAAGAATCACCTCTGTAAAATCAGGATGGTAAATACTTTACAGGGTAATCAGATTCAAAACACAGAGGATTCCCCCTCTGGGCAAAATCTTGAAGTTACAGAAAATAGGAATAAACCTCCCACTTAGCACAGGGAAAATTCACAAGCAAAACAAAAGATAAACTAATTTGCCTTGCCTGACTTACCTATACTAGTTGCAATATTGGAGACTTGGATTAGGATGGGTTGGAGAAGGTGGATTTCTGTCTGACTCCTCAGTCCCAAGGGACAACACACACACAAACAAAGAGCACAAAAAAAAAAAAATAAACCCTTCCTCCCACCCCCACCCAAGATTTGAAAGTATCTTCTTTCCCCATTGGTCCTGTTGGTCAGGTGCTAACCGGTTATCTGAGCTTCTTAACCCCTTACAGCTAAGGAGGAATTCTAGACTACCCTTAGCTGTATGTATGTTTATGACACCCCCTTCCCCCCAATCATAGACCGTGCTGGACAGCCTGCTCCACACTGGCTGTAACTTCTTCCTGGAGTTCTAGGAGGAAACAGAATTAATAAGACACATGCCCCCCTAGATATACTACTGATTACATAAAAACTAACTATGTTTTCCACATTTTAAGGATGATTTTAACCAGTTGATTCTGGGAAACTTTCATGGGAGAGTGCATCAGCCACTTTGTTAGAAGCTCCTGTGATGTGTTGCATGTCGAAATCAAAATCTTGGAGAGCTAAACTCCACCAAAGAAGTTTCGGGGACCAGGTTATGGTCTTGAAGGCGCTCCAGGCCCATAAGATGGAATCGTCGTGGGAAGCGCCATTCACGGCCCAAGAGCCCCTGGGAGCTGTTAACTGTCTCATAGCATCCCCCACCTAAAGCCTAAGGTGTACCATGTTAATTCTCTAAAGCCCTTTTATTCTAGAGAATTAAAAGTTTGTCAGTTTACGGCCCACAGAGGAAATGAGGCTGAGTGTCCTGAAGGTGTCTACTATGAAGGAAAAAGTGACAGTGGTATGGAAGAGGTGAAACTCTCCATGACCCTTGGACGTATGCAACGACAGCAGATCCAGGAGCTGTGAGCCAGCTTCACACCGATGTTCTCAGCCACCCCAGGACGGACCGAATGGACATACCACTCCATTCACACAGGTAATGCTCGCCCAATTAGATCCCAATCTTACCGGGTAGCTCCTCATGCCAAAACTGCTATAGAACGGGAGATCCAGGACATGCTACAGATGGGTGTAATCTGCCCCTCTAACAGAGCCTGGGCATCTCCAGTGGTTCTAGTCCCCAAAACAGATGGGGAAATACCATCTGGTGGTACCATCTGCGTGGACTACCGTAAGCTAAATGCTGTGACTTGCCCAGACAACTATCCAATGCCTCGCACAGATGAGCTATTGGAGCAACTGGGACATGCCCAGTTCATCTCTACCTTAGACTTAACCAAGGGATACTGGCAAGTACTGCTAGATGAATCCGCCAAGGAAAGATCAGCCTTCATCACCCATGTAGGGCTGTATGAATTTAATGTTCTCCCTTTTGGGCTGCGGAATGCACCCGCCACATTCTAGAAACTTGTAGATAGTCTCCTAGCAGGATTGGGAGAATCTGCAGTTGCTTATCTTGATGATGTGGCCATATTTTCTGACTCATGGGCAGAACATCTGGAGCATCTCCAGAAGGTCTTCGAGCACATAAAGGAGGCAGGACTAACTGTTTAGGCCTATTTGATACTTCTTAGCCTAAACAGAGTGACTTACCTTGGACACCAGGTGGGTCAAGGAACTATCATTCCCCTACAGGCCAAAGCCCACAGCCCCCTGCCCACAAGATTTGAAACTGTCTTCTTTCCCCTGTTGGTCCTGTTGGTCAGGTGCTAACCCGGTTATCTGAGCTTCTTAACCCCTTACAGGTAAGGAGGAATTCTAGGCTAACCTTAATTGTATGTTTATGACACAGGAGGTTCCTGGTCACGAGCAACTTGACCAGGGGCAGCACCAAGGCAGAAGAAGGGGTTGGGATGTAGGAGCAGTGGCGTTGGCTGCAGATGGCAGCAGAGCAATGAGTAGAGGAGGGGCAACCCCCCCTGAGCACTGTGCCCTGGGCAGTTGCCCGGCCTGCCCTACCCCTAAGGCTAGCCCTGCTCCTGAGCCAGCAGCAGACAGCCTCCCGCTGTTCCCTAATCCCATCTCAGCAGTGACTGGATATATGGATGGGGGGACACCACAACATCAGCATGCCTCCTCCCCCGCTCTGTGCAGCAGACAGGAGGCAGGCTCCTAGTCCAGAGCAGCGTGGCCAAGGGCACCTCCATGGCAGAGGGAGGCAGGAGCAACAAAAGGTGGCAGGGGGAGGGGTACCCTCCCCCTGGAGATGCATAGTGGTGCCCTCCTGAGCACAGTGCCCTAGGGTGCAATTAAAATATGTTTTTTTTTTAAAAAGGGTTAATTTTGTTTTGAGCTAATCGCATGTGTTAACTGTGATTAATTGATGGCCCTGATATATAATATACACCCATCCTATAAAAAGAAAAGGAGTACTTGTGGCACCTTAGAGACTAACCAATTTATTTGAGCATAAGCTTTCGTGAGCTACAGCTCACTTCATCGGATGCATACCGTGGAAACTGCAGCAGACTTTATATACACACAGAGAATATGAAACAATACCTCCTCCCACCCCACTGTCCTGCTGGTAATAGCTTATCTAAAGTGATCATCAGGTTGGGCCATTTCCAGCACAAATCCAGGTTTTCTCACCCTCCACCCCCCCACACAAATTCACTCTCCTGCTGGTGATAGCCCATCCAAAGTGACAACTCTTTACACAATGTGCATGACAAACAAGTTGGGCTATTTCCTGCACAAATCCAGGTTTTCTCACATCCTCCCCACCCCCATACACACACAAACTCACTCTCCTGCTGGTAATAGCTCATCCAAACTGACCACTCTACAAGTTTAAATCCAAGTTAAACCAGAACATCTCTGGGGGGGGGGGTAGGAAAAAACAAGGGGAAACAGGCTACCTTGCATAATGACTTAGCCACTCCCAGTCTCTATTTAAGCCTAAATTAATAGTATCCAATTTGCAAATGAATTCCAATTCAGCAGTTTCTCGCTGGAGTCTGGATTTGAAGTTTTTTTGTTTTAAGATAGCGACCTTCATGTCTGTGATTGCGTGACCAGAGAGATTGAAGTGTTCTCCGACTGATTTATGAATGTTATAATTCTTGACATCTGATTTATGTCCATTTATTCTTTTACGTAGAGACTGTCCAGTTTGCCCAATGTACATGGCAGAGGGGCATTGCTGGCACATGGCAATTGTATGTGGTACAATTGTGGAGGTATTGTTTCATATTCTCTGTGTATATATAAGGTCGTCTGCAGTTTCCACGGTATGCATCCGATGAAGTGAGCTGTAGCTCACGAAAGCTTATGCTCAAATAAATTGGTTAGTCTCTAAGGTGCCACAAGTACTCCTTTTCTTTTTGCGAATACAGACTAACACGGCTGTTACTCTGAAACCCATCCTATAGTATATACTATATAGAGTATAGCTATATATATATATATATATATATAATGTGCAAACACACATTTTATGTACTTGATCGTAGCCTTCTCGCATCTCGGAACCTTTGTATGCCACTTGTCTTCCAGAGCTATGATTCTGCAAGGATACCCCATTGTCTTCAGGTTTCAGAGTAGCAGCCGTGTTAGTCTGTAACACATTGTCTTCAGTGGGACTTCCCACAGGAGTAAGGGGCTCCCTGGACAGAGTACTTTATCAGACAGGAGTCTTAGACTGAAAGTGCTTTACCACTCAATGAACATTTAAAATATCAAATTCAATTACAAAGAAATGAAAAAATACCAAGTCTTCCCCTTCCCCCAAATAAGCCACCCTACAGAAAAACACCCCTCCTCATACCCTACAAACGCAGACAGGACAATAAAGGACATAAGCCTGGACAAACCACATATGTAAAGGAGCCATATATATTCCCTTATTCCATCTGTGTGGCATCATACTCCACAAGAAGTTCCACTTGGAGGGAGGTGGGGAAGAAGGAAGCAGCAGATTGATTTCAAAAGTAAAAAATGTTGCCAGTTGAATCTGCTCATAAAAACCACTTGAACAAACTATAAAACAGAGAGAGAAGTTGTAAACATTTATTGCTGGATCAGAGGGTGGAAAAAACCCTACACAACCAAGTTACACTCAAACTTGAATTTAATAGAGGTTGATGGGTTTCTCTGAAATATGGTGACAATTTATATTAAGATGTTAAGCTCAGAGTCATGACATTGAAAGGTATTCTTGAGTTTTTCTTTTCCTTTTTTCATCTTTCTTCAGTGGATGGACTGGACATAAACAAAGCAGTAAGTGTCCATCATTGCTGGTCTGGTTGTATTGTAAAATCAAGCCATTGGCAGGGTCCAGGGAACAAAGGGATATCACACAAAATAAGTTAAATCAAAATAATAGCCATCATAAACAAATAACTGACACATTCTCAGAACTTCAGGCAGTCAATTGCATCTACAATAAAGTCTCTTAATTCATTTGTATTAACTTACATGGGTAAGATGAACAAGTGAACATTTGGTCATGCTAGACAACTCACTATGCAAAGATTTACAATGTGAACCTGTGGCGCGCATATTCATGTATATAATATTTATATTTGTTGAATTTGAATTGTCTGCCCTGGATTTAGCAATATTTGCCAAAATACTCATACCCTATGTTATAATCAGTTTCTTAAGGTGCTTTTCATAGGAAAATACGAAACTGAAATAAACAAATGTTTATAAATGACCCCACAGAAATAAAACAGACAAATACCCTAAGGCAAAGATACGTGCCATTCCTCACACCATTGTTTTCAACTGCAGGTCAACTCTTGTGTTTTAACAATAAAGAGAACAGTTTAAGGGAATCACAGTACTGGAAATCAAGTCTGAAAATATTTTTTAATATTGAAAAAAATAGTCTGAGTGTAATATCCTGCGCATTTCTAAGTAGCCTCAACAAATACTGAAGTTAATGGGAATTTATGCAGCAAGGCTGGGATTAATTGCACCCTCAGCAAGTTCGCAGATGACACTAAGCTGGGGGGAGAGGTAGATATGCTGGCGGGTAGGGATAGTGTCCAGAGTGACCTAGACAAATTGGAGGATTGGGCCAAAAGAAATCTGATGATCTTCAAAAAGGACAAGTGCAGAGTCTTGCACTTAAGAAGGAAGAATCCCATGCACTGCTACAGGCTGGGGACCGACTGGCTAAGCAGCAGTTCTGCAGAAAAGGACCTGGGGATTACAGTGGACGAGAAGCTGGATATGAGTCAGCAGTGTGTCCTCGTTGCCAAAGAAGGCCTATGGCATATTGGGTTGTATTAGTAGGAGCATTGCCAGCAGATTGAGGGAGTGATTATTCCCCTCTATTTGCCACTGGTGAGACCACACCTGGAGTATTGTGTCCAGTTTTGGTCCCCACACTACAGAAGGGATGTGGACAAATTGGAGAGAGTCCAGCAGAGGGCAATGAAAATGATTAGGGAGCTGGGGCACGTGATTTACAAGGAGCAGCTGAGGGAACTGGGATTATTTAGTCTGCAGAAGAGAAGAGTGAGGGGGGATTTGATAGTAGCCTTCAACTACCTGAAGGGGGGTTCCAAAGAGGGTGGAGCTCCTCTGTTCTCAGTGGTGACATGACAGAACAAGGAACAATGGTCTCAAGTTGCAGTGCAGGAGGTCTAGGTTGGATATTAGGAAACACTGTTTCACTAGGAGGGTGGTGAAGCACTGGAATGGGTTACCTAGGGAGTTGGTGGAATTGCTATTCTTAGAGGTTTTTAAGGCTTGGCTTGACAAAGGCTTGGCTGGGATGATTTAGTTGGTGTTGGTCCTGCTTTGAGCAGGGGGTTGGACTAGATGACCTCCTGAGGTATCTTCTAAGCCTAATATTCTATGATTCTAAGGCACCTGAAGGATCAGGCCCAAAGGAATATATGGCCTTCTATATTGAACCTTTAAATGACATATACAATGATAAAAGTTGTTTAGGAAAAAGTTTAGATGGTCCAAGGGTGTTGTCTGTAGAAGATGTTTTGAACATTTAGTGTAGACAAACGTTCTGAATAAATGACAGGTTTCAGAGTAATAGCCATGTTAGTCTGTATTCGCAAAAAGAAAAGGAGTACTTGTGGCACCTTAGAGACTAACCAATTTATTTGAGCATGAGCTTTCGTGAGCTACAGCCCACTTCATCGGATGCATACCGTGGAAACTGCAGCAGACTTTATATACACACAGAGAATATGAAACAATACCTCCTCCCACCCCACTGTCCTGCTGGTAATAGCTTATCTAAAATGATCATCAGGTTGGGCCATTTCCAGCACAAATCCAGGTTTTCTCACCCTCCACCCCCCCCACACAAATTCACTCTCCTGCTGGTGATAGCCCATCCAAAGTGACAACTCTTACACAATGTGCAAGATCAAATCCGCACAGACACACCCCTGGAACCCCGACCTGGGATATTCTATCTACTACCCAAGATCCATAAACCTGGAAATCCTGGGCGCCCCATCATCTCAGGCATTAGCACCCTGACAGCAGGATTGTCTGGCTATGTAGACTCCCTCCTCAGGCCCTATGCTACCAGCACTCCCAGCTACCTTTGAGACACCACTGACTTCCTGAGGAAACTTCAATCCATCAGTGATCTTCCTGATAACACCATCCTGGCCACTATGGATGTAGAAGCCCTCTACACCAACATTCCACACAAAGATGGACTACAAGCCGTCAGGAACACTATCCCCGATAATGTCATGGCTAACCTGGCGGCTGAACTTTGTGACTTTGTCCTTACCCATAACTATTTCACATTTGGGGACAATGTATACCTTCGGATCAGCGGCACTGCTATGGGTACCCGCATGGCCCCACAGTATGCCAACATTTTTATGGCTGATTTAGAACAACGCTTCCTCAGCTCTCGTCCCCTAAAGCCCCTACTCTACTTGCGCTATATTGATGACATCTTCATCATCTGGACCCATGGAAAAGAAGCCCTTGAGGAATTCCACCATGATTTCAACAATTTCCATCCCACCACCAACCTCAGCCTGGTCCAGTCCACAGAAGAGTTCCACTTCCTGGACACTACAGTGCTAATAAACAATGGTCACATAAACACCACCCTATACCAGAAACCTACTGACCGCTATTCCTACCTGCATGCCTCCAGCTTTCACCCTGACCACACCACACGATCCATCGTCTACAGCCAAGCTCTGCGATACAACCGCATTTGCTCCAACCCCTCAGACAGAGACAAACACCTACAAGATCTCTGTCAAGCTTTCTTACAACTACAATACCCACCTGCAGAAGTAAAGAAACAGATTGATAGAGCCAGAAGAGTTCCCAGAAGTTACCTACTACAGGACAGGCCTAACAAAGAAAATAACAGAACGCCACTAGCCGTCACCTTCAGCCCCCAACTAAAACCCCTCCAACGCATTATTAAGGATCTACAACCTATCCTAAAGGATGACCCAACACTTTCACAAATCTTGGGAGACAGGCCAGTCCTTGCCTACAGACAGCCCCGCAACCTGAAGCAAATACTCACCAACAACCACATACCACACAACAGAACCACTAACCCAGGAACTTATCCTTGCAACAAAGCCCGTTGCCAATTGTGCCCACATATCTATTCAGGGGACACCATCACAGGGCCTAATCACATCAGCCACACTATCAGAGGCTCGTTCACCTGCACGTCCACCAATGTGATATATGCCATCATGTGCCAGCAATGCCCCTCTGCCATGTACATTGGTCAAACTGGACAGTCTCTACGTAAAAGAATAAATGGACACAAATCGGATGTCAAGAATTATAACATTCATAAACCAGTCGGAGAACACTTCAATCTCTCTGGTCACGCAATCACAGACATGAAGGTCGCTATCTTAAAACAAAAAAACTTCAAATCCAGACTCCAGCGAGAAACTGCTGAATTGGAATTCATTTGCAAATTGGATACTATTAATTTAGGCTTAAATAGAGACTGGGAGTGGCTAAGTCATTATGCAAGGTATAATTGTTTTTTCCTACCCCCCCTCCAGAGATGTTCTGGTTTAACTTGGATTTAAACTTGAAGAGTGGTCAGTTTGGATGAGCTATTACCAGCAGGAGAGTGAGTTTGTGTGTGTATGGGGGTGGGGGGTGTGTGAGAGAACCTGGATTTGTGCTGGAAATGGCCCACCTTGATTATCATGCACATTGTAGGGAGAGTGGTCACTTTGGATGAGCTATTACCAGCAGGATAGTGAGTTTGTGTGTGTGGTTTTTGGGAGGGGGGTGAGGGGGTGAGAGAACCTGGATTTGTGCAGGAAATGGCCCAACTTGATTATCATGCACATTGTGTAAAGAGTTGTCACTTTGGATGGGCTATCACCAGCAGGAGAGTGAATTTGTGTGGGGGGGTGGAGGGTGAGAAAACCTGGATTTGTGCTGGAAATGGCCCAACCTGATGATCACTTTAGATAAGCTATTACCAGCAGGACAGTGGGGTGGGAGGAGGTATTGTTTCATATTCTTTGTGTGTATATAAAGTCTGCTGCAGTTTCCACGGTATGCATCCGATGAAGTGGGCTGTAGCTCACGAAAGCTCATGCTCAAATAAATTGGTTAGTCTCTAAGGTGCCACAAGTACTCCTTTTCTTTTTGTTCTGAATAAATGAACACTTTGATGTCTCTCTTTAGAAAAGGGAATGCCAGCTGATGCTTTCATTTCCAGTATTGGGTCAAAACTTTTAAAAATCCATACAGTTTTCAGTAAAAGACACACTCGTACATTCTCAGGTGCTTTGCCCAATGATGTCAGTTTTAATTCTAGAGGAACCAGTGCAAACTCAGTTTAGACAAATTGTAACAGTCATCTTCCCCTTTTGGTTTCCTCTGAAATGTTCATGCAACAGGAATAAGACAAAACTCTGTGAAGATGTTAATGCTTTCTACTAGGTAAGGCAAAATATAGGAGGAAAACTTCCTGCGTTTTATTTCCATTTCAAACCTGGAATAACTGTGTGATTCTGACTAAACCATTTAACTTCTGTATGTCATGGTTAGCCTTACACTTAACGTGGATTAATGATGTTGTCTTTCTGGGGCAGATGGGGTTAGCTGACAATCTATTTACTTATATATATAAAATATATTTTCAAGTGTGTGTCTGTGTGTGTGTGAAACAAACTACCTATTTGATTTCTCTCTCTGTCTACTCTTTGTATGTCACATGTCATCTTGGCCCTGAACCTGCAAACACTTGCACACATGGTTAATTTTAACACAGAAAAATGTTCAAGCCACACGTTTGGAACCTTCAATTAAATGTGGAAATGTGGGTTCTGTACATGTCTGGTCCAAGCAGATTTGCAAGGCCCAAGATCCCAGTGCTCTTCCCTTTTACATTTACTGCCAAACTTTTATGCCATTTCAGTTGGATAGGGTATAGGAAATGTGTCAAGAACTCATACAGATATTTCCGATGGAAGATAGTGAATAGAAGTTTCCTTTTTAATAGGAGGAGAAGAAATGTAATTAGGGCTGTGATTTAAGGGAGATATTCTGATTTCCCAGGATGCCTAACTTCTTATCACCAGAGACCTGTCACTCAGCCTTAAACAGGGCATGTTTCTTCCTATGTGCCACTGAAGCATGATCAGTAAACGTTTAGTAGGGCCCCAGGATCTGCCACAGATTGGCAGAGTTGCCTGAAATGGCCCTGGATTTGTATTTCATTTTTCTTTATGGTTGTACTCTGGTTATGTGTATCCCCTGAACTCCTGATCTTGCTGACTGCTGTTCTGATGATGTATAGCTGCAACATGTCATCATTGTGTTCTGAGAACCTATTATGCTGCTATACATCATCAGAGATCCATCTCTCTCAAGACAGGTTACTATTATATATCATTAAAGTGATGGCCAGTAGGAACAGGAGTCCAAGAGGGAGATTATAAAAGTTTTATGGGGAAAAAAAATCTATATTTTTGAGGTGAGATGGAGAAGATTTGACTACAATAGATGATACTTGAGTTATTGTTAATATTGTTATTTGTATTATGGTGTACCGTGTTTTTAATTTTATCCTCCCCCATCCACAGTGGTTTGCCAGTTTGTAATCCAAAGACATATTTGTATGGAAGAAGACATATTTGTAACTAGGATTCTGTTGCAATGGACATACTATGCTGCAAAATAACTCAGTGAGTTATGATCTATATGGACACCCTGTACAAAACCACTAGCAATAGCACTTTGAAATTACAGTGGAATGTTGTCCTGAGTCTGGATGAAAACTGCAGAAACCACAGTATGGCTCTGTATAGGATGCCATGCTAAATAAAGATGACTGCCTTCTAAGGGAGTTTCTAGTCATGATTTAACTCACATGTTTGACAGGTTGAATACCAACTGTAAGATGTGCTCACCACCCCAAAGATAACAGGGGTTCTAAACATATGGACCCCAGAGGCAAATGGTGAAATTCTGCATGCATCTGGAATTCCCACTGAAGTCACTAGGGATTTTATGTGGTTATTTGGGAGCAGAACTTGACTCGGAATGTATGTTGTGATCTTGTAATCACAGCAGGTTTTATCAGCTTGTCTTGTTAGTGTATATGTTTATAAATATGTACATGGTAGCACTCATTTTTAATGCAGCCATATTGTATATGCTATGAAATCAAGAGATTTTAGATTCCTCAAAAAGAAACACAGAAAAGTCCATATTCAGGTCCTTGTGTCTATATGGCTTTCTGAACATATACTGCATGGTCTTATTAGCACAGGGCAGGTACTGTATATTCTCTCTCTTTCCACTTCTTGCTTCATGCAATACTCTGTGTTAAATTGTTGAACCCTGTTCTCTGTCTGTCTTTCTCTGCTCTTTAATCTGCTAGAGCCAGAACCCTAAAGAAGCCTTTTCCCCTCTGTTAATTCCGATGTCATTAAGCAGCAGTTCACCCTGAAGCAAAGCAGACACAGACAGAAAACACAATAAAAAGACGCTTTATGCTTCCATAGCATCTGCCCTCTGTGGTTCCCAGTATTTTATACACATTAATTCATTAAACCTCACAGCATCTTTGTTAGTACTCCATGGTTAGCACTTAGTGATACGAAGGAGTAAAGAGTGTAAACACTTGCATCCGATGAAGTGAGCTGTAGCTCATGAAAGCTTATGCTCAAATAAATTTGTTAGTCTCTAAGGTGCCACAAGTCCTCCTTTTCTTTTTGCGGATACCCCTCTTAGTGATACATAAGTACAGATCTTTGTACCAACACATACATGAAACATTTTCTGACTCTCAAAATATTCATATTCCTACATTATACACATCTGTGAGGATGAGGTAGAATTGCTCACCTAAAACTGAGGTATATATGTACTTATTTCATAAGGAAGGGAAAATAGGTTCCCCTCAAAATATGCAGATTTGGGTTTTTCTGTAAGATCGAATTCTCCACCTTCCCTCAGGGGTGATGGAACATTCCAATACTTACAAAGAGAAGATTCAAGGGCCTGATTTTGGTCCTATACTGGTTTTAGATCTGTGTAACTCCACTATCTTAAATGGGCGTACTCTTGATTTATATTCTTTTTAATGAGAACAGAATCAGGCCCTTAAAATAAAAGCACAATAACTCCTTACTTAACGTTGTAGTTATGGTCCTGAAAAATGCTACTTTAAGCAAAACAGTGTTAAGCAAATCCAATTTCCCCATAAGAATTAATGTAAATAGGGGGGTTAGGTTCCAGGGAAATTTTTTTTCGCCAGACAAAAGACATTATGTAGTAGAAGTTTTAAACAATTTAATACTGTACATAGCAATGATGATTGTGAAGCTTGGTTGAAGTGGTGGAGTCAGAGGGTGGGATATTTCTGAGGGAATACCTTACTCTTAATGATGAACTAACACTTGGCTGAGCCCTCAAGGGTTAACATGTTGGTAATTTAGTCTCACACTCTAAAAGGCAGCACAAATGGAGGGAGGAGACACAATAGACGCATGGCAGTGGCTACAAACTTTCCCTGTGGAAACTGAATGTGATGATGAACCCACACTATCCCACTAGGGTGCACCACTCCCTCCACATTGCAAAGTGCCGAGGGGTGCGTGTGTGTGAGAGAGAGAGATGTGCATTGCCCCTTTAAGTATGCTGACGCCACTCTAAGTTCACTGCCTTTTTAAGTATATCAGCAAGTTGAGACAGCAGCTGCTGCCAGCAAGCACTCTCCATCCTGAGCCCTGTTGTGTCTGTTCCCTCCCGCAGCTCTATGGAGATGGGGTACAGGAGCGGGGAGAGGTGGAAACCATGACATCAGCACTCCTCTTCCCCCTCCTCCCCCCAACTGCCGCATAGCAAGCAGGAGGCTTCCAGGAACAGCTCCAAGGCAGAGGGCAGGAGCAGCACATAACAGCAGGGGGAAGGGACAGCTGAACTGCCTGTCATTTGATAGCCTGCTGGGTGCCTGCTGCACGGGGAACTTAGGGGATCTGATAGTGGGGCTCCCGGACCACCCTGGTTCCAAGCCCCCACCACGAGCTACTCTTCCTGCAAGCAGTGGACAAAGGAAGCGGCTGCCAAACAATGTTATAAGGGAGCGTTGTGCAACTTTAAATGAACATGTTTTCTAATTGATCAGCAACATAACAATGAAACAACATTAACCGGGATGACGTTTGGGGGGAGGGATAGCTCAGTGGTTTGAGCATTGTCCTGCTAAACCCAGGGTTGTGAGTTCAATCCTTGAGGAGGCCATTTAGGGATCTGGGGCAAAAATTGGGGATTGGTCCTGCTTTGAGCAGGGGGTTGGACTAGATGACCTCTTGAGGTCCCTTCCAACCTTGATATTCTATGACGTTAAGTGAGGAGTTACTGCATGTAAAACAGATATTGAAATGGAGAAGGGAAAGCTGGTGTCATGGCAAAGGGACAGGAAAGAGAAATATTGTAATTCTCAGAATTAGTGAGGGATGGAGTAATAGAACCCTAAATCTCAGAGCATCCCAAAACCTCATGAAAGTTTAGGTCCAGATGCAAAACTCATTGACTTTTAGATATGAATGATGGCTTTGGACCTTGGCAGAGGGAGGCATTGTGCCAGAGCAGTGGTTCTCAACCAGGGACACGCATACCATGGGGTACATCAACTCCTCTAGATATTTGCCTAGTTTAACAACAGGCTACATAAAAAGCACTAGCAAAGTCAGTACAAACTAAAATTTCATACGGACAATGACTTGTTTCTACTGCTCTATATATTATATACTGAAATGTAAGTACAATATTTATATTCCCATTGATTTATTTTATAATTGTGGTAAAATGAGAAAGTAAGCAATTTTTTCAGCAATTGTATACTGTAACATTTTTGTCTGATTTTGTAAGCAAGTAGTTTTTAAGTGAACTTGGTGGTACACAAGACAAATCAGACTCCTGAAAGGGATACAGGAGTCTGGAAAGGTTGAGAGCCACAGTGCTTCCCCAGCATTGAAGGATGCATGCTCAGTAACAGCAACCATGGAAAAAAATTAGCTTAGTGCCTACCGGTAACCAAGCACCCTTGGCGCTGCTGACCAACTTCTCTCCCTCCCTCCCAGCACCTCCTGCAAGCCACGGAACTGTTCTATGGTGTGTAGGAGGGAGTGAGAGAAGTGTGGACAGGCGTGCTCGGGGGGTGGGAAGAGGTGGGGGTGGAGCAGGGGGGAAAGAGGCAGGGAGGGAGTGGGGCATTGAGGTATGGGGTGGAATGGGGGCAAGGCCAGGGGCGGGAAGAGATGGGGTGGGAGTGGGGATGTGGAGGGAGGGGTGGAGTGGGGGTGGGGCCTGGGTCTGAGCAGGGGTTGAGCACCCCCGGGACAACTGGAAGCTGGCATCTGTGGCTGAAGTAGTCTGGCTCACCTGTGTGGTGGTATGGATAAAATGGATGTTAAGTTTATTAGAATGTGTTGTCTTTAAACTTTACAAAAGTTTGAATGCTGCATGCATTAACCTCACTTATAATATCTGTACACCATTTTATAAGGTGATATTAAGTGTTCGCCTTGTAGTTGCCTATAATTATGTAAGTCATCAAACAGGAAAGAAGCACTAATTATTGCAAAATGCTGGCTTCCTATGGAAGGTGTTAGGTCCTTCCCACCAAGAAGTCCCATTGAAACCATATGAGCCATTGTGAAACATCAAAGAACAAAGATTTTAATCGCATCCCTCCCTTCCCCGCATAAAGTGGAAATGTGTATGTCTGTATGAACTCATCTCATCAGTTTGAACACTGGGGATACAGGAATAAAGATCCCCAACAAGAAGAAACTGTATCTCTATGCTGCTTGGAGTTTGGGAGGATAAAATTTCTAAGCAAAGGATCCCCAGTTACTTGGCCTGGG
The DNA here is from genome assembly GCF_965140285.1 of Lepidochelys kempii. Taxonomy (NCBI): domain Eukaryota; kingdom Metazoa; phylum Chordata; order Testudines; family Cheloniidae; genus Lepidochelys; species Lepidochelys kempii. Next base: position 71,602,152 of record NC_136388.1, read on the forward strand.
TTATCCCTAAAGGACATAGAGCGCTTGCTTATTATAGAGCTTCTATTGACTTTTAAAACTTAAGCCTGTAACTCATTTTGGTGTTTGTTTACCTTCTTTAACCTTGTAAATAACTCTCATTTCTTGTTCCTAGTTAGTAAATCTTCAAATAGTTTATTATAGGATTGGCTACAATCATTGTCTTTAGTGTAAGATCTAAGGTGCAATTGACCTGGGGTAAATAACTGGATGTAACCTGAATGTTGTGCTTTTTGGTGTAAGGGACAATCTACCACAAAGGCAAGCTTGCTCACGTGGCAAGATAGATCGAAGCACCCAAAGGGACTGTCTGTGACTCCATGGTTAGGCTGTTACAGTGCTTGAGGAGTTCACATATGATACTTGATTGGTGAAATCTAAGTGTAGAACTAACAAATCATTGGGATTTGTGTGCAGCTTCTTAACAGTCTACCCTGAGGCTGGCATTCAAGATGTTGAACTACTCCAGTCCACTTAACAACTAGTGCTGACTGTGTCCTCATCAAATGCAGACAGGTACCCCGGGGGTGTACTAGGGAACTCAAAACCTCTCCAACGCATCATCATATATCTACAACCTATCCTGAAGGACGACCCATCACTCTCACAGATCTTGGGAGACAGGCCAGTCCTTGCTTACAGACAGCCCCCCAACCTGAAGCAAATACTCACCAGCAACCACACGCCACACAACAGAACCACTAACCCAGGAACCTATCCTTACAACAAAGCCCGTTGCCAACTGTGTCCACATATCTATTCACGGGATACCATCATAGGGCCTAATCACATCAGCCACACTATCAGAGGCTTGTTTACCTGCACATCTACCAATGTGATATATGCCATCATGTGCCAGCAATGCCCCTCTGCCATGTATTTTGGTCAAACTGGACAGTCTCTATGTAAAAGAATAAAGGGACACAAATCAGATGTCAAGAATTATAACATTCAAAAACCAGTCGGAGAACACTTCAATCTCTTTGGTACTCAATTACAGACCTAAAAGTGGCAATTCTTCAACAAAAAGACTTCAAAAAGAGACTCCAACGAGAGACTGCTGAATTAGAATTAATTTGCAAACTGGATACAATTAACTTAGGCTTGAATAGAGACTGGGAGTGGATGGGTCATTACACAAAGTAAAACTATTTCCCCATGTTTATTCCCCCCCCCCCCGGCTGTTCCTCAGACGTTCTTGTCAACTGCTGGAAATGGCCCACCTTGATTATCACTACTATCCCCCCCGTCCCCCGACTCTCCTGCTGGTAATAGCTCACCTTACCAGATCACTCTCATTCTGGTGTGTATGGTAACACCCATTGTTTCATGTTCTCTGTGTGTATAAATCTCCCCACTGTATTTTCCACTGAATGCATCCAATGAAGTGAGCTGTAGCTCACAAAAGCTTATGCTCAAATAAATTTGGTAGTCTCTGAGGTGCCACAAGTCCTCCTTTTCTTTTTTCAGTCGATACTGCTACAGAAAGCTCCACTGTAGGGCTATGCTGGGGTTGAAGGCTCACTGTGCTTATTCACTCACAGTGGGGTGGCCAAAATTTGTCCCCTAATGAACCTATTGTTATTCATAGATTATATGATCTCTAATAGGATCCATCATTATATTAAAGTTCATATCAATAAACCTTGGGTTTTAAGGGCATCTAACAAAATTATACTGATTTTTTTTAAAAGTTCTGATTTAATTAGCTTTTTATTGAGTTTTTTATGTAAAAAAAAAAGTTAAGGAAATAAATTCAGTTATATAGTATGATATTTGAATCTGCCCAAAATGCAGACTAGAAATGCGTTTTTTTTATAGTGAGGATACTTAACCATTAGACCAATTTAACAAGGATTATGGTAGATTTTCCATCACTGGAAATTTTTAATCCATGATTGGATGTTTTTCTAAAAGATATACTCTAGTTCAAACAGGAATTAATTTGGGAATATCCTGTGGCCCATATTTTATGGGTGGTCAGAGTAGATGATCACAATGGTCCTTTCTGGCCTTGTAATCTACAAATTACAATTCATCCCATAGTGTGTGAACATATTGGGCTAGATTCTAACCTCAATCCATGGTGAAACATCATTGACTTCAACAGCGTACTCTGGATTTACATTGAGGTAACAGAGATTAAAATCAGTTCATAACATAAAATAGTATCTAGTGCTAAATGCAAGTAATGGAAAGTGAAGGCGATGATAATATGTCAATATACCCCGATAAAATGAAAGGAAAACAGTCTACAACACAAACCAAACCCTTCTGCATCCTGCTACAGTAAATATAGTGTTCTGGATCATCCTGATGGATTTTTGCAGGGGGAAGAGCTTTTACCAAAACTTTCTGAATCCTAGGAAGTGTTTTGGGTTCTGTGTGAGATTGAATTTAGGTTTATGATGGCTACTTTCTACAGACAGATTTTTTCAGCTCTTTACTTTCCTATATTTTCTATAGATAATGGTCTGTCACCTAAATCTTTTTAAGTGAGTAATCTAACAGGAGCCATCTTCTGCCTTCTTTCCTTATTAAAAACAACCCCTTTCAATTTAAAGACATTTCTTTTCAAATTAATTTATTTTCAGTATGACTCCACCTCTCTATAATGTTCTGACTCTGCTGTCATTTGGAGATAGCCACTCTTGATATAATGCATTATATTTGTGAGAGTGCTGATGATCTGAATTTTTTGTATCCTTATTAATTTATATTGAATGCAGCAAAGCCTAGACAAATGGGAAAGAATGATTGATTGTCAGGCAAAGGCACACATTTTCACCTGATTTTTTTTTTAATTTTAGGTTCGCTTCTAGACTGCTTGAGAGATGCATTATTTTGCAAGTTTGATACCTTTTGAATTGACATTTGCAATATTGGTGCTTTTAAAAAAAACCATATATTTGGATTCTTTTCTTTTCTTTCCTTCCATCTATAAATTGCTGGAGCTCTGATTAGTTTAACATTGTACTCCTCCTCCTCCTTTCTTTCATGTTGTGTGTGTGTTCAGCTTCTCTGTCTGTTGGAGGACTTTACAGGTGGGTGTAAAATTGGAATATAATGGTGACTGCCTGCAACAAGGTCAATAAAGTACTGCCAGTTGACAAGAGCTAGAAAGGACATGAGTTAAGACCTCTGTTTAACAGCTTGCTTATTTTACGGTTACCTTATCTCTCTCTTGTTTGTTTGGCATACATTGGATTGTGAGCTCTCTATGGTGACAAGCCCAATAAGGCTCTGATACTTAACTGGTCACATAGGCACTACTGCAGTAAAAATAACAAATATAATAAATGACCTATTTGAGTTCAATGGGGATTATGTGCATGAGTAAAAGTTGCAGAATCACACCCCAGGAATCAGAGTAACAGCCGTGTTAGTCTGTATTCGCAAAAAGAAAAGGAGTACTTATGGCACCTTAGAGACTAACCAATTTATTTGAGCATGAGCTTTCGTGAGCTACGGCTCACTTCATCGGATGTAATTCAGAATGTAATTCAGAAGTCACAAATTGGTCATGGTAAATATCAAAAGTCCCTGGCATTGTTTTGTACTCAAAATGTTTGATAACAAGATACAATAAAGTGTTGTGACAAGGATGGGACTGCAATACTGCAGACTGTCTTCAAAACCCAATACACCTGCTTGATTCTTTTTTAAAATATTGTTTAAAAAAACAGTAGGGAGGGAAATCCCAAAATTGCTTGCAGAATTAAAATTCACATTGTGAGAGCACCCTAGTCCAATCCATTGTGTTGCCTGATATTCATGCTCTTTGTGGTCCTCTCAGAGTATAGAGTTTAGCAAGACTTTCATTTGCTATTCTTCATCTACTATAGCAAATCCATTGCCACGCTCACAAAATCCCGCAGATGAGTAATGGAAGAACCTATGCCAAAAGTGACCTATATCCATGTCAGCTGTTGCAAAAGTCTAACTTTAATCATAAAGGCCTCGATTGCAACAACTTCATCAGAGATAATATTTACTACAGCATACAGTGCTTTGCTTCATTATATATATGAGGGCTTTTTGGTGAAAATCCAAAAAGCAAACATTCCATTTATGCTAATGTTTCTGTCAAGAGCTTTTCTGTTTGGTTCTGGGGGGTTTTCTGTAGCTGATTAAAGGATCAGTTGATTTTTGCCTATTACTTCTTTGTTATTATTATAGCATTAGAGGGCTTTATGGTTCATAGAACATGGTGATAGGTCCTTTCCAACAAGTTATCTAGTCCATGCAATCTTCTAATGCAGACTTGTTTCATGTAGAGCCTTTACTAGTGCTTTGTCTACTCTTGTGTTAAATGCGCTAAGTTATAGAGCTTCCATCTTTTCATTTGAGTGCTTATGTCATAGGTTAATCAGTCTCATTTTCAGGAAGTTGTTTATATTCAGCAAAAGTTTGCCTTTTCTTAACTTTATACAACTATTCCAAGTTTTACAGTACTTTACTATCCTAAATAATATTCTCCTTTATTTTTAGTCTCCTCTTTTTCCTTAGTCAGACAATATTATCGGAGGTGGTAGGTGTTCCCTATTACCGCTGAAGTCAATGTGACCTGTTGGGGCCTAGCAACTCATAAGTCTGTTCTTCCAGGTGCCTTGCCAATTTTGTAGTTCTTCTTTTAGTTTCCTCCATTTTTATCTGGGAGTCTGGCAGTAAATTCGCTGTTCCAGAAGCACTTTTACCTTCAGTCCTATGATGTGATCCCTCTGCATATGCAGCTAAAATTGCATTAACCTGGTTTTGCTGCTATATCATTTGTTGTTCAATATCATCCCTAGGTTATTTTGGCATTATTGCTTCCCAGGTTTCTCACCCATAGTATGTATGTGTATTATTTTCCCACTGATGTATGAGCGTCTATTTCTCTTAGTTCAATCTCATTTTGTTGTTTGGTTCTCACACTTCTGATCTTTCTGGATCTGTTTGTATTATTTAGGTTGGCATTACATGCTCTTCCCAAATGAGTATCCTTCACAAATTTCATTAATGTTGTGTTTATCATTTCCTCCCGGTCACTAATGAAGATATGTAATAAGACTGGACTAATACAGAATCACTGTAGCCCTTGAAGTTTCTCCACCCAGTCTGGTCCCTTTGTTTATAGTAAAAGTTTTTCCATCTCCAGTAGCCAGGTTACAGTCCAATCAACAGGGTTTAGATTCAAGTTGATTTGGATTAATTTTGAAAGGAAGATTTCATGAGACACTGCATCAAATGCTTTCCTAAAATCAAAGCTATTACATCTGCTATTTTCACTTGATCCACTAATTTTGTAATTCAATCAATCAATGTAGTAAAGTTTTTCTGGGAAAACTTGTTCCAGCCTCAATAATAATAATGGGAACAAAATGTCATCTGTGAAAAGTCTAGAACTGAGTGCTGCATGATGAGATAATCCAACCAGGTGTCACTAATGAGATGTTAATAATGAATGCCACACAACAAGATAATATGATATCTACTGCTTCTGCCAACACAATGTAATCAGCTCAGAGAATATCTTTCTCACAATGTATTCCCAAAACGATCTGAAATCTATAAAATACAGTCCTTCTGTCACATATTGAATTGAATAGGATATCTGAAAATGTCTTAAAATGAAGTGAGATGAATTCCAGTCCCCCACCATCCCCAAAAGACCCCAATCTTTATACAAGTTTCTATCAAGTCATTTTAAGACTTAATAAAAAAAACCAATCAACTAATTCATGAGGGAGAGTGTAAAGACCATTTAGTGAATCAGAATTATTCCCTTTTTATAGTTTCCTATTTTCTTTTGGGGACTTAATTTAATTTTCCCCACTAGCACCACAATTACATCATCAAACTCCTTCATACAGCTTGTCTTCCCTGGCTGCAAAAAAGGATGTTTGTGGGTAAATAAGCCATTACTCATATTCATGTTACCTAAATTGGAAAAGTGCTTCTTAACATCACTTGTCTGAATTTGTATTATTTAATTTCATACTTTTCCATTTATGACTCATGGTCTTATTATTTGTAGCAAACAGTAATTCAGGCCTGCGTTATTTATACCACTTAATATTCACAAGGGTTGGTTTTACTGGTTCTTTCCCAACATCAAAAGAGTTGGCTGGAGAAGGGGGATCGTAAATGTGCAGTTAAAACCAGTCTAATTCTATGCAGCTCAGCAAAGCTGATCAATCAAAGTGACAAATAGGAGCATTACAATAACAACCTCAGTTATACTTTGGTTACAAAGAAGAAAGAGAAGGTCCTAAGAAAAATAATCAAGCTAAGGTACAACAGGGAGGCGACACAGGAGAGTCAGCTACTGCAACTTAAGCAACTGTGACAAGAAGCAAAAGGAGAACAGGATAACTTCATATATGCTTCCCCATTCATTTTCACAGCATTTCATGGGCGGGGCCACTCTGGGACATATGTCCACTGGGAACCAGCAGGGACATAATGCCTTTGGGAAGATTGGACACTACAGCCAGTTCTCCAAATATGAGAAGTTTTTGCTCTCTTTCTGATTATATTGTACTGTTACTTTACATTTTTGTATTAAACACTTGGAGGGACTGACTTTGCTGGTGATGACTGTATTTTGCCTGCTGAGTCATTTCACTGGCTTACAGTAACAGTGAGATACATCATATTTGAAAAGGCAGGCAAAATACAGGTCTCCTAGACAAAGAGCTTGCACTCTCATTTTTACATTTTCAGTATTCTCCCTGTGTAATAATACCATACAACTACTGTGCATGTGAGCCAGTGAGGTGCAGAAGGGTACAGATGGAAAAGAGTAAGACCAAAGCTGTGAGTGTAGGGGTCTCTGTCCATCTTGTCCAAGTCATAGAAATATAATTAACATATAGGACCAGATTCTTTGGCCTGCTCAAGTCCCTTGTAATCTTCATCAGTGTCTAGATGTCATGACTCCATCAGCAGCAGGGAAATTGCACCAGCTAGTTCAGAGGCAGAATTTTAACAGATGCCTCCTTGAAATGCCCAAGAGCCTTCTCCATGGTGTTCAGTACTAAATTTAATTCTAAATACAATAATGTCTCAGCAGGTCTAGACAGTATGTAGCACATAGAACATACATTATTTTGCCATTTTGTATATCTCTGAACAATACTGCCTTTACTTTCAGTAAAAAGAAAAAACAAATGTAAATTTGCAATAATAATCCACATATTTCTGCAGGTTTTTATCTTTGATTGTATCTTCACAGCTGTGTTATTTGTGTTGAATTTAGTTATACAACGTCTAGCTTGTTTTTGAGAGTTACTGATAATGCCTTTCAAATAAGGTTTGGTGACCTGTTACACTCAGGAAATTGAATATCTGCTAAATTTAGTATTGTTTATTCGACTGTTTACATTTAGTCTCAAGAATGTATTATTGAATTAGGTATGAATGTTGTGCTGAGCACATCATAAAACATGTTTTTTAAAAGGGATATGTAATCTTTGTCCCCATAACTGGCATGTTTTGTTGTGTTTTTATAAAACCATCTCCATAGTTGTATAATAATATATCAGAGTATTTTGACAAACAAATAACCTGTTACCTTTTAGAAGGCATATTGCCCCCAGAACTTTGGAGAGAGGGCACTTGATGTAGTATAGTTAACAATTCATAGAAAAGGAAGGATAATTTTCTGGTTAAGGCTCTGGACTAGGGATCAGCAACCTTTGGCACATGGCCCGCCAGGGTAAGCTCCCTGGTGGGCTGGGCTGGTATGTTTACCTGCCACGTCCTCTGGTTTGGCCAATCGCGACTCCCACTGGCCTCTGTTTGCCATTCTGGGCCAATGGGGGCTGCGGGAAGCAGCGGCCAGCCCATCCCTTGGCCTGTACTGCTTTCTACAGCTCCCACTGTCCTGGAGTGGCAAACCGTGGCCAGTGAGAGCTGCAATCAGCCAAACCTGCGGATGCAGCAGGTAAACAAACTGGCCGGGCCTGCCAGAGGGCTTACCTGGTTGCTGCTCTGGACTGTGACTCAGGACACCTGGGTTCAATTTCTGATTGCCACAGGCTTCCTGTGTGTCCTTGGGTGAGTCACTGTGTCTCTCTGTGGCTCAGTTCCTCATATGTAAAATAAGAATAATAGTACTTCACCACCACACAGGGGTTCTGTGAGAGAAATTTAGTCATGTTTACAAGGCACTTGGATATTTTAGTGATGGGGGCCTGTTAATTTAGATGGAACAAAAGGGACCACAGAGTCAAAGGTGTTAACATAACCCAGTCACTGTCCAACATTAAACAGAGTTAAACAAGGTTCAGGGTTTGGTATGCAGAGACCTCACCCTGCTTAGTACCAGGGCAAACACACCATTACAAATTAATCTTTTAACCTTTAATTGAAGATACAGGAAATCAGTTAAAATTTGAAAAGTAAAGTATTAAATAAGGATTTCATTTTAACAACATCCCTTGCTGCCTTTCTTGTTAGCCGAAGAGAGTTTTTAGAAGGGAAAAATACCTTGTTTGACAGTCTTTTGGATGATATCAAAGATGGTAAGAACTGCCCTTCTGGGGGAAAAGGGAAGTTAGTTAAGATGGGCTAAAGCTGTCATTGTTTTTAAAGTCTGTTCCCTTTTCCTAGAAGACAAAATAAGACACACACATGCAAAAGGGAAGAAACGCCCCCCCCCCCCCCGCCCCCCCAATCCCAGCAAAAAATAGAAAATGCAGTTTCTGTCTCAGTGTTAACTTTCATTTGCATCCTCATTGCTGGAGAAACACAGGTGCATAGCATATGATCTTATCAACCACTCTGAGACCTGGCAAATTTGTACCATCATCGGGCTATTTAGGACATTGCTTTTAGTTGCCTCTTGCAGGTCACATACTCACAGAAGTAATGCAAAATATGCAGATTCTTATTAGAATAATAGAATCATAGAACCACAGTTTAGAAGGTACCACAAGGGTCATCTAGTCTAACTCCCTGCCAAGACACAGGATATGTTGTGTCTCATCCATCCAAGACAGATGATTATCCAGACTCCTTTTGGACACTTCCAGTGAAAGAGCTTAATAGGCAGCAGGTTTAAAACAAACAATAAGAAATATTTCTTCAGACCATGCACAGTCTCAACCTGTGGAACTCTTTGCCAGAGGATGTTGTGAAGGCCAAGACTATAACAGGGTTAAAAAAAGAACTAGATAAGTTCCTGGAGGATAGGTCCATCAATGGTTATTAGCCAGGATGGGCAGGGATGCAAAACCATGCTCTGAAGTGTCCCTAGCCTCTGTTTGTCAGAAGCTTGGAGTGGATGACAAGTGATGGATCACTTGAGGATTACCTGTTCAGTTCATTCCCTCTGAAACACCTGGCACTAGCCACTGTCAGACGACAGGATACTGGGCTAGATGAACCATTGGTCGGATCCAGTATGGCCGTTCTTATGTTCCACAACCTCTCTAGGAAGTCTGTTCCATTGTCCTACTATTCTTACAGTTAGGGAGTTTTTTCTGAGATTTAATCTAAATCTGCTATACTGTAGTTTGAATCCATTGCCTCTTTTACTGCCTTCTGTGGCAAGAGAGAACATTTTCTCCATCTTTTTTATGGCAGCCTTTCAAATATTTGAAGACCACTAGCAATTCCCGCCTTAATCTGCTCTTTTCCAAACTAAACATAACCAGTTCCTTCAGCCTTTGTTCATATGACCTTCATTCCATCCCTTTGATCATCTTTGTCACTCGCCTCTCTAGATCCTTTCTATACACTGGTGACCAAAATTGGACACCAGGTACTCCAGGGGAGGCCTAACCAGTGGTGAGTACAGAGATACTATCTGTTACTTGCATGCTATGCCTCTGTTAATGCAACTTAAAATTGCATTTGCTTTTTTTGCAACAACATTGCATTGCTAACACATGTTGAGGTTGAGATCCACCATAACTACCAGATCCTTCTCAGCAGTGCTGCTGCCAAACCAGTTTTCCCCCATTCTGTTTTTGTGCATTTGGTATTTCTTCCCTAAGTATAGCACTTTACATTTCTTTTTGTGGAATTTCATTTTGTTGTCTGTAGCCCAGTTCTCCAGTTTATCAAGACCCTTCTGAATTTTAGCTCTATCCTCCAAAGTGTTGGGAAACCCCCTCCCCTCTCAATGAAAGGAAAAAAGAGAGGGACAGAAAAGAGAAGAAATAAGCTGGGGGAATAAAATGACATAAGGGAGAGAGAGAGAAATCTCACATTCCAACTGCTGTTTGGGATTTAGCTGGAACCGGTGGAGGGGCAGTGTCCTCTGGGTACCTTTCTCTGGCCTGATCCGCACAGGACATCTCTCAGGATAAGGACAACAATGATCTGTTGGGCGACCATGATGGTGAAAGTCACTCCAATAGCCATTTTTTCTCTCCAAAGAATCTTTCTTAAGGACTCCAAAATTAAGAGATAGGTGAAGTAGCCCATCACATTATTATTTTGTCCACCAATTAGGCCTAATATCTGACATGCCAATTTTTTATTTTCTTTTCCTCTTGTTTATCAAGCATGATCATAACACAGTTCTTGAATTATATCATTAGGTCTATTTTTTTATTAAGTAAATCTTTGTCTGCATTTCATACCATTTTGCATCAACATTTGTTGTTGTTGTAGGTTATTTTGACATTTTATTAACTTTTATCTACTTTTTACAATTGAGCTTAGAATTATGGTAAATTTGTAGGCCCAGTTATTACAACATAATATAGAAATGCCTCGGTAAATTTCTAGAGAGATTTATCAGTCTATAAGCTGGAGAACTGCAGGTGCCCCTGGAGCCTCAGCAAAGAATCCCTTTTGTGTTTACCACACTGGAGCCCACTCTTTTACCTAGCATGATGGATTCTACAGTGGGTACCTGGACACTCTTGTCCCAGCACATCTCTTCCAGCACATGCGGGCATGGCCCTGGCTTTCTCTGCCCAGATATACCCCCATGAGGGCAGCTGCTAGTACGGTCAGATGTAGTAGCAGGTTAGCTCTTCTCTGCTCCCTGCAGACCAATTCTGACCAAAATTTGTTCCTTGATGTTTACTGCAGCCCTGTATTTACTATTATATTATTTTCATGTTCTTATACCGTAGTACTGTCGATAACAGGAGTTGGGAACACACCAAGTTAATTAAATTACTCTTAGTGTGCAGTGAATGGCACCCATCATACTAAGCAAATTTACTGGTGCCAAAAAAAATATACTCAAACAATTCAATTAGATGCCACCTCCTCGGAAAGGATAATGGGATACCTGGATGAATGACTGAATTGCCTTTGGCTGTTTAAATAAAATGTCCTTGGCATCAGTTATATATCTTTTTTTAATAACTAATACAAAGGAGCTGTGACTTTTGATCACCTCTCCAATTAGCTTCATCCCGTAAGGACTATATTGCAGATGGAGAAAATTGCTTCCCTAAGTCTTGATGATCAAAGAGCAACTTTTGAATAAATGACAGAACCTAGCACCTGAAATCTAAAGATATCCCATTTCTTGCCAATAGTATTGGCAAATATATTACAGGGCTATGCTTGATTCTATTGAAGTCAGTGGGAAAACTCCCACTGCTTTCAGTGAGAGCAGAGGTTCAGATCCCTAACGTGCTTTGAAAGAGGTATGCAGTGTTTACTATGTCAACTAGTAGCTCAGTTCATCTTAGCTATTGGAATGTGATACATTTGTTACTGCTCACTTACAATGGTGTTTGATAAAATAACACTTTGTATTGTCATTTTTAATGACTAGCATGTGCAGTTTGCACCAAACCCTGCATATGGGATGCTGCAGAGCTGCACTAAACCTTGGGGAGAAAACCTGGAAAGACTGACTCAGGAAGTGCATTTCTCCCAGGGCAGCTTAGTGTGCTTTGCACTGTCAGTATAAGGGCTGATCATAATCCAGCCTAATAAAATATATTGGATAAAAACCTTATCTCATTGAAATCAGTCAGGCCAGTTATTCACCCACAGTAGATCAGTATTCACTCAAGTAATGTTATTTGTTTATTTTTTCTTCTGCAGCCTTTCACATTGTGACATTCTGTACCTCAAAATAGCACCCTAGAGCCCTCACAGAATCATAGATTCATAGACTTTAAGGTCAGAAGGGACCATTATGATCATCTAGTCTGACCTGCACAACGCAGGCCATGGAATCTCACCCACCAACCCTGTAACAAACCCCTAACTTATGTCTGAGCTATTGAAGTCCTCAAATCATGGTTTAAAGACTTCAAGGTGCAGAGAATCCTCCAGCAAGTGACCCATGCCCCATGCTGTAGGGGAAGGCGAAAAACCCCCAGGGCCTCTGCCAATCTGCCCTAGGGGAAAATTCCTTCCCGACCCCAAATATGGTGATCAGCTAAACTCTGAGCATGTGGGCAAGACTCATTAGCCAGACACACAGGAAAGAATTCTCTGTAGTAACTCAGATCCCACCCCATCTAACATCCCATGACAGGCCATTGGGCATATTTACCACAAGTAGTCGAAGATCAATTAATTGCCAGAATTAGGCTATCCCATCATATCATCTCCATAAACTTATCAAGCTTTGTCTCGAAGCCATATTCACCACTGTAGCATGATTATGATATGTTTTGTACAAAGTGTGCCTTGTGAGGTATCATTTGAGAAGTCATGATCTGTTGAACATTACTATCTTGTTGAACTATGTGTGTTATCATTATATATGAAATGATGAAGTTTTGCTATGTGTTTGTTACTGAAATGTGTTTTGAGTCTGGGAGACGCCAACAACTCGCCTTTCCATTGCAACAGAGGAGTAACTGATCCCCGCAAGACAGATTTATATTAGGACTAGCCAGCCATGTGTTGATGGCCCATTAAGGAGAATCCACTCTCCCAGCGGGTACCTCCCAAAGCATATAGACAATGGGGATTGCTTAATCCAGTGCTTCAGGAGGAGACATAGAACATGTGATCCATGACTCCATGTTTGAGATAGTATCTTTCCATGCACATGGATTGGGGGATTAAATGGGAGTCTGTGGTGTCAGCCCAAGGCCTCTCTCCTCTTCCACTTACTCTGAAGGCAAAACAAACATTTGGAAGAAGAGATTTTGAACTGGGGATATTGGTCCCAGGTTGAAAAAAGAAATCAGCCTGTGTGTTAAGAAATGTGAACTGCTTACAGTTCGTAATGGGGTGAGAAAAACTGCTGGATTCAAAAGTTGCTTAGTATGCTAAAGTTTAGAATTTAGACTGTGATTTTTATTTTTATGTAACCAACTTTGACCTCTATGCCTAACATTTATAATCACTTAAAATCTATCTCTCTGTAGTTAATAAACTTAGTTTAATGTTTTATCCTTACCAGTGAGTTTGTCTTAAGTGCTTGGGGAACCTCCTCAGCTTACAAAGGCTGGTGCATATCCACTATCCTTTAATGAAGTGGCAAACTAATGAGCTTGCATTGTTCAATAGGAGTCTTGAGCAGTGTTAGACAGTATATTTCTGGGGTGCATTGCAAGAGACAGCACAGGGAGTAGAGGTAAGGGGGCACGGTGGTCCCACAGTTCTATGTTGTACTCTGGATATCTGGCACATACATGCAAAACTCATTGACCTTAGACTTCTCATTACTGAAGTGACTGAAGGACCAGCCCTTACCAGAAGTAATTCCATAGACTTTATGAATAATATAGAGGAAAAATGAATACAGAGAGCAAAGATGATGTTAAAATATGACATTATTCAAAAACAGTTGTTACCTCATATAGTAAAAATCTGAACCTATGGATAACTCAGGTGATATAAAATATTTCACATTTTAATAAAGTATAAAGGCAAAATGTGCAAATGTTAAGGTTAAAGGTTCCATATCCCATTAATAATTAAAAGTGCAATATCTTTAAAGATGAAGGAACAAAACCCAGGCATATTGATAAACTGTTGTTAACCCTTCAAATGATCAGCTCAGATGAGCTAACCATTGCTAAACATATTAACGTATGGAGTTAATTGCACAATGGATTAGCAACTGGAAAGAGCATAGAGCTTAATGAAATGACTATAAAGTTGTTTGTCACTCTGCGGCTCCTGTTGCAGACTTGGAAAATGCGTGTAAACTATGTATTTATGAATGTATCTGTTAAATAGATGGCATATTACATATCTCCATAGAGATCCCCAGCACCTACTCAGCGATACAAAGCATTTGGTCCATGGGTTTAGTAGGCCCATGAGTATTTCAAAGGAGCATAAAACTGCAATAGAAACCAGTGGAAATATTGATAGCTGAACAGCTGGCAGTCATCTCAGGGTGCTGCTACCCAGAGCATCAGGAGATTTATTTTTATCATTCTCTATGTTGTTTGCCATCTGGGTTAAAATGGAAATTTAAATATTTTCCCATGGTTTGGTATCTCTTTTACATTTTCTAAATCTTACATTGAATGAATCATAATCTGACATCCCACACCTATTGCTAGTGTCATTGTGGTAAAGGCTGGGGGCTAAATGTACGCTTAGGCAACCGTATTAACTTCAATAGCATGGAATAAATGAGGCGAGGGTTTAGCCTTTTGTCTCTGTTGATCTTATTAAATGGTTTTGTAAAGGGGTTATAAACTATCCATGAAATTGTGTTATAGTTTAAAATGTGAAATCATTTTAAGTCTTTAGAATCTGGTCAGAATTTTGAACAAACTGGATGTTTGATCCCAGGTGTGATGTAAATAAGTACTGTTTTATTGTACTTCAGCTGAGCTCTTGAGTAATGTGGTGATGCCTTCACTTTTCACTGCAAGGGGGTGCTGACTCTCAAGAACTTTAAACGTTAGCATGTCAGGTCACAGGGTTGTCCTATGGCCTGTTCACATGAGAGCTATCTGCTCTGAAATGAACCAGGGTGTGACAGGTTTGAGATCCCCTTGGGACTGTCACCTGATGTGCTAAGACTACCTCTGAGCCCATTTTCTCAGCCAATTTGGGCCTCCAGAACTCTGTCTTGTTGAGCCAGATATGCTAATCTGCTGCAACACTGACCCACGGTCTGACCCACACCCCCAAAGGTGCAAACTTAACTGAAAACAGCTTAAGAAGTGCTCCTGTCTCCAGCACCCAGACACCCAACGGGATCCAAACCCCAAATAAATCTGTTTTACTCTATATAAAGCTTATATGGGGTAAACTCATAAATTACCCGCCCTCTATAACACTGACAGAGAGAGATGCACAGCTGTTTGGTCTGCCAGGTATTAGTCACTAACTCTGGGTTCAGTAATAAGCAAAAGTGATTTTATTAAGTATAAAACGTAGGATTTAAGTGGTTCCAAGTAATAACAGACAGAACAAAGTAAATTACCAAGCAAAATGAAACAAAACATGCAAGTCTAAGCCTTATACATTAAGAAACTGCATACAGGTAAATCTCACCCTTAGAGATGTCCTGGTAAGCTTTTTTCACAGACTGGTCTCCTTCCTAGTCTCGGTCCAGCAATCACTCACACCCCCGTAGTTACTGTCTTTTGTTCTAGTTTCTTTCAGGCATCACTTGGGGGTGGAGAGGCCATCTCTTAAGCCAGCTGAAAACAAAATGGAGGGTTTCCAGGCCCTTTTATATTCTTTCTCTTGTGGGCAGAAACCCCTTTGTTCTCCTGTGCAAAATCACAGCAACAAGATGGAGTTTGTCGCCACCTGGGCAAGTCACATGAATGATTCAGCTTTTTGCAGGCCAACGCCTGCAAATGTTAGTTTGAACATTCCCAGGAAAGCTCAGATGTGGATTGGCATCTCCCAAAGTCCATTGTCAGTTAAGTGTTTCTTGACTGGGCATTTACTGAGAATAGTCCTTTCTCAAGAAGCTGACCAAATGCTTCAGTGAGGCTACTTAAAATCAAACACATTGAGATACAAGTACATAGCCAATACTCATAATGTCAAATACAAAAATGATACACACATACAGGCAGCATAATCATAACCAGAAAACTATAGCCTTTCCATAGACACCCCACTTGACCTCCTCTGTACAAGACCCGGTGCAACCATAGGACCCTGGTTGCCACAATGATCTATATGGTCACCATTCATGTCAATGTCACACAGGGGTACAGTGTAACTCGTGTAATTTATGAATGCACAGGCATTCATAAGAAGGACTACATGGGGAAAAGGAGAGGATATAATGGGTTTGAGAAGGTTGGGCTCAGTGCCAAAGGTGCACAGAACTGGGAAAGACACCAAGCTAGGGAGTTTGGGGAAGGGTTGTTTTGTGTTGTTTGCCTTAGCCACCAGAGATTGGTGCTTCCAGGCATACTTTCAGCATAAGTCTACAGAGACAACAATGAAAATGCAAGAGATGATGGATAAAGGGGGCACTAGGGAAAGGGGATTATCTTCTTGCTGTACCAGACATTAGGAGCCCTGACCCCTTTCCTCACCTTCTTTAGGAGATGGCTTTTTCTAACTGTCTTGCAATTCTGGTTTGTTGGGGAACCAGACTCCATTGATTGCTTACTTTGCACTGAGCACCTGCCAAGATGCAACAACATGATTTTTACAAATTTTTTACAAATTTTTACAAGGTGCATAGAACTGGGAAAGACACCAAGCTAGGGAGTTTGGGGAACTTACCAACTTACCTGCCCATAGGATCTCTGGACTGCTGAACAACCTGCCTAGGCCAATCTGTCAGTGCAGGAAAAAATCTCTTCCCATCCTGGAAAGGCGACTGGCATGATGTCCATGGCACAGCCCAAGTCCTTGGCTCTACTCTAATCCCAAAATGTGGATAGAAGGGCAACTTTTACCTGGGCCTCTATTGGTGTCTGAGGCAGCAGGAAGGTTTTAGGCCTATTTTGCACCTGTCTGTCCAACCAGTTAGACAAGGAGCCCAGAAGGAGGCTGAATGCCTATGAGGAAAGGTGGAAACAAGAGTGGGGGATGCAATCCTTAAAGGGGTCAAGGTTTTTCTTTTCCCCATGTGATCCAGACATACTGTCCCAATCTTTGAAACCGTGGAGAATTGTAAATTATTAGAATTAACTTTCTCAGAAGATTCCTGGTACTTTCTGCTTTGAGATGGGCCAGAAATACCTCCATAACAGCATTTTACAACTCCAGTGAAGATCAGAGCTTAGAACCGAAGAGGTACAGACACCGAATAATATTAACAAAAGGGTTTGTTTTTGTTAAAAACTGAGCCTGTTTTAAGCATGAGAAGAGTAAGACAGAGGGAGGGGACAATAGAAAGGTGTGGAATAAGTCAAAGGGCATAGAATCAAGTGAACATTAGCTCCTTGGGCAAAGATGGTCTTGTGATGTGTTTGTAGCACAAAAGAACCCCAATCTTGATGGGGATGTTTGGGTGTTGTCATGATACAACTAAATAATAAGCAATAATTGATAGTAGAACAGTCAGTTCAAGAGAAGTAATGGAGAAGAGAACATACATGGAGAAAAGAAGGGAAAGGAAGACAATTACCTTGAAGTGGCTTCCTGTTTTCAGTTCTGATTACAATTTAGATACTTCATATAAAAATGTTAACAGGGCATACGCCAAATACCTATATAACCTGCTATATACTAGTATACTGCTATACACTATGTACATTTGAACCACTTTAAAAATAGAATATCGCTAACATAGGACTTTCATGCTTTCTACATGCTTGAACTCAGTTAAATGTTTGACAGAGTGAAATATGTGCTGGCATTGACAACCACATATAGTTTGATCCTATTTTTGAAGTACTCTTACGGGGACATTCTACAGGTTATTAATAAGATCTGCTTGTTCTTTTATTGATCAGCAGTGAAGATCACCACCATTATCATGCATCTCTTTAGTTCTGAAGCTGCCAAAGCCATCTTAGTCTGAATGCTTCTTAGTGAAATGAGTCTCCTGAGTCAGAAATCGGGGAAGAAGGCTCAGAAGTATAAGGTACTGAAGCAATAGACAGAATCGGCTGTTACCTGATATAAATGGGATTACAGGGATACTGAAAACTAGTTTGATGAGATTGGGAGGAAAAAAATCAGATTTAATTCTTTTTCAAGGAAACATGTCTATGATTAAAAAAACACCTTGTTGGATAGAATATTTTAAAATAAATCAAGACTGAAATGTTTATTTGATTTGCCTGAAAGCATCATTTAAAAAAATTGTGTCAGTTTGGTGTTCATGAAAGGTAATAAACTGATAACCTTGGGGAATGAAGTCCTGTTTTAATCCACATCGTGTCCAACATAGCCAGTGATAGTAAAAGTTTTAGCACTCAGCTGCATCAATCTGTTTTATCCCTGAAATGAAAGTTGACATAACTATGTATTTTCACCCATTCAGTGTTAGGCAGGAAAGGGAAAATGCAGTTTACATTTTAATACCGAGACTTCTTCCAAGCAGTCTGTTTAGCTAGCCAGATATGCTTATTCTGTCCTGCACCTAGACACTTAGTCTGTGCTGCTAAATCATCTTGAATTGTGATCCTGTTATACCGTAGAACCAACATTTTGTTTTGCAGCACTTGAATTTTGTCACATACTGCTGTTTTTTGGCCCTGTCCTGCTTGACTGTGCTGTTGATTGTGGCTTTTCTATTCTGAACTTGTCTAGAGGCTGCACTGATATATTTGATGGTTGCCTTTCAGTGCACGGACAGCATAGATATTGTTACATAACTAATGTAGCTCTACTAGACTGAGTCAGAGGCATTTATAATGAAAAGAACTGCTGGAATACTTGAATATCAGATAGGAGCCAGAGGACAAATACCCTAGCTGGAGATTCTTACATACTGTGGATATGGATTTTGCCCAATAGCCTTCCTCTGCTGCTGCTACCAAAGAGAACAGGCACTTCAAGCATCTATTCAGGCAACTCTTATGTTTAGCACAGCATGTGGCATTGTTACTGAAAATAAAACAAGCGCAAGGACAGTATCGAGCATCACAGCAGATTCATTCTGTGTAACTGATTCAAATAAATACATTCAAAATGAAACTTCCCTGATTCTATTGTACATCTGTCACTGTTGCCTTATGTTGTGAGGATGGGGTGAAAGCTGCTATTAGTGATTAAAATTAAACAGACTTAAGTTGAAAAAAAAGTTGCATTCCAAAGTTTGCTGATGTGGTGTAGAAAAGTGATGCTGTGTGACAAAATCTAAATCTAATATCAGAGTGTGAATCTCTGTTTATGCCATATATTAGGAAATCCAGGCAAAAACTCTTAGCCAGGCATTTGGAAAGAGACCTCAGAAATATGAAAACTTCTCCAGGTTATACAAACAATAGAAGATTTGTCAGCTGCCAGCCCTCTTTGAGTTCATCAAATAGAAGATAGCCACCATAATTGTTTCCCCACTAATGTCATATCTTCTTATACCTCAGTGGGGATTACCTCTGTGGGAAAGTAGGGAGCATTTCTGCCACTCCCCTCCCCTTCAGTTTTCTTGAAGGGCAACTACCTTCAAATGATGAAAGCTACCTGCACTGAATCTCCGATGCTTTTTCCTTGGCTAGCACTACCTACTTCAGGGTGGTCTGATCAACAGAAGTGGAGATGACAAGATACTGCCACAAAGTTTATTCTCTGGGTATTTCAGACTCTATAAACAATGAGTATCAATAACTTACTGAGAGATCCCGAGTTCAGAAGATTTCTAGCCTGATATCAAGAATTACAGAGCTAGAGGATAGCTTGTGTCAATTGATAGGTTAAATTCATGTCAAACAAGCTCTAACTGAGGATCTGGCCCAAACTGTCTGAATAATTGTACCATGAATAAGCTCACCATTTGGAATTCAATAAAACCTCCTAAATGTTAGGGGTTTCCCTGGTACATTACATAAAGGACTTCTGAATGTGGATCTCACCTGCAATAGGCATTGATGAGCTTTATTAGGCATACCAGATCATTCCCTATCTTATCTAACAAAGGTTAAATTGTTAGAAGGCTGTTACACATTAGCTCCTATTTTCTCATTGACTGTTTGCTCATATTACACAAACACTGGAATATGAGCATTTCATGCCTTTTGGGCTATAAGTGAATTCTAGCAAAATTCCTGATTTTTTCCCCCCTGCAGTTCTTTTAGTGGGGAATGGCATACATATTTTGTTCATATTTACTCATTTATTTCAAAAATGATTATAAATATGAGTCGTCACCACTAAAGAAATGTGTATCTATCACAAGATTTCGGAAGGACCCTCCAGAATTTAACCTCAGTCTGAAGAGGAGGAAATCTGACCTCAAGTGGGTTTTACAATATTTTCAGTTAGAAGCAAGAAAGAGTTATTACCAGTGCTGTGTGCATCATGTTATTAATTCTTCATTTGCTTGGACATAAGGGCTAAAGTTTGTGAAGGGTTCAACATCTGCAACTTGCATCACCTTTTCAGTAGAAGTCTGGTCCCATTTAGACATTAATTGTGGGTGCTATACACTTTTGAAAATCTGAGTCAATGTATTCTAATAAAAAATCATCTGTGGTGTTGAAGTGTAAGAAGTGGAAAGAGCGTTTGCCATTTGGATCTCTACTGAAGATACACAGATGTACTGCAAAAATATTTAAAAAGTCTGACTTCTCACCATGCACTACACTGGAAATCTGCAGTGAGAGAACAGGATTCATCACACACCATGTATTTGCAAAGTTAGAATTTATTTCCTTCATATGAAACAAAAAAAGAATTGATTTTTTCCAGTCGCTGAAGCAATGGTAGTATCCAAAGAAAATCCAATCAAGTTGTGAAGAAGGATGCCATATTATTTGAAGGGAGTTCAGTGGGCAGTCAAATAAAGACTTTCTAGATCCCAAAAGTGCACTGAGGCATAATGAAGAAATAAATTAAAAAAAAGTTGTAGTCTGTGATCAAAGAATCCTGCTGATATTACAGAGCCAGCAATTTTTCATCCCTCATGTCAGTGCTTTGATCTACAATAAGTAAATGGAAAAGACAATCTGACAGCACATCACAAATGCACCTGCTCGGTATCCTGAACCATAGGGCTTCACTTCAAAGATCTGTCAGTTTCTGCTCTGATGGCTCATCTGGCATTTCTCTGATGCCTCAGTGAAATAACATGTTGTTGGACATCATAACTTCCTCCATGGTGAACAGTAAAGCCAAGTAAGCCAACTTCACAGAAAGCATCCTTGCTTTTCATCACCCACTCTATTGATACCTCACAGGTAGCTCTGGAATGTTCCCATTCTTTTCAGGGCCATTGATTCGGACAAAGTCCCTGACACCAACAAATACGCTGAATTTTTGTACCGTGAAAAGCTTTCTTTCTATATCCTGCTACCATGATAAAATATTTGGGAACTCAAGCCAATTTCACAAGCACAATCATACATACAAATGTGTGTTGAGCTTTTAGTCCATTTTCCTTGTGATATGTAAAAGGTGCACAGGCTGGATTTGATTTTGTTTTGTTTGCACTCTAATGGAGCAGCTCTCAAGAAGGATTTACGGGTTAGCCACTCTTTCACTTCCATATTTTTATGAACCAAAGTAAAGCTAAGTTGGAGACATAGACACCATGTCAGACTCACCAATGGGTCTCTGGGAAATGTCAGCAGCGATTAGCTGGAGGCAAGAACATCATGCATTGTCGCCCCAGAGTTTCCGAGTGCAGCAAATGGCAATCACAGTAGGAGCAAAGCCGTGGCTCTCTTACCTTCTGGCTTCCTCTAGCTGGGCAAAGGCGTAGAAACACCGGGATGGCCAGTCTTGTCTCTGCTCCCAAAGAATTTTGCCTAAAAAACCTTTTTGTTTAGTTTTATTAATTAAAACCACTGCTAAAATTATTCTATCCATAGGTGAGGCACATATTAATGCATGTCCCCATCTCTGTACATGTGTTACAGTATGCATCAGCACCTAAACGGAAGCCTGTTCTCATATTTTATAATGGCTAATATTTTGGTCTGTCTTTTGCCACCCTTATGTCTAGTAAAGTTGGCAGCATATGTCCCTTTGTATGCATGAACAGAGAAGACTTCAATTGCCACAC
Organism: Lepidochelys kempii; assembly: GCF_965140285.1. Lineage (NCBI taxonomy): Eukaryota > Metazoa > Chordata > Testudines > Cheloniidae > Lepidochelys > Lepidochelys kempii. The sequence goes on from NC_136388.1 coordinate 71,624,149, forward strand.
AATAAATATGCTGCACCATTTAATTCATTGTGTGTATTTATGATCTGATCTATTTTTTTAATCTAGAAAAGAAAGGGCAGAAGAATGGGCCAGTGATTTAAAATTGTGACATACAACTCAGGAAATCTGGGCTCTGCTACTGACATCCTATGCAACCTTAAGCAACTCACTTTCCTCCTGTTACAAATAGGAAATGTGAGGCAGAGCTAAATTTAGTATCATTTCCATCTCAGATGTACTGTACAGATGCATTCATTAATGATTGGGAGGCTCTCAGATATGACAGTAATGGAGGCCATATAAGTATCTAGAAAGACAGAAGATATAGAACATTGTAGATCAGTTTGATGGCCATTAAAACTTCAGTGGGGGATTACTATTTGCAAGTCAGGGTTTACAGGGTTGGGCTTAATATTTATAAACAGTGCTTGTTTAAGCCAAGTGTTCACAAAAGATTTCACAGTGATCTACTACTGAGCATATTGCTACCTTTCCCTCTAATAAGAATCTCTTTTGGTGCTAGCTACTGTTAACATTTTTTGATAACACATTTATCTTCAAAATATCAAGAAATCTTATATTCCATGTTTTAAAGAATGAAAATTCTTCCTCTAACAATTGAATGGATTACATATAGATTTTGACTTACTATATTTCACATTTTCCTTCCATAGTTTAAATGTCCATGTGCAAAGTGTGTTTTGCTCTCTAACTCAATGTGTGTAAAGAATGTGACAGTGCTCATTTTTACTAAAAGCCATTTCATCAACAGAGGATTTTGCTGTAAGCATTTCTTATGCCTGATATTTGGCTCTTAATCTTTGTCCTCCTTAACTTATATCACTTAGTCTGACACTTGATATGAAAATAGGACAGATGACCATAATTAACTTAGCCACTAGTGTCCCCATTTCCATATTGGATCCCAAACCAGCATGCTGCATATGTGTCAGATCAGACAGATGGATATAGCAGATGGGAGCAGTGTTGTCAGTCATATCCCTTCCTTTAGAATCAATGTCATTATAGCAAAAGAGTTTCTCTAGGACTTTCCACTTCCAATGGTATTAAAGAATCTGTTATTAATTGGACACAGTTTTACTATTAACAGTCAAGAAAGACTTATTCATGAAAGTTTAAAAATGGGACAATAAGTGCCATATGCCTAAGTATAATGAACTGAACTAAACCTGTATCTGACCAGTCCCTAACCCTGGATAAATTCAAATACTATTCTGACTCGATCTTTGCATCTTAAAAGCTCTCTTTACTCCTGACAGATACAAAAGGTAAAAAGGCCACATTATGTATTATATTTAAGTGTGTGTTAAGTCTTTAAAAAAAGTCTGTGTAACTCTGTGAACTAAACATTTTGTTTCAGTTATCCTTGTAGAGCTGAAATCTGTTTAGTTTCCTACAATTTTCAGGGCATCATTCTCTATCACAGAAATAGATGGAAAAAGTCAAAGTCACCTTAAAGAAAACCATCTATTCCTGTGTTTCATCTTGAGACTTGGGAGAAGCTCACTGCACAGATGTGCCAGACTGTAAATTGCCACTAAGCACAGAAATATTTTGCTACTTAATGACAATACTACTTGCTAATTAGCCACAAAAATTCAAGCCACAAGCATCCACTATGATTTTTTGGTCATTAATAGAGCTAATAAAGATATCACAGCTAGGAAAGGGACTCAAATATTCTATTTATCTTTAATCTGATAGTTCCCTGACCAACACCTTCCCTCCGTGTATTGCTGTGTGTATGTCATTGGTAGGATAATAATGTTATAGTACTAAAGCAATTCTATCAAAACATCACAACAGCATTTGATGCCTCAGCCCGGAAAATGAAACAGACTTGTCTCAGAATTCCAAGGAAATCACAGCTTTCAAAAGAAAGGTTAAACTTCTCCTCTTTGATTTGCACTTTGGGTTTTCTAATGTATATTCTTCATTCCTTTCCCATGCCAAGTTTCCACTGTTGTAAGTGGGAGTGCACTGTAGGGAATAAGTGTTTTCTGAATCATGTGTGTCTGAATAACGTTAAATGTTGGTTTAATTAGATCTGTTTTAATTATGGGTCTGAATTACAAGAGCTTTCTTTTTTCCTGGTATATTCTAGTGGTTTGTATTTATTGAGAAAATATTAATGTAAATTTCTTCTCTTTTCAATGAAAATTAAAGAATTTAAAAGATTATGCAATTAGATCATTGGGGCAGATAATAAAAAAAACTTTTGCCTTTCTTATCAACCTATTATCCTTTTTTAAAAAAAAGTGAGTAATCTGATTTCAATTCCACCCTTTGTAGCCCTCAGTCCCTCTCTAGTTTTTTGGGTAATTATAAATGAAAAAAAGCTAAAACAAGACATGAACTTATTTCTGGTTTTTTATTTATTTATTTATTTATTTTGCCTAATGACAGAGAAAGAGAAAATTATGTTTCTCCTTTAAAAAAAAGACATAAAAGAGAAATGTATTTTAAAGAGAATAAAAATAGATGCTGTCTGTTTCAGGTGCTCTTTCCCCTGCCCACCTTCCCCCGCCCTTCTTTCAAATCTATTCTTTGTTCCTTGCAGCAGTGAATTTTCTATCTGTTTAGTTTTGATATGTCTTATCAGCCACATACCGTTTCTCAATTTTTAGGATTTAAGATTTAGGAGTCTCTTGTATCAATATGAAGGTGAAGCCTATAGCACTTCTAAGGCATATTGTTTCCTGTGTTCTATATGTAATTTCTAATGTAAATTAGGCTTCTCTTAATTGTGCTTCTTTTTAGATTTTTACCATTTACACATTGTACTATTTGTGTCAATTTTATATATATGTATAAATATGTATTTCTTCTTTCTCTTCCCTCCCTCTTTCCTATCACTTTCTTTGAACTTTGCTGTCAAAGAACGCAATGACGCTTACTGATACCATCACTGCAAATCTGATGACAGACCTTCAGCTGTAGCAGATCAGAGCTAGCTTCACCCATTGTTCCATATTGCTATGACAGTGGCCTATCAATGTAGGGTACATTTAATTTCTTTCTCCTATCTTTTTATTTCCTTGCCTGAGGTCTCACTAAATCCACAGGATTTACTTCTGAAATCTCAAACAAATTATTGTGAATACAGTTTCTATACTGCCCTTTAACATAAAGTATATGCTTTGACTTTAGTCCATCATAATCCCATATATAACTATTGGTTACATAAATGTTTACTAACCATATGTCAATGAGTCGTTATTTTCCTAAACAAATGTAATAAATTTTTCTCTCAGATCACTGTATGCTGTGTCTATTACATAGTCATACATCTGATTCAGCCTGAATCTCTGTGACATCTATAGCCTCACTTCTGTTGTACTAGCTCCTTCCCTTGTTTTAGAATAAGTGGGAGTTTCACTATATCTGAGGTCTATATTTCATATATACTACTCTCTGCCTTGCTCATAGAGTCAGACAGATTTGTGACTATAAGATATAGATTCCCTGTAGAAAGTGTCTAAAAGATCCTCTGAAAAGATACCCTCAGCTATAATGCATTCAATAAGTAAAACTATGTCCTGTAGTTTAATTCTGTTTACAAGGATGCAGCCTACAGGAGAGGAAAAGTGAAATAAAAACACTATATACATTAACTGCATTACTTAATCTGTCCAGTACTGATGACTTCCAACTGTTGTGTGTAGAGGGGGAAAAAAAGACAGTTCCACAAAGGTTCAACTCTCCTCTGTCTTTAAGCAGAACTTCCTTGTATTCCTGCAAGTACTCCCTTCTGTGTCTATGCCTGTCATGATTGCTCCATAAGAGCTGTCATTTGTTAATATGTCTCTTTCTTTGTTGTGTTTCTGTGGTGTAAATTCATCTGTGGCCAAATTTGCTGCTGATCCAAGAATTAGAGATGCATCTGTGAGATAATCCAGTATCTCATTAAGCAGCAACAGAACATATTTTAAAAGAGAGAAAGGAAATGGCAATAAATAAATAAATAAAATAAACTAGTACTACCAAATTTCAAGAATTATTTGTTATTCTTTAGAGCAAAGAAAGAATAATACTTCCGATTTCGGGCTACTGCTGAACCAGGCTCTTGTCTGTTTTAGCAGTAATTGAACTCCATTAAAAGATGCCTCCATGGTTATTATCCATAATCCATAGCTAAAAGAATTCATACTTCCCCTCAATTCATAAATAGCCCCATTCTCATATGTGTTCCAGCGCTCATAACCACCTTTTAATGCAAGACCTCTCTTGATAAAGCTATATTCTTCAGTTTGATTGAATCAACAAAATATGTGCAATAAAATGGCAACTCCATTAATCAACTACACTTCTCAAAAGATTGTGAGATTTAAGGTCAAAGGTTACCCAATTATCCCAGGTATAAACCCCTGTGTGTTTGCTACTGGAAACTCTGAAGTGAAAGGACGATGTACAGCATAAGTTTGAGTTTTCTGGCTGTCATGACAATGGTGTATAAGCAAATATGTGAACTTGCAAAGAAGATAAGGTATCTTTAAATAATATATGCATCAATATATTGTTCACCAGCCCTTTCTGGGTTGCATCATTTAACTACATAATGAGAATCTTAATTATTTATCCTTCCAAGGAGAAACCTAATATAGCCCATTATTAACTCACAATTCCTCTTATAGGTTTATGGCCTTTTAACATTCCTTTAACTAAAATACTACCTGCCACAGCATAATACTTGCATGTTTTAAGATTGTTATATTGTTATATACAAGAAAGCAAAATAAAAAAATTGCTGACTAGCGAATGAAAGGGAACCAATCATAACTATTTCTTTATATACACCCCGAGTACAGATTGACAGTTAGTCCTATTCAGTCACTTAATGGAGCATAATACTTAAAATTAGTTCTCTACAGGTCCATGTTGCTGAGGAGGAAAGGAGTTCTGGGGAGTGGAGGCATTCTAGGCAGAGGCCCTAGGAACTAAGATTTGGAAATTCTTTTCCCCAGGGATTTCAGCCAGTTTTGTGGAAAGTCAAACTCGTTCATCTGGTGGATGGATTCATCCAGTAGATTTCTGCAAAGAGAAACTCACAGCTTCCCAAATCCTTTTTAGAACAGAACGATACAATTCAGCTCTGTGATTAAACTATATGGTACAATGTCTAGCTCTGGTTGACAGTGAGTTAATATCTGTAGGACTGTAAAGTAGAATCAAGGAAAAATTGGAATCATCGCATTTCTGCAGTAAGTGTCACCGGTAAGCTACTCCAAGGTCACATCATATATTAAAGCAGTGAAACACATCCCACCAGTCATGGCACAGGCTACACCAAGACTGTAAACACCTCATTTTCCCAGAACATCTGCTACCATTTCATGCTGAAGAACATTTATATACACATTGGAGAAAAGGGCATTGAAAGTAGGCCTACTTCAGAGAAACAAAGTGTAAAGGGACCTTCTGTTATCACAAGTGGGGAGGGAGAGAGAGGAAGCAGGGCATTAGAAAAAATATTTTTTAAAGAAAATAAAATTCATTTCCAATATATTTATCTGCCTGAAAGTAGGTAACAATATATAGATAATGGCTTGCGTCGTGTCTTTCTCTTTCTGGAATTATAAATATTCTGAATGTTTGGACTACTCCAAGAAACACTCAGCGCTGCTTTACTTTGCATGGTATGAAGCAAACAATTCACAAGAACATATTATAATTCCAGAAAAGAGACAGGCAGATAAACTCTAATGGGCAGATAAAAGAGGATAGTTGCCTTATATTTTTTTAATGGGGCAGTAAGATGATTCCAAGGGCTATCCAAAGGCCTGAACTATGTCATTTCATTTTAAGCTGGAGACCAAATTCCAGATGACTGATGGAAGGGTAATGACATTAACTTTCTTAAATCCGAGGGCCCTGAATGCATCAGTAGGATTTGGTAGTATTTTGTACTCAGTTTGCACATGTATAAATGATTACACAGGATGAAAGTCTGTGGGGAATCAGACCCATAGCATATTAACCTATTTAGATAACTGTTTAGGAATGAAATGCTGAGGTCCATCGGTATGAAAAGAAAATACTTTTTCCTCCATAAATATGATTTTGACAGTTATGGCTTTTAAAGGTGATGAAGTGTCTTTCTGACTAAGATAAAATTAGCAGCTATAAGGAAATTGCTCAGTCAGGATAAAGAGATTCCTCCTGATTAAATAATTACAAAAGAAAGTAAGTAAATAAATATCTACATTTATCTTAGACTTAGGAACAGTATGTTGGCCTTAGGGGCCACAGATATTAACACCACATCCAAGTGTAGAAGTAATTTTTCCTCATATTAGCATAAGCATAAGTTAAAAATCTAATTAATAGCTTTAAAAGTCACATCTCCAGATACCCGTTAGTATTTTAAAAAATAAAATATTGATCTAAAACATAGATCATGTTAGTTTTGAGAAGAAAGAGAGGTTAGGATATTGCACTAGTATCAGTACTCAGTGATGTTATAGTTTTGTTCTTCAGCAGATCAGTCTGATTATAATCCAGACATAACTAGACTGATAATGGACACTGAACGACCAGCATACCCACTCCTTCAGAGAGAGACCCTTATTTCTTACTCTGTTCATTTCTATTGCTTATGTCATAATCAGAAGTGAGCAAATATTTTAGTGGAAAAATTCAGCCTCTTTCTGTTTGTAAATCATTTGTGAATAGCTCATAATTTTTTAATATATACCTTATTTAAACTTCTTCTCAGAAACATTTTCTCAAGTAATTCTTGATTAAATTCTTGATTTTTCTCAACTAATTCTGTGCCTGTTAGTTTTGACTGGCCACATAGGTCACATGATATTGTTCCTGTTCCCAGAATGGAAGAGCATTGGTGGTTTTTTTTAGAAACAGGGTTCTAATGCAAATATTTGCTTTTATAAGTTTAAAATTCACTTCCCAGAAAACACTAATTAATTTTTTCTGAAAGTCACTGTTTCAGACAACATTGCTGTCAATAATTTCTTTCCCCCACAGTATTGACTGTTTAATGTAGAGAGGAATACAAAATAAGCCATCATTCCTAGAGGGTAAATTAGATGCTACTATTTGTCCTTTCTCTCAATCCCAGAACAAGAGGATAGTCAATAAAATAGAAAGGTACCAAATTTAAAACCAATACATAATTAATCTTTGTAAGTCATTGCCACAAGATATTATTGAGACCAAGAACTTAGCAGGATTCCGTAACAAATTAGACACTTATCTGGATAATGGACCTTATCTACAAACCCCTCTGTAATTAGTGGAGAGACTCCTATTGACTTCACTGGGCTTTGGATCAGGCCCAGTGAGAACATTCACACTTACATTAGATAGGATAGATGTATATACAAAAGAAAGGGATGTGAATGCTCCTGCCTCACATACAAGTCAACCTGTGAGAAGATTAGGAAGAAACTTCTGCTATGGGCAAGTTATTCCATAATTATCCACTTTGGGGTTCTTATACCTTCCTCTAAAGCACTTGACCCTGGTCTTTCTCAGCACAGGATACTGAACTATGACCCCTGTCTGCTCTCTTCACTGCTCTTTTCCAATATGGCAATCCTATTTATAAAACTGTTAAGGTATAGAACTCTGGAAAGCATCAGCATGAAAAAAACAACTGGGCAGCTTTGCACGACTGCACTGGAGAATGTGGCTTAACCAGCTGGAGAGGATCACTACACAGCAGATAGCTGATGGAGTTATAAAGAGCTATTATAATGTCTAGTATGCACTCTGCCTCCCTGTAGCCCAGGTGGTATAGCCAGGGAGAAAGAACATGGCAAAGTATCCTTGCATCTCAATGATTCCTGCCTTAACAGATCCTAGCAGAGCACCCCTATTGTATCCCCATGCCTCTGAGCTGCACAGAGCACTCTTAAACCAGAACTATGATTTTCTAGGTTGTCAATTCTGCTAAAGCCCTGTTAAAAAATAATCCTTTAATTTAACCAACCCACCCTCTCCTGTAATCTCAGAAAAAGAGCAAAACTGATGAGGTATACTTCAATCAACTGTTACCATCCAGAGAATATATTTTTGATCATACTCTTCTTTGAACTCCTAGCTTCCTACGCCACCCCCCAACAACTCACAACCCATCCTGCTTTCTTTTTCTTTATGTAAATGAATGTTTATAATTGAAGTCTGTAATGATGAGCACACAATAAAAGTTATTACAAGAATATTAGTGGGGCAAGATCAAGAGTAATGGTAAAGTTAAAATTTATATAGTCTTATGTTTTTGAAAATATTGTGATATTTTAATTAGGTAAGAACTTAAATTAAACACTAATACTAATTATCTGATTGCTAAGAGGATGTTACCTGTATTCAATAACTATGGTTGTTATGTCCATCCTAATGTGCCATTGTGATGCGTTATTGGTGCCTAGGGGTCAGCCCATCCTTTTACCACATCATCTGGCATGGCCCTTTAAGATTTTGGGAATTTTTTATGTACATAAAGCCCTAAGAAATAAGAGAGATTGGTAGAGAGGTGGTGATCCCAGTATAAGTGGTGTTTGGAAGAAATTCAGTTACCGTTTCTTTAAGGGCCAGGCCCAAAAGCCTTGTAGAATGGATGGGGTAAGGTTCCCCTCTACTTGACCAATTGGTAATGAGCTTGGAGAAGGGACTAGTCTATATGCTGCGTCCTCCCTCACAGGAGGGCAGACACTAGCAAGGTAAAACAGCTTGCTGATCCCTCTGAGCCTGAGGACTAATTGGAGAAAAGGGCCTGCTGAAGGAGAAGCTGGCTAAGACACTACAGCTGGCCAAAGTTACAACCCAGCTCCAGGGAAAAGAGCTCCATATTCTATTATTACAAAAGAAGAGTGATTGTTTAAAGTACAACCTGGCTCCAGGGTGAAGGTGGGAGGCCTCCTGAACAGTAGCAAGAAAGCTGACCAGGACTCTCATATGGACCCAAAGTAGGTGTTAACTGTGGCAACTAATGTCAGTTATATTGTGTAGAAAGACTTAATAAATCAGACCCCACAAAGAGGGTACAGGTTTTGAACCAATCTTGTCATGGTAATTGAGTAAAAGAACCCAAGGGAGCACTAACTGCAATGTGCCTGAAGGACAAAAACGACCCATAAGAAGCAGGTGTGCAGGACTCCATGACAAGCATATTCTGCTTCTAGGACTAAAAATCAATTAAAAAAAAGTTTGCTAAAACTCTAAATTCCATCCTCCATGCATTCACATAACCACTTCTATGACCATCCCACCAAAAAAAAAAAAAGACTCATGCAAATTTTTCATGTATTTATACTGTAACACGGCTCTCCTCCAACTAGAACATAAGAATACAAATAAGTAAATATATAAGGCCTTATACTTCCTCTCTATTTCACCTTTTCTTATAATGCATAATTCAAAGTCAATGGAAAACTTTCCATTGCCTCCAATGGTTTTGGATCAAGCCCTTAAATATTTATTAGCATATGTGATTGATCAAGTTAAGTAAATATTCATGATTACACTAGATCTTTCCTAGTGGACCTGAACTTAGCAGCTATCATTGAATAATGTGTATTTTCCCACTCTTCTGCCTCTTTTCTATTAAAATATGATAGTATTATACAGCAAAACATAGAACATATGCTTTCCAATTGTGAGGAACTTATAAGATAACATGCCCTTGATTCCAAAGTACACTCATCATAGATGTAATTTAAACAGTTGGATAATATTTCTCCTTAATATATACTGTGCATGTAGAAATGGAATACTTTATACTAGTGGCTATTCGCTGGGCCTGTGGAAATATGTCTGTAAATATTGTGGGCATACCTATTTGCTATGTGAAACCCAGTCATGAGGACAGGCGTGCAGAAATTTAGCTATTTAATATGGTGCATAAATGCATTTTGATATGAGGGATGTGTCTGGGTGAAATAGATGGGCTCATAAGAGCATTTTGGAATCCCAAAGGAAATGTGATCCTAAAATGCAGCAGCTTTAATGTTGTTTGCTTTCTACCTTTGTGGTTTTTTTTTTTGGGGGGGTAAGGGGAGGTAAAGGGAGGTACAGGTTATTAAGTTCCACTCTTTTGCTGAAGCAGAAGCATAGAGTAGGTTCCCATGTTCCCCCCCACACACAAAAAATGTAGTTAATAGGCATATTATTTGTATAAACAATATCCACTATCAGAATTTATCTTCTGGGACTGAATGCTGCTCCTATTAAAGTCAATCGGAGTTTAATGGGAGCAGGATTGGACTCCTGAATTCTAAAATATTATATAGTGTATTTACTGGACAATTGTATTTCTAATCCAATTATTAAACAAAATAGTTTGTAATAGTGCTGCAATATTTGCATCCCCATTATAGTAGAATCTAGTTAATTAAGATATTTGTCATCATGTGGGTCCTTACTATTCAGTGTGTCCCTTTCCCATTAGATTGCAATGGAGCATCTCTGCAGCATTTCATTCATCAGTAGTGTGTAATTCTTTACAGTAGTTTGTGTTTCCAAATTTATCACCAAAAGAATAATAATGAAAGCCCCCTCACTTTCAACCTGAAGATATTATGTAGGGAAATGAACAGAGATCTTTTTATACAACATATTTTGTTTTACAGAGCTGCAGGTATTAATATTGTACATTACTTCCACATCACTACATGTCTTTTTCAACCAGGAATCAGAGTATTGTGTGATGATTGTGTTAAGCAGCCATTTTAATTTCCTCAGCTCTATGTCCTCTCTAAGTAAATTTAATTCTAAATACTGAATGCAATAGCTCTTTAAAAATTGTTTCTTTTTTTTGTCACTGTAGTTGTATGAGACATAGACACGGTTTCAAAATTTCTAACATATACATTGTATAGAATGCTAACAGACTAATGAAGCCTTCTGCAGAACTTTTTGAACTGAATTTGCCCATATCTTTGGAGAGTTTATGATTCTTCATGTCCATTATTACAGACCAGCACAATTTGGAGGCAAAAGTTGTAATTGAGCCAATCCAGTGTTGATTGATGGGACAATAATCCCATTGTGTGGTTTCTTATAAAGTCAGGTATTGCGTTCAATGGTTAAGTGGACTAATTCAGAAACCACTTTGATGTCAAGGCAACAGGAGGCGAACAATTTGTGCTAGTGATGTGCCTCCAAGCAATTTATTTTGACCTTTTCTATATGCTGCATGGAATGAAGATAAGGAAAAACATGCTGTAACAGTAAAGTCCCCAGTGCCTTTTGTTTAAAGTTAAAGGGCCTACTTTAGTTCTGGCATGAGTAGATGCGGGTGCTGCTCTCATTCACTTCATTTGGAGTTTTTCCAGCTTTGGCCCCAAAAGTTCAATATACAAACCATCTGCAATTTGTAGAATCCATACTTCATGCAAGTTATAAAAATCACTAGAATGTGCTGCTGCACATCATATGGATAAAATGTTCTACTACTCATCCTCTAGTTAGAGCAAGCTGGAATTAAGCATTAGCAGAATTACATATTGTGTCATGACAGAAAAGAAAATGGAATCTGTTGTCACCATTCTGATTAGGTTGTGTAGAGCTCTCACAAATCTGACTGCCCTTTACAGGTTTTTTAATTTTTATTTGTTATTATTAAACTTTTTTTCACCAATTTTGCTTGTAAGTTGCTGATCCTGCCAGACCCATTTTCCTTTATTCTATTCTATTCTACATGGGTTTTTATACCACACTTTTCACCATATTACCTGAGTTCCTTCCAGTAATGCATTAAGCAATGTCATACCTGTCACATGTTTGTGCTCTCATCCTCTCCCCAAAGGGAGAAGCATGGGCAGTGAAGTGTCTGGTTTTGGTAGGATGTCTCTTTTTAAATATAAATATATCTTTTGCTCTGTGCTTATGCTAAAGAAGGCAAGGTAAAAAAAATGTGCCTTGTGCTTGGAGCAGAAGGTGATGAGATTTGTGATGGTCCTTTGTTGCTGGGGGAATTCATTTCACAATCTCAGACCACCACAGGAGAAGGTTTGTGTCCTCCACAGATGAGCTTTACTCTTATTGTTGAGAGTTCCCTGGTGTGCCGAGGAGCATAGTTGTCAACCATGGTCTTTTAGGTATCCGGGGTCTTTTAGGTATCCTGGGGTCTAGGTCATGGATCTCTTTGAAGACTTTGAACTTGATTAAAAAATCCTATGGGAAGTCAGTGTAGAGAGTGGAAGATGGGTTTGATATGCTCATGGTAGCCTGTGTTGCTGAGGAACCTCCCTGCCGTTTTCTGAACTAGTTGGAGTTTTGAAAGTGCTGAAGGCTTGATGCCCACGTATATCTCATTGCTGTAGTCCAAACAAGAGGTGATGAAGGCATGAATAACTGAGGCAGATGGGATGGAGCTTCCTACCCAAGAGGAGATGGTAGAAAGCATCTTCTTTCCAAGTTCAAAGTCAGTCCTTGAATATGGAGAAGAGACAATGTATACTTGAATTCACCCTCTGGACTTTATTTTCTTATTCACATTGGTGAGTAGTTACTCACATAAATAACCCCATTGGCTTCATCTTATCTGTAACTGACCACCAGCATAAGTCAGGGGCTCATTAACTGGACCCAAGTGAGCATCAGGGGAAGATAAAAACTAAAAGAAAAAAGTGTGATTTAGAAAAGAGAAAAGGAAAATGTGGCAATTGTGTGTTGGGAAATGAAAAAGGAGCATCCTTTCTCCACCTCAGCCAAAAAAAAAACATTGATATGCCTCTAAGTGGGACAGGGTCTGTTCCAAAGCTCCTTGAAGTTAATAGGAGCCTTTTCTTTGACTTCAGTGGGCTGTGGACCAGGCTCTTTACTGGGAAATGAGCCCTTTATTAGAAGCTCTTGATGCAGACTTTGCTGCAGTTGAGGTTCACTTGGAGCATCAGTGAGGAAGACTGTCAATGAGCTGGTGACAACTTCTTTATTCTCTGCCTGACACCACCAATTCCTCTGCTTCAGCAGACATTTAACCAAAGCCCAGAGGGCATAGCCAAAGTACAGTATAATGCAGACAAGCCCCTTTCCCACAACTTAGATATATACATGATAGCTTCCTGGTTGTTAGACCTATCGGACAGGGAAAGTTAAGACATTTCAAATTGGTTGAATTAGAAAATTGATGGTAGAGAACAATCCTGCATCTTTAAGGGAGTAGCTAAATAGGAGGGATGTTTCAACTCCATTTTATGTTCAGTTTACCAATCACTGAAGTGAAGCTACCTCTGGGAAGATATGTAGCAGTTGTTTTAACAGGATCCAGGAGCAACACACCACAGTTTAAGGAAGGAGTAAAAGAATATTTTCCCAGTTGAATCTATACAGGGAATTTAGATGGTTAGTATGCGATTACCAGAATCAAATTTTGCACAGCACCCTGGATTTGTATCTCTGCTCTTGTGAAATGTTCCCTTAGTTACTTAATCGTCATAAGTATTTGGGGCCTAGAGCCTCAGTTTTATGTCAAAGCAATCAGCATAGCATCCCATTCCCCCACCCCGTACACCAGTGAAGGAGCTCTGATTCAATACCGAGTCAGTGGTTAATCTCATTACTATTGCCTGTAAAATCCATATGTTCCTTGGAGGACTCCCATCCAAGTACTTATCACACACAAAACTGTCTAATTTACAATTCCTGACAGGATCACAGTGTGAATGGTACGGCTGCCAGTACTGTGGTTGTTTACAGATAATGGTAATCTTGTCCTGTCTTCTTTTTTCCATTATGGTCTTCTGGCAGACTGTGGTATAAATTTTTCAAATGACCTTAGGCAGCTAACTTTTTGAAACAGACAACTCAGTAATCAAAATAATTAACATTGGCCTTTCATCTTCAGTTCCTTCTGAACTCCTAAATAAAATGATTTGGATGTTTCAGGTTAATCTTCGGTGGCAATAGTAAATATTATACAATTGCCAGAAACAATTTCAAATGGCTTTTGCATATTGTGCAGAGTTGTCCCAAGAGCATGCTAGAGCAGAGAATGAACTATCTCTAATCCTTCCAAACTTCAAATTAAAACAATTGGCAGGACATTACAAGAGATTTTGCATAGGTTTCTATTTGGCTTGTCAATAGAAGGTTTCAGTTTCCAGCACGAGCAGTAACCTTCAAATACCCTCCTTAAAAAAAAATATCAGAATGGTTTGTGTACTTATCTGAGATGTATTATGATGGTAGTTAATTTTCTGTTATCTGAAATTTTAGCTGTAAATAAGAAAAGACCACGCTGTTGGGCTTTTACTTAATTACAAAACAATAGTTCTTTAAAACTAACAAAGAATGGGATATGTATTCTCTTACTTTAGCTGAGCCTGCTGTAAGAGAGAAAGCAGATAAGTTGCCTGCATTTCAAAATCAAGTTTTCAAAAAACTCAAATTCCAATTTTTTTTGTTAGAAAACGGACAATTTTTTCATTAAAATGTTCCTGAAAATAGTCCTGTTTTTGACTATCTCTAGTCATTGCATCAGCATTTAAGGAACTCAAAGTTTTTTTTTCTGCATACAAATACATTTTGAAAACAAAATATACATTCTTCCTCTGTGCGTTGCTATCTTTGGCTACTTTGATTTATAAACAAAGGCATTGGCATATATTCATTAAATAACAGCAGAAATGTATGGACCAATTTTCCTACATTTTGCGGGTTCTGGCTATTTTAATTAACTTGTGAAACACCAGTGAGTTATGAGGATAAATCGTTAGTATTTGAGAGATGCTCAGATACTAAGGTGATGAATGCCATTGAAAAATCTATAAATAATTTTATTAGAGCTGTTGATTAATCGCAGTTAACTCACATGATTAACTAAAAAAAATTAACCGCAATTTAAAAAATGAATCACGATTCATCACAGTTTTAATCACACTGTTAAACTCTAGAATACCAGTTGAAATTTATTAAATATTTTGGATGTTTTTCTACATTTTCAAATATATTGATTTCTATTACAACCCAGAGCACAAAGTGTACGCTGTTCAATTTATATTATTTTTATTAGAAATATTTGCACTGTAAAAAACAAAAGAAATAGTATTTTTCAATTCACCTTATACAAATACTGTAGTGCAATCTCTTTATCATTAAAGTGCAACTTACAAATGTCATATTTTTTGTTACATAACTGCACTCAAAAACAAAACAACGCAAAACTTTAGAGCCTACAAGTCCACTCAGTCCTACTTCTTGTTCATCCAATCACTATGACAAACAAGTTTGTTTATATTTATGGGAGATAATGTTGCCCACTTCTTATGTACAATGTCACCAGAAAGTGAGAACAGGCATTCACATTAGAAACTATTTACATGCCAGATATGGTAAACATTCGTATGCTCCTTCATTCTTCGGCTACTGTTCCAGAGGACATGCTTCCACGCTGATGACACTCATTAAAAAACAATGCATTAATTAAATTTCTCCTTGGGGGAGAATTGTATGTCTCCGACTCTGTTTTACCCACATTCTGCCATATATTTCATGTTATACTAGTCTCGGGTGATGACTCAGCACATATTGTTCATTTTAAGAACACTTTCACAACATATTTGACAAAATGCAAGTTTCCCCAGCAAGATCCTCGTGGACCAGAGACCCAGTTTCTTCTAAGTCTGTGCACATCACCCTCCAACCAAGAGACTGGTGAAAAGGTTCAGTGGGACACTAAGAAGGATACTGAAAACTTTTGTAGATCAGCCCTCAGATGACTGGGATAAATGTTTGCCCTATCTGTTTGGTTATAGGGAGGTTCCCCAAAAATCCACATGGCTTTTCTCTTTTGAATTGCTCTTTCAGAGGAGGCTTCTGGGGCCTCTGGACTTAATGAGGGCTGAATGAGAAGATAAGACCTCTCCTGAGGAGGAATTGATAATGGAACTTGTGTGCTCCTTTAGAGGAAAACTCTTCAAGTACACCTACGCTGCATTGTAAGCCAGGTGCTTTGGGACTCAAGCATGTGAACCTGTTGTTTCCAAACCCGTGTTTAAAAGTCCACACTGTATTTTAAACTGATGAGCTAAGCAGGGATGAGCAGGTTTCCCATATGGAGAGGGTTCTTAACCACATTCAGAGTGCAGGACAACTATAAAGTTAGAGAAATGTAGAGTGAGGATGGCCAAAGTGATTTATCTAGGGCATAAAGTGGGAAGTGGCTGCATTATGTGAGAGCCTGGGCACATGGCCAGCAGGAGTCAAGACGGTATTTAAGGAAGGGTACCCTGTGAGAGGGGTGGCATTCCACTGCCAGAAGCCACAAGACCAGACTGGAGAGAGAAGGCAGGAGAGGCACCTGAAATGTTGACCAGGCCTCAAGCTCACAGAAGGGATGAGATCAGATTAAGGAGAGCTACATCTCAGGACTGTTGTTTTTTGGCAAAGATGTGTAACTCTCTCCTGCTTTCTTAAGGGTAAATGTAACTGTGGTTAAGAAATTCCTTTGCTAAGCTTGTGCACCTTACTTTCCTGCCACATTGTCCCTGAATAGTTAATAAGGACGCTCACTGTCAACTGCAAGGTGGAGCTCT
Organism: Lepidochelys kempii; assembly: GCF_965140285.1. Classification (NCBI taxonomy): domain Eukaryota; kingdom Metazoa; phylum Chordata; order Testudines; family Cheloniidae; genus Lepidochelys; species Lepidochelys kempii. The sequence goes on from NC_136388.1 coordinate 71,640,666, forward strand.
GAGGAAACACATATAGTATTGAGCTTGGATCTGATTTTGGGGTCTAAGGTGGCTGGGCTGTGGCGCCTCACATGCTAAGGAAGAGGGGCAGATACAAACTCTGCATCTGGGAATGCGCTGTATTGACCCAGAGTTAGGAATAGTGACCCAGCTCTGCTGAGATCTCGTTGTTTTAGGAGCACATGGGATACAGCACACAACAGACTGTGCCAGATTGTGACAGTAAGCATGAGTAGTTCCATTGCTTTCAATGGAATTACTATTATGTTTAAATATTTTGCTGAATTGGAACTTTACTGTGGATTATGCTCAAATATCAGTGATATAGCCACAGGTCTTGAATATTTCCAGTTGTATAAGTAAACATGAATCCTTGGGGGGAAGGTGGGAAATTAGTTCAGATGATTTTTAACTCAGGAAAAATGTTTTAAAAATAGACATCCCTCATAGGGTAAAATTCAACTAATGTCAGGTTCTACATGTGATGATCATTTTCAGATTTAGTGTTTTAATGAGTCAATCTTCTGAAAACGAGTATACTACAGACTAAGGAGCAGTAGTGGTTCTAACTAATGATTAATATACAATCAACTGCATAAGTGACAGAAAAAAAATCATCCCAATCAGTAGAGTTCTCTTTTTCATTTACATTATCTGACTGATAAAAATTGATGTGAAACAAAATGTTGTTAACTGGAAGAACTTTTTAAAATGGTGCTTGTAAACAACATTATTGAAGAAACCGCTTTCTCATAAAAATGCTTCAATTTTTTTAAGTCTTTCTCTTTTTATTTTAAAGCAAGCAGAAAAAAGTTCGGCTAGAAAATATATTAAATGGGCCTCAATACCACTAGTTTTAAGAATATATGCTCAGCTAATGCCTATTGATATACAGAATGATGTCTCTCCACTACACTAGCTGTAACCCCAAAGATTTGTTTTATTAGTGTTCTTCTAACTTGAAACAAATGTGGTACATCATATCCATGTATTGATAGATCTCCAGAATCAGGAATGTTTTGACCACCAATGGGTGTTTGGGGACAAATATCTGAAAGGAGACTTTTTAGGCAAGCTATCATAATTTACACAATATGCTCACTGGAATTATTTACACTTATTTCTAGGACTTTATGGATGTAGAGCCACTAAGGGAGTTGTCTGAGTAAATGTAGTTTTATATATCTTTCATCAGCTAAATCAAAGATCCAAATGGAAAATATAATGCTCAAGGACATCCTGTAGATCTGTGACATTTCCTGGAGAAACTGGAGACCATAAACCAATGAATGGATTAGTACAATGAGACCTATTGTAAATATAGCAGTTTCATCTGTGACAGAAAAAATCTGTATTCAGTATATTTCATGTTGTTTAAAGGAAAATAAACCCATTTGCTCAGTCCAGTTCTCTGAAAATTAGAGGATTAAAAATAATTTCCCAGCATGAATAAAATGTGAAATGTGTCTGAAAATTAAGTTTGTACTGCCAACCATTTAAACATTTATTTCCAAATATATTTCACAGTTTGTTTATGCTGAGAAGAATTTAACTTTTGCACTTCCAGGCCCAAATTCCTCCCAGGTATAATTCCATTGATTATAATTGTTTAAAGGCCATTAGCACATAATAAATAAATTGCCATGTTGTGCTGCTGAATTCGTTTAGCCCTGAGATGACAGGCCTGAATGTCACACATACAGGTTTCTTCTAATTTTCAGACTGAACACTGCAATGCAAAACTGTGAGTTGCAGCATTATGATAATAAATACATAGAGCTCTATGTTCTCCATGATTCTTTCATTCAAGTTAATGGGAGATGAGTGCTCAGCACTTCAAAAAAAAAAAATTCAGGTTCTTAAACATGAGCACTATCCAAAAACTGCAAACCTATTTTCACAAAAGAACGAGACATTTCAAAGCTGTTTTCATTTCAAAGTTTTTGAAGTGGAGCTGGTTTGTCTGTTCGTTGTTATATATTTTTATTTTTTTCAATACTTTTTCTACATTTTCTTTTTATTTAAAATGTTATCAAAATAGTTATTGAAATAGTTAATTGACCATAAACGTGGTGTGCTAAGAGCTGTACAAACACATAATAAAAACAGTCCCTTTTCCAAAGAGCTTACAAAGTAAACAGAGCACACAAAGGGGAGGGGGCACAGAAACACAGTAAGATGAAATGATTTGCCCAAGGTTACACAGCAAATTAGTGAAAGAGCTGGAAATGGAACCCAGATCTCCTGCCACGGGGTGTGCCTGGGGTAACAAAGGGCAAGACAGAATGCTGGTTGGTTGTCGCCAGCTTAGGATCGAGCTCAGGCTGTACAGAATATCATCACAGGACTATGTTCTGTTCCCAGTGAAGGTAGTGAGTCTTTACTGTAAACAGTAATTTGTTTGGAACACAGTCTTTATTTGGAAGCCTGAATACAAATGATAGGTGTTGTAGGTAGTGATGCCTAGTTAAGAATCCCTGACATAGATAAAGTGGGTTTTATCAGCATTACAGACACATTTTTCCTCTCATGCTTTAAAGGAACTGTAATATCTTTATATTCATAGTATTTATCTCTATGAATTAAGTATTTTTATACAGCCAGCTCCAATTATAGCTACAGTTAATCAGTTTACTCATGATCACTTATGCATTGTTTACTTGTCAGAATAATAGTATCTTTCAGAGGTAAAAAAAAATCTCTTTATATAAGAAAGAAAATGATAAAAAGAAAATAATCCCTGTTTTTGAAAACTGCGGTTACCTGTTGCAATATGCCTTAATGACTGGAAGACACGGTAATTTTTTTTTTTTTTTGCATGTTGTGCAAGTGAATTATGAGTAAACTTTCAAAATGTCACAAAGCAGACTGTTATCAATATGTATCAACATCCTCAAGCTACTTGTTGGTAATAAATGTCAGTAGAAATTTTTATGGCTTTTACAGCTTATCTGCAATTTGTAATAAGCTTTGTGCATGACCCATTATTTTATGAGCGAGAACAACTGTCAAATGAATGTATTTGTAATGTCAGGAGTTTCATTACAACATGACCGCAGGCTGACGGCTAGGTGGTAAACTGCTGCTGGGTTTTTATCTTTTGACCATACTTTGACAAAAAAGGCCATGTAGCTTGCTACTTTCATTACTTTTTCTTTACCTTTTTTAATTAATAATTTAACTTACATTTTCTATGGCCTCATTATCACTCCACTATTTCATTAACTAATCATTACAGCATTGCAGTTTATAGCTTTACAGGCAAGAGACTACAAGTATTAACCAGTAGCTTTGAGTAACGTAGCAATAGCTCTGATTTGCAAGCAGAGCCTGCAGCAATGTGGATTTTATGTCATTAGAAATCTTTTCATCTTTTTTTTATTTAAAACAGAAGAAAAGATTTTAATTCTTTCTCTGAATGATTCATATCCTGTGGATTTTTTCTTTTAGGCAATGAAGCTATGATATTAAGATTGAGTATATAAATAATTCTCATAATTCACAGAGAAGAAAGAAATAATTACCTCTGAACATTTCATTATGAATGGAATTCTGTCAAATTTTTTAAAAAGGGAGCATTAATACAAATTAAAGTCTTAGGAACTCATTTTTTAAATACTTAATCCTGTATTTTATTTAACTTCAGCCAGACCAATGTGAATTTTTTTTGATGGGCAAAATGGATGGCTTTGTTGGAAAAATATTAAACATAGAATGTACCATTTCTACCACGAACAAATATTTTATATATTTTTTGTCTAATTCATTAGCTCTATAGAGAGTCCATGATAAACTTGAGCAACTGAGGTCATATATATATATGATACACATATGCTCCAGCTCCCCCTCTTTTCCCCTCTAGGTCCCTTCAACAAATCCATTGCCAGGACCTTACCATCCATCCTCCCTCGTAAGAGGGTTAAGGTGGGCTATAAGAATGGGGGAGGGGAGTTTGGCTCCCTGCCATACCAATCATAGGAGTCCCCAACTGTCCCCTGTTCGTTCCTTTAATTAACACCTATTTTTAAGTCCTTTTCCAAGCCATTTATCCAGTCACTGTATATCTTTCCTATGAGTTACCTGCACTGGACATCCACCCTACACTTAAATAATGAGTTGCGACATAGGGCCTGTCACCCGTCATGCCATGCATGAAGAGAGCACCTCCTGAACCCACTGTGGGGAAAACAAAACAAAACAAAAAAAAAACCAGCTGCACCCAAGCCAATATGTTGTTAAGGGAAAAATTGCTTCCCAGACCCCCTAAAAAAGGGGCAGCTAGCATAATGCCCACACCAGGTGTTGACCAAACCTGGTATTTTACCACCTAAAAGGGAGGGAGGGTGGGTCCTGCTTCAGCTTCAATCCCTGTATAAAGGGAGATTCAGGCCCAGGGCTGACCCTTTGAAACCCCGCATTCCCAGGGGATGAGTCGGTGACCTCTTTTGCAGCAGTTTTCATCTCCCCCCCGCCCAGCCATAAAGTACTGTTCCCTTCACTCAGCCAGTCAGCCAAACACCACCTCCCCGCCACTTAAAAGTTCAGGGCAGTCCTTCTATAAACTAGGGTCCAAATTGTTCTTACTGTCATTTGTTAGAGCTAATGTAGAGTGTACAATAAAACAATCCTCTGAGCCTATATACATGAACTGGGTGTCTGTATGATTTCTGCATGCAATATTCCATCAAGCCTATATATTTAAGACGGATCCTGAAAGGTGTTGAGCACCCTCAATTTGAATAAAAATCAAAGGAAGTTGAGGACACTCATTAACACTGCAGATTGCAATAGAAAGTGGCGATCATAATTTGGAACTATATTAAAAATAATAATAAAGGACCTAGTCCTGAATATACTTATGCATGTGGGTAACTTTTTACACAAAACAAGTCACAATGACCTCAAGAGTGTAAGTGTTTGCAGGATTGGGCCTATATTTGCACCCTCCACCACCACACCTAAGTCACTTCTGATCTTCGTCACCTAAATTATGACCTGATGATCTCCGTAGCCTGAAAAAAGGAAACAAAAAAACAAAAACCACCACAATCTAGTGTTACTCTGTTGTGCTCAAGATATTTGTAGAATCAGGTAGTTGCTTATGATTCTATACAAATTCAAAAACCTAAAGTGAGGTGAGGAAAATAATACTACTTCTACTGGTAGAACAAGAATAAGTAATACGTCCTTATAGATTATTTTACTTTATTTCGCATCAGCATATGGAATCACGAACTGTAGGATTGAAAGGGACTTTGAGAGGTCTTTTAGTCCAGTCCCCTGCACTGAAGGCAGGACTAAGTATTACCGAGACAGGGTGTTTGTCTAACCTGCTTTGATGGAGATTCCACAGCCTTCCTAGGCAATTTATTCTGGTGCTTGACTACCCTGACAGTTAGGATGTTTTTCCTAATGTCCAACCTAAACCGCCCTTGCTGCAATTTAAGCCCATTGCTTCTTGTCCTATCTTCAGAGGTTAAAGACGACATTTTTTTCTCCCTCCTCCTTCTAACAACCTTTTATGTACTTGAAAATTGTTATCATGCCCCCCGCCCCCTCAGTCTTCTATGCTCCAGACAAAACAACCCTTTTTTTCCCTTCCAATTTTCCTTCATGGGTCATGTTTTCTAGAACTTCAGTAATTTTTGTTGCTCTTCTCTGGACTTTCTCCACTTTCTCCACATCTTTCCTGAAATGTAGCTCCGAGAACTGGACACAATACTTCATCTGAGGCCTAATCAGTGTGGAGTAGAGCGGAAGAATTACTTCTTGTGTCTTGCTTACAACACTCCTGGTAATACTTCCCAGAATGATGTTTGCTTTTTTTGCAACAGTGTTACACTGACTCGTATTTAGATTGTGATCCACTGTGACCCCCAGGCCTTTTCTGCAGTACTCCTTCCTAGGCAGTCATTTCCCATTTTGTATGTGTGCAACTGATTGTTTCTTCCCAAACTTGCACAAGCTTGCCATTGTAGCTTTGAGCGCTGTAACTCCCGAGGAGCACATATTGCCAAGCAACTTAGAGCGCAGAAACTGTGCAGATGCAGGGCTCTAAAAAACGCACCCTAACGAGAGCCATAGAGCTTTCTGCGCCGGGGTTACAGCGTTGTGCTGCCAGCGTAGTCACGGTGGTGATTACAGTGCCGCAATTTGCCTCTGGGAGGTGTCCCACAATGCCTGTTCTTACCTCTCTGGTCATTGGTTTGAACTCTACTGCCCTGCCCTCAGGTGACCAACTGTCAGCCCCACCCCGTAAATTCCTTTGCAAATTTGAAAGTCCCCTTCCTGTTTGCTTGGTGATGCATGCAGTGGTCTCAGTGCCTCTTTCCATGTGGCCACGTCTGCTCCACGCACCAGGCGATCCCCCACTTGGAGCAATGCCAAGCTTCTGGACCTCATCAGCATTTGGGAAGAGGAGGCAGTGCAGTCACAGCTGTGCTCCAGCCATTATAATTATGATACTATGAACAGATTTCTAGATGCATAATAGAAAGGGGCCATGACCAGGATACATTGCAGTGCAGGGTCAAAGTGAAGAAGCTGCGGAACACCTACCACAAGGCACGGGAGGCAAACCGCTGCTCTGGTGCTGTGCCCACGAGCTGCTGGTTCTACAAAGAGCTGGATGTGAAATTCGGTGATGACCCCACTGCCACTGTGAAGGCCTCTGTGAATACTTCGTTGGCTCGCATGCCAGTCGAGAGTGGACCGAGCCAGAAGGAGGCAATCTTGGGTGAAGAGGGGGTGGGGGAACCAGAGGCAGAGGATGATGCATGCAGTCAGAAGCTCTTTTCTACCCCAGAGGAGCCTAGCCAGTCACAGCACTCGGATCTTGGTGACATGCAAAGAGGAGAGGAGGCCTCTGGTAAGTGGATCTGATTTGGGGAATTGCTGAAGCGAGTTGTTGGGGGCAGGAGGGTTGCAGAAAGCAGGTTTGTCTCCCACCTCATGCCTAGTTTGAGTGTCAGAACAGGCTGTTGATAAACTCCCTCACTTCATGGAATCTCCCTCAGAGATCTCCAGGAAACTCCAGCTGCAAAACTCTTTCCCATGCTGCCCTCCCCCCACCCCCAAACACACACACACACACACACACACTCACTCTTATCAACCTCCTGGCTCCACTCCTCTCTACCTGCAGCATTCCACCCCTCCCTCCTCACAGTCCAGCAGTGTGGACTCCCAATACCCACTGCACTCAGCACCCATCCCTCTGCAGTTTGGCTCTGCTGAAGTACAGCACCGCTGCATCTTACTACAAAGGAGAAGGTTGGGTATGATCCCTGGACATACACAAATCTGTAGCTGTCCCAGGACCCCTCCTCCTCTTGAGACCTTCCATTTTCCCATTCCTCCACCCCCGTCCCTGCTGATTATTTTTTTGGTTTGACTCTCCTCTGGTTGTTGTCTTTCAATAAAAGAATTGTGTTTGTTTGAAATCAATCTTTATTCTATTAAGTGAAAACAAAAAGAGCACTGCAAACCAACATACAATTATGTTAAGGCTCCTTCTTGCATCATGTGCACCAATCACCTCTTAGCATTACAAGCACTGCAATCCCAAGCATAGCAACAAATATTAGTGGCTTTCAGCTTCAAATTGCTGCCTCAAAGTATCCCTGATCCTTATGGCCCCATGTTGTGCCCCTCTAATAGCCCTGGTCTTTGGCTGTTGAAACTCAACCTTCAGGTGCTAAACTGCTGCGGTCCAGCCCTGAGTGAAGCTTTCACCCTTCCCTTCCCAAATATTATGGAGCGTACAGCACGCGGTTATAAGCATATGAATATTGTCATCGGCCATGTCCAGCTTCCCATACAGGCATCACCAGCAGGCTTTTAAACACCCAAATGCACACTCCACAATCATTCTGCACTTGCTCAGCCTTTTGTTGAACTGCTCCTTGCTGCTGTCAAGTTGTCCCGTGTATGGCTTCATGAGCCATGGCATTAAGGGGTAGGCGGGGGGTCTCCCAGGATCACAATGGACATTTTGAGTTCCTCTACAGTGATCTTCTGGTCAGGGAAGAAAGTTCCTGCTTTCAGCTTCTTGAACAGGCCAGTGTTCTGAAAGATGCGTGTGTCATTCACCTTTCCAGATCAGCCTACATTAATGTCTGTGAAACGCCCATGGCGATCCACAAGTGCCTGGAGAACCATTGAGAAATATCCCTTGCAATTAGTGTACTCGGTGGCTTGATGGTCTGGTGCCAGAATTGGAATGTGCATGCCACCTAGCGCCCCTCCACAGTTAGGGAAACCCATTTGTGCAAAGCCTTCCACAATGTCACACACATTTCCCAGAGTCATGGTCTTTCAGAGCAGGAATATGATTAATGGCCCTGCACACTTCCATCAACACAACTCCAACGGTTGACTTTCCCACTCCGGACTGGTTAGCGACTGATCAGTAGCAGTCTGGAGTAACCAACTTCCACAGTGAAATTGCCACGCGCTTCTCCAGTGACAGGGCAGTTCTCCTTCTCGTGTCCTTGCGCCACAGGGCTAGGGCAAGCTCATCACACTGTCCCATGAATGTGGTTTTCTTCATTCAACAGCTCTTCAGTCACTGCTTGTCATCCCAGACATGCATCACGATGTGATCCCACCACTCAGTGCTTGTTTTCTAAGCCCAAAAGCTGCGTTCCACTGTGGTCAGCACCTCTGTGAATGCCACAAGCATTCTTATGTCATAGCTAGTATGCGTGGTGAGATCAATATCACACTCCTCTTGCCTTTGTAGTTTAAGGAATAACTCCACTGCCACTCATGACATGTTGGTCAGTGTGAGCAGCATTCTGGTTAACAGCTCGGGATCCGTTCCTGCAGCCAGAAAGAGGCAGGGCAGGGCAGGGCGTGCAGTACACAAACCATTGAAAGATGGCACCAAATGCGGACGGAAGCACAGGGATTGCTGGGATGCAAAGCAATGCATCACGGGGTATTTGGACAGAACCCAGGATGCCCTGTGACCCCTTCTGCCTTCCCTCAAGTCTTAGCAGTGAAAGAGGAAGAGGTGCTCTGTGGGATAGCTGCCCAGAGTGCACCACTCCGAATAGCGCCACAAGTGCTGCAAGTGTGAACATGCTATTGCACAGGCAGCTGTCAGTGTGAACACACAACAGCAGTTTTCCTTTGGCGCTCTCTGAGCGGTGCTGTAACTTCAAGTGTAGACATGCCCTAAGTAATTTTTAACTTGTTCTTTCTCCATTGTAGCCTCTGCTCCTACCTCATTTTCACTTGCATTTACTATGTTAGACATCCGATCTCTACTAATCTTTCTGGTGAAAACTGAAACAAAAAGGTCATTTAGCACTTCTGTCATTTCCATATTTTCTGTTATTACTTTCCCCCCTTCATTGAGTAATGGTCCTACCCTGTCCTCAGTCATCTTCTTGCTTCTAATGTATTTGTAGAATGTTTTCTTGTTATCCTTTATGTCTCTAGCTAGTATAATCTTGTTTTGTGCCTTGGCCTTCCTGATTTTTTTCCCCACATACTTCTGTTCTTTGTTTATATTCATCCTTTGTAATTTGACCTAGTTTCCACTTTTTGTAGGACTCTTTTGAGTTTCATATCATTGAAGATCTGGTTAAGCCAGAGTGGTCTCTTGCTATACTTCCTATCTTTCCTAGACAGTGAGATAGTTTGCTCTTGTGCCCTTAATAATGTCTCTTTGAAAAACTGCCAGCTCACTTGAACTGTTTCTCCTCTTCAGCTTGCTTACCTACCAATTCCCTAAATCTGCATTCTTGAAATCCATTATACCCAAGTTGCCTTCCACTTTCAAATTCTCAACAAGTTCTTCTCTATTTGTCAAAATCAAATTTAGAACAACCTCTTCCCTAGTAACTTTCTCTACTTTCTGAAATACAAAAAATTGTCTCCATTATACTCCATGAACTTGTTGGATAATCTGTGCCCTGCTATTTTATATCCAGTCTTTTTCTTGTGCTGAATTAGTTTACATAATGTAGAACTTCACAAACTATTGAAATATATATATAAGCTTCCTTTAGAAGTTGTTTTTTTTAAGACTTACCTACGCATTCTTCATTATTTAACCTCAGAAGAATAACAAATAAGGAAAATATCGGGAAAATATATCCCTTTAAGTCAGAGGTGGGCAAACTACAGCCCGCGGGCCACATCCGGCCCGCAGGACCCTCCAGCCCGGCCCCATAGCTCCTGGCCCAGGAGGCTCAACCTGACCCCTCCCCTGCTGTTTCCCTTCCCACGCAGCCTCAGCTCACTGCGCTGAGCACAATGCTCTGGGCAGCAGGGCTGCGAGCTCCTGGGGCAGTGCAGCTGCAGAGCCCAGCCTGACCCAGTGCTCTGTGCTGCGCGGTGGCACGGCTGTAGTGCTGCCAGCCACTGGTACTCCAGGCAACGTGGTAAGGGGTCACGGGGGGTTGGATAGAGGGCATGGAAGTTCGAGGGGGTGATCAGGGGCCGGGCTGTGGTTAGGGGTGGTTAGAGGGCAGGAAACAGGGGGGTTGAATGGGGGCAGGGGTCCCGGGAATGCAGTCAGGAAGGAGAGGAGGGGTTGGATGGGGTGGTGGGGGGCAGTCAGGGACGGGAGGTCCGGGGGCAAGGAGCAGGGGGTGGTGGATGGGGCAGGAGTCCTGGGGGGACTGTCAGGGGGTGAGAAGCAGGGGGGGTTGGATAGGGGCTGGGCCACACCTGGCTGTTTGGGGAGACGCAGCCTCCTATAACCGGCCCTCCATACAATTTTGGATACCCGATGTGGTCCTCAGGCCAAAAAGTTTGCCCGCCCTGCTTTAAGTCTACATAAATCAGACTGGTTTTAATTGTTTCAGGCCTGATTCTGCTCTTATTGAAGTCAACAGGAATTTTAGCATTGACATCCATGGGATTCCTTACAAAGTTAGTTAGTTGGGAGAAGTCAGAGAAGCATGTATGGCATTGTTTCTGTTCACTGATGGGATAAAACATGCTAACATTTCTGATGCAAATATCTGCAAATATTCACAATTTATAATTCAGTTTGTGGACACTCATCTATTCATAGATTCTAAGGTGAGAAAGGACCATTGTGTTCATCTAATCTGAGCTCCTATATAATACAGGCCTGAGAACTTCTCCAAAATAATTCCTGGGGCAGATCTTTTAGAACGACATGTTATCTTCATTTAAAAATTGACCATGACCCTTGGTTAATTGTTCCAGTGGCTAAAATTACCCTCACTATTAAAAATGATGCCTTTTTTCCACTCTGAATTTGATCTTATCAAGAGATCTTTGAATTTTTCTGTGACAAGATAGTGAAGAATTTTTTTTAATTTCAGTTATAGTAGAGTAATGCTTTTATTTTATGAAATTTTTACTTGTTTATGCAGTTAAACTATTTAAACAGTCATCATTGTTATCCTTCAATGCGATGCTGGCTGCATTTCTGAAGGTGCTGAGCCCACTTAATTCTCTTTGAATTGAGTTGGAGTTGTGGATATTCAGCTTCTCTGAAAATGAGGTCAATTTGGGGTGGGGGTGCATTTCCAATTAAAGTACTCATTGCAAATAATTGTGTGAGAAGGCCACAAATAGAAGCTCCGGTGTGTAAACATAGGCTGCCTGATACAGTAGTATACATGTTTTCTTTCATTCTTTCTTTCGTTCATTCTTCCGCACAGAATCACCAGTTTTGGGATTTTTCTGCTTCTATTATTTTAGGCTACTGACTACATTTCCCAGATTTGGAAGCCAGTATTAGCCCAAGGGAATACTTTGCTGATTATGGTTACTTCCTTTATTTTGTAGTCATTTGGATGAAATGCAATTTTTCTTAAAAACAGGGAAGCTTTTTAAGATGTAGAAATGGAGCTTTTTATTGTGGAGCTTTTTACCCCATGTTAGATGCCCACCACCTCTCCCTATTAATTTACAAGGCGACGTCAGTGGCCCCACAGACAGAATGGGTGGGAATAAGCGGCTGTGAAAGCTCCCACAATTCATGCTCCCAATTTTGAGGCAATTCAGCTGCTGTTGTGCCAGTGGGGGAGAGAGACAGGAAGCTTAGGAAAGAAGATGGCAGCTCCCACTGAGGTGAGGCAACTGGAGGCATTGACATCTCCTGTTTCCACACTTTATACCTCTCATTCTGAGGCTCCTCTGCTGCTCATAGTGTATTGTTTAAAGGGAAAGTGTATGGATCCTCTAGCCAGCACAGAAAACAAAGTCACCGCACTGTGCTTTTAAATGTAAGAAGAGAAATATCCTTGAAAAAACCTTGACCGAGGGTGTGCTCTGCCACTGCTGGTCCCTGCCATGGGGAAGAGGCAGGAGACAGAAGTGGCTGTAGCTGCTTTCACCTGCTCCCTGGTTCTGACACTGCTGGGCTCTGCCCAAAGCACTGTTCTAATGCAGAGTGAGTTATACCCACCATGATTTGGGGCCACCACTGTGTTGAGGCCTCCTACATGCTGACTTTCAGAGGAGCACAGATAGAATACTGGCAAGTAACAAGGCAGTTGAGAAATAGCTTTTTTTTTTTTTTTCTTTTTTCCCATCTGCATTGGAGATTTGTGGATCCTCCATACCCCCAACCAGTATTCACCATTTAGCCACAATTAGCACACATTAGCATCTGAGACATGTTCTCAAATATCACTGTGTGGTAACAATAGGGAGATGGTGATTTTTTTTTAAATAGTAACAAACATACTCCTGATTTTTCACCTTTTGAAGTATTGCATAGGGACCAAAACACTGTCACTGCTGAGCAGGACTGTACAGAGCCTTCTTTGGATCCTGTTAGTGTCAAATGTTGATCTTATTTTAGTGATTGCTCTTGAAGTTAGTGTGAATTGGGTTGAATATGGGTTGAGTGAAGGAGGCCTGACAATTCATAACCAACGGAGGCAAGAGAGCATAATGGCATTCTACACAGCTGGAGACAGATGAGGATGGGCAGGCTGTGGCGACCCGTGAGAAGGGGACAGGGTGAAATTCCACACAGCTAGAAGTTTCCAATTGATACCAGGTTTTCAGCATGGAAACTGTGGAAGATATCTCTAAAATCCAGCTGGTCCAAGGGAATGGAGAGATATACAGAATACACCTGTGGTTGACAGGTTAGACCAACATGTAAGAAAATCAAGCTTGTCCACAAAGAGTTCACCCAAGGAAGATAGATGATCATTGGAGATTCAATACTCAGAAGAATCGAAAGAACATTCTGCAAGTGACAGGCAGACAACAGGATGGTGTGCTGCCTTCCTGGAGCCAAGACATAAGATATTACTCTAAGGCTTCTGAAGTCGATGGAAATGATCCATTGCTGATGGTTCATATCAGCACTAGTCATGCTGAATTGCAGGATATCTTCCAGATAATAGATTACTTCAGGGAACTCAGAAATATGCTAAAGAAGAATGTCCAAACAGTTTTCTCTATGATCCTTCCTATCCCACGACCAAAGGAAGACAAAAAGAGGAAGGTTCTAAAAGTGAACTGCTGGCTAGGTAAATGGTGTAGTGTGGAAGGTTTTGGTTTTGTGGAACATTGGTCCACCTTCTCTGGGGAGAGGAGGTATATTTGGATCACCTCCACTTGAGTAGAAGGAGGCCAATCTTCTTGGGGACAGGCTGGCGAGAATATAAGGAAGGAGCTCAATGAATAACAAAAGAGGAGGGTAAAACAGGGAAGATATGAGCAACACAAAATCAAAGTGTTGAAAACAAAATCAATCAAGAGATGAAAGTACATGAAGAAAAGAAATTCTTTAATTGACAATATAATAATGCTAGCAGCCTGAGTAACAAACAAGAATTGCAATTGCTCATTTATTAGCATAGTTTTGATCCAGTTGATATTACTGAAACCTGGTGGGATAATTTACATGACTGGAATAAAATGAATGGTGAGAACCTGTTTAGGAAAATTGAGTGGGCAAAAGGGGAAGAGGAGTAGCATTCTGTCAAAAATTGCAATATCCATTTCTGAATCACGGATAACTCATATGAAAATGATCTTGAATGCTTATGGATCAATGTCCTAACAGATAAAGCACAGTATGGGGTAGTAGTTGGTGACTGCTATAGACCACCAAAACACACTAGGGAACATCATACAAACCTATCTATAATATGTAGGGGGAAGAGCTGTGTGATATGGGGGGGCTTCAATTTGTGTGACATATGTAGGAGGTCTGATGCTGCCACTGGTAAAACATTCTTGGAATTTCTAAATATTATAGATGACAATTTCCTAACTCAAAAAGTGTTGAAGCCAACCTGGCAGATTATTTTAATTAGACCTTGTCCTAACAGATCTAGAGGAACTCATAACAGAACTATAAATTAATGATAGCTTAGATACCCATGAAAATGACTTGATAACATTTACGTTGTGAGAAACAGAACAAAGTCCAGATGACCGATACTTGTTCTTGGTACTTTAATATGGCCAGTTTCACAAAGCTGAAAACAATTCTGAGGCAGATCAGCTGGGAGGAAGAATTTAATCTGAAAAATTTAAATTATAATTGGGAATTGTTTAAGAACACCACACCTGATGCCCAAAAAGCCACAATCAAGGAAGACGGTCATATTGGCTTTTTTTTTTATTTTAAAGGCCTGGTTTAGAGGGTAAATTAAGGAAGCTATAATATACATGGGAGAAAGGGGAAGTTGATAGTAATCAATATTAATCAGAAGCTAGGAAATATAGAAAATTGATAAGGGACGCAAAGGGACACAAGGAGAAATCAATGACTAGTAGAGTTAAAGAAAATAAGGAGGATTTTTTAAAGTATATTAGAAATAAAAAGAACCATAACAAGGTATTGGTCCATTACTTAATCAAAATGTTACAATTACCAATAATAATGCAGAAAAGGCAGTTGTGTTGAATGAATATTTCTGTTCTGTATTTGAGAAAAACAGATGATGTAGAAATATCATATGATAACACTTTTTCCATTCCACTAGTATCTCAGAAAGATGTTAAACAGCAGCTACTAAAGTTAGACATTTGTCTAATCAGCAGGTCCAGATAACTTGCATCCAAGAGCTCTAAAAAGAACTGGCAGGGGAACCTGCTGAACCATTAATACTGATTTTCAATAAGTCTTGGAACACCAGGGAAATTCCAGAAGACTGCAAGAAAGCTAATAATGTGCTAATATTTAAAAAGGGTAAATAGGTTGACCCAGATAACTATGGGCCTCTCTGCCTGACATTGATTTTGGGCAGGGTAATGGAACAGCTGACATGGGACTCGATTAAAAGGAAGATAATATAACTAATGACAATTAACATGGGTTTATGGAAAATTGATCTTGTCAAACTCACTTGATATTTTTTCGTTGAGTACATCAACATTTTTTACCTTTGACTTCTGTAAAGCATTTGACTTGGTACCACATGGCATTTTAATTAAAAAACTAGAATGATATAAAGTTAACATGGCACACATTAAATGGATTAAAAGTTGGATAACTAATTGTAAACAGGGAAGCATCATCAATTGGTGTGTTTCTAGTGGGGTCTCACAGAGATCAGTTGTTGGCCTTATTATATTTAATATTTTTATAAGTGACCTGGAAGAAATCATAGAATCATCATTCCGAAAGCCTGTGGAGGACACAAAAGCTGGGGAAGTGGTCAGCAATGAAGAAGTCAGACACAGAGTGAAGTGTATTTTGCTTGTTAAGCTGTGCACAAGCAAACACTATTTGTTTTAATGTAACTAAATGTAAAGGTATCCATCCAGGAACAAAGAATGTAGGCTGAAGACCGCTATCCTGGGAAGCAGCGACTTTGGAAGGCTTAGTGATAATTAGCTAAACATGAGCTCCTAGTGTGACACTGTGGCCAAAAGAGCTAACACAACCCTTGGATGCATAAACAGGGAAATCTTGAGTAGAAGTACAAAGGTTACTTTACTTCTGTATTTGGCACTGGTGTGACTGGAGCTGAAATACTGTGTCCCGCCTTGGTGTTCATGATTCAAAATTGATGTTGATACATTGAAGAGTGTTCAGAGAGGAGCCACAAGAATGATTAAAGGATTATAAAACATACCTTATAGTGACAGACTGAAGGAGGTCAATCTATTTATCTTTAACAAAGAGAAGATTAAGGGGTGACTTGATTAAGTACCTGTATGGGGAACAAATATTTAATAATGGGTTCTTCAGTCTAGCAAATAAAGGTATAACATGATCTAATGGCTGGAAGACGAAGCTAGACAAATTCAAACTGGAAATAAGGTGCATTTTAACAGTGAGGATAATTAACTATTGGAACAGTTCATGAAGGGTTGCGATGGATTCTTCATCACTGATGATTTTAAAATTGTGTTTGGATGTTTTTCTAAAAGATCTGCTCTGGGAATTATTTTGGGGAAGTTCTATGGCCTGTGATTATACAGGAGATCAGACTAGATGATCACAGTGGTCCTTCTTGGCCTTAGAATCTATTGAAAAAGGAGCTCAGAATTTGGCTCTAAGGACAATATATTTGCAGAACTGCATGTCCCTCCTAGTTCAAGAAGAAAGAAACTAAGACAAGGAATTGAATCATGTAAGGTTGTGCAAAGCCTTGTCTTAAAATCACTGAGATAACACACAGGAAAGTACTTTGTAGAGAGCAGAAGAGACAGGAAGTTTCCTAAACTGTCAGCAAAAATGTACATGATGCCCTGTTTTTGCAGATTTTAAAGAAAAAGGATTGAAAGGAACAGTGAAATTAATTAAGAATAGCCTAGGATCTGGAATCTCAAAATGGTTGTAGTCTCAGGTTTTGTTGGTCTGTATAGTTTGGAAAGTTTCTGTAAACCTATATCCTTCAGGCATCCATTTCATAGAGCTTCCCAGAATGTATCAGTCTAGAGTTTTCAAATGCATGCAGTACCTCAACCAAAAATCAATACTTTGACACCAATATGTATTGTGTTGATGGCCTGTTCAGCTTTCAAACTCTAACAATAGATACCTCACACAGCCAGGGATGTCAAAGGTGTATCATGCCAAGGGGAAAGAACATTAGTGGGTTATGTGCCACTTTTAAAGAAATGGATTTGGAAAAGGCAGCTGGAAATTTAGGATGAAATTATGTTGTGTTCTTTCCCTGAGGAAAAAAATGTTCTGTTCTTTCCCTAAACACTGAAAACTGGATGGGGAAGACAATACAGTACATTTGTTTACTTCTTGAAGAGAGTGCTATTTGATTTATGGATTAGCAGACGTTTGCAAACTAAGAAGAACATGAAGAATCTCTGGGTGGACTGATAGCTGAGACTTGATAATGGAGTTTATCAGATGCTGGTATGTTCTTAAAGTTATATTTATTACTTTCCCACCTAGTTTTATAGGGAAGAATATGATATGTCAACTAGAATCACATTGTGACAAACACTGCCAAAAAGAATTGTACTATTATTTATTCTAACAGTGTTTTTTATTCAAGTACCCTAAGTCCTTCAAAATAGGTGTGTTGCATATCCCTAAATCAACCTCTACAGGTTTTTGGAAAACCTCTCTTTCAATATCTTTAATAAACAGGGACAACCCGTCAAATAGTTCTGTAATTATTGTATGTTACTTTTGCTATTGTTAGTATAGTATATATATAGCTATAGTACTTCCCAGATTTTTTTCTATAACAATGATTTTTCCACTAGCATGCAATTAGGGCTACCTATTTTTTCTATGGAATATTGATAATTGTGTTTTGTTTGTTCTTTCAGCTACTCTGGCTGTTTAATTCATTGCTGCTGCACTTTTGTTTGGATATTCTTTTATACTTCTTAAATATTTTGTTTGATGAACTTTCTGTGCATGTCACCTCCAAACCATTTAAGACTGCTCTGGGATTTGCATGTGAGAAAGTCATTATGTGGCTGTCTGTCTTAGCTTGAAGTACAGTGTGATCTCCTTAGCACGTGGCTCTGAAGCAGTCCGCCCCTTTAAGAGACTAGATAGACTGGGAAGATAACTGTTGCAGAAGGCTGGCCAAAGCTTCCCAGCCCATGCAGTTTGTGAATCTCATTAGCTAGTTTAATTTTTTGTTTCCACAAATATTATCTAATAGATTTGACCAGGATTTTTTCAATGGAAAATATAGTTTCTGCAAACTCTAATCTGCCGTGCTGTTTTGTCATTTATTTCTATTTCCTGTTGGGAAAACTGAAACAAAATATCTTGTTTCAGGTGCGTTTGATCTGAATCAAAACAAAATTTGATTTGTTGAACTCAGCCTAAACATTTTGTTTTGAATCTGTGCAAAATTAAACTGCATTTGCCTATGATGTCATAGCACATCGTGGCAGTTGTCGTTTGGGTGCCTCGTTCATCTCTTCTGCCCTGTGGATTGGGCTCCTTTGCTGGACTGTATTTCCCATGATGCAGTACATTCTCCCCTCTGACCAAGCCACATGGTGAATCATAGGAGTCACATCACTGTGGGTGCATCATGGGAGGTATACTCTGGGCAGGAAGCCTCTCCAACAGGAGAGAATGAAGGCAGGAGGCACCCAAACTACAGTTCTCACAAGTCACTTCAGCACCACAAGTAGATGCGGTTTCACATCAGATAGACTCATAATGAAACATTTAGATACTGGTTGGGTGCGGTAATATCTTTTACTTGACCAACTTCCTTTTGTGAGGGAGACAAGTTTTCAAGCTTAGGCAGAGCTCTTCTTCAGGCCTGGGAAAGGTATTCCAAGCATCACAGCTAAATGCAAGTTGGAACAGATTGTTTGGCATAAGTAGTTAACACATTTTCCAAAGGACCATTCATGGTAGAGTGGCCTGTTAACACCTCTGCAGTTATAGGACAAAAAGCGGGGGTTAGCAGGTTACAGATTGTTGCAATAAGCCATAAATCCAATGTGTCCCTTCAGTCCATGATTTTTAGTGTCTAACAGAGTGATGAATTTAAGCTCCCAGGTTTCCTTTGAAGATGAGGATTTATAGGTCGGCCTTTGTGAATGATCACTTTGTGAAAAATGTTCACTCACAGGTGATAGGCTGTTTTTGTCTTTTATCATGTTCTTATGTGAGTTCAGCTGAGAGCATCATGACTGTTTCACCCAGATAGTTGTTACTGGGGCATTTAGTGCACTGGATGAGGTACACCACGTGTTGTGATAGGCATGTGTAAGATCCTTGGATTTTGAAAGGTGTGTTGTGGGGGGTGTTGACAGGGGCAGTGAATTGTATGGGCCTGTGGTGCCCAGGCTCCAGCAATATTCAGGTCCTGGTGGCCCGGCTCCACCAATGTTTGGGGCCAGGTCTCTCCCCCAGCCCTGCCTGCTGCCCCCCTGCACCTCCCCTGAGTGTCCCCCGGCCCCCACTTGCTGCCCTTGCGCACCTGGAGCATCCCTGCCTCTCCCCTGCAGCTCCATGTTGCTTCCGCTCTGCTGGCTCTGTGCATGAACTGCTGCCGCAGGGTCCTTGTGCCCCCCATTCACTACTGCCAGGGCAGGCTGACCCTGAGCCTGCCCTTCCCCCTCAGACCCTTTCATTTTCCAGCGGGACCCTCCACCAGCACATGGGATGCTGGGCAAGGGGCAGCCACATCCCCCCACTCCCAGTGAGGCTACAGTGAGGGGCAGCAGGAGGGGAGGAGGCGCACTTGTGATGGCAGCCCACACCGCAGGGGAGGCAAGTGGGCTTCCTAGATCTGAGAGGGGCCCTAGGAGCATGTGCAGTGACAGTGGTGAGACGTGAATGTGCTGCTGGGGGGGGGGGGGGCTCCCCCAGAGCTTGATGCTGCGAGCAGGGAGAAGGCTGAGGGGAGTCCTCCTCTCTGGCCCCAGCCTCAGGGCAGCCTGCCTGCACCCCAATCTCATCCCCATCTCTGCCCTCCCCCAGAGCCCACAGCCCCAGCCAGAGCCCTCACCCCCCTGCACCTCAACCCTCTGCCCCAGCCCTGAGTCTCTCCAACACCTCAAACCCTCATCCCCAGCCCCAGACAGAGCCCTCAGCCCCCCGCACCCCTACCTTCTGCCCCAGCCCTGAGCCCCTCCCAAACCCCTCATCCCCAGCCAGAGCCCTCATCCCCCTGCACCCTAATGCTCTGCCCCAGCCCTGAGCCTCTTCCCCCATCATGAACCCCTCATCCGCAGCCCCACCCCACAGCCCTCACCCCACACCCCAAACCCCTCATCCTCACCCCTGCACCCCCTCCCTCTGCACCCCCTCCCACCCCCAAACTCCCTCCCAGAGTCTGCACCCCTCACCCCCTCCTGCACACCCACCCCCTGCCCCAGCCCAGAGCCTGCACCCAAACTCTGTCCCAGAGCCTGCACCCCAACCCCCTTCCCACACACCCTCTGCTGCCCCCAAACATCCTGCACCCTGCACCCCAATCCCCTGCCCCAGCCCAGGGTCTGCACCCCAGACCTCTTCCCCTGACCCAAACTCCTTCCCAGAGCCTTAGGCAGGTGGGGGGCAGTGTTTGGGGGGGGCAGGTTCTGGGCACCACCAAAATTTCTACAAACCTGTCAGCCCTGGCCGTTGATCATTGTAGCAGTGGGGATATGTCTGGAGGTTTTGCATCTGTTGTTCCAGCAAGGTCTGGTGCCACTTTGAGTTATCTTATCTGTAGGGAGCTTGCTTCTGATGAAGAACTTGCAACTACAACTGCACTGCATATATGTTTAGATACAGTTTAACAACAATTCAATTTGGGAATGTCAAAACATTTGGAATGTTCTGACATTTTCCAATTGAAATTATTTGGAAATTTCAGTTCGGGGTTGGGGATTGACATTTCATCTTTTCATTCCTATTAGGGATAAACTCAAATATTGAAACATTAGAATTTCACATAGGATGGAAATTCTGATTTTTGCTTTTCTCTATTACCTACCATTATTTTTCATTATGAGTGACTGTTATCTTTCTCCATTTTTGTACTTCTAATAACCAATTATGTTTCTTTTTAAGAAGCTTTTGGGTGCACAATTATGTTTATGATCCCTCAGCAAAGTATCCTTGTCATTATCTTTTTTTTGTTTAATTTTTTGATGTGTGCATAATACTTAGGTAACAGGTCTCATGAAATGGCATGATAAACATAACAGGGGTACTTATGGTGGCATGTTTGTCATTAATAATTATTGGTCTGCTCACAAGGACTGGGGAAGGGAGTTCAACATGCTGCATGATGTCTGATTTATACATAGGGTGTATATCTTTTTTTCAAATTCTAGAAAGGTTTTTTTGTGTTTTCAGACTGTTATATATCTTCCCTCATCTTCAGGACTGCACAACTCCACCTTTGTTTTGCTATCATTCTTTCCGTATTTCTTTCCAAGCAATCCTTCTTACAGCTTCTACTGTATCATTGTCCCACTTCTACTGTCCCACTTGTGCCACCTTTCAACTTCCATCCTCCCCTTCCATCATACATTCTGGAAGTACATCTCTCCACTTGGACTTATGTAGGACTTATGTTTATGCAGTCTTTCTGTAAAGAGGGTGAATTTCACACCAAAATAAACAGCTTCCTTTATTGAAATCCCTTCTTAGCACTGACCCTCTTATCCTCCATGCACAATTCTAAGCATACTAAGGAGCCTTAATAAATAATAATGAGTTTGAAAGCTGCATTATGGTTTTGATTTGTGCCAAAATATTTTATTAGCTTTTGTCGTCACAGGAACTTAAATTCCTCTCGCGGCTCAGTGCAATTGTTGGTATTTCTTAGGCTTGCTCTTTGTGAACCTAACTCAGAAATTAATGATCATATGGGCCTTTTTCAGTGGAATGTATAGAGGTTTGAATTCCAGATAGGCTGAGTGCCTAGGGAACATTTTCTTGCAGCTCTGATAGAAATCCATTGGCTGCTAGGTTCCCTAGCACACCTAAACTGCATCATTGATATAGTCTTATTGTTTTCAAATACAAAGAGGGTCATGTTGTGTAATATACATTCAAGGGCAACAGAAGCACAGTTCACTGGCCATTGTATTGTACTGATTAGTATGTGTGGAAGACACAAGAGACTCTAAGGAATAAGTACCATTTTTGCAACAGGAAAACAGTGGTGACTACAGCAATCTTAGGGCCAATTAGAAAAATTAAAATAAACACAACACTTGTCATAATTAAATGTTTTCATCAAAACTGTACAAAGACATTTGGAATATTTTCAGATGAAGAGGAATTAAATTAAAATGATGGTATATTGACAAGCACCAGACACATAATGCCTAGGTTTGAAAGAGAGGGATAAAATTCAGGAATCAAGAAAATGTCTGATAAAGCACAATGAAGAGTTGTAACTAAACTCAGCCACTGCTATTTTCCATCCCAACCTAGCTCTATTGTATCATCAATCAAGGAACCATTTTAAATCTGACAATATGGCAAAAAAGTGCTTAGAGGGCTGCTGTGGATTTCAGCTGTGTTTTAGTCATTTCTGTGACCCTTAAGCTATAGATGGAAGTCTAGAGCTCAAATATCTTGACTGATACATTTTGTTTACTGTATCGTGTCAGATTTTTAGATACTACAATATGGTTTTCTTACTGCAAAGTTACTATACATATAACACTCTGTAAACAGAAAATTTTTAAATATAGGATAAGAAACATGTACTTACTTCTACTGCATTTATGTCTTGAAACCCTAGAATAAGGACCTTAAAAGGCTCTGTTAATCACATTTTAAACAGAAGAAGAATAATCCTTCTCTGATTTTCTTTGTGGTGTTTGGTAAAGTATAGTTATGCAAGCTTTATAAATAATCAAATTTGACTTGAGTTCTCTGCATACTCAGAGTATAAATATATGGCAAACAGTTCAATATTTGTTGTCCTGCCTGAGTTTCACATGTACAGAAACGGCATTGTTTAATTAATCAGATGACTTTACATTACACATTGCTGTGCAAAACGATGAAGAAATATTTTTAACGTTTTTAGTTTTAAGTGTTTTTGCTTTAAGACAATTTAGTAAAAAAAAAAAATCTCCCTTTTCCCCCACCCCAAAATTGGTACATTGTCGCCACTCATATTGAATCTAAGCTGCTTTTTTATCGCTTATTGCATAGTTGTATGATTGCAAACATTTGTGATGAAAAAAGACCTTGCAGATGAAGAATACCTATATTTGTGCATTTTCTAATAAATTGTTGTTTTTTTTTATTGTATCTGTGCTCCTACTGGGAAGGAAAATGCATGGAAAAATCACAATTTAGTTAAGGCAATAGTAGAATAAAAACTTCTAGAGCAATTAATAGACCAAAATTTGAAGAATGATCTAAATACATTTGTCTATGTACTGTAGCATGTGGAGCATCAAAAGGACTGAGATGAGACCAAATTGTGAAGTCTTTGTTTCAATTTCCATTCCCCCAAGCGTCTCTTTGAAACTTCAGCTATGTCAGAGGGGAATCCCAGTACAGTATACAGAGTTAGAAAAAAAAATCTGCGGGAGAGGGAAAGGGAAACCAAGTTGGGCTTCTTTCTTGTGTCTTAAAAGTTTGTCACACTCCAGAGTGTAATGAAAGTCACAATATTATGTAGAATGGGCAAGATTTGAATAAGAAGCAAGTAACTAGAATTACGATTCCCTTCCATTACTAGCACTGAATGCTACTGTATCTGCTTCTTTTGTGCTTGTATTGTGTTCCTCTGTGAGTCTAGTATTACACTGAAAACTGGTATTACAGGACTCATATTATTAGTTACTTCTGCTAGTGATACAGCTGTCCCTACTCCTCCATGTCAGTAATGCTGGATGTGCAAAATTAGGAACAGTACTTGTGTTGCCACCATAATGCAGTGGTGTTTTATACAGTGAGGTGCAGAAATTCAAGAAGTGGTAGAGAATCTTTCTGTAAAAAGGGGAAGGGTGGAAAAGCAATTCAAGTCACACACACATATGTATGGACCAGATCCTCTGGTAGTATAAACTGACAAAAACTCCATTGACTTCAGTGCATCTACTTGGGTTTATACTAGCTGAAGATCTGGCTGATGGTGTAAGTATAAGGTCCAGTTTTGCGCTCATATTCATGGGTACAATTCTCAATGACTTCAAATTGCAACCATGTATTTAAAGGGAAACTTGAGTACTGCTGACATGTTGCAATAAGTCATTATTTAAATCAGAGCTGGATAAAATATTCTTAGCAACTTTAAAAATGGCCCATGTTCACATTTTCACAGAATATACTAAAAATGGAAGAATGTTGTATGTGCATAGCAAGACAGTGCCTGCAAGTCCTCAACATCCTGTTTTTAATAAAGGTTGAAATGAAACCTGAATATTCAACAGTCTTCTCATGCTTTGAAATGGGTTAGGGTTTAGGTGTCCTCACTGCAGTTTTAAGATGGTTTCCCATAATTAGGGCTTATCCTTGAATTCCATGTTGGGGAAATTATCTTTTTATCCTTTTATTCAGTTTGCCATTCTCACTGGAATGTGGAAACAGGCAAAAGCAAAGAACATATAAAATTGACTGCTACACAAAACCTCATTAAAAATATCCCAAAGCAGTAAAAGTTATTACCTTTTTAAAAAATAACTTATTTTTGGATTTTGGAACTGCAGCACTTTAGGTATTGGTATAAATGTATAGTATCCCTTGTAGAATACAGTGAGATCCTCAAGATACCATCAAGAACTACCTGAAACCAATACTTAAAACATCAATAAATCTATTTTCTATATATATGAGTTGTCTGGGTCTGCTGTCTAGCATAATTTCTTCTTTGGCAGCAGTTTCCATTTCGTGGGTTTATTTTGAAAAGTGTTGGGATGGCAGGTTTGACATACTGAGTGATGTAGCACATCAATTCATATTTATTAGCATTGGGTGAAACTGGAGAAACAGTCACCACAAATGTGTGCAAATTCATAGGTCAGTTTTTAGGTCATCAAGATTCCACCTTATGACTCCAGAACTCTTGTGCTAATCATTTCAAAAGTCCAGTGAACTTCAAGTTATGTGTATTTGAAATGTTAATCTTTGATAATTTTTGCTGGTGGAGAAAAGACAAGGAGTGATGAAGCAGCAGAGAAAGGATTGTCTATATTTGTAATAAATTATACACAGAGACACATACACTATCAGGCAGTATTGGTATAAAGTCTGTATTGGGTCCTTGCCCCCACAAGTTCCACCCTATTATGTGATGTGTGTAGGGCCAAGCTGAGATATGAGAGCAGACTTTCCTTGGCCAGTGGTAAGTGCCAGCAAGAATAGCAAAAAGAAAATAGCAAGTATCCTGTCTGTTTCACTGCATAACTGTCTCTAATTTTAAGTAGCAGTAAAACTGACCAGATCCAGAGCTACTTCTCAGAAGCCTGCAGCCTCAGTCCTTTGTTGCTGCTTAGTGTACTGTTGGTGAGGAGAAAACAGAGGACTGTCCTTCATATCCACTTCATCTCTTTGTTTCCTCAGTCTTTCAGTAACAGAGGACTGCGTCTGTGAGTCTTGGCTGCTGCCTGTAGCCATCCAATAAGGTATTTCAGTGGTACTACCACTGGCTGGTTTTGCTACTGCCGTAAACACTGTTGGCTGAGAACAGCAAGAGAGATGTGTCGGGGTAAGTAAAGATTAGTGCAAAGCTACCTTTGTTTCGCCAGCATCCAGAGAAGGCAAGGGAAGAGTTTAGACCCCCTTTCTCAATAGGGAGCAGGGAGAGTGGGTAGCAACCAGGAGGATAGAGAAAGGAAACAGAGGCAGGGGAAAGGAGGAGAGAAAGTGATGTTTCCCTTTTTTTCCATCAGTGGAAGGTTGAGACGCTTACAAGGCAAGGCCCATATGAAAGATGAAGCCACTCAGCAGGGAGATAGGCCAGTACTCCATTGGGAAACACCCAGAAGGAGTGTGATGAGGTCATGCTGGACTTCACACAAACCTGCCAACCCTGGATCTTCCTCCACCCCAGGTCATATTTCACAACAACCTCTTGCTAGCTAATTTTAGTGCTCTACCTTCTAAATTCCCCCAGCCCTGCTTCATTAATATCATGCTTTCCATTTAATACAGGGACTTCATGTTGAAAGAAAACAGTTTGAAAGTACCCACAGTTAGAAGTGGCAGTAGCAGGTATTCAAATACCCACCTAGGATTAAATCCTGGCCTTTTTTAAGTCAACTGAAGTTTTGCCATTGACTTCAATAGGGCTGGGATTTCATTCACGAAGTATCTTTATTCAAAATGATCCCATAGCTGTATTCAGCTATCCACGCTGTTTTCAATTGGAAGCTAGAATAGTTTGCCAGTCATTCAAATTATTGTTGGATAGTGCAGCACATTTGTAATTTGAATCTGACAGCTTCAAAGATGAGGTTGAACAGGGTAGCTAAGCTAATGTGCAAAAATGATCTATTATACGTAGGGCCACATAAAACAGTTCAAATTAACCTTTGTAAGTGCTGAACATCACTGTTTTAGATTAGACTATATTACACTGGTGGGATATTGAGATTGAATGATAGATAAAACCATGCATTAAGGCTTGGATCCAATTCCTATCACCTATTTTCAGCTAAAAGTTCAAATAGTCTCATATTTCCCCCTAAAATGTGCAGCTTATTTTAGAGATTTCAAGCATTCCCCAGGTGCATAGTTTTATTCAGAACTGGAACAATCTTCCTGCTGGAGGTGACTGCTTTGTGATATTGTACTTGCTCCTTAAAACTCCTTTGTCTCCTATTCATCTCCAATGAACTATATACTACTAGAAATCAAGAATACTGTCCAGTGTGTTTGAATTACAGACATTTTAAAATTCTCAAATGTGTAATAATCCCATATAGCTATATATTATTTTTAAATTACAGGAGTCCTGGGAGCAACTCAAGTACTCTCACGCACAGTTTCTGGGAATCAGGAAATACCCTGGGAATTGTAACTAGGGCTTTGTTAATGTAGCAGCCTCAATTTGTTTAAATTTGCATGAAGCTAAATGCTTCACTTTGAGTATCAAGTTTGAATGAATTCCAAAATCATGTCATGCTCCCAAAATCATGAAATTGACTTAAAAATCTTTTCTTTTTTTTAAATTGATATATTTTAATTCTTGTAAATTTCCTTCTGGTTTCTAAGCCTTGCACTTTTGCCATGGTTTCAAGCTTTTCTCGGAAACCAGAAGAGCTAGAGATTTAATGAAAAACTGAATTTGTCATGCAATCTCTTGATTCTAGGAGCTGCTGTGGCTTTAAGGAAAACACTAAATATCACCAGACTTAAGATTCACAAGCATTGGAAACACTGTGTAGAGCAGGGCTGGTGATTGGCAACTGAAGGAAGAGGAAAACCTCCAGCTTCAGCTCTGGGCCTCCTGCTCCTCTCTCCCTAGGGAAGGAACTGTGTTACACAAGAGCTTAGTTCTAAGATAGACCAGCTGTGAGGAGGGGCGGCTGGCCTAACACATTATTTGCAGAAGGTGAGAAGGGACCAGAGCCAATCTTCCTTGTTCTAAAAATGGTATATTCCATCACCTTCCTTTTTAAAATCATCAGATAGGGTTTCATCAGCTGCTCTTCTTTCCTCACAGGATTTTATTTAGTCCTGAGAGCAGAGAGACCTTCTGAGGGTGAGGTAGGTGCCTATCCAGCCAGCTAAGGTAAGTAGGGCCCTGCTAGTGTTCATTGTCTGGAGGTAGTCAGCATTAATTGCGTGTGGATCAGAGGGCTATCTTCAAAAATTATCCCCTACCTTCTGGTACCTCACAAGAAACCCAAACAGACAGTCCTTTCCCCATCAGCCTGAGCATAACAGCTTGTGCTTGGAACCCTCAAGCCCCCTTAGACCTTTGCTCTAAATGAATAAAATTTGGAACACCTGTTCTTTACTGGTATAAATGTTGTATATGTTCAGTTACAAGCAACAGACCACAATGAATTCTAAAGCATAACATCTCTTTATAAAACATTGTTGCTTGCTTACTCAAAGTATTATTGTGAATACACGTATTATTGTCCTTGTGCAGCAAGAAATAAATGTCCCTAATATTCTGTCCCACCATGCATTGGGCCCTGGTTAAAACCTGAGATGCACCCATTGAGATTGTCACCAGTTTAGCACTTCCAGGGCTTGGTTACAGAAATAAGTCTTGATTTTGATCTCATGGACAGTGGTGTAAATTAGCATGAGGGTGGTGGCAAGCAGGCCCGCAGAGTGGATATCTCTAGAACACTGGAGGCATAAGTTGCATACTATTTCAGTTACAAAGTCATTTTCATGAATGCTAGTAATCTATTTTAAAGTCATGAAAAATTGTTTAATACATTAAAATACTTCATATGTCTTCTTTAGTCTTTAATAATTAAACGAAATTTTAATTTTCTTATGAGGTAGTGGGAATAGACAAAGCAGGGAATGGATGGGATAAATCAACATGATAAATTAATTAATGGATCACAGGAGGGACTTTAAATTAGGTCACTTCTTAGATTGAGGCAGCTGGTTATTTGCTTTAGAGCTCATGTTAGGAATACCTAAGGAGATGTTTCCTGGCCTCAAACCTCTCTAGCAAAAGCCATGCATAAAAAGCTCAATAACCCCAAGCATGTCATCTGGTCACAAGATTAATAAACGGACAAAGACTTATAGATTTTGTCAGCATATGGATATTTTTCAGCATACAAGAATTATACATGTTATCTTTTGGCTAATTTTATACCACACAGTGAAAAATAAAGCCCTCCATTTACCTATATATTTCTCCAATGCAAGTAAGCCTGTTGTGGACTTTCTGCATTGCTAAGCCACTTAGATCAAGTCAAAATGGGAAGTAAAGAGGTAAAATTTTCAGAAGTATCTAAATGATTTAGGAGCCTAAGCCCCATTTTTGAAAGTGACTTAAGTACTTAGGAACCTAAGGGTCATTTAAAGTCAGTGTGACTTAGACTCGTAGGGTATGTCTACATTGCAATAAAAGACCTGGGAAAAGGGGTGCGGGGAGCACTGTTGCAGTTGGCCCATCTCAGGTGACTCAGGCTCACATGGCTCAGGCTGCAGGGATATAAAACTGCAGTGTAGATGTTTAGGCTTGGGCTGGAGCCCACGCTCTGAGACCCTGTGAGAGGGGAGGATCTTGGAGCCAGGGCTCCAGTCAGAGTGTGAATGTCTGCTCCCCTCACAATTTTATATCCCAGCAGCCCAACCCTGCTAGCCTGAGTCAATTGACCCAGGCTCCGTGACTTAGTGCACAGGTTTTTTATTGCAGTGTAGAGGTACCGCTAAATTACTTCCATACTTTTGAAAATTGTACCCAGGAACTTCCACCAGTTGTTCTGAGGCTTGAGCCCTTAGCTAATCAGTTTTACTCTGTCTTTTTAAATATTTTTGGGTGCCAGGCACTAGAGAGGTATGGGGAGTTGTTTACTTCCTAGTCAGTGTTCTCTATTTTGTTCTGTTCCCATTATCAATGTATTGAATTGACACACTTCTTGGGCCTGCATGGTGTGGCAGGTAGGAAGGATAACTGCTAGTCATTGAACACTTCCCCTGCCACATAAATGCGTGGTAACAGGGGGCATATCTGGTGGCCCTGATTCTGACAGGTATGTTGGCACTGCCTGGACCAAGAGATGGATGTGTTGGATCTGCTAATTAGCAGCTTTCACTTGAGTGGCCGCTGGACCTCTTTCCCTCCTTTGGCTGGTGTTGTACATTGTGCTATCTTACAGATTTTAGATAATGATCTCCGCCTGGGAGGAACCTTCTCTCCTTTCAATCCTGTAGAAGCATCAGGCACACCACTGTGCTATAGAAAGGCGGGATCTTGAAGCGCTGGGAGTACATATTAAAATGGTCTTTCTGAGCCTTAGAGATTTATATAACACTGCACAATTTGGAGTTACTACAATTTTGTTCAGGTGCTCTGGACTTGTACCCTATTTAGGGCTAGTATGAGACTCAAAACTTAAATGGATATGATTTTCATGACTGACAACTACATCATAAAAGCATAACACTATTAGACACAACTGAGAGGTTCTGCTCACAGGAAGGTCAGAATTGAAATAGCAATAATGCTATTAGATAGTACTGAGGTGTATTAGCAGAATTGTGGGGGTGGCTTAGTAATATGGTGAACAAATATTTTCAGAAGCCAGACTGTAATTTGCCATCACTACTGCCTGTACAGTTTAAAAGGAATGTCTTCGTTGAATTGTAAATGATTATACGTAGACAATCCAACTGCATCAGTACAAACACTAAGAACCATGTGTTACTTTTCATCTATGCTCTCTCAAGTG
This sequence comes from Lepidochelys kempii, assembly GCF_965140285.1. Classification (NCBI taxonomy): domain Eukaryota; kingdom Metazoa; phylum Chordata; order Testudines; family Cheloniidae; genus Lepidochelys; species Lepidochelys kempii. The sequence continues at coordinate 71,670,864 of NC_136388.1, forward strand.
TCTTGGAAACAATATCAATACAAGATCTAGTCTGCAGACTTTGCTAGCTCTCTGTAGCTAATGTATGTTCTAAAATGCAACACAGATGTACATGATAGGTCTGTATGGTGCTAGCTGCAGAAAGTAATGCATGGACAACAAAATAAAAATTGATATACTAGTGTAAATCAGTGTAGCACCCAGTGGAGGATTTAGAGTTAGTGGGGCCCTGTGCGCAGCTTCATTTTCAGGGCCCAGCCAAGAAAAATAACATCCCCCCCCCCGCCCCCGCCCAGTTTTAATTCTTTTTTTTCTTCCTCCTCCTCCTGTATTATAAGTAATAGGAAGTAAATGAAAATAAAGTGAGGTACCTTGATTGGGGCAGGGGGTTGGGGTGAAGGAGGAGGTGTGGGGGGTCGGGCTCTGGGGGGAGGGGGGGAGTTTGGGTGCTGGGTAGGGGGTCTGGGCTGGGCAGGGGCTTGAGGTGTGGGAGGGGTCAGTGGGTGTCACTTACCTTGGGCAGCATGGCTCCCAAAGCAAATAGGACACCGCTCTGTAGCGGCTCCGAGGCCAGGGGGGAGGGGGCTCTCTGCGCACCAATGGGAGCTGTGGAGTCGGCGCTCAGGGCAGGGGCAATGTGTGGAGACGCCTCCCCCCAGGGGTCACAGGGACATGCCAGCTGCTTCCAGTAGCAGCGTGGAGGGAGGGAGGCAGCACGGGCAGGGAGCCACCTTAGCCCTGCTGCACTTCTGCTGGCACATCTCTGCGTGCCCCTTGGGAATAGGGGGGCAGCACATGGAGCCGCCTCACCCCGCCAGGGCTGCCAGCAGCTGGCCACTTCTGGGGGCGGCATGAGGCCACCGGCCATGGCATGCGGGCAGCCTGCCTACCTGAGCCTTGCTGCAGCTGCCGGCCAGGACTCGGGCAGGTTGTCAGATGAGATTTGTCCTGCATTTTGGGGGCCTCCCTGTCATTGGAGGCCCCATTCCACTAAACTGTTTGTTTCATGATAAATCCACCTCTGGTAGCAGATTTAAATGGAATGACAGTGATTTATACCAGTTGAGGAGCTGGCTCATTATGTCAAAAGGATTATGGCCCCGATCCCCTGGCATGATGCAGTGACCAAGTGTAAGGGAAGTTGCCTGGGGGAGCAAAGGCTCTTGTTGCCCCCACCCCTCCTTGCTGAAGGCAAAGCCAATTCCACACTACATCCGTTCCTGGCTATGGTTCTATCTCCTTGGGACTGTTTGCAGCAGTGGCTGCTCTAAATAGTGTTGGAAGATTGGCTCTACACAAAAGGGCCCCAGGGTCCAGACTGTGCAGAGATTAACTTTGCAACCACCTCCTCACATAAACTGTATGCAGTTTGGCCAGATGCCAGGATCTGGCCCATCATCTCATTTACCCTGGCAATGACAACTGCTCTGAATGTCCTTGCATCAAAACATAAAAAACAAACCATGGACCTGTAACTGTGGATGGATTGCTCACAGTGCCTTTTATGTAATGGGTTACTGATAAGCATAATAGTTGTAACGGTTGCTTTTCTTTTTATATAGTAACATACTTCAATTATTTAAAAGTGATTGTTCACAAACATGGATGTGTGATAACTCTGTTATCATCTTCAGAGTAAAAGTCTATTCAAAGCCTAGTGTGATTTCCTGTCAATCAAGCTCTTGTTGATTTTATGGGAAAGATATCACATTGGAAGGTTTGAGTGAAAAATTCTTTAAGGAGAAATATCAATGTTATAATGGAGCATTAGCTTCATATTTCTGGTCAATATAGCTGTGTCAGTTCAGTTCTGGTAGCTGATCCAAAATTTATGTAAGTAACTGAGGGAAATCATTGGAATACATACTGTATGTATATTTCATTATTTTTCTCTCTGGAAACAGTTATATGTTCAGTTCCTCCAAACCACTTGCTTATTTATTTTTTAAATAACAACCCTCAAACATGAAAATTATGAATTTACAATTTTTAACTAAAAAGTTATTTCCATGTTTATTTTTGGGACCTCCCCCAATCACCATGAGTTTTCAGACTATTGGAAAAAGGAAAATACAGTGTCCATCTTTTAAAAAGGGAAGAAGGAGAATCCAGAGAACTACAGACCGGTCAGCCTCACTTTGGTGGAAAAATCATGGAGCAGGCCCTCAAGGAATCCATTTTGAAAAACTAGAAGGAGAGGAAGATGAACAGTCAACATAGATTCACCAAGGGCAAGTCATGCCTGACCAACCCGATTGCCTTCTATGATGAGATAACTGGCTTTGTGGATATGAGGAAAGGGGTGGATGTGATATAGCTTGACTTTAGCAAAGCTTTTGATATGGTTTCCCACAGAATTCTTGCCAGCAAGTTAAAGAACAAGTATGGATTGGATGAATGGACTATAAGGTGAATAGAAAGCTGGCTAGATCGTTGGGCTCAATGGGTGGAGATCAACAGATCAATGTCTAGTTGGCAGCTGGTATCAAGCAGAGTGTCCCAGGGGTTGGTCTTAGGACAAGTTTTGTTCAACTTCTTCATTAATTATCTGGATAATGGGATGAATTGCACCTTCAGCAAATTTGCGGATGACACTAAGCTGGGGGGAGAAGTAGATATGGATAGGGTCCAGAGTGACCTAGATAAATTGGAGGATTGGGCCAAAAGAAATCTGATGAGGTTCAACAAGGACAAGTGCAGAGTCCTGCACTTAGGACCAAAGAGTCACAGGCAGTACTACAGGCTGGAGAGCAACTGGCTAAGTGGCAGTTCTGCAGAAAAGGACCTGGGGATTACAGTGGACAAGAAGCTGGATATGAGTCAGCAGTGTGCCCTTGTTGGCAAGAAGGCGAATGGCATATTGGGCTGCATTATTAGGAGCACTGCCAGCAGATCGAGGAAAGTGATTATTCCCCTCTCTTTGGCACTGGTGAGGCCACATCTGGAGTATTGTGTCCAGTTTTGGGGCCCCCATTACAGAATGGATGTGGACAAATTGGAGTGAGAGTCCAGCAGAGGGCTGGGACACATGACTTATGAGGAGAGGTTGAGGGAACTGGGTTTATTTAGTCTGCAGAAGAGAAGAGTGAAGGGGATTTGGAGCAAAGCTGTTCAGTGGTGGCAGATGACCGAACAGGGAGCAGTGGTCTCAAGTTGCAATAGGGGAGGTCTAGGTTGGATATTAGGGAAAACTATTTCACTAGGAGGGTGGTGAAGCACTGGAATGGGTTACCTAGGGAGGTGGAGGAATCTCTATCCTTAGATGTTTTTTAAGGTCCGGCTTGACAAAGTCCTGGCTGGGATGATTTAGTTGGGGTTGGTCCTGCTTTGAGCAGGGGGTTGGACTAGAGGACCTCCTGAGGTCTCTTCCAACCCTAAACTTGTATGATTCTGTGCTGTAATTTTGATTTTTGTATTTTGAAATGAGTTAGCTATTTTAATGCTCCAGCTGCATTACAAACCATTAGGGCTAAATTGAACTTGGTTTCCAAAATCAAGCTCCCCTGTGGGGGTTTATGATAAACCAGTTGGGATACAAAAAAAATAACATTTTAAAAAGAAATGTTGCTCATTTTATCTCACATATTGTCTTTCTGATTCTTTCTAGTATTTATTTCTTCATAAGAACATTTCTACTAAATATACTTTTAGATAGTGAAGTAGATGCTGAGAGAAACTGAAACTTCCACTGTAGAGTGGACGTACTTTAAAACTTGCTAGCTACCATAAATAACTAAATGAGCTCAGCAGTTTATTAAACCTCAGTATTTGTAGTACACAGTGTATTCCCTACCGAAAATATAGAGAAGAAAGAGGTAACTGTTTCTATTTAACTAAGGTAAAACTGACAAGCTTTTCAGTACCACCCCCTTAATATCTAAACCAGGGACTAAGTGGCTAGGTCAGCCCTTAACATGCTCCCAGTAAAGTCAGTTTTGAGAGAAAGGCTGGTCCAGTGGTTAGGGTGTGAGTTGGAGACCTGAGTTCAATTCCATGCTCCACCACAGGCTTCCTGTGCGACCTTGAGCAAATCACTCAGGCCCAGATTCTCAAAGGTTTATACTTACTGAGGATCTGCTCTTAGTATCTGTGTCTTGGTTCTCCATCTGCAAAATGGGGTTAATAGCATGTCCCTACCTCACAGAGGTATTGTAGGGATAAGTACATTAAAGACTTCGAGGCACTCAATATTGCAGCCATAGGGGCCATGTAAATACCTAAAGTAGACAGTTTTGAAGTCAACAGGAGATGGGCATATATTTCTGAAATAAGAATTGGGCCCAAAAGACCAAATCCAGCTCTGGGGAAAATGGGTACAACTCCTCCCCCCCCCCCATTTCAATGGGAGCTGCACTTGATTGCTGCAAGGGTGAATTTGTCCTTTAAGTTAACACAACACCAGTAGTTACATAACTTCAAGATGCTGAGTCAAGGAGTTCTAACAACAGTAACTCTTGCTCTGAAGCCTTTTCCTGACTGGAGAAAAATCTAGACTGTGAAATGGCTACAAACAGTTAACTATTTTGCTTATTTACCCAGCCCTTGGGGATAAAAACTTAATTATCTTCCTGACATGGGGGTTGTGAGGATTTATTAGTTATGTTTGTAAGTGCTTTGACAATGTAACACATTAGGTAAGTACTATTAATATAGTGTGTCACCTGCAGCTTGGAAGAGCAAAGAACAACAGTGCCCAGAGGAGAGCCAATATTTCCCCTGAACGCCAGCTTTTCATAATGTGAGGGCTTCAGCTTAGCAGATCCAGGCCAGCCAAGGGGATAAAGAGAAGGTGGGAGAAATTGGGTTGGCATTAACTTCAGTCTTAGACTGACTAAAAGGTATACTAGCAATGCCTCAGCACACTTATCCCATTGTTTGAAGCCACAGACCCAGAGAAGAGCTCATCAGCCACTCATTCCTTACAGTTTATGCAGTAACAACTGTAATTTGTGGAAAGGTATATGCACAATGAGACATCGGGCTACATGCTGCTGCAGTACGGCCTTTGTCTCCTCCCCCTTACCTACTTCCTGTCTGAGTTTCTTCTTTGAATGCTAACTCCATGGGTGTGAAGTCTGACTACTGATCTATGTGTCTATTACTAGAATTGTCTTTCCCATGCACATCACCGCCCCAGGCAGCAACTGAGAATCCCAACTTTGCACCAAGCAAGGAGGGTCATGGGATTCTATTGTTTCTGACACTGAGTATGGTGTGACCTTGGTACTCATTTTATCTGTCTGAAAAACCAGTATGATATTTCCTACTTCATAGAAGTGTTGTGAAGGCTAACAACATAACATTAGTTAGCTGCAAACTGTTATTAAGGCCAATCAGTGGCATAAGTGGGAATAAATCTGGGGCATTCTTGGCTATCTGTGCTGCTAAATCTCCAGGGATTCTCAACAGGGTGTCAGGGGTTTGCAAACAACCAGGCTTTTCTATATTGCTAAAAGAGAGGGGTGTTCCTAGTTACCTGGAGGGGAAGGGTCATGGTCTGAAAAAAGTTAACAATAGAACATGCTGAAAAACAGAATTCTATTTTCATTAAAAGATTTCAAAAGAAATTAAAACTTTTAATTTTATCCCAAACTTTTCATTATTTTTAAAAGGAAATTGGAAATTCAAATAAATGAAAATTGCATCCTTTAAATTTGTAAATTTAACTTTTCAGGGTTTTTTTTCCTGTTTTCTCTCACTTTCTCTTTCTCGACCCCCCTTTCCCTCCACACCCTCTTCCAGTGCAGTGCACTGAAAAGTAAAATCATGAAAGGGAGGATGGGAGGAATCAAAAAACCCACCAAACTTTTAAAAACAACCCCAAATAAGATAACATTTAAATATAAATATAAAAATAAAAATGTTTAAAAAATTCATTAAGATATTAAGAAATTAAGAAATGTTGACCAAAACAAAATGTTTTTGCAAGACTATATCATGCAAGTCTGACATGGTTTATAGATCCTCTGCACAGGGTAGAATTTCATCCATGATGAGATTGGCTTTAAGTTCTCAGACATTTCCACCCCCATAGGTATCAAGATACCCTCATCTCTGGCATTAATTTTCTGTTTGAGGCAAGATAAAATGCACAAAATAGATAATGGTACGCAACAAGCTGTGATAAACACACTTGAGACATTTGTATGCTTCTGTGTAAATTAGTCCAAAAATTAAGGCGACAGTAGGTGAAATTCTCATTCCCATATAAAGTTCAAATAAATGCAGGGGTAGGGAATAGGGAATCATCCCCTCTCATCTAGAAACTAGGGTGTGTGGTATTGCACAGCCTGTTTGGAAGAATCCATTGTTTTGTGGATTGTACCGAGGACAGCTATGTAGTTTTCTGACCTACTTACATCACACTTCAAGACTGCCCACAGCCCATTCTTCACCAGGCAAACTCCCACAGAGTGGATTATCCTGAAACTTGACTCTGTGATGCACATACAGCTAAGGAGTCCCCTGCAATGCATGCTGCTCTGCCTCATCTTTGAAGCAGAACTGCAACAGTCCCCCTCTGTTTGGGGGAGGACGGGACTGCTGGGTGGATTTCAACTGATATAGATTCTGAAGTCTTTGTAACAGGCTTCTATGTGCATATTTCTATGGCTGTAAATGGGAGTCTATATATTTATGCAGTATATAGTTGCTCCTTGTAACATTGTTAGATATTTGCCAGGGACACCATTTAATAATCTAAATTCAATGCTGCTTTTAGTTTGATGATGTATTATTCGAATACTAATTAGGACAGGATGTATATGGGAAGAATTTGTGTGGGAATATTATTAGGGAAAATAAATTTTATAAATACTTTTTATGAGAAAAGAAAGAGACCCCCTTGTATAACTGCCATACTGATTTATTCTAAAAGGAACTGACTAGAGTATTTCTATCAGGGATATTGGTGAAAAATGTTTTTTTAAACTGTTTTTGTGGGATGTTTCAGGGGTTGTGGCGTGTCTAAATGTAAAAGCAAAAGGAGCACAATTTTTTTTGTCGTAACACAGACAATAATCTACATTCAAAACCAATAGAACACTCTGGCAGAGGAGTTCAAGGTTAGGATAAAATTAGACTTCTGCTGTTTGCAGATCATTTTTAAAAAGTGCTTTTAAAAACAGAATGCTTTTCAAGCAAACTGTTTAAAAACAAGTTAGGGAATTAGTTTTCTATATTTGATGTGAAGACACAAATGTCAGACTTACTCAAGCGTAAGCCAGACGGTGCAGGGATAGGGAGGAATGCTCTCTTAAAGTAGTAAGTGTGCTGTTCTGTGAGTATCTAAAGGGTCTGTTTGATATCTGGCATCAAGCAGAATTGTGACAAGAAGCTGGCAGTAAATTAGGTTTGGCAGCCAGTGACAGGTGCAAATTCAGACAGAATGAGGACTTTTTGAGCACCTAATGGCAGTCACTCACAGTTTATCCTTCCAAAGGTGACATTCATTCATGATGGGATCCAAAATATGGTGATCAAAGTAATGAATAATTAAAATGACTGTAGATGTTTAAAAGGGAAAATGAAAATGGCAGAATGGAGGATACTTGTTGCAATGTCACTCAGAGCTGGAGTTGGTGCATGAAATGCGTAAACTGATGTTCATACAAGGAATGAGTCCATGATTCTAAGGGAGAAGGAAGGATCAAGGGGGCTGCAGGATCGTAGTGTGACAGGGTCAGGCCAGATGGCTACCAGAGAGTAATAGAAGGCAGATATATTAGCCCCAGGTTAAGTAGGTCCCTTGTCCCTGGGTAAGGTAACAGGGAAGATTACAGAACAATCAGGAACCTTCTGGAGACAATTAAGACAGACAGGCTGATTAGAACACCTGCAGCCAATCAAGAAGCTGCTAGAATCAACTAAGGCAGGCTAATCAGAGCACCGGGGTTTAAAAAGGAGCTCACTTCAGTTTGAGGTGCGTGGGTAAGGAGCTGGGAGCAAGAGGTGCTAGGAGCTGAGAGTGAGAACGCATACTGTTGGAGGACTGAGGAGTAAAAGAATTATCAGACACCAGGAGGAAGGTCCTATGGTGAGGATAAAGAAGATGTTGGGAGGAGGCCAAGGGGAAGTAGCCCAGGGAGTTGTAGCTGTTGCACAGCTGTTCCAGGAGGCACTCTAAACAGTTGCATTCCACAGGGCCCTGGGCTGGAACCCGGAGTAGAGGGCAGGCCCGGGTTCCCCCCAAACCTCCCAACTCTTGCTCAGACACAGGAGGAGTTGACCTGGACTGTGGGTTCATGAAAACGGCCAAACTGAGGGCTGCTGTGAAGCTCCAAGGTGATCAAATCCACCAATAAGTGCAAGACCCACCAAGGTAGAGGAGGAACTTTGTCACAGTAGTATGTTTTTATATGCAAATTGGTCTTACATAGTTTTAGAACTCTTCATCCCAAAGGATGCCAAAGCACTTGACACATTTAAAACTTTCATGCAAACTCTATCAAGTGGTCACATGATCCCTCAGTATCATACAACTACTCCTCTACTAGTGTAACACTCAGCAGATGTTTAATAGCACACAGCAACACTGCAGAACAGTTCAGAAGAGAAGATGAGAATTTAGTTAATGGCCTCTTAGCCTTAATAATATTTATTCAAAAATCACTAATGACCACAGGTACACAGGACCTCCCACCCCTGTGAATGATGTGGGAGGTTTGGTTCAGTGCTAGCTTGAAGAGAAGAGTGTTATCTTCTCCATCACTCGGAATACTGCCTGAATCACCTGGGTTTTTCTTAGAGCTGTCCATGCAAGATACTGATGCAGTTCAACCCTGCTGGATTTGTGATATCTGCTTGGATTGCACCACAGGTGCTATGGATACAGGAAAAGATGCCTGCCATGATGGTTTATTCTACCAGAAGGAAAAGTAACTTCCCCAGCCAGTCTCAATTCCCCAATAAGATGACAGCTCCACAAATGATGCTCTAATGAGAATCCTGGTTGCAGGTGAAGAGTTTGACTTCTAACATATGGAGCTTGGGTAGCATACACAAGGAACAGCATGGCAGCCTTCTGTTGACCCACCCCTGTTAACAGGGAATTGATGAGTCATTGTGGTGAGTCATTGTGACTGTTGTGGCTTGTGAACACCATTCTCTATATAAAGGAAGCCAGAATGCTTATTTGGTCAAAACAAACTGGGCTCTAGGATAGAGAGGTCTTTGTAGGGGAATCCTGACAAAGACAAACTATGTATCTAAATATGCCACTAATACTGAGGTGTATACTTATGTGCCTTATGATTTGCATACATTGTTAAAGCTAGTTAATTATTCCAGCTATTGTATTTGTAAGGTATCCCATTAGCAGGATGGGATGGGATAAGAGGCCCTGATTATTGACAATAAACCCTTAGATACAGTTTGCTTGGATTTTGATTACTATCCAAAGTTTATTTGCATCTCTAGATTTTTATAGCCCTCCCTTCCACAATCCTTGACAGAGTTAAGTCTTTCCAAACACATGATAAAATCTCTCTCTCCTTCCCAGACAGGCCTTTTGAAGCTCCCTACTTTTTACTATATATTAAGATAACAACATGTTTTTCATGTGCAGGTTTTCCTCCCTCCAGGCACGCATGCCCTTTTCCTAGTAGGTTCTCTTCTATGCTCTAATTACTCTTGACAACAACTAGATGGAAGAGCCCAGTAGAGCTGGGATCCACAATAGAAATCCCATGTTTCTAACCCCCACTAGAGATATTATGTTTCATGGTTTGGGGCTTCAGAAGCACATGGTGAACTCTGAAGCTCAACTATGAGGTTAATTTTAAAGCACTGCTGCAACTGTCCTACCACATAATAAAGAAGAAAGTTTAATGTCCAGGCCTCTTCTCCCCCACCTCAGGACAAGGACCTACTTCAGAGGTGGGAACATTACAATTTGACTTAATGAAATTGGGTCTCCAATATTAATAAGTACAGAAATATTTGAAAAATATAGACTGAGTGCTTTATAACAGTATTTGGGATAACATATGTTTATCATACTTTATACTGGTGTGATTGCCTTCATAGGCCATACAGGCTTTCTGTAATAATATGACCTTACTCAGTATCTACAGTGATACTTATTTGGCTTAGCATGGGGTTTTTAGGTTTGCAGTTTTATACTCTCCCTTTTTTTCTGTCTGTGCTGTTAGTGCATGGGCTAACTTTAGGTAGATCCTGATGTCCTGCAAATAAAGAACCCCTGATTGTACAACACTTAGTCACGCTGGTGAGCAGTTACTCATATAAGTAGTTTCACTGAAGTCAAGGCTGATTCCCCACTCTGGCAGTTTGAGTGTGGAAGGTGGGGGTCCACAAGGATTCTAAACATTAATATATGCCACTCCAGGCTTGTATTGAACTTACAGCTTTTCTCTGACCTTGGCTTGGTAAACGCTGCCACCACCCAAGTGAAAAAAACTGCCTCTTGCAAATCCTGGGAAAACTCACTTGGGAAGTTTTCCCTGAGGCCCCTCACCTTTTCCACCTCTCCCTCGGGGAAGCCAAGGAAGAAAACAAACAAAAGGGAAATCCAGCTGTTGCCACCAGCTAATTGAAAAACATATGCACAAATCTTTTAAGACACAAAACCAATCAGGTTTTTAAAAAAGGTCAATTTTATTTTTAAAAAAAGAAAGGAAACACATCTGGAACATCAGGCTATTGCTAGATGTTATAAAGCAACTGAAAAGGGGTTAAACACAAGAAATGGCTCCCCGGAGCCAATGGCTCCAGTTTAACATTACAAAAGAAAAACAAAAATACCTGAGTTTAGCACAGAAGAAATCCACAAGTCAAAATAAAGAAATAAACCTGATCGCATATATTTAAACATTCCCTATCCCAGTGAATCTTTCTCGGTATGGAAGATAATTTTTCATACCTGGTTCAAACTTTACACAACATTCCCACTGCCCCTGTTTCTTCAGCCAAGAGAGAATAACAAAGACAAAGGGAAAGCTTTATTCCCATTTTAACAAGCTCTAGCCTTCCCATTGGCTTTTTTGGTCAGGTGCCCACTCCCTTTTCTTTACCTGGGAGACTCTTTAACCCTTTACAGGTAAAGCAAACAGCCACCAAGAGGGACTTTATAGGTAACTGGCAGGCTGGGTGTCCATAAAAGGGAGCTCCCCCCTTTCATTTATCACAAAGTTCAAAAGGACATAATTGTGGAGACAATATGCACCCTTTGTTTTGAGTAGCACATACTTATGATGCATATATCTCTGACTTGGCCATGTAGCCCTAAAGAACAGATCATGTTCATTAGACTACAAATTTACCTTTTCTGCCCTGCCTTACTCTACTCTTCTGGAATTATAATTAGCTCCTTAGAAGTATATAGTTGTTCAGATAAGACTGCTGTCAGAAAAAGGCAGCCACATACTTCAATGCTCTTTCAGGAACCCTGACAAAATTGCTATTTTTAAGGTTCTGTTTCACAGATCAATGTTAAAACACTGCTTATGGACTCAGCCATGTCACATAAAGTTGTGTGAACCTAACATATATCTATTTTGATGTTATCCATGTTTTGTATATCAGAGGAGGACCTGGAGGAGATTTTTTTGAACTATTATTGTTCATCATTGCAAGGTATTTTTGTGATAGTGTTTGCCATTTTTCTATTCCAAATGTTATGCACAAACTAGATTATCATGTATTACGAAAATGGCTTCTGAGTTTCACAGCAGGCAGCTGGAGAAAGCTTACTCATTAGAAAATCTATTGTTGGAATAAGAACATTCCATGCTATTGTGATATAAAAAGCCATATTTCTGTATTTATATGTGCATCTGGGACCAGTTATATAATTATATTGATCTTTTTTTTCCATTTTGATCTTTGTATGGAGTTTACTACAGCCACCATTTGACTAGATGTTTGAAAGAAACCATGTTGATGAAATATTTACATGAAACACATGAAAATAGGACACTTGAGAAATGTGTCTGAATATTAGACCCAAATTATTTTAGGAAAAGTACAACGCAGTCCAGAGACTGTATGAAAAAACAAAAATAAAGTCAGAAAATATATCATAAATTAATTCTGGTTAAGTTAACCTATTTTCCTTAATTATTCCATCGTGGATTGATGAGATTTACTTGTATTATCTAAAGCATCCGCATATTAAGCATCTTTTTCTAATGTGGCATACTGCTCTGAGCCAAACAGAAAATGATTAATTTACAAAGAGGGTTTGATTCATTTTATATTGCCATTTTTATAAGATAAATGAATAGTCTTAGTAAATGTGTTTTCTTTCCTATTCTGTTTGTTAATCAAAAATAATGCACAGTTGCATGGAGATAAACATGAAGTACATTTATTATAATATGTAGAAATCAAGAAGAAATCATTATATCCATGTATATTTCTGAAAAAGGAATTGATAAAGAAAATATAAACAGAGATTTTGCACAGTAATATGCACTTTGTCTTAATTAACCCACTTCTGTAGGCTGTATTTTTTTAATTCAGAGTACATATATTTTCTGTTTTCCTAATGGTTTCTTGTTAGCTTTTGATCTACTCTTCCAGGGCCACGTCCTTGGCCCAGAGAAGGCTGCTTTGTGCCACTATGACAGTGCAAAAAAACCCCAAAGGTAGCCTAAGTTATTAGCTGTGAATTCAAGCCCTTTTCCACAACCAACTGCCCTCCCCTTGGAGTAGAGAGCATGGGAGGTAATGTGCTGAAGCATACTACATTCTGCCTATCCTTGGCTGCTGCAATGGCTCCCTGGAGGAAATTTCAAATGGGCACAAGTTAAAATAGCCCTGAGGCTCCTCTAATTTACCTGTGGGACTGAACAAGACCTATTCCTAGCTTTGGCTGAGTCCAAAGCTGCCTTTTTCCTCCTGTATCTTGCTCTGAGCCCACCTTGGCCAGGGCCACAATATTTATAATGTCACAATTTCAATAACAAGTCACTGACAGCTTAATGTTAACACGGTACTGTAATGAAACTGTGGTTAGTCCTATCTTTTACTTTGTAACCATATACAGAAAAAAATGAAATTACTGATCTATAGGGCTGACGTTATGTAGCTATCTACATATCAGAAACTTGTGGATTTGGCTTCTTCGTCTGGTTGAGCCATCCAGGAAGGAATTCATTCATGTTGCAGAAACATTTCTGCCAATATTAACATACTCCTTGCTAAAAAAAAAAAAAAAAAAAACACTTGGAAAATCCTTACAAATGAAAAAAAAATTATTGTGCTTATCCTAGTGATCCAATGCACACTAATGAGAAAGTAGACATGGAAAGTAGAAATAAGTCTGTGATCACTGACACCATCCAGAGCTCCATGGAAACAAAAACACCAAACCAAAAGTGCTTTTTTAAAGCTGTGAATGAAGGATCCAGAATAGTAGCTATTTACATAGCCTGTTCCTCGTGGATGAATTTATTCCTTCATCTTCTTCAGAAGCCCAAGACCCTAAGTGTTGGTGTCATCAGGAATATGTTGGGATCTCTGACTATTCCCCTCCCCACCCTTTCTTCTTGTTAACAGATGCAACTATTATGCTAGAATAGTGGTTTTCAACCTGTGGTCTGCAGATCCCTGGCAGCCCACAGACTATGTCTAAGATTCCCAAAGGTGTCCACACCTCCATCTGAAATTTTTTAGGGGTCCACAAATGAAAAAAGCTTGAAAACCACTGTGCTGGAATTTCAAGGGGGAAATGCCTGGCCCTCTGCATTGTGATATGGCTGCAAGCAATGAGTCTTGTAACAAGCTGCACCATTCTCAGTTACACCAGCGTACCCCCAAAAGAGGTTGGTTGAGTCCTCTGGTTTTACATCAGTAAGACAGATCAGATATCTGAAACACATTCACACCACTTATAATGGGAGATAATGCAGTTCCATTAATTAATGCACCTTATTGTGAATGTTTGTATCCATAATCTGACTGCTGAAAAGAATAGTAACGGACTAAACCATGGTAAATTTTGTATTGATTCCTGAATCATTCATGTCAGTGGGATACATTCCCATTACAATTTTTCTTCAAGAAACCAAACATCACAAATGGAAATTCTGCTGTAATGTCACCCAGTTCAAGATATTATGCTGTGTGTGAAATTTAGGTGGATTACCAGTCCGCCCCCTCCTTTGTAATCGCTGATCTCTGATAAGTATCATCTTAGACTGGACATGAAAAATTATCAGCACATAACCTATTCACCTGGCCTAAACTGGTGATTAAAGGGCATTTTATTTACTTCTCAAATGAATATTAGTTGCACCTGATGTAAGTGGACATCTAGAATCTTGCAGTGCTGAACCACAGTGTTTGTTTATCAATTTGCAACTGTAAAAGGAACAAACCGTCTGTAAGTACCAGTAGTGAAAAGACTGATTTCTAGCTGGCACTAGGTCTTGTTGAGGGAGATTTTATTGTGCCTCAATGCATTTGACTTAACTGTTCCTTACACCAACAGAAATCAACCTAGAAACATGGTCTCCCTTCCCCACCTCCTCCCTTACTGTGGATGCAGTCTTGACTCATATGCCTGAGGGTTATTCTGCCTGTGGGTTACTCCTTTTTAAATCAATAGCTGTTAATTCTGAATGTCTGATGGAAAAATGTAGCCATACTTGCTCAGTGTAAGAGGAGGTGAACAGTTCTTTTATAACATTAAGAATTTACAAAGGAGTGATTAGTTAGAATAGAGTACAATATGTCATTATATTAAACTACTATAAATTGAGAAATTAAACAAAAGTTGCTCCCAAGGATGCACTTTTTTAAAAAAAACCCAAAGTAAGGTCTCTCAAAAGAAAGGCTTTTGGAAATGTGTGACAAGTGTTTTACATGATTAATTCCTTGAGTGTAATTTGAGGCAGTCATACTTACTGGGGTCAACATAAATGTCTGCGTGAAAATACCTTTTATATTAGCAAGTGGAGACGCTATTGTAGATTGTAATCTACTTTTTGCATTCCTGGCAATCATGTTTAATGAGATTCCATTCACATCTGTTTCCAAAGCTGCTTCCATTTGTATTTGAGCTCTTCAGAGGTTGCCATTAAGTTGTTGATTTTGCAGATCTGACCAGTTTTTGGTGAGTGGCATTTGTGTCACATAATATACTAAAATGCCTTGTTGATTATACTTATCTGTTATAGTCCAGATTAACTTTCAGAGGAAATGGGAATTGGTCTTTACCCTCTTGTTTCACTATGTGGTTTTATCACAGTCAGCTCTAGCCATGACTATAATCTGTAAAAGAGAGTAGTTAAGATATTTTCCCCCCACCCCTCTTTTAACAGTGAGCATTTTGTGCACATGACTGATATGTAGTGTATACAAAGGCATATTGTGATTATTGTCAATATTATAGAGCTAGCTACACCTCTGCCCCCTTTCTAGTCACTGAGCTCTCACTCTCAGATATTACGCCTCTTGCCCTTACCCATCTCATGATGGAATCTTGCTTTTCTTCTACTCTTAGTCCAGGTCCAAAGTACATTGCCCCATGTATACCAACCACTTATCACCATGCAGGTCCAGCTGGGTTTTTGGTATATGTGTTCCCTCCCTTCAGGAACCTGTCATCAGCAATAGTCACCAACAGCCTTCTTAAAACAATCTATATTTACTGGTTGGAACAGAGCATTAGAGAAAAAGGTATTATACAACAACAAACAGGCTATATACAGATTTAATCTCATCTAATCTTATGCTTCACTACAACCTAAATTAATGTCTTGCTTCTTAAATTATAGGAACAGAACAGAAAAAATTTACATTTAGCAATTTCAGATCTTCTTAGGAGACTCAGTCTAGTTTTCTCTTCTATTTTTGAGTGCTCTCCACAAGATTAAGAGTGGACTGCTACTATTATGGTGACTATCTCTGGCATTAATAACCCTTGAGAGTAAGCTGTTCGGTGAATGTTAGGAAGGGCCTCTTTCTTCATGTCCTCTGCTACCTGGCCATATCCCTAGGGGAAATTGCCATCCTTGTGTACGGAGGACAGATGTGTCATGCTAGTTACTGATATCGATATTCCTCACAAAGTACCAATACACTTATCACAATTATGTTTAACAACAAACTGTAACAAAGCTCAGTCTTTTAATAATAATACAGTTTTTAAGTTTGGATTTTAAAATTGGTCTTTTTTATTACAAAACTCTCTGGCCAAAATTGTCGAACGTCTTTGCCTATAGCTAGGCAACTAAATCAATATTTAGTTTCCAAACATAAATTGTATTCCTATTTTCAGAGGTTCCTGTCACTTACAATTTCCACAGAAGTTACTGGGAGCTGAGAATGTGTGGCATTCCAGGGAATGGACCACTGATTTAAGTGCTTAAATGTGGAATTTGCTCATTTTAAACATTCAAGTTTGACGTTTTTGTTCGTAACCACTTTCTGAGCTGGGAAAGACCACTGAGCATTTTGCAACAAGTCTCTCTGAGTGAGGGGGTGATTCTTCAGAAGTTTGTTAAAATTGTTGAAGTTTGACAGAATAAATATTTATTATTTGCTTGTGTCAGAAATATCTTCCAGAATGGTTACATATAAAATGGGCCTAATGATGATTACCTTTGTCATAGGAAGGTTGGGAGGCTTAGTAATTGACTGTAAAATGATCTAGAATTCTCCCTTTGGGTGTGAAGTGAAAAAGCAATTGTCATTAATGAAAAAGCAATTGTCATAAATATAAAGGGAAGGGTAAACCCCTTTGAAATCCCTCCTGGCCAGGGGAAAGCTCCTCTCACCTGTAAAGGGTTAAGAAGCTAAAGGTAACCTCGCTGGCACCTGATCAAAATGACCAATGAGGAGACAAGATACTTTCAAAAGCTGGGAGGAGGGAGAGAAACAAAGGGTCTGTGTGTCTGTCTATATGCTGGTCTTTACCGGGGATAGACCAGGAATGGAGTCTTAGAACTTTTAGTAAGTAATCTAGCTAGGTATGTGTTAGATTATGATTTCTTTAAATGGCTGAGAAAAGAATTGTGCTGAATAGAATAACTATTTCTGTCTGTGTATCTTTTTTGTAACTTAAGGTTTTGCCTAGCGGGGTTCTCTATGTTTTTGAATCTAATTACCCTGTTAGATATCTACCATCCTGATTTTACAGGGGGGATTTCTTTATTTCTATTTACTTCTATTTTTATTAAAAGTCTTCTTGTAAGAAAACTGAATGCTTTTTCATTGTTCTCAGATCCAAGGGTTTAGGTCTGTGGTCACCTATGCAAATTGGTGAGGCTTTTTATCCAACATTTCCCAGGAAAGGGGGGGGTGCAAGTGTTGGGAGGATTGTTCATTGTTCTTAAGATCCAAGGGTCTGGGTCTGTAGTCACCTAGGCAAATTGGTGAGGCTTTTTACCAAACCTTGTCCAGGAAGTGGGGTGCAAGGTTTTGGGAAGTATTTTGGGGGGAAGGACGCGTCCAAACAGCTCTTCCCCAGTAACCAGTATTAGTTTGGTGGTGGTAGCGGCCAGTCCAAGGACAACGGGTGGAATATTTTGTACCTTGGGGAAGTTTTGACCTAAGCTGGTAAAGATAAGCTTAGGAGGTTTTTCATGCAGGTCCCCACATCTGTACCCTAGAGTTCAGAGTGGGGGAGGAACCTTGACAGCAATACTTATTGTCTTTTCAGAGCAGAAGGGAGAGTTAGTAAATTGGAATCGGTTCTACAGGGGGAGAATCAGCAGAATCATGAGGACTTTGTAGTTGTCACTCATGAAAATCACATTTCTGCAGAATAAGCTCTTCTCATATTAAATTCATTTGATAGCCAAGTCGAGTTAATGTAGATTTCGTTTATCCATATCTCCAGTGCAGTTATCCAAACGATTTAAGTGATTAACAAGATTTTTAATTAGACGATACCAATAATTCACATCTGTAATTGAAACTAAACATTTTTTTCTAATATAAATTTTACAGAACACTTTCATGAGTGTTTGTTTTGCATTAGGACGAATTAATTTATGCCATCCACATTCAATCGCAGGACTGACGAGTTTTATAAAGTAACAGCTAAAAAGACAGGATAATATGGTGTAGTTTCCATGTTTACGAGAGAGATCTTATAAATTAGATTACAGTGCACCTCCTTCTGATCTGTCAGACATTTATAAAGGAAACAACAATTTCCTACACAGACTTATTTTATAGCTTTTCACATGTAAACAATTAGGACTATGGGGGGAGAAGTATGAAAGAGAAAAGAATGCTAAGGCTCCAATCCCACAATCCTTACTTTGGTAGAGCTTTGGCCATCTGAAACCAATGGGAGATTTGCATGCACAGAGATAGCAGTGTTTATTTTCTCCTGTCTTTGAAAATCTCTATAAATAGTTCTGTGGTTTACTCCTTGTTCGCATACATTCAAGAAGTACCTGTGGAATCGTTTATCTGTCTGGATTGTTACAGATGAAACTCAGCAAGCCATTGATTTCCACCCCTCCCCCCAATTGAAATCCAATTGAAATTAAATCCCACTGAACAGGAGTTAAGTCCCTTAGGCTCATTTGATAATCCTAGCCTTCAGGTTGCACTGCCAATATTTCATAAACTGAACCCCAGACATTTTATCCTTTTTTACTGCAAATTTTGTCCCTGAACAGGATATTGACTTTGAGTCTGAGAGTATCCTCTTCTTTCCAATAACACAAACTTTGCTCAAACTAACCTTGAACAGTTCTAATTAAAATATTAACAGAAAATGTGCATGTCAAAATTAAATTAAAACTATTGGTCAGATTCTGAGGACTTTATTCTGCTTTTAATCAACTGAACGCCAATTAAAGTAGATGGGGATTTTGATGAAGAATTGAGACAGGATCTGTCCCCATAAGAATTGTGGGTGAAATTCACCCCCATACAAAGGGCCAGTATTAAGTCTAAACCCCATTTAAGTACTATTTTTAGGGATTAGATGGGACATAATTGGAGTATAGACCTTGTACTGCATATACACATAGTAAATTTCACCCACTCTCATAGGGAACTAGGTGGGACCCTAAAACACCAGTTCAACTTGTTTTAACAGACATGGGGTTTTTTTGTTTTGTTTTTGTTTGGGTTTTTTTTTAGAGGAAGTAGGTCCAGATCCTCTGTGCATTTGAGGTTTGTTTTGCACATATTTTTCTGGCATGCTCACATCACACTACGTGGGAATGTAGCTATTGATGACAAGATGGTTAGCACCATTGATGGAAGAGAGTTGTGTGGCAACTGAGGTCCTGTTTTATACCAAACGCTGTATCCCGATAGGCTAAAGTAGTGAAGTATTTGCTAATAAACATCTGCTTATGGGGATAGTGCTAGCCAAGTCTACTGTTCTGTATTTATTTGATATTCTCTTTATCCTAATTAACTACTTGCCAAGGTCGGCTCATAAGTCTGATAGTGCATGGAATGCAGCCAGCTGTTTGTGGCACTGTTCCATTTATAGTTCAGCTGCCTCTGATTGCTAGGGACAGTCTTCATTCTAAATCTACCTCAGAGCCAACTTTAGGGGACTGAGAGGGGTGGTCCTGTGCAAGCTTTGCTATCCAAACTGAGGGCCAGCTCATCCCATTACACGCTTTCCCTTTTCCCCTGAAAATGGATTTGGGGAGGAAGGGGAAAGAGTCCTGGTTGCAGGGCACTATCCCCATTCTTCACCTCATGCAGAGGGTCCTATGCTGGAACTGAAGCAGAAAGAGCAGGAGAGGAGCTGCTGTCCATGGTGCTGTTCCAAGAATTGCATTCAGAAATCTGGAAAAGGAGTGATATTGCCTCCAGAGTCATATTAAGTCCTCTTTGTCCCCTGCATGGCAGCTGTTAAGCAGTTCCAAGGAGACTCCAGCCAATGGCAGTATACCTCCTGCAGGAATGGTGCTGTCATGGAGAAGAGCCGGTGGAGGCACAACATCCCTTGTAGGATGGGGTCTATTCCCCATACATCCCCAAGTCCCAAAGAAGTCGATGCAAGTGAGTCTTCAGATCCAAAGTCCATTCCTATAAGAGGGTCCATCCAAGGAAAAATGCTTATCCCATGCATTAGGGGCCATATGGTACTGAAAGTTGTACTGTGATCACCTTGCTGGTATTTAAAATGATACAGAGAGCCTTGGTCAAGCATTAAAGGAAGATATTTGTATCCATGGTGGTCAAATATTAAACATATTTGAATTCTTGGAAGCTTTACTTATTAATATTGAGTCACCTTCTAAGAGCTAATGCCAACAACAATCAATTGTAGCTAATGTATAGTTCAATCAATACAAAAACAGTAGTTCAGCTTTTATAAGATTTTGTCTTTTTGTTTGTTTGTTTTTACTTAAACAAAATGTCTAAGTTAATGGACAATGTAGACAAATAACAAATGAATATAAACCGGCCATGAAAAAATTCAGAATGGAAATTAGAAGGTTTTGGAAGAGGAGTTGTGGGGCAATGTGAGGGGTAAAGTTCTGCAACAGAGGTTGTGGGGCAAATAATTAAATTAGTTTCTAGAGAAGTCCAGACAAATTTGAGTGTGATTGTATGACAAGGTTGCATGTGACGGGACAGGGATCAGCAGCCCTATTTGTCTTATATTTCCAAAAGCTTCAGTGTTTCAACTGGCTATTGCAGGAGTCAGGAAAATAATTCACTCTTTGCCGCCACCCCCTCATATATTCATTTTGTTTGTTTCTTTTTTAGTCTTCCTTTGAAGCATTTGGGATGGTCACAGCTGGAAACAGGACATTGAACCAGGAGGGTGAGGGCTTTGAGGTGGCACCAAGCATTCTCTGTCTCAGGTGCTTGGCTGACTGGTTCTTGCTCACAAGTGCAAGGTCTAACAGGCTGCCATATGTGGAGTTTGGAAGGAATTTTCCCCCAAGTCAGGTTTGCAGTTACTTTTTGGTGGTTTTGCCTTCCTCTGCAGTATGGGGATGTGGGTCACTTGCCAGGATTACCTAAGTGTATCTCTGTAATGCGGTTGCTGGTTTGGTCAGAGGGAATATTGATCAGGACCTGCTTCCCCATCTCTCTTTTCACACAGTGTGTATGGGAGCACTTGATGGGGTTCAAGTCAGTCAGCTTCCTTGGCAGTAAACCCCTAGTCCTGCCCATCCAAAGGCTTAGGGGATGTGAGGTGCATAGGGGGACATGGGCCCTCCTGCTCCACTCAAGTCTTGGCCCAGGGCTCTGAAATTGTGACAGTGTACACTGGCCTACGCTTGGCCCACCTCCTATATATCTTCCATGGGCTACTTCCTACCATACCTGATGTCTCAGTGAGTCTGGCTGTTTGATTATAGTCCTTTGATCCAAACCCTCAGAGTCTCAGGTGATCCTCTGGTGTGCCCACACATGGTTCTCCCTACCTCTGTGGTGACATCTCAAAGGAGGGGAGGAAAGATTCACAGCTGGACCTCCTCGGTAAGAGCTGCTGCTTCTTTTCCTGTCTCCTCCCACAATTCACGGGGCAGCAGAACTCTTCAATATACATTTTAACATAATTCCAGTGGGACTGATCCTGAAGCCAATATTTCTTATCCAAGTGAAACTCCTACTACAGGCAAAAGGGTATCAATAAGGATTGAGAAAAGACTGCAGTGTGACTATCTACAATCTAAATTAATGTTGCCATGTAAATGATCATTTTAAAATAAAAATTATTTTCATGTGAAAGATGCAGACTATGGAAATCTCTGCTGGGTCACTGAGTAGTAAATATTATCTGTGTTAAACCTTTTATCTATTTTAACCAACTACATGACTATCTGGACTCCCACCAGCCCTGGCCTTAGATCTTTTTTTCTTATTTTCTACAATAAGTGCAGAGGTTGGAAAGTTATGTCATCTGGTAACTATCCTGGGTATTATCCTTGTTCTCTTGCAAGTCCCTGTAAATCAAAGATAATTTTAACTATGAAGGAGAGCATGTTTACAGAAATAAATACATAAAATCAATAGAATATTGTACTCTTGGAAAACTGGATACCTATACTGAGACCAAAATATATAAAATTCAGTTCAAGAGGTGACTGGCTTTCTGAAGCAAGAGGATTGTTGTTATTTTATTTATTTATTTTTTTAGCTGATAATGGTACAAGGATCGCAACTTTGATCTGAGATCTACACAGATAGTTTAAAAATATCTCCCTCAGTCATGGGACCTTAATATTTACTGGTCCCTCTCTTTATGTCTGTGTTTCATATTTTGGTGGGTCTGCTTTAAGAATTGAAGTTTCTGTATCTGTTCTTAAAGTATATTTTATCTTCTTTTCTTCATTTTTTAAAAATATTTAGATTCCACCAAACGTATAGCAATGCTGTGAATATACACTGCACTGTAATGGCCTTTGAAGTTATCTTTTGAATTCCATAACAGCCAAGAGTAAATAAGAGTAAATAAGAGCATTTTCTAAACAGTTTATTGGAATTCAAGTTATTCTACTAAATAAGTGGCAGTGTTGTTAACCTGGCATTAGCTTCATTTTTCTAGACAAAATATAACAGCTGTGTTCCAGGGGGTTCAAAATTAGTTGTAGGAGCCCTTTAAAGCTTGCATGTTTACTGTCATTCACCCTATAAACCTGCTTTACACCTGAAGCATGAATTTAGTCACTAGGGTTTCAATGAAGAGGGAACCTACAGAAGGCAGAGGGTGGGTGGTGAAGATGGAGGAGAAAGGAAACTTGCCTCAAAGACATTTAAATTATTCCAGGTGTGGGAGGCAACATGACAGCTGAAACATAAAGTAACATTAAAAAATTATCATTCTATTCTGATTGTGAATATGCTTTTTAATCTTTGGAATAAATTGTTTCTATTGTGACTGGACTCAGGACCAAATGTGGGTCATTCAGATTAAATGCCATGCTAAAGACATAGGGCTTGATTTCCCATTTTCTTGCATTTTGTGTAGTTATGAACACCAGTACACAGTGGGTGTAAAGTGGTATCAAACCAGAATGGCCATTAATTACATCCTCTTTATATGGGTGTAAATGAGTTCACAAGGCTCAAAAGAGTGAAGTAGGCACATTCATTGTGGACATGATTCTCACTTATATTTGGGCCCTTCTATGTTGCTCTAGTACGGTGAAATTAAAGTAGAATTAAATTATATTATGAGAGAGGTATAAAATGTCTGTTGTGTCAATGAGAATTGGGCCTTTTTAAGAAGATCTAAATTCAATTTAAAAGACTGTAGGAACAAAGATGAAGGAGCAATCAAAATTAAAGCTTTCTGTCCCCCTTAAACTTTTCTTGATGTTGGATTGTCATTTTTTTTTGTCTGGGTATGCTGGAAGAAGGACAGGAGTTACTAGATATGGTTGAATTAGGCTGCACAGAGTGTGTGCAGGAATTTTAAATTTGACCCCACTTGCAGGGGGCACAGAAGCTCGCTGCCCCCCCTTCCTCCCTCAGGCCCCAGGAGGAGCTTGCCCCCCCTTTCCCCCCTACCATGGAAGGAGCTCGCTGCCCCCTTCTGCTCCCCCTGGCCCAGAAGGAGCTTGCCGCCCCCTTTGCCCCACCCCCCAGCCCCAGCCCGATCTTCCCTCCCTCCATGGCCTTAGGGCTGGAGAAGTTCTGTGCCCCATGATGATTATTGAGGGTGGGACACGGCCCTACTTGCCTCCCCTTGCACATGCCTCTGAGGCCGCAACTTTATTCCTAAATGTCTAGGAGTATCTGGCAGATAAAATTGCACAGTGCAGGTAATTCCATAATCATTTACCTGGAGGGGCTGTCACCACACTGACCTAGTGTGGAGCTGTCCCCATGTTGCAGGTAAATCTCAGGCTCTCTAGCCCCTAATGGGGAAAACACCTTTTCTGACAAGCCAGACAAAAGGCCTCGCTGCTTAAAGTGAGATCATTGTTCTTATTAGTTGTTTGCTTCATCTTGCTTGTAGAGATGTCAGCTGGCACAGGTAGAATTGAGAGAAGTATGCTGTATTTAATGCTGCTATTAAAGTTGAGAGAGATGAGCAGTGTGTTGCTACTTGCTCAATTCAAAGAGTTTTTATACTCTTCCCTCTCCTCCTTTAGGGGTTTAGTTAGAATCAAATATCAGCTGCTCTGTCACCCTTTCATTGGCTCAACACCATTGTGAGTTGGTCTTGTTTGCATTTTCATCTCATGAATATGCAATCCTAATGCATGTTCGTCAGCTCTCTAACGGACATTGTTCTTGTGATGGGAATTTTCAGATAATTTTTGAAGTTTTAACTTTTTTATCATTATTCAGTCATTTTTCTGAGATATTCCTTTAGCTCCAACAGGGTTTAATGAGAGTTGGAATTCTGCTTCAGCATTTAAAATTCAGTAATTCTTAAACCAATTCTTCAGTCATCAAAAAAGGCATTGCCACTCAAAAGTCTTTGGAGAGGGTCTTTTTTCTTTGAGTTTAAGAAGTTACTTAAGTGGTTGGTTAACTTAACCAAGTCCCCAATTAATATAAATAATTTTGTTCTCAAATGGCTTTTTATATTAGTAACTAGTTATAACAACAAATGTCGTAGCTATAGTTGTACAAAAAGCATATTGCTATTCACATTACAGTGGTTTCAAAAAGTTACTGCATTCAGATGTAAAATATTTGCAAATAAATATCACAAAAGGAACGTAGATCATTGTTAGCATTTAAGGAATAAACAAAGGTTTCCACATGAAAGAGGAAACATGAGGTTAGAAGTAACCAGAACCAACACTACATGCTTTCTTTAAAGTTAACAGAATGAAGACTTTAGAGTGCTTATAAAAGAAATGAATTATAATACTTCTGTAATGAAGCCAATGTTTTTCTCCTTGTAAAAAGGAGTTGGGAAGAATTCTCTCTTTTACTGCTTTGTTTGTAGCTCTGGCAACAACAACATCTCATATATCACTCTTCTGTGAAGTATTCTGAATAGAGCATGTCATTACATTTTTTTTACACAATCACGATACTTGCTAAAACATAAATGTCTTACTGAGGTTGCTTTCTTGAGATAGGATTATATCTGTACAAAACTGGAATCTTATACAAGATGGATATGCCTGGTCTTTGAAAAGACAACTCCATAAGTTTATTTGTCTTTAGACCGAGTGGTTTTTAGTTTTACAATCTACCATTTTATTGCATTTACAAAGTGCAGTTAAAGATTCTTATTAAATATCCAGTGCAACAATCAGAATAATTCTTTCAAAACTTTTCAAAACATAGTGTAAAATAAAATAGTCTAGAACGTTAACACATAATAGATGTTATGAAGTTTCATCCCAGAATCTGTGTAAACATACTTACTGGTATTATGGCTCAGGCATGTTATCTTCTTTGACGCTTTGGTCTGTCCCTGATTGACAGAAAGCAGAGACCTAGCAAATTCCTTAGCCTGAACATTTCATATTATCAGGTTAGTAAACCAAAAATATAAGTGTATGAGTTATCATATTCTCCAAACATCATGTGTCTGAAAGTAATTGTGAGTATCTCTTAACATTCAGTACAAGCACAGATATGGAGCCTTCAGATTTTAAACCTGCCTACATGAGTCATGGGATCAGCCAATTAGAACTTTGATATTGCTCCCAAAGGGGGTGGTAGCTCTGGAAACTGTTCATGTGAAAAGTCGCTAATGCCTACCCACTGAGAACTAGGCTGATATATAAATGGTGTAGCATACAGGCCTTCTCTGAACACCATAAGTTCAAAGCATGATACAGGATGTTCATCTTTTCCAAATATCCATCTGTTTACGGAACTCCCAGAAAAAGGAAGCCCACAATCAAGAGTTTTCCATTTAAAATACCAAAGTGTAGAGGGAATGCACTCACAGGGATGCGTCAATGCCAGTAGTGGATATCAATAATGCATTGCAGCAGGAGCTGCAGGGCATTGTAGTTCCAATATATGTTGAACAGTCAGCTTCTGCCATCTCTGAATTATGAATGGGAGCAAACTATGCTTTCTGATGGCAACATTTCAATAACTGCTAACACATACCCTTCCTTCAGAAAAAGTTGTCTATTGTACAAAATCTGTTATCTTGAAAAAAAATTTAAAATCATTAATAATACAAGCATGAGATTTTATAGAAATAAGGATTTTTATTTCTAATATGTAGTCATTGTTCTCATTTTGATTTAAATATATGTTTATGGGTAAATCTTCAGAAAGGAGGTTTTCCTTTTGCGGACAGAAGTTGCACCTGCAAAATTTACATTTGCTGTTAAATGGTCAGCACAGATCTAAGTAGTTGCACCACGAACTGAAGGCAGTCAGAGTATGCTTGTAAAATTAATTAATTAATTGTGGGATCCAATCTATTCAGGTAGGACTTGCTGCTACCAAGCAGCCTGGGCCTCAGTTTATCTGAAAAACATACGTTTTGAGAGAGTTATATAAATTTATTAGTGAATGACTATCCGCTGTGTGCCACAGAAACTGTCATTTTATTTATATCCATGTTCAATGGACCATGCTGGCTGTAAGTCTTTGACAAAATTACCCATTTTGGAGCAATAGCAGTTTTATCTGAGGATACCACTCTGAGTTCTCATCACAGGTTCATAGATTATAAAGCCATAAGGTACCATTGTGATCATCTAGTTGACCTCCTGCACACCACAGACCATAAGTCTTCCCTGAATTAATTCCTGTTTGAACTAGAGCATATCTTTTAGGAAAAAAATCCAGTCTTGATGTTAACGTTTTCAGTGATGGAGAACCCTTGGTAAGTCATTCCAGTGGTTAATTACCCTTAATGTTCAAACTGTGTACTGTATTTACACTCTGAATTTGTCTAGTTTCAGCTTCCAGCCACTGGATCTTGTTATGCCTTTGTCATCTAGACTAAAGAGCCCATTATCATTTTTCCCCTATGTAGGTACTTTCAAACTGTGAGCAAGTCATCCCTTAAATTCTGCTTGTTAAACTAAATATATTGATCTCTTTTAGTCTATCACTATAAGGCATGATTTGCAATCCTTTAGCTATTCTTGTGGCTCTTCTTTGAACCCTCTCCAATTTATCAATATCCTCTTTGTACTGTAGACACCAGAACTAGACACTGTATTCTAGTAGTGTTTCCACCAGCGCCAAATACAGAGGTGAAATAACTTCTCTACACCTACCTGATATCCATGGTTTATACATCCAAGGATTGCATTAGCCCTTTTGGCCACACTGTTGCACTGAGAGCACATGCTCAGCTAATTATCCACCATGAACTTTTTCAGCATCACTTCGTCTCAGGATAGCGTCCCCCATTCTATAAGTATGGCCTGCATTCTTCTCAGCTAGGGTTATCTAATATATCAGAGAAATGCAGTGACAGTTCCACAGCCTGAGTGGTATACATTATTGGACTGATTAAAGGAAAATAGCAATATTTATTGCTGCTGGGAATTCCCTGCCACATAAGGAAGTAATTTGCCAGCCACTACTGTCCTGTTTGTTTCACAGGCAGAAAGGTTTGTTGTTGTTGTCGTTGGTTTGGTTTGGTTTTTTAAACCAGATCAGAGGACAATTCTATAGTTTTGTTCACAGGTAAACATGTATCCTTTCAGAGATGCCATTTTACAAGGTTGTTCCAACAGCAAGAATATGAAATCTTTCTGTTGTAAGTAACTGGCTGGCATAGCAGCCCTGGTCTGATTCCACTGAAAGGTGCAAGGGGCATCTGTTATTTTTTAAAGGTTGCCTGCACAGAAAACAGGCTAGTCATTCACTAATCACCAGAAAGTAGCCAAAAAAGCAATTGTGCTGCCTGTATTGGGGGTGGGGGTGGGGAAAGGCAAGATAATCTTTAAGTGCAATTTTCAATTCCTGACTGGATGACTCTGAAAACTTAGAAGAGCCTCCAAGATGTCAGCTAGAACACTTCCTGAATGAATGTTCACCTGAGTACATACATTAACATTTTGTACATTTTGCCTTCCAAAGTTTTGCGTACACAGACATTTCTGACAAGTGGATAAAAGAGGCCATGAAAGAATTCAAGGTGAATTTATTTTTATTTTAATTAATGATCACCGGTATTACTTTATATTTGTTGCACAGATCTAGTTTTATTCTTCTGAAGGCTACTGAGATATTCATGTTTCAGCTCTAGGATTAGAGTTTAGAAATTCCCAGCTTCCCAGTTCAGTGCTCAGAACATGACACTGAACCTGAAGCTCTTTTTAGTTATAAGTATGCATTTAAACTGGTTCCTGATTTTTTTTTTTTTTGCTAAAATGCACAATGACTCGCAAATGTAGCCAAACTGAACTTTCCTGAACAGCTGATTATTTAAATTCCTTCTTTTACCTAAGTTCTCCATAGAAACATCTTACATCTTTTAATTACCATTTTCATTAGCAGCAACTACAGAGAAAAAATGAAGGTGAGGATTTACAGGATTACTTAGTTCCATGACTGCCAGTACTGCTCGTCAGTCAGCAGGCAGGTGCTGGCTTTGTTGATACAAAAGAGACCTCCACGACAGTATGATTGAGATGCAACAACTTCATAATAATCAATTGTCAGTTAAGTACTAGTTGGAACTCAAACTGCAGGAGTTAGAATATTTTTCTTTAATTACTTCTGATTTATTGTTTAATAGACAGTATATGGTGCTTGAAGACATTTTTTTTAAAGTGGAATTCTTTATAATTAGAATCACCCACTCTCCATGTGTCCTGCATTCAGAATATTGTGTTCAGTTAGCCTCCTCAATACCAGTACTGAGAAAATTGGCAGAAAGTATTCAGACATGTTGATTTGAATAAAAACACACCCATGTTGCTTTGATGGTATTCCAAATCTTTCTATTTTCTTCTTGCAATGTGTGTATGAGGGAATATTTTATTCACAAGAAGGTTTGCCAAAAAGAGACAGCTTCAGAAAAATATATTTGGATGAGTGTTTGTGAACGTATGGTTGACATCCATTTTGAAAGCTCTTTGTGGGATCTGGAGCATCCAGTTAGGGTACAGAAACAATGTCACTTGACTGAGGTGATCAATTATATTGGATGAACAGCAAGCCAGAACAAGCAAATATACAAACCAGTAGTTTCAGTGAACAGTTCTGCAGTGCTTTGAAGATTCAAATACACATAAGCATTGAGCCTTAGTGGTAGAAAGTCTGCTTGGGGGAGGTAACAGTGGCACATTATCACCGTGGAACCTACAGGTAGTCAACAATCTTAAGAAGTGGACAGTGCTAAGATGGTCAGGAGATATTTTGATTCACCATCTGCCCCCAACAGCAGGACCACTAGGTCTGGAGCCCCCAGATTTTTAAAGCTCCCCTACCTGAGCCTAATCCAGGAGGGAAGGCGGTTCTGGAAACATCACCTTGAATCCCATCTCTGGTTCCTAGGTTGTTGCTGGCACTGGGAGGAGCAATGCTTATTTCCCTACACCAACAAGGTAGACAATGAGAGAGGTGATTTTGTGAATGTTTACAAGGAGCTCGTCCCACAGTAGTATACACAAAGATGCTTGTTTGAAAATTTAGAAAATGGGTGAGGATGGCATGAAGATGTTGGGAGTTGACATCTCCATCATAGATGAGAGATGATCAATGGCTCATTCTCATGTGTTTGGACTTACCTGGTTTATTCTGACATAATTTCTGATTTGCTGTTTACTCAGGAGTGCTGATACTGAATATTTGCATTCATGGTTTGTCTGTATGGCTAACTGAATAAACGTGTTGTCTTGCTGTCTCCAGTTGGCATTATATTACATTAATTCTTATTAAATATACTGTCTCTTTTATTCTGTGTTTTGTAGATGCTTATTTCTTTTCACTTTCATGCTAGTATTATCCTATTTAGGAGTATTTGTGATTTATCATTGTCTCTCTGAGGATCATCTCGCAGCACTAGGCAATGCTACATTTGACTGGGAAAACAAATTTGTTTTAACAATATGAACAATGTTCATGTACTGCAATATTACCGTTTTATTAACAGAATCACTGTCATATTGGCCATTGTCCTGGAAGTGTTTCCTAGAGAAACTCATGCGCTACAGTGCCAGACATAAACAGACCAAGCAAAAAGTTCTGAGAGAGCTTTCATTCTTCTTTTGCTGGTTGCAATTGGAGCCTTACCACACAATTATATTTCCCATTATATACTTTATTCGAATCCTTTTGACATAAAGGAAAAATAAATGAATAAATTCCTTTAGCCTTGAAAGTTCTTGTGCCTAACCTTGGTCCAAAGAAGGATTTATTTTAGTGAGGAAGCTCAAAGTAAATCCACGAAACTATAAGTATCTATCTATCTATCTACAATACTAACTCCACCCATCACAGGTGGTAGTGCATTGGGATATACCTGGAAATATGAAAATACTCATTGGGAAACTAGTTTAGTTAGTCAGTTCCACCTTTTGCTAATTCTTTCTAAGAGATATGTGAAGTGCTTGGTTGTAATTTTGGGATGGCCTAAGTAAGATGCTGCCATACAAGCAATGATACTATTCAAGGGAAAATGCAGAAGTGAAAGATTTTGTTTGTTTTTTTGTTTAACAACTTTATTTATATCCTTTTTTTTAAAAAAGCCTGACATTGAAGGCATCTTTTTTTTCCCCACATTATCTTTTGACAGTTTACAAAGATAATATGTGTAAAGAAAAGAGATGGAAATATTGTAAGTCCAATCAAACAGCACGCCACTGGGGCTTATTCATAGCAGCTTCTTTCCAGAACAGAAAAGCAAGCAGCACAACTCAGAATAATTCATTTACAGCAAACATTGTCCCCTAAGACTCAGTCACAGTTTTCAGAAGGTGTCAGATAGCTAAATATTAATACTGATGTATGATACAGTGCACCTTAGGACCTAAGCAAGTATATGCTGCTGAACAGTAATCACAAAGGAGACTACATATCCTCAGGAGATTTTCTTCTATTATCCTCAACAAAGTACATTTTTTTGAGAACTTGAAAGACATGAATTGGTGCAAGGCTTAGAGTTGTGAAGGTTGCCATAGCTTACATCTTGTGATGTAAATATAACAATAAACTTCCTTGCATTTCAGTTTCCAATAACAAGCCCTCTGTATTGGGAAATTCATGTTCCGCAACTCAAAAGAGCATAAGTGAAAGAGCCATGTCTCCTTCCACCAGCATACCTATATATTTCGCCCATTCATTGGTGCTGCCTCTTTTGAGAGCAGATTAGATAAACACCTGTCAGGGACGGTCTAGATAATATTTAGTCCTGCCATGAGTACAGGTGACTGGAGATGACCGCTGGAGGTCCCTTCCAGTCCTATGATTCTACGATATATTAAAAAATGTTCCACATTTAGTTGCTTACTTTATTAAAAATATATATTCAGAGAAAAAAGTAACCAATAAACTATCAGTATTACAATAATTTATATAAGGGCTTGGGGTTTCAGAAATCAAAATTACACCTAGAATGTGTGATCTTGTGTCTGTTTTTAAAGGACAAATGCCAGTTATGGAATGGAGACTGTAAATATGAAATAACAAAAGAATGGAATGAGATAATGCAGACAGTAAATATTGGCTCTAATTCTGAACAAATAGTGCAAATTCAGTACTGTTTAAATATAGAATATAATCTCTATATAATAAAATTCATATTATTACCCTAGTTATCTGTGTGAAATGCAAAACAGCCAGGTGCTCTTTCATATGTAAAATATGGGACTCCTCCTCCCCCCACCAAAATCTCAAATCTTTGGACCCAGGAAATTATTTTTGCTGTAGATCAATAGGAGAGAAAAATATTAACTGAATATCTTATAATGGAAGATTTAACACATTTTGTGAGTAATATGCTAAACAATTTCACAAAATAATAATTGTATGGATAAAAGTGGTCTATATCGCACAGGAAAATAACAGCAGAAATACTGAAGTCATTGAGATGCTTTGATATAAACACAGTAATTGTATATTTATAGACTAGTCAAAAAGGATATACATAGAGGATTATAACTGAATTACATCTCACCCTCCTGATTTACTTTTCCTTTCTTTGTAATCTGATACTCTTCATACTCTACTACCCCCGGAAAGCATACATTTCCTCCTCTCCCCCCAAAGTAAATATGAATGCTTATATGCACGCACATGCCATATTTTGATTAAATAATTTGGAAAAAAGTGAAAGGTTAGTGATACAATAGTCAAATTAATATGGTTAATTTATGTAATTTGAACTGTGACTTCTTCATATTGGTATACCTAATGATATTTATAAGAAACAAAAAACCTTATACTGTTGGTGCTGGGCACAAGCAAAATACAGTACAGTTCTTGATACTGTATTTAATTCCATCAGGTTTGAAAAACATCAATAATTTAAAGAAAGTTGGTTGTTTTTTTTTCCCCCACAGTAAAGTAGCTCTTATTGAAAATTTACCACCAAATGAATAAGCACTCCAGTTTTCCATAATAAAGCCTGTTTTACAGAGTAGTTAGGCAGTACAATTTGTGATTGTATCTTCCTGAGGTTTTAGTTTGGCAGAAGATCATGCGCACAATTAAACTGAACTTTTTCTATAAAACTAAAACATGCACTGAAATGCTTTGCCTTACAGGAGTTAGTTTGTAACAGATGCTTTGCAAAATTAAGTGTTTGGATACATTTCAGAATTCATCAAAACACTGTAAGCTTTTCACTAAATTTGAAGTTTTGGCATTCCATGTTGCCAAGCATTTGTCAATAAAATTAGTTTAGTGCAAACATTAAAATTGTGTTTTCTTTATCACAAAGCAATGAAGATCAACAGATTTTTTAATTAGCTTTCAAAATTTAAATTTGGTCTGAATTAATGACTTCTGCTGGAAACAACTGTTCTTTAGGTCTGTTATCAAAAATGCTCAAGAAAACATATTTTTTCATAATTTTTCAACAAAAATGTAGTTATAATTTGCATTATATGAGAACTTAGTTAACTTATAGCAAATCATATAAGTGGAACATGTTAATAAGGCTGGGAAATGGCTTTTGGAAACACTTTCTTGTGTGATGCAGCTATGGTTAGATATATCTCATTATATTATAGTACATAGTAATTTATAGTCTCTTGGCACAATAAGTAAATATAGAGGAGTGTAGCTTTGGAATTAAGGCTGGAGATTTGGAATCATTCTTCTATTTGCCCATCCCTACCGATTGGGAAGACAAGAAATAGTGTTCCAGAATGCAATTTAGTTTCCTTTTTATAAAAACAAGATTAAATATTAAATCCAAGGAATTTGTGATGGTCTTGCATATGCAAAATGTGAAGACAGAAAGCTGGAATGTCAAGGGCTAAAGATTTATTTAAACTAACTTAGCAGGAAGGGACAGTCACGCTGCTCTCCTCGTCAAAATTGTCCCCAGTCTTGCAAATGAGGCAGTAGAAACAGTAGATATGTGCCCTTTCATGGCTAACCAATGTGGAAGTGTGAAAGGGAAAAGAGGATTTGTGTGCAGTTATTTTAGTTTGGTTAAGAGACTGAGCAAGAAACAGGCCAACCATAACCCTAATAATGCGAGATTTGTAGAAGCAGGGTTTGTGCGAGGCAGATGGGAAAACTACAAGGGACCTTGCTTTAAAATAAGAATGCAATGCAATGTTGACTAAGATAATGGGAAGAAAAATATATAAACAGGACACAGCTATATTTAACAAAGGGGTTTAAACATTGCTTTATATTGTTTGTACTTTGAAGATTATGCCTAAGGACAGACACTCTGTCCAATTGCTGTCTTCCCTGCAATTGCATGAATAAATTGTCTCTGACTTGTTGCTGACAAACTCAGTGTGAAGACTGTTTTCTTTCACACCAATAACATCAGGAAACACTTGGGACCTTTGCTGACATAGCTCAGTCACCCTGAAACCCAGTGGTCCTCTCTGTTTTTAAGAAAACAGGTGATGCCAATGACATCACTATCTATCTACTCTTGTTTTGAATGAAGACCTTGATATTATTATCAACGAATTTGTCACTTTAAGATTAGTCTACCATAACATATTCTACTTGGGCCTTTACCTGCAGACCATTTAGAGGCTAAAAATAAATCCAGAATATTGCAGCTGTTTACTGAGTGGATCTTCACATTGGAAGTATGTAACACTGGTGTTCCTACTGGTTGCCTTTGAGCTTTCTGATGGAATTCAAGGAGTTGCTATTAACCTTCTAAAGCCTGAGAGTCTGCCTCTGCCATTTTGATATACTTTCTCACTACTTGTCACTGGAGGGGCTGGAGCTCCCTGGATTATAGAATAGATGGAGTTGTAGGCAGATCAGCTCTGTGAAGGCTCCCTGTCTCTAGCACATACTACTCTTTTACCCCAACCCTAAACCCTGGAGCCTCGCTTCATTATTGTTAGGGAATATGAAGGAAAAGAAAATGATACTCAACCCCACCTTCACCCATTTTTAAGATCCTGCTCCCAATTAATTGCTCCAGTTCTTGCCTCTGCTGCTGCTCATTTCTTTTCTAAGCAGTAAGTACAGAATTAACATGGCTGTTAACAGTTTCAGGTCTGCTCACATGTCTGAGTACCGGCAGTAGAAGTAAACAGGTAGAGTGACAAATCCGACCAATAACGCTGCTTCTTAAAAAAAGCGAAACACATCAGCAAAGGCACTAGAACTGCATCTGAAGACTAAGAGGACAAGTCAGCACGTGTGAAGACAAGTCAGCACTCTCATAATTTTGAGTTTTCCTTAAAGCCTCAGCTCTGAGTCAAGTGATTTAATGAGACTCTTGACTTTAATAAAAAAAATCTAGCCCTCATACTTGTGGAGAAAAGATCTTTAAAAAGTGAATCCTCCAGGCTCAAAAACCAGAAGACAAAGAATTCTTTGTTTTATTTTTTAAAATTTCTTGACTTTTATGCCAGTTTCATTTGGGGTGGGTGGAGCGGGGAGGATTTGACTCATGATTTTTGAAAGTTTTGAACCTGAAAGTTGGCAATAATGCTTCACATCACAATCAAAAGAGTAGAGAGATATAAAAGAGCAATAAATTAGCAGAAAGTAATGGCTTAGGCTCCCACAATTCAGCAAAGGTCTTTTCAACCCTGAGTTCTTTACTGCATTTAGTAGCATCTCTACACATTTCAGCTACCATTCATTATTAACTATAACTATTAACTGTAGGCCATCAGTGATAAACTATGGCTGTAATATTTCTTACAATTGTGTTTCTATCAAAAAAGACAAACATTTTGTGGTTTGTCATATATTGTATACTATGATTAACTTAAAAGTACAACACACAAAATTAGAGTGAAGATTTTATTAAAATTAGAATGATGATGCAAATGGTATTCTTAAGCATAATTCAATAACATTTTGGGGTTATATTCTTTTCTGTTATTTGAATTTGGCCAGTCAAAAGGGGGGAAATATTCCAATTCATGTGTTAGACTAATGGATGGTGAAAACTATTGAATTCTACATGTCAATAGCTTCTGAAGTACTTTTTAAAAACAGACATGAAATAACCTTCTTTCCCCTGCACTTTAGAACCAGCACCCTCCAAGGGAATAACAAACAGAAGATTGCGGGATATTGAAGTGGTTTTAAGTGTCCTGGGTAGTCTCTTCTAATAGGGAAGTAGTCACACTGACACCCAAATATGTGTAGATAATCCTTGAATCTCATAATTTCCTGTGGTTTTACTTAATTTGTCTTGGCTTCCTTAATTGTTTGCCCTTGCTTGTTGATAGATGTGATAATTCTTTCTAAACATAAACAGAAGGTTGTCTGGACTGGTCTAAAACTAATAGGCTATAAAATTTAAAAGCTGCAAGCAAGTGAGTTACTGGGGACTTGAACTCTGGGTAGCAGGTTCGCTGACTTACTGATGTTTACCCATTAAGAGGCAATGGAAAGTGAAAAATATGTATAATATGATAATTTAATATGACTGTTCAGGATGCTGATATAACTAGAATTACTGGTTTTGACAATAAAGTGGAAATGGAAATGTGCTAAGTGGATGTAATCAGATATATTTGAACCCTTTCACAAGGGAGAAAGATGTGGGCCTCCACAAAAGTCTATCCTTCAGATATTCTTCAGCAGTTGTTGGTTTTTGTACTCCATTAAAAAAAACCTTTCTTCCACCTTATGTGTGGGTGGCTATGGAAAAAGTGGAGACAATTATCTTGTCCACCCAATCCAAATTACATTTTAGCCAAGCTGACCATGTTTAACTCTTCTACTCTTTGCTCACAAACCAATCTTTCTGTCCCCTACTTACTATTGTTGCTTTACGGTATTCCAGCTGCAGCCCTCAGTCCAGAAATCCTTCCTTCCTTTCCTCTTCCTCTCTGTGTTCTATGTTATGGCCATATTCCTTAGGGAGAAAAGGACACAGATGGAACTCCCTTCAGAGCCAAAAGTAGCTGCAAGAGGTTGCTGTAGAGCAGTGAGGGTTACTCAGTTCCTGACAGCTAAGAGATCTGCACCCTCAACATTCCAAGCCCTTTCTGGCTCTGGAAGCCACAGATGGGGTACCAAGGATGAAATCTGGTCTTCATGTGACAGCCTATGTTTAAACCACAGGGCCCCTTTATTAATTCGTTTTAATGTTATCTTATTGTATATCCCTATATCCAAGATCAGCTGCCCGGTTTCTCGCAAAGGTATCACAAAAAAGATTTTGTATCTGCTCTAGTTCTAATTCAGTTCCATAGTGATAAACTCATCACTTTGCAATGGGTTTACTGTCAGACAGTTTTGTTTTCTAAAAAATCATATTACAATAAATAAGTCAGATAAATGTTGTCAGGTACTCATTATTTACACATTGGGAGATTATCAAACATTTGGTATCTACCTAGCAAGGACAGACTCATTAATGACTGTCAATAGTAGAATTAGTTTGTTCCTACTCTGTGTGTATTTCATATTTTTAAGGTTCTCAAATACAATGAAATTTATACAATGCACCACAGTGGAAGTTGGACATTTTCCTGCTGGTTTGTGGAAATTGTTAGTTCCTGTCTTTGGTAGCTATGGGCTACAGAATGATCATGGTAGGGTTTCCAACTTCCTAGCTCCTGAAAACCAGACATTCTGCCCCTCCCATTCTCTCAAGGCCCCACCCTGGCCCCGCCTCTTCCCCTAGACCCCACCCCCTGCTCCCTCCTCTCCCCTCCTCCTTCCATTGCTCACTCCCTCTTGTCTTGGGACTCACCTGCTGCCTACAGAGCCAGACTGGGAGGAACTGACACGGAGCCTGCCTGCCTGCTCAGTCAGGGCCTGATAGTGTGGAGGGGTTGGGGTCAGTTCCTGGAGCAAGGGGCAGGGGCAATTGGGGCACAGTGGGGCAGAAGAGGAGAAGATTGGATTCTCCAAGCCCATACCTGCTTCTCTGCTACAGAGGCTGGAACTGGTCAGGATCCAGCCACCCACTTCTCTCTGTGAGCAGAGAGCAGCTCCTCCAGGCTCCAGCCACAGATGCTGTTCTTCCCACCCCACCTCCAGTGAGCTACCTCCAGGCTGGTTACTGCATGTAACTGGTCTTTTTTTTTAACCAAACTTTCCAGTCCAAAACTGGACACCTGGCAACCCTAGTGGTCTTCTGTTTTGGCTGTTCTCCAGTCTATTTAGACTGTCCTGTCCTGGATGGTTTCTCAGCCACTTCTTTCCATATGCCAGAACAGCAACTAAGTAAAATTAGCTTTATGTGAAAAAATGAATACTTATTTGTAAACATGAAGCCCAAACTGCTTAGTCAAGCTGTGTAGGAACAGGAAATTTGCATTTATTATCCATATCCTATTAATACTGGATGTACTGGATTCAACAATGTATAACCCGCTATACACCACCTTACGCAGCATTTCCTTCCTGGACATGACTGAAAGGGTGTTAATGGGACTTCATCGTGAATGGTCCCTTGAAACATGTGTTAACTACTTATGCTAAACAATCTGATCCACCTAGTATTGAGCTGTGACACTCTACATACATTTTGCAGACTTGAATAAGAGCTATATAAGCTCAAAAGCTTGTGTCTCTCACCAACAGAAGTTGGTGTAATAAAAGATATTACCTCACCCCCCTCGTCTCCCTAATATACTGGGACCAACCAATATATATATTACACAAACACACATACAATATACAACAATACATATCATATCAATGACTGTTGCACTCAAGTTTATATATGCACACACACACGCACAATACTTTGTGCTTGACTGATATATACAGATTGTAACCTCATCAGGCTTATGAACCTATAGATTCCTTGGTGTTAGAGAAA
The DNA here is from genome assembly GCF_965140285.1 of Lepidochelys kempii. Lineage (NCBI taxonomy): Eukaryota > Metazoa > Chordata > Testudines > Cheloniidae > Lepidochelys > Lepidochelys kempii. Next base: position 71,709,046 of record NC_136388.1, read on the forward strand.
ACCAATTATCTGTAGGTTTCATGAAAGTCAGATGATGTAAGGATTCCTATTTGGACATTTGCAAGGAGGCTCATGACCTTCAACCAACACTGGTTGCAGCGTTTCATGACAAGTGAACAAGGCATGTCACAAGCTGTCTTATCAGCTTTGATATGCCAGCCAAACTGAGGTAGGCCTCAGCTGAAAACCTAAAATTTGACCTGCCTTTCACTTCAAGGAGGGACATGTCACTCAATAGTGCAATTAACTTTCTTGTTTGGCACATGTAACTTCTATACAGTTATGTTCTTTCATTCATGTTGCTCTGAAACAATTCCCTCTTGAGATCCACTTCTGCTGAGACATCTGTTGTTGATTTATACTGAAAAATTTGACGAATAATTGGGAATAACTTAATCAAAAGTGGTGTTTGTTTGTAACAGAATCTTAGCTTTACAATACAAGGCCAATCACCATATTGTCTTTGTTATTTAAATGTTCTTCTTCTTCCTCCACCTGATCTTTCTGTTTGTATTAACATGATAATTTTCTCAGGATAGGAACTGTGCCTTTTCCATTTTGAAGAGACCTAGGATCATTTAAAATTTACATGAACTCCTCTTACACTTTTATGACTTAATTAAATTAGAGTATTATACAAATTGTACCAGTCACAGATGAAAAGCTATATAAATAAGATTGCAGCTAAATCACATGTAGGGAGACAGCACCTTGTTGACAAAATATTTAGGAGGCTCAGGTTCAGCTTTTGTATTCCAGCTATGATTAACAGGATTTTCGTTTAATCAAGTCCCACTCAAAGGAATACTGGAACACTGGGGCCAGAAATTCTCAGTGACAGGCCCTCTACTATGGAAGTCCCTATTATTCAAGCACAACCTGATTTCTTCTCTTTCCACCTTCAGGTAGAAGTTCAAGATACCTTGATTTGTGCAAGCCTTTTCATATTTACTGCTGAAGAATGGCCAGATGGATCTTTCCCAGAGAAAAAGCAGCAACAACCCAATGTAAACTAGGGAATAGGGATGATGGATTCTTCCTAAAAGCAGGGGGCCCGTGAGGCCCTGCTTCCTCTATGGCCTTGCCCCTGCCCCTCCTCTTCACCCTGAGGCACTGCCCAGCTAGCCAAGCCACAGCTGGTGAGCCTAGGCCCCTCCATCTGCCAGGGGTGGGGGTATCCTAGAGCAGCCCCCGGCCCATATCCCCAGCCTCTGGATGTCCCTCCAAGGGAAGGTGGAGGGTCTGCGGCTCCCCACAGCTGCCTGCGTCGCTCTTACCCAGACCCAGCTTCTGGTCTGCTCTGGTGGTAAGGCCTTGGGGGCTGAAGAGCAACAGTTGGGCCATGATAAGAGCTGTCTGGGCAGCTATGGGGAGCCGTGGACCCTCCATCTTCCCTGGGCAGGGTTCCGGGGGGCGGGGACATGGACTAGAGATTGCTCTCAGGCCCCTCACGCGGGCACATGGAGGGTCCATGGATCTCCACAACTGCCTGGGCTTCCCAGGCCGCTCTTCCCTGTGGCAAGCAGTGGACAGGACAGGCCCATCCACTTTCAAAAGTGAGAGGGCCATGGCCCCTTGACCTCCCCAACCGCCCCCTTCTGGCACCCGTGCTAGGGGATGACACAGATTCATCGATTTCAAGGCCAGAAGCAACGGTTTGATCATCTAGTCTGACCTCCTGTTTTACACAGGACATAGAACTTCTCCAGAATAATTCCTATAGCAGATTGTTTAGAAAAACATCTAATCTTGATTTTAAAATTAATGGTGATGGAGAATTCACCACAATCCTTGGTAAATTGTTCTGGTGGTTAACTATCCTCACTGTTAAAAAATGAATGCCTTATTTCCAGTCTAGCTTCTGCTTACAGCCATTGGATGATGTTATACCTTTTTCAACTAGGTTGAAGAGACCGTTGTTAAGTATTTGTTCCCCCCTCAAGTCACTCCTTAACCTTCTTATTGTTAAGTTAAATAAATTGACCTCCTTAAGCCTGTCACTATAAGGCATGTTTTCTAATCCTTTAATTGTTCTTGTGGCTCTTCTCTGAAACCTCTCCAATTTATCAACATCCTTCTTGACTTGTGGGCACCAGAACTGGACACAGTATTCCAGCAGCAGTCACATCAATGCCAAATATAGTGGTAACATAACCTTTATGTTACAACTCAAAATGGTGCTGTTTGGTAATTTCATTCGCCCTTTTGGCCACAGTACTTCACTTGGAGCTCATGTTCAGGTAATTATCCACCACAACCCCAAATCTTTTTCAGAGTTGCTACTTTCCAGGATAGAGTACTCTATCCTGTAAGTATGCCTATAGTCTTTTTTTTTCCCTAGGCATATACAGTTAGCCATATTAAAGTGCATATTGTTTGCTTGCACCCAGTTTACTAAGCAATCCAGATTATTCAGTATCAGTGACCTCTCTTCTGCTTTATTTGCCACTCACCAATTTTTGTACTGTCTGTAAATTTGATCAGTGATGATTTTGTTTTATTCAAGTCATTGATAAAAAGGTTAGAGCACAGGGCCAAGAATAGTTCCCTGTTGGACCCCACTGCTCATTTGATGTTTCCCCATTTACGATTACATTTTGAGACCTGTTAGCCAGATTTTAATTCATTTAATATGTGACATGTTAATTTTATATTATTCTAGGGTGTGGTTTTTAATCCATAAATTGTGTGGATCAATTGATCAAATGCTTTAAAGAAGTCTTAGTATATTACATCAGCACTATTACCTATTATCAATCAAACTTGTAATCTAATAAAAAAAGATATCAAGTTAGTTAGTTTTATGGAAAATAGATCCTGTAAAACTGTGTTCATTGGCATTAATTATATTGCCCTCCTCTTAATTCTTTATTAATCTAGTCTTGTATCAACCATTACATTACCTTGTCCTGGATCAGTTTCAGACTGACAGGCCTATTATTATACGGGTCATCCTGTTGACCACGTTTAAATACTGGCACAACATTAACTTTCTTCCATTCTTCTGGAACATCCCCATTGTTCCAAGAGTTATTGAAAACCAGTGTTAATGGTCCAGCAAATTCTTCTTTGAAACTCTTGGCTGCAAGTTTTCTGGACTTGCGGATTTAAAAGTGTCCAACTGCTGTCGCTGCTGTTTAACATCCTCCTGGAATATTAGTGGAATGGAGATTGTTATCATATGATATGACTACATCATCTGTTTTTTCTCCAAATGCAGGACAGAAATATTTATTGAACAAGTCTGCCTTTTTTGAATTATTATCAATATTTTATCCATTTCCATCTCGCAATGGACCAATACCATTGTTAGGATACTTTTTGTTACTAAAATACTTTTTAAAAAATTCCTTACTATCCTTAACTCTGCAAGCCATAGATTTATCTTTGTGTTTCTTTGCTTCTGTTATCTGTTTTCTACAGTTCCTAGCTTCTGGTTTATATTCATTCCTATCGACTTCTCCTTTCTTCCATTTGTTAAATTTTTAGCTGCCTTCACTTCCTCTCTAAATCAGGTCTTTTTTTTTTTTAACCAATATGGCCTTCAGCCTTGATTGTGGCTTTTTTGGGTATCAAATAGGATGCTTGTAAACAATTCCCAATTATCATTTACATTTTTCTGGTTAAATTATTCTTCTTAACTGATTTGGCTCATAATTGTTTTCAATTTACTAGTCTGGACTTTATTCTGTTACCACATTATAAATATGATCAGGTCATAATCGTCTATATCTAATCTACATTCAGTTATAGTTCTGTAATCAGTTCCTATTTATCTGTCACAATGAGATCTAATAAAGAATTCAACCTGCTTATTGCAATACTTTTTGAGGTAGGAAATTATCATCTATGATATTTAGAAATTCCAAATAAGTTTTACTACTGGCAGCCTGAGAACACCAGCATTTCCCACTCAAATTGAAGTTCCCCATGATTACACAGCTTTTTTTCCCTATACATTATAAACAGGTGCGTAAGTAGCTGGTTATCTGAGTTCTAGTGTGATTTGGTGGTCTGTAGCAGACACCAACTAGTACCCCATATTGTGCTTTATCCTTTAGGACATTGATTCATATCTGCTCTGTATTAGAAATGAAATATCTGCTCTGTATTAGACATGAAATTTTCAATTATTTGCCAGTATCACCATTCAGAGAATATATGTGTGGATGTCCTATTATACAGAAGGCCCAACTTTATACTTCTCAACAGGAGGTCTAGATTAATCATGAGTCATGTTAGGACTGAGAGAATTCGAAGTGTTTCAAGGGTATGTTTGTGTAAGGTAAAGTATGCTTAAACAATTGTCTTTGTTATGACTGGAGTTTTCTCAGTCCAGTCTGACTCATGATATCATCAAAATGACAGCTGCAGTTGGATTGTTTAACTATTCTTTTACTGTAATGAAGACCCTTAACTTTATTGATATATGCTTCCTTGTTTTTATAATATAGTTGGAATACATTTTATAGTGTTTTAATTTAATACAAAGGTATGTAACTTTACAGTAAATGAACAAAGGATTTGAAGCAAATTTACACTAGTTCCCTTAAAGTAATAAGAGTGAGTAGCCCAGTCATCTTGTCACCTTCATCTAAATAGAACTTCCTTTGTCTTTTCTCTTCTTTTTTTTTTTTTTGAGGGGAAGTATCTTATGCAGAGCACTTCTTATAGATACTGTTCTAGCAGCTAGACAGGGAGGGCCTGATTTTCAGAAGAGCAGAACAACTCACACTCCCATTGAATTCAAGGGGTGATTTGAATATTCAGCACTTCTGAAAATCGGGCCCAAGGAATTAATTACATATCATGTTCCTTTCAAAATATTCTCTGGAAAAAAAGTTTCAAAAATGAGCTTCCAAATATGACATTTAAAACTAAAATCTCCCACTGAACCATATTATGCTTGTCTTTGAACACAGTTATGGTTTATTTTGTATGCATCTGACAATGCTTTTTTGAAAGACAACTGATAAGCATCAGTTTGGCACAGAGACTGCTATTCCACCCTCCTGTGCATTATTATACTCCTTGCTTTTGTGTGTGTGTGTGTGTGTGTGAGAGAGAGAGAGAGAGAGAGAGATGGAATGCACCCCTGTCTTCGCATCCAACACACTATTGTAATAATCTTTGTACAACGTATACCTTGTGTGGTATCATTTGAAAACATATAACTTGCTACTCAATATTGTCATGGTTAAATTTATGTAGAAGCATTATGTGTAAAGTTATGATTTTCCCTCTGTGCTATGTTATTAGCCGGTGTTCAAAACCCCCCTTCGCCCTGCCCAGGCAAAAGTCATCAAATAGGTCTGTTTTGAAGAAAGGAGTGTATGCTTGTCTTAATTTGTATTTAAGCAGTAAACAAATGTTCAGAGAAAACTGACCTGAAAAGTTTGGTCAGTAATGCTGTTCAAAGCATATAATTAAAAATCTAATATAGTTTGTTAAATTAGGCACTAGAAAGCATTTTTATCTTTATTTTCTTGTAACCATTGCTGACCTTTATGCCTTATTGCTTGTACTCACTTAAAACCTATCTCCTTCTAGATAATTGTTAGGATATAGATATTCAGGCCTGTCTGTAAAGGCCTATACTCTAAGAATTTAGGTGTATTCTTATCACTTGGCTAGTGATAGAGGTATAAAAGAAAGAATCAAAATCACTGTCTGCTGGTGTAAGGGCCTTCTCTTACTGTGACGGTCTGAGGCCCTGTTCTTAGGCTAAGGCCTTTGGCTAAGCAGCAGAGGCAGCCATAAGCTGGGAAGCAAACAGTCACATCCTCACATTCCAAACTAGTCACACTGAAATAAGGTGCTATTCGGCTGTTAGGAATACAGTCCTGTCCTGTATTCCTATCACCTCCAGAGAAAGGGAAGTGCCTAGAAAATGTAAAAGGAAACTTAGTTTGATAGCATCCTGTCTGGCAAGAACTCACTTATCAATAGCTGGGATGTGAAATCCTCACTTCTGTGTTGTCTTGTCATTGTAGTTCCCACTTTGCTATTGTTTGTCTGTATAATCTCTGTCTGGTTCTGTGATTGTTCCTGTCTGCTGTATAATTAATTTTGCTGGGTGTAAACTAATTAAGGTGGTGGGATATAATTGGTTACATAATCATGTTACAATATGTTAGGATTGGTTAGTTAAATTTCAGGAAAATGATTGGTTAAGGTATAGCTAAGTAGAACTCAAGTTTTACTATATAATCTGTAGTCAATGAGGAAGTGACTGGGGGGGGGTAGGGGTGGGCATGGGCATGTGGGTGTGGGAAATGGGAGCAGGGAATGTGGGTAAGAAAATTGGAATCATGTTTTGCTAAAGGGGGAAATGGGAACAGGGAATGGGAGTAAGGAAGTTGGAATCATGTTTGGCTAAGGGTAGGAATGGGAACAGGGACACAGGTGTAAGGCTCTGTGGTGTCAGAGCTGGGAAGGAGGATACTAAGGAAGGAAACTGGAATCATGCTTGCTGGAAGTTCACCCCAATAAACATTGAATTGTTTGCACCTTTGGACTTCGGGTATTGTTGCTCTCTGTTCATGCGAGAAGGACCAGGGAAGTAAGTGGGTGAAGGAATAAGCCCCCTAACAATAATATACTTGTTTTATTGTTTCATCTAATCCAGTGTGTTTAAGTTGAAATGTCTGGCTAACTCTATTTAGGGTGGTAAATTGTGTATTTTATTCCCATAAAGGAATAATGGATTTCATATTTGGACTTCTCCAGGAGAGCTCTGGGCAGTACAAGACATAGATTTCTAGGGAGAAATCCAGGACTCAGGGTGTAGTGGAGTCACCCTGCAGTATAATTAAGGTTGGTGAGAGCCAGAGCGTAGCCCAAGTGTGTTCAGGAGGCTGCAGTTACACACAGACACTCAGGGTGTGGCTTGCACCCTGGAAGACTGTTTATGAGCAGCCCAGTTGGGAGCTACTACCAGCAAGATCTCGTAAATCACCCAAGGTCGCAGTGCAGGGGTAACACAGCCCCTCATTGGTCTGGTTTGCACCCAAGTATGTCACAGTGAATATTTGGAGATCAGAGAGAATAATTAACATTTATATTATTAATAATGTTACTGTAATGCATTCCCTCATGGATCTCAAAGCATGTCACAAACATAAACAAATTAAGCCTCCCAAAGTCCTTGTTAGATGGGTAGGTATTGTGACCCCCAATTTACACACTGGGATATTGGGATTCAGAGGTTGTGACTGAGTCAAGATTCTAAAGATTATTGATTGTTATGGGCTACAACTGAATATGACAATTCTTAGCATAGAGTATACTGTCTTATAATGATTTACTATGAGTCCCAATAGTAATAAAGAAAAAAGGATGTGTAATTTTATTGCCAGTGAAAAATCAGAGTGTTCTACGGGAAATGATGATGACACAATTTCTGGAAAATGCTAAGTGACTGCATTATCGTTAAACAATCTGAGGTCCTGATTGCTGATTGACTAAATAATTTCAAGTGACGTTCAGAGTGAGTGGAAAATTGTCCTTTAAATGCTTTATTGATTCACATTCAGCATATTGAGACCAGGTAAAACTGTCTGTATGTCTCAGTGAGTCAGTAAGATAGGCTAGTGGACTGCACTGTTATCAATGCATTCTTAATATGAATCCTATGTCACTCATTTGGCTACCAGGCCAATCAAAAGTGAGATCTTCATGGACATAATTATCTTTAGGATGGTGGCTTGTGCCTCTTCTAGAGTAGCCCACAATGGCCAGTTTCAAAAAGAAGTGATCCCCTATATTTTTATTAAACCAGGCTCTTCTCTTCTCTGCTACATCCAGTGGACATGACATACAATTACATCCATTGTCTGAACTCTGTTCTCCACTGCCATCTTTTAACCCACTTACTCATAATGTCACAATTATAGATTAGCATCTGACGAAGTGGGTATTCACCCACAAAAGCTTATGCTACAATACGTCTGTTGCTCTATGAGGTGCCACGGGACGCTTTTACAGACCGAGACTAACATGGCTACCCCTCTGATACCTGCCTTTTCTTGAAGTTCACTGTGAGTGCCTATCATGAGTATCACTGAACTGAGTCTGCAGGGATAAAGACAACTGGGCCATTCTGTCTCTGGACATAGTGAATTCAATTACTGACATAAGGCCAGATATGAAAATTGTTATGGTGGAGATGTCCAATACCATGACCACAGAGAAGACTCTAGGGTCTGACTCCAGACCAAAATAAGTCGAGAGCGTCAAAGAAGTGTAGTGAAAAGATCTCGGCCCAGAGCAAAAAGCAGGTAAATTTGATGTGAAGGCATAATGGTAATGTGCTGATAATCGTCCTTGAAGTCCATGGCTTAACATTTAGCATACCTTAAAAAAATTAGCCTGTCTCTAAACACGTGACTTAATTAGCCAAGCTGTTATCTGCATGGAAATTGTCTTTGCCTTTGTCTATGGACCACTGAACTTGGTGGAGTTGGGATGGGAAATACCAATAAAGTGTCTGTGTTGAAGCTGGGGCTGACACTGGAAAGCTTGCAGCTGTCTAAATAGGTTTGAGAAAGAAAGAGAGAAAGAAAGAAATTCTAACCACTCTGGCACTTTACTCCTGCAAACATGATTGAACTGATTAAACTGTTAATTTATAGGTAACCTGATATCATCATAAGAGTGAAAATCTCCCAGGGATTTCTATCCTTTCACTCCATCCTTTTCTCCATTTCGTTACCATCTTGTTCATTTATGCATCTCTTTTTATTGTTACCTGGTTTTCACAGTTCCCTTTGCAAGTTGTCTATACTTGAATAGGATAGCAAAATTTTAATTGCCACAGTATTTGATAAAATTAAAAAATATTGCATACAATAAGTGGAATATATGATTATTGAACTCAGTTGCAAAATATTTATTGCTATAGTTTAGTTTTATTACTGTTATTTCCAATAAATAAATATCTAGGATCATCTTAGCTTTGGAGAAAATGCATTTCCATGGAAACATAGGTCTGCAAATGGACCATCTATTTTTGTGTTATTTACCTGGGGATTAAGAAAAATGATTTATATAACTCAAATGTGTTTTAAGGCCCAGAAAGAATGCCTACTATAACTGAAAGTTTTCCAAGTGTTTCTAATGTTGATAATTTGCCATCAACATGTGAGAACAACTCAGAGAGGTTCACTGGTAAATAATTTTGAGTGTGGTTCATTTGGGGAGCATCTATAGCTCTTCAGCGTCATCTAATGATCAATCCATTACCATTAACCTGAAATGAATCACTCATAGCTATTGTTTTTAAAGGAATGGCTAATTTACTAGCACAAAAATGTCATGACAAGATCATAACTGTTGTTTTAGTAATACATATTTTTCCTATACCTAAAATTATCCTGCTGCTACCAGAAGCCTTGCCTTTGGGATTTTTATTTTGAATGGCACTGTCTACTCTGACTAGTTCAGGGATCTCCCACAAGCCATTTCTATATGGCAGCATATGTCACAAATGGCAGGAATGCTCTGAGAAGTTGGCATATCATTTTCTCTTCTGCTGCTAACTATCTCAGGGATCTTTGCACAGTGACTTCAATTTCCTCTGTTTGACAGACCTTATCTTATCAACAGCTTAAAACATGTTTACAAATACAATACAATCATAGTGCTCTGCTTTAGATGCCAAATTATTCTGTAAGTCATTGATCTTTATTACACATTTGCAGTGTGTTACTAAATAGGTTAGTAATTATACATCTGGGCTGTCATAGCATCTACTCTTGGGCAATGTTCTTTTATTTTGTATTTGATTGATAGAGTATTGTAGGCCTGAATCAAAAAGAATTTAAAATTCTAACATTGGCTTGTTAAACAATTTAAATTATTTCAACATTTCAACCTAAACATAAGGTGGGAGGTCTACGGAAGGTGGGAGAAATACCTAGTGGCCTACAAAATGTAACACACATGAATTCATTTATTTTTCCAAACCAAGCATAAAGCACTAGGTTTATAGTAAGCAAATGTCTACCTGCTTTCATGAGTGCAATGTCAGGAAATATTTGTCTAGTAAGCTAAAAATGACAGTAGAGTTTGTTTTCTTCCTTCCTTTTTATACTGGGCAGTGAGGTTTCAGAAATTGTATATGCCATTCTAATATACTAGTAAATAATATATTATTTCTATCTATTTTGTGTAATGGCTAGTAGTTACTGTACATGTTTGTGATTAACTTGATTAAGGTTCCCATTGCAAATGACCCTGAAGACTACTCATTAAAGTTGAAATTCACCTGTCAGAATAGGGGATATGAAAGACACCCAGCAAAGTGGAATCTCTGCAGTTCTCCTACGTAGGGTCAAGAGAAAGGAACAAGGAGTACCCCTCAGTGGTGTGGGCACATGTGGGAATTCTGCACCACTGGCATATGTCAGAGGCAAAGCTCCATATGACTACATGTGACCCAAGTTTGGGAGTTGATTTGAGTTGACCAGGGTGTGGACATGATCAGTATGTTCAGGATTATGCATCATCCAGTGGTCACAAAGCTCTTCTTGGGGTTGAAAAGGAGCTCGGGACCTTGTTTTAAAGCAGAGGCTGAGGAGGTAGCAGTGGTGAGGCGACCCCACTCTCTGCCCATGGGTTGGGTCTGGGATTCAGTGTCTATTATTCTGCATACACATTGTGCTATAATTTGCATATGCACATTTACTTACACAACGTATAAGGCAAGTTGAGACCCTTTGAACTGCAGTCTGGATATTTGAGCCACAAGTCCTATATCTGTCTTTTATCTTGCTGCATTTTACAGTTAATCTAAGGGTTTTATTGAAATGCAGTTGTAAATAATAAAATGTTTTAAAACATTTTAAAAAATTGTTTTTAAATAGAGGTGCAAGTCACCTTGATCTATGTTTAAATTCTACACAGGCTGCCAACAACATTGCATATTCCTAGTCAGGTGTATAAATTCAGCAAATATCTTACTTTCGTGCAGCTCTTAAAGAAAATTGGTTTTTAATTTAATTTGTATGCCAAGTTTAAATGCTTTTGTTATTTTACTTACTGTTGTATTTTTTAATAAATTTAATATTAGAAAATCCTCAGCACACAGCACCTTTTGTCTCTCTCAAGAAATGAAGTCATTAAAATTTTAACACCTTAAAAAACTAAATTCACCTGTATAGGAAGTCTGAATTCCATTAAGGAAAGGTATAAAGTCAATTAGAATGAGAGAGCTTACAGGAGTCATATTAATGGCAATTTAAAACTGTAATGCATAGTGTCCATTTCTTTTATTATATTTCATTAATGTAAAATAAAATAATTATTTCTCTCATACCTTAAGAAAAAAATAGTAGATGTAATAATGTTTTTCAAAGTTTTCAAACACACATATTGTCCTTCAGACATGAATTTATTTTAAAATATTGAGTGTTCCACACCAGAATGTTTTTAGGTTTGCTTTATTAGGATACAGTGTATTTTAAGGTTATGCAGGTCTGCTGCATTAAGGAAATAAGTTCTGCTGTGTTCTCTACATCTCTAAGGAGTTTTTTTAATATACTGATTAAAGTTGTAAAGTTGGGGGAGGGGCACAGAAAATGGGGTAGAAGTGAGGCTTTCAACGGATTTGTTTTCATTCTAAAACAATAACAAGGTTAATTGCACCAAGGTGGCTGATAAAATAGCCAAAAAAGAAATGCAGCCAATCAGTAGGTTTCAAAATGAGCTGTTTAGCAGACCAAAGACAACAAGTGTTCTGTCCAAAGTACTTGCTAATGGTGTGAACTTGATTAGATAGTAAGCTGAATGGCCCTGGGCTACTATGGAATTTACAGTGTACTTAGGGAGACCAGAAAATATAAGACAAAGCCCCCAATATCGGGACTGGCCCTATAAAATCAGGACATCTTGTCACCCTAAGTGTACTTGACTGCTTCACTGTATCTTACGGTACTGAAATTATTGTTCATTTTAGGTGACATTGCAACACTTCTGAAGTAAACGGCAGATTTGCCATTTAATGTAATGGGACCAAGGGTATGGCTCTTAATTTGTATAAGTATATTGGATACAGGATAGTAGGTCCTTGCAATATATACTTTGGAAGGCAGAATTTGAAAAGCTTTTGCATGGAGGGAACAGGTTCCAGCTCTGCAAGTGCTTCCTACACATCCCCATGCAGCTTGATTTATGGATGAGCAGCTTAACTGAGAGATAAGCAGAAGAGGGGCTGATGAATCTCTCATTGTTTCTCAGTCAGCAACTGCTGACCACCAAGTGGAGCTTCTGCTGCCCGAGGACCATGGCATTTTCTGCTGAGCAGTCTGGTGGGGAATATTCTTGTGCCAAGCCTGTAGCTCCTAGAAACTGTTACTCTGGCGAGTGATGGGAGAAAGCAATTAGCACCATGAAATTACAAATACAGAGATGGAGAGGGTTGCTCTCCACCAGCATGTGAGGACAAAGTGGGTCTAAAACCCCATCAAATCAGTAGGCCTTACCTTTCTCTGGGAAATAGGGTCAGCAAATGGTCAGACAGACTGTGCAGCAAGCTTTCCCATTCTCAGGAAATCTACCTTGTCTCGTCAGTGATTGCTATCATAATTTTACACCTACTTCACAGTGGTGTTATGAGCACATGAGGTGCAGTGTAGAGCAGAATCAGGCCTTCAGAAAGCAGCTTTTATGTGGAGGTATATACTCTTGATTAATTGAATCAAGTCTTCATGCTCCTTCAGGCACAAATGTGCTCTAGCCAGCAGTACTGTTCTTGGATTCTCACCCAGACTTCGAAGGTCGGTGTCCAAATATAATTCTGTTTTCTGTCTCCATGTCAAGCATTCCTGCACCTTAACCACTTTTTCACTGGATGTACAAGTAAGAGAGCACGATTGTAAGCCTTTAAATTTGCATATGAAGGACATGATACTGTGATACGTATTGGACCACAGAGATTTACTGGGACACTGCAAGCACCATCTGCAGTGCATACACACAAGCAGGACTGAACTTCCTGCTAATCCCCCCCAGGTCAGATCAACAACATAATAACACACAAGACAACAAGGCTACGATAAAGATATAGCATCATCTATTGGTGGAATATCATCTGTCAACATTAATCATTACAATATCCTTGCCGCAACCTTTCCCTAAAATCTTTGGGGGGGTGGAACTACAATTGGAAACTGTCCTGCTTACCGATTAGTATCCCAAAAATGTCCTATTTGTTGGTCCATCATACAGACAATGGATTGGAATAATTGCTGACATAAATAAGCCCTCTCTGCCTGAAGTGTTTAGGTCCTCTTGCTGCCCTGGTGTGGAATTAAACACTCCAGCTATGCAGTGTAGGTAAAACAAAGTGAACTGATTTGAAAATGGTTGTGCCTATAACCTGCTGCAGGCAGTGGAAGAAGCAAGAACCTCTTTCCTCTAACAGCGAGCTGTTTAGTGCTCCTAAATATCAAGCTGAAAGAATAAGTTAAACTAAAGCAAAATCTCTCAAAAGAATGAATCCTAAACATACAATAAATCCCAATTGTGATGATAAATGTGAAGGGGAAAAGGATAATGACCAAAAAGTCCTATTGCACCCATGACACGTACTTAAAGTATTGTTAAACCACTACACAAAATGCTAAAAAAAAGTATTTCATGTATTTTGCATCAGTGTGCTATACACAAGTGCACTTCATAAATTCACTACAATGTAAGTGTCTATCTGTTGCTCTTCTGCAGAATCCAAGTTTGCAAAAGCAGAATGAGATTTTTCTGTGCGTTGAACATTATGAACCCAGGCATGCAATCAAACATTCATAAATTTATAAACTCTTACAAGAAAATTTCCTTATACATAAAAGTAAACTACAACTGTAAAAACCAGTGCAATGCACAGTTAAAGGTAATAATTATAAAATCATTTTTTGCATATTCAATGCAAAGTGCTTTTAAATATTCAACTGTTTAGATTTGTAAATTATATGGCTGTCCAATATCTTGACATATGAAAGGAGATGTTGTCAATTATTGGTGCGTAGCAATGGTATGGGAAAAGAGCCCAATGCATGAGTAGTAAACCTTCCCACAGTGGCTGCAGGTCCACTTTCCAGGTGGAAGTTGAAGCATACTCTGCTTCCTGATTCACCTGCGAGACTCAGCCTGGGTTCTGATGGCTGTCTGTGGTAACTGCACCAACTTTAACCCGATTTGTAAAATTTGTTGTTAAAAAAATCAAAGCCAGCAATGATGTCCATATTACTTTATCAATACACAATTTTCTTTGCATGTGGCAGGAACAGAGTATTTAAGTAAGATGTACACTCTCAAGCACTCCTAAATATATATTAGTAAGATATAGGAACACAGTTATTTTCTGCCTCACTGCTAACCAGTAAATTGGAAACAAGTGAGTAAGCTGAGTTTTAATATTGAGCAACATATTTGTACTTCAGGAAAATATACTAGGCAGATTATAATAGGAATTGCTACTCATCACAGGTAAAACCAGGTGCAAGTTTAGTGTCCCCTGTGTATATTTTTCAAAGTGAATAGTAGGAATGTAGGCATGGGGTAGAGATTTCAGGGGCTGGAAATGGATCCTTTCATCTCAGGAAAGAGGATTTCTTGTATAAATAAAATCACTTGTCCACACATTGTGGTGGGAAACTAAAAATTGTACACACAAAGTACACATTTTAATCATTTGACAATAAACACAGAAAATTCTGTGGCAAAAACAAAACTGTTGAGACCTACAAGTAAAAAGAAATTACTGATAAAGCTTTTGTAGGATCTTTTCTTCAGCTACCTTCTAGTACATTCTGTATCCTCTGTCATGGTGTTTCACAGCACAGACTGTAGTGCTGAATGTAGAGTCAGTTGTCCGTTGGGTACAAGTGGGTGGCTACATGCTGGGATTACATAATGGGTTTCCAAACCCGATGTTGGGTCAGGGCAGGAAGGAGTTAATTGTCTGTCCTGGAGACAGGCATTAAATCATTGCTTCTCTGCAGCACCTGGCTGAGTTTCAGGCCTGAAAGTAAGGTCTTCCAGGAATAGCTGATCACAAGGCAATGTAAATGGAAGGTGGCTGAGGGGACTGATTTGCCAAGAGGTAGACATGTCTTCCAAGTTGTCAGGGAAGTGGATTTGCAAGGTTTGAAGATTGCAGATCTCCAGTGAAACACAAGGCAGTTGCCTGAGAAAGGAATACCTTCATTTACAGACTGTCTGACCATTTGCTGGCCTTGGGTCCCAGAGGAAAGGACTACCTGTGGGTGAAGTGTTTTGGAGCCTGACCTCAGCCCAGGCCTGACCATGAGTAGTGGCCCTTGCTTAACTAGTGAATTTAAATAAAGAATTCTTTCTTTTCCCTAACATTACCCTGGAGCAATGTCCATCTCTTCAGCTCTTGCTGTAGCCTGTTGGGTCTCTCCTGAGAAGGAACCCACGTGTATGGGCTCAAATCAAAACCCCAGATCTATACATCTTAGTGTCAGCACTTTTGGAATCCAAACTGACCTAGACTTGAATTTCTCAATTAGCTCTTATCCTTGTAATGGACTAGACCAGGACTCTGGATCTATATTTTTTCAGACTTGGAATACTGGGAATCTGGAGATCCAAAACATCTATCTTCTCTCTGTTTTAGATAATACCCGGGGTGTCAGGTATTTAGTTCATCCCACATTTTCTACTGTGTGGTTCTCATCCTGCAACCTGTAGGAAAATAATATAATCTGAATCAAATTATTTGTGTATTACTCCCATCAGCAAGATCTGCAGGAGCATGACCACACAATTCATGTGCATGTGCACTCAAATGAAATGGAAAGACTCAAGTTATTGCCCTGGAGGTAACTGTTAATGGTCAGCAGTCTAGCAAAGTAAAGAATACTAATACTAATAATAAAGCTTTAAAACAAATTCAAAGGTTCAAGTGTCGAGGTTTACTTTCTTTTAAAAGGAGTCTTCATTGGGTTGTAGAAATTTAAACTGATTTCTTGTTGATTTTTTAAAAATTCGTAGGTAATAAAATTGACTCAGTCTTTGCAATAAAATACTTTGATTAAAAAACCACAAACAAATTACATAAGATTAATATAGAATCGCATGGGGTCTTTGCTTATTTTGTAATCAAATAGACTATAATCCAAGACCTAGTAATTGATAACAAAGCAAAACATATGCACAAAAGCAAACTATAATTCTACAATTTCTTACATGGATTTTTATCCCCCACCCACAGAGTTCCCAATCCATCTGCAGTAAGACTTCTCATCTTTTCATCAAATGAACAACTTCATTAGATTTATTTTTTTCTGATCTTCCTTTGCTTTTGATGGAGAAACTTCTGTGCATGCAGGAAAATAGGCTTAGCTCTCAAACAATTGCATTTGTTGTGTCTTCCTTAGGCTCTCCTCTTCAGAAGAAAACAAACTTCAAAACTAGGATCGAATTCTGCCACTCTCACTGAGTGGCACATACACAAGCAACCCCATTGGCTTCAGTATGTGGTATCGATACTAGTCAACTAAATAACTAGAACGCCTCATGACTGAGCATTGCAGAACAGGGTTATTTTAGTAGCATTGGCTCAAACAAATGAATCTCAGATTATAAAACTGCTAGCACAATTTTCTGTTTGTGTTGGTTAATCCTAGTTCCTCTGATTCAGCCACAGCTGAGATGCGCTAGAGGCATGTGAGTGAGGCTGAGAGTTCTGGTGTAGGAAACTGATTAACCACACAGTGGAATTAACCACAGACATTTTTAATTGACTTTTACTTTATTGGATAAATGCCTTTTATTGATATCTAGAAATCTAAAGTCAAACTTTTAAAATAAATGGTTATTAAAAGGCCCTCTATATGTCAATTGCCCAGAACATTAATGATGCCATTTACTTCAGGAGTTCCCAGAGTCATTTGTTCCAGAAATCCCAGCTGTACAAAAACAGCTTCATGTTTGAGTAACAACATTTTGTATTTTTAAATTGAATACAGTGCTCATGAAAAGTGGCAGTTTAAAAAATAGGCAAGCCTCTGTTTACCCATGGGATTCATACTGAATGACTAGAGACAGGGCAAGTATCCACATCCTACCACCTCTAGGAGGGAGAGGGTAAGTTTAACTGTGGATCCATGCCATGGCTACACAACAATACCAGCTGTGGTGATGACTTGTAAAGGTGGGCCCCGGTCCACCAAGAACTCGCCTGAGGCCACCAACTGGCCATCCAACACCCAATGCATTATAACAACTTGCAGTCACTACTGGACTACATTAAAATGATAAATGAAATGCCATACATGACCACCCTCTTCAGCCATTCAGTTCAGCTGATTCAAATTTTTCAAAAAGTTTTAAAATTGTGAGTTGGAGTGTCAGCATTTCAAGTCTTTGTTTCCTACCTTTCAAATGCCTCACCATAATTTCTTATGTATCTTATACCTACTATTGGATATCTTCTACATCCCATTTCACAGCGGCAAAAAGATTGGAAGTCTCAGAAGATCAAGTCTCTTCACCATCTCTCTTTTATGTATCACACCTGCTTTGTCTTTCAGGATTGAATCCCACATTCTGTCCTTTGAAATTTTGCTGTGTTTATTGCCAGCATCAGATGCAGTGCCAAGAAAATTGGACTTGCCATGGAAGGGGATTAATTCTGGTGTTGTTAATTTCTCTAAAATACCCTTGTAACATCTCCAGACAATGCATCTTTCATTGATCTTTCTTAGTTTCTATTCCAGACAATGTCATGCAGACAGCAATTTTCCTTGATCAACATCCTACCCTTCCTGCAGGCTTTCTTAACTGAACATTTTAGCCTACATTTTCATCCTGCCATAGAGTCCAATAACTGTTTCTTTAATCTGTTTATTTTAGGACATTTGTTTTCCTATAGCATGATGCAAATTCTGCTGGAGCACATACTCAAGGAAGCAATATTTTTGCACTAATCTTGTATTCTTCTTCATCCTTCACACTGTGTGACATCAATCGTTTTTAGTATGCCTGACTTTGGTGAACCAAAACAGATATGGTTTGTGTGAGTTTGCATTGCCTGAAGTTAGCTTGGAATTTGGGGCTTGTATGTGTCTGAAAACTCTTTGATAACCTGCAGTGAGCAATGCAGAAACTGAGAAATGGTCAGGTTTCAAGGGGAAACCAGTGAGTTTCCTCACTCCCACACCTTATCAGCCATTGTCACCCCCCACTACGCATGCAAGAGTAGATGGTGTAAAGTTCCCTTTCCTGGGCTGCTTTAGATAGTTCTAAGGCTTTAGGTGGTTCTAAGGCTTTAGATCCAGGAGGAAATTTCAAAGTCAAGGAGTCTCAGTGTGCTAGAGAACTACTTGCACATTCTTTTATCTCTAATGTAAAAGGAAGAAAATCCCTACATGGTGCTGCCCTGAGAGGATGTTTCTTTCTTTCATTTTGTATTATTGACATTTATATTCACATGAGATCTTATTTAAATATACACTTAAAAGGAGAAAGAATCTTTCCTTATACCTTTGAGAACTAGAGAGTTTGAATTCTGGTTATTCATCAGATATTAATTCTAACCAAGTGAACTAAAAGAATACACAACTTATGAGGATGGGAATCACCAAATACCACTAGATATTAATGAGCCATAGTCTTTCTGAGGGTAATTCAAAATAAATTGGTGAAGTTAAAATATGGATGAATTTGATTCAAAGCATTTATGTGAATGATTGTTGGCACACTTCAAAAAGCAATATACATGCACACAGATTCTAGTGCATGCACATAACAATACACTTTTTAGGGCTATCAATTAATTGCAGTTAACTCACGTATTTAGCTAAAAAAATTGCAGTTAAAATGAATTCAGATTAATCTCAGTTTCATTTACACTGTTAAACAATAATAAAATACCAATTGAAATTTGTTAAATATTTGTGGATGTTTTTTCTACATTTTCAAATATATTGATTTCAATTGCAACACAGAATACAAAGTATACAGTGCTCACTTCATTATTTTTATTACAAATATTTGCACTGTAAAAATGATAAAAGAAATAATATTTTTTCAATTCACCTCATACAGGTACAGTAGTGCGATCTCTTTATCGTGAAAGTGCAACTTACAAATGTAGATTTTTTTGTTACATAACTGCACTCAGAAACAAAACAGCATAAGCCTTTATTGCCTGCAAGTCCATATAGTCCTACTTCTTGTTCAGCCAATTGCTGAATGTCAAAGCATGAAGGGACATATGAATCTTTATCTTGCAATGCCGGCTACAACAGTGCCATATGAATGCCTGTTCTCACTTTCAGGTGACATTGTAAACAAGAAGGGGGTAGCATTATCTCCTGCAAATGTAAACAAACTTGTTTCTCTGAACGATTGGCTGAACAAGAAGTAGGACTGTGTGGACTTGTAGGCTCTAAAGTTTTACATTGTTTTATTTTTGAATGCAGTTATTTTTTGTACATAATTCTACAATTGTAAGTTCAACTTTCATGATAAAGAGATTGCACAACACTACTTGTATTAGGTGAATTGAAAGACTATTTCTTTTTCTTTTTTACAGTGCAAATATTTGTAATAAAAAATAATAATATAATGTGAGCCCTGTACACTTGGTATTATGTGATGTAATTGAAATCAATATATTTGAAAATGCAGAAAACATCCAAAAATATTTAAATTAATTGTATTCTAGTATTGTTTAACAGCATAATTAATCATGATTCATTTTTAATTGTGCAATTATTTTTTTTATTGCTTGACAGGCCTACTCTTTTTATATGTTTCAACTTTTGAATAAAAGGAAAACAGAGAAAGTTTAGCCTGTACTTTTTGTGTGTATGAAATTAAAAAAAAAATCATAAAGAAACAATGGAAGTACAAAAGGTAAATGACTTACAGCTTATATATGTTACTAAATGCGGCTTGTTTCTTGGGATCTCTGATAGAATTATGGAATTACACAATTTTACAACTTATCAAATCTGCCAGAGCAGACAATACTACATAGACATAACATTTTTTCCCCTTGAAAGCACAAATGCAGCTCATATCTGCATGGATATTAAAAGGTTTTAGGTGCTGTGTCAAAACCTTTGAAAGGGATTAAGATAATAAGAGAACAGATCACAGGGATGCACATGTTTCACTCGAGTTGCTGTGGCTTAAATAGTTTGGGACCTAAAACAAAAAAGGGAGACAAATATGCTGCCCTTCCTACCTACTTTATAAAGTTGTAGCTCTCTGATTCTTTTTAAGAACCATAGCATTTCCTTTTTGATACACACATAAAGCAAAACTCACCAAGGCAGTCTTGCATAAAGTGACAGCTGTTTATTTAAATTATGCTAGCCTCCGTGTACAACCATCTCTCTCTGACAGACATATGTTCAGTTAGTGTATTAGAAATAGATGCACATATTGTTTGCCATAATGTAATGACTAGGGACTGGACAGTACCAGTTGCTCAGACAGTTGTACTATGTTTGGGACGTATTTAAAAAGAAAAATGTTTTTATTTTCTATTTTAATCAAATCAGTATCACATATGCTTCAAGAAATATTTTGACTATGTTTTTGTAGCAAGATATGAATAAGTTATTACATTAATACTAAGCAAACATGTCAAAAAAGTAAATGGCTAGGCTCAGGTTTACTAGTAAGTCAATCACTGGTATGTGTTTGTTGAAAACATGATTTACTGGTAACTTTCATAACTGTTCATATCACTGCATGGGGATTATGTCAGTTGTCCCCATTAGGAAATTTAATATGCAAGTTAAAGGTGAAATAAAATTTCCATCATTTAAAATAAGTTTTATAGATTCCTATTGCATTTAGGTTATCAAAATTCACTTCCTTATTACAGTGTTCAACAATATTTTTTCTTGCTCAAAGGACTATGATATCTGGACAGTTCCATTTCTCAGAGCTCGGGTTTATCAATTTACCCTTTTGTTGGTATTGCCTGAGCTATGCACTACTTATTTGTCCTTTTCCTTTTCTTGTTTCTGTGTGTGAATGTAATGTTAATGAAGGATACTGGATTGCTTGCCCTAGAGAATAAATTGCTCTCTTTAACTAGAGAACAGAATCACAGGCAGTGATGATATAATCTTCCCCATCCTTTTTGGGCAATGTACCTTGCTCCTGACCTTAAGTGGGGAGGTTCTTCTTGAGAGGAGAAGGGGTTTTCAAGATATGAAATCAGCTGGAGCAGATGCACTGGCTGCCCAACTATTCCTTGGGTTAGCTCTGCCAGCTAAGATCAGCTTTTGTTACTACTGCTTTTAGTCCCTTATTCGTGTACTTTGTTCCTTCTCCCGAACATACCCTTTCCCCTCCAAGTGCTATATGGAGTCCCAGGCATTATTGGCCAATTCTTTAATTTGGTTTTATTTGGGGTTAATTCACGTTTAGAATGCAACTTCGGGTTTGGTGTGTGCAAACCCATACAGGTCAAGTTTGAGGGAAATGCATTTATGAAGCCTTGTGAAATAAAACGTCTCTGTTTATCTCCCCTGGCTACCTTTGCTTTTTTAGATGCATACATTGTGTTCAACTGACTAAACAATTTTAAAGCTGCTATTTTATCCATTATGTCGATAAAACCTTATTTTGATGACAGATTACAGGTGTACATCACTCATACAGGCGAGAAAAGAATTATGATGAAATTGGTACCCACATTATACTCATTCCAAAGAGCACCTCCTGCATGTGTTATGCCATGTTTATTACAAGTGGCTTTCATGATATGTAATTAGGTGACCATCTGCTCTGATAAAATCATAAAGTTCTCAATGGATTCTGAGGTGGGATGGCATGGGTGATAATGCTTGCTCTGAACAGTAACAGTAAAGGAGTATGAAATAAAATGGGAGCTGCTTTTTTGTTGTAGTTAGTAAGTCTTTTTTTTTCTTTTTAGATTCCAACATACAGCCATCCTAGCTGCACACAATTGCCTTCCAGTTTACCTTTGTCTGCAGGAAGTTGCATTATCAGCAGAGAATACAGCAGAGATACACAAAATACAGTGAAACGTAATAACCTTTCATTCCATTCAATGTGCTTCAAGGCAGACTACACAATAATAAACAATGAACAAAGAGGATATATTTATATCCAAGGATTTTATAAAATACAAAAATATAATAATTCGCTGAGAAAGAGGAGTAATGTATCTGTGCAAGTGGGCTATTCAATGACCTACTTTTTGTATCATATTTAGCCTCTCTTTCTTCTTCCCTTCCCTCTTCCTCCCTGGTCATGCAGTCAAACACTGCATAATGTTTTACATTTGTGCCTTCTCATTATTGACATTTGCTATACAAATATGTAAGGAAATTTAAGAGCTTTTGGGGGTTCTCATTCCAAGGTCATTTATAGCATAGAGCTACTGCAAAGACCTGTGCAATATCATTTGTGGAAATGAAGAAAATTTTCGTCCTCTCATAATAGAATCATTTATAGTTCATCCAGCAAAACTTAGATAAATCTACCAGCTCTGCCAGCACCAGTTCATCCAACAGCTTGATGAATCCAGCTTCCCAACTCTTGGAAACATTTTTAATATTTCTATCAATGAGGAGTTTTCTTTCTCATTCTTGGATATAAGCCAGTAGCCTAGACTGGCCACTCTGAGTTTCAACTACCTTTGTTCATAGTAGAGCTGCTCAAAAATTTTGAAAGAACAATTTTCTGTCAGAAAATGTAGTGTTGTTGAAATGAGAACATTTCAAAGCAATGTGTTTATTTTGATGCAATTTTTGATGCAAAAAAAGTTAAAGCAAATTGTAACTTTCTTGTTTGTTTTGATAAGGTAAATATTTCATTTTGAATACCATTTTGATGTAATTTTGACTTATATAACATTTAATATTTATAGAATGGTCAATACAACACATAATGTATGTCATATTATGTTTTGCCATAGTTGTTCTTCATCAAATTGGGGGGATTTTTTTGTTTTGTGGGAAATTTCAGAATTCAGCTCTTTGTTCCAATTTGGAAGGAAAACAAACTTTGAAATGGTAGAAATTCTGTTTTCTGACCAGCTCCAATCTTTAGCTTGTCAGTAAAGTTCACTGATGTTCTGGACAAGGTTGCTGCTTTTCCAGTGCCCAGGGTATCAGTTGAGCATGAGTGGCCTGAGGCCCATTTTCACATACACTGGACCTGATGCAGGTTGGGGGAAGGATGTAGAGGGCATAATGTTTCCAGTTGTGATCGAGGAGGCCTATTTCCACCTGCTATCAATGAACTATGCAATTCAAGAACATTTCAGCATTGCTTGGGGTTCCTGGAGTCCGAGGTGAATTTCATTGTTCAGAAATCTTTTTCATGTATGGCTATGTGTAGACTGTGAGCTCAGTGTGTAATTCCCCTGCTAGTATATGCATACTTGAACCAGCTCCCATAGAGCTAGCTCGAGTGTAAATAGCAATATATCCATGATAGCACGGGTAGCAAGAATGGAGGCATGGCTGAGCCATGCTGTGTACATACCCCCTGGTTTCAGGCAGGTTTGTGCTTGGCATGGCTTCTGCTGCTGCTACCCATGTTACTGTGGCTACACAGCAATTTATATTATATGAACTGGTGTGGGTATGTGTACATGAGCAGGGGAATCACACCTCTAGATAATAGTATAGACATAGCCAAGTCTTGAGATGATTTTCACCATTTCTCTCAGATGGGGACTTTGCCACAGGTATCCAGGCCACATTGATCTCCAGAGTGCTTTATCATAAAGCCTTCTGAATTGGGCTGCTTTTCTAAAAACTGCTCAGAAGCTACAGCTGGTGTAGAAGGGGTGGGCCACTCTCCTAGGGCTAGTAGCTGGTGAACCAGTGTCCCATAATCCTCTGATCCCTCTGAGGGTTACCAAAAGAAACTGCACCATCTGCTCAAGAAACTCCCTGAAAAAGCACAAGAACAAATCCGCACAGACACACCCCTAGAATTCCGATCAGGAGTATTCTATTTGCTACCCAAGATCCATAAACCTGGAAATCCTGGACACCCCATCATCTCAGGCATTGGCACCCTGACAGCAGGATTGTCTGGCTATGTAGACTCCCTCCTCAGGCCCTATGCTACCAGCACTCCCAGCTATCTTCGAGACACCACTGACTTCCTGAGGAAACTACAATTCATCAGTGATCTTCCTGAAAACACCATCCTAGCCACAATGGATGTAGAAGCCCTCTACACCAACATTCCACACAAAGATGGGCTACAAGCCGTCAGGAACAATATTCCCGATAATGTCACGGCAAACCTGGTGGCTAAATTTTGTGACTTTGTCCTCACCCATAACTATTTCACATTTGGGGACAATGTATACCTTCAAATCAGCGACACTGCTATGGGTACCCGCATGGCCCCACAGTATGCCAACATTTTTATGGCTGACTTAGAACAGCGCTTCCTCAGCTCCCCTAATGCCCCTACTCTACTTGCGCTACATTGATGATATCTTCATCATCTGGGCCCATGGAAAAGAAGCCTGTCATAAATGTAAAGGGAAGGGTAACCACCTTTCTGTATACAGAACTATGAAATCCCTCCCAGCCAGAGGCACCTGTAAAGGGTTAAGAAGCTAAGATAACTTGCTGGCACCTGACCAAAATGACCAACGAGGAGACAAGTTACTTTCAAAGCTAGAGGGGAGGAACAAAGGCTCTGTCTGTCTGTGGGATGCTTTGCCAGGAACAGATCAGGAATGCTCTTCATAACTCCTCGGAACTTCTGTTAAGTTAGTAAGTAATCTAGCTAGAAATGCATTAGATTTCCTTTTGTTAAATGGCTGGTAAAATAGGTGGTGCTGAATGGAATGTATATTCCTGCTTTTGTGTCTTTTTGTAACTTAAGGTTTTGCCTAGAGGGATTCTCTATGTTTTGAATCTAATTACCCTGTAAGGTATTTACCATCCTGATTTTACAGAGGTGATTCTTTTACTTTTTCTTTAATTAAAATTCTTCTTTTAAGAACCTGATTGCTTTTTCATTGTTCTTAAGATCCAAGTGTTTGGGTCTGTGTTCACCTATGCAAATTGGTGAGGATTTTTATCAAGCCATCTCCAGGAAAGGGGGTGTAGGGCTTGGGGGGATATTTTGGGGGGAAGACGTCTCCAAGTGGGCTCTTTCCTGTTCTTTGTTTAATACGCTTGGTTGTGGCAGCATACGGTTCAAGGACAAAGCAAAGTTTGTACCCTGAGGAAGTTTTTAACCTAAGCTGGTAAGAATAAGCTTAGGGGGTCTTTCATGCAGGTCCTCACATCTGTACCCTAGAGTTCAGAGTGGGGAAGGAAACTTGACAAAGCCCTTGAGGAATTCCACCATGATTTCAACAATTTCCATCCTACCATCAACCTCAGCCTGGACCAGTCCACACAAGAGATCTACTTCTTGGTCATTATGGTGCTAATAAGCGATGGTCACATAAACATCACCCTACACCGGAAACCTACTGACCGCTATGCCTACCTACATGCCTCCAGCTTTCATCCAGACCATACTACATGATCCATTGTCTTCAGCTAAGCTCTACGATACAACCACATTTGCTCCAACCCCTCAGACAGAGACAAACACCTACAGGATCTCTATCAAGCATTCTTACAACTACAATACCCACCTGCTGAAGTGAAGAAACAGATTGACAGAGCCAGAAGAGTACCCAGAAGTCACCTACTACAGGACAGGCCCAACAAAGAAAATAACAGAACACCAGTAGCTATCACCTTCAGCCCCCAACTAAAACCTCTCCAATGCACCATCAAGGATCTACAACCTATCCTGAAGGACGACCCCTCACTCTCACAGATCTTGGGAGACAGGCCAGTCCTTGCTTACAGACAACCCCACAACCTGAAGCAAATACTCACCAGCAACCACACACCACACAACAGAACCACTAACACAGGAACTTATCCTTGCAACAAAGCCCGTTGCCAACTGTGTCCACATATCTATTCCGGGGACACCATCATAGGGCCTAATCACATCAGCCACACTATCAGAGGCTCGTTCACCTGCGCATCTACCAATGTGATATATGCCATCATGTGCCAGCAATGCCCCTCTGCCATTTACATTAGCCAAACTGGACAGTCTCTACGTAAAAGAATAAATGGACACAAATCAGACATCAAGAATTATAAGATTCAAAAACCAGTTGGAGAACACTTCAGTCTCTTTGGTCATTTGATTACAGACCTAAAAGTGGCAATTCTTCAACAAAAAAACTTCAAAAACAGACTCCAATGAGAGACTGCTGAATTGGAATTAATTTGCAAACTGGATACAATTAACTTAGGCTTGAATAGAGACTGGGAGTGGATGTGTCATTACACAAAGTAAAACTATTTCCCCATGTTTATTCCTCCCCCCTGCCCCCCCCCACCCCCGGTTCCTCACATGTTCTTGTCAGCTGCTGGAAATGGCCCACCTTGATTATCACTCCAAAAGGTTTTTTTTCCCCCAGCTCTCCTGCTGGTAATAGCTCACCTTACCTGATCACTCTTGTTACAGTGTGTATGGTAACACCCCTTGTTTCATGTTCTCTGTTTATGCAAATCTCCCTACTGTATTTTCCACTGCATGCATCCGATGAAGTGAGCTATAGCTCACGAAACCTTATGCTCAAATAAATTTGTTAGTCTCTAAGGTGCCACAAGTACTCTTTTTCTTTTTGCGGATATAGACGAACACGGCTGCTACTCTATAATCTGCCCTGGCTCTCTACTTACTTTCAGGTTCAGTTCAAGCCTCACTACTGAACTTGTAAGCCCAATGTGGTTTGGGTTAATTATGTGAGAGATTGTCCTTTCTCTGTCACATCAACTGAGGCTGCAAAGGGTCAGACAGTAATATCATTAGCAGCCTGTCAAACTGATTTCCAGTTATCTGAGTACTTGTGACATGCTGAGCCCACACCAGTAGAAGTACTATTTCCGAAACTTAGAGTCCTGTGCCTCTTTATTGCACTTTATCACAGTATTACACTAATCAATTTAATGTAATTCTGCTGGAGACCAAGAAAAAGACCATGACCTTAGCTCTTCTATTTTGAATTCCACTAGGCTAAGTGTGATGTATTCATTATATTTTATTTTTAAATTAAGGGTCATATTTTCAGCCTGGCCCTAACCAACCTCCAATTCTTTTTTGTTTGTTTGTTTATATCTGCAGTTGTAAAGGTTTTTGTTTTGTTTTTTTAAGTTAAGTGTTTGCACATTGGAATTATTTGCAGATACAATTTGTCATTCATAATTTTTAGTCACAAACAGATAGTAAGTCATCTATATAGCACGAAATGTGCCTGCAGTTATTTGAGCCTGCAAACTATGAATGTAAAAGATGGAGACTGCTGGTTGCAAATCATGCCCTATGTTCATAACAAAGCACCAGGAAAATTTTTCAAAATTTGCTTTGTACTACATGTATATTTTCAGTACAGTCAAGAAGTCTTCAGACAGGTCTAAGCCTATACGAAAAATGAGGCTTTGGATAAGCAGCTCAAGGAAACAGGATACACATTGCTATATGGAGACACTGTAAATCTTCAGGCTATTTTTCACTGGAGAGTTAACCAAGGCTCTAATGTGGATGTTGCCCCTATCTTCCTTCCTGTCCATAAACAGAATCCCCTCACTGGAGTGGTGGTGGTTTCTACCTGGCCTAGTTGACACAGCTGGGGCCGTGGGCTAAACCTCTACTACTGATTTTGCCTATGCTGGTAACCCACCTACTTTGCAGTGTGGACCCAAGCTCAATCACACAAATACTGATAGTCCTCCAATGCCTTCCCACAATTCCCCCCATGTGCTCAGAATGACAAACACGTTCCCCCCACAATTCACTGGGAAAAAATCATAGATCTGCTCAGCTTATTGCAGCACAAAGAACCACAGGATAGTAGGCCCCCAGAAGTTGTAGTGACACATATGGGGGAATGCAGTGCCAGTGAGGACACAGTAACTGGAGCATCTTTTTGCAGTGTGATTGCTCACATGTAGGCAAGGCTAACGCAAGAACCAATTACCTGAGTTAACTCGGCAATGAAGACATGTCCTTAGTTAGCTGGGAGACTGCATAGATTACAATTTATCTTACTTCTCCCTTCCCACCCCCCAGAAAAAAAAATAATTTGGGCTAATCTAGGTAATAAGCACATGTCTATTAGTAAGTGGATATGATAGATTACAGGCGACTGGAGACTTCCAAAATTCTCAGCAGCTCCCATTGTTCGGTGCCTAAATGGGAGCTGTTGGGTGCTAAGGTCCTTTAAAAATCTGGTACATAGAGAATTGCCTACATTGGAGACATAGATATATAATAATATCTAGACAGTGGTGATATTCTTGAGTTAACTGCAGAACCATGTGGTAAATTGCATGTGCAATGCCCCTTTAACTACCTCTTCTGCACTGTGCCGACTTACCTATCTCCCATAGGATGACTTCTAAAAATCCCAACTGCTCCACAGCAATTTAGCATGTGTGTATGTGTAATGTAGAAACATGATGCTGTACTAAGTAATGAATGACTGAAACCTATATGAGATGAGTTCTTATAGAAATGAATTATTTTCTTCTGTAAAGTGTTCATATATGGATAATATCAAGGCATTTATATATAAATGCCAACTACAGTGATGTATGTTGTAGAAATGCCTATAAATAAATAAAATGCCACCTAAGGTCAAGATATGTTGCAGCTGGGTTTTCCAGTTGAACAAGATAAATTTGATGCCAAGAGTCAGTATCCTGAATAGTCCTTGTGAGCAGTACATTGCAGGAAGGTAGAAAGCCTGTGTGTTTTAAGAATGTAGAATGGTGGGAAAAAGATATTAGGAACATTTTTAATAAGGGCAATGATCCCAGAAACTCTTGTTGAGAAGACATGAGCTTCTTTAGAACTATCCAATCCTGTTCCCTTTGAAAGCACTGGCAAAATCTTCAGTGATTTCAGTGGGACCAGGTTCAGGCTCACAGTGATTAGCCAAATGGTCTGTAATTCTGGCCAATCAAGTGTGTTTTCATTTCTGATTCAGAGCATGCCCCTTCTTTCAGTGTCATAGACACTGTATTGCTTTCTAAATACATTTTCTTTCCCATTGTATATTCAGTGCAATAAGGTTAATCATGATGAACCAATGTGTTATTAATGTAATATATATTTTCATATGAACTTTGATAAATGAACCATTGTTGTAAAGTTTTCCCTCCTTTCATCCTGTTCTTGATCCTGTCCTTTTATTGTATTTTAACATTCACTTCCAATTTTTAAATGTTTTTTTTGGTATGTTGTCAGGACATGAATAAACTAACACTTCTCAGGTTTGGGGATATCATCCAAGAATTTGTCCAGTTAGACTGCTTGACTGATTAAATATTTTTCACTACTTTCACATTGGTATGGTTTATACTTCAACACAGGAAGAGCAGACCCAATAAATCAATACTTTCAAAAAGGTTTTACTATTTAAGCCCTGATCCTGCAAAGAATTGTGCATGTGCTTACCTTTACACACTTGCAGTAAATGAGACTACTCAGTGCATAAAGATAACCTGTGTAAGTCATTGCAAGATTGGGGCCTATCATTTTCCTTGCCATGGTCTATCAAATGGCATTTACAAAAAAACAAATACCTTGGAAGCCTGTACCTTAATCCTTCAGATACCATTTTGCAGAAGATGACAATTTGACTAGGACTCTTAGACACTCTGGTAATATAATAATAAGGGGCAGAGAGTCCTGTCTGAGGGTCCTCTAGACATTGCTTGGTGGTGCTGAAGACTTGGTGGTTGAGCACGCTGCTGGGAATACCCAGAACTGCGAGCCTCTGTTACCTCTCTGCCTCAGCAAGAGTGAGTTTTGCTGGAGATTAGACTGTGTCAACTCCCTGTCTCACCAGACTGTCTTCCTCATCAGCAAACTCCTCAAGGGTCTTTTGGCTCAACCTTGCTAGCAGGTAACTAGATAACTTCATCCCCGAGCTCCTCAGAGATGTTTCTTTCTAATGCACAGCCTCTATCACTGTACATTCATAAAGGATACTAAGTTTGCTGCTCTGTTAGTCAGTACATCCCAGCTTATTAATTTAACTGGGGAAAATACACCCTTCCCTTCAAACACAGCATTGAATTGGTTTATGGTAAAAGTAAAACAAGTTTATTAACAAAAGAGCATGGATTACGTGATACTAAGTAAAAGAAATAAAGGCAGAGATGGTTACAAGCAAATACAAGTGAAAAACACACATTTAATTTAGCAAGATACAGCCCTTTGTTCAAGATGGTTTCTTTTACCCATAGTTTCCTTTCTAGTTTTTTACCGGCCGGCAAGGCCAGGTCCCATTACAGAGATCAAATCACTTGGTTTCTTTGTCTCTTAAGGTAAAGGATAAAGGTGGAGAATCTTTCTGTTCCTTATACCCCCAAAGGGAAATCTTTGTCTGGGAGGGCTCCTGTGGATTCAGTATCCTGTATCTCTCTGCGGTGGAGGATCCATGTTTATTCTTTATCTTTTAAATTCAGGAACAGCATAACCACCCTGGCTTATCTTGACAGCTTGGTTTTCGCTAATATGTACATTGAGGTAAACCCACATTCCTTTGTCTAGCACAGACCTGTTTATGACCTTTACCTGAGCTAGGCTTTCTTGTCTTACACATGTTCTAGTAACACCATACAGAGGGTATTCATAACTTCACATATTAAGTTAACAGATGCATTTTATTAATAACCAGTTCAATATTACCTTTCATGTGATACCTCATAAGGCACAGTTTATACAAATATTGTTGTAGTAATGTATAAGATGTGAATATAGCCATGTCTAGGGTAACCAAGGTCCATAACAAAACTATGAATAAAATGAACATACGTGTATGCCCTATGGTTAGTTGCTTGGATACCAAGGTGAGATGCACCAGGCAAAAATTCTAAAATAGAATCCCTGAGCTACAATTTGCCGAAAATAATACAGCTGTAGTATAATCCATAATAGGCCATCCACTATCTACATTTTACCCCATATAACTAACATATAACATGAAAATCAAATTTGACAAGCAAGATCAGTTTTAACCATATTTTGGACTAGAATATCCATGTCTTTGATCACTCAAAATAGTAAAAGTAAGAGGTATTCAGAAAGATGTGGATAATCCTGGTGACAAAGAGATATTATTATCATTTTACATAGTTTAGGTAAAATCCTGCTTCACTGAAGTTAATGGGAAATCTGCCATAGATTCCAATGAGGCCAGGATTACTTTACGTAAATATGAGAATGTGAAGGGGGAATATGTATGTTTGGTTTCTCTATGCTTTTAGGAATACATTGCATCTTTTCACACTGTGCCCTCATTTGGAACATGAAGGAATAGAGCACACTAAGATCACAGGTCGCTTTCTCTAGGCTCCTCCCTTCTCCCTTGGGTGGAAGCAGTGCTCTGCTTTGCAGCTGGGGGATTGATTAGGCCGTGATTGTTTGAACTTATTGACAAGGGGGAACAGAAAGGATGCTGTGGGGGTGGAAGAAGCCCAGTGAGTATCCAGCCCTGAGACAGAGTCCTCATGAGGTGCTAGCCAGGTTATACCCTCCTGCAGTGATGTGGAAAGATTGCTGTTAGATATCACCTCCAGTTCTCTCTCCACATCAGAGAGAGAAGTGATTTAAGAATTTTCTTGCTTCTTTTCTTTTTTACTCACCATTATTTTTTAAAGTTCAGCTTGGGGATTTCCAACACACACAACATTATGAAAGTAAGTGTTGTTCCTTGATATAAATGGCAACACCAAATTCCAACCTTGATGGTTGAATGTTAAGAGGTATGTTTTGCAAGTAGATGCAGTGATGACCACAGGTTGTGCTTGCCTTGCCCATGACAGCATATTTTGCAAAATGTATTTTTGTTTGTTTAATAAGCTTTCTAAGGCAGCTGAGCTTCATGGAAGAGATTGCATTTTTTAATTTGTTTAAAAGTATAACTCCATCCTGAAAGATCAAGTTTGCTGCAGGCCACCTTAGTAGCCTATCAGGGGGTCAGAGATATCCAAACCTGACTTGAGGTGATAGAACAATATAGTGGAGGTTACGTAAAGGCTCCGCTGGTTTGGAGATGGTTAGTTTTAAACTTTATTTCTGGTGCACAAGGGACTTGGTTTAGCCAAATGTGTGCAATGTGAATATGAGGGAGTTATTACCCTTCAAAAGATCAGATATTTGTTTGCCCATCACTAATTCTAAAAGAGAAATCACACAGCATTTTGGAAGATATATAGAACCCATGAGAGCTCAGTTACAGTCCCAGAATGTTCTGTGAAAGTGGTGGGATGAAAAGGCTAAATGATCATTTAAATCTTTTAAATCATAAAATCTGCAGGATCAGATAAGACCTGTCAAATCTTTTTTTAAAATAACGTAGCTGAAGTCAACATACTTAGATCTACTTACCACGATGTCTTCACTGTGTTAAGTCAATGGCTGATGCTCTCCCATCAACTCCGCCTGCGCCTCTCGCCCTGGTGGAGTACCGGAGTCAATGGAAGAGCACTTGGTGGTCGATTTATCTCATCTAGTAGATGCGATAAATTGACCCCAGCTGGATCAGTCTCTGCCCATCGATCCAGTGGGTAATGTAGACAAGCCCTAAGTGTCTCACAAGAAACCCTCTCCTGCAATATGGAGCACCAGAAGTTTCTTGCTAAACAAGCTTGTGCTTGTAAAACAATGCTGGTGTCAGCATTCACACTCAAGACAAGAATTTCAGGTTCTCTTTCAAGTTCCACCAAATACATCTGAGGACACATTAATAATCTGATTCTTGACACTTTGTTACCCCTTTCCCATATAATAGTCAGTGCTTGATCCCCTAGTACAAGTATCTACTTGTTGGCTTTTTGGTTACATAGCTGAATCATTCTCAGCTTTATACAGTCAATAGTACTCTCTAAGGAATGGAAGACTAGTTATTTCAGACCCAGTATTGCAGTGATTGACTTGGATGGCTTTTGAATAAAATTCAAGGGGCCAGTAGGAATCGGGGCTTGGTAAATGTCTGTATTTCCAATTTTCTACTGAAATGGAGCTCACTCCAAAACACTGAGACTTTACTGTTTCTTGCTTAACAAAGGTGCCACAAGTACTCCTTTTCTTTTTGCGGATACAGATTAACACGGCTGCTACTCTGAAACCTGTTTCTTGCTTGTGACCTAACATTTGTCCAAGCATGTACTCTGGTGTCTAGCAAAAGTCCAGCTATCACAAACTGTTTAAAAAGAAAAATAATAAATAAAGGATAGAGGCAGTGGAACAAAGAGCTTTGGGAAGTTTGTCCAATAATATCAGAGATCAGCAGTTTCGATTTTAATTTTATAGCTTTCAGTATTTTTTTTTCTGAATTGAGGAATGAATGCTGTGTATTTCTGTCATTTTCCTTGATTTGCTATTCTTGCTTTTCACTCAGTTCTCTAGAATCTTATTGATTCCTACATTAAGAGTTTGAGACCTTTTCTCACCTCTTCCTTATGGCCTCTGCAATTTGATTTCTAAAAAATCGATATACTGTAAATGGAGATGTTACTATTCTCTGCTTGCCAAATTTAAAAAACCCAAAGCAAATAAAAAATCTGACAAAGAATGAGTAACTTACAGAAGAATTTCACAAGGACGTCCAAATGTTTTCAGCATGCCAGAATAGGGCTCGGACAACAAATTATGTATACTGTAAAACTGGTGGGAAAAAACTTTGACAGGACCATTTTCCACTGGAAAATGCAGTTTTATTGAAATTCAAATGCTTCACAAAACCATGTTGATTTTGCTTACATTTTGTTGTGTAAAACACTGTCAAAACATCCCAATTCAACACATGGGCAAAGTATTTCACTTTTTCATTTTGCAACTACTTTTTGTTTCAATTTTTATTTTGTATTGTATATTGTAATTTTAAAATTGGAATGAAGCATTTTGAATCTGATTTTGTTTTTGAGATTTTAGCATTTTTCAAGTTTTCTTCTGAATTGGAACAAACACAAATTGCAAATCTCAAAAGCCTTCATAAAAGGGAATTTCTGTCCTCTTCTCCATTGTAGTACACAGCATTTGTCTTTCCTGTTTCAGGAGGTGTATATTTGGTTGCAGGCTCTATACTTTGTTTTTCATATTTACAAGGACTCCAACCATTATATGATAGATGCTCAATGTTAATTTAACAGTCTAAATACTAAATTTCTGAACTGTCAAAAACAAACACAAACCCCCCTCCACTCACACTATACAAAAAGAAAGCATCCTGTCTTCTGCAGATTCAGGGGAAGCTCTCCTGTCCTAGTGCTAAAGGAAGAGAGGTTTCTAGTTTAGAATAAAAATCATAGTAACCCAGGCTTTTTATATATTATTGTATCTCCTATGTAGGGGGATGTTCAAGGTTTTTAAAAGTGCAAAAGAAAAAAAGTGGAAACATTTATACTAGACTTAACAAGTAACTAGCAAAAGTAGCTGCTGGATTGCCCATGGAATCAATAGTGAGCATTGTGTAAATCAGAAACCTTAATTCAAGTTATCTGAGCATTCAGGCAAGCCAAATTGCAACCAATTTTGGCTCATTTCTACCCTTAGATATTGACAGTGCAAAGTAGGGATATCTATGTGGTTTGGGACAAATAGACTTTGATTACCTTGGGTCCTTTTGCTGGTTCAGGAAGAGTTATGCATAGGTCTGGATTAACCCATTTCTGGACCCTAGGTAAACATTCACTTCTGGGGGCCCCCTTCAAATATGAATAACAATAAAGAGCCAATAAATGGAAAGAAGGGAAAAATACATTTGCATGATATTCCCTCCCATACATCTCACCACAGTAAATTCCCATTCCAGCCTGTTCACTTCCTTCTCCAGCAGCAACAGGTGGTTTCTTTACCAAGTGCTATCCTCTGTCCTTTACTCTGTTGGGAATGGCAAAGTAAGTCTCAGCTGTGTGTCTGGCTCTGTCCACTCATCCACTGGTACAGATTTGTGTGTTTATTGAAAGAAGGTCACTTACTTAATTGAGTGGTGGTGTGATCTTGCATATGGGGTCATAAGACCACTTGGATTTGCTCGTCTGCTCCTCTCTCATGATGGAGAAAACCCTGAGGCAAATTTGAGTGATGCTGTGAGTGCAATCCCATTTTCTAGGTGGCAACACCAGGGGCTCAAGTAAGGGACCTTCTTTGTTTGTTTGTTTTTAATAATCACCCTTCCTCTCCAGAATATGGGACCTAAGCAAGTACCTAGTTTGCTTATGAGTTAACCTAGCCCTAGTTATGCACACTCACATTCTCAAAAAAAAAAAGGGACCTCAGTCATGTACTGCATAGTTTAGTTAGTGTTCTGACTCTAGTACATAGTTGAATTAATTCCTGATTTAAAAAAATCCTTCCCGTAGTTCTCAAAATTCATTGAGGTGATTGAGAAGGGTTTGACCATTGAGTGTTACCTTTCCCAGAATCTCTGCAGTGTATCAGGTTAGAATCATCCCACAATGACTGGGTTACTTCAGGTCAGTGGTTCTCAAACTTTTGTACTGGTGACCCCTTTCACAGAGCAAGTCTCTGAGTGCGATCCCCCCTTATAAATTAAAAATCACTTTTTTATATATTTAACACCATTATAAATGCTGGAGGCAAAAAGCAGGGTTTGGGGTGAAGGCTAATACCTCATGACGTTCCCCCCCCCCATTTAATAACCTGGTGATCCCCTGCGGGGTCCTGACCCCCAGTTTGGGAACCCATGCTTTAGGTGGTGTCTTCTCTCAGAACCCTGATTAAAACCTCTGGAGACTTAATCTGGTTCTTAAAATCCATTTTTCCATACTGAGCCCTTTGAACCTCTGAATTATTCCTTTATATCTTCTCTCCTGGGAAGTTCATTGTCTAGTGCAGAGGTGGCCAACCTGTGGCTCTGGAGCCACATGCGGCTCTTCAGAAGTTAATATGCGGCTCCTTGTACAGGCACCGACTCCGGGGCTGGAACTACAGGCGCCAACTTCCCAATGTGCCGGGGGATGCTCACTGCTCAACCCCTGGCTCTGCCACAGGCCCTACCCCCACTCCACCCCTTCCTGCCTCCCTCCCCTGCAGTGACCTCGCTCCTCTCTCGTCCCCCCCCCCCCCCAGAGCCTCCTGCATGACACGAAACAGCTGATCGGGAGGTGCAGGGAGGTAGGAGAAGCACCAGTGGGTAGGAGACGCTGGGAGTCGGGGGTAGGGGAGCTGATGGGGGCTGCTGATGTATTACTGTGGCTCTTTGGCAATGTACATTGGTAAATTCTGGCTCCTTCTCAGGCTGAGGTTGGCCATCCCTGGTCTAGTGGGTGTAAACTCAGTGAGAAGAACCCGCTAATTAATCATCTATAATTCCTAAGATCTGAGGTGCTTGCAGATACTTTCTGGGACAAACATTGTTGTTTGTTTTCCACATCATGAGCAAATAAGTGCAGACTTCCATCTGAAACATCCCTGGGTTGGAGGGAAATATCTCTACTCTTCATTAGTGACAGTTAAGGAGGACCATACAGGTGTTGGCCATGACCTGAAAAAAATGGATGGGTAAGAGGATTTTGGTTTGCTTTTTAACCCTAATTTACAGTTTGGTGGTGGGAGGGAAGGAGACATAAATGCACCAACAAACCTATATTTTGGTATGTACAAAGGCAGGTGCTTGAATAAACAAGTGATTATGCTGCAAATGTTTTGTTGGGTCTAATTGAAAATGGGAGACTTATAATAATGGAAGCTGTCTGGAAAGATGGGATTAATTAGATCTTATTTATATAAAAACAATGTGTAACAAATTGTTCTTGTCCTGCATTGGTGCTTCCAGAAGTTTTAAAAGTCAGGCCTTGTCTACACTGGCAAGTTTCTGCGCAGTAAAACAGCTTTCTGCATTGTAACTCCCGAGGTGTACACACTGCCAAGCCACTTAGTGTGCAGAAACCACGCAGCTGCAGCGCTGTAAAAAAACACTCCGATGAGAGGCATACAGCTTTCTGCACCAGGGCTACAGTGCCATGGTGCCAGTGTAGACACCCTGGTCGATTACAGTGCTGCGATTGTCCTCTGGGAGGTGTTCCACAATGCCTGTTCTTGCTTCTGTGGTCATCAGTTTGAACTCTACTCTTCTGCCCTCAAGTGACCAACTGTGACCCACTCCTTAAATTACTTGAGAATTTTGAAAGTCCCCTTCCTGTTTGCTTGATGACGTGTGCAGTGGTCTCAGTGCATCCTTCCAGCTGACCATGCCTGCTCCACACACCAGGTGATCCCCTGCTTGGAGCAATGCTGGGCTCCTGGACCTCATCAGCATTTGGGGAGAGGAGGCTGTCCAGTCCCAGTTGTGCTCCAGCTATAGGAATTATGATACCTATGGCCAAATTTCACCATGCATGCCATGACCAGGGCACACTGCAGTGCAGGGTCAAAGTGAAGGAGCTGCAGAATGCCTACCACAAGGCACAGGAGGCAAACCACCACTCTGGTGCTGTGCCCATGAGCTGCCAGTTTTACAAAGAGCTGGACCTGATGCTCAGTGGTGATCCCACCTCCACTGCAAAGGCCACTGTGGATACTTTACTGGCTCACATGCCAGTTGAGAGTGGACCGAGCCAGGAGGAGAAAATCTTGGATGAAGATGTGGAGTGGAAGAGGGACCCAGAGGCGGAGGATGACTAGGAGGTCAGAGATGCATGCAGCCAGGAGCTCTTCTCTACTCCAGAGGAGGCTAGCCAGTCACAGCTGTTGGAGTTTGGCAAAGTACAAACAGGAGAGGAGGCCTCTGGTAAGTGGCTTTGATTTTGGGAATTGCTGAAGTGAGTTGTTGGGAGCAGGAGGGTTGCAGAAAGCAGGCTTGTGTCTGTATGATGCACGTACCACCACATGTGTCGTCTGAGCGATGGAACAGGGTGTTGATTGACTCCCTAACTTCACAGGAACCTGCCTCAGAGATCTCCAGGAAACTCTCATGGAGTTACTGGGCAATCAGCTGCTGCTGGTTCTTTGGCAGAGCTGCTTTGTTTCTTACCCCATTAAGGGTAACTTTCACGTGCTACTCTGCCACCACACGGGGCGGGACGGGGACCATTCCTGCACACAGATGAGCCACATAAGGGCCAGGGCAGAAGCCACAGTTTTGGAAAAGACCCTCCCTTGATTTCCTGCTCACCTTCAGCAGTGAGGTATCTTCTATAATGAACACAGCCTGTGGAAAATGTGGGGACAGGAATGATTTATAAGTCTCCCCCACCCCCACCCCTACAGTGCTGGCTCTTCCCAAGAGCCACATGCCTAGCATACAGTAAGGTCCTGGAACACTGATTTCCCTTGCCCCTGCAGTTACTCACCATTTTGGGGGTCTTGTGGCTCATGTGTGCTTGCCTGGGGTCAGCCAGTTAGTGATAGTTATATGAATAGTGGCTGTGTTTTAAATCACTGAATCAGTGGTATGAATTTGTGGCTTCACAGAGATGGCCTTGGAAGCCCAGCCTCCCTCTTTGTTATTGCCGGCTGAATGGCTGTGCAGAATTAGAAAGCAGCCATGAAGAACTAAGGAGGAGTTTCTGCATGATGTCATAATGCACTCTGCAGCTGAAAAACAAGAATGGAAGGTATGGTGGGACAGCGAGAACAGGGATAGAAAGGAGAATGTGGCGTTCCAGAACGAAGCCATGGAGCGGGCTGTTAAATGTTATGGAGCACCAAATGGACGCACTCCAGGTGCTACTAGCTCTTCAAACCAAGCAGCTCCATGCCCAACCTCCCCCGCAGCCACTGTCATAAAACTCTTTCCCATGCTTCCCCCAGACACCACCAACACACTCTTTTCAAGCTCCTGGCTCCAGTCTGTATTCGTGACATTCCACTCCTGCCCATCAGAGTCCAGCACTGCGAACTCCCAGTACCCACTGCACTTAACACCCAGTTTAGCCCTGCTGAAGTACAGTACCCACTCCAAAGGAGAAGGTTGGATATGATACCTGTACATCCACAAATATTTAACCAACCCAGGACCACACCTCCTCCTGGGACCCTCCCTTCCCCCATCCCCATCAGTGCTGATGTGTTTTTTTTTTGTTTCTCTCCTCCGTTTGTTGTTTTTTAATAAAACAATTGTTATGGTTTGAAAGCAATCTTTATTCCATCAATTGAAAGCAAACAGATCCCTTCAAAGCAACAGGCAATTTTCTTAAACCTTCACATCGTCTGCACCAATCACAATCACCTCCTAGCATTACAAGCACTGTATTCCCGAGCATTGCAATAAATATTAGTGGCTTTCAGCTTCCAATTGCTGCCTCAAGGCATCCCTGATCCTTATGGCCCTGTGCTGCACCCCTCTAATAGCCCTGGTCTCTGGCTGTTCAAATTCAGCCTCCAGGCACTAAGCCTCAGTAGTCCAGCCCTGAGTGAAGCTTTCACTCTTCCCTACACAAATATTATGGAGTGTACAGCATGCGGCTATAAGCGTAGGAATATTGTCATCGGCCAGGTCCAGCCTCCCATATAGGCAGCACCAGTGGGCCTTTAAACTGGCAAAAGCACACACAACAGTCATTCTGCACTTCCTCAGCCTGTTGAACAGCTCCTTGCTGCTGTCGAGCACGGCATTAAGGGGTAGGCGGGGTCTCCCAGGATCACAATGGGCATTCTGACTTCCCCATAGTGATCTTCTAGTCTGGGAAGAAAGTCCCTGCTCACAGTTTCCTGAACAGGCCAGTGTTCCAAAAGATGTGTGCATCATTCACCTTTCCAGACCAGCCTGTGTTAATGTCAGTGAAACACCCATGGTGATCCACAAGCACCTGGAGAACCAATGTAAATTACCCCTTCCGATTAATGTACTCAATGGCTCGGTGGTCTGGTGCCAGAATTGTAATATGTGTGCCATATATCGCCCCTCCATAGTTAGGGAAGCCCACTTATGCAAAGCCATCCACATCATGCACGTTGCCCAGAGTCACGGTCATTCAGAGCAGGATGCAATTAATGGCCCTGCATACTTCCATCAACATGAGTCCAATGGTCGACTTTCCCACTCCGAACTGGTTAGCGACCAATCGGTAGCAGTCTGGAGTAGCCAGCTTCCACAGTGCAATCGCCATGTGCTTCTCCAATGGCAGGGCATCTCTCACTCTTGTGTCCTTTCGCCGCGGACGAGCTCAGCATACAGTCCCATGAAAGTGTCTTCCCTCATCCGGAAGTTCTGCAGCCACTGCTAATCATCCCAGACATGCATGATGATGTGATCCCACCACTCAGTGCTTATTTTCCGAGCCCAAAAGCAGCATTCCACTGTGGTCAGCACCTCCGTAAATGCCACAAACAATCTCAGGTCATAGCTATTACACGTGGCGAGATCAATGTCAAACTGCTCTTGCCTTTGTAATTTAAGGAATAAATCCATTGCCACTTGTGATGTGTTAGTAAGAGTGAGTAGAATATTGGCAACAGTTCAGGATCCGTTCTTGCAGACCGAAGAAGCAGAGCAGAGCGCATAGTACACAAACCGTCGAAAGATGGCGCCAAATGCGGACAGAAGCACAGGGATTTCTTGGATGTGAAGTAATGCATCATGGGGCATTGGGATAGGACCCAACATGTCCCACAACCCCTTCTGCCTTCCCAGAACTCTTAGCAGCAGAAGAGGAAGAGACGCTCTGTGGGATAGCTGCCCAGAGTGCACCACTCCGAATACCGCTGCAAGTGTGAACACGCTATTGCACAGGCAGCTGACAGTGTGAACACACAACAGCAGTTTCCCTTCAGTGCTCTCTGAGTGGCGCTTAACTGCCGGCGCTGTAACTCTGCCAGTGTAGATGTACCCTCAGTATTTAGTAGGCAGTCTAACCAAGCTTTATACTCCCAACTTAAACTTGCAGAAGGGAGGCAGGCTTAAATTTCAAAGGCTCTGGCAAGATCTTTTCCTTTGGTGAATGCCAAGGGATACAAGGCTACATACAGACAGCTGTAGTTCCAGGAAATTGGCTTGCCTCTTCCAACTACTCCTGGCCTCAGACAACAAAATCTGTCAAAATGTATGGCTGAGTGTGAGAGGATGCATGTGACTTGTCACAACTGTATTGGCTTCAAATTTCCTTTGAAAAGAAAGTGCTATTGTCAAGGTTCCTCCCCCACTCTGAACTCTAGGGTACAGATGTGGGGACCTGCATGAAAAACCTCCTAAGCTTATCTTTACCAGCTTAGGTCAAAACTTCCCCAAGGTACAAAATATTACCCCCGTTATCCTTGGAATGGCCGCTACCACCACCAAACTAATACTGGTTACTGGGGAAGAGCTGTTTGGATGCGTCCTTCCCCCCAAAATACTTCCCAAAACCTTGCACCCCACTTCCTGGACAAGGTTTGGTAAAAAGCCTCACCAATTTGTCTAGGTGACTACAGACCCAGACCCTTGGATCTTAAGAACAATGAACAATCCTCCCAACACTTGCACCCCCCCTTTCCTGGGAAATGTTGGATAAAAAGCCTCACCAATTTGCATAGGTGACCACAAACCCAAACCCTTGGATCTGAGAACAATGAAAAAGCATTCAGTGTTTTACAAGAAGACTTTTAATAAAAAATAGAAGTAAATAGAAATAAAGAAATTCCCCCTGTAAAATCAGGATGGTATATATCTTACAGGGTAATTAGATTCAAAAACATAGAGAACCCCTCTAGGCAAAACCTTAAGTTACAAAAAAGATACACAGACAGAAATAGTTATTCTATTCAGCACAATTCTTTTCTCAGCCATTTAAAGAAATCATAATCTAACACATACCTAGCTAGATTACTTACTAAAAGTTCTAAGACTCCATTCCTGTTCTGTCCCCGGCCAAGACGACTACAGACAGACCCACAAACCCTTTGTTTCTCTCCCTCCTCCCAGCTTTTGAAAGTATCTTGTCTCCTCATTGGTCATTTTGGTCAGGTGCCAGCGAGGTTACCTTTAGCTTCTTAACCCTTTACAGGTGAGAGGAGCTTCCCCTGGCCAGGAGGGATTTCAAAGGGGTTTACCCTTCCCTTTATATTTATGACAGCTATACATGAAATGCAACTTTTGAAGCTTCTGAAGGTGGCAAAGGAAGCTTAAAATGGCAAGGGGGCTATTACTTTATATCTGATGTTATTTATCAATGGGATAAAGCAAGAAATCTGGGGACAGGCATCTTCTGGTTTCTTTTAGTTCTGACTTCAGTCCCCCAATAGTCTTAGTCATCAATCTCTCTCTCCTTGGCTTAAAGAAAGCATCCTTAGAGAAGGATATTGTGGCCAGCAATTTTATGTGCAGCCAAATCTAAAGTATGAGGGGAAGATGATGTAGGTCTGTGCTGGTCAGTGAGCTAAGGGCAGATTTTAGGACTTAACTAGAGTGTTTTTGCTTTTGTTGCTTTCTATCAATACCTTTATCTTTACTCAGTACTTTATGATTTAATACTGTACATACAGTATTTGGAAATCTCAAGGCAGCCACAACATTGTTGTGGGAAGTTTTGCCATAGCCTTATGCTATATATCTGCTGAATGTTTCTGCAAAAGTAATCATTCAAGCTGCTTTGTTGCTAAATGGAAGTATTTAAAAATAACTGTGAACAGGCTTCAGAGGTAAATCAAATTAGCAAAACCAATCATGTCGTCTTCCAGGGGGACAAGAGTGGGAGAGGGGAAGTTGTGGGAGCAATAAATAATTGTATGGAGTGTTTATGGCATCTGTAACAGGGTGCTTGCTCTCTGGTTGGAGAGCCTGGGGCTAAACAAGATGAGCCCCACCTGAGGGGAATCAGATAATTTCAATTGTAGAAGGCAGCAGGAAGGTGGTGGGGTAGTTGAGAGAAGCTCAGGAATTAGGAGACACTAACACCAACATGAAGCAGGGATGAACTCTACTCAGATGGAGCAGTCTGACAGTGGAAGAGCTCTGGATGTGGCTGAAGAATGGGAAATAAGTATGAACTCTTGAATTATGATTTTGGACTTTGTCTTGGGCTTATTGAGGATTGTTTGGATTATTTTATAATAAGGACTCTGAGGTCTAACTGAGCTTTATTTGGTATTAAACCAGCATGGGAAGTCGCTGGTCTGGCTCACAGAAGCTCTATTTGGAGTGCTTAAAGGGCCCAGAAGAAGGGGTTGGGGGCTAATAGGGGCAGACTGCCTGTAAAGTAAACTGTGCCCCTGAAGGGGCCCTCAGTAAGTGACCACCGTGCTACAGTATCATTAGAGTCTAATGTTAACTTGATGTTCTATTTAGCAAGTAATTTCTTAGGATTTGGGGCTAAGGTAAAAAATAATTCAGATAACACTGCTGTGTTTTGTAGTGTAGGTGTTTCCTGTATTTTGTCT
Source organism: Lepidochelys kempii (assembly GCF_965140285.1). Taxonomy (NCBI): domain Eukaryota; kingdom Metazoa; phylum Chordata; order Testudines; family Cheloniidae; genus Lepidochelys; species Lepidochelys kempii. Next base: position 71,752,441 of record NC_136388.1, read on the forward strand.
TAACATTTCCAAGAATGTTGCCATAATATAAGAAAACAGGATCAATAAACTCCAGTGTAAACCAGTTGCCTGTACTTGATATCATTATCTGTGGAGCCACTTATGCAATTTGTTAATCTGTAGTGCCCAAAATAAATTTTTAATAAAAACCTGAAAAGGTAGGTGGGGATATATTTTTCTGATAATAGAAAGAAGATCATGTTCAAACTGATCTAATTTTGTCATAGCCTACTCCTATGCCTATGTATAATCATACCTAAGTGCTATAAGATTAACATCTCAGACAAGATTTATATTTTTGTCACTGAAATACTGAATGAGTGATTATAGGGAGTATATTAGAGGCTGGTGTGAATTATTTAAGATTCATTTTGGCTTTATATTTCAGATTTAATGATTCTTCTACCACTTGGTACTACATGGAGTACTGTCATAGTATTGCTTAGAGCTTCTTGAAATTTGTTGACCATTTTTTTTCCTATTGGAAAATGTAATTTAAGGGCAATCAGTTTTTCCCCACTGGAAAATGCTAATTTCAGTAAAACTTTTTTTCCCCCTGATTGGGGTGGGGGAAAAGTGAAAACGCTAAAAACTCAGGATTGCTTCTAATCAACCTTTGAACATTAGAAAACATAGTCTTATTCCGCCATTTACCAATTAGAATAAGTAAACTAAAGTTAGAGTGAATTTTCCTGCACTTGTAAAACTCGTCCCCTGCCCCCTTCAAGTGGAAGGAAAGAGGTGGTTGGTTGTTTGGTTGGTGTTTTTTGTTTTGTTTTGTTTTGTTTTGTTTTTTTTTGGGGGGGGTAGGTGAAGAAAAAGCAGGGAGAATGCCAAAAAGAAATGAAATGTGAAACGTGTCAGTTTTGAAAAACTGAAACAAACACCACATCGAAAAGAAACGTTCATTTGGTTATGAATCAACATTTCAAAATTGAATTAAACATTGGCACCTATTTCTAAATGCCCTTGGGAGGGGGATGTGAATTACACGCTGGAAGGGACAGAATTGTGGGGAACTGGAGAGCCCAATTAGCTCATTCTATGGCACATGGAAGGCAGACAGGTAATTAAGGATTAGACTCAGCTGGGGAAAAACAGTCATCCTTCCTATAAGAGAAGGACTGCATGGCAGTAAGGGGAGGAAAGTGAAGAGAGAGGTCTTTGGGAGTTTCCCAAAATTTTCCAGCCTCTCTGAGACACTTGAAGTTAGGCCATAAATACTCATTGCTGACTTGTATGAGCTAATCTTCAGCAAAACTTACTAGAATCTTACCTCCATAGGAAACCCCAGATTGTCCTCTTAGCCAAAGAAAGCTGCTCTCCTTTAAAGTATACGGATATAATCTGCAAAAAGAAAAGGAGTACTTGTGGCACCTTAGAGACTAACCAATTTATTTGAGCATAAGCTTTCGTGAGCTCACCTCACAAAAGCTTATGCTCAAATAAATTGGTTAGTCTCTAAGGTGCCACAAGTACTCCTTTTCTTTTTGCGAATACGGACTAACACGGCTGTTACGCTGAAACCAGATATAATCTGAAATACCGGCAGTCATAGGCAGACACATATAGCATTTTACTTGGCTGATACCAGTCTAGTAGTACCCATACTGATAAGCAAGATAGGGTAACCTCTCCTCATCTGTATCCTGCATCTTGCTCTGACCAGTGGTGTGGAAGCACACTATGTTGCCCAGGCTCAGCAAGTGGATCACCAATCCCAAGATGGTTCCCTAAATAATTAGAGTGCTGAGCAAATAATGGAGCAAAAGATGCTGGGCTGGGTGAGTCAATATCCCTGTACACATTGCATGGTAGAGAGCCATAGTGGCCCGACAGAGTAGAGTAAAGGGTGTGATGCCTGAGAAGTAAATAGCAGACTTTGTTTGTTTTTAGCAGTCTAAAAAGCTGGATATGCTGCTGGCTTTCTCTTTTAACTTGTTCCTAAATTATATACATTGATCTATATGTCCCAAGAATAGTTATGGGTGAATAAAATACAACTGATATTTGCTCTATTATAATTCTTGTATGGTGTCAGATGGACCTAGCTAATGCAATCTCTCCCACCTCAGTCATTAGGTGAGTGTTAACAGTGTAGCTAGGAACATGTAAAAACAGCATTAAAGGCAATGTTGTTGTTGTTTCCCCCACCCCCACATGTAGTGGAAGAATGTGAGCATGCTTGTTTGGACTGAGATAGACATTGGCTCTTGGGTGCCTGATAGCCTGGTGAAAGAGGCACTTTGAGTGTAGCCTAGGAGTTTTGTGTGTGTGGTGGGGGTGGAGTAAGCAGACCCAGACACCCAGCAAATTGGGTAATGGGTGTATTTGAAGAAACAGAAAGAAAGAAAAGAACTGCCTCTGGCTACAAGTGAGGAGAAATGTATGTAAGAGCTGGAGTTCTGAAGACAGAGTTTCTCTGGCAGAACTTTTTTGCTATCTTTGTTCAAGGCTGAACAGGAACTCTGTACTTAGATTGTCACTAAAATAGCCCAGGAGGAAATATCCTGAGTCTGTTTCATTTGCTTCTTTTCTGGTGAGGCCACAACCTACCCAAACTCTTAAAAGCTGGAATTCCTGACAACTATGTATTTTATATATTTAAGCACATTGCAGCTGATGGGCTCCTTCAGTATGCGTGGGAGACCTTCCTCTGTTTTCTGACAATAGGATACTCTCTTGGCAAGTGCTCTGAATAACAGTGATCACATTGAAAACAGTGGCATGAGAAGGCTGTGGTAATTTAACAGATGTATTGAAAGCTTTTATAGCAGGCAGAGGAAAGAGAATATTTTCCTCTGAATTTTTTGTGGTCCATGGTGAAGATTAAAAAGAAATAAATGCAGTGACTTAGAAAGGAAGAGAATTTCCTAATTGTTATTTATAAAGCAATCAAAACATACTGGTAATGCTTTTGATCCAATTGCCATCACATCTGATATTTTTTGGGTGTGTGTGTGTAAATCTTACAACTTATTTCTTGGATGCTACCAATGTTTTGGGGCACTGACATAACTGTTTTATGAATGTGTACAAAGCATAAGAGCATACATCTAAATAGATATGGATAAAGAATGATCTGATTGTAAGACACTTTTTTTCTTGCTTTTTATACTGCAAGTCTGGTAGCAGTATGGAGACATTTTTATAATATTAACACTCCATCTCTGCTTTTCTGAGCTGAGACTGCAGAACACATTGCAAACAAATTTGTGATGTGTATTGTTGAGCACAGCAGACTGCAATCATTTAATTCCTATTCCCTATGACCTTGTCAAGGTTATTCAAAGAAAGACACTAGCCCTGGACTGATAAGACCTTACCTTCAAGAATGTGCTCTCAAAGTGTGTTTGTTTTCTCTTTTCTATAGGTGAGTGTGAAAGGGGGTGGGAGAGTAATGGTGCTTGCTGATAAACAGTAAAACTTGTAGCCGTGTAGTATGGATTAGTGGTAACATACAGATATATAATAACAAGGACTGTGTGACCAATGCACCAAACCCATATTCCGTGCTCAGGGCCATGGAATATGACAGCGAACACTGCACTGTAGCAAGCGCAGCTTTCAAATGTAAACAAATGAGATTCCATTTTTGACAATGACGTGTCCTGCATTCATTTTCAAACAGCCAGGCTCTCATACTACTTTATCCAATATCCTCTTCTATCTGGAATTATAGATTTTAAAATTAACTGTGGTCTGTATCCTTTTTCTGCCAAATCATCCTTTTTGAAGTACTTCACAAAACACAGCGCCATTTATTTTCCAGGGCATCTTCAGTGGCTTTGCTTGTCTATGAGAATGAGCTTTGCTTCTAGCAGAATCTGTCAAAGCCTCAATCCAATATTCAGTCAAATCCTATTGGGGAAAAATGGGATCAAAATCAGGAAGGATAGTTATACCTGTTTGCATAGTTATGCCTGAATAATGCTACTGGTTTACCACTTTAGAGTGGAGAATGGAAAAATTGGTCTTTTTTTTTTTTCAATTGATTCAGAACATAACTTTTTCAAGAAAATAATAGTCTATACCATAGATAATTTAAAAATAACTTTTGGTAGGTTAATCTTTGCCATAATAGCAAAATGCAGACCTATTAAGTGAGACACTGCTTTTCTTTCTATGCAGCATGCCTATGTCATTTTGTTTTTCATCCTGTATAATTTCTCTCCAGTCTATCCTTTACAAACTAGCTCAACTTCAGTATAGTAGGTAGTAAATATTTCAGGCACAGATGAAAACCACTGAGGGACTCAGGAGACCAAACTCCAGCAGGTACGGAAAGCTAACCATTCTTAAAAAATTTTGGGGGTAGTTCCAGAATTGCATCTTAAAGAGTTTCTGTTCCCCTGCTATAGATTTCTTTCCTGCAAACAACAAGCTGGATTGGATGTCTGCTCTGGTGTTTTCTAAATGTAGTCTCTTATGTTCCCAGGTCGCACTCACCCAATCTGAAGCAGGGTCCCACTCATTTTGCCCCTCAGAGCCTGCTGTGTTAATGTTGAATGGCACACTTACAGACAATACAGTGAGCAGTTATAGGGGAAACTGTTTCATACTCTCTGACTCTGGGACAGAGTACATTTTGCATGAAGTGGAGATAGAAGCCAGGTAGTAATTACTCCCAGCTGTGGAGGAGGCAGTGTAGGTCCTATCAGTTTTACTTTCACTCTGTAAATGAGCACCTACATATCCCTTGGTTTTGGAATAAAGAGAAGCAGCATCTTCTGTCCTCCTCTACTGTTGTGACTACTGGTCATCACTTCAGAAGTAGGGGAAATATTCTCCATGCTTGCAACAAATCACAACTTCTTCATGATGTGGGTGGAGCCATGCTCATATATAGGTGTGCTGCTCTATCCATGCACATGTTCTCCCAGTGGGCAGGCACTTGCAGCAAAGTGAAAGTGGGCTGTGGACAAAATTCAGATACTAAAGAAAGGTTATGGCTTTCCTTTAAATACACTGTGGATGACTCTTGAGGAACACAAAACCCATACCTGTCTAAAGCCAAAACTCCTCACATCATTTAGATATGTGGTGCAGTTCACTATTTTCTATGTCCTACTGCATGTGACAAGATAAAGTATAGTGCTGCTGAAACTTTCTATTATGTTTTCATGGAATTCCCCCACCCTCTTTTTTTTAAGTTGCTATTTTCCTTGGTGACATTGAGTAAACCCCTCATAAATACTGAAGAAAACCATTATTGCTTATAAAGTACTTTCTTAATGAGATTATAGATTCACTTATAAGCCCCCAAAATCTGGTCTCTTAAAATGTGTAGGACCTTTTGAAAAAATGATTTCATTTACTGCTCAAATTTCTGTAAGAGTAGTGTCTTTGTCATCTTCAAGTGGAAAGACACAGCAATATCAAAATGACAGTTTGATGGTGCGTACATATAGTTAACTACACGTGCCATGTTTGCTCTGTTTACAAACCAAAATACTTTCCTCCCCTCACTAAAAACATTTATCCTTCCTACCTGCTTTGTGGTCACAAATTTTGACAGTAAAATATAGTGACAAACTGGGTGTATCTTAAATTACATTACCAGTTGCTATTTATTCATTTATGTCAATGTTTTGCGAGTTTTATACAGCTGTACTATAAACTTTCAAATTTGAAAGGTGACCACATTACTGTAAATATACCACCATCATACTCATCAATGCTATCATGTTTACCCCTTCTGTTCTTCTTTAACTTATAAACCATAGTGAGAGAACTTTTATTCATAATTAGCAATAACAGCAGCACACAATGAGTATGTATGTTTTTGAAGTAAGTGGTCAACTCTTAAGACAAACCAAAACCCAGCCCATGGAGAGACCTGCACGCTTATGTCTGAGCTGATTCTATTTTGAATATTAGTGCATGTATGTCTGAAATTTTTCCAAGTTAATAAGATGGGAAGGAAGGTGACAGAAGCAAAATTTCCAGCTTAGAAGCTTAAGGTCTGAGTTGGAATCTTGAGGTGAACAATACCTGTCAGGAGAATTTCAGTCTTTAAAACATTTAATATAAATTGTATCTTTCTAGCTTCTTTTGTTTTTAAACAAGTTGCAATTTCTTAATTAGTAAATTGATCTAAAAGTAATGAAATACAATTCCAACTTGCTGACAGTGAAATACCCAATTTCAACTGGTCTTTACCCTAGACAGCCATATTACCCAATCATTGCTAATAAGTAAGATATTTTAATGAAGGGTTATTGAATTAGCACAGCTTGGCTTGCATATTGAGCGATATGCTTTGTAAATGAAGTTACATTTTACATTAATTGGTGCTAATTACCTCAGAACTGTTAACATTAATGCTTTAATTTTGTATGATGGTGACAGGAATTGTACATGAAATTCAGTGCATCAGTTGCTGTGGTACTCTTGCATTATATAACTTCTGAGGATGGCAAGGCTTTAAAGTTTTGGATATTTGTAAGAGATAAGCATTCCAATGATAGAGTACTTCTCCATATTCCTTGAATCTGCCAGACAGGGCTGGAAACAGGTTTCTAATATCTTTGGTGTTTGCCACTTGTCTAATGTATCAAGAAATTTGTATGTGTGGAATTTGTCACTGAGACACTTTGGAACTAGGGAGTACAGCTGGTTAAATAGTAAAAACATTAATTAGTGTTTAGTTTTGTTTTTTTATAAATGAATGTGCCAAGCTTTGGCTTACTCAGATTCATGGACTTCCATTATCCTTGAATATTTGGACAACTACAACTATTCATGAAAATACAAATTCTGAAAGTATCTGACATGGAAGCAATACCATGTGATGTAGTTGCATTGCTCTGCAAAACAGTAGTCAAAGCAAGAGGTTCACAGACAACCAATCAACAGAACTATTTGTGTAAACTATTAAATTAATTTCATTTTTTTCATACTTAATGAGGATCTGTTTGTGACTTGTGCACTAAATAAACAAGGAGCTAAATTAACAGATAAATGTAAATTAAACAACTTGCTCTACTGGGGTGTATAGACATGCAAACATGAAAATTGTGTGAGATTATTTCAATTTTTTTCAACCTCCATTCAGTTTGTTTAATCTATGTATTTGTTAATTTAGCCACAAATTATTTCATCCCAAAAATGTTTAATTTGATCAGTCTCTAAAATGTCAGTCCACCGTATCGTTTGATAATCTAACTCATGTAACCATTAAACTGTGAGATATCATGTCTTAATACACTGTCATAGAGATTTCACGTAACCTAAATTACATGGTAAGTTTTAAGAATGTACTTAAAGTTCATTGACTTTAAGTGCTTTGCTGACTCAGATACCTAAAAAAAAAAAGCAATGATAAAAGAATATATGCATGGTAAAAATGTTTGGATGAGCATAGATGATTGTTGGATAGTCTCCTCCTCTGTTCTCCTTCCCCCCCTCCCCCCATTTGAGACTAACCAGTTAAAGCACTCTTGTGGCTTGGGGGCAAGGGGGAGAGCACTAATTGGTGTTTGATACAGCGGAATGATAGTGTTCAGGAAAATGTTTTTATTAAACTAACTATTTGTATTATTGTGATGTGCATTCTCTTTTTTTTTTTTTTTTGCTACCTTTGGCCAGCAACTCAAACAATAAACTATTAAGCTTAAGGAGTATATGCTGTAAAATAACATTAAATAATTTTACATCTACAGCATTCTTCCAGAAGAGTAAATCAGAGTTCTTAAGCCAAGGGACAATCAATAAGCATCATGAAACAGTGAACTTCTAAAATTATGTGAAACCTACATGGATGCTATACTAACAAGCTTCAACTTTTCCTAATCTTTTTGGCCTTTAAGTTATGGGTTACAAAAAACCCCAACACCATGCAAACAGAGATTTTGAAGAGGAAAATTTGACTGTCATGCTTTTTTTTTTTTTTTCATTTTAAAATATTTGTGTTCAGATTCCTATATTATGCCACAGAACAGTGGAAAATAATGGCCAATGTAACTGAAAGTTGATATCATATACTACAACTTTGGTTAGACAGTATTTGTATATGTGTACCATCATGGATGTGACTGTGTAACTTCATTGTGTATGGAAAGTTTTAGATGCTTCTTGAAACTGTGATGCTAAAACTAACTTTCAAAATGATAGAACAGCGCACGCGTGCGCACACATACACAAGTGGTGGTTTCACTGTCTGTACTTGGGATACTTCCTGGTTTTAGCACTCTTTGCAAAGGGTAGGAGATCTAAGATCACTTGCTTTTGAGCGTGAGTAACTGAAACATCTTCTTCCACTGTCTGATATCTAATGTTGGGCAAGTAATGGCAGCATTCTCTGCATAATTGCCTGAGGTACAAATGATTATCTGTTTGAAGATAAAAATAAAATGGGAGAAGCTCATTTAAGGCTAAAGCTTTTTCACTTTATCACTGAGTTTAGTATTCTAGAAAAAGTGCTTATTCAGACAGTGAATGTATTTTATCTATTGCAAGAATCAGTTCTTATTAGATCTTTTAAAACTAAAATCAGCAAAGCCATTTTTTTTAAATTCCCCTTCAAAATACAAGAGAACCTCACCCCCAGCAAAACAAAAAATCCAAAATTATGCATTACGTGCCACTTTCCTAGTAGTAGTTTCCTCTAACTGAAGACGGAAGTATGAGAGAGAATTTCTTAGTATATCCTTCAATGGGATTTTTTTGCACTTGTTCAGATGATGTTCCTGGGTAACTCATTGATTCAGAAAAGTGGCCAATTTGAAAAGTGCTATCATGTAAAGGAAAACTACTACAGATAGTCATAATTCAAGTTCTACTGAGAAATTGGAATTAATTTCTAAGCCTGCATAGCTCTTAAAGCAATATATGAAGAAACCCTGGAAAAATAATTTTTCAGAAATAAACATCATAAAACTTTGTAGCCTCCTCTATAGATTATGTAGTAATTATTTTAATTAAGAATTCCCCATTATCACTTTGAGGAAGGGATGCTTCCTAAGGCAAATTTGGTACCTTTACTTGTAGGTTGGAGCACCACAAACTACAGAAAGGATTAGATACTGAGGAAGAAGTCTGGCCTTCAGAGTAAGGATGTTGTAAGTGGTCAGGGGGTGGGGAAGAGTGGGAGCTGGTTAGGGCTTGCCTTTCAGCAAAGAGACAGTTGATCCAAACCATTTTTTTTTCTGCATGGCTTGAACAATGGCACCGTTTTTGCAAGGTTAGAATCTGGGTTTTCTATGAACAGAACATGTGCCATGTAACAGTGAGTAATGTATTGTTACAACATCCCTGCAAGATGAAAAGGGGTGTTTTATCCCCTTTCAGCTATGGACAATTGAGTGTGCATTTTTCCTCTGGACTGTATTTAGCTGGCAAAAGCATAAAAGGGGGAAGAAATGACAACCATGTTACCAGAGTACAGTTATGCAAATTCAGGATGAAACCATACTTTAACTGCATAAGTTAAAATCTTGCTGCTATTTAAGTATGTGGGGAAAATACATATTAACTTCAGTGAGAACAGGAGTGGGCCCTGTGTGAGTGTAAAGGTCACCTATTAGATCCAAACTTGTTTGACCATGACTCCAAATCACCTAGAGGATAGAAGTGGCATTGTTTTGCTTAAAAGATATGAGTAGCCAGACTACAGCAGGAACCCTTTTTGAGTTTTGGGAGGCTAGCCCTATTAATAGCATGACATTGTGGTCATCCAAAAGAATTCTCCCAACCCTGCTGATATCTGACATGGACACTGTGTGCCCTTTTGAACAGGGAAGTATAATGTATTGTATGACTGTGACTGACTGCATTTGCTGCATCTGCAGGATTTGCTTTTATTCTGCATGGGGAAGGGTAGTGTGACTGTTCTAGCAAAAGTTCTGCCAGTAATCCCTCTTGATAGGTTCTATTCCTTCTTTATTAAAGCATTCAAACGAATGCCAGCCCAAACTCAATCCCTTTTAGCCAGGATCGACCGAGACACAGACAGACACACTGACCTTGGCACAAAAAGTGGGAGTGTGCTAATAAAGTTTGCGGATGATACAAAGCTGGGAGGTATTGCTAATTTAGAGAAGGACAGGGAAACCCTACAGGAGGATCTAGATGACCTTGTAAACTGGAGTAATAGGAATAGGATGAAATTTAATAGTGAGAAGTGTAAGGTCATGCATTTAGGGATTAATAACAAGAATTTTAGTTATAAGCTAGGGACGCATCAACTAGAAGTAACGGAGGAGGAAAAGGACCTTGGAGTATTGGTTGATCATAGTCATCCTATGAGCTGCCAATGTGATATGGCCATGAAAAAAGCTAATGCGGTCTTGAGATGCATCAGGAGAGGTATTTCCAGTAGGGATAAGGAGGTTTTAGTACCGTTATACAAGGCACTGGTGAGACCTCACCTGGAATACTGTGTGCATTTCTGGTCTCCCATGTTTAAGGAGGATGAATTCAAACTGGAACAAGTACAGAGAAGGGCTACAAGGATGATCCGAGTAATTAAAAACTTGTCTTATGAAAGGAGACTCAGGGAGCTTGGCTTGTTTAGCCTAACTAAAAAACAGTTGAGGGGAGATATGATTGCTCTCTATAAATATATCACAGGGATAAATACCAGAGAGGGAGAGGAATTATTTAAACTCAGTACCAATGCGGACACAAGAACAAATGGATATAAACTGGCCACTAGGAAATTTAGACTAGAAATTAGACGAAGGTTTCTAACCATCAGAGGAGTGAAGTTTTGGAATAGCCTTCCAAAGGAAGCAGTGGGGGCAAAAGATCTATCTGGCTTTAAGATTAAACTCAATAAGTTTATGGAGGAGATGGTATGATGGGATAACATGGTTTTGGTAATTAAATATTCAGGGTAAATAGGCCCAATGGCTGTGATGGGCTATCAGATGGGGTGAGATCCGAGTTACTCAGGAAAGAATTTTCTGTCGTATCTGGCTGATGAATCTTGCCCATATACTCAGGGTTTAGCTGATCGCCATATTTGGGGTCGGGAAGGAATTTTCCTCCAGGGCAGATTGGAAGAGGCCCTGGAGGTTTTTTGCCTTCCTCAGTAGCATGGGGCACGGGTCACTTGCTGGAGGATTCTCTGCTCCTTGAAGTCTTTAAACTACGATTTGAGGACTTCAATAGCACAGATATAGGTGTGAGGTGTTTGTTGTTTTTGTAGGAGTGGTGGGTGAAATTCTGTGGCCTGTGTTGTGCAGGAGGTCAGACTAGATGATCATAATGGTCCCTTCTGACCTAAATATCTATGACAGATCTAAATTGTGTCTAGGAGTTGTTTCCACATGTTGGATCAAAGCAAACTGCTTCCCTTGGCACTGGATGATGTATACCAATAAATCCCTTTTCATTTTTCTCCTATCAGCCATTGCTTGTCACATATACAAACTCCACTCCTGTGTCTAACCCTGATGTACTGGAACCAGTAGTGATCTGCAGAATCTTTCTGATACTCAGCCAGTTCTGGCCACGTCTTTCATTTTGTGAACAAATACTCCATAGAGCAGGTCTTCAAGCTGAAGAACTTCTCTTTTAAGAGAGAAGTTTCACAAACTAAGGTGTTTGTTATAGTTCTCCTTTAAACCTCCTTAGTGTGTTTTAAGGAATAGCTCTTTAGTGAGGTTTTCTCTTTGATGGTGTTTTAATCTCAAGTAAGCATGTTGCACTGGAATAACTGAAGTCACTTCTGGTTTACATTTTGTGTATGTAAAATTAGAATCCAGTGTTTGGAGCTCATCCTTTGGATTTGATCTAAAATATGCTTTGTTATTGACTGACTTTTTTTTTTTGTCATTCTTCCCTTCTCTTCTCCCCCCCCCCCCCAAAAAAAAAATAGTTTAGCTTAAGTCATTGGCACCCTGTCTTCCCATGATACATCTTTGTGGATATGCTTTTACAAAATATATGGACTAGCCGATCTTCGATGTGATTAACAGTGTGCACAGTTTGAGCCTGAGGCATAAATGCCTCAGCCTTCTGTGTGTGTGTGTGTGTGTGTTTACTATAAAATGATGACAGAGCAGTTAAATGGCTCAGATGTTGCTTTCATGGGGCTAACTAAGCTTTTTCAAAAAGAGATGCTAGAGATACACCAATACTTAAAGGCTCCCATTCACAGAACTGTTTTGTACCAACAGTTAATATAAACTAATTGCCTTTCCAGCAAAAAAGAGGTGCCTAGCCATCATAACTTCTAGAGAGGAGTATGGAAAAATTTGGTGGTAGTCCTAATACCTTGCCAAACTTCAACTATTTCTTGACTATTTAAAACATCCACTGTAGTCTCCTCCATTTGAATGAATTTTTCCTGCCTTGTTCTACAGGGCTACTCAGCTGCCATGTTCTAATCAATTTATTATCTTACGGGGATATAAAGATGTATGTGGTCAATGCTCGTGAAGTGCTTTGGGATCCTTGGATGAAGATGCTGTAGAAGTGCTGCATATTGAAATGCTCATGCCTACCCCTAAATAGGATCAGTTTCAAGTATTGCATCTCATTTACAAACTGAGTAGCTATTTCCATGTGGAATTATATTTGATTCTATCCTACGTGTAATCGGACACAGACCCTAGTCACTTCCAGCCACCAGTGTTATGGTAATCCAGAAAACATCGTGCTCATAGCAGATTAGGGATATGGAACAGCTTCCATATGAGAAGAAATTAATAAGACTGGGACTCTTCAGATTGGAAAGAGACGACTAAGGAGGGGTATGATAGAGGTCTATAAAATCATGAGTGGTATGGAGAAAGTAAATAAGGAAGTGTTATTTACTTCTTCTCATATAACACATGAGCTAGGGGTCACCAAATTGAATTAATAGGCAGCAGGTTTAAAACAAACAAAAGGAAGTATTTCTTCACATAACGCACAGTCAACCTGTGGAACATCTTGCCAGAGGATCTTGTAAAAGCCAAGACTATATCAGGGTTCAAAAAAGAACTAGATACATTCATGGAGGATAGGTCCATCAATGGCAATTAGCCAGGATGGGTAGGGATGGTGTCCCTAGCCTCTGTTTGCCAGAAGCTGGGAGTGAGTGACAGGGAATGGATCACTTGATGATTACCTGTTCTGTTCATTCCCTGTGGGGCACCTGGCATTGGCCACTGTTGGAGGACAGGATACTGGGCTAGATGGACGTTTGATCTGACTGAGTATGGCCGTTCTTATGTTCAGAATGGGAGTTGGAAGCGTGCGTGTGTGTGTGTGTTGGGGGAGTGTTAGAAAGAAACAAATACATTTGTCAATAGGACTGTAGTTAAAGGATTCTTTTTTTTTTTTTTCCTGAGGAGCCAAAGAAACAGTCGGCAAGGGGTATTGAAGGCCTGAACGTGTTGCCAAACCCCTTAATCTAAAGTACTGTGTGTGTGTGTGTGTGTATGTATATATATGAAACTGAATCAGCCTACTTTTTTTAATTTTCACTCTTGTGTAGTGCACACTCGCAGTGAGCGGATGCTACACTTGGGGCCTGATTCACCCTCCCTTACACAGGGAAAACTCCCATTGACTCAGCACATTGGTAAAATTTGGGTCTGAACATAGGTTTGCATTCTTGAATGAATCCCCTCTGCCTGATGTGGCGGGAGGGCTTTGGGGTTCTGGTACAGCACAGATCCTGACTTCTATTACAGCTGGATTTGACATTAGTCGACTTGCAGAGCATACTTTTGCATTTCCACAGTTTTGCTCCTTTTGATTTGCTATGTTGAGAGTTGATGTGGAGCTCAGCTCCGTAATGTACAGGAAAGTTGTCTCCCTTTGTAGCTTCTTTATCTTCTCCCCCTCTGCTGTGAAACAGTAGTAGTTGCAGTTAGTTTTGGGCCCTTCTGTAACAGTGGAAGGTCTCTAATTTCACCCTAAAATATTAGAAAATCCATAATGAGTTTCGGTCTATAGCTAGTCTTGGTTTGGTCCAAGCTTTGAAAATCTATTTTAATATATTTGATTCTTTCCACTTATCTGCATAAATGTTCTGCATAACTAATAATAATCTCATTAAACATGACTGCATGAAAACTATATCTGAAACACACTTCTTTAATAAGACCACTTGGATGCTATATTGTGGCAGAAAGATGTTTCTCCAGTTTCCCTGTAAAGGTTAGGATAACTCTCTGAAAACTTTGATTTTGCAACTCCAGCTCTAGACTAATCTCCGCTCATATTAACCATGAGTCTTTGTTTTTTAAAAGATGTGCTATAATAGGTTGCATTAATCCATGTTAATAAAAGACCCTTAACTGAGTTATGAACACACACATGAGGTATTCCATAGCAAGCTGTTACATATTCAATTTAAGAAAATGGTTTTACTCTTGGGATACTTTATTTTATTTTATTTTTTTTTAGATAAAAGCATATTGACCTTTGTTTGTCATGGGGGCAGTGGAGTGGAAAATGACCATTCTGTAGCTTTGATCACTAAGCTCTTCCATCTTCTGTATTTTAGATGGTTTACCTCATTTCACTGAGGAATGTTGTGCATTTCATTTTTGCTTGTGGTTTTCTGCTGTGAGGCTCAGATTCCCATAGATGACTTAAAGCCCATTTCTGGCTTTGATCTCCACACTAAGTTTACTTTGATTTCTGTGAGAGAATCTGACTGAGTGCAGTATCTAGTCCTTACATTTTCACAAAGGAGCACTTGAGTCAGCTTCACTTTCAGACACTTAGCCCTGTCCGACTGTGGGTGAAGTCCTGGCCCTGTGGAATTCAATGCGAGTTTTCCAATTGATTTCAGTAAGTATGTAATCAAATAAAGAAAAAACATCTGCCCCTGGGCTCAGGCTTTGAGGTTGTTTCATTGTTGTGTAGACTTCTGGGATCAGCCTGGATCCTGGGACCCTGCAAGGTGAGAGATGGGTGACTGGGGGGCAGATAGGCACCTGAGACAGGCTTTTATTTTTGTTGGATTTTTTTTTTACTACAAGGATATAGCACATCCTTCGTTAATGCAATTGGGCCAAACCTAAACTCATTTAAATGAAGATGATGCATGACCTCAAGAAGATGTCTTGGATAACCCTTTGTTGCCTGTCTCAGTAATGCTGGTGTCTCGGAAGGCGAGCTGATCTCTTGTGTGCCTAACGATAAATGCCAAAAAATCATTATTATTTTTCTTTGTTCCTACACCCTTTTAGACCCTAACTGTGCAGCACTGAAGTCAATGGACATTTCACCATTCCCCTCAATGAGAATAGAACTGGGTTTTTAGTGGACACCTTGACAAGAGTGGGTGGCTTTCTTTATTTTTTATAGTCATGAGAATCTTACAATATGTGCCTTTTTTACAATCATGTAACTGTAATTTTTTTTATTTAAAGAATGGTTTAAAAATATGGCATTGGGGGGGGCAGGAGAGCAAAGACATTTTCATTCTGAGACTTGATCCTTGAAGGTCCTGATCCAGCAAAGCACTTAGCGCTTGTGTACACAGCACCCTGAAGTGCTGGCTTGTATTAAAGTGCTGTGCTGTAACTCCCATGCATGAATGCTGCAAGGGCAGCCTAAAAAGTAAGGTACCTAGTCTGTGTTAACTAAAGAGGACTATGTTAATGCGAACTAGGTAACTTTTTAGTTTGTGCCCACAGCGTTCACATGGGAAAGTTATAGTTCAGCATGCTAATGTTCCCGCATTTCACACATACCCTCTCCCTCCCACCCGCCTCCGGGCATTCTGAACTGCAGGGTTGGACAGACATAGCCATAAGTACATGACGCATGTGAGCAGTCCCTCTGAAGTTTTTGAAGCCACTGAAATCAATGTGATTACTTACATAATTAAAGTTTAAGCACATGCTTAAGTGCTTTGCTGGATACAGAGCAGAGTGTTCAGCACCTTGTTGGATCTAGCCCTTAATTCTTATATCCTATTTATGTATAGGATAACCATTCACTGGGAGATGAGAAACACCTTTTTATGTAGAGAGGAACCTCATAGGCTGAGTAACCTTGTCCTTGTCTTGTGTTAACTTAATGAAACTGTTGCCTCAGTTTTTTGGGACTGTCTTTTAGCAGAGAAACCTTAGACATTAGAAACCTTTCCTGTGCACTTAGAACTGTTGCTTCTCTTTTGAGCTCCCTGGTGCCTTTTCCAAATCATCATTTCTCTCTCTAGACAAAACAAATGATTTTTTTAAAAGTAAATATGTAAATAATGATGCTTTTAAGCTTCCTTTTCCTTTTTTGGGCCTATTGGGTTAATTGTTTGGTTCTCAATTTTTTTTTTCAAAGCAGAGCCAGAGGGACTTGTTTACTAGACATTTAATTCTCTCTAGCCAACAGCTCAAAGAAGATGTAATTACACCAGTTGTATCATAATTTTATTCAACTATTAGAATTCATAATTTTAAAATATTGGGGGTTTTTTGGTTTTTTTTTTGTGAAGCCACTGTTCCTCCTCAGTCCCTGCTTCACATCCTATTTCCATACCTCTAATCACAATAGCTACTAGGCACATGAACTACAGCCAGGGCTGGCTCTAGGCACCAGCAAAAAAGCAGGTGCTTGGGGCGGCACATTTCTAGGGGTGGCATTCCGGCGCTGGCCATGCCGCCCCTAGAAATGTGTCCCAGCTCGCCTGCGCCTGCTCCCTTGAGCATGCCGCCGCTGCTTCGCTTCTCCCCCCTCCCTCCCAGGCTTGCTGCATGCCAAACAGTTGTTTGGCATGCAGCAAGCCTGGGAGGGAGGGAGGAGAAGCCAAGCGGCAGTGCACTCGGGGGAGGCGGCGGTGATGGAGCGGCGGTGAGCTAGGGCAGGGAGCGATTCCTCTATGCCCCTGCTCACCTCCGCTCCGCCATCTCCCCTGAACACGCTGTCTCTCCCTCGCCTGAGAAGGAGGGGGAGAAGCGGAGTAGCGGCGTGTTCAAGGGAGCAGTCGGAGCAGAGGTGAGCTGTTGCGGGGGGGAGCAGGGGTGGAGGTGAGCTGTTTGGGGAAGGGGTTAGGAAGGGGCGGAGTTGGGGCGGAGCTGGGGATGGGGGGGAGGCACGAAAAACAAGTGGGGGAGCCAAAAAAATTTTTGCTTGGGGTGGCAAAAATTCTAGAGCTGGCCCTGACTACAAAATAAATAAAATAGTAAAAACAAATAAGTAACTTAGGTTGTCTCTAGCAAGAGGGGCATTAAGAACTAAAAATGCCCATCCTATGTGAGATTAAACCATGGCAGACCTCAAATGTGAGTCTTGTTTTTAGTTCTGGTTTTAAATTACTAAACAAAGCCGAGCTCTCCCCTCCTTGCTGTTTAAATATGATAAATAGTCCTTGTATCATGTAGCCACCCTCTCGAAGCCTAAGCTCTGTTAGACTATCAAAATCAGTGAATTCCAAAGGGAGGGGGGAGATGATGATGTAGCATGGTTATTCTGTGTTTGTCTTCTCTAGGCCAGGACTTGGTAAAAACACCTGTGTGGTGATAGTAAACTTGGAGTCCACTCTGCTCTTCAGCAGTCTGAATGAAGAGATGTTCTTCCATTCATCACAACTGAATCCTCTCTTCCCTACTATGAATGAATGCTACAAAGGCCTTCATCGGTGAATGCCTTGCTGCTGGTATTAGGAAGTCCAAGGCTAAGGCATAATTTATATTAACCTTAGTGGAAGTTTATAAGGTAACTAGTCCACTGGTGACTGAGTATTTAAAAGTTATCAATATCTTGAACTGTGCATGGAAGTGACCCAGGGAGTCAGTGCAGAGATAGGAGAACTTTTGTTTGTACACTAACTGCAGCTCAGCCCATTCAGGAGGAGAGTAACTACATTTTATGTTGCCTAAAGCTTCTCGGTATGCTTCAAGATGAGTACCTTACAATCCAGGAATCTGAGCTTCAAAGCAAATAATACATGTTCTTGTTTGCCTAAAGAAAGTAGTGCAGGTCTTTCCCCTGAACAAAAGAAGACACACTTTTTCCTTATCGGCGGGGACGGGGACTATATAATATGCGTAATACCACAAATAGATAGTGTTGGATCAAACACCTTGGCAAAGAATAAATGAATGATGCATAATGACTAGCTCATTATGGAGGCCACCTGTTTCTGCTTTGCTTGATCCTCAATAAGCAACTTCAAGATAAATGCACCTCTCCTAAGACCACCTGTCTGTAGAGATCTTTATTTTCTAATCACTGAGTAGCTGTTAATATCAGATTCCACTGTAATTGAAACATCTGGTGGCTGTTCCTCAATATGGATTACAGTTCAGCAGATAAACCTTTCAGAAATTGTTAAACAGTTACCTGTTTTCATCACTTTTTAACTGTTCACTACTAGAAGCGATTACTTAAACTAATCGATTATTCCTTCATGGGGATAAATGTGTGTCTTAAATGCTGAGATGTAAACCCTACACGTAACATATTTGCTCCATTAAAATTTCAGTCTTGATTTTGGGGGGCAAAGGAATAACATTTTATAATTATATATTCAACTAGAATTATATTGCATTCCAGTTATAATTCTATTGTAATTTGTTACTAAAACAAATGAAGTGGTTTAACTGCATTGCACAGTAAATTGTACCTTTATAAGATCTGAACACTTACTGATTATTTGATTAGGGAGAAACACATTACAAAGATGAATGTTAGGGGAAGTAAGTGATTCATTCTCGGTGATTTAACTAAGTAGATACAAAAGTTTCAAACACAATAAATAGTGCATTCTAAATACCTTAAACAGCACTAATATGACTCATGGGAATGAGTTTAATGCAGATTACTTCAGTTTGAGGACCAGCAAGTGCTGGGAATGGGGCCTGTTCACTGGCATCCTGCTTCCTATGGACTAGTGGGACAGGTTGGCACCATCACTGTCATGGGATGCTAATCCATATAATTCACACTGTATCCTGCTGACTGTCCACTTCCTCCATCCTGTAGTTGTTCTCGGAGGAAAGCAAAGCTGGGACCTTACTGGTCCCACAGGACCTCTATTGTGTCCACCATAGGTGTTTTTAAAAAGCAAAAAAACCAAAAAACCCTGCATTACCACAGGACAGGAAAGGCTGCTACTGTCACCAATCCATACCCTCATCTTCAGTCTGCTCCTCTGTGCTTTCCATAACATTTAGTCTAGCCGTGAGAAGAGATTAAAGGTCTCTGCTGCTATTAATTCCCTATAGCAAGAGAGGACAGAGAAGGGTGAACTTGGGAAATGTCCTTTCTCCTCATCCCAGAGCTGTTAGCAACCTATCCCTGTAGCTGAACTGAGTACCACAAGAAACCTGGCTAGACAATGGCATCACTGAAGAGGATGATATACCTCCTCTCCTGGAGAAGCCAGTTGTTATCACCATTGGACTAAGTAGTGACAGCAGAGCAGCTACTGAAGCAGTAAGGCTGTCCCTGTGCCCTTGAAAGCAGCAGGCAGAGGAAACTAGACACAATGGTAAGTGCACCACTGGATTTTTCTCACCCAGTTGCAATAGTGACTGTAAGTATGTCCTACATTCTTTGTTCCTAGACACACACATTTACATTTTGCTATAGCAAAATTTATATTGTTGACTTGTACTGAGTTTACCAAGAGATGCTATTTACCACTCCCCCAATTTTTGTCATCTGCAAACTTTATCAGTGACTTTGTTTTCTTCCAGGTCATGGGGGGGAGGGGGAAATGTTAAATAGCATAGGGCCAAGAACCAGTCCTTGCAGGACTCCACTGTAAACATACCTACTTGATGATGATTCCCTGTTTACAGTTATATATTTTGAGACCTTTCACTTAGCCAGTTTGTAATCCATTTAATGTGTGCTGATTTTATATTTGTTTTTTAATCAAATTTTTGTGTGGTGGTAAATGAAATGCCTTAGGCAAGTCTAAGTTTATTACGTCATCACTGTTTCCACCTTGTTCTATACTTCAGCTAACCTAGGAAACCACTTGCAGTGCAAACCTGTGGGTGTTTAGGCTCTTAAGTGTGGAATAGTAAAGCTTCTCTGCACGACTGTCTTTGTGTCAAACGTTTGTTTGTTTTTATAAAATACCTCATTCAGCTAACACGAAGTGTTTGGTTCATACTGTAAAACCAAGTATTTCAGGCATAAGGATGGAATGCATACATTCACCCTATTAAATCAAGATATAGAAAATTAAACAATGTGTATTATAATACCTGATTGTAGATGACTGAGATACAGGCCAAAAGACCCAGTGCCTTCAACCAACTGACGTGCTCCATGGACTGAGATACCTCTTTTCATAGCTTATGGCTGCTACTAAGTATGTTTAAATATTGCAACAGACCGCTTGGGGCATTAACAGTATTGGAAAATGTTTAAGTGTTTTGTGTATTACAATTGCAGACAGTTTCTAAAGAGAGCAAACTGGTTAGTTTTTTAGATCATTAAATACAGAGGAAAAATGGAGTCAAGTATGGGGGAGTAAAGAATGAGTAAATATAACAGTCATATAAAGTAGGAAAAACATGTAATTAGTATTTGTTCTTACCTTGCATTGCTTTGAAGTTTTCATTTAGTGGTCTGATTTAATTCCTTAATGCTAGGCTGTGAATTTGTAAAGACAGCCTGATTTCCCCCTTGTCCTATATTCATCATATTTACATTTTTCCCCCTTATTGGGCATTCAAGCCCTGATCCTACAAACAGTAATGCCTATCATAGGCATATGAGTAGTTCCGCATTTAAAGTTAAGCACCTCATAATTGCCTTCAAAATTGAGGCATTAGAAAATTATCTGAGTTTAAAGGGATGAGGCTGTAGACACCTGTCAGAAATACCAGATATTGTGCAACCAAGGAGATAGCTTATTGACACTCTAATAAATCCTAGTATTTTGAACAGGAACACTTCTCAAAATGTATCTTTATAGTATTGTATTTAGTTAGAATATTGCCATTTCAGGGAAGGCTGCACATGTTAATTAGAATAATAGAATATCAGGGTTGGAAGGGACCCCAGAAGGTCATCTAGTCCAACCCCCTGCTCAAAGCAGGACCAATTCCCAGTTAAATTATTTCATTAAAGGTTGTGAGATCACATTAGTTCTGACCCCAAAAAGGGCCTTTCCATTGTTGTTGGCACCCATTTTAGCCTCTATCAGGGGAATATATTGTGTTTAAGATGGATTGAAATTCTGCACCAAGAGCCCTGGACTCTGTGCACACAGATGTAGCAGGATGCAGATTCTAAGGCAGCTTACTTTACATTTTAAAAAGTTGCAGTTTTTAATTAACTGAATAAGAAAATAAACAATGTAGACAATACAGGACCCCCCCTTTGTTTTTTGTTTTAATGTTAAAATTCAATTTGGTTTTAGGCACCATAACAAGGGTTTTCAAATACTTGAGATTTTAGCGTTGGCAATGCAGAACTTTGTTTCAGAAGCAGTCATAGGGAAACTGGATTCTTCGGCACCTGGGGAGATTGATTGTGGAGTAGACATGTTAGCCAGATGATGATTTGTGCTGTTTGCACATTGAAGGGCACTGCTGCATGAATTTACTTGTGGTTAATACTTGAAACTTCTTTTTAAAAAAGCTTATCAAGTGAAAAAATTCCATCACTGAGACACAAGAAATTTGGAACAAATTGCTGGTGGGTTTTTTGGTTGCTTATAAGGTTGTTTTCTGAGTGAAAAGACTATTCTCTTCAAACTTAGCTTTTTTAATAGATCTCATTGTTTTGTAGCTCTTAATGGTAAATTTTTGGAACACTTTTGTGTTAAGTGGCCCTCTAATCAGCCTATTGGTTTGCAGATTCGGCAAACTGAAGTAGTTGACAGATATCAGCAGCTCCATCAGCTAATTTTGTGAACACCTTATTAGTCTGTGACTAACAGAGGAATGAAAACCTGTTTTTTACCTAATTTTAAAAGCTGAAAAGCGTAGAGTTGTGCTGCATTAGAGGTTTGCATAATCTGCAAACCATAGTTGCCAGAATGTGGATAAAAGTAGCGTTTTTATATGTTTCCTTTGTAGACGTTAGTAAACATTAAGACAAATGTACTTGTCATTTTCCTAATTGTGTAAAAGTTTAAATTCCATCATTAAGTTGTAGATGTATTTTTCTGTTTTAAAATGTGTTTGTAGTGTGTCTATACAGGTTGTACTCAGATACAGAGTATTATGAAGTGCAATTTATAGCTATTACATTACACTAATACACAAAATCCTAGATTTACTTTATTCACTATTAAACAGATGCATTCAGCTTTCTGATTTTTACAGAAGTTATTTAGCTGAGCATGAGCCACACACTTCAGATCAAGGTCAAACTCCAAGGGTGTCGAGACCTGGTGTTCCGTTTGGCCTTGTCTCTTTATAAGATGTGTATTGCTTCCCCTTAAAAATTTCCATTTGCCAATATAAAAACGGAAGCTGTGACTAGATATGCGAAGCTAAGTGACTTTACTTTAACAAATGTTATCACTTGTTATTAGTAAACAGCTTAAGGAAGACTATTTTAAAAACATCTAATTTACCAAGTGATGTACTGCAGTATGCAACACTGGGGAAAAAAGGGAATATTTTAAATCAAATATAGGGCTTTAGTATAAGATTAATATTTTGGATAAAATGTACCCGTTTTATGGTGGCTTCAGGGAGCCAAGGTAAGTCTGAAGTTTAAAACATGGTAAAATACTGCCCTCTGCTGGCATTCTAAAACTCTTTTTTCTTAGCTGTCTTTATAGTCCCTCTGAGCGCTCTGTATTCAGTGTGATAGAAGCTGTTGTTTGTAGTTCATGGCCATCTTAAATATTGTGTATCATCTATTGTTTCCAAGAAGAAAACTTCTCTAAGTGAATTTCCAGAGGTAGTAATGTACTTAAGTTTCAGATGATATTAGACAGAAATCCTCTACTGATCATTTAGTGAAGCAGAAGCAATGAAGAATCAGATACATTTGATGCAGTTGTTTATCAGATTAAATAATGTGATTATTTAATCTAATTCTTGATTAGGTAGATATAATTAGGAAGAATTTAAAGGATCTATGTTTGAGCTGGACTTTACCTGTGTAACTAACAAACTCACCTTTTTAGCTGACAGTGAATTTACCCATTAGCTGTGCCCTGACTAGTCTTTTCTTTGTGAAATAGCACAGCCTCCTCAATAGCATTACCAGAGAATTAAGCAATTTTGTTGTATTTATTGTAGCTTTTTCTGTTTTAGACAACCTGATTTCATTCTTCGTATTAACTGAGATCTAGAGGTCTGGGTTTAAAAGTTTCTTTTCTAAGAGAGAGCTGCTTTCATATTCAGAAGAGGAATATCCTTACACTATATCACTTCCCTTTTAGTTACAGAATGTGCTGTGAATTCTGGTGGTTTTTTGTTGTTGTTGTTTTTTTTTTTTTTCTTTTGTAAACTATAAGGTGCTGGAAAGTGTGAGCTTGGGGTATGCATACGAACACAAAGAAATACATGCATTGTTAATTTGTCTCTGTTATGATTCATTTGGAAAGCTAGATTCTTTGGCAGTTCTAGTCTCAGTAAAAAATTGTAGCCACTGACTAAAGGGATGGTGAAAATGGAACAACAAGTACATCACAAGAGTATCCCTTTGAGGAACTTTAGCTGTCAGGACTAGGTTTGTTTAGTAAGAAAAAGCTTTGCAATAAAATTCTCAACATCTTCTGGTTTTGGGGGAAGAACATTTCTTTAACTACCATCTTGACTTGAGAGAAGCTTTATATGCAGAAACTTACAGGCTCTCTGAAGAGATGCAAAACCTGATTTATATTTTCCTTTTATTAATGTTTTATGAATTTGCACTGTTAACAATATACCTGATAAATCTGATTATTTTCTGCAGAAAATAAACAGCTTGTATCCCTCTTCGGATCTAACACTGTTTCATTCTGAAATGCTCACTACAAAGCATCTATCATGATTCATGATCTAGTCTGGCTTTTTGTAAACATTCTTTCCTATATTTTGTGACACTTCTATAATGAATCATCAGGCATGAAAAATGTACATTGTCATACACTAACACTAAAGAGTCGCTAAAGTAATAGGTTACTATTCTGATTGCAATAAAACAGAGCCAGTCAACATGACACAGTATGTTGCTATGGATTTCCACAGGTTAATGAATCAACCCCCTTGGAAGTGATATATGATAATTTGTACTTGTCAGCATATATACTATGCAAGTCTCCTATTTATGTCATGAGTGCTTTAGTTTTTAACACACTTCCCCTTTGTCTGGCACTGAAGTGATAGGTGATACAACACCAGGCTGAGAACATCTCTCCCTGGATCTGCAGCTTTCTAACATGAGGTACTGAAAAAAGAGAGGTTTCAGAGTAGCAGCCATGTTAGTCTGTATCCTCAAAAAGAAAAGGAGTACTTTGTGGCACCTTTTAGAGACTAACAAATTCATTTGCAAACTGGATACAATTAACTTAGGCTTGAATAAAGACTGGGAGTGGATGGGTCATTATACAAAGAAAAACTATTTCCCCTTGTTTACTCCCCCCACTGTTCCTCGGATGTTCTTGTCAACTGCTGGAAATGGCCCACCTTGATTATTCCTACAAAAGGTTTTTCTGCCCCGCCCCGCCCCCTGCTGGTAATAGCTCACCTTAAGTGATCACTCTCCTTACAGTGTGTATGGTAACACCCATTGTTTCATGTTCTCTATGTATATAAATCTCCCCCACTGTATTTTCCACTGAATGCATTCAATGAAGTGAGCTGTAGCTCACGAAAGCTTATGCTCAAATAAATGTGTTAGTCTCTTAGGTGCCACAAGTACTCCTTTTCTTTTTGCAGATACAGACTAACACGGCTGCTACTCTGAAACCTGAAAAACTGAAGTAACTTAATAGTGAATCAAACATTACTTTTCAGATGAACAAAAACCTTGATGGAAAAGCTTTGGGACTTTGGTTTGCTTGAGCAGCCAAATCTGGAAATATGGGGGGGAAGGGAGCGGGAACGGAACGAGACTTACAATGTTAGACTTGCTCTTTTTTGGAAAACAATGATCCAGTGAGTTGTCAAGCTGTATTTGGTACTGTATCAATTAACTATACCTATGTGGTGATATATCCCTGCTTGCATATGTTTTCATGAGACACTATAACCATTCTGTACTTGACAGACTGGGTTGGGACTTGTCATGGGAAAACATCAATTAAAATTCTGGAGAAAGTATTTTCAAATTTAAATTACCTGGCCCCTAATGTGGAGGGTGATTAACATTTGAAAATGATAAATGAAGGTGGTAACTCCTTTGAAATGTCCTTATGGCAACTAGCTTGGGTGTTGGGTAAACATGGCAGAGTACCTAAGTACCTTAACCTGATGTTGAAAACATTGACATCAGCCTCTGCCAACCACAAAGGAAATGCTTTCCACACAATTTTATGGTCCCAATCCTCAGAGGGAGGGGTTGAAAGTCAAAAGACAAGGCAAGAAAGAGATTTGGTGGAATCTGAACTCTCTGGACCGAGAGGAACCTTTTATTCTACTAATCTTTAACCTTTTGAGACTTAGCCTCATAACCAACAATACCACAGCCTGAATCTAGACAAGAGTAAACATATATGTGTGTGTTTTCACGTTTTAGTCCAGTACTCAAAGGGGCAATATTTTGTATAACTGTAGCTATAATTTGGATTTGAGGGGGAATGAGGGAGTATAGTACTGACTATATATATCCTGGGATGATTTCCTACTAACAGCTTGACAAACTTTTTTTTTTTTGTCGAACTCTTTTTTTTAAATGAAAAATTTGAGGTAGGAGTTGACCAACATTTTGTGAATTCGTGTCAAATTGCACCATTGCTTTGGTTCAAAAGTAACTTTTAAAAAATATTCCAATTTTCTATTCAAAATAAAATAATTTTGGGTTGACCCAAAAGTAAGTTAGTTATTTTTTGGTATGGCCAGTGAAGCAATTAATCTCACATATCCACACTTGTGCTCTCAAGAAGGAGGGGAAAAGGTGAACTAAATATTAAAGGGGGTACCTGGATATCATAAGAGTAAAGAGACTCTCTGATCCCTTCTTACAGAGAAATATGGACAGTACACCAGGGTTCGTTCTATGATGGCAAAACATCAGATTTGGGACACTGAGCCAAAGCTGTATACTATTACAGTGGATTTTATTATAGAAATGTAGGTTTTGCTTTTATTATAACAAACTCAGTGGGCTGAATTCTGAAGCCAATAAGGTTGCAGTGGTGTAACTTGGAGGAAAATTTGGCTGTGTACTTCTAATATAAATCCCTTTTTCAGAGACATGTAACATGACTGTAAATAGAGTTTTTGGGGATAAAAAAGTATGTATGCAAGGACAAGTGAGCTGTATGAGCACAGTAGTTAAGTTAACATCCCCACGCCACTTCTGTCTGATTGCTCTTTTGTATCAGACATCTGTACTATCTGGGGGAAACCCCAAATAACTTCATTTGAAAATTGCCAGGCTTTGTTCTTTAATGTGAAGTGTGGCCCTTTTCTGTTTGTTTTAATATTTCAAATAAGTTTGCATATTTTCAAAACTTACAACTTGACATGTATGTTCACTCTTTTCATATGTCTCTCCATTGTCATGTTGTTGCTCCACAGTATAAATAAACATGAAAAACTAGATGTTATACATTTTAATGAAAATTCTCTAAATATTTGAGTTTTATAAATGTTTAATAATGAAGCTGGAATCCAGCTAGTTTTGGGGTTTATCATCAGACACAAATCTGATGATAAACTGAGTTTTGGCTCCGTTTCCCTTTTGAGCTTTTTAGTTCATTATTACACCTGAAACTTAAAACAAAACTCAGGAGGTGTTAAACCATTTGAATTTTAATGGAGAAAAATTACTTGTGTGAACCCTGTTACCAAAAAAGGATTCATACAGCAATTTTTGAATCCAACACCTTTCACTCTAGCAGAACTGCCAGAGACCTTCAGTAGGAGTTTTACTTGAGTTAGTGTCAAAAATGTGGGCCTAATCTTACATCTTTTATTGAGTACATGCAGTAAAAGTTTTTTTTTATCCAGTGCCATATACAAACTTATATAGATACTAATGCCACTGGATTAATATACCACTAGTGTTTTGAAGAGATGTAATGTCACTTACTGTAATATGAACCAGTCAACTGTACAAGTGACTTATGACAAAAACACTTGCCTTTTAGATTATTTAAACACATTAACCAAGAGCAGAAAAATCAAGCTAACAGACCTGCTAGAAATTAATGTTTGTTTGCTTCTCATTTTTACCAAAATTCCTGGATGTGTATTTGTAGTAGCATAGAGAACACTCAAAGGTCTGAGACCTCAAAATGTACAGGAATGATGCAGTGATTTTTTTCCAAGTCAACTTGAAAATAACTCACCTAGATATTTAACACATGATAAAACAGAAGTCAACATTTTTTAAAGATCAAAAGCTAAAAATAATTAAAAAAATCTTTTTTAGATTCTTTCCCAATTAGTCTGATAGAAGTACAGGCCTCATGCCCAAAAAAGGAACTTCTTTTTAAATATTTCAACATACTTTGGAAGAGGAGGTTAGATCTTATTTCTCCAGACCAAGTGGGGAGATCAATGCAAATCATTTGGGAAGTAAGCATAATCTTAAATGGACTTCTAGATTTTTTTTTTTTTTACTTTATTAAATACTGTTCATCTTAACTATTATTTCTCAATGTTAGAATGTAGCCTTCTAAACAGAATGAGAAGTCTGGTGGCACCTTAGAGACTAACCAATGTACTTGAGCATAAGCTTTCGTGAGCTACAGCTCACTTCATTGGATGCATTCAGTGGAAAATACAGTGAGAAGATTTATATAGAAACAGAACATAAAAAAAAATGGGTGTTACCATACACACCATCATAGAGCCTAATCACATCAGCCACACTATCAGACGCTCGTTCACCTGCACATCTACCAATGTGATGTATGCCATCATGTGCCAGCAATGCCCCTCTGCCATGTACATTGGTCAAACTGGACAGTCTCTACGTAAAAGAATAAATGCACACAAATCAGATGTCAAGAATTATAACATTCATAAACCAGTCAGAGAACACTTCAATCTCTCTGGTCACTTGATTACAGACCTAAAAGTCGCAATACTTCAACAAAAAAACTTCAGAAACAGACTCCAACGAGAGACTGCTGAATTGGAATTAATTTGCAAACTGGATACAATTAACTTAAGCTTGAATAGAGACTGGGAGTGGATGTGTCATTACACAAAGTAAAACTATTTCCCCATGTTTAACTGCTGGAAATGGCCCACCTTGATTAACGCTACAAAAGGTTTCCCCCCACCCCCGCCCTCCTGCTGGTAATATGTCATCTTAAGTGATCACTCTCCTTACAGTGTGTATGCTAACACCCATTTTTTCATGTTCTGTGTGTATGTAAATCTCCTCAATGTATTTTCCACTGTATGCATCCGATGAAGTGAGCTGTAGCTCACGAAAGCTTATGCTCAAATAACTTGGTTAGTCTCTTTGGTGCCAATAGTACTCCTTTTCTTTTTGCCAATACAGATGAACACGGCTGCTACTCTGAAACTTTCTGGTAGATAGTTGGTTACTGTCTAATTTGTGAGTACTTGTAGAAAATGTATCGTTGAAGTGAAATCAGCTGAGAAGAATTTAATTTGTTTGAGAAATATTGCCAGAAATAAGTTCTGCTCTTACTCATTATCCCTTTACTTGAGTTGTAAAACCCAGGCTGACTCATGATTCTCATGAAAACCAGTTAATTTAGTATCACAGAAACATTCAATTTACTCCCTATTTCTCCCGCATCTTGAAACTGGGTGGAATAAGGATTCTTTTACACACTTCTCCTTAGCCCTGTATGATCAAAAATAAAACTCTATCTGCAGTGCAATTGGCCTTAACTGCAAATAAATTGCTGAGCCACTAATGATCTTTTTCTATTCTAAATCTAGTACACTATAACTTCAACTTGTGCTCCATAATAACAGCACCAAATTAGATATGCTAACCCACCATTTCACTCAAGTGGCTTCAAGTTCTATTGTTGACTTCCTCTCATGTCAAATGTTGGTTAGTTTTGAGATGATTCAAGTGATAAAGTGTAGGCACAGAGACCTGCTTTGGCACATGAAGAAAAAGAAGAGTAACTTCATTAGAACATCCATTTTAAATCTATGTTGACAATATACTATTCACAGGTAGTCAATCTAATCTAAGTCACTAACAATACCTACCTGTGTCCCATAAATAGCTCTATATAGATCTATATTATCAAGGGCAATCTAAAGTGATACAAAGGTTTCTAATTGTAGCATAATTTATTTGAGTTTTGTTCCACTATCAACCACAATCGTGCAATCGCTTCTATACGTGATTTTTTTCATTGACGTCAACAGGACTGCTTACTTGCTTAAAGTGAAATATGTACACAAGTGCTTGCAGGGTTAAGGCTGTATTCCTTACCCTTTTAATATACTATGTGTTGAAACTCTATGCCTTACTTCAGTTTCCCATCCAGCTATTTCTTTAGTGGATAGACCAGTAATTTTATTATTGCTGTGATAGTTACACTGTGTACTGGAGAATGTTATGTACCTTTATTTTGACCAAATATGTTTTTGATTTGGTTCTCTTGGTTAACTTTAACAATATAAAAGAAGTGAAAGAATAAATCGTATCCTGATTTCTGAGACTACAGTACACATTTCTGAATCTGTCAAAACTCTGATTTGAAACTTTTTTAAAAATATTGAGACAAGGCAGAAGATGCATAACTTGTCTGAAACAGGCAACAAATATCTGTAGTTTAAGTACTAGTCAGACTTGGCACAGTAATTAGTTTTCAATTAAATTGGACATGTTTTGAATTTAAAGTCAGTCTGTTTACTAACAGTTGAGTAGTGGAAAATAATATAACCAAAGGACATAGGAACTTTTCAAAAATATGTTTGATAGGATTGAACTGTGTTCAAGACAAGGCACAAATCCTCAAAGGAAAAAGAGGAGTTGTTTACATATGAAATAAGATAGGAAAGACATGATGTGGGTTGGTAAATTAAGACTGTATAATGTTCTGTAGTAGTTAACTTCATCTTAGATACAGTATTGGATTGTTTCTTGTGCATTTTACCATGAACTTCTAACTCAGTCTGTTGCTACAATTGCTCAAGGGAAAGACTTTGGGCTTTTTAAAAAAAAAAAGGATCACTGCATCTCAGAGAATTGGGATGTGAAACAAGGTTACAGCAGTGGAGAAACATGCAGAGTTGAGGACGCCTAAAAATGTTCTTTTCCAGGATTACAGGCTCCAAATTAATAAACTGGTAGCATTTTAATGAGGTACTCTGTGAGTTACTAGCGTGAGCCAGAGAAGGCTATTTGTCAAAAGATGATCTGAAAGATGGTTTAACATTATTAACACTGCATTTCTTTGATAATGGCAGTTACTGGAAAAATGAACATACCATAGAAATTGGACTGCATAAAAAATGAGGTTCACATATTTTGATAGTCCTAAATTGTTTATGAAGTTTCTGGAACCTGATAAGATCTTCAGCCATGAAAACTGCATCCTTCTGCATTAGGTTAAAAAAAAAAATCTGGTTGTTTACAGGTTACTAAGGGTTGAAATTCTTATTACAGGGCCTGCTTGGATTTTTATCAGACATGCATTGGACATCGATAAGTTACAAATTTGGGGGAAAAATAGCAATTTTGGAAATACTTCACAAAGCTGATAACTGCAGAGCAGGCCAGTAGTGTCTCTCTTACTTGGTTCTGTGCAGTTTTTGGAAACTTGCAGTTCAATAAGTGCTGTAGAGCTATTGGGAGAAACTTGTGTGAATAGACACAGAAAGGAAGAAATCTCTTTACTGCTTATCATAAAGTGGAAAATAATATAACTAGCAAGTATAATGGAGTAAATGGCTATGATCAAAAAGAAAAGGAGTACTAATGGCACCTTAGAGACTAATCAAATTATTTGAGCATAAGCTTTCGTGAGCTACAGCTCACTTCATCGGATGCATTCAGTGGCTACTCTGAAACCTAGCTATGATCAGTTTTTTGCACGTGCACTTGCCTAAGGCTGATGATGTGTTCATAAAGGAATGTAAAGTGATTAGCATAACAAGCATTGCTTATCAATGGAGATAGCTAAATCATATGCTAAGAATTTGAAGGATGCGGTGAGAATTTGAGAGAGACTGCTATAACAGCTATAAGATTAACATTTCCTATAGGAAATCCATCACGCTAAAGTATTGAAGTTGTGTTGGGTCATTCTCTGTACAGTGTGGGACATGAGAACAGCAAGCTGGGCGGGATGTCAAGACTTAATTGATTAAAATTAGGGCTCTCGATTAATCACAGTTAACTCACACGATTAACTCAAAGAAATTAATTGCGATTAAAAAAGTGAATTGTGATGGATTGCAGTGTTAAACAATAAGCTACAAATTGAAATTTATTAAATATTTTGGATGTTTTTCTACATTATTTATATATATATATATATATATAGCATTCTGAGAAAAGTTGAGGGAGTAAATTGTACCTCAAAAATGTATCTGTTTGTTGTAATTGAGGGTAGCCTTGATTTAAGATTCTATTTCTGAAACCCAAGGGTTTGCATTTTTGCATGAGAAGCAGTAAATGGTGTCTCCACTACCACAGAAGGTTAGCAGCTATTTAACTCCAAAAAATTTCTGAAAAACAGACTTCAGACTGAGGAGGATATAGGTTCTGAATATCTCAAAAGCATATGAGAACTACTCAAAGGATGAAAGGTAGTTCTGAACTGACAGCCACTAACCAATTTCATCTTCCTCTGAAATAATTCCCTTAGAAACGTATGGCTGGAAAAGGACCTCAAGAGGTCACCAGGCCCAGCCCCTTCTGCTGAGGCAGTATCAGGTAAATCTACACCATCCCTGGCAGGCGTTTGTCCAACTTTTTATAAAAGTGAGGAAAGTGGTAGAATCCCCTTTTGAAGCCTATTCCAGATGTTAACCACTCTTTTAGTTTTTCCTAACATCTAACCTAAAGCTCTCTTATTGCAGAATACACTCATTACTTCTTGTCTTACCTTCAGTGAACAAAGAAAACTATTTGATCCCTGTCCTCCTTTTTATAACAGCTGTTAACATATTTGAAGAATTCTAGATTACCCAATTCAGTCTTCTTTTCTCAAGATTAAGCATGCCCAGTTTGTTTACTTTTCCTCATAGGTCAGATTTTCTAAACCTTTTATCATTTTTGTTGCTCTCCTCTGTATTCTCTCAATTTTTTCCACATCTTTCCTAAAACATGGCCCCCAGAACTGATCACAGTACACCAGTTGAGACCTCATCAGTGCCGGGTAATGCAGAACCATTACCTTCCGCGTCTTACATGTGATACTCCCATTAATACACCCCGGAATGGTATTTGCCATTTTTGAAACTGCCTCACATTGTTGCCTCTTTCATTCAATTTGTGATCCTCTAGAACCTCAGATCCTTTTCAGCTGTAGCCACTTTCTTCTCCATTTTGCAGTTGTGCATTTGATCTTTTTCTTCCTAAATGGAGAACTTTGCACTTGTCTAGACTTCATTTTGTCTTGTTGATTTTAGCCCAATTCTCTTATTTGTCAAGGTTCTTTTGAATTTTAATCTTGTCCTCCAAAGAGCTTGCAACCCCTCCAAGCTTGATGTCCACCACACTTTTTTAAATTATTTTTTCACTCCATTATCCAAATAGTTAATAAATATTGCATAATACCAGACCTAGGATTGATAGCCCCCACCCCTACATGGAACATTTTCCCGGTTTGACAGTGGGCCATTGATAAGTAATATTTAACTACAAACTTGCAGCCAGTTGTGGACCTACCTTAGTAATTTAATCTAGACTGCTTTTCCCTCATTTTGCTTATGAGAATGTCATGTGCGACTGTCAATCTCACAAAAACCAAAATATATATCACATGTACATCTTTTCCCCCCAATCTACTAGGCCAGTAACCCTGTCCAAGAGGGAAATTGTTTGGTTTAGCACAATTTGTTCTTGACAAGTTCATGCTGGCTATTCCTTATAACCCTATGATCCTTTAGGTGGTTACAAACTGATTTGTTTATTACATGTTCCCATATATTTCTGTGTATCAAAGTTAAGCTGACTGGTCTATAATTCCATGTGGTATCAATCCAGTGGAAAGTAATTTTAAATTGGGGATACCAACATTGGTCATCTAAAGTGTTCAAAGTAAGGTATTAACAGGACTACTATTAGAAGTCTTACAGTAGAGCTTAGAATTTTCAACTGAGATCAGGCTTATCCTCTAAATAGACAAGAAAAAGGGGGTGAGATAAAGTATTCTCTGTTTCACAGTTGGGGAACTGAGGCACAGAGAGTGTGTTGAAAAGATAGGTGTATAAGCAAACTCCTGTACCTACATGAAACCCTATTGATGTCAATGGAAATATGCATGGTTGTCTAAGTAATTTGCTCAAAATGATAAAGGAAATCTGTGGCAGAGCTGGATAGTGACTTTACCACAAGGCCACCCTTCCTTTCTAGACCATCCTTATGTATCCATTACATGGAAATCCACTCCTAGAAATTGAAGTTGATTCTATAATCCAAGATCCCTTTCTCTTTCTTGGGGGGTGGGGAGGCAGAGGAGGAGAAATTAGTCAGTGGAGGTACAGGGAAGAAATGGAGAAGGTGGAAAATTCCACGACACCATGGAAATGTTCCTAAAGAACACAAACAGGCTGGCAGAGGGCAGATGGAATACTGGAGCACTTAAAATCCATGTAGAAAGCTAATGAAGCATTGGAGAAAAGGAAGCGTATGGAGAAATGCAGACAGGAAAGCTTCCAGATATCACTGGAGAAGATTCCAATATAGACACCAAAACTAAATCTTGCCCCAGGTTCCTTACTGACTCAGCACCAGTCAGGTTTAAAATACAGGTATTCTGACTCTATTGTGCTGTAAGTGGTACAGATGCTCCCTCTAAACTAGTTTAAAAAAACCTATAACACTACCACTAAGGTCTTATCTATTACTCTACATTTGTAGATCTCACACTCCTTTACCAAGGAGGTAAGTATGATCATCCCAGCTCCTCTAGTGGAGAAATGTGGGGGGGGAAGTGACTAAGTACCCAAAGTCACCCAGCAAATTGGTGGCAGAGCATGGGATTACAACCCATATATTTGAGCTTTACAGAGTGCGTTCATTGAGCCAAATACCATTTGAAACTGAAGTGGTGCATATGTTGTGTTTGCTCAGTATAACAAAACAAATAGAAAACAGAGTCCACCAGTAAAAATATTATCACAACCATGCAACAATAAAAACTTTTGATTTGGAGCAAATTTAGAATGGCTAAATGGGGTACATTTTTGTACATGCTGCACAAGGACTCAAACAATCATTGCTGGCTATTAGTTGGAATTGCACACTTATCAGCATACCACTCTGCAAAGTTACCCAAGAAGTGTAATGCACAAAATAAGAGAACTTCAAGTGGGGAAAAAAGTTCTTTATTAAGCACCAGAATCTTTGTCTGTAAGCAGTTCTCTACTTTATATCTGCACTGCAATCAGTTTTTTTTCTAGGCCTCTATCCAGTTGATATCCTGTGGATCATTGTAGTTAAAAAAGTTGAACACTTCTGATTTTGAAAGGTATATTTATCTCGTCCTCAGTAACCACTTAATTCCCATTTAGGAATGGATGTGATTTCTTATCTTGATAAGCTGCTCTGCAACTCTGTTGCACAGAACAAGGCTGTTTCACCTTCCTCATCAAATCTGCCATTCTCCCAAACTGGCTTGTAGCTGAGCCTTGGAAAGCCATGGCTGCTTGATGCTGGATTTAGGCCCAGCATTGTTTCTGTTGTGTTTTTTGGAGCTGCACTCAAGGATAAAACTTTTAATCAATGAATGTCACAGGTGGTTTGAAATGATGTAGAGCTGCATCAGGACATGATTATCCCTACTAAAAGACCTCTAAAGAATGTACACAGTGTATATTGGTAGAGTTTCTTCCTCCAGCTGAATCGTGGCTTTCACACTCAAGGGAAATGCATCCAGCCAGAGCTGGAGTTGGTATGGGTCTTACCGCTTTGTCAGCGGGGAAGAATAATGCGCAGTAGTTGCCAGAGAAGTGCTCAATGTTTTGCCAAAAATTCAGAGCCTTCAAATTTATTGGAGAGGATGAGAAGAGGGTAGCATTGCTGATGAATGAAAAGTTACAAGGGTTTAGGAGTCAACTTGAAAATGAATGTTTAAGGCTTCTTAATGTAGCATAATACTGTTTTTACCGTTTTGTGTTACATTATTTATATTAGGGTCGAGTTTTGACAGCCATTTTATATGGCAAGACAAAGAATAGGTGAACTAGTTAAACCGAAGGAAAAATGAGATTTATCTACAAAAAGAAAAGACAGGAAGAAATACAAAAGCAAGAAAACTGGAGTAAAGTTTTGATGGCTTTCTAATTCAGCTCTTCCTGTCGTTTCTATTGTAAGTATTCAAATGGCTAAGTAATTGTGGGGAAATGCATGTATATTTTAGGCTATAAGAAAAATAGTATTGCTTAATAATATGACTTTGAAGATACATTATAGGCACTTGTATATAGTCCAAACAGATACATATGCAAGAAGCATGGTGTGTTGTTCTGTTTTGGCCCAATTCATCCCTGTGTTACCAGAGTACAACTCCAGAAAATTAGAGGTAAAAATCAATGGGAGATGCAAAATGAAACCAAGGGCAGGATTGGACGAAGTTTATATTCCATTACCTATGACAAGTATTTAGTTTCATAGAATATCAGGGTTGGAAGGGACCTCAGGAGGTCATCTAGTCCAAACCCCTGCTCAAAGCAGGACCAATACCCAACTAAATCATCCCAGCCAGGGCTTTGTCAAGCCTGACCTTAAAAACTTCTAAGGAAGGAGATTCCACCACCTCCCTAGGTAATGTATTCCAGTGTTTCACCACCCTCCTAGTGAAAAAGTTTTTTCCTAATATCCAGCCTAAACCTCCTCCACTGCAACTTTGTGGTGTTTTTTTTTTTTTTTTTTTTTTCCTGAAGAAATTCCTATTTTACTTTGAAAAGAAAATAACTAGGCTAGTTTGCTGCTCTGGAGGTGAAAGTAGATTTGAACATATGTGGTACTTTTTATATCCAAGTATTTAAGAAGTTTTAAACCATGGCATTCTACCATATCACACGAACAGCACCAGTTGTAATCAATAGGATACATTTATCTGGATTTAAAAACTTGTCAACTTTGCCTTAAATGGAACACACAAACTTTTCTATTTGCAACCTATTAATCCCTATATTTATAGCAGGGAATCTGACCGCTATTGAGGTAACATTATTTATGGCAAAAATGGCAAGTTTTTGAGGGTGACCACATACTGGTTTTTTTTTTAATTCTAAAAAGTGATACATCAAATGGTACTACATTATATATCAACAAATCCACCAGTTTATTTTCATATACTTGATGAAATCCTGGTTCTATTAAAGTCAGTGGAAGTCTTGCCATTGACTTGAACGGCACCAGGATTTTTCCCACTGTAAGTAGATAAATTGTTTTCCCCCTTGTTGTCAGCAGCTATCCCTCAATATGAGGATGTCTGCCAGTGGGGAGGGTGATGAGACTCTCATTGATGAGACTTAAGATGGCTGAGGAATCCAAAACATGCTCTACAGGTTTTTCCACATTATGACGGGGTTGCTTGGAGAGCGCACAACAGCTGGCTGGGATGCTGTACACTTTCCTTTCTCCTGTGCCATTTCTCAGCCTCTTGAGCAAGGCAATTCTCTTCAAGACGGGCTGAGGCTTGATGTATGTTGCAATGCCATTGCAATCTATTGTCAACCAGCTCTTCCCAATTCAAGGGGTCAGTGCCTCTCTTGAGATATACTTTCAGGGTGTCCTTGTAGCATCCCCCAGATTCCTGTTATGATAACTAAGTTGAGAAAAGGCTTGCTTGAGAAGACAAGTATCAGCTATCTGCACACAATGAACTGTTTCATATTTGCCGGGGGGGGGGGAGGGAACAGCTGTACTGTTGTTGCTCAGACTTTTTGAAATAAAAATTTGAAAGTTCAAAAATGTTATCACTGATATCAAGAGGTAATAATGGAAACTACTGGGTAACCTTAACTACAGAATAAATCTGGCTTATATTGCCATCTATGAACATTTTAATGCTTTTCCGGACTAGATCTACATAACTTTTGAGGTTTGTGTCTTATGAATATGAAAATGAGATGGAAATAGTTCCTTAATTATCAGGATATAAGGTAGTGGTATTACTTAAAATGTCACTTTAAGACACAGTAGTCACTATTAACCATTGTAGTTGTTGGATTTGTTAATTACACATAATTAGTCACAGTTAATATTTAACCTATTCTACCTAGCCAAGGTATTTCACGGAATTCATCAGTAGCCTTTACAATCAACAGGAGATCATAGTGAAAACAGTAGCAGGTGAGAATGAGTGGCTTCCCATTGGGCAAAGTGCAAAACAATGCTGTATTTTTGTCCAAAAACTTTTTCAGTGTATATACCAAACATATTATGAGAATAGGCCTTCATGTCTTTGACAAAGTGGGTGGAGCTGGTATATACATTAGTGGATATCTCTTAACTGACCTCAGAAAGGCCAATATGACGCTACTTTGCCACACCACTGACGTAATGCAACAAATGTTGCAGTTTGTTAAAACAGGTAGGGAGGAATATGGATTATCTTTAAATGATAACAAAACACATGTACATTGATACAATTAATAAAAATAAGATGCAAGAGGACATTATAGAAACAGTCCAGATGTAGAGGCATTAGATGAATTCAGTTATCTGGGATCTTAAGAAATCAGAAGACTGTGGTTGAGTGGGAGATTACTAGCTTCCCTTATGAAAGTTGGGGGGAAATGTGTGATCTCTAAACGTGTGACCTTTTGAGATGGAGTGCTGGTGAAGACCCTTGCATATCTCCTAGACAGAAAAGTAGATGAATGCTTGTTAGAAATATATGGGAGAAAAGCGGACCCTGCTGTTGAAAATCAACAGACACAAACATGTACTAGAGATGGAAATAACCTCAAGAAATGTATCATGGAAAGAATGGGGACAGGTCCTTGTAGCAGGGGACAGTCATCAAAGAGATTGATGGAGGATATGCAGCAGATCACTAAGAGGTCAGCTGCTGAGTGTTTAAAGCTAGCAATGGATAGAGAAGGCTTCCAAAATTATATTTTGTCTTCAGTGTTCAGACATGAATAAATGGATTTTACTTCCTTAATCATTTTATCAAACCTGAATGAATGGTATACAGGAGCTAACTGAAGGTGTAACTCGGGGAATTATAGACCAGTCAGCTTAACTTTCATACTCTGAATGATAAAGAAGCAAACAATTAATTTGTAAGCACATGCATGAAAAAAGATATATCTAACAGTCAACATAGATTTATCAAGAACAAATCTTGTCAAACCAACCTAATATCCTTGTTTGACAGGGTGACAAACCTTGTGGATGAGGGGAAGCTGTGTATGTGATGATCTCCACTTTAGTAACAATTTTGATGCTCTCACATGACCTTCTCATAAACTAGAAAAATATACGTAAATGAAACTATAAGGTGGCTACACAACTCATTTGAAAAACATACTCAGAGTAGTTACCAATGGTTCATAGTTAAACTGGAAGGCCTATTGAGCGGGATCCTATTGGGATCTATCCTGGGTCCAGTTCTATTCATTATCTTCATCAATGATTTGGATAATGGAATAGAGAGTACTCATATACAGCTTGTGGTTGATACCAAGCAGGGAGGGATTTCAAGCATGTGAGAGGATAGGACTGGAATTCAAAATGATCTTAACAAACTGAAGTGACGTGAAGTAAATAGGATTAAATCCAATAAGGACAAATGCAAAGTACTATACTTTGTGAAACTGATTATTCCTTCCTAATACAAAAAGGGGAAATGACTGCCTAGGAAGGAGTATTGCAGAAGAGGATCTGTGGGTTGCAGTGCATCACAAATTAAATGAGTCAACAATGTGATACTGTTGCAGTAAAAGCAAACACAATTCTGGGATGTATTAGTAAGAGCGTTGTAAGCAAGACATGAGGTAATTCTTCCACATAGCACTGATAAGGGCTTATTTGTATTATTGTGTCCATTTCTGGGCACCACACATGGAGAAAGAGGTGGACAAATTGAAGAAAGTCCATAAGAGAGCAACAAGAATGATTAAATGTCTAAAAAAAAAAAAAGAGCTATCAGGAAAGATTGGGGGGGGGGGTTGTATAGTCTGGAGAAGAGAAGGAACAGAACAGTTTTCAAGTACATAAAAAGCATTACAAAGAGGAGGACATGACCACTGAGGACAGGACAAGAAATAATGGGTTTAAATTGTAACCCAGGGAGGAAGATTTAGGTCAGACATTAGGAAAAATTTCCTGGTTAGTAAGGGTAGTTAGATAAACACTAGATTAAATTACCTCTATCACTGGAAGCTTTTAAAAACCGGTTATACACCTCTTAGGGATGATCTAGGTAATACTTAATCCTGCCTCAGAGCAGGGCACTGGACTAGATAATGTATTGATATCCCTTCCAGTCTTATGTTTCTATGATTCTGTGTTAAAATCTTTATAGGCAAGATTTCTTTACTCTTGAAACTTTGTGAAATCACATAATTAATTTTGAACAATGACCCAGGTGAGAAGCTATATTTTTAGGACATAAAATATGAAGTGTTGAGTACATTGCCAGACATCTCTGTCCTCTATCCAACAAGCTGACATCTTTGTGCAGAAGCATTAGGTTTCTGGAAACTACCTTGCACTTAATGTACTTTTGGAGACTACAAAGGATGTAACATGAGATCCTGTTGTGAGAGCTCAAATTGCTGGCATAACAGCTCAAATGTAAACATTTAACTTCTACTTTTTATATTGAAATATGTCAAAAAAATCCTGAAGCTGTCCAAATTACTGAGAACATTGGACATTTAAGCAACAGAAAGTCAACTTCATCCGATGAAGTGAGCTGTAGCTCACAAAAGCTTATGCTCAAATATATTGGTTAGTCTCTAAGGTGCACTAGTACTCCTTGGTTTTTTTTTGCGAATACAGACTAACATGGCTGCTACTCTGAAACTCACTTCAGTCCATCCAATGAGATGAAAGCTGAGTTATTCAGGATCAAATAAACTAGAAGAGTTTAAAGTTGGTGTGACACTGCGTGTATAATGACATGACATAATGTACAGTTTACCGCTTTAACTGGAATTAACCCTTTAAACAAAGCACTGTTTATAAATAAGTTTATTAACAAAAAGAAAATAGGATTTAAGTGAGATCAAGTACAAGATATAGAGATTGCATTGATCACAAGCAAATAAAAGTGAAATCATGTATCTAAAAGTTTACAACTTAATCTAGAAAGTTACAGGTTTTGTTCAAAATGGTTTCTCCCACCATGCCGTGGCTGACTTTCCCTCAGGACCTTCTACAAAAGTACAAGATGCTGGCTTCCTTCGTCTTCCTAGGTGAAAGACGTTAGCTTCTCCCTTATATTCAGTTCTCAAAAACTTCAACCCTCCCTTAATTGAACGACCCAACTTTCTCAGCTTGAAAGAGCTCTGGCCTCTTGTGTCCGTCTAGTGATGGGTGCCAAAGATGGCTTCTCTCCTTGTTGAAGACATTAACGTTCAATGACCTTGTTTCAAGAAGCAGGATGACCTCATACTATTCTTTCTCTCCTGGAGTCTTCCCATTTCTGCTGATTCCTATGCAAATGGGGCTGGCATTGATTTTGGTCACACCTTGCTTAATTTATTTAGCTGCCTTCCCTCCTGTCTCCATCTACCTGTGTAAGGGAAATCCTGTGTCTCCCTTTCTTTGGTCACAGACTGTGAAGCATAATATCAATAAACATTTGTCATTTTAATACATACAATACACAATGATATCACCATTGTCACAGGTTTCCATAAAAGACCTCTCTATGTACACTTTTTATAATATTGTATACAGTCAGTTGATTCAATTGCTTATCATTTGTGGTTCAGGCTTCCAGTTTTTGCCAAGTTTTACTAGTCTATAATGTATTCTTTGAAAAGTAAAACCCAGACCAAGCATCTCTCTTCTGCTGGGAATAGACACCATGCTGTCTACTCCCCTATTTGTTTGCTTGATAGCTTTGTTTGCCTAATGTGCAAATAGACTTTCATTGTCTTTGCCTGATGACCAGCGTCCTCAAAGAAGAAAATACACATTCCTTTGTCTAGGGCAGACCTGTTTGCCAACTGCCCCTGATGTGGCTGACTTAACCACATTTTAGTTGTCATTCTAACATATTTCTAGAACTCTTAATGCACACCACATACATACATACATACATACATACATACATACATACATACATACATACATACATACATACATACATCATGCAGGATTATTAATGATCAGGAAGTTATTAATTTTTCCATGACATAACCCCTTTTAGACACAGATTATAACCATAGTGAGTTGTGGTACATTGAATTGGTCAGGCGAAATGAAACTCATTACCTGATATCAGTAAACCACCTGCCCTCTGGCACTGGCATGCTCTTAGGGTTACACCACCCCTGTTACAAAGCTGAAGGAGGGTTATCCCCTGGCTGATCCAGAGACAGCAGGTCAGAGCCATTTTTCCTGGACAAGGCATCTGCTATGATATTTATTTTCTTCTTTGTATAGGAGAAACTTGTTTTATCTTTTTCTGTTTAGCCTCCCGGACATAATATGAAAGTATCCATAATTTCACCTACAGAGTTGTTACATGCACTTCAGAGCGACACGACTGACCAGTGTGGTGGTGGTTTTCAAACTATATATTATATGTCACCTTTTTAAATAAATATGACACCAGTGTCAGAGAGGTATAATGAGCATGCCAGGTCTGACCAGAGTTGCTGGCACATCTTAGTGAATCACAAATGCGTCTGTGTGTCAAAACTATATTATGGAAAAACCTAGTGGTGTGGCAATCTTTATTACACAGTCTAGATCTTTTGTTCAAAGCATAAACTAATGCACATTTTTATACTGAGGAGATGGGGTGTCAACAATTCATTAATTACAAGCCTAGCGTATTATAATTTATGGGAATAAGAGTTTATCTTTTCAGAGCCACAAAGTGCTACTGAGGGGCTACTGGCAAAGAGACAGCACTGGTGCATGAATTGTAAATTTGCAGAAAAAGGACAGGATTGTGTACTACACATGTTCATTATAGTCTTTATTGGGTGGGAGAAGAGAAGGCAAATATGAATTGATGCTATATGTACTTGGAAAATACAGTTTAGAACCTTGTCTTTTCTTTTAACCTTATCTCTAGTGTTGTGGCACTTTTGGGAGATGCAGTAACTGGTCAGTGAGTTGTGTATTTCAGATGCTTGAAGAATATTTTAATGCCTCTTCTTAAGTTCCCATATTTCATTTTTTTGAATTCCCAACTGCTTAAATAGGTCTACTTTTTCCCAAATAGTTGAATAGTATTGCAAATACAGAGAGTTGAGATCAGGTCTCCCTGAAAAAAGCTTTATTTCCATTATAACAGAATACATGCATTTGGTTTTATTACTCAAGCAATAAAAATGCTAATGATAAACTGCTGTGGGATGCTTATCTAGGTAAAACATGCTATCCTTTTGTTTTAAGTGTATATCTGTTGTTTTGGGGGGCATCAAAGGAACTAGAGCATGTGGAGTGTTAAATAAAGCTGACATACAACTTGCAGCATACGTCTTAAAATTCCAGGCCTTCCTACAGAAATGTTAAAAAGAGGGTGGTGGGGTTTTTTTGTTTTTGCTGTTTGTTAGCATGACAAAA
Source organism: Lepidochelys kempii (assembly GCF_965140285.1). NCBI lineage: Eukaryota > Metazoa > Chordata > Testudines > Cheloniidae > Lepidochelys > Lepidochelys kempii. The sequence goes on from NC_136388.1 coordinate 71,795,290, forward strand.
GTCTAAGTCAATATGAAGTTGTTGAAACAAGAATATACCAAGTTGCTGATATTTATGTTCACTTTCAAAGCATTGTCAGAGTGCTCGTTTCTGAAATTTTGAAATTTGAAATGAAAATCATCATTTAATCAGTTAGAACTATTTTCTTTTCTTTTACAAGAAAGGCTTTTGGAAAGACTTTGAACTATTCTTCCTTTTTTGTTCTAAACTAGAATATAAACTGTCTAACAGTAAGTTACAAATAATTGCCATCAAACAACCTGAAAATAAATTATCTCAAGGTGATTGATCCTGCTTTGATGAAGTCTGTTCTCAACACTTCCACTGATATATGCTGTAATTAATCTAATTTAGGACCTGAAGTAGAAGGTTGGAGGATATTTTACACTGTATAGGAGTATTTGTAACTGTAGTCAATACTATCAGTTCTTGCTTATTGTTTTGTTAATGGTGGAAACCTTATAAGTCTGGCTGCAATTCTGCAGTACATACCTATTTAGCAAAATATTTAATATGTGCCTAATAGCTTTAATGAATAGGTGGGGACTTAAGCAGTTACTTAAATGCCTTCCTGAGGGAAAATGTTGCCATTATTGTAATATAAGGGAGATATTACATTTTATTATTTTGTTTTTAAATTTCTGCTTCCAGTGGTCAGTGTCCAAACTTAGTTATGATTATAAATTTCCTTTTAATCTCAATATACAGGAATCTGTTACCTCCAAGATATAGAGCTAAAGACTGCCATCCGTACATTCACAACCTCTCACTGATAGCAATGAGAGTTCAATCTGTGGATCACAAATGCTGTATAATAGAAACTATGATGTGAAGTGGTCGTGTGAAACTGATCTTCCTATTGTAAATTCTAAAATTGTCACTGTCTTATATATAGTTTAATAGAGGAATAGATGAAATATAAACAACCAAAAAGTGAGTTAGTCTCCCAAAATTTAGGAGTAAATTAATGAGGAATAAATAGATTTCATGGGAGGATGGGGGCAGAGAAAGAGGGAGTGACTTTGGCTAATTAAAATTAAAACTATTACTCTATGGACTTTTGCTTTAATTGGGGATTTTTTTATTGTAGGAGCATATGACTGTATTATGATATACACTTACATTAGCATTCTACAGTAGTGTTGTAGAAGTTTCAGAGCACAATAAGTAAAATGTGCAGTGTCTGTGGTTGAGTTTTAGACTGTCTGCTTGCTAAGATCCAGGAAAGGATGCAGAGTTCAGAATTGCTCTCTGTGTAATAGACTCATAGTTTCTTGGTTTTGAAACCCAGCAGTGAGTCTCTGGTTTGTTTTGTAGGTGAGTGGGGGTTGGGAAGGTTATATTTCATTCCGAAAGGGCGGTTTAGCTACATGGCTTAAATATGCAGAGGTTCATCCATTGTTTCAAATCTTGGTGTGAATGCCTCAACTAATCAGCAGCCTCTCCTTTTTGAGAAAGTTATTGGCAGTGCCGTGATAGTACCAAGTACATCTGGATTGGATAGGCTGCTTTGAATTCTCTTATTTCATAGCACTAGAACAGTCTGACTTAATGGAGCTGTTTTTTTTTCCCCTTGGTAACAAAGACTACAAGAAATGTTCTTTGTGGATTTCTGATCTCCGATCTCCAACCTCTTTTGATAACTCTGTGGTCCATGTTTGAAGATGCAGTACCTGGTGTGGATGGGCGGGCTGCTCTTAAATGGTTGTGTTCATTCTTGAAGGGAGTAGAAAGGTTGAACTTCCAGGACAGCTACAGATACTTCCATCCTTTTATCTGGGTTCTACTTTTAATGGAATGTAGCACAGTTCTTTCTTTCTATCCCGTCCCTCCCCCACAAGCCCACCCACTGCTATTCAGTATTGATACTTAGCTGGTGGAGGTGGATTATATTAAATGCATAGGCCATGGTATCATCATTATGGCTGTGCACCTTGTTCTTTATCAAAATGTTATGGGCTTTATTATCAAAATTATCTAGCTGACATTTTTATTTGGATCATAGGGGTAGAAGAGATCACAAGGATGAGAGATGCTGGTCAAAACTCCACCCTGACAAAACTGAGGGTGATGCTTGTGGTTAGAGAAAAGTGTTATGAGAGTTTGTTTCAATGAAATGCTCATATGTGCAATATTTGCAGGTGAAATAGTTCTAGAAATAAAAATGTCTCTGTTTCAAATGAAAATATACAATTGCCTTCAGTTTTTCTGGATAATAAATAACAAGGTTTGAAATCTAGAATCCTCTGTTCATTGGCTGAGCCTTAGTCGGGGGCGGGGCTCTCAAGGAGGCCAGGGCTTTATAAAACAGTGAGCAAGTGACATGGGGCAGCTAACAGGGAGTTTCAAGAGGGAGTTGGGAAGGGGGCAAGGTACACTTGCCATTCTTAAAATCTTTACACTAAACTATAATCAATCATTCTTGATTTTAAACAAACCCCTATCTTTAACTTACGTAAATGCAGGCAGAAGCCCAGCAGCAGAGTGGGGGCTATCCTGTTTGTTCATTCAGTGTAACATGTGGACAAGGGGGATCCAGTGGACACAGCGTACTTAGATTTCCTGAAAGCCTTTGTCCCTCACGAAAGGCTCTTACATAAATTAAGTTGTCATGGGATAAGAGCGAAGATCGTTTCATGGATTGAGAACTGGGTAAAAGACAAGGAACAAAGGGTAGGAATAAATGGTAAATGTTCAGAATGGAGAGGGGTAACTAGTGGTGTTCCCCAATGGTCAGTCCTAGGACCAATCCTATTCAACCTATTCATAAATGATCTGGAGAAAGAGGTAAACAGTGAGGTGGCAAAGTTTGCAGATGATAATAAACTGCTCAAGATAGTTAAGACCAAAGCAGACTGTGAAGAACTTCAAAAAGATCTCACAAAACTGAGTGATTGGGCAATAAAATGGCAAATGAAATTTAACATGGATAAATGTAAAATAATGCACATTGGAAAAAATAACCCCAACTATACATACATACAATATGATGGGGGCTAATTTAGCTACAACAAATCAGGAGAAAGATCTTGGAGTCATTGTGGATAGTTCTCTGAAGACATCCACGCAGTGTGCAGCAGTGGTCGAAAAAGCAAACTGGATGTTAAGAATCATTTAAAAAGGGATAGAGAATAAGACCGAGAATATCTTATTGCCCTTATATAAATCCATGGTACATCCACATCCAGAATACTGCGTACAGATGTGGTCCCCTTGTCTCAAAAAAAGATATACTGGCATGAGAAAAGGTTCAGAAAAGGGCAACTAAAATGATTAGGGGGTTGGAACTGGTCCCATATGAGGAGAGATTAAAGAGGCTAGGACTTTTCAGCTTGGAAAAGAGAAGATTAAAGGGAAATATGATAGAGGTATATAAAATCATGAGTGGTGTGGAGAAAGTGAATAAGGAAAAGCTATTTACTTGTTCCCATAATATAAGAACTAGGGGTCACCAAATGAAATTAATGGGCAGCAGGTTTAAAACAAATAAAAGGAAGTTCTTCTTCACTCAGTGCACGGTCAACCTGTGGAACTCCTTGCCTGAGGAGGTTGTGAAGGCTAGGACTATAACAGGGTTTAAAAGAGAACTGGATAAATTCATGGAGGTTAAATCCATTGATGGGTATTAGCCAGGATGGGTAAGGAATGGTGTCCCTAGCCTCTGTTTGTTAGAGGGTGGAGATGGATGGCAGGAGAGAGATCGTTGGCCGCTGTCGGCAGACAGGATACTGGACTGGATGGCCCAGTGTGACAATTTTTATGTTCTAATTCACTTTCTTTGGTCTTGGACGTGGAATTTACCAGCCTCAGTTATCCATATCATCTTACATTGAAGATATTCAACAATGAAGTGATACAGAAACTGCAGCTGTTAGAGAATATATTCATGCTTGTTTGCTGGCTCCTGGGACAGAAGTGTGGGAATCAGAAATGCTCACTCTTGGTGATTTACGTTGGCAGATAGTATGCTATGTAGTACAATTCAGGGGCTAGATATTCATATATAAAGCCCTTTAAAATAATCTTAAATATGAAAACTAACACACTCTCTCCCCTGACTCTACCTGGCTGTTATGGTTGTCCAGGACAGGTTTTCTCCTGATGCCCATATTCAGTCAGAATTGGGCTGCAGTTAGGTCTGTCTTTGTGGAAAATCCTTTTCTGTGGAACTTAATCACGGAGAAAATCAGCCAAGTATAACACATACATGACTTAGTGTACATGGGTACCTGGTATTTTATACAATAACTACTTATATATAATAAAAGGTGGGAAAAGATTAAATATTTGTTCCCTTCCTCCACTAATTCAGGAAAAAATGGTTTGGTATTTAATGTTAATGCTAACAAATCCATAACATTATGTTTCATCTTTGATTATGAAAGCTATGAAGTAAACAATGACTATATTGTCAGAGCCCAATCTCCCGTTGTTATGCACACAAGTGCTTGTGCATGCTTGTAAACGAACAGTTGTATGTTCAACCTTTACATTAACACCCATCCGCAATCATAAGTTAAACTATTCAAAGGACTCACAGAGATGTTAGATGGGGCTTAAAGAGTGAGTATTAGCCTAGATAAATTTAAAGTTAATCCAGCAACTGAATAGATCTCCCATAGAGGAGGAATAGCAAGTGATGCAAAATAGCTCTTACAAACCCCAAATCAGAGCATAGAAACAATGTTAGAATGAAACAATTAAGCTCTTTCAGAGAGTTAAAAGAGGAGGAAGAAAATATTGAATTTAAGGTCAGAAAACCTGAAACAAAGCAAACCTAGGGGGTATCAAAATGTTTGTATGAAACCCTGACAACAGAAAAGGGTGTTTTTCAGCTTTGTTGCCTGGACTGTAATTTTTGGCAAATTAACCGTTTTCTTACAGTAAGAGATTAGAAGCAAGTGTGAAGTGATTAGGCTGTTGTTCTTTATAAAAAATCTGAATATTTTCAATTGTCATCCACTTCAATCACACACACATTTTATACAAATAGCAAAAATTGTTCCGAAACAATGATTAGTGGTGAGCATTTGGATATTATCCCTGCACAAACATAGATTCTACAATATTTTTTTTTTCTTTAAATATCTAGTATTTAAACCCATTTTACAGCCAAATTTCCTCTTGCTTCCAAAACTGTCTCCGGGGATGTATTGTCTTGTGATATGCCTCATTAGGTTGTCAGGTCCATTCACATCACATTAATTGATGTGATGGCTCGTATGACTGAACTGATAAATGTTTTCCCCATAAATAAGTCTCTGCATTTTAAAAGGGTGTGTTTTTTTTTGTGTGTGTGTGCTCAGTCAGTTTATTTTGAAGTAAGAAACAGAAGCATTGAAAGAAAAATAACAAGTAACTGTGTCAAGGTGTATTGAAGAAGCCACCAACTAGTACCTTTAGGCTAGATCCTCATGAGCCCTACATCACCCACACAAGGGAGTTAAATGGGCTGAAGATCACTGTTACTCTCTTGCATTGACTGTCTCTACCATGGGTAGCAGTACTAGAGGGAAATCCTAAGGGGACATCGTAACTGGATCTTAACCCAGTATACTGCATCTGTCACAAAGATTTGATATAATTATAGGGTAGACGCCAAATACAATGCAAGTCCTGATTTTCAGTGGGAGTTGTAGATACTCAGCAACTTAGGCCACAAAAATAAAAATTCCAGCCAGCTAAGTACACATCAGCCAACACCACCCAAAACTCTCACAAGGGCACATTTTAAAACTTCTTTGGCAAACTTCCTACCCCCACAAAATGATCAACCTACATTTAGTACAAACAATGCAGGAAAATAAGAGGCAACTAGTGGCAAAAACTGGAGGAGACTGAAAAATGGTGAATAGGCCAACTGAAATAAATGCCACTTGCAAGCAGTGTAGATGAAATAAATGCAACTTACGAGCAGTATAGATGGATAAAGTAGTGTCTTGTGCACGAGTTTCCAACTGGTTTGGACCTAAAACGATACATTAATACTTTACTCAGGATTAATCCAAAGGTTTGAGAACTTGGGCTGAGTGTTAAGTTTGTAACAAAAGCTGGAAACAATTGATTGGTGGCATTGCATTTGTAATGAAAGTTCTATACAGTATAGGTCAACAATGTTGAGTTAACCTCTAGTTACTACTGTCATAGATCAAAAACTGATCCAGGGAAAGAACCACGCAGCCACCTATGCAGGGTTCCCCATATACTTGAGAGAAGTATTCTAACCAGTCTGCTACTGAACACGTCTGTTATTGCCCCCACCCCCAGCAAATTTATTCTAGTTCCTGACTGATCTCATTGCTAACATTTTTTTCCAATTATCCAAGTTAACACTTTTTTTAAGTCTGAACAAGAACAATTTTTAGAATCAAAAACAAATGGGGTTTCATAGGATTCCTCAATTAACTCCAGAGGAAAAAAAAAATCATAATATATCCCCTTAAATATTTTTTCTTGAGAATTGGGAGCTGCACTGAGTTTTCTTTAGCTGCGTCTGTTTAAAATTACTGCAGTGTATATTGTCTCTGTGCCTTTAGTTGGAAGTTAGTTGTTCGCTTCCTTCAACTTCTTGTGGTACCACAGTCATGTCATACATACACAAATAGAAGAAATTCAGAAATTGAAGGATTTTATTATGAAATTTAGTAGTATCTGTGTGTAGACATCAGTTTTAATTTTACTACAAGTTGCACTAATAACTGTACTTCACTATTCAAGAAAGCCAAAGTTGCTGCTGACATAAAATTTGACATTACACTTAATTTACTCGGGAGAGACTCTATTGCAGGGGTTGGCAAACTTTTTGGCCTGAGGGCCACACTGGGTTTTGGAAATTGTATGGAGGACTGGTTAGGGGAGGCTGTGCCTCCCCAAACAGCCATGTGTGGCCCTCCCCAGGACTCTTGCCCCAACCAATCCCCCCTCCTTCCTGACTGCCCCCCTGGGATCCTTGCCCCCATTCAGTCCCCCTGTTCCCTGCTCTCTGACAGCCCTGACCCCATCCACACCCAGGCCCCCTGACCAACTCCCCTGCCCTCTATCAAACCCCTCCCCCGCCCCCTTACTGCACTGCCTGGTGCACCGGTGGCTGGGGCGCTACAGCCTTGCTGCCCAGAGCACCAGGACAGGCAGCCGTGCCGCCCGGCTGGAGCCAGCCAAGGCACCGTGCACACAGAGCACCGGGTCAGGCCATGGCTCTGCAGCTGTGCTGCCCCAGGAGCTTGCCACCCAGAGCATTGCGCCGGCAGTGCAGTGAGCTGAAGCTGCTGGGGAGAGGGAACTGTGTGGAAGGGGCCGGGGGCTAACCTCCCAGGCTAGGAGTTCAGGGACCGGGTAGGAGGATCCCATGGGCTATTGTTTGCCCACCTCTGCTCAGTTGGCTTGAATGAGGTTGGGATAAGACCCAGAGTCTCCATGTGGATCACAGAGAGGAGGGGGAGATAGGAGCAAATATAGTCCTAGGAAGAGGGGTAAAATAGGAATTCCTGAAAGTGAAAGGGTATATATTGCTTCTGTTTGTTCAAAGTAGTGACAATAGCCAGCCATAGTATCAATGTGTTTCTGGTGTCCAAAACCACATGCCCAACAAATATTAAGAATTCAGAAGGGTGATTCACATGTTCTGAGTACAGAATTTGAGGAATATGGACAAAATTCTGCCCTCAGTTACTAATATCTACACATTTTATCAGTCGTGTCTCCCTCTCTCTATGCATATGTTTAAACCTTTCATATCTGAGAACAAGTGGCTAGCTACAAAAGGGTTATTTTCTCTGACTGTTTATAGGTAATGAGATTTCAGAAAAGAGAGGCTCAGATAAGGGATCTAGCTGGCCAGATGTGAGGGAGCTCAACAGAGGGCAGGAGATGAGGCGTGGAGTACAGTGGAATGGCTGAAGACTTTGTGTATTTCCACATATGCAACTGTATGGAAGGAGGTGTGACAAGGATGAATGCAGAGAGCTGAAGCCAGCACATTGTTCTTCTTTATCTCTGTAATAAATACAATTATGAAGCCTTTAAATACTCTGTTTCAGGTGGGAATGCTTCCCTCAAAGCACCCTTCCCCGCAGAAGCTTCAACTCATTTGGTTCCTCTTTGCTCAGCCAGCCAATGTAGTTCTGAAAATCTTTCTAAACACTTTTAAAATAGTTCTTCTGTTACATCGTTGGCAGACTTGCATGATGGCGTTATGATTTTAAAGGTTGCATAAGCATTCATTGGGAATAGTCTGCATGATTCACTAGTGATCTTGCAAATATTACAATTAGAAAGCACTTAAATGAGTCGTGATCTAGCTGTAATCCAGGATGAGCACTGTAATGTGTGAAATTCTGCATTGGCTTACTTGGAGTATTATATCCTTGCAAGAGGGAGGAGGAGGACAGAAATAGTTCCACAAAAAGGTTCAAAGCAAAGGTTCAAAGCTTGGCTCTGATTGATTCATCTCAGTTTATTCTGCATTGCCCCTGAAACAATACTGTAAAAAGAGCTTAAGAACAAAGGGAAAGTCGCAGAAAATTATCCAGGTCACTTCTTTTGCTTTTTCTATTCCTCGTTAGGTGAGAAAACACAAAACATTATTAGGATATCTCACTGTTCATTATGAACTCATGAATAGAATAATTTCCTTATTCACACATCTCTACAAATTACCTGCTTGATTTCCTGTCATCTAAAACTACAAATGTGCTTAACAAAGAAAATAATGGAATCATAATAATTACTGCAGCCATTACTGTAATCTGCAAAGTTTATTGGTTTAATTGAAAGCTGATTACTTCAAAGGGAAAGGCCTGGGTTGCATCAACCAGAAAGTATAGGGGAAAAGTACTTGGCAACTTCATGTTCAAAACTTCAAAGTAAAGTTTAAACAGAAGGTAGAACCATTTATATATTTATTCAGTTTGTTTATATATGTTGTTTATACTTGGTTTATATATTTTTCCATAACCTTTGTGTTGTTTTGCCAGTATTATTCTAAGCTTTCTTAAAAGAATTGGCAAAAACAACAAAAAAGTTACGAAAAAAATGACCTAATTCTGCCTTCATCTGCAGATATGGGGCTTCCATTTAGTCTATAGGAATCCTAAATGCATATATCATGACTGAATACAGCCTACAATATGCAAAGACGTCACCCTCCAAGGTCCTGAGTAATCTGCCCCAATCCAATATAGCACTGAAGCCTGTGCTTAACATTAAGCACATGAAAAGTCCAATGCACTTAAGTGATTTGCTGATGACCAGAGGTTCAGCAGTGCAGGATCAAGCTCTAAATGCAGAAGTATGAACTCTTTTAAAAAAAAAATACTATCTTCCTGTATTTTTAGTAATTTAGAAGGACAGGTGTCCATAGACATCAATGTTTGTCCTGAACTTGTACTTTGAAAGCCAAAATACTGTCCTTCATAAACCTATTAAAACAATGCACACCTTTCCGAGTTAAAGCTTTTGTTAGCATTTCCATTGTGTAGATCTAGTTCCTGGGAACTACAACAGCAATGGCCATTTGCCTGAGACTTAAACTTTGTTAGGTCTCAACCACCTGAGCCAATTGCTGATTGAGTTGATATTGCAGCACTGTCTGGCTAGTTGCAGTCCTCCTGAGTTAAGGGTTCTTGGTGAATACTGACTAGAGCTGGGCAAGTAACTGACTTTTTTTTTTTTTTTAATTTGTCCACAGAAACCAAACATATGAGGGGGAGGGATATTGTTTTGATCAACCTGAAACACACACTTTTTTGGATCTCTTGACAAAGCTACATTAAAAAAAAATCATTTAGGTTAGAAAACCAATATTTTGTTGCGGGGGGGCGGGTTAAAATGTGGTGGTGTGGGTTTTTAGATAAAATTGAGGGAAATTCCAAAATGAAATGTTAATTTTTGGTTCAAAAAAAAATCATGTTGGAAATGACCAAACAAATCTCTTTGCCTTCTCCTTGCCCAGTTTCTGCAAAATGTACCTCCCTCCCTTATAGATGAATGATTGCAAGTGTCAAAATCAATTTCTTTTGGTACAAGGGATTATGTGGTATACCTCAGATTATTTTATTGTTATGCAGATTGTCAGGGTAAATGAGTATTTTTGACTACAAGAACAGATGGTGTGGTAAATTTTAAGGCTTGTTTTTTCACATGATCGTTATTCTAGGTCACTTCTACTGAAGTTAGTTTATAGGATTGGAATTATGGGATACTGGGAGATGGGGTAATGCTTTTTCTTGTGAATTAGGCATCAAGCCACTTTTCCATGCTGAAGAAAATGGAAGCTGCAGGCATGCCTGAGTTCTCGTTGCAAGGTCTAGGGTTTCCTGTTGCAGAACTCTGCAAGGAGGTTGCAGGCTTGTTCTAGGAATTGCATGAGCCTAGGAGAGCCTTGTGTTTCAGCAAAGTGTTTAAGCTTTAAGTCGTTAGAATGTTCAGGATCTGAAAAAGGCAAGAAATGATAGGCCACTGACAGTTTATGGTAGCTGTTGCTTCATATCATTCACTGCTGTCACACTTAAAAAAACATTCAGTTCTATAGCAATTAGGAAGTAAGAGGCAGACTTCTCCCCCGCCCCTTCCCTCAACCTGTGAAAATATTTTTCACCCTGTATGCACAATACAAGAGTGTTGATCCCCTGTTTTTTTCTGCTAGGGACTTGTAAAAGAGTTAGTGTAGTATGCACTTGGCAGCAGCAAAGGAAAGAGTGGGGAGTATTCTTTCAGTAAGGGTGTGTTGGGTGGGTGAGCAATTTCATTACTATACAGTCAAAAAGCTACGGAGCTAGATGCAGAATTCCTCTGCTTCCCCAAAATAGAGCTAATGTTAAACATTGTTTCTACCTTTTTAAGGACAGTATGAGTGTGGGGCTTCATCTTTGAATATTTACTTATTAAGGACCAGATTATGTATGTTAATGTTTCATTGTAACTTTGCCTTTAAAAATGTAAATCCCACAACAACCAACTTAAGTAACACTAAAAGTCCTAATTAAACCACCAGAAATATGAAGCTGAGTTTTTGGAAAATACACTCTTCTCTATCTATGGTCCTCCTCTGCTTGCCCTTTCCTATACAGAGTCTCTTAGATGAACTACAGAACACCACATACATCAGCTTTCATATCAAACTACGTGTCATCTCTAGTAGAGACACTACAAGGTATTGAGGTGGTGTGGTGTCTGCTATAAAGTAAAGGAGGATGTTGTGGGTGGGGGGAGGGTGCAGGGGAATAACCTGGATAAAAATAAATTAAACCAACGCTGTGAATGAGTTATGAGTTAACCAGAATTTTGCTCAGTAGAGCCCTTGTCAATGTTGTTTATATCAATTTCTAGAGAAAAATGTAATAAAATGAACACTCTCTAAGAATAAAAAAGAACATTACGTACCCCTCAGGCAATCAAAATTCCCCGACTTTCTCCAACAGAGTTCTTTAGAGCTCACATTGACAATAAAGTTAAACAATTCTTTGATCAGATTTATCAATTTTGATTCCTTACAGCATTGTGATTTAATGTTCTGCAAATTCAGTTGCACAGAATTGCATCACAGTTTGGTACTACTTCCATAAATGCAAACATAGCATCCCTGTAGCTGGGTCAACTGGAAATAAGAGTGCAAAATATATATATAGAGAGAGAGAGAGAGAGAGAGAGACTAACTGACACATTCTGGTGGGCTCTAATGAACGTAAAATAATGAATACACTTTCTGCTTATGTTCCAATTGGACTTCTGCAATGTAACATCAGAGTCTAAGAGAAATATGTAATGGTTTTTAAGGGAAGAGGTATCAATATGGCCCAGTCCTACAGTTAATTTCTATGCACAAATAATAGATGGACATTTTTAGTCTGAATTAACAGTATTTTAGATTGTAAATGACAAAGTGGAATGTGGAAAAAGATATATAATGGCAGCCTAATTCTGTACTCGGAAATATAAAGCAGAAGATTTCTTTATTCATTCCTCCCTCTTGTCCCATTCTGTGGAACATTCCAGATAATCACTGTTATCTTCCACGAAGCAGTGAGGCAAAGCATAATGAAAGGTGGAGGAAAGATAAGGGTGGGCCACATCCCCAAAGGTAGGGTTACCACATGTTCCGATTTTCAATGGACAGTACTGAAATTACATGTACTATGTCTAATTGAGACTGTTCACGTCCTAATCGTGATTAAAAGGAGCTTGATGAGGTTTCAAAACCCTGCTGTGCAGGCATGGGGTTAGGGTAGATTTGAGGATCAGCTCATTGGTCAGTAATGACCGCTAAATGGTGGAATGCATAGGGTGGTGGGAGACCTTGCCTCCTTCACTGTCACATGATGGTAAAGGGTGGTGTTTCCCTGAGGGTGGGAAGTGGGAAAGCAAGAGAACAGAATGGGAGGCTCAAAAGGGGCAGAATGTGGGGGAATTTAATTCGCTAGCACTGTCAAGCTAATGTCTGTACTAGCAGGACATCCAAAACATTTTTTTATTAAAGTTTAGGGTTATAGGCATATTTCTCTTTCTCTTTGCTCCTGGGTGGCTAGTTTCCCTTTGACATTTGTCTTGTTCTCCCTCTTTTGCAGCAGAAGGTTCCTTTTGAATTCCATCAGTGAGCCACACTGCCCCCATCTTAGCTTTTATTTATTTGGGTTTCCATTACTGGGACGCTTAGCTGAGTGAGAGTTAATAGATTCTGTCCCTTTAATCCTTACTTGCCTGCTGCCTGAGATAACAACATGATGTCGAAAAACACTTACATTCTGGTTGCTTCCTGCACAGACATTGTGTCTTTGACTGTATGTGGCTGCCCTTCCTGTTTCTCAGACCTATCCAGTGTCTAGGCATGCTATTCCTGTAACACCCTGTGTCAAGCTGGAAAGTGGTTTCTTCAGAGTGAGATGATGCTGAGGAACTGATCCTGAAGGGTGACTATTGCATAGAAGGGGTGGGAATAATTTTCCTGCAAGGAAATTCTGAATTATTTTCATAGAATCATAGAAGATTAGGGTTGGAAGAGACCTCAGGAAGTCATCAAGTCCAGTCCCTTGCTCAAAGCAGGACCAACCCGAACTAAATCATCCCAGTCAGGGCTTTTTCAAGCCAGGCCTTAAAAACCTCTAAGAATAGCGATTCCACCAACTCCCTGGGTAACCCATTCCAGTGCTTCACCACCCTCCGAGTGAAATAGTTTTTCCTAATATCTAACCTAGACCTCCCCCACTGCCACTTGAAACCATTGCTTCTTGTTCTGTCATCTGCCACCACTGAGACCAGCCTAACTCCATCCTCTTTGGAACCCTCATTCATGTAGTTGAAGGCTGCTATCAAATCCCCCCTCGCTCTTCTCTTCTGCAGACTAAATAAGCCCAGTTCCCTCAGCCTCTCCTCATAAGTCATGTGCCCTCCACTGGACTTGCTCCAGTTTTTCCACATCCTTTCTGTAGCGGGCGGCACAAAACTGGGCACAATACTCCAGATGTGGCCTCACCATGCCGAATAGAGGGGAACAATCACTTCCCTCGATCTGCTGGCAATGCTCCTACTAATGCAGCCCAATATGTTGTTAGCCTTCTTGGCAACAAGGGCATGCTGTTGACTCATATCCAGCTTCTCGTCCACTGTAATCCCCTGCTCCTTTTCTGCAAAACTACTGCTTAGCCAGTCAATCACCAGCCTGTAGCAAAAAGAAAAGGAGTACTTGTGGCACCTTAGAGACTAACCAATTTATTTGAGCATGAGCTTTCGTGAGCTACAGCTCACTTCATCGGATGCATGCCGTGGAAACTGCAGCAGACTTTATTTATACACAGAGAATATGAAAAAAATACCTCCTCCCACCCCACTGTCCTGCTGGTAATCACTTTAGATAAGCTATTACCAGCAGGACAGTGGGGTGGGAGGAGGTATTTTTTTCATATTCTCTGTGTATAAATAAAGTCTGCTGCAGTTTCCACGGCATGCATCCGATGAAGTGAGCTGTAGCTCACGAAAGCTCATGCTCAAATAAATTGGTTAGTCTCTAAGGTGCCACAAGTACTCCTTTTCTTTTTGCGAATACAGACTAACACGGCTGTTACTCTGAAACCAGCCTGTAGCAGTGCATGGGATTCTTCGGTCTTAAGTGCAGGACTCTGCATTTGTCCTTGTTGAACCTCACCAGATTTCTTTTATCCCAGTTCTCCAATTTGTTTAAGTCACCCTGGACCCTATTCCTACCCTCCAGCATATCTATCTCTCCTCACAGCTTAGTGTCATCCATAAACTTGCTGAGGGTGCAATCCATCCCATCATCTAGATCATTCATGAAGATGTTGAACAAAACCAGCCCCAGGACAGACCTCTGGAGAACTTCACTTGATACCGGCTGCCAACTAGACATCAAACTGTTGATCACTACCCATTGAGCCCGATGGTCTAGCCAGCTTTCTATCCACATTATAGTCCATTTATCCAATCTATACTTTTTTTAACTTGCTGGCAAGAATACTGTGAGAGACCATATCAAAAGCTTTGCTAAAGTCAAGATATATCATGTTCCCGCTTTCCCAATAGCCACAGAGCCAGTTATCTCATCATAGAATGGAATCAGGTTGGTGAGGCATGACTTGCCCTTGGTGAATCCATGTTGATTGTTCCTGATCACCTTCCTCTCCTCCAAGTGCTTCTAAATGGATTCCTTGAGGACCTGCTCTGTGACTTTTCCAGGGACTGAGGTGAGGCTGATCAGTCTGTAGTTCCCCAGATTCTCCTTCTTCCCTTTTTTAAAGATGGGCACTATATTTGCCTTTTTCCAATCCTCCGGGATCTCCCCCAATTGCCATAAGTTTTCAAAGATAATGTCCAGTGGCTCTGCAATCATATCCGCCAACTCCCTCAGCACCCTTGGATGCATTAGATCTGGACCCATGGACTTGTTCATGTCCAGCTTTTCTAAATAGTCCTTAACCTGTTCTTTTACCACTGAGGGCAGTTTGCCTCCTCCCCATACTGTGTTGCCAGTGCAGCAGTCTGGGAGCTGACCTTGTCTGTGAACACCAATGCTAAAAAAGCATTGAGTACTTCTGCTTTTTCCACATCATCTGTCACTAGGTTGCCGCCTCCATTCAGTAAAGGTCCCACACTTTCCCTAACCACCTTTTTGTTGCTTACATACCTGTAGAAATCCTTCTTGTTACCTTTCACGCCCCTTGCTAGCTGCAACTCCACTTGTGTTTTGGCCTTCCTGATTACACCCCTGCATGCTCAAGCAATATTTTTATACTCCTCCCTAGTCATCTGTCAAAGTTTCCACTTCTGGTAAGCTTCCTTTTTGTGTTTTAAGCTCACCAAAGATTTCTCTGTTAAGCCAAGCTGGTCGCCTGCCATATTTGCTATTCTTTCTGCACATTGGGTAGTTTGTTCCTGTGCCCTCAATAAAGCTTCTTTAAAATACAGCCAGCTCTCCTGGACTCCTTTCTCCCTCATATTAGCCTCCCAAGGGAGCCCATCCGTTCCCTGAGGGAGTCAAAGTCTGCTTTTCTGAAGTCCAGGGTCCGTATTCTGCAGCTCTCCTTCCTTCCTTCTTCCTTTTGTCAGGATCCTGAACTCAACCATCTCATGGTCACTGCTGTCCAGGTTGCCATCCACTTCTACTTTCCCTACCAATTCATACCTGTTTGTGAGCAGCAGATCAAGAGGACCACAGCCCCAGTTGATTCCTCCAGCACTTGCACCAGGAAGTTGTCCCCAACACACTCCAAAAACTTCCTGGATTGTTTGTGTACTGCTGTATTGCTCTCTCAGCAGATGTCAGGGTGATTTGAAGTCCCCCATGAGAAACAGGGCCTGTGATCTGGGAACTTCTGTTAATTGTCCTAATTTTCTGTTCAGAACCCTGGAAACTCTAATCTCTAGGTGCTGGCCATGTTAACCATACTTCCCTTGAGTTGGGAACATGTTGTTCCTCATTGATGGGGTAAAGGGAGGCCCTGAGAGCTCATATAACTATCTTGGAGTCTCTCGGGATTGCATATCACGGGGCCAAGGACAAGAATGCTTGAGAGTCTGTGGTGAGTCAGATGTTAGTATTGCAGTCTTGTAAGATATTTTGAATCCAAATACCCTTCCTCCCAGAAGCACTGAGTGTAGCCTCTGTCGGAGGTCTATTTCTATGTTGTGCCCCCCCCCTTCCCCCCCCGGTACAACAGAAAAAGAATGGGAATTTGGCTTCTCAAAAAACTGCAGGCCTGACCCAAAAATAATTACAGGTGCCTGATAGTGATCTTAAAGTTGGGATTTCATTTTAAAATAGGCTTAAAAGGTTTTCTAAAAGGGGGTGGCCAATTCATGTGAAATGTCACACAGGGATAATTTTTCTGCCCTTAAAAATTCTGTGTAGTTTTAGTTTGATTTCTATCATATCCTTTTGATAGGAAGGGTTTGGATTTGGACTTGGCTGAATTTTTTCTCCTCCGCAGTCCTGTTTTTCATTGTTGGCTGATTATCGCTTTAAAAAAGCATTCTGTCCGCACAAAAGCAATGTGTGTGACAACTGGTGTAGGGTTTTTAATGTTGGATCTAGAAGCACTTTAGTCATTACTCTCATTAAAACTGAAAGATTATGCAATGTGTAAGCAAACTTGATTGATGGAGGCTGGATACAAACTAACCTGGTTGCATGGGTGCCCCAATCAACCTAGTAGTTGGGGGTGGGGCAGGGTTGATGCTAGGTGCATGAAAGCTTGAATGATGGGGAAGTGTATAAGCCAACCTAATTGATGGGGGGCAGGGCTCACAGAGACTTTTTTTCCCTCAGGAAACTATGGTTGACTGTCAGATTTCATCTTATAACAGAGGACTTGTGCATGGCTTCTAACAGAATGGTTTCCCATTACACTATTATTCCCATTGATTGGCTCTGCTGACTTTCATCACCAATTAAGCATTACAAAAACCCCTATGAAATTACTACATTAAAAAGTTAAGATTGCTACACTAACATGTTTGACAAAAATCCTCAGAGGCAAGGAAATGAAAAGTTAAGCCACCAAACAGTACATTCCATTAAATTACATCTCTGTTCATCAGCACATTCCTTTCTATTACCACAACACTATACACTGCCAACTTAACTCTGCTGCTGCCCCCTCCCCAGGGACTTCTGCCGTACATCACCCCCTTCAACAACGCATCTTCACACAACATTTTAACCAAATGACCCTGCACCAAACATCACAGCTGCTTCGGGGGGGGGGGGGGGAGAGAATAAACTGGCAAAGAGCAGAAAGATTAATACGTGGGAGAGAGAATATTTATGGTGCATGATCTGTGGTGTACAGTAGCTGTGGTAATAAGGTGTGTGCTTGTAGATGGTTGGAGGAATAGATATGTACTGTTAAGTGGGTTAACTTTCAAAGTCTTGCTTTTATAGACTTGTGAATGATATGTTGTATGTAGCAACCCAAACTACTTCAACATGTTTATGCGTTAATATAAATTAATATTACCTAACGTACCTATTTTACCAGCAAAGAGAGCAATTCAAAAGACCAATATTAACTACCATATGTACATTCTAGGATCTCATTGATTAAGATTGAGGTGTAGTTTTAAAAAGTGTTTCTAAAATACTGTTGTGTACTCTATTTTTCCTTCACTGTAGTAGGTGTCATATTAGTTTGTTTATATAAAATATACTCTCCTAATTTTTTAACCATCAATAATGTACATTAGCAGTGCAAAATTTTAGGTTGGTTAGAAACTAAGGGCTTGCTTTCACTACCTAAGTTATGCTACTGCAGCTACCTTGTCAAGGTTCCTCCCCCACTCTGAACTCTAGGGTACAGATGTGGGGACCTGCATGAAAAACCTCCTAAGCTTATCTTTACCAGCTTAGGTCAAAACTTCCCCAAGGTACAAAATATTCCACCCGTTGTCCTTGGATTGGCCGCTACCACCACCAAACTAATACTGGTTACTGGGGAAGAGCTGTTTGGACGCGTCTTTCCCCCCAAAATACTTCCCAAAACCTTGCACCCCACTTCCTGGGCAAGATTTGCTAAAAAGCCTCACCAATTTGCCTAGGTGACTGCAGACCCAGACCCTTGGATCTTAAGAACAATGAACAATCCTCCCAACACTGGCACCCCCCATTTCCTGGGAAATGTTGGATAAAAAGCCTCACCAATTTGCATAGGTGACCACAGACCCAAACCCTTGGATCTGAGAACAATGAAAAAGCATTCAGTTTTCTTACAAGAAGACTTTTAATAGAAATAAAGTAAATAGAAATAAAGAAATCCCCCCCTGTAAAATCAGGATGATAGTTATCTTACAGGGTAATTAGATTAAAAAAACATAGAGAACCCCTCTAGGCAAAACCTTAAGTTACAAAAAAGATACACAGACAGAAATAGTTATTCTATTCAGCACAATTCTTTTCTCAGCCATTTAAAGAAATCATAATCTAACACATACCTAGCTAGATTACTTACTAAAAGTTCTAAGACTCCATTCCTGGTCTATCCCCGGCAGAAAACCAGCATATAGACAGACACACAGACCCTTTGTTTCTCTCCCTCCTCTCAGCTTTTGAAAGTATCTTGTCTCCTCATTGGTCATTTTGGTCAGGTGCCAGCGAGGTTACCTTTAGCTTCTTAACCCTTTACAGGTGAGAGGAGCTTTCCCCTGGCCAGGAGGGATTTCAAAGGGGTTTACCCTTCCCTTTATATTTGACATACCTGAATTACGTAGCTGGAGTCTATGTAGCTTAGGTCGACTTACCCTGGTGTCTTCACTGCACTGTGTCGATGGGCGATGCTCTTCAGTCAGCTTCCCTTACTCTTCTCTGGGAGCTAGAGTACCGGGTTCGACTGGAGAGCACCCTGCAGCAGCATTGATCTCCCCAAAGTGAAGACCTGCCCGAGGATGTGTAGAGTATATATGGGGAAATATAACACCTTTTCTCTGAGACAGAATCTTCCGTATAGAAATCTATATGTAGCTATATAAATAAAATAGGCTTTTTTGATAGGTGTTCTCTGAAATAGTTACACCTTTCTCCCCTCCTCTCTGAAAAAAAGTTGCTAAAATATCGCCAGGCTTTTAGGAGGTGTGGGGAAATACTAATGAAATATGTAGTTGGTAGTCTGCCAAAAACGACCTGAGACTTTAATGTAGTAATACATGTATTGTTGTTGTTTCATAATTCTATATTTTTAAATAATAAAAAAAAATTGACAGAATTTTGGAGAGTGAAAACTAAGAGGGAGTGAAATCATGCGGGAAGAAGGTATACTGCAATGCAACATAACAAGTAAGTGTGCACATGCACACTCGGGTAAAAAGGAGGGCATATAAACTAAGCTGCTCAAGACAGACTGTTCAAAGTGGCTTTTATGGAAACTGCCTCATTGTGAGCTCATATTCATTCTGAATCAAATCATTTTAATAACTTTTCAGGTTTTTCTCATGATTTTTATCAGCTAGAAAGTAAAGAGGACCCATCACTATTAATCCTAAAAGACTGAGGATAGAAACTGTTAAATCAATCATTCCAGTTTGGTACACTCGATCATGCAATCCAGCCCATTATATGTATGAGGAAACCTATCCCTCTGATCATTCCGTGTCTATCACTTTCCATGCAGTTCTTCAGTTCCATACCGTCTAAAACACATTTTCTTTCTGATGAAGTAGAGAGATCTTATCTTCTGAAAAAACCTCAGACTCAATTTAGCTGCAATATAACTGAGGACTCTTATATTTTGCAGAGGCTACTCTGCCACCCTCTGGGCGCTAAAGGTTGAACTGTTCAACCTGTTTCCTTGATTTTTTTTTTTTTTTTTTGGGAAGTGAATTAAACTAAACTGAAGTAAATCCATTTTACTTCTGAAAGTGTGTCTGCACAGGAGTTTCATATAGTTCAATTAATCCACTTTAACACTTTTTAGTTAAAATTCAGATGAACGTCCCTAAGTCTCTCTTGTAGACAAGCCCTTACAAATATTACAATTTTAAGCTTTTAAAGATAACTTCAGTTATTGCTAATGATTTTGGTGGAAGTGTAATCTGTTTTGGAAGCAACAGCCATGGGTTGCTATTTAGGTCAGACCACTTAGAACTTGTATACGTAATACAGTCTACGGGAGTGTGATTTCTAAAGTGCAGTAATATGCTGCACATTAATTGGGCCATATAGACCCTGCTGGTGCACCCTAAAGGTCCCCCAGTGTGCTTTAATGTAGTACTGTTTCAAATAGCACTACATGAAAGTGAAACAGCAGGATCTATATGGACCAATTAATGCACAACACTTTACATCATACCCCTGTAGAGCACATTACCCCACCATGTAGACAAGCTTTGAGGATTATGATAATTTTCTATCATTCAGCTGTCACCCATTTGGAATATATTGCGGAAACTGAATCAAGAGCTGATGTAGCCAGACATCTGGGTGTTCTTAAGGAGATATACAGGTTTGTGGGCCTGTGGGTTCTGCCTGTCAACTTAATTGTGACTGAAATGTCTCATATTTTTCAAGGAGAGGGCTGTTGAATCAGGTCTGCCTGCCTGCCTGTCTGTCACTGTGGTGGGGGAAGCTAAAAAGGTTTATTCTCAAATTGCTAGAAATGAAAGACAATCTGAACCCTCAATTGTCAATTTATTCATAGATTCATAGATATTTAGGCCAGAAGGGACCATTATGATCATCTAGTCTGACCTCCTGCACAATGCAGGCCACAGAATTTCACCCACCACTCCTAAAAAAGACCTCACACCTATATCTGTGGTATTGAAGTCCTCAAATTGTAGTTTGAAGACCTCAAGGAGCAGAGAATCCTCCAGCAAGTGACCCGTGCCCCATGCTACAGAGGAAGGCGAAAAACCTCCAGGGCCTTCCAATCTGCCCTGGAGGAAAATTCCTTCCCGACCCCAAATATGGCGATCAGCTAAACCCTGAGCATATGGGCAAGATTCATCAGCCAGATACTACAGAAAATTCTTTCCCGGGTAACTTGGATCTTACCCCATCTAAAAACCCATCACAGGCCATTGGGCCTATTTACCATGAATATTTAATTACCAAAACCATGTTATCCCATCATACCATCTCCTCCATAAACTTATCGAGTTTAATCTTAAAGCAAGATAGATCTTTTGCCCCCACTACTTCCCTCGGAAGGCTATTCCAAAACTTCACTCCTCTGATGGTTAGAAACCTTCGTCTAATTTCTAATCTAAATTTCCTAGTGGCCAGTTTATATCCATTTGTTCTTGTGTCCACACTGGTACTGAGTTTAAATAATTCCTCTCCCTCTCTGGTATTTATCCCTCTGATATATTTATAGAGAGCAATCATATCTCCCCTCAACCTTCTTTTAGTTAGGCTAAACAAGCCAAGCTCCCTGAGTCTCCTTTCATAAGACAAGTTTTCCATTCCTCGGATCATCCTAGTAGCCCTTCTCTGTACCTGTTCCAGTTTAAATTCATCCTTCTTAAACATGGGAGACCAGAACTGCACACAGTATTCCAGGTGAGGTCTCACCAGTGCCTTATATAACGGTACTAAAACCTCCTTATCCCTACTGGAAATACCTCTCCTGATGCATCCCAAGACGACATTAGCTTTTTTCACAGCCATATCACATTGGCAGCTCATAGTCATCCTATGATCAACCAATACTCCAAGGTCCTTTTCCTCCTCCGTTACTTCTAGTTGATGCGTCCCTAGCTTATAACTAAAATTCTTGTTATTAATCCCTAAATGCATGACCTTACACTTCTCACTATTAAATTTCATCCTATTCCTATTACTCCAGTTTACAAGGTCATCCAGATCCTCCTGTAGGGTATCCCTGTCCTTCTCTAAATTAGCAATACCTCCCAGCTTTGTATCATCTGCAAACTTTATTAGCACACTCCCACTTTTTGTGCCCAGGTCAGTAATAAAAAAGATTAAATAAGATTGGTCCCAAAACTGATCCTTGAGGAACTCCACTGGTAACCTCCCTCCAACTTGACAGTTCACCTTTCAGTAGGACCCGTTGTAGTCTCCCCTTTAACCAATTCCCTATCCACCTTTCAATTTTCCTATTGATGCCCATCTTATCCAATTTAACTAATAATTCCCCATGTGGCACAGTATCAAATGCCTTACTAAAATCTAAGTAAATTAGATCCACTGTGTTTCCTTTATCTAAAAAATCTGTTACTCTCTCAAAGGAGGAGATCAGGTTGGTTTGGCACGATCTACCTTTTGTAAAACCATGTTGTATTTTGTCCCATTTACCATTGACTTCAATGTCCTTAACTACCTTCTCCTTCAAAATTTTTTCCAAGACCTTGCATACTAAGGATGGCGAATTTAAACGGGTAAATAATTTTGTATATTTAGCAGTAGAAGAGGCTAGAAAATGGACATCTCCTTCCCACAAAAATATTTCATGCTTTTACAAACTGAGAACATGGAACTTCCACAATCTATCAAAACAATCCCATGTGTATGTATGGAATAAAGCATGATCCCTGACCTGATGCAGATTCAAGTGAATGAGAAGTATGCAGTTGCTTTCCAGACTATTTCCTGTTGCCTTGAAGGTATACCAGAAACAAAACATTTTGATACAGTCAAAGTTAGCACTCTACATCAACAACAGACACCACTAATGGACTAGAGCTCTTCTGTACAATTTAGAGCTGCATTTCAAACAAGGAAGACTGTCATAAATATAAAGGGAAGGGTAATCACCTTTAAAATCCCTCCTGGCCAGAGGAAAAACCCTTTCACCTGTAAAGAGTTAAGAAGCTAGGATAACCTCGCTGGCACTTGACCAACGAGGAGACAAGATACTTTCAAAAGCTGGGAGGAGGGAGAAAAACAAAGGGTCTCTGTCTGCGTGATGCTTTTGCCACGGACAGAACAGGAATGGAGTCTTAGAACTTAGTAAGTAATCTAGCTAGATATGCGTTAGATTATGATTTCTTTAAATGGCTGAGAAAATTAAGCTGAGCTGAATAGAATCAATATTCCTGTCTGTGTGTCTTTTTTGTAACTTAAGGTTTTGCCTAGAGGGATTCTCTATGTTTTGAATCTAATTACCCTGTAAGGTATTTACCATCCTGATTTTACAGAGGTGATTCCTTTTTACTGTTTCTTCTATTAAAATGGTTCTTTTCAAGAACTGAATGTTTTTTTCATTGTTCTAAGATCCAAGGGTTTGGGTCTGTGGTCACCTATGCAAATTGGTGAGGATTTTTACCAAACCTTCCCCAGGAAGTCGGGTGAAAGGGTTGGGAGGATTTTGGGAAGAAAGACGTTTCCAAACAACGCTTTCCCAATAAACCCAGATAAATGTTTGGTGGTGGCAGTGGAAGTCCAAGGGAAAAGGGTAAAATAGTTTGTACCTTGGGGAAATTTTAACCTAAGCTGGTAAAAGTAAGCTTAGGAGGATGCATCCGATGAAGTGAGCTGTAGCTCATGAAAGCTTATGCTCAAATTGGTTAACCTCTAAGGTGCCACAAGTACTCCTTTTTCTTTTTATTTAGGAGCTCTTACTGCTCCCGTTCACTTTCAATTTTGCATAAATCTTGTTTCTTGTAAAATATGTACAGTCTAGAATTCCCAACAAGTGAATAGCTGCTGCCCTGAAGAATGAGTATTTAATTGTTCCTTATAACTTCTCTTGGATACTATTCTGCATTATATCCCTTTCTACATTTTATTACCACACCTGGGAGCATCTTGCACAGCAAGCCATTGATTCTGCCAAAATACCTGAAAATAATCAGGAAACCTGATATGTGATACCTGAAAAACGGCAGATGAATTGTTCTGCTCTCTGAAATCAATAAGCATGAAAAACTTATTTTGAATTAATAGCCCTCCACACAAACACCTCTCACTATTACTTGTCCTTATTTTCTATCTTTGTAGTTTTCAGAATTTAACATCTTTAGAGATGCCTGTTTTCAAATCGCAACTAGTTGTTGATATTCTTGTTGTGTGGTATTTCCTTTTGTTTTAAGTCTTATCCCTGGTCTACACTGGGGGATGGGGATCGATCTAAGTTACACAACTTCAGCTACATGAATAACGTAGCTGAAGTCGATGTACTAGATCGACTTACCGTGGTTTCTTCACTGCGGTGAGCTGACTGCTGCTGCTCCCCTGTCAACTCTGCCTGTGCCTCTCGCAGTGCTGGAGTACAGGAGTTGATGGGACAGTGCTCGGGGATTGATTTATTGCATCTAGACCCGCGATCCGGTGGGTAGAGAAGACATACCCTTAGTCTTTACTGAAAGCTTTTAGCAGTTAAAGTCAATGACTATTAATCTTGTATCCATTTTTCATGTGACGGTTTTGTGAGCAGAACTGTCTTTGAGCCAAGGCATCACTTCTAAACTTTTAGTTTTACAGAAACCAAAATAGTCTATTGAGGGAATATCCAGACTGTGTTTGCACTTAGGAATGGATGTGGGTTTTGCCGCGGGTGGTTAGCTGTACAAATGACTAACTATATAAGTGTCCATGAACAGGAGAGCTAAGAAAGTCCCCATTTATTAATTCTCAGTTGCCTTTATCTGTACAATATGTACACAAGCTTAAATTGTGACTGAAGAGTGTTTCCCAGATAAGTCTGGAAAGTGGCTAAACCTGTTTCTCAAAGACAAAGGGCAAGTGATGACCTAAGCAGGCATCAGCAAAGCTGATGGCCCATCACCTATCAAGTGCCCATTCTTTGGCAAGAAAGGGGGACGGGCACAAAAGATTTACATCTTAGCAAAGAAGCAGCATGATATCTCCTTCCTCCACCAGACCCCCTGTCTCTTGGGCCTTATCTGGATTTTTTTTTCCCAAAGAGGGGCTGGAACTATAAAAAGTAGGGGTGAACACTCCAAGACACCCCTCTTTCTCTCCCTGCTAATCTCATTCTCCGCACCTGAGAAGACAAAGGAAATACCCATTGAATTCTGGGGGAGGAATCCTGACATGAAGTTTGGTCAGTAATGCTTCTGGAAGCATGTGGTGAGAAACTTTGCTTTAAATCTTCTATAGTTTGTTAGGCACTGAAAAGCATTTTATCTTGTAACTGTTTCTGACTCTTAGGCCTCATTTCTTGTACTGACTGGAGGGTGTGGCTTGCATGCTGGAAAACTGTTGAAGTGGCCCAAGTGGGAGTTACTTCAGCAAAGCATTACAAGGCACCCAAGGTTGTGAGGTGGGGGGTAACACACATCCTTCTCAGGTGTCTGGTATAGTTAAATGACTTCTCTTGACATCATGCTATGACCAGCTTAGAACATAGTAAAAGAGAGAATATCATTGCATTACAGTTACATTCTAGGAATAGCAAAAATCACAGTTTATTGCCATGTCCCTGTCAGAGAAATATAACTGTTTCCCTTTTAAGGTAAGTCAATGCACATATTTACAAATAGTCCCACTTTAGGATTAGCCCAGAATTCATTAAGGTTCCATGGTTTGGTATATGACACTGGGTTCTTCTGTCTCAATTATTTTGATCAGCAGGGAGATGACCAATTACTATTTGGGATTTCCTCACTCTGTTATGTAAGCCTCCTGGATTTAAAGAGAAATGCCTAATATTTAACCTGCTAACCTTAGGTTAACCTCCGTAGTGGTTAACATTCTGAAATATGCTCTGTTCAGCATGTGCGAGTAAGCATTTAAATAAGAACAGTGTGAGTTAGGTAAAACAGATTTATGAGAAAATGTTAAAAGCTGATGTGTGCAGCGGATAACAGTTGAATTATTTAGTTATCCTAAGCCTTTGGGGGAACCCTGAGCAATTTTTGTCCAACTACTTGATTAGCATAAAATAAATAACTCTGACTTAAATAGATCAAGTCTAGTATCCATGCAGCAACAGGAACGACCAAGAGCTATATAAAGAAGTACAAATATGACCATGTTCTATTTTGAAGCATACAATTATTAAATATAGAAGTTGGATATGTAAAAGTCGACTTGGTTATCCAGTGTATTTCTCTGACTGTGGAAGACTTTTCCCTGTTGTAAGCTCACTAGCTCTGTTTTTTCAATGATGATTGAATATAACCCATGTTAACATAATGTGGTGCTGTGTCACCCTATAGTGGTTGGGCCATGCATGTAGGTTTGCGAAATGCTACAGTTTTTAGCTAACAAACTTGAGTAGTTTAGCCTAGGAAGTAGTGGTTCATGCTTTTGGAATCAGAGCTTCCAGTTTGAATCCCTGCTGCCTATGACCCTCCTAAGGGGCATGATGTTATACTTGCATATGGAAAACAAGTGGGAGACTCTTCAACAGTCTGAGGAAGAAACATGTCCCTCTTGCTGATTTCCCTTGGTAGTTATACCAATTTAAATGCTTTTTCAAGTTTCACCCCCCCAACTGCATGACTGGTAAACCCCATGTACCATCATAAATTATTCTTTTCTCTTTTAGTTGCTTTTATTATTGAGTAAGGCAAGTAGGAATTGCCTGCTGGGGTTTTTCCTTTTAAATAGCTGTACCCTGTAACTGTGTTCCTCCTATGCCCCCATCACAGCTGTTGCTTAGCCAAACTCTACAGGTGGGTATAATAATTTGTAATTGTTCCTGTATATTTTTTTCCTAATCAGTGAATCCTTTATCACTTCTCTAAGAAACTTCTCTAATTTATCCATAAAATTGTGGTAATGAAGCACACACTACTGAACACATCATTCCTAGATGTGGCCACCTCAGAGTCGTATAGAGAGGAGCTATTTGATTTATAAATCACTGACATTGAATTTGTTTGGATTGGTTTAGCTTTTTAAAAATAAATATGCTTATAAAAACAGAACAATGGAAGGGAATGTATTTTCATATTGTGCCTTATATTCATTGTCTCCCTAACTACTTTATGATGAGAATATTTCTTCTTAACATGTTTGAGCTGTTTAAAACTCAGCAGTTTGTTTTTGATGCTTCATGTAAACTTTGGTTTCAGTTCTCTTGGGTTCTACTCCTCTGGTGTTTTCTTAAAGGGCTGAATTTGAAGAATCCAAAAAGTCATTTGAACCTATCAAGTTTTGCGTGATTTCACATAAACCACAAACAGAATTAAAACTGGCTGCAGATTTCTTCCACAAACCTTAGTGGCTCTTTTTGAAGAACCTCAGCCCTGGTCTACACGAGGAGTTTAGGTCAAATTTAGCAGTGTTACATCAATTTAACCCTGCACCTGCCCACACAATGAAGCCATTTTTGTCGACTTAATGGGCTCTTAAAATCAATTTTGTATTCCTCCCTGACTAGAGGATTAGTGCTGAAATCGACATCACTGGGTCGAATTTGGGGTAATGTGGACACAATTCGATGGTATTGGCCTCCGGGAGCTATCCCAGAGTGTTCCATTGTGACCGCTTTGGACAGCACTCTCAACTCAGATGCACTGGCCAGGTAGACAGGAAAAGCCCCAGGAACTTCTGAATTTCATTTCCTGTTTGGCCAGTGTGGCAAGCTGATCTGCACAGGTGACCGTGCAGATCTCATCAGCAGAGGTGACCATGGAGTCCCAGAATCACAAAAGAGCTCCAGCATGGACCAAACGGGAGGTACTGGATCTGATCGCTGTATGGGGAAACGAATCCGTGCTATCAGAACTCTGTTCCAAAAGATGAAATGCCAAATTATTTGAAAAAATCTCCAAGGGCATGAAGAACAGAGGCTATAACAGGGACCCGCAGCAGTTAAAGAACTCAGGCAAGTGCACCAAAAAAACAGAGGCAGACGGTCACTCTGGGTTAGAGCCCCAAACATGCAACTTCTATGATGAGCTGCATGCAATTCTAGGTGGTGCCCCTACAACTACCCCACACCTGTATGTGGACTCCTGCAAGGGAGTCTCACACAATAGGGATGAGGATTTTGGGGACCAGGAAAATAGTACACACCAGGCAAGCGGAAAAACCATTCTCCCCAACAGCCAGGAACCGTTTATCACCCTGGAGCCAATACCCTCCCAACCCAGGCTCCTGGACCTTGAAGGCGGAGAAGGCACCTCTGGTGAGTGTACCTTTGTAAATATAATACACGGTTTATAAGCAAGCATGTTTAAAGATTGATTTGCCCTGAAGACTTGGGATGCATTCGCGGCCAATACAACTACAGAAAAAGTCTGTTAACGTGTCTGGGGATGGAGCTGAAATCCTCCAGGGACATCTCCATGAACCTCTCCTGGATGTACTCCCAAAGGCTTTGCAAAAGGTTTCTGGGGAGGGCAGCCTTATTGCGTCCTCCATGACAGGACACTTTACCACAGCAGGCCAGTAGCATATAGTCTGGAATCATTGCATAAGAAAGCATGGCAGCGTGTGGTCCCGGTGTTTGCTGGCATTCAAGCAACATGCATTCTTTATCTCTCTGTGTTATCCTTGGGAGAGTGATAAATAATTCATGGTCACCTGGTTGAAATAGGGGAATTTTATTAAGGGGACATTCAGAGGTGGCCGTTCCTGCTGGGCTGTTTGCCTGTGGCTGGAAAGAAATCATCCCCGCTGTTAGCCACGCGGTGGGGGGAGGGGTGAAGCGATCATCCCAGAGAATTGGGTGTGTGTGTGCGGGGGGTTAGGGTGCCTGTGTACGGCTTCATGAGCCATGGTATTAAGGGGTAGGCTGGGTCCCCAAGGATAGCTATAGGCATTTCAACATCCCCAACATTACTTTCTAGACCAGAAAATAAAGTCCCTTGCTGCAGCTGCTCATACAGACCAGAGTTCCTGAAGATGCGAGCTTCATGTACCTTTTCCGGCCATCCCACATTGATGTTGGTGAACTGTCCCTTGTGATCCACCAGTGCTTGCAACACCATTGAAAAGTACCTCCTTGCGGTTTATGTGCTGGCTGTCTTGGTGCTCCAGTCCCAAGATAGGGATATGGGTTCCGTCTATTGCCCCACCACAGTTAGGGAATCTCATTGCAGCAAAGCCATCCACTATGACCTGCACATTTCCAAGAGTCACTACCCTTGCTAGCAGCAGCTCAGTGATTGTGTTGGCTACTTGCATCACAGCAGCCCCCACAGTAGATTTGCCCACTCCAAATTGATTCCTGACTGACCGGTAGCTGTCTGGTGTTGCAAGCTTCCAGAGGGCTATCTCCACTCACTTGTGAACTGTGAGGGCTTCTCTCATCTTGGTATACTTGCGCTTTGGGGCAGGGGAAAGCAAGTCACAAAGTTCCATGAAAGTGCCCTTACGCCTGTGAAAGTTTCGCAGTCACTGGGAATCATCCCAGATCCGCAACACTCTGCAGTCCCACCAGTCTGTGGTTGTTTCCTGGGCCCAGAATCAGCATTCCATGGCATGAGCCTGCCCCATTGCCACCAGGATGGCCAAATTGCCGGGGCCCGTACTTTGAGAGAAGTCTGTGTCCATGTCCTCATCACACTCGTCACTGCGCCGCCGTCTCCTCCTCGCCTGCTTTTGCAGGTTCTGGTTCCACATATACTGCATGATGATGCGCGAGGTGTTTACAATGCTTATAACTGCGACGGTGATCTGAGCAGGCTCCATGCTTGCCGTGGTATGGCATCGGCAGGAGAGTAGAGTGACAGGGGAAGCTGTGGTTGGATGACCAGTTTTGCAGACTTACTGCACCATCTGCTGCCAGGACACAACAGCTGAGCGGGCGGCACACTTGCCATGGTATGGTGAGACAAGAGCAGCTGAGCAGAGTTGCAGTGGAAGTGGCCCTGTGAGACCAGCAAGAGAGCAGAGTGGCAGTGGAAGCGGTGGATGATGACGGTCATGTAGAGGACCTGCAAGGTGGATCCATAGCAGCAGGAGAGCAGAGTGGCAGCAGAAGTGGTCGTTCGATGATGATGGTTTGCAACCCTACTGCACCGTCTGCTGAAAGCAGTATGGCGCCTGCACGGAAAAAAGGCACGAAACGATTGTCTGTCTGCCATTGCTTTCACGGAGGGAGGGGCGACTGACGACATGTACCCGAAACCATCTGTGACAATGTGTTTGCCCCATCAGGCATTGGGAGCTTAACCCAGAATTCCAATGGGCGGCAGAGACTGCAGGAACTGTGGGATAGCTACTCACAGTGCAACGCTCCGAAAGTCGACGCTAGCCTCGGTACTGTGGACACACTCTGCCAACTTAATGCGCTTAGTGGGGACACACACAACTGACTATAAAATCGCTTTCTAAAAAATCGACTTCTATAAATTCGACCTAATTCTGTAGTGTAGACCCTCAGTTATGTTTGGAGTGTGTAAACAAATCTCAAAACCAGATATTTTGTTTTCAGTCTTCCAAACTACAGTTGTGTGCAGTTCTAATTAATGACACAATGTTTCTGGCTTCTGAAACACAACAGAAGATCTTGTTAAGGTATCGCTTATAAATACATAAAATTGAAGACTGCAAAAACGCATGTTCTGTAAAAGATGTGGTTAGGGTGCACTAGGGTCTTGCCAAAAATGCTGTAGACTGTGCTTGACAGCTGATATTTAAGCTAAAAGTGTAAAAATTACTTGATCCATGAGATAAATAACATTGCTGAACAGAATATGTACTGAACACGGACACTGTAGACATTAATGACAAGGAAATAGGAACGCATCTTTTGCCTGCCCATTAAAAATGTTTGTGATATGCTGCTTTACGAGACTGCATTGTTAATTTTTCTAGGTAGGTCTGGGTAAACCAATAACATGATTCTTTTTCCAGGTTCGTGCTGACACACATTCTTGTCCCCGCTTTTGAGCAAGGTCAAGTGTGCTTGCCATTGATTTAATTTTGTATAAATTAAACCTTGTTCATAATGCTAAGACGTATAGTTACTTTCACACACACACACAACTGATGGTAGCTTGGGTTTAAATGCCTTCTTTTCGGCAGCTACTTATTGATGCTACAAAATATGTAAGGAGATATCAATATACAAGATAGGATTTTGTTTTTCTTTAATTTTAATATTTAAAACTCAAGAGACTCCCATTAAAAAGGAGAGGGGACAGATAGAGATCAGGATTGAAAACCATCAAGGTACCTTGTTTATATACTAGACCCCTTAAAATGCTCACCATGATCTGAGTTTATTCCCCTTTACAGCTTTATATATGCCCTTTTACAGCTTTATGGAAGAAATATATGCTCAACTCTGATGTATCTCTAGAATCACAAATAGAGATGTGATGTGTCAAACTAACATAGTACTCAGAGCTAAGTTAAATACAATAAAAATGTGTTCAGAAACATGCTACCTCAATCAAACATGTGATTGATTCTGTTTATGCAGTTGCCCCAAATCACAAATATGCAAATTTGTTTGCACAATAGTTTGGAAAGTGGTGGCTGTTAGCATGAATACCTCTATTTGCTTCTTGCCATGGGTATTTGTGCTATTCATTGTTCCCTTGTATAAATAGTTTGCAATATAGGACCAAAAACAATGCTGGGGGGCGGTGGTTGTTTAGTAACGTAGTGGCACACGGTGGCCCAACTCAGGATGCAAGTTTCGTGATTGACTTGAATGGGGTCAGGATTTCACCTTCCCAACTCCTCCTAGCTTAGTGTAAACGTGTCATTTATGTGCCCATTACATAATAAGAATAGCACAAACTTGAAGCGAACAACCCATGGGCTGGAAATTTTGATATAATTGACCAAACAGTTCTGACTAACAAATACACGTTAGCAAAATGTCAGAATTTGTTAATGAAAAAAATGGGCTACATTTGAAGGGACTATTCATTTCAAATAATTTGACCAACAGGGCTGCCCAGAAAGCACCCAACCAGAGGGTTCCAACCTGACACGCAGGGTCATAGCACCAATCCAGGGTTGCCAACTTTCTTCTCACAAATCTGAACGCTCTTGCCCCACCCTGCCTCCCACCCCTGCTCACTCCATTCCCCCCACTCTTAGTCACTCGTTCTCCTCACCCTCCCTCACTTGCTCATTTTAACCGAGCTGGCTCAGGGGGTTGGGGTGCGGGAGGGGGTGAGGGCTCTGGCTGGCAGTGTGGGCTCTGGTATGGGGCCAGGGATGAAGGGTATGGGGCTCTGGTCTTGGGAGGGGGTGGGCTCTGGGGTGTGGCTAGGCATGAGACCTTTGGGGTGCATGAAGGGACTCTGGGCTAGGATTGAGGGATTTGGAGGGCAGAAGGGCAATCAGGGAAGGGGGTTCGGGCACAGGAGGGGGTCATGGGTGCATTCTCTGGGTGGTACTTACCTCAAGCAGCTCCCGGAAGCAGCGGCATGTCCCTACACAGAGTAGTGGACAGGCGGCTCTGTACGCTGCCCCATCAGCGCCCATTGGCCACAGTTCCCAGCCAATGGGAACTGCAGAGCCGGTGCCTGTGGCGGGGGCAGCATATGGAGCCCCTGGCTGCACCCTCTGCATCGGAGCTGGAGGGGGTACAAGCCGCTGCTTCTGACAGCTGTGCAGAGCCATGGCAGGCAGAGAGCCTGCCTTAGCCCTGCTGCACTGCCGACCGGACTTTTAACAGCCGGTCAGCGGTGCTGACTGGAGCCACCAGGTTCCCTTTTCGACCAGATGTTTCAGTTGAAAACTGGACACTTGGCAACCATACACCACTCAGGTTTGACATGGTTGCTCCAAGGACAGGAGTCACCATTCTGGGGAGAGTGCAGACAGCGTTCTCAAACAGTGCCCACTCCCTCTGTTTTTGCACGTTGGTTTTGGTAAAAGGATGGGGTGGGGCTCATTTTCAAAGTTTGCCCTGCCCTGTCCCCCCCCCCCCCCGCCCCAAACCTTTGTGCAACCCTGTTGACCAGTTTGTAGTCCCACAAGTAACCTTTAGGATAAATGCAAGAAAATTCACCACTGTCTTCTATATGATTTGCCTGTTCTGTGTGCGCATGCAGTATGTTGGCTTTGTGTCAAATATTGAGTTGGTGGCTGAAACTCAAGCCTAGCTTTACAAATTCTCTTGACCCTTGGTATCTTTTTAAAAATACTGTAAATCAGAGTTAGCAAACTGAGTAACACATACATTAGAAAACAAAAAATAGCAGAGCTATTCAGTGACCTCTTTTCCAGTAGCTACCCTTTATCCTCTTGGCAATTTGATTTCCAAACACATTTCTGGATTTATTTTAGCAGACAAATAGCAGAGTCTGCAGTAAACCAAAGAAATGCCCATTATTTCATGTTTCATGTTCTCTGTGTGTGTACATATATCTTCCTACTGTATTTTCCACTGCATGCATCCAGTGAAGTGGGTTTTAGCCCACAAAAGTTTATGCTCAAATAAATTTGTTAGTCTCTAAGGTGCCACAAGTACTCCTATTCTTTTTGCAGATACAGACAAACATCACTGCTACTCTGAAACCTGTCAAAGAAACAAAGGGACTGGTTGTTCCAAACTTCACCAAATAATCTAATCAACCAACCAGCCTAAAATAAACCTTTTTTTGTGGAAATGCTCCAGTTGAAAAAGACAAAGATAGATATTCAAAATAGCAGCAATGGCAAGAAAAGGCATCCCCACTCTATGGCTCATAAGAGACATGTCTGTGATTACAATGTAGCTAAGCAAAATATGCATAATGCATGGTGTGTGGTAGATCACAGCTCAGTTAAATAGTCCCAAGACTGGTTTGATTAGTGAGGTACTTAGTTTAGGAGCTACTTGTAATGCTAAAGAAATGCCACAATGATTCATGTGAATTAAAACAAAAAACATGTACAAATCTCTAGAAACCCAGTTGTTTCTTTAAGTTTTATTGAATTTGTTCCTCTACCAAAGTAGAATTAAAATGACTGTGCTATGCACAGGGGTCTGTCAGCATGGAGTATACCTGGTTCTTTCCTTTCAAGTCTGACTCAAATTAGTAGCTTTAGAAGAGTGGAAATAGGTCTTTGCCCTCTGGGGTCAGTTGTTAAGGTGTCACTATGAGGAAATAAGGGCATCTGTCACAGTAGCAAAATAGCGCTGCTTATGTCAATCACTGCCCTGCACTTTAAGCCAGAGAGGGGTTTCGCTGGCTGGCTGGCGGGGAGAAGAGGTCAATGCTTTCTGGCTTGGCAGAGGAGAGGAGACATAAAACTGCTGGAAGAGCAGTCAGTGTGCTGGATGACTCACCACCTACAAAAGAAAAGGAGGACTTGTGGTACCTTAGAGACTAACCGATTTATTTGAGCATAAGCTTTTGTGAGCTACAGCTCACTTCATCGAATGCATTCAGTGGGGTCAGCCTGGGCCTGGCCACCCTCATTCACTCGTAACAGGCTGGGCAGCAGTCTCCGGTGCATGGCTTGCTGCAGGACCACGTGCAGTCAAATGTTGAGCGGGGATAGTGGGGGGTGGAGGAACCCCTTCCCATTTCAGAACATAAAAACAGGCAGGAATTGCGCACGGTGGCAGGGGGGAGTGGGCAAAGGTTCCCTGCTCCATAGAAACCCCGCATGGAAGCAATCCGGATGATCAGTGGGGGATAGGGTGGGGAAACACCTTCCCTCACTGCAGGGCGTAAAAGTAGGCAGTAGTTTGGGACATGACAGCAGTGGGGGAGCAGGCACTGGTTCCCTGCTCCATAGATCCCATGTGGAATCATGGTGAACAGGAACAGCAAGGGGGGAGCAGCCCCTTCCCCAATTCAGGCAATAGGAACAGGGTTTAGTTGGGACAGGGTGGCAAGGGGCAGCAGAAACCCCATGGAAGGCAGAAGGGAGGGGCCAAAAAATAGTGCTCAATCCACTCCCACATAGAGCCAGACAGTGTCAGGTGGGCAAAGGCAGGAACCTCCCCCGCCGCCACACACTCCAAGTCACTACAGGAGGGACAAAGAGGGCACTGGAACCAGCATAATTTCTCAAATAGCCCATATAATGGAGGGGGGGGGGAACCTCCCACTCTCTGGGAAAGCGGTGGTTGGGATGCACTGGGGAATAAGAAGTGCATAAGGGGCTACAAGCCGTTCCCTGTTTCAATCAAGAATGCAGAAGGGGCAAAAGCTATTAAGCAGTTTCAGCATGACTCCGGGGGAATCAAAAAGGGAAAGGAGGGGGGGTGCACAAAAGGGAAGATTTCTTTCTCCTTTCCCTCTAGCTTCAGTGGAGTGGGGTAGCAATAGCAGAACAGATTCACAAAGGGAGGTAGCATTCTTTATAGGGGGTATAGGTACACGAAAGAAAAGGAGGGGGGAGTGGGCCCCTCTCATAGCAGTTGCAATGTACATGAACGTTTAGGAAATTATGGTGCAGTTTTTCCCTGCGGTAGTCAGAACACAACAGGATGGAGGAATTTCCATCACTCCCCCTCACCCAGTTAGTTTCATTACCACAGGAACCCAGAAAGCAATCAAATCACACACAGAGTGGACCCAGTGCAGTTGGTTGGCCCCAGGGCAAGCCAGCGGCAGAGTCCATACAGTAAGGGCAAGTGCCTTTGTGGGAGGCTGGGGTAGTGCGCTGGAAATGGGAGCACCGGGTGCAGCATTTGCTCACCCAAGGGCATTGGATTGTCACAGACAGCCTATCGGACTTGGGGAAGTGGGGGCTCCAGGTACAGTTCTCGCTCACCCAACTGTGCTAGCAGCATCTGATGGGGGGCCAGTTAACATGTAGCTGATAGGATTAATTAAAAGTATTGTGTATGAGGTGGTTTCCACAGCACTACTGGCTGTGCAAAGCAGAAAAGGTCACGCAGATCCAGGACATCCCACTCAGGTGATTTCAGGAGGGGATTGCCATCCACAAACCCAGACAAATGCTGTTTATGGAGCAGGAAGGCCAGTCAGCAATGTGGCCCATTACAGAGGAACAGGTGCTGCTGTACATGCTGTCATGGGCAACCAGTCAGCTGGCATCCTCCACAATTTTGAATAGTCATTTGGCCATTATATCTGTCAGTAGGCTAAATGGCTACCCAGATCCTTGTGGCGGTTTCTTAGTTCGAAGGTTTTTGGCGGCATGGTCACGTAGTGGTGGACCCAGGGAGGATTCCTGTTGTCCCATCAGGGTTTCCATGCTCAGGGGCCTCCTTCACATCCTTGGTGTCATATGTAATAGTGCACAGGAGGTCCCTATTCAGGGCAATATTCTTGACAGCAATTTTTGGTGCTTTCAGGATCAGTGAGCTAGTGCCTGGGTCCATCAGGGATTCTACAGGAAAGGCTTTGGAATTTCGTGATGTAAACTGGCACAAGCATGCAGTGGTATTACACTTGTGAAGGTCAAAGACTGATCAAGTTGATCAGGGTGCATTTGTTACGCTATGGGAGTGTGGTGAGCCTGGGGTCTGCCTCGTTCGGGCTTTGAGGGCCGACATGGCAATACGGTGGAAGGGAGAGATCCCCCTTTTTGTACATGGAGATGGGAATCCCCTCATGGCATATCAATTGATTACCATGTTGAGATGGGAGCTAATGAGGTTGGGGCTGCCAGCCCATGAATTTGGTTTGCACTCATTCAGAATAGCAGTGGCTATGGCAGCAGTGTAGATAGGTATGGAAGCAGAGGCTATTCAGGCAATCGGGCACTGGCAGTCTTGAACGTATGCAAGACCGCTGGTCGAAAATTAACATTAATCGGTTGTGTTCTCATTTCAGATATGGGACAGCCAGGCGATACACACGAAGGTGTGGATCTGTGGGCACATTATTGTGTTTTGGGTGCATAGGCATGCATCCAGGTTGCCCGAGGGCTCCCAGCTGGGATTTGGTGGTAAAGCATTACTCAGTTGGCACGCACAGAGGGGCATGTTATGGGATCAACTGATACCACTGTTGCATGCTGTGCGGGCGCATCAGCGGCCACCAGATATATTGGTGATACGCCTGGCAGAAAATGATCTGGGAACACTTAAAGGGGGGGGATTAATGCTTCGAACTAGGAGGGACCTGATGCAGATCCTGGCAGTTTTTCCAGGCGTTAACATTGTCTGGTCAGATATGCTTCAGCGCAGGGTCTGGTAGGGAGACATGAACCCTGCCAGGGTAGACAAAACCAGGAAGTATGTGAACAGGGAAGTAGCCAAATTCTTGTTACTCTTGGAGGGCCCAGTAATTTCACATCCTGGGATATTCTATGGGGCACCGGAGTTATTTCGGGAGGATGGGGTGCGGATGTTCAGTGCAGGTACTCCATAAATTAAGGCATAAAAGAATGGAAAAATGGCTTAGAAAAGGAATTAAGGAGAGGTGCTTGATAATTGAGCAAGCTGGGGGCAGTTGGGGACTCCTCTGATTGATGAAGCAGGGAGCCAACCCCCTCATCATTATAACCCACCTTAACCTCTCCTACGAGGGTGGGTGGTTGGTAAGTCCCCGGAAAGGGAATTGCTGGAGGGACCTGGATGAAAAGTGGAGGGGGGGAAGAGCTGGTGGAAGCCCCTCCTTCCCCAATGGCTGGAATTGGTAGGATCCCGGCAAGGAAATTGCTGGAGGGACCTGAATGGAAAGCAGGGGAGCCGGTGGAAGCCCATCCCCCGCCCCACCAAAAAAAAATGGCTGGAATTGTAGGGTCCCAGCAGTAGATCTGCTGGAGGGACATAAATTTTGCAGCTGCACTCCATATTTTGTCTGCCGGGTTAGTCCCAGACATCCATCTAATAATAAAGTTGCAGCCTGATTAAACCCATGTCTACTGTCTCCTGTCATTCTTTCGGCATAGCCAGACAACAGTCTTTATCTACAAATGATAGCAATTATGTAAATATTGTCAGTGCTTAAGTATCTAAAGGTAACAGTTTTTCATCCCACCTGCCATCATTTGGCACCAATAAAAATGAAAGCTCTCCTATTTTAGACTTAGTTGGGTACAACCCACAGCTGCTGCACTTCAGTGTTGCTAAAACTCCAGTAATCTTGTCCATAAACAGTGTTTTTACTTTATATAATATTTGCCTGGGCAAAAACTGTGAGGTGAAAGGAGTCACACCACACAATTGCCTTTTTATTTTTGTCCCCATAAATGGAGGTCTGTACAATAAGACTAGCAGCTTTTCTCCCCCCCCCCCCCAATATGTAACAGTGCTTATACTGGAAATTTGAGCTCTATATTTAAAAACTATGCTTCAGACTAAAGTAATCAGATGTTTGAGATCCACCCGATTCCTTCTGCAACTTTTTCCAGGTTCAATGAGCATTCAGAAAAATGACTTTGGGGGGAGTGGGAGTGGGAGAAGGGGTGAGGGGAAACACTTGGTTCATTACTTCACCAATAAACCCAGCAGACAGCAAGATCACCTAGTACTCAACTGAGATTCTCAGTTAGTGGTATGGCAATGGGAAAAGTGTGGAATTCACATGTAACACTGCATAATATACATGACTTTATCCCTGATCCTGCAAACCTTTAGGCAAGTACATAATTTTACTTGCATGAATAATCTCATGGACTTAAACTGGGACCTGACTGGCTTTCAGTTTTCATGTGAGTTAGTCTGGTTTGCCTTTATTTCTTTGACTTGGTGGGCTACTGACGTAAGTGAAGTTATGAGTGTCTAAGTGTTTGGTCTTACTGGCTTTTCTAAGCACTGCAGAAAAATTAATGCATTCATCCTTACAACACTTCTTTGGGGAAAGGAAGTATTATTGCCACTATACAGATGGGGGATTGAGATGCAAAGTAAATAACAAAGCCAGGAATAGAACAAAAATCTCCTGAGTCTCAGAATAGTATCATAAGCACTTTGGTCCTAATTCTGCTATCAGACCTGCATGGACAGACCTTTTCACCCATGTAGATATGATTGCAGGATCTGGGCCTTAAATATGAAGACATGTCTGTGTCTCAAAGAGCTTGCAATCTGTTTGTATAGCTCCTTGCCCCACTGGTGTGCCCGATCCTAGTCAAGGACTCTGGCACTATAGTGCCATAAATAAGTTTTCCCCAAAGCTGTCTTGTCATGTTTGCAGCCTGTACAAAACCTTGCCCACAAATTACTGAATTGGCCAATATTTATTTCTTGGAAGACAGATTTTAATTAACTTGACTCATCCTAAATCTAAGCACCAGCAGAAGTAGATCAGTACTTTTTGCATTCTGACCACATTCCAGCTGTACAAAATTAACCATGCAGAGGTCAGTGGATTGTTAAAGTGCCATCCTGTTTCATTATCTTTGTGTTTATTGGTGTTTTCCAATGGCTGTTTGAAAGGAAGGCAATGGTGGAGGAAAGGAGGAAGTAGTGTGAGAGAAAAATGCCATCATCCAAACAGGAAGGAGTTGAATAGCTTTGCCAGATGCTCAACTCTAGTTCAATTTGTAAATGACATTTAATGCTTTAAAAAGAAAATGCATTCAGATATGGTGTGTAAAATCAATATGATTATTATGAGAAATAAAATGGCTATACTTGAGGCAGTAAAAGGTGTTTTGTTTTGTTTTTTTAAGGATTTCAGTAAAAACTTAATGGGATTACAGGAATAATAAATGACCACACAATTTAATCACTTTGTAAGTTGCAAGAGTGATCTTTGAATAAAGATCATATCACTAATTCAGCCATGTCAGCTATTGTTGGGAAATTAAAGTGGTGCTGATTCAGAAATTTATCAATTACTCTTTTTTTTTTCTTTCCTGCATATGAAATCTCAACATGCCTTTGTTACTGGTACACCTAGATCAACAGTTATAGTTTGTTCTATGGTGGGGATGGGCTTCAGAGCCTGACCTGCAACTTCAAAACACTGGCCACACAGTTATTTCGAGAGAGATTGTATGAGCCCCACTAGCCCAAGTCTGTCAACCCAGGCTGGGAGGCTCCCTTCCACAGGCTTTGTAGACATAGCCTGAGGGAAAAATTATAGCTGCTTCACCAACACAGCGGGCAGTGATGATTTGGATGCTATGCATAAGGCAGTACAAGGTGTGTTTTGGGAGTGTGTATGGATGTGTGTGGTGCACCTGGCAGCACTTGTGGTACCACTAGAGGTATGTCCGGGTAAGACCATGGTGCCCTGGGATAATTGTGCCGCATGGAGTACAAGCTACATCTGTTGCCTGCGTGAAGAGAAAAATGGTGAATTTGAAAGAAAAATGGTGCATGCCTAATTCAAAATAGGGTGCATATTCTTCTTCCTGGTATTTATTGTGCTTCTTGGGATGCTTGCCTGCAAAGGTGGTGATGTATTAAGGGGAGATATGTGTGCAGTACCCAACTAGTCCCAACTCTTGCTTTTGATCCTGGTCCAGCAGACACCATTAGGCCAGTCACCTTTGTCCTGGCCCTTTAAACCTGCATTAGCAAATGGCTATACACTGTCGGCTTCATTGAACTAGACGGATTATACAGGGGCCACTGTCACATGGATTCATTTAAGCCAAATGCCTAAAGACATTTTCAGCATAATATACATTCTTCTAACGCCAGCCAGCCATATTTCCTTTTTTACATCTGATCTGCCACACCAAAAAAGGATGCTTATTATGGTCATCTGTCATTCTGAGTATACCTCTCAACCTTCTTTTTTTTTTTTTTTTTTTTTTTTTCAAAAATTTGATACCATAGACTTGTCAATTTTATTTTTTCCCCAGCAATAGCTTTTCGTTTTAGGTTGGAATGAGGACTGCATATGAAGACCCAGTATTCTTGTTTCATCTTTCAGGGTGGCTATTCATTAGCAGCAGTAGCATATTAGTTAGAAGCAGCAGATTTGGTGTATGTGAGGGAAGGGTTATTACAAATAACAAGGGCTTAGGAACATCAACCAATAGAGATTATGCTGGAGCATAATCAAAACCTTTCCTTGAATGCAGCATTTCTTCTACAGAGCCTAAACTGTGCAGGGTAAGATAATATCAAGTGAAGTATACAAGAGAGGGACCCTTGAACATCTCCCACATTAAGTAGTAATAATCCCAAACCAGGGTTTGCTTGTTTTAAAAAATATACGTATTTGAAATGCATACGCGATCATCTGAAATTCATGTTCAATCATAGGAAAGTATGATTTAGTGTTAGAACACAGGACTGAGACATGAGTCCAGAGCTTCTGTTCTTGGTTCAGCCATAGACTAGTCAGAGAGTATACGGCCTATCCAGTGCCTTTAAAACTTCTGTGTTGTGTTTGGAGGGCGGGGGTTTACCTGCTATGAAATGATTGTTCTACCCCAGTTTTACTGCAAATGGAAACACTGTTTAGTATTAATTTAAACAAATATAATCTTTTCTGTTTATAATTGTTTGT
Organism: Lepidochelys kempii; assembly: GCF_965140285.1. Lineage (NCBI taxonomy): Eukaryota > Metazoa > Chordata > Testudines > Cheloniidae > Lepidochelys > Lepidochelys kempii. Next base: position 71,836,393 of record NC_136388.1, read on the forward strand.
GTACCAGTAGTGCTGTGTTCCCCTTCTAGCTACATGCTTATGCTACGATCTTGTTTACGTTCCTATATAAGAAGTGTGTGTCTTACAGAGAAAACAACTTCTCCAAGTGAATTGCTGCTCTTTTGCAATGATTTCAATTGACAGCTTGAGAGCAGGACCAGAGCAAAGCACTGGGTGATTTCAGTAGCTTCTCTTACACCCAGCTGAAGCAATCAAAGAAACTCAGCATAAAAGAGCAAGGCTTGTCAGACACAAGCTAATATATAAACAGAAATCTATACCTCTGTTTTTTTTTATAGAAACTGCAGGCTTGCAAATCAGATTTGTCAAATATTATGCTCCCATTCTTTTTTTTAAGGGGGACCACTACTTGTAGTCAGTATCTCACAGCAATCTCTTTTCTTCTGATGATCTTCCCTGGTTACATTTTATGGTTTTGATCTTCTAATCAGCTTCTTAAATGTTTGATTAAAATTAAAAAGGACACCAAGAGATGGCCATAGCCAGAGATGGGACACTGGATGGGGGGTGCTAGTGCTCTGAGGTGGTACTGAGAAGCCTCTCTCAGGTACTTGTCTGGCTGGTTATTGTTCATATGCTCAGAGTCTAACCATAATTGCCTTATGTAGAGTTGGGAAGCAATTTCCCCACAGATCAGATGGACAGGGTTCTCCTTCCTCTCCTGTGTGGAGGTTGGGTCACTTTCCAAGATGCCCCTGCCCTGTGGACCTACCCAGCCATCACACCCCTTTACCATGAGCTGGCTGGCCAAATTGCAGCCAGTTCGGTTTCATACTGTGCCAAGAAACAATCTGTACACACTCGTGCTCCACACTCCATGTCCTCACCCTCGTGTCCTGCCCTGACACGAAGTGTCGGGACCTCCTGCGATTTCTCGAGGGTGAGGAGCCCTGGTGGGCCAGCCTATATTCCACCCTGGTCCCGAGGCCTGCCAGGGACATCAGCTGGCGGCTCCTTCATGTACTTGGCGTGGTTCACTCCCCTCCCAGACACCTGCCCCTTTTGAGGTGTGAGGGAGACCCTGGCACATGTATATCTGGAGTGCGCCAGGTTGCAGCCCCTATTCCAGCTCCTCCTAGATACGTTATTACATTTTTGGTTGCACTTTTCCCCTCACCTTCTAATCTATGCGCTCCCTATCCGTGACCGCACAAAGTCGCGGGATCTCCTTGTCAACCTTCCCTTAGCCCTGACCAAAATGGCCATCTACAAAACCTGGGAGAGGAGGTTGGCAGATGGGGTTTCCTGCGACTGTGGCGCCTATTTCCTCTCCTCAGTCCAGTCACACATCTGGGCAGAGTTCCTCTGGGCGGCATTCCCTGGCTCCCTTGACACCTTCAAGGAGCAGTGGGAGCTGTCCGAGGTCCTCTGCTCGATGTCCTCGTCAGGTTCCCTTCGTTTAGCCCTGTGACCTTATTCCTGTTCCTGTTATATCTTTAGTTGCCCCCCACAATCATTTGGAATCCCGGATATGTGGATCCTCCCCTTAGGCTGGGAGAGGTCCTTTAGCAGTGGGCTTCTGCCTTCCCGTTTCTTGGCTCCCAGCAGGACTTTCCAAGACCAGTTCCCTGCCATTGCTGGGGCTTCAGGCATTGGTGCATCTTGCTCCCTCCTGTTCTCTGCCTGTGGCACACAATACTTCAGTCTCCTAATGGATGTAATACTTTGGTCTAATTGCAGCAGCTGTATGGATGACAGGGTAGTGTTGGTGGCCTGTGATATACAGGAGGTCAGACTGGATGGTCTGGTGGTCCCTTCTCACCTTAAACTATATAATTATATAGGACAAATGCTTGTTAATAGTAAAATGTGAGCAATGGTACAATAGTGTGCAAATGGGAAGCAGAATGGCCTAGTGGTTAAAGAAACAGAGTCCTGGGTTCTATTGTCAACCCAACCACTCTTTAATGCTAGACCCATCTTTGCCTTACCTATAAATAATAGTACTTCCTCTTTTGAAAGTGTTTTTACGTCCTCAGATGCAAAGACCTAGAGGATGATAAAGTAGCATTGGCACTGTAACATTGCCCATATTCAGTAAGACTGTCATTTCGACCCTGTCCGTCAGTCAGCATTTTCGTATGTTCGTACCTGCAGTACTAGCGATGCATTCTGCTATGATTGAAATGACTTGTACCTTCAAAAGATAAACTTGCGTCATTATCTACAGTGTTATTTTTAACCAATCCTTCTCATTTAAAAACAAGCACACGACCACAGTAGGTGTGGCAATGACCCTAATCATTGCAGTGCACACTAGTATTGCTTTAATTACATTCATTACTCCATGCTTTCATAGTGGTTTATGTCGGTTTTGGTGCTCTTATTCCCAGATGTCAACCCTGAAGCCGTAGGCAGCTCACTATTCACATTGGTTTGTGAACGGGGCGGGGGAAAGCAACCCAGAACTGCTTCAGAATTTCAGGTGGGCAGGGACTCCTAAAGAGAGGGTGCTGTCTGCCGGCATCTGGCGGTGAGCAAGGGGAAATGACTGAATGGGCCAAGCCTTGCATTTCTGTTACTTGACAGTTTGTGGCATTTGGGTCAAAATTCAGTTACATTTTGAGTTTGAGATAATAAAGTGCTATTATACCTCTCAGGAAATGAAAGGACAAAAGAACTGCAATAAATGTGTCTGGATTTCAGGCGAGGGTGTTACCCTGGCCAAATCCTCTTCCATCCCTGGATTGTGAAGATGGATCTGCCCAAACTCCAGACTCCTCCAGCCCGGGGCCACAAAGAGTCAATAGCGTTGCAAAGGACGGGGAGGAGTGAAGTGGCTATTGTAGGAGCACATTCCTTATTGGATACTCACACCACAAGCAGAGGACTGATTTTGCCAAGGCATTCTAGGATGTGAGTCTTACTTTATATAGTCAGATATTGTTGATTGACTATTGCAGGCTTTTCCAAACTTCTTATGTGTTCCATTGCTACTCCAAACAGTGTAAACTCTTCCAGTGTGTGCTGCCTGCTGCAACATATACCTAAGGTCTTTGGTCAGCCAGCAAGTGATAAGTGGGGAGGAGTTCTATTTGCAGCCATGGAGCTCCAACAGACTAATTAGGCTTCTCCAGCAGCTTTGTACTCAAGGGGGCACTGGGCTGGAATGCTGCCCAGCTGGTCTGCAAGTCCACAGAAGGAGTCATCATCCACACTTTACCCATGCAACACTAGGCAAGATTTAATCCTTAATCAACCATTTCAGAGGACAGCATCAGTACTATCATAGTTTAATTATAACCTTGTTTTAGAAAAAGTTCACAAACCCCTTGAGTTCTTTTTGGTTGGACAATGCAAATAAAAGGAAGAAAAAATCAATCTAATGTAGTTGATGGTTTAGTGTGCATATTATTTAATCACGGTTACTGCATAAATCATAGAATTTGTGGAGAAATTGGCTGAAGGGTATCCATAAATGGATTTTTCCAGGATTAAACGTGGTCATCTCAAAATACTTGTTAGCAATAGCATTTATTGTTTGATTTGGTATAATCAAGATATTTTACTGCAAAATTGCCTACAATTCTTCTCTATATTCACAAGAAGCTTTTTGTTAACAGATTCAGATACTCCTGGCATGCTATGCTCTTCAGGTCTGCAAAAGCCCTTCATGAGTGCTTCATAAAGTGCTCCATAACTAGCTGGAATCACCTTATTTTCATGAGACAATCTCCGACTGGGCACAGGCTAAAAAGAATCTGTTCAAGCCATGGGTTTCTGGAGTAATTTCTTGACATAATAGTAAATGGCAATATCCGTTTTTTTTATATGGTTTGCAACTTTCCTTTTCCAACCCTCGGCAGCTGTGTGATTTAGATACTTCTTGATATTCAAAGCCATGGCTGCAAGTAGTAGCAGCTGCCTTTTCTCAAAATAGTTTATAAGATAAATGTTTTGTTTTTCTTTATTTCACATTTAAGGTTCTCTCTGTGGTGTTAGTATACTTACTTAGAATGGCCAGTGTTCTTCTGAAAGGTGTTCTCTTGATTCTGTCAGTTATCAGACCTGCTTACTATCATCTCTGAGGCAATGAGAGCTCCACACACACTTTTGAGGGCAGAATTTGGCTGTGGTAGGGTGTTGGAAAGTATGGGGATCTTTTGAAAATAATAAGTTTCAAAAGCTATTAAAAGATATAACTATAGTAATACAATGGTATCATATAAAATACAGATAATCAATTTACTGTTTGCTTGTGCTCTGTAGTCTACATCTCTGGCCCCTGATTGGGTCCTTGGGTATTGACACACCGCAATTAGTAATTAATAATAAATGTCAAGAAAAAATGATTCACATATAAGCCCTACGTTGAGTAAAGACAAGAGACCTGAGACATTAAACCTAGTAAGTTTACAAAGGTTTAAGGAAAGTGAAAACTTATGAAATATGTATTCCTATCCACCAAAAGAAGAGGCAATGTAGAAGTGTGTCAACCAAAATTGCAATTATATGTCCTGGGGAATAACGTTATCACAAATTCTTTCTGCCTGTGAAATGAAATAATACGCATAATTAGATGTTTAGGTAGCCAGAAAATAACAATCATATGCAAACACACACCTTACGTGGAGAAGGAGACTAGCTAATTGGGTCTTGGATCCAACAAACTTTGAGAGAAAACTAAACCCTTTGTTTCAGTCAGTCCTTAAGATCAGTTGTGTGGTCAGCAGGATATGCAGAACAAGGGTCACTATCTTCCCTTGCTGAATTGTATAAGGTATGATTTGCCTCCTAATTTAGAGATTTTTTTTTTGTCCCTTTCATTACTTAACTAAGGCCAACTCCTTAGACACGTTGAACCTCTGCAAGCCCCACTGAAATTGGTTGACTTCCATTGAAGTCAATAGAGAGATGTGGGTCCTCAGCACTTTTCATGGTCCCGTCTGTACTGAGAGATGTTTTTTGTCCCATACTTCCAAGCACATTTTGGTTTATCAGAAAAATACACACATTAGTATATAATGCACTGTATTTCCTTCCAGCAATAATATATATATGATGAGGTGCTAAACATTAGAGCTACTCTTTGAGTACCAGGCAAAGAATGTTATGTGATTAGCTGTGCTCTTTTCATGGTGTCTCTTGGGTATTCCTTCAAGTCTCTTTGTTTAAATCTCCTGTTGTTGAATACACTCTCTCTACTTTGCCCTGTGTGAATATTGTAGTTTTAGCATGGCTGAGGTTTTTTTGTTTTGGTTTGTTTTTTTTTACTACTCAGCCATCACACTGCCTTGTTTTGATAAATATCCTGAAGATCCCAAGTGTCCACTGTCTTCCCTAGGCTGACACTTCTATGGAACTGAATGTGACTTCATGCATATGCTCAATATCGATGTAAAAGTGTGTGTGTATCTATTTATCTATCTATTGGGACTGTTTGCTGGCAGATGGTGGCAGACAGAAGTGTTGATATGTCTGGCACTTCCTTCTTGTTGTTGTGACTGGTAGCATGAATGAATGCTAAGGAAGAATAACACGGCATGAATGTTTTCTTGTCAAACTGCTACCAACAGAAGCATTTGTTTACTTTGGGCAGGGGAAGGACAATGCTGATGGTGTGGTATTCAATTTGCTTTTTTAAAATCTTTTAGACTTTTTGCAGTAGTCACTGCTTCCTGCTGCTACTCTTATCTTGAGCTCTTTGTCTCCATAAAGAAACAGATTCCATGTGCAATTTTGCATGTCCATAACATGCTTGAGGATGAAAATTCAGCTGTCATGTCTGTGAACTGATGACCAAAATCTCCAAAATACCATATAATTAAAAAAACATTTTACAAATCTATAATAGTGTCTTACCTCACTATACATGATTAGGAAAAAGGACTTGGTCTCTAGCCTTTCTGAGATGAGTGGTAGCAGAATTAAAACTGCACTGATAAGAACATCTATAGAAATAGCTTCCTTCATCTGAGAGAGAAAAAAACTTGTTCTGTATGCAAATTAAGTTTTGTAAACCTCAGTGAAACAGACGACAGCAGATATTGACTTGAGGTTTCTCATCTTAGTCTATAACCATCAACCACCAGGCTCACAATCTAAATCTGATTTCTCTGCCAGTGTTTCCTCACCAGCAAACCACTATGGAGGATATCCAATGTACCATGCAGACTTCCTCCATTGCAAATTCTTGTTTTGTCCTTTCTGTTGTCTCGTTTTGCTTAACAGCACTACTTCCCTTCATTGACTCTTGACTTCATTAAATGCTGGGTTTGGAGAGAGAGAACTTTCATAAACAAATGAAAAAGGAACCATACAAGCTCTGTTAGGACCAGAAGTGCCAGTGAAACACAGCTATAGTTGTTGTTCATAGTTGAAAACACAAATTAGACACAGATTTGGGATGCTAATGAGTCTTTCAAGGCTTCCACATCCTAACTTTCTATCTGCTTTTTCCACAGAAATTTGGGTTAAATTTGCATTAAAGAGTTTGGTTAAATATATGCTCTAGAATTTTGCTGTGTAACTGTTCGATTTTTTTTATTTTTCTAATCTTCAGCAGAGCAAGAAGTACATAAAGTGTAAAAGGTATTAGGTGTCACCAATGTTCAGGGAAAAACTTGGAAAACTATAAAATACTCTGTAGTCATGTAGGCCACAAATCTAAAATCAAAACTTTTTTATCTTGTGTTATATCTAGTTTCTTTGTAGATGAATACCAGTTGCATTTGGCTACTTTTTGGTCATGAAAATGGCTTTCATGAGAGTAGATGAGTTGTTCCATTTTTTTCTTTTGATATATTGCACTTGTTTGTCAGTGAAACTTATTTTATTTTTGAAACATCTTTGATACCGTATTGTAGAGAAGTGAACAATATCCATTGTTGCTATGTATGTAAACATTTAAGGTAAAACATTTTAATTGCCTCGAATCATTAAAATGAAATTTTGGTTGCAAAACTTCATGAAACAACATGGACTATTGTTGTCATTTTTCATTATCAAGTTCTAATTTATCTAACCAAATACGCAGGAAATATATAAGTAAGAAACTTCATGCAAAAGTCTTGATGTTTTGAATTTGTGTGTATAAAATGCAGGTTTGTGCAGAGGGTGGGGCTCTCATTTAAGGATCTCGCAAAAGGGAGAAGTGGCTTTGCTGTTTCTTGTGGCACCATAAGCTTCTTCAGCCAAGACTTGTGTGGAGTCAGGGACCTATGTCCCTGTGTGGACATAGGTCCCTGACTCCAGGGTGGCTGAGCAGAGCAGAGCAGGTGCCCTATACTCGCTATCATTGGGATGTTTATCCTGTAAAGTTAACACAGTGTAAACGCGTATTAACCTGTCTTCCAGAGTTCCCTCTGCTTCACCCTGCAACACCTCTCAAAGGGGTTTGGGGGGCTATGCTGTCAGGGATCCAAAGTCAGAAAAGGGGGCCTTGAAGAGAGTGTGAAGGCATAGACCCTCCTTGCAATTTGTTTTGAGGCAATCCATCAAACCCCTAAGAACTGTGCCTTCTGGGACATGAACCAGGGATGGGGGATCAAACCCTGCTTCCCTCTCCAAATGAAACAACCCGGGGAAACTTAGTGAACCTCCAGGTGCATTCTGTTATGTCTCTTTATGGAAGATGGAGAGCAATACTATTGCAGTGGTTCCATGTTAATGCAATATGAAGAATGAGCCATTAAAAATGGGAAGCTATAGAAGCCAAGGCCAGAAGGGACCATTCTGATCGTCTAGTCTGACCTCCTGTAGTAACAGTGGCCACAGAACTTCCCCCAAAATAATTCCTAAAGCAGATCTTTTAGGAAAACATTCAATCTTGATTTAAACATAGTGAGTGATGGAGGGGATTCTACCCACTACTACCACTACATGGACCAGACCCTAAAGTGAAATGAGGCACGCACTTTTTGCCAGTGGGTTTCACAGATATTTGGTGACAGTAGAGGAATGATGAGACTCAAGAATCCTGAGTTCTATTCCAGGTTCTGAGAGGACTGTACTCTACTGGCCATAGATCCTTCTGTACCTAGCTCCTCCAGCTTTTTCTTGTCCCTGTACTCTGCTCAGCTCCTCATCCAAATCCCAGTCTCCTTCTTGTCCCTCCCCACCATCCAATTACTGCTAGGCTTTGAGGAAAGGATGCTTAATCCTGTCTGTACCACCTTTCTGCTACCTTGAGGAATCCTAAATAGGATTTCCCTTCAGATAGCTTTAGAAGGGAAATGAGCTTATTTCTGAAACCAAGAAGAAAGTAGGAAATGTTCTGTTGGAGTCACAAATTGCTACCCCTTTCCACCCCCTCAAGGCAAAAAATGTTATTTGTGTGGCAGTCTTGAGCATAAATAACCACATCAAGTAAACTACATTTTTATTTTTTCTCTCTCAAAACTCTTAAAGCTTGTTCTCTGTATCTGAGATGAACCCCTCTAGTCTCAAATTAAACAAAAATATAGTATGAGGGCTTTGCCAGTATCCTTTGTGATTAGCTGTTTAAGCCGGTCAGTAAAAAGAAAATGTAACATTTTTAACATGGTAACAAACTCTAAAGAAGTCATTTCACTCCGTCCATGCTCTCTCTCTCTCTCGCAAGTTGTACAGAAGAATAGTGTAGCACAGCTCAGCACTGCAGAACAAGATTTCATAGAGCCCTTTCCAGACTAAAATGGTCTTCCTGGGTCTCCTTAAAACAAAAACCCCCACCTGCTACGTAAAGGTGCGGAGAAGTAAGCACTCATAAAATCACCAAGTTAAGGTTACTTTGGTAACGCTGTCAGCCACTTGGCACACATGTAGCATTTTCTGTTACTTTTTTCTTTTGTAAACTATACATTTTAGTAGATTATGCTTGGTTAGTCACTTATGCCATAAAATATATAGTCTGTGCCCAAATTACTGTTGCCAGTTTGTTTTGGAATTGCCAGACTTGTGCTGCTTTGCTTGCTTACTCATATTTGATGTTGCAGTAACAGTAGTTTCATTTGCTTATAAATATTTATACTATATGTTTAACTAGAATGCCTTCAGTCATATTGAAACAACTATGCTCTCGAGTATTTTTATTAAGATTTTTATGATTTCCTATGCATATTTTGTTTAAAAATGTGAAAAATTCTTAAAGCCATGAAGTCATGTAAAATTTATTTCACTATAATCCCACTATTTCAGAATATTTTCTTTTAAAAATAATAGTTTAAATAACGCACAATTTGGAGACAAATCATACCATGGTTGTGACTTACATTTTGTGGAATGATGAGGTGTGGCAATTTTAACAGAAAATCACAGCTTTACCTAGTAAATTGAAAATCCTGCAGGAAGACAAGATAGAGTAGTAAATAGCAGTGCTGCAATATATCCTTTCTATGAAACTAGAAACCATGGGATAAGTAATGCAGGCTCACAATGGTGAAAAACAGGTTTATGCACTCGGACAAATGTTTCAGTGAAAATGTCTTTGAGCCAAACAGTTCTAAACCCAGTTTTAATTGTATTGTGCACTGAAGACTGACAATGCACCTGTTATGGACTTTTAGCACATTGTGCTAAAGTATATTGCCAACTGTAGGATGACTACTAGTGATAATATATTCGAACAAATTTAGTAGTCTTTGCAAATATCCAACAGCCTTGAGAACAATGACATTTTATGACCTAAAGTAGAGATTCAATGCTGAACTATATAGCAGTGATTCTGTCACAAGCTGAACAAATGGCTTATACAAACTTCATGCTAATGGAAGTAACAGTGTTTTGCTAGTCATGGAGCTGGCAAAAAAGTAATGTTTAATTTGATGGTGAAAATATTTTCACACATTTCTTCTTAGCAAAACCCACACATCCTATTTTTCAAATTCTCTGCAAAGCTAAGACACTATGCCAAGTTAGAGACCAAAGTAAATATCAATGACCAAATTATAAAACTACAAAGAGAAGTCTTAACCACCATCACAAAGCTCAGTTTCTCGGTTTGGTCCATGGACCACTGATGGGCTGCAGAGATTTGGCTGGTCATATAGTGCTGGTTGTTTTTGTTTCTAGCAGCTAACTTTCATAAAAGAAACCTAAAATACAATATATACTCTTCCACATAAGCTGTAGTTTATAGTGGTCACAGAGGTGCTATGCAATAACAAATAGGGGGAGTCATGAATGAGAAGTTAGATGGTCCATGTGATAACTTTATTAAAATGTGATGCACACTATGAAAAAATTCCATAGTCCTGGCACAACACGTTCCACCCTAACAACGTACTGGGCAAAAGAAGTGCAACTGAATATTCTTTACCAAGGACTAATTTTTCCTGAACTCTTTCCATTTCATGACAACTTACCATTTCAGTATATTTAAAATATATCTAAGGTAGCTGGCGACAATATAATGAAAGATTAATGCTCAGTGAGAAAATGTCATCCATATAAAACAAAGGTAAAAAAGGAACGATCACTTTTGAGACTTTAGTAAATCAAATTAATCAAAGGTCAGGTTTCAGAAACTCTGACTACAGATCTAGATCTCATCAGACACTGAGGGTAAAGTTAAAAAGAGAATGAAATAAGGAGTAACATATTACTGATGTAACTTGTTTTTTGTAGAAATTGCTCATAAAAAACATGTAACAGGAAAAAAAGGTTGTGCCATCTTGTGTTATACTAGAGCTATGGCCATTTGACTGCTGAAGCTGCAAAAGACAGTATAGACCCTGTGATTGTAGAAAATATGGAACACAGAGTTAAAATATTTCCCCGCAAAATCCAGTGTCTTCAGAATTTTCAATATGTGTAGAGGATATTTTAACAGTGGTATGCTGGATGGTGTACTTTTCTTTACTATTAATATCACTTTTTTTCTAACTGAAGGTATCTAGCAATTCAAATATTGCCCCATGCAACAAATCTATTTTACTGTTGTGAGAGTGGTTTTGTGGTTAATTAACTTTCATCAATTTTATTATTCAGTGGGTGTGAAAAATTAGCATAAGGGAGAAGGCTAAAAGATTATAGTGTACAAGGAATAGCAACTAACAGGAAAGTTAAATGATTTCTGTGGTAGATACCAACTTGAATCCATCTTTACCCTAGGTATTAGTATAAGCCCAATACTGCAAGGCCCACTGAATCACAACTTTAGCCATTGACATAGGAGTAGATGTGTAGCACATCTCCATTCTTTTCTATAATCAATTGACAGCAATTTTGGATGAAAGTGACTTTCTTTAGGACTTGAGGTAGAATGATCACTCTCTCCTTTCTTTGTTCTTGTGCTAGCTATCAGCTGGTTGAAGTGTTGCCTCATCCTTGATCACTCACCCCTGAATAGCTCATTATTCTGTGCTTGGGAGCTCATTACAGCATCAGATCCATAATAAAATATTGTACCTGCCCTGAAGAGCTTGCAGCTGCATGAGACACTGTAAACCGAGAACCCTACTGAAAGCATTATTGCTAATGATTACTTTGACTTAGTTTTTAATGAGTTTGCAGTGCTTTATGGTGAGCCTGATCTTGCATTCCTTTTACATGACTGACTATATAGCTATATAAAGGATTGTGTCCAGTAGTTATAGCAGTAACACTATGAAGTAGCTTATTTTTAGCAAAAGTGTGAGCTTTAATACTCCAGCTATGTATTTATGTCGTGAGCCAGACTTTTTCTGTTACTTACCAATTAAATATTTTTTTCATTCCTGCCAATTTTTCTGCTGATTTAATGAAACACAAAGTACAGACGAGTATTTGTAGGCAATTTCCTTTTAATAAATCTTCCTTCAACTAATTAGTCTCAGGAACAATCAAGAACAGTGCAATAACTTAAAGTGAACAACATGGCAAGGACTCTAGATAAGAGTAGTATACAATGTTCTTCCAATTCCCAGAAACTTAGGTCTTTATTTGTCAATAGGAAATGAATGCCCACAACAATATTTGGTTTTAATTCATTAAAAGTTTCCTTCACTGACACAGGGCAAAAAGGTTGACTTTTCCCAGGCACCAAACCCAACACTGATCAGCTCTTTTCTTATTCAACACCCATATGGAGAAGAAATGTGAGGGTCATGTTTTAGAACTATGTAGGCCACATTTTGTCCCAGAGACAGCACTTTGAGCATTTCTGGTCTAGTAGAAGCAAATGGGATTATAACGGATGAGAAATGTATGTAGATAATTTTAGCTCATCATGGTATATAGCAGCAGCAGATTCACATGGCTATGATGTAGCCATGGTGGTGTGTAGAATAGACTTCCATCTTGAATGGTCCCTTACAAGTCTCCTTCCCTTGGCAAGAGTCCATCTGGAAGGATTTAGGCTTCTTAAATCCCTGAAAGTTGCAACTTCCAAATTCATTGATGGCCACCCTCACTCTCTTCCTTCAACCTCTGCTGTATAAACCTTTTGTAAAAGCATACCTTATTCTGCACATTGGACGTGACCCCCACTATTGCAGATGTCTTGTTCTGAACTGGTACAAGACTGCAACTTGCCAGGATCATCTAAGTGTCTAATCTGTGATAAAATCAAAACAATGGCTGTTAGGAATACACTGTAACTTTTGAGACTGGAAACTGTATTTTTCTCTCCTCATCCATTTTTAACAGCCATGTTTCTGCTCCATATTACAGGTTTGTCATTACCGCCTCATTGAATATGCATGTCTTAGTTGTCACACAGACATCCCATCGCCCAAACAGAGGCTTTAGAAGATGCTGAAATGTTATAGACACAAGACCTATTGAAACAGGGGACTTCTTTGGTTATAAAGCCACGTCCAGTCAACTGACTAACTAGATACATAAACTATTCACCCATTCAAATAAGTATAAAAACCAGCTTGTGTGTGTTTGAGTATATTATTATTATTTGATGTGCTTTTTAGCTTAATCTATCTGTGGACATTTTGCTATGAAACCTTTGGAGACTTAGTTCACTAATTTCACTGAAAAGAGTTGGTGATTTTATTAATTTGTTTCTTCATGTGTGTTCAATATATTCATCAGATCAGCATTGCATCAGAAGGCACAACTTGCATTTTCCTAAAACTTGTGATAGTCTCTCCTTGTATTTCCATGAAGCTGTCTGAGATTTGCCAAAACAATTTGGATTACAGATAGTAACCTGAAGAACTACTTATAGATTATTCATAAAATGTTTCCTCTTCTGTAGATCTTTGGCTCCAACCCAATTTAAGTGTTTAATACTCATTTTAATGTTAATGGAAATACAAAAAACAAACCAAAAACCTGTCAAAGAATGTGTTCTCCAGGGGCGTCCAGCTGATACCCTGGGATGGAGTGGATAAATCTACAGTGGCAAAGGTTAATGGTCTATCTTGGAGACATCAACTGAAGCCACACCTCCCTTACAATGACATGCAACAACTTCAAGCCTGGAGGAAAGGCCCACAAGATGGAGATATTAAAAATGGAGGTAACCAACTTCTAAACTGGGTTGCCCTGCAATAGTTTTCTTTTCCCTAATGTTCCCTTGAATTTTCCTAATTAACATTTTATCTTGATTCAGTTATTTTATTTTTTACTGCAGTTTTGTCTAACTTGTTGTTGGCCTTTAAAAATGAATACATGCATAGCAGAAAATGAGTAAAGCCAGATGGGAGTGAAGATACAAGAACCTTTTTTAACAGAGTAAATACTCCCAACGTATTGTAATTTTGCAAAGAGGAAGTTTGTGAACATATCATAGAATTCTGAAGCTTTAGGGATTCAGTCTTTCATCCACTAAATTTTATTACTCTGAGGGCATTAACTTTGTGAAGAGTTTGGTATATGAAAGAGTTGTCATTCTGACAACCTTGAGACAAAAGAGGAAAATACCCAAGAATTTCTGATAAAAGAACATGAAGACATTTGATGTAGATAAATAACACATGCATATTCATATGTAAAGTTTTACAAGTTTGACAAGATAGCAATGAAAATAAATAACTGAATCAAGATAAGATGTTAATTAGGAAAAGGAAAACAAAACTTCGAAACTTGAACCAGGGAATATTTTAGTAGAAGATATCAGCCCTATTGGAAAAGGTTCTGCATCTTGTCCTTAGTTAAGATTAAGTAAAATATCTATAAGAGTTGCTGGGTTTTGCCATGATAGGAAACAAATACCATTGTTTGAGGAGTGAATATTTCCCCCTTCCATCTAAAATTGTGTTTTACTGAGGGCAATATTAATGAATGTCTACCATACCTTACCAAACCAGTTGTCTTCAAATTAAACTCATGTACAAGGTCAATGTTCCTGCATTACTATTACAGTTACTTTTTTTTTAAAGTTCCATTAGAAATAGAATTCCAAATTGTTTTCAAAGTCCGTAAATCCTTAAAGACTAGTCGACAGGAAGACGGGATCAATACTGCTATATAAATACCTGTGTTTGAAAATTCTACAACACATTCCGGTAGTTGGAATCAGATAGTCTTATCTGTCCTTGTTACATGCCAAGTGATTCACTACTGTAAATATAAATAACTTGTAATTAATAGCACCAATTTAAAATAGTCATTATAGCTTTAAGCTTTACATCTTTAGAGTGTGATCCTGCATAACTTTCATATGAAAGCAATTTAAATGTGGGATGCAACAACAACCATTCGTCCCAGCAGGTGAATTAGAACCATCATAAACTTTAATCTATTTTGAAAGCTAGTTCTGCACTTAGCAGTTGGTGAAGCACAAAGAGCTGCAGTGGCATACGTTCTCATCATTTACATTGCTGCAACAGACTATTTATATGCACATCAAATTGAATGTATTCATTTCTATACCGTAACAGATTTTAGCATATGGCAAATAACATTTTGATGTGATACAACCCTCCTTCTCTCCCTCCAAACCCCATAATTTCTGATGAGGTACAGTAGATCCTGTTTTTCAAAATCTGTAAGATTGGTGGACATCTCATTGACCTTAGGCTTTAAACTAAATGTCTTTGTTCTATCTCAGTCTCTAGTGATCGAGTTGCTTCACAGAAGCCACCCGTTATATAGTTTGCCATAATTTAGCATCTTTAGTAGTCCTTGATCAGGAGCCTAAAAGACTAACCCACAGTAGCATGGAAATCAAATTGCCTTTTCATGCTACTCACGTTCTCCTGCACATATAATAATCAAACTTTGGGGAGAAAAAGTGGTAAATTGCCTTGTGCCAAGTTACTGCAGTTTGTCAGTTTCAGTTGCCTTTTTTTTCTTTAGAACCAATTGCTTCCAATTATTATATCTCATTATGACAAAGTATTCCAGAATTGTTACTAGATACCATGGCAGTCCTGACTCAATTAAACTGTATGAAGAAGGATCTTCGCTTAATACTCCAATAAGTTGAGCTTCTTCAGCACAGCCAATAATCCTTTATAATAGAGAACACGTTGTAATTTACTGTCATGTAGGACCATATTCTCTTTTACACCACTGAAGTCAGTGTTGCACAATTGTAACTAGAGAATTTGGCTTATTAAATATAAAGAAATTTTCTCACATTAGTGCAGTAGAAAGTTACTTGTAGCTTTGTTGCACAGTGTCTTTAATATATTTATTAAAAAGATATTTTACAGCAATTTATTATGATTTATATGATGTATATGATTTTCCACATTAATATTTTCATTAAATAAATATGATCTAGAACATGTTTGCTTGAGTCCTGTATGAAAACAGAAAGCCAGAGACCAGAAGCTTCTTTTTAGGACTATGAAATCAAGTATGTTATCAAAGTGGGCATGAAGTCTGAACCACCAAATCTTTTAAAACCATGCATGAAACTATGCTAAGTACTGTCGAGCTTATCATCCTGGCACATCACGGCCTGCTACACAAACAAAATCCATTTTGAAAGCTTTTCAGAGCTTATTTTCTCAACAGCAAGACTCTTCATTCGATAATACCTTGGAGAGGTACGCCCTACATTCCCCAACAACTGTGCACTTATCCCTGTCGTTCTCTCAGACCTTATGGACTTCATTGAGTGTCAGTTGTTGCTGCTATATTGGTAACACCAACAGTAAGCTAAGCTTGCTATTATGCAAAAGAAAGCACAGGCACCATAAAACACACATCATTTTAAATACTGTGCTCAGGTAAGATCTATTACTTAGTTGCCCATTTGGATTGAGGGGATTTTTGTCCTTTCTTCCTCCTTGAATGCACTTATTGAGAAAATTAATGTTCTCTTGTCCTCAACCAATTCCAAAAGGTACACAGTCAATTAAAAAAAATCACACTTCTGTCTGATTTTTTATAACCTATTCTTGTAGTTATTGACGCTTTGCTATAACTGAAAGGGATTGAAGAGAGACAATTTCTTTATTTTCAGTTTAGTTACTTTGTACATTTGAAAGTACTTTGTGTAGTCAGTTTCGCTGCTTTACTCTCTCTCTATAAAACAGTCTTAACGGCTCATGTGGGTTTTTGCAGACAGCAAAAGGAAAGGAAAACAGTTAAAGTGGGAAATGTTGGCTGTACTTCCTCAAAATAATTGGTAGGAGGACTTAGGAACAAGTGTAGACAGATACTAAGTAAATTTGAGAAGATTTAATATCATTTTTTTAAAATTGAGTAAATATCTAGTTGTATCTCTTTACATTCTCTAGTGGCTGATATCAAAAGCAGGAACAAGATTATATGACCGCTTTTCTTCCCCTCTCTAACCCCAAGGCAATATTTTAGTATGCAAAATACCTTGTATCATCCATTAGTTGTACAGTACCATGGTCCAGAAGAAAACAGAAGATACTCTGGAGTTATCTCTCTAAATATATGATTCACATTCCCAGTCAGAGCTTCCTTAGCTTGAACTAACTCAAAAAACAGAACTCTGAAACCATTGTTTCAATTAACCAATGGTAATAAATCTTAGTACTTGGGTCCAAATTCCAGAATGGTCATCACCTTCACAGAAAGTCAATATACTTAATAAGACACAAGGAGTTCACCAGTCTGGAATGGACTATGCCTAGGAGCACCCTGGGTTATCTCTGGGCAGGCTCATTGAGAATTCTTCAATTTCCTGGGTGTTACGAAGAAATTGAACCATGTTCAGATTTAAGACTAGATAGGGATCTCCTAGTGTCTTTGGTACTCAGCAGAGAGTGGACTTCTATATAGCACTTCCTCTTTGATACTCCTAAGACAGCATTGCTGTCTGGAAGATTACATATAGCCTAGGCCAGTGGTTCTCAAACTAGGGCCACCGCTTGTTCAGGGAAAGCCCCTGGCGGGCTGGGCCAGTTTGTTTATCTGCCGCGTCCGCAGGTTCGGCTGATCATGGCTCCCACTGGCTGTGGTTCGCCTCTCCAGGCCAATGGGGGCCGCGGGAAGGGCAGCCAGCACATCCCTCGGCCCGCACCACTTCCCGCAGCCCCCATTGGCCTGGAGCGGCAAACTGCAGCCAGTGGGAGCCACGATCAGCCAAACCTGTGAACGCAGCAGGTAAACAAACCAGCCCAGCCCCCCAGGGGCTTTTCCTGAACAAGCGGCGGCCCTAGTTCAAGAACCACTGGCCTACGTCATTGCCCTTTATTGAGTCTGGCCTAGTATCAGACTTTTATACCCAGTTTGCTTGAAGGAGAGCTCAGTGGGTTTGCAGATCTGTGGAACAGTATCAAAGGGAAAAACTGAGTTCCCATTTATATTTGGAAGGGCTACTAGCAGAAACTTGACACGGTAAAACCAATATGTTCATATCTTTGTTTTGTTTTGCCATGAGTGATGTGCAAAAGAAGCTATTACCAACAGATATGCTGTCATTTACACCCAAGATGGACCACCCTTAAGAACTTTCCTATACACCCCATGGGGAAACTCTGTTCTCCACTAACTACACCAGTGGTAAAGGTGAAATAAGTTATTGATGAAGATTAATGTATGAAAGGGACTGTTGATATTATAAAGTAGAACTCTGAAATGTCAGACCGTGAAACTTTTGCAAATTACACGATGGAACTATACCACTAAAAGTTTATTTTTTGGTATTCTTTCAGATTGCTATGGGAATAGTAAATATTCTGAACTAGCTTTTGTCCCCAGATAATTTTAATGTAAGTATTATGGGTACATCTTTCCTGACAATTTTCCCTTTTTACTTTTGTTTTTTAACTGAAGGGATATAATATGTGTTCAGTGTCATTTGGGGCATAGGAAAAGATGTTAGTTAATTTTAGCCTACCAAGAGTTTGTTTTATCATGTGCAGTCCTTTAGAATAGTTTGCATGCCAATTACAATCACACTAGTATTTCACAGCCCTTAATACAATGATTTCCTTAATATTTGTTTGGGTGGGAAAAACACCAAGTGTGTTTTCGAAATGAATGTATCATCTAAGGTCCTATTGAGTCATTGCACCCTGGGCCCTGATGTTCTTCCCCAATAGGACTTCCTGGAAAGAAAAGTTTCTGGAGTTGTAGCAGATTTTTGTTTTAATTTTAGATGGTGACAAGTTGAGGTTCTGTAGTTAACAAAACCATTTGTATTTCAGTTGATTTAATGCTATTAGTTCCAGAATGTTGAGTAGTGTTAAGAAAATGAAGTTTGCCTTGTCCATTCTTGAACTGGCATATACTGATTTGTTTTTAGTGCTGACATTAGAGTTTTGTTCCAATTACCCTTGTTCAAAATAATTGTCCGAATACTTATGGTACATAGGCAAGTTTCTTTCCTTAATCTTTGACTTCTTGCTTAGCTTCTCAAACTGTTGTTGGGAGAATTCTATTCCTTTCCATGCTGTGTCATACCACAATGATAACCTGCTTAGTCTCCTTCAGGCATGCCAAGTCTCAAGGTTTCGCTGTGTGACACATGGATTCCATGTCATTCACACAGTCACTCACTGAAACCAGTATCCGTGACCTTCTGCTCTGTTCCTTAAAAGACCTCTGGACCGTTACGGTCTGTGTTTTCCCCAACTGCTCTTCTGCTCCTGCGTGTGAGATAAGCCACCAGGGCAACAGAGTGGCAAGGGAAAAAGAGAACAGACTGGCACATTGCAACAACAGCCTTTGGTGAATCAGCTGGCAGGCAGAAGTCTTAAAAAAAAAAATCACACAAGCAATGAAGGATGCATAAAAGTCATGGACAAGCAAAATGAGTTTGGGGATCCACTTGCAATGTTCCTAAAGGATGCTTCTCTTATAAAGAACTTGTGATATTTTGTCAAAACCAAGAAAACAGCATTTTTGCTTTTCAAACTTTATCCTTCTCATCAACCCTGTGCAGTAAAAATCTTCAGTCTCTAGGTCTGTTAATCTAGAGGGAATACATTTTTAAGTGGGCCTCAAATATCCATATAAGTATTGTATGTACACATGTACATTCCCCCACGCACAATCATGTAGGGATAGTTGAGGTCCACCTAAAAATGCTCGCTTTCTCTTTACCTTTTTCTTCTTTTTGTCATCTTAAATGTATAATGGTACTCCATATTCTGGCACTACTTCTGGTTGCCATTTAATGAAAAAAAACCTACATGAAACCACTTAAACAGTCTCCCTCTGTCCCTACAAATGGATCCCACCTTCAAGTATAATGATCCCATAGTAATAAATAATGGTGCCCAACCCTCATCCTCTCCACTTGCCAAATACACTGCAAAGGCAAACTTTCTTGGCTATCTGGAAAGTTAACACATTTTCGCTCTAGTGGACCACATCTGAGGAAGCACATTTGAGTGCTGAGTCACGTTCTGGAGAATGCCCTGCTGGCAGCTTCAATGCCTCTGTTGACCATGGCTGCAGTATTACATCATCTGAAGGAATGCAGTGTCTCAGACAACCGGATCCAAACCATTTGTGGCTTTGAAGGTCAATTCCACCACTTTGATATTCACACAGAAGACTATAAATAACCAGTGAAGCTCAAAAAAGAGATCTTGGAGTCATTGTGGATAGTTCTCTGAAAACATCCAGTCAATGTGCAGCGACAGTCAAAAAAGCAAATAGAATGTTGGGAATCATTAAGAAAGGGATAGATAATAATACAGAAAATATCATATTGCCTTTATATAAATCCATGGTACGCCCACATCTTGAATACTGCATGTAGATGTGGTCACCCCATCTCAAAAAAGATATATTTGAATTGGAAAAGGTTCAGAAAAGGGCAACAACAATGATTAGGGGTATGAAATGGCTTCTGTATGAGAATAAGAATTAATAAGACTGGGACTTTTCAGCTTGGAAAAGAGATGGCTAAGGGGAAATATGATTGAGGTCTATAAAATTGTGACTGGTGTAGAGAAAGTAGATAAGGAAATGCTTACTACTTCTCATAACACAAGAACTAGGGCTCACCAAATGAAATTAGTAGGCAGCAGGTTTAAAACAAATAAAAAGAAGTATTTCTTCACACAATGCAGCATCAACTTGTGGAACTCCTTGCCAGAGGATGTTGTGAAGTCCAAGACCATAACGGGTTTCAGAAAAGGACTAGATACATTCATGGAGGATAGATCCATCAATGGCTATTAGCCAGGATGGGCAGGAATGGTGTCCCTAGCCTCTGTTTGTCAGAAGCTGGGAATGAGCGAAAGGGGATGGATCACTTGATAACTACCTGTTCTGTTTATTCCCTCTGCTGCACCTGGCACTGGCCACTGTCAGAAGACAGGATACTGGGCAAGATGGACCTTTGGTCTGACCCAGTGGGGCCATTCTTATGTTAAGCACCTGAGTTTTGTCATTTAATAATGGGGCTGTGCATTCGGATTAGCTTCAGCTTCTGAATATTCTGAAGGTATAACCCCAAGTACAGTACACTGTAGCCGTCAATTCTCAAGACATGGATGCCCATAGTAAGACTTGCATCCACAACAAATGGTCACAGTTACTTTATGATTGAGGGCATATTAGATGCATCTGGTTTTTTTTTCTATTTGTGCTACCGAGGCATCCAGTTGCAAGCTTGGCTCTGATAAATTGTGAACCTGATACACCAAAAAGCTGTATGCTATCTATTAGAGGGGTTGGTTTAACTAGCCAAATCTTCTGGTGGTGTCTCACATGCTAATATTATCTTCATCTTGTCTGGACTGAGCCGTTCTACAAAATCCTCTATTCCACTCCACCAGTGGGGCCAGCTGTAATGGAACTGTGCCAGTGGATATCACCTTCGTGGTACACACACTGTAAGCCAACTCTTCTTAGCAGCCACATACATACACACATTAAACAACTGGGGGGACAGAGCAGAACCTTACAATGACGTGCAAAAGAGACTTTGGAGTTTCAAGTCATCAGAAAATAGGTTATGATTAAAAAAGCATGCCTGTGGTGTTTAAATACAAGATACAGCTGATCATTCAGTGATCCTTGTAGCACTAATTGTTTTCCTTCTATCACTACCAAATGTTTGGGGCTTTTAATGCCTAACTACAGAAGGATGTACCTGAATCACTAAAAAAATGGACTGGAATACATCTGATTTATGTACTGTTCTCTACTAATGCTTACAGTGAGATGGCTGTTCCAGGTTATACAGGTATATCTGTTCAAGCATATCTAGGAAGATATGAAACTTATGTATTGCTTGCTGACTCTTTGGATCTGATAAACACACAATTGAGGGCCCAGTTTGCATGCATTATTAACAGGATCAGTAACTGTAGTTCAAAAAGGAACGCTTGTTTTTTTAAAAAATCTGTCTCTTCTATTTTATATAATAATATTCATAACTTGGTGATTTTAGATCTACTCCTCTTTCCCAGTCTTCCAAATTAGTGATACACTCAAAAAAAAACCTCAGGAAGATTCTTCAGACACCTTTTAATCAAGAAATATTGTAAACTATCAGATGATGATTAAAGGTGAACACCAGATCCACCAAAACAAAGGAGCCCCGAATTTGCTTGTGAATTTGCTAGAAGTGTTCAGTGACACCATTTCCAAAGCCTGCCTATATACCTCTGTGTGTGTGTACCACTGGAGTTCTAAAATGAGTACTTATGTTGCAGTACAGGACTCTTTAGTATTACTTTTTCAAATTTAATTTCTAAATTGTCACTCTTGTTCCTGATTGACTACCAATATTTCCCCCACACCTCAAGAAATTTAGAAAACCAGTTACATGGTTTCCATCTCTCTATTTTTGTTAGTTACAATATGGAAACAGTTATCACTGACTCCAGAGATTCTCTGTTTACTACAAAAGTCTTTAGTCCTGGCTTTCCTGCTTCCTTTCTTTGAGAAACCTAAGTCATATATCATTTTGGCCTGGTTTTTATTCCACTTTTGTGTTTGAATTTTTAAACGATCTGCTGTAGTGTGACCATAAAGCTTTTTATAGTTTCACTTACCTGCCCCAGGAAAATTTATCGTAGTCTTGAGAATATGACCTTCAGATTCTCTCATGAATACTGAGGCAAACTACTTATTTAATTCAAGCTCTCCGCAAAATTGAATTCAGCTGTCACTATCTTCTTGGAGTTCTTGAACTCCAATCTTCTTGCTGGCCTGCCTTCTTGATATGTGTTACTTGGGACCTAATTTTATAGAAAAATACATGCTTAAGTGCAAAGGCAAAATGTGTGTGAAAATGCACATCTATTTTGCATCTAGTCACTGAACATGTAAACACAGTACTTTTGCATACAGATTAGGTGCACAATTAAGTTTTTAAATTACAAATGTGCAATACAATTTCTGAAAATGGTTCTCTCATTGTTATGGTATAATCATATTTGCCATTCACTGCTTTTCCTTATGTTTTCACTTTTTAAAACTCATTTTGTCCCCATAAGTTGTTTACAAAAGCATTTATTTTTATATATATATGTCCATTCATTCATAATTGTTGAAATGATATAGCTATGAGATGTGCACATGCTGTGATGACTGCATCTATTTGCTTTTCATTATTCCCATTGAGACAGTCACCTTAGTTCAAATGGTATTCTTTTTGAACCACGATGGATGATGTAACTACAATAAATTGGGGGAGAATGCAGATTTTTTCAAGAAGAGAGTCAGAAAAGTTTGTGGAAACTAGGCTGACAGAATTAGGGGATTTTTTTAAAAATGATACATGCAGCGTCCACCTTTCTATGCCACTGGGCTGGGATCTTGCCTGACCTCTGTTGCTAGAAAAAAACAAATGGTTCCTTTAAAGGTGAAAGTGTCCTCCATACACAAGGCAGATTTATATATAACAGTTTTAACGAACGTGTGCCCACAAGGAAAGTTGCACTGGTTTAAATAAATCACTTTAACACACCCTTAGTTAAACTGGTGCAGCTCTTAGATTTAAAGAAAGGCATAAAACTCTTGTTTACATTAGACAAAGTTGTGGGTCATTGGGTGCCAGTCAGATGAGCTGATGCCTTTGTTCCCCCAGTTTGACTTCAGTTATTGTTAATAAGGAGAGAGAGAGACTGAGTCAGCAAGATCAAAAGTCTAAATACGTCTGAACTTACATTTAGCAGGCAGACTGCACAGAAGAAAAACTAGAAGTAGTACTGTTGGACCTCTTTCACACACATTTTGCACACCTATTTTGCACACACATTTTGCAGCACATATCTCTAGTGGGGAATCACTATGTATTCCCTTGAACATCTGTACTCTGCTGTAGAAGTGTTTGCCTATTTGAACAAGGTAGGCCCTTGGGTACTAGTCTGTGCAGTAGTGAAATTAACCATAGCTATGCTGCTGAGCACAGTATCTGGCCCATATGTATGCATTTCTAGTGGAAACTTTAATCTGTTCTGCATATAGATTTAGGAATAGCTCTATTTTTATTTTAGAGGATGTTTGTGGGAATCTCAACTGCATAACTAAATGGTTGTACAGTAAAGTTGATATTTACCCCTCTGTAGAGAACCTTAATGCAATAAAGAGGTTCATAGACCTAGTGAATTTTACTCAAGATAAATTTCTTACATCTGTCTTCCCTCCCAAAGAAAGCTAGTTGTTATATATATTTTATCAGTAGCACCCTTTCCTTCTTTAAAGTTTAGATTGTAACTTCACTGGTGCTAAAACATTAATGAAATACATTGCTACATTTATTTTCCAAGTAAAATAGACATTTTTATTAAGAGTAGATTTTTTTTTCCATTGGGATGAAAGATGATCTATGGGCACTGTATGTTTAGACAACATAACACTGCCATCTTCATCTTGGTTTTTTGATAACTTTCATCAGTGTCTCTTATTGCCCTGTGGAGTATGTAAAATTGTCTCAACACTTCCCTTCCCCCCTCAGAAAAAATTAGGTAGTACATTTTTAATTAAAGTTTCCTTGACATTTTAAGGACACTGAATATCTTTGTCATTTACACAACTGATAACAAAGTAATCCAATTTTCTGGACTCCCACAAATTATCCCTTCAAAGAATACAGCTCTGGCTTCCCATGTTTTAAATAAGCATTACCCTTAGCCTAGCAACCACTGTCAATTACTAATCTTTTATTATTGGCTCCAGGGAAAGATTATAAGAAAAGCTGAAATATAGCTGACAGTTTGGTTATCGCATCTGGAGTAAATGAAAAGCATGGCCTGAATCCATCAGGGAAGATTAGGTAAATGTGAGAAAATTACTGATGTCCTTTTACACATGTAAATTCAAGCTGGTTCAAAAATCGAGGTATCTAACTTTTTATGGCCCCCTTCTATTGCTTATTTCACATAGGAGTAATATAGGAGATGATAAAAGTAAAGGGAATAATTCCTTCCCATCGGTGAAACAATTGTAATAACATTGCTTTACTACTCACCTCAAGAGAGACATGAAAATGCCAAGAGTATGTAAACTGTAGTTACTCTTGACACATGACAAAGGGAATGGTTTAAAGGGGTGCTGCTCATGTTTCTTAAAATGTGGTTAAATGAAATAATTAGACATGATGGGAAAACTCTTAATGTTTATATGGTTTTGACTGTTGAATCATTCTATATGTTGAATTATTTCCACAATTATTTAGTAAAATGGCATATGGTATTTTTGTACATGAAACAAAAATGTTTGCAAAATGTCATAAGTAGAAAATCCGATCTCTTGAACTGCACACATAAATAATGCTTAAATTGTTTGGGGAAAAAAATCTTTCACGTTTTGGGTCTAGATTTCTAGCTAGCAGCTGTGAAAGTTTAACAGTACGATGGCTCACCAACACATTGATCTGGCACGTGCTGTCTCAGAGTACGATTAAATTAATGGTGGGAACACCAGTAAATGTAACCCCGAGGAACATATCCTATGCACCAGTCACTCTTACTGTTCTTATCAACACAATTACAAATTTAAGTACTAGAAAAAAATGTACAGCCAAGTAATGACATGGCTACTAAGACGGTCAATCTGTTTCTTCACTTCACCAGGTGGGTATTGCAGTTTTAAGAATGCTTGATAGAGATTCTGTAGGTGTTTGTCTCTGACTGAGGGATTGGAGCAAATGCGATTGTATCTTAGAGGTTGGCTGTAGACAATGCGTTCTTAAAACTGCAATACCCACCTGGTGAAGTGAAGAAACAGACTGACAGAGAAGTCACCTACTACAAGGCAGGCCCAACAAAGAAAGTAACAGAACATCACTAGCTGTCACCTACAGCCCCCAACTAAAACCTCTCCAGAGCATCCTCAAGGATCTACAACCCATCCTGAAGAATGATCCCTCACTCTCACAGACCTTGGGAGACAGGCCAGTCCTCCCTTACAGACAGCCCCCCAACCTGAAGCAAATACTCACCAGCAACTACACACCACACAACAAAACCACCAACCTAGGAACCAAACCCTGCTACAGACCCCAGTGCCAACTCTGTCCACATATCTATTCAAGGGACACCATCGTAGGACCTAACCACATCAGACACACCATCGAGGGCTCGTTCACCTGCACCTCTACCAATATGATATATGCCATCATGTGCTAACAATGCCCCTCTGACATGTGCATTGGCCAAATCAGACAGTCTCTACGCAAAAGATCTGACATCAGGAATCATAACATTCAAAAACCAGTAGGAGAACATCTCAATCTCTTTGGTCACTCAATAACAGACCTAAAAGTGGCAATTCTTCAACAAAAAAAACCTTCAAAAACAGACTCCAACTTGAAACTGCAGAACTGGAATTAATTTGCAAACTGGATATCATCAGATTAGGCCTGAATAGAGACTGGGAGTGGTTGGGTCATTACAAAACCTAAACTTAATTTCCCCAATACTAATTTCTTCCTACTGTTACTCTCACCTTCTTGTCAACTGTCTGTAATGGACCACTCTCTTCCCACTTCAAGTTATTTTTCCTCCTTTGGTATCCTGCTGTTAATTGATTTATCTTGTTAGACTGACCTCACACTTAGTAAAGCAACCCCCATACTTTCATATATTTATACCTGCTCCTGTATTTTCACTCCATGCATCTGATGAAGTGGGTTTTAACCCACAAAAGCTTATGCCCAAATAAATGTGTTAGTCTTTAAGGTGTCACAAGGACTCCTTGCTATTTTTGCTGATACAGACTAACATGGCTACCACTCTAAAACCTATCAGCATTAACCTATGTCCCTACTGTGATGTTATATTAAACTTGCTGTGGTACCATAATAAAGGCATTGTCTTTGTTTTTAATAACAGATATTTCAAAAATACTTATTAATTAGTGTGCATTTTCTTGATTTTGATATACATACTTAAATTCTGTCAGGACCATGGATTTGTGTGGGGGGGAGAGACGAAACCCACAAAGAACATAAATAAATAAATTACTTTGAGCTGTAGCACAGCTGTAATGAGTTCTTTTGTTGTATACAATTTTTTAAGGGATAATAAAATCAAATTATTTTTTAACAACTGATATACATCAGAGGGAATTGTCTATTGCATTATCTCCCAATTTAATAAACTTCAAAAGTTTAGATGACATGACTTCAGTTATGCTTACAAAAAGACATACTGTAGAGTTAATGTATGTCATCTTTCTGTCTAAGCATTGTAGCTGAGTAGGAATCAAATATGAATGACGGAAACTTTGATCCAAGAGGAATCCAATTCAAGAAATTCCCCAAATGGATTTAGATCCTTTCTAAAAGCTTATCTTTCTGATTTTTTTTTCCAGAACTTAAAAGAACATTAAGTTGATAATAAGACCTGCAGATTCTGTCTGTCAAAGATGAATGTATATCAGAATCCCTGTATAACCTGAACTGCTGAGGTTATTCCAGTATTTTATGAAAGATGTACTTAAATAACAGCTAAAACGTATTCATTTCTGATATTTATCTCCCATGTATTCATCATGAATCAAAGCCTCGTGCATTTCATGGGTTTTGTTCTTGATTTTTTAGGTAAATAAATATTCTTTAACTGGAGGGACTCTAAAGAAAAAGGGCTGTGATTCATATTTTTAAGCCTTTCAGAAACATCTTTATCTCAAAGGGATTTAGTGAGGCTTTTACATTACCTTGTCCTGCTTCTTAAATTTTCTGATAGACTAGTCTGAATTTGAGAGAAAATTAATGCAGCAAAGCTACAGTGTGTCCATTATCTTGCGGTCACAGGAGGTCCTAGCAGAAGACTGCATAATGATTCATTTTCTCTAACATAACCTTAACTTGAAGGTGGTAGATGCTTACAGAGAGTTTTCCTAAGTGTTGCTGAGCAGACTGAGTTTCATTTTAAATATTAAGAACAGACACTTCTTGTTGTTTTGGTAGGGAAGTAATGACTCATCATTTCACAGACATCGGTTGACTGTTCTGTGACTTTCACTTCAAAAAGCTCATGCTCTTGTAGGTTAGTTGTGTCAGTAGCTAACCAATTTTGAATCAGACACAATTATGTGAAAGACTGATGTCTGTAAAATAAATAAATCTTACATATCCCTGTGAGCTAGAAAGAGGTTTCAAGCAACATGGTTAAAAAAAGCCACAAATAGATTTAACAGTAATATGAATTGAAATAAGTTGGTGTACACACGTTATCTCTACACACATTTTTTCAAAGCTTAATAATCCTGGGTGCAAAACCAAACAAAGTCCAGAAAAAGAGTTAATATGTCAAGCTCACAAATGAGATGTGTGTGTGTAAAAGCCATTGTATTGTTGCAGTTAATGACCTGGGTTCTTTGATGCCATCTCTTCCTAGAAGAGAAGCACGTCAGTGGAAATTTACCTGTGTTTTAAACAAAGTATGATGTTTAGGTATGTAATCAGAAAGAGGCAAAAACAGGTGTAGTGACAAGCGGTGCACATTGGCATCTATAACCTCCGTAAAGCTGTCCAGACTCTGAGCAGCTCTAAATTACTTTCTGCTTAGTGGGACGTCTGCCAAGTCTCATCGCTCACTTTCTCTTTGATACCCAGATTAAGTGCCTTTAGTGTGACATTGAGGCATCCGTCTCTGGAGCAGACCGGTCTACCCAAGTTGTCTGTGACAGGCAGGCTTGTTTACTAGTTGATTACTATGACACTTTTTGGGGTTATCCAAGGAGTCTGGGGTGAATCACTGCAGAGCCATGTCTACAACCACCAGGGGGAAAGCCTCCCCAACTACTGGCAGTTGGCAACACAAGCACTCCATGTTCCAAAAACTCTGCTCTTTCCCTATGCAGGCTAGCAATCTACACACCTCACTTTGCTACATGTGAGTGCCCAGTCCCTTGTCTTCTGGACACCTGCAATATACACTGATCCACTGCCTCCATGGATGCAGTGCACCGCAGTTCACCACTCTTCCTAGCATAAGGCATTGTGACATTACCAGGGTACAACCTGAAAGCTGTGTCCCTTCAGTTCTCCAACTTGCGGTGCCTTTCACACTGCTTTGCTGTGAGAGCAACCTCTCCTGGTCAGCCAACACTTAGCCTCCATCATGTAAATCACCTCAGCTATACTGTATCAGTGTATAGCCAGTCACTCATGAATTACATTACAGATGAACACCAGCAAATTCCCAGTTCCAGACTTTCCCCCAGAAATGTGTGTCTTGTACTTCTCAGTACCCTCCTGGACAATACAAGCATATATAAAGTCTGTCATTTCTAAAATAGAAAATGATATGTATAAATCTTATCTCAAGTGGATTTTCCCAAACACTCCCATCCAAACACACTGGGTTTAGATAAAACAAGTTTGTTTAACTACAGAAAGATGGATTTTAAGTGATTACAAATAATGAGGCACAAAAGTAATAATTAGTTACAAGTGAATAAAAGGTAATATGCATTTAATACTGAACTTAACAAGCTACATTAATTCAAAGAAAAGGTTTCAGCCAGGACCTCTCCCCCGGTTCAATGTTGATTTCCTTGTCCTTCAGGTGTTTTTGATGTCATGAGTAGAGATGAAGGGAGAAATCATTTGGGGCATCTCTTACCCATTTTTATATCTTTTCCTCCTCTTTTGAGAATCCTTTCCAGCTAGGGTTCAGGAGACAGTCTGTGGGATGGGAACTGCCAGCTGTTTCTTTGCCAAGATGTATATTTCTTGCTCACACCCTTTTTCCCTGCCAAAGAATGGCCATTTAACCAGGTGATAGTCCATTTGATTTGTTGGTACCTGGATGAGATGTCAGTTTGCCTTTTGTCTTTGAGGAACTGGTTTGTGCCTGCTTTTCTAAACTTGGAATGTATCAGTAATGATATAAAGTAGAATCTTTATGTACAATGTTGCCACACATTTTACCAGGACAATAATGATCACAATAGGTTTTCAAATAACTCACAAGGAGCCGTGAGCGATGGGAGTGAAAACATCATTGAAATGCAGACAGTAAATGGTTCCATAGCAAAGTAGGCACAGAGCAGGAAGAGCCATTCCTGTAAACTGGCCTTGCATGCCACCTATGGTTCCTTTGGTGGAAGTGCCACCTGCCCATGGATATGTTCTCCTTCCACTCCCATCCTGCCGGGGCCTGGGAGCATCTAAACTCTGCAGCTGGATAAGAGAACAAAAGCATCCCAGTGGCAGCCAGGCTATTTGGCACATTTCACACTCAGTGCGGGATACAAAGGAGAGTATGATGGGGTATGTTCATGAGAAGAAATGGCCAGCTTTGACCATGCCCCATCCCCACAGCCGCTGAGATGCACCTCGCTGCTGCTGTTATGAATGACAGAATGGGGAAATTGGGGAGCTAAATAATATTATTTATGTTACAGTAACAAGCACACTTCACCTATCTGCCCTGCTGTTTCCCTTCTGGTTTACAGGCTGTGACCTACATATACCTAGTAGATAATAGACACAGTGGGGCCAGAAGTGTTTAGAAAAGGACAGAGCTGTGAAATATGGAAGATTAATCACAAAAAGGCAAAAAAAAAAAGTTAAAATAATGCTTCCTCCCACCCCCAAGTTGTATGCAACAATCCAGGAAGCAGTTTCCTTTCTCTCCTCCCTCTAACCTCTCGCACTGCTGGGACTGGGATGCATAAAAAGTCACTGCTGCTGACCCATGGGAGAAAGTTCAGCACAAGCAGAAACAAACAGTTTGTAAAAGGAAGAATATAAGGATACAGACTTTCAGATGTATGTGGTAAAACCACACTGAACTTTAATAACAGAAGTTGAGATACAGATTGAAAGAAAACCAAGCAAGGTACAGTGGCTTGGGAACATAAGATTACAGGTAAAAAAAGAACATAAAACACAAACTATGACCTATACTTGTTAACAGCTTACTTTCCTGTCTAATAAGATATTTCTCACTCAGTGGTCAATCCTTACAGCATTTGTCCAGTTCAGAAAGCTGGGATCTACTTTTCATGAGACAACCCCACTGGCAGACTCTCTCTTTTGTAACAGATAACAACTTGAGCCATTTCTTCTGCTCTTACAGTTACAGGCTACTGTCTCTTAACCCAGGGTCCCCTTCTTCAGAGAACTCCCCGGGTTCATTTGTCTTTGTCAGTGCTCAAGCGTCCACCTGATCCAGACAGTAAACAAAGTTCTGGCTCTGCAGATGTTAATTATTCTAATGTTGATTGCTAACTCTGAGACCCCACTTCATTTCAGGTGACCAATCTCACTTCAACAGTTTTGCAGCCTAACTTTTTGCATTCAATATATCTTAAACTATGAACATCTCACAATAAACTTGACAATACATTAATTCTTAGTTTTCAGCAGAGACTGTATACAACCCCCTTCAGTGAAATATTCAGAAAATGGCCAGGTAATACACCTGTCTGGGCATGTCTGTTTCACAGTTACTTTTTCCCTTTTATCCTGTAAATTCTTAGGTTCCACTGTATGGTTTGGCAGCTTTGCAGTATTCTGGCAATACAAAACACCTATAAACCAAATGTAATTGGCTAGTGTGTTCTCTATGAATGTATTGCTTTGGTGAATATGGTGAACTGGCTTTTAACAGTGTAATCTATTTTTTTTTTAATTTTGATATTGTATATCTTTAGAATCAGTACAATTCTTTTGAGTTTCTTGTTCAGTGTTTGAAATTTATAATAACTTTTTAAAACTAAGGAAAATCCTAAACAAAATAGTGTTAAGGTGGAGTGATGGTGTTGAGCAAGGTGTATCAGTAACTTAAAGGTTAAAGAATTTTTCACAGCAGTTGTAATTATTCCAAAAGGAAATATTATAAACCTAGGAATTCAGCTGATGTTACAGTTAAGGTATGGGAAGATAAGAAATAAACCATTAGGTCTCCAACATTATGCCCTATAGTGATTCCATGAGTGGAAAATATTTACATACTTTGTAATGTCTTTAAAAATAAGTTTAATCTAATGTGGGAGCATAACCATTGAAATGCCTTTAATTATAATTGCATGGTTATTGCATGTTATCACCAAAGAAGATTTATGCTCTGGAGCTTCTTGAGCCTATGAAGTTTGTCTTTATAAAAGTTTAAAAGAGAGAAAATCTGGCCAAAATCAGTGTTTTTAATGCTTTGTTCCCCACTCCCTCCCTTGACCCCCAAAGCATGTCATTTTCCAAAATTTTCCTCACTGAATTGCCTTCAAAATATAGTAATCTTTCATTTGGTCTTCCATATCACCCTACAAAAAATGAAGGTAAAATACCTTCATCTTAATTCTGAATGGGCTTCATAAATGGGGGGGTTCTAGTTTGATTGAGTTAATTTGAGTGTTTCTTCACATTGCCACATTTTTGTATGTATAGGTTTACTGAGTTTCTGTTCATAAGACTGTCTCTTTTCCATTACTTCAATATGGGCCTCATGCCATCTTACTTTGGAACATACAGTATTTTTATCCTGTATAAATGTATATTCTCAGGGCTGCCTATCTGGTGGTTTCTGCAGAACTCTGTCATTTTATTCAAATTTTACCACATTTAATGCTCTGACAGTTATTACAGAAACCTTCTGGGAAGCTTTCCAGACTCTCCTCTCTCCTTTCCTGTGTTGGAGGTCTGGAAGTTGACAGTATAAAGATTTATTTACATCTCAGACCATTGGTTAATGTAGTTTTCTAAGGGCTGCAAAATATTTTTTGTTGGCTGATTTAACGCAAAGGCAGATTTTGCAAGCAGCTGATTATTAGGAACTCAAGTCCATATTTGCCAAATTTAAATGCTAAGAAACCACTTATTCTTGTTACGGAAAGTGACCGCAATTTTATGTTCTGAATGCTGTTTTTAAATAGTTTCTTGAACGATTTGCAGTAAAACCCAACCTGTGTGTGATGGGCCAAAGAGGCCCCACAACCCATGATGGTGTTAAGGAGGCACAGTCTCCCCAGTGGTGGAAGAGTTAAGCCTGTTGGCCCTACCCCACTGAACCTGCAGCCAGTGTTAGGCATGGAGAGGGGAAATAAAAGGAAAGGGTGCTTAGCTTAGTTCAGGGCTGATGAGGAAGGAAGAGAGAGTTCTGTTTTTCTTTGTTAGGGAGAAGCCTGTTTGGAGTTCTGAGACTGAGCTCACTTGCCAATTGGATCAACCCACCTACATGAGACAACCAGATCCTGGGAGAGAATCGTTGAAAGCACACTGTGGTTTGGAAGCCAGGATAGAAGGGCAGGGCCCACTGAAGGTTTGTGGTGCAATCCTGGCTTTGAGGAGTTGTGTGTATTTTCATTCACAATTACTCTTTGAACTTCAATGCCTTGAAATGGGTAGGACTGAAAGGCACTTTGGGCAAATATCTACACTACCCCGCTACATCAGTGCAGCTGCACCACTGTAGTGCATCTGGTGAAGATGTGCTATGCCAACGGGACAATGCTCTCCTGTCAGCATAATTACTCAACCTCCATGAGAGGTGGAAGCTATGTCAGTGAGAGGGTGTGTCCCTCCAACAAAGCATGGTGTGGACACTGCTTTAAGTCAATGTAACTTACCGTTGCTCAGGGGAGTGTTGTTTTCACACGTAAGTTACATTGACTTAAGCAATAGTGGACACTAGCCCTTGGCTGGAGGGCCAAAAGACAGCTACCTTGACATCTCAAACAGAAATAGACCACAAACCTGCAGCAGGGTGAGTTATCCCCTGAAGGGTCACAGTGGGTATTGCCCCAGCAATACAGTTATTTCATGTAAAACTCTCCATGTCCAGGATTTGAGGAACATGAAACTTAACTGTGGTTCAACAAATCTTTCAGATCAGGATCCTGTGTTCCCAAAAGCTCGCTCACAGTAGGTCCTGGCCTTCTCACAGTAGCTTCAGAAATATTGTTGTTTCTCAGTCCACTGACTGTCTTTAAGACTTCATGATGCAGTTGATGGACCCTCCCTTCTCCATGATTCTAACTGGTCTATTCCTCACACACTGGCTGTTTTCATGGGGAAGATGAGGATAATATGTCACGCTTATACATACTCCCAAGCCAATATCTGTTGGATGGGTGTTTCCCCCTCCCCAAATGATGCCAACATTGGGAAGCACTTCAACCAGTTACCACCAAAAAACCTAGGATGGGGATAATACAGTCCATCCTCCCTATGAAACCAAAACTCATCTATGTTCACTTAGGGTCTCCAATTTTGTTAGTTTTCTGTGAACCCAGAACCTGAAGCAAACTTAATGCTGTACTAACCTATGCAAACTAGTAAGGTGTGCTGAAACTCACATGAATTGAAGACTGGAGCTTCACACAGTTCTATTTTCAACATAGAAGGAATTCCTGTTTCAGTAGTTCCTTTCCCTCAACAGGATTTTTTTTTTAACTCAGCAAATGATTCTGGGAATCGACCATCCTCCAGGGAAGTTTTCTCATCTTAACGGTAGCCACTTGAATATTCTTGATCCCAGGAGTGTCTCACTCTCTCTTTGAAACAGTTTATTAAATACCAGGTTTTCTGTTTTTTCATTTAGACTTTGCATTAAGTGATGACATCACAAATAGGGCTTCTAATAAATAAAAGATGACTAATAAATATTTATTTTACTGGCCTTTAAAATGTATGGACTTTTTTCAAACTGAAAAAAAATTCTCTCAAATTCTATTTCATTTCTAACACTCCTGTTTTTGCTCAACCTTCTTTTCTACCTCTGGTAATATCTTTGATGTTTCATGTCAGGTGATGGTATTATAGAACTCACAAAGAGGATGGCATTAAAAACAGAAAAGGAGGCTGAATCAACAGAGATTAGGGGAGATGAAGGGTAGCATACATTCCACTACCTTATCAGTATTAACAAAGTACCTTGCAAAAGCAAAATTAACTGGATATTTGTTAAGATGCAAATACAGTCCGATAAGAATAGCAAACAGGTGTCAGAGCTTATTGTGGGGAAAGGGCAGTAATATCATCCATGTAACCAGGATTGCTGGGGAAGGAAACAAAAGGGAGTCAGCCAAGGAAAGCAAGAAGGTACAAATGCAAAGTGGAGATTACTGAAGCAATCAGTCATGCCTAGTAGGCATAGCCCGGGTTGGTGTCAGTGCATAGCAATAGGAAGCACTTTGTTTCCCAGACATGCCCAGGAAACACTTCTATTATCTTCACCCCATTGTATGAAGTACGGCTTACTTTCCACTTGTGCCCAGTCTACTCCTCTGGCATGGAATGCCACAACTATGGCTCTATCTCTTAACCAGTACTTTTCATGCTTTCTCCCCACTTCCCCAGGGAGAAGTGTGGCACTGCAATTTTTTGTGGCTTTATGTGGACTGTGGAAGGTGAGAGAAGACTCCTTGGACAATCCTCTACATTTGTGTAAAGGTCAGGCAGAATCATTCCCTAAATGAAATCTTACTTGGTTTTTCATAGTTGATTCTGTGTTTTGTATATACACTTAGAGTGATAATAGATCTATAGCTAAAATCAATAAATTGAATATCCAAAATACATATGCATTACAATATATATATATTTAGTCACATGTTAGTGTAATTCATCTCACTTAATATGAACATAAATCTTTAAATCCTTACTTGTATTGACTCCTGTGGGAGTGGTGTTTGAGTAAGAATTGCATAAATTGGCTTTTAAGTTATTTGGCCATAAGTTACAAATGGATTTTTTAATATTTCTTGTATTATCATGTTCCATAGATAGTTGAATATGTTGCACTATTTAATCAAACTTCTCTCTTCTTGAAAATAAAGTTGTGAATCGCAACCAGACTTTTGTTTCTCTTTCTACATGACCAATAATGAAAAAGGGAAAAAAATTGCTATTAGACAGAACAGTGGAGACTGCAAATGCATTTTGCATAAGGGCACCAAATCATCATCACAAGGTAGCAACTTTTGGTCGCTATTAACATGAGTTGAATTTCAATCTGTATTATAGAAGCACAAGAAACTATATCCAATAACCAATTCCCTGAGCCACCTGGTTCCCTAATTAATTATTTAAAAATATTGAAATTGTAATGAATTAGGTAAAAGTAAGTGGAATTGAGTATGAAGAGTTACAGCTCATTTAATTTTAGATAAAACTATATATCTCAAAGGCAGGCTAAAGTACATTGAAATCTATTTTGCTTGTTACTCTATCAAATTATATATTGAAAGAAACGTAGAGACCAATGTCATACCCCATAAACATGTTGCCAAGTCAGTTTATGCTGATCAGAAGTATCACTAAACTTTTCAAAAACATCCTTTAAAAAAAAGTGTAAAAATAAACTTAAATAATCCCTGGTAACCCAAATCTAAGTATATAGTTTAACATTGCTAAGTATAGTCATTTACAGGCTCACCTTCCCTATTCCATTCCCTTCATACTCATTCTTTGAGAGATTTTTTTCATTACTCAGTTTTGAGTAAAATTTCATTTTATGAATGTCTGTAGGCTGAGGATATCTTGGTGGTTGTTGACTATTCATCTGTACAGTGCATGCATGTAGCATAGTAAATGTGGTATGCGGAGCATTAGTTTTATGCATATGTATCTTCTGTATTAACTGTGATCCTTCATCACACTAAGCTTTCCTGTCTCCCTGTAAACAAATAATAATCATGTGAGAGCCTGTATGAGTTATGATTGTTTTCCTTTTGAGTGGGATTAATTTAATAAATAGCAGTTGCTTTTATTTATGTTCACACCGGGAAATGCAATTAATGTTTATATCATGCTGATGTAATTATAAAGCTTCATTCATTTATTTTATTATAGTAAACTGCTGCTGAGGAGAGCTGCATGTAAGCCAGCGGCATTCAGATCAAATGAGGTGTTCCATAAATGGTGTGATGATGCTGGCTAGTCCCACCAAGCTAAATGCTACTTAATGTTTATCAAAGATTGCCATAGATTCAGAAGGCTGGGAAATACCTCTTAGAATGATCAGTCTGACCTCCGCATTTTGCAGGTATATTCCTTACCTCATTGCTGATGGCTTTCTAACCTCCAACAGCATCCTGTTACATTGTCCTCATCCAAGGGAGCTTAGAGAAGCTCCTCAACAAGTGTGCCAAAAGGTGTCCACTCCAGAGCTCGTGCATGGCATGCTACAGGGCAGAAACAATGAGCAGCTGCTCTCCGTGTCCTGCTACCCTAGGGAAACTTTCTAACTGAAAGCTGGTACTTTTCACAGAACCATTAACTCTCCCTCCACACCTCACTGCATCTATGTACTAGTTTGGGAAGGGCACAGGCACAGAAAGATAGCATTAGTATCACTCCCTCAAGTGATGCTGATGCGGTGGAGAGTGAAATACAAGAAGCACCATGGAAGTAGGGAGAAAAGCATGTGTAGTTGACCCTAAGCATTTGGAGATAGAAACTGGTTTCCACAGAGAGTCTAAGGGTGAACTAAATACCTCAGGCGCACCTCCTTGCCTTTACTCCCTAAGATTAGAAATGGATGCATAGGAAACTGTGGAAGAAAAGCTTGGAGGATTTTCCTGTAGTCTCCTTTTCTACGGAAGAAATCTCTCTGGCCCAGTGAATAAATAAAAACTGCTTGGGTGTTCACTAATACGGTATGAAATGGAAAATGTGAACAATTTTTACTGTTCATATTGTACTTTCATACTCTGTCTCCTTTAGTGCTAATTATACTAACATTTCTCCTCCTCCTCAGGAAATATGAAACATCTTAAATAGTTGAAAATGTTTGAATTTTGAAAAGTTCCATTAATTAATTGAAAATTTCTGCAAAGTAACTTGGTGTTCTGATCGATGTCAGAATATAGAGCTTGGCAGAGGACAAAGACAAATGTATTTGTCTTTTAGTTACCATGCTGATTGTGGTTTTATGAGGATATTAGAATTTGGGGGGGGAAAGTGAACTGGCATGGAAATGAATTTGATTTGGTCTGGTTTACTTACATATATAATGCTTAGTTAATGCACATTAATCAGGATGTTTAGTTGGAATTAGTTTAGTCCGGATGTTTAGTGGGCTTAGCTTGGTTCTAGTGGCTTAGCAAAGCTGTATTCTGATGTTTTACTGTGTCTTTAATCGTTGGTGTATGAATTGTGCCTTTTTTAGAGACTGTGCCTTGAAAATTATCTAACTGCAATGTTCTAGTCATTCATATGATAGATGTTACTATGTGGTAGCACAGATTGTTACCATATGAAACAAATCTCTGAATTACAGAGGGCAGGGAGAGGAAAAACATTAGAGACTTACTGACTGAGGGCTTTTCCACTTAGGTTCGGTCTACACTGCAAATAAAACGTGTCTCCTTAACTTGGGTTAGCTAACTTGCATTGGCTAACTCAGGTTAAAATAGCGGTGAAGGTGTAGAAACTTGGATGAACAGATCAAGTTCAACCCCAGGTTCCCCTATAGTCTTGCACTCGAGCTGCTAACCCACATTAGAAATTGAGTTGCTGTGTCATTAGTGCTATTTTAATCTAAGGGCTTGGGTGCACTTGCAAGTTAAAGAGTATTAAATTACCCCCAGGCACCCTAACTCCTGAGGTGTCCACACTGGCAAGGCACGTAGTGCGCCTGGACTCTGCAGCTGGAGCGCCCCTGGTAATCCACCTCCGCAAGAAGCGTAGAGCTTGCTGCACCCCGGCTGGAGCACTGCGGTGCCACCGTGGACACCCTAGTCTAGTGATACTCTCTGATTGGCCTGAAGGAAGTTTCTCACAATGCCTGTTCTAGCCACTCTGGTCATCACCTTGAAGTCTACTGCCCTGCCCTGCCCTCAGGTGACCAACCATCAGACCTGCCCTTTAAAGTCTCTGGGAATTTTGAAAGTCCCCTTCCTGTTTGCTCAGCTAGGCCTGGAGTGCTCTCAGCGCATCTTTCCAGGTGACCATGCCTCCACACTCCAGGAGATCCCCAGTATGGCGCAATGGCGAGGTACTGGACCTCAACAGTGTTTGAGGGGAGGAAGCTGTCCAGTCCTAGCTGCACTCCAGTCATAGGAATTATCATACCTACAGGCAGATATCAAGGGCCATGATAGAAAGGAGCCATGACTGGGATGCGCTGCAGTGCAGGATTAAAATGAAGGAGCTGAGGAATGCCTACCACAAAGCATGGGAGGCAAACCACCATTCCGGTGCTGCCCCCACGACCTGCCAGTTCTACAAAGAGCTGGATGAGATACTTGGGGCAACCCCACCTTCACTCCAAAGAGCACCATAGACACTTCAGAAGCTGTGGCAGCCCAGAGTGCAACAAGGCAGAAGGATGAAAGCAGGAGCAAGGGTGCTGAGGAGCAGGGGGCCCAGAGTCAGAGGACGGCACGGCATCCCTAGAATCATACAGCCAAGAGCTGTTTTCAAGGCAGAAGGAAGGTAGCCAGTATCAGCAGACAATGCTTGGGGAAGAACAAACAGCAAATGAGGTGCCTGGTAGGTGGCTTTTATTTTGAGAAGGGCGCTATTGGGTGCAGGCTGTTGGGGCAAGGAGGGTTGCAGAACGAAGGGTTAGGGCTGTGTGCATGCCTAGATGCGGAATAGGGCATTGATATACTATCTCACATCATGGTAATCGGCCTCAGAGATTTCATCGAAGGTCTCATGAAGAAGCTGGGCAATCCGCTTGTGCAGGTTCCTTGGCAGAGCTACTGTGCCCCTTGTCCCAGTAAGGCTAACATATCAACGCCACTGTGCCATGAGGAGTGGGGGGACCATTGCTGCACACAGACAAGCCGCATAAGGGCCAGGTCGGAAGCTAAATTGTTGCAGAAGACCCTCCCTTGCTTCCCAGGTCATCCTCAGCAGCGAGATATCTTCCAGGACAAGCCCATCCTGTGGAAAATGTGGGGACAGTGTTGAGTATAGGGCCCACCTGCAGCTGTTGGCTCTTCCCAAGACACAGGGCCCCAGAGGACAGTACGGCCCTGGAACAATCAGTCCCCCCGCCCCTGTGGTTACTTACCATTTTGGGGCTCTTGTGGGTTATGTGCACTCGTGTTGGGAAAGACAGTTTGTGCTATTTTGTGCTCTGGGCTTGTCTATAAGTTTGGCCGAATCAATGCTCTGTCTAGTGTTAACAATGCTGCCTCTGTTAAATGTTGCATTTTGGCTTTCCAGATGCAATGTTGAGATCGGAGCTGTCCTTGTTATCAAAGGCCAAAAGGCTGCAAAGACTCAGGAAGTGGCCGCAAAGAAGCAAGGAGGACCTCCTGCATGAAGTCATGCAGCAGTCCCTTACTGAAAATAAAAAATTACAGGAGTGGTGGGAGACCAAAAGGAGTGTCCCCCAGGAGAATGCAAATCGCCGGCAACAAACCACGGAGCGGCTCCTAAGTATTATGGAGCGCCAAGTGGACTCAATGCAGGGGCTCCTAGCTGTGTATATGGAGCAGATTCCATGCCCCCTCCCACCCGGCCCTGCAACCCTTTTCCCAAAACTTTTTCCCTTGCGCCCCCATGTCACCGCCAACCCACTTTCTCCAACATCTGGTTTCTTATCGCCACCATAAATGCAACACATTTATTGCAAACTACGACCCTTACCCACTGCACTCAACTCCCATCACCATGCACTTTAGCCAGCCTGAAGTGCAACACTCATTGCATGGCACTCCAGACAATATGGCTGAGTATGATAACAGAACATACACAAATCTGTGCTTGTTCTGTTCCCCACCCCACCCCCTTCTCTCCTCCCACACAGCACAAATGTGTCATGTCATGTGTGTTTCTCCAGCAGTTGTGATTCTTTTCAATAAATGATTTTTTTTTTTTTTTTTTGGTTTTGGAAACCACCTTGTTGCATAAAGTAAAAGACAGCATAGCCCAGGAAAGCAACAGGCACAGCTAGTTAAGTGCATCATATGTAACAAACACAAATGCCTGCTAGCATTGGAACCACTGCACTTCACTCTCGTGCAAGGCACCAAAAATTACTGGTGGCTTTCAGCATCGAATTGCTCCCTCAAGGCATCCCTAATCCTTACAGCCCCATGCTGGACCCCTCTAATAGCCCTGGTCTCTGGCTGTTCAAATTCAGCCTCCGGGCTTTCAACCTTTGCGGTCCATGTCTGAGTGAAGCTTTCACCCTTCCCTTCACAAATGTTATGGAGGATACAGCACGTGGCTAAAACCGTAGGGATGTTGTCATCGGCCAGGTTCAGCTTCCCATACAGACAGCGCCAGCGGCACTTTAAATGGCCAAAAGCACTCTCCACAGTCATTCTGCACCTTTTCAGACCAGCCTGCATTAATGTCTGTGAAACGTCCATGGTGAGCCACAAGCGCCTGGAGAACCATCGAGAAAACCCCTTCTGATTTATGTACTCAGAGGCTAGGTCATCTGGTTCCAGAATTAGAATATGCATGCCATGCATTGCCCCTCCGCTGTTAGGGAAACCCATTTCCATGCAAATCCATCCACAATGTCACACGTTGCCCAGAGTCACGGTTCTTCTTAGCAGCATGTGATTAAGGGCCCTGCACACTTGCATCAACATGATTCGAACGGTAGACTTGCCCACTCCGAACTGGTTAGCAACTGATCAGTAGCTGTCTGGAGTAGCCAGCTTCCAGATTGCAATAGCCCCGCGCTTCTCCACCGGCAGGGCAGCTCTCAATCTCATGTCCTTGCACCTCAGGGTTGGGGAGAGCTCAGCACACGGTCCCATAAAAGTGGCTTTCCTCATCCGAAAGTTCTGCTGCCACTGCTTATCATCCCAGACTTGGATGACAATGTGATCCCACCACTCAGTGCTTGTTTCCCGAGCATGTCCGTGAATGCCACAAGCAATCTCGTGTTGTATGCATTATGCGTGTCGACATCATCGTCGGACTCCTCACTGTCACTTTGTAACTTAAGGAGTAACTTGACTGCAATTCATGATGTGCTGGTGAGACCCATCAGCGTAATCCTCAGCACAGGTATTGCTGGTATGCAAAGCGATGCATCCCGGGGTATTGGGATAGGACCCAGGATGCCCCGCACCCCTTTCCCTTCCCACAAGCCTCAGTGCCAGAATGGGAAGAGGTGTTCTTTGGGATAGCTGCCCATGATGTGGCCACGCCACTGTGCTTGCAGCTGCCAGTGTGAACACATGGCAGTGCTTTCCCTGCTGCTGTCTCAGAGGACTGGTTTAATTCCTGGTGCTCTACATCTGCAAGTGTAGACAAGGCCTAAGTTAGCTAACATGGGTTAATTAATGTGATTCAAGAACACAACTTTTTTGGCAGTGTAAACGTACCATAAACCTGTTTTTACATAGATTTAAATCCATTGGCTTCAGTGGAATTAACCCCTATTTATACCACTGTGAAAGACTGAAATTAGCCTAGAGTCTAGATTCGGCCAAGCACCTACGTGTGTCCAATAAAGATAAATTTCCTGTTTTGAAATGTAGCTCAAAAATGTTAATTTAATTTACATCATCTTTGCACAAGAACACACAACACTTGTTCTATATGCTATGAAATAGTAATCTCTGGTAATTATTAGCAAACTTTTCTCACAACCTTAAATCCAATAGCAAGTTTCACGACCTCAGTTTTGCAGTTACTGGTAAAAAATGGTTGAAC
Source organism: Lepidochelys kempii (assembly GCF_965140285.1). Classification (NCBI taxonomy): domain Eukaryota; kingdom Metazoa; phylum Chordata; order Testudines; family Cheloniidae; genus Lepidochelys; species Lepidochelys kempii. The sequence goes on from NC_136388.1 coordinate 71,878,637, forward strand.
GGGTTCCAAGGTCAAAAGGGACTGTTGTGATAATAGAGTCCGATCTCCTGTATGGTACAGGCCATGAAACTACTGCAAAGGAATTCCTAGATTATATCTTTTAGAACAACATCCTATCTTGATTTTAAAATTCAGTGGTGGATAATCCATCATGACCCTTGGTAAAATGTTTCAATGGTTAATTACCCTCACTGATTAAAAATTTACTCCTTATTTCCAGTCTCAATTTGTCTAGCTTCAACTTCCAGTCATTCCAAAGTTATACCTTTGTCTGATAGAATGATGAGCCCATTATCAAATATTTGTTCCCATGTAGTTACTTATAGACAGGAATGAAGGCACCCCTTAACCTTATCTTTGTTAAGATAAATAGAGAGACTTAAGGAACTCAGTCACTATAAGGCATGCTTTCTAGTACTTTAATCATTCTGGAGGCTGTTCTCCTCTACAATTTATCATCATCATTCTTGAGCTGTGCACACTAAAACTGGACACAGTATTACAGAAGCTTTAACTAATCAAAAAGTAAAATAACCTCTCTACTCCTGCTTGAGATTTCCCTATGCATGCATCCAAGGATCATAATATTTATTTTGTCCACAATATTGCACTGAGAGCTCCAGTTTATCTGATAATCCACTGTAATCCACAAATCTGAATGAGATAATTTATTAGAGATTAATTTCTAAAGCATGCTTGCTTAAATGTGTTGGTATAGTGAGCTCTAAAAGATATAGATTTGAAGTATATCATTTGGGTTGAAAGCTATGGTCCTTCCATTTTTTTATTACATTTATTTGTATAAAGCCGAGATAAGATAATAGACCAGCAGAATTTAGCAAAGAGGGAAATTTGAATGTTCTGTGGCTTAGTGCCGTTGTCAAGGTTCCTCCCCCACTCTGAACTCTAGGGTACAGATGTGGGGACCTGCATGAAAAACCTCCTAAGCTTATCTTTACCAGCTTAGGTCAAAACTTCCCCAAGGTACAAAATATTACACCCGTTATCCTTGGACTGGCCGCTACCACCACCAAACTAATACTGGTTACTGGGGAAGAGCTGTTTGGACGCGTCCTTCCCCCCAAAATACTTCCCAAAACCTTGCACCCCACTTCCTGGACAAGGTTTGGTAAAAAGCCTCACCAATTTGCATAGGTGACCACAGACCCAAACCCTTGGATCTGAGAACAATGAAAAAGCATTCAGTGTTTTACAAGAAGACTTTTAATAAAAAATAGAAGTAAATAGAAATAAAGAAATCCCCCCTGTAAAATCAGGATGGTAGATATCTTACAGGGTAATTAGATTCAAAAACATAGAGAATCCCTCTAGGCAAAAACTTAAGTTACAAAAAAGATACATAGACAGAAATAGTTATTCTATTCAGCACAATTCTTTTCTCAGCCATTTAAAGAAATCATAATCTAACACATACCTAGCTAGATTACTTACTAAAAGTTCTAAGACTCCATTCCTGGTCTATCCCCGGCCAAGACGACTACAGACAGACACAGACCCTTTGTTTCTCTCCCTCCTCCCAGCTTTTGAAAGTATCTTGTCTCCTCATTGGTCATTTTGGTCAGGTGCCAGCGAGGTTACCTTTAGCTTCTTAACCCTTTACAGGTGAGAGGAGCTTTCCCCTGGCCAGAAGGGATTTCAAAGGGGTTTACCCTTCCCTTTATATTTATGACAGCCGTGCATTATTCCATAGACCTTGTGACGACATTGCTTCAGCTTGTTCCGTTAGTACCCTTGGATGAATTTCATCAGGCCATGCCAACTTGAATACATCTAAGTTATCTAAATATTCTTTAACCTGTTCTTTTCCTATTTTGACTTGTGCTCCTTCTCCCTTGTTGCTAATGTTAATTGTGTCGAGTAACTGGTCGCGTAACCTTTTTTAGTGAAGGCTGAAGCAAAATACGCATTAAACACCTCCACCGTCTTGATATCATCCATCACTAACTCTTTCCTCTGTGTCTCTTGCTACTAAAGTATTTATAGAATCTCTTATTGCATTTTATGTCTATTGCTAGGCATGACTTAGCCTTAGCCTTTCTGATTTTGTCACTACCTGCTTATGCTGTTCTTCAGTAATCCTCCTTAGCAATTTGTCTGTTCCCACTTTTTGTAGGATTGTTTTCTGGTTTTCAGGTCATTAAAGGACTTCTAATGGAACCATATTGGCCTCTTATCAAGGAGCCAGAATGGGGCAGGCAGGAAATCATGGCCCCCTACCTTTTTACTGGTAGTAAGAGTGAGTGACCGGGACAGGGGGTAGAGAGGAGCAAGGAAGGTGGGGCTTTGGGGAGGAAAGGGGCGGGGCAGGGACAGGGCCTCAAGGAGGAGAGGTGGTGTGAAGGCAAGGGCTCGGGAGTGGTGCAGTGGGGGGACTCCTGTCGTCCCCCCATACAGGATAACTTGCTGTTGTGCCTTTAATAATGTCTCTAAGAAACTGCCAACTCTCCCAAACTATTTTTTTAACCTTTGATTTCTCTTCCTGTAAGACCTTACCTACCAGTTTTCTGAGTTTAAAGTTTGATTTTTTGAAGTCCATTTTTCTTATTTTGCCTCTTCCTTTTCTTAGAATCATTAAAACTATCTTTTCATGATAACTTTCACTCAAGTTGCCTTCAACCCTTAGATTCATGACCAATTCCCCACATCAGTCAGAATCAAGTCTAAAATGGCAGCCTCCCTGGTTATGTCTTCCTCTTTTTTTAAACAGAGTTGTCCCCAGTATATTCCAAGCACTGATAGAATACCAAATAACGAAACACAAAGTATTCAAACAGCTATATGAGCAGTTAAAGTCCCCCATTCCTACCAGGTCTTGTATTTTGGATATTTATATTTGTTTTAGAAATGACTCCTCCACCTCCTCTTCCTGATTTGGTGATCTATAGTAGACCCACAATCATGGTATTACACAGTTTTTCCTTCACCCAAAAACTTTCAATTGGTCAGCCTTCAACTGGTCTGCCTCTCATCTCCTTCTGTACCTCAGAATAAGTCCTATTGTAAAATGCAACACCTTCTCCCTTTCCCTCCGCCACTCCCGTTTGTCCTTCCTGAACTTGGTTATACCTTTGTATATGATATATGACTACTCTTTCTATATGAGTAGTCCAGTCATGAAATGCATCTCACCAAGTCTGTGGTGCCAATTACATCATATTTATTTTATGGGCTAATTATTCCAGTTCTTTATTCCCCATATTCTCTGCATTGGTGTATAGACATCTAAGCTGTTGAGCAGATTTGCCCAATGTTATCCCTCTTATTGGTCCTCTGCCTCATCGTAATTTCCCATTTGGCTCTAACTTCCAAGCCTCTATCAATCACCTTTTTAGTACTCATCTATGGTCTTTTGTTACCCACCCCCTTTGAACCTGGTTTGAAGACCTCCTCATTAAGTTGGTGAATCACTGATGCTCTGCCCCTCCTGGGTTAGGTGAACCCCTATCATAGAATCATAGAGCATTAGGGTTTGAAGAAACTCAAGGTCATCTAGTCCAATCCCCTGCTCAAAGCAGGACCAACACCAGCTAGATCATTCCAGCCAGGGCTTTGTCAAGCCAGGCCTTAAAAACCTCAGCCCTCCCTTCCCAGAACAGTATCCAAATGGTCAAGGAAGCCAGAGCTGTTCCACATGGTGAAGAATGTCCCACAATGTATTTGTGCTATAAATGCATTTTTATTCAATTACTCTACCTGTGAAGTATTTAACATGTATTGCAAACTAACTATGAAAAATAGGTTCATTGGCTTTAAATGTTACACAGAAACTACTATTCTGTTTTCTGCCACTTAACCTACACCAAAATTCACAAGGCTTTTGGAGAGAGCTCCCTTTTATGTATGAAGGCAAAAAAACAGTATTTATGATCTAAAGTCATGTTTAGCAAGCCAATAGATACATAAAATGTACTACAATCAATTAATTAGATTTTACTATAACTTTCTATATCTGGTATGAAGAATGAAAAATACTAATTGTTGAATCTCTATGTTGAGCTAATATAATTTATATTTTAAATTGTGTAATTTTTAATTGTCTCTTTAATTGTCTTTAGAAAATGTGTCCCTTCTGGGTCTTGTACAGGAATGATTTGGGTGAGAAAATTCTATGTATATTGGAAAGAATGGAGGGGAAAGCCTCATAGTGGTTTGTTTTGGTTTCTTTAAGGCAGCTGTTTGGTACTGCTCAGAAATTCAGAATGTCAGAGTGAGTCCTAAAGAGATGGATTAATTAGGGAGTTCAGGAAGGAAGATTAAAAGTGCATTAATTTATCACATGGCTCTTTCATTTATCATGAATATCACCAGCAGCATTTGCTCTCTGTGTGCCTGTCTTTAAAGTTTTGTATCTGACTCAGAATGAAAATTACACAAAGGAATCACATCAATGATCACACTGGTTGAAATGTGCCAGCTGTTGAATTAACCAACATGACACTACACAAGAATTTAGGAAATGAAAAATAAGTAATTGAAACTACTGGAAAAAAGTTTAATGCATTTAGCCAAACTGGAATTTGCCAATATGACATTTTGTGGTATAATCCAAAATAGTAAGGTGCTGTCGCTCCTGCCCTGCAACCATGGGTGCCTCACTATGCTATGCTGTTGTAGCTTCCAACTTGGGTTGCTTACAATCAGCATGCTGGTTACGCCCTGAATGTCTGTGCATATTTGCAGCCCTTGTCCAGCAACTCTGACCCCAGCAGTCCATCAGCACACACCAGTCATACTATGGCTTCCACTAGCCTTGGTTACCACTTGCAGGGTCACCACAACACACTCCTAGTCCCAGATTTCCCCCCAAAAAAGTGTGTAGAGGGCTGGACTATGCACCTATAATAGGTCCATTGTCCCTTTAAAGGGGTCAATGTATAACAGTCAGCTACCTTAAATGGAGGTACCCAAACAATTCACAACACTAGATTAGTTTTAATTAAAAAAATAAAACAAGATAATTTAACTACAAAGATTTTAAGTGAGTAGGATATTAAAGTTAGAAATGGTTAAAAGATTAATAAAGATAAAAGGCTTCCTAGTACTAAAACTTAACAAACTAGACTTGTTCAAGGTAAAGTCCCTACCCACATGTTCCCAGTAACATTGCTGACCAATTTCTCAGGCCAAGTATTCACAAAAATGCAGATTTGCCTTGTCTCTCTTTTGCTGTCTCAAGGACCTTATTTACTACATTCATGTAAACTGAGGTAAACACACATTCCCTTGTTTAAGATAAACCTGCTTAACCATTCCTGCTTAATCAGGGCTATGTGGATTTTAATATGTGCTACCAACATCCTTCCAGTGGAATTCATAACTTTACATACAATGTTGCTACTTACTTTTCCCCATGGTATTATTGACCAGTGAATTATTAGTTTCCAAATGATACCTTGCAAGGCATGTTATGAACAAAGGTTATTACAATAGTGTGTAGGATGCATTTGGTCACAGCTGGGAATGCCAGGACTAAAATTACTCTTTCCATAATGTTGTAGGATCTTTAATAAACCACAAGCTTTCTGGATTTCAGTTTTACATACCTTTCAAATATGATACCTCTAGCAGCATATACTAATACTTGCTTGGAACACTGATTCTGTATTGTCTTCTGCTGAATCTGCAATATTGTTTCCCATAGAAATCTTACTTTTTTTCTTTAAGTCCTTTAAGTATGGACCAAGCCTAATGTTGTTAGTCCTTTTGGACTGACTTGGCCAGTTTTCAACCTGTGTGCACACCCATCAGAGTGTTCACATTTGAAAGTTTGGCCTGTTATTCTTATTACACTTTTCTGTACAAGATGGTATCAGAGAAGATGTAGTACTCTTGTGTAGCTCAATAATAGATGTACTTTTGATTAATAATTGCTTGCTGGATAGTTTACTACAGGCAAAATAGCTGAACTTGCAAATGTTGTTTATAATGTGCATTTAAAGAATTGTGGTTGTGAGAAGTCGGTTGTGGAACAGTATTTTTTTTCTGTATACAAGGAGAAGTGAGTAGGGAATAAAAAAGGTTGGTTTTTAAAAATAGTATTTGGCAACAATGTCTATGTAACCATGACAGTTTGATCGGGATTGCATATTTAATCTTTATTGAATTAATTGTGGAGTAATTTAATTGACAGAGGTCTCATCATTCACTCTTGCAGTTCAAAGTGTGTTGTGTAGCCACAGCTCAAATCATAATCCTGCAAAGTGGTGAGCATCCACAACTTCTGGTGAAGTAAAAGCGTTTAGGATGCTCAGAGTCTCAAAGGGTTGGATGCTAAAATCGGTAGTCGGTTCATGACCTGATTAGGATTCCTTACTCTCTTAAGAAACACTCTTATAATGGCCTTTTTTGTCTTAACCATGATTAACAGACTTCAAATATTTCCTAATAATGTTATCTTGAGAGACTCTGGAAGATAAATAAATGAATTATTTACAGACTGCAAACTTAATTTTTACATGGTTACAAAATTATCCCCAAAGTGATTCTTTTTATAGTAGTGAATCTAGGCAGAATTGTTGAAATAGGTAACTGTTGTGACATCTTGTTCTTCATTACTTTAATTAATACTCGAAAAGCCTTGGTGTATTACTTTAGTCCTGTAGAAGCTCACTATTTTCATCATATTGATCACTGTATCTTGTCCTGAAACCACACTCTGGTCATCTCTGTTACATTGCCTTCTCTAGCCTCTCCATCCCTCCAGTCTATTGAAAAGGCAGCAGCTAAAGTCATTTCCTTTTCCACCACACAGATGTGATAGCCTCTGCTCCTTGAGTCCCCTCACTAATTTCCTGTGCATCTTGTACCCACCTTTTAACGTCTTGCATGTCTCCTCATCATCCCAGGTTAGATTTTTTTCCCTTGCTTTTTTCCTCCCCTAAGTATGGGTTACATCCACCTTTTTCGCAAGTGAATGGGAGCGTCTCCATTTATTTCCATGGTATTTGGATCACTTTTAGTTTCTAAGTTCTTCCAGGCATGCCTTACTCTGTATTTTCCAAATAAATGACTAGTGCCATATACATTTACAAAAACCAACAAACGGAAACCACTACCCACCGCCACCCACACAAAGCAAGGCATAGCCTAAACGTAATGAGGCAAATTAAAAATTTGGTTTCTCTCTGTTTTTTCAATTTCCTCATGGGGATTGATGCTGACTCTTCCCAGAGTTAACATGCTTCATTGTGCCCCGCTATAAACACCAGCACACATGTATCTTGCCTTGATGTTTGACTTACTCAGTTAGCTCTCTCGTTTGTTTAATCTAAACTGATATTTCACCTGTTTTGATATATAACCTGCCTTGATGTTTGACTTTTTCTGATGCTAACTTGCTCTGATGTTTAACCTGATCCAGTGTTCTGATTTGATCCATTGATTAACCTGAACTGATGTGTAACTCAGCCCAGTGTGCAGATGATCTGATACTGACAGGATACAAAATTGACAAGACTCAGTGTTGACAGCATCAGAATAATTATAGACTGCTGTTGAGAATATCATATTTAAAAGTACAGCCTTTTAAAGTCAGAATTCTAATCAAATCTCACACACTATCATTAATTTTATGGCAAAGAATACTAAAATTTCATAGTAGCATCTTCATTTCAGAATTTTGGTCATTTAAATTTTTATTAATTGTTTTGTCTTATTTCTTGACCACAGTATTATTGAATTCATAAGTTAGTAGTGGTAAAGATACCTTAATCAAAATGGTTTGTATAATTATGATATCACTTCTGTTCCTACTGAAGTCAATGGAGTACAATGAAACACTATGTGAAGAAAAGAACAATTCCTGAAATACTTGGCATTTTTTCTGAAAATGTATTCATTTGAGAACATAAGAATAGTCATACTGGGTCAGACCAAAGGTCCATCTACTCCAGTATCCTGTCTTCTGATAGTGGCCAATGCCAGGTGCTTCAGAGGGAATGAACAGAATTCCCATTGTTTCATGTTCTCTGTGTGTATAAATCTCCCCACTGTATTTTCCACTGAATACATCCGATGAAGTGAGCTGTAGCTCACAAAAGCTTATGCTCAAATAAATTTGTTAGTCTCTAAGGTGCCACAAGTACTTCTTTTCTTTGAACAGAATGGGTAATCATCAAGTGATCCATCCCATCACCCATTTCCAGCTTCTGCCAAACAGAGGCTAGGAACACCAACCTGGCTAATGGCCATTGATGGACCTATCCTTCATGAACTTATCTAGTTCTTTTTTGAACCCTGTTATAGTATTGGCCTTCGCAACATCAGCTGACACAGAGAGCCACAGGCTGACTGTGCATTGTATGAAGAAATACGTGCTTTTGTTTGTTTTAAACCTGCTGCCTATTAATTTCATTTTGTGACCCCTAGTTCTTATGTTGTGAAAAGGAGTAAATAGCACTTCCTTATTTACTTTCTCCACACCAGTTACGATTTTATAGACCTCTATCATATCGCCCCTTATTCGTCTCTTTTCCAAGCTGAAAATTCCCAGTCATCTTAATCTCTCCTCATATGAAAGCTGTTCCATACCCTAATCACTTTTGTTGCCCTTTTCTATATGTTTTCCATTTCCAATATATCTTTTTTGAGATGAGGTGATAAGACCTGCATGCAGTATTCAAGATGTGGGCATACCATGGGTTTATATAGAGACAATATGATATTTTCTATCCCTTTCCTAACGATTCCCAACATTGTTAGCTTTTTTTGACTGCTGCTGCACATTGAGTGGATGTTTTCAGAGAACTATTCACAATGGCTTCAAGGTCACTTTCTTGTGTGGTAACAACTAATTTGGACTCCATCATTTTATCTGTATAGCAGGATTATGTTTTCTTCTGTGCATTATTTTGCATTTATCAACATTGAATTTCATCTGCCATGTTGTTGCCCAGTCACCCAGTTTTGTGAGATCCCTTTGTCACTCTTCGCTATCTGCTTTAGATTTAACTATCTTAAGTAATTTTGTATCATCTGCAAATTTTGCCACCTCACTGTATACTCTTTTTTCAGATCATTTATTTTCCAGATAGCAAGCCACACACTTTTCTTCCAGTGTTGTAAGTTGTATTGGTTGAATTCCGGGGTTATTTTTGAAGGTGAGAGAAAATCAGATGTGCAATTCTGTTAAACCATCTACAGAGCTAGTCATCAGTAAACACTGAGTCCTCTAAGGTGGTATTTATCTGGATCACATACAGTGCAACAGCTTTTTGCACAGACAAAACAAAACTTGTTTTAGTTAAATGTCTGAGGTAACTAAAAAAATGTCATTTCTCCATAGTTGTCCCTTACATATATTTGGTTTACCTTCCCCTAGAAAGATCTTACTTTTTATCTCAGATTTTATATTCAGGTGGATTATTCTGTATGGTAAGTATTAAAACACTTCTGCAGCGATGAATACATGTCTATCTTCTACTTACTGGCACATCTGAATAAGACTCTACACTTTAAAAAAGTATTTCTCTTTTGAATGATGTCTTGCTCCTAAATAACTAACCCTTTCTGATTGGGGTGTCACACTCCCACTGAACACTTAATAACTGAAGGGATATCTCTCTTGAGGTTTGTATTTCAACAAGAAAGTCTCTCGCTAATTTAAATTAGACTTTTGAGGTTCAGAAGCTTGTATTTTCGTATTTAAAGGATCCTGGGTTAGACATATTCCTATTTTTCAACACTAATGGGGCAGTCTTGATTCAAGAGTTCTGTGACAGGGCGAAGTTGGAAATACTGCATTTTTCTAAAAACTTCTTGATAGTTTGGAAGAAACCCATTTTAATTAGGATTGTCTTCCAAAATGTATCTTTCCAGGGATGGTGCTTTTAAGATTCAAGACTTTGGCTTGTGTGAGTTTTTTGCTAATGAATTCTTATTTGGGAAGAACCTCTGAAGACTGTGCGATTGCTTTTCAGTGGTATATAATGCTAATGCTTTTATTTTATATATCTGCTTTTGGCTTCATGAAAACATAGCACAGTTTTCCATTCTGTTTTATCAAAAAGCAGCATGTGTGCATGTGCACTTATGATCTCCCTAACTCTTCACAGGAAAGTTTATTTTTATTACGTAGTTCTCAAGGTATATTAGAAGACTTTGTAAGGCCATATAATTCATGTTGTCCACAGTAGAGCTCACAGATGTCAATAAGAATTGTGTTAGTTAATTGGGGGTAGTGAATGTCTTAAATGTGAGCTAATGCTATGATAGCATGGCAAGTTCAGATTGGGATTTTTATTCTCACTCATTCTCTTGAGTGAAATAACAAAACACCCTTACTTTTCTATAGAATTTGAATTTTAAAAGTGACTGTCCATATGTCAACTATTAGTTAGGCACCCCGACAGTTGATCTTTCTGGCTTCTTGGTAAGCTGAGAATTCTGCCCCTTAAATCTTTCTTGTGACATGGACAGTATAGTACTTCAGATACAAAATGCCTTCTCCTGCTCCTATTCAAGTCAGTGGCAAAATTTTCCATCAACTTCAGTGAGAAGTTGGACACACAGAAGGGTATATGTATATAGCATTATATACATCTTTGATAAAAGAGGTCTGAGTCCCTGCTCTGTAATGACTCAAATGATACTAAAGGAGTAACACACACACTTTTTTAAAACATTTTTACTTCAGGGAAAAAACGCAACATGAAATTGCAAACACATGAGCAGTATCATTAGATCAAGAGAGTCTATAAATTAAATGACAACAGCCAAGCATAATCTTAAAACATCAAGGGAAATACATATGTAAAGTGTGGCCAGATAACATACACAGTTAAACATAGCAAATTCAGCTGGAAGAGGATATCTATATAACATCCCAAAGGGATTTCACTTTTTCACATAAACAAGATGTAATAATAATGAAGAGGAAAAGTAAGCACAAAAAAAAATTAAAATAAAAACGAGTCCAGTGGCACCTTGAAGACTAACAGATTTATTTGGGCATCCACCCTGATTGAACTGGCCCTGTCAACACTGGTTCTTCACTTGTGACGTAACTCCCATCTCTTCACATGTCAGTATAATAATGCCTTCATCTGTAATTTTCACTCCATGCATTTAAAGTAGGATTTTTACCCATGAAAGCTTATGCCCAAATAAATCTGTTAGTCTTTAAGGTGCCACCAGACTCCTTGTTGTTTTTGTGGATACAGACAAACACATGATAAAAAAAATAAATAAAAGGACCCTGATCATGTTGGAGCACTAGAAGAATGAATCCTTCTTGAAGTCTTTTGAAAATGGCTAGATTTCTTCGTATCTGAGAATTTCAAACTAGACTGATCGATTCACATTTCAGTACTGCTTTGCCCAGCACATCAAGTATTGTGATAAGTTTTCTTGACCGAACAAAACAAAAAAGGAGGTGGTGCAGTTCTGTAGTAATTTCTGCAATAGAGAGATTGGCCACTCCTAACCCAAAGGAATGTAAGAAAGAGTTAAATGGGATCAGTGTATCGCATCCAATTTTAGCTTCTTTCTTAATATTTTTGAAATGAAGGCAAGCCTTCACCTATGCTTCATATTGTATATTAGTTATAGCTCCTAATTTTCAGTCTAGTCATTCTGTGTCACAACCTCTTATAAAGGGTAAGAAAATACCAGAAGAAAGATCTTTTGAAAACTTATCATCCAATCCTTTGAAGTCCTAAATATGAAAAGCTCAAATGAAAGAGGTAATGTGGCTGATTGTTAGTCTGAAAATTACAAAGGAAAGTCTTCTCTTTTGAAAGATCTGGAAGTCCATTGACGTATTTCCCCCCTAATAGCTTGCAGTTTTCTCTTGGTCTCGCTAAGCAAATATCTTTTTAAGAGAGGTTTCAGAGTAACAGCCGTGTTAGTCTGTATTCACAAAAAGAAAAGGAGTACTTGTGGCACCTTAGAGACTAACCAATTTATTTGAGCATGAGCTTTCGTGAGCTACAGCTCACTTCATCACTTTTCTTTTTAAGAGAGATGCTGGATTATGCATTGCATCGGCTCAGCTTAATCTTTGTAATCATTAACAGGAAAAAATAAGTTAAGCATTGATGCATTCCTCGGGACATAATCACTTACAAATAAAGTATTTAATAACATGGAAGTCAAGTTTATGGAAAGGTAGAAAAATACAGAAATACATTGAGTTTACACAATCGCTTAAGTAAATGTGTACACACAAAATATCACGTTACATATTCTGCAAACCACCTGCACAAAGTTATTAGGGAAATAAAACTTTTTTCTTTAGTTGTCATGCTTAATCAAAGATAGAAGACGGTAGAAGTAGGGGTATAATTCGAGCAAGTCAGTCTGTTCCTTCCAATTGTACCTCATCTTAGCTCAAATTTATTTCCATGTTGTATAAAACTGTTTAAGCACATTTTAATAATTATTTATAATTTATTTTTTATTTGCACCTGTCCATCACTTAAGTTTGGGCCCTGGTAATTTGAGAAGTATGAGTTAGGAATTGGAAGAAGATGAATAACTTCGCATATAGAATTTTTGAGTTGCTGTGGCTACTCAACTTTTCTTTCTATGTAAACAGACTCCTACAGAAGCAGAGATACAAGCAAAATTTCTGAATATTTGCTATGAGGTGTGGGGTATTGTTCTTTGTTCTTTTTTTCAAGCTGTTGATTCAAAGTATGTTACACTGGAAAGGCTAAAACAAATGGTGTACAAACAAGAGTTCAGTTAGGATTAATTGCCTATTGAACATGAAATAGTGAATTAGAAGGGGATATCAGGAAAAATAAAACTAAGAAGGTTGAGAGGTTTCTGGGGCACAAATGAGTTAGGCATCCAAGCCTCATGGACTGCCAATAGGAGCTGAGTCTTTATCTACTTTTTGTGCCTTTTCATAATTGCCCCAGCTCATGAATTAGGAGATGAGAGAGAATTGAAAAAAGAATTGAAAAATTCCCCTCATAAGGGAATTTTATGGCTTTAGAGTGGATCCAGAGCCCATCCCACAAAAGACCCTCAGTGCATAATGGTGTTGTCCAACTCCTATTCAAGCCCTGTGCCTGATAAATCCACCCTTAGGCATGAGTATTTGCTGAATTAGAAATATCTTGCTTGCCAGTAATTGCAATAATTACTCTTAGTAGAGATTTGCTGAGAACTTTTATATTCTGTCAAACAGATGTGTTGAAAAGCCTGTGGGAAGGTCAGCTCTTTGCCTACTCACCCCAGATAGATTGTGCAACACAGTCCATTTCCAAAGGCAAAGCTTAGGCCCTCAGTATATAACATACAAAAATATCATAAAATAATGTTAAAGTTAGTCAAACACCATTGCTAACAAAAATCAATCATGTAAAAATAATTTTAGTAGGTTGACAGTAATTTCATTATGAATCATTTGGTTGCTATTATAAAAGCCAGCGCTAGCTAATAGGCACCATGGATCTTTAAAATAAGGAAAACTTGTTTTCTATGACACTGTTGTAAAATGCTGACTTGAAAATAGTAACCACTATACTTTCAAATGCATGGCATATTTGTTTTCTAAAGTTGCTCTCATTTGTTGGGGATAAGGATTAAAAGAGAGATTTTGTTTGTATTTATTCTCAGTCCAGTAGGTACTGTTTATATGGGATTGTTTATATTGTAAATAGAAGGATTATAATATTTAGATGCAATGCATTTAAAAAAAATCAACATAAAAGCTTGTCATTACTATAGTTGAACAGACCAGCTAATTAAATACTGTCCAAATCTTAGTTGCCAGGGTTGTGGAAGAAAAGAATAATTATACAGTAGGCTGATTTCTTATGTAAAAATATGACCAAAAATCAAGTAATTATGCTGTTGAAAGAGAGATGGAAATAGATGTTGTTTTTGTTTTTATTGGGGTCGGAGGTATACAGGAAAACCATAACTATGGAACAGGTTTGCCCAGTACTAAAACGAATTCCCTGAATTGATGAGGAAGAAATAGAAAATATAGTCAAACGGTGAGTTTGACCAATAAAAAGCTATCCAAATGGAGAAGAGCAGATGCTCCTGCTTTAGAACTTCAGTTCATAAAATAAATTAAACCAAAGCATGTCAAAAATGTTGGGTGACAGGTGACTTCAGCACAATGAATGATCTTTAACCTTCTGCACTGCTATGTTGCTTTGGAGATTAATTTCCCTGACATACTACTTTTACTGTGCATCTAATTTACATGCATATTAGTCAGTGAAAATATGGATATTACACACACCAGTGACCAACTGTTTGAATCATTACCTTTTTCCAAACCCCATCTTGGACTTCAGAATCATGGATCAAGGCATAAGTATCCCAATCACAAGAAGCTCCCATTCCAAAGCTCTGAAAAGCAAGTCCTTCAGGACTTTCCATATTGGCTCCCGTATTGGCTGATATCATAACTGCCCATCATATGTTTCCTTGTTGCTCAGCAATCATGTTCCTGAAATGGAAATGGTAACTATTCTCCCATCCCATTAACCTCGTTAGGTACTCAGAGAAAGTCAATTTACTTCAGGTGGCTTGGCTGATCTGTATATTACAGCAGGGGTGCTTAACCTAGCCCCATTCTTGCCTTCTGCTAACTTGTCTCAACTCTTTCAAGTTCTGATGTGTGTGTCAAATTAGAGAGAACATGTGTCCGTCACACTCTACCTCCCCTTAAAACATCTCTGACTTCCCACTGCCATCACTGGAATGACCCTTGTGACCCAGCTGGTTTAAAGCAACCAGTCACTGGGGGAAGAAGAAGAAGAAGAGTTGATAAAATAAATGAGGAAGAGGAGAAGCTATGATGATCGTTTACTATGGCTGTTCCCAGTCCAGGAATGGAAAGGAGAAAGGTAAGAGGAGCCCTTGTCAAGGTGCTGTGTCAGGGATACAGCCAACAGTGGCCTTGGTCTGCAATTTTAAATGAGCAAAAATACAGTTTGTGTAAAGAGCATATCAGAGCCACATAAATAATCTGTTATCCAATTCATATAGATCATGTAAACATCAGGAAATTGTGCCAGGTATCTATACGTGGCACAAGTGTTACCAAGGTGAAATAAAAATACCACTTGCAGAAAATTGGTCAAAATAGAGTCGGATTTGTGAAACATATTTATTTATAGGATGTGTAAAAGGGTTTTTTTGTGCAAGAAGAATGTTAAAGGAGATGTACTTTAAAAATGAATGACATTTAAAAGTTGTAAAAATTTTATCTGTGGAATAGAAGAGATGGAACTATTTCTGGGTGAGGTATTTAAAGCAAAGCAATAGAGTGAAAGATAATCAGTTAATCTCGGCACAGTTAAAAAAAATCAGAAGCAATGATATAAACGAGAAATGATAGCTCTGCATTCAGGTGTTTCTCTCTTTCATTAAGATTTCTAATTTATATATTCCTGTTAATGTCTTTAGAGATTTAGAGAAAATAAAGCGAGTATTGTGCTACTGTAGGAACCTGTAGGTTGTCTTCCTACAGGAAACATTGGGGTATTTGTGATTGGATAGGGTCTCTATGGGTATGTCTACACTACGGAATAAGGTCGAATTTATAGACATCGTTTTTTTAGAAATCGGTTTTATATATTCGAGTGTGAGTGTCCCCACAGAAAATGCTCTAAGTGCATTAACTCGGCAGAGTGCTTCCGCAGTACCAAGGCAAGCATCCAATTCCGGAGTGTTGCACTGTGGGTAGCTATCCCACAGTTCCCGTCCCACAGTTCCCGCAGTCTCCGCTGCCCATTGGAATTCAGGGTTGAGATCCCAATGCCCGATGGGGCTAAAACACTGTCACGGGTGGTTCTGGGTACATATCATCAGGCTCCCGTTCCCTCCCTCCCTCCGTGAAAGAAAGGGCAGACAATCTTTTCGCGCCTTTTTTCCTGAGTTACCTGTGCAGACGCCATACCACGGCAAGCATGGAGCCCGCTCAGGTAACCGTAACCCTATGTCTCCTGGGTGCTGGCAGATGCGGTACTGCATTGCTACACAGCAGCAGCAACCCATTGCCTTCTGGCAGCAGACAGTGCAATATGACTGGTAGCTGTAATCGTCATGCCCAAGGTGCTCCTGGCCACGTCGGCCAGGAGCGCCGGGGCAGACACGGGCGCAGGGACTAAATTTGGAGTGACTTGAGCAGGTCATTCTCTTTAGTCCTGCAGTCAGTCCTATTGAACCGTCTTATGGTGAGCAGGCCGGCGATACGGATTGCTAGCAGTCGTACTGTACCATCTTCTGCCGGGCAGGCAAGAGATGAGGATGGATAGCAGTCATATAGCACCATCTTCTGCCGAGCAGCCATGAGATGTGGATGGCATGCAGTCCTTCTGCACCATCTGCTGCCAGCCAAAGATGTAAAAGATAGATGGAGTGTATCAAAACAAGAAATAGACAAGATTTGTTTTGTACTCATTTGCTTCCCTCACCCCTCCCCCGTCTAGGGGTCTCATTTCTCTAGGTCACACTGCAGTCACTCACAGAGAAGGTGCATCAAGGTAAATCTAGCCATGTATCAATCAGAGGCCAGACTAACCTCCTTGTTCCAATAAGAACAACTTAGGTGCACCATTTCTTATTGGAACCCTCTGTGAAGTCCTGTCTGAAATACTCATTGATGTAAAGCCACCCCCTTTGTTGATTTTAGCTCCCTGAAGCCAACCCTGTAAGCCATGTCGTCAGTCGCCCCTCCCTCCGTCAGAGCAACGGCAGACAATCGTTTCGCACCTTTTTTCTGTGCGGATGCCATACCAAGGCAAGCATGGAGGCTGCTCAGCTCACTTTGGCAATTAGGAACACATTAAACACCAAACGCATTATCCAGCAGTATATGCAGCACCAGAACCTGGCAGAGCGATACCAGGCGAGGAGGCGACATCAGCGCGGTCACGTGAGTGATCAGGACATGGACACAGATTTCTCTGAAAGCATGGGACCTGCCAATGCATGCATCATGGTGCTAATGGGGCAGGTTCATGCTGTGGAATGCTGATTCTGGGCTCGGGAAAAAAGCACAGACTGGTGGGACCACATAGTGTTGCAGGTCTGGGATGATTCCCAGTGACTGCGAAACTTTCGCATGCATAAGGGTACTTTCATGGAACTTTGTGACTTGCTTTCCCCTGCCGTGAAGTGCATGAATACCAAGATGAGAGCAGCCCTCACAGTTGAGAAGCGAGTGGCGATAGCCAAGTGGAAGCTTGCAACCCCAGACAGCTACCGGTCAGTTGGGAATCAGTTTGGAGTGGGCAAGTCTACTGTTGGGGCTGCTGTGATGCAAGTAGCCCACGCAATCAAAGATCTGCTGATATCAAGGGTAGTGACCCTGGGAAATGTGCAGGTCATAGTGGATGGCTTTGCTGCAATGGGATTCCCTAAGTGTGGTGGGGCCATAGACGGAACCTATCCCATATCCCTATCTTGGCACCGGAGCACCAAGCCGGCGAGTACATAAACCGCAAGGGGTACTTTTCAATAGTGCTGCAAGCCCTGGTGGATCACAAGGGACATTTCACCAACATCAACGTGGGATGGCTGGGAAAGGTACATGACACTCGCATCTTCAGGAACTCTGGTCTGTTTCAAAAGCTGCAGGAAGGGACTTTATTCCCAGACCAGAAAATAACTGTTGGGGACGTTGAAATGCCTGTATGTATCCTTGGGGACCCAGCCTTCCCCTTAATGCCATGGCTCATGAAGCCGTACACAGGCAGCCTGGACAGTAGTCAGGAGCTGTTCAACTACAAGCAAGTGCAGAATGGTGGTAGAATGTGCATTTGGACGTTTAAAGGTGCGCTGGCGCAGTTTACTGACTCGCTTAGACCTCAGCAAAACCAATATTCCCACTGTTATTACTGCTTGCTCTGTGCTCCACAAGATCCGTGAGAAGAAGGGGGAGACGTTTATGGCAGGGTGGGAGGTTGAGGCAAATCGCCTGGCTGCTGGTTATGCGCAGCCAGACACCAGGGTGTTTAAAGCACAGGAGGGCGCGGTATGCATCAGAGAAGCTTTGAAAACCAGTTTCATGACTGGCCAGGCTACGGTGTGAAAGTTCTGTTTGTTTCTCCTTGATGAAACCCCCCACCCCTTGGTTCACTCTACTTCCCTGCAAGCTAACCACCCTCCCCTCCTCCCTTCGATCACCGCTTGCAGATGCAATAAAGTCATTGTTGCTTCACATTCATGCATTCTTTATTCATTCATCACACAAATAGGGGGATGACTACCAAGGTAGCCCAGGAGGGGTGGTGGAGGAGGGAAGGAAAATGTCACACAGCACTTTAAAAGTTTACAACTTTAAAATTTATTGTATGCCAGCCTTCTTTTTTTTGGGGCAATCCTCTGTGGTGGAGTGACTGGTTGGCCGGTGGCCCCCCCACGGCCTTCTTGGGTGTCTGGGTGAGGAGGCTATGGAACTTGGGGAGGAGGGCAATTGGTTACACAGGGGCTGTAGTGGCAGTCTGTGCTCCAGCTGCCTTTGCTGCAGCTCAACCATACACTGGAGCATACTGGTTTGGTTCTCCAGCAGCCTCAGCATTGAATCCTGCCTCCTCTCGTCATGCTGCCGCCACATTTGAGCTTCAGCCCTGTCTTCAGCCCGCCACTTACTCTCTTCAGCCCGCCACCTCTCCTCCCGGTCATTTTGTGCTTTCCTGCACTCTGACATTATTTGCCTCCACGCATTCATCTGTGCTCTGTCAGTGTGGGAGGACAGCATGAGCTCAGAGAACATTTCATCACAAGTGTGTTTTTTTTCTTTCTAATCTTCACTAGCTTCTGGGAAGGAGAAGATCCTGTGATCATTGAAACACATGCAGCTGGTGGAGAAAAAAAAAGGGACAGCGGTATTTAAAAAGACACATTTTATAAAACAGTGGCTACACTCTTTCAGGGTAAACCTTGCTGTTAACATTACATATATAGCACATGTGCTTTCGTTACAAGGTCGTATTTTGCCTCCCCCCACCGCGTGGCTACCCCCTCAACCCTCCCCCCTCCCCGTGGCTGACAGCGGGGAACATTTCTGTTCAGCCACAGGCAAACAGCTCAGCAGGAACGGGCTCCTCTGAATGTCCCCTGAAGAAAAGCACCCTATTTCAACCAGGAGGCCATGAATGATATCTCACTCTCCTGAGGATAACACAGAGAGATAAAGAACGGATGTTGTTTGAACGCCAGCAAACATACACTGCAATGCTTTGTTGTACAATGATTCCCGAGTACGTGTTACTGGCCTGGAGTGGTAAAGTGGAGTGGACGCAATAAGGCTGCCCTCCCCAGAAACCTTTTGCAAAGGCTTTGGGAGTACGTCCAGGAGAGCTGCGAATGCCAGGGCAAATTAATCCTTTCACATGCTTTCTTTTAAACCATGTATAGTATTTTAAAAGGTACACTCACCGGAAGTCCTTCCTCTCCCCAGACAGCGATCAGATCCCGTACCTCCCGTTCAGTCCATGCTGGAGCTCTTTTGCGATTCTGGGACTCCATCATGGTCACCTGTGCTGATGAGCTCTGCATGGTCACCTGCAGCTTGCCACGCTGGCCAAACAGGAAATGAGATTCAAAAGTTCGCGGTTCTTTTCCTGTCTATCTGGCCAGTGCATCTGAGTTGAGAGTGCTGTCCAGAGCGGTCACAATGGAGCACTCTGGGATAGCTCCTGGAGGCCAGTACCGTCGAATTGTGTCCACAGTACCCCAAATTTGACCCGGCAAGGCCGATTTAAGCGCTAATCCACTTGTCAGGGGTGGAGTACGGAAATCGAACTAAAGGGCTTCATCGTGTGGACGGGTGCAGGTTTACATCGATTTAACGCTGCTAAATTCGACCTAAAGACCTAGTGTAGACCAGGGCTAGAAAGAATAAGTGACTTAATGAGGTCACAGAGGAAGTATGTAGTAAAGCTGGGACTTGAACTGATATCTCCCAAGTACCAATTGCCTGAATCACAGTACCAACCTTCCTCTCAGTCATTCCTCTACTCCTTAATCATATGTTGCTCCGTATGTTCTTCCTCTGCCCAGATAAACCTGTGTAATGAGAAAAGCTAGTTACAGATTTCATGGAGAGAAGTGGGACTGTTTGTTCTTATGTGGTCTAAGCTAAACCATAATGAAAGTTTTGACAAGGATTCCCCCTGGACTGAGCTGTACTGGGGATGGAAAAGCCCTATAGCTGGTCAAGGCCATAAGTGGTCCTATGTTGCTCCCTGCCTGGAAGCTCCACCATGTGGGTGTGGTGAGGGCAAGAAGATTTCTGAGGGTGGAGTTTGTGCAATGGTGACTCTGGAGATTCTGTGCTGCTGGAAAGCAGTGTGTGGGCAGCTCTCATGAGGCTGCCCTAAATCAGAGCAGCCACTGGCCCATGCAGCAACTCAGCATTTGGAGGGCACATGGGTGGCTTGAAGCCTCCAATAGACACAGCAGAGAATCACAGCATACATTTGCTTCATGGAGTACAGAAATCGATTTTAAGACCCCTTTAAGTCGAACTAAAGGGCTTCATCGTGTGGACCTGTGCAGGTTTACATCGATTTAACGCTGCTAAATTCGACCTAAAGTCCTAGTGTAGACCAGGGCTATGTTGGGTTTGAAATGATTCAAACCCCTTTCTATAGCCAGAATAAAGGGTGTGGTGGTAGTCCCGGCATTTTCAGAGTAGCTGTTTTCGGCATCTGTGATTGGTTATTTCCCCCAGCACAAGTTAGGTGTGATAACTCAAGTCAGGCTTTGCATCTGTCAATTAACTTCAGAGAAGAAGGATCTCTATGGGAGAGAATGGAAGAGGACCAAAGTTTCCAGAAAATCTAGGTGGCATTTTTTTTACTTTTCTCCTCTGGCATTCTGCTGAAATGAGCTACGTATGAGACCTCTTCTCTGAAGTGTGCTGAGGGAAGTCAAATCTTCCTGTTGTTGGTGATGGTTGTAAGATTATTGAAAAAGATCAGGTGAAAAAATCTCTAGTTTCAACCTTCACCCAAGTAGCTAGTTGCTCAGTACTCCCTAAGCCATTTTAGTCTGGGTACTGACCTTGACACAACAAAAAGACACTGCTGACTATCAGGGATCTTTCATGTGTCCCTATTTCCATCCCATGTGATCAATCCAGAACTGCCTTACCCAGTGTCTTGAGAACAGTCTGGCCAGGTTTCAATCTGAGGAAGATTGAGATGGCAATGATGGAGTGGGGAAATAACTAGAAGAGATGGTGAGGATTGTATCTGTTGCTTGCACTCTAGGGTCAGATCAAGTAGAAACAATGGTCTGGATGACCTTTTTCTATCTGTGTCTGGGTGGCAGGAGGCAACCTCTTGTTACCATCATCTATTTCTCTGTCTCACTAAGATGAGACCATTGCAATGAGCTCAGTGTTTGCTGATGCAGAATATGATGGCCTGTTTATTAAGCAACGTGTTTCACCATATCCAGTTAGCTTCTGGGTGGATTGTAAGCTGTTCATATTGATCAAAATGCATTGTGATCTAACTCTTTGGAATTCTATCAGGTGTATAATCTGGAGATCGCCCATTCTCCATGAAGGTTCCTAAACTTTGTAAACTGCTCCAAATTCATTCTAAAATATTTCAAGTCTGTTGGTCTTTGGGGCTTGCTGCAAAAATCGTATTTTTTTCCAAGGGTTTTGGGTAGGGAAAAATGTGACTAGATGACCACGAACTTAGCATAGACAATAAAGGGGAAGGATGGCCAATCAGGATAAGTAAAGATCATGTCACAGATCTTCTGACTAATTTGAATGAATTCAAATCAGCAGGGCCTGATGCTATTCATCACAGGGTGCTGCAGGGATTAGTTGAAGAAATCTCTGAGCCATTTACAATTATTGTTAATTATATTTGCAAATTGATGGATGACAGGAGAGGTCCTCGCAGACTGGAGAAACGGCTACAGTAATGCCCATATTTTAAAAAGGAGAAAACGGAGAAGCTGGAGAAATATAGACCAGTCAGCCTGACCTAGATAACTGGGAAGCTACTACAGCAATGTATAAAACATTCAATTTGCAAATACCTGGAGGATGAAGAGGTAATCGCTAGCACCCATCATGGATTTACTAAGAACAAATCCTGTCCAATGAGCTTGATTGCCTTCTTTGACAGGGTAAGAATTGGTTTGGTGGATGGGGGGAATGCGGTGGACATAATATACCTGGATTTTAGCAAGGCTTTTGACCCAGTCCACGTGATATTCTGATAAGTAAACTGGAGAAATTTGGGCTTGGTGGAACTACCATTAAATGGATACATAATTGGTTAATTGATCGCAAACAAAGAGTAGCTATTAATGGAATGATGTCAGATTGGAAGGAGGTCTCAAGTAGGGTTCTACAGGGTTCTGTTCTGGGTATGGTGTTACTTAACATCTTAATTAATGATCTGGATGTAGGAATAGAGAGCATACTGATCAAATTCGCAGATGACACAAAGCTGGGAGGGTGTTGCCAACACTTTGAAGGACAGAGCTAAAATTCAAAAGGATCTTGATAAATTGGAGAACTGGGCTATAGACGACAAAATGAATTCAACAAAGACAAATATAAGGTGCTTTACTTAGGGAAGAAAAACCAAATCCACAAATCCACAATGGGGTGATAACTGGCTTGGCAGCAGCACTGCTAAGAAGGATCTGAGAGTTGTGGTGAATCACTACCTCAACATGAGTCAACACTGTGATGCTGCTGAAAAAAATCAAATGCAATTTTGGGTTGCATTAACAAAAGAATAGCATGCAAATCTACTTGGTGCTGTTTAGGCATCAGCGGGAGTAGTGTGTCCATTTTAGTCACCAATGTATAGAAAGGATGTAGAAAAATTTGAAAGGATCCAGAGGCAAGCAACAAAGATGATCAAAGAGATGGAATGCAAATCATATGAGCAAAGGCTGAAGCAACTGGGTATGGTTTTAGTTGGGAAAATAGCAAATTAAGTGGGGACATGAGAGAAGTCTTCAAATACTTGAAAGGCTGCCATAAGAAAGACGGAGAGAAGTTGCTCTCTTGCCACAAAGGGCAGGACAAGAGGCATTGGGTTCAAACAATAGCATAGCAGATTTAGATTAAATCTCAACATGGGTAGCACGTGCACCCCCTCTTCAGGAAGGCTAACTCCCCACTCTGCCTGAGACCCCACCTCCACTGCACCCATTTCCCCCATTCTCCCTGGCCAGCCCACTAGGGCAGCGCCTAACCCCCGGTTGTCCAAAGGAGCTCTGATCTCTACCACTGCCTGGCCCCAGGGCTGCGGCAGGGAGCGTTAGGGGAGGTTTGGGTAGGCTTAGCCTCCCCCAGCCTCCATTACCCGACACCCATGAATCTCATGAAAAGCTTCTGAACTGTAAGAACAGTAGGACAATGGAACAGAATGCCTAGGGAGGTTGTGGAAGCTCCTTCAGTGGAGGTTTTCAAAAGGAGGCTGGAAAGCCATCTGCCTTGGACTGTTTAGACATAACAAATCCTGCATCTTGGCAGAGGGTTAGACTAGATGACTCCTGCAGTCCCTTGTAAGCCCATAGTTCTAAGATTGGATGATAGTATTGTGAGAGTCATGAGTGTTGAGACTAGTGAGATTTTTGTTTTTCTTCTAGGTCCACATTAGCTACGGGGTTGGCAGAAATTGCTAGATTTGTAATCTATAAAAATTGTTTTAAAACACTTATCAAGGGCACCCGTAGCCTGGGATAGGCACAGTCATCTATTTTTTAACAAACTGGAAGAAAAATGTGAGATCATTCGGCTGTAACTTCAATGAATTTAGGTTCAAATGTGCAATCCAAAGTGTTTCCAATATTTTTGCTGTAAGTGATATTTCTGACAGTAGCATTTCTGAGAATAAAGCATAGTCCTTTGTGATTTGTTTAGTCATTGTCCATGATAAAAAGTAATTGTATAAAGTATTTACAAACCACAAGGCAACTTAGTGTGCTTTAAGCCATTTGTGAGGTTTCCATTGAAAACAGTAGTTGTAAACTGTCTCATATGATGTATTTTTTGGCTACTGTGACAAGGCAGTATGAACAAGATTGAAAATGTATAAAAGACTGTCTTGTCTTTTTGCATTACAAAAGGCTCACATTTGAAGCTTGGATTCTGAAGGTTTGTGACATATAAATCGTGCCTCAGCACTGTAAAAGCATATATGCTTCTAATTTTTCTGCAATTAATATATCATTCTCCAACTAACTATACAATCACTTCGAAATGGGTTTAATCTAATTTCAGGCATAGTTTACTTTTAATTATCTGCTTAAGTCCATATTGAGAGTGGCTGATAAAGCACCCTTATTTTCTTATCTCAAAGATTGGCCTTATTAAGAAAAACATGTTGTTCAGAATGAAAATGTGGATTATACATTCACTATATTTCATGTGGTAGAGTTTAGGAGACCTTAGTTTAACTTTTGGTATCTTTATACATTTGTGTCTTTACAGAGTAAGAACATTCTGCTTTTAAATCCTATATGCTGTTCATGAATGTTACTTTTTCTGTTTAAATAAGAACTTTCCACTACTATGCATATTTTATTTACATATTCACTAAAGAACAGTTTCATTACAGAAGGCACAAATCCTTTTACCCTTTTTCATTGTCATGCTTTTTTTGTAGCTGAGGAATTTTCTTTTCTGTTAATAGCTTTAAAAGTGTGTACTTTCTACCATAATAAGTGTGTTTATGAGAGAGCTTGTGGACACCCATGCTTTAAAAAGGCAACAGTTTCAATTTCTGGGAACCTTGGCAGCTAATTAAAACAACAATTCATACTGGATAATTACCTATCTTCGTAAGAGAAAAATGTCTTTGGTTTCTCTCTCCCTAGCGTGTTTTCCAAAACCAGGACACATTGTGTTTTATTTTTTTCTATTACTTTTAAATGCCAGCAAACCATGCATTTTGGGTAGTCTCTTCTTGATTTGTAAAAGCGGCAAAGAGTCCTGTGGCAACTTATAGACTAACGGACATATTGGAGCATGAGCTTTCATGGGTGAATACCCACTTCATCAGATGCATGTAGTGGAAATTTCCAGAGGCAGGTATAAATATGCAAGCAAGAATCAGGCTAGGGATAACAAGGTTAGTTCAATCAGGGAGGATGAGGCCCTCTTCTAGCAGTTGTGGTATGAACACCAAGGGAGGAGAAACTGCTTTTGTAGCTGGCTAGCCAGTCACAGTCTTTGTTTAATCCTGAGCTGATGGTGTCAGATTTGCAAATGAACTGATGCTCAGCAGTTTCTCTTTGAAGTCTGGTCCTGAAGATTTTTTGCTGCAGGATGGCTTCCTTTAAATCTGCTATTGTGTGTCCAGGGAGGTTGATGTGTTCTCCTACATGTTTTTGTATATTGCCATTCCTAATATCTGATTTGTGTCCATTTATCCTTTTATGTAGGGACTGTCCAGTTTGGCCGATGTACAGAGCAGAGGGGCATTGCTGGCACATGATGGCATATATTACATTGGTGGACATGCAGGTGAATGAACTGGTGATGGTGTGGCTGATCTGGTTAGGTTCTGTGATGGTGTCGCTGGTGTAGATAGGTGGGCAGAGTTGGCATCGAGGTTTGTTGCATGGATTGGTTCCTGAGTTAGTTACTATGGTGCAGTGTGTAGTTGCTGGTGAGAATATGCTTCAGGTTGGCTAGTTGTCTGTGGGCGAGGACTGGCCTGCCTCCCCGAGGACTGGCCTGCCTCCCAAGGCCTGTGAAAGTGAGGGATCATTGTCCAGGATGGGTTGTAGATCACTGATGATGCGTTGGAGCGGTTTTAGCTGAGGACTGTATGTGATGGCCAGTGAAGTTCTGTTGGTTTCTTTCTTGGGCGTATCTTGCAGCAGGAGGCTTCTGGGTACATGTCTGGCTCTGTTGATCTTCTTGATTTGTACACACAACTGCAATTAAAGTCATGCATGCACATCAAGGGATTATACTGTTTCATGTGAATTTTTGGATACTAAGTTATTTTTAGGTTATTCATTTCAGTGCTCACTTGTGATTCAGTATAATCCCAGAAGTAGTTTTCTTCAATGCATTTAAAAAAAAATACATTCCTAACTCACAAAATAGCACTGAAAGGCGAACAGAGCAACAGTGTGCAAATGACTAATTTAAAATTTTGGAAATACAAGAGCCAATGAACTTGTTGAAATGATGTTCTCAAAACTATGCTGTTTTCATGTGGTTGTTCTTGAATATATTTTTTGTGTGAATGAACTGAGCCATAGATTTAAAGTAGACTTTTGTGGTCTAATATTCCATTATTATGTTCCCTTACAATAGTCATTGTCACAATGGTGTCTCAGGTTTCTCATTTGATATCTGTGCTTCAGGTTACTTTCTCGATACTGTATAACTTTCACCTGAAGATATTCAAGCCCTTTACTCACATTATGTCCCAACATTTCAGGAAGGCAGGTATAGTAGGTGTTAGCCCCATTTTACAGATGGGGGAACTGAGGCACAGCGGGGTTAAAGTGATTTGTCTAAAGTCACACAGCAAGTCAATGGCAGATCAGGGAACAGAATCCATTGTCATGGCAGCTGGCTCCTTGTTTACTTCCTAATTTGAAAATTAAAATGCTGCCCTTATTTTAACCTCTCCAGATTCCTAGAAGGAAAATAAAGAAAAAAAGTTTGAGCAGTGAAAAAGTAACTAAGATTTTGTGTAAAATGAAGCAAAAGGAATAACTGGAAAGTCAGAATTTAAACAAGTCAGTGGATCTGTATAATCAGATGTTCAGGAAACTAGTCGATGAATTTGCTGAACGCAAGAATTATTTCTGAGAAGTTGAGTAGAAAGTAGGGTGATATGGGAGGACTGGAAAAAAGCAAATGTGGAACTAATGTTCAAAAGAGGAATATTCCTGGCAATTACCCAGGAGGTCTATAGTAACATAATAAAAGAAGTTTTCATTCAAAACTGTAAAGAATAAATCTTGCTGGACAAATGCCTTTGTTTGTTGTTGTTGTTGTTTGTTGTTGTTTTTGTTTGTTTGGGGTTTTTTTGTATAGTTTGTTTCTCTCTGTTCTATATATGTGAGGAGTTTATACAGTGTCTTCTTAAACCTTATTTAAAACATTCAAATTGGAATGACTTTGAAAATTTGCCTGGAATGAAAATTGCTGAAGAAATCTAGGGATGTTGTGAGCCTTAACTTTAGTTTGTAGAGGTTTTTAAAATCTTCAGATGGAAAACATCTTGTAAGTGAGTACCATTGTGAGTTGTGGTGGAGGTGTTTTTATTATTGTTTTACTATTAAAAACTAATTATGAACAGTTTTCTTATTAGGCTGTGTGTGATAGGTTGGCCCTTCCCTTCTGAGATGCCACCTGATGTACTGGGCTGGGCCTCTCCTGCTCCACCAGCCTGGGTTCCCACTCCCTGTTTTGCTACATTAGGCTCTCCGGCCTCTTGCAGCACACACACAGAGGTAGGGCCACAACCCAGCTGCACCCACAGACTGAAGTCAGCTCTGTGTGAGAGGACTCCCCCAGCACTCATGAGCACACCCCTTTTGGGAGATAAAACCAAAATAATACTGTTTTGCACTATATAGAAAAATCTGCACAGCGCAAGCTCATAAAAATCTGCCCTCTTCCTCAACGTGAAGAGAGATGTGCACGACTTCTTGCCCCCTTTCCCCCCCATTAGAAATTACATAAACTGGGTTTAATAAAAAATAAAATAAGTTTTAACCACTTAAAATCTACCTTTTGTAGTTAATAAAGGGATAGCAAACAGAACAAAGCAGATTACATTTGTAAATAAACAAAAGCCACAAACTGAGCTTAACACACTAGATAGGTAGGATACAAATTAGCAAATTCTCACCCTGAGTGATAAACAGGCTGGCAGATTCTTAATGCACAAGTTGCCTTGGCTTTCCCAGGTTTTCTTACACAGGCTAAAAATCCTTCCAACCTGGGACCATCACTTCCTACAGTTCAGTCTTTGTTCCTCTGGTGATTTCAAGTGTGGTGTTGTAGGGAGAGTGAGGACCCTCATGTTGTCATTGTCCCTCTTTTATATCTTCCTCCCACTTGCTGGAAAGCTTCTTTTGCTGTGACCTGGGTCAAACAGTTCCCATTGTGTAGAGCTATCTCTGAGAGGTTTCTATTGCACACAGTTCCTGGGGTAATCCTTATGCTTGTGTGCATTTCTTCAATAAGCCACTAACGTTGTTTGGCCTCATCCAACGCAGCACATTTGAAATACAGAGACATGGTCAATACTCCCAGCTTCAGATAAAAACAAAGATATATGCATACATTCAGTGAATTATAACCTGACCAATGATATTTTACAAGACCCATCTAGCATAAAGTATATCTTAGTTTCCCACATTCATATCATAACCATATTTCCATGAAAAATATGGGGTGTAACATGTCACTGTGATCCCACAAAGATGCATGTGCTCAATCTTGTGCATTTAAATGGGACTACTATCGTGTTTAAAGTTAAGCACATGTGTAAGTTTTTTCAGAATCAGTGTCATCTTGAATTTTGTTGGGAGACGTCTAATGGGTATTTCGAGGATAAATGTCTGTGGGTATCTTATTCAAGTTCAGTAAAGAACAAGAAGAGAAGCTAAAGAGCTGGTTAAAGAAATTCTCCAGTATTATTGCACTGGCAGAAGTTGAGAACACTGGTGAGGGCTAAAAGTAGTTTTGATACAAAGGGCCCAATCTTGAATTCCTTTTGCACCCTGTATTTTTCTAATATTTTACAATTCAGCTTTTCCATGGTAAGAAGGGCTGCTAGTACACATTCAAACTTTTGAATTGCTATATATTATATAACGTATAAATATTTAAACATTGGTAAAAACATGGCCGAAGTAAAGCAAAAATGGACTTTTGCCATAAAATACTTGACAAAAACAGATCAAACTACTGTATGAGTCTATTTCATCCTTGCTGGAGAGAGGATTTTGTCTTTTTTTTTATCAGAGAAGGGGATTTTTTTTTTAAATCAAGCTAACGAGCTCACAAAATATGATGGTTAATGTCATTAAAAAAAAAAAGGAGGCCTAAAAAGACAACCAGGTCTTATAAAGACATTTTGTTCTGAGTTAGGGAGCATTACTGGTATATTAAATGAAATGAGAATGGAGATTTTTATCATTTTAATTTAGTATTTTAGTGATCATATTTAAAATTAAAATATTTTCTCCAATATTAGTATTGTACTTAATTAAATAGTCTTACAGTTCAATAGGCCAATGTTTCATCAAATATTGAATGTCAATTAAAGTTAGATTCATTATCACAGAGGATTTTTTAAAAGTCCTTGTTATTGTTTCATATATATTTCTTATAATGATTAACCATAAATAAGTTTTTCTTTTAAATGTTATTAAAATAGTATGTTTCTAAATGTAAAATCTGCAGATTTTTTATTTTTCAAGGACTAAAATAATGTACCTTTACTTGTCTTACTGGAAACTGATGAAAAATTCTTTCCAGATTCCTTCCTTCTCTTCCTTTGTAATTCACACTCATAAGCAAGTGTGCATATATGCACACACACAAAAACTTACCAGCACAAACTTGTTTGATTGCAATGAAAACTCCTCTCTGAATAGGAGTCTTCTGTAGTTTTCCAGTCTGTTTAACCTTTAATGCTACCTGGATCATCTGTATTACCATGTTTTGCTAGGCAGGCTATAAACGAGGTAGTAATTTCACTTTATAGGCTACAATCATTTGAGTAGTTTGAACGTACCAACTTAGATAGAAGGTGTGTTATGGAACAAAATGAAGAATAAGAACTAGCCTACTAAAATGGATGTACATAAACACAAAGAACACAGAAAATAAGCAAGAAGGAGTAGAAGTAATCCCAGATGACAGTGATTATGATTTGCTGGGCATAAATGAAACCTGGTGGGAGTATTCCCATAAATGGAATGCCAATACAAATGAGGATGAATACCTAAAGGAGAACTAAAAAAGGGAAGAATAAATTAGTGGGGTTAGTATTATGATAAACAACACTTCAGCTTGCTGGCACTGAAAATTCAACTACAAAGAGTGTGATGGCAAAGTTCTTTGAGTTAAAGGTATGAGGAGTGAAAAAGAAAAGAAAATATGGGTGGGCATCTGCTTCAGACCACCAGAGCAGTGAAAATGAAATGTTTTAGTTGTGGAGTTATCTGAACCTTCATAATACTACACTCAGTTTGTTTTTTAAACAAGGACTCTGCTACAGTAGATCAATAAAAGGGATAGTTGAGAAACTGTTAACACACAACTCACAATCCAAATTACAAGCGTCCTTAGGGTATTAAGGAACTTTGGAAAAATGTAACATAAAAACCCAAACAACAACAAACAAAAACACACCACTCCAACCCACAATAACAAACCCAGCTGTACAGCTGAAAACTACTTTACAAAAAGCCAAGTATAACTCGGAAGGTAAATTAAGATTGGAGCAAAGCAAATTAAGTGACAGTTTTCAAAAGAAGATTGAAGAGTGAGCCTGGTAATTATCTTCACTGTAGATACAAATTTTCATATACATCTAAGTGATTCAGGAGCCTACCACTCATTTTGAATATTGACGTAGGCACGTGGGATCCTAAATCTTACTGATTTTTTCAGGTCACTTTTGAAAATGGAATCGAGGACACTATTCCTTAGGCATTTTTGAATATTTTAATCGACTGACTATGATTGTGTGGCTAAATCAAACAGTAATTCATTTCTGTTATGCCTGTGTTAACTTTCACTTGCATTACATATTGTTCAGCATAATACAAAAGCCAGTTTATATTAATCCTATCTAAAGAAGTGTAGATTTCAGATGGCAGTTATCAAGCAAATGCTGACAAAAGTGCTGATTGACTCAAGCCTCGACTTGTCCTATCTTGGCAAAAGAAGTCTAAGGAGGCTCATCTGAATCTACTGGATTTGCATATCAAGTATATACAAAATACTATCCACAGAAGTGTGAGATGCCCGTTGACAAGTTGACAGTCATGCAAGGAGTATATTCACATTTCAGTGGCAAAAGAACAGACCGGTTCCAGTGTTTGAACAAGGTTCAGAGAGTGCAGGTTGCCTGAAGTATTTATTCCGTAGCTTTAAATGGTCAAAGTTAGCATTATTTATATGAAAATACGTATTCCTAAATAGACATTGTGGTATGTGTCCTTTAAAAAAGTTAGTATATTTTTGAACTATCAGCATATCCCAGTACAGATTGATGCTAGCATTGTATATTACTCATTTATATGTTTTTATATATAAATTCAGGCATTATGGTAACAAAAAAGAAATGAGAAGTTTAGTTAAACCATTTTGCTAATGAGAGAATATATTCCCTTGAGAGAAGAATTATTGTAATATATTCTAGCAGGATGTTTGACAACTGCCTTCCCAATAAGTGGAATTGACAGAAAATACACTGCAAAAGGATTATTGGCAGAAGCATGTAAAATGAGAGATTTGGCAGAAACTTTAACACCACAAATATGCATCACTCATGGGAAAACAATTCTATCTGAAAACAAGCTGTCTCTGTAAACAGGCTTATATCCATAACAAACATCTAGAAAGTGTACTTATAATTACATCAAAGAAAAATTGTATGAACTAAAAGTATGAAAATAAGTATTTTATGAAAGTCTGTTTCAGATTATTAATCTAGTTGCAAACTGTAAATCAATATTCTTAATTCTCACGTTTGTTTGTTTAATTGCTGTATTAACCAATCACTTTGGTTCTGTAGCCTCATAACAGGTGTTCATTATAAAAACTGAATACATTAAGATGATGACATTGTTCAAACACTTTGATAATTCATTTGTATTAAAATCATAAGACTCTGTTGACATTTCCCTAGGGTGCATTTGGTGAGGTTAAGCAGGATAAATGTCAGCTAGTAATGCTGTTAAAATAAAGCCCTTGCAGAGAACCTGCATATTATTTCTCTGCTTTGTGAACCTTAACAGCAACTTTAAGAACTACGCTTTCTTTTTAAATGATGCATTGTACCTCAAGGAGTAAAGTAGAGTCCTGGAATTGTAACTCTTAAATTAACTCACTCATTGTATCAAGAATGAAATAGGTCATAGATGTGGAGAAGACTTAAAGGAAGATGCATAACAAATCTACAAAATTATGTTGTAATAAAATGGAAATACACAATATTTAAATGTAATGGCCTTGTGTGAGATGTAATGTAAGCAAAGACTGCAATGAAATAACACAAATGTTCGAAACCAGGGAAGTGAACATTTCCCCAACCAGCATCCAAACAGAAATCTCAAACATAGTGCATGCTCTTCGCAGCACACATCCACAATATCACAAAAATTGCTCTAGCATCCAACCACAGACAAACTGCATCCTTAATTCTGATTCATGGTGGCCCATGTGGGGATCAGGCTTTGTGTGTTGTATGTATGTGTCACTTGTTTACAAGCCGTTATTAATCAGAAGTAGTTCAAGCTTTGTTAAAGTGTGGTTATTAGGCATTGTTAATTGTTTGTGACAAGTACTGAAAGTTAGATAAATGAAAGTGCTGTCTGTTACTTAACGATGCAACTTTTCTAGAGAGACCTTAATTGTGGCTTAAGGCCCTGACTCATTGCCCAAAGGGAATGTTTCCATTCACTTCAATGGGCTTTGGAATAGGGCCACTATAATGAATTTAAATAATTCCACTCTTTTATAGCAATTGATAAATCCCACTGCTAATCATAGAATATCAGGGTTGGAAGGGACCTCAGGAGGTCTTCTAGTCCAAGCCCCTGCTCAAAGCAGGACCAATCCCCAACTAAATCATCCCAGCCAGGGCTTTGTCAAGCCTGACCTTAAAAATATCTAAGGAAGGAGATTCCACCACCTCCCTAGGTAACGCATTCCAGTGTTTTACCACCCTCCTAGTGAAAAAGTTTTTCCTAATATCCAACCTAAACCTTCCCCACTGCAACTTGAGACCATTACTCCTTGTTCTGTCATCAGCTACCATTGAGAACAGTCTAGATCCATCCTCTTTGGAACCCCCTTTCAGGTAGTTGAAAGCAGCTATCAAATCCCCCCTCATTCTTCTCTTCCACAGACTAAACAATCCCAGTTCCCTCAGCCTCTCCTCATAACTCATGTGTTCCAGTCCCCTAATCATTTTTGTTGCCCTCCACTGGACTCTTTCCAATTTTTCCACATCCTTCTTGTAGTGTGGGGCCCAAAACTGGGCACAGTATTCCAGATGAGGCCTCACCAATGTCGAATAGAGGGGAACGATCACGTCCCTCGATCTGCTGGCAATGCCCCTACTTATAATCCCAAAATGCCATTGGCCTTCTTGGCAACAATGCACACTGTTGACTCATATCCAGCTGCTCGTCCACTGTAACCCCTAGGCCCTTTTCTGCAGAACTGCTGCTGAGCCATTCGGTCCCTAGTCTGTAGCAGTGCATGGGATTCTTCCGTCCTAAGTGCAGTACTCTGCACTTGTCCTTGTTGAACCTCATCAGATTTCTTTTGGCCCAATCCTCTAATTTGTCTAGGGCCCGCTGTATCCTATCCCAACCCTCCAGCGTATTTACCTCTCCTCCCAGTTTAGTGTCATCTGCAAACTTGTTGAGGGTGCAATCCACACCATCCTCCAGATCATTTAAGAAATGTTGAAAAATAATATGTAGAAAATAAAGAATGAAAGAGCCAAGGGAAAGGTTAACCAGATGATTTTTAAGGTCTTAGATATTGTTACTCATATAACCTGAATCTGAGTGGTAAATGCATTCTTCAAAAAGTAATTGGGTATATCCAATTTAAGGATAAATTGAAACATTTCAAATTAACATTGGTTGGATTATACAGTGCAATTAACTAAAATTGTTGGGGATTTTTCAAAAATTAACAAGATATTGTTTTACACTGAGCTTCTAAATAAGAGTTTGAAGTCATAGTATGTCATATGAAACTAGATATTACTAATTTTATGCTGTTTATACATTCCACCTATGCACAAGGTTTATTTTTAATATATTGATATGAACTATCAAAAATCAAGAATTTTTCCAGTGGTCTAGGTCTTTATAGTGTATATGACTGTATTGCACATACAGGAAATTTCCCTGGATAAAAGTTTTTTTAAAAAATGAAAAATATATATATAATACCCTCTCCCTGGGAGCTCAATTCACTTCTATATACAAACAAAAGTCAGGCTAGAAAATTCTTTTTCTGTTTACATGTACAGCCATACAGGGTTTTACAGACTGAGGTTAGAGATGTTTAATATAGGATCCTTTTTGTTGTTAGAAAGTAAGTCTCTCATTCCTTGTTTGCTTCTTTTCCTTTCTCTGTTCAAGTCGGGAAAATCTCTCCCCTTTTTGACAGTTCTATTCCTTGATTAACTTGATTGTCCACCTTTATTACCTGTCCTATGTGATGTCCCCAAAGACATCATCCTACTTATCCCAAGAGGCATAATTAAACTGTGAAAGATGTCACTGAGGATTTAACACATTTGTATAATTACCTCAGCCTTGTGTCTGTCATGACTCACATCAGATATGATTGTTTGATCTAACTTATTTTGAAAGGCTAATCTGAATTGTCAACTCCAACCTCCAGACAAAAAGACAATTTGAATCAGTATTAATTACCTGGAAAAAACAGGGATGATTTTGTTGCTGCTGTTTCACAAGTCACTGTTCCTTAGTTCAAAGAGATTTGGGGCTCATCTTGATTAAGAAAGAGTCTAACTGGCCACTTTCACTTCTGATATTTCTCGGATCAAAGCATGAGTTGCACTTAAAGATTAACTTGATTTGTCCAAACTTGTAAGCCTGTGGTTAGTTGGCTTTTAGGAGCTTTTTGCATCACTGCTGCATCAAAGTGACTTTGAGACACCATTAGAGTGGTGTTTGGGAAGTGTTATTCGGCGGGGAAGAATTGTTGAACATAGTAGTAATAAGAAAGTTTCCTATAATTCTAGTATACTTATTACATTCCTGTGCTAGTGTTCCAGTTCCATGTCCTACTTAAATCAGATGACAGGCTTCAACATTTCAAAAGTGCAGGCCTAAGCCCAAGGATAGAAGAGTAAGCAAGTCTGGAAATATATGAGAGCTGTTGATGATATGATGATATGTGCAGTTTTGAGGAGGGGGATAGCACTAGAAGAGTGGTAAATTTTTTTGAAAGCACTGGTCTCATTTTCAAAAGACACTATATCTACTTCAAAAGACACTAAATTAAATCTCATTAACTTTCAATAAGGTTTAAACTCGTTGGGCTTTGGAAAAAAATAACCATGTCTAAAAGACAAACTGGAGACAGATGCCTATGAAGAAGGTTTCTAAAGGTAAATTGGTGGCTGAGTTAGGCACGATAGCCAAAACTTTCAAACATGGAACCTAAAGTTAAGATTCAAAATCCACATATAGGTGCCCATGAGTGGGAATTTTTAAAAATGCCTAGGTGATTTAGGAGCATAAGTCCCTTTGACATCAACTTTGATTATATTCAGTGGGACTAAGTCCCTTAGGTACTCTCGTAAATTCCACCTATGGGTGTCTAAATTTAGACTTAAGGCCTGCCTGTAGGCTCCTACTGTTGAAAATGTTGGCCTATGTCTGAAGTGTGGTGGCTGTGATTAGGTCTTTATTTTTAGGAATTTAAAATAAGGCCTGCTAAGTTTAATGCTGCCAAGTGCCACACATTTTGCAGGTCTGTCACACATTCCCATACAATTTATAAAACATCCAGAGAGCGACTAAGACAATACCTGGTAGGCTAGGAGAAGGTGCATTGAGCTAATAGGTGAGAACCCATGAGTTCTATGCCTTGTTCTTCTACTGCTTGCTCTTTGTGTCTGTGCATTTCACAATCCTTATTAACCAAGGCCTTAATCCCCAGAGGGTCTACAAGATCATTCTCTTCTCCCAAAGTCAGAATAGAACCCAGGAATCCAATATTCTAGTACTAGTTCACAAATAGTTCCTCTCAGTGGGCTGCTCTTCATAGAGGAGGAAGATGAGTCATGAGGGGGAGAAATATGACAGTGTGAGGATCATGGCATAATTGCTGAAATTTTATTTGTATTTGGTTTAATGGGAGCTTTCCCTTCAAGAATGAAATGAACACACAATAGAGTTTGTTGGAAGAAGGCTGAGAGCAGTGTGTGTGTGCACAAAGAGCAGAATACCATCCCTCTTTGCTATGCAAAGGTCAGAACTTATTTATCTTGACAGAAAGCAAGCTTCACTCTTGAAGGAGTAATGCCAGTACTTGGGTATATGTGTAATATGTGCAAAGGAAAAAAAAAAACCCTCTGGCCCGGGGGGACTTTAATTTGGAAGATGTATGCTGGAGGTCCCATGCAGCCAGTAATAAAACATCATTGAAGTTTATAAAAGGTATAGATAATTTTCTAATATAAAAGTCATTGCACCCAACACAGGATGACTCCATTTTAGACCTCATTATGATGAATTCATCACTGCTCTGGAAGTTAGTAGTTGTTTAGATACCAGTGATCATGACTATCTTACATTCAGGATGGGCAAACCGTCCAATTTGTGTGTGTGTGTAAAAATTAAGTTTCCAAATGTCTAACTTCCAAAGTTTGACAGCTTTGGGAAGTGTAGCCAATTGTTAAGGGAAGACAGGGAAATATCCATGGTTGGCAGGGCTAAAGACAATCAGTAGGCCCAAATAACTTGCACCCAACGATCCAAAAACTGTTGCCTGAGGAGATATCTGGCTTGCTGATGTTCACTTTTCATAAATCTTGACATTTCCCAAAACTGGAAGAGTGCTAATATTGTAACAATATTCAAAAAGAGTTGGTAGGACAACCCGGGTAATTAAGGGCCACTTAGTCTGACATCAGTCCCAGGGAAAATAATGGAAAAGCTGTTATGGGATTAAATTAATAAATAATTAAAAGATCGGAATATAATTAATGCTGGTCAACATGGGTTTACCAGAAAATAAGTGGTGTCAAACATACCTGATTTTATTCTTTGAGTATATTATAAGTTTGGCTGCTAAAGGTAACTGGAGATGTAATACATTTCTGCAAGGCATTTGTACCATATGAGATTCTGATTTAAAAAATAGCATTCTATAATATCAATAAAGCACATTATGTGGATTATGACCTGTCAGATCTCAAAGTAGTTGTCAGTGGTGAATCATCTTTGAATGGGGGAGTTACTAGGATGGGGTTTTGCAGGATCGGCAGGCCTGATGCTATCTGACATTTTCGTCAATGATCTGTAAGTAAACATAAAATCATTGCTGATAAAATTTGTGGACAGAAAAATTGGCAAAATAGTGAATGATGATGAGGCCAGGGCAGTAGTACAGAGGGATTTGGATTGCCTGGCAAGCTGCGCCCATTCAAACACAATGTCTTTTAATATAGTCAAATGCAAACTTTCATACCTGGGCATGAGGAATGCGCCATACCTACAGAATGAAGGATTGTATCCTGGAAAGCAATGACTCTGAAAAGGATGTAGGGATCGTAGTGGACAAGTAATTCAACATAAGCTCCCAGTGCAATGCTGTGACAAACAAAGATAATTCAATCCTTGGTTGTATAAACAGGAATAATGAGTGGGAGGTAATTTTTCCTCTGTATATGGCATTAGAAAGACCAGTTTAAGAATACTGTGTACAGTTCCAGTTTCCACATTTTAAAAGATGTTGACTAATTGGAGAGGATGTAGAAAAGAGTCACAAAAATTATTTGTGGGCTGGGGAAATCGTCTACTAGTGAGATACTTAAAGAGCTCAATCCATTTAGTACCAGGGTTTTCTCCCCATGACCATACTAATACATGAATCTTGAGTCTCTTTTGATACGTTAAAGGGTGCTTTAACCAAGCAGAGAAAATACGTACTGCTGGCTGGAAGCTGAACCTGGACAAATACAAATTTGGTATAAGGCATACGTTTTTAACAGTGATGGTGACTAACCACTAGAAGAAACTAGCAAGGGAACTGGTAGATTCCCTATCTTTCCATGTCTTCAGATCAGATGTGTTTCTGGAAGTTATGCCACTCAAGTTATTGGGCTCAACACAGGGGCAATTGAGTGAAATGAAATGGCTTGTGGTGTAAAGGAGGTCAGACATACATGAGCTAATGGTCCCTT
Organism: Lepidochelys kempii; assembly: GCF_965140285.1. Taxonomy (NCBI): domain Eukaryota; kingdom Metazoa; phylum Chordata; order Testudines; family Cheloniidae; genus Lepidochelys; species Lepidochelys kempii. Next base: position 71,916,742 of record NC_136388.1, read on the forward strand.
TTGGCCTTACACTCTAGCACTCAATGATTCACATTAATAGGCTGGACGCAAGTAATTGCTAATGAGCTTCAGAACCTTTTGTCTGTAGGTCAGCAGTATGAATCTAGCCTAATTCAGCATTGATTAACTTGTTCCCCTCTACTGCATTTTTGGTGGATGTCAGTACCAGCTCCCATGTCATGAAGTCACTATTATGCTTTGCACTAATTAGCAGGCTCAGCAGAGAGGACAAGAACTGCATGAACCATGGAGACTCAAAATTGCCCATTACTCCTAAAGAAAATTCACTTCCCCCAACAGATCAGGGGTGAGACTGGCTGGCAGGGCAGGGTGTATGGGAAGCTTGTCTTGCTGCTGTTGCTGCTTCCCTATATATAAACAGAAGGCTTCATTCACCAGGGCCACACAGGCGCTATATCACATTTTTTAAAGACAGAGTTTATTGTGCAAGCTAATTGGTAACTATATAAATAAACACGTTTAAATAATTTACATAAGATGTCACGCATGGACCTGAACAAAACTTAGTTCTGGGTAAGCTTGTATTGTAATATCATTGCCGCTTTGTATTCCCTCCCAATAATTTTTCCCTTTATTATTATTAAATTTGATGGAGTCTGGGATTTTCATTATTGCCCAGGAAAACAAATGTTTTTGGCTGTGGATGGTGGTTGATTGCTCTCATGGTGTTCTGACCAGTGCTTGAGTCAATGTTTTTACCCCGCTTGAGTCAGAACTATGTTCCAGTATCAGAATTCAAGGCTTTTACTTTTGGCTTCCCCTTTACTTGCCTTAGATGTAAAAAATACTCAGACCAACTTACACTATGTAAAGTAACTACTGAATTCGTTGCACAGTATATCTGGCTAACCCTGATATGTGGTGTAAGGATAAAAAAACAAATACACACACACACACACACACACACACACACAACAACCTAACACTGAAGAAAAGAAACACTCCAATACTCCTAATCTGTAGGATACTTAAGAAAAAACACTTAGTGTTTCTTTGTTTTTGTTTTATTGCTCACTGTAGTCTTTCAGTTACTTGGATTAGAGTGTAGAGCCATAACAACAAAGCATATCACCAAGAAAAAAGGCACTGTTTCTGAGACAGTTATGAGAAGAAAGCACACTTGAAGGATTGCTTTGAAGCACTCTCTTTGTACCTGAGTGTTGAGGCTGTTTTGGCCAAAAGAAAAAAAAAAGGCACATGGATCATGTTTTATAGTACTTTGCTCTTTCTTTCCCTGCTAGTAGAAAACGTTTAGCGTTTGTAGCTCCACATTTCATGGCAAACACTATAATACAGCAGTGCTATTAAAACCAAACTAAACCAAACCAAACCAAACCCTCCCCTCTTCTCCACACAATTCTTTGAGAGGCAGGGAATAAGCACTACATCATACCATCTCTAGATGGTAAGGTTCATTGCACAGTTAAATTGGATGTTTAAAAAACTATAAAAGACAATGGGCAAGAGTGAGAAACTGGCTGATATTCCTGCTCTCTACATATTAGGAGGTTCCCCGGCTCATCTGCGTTGCTCAAATTCCATGGTAATGGCACGTGTAAAGACCTGAATAGACTAAAACTGCATAGAGTGCAAGTGTGATGCTCACTATCATGAGAGAGACCTGGGAAGCATAAGCTAAACCATTGCGGAGTGAGCCATTGCCTTGCTCACATAAGACTAGCCAATTTTATTTGGTATAGTTAAATGTATTTGACAGACTGGTCACTATCTGGCAATCTGGCACCCTTAAAATCTTTACAGTTTTGCTTCCTGTTGCTAGTTAATTATGCTGTTCTATTCTTGGTGTAGCATATATTTAGTACAAGGGCATAGTGAATATCACAATAATTGGATGTGGCTATCCAAAGCTAAAAACTTTCAATGGGATTTTGGTTCCTAAGTGCCTAAATTGCTTTCTAAAATATTAGGCTTCCTTAATCAGTTAGATATTGAAATGCTGAGCACAACGATGCCTAAATATCTTTACAAATCTGGGCCTAAGTGACCTGTTCTGAAAACACTTTTTAAAATGACAGGTTTCAGAGTAACAGCCGTGTTAGTCTGTATTCACAAAAAGAAAAGGAGTACTTGTGACACCTTAGAGACTAACCAATTTATTTGAGCTTGAGCTTTCGTGAGCTACAGCTCACTTCATCGGATGCATACTGTGGAAACTGCAGAAGATATTATATGCTCAAATAAATTGGTTAGTCTCTAAGGTGCCACAAGTACTCCTTTACTTTTTAAAATGTTACCCTTGATCTCTCGGTCCTTTGATCACCCTCACAAGTAAAGGGGGATAATAACACTTCTGTATTAAGATTGTTGAGAAATTTAATTTATTAATATTCTTAGAGATGGATAGAAGGTGTAAAAGAAGGGGGAAAGGAGTATTTATTATTTTAATAGATAAACCTTTCTCAGAGGTGGTAGAGATTTACGAAGAATCAGACTTGACAGGAAATTCCTAATCCAGTTCATTGGATATGAAAATGCCTTGTATGCAAGAATCTACAGTTAGCACATTGTCTACATAAATAACATTCTTGCATCAAGAAGAGGGCATTAATGACATTATAGGTCTTGCTGCTGTATAGTAATGAGTTTTCTTTATTCCTGGTTTATTGGTAGGGACATCATACAGTAATTCCACCTGTCTCATTTCAGTTCAAGCAAGGTAAAAAATATGAAGGCTATCGCCTCCCTTGGGCTGTGACACAGAGTTAAAACAAATCTGAGTGTTTCTCATTAGGGCTTTCACTATTTTTGTCATTTAGATAATTTTCTCCTTATTTATGTTCTTGCTTCTCAATGTGTAGACATATCTGTGGATGATCAGTACAATAAAAGGGAGGTCATGCATAACTAATTTGATTAATTTCTTGCAAGAGAACGCTAACAGGGTTGAAAAAGTAAACATAATCTACTTGGATTTAAAGATGACTTTTGATAGGTTGCTGTCTGAAAGTTTTGTATATGTGGCTGAATAGTGTCATCAACGTGAGAACTCTGGTGGAGCCATGAGACAAACTGCACATCATGGTTGCCTTTTATATTTGCTTCCAGAAAGGAGAGAGCCCCTGCACTTATGCTGAGCCTTTAAAAGCGCTATTTACAAGTTTCAATTCTATTGGTAATGTAAAAGTATATTTTGAAATAAAAAGTATACTTTCGGAAAGGTTTGAAAGTGTCACTATGACTTGCTTAGTTATGATCAGGGAACTCCCTGCCTGTTTCTATTCAACACACAGATCACCGAGGCATCTGTATAATAAATAAATAATTAATAGCAAAGAATAAATATTAAAATTTTAAAAGATGATCCTGAGGAGCAGATACAAAATGTTAGTTGTAGTTAATTGACAAGCTATAATGAAAGTTACTGACATATGTGGGTCTTCCATACTTTTAAACTGGTGGAACTTGATGGTATTGATCGTGAAATTCTAATTCGAGAGTAGTGATAAATTGATAGAGATTGGGTACGGCAGTTACAAATTGGAGCCAAGATTGGTGCAAGGCAGTGTTTCCTCTACACTTTAGTGGCATGAAGACAGGAAATAAAACATGGCATATTATGTAGAAGGAATGATCAATAACAAAGTTAAGTGATTTGGTTTAGCTAAAATGATTAGTGAGAAAAAATGGGGTGTAAGATGGGAAATGAGTCAATTATTTAAGAATAGAAAAACTGTGTGTGAACTGGTGCAGGTTAGGGCCAGTTGAATGTTCAGTTTAGGGAAGAGAAACTGGCTTTTCCATGACAAGTCTGATGTGTGGAAAAATAAAGTTCATTGCTTTTCACTGGTAAAACTTCCTCTGTAGACTATTTTAAAAAAATCTAGATGTCTTTACGAAAGTATATTCCCACTGAAAACAACCCGTTAAAATCACTGTTGCTATTCACTGAAGACAATCTGAAAAGTTTCTAAATTATTAATTCAAAAGCTATTCATTTCATTCTAACGTTTTGAATTCATCAGTCATTTGGGAGGGGAGGGGAACCTGTTAGTTTAGACTGCTCTTAAAGAAATCTGAATGAGAGGATTTATGTGATATGCAAGTGCTTTTGACATTAAAATTTAATTGCTTTGTTTATTTTAACATTTTATTGGGGATATTTTTAGAGTGTGGATTAGTCCCAGGAAGAAAATATTATTGATTTTAGTATGGATAGAAATGAGAACTGAGATTTACAGGGCATGTACAATTAGGAAAAATGCATCCGTTAAAATGCCTCCCACCTACAAGTACCCAGGGGTTCAGGATTCCTTGCTACACCAACAAGCCAACCCTACTATAAATGACCCCATTTCAGGAAGGTATTAAAAATAAAGTGCCATTATTTTCCCCAGTTGTTGTTCCTATGTTGCAACAATTGTATTCTTCCAGGTCCAAGAAGGAGACTGTATGTTTCAAATGACAGCCAAGTCATAATCTTGGATGGGACTCACTGAAGATTTAGAATGTTTTAACTATATGTAAATACAGGATTTTCCGAACATTTGTCTTTCACAAAAATGTCTTTATACTTTAGCTGACTGCTTTATAGAGTCTAAAATAGACTGTTCCAAGCTATGGCAAGATTTGTCTCAGTATTCTCCAGTGCAAAATCTAAATCTTTCCTCAAGGAAATTAATCTTCTGAAGATAAGATGATTTACAAAAGACTTGATTTGTTTTCAATGAAAATAGTGTACATTAGGAATGCAGACTTGATTTGATCTGCAGATTTTTAATCCAGAGGGGATCTTAAAAGTTCAATGATTTTTTCCAAAACAAAAAGTGGAACAAAGGTGCAAAATTTCCCATTCTTCCAAGTCTTGTTTCTCAGTGGTCAGAATGAAATACTTTGAAAAAGATGTTTTAACTGTTCAGTCATGGAACCCTGGAAAGCCTGTATGGATTTTAATTCCAATTAAAAACATATTTTCTTTGTAAAGTTTATTTTGGATCTTGAAAATCATAGAAAGGTCTGTCTGATAAAGATGGAATGCAGTTTCACAGTAAATACAAAGCCTTAATATTAAATTAATATGGGTTTATCTGTTGTGATGTGGAACACAAACCTGTTTTAATTGCAAAAGTCTAATTTCTGTGGGACTATGTAATCATTACTCTGAATCTGATACATGGTTCTGATATATGGAGTCTGATATTTTGAACTTGATCAAGTAACTCATGAAAACTAAAAAGGGAAACATTTTAGAACTATTCTAAGTCCTTAAAGTAGTTCACTGTGTAAGGACTTCCTTTCAGTAGACAAATTTCAAGTATCTGCATGATGTGACAGTGTGCAATGTCTTGCCTGCCAAACCTGTAGGAGCATAAGAAGCTTCAACATTCATAATTTGGTTGACAGTGAGGGCTGCTACATTTACTACGAACCCGGGTCATGAAGCATTATAAAACACGTCATCTACAGTGAAGCAGGAGAAATTTGTATTCTTCCTTGATTTACAGAAATGCAGAAAAATTCAAGGTTTATTATACAAAATTTTAAATTTCCCCTTTTCCTTTTTCACAGAAAAAACTACCCAATCCCATGATTTATATAGCCTCCTAAAACAGAAGTAAAATACTTTTCAGGGTAGCCTAATATCCTACCTGGTAATCTTGGGCAAATTTGGTGGTATAGTCCGACATGTTTCAGCTGGGATCACAGGCCACTGCCAGTCCCCATAAAGACTTTTTCCTTGTGCTTCTGGCAAATGGAGTATCTAGGAGTAAAAGAGCAACCCAGTATTTGTCAAGGAATTAAAGATCAGTTAGGTAAGATCCAGAGACCAAATGTTTTCCTTATTCATAAAAAAATGCAGATGGAAATGAACAAGTCAAAGGCATCTGCTGCCATGCGTGATGCAGGGCCACAGGGATGCAGAATGAGCCAAAAAAATGGAAGAGGTCAGGATCTTTGGGAAAACAAAGTCTTGACTCAGGGTCCCCATCCAGATTTGGAGGGGGGGCTCCCTGTGTCACCTGTTGCCCCCTGCTATCTATGGCAGCCAAATGAGTCTGTTTGCAATGTTGCAGGCTCGTGGATGCATCTAATCCCTGAAGAGCATGCCACAAGCATTAACGGTATTGGATATTACATCAGTTTCCCTAGAGCAGTGGTTTTCAACCTTTTTTCATTTGCAGACCCCAAAAATTTTGAATGGATGTGCGGACCCCTTTGGAAATCTTAGACATGATCTGTGGACCACACGTTGAAAACCACTGTTCTATGGTAATGACAACCTTTCGCGGATCCCTTAGGCATAATCTGCAGACCCCCAGGAACACAGGTTGAAAACTGCTACCCTAGAAGGGATGTCAAACTCATTGAATGGTGTGAGATGAATTACTGTGGGCCGGGGAAAAACATCAGTGGCAAGAAATCTATTTAGCAGTCATCACACGCTGCAGAGTGTGTCACTTTAACTAGTGACATAAAATATTGCATTTAAGATTACTTCTCCCCCCCACCAAGGCCACATATTTTATGCAACCTCCCTTACTCTGTCTGTGCATTCCTAATATGATCAGTACCACTTCCCATCTTTTGTGCATTTTTTTCCTCTAACCATTTCACTTCCCCAGTGCATTTGGCCCCTTCTTTCTCTCACAGCTCCTCCCCATCTTTTTCACATACCTCATAGGGTAGTTCCCCACCCCCCCCCACCCCATATTCTGCCCCTTTGGGCATTTGCCTCTCCTCCCTCAGGCTTTCTTAGGCACTTTGCTTCTCCCGCTTGGATGTTAGATCTCCACTCGACCTCCCCCATAACAATCTCTTTTGGACACTTTGCACCTCCCCCCCTCCCGGCACATTGGGCCCCCTCTCTTTTCCATTCCACCCACACTGGCCTGCCTCTCTCTGTTCCTGCTACCTGTCCATTGGCACGGTGAGCTCCACCTTTTTGACTCCTGGTTGATTCTCTGGGATGCTGCTGATTGGTTTATTAATTATTATTATTTTATTTATTATTTGGTGTGGGGAAGGAGGGAGGAAGGCAGGGCAAAATTCCTTTCCTGCTTTTTAAGAAAAAAATCAACTAATTTTTCATAAGATAGGCACCTAAAGTGTGTTTCACCATGCATATTTAGGCAAGCCATAGTCAGCCTGACACCTATATTACATCGAGCATGTGTGTGTTCACAATGCTGCATGGTGAGTTTCTATTTTTGTAAATGCAAAAGGCGGGAGCTGGGGTAGAATTTGTGAGAGTGGAAGTAATGTTGTGTTCCTGGCTATTAAATTTAAGCAGGCTAGTTTTGAGGTTTGGCCATTTCTCTTAATTATATTGCTCATTTAAATCTTGTAAATACGTTTTTTTTTCTTTTTTAGGGTGTAGCAAAAATAATTCTAGCAGAATATATTAAATGTAATTTGTGTTTTGAAGACTCTTTAATTTTTGGTCTGTATTACCAGCATTAGGTTGCTACCAATTTATCCTTAAACCCTGTCTCCCCCTGTCATAAATATAAAGGGAAGGGTAACCACCTTTCTGTATACAGTGCTATAAAATCCCTCCTGGTCAGAGGCAAGACCCTTTCACCTGTGAAGGGTTAAGAAGCTAAAATAATCTCGCTGGCACCTGACCCAAAATGACCAATGAGGGGACAAGATACTTTCAACTCTGGAGGAGGGGGGAAACAAAGGGTTCTGTCTGTCTGTGTGATGCTTTTGCTGGGAACAGATCAGAAATGCAAGCCTTCCAACTCCTGTTAAGTTAGTAAGTAGTCTAGCTAGAACATGCGTTAGATTTTCTTTTGTTTAATGGCTGTTAAAATAAGCTGTGCTGGAGGGAATGTATATTCCTGTTTTTGTGTCTTTTTGTAACTTAAGGTTTTGCCTAGAGGGATTCTCTGTGTTTTGAATCTGATTACCCTGTAATCAGATTTTACAGAGGTGATTCTTTTACCTTTACTTTAATTAAAATTCTTCTTTTAAGAACCTGATTGATTTTTCATTGTCCTTAAGATCCAAGGGTTTGGGTCTGTGTTCACCTGTACCAATTGGTGAGGATTATTATCAAGCCTTCCTCAGGAAATGGGGTATAGGGCTTGGGGGGATATTTTGGGGGCAGACATCTCCAAGTGGTCTCTTTCCCTGTTATTTGTTTAAAATGCTTGGTGGTGGCAGCATACTGTTGAAGGACAAGGCAACGTTTGTACCTTGGGGAAGTTTTTAACCTAAGCTGGTAAGAATAAGCTTAGGGGGGTCTTCAGTGCAGGTCCCCACATCTGTACCCTAGAGTTCAGAGTGGGGAAGGAACCTTGACACCCCCTAATATTACTTTGTGTTACATTTGTAAGTTGTATAGGTTGTAGTTTTAATTAGAAAAACAGGAAAGCACAAAAAGCTAATATTGTATTCTTTTGTTTGACTTCTCTTGTTCATATGTATTAGATGTTTGCACATTTCCTAGCTTTGAGCAATGTAAGCTATAATTGGGACCTAAAGTTGGAACATGTCTTTGGTTACTGTTTTGTTAGTTCCTTTCATTTTCCTGTCAAAATTGTATCTTCTCATATGTTGCTGATGAGGTGAAAGAAAAGCCAAAGGTAACCTACTTCAGCTCTTTTTGCTTTTAGCAACTAGCCTCCATCTTTAATTCTGTTTTCTGCAATGAAGGCTACCTGAAAAGTATGCACGCTATTTTTCCTTGTCCTTTTCACATGGGCTACTTATGAGTTCAGTGCAAAATGCAAGTTCTCTTTAGGATGTTCGATTGAAATGTACCATTAATTTACCATGTATGAAGCCTTGATAACTCTTAAATGTTCCTTTGTGTGTGCATGTGCGTGTGTGTGTTTGTAGTGAGGTTTTTAATGTGGTTGGGGGCTAGGAAAGGATGAGTTCTTAATGGAAGCAAATAAGTAGGAAAGACAAATGTATGGAGAAGGCAAAGAAGGGACATTAAATGGATGAGGTAGGGAGAGAAGGATAGAGGCTAGTGAGAGTAGGGTGTAATCAGGAGAACAGTGAATGAGAGGGAGAGGGAAGGTCAGAGCATACAGTCACTGTCCGGAGTGTATTTTATCATTATGTAAGGATGTGCATGTGGCTGCCGAGAACAAAGGTCATACTTCAGTTTGGAAGGCAAAGTTCTGGACTGTGGGGAGCTGCAGGCTGCAGTCAACATCAGGCTCTAGTTGCATGGGTGTCATGCTAGCTATGCAATGTTTAAATAAAAGTAATAAGTGTTAAATGCATGCTCTCCATGCTTTAATAAGGAGAACAAGCTACTGATGTCATATTTTAACTATTAGTTTTTTAAAACATGTATCTGAGTACTCAGGAAATAGCTTCATTGTACACACACTGAAGTGCTGCCTACTTTTTAATTGAAAAGGGGTCATTTAATGCAGATTTTCAAAGGGGCTGTGCTCCTACTATTTTCATTGAGGCCAATAGTGGATTTGGATGTCACATTTCCTAGCGACTGGTTTCAGAGTAGCAGCCATGTTAGTCTGTATCCGCAAAAAGAAAAGGAGGACTTGTGGCACCTTAGAGACTAACAAATTTATTTGAGCATAAGCTTTCGTGAGCTACAGCTCACTTCATCGGATGCATTCAGTGGAAAATACAGTGGGGAGATTTATATACACAGAGAACATGAAACAATGGGTGTTACCATACACACTGTAATGAGAGTGATCAGGTTAGGTGAGCTATTACCAGCAGGAGAGTGGGGGGGGGGGGAGTGTCCCTTCCTTGCTGCCCACCTCAGCTGCAGAGAGGGGAACCCAGCCCTCTGTGCTCTGGATCCCCTGGGGTGTCTTAAGCTTTTGGAGTCTGAATGGAGTCTAGCCGCTGTGCCAGACTCAGGGTACCTAGACACACTGGGTGTAGACCTTCTACCTGGGAATCACCTTCCAAATATTGAAACCTGCTGTCCAGCCACTTAGACTCTCTGCTGACCTTTCAATACTTAAACACACATCTTTCCCAGAGCTTCACCCCAAAAGTTGGAACTTCTGATTACAGTTTAACACCCTCATTTTAATCTGGTGCAACATGGGTTTCTCACCCAGTCCTGCTTTGAGTCCTTTTATAGGCATCTGCCAGTGTCACCTGCATTGTTTGTTCTTCTGGTAACTTTCCATTACTTCCAAACACCCTCCCTTCAGACAAGAGGAGGAAGTGTCTTCTCCCAGGTAGAACAAACCATTGTCCCAGGGTATTTGATTTTGAATAGAGGATCATTGAGTGATAATCACTCAGAATTGTCTCTGTCTCTGTCCTGGCAGAGACGAGGTACAACCCTGCTAATTCATGAGCGGTCCACCTACAAATAGGCTTTCCATGACACAAGTAATTTCATGATACAATTTCATAAAATCCAAAATTCAGAAGTCATACAGAAAGAACACTCAATTTGTCACAGTGGGTACACAAGAACTCTGAAAATCAATCCATTTGGTGTAACTAATTAAGTACATTTTAAATCACCCATCTCTCCTTACCCATTTTGTGCTGGCACTTTTCACATTCACAAAATATCCTCTGTAAAAAGGGTTACTTGTACATTGATATCATTAGGACATGAACGTGGTTCTGTTATTATGATAAAAGCTCCCCTGGCTTCAGGGCTTGCAACAATTTGCATTTTTATTCCGTGCTGTGTGATTTTTGGCAGGCTTTTTGGCTCACTTTTTGTCATGAAACTAACAGGAGAACACCAAAAAGAAAAGGAGTACTTGTGGCACCTTAGAGACTAACCAATTTATTTGAGCATAAGCTTTTGTGAGCTACAGCTCACTTCATCGGATGCAGGAGAACACCAGTTAGCGTGGTAACTTTTACAAATGAGCTTTATGGGGGTTACTTATTCGAGTTCAAGGTTGTGTTTCTTCAAACTATAGCAAAATGACTGCAAAAAAATAAATAAATTAGATATAGGTAATTACCAGTGAGTTTTATGTCTACACAATGTTTTGTCTTCATCTCTACTCATATTTCTGCTACTCATCGGATATTTTAGATCCTAATTTACAATACATGTTAAATTTGGCATGTAATTAAATACATGGAAAGATCCATGTGAGCATCTATTTATGTGATCTGGTTTGACATGAATTTGTGCCTTGGAGGGGAGTTTTAAAATAAGCTTTCTATTTTATAATGTGAGACATGTCTTCACTTGAGACTGCAAAAGGCTGAACAAATCTTGGAGTTAGTGACACATTTGTGACCAACTATTTTACTTGAAGTACTGATGAAAAACAGTCACATTTACTACAAAAATTTTATGCTTTTTGAAAATGCCATCAAGCATAATATTATAAAGAGCCTTCATGTGTTTGCTGCTGGATGGACACTGGCTCTGGAAATGCAACACCGGATGAGAATTAGTATGAAAGTAAAAAGCAATCTTGTTAGCAGGTATAGACAAATGATGACGTAGGAGAGTTACAGATGACTGTTCATTGTGTGTGGGGAAACTAGATTAAGGTCTAGTCATGCAAACACTTTGTCAGGTAAATAGTCTCTTTGAACTTATTCTGTCCTTGCACAAGTTTTACATTAGTTTAACTCCAGGGTGGATTCTCTTGATATACACTGGTATAAGTGAAAGGAAAATGAGGCCCAAAGAGATTACACATGCAAGAAAAGTTACACATGTGTGTAAAGCATTTGAAGGATTGGGCCTGAAGAGAGACACATACATTCATTTTAGTTACCAGCAAATATGAGCAAAATATGTGTAATTACAGTCATGTTTTGGTGAGGTAAAATAGGAAGATTGAAAAATACCATGCAAATGCATCTGAATAACTTGTTACTGAGGCCTTAAAGAGAATTCCACCAAATGAACAGTGAAAAATGAGGTGTTCCAAATGATCATAGAATATCAGGGTTGGAAAGGACCTCAGGAGGTCATCTAGTCCAACCCCCTGCTCAAAGCAGGAACAATGATTCTGAAATACCCTTAATGGCTTCCACTTAATATGTTTACATCAGTAATACAAGTTTATATCTTATTCTCCTAACTCCAGACATAGAAATAATACATGCAAACAAATAGGATGAACACAGTAGATTATAAGCTATGTAATGATATCTTACAAGAGACCTTTTGCATAAGGCATATTCCAGTTACATCATATGCACACTCATAAGCATATTTTCATAAAGCTTATGGAGTGCAACATCACAGTAGGTTTTTTGTTGGGTCTGAAAGTTCCATCATTTAAAACAAACAAAAACCACTCTTCAACTCTTTTTGTAGGATATATCTTGCAGTTTAGCATTGTGCAAGTAAATGAAGATAATTACATTTCCTTGATGTGATCAATAAAATGAAATTGGAAGGTTATATAATGTATGAGAATATTGCAAATAGAATACTTTTAAATTCACAAGGTTTTTTAAAGTTTTAGAATGAAGACGTAGAAAAGTAAAAAATTGAGGTATTTAACAATAACACATTAGGGAAAAATAAGACAATTTGTGTCTTCACCAAAATCTCTTCACTTTGATATGTAATGTATATTGAAGGCCAGAATCTCTGACTGGCTGCTATAACAGTACCTTTTGAAAACCCTTTTTTCTACATGGAAGTCCTTATATGCTGTGGAAGAATGCTCACATATGGACTCTATATATCCAAATAAGTCTCTTTGTCATGCTAATATTTTGCTAGGAGTTGAAATTAAGAAATATTTATCTTCTCCTTTCACTCCCTGCATCCTGAATAACCCCATTATAACCCTGTAGCGAGGAGGTGTGGCCCCGCTCAGAGGTGGACACAGAGGGAGCACCGCAAACTGCCTGTGTAGAGCTAGGAGAGCCACACCCTGCACACCAGAAGCAGAGGGGCAGGACAGAAAGGAGAAATATAAAAGATTGGCCCAGCAGCTCAGTTAAGGAGGAGCTGCCAGAGGAAACAAATGCTTTTTCCCTGCTGCTGGAGTGGAGCACCAAGGAGAACCGCTGTTGCCCTGGGGGGACTGAGCGTCCAGGGAGCCCTGACATTCTTGACATGGAGGAACTGCTACCATTACCCCTGGCAGTGTACCCAGGAGAGACTGAGTCCAACCTCTGGACACAGGTACGCCCAAGGGGGACAGAAGGAAGCAATCCAGGGGAACCAGGCAGTAGTGTGGTGGAGAGCAAACCTGGAACCAAGCCAGTGTGTTGCGAGCAGATCCCTACTGACACAGTAGTGGACTTTTCTGCCACTGATAGGGCCCTGGGTTGGGACGTGTTGGAGTTGTGTGGGCCCACGTTCCCCCTGCCACCGCACCCCTGAGGTGGCAGTACTCCCCCTCCGTAGGCCAGGGGGCCTGTGCTCCCCAGCACAACCCCTTGCCTGAGCCCCATAGACTGCATCTGTTGCTCACCCAAAACCTGAGCCCGATAGACTGCGTGTGGTGCTCAACCCCTTACCTGAGCCCCAGGGACTGCTTGTGGTGCTGAACCCCTTGCCTGAGCCCCAGAGACTGGGTTGGTACAACAACTCTGCCTGATTTCAGTCCAGAGCCCTAACTGGTGGCGGCCCCATCCTGCCTAAGGGCTGGGTGAATAGATAGCTGCAGCCTGCCAAGGTCACCAGCCAGAGCCCATGCTGTGTATGGCCCACTTGAAGGACGGGCCCCCTTGCGAATGTCTAATTCACCCGCTCTTGTTCTGCTTTTAGAAGGCTGTAGCACACCCAAATTGTGAGGAGGAATGATCCACCCCAGATGCAGATGCGAAGGGACGGCCCCATCAGCTTACAAACCCCAGTTCTGCAAGTATTTAAGCACTTGTCTAGTTTAATCATATAAATAGTTCTATCAGGTGGGACTTATACTTAGGCAATCATTTAAGCACCTTTGCTAAATTGGGACATGTAACTTTACAGCTGTATTCCACAATATGTAGTGCTTTTCTCAAAAAAATATAAATTATCAAACTTTGCAGGAAAGGTATTGGCGAGAACATGAATTTAATTACAATAAATAGTTATATACACAGGATATACCTAGCTAGTAAAGGTTTTAAAATGAGAAAACTACTATATTAAAGTGTAAAATGAATGATGTGAATAATCTTACTGGGGCTAAAACATAGCAGTGAACAAGAAATAGAAATTTGTTAAGATGTGAATCCAAAAAGACTGTGTGGATTGTACTCAATGTTTGATTAAAAGCTAAGATGAAAACAGAACAGGGTTAATGGATAAAACGGTAGTAGTCTATTTAAAAAAAAAAGCAGTTTGTGTTCTAGGGATTAGTCATGTGATATAAAGAATGTCTGTATAGTAATCCCTTTTATTAGTTTTCATTACTATACTTATTAATGCTCAATGGGATATGGAACTGCTAACTTCTAGGCTGTTGATTGAATATAGCCCAATGGAGTGATGACTGAAAGTTCTGGTTTGGAACTTTTTTTTTACCATTTGATGATTCAGGTTTGTCAGATATGAACAGAATTTTTTTTTCAAAGCTTAATATTGAAATGTCTTAAATATGTTGCAAAATTTCCAACTGTCTTATTTGTCTTTGTCTTTCAGAGATCATTCTAGTCATTCATTGGTTGTATAGTTTGCTGCCTCTTAATTTAATTTCATTAGCATTTTGAAAGAAAGGGCTATTTTTGCCTAAAACCTGAAAAAATATGGAAAAAAAAAAGCTGAGGGCCATCTTTGTTCAAACTATAAGGCCGCTTTTGCTTTTTTAAAAAAAAAATCTGTTCAGTACCTAAAAACAAGTGTATATTTTTCCTTTTAAAAGTGTATGTGAATAAAATTGTTCATGATACATAGACCACTTGAATTCTCAGTAGTTTACTTTTAATTGAAATGGTCTCAAAAGCTTCTACATGAAAATCATGTTCTTTCTGGTAAAGTTTGAATGAGCTTTGTGAGATGGTCTATTTAACCAACCCTGACAATCCTCAATCTTTTGTAGAGTAAGTTTTAAAAACTCTGGTGTGTGAAAACCAGATTAGAAAATATGGAGATTTTTAATTTCTGGAGTAAAAGTAGAAAATATACTTGGGATCAGATCCAAAGTCCAATGAAGCATATAAGAGTCCCATTGACTTTAACAAACCTGGGATCAGGCACATGGATTGTAAATTCTTTAGGGTAGGGAGCATCTTTTTGTTATGTATTTTTATCGGCCCCCTAGCTGCTATCATAATGTAAATAATAGTAAGAATAATACAATATAATGTCAGTGCAATGGATATTGAGTGCAAAGGATCCAGAAATATACTGAATACTGGTAGTGTCAGCTAATTTCAAAAGAGAGACTTTGACATTATTAAAAAATGAGATTCTTCAGGTATAAAACATTGCTTCTAAATAAGTCAGCAAAGCACAACATTAACAATGTTGGAGAGGAAGAATGAATACGGTATGTTTGTCAATATCTAGACTCTGTTAAAGGGACTCATAGGTTTTCTGTGAAACCATGAGAGCTACAGACTTTTTTTTTAAAATGAAAGTTGATTCCCACCTTCTTTCAGGAGCTGGCACCTTAAATAAGTAAATATTGTGAGATTTTCAATACAATTGTGAGAGCTAGCAACACTGTTTCCGGCCCCATGTCTGGGGCTTTCAGAGATGGTGGACATATGCAGAGTAGCTGTTGCTGTACAAGGATGAGGGTGTGGCTTCAGATGCCAAACACCATCCTCCACTTTTGGAACGCAGGTCTTGGACTGCAGGGAGCAATAGGCTTTGGTTGCTGTTGGGTTAGTTATGTAATGTTTTAATAAAAATTAAATTTAATAAAAATTAAAGACATACTCTCTATGCTTTTGAAAAGAACAACCAAGGGAGGAAGGCCCACTTTGCCCCCGGCGCTATAAGGCAAAGGTCAGGGCAGACTCTGGGACAAAGGACTATATATAACCATTTAGCCTGAGGAGGAAAACTACTACCCTGGTGTGTCTCAGTCTTGCAACAATAAGACTGAAGGTTGTGGTCTGTGGACAAGTAAGGACATATTTTGCTTTTGGATTATTGCTTTTCCCAGAAGAATTTATGCCTTGTCCAGAGAAAGAAATGGCATCAAGTCTCTCAACTACCCCAATCAGTGGGGAGACTGAGGGAAGTCCACATCCCAACTCTGGAAATTCTTGATGCCAATCCATACGGCTAAATGGAGTATGGATTTAGCCGTATGGAGTGGAAATCTATCAACTGCATGAAAAAACTTGTACAGATACAGACAGACATCATCTTCCTTTCCAAATGCAAACAGATTGGCATCAAGTCCTTTTGGTACGATGTCCATGTGCATGAGGATGTTGCCCATGACTTTTAAGTTGACTGTGTGTGTTCCATTTAAGATGTTTTTGTTATAAATAACTCTGTATTTTGTTATACTTTAAAGAACTTTCAAAAATAACCTTATACTTAACTCTTTATTTTGCTGGAATCTTGCATTTTCCTTCACGTGTCAATGTCAACTAAGGAAGTCCATTTCAAAAGAGCTTTAGTGCTGTAATGTTTGGTTGCAAACACTGTAACAACTGTTTATTTAAATAGAAACAGGGTTTTTGTTTGTTAAAATTAAAATAAATTATTCTAGAAACCTATTATTAAAAAACAAGTTGTTTTTAAAATAAAAACCTACATTTTGAGCCAAACTTTAGTTGACAGTTCCACGAGATATTTATGGATCAATTGAGTAGGTCTGTCTTTTAAGTGGTTAAAATGCATAAGAATATACTAGCATTAAATTTAGTGTGCTTTAATCCATGATGTATGACTAAATTATCCTGATGAAACAATTTATCTCAGACATACACTAACCTGACCTCAACCCAGCATTAGTGTCCAACAAATGAAAATCTGCAATCTTGGTACAGGTTTAAAACAGAAGGGCAGGAGATAATTCCTAGCAAAATGTGTTTCTCAATGTATTTTGAGTAACTGTCTAGACTTCAAATGCTGAGAAGAAAGAAATGCAGAAAATTGTGGTAATATATAAAATGTAGCATACTAATTCTTTTAAAATAATACCACAGTAATGCCTTTCCTATAGGCTGTCCACAGGATAATGTTAGATGTCAGATACAAAGTAGAAACAAGGATTAATGCATACTTGATCACAGGAAATACTAAGTCTTGAATATGTGCTGAATACAAATTCAAAGTAAAAGCCAAGTAAAGGATTTTGAAAATAAAGTGGACATTCCATTTTGATTTTTACTGAAGCAGAACATAAAATCTCAGTAGCAGGAAGTAATTTGCTTATCATTTTTCAAATGCTGCTGAGAACTGAAATTTTTGAAGAAAAAAGTTTGTTTAATATAGGAACAGTTTAAATATCCAAGTAAAATTCAGACTTTTTTATTTGAATATATCCCTTTTTCTGACCATTCATTTTGTAGATTAAGAACTGCATCACTATAATCTATTTCCAAAGTTCAGAATATGGCAATTATGTGGAGAGACACGCAATAAATTATGTGGACATGGAAACAATAGTGTGGTTAAATGCAGAAGCCACAACTTTATTTAAATCTATTACCTATTCTGGGTAACCACCCCAGACTTCACAGCAGGGTTGTTCCAGTGTGGTTCTCAATGGACACCACTGTCCACAAAGGACTATTAGCCTGAGGCTGGATGTGAAGGCCATGCCCCCTGTACACCATCAGGCCTGCCCAGGGACCCTGACTGGAAGCCAGAATTCCAACCTTCTCCCCTGCTCCACACCAAAGTTAGGAGAGACAAGAAGTGAGGAGCCACAAGCTGCATTGGGCAGAACATTTGCCCTCCACAGACAATGGCTGTACTCAGCACCAATGCTCAGGCAGCTCAGAGGTTACAGAGACCTCCCTCAGACCCTTTTTAAATCCACCAACCATACTGGAACCCACCAAAGTTGTGACAATTGTAACTTAAACCCCCAAACCAGGGCTCTGCGGTGCAGGTTAGTAGGTGAAAAACCAACACTGCAGTTTGCCGATTTTGGCATATAGGGGGGAAAAATCCCTTCCAGACCCCAGATGCAGCAATCGGTCTAGTCTTAACAGCATATTAGTTGAAGGGTGGGACCAAAGCAGGGAACTCACAGTGGCTACCCTATGTAAGTAGCAAACAATACCAATGCTGCTCCTTCTCCAGCACCTCCAAAGAGGAGCCAATCCCTTGGCCCCAGCACCACCAAGCTTGACAAATGACAGCAGCAGTGGGTGGGACATGCTCTGGAGCTCAGGCTTGGATGAATCATGTGACAAATCTCTTGCTCCACACTGTACAGCATAAGGAATGTGTGGAAGGGGAATGAGAAGGAGGCCTCCTATAAGCTGAAGGCATGTTGGGAGTGGGAGGGGAAAGCAGAGGGAGCACATGGCGCACTGACCTAGATACTCCTGGTTGAGATCTCATCCTCCTATCCCGCACCAGAAAGTGTTTTAATTGCTCCTGGCCCCATCAAAACCCCACCACATCAAAGCTAGGTAGGCAAGCATTTGTGGCTCCTTACGTATTAAGGTTGTAAAACAAAAATGTTTTAAACAGTCAGAAAAATAACATTTATTTCCAGTGTAAATGTACCAAGGATGAACTTAGCCCAGGGTATTTATGGCCGTGCTGGTGAGTTCTGGATTTGGAAATGAGAAAGAAAAATGGTCTCTTGAGAGTCAGTTTGGTCTGAACATCCCATTCATTAGGAGGACCTGGTGCTACTGATAATCAGTGCAGTCTTCCAAGAAGTCTTTGTGTTCATGCAAACCTTTCTTCTGGGAGAAGTGGCCACTTTCAGAGGTCACTGGATATGATACTCAACTCTTATGGAAGCCTTGAGTGAAAAGCTGCACAGCCATTTCTGTGATTTGTATATCACAATTAAAACGGATGACTCCATGAAATGAGAGGGAGTAGAACTCTATCTGAAAGCTGTGGGCCTTGAGTGAATATAGCTGCCTTATCATTTTAGGGGCTCTGACCTGTACAGTGCTATGTGGACTTGGTTGTTGCCTCCCTACTGGAGTCGAAGTGTGGAGGGGAAGGATAGACTATCAGGGAGCAATGCCTTTTTTCCTCTTCTTAGGTTTCCCATGATTGCCATCAACCTTGTGGGGGGCACATGCCTCAGTGGAGCATGTCAGAGGGTAATGGTGTTTTTCGGGGAAATTCCATGTATGGCCATGGACCTCCTATATCTGGCTTCTTCAGTGCTTACAGTTGCTACTCTCACCTCCTTTCATCTGGTTTACTAGAAATTTTGTGGTGTGGCAGGTGCGTTTGGATAGATGGATCACATTGCAATTGACTTTGCCCCAGTCATCATGGCTACACCAAAGATTTTCAAATGGCCAACAAGTGTTTCTTTTCAGAGGGTTTATCATTATTATGTATCATTGATCAGTAAGGTGGGATTCCTACTCCAGGACCTGAACTATTTTTGAAATGTACAGGGTCCTCAAAATATATAGGTAAAAATGAACTAACTTCATCTTCTTTAGAAAATCCCATCAGTGTCCTCTCTTGTTCCCTTCAGCAGTCTGGACTAGTTTGTTCAGTCCAAGAGTCCAGTTTTCTAAAATTTCTTTAATTTGTTTTCCCCAACCTATCATTAGAATATTAGAATAGAGTAACTCGCCAAGAGGGTAAAGAGTCAAAGCAACTCCGTTAAATCAGTCAAATAATTCTTACAGATTATTTTTGCAATAATAGCCCAGCTGTAAGAGAGACTCATCATGTGCATCATTCTTTCAATGCTCTAGTTTGATTTTCACTGGGTTTTTTGGAAATTCAAAATGCTAACTGTTTTAGTCCTTTAAGGATGTTAATTTCTTCTTAGTCTTCACTAACTTAAACTATATTTTTATACAAACATAAAATGCCATCCATTGACTGGGTGTCTTTTCAATCTACTGTAGTACACAATTTCAAAGTACAATTCATATAATCAACATACAGTGCTCAAAGTACCATTGAATGTCAAATTTTCACCACTGTGACATTAGCCTCCAAATGATGTGCACAGTATACCCCGCTGTTACTACAAAGCTCACGTACATCCCTCAGTTACCTCAAATTCACTGGAGTGGTGTGGGGAGGAAAGGGAGTTGTGTATATAATAGTAAAAAATAAAGTAAGTAAAATAGAAGAAAACAGGTTAGGAGTCAACTTGTGCTTTGTCACACCAGTACAGCCTCTTTAGAGTCAGACCTTTAGTTGAGAGAAAATTTAAGCAGTGGATCTGGCGGTCAATGATGATTGTGTATCTTGAGACTATTGAGGGAAAACTAATTGAGGGACTATTGTGAATAAAGTAGGAAGCCAGAATTTTGTGCATGAATAAATAGTCTAACAGATTTTAAAGAATTTTTTTTACACATACTGGTATCAATGCCATTTTTTCCCCGTGATCTCCTTGCTTTGGGTATATTTATAAAGCTTGATGGGATTTGAAGTTATCGCACACCATGCCAAGAATAAGGCGGCTGATCCATAAATACCATACTGTAATATAAGTATCTGTGAGAATTCATAATCTACTTATTGTGTCTTTATAACACATAAGGAGCAATATAGATGTTGGCATACGCATCTTAATAGCAAAAAAAGTAGCGTTTGGCATCTTATTCTAATCTCTCAAAGCTTTGTGGATTTCCACTGTCTTAGCCAGCTGCTTATTTTTGTCTGTTACATCTCCAGAGTTACATTCAGATTCAGTAAAGCTGTCAGAGGACTGGTAATTACAAAATAAAGATGGTTATGGATCTAATGGCAAACTCTGAAAGATCCTGGAATTTTAAGTGCAACAGAACCCTTTCATACTTTCAGTATCTCTTGAATTTTAATAATTTAAGGTGTATATGCTGTATTAAGCCATCTCTCTTCTTCATGTGCATGACTGCTCTCTCTCTCTCTCTCTAAACCACTCTACTTGGTTGCAAATACTCATTTACTTTCCTCCACTGCCACATGGCTCCAATGGTCAGCTACTCTTTACAGACTAAATGTAGTATAATGAAATCCATCCTTCCTCTAAGACTACCTGCACTCCCAACCCCAACACCTGCACTGTCAAAGTTCATCTGTGTTCCTAGAAGAGCTTATTTCTGCTGACAACAATGCATTATTTTCTTGATTTTAGAGTAAGGAAATGAAAAGGCTATAGCTAAAACTTGCAGAAAACATGTGATTTGGAAAAAAAATAACTAACTTCTATAACCTACCATTTATAATAGTGAAGGATGATGGTCGTGTGATTGAGACGTTGGTCTGAGACTCAGGAGATATAGGTTCTATTTCTAGCTCTGTCTAGGGCTTGTCTACTTTACCTGCTGGATTGACGGGCAGCAATCGATCCCGCGGTGATTGATTTATTGTGTCTAGACGTGATAAATCGACCGCCGAGCGCTCTCCCTTTGACTCCAGTACTCCACCAGAGCAAGAAGCGGAAGCGGAGTTGAGGGGGGAGCATCAGCCATCAACTTACCACAGTGAAGACACCGCGGTAAGTAGATCTAAGTACGTCAGCTTCAGCTACGTTATTCATGTAGCTGAAGTTGCATAACTTAGATCTATCGATCTCCCCCCTAAGACCAGGCCTCAGGCTTATTATATGGCCTTAGACAAGTCATTTAGGGTCAGAATGACAGTGGCACAGGATCAGGTCTATAATCTCTCTGGGCCTGATCTCTCATGGTGCTGAGCACCCTCAACTCCCATTGATTTTAATGGTTGTTTTCATGGATGTTGGAATTATTCAGCACCTTACAGGATTAGGCCCTGTGTGCCTCGGTTCCCCATCTATGAAATGAAAAAAAATATTTGTTGTAAAGATGAATGTTAGTTTGTGAGCTGCACAATTACTAGGGTGCTAAGCATCATAGGACATTTGATATAATTAAAATTATCCTACAATGTAACTAAATTACAGACCTCAGGTATGTTAAAATAAAGGGGAAATTTCTACCATAACATTTGGGGGGAATTCTACAGAGATAGACAGATATAGTGCATATTTATGGTAAACTTTATTCTTTCCAGGTGTCTGGCTGCTGGGTCTTGATCACATGCTCAGGGTCTAACTGATGGTGTTATTTGGGGTCTGGAAGGAATTTTCCCTCAGGTCAAACTGTCAGAGACCCTGGGGGGTAGGGTGTTGCCTTCTCTGTAGCATGGGACACGGGTCACTTGCAGACTTAAACTGGTTTAAATGGTGGATTCTCTGCAACTTGTAGTCTTTGAAACATTATTTGAGGACTTTTGTAAATCAGCCAGAGGTGCGGATTTATTACATGAGTGAGTGACCGATGTTTTGTGGTGTGCAATGTGCAGGGGATCAGACCAGATGATCATGATGGTCCCCCTGGCCTTAACAATTGAGTCTATGAGAGTAGAAACCAAATAGTTACAAGTACAAGGAAAAATTCATTACGTATGCAGTGTAACTTTAACTTTAGTTGAACTGAGCCTATGTTTTGGAAGATGTTTAAGATGAAGTATAGCTAATAACCTCTATATTTACTAGCATTACTGTACTTTCATACTGTCTGCCTTTTTCTTCAAATCTATTTATAGCTAGAATGTTTTATGGATTCATTTTTGGGAGGTGAGGGAATTCACATGTGTTATGCTATACAAAGCACACGGGATCTTTTATAGGAGTGAAGGCAAATATGCCATATTTATTGAAAATACAACAGTTAGCATATGCTTTTCAGTCACACATACACATCATGCACACAGTCTTGCCAGTTGATGTTTTTATAGTTACCAGTCTGTTGTAGCTCGAGTCAATCAAATGGCCAGTTAGATTGAACATGAGTGAGGAGCTGGGTTCTGTTGGTCGTGATCCAATGCTCTGAGGTTTTGCAGGACTCAACCCAGAGTTCCATGGCAAAACACCCCATCTTTATAGTTATAAATTCCCATTTGAGTCCATGCATTTTGCAATGTCATCCTGTAATCATTAGTCCTTAAGTGGTGTTAATCTTGGGGTTTTCTGCTGTTATTTATTTGTTGTCTCACCTTCGGGGGTGCCTGCCTCACCTCTGAGGTCGTCAATGCTGCTACCATGTTTAGCATGGATACAATGGATATTTTCTGATTGTCTCCTGCTGTTTCCAAGTCTCTCACTTTTTCTTGACCATCTGGACATTTGTGATGGCTTTTACACCTTATCTTTTTCTGATGCATGCATTCCTCATTCACACAAACAATCTCTTACAGAGAAGACAGCAGTATTTGATATTCAGCAGAATACACTGTAAATTAAACTTCACTCAATCTTGTGATCAAAACAGTTTACATTGTGGCTCAGGCTTTAACATTCCTTTAATCTAATTAACATGGACACAATACAAGATCCTGTCTTTTACTCACTAAACCTTAAAACAAAGAAATGTATATTTAACTAGAGTGCCTAATTTGTAATACATATAGGAAACCATCGTAGACATTGTAACTTATCCTAAAACAAAAGGGTGACCATAATCAGTCATAAGGATTGTTCTAGTCCGTCCCTGCCTTAACATCAGTACAGACGCTGGCAGTCTGTCAGATGTTTTCCTACCAATGTCCCAGAGGGTCATTCCTTTCTGTTGTTCAAAAAGGGTGGCTGGCAGAATGAAATAAAAGTTTACATCAATTCTAATAGTACAATTATAAAATTTAGCCCTTACACATGGTCTGGTCTAGTTTATCTAGTATTACCAATAACTTTACCTGCTGTATTGAATGCTAAATCCAAGTAAATATTCAACCATAGGCAACTTAGGCACAGATTCTAGTAATTACAGGTTTTATTTTCCACATCTCACTTCATAGCATAAGAATTCTTCCAAAAGAGATCAATTCTTCCTCTAAATAATGACCTGTTGTCCTCGCACAAGTCAAAAATGCCCACTCTCTCCAAATGTTCTTTCCTCATTAATAGAGAATAATCAGCCCTCTCTTCTCTTGCTGCTATTTTTTGTCACTGGGGCTGTAGCCTGTTCTTGGCTACCAGGCTTCTATGGACTTTCACAAAGTTTAACAGAACTTGTGCCAAAATCAGATTTCTGTCTAATTCTATCACATTTCTAGGTTTTTGAAATTTCTGAATAAATTTCAGAATAAATGAGCTATCAGTCAATATCTGAATAGATTATCATGGTGTCATCTTGGATTTTTCATGTTATTTTTATTCATTTAATTATAAAATAAAGAGCCTACCACCCCTCAATGTGACATTTCTGTATTACCTAAGTTGAGAAAGTTCGTCTCCACTGTACCCTGTTCCATCAAGAACTAGCTTTAAATGAACATTAGAAAAAGATGTGGGCTTTAGGGGATGGTAAAACCTCATTAATCAGATGAATCAAATTATTACATTGTGCCTGAATTAAGAAAGCTGAAGCAGGGAGAGATTGTAGTTTTTAAACTGCTAAGCAGATGGTGTTCTTCATGTACCCACACTAGATAGCACTGGTTTTATTTTACATTTATTTACCATTGGGCAGCCCTATTGCTGCTGCTTTGGCTGTTGCACTGAGTGTTTTATGAGTTGTAAAACAATCTTCCTCTGTGTAGATATGTCCATAGCACCAACTTGTCATTAAAAAGTGTGTAGGCCTCTACCACAAAACTTCAACATGGGAGGGAAGGACCTATGCATAGAGGAATGCTTCCATATATGAGTCCTAGAACAATTATCTGGACCTCGTATCTGACCACCTTCTCTAGTGGCAAGAGGCTGACATTGCCCTGATTGACCACATCAGAGAAACAATGACAACACTGCCCTATAGTAAATCAGTGTTTTATAAGTCCTGCTGCCAGAGATTAAAAAAAAAGAAAAAGAAAAATGGTGTTTCTGAGTAAAGTCCTGTGATAAGTATTGTCTGGATACACCACAAGAAGGACAGAAGACACTTGTTATGGATTTTAATCAGGCTGCAACTTTATTATATAGATATCTGGGACAACCAGGCAGATAAAGAGTACAGCACAGGCAAATCCATATTTATTCAGATCAATTCTCCAGAGCTTCCACCAACCCCCCTTTGTTTCCATACAGGTTCCACAGCCAACCCATGGTTGGACCATGCCATCCACCACCCTCGTAAGAGGGTTAAGGTGGGCTATGAGAATGGGGGGAAGAGGGAAGGGTTGGCTCCCTGACGTACCAATCAGAGGAGTCCCAAACCCCGTCCCCCATTCTGTTCCTTTATCCAGTACCTCCTTTTAAGTCCCTTACCAGGTCATTCATCTGGTCACTGGGTGCCTTCCCTATGGAGTACCTGCACCAGAGATCCGCCACAAGGAGGCGCCAGCAATTTGCTTGGCTGCCTCCCCCCGCAACTCAGCCAAGTTCCCAGACATCTCCAAATGGTCTGTTGCCTAGCAGCCCTACTGGGGAGAAAGAACCCATTGTCCCATGTGTGATCATCAAGGGGCACCAGCAGATGCATTTTCCTTGACCTGGTACTGCAACAACCACCCTCCATGGAGGGCCATATAGGTGACCCACTCTCTGGATCTTTGAATTGACAAGACTCTTTAAGAGAAAACAAAATAAACAACTTGTAAGCCTGGAGCCAAAAATCTTAATTCAGCCAATCACATTATATTCCGAGGTTCCAGAGAGCCAGCAGCATCTGCTCGGTTCGCTGCTAGCCCCTGGTGCAAGCTCATGAAATCTGTCAAACTGGAAATGAGACAAGGCGTCTGCTATGCCATTATCCATGCCCAGCACGGATAGAAAGAGAAACAGAAGTTGAAGAGTAAACATTGTAGAACAAATGCCCTTACCAACTTCATAACCCTGTGCGATCTGGATGTTTGGCGATTGATAACCTGTACCACTGCCATGTTGTCGCACCAGAAGCACACCCTTTTATTCACCATCTCTGATCCCCAAATCATCACCACAACTAAAATGGGGGAAAATTCAAGGGTCATGTCATGCACAACCCCGTTTTGTGTCCAGGTGGCGGGCTATTTTGGTGCACACCATTTGCCTTAATAAAACACCCCAAAACCTGTGCCCCCTGCCGCATCTGAGTGGACTTTTAACTTCCCTTGAAATAACAATTCCTTCTTCCAGAATGATACCCCATTAAATCAACTCAGAAAACTTTCCTCACCCTCAAGTCTTCCTTCATCTCTCTAGTGACTCGTATGTAATGATGTGGCCTGGCTATGCTGGCTGTTGCCACTGCTCATCGAAACTGCTCATCATAATTAAACCAGGACATGCCCCCAAACTTATTGTGTGCCTGCCTAATTACGTCCATATATTTAACCACGGCAGGGATCCTCTCTGGGTAGGCCTGTACTACAGCACCCACATAGATAAGAAAGGCAGCCTCCCAATTTTCCCATGTTCTTGGCACCCTTGGCCTCTTGGGCAGCTCACTGTTTTGCTTTCCTTGCCCATGTTTACTGTCTGTCAACACCTCCCTGTGCAATAGGAATAATATGTCCACGTATTTGCCTCTCAGGATTTTATCTTTAGTTGTACTGAGTAGGTGAACTCCCATCGGGTCAGCCACCCCGGCACAACCATACTCAGGACTACATGGAGGGAGTTCCGCAGAGCCCTGCTCCCCCATAGACCTCCCAGGAGTCTCTGCTCTGTCCTATGAGATTACATGCCCCGTTGGCTGATGAGTTGCCATGTGCCCAGGGGGTTCATTCCCAACACAGGCTTCACTACCTTTGCCAGGGTCCTGCCCCTGTCCTGCTGCCCAAACTTGAGCCCATGCTGGGCCTACCCATCACCCTGTGAAGACCCCTCACAGCTAGGTGCCTGAAGCTTCTGCAGTAAATGCAAATTAGCTTACAGTAGCTGTGTAATACCATCAATGCCCCCACTGAAGGTGCCACCCTAGGTGGGTCTGCCCAGGCTTCTGGACCTCCCACTCCTGGGCCCAGACTATACCCCAATGTATACCCCAATAGGCTCACTCCTGTCCCTCTCAAGTGAACTCACTGAGGGACTGATTGAGCACAGTCCCTGCACCGCGCTGTGGCCCCTGCAACTGCTACCCCTTGCCAGGTTGGAAAGCCAGATACCACCTCTGTCACCCATCCCCCCCCAACCTCTGTCTTGTTCAGATCACACTCACCTCTGGGATCAGCATTACTCCCATCCCTTGTGTTCAGTGGAGGAGAACATCCTGGTTCTGGGTGAACTTATGCCCTTTAGAAGTGCTGAAATGCTGTGGAGAAAACCTCAGAAACAACTTCACAGACTACCCTATTAATCCCCACCACCAGCCTGCGTGGACACTTCCCCTCGGTCATTCCCCTCCCCCAGTCCATGAGGTTGGCCTGGGCTATGCTATGGGTTATTAAACACACCACCCTGGGCATTAGCAACCCCCTTACTGGTGCAATACTATCTGCCCCTGCTGCAATACTATCTCCCTTGGATCCTCTTCCAGCCCTCGGGCTCCATTGGGGCTGCCCTGTGTTGCAGCTGCTGCCTCTGCTTGTCCCCTTCCCAGCAAAGTCATTCTTAAAGGTAAGCATGGAAATTTCTCATCTAAATGCTACTGCTATTTAGCTAGTCTCATTGTAGAAATGATGAGTTGTTATAAAAATGTTAATATTTCAAAGGTCACACAGCCTTCCGAGGTGTCCATTGGTGCCTCCATGCATCAAAATTTAGTCTCCCAACGTGTTTTGGTTCAATGTCCCCTTATCAATACCTGCAAGTTCCTCACATTTTCAGCACCTTCCTATCCATTTCCAACTCACTACAAAATATCCTTCCTGCTCTTCAGTGTCCTATCCTTAGACATACTTATTACTATGAACTCATTTATTCCTTTTCTTTCATACAGACCATTGATGTGACTGTTTCACAAGTTCATGATCCTTTGTAAGTGCTGTATCTATTATAATTTTTGAAGAATATAGTTTATAAAAGAAAGATGAGCTTTCTCACTAGGATATGGATACATATCCTTGTTCGGCATTCTGATTCCTATTTCCCTAGTGTTCGCATTTGCAAAAAGAATTACTTTGGCTCACATTCGCTGCTCTATATGGATTATAATGTATTTTTTGTGTATATTGCTAAAGGCACAAGTAATTTTACTACATCTGACCCAATCTCGCAATATAACTCTGCCTTTCTTCCATAATGTATCTACCTCTTGATAATCTCTTATTAGAGAGTCATATTGCATGATTTCTCTGTATTAATCTATAGCATTTCCCTTAGCCATATAAGTTTTGAAAGGAAGCATGTAAAATTCTACTTTTTCGTCCATGTTGTATCATCTCATCACAACATTTAACCTTCACTCGTATTATCACACTGCAGTCATAATTGCATACTCTCTGCTCTATTATCTTGGCATCATTCAGTTTTTGTGTGATTTTAATATATTGTAGTGTGGGAAAGTAATATCACAAAAGCCCCCAAATGTTATCCATGTTTCCTCTACATGTGTTATAACACAGAGATAAAAAAGAAATCACCAAGGAAACTCTAGGCTTCAGAGACAATTTATTCTTTTAAGTCAGACCAAAGTTTAATTTAGATTAAAATCCTGGAAGACATAATTCCTCACGAAGTCAGTAATGTTCTTCTCATTACCTGGTAATGATAGTCTAATTCTATCAAAAGGAATTCTTAATAATATAGCTGCATGTCTGAAACTTAACAATTCAGAGTGAAGATGACACCATCCAAAAGCTTAAGAAAACATATTAACTGAAGCTTGAATAAATCACCAACAAAGAACATTGTCATTTTCTCAACTATTATTTCACTCTTTTAGCCCCTTTCTGATATGGCTTTTTTGCAAATAACTCAGATTTTAAGGCAACAGGCAGATATGTGATTAGAATGTCCATTCCCTGAGAGAGGACAGAAGAGGTCAAGCTTACACTGATTGGTCTCTGGCTTTTTTGCCTTGGCTTGATTTTTTTTTTTTTTTAATCTGTCATGTAGACTTAATTTTTCCTGTGTAGCTTTAATGCATTAAACCCTATCTTATTAAGGATAATACTAGAGCATTGATAGCTGTGGATGATGAAATATTGTCTTGAAAGGTACTGCTCTCAGTTGGCTGTGCTTTGTGAAGTATGTAAATGATCGCAATGCATATATTTTTAAGTAATGGTCATCAGTGGAAATGGTTTCAAAGACTTTACTTTGCATTCATGTTTAAGGTAGCTATTGTTTACTGCATGAGGTAATAGATGACAGACTGTGTTCACAAATTCTGTTCCTTTTTTTTTTTTTTGCCAAGTATGAGTGTACCAAGAGGCTGATGTGAACAGAAACATTTTTATTGTTATACCATGATGAAAAAGGATAACGCATTCTACAAGCACTGTTCATAGCAGTCGGTTTCTTAGATGGCAAAAGGACGACCAAAAGCACTTTTATTAGTGAGATTATTTATCAGCATTTACATTGAGAAAAGAATGTATAGCACAGAATAAATAAACTGATTACACATTCCTATAGAAAAGTTTTCACTTGGTATCTAAGTATATGCTGTTATTCAGCCCACAGGCGCCGACTTTCATTTTTCCGGGTAGGTGCTCCGCCTCTTCCCCCAAGGCCCACCCTCACTCAACCTCTTCACACTCCCTTCCCCTCTTCCTGCCCCCTCTATCCCCTCTCCCACAGCACCACCCACCTGCCATTAAACAGAAGATTGGCAGGGTCCACCAAACAGCTGATCAGTGGTGGCTGGTGGGTGTTGAGTACCCACTATTTTTTTTCCATGCGGACTTCAGCCCTGGAGCACCCATGGAGTCAGCACCGATGATTCAGCTGCCTATTCTGACATAGTGAAAGAACATATTTCTTACTCTCGCTATATGTGCAATTTACTGTCGTGATTTTTTCATCTCCTCTTACTTGTAGCATCACAAACATGATTAGGCAACAGTGCTAGCTTGCAAAAGCCTACCATCACTGCTTATATTTCCTTTGAATAGAAAACCTGAAGAACCTAAATTAAACTGAACAGAATTGAGTTTGGTGTATGAATATATAGAACAAAACTCAGCAGAAAGTTCTGACTCACCATGTATTTAGATTTTCGACATTGGTGAGGCCTCATCTGGAGTACTGTGTCCAGTTTTGGGCCCCACACTTCAAGAAGGATGTGGATAAATTGGAGAGAGTCCAGCGAAGGGCAACAAAAATGATTAGGGGACTGGAACACATGAGTTATGAGGAGAGGCTGAGGGAGCTGGGATTGTTTAGCCTGCAGAAGAGAAGAATGAGGGGGGATTTGATAGCTGCTTTCAACTACCTGAAAGGGGGTTCCAAAGAGGATGGCTCTAGACTGTTCTCAATGGTAGCAGATGACAGAACGAGGAGTAATGGTCTCAAGTTGCAGTGGGGAAGGTTTAGATTGGATATTAGGAAAAACTTTTTCACTAAGAGGGTGGTGAAACACTGGAATGCGTTACCTAGGGAGGTGGTAGAATCTCCTTCCTTAGAGGTTTTTAAGGTCAGGCTTGACAAAGCCCTGGCTGGGATGATTTAACTGGGAATTGGTCTTGCTTTGAGCAGGGGGTTGGACTAGATGACCTTCTGGGGTCCCTTCCAACCCTGATATTCTATGATTCTATGATTTATGAAAAAGTAAAATGGTGTGTCTTCCAGTCTTTGATATTTCTTTAAAACATACATTACATAAGGTGGGACTGGGCGAAATCAGGTAGGAACTCCAAAGTACAAAAGAAAGAACCAGTAAAATTTTTAAGCAAAGATCTTAAAACCTAACTCATATTTCTCCATCTTCTGACACCTTCCTTACCCTAAAACACCCTGTAAGAAGGTGGGATTTGTAGTATGCCTGGAAGTTCAGCAGATTTGGGCTATTTCAGATCAGATAGAAGTAGTTTCCAAAGTTGAGGGCCTCAGAATACACTGCTAGCTACAGCTAGCTACACCATGAAATAGAGGGAACTCCATTTACTCTGCTGATTGCAATTGCAGCAGCATTTCCCATGAGACAGGTAGTATCTCAGGTGAGCTGGGTCTTGAGGCTTTATAGGTCAAAGTCAACACCCTGAGTACCACTAGAAATCCACAGGCAGCCGGTGCAGATCTTTGGAGATCATAAATTAATTAATACCTTCATTGCTCACACTAAATTATTCCAGAGACTGTTACCTATTGAAGGTTTAATAACTGTTAGCTGTCACACAGCTGAATGTAGTATTTTTGTCTACACTTTGTGCTAAATTGTGTACAAACCAGCTAAAATAGTTGCTCACAGCAGTGTTCAGTTGCAACTAAAATCCATAATACCATAGTCTCTTCTGCATCATATGACTGCTAGTGGAGCATGTACAAGCATTTGCAGCTTGCATAATGATATAGCCAGATAAGCAAGCTGCTGATCTGCTTCCATGATATTTACTGCTTGCTGTTTTTTTGGTTGTTTCAGATCCTCACTAGTGATATTCCTTTTATAGTTACCATCAGATCTCATAAGGATTCAGTTTATTCACTTAAACAAAATGATGTTGTCATAAGATACAGTGAGGTTAACTCTCATGAGACGTTACAGTTGCTGGGTCTCCGCTACAAATTGAGTTTTGTTCCCAAATCCAATTTTAATTATGTAGTGTAGTTCACAAAAGATTGCAAAGTGCTGAACAGTTGTAAAGCTACAAACAGTAAAACACATTGAGAAACTGAAGTGCAGCAGAAATGGCCCTAGTTTAATAACATTTTTTAAAAGGGTGTTTTTAAACAAAGCAAGCAATCGTGGGGCAAGTAGGCTCAATTGTTCTGTTTTGTATCAGTATAAAAAGGGATCAATCTGATTCCTCACAGGAAACAGTTTAATTCTGGTAATGCTCATTTAGTTCAGGAAAATTGAATGGGAGAACAGGGAGCCTGGAAGCCTTAATTAAAACTATTAAAATATTTTAATACATTCCTGGGCAAACATTCAAAAGAAGGTAAAATAATACCATTGCAAAATCCATATGTTACCAAGTAAAGTGTTTTTTTTTCCCACAATCCGTCCATGGAAATAAAACAATCACACAAGTGTAGGATTGGAAGAGGCCTCAATAGTCATCTAGTCCAGGCCCCTGCACTCAAGACAGGGCTGTGTAATCACTACCGTCCCTGACAGGTGTTTGTCTAATCTGTTCTCAAAACCCCGCAATGACTGAGCTTCTAGATAATTTGTTCCTGTGCTTAACTACCATGACAGGAAGTTTTTCTTAATGTCCAGCCTAAACCTCCTTTGCTGCAATTTAAGCCCTCTGGACTTTCTCCAATTTGTCCACTCTTTCCTGAAATGTGGCACCCAGAACTGAACACAGTACTCCAGCTGAGGCCTTATTAGCACAGAGTAAAGTGGAAGAATTACTACTTCTCATATCTTGCTTACAGCACTCCTGCTACTACATCCCAGAATGATATTCGGTTTTTTGCAACTGTGTTACACTGTTGACTCAAATTAACTTGTAATCCACTATAAGCTTCAGAACCCTTTCTGACGTACTCCTTTCTAGGAAGTCATTTCCCATGTTGTATGTGTGCAACTGATTGTTCCTTCGTAAGTGGAGTACTTTGCATTTGTCCTTACTGAATTTCATCCTATTTACTTCAGACTGTTTCTCCAGTTGGTCCAGATCATTTTGAATATTAATCCTATTCTCCGAAAGCATGGGCAATCCCTCCCAGCTTGTGGTGTCATCTGTAATCTTTTATAAGTGAACTCTCTATGACATTCTCTAAATCATTGATGAAGCTATTGAACAGAACAGGCTCCGCGGAACCCCACTTGATATGCCCTTCCAGCTTAACTGTGAACCACTGAGAATTACTCTTTGGGAATGGTTTTTCAACCAGTTATACACCCATCTTATAATAGCTCCACCTAGGCTATATTTCCGTACTTTGTTTATGAGAAGGTCATATGAGACAGTATAAAAAGCCTTCCACATCTAGCATTAAAATGACCTGATATGAATTGTTCTTCAAAATCCTCACTTTTCTAATTGATGTTTGTAACTTTGACTTCATTTGTTTTCTTGAAATTTATTTTCACATTGATTATTTTCAAGGCTGTTGTATTTTGTTGTTGTTACTTTCTAAGACTGTTCTCATAAATAGCTTCCCACAGTGCCTATTTCAGTCATGACCACTTAACCTGAAAGTGGTCCAAATTCGTTGGATTTTTGGTCTCTTCTAAATCTGGAAAACTGTCCCAAACCTTGAAATTTTGGATTGATATAGAATTAAATCAAGAGGCAGGTTCAAATCCATGTCCTTGCTCCTAAAATTGGAATTTTTTATTAGATCTGACATTCTGGTTTTGGTCTGTCTTCAGATTCAACTGAAATTTTCTGGTTTGTTCAATAAACACTCCAGGAAAAAAAACTTTTAGTATAGTATAACTCTAGAAGCATCAGAGTTTTATTTCAACTCAGTGTTTGGTAATTACGTACCTCCCATGATCACTGTTTCAGCACTTATATGAGCTAACATTATCTGTGTGTAATCCAATGTTATCTTATTTGCTTTTTTATTTCCCTATAAATATATAATATTTTAGAGAAATCATTGTTTTAACTATATTGTTTAATCACCTTGTAGCAAAACCACTGCTGATGTTACCAGCTGGCAGACACCATTTCTTTTTTCACCAGTGCTGCCAGTTCCCCCATTCCCTTTCATTCTTTTAATTTTCGACAGCATTAATGTTTATGGAATGCACTACCCCGTCACTTTGGTTTTGTTCTACCCTAATCTTAGGTACCTTTATTTATTTCATAGTTCTAAATGAAGGAACACATTTGGAGTTCTACATCCTTGTTCATCCCTATGCTATATCTTTTCCTCTTTGATGAATTTATATATATAATGTATATTTACCTTATTACTACTGCTACTGTTTAGGTCAACAAAACATACTTGTTATCAGGCTTT
The DNA here is from genome assembly GCF_965140285.1 of Lepidochelys kempii. Lineage (NCBI taxonomy): Eukaryota > Metazoa > Chordata > Testudines > Cheloniidae > Lepidochelys > Lepidochelys kempii. The sequence goes on from NC_136388.1 coordinate 71,950,584, forward strand.
CATTGGAATTTATACAGACTTCTTTTTTTAACTTAATTCTTCAAGGTGCAGAGCAGCTGCAATTCTCATTCATTTCAGTAATCTCATAGTGAATATCTTCATCTCTTCATCTGGATATTTGTCTGTGTCCAGCAGCTCACAAACATTCATGAATTTAGCTTAGCATCAACCCTGTGAGGTGGAGAAATATTATCATTTTACAGATGGGAATATTGAGCTACAGAAAGGTTAAGTGACTTAACCAAAGTTATACAGACATCAGTGGAAGGTCTGGGAAAGGAGTCTAGATCTGCTGAGTTCCAGATGCTGTCAGGTCAAATTTGGTCTTCCTGACCTAGGGTATTGTGTGTGTGTGTGTTAGAGTATGGGGGAAGAAGGATTATTTTATACTGTCTAGGGCTAGTGGAGTGGAACTTGAGACTTAATGGACTGAAGTGGGATATGTATTTTTCTAGTTTGGTTTTTCAGTTAAAATTGAGCCAACAGCTGCTATGTATCTAAACTATTTCTTACTGTCTGTAGCTGATGTGAAAGATTTCATTAATATATTTTGCATCCTAATCAGCCATCTCTTAAGTTTATTGGAAAATGATATTTGTCAAATAACTTACAGAATTAATAGTACAGGAGGGTATAATAAGGAATAATAGAACAACATTATAGAGAAAATGTAGGTTGAATATTAGGAAAAACTGACTGAGAGCTATTGGATTGTGAATCCATGGATACCTAATGGCATGATCACTTAAAGGGACATCATTAGCAGCAAGAGAGGTTGAGGTTGGATATTAAGAAAAACTTTCTAACTATACAAATAATTAAGAACTGCAATAGGATTCCAGGAGAGCTCATGAAGTCTCCATCGGGGAGTTTTATTAAAACTAGATAAACGCCTGTCGGGGTGGTCTAGGTGTACTCATGCCTGTCTCAGCAGAGGGGACTGGATTAGATGATATCTTGAGGTCCCTTCCAGCCCTATGTTTCTATGAGTTAATGATTTTTTTCAAAATGTATAAAATAACATATGTGAATATTGTATGACCACAGCTGGTTGACTCGGGACTGAATTTTGTGGTGACTCATGCTTTCACCCTTTGGAAATGGTCTTGCACTTGTTACTCTGAATTAACTCATATCGACGTAAAGTGCAGAACTAGGCCCTATAGATAATCTATCCAGCTCAGGGCTATTGTTGGGACAGTATATGGTACCTTGAACTGCTTCTGCCTATGCTGTACTGGATCTGTGAATAAATAGGTCTTTAGTTTGCAGGGCTGTTAATCTATTATATATATTGAACACTAAATTCACTTTAGAAAGAAAATAGAACATTTAAGTGGCAATACAGAGTACAATTGATTTTTTTCTGTAGCCCTGTGGAGAGGTAGAACCACATATTCTGTGATTCCGAAACTGTTTTCTCTCTAGTAGTTAAGAATCGGAATGTGTCTGGGATCTCCTTTTATATGATGGGGGAAGGACACTTGTGAACTTCAAGTGGGAATAAGGGGAATTACTACTTACCTTCTATACAGAAGAGATGCTGCTGTGTGCAGGGGAGTTCAGCTGTGACATGGAACATTGGTGAAAAAGGCCAATACTCTTCAGTCACCTGTGCTCCCTGTCAATGGCCAAAATCCTGTATCCCTTTCAGTCAGGGGTCAGGGCATGGTGCAGAGACCGCTTTTGTTGCTCTAGTGGATGAGCACCTGCTGTCAACAGACAAGGGACATATACCCAAGAACTCATCCTGCTGGATTTCTCTGCCATTAATCATTTCCATTGATTTTTGTTCTGTCTCCAAGAAGCTGAGGGGGGAGGAATTGGAAAGGCCCTAAAATGCCTCTGGTTTTTCTTCAGACCACACCCACAGGATCGTTACTGACAACCGTTCCATCAGCTCCAAAGTTCTTGCCTAGCTCTGTACCTCAATCAAATATGGACAGCACTGCCTGCCAGCTTTCTCAATACATAAATGAAATCAGCTACTGAGTAAAGAGGAGCTGGCTAGGGAAACTTTTTCTATAACATCCCCCACTTTTGTGGCTATCTACTCTGAGTGTTAAGTTTACTAAAACTGTAGGGTCTTTTTGCATTCTTCAGTGCTATCAGATGCCCAAATAGCTATGGACATGAGATTACACACCGTAATTAGCACAGACCCGACCACTACAACCCATGTGTTTGTGACCTCAAGGTTTGATTATTTCAACTCTTATCTAGGAAAGGGTATTGAAAAAGTTCCAAGTGGTGCAAAATGCAGCATTCTATCCACTTAGCAACACAGGTCATAGTAAATACATCACCCTGGTGCTCTGTTCTCTGCACTGGCTCCCTAATGAATGCAGAGTGCAGTTCAAATTCCCTTCTACAGGCTCAGGAGAAAAAGGGATTTTTTAAAAAAAAAAAATTAAATACATGGAAGGTATTCAGATCCTACTGTGAGGTGGAACTATATAACGTAAATAAGAGTATATTTTCAACAAGAGAAATCTGAATGTTGATTCTATCTAGAGTTCATGACATTTCCGTGGTTTTAAGGTTTTTTTGGCTTGGTTTAATAGTAGTATTTCATTTGTATAGAATACTGTGTTGAAAATAAAAAAAATACCTTCAGTGAATATTCTTACACTGTTCTGTACATGACCTTGGGGAAGAGCGGAAGTGAGGAGTAACAGAGCTCTTAAGATTGATAAACACAATATATTTTTAAAAATACAAAGAAGAGCTTTTCTTTTTCTTTTCCTTGGGGAAAAAAAACAGGAAATTTAAAACAAGCAATCAAAGTTAGTCCTGTGAATTTATCTTTAATTCAAACAGCAACTCTTGGATTTCAAATCTGATTTTGTTGATGATTGTTTTTTGTTTGAAAACATCCTTATGAAGTCAGTAAACACGAATGATCATTAATCCTGATGTATGGCTTTCTCAGTTCTGAAGTTGCAAACTTGTCTGAACGCATTGATTTATGTGATAAACGAACTCAATTTCTTGAGTGCAGAATTTGAGCTAGACTTTTCACAAACTTGGATTTCCCCTTTAAGTACCAAAGTTCATTAGGAGTTTGGGAAGGAAAATGGGAGCCAGGTGAAGCTAGCATCCGCAGACTATAATATTACAGAATTTGTCCTAATATGGCTACTTTTTAAATTTTTCAACAAAATCTGACATTTCTCTCTCAGATTTTCTAGTGCCATCTACCCCGATCATTTGTCCATACTGTTTTTGTTACTGTAGAGACAATGTTGAAACCGTTATTTTGTGTTTCAATTATAAGTTCAACACTATCCTTAAAAACAAACAAACCCCCCCTAAGTAAATGGAGCATGCACTATTGCTGCTGCATTTGGGCTTTGCTTAGCACGCAAGCCCATTCAAGATTTGGATTCTTGATTGTGGTAGTCTTAAATGACTTCGTACAATTATATGTCTAAACTTATTGGCTATCCTCACAGTAGTAAGTGACTGTTTTCTTGTGTAACCCATACTTAGTTTGCCAGCTCCTGGAGCTCCAGACTGAGCTTCTATGGGTATGTCTACACTGCAGCTGGGAGCAAGCCTCCTTGCCCAGTTCATAGACTTGTGCCAGTCTAGGACACTAGAATAGCTGTGTAGACATTGCTCTGATGTTGCGGCTCCGGCTGGAGCTCAGGCTCTCAAGCCCCCCTCACCCACTCAGGTTTGAGAACATGAGCTGCAATGTCTACACACTTATTTTTAGTGTGTTAGCACAAGCCCCACTAGCACAAGTTTCAGAGTGGTAGCCGTGTTAGTCTGTATCAGCAAAAACAACGAGGAGTCCTTGTGGCACCTTAGAGACTAACAAATTTATTTGGGCATAGGCTTTCGTGGGCTAAAACCCACTTCATCTGATGCATGGAGTGGAAAATACAGGAGCAGGTGTAAATACATGAAAAGATGTGAATTGCCTTACCAAGTGTGAGCTTAGTTTAACGAGACAATTCAGCTGACAGCAGGATACCAAGGGAGGAAAAATAACTTCTGAAGTGGAAATGAGAGTGGCCCATTTCAGACAGTTGACAAGAAGGTGTGAGTAACAGTTGGGGGAAATTAGTACTGGGGAAATTAGGTAGAATACCAGACCCAGGGGTATTCTATCTGCTACCCAAAATCCATAAACCTGGAAATCGTGGACACGCAATCATCTCAGGCATTGGCACCCTGACAGCAGGATTATCTGGCTATGTAGACTCTCTCCTCAGGCCCTACACTACCAGCACTCTCAGCGATCTTTGAGACACCACTAACTTCCTGAGGAAACTACAGTCCTTTGGTGATCTTCCAGAAAACACCATCCTAGCCACTATGGATGTAGACGTCCTCTACACCAACATTCCACACAAAGATGGATTACAAGCTGTCAGGAACAGTATCCCCGATACGATCACGGCAAACCTGGTGGCTGAACTTTGTGACTTTGTCCTCACCCACAACTATTTCACATTTGGGGACAATTTATACCTTCAAGTTAGTGGCATTGCTATGGGTACCTGCATGGCCCCACAGTATGCCAAATTTTTTATGGCTGACTTAGAACAACGCTTGCTCAGCACTCGTCCCCTAACGCCCCTACTCTGCTTGTGCTACATTGATCACATCTTCATCATCTGGACCCATGGGAAAGAAGCCCTTGAGGAATTCCACCAGATTTTCAACAATTTATACCTCACCATCAACCTCAGCCTGGACCAGTCCACACAAGAGATCCACTTCCTGGACACTACGGTGCTAATAAGCGATGGTCACTCAAACACCACCCTATACCAGAAACCTACTGACCACTATACTTACCTACATGCCTCCAGCTTTCATACTGACCACATTACACAATCCTTTGTCTACAGCCAAGCTCTAAGATACAACCTGATTTGCTCCGATCCCTTAGACAGAGACAAACATCTACAGGATCTCTATCAAGCATTCTTAAAACTACAATACCCACCTCCTGAAGTGAAGAAACAGATTGACAGAGCCAGAAGGGTACCCAGAAGTCACCTTCTGCAAGACAGGCCCAACAAAGAAAGTAACAGAACACCACTAGCCGTCACCTTCAGCCCCCAAATAAAACCTCTCCAGTTCATCATCAAGAATCATAGAATATCAGGGTTGGAAGGGACCTCAGGAGGTCATCTAGTCCAACCCCCTGTTCAAAGCAGGACCAATCCCCAATTTTTGCCCCAGATCCCTAAATGGCCCCCTCAAGGATTGAACTCACAACCCTGGGTTTAGCAGGCCAATGCTCAAACCACTGAGCTATCCCTCCCCGAGGATCTACAACCTATCCTGAAGGATGATCTCTTACTCTCACAGACCTTGGGAGACAGGCCAGTCCTCGCTTACAGAAACGCCCCCCAACCTGAAGCAAATACTCACCAGCAACTACATACCACACAACAAAAACACGAACCCAGGAACCTATCCCTGCAACAAACCCTGTTGCAACTCTGTCCAAGTATCTATTCAAGGGACACCGTCGTAGGACCTAACCACATCAGCCACACCATCAGGGGCTCTTTCACTTGCACGTCTACCAATGTGATATATGCCATCATGGGCTCCGCAATGCCACTCTGCCATGTACATTGGCCAAACTGGACAGTCTCTATGTAAAAGAATAAATGGACACAGCTCAGACGTCAAGAATTATAACATTCAAAAATCAGTTGGAGAACACTTCAACCTCACTGGACACTCAATGAGCCCTGGTCTACACTAGGACTTTAGGTCGAATTTAGCAGCTTTAAATCAATTTAAACCTGCACCTGTCCACACGATAAAGCCCTTCATTTCGACTTAAAGGGCTCTTAAAATCGATTTCCTTACTCCACCCCTGACAAGTGGATTAGCGCTTAAATCGGCCTTGCCGGGTCGAATTTGGGGTACTGTGGACACAATTCGACGGTATTGGCCTCCGGGAGCTATCCCAGAGTGCTCCATTGTGACTGCTCTGGACAGCACTCTCAACTCAGATGCACGATTGTTTGCCATTGCTCTGACACAGGGAGGGGCGACTGATGGCACGGCTTACAGGGTTGGCTTACAGGGAGCTAAAATCAACAAAGGGGGTGGCTTTACATCAAGTAGTGTTTCAGGCAGGACTTCACGGAGGGTTCCAATAAGAAATGGTGCACCTAAGTTACTGTTCTTATTGGAACAAGGAGGTTAGTCTGGCCTCTGATTGATACATGGCTAGATTTACCTCGCTGCACCTTCTCTGTGAGTGACCGCAGTGTGACCTGGAGGAATGAGTCCCCTAGATGGGGGGGCGGGGGGGGTTGCAAATGAGTACAAAACAAATCTGGTCTATTTCTTGTTTTGATACACTCCATCTATCTTTTACATCTTTGGCTGGCAGCAGACGGTGCAGAAGGACTGCATGCCATCCACATCTCATGGCTGCTCGGCAGAAGATGGTACAATAGGACTGCTAGCCATCCTCATCTCTTGCCTGCCCGGCAGAAGATGATGCAATAGGACTGCTAGCAATCCGTATCACCTGCCTGCTCACCATAAGATGGTTCAATAGGACTGACTGCAGGACTAAAGAGAATTACTGGATCAAGTCACTCCAAATTTAGTCCGTGCGCCCATGTCTGCCCAGGCGCTCCTGATCGACCTCACAGAGGTGACCAGGAGCACCTCGGACATGACGATGATGGCTACCAGTCCAATTGCACCGTCTGCTGCCACAAGGCAATGGGTTGCTGCTGCTGTGTAGCAATGTAGTACCGCGTCTGCCAGCACCCAGGAGACATACGGTGACAGTGAGCTGAGCAAGCTCCATGCTTGCCGTGGTATGGCGTCTGCACAGGTAACTCAGGGAAAAAAGATGCGAAACAATTGTCTGCCCTTGTTTTCATGGAGGGAGGGAGGGAACGGGGACCTGACGATATGTACCCAGAACCACCCGCGACAATGTTTTAGCCCCATCAGGCACTGGGATCTCAACCCAGAATTCCAGTGGGCAGCGGAGACTGCAGGAACTGTGGGATAGCTACCCACAGTGCAACACTCCGGAAGTCGACGCTTGCCTCGGTACTGTGGAAGCACTCCGCCGAGTTAATGCACTTAATGCACTTAGAGCATTTTCTGTGGGGACACACACACTTGAATATATAAAACCGATTTGTAAAAAAACGACTTCTATAAATTCGACCTAATTTCGTAGTGTAGACATACCCTAAGAGACCTAAAAGTGGCAATTCTTCAACAACAAAAACTTCTAAAGCAGACTCCAATGAGAAACTGCAGAACTGGAATTAATTTGCAAACTGGACACCATCAAATTAGGCCTGAATAAAGACTGGGGGTGGATGAGTCACTACAAGAACTAAAAAAAAACCTAATTTCCCCATGCTAATTTTCCCCTACTGAAACTCTCACCTTCTTGTTAATTGTTTGAAATGAGCCACCCTGATTACCACTACAAAAGTGATTTTTTCATCCTGTTGATAATAGCCCACTTTAATTGATTTGTCTCAACCCCCCACATAGTAAGGCAACTCCCATCTTTTCATGTATTGCTATATATATCTTTCTACTTTATTTTCTGCTCCATGCAGCTGATGAAGTGGGTTTTAGCCCACAGAAGCTTATGCCCAAATAAAAATGATTATACTGTTAACCTCACTCTTTACAATCGTCTGAGTATAGGCTGGGTGTAGTTCCATCATTCAATCAGGATTCAAATTAGAGTAGGGCAGTTTTTGCTTCCCTTCCCTATTTACAGAACTCATTGTTACTCAAAATTAGCCATTCATAGTCTTCTACTCTTCTTAAATTCAAATTAGCTTATCTTTCTTAAGCTGGCATTTGGTTAATGCTTTATTTTATGTTTTGTTTCTCTGTAAAGTGCAATGAGACATTGCTTATAAACATCACTATATAAGATTTTATTGTATTGTAAGATATGTAATTGAATTTCAGCAACTGGATAGGTTTTCAGAGAATGGATATAAATACTTGGCGCATGTGTGTGTTTACATGTGTAAAAACAGGAAACAGTGGAAAGAAAAGGCTCAATGGGTGATTTTCCTGTTCCTTATGGTTTTTCCATTTTTATTTGCTTGCTTGCTTTTGTGTTGAATGCTGAATTTGATATTAAGTTGCACAAAATGTTTCAGAATCATTAACATTTAACCATAGTGCTCAGTACCCTAACAGGAGGAATAAGAGATTAATGGATAAAGTAATGCACATTACATACTTTTACCTACAAGTGCAACATGAATAAAGTTGAGGTGGGGGAACCTATATGAAAATGCATGAGTTATTTTCCATAGAGCTGCAGGACATCAACAGAATACTAAAAAGGCTTTTGGTGGAAAGAACATGTCCTCCCAATCCCTTCTCAAGTGCCTGCATGTATGTCTTTACTCAAGAGTTACATTTTTACTTGTATTTTACAGTTAGGAAGTGCTCTTGCAGTGAAATATTTTCCACCTGCACTGAGGTTAGGAACAGACAGTGTATGTAATGCAATATTATGTATCATATTTTTAGAAGTATCTAGCTAGTAGTATTGGTGTGCAGACCCTTCTTACCAATAATCAAAATATTTTGTTTAAATAGAAAACAGAGGTTGATTTTCAGCAGAAAGAAGATATTGTACAGCCATCTATATCACTAATAAATATCTTTAGGTCTTTATTCTGAGTTTGCAACTTTATTTGGGTAAGAAGTACACATAACTGCATTGCCTTAGAAGCACACTCGCTCTTTGAGTCACAGATCCTTCTTTAGTTTCTTCATTGTTCTAAGGAATGTAATCCACTACTTGCTCAACCAGATGTCACTATCATCCCCACCTGCCATGTGGTCTCCACTCTACTGAACAGGGAGTGTCACTGTGGGTTGTGGCCAAAGCTCTACCTTTTCCCTTCCTCTGTGTGCCTTCCTGTGCAAGATAGGAGATTACTGGACCCACAAAGTCTGGTCTCCCTTTCCATCCTCTTTGCTGAGATCTGCAATGCTGGTAGCCCACACTGGGGACCAACAGATGAAGAACCTTGTGGTTCCTTCCTCCCTTACATGATGTGATAGGAACAAATCACAATCCTTTTCCGATTAATATGTGTAAATGTTGACCACTCTACAAAGAGGAATGCTTCTTAAGCTTTATAAATGTACTGGTTGATTTATGTCTCCTAATGGATTTCTATACTTTAGTCATTCTGGCCTATAATAATGATGTTCAGGATTTGTCTCAGTATGCTTATCACCATCACTTTACTTGCAGATGGTAAATGATACTGGATGCTACAAGACCGTTGTACATTAGATTTCTAGATATCTTTTAACAATGTTGACAATATTGGGTCAAATACAATAAAGATTTATTTATACATTTTATTCAAACCCTTTTGTATGTAACTGTCAAATAATCATTTATACTAGGAGTACAGATGCAGTCTGTACAACTGATATAAGTGAGAAAAATTGAGCATCTGTTTTCATTGCTAAACATTAAGATGTATAGTCCATCTTCCACATGCCTGTGTCACTCCCCATAACATTGCTCAAAGCTGTGTATCCCCAAGAGGCGAATTTTCTTCTGCCATACATTTTCGTCAGTTAAACAACCCCTGTTAGATAACTTTGCTCCCAGAGTTATTACAGGGTTTGAAAACATAGCTAAAGAGAAATTATGTGAAATTATAATGTAGAATTCTATTTTCTACTATGAGGGAACTTGTTGGTTACACAAAAAGAAATCAACCATTGTGTCATTTAGAAGTTTTTACAATTAAAAGTTTTATTCCTACAGGAACTGGAAGACAATTAAATGAAATGCTAACAACAAATTAAATGCTTTATAGGTCAGTCAACCCATTAGGTCTCTTTAGGGAAGCTTTTCTCATATAAAGCTTGCCATAACCTATTTGCATAATGATTCTATCTTAACTGTGCCTTCTGCTCTTTTATGGTGTGTTTATTCTAGTGCATGGCTGATATAGTAGAACTGCAAAGAATGTAGAAGCTGCTATTTGTGGCAGAAAAATGTTATAGAGTTCAGATACATGATATCGGGCAGTACCAAACCTGCAAACATGATTTAGCATAGAGAAACATAAAATTGCCGTGCTTGTGGTATCATAATTGTTTTGCCTACTGTACATTGTTAGCATCCATGTTCCCTTCAGATATCACAAACTAAGGAGTCTCGGGTTACATTCATATTTTGCCAGGCAACCTATAAGGAAAACCTGGAGCTGCTGGAAATAGTTCTAGGGATCTAGTATGAGGTGTTTTCTTCTCCATCTATACTGGGCCAATATTTCAACATGGTGCTAAGCAGCATTTCCAGGGACATATCCCCTAATAAGGGATTTGAAAGTTAAAACCCTGTGTACTTTTCATCAGTGGTGTTCTAGCTATGTTCAAATGTGGGTAATTATATCCTGCCAAGCTAAGTTCCCTCACAGTTGTAATCTTCACTTCCAGTTGTACAGTATTAGGCCTGTTGATAAATCATATAGTCCATGCTTGACCATACTTCGGTTCATTATGAAATAGATTCAAGAGACCAAAATATCAATGACAGTCCAGTTTATTGCAAAAAAATGATAACAGTATAGAATAAGAAGAACTGTTCAGAACAATACCAGTTTCTGGGAAGCCATCTCGTGCAGTGCTGTCAAATTCACCTCACACAGAAGGGGTGCTCCCAAAGTTACACATTTCAGCTAGCAGTATTTGTAGGCTTTTTCAAGTCACGAAATTCTGTATACAGGACTAAAATCCAGCCCATCAGTTTGTCCCAGTTCCTGAACTTGTTGCTCTGTACCTTTTCATATCTTTGCTTTGGTACTGGTCTGTGAAAATACTTCCCCAGTTTGTGCTGGGGCAGAATATGAATGTATATTGCTTTTGACAAGTTTTATATTTTCTAATGCCAACACTGACTTCAGCTTTACGAAGTGTTATGGGATACTTAGCATAAGTTTAAAGGGATTATAAATAAAAAGACGTAGCCTGAATTGGACTATATAACTGCTAGAACTATATATATACAATTGTGACAGTGCTGGGCAACAACACCTGAGCCAGCACTCTGGTCACTGTAACTCCAATAAAACACTACAGAATGGACGGGGTTAAGAAGAGCTGTGCCTAATTGGTGGGTGGAGGAGAGCTGGAAAGCTAAATTCTGCCATTAGGCAAAGGATACATACAAGCCCAGAAAGGAAGTAGGAGGAGGAGGAAAGCAGGCAGTAAGAGGAGAGGGAGGGAGAGATTGCTCTTCCCTGCTTGCTGCAGTAGTTGAGGGCTCCCTGAGACAGTAGGTGTATGGCTGTATATTGTACAAGGGTGATGGGAACTGACATTGTAATTAAACTGTACTGAGTGTTTTACCAGCATAAAGGTCTCTGAGCAGTTTGTAGACTTGAGTAGAACCAGGAGTGAGTGGGCCCTGCCACAACAATGTAATGTTTATTGCTGTTGTGTGCTTAATATATTAATGTATCATTTTGGGAGCTCAATAATATAATTAATACATATTTGTTTATATATATTAGCCCAGCATGTACTGATCAAAAACCCAATGTGCAGTCAAATGCAGCTACATTTCAGCCAAAAGATTGTTGCACGTGTTTGTTGAGTAAAGTGTGTATATCACATACGTGGGGCTAGTAGTACCACCTATTTTTAAGGTTGCCTGACAGTTCCCATTGTAAGACTCTGCTTTCAGTTACTTATAACTTTGCCAGTCTTTAATAATTTGGGCTGACATTTTCAAAGCCAGGTTTCTGCAACAGGCTGAATATTTTTTTGGAAAATTCCAGCCAAACTAGTTCTATAGCTTACCATAACACTGTCTGAAGACAGAATAATAATACTCCATACCCCCTTCCTTTCAAGGATCTTAAAGCATTTTAGAAATGGGAACCAGTTGTCATTCCTCTTCCATTTTGCAAATGGGGAAACTGAGAGACAGATCATTTTCAATTTCCTGAAGATTGTGTACCAACCCAACAGTTGAATATGGAACAGAACCTGACCTTGGACTCCATGCTGCAGCCAGCTCAAAACCAAACTGCTTTTTCCTTATATGACAAAAAGAAGTAACACTTCGTTCTGTCACAAGAGGAGTTCACGATAAATGTTTACAAAATTGTTTACTATTGGTCACTTAACTGCCCTTTGTACCTTCGGAAATACCATCCCTAATGGCTTTTTGGGAGGGAGGAATTGGGTTGGGGGAGGGTGGGAAGGGAAGGTTATTGGACATAAAACTGGTTTACACAACACTGCTAAAAGCTGCTGTAACTTCTACAAATGAAAACAAATGTAACTCCTCTGCAGGCTCATTGTCTAATCTAGCATTTTAAGGGTTTGCTCATGCATTTTGATGCTTCTCTAATATTCTTTCTATGCCTCAGCTCTCCACCTGTAAAATAGTATTCCTTAATCCCCTTCTGTCTGTGTCTATTCACACTGTTAGCTCTTCAAGAGAAAGTACTCTTACTACAGTTCTGTACAGCACCTAGCACAATGGAGCTTTGATCTCTTTGAGTGTCGTTAGGGGCCACTATAATACAAATGGTAAGTAATTTCGAAGGTTCTGGAGTTCCTATATGCTTTAGGGTATGTCTACGCTACGGAATAAGGTCGAATTTATAGAAGTCGTTTTTTTAGAAATTGGTTTTATATATTCGAGTGTGTGTGTCCCCACAGAAAATGCTCTAAGTGCATTAAGTGCATTAACTCGGCGGAGTGCTTCCACAGTACCGAGGCAAGCGTCGACTTCCGGAGTGTTGCACTGTGGGTGGCTATCCCACAGTTCCCGCAGTCTCTGCTGCCCATTGGAATTCTGGGTTGAGATCCCAGTGCCTGATGGGGCTAAAACATTGTCGTGGGTGGTTCTGGGTACATATCATCAGGCCTCCGTTCCCTCCCTCCCTCCAAGAAAGCAAGGGCAGATGATCGTTTTGCGCCTTTTTTCCTGAGTTAACTGTGCAGACGCCATACCACGGCAAGCATGGAGCCTGCTCAGATAACCATCACCCTATGTCTCCTGGGTGCTGGCAGACGTGGTACTGCATTGCTACACAGTAGCAGCAACCCATTGCCTTCTGGCAGCAGACGGTGCAATATGACTGGTAGCCGTCATTGTCATGACCAAGGTGCTCCTGGCCGCGTCAGCCAGGAGCGCCTGGGCAGACATGGGCGCAGGGACTAAACTTGGAGTGACTTGAGCAGGTCATTCTCTTTAGTCCTGTAGTCAGTCCTATTGAACCATCTTATGGTGAGCAGGCAGGCGATACGGATTCCTAGCAGTCGTACTGTACCATCTTCTGCCAGGCAGGCAAGAGATGAGGATGGCTAGAAGTCGTATTGCACCATCTTCTGCCGAGCAGCCATGAGATGTGGATGGCATGCAGTCCTTCTGCACTGTCTGCTCCAAGCCAAAGATGTAAAAGATAGATGGAGTGGATCAAAACAAGAAATAGACCCGATTTGTTTTGTACTCATTTGCTTCCCCCCTCCACGCCCCCTGTCTAGGGGACTCATTCCTCTAGGTCACACTGCGGTCACTCACAGAGAAGGTGCAGCGAGGTAAATCTAGCCATGTATCAATCAGAGGCCAGACTAACCTCCTTGTTCCAATAAGAACAATTACTTAGGTGCACCATTTCTTATTGGAACCCTCCGTGAAGTCCTGCCTGAAATACTCCTTGATGTAAAGCCACCCCCTTTGTTAATTTTAGCTCCCTGAAGCCAACCCTGTAAGCCATGTCGTCAGTTGCCCCTATCTCCGTCAGAGCAACGGCAGACAATCGTTCCGCACCTTTTTTCTGTGCGGATGCCATACCAAGGCAAGTATGCAGGCCGCTCAGCTCACTTTGGAATTAGGAGCACATTAAACACCACACACATTACCCAGCAGTATATGCAGCACCAGAACCTGGCAGAGCGATACCAGGCAAGGAGGCGACGTCAGCACGGTCACGTGAGTGATCATGACATGGACACAGATTTCTCTCAAAGCATGGGCGCTGCCAATGCATGCATCATGGTGCTAATGGGGCAGGTTCATGCTGTGGAATGCCAATTCTGGGCTTGGGAAACAAGCACAGACTGGTGGGACCGCATAGTGTTGCAGGTCTGGGATGATTCCCTGTGGCTGCGAAACTTTCGCATGCGTAAGGGCACTTTCATGGAACTTTGTGACTTGCTTTCCCCTGCCCTGAAGCGCATGAATACCAAGATGAGAGCAGCCCTCACAGTTGAGAAGCGAGTGGCGATAGCCCTGTGGAAGCTTGCAACGCCAGACATCTACCGGTCAGTTGGGAATCAATTTGGAGTGGGTAAATCTACTGTGGGGTCTGCTGTGATGCAAGTAGCCCACACAATCAAATATCTGCTGATATCAAGGATAGTGACCCTGGGAAATGTGCAGGCCATAGTGGATGGCTTTGCTGCAATGGGATTCCCTAACTGTGGTGGGGCCATAGATGGAACCCATATCCCTATCTTGGCACCGGAGCACCAAGCCGGTGAGTACATAAACCGCAAGGGTTACTTTTCAATAGTGCTGCAAGCCCTGGTGGAATACAAAGGACGTTTCGCCAACATCAACGTGGAATGGCCGGGAAAGGTACATGATGCTTGCGTCTTCAGGAACTCTGGTCTGTTTCAAAAGCTGCAGGAAGGGACTTTATTCTCAGACCAGAAAATAACTATTGGGACGTTGAAATGCCTATATGTATCCTTGGGGACCCAGCCTACCCCTTAATGCCATGGCTCATGAAGCCATACACAGGCAGCCTGGACAGTCGTCAGGAGCTGTTCAACTACAGGCTGAGCAAGTGCAGAATGGTGGTAGAATGTGCATTTGGACGTTTAAAGGCGCGCTGGCGCAGTTTACTGACTCACTTAGACCTCAGCAAAACCAATATTCCCACTGTTTTTACTGCTTGCTGTGTGCTCCACAATATCTGTGAGAGTAAGGGGGAGACGTTTATGGCGGGGTGGGAGGTTGAGGCAAATCGCCTGGCTGCTGGTTACGTGCAGCCAGACACCAGGGCAGTTAGAAGAGCACAGGAGGGCACGGTACGCATCAGAGAAGCTTTGAAAACCAGTTTCATGACTGGCCAGGCTACAGTGTGAAAGTTCTCTTTGTTTCTCCTTGATGAAACCCCCCACCCCTTGGTTCACTCTACTTCCCTACAAGCTAACCAGCCTTCCCTCCTCCCTTTAATCACTGATTGCAGAGGCAATAAAGTCATTGTTGCTTCACATTCATGCATTCTTTATTCATTCATCACACAAATAGGGGGATGACTACCAAGGTAGCCCAGGAGGGGTGGTGGAGGAGGGAAGGAAAATGCCACACAGCACTTTAAGCACAGCACTTTAAAAGTTTACAACTTTAAAATTTATTGAATGCCAGCCTTCTGTTTTTTGGGCAATCCTCTGTGGTGCAGTGGCTGGTTGGCCGGTGGCCCCCCCACCGCGTTCTTGGGCGTCTGGGTGTGGAGGCTATGGAAATTGGTGAGGAGGGCGGTTGGTTACACAGGGGCTGTAGTGGCAGTCTGTGCTCCAGCTGCCTTTGCTGCAGCTCAACCATACACTGGAGCATACTGGTTTGGTCCTCCAGCAGCCTCAGCATTGAATCCTGCCTCCTCTCATCACGGTGCCGCCACATTTGAGCTTCAGCCCTGTCTTCAGCCCACCACTTACTCTCTTCAGCCCGCCACCACTCCTCCCGGTCATTTTGTGCTTTCCTGCACTCTGACATTATTTGCCTCCACGCATTCGTCTGTACTCTGTCAGTGTGGGAGGACAGCATGAGGTCAGAGAACATTTCATCATGAGTGCGTTTTTTTTTCTTTCTAATCTTCCCTAGCTTCTGGGAAGGAGAAGATCCTGTGATCATTGAAACACATGCAGCTGGTGGAGAAAAAAAAAGGGACAGTGGTATTTAAAAAGACACATTTTATAAAACAGTGGCTACACTCTTTCAGGGTAAACCTTGCTGTTAACATTACATACATAGCACATGTGCTTTCATTACAAGGTCGCATTTTGCCTCCCCCCACCGCGTGGCTACCCCCTCAACCCTCCCCCCTCCCTGTGGCTAACAGCGGGGAACATTTCTGTTCAGCCACAGGCAAACAGCTCAGCAGGAACGGGCTCCTCAGAATGTCCCCTGAAAAAAAGCACCCTATTTCAACCAGGAGACCATGAATGATATCTCACTCTCCTGAGGATAGCACAGAGAGATAAAGAACGGATGTTGTTTGAACGCCAGCAAACATACACTGCAATGCTTTGTTGTACAATGATTCCCGAGTACGTGTTACTGGCCTGGAGTGGTAAAGTGGAGTGGACGCAATAAGGCTGCCCTCCCCAGAAACCTTTTGCAAAGGCTTTGGGAGTACATCCAGGAGAGCCGCGAATGCCAGGGCAAAGTAATCCTTTCACATGCTTGCTTTTAAACCATGTATAGTATTTTAAAAGGTACACTCACCGGAGGTCCCTTCTCCGCCTGCCGGGTCCAGGAGGCAGCCTTGGGTGGGTTCGGGGGGTACTGGCTCCAGGTCCAGGGTGAGAAACTGTTCCTGGCTGTCAGGAAAACTGGTTTCTCCGCTTGCTTGCTGGGAGCTATCTACAACCTCATCATCATCATCTTCTTCGTCCCCAAAACCTGCTTCCGTGTTGCCTCCATCTCCATTGAAGGAGTCAAACAACATGGCTGGGGTAGTGGTGGCTGAACCCCCTAAAATGGCATGCAGCTCATCATACAAGCAGCATGTTTGGGGCTCTGACCCGGAGCGGCCGCTCGCCCGTCTGGTTTTCTGGTAGGCTTGCCTCAGCTCCTTCAGTTTCACGCGGCACTGCTTCGGATCCCTGTTATGGCCTCTGTCCTTCATGCCCTGGGAGATTTTGACAAAGCTTTTGGCATTTCGAAAACTGGAACAGAGTTCTGATAGCACGGATTCCTCTCCCCATACAGCGATCAGATCCCGTACCTCCCATTCAGTCCATGCTGGAGCTCTTTTGCGATTCTGGGACTCCATCATGGTCACCTCTGCTGATGAGCTCTGTATGGTCACCTGCAGCTTGCCACGCTGGCCAAACAGGAAATGAGATTCAAAAGTTTGCGGTTCTTTTCCTGTCTACCTGGCCAGTGCATCTGAGTTGAGAGTGCTGTCCAGAGCGGTCACAATGGAGCACTCTGGGATAGCTCCCGGAGGCCAATACTGTTGAATTGTGTCCACAGTACCCCAAATTCAACCCGGCAAGGCCGATTTAAGCGCTAATCCACTTGTCAGGGGTGGAGTACGGAAATCGAACTAAAGGGCTTCATCGTGTGGACGGGTGCAGGTTTACATCGATTTAACGCTGCTAAATTCGACCTAAAGTCCTAGTGTAGACCAGGGCTAGAAAGAATAAGTGACTTAATGAGGTCACAGAGGAAGTATGTAGTAAAGCTGGGACTTGAACTGATATCTCCCAAGTACCAATTGCCTGAATCACAGTACCAACCTTCCTCTCAGTCATTCCTCTACTCCTTAATCATATGTTGCACCGTATGTTCTTCCTCTGCCCAGATAAACCTGTGTAATGAGAAAAGCTAGTTACAGATTTCATGGAGAGAAGTGGGACTGTTTGTTCTTTTGTGGTCTAAGCTAAACCATAATGAAAGTTTTGACAAGGATTCCCCCTGGACTGAGCTGTACTGGGGATGGAAAAGCCCTATAGCTGGTCAAGGCCATAAGTGGTCCTATGTTGCTCCCTGCTTGGAAGCTCCACCATGGGGGTGTGGTGAGGGCAAGAAGATTTCTGAGGGTGGAGTTTGTGCAAGTGGTGACTCTGGAGATTCTGTGCTGCTGGAAAGCAGTGTGTGGGCAGCTCTCATGAGGCTGCCCTAAATCAGAGCAGCCACTGGCCCATGCAGCAACTCAGCATTTGGAGGGCACATGGATAGCTTGAAGCCTCCAATAGACACAGCACAGAATCACAGAATACATTTGCTTCATGGAAATTGCTTTGGTTCACGTTCTAATACTTCACAAACTAGCTCACTCATTCAATTTCTGATGGCCCTTCAGAACATAGTGTTTCAAGGAACAAGAAGCAGTTTCAAGGCAATGATAAGTTCATACACATTAATACCCTGGGAGATACTTAGATCACTAACTCCCAAAGCCAGTAGGAGGCATGTACATCAACAAGATTTGTGTACGCTTAAATGTCTACCTTAAGGATTCAATGAAGGTGAGGGAGAGTAACTATCTTCAGCATGTATTACTGAATGTGACGTACTTCTGAATAAGTAGTCTTTATTCACATTAATAGCAAGGACATAGCAAATAGAACAGGGCAGGTGTCATGTAAGTATATACATGTATAAATGCTTCTGTTTCCAGTAAAGGTCATCAGCAAGAAGCAATGATTTTTAATTACTTTAGGTTTTTATTACCACTTTTAAAAAAAAGCTGTTTATATATGGCTGGTACCTTCCTATGTCTATATTATCTAAAAAATATCTTGGATACCAAAGAACATGATTTTCATAGTGAGAAAATGTTGGCATTGTTCATCTTAGTGATCCAATGTTTCAGTTTTAAATAAACAGAACTTCTCCACTATAAAATGTAGTAATAGGCAAAACACTGCGGACATGATAGTTGACTTTCTTACAAGGGTATTAATCTAGGACTTTTGGATAACTTGTATACAGCATATTTTAGTTTATACTAGCTAGTAAAAATCTCTCTTGTGAATTTACTGAACAATGGGGAGAAGGAAACACAGCACGAACAGCAGCAACAACCAAATTAGGAGTCCAATTTTCAAAAGTGCTCAGCACCCATAATAGGGTGACTTACTTTTTGAACAGATCTTTGCTTCTATTTAGGCATCTAGATGGAGTGGCCAGTGGCTCAGTCCTCGTCAGCTCATATTGTTTTAAAAATGTATTTTCTTTTTAGATGAGGATGTTAACCAACTTTTAAACAGTGTCCCTTTCATTTTTACATGTAAGGACAGTCTCAGATAAAATACTTGTCTTAAATATTGGTACATATGTAAATCTAAAGGTATTAATTTTACACAGTATTAAAATGTGTGAGTTAGTAATAAATAATTGAAAGTGAGAAAATTTGTATCCCCTGTACAACGTGTAGCTGACAAAACAACCGAGTAGTGCAGGGAGGGAAGCAGAGTGGGAGAAAGGAAGTCAAAGTAAAGCTGGCACCATATCCAGGGAAACTTTCCCATTAGCATCTTTAAAGTGACTGTTTGATTAAAAAGAAAAAATAAACACAGAATAATATAATAGCATTTTGAGATTATGATGTTCCATTCTTTGTCTTAAATACAGACTTGGTAAAGGATAATGAAAGGCTTTATCTGCATGAGTTAAAAAATTTTGTTTAAACTGAAATGTGCTATCATTTGGGTTGTTTTTACAGGCTTGTCAAATTTGCGTGCAGCATTGAAAGAGTTGTTCCAGAGTACATGGAGATGGAACAAGTTGAAAGGAAGGTGCTGACAGCTGAACTAGTAACGCTTGTGAGTGGTAAGTTCTGAAATAATAATTGATCACTACTGTTTCTTATAATGTTCTTGGCAAAATGTACAATAATTTTCAAGCTGTATTGATGCTTTGATTTATATCATACATTTGCATAAAAAAATATAAAAAGTAAATTGGAGAAATTTATTCTTTAATTCTCTTATAACAAATGGTACTAAAGTGAGGAAAATTCTGATGTAAATTTAGTTGTTTCTTGGTTCGTACTAATAACGTATGCAATCATGTATATGGAGGCTAGAATCATCCTGATTTTCAAAAAGACTTCATTACGAAGATCAGATAGAGGTTTTTGTGTGTTATAATTTCAAGGTTGTTTTTGTACTTTTTGCAAAAAACATTAATAGTTTGGCCTCGGGTCTGTTTCCAGTGATTTGATGTTGCCTGTAGTAGCTGCCAAACAGATAATTTTTTTTTAGCATTAATTAAATTTGTACTTTATTTTCTCTGTCATTTTTAAAAATAGAAGATCGAGTAACATTTTCACAAGTGCCTAACTCTCATTTTCAAAAGTGACTGAGGAGCCAAAGTTTAATTGATTTTCAGTGTCATGTAAGCTCCTGTGAGCCCACGTCCCCTTAACTTTCAAATTTTACCACAGCACCTTTCAACTCCAACTCCCTCATTCCTTCTTTGGTTGTTATAGAATCTTACAAAGGGAAAAACACGTGACTGAAATTCTCTTAAATGGCTTCAGATGTTCTTGTCTGAGGGAGAAGGAAGAGAGTCAATGTAAGTGGTCGCTTTCAAGTTTCAGGTTTTCTTGTTACTCCATCTTTTAAAAGTTCCTGACATGGATTTTTTAACATGCAGTGTTTGGGTTAATCCTAAACTCCAGCGGTGGTATATTTACAGTGGTAAAATAGAAGGAAGCAAAGGGAGAAAAATGAGTTGCTTTAATGTATAGGTTGATTTCAGAAAAAAAATTGAACTGCCCAGTAGATGAATAAGCAAAATGTTAACGAAGTGGGTAAAGTGTCTGAGCAAAATTCTTCTAGCCAAAGCACCTAAGGCTTTAGAGAAAGTTTCAGATGAAAGATGTATGACCAAGTGGATAGACTAACATGCAGCCTTTCTCTTTCGTTTCCTGTCTACATTACCAAGAGACAAGCAGATTTATTGTTCAGAGAGAAATTCCTATAATTGAACAACTGTTTGTGGCCTTGTCTTCACTGCTATTTTTAGCTTAAGCTATAACTCAAGTATTGCCCTCTAAGTTGACTTGCATCCACATACAAAAATCTTTAGGTGAAGTTAAGTGGGTGTTTTAAGCTTGAGGTAGCTTGCCATTTAGGGGGTGTGGGTTGATGCTCAAGGGCTGTGGAAGCTCAAGGTAGTAATGTAGTGGGGACTCAGCTATAGTCCACTCTACTGTATGGAGTCCCCAGTGACTTCCCAAAATTTCTGCCAAGGTGTTTTGGTTAGGTCTTTCCCTTCTACCGCCAGACTGGAAGTTATCCCCATTTATAATACACAGCTTTAATGGTCAGATCCTGCCTTGCATGTATCTCTCTGCACCTGGAGCATTTATTCCAGCTTTGCTATTGTATTTGGTGAGTCAGATGGTGACTGGATGGAAATCTTCCTCCTAGTGTGTGGCTATCTGGCCTGAGACTGATACCAAATTTCTTGTTCAGGTGCGGTGCATTCCCAGTTGGACTTATGGTATTGGGGCCCAAGTTTGGAAATCAGCATGTTTATGATGATATATCTAAAATATTGTCTGAGGAAGGTGGTCAACTGGGCTGTTCAACAGTGCTGTCCATCACTGGGGACTAGACTGGAACTCTCAGGCCAGTGAAACCCCAATGAGCTCACTGTCCTATGAGTAGTTTGACCAGGTGCTCTTTAGCACCCTTTGTATGGAGCTCTTCTATGCCCTGAACAGCTCAAGGGCTCCTGAGCAAGTTCTAGGGCGACCAACAAAGGAAGACCTGGAACTGAGGTCCCTACTGGCCACAGCAATCTTTAGTGAAGCAGAGCTGATGCTTAGCACTGGGGGCCACAGCACTCTGACCAGACCCAGGACTCTGGTTAGGGGAGACAGGAATGGGATGTGGATGAAGCGGCAGATGAATGAGCATTATCTCAACAAGTTAAGGACTTGATTCCCCATTGTTGATGTTCTGAGGAAGTGATATAAGATGCCTGTCATTGCATGTGTAGGGATGTAGAGGGTGCGCAAATGTCAGATTTAGCTTCTCTTCTGGATGTGGCAACCACAATTTACACTCACCCCGGTATCCATTTCCACCACCCCACCCATCTGCACTCAGAGGGTAAACTTCAGGTGCTGCCGCGTCCACCATTCCCTTCTGGGCGTGATATGCTGCAATATGTTGTCCCGTGAACACCATTTCCACCCAGGTGACAAGAAGTTTCAGAAAATGTTCCTGAAATACCCCATGAAAGTTTGTAAGGTGTGGCTCGGAATAATGCAGTGCTAAGAACCAAGGGAAATGTCCCCATAACGCAAACACCTTCACTCAAGTCAGTAGTGCAAGAGTGTGCACTCAGTGGCTCATGAGTGGTTTGAGTTAGCCTTTGCTCTAACTCAAGCTATGCTAGCTCAAGTGGAGCACCCTTCTGAGTGTACTTATGTTAAGAATACAATGAAGACAAGCCCTGTACCTACAGCTTTGAACAATCCCAGCACAATCTGTGTAATGGCCCCATCCTCACTTTACACTACCAAGATACATTGTGAGCATGCAATTTTTAGGTTTACATTGCCACTAGTATTGCTGACAGCAAATGCATCATTAACACAAAGTAAATAAGTAATGATATTTTCTTGTTTTCAATGTTCTGACTAGTTGCATTGGGCATAAGTTTTATATCATTACCAAATCACAAGATGCAGTGACAACAGTTGTCACAAATCTTTAGCAAAGAGTAGAAAATGAAATGCCTTTAAACAGAGCAAGGAAGGGTTTTCCTGTAAAAATGTGCATTAAATTACTATTGGAAATACACTTTTAAAGAACACCACACTGTGCCCAAGAAGGTAAATCATCATTATTTCATACTTCAAAATAATCTGAGCACTTCATATTCTCCAAAGTTTTAAGTGTTGGTTTATGGCCCCATTTTTGTTTATCCAACATCCAATACTTCTCTCTGCATTTCTCTTTTGCAGAAAATTCTTCAGACAACAGAGCTTCTGTTTAAATCATTGGTTAAACTTCAGTGTAATTTTATTTTTCATTGGAGTTCTCAGATAGAAAACAGTTGATAGTAAGACAATGGAAAAACCAAATGCACACTAGGAAATCTAGATTAGCACATAAAATACAAGCTGGGCATATTCTGCTGAATTCTGCATGTGCATTTAAAAATGTGCATTATGACTGTTCAAAAGTCAAAGAGAAGAAAACTTTTTGAAGAAATAAATGTGTCGGAGTTCGTAATGGAATGGATATAAAGATGGAACAAATATTCAGTGTGTGTTTGTTTGTTTTTTTAAAAAAACATTGCCTGTCTAACAAAGACATCTTACTCAGGTTAGCTCTAAACATGACACATTCGAGATAATGGTCAAGCATCACTATTTACATAAAGTATTCCCACTTCACTGCAAATTATTTGAAAATAAAAATGATTAGGTATAATTTTTAGTAGCTTAAAATGTAGGATTTTGTGACTGTAGTATATTGACTGTTTTAGACCAATATCTGTTAACATGAAAAATGTATAACAACTCATGTGAAGTTGGTAGGGTTCATTAAGCTATCAACAGTATCAGCACAGAATTGTGAGACCATCAATGACTTCCAAGTTAGGTCTAATAGTAGCTGCTGTTGATGACTATAAATACAGTTCATGCATGGAATATTTCATATCATTCTACAAGTATTTCCAAATGCTTGAATTTACTTAATTTGAGGTGAAAATGGCTGTTGACACCTTGAAGAATCTGAAGTTATGGCTAGTGTTATAAAGAGAATATTCTGCCAGAATTTGATTCACCATTATTGTTAACAGTTGGCATTCAAAACAGCACACAAAGATATCAGGCCAGACATACCAGAGTATATTGTAAAAACTCAGTGTTTCCCTCTGTAGATTTTTGTGATGTCTTACCAGGTTTAACACACTTCATTAATTAATACCCCTATACCAGATGTGTCCCTATTTAAAAGTCTAAAAACAACTCTGCAGTTGTCAGCTTATCATTTGCTAGGGATCCTACAGATGAGTTTATGGCAACCACTACACTGCTGCCTTCAAGGTTTATACTCAGTCATTGGTTACACAATGCAATATGTGTACTTACTTTGGGGTGCCCGCATCAGGGATGATGTTTGGGACTATCACTAGTAACAGAGCAAAAGGTGGTGTAATGCAGAGAGAGAGAGAGAGCTATCCAGTGAATGGCACCTAAGTTATATTTCAAAGCAGCAAACCGATGGGCAGTGTATGAAAAACTAAAATCCCTCCTTGTTTGCCAAGTGGTGTATGTCCCTGGTAAGCCTTTGGCTCCAAAAGGGGAAAAATCCTAGCAAGTGAGAAGGCACCTCCAAAGGAATGATTCCTTCCCGCCCCAATGCTGCAGAAATCACTGTTTTGTGAACATTTAAACCTCTAATTGCTAAGATTTTCACCCAAAGCTTTTTGATATAGTTAGGGGAAATATACACTAAATTGAACAGTCTGATAGAACATTTCTCCTAACAATTGATGAAATGATCAGATTGGTCACAGTGAAACCACATGATTGGCATGGTAGAGAATACCATGAAGAACATGTTTATTTATGAAATAAAGGATAATCTATTGGACCAAATCCTGTCCTTGGATATATCCTTGCAACGGCTATTGATGTGAATAGGAGTTGCATGAGTATAGCCAAAGGCAGAATTTGGCCCAGATGCAGTAATGCTTTTCATCCACCCCACCCCACCCCCTGTCCAAATCAGATTGTTTTACTGAATAGATGAATACAGCACCACTGAAGCAGTCATCTCTTAATACATGTGCATGTTAGTACAAATTAATGGTCCCCAGTACCCTTTTTAGAGTCTCATTTCATGAATCCATTATACTAATACAATTTATTCCATTTATTCTAGGTATCTTATTAGTTTTAGTATATGTGGCTTATCTAGATTCTCATATGCAACATTGTCATATCTTGACAAGGTTGTCAGTGTGTTTGAGAAGGATGAAGGGCTGAATCTTTCAGTTCCATAGTCTGTCTCCATATTAACAAAATAGATAATGGTTTAGTCTTAATGGATATCTGGTGCATAATGCACCTTGCAGAACATTGCTACAAATTTGTCACAATTCTGGATATCTCTGCCTTTAGGGAAGATGAGTTTTTAATTTTCCAGTCTTCATTTAAGAGTCTTGAGGAAACCAGCAAAGGGAAAATCATGAAGTATTATCAGCTTGTGTTCAGTTTCATCTTTCTACCGTTCAAACAAAATAACATAAGATCTTGCTGACAATCTTATAGGCATAATAATAAACCTGTTAGAGTTTTTTTCCCTTGGGACAATTTTTTTTCATGATCCATTAACCCTAGTGTCCCATGGAAAATAACTAAAGCATTTTTATGTGGCAGAATCAACTCTCATATAGTTGTCTTAAATAAGAGCTGCAAGAAGTAGCCACTACCAGCACGTGAAGTGGTCAAATTTCATAATGGGATAAGGTTTAGAGAAGCAATTATATGCACCTTTGATTGCTTTTTAGACAACGACATGCCCTCCAATCCCTTCCCCCATCTCAGCAACAAGGAAGGCTCGGGGGAAATGTTTGTTTGGACTGGCAGAGAAAAGACAACCTTGGGGCACCTGAAAGGGAAAGACTGGGAGCAGGTTTTGCAGCTCTGGAGCTTTTCCCTCATTCACCCACAATGCATCTGGAGAGGGAAGGAGGAGAGATTTCTCTGCCTCTTCCTGTTGCATTGGTTAGGTAGGTGTGTGTGGCTGGGGGGGAAGCAAGATCTGATCTTATGCTTCACCATACACTTTCCTGTATGCCTTCAGAGCATTTGGTAACCATTTTGCTGCAGTTGCTTCTCAACCCCTCTGCTCTTTAACTCTATATAGTTTGAACTGCATTTCGAAGATGCTGTGGTGCTGACCAATTGTCAGTTTCTGGAATCAGGAAAAAAATTTCCCTAAGGCAAACCAGACAAGATATCCTATAGTTTGTCTTTTTCACTTTCCTGGGGCGGGGGGGGGGGTGTCTGTTTTTAGGTTAGTATGGAGTAGGGAAGGGGATTTAAAAGTAATACATTTGAAAGTGCTGGTTGTGGTTTTTGTCAGCTTGTGACAAGGACAGCTCAGAGGCTCAAAGGGGCCAGCTGCTACAGGTGGTCATGAGTAAGAAAGATGATTGGTGGATCCTACTAGTTAGGAGGGAGAAAGAGAAATCCCCTTAGGTCTTCATAGACTGAGGCATACTTTGTGTGTCACTTTGTCACTTACAGCGAGAGAGTGGGATGATTCAGATAGAGGCTGAATCTTAGGGTTTAGGTGAAAGGAGAGAGAACTCTTAATATATTTATTTAGCATAGAGACTGTTTAATATTGCATTGGACCCAGGTAAATATTTTGGAGAAGAGCTATCTACCCTTTATTGAGAAAAGTTAATAAAGTTGAAACCTTCCACTTTAAAGATGTATCCCTGAGTCTGTGTTTTATTATCTTGCATGTGCTTATCAAGCTGGCTCTAGAGAAGGCAAGACTAACTGTAGCTGAGTCACAAAGTATAGAAACTACCTTGTAACTTTAACATCCTTGGGGGGAAAAACTTCAGAAAGGTCTGGGTATATTTAAATTTCAAAATTAGCTGTCACTTCTCATGGAGAAGAGCTTCCAGAACACGGATAGGTAAACAAAAACATCTGCTCATTTTGAAATGAGGGTGGGAAAAAATCAAACAAAATACTTGGATGTATAAAAATGGGATGGAAAAGAATACTGAAAATATCATATCAATGTCATTAGATAAATCAATCATACACCCTCACCTGGAATACGCTGTTCAGTTCTAGTCACCATGTGATATAACAGAAGTCAAAAAGACTCATGGGTGGCAAAAATGATTAGAGACAGAGTTTTGTATGAGAGGTTGAGACTTGGAGAGGAGAAGAATAAGAGAAAGTATGATACAAAATAATGAATGATTTAGATAAGCCAGATAGAGGATTCCTATTTACTTAGTAAAAGAAAAAAGGGACTTTCAGTGAAATTGAAGGGTAACAAACAAAAACTGATGAAAGGAAATAGTTTGTTTTAACACAGTATATAATTAACCTGTGACACTCACTGATTGAAGATATAATTTATACCAAGAGCTTAATGGGATTCAGCAAAGGATTTTAGATAGATAGATAGATCCATATATATATAGATAGATAGATAGTGACAGGTTCTGCTCTACCTCAGTGGGTCTTGCACTTATTGTCGGATTTGCTTGCCTTGGAGCTTCACGGCAGCCCTCAGCTTGGCCGTTTTTCTGAATTCACAGTCCAAGTCGACTCGTCCTGTGTCTGACCAGGAGTTGGGAGGATTTGGGGGGAACCCGGGCCCGCCCTCTACTCCGGGTTCCAGCCCAGGGCCCTGTGGAATGCAGCTGTCTAGAGTGCCTCCTGGAACAGCCGTGCAACAGCTCCAGCTCCCTGGGCTACTTCCCCATGGCCTCCTCCCAACACCTTCTTTATCCTCACCACAGGACCTTCCTCCTGGTGTCTGATAATGCTTGTACCCCTCAGTCCTCCAACAGTCCGCGTTCTCACTCTCAGCTCCTAGTGCCTCTTGCTCCCAGCTCCTCACACGCACACCACAAACTGAAGTGAGCTCCTTTTTAAACCCAGGTGCCCTGAATAGCCTGCCTTAATTGATTCTAGCAGCTTCTTGATTGGCTGTAGGTGTTCTAATCAGCCTGTCTTAATTGTCTCCAGAAGGTTCCTGATTGTTCTGGAACCTTCTCTGTTGGGAAACGGAACGTCTTTTGCTTGCTCCTCAGCTATCTGCTTTCTGTTCTTTCCTAAAGCCCCCTGGCCCGGATTTTTCTTACTTTTTGCCCCTGCCCTAGTCGCCCCCCCCCCCGACCGGGCCAGACGCTTTTTTGTTTTTTCTTTTCATTTTTTGTGTTTTTTTTTTCATTTACGTCCTTTGCCAGCACCCGCCCCCCCCCATGCCTGCTTTCAGGTGCAGCTACTTGCCTTAGCTGAGCCCCCGGAGGAGGGGGGGAAGATTGTCCATTTGCTGTCCGGAGGGGGGAGTGGAAACCCCCAGACCCAGCCGTTTTGCCAGCAGCTCGGACTTTACAACATTCTTAACATGCCGGAAGCCTTGGAACACAGCCAACGCAGCCGGAGAAGAAGATTTCAGCAGACAGAAGAAATAATTCAAGAGAGCTATAAATCATCGTGAAGGGGGTCGTAAGACTGAGTAATTTTCTGAATTATACTCTCGTGGCAGGGAGTTTGACTGTGGTTACTTGCGTTTGTGGCGGCACAGGGGGTGTGGCGTGGAGACTCCACCCCCGATCCATCGGTGCCCCTACCCCCCCATCGTTATTACAACTGTCATGGCCCCCCCGCCGTCTGTCCCTGCTGGCAACCTGCCATCTCCCTTCAGATCCAGCTGTTCGCTTTGAACTTTGCCTTCCGGACCGGACGTAACAGCCGACCAACCGAGACTCTTTGGACAAACGTGTCTGGGTCTGCACCCCCCCCACCCCGGACTGCTTATCCCACAACTTGCTCCTATTACTGGACCCCGATTTTGTTCCCTCCCTCCTCCTCGGCTTTCCTCCCCTTCCTGCCCGCAGCCTAGCGGAAGGAGGGGCTACTCGGCTTTCTCCCCTCCCCCTTCTCCTTCCGGTGTCTCCCTGTCTCTCCCTGCTCACAACAGCGGGGAACGAGAGGGGCGAGACTGCTTCAACAAAATTAGTTGTCCCTCCCCCACCACCACCCCTGCCCGACCCCCAAGGTCCCCCCACTGCCACTATTGTCAAGATACTTGCCACCCCCCCTGCTGGGGCACCGGTAGCAGGAGGCACCAGGGTGATTGCTGCTGCTGCTGCACCCACCGCCCACCCAGATTCTAGGAACCCCCCCCCCCCGGTTCGCCGGAAGGGCCAGGGCGGGTGGAAAGGAAAGGGCCCCGCTAAAACCATTGAGCCCTCCATGGCAGGGGCTGCCCCACTGCTGCGGCCTCGTCATCAACCGTGGCGCCCCTCCCTGCGTTTCCCTCCACCAGCTCTGTGATTGTCCCTCCCCCAGCCCCCAGGACGTATGCTCGGGCGGCAGCGGGCTCCCCCCTGCCTGCTGCCTCGTCATCTCGCCCCCCCCCCCGCCTCCGCCACCATCACCAGCGGCCGGGGCCCTTTCCCCGCCTTGACCAGGAAGCACGGCGTCCGTTGCCTCCTGGTTCCCGCCTCGCCCCACGTGGCGACATACGTGCAGGCGTTGGCGAAGGTGGTAGGACCCACGCCTATTGTGGTGGCCTCCAAGATGTATTGGAAGGTCGTTTTCTTCTTAGCCTCGGAGGATGCTGCCCAGGAGGCGGTAGAGAGGGGCCTGACGGTGGGTGGGGGGTTTGTCCCCCTAAAACCGTTAGAAGACCTGGGCGTTCGCCTCGTCCTTACCTCCGTTCCTCCCTTCTTACCCAATGCTGCCCTGTTACCCGCTCTTTCCACCCTGGGGAAACTTGTTTCTGTCATCAGCCCTCTCCCGTTGGGCTGCAAGGACCCCACCCTCCGTCACATTTTTTCGTTCCGCCGGCAAGTGCAGCTTCTACCACCGGCAGGGGCACGTGACGGAGAGGCGCTCGAGGGGTCCTTTCTAGTCCCCTACGAGGGAGCCCGCTATCGGGTCTTTTATTCTACCAGAGAGGCCCGGTGCTACCTCTGCCGTTCAGCGGGGCATGTCCGCAGAGACTGCCCTTTGGCCCGGGGGGAAGGGGCACCCGAAACCCCCGAGACCCGGCAGGACATTGGCCCCATCACTGCCGATGCCCCTGGCTGCCCAGCACCTGAAACCAACCCTCCTCCTACTTGACCATCGCTGCTCCCGTCCGGGCCCAAGAGATACCTTCCCTACAATGCCCGGGCGAGCAAGGGAGTTCCACCCTTGCTAGTACCAATCCAACAGAGCCTATGGAGGAGGGTGTGGCAAGGATATTACCGGGTATAGGAGAGGGCCCTCCCCAAGGAGAAATCCCCGCCCCTCATGTTGCCTCACCGCTACCTCCCCAAACCGCTAAACCATCGCTTCCGCCCCCCGACACGACCCCTGCTAACCAGCCCCCAGATGACGCTATGGAGGGCTGGACCCTAGTCCAGGGGAAGCGAGGAAGCGGAAGACTCAAGCTCCGCTGCATCCACCCGACGCGGAAGCCCCCCAGAAGACCAGGAAGGGAGGCACTGCCATCAAGCCTCCCGCCACGAGCGAGATCCATCTGCTGGTGTCGGGAGGGGAAGACGGACTGGCATTGGAGGGCAGAATCCCCGCTCCACGGGAGACCCTCTCCTCCGAGACTTCTGAGGACGCCCCTTCTGCCTGGACACTACCCGAACCCCCCGCGGACCCCGAGGCGACCGTTGAGGCGGGCCCTAGAGGAGAGGCCCCCGGGGTGGCAGGAGTTGGCCTCTCCCCCGTGTATGCGGAGATTGAGGCCCTAGATTTGACCCCGGTCACCCAGGGAGGGGATGATTTGCTGCCGGCTGGCCTCGAGCTGGGCAGCCTTACCTCAGCCTCCCTTTTCCCATGCTCCCTCCCCCTAATTGCCTTCCCGGGTGAGCACCCTGCAGAAGGTGGTCCCCCACCTGATGCCATGGCCGCTAAGACCACCATGGAGCCAGCACCTAGCATTATTGGGAGCCCCCCCCTTACCCCTTAACCCTTGACTCTGCTCAGGAGGCACTTTCCTTTAGCTGCTTGCCTCCTGCACCCCAGAGCCTTACCCCTGCCCCTGCCCAAGTTCCCTCCTCCTGCAATGTTAATGCCGCCCCTGGGGTTATTTCCTTTCCGCCTTTCGCAGATTCTCCCCAGGGAGCAGTCTTTGCACTTTCTAGCTGCGACCCATTAGGAGTGGCAATTTTTCCCCTGCCATCCCCCTCCACCCCAAGGCGCGAAATAAATTTAATAACCCCAGCATGTCAGATGCCCTGTCGGTGGTCTGCACCCTGTCTACCCGCCTTAGCGGACCACGAGGCTGTAATAAGAGGCCCATCAGGGAACACCTCGGGAATTGTAACCTCACCCCCCCATGAGCTGCGGCATGCGCTACGGAAGTTCCTAGAGCACACCCGTGGCGCCCGCGATAGGGCACAGCTGGCTCTTCAGCTATGGGGGGACTTTGATCAAATCCTCCAGGCCACAAGGGCCCTTATAAAGGAGGGCAGGGGGCAAGGAAGGCACGGTGCTGCGGCCTACGAGTGAGCCCGCAGCTTCCGACGCGATCTACTCACCCACGGGATGGGTCATGGGTTGCTGTGCAACCCGCCGGGGGCCCCGAACACCCCCGCCAATACGAGGCCCCCACCCCCCCAGCCCTCCGCATGACGCCTCTTATTATTGCAACCCTGAATACCAGGGGCTGTAGGATGGCTCTCCGCAGGTCCCAGGTGCTCTCTTACCTTCGGGAAGGGAGGTACTCTGTAGTTTTCCTGCAGGAGACCCATACGGACCCGGCCGCCGAGGACAGGTGGCGGCTGGAATGGGGGGACGGGGTATACTTTAGCCACTTCGCGACCTGGCAAGCTGGAGTGGCAACCCTGTTCTCCCGCAACCTACGGCCTGAGGTGCTAGGGGTCAATGAGGCCATGCCGGGCCACGTGCTGCACCTTCGAGTCCGTATGGAGGGGCTCGTGGTTAATCTTGTTAACATCTATGCCCCGCAACTGAGCTCCAGGCGGCCACAATTTTATCAGCAGGTGTCCGACTTTCTCGGCACCCTGGATTCGCACGAGTGCCTGGTCCTGGGAGGGGACTTTAACACCACCCTCGAGGAATGGGACTGCTCAGGGGCCGAACTGAGTTCGGCCACTGCGAATATTCTCCAAGGGATAGTTGACCATCACTCCCTAGTGGACGTCTGGCGTGACCATCACCCAGATGACACCTCCACGTTCACCTTTGTCCGGGTGGAGGCCCATCGGTCACACCACTCTCGGTTGGACCGTATTTACTTATCCCGTTTCCATCTTTCACAGGCCCACTCCTCCGCCATTCGGCCGGCCCCATTCTCCGATTATAATTTAGTCGCTATAACGGTCTCCCTCCGTGCAGAGAGACTGGGGCCAGCCTTTTGGCACTTTAATAACAGCCTGTTGGAGGACGAGAGCTTTGTGATGTCCTTCCTGGAGTTTTGGTTGGCCTGGCGAGAGCAGTGGCGTGCCTTTCCCTCGGTGCGGCGATGGTGGGATCTCGGGAAGGTGAGCGCCAAGCTCTTCTGCCGTGACTACACTCGGGGCACCAGCCGATGGCGAAATGTGACGATAGAGCAGTTGGAACGGGAGGTCTTAGAGATG
This sequence comes from Lepidochelys kempii, assembly GCF_965140285.1. Taxonomy (NCBI): domain Eukaryota; kingdom Metazoa; phylum Chordata; order Testudines; family Cheloniidae; genus Lepidochelys; species Lepidochelys kempii. The sequence goes on from NC_136388.1 coordinate 71,982,652, forward strand.
GAGAGGCGCCTGACCGCCGATCCCGAGGACCCGTCCCTCTGCGGAGCGTGCCGGGAGAAGCGGGAGGAGCTCCGGGCCCTTGAGGACCACCGGGCCCGAGGTGCCTTCGTTCGGTCCCGCATCCGCCTCCTTCGGGAGATGGACCGTGGCTCCCGCTTCTTCTATGCCCTGGAGAAAACGAGGGGGGCCAAGAAACACGTCACCTGCCTTCTTGCGGAAGACGGCACCCCCCTCACGAATCCGGAGGAGATGTGTGGGAGGGCCGGTGACTTCTACACAAGCCTTTTCTCCCCGGACCTGACCGATCCTGACGCTTGCGAGGTGCTCTGGGAGGAACTCCCCACGGTCAGCATGGGCGACCGAGACCGACTAGAGCTGCCTCTCACCCTGGCCGAGTTCTCGGAAGCCCTCCGTCGCATGCCCACCAATAAATCTCCGGGCATGGACGGGCTGACCGTGGAGTTTTACCGCGCGTTCTGGGACATTCTCAGCCCAGACCTAGTCACCGTCTGGGCTGAGTCCTTGCAGAGCGGGGTCCTCCCTCTGTCATGCAGGTGAGCGGTGCTTGCTTTGCTGCTGAAGAAGGGGGACCTCCGCGATCTACGAAACTGGCGTCCCATCTCACTCCTTAGCACGGATTACAAAATCGTAGCGAAAGCAATCTCGCTGTGGCTAGGGTCCGTGATGGCAGACGTGATCCACCCAGACCAGACCTATACTGTCCCGGGTCGCAGCATTTTTGACAACCTCTTTCTAGTCCGAGACCTTTTGGAACTCGGGCGGAGAGATGGTCTATCGTTCGCCTTGATCAGGAGAAGGCGTTCGATAGAGTCGACCATGGGTACCTCCTGAGCACTCTGCAGGCGTTTGGATTTGGACCTCAGTTTGTGAGTTTTCTCCAGGTGCTGTATGCCTCCGCGGAGTGTTTGGTTCGGCTCAACTGGACCCTGACTGAACCGGTCCGCTTCGGGCGAGGAGTGCGGCAGGGGTGCCCCCTCTCGGGCCAGTTGTACGCTCTGGCGATCGAGCCTTTACTCTGTCTCCTCCGCAGGAGGATGACAGGGTTGGTGCTGCGGGAACCGGAGCTGCGGCTGATCCTGTCGGCGTACACCGATGACGTACTCCTCGTGGTCCAGGACCCGGGCGACTTGGCGCGAGTGGAGGCATGCCAAGCCATCTATTCGGCGGCCTCCTCCGCCCGAGTCAACTGGGTCAAGAGCTCTGGCTTGGCAGTGGGGGACTGGCGGCAGGTAAGCTCCCTCCCACCCGCACTTCAGACCATCCGGTGGAGTGCGGGTCCACTGCTCTATCTCGGCGTTTACCTTTCCGCCACGCATCCTTCCCCGCCGGAGAACTGGCAAAATTTAGAGGGTGGGGTGATAGAGCGGATCTGGAGATGGACGAGGCTTCTCCGATGTCTCTCCCTCCGAGGGAGAGCACTGGTGCTTAACCAACTAGTCCTGTCCACGCTCTGGTACCAGCTCAACACCCTGGCCCCGGCCCCCGGTTTCCTGACCCACCTCCGGAGATTGATTCTAGAGTTCTTCTGGTCAGGAATGCACTGGGCCCCTGTTGGAGTTCTTCATCTACCCCTGAAGGAAGGAGGGCAGGGCCTGAAGTGTCTGTACACTCAGGTCTGCGTTTTCCGCCTCCAGGCCCTGCAGAGGCTCTTTTATAGTGCACGTAGTTCGGCGTGGAGCATACTGGCGCACGCCTTCCTGCTCCGTTTCCAAGGGCTTCGATATGACCGGCAGCTTTTTTATCTTTCTCCGAGGGGTTTTCCGCGAGACCTCTCCGGGCTGCCGGTCTTCTACCAGGACCTCCTCCGGACCTGGAAACTGTTTCTAACAACCAGGTCCGTGGCGGCCACCGTGGGAGCAGATCTCCTCACGGAGCCCCTGCTACACAACCCCCAGCTCCGTGTGCAGGTGGCGGAGTCCCGCTCGGTGCGCCAGAGGTTGGTCCTGGCGGAAGTCACGAGGGTCGGAGACCTCCTGGACTACGACCGGAGAGACTGGCTGGATCCCCTGACGCTCGCTCGGCGCATGGGGCTCTCCAGCCTCCGTCCCCCCCGGCGCGTACTTCAGGAGGTGAAGGCCGCCTTGACCCCCGCTGCTCGGGCTTATGTTAGCCGAGCCTTGTGCGAGGGCGCACCCCGCCCATCCCTTACCCCAGGCCCGCCGGACCTTTCCATCGGGCCCCCACCCCGTAGATCCCAACAAATCCCTCACCCTTTCACTGCAAGCCGACTGCACGAACTGCAGCCGGTTAGCTTTCAAATTGCACCACGGAAATACTTATATACACTTACGCTTCACACCCTTCACGCCCACACCCTGGTGTCCTGCCCCGAAACAAAGTGGCGAGATCTCCTGCCACCTTTGGAGGGTGAGCAACCTCGGTGGGCCAGTCTGTATTCCACCTTGGTCCCAAGGCCAGTCGGGGACATCAGTTGGCGGCTCCTTCACGGAGCTGTGAGCACGGGTGTGTTTCTGACACGGTTTACCCCCATTCCGGACACTTGTCCTTTTTGTAATGTGAGGGAAACCCTGGCGCACGTGTATTTAGAGTGTGCCAGATTGCAGCCCCTTTTCCGGCTTCTCACAAATATTCTATTACGCTTCTGGCTTCATTTTTCCCCCCACCTTTTTATCTATACACTTCCCATCCGTGGCCCCACAAAGTTGCGGGATCCTCTGGTCAACTTCCTCCTAGCTTTGGCTAAAACAGCCATTTATAAAACCAGAGAGAGGAGGTTGGCCCATGAAACGTCCTGCGATTGTGGGGCCGTTTTCCGATCCTCAGTACATTCACGTATCCGGGCGGAGTTCCTCTGGGCGGCGTCCACCGACTCCCTTGACGCCTTCGAGGAGCGGTGGGCGCTGTCTGGGGTTCTCTGCTCGGTGACCCCGTCTGGTTCCCTCCGTCTGACCCTTTGATTGAGGGGAAGAGCGAGAGACGCCAGCCGCAGCCGTTGCCGCTGTGGATACCATCATTCCTGCCATCTAGGAGGGGTCCTATAATACATGGGTGTCTAACCCCCCCTCCCTAAACTGCCCACCCCACAGCCGTGCCCATCTTACCGGGCACTCTCAGGAGAGGGAGGATCGGTGACACTGGGCGCGGCACTGGGTAACTCGAGGGGGTGGAAGACCGCGAGTGTCGAGGAAGCCCCCCCGCTCTAGGCCACCAGGTAACTCAGGAGGGTGGAAGACCACGAGTGTCAAGGAAGCCCTCCCGCTCTGGGCCCAGGCTAGCCTGAACACTTCTCCCTCCTGAAAGCTGCTGTGTTATACCTTCTGATTGCGTTGTTTTGTTGCATAGTTGTTTTGTTTCCTTTGGTAATTCTGTAAGCGTTACCAATAAACTTTCTTTCTGTTTCAAAAAAAAAAAAAACTTCCCTGTTACCTTACCCAGGGAAAAGGGACCTACTTAGAATGGGGCTAACATATCTGCCTTCTATTACTCTCCGATAGCCATCTGGCCCAACCCTGTCACAATATATAATGAATACATTGGCAGTTGCATTACATATGAGCTTTGTTTCCTTTTTTCTGGCAATACCCCTAATCTACCATCAAATGAGCAATGACGTCAACAGGCGTGTATCCTTTCTTGAATCTCCCCTTGCTGTAAATAAGTGTATCCAGGTAACCCACCAGCTGCAACATTGATCTTAACAAAGCATTAACTCTTGGGCTCCAGTTATCCAGTGTCAGGTAGGGAAGGGATTCATGGCATGCCCTCTCTGGAGGTCTGTCTCTGTCTCTACCACTGGGCTGTGTGTATATGAGAAAAAGATCACTTGTCTGTAGGATAACACTCTCTCTCGTCACCAGGGACCAGTTCCTTTCTCCATGGTGGTTGCAAGACAGGTGTCCTCCAGTATCCATGGCCATCCCCTGAAAAGTGTCCTGTATTACAGGCAGCAACTTCATGGCTGCTGCACACATATCTTGGGCTTTTCCCCCTCTTGGTTAGGAATCACATATTATTCAGTATTCTTAACTACCTCATTTTCCCTACTTTTGGTTGAGTTCTTAGCCACAACACACTCAACTGTGCCTCAGTTTCCCAAATTTTGGCAGGGATCTCAGCCAAAGACTCTACTACCTCCTTGCAGCTGTTAACCTGGGAATGAGAGGGGGCATAGGCTGGAGGGACATGGTTTATTATTACACTTCCCCAGTTCTGCAGAGGTCAATGGTTTACTGGCATTTCACCTGCTGAGGTGATGCTTTCTCCCCCAGTTACCTTCTTTCCCAGTCCCTAAAGGAGAGGGGGGATCCTTAAAGGTGCCAGTACCCTTTTTTCTGCCAGACAAAGCCCCCACAACCTTAAAGGTTGTGGGGGGATGCATTCTCCACAACAACAACATGACCAAACAATTATTATACTGTCAGGAAAAAAAAGAGAGACCTTTAGAGAAACAAGTTAAAAAGAACTTGAGACCCTTTTTTATAAGTAATGGAACTCCTGGTCATTAATTCCTCCTATATCAGATTTTGACAGAAAATGTAAAGCTCATTATTATTATTCAAAATAAGCCACTATAAACATTGGGAGTAAGCCAGAAAGTTTCATCTTAGCTAACTAAAGGTCATGCTTCATCAACTAGTATTTTCAAAGACTTGGTAGAGATAAGAAGGAAGCATAATAAAGATATAAATAACTCTCCGCAGTGTATGAAAAACAACCCACTGCTGGAGAAGAATAATTTACAAACAAGTAGAGGAAAAAGCGTTTTCTTGAATTTTTTTTTAATTATTTTATTTTGTGTGTGTGTGTGTGTGTGTGTGAAAATACAGTTTTGTGGGTGTTCTTTGTGGAAGTGGTGGGGGGAACAGAAGAATGGAACTTATGGCGAGTTCATTAAGAGTATGTCTACACTGCAATTGAAAACCCATAGCTGGCCCATACAAGCTGACTCGGGCAAAGAGTCTGTTTAATTGTGGTGTAGACATTTGGTCTCCAGGATCTTGTGAGGTGGGAGCACCTTAGATCAAGACCTTTGAGCCTGAGTCAGCTGCCATGGGCCAGCCATAGGTTTCTAAGTGCACCCTAGATATACCCTAAGACATTTACGGTGGTGTTAGGATTAAGTAAAGGACGGCTGTGTATCTCCATGGTGTGATTGTATCTTGCTCATTTTATAGATCCCCATTCCTGGTGAGCTACATTAATCAGATGTCCCTCCAGCTTTTCTTCATTATGGTTAAGCAGCCAAAATACTGAAATTGTTTGGAATTGTGGAGATGACCATTGTAGCAGCTAAAATAAATTACTGCAACATGGGAGCCTTATGGGATGTGAGAGATTGCTAAATCACTATTACAGCAATTAGAATAGGTTTTACAAGCAATTTTGTTTTAAAATTACATATTTTGAAGAATATTAAACATGAACACATCATGTGGGGGCTAAACTGTAAAGGATTGAATTTTGTTTGTCAGGGCTGAGAAGGAAGGATCCTTCATGTTACTTAATATCAGAGCTGGGATTAGAATTTATTGAACAAAATCACTAGTTCTAATCCCAGCTCTGACTTTGAACCACAGCACCTAGTTCCAGGGAGCTGAACTGGTATTTGTTTTGATTTGGGTCAAGGTTGGGTTCTGTTGTGTTCAGGGCATTTGGGTTCAGTTCAGGTTCAAGCCGCGCTCCCGCCCCCCGCCCCTCCCAAAGTTTGATTACCATTTTGAAACCGTTCAAATCAAATTTCAGTCTTAGTGAAGTGAATTCAACAAAGCGAGTTGAAAGTTAGTTTAAACTATTTTGATTTTTGACCATTTATTTATTTTTTTTAACTTTAACTTTTCATGGGTTTTCTAGAGCTTTTGTGTAATGAGAAAACAATTATTCTGTGAACAATTTGGGTGAACTAATATTTGCTCTGTCATATTACACCACTGTGGTAAAGGATAAATTTAACTTTGAGGTATGGGTCCTGCCATAAATGGGGCATCTATAATGAGGAGCTGCTCTCGGGGGCAGGCCTGTCTAAGGGGAAGAAGGGCAAGGGGGGCCATTACCTTTTCCTTGAGCTTGAAGAGTTATTGTTAACTTCTGGAACCAGGGAGCATTCCACCTCTTCTCTCCCCAGGGAGCAGTCTTAGAGATGGTTCATCTATCTCTGAGACACCCTGCTGCCTCATGTGTAGGGCCTTGCCAAATTCACGGTCTATTTTGGTCAATTTCAGAGTCAGAAGATTTTTTAAATCATAAATTTCATTTCAGCTCTTTGAATCTGAAATTTCACGATGTTGTAATTGTAGGGGTCCTGACTCAAAAAGGCGTTGTGGAGGGATCGCAAGGTCATTTTAAGGGGTTGTAGTACTGCTGCCCTTACTTCTGCCCTGCTGCTGGCGGCAGCATTGCCTCCAGAGCTGGGCAGCTGGAGAGCAACAGCTGCTGGCCCGGAGCCCAGCTCTGAAGGCAAAGCCACCGCCGCCAGCAGCAGCAGCGCAGAAATAAGGATGGCATTCTATGGTATTGCCTCCCTAATTTATGCACTGCTGCCTGTAGTGCTGGACTCTCAGTCAGCAGCTGCCATTCTCTGGACGCTCAGCTCTGAAGACAGCAATGCCGAAGTAAGGGTGGCATGATATGATATTGCCACCCTTACTTCTATGCTGCTGGTGGCGGGCTGCTGGCTTCAGAGCCGGACACCTGGCCAACAGCCACAGCTCTCCAGCCACCCAGCTCTGAGGGCAGCACAGAAGTGAGAGTGGCAATACTGCAACCCCACTAAAATTACCGTGTGACCCCCACCCCCAGCCCCCCACAACTCCCTTTTGGGTCAGGACCCCCACTTTATGAAGTGGTCTCCCCCGTGAAATCTGTATATTATAGGGTAAATGCACACAAAAGACCAGAATTCACGGTGGGGAGACCAGATTCACGGTCCATGATGCATTTTTCATGGCCATGAATTTGGTAGGTCCATACTCATGTGCTCTGCAGGCAGCTCCTAATCTTCCCTTCTCCCTCCCTGCTCTTGTGGGCTGGCTTCCTCCTACCCTCCTCCTCCTTTTACTCAGGCATGTCCTTCTGGTAGCTATCCCATGCCTGTTTGTTATGTTTTGTTTTATAATGAAAATAAGATCACTGTAGTTTTGAAATATTGAGTTTTTTAAAAAGCCAGACCTTTATTTTACCCAATAACCTGATATTTTCCCCAGTTCAGTTCTGGTTCTGTAAGTAAGACAAAATTATTATACAGGTGCCATTCCAGTTCAAGTAAAAAATATCAGTCTGAACTGCTTTTCCAGTTCCAGCTCAACTCCCTGTCCAATTCTGCAAGAGAGAAATCCTGACCTCACCTGCTTTTTGCTGTAGACCCCATTTCAGTATATGAATCAAGTCTGTGGCTGTCATGGTTCTTCATGAAACATTTTCCCCTATGTTGCCCCAGTATTTAAGGGAATATATCTCGGGAACACTTACTAGGATAGTTCAGAAGGCAAATAGAGGACTGGATGTTTGTCTTGCAAGCCCCAACACTAGCGAATCTTTTCAGACTGTTGTCTGAGAGGTCCAGCCACCACTTCTGCTTTCTCCAATTGCTGAATTTCCTGTTAATCCAGAACCACAATACATTTCAGATAACTATTAGAAATAACACCCCCAGTGCTGATTTAGTGAGAATTACACTGACCACATGTTTTTTTCACCTATGCCATCTTTTTTTAAACACCGTGGTCCAAATTCTGTCTTCACAATAAGCACACAATTCCCATTCTTTTCTGTAGGAGCTGGGCACATGTATTGGCCCAGTCTCTGGAGAGGTTATTACTTTATGTGCCAATGATCTTCATTCATACTTTGTCCAAAGCACTTCCAAAGATGTATTATGACAAAGGAAAATTGTAGCTGGACATAATCCAATTTGTTGTTGCTTGAGAGTAAAAACGAGAAAACATTAACCATAGAAAGGACAATGATTTTTCTCCATAGTTCTCATGACCTGAGGGAATGGGAAAAAAAAAAACATCTGGAGTTATCTATGAATCCAGACTTGCAAACCTGAAAGCTCCTGTGTTGGTTCATTACACCCATTATCTGTCTTCATTCCCTGGCCTTTTTCAACTGAATCATTCAATATTCCTTCTGGACTCCTGTTATGCTCTGCTTCATTAACTGCTAATGAGTTGAGATGCAATACAACATATCTTTTTTTCTGTTTTCCTACACAGGTTCTTTCCATCTTCCTGTATTTGTTCCTTATATTTACTAGGGCGTCTTTTAAGAAAAAGCTCCATAGTTCACTGAGATTGTTTGTTCTAATGTTAGCTGTAATAGATTTAATTATCTCCTTCCTTTTTTTAGATAATTTGTGGTGGAAAAGGAAAATTCTCTGATACTGTTTCAGTCATAATGACCTTCTCCTCTTAGTCCCTATCATCTCTTTGGTATGCCTTTATAGAGTTGTAATGGAAAGAGACATGGTCTAGTGATCTGAGAATGGGACTGGAAGCCAAGAACACCTGTGTTCTAATCCCATTTCTGACATTGACCACTGCTAGAGATAACTTACCTTCCATGAAAAAGGAGTTGTGGGAATTAATTAAAGTTTGTGCTGTGTTTTAACAATGCAAAACACAAAGTAATACTTCATACAAATTGTTGAGAGTAGACAAGTACCTTGGACAGTAAAATACATAATTATCTACATTTTAAAAAGATGTAAAGGTTAAATCATTCTAAATGACCATGAGTTTCAGAAGTTCTCAATGTTGTTCTCAATATTTGTCGTCAATATGTCTGTCAATAGTAAATTGTCTCTAAACTGCAGTTTGAACATTTGAGGTTGGATAACATTCAGTTATTTATTTTTTAATGTTTCTTAGCAGAGCAACCAAGAAGAAAAGTTTCATAACCATACACCATATTTAAAATACAATTGATATTGGACAACATTGATTTATGGTGTAACTTACTTCTCCATTGTTGTGCACCTTGTGTTGTCATTTACAACTATGCAAAAGAGGTCTAGAACAGCCCCTTCTCTTGACTTTGCACACGTGTAAATGACTACAAAATGAGCAAAGCAATGGAGAATTAGGCCCAGTGACATCAGTGGATATATTCCAGGGATGAGTTTGGTCCTTCTTTTTTCCTCCACTTTTAAATCTCAGCAGAGTACTAAACATAACAGGGCTGGAGAGTTTGACTTGACTTTGTCTGGGTACAACTAACTTAATTCCCCACCATTACAAGACCTTTGGAATTTGGTGCACCTCAGTCCCTCCTATTCTCCGCCTATAACATGGAATAGTTTTGTCTCTTGAGGGCTGTAATACTTTGGTCTAATTTTGATTGTTGGATTTAGCGTGCAGGTGTTGGTGCCCTGTGATATACAGGAGGTCAGACTAGAATGATCTGGTGGTCCCTTCTGTCCTTAAACTCCGACTCTAGAACTTGTTTTGAGGTTTGTTTGTTTTTTGTTCATTAAAATGTAATTTCTTACCTGTATAATATTTGAAGAAAGTCCTTTAGTGATGCTAGATAGCCTCCATTAGATCCTGGTCTAACCCATTCTACATCTTTATCTGCATTTAGAAAGGTAATTGACAGATTTTGCCAGTTTATTCCTAAAATTATTTTACTCCAGATTAAATATCGCATTAACAGAAACCAGCCCCTCTATCAAAGTACTGTTCTTTGTGTATGAAATGGCAGTGTAGCCACATCAGTCTCAGGATATTAGAGAGACAAGCTGGGTGAGGTAATATCTTCTATTGGACCAACTTCTGTTGGTGAGAGAGACAAGCTTTCAAGCGTACACAGAGTGCTTCTGACCTGAAATGCTCTGTGTAAGGAGATCCAGTAGATGTGCTCTGAGCATGCCTAAACCTGCAGACGACAAATGATTATGTCAGCAATGGTCTTAGAACCTTTAGGCCAATGGTTAGAGCAGTCTGCTGAGATGTGGAAGACCCAGGTTCATATCCCCACTCTGCTTCAAGACAAGTTCAAATACCTGTTCCACATCAGACAGGGTGGGGATTTAAATATCCTGGAAAGTGTTCTAACCACTGGGATAAAGGTTATATCCTCCCTCCCCTGTTTTTTGTGAGAAACCACTTACCTGGTTTAGATGCTGAAATCCAGGAAAGGATTCACAGCTGTGAGTGGAGGTGCATCTTTCCAGACCAACTAAGACCCTTTGTGTGGGACTTAGGCCATATCCCTCTCCTTAACATTTCCTGTTGTCTAGCATAGGCATCTCCCTGTTCAGTATGCTGGCTTTTGTGAATCCCATTCTCAGGTGTCTAACACTCCACATGCATTATTTAGGAAGCCTGGGTGACTGGTTCAGGATTGTGAATTCCACTAGCTAGCAGGGCACCTGGAAGTCCCCCTTGTGAATCCAACCCCTAGTGGCATTTTCAAATCATCAAGGTGCCAATGAGCATCTTTAGGCACTTAAACACATTTTAAAATCTGGACATAAGAGGCTTGATCTTCAAAAATACCCAGTAACTCCTACTTCTGAAAATGTGTCTTAGTCTATCTTATCTGAATATAATAGATGCATTTTTACATTGTATAAGTTACATTTGTATTTATACGTTGCGCAGATTTCTGCAATTGGAAAGAAATTCACAGACTGAAGAATTTCCTCTCAGACCATGCTACTGTGATGCATTAGACGACTGCAGTGTTCCCTACATGGATACACTTTAAATAAGCTTGGAAACTGAAACTGCTCACCTTTTAACCAGGGGCTTTTACCATTAGTCCATGACATCAGTGCACCAAAATCTTCACTAGCTGTTTGTGGGTTTTCAGTAGAGTTTACGGTGTTTTGACTTATAAAGACCTAAATGGCTTGTGACTCATCTATTTTCCTGTACCCTGAAGAGACACTCAAGTGAAAACATTTAAGTTTAATCCCCCATGGTTTATAAGAGAAAAGGGGTTTTCTCTGGGAACTCTTGAATTTAGAGATGAACTCCCCTTGATCTTAAATATTCCATATCTTTTGGAGCATTCCATCTTTTGGGTGATCATTTGGGAAAAAACTGAGGTGTATGGTTTTATGGTATTTGAGACTTTTCTGGCAGCTGTAATGGGCACCTGTCTTTGGGTGACTACTTTTTGGTGTTGGGTGGCATGTGCTTCTACATCTGCTACTGCTTTTTTTGTTTTTAGTATAGATTGTAATTTTAATGATCAGGTAGCCCACCTACAGCCTGAAATCAGAATTTATGTTTTGAGAGTTGAAATTGCATTATAATAAAATTAATATCAAGAAACTTTCCCCGGTTTACAATATCAGCTATGAAATAACATGCTAAGAAAAACCACTTAAATATGCAAGAGTGTAAAACATCTCAGTCCATAAATATTTATTCTGTTTATGCTATACTCACAAATGCCATGCTAGAAAAGGCTTTCTAAAATTATACCTTAACTTTTATAGAAGGCACTACAAAATCATAGATATCAACAGCTCCAAATATTTACTGTCCTGATAATGTTCAGTGATATTAATAGCATGGAAAAGATGAGATTGGAAGGGTTCTAGTAATAGCAGGAGGTAATAGTTTTAGACTTCAATATTCTGAAACTTGCTTATTGCAGTCTATGCTTTTCCCATCTGAGGATTGCATTGGCAGTCTGTTTAGAGAATGAGACCCTTGCCTAACTTGCATAAAACTGAAAACATGGCATGCAATCTCTCCATTATTGCAGAAGAGGAGACAGTGGAGGCTATAGGTCCCTGCATGAAATACTTTGACTAAATATAGCCAGATGTTATGGACTGGGATGTTGGCGGTCTGGCCTAGTAGTCAGAGCAGGAGTCAGCTGCAGTGGGTGGAGCAGGCATGTAGGTTGGGGAACAAAGCCAGTTACCAGAGTAGGGATCCATCCAGAGTAAGAACCAGGAATCGAAGCTGAGGGTGAGAGTCAAGGTTAGATAGCAAATGCTAGAGCCAATGGTTAAGCGAGAGTCGGGGTCAGACTGGGTTTGGAGGCTGGGGTTGGAGCCATTGATGACTGGAGGTGAGATGTAAGGGCAGGAATCTCAAGAAAGGCAAGGATCAAGAATGGAGCAGGAGCAAGGTGTGAACAGGAGCAAAGGCAATAGTGAGGCAGGAGCCAGGAGTGGAGCAGGAATCAGATATGGGGTTGAGTGCAGGAGACAGGCACAACAAGTAATCATCTCATTGCTCAGACAAATTTCTTGTGCCTCCTCCTGGCTTAAATAACGTGGAGCTGGGCAATCTTCTAATCAGGGCTCTCACGGGTAATGCCTTGGTTGAGGCTATAGTCCTAGTAGCTTCTCAACTCACCAGCTGTCTGGGGACTCCCAGGCCTGGGCTCAAGACCCAGGACATCACACCAGATGCTTCTCAGATGAAGATGGACTATTATCTGCTGAGACCTGTAGTCTTTGCCAACTGTGTAATGTATGGTTTCTTTGTATTATAGATGTAGTTTGCATTGAAGAACCCTCTGGGACACATTTTGGCAAGCCAGGCAGAGTATTAAGATTTATAATTCATGCTTAAAAAAGGGAAAACAGCTTAAGATACTCCCACAGACATCTTCAATAGTATGTGTGTATATATATCTCTATATTCTCTCTATATATCTCTCTGCATATTTTATAAAAGCTTCTAGAGGTGCTACAAAGGAAGTACTGTGCTTGTTATTACAAAAGCAAGCAGTCATCATGCATTCAGCTGGGGTTTCTGAATTATTAGCAGTGCTTCCAGAAACTGAATGCAGAGTTTCACAATCCTTCTAACTTCTAAACTTGAGCAAATATTGAAAAGAATTTGACAATACGGGGTTTACCGTTTAGGAGATATCAGTTCTTCTTCGAGTGCTTGTTTATGTCCATTCCACATTAGGTGTGCATGCACGAGTGTCAGAAACTTTTTCCTTTAGCAGCTCCCATCGTGCTGGCGGGGCCCCCCGAGTGGTGCCACTGCGCCGTGCATATATACCCCCGCCTACCCGACCCCCTTCAGTCCTCCTTACCATCCGTAGCGGCTTTGGAACAACCTCTCTTTCTTTCTCAGAGAAGAGCAGTCCCTTAGCCTTTAGAGTAGCTGTTATCAGTTCATTAGAATACCTATTGTGGACACAAAAGTCATTAGGTGCTTGGAGGCCTCCAGCACCCACCACGGGGCATGCTGCAGGCCCACGGCTTCAAGGCTTGCGCCACATGTCACAAACCTATGCCAGTTAGTGACCCCCACGACTCATGTCTACGTTGCCTGGGGGACGGACATCAAACTGAACGGTGTAGGATTTGCAAGCCGTTTAAGCCAAGGACAAGGAAAGAAAGAGACTTTCATCTAAAGCAACTGTTGATGGAGGCCGCATTGCAGCCGCCGGGCCCAGAGCGCCTTACGCTGGCTTAGGCTTCCTCGGTGCGTAGTGCCCTGGAGCCGTCGAGAGACCCAGCACCTGCTAAGAACCATAAACTGTCGGCCCCAGAGCACCAGGCTAGGCCCTGGCACCGCTCATCCTCCCCGGTGTGGCCCCTGGTGCGGCTGAAAGGAAGGCACGGTCGTTCCCCACACAGGAAGCCGGCGCCTCCCAAGGCCCCAAGCGTTGATAAGAACAGGAAGGCCGTGTTACCGGCGCTGACACCGGTGGTCCTGGCAGCACAAGCCCCACCGAGCCCAGACCTAAGTGAGCTCAGTGTGGACAACGGGCTTGAGGGCATAACGGATCAGCCCTCTACGCCTGACACCTTTGAGGCTGCAAAGGACCTCATTGAGCTGTTGGCGGCAAGCCCCCTCCTGTATGGGGAGAACCCTCCGGCACCCGTGTCTCGGGTGCTGTTGAGGGGTAAGCCGGCAATGGTGTGCAGCTCGAGGACACTGTCCCGGCACCGGTCCCGGAGTTGGTCCTGGTTGAGCTCTGTCTCCGTGGATTCAGTTGCCAGCAGCCCAGAAGGAGGTTGCAGCACTTGCAGCGGGTCTGCGCGAAGAAGCACCGGAAAGGGCACGCCACTCTCTGGCACCACCCAAAGACCAGCACTGGGAGGAGTTGAGATGGCCCTCGCAGACGGTCCTGGTCCAAATCCCGGTCCCGGTCCTAGGGATACCATTACCGCTTCTGCTCCCACTCAGCCAGGAGCCGCTCGTTCTGCCGCCGGCGCAGATCGTTGGTACCGCCATGGACTTCGCGATCGGCATCACTGCAGTCCGGAGTCGACTCCGGCAGCTATAGCTATCCGCACCGGTCCCCAGACAGCAGGGACCCCAGGGGAGCTGGTAACCCCAATGGGGGCCGCCAGGCCATTGGCCCTTCTGGTCCCCCTGGGCCTATCAGGAGCACCAAGGGGCCCCGTCCAGGGCAAGGTACTCGGTGCAGCGGTCCCAGTCCCCACACCGAAGCCAGATGGTGCCAAAGGCTACAGCATCCAGGCCTCCAGCATCCCCCCCGCATAAACCGGAGAGACTGGCACCGAGCCCGGTGCTGTCCCATGGACTCTCTCCCCGGCCTGAGCCAGAGGCCCCTCCCATGGGAGAAGGGGAGCAGGAGGACCAACCAGAGGGGGTTGAGCAGCGGCTAACCTCCTCATCTTCCCCCGATGAGGCAGAGGTGGGTACAGAGGTGTCTGGCCCTCTGCCGATAGACCATAGAGCCCACCAGGAATTGCTGCGCAGGGTCGTCCAAAACTTGGGGTTGCAGGCCGAGGAGGCAGTTGAGCAGGAGGGACCCATGGTGGACATTTTGAGCCCCGAAGATTCATCCAGAATAGTGCTCCCACTCATTGAGACCATTCAGTCCAACTATAAGACTATATGGCAGACCCCGGCCTCCAGCACCCCATCGGCCAAAGGATTGGAGTGTAAATACTTTGCCCCATCTAAGAGCTATGAGTTCCAGTTCTGCCATCTGAGTCCATGCTCCCTAGTGATCTCAGCGGTAAACAAAAGGGAGTGCCATGGACAGTAGGCCCCAGCCCCTAAGACCAAGGAGACAAAACTCCAGGACCTTTTCGATGACTGGCTCCTTGCAGGCCGACCCGAGGCAGAAGTACGGGGCCATGTGGAGGTGGCCCTGAGATTGTTCCACGAGCTGGGGCTCCTGGTCAACATCCCCAAGTCCACACTCATACTCATGCAGAGAGTGGAATTCATAGGGGCGGTCTTGGACGTGGTGCAGGCCAGGGCAAGCCTTCCGGTATCCCAATTCCAGGCTATCCAGCGAGCGGTGGCCTCCCTGCACCAGTTTCCAATGAGAATGGCCAGGTGCTGCCTGTGACTGCTGGGCCATGTTACAGTATGCACGCACGTGGTCAGGCATGCCAGACTGAGACTCAGGACTCTGCAGGCATGGCTTGCTTGGGTGTACCCCCCCAGGCAGGGACCCCCTGGACTTGGTAGTGGCAGCCCCAAAGGACGTGCTGGACTCCCTGCTGTGGTGGCAGTCCCATCCTGTGGTTTGCGAAGGCATCCCCTTGGCCGCCCCACAACCGGACCTGACGCTGGTGACGGACGCGTCAGAAAATGGATGGGGGGCTCACCTGGGGGACCTCATGATGCAGAGGTTGTGGTCTGGAGCAGAGCATATCACCATATCAATGTGAAGGAGCTCAGGGTGGTTTGTCTCACTTGCCAGACCTTTCATACCACTCTAAGTGGTCACAGCATGACAGTTCTGACAGACCACACTACTGCCATGTTTTATATAAACAAACAGGGCAGGGCTCATTCCTTGCCACTCTGTCATGAGGCTCTCCACCTCTGGGACCTTTGCATAGCTCATGCAATTCACCTCGAGGTGTCCTATCTCCTGGGGGGTACGAAACAAGCTGGCAGACTCCCTCAGCAGGTCGTACCACATGCACAAGTGGACGCTCAGGGCAGACATCGTGCTTTTGCTCTTCCGCAGGTGGGGGTTTCCCCGGGTAGACCTGTTTGCCACCACAGCCAACGCCCAGTGCCCGCGGTTCTGTTCGTTCCAGGGCCACAGCCCGGGCTCGCTCGCGGATACGTTTGCGATCCCATGGAGAAGGGGCATGACGTATGCCTTCCCCCTTCTCCCTTTGGTGCACAAAGTCCTACTCAAGGTACACCGCCGCCCTGTCCCTGTCATCTTCATTGTTCCAGCCTGGGCCCGCCAGGACTGGCACACATCGCTCCTAGAGCTGTCGGTGGAGGACCCAGTAGTCCTGCTCTGTCAAGGTTCCTTCCCCACTCTGAACTCTAGGGTACAGATGTGGGGACATGCATGAAAAACCCCCTAAGCTTATTTTTACCAGCTTTGGTTAAAACTTCCCCAAGGTACAAACTATTTTACCTTTTGCCCCGGACTTTATTGCTGCCACCACCAAGCGTCTAACAAATATATAACAGGGAAAGAGCCCGCTTGGAAATGTCTTTCCCCCCAAAAAATCCTCCCAAACCCTACACC
Organism: Lepidochelys kempii; assembly: GCF_965140285.1. Taxonomy (NCBI): domain Eukaryota; kingdom Metazoa; phylum Chordata; order Testudines; family Cheloniidae; genus Lepidochelys; species Lepidochelys kempii. The sequence continues at coordinate 71,999,044 of NC_136388.1, forward strand.
CCCTTTCCTGGGGAAGGCTTGATAAAAATCCTCACCAATTTGCATAGGTGAACACAGACCCAAACCCTTGGATCTTAAGAACAATGAAAAAGCAATCAGGATTTTAAAAGAAGAATTTTAATTGAAGAAAAAGTAAAAGAATCACCTCTGTAAAATCAGGATGGTAAATACCTTACAGGATAATCAGATTCAAAACATAGAGAATCCCTCTAGGCAAAACCTTAAGTTACAAAAAGACACAAAAACAGGAATATCCATTCCATTCAGCAACTTATTTTATCAGCCATTTAAACAAAACAGAATCTAATGCATATCTAACTAAATTGCTTATTAGCCCTTTACAGGAGTTCTGACCTGCATTCCTGCTCTGGTCGTGGTAAAAGCAACACACAGACCGAGAGAACCTTTGTTTCTCCCCCCCCCCTCCAGCTTTGAAAGTATCTTGTCTCCTCATTGGTCATTTTGGTCAGGTGCCAGCGAGGTTATCCTAGCTTCTTAACCCTTTACAGGTGAAAGGGTTTTTCCTCTGGCCAGGAGGGATTTAAAGGTGTTTACTCTTCCCTTTATATTTATGACATGCCCCTACACCGGGACCTCATTACACAGGATGGCAGGCGGCTTCCCCACCCCGACCTAAAGTCACTGCACCTGACGGCATGGAGGGTCTGTGTCTAAACGCCCTGGAGAGCCAGTGCTCCTTTCCAGTGCACCAGATTCTGCTTGGCAGTAGAAAGCCCTCTACCAGGGCAGCCTATATGGCCAATTAGAAAAGATTCTCGTGTTGGTGTGAACCCCGACAGGCGCAGCTGTGCTAGGCCCCAGTGCAGGCCATCCTGGAGTACCTCCTGCATCTCAAGCAGCAAGGGCTAGCCCCTCACTCAGAGTGCACCTGGCGGCCACCTCTGCCTTCCATCAGGGGTTCTCGGGGAGGCTCGGTGTTTTCCCACCCAATGGTGGGACGGTTCCTTAAAGGGTTGGAGAGGGTGTTCCCGTACTCCCACCCACCAGTCCCTCCATGGAACCTTAACCTGGTCCTCTCTAAACTCATGGGACCCCCTTTCGAGCCCCTCACTTCCTGTTCCCTCCTCCACCTTTCCTGGAAGGTGGCATTTCTGGTTGCCGTTACCTCAGCCAGAAGGGTGTCCGAACTGAGGGTCCTCACCTCTTAGCCACCATATACAGTATTTCACAAGGACAAGGTGCAGCTCTGGCCGCACCCCAAGTTCCTCCCTAAGGTGGTCTCTCAATTCCATTTGGGCCAGGACATTTGTCTGCTGGTGTTCTTTCCAAAACCCCATACGGACCCGAGTCACCGCAGCTTGCACACCCTGGATGTGCATCAAGCGCTGGCGTTCTATTTGGAGCGCACCAAGCCCTTTCGCAAATCTGTGCAGCTGTTTGTGGCTGTGGCCAAGAGGATGAAAGGCCTCCCAGTGTCGGTGCAGTGGATTTCGTCTTGGATTACAAGTTGCATCCGGGTGTGCTATGAGCTTTCAGGTTTTCCGGCCCCGGCAGTCACTGCGCACTCGACCAGGGCGCAAGCGACTTCCACAGCATTCCTGGCACAGGTCCCTATCCAGGAGATCTGCAGAGCAGCCATCTGGTCCTCGGTGCACACCTTCACAACCCGCTACGCGGTCAACCAGCAGACCAGAGAAGATGAGGCGATTGGCAGAGCGGTCTTCCGAGCAGTTGTTCCATGACTCCTACCCTCCTCCAGAGGTAAGCTTGTGATTCACCTAATGTGGAATGGACGTGAACAAGCACTCGAAGAACAAAAACCGGTTACTTACTTTCTCGTAACTGTTGTTCTTCGAGATGTGTTGTTCACGTCCATTCCACCACCCACCCTCCTCCCCTTCTGTCGGAGTCGCCGGCAAGAAGGAACTGGAGGGGGTTGGGCCGGGGGGGGGGTAAATATGCATGGCATAGTGGCACCACTCTGGGGGCCCCGCTGGCCCGATGGGAACCGCTAAGGGAAAAAGTTTCTGATGCTTGTGCACACGGCACGCACACACCTAATGTGGAATGGATGTGAACAACACATCTTGAAGAACAACAGTTACGAGAAAGTAAGTAACCATTTTTTATACCTTAAAACCACATTGTGCATATAAATGAAGTTGAGCCGCTTAAATGTTAGACAAACAATTGTTAGATGCCACACTGAATGGCCAGATAAAAATTAGGCAGAGATGTATTCCATGAGCAAGGGTTTATTTTTGTTTCGCTGAAAGTGGAGAAATGCTTTGAAATCAATTAATAATAATAATAGGTGAGATAAACAGTAGAAAAGTGTTGTAAGGGCCTATTTTTTACGATCCATTGTCAATTTGAATGTTAGACAAGAAAGTAAAAGTATTTCTAAGTCATTTATAAATCAAAATAATTAAATATAAAATATCCTATTTTTAACTTGCACTGTTGTGCCCAGGTATTGGTAGATATCTGAAGAGTGTGTATGTGTATAACTGGATGTACAAAAGTCAGCTAAGGTTAAGGATATTGTGACTCCTTATTCTGTAGATTCTTTTTAGCCAATTTCTTCTAGTGACGTCTCCAATGCAGAGGTTGTGGACCATCATCTTCCATGTTTTGTAATCATAGAATCATAGAATATCAGGGTTGGAAGGGACCTCAGTAGGTCATCTAGTCTCACCCTCTGCTCATAGCAGGGCCAATCCCCAATTTTTGCCCCAGATACCTAAATGGCCCCCTCAAGGATTGAACTCACAACCCTGGATTTAGCAGGCAAATGTTCAGACCACTGAGCTATCCCTCCCCCCCGTGCCAGAGGGTAGACCTGAACCAGGGTCTTCATCATTCCAGGCAAGTACCCAAACCACCAGGCTAGAGAAGGCTTCTTGACAGAGTTGTAAGACTTTCACTCTCCTTTGGATACAAGTTCATCTGGCAATATTTCTGATGTAATTGGCTCTCTTTCTTCCTCTTCCTGGTTTGCCTGTGACCTTGCCCTGGTAGTATGAGTGCTGGAAGACAGATGCTCTGCAATTAGCAAGGTATGTGTCCACAGAAAGATGTTTTTACCTTTGGTCTCAAGAAATTGTGTTCTTCTTAAATGCATCCATTCATTCATCTTTGCTTGTAGTTTCGGTTATCCAAATAATGTTTTAACATTCTTCTGTAACACAAAAACTCAAATGCTCAGTCTTCTCGGTGTCCTTTTTAAGTGTCCAGCTCTCACATCCGTACATGATAGTTATCCACATGTGGCACTTAATCATTCTAGTATGGATGTGCCATTTTAACATTCAACAACACAAATCTTTGGAAGTTGTTAAATACATTTTTATAAGCTGTATCCTTCTCTTGATTTCTTTGTCATATCTTCCATCTGATGATATTAGACTCCGTAAATAGGTGAATCTATACACTTGTTCCACAACTTGATCATCATAGTATAGGTTCTTCCCTTGTTTGCCAGTCACTATGTTTATTTATCATCATACTTTTTGTCTTTCTAGCGCTGATTGATAGTATTCTTTGCTGCCATTGGTCACAGCGATAAGGTATGTTCTTAACATCTTTAGTCAAAGCAATTAATACTACATTATCAGCATATCTTACATTGATGTATTGGACATTGACCTGTATGCTTTGGTTGGTGTCTTCTAAATTTTGCCTTGATATACTTTTTACATATGCATTAAATAGTTGCGGAGATACAATGCGTTTTCGATTGTATACCTTTCTTGAAACTGCATTACTCAGATAGCTCATAGTTTGTTAGGATTGCTGCTTCCTGTCCCCAATACAGTCTTTTTATTGATTTTATATCTTGAGTTAATATTACATTATTTAAGAATATATATCTTCTCAGACTCTACAAAACAAGTATAAATTCCCCTTTGTATTTCTATTGCACATTCTCATAAGATCTTCAGGGCAAAGATTGCTTCCCTCATGTCTACTCCTTAGAGAAAACCAAACTAACTTCTGCTATTTTTTGTTTCAAGAGGTTGTTGTATCCATGTGCCAACAGTTTTCAACAAAACTTAGCAGGTTCATAGTTAGATGTTATTCACATTCTCTACTGGTATTAATCTTCAGGAAAGGAATGAAGTCTGGCCTCTTTAAATCCTCTAAAAGTTCTCCTATTAAAAAGTTTTAGCAGGTAAGGTTTTGAATCTTCATTCAGGGGTTGTCACATTTGAATCACAGCACTATCATCTCCAGCTGATTGAATGCTTTTTCTAGTTTACAAATTATATATGTGGTGCCTTTTCTTCTCCTCTTTCGATGTCTATATCTTCCAGTTTTTCAGAATTCTCAAAAAGATTCTTCATATAGTCCTTCCATCTTTCTTGGTTGATGTTGGTTTTGTAGCTCACCCTGCCATCCTTAGATTTAATGCAGCTAATTCCTTTTCTTGACTTTTGTCTCATGGTTCTTTTTACAGAGAAATGTATTTCTTTGTAGGTGTTTCTGGTTCAATATTAATTCATTACAAAGCATATTTGTTCTAGTCATTTCTTTTATGGCCATGGATGAGTGACAAAATTGTAATCTTAAATGCAAGAAGGGAATGCAAAAATAAGAGAAATGTACCTTGTAGTATTCTCCTTTCTCCTATAACAACAGAAGAACAGCCATAAAGGGTGATACCAAAGGTCCATCTAGCCCAGTATCCTGTCTTCCGACAGTGGCCAGAAAAGGTAATCATCAAGTGATCCATTCCCTGTCACTCATTCCCAGCCTCTGACAAACAGAGGCGAGGGACACCATCTCTGCCCGTCCTGACTCATAGCCATTGATGGACCTATCCTCCATGAATTTATCTAGTTCTTTTTTGAACCCTGTTATAGTTTTGGCTTTCACAACATCCTCTGACAAAGAGTTCCATGGGTTGACTGTGAGCTGTGGGAAGAAATAATTCCTTTTGTTTGTTTTAAACTTGCTGCCTATTAATTTCATTTGGTGACACCTAGTTCTTGTGTTATGAGAATGAGTAAATAACACTTCCTTATTTACTTTCTCCACACCAGTCATGATTTTATAGACCTCAATCATGTCCCCCCTTAGTCGTCTCTTTTCCAAGCTGAAACGTCTCAGTCTTATTAATCCTCAATGGAAGCTAATCATTTTTGTTGCCCTTTTCTGAACCTTTTCCAATGCCAATATATCTTTTTTTGAGATGGGGTGATCACATCTGCACGCAATACTCAAGATGTGGGCGTACCATGGATTTATATAGCGGCAATATGATATTTTCTGTCTTATTATCTATCCCTTTCTTAATTATTCCCAACATTCTGCTTGCTTTTTTGACTGTCGCTGCACATTGAGTGGATGTTTTCAGAGAACTATCCACAATGACTCCAAGATCTTTTTCTTGAGTGGTAACAGCTAATTTAGATCCCATCATTGTATATGTATGGTTGGGATTATGTTTTCCAATGTGCATTACTTTGCATTTATCAATATTGAATTTCATCTGCCATTTTGTTGCCTAGTCACCCAGTTTTGAGAGATCCTTTTGTGGCTCTTCACAGCCTGCTTGGGACTTAACTATCTTGAGTAGTTTTGTATCATCTGCAAATTTTGCCACCTCACTGTTTACCCCCTTTTCCAGATCATTTATGAATATGTTGAATAGGACTGGTTCCAGTACAGATCCCTGGGGGACACCACTATTTATCTCTCTCCATTATGAAAACTGACCATTTATTCCTACCCTTCCCCCCCCCATCTTTTAACCAGTTATCAATCCATGAGAGGACCCATGACAGCTTACTTTGCTTAAGAGCCTTCAGTGAGGGATCTTGTCAAAGGCTTTCTGAAAATCTAAGTACACTATATCCACTGGATCCCCCTTGTCCACATGCTGGTTGACCCCCTCAAAGAATTCTAGTAGTTTGGTGAAGCATGATTTCCCTTTACAAAAACCATGTTGACTCTTCCCCAACAAATTATGTTCATCTATGTATCTGACAATATTGTTTTTTTACTATAGTTTCAACCAGTTTGCCCAGTACTGAAGTCAGGCTTACAGGCCTGTAATTGCCAGGATCACCTCTGGAGCCCTTTTTAAAAATTGGCATCACATTAGCTATCCTCCAGTCGTTTAGTTCAGAAGCTTATCTTTGCATTCTCTTCTTGTGTTTAAGATTACAATTTTGTCAGTCATCCATAGTTGCTTACCATTATGTCCTGTCTCTCCTGGATCCAGTGTAGTAGCCTTATGTACTGTTGTCTTAAACTTTTCTACTTATCCTATACAGTGGTTTCATTGTTGTATTTGTGTGAAACACCAAGACTTTGAAGTATATTCCAAGCATTTATGTTGATACGGACATACTCTAACAACAATCTGTAGTCTTTTTTATCTTTTAGGTAGTTTAGTTAGTTTAAGTTTTAGTCTCAGCTTCACGGCAAGCAGATTGGGATGGCTCGTGCAGGTAGCTAAAGGAAACATTCTGGTATCTAAAACTGCCGCACAAAACATTTTTATATTACTTTAGAAAGCTGGATGTAAATGTAATATACATCTGAATGTTATGGGGTTATACAAGTGGTTTTGATAAATGTGGCCTTGGGAAAATGTAGGAGTCCTCAGTGTACTGGACATACTTGGGATACAGAACCTCATTTCTGATTAATGAGATTTTGAGGTACTAGAGTATATCAGGTTTGGATATATGTAGACTAGGTGTGTCTCTTACCAGTTATCAAGGTTCCTCCCCCACTCTGAACTCTAGGGTACAGATGTGGGGACCTGCATGAAAAAAACCTCCTAAGCTTATCTTTACCAGCTTAGGTCAAAACTTCCCCAAGGTACAAAATATTCCCCCCGTTGTCCTTGGACTGGCCGCTACCACCACCAAACTAATACTGGTTACTGGGGAAGAGCTGTTTGGACGCGTCTTTCCCCCCAAAATACTTCCCAAAACCCTGCACCCCACTTCCTGGACAAGGTTTGGTAAAAAGCCTCACCAATTTGCATAGGTGACCACAGACCCAAACCCTTGGATCTGAGAACAATGGAAAAGCATTCCGTTTTTTACAAGAAGACTTTTAATAAAAAAATAGAAGTAAATAAAAATAAAGAAATCCCCCCTGTAAATTCAGGATGGTAGATCTCTTACAGGGTAATTAGATTCAAAAACATAGAGAACCCCTCTAGGCAAAACCTTAAGTTACAAAAAAGATACATAGACAGAAATAGTTATTCTATTCAGCACAATTCTTTTCTCAGCCATTTAAAGAAATCATAATCTAACACATACCTAGCTAGATTACTTACTAAAAGTTCTAAGGCTCCATTCCTGGTCTATCCCTGGCAGAAACCAGCATACAGACAGACACAGACCCTTTGTTTCTCTCTCTCCTCCCAGCTTTTGAAAGTATCTTGTCTCCTCATTGGTCATTTTGGTCAGGTGCCAGCGAGGTTACCTTTAGCTTCTTAACCCTTTACAGATGAGAGGAGCTTTCCCCTGGCCAGGAGGGATTTCAAAGGGGTTTACCCTTCCCTTTATATTTATGACACCAGTATTAGTGTACCCTTCCTCAGAAGCAAAAAAACAGATCCTCTGGCCTGGCACCACAAAAGCCTTCCCAGCTACACATTTACTGTTTTTGTTATCTAACTTTGGTATTTAATTACTTTCTAGACTGCTTAACAATTTTCAGTGATTTTACAGCTTTAGTGGAAGCTATATATCAATCCTTTCTAACAAGATAAAATTTCTGCAGTAATAGGTCTTTTGGGTGGAAGTATGGATGGAAGTGCAGAATAATGAGATGAACAGAAATCCATGCTATGGTCATAAACTGAAATATGCAGAAACAATTGTTACCACTGAAATTCTAAAACCACTTGAATCCAAATGACAGAAGATATTGTATAACAGTGCGTGCTACTGTTCTTGGTAAACTGAAAAAATTAAAGTCACTGTCACTCTTCACAAAAACTAAAGCAATCAAAAATCTGTGGAAAGATAAATCTCTATGGATCATTTGGTCTCAAAAGGAAAATCCTATAATAGCAATTGATGGAAATGCATAAAATGGAAGATAAAAATGTGGATGCACTGTTATATTAGGCACTGTTTTGTGAATAAAAATCTAAGTTGTTGTGAAACTACACAAATAATTTCCTATTAAATACAGCAGTTAATCAGGGTGATGACAGTACAAGAAAATGAAACAGATGCCTTTAATAAAAGCAACGGATTTCCCAGAATATATGGTCTCCCTAATGTTCATTAACCTTAACATACTTTTGAAATGTTAGCTCATGAACACATGGGTACTGCCCATACAAAGAACATATGCCAAAATAATTAAATTGTCTAACTTTAAACAGAAAAGTCAATGGCATTCAGAAACAGTCATTTAAATAACCCCTTTTGTGCTGTGACATACGGCACACCTATTCAATTAGTGAATTTCAAGCAAGATGGTTAATTGTAAGAATTTAAGGAAAGGATAGAAAACATGTCCAAAGCTAAATAGTTACTACTCTATTGGATGCAAGTTTGTACTCTATAAGACAAGTTACTGCTGTGATTAGATATTGCAAATATAATGGTGGGGTCAGTCAGCACTGTATATGCTGCCATATCTTAGCACAAAGGGTGAGATAGAAATGGGAATGACAGTCTGTGCTCTGAACTGCTCGGTATTGTCAGTTCAAATTGTCTCTTTAGGGTCAGATTCAGAAGTGATGTAAATGATGCTGTAAGTCACATGTTGGTAAGCAATTGTAAAGGAAAGCTGGTATAACTTTATGCCAAGCCAGAGTCAAAACAAGTTGTAAGATCAGGCACCTTTCCATACTTTGTCTTATACCTCCCTAAACCTCCTTTCTGATTGCTTTTCTTGACACAACCCTGCCCTTCGATTCCTTGGTAAATAGATGGCTCCTATTTACACTCAGTGGGCTAGATCCTCATCTGTAGTTAAGTTAGACTTGATGCAGCTGAAATGGGGGATGGTGGCTCAGTGCCAGGGGTGCTGGAATGACTTCTATGGTGGGAGTCTTCAGAGCCATTGAACAAAACTGTAAACCCTGTTTATAATGGAAACCACCTTAAGCCAGGGGATGCAGCAGCACCACTAGTTCCAGCAGCTATCCTTGGCTACCCTTGCATTTCTCTGATTCTGGGGCAAGGCTTATTTCTGAAATAATTGACTAGATATATGACTGCTGTAATATAAGCCTAGTTGTCCATGGGCACATACATCCCTTTTCTCCCCTTCACTCTATCAGAGATCAAGATGAGGTTGACAAAGAGTGCTATACCAACATTACACTACTCAGGGATTCTCTTTACACAAAGGGGATAAATCCTCAGAGGACTGATTAATCCAGTTTTCTAGCTGCTTTGCTCTATCGGAGAAATGGATGGGCCAATGAGTAACTTGGACTGCCATTTGTGTTACCATGGAATTTGGACTTTACCGCTTGGTCCCTGCATGTTTGAACTTCCAAAGTTTTTAAGATTCCCTCTGAAGCCCTAACTTTGTTCCTGATATCCCCCAATAAGCTCTGTTATCACCCCTTCCAGCAGCAGGGGGATTTTCAGGGAATGCTATGCCATGCCAGCCTTTCATATTGTTTAGACATCTGCATGGGGGCTGCACAGGCCTTCCCCGCACAGCAGAAGAGAGATTTGGGTTTGTCTTTTTCTCTGTGGGTCCCTGCTGCTACTGTGCTTTGTTCTAGAGTTTGTATGTCAGCTTTGCCACTGAGTGACTGACTGGTGCATGCATTTTGACTAGCATGGGGACTGTCTTAACCAAAGTCAGAGGAATAAATAATCATAATTTGTGTCATAACTTAACACTACATAATGTGTAAAAAAGAAAATCTGAAAGAGGGGAAAAAGCTACTGTGCAAAAAGGTGTTAGGCACATGCTAAAAATATGGTAGTGACTTTTTTTTTCAAAATTGATTCTTTTAAGTAGGAAAATAAAAGTGAAAACCATTTTAAACTGCATACATTCTTCCATTTTCTCTGAAATGCAAATTGGAGAGTAAGGGCAGACTATATTAACAAGCTAGATTTTATAATGTAACTGACCCCTTACTATATTAGTGCTAGTAGATTCTGGTATAATGATTTCTCAGCTCTGGTAAAACTGCAACAACTACAATAGTAAAGCTTTAGCTAATTGGGAACAACAGTTCACCTTTAGTACCAGTCTATTTGAAATAATAATCAGCTTTGAATGCATGTCACTAGGTTTTAATGGTATTTTTGGAAAGTATGTTACTCATAAACATAATTATGCACAAAAACCGTGCAAACCTGGGAATCTGAAGAATATAAAGGTAATTACTGAATATACTGTGTAACATGTACGACATAAGGAGTATCTTTGAATAGCTACCCACTGAATATCGGTAAAAAGTTCTTAAAATTTATTTACAGAAAAGATTTATATCATGTATATAATTTTAATCAAGATACCTTTGCACAGCTTTGGTACTGCTGTGTCAGTCTTTGCTTTGGATTTGATTGGGAAAACTGATGTTTTTGTGAATGTACACGACTATTGGCAAATGTTTGGTACTGAGAAATGTTTCATCTCATTTGCTAACACTTTTTCACTGCAAAATATGATGACGTTTTGGCCCTGTGCAGTTTGTACATTTCCATAACTTTCCTATCAAATCCCAGTTTCTGGTGAAATACCAGTTATGTGCAAAGGATTGGTGTCTCAGACTTATATTTCATGAAAATTGAAAGATATATTTTTAAATGGTTTCCTATCTAATCAACACAGTGAGAATTTTTCCATGTAGGTTAATAAATTGCCCTGCTAATGACCGAGTAACTCAAAAGAAGATAACTTTACTTTACTTTAGAAATCCCTACATCTTGCCTTGGGTGTCTTTGCTGTGGCAGACCTTAGAGTTTGGAACTCCCCTCCTCCTTCACCTCTATTTGCCATAGTGCATCACGCCTCACTATTCAGAATTGTATTCACAATTTTATTCCACATACTTCCAGCTGGAAATTCCTACTTCAGCCTTCATAATTACCTTCTCCCTCACCCCTTACATCCCTTCTATTTTGATTAGACGCTCCAGATATTTTTTGTTTCCAGAAGGATGTTCATTATTTTGTGTGCCTCTGTATTTGAATGGTTTATATTTGCACATTGCCTCCAAACACTACAACCAGGAAATACTTGTAAACGTTAAATATATGTAGGATATTATACACATAACAATGTGTGTATGGTTTAAAGGATATCTGCTTAAATAATGGGTGATCATAGTTCACTTGTAGCTTTAACACCTTCCCAAACAAATGTCAATAAAATATCTAAGAAATCATACATTCAACAATTTTAAGGCTGCAAGGAACCAATCTCATCTAGTATGACCATGCAACTTCACCCAGCACAGCTGAGCCTAGATACCTTTTGGAGTTGCAATGTATATTAAATCGTTATCCCTTTCTTTCTTTTTCTTTTTCTTTTTTTTTTTTTTTAAGTTCAACAACAACAAAAATTTCCATCCCAGGTAGCACTACTGCTTGGTTAGTTTTATTAAACAGACAACCAATGTAGTGAACCAGTAGGTACAAAGTTGGATCCATGAATTCAGGATCCAGGCACTCTTGTAATAGGGCACATGACAAAGCATGACACATGTTGCTTGTTATGCATAATGAGGTGGAAACATACAGTGGGGTTTGTATAAAAGCTTTGCTTATATATAACTTAAAGTTGTAATTCAAAACAATATTTGTGTAGAAATGGGTGACTAACTCCAGTGTTGATGGAAATGGTTCTTTATGGAATTTTAAAAAGACCACTTCAGTATAGTTCTTCAATAAACATTGCAGAAGAAGGTATAAAAATATATGAGGAAGGGTGTCCAGAAAAATAGTTTACCGTATCAATGTTGACCTTCGAACACTGACCTGATTTTGGTAACCTATATCTAGTAGCTTCTTCTTAAAGAAATGCTATTATGCAAGTAGATGAACGTAAAATGTGTTGATGTCAGACTTTACAATATGCTTGAGGCCTAGCAGTTGGCATTTAGCATAATAAGTTGTTAGCATAAGGGTGAGAGTTATGATTAGCTTATTAGTGATTTAGATTATCTTATTAGTGACATCTTTAGGGGAGGTATATTTCTAAGTAACATATGGTCTATATGCTAAGCAGTAACACAAGTAGAAGTAAACAAAAGATTAAGTACAGTAGGCTTTGCTGTTTGAATTAAGGTTTAAGTGTTAGCATAAATCCTGTTGAGGCGTAGAGACCTCTTTTGACTTAAACGTAGGTTAAATACTTATGCTTATGCTATGAAATTTAGCAATATGTGCTTTGGCATGACCAAATAAACCACAAAATAATAAGTACACTGCATATTTGCAGAAATAAGTTTAAAATAGTAGATTTTTATGTACTTTTGCAATAAGGTAACCATAGAGCTAAACACATTGACACCTGGAGGTGAAAATAATGTACTCAAATGGATTGTTTAACCACTGAAAGTATAATTATGGTCCCCTGGAATACCAAATATGGGCAAGGGCCTGAGATGTAATCAAATATATCCCAGGTGTGGGGGTAGGGGGTAAGGAAAAAGAGTTATAAAAGGTTGTCAGTCCCAGCCCTAGTTGGGACACAGGGATGATCAAATGGTAGAAGCCTAAGTACAAACAAGCCCTCTTGTGGTGATTTCAACAGGAAAGATAGAAGAAAAAGTGAGCATTCTCTGATACTGTAAATATGTCAGCCCTGGGAATTGTTATATCCTGTACCAGCCATACAGCTGTAAATATGCACTATTAAGGGGAGTCATCTTGTTATACTTAGGTTGTTCTATTTCATTTTCTGGTTCGGTTATAGTTGTTTATATTAAATAAAACCCAGAGAATATTTGTGTCCCAACAATTTAATCATCTTAATTATTCAGATGATCACTTAAAATTAAAGAATCTGTTATTAATAACACGTACATTTTGCACCTCAGATTACTTGACGCCTACAGCAGGAATTAGTAAAGGAGGTATAATCATTAAGTTAGCAGGAAACTCGCCTTTCTCAGAAGACAACACACTTACGAACATAAAAACGGCCATACTGGATCAGACCAATGGTCCATCTATCTCAGTATCCTGTCTTCTGACAATGGCCATTTCCAGGTGCTTCAGGTAATCAGAACACTACAGACCCTTGGGGGACATCACTTTTTACCCCTCTCCATTCTGAAAACATTCTGAACATTTATTCCTATCCTTTGTTTCCTATCTTTAACCAGTTACTGATCCATCAGAGGACCATCTTTCTTATCCCATGACAGCTTACTTTGCTTAAGCGCCTTTGATGAGGGATCTTTTCAAAGGCTTTCTGAAAATCTAAGTACACTACATCCACTGGATGACCCTGTGACATTTCACTCCATATTATTTATGGAAATATACTTATGATATGGATATGACACAACTGAGATATACTTTATGCAAGAGGATTCATGTAAGGTATCATTGGAAAGGTTATGATTTACTGAATGTGTTTATCCAATTTTTATGCATATATCATTTTTGTATCTGAAGCTGGGAATACTGACCATGTCTCTGTATTTCAAATGTGCTACATTGGATGAGGCCAAACAATGTTAGTGGCTTATTGAAGAAATGCACAAAAGTATAAGGATTACCCCAGGAACTGTGTGCAATAGAAACCTCTGAGAGAGAGCTCTGCACCATGGGAACTGTTTTACCCATGTCACAGCAAAAAAGCTTTTCAGCAGGTTGGGGGAAGATATAAAAGAAGGACAATGACAATATAAGGGGTCCTCTCTCCCTACAACAACACATCTGAAAATGCCTGAGGACCAAAGACTGAACTGTGAGAAGTCATAGTCCCAGGCTAAGACCTTTAGGGTTGAGAAAACCTGGGAAAGCCAAGGCAACTTGTACCTTAATAATCCGCCAGCCTGTTTATCACTCAGGGTGAGAATTTGCTAATTTTTATCCTACCTATTTAGTGTGTTAAACTCAGTTTGTGGCTTTTGTTTATTTACTAAGGTAATCTGTTCTGTTCTGTTTGCTCTCCCTTTATTAACTACAAAAGGTAGATTTTAAGTGGTTAAACTTATTTTGTTAATTACATAAACTGGGTTTAATAATATCTAATGGGGGAGAGGGGAGCAAGAAGTCGTGCACATCTCTCTTCACGTTGAGGAAGAGGAAAGATTGTATGAGCTTGTGCTGTGCAGATTTTTCTATTCAGTCCAAGACAGTATTATTTTGGGTGTAGCTCCCAAAAGGGGTGTGCATGTGTCTTGCCCTGCCTGATCTGGATGGCTTCAGACCCTTATAGGTACAGTGTCAAGATTCCTTCTCCAGTCACCAATCATTGCCAGAACCCACAGGTGTGTCTATGTATCTGTTGGACCTTTCTGAATCTTTAAAGGGGACATGCCCGATGGGAGGGTCGGCTGACCACCCATGGCAGAATATCCCCATCAAAACATTATTCAGTGAATAATTTACTTTGCAGATATGCCATCTGTGGGACTAACTTTGAAGCTTGGGCATTTGTGAAGCACGTGGACAGTAGAGGTAAATATCTCCTTCCTCATGTATATGGCAATACTTGGCTTTGGATTCCTGTGCTTTCTATGTGAGCAAAACTCCTACTGATGTCAACAAGAAAACTTCACCTGGAAGTAAAGGGCAGAGCATCACAGTTTAATACCAATATATGGATCTGAGGGGTAGATTTTCCCCCTGTGCTGTGTGCACATGTGGGCGAAAGCAGCAATGGAGGCACTGTGCTGCTATCAGCACACCCAAAATAGTGAGCCTCCTGCAGGTAGTGTGCACAGGCAAGCCGTTTCTAGCGAGACTCTTACAAAATGGGATACTTCCGGAAATGAGATCTGCACTGACCAATCAACCTCATCATCTAAATTACACTCTTGTAAATATTGCTTGCAGGATGTATTCCCTATAACAATACCTAATCAGTACTTCACAGTCAGCTTCCCGTAATCATATATAGCTTCAAATGTTCAGTTGGGAAATCAGGTACAACATGCCCATGCACCTCTGAATACTGTGTAAAAGTCACCTTCACATTTTTAAACTCGCCCACTGCTATCCTGCAGCTTTTCTGATCCTCTCAGATTTCTATAGCTCAGTAAACAGTCACTTCATTGTCTTGAATATCACATAGAATGTTTCATTTGTAGCCCCAAGAGGAATTCTTTTGCCATCAGTTCAGGATGATCCTTGATGGGTAATAATTGCTAAAACCTACTCACTGTCACATCCCATCCCATCCCACCCACACTGACTCATCGTAAAATAAACACACAAACAAACTGTCATGAGGTGAAGGGGAGAAAAACAAAACATTTGGTTGTATCATTATTTAAAAGCATCATAGATTAGTGTTCAAAAAGAAAAGTTTTCATTTTTTCTGTCCTACTTTTTAACGATAAATATGTTACCCAAGTTACCTCCTCTAACCTATATTTTCTGTATAGAGTCTAATTCTCAAGCTCCACTCAGATGTGAAATGGGGATTTCAAGTCATTTCCTCCTTCTTGTCAGTTCACATACTTCTCTCAACGGAATATAATAGTGTTTTCTAGTGTCTCTCCAACACACTGATAGCAAATTCTTAGAATAACCTTGTAAAAGATAGACATCTGCTAGTTTCCTTCGTTGATGATTCCAGACCTGCCCTTCTACCCCTTTTCTGCCTATGGCCTGCCTCTGGTAAATTGGAGGATTGAAATCATGCTATCCAGATGGCCTGTAGGAGCCTGTCTCCAGCTGGCTGGCACACAAGGCCAAAAACTTTATCCTACCTTCTGAGAAGTCTGCAGTGTTCAAGAATAACCATCCTCCACTACTCTGATGGAGATGCATTTAAACCTCTCAAAACAGTGTTGGATAAAGATATCAGATCCTCAGAAAAGGGCGGAGATGGATGTTAAAGACAAGTAGTCATTTATTTATTTTCTGTTGTAAAATTGGACAGACTTTTCATCAATGCACATTCTTGTGATTTAAGTTAGCAAGATGGAGGCTGGGTATTTCTTCATTGAGTGTTTGTAATTTGTAACTGAAGGTTAAATTGATATCTGTGGCTGTATAAACAAATATTGGAGTTAATGCTATATGTTTGTTAATATTAAGTCTCTAGCACCATGTCACTCTTTCTACAGTTCATTCCTATGCAGTAAAATAGCAAAAACTTCTGAATTTTTTTCAAGTTTGTATTTAATCAATACATGATGCTTACACGTCATGCACAAGCCAGATGCATGACCACCTGTTGATCCTGAAGGTTTCCATAGAACTTCCATGATGAGTAGGGCCTAATGAGGCTATAAGTAGTTCATTACAATTGGTCGGTGTTACCCAGTATTATTAAATTAATGGACGGACTGTGCAAATTCATAGGATTAAATATTTTCTTTTCATATGCAAAAGTGAATACCTCTCTCAGTATGTTTTCCAGGAAGTGTATAATTCCAAAAGAGAGCACAGACAGCAAAAGGCATGCAGCATAAAATATGCATTGGTTAAGGAAGAGGAAAAAATCAATAAGAAGGTCTTATAAATTCTGTTTGCCTTGGTGCATCAATGACTTGCAGTACTTGCCATAAAATTAAGTGTTTTATTTGACAATTTACTCTCTTATAAGGTCTAGCAAGTACACATTTATTTATGAAATAATTGGCAGTGCTGTATGCTGCCAATAGAAACTTGGGAGCATTATGGTGGAAACTGTGCTAGCTTGTGAATGGTATAGATTCCTTCCTAAGGTTTTGAGTGCCTTCTTTTGGTTCATGTATAAAGTTAAGATATGTGTGGACAGATAATGTCAATATGGGAATAAATAAGTATGAGAGAACTAGAACAGGGCATAATCCTAAAAAATAACTATTCATTTTCTTAAAGGAGCTATCAGTTCTTAGAACAATTTCTCTAAAATCACATTTAGTTTCTATAGAATTCTGTGGGTTTCATTTCACCTACCCTCTTAAATTCTATAGTGCTTTTCTCTGAGTGTATAATTGTACCTTTCCAGAGTTATGAATTTTTATATCATCTTTAGCTCTCATTTCTGAAAGGGAATTTTTCATCTTTATTGTAAGTAGTAGTTGTAGACACAAATTTCAGACAATGCTCTTAATATTTCAAATCCAAGGTTAGTGTTACCGGGGAACACAAGCCAATCAATGGCAGCCTCCTACTAAAAGAAGGCAACTTTTAGGAGAGTGATCCTCAATATGTAGGTGCGGGGTAGGTCTACTGTGGCCATGCTGTTACCACCAGTTACAGTGAAGAAAATACTAGTAACGTAACCTCCTTTCCTCTGGATGGGACAGAAGAACATTGTGCATTACATTTCATTTCATATTTCACCAGAGGAGTGTGCTTAAATTGTATGTTTGCTATTACTTACAGGTAGTGTTTAAGGAAAGTCACTGCTTGAGACTGTGCACACATCAACATCATAGGTGCTATGAGGTAGAATAAAGTAAAAATAAAATAACAGCTGTCAAGGTTCCTCCCTCACTCTGAACTCTAGGGTACAGATGTGGGGACCTGCATGAAAAACCTCCTAAGCTTATCTTTACCAGCTTAGGTCAAAACTTCCCCAAGGTACAAAATATTCCACCCGTCGTCCTTGGATTGGCCGCTACCACCACCAAACTAATGCTGGTTACTGGGGAAGAGCTGTTTGGATGCGTCTTTCCCCCCAAAATACTTCCCAAAACCTTGCACTCCACTTCCTGGACAAGGTTTGGTAAAAAGCCTCACCAATTTGCCTAGGTGACTACAGACCCAAAACCTTGGATCTGAGAACAATGAAAAAGCATTCAGTTTCTTACAAGAAGACTTTTAATAAAAATAGAAGTAAATAGAAATAAAGAAATCCCCCCTGTAAAATCAGGATGGTAGATATCTTACAGGATAATTAGATTCAAAAACATAGAGAACCCCTCTAGGCAAAACCTTAAGTTACAAAAAAGATACACAGACAGAAATAGTTATTCTATTCAGCACAATTCTTTTCTCAGCCATTTAAAGAAATCATAATCTAACACATACCTAGCTAGATTACTTACTAAAAGTTCTAAGACTCCATTCCTGGTCCATCCCTGGTAAAGACCAGCATATAGACAGACACACAGACCCTTTGTTTCTCTCCCTCCTCCCAGCTTTTGAAAGTATCTTGTCTCCTCATTGGTCATTTTGGTCAGGTGCCAGCGAGGTTACCTTTAGCTTCTTAACCCTTTACAGGTGAGAGGAGCTTTCCCCTGGCCAGGAGGGATTTCAAAGGGTTTTACCCTTCCCTTTATATTTATGACAACAGCAAAACCAAAAAGAAAGTGGAAGTCTTAGATTTATGCTCCTCTAAATTTCTTCTAGCCCTTTTAGCCAATTTTCTGACTGAAAAGCAAGGCCTTGCCCCCTTTGAGTAATGTCTTTATATGACCCACCCAAGGCCTCAGGGGTGAATAACAGTACAGATGGTCTCACATGGTGGTCTGGATATCCCAGTTATTTTAATTATAAACTAATCTACAATGTCAGACTGTCAATGTCATCTGTGTCACTACCAACGCTTTACATCATATTGCCAACAGCACTAGCCCTGTTATTGTGGATGTTTACCTCTGATGGCCTTGATATCTTGTTATTGAGGAGTTAGAAGAGGCAGTACTAAAGGCAAGATCTATTTTGAAAAACAATTGAATAGTTTCAGTCATAATGTCCACATTTCTCTATCTGTAGGAAACTGCTGCTTTGAAAGGTTCAGACTTGAACCAATCTACAGAAAGTGTGTATCGGCAATCAGTAATTTCAGTAGTGTCATATCAGTTTTCAATAAGGAATTCAGTAACTTATCAAACGCTATTTGTTAAAATCCAAAACAAGAAAATTAGATGTTGGAAATCTAGTTCTTTACTACAATTATAGCAGCCCTGAGATTAATTGAGAATTTAATTATTTATACTTTTTTTTCTTTTTAGGGGCCTGTTTGTTCACTAGTTTGTACAAGTACTTTGTATAATACTGCCATCTGGGTAAATTTTTCCTCTCCTTGTGCTGACCTTGCACTTTGAATCCTCTCTTGTCTCAACAATGGTTGTTGACTTTCAATGCTGCTGAGAGAAGCAGCATCTTGCCTTTTCAAAAGCACCACTTTAGCCTGAAGCAATTGTTGTGCTAACATTTATTTTTAAAAAGAAAAATTCTGCTCAGTCAACCTTCAGTCCATTTTAATTTTCAATGTAATATATAAACTGAAGCACTTTCCCCCTTTCCTGTTCACACCTCTAAACAAGCAAATAACATGTGTACACATTGTGGGCCAAATTTTGCCAACTTTCCACATGTTGAGAAGTACCATTTGTCACATAGCTCCTTTGACTTCAATAGGATTTTTCATGGAGTGAGATTCTATGCAATGTGAGTAAGGGTATCCGAATCTGGCAGTGTACAAGGTTAATTACAAGGGAAAAGGGGGGGAGGAGCAAAAAACTAGCATCATAATGGATCCCCAAAACCTTTCTTACATTTAAAAACAAAGTCACAGTAGTAGTAATATATTTGGCTCTATCAGTCTTTTGCTGAGATCAATACAAAGCCCAAGCTTCGCTGAAACTGGAATAAGTTAAGTGACTGGAAAATCCTGAGGGTATCGGAGAACAATTGGCTTAGTAACTTGCAAAGCCATCGGAACATGTGGGTGGAAATGACTGACAAAATTAATAAAACTATTTAAATCTAGAGGTCAAACAATTGTCTGATTAGGACATAATGATAAAATTCAAGCTATCAAAAGTATGAAAATCACTGACCAAAGAAAAAAATTACAAAAGAATGTAATTGTCATAGCTAGTCTTAAAAAGATAGAGCTTAATGAAAAGATTTCTTCTAAGACATTTGTTGACTTTTTAAAATGTTGGCTAAAGGGCTTATTATATAAATATGATGCATTTTAATGAGACTGTACAATTTCTTGTTGCAATGTTACCTCTTAGATATATAGGTATTGATATATACACACACACAAACACAAGCATACACATTAATTTCAAGGTTGAAGCAAGTCTCGCTTCCCAGTTCCACTGGTTATTTGCAAAGATTATAGACTATACTTAATATACCATACAAGTAGTTTGATTAATAAACTCAGTCCCTTAGGTGGTATTGTATCCAAATGTAATTTGATATCAGTTCATCAGTAATTCGGTTCCTAGGCTATTTCATTACATTAATTGGTTAGTATTGATTATAAGAAGTGCTTTTCAGAATTTGAGTGATTCCTTTTGGTTGAACACCCGTGATTTGCACATTTCTTTTCTAGAATTCCAGATGTGTTCTTCTCTTTAAAGGGAAATAATCAACCTTTCATAAGATTTGCCTTGCAACACCTATTATTACACACTCTCACAAGGTGGTTTATTTGGATGCTAAAAGAAGGGGTGACATGTCTGACATGACTGGAATGTAACTTCACTTGATTATGCGTAGAGGCAACTTCTTGAGATTCCTGTTTAATTGTTACTCCAGTCCAGACAATAGAACCAACTCTTCCTTTGAATATACTCCTGCAAGCCTGACTCAGCAACATATATTGGTATAGTTCTGCCCTACGGTATAGTGACAAAATCCCAAATCCCATATCCCAAAATCGCATGGATCAGGTTTGCATGAGTATGTTCGAAGGAAGAATTGGTTCCATTGTCTGGATTGGAGAACTCTTTAAGTGTTACAGAAAAATGCCTAGAAATTATGCTATATTTATTATATCATATGCCTAGAGAAAACACAGGTTAACCATTTCTATTTTTGTTCATATGACTTATCTGTTAGAATAATTGTTTATGATTAATCTAAACTTTTCCCCCCGTGCACAGTGTGTTCTCAGCATATGCCATGAGCCGAATTCTCCTCTGACTTGAATAAGTATCAATCTACTGACTTTAATGGATTTATACCACTGTCATTGAGAGTAGGATCGGGCCCTGTATTTGGGTTTTTGGTGCTTTCTTGCTTAGATAACAGAAGCTGAGGATTTTGAGACTGTATTTATTGTACGGAGTTTACTTTGGTTCTCTTGTGTGTCCAATATATCCCAGCCTGACTAAATGACCACTATAACTATTAAATTTTACATTAACATCTTCAGTTTTCCACCTATGCTGAAGTTACTGGTGCAGAAAGGCTGCCACGTTTCACCTTACAGGTGGGTGCACTTTGATTGTTGTGATGTGATTCTACTGTGCAGTCTTTTGAGATTCTCTCTGGATAAACAGCTCTATATAAATGCAAATATGCATTCATCCATATTTTTGATCTAGGGAAAAAAGTAATTTGAAGATGACCTTAAAGTGAATACTTGCTTAGAAGTTACTTATTTTTTATTTTGCCCTGCTGTACTTTCATTACAGAGAGTAGTCACCTTCAAACACAACTATTTTTCTTTTGAAGACTAAGAAAGGCCATCTGTATCTCATTTAAAAGAACTAAACTGATAGTACATTTCTAGCACAAACTGTTAGGATACAAAGTGTGAAAACAGAGTGCTACCTCACTGGAAAGTTGGTCCAACTTAGATCTATGAGCAGTTGCTATTTTAAAGTTTAATATGTCCCTCAAATGTCAAGTCTTTAAATGAAAAATATTATCTGTCCTTTACCAATATAGCTGTGCCTCTTAAGCCTTCTCAGAAGTCATTTAAGCTGATATGAGTTTTAATAGTAACAAAAGACTAAGATGTACCTGTGCTGCTTAGAGCCATAATATTTTCAAACAACAATAGTACTGAAATGACAAGTAATGTACAGTTTAGTCATGTCAAGCAGTGTGGGTTTATTTGAAGTTGACAAATCATAAACTGTCTCTTGATAGCCCTTTTAATGTACATTTAATGTACACTGAAATAACATGAAGGGATAATAAATTCCTTCCTGAATTAAGACTTCAAGGATTATACAGAACTTTCCTGTTGTTAATGTTAACGTTGCAGGGGAAGCTATATTAGACTCGTCCAGCTGTACTGAAAGAAGGACAGGAGACACTTGATATGGATTTAATCAGGACACAACTTTATTGTTAGATGTCTGGAACTACCCGGCAGATAAAAGTGTACAGTGCGGGTAACCCCTGTTTATTCTGTAATTACACTGGGGGCTTCTACCAGCCCTCCTCCCCCTCTTTTCCATTCAAGATCCTCCAGCACATCTATTGCTGGGACCTTACCATACCTGGGGGGCTTTTACCAGCTCCCCCTCTTTTTCCATCCAGGTTCCTCTAGCAAATCCATTGCCAGGACCTTACCATCCACCCCCCCTCGTAAGAGGGGTAAGGTGAGATATAAGAAAGGGGGGTTGGCTCCCTGCCATTCCAACCATAGGAACCCCAAACCCACACCATTCTGTTCCTTTAACCAACACCTCTTTTTTAAGTCCTTTACTAGGCCATTTATCTGGTCACTGGATGCCTTCACTATGGAGTACCTGCACTGGACGTCTGCCCCACACTTACCAAATAAGTTGTGACATATAGCCTACCATACCTTTTGCACGCACCATAATAAGGGTTCCCTAACACCCGCTGTGGGGAAGGCAAAAAACCCCCACTCCGTCAAAGTCAATATGGTGGTGAGGGAAAAAGTTCCTTCTCATCCCCCCTAAAAAGGAGCAACTAACACAATGCCCACAGCATGTTCAAAACCCAACTGATAATCACACCTCAAGGGGAAGGAGGATGGGTGCTGTCTGGCCTGCTGTGTGGAGAAAGGGGTTTACTCATTTTGCTCTACTTTAAAGGTTTAACTAGGTGAACTGATAATTTCTGGACTAAACCTGTGAAGAAGGAGAACAGGAAATATTTCCTTTAAAAATTCTATTCTGCAACTGTAGCTGTAGTCAGACTCAAGTAATATTTGGTGGGGGGAGAGGAATACCAATAGAGGGTACTTATATTTGCAGTACCTCTAGGCTAGGATTCTCAAAAGAGCATAAGTGAGTTAGGCACTGAAATCACTTTTGAAATGTGCTTAGGCTTTTTTAAAAATCACAGACTAAGCTATTAGTTATTGGACACTTTTTAAAGAATATGACTAGACCAGGGGCTTGGCATTTCATAGAACCAGTTATTGAATTGTAGAGGGTTGCATTTATGAAATTAATTGGCATAACAGTACAATTATTTAATTCATCTCTGTTTTGTGGTTACTTTTGTTACTCATTTTCTAGAATATGTGCATTGAACAGAACCCTTGGGGAAGTGTTAGGAGTGAACAGCCACAGCCCAGGCAGGGCTATCAGTAGGGGCAATATAGCCACCCAGCTCATAGTGCAAGGGAAGAGGGAATTATCTGACAACATGGAGGGGTAGACTCTGCATGGATGCCTTGCAACAGCCGATAGAGATAAAAACAGATATGAATTTAAAATATATGCAACTCATCTGTATTTGAAATATATACCAACAATGAACTGAAAGTATTTACATATGCAAACACTGTGTCTCATAGTCTATGCATATGCAATACCCAAGTTTTTAAAAGGCTTTCATACTAATGCACAAAATGTACCAGTGGCTCTTAAAATTATTAGAAATGTTTTTTGAATATTTTTTTCCCTGTAACATACAATTCAACTTTAACTATCTAGCTTAAAGGCCAAGCATACTGTTTTTAATCACAAATTAAAATCCAAGCCATTAAGATTCTTCCAGTTTTACACAATAATCTTTAATCATTAAAATTTAGTTCATTGCTTTTAGTTACTAGGAGTGTGTTTTCAATACCTAATCAGCATAGATACTTAGCCTTTCGCTGGTTCTGAATAAGTAAAAACTCTTTTCTTTCTCCAAGGATGTGTCTTAACAACCACATCCTCCTGGTTCCTTGGGGTACATAAGGAGAAAAAAATCAAACTTTCTTTTCTAATTAACATAATGAATTTAGTCTAAATTAACAAAGGGATGGTCATACAGCTGTGACTGAGGGAATAAGCCAAATATGTCAATTCAGATAAAAAAGCAAGCAATCTGTGTTCAGCACAGAATTTCAGATTAATTGTCAGCGCGATAATTATGTGACTGTAATTAATGTTTCGACTCTGAAGTCACTTGAGTAACATATATGGGCATATACAGAGTGATAGCATTGTCAACATTTGTGCAAGTACTGGAATTTTAAGAGTGCTGTTACATATAATTAAGTCCGCAAGCTGCCTGCTTATCAGCTAAATAAAATGATTAATGGTTATAACCCTGATAAATTTTTGACAGTCATCTCTTGTGATTGTAACAAGCTTATTTTATGGAATCCAGAGTTTTGATTGCATGTTGTTTTGGCAGCTTTGTCTTTGCTGTACCCTTGCCACCTAAACTTTTTCTCTATGTTCAATTTACTACGAAAACTGAGAAGACAGTCTTTAAAAGTGCGTTTTGACCATTATATTGTGTGCTCATTCAATTACTTTTTTTCTAAACTGTGAAGTTTGGCAACTCTGATCTGTATTTCATGTGTAAGTAGTGGAGGTATAAAGGTTTTCTAGTACATAGGTATTTACAAGTCATTCCTAAATTGGTAAACCTAGACTAGAATGTCAGTTCCACTGAATAATAAATTATAGTTAAGTTTATATAAATTATTAAAAACTATCAAAGGTCTGACCTTGTTGAGGTCAATGGCTAAGCTTCCGTTGGCTTCAGTGGAAGCAGTATCAAGCTTATTATTTAAGAACACCACAGCTGAAAAGATAATATATATTTATGTATTTTTCTTAGTGCTTTTCCTGCCACACGCACTGAGGAATTTAGCCTAGTTGTTGTGCCCATTTCTACCAGTGTGAAGACTCTCAGTATAAGTTACTCAAGCTTGTACCTTATGACAATTACCTACCACCTAGTGTATTGCTTATTGTATATTATTTATTAAGCTTCACATATTTTGAATGTCGTATATCAAAATTCAGCTCAGTGGGCATTGTACATGGGCATAAGATCATTCCACAAGGATTCAGGATCAGATTCTAAATCTAGATCAAAGCCACAGCTAAACCCCTCCAAAGTGTGTTTTGTCTTTTGATCTGGTTCTATATTTTGCAATTTGCTTCTATTTTTACTTAAAATTATTTGTCTAGGAGAACGTTAGTATTCAATTATTTTTAAGTCTATTATACCACTAAAGAGTTTTTTAACTATGTGAGCAATGAAGACTGGAGAATAATAGCTAGTCTCAGAGAAGAACTTAATTCAGCTGGAGTTATAAATGTATAACGTAAATTTGGAGAGGAAGAAGGGGAGATGTTTTAAAATTATAATTAAACTAATAAAAAAGAAAAGACATTAGAAGACAATGTGACAGACTATTGTGGATAGTGCATTATTGTGAATTTTCCAGTGTCTGATGTGAAGGAACTGTTTATAAGGTGAGAGGAGGATCAGTATGCAAAAGATGTTAGTGTTGCTGTTTTGTTAATGGATGGTAAATAAACTGAAGGTTAGTCTCTAGCTACATAAGTAGCTCAAATTTAATGGGTGGGTGATAGAATTCTCAGCATAGTACAGTCTGCAGTTATGTGGTTCATTTTACCTATGTTGAAGGTATATAGTGTGCAGGCATAGGATTGTTACATGGATTTGAGTTCAAGGTAGTTTAATACTCTTATAAGCTACACTGTATTCCAAACCTGTGCCAGACAATATAGCTTCCACGAGGTATACTTGCAAACATTTTAATATGTGCATAGGACTTTACAAATATCAAATTCATTACCTCATGAAAAAGTGTATTGTGCTTCATTAAGCAATCTATGATTCTCAAATATTAGTAAACAGTTTCAAAATTAACCACCTGAACTTCTTGAAAATTGTCATGGCATTAGTCCTCACCAAGACCAACATTATCAAATCAAATTTGGTGATTCTAGACCAAGCAATTTTTGAGATGATATGCACAAAAGTTTGTTTATTTACTTTAGAAATGGAAAAATCTCTGATTTGATTCAAACTGTTAAAGCTCATAACTTTGCAGTCAAGTTTACCTGTGACAAAGAGCTGCACATGAGAAAATGCCGAGAATGGTTTGAGTTTTATAACACTGTGGGAGAAGGGATCAAAACTGAACTTTGCGTATTGTGTTACTAATTGCAACGTTAATTGTGAAAATAAACTCTTTTCTCCATAATATGCAAAGTACAGAACTAAAAATAAATTATGGGATGATGTACTGGAACATGAAAAATGCTGTCATCTGACAGAATGTAGCTTTTTAAAAGATTGCACCTTTTTAAAATTTGCTATGTTTCTGTTTCTGTCATGTTTTCAACTAATAAGCATAAAAAGTGAGAACAGCATGAAGTGTGGCCTAGAAAAAAATATCAATGTCTCATCTTTAAAATCCATATAATATTTGAAATTACTGTCACATCTTTTTTTAAGGTGACATAGTTTAAGTTAAACAACAAAGGTGGCATGAATATTACAGCTACAGAGTTTAGTAGTATAAACACTCAAGTAAATAACTTTCACTACTTGGTAATTATTTTTAGGGCTTTCAGTTAGCACTGACCTGCCGCAGTCCCCTTACTGGAGCAGTATGATGTCCACAAACTCAGCCAGGCCAATGCCTTCTGAACATCCTTGATACATAGCTCATGCTGGACAGTTCTCCAAAGCAGACCAGACTTTGCAGAGATTGTATCCACAATGGAATGCAGCACTCCTTGCTTCCCTGGCAATGGTGCATCATGTCACTGGGCCATCATTGGTTCTTGTTATCAAGAAGGTGCACATATGTGCCAAGTGCCGTTTTGCTATGTGTTCCATTCTTCTTCTGGAACAGTTTGGATCACACATCTTCCTCACAAGCAGAGCTGTCAGGCATATTGGAGATAGCACTTAACCTTTCTTAGGATCTATGTGAATAAGAAGGGCCAGGCTTTTTTCATGATGTTTCACTCACCTGTTTTATTGTTTCTCTCTTCAGCTCACCCATTTTAATTTTTTTTTTTTTAATGTTAGGGATATTGTGCCTGTGTTAAGGTACCGAACCACCAGGCATTCCAGTGGACTGGGATAACACCAAGTAGTTTCATCCTATAGTGCAAGATGTTTTGTATAACACCCAAATCTTACCATTCTAGTTGACCTTTTTGTGGGTAATTCATCTGGCTGAAATAACTTCATTCCCATAGAAGAAATTAATGACATTATACTGATGTGATATGTCTAGCTCATCCTGTGCATGTGGAGGGGATCTTTCAGCCACACCACAGTGAAGAGATGCAAGAAGATAAGATTATTGTACAAATGATGGGGCAACGTGGAGCAGATTGTTTGACGTGGTTCACATCTCTTCGGCATGTGGGTATCCCATTGAAGTACCACGCTAAACTATCCTTACAGACTCTGGTACTAAGTCTGTACCATTATCACTTGCTACAGTCCCTCAGTACTATTTTTTGACTTTGTTTTTATTGGTTTTATATACACAGAAACACACAATGAAACTAAACATATAAGTACATTCGCAAGACAGAAATAGCATATAAATAATGAAATTCAGTATTCATTATTTGCAAAATCTGGGCAGGAAAAACAGCAACAAACATGAATCCATAGAGGTCATGCAGAGCATGAATTGTTAATGACTAAATAGAGAAATAAGGGAGAACATAACCTATGAGTATAATGGATTAATACATACTAAAACTATGCAATAGTTTCTTGTGTGACCAGATAGAAACACTTTGAAAAATATGAGGCTATTAGACAAAGCCATTTCTTCCATCAATGCAATAATAGAGAGCTCACTAAGCCAGTCTATGTATCAGGGAAGAATTGCAGATTTCCATTTTCTCAAACTAACTCTTTTGGCCACTAAAATAGTTACTACAATCTGTTTCTTAATGTTAACTGGTAATACCAACTCATCCAGCACCCCTAAAATACACAAACTTGCAGAAGGGAAGACAGAAACACTTGAAGGTTTTTTTTTGAGACAGCACTGAATATGGTGTTCCAGAACTCATGCATTCTTTGACAGGTGTAGAGGATGTGTGAAAGGCTGGCATGTGGCCGTTTGCATCTCCAGCATTTGCTGAGTGTTGCCGATCTAGCCTTAAACATTCTGGAGTCCAGTATTACCTGTTTAATATCTTGTTCTGGAAGAATCGCATGGATAAAGAACTTGAAGTAGCTTTCCAATTAAGCCAGCTATCATTCCAGGTTTCTGTACTAATAGTAAGGCTAAGTTCTTTTTCCCATGTTTGTTTGAGATTGACATTGAGAGGGTAATGGAAAGCATTAAGCCCTTTATAAGTAATTCCTACAAAGTGACTTTTGTTCTCACATTTCTTAACATGTTCTACAGGTGAGAGAGTTGAAACAGATCAATTGTCCCTGATCCTTGAATAAATCCTTGAGCATAGTCGCTGAAAGAAGGAATTGAGAGACAGCGCTTGTTGACATAGGGTACACATGTAATAGGAATCAAATCTATCATCTTGTATTATATCTTTAATTGTTGTTAATCCTTTTTCTGGGTATCTTGTTTAGCACTTGAGAGATCTAATAGGATGTCCTTGGGCAGGTGGAAAAAAAACATGCTATTCTATACATTGTCTTCCATTTAGAGGTTGAACAGAGGTAAAATGGGATTAGGAAAGTAATATATGAAAATGACTACAAGGGGTGTAAGAGTTGATACAATCATGAGCCACAGTATAAATCCCTAAGAAGCAAGACAACAAAATTAAACACTAACATTGAAAACCAAGGAACAAAAACCTATTCATATATATTATTATTTATTAGTAGAACTGGTTGGGAGTTGACTGTTGTAATGTTTTTTTTACTGAAAATGCAGTTTCTGTACAATCTTGTCTAAATTTGTTTCATTTTGCGTCAGTCCCACATTAAACTTCATTTCCATACAGTGGCATGTGAACGCTCAGAAGTTGTAGTCCAGAGGCCTGACATTGCTACATTTTTTTCTCATTTGAGACAGGCAGTAGTTAGACTGTGTGTTCTAAAATTTGAAACCAGTAAAGCTGGGCTTAGGGAGAAAAATGAAGGACCATGTGAGCCATGGATTAACGTTGATGAGTGCTGATATATATGGTGTTGCAGATTAAACTCTCTGGAGTCTCCGTGTACTCATTCACCTACACAGATCAAACATACAAACGTGTGTGTGTATATATACGTGCATGCACGCACACACAATTTTCTTGGAGTATCAAACTATAATGATGATGTTTAATTTCAGTAGTGCACAGCTGTTGAATGAAATTTTGGGATTCCGAAAGTTGTTAAATCATTAAATAAATATTCAGCAATTACAGTGTCGCAATGCTGGTGAGCAATTTATTTTGCAATGTGAAATACTAATGAAAAAATAATTTTATATTTTTTCTGTCAGTTGGACACAAAAGGAAAGTGCTTCATATACCGGGCTGCTTCAGTTATGTTTCAGTTCAATTAAGAGGCTCGACCGAAGTAAAGATAATTCCAACAATTTTGAACTCATAACCTCTCAAGCTAACCATAGCAAAACAGATAGCAGTGTCACAGTCAAGCTCCATAAATATAAAATGTATGACTAAATGTCAAATGTTATGCATAGCTCAGTGAAGCAAATTAAGATAAATGCAGTTCAGTTGTGTTAGCTTTATACTGCAGCTCTGCTGTCACTGTGTTGTTTCTGTTTTGTTATGATAAAGAATTAGAGCAGTTGTGCAACTTTACCCTCCATATCGAGGCACATATTTCATGGACTTTTCAATGTTACTCACCACTGTCTTATATCTCATGAATATACATATGCTGTGGGAAGTTGAAAGTGTAGGTACTAATCCATCATCCACTGTTTGCTTGCAATATCGCTACAATTATATTTGCAGGATTGTTTTATGTTGTAGCTAATTTCTAAAAATATCTCATGGTCCGGCACATAAATGTCTAATATAAGGGTAGCTGTACATAGATTGTGCAGTGGAAGCAAATAGGAAAAAACAAGGTTTTGTACAAAGTAGTCTTTATGATTCTCGTTACGTTTGAGATCTATTTTGACTTGTCAGCCAAAAGGTATAGTGACCTTTATTTGTAACTATTCAGATCTATACAAGTAAAATATGGTACTGTAAACAACTACAGTGTATGATTCTGAAGTCCTTAGGCAACTGAGTATCTCTGTTGACTGCTCATATGGCTTGGGGCTTTGGCCGGAGCTAAGCCTGCTGGGAAGATACCTGAATGAATTATCCAGTCGAGACCAGCCCCTTAACCCAAAGCCAAACTGAATCCCCTCGAGATCCTTTCATGGGCCTCCTGTCCCAGTGCACCCCCACATGGAGCATGTGAAGTTTTTGGAGGGGCTGTGGGGCTGATTATGCTCACTCTAGGCCATGATTGGTCACTTCATGGAGGCCAGCAGTTCCATCATAATCTTCCTGCCCAAATAGGAGGTATGTGTACTTCTCAGGCCAGGGTTGTTAGTATTTGATACCATTTTCTTTTTCCCCATCTGCTCTGTGTTTCTGGTATTACAAATTTGAGTTGCAGGATATCTTGATTTGTTTAGGTGTTGTCTGATCATTGTTTGGGATCTGAAAGGATACTTCCCACAAGGAAGAACTGGCATGTAGGTTGTTCACCTTTCAGGAGGGGGGTCTGAATTTGGAGTTTAGACAAACATTGGTCAGGAATGGTCTAGGTATACTTAATCCTGCCTCAGCATGGGGGGCAGGGAGAGGGAGCGGAGAACAAGGAGAGGAGAAGGGAATGGATTAGATGAGCTCTTGAGGTCCCTTTCATCTTTACTTTTCTATAATTTCTAGTTTTATATTAGTCGTGACTTTGGCAGATATTCAGTGCGGTTTGCATATTAGCAAATACTAGTTTTGTGATACCCTGAACTCAGTTGGTGAGTAAATGGGTATTGGGTAGGAGGAGATTTAGGCAGCTGGGACCAGATGCCTTTATCAATTCCTGAAGGGTAGCCAACCCTCCTTTCACCCCAGGTATTTTGCAGTATTAAATTGAATTGAGGAGTCAATAGGCCTTCTCCTGGCCCTCTGTATAAAGTTTGAATTTCACTCTGGAACAATTGCCAAGTCTAAGTTAAATCAGCACCCAGGCCCATTAGGTCTGATGGAGGTAAATAAAGTTAGTTTTTGCTTTAGCCATTCTCTAGTTTGGTCGTATTTGCTTCTTGTCCTCTCTGTGTGTTTTTTTTCCATCTATCCATTACTTTTTTGCATCCCCCCCACTCAGTCATTTTAGCGTCCAAATGTATATTGTCCACCTTGGACATATGGCTTCGAAGGGTGAAGGAAATCTGGGACAGGTTTCTTTTTTGTCATCAACAGTAAGGGGCTAAATCAAAAGTAATCCTACCTCCGTGATTTGTTCTCATATGAAATGTAAGTTGAAAGTTATTAGAATTCAGGCTATTTAACAGAAAGCGTAAGGCATGACTTTAAAGTTGGAGGCATTTGCACAAAATGTTATGAAAATAAATTAAACTTGGCCTTCTTTCTCTAGATTATAAAGCATTGTTGTTAAGACTTTTTTTTTTCAAATTGTGTTTGTGTGTGAACATGAGTCAAGGGAGATTCATATTTGAT
Organism: Lepidochelys kempii; assembly: GCF_965140285.1. Lineage (NCBI taxonomy): Eukaryota > Metazoa > Chordata > Testudines > Cheloniidae > Lepidochelys > Lepidochelys kempii. The sequence goes on from NC_136388.1 coordinate 72,030,665, forward strand.
GTAATGCTACAGTCTGCGGAACTGCTCAGTGATGTCAGAAACCAGAGGTCCTTCCTATCATGAATTTGTTTAAAATTAAGGAAATCTGCTTGTCACTAGTCTTTAAGTACCAAGATCCTTTTTTTTTGTGATCATGCAATTCAGATTTCATGACAGACTAAAGCTTGACTAAAATGTGCATCTGCACATGGTGGTCAGAAACCAGCAGTCTTGCAAGTCTTCTATGGATACTAGTAAACAGAGGTGAATTGGAGAAATAGCATTTCATACAGAATATGACAGGTTTCAGAGTAACAGCTGTGTTAGTCTGTATTCGCAAAAAGAAAAGGAGTACTTGTGGCACCTTAGAGACTAACCAATTTATTTGAGCATGAGCTTTCGTGAGCTACAGAATATGAACCACTTGATTAAAATGCCCTGGCTTACTTGAACTTAGAAGGTGCTGATGGTCACAAAGACAGCTTTCAAAACATATTGGATACTTTCAAATAAATTGTCTTTTGAAATTCAAATTTCATGTTATATTAGAGTTGAATACATAAACAAGTGTTCAAATAAAATTAATTCTGTGTTCATTTGGAGGCATGTAGTTAACACAGTTGTTCTTTACCACTACACCCTCCTAGTCATTTATTTGGCAATATTTATTGATGTGTTTGTGCTGCTTCTTCATTTTCTGATTTTAGCAGCTACATGGAGAGTAAGAGGCTTTTTGCAAAGCCCTGACTTAACTCGAATAGGCAAGGGGAGCACACAGCAGCAACTCAGCTGGTCCCAACCCCATTTACCCAGCAGAGCAGTGGCAGGCAGCATCAAATGAATTTGGACTTCTCCCTACTTTTGGGTCCAAGGTCCACCCCTGCTAATGATGGGAAGAGGGTATTTTTATGATTTCATTCAAAATCTGTGCAAATACAAATGGTGCTCAATTTTCATGTTTTCTAACTAGATAACATACATATTTCTCTCATCTGTGTTCTCGCAATGACTCCCACCATCCCGAAAACCAAAGCAGCACTTTTTCCTGCCTCTGTTTTAAAATAAATAAAATAAATATATATATATATATATATGGAATTAAAGTTATCTGATACTTTTTTATTTCTCTCCTTAAGTTTTTTTTCCAAAGAAAACATGTAGTAGCATCCTTGGTGGCCTGGGTGGCTTAGCAGTTAGCACCCACCCAGTAATGGGGTGGGAGTTGGGGATCCCGGCCCACCCACTCCAACCCAGGGCCCTAGGAGTATCAGCAGCATTTAGTCTCTGAGGGGCCCTCTGAGATACTCTCCTACCACTGCTTTCCTTACTCAGCTTCTGATTCCTAAGAAGGTAAAAAGAAAAACAAAACAAAACAAACCGTCAGCCTCAACCATGCTCAACATACAGTCCTAATCCCTCAGAGAGGCTTCTCTGTCCCTTTTGTCAAAAACCTTCAGGTTAGGTCTGTCTTCCTTCCCAGCCTCTCCCCTTCTGAGCTACTCCCTTTTCAATCCTGTTTTATAGTTGGAGCCCAGTGTGGCGTTTGCATACCCCATCACAAAAGAGCTTTCCTTTTAAAAAGACATTTTAGCACACAAAGAAGTTTATCATGTGAATCAAGCTACCTAGGAGCACAAACAGCATTGTAACTTGCTCTTCCCAAGTCATGCAGCAAAGGTAAAGGGAAGTAAGAAAATTGCCTTCAGAACATGGAATAAGCAAAGAATAAAATACCATGTGCCCAAACTCCTAAGGCCTGGGTGGTAGAAAGTTTGCCAGATCCTCTCATCTGTTAGTTTTTTTTAGTGGGCTTTGAACAAAACTGGAGAAAAGGCTCCCACAAAAAAATGAAATAGTTGGAAAAATGCCTGTTGGTTTTGTTTCACATAATATCTTTGTATGCAGACTAATCCATGCATAATTGTAATGCAATGCCCATGTACCCATTTACTTTAATCTCTTAAAACAATATGTCCAATCAACAGCTCACAATCACATAGCACACGATTATGCAAGGACAATATTAGATTAGCAACAGATTAAGGGTATTATCAATTCATTTTGAAATAATGCACATGATGATGTCTGTTTGCCTTGTGGTAATGAATATGATATTAAAACTGGCAAGGACAGCCATCAACTCCTCCTTACACAAAATACCTATTGAGAATAAATCCAGTTCAATTTCCAAACAGCCATAAATGCCTGAGAGGTGCTTATGGGGGGAGGGAAGGAGAGCTGGCATCTGGACAGTGTGGACACATTCATGCTTTGGGGGTGGGAATTAAGGGACTTCAAGTTCTGCCTGAGGTCAGTCTGTCCCCAGAACAATGCTGGAGTGGTAAGGGGTGCTGCACATCTCCATCCTAGAAAGTAGCCAACGGTGTTCCCCCTCCCGCATGCCAGTCTGTCTGGTCAACTTCCCTAGTAACTCCCCCAGAGCAAGTGGGTGACTTTTATTAGTAGTATGACTGTAGCCTACCGTGGTGGCTCCCAAACTTTTACTAAAGGAACCCACCAACTGGATTTTATTTTGTTTTTTTTCCCAACCCACATTACATATATGCACCTTCCACCCTAGTCCTGTAACTCTAATCCTGGTGCAGTGTAGATGGGAGGCACTGGGACTTTGGTGAGCGATCCCTTCCTGCACTTACCTTGTGATTGGGCTCAGCTCCTCACTTCGGGTGTTGTGACCTGACACACAGGGTCATAATGCCTCCCAGATTTGGCCCAGACGCTCCTTCATCTGGATGGGGTGTCTGGGCAAAACTTGAGAGGCACTGTGACCCCATGTGCTAGGTTTCAGTGCCCAGAGTGGGGATCTGGGCCCAGCCACATGTGACAGGAGCTGCCACTGCAGGGTGAGTCTGGGGCAGGCTTGCTTTCCAAAGCACCAGCCTGTGAGAAATGTCTGTCTGTCTAGGCCAGGCCCCAAAGATGAGTTAATCAGGCCCTGGAAAGGGAAATTCTTCCAGAAACTTCCTGTGACCCACTGGTGGATGAGGACCCATTGTCTGGGAAACATTTGGCCTATAAAATCCTATCAAATTCCAAGGTGATCTGACTAATCACCAGCAAAGCAGGATTGTTCAAATTCATTGTCCTATCCAGTTTTAAAGAATTAAAGTGCATTTCTTTAAGAATAGTGAGAAGAATTTAATGTGCCTCTTCAGAACGTTTTAGTGATAGGACAACACTGATTGGATTAGGTCCAGTATTAATCATTTCTGCACATGTGTGGTTAAGATTAGGAACGTCTCTATAAACTTTAATGCAGAGAGCTATGGGAAAAATAAATAGTGTTTCTTCCCCCCCCACCACCCCCTCAATTTCTAGTTTTACAAATGTGGAGCAGTGAATATATGATGATTACAAAAAGTGTTGTTCTAGAGGACTAGTACTATGGTACTTGCTCAGGCAATAGTGATGCAGGATTGTGTGTGTTCTGTTTCCTAGTGGCTAGAGCTCTGGGTGGGAACTCAGGAGTCTTGGGTTCTATTCCTACTACCTCCTTGCTGGGTGACCTTGAGCAAGTCATGTCACCTTTCTGTGCCTCAGTTTTCCCGACAATAAAATGGGGATAATGCTACTTGCTTTCCTTTTGTAAAGTGTGTTGATATCTATTGATGAAAAGCCCTACATAAATAGTAGGTGGTATATTATTTTGGCACTGCAGGTGAGGGCAATTACTTGAACTAGTAGTCTACAATCACCATATAAACAGAAAAGAAGACAGACAAAGAAATACAGTATAAATATTTTTTTTAAAAAAAGAACAAGCCTCTATATTTGTGGTGTTGTGTTTTTAAGTGGCCAAAACCAGAATTTGTAAGGTTTTTCCCTTAAAAACATAAGAAATCTTTAAAAAGAAAAAAAGAAATAAAATTGAACAAGAAATCTCCAGATGGACTTTAAATATGCTAAATATTTAAATACCAGGCACTAATGTTATTATTCTAATAACATCTTGAAATGAAAAAGATAGTCTTGTTTTTTTTTAAAGCTGTTAACTTTCATGGTGCTTAAACTGAACATGTTTTTATATACAAAGATGCATAACATCTTATGTTCAGCAACTGCTGAAACGTCCAAGTTTAAAGAAACAAACCCTGAATTAGTGAAATCACCAGGAGCTCTTTCCTTTATCTTCTTACTATAATTTTATAGAGTGGGTGTTTAGAGTCTATCTGAAATAAAATCAACATATGCAAGTTAATATGCTGATATAACAAGTAGTTTCCATACAGAATAGTATGTTAAATTGAGTGACTGTTAAGGTTGTAGTCAGAGTTTGCCTTCAAAAGTCAGAAATGGTAAAGATAAAGTTGCACAGAAAATCTTAAGACTGACTCAGAGTGTATAAACATTCTCACCGGTTTTGATCACATGATTAACTAAATACAATTTCTCAAATAACTCAATAGAAAATCAGATTTTTTTACCCACTTGAATAGGTCCTTCCATTTTTTTAATTATTGTTCTTTATTTACGATATTATTATTCTCATACAATTCCTTTTTCAAGTCTTATTTCTAGAACTTTGCAAAACAATTTCACCTTTGAAATTTGAACATCTTGATCTAAATCTGTCAGTTTACTTTTATAGGGGAAAAACAGGTGCAAAGTCAGTGATTTTAGAGACATATGTTAGATGGAACAGTAAAGCTTAGATGCTAAATGTGTTTGAGTGTCGAAATAGTTCATGTGTGTTTAACTTGTGCTAATCTGAATATGAGTTTGGCTCTCTGCAGTGTTTACAAAGAGTACTTGAGATTTTTTTAGTTTCTAGCATATTCTGACTGCAAATGTGGAGACAGGATAACCTGCCAGTTTTGTATACTACAGAAAACACAGTGTTGATACTTAGAAGTAGGGTTATTCTATCATTTCTCCAGTGCACCAAAATATGTCTTCTCTCATTGGTCTCACGTACTATACATAATTTTAGAGAATTCTTTGTGCAATACTTACCACCAATTTTTATTTTTCTGTTTTCATAAACTGACTTGATATTTTTGTATTCTTTTTATGGTATAAGATGAATATCCCATTGCTATTTATTGGATTTATCATTTTGCACAAGTGACTTCTCTCCAAGCCTATTCTAAATAATACATTCCGCTTAACATTCATTTGGGGTTTTTTTTCCATCCATCTTTAGAGCCAAACCAGCTGCTTGATGTTTGTTAGCATTCTCTGTCATCACTGCATTCAGTTTGTCACAGTAGATTTTCCCATCTGGTGGCCAAACTAAAACTGTGCCTCTAAGCCTACATAAATGTATTAGGCAATAGGAAGACAGATTCAACAACATGCTGTGTATTAGTACTACTATTGCAGTAGTGAACAATTTCTTTCCTGAGGATAAAGTCACTATGGTGCACTGGGGGTTGTGCAGGTTATTCTTTATTGCACTGTATATCTTTTTTGTGTAGGGGAACAACTTCCTGACATTTTACACATTTAAACCAGATGATCTCCTGATGAAATGCAAGTATGATGAATGTAATAAAAAAGAATTCATAATTTGGAAGGACAAACCAGCCATATTCTTTCAATGTGTTTTCCCACCTAATGTATTTTGTTTAATGATATTTATTTGTATAGTCCCATATCATGCACACAATTATATGTTAGGTCAATGGCAAGATGTGCCAAACTACAATTAAGGTCTTTGTTATGCCTTGGCTTTTAAAATTGTATCAGAGCTACTAAGAATAGTGATAGAATGAAATCATTAAATATAATATACAAAATTCTAGAAAAGGTTAAAAATTATAACTGAGCATTCAAAAAGACACCTGTGTTCTGGAAATAATAGGAAGATAAAGGTAAAATTTTGGATATCAATTTCTGAAATTATAGGTTGAGACTGCTGATTATTGGGATCAGTTCAGAGCATTCTTCTTCATACTCACAGGATATTTTTTACATACTGGGTGTTAAACAATTGATTTGCCACATCATATTCTGAGGGGGCAAATGTGTATCTCCAGTCTGTGGCTATACCTTTTCTCTTCCTTCATTCATATGATATATTTAGAATCTCATTGCTGAAGATTAAAATATCTTTAGCTACTGTAGGTCTGGAAATAAATGTATCTATACCAATAAAAAGTCCAATTTCTTAAACAGTTTCACCTTAGAAATAACAAATTATTTTGGTAAGGAACAAATTAAGACAGTCAATGGGCCATATCTTGATTACTGAGGAAAATTCTCCTGCTTTGGAATTACTTCAGCAGGAATTAACCTGAGTAACAAATGAGTGGTGTTTATCTCTGTGCAGAGGGCCAACATTAGGCCAGTGCACCACTAAAGTCCCACTTCAGCACAGTTTTAAATGCTTATCTGGCACATAAGTGCTGCATAGACCTTGTGCTGACACTTTTCATAAGGAAGGATCATTGCATCAAACCTGCCCCTTCCTTTAATCCTGAAAGTATTTTCTTTTATATGGATTAAAGGTGTGCCTAACACTTTACCACTGGAGAAAATATAATAATTCCTGCCCCAAAGAAGCTTACAGGGACAGATTGTGCCTTGCATTTCAGGTAGTTCCATTAATTCCAATCAAACTACTGGTGGGCAAAGGTAGTACTTATTGTAACTAAGGTGGCAGGATCTCAGATAATGACTGCACCTGTAAGTGCAGGTGGCAGGGGCATTATCCAGCTTCCCAGGGGGAGAAGGAATAACATTATATGGGTGCGGGGACTTAAAGCTGCTGCAAAAGGGAGAGTGGGTCAGCATGGCATCACTGACTCATCCCCAGGGACCAGAATGGCTGGGGAATTCAAAAGGGGCAAGCCTGCCAGGAGAACCCCCTTTTTCCTGGACCAGGAGGAGGAGCACCCACCTTCCCTCCCCTTGAGGTGTCAAAAATACCTAGTTTGATCAGGACCTGCTGTGGGCATGTGCTAGCCGCTTCTTTCTAGGGAGCTGGGAAGGAATTTCCCCCTCACCACCAGATTCACCTAGATTGTGTGTGTACGCATGGGGGGCGGGGTCTCCTCCCCACAGTGGGTTCCGGGAGGGCTTTGTAAAGGTGAATAGAGAAGGGTGTTAGGCTATGATGTTGCAACTCATTATGTAAGTGTGGGGCAGATGTTCAGTGCAGGTTGTTGGATCATATTAAAGTAGTTCTGTATTAAAATCACAAATGAGTTTGATTCCCCATAGTTTAAATTCCAGGGTATTACTAATTAAGAGGTCTCTTGGTTTTTGGTACTGTTTCTCTCCCTCTGTGTGTGAAACTTGCAAGCTGCTAATTGCGTTAATACATTCTAAGACAGAGTCTGTTCTTCAAAGCAATATTCTGTAACAACAGAAACAGCACCCAGAGACTCCCCACCCTTTTGTTGTATTAGCAATTGTGATTAAAATAGAGATAGAGGATGTATGTGGATGGATGCTTGGTGTGGATAATAACTGAATGATCAGGGAGGTGCCAGCCTAAGAATCCAGCGTCCATTGGCTGAAGAAGGCGTCTAGTGGAAATAACCAGAGGACCCCCGGAGGGCAGACTGGAATCCACCCAACAGCCTCAAGAATGGGAGAACCAAAGAACAAGATAACATCTAGCAGCACGGAGCCGTCAGGAATGTGCTGTCTGCTGATTGATTCAGCAACAGCATGATGAAGCAATTCCCACAGACTGGCCTAGGAATAAATTCCTATAAAAATAGACTCTAGAAAGTGAAAACTTTGGGGGGGTCTGATTCTGCAAACCAACTTCCAGGAGCATCAGATGAGTATCGACAAGGCCCTGCTCCCTCCTCATGTCCAGGCCACCTGGCCAGTGGCTTGGCATGAGCAACTCTAAGGCTGGTAACTATGATAACAACCTTGCAGAACCTGTGTGTGTGTGTTTGTATGAATGAATGTGTGAATAAATATGAGATTGAATGTAATGTTATAGCTATAACTAACTGCTTACTATGATTCTTTCTATATTCACAATAAATGTGGTATTTTGCTTTTCTCCCTTTTAATAAGATCCTGCTGGTTTTTAATTTATTGGTATAACAAGGTACTCCATAGGGAAGGGATACAGTGACTGGATAAATGGCTTGATTAAAGGAGTGGAACAGCGTGGGAAATTTGGGGCTCCTGTGACTGGTATGGCGGGGAGCCAACGCCTCTTTCTTATAGCCCATCTTAACCCTCTTTTTTGGGGGGGAGAGTAGTAAGGTCCCAACAATGGGTTAGCTGGAGGACCTGAATGGAAAAAGAGAAGGGGGCTGGTGGAAGCAGTAAATATTGAATGAACATGGAGTTACCTGCACCGTACACTTTTATCTGCTGGGTAGTCCCAGATATCTAATAATAAAGTTGCAGCCTGATTAAAACCATATCTGATGTCTCCTGCCCTTCTTTCAGTATAGCCAGACAAAGAGCAACAAAATGACAAGACCATGGGTAGCAGCGAGGCAAGTGGAATGGAAAAGGCAGGGTAGGGATTGGGAGAAGAAAACTAATTTTGGTGAGACATAGATTTTGCAAAAAGAGTAGGCTCTAATAAATGGTACATTATATTTGTCTAATTTTTATCTGAATTCACAAACTCTGCATATACTCTCATATAGTTTATGATCACAAAGGCCTTCACAGAGCTCCTAGAATTTCAAAATTTTGCATCTCTAAGTCCACATTTTTGCATCCAACAAATATAAATGACAGACAAATAGTACTCCTTGAAATACAGTGTGTAAACCAAGTCTGATGTTTTAGATCAAGGTGTTCTCAAGATGCTGTGGCAAACCAAAAAGACAGAAGAGGTTTCAAACAGGTTAAATAAAAAAAACCCACCATATACGTGAAAAGTTCTGTTCTGTTTTTATATACATTGACTGATGTTTTTTGAAGCACAGCCAGCAGAGAGAAATAGTGAGCTACAATAGGTCTCTTTGTATGTAAGGTACTTTTTTAAATGGATCAAAAGAAACTTTTCCTTGGATGTGGGGCTACTGCCAAGAATGCTGTGAAAAAACAAAAATGATAGTCAACAAAAGGTATTTTCTATTATGAGAGTACCCGCTAAGAAAAATGTACTCTGGTCAGGACTGTTCTGCACGGTTTAGAGTAAATTGGAAGGCACATAAACAAAATTTCCCCATAGTTTCCTGGGTGGGAGGAGGGGGAATGCACCTACTTTATCTTTTCTAGATTCATCACAGTGAAGGAAACAGTCTGAATCATTAATATTTCAAGTGGTTTATCTTTTCATGGATTATTCTAACACTTTCCCTTTAATTTATAAAAATAAGAAGTAATCTTCTATACAAATTTCTTCTTTCACTATTTAAGTGTTCATCTCTCCTGTGTTACAGGGAGAAAATGATATTACTTACAATTTTCCAAGTATTTGGAAGGAACTTATTTTCAAATATTTAGTTATAAAATATAATTATTGGTAATTTTCCAAGTCCATAAGTATTCCATTACTGGCTTGGGGTCTTAAAGGGGTTATTTAAAATTTTATTTTCAGTGCGGTCAGGAATGCATCTATGCAAAGACCTCCAACGTACTCTACTCCTTTGTTCCATTTAGATCATTAAGTCACAGCTGAAATATTTAGTACATTTGACCCAATTCATTTATGACAGAATAAGTTTGATATTTTAATAAATACAGGAAATTCCTTTATTTGAAAGACATGCAAGTTCACATCAAAATCTAGGAAAATCAGAACTGGAGTGGGATATTCCTGTTTAGTGGACATTTCCAGATTTCACATATTTGGAGCATTACCTGTACTGCAAGACAAGGATGTTCAAAATCACCTATGGGAGATGGGCAACAAACCTCATATTGCCATTCAATGGGAAGTGGGTGTCTAACTCCCTTACAGTCCTTGAAAATGTCAGTCTAAAATGTATGCAATCATAAATCTAATTGCACATTCTTCTTTAGGATCCGGTGTAAGTGATGTAAAAAACCTAGCTAGATTTTAACTTTCCATTGCAAGCTAGATGCACTGGTAGTGCAGGAAAAATCTGCTTTTGATTTAAACTGAACCAGTCTAATACAGGAGATGAGAGAATATATAGGGGACATCATATAATTTTTGGTGTAATTTTAGAATTAACTGGACTTTTAAAAAAAGGACAAAATAATCTTAAATTGCATCTTTCAAATTTACAAACAAATAATTCCCATTAGATCAAAAATAGTTTTGTATAAAGGTATTTGTATTGCACATTTATTATATAATAAAGTCATTACTGAGCTGTCAATTCAATGATTTTCATAGTGATTTTCTCCTCTCTCCGTAACACTAAAGATTAACAAAAGCTATTTGACCCATTCAGAAATGTCAGGAAGAGGATGCTTTGCTCATATTTGTTTCTTACTGACTAACGCTGTTGAGCTCAGGACATATTTATATGCTACAATAGTTTTTTTTAATCCTTCCCTTAAAATGTGAAAACATGTCTTGCCAATAGGTTAACTCTGGTATGGTTTGCTGTGCTAGTAGGAGCCTACAGAGTGCAGTGTATAAGGTCTGCAGGAATATTGTAGTATGCAAGTAGCAAATAAGGCAATCTTTTCTCTTGTGAGTCTGTGTCAGACTGTGGAAGGAGAATATATGGAGCACTAACAATCATCTCTGACTGCTACTTTTGTTAGCTGATTTAAGTTCAATGTGTTATTACAGCTAGTTAGCTGCCCCAAGCAGGAAAAATTTGTGAAGGACTGTGACAGGCTAAAATCAGATACGTGCAGAAAAAAAAACACACATCAAAGAATCAGAGACTGTGTTCCCTATAGAAGCAGCATGGAATCCAAAGGTTTCAATCCACAGATTAGATTAAGTGGAGGGACTGTATCTCCACTCGGAATCCTGTGGAATGGCAAATTATTTTCGATATAAGGAAAGAAGCTTGCTCAATACCTAAAGTAAGAAGATGGTGTTTTCCTTTTTTCTTCTTAGTGACTAGTTTTTAATATTTTCTGAAACTTCCCTTATACTTCCTTTAATTCAGGAGAAAGGCTGGTGTTGTATAAATTGTGAACAGAGAGATTTGGGTAAAAGAAAAGTACTAAAACTCAGGACCCTAAGTTAGGTGGAGGTGTGTCAAGAGGGAAGCAGACACATAGCATATCCAGTGTTAGGTCAGAATAGGAATTTGATTCAAGTATGATCCACAGAAGGATATTCCTTGCCTAGTTTATGACTGCCTAGAAATCAATGCCTGTACACTTGCAGAAACAGGAAGCTCACAGAGGGATCAGGCCTGAAAAGAGAGAGACCACAAACTGTATAAGTGAATACACTGGACAAGATGAGCTTTTTTTTCATCATTTGTTGCTGATTCTTGCTATTTTTAGCAAGTTCCGCAATAGTTGTTTTTCTTTATAGCTCAGGTTCGTGGATTCATGTGATTCCATGAGAATCTCTGCTTTTATTTAAAAACAGGAAAAGAAGTTTCTTGACCTTATTGCTGTCGAGAAAACATTGAAAAATGAGAGTCCTAAAAGTTGCACGCAGGCTAAAAACATTTTTTTTTTTAAATTGTGATTTTAGGGGAGCCCAACTCACGATATTTTAATACCTGTGGTTGGCAGTACTGCATACCTGCACACTGTAGATTGTAAAACTATTGGTATGGAATGCACAGGGGCCCAGACTCCCCCAAACGTATAGCTGGAATAAGTGTATATAATTCCCATTAAGGACTTTGTGCCTAGTTCAGTAACAGTGTAAAGTGAGCATAAAATGGATGTAAATGGCAAGTTCATATAACCTTTCATCTAGTTGACATTCTGCTGGGTTTTCAAAATGGACATAGCTTGTATGATAAAATGGATATAACTTATCTGTGAGGGAGTAGGCGTGTAGCAAGAAAAGCAACTTATAGGAGAGTGTAAATTAAAATAGCGGGAGATCAGATTTAATTTCCAACACTCCAAGAGCCAAAGTCAATCCTGGCATAAAGCATGGGTAGCTCCAATTGATTTAAATGGGAATTGCATCCATTTACGCCTGAATGGATTTTTTCCATTACAGAATACCAAATTGATGTAATTTACACTCAGGCTTCATCCCCACTGAATGACAGATTTATCTGTGTTATGTTATTTTTGCCACTTACACTTGGGTTTCTAACCAGCTTACACCACCATCTTTGTCACCACTGACTCTGACCAATGTTCAAGTAGCTGACAATTCTGTATAAAATACAGATTTTTCTGATGAGAAGACACTTGGTGCATCAATAAAACTTCCATGTTTGCAACTGATCCCTGGATTTGCCACAGCAAAGTGACATGGATCTTTCCCTGCTCCCTGTGCATTCATTTAACTCAAATTCACACCTGCATACAATTTACTAAATAAAAGGAATAGTAGGAGACATCTCATCTAATCCAAAAAGACATAATTCACTTGTGGCTACAGTATGCAAGCAGAATGAGTTACTCATCTTACTTCAGTGAAGATTCCACATGGGAGCAACATTTTTCTCAGCACTATATAGTGTGGGAAAAATTTAGATGGGAATGTTTGCATCTCCAATAGCAGACACATTCTGTTAATTTGGCCTCGAACAATCTTCCTCTGGAGTCCAAAAATCATTCAACCTATGTTCTGCATGAAGTGAAGGCAGGGGAGAGATGATGTCAATATCACAGTTTCCCAGTTAGCCTGTTTTGTTTTTGTTTTTTCTTCAGCAAGGGTCTCTTCCAGCTTCCATCTCTGTTTTAACTTGGGGCACATTGAGTAGTTTTATAAAACATTCCATTGTATTTGGAGTATGGTTTAAATATATCATCGAAACATTCTATAACAATGTCCAGAACAGTACAGGAATCAGGTATGGGTATATGTCAATGTAAATGGAATATGACACATGTTAAAGGGGAAACTAACACCTTTTTTTCTTCTATTCAGTCAAAGTACAGCACATTTGCAGAATTAATCCATATCCTTTATCTAATACTAAGAAGGGCTAATAGTTTGAAAACAGAAGAGTTAGAGGAAAATAGATCTCTCTTCAGAATTAACTTGCACAAAATTTCAGATTATATTGACTACAGATATGTCTCCTGTTGCTCTTAATAAGATGATGATATGTGCAGCAGTGTATAATGCACTCCATTTTATAAACAATTCCACTGCTATTGATAGATCTTTTCATTATACCCATATAAATGATTGTGTGACAAATAAAATTTAAATCAGCTGGTATAAAACTGAAATGCAAGAATACAAAATTGTAACACTGATATAATAAAATATTAACTTAAATCTATGAAAGTGTTGTTTAACTAGATATTTTAGAGCAATTTCTAATTGTCTGTCTTCCGTTTTCATGTACAGTTTCATAGTAAGTACAGTTTTTCATTGTCATTGCTTCTAATGAACATGATGTTAGGTCATGTCCCTACGGTGATAATTAGATGATGAAAGCATGAGTTGGGTGCCAATGTGACCACACAAGCTTTCCTTACTGAGCTGTAGTTCATGCTCTTCCATCTTTATGAACTCTCTTCTTATTTTCAAGTGAGGAATTGGTCAAATACAGCACTATGTGTTGAAATCAGTCAGACTAGATGAGGCTTCATTTGGTTCAATGTCAATAACTTGCTCTTTTGGTCAAGTTCCATCACTTTCTACTAATAAATATTTCACTATCCCTATGTTACAGTGAGTAATTCCCTGGGCAGCAGAATATTGGTGACGTTTAAATGAAAGGGTTGCACAACATTGTGAAGTTCCAGTGACAAAACATCATGTCAGCAGCAGCTTCAGATTCACATTGGAAAAATGGCAGCAGGATGTGGCCTTAAAGCATAAAAGAGGGTGGGTTTTTTTTGTTTTGTTTTTGGAGGGGGGGGAGGGATGTAATCAAATAAAGACATATATTAAAATGCAACAAAATTGGTCCACTACCCTAATCTTGTTTAATGAAACAATCAATTGGAAAAGTCAAGTTTAAATAAATGAAACTGTACTTAAAAATCTGCCATGGCTAACACATTAGTAAATTTCACAGCATTACAACAGAAGCTTGCCTAGCCAGCCTACAGCTTTCTGTGAAGAATAACAAGTAGCAGCCTCAGGCTTACTGTTGTTGAACTCAGCTCTACCTCATTTCTAGAATGCCTCGTTATAAAATTGAACTAACCTGTACAATAGAGCAGGTACGAACAGAGGACTACCTGGTATCCAACCTCTGGCTATTGCTAATGTATGATGCTTCAGAGGAAGGCAAAAATCCCATAATACATCTATACACCTAGCCAAATGTATAGAGGCAAACATAAGGTAAAATGCCTTCCTGGCCCCTGCAGTGATGGGCTTATGTCCTGTATCATGAGATTAAATTTAAACTTCTCTTAACTTCACATATTATTATTATTAATGGTCAATTATTCAGCCCATATTAAAGTTCATCTGCACTATTTTATTCTGTCCTTCTGTTGCACTGTATGAAGAATTATTGCCTTGTCTGAGTTATATATTTATTAACTATAAATCTCAGCGGGTGACCCACTGGTTTTCCTGTTACGAGAGGAGCTTCTGGGGGAATCTTGTGAAATATTCACTCACTGAGTTAAAAGGGTGGTGTTTAGAGTTCTGCTCGAGTGACACCAAAACTAGACAGTGTTAAATCACTTCTGCTGGAGTTCATGCATCATAAAAATAATCTATAGTCTCTTTGTCCCTTTAGAAAGGGTGTACTATATAGCAGACATTTGGAGAAAAAGAATTCCTGGTGCGGGGAGACTCCCAGGCTTCATCCACCCTGTCCACAATATGCAAGGATTTCATTCTGCTGTCTATTTCAAGTTACACTAGTAATTGAGTAAGAGGCCTTATCTTTAATAAACTTAATTTTTCTGGATCAAGTAAACAATTCTAGCAACTGCACTTCTTAGCAGTTTGTTTGCCATGGGATTATTGCCTTATGGTTACGGTAAAACCTTTTCTATTAAATAGTTACAGACACAAGGTTCCACAGTCCCTTATCTTTCCTCTCTGCCTTGCATCGAACCCTGGGATATGGAGTTTATTGCAGGATAGGAGAAAAATGTTTGCAGAAGCCCCTTGTTAAAATATTGGTGGCACATCCCTAACAGGATGAAGGAGGAGGACTTTCAGGTTTCACTCAAACCTCAGTTGTTTTGAATAGCTTAATCAAGTCCCCTCTACCTCTCTTCCTTCTCTCATAAATGCTTCGCTACAGCCACATATACCACTTTGTGCTGTGATCCTTTTTTTTGTTGTTGTTGAAGATTCAAAGCACCCATTTTAATTTCTCTAACAAAATCTGTCACTTTTATTAAACAAAATAGAGGCTTCCACAGAATTACAGAGAAAAAAATGCTCTCCTCGGATTCCAGAGAGATCAGAAGCTGCTCTTCTAGACACAAGTCTCCAGACAAATCCATATTCCAATTAGGATTCAGGGCCGAGCAGTTTAGAAGAAAAAAACTTGCCCTGTGTTTAACCATAGGCACTAATAGCCAGTGGGAACACAGCAGGCACATGGAGTTATAATTAAGGCATGTGGCGTATTACAGAACCCATTTATGCCTGTTTGTTGCTTCATTATACAACTGATACCCACTCTACATCACTAGCTGTGCAAGAACAGGTCAGGTCATAGTTTCAAAGACACACTTTTATGGAAAACTTAAGTGCTGCAGGTAGTGGGGTTAGTGGTTTAGTATGTAGTGCATTTCCCTTTAAGACAAGTACTGAATTGGTGCCACTCAGCATGCTATAAGTAGGAGTTATGCTGCTTGAGTCTCTCAAATGAGATATAAAACCAGTGTCCTAACCTCGTGTGGTTATTAAAGGAGCCCATAAGAGTTGTTACATTAACTACAGTTTTGTCATCATATTCGAACTCAGGTCATACATTTTGTTTATATAAATGTCCCCTACAATATGAAACAGTGGCACTTTTCATTTTACGCCCTAAATCTTTGGCTCATGGTGCTGTATGCTGTTCAACAGCTGCTGTGTTTTAGCCCAAAACTGGCTGAATTTTCTGGGTGGACGTGAGAGCCCCCTGATTTTTTGCCCAACCAAGGAGCCCTTGTGTCAGCCCCTCTGCTGTGGGGTTGGCCATTAAGTCGAGTGTGTGAATGTGAAAAGTGACCATAACCTGTACCTTGTAACTAGCAATGGGAGCCCTCATCTACCTATCTATTGGAATGGTTTGTTAACGTTTCAGAAATATTGCTTGTATGACGTACAAAATATGGGTTATTTTGTTAATATTGATAAATTAGATAAGCTTAACTTTGTTATCCAAACAGGAAATGTACTGGGCTCTGGTCCATAAAAAAACCCGTAAAAACTAAGTGCCGTGTTTAAAATGATGGGGTTTACACTACAGGAAATCAGTTGTTGCTAATGTCTTAGTATTTGGTTTCCAAAATCACTTGGTAACTCAGGAAGTAGACAGTTCTGTTATTTTGTATTCCCTGTTCAGAACATGTGTGTGTGAATTTCCTCCAGATGGTAGCCACCCAGTCATGCGCTCTGAACATATTGTAAACTATTCACTTTTCTGTAAGCTGAAGACTTCTATCCAGTTTCTTTTCCCATTCCCTTCTTCTGATCAATGCCCAAAAGAAAATCCCATGCTATCCTTAGCTAGTCTCTTTCAGGGCAGACAGCCAAAAAAAGGCATTAGTCACAAAGATATCCAAAGGAAAACATGAAGGTATTAGAAGTATGTTGTACTAAAAAGTATATCTCACCTGATAATTCCATAATTCAGTCCATAATTCACTGTATTCCAAAACTCTAATTCAGCATTGGATATATGAGTAATTTCTAAAGTTCTCAGACTCGAAAAAAAAAAAAAGTTT
The DNA here is from genome assembly GCF_965140285.1 of Lepidochelys kempii. Lineage (NCBI taxonomy): Eukaryota > Metazoa > Chordata > Testudines > Cheloniidae > Lepidochelys > Lepidochelys kempii. The sequence goes on from NC_136388.1 coordinate 72,047,480, forward strand.
TCCCCCACTTCATTATATTGTTTTGGTAGTGTGTTGATTTTTTTTTTTCCAGCTTGCTGCTGCTTCTAACATCACAGCATTGGAACGCTTCTGCAGCTGGTTCCTAAAAAGAAACCTATCCGAAATTCACATTTTGCCATCAGCTCAGAGCAATTGTTTTTGTCATTTCAGCTGCTTAAAGAGTTTCAGTATTTTATACAAAAGACCAAACTTTCCCATAAGAGTTGGATGCAAAATTCTAGTGTATTGTTTTTGGAGCTAACACAACTAGAATGATAAGCCTTCCAGTTTAAACAAATTTAGACTGTTGGTCAAGAGCACAGGAAGACTTAGTGAACTTAATGATTAGAAGGCTTAATGAACCATTTTGTTTTTCACTCTGCTCTTGGGAGTAGTCAGTACAGGGATCCTGAATATCTTGAGTCTCACAAGGAATGGGGATAGCTGTCTGTGGTATCATTTCCCTTGCTCAATGTGAGAGAAATTTCTGTGGGAATGTACTGCAGAAGAACCCTGGTCTGTGTATAACTCCTGACAAGGGGCCTGGAGGGAGCAAAGGTACTGAATGGGCAGCAGCTTGGGGAGACAGGTCATCAGCTGATTCACCTTATACTGTATTCTGATGACCACACTCCTTGCTACTTATGCAAGGTCGAAGGCTGTGTGTGTTTTGAACCCATTTGGAGTTTCCTGTCCCTATTGCTGAATCAGTACATGTAGGGGATGAGCTCTTTATACTTAGTTATTAATTGTTTTTTAATTGTTACCTATCTGTTTCTCACCTTCAGCATTGAAAACTGCTTTTTTAACACCCAATTAATTTCCTATTTCTGTTGCCTTATATATCTGAAGTATATGAAACATTTTAGTCCTATTTTTTAAAAAAAAAATCTCACAATCAGGCATATTAATAAACATTTTGAAGACTGTTTTGATCAAAAGACCATGTTGAATTTTCTACAAAGAGAGTGTAAATTACACTTAACTAGTCCAGTTATATTTGAGACCAATTATAATTTATGGAATATTAATTTTAGTACAGTTCATAATATAGCTAGAAAAAACTTTGACATGAATATTAAACATAGGGTAGACATTAACAGTGATTTATCTTCTGTCAGTAATTTTAGACCATATTCTTGCTTGAATTGAAACATTGTTTTATTAAGACGAGCATAGTTTTAAGTACAACTTCTGCAGTCACTGTGTTGGTATTTTGGGAGAAAAGCTCAGAGCTACCAATGATTGGTATGTACAGGTCATACATTTTGAAAGTGCTAAAAAGGTATCATTGCAGGATGAAGTAAAACCTTAAATTGGACTCATGGTCAATATTTCAAACAAAGAAAATAAAATTTAACAATTGTGAATATTCTTTCATAAGGGTTCTGAGATTCTCATATTTCCTCTTAAAACACCTTACGTTGAAATAGTAGAGCTTAATCCTACAGTGAGCTGGAGGGTCAGGTGCCTGCTGCCAGCTGTCTGTCTATCATAAGTACTCATACGGCCCTGTAATGGGGTACACTCGCTGCTGTGGCTCCTCCATCTAATATGGGGATTAGCTCTCTCCTGACCTGGCGCCCCCTCCTTTGGTTGCATGGCCCATGATCAGTCAGTCTCTCTTTCTCTAGGTTCAGGGTGTTCCCTCTTCATGATATGATGGGAACCCCTAGTTCTAGCACCTATGCTTCCAGGTGCAGCCTGTAAGGTTAGTTGGCCTATTTTACTGGCTCAGGCCATATGTGGGGTAGACACCCCATCATAGGCCCATTACCATAGTATCTGAGTGTCTCTCAATCTTTAACGCATCCATTAATGTAATTAAAGCCAGCACATGAGAAATGCAGTAGCAAAACAATCAAACTCAACAAATAAATGAAAGTCAACATAATTGGTGAAGTTTCTACTGTATCAGGAAATACTCACTCTAATTATACATATATATATTTTAAAATCCCATGAATAAAGTATACAAAGCATGGAAAGAACTGTCCTGTGAGTCAGAAATTAACCAATAAATCAAAAGCACCATTAAAAAATAATGGAGATTCTTGATATAGAAGCTGAACACGGTTATAATTAATACAAGATAACTTTTTAAGTGTCACACAAAAAATACAGTGTAAAATAAAATAGTTGGTATGAAACAGTAAATCAATGTTAAAATATAAATTTTGACTTACAAATTTCTGAACTATGTACAACTAATATTTTGTTCCTTGTCTAAATTTAGACTTATGTTTAATTTATATTATGGTAGTGCTCAGAATTCCCAATCAGGATTGGCACCCTGCTGTGCTAGGCACTACAAACTTGGAGGTTAACAAGGTCAGTGCCCGACAGATCCCTTTATATAATGCTCCAGTTATGGTGAACAGCTCTACATGGGATCCAGTCAGTGGGGTTCCACATGGGTTCTCAGGTCTTCCTGTATGTTGAATTTGCAGCATCTGACCTCAGAAGATAGGCAACATAAAATGGGGTGGGGAGGAGACAAGGGAGACAGTCAAATATATGCAGTTGTATAACATGTCATAATTTTATATACATTTTCTATATGCCTATGGAAACCCCTCTATACATTTTCTTCGCCCATTTGTGTGCTTTTTCTAGCTGCCTGTGGGTATACTATGTGACTGGAATAAGCAGGTGGTTGATATTTCCATATTTGGCATGGTGGAGAGGATATGGCAATGCATTAGGAGGCAATAAGAAGTGAAAGGCAAAGTTGTGAAGGCTAAGAAGCTTGATCTCGATGTGATAGAGGAGAGGAGCCAGTGAAGTGACTCAAGAGGAGGTGATAAACAAGGAGGATGTTCAAGAAAACAGGTTAGAATATTGTTTAAATGTGGTGTCACCTAATTCATTCTAAAAGCAAAAATGAAAATTCCCAACAGAGATTTGCATAAGCACAAAAGACCTATCGTCTCTGGCAGGCATGACTTAGCTCTGTCCAAGAAGACAGTGGCTCCTTCAGAGGCCACACAATTTCTTCACGCAACCTTGAAGACACAGGCAAACGCCTATGGGAGCATTCACCTCAAGGGTAACTTCGGAAGAGCTGGAACAACAATATCAGCAAGTGCCCCACAGCTTCTGCTGGGTGAAAGACTTGTAACCAAGGACAGTAGAAATCACTGAGGCCCCCTCCACCCTGTCACTTTTTTTTTTTCTACACAGTAATTGCAGACCTGCTTCTTGTGCAGAACTCTGGTAGGCTGTAGGCATGGCAAAAAAAAATTCAGGGACTATTTGTGGGGGGTAAATTCAGACAGATCTCTTAAATATATGGCCTTACGCTCAACGTCATTTCCCTAGCTCAACTCACAGTACCCCCACTGCGGGGCAGTGAGAGTTTGGGCAACTTGGGCATGGAGGGGGGCGAGAAGGGGCAGACACAGAGCTCCTCGCATGAAGGTGGGAATGGGGAGAAGGGTGTCTTTAGGGGATGCCTGTTTTTTTACGAGAAAGTCCAGTTGAAAAGGGGACCTGACAGTGTCCGGTCAGATCTACTGACCAGACACCCAATATCCAGTTACGGCAGGTGGGCAGGCACCAAGTCATCACCCACGCCAGCCCCTACTTATCCAGGCCTGCCTCCTACCTGCATTGGGTGGGTGCAGCGATCAGCCCCGGCTCTGCAGGTGAGTCTCTCCCAACCTGGGCAGAGGTGGGGGAGAGAGATGAAGATCAACAAGCAAGAGGGGGCGGGGGAAAGAGGAGCCAACAGAGATGGGGTTTCAAGGGGAAGGAGCAAAGGGCAGGAGTGGGGCCTCGGGCGCAGGGACAGGGCCTCAGGGGGAAGGGACAGGGGCAGGGGCAGGTCCTCAGGGTGAAGGGGCCGGGCAGAGGAGGTTCCGCCACTCCTGCTGGAGTGTCTGGTTTTTAAATATTACCCTAGATGACTTAGGGGGCAGACAGGAAATAAGGGTTTACACCTAGGCCTTGCAATGGGGGGTGAGAAAATGGGGGACCTTGGAATGGGTGAAGGGTGGATTAGGGGAGCCACACAGAACTTGTAATGTGGAGAGCAGAATGGAGGAATTGGTGCACACTCAGAACCCAGCCATAGTGGACATAGTGGAAGACCCTACCAGTGCAGCGAAGGTGGACCCCACACAGCTCCTGGCATGGGGGAGGAGGAGGGGGATGGGGCACATAGAAACCCTATTGGGGGGAGATTGAGGGATATGGGGAGCATACAAACCCCTGGCAGAGGGGGAGATGCCTGCAGGGCATCCCTGAAATAGAGCAGGATAGGAAGGTGGCACGCAAGGAGCTTGTCGGGTGGAATGGAGGGATGCAAGCAGCCCCGGTATGTGCAGTATGTTCAGTCTACACAATTTACAAAGTGTGTGACTCCTAGACAACCAACATTTCAATCCTTGATAAGATGTCTCCGCTGTTTTCCAAAACATCTTTCTCTTTTTCATCCCTCACACACCCTTGCTCAAAAGGAATCCAGCTATGGGAGATATTATGCAAAGCTGTAAATTTTAACGAATCAGTCATGTTTTACATACCAGATAAATGTTTGTGACTATACAAATGGTCTGGTCATTGGATAAAGTTGATTGGTGCAAGATGATAACCTGATTCACTTGCTGACTTTATCATGTGGAAGAATGCAAAAGGATAAGGCCTATATCTCTACTATCTGGCCCTGTGCATAGTTATTTACAACAGTAACGTGTGTGTGTGTGTGTGTAATGCTACCATTTTGATTTAGTAGCATTTTACACAGGTTCTGTAGAGATGTAAGTAATTACACGGACAGTAGAAAATCAAGTCCTCATTGGCTGCAAGAAACAGGCCTGAAACCAAACCCTGGATCCAAAAATGTTGAAACTTTGGGGGAAGTTTGGATCTGAAGTTTGTGGCTCAGGCACATTTCCACTTTAGTTTCTGTGTACTAGCTGCTAATGTTGCTCTCTCTCTCTCTCCCAAGGTTACCTGTGATATGAACATTTCTGTTGGAATTTGCTGGGGTTTTAGAACTGTTTTTTTCTGCCACAGTTTGAATAGTATCTCTCCTTTCCCTTTCTTTGCTCCAATTTGAAGAAAAATGTATTTGGTGCAGGAGATGTAAAACCAAGTATTCTGTTCTTGTCTGCTCCTCACATCATCTTCACCCTTTTTTTCTCCAAACATTTTTTTCCAATTCCCCCTAAAACAAGACACATTTATTATTGTTGAGAGCACTCTCAAATGTTGACAAGAACTTGTGTGTTAAAACTGACTGATAAGGATGCAGTTTTATTACAGTTCAGTCTTTGTGAAGATACTCAGTGTTGAAGGGCTTAAAGTACAGGCAGCTCCAGAAATGGTCAATACTTAGTTTGGCCATTCCTGGTCACTAGCCTTTTCTTGCATCAGTAACTCTGTGTGTACGCTCAAAGACTGAGTAAACTAAGTCAAACCAAGGCTTCTCCTACTGACAGCTGCTCCTACCATCAGCGATAGTGTTTCTTCTTTCCCTGAGGAGCTCTTGGGGACCACACTACATCAGGTGAACTTTTGGCCGATACCTAAAATGTTCTGCAGGAGGGAACTTGTTCTCATTTTTTTTTAAAAAACACCGGGGTTTGAGAAATCATTGCCCTCCTGACCACTGCTGGGGGCTTTCTAGACACTTGCTCCTATGGTGATCCAGTTCCATTGGCAAAAATAGTGATCACACTGCAAGAATTCAATACCTATGACAGAAAGGCAAGAGCTAATGGTTGACCAAGGACAAGAAGAGTCAGTCAATTATCACCTAAGCTACATAAGTGGAAATGCAGGAAATATGCATTGCTATCATGGTAAAGATCATATAACTGCATGGAATGGAAGGAGGGGGAACCCACTTGTGTGTGACATAACAGTCTCTGACATTTTGCCAAATGATCCAGATAACATCTTACATCTTCAGGCTAGGGGAAAGAACTCTTAGCGGGTCATGCAAAGAAAGTAAAGGGAAGAAGGGAAATTATTTTAAATATGTCTGCTTTTTTTTTTGAGTTTTAGAAATAGCTGAAAGCCCTACCAGTTCTTTTTTTTGTGTGTGTGATTCTTTATTGTTATGCTGCATATTGATCTAGTGTAGTAATGCTGGTTTATACGGTGTGATTTATTTATTTAGTCATTTCTTACATTGAGAGGCTGAATCTGTCCTTTGTAATGTTTACTGCAGTCCACAATACCCAATTCCTAGTGGCAAATGTATTAAATCATTGTTACAGATAAAATGCACAGTCTAAATGTTGCAACACAACAAAGATGAAATTTGGCATTCTCTGCTTTTGTTAATCTACAGTCTATCAGTTCAGCGTATGAGAACAGACATTTCTTCACTGTTTAATCAACTATCTAAAGAAATTAAAACTAAAAGAAATTAGGGTGACTTATAGATTCAGAAAAGGCAGCAAGTTCAAGATGGTCCACATTATTTTTTTTAATTAAATGTAATTTGCTAAACCTAAAAAGACTAGAGGCTGGATCTTGAAAAGGGGATGAGGATTCTATAGAAATCGGTCTGTTGTTAAAGTTTACATTGCAGTATATAGGGGGAAAAAAAGAAGACCAAGTGTGTTAGATTTGGAAGGAAAAAATAAGGAAAATGGTGTGAGAATTGTAGGAAGCTAAAGAATAGCAAATTAATGACCAAAGAAAGATATATCGTGGTGAGTGACTATGTTAGATTTAGATTTTCGGACAAAAGTAATGAAGTCGAGGAGTACAACCAAACCAGTCAGAGGAAACCAGGTGTGAGCTTGTTTTTCAGATTTCATTCAGTACAGAAGATTGTTTCACGTAATCTTTAAAACGATGTATATAGAGACTTACCTTGTGGAGACTAAATTCTTTAGCTTTAAAAGGTTTATACAGCAGTGTCACAACCTTGGCTCTGAACATCTGAAGATTGCATTGTAATATACAGCATCCAATCATATAGGCGAATATGAGTAATAAAACCTAGGGCTCATAAACTGTCTCAGACTATGTACCTGTACTGCATTTTAATATGATCTCTCTACTTTCTGTATCATTAAATCTGACATACCAAATTTTTATTCCCTTTAGTCGTGTTGTTAGGATGACTGCCCACTAAATATAAACCTTAAGTGAAGATGACTTCACCTTGGTACTGTACTTTCTTTGCTTCAATTAACTTTAGTACTTACCCTGTTTCAATTAACTTTGCAGCATGTGTTGTAAAGGTCCTCTTATTAATGTGAGATATTCTTCTAAGGCAGGAAACATATTTGGAGGGTACACAATGGTGCAGAAATGCATTAAAGAAAATATCCATCTTTTGACAACTGGCAGCAGTTAAAGGTCCAATTAAATAATACAAACAAAGTTATATTATATACCACTTCTGGTTTAAAGAAGGGACTTAAAACCACTACTCTTCCAAAGAGTCTCTACAAAGACATCTCCTTGACGTCCTCTGTCTGTGTTGTTCCTATGTATCCTGTTTATCTGAATTGGACTGTAAACTCCTCAGGGCAAGGGCCATGTTTTTTTTTTCTGTGTTTGAAGTGCTGTATAAATATTAATATTCCTAGCACTCGCTCTTCCCTTTAGATATCTCTAAAGTGGATCTTTATTTGGATTTTGCATTCTAATGTGAACTGTCAGCTTGAGTGTCTGATCAGGAGGTCGGATTAAGCCTATTGACTTGAAGCAGGAGTCATTCAAGAAATCCACAATGAATGTGGAGATGTCAACCTGTAAATGAACCAAGCATGAGAAGATGAGAGAAAGGTGAAGGATAACCAGTTCATGAACTGAACCGATCCATATTTCCCTGAAACAAAACATGAAAAAATCTTGATAATTAATGAATGGGAATGATTTGATTTCCATGGAGAAACAGAACTCGGTCATCTTTTGTTTTATTTTTAATCACAGTGGTAAACAAGTATTATTAAGCTTTTCTCTTTGGTTTTTGTGTTCGTGTTTCAGCTCTGTCTTGTTCAGAACTGGTCTTTGGTCTTGCTTCCATTAGCTCAATACAAAATTTGACCAGGGTTTCTGGGTGTCCAACTTGAAAGACCTTTAAAAGGGGGATTTTCTGAATGTGATCTTCCCTCACTAAAAATCAGACCCCTTGTCATGTTTTGGGGCCCAAAAAACTGGAGGTACCCCAATTTACTACTCACTTTTTATGTTTCCTTGAAAGGGAGAAGAAGCAGGCATTATATCTCTTGGGTACTGACATGGGGAAATCACTTTATTAGTGCATTACAGTGAGCTAATTAATTCAGCAAACATATTGGCAGTTTTTCAGCAGAGGGAGGTGTAGTAATCTTTTAGTCCTTAACTAAAACTAAATACAGGCTAACATCACAACTTAAAACCTAGTCTAGATCTCTATGATGAGATTACTGGTTCTTATGATGAGATTACTGGTTCTGTGGATGAAGGGAAAGCAGTGGATGTATTGTTTCTTGACTTTAGCAAAGCATTTGACACGGTCTCCCATAGTATTCTTGTCACCAAGTTAAGGAAGTATGGGCTGGATGAATGCACTATAAGGTGGGTAGAAAGCTGGCTAGATTGTCGGGCTCAACGGGTAGTGATCAATGGCTCCATGTCTAGTTGGCAGCCGGTATCAAGTGGAGTGCCCCAAGGGTCCGTCCTGGGGCCGGTTTTATTCAATATCTTCATAAATGATCTGGAGGATGGTGTGGATTGCACTCTCAGCAAATTTGCGGATGATACTAAACTGGGAGGAGTGGTAGATACGCTGGAGGGGAGGGATAGGATACAGAAGGACCTAGACCAATTGGAAGATTGGGCCAAAAGGAATCTGATGAGGTTCAATAAGGATAAGTGCAGGGTCCTGCACTTAGGACGGAAGAACCCATCTTCTGAGGGAGCTGGGATTGTTTAGCCTGCAGAAGAGAAGAATGAGGGGGGATTTGATAGCTGCTTTCAACTACCTGAAAGGGGGTTCCAAAGAGGATGGCTCTAGACTGTTCTCAATGGTAGCAGATGACAGAACGAGAAGTAATGGTCTCAAGTTGCAGTGGGGGAGGTTTAGATTGGATATTAGGAAAAACTTTTTCACTAAGAGGGTGGTGAAACACTGGAATGAGTTACCTAGGGAGGTGGTAGAATCTCCTTCCTTAGAGGTTTTTAAGGTCAGGCTTGAGAAAGCCCTGGCTGGGATGATTTAACTGGGAATTGGTCCTGCTTTGAGCAGGGGGTTGGACTAGATGACCTTCTGGGGTCCCTTCCAACCCTGATATTCTATGATTCTATGATTCTAGAAGAGCCCCTATGAAAGAGAGAGGCCCCAGAGGGCAATCTGTCCCGCACAGTAAAAAGACTATAATTAAAATTAAAGGTTTCAGAGTGGTAGCCATGTTAGTCTGGAATTAATTTTCAAACTGGGCACCATTAAATTAGGCTTGAATAAAGACTGAGAGCGGATGAGTCATTACACAAACTAAAAACTATTTCCCCATGCTAATTTTTGCCCTACTGTTACTCACACCTTCTTGTCAACTGTTTGAAATGGGCCACCCTGATTATCACTACAAAAGTTTTTTTTTTCTCCTGCTGATAATAGCCCACCTTAATTGATGAGTCTCATTAGAGTTGGTATGGCAACACGCATTTTTTCATGTTCTCTCTCTCTATATATTTTCCACATGCAGTGGATTATATATATAATCTTCCTAGTGTATTTTCCGCTGCATGCATCCGATGAAGTAGGTTTTAGCCCACAAAAGCTTATGCCCTAATAAATTTGTTAGTCTCTAAGGTGCCACAAGTACTCCTCATTCCTTTTATTAAAATTAAAATGGCTGAATAACTGCTAAACATATGATTTTCAGTGAAAGGCCCTTTCCCATTTTTCAAGGAGGCATAAAACCATATGTAATTTTCGTATTATTTTAATTATTTTTTCCTAAAATCTCACACTTGTCATTGGATTATACTATACTTTGGCAGAATCCTCTCCTACCTTGCCTGTTCTGATATTTCCCCTTATAACTACAGTCTGCTTAAAAGCTATTACAAGAAATATATTGAGTCACAAGTAAATGCTCTAACAATAATGACGAGCTATTGAAGCAAAAATTACTTGAATTACTGAAGCATACTAGAGGCCTGAAAGATGTCCCACAGAAGCAAGGAGAAGCCCAATTTAACATTTTATAGTCTTAAAAGGGAAAGGTAGAATGTTGTGATGGAAAATGTAATAAAGTCACAGTGTTTAAGTCCAGAAGGGACCACTAGATCATCTAGCCTGACCTCCTGTGTATCAGACCACCAACACTACCCAACAAGCAAAATCCAACTTTGTTAGCCAATTGTTCAGTCTTCCCAAAACCTCATTAAGCAGTTTGTATCTTCCCAGATGTTTCCATGTTCTTGGTTTTCTTCAGGTTTGCGTACATGCCAAACTCATGTATATGAGGAGTGGGGGTCTTGTAAATGTAACATTTTGCAATTACAAATGTGTTAAGGGTTCCCTTGTAGCATTAAAGGCAAAAGGGAGATAAATAACTTAATTTTTCTTGCCAGCTGTTTTCTACAATACTATATGCAGATTGTATGATTTTACACCTGGGCCTGGTGGGTTTGGTGCAGTGTGTGTAAAAGATCATTTCTTTGTTCTTAGAAGCCTATTTTTCTCGAGTCTTGAAGATAATAAGGTGATAAGTAACAGCCAGCATGGATTTGTCAAGAACAAATCATATCAAACCAACCTGATAGCTTTCTTTGACAGGATAACAAACGTTATGGATGGGGGGAAGTGGTAGACATGGTATATCTTGACTTTAGTAAAGCCTTTGATACTGTCTCACATGACTGTCTCATAAACAAACTAGGGAAATGCAACCTAGATGGAACTACTAAAAGGTGGGTGCAAAACTGGTTTGAAAACTGTTCCCGGAGAGGTTTCAGAGTAGCAGCCATGTTAGTCTGTATTTGCAAAAAAAAAAAAAAAAGAGGAGTACTTGGGGCACCTTAGAGACTAACAAATTTATTTGAGCATAAGCTTTCCTGGAGAGTAGTTATCAGTGGTTCACAGTCATGCTGGAAGGGCATAATGAGTGGGGTCCTGCAGGGATCAGTTCTGGGTCAGGTTCTGTTCAATATCTTCATCAGTTATTTAGATAATGGCATAAAGAGTACACGTATAAAGTTTCTGGACAGTACCAAGCTGTGAGGGTTTGCAAATGCTTTGGAGGATAGGATTAAAATTCAAAATGATCTGGACAAACTGGAGAAATGGTCTGAAGTAAACAGGATGACATTCAATAAGGACAAATGCAAAGTACTCCATTTAGGAAGGAACAATCAGTTGCACACATATGAAATGTGAAATGACTGCCTATGAAGGAGTACTGTGGAAAAGGATCTGGGGGTCATAGTGGACCACAAGCTAAATATGAGTCAACAATGTAATACTGTTGCCTTCCCCCCCCCCCAAAAAAAAAAAAGGCGAACATCATTTTAGGATGTATTACAGGAGTGTTGTAAGCAAGACATGAGAAGTAATTCTTCCGCTCTACTCAGCACTGATCAGGCCTCAACTGGAGTATTGTGTCCAATTCTGGGCACCACATTTCAGAAAAGATGTGGACAAATTGGAGAAAATCCAGAAAAGAGCAATAAAAATAATTAAAGGTCTAGAAAACATGATCTACGAGGGAAGATTGAAAAAACTGGGTTTCTTTAGTCTGGAAAAGAGAAGACTGAGAGGGGACATAACAGTTTTCAAGTACATAAAAGGTTGTTACCAGGAGCAAGGAGAAGAATTATTCTTCTTAACCTTTGAGAATAGGATGAGAAGCAATGGTCTTAAACTGCAGCAAAGGAGGTTTAGTTTGGACATTAGGAAAAACTTCCTGTCAGGGTGGTTAAGTGCTGAAATAACTTGCCTAGGGAGGTTGTGGAATTTCCATCATTGGAGACTTTTAAGAGCACTTTAGATAAACACCTGTCAGGAATAGTCTAGATAATACTTAGTCCTTCCATGAGTGTAGAGGATTGGACTAGATGATCTCTTGAGGTTCCTTCCAGTCCTATGATCTGTGTGATTAACAGAATGTCTATGACACATTCTTTTCTTGAATCTGGGTCTTATCATGTAATGTCCTCCCATTTTCTTCCTCTCTGTGCAATAGAATTTGAAAAGAGAAGACAACACCAGTGAAAATAATGTCATGTGCAATATTATTTAGTATATTGTGTATAAAAAATTTGTTTGAAAGGAAGTGAAAAGGGAATGTAATCAAAGTTATACTGCTAATGAAAGGTTGAGTGAAATTTCTTAAACTAAACACAGTCTTCTGATTATTTAACACACAGCAGCTATGTTCCATCATCCAAGCCCCTGACTTTGCATTCTTGCTCCACACACTCAGGTTGCCCACCACTGATGTAGATATTTGTGTCCAGAATCCTAAGGATTAGGTGACATTGAGATTGCTGCACAGCATAAATATACTGGCACATATGCTCTTCTGGAACTGAAAAAAATTTCTTCTGTAAGGATAACTTTACCTCAGGTTATTTTCAAGTGGCTTGATTTGTAATATTTTCTTCCCTGGGCTTTCCTGTTTTAATAAGATGTATGGTAATGTACTAATAGCTTTGAAAAGTATTGTTACTCATGTCTAGACCCACCATAAATTTCAGCAGCATAAGGTGATATAATTGTGAGTGCGGGATTTGCCAAAGATTGATACAGTACACACAAGTTATTGAGGGGAATGGGAGAGAGTAATATTCATTCATTAGTATTCATTAAACTCATGCCAAATATGCTTTATGGGGACTTCATCACAACATTGCATCAGTTCTTTAAGCATTGTTGAATGGAGGAAAGGCACTTCATGAAGACTGAAAAGTTTGATAAGCAACAGGACAACTGTACAATTCATTGGAAATGTAACCTTGAAATAAAATTAAGCTACAAGAGCAGATTATTCAGGCATTCGTGTGTGCAGATGTTGTTGAAATACATAGGCTCTAAACTGCTGATTTATTCCTCACTAACATAACTTGCACTCGTACATAAAGTACACCTGTATATTTCCCTAAAATGAGCAACTCAGACAACTGTTTGCTTTTCTATGTCTCTGTTAGGAATGATGGATTAAAAAATAGGTCACCACTACAGTCCTACATTATCCACTTGCCAGAGGCAGAGAATCCTCCTGTGCAGCATAGTTTATTCTCTTCATAATCATCCTTCCTCCCTGGCTCCATGTAGATGTTCATGGTTTTCAGAGGGGATGACAGAGCAGGACAGGGTCCACTCTCCATGATCTCATCCCTAGAAATCTGGGTGAGAGTTTTATAGAGCTCAGAGTTCTATGTTCCTCTAGGCCCTGCTACTGAACAGCCACAGAGGAACCCAATTAGTGGGGTCATGGCTTCTAAGATTGGGAGGATATATGGCCCTCCAAATCCATGCCTCTGAATCCCCACCAGTGAAACTTCAGAGTTGTGTCCACTTCTGCTTAGCTCCAAATGTTTTTTTTTTTTCCTGGAGGAAAGAACGATCAAATTATCTACTAAAAAATATGCCTATCGCAATATGTGGTGTACCTCATCCAGTGAGTTAAATGCCCCAATAACAACTGAGTGGGGAAACCAAATAATCACTAGCTCGAGTGTTTTTGTCTTTTATCACCTGTAGGTGAACACTTTTCACAAAGGTCAGATATAGAGTGATCACGATCAGGCCTCTTCCTCAAAGGAAACCTGCACAACACTCTCAAAAGGTGAGCCTGGGAGCTTAAATTCATCACTTTGTTACACACTAAAAATCATGGTCTTAATAAAGGCACTGGTTTTATGGCTCATTACAACAATCTGTAGCCCTCTAACTTCCCTTTTTTTTTCCCTATCGCTTCAGGGGTGGTAATGGGCCACTTCACCTTGAATGGTCCCTTAGAATACGTGCTAACTTCTTTGCTAAACTATCTGTTTGATCTTGTATTTGGCTGTGACATTCTGAGTACCTTTCCCAGACCTGAAGAAGAAGTCTGTGTAGCTTGAAAGCTTGTTTCTGTTACCAATAGAAGTTGGTCCAATAAAAGGTATTACCTCACCTACCTCTAATTCCTCCAAAATACACATTTTCTGTTGTGGTGTAATAATAATCCCAGAGGTAGAATGTAAAATCCTTGATGGGTAGGCAAAACAGTTCTTCTGCCTCTAAATGTTTTTACATGTTATACACTAAAAATCATGGTCTTATAAAGGCACTGGTTTTATGGCTCATTACAACAATCTGTAGCCCTCTAACTTCCCTTTTTTTTTTTTCTTATCGCTACAGGGGTGGTAATGGGCCACTTCACCTTGAATGGTCCCTTAGAATACATGCTAACTTCTTTGCTAAACTATCTGTTTGATCTTGTATTTAGCTGTGACATTCTGAGTACCTTTCCCAGACCTGAAGAAGAAGTCTGTGTAGCTTGAAAGCTTGTTTCTGTTACCAATAGAAGCTGGTCCAATAAAAGGTATTACCTCACCTACTTCTAATTCCTCCAAAATACACATTTTCTGTTGTGGTGTAATAATAATCCCAGAAGTAGAATGTAAGAATCCTTGATGGGTAGGCAAAACAGTTCTTCTGCCTCTAAATGATTTTTTTTCCCTATAACTTTGAAGCTTGAGGGATTTGCAAAACTGCAAACTCAGTTTTGGTGTCCATTACATGGCCATACTTTAAGAATTCAAACACTGTCCAACCAATGGAACTAATCTCACAATGTGTTGTTTTTTTTTTAAATCTCTTCAGAGATTTTTATCGCTCTGCCATAGAGATAGTATATATTATCTTCTCAGCAACTAAAACATAGAGTGCAATTTTGATCACTTTCACCTTGAAGGGAGTTAGGCTTCAAAGCTACCTAGAATTAATTGGCCAATTTTTACCCAGAACCCACACAATTTGCAGGTTCAGGGGTCAGCCAAAGAAAAACTGATCATGTTATATCCTGATATAGCACATAACCTTACCATAGCTTCTCAGACTTAGAGTTAACCCAGTCTAGCCATAATGGTAGAATGAAAAAATCATGTCAACAGGCCTTTTAAATAAGATTTAAGAGAGAGATTTTTTCAAAGGCATAAATGGGAATGAGTTAGGTGTCCAACTCCCATTGAAAAGCAATGGGAGTTGGGTACTCAACTCCAGTTTGTATCTTTGCAAATCTACTTTAAAATCACTTACATCCTCTAAAGATATTTCTTCACTGCTAAAAAAGTTATCTTGCGGTAGAAAACACCTAACATACATTAGTTATCTTGCTGTAAAATCCTACTGGAGGCAGGGATCAAGTTTTTACCATGAGGTAGCAAAGTGAGGTCGACCATGGAGAAGGAATGTAACTGCATTAGGGTTTTGCAGTGAGATAACTAATGTGTGTTAGCTTTTACTCTGTACAAACAAACCCTTTTGGGCAGTAAAGGTACAGCCAAGTTAAGATTTCTCAATGCCTTACCTCAGTACCCCATCATCACAAGACTGCATCAATGGCATATCTTTTTGGTGAATGTGATTTAGGCTTTTCAATCTCTCGCATCTTCTATACCAGTGCCAAGGCTTGGGGTATGGTTCCTCCCAACCAAAAGATGGAAATGAGACATCAAGACTTCTGATTATGTCATGTCCACACACAAGGAGCTAGCCATCTTCTAGTCTTCAATTGTTTCTATGCCCAGCAGGTGGAGGCCACTGTCCCCAAAAGGCTGTTGCTATGAGAGAGAAAAAAAGAAAGATACATTGGAGGCCTTGGCAACACTTAATTTAAGGTTTCAGAGTAACAGCCGTGTTAGTCTGTATTCACAAAAAGAAAAGGAGTACTTGTGGCACCTTAGAGACTAACCAACTTATTTGAACATAAGCTTTCGTGAGCTACAGCTCATTTCATCGGATGCTCTCAGTCCCATGTGAGGGAGTCCCCTCCCCCACAATATGCTCTTTAGCTTCTTAGCTGCATTTAACATGGCAGTGCTGAGTTTCCCCTCATGCAGTGGGGGATTCCCACACACTTACCAGATGTCAACCATTGTTGACCCGAGCAAGGGGACTGGGGCCCAGCGTAGGAACAATATTTCACCCTAGCATTTTCCAACCCTTCCTAACTGACTACCTTTGCTGCACATGTGAAATTTTTCACATGACTCTGCTTAACTGTTAAAAGGCAATTTAAAAACTTAAATGTCTAAACAGAAATAAAGGCAGAGCACATTTGGCACCTAAAACCAAGCATGGAATAAAATAAGATTCAATACAACTGCTTACTTTTATGTATGTATAGTTTAAAAACAATCTTCACAATTTTTCAGTAAAATATACAACTCAGTTCTTTCAAATGTGTGTTACTTTTACTTTTACACTGTCCTGTCACTAC
This sequence comes from Lepidochelys kempii, assembly GCF_965140285.1. NCBI lineage: Eukaryota > Metazoa > Chordata > Testudines > Cheloniidae > Lepidochelys > Lepidochelys kempii. Next base: position 72,063,865 of record NC_136388.1, read on the forward strand.
ATGGACTAAATATAATAGCAAACGCCTGTTTGTGGTGTGCATTCCGCAGAAGAGCCCTGTAAGATTTGTATCAAAGAATTCTACTCTAGAGGTTGTGTTCTTTTTGTAATTACAATTCTGTTGGAAAATTCTTGCATTATACAATGAAAATAGAACTTAAATCAGGAGTAAATATTTACATTAAAATATCCACCAAACTGTATAATTCAGTCTAAGAGTTGTGTCCCTTCCCCAAATCATTGCTTAAAAATGAAAATAGCAAACAAAACGAGAATCATCTATGAAGAGAAATAGCCTGCATGTAGTAGGTAAAGAGACAATACCTAAAGAGAACCCTGAATTCTGTCTATGACCCTGACATCAAAGTATACCTTGAGGTGTGTATGCACTAAATATATAATTTAATTTTAAAGAGAAATAAATTATACTAGTTTACATGTTATAATACTAGGATACAAAACAAAATACATATCTAAAATACTGGTATGCCTTCAGTTCATAGGCATTGCCAAGAAAGGTTATCACAGCATATTTAAACCTTAGCAGATCAGGTGACAGATATTTGCATTTAGTTTAGCTGATTTTGCAAGTTACTATGATTAATATATAACATATTTGAAAGAGTAGTTTTCATCCATATTGGAAAAACAACATCCTTTATTTATAGCAATCATCATTACTTTCAAAACGTGAAGCTTCTGAGAAGGATTCAAGCAATCTGGGCCACTAGAGGATTCCACAATTTTTCTATCCATACTGTAAGCCCAAGGTGAAGCTAATATATTCTAGTTTATAAAGCTCTATAATCTTAGGCAACTCTGACTTCATGTATATCAAGGTAACCCTAATGGATTTTACATATCCAACATATACTCTAATGATTGAAAGACCACCAACAACTCTTGAGTAGAGCAGCTACCCAAATTAACTTTTGGAAAACTTTATCTTGTGTTGTGCACTGAATGAAAGCATGCAAAGAGGATGCTTTCTGATCACTCTTTACATTAAAATTACTTACCAAATTTATGATCATGTTCTTCTTCCAAGACTTGTTCCCAACCTTCCTTCAAACCAGTGTTTGGGTGTCCCCGCCTGTTCAACAGTTTCTACTCATGAACATTGCCTGTTTTTAATGACACCACTATTTTCCACTTACAGGAGATATATTGTTTGGGGGGTTCTTTTGGTATGTTTTTATTGGTTCTAGCTTTCATAGTAAGATTTTTTTATATGTATGGAATTCAGTGTTGTCGCCAGCTATGTAGTGCACTGCTCTACATGCTCTACTGTACTGCACTGCTAACTGCTGGTGTGTTTGATACTGTTCCTCAATCCTACAGTTGGTTAATGTCCTCTGTTTCTGAAATAATAGTGTTTTTTCTTAGATTGAGGAAGGCACTGGCTTTGAACATATAACACTTATTTGGCTATCAGAGGTGACGTTTCCTTCACTGATAATTAGCATTAAAAGAAAACCCCTCTTGAATGGCTAACTCAGATGTTATGCAGCAAAGGAGGATAGTAGTAATACCCAGATCTTATGGTGTTCCCTCCAGTACTCAGACAGATCAGCAATGTAGTTATTGAGCTGTTTTCTCAAGTAGCTGAGGTCAAAGCTAGGGATTCTTGTTTCCAAATATGAGCACTCGAAGCTTCAACTTCAATTAGTTTTCATCAGAATTATCAGACTCCTCCACTGTTCCCTTTATAAGTTAGAAGAAGACTTTTTGTAAAATTGCTGGAGTTGATAGAGGAGTAAATGGGAAACATGGAAAACAGAAGTCTCAACCAAATGAAAGTGTATTATCTTCTCTGTTGTTATTCATTATCACTTGCTTTTCCTGTGCTATGGCTGATTATTTTGTACTTAGTGTAAGAGCCATCTGTGTACTAAGGAGACAGCTGTTACTCAAAGTGAGGACTAAGAAGAGTACTGAAGTGATAATGCTCGGTATTCATTGTACTGTAGACTGTTTAGCAGATTCCTTGTTTTTAGCAGTCTGTTAGCAAGCAATACACAAGATCTGTTGGGTTTGTTTGGGTTGGTTTTGGATTGGAAATTCCACTGTGTTGCTCCTCAAGTTACTGTGTGTTCTCAGAAAAAATTATAATAAAGCCAATGATTTAGTTGTAATGCATTTGTCACAGTGACAGGACAAGCTGTGCTTAAGATCCCTTTTAGTCCCTCTCAAGTGCACCACAAAGGTATATAGCATGTAGATCAGAGGGAAGGATAAAACAAAAAAAACTATATTATTATTACTTCTGTTACTGTAGTGCCGAGGAGCCCAGTATGCATATCTCCCCTTATGTAAACCTTAAGCTTTCCTTCCACGCTTTAGTAAGTTTCATTGAGCCCAATTACCTCCATCTTTGGGAGAGGAGATGGCCTGCTTGCTGTAAGTTTGGTCTCTTTCTCTGGCCTGGTCTACAGTGGTGGTGTAGAGTACATGTAGCTACGTGAAAAACAGGCTGCGTCCACACTGTGGTGTATTGCTCCATAAAGCAGCAGAAGGTTCTAGCAGGGGCAGAGGCAGGAGAGATAGTTAGGCTGGAGCCTTTCCCTACTGCCTCCCTTCTGCCAGAGCCCTTCCTGCTGCCAGAGTCTTTCACTGAAGTGGGGAAAAGCTCTAGAAGCTCCCTGTGGTGAAGTGCTCCAGCAGCAGGGAGCTATCAGAACCTTTTCTCGCTCCCTCCCCCTGCCAGAGCCTTTCCCTGCTGCCGGAGCCTTTTCCTGCTGTGGGGAATTTGCTGCTCTGGGGAGGCAATGGGACGCTATACTGCTAAAAATAGCAGAGTAGACACAGGAGACATTGCTTGTGCATTTAGAGAGCTGTGTAGGGTACATGCCCTAAGGTTCTGTACTCTACTCACCTAAGCAGTGCTTCGCCAGCTACATGACTTAAGCCAGGCTAGGGAGCTTGTAATGTACATACCGTAGGTCAGTGGATTTCAAACTGGGTTGCCACCCAGTACTGGGTCACAGAATGTAAGGCACTGGGTCATGTGGCTCTGGTGAGGAGTGCCGACTGGGCAGTTAAAAGTCCCATCGGCAGGGCTGCCCAGCTAAGGCAGGCTAGTGCCTACCTGTTCCGACACTGTGCTGCACCCCGGAAGCACCCAGCAGCAGGTCCGGTTCCTAGGTGTTGGGGGGAGCCACAGGGCTTGGCACACTGCCCCTGCGCCAAGTACTGGCTCTACACTCCCATTGGCCGGTCGCCAGCCTCCGCCTAGGAGCTGGACCTGCTGCTGGCTGCTTCTGGGGTGCAGCACGGTCCCCGCTGCCAGGACAGGCTGGAAGCCTGCCTCTGCACCCCGACTGCACCACTGACGAGGAGCCGCGGGAGGTAAGCCTGTGCCCCAGCCCCATGCTCCAATCCCCTGCCCCAGCCCTGATCCTCCCCTCAAACCAAGAGCCCCTTCTTGCACCCCAAACCTCCCATCTCTGGCCCCAGCCCAGAACCCTGACCCCCCTCCCATACCCCAACCCCCTGCCACAGCCCAGAACCCCCCCAAACCTGCACCCCAGAGCCTGCACCCCCAGTCCAGACCCCTGACCCCCTCCCACACCCCAAACTCCTCATCCCCAGCTCCACTGCGTCACGGACATCAACAATTTTCTTCAACTAGGTCGCCAGAAAAAAAGTTTGAAAACCACTGCTGTAGGTGCTGCCATGAGTATAGATGTAGCCTGCGTGCCTCTGTCAGCATCTAACCCTGGATAGCTGCTGACAACCCACTTAATCCCTCCTGCCTCTTCCCTCGGCCAGTATCTTCAAAGTTTTAGTATTTCTTTTATACCTAGGCTTAGGTCTGGAAAAAGTAACTTTTGGAAGCCTCATTGGAAATAGGCTGGGGGTATTCCTCTGTTAATTGTTCCCCCCCTTGTTTCTTCCTGGACTCTTGGTATTCTCTGCCCTGTACCTTATCTTTGCCATTCTTTTGTTTTCTGTTTGCTTCTCCACAGTCTCTTTGATTTAACTGGTTTCAGAGTAGCTCTATGATTTAACTCTATATAGTCAGGCACAGTTGTAAACTAGTAGGCAGAGGTGCATATAATACCCAGACCTTCCTCTTCTCCACAGCAATTGTAATACTTTGTACATGTAGAAATCAATTTTTTAACCCAAATCCAATAGAAGTGTCTGATTCTCCACTGCTTTCCCACTTGGGTAGTCATTTATGCATGTGGTGAGTGACGATAAAATGCTGCCACATCAGAATGGTGGCATTTTACATTCAATTTGCATGGATACACATTGCTAGATGAGGTAATAAAGAGTCTCAAGCTAGTGTGCTAGCAGGGTGGACATTCCAGCTCAGGCTCTCAAGCCCACCTGACACCTTAGGCTTCAAAGCCTGAGTTCCAGCTCAAGCCAGAACATCAGCAGTGCTATTTTTAGGTTGCTAGCTTGAGCATCCTATCACTAGTTTGAGTCCCACTAGTGCAAGTCAGTCTATCTGAGTTGGGAGGCTTGTTCCCAGATTCGGAGTAGACACACCCTTACAGCCTCTCTGTGCCTCAGGTTCTCATCTGTAAAATGGGGAGCCACCTGAAAAGGTGTTGAGGATAAATACATTTAAAAGATTTTGAGTTGCTCAGCTACTATAGTGATAAAGATAGACTGTTACCTTCTGACCTTTCTGACAAATACTCTTCTTGGGATGATATATGTGAGGAGGAGCAGCCTTCAAACTCCCTCAGATTTTATAGTTCTGCATGGAATGGATACTCTTTTATTCAGGTATGTAGGACCACCTGTATGATGCTTCCTAGCCTCTCCTTTCCATCTGGCATTAACCATTTGTTTCTACTTGGGCTATCCACATTCCCTAAGCGGCATAAACTTACACTTGAATGTTCTCCTAACTAGGAGGATGCAAGCCATGGAGAATGGCTGCTTGCTACCCACAGCTCCATGACATGCCCCACTGACTTGAATGAGATTTTGGGAAGCAAGGAATGCAGAACTGTACCTCAGATGTAATATCTCTGCACTCACATAACTCAAAAGATGGTAAACTAGTTTCATTTGAATTTTTAAACAATAGCTACTGGGCTGAGGCTTTGTATGTTAGTAAGAAAACGTCTGCAGCTCAATTACAGCCAGGAAAATATGTTCATAATGAGCTTCTTGTGTCAGTGTAATCGAAAGTAAAAGAGAGAACTTCCTTTGGGAAATAAGCCAGCCAACTAATAGCATAAACAAAGCCCTCCTACTTTATTTATGCTCTTCAATTTGGCAAGTGATGAGCACAGCTCAAAGACAGTTCCTGTAAACATTTACACTAATGAGTAACTTTACATATGTGGACAATCCTGTTGAGTTCAGTGTTGCTACTCACATATGTAACATTATGCACATGTGTAAGTATTTGCAGGATTGGAGCCAAAGTGTCTTCCTAAGAGAAAAAAATACCATGCATTCCTTTTGCTCAAATCACACTTTTTGCATTGAAACATCAGCCGTGCTTCTACTTTAACACTTTATCTGTTGTTATGAAGAAATTTAAATAAAGCAAGAGGGTTTTTTTACCTTCGTTTTTGTTGACTTATTTCCAACAGGACATTTTTCATTTCATTTTGGAGCATGGTGGTTTCCCTTAAAAAGTGTTCTCTTGCCTTAGTGACTAAAATAGTTTATATAAGATTTCCTATTTGTATTCTCTTTAGTAAGCCTGGGGAGTACAGCAAATACATCTGTGACATTATTTTGTTATCCAAGGCAAAGCTGGATATTTTTGATGGACAATCATTGTCAAACTCATTCAACATTTGGGGGCTCTTTTTTTCTTGTAAACTTCTGTTTAAATGCCACGACTGAATTGACTTGTGTTTATGAAGGACCTCAATTCACATGTTCCTATTTAAAAAAAAAAAAATCCTGCTTTGGAGTTTGGGGTCAGAGTTCTACATGAAACAATTCCCCCTCTCCCTTACTGAGATATTGAACACCAAATTTCAGCCGTAAGCAGGTTTTATATGAATAACAGCCCATGAAACTAGAGGTTGACACTGAAGGGAGCAGCTCCCATGTTGCTACAAATAGTGTTGCTGTTTCAGTGGCTGCTCAGTAGTAAAGCTGCAGAACACTTTCCATTACCGGGGCCTACAATACTGAACCCCTTCACACCCCCCCTCCCTTTTCCCCCCTTTGAATTGCAAGCTAACCCAAAAATCTTATTCATCCAATTCTAGTGAACACCAGCAGGTCATCCTTGGCCTTTAGATTTTACATTCCTATTAACTTAATAGAGGACAAGGAAGTTCACATCACTGAGTAATTGTTTCAGGCTGTCTTCAGACTCAGCAAAAATCACTGCCCCCAGTTACCCTCAATGCCCCAGATATCCTCAATGCACATTTGGAAGGCTGTCATAAATGTAAAGGGAAGGGTAAACCCCTTTGAAATCCCTCCTGGCCAGGGGAAAGCTCCTCTCACCTGTAAAGGGTTAAGAAGCTAAAGGTAACCTTGCTGGCACCTGACCAAAATGACCAACGAGGAGACAAGATACTTTCAAAAGCTGGGAGGAGGGAGAGAAACAAAGGGTCTGTGTCTGTCTGTATGCTGCCTTTGCCGGGGATAGACCAGGAATGGAGTCTTAGAACTTTTAGTAAGTAATCTAGCTAGGTATGTGTTAGATTATGATTTCTTTAAATGGCTGAGAAAAGAATTGTGCTGAATAGAATAACTATTTCTGTCTGTGTATCTTTTTTGTAACTTAAGGTTTTGCCTAGAGGGGTTCTCTATGTTTTTTTAATCTAATTACCCTGTAAGATATCTACCATCCTGATTTTACAGGGGGGATTTCTTTATTTCTATTTACTTCTATTTTTATTAAAAGTCTTCTTGTAAGAAAACTGAATGCTTTTTCATTGTTCTCAGATCCAAGGGTTTGGGTCTGTGGTCACCTATGCAAATTGGTGAGGCTTTTTATCCAACATTTCCCAGGAAAGGGGGGGTGCAAGTGTTGGGAGGATTGTTCATTGTTCTTAAGATCCAAGGGTCTGGGTCTGTAGTCACCTAGGCAAATTGGTGAGGCTTTTTACCAAACCTTGTCCAGGAAGTGGGGTGCAAGGTTTTGGGAAGTATTTTGGGGGGAAAGACGCATCCAAACAGCTCTTCCCCAGTAACCAGTATTAGTTTGGTGGTGGTAGCGGCCAATCCAAGGACGACGGGTGGAATATTTTGTACCTTGGAGAAGTTTTGACCTAAGCTGGTAAAGATAAGCTTAGGAGGTTTTTCATGCAGGTCCCCACATCTGTACCCTAGAGTTCAGAGTGGGGGAGGAACCTTGACAAAGGCATTCCTTGCAATTATTATGGCTAGAAATGTACTCTTTTCCATGCTACCATAGATTCTGCATAACTGTGCCCGATAAATATATCAAGGATGATGAATCTGTTAACATCCATATTTTGTGGATGTTTTATTAATGCGTTATTTTTGAATTGTGAGATAGGAAAAAATATATTTGAGCTTGTTTTTAAAAGGTGAGCTGTTCTCCCTCCCACCCCAAGAAGATAAGTCAAATTACTATCTTTGAAACTTCAAACTGGTAAAGAAAAAATGACTGTACTAGTGACTCAACTAAATTTGTCCCACTGATACAATCCATTAATGGTGAAGATAGAAGTCTTTGCCACAGGTGATTTTTCTCTTCCAAATTCTATATATTTCAATACGTTCTAGCATCAAATATGCCCTGTTACTGGAAAAAATGGTCTGTTAGCTCTGATGTGAGGTCCAGAAAAGTGAGAGTGCGTGTGTATAGAAGGTCTGACTCTTGGCCTTCAAAATGGTGGTCATAATTCTTTCTTCTCCTGTTCAGATTTGGGGTGACTTACATGCATGCTCTTTCTCTGATGCTATGGCCAAGTCATCCACTATATCCACTGCTATTTGAGGGTCTCTTTCTTTTTCTGTGAATACGCTATGGGGACATTTATTGAAAGTGTCTTGTTGGAGAGAAAAAAACCTAATTATAAAGTACCTTAGCATTAGGTTGAGTCATAAAAAAATATTTCATATAGAACACCAAGACTCTTTAGACCTGTCATTTAACAATATGCTACCTTACCTTTTCCAACACAATGGCATGAGTGGGAGCCTGTCCAAGCAGCCTTTGAATAGGGGGAATAGACCATTTTTAAAGTGACAGATCTAATTTAGAAAGAGAGTTTCAGTATTCTAAATGAAATCATTGTTTTACAAATGAGTTAATACAAAAGTACTCTGAAGTATCCAGTGTTTCTCCATAAATTACCTTGACCCAGAACTTGCAAAAGCAGAAAATCCATTCAAAGAAAATCAAGCTACAGCTTGACACAGCAGTGAAACAGAGTGGGGGTGTTTTAGTGTAAGGCCAAGAAACTTTCACTAGTGCTTTTATATTTAGGTTTGTCTATTGATGAGTTCTAAGTAATAACCAATGGACTTTATTCAGTTCTGTTTTTACCGGCCACTGCTGGTCCAACTTAGAGACAAGGGCTTCCAACAGTGGAAAGTGTACCTAAAATGGTATTGCAATGGTTCAAGATGCTCTCAGTCCCTCATCTGCTGTGGGACCCTTAGCCCATTGTTACAAAAGTGGGCAACACTGGCATGAAGGGCATGTGTCTGGGGAACATGCCAATTTCAACTCACCGAGTGCACCACCAACTCAAGCATGGATCATCCACAGAGTATACTTGTCCCCACAGTACAAGAGCATGCCATCTGAACTTTCCATATACCAGGGGACCAAGCAAGCCCAGTGTACTACAGGTAATATGCAGTAGTCTTTCCATTTCAGAGCTCTTAGTCAGGGAGAAGAGATGGGGTCCATTGGCCTTGATGATTCCCTTTCTCAGTGGTTGACAGTGGAGACAAGGAGAAGCCACCTGCTATAGTGTGGATGACCCCCCAAAACTTCACTTCTCCAGTGGTTAGTAGAGGCCCCCATCTATCCAAAAGGAAAAAACTGGTCCCAGAATCATCTCTCCTCCATAACTGCAGCTGATACCACTGGCTAACTCCTGTATTTTCCTGGTGTTGGTGTGTGTTTGGTGTTGAAGGAAAGGGGTTCTCTTGAGTCTGGATTAGTTCAATAATAAACCTTGAATAAGTCATTTTTTATTGTATTTATTGATTTAGCGGTTAGTAAAGATAGCACATACACAGAAAGGTATACAGTTACCAGCTGCTGCAGAAGATCTTTCCTGTAGTTCTCTGACAAACTGTGTCCAATCTTTCGATGGTGTTACTTCCCCCTGGTTTCTTAGGGTAACTATACCATTATTATTCTTCATTGTTTATCACTACAAGCTTTATTGATTTCCTCCTTTGGGAAATTTCTTCTTATCTTAAGTATCAGAGGGATAGCTGTGTTAGTCTGTATCCACAAAAACAACAAGTAGTCTGGTGGTACCTTAAAGACTAACCAGATTTATTTGGGCATAAGCTTTTGTGGGTAAAAAAATCTTACTTCTTCAGATGCATAGAGTGAAAATTACAGATACAGGCATAACTCCCTTCTTTTCATGTGCCAGTATATTTATGCCTGTATCTGTACTTTTCACTCCATGCATCTGAAGAAGTGACGTTTTTTACCCATGAAAGCTTATGCCCAAATAAATATGTTAGTCTTTAAGGTGCCACTGGACTCCTCCTCCTTATTTTAGGTTATTTTCTAAGTTCCTTGTTCCCTTGTAAGATTCCAAATGCCTTAACACCTTATGCTTAGTCATTGTTCATTCCCTTATTTTGGATAATATTATTCATTATACCTCTTGCACATATTTTGCAGTTTGAATTATTAAAATATCTATTTAAGCTATTTTAAAATATGCTAAAGGATTACTGCTTAGTAAAATTCCATTCAAATTTAGCTTCACTGCAAAGCATCATAAGACTCTTTCTCCCAGACAAGCCTTGGGTTGTTTCTTTGGTTTCTTAAGTGTCAATACGTCCATGAGACTGATTGTCTATAAGAGAGAAGTGGGTAAACAACAGCACTAATGCACATTGTCCTCCCTTGGAGGGAATCTTTGAAAAGTTTTTGTCTGAGGTGTGCATTATTTTTTCATCACAGCACTCTTGGCCTATGGAAATTCTTTAAGAACAGACTGAAGGATAGAGACAGGTTGAGGAGCTCCTCACCCCTATAGATGTGCATTCGAGGGACTAATCACCCTCCTCATTTGTGGCGGAGGTGAGCAGGAAAGGAAAATAGGACTTATCCCCCATACACACATACAACGGCTTGGGGAAAACTTTTCAAGGACATCCATGCACAGCTTCCCTGTCTCTGTGGCCTCCACCTCATTGAATTTCTGTACAGGATGAAGCTATCTAGCGAAGTTGGATTTCACTGCTTAACTTTCTTTAACATAAACATAATCTTCAACTTTTGAAAAGGCTAAAAAATGGGGAACATTTCTTTTTTTTATTCCTGTTCTCATATTTCCCATTTTAACTTGAGCCTATTGCACAGCTTCTTATGTTCTGTTTTTGGAGATAGTAAGGAAATATCAAAATACAGTATTCTTATAGCACCTTAGAATCATAGAATATCAGGGTTGGAAGGGACCTCAGGAGGTCATCTAGTCCAACCTCCTGCTCAAAGCAGGACCAATCCCCAACTAAATCATCCCAGCCAGGGCTTTGTCAAGCCTTACTTTAAAAACCGCTAAGGAAGGAGATTCCGCCACCTCCCTAGGTAACCCACTCCAGTGCTTCACCACCCTCCTAGTGATTTGTTCCCCCTAATATCCAACCTAAACCTTCCCCACTGCAACTTGAGACCATTACTCATTGTTCTGTCATTTGGTACCACTGAGAACAGTCGAGATCCATCCTCTTTGGAACACTCTTTCAGGTAGTTGAAAGCAGCTATCAAATCCCCCCGCATTCTTCTCTTCTGCAGACTAAATAATCCCAGTTCCCTCAGCTTCTCCTCATAAGTCATGTGCTCCAGCCCCCTAATCATTTTTGTTGCCCTCCACTGGACTCTTTCCAATTTTTCCACATCCTTCTCATAGTGTGGGGCCCAAAACTGGACACAGTACTCCAGATGATTCCTCACCAATGCCGAATAGAGGGGAATGATCACGTCCCTCGATCTGCTGGCAATGCTCCTACTTATACAGCCCAAAATGTCGTTAGCTTTCTTGGAAACAAAGGCACACTTGACTCATATCCAGCTGCTTGTCCACTGTAATCCCTAGGTCCTTTTCTGCAGAACTGCTGCCTAGTCACTTGATCCCTAGTCTGTAGCAGTACATGGGATTCTTCCTTCCTAAGTGCAGGACTCTGCCCTTGTCCTTGTTGAACCTCATCGGATTTCTTTTGGCCCAATCCTCTAATTTGTCTAGGTCCCCCTGTATCCTATCCCTACCCTCCAGCGTATCTACCTCTCCTCCCAGTTTAGTGTCATCTGCAAACTTGCTGAGGGTGCAATCCATGCCATCCTCCAGATCATTAATGAAGATATTGAACAAAACCAGTCCCAGGACTGACCCTTGGGGCACTCCGCTTGATACCGGCTGCCTACTAGCCATGGAGCCATTGATCATTACCTGTTGAGCCCAATGATCTAGCCAGCTTTCTATCCACCTTTATAGTCCATTCATCCAGTCTATATTTCTTTAAAAAAAGAAAAGGAGTACTTGTGGCACCTTAGAGACTAACAAATTTATTTGAGCATAAGCTTTCGTGAGCTACAGCTCACTTCCACTGAATGAATCCGATGAAGTGAGCTGTAGCTCACGAAAGCTTATGCTCAAATAAATTTGTTTGTCTCTAAGGTGCCACAAGTACTCCTTTCCTTTTTGTGAATACAGACTAACATGGCTGCTACTCTGAAACCTGTATTTCTTTAACTTTCTGGCAAGAATACTGTGGAAGACCGTATCAAAAGCTTTGCTAAAGTCAAGGAATAACATGTCCACTGTTTTCCCGTCATCCACAGAGCCACTTATCTCATCATAGAAGGCAGTTAGATGAGTCAGGCATGACCTGCCCTTGGTGAATCCATGCTGACTGTTCCTGATCACTTTCCTCTCCTCAAAGTGCTTCAAAATTGATTCCTTGAGGACCTGCTCCATGATTTTTCCAGGGACTGAGGTGAGGCTGAATGGCCTGTAGTTCCCCAGATCCTCCTCCTTCCCTTTTTTAAAGATGGGCACTACATTAGCCTTTTTCCAGTCATCTGGGACCTCGCCCAGTCGCCATGAGTTTTCAAAGATAATGTCCAGTGGCTTTGCAGTCACATCCACCAACTCCTTTAGCACCCTTGGATGCAGCGCATCCAGCCCCATGGACTTGTGCTCGTCCAGCTTTTCTAAATAATCCTGAACCACTTCTTTCTCCACAGAGGCTGGTCACCTTCTCCCCATACTGTGCTGCCCAATGCAGTAGTCTGGGAGCTGACCTTGTTTGTGAAGACAGAGGCAAAAAAAGCATTGAGTACATTAGCTTTTTCCACATCCTCTGTCACTAGGTTGCCTCCCCCATTCAGTAAGGGGCCCACACTTACCCTGACCTTTTTCTTGTAGCTAACATACCTGTAGAAACCCTTCTTGTTACTCTTAACATCCCTTGCTAGCTGCAACTCCCAGTGTGATTTGGCCTTCCTGATTTGACTCCTGCATGCCTGAGCAGTATTTTTATACTCCTTCCTAGTCATTTGTCTAATCTTCCACTTCTTGTAAGCTTCTTTTTTGTGTTCAAGATCAGCAAGGATTTCACTGTTAAGCCAAGCCGGTCAACTGCCATATTTACTATTCTTTCTACACATCTGGATGGTTTGTTCCTGCAACCTCAATAAGGATTCTTTAAAATACAGCCAGCTCTCCTGGACTCCTTTCCCCCTCATGTTATTCTCCCAGGGGATCCTGCCCATCAGTTCCCTGAGGGAGTCAAAGTCTGCCTTTCTGAAGTCCAGGGTCCATATTCTGCTGCTCTCCTTTCTTACTTGTGTCAGGATCCTGAACTCAACCATCTCATCGTCACTGTCTCCCAGGTTCCCATCCACTTTTGCTTCCCCTACTAATTCTTCTCTGTTTGTGAGCAACAGGTCGAGAAGAGCTCTGCTCCTAGTTGATTCCTCCAGCACTTGCACCAGGAAATTGTCCCCTACACTTTCCAAAAACTTCCTGGATTGTCTGTGCACTGTTATATTGCTCTCCCAGCAGATATTGGGGTGATTGAAGTTCCCCATGAGAACCAGGACCTGTGATCTAGTAACCTTGTGACCTTTCATCTGAGAATCTGAAAATGGACTACATTTGTTAATTAAGGTTCACAGAACTCCTGCGGCAGAGACTTCAATAAAATGACATTTGGAGTTTGTGTCTGGATGAAGGATAGAATCAGGAGTTCAGGCTTCTAGTCATATGCTTTAATTATTAAACAAGCATTCCGTCACTTTGTACTTAGACTGACTGAAGGAATGTCTGAGTTTCATGACACACAAAATGTGGGACCCAGAATCATAATTTCTCTTATTTTTTCTGGCATATGTTTATGTCTTAAATAATACGGATATAATTTAGTAAATCTAAATTATAATACAATTTCTTTTCCATGAGGGAATGAAAAAATATATATACAGTTAGGGCCCTATCCAAATTCACCGTCCATTCTGGTCAATTTCACAGTCATAGGATTTTAAAAATTGTCAATTTCATGGTTTCAGATATTTACACCTGAAATTTCAGGGTATTATAACCATGGAGGTCCCAACCCAAAAGAGGGTTGAGGGTGCAAGGCTATTATAGGGGGGTCGTGGTATTGCCACCCTTACTTCTGTGCTGCTGCTGATGGAGGCGCTACCTTCAGAGTTGGGTAGCCAGAGAGCAGTGGGCAGCACAGATGTGAGGGTTGGATGATATTGGCGGGGGTCATCACTTTTGCGGTAGGGGACAGGACCGGCCTTATAGTTGAGTGACCACCCAGGGCCTCATGGTCAGGAGAGCACTGTGGTGTCCCCCCCCACACACACACACACACAGCCAGCCCAAGGCCCCTTTAACCTCTGAGTGCTGGGCCCAGAGCCGGGGGGTGGCAGAGCTGGGGACAAGGCACGGAAACCTTTGCGGAAATGGGGAGGCACCAGCGCCAGAACCAGAGGAGACTGGGGGCCATGCCTCACCACTTTCTAATATGGTCTTCGTTTGGGAATACAGGGGGCAGCGTTGCCCCCCTTCCCCCACCCAAACTGTAAGCCTCAGGCAGGTGCTATTCCAGTCACCATTATTCGCTCCAGCCCCTTACTGTGCCACTCCATGCCTGCCCAAGGCTTGCAGTTGGGGGAGAGGTGGCAACACCACCCTTCTGCACCCCCTCAAACTAAGCCCATGTTAAAAGGGGGTGTGGCCCCCTGGACTCACCAATTCTTGCACCATTAGCTGGGGGCACCATGCACTGGGCTCCAGCTGCTCGTCCCAGATGGGCTGGGGAGAGATGGGACTTCCTCTTCTGCTGCAGCGATCACTCCCAGAGCCATGTCAGACCCCCTTCTGGGAATGTCCCCGGGCTTCAAGAAGCTCTGCAGTGGCCCCTGCTGCAGAAGAGGAAATCCCATCCCACCCCAACCCCTCCAGAAGTAGCAGCTGGAGCCTGGCGCATGGTAGGAGCCTCAGTTGGGGCTCCCCTAGCCCTGCCCATCTAAGGCAGATTTCACAGTCCATGATGCATTTTCCACAGCCGTGAATTTGGTGGAGACTTATACCAATACACTCTGGTGTTTTTAGTCTTTTTCAAGTATATTGGTGGAAAGAAGCATATTTAAAGAAATTGTCCAGGTCAAGTGAATTCTCCAGGAATTGTGCCTGTTATACAACCATCAAGTAATGGAAAGATCAGGTTAAAGACTCCCCTGGAGTTCTTACTGAGTGCACAGATATTCAATGAAGTGATGAATTGCTCATCAAATGTTCATTCTGCTCAGTATACAATATCTTTTAGAGCCCTTAATCATGTTGATATTTAAAATAATAAAATAAGTTAATATATTATTATTCACCCCCCCCCCCCGAAAAAGACAACCAAAGGTGAGAAAAATGCACCTCACCTCTTCCCTCTCCCTTACCTTGGGAAGTGTTTATATTGTTTAAAGAGCTTCCTAGGAGAAAGGCATGTTTTATTTTAAATTTTAAATTCAGGCAATGATAAGATACATTTTTTTCAAATGATATTTAGGTATGTGATTTGATGTGATTCAGTTTTTAATTCATCCATTAGCTCATTGAAGTCATTCATTTGAAATGAAGAATTCCTATCTATTGATTGTATCCGCTTTACCAGTGACCCGAGTGTTGCTCTTCGAGAAAAGAAAATGTTAGACTTAATTCTGCCTGGTTCTGTACTCAGAGTGCTCCCGAAGCATTAGAGCAGGGGTTCTCAGTCTTTTGTACTGGTGACCCCTTTCACAGAGCAAGCCTCTGAGTGCTTTTTATAAGTTAAAAACACTTTTTAAAAATATATGTAACACCATTTTAAATGCTGGAGGCAAGTGGGGTTTGGGGTGGAGGCTGACAGCTCGTGACCCCCCATGTAATAACCATGTGACGCCCTGAGGGGTCCCGACAGCCAGTTTGAGAACCCTTGCATTAGAGTATAGAATGCACGTTGACCCCTTCTGAGTGACAAATTAAAATATAGAGGAGCTACTGGACAGGCTGTTTGTAATAGGAGCTATGGAGAAGTATTCCAGGGTGAGGGTTGTTGGTCAGTGGATGCGATCCAATGTGTGTCCTCTGATCTGGTAATAGTACCTACACAGCAGTAAGTGAGATTTTACCTGCCCAGTGGTAAACCTATGAGTGGGAATGCAGCTAGTTAGTGCATTCCATTACTGTTAATGCAAGCACATTTTAACTTTTTTTACCTATTTTATAAAAGTCCAGAATTTGACCCATTCATTGTAAGAAAAAAAAAATCACTAAATTACAACATTACAAAAATACAAAAGACTGTCTTTCAGGGCTGCAATAGCCACTTTAACTTGAAAAGAACAATCATGCACATTAATGACTACATTCTTGAGGAACTTGCGGTTAAATTATAGTCCCTCCACCCCTGGACACAGTTTATTAAAATATTTCCCATTTTCCTCCCGTCCATAAATAGTTGCTCTTAAATGCTCTTAACAAACCTGTCAATGCCATATTTTCAGTTCGATTAAAATATTAGAACATATTTGAGGATTATATATGAGAAATGATTGAATATAGTGAGGATCATTTAATCCATTCCCAATTAAAGAGAGGTTAGTTTGGTAAGACATATAAGAAAGAGAATAACAAGTCTGGTGCTTAACTCTGTGTTGCTTTCAGTAGGTATGAAATCAGATTCCGCATGGCTCTGGAACTCTCCACCTTTTGTTGCTTTCACGGATCAGCCTTATTTCACACTTGAAATACCAAGTGGGGGTGGTGATAACAAGCCTGAATAATGAGACTAAAAAGCATCTGTTTGCTTGTGGTCATTCTCAGTTTTGTAAGATAGAGTGACTTTACTCCCAGTTTCACCTGGTGTTTTTTTTTTTCTAAGCTGTAGGTAGGAAACCCATGTTTTCTGGGTTTCAGTACAATAATCTGGGTGGAAATAGAATGAGTTGCTGATAAATTTGAATTGCTACAAGAGTCTGGATTATTGGAGTATCTGGTCTCCTTGTATTGAATTTTATTTTGGGGTCTCATGTACTGGCTTTCTTATGTGACTAATTCTGGACTTCTAATTCCTTGTTCTGTTTCATATTCTAAATGGCTGCACTTACCAAAATATCATTCAGGAATTATGTTATGGCTGTTTGCCTCATCATCCTTCTGCTTTCCCAATGATTCTAAATTGGGTTCCTGGAGCAATCTTCAAGGTCAGTAGCTTTTTCATTAAGTGCAGAGAACCTTAGCTTTTCTGAGTTACATGAGTTCCTGTGCTCTGGGCCACTGATTCTACTTTTAGTAATTTCCATTTATTTTTGTATTTGGTCAAAGTTAATGTGAGTAGGTGTGAGAGTTATCAACTTTTAAAAAAATGAAGTGCTCATTCTTTGAGTCTTGTATATTACCTGCATAATTGCTGAGCTATTAAGTCCTGTCTCCTCTGTGTCATTAGCTTTAGGTAGGTCAAGAATACAGGTTCCACCTCAGCTAGGCTGAAAAGTCTATAGAAAGTGATTTTCTGTCATTCTTTTACCATAGTGGCATTTATATCTGTTAATAAGTTCTTGTTATGTTGTTGAACAATGTCAAATGCTATGTGCGATCCAAAATTATGCAGGTCTCCAACAGAGCACTTTAGAATGCAGATGTCAGCATTAATAATCTCTCGTCCCTTACCATTATTGACTTGATCAGAATAACACTTCTACAGAATTATATGTGTGCATTGTGTGTGTGCATAAACTAGAATTACACAGAACACCATTCCTGGCTTCTTCTCCCTGCTTCCAACTACAGCTGTCCACACTAGTGCACATACTCACACATGGTGCACATATTCATACTTATGCTGAGTGTCCACATTAGGCTATGCTGGACTTGGGTATAATGATGCGTACGTGTATATAAGTGTATCCATGCTGCTGCTGCGTGATGTTGGCTTTGCACACATCACACATTTGCTGAAGGCAGTTCCTATCATGTTGCCCCTCCCTGTCTCTGCAAAACTAGGTGGAAGACTTGGGGCAATAGGATGATGATCTGGTTCTACTTCTTATTGCAGGACAAATAATTGTGCAGTGGAGTAGCTGACAGGTGAGAGGCAGGATTGAATTTGGGCAGAACTTTCTGACACATTGAAGATGGCTGGTCTTCAGGGTCAATAACAATTCATTCAGCTCACACAGCACAGATATGGTGAATGTCAGTATTGCCACAAAAAGAAAAGGAGCACCTTAGAGACTAACAAATTTATTAGACATAAGCTTTCGTGAGCTACAGCTCACTTCATCGGATGCGAATACAGACTAACACAGCTGCTACTCTGAAACCTGTCAGTTTTGCCACAGTATGCCGTTGGGCTGGTCATCCCTTCTGGTGCAGGAGAATAAGCACCGTGTGGTGGGATCACATCATTTCAGAAGAGTGGAATAAGCAATGGTGGCTTCAGAACTTCCAAATGAGGAAACAGGCTTTCATGAAGCTGTGTACGGAGTTTGCACCAAACCTCCAGCATGGGAACACTCGACTCAGGGAAGTTGTACTGCTGCAGAAGTGGGTGGTTATTGCCCTATGGAAGTTGGCAACACCAATAGGTCTGTTGCAAACCACACTGGGGTTGGAAAGACCACCATGTTGGGGGCATGGTGATGCAGGTTTGAAAGGCAATTACCACAGTGACCTACTCACAAGTAATAGGAAAAGTTCAAAAATTAATGGCTGTATTTAAGAGGATATTTCCAAACTGTGCAAGGCCAGTACTTTGCCCACTACCGACAACAAGTGAGTATGTGAACTGAAAAGATCACTATTCGTTTATTCAGCAAGGTTTGAGGCAGATTCATGAATACAAACATGGAAACATTCAAGATGCCTGGTTGCTGAGGAGACCAGGATGGTACTTGAAGAGTGAAGAAGGGACTCTATTACCCAGAAATGATGTTATTCTATCCCGCGTGTCTGTGTCTTGGGGCCCCTGCATACTTGCTCCTACCTTGGCTCGTGAAATCATAGCCTAACATCAATGACCCTGGAAAAAGGGAATTCAGCTACAAGCTCTGTAGCCGCAGAATGGCCATTAAGTCCGCATTTGACAGACTGAATTCTCATTGACACTGCTTATGCACCCATCTGGATTCCAATGTGGCAAACACCAGTCATATAATTCTCATCTGCTGCACACTCCATAATGTTTGAGAGGATAAAGGGGAGGGCTTCTATCCCGAGAGGACTCGGGACAAGTCTGGCTTACAATCTCTGCACAGGCAGCTGGGTCTTACCCTCATGTATACTGGTCCCGGTTCCCTTCAGGCAAGAGAAAACAGGGATGCCATATGTGCGCACATCTTGACACAGGAGGGAGGCAGAGGATGACATCTGCCTATGCTGAGGGAAACCTTCACATCCTGTTCACAGCTGCTGGAAAAGCACCTGACAGTCTGTAGCCGTTCATTCCTGTGACAATTTAGACATTGCAGACATTGCATAACAGGACACCTCCACTGAGTTTTAACATTAGGGTTGGGGTTGTGCTGTGGAGAGTGTCAGCCAAGTTGTAATGTGGTCACTATAAAACACTTTTATGTTCACCATTCATGCTTGTTTACAAACCTTTGTTAGCAGGAGCACTCAATTGCTTGACAACCTTAACCACTCTTGCACCCAGAGGTGCTACCTGTATTTAGTGGCTGTTGTGGAACAACAATCCCTACTATGCTTGAAATTGGTCAAGATTTCAGGTGGGGAAGGAGAGGGCATCTAGTCACAGGGTAATGGCAAATGCTGTCTTTGCCTTTACTCTTACTGGAATTGTGATTCGATTTTCTGCTTGTAAACTGAGCCATAAAGATGTTATTCTAGCCCTTTTCTGTCTTCTGAGTACTGCTGAGTTGAGGACTAGCAGTGCTTTATGTGCTTACACATTCTACTTTCCCCATCCCTCTGGATGTCCTTGGGACCCTGGATATTTCTGAACCATGGAAGTGGGAGAAGTCTGTGTGTGTGCGCGGGGGGGCGGGGGTGCAGTGGCATGACTTCTCCTTGCAGTTTCTTTCCCAAAAGCCACATTGCTGGTGTGACAGGAGGTATCACACTAGTCACCAGAAGTGGGGTCGTCCTGCACAGTTTTAGTATGGATTCATAACCTACTACTAACATGAAAAATATTTCCAGAGGCTCAGATACCAGAGTGACAAGTGCATTAGAAGGACCCCCATAGAACAGAATAGACTTCTTTCAAGACTGAATGAATCTGCATTTAGGAGGGATTTTTTTTCCCAGCATATTGACTGCCTGTATTATGTACCATTTTAATTTTTATTCTGAATGCATCTTACTTTGATAGGAAGGAAGGAAGAGAATAATTGTATGAATTCTGTGTCATCTTCATTCTCAATTTCTTTTTTTCCTTTTGACCATCTTTCTTGATAACAGTTCTGAAAGGACTTGCAAGTCGAGTTTGCTCTTAAGCTTTATAGGCAGTCATTCTTCAGAAATAATGCCAGATAGTTACATAATTATTAAATTATTTAGTTTTTAAAGGTTGAATATTATTAGGTTAAATAGAGTGCTTTAACTTACAGTCAAAAGAACACTTGACTATGTGTTCCACGTGCATGGTTAAAAAAGATTGTTGTAAATCTCGAGCCTTCAATCCTGGTTTCCTTATCAACGTGACATGAAGAAAATAAAGTCAAATATAAGGTCCCAAATAATAAGAGACAGTGAAAGAAGAATGTTAAAGTTCGAACTATAAAGTTTGCAGATGTATTTATACCAAAAAAAAATACAATTAATTTAAGTTCTGTTACAAGCACTGTAATGTACAGGGATATGATAAACAACCTTCCTGACGTGAAAACAAATGCTATTTTTTTTTAATTCTAGCTTTGTACATTAATGCTAATTAAGGAATACTTCTTTTTCCCAATATCTCCTTTTTTGTGCTTTGCATAATTTTGACATGCCCAGCAGGTTTCCTTTCATACCAAGCATACGAATGGTCAATAGTGGAATAGAAAGTGAGAAGAGTATATCTCTAATATAATACAATCCTTGAAAAAAAGAGAGAGAAAATCTGCAGATTAATTATGAATAATGTTACCTTAGATTTCAGTTGTATGTTTCTAGTAATTTCGTGTAGCTGTCGTTTTTACTTAGTATCTCAAAACTGTAGTTGTGTTCAAAGTTGTTGAAACTAGCTTTGAGAAAATACCACAGTAAATACTTAGCTAAGTAGTTCAAGGTCAAAGTTCTGCTTTAGTAGAATTCAAAATAATTTGCTTCATAAAAATTTAATGCATTTTAAACTAATCAACAGTTTTAAATTTTGTGGGGGATTTAACTTCTTTTTACAATTAAAAGTATGCTCAGAATATATAAATGGCCTAATAGCACCATCTTCTGACAAGTTGCAATTTCTGCAGTAACCTTGAAGAGAACATGTTATTTTAATCGTATGTATACATATTTTGGTTGCTGTCACAATGAAGGATGGCTTTCTTCATGTAAACAGAAATCTTGGGATTTCAGGGGGAAAGGTGTGAGAAATAAATATAAGAGTAACCCCATGCATTCTGACAGAGAGAATTGGCTGGATGTCATAGGGCAGAAACTACTTATTTTACTCTCAAGTTTCATGAAAAGAAACACTGAATAGAACGCAGTCCGTGCAGTTAAATGTCTCAAATTGTTGGTAAAAGATTTAGGCAGCAAGCAAGATTTTGGATTAACAGAAACATTTCAAAAGGGTATCAGTGTCAGACATTTGGAAAGATATATTTAGCATTTGATATCCCTAGTCTACACTGTAAATGCAGGAAAGAAGATTTCTGCAAATCTGTAAACATATGTTAGCAGTTAAAAACACTGCTGATTTTAAGTATATTATATATTTGTTGTAATTTCATTAGTAATAGTACCCGATTTTGCCTTTTTTTGCATACCACACATTGCTATTGCTTGGTAATTTTGGATGTGCAAGGAGTGTAAGCTCTATAAAGGCCCAGATTACTCAGGCAGTCAACAGACCTTGATCTGTTTTAATAAATTTATTAGAGAGACAAGGTGGGTGAGCTAATATATTTTATTGAACCAACTTCTGTTGGAGACGGAGATAACCTTTCAAGCCACACAGAGCTCCTCTTCAGGTCTGGGAAAGTTATTTCCAGCATCACATCAAAATGCAAGGGGGTCCAGATTGTTTAGCATAAGTAGTTAGTACATATTTCAAAAAGAAAAGGAGTACTTGTGGCACCTTAGAGACTAACCAATTTATTTGAGCATAAGCATCCGATGAAGTGAGCTGTAGCTCACGAAGGCTTATGCTCAAATAAATTGGTTAGTCTCTAAGGTGCCACAAGTACTCCTTTTCTTTTTGCGAATACAGACTAACACAGCTGTTACTCTGAAACCACATATTTCAAGGGACCATTCAAGGTAGAATGGGCTGTAACACCTCTGCAGTCATAGGACAAAAATATGGGGTTAGTGCGCTGTAGATTGTTGTAATAAACTGTACACTCAGTGTCCCTGTCCAGTCCATGTTTTTTAGTGTCTAGCACAATAATGAATGTAAGCGCCCATTCTTGTCTTTTGAAAGTATTATGCAGGATTCCTTTGATGATGGGGACTAATTGGTCAGACACAAAGTGATCACTTTGTGAAAAAGTGTTGTGAAAAGTGTTCACCACAGGTGATATGGTTCACCAACAGGAGATAGGATGTTTTTGTCTTTTATCATTTTTATCTTGTTGACATTTTGAATGAAAGTCACTAGAACTCTTCAGATTTAGATTGCAGCTCATTTTTGTGTATATGTTTGCTTCTTTTTACCTGTAAATAACTTATTTCTTTTTCCTAGTTAATAAACCTTTAGATAGTTTATTACAGGATTGACTACAGGCACTGTGTTTGGTGTAAGACCTAGGGTACCAATTGATCTAGGGTAGTGGTCACCAACCAGTCGATCGAGATCAACTGGTCAATCCTAGAGGATCTCCCAATCGATCGCAATCTCTGGTGGCACAGAGAGGCTGCCACTAAGACAGGCTCCCTGCCTGCCCCAGCCCCACGCCACTCCTGGAAGTGGTCAGCATGGCCCCGTGGCCCGGGGGACAGGGCAGCAGGAATCTCCCTCCGCGCGCTGCTCCTGCCTGCATGCTCCCATTGGCTCCTGCCTCCACAGCTCCCATTGGCCAGGAACGGGGAGCTGTGGCCAATGGGAGCTGTGGGGACGGTACTTGCAGAGAGAGGCAGTGCGCGGAGCCACGTGCGACTCCCCCCCGTCCCCTTCCCAGGAGTCGCATAAGTAGTTGGTCCCTTCTGGGAGTGGCATGAAGCGGAGTTAGGCAGGAAGCCTGCCTTAGCGGCAGCCATGCTGCACTGCCGACCAGGAGCCTCCAGAGGCCAGTGCTGCCTGGCAGGAGGCCACACCCCAGTCCTGAGCTCCTTCCCGGAGCCAGCACCCCAAACCCCCTCCTGCAGCCCAAGCCCCAGCCCTGAGCCCGCTCCCAGAGCTAGCACCCCTACCCCCTCCTGTAGCCCAACACTCTGCCCCAGCCCAGAGCAACCTCCCAGAGCCCACACCCTCTCCTACATCCCAACATTCTGCCCCAGCCCAGAGCCCACTCCTGCACCCTAATTCCCTCCCAGAGTTTGCACACCTCACCCCCTCTTGCACCCCAATCTCCTGCCCCAGGCTCAGCCCAGAGCCCCCTCCCACATTGCGAACTGCTCAGCTCCAGCCCAGAGACTGCACTCCCTCCCGAATCCCTACCCCAGCCTGGTGAAAGTGAATGAGGGTGGGGCAGAGTGAGTGACGGAAAGACGGGGAGATGGAGTGAGTGGGTCGGGGTTTTGGGGAAGGGACTGGACCTCAGGGAAGAGGCGGGATAGATCCTGTGTTGCCCTTAAATTCAAAAAGTGATCTTGGGCATAAAAAGTTTGGAGACTACTGATTTAGAGTGAGTGACTGAAAGCAACCTGAATATTTTTGTGATTTTTGATATAAGTAATTTATCACTAAGTCCAATTTGTCTGGGTGGCAAGATAGACTGGAGACCCTAAGGTGATAGTCTGTGACCCCATGGTAAGACTGTTACAGTGGTCTAGGAGTTCACATTTATTATTAAGTTGATGAAATCTAATTATAGACCATTCCACTATGGGTGCCTGGCCTGTTTCTCACATTCTGCCCCACCATGAGCCAATCCAGGCAGTGTGTCAGAGATAACGCAGTGATCAGAGTCAGGAGTTCTGAGCAAGTAGGGACTAGGGCTAGAGCAGAGGCAGGCATGGGTTCTGGTAAGGGCCGATGCACAAAGTTGGTCTGGCACAGCTGCAGGTGTGCAACGCATTGAGCAGTCACTATGCTGCTGTTACTACCAGCCTTAAATAAGGAAATGTTGGCCCTTCTGTCCAATCAGAGCACAGACACTTAGTGAGGGTTTATTGAGCCTAGCCAAGCTTATTGCATTCTTATGTGACTGCACATGGAGCCAACTGAATTCTTAACAGTACCTTGCCTAGCATGCTGTTGACCGTGTGTTGTTAGGGTCACTGGTGAAATTGCCTCAGGAGATTGGGAGCATGAACTTTTTCTTCTGGTTCCCAGGATTGCTCCTCTGGCTCATACCCCTTCCAATCTATTAGATACTGGAGCTTCCTCCTGACCTGTCAGGAGTTGTGGAGATGATCGACTTTGTATCCCTCCTGCCCATGGACAATTGCAGGGGGTCGACCTGGTTGGGGAAGGGCTTGTCAACAAACAGTTTGAAGAGAGAAACATGGAAGATAGGATGAATATTGAGGGATTCTGGGAGCTGAAGCTTGAAGGCCACTGGATTTATTTGTCTGATGATGTGCAAACACCCAGGCATTGGTGGTCAAGCTTGGCTGAAGGACAGTCCATTCTTGGGTTCCAAGTCAAGAGCCAAACCTTATCCCCTACTTCAAGGTTGGGGAAGCCTAGTGCTTTCGATCCACATAAGTTTATGGGTTTCACATAAACTTGATTGTGGCAAAGCTGATCGACAATGGTGGACACGTGGTGGTCTTGGTTTTCTGAAAAAATGAGAACATAATGTAAGTGAATCATCACAAATTTGTGGAAGATGTTGCAGAAGACATTGTTCGTGAAATGCTGGAAGGTAGCGGAGGCATTACAGAGACCAAATGACATGACCAGGTATTCAAAATGGCTGTATCTTCTCCAAACTGCTGTCTTCAATGCCTCCCCCTGTTGGATTCTAACTAGCTTGTATGTTCCATGCACATCTAGCTTCATGAAGACCCAAGCCAAATGGAATCTTTCCAGGAGTTTGTTTATGGGAGGAAGCGGGTATCAATTGTGGATGGTAGTCTTATTTAGGGATCAATAATCAGTACAGGTTGGAGGGAGCCATCTTTCTTAGCCACAAAGAAGATAGGTGTTCCTGTTGGGGAAGGCAATCCCTTTTCACAGATTTTCCTCAAAGTACTCATACAAGGACTGCAGCTCAGGTTGGGATAGGGCATAAATGTATCCAAAACAAACCTCCATTCCAGGTTGAAGGTTGATTGGGCAATTGTACTATGGTGAGGAAGTAGAGCATGTTTTCTTCTGTTTGTCAAATATCTTGGCATATTCTAGGTACTTGGCAGGAGTTCAGGCAATGCTAATGAATCTTCAGTTTGTGACTCTGAATCATTCGAGGGCGGGAGCATGCTGAAGAACATGACCATCTGTCTCCTGGAGCTGGGGAGGCATGCTCATCTGCACCGCAGGGAACAGAAGGATACAGATCACAAGAGGCAGCTGATTCGGGGGTCATGAGTGACATGCCAGGAGATACTACCAGGACTAGCAGCAAGTATGAAGTGCAGATTACCTTGAACTGCAAGATCTCTTGTGATCGCCAAGGGTAATGACCTCAGAGGGGACTGTCCGATCCACAATGAGTCCTGAAGAGAGAAGTGACCCATCATAGCCTTGACAAGCTCAGCAAAGTCCTTGCAAAGGATGAGATTTGATGCCCTTTAACCAATTACTGGTCAATGAAGTTGCCATAAGCACCTGAGTCAACCAATGCTTGAAGTGGACATCTGGCATTGCAGAATGCCGGAAGTGAAGAGGGAGATGGGGAGAGGTAGTTTGCTGGTTAGGAGTTGGCATGATTCTGGCAGATAGGCATCAGTGCAATTCACTATGTGGAGGAGGGGAGCACTGTGGGAAGAAGTGGCCCCCTTACTGGGGATGGGCTGTGGCGTTTTCCGACCTGCAGGTGGATTGGTCTTTGGTCAGGCACTCTGCTACAAGTTGCCCAGGCATCCCACAATACAGGCACAACCCCAATGCCCAAAGACAGTTATTTTCATCAGCGGAAAGGTGGGGCTGGGCTCAGTCAACTTGCATCAATTCAAAGTCTGGTAGGGCAACTGGGGCACCAGGAGATAGAAGAACTCTGGCTAGCGGAGGTCGGGTGGCATGTTGCTTTTCTTGGGCTGACTCTATTAACCAATGACTCCTAATACAAAGATTAGTTAAGACTTCCACTTTAGGTGGAGGTTACACCCATGCTAACTCATCTTTGATAGAGTTGTAGAGTCCCTGCCTCAACTGGTATCACTGAACAGCTTCATTTCAGTGGGTATCTGCAGCCAGGCATTGAAATTCTGCTGCATATTTGTCAACAGACCCAGGACCTTGCCGGAGGGCATGGAGAACAGTCTCTGCATTACATTTTAAATTCGGATTATTGAAGATGCCTGCTGTTGCCTGTAAAAGTTCTCAAAGTGTTCAGAAAGAGGACTGGACACCTCCAGAAGTGGGGATGCCCATTTAAGGGCCTCTCTGGTGAGCAGAGTAAGTACTAATCCTACTTGGGGCTGATCTGTGGGGTAGGACAATGGCAGCAACACAAACTGGAGATGTCATTGGCTAAGGAACCCATGAAACTTGGCATAATCCACATCAAATTTATCAGGTAGCAGCAGCTTGGGCCCACGGAGGACAGAAGACACTCCGTGGTCTTGTACCTGGGCCTGAAATATCGCATTCTGATTATGTAGTGCAACAACATGAGCTTGCGGTTCCTGCAAGTCCCCAACAACATCTGAGGTGGGTTGGGCTCCTGCTGGGGCCCTTCTGGAGAGGAGTTCCATGCCATGGGACAAAGTCCCCTCTTATCTTCTAGTGGGTTGCTCAAACTGTAACACACTGAGGTGTAGGTGGGGTATCCTCGTGGTCAGAACAGGAATCTGACCTAGTGGTTGGAGCAGAATCAAAGCAGAACTGGAGTTGTGGTCAGGAGATAAGCCAGTGGTCAGAGCCAGGAGTCAGGAGCCAGACCAGAACTGAAGAGGCAGATCTGGAGTTTTGGTCAGGAGACAAGCCAGTGGTCGTAGCCAGGAGTTGAGAGTTCTGAGGAAGGTAGGAACTAGGTCTGGAGCAGGAGCAGGCTTGGATTAAAGCAAGGGCTGGTACAGGAAGCAGACTTGGCAGAGCTGTGGGTATGGAACACATTGAGTAGCCACTGTGCTGTTGTTGCTACCAGGCTGTTGGCCCTTCGTTTCAATCAGGGAATTATCAATCATCAATTAGTGAGGGCTTAGTGGGCCCTGCCAAGGTCATTGGGTTACTAGGAGATGGCACCCAGAGCCAGCTGAGAGTCTGACATCCATTTAGAAATATTAGAGAAATTTATTGGCGACAGTCCCAGCAGTAATGAATGCTACTTGACAAGTGTTGATAAAGAATTATACAGTCTCATTAGGAAAAATGGATGATGGAGACAGTACCAGAAGAATTTATGGAATGGAAAGTAATCACACATCATATGGAAAGGAAACAAGGAGTGCTGTAGCCTACCCCAAGTAATTTGTAAACATACATTTTATTTCTGAAGTCTATTATGTCTTAGAAAGAGACAAGTTTTGGTAATCCCTAGTTTTAAAATGTATGCATAAGGTTGTAACCATATGAGAACATTTCATCTTATCATGAATGTAGAGATTAATTATGTTTAATGCTTAGAGATGGGCTAAACAGGAAAAACATGCTACACGTTGCCATAATTCCTAGAAGCCATTGGCAGGGATTATCTTTGAGAGTGATCTCTGAGACTGGTATTTCGTTTCCAACTTTGTAATGGTGGGTATAGGTGTGTTATGTAGACACTGTGTTGAGAGATACTTGAATATTTCCAGGGATGACAGTAACATTTCTAATAATAAATGATTAAATGGAGCATGAAATTACATGCAGTAGTCCCAAACTAGAAGACAGGAATCTTCATGGAAGAGAAGTGGTTGTTATTATTAAGGTCATTTTGGTAAAGCTATCATACCTCTAGTGTGTAACCAGATGGGATGGCCCGTGTTATAGCATAATGGCAGTAGATGCTAGTATTGGACTACTTGTGTCGTTTCCTCAGACATGTGAGGCACATTGTTCTCAATCACTTTCAATATAGTGATGTTACACCCCCAAAGACAGTTCTGTCTTGCTGGTGCTATGACATTTTTATTTTCAAAAATATTGAGTTAGGACAATGGTGGTGTACTCTGGGCGGGGGAGGGGCGAGGGAGGGGGGGGAAGCATTGTACTATAGTGTTTGGCATACACAAATACATAACATATTCATGTGTATACACTCAGGGAAGAGAATTGTCAGTAAAGGTAGTTCTAGCCTATCTGTCATTCTGACGTTCACTGTGTTTATGGTATGTTGAAACAAATTAAAAGGTAGGGAAACATTATTCGAAAAGGACACTTAGGAACACAGCTTTAATGAACTGAAGAGTTGTACAGAAAAAAGTAACGATTTGTATAAATCCACAAAGTTTTATTACTATAAAACTATTACTGTACTGGAAATTGATATAAGTATTAGAGTAATTATCCTTAAATGAAGCTACAAATACAAAGCTCAACAGATGAGTCAACCTACTGTGGATTAGGGGAAAGATTGTGTATAGCAAAAGTTCATGAACCTATTTCACACCTGCTAAAAATCCGGTTGATGTAAGATTACTCATCTAGTAATAATTGAAACCTATTGTAATTCTATTTTACTAATTTATGTTTTAACTGTCTGGTGTGCAGGTAGTTCACTGCTTGGGTTTCAGCATATGTTACTCATTGAAGTCTGGAAGTGCTCTGGGAGTTTTGGATTACCACCTGGAAGTTGTACCCCCTTCTTCCTGCTGATAAAATCTAGCAAGGTGATAGTAGGTCCTTTGCTGGAAGAGATTGTTGATGCTTCTCTTCAGGAAGGCAGAGTGCCAATATCTCTTAAAGAAACAATGTTTAAGCTCTTGGCCAAGAAACTATCCCTTGAAGCTAAGAATTTTGCCAATCGCTGCCTTTCTTTAGGGAATAATTTTGAGCTGGTTTTGGGATGGCCACTCTAGCAATGGCTGCAGTCCTCAGATTCCCTTGGCCGCTCTCTGGCTGACTTTTTAGCCTAGCACTGGTTTCACTGATATAATTCTCTCTTGATGATGTACAAAGATCCAGCATCTGCATCCAATTCTCTTAAAGCAGATTTTGAGGCTGCTGATATGCCTGTGGATTCTTGCAGCAATGGGTATAATTGCATTTGAATGACTGATTTTTTAAAAATTTGTTTTCCTGAGATAATCCATAGGGTACTATTGGGCCGTTGCTCTTTTCTGCCAAGGATACTCTCCAACAGGATACCAAGAGTTTTATTTTGTTCACTTCTCTGATTAAGTACATATATGAAACCATTAGTGAAGGTAGGGATACAGAGTAGCCTGTCATCTCTCCAGAGTGTGTATGAGAGACACTTCCACATCTCTGTCTCATTGGAGATTTGGTAGTCAATCGATTCACTCTCTGTCTAGACACAACTGGGACCTGATTAATAGCTGAGTATTGAAGGGTAAATCCACGTAATGTTTGGAGTCTGGCTGGAGGAAACAACCAAAATAAACAGTAGATCTGATTTTAGCTCCCTTGATTGATGGAGTTCGTCTCCTTTTGGTAGGCAGGTTCACAACCTGGGGGTTTTGTTAAATTCTCAGATGCTTCTGGATGTTCATATAGCAGCAGTGATCAAAAAGCTTTGTTATGTCTTTGCTTGGCCAGGAATAGAGCTGGTCAAAAATATTTCCATTAGAAAATACTGTCAATTTTTGCACAATGTTTTACTGAAATTTTTTGAGAAAATTTGAATCAAAATGGGGTATTTAATTTTGATGTTCATTTTGAGTTTATCGTCTTGGTTTATTTCTTCCCAACATTTTAATTTCATTTGGATTTGATGTGGAATTTTTTCAGTGTACTGTGCTTTGTCTTGTCACATGTAACCCTGTGTCCTTTTTTGTTGTTGGAGTAGTGCACATTGTTTCAGATTGGTTCTGTTTTACCATTGTGATGACATGGTGAACAGCATCTTTCAGATAGTAGCAAGCCCCGACTTTGGGTGAGGCTGTGATTGCAGGACATGCATCTTTGAAGAAAGAGAGCAGTGATTACTAGGCACTGTGTCTATTTGTGACCCCCACAGGTCCTATATGCTGTTACGAAGAAAGGCATATTTATTGATTTCACCTCACAAACCCCCTCTTCTCTTCCTTCCTACTGCTTTCCCCCATTCTGAATGATGAAAAGAGGGAGTGGAAGTGGTTCAAGTCACACTGAAGTTGTCTGACTCCCTCACAAACAAACAAGTTTTTTTTTCTGATGCTGCTCCTAATACAAGTAAGTTGCACCATCCCTCACATAGGTCCCATATGAGAGCTGTGTTAATGGATCCAAAAGGCCCCAGCGTGAGGCTGCTCAGAAGTAGCATTCTTCTATGTAGCAATTTGGGGTGGGAAAAAGACCAACACTCGAGGCTTGCACTAGCTCAGTAGAGAAAGTGTTGTGGAAGCTCCATGCCATGAACCCCAGGAAGTGAAGGGAGAGAAACCAGATTGCCTAGAGGGGCAGTCAGCAGAATTAATTTTGTCTCAGGCAGACATCTCCTCGGGAGGAGGAGGTTAGTGTACTCTGATTAATCAAGTACTATATGAGGTTGTTTCTCTTCTATAGGCTGACTCCCAGTGGGCCAATGCCTTAGACCATCAGCTAAAGCTCTCTCTAAGTCTTTGCTTCATTACTTCAGTTCTAGAAAGGTTTCAATTACTAGTCACAACTTCCTTCTCTGCTGAACATGGTTTTGATGGGAACACGAGTGGGAAAGGTAGTGCTCCCACATTGCATTTCTCTCAGTTGCAACCATGACCGCACATCAGCCCACTCCTGCAAGATACATTAACCAGACATCCTCCTGGGTTAGGCAACATTTCACAGTTGATGCTAGGAACAGTCCCAGTGCCATTTGCCAACTATGAAGATATAGGGTCACTCTGAGCTATGACCCCAAAAGGCTGGGGACATTAGCTGTGCTGAAACACATAGAACATAATCACAGAGCACATGCAGCAGTTGGGCTAGCTCAAGAGAAAAGCAAACAAGGACTGGGTCCACAACAGAGCAAAGGTTGACACCAGCAATGTTTTCCATGGTATTATCAGCTGAATCTCCCAGCAATATTCCACAGACCACAGCAGAGTGTGTTCGGGGGGGCAGAAATATGATCACAAATACCCTACGCTATGTCACTAACCATTACATATGAGAGGATGCTGGCTATGGACATGCTTCCTTCTCTCCTCGTGGATAGAGGATAAGGGCTTCAGAGGCCTTATGGCTACAGCTGCTCCCAAGGGGGGAGATGCCTTCCACTCTTTCTATTTTGCTAAAAAGACCAGATCTGTGTGCTGCTGTGGGAACTGCAGCACAGAATGCCCTGGATATCTGCGAAGAATGGATGGTGTAACTGATTACATATCTGTTACACCCCACTGAGTGAGCAGCAGCATAAAGGCTAGCAGCAGCACTAGGAACTTGTACACTGTCATGTGACAGCCCACCACTCTTTGCTTATGTTACGAACACAGCATACCTCCAGAATCAAATTATTTCCAGACAAATTGTGTGCTGTGGTGGAGGAGTGGCGAAGGCTATACACCCTCCATGCTGGGTTTGTGGCAACAAATAATGCATTAAATATTGCAAAAGCAGGGCAGGAATTGGCTTTCCAATGTGTCCCTTGCTTCATTCACTGACCTTAATGGTTGTGAGGCAATTGCTGGAGAGCGATGCCTGGGTGAAGGCACTACAGGAAGGCACTTCCTGGTCAGTGGCCAGGAAGATCTGTTGCCATTTCAGCTGGTACAGTGCAGCATACCACATACTTAGCTAAGGGGGACACTTTCTCTGTCTCACCAGCAGTTGAAGCAAAAGGTGGGGACCACGTGGAACACCACCTTTCACAGGCTGGAACATCTGTCTGAGCAGATAGTAGGAGTGATAGCATTCTACATCCCTGGCTCCAGACAAGCA
Organism: Lepidochelys kempii; assembly: GCF_965140285.1. Classification (NCBI taxonomy): domain Eukaryota; kingdom Metazoa; phylum Chordata; order Testudines; family Cheloniidae; genus Lepidochelys; species Lepidochelys kempii. Next base: position 72,095,907 of record NC_136388.1, read on the forward strand.
TAGACAGACATTAGCCTCCATTTGTCACCTTCCCACTGGTCATTCATGGTAACTCTGATAGATGTTATAAGTTACTTGGAAGTCACAAAGCTAGCCAGCAGGGATGACGCTGGAACTAGCCACATAATTCTCTTACAGTATCTGTTGGGGAGAAAACTGACCTACACGAAGAGGTCTAAAGTGTGATGACAGTCGTGAATCCTTGGTAGATGGGAATCATGCTGTCTGCTCTTCTAGGAATATGCCACCTCCACATCATCGGGGAGCAGAAGCACTACTTGATGGGAACATATCTAGAACTCCGAGTCAAAAGCATCATGGTTTCCATCCTCCCAGGTAACAGGCAGGCAGGTCCCACTTGTAAGGAAGGCTGAACATCATGGTGACTGAAGTCATTGCTCCTGGCCCTCTAAGACATGGGCAGCAGCATACTCATCACTAGGAATTAGCTGAGGTACTCAGGGTAAAATCTTCATATATAGATGCAAGAACATTTTGAATTATTCCTTGTGAGAGAGGATGGGATAGTTGAGGAAGAAAAGTCTACATTTTGTGGGTTTGGGCAAGTGCTTTAACTGTAGATATTGTTTGTAACAATGTTGCTTTTGTATGTGTACCTAGAATTATGGGTAAATGCACTTTAAATTGAAACATAAATGTGCTGGTCTGTAGATTCTCCAGGCTAATGGCCTCAAGTAAGATTAACTAGAGATTAATGTAATAATATTTTTCATTATCTCTGGTGTTCTATTTGGTATACTGAGGGTGAATTAACTGCTTTCTTATTACTCTCCCCTACCTCCTTTTCATCCTTATACTTCTCTTTCCAAATATGGAATGTAGGTAACACAAAAAACATGATTCAATGAGAACTAATTACAAAATACAAGAGTGGGTGGTACCAATTTGCATTGTTGGAGCTTGAAAGTTTCAAGTTTAACATATTTTCTGGTGACTTATTTATTCACATATTCCATAAAATGCAGAATTACCCATGAGGCATCCAAGACAAAGAAGATGCCAAGAGACTAATGTGTTTGCATTTCTAAGTTTCCTTGGAGTGACTACAAATACAGTATAATTTAGAGTGGAACAATATGTCTGTATTATTAACAACAATAATTTACTTTGCCTATTGTAGTTTGGCCTCAGCCAAAAAAAAAAAAAAAAAGGACATGACGTGTGTTTAGGGGAATGAAAGGAAACAGGCTGCAATTTCAGATGACATAAATATATATAAATATCCATAAATTGTCACTCATCAAATCAAATTCCTGTGTTAACTCTCCATATTAAGCCTTGTATGCCCACAGATTTCCCAGTGCTCACTCTTTGGGAGGATCAATCCTTAAGCTCTAAATCCTCAAACTACCCCTTTTTCCAGAGTCAGTCTTCAGTGCAGGGTTGCTTTAAAAATAAAATGTCCCCAGTCTACTTTTGGACTGTTTACTCCTTGCACCAGGGACTAACACTTCTTGAATGCCTGAAAAATGCCAAACATTTGATGGCCTGAGGAGATAGCTCTTGCTTTTGGTGACAGATGTCCTGGATTTAAACTTGATATCCTGTGGCAAGGGCTAAATCTATGGCACCTCTATAGAATTAAGAGAATAGTGGATTTTTTCATTTGGGGGTCGAACTGAAAAATCCAAAAGATATTCTGGTTGGGTTTTCATATTTTGTTTTTAGTTTTTCATTTTCATTTCACATAAATTTTCAGGTGTTTTTCACCCCTTCTCAAAATCAGCTATTTTTTTTAAACAAAACTCCATTTTAAAACAGTCAGAATGTTTAGTTTCAAAGCTGTTGAACTGAACCATTTCAGAAATGTTAAAATGGAAGAGTTTGGCACTGCCTAAAAAAATAGTGTTATTTTTTTTCCCCACAAGCTGAAACTATTACTTTAATTCACAAAGGGTTTGGTACCATGAAAAATGCATTTTCTGATTAAATTTCTATTCGTTGAAATGGATTTGCCCAGGTCCACTCCTTTTATTGTTGGGGTGAAATTCTTTGGCCTGTGTAATGCAGGAGGTCAGGGTAGGTGACTATAACGGTCCCATCTAGCTTTAAAATATACGATAAATAAGTTATAATTGACCAGTATCTCAAAGGAAAAAATCTCTTTATAAGAGATTTTTATAAGAGATATCTCTCTGATCTTATAAAGAAAAGGAGTACTTGTGGCACCTTGGAGACTAACCAATTTATTTGAGCATAAGCTTTTGTGAGCTACAGCTCACTTCATCAGATGCATACTGTGGAAAGTGTAGAAGATCTTTTTATATACACACAAAGCATGAAAAAATACCTCCTCCCACCCCACTCTCCTGCTGGTAATAGCTTATCTAAAGTGATCACTCTCCTTACAATGTGTATGATAATCAAGGTGGGCCATTTCCAGCACAAATCCAGGGTTTAACAAGAACGTCTTAGGAGGGGGGGTAGGAAAAAACAAGGGGAAATAGCCCCTACCCCCCACCCCAAGACGTTCTTGTTAAACCCTGGATTTGTGCTGCAAATGGCCCACCTTGATTATCATACACATTGTAAGGAGAGTGGTCACTTTAGATAAGCTATTACCAGCAGGAGAGTGGATTTGTGTGTGTGTGGGGGGGGAAAGAAAACCTGGATTTGTGCTGGAAATGGCCCAACTTGATTATCATACACATTGTAAGGAGAGTGATCACTTTAGATAAGCTATTACCAGCAGAAGAGTGGGGTGGGAGGAGGTATTTTTTTCATACTTTGTGTGTATATAAAAAGATCTTCTACACTTTCCACAGTATGCATCCGATGAAGTGAGCTCTAGCTCACAAAAGCTTATGCTCAAATAAATTGGTTAGTCCCTAAGGTGCCACAAGTACTCCTTTTCTTTTTGCGAATACAGACTAACACGGCTGTTACTCTGATCTCTGATCTTATATGGTTGTTGGTGCTAATATATGCGTATGACCAAGAAACACCTTGAACCCCTTTCAAATTCACACTTACACTTACTTTTTACCTTCCAACCACCTTTCAAATTCTCTGAAATAAGATGTGGATCGGATGTGCTGACACTGAGGTGGGTTGAGCATAGATTTCTATTGCCAACCTTTTAGCTGCCAGCTCTAACCAGCTAAACTGGTGGGACCCAAGCCTACCAGCCACATTTGTTTATCTATTCTTTCTGAATATGCATTTTCCAGAAAATACTATCAGTAGTGGGGTGTGCATATTCCCTGGACATCCGCTTTCTGGTGTGGGAAAGAACATGATTTTTTGTCTTACCACGTAGATGCTGAAGCCAAGAGGGAATCAAATCTGGGAGAAACTAGTGGCACCATGTCCATGTGTGCAATTTCTTTTGTGATTCTATTGTCATGTAGTCTTAGAAATTAAATAATAGTCCTATGCTACATGGTGTGACAGGGTCAGGCCAGATGGCTATAGGAGAGTAATAGAAGGCAGATATATTAGCCCCAGGCTAAGTAGATCCCTATTCCCTGGGTAAGGTAACAGGGAAGGTTCCAGAACAATCAGGAACCTTCTGGAGACAATTAGGACAGACAGGCTGATTGGCTGCAGGTGTTCTAATCAAGAAGCTGCTAGAATCAATTAAGGCAGGCTAATCAGGGCACCTGGGTTTAAAAAGGAGCTCACTTCAGTTTGCGGTGTGCGTGTGAGGAGCTGGGAGCAAGAGGCACTAGGAGCTGAGAGTGAGAATGCGGACTGTTGGAGGACTGAGGTGTACAAGCATTATCAGACACCAGGAGGAAGGTCCTGTGGTGAGGATAAAGAAGATGTTGGGAGGAGGCCATGGGGAAATAGCCCAGGGAGTTGTAGCTGTTACACAGCTCTTCCAGGAGGCACTTTAGACAGCTGCATTCCACAGGGCCCTGGGCTGGAACCTGGAGTAGAGGGCGGGCCCGGGTTCCCCCCAAATCCTCCCAACTCCTGGCTAGACACGGGAGGAGTCGACCTGGACTGTGGGTTCAGAAAAACGGCCAAGCTGAGGACTGCCGTGAAGCTCCAAGGCGAGCAAATCCGCCAATAAGCGTAAGACCCACCAAGATCGAGCAGGAACTTTGTCGTAATGGCTACTGTACTACTGTCCAGAACAAAATTTATCAGGAAACAAATTCCAGCTGCAATTTAAACATTTGTTTTCCAGGAGTATTTACCCAAACAAAACTTTAATCACCCAGATGTTTGTGAAAAGAAAATATAAAAGGAATACAAAAATGGCAAATTGAAATTCAGATTCTAAATCACCAAAATGTTTGAAATTAATTTTTCCCACTATTGACTCTCATTTAATGGTAAGTCTAATTTGCTCTCCATTAAATTGGAAAATGGCTCCCTTTCCTCAGTGGGTGACATGAAAACATCAAATATATTTATGCATTTGTTTCTCAAATACATATCCTGTTGGTTGGGATTTTTCTCACCTCTAGGTATGGGAAGTCAAGGGGGTAAAATTCTCATTGACTTCAATGGGATCAGAGATAGATCAATACAGAGCTTTTGAAAGTCCAACTCTGTGTTCTTTTTGGTGCAGCCAGACAACAGATTATATTTCCAAAATGAAAAAGCTCCTTGGATGACATCATTAATTTATGGTGTGTATTTATTGTTCGAGAGTAATGAATGGTCTGATATGATATTGATTATGAAAATTAAAGTATGTAAGGGACCTCAGAGCATGGCATAGGTGTTTGTATATGCTTTATGAGTAAATAAGTAATCCCTACCTCACATGTCAATGAAGATGCTAGAAAATAATCATGTGAAAAGTGAACAAAATGCCAAAAGAATTAAAAATATTCCTCTAAAATGTAACAGAGATTGTTTTCCTATTTGGTTTCCTTGTTAACCTTTATTTTGAAAGAGATGCCAGGGGTCTTAATAAGTTCAGATTATATCTGGTTCACCTGGGTATTTAATGTCTTATGTGACATTGAAGATCTCTTTCAGTCTCTGGAGATCTCTATGGTATGCCTAAACACTGTGCTTAACTTTGAATGCCCTTGCTCTTGTGGGTGTGACTTAGACCCCTGGTATTACTGAACACACAGTCGATTTTTTTGTCTGTGAATAAGATTTTTTTTTTTCTACTGATAGAAAATAAGACTGTAAATCCCAGTGGTGGGACTTGAAAAATTGGGTTTGTGTGGTTAAAATCTTCTGAAAATTCTATAAAGCAGCATGAGACATTGTTCTATTCAATTTCTAGCTATTGATCCAACCAAATGCTTGTTTGGAGATTGCCTTTACAGCTTTAGTTGAACATAAGAAATACTTCTCTCTTTAGAGATAGGGTGGGTGGGGATTTCATTTACAAGGGACACATATGATGTATACGGATTTCTCATGCTGAGGTCAATAAAGGAGTTTTGCCCTTGAAAAAAGTATTGTACACCTCCCAGCTGCAGAGCTTGCTTATGTGTTAATTGCAAAAAGGATGGTGAACAGCTGACAATTGGGAAGATAAATGCCTTGACTAGCTGAGGAAAATAGTTCTGATTAAAGATATGTCAAACAAGGCAGCCTCCTGGTGTATCAGATGCCCTGTGAGAAAACTAACACTGGAATAGATTCAAAGCTGTAAGTGTCAGATTTTAGGCCAGAGGAGATTGAGACTGTCATAAAAAGAGAACTATCGTTATGAAGGGAGACATGAGCTGACCTAGTCTCTCTGCATCCTTACAGGCTAACCCACAGGTAGAATGGATATTGGTCTCAAAAGAGGTACCTACATTTGTTGCCCTCACAACAGAAACAGAAAGGTAGAGGCCTGTTTTCAGAAACAAAGAGCTAAAGGTAATCAGAACACAGGGATATGCTACACGTTGCCCTCATCTTCCTCCCTTCCTCAGACATATATTTTCCTTATTCTCTTTTATATCATTAAAATTATATTGAACTGTAATGATGAATCAATGCATACACAACTATCTATATATTTTTAACACTGAGTATTCTGAGATTTTAATCCTAGCATTGAAACTGATTCTATAGAGTGCTTTTTAACAGAGCACATGAGCACTGTAGGACAATGTCTAACACCATCAAATTACTAAGGCAAACTCAGGTTTAGGTCAGACATATCAAAGAGAAGGTACCTACATGTGACCTACATGAAAACCCTGAGCCAATCACCCCACACTTGCTAAATGTTACCAGCCCTCCACTCTTGTCCTGAGGATTCCTTCTGACACATTCCCTTCATCTGCTGCTCACTATTTCAGGGAGGACATTGCCTTGTATACCACAGCCTGCTGACAGTCCCCATGGCAAAAAGACACCATGTGCACTTCTGCAGACACAACCTATGAAACTCAGCATTGAAATGAGATATACATGATCCTTCAAAGTAAACCTTTTGTCATATCACAGTGACATCTTTGGCAAGATGCTGCAACTAATCCTTCCACCGTTCAATACAGTTATACAAGTTGCATGCAGATAAATCTGTGGAGCACAGCACAAACAATGGCAGATTCTCTTAAAACTTCCTCACATCTATTTATTCTTATACCCCACCCAATTACTAAGTCATTCTCAGTGGTTATTGCCTGCTCCAGGGGCAGATTTCAGTTTGCATTGCTGGGATGTTGTGTAACTTATCTGTATTTCCTGGTTTTCAGAGGTTTGTTAGCTATCCTCCATATTCTGGAAGGGCATGAGGCATCACTGGGCAACCTTAACCCTCCACTAACAAAGTTTTGGGGCATTTAATTGATAACTTTTCTGCTGGCCAATGCTTAGTTGTGTTAATGTTTCTACACAAAATTTCTGGCCTTCACAGGTATTTTCCAAGGCTATTTGATGTTGTATAGAATTGCATTACATTAAATTACAAACATGATGAAAATGCAGTATTGACGTAGGTGTTTCATATAGTCTATATTATTTTGTAAAGTAATATTGATTCATCTTCAGTTTGGAAGGTCAGCATAAAGTTTACAAATAAAAATATATGAGGTTTGGCAATATTATATGGTGCTTGCCTATTAAAGTACTAAAATGTGAATAGCTGCTATAGGAGCTTTTCTTTAAAAAAAAGCTTTAATATCCTCATCAACTCCAAGATGTATTCATTTGGTCTACTTTTTGGCTTATAAAAATGAATATAATGATGCAATGATGATGATGATATTTTGCACTTCTAGCACACTTTCATCTGAAGATCTCTGTGTGTACTGCTATCTATCCTTCAGGAGCAGAACACAGATTTCCTGACTCACGGCCTTGAGCTCTGTGCATCTGACCACAGACACTTTGAATAATACTTTGCTCTTCCACAATATCTAGAATCTTGAAGCACTTTATAACCTTGAATGAATGTTGCTTCAGCACATCTGCTTGAGGTAGGTAAATATTAATAACCCTCTCTAGAGGGAGATAATGAAAAACAGCAGAATTAAGTGACATGCCTAAGATCGCATGGGAAGTCTGTGGTGGCAGAACCAAAAATAGAACCCACAATTCTCAAATACTGATCCTATACTGTGACCGCAAAACTATCCTTCCAATGCTTTACAACATTAATTGAACAATTCTGTAATATGATATTCTGAGAATTACTGTAATTTATAGGAATCTCACTCTGTCACTATTGCATTAAGACTAAGTAGGCCTGATTTAGGAAAGCACTTAATCAGGTGCTTTAAGTCCTATTGACCTTCAGTGTAACTCAAAGCACCCTTCCTGAGTGGGTATGCTTTCTGAATTGATGCCTATGTAAGGTTGCGGACTGGCATTATAGAACTAGATGGAGTATCTAGTTTAAGGGAGGAGCGCTGGTCTTGTGGTACAGGCACAGGACACGGACTTAGGACAACCCTAAGTTATTTTCCTATCTTTGTCACTTGCTTTCTTTGTGATTTTAGCTCAAGCCAAGTAGATTACTCACACATTACCCCTACACCTTATATCATATTGTAAAATTGTCTGGTATGTAGTGGGGAAAAAAAAACTGTATTGAGAATCTTCATGATGGTTTCTCCTAAATGAGAAAAAAAAGAACATTACCATGACTATTTTTAGTTGACCAAGTTTTTGAGAAAGCCGAAGAAAGGTCACACAGGTTCCTCTTTTACTTGCTTGTGCAAATTTTTTCTAACACTCATGTAACTATCATACCACATAGTTGAGAAATTCTGCAGGCAAGAAAACATGGTCAATTAAGTTTAATTTCCATCACGTTTTGCGTTCATGTAGACATTAAGAAATGTAATTTGTTTGAATCCTGCAGTTTATTATTAAAATGTTAATTACTTTTTATATATTAGCATTCTCCTAGACCTCCAGCACTTGATTTATAAAATTGAAAATATATTTTTGCTGTGAAAAAGAGAGTATATTTAGCTCTATTTTAATGATCATTTTAGACATTTTTAGCTTTTATATTATTTTCATATTATAGTATATACAATATATGCAACAAAATCCTGTGGTAAATCTTATCGTCTTCAACAAACCATTGATACCCTTCAAGATACCCTTTCAGAAACAAAAAAGTAAAGCTCACCTTGACAGATTAGGAAAGAATATTGTTTCAATCTGTGCTAAATTAGCAATAGCATTGTGGGTTTTTCACCTTCCCAGGAAAAGCTGGATGTTTTTGAATGCTTCTACGGTCATGTTTTGCTGTGACAACTTTTGGCAAAATACATTGTGAGAGGAGTCTTCTAGCAGGACTCAGTTTTGTGAAGAACACTCTGTCATAGAATCAGGAAGTGTTTGCCTGGACCTTCAGTATGTTACAGGGTATAAGTAAGGTTATACCATCTTGCAATAATCCAGACATGTAAACCCTTGTCTGTAGTCCTATCCATCATGTGAGAGGAGGGGGCAGGGATCTTAGCTGCAGAGACAGATTATGGTACATATCGCATAGGAGGTAGGGCTAAATCTGGATTTCCTTTTGATTGTTTGGGTCTGCACAATTATTGCCAGGTACTGCCGGACAATGGTGTTAGGTTTTCTAGCCATGTTATTGGTATGTTAATTAGGGCATGTCTACACTTGCAAAGTTACAACGCTGGCAGTTACAGTGCCGCTCAGAGAGCGCCGAAGGAAAACCGCTGTTGTGTGTTCACACTGACAGCTGCCTGTGCAATAGTGTGTTCATACTTGCAGCGCTATTTGGAGCGGTGCACTCTGGGCAGCTACCCCACAAAGCACCTCTTTCTCTTTTGCCGCTAAGACTTGTGGGAAGGCAGAAGGGGTTGCGGGGCAGCCTGAGTCCTGTCCCAATGCCCTGTGATGCATTGCTCTGCATCCCAGCAATCCCTGTGCTTCCGTCCACGTCTGGCACCATCTTTCAACGGTTTGTATGCTGCACGCCTTGCCTGGCCGCTTTCGGGCTGCAGGAATGGATCCCGAGCTGTTGAGCAGTATGCTGCTCACACTAACCAACACGTCACAAGTGGCAGTAGAGTTATTCCTTAAACTACAAAGGCAAGAGGAGTGTGACATTGATCTTGCCATGCATACTAGCTACGGCACGAGATTGCTTGTGACCACAGTGGGCTTTTGGGCTCAGGAAACAAGTACTGAGTGGTAGGATCACATCATGATGCACGTCTGGGATGACAAGCAGTGGCTGCAGAACTTTCGCATGAGGAAAGCCACATTCATGGGACTGTGAGATGAGCTCGCCTCAGCCCTGCGGCACAAGGAAACGAGAATGAGAGCTGCCCCGTTGCTGGAGAAGCATGTGGAGATTACACTGTGGAAGCTGCTACCAGAGTGCTACTGATCAGTTGCTAACCAGTTCATAGTGGGAAAGTTGACTGTTGGACTTGTGTTGATGGAAATGTGCAGGGCCATTATTCGCATCCTGCTCCAAAAGACCGTGACTCCGGTCAACGTGCATGACATTGTGGATGGCTTTGCACAAATGGGCTTCCCTAACTGCAGAAGGGTGATCGATGGCACGCACGTTCCAATTCTGGCACCAGATCACCTAGCCACCGAGTACATTAATTACAAAGTGTATTTCTCAAAAGTTCTCCAGGCGCTTGTGCATCACCGTGGGTGTTTCACAGACATTAACGTGGGCTGGTTCAGAAAGGAGCATGATGCACACATCTTTCAGAACACTGACCCGTTCAAGAAGTTGCAAGCAGGTACTTTCTTCCCTTTCCAGAAGATCAATGTAGGTGAAGTCAAAATGCCCACTGTGATCCTGGGAGACCCCGCCTACCTCATAATGCCGTGGCTTATGAAGCCATACACGGGCAACTTGACAGCATCAAGGAGCGGTTCAACAACAGGCTGAGCAAGTGCAGAATGACTTTGAAGTGTGCATTTGGCCATTTAAATGCCCGCTGGTGATGCCTGTATAGGAAGTTGGACATGGCCGATAACAATATTCCTATGTTTATAGCCACATGCTGTACTCTCCATAATATTAGTGAAGGGAAGGGCGTAAGCTTCAGGGGCTGGGGATGAGGGGTTTGGGGTGTTGGAGGGGCTCAGGACTAGGACAGAGGGTTGGGGTGTGGGGGGGTGAGGGCTCTGGCTGGGGGGCAGGCTCTGGGGTGGGGTGGGGCGAGGGATGAGGAGTTTGGGGTGCAGACAGGCTGCCCTGGGGCTGGGACCAGAGAGGAGGCCTCCCCCAGCCTTCTCCCTGCCAGCAGCAGCGAGCTCTGAGGGAGGGGAGCTCTCGCCCCCCCCAGCAGCACACTCATCTCTCACCACTGTCACTGCACATGCTCCTTGGGCTCCTGCACATGCTCCTGTGGGCAGTGGGGGGAGGGGCGTGTGCTGTTGGAGGGTCCCTCCAGAAAAGGGAAGGATCCGAGGCGGAAGGGCAGGGTCAGGATCAGCCAGCCCTGGCACTGGGGAATAGGGAGCACTAGGACCCTGCAGCGGCAGTTAATTCCAGGAGCCAGCAGAGTGGAGCACAGCATGCAGCTGCAGGTGGGGCAGCCACCGGCTTGAGGTAAGGATGATCTGGGGCCTGGAAGGTGCACGGGGGCAGCAAGTGGGGGCTGAGGGACTCTCGGGGGCGGCGCACGGGGCAGCAGGTGGGGCCAGGGGAGAGACCTGGCCCCAAACATTGGTGGAGCTGTCCCCCGGGCCCTGAATATTGCTGGAACAAGGAACAAGAGGGAACAGTGGATGGGAGGGGGAGTGCCAAGTGAAGTACTCTTTGGATCTCATGTTCTTAGTAAAGGAAGAAGTTAAAGTAGTTATAGAAAAAGACAGATGTTTTGATTAGATAATCATTAGGTACAACATTCGTAGGGTTTACTGTAGCTTTTGTGTTGTTACTGTTGGGACATTTCATTTATTTGATTTCAGTGTGTCACTGTTACCTCTTGCTTTTCGAAGTACTAGGTAGGTATTTTTGTTAGCACCCTATACACATTTTCTGATAGCATACAAAGTTAGTTTCAATAACCTTATGATTTCATTTCCAGGGTATTATTTATGAGTTACAAGATAAGCATTTTCAATGCACACTTAAATGAGTCACTGTAGCATATTGTATAATTTCAAAATTATGCTATATTGAGTATATAGTTAAACATATGTTTGTGTTTGATCATTCAGAAAATAATCATTTCTGGGATTCAGCTACAGCATTCCTAAGCAATATACTGTACAGTAACTCCTTGCTTAACATTGTAGTTATGTTCTTGAAAAATGTGACTTTAAGCGAAACGATGTTAAGTTAATCCAATTTCCCCATAAGAATTAATGTAAATAGGGGGGGTTAGGTTCCAGGGGAAAAAAAATTTGCCAGACAAAAGACATTATATACATATGCAGTATAAGTTTTAAACAAGTTCTAATCAGAAGATTGTTTGCTCATGAGCTCCCTGAGATTCTCCTAAAGCAACCATGTTTATATGAGGTGGGATATTTCCCAGGGAATGCCTTGCTGCTAAATGATGAACTAGCACTCGGCTGAGCCCTCAAGGGTTAATACTTTGTTGTTAATCTAGCCTTCCCACTCTTCATGCGGCACCGAAGGAGGGAGGAGACACAACAGTTGCATGGCAGTGGCTGCAAACACTTCCCTGTGGAAACTGAATGTGATGATGAACCCATGCTATCCCACTGGAGCGCACCACTCTCTCCTCTGGATGGCGCATGCATGGCTGCACAGGCACCAACTTTCCAAAGCGCCAGGGGGTGCTTAACCCCCACCCAGCTCTGTCCTAGGCCCTCCCACACTCCACTCCCTCCCCCCGAGCGCACCGCATCCTCACTACTCCCCTCTCCCTCCCCTCACCTCCCGCCCACAGCAATCAGCTGTTTCGCTGCATTCAGGAGGCTCAGGGGGTGAGGAGCGAGAATGCAGCATGCAGTCTCCTCCCTTCCTTCCCATGCCTCCCTCTTGCAGCAATCAACTGTTTTGCAGCAGTCAGGAGGCTCAGGGGGATGGGAGAGGAGAGAGGACGTGGCATGCAGCCTCCCTGCACCTTCCACCCACAGCAATCAGCTGCCTACTTCTCAGTGTTCAGGAGGCTCTGGGGGGAGGAGTGAGAACACGGCGCGCAGGCTCCCCACTCCCTCCCCGCACCTTCCACCCGCAGCAATCAGCTTTTCTCAGCATTCAGAGGGTTCTGGGGGAGAACAGGAAGGCTGCACGCCATGTCCTCACCCCTCCCCCTTCCCTCCCAAGCCTCCTTAATGCCGCAAAACAGCTGATTGCTGCAGGCGGAAGGCACAGGGAGGGATGGGGGAGTTACTGAATCACTGGTGGGTGGGAGGTGCGGGGAGGGGGTGGAAGGGAGCTGATGAGGGGCTGCCAGCCCACCCTGGTTCCAAGCCCCCCACTCACTAGCAGGCGGCAGCCAGACAATGTTATAAGCAAACATTGTGCAACTTTAAATGAGTGTGTTCTATAATAGATCAGTGATGTAACAACGCAGCAACATTAACTGGGGTGATGTTTAATCTCTCTCTATCCAGATATCCCTGGGGGGAGGGATAGCTCAGTGGTTTGAGCTTTGGCCTGCTAAACCCAGGGTTGTGAGTTGAATCCATGAGGGGGCCATTTGGGATCTGGGGCAAAAATTGGGGATTCATCCTGCTTTGAGCAGGGGTTGGACTAGATGACCTCCTGAGGTCCCTTCCAACTGTGGTATTCTATGATTCTATGATACTTCCCAGCTGGTGACAGATTTAAGGCAACCTACTATTTCATGTGTCATCCTATGAAAGAGAAATAAGCTTCTGTGCTAAGGATTTTTTTAAAAATCACTGTAATTAAGGCATATTGGGCAAGTATGAGTGCAGTTTGGCTGTATTGCCTTAGACTCTAAGGCTTAGAGAATGCACAGGTGGGGCACATGTGGACAAGCTCACTTGGAACCCAGTCCTCCAAGGTTCTGAATTCCCTTGAGAGGTGTTGCGCATTCACAATAATAATTGAAGCCAAAGCGACTGGAGCATAATTAATTCCTCTCCGCAGAAACTTAGCACTTTACAGCGTGGAGCCTTGGTTTGCCTTTTTTTTTCTTTTTTTACGAGCCTCTGTGTGAAAATGCATCCTCAGCTGAAACCCATTTTAAGTTCCAGGGTTCTAACATATGATTCAGAGAGAAGCCAGAAACAGACTTGTGGTGGTGTGGTCTTTGCAATTTCTCAGTCTAAGCTCCAGCAATACTTATGTTCAACACAGAACTTACCAAACGTAGAACTTGAACATCCCCAGCAGAAAACCAGGAGTATATAAAAGCTTCATATAAATCTTACACTGGTTTAACAGAAGCACAAATATGAACTTTGAGGAAAGAGGGACAAGCAGATGAAAATAGATCAATCAATCTGTCCCATGGTAGTTGGGCCCTGAAGGGGTCAGGCAGTTGCCCTACCTGTGTCAGATTCTGCTGAAAAGAAAACCTCCCCCAGATCCACCTGTGGATTGTTAATTACTTAACTGGGGTGCTACTAGAGCAGGGGTGGGCAAACTTTTTGGCCCGAGGACCACATCGGGGTTGTGAAACTGTATGGAGGGCCAGGTAGGGAAGGCTGTGCCTCCCCAAACAGCCTGGCCCCCACCCCCTATCTGCCCCCTCCCACTTTCTGCTCCCTGAATACCCCCCTCAGAGCCCCCAACCTATCCAACCCCCCCTGCTCCTTGTCTCCTGACTGCACCCTCCCGGAACCCCTGTCCCTAACAGCCCCCCCAGGACCCCACCCCCTATCCAACCCCCCGATCCCTGTCCCCTGACTGCCCCGACCCCTGCCTACACCCCCGCCCCCTGACAGCCCCCCTGGGACTCCGACCCCCTATCCAACCACCCTTGTTCCCAGTCCCGTGATCCCCCCCAATCTCTGCCCCATCCAACTGCTCCCTGTCCCCTGACTGGCCACTGGGACCCCCGCCCCTTATCCGCTCCCCCAGCTCCCTGCCCCCTTACCATGCAGCTCAGAGCGGCAGGAGCTCGCAGCTGCGCGGCCCGGCCAGAGCCAGCCACACTGCCCAGAGTGCTGGCAGCATGGTAAGGTGAGGTTGCGGGGAAGGGGGGACAGCAGGGAAGGGGCTGGAGGCTAGCCTCCCTGTTCGGGAGCTCAAGGGCCTGGCAGGACAGTCCTGTGGGCCAGATGTGGCCCACAGGCCGTAGTTTGCCCACCTCTGTACTAGAGACTGGCTCAGCAAAGAGTGATGCACTGTTGGGGGAAGAGTGGCATGTATCTGAACCCCCAGCAGAGGCTCAAGCCCCAAGCAGGGGGGTGTTCCGTAGACAGCGGGGCAAGACATAAGATTGATTAACCCAGAGGCCAAGAGTTTCTGATGAAGTAGCTGACTAAAGCATTTGTTTCTTTTCATATTGTCCTTCTCTGATCAATAAAATTGTAACCTCCAAAGAGGGTACACTGTAATACTAGAAAGGGCTGCTTGGATTTGTTTATACCCCCAGTGAAGGGAACCTGAGGCTGGAGCACACCTGCGGCACCATACCTAACTGCAGGGGAGCATGCCAGTGTGACCTCCATGCCATTACACCATCCAAATTATATAAGGAACTGGGCATTTTGGATCTGTTGGCATCATATGCTTGTTATTTCTTGACTTCATGATATACAGTTAGACTTTTGTAAGTGGGTTAAATGAGTTCTCATTCTGACTCAACTTCTCTTTGCATGTTAGTTTGATTCAAATATCAGTTGTATTCTTTCTGCAATAGAAACATTAAGGTTAATTTGTTACCTAATGCAAGTGTGTAATTGCCTATGCAAGAATATACTATCATCTTGTTTGACAATGCATGTAGCAAGGACTTAAAATGTAAATATGTGGTGTTAGGTATTCTTTAAGTGCACTATTTAATTATTCACTTACACCTTAATGATTAGTAATGTCTAAAGTAATGTTTTTACAGTACTTGAGGTTTTAGATGAGCTTGTAATGTCTTTCACTCTGAGTTAATATAGCTAATGCAATATTCATATGGGACGACGCCAGAATGTCGATCATATTAAAATCTAACCTGTGTAACAATGGACTAATAAGTGACTTTATATGCAAAACCTTACCTTGTGTTCCCGTGTTTCTTTGAACTACTCTGTTTATTATTTGTGTTCTAGCGTGCCCAGGGTGTATCTAAAATGTATTATTCCCAAATAAACATTGTACATTCTTCCCATGGTTTCACAAACAGAATATAGGAAAATAAAATGGTTCTTTTTCGGAAAGGAAGAATTTCAATTCTACAGTTTTCTTTTAGGAAACTGGAGTTTCCCTTAGTTAGAATACTACTTTTTTGCTAGCAGTTTTCATATGTCATTAAATTGCTCTTGTTGTTTAGCAATGTTCATGTTGCAAAGCAAACCCCAATCAGTGGGATGATTACCTCTACGACAATTTCTGTTAAACTTAGTATAGTAGCAATGGCCTATTGTAATGCTCCCCTGCTGTTGCAGAATTCCTATTTAATGAGACTTAAGTGAAAAAACAAGTCTGATAAAAGATGCCACATACAGTAAGCTGCACAGTTGCATTTTTTAATGAGTATGCATATTAAGCACCACATACTCTGTAACAAATTGACAAATTGACTGTGTGGAAAGCCGGGTTTTGGTTTTGTCCATGAGTAATTCTGTAGAATTATCACAAGAAACCATTTGAATATGTTCATACACTCTAATCTTGGATACAAACAGTAAGTGCTGGCTAATCTCTTGTTTCTGAAATGCAAGGCAATGAGATGAAGGAATTTTCTTGATAATTCTAGAAGTGCTAATACTGCTTTGGGGCATAATTTGTACTGAATATCTTCATAAATGATCTGGAGGATGGTGTGGATTGCACTCTCAGCAAATTTGCGGATGATACTAAACTGGGAGGAGTGGTAGATACGCTGGAGGGGAGGGATAGGATACAGAAGGACCTAGACAAATTGGAGGATTGGGCCAAAAGAAATCTGATGAGGTTCAATAAGGATAAGCGCAGGGTCCTGCACTTAGGATGGAAGAATCCAATGCACCGCTACAGACTAGGGACCGAATGGCTAGGCAGCAGTTCTGCAGAAAAGGACCTAGGGGTGACAGTGGACGAGAAGCTGGATATGAGTCAGCAGTGTGCCCTTGTTGCCAAGAAGGCCAATGGCATTTTGGGATGTATAAGTAGGGGCATAGCGAGCAGATCGAGGGACGTGATCGTTCCCCTCTATTCGACATTGGTGAGGCCTCATCTGGAGTACTGTGTCCAGTTTTGGGCCCCACACTACAAGAAGGATGTGGATAAATTGGAGAGAGTCCAGCGAAGGGCAACAAAAATGATGAGGGGTCTAGAACACATGACTTATGAGGAGAGGCTGAGGGAGCTGGGATTGTTTAGCCTGCAGAAGAGAAGAATGAGGGGGGATTTGATAGCTGCTTTCAACTACCTGAAAGGGGGTTCCAAAGAGGATGGCTCTAGACTGTTCTCAATGGTAGCAGATGACAGAACGAGGAGTAATGGTCTCAAGTTGCAGTGGGGGAGGTTTAGATTGGATATTAGGAAAAACTTTTTCACTAAGAGGGTGGTGAAACACTGGAATGCGTTACCTAGGGAGGTGGTAGAATCTCCTTCCTTAGAGGTTTTTAAGGTCAGGCTTGACAAAGCCCTGGCTGGGATGATTTAACTGGGAATTGGTCCTGCTTCGAGCAGGGGGTTGGACTAGATGACCTTCAGGGGTCCCTTCCAACCCTGATATTCTATGATTCTATGAACAATCTTTATCTTTTTCAAACAATTTTACAACTGCATATGCTATTGTAGCTGTAGATACCTGTGATACAAGCTGACTACTCCTATGCCTTAACCAATTTTTTGCACAGTATGTCTAGGGTTTTGTTAGAATCAAGAAAACAGAGATCTGTATGTTGCTATATATAAATGCTCAGTCTTCAGATTTCAGTTTATTCTGTAAAGTGAAAAGTTTCTTTTTGTTTTAAAAAGACAGTTTTAAATGGAACTGTATAGTGACATTTGGGGCCTAGGACTGAATTTGCTGGTGCATTTGGTAAAATACAGGAGAAGAAACAAATGTTTTCATGTTTTTAATGAATGTGTTTAATTTAACAATACAATTCTCAGTCTATAGCATTCCATGCTTGGAAGAAGACTGCAAATAGGTCATTGTGGTGTGTGCCTGGATATAAGTGCTACTTAATGGCTATTCTGTGAGGTTTTGGTGACATTAATTGGATGTAACTTTGTTTATGATTATGCTGTCATCTCAAAGGAATGAGGTTAGATTGTAAGCTTAGTAATAGAGATTCATTAAAATTTGTATCTATCTAGTATCACTTTTCTTTTAAAAAGAGTATTCCTCTTACTTTCAGGCAAATCAGACACTTTAGAAAATTGTTGAATTTAATCTCATTTGTACCGTTAAAAATGCATATATGTATTTTAGTCTCAGTCTTAGCTGGACCATCTCTGTTAATGAAGGTAATGGGTTGTAAATGTGTAACCAGTTATGCCATAAATAAGTAGGAACTCCAGCTAAGGTTTGGAAGCAGTGTCTTGTATCTAGTTATTTTGCACAAGGGGGTGGGGGGCAAGCAGGGGTACTGTCCCCCCACCCCCCAAATCTCTGTGTTCCTGCAGCTGGTGAGGGAGGAAGCAGGCTGCCAGCTGAGCTGCTCCTTCTCCCACCCCCCACCCCACCACCTACAGCTGCAGCCTGCTGCTTCTCCTTCCTTGTTGTCGGAGTCCCACATGTTGCCTCTGCCTCCAGCCCCTGGGTCACATAATGGGTGTCTGCAAAGCAGGCAGCAATGCTGGGACCCAGCAGCAGGGAAGGAGAAGCAGCAGGCTGCAGCTATAAGGGTCTGGGGAGTACCCTGCAGCCAGCCAGCCACCCTGCTGCTTCCTCCTGCCCAGGTTGCAGGGACATGGAGAGTGCAGCTGCCGGGGGAGCCTCTGTCTCCTGGCAGCTGAGCGCCCCTGCCAGAGGCATCCCAAGAAAGGGTGGGGCATCCCGCAAACCTTTCATTTGTATGTGTTTAACGAGCCCCTCCAAAAGTATTCAAATTCAAATTCCTTCGCACACTTCTGGATAAAATGGGACTATTTCTTTTTCAGGGACCTGGAAATCATCCCATCTTATCAACATTTTACCAGACTTTAGTTTGCCAAAAATTCAGATAGCCAACTGGCTGTCAAGCTGATTGTGGTTATCCAATCAAAACCATTTTTTTCTTATTTAAATTTTGACTGTTGTCATGTTTCATCAGTCACATCAGATTTCTAGGCTTGATTCCCCTGTCACTGACAGACTGTAAGTCAAGAGCACCTCTACGGAAGTCAAAGGAGTTATACCAGTGTAAAATTGATGTAAAGGAGAGGAGAATTAGGCTTTGTCGGTTTACTTTTTCATGCCAATGAAACATAAACAATGCAGTATGACACAGCAATCATATTTCAAAAGTTTTCATAATTTTAAATATTATAGTTCCTATTATGGAAAATACCCATGGCCCTCTTGGATATTCCCTGGAAGGGTGCAGAAGCTAGTTCAAAATCAGGTTTCCAAGGACAGTGAAATAGTGCTGAAAAGCAACATCCCTCTGACTTTCTATACCCTGTAACACTGTCCTGGTGCACCATCAAGGAGAGCAGAGCTCAAGTAAGTGAATTCCTTGCCTCCGCCACTCCTAGAATATATATGCTGGAGCTGATTACATTCATTGGATCTTCACAGTCCACTGGAGCTTCAACAGCCCTTAGGCTTGAATAGCTTCCCTGCGTAACCCCTTAATGGGGAGATGACTGGCACTTATTTGGAAGTTGGGTGAGAAATAGAGGAAACTTCTGCCCTCCCACTGGAGTTTTGTTGGTGGTGCTAAGGAGTGGACAGTTACATCCTGTTGCTACAGCTCTCTGCTGGTGTGCTGGAGCTTGGGGTTACATCAGAATGGCCATACTGGGTCAGACCAAATGTCCATCTAGCCCAGGATCCTATCTTTCCACATTGGCCAATGCCAGGTGCCCCAGGAGGAATGAACAGAAGAGGTAATCATCAAGTGATCCATTCTTTGTTGCCCATTCCCAGTTCTGGCAAACAGAGCCTATGGACACCATCCCTGCCCATCCTGGTTAATAGCCATTGATGGACCTATCCTCCATGAATTTATCTACTTCTCTTTTGAACCCTTTTATAGTCTTGGCCTTCACAACATCCACCGACAAGGAGTCCCACAGGTTGACTGTGTTTTTGTGAAAAAATATTTCCTTTTTTTTAAAAAAAAAAAACAAAAAAAAACAACCTGGTGCCTATTAATTTCATTTGGTGTCCCCTAGTTCTTATGTTATGAGAAGGAGTAAATAACAATTTCTTATTTACTTTCTCCACACCAGTCATGATTTTATAGACTTTTATTGATATAGATATGATTTTACATCCCCCATGAACAAGCTGTCTGACCATTTACCCTTCTATCTAGTTTTCATACAACACCTACCACCCTTATATTTAGCACCATGGGTGTAATCATGACAGGCTGATTTTTATCTATATTTTGAAGCTCAGTCAAGACAAAGTGGTTTATGCTGTGTGATATTTCTACTTTTCTTTCCTCATGGTCTGACATTGATGGTGTTCCCTGGATGTCATCCACAGAAGCTTGTTTGTCTTTTCTTAGATCAGTAGATAAACATTCCTTAAACTTTGTTGTAGGTAATAAACATATCATCTTGGGAACACTGTAAATACTGAGAGAGGAAATTCTTAGTGTGGGGTTTTTTGTTTTGTTTTTGTTTGTTTTTTAAGGCTGATAGCTACAGACATTATGCCATATATGGTTTATTATGATGTCTGAAGAATGATTCCAGCCCAAATCTTAATTGATTGTGGAAGCGTACAATCTTGTAACAATGAGCAGCGTCCTTCCAGGCCTCATAAGCTTACAGAACATCTGAGGTATTCTTTCTTCCGTTAATCAACAATAATCAAATAAAATCAGAAGTGGTTAATATTAAATAACCAACAGCATGGTCTCTCTATTTTCTATATTTGGTGGTAGTAACAGAGTATTTACTCACTATTATCCACATTTACTATATAGATCCTAGGCCTCTGAAGCCAATGGAAAAACAGGATCTGACCCACACTAGTGTTCTTACATTATGAAATTGTTCCCTGTAAGGCCTGATCCCAAGCCCGTTGGAATCAATGGGAGCCTTTCCATTGATATCAACAGGTTTGGGAACAAGCCCTCGGACACCAGTGTGTGGGAATAGTTAGTAAGTACTAACCACACTATAATATTTGAAAAGACTAGATATGTAGGACTGAAAGGGATCTCGAGAGGTCATTTAGTCCAGCCCTCCCATGTTGAGGCAGGACAAACCTTTCCTTGTAGATCAGTTTTTCTAAACCTTTTATCATTTTTGTTACTCTCCTCTCCAGTTTGTCCACAACTTAAAGTGTGGTGCCCAGAACTGAACACAGTACTGCTGCTGAGTGTCAAATACAGCAGGACAATTACTTCCCAGGTCTTACATACAACACTCTTGTTAATACACTCCAGGATATTAACCTTATGTGCAGCTGCATCACATTGTTGATTCATACTGAGTTTGTGATACACCCCCAGATCCTATAACCCCCAGATCCTTTTCAGTAGTACTACCAGTTCACCAGTTATTCCTTATTTTGTAGTTGTGTTTTTGACTTTTCCTTCGTAAATATAATACTTTGTACTTGTCTTTATTGAATTTAATCTTGTTGGTTTCAGACCAATTCTCCAATTTGTCCAAGTTATTTTGAATTCTAATCCTGTCCTCCAAAATGTTTGTAGCCCCTCCCAGCCTGGTGTCACCCACAAATTTTATAAGCATACTCTCCATTCCATTAT
Organism: Lepidochelys kempii; assembly: GCF_965140285.1. Taxonomy (NCBI): domain Eukaryota; kingdom Metazoa; phylum Chordata; order Testudines; family Cheloniidae; genus Lepidochelys; species Lepidochelys kempii. The sequence goes on from NC_136388.1 coordinate 72,117,210, forward strand.
CCAAGTAATTAATGCAAATATTGAATTGTACCAGATCCAGGACAGAGTGCCGAGGGACACTGCTAGACACACAATCTCAGTTTGACAGTGAACCATTGATAACTACTCTTTAATTACAGTCTTTCAACCAGTTGTTCATTCACCTTATAGTAATTTTATCTAGACCACATGTCCCTAGTTTTAACTAAGAGAATGTCATGTGGAATGGCATGAAAAGTCTTACTATCAAGATATATCATGTGTACAGCTTTCACCTTCATCCACCTGGCCAGTTACCCTGCCAAAGAAGGAAATTAGGTTGGTTTGGCGTAATTTGTTCTTGATAAATCCATGCTGATTATTCTTATAACCCTATTATCCTCTTTGTACTTACAAACTGATTATTTAATATTTTTTCCAGTATCTTTCCAGATATCAAAGTTAGGCTCACTGGTCTATAATTCCCTGAGTCCTCTTTGTTCTCCTTTTCAAAAATAGGTGTTTCCCTTCTTGAGTCTTCTGGGACCCCTCACCTATCCTCCATGATTTCTCAAAGTTAATCACTAGTTCTGAGATTGCTTCATCTACTTCCTTAAGTATCCTAGGATTAATTTAGTCAGTTGAATACATCTAACTTATCTAAATATTCTTTAACGTGTCCTCTCAATATTTTGATTTATGTTCCTTCACCCTTTTTATTAATATTGAATATATTGCCACCATTAACCTTTTTAGAGAAGACTGAAGCAAAATAGGCATTAAACACCTTCTCTATCTTGATGTCTCTATTATTAGCTTTTCTCGCTAAGTAGAGGACCTACACTTTCCATTGTATTTCTTTTTCTCCTAATATATTTATAGAATCATTTCTTATTGCTCTTTATGTTCCTTTCTAGGTGTAACTAATCCTTTTTTGATTTTTCAGGTTATTAAAGAGCTCCTGATAAAGCCGTATTGGCCTATTACTCTTCTTCCTATCTTTCCTTAGCACCAGGATAGATTGTGCTTGAATACCTTCAGTATTATGTGTCTGAGAAACTGCCAACTCTCCTGAACTCCTTTTTCTTTTATATTTTCGTCCCATGGGACTTTTCCTATCAGTTATAAGTTTGTCTGGATTTTGTTTGTTTGTTTCTGCAATTCATTGTCTTTATTCTGCTGCTCTCATGCCTTCCATTCCTTACAATCATGAAATCTATCATTTATGATCACTTTCATCCAAATTCCCTTCTACCTTCAGATTTGCAATCATTTCCTTTCTGTTAGTCAGAATCAAGTCTAAAATGGCCGTTCCCCTGATTATTACTTCCACTTTTTGAAACTAAACATTGTTCCAAATACATTCCAAGAAGTAATTGGACATTTTGTGTCTCGCTATATTACTATTCCATCAGATGTCTCAGTAGTTAAATCCTCCATTACCACCAGGTCTTGTGTTTTGGATATTTCAATTAAATCACGTTCATGTATGTGTGTGCGAGAGAGAGACTGTTCACCATCTTAATTGTTTGTCTGTATTTCAACATATGTGACAGACTTTAAAAAAAGTGTTTAAAGGAAAGTATTTGAAGTATTGTTTTTTCTAGTTTGGAGTATACTTTACAAGACACCGTAAGTGTCAGGACAAAATAATACTGAACAATAAAATGCAGTTTGCTGTGAAATTACATTTGTGTTAAACCATATATACTGACTTCAAAGGCAATGGCTGTCCTTCTGAAGGTGAATCTCTACTCCTATGGTTTCAAATCCACAGAGCTGCAGTGTCTATAATAATTATATCAAAGGCAAATTCTTGGCTCAGTACATTAAAAATGAATGATCCCTGGATTGTTGTCTGTTTTTTTAAAGAAAGAGAAACTCTGCTTTAAAAAACAAAATATTAATTACTTGTGATCCACTACAAATAAAATAGAGAAATATAATAGCTGCAAATATTACATCAACCTGTTTTGAAGTTTTATCGGTCCACAATAATAAACAAAGTTGCAGTAAAAAGTAACGTGGCACTCTTCAAATAAATTAAATTGTTGTTATAGCCAGATGAACATTTCAGACTCACTCTTGGCTTTGAGGAATCTTTTGTGTATAGTAAACAGACCTGTAGAGTGCTTCCAATACTGAAGGCAAAGCACTAAATCACCATTTCTGAAACCTGGCAGGGACATCACTCAAGTTTAACTAAAACGTGTTGGAAATAAATGCCATACCCAACACTGTAATTTGACTACCTTATTCCTTTCATGAAATGAAATAACAGCCATTGAGAAGTCTTCAAAACCAAGAGTGGATTATCAACTAGTGAAGACAAAAAAAATATCAGAGAATGCTTGATAAATCCAGAAGAGAGAGAGAGAGATCCGAAAGTTGTTAGGACAGAGAGCCAAAAGGTGGTAGTCTGGATTTTTTTTTTCATGTACTACATCAACTCTGCATGTGTACATACAAGCAACATAGTTAATAATTTTGTAAATCAGGGACGCAATTAGCTCTGACAGTGTTATTATAGCCCCATTTACAACCACATTCTAGCACATATTTGCATATTATGCTTTTTTTTAAAAAGCTGCAGACACTAGCGTCCAGTTCTGGACCAGGTTTGTGCATCAATATAGAGGCATGGTGTAGAGTTATGGTAACCAGGCTCACCTTTCAGGGACTGTCAGCCCTTGTGCGCAAAGTTGGCTACTTCTCCACAGCTCTGAAGAAGGCCAAAACAGCAATGGAACAATTGGCCAGCTGCAGACCTGGTGAAAATAGTCTAACCTCCAGTGCAGGCAGTGGAGTTACCACGCTGCTGAATCTGGGCCACAGTCTTCAATATTAGTAATTCAAGGCAACTGTATTAAGAGGATTAAAATTCTATCTTCTCTGAGTGTGTATGTGTGGTTCTGCATATGTGTAAAGTGGTTTTTTGAGTGCTTCAAGTTTAGAGTTCCCAGCTTGATACATTTAGTACCCCAAAATATGGACACCGTTTTTATTAAAATATTTATTAATTCAAATGAATATAATAAGATAAATGGTAACATTAATCTTTCTGAAATACATTGATAATTTGTTATATTTGGTAGTTGGGAAGTTCTGGTTCAAAATATCACCATGACTCTGACCACTTAGAATACAGCATTTCTTAATGAAACTTAATAATTATTAAGAACCTTCCTATGTCCTTGGCTCTTTTGACACTGCCAGTCAAAATTTGTCCTCCCTGTGGACACCTCTTGTGAGCTTTTCAGATCAAGAACAATTTATAATGAGTAAATCAAACAATCCTCTAACATGTTAATAGCTTTAATTTCCTCCTTCTCCTCAAGGTCTAAAGATTTAATTGCTGTATTGAGAATATGAAAATGAATATTATAAATTGGAATCTGTCAGATGGTCAGAAGGAAAAAAGTGCTGATATAAGAAACAATGAACGGTACATAAAAATGAAAAACTTCTGACTACTGTTCATGCCATGCACAAGGAATAACTTCTTGTGTTGCACTATGACAGTAAATACTATTTATTTTAATGAAATATATTCTTTTGTATGATTATAAATTTATTTGTATGCTATAAAAGCATTTCTGGAATCAGACCTTTATTATAAGCCAATCGGGGTATGTACAAGGAGCACTGCTGACCCAAAGGGAAATAAGTAATTAATGAAATTGTGTCCTGGTGGAATGTGGCCTTTAGTTACTAGCTATAATATCTCATAGGGAAAATAAAACTGGCCTTTAAAAGCCATTAATTTATGAGTCTATGCTGGGTACTTTTATATAAATTACAGGTTATATTACATGCATTTATAAGGCATTCATCATCATAGTATTGGGCCGTATACTTATAATATTACATACTATATATGTTAGAATGAAAATACTTCAAAGGTAACAGTGAGATATAAGATGTCTAGGGAATTCAATAACAAGTGATAGCATGGAAACCTTGGTATTGAATTTTCAGTATTTCTATTTTAGAACAGTTGCATTTTTATAGACTTATTGGCAATATTTTTGTGATTCATATTTGATGTACAATGTTTGTATGTGTATGATAGTCCTATATGTTTTTAAAATATGAATCTTAAGCATTAAAACAAAAAGACTCAAATTTTCAGTGCATATGTGCAGTATAGCACTTGACAAGATATGGTTCAGAATATGTGCCCTCAATTTAAAGAGAGAGAGTTTACCTGAACATATGTTGGATTAATCATATGGCCTAGAGTATAATATGGCCTAGAGTAAAGTCACAGGAGGAGTCCCCATTATAGCAAGAATGTGTGTTTCAAATCTTCACACTGTCAAACTGAAGCTATATCAAAAACAGAAGGTGGATGCATGCTCAGTTAATATTCGATATTTTACAATCAACATCAATATCTGAAAGTTACTGCAAGCCTAGTATTTTCTTCTGCCCCATGGTGATAATGTCAAACGTATTGTGATGTCATACAATCCTCTTGTTGCATTATGGGGAATAGATCTGAATTAGTAATATTCCAACACTTCCTGTCCTGCCTGAGGCCATTATAACGAAAGTCGTTAATTAGTACAGTGCTTATTATAAGATATGTGTAACTGACTTGCAGTTAAAGTAATGAAAATGTAAAGGTAAATCAAGGTAAATCAAAATGAGCTGTTCATATTTTGGATAATAAAATCCTTCTTCAGTAAGTTTGTTTATATTTGCAAATGATTTTTTTTACTATTGGAAAAATTAATTTGTTTTAATTTTCAACAAGCATCCTCAGAGTCCCATTTTGCTGACTCAAAGCAATCCTGCTTCCTATGTCTGTGATGAGCAATTAGAGCTTTTATACCAAATACTGTTTGAAGGCTTGAAAAATAAAACATGGGATAATAAAACAAAGGCTGCTTCTAGCATGGCAGAGACAAGAACTATTTTAATGACTCTAAATTTTAACTTGGTATGCTTTACAAACATGGCTTATTTCTCTAAAGCTAGAAGTGAATGAATCTGACTTCAGTAAGAAAGAAAATCATTAATTTTAAATGAATGGCATTATATTTTACTCTATATGTATTAGTTAAGTTCCATAAAGTTAAAGGTTTGCAGTAAGCAAATTTGGGGCCTGGTCCTGTAATCATTACTCCTATAAGTATCCACTGATGTCAGTGGGAATTGAACAAGTGTAAGAATCTCAGACTGGATTCTCTATTTAAAAATAAAAAGATTAGAATACTGATTTAAATGTTAACACTAATAATCTTTCAGCTATTTAACATCAGAATATTTCCAGGTCCTCAACTGGTGTAAATCAGCATAGCTCAATTAAAATAAATAGAATTAATCAACTTCACACTAGATGACAACTGACTTCTTCCCTTTTATAGATTTTTAAGCCCAGAACGAACCATTTGATCGCTCAGTCTGATCTCCTGTATAACACAGGCCATATAATTTCACCCCATTACCCCTGTGTTGAGCCCAATAACTTGACTAAGCATACCTTTTACAGAGGTGCATCTAGTGTTGATTTTGATTGCATCTGGGAGTGGAGAATGCACCACCACATCCCTTGGTAGTTTGTTGCAATAGTTAATCACTCCCACTGATGAAAATGTGCCTTATTTTGAATGTAAATTTGTTTGGCTTTAACTTTTAGACATGGGTTCTTGTTATGCTTTTTTCTGCCAAGTTGAAGAGACCTTTAATCCCAGGGCCTGATTTACACCCCTATGCGCCCCTAGGCACAGAATCTTCAGCACTCCCCCTGCCTACAGCTGACTTTCGTGTTTTCTGTAAAAAAATGAAGTTTTTAACCCACTTTTAACTTTTAGGCACCCCTAGGCATGTGCCTACTGTGACTAATTGGAAATCCGGCCCTGTTTAGTACTGGCAATTTTTCCCCATAAAGGTGTTTTTTCATTGTACTGAAATTGCCTCTCAAATTTCTTTTTGATAAATTAAACAGATGAAGCTATTTAAAAGTCTCTCATTGTAAAGCATATCCTCCAGCCCTCATGTCATTTTTGTGGTTCTTTTCTTGGCCCTCTCTTGTTTTTCAACATCTTTAAAAAAAAAAATAAAAAGGACACCAGAACTGTAACACAGCATCTAGTATTGGTCTCACCTATTTCATAAAGAAAGGTAAAAATCACCTGTCTGCTCCTACTCCGCTGTTTATACGTGAAAGGATCACATTAACCTTCTGTGTCACAGCATTGCACTGGTTGCATATATTGAGTTGCTTTTCCACTATGACCCCTAAGTCCTTTTTCGAGTCGCTGATGTCAAATTTCAGAGTAGCAGCTGTGTTAGTCTGTATTCGCAAAAAGAAAAGGAGTACTTGTGGCACCTTAGAGACTAACCAATTTATTTGAGCATAAGCTTTCGTGAGCTACAGCTGAAAGCTTATGCTCAAATAAATTGGTTAGTCTCTAAAGTGCCACAAGTACTCCTTTTCTTTTTGCTGATGTCAAAGACACGGTCCCCCATTCTGTCGGTAAGGCCTACATTCTTTGTTCTTAGATATGACTTTCTTTGCTGTATTAAAATTCATATTTTTTTTAAAGGTGGGAAAAGACTTTTGTGATCACCTAGTCGGACTACATGATATATTAAAATGCATTGTATTTGAATGGGCCCAGTTAGCCAAGCCATTTGTGAATGGCTTCCTGCAAAGTGATTGTCTCTGAATCATCTGATTTCTTCATGTGCTAAGATATTTTGCAACAGTCCATTTCAATACTTTACATAGCCTAACCGATCATGAGTAGTGTATTGCATTCCCATAAGAGATTAATATTTTTGTAGCAAATGTCTACTTTTTTTTTTTTAGGGAAAGTCTGACATCTCTCTTTTCAAAGAAACCATTAACTCAACATTCCCATTGTTATTCTCACACTCGCCTTTTATATTTCTATTAGTGATTTTAACCATTAATGGAAGAAGAATCAAATTCCTTGAGTTACCTCCTTTTAATAAGGTCTGAAATGAAGACAGACAAGAATTAGGGATTTAAGTGTCAAATCTTTAGAGAAGTTGTTGCTCAATATGAGGCACCAAATCATACCACAAATGTCAGTCATAAAATATTGAATAGATTGAAGAGCCATATAATTTGTATCTTCACTTTAATTTAAAAAGATCTGTAAGTTTTTTATATTCAAATATCACTTCACAGGATCAAATTTAATAAAGATAAGTGCAAATTGCTACTTAGGAAGAAAAACACAAATAGAAAATGGGGAATAATTGTCTAGACAATAAGTAGCACTGCAGAAGAGGTTCTGGGAGAGTTAGGGTCTTGGGTAAATCAGAATTTTTATTTTATGTTTTTAAAGAAAAATAAGAGTGTAATGGCAAAGTACTGAATTTCACAGCATTTGCAGAGAATTAATTTTACAGCTAAAGTTGGTCATTTTGAAAGACTGAATGAATTTTGCAACTAACGTTAATCAGTTGCAAGGACTGAATGAATTTCACAAGTAAATGTAGTCAATCTCTAGGAAAAAAATATTTAAAAATAGAGTATGGGGACATTTTTACAATTTCTGTGTACTCTGGGGAATCATGATTTACACAGGGCCCTAGTTATAGTGGACCACAAGCAAAAACGGCTGCTACTCTGAAACTGAATACAAGCTCTTGCAAGTGATGCACTTGCAAAAAAGTCTAATATTCTGGTGTATATTATCAGAAGTGTCACATATTAAACACAGGAGGTAATTGTTCTGCTCTATTCTGCACTGGTCAGGCCTCAGATGGAGTATTGTGTTCAATTTTGGGAGCCACACTTCAAGAAAGATGTGAACAAATTGAAGAGAGTCCAGAGGAAACCAACAAAGATGATACAAGGTTTAAAAAACCTGACCTTTGAGGAAAGGTGGAAAAATATCTGGGCGTGTTTAGTCTTGAGGAAAGATGAATGCGGGACAAAGACCTGATTACAGTCTTCAAATGTGTTATGGGCTGTTGTAAAGAAGACAGTGATCATTTTTTTTTCTAATGTCCATTGAAGGGAGGACAAGAATGTGCAGCAGGGAAGAGTTAGGCTAGATATTAGGAAAAACTTCCTAACTATAAAGAGAGTTTAATTACTGGAATAGGTCACCAAGGGAAATTGTGGAATCCTCATAATTGGATGTTTTTAAGACGAGGTTAAATCAACATCAGTTCGGTATGGTCTTGGTATCCTTGCCTCAGTGCAGAGGGATGAATTAGATGACCTCTTAAGGTTCCTTCCAGTCCTTCATTTGTATGGTTTTATTTGTGTGGTCACATTGTGGAATCTTGAAAACATTTAAGTTTAGCTCAATATGCAAAAAAGGCGGCAACAGCAAAAAAAAAAAAAATGAAAAGGCCGTAGTACTAATATTTCCCTAAAAATCAGGAACTTTGGATTTTTTATGTGTTTAGAAATTCATTCAATATGCACAAATCCTGAAAAGCTAAAAGAATCAAGCTAGGGTAAATACGTTCAATCTCATCTGTAGAACATTTTAAGGACAGTTAACATAGTTGCAAATTTAATTTTAAGTCTTAAAGAGTTTTGATCACATGTCACCGAGATCCTACATTATGTGAAATTATAGTGTCGGTAGACTTGGACGAAAAACAGGACAATAGCAAAAGTGCTTCAGTATGAGACATGAGGAATTTATCTATGCAATATAAGGATGAACACTGAATTTATGAAGATAGATAGCCATGCACACACATTTTTCAATAAATTGACCTTTCAGGACAGAGTAATAACTTGGTATCAATGAAAAATATATCACTCTTTGAAATAGTCACTTGTTGTGGTTACTATAATGCTAAAATGTCACTCTACGTGCTCAGATACCTTTGGCTTGTAAGGCAACACAGTAAGATATTTTATCTCTGTAAAAGATTAGTACTATATATGTACATAGTAGATCCATTGGGGTCACTGAGACATAGCTCACTAGAGTGGATTTAGTGCACAACTGCAATGTAATAAGTTTCAATATGTTTTAATATGTTCAAATTTGGTCATCCAAGCTTTTCCCAATTCTCCACTTGAATCTTAAGCACAGGATGTGAGGGAGCACAATGATAGCACTGCTACCCAGGGCCTGAATTACCAACCATAGAGTGGTTGTGAGAGTGTTCACGTCACTCTTTGGATTTTTATAAATCTGAGTTCTGTCTACAATGGAGAACACTTCAGCTGGAGTTGGAAGGCTCCCATCTGAGCAGAGCAGGTATCCATAAGACCTTTCTCTTTTAAATGGAGTGAAAAACTTCCTCTTAGCAGTGCTTGGAGAGAAGTCATCCTCTTTCTGTGTCTCTTGGCATTCTCTCTCTTTCCCTATGTCTGCACCCCTAAATTGTACATAAATCCAAGGATGGCAATCTGGGTGTGCAGAGCAGAATAGTCTGTAGATTCTGTAGTGACCCTGCTGCTCTGTTTAAATCTGCATGTCTGGTCAGGAACTTCGAGGTGAGGTGAAGTGAAGAAAGAACTTTTCTTCATCTTCTTTCAAGATCTACAAATTACCATGTCCCACTTTCCTCAGGGTTCACAAAGGATTATGGGCGGCTTGACCAGACCACCTGCTCTTTCCACCTTAAGCTGCTGCTATTTTTTATTGATTTTGGAGGATGTCCACAATCTTATTAGAAATGAGTGTTCCAGCATGATTTGGCCATCTGAGCTGTATTCCCTCTCTGCATCCCCCCTTGCAAGCAGTTTTGGATGAAGTGGGATTCAAAACAAGTAGGGTTGATTTGTAACCATGGTTGTTGATTTGAGCCCCTGGAGTTTGGTTTCAGTCCTATCTCTCATCCATTCAGAGATCACGCCCATTAAAAAGTATTTCAGCTACCAAAAGCAATTAGACTATGTGATGAACTTCAAACATTATTTAGTTCTATGGCGATTCAAAGATGTTGCAGAACTACTTGTGTGTGAATTTTTAAATTTTCATAATTTTATGTGTACCTGAACACATTTTAAAATCTGTAACTAGTTTCTGCAACAAAGTAGTAAAAAACAAGAAACTGTAAGCTGACTCCTGTCTTCAGTTATCAATGGTCATAAGAACAGCTGGATTAGCCCAACATTGGTTGAGAGTTTGAGGACCAGTGAGAGGTCTGTGATCATTGCCTGGCTAACAAGGTAGCTCTGTAATGTTGGGGAGATGACAATGCTGTGTGATTGCTGGTTGCAGGTCCAATGAGGCCTTACATGAAGATAATTTCTCCTTGTTTAGAAGAAGTTTGACTGCTGCCCTCAATGTGATTCTGTAGTGACCCTGACCATAGAAATATGAAGGAAGCCATGAAAGAAATGCTTCAGAGGGTTAGCCGTGTTAGTCTGGTTCTGTAAAAGCGGCAAAGAGTCCTGTGGCACCTTATAGACTAACAGATGCATTGGAGCATGAGCTTTCGTGGGTGAATACCCACTTCATCGGATGCATGTAGTGGAAATTTCCAGAGGTAGGTATAAATATGCAAGCAAGAATCAGGCTAGGGATAACAAGGTTAGTTCAATCAGGGAGGATGAGGCCCTCTTCTAGCAGTTGAGGTGTGAACACCAAGGGAGGAGAAACTGCTTTTGTAGTTGGCTAGCCAGTTACAGTCTTTGTTTAATCCTGAGCTGATGGTGTCAAATTTGCGAATGAACTGAAGCTCAGCAGTTTCTCTTTGAAGATCTTCACCAAGCATTCTCAAAACTACGATACGCACATGAGGAAATAAGGAAACAGATCAACAGAGCCAGACATGTACCCAGAAGCCTTCTTCTGCAAAACAAGCCCAAGAAAGAAACCAACAGAACTCCACTGGCCATTACATACAGTCCTCAGCTAAAACCACGCCATCGCATCATCTCTGATCTACAACCCATCCTGGACAACAATCCCTGACTTTCACAGGCTTTGGGAGGCAGGCCGGTCCTCGCCCACAGACAACCTGCCAACCTGAAGCATATTCTCACCAGCAACTACACACTACACCATAGTTACTCTAACTCAGGAACCAATCCATGCAACAAACTTCGATGCCAACTCTGCCCACCTATCTACACCAGCGACACCATCACAGAACCTAACCAGATCAGCCACACCATCACCAGTTCATTCACCTGCATGTCCACCAATGTAATATACGCCATCATGTGCCAGCAATGCCCCTCTGCTCTGTACATCGGCCAGACTGGACAGTCCCTACATAAAAGGATAAATGGACACAAATCAGATATTAGGAATGGCAATATACAAAAACCTGTAGGAGAACACTTCAGTGTCGCTGGACACACAATAGCAGATTTCAAGGTAGTCATCCTGCAGCAAAAAAACCTTCAGGACCAGACTTCAAAGAGAAACTGCTGAGCTTCAGTTCATTTGCAAATTTGATACCATCAGCTCAGGATTAAACAAAGACTGTGACTGGCTAGCCAGCTACAAAAGCAGTTTCTCCTCCCTTGGTGTTCACACCACAACTGCTAGAAGAGAGCCTCATCCTCCCTGATTGAACTAACCTTGTTATCCCTAGCCTGATTCTTGCTTGCATATTTATACCTGCCTCTGGAAATTTCCACTACATGCATCTGACGAAGTGGGTATTCACCTACGAAAGCTCATGCTCCAATTTGTCTGTTAGTCTATAAGTTGCCACAGGACTCTTTGCTGCTGTGAAAGAAATACCATGCCACAACCATCATCCCTAGGACAAAGAGCCATTGACATGAGCAACTGCCCCAGGAAATCTGCCTGTAGTTAGTTTTATTTTTCTGTTGCACTCCTTACTGGTTTCAAGTGGGTTGCCTCTTTTCAAAGTAAACCTCACTTAAAACCACAAAGCCTGTGAATCTTGAAGATCGCACTATTGTGATATTTCCACACCAAGAGTTTAGCATTGAGTTCATAATAAGAATCAGAAAACTATGAGGATTATCAGACAGAAATCAAACCTTTTTTCACTGTAAGCCATGGGGCAGGCCAGGGCTGGAGGTATGCATGCAAGATAGGGCAGGGAAGGAGGGTGTTGTTAGAGAGCTTATTCCTTCACTCTCCCACTCCCCTGGTCTTTCTCGCATGAACAGAGAGCAACAATACCCAAAGTCCGAAGGTGCAAACAATTCAATGTTTATTGGGGTGAACTTCCAGCAAGCTTAAATACAAGTTCCTTTTTCCTTATTTTCGAATCCCAATTTACTTCCTGTTTGCCCCTAATTTATATAGTAATATTCTTAGCTATATCTTAACCAATCATTCTACTGAAATTTAACTAACCAATCCTAACATATTGTAACATGATTAGCTAACCAATTATATCCCACCACCTTAATTAGTTTACACCCAGCAAAATTAATTATGCAGCAGACGGAAACAATCACAGAACCAGATAGAGACCATGCCAATAAACAATAGCAAAGTGGGAACTATATAATGACAAAACAATACAGGAGTGAGGATTTCACAACTACATCTATGAAGACATAAGAGTTTCCCAGCTGTGTCTATTGATAAGTGAGTTCTTACCAGACAGAAAACTATCAACCTCAATTTCCTTTTACATCTTCTAGGCACTTCCCTTTCTCTGGAGGTGATAGGCACTATCAGGACAAGATTGTATTCCTAACAGCCCAATAGCACCTTCTTTCAATGTGACTACTTTGGAATGTGAGGATGTGACCGGTCGCTTCCCAGCTTATGGCTGCCTCTGTCGCTTAGCCAAAGGCCTTAGCCTAAGAACAGGGCCTCAGACTGTCACAGTAAGAGAAGGACCTTACACTGGCAGACAGTGATTTTGATTCTTTTGTTTATACCTCTAACTAGCCAAGTGATAAGAATACACCTAAATTCTTAAAGTACAGGCCTTTGCAGACAGGCCTGAATATCTATATCCTAACAGGTGTGTTAATTGTTTTGTCTCTTCTGCTTCCATGGGGCTGCTAGATGTCATGTTATCTAAATCTCATCACATCCTGCGAATTGTCAGATGTATTAAGTTGCTTTAAATGTTGTCAAAAAGAGAAAAACCATGTCTGGTGTCAACTACTGTAGCGAATTTGCCATGTTGTCAATTTAAAAATGTTTATATGAAAAATGTATCTTGAATTTCTTCTTGTTCTTGTTGCAAAGGTGAAATTACAGATGCATTTAAATTTGAAAAGTAACCACAGAATAATATATAGCACATTGACACAATTGTTTAATATGATGCCAATACACCAGATACTTGAACGGGGAGTTCACATTATAATGGTTGCATTATGAAGGCATTACAGTGCTTCTATTATGTGAAACTAGAATGCTCAAGTTGCTTCAGTAGAAATCTAGGTGGAGTCCAGTATGAGGTTATTATGTTGCCATTACAATGTCAAAGCAATATGTAAGCTGGTCCATGAAGACCCCATTATTATGTCATGATAGGAGATTACGACTTTGGGCTAAATGGTTTCAGATTAAGTCTACAGAGACTTAATTATATTGTTGCTGCTGTTTGAGAGGATTGTATAATGGCAAAACATTTTCAATATAATTCTGTGGAGGTTCAGTTATAATAAGAGAATAAAATGAAAAGATGGCAATGCAAGTTATAGAGCCAGAAAAAAAATGTTGTAAAACTGCATTCAGATATCATAAAAGGCTGAGAGACATAAATACACCACAGCAAGAAAATGCTGATTTGACAACCAGAATACCCTTAACTCTGTCTTCTTGTGACAACAATATATCTTGTAATTCATAATGGTTCTCTTTGAGTTTGCTCCACAAATAATTTTTAACTGGGAAAACAGTTATTAAACATATAAAACACACAATGCCTTCGCACAGATCCAATTGTTCTGTACACCTCTTATTGTGGTATGATCTTTTTCTAAACTCTTTCTAAACTATTGTATTCAGTAATTTGATGTATCTAAGTTCTGAGGTAGGATTTTAGACTGCTTGGGCAGCAAGGCAGCTGTGACAGTCTTAAATTTGAATTTCTGTGTGTTTGTAAGTTTATCTGAATATAATTAATATTTTAATGTAGTTTTTTATCTTTGTCAGGCTAGAGAGCACATTAATCACATTTTTGCCACAAAAGTAAAATTAATATTAATAACAGAAGAACACAACATTCGTCCACTAAGAGAGGGCAACACAAAGGCAAAATCAATTCCTGCAAAACTTAAGTCCATGGTGTATCTTGCAAATATTCATTTCAAATGTTTTTCAGGCTATGAAGATGTTATTCATTACTTGTTCATATAGCTGCAGTGTCTCCTTTAACTTGTTATAGAAAATCAATGGCTTTGAGTCGGAGAAAAGCCACCTCTCCTCCATAAATCAGGGGAGTGGATTTCATTGTGATAAATTAAATTTAATATAGAAACAATGAAAACAAAGCAAATTTCACTTTGCCATTTTATTAATAAGAAAACAATCTATTAACATTATTGAATAACATGCACTTGAGTTTGATAAAGGTCGAACAAAATTTCTTGCAAGAGGAAAACCGATGTGACAAAGAATTTAAATTGTCATCTTCTATATATATGTTTTAAAAGCAGTTCTGTTTTCTTGAAAAAAGGTGACTTTGAAATTGGAATTTTAAACTGTTTTTCATATGTATATATTAGACTTTAGTATATCTAGAAAAAAACTGCTTTCAAGTCCTTCATCAACTAAAAAAGTAGAAAACTGAGATGAGCCACAATTAGTTTTACAAATGAAAGACTGAGAAAATTGGTTAGCATTAATAAAGCTGGGAATTGGAGAATAGTAAGAGGAATATATTACTCATCAACCTAAGCAAATATAGTGCTAGTTCTATCTGTCTAATACAGCTATTTTGATATTTCTAAAGTATCTTTATCTATGGTATCTAGGTGCCACATGTAAGAATTAGCAAACCTCATTAGATCATTGTGTAAAACCTTACTTAAAAATAAAGTAAGGTGTTGTCTTTTTTTGGTTGAAAAATAGTGAAGGACTTTTCTAACCAAGATTCTGATAGCAAAGTACAATATTATGAGTTAGGAGAATAATATAAGCTATTTACACATTGTTTCATGGCAGTTTATACACTACCCACAAGAAAATTTGAAGAGAAAACCAACTTTTCTGACAATTGTATGTGAAATGTGCCCACAAAGTCCAACACTTGGTCTGCAGTGGAAATCATAGAAATGAAAGACTGGAAGGGATCTCAATAATATCTAGTCCAGTCCCCTGCACTGAGGCAGGACTAAATATTATCTAGACCATCCCTGACAGGTGTTTTGCCTAACCTGTTTTTAAAAGCTCCAATGACAGAGATTGCACAACCTCTCTAGGTAATTTGTCCCAGTGTTTAACTATCCTTATAGTTAAGAATTTTATCCTAATGCCTTACCTAAATCTCCCTTGCTGCATTTAAGATCATTACTTCTTGTCCTGTCCTCAGTGGCTAAGGAAAACAATTTGTCAACTTCCTTTTTAAAACAACCTTTATGTATTTAAGAACTGTTAACATGTCACCGCCCCCCCCCCCCCACAGTCTTTGTTTCTCCAGATCAAACAAACCCATTTTTTGCAATCTTTCCTGGTTGGTCATGCTTTCTAGCCCTTTACTTTTTTTGTTGCTCTCCTCTGGACTTTCTCCAATTTGTCCACATCTTTCCTGAAGTGTGGTGCCCAGAACTGGACAGAATACTCTGTTGAGGCCTTTATCAGTGCTGTGTAGAGTGAAAGAATTACTTATTGTGTCTTGCTTACAACACTTCTGCCAATTTACATGCCAGAATGATGTTCCTTTTTCCCTTTTTTTTTTTGCAACAGCATTACATTGTTGACTCGTATTCAGTTTGTGATCCACTATAACCCCCACATCCTTTCTCAGTTGTCATATCCCATTTTGTATTTGTGTAATTGATTCTTCCTTCCTAAGTGTAATACTTTGCATTTGTCCGTACTGAATTTCATCCTATTTCAGACCACTTCTCTGGTTTCTCAAGATAATTTTGAGTTTTAATCCTATCTTCCAGAATGCTGGCAACCCCTCCCAGTGTGGTACCATCTGCAAATTCTATAAATTCACTCTCTATGCCATTATCTAAATTATTTATGAAGTTATTGAATAAACCAGATGCAGAACAGATTCCTGAAAGACCAGACTGAATAATCCCTTCCAGCACAATGGTGATCCACTGATAACTATTTTCTGAGTATGATTTTCCAACCAGTTGTGCATCCACCTTAGAGTAGGTTTGTCTAGGCTATATTTGTCTAGTTTATTTGAGAAGGTCATGTGAAACCACATCAAAAGCTTTAGTAAAGCTGAGATATATCACAGCTATTGCTTCCCTCCAGCCACAAGGCTTCTTACCATGTCAAAGAAGGATATTAGGTTGATTTGACATGATTTGTTCTTGACAAATCCATGCTGACTGTTACTTACCACATTTTTTTTTCTTCTAGGTGCTTACAAATTGATTGATTTATTAATTCCATTATTTTTCCATTATCTGAAATTAAACTGACTGTTCTATAATTCCTTGGATTGTCTTTATTCCTTTTTTTATAGATAGCTACTATATTTGGCTTTCTCCATTTCTCTGGGATCTTCTCCATGAGTTCTCAAAGCTAATCACTAATGGCTAAGTGATCTCTTTAGCCAGTTCCCTAAGTACATCTAAAGACATCTAACTTGCTCTTTTCCTATTTTAGCCTCACCTCCTGCTCCATTTTCAGTGACATTCACTTTGTTAGTCATCTAATCACTGCTAACTTGTTTGGTGAAAACGGAAACAAAAAACGCATTTAACACTTTGGCCATTGTTGTGTTTTCTGTTGTAGTTTCCCCTACTCGTTGAGTAATGTCCTATCCTTGGTCTTCCTCTTGTTTGTATATATTCTTATTTAGCCAACTGAGGTTCTGAAAAAAAAATACCTAAAATAATGAGATACAGTTTTATACAAAAACAATGAGGAGTCTGGTGGCACCTTAAAGACTAACAGATTTATTTGGGCATAAGTTTTTGTGGGTAAAAAACCCACTTCTTCAGATGCATGAAGTGAAGAAGTGGGTTTTTTATCCACAAAAGCTTATGCCAAAATAAATCTGTTAATCTTTAAAGTGCCACCAGACTCCTCATTGTTTTTGTGGATACAGACTAACACGGCTACCACTCTGATACTTAGTTTTACACAAATGTCTTAAGGATGTAATTCATTTCCATACTTTTCAGATTTTAAGTTTGAAAGTTTCCTAGTATGAGAGCATTCAGAAAAAAAATGACTATTTTGCTGCAAAAAAAGCACTTGAAATTCAATTTTTTTATTTATTAATCAGGCCTAAATGTTGGTGACGCTAGGCCTCAGATGGCTCACCTTTGAATATTTCTTTAATGTAATGAATTTTCATGCTAAAATTAGATTGATGGCACTGCTTAATTAGCCACAGCCATAATGCAGATTTCATAAGGGCCAGTTTCCTAAAGTGTTTCCTATTATTTATACTTGGAATTAGAAGGGCACAACTTGGAATATTGTAGTTGATCTCCCCAATTTCCTACCAAAGTTTTGGTGGGTGGATTTGAGGCCAAAGGTGTGAATCGGTACCATGTCTGATCCAAAACCATAGACATCATTTGTAGATGTTTGGACTGCAGACCTCAGGAAGTGAAGGATTAAGAGGAATTTCAGTTTCAAGGAAATCTCAAATCACCCTATCCCTTCAAGTCTGCTCTCTCAATTCCTATCCTACATCTTCCCCCCTACCTGGCAAGAAAGGGGTAAAGAAGAATCTTTGTAGGTCACCCCCAAATCCTGCTCTCCACACTTTGCTGTCATATTCCTCCTCTTGCTGACCTTTGAAAGCACCCTATAGCTCTCCCAGGCCTCCGTCAATTGCCCTCAAAGTCTAGAAGTCTCATTTCCCTCAGTCTATGACCACACTAATCCCTGGTTGCTCCTCAACTCCTCCCAGCACCTGCTTTCCTAACCAACCCAATTTCCAGTTCCTCCACAACTCCTCTTTGACTGCACCTTCTGGATGTCCATCCCTAAATATCCCCAGCTCACTTTCGGCTCTCCTTAGTGGCTGGCTCAAAGTCTTCTGGAGCAGCAGCTGACCCACATCTTCCATTGTCTTTTAGTGGTGGCAATTGCCATTTTGGGAACTCCCTTCTGTCCCCATTCCACCTGGAAATTTCAGGAGTTTCTCAGGGTTTTGCCCAATAAATGAGATAAGGGTTTTCCTGATGTCTGGGAAACCTTATCCACAAGGGGCAGAGCATTCTGTCAGCCTGCCCATAAAAGGCATAGCTGAGTCAATCTGACTTCCTTCTTCCCGCCTTTTTATCTCCTTTGTTACCTTGAAAATGGTCATGTGAGTTTGGCGGTGGGTAAGCAGATAAATTAGGGGAGAAAGGCAGAGCTGGAAATAAAAAGTTCAAATGCTTTAATATTTTCAGGAAATCACAGGCACAGTAGAAGAAATCTAATTTGTCTACTTGCTGACTACTTATTGACTTCTTACAATTAAGCAAACTTCAGTTAAAAGTTTCAGGAATACGCATTCTTCAGGATAGTAAGAAAGAGGCAGATTTGCACTCAGGGTGTTTAGAAAACTGCAGCCTGTATTTGGGTCCACTGGAAATAAGAACTATAATTCTTCATGAGAAATTCTGCACTATGTTTAATCATCAAATTTAATAATATGGGACTACATCTATCTCTAATACTTTTCATATCACCTAAAATAACTTAGATTTTAGTTTAGTTTAGTTTTTTTTTCCTTTTAATAAAAGCTTATTATGGGGCTAAAACATTTTGGGACACTCACCACCTAATAAATAACATTGCAGTGTGGCTTGAATATCAGTTTTCATTTGATAAATCAACTAATTACTTTGGTCTTCATAACTCTTCCACATATACTGTGTGATCCACTTCTCCATGTGATGGTATAGATGCAATTTATTTTCTGTATGCCTGGTAATCAGTGTAGGTGTGTTTTAGAGAAAGATGAATGAGTTGCAGAATTCAGATCCATATTTTGAAAACCACAATGATCAGGAACGTGTGGAACTTTGATTTTTGTTTGGGACTGCCTGTCTTTGCAAGATATGTTTATTATTTTGATATTTACTAAAAAAGCATATACAATGGCATAGAGCAGTGTTGAGAGAACTATATAACAATGTGTATTGTAGTGTGGAATTAGTTTTCTGTTTTCATTGGAGTTCTTTCTTATTATTTAGGTATGTTCGTAGACTCAGGCAAAGTTAAATCTCGGGATTCTGTTTCAGTTTTCAGTCTTTTTTAAAAAGGTACATGCAAAAAAACTCCCAAATATGCATATTTCATATTTTTTTTAACTTTTTGACATTTCCAGGTACTTCTGCTTTTGAAAATGGCAGACTGAGAGATGACCACATTACACTACGTAAAACACAATCTAATGACCCTGGCCATTTGCAATTCTGTGATATGACATGATGAGCGATAATGCCCTATTCCTGAAAATATGTGTTTTTAATCATCCTGGGCAAAATCCTGGCCC
Organism: Lepidochelys kempii; assembly: GCF_965140285.1. Lineage (NCBI taxonomy): Eukaryota > Metazoa > Chordata > Testudines > Cheloniidae > Lepidochelys > Lepidochelys kempii. Next base: position 72,136,659 of record NC_136388.1, read on the forward strand.
CATTGAAGTCAATGGCAAAACTCCTGTTGTTTAATTATGAGGAGACAGATGCTCTTGTATTCTACTTTGATGTATTTGATTTCAGACAAACTATAGCAAGTTTCTATAGGAAAACTCAAACTTGTGGACACATGGAAACAAAATGTGAAGGATAGACCATACTTTCAAAGGTAAAATTGGTAATAAAAGATGTTCACTTTCTGCATTTTTTTAAAGATTTTTTTTCATTTCCTAGGTTAAATATGTAAAAAAGTGAGACTTTTTTTGTAGAATCTGGCAAAACTAGTGACCTGAATGCTGGGTGCCTTTGTACCTTGGGGATGTTTAGAGGCACCAAAGGGGAGAAAAGCTATACATTTTTGTATGCCCTTCACTCTGCACTGACTAGAAGACTGAAAGTGTAATATAGCCCAAGAAGATGGAGGGACAATAATATAAGAGGCATATCCCAAGAGACAGCTCCTACATCAAGCCAGGGAGTCTCTATAATGTCAACTAGGGCCCTTGTTGCAGATATAATTGACCCAAGAAAGCCTTGGCATATTATTGGGTCATTATGGAAAAAACAATTGATATATAGGAGCAGCAGAAAAAACTAGAATGCATGCTTAAAACTGCAGATATTCTTCTGCCAATGCAAGAAAGTTCCAGAGGATAGAATACCAGGCATGTAAAATACAACATTGTCAACAAAGTAAAGCACCAACAATTATAAAGAAATAAGATGCAACAGTTCTCCCAGTAATGCAATGGAAAAGAATTGCAAGTATGAGAAATTCATATTTTAAATGGATGCTAAAAGGTTCTATGAAAATTTTCAAATCACAAGTTGTAGTATGCTGTGGAATAGCCTTCTAAGGGCAAGTAAATGAAACTTCATCATTTGAGTTGTTTAAGGCTAGACCCGACAAACTAGATACAGTTTGGAGAATTCACCATAGAGAACAATACTGTAGTGGCCCAGGACAGATGCGGTAATCTAATAAGTCTTTAATAGTAATAAATTTAACTTATAAAGCATTCTCCACCAAGGCATTTGGGGTGCTGTAAGTATTTAATAAATATAAAAGCAATATAATATAAAATATAATGTAAATGATTCACTGCATGTGGAGCCTATATGTGTGTTTCTTTGATAGAGGATCACAGCATCAGTATTATGGATGCTAACTGCCTCCAGAACAAAGAATGAAAGAAGTTTTGTTCTGATTGTTTAAATAATAGTAGCTTAATATATTGTAAAGGAGAAGGAAGCTTACAGACTGCCATCCTTATTATCTTCCTGTAGAGTGATCAGTAAGGAACTGGCAACTTGTTCCTTTATAACCTTTACATTTCTTTACTGCTTTTAGTCTTTTCAAGCTCATTCTTATCTGTACTGTACTACACAGTGGTTCCTTACCATCCTTACAATGGAGAAAATGCTAGCTGTTAAAACAGTCAGTTCAAGTTGACATAGTGTGTGTAAAAGATCACTCTAGTTTGTTTTTTTCCCCAAAAAATAGGTGGATACAGTTGACTGATTTTTTTTCTGTAATAATTTGTTGAATTATAAGTGTATCTGCAGATTACACTTATTCAGGGCCCTCATTAGTACAACATTTTAACATGAATAAAATACTGTTAACTATGAACCCCTCTTGTACCTGATAGGCCTAAGCCTGAGGCCGTGTGAGGAGTGGTGCAAAAAAGAAAAAGGTTAAATATGGCAGCTGTTACTACTATACCACAAATCCTGGAGACAGGACTGTTGGGGCTCTAACTATCACAGCCAGATCGGTGTGTAAACCCAGGTGTGTTAATACACTCAGGTGTCACAAAACCAACAGAAAATTTTATTTTCAGACTGGCAGGAATAAAGTTGACTGCTGCTTAGAGGCAATCTAAAAACAGGAACTGTTTCATGCAAAGGGATTTCCATTTTCCAGACAGCTCTGGTTAACTGAGTCCTGTGATGGGGTATACATACCCCACAAGGAGTTAAGGAGCAACTCTGGGCCAAGCTGCTGGCTGAGTTAAAACATGGCAGCAGAGCAGCTCTCAGAGGGAGGCAGACAGTGGAAGAAAGCACACCTTTGTTCTCAGCTCTGGGGAAGTACAGTCGAGGAGTTCTTGTATCAATGTTGATAAATGCAAAGTAATACATATTGGAAAACATAATCCAAACTATACATATAAAATGATGGGGTCTAAATTAGCTGTTACCACTCAAGAAAGAGATCTTGGGGCCATTGTGGATAGTTCTCTGAAAACATCTACTCAATGTGCAATGGCAGTCAAAAAACGAATAACGTTGGGAACAGACAGGGAAAGGGATAGCTAAGAAGGGATAATAGGGATAGAAATGAATAGATAATAAGACAGAAAATATCCTATTGCCTCTGTATAAATCCATGGTATGCCTACATCTTGAATAATATGTGCAGATGTGGTCGGCCCATCTCAGAAAAAGATATATTGGAATTGGAAAAGGTTCAGAAAAGGGCAACAAAAATGATTAGGGATATGGAACAACTTCCATAGGAGGAGAGATTAATAAAACTGGGACATTTCAGCTTGGAAAAGAGACAACTAAGAGGGAATATGATAGAGGTCTATAAAATCATGACTAGTGTGGAGAAAGTAAATACGGAAGCATTATTTACTCAGAATACTAGAAGTAGGGATCACCAAATGAAATTAATAGGCAGCAGCTTTAAAACAAGCAGAAGGAAGTATTTTTTACACAGCGCACAGTCAACCTGTAGAACTCATTTTTAGAGGATATTGTGAAGGCCAAGACTATAACAGGGTTCAAAAAAGCACTAGATAAATTCATGGAGGATAGGTCCATCAATAGCTATTAGCAAGGATGAGCAGGGATGGTGTTCCCAGCCTCTGTTTGCCAGAAGCTGGAAAAGGGTGACATGGATGGATCACTTGGTGATTACGTGTTCTGTTAATTCCCTCTGAAACACCTGGCATTGGCCACTGTTGGAAGATAGGATACTGGGCTAGATGGACCTTTGGTCTGAACCTGTATGGCTGTTCCTATACACTTAATATAGTAATTTTAAACCAAAATCTTGATAACTTTCTGCTAAAAATCTGATTTCTGCTTGATAAACTTTTTCAAATTACTTTCAGATAATTGCTTTGTCAAAGTCTTCTCACATATATATCTACTGTCAATCTTTACAGCTCATTGAGCTATTTCAAATTACATCTGGCTTGCCTTACGAAATAAAAATGATTAATTAATGATGTTAAGTGTTGCTTTAGCAGAAGCTGCAGTTTTATTTTCCAGCCTTATTACAAAAATACTTTAAAAATTGCTTTTTTCCAGATGATGTGATTAAACTAAATTCTTAAAGGAAAAAGGAAAAAAAATATTTTGTTTGTGCTGGACAACTATATATGCTGTTTGTATTGGTGTTTGTAGCTAGGATGGTCCTCAGATATGAGCAAGACTAAGTAGGTGAGGTAATATCTTTTTATTAGACCAGCTTCAGTTGCTAGCAGGTACTAGCTTTTGAGCTTCACGGAGGTCTTCTGCAGATCTGGGGAAGGAAACCAGTGTGTCTGATCTAAATACAAATTGGGACAGATTAAGTATAATGGGTTAACACATATTGTGGGAGAGCACTTAAAATGAAATGGGCAACTATGGAGTTTGTAGGCACTTGGATGTGTTACTAATTGTTGTAATGAGCCATAAAGCAAGTGTTTCTGAGTCTACAAACACTTTAAAAGACAAAGGATTAGTCACACACAATACTCTTTGATGCCCCCCAACATGCTACTGTGTATATCTCAACTAGCTAAACTCTTAAATCTTCAAACTATGGCTAGAACAAAAACCAAAATTGTTGTTAGCTGTTTTTTTCCCCCCTCAGACCTTAATCATCAAGCATATTGTCCTGTAGACTTTGTCTTAGAGTTAGATCTAAGAAAAAAAACACTTTACTGTTTAATTGATCTATAATGAATAAAATGCCCCACCCATCTTTGTATTCAACAACAAAAGATTCAGTAGAGAAAATCTGCACTCTCATGGTGATACTTGACCGGACACTATGTGAAGGGTGCAATATAAATGCCAGGATAAGTAGAATCTATGAGCAGGTCTACATGAACACTTACTGCACGGCATGCTGGGATATAAATCAATAGTACTCCATCATGCCACTCATTAACTGTCCATGTGTTGTGAACCCTGATGATGTACCTTAAAAGATTCCTAATGTGCTCTGACATATTGCTCTTAGATGAATAAAAAGCAGAATTATAGAAATGATACTGTTATGTGTTAATATATATTAACTGAGGGAGCATACATCATATTGTTCTGAGGTACTACATGTTTTAAACCTTGTATTACTTTTTAAATCCTTAAATGTCATGTCTTAATTTTGTTCAGTGTTGTAACCAGCTGTAAGAGTCATATCTTCCGTTGCATCACTGTTGGGGTTTTGATTAGATAAACTGAATAACCAACCTTAATACAGTATGCAATATCTGAATAAGGCTAGCTTACAATGGCAAGAACATTTTTATTAGGACCAGATATACTGTGGCAGATATTTCAGTAATTCACATTGCTAATTACTACCTCAGATTATGTGCAGCATCGCTATCTCAACTGGAACAAATGTATATCTCCTAGTAGAGCAATTATATGTTGATGTACTTGTTTGATAATGGCATAGACCTTGAAAAAAGTGTCTTCTTTAACATGTGCTTTACAACTCTAATTTGTTATTGTATTGACCATCTGTTTAATTGACTAGTTTGAATGTTTTCTGTTACTAACTTAAGAGTATCTCTTAGGAGACTATGTAAAATGTGGTTTTGCCTTAAGGCATTTCTCTCCCCTGTACCAAATTTAATAAAATGCAACTGGTAAACAGAAGGCCACCATTTTATTCATTTGATCTGTAGCATAATGAATGCATACAATAAACTCAATCAATGCTTATCTTTCAGTTACATACATTCAGCCACCTGATGCATGTGGACGAATAAGTAAAGGCTTATCATATTTTGAGTGTTCATGGTGCAGGCTTCTCTTCCCATTCAAACCAAATATGTTAGAGAGAACTTAAATAGGAAGTATCTGAAACCCAAGGACATGTAATTCTCTCTGGGGAAGACACAACTGAAGTCATCATAGTTAGGTCAGGAATGATTTTGACCCAGTCTTTCAAGTTATATTATCTAATGCACAGCAAGTCCAGGTCAGTCCTTTTGATCTTTCCAGCTATAATAAAATGGAAAGTTTCTTTGTGGGTCTGTCCATTCAGCATTACTATTCAGCCACTGACTCTCCAGTAAAGGCATCTTTCAGTCAAATCTGTAGCCTACATTGCACAGGGAAAATTACAAAACAGATCGCTCACCCCTCTAATATTTGATGTGAGTGAGTCATAATAAAGTTTTATAATGGGATTCCCAATGCAAATGTCTTATGGCATTACTACAATAAGGTGTGCTTTGAATGACTGAAACACAGGAAAAAATCAATTTTTAAAGACACTGATAATGCATTTTATCAGTTCAGTAATACCTGAGTGAGAAATGAATCCCTTATTGGCAATGCATACATAAAACTGAAAGGAAGTCTCTGAATAGAATGTTGCCACCGGATCAATATGTACTGTTTTGTTGCCAAACTTCAGCCTGCCAGAACTCTTTCATATCAAATAAGGAAAAAAGCATTATCCTGAGATAATGTTATATATTAACATTTTCCTCCTATTTAAATTACTGCTTTTGATGACCAAAAGGACTCATTCTTGCCAAGGACTCATTCTTGCCAAGGACTCATTCTTACTCATCATGAATCATAATGAAAGGCCCTAAATATTTATCAATAGCTTGACAGCACTGTCCATTCACAAAGATCACAGGCATCTGTAGTAATTGTATCAGATATTAAGCTGGAAACATACAGTATGCAAAGGCCACAGACAAACAATGCTTAAGATTCCTATAGTGTCTTTCATCCAAGTGTGTTACAAACATTAATTAACCCTCGAAGTATCCATATGAGGTAGGCAAATGTTGTAATTCCTATTTTACAGATGGAGAAACTAAGGCACACAGGGCCAGACTGCAAGTCAGTTACTTATATTATTATTCCTCTTAATGTCACTGGGACTACTCATGTGAGTAACTACTCACCAGTGCAAGCAAGGGACTGATAATCAGACCCTCTGAGATTGCAACTTGCCTACTGAGTCAGTGGCAGAATAGAGCCCAGAATTCCTAACTCTTAGACCTGTACTTTAACCATCAGTTGTGCTCACCCTCATGGAAACACAGACATCTCAAAAAGAACGAGGAGTACTTGTGGCACCTTAGAGACGAACAAATTTATTTGAGCATAAGCTTTCATGGGCTAAAACCCACTTCATCAGATTTTAGCCCACAAAAGCTTCTGTTCAAATAAATTTGTTCGTCTCTAAGGTGCCACAAGTATTCCTCGTTCTTTTTGCTGATCCAGACTAACACGGCTGCCACTCTGAAACAGACATCTCAGAAGTCAAGTGTAACAAGGTTGGTGCTGGAGGCCCCAAGGCTAGCCAACTCTGATTACAAGGAGCCACCCTGGGTTTGATCAGGTGATTCCACTATAAGAGTAGCAGGAAGCTGCCGTGAAAGGGGTTGTGAGAGTGGCTGAGGACTGGCAGTAAGCTTGTAGAACAGACATACCTAACACTAGCAGGGTAATCAAGTTTTACTCAGTTTTGGATTTCCGTATTGGGAAAGTTAAAAAGGAATAAAAGCCTGGCCAGAAGGGCCTGTGAAACTGTTTGTTGGGTGGGAATGTAATGAAAGATCCCTGAAGAGGGGAGAAATTGTTAGCAGGGTGCTGAAGAGGTCAGGAGGTGGCGCATATTAAGTGGCTAATCCAGTGGTTCTCAGACTTTTGCATTGGTGACCCCTTTCACACAGCAAACCTCTGAATGCAACCCTCTCCCCCCCCATATAAATTAAAAACACTTTTAAAATATTTAATACTGTTATAAATACTGGATGCGAAGCGTGGCTTGGGGGTGGAGGCTGACAGTTTGTAACCGCTCACATCACGACCCCCAGTTTGAGAATCCCTGGGCTAATCCTACTACTACATTTTGGGGGTGGTTTTGCCTTCAGTGCATAGATACTTAAGGAGAAAATGTATTAATCTCTGCTTAAATGCTCCCTAGTGTACTGAAAAAAAACTTAAAGCATTGAGTTCTTCTAACAAATTAAATGCCTTTGAATACTACAGAAAGTATTTAGCCTGAGCATTTGTCTAAAAAACCTTGTTACTAGAGCCGGTTAAAAAGGGAAAACAGACTGATCTGCTAATATAGCTATGAATTTACAAGCCAACTTTTCCCCATGGTTGTTTGTGGGGTCATATTATTCTGGCATGTGAAATGGCATCCTATCAGAAAAATAACGTGACATTAAGATGATCACTTGTATATGAACACACATACAAGTAACTGGTAACGATTTGAGAATAGCCAATAGCCTGAAAATTGTTGAAACTATTCAGGGCATGCTTGTGAACAATGAATATACACATGAATCTCGGTGCACTAAAAAGAGGACTAAATTCTAATAATATTCACAATGATTTACAGAGAATCATGTGCCTTAATGGACAGGGCACTGTACTGGGACTTAGTAGCCCCTGGTTCTGCCCCCAACCTGATGGGTGACCTTACCATGCCGGGTTAGTTCATTTGTTTGTGACCCTCTGTGCCTCAGTTTCCCTGTTTGTAAAATGGAGTTTATAGTACTTACTACCTTTGTGATGCACTTTGAGCTCTACTGATAAAAAGTACTATATTAGAACTAGGTATAATTATTATGATTTTATTATTTATTCACCCATTTATTATTCTCTTTATTGATATTGCGTCATCTGCATAGATTTACTTTAACAGTACAAGCATCAGAGGGGTAGCCGTGTTAGTCTGGATCTGTAAAAGTGGCAAAGAGTCCTGTGGCACCTTATAGACTTACAGACGTATGCTCCAATATGTCTGTTAATCTATAACGTGCCACACGACTCTTTAACAGTACAGTAATTTGTAAATATATGTTAAAGAGGATACTTTTGGGCAGGGGTTGTAACATACATTTAAATATACATATCGCTGAGGTAGAGAGAAGCATAGATCATACTATACAATGAAAACCATTACACTATGGATTACAGTTACGGACTTGCTTAGCTAAGTGAGCAGAGTAATGATGGAGGCCTCTAAATATTAGCTGAGAGAGAATTTCTTAGTTGAAATTCAGTGCATGTTTGTGGGATTTTCATACATAAATGCAAGTTACAATTAACCCTTCCAAAGTTGCATTTTCTGCGAACCGTTCTGGTCCTGAGCTCTATTGCCAAGAGACAGTAGACCAGCTTTATTGGTCTTTGGATCACTATCGCTTTGGTTTGAGCCAGTCCAGGGTGTTTGGTTGTTCCCTATCCCTTGTTCCCATACATAGCTCCATTAAATGCAGTGTAGACCCTGTATAACCCTGGAAACCAGATTCTTTATATACAAGAAAACATCACAACACTACAATGATTTTGTTATAATGTCAGGCCAATGAATAGTTAATTAAATGTTCTTGTTTTTTACAGATATTCTTAACTGTCATTCTGAATTTCTATGATTTTTTCCCCACAAACTGTTTCTTTAGATTCATATTACAAAAGTCAGTGAACTCTTATAATTGCTAAATTGTCTATGTGGGTGTATGAGGAATTAAGTATGCAGATTCTGTCATTCTAAGTGTTGAACAACTAATTCTCTTAAAAACAAGTCTAAAAATGTACACATGCAAGTCCCTTATGTTTGTAGGCATTCCTTGTACTATGTATTCTTGAACTTTGTAATGAACATTAGTGAACAGTGAAGAACACAGACACAAATGTTCATTACAAATAAATCACATTTCATGATCACTTCAGGATGGTACCCTCCTAATAATCACCAAAGCATCGAAATAACATTAAAAATGGCAACTGTTCCAATTCCCACATACCTATGAGACAAATGATTCCAGACTGTTCCCAAAGAACCATTTAAGTGACAATACATAGTTCTGCCTCCAGGATATCTGCTCAGACAAATCTGAACACACCAATCACACAACTTGGTGTGCCTACTTGTAAGAAAGTTTATCTAACAAATTACTCCCATGTTGCCTAACCTTTAATGAGACATTAATACAAGATACCACCTTTCCATGTGAGGGTTTCCCAGGTAGAAGCTTAGCCATCTATCTAAGTTGTTTTGTTGTGCTCATCACCATGTTAACTAAGCATCTAAAGTGCACAGATGTAATGACCTCATGTCACTTTTGTCAAATGTGTGCTGTCCAGAATAAGCTATCCCCAATGCAGTCTGTATCTAATACACTGGGACCACTGCACTTAAGGCAGTCAGAAAAATGAGAAAATAAATTCAAAACTAAATAAATTTCCTTCATCCTAATTGTGTCTGCATAACAGGAAGTGGGCGTTTTAGCCACGAAAGCTTATGCTCAAATAAATCTGTTAGTCTTTAAGGTGCCACCGGACTCCTTGTTGTTTTTGTGGATACAGACTAATACGGCTACCCCTGATACTGAATGGAATATAGTATCTCTTCCAGATTAAGAAACCAATAGGGCAGTTGCCTGTATAAAGTACACATTCCAGTGCAAGGATCCAAAACAGCAGCAGGGCTTTACTGAACCTGGCAATGACAGTTGCTGAGGCCACTTTCAGAATGTCTTTAATTAACATAAGTAGAGCAAGGATTGTTACAGTTCTGTTGCTGAAATCCGGATGTAAATCTGCCACTGCATTTCCCAGAAACATTTGTTTTATCTGAAGCTATTGTTGGATGAATAAGAACTGCTCCAGTTTCCTCCACAATTGCTGTTTCTACTAGTATTTATCTGATTACTTTGTAAAGTACTTGAGAGTCCAGTACCTTATGTATTGAAGACGCCTGCATGAAACCAAATTCTATTGACCACAAAGAAAATCTATATGAGTGGTGCCAGAAATCTTGCTTAAAATATATAGAAATATTTTCTAGTAAGCCAGTACAATCAAAACATTGCTCCAAGCATTTAACCCCAAAGACATGGAAAACAATTAACAATGGTATTGTGTCAAATTTATGCGGTATACTTCAGATTTAACTTAATAAAGTACAGATTCTCATACTTGTAGAAGTCAATTGCATTCTTTATTTCTCTTATGAGAGCTGAACTTATCTCTTATGTTGATAAATATCTCTGTAATCCACAAACCTAGTGTTATAATAATTTAGCAATTATATCTTCATTTGTACAGCCCCAAAGTGCTAGATTTATCTTCTAAATGTAATGCAATTTTGACTAAATTTGACTTGAGATACTTGTAATGAATTATTCACCGCTGCTACTGGTAAAACCTACATCAGATAAACATTAATCTTCATTACTCAATTAATAATAAACTTTCTTTATCTAGTTTCCAGCACTATAGTTGCTGGCCACAGAGGTTTACTCACTTAGTACCATAATGCATAATCCTCCAATCAGTAGCGTGTCTGTAGAATTATACAACACTAGTTAGTCTCACAGAAATGTGGCGTTTGATCTTCCAGTATTCTCTATCAAAACATTTTCATGATCTGCAATTTTCCAAAATGGGAACACTTTATAGAAATCCATACAATTTGATATTTTGAGAAAAATAACCTAAAATTTTAATATGTAGAATGTGATGATGGTCAAACAATTTGATTGTTCAAAGAGGCAAAGTATGTAGGAAAGTGTTTCACTATATATTTCCTGCTATTTTCCGTTTTTTCTGGTAGGGCAGGGGAAATCTCTTTATTTAGCTTTCAGCATTTAGAACTGTGCTTTGTATGTTAGAGATTTCCTTAAATATTTGGTGGCAGATATTTAAGCTGTCCTGTCAAGTTGCAAAACAAAGAGCTGAATAAAGCTTTCACGTATACTTACATGTTATAGTACCTTGAATCTGGCAAACTGTGTTCAATACTGAAGTCCAGTGTGTACCCCATCCTTTTCTGCTTGTAATCAGACATGATTTCTGACTGTTCAATCAGGAAGGAGCTAACGGCTTACACTTGGGACCCCTGAAAAGATGGTTCACGGGTAGGCAGAAGGCTGCAAAATGTATTTAGCTAGTGAGCTGGGTAAGTCAGGAGAAGTTATTTATTTCAATAGAATATTAGAGGCTTGGTTTTATTGTAGCCTGTGCTGGGGCTCTTTTTCCATATTTGAAATATATAGTGAAACACATCCTTAAATATTTTGTGTCTCTGAACAACCACATACACATATTAAGAGACAGTCCTTACGTCAGGGACCCTACAAATAAACTAGAGAATAGAGGTGGGAGAAAGTGTTGTTTCCATTTTACAGATGTGGAACTGAGGTACAGAAAGTGTTCATGATTTGCCCAAGGTCACATGGGGAGTCTATGACAAAACTGAATCCAGATCTGAGTGCCAGGACTATTTGGCACTGTATCAGGGTACAATTTTTATTTGGATAAATCACAAATAAGGTACACCAAAACACTTGCAGCAAACCTTAATATCCTCTTCCCACCCCTAACAATCGACTAGCCAGAGGATGGACTATTTTGGGAGTTATCTGACCTCTGGTAATGATAGATTTTTTTAAATTAATGTTGCTCATCTTGCTGCATTTCTCATTCTTCTTCCCTCAAGTAGAGTGAATGGAGAACTTGGGAAAAGTAGGAGGTGGATTTTGCCTCACACTAGTGTAAGAGGAAGGGGAAGTAGGCCCGACATTTCACACTCACAGGTATTGCCTCTCCCCATTTTTTCATTCTCCCCTGCCTTGGTGAACTCCTCCCTGTATTCGTTGACCTTCTGTCGCTGTGATTTTTCTGATGACTCCTTCCATTCCTCCCACCCACACACATATCAAACTTCCTGTTCTCTCCCCAAAGTCCCTCTGCATTGCCCTCTCCAGCATCCCATAATATTTGCTTTCTGCCACCCCATGAGATTTGATTGTACATCCTCCACTCCATATCTGGCTCCAGCTCCAGAGATTTGCTCTGCCCTATTGTTCCCATGATTATTTTCCTCCGTCCCTTGCTTTATTTTGTATTTAATGTAGGAGGGCTGAATATTGTGAATTTAACTGTTGTTTATTGACATTATTTAAAAACGACTATTTAAAAAAATAATAATACTCCTTTAGTGAGAGAGAGGGATCTAACTTATCTCCCAGGTACAAACAGAAGCAGAGCAGAAGGGTTAAGTGATATAATGGTGGAGAGCGGCCGAGAGTTTGAGTTGGTCATTCTTGTTGTTATGGGTAAGGTAGTTTTGAGATTAGAATCCATTCAGAGCACAGGGTTGAGAGGAGGAAGAGCATATTTCACCTAACTATAAATTGAAGGCTTTTTCCTCTTTACTCTCATAGCCCTGGGTCTCAAAGTTTATTTAACATAGGATACAGTTGTTATGTTCAGAAAACACTCCAGTCATTTTCTGAGTTCTGCAGCAATACTCTTTCATTATTTTTTGTATTTCTGTAGTGTTTTCTATTCAAAGCTCTCAAAGAACATTAATGAGTGAAGCCTCACAACACCCCCTTTGAGATTGTATTCGTATACATGTCTTAGCCCTGGTCTACACTAGGACTTTAGGTCGAATTTAGCAGCGTTAAATCGATGTAAACCTGCACCCGTCCACATGATGAAGCCCTTTATTTCGACTTAAAGGGGTCTTAAAATCGATTTCCGTACTCCACCCCTGACAAGTGGATTAGCGCTTAAATCGGCCTTGTCGGGTCGAATTTGGGGTACTGTGGACACAATTCAACGGTATTGGCCTCCAGGAACTATCCCAGAGTGCTCCATTGTGACCGCTCTGGACAGCACTCTCAACTCAGGATGCACTGGCCAGGTAGACAGGAAAAGAACCGCGAACTTTTGAATCTCATTTCCTGTTTGGCCAGCGTGGCAAGCTGCAGGTGACCATGCAGAGCTCATCAGCAGACGTGACCATGATGGAGTACCAGAATCGCAAAAGAGCTCCAGCATGGACTGAACAGGAGGTACAGGATCTGATCGCTGTATGGGGAGAAGAATCCGTGCTATCAGAACTCCGTTCCAGTTTTCGAAATGCCAAAACCTTTGTCAAAATCTCCCAGGGCATGAAGGACAGAGGCCATAACAGGGATCCGAAGCAGTGCCGCGTGAAACTTAAGGAGCTGAGGCAAGCCTACCAGAAAACCAGAGGGGCGAACGGCCACTCTGGGTCAGAGCCCCAAACATGCCGCTTCTATGATGAGCTGTATGCCATTTTAGGGGGTTCAGCCACCACTACCCCAGCCGTGTTGTTTGACTCCTTCAATGGAGATGGAGGCAATGCGGAAGCAGGTTTTGGGGATGAAGAAGATGATGAGGAGGAGGAGGAGGAGGTTGTAGATAGCTCACAGCAAGCAAGCGGAGAAACCGGTTTTCCCAACAGCCAGGAACTGTTTCTCACCGTGGACCTGGAGCCAGTACCCCCCGAACCCACCCAAGGCTGCCTCCTGGACCCGGCAGGCAGAGAAGGGACCTCCGGTGAGTGTACCTTTTAAAATACGATACATGGTTGACAAGCAAGCATGTGAAAGGATTAATTTGCCCTGGCATTCGCGGCTTTCCTGGATGTACTCCCAAAGCCTTTGCAAAAGGTTTCTGGGGAGGGCAGCCTTATTGCATCCTTCATGGTAGGACACTTTACCACTCCAGGCCAGTAACACGTACTCGGGAATCATTGTACAACAAAGCATTGCAGTGTATGTTGGCTGGCATTCAAATAAAATCCGTTCTTTATCTCTCTGTGTTATCCTCAGGAGAGTGAGATATCATTCATGGTCTCCTGGTTGAAATAGGGTGCTTTTCTTCAGGGGACATTCAGAGGAGCCCGTTCCTGCTGAGCTGTTTGCCTGCGGATGAAAAGAAATGTTCCCCGCTGTTAGCCACAGCGAGAGGGGAGGGTTGAGGGGGTAGCCACGCGGTGGGGGGAGGCAAAATGCGACCTTGTAATGAAAGCACATGTGCTATGTATGTAATGTCTCAAGCAAGGTTTACCCTGAAAGACTGTAGCCACTGTTTTATAAAATGTGTCTTTTTAAATACTGCTGTCCCTTTTTTTTCCTCCACCAGCTGCATGTGTTTCAATGATCACAGGATCTTCTCCTTCCCAGAGGCTAGTGAAGATTAGAAAGAAAAAAAAACGCACTCGTGATGAAATGTTCTCTTAGCTCATGCTGTCCTCCCATACTGACAGAGCACAGACGAATGCATGGAGGCAAATAATGTCAGAGTTCAGGAAAGCACAAAATGACTGGGAGGAGAGGTGGCAGGCTGAATAGAGTAAGTGGCAGGCTGAAGACAGGGCTGAAGCTCAAATGTGGCAGCAGAGTGATGAGAGGAGGCAGGATTCAATGCTGAGACTGCTGGAGGACCAAACCAGTATGCTCCAGTGTATGGTTGAGCTGCAGCAAAGGCAGCGGGAGCACAGACTGACACTACAGCCCCTGTGTAACCAATTGCCCTCCTGCCCAAGTTCCATAGCCTCCACACCCAGACGCCCAAGAACGCGGTGGGGGGGCCACCGGCCAACCAGCCACTCCAACACAGAGGATTGCTCAAAAAACAGAAGGCTGGCATTCAATAAATTTTAAAGTTGTAAACTTTTAAAGTGTTGTGTGGCATTTTCCTTCCCTCCTCCACCACCCCTCCTGGGCTACATTGGTAGTCATCCCCCTATTTGTGTGATGAATGAATAAAGAATGCATGAATGTGAAGCAACAATGACTTTATTGCCTCTGCAAGCAGTGATTAAAGGGAGGAGGGGAGGGTGGTTAACTTACAGGGAAGTAGAGTGAACCAAGGGGTGGGGGGTTTCATCAAGGAGAAACAAACAGAACTTTCACACTGTAGCCTGGCCAGTCATGAAACTTGTTTTCAAAGCTTCTCTGATGCGTACCGCGCCCTCCTGTGCTCTTCTAACTGCCCTGGTGTCTAGCTGCACGTAACCAGCAGCCAGGTGATTTGCCTCAACCTCCCACCCCGCCATAAACGTCTCCCCCTTACTTTCACAGATATTGTGGAGCACACAGCAAGCAGTAAAAACAGTGGGAATATTGGTTTTGCTGAGGTCTAAGTGAGTCAGTAAACTGCACCAGCGTGCCTTTAAACGTCCAAATGCACATTCTACCACCATTCTGCACTTGCTCAGCCTGTAGTTGAACAGCTCCTGATGACTGTCCAGGCTGCCTGTGTATGGCTTCATGAGCCATGGCATTAAGGGGTAGGCTGGGTCCCCAAGGATACATATAGGCATTTCAACGTCCCCAATAGTTATTTTCTGGTCTGAGAATAAAGTCCCTTCCTGCAGCTTTTGAAACAGACCAGAGTTCCTGAAGATGCAAGCGTCATGTACCTTTCCCGGCCATTCCACGTTGATGTTGGCGAAACGTCCTTTGTATTCCACCAGGGCTTGCAGCACTATTGAAAAGTAACCCTTGCGGTTTATGTACTCACCAGCTTGGTGCTCTAGTGCCAAGATAGGGATATGGGTTCCGTCTATGGCCCCACCACAGTTAGGGAATCCCAATGCAGCAAAGCCATCCACTATGACCTGCACATTTCCCAGGGTCACTATCCTTGATATCAGCAGATATTTGATTGTGTGGGTTACTTGCATCACAGCAGACCCCACAGTAGATTTACCCACTCCAAATTGATTCCCAACTGACCAGTAGCTGTCTGGCATTGCAAGCTTCCACAGGGCTATCGCCACTCGCTTCTCAACTGTGAAGGCTGCCCTCATCTTGGTATTCATGCGCTTCAGGGCAGGGGAAAGCAAGTCACAAAGTTCCATGAAACTGCCCTTATGCATGCGAAAGTTTCGCAGCCACTGGGAATCGTCCCAGACCCGCAACACTATGCGGTCCCACCAGTCTGTGCTTGTTTCCCGAGCCCAGAATTGGCGTTCCACAGCATGAACCTGCCCCATTAGCACCATGATGCATGCATTGGCAGGGCCCATGCTTTCAGAGAAATCTGTATCCATGTCCTGATCACTCACGTGACCACGCTGACGTCGCCTCCTCACCCGGTATCGCTTTGCCAGGTTCTGGTGCTGCATATACTGTTGGACAATGCGTGTGGTGTTTAATGTGCTCCTAATTGCCAAAGTGAGCTGAGCGGCTTCCATGCTTGCCTTGGTAATGCGTCCACACAGAAAAAAGGCGCAGAATGATTGTGTGCCGTTGCTCTGATGGAGGGAGGGGCGACTGACGACACGGCTTACAGGGTTGGCTTCAGGGAGTTAAATCAACAAAGGGGGTGGCTTTACATCAAGGAGTATTTCAGGCAGGACTTCACGGAGGGTTCCAATAAGAAATGGTGCACCTAGGTTATTGTTCTTATTGGAACAAGGAGGTTAGTCTGGCCTCTGATTGATACATGGCTAGATTTACCTCGCTGCACCTTCTCTGTGAGTGACTGCAGTTTGACCTAGAGGAATGAGTCCCCTAGACGGGGGAGGGGGGGAAAAATGAGTACAAAACAAATCTGGTCTATTTCTTGTTTTGATCCGCTCCATCTATCTTTTACATCTTTGGCTGGCAGCGGACGGTGCAGAAGGACTGCATGCCATCCACGTCTCATGGCTGCTTGGTGGAAGATGGTGCAATACGACTGCTAGCCATCCTCATCTCTTGCCTGCCTGGCAGAAGATGGTGCAATATGACTGCTAGCCATCCTCATCTCTTGCCTGCCTGGCAGAAGATGGTACAGCACGACTGCTAGCAATCCGTATCGCCTGCCTGCTCACCATAAGATGGTTCAATAGGACTGACTGCAGGACTAAAGAGAATGACCTGGTCAAGTCACTCCAAATTTAGTCCCTGCGCCCATGTCTGCCCAGGCGCTCCTGGCCAACGCGGCCAGGATCCCCTCGGACATGACGATGATGGCTACCAGTCATATTGCACCATCTGCTGCCAGAAGGCAATGGGTTACTGCTACTGTGTAGCAATGCAGTACCGCATCTGCCAGCACCCAGGAGACATAGGGTGACGGTTACCTGAGCAGGCTCCATGCTTGCCGTGGTATGGCGTTTGCACAGGTAACTCAGGAAAAAAGGTGCGAAACGATCGTCTGCCCTTGCTTTCACGGAGGGAGGGAGGGAACGGGGGCCTGATGATATGTACCCAGAACCGCCTGCGACAATGTTTTAGCCCCATCAGGCATTGGGATCTCAACCCAGAATTCCAATGGGCAGCGGAGACCGCGGGAACTGTGGGATAGCTACCCACAGTGCAACACTCCAGAAGTCAACGCTTGCCTCGGTATTTTGGAAGCACTCCGCCAAGTTAATGCACTTCGAACATTTTCTGTGGGGACACACACACTCGAATATATAAAAACGATTTCTAAAAAAACCACTTTTATAAATTCAACCTTATTCTGTAGTGTAGACATACCCTTACAGAAGGAAAAACCAAAATACAGAGGTATTAAGACAGTTGCCCAAAGTCACACAGGAGATTTGTGGCAGATCAAGGAATAGAATCTTCCCATTTCTATGTTTTCTGCAGAAGACAATCCTTCCCCATCAGGATTTTGCATTGATATGCTCTCAAATCACTCCTCATTAATATATTTTATTTGTAGCTGATACAATTTTTAGGTGTGTAATTATTGCACATCCAAATTATGAGTCTTGCCTTGCTGTTGAGGAACCACCCCACTGATGACAGCAGAACTGCATAGTCAAATCCATGGCATGATATGAACCTGGAACATTTTTCAACTGTTGTTTGGTTTATTGTTTATACAGTATCATAGGTGTACAGAGCATGTTAGGCAGTCCTTGCCCTGAAGAATTTATCACTTACATATTTTACATTCAAGGAACAAAATGGTTTCTAGATTTTATCATTCATCTTCAGCTTGAGACAAAGAAAAGTTTGGTCTAATGGTCTGAGCACAGGACTCAGAGCCAGGAACTCCTGAGTTGTTATGGTCATTCTGACACTAACTCTTTTCATAATACTTCTAACTAGAAAGTGCCTAGGATTTTATTACTTTAGTAGATCCATATTTGCAATTTATGTTCATGTTAAACATATCTAACCATCAAAAATGTTAGTAATCATGATATAAACAGTTTATTCTCATTAGTATTAAATTATTTGGGGAAATTAATCATCTCCAAATGAATGTTTGCTTTAAGTGTCCTTGGAAAAAAACAAAATTCCTCCCCATAGATGGAAGTTAGTACCAATGGGAGAATTTAAGCTATTTCAGACCATAGTGTTGTGAGGGATCATATGAAAGCTAATAATATACTGGTTATTAATATTGTGATATATGAGTGTAACCTTATATGTGAGGTTATGAATTCCCTCTGTATGATCTTACTAGAACATGTTTATCACCTTTACGGAGGCTAGGCTGTCTTGTCTCAAATAGATCTGTCCTAGACAAAGGAATGTGGATTTACCTCATTTTACATATTGTCAGTAAATACAGCTAGTCAGTTAAACCAGCAGGGGTTATCCTGAACTTGAGAGACTGAGAATTAACGTGGCTCCTACATACTAGTGAGACACAGGACACTGAATCCCTAGGGGGCTTTCCTGACTTGTAAGACAAAGGCATTCCTTTGGGGATGGATATAAGAAATAGACAGTGATTCCATCTTTATCCTTCACCTTAGGAGAGAAAAAAATCAAGCAATTTAATCTCTGTGTTGGTTCCTAGCCAGGCTGGCTAGTGAATAGCTGGAAAGGGGACTGTAGATTTTAAAAACACTGTATTGAACAAAGACTATATCTTGCTAGATTAAGTTTTAGACTTTTAGATGCATGTTTTCACTTTTATTTGCTTGTAACTATCTCTACCTTTGTCTCCTTTACTTGGTATTACTTACTCCATGCTCTTTTGTTAACAAATGTGTTTTACTATTACTGCAAACCAGTTTTGCTGTGTTTGACAGGAAGGATGTATTTACCCCTGTTAAATTAATAAACCATGATGTACTGACTCTTTAAAAGAGCTGGAAATCTTCTATTGATTGATTCTATTAATATCTTCTATTGATACATACTTGTGCAGGCTGTGCATTACAGAGAAACATCTGAGGCACACGGGGGCTGGAGTTTACTGATTGTTAAATTCTAGGCAAGGTCTGGGGTGGGAGAGCCTTGAGGATTTTGCTGATCAGAAAGGCAGGCTGGTGTGGCAGGGAGCTGACACACAGTCTAATCGCCAGCAAAACTCATTCTTGCTGAGGCAGAGAGTAACATAGTGACTCACAGCTCTAGGTATCCCCAGCAGTGAGTCAGAAGTATACACTAGGAATATAATCAATTTTCTGTAATTACTACCTGATTGTATGTATCCAAACATTCTGTATTTCAGATAAAAAATCTACCAGTGAAAATAATTTATCTATTGATACATGATTTGAAGAGAGGAAAAATCAATCGACCTCCATTCATTGTTTATAGTCTGGGGAGATATTAAACTTAGATTTGTAGAAAAGCCTCTGAAGTGAAAACTTCTATAGAGGCTCAAACATTGTGTATCCTCTCTTGCACTTAGTGTGAAACCGCGCAGGTCTATGTGCCTGCGCAACCGTGATGGGGCAATTCTGAGTACTCAGAGGTATTAACATCTGGAGTCATGTGAACTCCTAAAAATCATAGACCCGGCCATGAATCTACTGACTATCCACTTAAAATGGAAGAATGAATACATCTTTAGGCCAAACAGATTTCTACTCAGGCATTTTGACTTCATTCCTAACCTATTGCTATCTTTAACTCAGCTATATACAAAGAGCCAATGCATATTTTGGGTCTGCAAAATTTGATTGGAAAGCCCAAAGTGCAGAGGTGTTTTTTGTCTGCATTTCCCCACTTCTGTTCTTGGAAAATTCAGATGGACAAGAATAAAAATAACACTAGGGGAAAAAAGGTGAAGACTCCTATCATTTCCCATTTCATAGCTAAATCACGTTTGTTAAGACATTCAGGGAAAGCACTCTATAGAGTATGTATAAAGCTCCATGAAAAGAAGGAATTGATCAAAAGAAGGACTATTTTGTGGTTACTAGTAATGCAAAATAAATGAATATTTATTCAACCATTTTAATGCTAAAAAAAATTAACTGAAACATACAAATGCACACCTCTTCAAAAAATGTAGGTCTAAAACTTTCCAGCAGAGATGATGCCACAATTGAATTGTTGGATCCATCTGCTTAGGGACCCATTTATTTTGTGTAGTTATGTAACATACCAGTGTAGCAAATAAAAGGTTGGTTACAGAACACACAGTTAGTACATAGGGTTGAATCAGTTATTAACTCATCCATTTCTAGAACTGTACAAACAGAACACAGACAAGGCCATTTCACCAATGCTAAGAATAGTGCTGTATTTTAAATCTCCCCTGTCAGAAGTGGAAATCTGTTTTCATCTGTGAAACAGCTTTGTGCTTACTGAAAAGAGTAAGTTTTGATAAAGTGTGAATTTCAGTCCAAATGTTACAATTCAAAATATAGAGAGATTGAAGAGGGAGTGAGGTTATTTTGCTGCCATAGAAGAAGGAAAAACTCCTTCGGATGGAGAGGGTATAGTTGGTAGCACTTGTGTCTTGTATTTCAGATTTCCTTGTGTATACTATATATACTTGTGTATAGGAATATTTTATTATTATTTTTTACTACTTGACAAACGAAAAAGCAAAAGTTAAGGGACACAATCTGAGGGATTCATTTAACAGAAACATGGGCATTTAGGCAGATGATCTATTGCACTGAGCTGGTGTTTATAGGAATAATGACCTCTCCCATACCTACCCAACCACAACCCTTGCCTTTACTGACTGTAAATACTTTGTACAAAAAACTTCAAAATGTTCGGTTAAATAATTATGCTTCACTACAACCTTATGAGGGCGGTGATATTGCACCCATTTTTGTAGATAAACTGAAGCATAGATAGGCTATGGGGCTGAGAAATGAACTAAGAAATCCCTATTTAAGTTCATGGATATAACTACTCTATAGCACTCCCTCTTTAGGTAGTGCTCGAATAAGAATGACTGGAGGCATAACCCATACCACCTAGCCAATGCATCATGGCCTGGTATATCTGAGTCAGATTTTTAAGGCATATCAAACAAGAAAAATAAGAGACTAAAACCAGTACTGTTGTCATGCTGAAAAAATACATTACATCCATACATCCTGGCACTAAGTGACATGCATACTTTTGTCTTTGGTTTTATCACTACTTGTTTATGAGGAATTACTAATGATTTATTTTACTGTATTTGGTAAAATAAGTAAGCTAGTGTTTAAGTGATGGAATTTTTACATTTCTAATAATTTTACTCATTCCCTTTTCCTTGACTTCTCAGAGACTTCTGTAGCTCCCATCACCATAGCACTTCACAAATACGTTAGATTGGCATAACAAGGTCCCAATGCAGCAATTCTCAACCAGTGGAGCATCACCCACCAGCTGACATCTGCAAACCCACAATCACAAGGACCCATTGATGGAACATGAGAAGAGGAAGGAATGAGCTGCTAGCCTGCCCCCTCTGCTGCTATTACAGCCACTTTCCCCTCCTCTTCTGCCCCAATTATGCAACAGCCTCTTGTGCTCCCATCTTCCCCACAGCATTGGGGAATCAAGAGAGCAGATCTTCAGGGGGCTGTGGAGTTAGCAGGGCAGTGGATGGAGAAGCTTCACTCTATCCCAGCAGAACTCTCACCTCATTAGCACTCCATCACACCCCAAGCACCAGGCCTCCATCAGATATAGTCCATCTCATCGCACCCATGTCTCCCCTCCAAACCCCACTCGCTCAGCCCCACCTTTGAAGCACCAGCCTTATGTCACACGCCCCTCCCTCCCCAGCCTCCAAGGCCATTGCCTGTTCCAGAAGCACCCTCACACTACTAGTCTAGCCTTTTCTGAGCAGCCCAGTTCCCCCTACACCCCACCAGCTTTCCTACAGTGGCTCAATAATAGTCTCATAGTACCAAGCCGACGATTCTTTGCCCTCTGATAGGTTTCTGGGAAAAGGTGGATTGCAGGACGATATTTTTGGCCAAAACAGGATTGCATCTGTGTATATGTATGTATGCTCATATGGTGGGAAAGCAAAGAGGAGAGTCTGGTGGCATACCCTAAATCTGATCCGACAGTGGATTTTGAAATAGTCAAGGCAGAAGGAAGAGGACAAGGAAAGCCAAACAAAGTTGTGAAAGTCAACTAAAGCAATGCTAATTTTAATAAAAATAAAAATTAAGATTTTGTTCTTTAAAGTTGTTAGCATGAATGTGGCAGATCATTCTATAAAAGAAAAGTAAAATATTATGTTTTATAGGTGGCATTAAAAGTCTTCTTTACTGGAGACCAGGAATGGCTCCAGACACCATTTCAGGCTTTGCTTTGAAACCATATTTTGTAGTTTTTGATAATACACAGGGTTTTCTTGCTCAAAGGGACTTCTTGCTCAAACACAAACCTTAACAGTTATATGTACAGTAACTGTGGATAATAGAATTAATATTGAAAGTAAACATTATATAACAAAATACCCAAACCAAAATTGCTACTATTTTTTACCACACTTCAAATTGTCCATATTTTGTCCCCTGAAGACATTTGATAAAAAACTTTAAACAACATTTGCTTCATTTTGAGTGACTAATGTATGCTTAGAAAAGATAATATGGCTTAGCATGTCATTGTGCCAAATGAATGGATGGGATGAACAGCCAATATCCATTAAACAGAACAATTTTTCTGTTTTACACTTCTTTGCATGGAAAATACCATATAATTTCTTCTCCAAACATGTTGTCTGTTTGTGCTCTTCCCTTAATCTAATAAAATAATTATTAATGATTTGATTTTAATTATCTAACAATTATTATAATTAAGATGGTTAAATGCTTATTTAAGATTTCCTATTTATCTTTTGCAGACAGCAGATGTAGACTGTAATAATAATTATGATAGAAATAACTGCAGATGGTCCATATTCCTGCCCTTATCCTAAAATATATCATGAGGAATCTGTCACATTGCAGTGATAATATGCAGCAGTTTCATATTAATTACTCAAGCCTTAATTCATGCTGATTCTTATGCTGAACTTAAACTGTGTTTATAAATGTGGTTTTCTTTGTCATCTGGAGAATATTTCTCTTTAATATATTCAAGAACCAAATTAATTTCAATAATGAATTGCCAAGGGAAATAGAGTTTTTGACCTCTATATCACCAGTTCAGATCATGTCTAGGTTGGTAATGACCTGTAAAATATGTGGGCTAGTCTCAAATCTTGTTCCTAGTGCAGTGTCCATATAATAGATACCAATAAGATTAAAACACTTTGGCAATCTCACTGGAAAGACCAATGTCTGAGTACACCCCGGAACAGAGGTGATTGGAGTAAAGAACACTGGGGGAGGGGGGCAGCATGAAAGAGGGCTTTAGTCATCAATATGGTACCTTTCAACAGCATTTCATTAATAATATTTTTTTTAAACCTAACATTGTAGTAGGAAGATCTAGTTTGTGCATGTGGCTTTACGCAATATAAAATAAACAGATATACTCTACAGTACAACAGATGAGTTGAACAGTTTCTATGGTATCTCTTCTATCCCCAAGACTAAAAGTATACATAATGGAATGTGATTAAATTGTAATATACTGATTATTTGTGGAGATTACTCCCACATTCCAAATTTAAATTCAGATTTGAATGATCCCAAAGTTCAGCAGTGTTTGGATCTGGAGTTATGCTTGCAAATGAAAACCATGAACTGATTCTGTAATCCAATTAGTTAAGATTAAACAATCAATTTTCCTATTTCAATTTGCCATTGTATTTGTAATATATTGTACCAAATCCCATAAATCTGAAGGCAGATTCCCATGTTAACTATTGGCTTAGAGTTCCAAAACTTATTCAGCATACTTTATATTATAATCAGAATAACTCCAATTATAAATGCATCATTTTGGAATGTAATCTTCAAGACAAGTAATGCGGAGTGCTGTGAAACACACAAGATTAATTTTGTGCAGGATTTGATTGCATAGAACGAAACTAAACACACACTATGCTTTAGGAGAGCATCCCCCTAATACTGAAGTATTTTTTTTAAAAAATGGGGGGAGAGAAGTATGCAATGCATACATCAATCAGTATTTCTGATTACTGTTCTGTTTTCATTATTGTCCGTTCAGCACAGCTCGCAACACTAATGGAACTCAAAAAATGGTCAGAAGCTGTCTTTTCTCTTTTTCATCTTTGAATGATAGAAACAAACTTCCCTGATCATTATCTTCTCTTTGGCATTGGACAATATAAATATATTTTGTTTTATTTTAATTATCTTTTCTTGCAGTTAAATAAAGCTACTTTGGACTCTATACCGCATTTCAACTGCTGACGTTAAAGTGCTTCACAATCATTAAAAACCTAGCTGTGAAGGTATGTAAAGGATACACTAAATTGTACGATTTTTAACTTGTAGTTTTAAAGAGGTTTGAGCAGGATACATGATACATGCTGAAGATCAAATATTTGTGGCATAGTTACCATGTTAAATGCTGTCACAGTGGGCCCTGATACCAATCATCTTCCATGTTAATGCTCTCTGGGATATTTTCATCTACTCTGTCATGTGGGGACAAGTATGACCTGACTGAAGAATGTAGCTCTGGCCAAACACCATGTAAAAACAGAAAATAAAATGAATTAACATTAATTATGCCAGGGTTTTTGTCAGAAAAATCTATAACTACATCAACTAGAACAATCTTGAAAGGTGACTAAGGTCACTTCTGATCTAAGTCTCCTTTCCCACTCCCCCTGCCCCCCATGGTTGGCTGGTGGTGTGTGGTATGGAAAATGCCCATATCACACACCATGTGGTGGGCCTAATTTCTGTAATTTCTGTATGTGAGAGATGGGGAGAAGGGAAAAATTTGGTCTCTATACTTATCTGTGTTGCATTTGTGTCACCAATAAAGTATAAAAACCAAACAAACAAAAAGTCCACATCACAGCTAGGATGCCCTGAAAAAGATAAGAAAAATTGGAATGAGTGTATGACACAGTTGTTTAGGTCTTTTATATTATATTTTAACTTTAGCACCCTGTTGGATGGCCACACTTGCAAACTATTAAAATATTTTGCTCTTATGGTGACGTGAGGGTAACAGTTTTTTCTTCCAGCTGTTACCTGCATTCCAATGTTGACATTAAGGCTTATGATGAACAGCAAATGGCAGAAAGCTCCTGAGCTAAAGCTTGAGTAAAGAGAGCTTCATTGTTTGAGCTCAGCAGCAGCTTGCTGCCAGTCTAAATTGGACTAATCTTTTTTTTTTTTTTTTTTTTTTTAATACAAAGGGAAATGAGCCTTTTAAAGGCATGTTATTTTTTAAAAGTAGCTTTGGAAGACATTTCTTCCATTCTTTCTCTTATAAGAATTTCTTCTTAGAGAAAGATGTCTTTCTCAAAAACAGTAAACTGTTGTAATTAGCAGGGTGCCCATAATTCAGATGGAATCTCAATACAGTGTTCAGTAATGGACTGAAATCTTCATTCAAGAATAACTGCTATGAGAATAAACTCTAATACAATATTCATTTTAGTCTCTCTGCTTTTAACATGCTTCACTGTGTAATATCTACTAATATATATTCTGCAATATTATCATTAAAATACACCTTCTAAATGCTTCATAAGAATATTACTATCCATTTAGGATGGTATAAATAATATAAACTTTAATGATACTTTAACAAATGCTATGATGCCGATTCAGATATGTAATGGGCTACCACACTGGGAAAAGTGAATATAAAAGAAGATAAAAGACACGCCTGGTGGAATTTTCACGGCACAGCATTATTAGAGAATGTAATTTTTTTGCCTATCTAATTCAGCAAATTTTAGTTTTTACAATTCAGTTATCTAAGCAGCTAATTAAAGTGTTGAGATATTGAAGACACAGGGCATTAATCATAAAATCGTTTGGAGAAAATAAGCCATTGCCAAATTTGTTTTCTAGTATTTTGAGTTGCCCCTACATGACATGAGTGAAATGCCTCCAAAAGTGAGAGTGCACTTTAGACCAATTCTTTTCTATCCCAAAGAATCCTGAAGTGCTTATCTTGTGTATGTTCAGCATTCACTTCATTGCTGAAATACAGCCACCCCTACATTAGAAACATAGAAGTCACTCTCCATGAACAAAATTATAAGACAGAATTTTTAGGAGGAGACCAAAGAATGATTTTTTCAGTTAAAATGAAAAGAGGTATTTAGATGGATTTTTCTCAGAAGGCTTTGAGTATGGGTTCAGATAAACATCCAAAACTGAGTGCCTCTCTAAACTGCTTTTGGGCTGGAAAACTTAAAAGAACAGGCTTTCGCATGAGATTTCTGGTATTTCCCATCTCAATTGAGACTTTTTTTATTATTATTTGTTTTAATTTCGTTGTTTCTCTTAGTGAGCAAACCAGTGAGTTGAGAAGTGCAAACAAATAAAGGGGGGCATTAGGGGAGGAGGGAATTAATCAAACTTTCATTTTGAACCTCAAAGAAATTTTAGATTGAGTAAGGAAATTAGCAGTGTGTATGACTTTTTAAATTAGATTTGATCCATGTGGGTTTGCAACCCCCTGAGCTTTGATCTGAGGTTAGATTTTGAATTAACTAAAAAATCGTAAAGCAAATCTTAGTATAATGTGTCATCTTTCCAGATTATATGAACTGCAGTTCTGAGAGTAAAAAATTAAAGCTTTAAAGTGACTAGTACTTAATGGATAGTGCATGCATGGGAGGCAAGGAGTGCTTTGCTTTATCTCTGTGCAAAACCATTAATTGGCCCATATAACTCAAAACTAATTCTGCTTTTACTGAGGACCTTTGCAAACCTTTTGATGTGCAAGTTTCTAACAAATCCTTATACCAAGCAAATTTTTAAAGGTTGAATTGTAAATGTTTGAGACAGCTCTAGTTCTCAGTGTAGAAAAGTTCTGGATTGATTCATATTGCATCCAAATCTGATTGTCTCTTTTGTATTCTTTCTTTTTCAAATTTGGTTGGGATCTCAGGGTTCAAACTTCTAAGCATTTGGCTATTACTGGGCATGAAAGACACCAGTCTCTTTGTTCACAAGTTAGAATTAGTAATGAACTATTTGTGAAAAACAGAAATTCAGTTTTTAAAGTATTAGAAAATGGGAGATATTTTTTTCCAAGCAGGTTAATTCTATTCCTTCAGTCTCAAACTTTGCATACAAAGTTGTGGATTTGAATACATTCATGGCCGAATATTTTACACATGTACAGGAAAAAGAGGTATCATATTTTCACTTTGCAAAGAGTTAAGAGGTACCATCTTTCTGAATTTGAATTAATTTAAAACATAGGAAAAGTGTTGACTATCCAAGAACGCAGTGTTTATTAACAAATTGTATTTGGAGTGAAAAATATAATAGCTTTAGTCACTATTGCATGAAATTCTTTTCTGGAAGAGAACTGAGTCTGCAGCACAACCATTTGGTGGAATTTACATGAAAGTTGTGAGACTATTAAAATATTTACCACTTGCATTTAGTCTATGAGATTGCCAGTCCCAGATGGCTTAATACTTACTCGTAACCCAGCTGTCTAAAATTCAGGTAAGGAATGTGTGCAGGGAGTAAGGGGAATGGGGAAAGAGAGGGAAATGGAGAGTTTTACCATCTGTTCCTCAAATCTATATATATAGAAGTCTTGAATATATGTACTTTTATTTAAAACTTTGATTATAAACCATTTGTGTACTTTGCTCAACTTCTTGTTGCAGGAGTCCTGAGGGCAAAACACTTCCCATTAGAACCTTCCTTGCAAGGGAAGGAAGTAAACATTCCAGGCCAAACCATATTAGCTCACTGAGAATATGTTTGAGGTAGAATGTCCTATATTTGAAAAATTAGAATCAGAAATGGTTCATATTACTGATGGGTTTTCAAAACTGAGACAAAAACAAAAATGATGAATGTAAAAGTAGATAGAAGCTTTGGACTACATGGAGTGCATGCCAACATATGCCAGGATATAGAATATGTTTCTAACAGGCTATAGAAGGAAGTAGCTTAAATCAGTTTAATAAATAATTAACAATGTAGAGAAGTGACTAAAAGTGTGTGAAATGTGGCAGTTACACTGTGCAATGGATTGGTATAAATACTTATGGCTTTGCAGTAACTATCAATGCCCTATTTTTTGCTTTGTGTTTCAGAATTCACAATGTCATAATGAAAATGTGACAATCACTGATTTTATCTACTTCAGTGTTGACATTGCACATTATGTATGGCTTTATTCTAAAATTATTAAACAGAACAGATTTTCCCAATTCTGGTCAAAAGTTTTTAGTGGACTTTTTCAGATATTACCACTGAATGCTGAGTTTGTGATGAAACCTCCTCAAATTAAATGAGTCTTGCATAGTTTCAGGTTTAGTTGCAAATACTTTATACTGCCTTGATACTCATAGGTTATAGTGATAAAGCAGAGGAATTAAATCTACTTACCAGGACTGACTCTGGGGCTATTTGTCATCTTCTTGGTTAGAAATTACATACATAAAGTAGGCTAAACAAGGTGTTTGTTACATTGCTTGATCCATTTGCTTTTAATCACCCCATATAGACATATTGTAAATTACTGGAAGAATATCATAAACAAAGCACTGGAATGTAGGATAGTGTATTGTTGTTCTCCTCTTCAGCCAAGCACATTTTCATAGAATATAATTTCTTCTGAGAAGATTCAAGAGCCCAACACCACTCCCTACCCCCAACACACTGCTTTTCCCTCCCAAACCTTCAAAAACCGAAAGAACCATTAACATTACCATTGTAAGCAAAAGTAATTACCATACAGATGAAAATTATGAGTGATTTAAATTAGGAGGAGAGTTTGGAAGCTATTTCCTTTTTACCCCTACTAAGTGGAATATAATTATTCAAGCAAACTAAAACTACCCCAGTTTCAGTGTTAAACCCTTTTCCATAATAACAAATGTCAGGGAGAGATTTTAAATGATGTTGGAAAATTTAAAAAATGTTTGTAGCTGGTTTAGACCACAAAAAAAAAAAAAAATCCTGCTCTCTACCAGAGAGCTTCATTTCAGGCACAAACTGTGAGTGCAATTTTCTTTGCTACTTTTTGATTATTTTTTTTGGGGGGGGGGAGGGGGAGAGGAGACTCTAAATGGTTAAATGACTTTTTCACTTTTTAAAAGAAAAATGTTGAAAATTCCTAAAAGTTGGTTCTCCAGTTTTGCTTCCTGTGGTTGAATGGAGAGGAACATGGAGCAAGGAGAACTAAATATATAGAAATAAACATCATAAAATGCTCAATCACACAAACTACTTCAGTTTTTTATCACTTTTCGGGCTTCATAGCCAATTAAAATATGAAGAAAATACATCAAGGTCTTTTCATTTCTTGACCCCACTACATAGCCTAGTTTTAATCGTTATATTAATAAAACGCTGATACAGAAATTTCACCATTAATATATACTTTAAATTCAATAGATTGTCATCCATAGGCAGTGGTAAAGCTCTGTCACGCATATAATTTTGCACAATAGCTGGAAAGAAGGAGGCAGGACAGAACAACAGAGTCCTCATTACTAGGGAAAATGGGGAAAAAACATTTTAGAGAGGGAAACTTTTTTTTGTTGTTGTTCTTACTGCAAATGCTTCTTGAAAACAAAGACCAGTTTTCACAGGCATTACAGCATGATTAAATGGTGATGAAATGGTAGTTGGTACCATTAAACAGCTACTGTGCAGCAAAAGGCATGCTTATTTGCAGAGTTCCATTTTAACCCGCTTTTATGTCACTTCAGCTTGACCCTGCCTTGCATCCTTCCCAAGCATTTTCTGCTTTTTGATCTGCTAGATACTGACCTTTGCTTATCTGGCCTGAAAGCAAAACTGTTCCTAAGCTGAGGACAATTCCTCCCTCACCCCCATCTTAAAGCTAGCTAGGGACTTGGCACCATTTTCTGATACATCATCTTTCCCAGGCCTGTTTTCTGAATCTAGCTTTCAGTGTATATGAAATGAATGTTGGTAATGACAAAACAGGAGTCTAGAGAGATTACACAGGTTGCCATTTCAGCAACTGTCCATTAATAAAAAATGCTTTTGGTGTTAAGCTCTCAGAAAACCCAAAGATAGAAGATCAAATATGCTATTTAATTAAAACATAAATGAAGGAATAAAATAAAGATGCTTTTAAAACATCTGAGTGTAAACTATCCTTTTCTTTCTTCTGCATTTCAAATCAGAGAAATAGAATACTCAGAACTGCCATATTTCTGAGAGTATGTGCAATAGATCCAAGATCAAAAATTATCCAGATTAGTCTCCAGTCTTTACTAAATAGGAGAATCCCTTGTAGACACAGTATTAAGAGAGATCTGAGCAGGGGAGCACGGAGCATAACCTGTTTTGCATACTCAGGCTCGGGATATTACAAATGTGTGTGTGTGGAGAGAGAGAAAGCTCAGTAAATATACATGAACACATTTTTTTTTAAACCTTCTTCCAAACAGATCCTTATCTAAAGTATAGGAAGCATTACAAAATTCACATTTGCCATTTTTTCCCACACAGCTACCACAAATATCTCCTATTAAAAATATACAGAAATACTGTAGTAATTCAGATACCACTATATTGTAATTGTTGGCAGACTACCTAACTCTAACAAATGCAATGTACAGGACAACAGCAAAGACTTGAGATGACTTAGAAACATTATCTCTGAGATCAGCCAATAAGCTTGCCAAAAGTGGGAATTAAGAACAAGAGGAGGGGCACTTTTGTCCTTTCCATGATTAAATGGCAATGAATTCTTTGATCAACTTCTAACAAAAGCTTAAAATCCAATATGAAGGTTGTTCACGTGCATCAGAGCAGTAACTGTCAAAAATGGAAAACCTTGAGAATTGTTTGGATGTTATGGTGGAAAACCAAGAAAATAATTCACAAGAAATATATTTTATGGATCTTCCCCTTTTAATAGAATATTTATTAGCAGATTTGTGTAGCATTAGGTACATTTGAAGAATTAAAAAAATCTACAGGTTGTGAATAGTCCCCTGCAAGCATTCAATATTTAGTGTTTCTCAGTCTGAGCTGAGGTGTTCAGGTACCATTCTGATAAATCCCCATGGTGGTGGTATGTTCATTGTTGGGATAAACGCATAAGCATTTCTAAAAGCAATTCAGTACGTCCTAAAATTCAATCTCATAAATGTTCACAGAAAGTAAACACACATGGCTATGGTAAATCCCTCACTAACCAGCAGATATCAATGTCTTTGTCAATTTGTAAATTTCCAGTTCAGTTTTGGCTGATTTATCCTGGTAGTGATTTGTTGACAGTATCTGGTATCTGGCTTTTACTATAATTTAAATATAGTTTTTAATCAGACAATTCAAACTTTTCCTTATTATGCTGTGAAGCCAGAACAAAAGAATGGAACAGATCTTTCTAGCCTCACTCACTAAACTCTCCCCCGAATTCAGTGAGAGGTTTGCCTAAGTAAATACTGAATGATAAAGCCCATAATTTTCATTGCACAGTCTTGAAAACATTTCAGCATTGACAATCCTGTTCCCCTATCCCACCCTTCGTGTAGCATTCAGTGTCTTCAAAAATCTTCCTTTTAAACATCAGTTTGTCCTCTACTATAAGGTAACTTGTTTTGCCATGGCTTCACTTTTTTTTTTAAATCCTTCTCTGTCGGTTAGAGTGTACACCTACACCTACCTTACACTGGGAATTGATATAATAATAACGGTGAATTCTCTTACACTTTGTATCATGTCCTAACTATAGATTCCCTCCCGCCTCCACTTTATTTCTGTATAGCTGTCTCAACCCAGTGAGACTGAGCAATCATTTTCATGTATGTAACCTGAATTGTTAAGGGCGAATGACTTTTGCTTGACATTTTACTCTTTCCTTGTGATGGCTGCCTTGCTGCTTTGTGTGTAACATAAAGGCTCTTTGCTTTATAGGAAGTTATGAGGTATCTGAAGAATTTCATATGTGAAAAAACAGTTGCTTGCTTAACATGTTTATTTGGGGATATGGAAGTTTTTATTTTTGACTTACAAAATCTGGATCCCACCTTCATTAGTTAAATAAGGAAATGAGGGTGTGACAAACAGGGTTAGTGGCTCACAGTCCAAGAATTATTTTCTTTTGCATACACTTCAAATTATTGCTTTATACCAGAAATAAAATGGGGGGAGAGAGTCAGGGGAGGAATTTGATTGGTCTTTTATCATTGGAAAATCAAAATATATCTCTCGGTGTGAAATACAAGGGGGAAAGCCCATGGTAATGGCAGTTTGCTGTCATCTGTATAGCCTGTACTTCTGTGGACACCACCAATGAGCAAGGGTAGCAGGAAAGTGTGTGAGAGTTCAGAAAAATTGAACTGATAAAAAACAAATGCTGAAGAAAGTTCAAATATAAAAAATTGATTTAAAATAGCACTTTGCAGTAATGAGGGGAAATCATGACAGGAGTATAAAGCATTAAAAAAATATCCTTGGGGCATAAGTGAGATGATTAGAAATATCATTAAAGCCAAGGCATCTGTTTGAATCCTTTGTGAGGCACCCAGTTCACCCACATGCGCACACAAATGAGGGCTCAGTTTACTAATGCTGCAGTTTGAACAGTAAGCATAACATGCTTTGCATTTAAAGAACATACAGATTAAATATGAGGAGACTAAAACTGAGGAGCTGACAGTAATGATTCTCAGTGGGTTTAAAGGAGATCATATGTAAACAAGCAGCTGTCCAAAGTGAGCAAATGTTCATTATGGAAAATTTCCCATTAGGTATCTACCTTAAAAAGCTAAAGTGAAATGAAAAGTAATTTATTTTAAAATTTCTTATAGGAAATATAAAATTAATGAGTAAAGATCAGTGGAATGGTGACAGAGGTACCATTCCGATGACCTCCCAGAACAGATTTATTAAGTGCGTGCATTTTTACAGACACACCAGAAAAGTATAGGAATCAGTGAGGCAGGATAGTGCTGATTCCCATGTGTTGTATGTAGATGTACAGTAAGCTAACTTTCCCTTTTAAGACCCTGATTCAGCAAAACAAGTGGGTATGTACTTTAAGCACTTGATTAACTTTATTCCTTTTTGGGAGTGAAGTTAAATGTGATTTTAGTTGTAAACTTGTGCTTAAGTCTTGGGGCTTAACTGCTTGCTTAAAGTTAGGCATGTGCCTAAGTGCTTTGTTGAATCAGGACCTAAATACCCAGGTGGTTTTTGGGTTAGTTTACTACTTGCTTGGTGAAATCCACTGTTAACAGAAGCAAGCTGGTGCTAAAGAATAGGTCCAACACATTTTATATTATTTTATTAGTAGTGTTTTATTAGTCCTTATTTGTATTACAATAGCACCTGAAAGTCCCCTCTGAGATTGTGGCCTCATTGTACCAAGAACTATATATATATATATATATTTATAGTGAGCAAGCTCTGAAGAGATTCCAACTTAAATAGGCAAGACAGAGAAGTGGTGGAAGAGGAAACAGTCACAGAAAAGGAAAATGAGGTTACAATCCAGGTCTCCTGACAAAAGCAAGTAAAAAAATGAGAAAGCCCACCCCCCTCCCTCGGCCCCCCTACACACATACACTTTTTCACCAAAAATATTATTATTATTATTATTTATTATTTATTTTATTATTTTATTATTATTTTGATGCAGGTCTAATCCTGACTTCCAGTTTGGTGTCATATGTGCTAGACTATGGTGCCTCCCTAATTTTAGCAACAAGTTAATCAAGTAAAAAAGTGCTAATGTGTCTATTATGTTCTGACTGGGCCAGGAAAAAATCAGCTGACCAGTCAAGCTTTGTATTTCTATTTCTGTTTTTAGTAGTTGTAGTGCAGGTCAAAGAATCCCAGTTTCCTCTTGCTGTGATAAATGCTAAATCCCAGAGTGTGATAGAAGAAGTTCAATGTCTTGACTCCAGAGTTAAAGCCAAATTCCATTTTGCACTTAAGGGAGATATTCAGTATCTTTGTTTTGTATGAAAAATACAACAAAATCTCCCCAAATTTACTACCTTAACTCTTTGAGTATCAAATGAATTTTCTGAACATTTATAAGTAAATACATTAGTTTAAATGTAAACTAATTAATTAAAAATAGGTTCTTTAAGGAATGTAACATAAGTATAAATCTCTACTTTCTCATAACTTATCTAATGAAACAACAGTCACTTCAAACCTTCCATATTTTTAAATTTAAATGAAATCTTATGCATACTTGAAGAATATAGGTTGTAATTAAGGTACATTATTAACAATTGTTGCCTCTGATTGCCTTAGTTTTCCCATCTGTACAATGGGGATGATATCTCCTTTATCAACACTTTGTGATGAAAAGTGCTAAATAAGAGGCAGCTGTTAATATTATTGGCTCAAGTCAAGACAGACTCAAGTCAAAAGTTCAGATAATTCTTTAGGTGGGGTCATTGTGATACAACAGGTAACCGATCACCAACCTTCCTCTGCAGCTTATTTGCAGGCACTTCAGAGTTAAGAGTTAATTTACAATTTACAGTTAAGGTGACACACACACACAAATTCCAATGTGTTAAGGTAGGAAATGCAGTTAAGGCACCGAACAATCTTAGCTCTACCCTATAGTGCAACCATGAGGGGAAATAAATATTTTTTAAAAAAATCTTTAAAAATCAATGTAACCTAATATGGGACCACAGATACTAAAATGCCTCAGTCATAATCCTGGGGTTACTATATGGCATCACTACAAGGCAGCATTAAACTAGTTTAGGTACCAACAAAATATGTTAAGGTAAAAAAATGAGGCGTGAAATGTAACCTTAGTAGGCCTGTGCAAATAACTGATTGATTGATTGATTGATTTTTGGTGTCGTGGCTAAGGGTATGTCTACACTATGAAATTAGGTCGAATTTATAGAAGTCGTTTTTTTAGAAATCGTTTTTATATATTCAAGTGTGTGTGTCCCCACAGAAAATGCTCTAAGTGCATTAAGTGCATTAACTCGGCGGAGTGCTTCCACAGTACCGAGGCAAGCGTCGACTTCCGGAGTGTTGCACTGTGGGTAGCTATCCCACAGTTCCCGCAGTCTCCGCTGCCTATTGGAATTCTGGGTTGAGATCCCTATGCTTGATGGAGCTAAAACATTGTTGCGGGTGATTCTGGGTACATATCGTCAGGCCCCCGTTCCCTCCCTCCCTCCATGAAAGCAGCAGCAGACAATCGTTTCGCACCTTTTTTCTTGAGTTACCTGTGCAGACGCCATACCACGGCAAGCATGGCGCCCACTCAGGTAACCGTCACCGTATGTCTCCTGGGTGCTGGCAGACGTGGTATTGCATTGCTACACAAAAGCAGCAACCCCTTGCCTTGTGGCAGCAGACAGTGCAGTAGGACTGGTAGCCATCATCGTCATGTCCGAGGTGCTCCTGGCCATGTCGGCCAGGAGCGCCTGGGCAGACATGGGTGCAGGGACTACATTAGAAGTGATTTGACCAGGTCATTCTCTTTAGTCCTGCAATCAGTCCTATTGAACCATCTTATGGTGAGCAGGCAGGCGATACAGATTGCTAGCAGTCCTACTGTACCATCTTCTGCCAGGCAGGCAAGAGATGAGGATGGCTAGCAGCGTATTGCACCATCTTCCACCGAGCAGCCATGAGACGTGGATGGCATGCAGTCCTTCTGCACCGTCTGCTGCCAGCCAAAGATGTAAAAGATAGATAGAGTGTATCAAAACAAGAAATAGACCAGATTTGTTTTGTACTCATTTGCTTCCACCCGCCGCCCCATCTAGGGGACTCATTCCTCTAGGTCACACTGCAGTCACTCACAGAGAAGGTGCAGCCATGTATCAATCAGAGGCCAGACCAACCTGCTTGTTCCGATAAGAACAATTACTTAGGTGCACCATTTCTTATTGGAACCCTCCGTGAAGTCCTGCCTGAAATACTCATTGATGTAAAGCCACCCCCTTTGTTGATTTTAATTCCCTGTAAGCCATGTCATCAGTCGCCCCTCCCTCCGTCAGAGCAACGGCAGACAATCATTCTGCGCCTTTTTTCTGTGCGGATGCATTACCAAGGCAAGCATGGAGGCCGCTCAGCTCACTTTGGCAATTAGGAACACATTAAACACTGCACGCATTATCTAGAAGTATATGCAGCACCAGAACCTGGCAGAGCGATACCGGGCAAGGAGGCGACGTCAGCGCGGTCACATGAGTGATCAGGACATGGACACAGATTTCTCTGAAAGCATGGGCCCTGCCAACGCATGCATCATGGTGCTAATGGGGCAGGTTCATGCTGTGGAACGCCGATTCTGGGCTCGGGAAACAAGCACAGACTGGTGGGACCGCATAGTGTTGTGGGTCTGGGACGATTCCCAGTGGCTGCAAAACTTTCGCATGCCTAAGGGCACTTTCATGGAACTTTGTGACTTGCTTTCCCCTGCCCTGAAGCGCATGAATACCAAGATGAGAGCAGCTCTCACAGTTGAGAAGCGAGTGGTGATAGCCCTGTGGAAGCTTGCAACGCCAGACAGCTGCCAGTCAGCTGGGAATCAATTTGGAGTGGGCAAATCTACTGTGGGGCTGCTGTGATGCAAGTAGCCCACGCAATCAAAGATCTGCTGATATCAAGGGTAGTGACCCTGGGAAATGTGCAGGTCATAGTGGATGGCTTTGCTGCATTGGGATTCCCTAACTGTGGTGGGGCCATAGACGGAACCCATATCCCTATCTTGGCACCGGAGCACCAAGCCGGCAAGTACATAAACCACAAGGGGTACTTTTCAATAGTGCCGCAAGCTCTGGTGGATCACAAGGGACGTTTCACCAACATCAACGTGGGATGGCCGGGAAAGGTACATGACGCTCGCATCTTCAGGAACTCTGGTCGGTTTCAAAAGCTGCAGGAAGGGACTTTATTCTCAGACCAGAAAATAACTGTTGGGGATGTTGAAATGCCTATAGTTATCCTTGGGGACCCAGCCTACCTCTTAATGGCATGGCTCATGAAGCTGTACACAGGCAGCCTGAACAGTAGTCAGGAGCTGTTCAACTACAGGCTGAGCAAGTGCAGAACGGTGGTAGAATGTGTATTTGGATGTTTAAAGGCACGCTGGTGCAGTTTACTGACTCGCTTAGACCTCAGCGAAACCAATTTCCCACTGTTACTACTGCTTGCTGTGTGCTCCACAATATCTGTGAGAGTAAGGGGGAGACGTTTATGGTGGGGTGGGAGGTTGAGGCAAATTGCCTGGCTGCTGGTTACGTGCAGGCAGACACCAGGGCAGTTAGAAGAGCACAGGAGGGCGCGGTACGCATCAGAGAAGCTTTGAAAACCAGTTTCATGACTGGCCAGGCTACGGTGTGAAAGTTCTGTTTGTTTCTCCTTGATGAAACCCCCCGCCCCTTGGTTCACTCTGCTTCCCTGTAAGCTAACCACCCTCCCCTCCTCCCTTCGATCACCGCTTGCAGAGGCAATAAAGTCATTGTTGCTTCACATTCATGCATTCTTTATTCATTCATCACACAAATAGGGGGATGACTACCAAGGTAGCCCAGGAGCGGTGGTGGAGGAGGGACGGAAAATGCCACACAGCACTTTAAAAGTTTACAACTTTAAAATTTATTGAACGCCAGCCTTCTTTTTTTTGGGCAATCCTCTGTGGTGGAGTGGCTGGTTGGCCGGTGGCCCCCTCACCGCATTCTTGGGCATCTGGGTGTGGAGGCTATGGAACTTGGGGAGGAGAGTGGTTGGTTACACAGGGGCTGTAGTGGCAGCCTTTGCTGCAGCTCAACCATACACTGGAGCATACTGGTTTGATCCTCCAGCAGCCTCAGCATTGAATCCTGCCTCCTCTCATCACACTGCCGCCACATTTGAGCTTCAGCCCTGTCTTCTGCCCGCCCCTTACTCTCTTCAGCCCGCCACCTCTCCTCCCGGTCATTTTGTGCTTTCCTGCACTCTGGCATTCTTTGCCTCCACGCATTTGTCTGTGCTCTGTCAGTGTGGGAGCATGATCTCAGACAACATTTCATCACGAGTGCTTTTTTTTTTCTTTCTAATCTTCACTAGCCTCTGGGAAGGAGACGATCCTGTGATCATTGAAACACATGCAGCTGGTGGAGAAAAAAAAAGGGACAGCAGTATTTAAAAAGACACATTTTATAAAACAGTGGCTACACTCTTTCAGGGTAAACCTTGCTGTTAACATTACATACATAGCACATGTGCTTTCATTACAAGGTCACATTTTGCCTCCCCCCACCGCGTGGCTACCCCCTCCCCCCTCCCCCCTTCCCGTGGCTAACAGCGGAGAACATTTCTGTTCAGCCACAGGCAAACAGCCCAGCAGGAATGGGCACCTCTGAGTGTCCCCTGAAGAAAAGCACCTTATTTCAACCAGGTGACCATGAATGATATCTCACTCTCCTGAGGATAACACAGAGAGATAAAGAATGGATGTTGTTTGAACGCCAGCAAACATACACTGCAATGCTTTGTTGTACAATGATTCCCGAGTACGTGTTACTGGCCTGGAGTGGTAAAGTGTCCTACCATGGAGGACACAATAAGGCTGCCCTCCCCAGAAACCTTTTGCAAAGGCTTTGGGAGTACATCCAGGAGAGCCGCGAATGCCAGGGCAAATTAATCCTTTCACATGCTTGCTTGTAAACCATGTATAGTATTTTAAAAGGTACACTCACTGGAGGTCCCTTCTCCGCCTGCCAGGTCCAGGAGGCAGCCTTGGGTGGGTTCGGGGGGTACTGGCTCCAGGTCCACGGTGAGAAACAGTTCCTGGTTGTTGGGAAAACCGGTTTCTCCACTTGCTTGCTGTGAGCTATCTACAACCTCATCATCATCATCTTCTTCTTCATCCCCAAAATCTGCTTCCATGTTGCCTCCATCTCCATTGAAGGAGTCAAACAACACGGCTGGGGTAGTGGTGGCTGAACCCCCTAAAATGGCATGCAGCTCATCATTGAAATGGCATGTTTGGGGCTCTGACCTGGAGTGGCCCGTTGCCTCTCTTGTTTTCTGGTAGGCTTGCCTCAGCTCCTTAAGTTTCACGCGGCACTGCTTCGGATCCCTGTTATGGCCTCTGTCCTTCATGCCCTGGGAGATTTTGACAAAGGTTTTGGCATTTCGAAAACTGGAAATGAGTTCTGATAGCACGGATTCCTCTCCCCATACAGCGATCAGATCCCGTACCTCCCGTTCAGTCCATGCTGGAGCTCTTTTGCGATTCTGGGACTCCATCATGGTCACGTCTGCTGATGAGCTCTGCATGGTCACCTGCAGCTTGCCACGCTGGCCAAACAAGAAATGAGATTCAAAAGTTCGCGGTTCTTTTCCTGTCTACCTGGCCAGTGCATCTGAGTTGAGAGTGCTGTCCAGAGCGGTCACAATGGAGCACTCTGGGATAGCTCCTGGAGGCCAGTACCGTCGAATTGTGTCCACAGTACCCCAAATTTGACCCGGAAGGCCGATTTAAGCGCTAATCCACTTGTCAGGAGTGGAGTAAGGAAATCGATTTTAAGAGCCCTTTAAGTCAAAAAAAAGGGCTTCATCGTGTGGACGGGTACAGGTTTACATCGATTTAACGCTGCTAAATTCGACCTAAAGTCCTAATGTAGGCCAGGACTAATATATATAGCTAAATATTTATATAAATAGAATATAGTTTTTAAATAGAGTATAGTTTTGGGCTGACACATAACAAAAGTATTAAGTTAGAAATCAATCAAACGAAAGAGATTTTGTTGTTGTTGAGTTTTTTTACCTTAAAAAAAAAAACACTTTGAAGCAAAATTAAAAACCTAAGGTCACTTTGAAGCAAAAATTGTTATGTTTCATTCTGAAAATGTCTAAATATGGCATCTTGATTGAGGGATTTTCCCCCTGAAAACAATTTTGTTGACTTCAACAAGAATTCACAAAATGTTTCAGTAAACACATATATTCATTTTTGGTCAGGGAGAAGGGACATTTGTATGAAATTTTGCACAACAATGAACCATAACTGAATTCCCTACGTTTTAAATTCTTGGTTTTGTGATGTTTACAACATCCATGTAATATTTTTTCAGTCATTAAGTTAGTGATAAACTTAATGCTCTCTTAATATAAGCTGTTTTTTGTAGGGGGGAAAGGGGCACAGGGGTGGAAGATGATGTAAAATAAAGATGGCTTTTCTTGAAAGTAGATAAGACTATACCAGAAATACAGGAAGATGGTCTCCACACAAGGCATTTCTACAAAACATCTCCTCTCTGAGGGCCAAACCCAACTCTACTGGAGTCAATATAAAGATTCCAGTTGCTTTTACTAGGACTTGGATTGGGCCCTGATAAAGAAGCATTTTTGCTTAACTCAGAGTATGCAAGAAACCTTCAATTTTATGGGGCAATCTGCATGAGAGGTAGATAATCTCAATATATGATCTCACCCAAAATAGATCCATATTGACTTTGTTATTCAATATTGTTCATATTGCAGTTAAAAGTTACTCAATTTATTAAGTGGAAAATATCATTCCTCTTCCACTTCACTCTTAAACACATAGACAAGCTGTGATGGGAAGTTCACCCCACACCAACCCTGAATTGGTTAAGGTGGCTTAGAAGGGGAACCTGGGGGAGAGTGTGGTTTGACTGATATGCACAAATTGAAAATGAAGTCCAACTGGGCAGAAGCAGGCTGGGCTTGTATAAAGTCAGGAAGTTGAGAGCAGAATAGGTTTTAGGGACAGCGTCTGCGGTCACTCTCTGGGCACAGAGAGGCAGGCAGAAGGAAACCCTGGGGTGGGGGGAGCAAAAGCCCTGGGATCCTAGCCCTATGTTTAGGGTTTTACCTCGGGGAGGTGTAAGGAATAAAATCTGTGGAAGGCGGAGTTAGGAAGAAGCCCAGGAAAAGAGCAGCGAGGTTTGAGACAGTACAGACCTTGGCTGCTGATTGTAGGATCCCTGAGTTGGAACCCAGAGTAGCAGGTGGGCCCAGGTTCCCCTACAAGCCACAGGAAAAGTGGAACAGACCAGGACTTACAGAAAATTGCCAGAGATGGCACAAGGGCAGACTGTCCAGTGGAACTTGGTTACTCTAGAAGGAAAAGACTATATGAGACTGTAAGAGTTTGTGCCCCTGGGGGAATTCTGTGGCACTGTGCATGTGCAGAATTTAGGTCCCCCAGACATTTCTTTGCTTCCCCGCAGAAAAATAAATTTCTGATGGGGAAGCAAAGGGAAGCCACAAAAGCAGTTATGCAACCCTCCTCAGCACTATCTTCTGGGTGCCCAGAGCAGCCAGCAGACAGACAAATCACTGTGGGACAGAAGGTGGGACTGTGGAAGACCTGGCTGGTGGCTCCTACCCTGCACTGGGCTCAGCTACTAGTCCTGGCTGGGCTGGAGAGGACAAGCTGTAGGAAGCTCTGAAAACTCCCTTTCCCTTACTTCCTGCACCCATTGCTCCTCAGCTGCATGGGGAGGTATCCCTGTACAGGGAGCTGAACCCCCATCTGCCCAACCCCCATGCATTCAGACCTCCTCATATCCAAACCCTCCTGCTGACCCTCACCACCCTGCTCTCAGACCCCCACACAATGAGCCCCATTCCCCCA
This sequence comes from Lepidochelys kempii, assembly GCF_965140285.1. Classification (NCBI taxonomy): domain Eukaryota; kingdom Metazoa; phylum Chordata; order Testudines; family Cheloniidae; genus Lepidochelys; species Lepidochelys kempii. The sequence continues at coordinate 72,178,515 of NC_136388.1, forward strand.
GCACCTGCACCACCCCAGTGAGCCACCTGCACCCAAATCCCCACCCCATCTAGACCCAACCAGCTGCACTTGGATCCCGACCCACTGAGCCCCACTCTACCAGCATCTGGGCCCCCTACACCTAGACCCCCCTGCCGAGCTCTGTCCCCAACCCCCAGATCCTCCCTGCTGATCCCCAACCACTTTCACCTGGACCACCCTGCAGTCGCCTTACCATGGCACCCAGAACCCCTGAACAAGCCCCTGTGCATCCAGATGCCCCCTGCATCCAGATTCCCTACTGAGCTGCCTACACCCAGATTTCCCCATACAGAACCCTCTCAACCCACAAGTGGATCCCCCCACACTAAGCCTGTCCACACTTGGATCCTGCCTTGCTGAGCCTGCCTTCCAACATGGAGGAGCAGGGCCCTGGGGCATTTCTGGGGCAGGCCTGGTCCTCGCGCTGTGTGAGGGTCGAGTGCAGCCTCACTGTTGAGTTTGTGTCCCGGGGACGTGGGGGAAGCTGCACAGTGATCTCCCACCTCTGTGCAGCCAATGCCCTGTGCTCCCTACCGGCATACTGGAGCCTCCACATTTATTTGACAAATACAGTTTGCAGAATTTTAAAATATTGTGCGCAGAATTTAAATTTTTTTGGCACACATTTTTTTTTTTTTGGCACAGAATGCCCTCAGGAATATATATATATATATATATATAGTGACCTAGCTGGAGGGCTCAGTTACAAAGAAGGAAGTTCTGTGAAGCACAGGAGCAGATCAGGAGCAGATTAACACAGGAGCTTTAGGGGCTGCCGCCCAGGGCCCCAGACTAAGGGGGGTCCCAGCACAACAGGGCTCAGGCAGGCTGTCTGCATGCCATGGCTCCACAGCACTCCCGGAAGCAGCCAGCTGCTGGCACATCTCTGCGGCCCTGGCGGAAGGCAGAGGAGGCTCCGTGCACTGTCGCTGCCCCCAGCACCATCCCCACAGCTCCCATTGACTGGTTCCCAGCCAATGGGAGCTGCAGAGGTGGTGCTTGCAGGCACGGTCAGTGCACGGAGACACTCTGTCCCCCTCCCCTCAGGGGCGCGTAGAGACGTGCCAGCTGCCGGCCGCTTCCAGGAGCGGTGTGGGGCCACAGCATGCAGGCAAGCAGCCTGCCTGAGCCCTGCTGCTTTTACTCAGTTAGGCAAACCCTCCCCTTGTGATAAAAAAAAAATCTCCAGGAGCCATAAGTGCTCAGTCATTCTGATTCCCTCAGCTGCCCAAACTCCTCCACATCTTTCTCTTGGCTTGTGTCCCTAGACTGATTGAACAGTGCTCCACAGGTACCTCTCAAATGGCCCTTGATCCAAGAGACTTCTCTCATTTTAGTTACAACGTTATCTATGTTCCTCGCAATGGTGGTGTCTCCTCATGTTTACAGTGGAATATTATTTACGTCAGAAATATTTATTTACACTTAAAATAAACCATGCAGCATTTTAAGTTTCTTGTGTGAATAATGGTTTTACTGTTCCCATTTTGGGTCTCTATCACACATTGCATCCCACATTTGGGTCTTGGATTTTATAAATATGGTCTGCAGGTTATGCTTTTGGCAGGCTCAAATGTGCTCAGTGTGCCATGGAAGTCTACCTGTTTCCATATGCATCTTGCTGTGTACTAAGACTGGCCCATGGTATTTGTAAATCTTTCAACAAGGCGGGGGGTGGGAACTCATTTTCAGGGGTCCCTCAATGTAATGAAAATTAAAAGTGGATATAGTGTTTCCAGTTTTGAGAAGAGTCAAGGAACTCTGCACAGTTATAACCTATCTGAGTTTTGGCGCTGAGGCCAACAAAAATTTAATGGGTGCCTTGTTCTGTACATAAGCAGAATTTCAGTTTTCCGGGCTGTCATTCTGACACCATTTGCAGTCATTGAAATTCATTTAAAAAATAAATAAATAAATAAACCAAAAAAAAAACCTGTGATTTATAATGGAAATGGTATCAGATCTTTAACTGTAGTGTCACTTGCAGGCTTTGATATAATGACTGCATAAAAATAAACAATGCTTAGGCTTTTATTGCTATAGCAGCCTGTCTGCAGGATTTTTAGACCAAAATCCTGAAGGCTACAATAATTACACTTAACTGTTCCCAGTGTATTCGTAAGTGCTTCCTTTAAAATGAACTGATTTTTGCCCTTAAGGCCTACTCAAGTTGCACTCATTTTAATTAGTGACACACATGGCTTAATTTGACACATTCTACATGCACTTTTACAGATATTTAAACCAAGCAAAGCCCTGTGTAATCAAAGAGGTTTAAAGGTGTCTCTGTAGTGATATAGACTTACAGGTATCTGTTCTTTCCTCAAACAGGAAGCTGGCCTTTTGAGGCAGGAGGAGATTGAACTTCACAGCATGACCAGTTATATCTTTTAAGTGGAGGTCACCTGGTGTAGAGAAGAGAAGTTTGGACTAGGTGAAAGCAAGGTGTCTTGCTTGTATCTGATTAACTTGGACAGACACATAAGGTAACCGGCCTTTGAGATCTGGGCAATTACATGAGGGCAGTGATGAGCTGCCAAAATCTTAACAACGGGTTCCCTCCTCACCCCATGAGGGGGTCGTTGCCCACCCCGGCCCCCCGGACTCCTGCCCCATCCACCCCCCCCCCCGCATTCCTTGATAATCCATAAAGTGATGAGTGTTTGGGGGGAAGAGTGTTTTGATTATGACAAGGTAGCCTTAAGTCAGAACTTCAGTGTGCTTATCAGTATTATGATGTAAATTAGTCTGGTGAGGGCACATATATCTAGAGTGTTCATTTTCATGCTTGTTTGATAAAGCTGAGACCTTGTTTTTTATAAAAATCATGTCTGTCAGTCATGATATGTCAACAGCATCTTTTTCCCTAAGATGATGTCACATGGAAAGAAAAATAATAAATCACATGCTGAAAGAATAAAATGCAATATTCCTTTTCCTAGAACTTTGTTGTATGAAAATGGTTTATTGTTTGAAGGAAGACTTTTAAAAATTGTAAGTAATTATTTTAATATATTACTTATGTTCTAAATTTAAAAAGAAGACAGCCAAAAGAACTTCTACCTCCACCCATCGCCTATGACCAGCTTAGGACCCACAAACAGCAGTGAAAACCTTATTGGGCACAAGAGAGTGGTTCCTTCTTTCTCACTAGTTTTGTCTCTTTGGATGTCTGTACAATGAGTAGAACACTCTTTATGGCTCTTTTTCTTTATTCATGAGCTCAAATTCCACTTAAAGAAACACAAGCAAACTGTTGCCTTTTGGAATGCTAATAGAAACTAAGACATTACTACACATCAACAAGAAACTTCTTCATAATTTTTCTTTTATAGAGATATTAGACTGTATCTAATAGTAAGAGATTTATGATGGCTACTGCTATCCCACAGTTTTTAAGGAGTACTGTGCTTTCTATGGAAAGCCAAATAGAATATCAAAAAATACCTAAATCATCGTTTATACATACAATAGCAAATGTTTTTTTCCTGCATGCTCTCTAATGTTGGTTGGGACCATACAATTCCTGTCATTTTAGAACAATGAATGGATGGCTGGCATTAAAAAAAGATACTGTTTACTTCACTGGGGTTGCCACCTTTGGTAGACATAAAAATATTATGGGCTGTAAAGGTATTACATTTCCAATTTAATGAACCAAACATCTTCTATTTTAAAGAAGGAAGATCCCAGTATGCAAAATTATGAGAGGAATGCCAAACCATAATTCTACATATGCTTTGTGATAGCTTTGCTTATCAGGAAAACTATAGCATAGTGAGGATAGATTAATTACCTAAGTAACAGAGCAAGTCAGTAAGAGAATTAGGAATAGAACCCTGGCCTTCTGACTTCCAGCTCACTGCTTTAATTACATTCACTAAATATACAGCTTGCCCTTCTGTTGAGGCTGTTTTTTGGTTTTTTTTGTTGTTTTTTTGGGTTGGGGGGGTTGCATATGAATGAAGTTGTTCTTGATTGAGATGATTCCAGCTGCAGTTATGTCTCTGAGATTATATTAAAGTAAATAGGATGCAATGGGAGAGAAATTACAGATTTATTTTAACAACCTAAATGTTATAACCAGATTCTTATTTGTAGACTATATTTTGTTGAGTTGGGATTAGTTTATAGAAGAGCAAAAAAGAAGAGATGCTTTGATGTGTTTGGTTACGGACCTTGTTCTTAAACAGATATGTGTCTTACTGTCACAAGGTTGATTAAAGTAAAGCTCAGCAAATGTCACTTCTGTCTCCTTGCTCTTTGCTAACCAGTCTATTTAAAAATGTATGCATTCAATTGTCAGCAGTATTAGCATCCTATGAATTTGTTTTATAGGATTGATGCTTGGCAACAGAGCTTATCTGAATATTTCTACTTTGTTAGGAGGCAGTCTCAACAATCTGTGATATGCCCAACATGATGTTACACACAGTTGTCATTTGTACAGCAATGATAAGCTGTAAAGTGCTGTGTTGAGGCTCCCTGTGTGTCTAAATGTCAGATATATGGCTTAAGAAGGAAAGCATGATACCTCATATTTAGCCTTTTTGAGGCCAATCAGGACTATGCTTCAGGTTTGGCTTTGACTACCTTGAAATCTGAAATCTCATCATGCTTTGGCACAAAAAGGCAGAAATACCAAGAAAAGTTGGATAGTTGTTTTGAATGGTGGGATTTGAGCCTCATGAAATCAGAAATGTGAAATAAATCACTTCCAGTTTTGGATCAGAACTAGTTCTGATCATAGGCTTGGATTTAGATCTAGGACTTTGAGTATTGATCTTCCCCTGACTTTTTGATTCAAGTGGTGAAATCGTGGCCCTATCCAAGTCAGTAAGATTTCTAAGAATACACTGTTAAAGAACATTATAGATTTTCTTGGTTTCATCATAATTCAATAGTGTATAAATGGAAACTATCTTAAAGTCAAGTTTCTTTTAGAAAAGTTCAGGCACTCCAGTTTTGTGGCAGTTCATATTGTACTGCAGTGTACATTAATTAAAAGAATGCAAAATAACATCAGAAATCAGTAAAATTGCCAGATGTTCTCTTTATTCTGTAGTAAAATGGCATATAGAAGCCTTAGCCACATCACCAAAGTCTCAGTGATGCCATTTTTAAGTACAAAAAAAGTTTGATTGCTAGCAACAACAATATAACTTTCAGACTGCATGTTAACAATACAGTTTGAGTATTAACAAAACAAGAAAGCTCAGTGTATCTTTAACCCTCCCTTCTTCTGTTGCCAACTATAAATGTGTCTTTTAGCTCTTGTTTCAAACCTGCTTCTGTTCCCATTGGTGCTAATGGGAAAACTCACATTGATTTCAGTGCAACTGCGATTGGGCTCATCATTTATATCATATGAAAATGTATGTGTGCTATTTTTCACTAGATTCTCTTTCCATTTACTGTACTATTATCTCTATAATAGATGCGTCATACTTGGAAATTCATACTTTTGTATGGTGCTTGAATAGCAACTGTGTAATAAGAGTAGTGCTTGAGTTATATAACTGTTGTTCAGACAATTGCATCTCTTGAGTGGAAAGAGTAATTGACTTAAACTTTGAAATACATAGTTGACATATTAATTGCTACAAACATGACAAGTTTGATTTCATTATCTGAAAAACAGTTGGGATTTTTTTAAACAGCTTGTAAAGAAGTGTGAATTTTATAAAAACAAGGCTCTTAGGAAGACCAAGCTTCCAATTTTTAATGATGTAAAATTTAGATAAAGCTTTATCTGTGAAGAATGTTTTTAAACCACAATACTTTCTGTAATGCATAAATACTATACAAATGATTTTATATGTCCAGTGCAGGTACTCCATAGGAAAGGTATAGAGGGACCGGATAAATGGTGTGGAAAAGGACTTCAGAAGAGGTGTTTTGTAAAGGAGGGATTGGGGTGGGAGGCAGTTGGGGACTCCTATGATTGGTATGGCAAGGAGACAAACCCCATTACTACACCCCACCTTAACCCTCCTACCAGCAGAGGTAGATGGTAAGGTCCCAGCAATGGATTTGCTGGAGGGACCAGGATGGAAATAGATTGGGAGCTGGTAAAAGCCCCTGTGTAATTATGGAATAAACATGGGGTTACCTGCACTGTACACTTTTGTCTGCTGGGTAGTCCCCGACATCTAATAATAAAGTTGAGGCCTGATTAAACCTATGTCAGATGTCTCCTGTCCTTCGGTCCAGCCAGTTATGCACTGACCTGATAGTAGCTTCATCTAGGCTATATTTCCCTAGTTTGTCTATGAGAAGGTCATACGAGACAGTATCAAAAGCTTTACTAAAGTCAAGATATACCACATCCACCTCTTCCCCCTATCCACAAGGCTTGTTACCCTCTCAAAGAAAGCTATTAGGTTATTCTGACATAATTTTTTTTTGAGAAATCCATGTTGGCTGTTACTTATCTTTTAGGTGTTTGCAAATTGATTACTTGATTATTTGTTCCATTATCTTTCCAGATTCTGAAGTTATGCTGACTGGTCTGTAATTCCCCAGGTTGTTCTTATTCCCCTTTGTATAGATTAGGACTATATTTGCCCTCTTCCAGTCCAGAATCTCTCCTGTTTTATGAGTTTTCAAAGATAATTGCTAATGGCTTAGATATCTCATCAGTTAGCTACATGGGTAATCTAGGATGTATTTCATTGGGTGACTTGAAGACATCTAACTTGTCAAAGTAATTTTTAACTTGTTCTTTCCCTATTTTAGCCTCAGATTCTACCTTATTTTCACTGGTGTTTACTATGTTAGCCATCCAATCACTACTTACCTGTCAGGTGAAAACTGAAAAAAAAAAGTGAATTAGCACTTGTGCCATTTCCACTTTTTCTGGTATTGTCTTTCTGCCCTCATTGAGTAATTGGCCTACCCTGTCCTTGATCTTCCTCTTGCTTTTAATGTATTGGTAGAATATATAATTTGTATTGGTTACCATGAGAATGGGTGCCTTGCTTTAGCTGACCATAACATATGGCCTGAGGTATTCTCAAGTCAGTCATATCAATAAGATGCCCAGAGCAAAGCAGCTGAGCTTTTATGAGTGTGCTTTGAATGCCAGACATCCAACAACGATGAAAGATTTCAATATTGGGAATCTTGTCTCACAATTTGACTCAGCAGACAAACTGGAGACGACATTTTAAGGTTGGGTAGATCATTAAACTGTAAGTGGCTTTCTAAATAGTTAAAAGGCATATACATAATCCGTTATGCTTAGGTATATTTACTTAAGAGTTTGATAACATGTCAGCAACAAGTTCCAATGCCTATATTTCATTTTAGTAGTTCTACATTTCATTCTTATTGAACAGATTAATACTTAACAAATTTGTAAAGTATCTTACAAACTTTGGGCCAAATTATTTTCTAAATTGCATTTCTGTAAATCTGGAGAAACTACACAGAAGTCAGAGATTTTGAAATTATTTAAAAAAAAAATAACTTTCCAAAGATATACATGGTAACATAAAAGACACAGTGACTATACTTTGAGTCTCTCTCACTTACTCTCTGAACAGAACCTGGGTGGAGGGATGGAAAAAAGATGGCTGTATTACAGCTTCACGGCTATTCTAACTTATGCTGTCTGGAAATGACCTTCTAGCAGCTGTTGTGGCAGCTCAGTGTTTCAGAGCACAGGATTTCTGGCCTTGCTCCCTCTCCAGTCACACCCTATGTCCCCTATGCTATGCTGGCTCTATGTCATGAAGGGATTCCCTCACACCAGAAGAATTTAGTACCCCATTGAAGCAGAGCAAAGGGGTGGTGACCTGGAGTCAGGATAGCACCCAGTTTATGTAAAACTAAGCATAACAAAATATATTGTTGGAATTCTCTATATAACATAGTAGCCTTGGTGAAAGTCAGGTCTCCACTAAGTCAGCTGAATTGCATATACCTCTTGCTTTAAAAATGGTGTGTGGATTAGACAACACTGCAGGTGAGTGGCAAACTAAGACACACATAGTGCAGTGATCAGAGAAAAGTAAGGTGTTTGTGTGCTTGCATCTGTTGCCTTTCACACATTTGTCATGTCAAGAGAATCACAGATACATGACACAGCTTATCAAACTGGTCTATGACACTAAGAAAAATGTTAAAGGGAAATAGCTGTCAGACATTTTAAACATAAAATATTTAGGCATGTGAACCAATATTATACGGAAATCGGCAACCTTTGGCAACCCCTGGCGGGCCGGGCCAGTTTGTTTACCTGTCACGTCTGCAGGTTTGGCCAATTGCAGCTTCCACTGGCTGCAGTTCTCCGCTCCAGGACAATGGGGGCTGTGGGAAGCAGTGGCCAGCACATCCCTCGGCCTGTGCCGCTTTCCCCAGCCCCATTGGCCTGGAGCGGTGAACTGCAGCCAGTGGGAACTGCAATCGGCTGAACCTGTGGACGCAGCGGGTAAAGAAAACAGGCCCGGCCCGCCAGGGTTCTTACCCTGGCGGGCCATGCGCCAAAGATTGCTGATCCCGGTTATACAACTTTCAACTGTCTTGAAATAAATCACTGTAAACCCCAAAAATATAACTAATATTACAAACAATCTTGGTAATTGTTTTTTTATTAAAGACAATTCTTGATTTGAAAGTTTCACTCTGTTAACTTTCTTCCTGGTAATTATTCTGTATATCCCGTATGTGATTAAATCTTATTCTCTCATCTTAGTTATGGAGATGCTTTTCTCTTTCCTGAAAGATGTCTGATTGTAAGGAGAGTGATCACTTTAGATAAGCTATTACCGGCAGGAGAGTGGGGTGGAAGGAGGTATTGTTTCATGGTCTCTGTGTATATAATGTCTTCTGCAGTTTCCACAGTATGCATCCGATGAAGTGAGCTGTAGCTCATGAAAGCTTATGCTCAGATAAATTGGTTAGTCTCTAGGTGCCACAAGTACTCCTTTTCTTTTTGCGAATACAGACTAACACAGCTGTTACTCTGAAACATGTCTGATCTTGCAGATTTTGAGAAAAGTCTTTTTGAGGGAACAGTCTTTTTTCTCCAGAAACTGTATCAGCAGTCTTGCTGAATCAGTGTAATCTTTTCTTCTGTTGAAATTAAGGTTAACACGGAGACCTCCAAATGTAACACAGGTCAAATACATACACTAACGCTGATTAAGTATCAGATGTGATTCAGAAAAATATCATATGCATGATTAGGTTTCTTAAGAGCATAGGAGTTTATATATATATATATATATATATATATATACACACACACACATATATTTTAGAATTTTCTGTAGTATCTAGCTGGTGAATCTTGCCCATATGCTCAGGCTTTAGCTGATTGCCATATTTGGGGTCGGGAAGGAATTTTTCTCCAGGGCAGATTGGAAGAGGCCTTGGAGGTTTTTCGCCTTCCTCTGTAGCATGGGGCATGGGTCACTTGCTGGAGGATGGATTCTCTGCTCCTTGAAGTCTTTAAACCACAATTTGAGGACCTCAATAGCTCAGACACAGGTGAGAGGTTTTTCTCAGGAGTGGTGGTGAAATTCTGTGGCCTGTGTTGTGCAGGAGGTCAGACTAGATGATCATAATGGTCCTTTCTGACCTAAATATCTATGAATCTATATATATATATAAATAAATCAGAATTCACTATAATCTCCCTCAAGGTTTATAGGCTTAAGAATTTTTTGTTCAGACAGTTAGTCTGAAGATTTTATTCCATATTAAAAACTGTATATGCAGTTGTATTAAAACTCAAACAGTGCAGCTAACCTCAACTGGATCTGAACTCCAGAATTTTTTAAATTACAAACATAAACTATTTTTATTCCATATTTAATCATACTTTAAATCCCTTACCTAAGTTGTTGCTTGTATTAGAATAGCACACCAAGGCCTTATATGGAATTGGAGTCCCACTGTGTGGGCTCCCTAGAGAGACAGTCTCCATCCTGAAGAAGCAACCGTTTAGATTAAAATATTTTTAAATCGCTCTTTTAGTTAGATGCTTGTATCTGTACTGAATATACACATCAGTTATCACATGTTTTCAGCATTATAGAAAAGTTTGAGGGAAAGTTTTGTTCCTCTGAACACCAAAGATAACAGAGAATAGAAGAAGCCCATCCAAACATGGAGTTGCCCATTGGTCTGTGGTGAACATATTAATAACTGTAACCTGCATGCAAATTATATAGAAATGGAACACTAAGGCATGGAATACTGTTGACCAGATTCTGATCTCTTACACATATGTATATGTGAAGTAACCTCATTAGAAGTTTTAGTGGTTTCATACAGTAACTTCAGATATATCTACATACAGTGGAGATCAGAATCTGGCCCTCTGTTTTCATAGGTAGGCAAAAAAACAAAACAAAAACCCAACAAAAATTCTGGGAGTTTGCACAAGTTTATTCAAACATAGTTTATAAAAATAAAAAAAAATGAAAGCTCTTTGGCTCATTTAGAAATTATTAGGCATTTATTTACAAATCATTATGCGCAAGTGACACAGTGCACCAGTCTCTTTTCTATCTCTTCTATCTCCATCCATTAAAAAAACAAATGTCAGTCTGTGAGGGGTTGCTTAAGGCAGGTTTCACTTAATGAATTATATGAGCAATTATCCAAATATGAACTAACATGATGGTGTGCAAGGCACAAGTTTGGGCAAGCCATAGGCTGAAATATATTCACATAAAATTTTGTTGAAAAACAAATTTATAAACATTAAAGTTATATAAAATATTAGTCAAGATGATTCAGGAACAGTATCTATAATTTTCAAACGTAAATGTATCAGATTAGTGACTTTATTTGCATGGATTCTCAATGTGCAACATCACACTTGCTGTGTAAGTGGCTTCTGCGAACTTTTCATTGTAATTGTTCAGTCACATTTCAATTAACAAGTTACATGCATTTAGATGAATGTGTAATCAGTGAAATAAATGCAGTGGTGTCTATTTCTATGTGTAACGCTCCAGATATAGAGCATTGTGTCAACCCAAGAGGTAATTTTTATTCAAAAAGTTACAATCACCTGCAGATAGGAGCTTACAATAAAGAGCCTTGTTAGCTACACGGTTGCTAATATGATGCTATAACAGAAAACCTGTTCTTGATAGGTTTTTAGAATGTCAGAAATCGTGGATGTGAAACTTGAATTGTTCAACAGAAAAGTCAGCTTCATTAGGGTTTAGGCAGGAGCCAGTATGCACTCAGCCTAACTTATGAATATATTTCAGACTTGTATTATGCTTTTTAGTACGTGGTTGCTTATTGGTTTTGGAATATTGTTTAAAATGAAATATGGATATTATAAATTCATATAATAAAAAGAAGGATCCCAAAAAGAACATAACCATTTTCCACTAGTCTGCCTCTCTCTCACTGTGTGGGTTGTTTTAAAAATGAAATGCCTCCCTCGATATGGATTTCATTATCTCTTTACCAGCTGGTCACTTGCAAACTGTCACTCTCTCTTTCATTATTCACACATGTGGAAATGAAAATGATAATACTGTATTAGAAAATGATTAAGATAAATTTGTTTCTAATTAAAAATGCTTATGCTGGCTTGGCAGCAGCTTTTAATAACTCTAACAACGGTCAGGCAGCTTTTAACTACTCCTGCTTTTACATTAGAAAATAAGAATTTAAAATGTCCCAATTTGTAGTACTGAAAGGTGCCATTGGATCAGTGTTTTCTTGTTCAGGCTGGCATTTTCAATATTATTTACCAGAGATGGCACTTTCATGTGAACATGGGAAGAAAATAAAACAGGAATGAAAACTCTAACTACTCTGGCAGAAACTAAAGAGATACTGAACAATGGCCTGGTTTTCATTTTCAAAGTGGCATTTTATGAGTAATTTCCAGTCTACAATATCAGTAAAAAATATGTTTGGAATAGATCTGTAGTTGCATCCATTTTTAACAAGTTTTGACTGAACAGGTTAATGTTGGTATGACGTCATCCGTGGATTTGTGGTTTCCTGACTGTTGGACCACCCTGTATAGGAATTTACATCCTGCAGAGTACAATAATCTTAATATAGGAAAAAACATTGTATGCTTTCTCCATGGGGCAGCATCCTGTTCAAGTGATCATAACCATAACTTAGCAAGGGGAGAGAGCAATTCTGCTCTCTGTGTAGATTAATTAACACTATGACACACAGTGTAATTTAATTTATTTGATTAATTTTAGACGTGAATATTTAACATTAGCACATAAAAATGTAACAATTACTTAAAGTAGGTATTTAAGTTACCCAGATATATCTGAACAGAAGAAAATCCTCAGTCATTCGCTTTTTTTTTACCCCGTCTCCCAACATTAAAGTCCTGTCTTCATGTAACAGATTATAGAGCTCAATTGTTTATCATTATATAGTTAAGACCATGAAAAGGCTCCTTTTAACTCACAGTAAATTGCAACAAATCAATGTAATCTCAGGGAGCAATTTAGTGCCACTTTTTTTTTAACAGAGCAGTTGATGCCAGATATAACTACAGCGAAGGCATGCACACTTGCCTGCTTTTAAACTGTCACATGTACTGCATGCTGTAGAGCCCCCAGTGCTTTCTTAAGAAGTAGGATATTTCGTATGTACAGCTCATCAAGGCAACTTTGCAGCTAGTTTCATGCTGAGCAGATATATAAGGGGAGTTGCATGATGCCAACAGTGAGAACTTGTTGTCATCTCTGATTTAGTCTGATGTTTTATCCTTTTAAGTGAAGGGATAATTCTGAACTAAATCCTGGAGAGTCAGTGGTTGTGTCTGAGGTTGAAGCTAATGCAGTCACTATTTGTTGGACAATTTTTTGGACAGAATTAATGTAGCAGAATTCTCTGATTGCTGGGGTTTGGAGACTTAGAAGCTAGCAAGGCCATAGATGAGGGAGTGGTGGCGAAGGTAAGAGTGGGTAAAGGCACAGTTGGGGATTTCAGCAAAAATGAAAAGAGCAGAAAGATGAGAACTGAGTCTTTTAGAACTTCATAGAGCAGTTTTGGCTAGAATGAAAACTACCAGAGGATATAGTAATGGATAGGGAGAGAGGGAATGAGAGAGGTGTGGTAGATAAGATAATGACCCTGGTAGGTTAGAACAAGAGAGAGACCTCTTCATGGCTAAAGAGGTATCCTAGTAGTCCATGGTGCTGAAATGAAGAAGTAGGAACCAGGAAAAACAACCCACATCTACTAGGAGATGGTTGCTAACTGTATGAAGAGAGCAGTTTTGTGTTATAGATAAACAAAGCTCAGATTCAAAAGGATCAAAGATATGGATGTGTAAGAGATAAGAAAAAGGCTACCTTCTCAAGAACTTCCCTGGATCAGAAAAGGTTAGTAAATAGGCAGTTACAACAGATGTATAGAATTCTTCAGGGACAGGAAAATGTCCCTATCCAGGGAATGGGGGGTGGGGAGGGGGAGAAGAAGAGTGGTAGGAGAAGAATGAGAGGATCAGTAGTGAACTCCTTGTATGTCACTGAAGAAAGCTTGGAAGTGGAAGGGAGAGCAAATTAATAGTGAAAATTTAAAAGATGGCATGGAAGAAAGTGAATGGAAATGAGAGTGAAATGAACATGAAGGCACTCCTGTGGATTACAGAATAGATGAATTTTCGTACATCCCCATTGTATATTGTTTTTCCTGTTTCAGTGTAGTCTTAGGTGTAGGAAGGCAAAAAATTACGTACAGGAAAAAGTCCATCTTTTCCACAGTTACTTACAGTTAGTAGTTAACACCTTGCTCAATGAGGCAGAAAGGGGTCCAAATTCTCTCCTCAATTTGCACCTGTTCAGTTCACTTTGAATTTGATGTAGTTGTTCCAGTGTATCTATGAGAGGAATTGGACTCTGTGAGATTAAAACCACGTGCATTGGGCTTCTGTAATCCACAAAGATGTCAAGAAGATTGTATGAAAATGTAACAAGTTTCTTAAACTTCTGAAATGTTTTTTTTTTCTTTAATACTGATGGAGATCAGCCTTAGCTTTGAGGTATAACCCACACATTAAGCCCCTTCTCCTTAAGCAGTAATTCTTTTATATTCTTCCTTTATAACCATAAAATGCAAAGATTTTAATATCTGTCACATCAGTTCCTTGACTTTGTAGCAGTCTTTGCTCCTGTGTTATATTTTACAATTCAGCTTGCTGTGATATAATTTAGGAGCACAATTCAGTGGAGAAAAAAAAATTTAAATGTGTTTTTAACATCATTTACAACTAGGCAACTTGCCAGGCAACATATCTTCTTCTACCAAAAAAGTATGTCAAATTAATTGAGCACATTTCATAAACTGTGTCTCTAGACCATTAAGAATATAAGGAGCTAGGTATATAAAATTTAGGAACAAATTAGAAGAATCTATGCACCTACTGCTGCTACATCATCACATTTAGCTCTTGCTATACTCAGTCAGTGGCATGTCATGCATATTTCCACTTATTTAAGAACAAACATAGCCAATTTGGATAAAAAGAATCAGTGGCCCATGTTGCCTATGGCACAAGTAATCCACCTTTCAGCAGGTATACATAGATATGCTATGAGTTCCCAGAGACTTATGTGCTCCAGCCTTAAATGTTTTACTGTTTGTAGCTTCAATTGCAGACCTTCCCATGACAGTATTTTCAATTGCCTAATAACCCTTTAAGTGAAAAACTCTTCAGATCTATTACTGTTTCTTAATTTTATTTTATTCAGATTGTATGACAATGTTTCCATATTTTGAATTAAAAATGCTGCAAAACAAATGTGAAGAACAAGACACTTCTGGAAATAGTTTGCACTATTTCCATGTATGTATACTGGGTTTTAATTGCAGCAGATTGTATTACTATTAAAAATAAATATATAAACAGCAACTCTGATTTTCAAATATTTTGGCAAATAAACGTACCCAAGCATAGTTTGCTGCAATTCGTGAAGTGCTACTCTTCATTGTTTGAGAATTTTCAGGCATCTAGTAGGTAGTTCAGATGTTTGTGAATACTGAAAGTCTCTTAATTTTTAGTACCAAAAATTATTTGTCCGGATATTCATACCAGAAGAGTAGCATGTGGTGGTGGTCTGTTCAAAATGTTTGTCACCAGTGAAGGAATGGAAGCAGTAACATAGGTGACCAACCACGCAAACAGCAAAGTATCAAAGAGAACTATTCATAAACAACCTGTAATATAATATGCATCCCAAAGTATTCAATATATACTTATGACTAATGAAGACAACAAAAATTAGGCTAGGTTTCCAGTTAACCAAAAAGAGGGAGCTAAATTGTACAAATTGTATGAATGAAGACTAGCTCAACCAGCTTTACTTTTGGGAACGCTTCCTGCTTTTAGATTTCTTCTAAATGTACATTATGGGAAGATTAGTTAATATTGGGTAATTGCTTGTTCTCAATAGAATTTTATTAATTTCTTTGAATTCTCTCAAATATTTCCCTATTGATAAGTAAAATGACAGTTAGTCTTATTGCCAGCCCTGGCAACTCATCCTGTGGAATAAAAGCAGTGTTGATAACTCTCATGACTTTATTGTGAGTTTTGAGATGCGTGGTATATTCTGAAAGCCTCACTCATGGTGGCAATTAATTATGTGAAAATCTTGGTTTTCATTTTAAAAAAAGTAAGTTTCTCATCCTCTTGATTGCAGAGAAATGCCTGAAAAAGTGATCCGAGTGTATTCAAAAATCAGAAACCAGAAGGCATGTTTTTGGGCCTGATGCATGATTTTTGAGTGCATGGGGTTGGCAATATGGTAAAAGTCAGATTGTGTTATTTTTAGATTATGTACACTGTTGAAAATCTGGGTAATTAATTGCTCCCTGGTGCTGAGGGGCAGAGCTCAGCTGAACTAAGCAAGGAGATTTTGTATAAAAAATCACTTGTTAGGCAAACTTGAGAATTGCAAACAGAGGCAGCTAACAGAGTTTTGTGGGGAGTTGAGGGAGGGAGTGTAAAAGGTTTTCCTTCCAGATCCTGATCTATGTGTGATATCAAGTTGGCCAGAAGTGGAATAGTGGTGGTGATGTATAATAGATGTGCATGTTTTCTTTTCTACCTGAAGCCAGAAAGCATTTTCTGTGCATGAAGTGCGAGTTGGTGCCTGCTGGAGGAGAAGATACTTTGATTGGATGAGCATGTAGAGACACTACTAAGAACTGGAGGAGTTGAGGAGTTCCTAGACAGCCAGGTTCAGGAAATGTCAGTACTTTAGGTTCAAGAAACAAAGGAGCTGTCCACCAAGAAGTTGGGAGAGAGGAAGTCAGGCAGGAGGCCTGGCAGTTCATAACTACCAGAGGCTAGAGGTCACAGTTCCATTCTGTATAGCTGGAGATAGATGAGGATGGGAAGGCTGTGGCCACCAGAGAGAAGAGGACTGGGAGGAATTCCATACAGATAGACGTTTCCAGTCAATACCAGGTCCTAAACATTGAAACTGTGGAAGATACCTTTGCAAGTCCAGCTGGACGAAGGGTATGGAGAGAGATATGGGAGGTACTGTTGGATGGTATCTTGGCCAAGCCTGTAACTAAGCTTGTCCACAAAGAATTCTCCAACCATCTAAGGGAGACAGATAATCCTGCCTGGGGATTTAATACTCAGAGGAATTGAAAGACCATTCTTCAAGGGACATGCAGACAACAGGATGATGTGCTGCTTTCCTAGAGCAAAGGCATGAGATATCACTCCAAGATTGGTTATGTTTTTGAAGTCAATGAGAAAAGGTACACTGGTGATGGTTCATATTGGCACTAATGACTCTGCATCATGGGATATATTGCAGCTAGATTACCTCAGGGAACTCAGAAGTGTACTGAAGAAGAACATCATCCAAATGATCTTCTCTGAGATCCTTTCTATCCCATGAGCAGAGAAAGATGGAAGATTCTGGAAGTGAAACACTGGCTAGGTAAGTGGCATAGGATGAAGGGTTTGATTTTGTTGAACATTGGTCCTCTTTTTATGTGGAGACGGGATTGTATAATTTGGATGACCTGATCTCAGTAGAAGGGGGACCAATCTTCTCAGGGACAGGTTGGCTAAAGTAGTCAGGAGGGCATTAAGTTAGTAACAAAAGGGGAGGGCAAAAAGAGGAAAGATATTAGTGTTCCTTTAGCACAAAATTGAGATGTTAAGAAAAAAATTAACCTAAAGCCAAAGGACATGAGAAGAAACTCTTGAATTACCTACACATCAGTGGATGTATGTGTTTGTGTGTGTGTGTGTACATACATGTTCACACAAACACACATCCATTGGTGTGTAGGAAATTCGAGAATTTCTTCTCTTCATATACACACACACACACACACAGTGCATTAAAAGGGCCAATTTCACAAAATTGACAACTATTTTGAGCCACATGTGCTGGGAGGAATAATTTAGTCAAGAAAATGTGAACAATAACTGGGAAATCTTTATTAAATTCCCCAAAAGCTATAATCAAGGAAGAAGGCTGTCTTAATTAAAAAATAACCTGATTTAGAGGGAAGTGATGGCGCTGATAAAATAACTAATGGAAAGAGGGGAAGTTGATAGTAACTAATATAAATCAGAATGGGAAATGTAGACTATTGATAAGGCAAGCAAAAGGACTCAAGGCGAAATCTATGGCCATCTGAATTAAGAACAATAAGAAGTTTATATTGGGAACAAAAAGAATACTAACAATGGTGCTGGTCCATTACTACATTGAAATTGGAGAATTTTCAGTAATGCACAAAAGGAAGACCAGTTCATTATTTTTTTCTGTTCTGTATTTGGGGAAAAACAGATGGATGTAGTCATAGCAAATGATACATTCTTTCCATATCATTAGTATTTCTGGAGGATGTTAAATACAGGGTACTAAAGTTAGACATTTTTTTTAAAATCAGCAGATCCAGATAACTTGCTTCCAAAAGTTTTAAAAGCGCTTGCTGCAGAACTCGCTGGATTGTTAATTTTGATTTTCAATAAGTCATGGAGCACTGCGGAAGTTCCAGAAGACTGGAAGAAACTAACGTGCAATTTTTTTAAAGTGGTAAACAGGATAACCCGGATAACTATAGGCCTGTGCACATGCAAGGTAATGAATTGGCTGAGACAAGACTTGATTAATAAAGAATTAAAGGAGGGTAATATAATTAATGCCAGTAAACATAGGTTTATCTAAAATAGATATTGTCAAGCTATTTTTTTCTGAAGATGACTACATCATCTCTTGTCCTCCCCAAATATAAATCTGGCCAAGAGGATAATGCTGACATAAAGACAAACAGCCAAATGGTCATAAGAAATCATTCATGCAACACTGAATCTGGGCTGGTCATTTTATGCACTTGTAAATTAGTCATTTTCAGTAGTAATATGACTCATCTGTTAAAGATTTCTATTACAGATCTTCTAGCTCCGCTCAATCTCATGAGGAAATGGGAATTTTAAAACATAAAACAAGCAAAGAATATTCCTACTTGCTCTGTTCGTGGTGTTTTGTTCCAAGTTGAATTAATTCCCTTTGGCCCTGACAAGATCTGAATGTTTGTCCCTAAGTACTTCATTAGACTATTTACATTGTGTGTATCATAGTGGAAAATTTGTTTAATTAAACCCTATTCTTCTGACAACAGCTTAAACTTATTGTGTAGAGTAAATGTAGTGCAAGCATGCTCCTTCATTAAGTACTACTTTGTCAGTGCTCTACGGTACGTATCCAGAAGCATTTTCTCCCCCTTAAGCAACTTCAATAGAAAGAGGAGGGAGGAGAAGAAAACATGAAAATTTAAAATATAACGCATGTAAAAAGTATTAGAAAAAATAGCTGTGATGAAATAATAAAATGGAACTTCTGTCTTGAGGGAGAAAAATAATTACTAAACTCCTCTAGAGCTTTATGCCTGGAAGTCAATGTGGCAATACCACGAGCCATATTCTCCTTTGACTATGATTGGCTGAGCCTGTCTGTGTGAACAGGCACATCAGCCAAGCTCAGCAAAGGACATTTTTACCTGGTTTCTCAGGGAGAGAAATTAAATTTTAAATGAGATCTTCATTCTAGCTAGAAAATTATGGTGGGAAAAACATTTTGTCCTACTCCAAATGCCCTTCTCTGTCTAGTTCTGATATATTACAGTATTATTAACCATATTATCACAGTACTGTCTACCAAAAATGTGGCCCTGTTGTTCTGGGCACTGTAAAAAAGAAGGTTTGAAAACATGAACAAAGTTCAAGCAAAGTGCTGCTGGTTTGCAGGCAAGTACAAACCATTTTTGTCCCTCTCTTGTGTACCTCTCTGATTAATTAAACCTGCAGTTCAACTTCTGTGGGACTTGATCCCTGGGTAACTGCTTCCTGTTTCCCAACTGTGTTAATACAACAGACCAAACTGGGTTTGCCAGTTTCTGGGAGATTGTGACCGTGGCTAATTAAAGTGACTTAAAAACAGCTTATTTAAAACAAAACAATTTATCTCTTCTTCCGAGAGTACATAGCACCCAGAGAAAAGGTGTAAAGGCCTTTATGTATGGGATTGACCTATGCGCTAAACATTCCTTGCCAGTTTTTGTAATCTTCCTTCAGTTCAGTTTACCCCCATCTCTGGCTGGGAGAAACAGACTGCCTTCTGTAGCATGTTCTCTGACTCTGTCCCAGTATGTATGTTTGCAGAATGCTGACAACCCACTCAACTCCCCTTCCTTTCTGCAGGCTGAATCCTTTAACTATCTGATGTCCTTTGATCTCTCTCTTCTCAACCTTAGCAAAACCACGGTGTAACTTTGCTGGCACTAGGGAGGTAGCTTCTTTACAGCTAATAATCTGACTATTGTGTTTTGAGTGTTCCCTTATTTAGGTCATGTTTTAGGTTCTGGGATGTTCCCTGATTTAGGTCAGGTTTCTCCTTGGTCTGTCTAACAAACCCTTTTAGCAAATAACACATAAAAAACCCAAACAAAGAAGTTTGCACAATAGTCATAAAAATAATAGTTCTTTCCTAGCTTGTCACAAAAATCAAGTCTGATTGCAACTACTTCTGCAGTTTGTTGATAGTTCTCACAGTATTATCTTATGATGATGATCTCGAGTTATTTGGGGGGGGTGTAAACACTGAGGAAGTAATTTTTTTTCAGAATAATACAATCGAATATAACTAGTAATGGAATGCAGTTAAGCAAAAGAAAAAAAACAGGTTAAATATCAGGAGAAAACTCCTAATGGTGCAATCTATTAGACTGGAATAGCTTCCCAGTGCAAGTAGTAAGAGCCTCATTGCTTGAATAATTTAAACCATGCTGGACTAAAACTGAAAGCAACACCATTGACTTCAGTGGGGTTAGTTTCTATTTTCCACCAAGCTTCTGTCTTGGAATTGCACAAGTTGAAGCACAATTAAGCACAATGGTTACTGAACAGAAATGGAGAGGTGAATTGAGAGACCTCAATGAGAGATGGACAAGAGGAAGGACTCTGACTGTAAAATGATGTCTGTTACTGTCCAATTTTTAAGTTCTCAGACATTTTGATTTTATGAATTACACCTCTGTGGTGTACAACTACAGTGAGGCATTTATCTGTGCCATGCCAAGAGTCTTAGATCATTGTGATATCATTGGTAAGTCAACCAATCATCACCCTTACTCTACAGCTAATTTGAATGCTACAGTTTCATTGGTTGTAGGAGGGAGACTTCACAGATGGTGGATTACTTGGCCCAACTGCCACACCCATGTGGCAGCAGAGGCTTTCTGCTACAAATAAGACATTATTTTTTTATAGATTTTTTAAGGTGACAGGGACTTTATTATCCTCTATCTGACCTCCTGCACAACACAGGCTAGAGAATGTCAGACAGTTATTCCTGCATCAAGCCCATAACCTCTGGTTGAGTTAGAGCATATATATTAGAAATACACTTCCACCCCAATATAATGCGACTCGATATAACACGAATTCGGATATAACGTGGTAAAGCAGTGTTCCAGGGGGGCGGGGCTGCGTGCTCCAGTGGATCAAAGCAAGTTTGATATAACGCGGTTTCACCTATAACACAGTAAGATTTTTTTGGCTCCCGAGGACACCATTATATCGGGGTAGAGGTGTATATCCAATCTTGATGGACATAAAGTGATGGGAAATCCATAATCTGAGGTAAATTGTTCCAATGGTTAATTAGACTCCCTGTTTAAAAGTTGCAATTATTTCTAGATTAAAAAGGAGACATACTAGACTATGGGAACTACCATGCCATTAAACTCATGAGCCAGATGATGAAAATTAGGGAAACATTTATTGATATGAAGCTACAAAGAGAAGTAAAGATCAGTACAATCAACTGTGGTGTGTATATGCTCATTCTCCAAACATCAGGCATATTCTCAGTCCTTTTGATGAAATCAAATAGTTGTGTCGATATATTCATACCTGCTTGCCCCAGGCAATTCCATACTTCTGCTGGTATTCCACTGGGGCTGAGAGCTTTCTTGTTTGTCATATTTTTCAATGCTTCTGCGATTCCTTTGTCTAGGAGTGGAGAAATTAGACCCTGGTTCAATTTTTATCAGACAACATAGTTATCTTGGATAATCTTCATTCATGAACTTTTCAAAATAATTTCTCCACTGTTCCTTAATTTGGTTCTCATTAATTATGTATTTCCATTGTCATCTTTAATTACTTTGATTTCACAAGTGACTTTAGTTCTCTTATCACAGGTCTTTGACAGTGTATGTATTTTTCTAATCCTCCCTCATTTGAAGATCTTCCGTGACTTTAGCCTTTTGGCTGCCACCTCTTTCTTCACTATTTTGGGGGATTGTTTTAAACTCCTGAAAATCCTGCTGTTGGAGCTTTACTTGCCAAAGTTGAAAACACAGTTTTTCCTTCATGACTCCTTGAACTTTGTCATTCCACCACCACATCTCACTGAGGAAAAAGGAGTCCTTTTGTTTCAACAAACAGACACTCTTGAATTTTGCTTACAATTAGGGCTGTCAATTATTTGCAGTTAACTCACGCAATTAACTCAAAAAATTAATCTCAATTAAAAAATTAATCGTGATTAATTGCTGTTTTAATCACATGGTTAAACAACAGAATATGAATTGAAATGTATTAAATATTTTGAATGTTTTTCTACATTTTCAAATATTTTATTTCAATTTACAACACAGACTACAAAGTGTATAGTGCTCACTTTATATTATTTTTATTACAAATATTTGCACTGTAAACATGATAAACAAGATAAATATTTTTCAATTCACCTCATACACATACTGTAGTGCAACCTCTTTATCATGAAAGTGCAACTTATAACCATAGAGTTGTTGTTACATAACTGCACTCAAAAACAAAATGTAAAACTTCAGAGCCTCCAAGTCCACTCAGTCCTACTTTTTGTTCAGCCAATCACTAAGACAGACAAGTTTGTTTACATTTACAGGAGATAATTCTGCCCACTTCTTATGTACAATGTCACCTGAAAAGGTGTTCGCATGGCACTGCTAGGTATTTATGTGCCAGGTATGGTAAACATTTGTATGCCCCTTCACGCTTTGGCCATCATTCCAGAGGACATGCTTCCATGCCGATATTGCTCGTTAAAATATAATACATTAACTGAATTGTGACTGAACTCTTGGGGGAGAATTGTATTTCTGCTGCTCTGTTTTACCTGCATTCTGCCATATATTTTGTGTTGTGGCAGTCTTGGATGACGACCCAGCAGATGATGTTCATTTTAAGAACACTTTTGCTGCAGATTTGACAAAACACAAAGAAGGTACCAATGTGACACTTCTAAAAGTAGCTACAGCACTCGATCCAAGGTTTAAGAATCTGAAGTGCCTTCCAAAATCTGAGAGCGAGGAATGAGGTGTACAGCATGTTTTCAGAAGTCTTAAGAGCAACAGTACAATGTGGAAACTACAGAACCCAAACCACCAAAAAAGAAAATCAACCTTCTGCTGGTGGCATCTGACTCAGATGATGAAAATGAATGTGGGTCAGTCTACACTGCTTTGGATAGTTATCAAGCAGAACCTGTCATCAGCATGAAAGCATGTCCTCTGGAATGGTGGGTGAAGCATGAAGGGGCATATGAATCTTTAGCTCATCTGGCACGTAAATATCTTGCAACACCAGCTACAAAAGTGCCATCCAAACGCCTGTTCTCACTTTCAAGTGATATTGTAAACAAGAAGCGGGCAACATTATCTCCTGCAAATGTAAACAAAC
Source organism: Lepidochelys kempii (assembly GCF_965140285.1). Lineage (NCBI taxonomy): Eukaryota > Metazoa > Chordata > Testudines > Cheloniidae > Lepidochelys > Lepidochelys kempii. Next base: position 72,201,760 of record NC_136388.1, read on the forward strand.
ATGTTTGTCTGAATGATTGGCTGACCAAGAAGTAGAACTGAGTGGACTTGTAGGCTCTAAAGTTTTACATTGTTTTATTTTTGAGTGCAGTTATTTTTTGTACATAACTGTACATCTGTACGTTCAATTTTCACGATAAAGAGATTGTACTACAGTACTTGTATTAGGTGAATTGAAAAATACTATTTCTTTTGTTTCTTTTTTAAAGTGAAAATATTTGTAATAAAAATAAATATAAAGTGAGCACTGTACACTTTGTATTCTGCATTCTAATTGAAATCAATATATTTCAAAAATGTAGAAAACATCCAAAATATTTAAATAAATGGTATTCTATTATTCTTTAACAGAGCAATTAATCACAATTTATTTTTTAATCGCTTGACAGTCCTACTTGCATTATGATTCTACCATTAACTCTATTTTCTTGTAAGCCCACTAAAGAGAGATTATCCAACACTTTCTTTTTAAATTCCTGCTAACTTCATTAAGTGTCCATCACTAGGTTTTCTGTATTGGGTTGGGCCATTTTTTCACATAGTTAAAGAACTAGAGTTTCATGTTGAGTTACAATTGTTCCCCTAGTATGACCTTTCATCTTTTGATGTTCTTAAGCTATATTTGGTTTATCAAGAAGTAATCTATATGTGCTGTTATACTATTACTCTTATAAGTAATCAAATGTTCTTTCTTCCTTAATGAAATCTACTATTTCATGTCTACTGAATCTACTAAATCATATGTCAGGGTGTACTGTAAGATAGTTTCCCCTTCCTTTTTCCTATGTCCATGTCAGTCATGTTCCCTTATGAAGCATTTACTGTTTCTCCACATATGACCATTATGTTGATAATGTAAGATGGGAAACTGAGTCACAATATAGCTTAATCAATTTTTGCCTTTATTATACAATTTAAGACAGAAATATTGTCCCTTACGGTGTCTGAACATACATTTATGCCAAACAGTAATAACAATCAATATGGAATAGATAAATGGTCCCAAATTACCACATTCCAGGGCACCAAGAGGTTATCCACCTTTGATGATGGTCTTTGACTCCTCTGATATTCTGGTCTGTTCGTTCAGTCCTGTTTTTCATTTTTTGAAATGTTTCTCCAATTTGGGGCTTGTTTTCTTCAGTCTTTTATATGTCTTCATTCCATGTTCCTTAACTTTTCTCCAATTAGTTTTTAGAACATTACACATTTGTTTGTCTTGTTTTTTAATGTAATCTAGACATTACTCATGCACAGGCTTCAATTTACCCAGTTTCTGCATTTGTTTTTTTGCTGTTTATGCAGTTTTTATGTTATGAAGTTTCATGTCTTTCTGCATTGGGGTAGAGCCCTGCATGGGACTTTTTAATCCCGCTCCTGCTAATATGGCAGCAGGTTCTGTGGTACCCACAATATTCCAGTTCCACTGCAGGGCTCTACACTAGTCCCATGCAGGGCTCTACCCTGGGGTTTTCACAGTAAAAGGCTTCTTTTTGTTACAGGTTTCTGTGTTTTACCTCAAAGCTTCCAGCACAACATTGCCTTTGTTCTGTCAGCAAAAACATTGTAAGCAGATCAACAATTCTATGAAAAAGAAGAATTGTCAAAACCACACTTAGGCCAGCATGGCCTTGGCATAAGTGTTACCTCATCAAAACTCATTCACCATCCATAATTATGGATCATTAAAATACAGCTATCAGAGCTTTTCATCTTGCCATTAGCAGTGCTTGATTTTATATTTTAGTATATCACATTCAGTATATGTGTATCATCAACCCCCCCTCATCTTTTAAGGTAAGGGATTTATGGAAAACATGATGACCCTTTAATGTAAACATTTCTTTTCTTCTTTAAATGTGGGTTTTCAAAGGCCTTTTTCATCCAAAGTCCAGTTTTGTGTGTGAATCATTAAAAAAAACGTAATTAGAAATTTTCCTCTGTTGCATTTTGAAGGGTGTCTCAATTTTTGGGGCTCACTATTTAGTTGCTTTTAAGAGTACCCCAACAATTAAGATTGGCTCCAATGATGACTCATGATTTATTTATTTCTGTTCAACAGTGTCCATTTCCCCAGAAATCCTCTGTCTTGTTCATCACATTACCTAGGATGCAAAGGCACATGTTATGTTTAGTGGGCCATTTTCTAGAGCTATCTTATCCAAACTTATCCTGTCACTTATCCCATCCCCAACCACTATTTATTTCCACATCACTTTGTCTAAAATTATGCTAATTCCATTTCTCTTATTCAGTGTTCCAATGTGTAGGAGCTAATAGTCTTCCCCAATCTCTTTTGGTTTTGCTCCCTTCCATTAGGACTCTTGAAGGCAAACAAGGTGTATTTTTCTTCCCATCAAGAGCTAAGCCAGTTTTGCAGTTTTTCCAGTTAATGTCCTAATATTTTGAGATAGCTTTCTTATTTTCTGGACACTCTTATTTGACTGCATACATCCAGAAGGATGCAGTAACCACTGGCAGTTGCACTCAGATGAGGGTGCTGCATTTTGCTTCCAGAGAATGCCCTAGTTTATATAGGGCACAAAAAACACTCATTTTATGGATTTCTTTGGCAAAGCTTTATGGCCAGATGCCAGTCTTACACCAACTCTCCTTCTTTTTCAACTTTGGGATGGGCTACAATGATGAGATCACAAGAGACTGAAATTTTCTTTTCCAAAGTAACTCCCTTCCTCATGAAGAAAGTGTGGCCTGGCACAAGCGGTTTCCACACAGGCTCTGTAAAAACAGTACAGACTTGTCTAAACCCTCCTCATGTTCTTGTAGTACTGTGGCTCATCTTGCCATTCCTTAATTGTTTTTTTGACATATTGAGAGGTAGGATGTCTGATCTTTCCTCCTGATTGCAGATGCATAAACTCCATGATCCATCTAAATCTTCCCTTGCTGGTCCCTTAAAAGCCCTGATTGAGACCTGCCCCCAGGTCTCTAATGAAAACTGCTACCAGAGTTCTGGTAATCCAATATCCTCCTTTAAAATGTGCTGTGCTGTAAATGATCCAAAATATATAATGATGTCAGACCCTGGTGTACCCAACTGAGAAATAGGTGAAATTCTCAGATGGCTTACTCTATCCTCTGCAGTCCCAACATACACATGAGTGTTGATGGAGCTAATTGCTTTGAACTAAGACAATGTTAGTCAAGAACCAAGCTTCCAGAGGCCTCTGAACCCAAATGCGCTCCCACTGGCTCCCAGCACTAGTTCTCAAATTCTGTCCACCTCATATTTTGAGCAACTTAAAGAACTGGCTGTTACCAACATGGATCACTGCCTGGTTTTTACTTTAGAATCACCTCTCTTTTTCCTGCAGGTAATCAATGCCACGAGGACAGGAAGGAACTTGCAGAGCGTTATGTCTTCTACTGTGGCTTTCCAGATCTAATCAACATTGCTTGTTCTGGTTGGAATCCCCAGACCTAATGCCCTGCAGTGCATTTAAATTAATTTTCAGGTTCGACTCTGGCTTTGAATCTTCCTTTTAGAAGAAACCCTGTTGCACTGACTCAGGAACTGTTTCATATTCAATAAATCATCCATTTCTTAATTTGCCCCGATAATAAATGACCCTTTTCAATTTTTCACATCCTTTTTGAAGTGTGTACACTAGAACTGGATACTGCATTCCAGTAATGGTCTCACTAATGCTGTATACAGAGGTAAGTAATGTTTCCTCCATATTCCCCTACTTGCACATCCAAGGATTGTATTCTTTTTCTTAACCACAGCATCACACTGCGCATTCATGTTCAACTGGTTATGCACCATCCTTTTCAGAGCTGCTGCTTTCTAGGATACAGTGATCTGATACTGACATTATTTTAATTTTAATTATTTTAAACCAGACTGTAAGTTCAACAAAACTAAATCTCGGACATAAAATGTTGTTCCAGAATAAGGCCACAGTTTAACAAATTATTTAGCTATATAGTTAAGTACCTTGCTGAACTGGGGTCTAAGTAAATTAAACACATACAATGCTGTAATAGCATAAAAAGACTACTCTTTAACTGACATAAAAGTTGACATGTTGTAGCTGTGTCAGTCCCAGGATAGAAGAGCTCTGTGTAGCTTGAAAGCTTGTCTCTCTCACTAACAGAAGTTGGTCCAATAAAAGATATTAATGTGACATTACACAGGGTATCTGGACTGTTGAATAGCTGTGTTCCCTCAGTCTTTCAACTGGGGTGTTGTTTACACTGCTTCACTGTGAAAGCAACCACTCCTGGTCTACTTACACATGGTCTCTAGCATGTAAATTACTCCCAGCTATTTTGTATGAGTGCTATAGCCAGCCACTCCTGTATTACACTGCAGAGCAACATCGGCAAATCCCTAGCCCCAGATTTGTCCACAGAAATTTGTGCTTTGTACTGTCCAACACAGTGGACAACACAAGTCCATCATTTTATGAATAGAAAATGACCTACATAAAGCCTGTTATCTCAAATGGAATTTCTCAAACATTTCAATCCAAACACGCTGGTTTAGATAAAACAATAAAAACAATTTTTAACTGCATAAATAAAGATTTTAAGTGATTAAAAATAATGAGGCACAAGACTCAGATTGGTTACAAAGAAATATAAGGTAAAAACACGCTAATATCTAACTTAAGAAGCAAAATGAACTCAAAGCAAAAAGGTTTCTTTCACCACATACTTTAGCAGTCTTGCTGGATGCCTTTCAGCCAGGACCCCTCTCCCAGTCCAGTGTTATTTCCCTGGTCCTTCAGGTGATGTTGATGTCATGAGCAGAGAGAAAGGGAGGAGTAACTTGGGGTATCTGTTTCTTACTCTTATATTTTTCCTTTTCTTCAAGAATGATCTCCAGCAGGATTCAGGTGGCGGACAGTATGTGGGGACGGGAACTTCCAGCTGTTCCTTTGCCAAGATTTCTCGCTCACACCCCTTTGCCTGCCAAAGCACGGCTGCTTAAGAAGGTGATAGTTCATTTGATTTTCTTGACACCTGCCTGCCTTTTATCTTCGAGGAATCAGTTTGTGCCTGCTTTTCTAAACTTGGAATATGTCTCAGTAACGTTGCACAGTAGAATCTTACAACTTTACATACAGTATTGCCATACATATTTTACCAGGTTTGTAGTGATCAGCAATTTGAGTTTTCAAATGATACCTCACATAGCATACATTGTACAAAGTGTATCACAGTCTTGTAAAAGGGGAGAACATAAGAATACAGACTGTCACAATTACCTCTTCCGCCTTGTGTCTCTAAGTTGACAGGTGAAATATTCTTAAAAGTAGAAGAAAAAAAATTACCACTACACTATTGGATTTGTCAAGTTCCAAAGGTTATCAGACTCATCACATTGTTAGGGAAATAGGTAAACCAAACTGAACAGTAAAGGTCACTATTGTATTTTTCTTATTAATTAAGTGCTTAGGGCATGATTGTGAATCTATAATATGAAAATAAATGCAGTTTTTGATATGTTCATTATGTGCTCACCAAATATACAGTTCAACAAAATCAAATATTTTATTCAGGGACAGGGAGGATTTCTTGTACAGCTTACTTTAGAATTTAAAGTTTATTAAAGTTGATGATAAGATTACTTTTTAAATTGGTCACTATGGCCTTTCTATATTTTACCATCAACTGATTTTTGCTGTTGGATGTTTCTGCTGAATTGGATGATTATAATTAGAAAATGAAAAATAAGAATTAAATTTCACATAATTTCAGATTTTTTTCCAGATTTTTAGACCTAAAATAAGAATGTTTGTAATTTAATAAAAACGTTAATTGGGCTCCTAATTTTGATTATACGGAAATTGTCATGTTTATGATTATTGTTTCATTTTCTCTCTCCAATGCTTTTTAGGAATCATTTATCACTAACATTTTGAATAATTTTAGAGAAGCTGATGCACCCATTTGAGACCTGGTCCAGAGCTGGTTCTGAATTTCACAAAAGAAGGTCTGGAGGGAGGAGTGTTTGGGGCTGGTGTTTCATTCTGGGTCAGTCTATCCCTATAAACTTTAGATCTATTTTGGGTACTATACATTCATATAGACAGATTTCTTTGTAGCTATTACGTGATAAAGTGCTGCAGAACTGATTTTGCTGTTTTCTATTTTGTATTTCTTTTATTGACAGAGACATTTCACAGGTGGTTGATGTAGGTCATTAGATTTTTCTGAACTCTCTCCTGCTCTTCCTCTGAGATACAAAATTTACTTGAAAATTCCCTTCCATTGGCATTGTGCAGCTGTCTGACTCCCCATCCCAAATAATTATACCTATAAATACCATCATTGGCCCATTTTTCTCAGCAAGAGGAAACAATTAAGTTTGTAGAACCTCCCTCCTCCCCCATCTTTCTTTTAGCTATTTTCTCCCCTTTCCCTCCCACACTCCCCAGTCTCTAAGGCATACGCCTAATTCTTCGAATGGCCTGTGAAGCTACCCTATGTATCTGACAGTATAGCACCTTCCATACTACGGGGAACATGAAGTACTTTAGCACAGGACTTAGCCAGGCCACTGTCTATCTGCAATTTGTATGGGCTGATTGAAAGTTCAAGGTATGGTCTTTAATTTTTAAATCAAATATAACATTTTCAAATCAAATTTTGTCAACAGAAAAGCTAGGAAGCAGCAATTTTAAGAGCCCCATGATGATCTAGAAAGCTCATCCTAGTCCCTTTCCTTCTACCTATTGGTTTTTAATAGAAAAAGAAATTGTTGCACTGGATATAAATGCATGAATGATTAAATGTTTCGCTAATTACTCTAAATGAACAATTTTAAAATAGATTAGTTGGCATCTAAGTCCCCAGTTTTATCTTTTAAACAAACAAATGATTTAGCAATCAGTGTCTTGAATATAATTAAATTTTTCTTTTAAAATGCTCTGTGTCATAATGTAATATTTCACGTAAAAATTAGGATAAAACATGTTATGCTTCTGATTAACTAAATTACAGTAATTTAAAAATAAATCAGGCAAATCTGAATAATTTATTACACAGAGAAATTTCTGGAATATGTTAGTTGGGAAAATACAGATTACAAAGACAGACAAAATTATATAAGTAGATATGGGGTGAAAAGTTGATTTTTTATTTTAGATTGCAAAGTACCATTTTTATATTTAAGGTAAACACAAGCTGAGTGTCTTGTAAATCAATTTAATAGAGTAAATATCCACTCTCCCATTGAGTGAAGATAACATTTCTTTATTATTTGATGATAAAATTCACTATCTTACCAGGGTCTGCAAATGCTGCCTCATAGTAGCACCAGAGATTTGCAAATTACACCCAAAGGCAACTCTCCTTAAGTTCTATAATTTGTAGTTGGTGTTTAATGTATGTATATCTGTTTTGTATAAAGTAATGTATACCTGTTTTAACATTATTAATGGCAAATATGCTTACTTTCAGTAAGTAGGAGTGACGCAAATAATGAATATCAAAAGTGGAATATTCAGCGTAAGATTTTTGTTGAATAAAATTGCACTGTATATTTCCAGAGTACAGCGCCAACCAAAACAATAATTTGAAGTGGATTAGTGAGGGAAAACAGCAATAGGAAGGATTTGATCAAATTAATCTCCAGATAAACCATTAAATGTAAGGGTTCTATTCTCCTGCAGATGCACAAAGGATTTAGATAGAGAAGTTAAAGTAACATTAGTGGGTATTATAACACGTCTACTTATGCGTAAGGAATATGGACTCGATGCTATAAGGTGGTGAGCACTCTCTGGGTTGTTGAAGTAACCATACCTCTCAGTGGGTACTTAGGGTGTTCAGCATGTCTGTGGAAGAGTTTGGTGCCTTGTAGGCCAGATTCCTAGAACACTTTTTGTAGGTTACTGTAGAATACTCTGAGGCAGATTTTCAAAACCCAAGCCCTGTGCACCTAAAATTATTTGGTGAATGTTTCATGCCAACAAATTTATTGTTTTTGTATTTATAGTGGTACTGGAACTGGGAATGCTGGGGGTGCTACTGCACCCCCTAGCTTTAAGAATAATAACAAACACCAAATACACGGTTTCCATCAGCAGCACCTGCACTATAAAAATTATTCCAGAACCCCTGTGTATTTACAGTTGTTTATGAACTATATTCACTGCTTGTATCCATCTGCTTTAAGTGCAAGGTGTATTGTTTTGACCTTGCCTTCTCTAGCATAAATACATAGTGTGATACAGGAGGGTCAGGGAGCAGTGGGAGAATTCTAGATATATAAGCTCAAGGCTAATTAAGGCATGGTTCCCTGTAGACTCGGGAAGGTGGCTGCAGGTTAATTGGAGCACCTGCAGTCAATTAAGGCCCTGCTAGGAACCTAATAAAACCCCCCTGTCAGGCAGACAGGGAAGGAGGAGGAAGGAGAAAGGGCTGGAGCTTGGAGGGGTGTTGAGAGATTTGGAAGACCTGAGAATTGGAGTAAGGGAGACCCTGCCCAGCAGGACAGGGAGACTCCCTTACCCCCAGCATCTAAGGACTGAGGGTAACCCCACCTAAGGGGGACGAGGGTAAGAAAACCACAGAGGTTGAGAGGGGCTGGGACTCAGAGCGAGGAGCAAACCCAGACCCCTCCCCCGCTTCCCTCCTCTACCACCTTTCCATTCTAGTAGTGGGGCCCTCGGCACTTTAGCTCCCCGCCAAGAAAAGCGCAGGACCCACCAGACTAAAATCGTCCATCTTGCCACAGTAGCAACGTGTGTATTTAAAAACAAAGAATACCCTACCTGACAAGACGCTTCCACTGCACATGCTTCTTTCCCTGAGGAGAGGCTCAGAGAACAAACAGCATGTGACAGATGTGTAATCATGCTGCTTAATGTACTATTGAAAGCCGCTCAGCTACTGTGAGGATGAGCATGGCATAAGAACATATATAGACTATAATAGGACTTGTGTTTACTATTACAACTGTGTATTTGGTCAATTTACTCTCACAAAATTGTCATTATTGGGTAATTGGTGAATTTGCCACAGCAGTGATCCTAAAATACTTCTATATAAAATGTTCTCATCAAGTGATACTGAATGTAACAACTTAGGTAAGTAAAGCCTCTATTCAGGAAGGTACTTAAGTACATGCCTCACTTTAAATATGTGTCTAGTACTCAGGTGCTTAAAGTTATGCATGTGGCTGAACTACCTTCCTGAATTTGGGCAAAAGGGCTTGATTCTCTCCCATCAAAGTCTGTGGTTCATAGGTTATGAGCCCAGAAGGGATGATAGTTTGATTTCCTGCACAACAAAGACAATAAGACGTCCCTGATTTAATTCCTGTTTGAACTACAGTATATCTTATAGAAAAACATCCTGTTTTGATTTAAAAATTTTCAGTGATGGAAGAGTACCACATCTCTTAGTAAATTGTTCTAATGGTTAATTGTCCTAACTGTAAAAAATGTATGCCTCATTTTGAGTTTGAATTTGTCTTGCTTCATCTTCCAGCTTGTTGTACATTCTTTTAGTACATGGAAGAGCCTTGCTCTATTATCAAATTTTCTGTTTCCTATGAAGTTGTTAAAATTCACCTTCACTACAATGGTGCAGTGTCAAACTTTTAACATTTAGTTACTGCAAAAGACCTATATTCTAACCTTGTTTTTGTGTTAATCTCCCATTGTCATCGGTAGGCAATTCCTGTGGATTTAGGGTAGCGTATGGTCTGACTTTGTAGCCCCCTGCAATCAGGTCACAATTGACCAGATTACATTGTTTTCTCCACAGAATGAGTTGGACAGCTTTGCTCTGTTGTTGTTTGTTTATTTATTTGTTTTTATTTTTAATTATTATTATTTATTTATTTTAACCCCAGACTACTCCAGTGAGTCAATTTATGCTACCTCCATTTCTAAGAGAGTGAGAAGAACGAACGGGTTTGTGATGAAAAAAGTGGTTTTGTCAAAATAACATTTATGTATGAATTTCAGTGTTTTTCCCCTGTAATATTAGAAACGAAGCCACCAGAAAAGTCCCATTTTGAAAGCTTATCTGTACCCAAGGTATATGCTCTAAAGTAAACCCCCACACTTAATTTTCCTCCATACCTAAAGGCATCTTAAGTTGGTGAGTACACTTGGCTTTGTTTGTGTGGTTTATGATGTCCTGGGCATTTTACTGTGTTTAGATTGTTGAGAACATATAGTAGTAGATAATATCAATTTCTAAGACTCTAATCTAAAGTTTTCACTTTGTCTTACTGGAAAAGTTTACATGTGTTTTTGCAATTTGATTAATTTTTTTTTAGTATGGAAGGGTTACTAAAGACCCCAGAATTAGACAAATTTTAGTAACCACCATAAAAACCTAGCTTTCACCTACTTAAGATGCTTCAACATATTTCTCTGTACTTGGTCTATACTTTAGACTAGTATACTACGATTTACCACTTTTTCTAACTTTCACATTAACATTACTCTAAATGTTAATTGTCAATTTACATTTTTCTTTTTCTTCTGTCGACAGATTGTTCTGAGTTCCATTATAGACATTTTATTTTAAGGACAGTTATTAATAGCTGATGGTAATTATGACTAAAGTTTCAGACTCTTGTAGCCTGAAGTCTGTAGCCAGTGCAACAATTACCGGTACATTGTCAGTTTCCAATACAATTACTTAGAAACATTGCATTAACAAAGGCATCTGTCAAGATCTAATGGACAAAGATATGCTTTAACATTATTCAACTTTCATTAAAATAGTTAGAACTGCAGGCCTCAAGTTTTTCAGCTTTGTATAGCTTCTAGATGGTGTGTCCAGGAGGCTTGATCATTCTTAGTTATCGCTTTTAAAGGGTATTGTCTCAGGTTCTCCTCTGCTTTGTAGCTCTCCTTAGAATCCCTTTGGTTAATCAAAATAGGGCACTTTTTCATCTTGGCAGTCCAATAGTTAGATTAGATCACCTTCATATAAATGAAGAACCTTCCTTTCCAGTGTAGGCCTGGAAAGTCTTGCAAGGTCATCAACTTTAAAAGCATTCTATATTGCCAGTACTTGTTCTTCTCAGCATTTCCCCCAAAAAGTAAAACCAGAGAATCACTCAGCAACTCCACAAATATTTTGAGACAGACAGCCTGGAGAAGATAAACTGGGTTTCTTTTGGTCATAAGATCCATAGTGTTGCAAAAAGCTAATTTTAACACTGAAAGGATATCTGAAAAATTAGTTCGGTTCCAATTTTTGTTAGTTTATTATTATTATATTTGATTTTTTAAATTAACCAACTGATCCTTTATTCTACAGGCAGAAGTTGCTCCCTTATATTTTGATGGTGTTAGCACTTTACTTTAAAATCCCCTTAAAAGTTAATGTGGATAAAAAATTTATTTTGATAGTTAAAATCTAAAGGCTTTTGTGACAGATATGATGATTTCCTGCAATATCCTTGAAAACCTTATTGTATTAAGTTTATATATTATTGTGGGCTAGGACTGTGGGTAATCTGCCTATGGGGAGATGTGATGTGAGGCCTGGAAGATATGATGTGAGGACTATATTGAAAATGTGCAAGACAAGAATGGACGTTTAGGATAGTAAGTGTGAAGTAGATTTCCTGGGTTATACCTTGGGAGAGTTTAATACAAATTTCCTACCTTGGTTCCAGTTATGCAGACCCAGCCTGTTGAAGCTGCACTCCAAGGAGCATGTAATTGTCTGCTGGAGATCAAAGGCCCTAGCTGTATGAAGAAATGGCGGAACTGCTGAGCTGGGGTTCTGGTCTGGAATCTTAATCTGAGATAGATATGAACTTGTAACCATGGGGAAAACACAGTTATGGATTCTGAAGGACTGACACCTATCAGAGTCTGAGATTGGGGTTGGGACGACCTCTGGTAAGCTTTTTAGTAAGAGTATAGGCTCTTTTATTGTTTTCAATATATTTTTGCTTTCACTTTAACAATAAATGTGCTTGCTTAGAAAGAGATGTGTGGTAACTTATAACTGCCAGCAATTCACTGGGCATAGACTCTGGGGAGAAAGCAAACCACAGACACTAACCATTTAGGCAGTCTAGCTTGTTGGTGATATCATGCTATAGGCAAGGAAACTGGGCAGCCTTAAAGAATTCCTGGTCAGGAGGGAGTGAGATGTGGGTCTCTGTCTAAAAGAGGTGACAGCTAGGAGCCAGAAAACTTTAAGTGGGTGTCCTTGAGGGAGAGGGGAAATAAAGGTGCAATTATCCTGAAACCGTGACAGCTTGTGCTCTTAAGAAACTACAGTTTTAGGCTTAATTTTGAGACGGGGCTTAATTTTCACCTACCTGTGCCCACAGTCCCTACAAGTTAGCATTTTGACATGAAAGATAATTGCACACACAATTAATTGCCTATTTGTATGAACAATTACCCAGCCCTTGTGCGCAAAAACAGATTTTTCCTGTCACTTTTGCAAGGAGACCCAATGAGTAGGTCTGGAGAAACCTGGCCCTACATTTCTCCTGCTTACTTGAGTTTTATTCTTTGTGTTTTTATATACAGTAAATTGCATCTCTGGGGGTTTTTAGTCCAGTAATCTATGCTGTGATTAAAAAAAAAAATACGTATCACCTCTATGCCTGAAGTCTTTTGACAAAAAAAGCTTCTTAAGTACTAGTATTTTTTGTCTCTCTCACTAAGCTATGGTACTGTGGCATCTAAATGTCTGAATAACTTTATCACATTTTTAATCCAAAAGACCTTGCTTCTGTGTGACAGCTCTTTTCTTTTCTTTATGCGAATTAGGGATACTCCTCAAAAGGTTTTTCATCTGACACCTGACCTTTTTGATATGTCGGTCTCCAATGTACATGCCTGTTTCCACAGCATAACTATTTCAGAATTCTTACATGAAATATGCAACTGTGTTATTCCCTTAAAAGGACAGGATTTTTGTGCTTTTTTTTTCCTTGTTGTCATTTGTCATAGGGCGGATGGCCTTTCTGATTCAGAATAGGTTCACTCCCCTGTGCCAGAGAAGGCATTCTTAGTTGAGATGGTTGGGTGGGTGGGGCTGAACCTGGGCTATAAAGGGTCAGAGGGAGTTCAGTGAGGGCCAAGCTAGAAGGTCTCCTGCAGCTTGAGGGAGAGAAGGTCTCAAACAAAGGTGCTGGGGCTGAGGAAGAAGATGCAGCTGAGACAGTTCCTCAGGGAGAAGGGGCTGTGCCAGTTTAAGGTTGAGTGGAAGATTTGTTTTGTATTTGCTTAGGAACTTCGTAAATAAAGAAACCAGACCCGAAGAAGGGTTGTAATTGAATGAGAGAGGCTGTGTAAGGTTTGTTTAAGAAGCACCGAAGAAGGAGAAGGAGGACACTGGAGAGGCACCCTGGCCACAAGGAAGTGCCAGTTACTGAATTACATCGTTTTACATTTGTAAGTGACAGCCTAGTAATACACACCTTGTTGATAAGTATTGCAATATCTTACAGAGGTTTCATAACATATGGGATGCTTCTTACTGAACAGAGGCATTTCACAAGCCACCTTCTTACCTGAGCTATACTTCACTGGAAAAAAAAACTAGATTGTGACATGCCTTTCACTTCAAGGAGAGACAGGTCATAAAATCATACAGAGTTTCACATTTTTGAAATTTATTTCTCTTCTCTATTGTCATCTCATATATGGTGTTTTGAAAGAATTAGAAGTAAGACTATATCTAAATTATGCTAATATAACTCCCTCTGAATTATATTTGTTTCTTATTAATTTGTATTGCATCAGTCAGATTTTTTAAAAATTACCTCACTATGAAAGGGTGTGATCCATTCATTTGTTGTTGAACAGACATATACTCATCTGTGAAGTGTCACACAACCATATAATCTTCCTGAGTGATGGATTTTACATTTAGATCTCAGAGTTCATGGAAAGATATGGAAAATCACAAATATGCAGCTCCCTATTGCCTTTCCGTCTGAAGAGGCTCCACTGTGTTTTGTATTCCAGCAAACAATAAAACATGTCGCGCTCATGAAATGTGACAGTGCCTGTTGTTTGTGATGGGAGTATGCGAGTACCTGAAACGTAGGGGTGAAACCTCCAAATTTCTGGGATTCTATACCGTCCTGGAAACATTATGCGTATGCACCTGTGCTAAATGAATGTGTCTTTTTGAGCACAACTGTGTCCTGACGAAGTTCCTTTTCAAATGGAGACAACATGTAGTCCCTCATTTGTATTGGTTCCACTTTTTGGAGCAACGTTCTTGCCTCTGTCAATTTGGAATCAAACTTATGCTGCAGTCTGGCCCTACAGCATTATAGGGAACTCTGCACAAAGCAATTCAAATTACTTCAATACCAAAAAGAAAAGGAGTACTTGTGGCACCTTAGAGACTAACCAATTTATTAGAGCATAAGCTTTCGTGAGCTACAGCTCACTTCATCGGATGCATATCGTGGAAACTGCCGCAGACTTTATATATACACAGAGAATATGAAACAATACCTCCTCCCACCCCACTGTCCTGCTGGTAATAGCTTATCTAAAGTGATCATCAGGTGGGCCATTTCCAGCACAAATCCAGGTTTTCTCACCCTCCACCCCCCCACACAAATTCAGTCTCCTGCTGGTGATAGCCCATCCAAAGTGACAACTCTTTACACAATGTGCATGACAATTAAGTTGGGCTATTTCCTGCACAAATCCAGGTTTTCTCACATCCCCCCCACCCCCATACACACACAAACTCACTCTCCTGCTGGTAATAGCTCATCCAAACTGACCACTCCTCAAGTTTAAATCCAAGTTAAACCAGAACATCTGGGGGGGGGGTAGGAAAAAACAAGAGGAAACAGGCTACCTTGCATAATGACTTAGCCACTCCCAGTCTCTATTTAAGCCTAAATTAATAGTATCCAATTTGCAAATGAATTCCAATTCAGCAGTTTCTCGCTGGAGTCTGGATTTGAAGTTTTTTTGTTTTAAGATAGCGACCTTCATGTCTGTGATTGCGTGACCAGAGAGATTGAAGTGTTCTCCGACTGGTTTATGAATGTTATAATTCTTGACATCTGATTTGTGTCCATTTATTCTTTTACGTAGAGACTGTCCAGTTTGACCAATGTACATGACAGAGGGGCATTGCTGGCACATGATGGCATATATCACATTGGTGGATGTGCAGGTGAACAAGCCTCTGATAGTGTGGCTGATGTTATTAGGCCCTGTGATGGTGTCCCCTGAATAGATATGTGGGCACAATTGGCAACGGGCTTTGTTGCAAGGATAAGTTCCTGGGTTAGTGGTTCTGTTGTGTGGTATGTGGTTGTTGGTGAGTATTTGCTTCAGGTTGTGGGGCTGTCTGTAGGCAAGGACTGGCCTGTCTCCCAAGATTTGTGAGAGTGTTGGGTCATCCTTTAGGATAGGTTGTAGATCCTTAATAATGCGTTGGAGGGGTTTTAGTTGGGGGCTGAAGGTGACGGCTAGTGGCGTTCTGTTATTTTCTTTGTTAGGCCTGTCCTGTAGTAGGTAACTTCTGGGAACTCTTCTGGCTCTATCAATCTGATTCTTTACTTCTGCAGGTGGGTATTGTAGTTGTAAGAAAGCTTGACAGAGATCTTGTAGGTGTTTGTCTCTGTCTGAGGGGTTGGAGCAAATGCGGTTGTATCGCAGAGCTTGGCTGTAGACGATGGATCGTGTGGTGTGGTCAGGGTGAAAGCTGGAGGCATGCAGGTAGGAATAGCGGTCAGTAGGTTTCCGGTATAGGGTGGTGTTTATGTGACCATTGTTTATTAGCACTGTAGTATCCAGGAAGTGGATCTCTTGTGTGGACTGGACCAGGCTGAGGTTGGTGGTGGGATGGAAATTGTTGAAATCATGGTGGAATTCCTCAAGGGCTTCTTTTCCATGGGTCCAGATGATGAAGATGTCATCAATATAGCGCAAGTAGAGTAGGGGCTTTAGGGGACGAGAGTTGAGGAAGCGTTGTTCTAAATCAGCCATAAAAATGTTGGCATACTGTGGGGCCATGCGGGTACCCATAACAGTGCCGCTGATCTGAAGGTATACATTGTCCCCAAATGTGAAATAGTTATGGGTAAGGACAAAGTCACAAAGTTCAGCCACCAGGTTAGCCGTGACATTATCGGGGATAGTGTTCTTGACGGCTTGTAGTCCATCTTTGTGTGGAATGTTGGTGTAGAGGGCTTCTACATCCATAGTGGCCAGGATGGTGTTATCAGGAAGATCACCGATGGATTGAAGTTTCCTCAGGAAGTCAGTGGTGTCTCGAAGGTAGCTGGGAGTGCTGGTAGCGTAGGGCCTGAGGAGGGAGTCTACATAGCCAGACAATCCTGCTGTCAGGGTGCCAATGCCTGAGATGATGGGGCGCCCAGGATTTCCAGGTTTATGGATCTTGGGTAGTAGATAGAATATCCCAGGTCGGGGTTCCAGGGGTGTGTCTGTGCGGATTTGATCTTGTGCTTTTTCAGGAAGTTTCTTGAGCAAATGCTGTAGTTGCTTTTGGTAACTCTTAGTGGGATCAGAGGGTAATGGCTTGTAGAAACTCGTGTTGGAGAGCTGCCGAGCAGCCTCTTGTTCATATTCCGACCTATTCATGATGACAACAGCACCTCCTTTGTCAGCCTTTTTGATTATGATGTCAGAGTTGTTTCTGAGGCTGTGGATGGCATTGCATTCCGCATGGCTGAGTTATGGGGCAAGTGATGCTGCTTTTCCACAATTTCCGCCCGTGCACGTCGGCGGAAGCACTCTATGTAGAAGTCCAGTCTGCTGTTTCGACCTTCAGGAGGAGTCCACCTAGAGTCCCTCTTTCTGTAGTGTTGTTAGGGAGACCTCTGTGGATTAGTATGCTGTTCAGAGGTATTTTGGAAATATTCCTTGAGTCGGAGACGTCGAAAATAGGATTCTAGGTCACCACAGAACTGTATCATGTTCGTGGAGGTGGAGGGGCAGAAGGAGAGGCCCCGAGATAGAACAGCTGCTTCTGCTGGGCTGAGAGTATAGTTGGATAGGTTAACAATATTGCAGGTGGGTTGAGGGAACCATTGCTGTGGCCCCTTGTCATGTAGTAGTTTAGAAAGTTTAGTGTCCTTTTTCTTTTGTAGAGAAGCAAAGTGTGCGTTGTAAATGGCTTGTCTAGTTTTAGTAAAATCCAGCCACGAGGAAGCTTGTGTGGAAGGTTGGTTTTTTATGAGAGTATCCATTTTTGAGAGCTCATTCTTAATCTTTCCCTGTTTGCTGTAGAGGATGTTGATCAGGTGATTCCGCAGTTTCTTTGAGAGCTTGTGGCACAAGCTGTCAGCATAGTCTGTGTGGTATGTAGATTGTAATGGATTTTTTACCTTCAGTCCTTTTGGTACGATGTCCATCTGTTTGCATTTGGAAAGGAAGATGATGTCTGTCTGTATCTGTACAAGTTTTTTCATGCAGTTGATAGATTTCCACTCCATACGGCTAAATGCAGTGCCTTGCATAATGACAGGTTTCAGAGTAACAGCCGTGTTAGTCTGTATTCGCAAAAAGAAAAGGAGTACTTGTGGCACCTTAGAGACTAACCAATTTATTAGAGCATAAGCTTTCGTGAGCTACAGCTCACTTCATCAGATGCTTCAATACCGTTGCAATTCTCCCAGCTAATATTAAAGGCAGTAACTGATTTTTCCAGTATTTACAAAAGAGGAACATACAGAATTCCTGATGGTAAATACTTATGGGAAAGAATCCATGCTTTAAATTTTGTTTTCAGTGCAAATTATTTTGGAAGAACACTAACGGTGATCTTGATTATTTGAGGATAACAATGGACTGTCCATCGTAATCTGAAAGACTTATTAATGTTAATAGACGGGGATACCTATCACCTTTTCTGAAATAGACTGTGTTAAATAAAACCTAGTAATAAGGAGATCATTTACCATTTGTAAATTATTGTAGACCTGCAAATCATTTAAGATAATTCTTGTATAGTAAATGTATTAAAGAAAAGCCAGGGAATAAAAAAATGTCTGTTTGTTTAATGGCTAAAGGTTGTTGCAAATAGTTTTGATGTATAAGAATTACATGTTTTATTTTCAGAACTGAATATTGAGAAATTGGTCATGGTAACAAGAAATATTGATTGTCATGCTTTCACTAAAAGTACAAAAAAGTGCTGCTTTCTAAAGTTAATAGTTGCTCAGCTGTTAAAATTGTGGTGTTAGAGGTGGATAGTAATAATAAAACCTTTTTGTTCTCCTGGTAACTGGCATTTGTTAATGTCAGTAGGACTGGTATTTATGCTATTGATTTACCTAGCACTTGAATTGGGAACCATTTTTATCCCCTCTGGGCAACTGTTACAATTCTAGATATAAATAAGTTAGTTTTGTAGATCTTATTTTTGTGTTTCTTCTTGAAGGTTTAAGCAGAAATCTCCAGAGCTGTGGATATTTGATATAAGTGCAAGTTAGCTGTTACTTCTGTTTACAAAACTTTGACATTCGGAACTCTTTGTACTAGAAAATGCATGATAGTGATGCCTGTGGTACCTCTTGGTGAGTGAGTAGCCCTCTCTTTTTATTCCATGGTCCAGTTATGCATGAATTGTAAACCTTAGATGAACCTCTGGGATGCCCTGAGTTCTCATTGAGGGGACTTACAGCATATGACAGGCTTTAAGTGAAACGGCAGTGTGGGCTGCTTTTTTATATTCTTTCTTTGAAGACTGAGAAAATGCATGAATTTGTTTGTACCTTGAATGCAGGAGTTCCATTTTCCCTTGATCCTCCTCTATCTTCACCCCGTTACTCTTCAAATCTCACCTTAAAACCTTCCTTTTTCTGTTTAGCTTATGATTGACTCCCTTGGCACAGAATCTTGTGATGTTCAGTATGGAGAAAGTTCTATGTAAGAATGCATTCTGTAGCATTGTATTTTGTACCCTACCCTAACGGAATTTTTAGATGCTGTGTTTGCTTCACAAATTAGAATACTTCTAAATGCAAAATCCCTGAAATGGGTCCTTTTGTTTTTTGGCCATTGCCACTGTCTGATTAAAATATGAAAACTAACCAAACCATATAAAGCATTATAAAGATTCATTGTTGCAAATCCTTCATTTTTAATGAGCTCTAAGTCAAATGTATAAAACATTTATAACTGCCTTTACTGGTCATTAGCTCTGTCAGTGCCAAACACATGCTGGGTAGCCTGAACATGGACAGCACCAGCAAAGATTCATCAACGCAGCATAGCTTTCTGATAGTGTGACACCTCATTGAAATATTGCACATGTGGGAGCAATTTTGACCACAGAATTTGTGTCATATTTTGAACCAGTTACAGGAGGAAGTTGCAGAGAGGATCAGCTCACCACCTCTGATCCAGATTGTGTGAAGACCAGCAATCCTAGGGGTTTTAAAAAGAAGACGAACAGCCAATCCCAGAGAGTGTCACCTGGGTGGGGTCCTACTTGCAGTTGTTTCATCTGCTGAGTAAAAACTGCTCTCTTTAGACATGCTCGTTACTGATGTTTTGTTCCTGTAGCTGTTATGTTGAAGCATAAAGAGAGAGAGATGAGACAATGCACCGTTGATTCCTTCCTCCACACATTATCTTCTCTCTCATCAAGCACTTCTTGAAAGTAAAGTTTTCTAAATTCCTCCAATGTCATGTTCAGTGTTCAAGCATAAAAAGAGCGAGAGCCATGACAGTGCAGCATTCAGGCTTTATTCCCTAATTCTATATGTAATGCTCTTCCTTTCTCATCAAGCGCTCCCTCAAAGTAGAGTCCTCTAAGTTCTTATACATAATCATACTAGAGTGCCCCTACTGAGAAGCTATTTATCATGGCAGTAGCCCCTGTGAAGGTGGTCACAAACAATGAACATGAATTTCCTCTGGTCTTATGTGCCTTTCTCTTCCCTCAACCTGTTGCTTTAGCTGTGTATGAAATGGGACATAGGGGTTAAGAACAAGACATCCCTTTGAACACTGTCTTCTGAAAAACCCAAGCCAGCAACCTGATATCAATGAGATTGTGATGATTCACCTTGTCACCAGTCCCATCCTGTCTCTCCCCCCGCTTCCAGTGAGAGGGAGACGTGCTTGTGCTTCACTGGGTCAGCTCTCTGACTCCACCAGTGTGTTGATCACCCAAACAATCTCCTCTGGGCTATGCCAGCCCTACTTTGCCTTGCAATAGGTGCACCCCAGTCCCCAAGCCCCTTTGAAGGGTGCCTCTATAGTGCTCAGCCCCTTATCCATTGAGCACAGTAATACCAGGTCTGCTGTCCCCAAGGAGATACTTGTAACCTCTATGCACACCCTCTATGTCCCTTTCCCAGCTGGCATTAAGAGGTTCTTGGGTGACAGGGGTGACACAAATTGGAGTATATGTGACTACGTCTATTGCAGCTAAGATTCTTGGCCAGAGCCCTGGCACAAAGGGAGTTCATATGACAGGCAAAGGTTGAGATATGCATTTTGCAGCTAAGACTATTTGCCACACTCAGTGTGACCAGAGAAAAATAACTTTAAATGTGACTCTAGTTTATAACACAATCATTTATTATTTTTTTTTGGCGGTGATGTTTCCAACAGGCCCGCCTCAAATGGCCAGAATGGAAAATGTTAAAATTCCTTAGTCCGTTTCCCTAGTTTTCTTAACTCCTCATACTGCTCCTACCCTCTGTCTGATAGAATCAAAGGCTTTTACCTCCTTATTTCACTTACACTCATTCAACCTGGAAACAGAAATGATATTATGTAACCTAAGTGACCAAGCACACAGATTTAACAAAGAATAGCAAATACAATTCATGAGTTACCCACAGACAGAAATTTGTTCATGTGTAATGTTTATAGAACCATTTCAAATAATGTAGGGCTGGATCTACTATCTTTGTTCATGTTGAGTAGCATTTTAAATCACAAGTCGTTTCATTATGGGAGTCAGAATCTCACTCTCACAAAGTCAAAAGTGTTTTCAAATAATTTGTGTAATCTAGGACAAGCCCCTCTGTTCAGCCTTCTGGTTGCTATGAGAGAGATGAGGAACCAGAAATAAAGATACACTAGGAAGTGGGGGAAAGGAATTATAGACAAACAAACATGCTGCTGATGGTATACCTC
Source organism: Lepidochelys kempii (assembly GCF_965140285.1). NCBI lineage: Eukaryota > Metazoa > Chordata > Testudines > Cheloniidae > Lepidochelys > Lepidochelys kempii. The sequence goes on from NC_136388.1 coordinate 72,222,830, forward strand.
TGAAATTTGGGATCTCAGAGGCATTACCCAGAAGTCTGTCTGCTAATCTAAGATATCCATAAACGAAATCAAGTCCATAATTGGGTTAGTCATATTGAAAGTATTAGTTCTCATGTGATTTAAATGATTCCTGATTCCAGTCAGGATGAAAAAAAATGCCATGAGAGTAATTTTATGACACTTCCACCCCGGTCCTGGATAGAACAAAGGCATAGTTGAACTACAGAATGCTAAATGATTACTTGACATTATTATTTTTTCAAATATCAAAACTTTTTCAAACCTCCAAAAATGGTTCCATTTGAGACAAAGTTTTGGGCCGCTCATTGTGCCTGAACTGACTTGTTAATTCTTTTAAAACAAAAAACAAAAAAAAGGCAAAAAAGAAATGGTCCAGATTCTCTGTCCCTATGTTGACCATTTGATAATACCCGAGCCAGGGCTGGAATTTGTCTACAGATGCCACGTTGAGAATTCTTTTGATATGGGGGATCTCTAAGCTGACAGTCTGCTCTCCTACACTGACACTCCTCTCACCCTCACTTAGGGGGCTTAGAGGCTGTGCAGGTCTTCACTATGCTACACCAATTCATAGCTGTGATATGGTCCTTTGAGGACCATAATTTCTGTTCTAGGCAGGGGTGGAGGAGCTACATGATTAGGGAGCTATATCCACTTCTGGACATTTTTTCTTTTTGCTTATCTTTTAAAAGTTCTGCTTACAGAACTTTTATCACAAAACATGTGTGTTGTCTAATTCTTGTATTAAGTCAATTATTTGTAAAACTAAGCAAATAAATTATGAAATCACATTAGCGTAAATGTGCATAAAACATGTTCAGTTGTCAATCCTTCACACTTCAGCCTGAAAAAGGGAAGTGCTATGGATGTAAAGAGTACCCAAAAAAAAAATCCAGGAAAAATCCAACTGAATTTAATAAACTGCTCCACAGGGAACAGATATGTTTTAACTGACAAAAATAGTGATTTTTGGAAGCAATTTAAAAATATCCTTTACTGCCACATCTTTAAATTGCTCGGATAGTCTTTGGTCTGTCACTCAAGATTGCTACTAGAATGAAGAGCACTCTGTGGGTGGTAACTGCGTTCATGTATTTTATGTGCCTTATGATATTGTTTAAGGAAGCAGTAAACTTCCACTTTTCTGTATCAGTAATGAGCTGCTAATGGACAAGTATGGGCCACTTGTTCCTTGAAGGATCATGTAACAGTAATTTCTATTTTTTTTTTATTGAGGTAGACTCTAAAGTAGGTGTAACTTCTGTAAAGTGTTTGTAAATTACATTGTACAGTCCATAACTTTCATACCCAGGTTTGTGATATGCAAATCACTTGAGCTACTGCAGGTATCTGTGCTACTCTAGATTTATCTGTTGTAGAGGCTTTTGATCTAATTTATTGCCTGTTGTAAATAGTAAATGCTGTATTGATGCATAAAATATAAAAAATTACACATTAATATGTATTATAGGTAGGATTGTTTGTGGTTGAGCAAAATGCTTTAAACAATAAAATTGTACATTACAGTTTAGTTGAATTATTACATGGGAAACACAAGAATAAATTCAAATATAATTATTTGAGGACAAGTTTACATTCACGTGCTTCCTTAGAATGAGGGGGTCAGATTACACAACTGTAAATCTGGAGTAGTTCAATGGAGGTCAATCCACATTTACAATGCTATAAATTAGATGAGCATCTGGTCCATATTCTTTCCTTTGCATTAAACATTTCTGATGCCTATCCTTTTGCCAAAAAAACCCAAAACAAAACAAAAAAACCCACAACTGTTAGACTTGCAATGCTTCTTGAAAATAATCTTAATTAAAACTAAATCCTAATGATTAATCATAATCTGAAACTGAAATGGCTTGCTTCAGTATCTTTCAGTTATAGAAAACACATAGCCATAAACAGAATGAATTCACATTTAACCTTTCGTCATCCTCCTCCTCCTCTTCCTCCCCCAAGAATACAAATTAACACATCTAAAAACACAGTTCCTTCCCAACCTACTTTAATGGTAGCCCGTCTGTGTAATTAAAGAAACAATATAGTGTGATTATAAATGTCAGGGATCTGTCATGTGGCAGATTTTCTAATTTGTCAGGTTTTAAATTAATCTGAAAAAAATCAATGAGGCAGAAAACAGAATAACCACTTTTAGTCCCTGGTATAATACCTTCAGTTTAACTCTGATTTTCAGTTGTCTCCTCTTCACTACAGAATTACAGTGCATATTAAATTGCTAATTAATACAGTGGTAGTACAGCCTAATTTGTACTAGAGTTAGCTCTGACCTTCCTACAAACTTTTCAGTCAGTAGTCCTAAAGACATGGTAGAGCTTTGTACTATTCTCTACTGTGCTGTTTAGATTCCTGTATTGTGCCCTGCATCATGGCATGTAGATCTGGGTCATTGAGTAAGTTCATTATTTTACAATGAAAATAAATGGCAGCTAATTAATAAAGGCATATAACATTGACTGTTTAGTCACAGTGAAAAATGGCCTGACAAATATGTTTTGTCACCTATAGATGGAAACCTTCACATTTCTTCTTTAGTTCAGAAATCAAACTACTAAAGTCCTCAGTTTTAAACTATGCTTACTTCATGGAGAGTTTGACTAAGTGACAAACAGATTAAGGACCTCAGAACCCAGCCAGTAGTAAATCTAGTTTCTACCTGCAAATAATGCCTATATAACTATGGAGCCAGCTTCTCTGCTGTTCCCAGCTTTGAGCAGAGAAGAGAGACTTTCAGGAAGCCACTTGCAATTCCCTGGTTAGCCAGCACAGTGCAGATGGGGTAACCAGGGATCTGTACTAACTTGCACTATGTGGCAATAGTTCTAAGGGATCATATGGCATCTGGGGATTGCCAGAGCACATAAGGCTCCAGTTACTCCCCCTTCTTGGCCCTGATGTGCTTCTCCTCAAACGTAGCATACATCCCCTGAACTAGAGAGAGAGTGGAGGAGTTGGTTACACTGGCTTTAAACTTTCTGAGAACAGCTCTATGCTGTGGTGCTGCAGAGGCTTTGTGATACTTTCCACTCTCTTTGGCAGGTTTTTGAGTAGTGCAAAAGGAGCAGAATGGGTCAGAGTATCTGACCAGTTCTGTTCAGGGGAATATCTAACTCATCTGAAGAATTTGCAAATTTATGACAGAGGAACTGCTAACATCAATTTTCAGGGGCATGTAGCCAAGTCTAAGTTATTGATCTTAGTACCATAGCAGAAGAGTTGTTAGGTAATATCTATTAATTAACTCAGAACATTACTGAAAATAAAAGTCCAATTTTGTTAGGCAACATTTTCTCATGTTTCAATCTTTCAGAAAACCCACACTGGAGATTTGAGTCTCAGCTGAGGCCAGTGCATGCTACCTCGTTTTGTGAGCCTTTTATAAAGCAAAGAAAAGTCAATCCAGGCCAGTGGTAAGATGAAAAACCTCCAAGAAATAGCTGGATGCTGCAGTGGATGTGAGCACTTCTGTGCTTTTTCAGTCCCTGAGTTCCAGCATGACCAATTTCAACCCAGATGCAACTTACAGCAACCCTGAGGCTGCTCTAAATTGTGTTTGAAGTGCACTCTGGTTGACCTCAAGACTGGGAAGCCTGTTGTCTCCACCTCCACACCCAGATCCAGTGTAAAGCAGAGCTCAGCTGAATCCAGCTGTCTTGGCTAGAATAAGCTATCACTAAGTGAAAGTTGTGCCATATTTTATAAAATATTTTAAATTGTATTTAATAGATTAACTTTTAATTATTTTAGTACATCTCAAGCAGCACAAATTAATTAACTAATTAACTTTTAATTAAACTTCAATTAAAAGCAATTGGTTTCATAGTAGCTAATGCACTGCATTGTAATCTGCCTGAATGAAAATAGAGATGTAATGATCGAGTACCATTGTCTTCTTTTATAAATATTGATTTAATTTCATCTGCCTACAGGTGTGTATTTGTGTAATATGGATGCATAAATTAAAATAATTATCTTGAGATCTCATAGCCTGAACCCATCTTGAGATCTCAGGGGAAAATAGGATATATTTTGGAATGATGTGAATTTAGCCTGTGACGTGAATTTAGCCTGTGCATTAAATTAAACTGGAAAACTACAACACATGGACAAATGCAAAAGAAATGTCTGAAGTTTCCATGTTACATTTGCAATGATTTGCAACATTCACAGTGTCTGATGGTGTGTTTTGATTAATTTTTTAAAAGATATTTCAATCCAAATTATGCTTGAAAATGAGTAATCTCAATGTAGTTTCTTGGGTATGAAAAGAAAACATAAAAGAGTTCTAAGGGTTTGTCTAGACAGCACGTTAAGCCACACCAGAGGGGTGTAAACTCTAGTGCACACTAGTGTGTTCCACACTAACTGGCCAGTGTGGACCCTGCTGGCATACCCTAAAAGTTCCCTTGTGTGTCTTAATGTAGTACTGTTAGAAATATGACTACATGAATACTCACTAGGAAACATTTAGTGTGCACCAGCAGGGTCCACACAGGCCAGTTAGTGTGGAACACATTAGTGTGCATTAGAATTTACTCTCCTCTGGTGTGGACTAACACACCATGTAGACAACTCAAAGTATCTATGTATGTGGTTGTTTATAGTAACAAAGGTATATTGTAAGGGTTCAATTTTCCTTAGACTGCTGCAATGTGGAAATCCATCTTAATTTTGGCTGATCCATGCACACTATAAGGAACTTCATAAATCTGTAATAGACTAATGCCATGTATGTGTGTTTGTATTGCTTTTTGTAAATGATGTGAAGGTTAAACTGAATTATGGATTAGATAGTTTAGGATGGGAGGAGGAGATTTTTTTCAAGGTCCCGGTTGGAATTAGACATCCAACTCCCATTGACTTTCAGTGAAAATTGGGTGCCTAAATGTGTGGGGGGCGGGTTTTTTGCCTGTTTTATTTTTTACTGAATCTTTGATCATGGAATAGGCTATCTATCTGATTTATCTATAAAGTTCAGGAAGAAACCTGTGTAATCTTGACCGTCATATTCTCACTTTAGGAAAATACATTAAACACTGAATTAAAGAACAACTATTAGTCATTTTCCCATACATAGAACCAGGTCTGTGGTGGTGGACAGAGGTTTTATTTTTTCCTCTAACGGAAGAGAAGAAGTGGCAAGTTGCTCAGTGCGCAGGTCGTAATTCATAAGAACTTCTGTATCACTTTGCTATGAGTGCCACTGAATTCTGTCCTCCATGGACAATAAACAGGTTAAAAAGGTAAAATGGATTTATGTAGGACTTTTATATTTATGTTGATTATTAGACCAACTCCCCAGATTTTAATTGCAACTGCATTTTAAAATGTTAAACAATTTTCTGTATTGATGTTTTAAACCGGTGATTAATCATTTGATTTAAACCCATTGGTTTATAATTGGTGGAAATACATCAATGCTGCACAGAATTACTAAAAAAAAATATCACTTTGAAAAGTTTTTTTTAATGATTATTTTCATTATGTATGCTAAGATAGCTGTTTCTCCAGCCGTTCTATGTGCGCACACATTTGAAATTCACAAAATTGTATCTTTGTGTAAGCAGAGTCTGAATGAGCTCTCCCCCGACATCTAGTGGTGAGCTGTAGAAAAGGACTTCAGGAGCTGATCTCATTTGCATGGACACATCCACCCTGCCTAAGTGCTCAGCATGATGGGACTGCTTGCCCAAATGATCACTTATGGTTGGTGTTGGATCCCCAGTCTCCTTGTTATTGGGGCAGGAGTAATAAAGGGTTGTTATCCTTGTTGTGTGAACCGAGGGCAGTAGAGCTGTCCCTGGCATACCCCGATGGAGGGACTCATCCTCAACTGAATGACATTCAATGGGCAGGGGACATGGGTTCCAAAGCCCAATGAGTTGAGAGAGGGTGGGGACAGGTACTTGTACCTGGTAGTGTGGGTCTTGTTTAAGGGTCCTAGATACAATTTGACCCTTCCTCTCTCCATGGTATAATAAAAGAGCTAATTTAGACTCTGTTGAGAGTCTTGTTACATGCTGCCAAGCTGAAATCACTGATACCTGGGTCTAAGTATTAGACCTACTTTGGGACAGTGTCTCTATTGCAAGAGATGCCCACTGTGCACTAGCAGTGAGGTTCCCTCACTAACAGCTGAAATCACTGAGAGCTGTGTTAAGTGGTGGGCCCTGATGACATCTGTAGGAGTGACTAGCAGGGTGCCTGGTAGAGAGGGCCAAAGCGGAGCCCCACAGAGAGGTGCAGCAATTGGCTGGCAGGCTGACGAGCGAGTGCCCAAGCAGCAGAGTGTGTAAGGTGCCTCCTTACTCCCCGCCCCCTTTCCACCCTGGGTGGGAGGAGAACTCTGCAGATGAACCTCTGAACTCTGGAGCGGCACCGGCTAAGGACGGTGCAGAGAAGGGATGGGCATGTTAAAGGGACTTTTGGCTTGCTGGGCTTAAGAGCCTGAGGGGAAAAGGACACTGCCCAACTTACTTGGGGATGGGTCTTTTGCGCATGGTTTATGAACCCTAGTTGCGGTGTTTTCTCAAATTAGTGCTGAGTTACTTACCTCCTTTTATTACAAGTTTTTGCTACACTCAGACTCTGTGCCTGAGAGAGGGGGAAGTATTGCCTCTTAGAGGTGCCCAGGGTGTGGAGTGTAATTGTCCCAAATCATTAGGTGGGGACTTGAGCCAGTTATGTGTTGTACTGAACCCAGCTCTTGTTGCTGCTGGATCCACCTGGCCGAAGGGTTACATTTGAAAATAAATTACTCAATTTTATTTTTGTTTTTACCTGCAATTATAAAATGTTTAGATCACCTTTCTTGAACTATGTGAAAAATAGTAGTTAACAGTGACTTGAAAAGAGGAGCTTCACTATAGATGTGAATTTTCTAACATAATACTTGGTAAAATATGAGAAACCTGAATAGATATATATTCCAAATGTAAAGAGATTTTGAAGTATAGAAAAAAATTATCATGATTTAGTTAATGAATGGTAAATATAACCTACAGTGATACATAATGGGGATTTTTTTCCAATTCCAATTTCTGCTTCATACCGTTGTCACACTACCAGGGCTTGTTCAGTGAGTTTGAAACTCTTGTGGAAATATACTGCATTATGAATTTTGTCAGTGGGTTCAAATATAGACCCATTCCCATATTTTAGAATCTAATATTTGTCTCAAAAGTTTATTCTTTATTTTGAATGACATAGAGTGGTGGTCATTCAAATGTCAACACATGCCCAAAGTTACCACACCGTACCCCCCACAATCTCAAAGGTGTAAGGTCTTTGTCAGGATTGGTGGAAAAAAGGGGTATTGGCTCATTTTAAGGGTTTCCTTTTCCATCAGGGTTGGGAGAAAGAGGTGGATGGGGGAAGCATCGCATAAAGCTGGTGGGCTGGCTGGTGAGGCTCAGGTAAGCCTCTGGCCCCTGTGTACCCTATATAAACCCTGTCCCTCTGGCTGGATCCCCTTCTCATGCCTGGATTAGCAGCTCATACCCTCCCATCTCGGGAATTAGCACAGGACCACTGTTTTTTTATCTGCTGTGTGCACTGTGCTAGTCAACTTTTGGGGGACTTTTTTGTAGGGGAATTTTTCTCTTGCTGACAGAATGGGCTGTCTACTAGGTAGAAATGAATATGGATAGAATCGAAATTGGCATCTATATGGTTAATAAAGTTGTGACCTAATTAAACCACATCCCTTGAATCTTGCCTTTTTCCCTGTGTGTCCAGGACAAATTGGTATCTGTTATACTAGAGTTATTTCTTATTCTAAGTGCGGTGAAATACTGTAACAATAGTCTGTGATATATAGGATGTCAGACTAGATGATCTAATGGCATTAAACTCCATGAAATATATCATAACAGTTGGTAAAAGCTAACATTTTCCATGGGAATCACTGTGTATTTAAGTAGGAGCACAGCTGGGGAGATGGCGGGTGTAGGTAGGTACCACCCCACAAAAGATAACTATGTTGTTGTTGATTGGAACAGCCAAATGATATATTTGAAGACTGGAATGTGGCATCATACCTAGAGCTGTGCAAATGCATTGGTCCTTGTCTGTGAATAATGCAGGTTGGGTTGGGTCAGGTTTCGAGAGGAACCTTTCGCACAGCCCTAGTTACATATAAAGGAAAAACCAAGTAAGCAAAGAAACAGAATCTATAGGTGAGGTAAGCATAGAACTGTGAGTGAAATTCACCCCTTTCTAGAAGGATATAACAAGTCCTGCTTCCTGGGACCTCAATACAAGAGAAGTCTATACAATATTTCCAAGATTATTTGAAAGAGTACAGAGGCTTTCTACTCAGAGAAGGTAAAACTTGCCATTACAAGATGGCCAGTGCAAAGCCTGTGCGCCACTTGAGCTCTCAAAATTGTGGGATGCTGGAGTAGAAAGAGTTGTCCCTCAACTTGCCCTTGCAAGTAGAATTTAAATGAACAAGTGCCAAATCAGCTTGCCTGCTCTGTATCCAGCACGTAGAACCACTGTAAATATTGTACATAACTTTTTAAGAAATGTTGTAGCCTAAATATCTGGAGGGAAAACAAACAAACAAACGTCTTGCCATTTGTTGAATTTACCTTGTTCAGCAATAATGGGAAATAGAAATGAAACGTATTAAGGAGGTTATTATAGATGTACATTGTCCTATAAGTATATAGGAGATTTTACAAAAAAGAATGAAGATAGGTTAGATATGACAAGGCATGACACGAGGCGGGAGGAATAAACAGCATATGTTTGCAGCAGTGCTGGATATTGACTAGTGTGCTTCATTTGAATTATTTTTTATTTTAAACAACTTTAAACAGGTATAGAAGAGTGAGTCATAGTGGGAAAGACTAGGTATTTATGTATGTGCATCTGGAAACATAGGGCTGCAAAATGTCAGTCTTAAAATTACAGGAGTACCATAGCATTTCTTTCAGTCGGCTTCTTTCATTTTTGCGGTCTGCTACTGCTGCTCCAGTAATCAGCCCAGCAATGGGAGACAAACAGGTATAGGGCTACATTATTGTGAATAGAATCACAACGGAATGGGAGAAAAGAAAGCAAAAATGTAAAGGAGCAGTGCTAGCATTTGACCTCATGCAAAAAATTAATAATAGAAGGAAATGGCAAATGTCCAAAAAATATTTGATTTCTCAACCTATCAGCTGCATTGTGAAGTCCTAATACCTGATGTGTGTTTGAAGCCTGCTTAATAGCAAGTATTAGAATCAAAAGCCAAGGAAAGTTTTGATCCAATTCATTTTAATTCTCATTTCAAGAGGATTTATATTAATGGAACACAATTACATTACCCCACTAGCTTTTATAAGAGATCTGATATATAATTCCATTGTACATCATTTGTAGTCTTCTGACTAATTAGCAATTATAAATAATTCCCTCTGGATTAATTGCTTAGATAGCATTCAGAATGTAAATCTTTTCATATAACACTTACATTATTCAGACTGAAATAGCTACTTTTCATTTTACCCTTGGCTAGCTTTGAACCTGGGTCACTGAAGTAAAACATTATTAATCATCTACTCCTATCTAATTTTTACTCCAATCATCTGTCATCTATACAAAGCATATTTTATGTCTTTGATTTACAGTTGGGTTTCATTCTAATTATCCTGGGAGGCATTTTTTTATCAAAATCATGCTCTTAAATGAAAGTTGTGGTTGCCAAAGTAATGGTATATCATTAAACATACTTTGAAAATGCACTGAAGAAATTTAAAAGGGAGGGGAAAATCCCATGTCTAGTTAAGACGTTCCCTCTTCCTTTGGGAAAGTCCACTGCAGTCCCAGGATTTAATCCTCAAAATGTAGTTTCACGTTGAGAAATAAAGTATATCTCCTTATGCACCTTAGTGGAGGATCCTTCGTCAAGGTGAGCTGTGGTCTCATCTTCCTCTCATCCAAGGTGCTTGCAAGGAATCAAAGCAACCAAAAAGTGGTCTGTTTAGTGGTATGGTATCTGCATCCAGATCCCTTTTAAACACTGAGGATGGCTTGGAGATTAAACATAATCTAAGTATGGGGCAACACCTGAACAAATGCTTTGCCTCAGTTTTTAATAAGAGCAACAAGGAGTGTGGGGACAGTGGCAGGGTAGCTAAGGGGAATGAGGACATGGAAGCAGGAACTACCACATCTGAGGTGGAAGCCAAACTCAATCAACTTAATGGGACGCAACTGGGGGCCCTGGATAATCTCCGTAGAAGAATATTAAAGTAACTGGCACATGAAATCGCAAGGATTTTTAATGACTCCATAAACTGGGGTGGTCATACCCTCTCACGGAAGAATTTCAAAGATGGTAGCTATATTTAAGAAAGGATAAAAAGGTGAACTGGGAAACTACAGATCTGATAGTTTGACCTCAATTATGTGCAAGATCTTAGAACAAATTTTAAGAGAGCAAGAGAGTAGTTAATGACATTGCGGTAAATGGAAATTGGTAAAAAATACAATATGATTTTACTAAAGGAGGATAGTGCCAGACCAACCTGCTCTCTTTCTTTGAGAAAATAACCAATTTCCAGACAAAAGAAATGCAGTAGATCTAATCTACCTGGATTTCAGTAAAGCATCAAATATAGTTCCACATAGGAAATTATTGGTTAAATTGGAGAAGATGGGGATTAATCTGAGAATCAAAAGGTGGGTAAGAAACTGGTTAAAGGAAAGATTACAACAGCACCTGCTGAAAGGTGGACAGCCAGGCTGAAGGGAGGTTATTAGTGGAGTTCTTCAGGGACTGATCATGGGAACAATCATATTTAATATTTCATTTCATGACTTTGGCACAAAAGCCAAGCCACGCTCTTTTAGCCTAACAAAATGCAGGCTCAGGGATGTTGTGTGTCTGAGTTAATGGTGACTCAAGATTGTTGAAGAACAGGCTCAATTGGAATTATGTAGTCAAATATTATCAATCAGAGATTAGTACAGCACTACACAAAACATAGAAAGAATAGATACATTACCCCCTTGATGCGATGAAGAGCTGTCTCTGTATCTCTTCTTCACTGTATCTGGAGAGATGCTCAGTTTCACTGCCCCAACTAAGTTCTAACACCAGTGTCATTATATAGGGTTTTTAAATGGAGATCTTTTTTGCCAAAATAAATATATGTTCTGATGTCATTTCTGTACATTCTCAGTTAACCTGATTTATGTGTGAAGGTATAATTTTTTACAGCTAATAATGTTGTTAAAATAATTCAAGATTATACTTTTCAATGGGTCTTTCTTCCCCAATAATCATTCTTCCCTGTTGATTCCCTCATCAGAAACAACTGCTGTAACAATCATCCCCAATCAGTTTCCCAGGTTTATATATATATATATATATATATATATATATATATATATATATATATATATATATATATATATATATATATATATATCCATGACTGCTATTAGCAAATATCTCCAGTGAGCAGAGATGGAACACTAGATGAGGAGGGCTCTGAGTTATTACAGAAAATTCTTTCCCATGTGTCTGGCTGATGGGTCTCGCCCACATGCCCAGGGTGTAACTGATCACCATAATGAAGTTGGGAAGAAATTTTCCCCAAGATCATATTGGCTGAGACTGTGGAGATTTTTCACCGCCTTCTGCAGCGTGTGGCATGGGTTCAAACTTTCTGGTTTGAACTAGAGTAAATGGTGGATTCTCTGTAGTGTTTACATCAAGATTTGAGGACTTCAGGAGCTCACCCAGAGGTTATGGGCTTATTACAGGAGTGGGTGGATGAGGTTCCATGGCCTGAGATGTGCAGGATGTCAAACTAGCTCATGGTGGCACCTTCTAGCCTTAAAGTCTGAGTCTGTGTGAACAGCAAATGTTACTATTCACTCATTATCCAAGGCTTAATGGACCACAGGGTCAGGTCATAAAGAACAACACTGGATAAACAGGAAAGGTACAGGACGCCAGGGTGCTGAGGAGATTGGGACTGTACTTGCAGGGGTTGTTGTTGGCCAATCTTCATTTTGGGCTCAGCCATAGTGTCTTCAAGTTTCTTGCCCTTGGGTCCCTTAGGGGAGGCTCCACTTCTAGACAATCTTACTGTTCCCAGCAAGGGATTAGAGGCAACACCCAAGGAAGAGCCCAGGCTAATTCTGTAATGAAACTAGAGGCTTCAGCGAGATTAGACTGAGGAAAATAGGAAATGTCCTGAAGGTTTTTGCTTGTTGTGAACCAGTCCAGCTCGTAAAGGTACCTGTGAACAGATTTTGTAGGTCCTTGTTTGTGTGGTCCACATGAAACAGATTATACAGGGATCACTCATATCTACTTTTAAGTTCGCTTAAATAGCTTCAGTTCTTATGACACTACAGAAGTCTTATTCTGCCCAGCATGGCTATAGAGATGATTTGATTAAATATATATCCATCACGCTTGGAGAGAAGTACGTCAGTGGAAGAATTTTCAATGCATGTGGTGCAAACTTCAAAAAATTCCATTTTTTTTTGTTATGCTCATTGTTGGTTAATGGTGATAGCCAACAAATATTGCTGAGACAAATTAAACTGAAAAAAAATTATTTGCAGGTCATCTGAGATATATTTTGTATATGAAGTTCTATTTATATAGCCCAATAGTAAACTACTGTGGAGAAATATTATATGATGAGGCGGGGAATACACATCCTAAACACTGCAGAGGTTAATAATCTCTATGAATAGTCACAGCAAAAGGAACAAAGTGTTTTTTTCTAAACAATTATCTTTAGGAGAATACATTACCTAATTAAGATAAAAGGGATAGTAACCTTTGTGAATTGTTACTCTGGAAAATAAAGAACACTACATTAATGAGACTTGATGTTATCATTAAATATTTTAAATTGCTAAATTTGTATTTTTATTTGAAATATATTTAAATATAAATATTAAAACATTGTGATGGTTTCCAAAGCTTTATAATTAGAAAGAATAGTGTTAATGAAACATTTAACTTTATTTATCGTTGGGAAAGAATGAAAATACCTCCTGTGGTGTTGCAATTTCTGCTACCTTCAGGCTAATTCAGCCCTGGAATATGACTGCTTCCACTAGAGTATACGAAAGCTGCAGGATCCTGGTGGCAGAAAGTTCACCTGGAGCAGGGAGATGATTGCAGAGGCAAAGGTGCCCATGCTCCACTCAGCCAGAGGCCTTCAGCTAGCCAATCCAGTGTAATGCCCTGACCGGGATGTTGGCAGCAGAGATCTACCGCTAGAGAGAGGGACAACGCTCCACATTGAGTGGGTGCTGGTTACACCAGCTCCAAAACTCGTGTTATCAGGGAGTGAGTGGGCCTTACACTGAGAAAGCACACCCTCAAGCCCATTACCTATGTGGAACTCCTGTGGTACCCTGCGAGCAAGCTACCACCCTCTGAGATGCAGCAAACAAATATATCTTCTGTTCAGATCTCTGGGCAAGCCAAAAATAAAGTCTCATAGTGTCTCTAGAGTAAGATGAAAATGAATCTCCAGTAAGTATTTTGGTAGGCAATGAATATATTATCTGATTCAGTTTTGTTTTGACAGTTTCTCCTGGGGGATTCTGGCCATCAGGTGGGTGAGCAGTTGTCAGGAATCCCCTTTTGGCCTGTCATTTCCCTGTGTGATTCTGGGTTTAGTTTTAAAAGATTAAAAGTGTATTTGGAGTTGCTCTGAAGTATTTAAAATTTGAGAGTATTCAAAATTCTATTCTATGCTACAGTCATTGTGAGATAAGGAAGTCTAGCCCTGCAGCACATAGGCTGCACACAGCTGAGGGAAGAGGCACCAAGGAGGGAATATGAATTTCTCTGGGGCTAGCCCCACAGAAGCACAGTGTAGGCAGGCCCCTGTATATTCTGGGAGTCTATGGCCATAGAATTTGCTATGAATTCACCCTTTGCTGCAGAATGTCCGTTTTCATTTTAAAAAAAATGTTTCTAGCCCTTATGAGAACATTTCAAAAATGGGAACCAAGTGTAAACCAATTCAGTGACACCTGCGTGTGTCTCCAGAGAGACTGAAACAATAGCACTGAGAGACGTGACCTGTCCCATTCACCTCAGGGACAGGGCCCAATGGACTTTATGATGATGGGAAAATTCCATTTTCCCAAAGATTATATGGAATTCAGTGTCCTTGCCACAGATCGTGCCATTTTGACGTAGCCAGACACCTGACATTTTGTATTGTTTCCCTCCCCTGCCAGGATCTGTCTGTAGCTAGCTCTTGTTCTCCAGCTTTCCACACAAGGGGAACTTAATTGAATTACAGTGCTTGCTCCATGTACTGTTCCATGGAGCCATTCATTCTGCAAGCCAGATCTGGAGTCCAGCTTGTAGTCAGGAAGCAGGGAGAGCCAGAAGTGTAGGCTGACAAACTAGAAAACAGTGCAGCAGCCAAAGCCCAAGGTGCCAGGGAGATGAGCCGCTAAAGTTGGATAATAATTCCCTGCTTCATGTAGAGGGGAAGGAGGTTCTGAGCCAGGTTGCTTGGAGAGAACAGTGTCAGGAGGGGACAAGGGGGAATCTTCCTTAAAAAATAATCAACAATTTTAAAGTCAGTCATGACTATTTTCAATTATAAGCTAGAGCGGTCAGTTGTTTTATGTGGGGGTGGGTGGATGGGAATGAAAGGTATGTTGGGGTGATGAAATAAATTAAAGATGCAGAATTTAGGGGCTGCTGCTCTGGAATTCAGTCCTATTGTGCCCCAGAGCCTAAGCAAATCACCAGAGAAAAAGAAACCAATTCTTCAAGTGCCTCTGCCGGAGAAAATTTCACAGTTACTTTTATTTTTAGAACTGTTTAAGTACTATTTTACATTTCTGCCTAATTTGGGGGTGATACTGACACCTTTACACGAACTGTTACAAGTGAAGAAAATTGGAAGTGGACTAAGGAGTCTGAGTCTGCATTTATGGAAGAAAATAAATTGTTGACATTCTTATACTCTTTGATGACTGTGGCTCTGTGGATGAGGGGAAAGCAGTGGATTGGTTGTTCCTTGACTTTAGCAAAGCTTCTGATACGGTCTCCCACAGTATTCTTGCCAGCAAGTTAAAGAAGTATGGGCTGGATGAATGTACTATAAGGTGGATAGAAAGCTGGCTAGATTGTCAGGCTCAATGGGTAGTGATCAATGGCTCCATGTCTAGTTGGCAGCTGGTATCAAGTGCAGTGCCCCAAGTGCCCCAATATCTTCATTAATGATCTGGAGGATGGCACGGATTGCACCCTCAGCAAGTCTGCAGATGACACTAAACTGGGAGGAGTGGTAGATACGCTGGAGAGTATAGGATACAGAGGAACCTAGACAAATTATAGGATTGGGCCAAAATAAATCTGATGAGGTTCAACAAGGACAAGTGCAGAGTCCTGCACTTAAGAAGGAAGATTTTCATGTACTGATACAGACTAGGGATCAAGTGGCTAGGCAACAGTTCTGCAGAAAAGGACCTAGGGGTTACAGTAGACGAGCAGCTGGATACGAGTCAAGTTTGCCCTTGTTGCCAAGAAGGCTAACAGCATTTTGGGCTGTATAAGTAGGAGCATTGCCAGCAGATCGAGGGACGTGATCATTCCCCTCTATTCGGCATTGGTGAGGCCTCATCTGGAGTACTGTGCCCAGTTTTGGGCCCCACACTACAAGAAGGATGTGGAAAAATTGGAAAGAGTCCAGTGGAGGGCAACAAAAATGATTAGGGGGCTGGAGCACGTGACTTATGAGGAGAGGCTGAGGGAACAGGGATTATTTAGTCTGCAGAAGAGAAGAATGAGGGGGGATTTGATGGCTACCTGAAAGGGGGTTCCAAAGAGGATGGATCTAGACTGTTCTCAGTGGTAGCAGATGACAGTACAAGGAGTAATGGTCTCAGGTTGCAGTGAAGGAGGTTTAGGTTGGATATTAAGGGGAAAAAAATTCACTAGGAAGGTGGTGAAGCACTGGAATGGGTTACCTAGGGAGGTGGTGCAATCTCCTTCTTTAGAGGTTTTTAAGGTAAGGCATGACAAAGCCCTGGCTAGGATGATTTAGTTGGGGATTGGTCCTGCTTTGAGCAGGGGGTTGGACTAGATGACCTGATGAGGTCCCTTCCAACCCTGATATTTTATGACTGCCTATCATTGCAATTGGCATGTGGTGCTTCACCTTATGGAGTGGGTACAGTTCTTTTTAACATTTTTTTTCTTGATGGCATGGAGAAATCAGTTGCCTTCGCTTCACAAACACTGACTATGCCTGAGAAGAACTATGCAAGAAGCTCTCAGCATGATCTTCAGAATTCAGAACTTCCATACCTATCTGTATGGTAGACATTTTACCTTGCTGATGGATCATCGCCCGTTACTTTCAATACCTGGACTGAAACCTAGAATTCCATCATGAGCTGCTGCTCCTATGCAACAATGGCAGTGCTACTTTCAGCTTGTGCCTATACTATTCAGTTTGTAAAGGGACTCCTCATGGCAATGCTGATGAACTGTCATGATTGCCGTGCCTGAGCTCCTGTCAACCCAAAGAAACTTCAAATGAAGTGTTCTGTTTCAATTTGATAAACAGGCTACCCATCACTAGAACAGACATCAACAAAGAAACCGTTAAGCATGACGTGCTTTCTCTTGTAAAAGTAATAGTACCACAAGGTACAGTGTAGGATTATAAGAATCCCCAGTTTACGCAATTTGCTTTACAGCAACATGAATTATTTGTGAATCATGGTTGCAACTTTATAGGGAATATGAGTGATCATTCCAAAATCACTTTAATCTCAGGTTTTGGAAGCTCTTCATGAAGGTCATTTTGGCATTGTACAGATGAACTCTATAGCCCAAAATCACGTCTGCTGACCACGGATCTACAAAAACGTTGAGAGGAAGGCAAAGTGCTGTACTACATATCAGCAAATTCAACAAGATCCTGGCTAGCTGGGCTACGTCCTTGGTTGTGGCTTCAGACTCCTCGGACATGTATTCACGTGGACTTTGCTGGACATTTAGAAGGTTCTATGTTTTTGGTGGCAGTAAATACCCATTTCAAATGGCCAGAAGTTTTCAAAACGACAGCTTCTACAGCTGTCAAAACCATTGGACATCTTCATATCTGTTTAGCTGATTTGGTCTACAGTTAGAGCTGGTGAGTGACAATCAACCTCAATTCTGTTGAATTTCAGAGGTTCCTAGCTTCTAATGGAATATGTTGTGCTCGATACCATCCCAGTGTAAACAGACTAGTGGAATACTTTGTACAAACACTTAATCATGCTTTAAGTGCTAACACATCTATTTAGCTGATCTGTAGAAACTGGTCAATTCCTTGCTTGTCTACAGGAGCACACCACATGCTACTATCTAGGTGTCACCTGCCATTCTTTTATTGAAGTGATTTTTGAATATTTATTGGGACCTGCTACATCCTGATGTTGCTTCATGTGTAGCCAAATCCCAAGCTATGCAAATTGATTGACATGAGACTCATCATCATTGTTTTTAAGTAGGTGATTTAGTATGGACTCCTAACTATGGTTATGGAGTGAAATGGGTCCCTGGAGAACTTGTAAAAGGCACAGGACCTGTTGTGTTTGTAGTAAAACCATCCAATAGTATTTTATGGAAATGACACATGGATCAGTTGCAGCCTTGACAAGTACTGGAGCCCAGAGATGTTCCAGATCTCTGATTGAAACTTCTTCTGTTACAACTCCTGATTTTGATGACTTGGTAGAAGAGACTTTGGTACTAGATCCAGTTGATTCCATACTAGCAACTTTTCTTGTTGCCGCACTGCCATCACCGAATTATCCCAAGAGAGAGCAAAAACCAGTTGAGTGCCTGAATTTATAAATAGTTTCATTAGTGAGTTACATTCCAGGCAGAATAATACCTTGCAATTTAAGAGACTGCAGTAGTCCATTTTAGTTAGGTTATACAGTGTTTTATGCTAACCATGTAAATGATGATAATGTGTATATGTATTTGGAAAGTTTTTTATAGGAGGGTGGAAGAATGTGATGTCCTGCCCCTTTAAATGTTTGAACACTCCCCAGTGCAAAGCCTCCATTTTGTATTAGTTACAATTTTGCTACCAGAAGAACAATAGACCATATACAGGAGACAGCTGTGTTTCTATGTCCTTCTTTGCTGGGTCCAAATATAACAATTCTAATCCTCCTTAAAACCCACTTCTTTCACATAGCATTCCAACCCTGCGCTTTCCCAAGATATATACATGCTTTTTGGTTCTCATACTCTTGGTATATGAATCATATTTGTCCAAGTTAGATTGTCAACTTTTTGATGATCTTGGCTTTTGGCATGTTGTGTAAAGTGCTGTGATATATTGTCCTATCTAAAGAATAATATTAGGAAACATTTATCTATGCAAAATTGGATCCTAGTGAGGTATTTGTGCTCTGACCGTCTGAGGAAATATCTGAAAGGAATTATAACCCTCTTCTCCTATGTGCAAAAGAATCTAGGCTGAGCTATACCAGAAGGTTGAATATGTTCTTAAAAAGTCATGATAAAATAATATTTCAGTTTTACTGCTGTTGGAATTAAATACTTTAAACTCTACAAAATCTAAGACAAACCCAGGAATGAGATTCCTGTTATAGAATAGCTAGGGCTACGAGTTGGGAACTCATGCACAGTCATGAACCCACTTGTGACAGAGTGGTAGACCCTAACAGGTGATCCGCCACTCTGATCACTTAGGCACCAATCAGCTCCCCTGAAGAAGGCTGATTAGGGATATGCAGGTAATTAGATGATCAGACTAGGGGAGGGCTGATGAACCAATTAGCCATCAGCTGACAGATATAGAAAAAGACATAGGAAGGAAGGAAGGAAGTGGGTGGGACTCAGGCTAGTTGAGCCCAGTATGCTTGGAAATCTCAAGAAAGGGAGACCTCTGTTCTTCTCTGACCATGTGAGAAAGGACAAAAAACACTGTAAATACTTTGCTGCACTAGACTGTTGGTGTTGGTGTTGGGAATGGGAATATACACAAATTCATGAGAAGTTGCCATTTACTGGACAGAATCTGAGAGGGTTCTGGGGCATTGGAGGATGGGGACAGTTTATGCACGGTTATATCACTCTGCTTAACAGTGCAGAAGATGAATAGATTAAAACTCAGAACTACACGTTTGCTCTTGTCTTGTTTTATATACTAAAGATCTTTTATATCTATACGCTCTGGATTTATAAGGGTGTTAAAAAACATATTGTCTAATGTGTTTTAAAGAACACACTGCATCTCAGAAATGACTGTCAGAATCCCTCTGTTTCCCAGGAGAAATCACCAAAAAGAGAGTGCTTTGTGATGTATGAAATAAAATCAGTTACAATGAGGTTTCAGAAATTATATTTATTGTTTCAGCTGTGCTATCATCGATAACATATATTACAGACAAAATGGCAAAAAGATATAGCAAAAATAACAAGAAAGAATATAATCTAGTTTAACTGAAGAAAGTAATTAAAACACATCCTTGACAGAAAAAGAATTGCCATAAAGAGATCATGAAGTTGCTGAGCTGTAGAGCTAATATTATTTTGAGAGAATAGATTCAAGGGCAGAAAGAATTATTGGAGACACAGACTAAAGTTAGCTTGCTAATTGCAATAAAAAAGGGCCAGTGGAAATCTGCAAAATATTATTTTCATACCTCTGTGCTCCTCCCAGCTTTTTCCATTCTACAGTTATAGCATTATGTGTGCATTTGTATTTAAGCATTTTATATACTGCATATAAAAATGGGAAATAGTTATGTATTTTCATGTGATGCAAAGCTGTCTTTCATTTGGGGAGTAGATTTTAACTGCAGTGGAAGAACTTAATTATGTATAGACTTTCCTGTCAATTTTACTGACAGTAAATATACTCCATTGCTACAGTGATGATGCTAAAACTTGCCAGTTGCCTTAGATAACTAATGAGCATTTGCAGTAAGCTAAACTAAGTACTTCAGTACTCATGATTTTCCTTCTATCATATATTTAGTATAGGTAAATACTGTGCATGTGGAGGTAAACCAACCCATTTATTATCTTAGGTTAAACTGAAAAGCTTTTAAGTGCCACTGCTCTGTAATATATACAGTAGAGCTGTGTGAATTATTGATGTTTTTTTCAGTTTACTGGCTGAACTGAGGATGGAGATATATATGGGGTGAAACAAAACATTTTGGTTTCAGGCTGTAATGATGCTGGTTCTGGTGGGACTCAACTGAAAGTGCCAGTTCAGGACAAATTGCTTAAAGCAGGACAGTTACAGCCCAAGGCTGGGATTTCTATGCACACCAAGGCAAACGAAACCAGCCAGACAGTGAAGACTCTGGTTTTACCCCACTGGCTAACCACAAGTCACACAAGAAATTCCCTTAGACACTCCAGTTTCCCAGTATCATCACCAGTGCCACTTATTATGGGGACAGATGGTTATGAAAACCAATGCCCCAGTAAAAGAAAAATGGTTCTCTTGATCCCAAAGGACGAAGCCCCAGACCCAGGTCAATATACAAATCAGATCTTACTCACAAATCACGCTGTTGCCAATCCTTTAGAATCTAAAGGTTTATTCATAAAAGGAAAAAGATACAGATGAGAGCTAGAATTGGTTAAGTGGAATCAATTACATACAGTAATGGCAAAGTTCTTAGTTCAGGCTTGTAGCAGTGATGGAATAAACTGCAGGTTCAAATCAAGTCTCTGGAGTACATCCTCAGCTGGGATGGGTCATCAGTCCTTTGTGTAGAGCTTCTGTTTGTGTAGCAAAGTCCCTCCAGAGGTATGAAGCAGGATTGAAGACGAGATGAAGGAGCTGCAGCAGCTTTTTAAAGTCTCTTGCCATGCGGTCTCTGCTTTCTTTGTCCCAAAGATAAGCTGTCCATCACGTGGCATGGAAAAACCTCAGAGCTCTGTCCATAGGCATGTCCCTGCATGCCTTGTTGAGTCACAAGGTGTGTCTGCCTTCTCTCAATGGGTCACTTGTATAGCTGATGGTCCTTAATGGTCCATTAAGCAGGTTAGGCTGAGCTGACACCAACTTGTCTGGGGTGTCACCCAGAAGCATAGCATAAGTTTGAAATACAGACAGTATAGAACCAATATTCATAACTTCAACTACAAAAATGATACACATATACAGATAGCATAATTATAACCAGCCAATCATAGCCTTCCCATAGACACCTCACATGACAACCTTTGTACAATATTTGCTGCAAATATTTAACAGTGGTTGCAACAGTGATCTGTACGATTACAGATTCTGTCAATAACGTCATGCAGTCATTTGTCACTAATTTTTCATTAAAGGCAAAGAAAATTTGGAAACTCCTGTCACACAACCAGAGTAGCAGGTGGTGTTGGTGCCCCCCCTTATGTCACTGTAGTTAGATCACTCACTTGGAATATATAAAACCCAAGTTCAAGTCCCTGCTCCAAATCAGGCAGAGTGGGGACTTGAACTTGGGTCTCACAAATCCCAGTTGAGTGCCCAACATGCTGGATTATTAGGTAGAAGGGGGCACTAGAACCATCTCCTCCTGTTTTGTGACTGGCACCTAAATCCTGATTGGCACTCCTCTTGTGAAGCTGGCCTGATTTCTCCTACCTCCACTCCGGCAAAATTATTTAGCAAATTTGTGTTGAATTCATGAATAGTTTTGGTCATCCCAAAACTATGTATTCTGGTGAATGAATTATTCCTCTGAAAAACTTCAACTGCTCTAGTATGCAATAATCACAGAGTTTAGGCAAGTATTAGCCTTTACATCCAACAAAATTCCATATTTTTAATCTTTCAAACTCATTAGTAGATACTACATTTGTTTAAATGCACGTGTAAACAGGAATCTAATAAATGCCCAGAATAGGAAGCTATTAACTCCTAGCAGTCCCACTGCTCTTTGTCAGAGTTTTATATTGTTTTATGCATATGGTATTCTCATTAAGTGCCTACAGTGTCTCTCTGGCTCAGTGAATTCCCTTTCACTATGTTGCTTCCTGGGGTACAGAAAGGAAGGATAACTATTCACTTGGGAAATGATAGGTTTCAGCTACCTAACATGCGGAACTTAACCAGAAAACGTATGAACAAGTGTGCTTCACTGTCTCCTAATGAATAATCTGTTAATCTGATGGAAAAGGAGCCGAAGAATGTCTTTTCAAAATCCCTTGGTGGGGGAAAGCACTGTAGCAGGTTGCAGACAGCTTTCCACGTCATGCTCCATAAAGCAAGTAACAGGCACATTGATTTCTCCGTTTTTCAGCATGTTGCATTTCTGACAAGCCAGCAGCAGTGACAACACCCTAAACAAGGTTCTTTTACATAGTCTCTCAGCCTATCCAAATGAACTCTAGATGAATGAACACTCTACTGTCGGTAATAACAGGCCTGCCTTGTTTTAATCAGATTACAGATTACCTAATGGGAGTTTACTACAAACTCATTTAACTTTTGTACTTCTGAATGATGATTACAAGCCAATTCTCAACATGAAAGTTCTTTAAAAGCCTTTCAAATTATCATAAGTAGATCCTAGGTGTTACCAATTTCCCATAAGTACTATTTTTATCAGAAAAAGAGCTATTTGTTTTTGTTCAGAAAACACTCCATGGATGTTGATTGCTTCTTGCTGAGGTTGTGACTTATATAAACTATTAAGAAACTCTGAAATGTAATTTAAAGCCAACTGCAGAAGTGAATATGAACTGTATTTTCTAAAGTAGTATTTTTCACATCGCAAGAGCCTATTTTAAGAGTCTAGAGTATATTGTCTGTGTTGTATTACAATCCCAGAAAACCAGTGTTTATGTTGGGTGAAATCTTCCTTATTTTATTGTGTAATTCATGCTTACGACTCCAAACATTCCAGTAATGAAAATGCTCAGTGTATTAGGTTTTTTTCTTCTGGATTTCACAGAATATCATAGCAAGCAATATCATGCTGATGAAGCACATTTCTTTTAATAAGCGTTTTTTTGTTTGGAGAATATATCACATAATTGTGCTGTTGCATTTTATTCTTGTCGTTCTTTGAGTAGGAAGCAACTTGGATCTCATGATAGTGATACTTAAACTGTTATGGCATTTTAGCAAATTGGGAAGTTTTATTTTACTGAAAATAACTTGTATATTGACTGCATCTAGAAACATGGATTCGGTTTGGCTGATTTTTTGCAATCTATAAACACTACCTCAGGGAGCTATCCAAGGTGATTCATCAATCCTGAGTGCCTACAAACGAAGACTTGTGAATCTGACCCATGCCCTTCCTGGCTTGAGTGTGTGTGTCATGATCTATTGGTGCCACTTCTGACTGAAACAGTCAGTGCATCATTCAGAGAAGGAATCTTCCCTTCTTCTTTAAAACACATACTAGTCAGACCAACAATGGAAAAAAACTAGATCCATCAGTTCTAGCCAAGTATCATCCAGTGTCAAACCTCCCATTCCAGGGCTAGCTCATAGAGAAGCTAGCTAAAGGCCACTTACTAGCTCATCTAATTGAGGTTAACATTATAGACCTAGTACAATCTATATTCAGGCCAGGACATGAAATGGAAACCACTTCTGTGGAAAATGGATAATCTCCTGTCAGTGGACAGAGAACAGACATCCATTCTCCTCCTCCTGGACCTCTGCGCCATTTTACACTGTTGACCACTGAGATACTGCTGTCTTAGCTGACCAAGGTAGCTGGGGTCCAGAGTAATGTGCTAAAATGGCTTGAAACCTTTCTGGAAGGATGCACCCAATGAATAACGATGAAACACTGAACTGTACCACTAGACCCTCATTAGTAGTGTCCTGAAAGGATCCAGTCCTTTTCAACATCTACGTGCAGCCACTAGACCACATGGACTCAAGTGCCACCAAAATGCAGATGATACCCAGCACTGCCTATCCTTCATGTCGTATGATCACACTGTGATGCTTTCTTGGGATATCCAGAATGTAACTCACCTTGTTACCCCTCTGCCTCAGCAAGAGGGAGATTTGCTCCTGCAAAACTGAGCAAACTCCCTGATGCTCCAATGTGTGAGCCAAACAAACTCCTCATGACTCTGCCAGACCTTACTTTGCCAACCCTCCCCTGCCCGCCACCCTTGAAGAGTGTTTCTCTGCAGTATCCAGCCTCTGTCACTGGACACGCTCAGACATTAGCAAGTCCACTGTCTCCAAAGAGACAGTACACACACCAACCTGTTGGTTAGCTGAGGATGCACACCTTACTCTAATATAACAGTACTGAGATGAATTTATAATAAAACAAGAACAGGTTTATTATTAAAGACCAGAGATTTAGGTGATTTAAGCAAAGACAAAAAAAAACAGATGATGGTTATAAATAAAATCAAAGTATAACGTGCTTTCTAGTGACTAAAACTAAACCAGCTACAGTTCTTTGACTCATGCGATTTTTCTCACCCTCTAAGTCCTTTTCTGTAGTCCTTGCTGATTTTCAGTTAAATCAGGATCCAGATTTTTTGTGAATCATTCCCTTCTGCCAGGAATGTTCCTCAGTGAGACGGATCACCAAAATGTTCTTTTCCCCCTCATCTGATAGTCCAGTACACCTTGAAATGTACCCAGACACATTCCTCTTCCTTGCTGTGTTATCTTTTTGGTACAGATGCCACATTACATGATCACATTACCTTATTCATTTGCATATTCTATTGACTGGATATGCCAATATAGTCTCCATTGTCTTTGATTAACCCTTCTCAATTTACATCAGAGACAGGGAGATAACTACCTTCCCTCCTGTCTGGAAGAAAACCTGATTCTCCCTCTGTTAGTTTGCTTGCAAACTATAAAGCATAAAATCAGTCAGTATCCATATTCCTCATATTGTGAAATGTATGTATTAACACTATGATATTTGAGACAAGAGTGTCACTAGCTTTCATTTGATGCCTTACAAGACACTTTTTGGATAACCACAATGACAGCAATGTGTTAGGTGTAGTGAGTTTGTGAGGCCTGACAAGAGTTTCTCACACAGAGTGGTGAACCACAAATGCATCTCTGTCCCTCTCACCACTATCACTGAAATGGCCTGTGCTCAGATAAGATTAGCTCATGGATGAAGGACTGCTGGCTGAAACTGAACCCAAGCAAGATAGAAGTGATGCTGGTGGATAGAGGAAAGCATTTTGAAGAGATTGCAGCCACAGTGCATTCTCGTTTGGTTGAAGATGCATGCCCGCAATTGGTCAATTTGGTCCATAGTGTAGCAGTACTCTTGATTTCCTTGCTAAGGCCAAGCTCGCATATAGCAGCATCATAAAATTAATGCTTTCTATCAGCTCTGGTTGGCTAAGATGTTGAACTGACCACAGTTATTCATGCCTTTGTCACTCCTTGGTTGGACTACAGCAATGTGATATATCTGGACATGAAAACTTCATCTCTTAGGAAACTCCAACTGGTGTAGAATATTGCAGTGTGTCTCCTCAGCAACAGAAGCTACCATGAGCATGTTACACCTGTCATCTTCTCTGTACAGTGGCTTACCATAGAATGCCTAATCAAGTTCAAGGTCTCTGTCCCTGTCTTCAAAGAGCCAATGACCTGGGTCCAGGATATCTAAAAGACCATCTAAAATTCCAGGATGAAGACTGTGGTCAATAATTTCACTCCTCTGGCATAATGTAAATCTCTCATAGACTTTAAGGCCTGAAGGGACCATTGTGATCATCTAGTCTGACCTCCTGCAGATTGCAGGTCACAGAACCCCACCTATCCACTCTTCTAATAGACTCCTAACCTCTGGCTGAGTTACTGAAGTCCTCAAATCATGATTTAAAGACTTCAAGATACAGAGAATCCAGCATCTACACTAGTTTAAGCCTGCAAGTGACCCTGCCCTATGCTGCAGAGGAAGGTGAAAAAACTCCAGGGTCTCTGCCAATCTGACATGGGGGGAAATTTCTTCCCCACCCCAAATATGGTGATTAGTTAGACTCTGAGCATGTTGGCAAGACCCACCAGCCAGAGACCTGGGAAAGAATTCTCTGTAGTAACTCAGAGCCCTCCTCATCTTGTGTCCCATCTCTGGCCATTGCAGATATTTGCTACTAGAAGTTGCAGATGGGCCACACGACATTGTAGGCGGTCTCAATACACAATTCCCACGATAAATGTATCAAACTCATTTGTGCAGGAGGCAGAACTTCTTCAGAAGCCAATCAAAGACTATGGAATTCTCTCTCCAGGAAATAAGAGCCATCATAAACCTCACCTCCTGTGCCAAGTGCAAAACACATTTCTTTGACCTTCCTTTCTGACATAAATACATAGCAACATGTGGTATTTAAAATAAAACATAAACCCTCCCCCAAACACACAACCCTACTAAAACAAGACAGTCCACTGCATGTTTCTCCCCCGGGGGAGAGTATGAGAGAACAGACAAATAGTCACATTTCTTAATAAACTACTCAAAGGCACTCACTCATACTACCATGATGAGCATGGTATAAGAACCTATATAGCGTAGTACTGTTGATTATATTGTGCTGCATAAATATTTCTTTCAATCCTCTATAAACCTCCTTTCCACTAACTGTTGACTGTACACAATAGCAATATTTTTGCAAGACCACAAATTAACTTGAAAACTAACATTCCTGTTCCCAGCAAACATCAAAGCAGAAGTGGAAAACATAACTGAATAGACAATATTGTTTAACAAGACAAAATCTTAAAACTATGGAGATAACATTTTCCTATTACTGTGCATTACAGACCGGAGACCCAATTTTTCAGATCCTTATGCATGGGAACTCACACAATTGGCCAAAGTGGCCCTTTAGTAGGTAATGCATGCTAATATAAAAACATTACGCCATAGTTTTGAATTATAACAGATTACATAGGGTGTATTCTCTTCTCCATTAACATTAATGACACGTATTGAGGAAAGCATGGTGGTAGCGGATAGTCCCAACCAGCACAATAATTTACTAACACTCCCTCCCCTCCCCTCCCAGATGTAAAGAGCAGTATAAGGTAAATGAGGAAGCTCATTGGGCTGAGAGGAGGAAGGGAAAGGTATCATTCTCTTCTCACATATGCTGCTGTAAATCATTGGAGTTACACCAGTGTAAAAGTGATATAAGTGAGAGGATAACCTGGCCTGTGAGTGTCTGGCCCTTAACTGTCTACCTTCCCTTCTAGTTTGTTAAAAGTAAAATAGGCAGCAATTCCAGTGAAGTAACTTTATCTTTTTTTCTTTGGCTCTGGATGGCCTATAACCAGCTGGAAAAAATAGTTTTCCCCGAAAAATGTTTCCTTAAATGAAGTTAGCAAGCTGAGTGGAGTGATAAACTGTTTGTACTGATTTTCTTTCATTCTGACTGTGACAGATCATATTTGCAAGGTTTCTAATTAGAATAGACTGCCCATAGCAGTTGGTTAATGTTTGTTTTTATTTTTGTTTTTGTTTGATTAGCTAGAAAGGGATTGCCCCCATAGGTGTTTGCAGCAGGCTTCCATAATCAGGCATTCGAATTTTTTAGAAGACTTATGCATGTGAAAGTTTTTTTAAATAGAAAAGTGTAAAGGTAAAATCAGTTGTAGCATATCATAAAACAGCTAGCTACATTTTTGGTCCAGGTTATTTTCAGCTCTGCTCACATATAAGGATTTCATTTAAAAAACTTGAGCTGATCCAGTGGAATCACAGTCTGTTATAACAGTAGCTGTATTGTGCACAGCAGGAGAATGGCTAGGTCCAGTCCTGGCCACGTTCCCTTTTGTAGTGCAGAGCCACACTGTAGTTATGTGATCTGGCTGTGTTCCACACATGCAAATCATTTCACGTTTCTCAAGAAAAACCCTGTATCACTGTGTTGACACCCAACTCTGACCTTTGTTCAGGGGGAAGACTCAGTGAACCCCCTTCCCTAGGTCCTTACATGCATGTACAGTGCCTTCTCGACTACCCACGCAGACTGATGGAGGTATCTCCATGACTAACCTTTGTTTTGCTCCCCTTCTGAAGACAGGGCCTGATGTGAAACTGATCAACACAGCAGCAACAAGTGTCTGTGTATGTGACACACTAAGTACTCTGAGTAAAACCATTGCTATTTATTGTTTTGTGCCACACATTCTTGCATAACTGTAGACTCGGATTTCATATGATGACTTAATGAGGGCCTGAATGAAATGATAATGTTAATTCACACTGATAATGTGAATTGGCGTTCATAATAGCCAAAATTCCCCTTCCCCTACACCCCACTGTTGTGTTGTGCCTCAGTTGTCAGCTTCCTTCTCTCTAGCCCAGATATGGATTCATTTTAGCAATCAGCTGATTACTATATTTACTTGGTGAAATGCACAAATTAATTTGGGTTCATTCAGGTTCAAACACACTTTATGGGGCAAAACGGGGTCCCCGATAGTTCTCCTCCTTTGTTCTTCCTGACTGGACATCCAAAGTGTAGTTGAATCTGTAGGTGGCATCAAGGTAGCTTCCTGATCCCCCAACTCAGTACCCTGATGTGGGAGATACATGGGAAGTAGGGTCAGGGACCAGTCATGGCCAAAGTACTGCAGCACTCCAGCAGCTCACCCTGTCCATCAGTGTGTCAGGGAAGCACAAAGAGGAGTGGAGTGAAAGGGAATTAGTCTAAACTACTGTCCTTGCAAAAATAATTTTCACAGGTGCCTTATCTATGGAGATAGACCTAGCTCAATAACAGGTTTATCTCATTCCTTTTCTCATTAATACAGGAAGAGGGATAAAGGCAGATACTTTCAACTATAATCCTTGTTCTTCTTAGAGGAAAGCACAGTGGGCCATACTGTGCCAACAGTTTTTAAGAACTCCCTAATTCTGCTTAAAACTGGATGTTACAATATAATCCATTATTTGGAAAAACAGCCTCAATGCTTCTACCCACAATGCATGCACAATTCCCATAGACTTCAGTGGGAATTACATGGGCTACTGGAGGGCAGAATTGGCCCCATAAATGATGGTATTTCTACTAGTAGGTGAGTCAGTCATCATCCGCCACAGAGATATTTTCCTGTACAAAGTACCAAGAATGGAAAGAAATATGAAAGGACAGAATTCACATTTAATGTAGGGGACACATAGCCTATCATTTCTAAAGACAGCTAAAAGACTGATGCAGTTCTTGAGGAGATATCAACAGCAGCATTGATTTCAAGATCTTTAAGCAGAAAATCATAGCTCACCACTATCTGAAAACGGTTAACAAAAATTGCTGGTAGCAAATATAGCATTCACCATTTTAATCAAATTGTTCTTACTATTTATTTCCTCCTATACTTCTAAAGCTATGAATTTCTTGTACTTAATTTCCATGTATTCTATTGCAATTTCTCTATTCTTTACAAATTATGTTAACTGAACCTTTACTGTTGAAGTCTGAGATTAATCACTTCACGTTTTCATGTTTGTCAATTGTTTGACAAATTAATGAAGATTTAACTATGAAATAAATAGGAAAAAAAGGAACAGGCAGGCTAGAGGTCATCCTGAAACATAGGGCAGAGTTTATTGTGTTTCAAATACAATGCAAGAAGCTTTCAGTAGCATGCTTGCTGTAATTAAACATAAGATATAGTGTTGTAATTGGGGAGGAGGAGAAAAGAAAGAAGAGTTGTCTTTATCCAATGTGACATTAAAATAAGACATAAAAATAAAATGCTTGAGGCTCAGCTAACACCAAAAAGAATTTAAAGATATTGTTAGATTAGTCAATCATTTTTTTCACTTAATAGCTTATTTCATAGTCATATAACAGCTACTGTTTCATAGGAATATTCTTTTCAAAATTCTGACAGCAATTTTTTTAAAAAGTACTTAAATTATTATTTCATGGTTGCTCATCAGGAAAAATGTCACGTTTTGTATATTTATCATATGATTCTTGCATAAGAAGAGTGAGAGAAGTAGAACAGTATTAAACAGGGAAATAGGCTCCTGTGCTACTTAAGAAAATCATGCAATTTGCCTTTCAACTGGAAATTTAACAGAGAATTGACAAGAGTAAAAGTGATGCAATGCATACATTTGTTAACATAAAAAATTGAGACTACAGTAATAAGACCCAATCCTGGCTACATAATGATTCCTGAGTCAAATACTTAAGACCAGATGTTCCTTAATCCCTATTACCTGTGTCATTGAATTTCAGATTTAGAGAGCTTGGTATCTGTACTCCAGAGCAGCATCACCTTTTGTTGTATTTTGTCCTATTTGTATATATGGGTTATGCTAGTATTTAACAAGCATATATATTATAACAGTCCCAGCATTTTCTCCTTCTGCATAATACATGTTGCCAAAATGCACACATCTATCTACATTTATGAGTAAATATATGTATTTTAGGAATTGGGTTTCCACTTTATCCAGGAGAAAAATGGCATTATATTGAGATCTTAGAATTGAAAGAATAGTATTCATCCCCGTTTGAGCTCACATCTTTTGATATGACATTGGATACTTCTTGTATAGCTGTTTTCTATATGTATTTTACCATTCTGTGGTATTAATTGTCTGTCTACCTTTGATTTAAACATATCATGTGTACTTTGTTTCTCAGTGAAGTACCAATCTAAAATTGAGATTGGGATCAAAAATACTAAAAGAAGGGTTGGATCTCAATTATGAGTGATGTATTTCTTTTTCTATTTCTATTTCTTTTTTCTTTCCCCACTTTATTTCCATTGTTCATGTGATGCCTATTTCTTACTTATACATTCATAGTAAATGAATGATCCTAAAATTTATCACATAAATAAACTGAATATGCTTTTTAATTAAACATGTTCTGGATTTTGCCAACGTTCTTTTTTAAAATGTTCATTAAAATGCAAACTTATGAAGTCCCAGTACCCTAGGTCAGGATCATCAAGCCAAAGACAAATTTTGGGGTAGGGGGATAATGTACAAGGCATGCACATTTCAAAAATGTAGCCTCCAACATTTATAAAATCGTATGTGGCATCAATGGATCATCCAAATCACTGGCAGTGCATTTCAAAACCACTGTCAGTCTAAACAGTTTTCCACTGGCATTTCTTCCATTTTAGATGCTCTTGGTTTTTGCTTTTACTGAAATTGGTGCTTCAGATTTTCAGTTTTTGTGCATGTTCCTTTCACTATTCCCTCTGCTCATCTAACACCAACTCTGTCCCTTAGTACAACCTTCCCACTCTTGTCTTCAATTCCTGTCGTATGGGAACCCTCAAGTACCTCTCTGCTTCATTGACCATCCATCTTTTCAAATGTATTCTAAAAATATATCTTCTCTTTTGTCCTTGCTTCTTAAGTTTTATCTCCTTCATTTGCCCTGTATTATTTGTTTGCACCTAGATGAATTAACCCTGTAAAATATTTTGGGATGCTTTGTATAAAAATGCTAAAAATGCAGTTGTATTGTAGTGTTTAGAATTTGTAAATGTATTTGTTTGTTCTATAGTTTGAGTCCCATATACCAAGTGGACTTCGATAATAGCAAATGCTTTTCGTAGGGTGTGGTGGAGTAGACCCTACATCTCTTAAACCTCAATTTATAATCTCAGCAATGAATATTGGAAATCTAGATTTCACACTCTAGCTTGTCCCATCACTATGACTTCCTTGGATACCAGTGATGTAAATACCATTGGAAATGTACCTATTGTAGTTTCAGCTTGTGATTGTGCTGTCACTTTTTCTCATTGCCATTCTATCTACCTTTCAATAAGAGAGTCTCAGCAATGCTAAAATATGAATGTTTCTGGTCTGTATTACTGTATTGGTCTGGTCCACTCCCTAACTTGCTGCCTCTAAAACTAAATTCATAACAATTCTACGGTCCTCATCCCATAGGCTCACACTCATAGGCCCTGTCTACACTACAAACTTCAGTCAACACAAGTTACATCAGCATACGCTGCTGAAGTTAGTAGATCACCTGTGCTCATGCATACTTGGCTGCTTGCATTAGCGCTGTGCATACTTACCAGTAGTGTTTGTATCAATGCAAAGTATGGTGGCTAGCTGTACACCAACCCTGCGGTTCTCACAGAGCAGTGTTTGTGAAGCTGTAATTTTCCTTGTTGTCTCCCACTGTGGTTGGGATAGGAATGAGGCCTGTGAAGCCATGTGAAATGCTGAGGGGTTTAGGGAGATGCAAGCATGGTGTTCTCTAAGGACTGCAAAGGGTAGGGAGTCTGGGACCTTTGGACCTGTATGTCAGCCAGGGTCTGCAGCATTTGTTTGCTGCCTGAGAAGACCTATTATATCCTGGAGAGTCTGCTTCTCCTTTTTCAGGCCTTTCCTCCTGTCCGTTCTCTCCTCCTTCATGCTGTCTGTCATCCTGAGCCTCCAGATCCTTTGTTCTTGGTCTTGATGCAGCACTGGCTTGCTGAATGTGTTCTACCTAGTTCTCTTCTTCCTCCTCCTCCTCCTCCTCCTCCTCTTCAGGGTGGGGAAGGGGTATCGCTCAAGGCTGCGAAGGCAGCAGCTACTGATAAAAATGGACTGATGTATCACTGAATTACAGTCACAACAGAAAGAGAAAGATAAGTTTCAAAACTCCCTTCCCTTATTACCATAAAAACATGCTTATTCACACTTCAGCTTTGGAGCACCTCTGCACAGCACCAATTCCCAGCCCCAGCCATGGTGAGTACAGTCACATAAAACAATAGAATTTCAGTCCTTATTCCATGGGTATGAGTAAAGGGTGATAGCACTGAATATTGGCACTATTTTCAAAAGGTGGTTGTGATTTTAGCTAATATCATACTCCTGGGGGTGACCCTCCCTCAAAGACCCATGTGCCACTAGCCCATTTACTGCAGTGCTGCCAGCCAAAGTCATTGCAGAGTGGCATTGGGAAGTGTCCTACTGCAGAGGAAGAAATAAGCTACCCAACCCTAAAAATATTTGGGACAGGATTGCAGAGTATCTCTATAAAAGTTTCACTGAGGTGTCTCAGGGGAATAGAAGGAACATCCCTATGTACATGAACGAACTGCTCTGCATTCCCCCTATTCCACCTAACCCAAAGGGGAATGAAAAGCAGATAACTCTAGTCCTGTTTGTTTTACCTCTACCTCTTCTCATGTGAGTAAAACAATGAAAACTCTGTATCTGTGTCTTGTAAATTTGGGGCTGGGCTGGGCTCCATTCTTAAACATTGTAAGGAAAAATGCATACACACAGTTACCTGAGGTCTCTTCCCCCTCCTCAGGCTCATATGTGCTCGTCTGATGGGACTGGCTGTGCTGTGGCAGAGTCTCAAAAAGGTTTGGGCTCATAGCATAACAAGATCCCCTTGCTGTATCTGCTCTCCTCCTCCTCCTTGCTGCTCAGGCAGGGGTCTCTTCTCTGGCTCCTTTGAGGTATCTATAGTGGTCTGTGGGGTGCTGGTGGGGTTTCTGCCAAGAATTGCATGCAGCTTGTTATAAAAGTGGCAAATCTGTGGTTCACCATCAGATTGAGTGTTGGCCTCCCAGGCCTTGTGGTATGCCTGGTGCAGTTCCTTTTCTTCCACAAGGCACTGCTCTGCTGCTGATCCCTGTCACAGCAATCTTCATGTAATCTCCATGTAATCTTCTTATAAATGTTCATATGTCTGTGACTGCTTGCAAAGCCTCTTCTACCCACATGCCCCGGAGATCAAAAAACTCCTGTCTACTCCAGGCAGGAGTGAGTCTAGAGTGTTGAGCCATCATGGTCAGCTGGGCAGTTGCACACAACAAGGGAAAGTTGCTAGGTGTGCTTACCAAGCTGGGTAATCAGAAGAAGGTATTTCAAACATATGGGAATGGCTTTCAGGCTCCATAGCCCCTCAGCAGTGGAGTTCACAATTGTAAATAGAGTGATCACTGTGGCAGGGAACAGGGTATCATGGACAGCTTTGGAAGACAGTTAGGGTTGACGCTCACATGTCGTCCACTTCAGTAGGTCAATCATAGCTCAACACCATTCAGGGAGGTGCTTTTACTGCATTGTTGTGACGTGGCACTTACATCGGTCGGAGACAAATTTGAGTGCAGACATACACAAATACGTCAACAGAAGATGACTTACATTGACCTAACTTTGTAGTGTAGACCAGGTCTCAGTATCATTTTCTCTCTTCTCTGTCTTTTACCATGTCCGTTTCTCCCTTTCTTTCTCTTGTATCTGCATCATCCAACCTTTCCTCTACTTGAGAAAACCTCATTCAACAGATGATCACTTTTACCTACATTATTGTAACCTTTCCCTCTCTAGCGTCCCTGCTCCTTACCCAGCCGCCTCCTATCTTATCCAAAATGCTGTTGCTAAAATCTTCATTTTCACCTATGTCTATTACAAATGCCACCATTTGAATTGTTTCACTAACTTTCTGTGTCTTAAAAATCAAATTGAAGGCCCCCATGCTCCCATTCAAGGCCATACCTAATCTTTCTGCCACCTACTGTACTCCTGTTTCTTCATTTCCTTGCTCTGTATGTTACAGCCAATCTCCTTTCTATACCACTCCCTTAATCTCCTCCTCCTTCTCTTTATGTCTTCATAAACTGCTTTGAGCATTTTCTCACTTTGTCTTCCAAGTATCCTTCCTCTCTCTCATTCCAATCTCTACCCACCCTAACCCCTTTTACACACACACACACACAACTCTGCAAAGAAGCCTTTCATTGTTTTTCTCTTCACTACTTTCTTTAGATGAATTGTTTTGTCTATTTTAAAGGTGCAGAGATTTTCTCCTCTTTGTTCTGTAAGGGACTGTATACATGCCCATATTATAAATGTTTATTAATAAGAATATTAACTGAAAGAGTAACACCAAATGAAACATGTAAAGCATAAAGAGATTGGCTATCTCATTAAGACTCTTGTGACTCTTATGTCATAGGTCTTCCCGCATTCCTACACTGGAGAGCCATTCATTATGATGCAGGGCTTTCAAGGGTGTTGTTGAGAATCAACAAAATGGTAGATGGAAGTGTCCTAAACCCACCACCAATGTAAGTCTGAATTTCTATGCAGGAAATCTCATATCGATAGGTACCATTTTGTTGTGAAATTTCATTGTTAATTAAACCTATCAGGATTTAAATAATTTATTTGTGATTTTTTGAGGTATATGAATGACAGGATTTGTCAGACTGGACGAAAATGTCTGGCTTCTCAGATACATAACTGCATGCTGTCTAATAATGTAACACTAAATTGACTATGTGTATTTAGCAAGGCTACATTAATATGGGTTGCTGCAAATTGAAAGGACTTGTTTTAGAAAATGAGCACATGTTCCTTTATAAAAACTTGCATACCCTTCTTGCCATGATGTCTAATTTCTACATACGATGCCTCCTACATTCCTGCACTCAAAACATACTCACTTCTCATACAGGTTTTTATAAAACATATCCACACAGTTTTATCATTGCCTTCATTTTTCTTTATCCTGGCCATGTTACATCCAAATGAAGGGCCCTCTCTGGATTAGGGCATCATTGTGTTGTGTGCTGTACAGACTTGTAACAGAGCAATTCTTTTCCTAAGAGTTTAAAATCTAACTGTGCTAAAATTTAATTCAGATAATCTTTCAATATCTTAGAGGCTGTTCTAATATCATCTATCTGTAATTTATTTTTTTTTATAATGGCAATGTAATGTATATCCTTTAAAATCCACTGTCATTTAATCCTTTGGTTATCCTTTATTAACATTCCTATTTTCAGGGCAAGTTAGAGGAGAGGGCTCTGTCTCCTTCATCCAAATAGCAGAGGTAATGAGACAAGTATTATGTAACACTTCAAAATAGCAAAATGACTTTGTTGCAATATCCATCATTAAATACCTTGGGGGGTCGGGGGGGAGGTGTAATGTACATACTCACCTCAGTTGTGTCATGGAGATTTTAAGAAAAACTCAAGTATCATTTCCTAAATGAAGCAAGCTTTTGTCAAATAATGGTGCAAAATGTTTTACTGTGGTTTTAAATAATAAAAAATAGGAAAATTTTCCGCTGATTGACTTTTCTTGATGAGTCGATTACAGTTTTATATTTGCCCATAGTTTCGATCATGGTGATTTGGTATTCAGAGAGTGGCAGTTTGCAAACCCAACTAACAGCTAATGTTACATTAATTTAAAAACATTAAAGCAAGCAAGCAAAACTATGTATCCTGCCTTGGTTCTACTTCTACATTCATTTTGTAGAGCTTTTAGCTGCATCACTGCAGTATTGCGTGATCTCATTTTTTTGAGTACTTAGAACGTATTATTGCTTTAATGCATTTCATGGGACATTGCATAACACTTACTTAAATTATTTTACTAATGTTAAGCAAGGGTTCCTGCATTATTAAACACCAAGCAGTAAGCAAATTAGTATAATCATGCATTTTAAAGCATATCATTCAGGTATCTTAGTGTTTTTACATTAGGCCAATAAAACAGAAGTTTATAGAAATGCAGTAGCATTAATGTTAGAGTGTATTATAAATATAGCAAAGATTTTAGTGTAGCTCAAATACATGTTTGGTTTAAACATTTCTCTCATTTCAGATGTATAACTGCATCCTCAATTCAGTGCAATTAAATCCATAAACTATTGAAAGTACTAAACACTTTCATAAAGGCAATATGTTGCTCATAAAGATTCTACACATGTAAAATGGAAAGATGTGCTTTCTTTTGTGTCAGTTTTTAAAAATCCACTTAGCTGTTTGATGGAAGTATTTGGCTGGATTCATCCACCCACCCCCTCAAAGACATACTGTGCTCTGTATGCTTTAGTAGACAAAAAACATGTTTAATTAGAGTTATTTTAATATGGGCTTGTTTCTGCATTGACACTACTTCAAGAAGTTTAGTCTCCAAAGCGGTATCAAAGGAGGACAAGATATGAGGTAACGGGTATAAATAGACCATTTGCCCTCCTTGGCATAAATATTACATTCTGATTAACTGAGTAGCCAGTTTTCACACTTAAATAACTTCAGTTATTTTTTTAAAATACTTAAAGGATTAACAATTATAGTTCAAGTTCCTGAAAAATTATTTAGACCAGTGATTCTCAAAGTAGGGCCACTGCTTGTTCAGGGAAAGCCCCTGGCGGGCCGGGCCGGTTTGTTTACATGCCGCAACTGCAGGTTCAGCCAATTGTGGCTACCACTGGCCGCAGTTTGCTGCTCCAGGCCAATGGCGGCTGCGGAAAGCAGCACGGGCCGAGGGATGTGCTGGCCGCTCTTCCTGCAGCCCCCATTAGCCTGGAGCGGCGAACCGCCGAACTTGCAGATGCGGCAGGTAAACAAACGAGCCTGGCCCGCCAGGGGCTTTCCCTGAACAAGCGGCAGCCCTAGTTTGAGAACCACTGCTTTAGACCATTCTGGTCATTTATATTTACATGTGCATACTAAGAGAGGAATGCATCTGTTTAAACTCATTCCCTATTAGTGGTTGTCCTTCTGTCTGTTATAAACTAAGTAGATTATAATTTAAAGATGAAGCATTTGATACGACTTTCAAAAGTGTTGGTGTATTGAACTATTTAACTGTTATCTCTTGGTCTTCTGCATAGGGTACCTTTTGCTATCTAAGGGCTCTGCTGCCTGTGTAGAAAGGCAGCCATTTTGTATTCACTTTCATACAGAGTGTCATAGGAGACAGCCTCATTCTATGTCTTCTCTTAGGAACACATCTCTATTATTCTTCATAGGTTTTATAATCTAAAATAAAACTCATTCATACTGAAGATATCTTTTATTTGTGCATGAAAAAAACAAATCTATGTTGATAGTACTTTCATCCTTTGATTTAGTGCCAAATGACACTTGGATTTAAAATTTAGTAATATATAAAATCAGTATAGTCTATGGCAAATCTAGCTAGTGGATAGATATCAAAAGGAATTGTTAATGGAGAATCATAAGTAAGGCTACGATTTAGTCATGGGTATTTTTAATAAAAGTTATGGACAGGTCACAGGCAATAAACAAAAATTCACAGCCCATGACCTGTCCATGACTTTTACTAAAAATAGCCTGACTAAATCTTTGGGGGGTGCTGCAGGGCCTGCCACTGCTGGGGGGAAAGTTGGTGGAAGGGCTTCTGCTGCTCGGGGATGCCCGGGGCCAGCAACACCAGCTGCTGGGGGCCATGGACCGCAGCTGCTCCAGTCAGCCACCCGAGGATTGCTGCCGGGGCCCGCCCAAGCAGCAGCTGCTTCAGAAGGCTGCCCAGAGACCGCTGATGGGCCCGCCTGAACAGCAGGTGCTCTGGAGCCCGGCTGGAGCCAGCTGCTTGGGCAGCCCTGGGGTCAGCCACACGGGCCACTGCAGAAGTCACAGAGGTCATGGAAAGTCTGCTCCATGACAGACACAGAACCCTACTCATAAGTGAGTGAAATGTTTCTAGATGGATCTTGCTGGCCCAACACTGTTCATTTTTTATCAAAGATTTGAAAGAAAATATCTTCCCCCAGCTTTGCATTTAGTCAGCTCATTCAACCAGTACAAAGAGAGGGTGAGGTTGTGTTCCTGCCAGCAGTCTGCCTCTCCCTACCCCATTTCAGGAGAGATTAGCGCTGTAGCAACAGTGACTGGACTCTTCCCATATGCACAAGTGAAAGAAATTAATCACAAAATGAAACCTGAAGATTCATGAGATTGGTTTAAAACACTGAAATTTCAAAATAATGTTAGGGTTCTTTTCATTTGCTTTCTAGTTTTTGAGACTTTGAGTTAATATTTTCAAGCTTTTTTCTACAACAAGGACTAGAAACTTACTTTAAAAAAATGAAAGCAGAGTTTTTGAGACTCTTGCTATTCCAAGAGCATCAAATATCATGAGAATTGCAAACACTGAGGATGGGCAAGCAAATTTTGTGCCTAGGCTGGTACCTTTTGATAATATTGCAAAGTTGTATCAAATGTGAACTGGTCAAGCTGCCAGCATAAAATGCTCCTTAATAAAACGACAGTTTGAGATAGCATGTGAACTACTACAAAGATCCCAAACAGGAAAACTCTCCTTTCATTGATTTTGCTCACTGGCCAGTCTTCACATACCAATAAAGCCAGCCATGTTTCTCACTCGTTCCAATTAGGTGAGACAATTCATAATGTAACCTTCCATTTTTATGACAATCTCATGAACTTCTATTGGTTTCTATTGCTACAACTAAATGGTGTTAAGAGAATCTAATGCCTTCAGATTACCAAAGTAAAAGGTATGTTTCAGCCAGGTAGTGTTCAGATGTTCTAGTCTGGCATCTATATATTGTCATTATGTCTGGCAGTACTTTTTCTTAGACTGATCAGTCTTTGTAACAAGGTGTTTGTGGCCCGATTTCTGAATGGTGCTGACAACTGTTGTGAAAATAAAAAAATGTGTAAGCTTATGATGTGTGATTGCTCAATTCAAGTAGGGTATTTTAATCTATTAAACCCTATTGGCTTGGGAACTGATTATCCAAGAGATCTCCTGTTCTCCCCTAGACCATACCACCTCAGATGAGAAAAGTGAAGGAGATTCCTGGAACCTCCT
Source organism: Lepidochelys kempii (assembly GCF_965140285.1). Taxonomy (NCBI): domain Eukaryota; kingdom Metazoa; phylum Chordata; order Testudines; family Cheloniidae; genus Lepidochelys; species Lepidochelys kempii. Next base: position 72,262,439 of record NC_136388.1, read on the forward strand.
TCATATAAGTGAGAAGCAGTGACTAATTGGGCATTCTCTGTAAGAGGTCCCCAAGTTTGGAATTTGGTCCTTACCTTGATTCAATTGAGCCCACATTTGTTAGTGTTTTGGGCATACGGGAAAGCCCATCTGTTTTCCAGAGTGCTTAAGGAGGTAGGATGAAGACTGGAAGAACTTGATTGGCATAGTCAGATCTGCTTGGAAAGGGATGGTGTTTTATTGTCTGTTTTGTTTAACTGTTGGAGCAAGATGGCTGCCATCTATTTTGGCATTGTCCTGTATGTTAATTATGTCCAAGTGTGCCCAGAATATGGCGTGGGCAGATTTTTAATATTTGATAAATTTTAAAAGAATTCCTGTTCTGCAGTGAAGTTCAGTCTTTGGTACTTGCTTATCCTGATGAAGGAACTTTTTTACAACCTTACTCCACCTGCAGACTATATATTACCATTAAAATAATTGGGCATGAGCAATCATTTGGGAGTGGCTGTGAAGATCCTCTTTGCAGTGTGCTGGAGAGCATAATACTTATACAAGATAATGTTTTTAGTAGTAAATAATATTTTTAAAATATCAGTAAATTGCACTGCAAAACATATTTTTCCTTGTGACCCCAGCCAGATATCAATAGATGAAAAGCTACTATATTAACAGCTGTCTAGCTCCTGACTGCATTTTTCATATTTATAGTTTATACAGCATTTAACATGATCAAATATTTCTTTATATGACATTTTGTTTGTAAAACTAATAGATATACTATGTGGTGTTGCTGAACAGACAATGTAAACTAAACTCTTCATTAATTGGACACACAAGCACTGCAGCAAAGTATGTGATTCCCCCATTCCAGATATTTATATTCTTGTTTAAAAATAAGTCAATATGTAAAAAAATTTTTTTTAAATGACACTTCTCAAACTAAGTTGTTATTCTGCCCATATTCCCTGTGTGACAGCTTTTCAGAATGTTATATTCAAAAGACAGCTGTAATAATGTGAAATATTTTTAAATTTTAGTTATTTTAGTGAAAAGATCCATCTATAATTATATGGTGGGATGTGCAACTCCTCCCCAACCCTAAAATTCCAAATAAAACAGAAAACTGGCGTAACTTTTTAGAAAGCAGACAGCATACTAATTGGTACTAAAATGCTAAATATTTCATATCCATAGGTACAGCTCTTCCATATTTCCAGCATTTGTTACATTGAGGAAAGGGACTATTAAAGGTCTAATTAAGGTGATGGGATGGCTTATGATAGAAGATTCTGTAGAATCAGGCTCTAAGTTTTATAGACTACTGGCTGTCTGCTTTGTGGGTAGTGAGGGGAGATACTGTCCATGCAGTGATACTTAGAGAAATTTTGCCTGCAGAAGCCTGTAGCAGGCTTAAAGCCTCTTGGGAGTGCATTTACCAACTGTCCCAGCTACATCCTTTAAAAAAGGATGTTCTCCTTCCAACACAAGAATGTATAATGTGCAAAGGGAAATGGGACATAGCTGAACCCCCACCACAATTAGATAAATCTAATTAGCCCTACTTGCAATGCTAGTAGCCTCTCCTCGAATGCAGCAAATTCAGGCAGCGAAAGTAAGGTCTTGTCACAGGGTGGTCCCCTGAGAGTCTTTTCCAGCTTTAGTAACTCACTACCACAATTCTAGGTGTTCTTAACTTCTGCTGTATCTTATTATATCCCTTCAGCAGGCTGTAGCCTTGAGTGCTATTTACATACTATTTACAATGAGTAGCCCGCTTCCCCACTTGCTTCTGGGAAGGATGTAGTATTAGCAGCAGCCAGTCCTGCCTTCCTACAGGCGTCCTACTCTCCCCCCTAGCACTGCATTCCTGTCAGCTTATATAGTCCAAGGTAGCGGGTGACTTTCACCTAATTAGCTCCTCAGTTGTATCTTTATTCAGTTAATTGGCATCCTTTGCCAACTGCCTGCCTTTCAGTCAGGTCCCAGTTAATGTATACTGGTGGGGATTTGAGTGACAGGATACAGAGTCAACTCCTGACACAGCACACCTTGTTTCAGACCATCACAGTGATTTTAAAAATGTCTCCACTCTTAGGGTAACATAAAGGAGAGGCTTATAGCTTTAGGTCACTGGTTGAAAAGGTCATTATGAGCTACCTGCATTTACTGGCCTTTGCAACATGAGTCTAATTCCTTTTGGTTAAATACCCCCATTGAAGAAAGCAGGATGGTAGGCTCTTTGGTTGACGTTCTCTGCAAAGGCCAAGGACTGAATAAATACAGATACTGAACTACCCTGTTACGATCAGGTGGTTTTGACCTTTGACACCAACCTGATTTTGGACAGGCCATACCTAGGATTAAACTATAATGTATATGTTAGTAAAAGCTAAATACTTAAGGAAGTAATAATACAAACAATTAAAGCTATAATACAAGTAAGAGACAATAAGATGTTAAAGTATTTGAAAAAGGCCTTTCAATAAGCTTGAGGCCTAATACGGCCTCGTAGTTAGCATGAGGTCTGAATAGCTAGCCTATGTGTTTGACCTGTGTTATAAGATTTAGCAATATGTATCTTGTGATAAACATAAGCCACAAAAGAACAGATTGATCTTAAAATAGCAGATTTTGGGGGCTTTTTAGTACATGTGACCATGGAGCAAAAATACATTAACATATTTAAACCATTGGGGAAATGTATTGGTGCAAATAGCTTATGCTAGCTATCCGAACCCTAATTGTAAGCGAGGGAATAGTCCCACTATTGTGGGGAACTTTCCTGGCTTCTGCACTACCCCAGTGAAGTGGGCTAGCAAAAGGATCTGAGTCCTCACGCCCACTTCCTTTACCCAAAGGCCTCCCTACCTTTGTAGCCTCCCTTTCCATTCTCCTGTCAGAGTCCTTGTAACCCCAACAAGGATTCCTGGGGGGCTCGACCCACAGCCCTGCTGTTGCCGGCACCCAGTGCCGAGAGGCTGAACAACAGCTTGAGTGGTTTGTTATGCGGTGTGCTACACCCAATAATCACAACGGGGTGGAGAAGCAGAAAAGTTTATTTGCAGCTGCAAAAAGGTACAGGGAGAATAAAATCTCAAATCCTGCACACAGAGCAGGAAGTTACACAGGCTTTTATACATCCTTTTTCCCAGCATACTTATCCAATAGCAAGCTGCCCCAAGTATCCATATAGCCAGCCAATCCAGTTCCCAGCTAGTTCCCTGATTCTCTGTATCATTTGTTAAACTATACATAAAGCTGCTTTATTCAGCATTGTTCTTCCATATCTGCCCTGTTTGGCCTTGCTTAGTTTCAGGCAATCTGACTCTGCAACATATTGTTGCAGATCCTCAGCATAACTGCTGTGTGTGCCTCCAGGCGGGGGGGCCAAGGACACTTGGGCCTAGTACACAGAGCTGCTGCGAGTGTCTCCAGGCGGGAGGGGGGCCAAAGACACCTGGGCCTAGTGCGAAGGGGCTTCATCGACACTCGTGGTCTTCCATCCCCTCGAGTTACCTAGTGGCCATGCCCCAGTGTCCCCAACAACTCCCCCCTTTGAGAACACTCAACAACCTTGGCTCTGAGTTTTCTCACTTGGGCTACTTATTTCTTTACAATAGGACTTTGCATAAGCACTTTGTGATAGCCCTGAAGAGAGTGACTTATTAACTTTTGCAAAAGGGCTCTAACACATGATACTGCACAGCATAATACCAGTATACAAGCAATACAGGAAAGAGAATTCTCAATAGCAGGCTAAATAAACCACCAAGCCAAGATGACAAACCCCAGCCTGAAAACAAGGTTTGCAACCAATCGTTCTCTGGGGCAGTATAGGCAACCTGTGCTCTGGCTCGGGCATGGGCCTCAGCCTGTACCACCTTTTCATAGATCTCATAACTGCTATCATTTACATATACACAACATCGGGGCCCGATGAGGGCACAAACCCCTCCTTGGGATGCCAAGAGATAGTCCAAAGCCAGCCTGTTTTGGAGGGAAAACGTCCTGAGCTGCTGTACCTCTTTATTTAATGTTTTTACTGCTGACCCTAAATCACTAACCGAGTCCTCTAACTCCAAGGCCACCTTCTCAAGTACCATCTGCAGCCTTATAGTATAACGGCCTATGCATGCCATGGCTGGTCCGGAAATCAGTGGCGCTATTCCCACTACAGAGCACCCTACAAGCTTCTCGGTTGTGAGGGGATTCTTCATATTGCCCTCCAATGCCTTAGTCAGTCGCCGCAGGGTCTTTTCTCGTGACTCAACAGAGGTGTCTCGGGCATTTCTAATCTTTCCTTTGGGCAGTGTGGCAGTTATGGAAAGATGAGGAACTCCATGAGCTATATAACAGCTACCTGTCCAGTTGGCTGGCAGCACCTTGTAAGCCTTTCGGTCACATACAAAATAGTGACCCTGTAGGGCCCAGTAAGGACTGTTTCTTAAGGGGATTCCTGGGATATTTAAGGCTGCTTTTCCAAACAGTTCATATGCCCCTAGGGGGGCATCCCATCCTCCTGATTGGGTACAAGTGGGGGCATTTCTAATTGTGCCGTTCAAATTACACTCGCCATAGGGACCACTACAAACCCACCATTGGCTTGCTACATTGGAGATGTTAACTGGATGGCAAGTTACATTTCCAAACCCCTTTTTTGTGGTAAGATTATTTGTAAGAGTTTCCCTAAAAGGGGAGGAACCATTACACCCACACTGTTGGCCTCCCCTGTTGGTCTTTATCCAATACCCATCAGCCCACTGTGTAATAACACAGGAGCTTTTTCCCACAGGACGCCCATAGTGATCAGATTGGTTTCGGGTAAAACATAACACTCCCTCAGTGAGTACTGCAACTGAATACTCCTGGTCCTGATAGGTGGCCTGCTGTAAAGAGGTCTTATTCCAGAACAGCGAGTCCGTTCTTTCCTGCTCTTTGGTGGTGGCTAATTCTGCTAGGGTCAAGGGCAGCATGTCAAGGGGCATTCCCGTTTTGGGGGATAGTGGAGTTGGAGCACATACCCAGCAATCAGTCTGGTTTGTTAAATTAGCAACATGGTGCGCAAGCAAAACAAAGGAGTTATGATCCCGATATGCACAGTTTGGAAATACCAATACAGAGAATAACAATGTTACCCAATTAATTATCACCAGAGTCTTCCCAACCCAGGGTCTCCAGTACCTGGGTGGGCCCATTTTAGCATTAAGGTGCCCACTATTTGTGTCTTTTAAACAGTAGCTTTAGCCCGAGATCGTCACTAGATGAGGAGTCAGCAGGTTGGACGGTCCACTGTTCTGCTGACGAGGGGGCGGGTACTGCCTTCAGACGAGAGTGATGGATCCAGTTCTTGTGTCCCTCGATCTTTGCCGCTGTATGGGAGATCAGCAGGACGGTATAGGGTCCTTTCCACTTTTCCTGGAGAGGCTCGTCTTTCCAGGTGCGAACAAGCACAGAGTCAGCAGGCTGTAATGAGTGGACGGGAGTGTCCATGGGGAGAGGCTGGGAATCCTTGGTATACCTGTGAAGAGACAAGAGAACAGCAGACAGGGAACACATATACTGTGACAAAAAACCATTACCCAACTCCCATTCCCCTGACAGAACCGGGGTGCCATTCATAGGCCATGCCCTTCCAAACATAATTTCAAAGGGACTGAGCCCTAATCTACCCTTTGGGAGAACGCGGATGCGGAGTATGACGAGGGGTAAAGCATCAGGTCATCGCAGTGAGGCTTTTTGGCACACTTTTGAGAGATGCCATTTAAGGATCTGGTTGGTACGCTCCACTACACCACTGGCTTGCGGTCTCCAGGGCGTATGGAGTTTCCAGGGGATCTGTAAGGCATGTGAGATGCTTTGAATGATTTTTGACGTGAAGTGTGTCCCGTTGTCAGATTCCATCCACAGGGGAAGTCCAAAGCGAGGAATGAGCTCCTTAACAAACTTGAGGGCCACTGTTCTGGCACTGCAGTTATGGCATGGGAAGGCTTCTGGCCATCCGCTGAACCGATCCACTATAACAAGGAGATATTTGAACCCTTGGGTCCGGGGAAACTCAGTAAAGTCTATTTGCCACACTTGTCCAGGGCCCGGAGTGGGTTCTAGGGCAGCTGGTGGCACAGGATGTCCCCGTCGGTGATTATTCTTTTGGCAGACTAAGCAGTCTGCTTGTACCTGGGCAGCCAGGGGTCGGAGTCTGGAAGTGATAAAGTATTTTCCCATTAGTTGGATAAGTGCTTCCTTGCCAGCATGAGTGGTTTGACGTAGTTTCTGCAGCACTGGCCGAATTAGGCCCTTTGGTAAGAGGACCTTCCCTTCTGGGGAATGGAGCCATCCCTCCTTTTCCCGGAGACCGAGTTTGTCAGTTAGCTGTCTCTCCTCCCCAGAGTACTGAGGGGTTGGAAGTTCCCCTACTGATGGGATAAGGGCATGCATATGGGCATTCTCAGTCTGAGGGGATGGCAGGGTGGCAGCATGCTTAGCCTCTCTATCTGCCTGGGCATTACCTCTGGACACATCTTGATCCTCCCTTTGATGGGCTTTACAGTGTACCACCGCCACTTCCGAGGGAAGTTGTACGGCTTCTAGGAGCTGGAGGATTTGGGGCCCGTACTTGACTGGGGAGCCTTGGGCTGTCAGCATTTCCCTTTGCTTCCATAGGCCAGCATGAGCATGCAGCACACCAAAAGCATACTTTGAATCAGTAAAAATGTTGACCCGCTTTCCTTTTGACAGTTCAAGTGCACGGGTCAGGGCTATCAGTTCAGCAAGCTGGGCAGAGGTCCCAGCAGGCAAACCTTCAGCTTCCACGGTGTCATGGAGCGTCACAACAGCATAACCCGCCCTCCTTTGCCCATCTATTACAGTACTGCTACCATCAGTGTACCACTCATAATCTGCATTTGGGAGGGGTACATCCTTTAAATCTGGACGGCTGGAGTACTGGACATCTATGATCTCTAAACAGTCATGTTTCTGTTCCTCTGTTTCTGGCAAGAGGGTGGCTGGGTTAAGGGACGGGCAAGGCTGTAGGGTGACTTCAGAGTTCTCTAACAGCTTAGCCTGGTACCGAGCAATCCGAGCCTGGGTGAGACAAAGCCCTCCCTTTGCATCCAATAAGGCTCGGACCATATGGGGAGTATAGATTTGCATAACCCCTCCCAATGTTAGCTTCTCGGCTTCCTCAAGCAATAGGGCAGTAGCTGCGACTGCCCGTAAACATACCGGCCAACCCTTTGCAACCTGATCCAATTGCTTAGAAAAATAAGCTATGGGACGTCTCCATGCTCCTAACAGCTGTGTAAGCACTCCTAGGGCCACCCCCCTTCGTTCATGTACATACAACTGAAACGGCTTAGAGAGATCCGGCAGGCCCAGAGCCGGGGCTTCCATCAATTTTCTTTTCAGGATTTTAAATGCCCTGTCAGCCTCTGGGGTCCAATAGAAGGGGTCATGATCTGCTCCTTTTACACAGTCGTACAGGGGTTTAGCCCACAGTCCAAACTCTGGGATCCATATCCTGCAAAAGCCTGCCATACCCAGAAATGCCCTGAGCCGCTTACGGTTACTTGGGGTAGGAACTTGACAGATAGCTTTCTTTCTTTCGCTTGAAAGCTGACACTCCCCTTGCTGTATGTGAAACCCGAGGTACCGTACCTCTGGGAGGGCAATTTGAGCCTTACTCCGTGCTACCCGATATCCCCGGAGTCCAATAAAATTCAGGAGGCTCACGGTGGCTTTAAGGCGGGGTGTTTGGCCCACAGTGGCAATTAACAAATCATCTACATACTGCGGAAGGAGGGCCTCCTCCTTATCCCACTCCTGTAGGTCCCTGGCCAGAGCCTGGCCAAAGAGGGTGGGGGAGTTTTTAAATCCCTGGGCCAACACTGTCCAGCAAAGTTGCTTTTTAACCCTTTTTTGGTCCTCCCACTCGAAGGAGAAGATCTCCTGTGACGGGGTGGCAACTGGGATGGTAAAGAAAGCATCTTTCAGATCAAGGACTGAAAAATGGGTATACTATCCCTCTATAGAAGCCAATAAGGTGTAACGGGTTAGGGACAAGAGGGTGCAGAGTCTTAACCCGTTCATTGACTGCCCTTAGGTCCTGTACCAGCCGATACGTGCCATCAGGCTTCTGTACGGGTAGAATGGGAGTGTTCCAGGCTGACTGACATTCCCGGAGAATACCATACATTAGGAATCGATCTATAGTTTCCTGTAAACCTTCTCTGGCTTCCCTCTTGATTGGATACTGTTTTACTTGCACTGGGCCTTTCCCTGGTATGAGCTGAATAGTAATGGGGGTCTGGTGGGTGGCCTTTCCTGGAATCCCTGATGCCCACACGACGGGGTACACCTGGTCTTCCCACGGGCTCCATTCTGGGGCTTGCATGGCTGAGGGCTCAACTGCAAGGGTCATGATCCATGCATTCTCAGGGGGTAAGGTAAGGGTTATTTCATCCTCAGTAAAATGCAGGGTGGCACCGAGGTGACAAAGTAGATCCCGTCCCAGCAGAGGTGTTGGACACTCAGGGAGGTATACCAGCTTGTGGGATATAGTCCTGTTTCCCAAAGCACATTCCGCTGGGGCATACACTGGGCACTTGGTGTCCCTGCCTGTGGCTCCCACCACAGTAAGGGAATCTGCTACTGGCAACTGAAGAGGCTGATTTACGGCAGTTCGGGCCGCTCCAGAGTCCACTAAAAATCTATTTCTGAGCTTCCCACCCGCATCTTTACTCGGGGTTCCGGGGGTAGGGTGGTCCGTCTCCCCTGATACCCCTATTCCTGCTCCGCCATCGCCATCATAGGGGCACCCCCCTTTTCTTTCCTCTTTGGGCACTCATTTTTCCAGTGTCCCTCCTGTCGACACAGGGCACACTGGTTGCAACCCAGTCGTCTCTCCTGCGGGCCCGGATGGTCGCGTCCACGGCCCCTTCCTCCCCGGCCACTTCTCTTAGTGCCGGCCTGTACCGCTGTTACCATCAATCTCACTTGCTTTCTCTCCTTCTCTGTCTCTCTTAGACTATAAGCTTGGTTTGCAGTCTCTAAGATTTGTGCCATGGTCATACCCATTAAATCCTCCTTTTTTTGTAACTTTCTCTTAATATCAGGGGCTGCTCTGCTCATAAAAATTCCCTTAATAATTGACTCAGTTGCCTGATCATAGGGGTCTGCATTAGTGTTCTGTCGAATGGTGTCCCGAATATGCTGTAGAAAGGCCCCTGGGCTTTCTTTTAAATCCTGCATTACTTCATATGGCTTTGCCCAATTATTATGTCGGACAGCCGAGTGACGGAGTCCATGCAAAAGCAACTCCTTATAGGAGGTAAGGCGGGTCATATCCCCATGATCATTTGGATCCCACCTGGGGTCTGCTCGGGGGACTTGTGCATCCGGGTCAGGGATATTAATACGATCCCAGTCGTACCGTCTCTGCGCCTCCTCCCTTGCCTTGGACACAACCTGTTGTCTTTCCATCTCAGACAATAGGGTTCGCAGGAGGATGTTACAATCATCCCAGTCCAGCTTGTGACTACTGAGGCACCCCTCAAAGACTGATATAAACCTGCCTGGGTTGGTGGAAAACTCTCCTGCCTGTGCTTTGAAAGCAGCCACATCCACAGGATTAAAGGGCACATGAGTATAAACCTGCATAGTCGTGGCCGGACGCCTGTCCGATCCAGACCGGGCGACTTTAGTTTCGGTGATTAAGGTGTATAGACCAACCATTGGGGACTTACAAGGTGTGGGTGTAAGGGCCGAAGGGGACACCGGCTCTGCCATTACAGTGGGGGTGGGGGTCTGGGGACTAACATTAGCTGCTACCGAACCAGTCGGAGTCAGATTACAGCGCTGTAAAATATCTGGTCAAGTACATAAAGTCAGAAACAAATGCGCATACATATGTTCATTCCATTTCCTTGTTCTCTGACAGAACAGGAGTAACTGAAGGATCGTGTTGTAATTAATTGACGCTCCTGGTGGCCACCACTCCTGGTCCTCTAGTTGATATTGAGGCCAGTCAACTGTACAGAATCGTTTTAATTGGCTCTTAGTCATTGGATCCGCACCAAATACCTTCCAGTTTGCTAGAATGCACTCTAGGGGCGTACACTGTGCCCTAACCCCTGAGCTCTGTCTCTGTCCCATACCTACAGGGTAACTCTGGGCGTCCCCAGGTTCCAACAGAGCATATAATCCGGATTTCAAAAGGTTCCTACCTTATCCAAGGGTCCAGTTCTTCACCGTCGTCCACAACTGCAAGGGACCAGTTCTTCACCGTCGTCTACCACAACTGCTTCTCCACTATATGAGTGCGTTGCACCGTTGTGCCCTCTGGGGTCGATCAAATCGCATCTCCTCCGAGGCCCCGGTAAACTCACCGGTGCGCACTGGGCGTCGGTTCTCGCCGCAATCCTCGACCTCCAGGAGGGGTCCGGGCAAGGCTAAATTGCAGCCTCTGGCCCACCCAGGGACGCCAAAAGCTGTTGCCGGCACCCAGTGCCGAAAGGCTGAAAAACAGCTTGAGTGGTTCATTACCCGGTGTGCTACACCCAATAATCACAACAGGGTGGAGAAGCAGAAAAGTTTATTTGCAGCTGCAAAAAGGTACAGGGAGAATAAAATCTCAAATCCTGCACACAAAGCAGGAAGTTACACAGGCTTTTATACATCCTTTTTCCCAGCATATTTATCCAATAGCAAGCTGCCCCAAGTATCCATATAGACAGCCAATCCAGTTCCCAGCTAGTTCCCTGATTCTCTGTATCATTTGTTAAACTATACATAAAGCTGCTTTATTCAGCATTGTTCTTCCATATCTGCCCTGTTTGGCCTTGCTTAGTTTCAGGCAATCTGACTCTGCAACATATTGTTGCAGATCCTCAGCATAACTGCTGTGTGTGCCTCCAGGCGGGGGGGCCAAGGACACTTGGGCCTAGTACACAGAGCTGCTGCGAGTGCCTCCAGGTGAGAGGGGGGGCCAAGGACACCTGGGCCTAGTGCGAGGGGGCTTCATCGACACTCGTGGTCTTCCATCCCCTCGAGTTACCTAGTGGCCATGCCCCAGTGTCCCCAACACTGCTGCAGTCACCTAGGACAGGGGCTAGGGTGTCCCCACTCCAGGATACTCTCGCTGCACTGGGCACTTCTCTGACCCACTGATTATTACATACAATTTGAAGCAAATGCAAGTTATTTAATCAACAATTAATTTTAAAAAGAATAAGGGGAAATGGGAAAGGTTAAAGGAAACACATCAACCCGCTCTGTGGCAGGGAACTTCACAAACAGTGTCTCTGGAATGTCAGGGCAGTTCACAGTCTGTTCCTTGTAAGTCCCAGGCCTTCTTCTCAGGCCCTGGCTGTGCTGTAGGGATGCTGTGGGTTGAACACTCGCTCTGGTGGTAGCCACAGGCTCTAGGTGGCAGGGCCCTTCTTCCCAGCGTTGCCTCCGCCCTGTCGGGGTTACCAATCTCCCTTTGAGTCTGGCCTGCAGAGCCTCCTGGCTGAGGCGTCTCCCTGTGCTGGGCCCACTGCCCAGGGTCCCCCCTCGCTCTCCCCAGCTGCTCACCGCACGCAGCTCCGGACTGCTCCAGCCCCAGCTCCACCACTGTGTCTCTGCTGCTCTGCCTCCAGCTCCCTGGGCTGCTTCTCTGCTCCCTCTGGCTCTGGTTGCTGCAGCTCTGCTCCCAGGGCAGGTCTGCTCTGCAGGCTGCTTCTGTGACTCTGCTCCCAGCACTGACCTGCTTCGTAGGCTGTTTTTCTGGCCCCTCTGGCTCTGGTTGCCGCAGCTCTGCTCCCAGGGCAAGTCTGCTCTCTCTAGGCTGTGCCTCTGGCTTTGGGGCTGCAGCTCTGCTCCCAGGACAGGGTCTGCTCTCTCTGGGCTGCTTTTCTGGTCCCTCTGGATCTGGCACAGCTCTGCTCCCCAGCTCAGCTTGAGCCCCTGCTTTCTCCTTAGCTCGGCCCCACTCTGTCTGAACCAGGCAATTCCAGCTCACACAGAGGACCGGACCTCCTGACTCCCTGATTAGCCTGCCCGCCCTGTCATTCAGGCTGACCTGGAGCATTGGCCTCTCCCCATTGTTCCTGGGAACTGTCAGTCTCAGGGTCCTGATTCCCCATCGACCCTTCCCCTTTGAGTACTGGGAGCTAGCAACTAAAACACCCCCACTGAATGTTAGTAAGCGGGGCAACAGTCCCCTTACATAATTATCGTCCGGTGGAATAACAAACGTAGGCATGAGGCCAAGACTTCATTAAATATGGTCCCGAATGTGTGAGGATGTGCCTGACATACAATGCTCACACAATGGGCCAAAATTCACTGCAACAGAATTAAAACAATTCATCACCAAATGAGAATTTCAGCAGAAAATGTCTTCTGTTGGGTACTCACAAAGCAATGGGAAGGCAGAGTTGGCAGTAAAGAAAGCCAAGAGCCTAGTGGCAATGCCAAAGACAAAATAGATGGAAAGAGACCATCACAATGCACTCTCCTAGGGACTATTAGCCCAGGACAGAGGCTGATGGGCCAGAGAACTAAGACTCTGCTTCCCTGGAGGGGTGGTCTGCTGGACTAATGGAGGAATGGCAGACGGTACACAGAAACAATTAAGAGAATGCCAAGCAAGGCAGGCAGCCTACTACAACAAAGGAGCCAGAGACTTGAGACACTATGCATAGGAGAGCATGTCTGGGCCCAGCCATCATATAAGCCACACAAAGCAATGGCAATAGGGAATAATCCAAGCCATGGTGGGATGATGGCCATATGAGTTAGTAACAGACTCCTGACAGCAGTGGAGTTGAAACTCAAGATGACTGAAATAGCCAGTAGACAGCCCGCCCACCCCAGACAGATTGGGCCAAGCCAGGACCAGGAAGATTGAGAGAGAGTCTTAGCCATCAGATGGCCTGATGTAGGAGCATCAGAAAAAATCAGGTATATGAATACCACAGAAGACAAACTGGAAGCCATCCAACAGACTGAAGTCAGCAACAGGGTTGAACCAAGCCCCTACCAAGAGCAATAACTCAATCAAGAAGGACAAGACTGCTTAGAAGCCCATCCTACTTGGTAGACTATGAGGCCTAACAGCCTTCAATGGGATGGCAGTAAAGGCTATGTCCCTATGGTGGGCTATGTACTAGTAACCTCCAGCCTCACCATGTCAGTAAATGCTAGCAGAAAAGGTACAACAATTGTTGAATGGAAAGATGTATCAGCCTTCAAGAAACCATGGAGAGAGAAGCATAGGTCACAGTAAGGCATCATTTGGAGGAGGCACCAATATATTCATGTCTTGAATACCAGCTGCAGTTGCAGCACCTCTGTAAATAGTTCTCTTCACATAGTTGTCTTTTCATACAGTTACCCAGCATACCCAGCATGTCACAGCAATTAAGAAAATATCAGCTCTGATAGAAACTAGGGCCTGTACAATATGGAGAGGAAGTTAATAATGCTGCTTCTGCTCTCAGCTCTACCATTTAACTTATGGGCCTTAAGTTTATATGAATATTACTTTATATCAGCCCCTAATACAACTGCTTATTTGACTTGCACACTGTGCAAATGAGGAGATGGAAGCTGCTGTTAGTTATATAAATTATGTGCCTATTGTTTTATCATATTTTGGCTGCTTATGTGTAGAATTCAGCTGTCCATAAGCTATTCTTTGCATCAATACTGTCTGCACATAAACAATGAAAAGGGATTTTGGTGTGCAACTCTGCCTTTCAGTACTTACTGAGCCCTTTTTTGTTCTATAATTGCAGAGGTGTTAATGGGAGACTTCACCTTGGATATTCACGGAGGCCTGGTCTACATTACGACTTTAGGTCGAATTTAGCAGCGTTACCTTGATTTAATCCTGCACCTGTCCACACGATGAAGCCTTTTTTTTTGACTCAAAGGGCTCTTAAAATCAATTTCTTTACTCCACCCCTGACGACGGGATTAGCACTGAAATCGGCCTTGCTGGGACAATTTGGGGTAGTGTGGACGCAATTCGATGGTATTGGCCTCTGGGAGCTATCCCAGAGTGCTCAATTGTGACCGCTCTGGACAGCGCCCTCAACTCAGATGCACTGGCCAGGTAGATAGGAAAAGGCCCGCAAACTTTTGAATCTCATTTCCTGTTTGGCCAGCATGGCGAGCTCACCTTCACAGGTCACTATGCAGAGCCCATCAGCACAGGAAACCATGCAGTCCCAGAATCGCTGAAGAGCTCCAGCATGGACCGAAAGGGAGGTACGGGATCTGATCGCTGTATGGAGAGACGAATCCATGCTGGCAGAACTCCATTCAAAAAGACGAAAGGCCAAAATATTTGAAAAAATCTCCAATGGCGTGAAGGACAGAGGCTATAACATGCTGCATGCCCCCCAACCCTGTGCTTTGACTCCGTCCAAGGAATGGAAGGCAACACGGAAGCGGGTTTTGGGAGCAAGGAAGATGAGGAGGCGGTTGTAGATAGCTCACAGCAAGGAAGCAGAGAAACTGGTTTCCACAACAGCCAGGATCTGTTTATCACCCTGGATCTGGAGCCAGTACCCCCCCAAACGCACCCAAGGTGGGCTCCCAGACCCTGAAGGGAGAGACGGGACCTCTGGTGAGTGTACCTTTGTAAATATTATACATGGTTTAAAAGCAAACGTGTTTAATGATTAATTTGCCCTGGCATTTGGGCCAGTACAGCTACTGGAAAAGTCTGTTAACGTGTCTGGTGATGGAGCGGAAATCCTTCAGGGACATCTCCATAAAGCTCTCCTGGGTGTACTCCCAAAGCCTTTGCAAAAGGTTCTGGGGAGGGCAGAAACCTTATTCCGTCCTCCATGGTAGGACACTTTACCATGCCAGGCCAGTAGCACATAGTCGGGAATCATTGCAAAACAAAGCATTGCAGCGTACGGTCCCGGTGTTTGCTGGCATTCAAACAACATCCATTCTTTATCTCTCTGTGTTACCCTCAGGAAAGTGATATCATTCATGGTCTCCTGGTTGAAATAGGGTGGTTTTAGTAAGCGGACATTCAGAGGTGCCCGTTTCTGCTGGGTTGTTTGCCTGTGGCTGAACAGAAATCTTCCCCGCTGTTAGCCATGCGGTGCGGGGAGGGGTGAAGCCATCATCCCAGAGAATTGGGGGTGTGTGTGGGGTGGTTAGGTGGGTTTCTGCTGCACGTTAACCCAGAACCGCCCCCTCCCCGGGGGATAAGGGGATACTTGGCCTTCATAACAGCAAAGAGTTCCACAAGTTGACTGTGTGTTGTGTGAAGAAATATTTCCTTTTGTGTGTTTTAAACATGCTGCCTATTAATTTCATTGGTGACCCCTAGATCTTGTGTTACGAGAAGGAGTAAATAACACTTCCTTATTTACAGTCATGATTTTATAGACCTGTTATCATACCCCATCCTTAGTCATATCTTTTCCAAGCTGAAAAGTCCCAGTATTATTAATCTCTCCTCAGATGGAAGCTGTTCCATACCCCTAATCATTTTTGTTTCCCTTTTCTGAAATTTTTCCAATTCCAATATATCTTTCTTCATCAGATGGGGTGACCACATCCGCATGCAGTATTCAAGATCTGTGCATACCATGGATTTATACAGAGGCAATATATTTTCTGTCTTATTATCTATCACTTTCCTAATGGTGGCCAACAATCCATTAGCCTTTTTGACTGCCGCTGCACACTGAGTGGATGTTTTCAGAAGATTATCCACAGTAACTCCAAGATCTTTCTTGAGTAACAGCTACTTTAATCCCCATCATTTTATATGTATATTTGACATTGTTTTTCAATGTGCATTACTTTGCATTTATCAACATTTTATTTCTTCTGCCATTTTCTAGCCCAGGCACCCAGTTTTGTGAGGTCCCTTTGTAACTCTTCACAGTCTGCTTTGAACTTAACTATCTTGAGCAGTTTTGTATCATCTGCAAATTTTGCCACCTCCCTGTTTACCCCTTTTTCCAGATCACTGATGAATACGTTGAATAGTACTGGTCCCGGTGCAGATCCCTGGGGGACACCACTATTTACCTCTCTCCATTCTGAGTACTGACCATTTATTCCTACCCTTTGTTTCCTATCTTTTAACTAGTTACTGATCCATGAGAGAACCTTCCCTCTTATCCCATGACATCTTACTTTGCTTAAAAGCCTTCGGTGAGGGACTTTGTCAAAGGCTTTCTGAAAATCTAAGTATACTATATCCACTGGATCACCCTGGTCCTCAGCTTGTTGACCCTCTCAAAGAATTCTAGTAGATCGGTGAGGCATGATTTCCCGTTACAAAAACCATGTTGACTCTTCCCCAAAAAATTGTGTTCATCTATGTGTTTGGTGTCCCTAACCTCTGTTTGCCAGAAGCTGGGAATGGGCAACAGGGGATGGATCACTTGATGATTACCTGTTCTGTCATTCCCTCTGAACCACCTGGCATTGGCCACGGTTGGAAGACAGGATACTGGGCTAGATGGATGTTTGGTCTGACCCAGTATGGCAGTTCTTATGAAGAAATATTGCAGTTTGCAGCATGGTGTATTTTTAAGCAAATGTGTTAGAAAATGTCAATATAGAAATTTTTTTTAAACTTAACCTAAAGAGGGAGAGGAGAGGTTTAGAGTCCAGATATTTAAATGGCTCCAACCAGAGTAGCCTTAAAGAGATGCTGAAATACATGGTACTATTTGGAATCCAACCCCTCCCCAACATATCCTAGGTTTCAAAGTAGCAGCCGTGTTAGTCTGTATTCGCAAAAAGAAAAGAAGTACTTGTGACACCTTAAATTTGTTAGTCTCTAAGGTGCCACAAGTACTCCTTTTCTTTTTTCAACATATCCTAGTTGTCTTCTAAAAATGATCTGCTGTTGGTTTATAAGGTGGGACTTTTCATTTGGAAAGGAGAGAAACATTTAGGGAGTAACATGGGTTAATCAGTTAAAAGAGCACTTGTGGTTGGTTTCCCCTTCAGGGTCAGCAATGTGAAAAGGGAGTTATTGTCTGATATCTTTATTAAAGTTAATAAACTTGGTAATCATGAACCACAAAGTTTTAATAAGCAATTTATAAATTAATCAGAAGGCAGTGAATATTAACAGTAATGATCTCATTCCGGTATAAGTAAGCTAATTAACATGTTGGCTTCTGATGGCTGTAGAATCTATTTCTGATTATTTTACTTAAAATAAAAAAGTTGATGTAAACAATTGATCCCCAGCCAAGAATCTTACTGGTTCTCAAATTCAATTTTTAATTTCCAAGTTGGCATAATAGGATTTTTCTCCTGGTAAAATGCCTCTTGTTGTTCAATGGTTATTAAATTTGGCATTTGTTGGTCAGCAATTATGAAATTCTTGAAAATAAAATCCAAATAATCAGATTGTTTGCTCAGCCACATCTCTGTGAGGCTATGGGTCAATCTTCAGATATAACCTGCAGTATCATCTGTAAAAGTTGAAAATACTTAGCAGAAATAATGTTGGGGTGACCATTCCTTCCAAGCACATTTCTGGGTCAGCATAGATGCATTTTGTAGCATCTTACAGCCACACTCCTCCTCTGTGGGGCTGAAGAATTGTGGTGGTGCCTATAGAAGACATCTAGGATAGTGCATCCCTCTAACAAGTGCATTAAATCACATATGTGGATTATGTATGTTAATCATTCTATCCAGCAACTGGAACATTCAATGAACATTCCATTTCCTCCAGTTAGTAAAATTTTCAGAAGTTTGTTCAAATGATTGGAAATATGATCATGGTTATAGAACGGTTATAGCTGCACACATTTTTATAAAAGAAAGCAAGGGGATTTTTGGTTGAAATTTTGATGCTCCAAGAGAGAAAGCAAAAGAACAATCCAATGGGAAATATAGTAATTAGAGCTGGTAATATTTTTTCCATCTTAAACATCTTTTTGACAAAAATGGCTTTTTAACAAACTGGAATATTTTGTTAAATATGTCTGCTTTTGTCAAAATTTGGGGGTTTCAACAGAAAAACTCAAGACCTCTGAATTTTCATCAACCAAAACTCAAAAATGTTCAGTTGCCCATCCCCAAAAAATAGTTTCCACAAAAACCTCAAGAAAAATTCAAAATAAAATGTCTTTAAAAATTTTCAAATTTTACGGAGAAAAATAATGTACAAACTAGTTCTATTAGTAGATAATTTTGTTTATATAATAGAATTCTGAATATCTAAAAGTTATATAAATAACACATTTATAAAGCAAAATAAGGAAGAGAGTATGTGAATGTCAGTGTTTGCACCCCACCAAATATGCAGTCAAGCCTGGAAAGTGCCTGCACTCAAAGACTGATGGATTTGGAACTTTGAGCAAAGGTAGGAAGTCTTATGCCAGTACATCAGTTACTTAGTATTTAATCACACCCACACTTCTCATCACTGAAATTATTACATCCCAGCATCCTCCCCTCTCACCCTGTGAAGAGGTAAGAGGTCTCCTAGTTCCCAATTCACTGCTTTAACCACTAGACTATACTGCCTCCACATAGCATGCATATAGCTTGTAGAACAGGCAGCATATTACAGACAAAAAAGGATTTTATTTTCTTTTTAAAAATTGTTTCATGTCATCGCTCTGTATGGGGACTTATGCTGCAAATCATTAGAATACCTTGTGTGAGTGAATTTACTCAGAACAAGTGTGTTTTGGTTTTTGTAATACAAATCAGTAGGGGTTATTGCTGAATTAAACGGTGTTAAAGGTGGTCATGTGACAGTGAAGGGAAGAATATGTTAGCTTTATTACAATCTATAATCTTGTGGAATTTCCTTGGAAGTTATAAAACAACAGCCCATCCATTATTCATGGCTAGAATAAGAAAATGTCGGGGCTCTGTGAACATGAGCTGGAAAAAGAATTATAAAAAGTAAAGTTTTTGCTTTCAGGCACTTAACTTGAACTGAAGAGCCCGTGACTCCAGTGGAAATAGGAGGGGGAAACTTGAAAATAGTTTTTGGTTAATATGATAAGGGAATAATATAAATTCCCTTCACTTGAGATCAGTATATGCCAAAAGCAAGATTAGCTCACATGGCAGACGTGTTTGTATGGTGTGCGTATAAAAGTGACGAAGGGCACTTATGACTGATTGATACTTATTGAAATGTATTGATTACACAAGTAAACTGAGTGTCTCTCCCAAGATGCCAAGTACATAGACTCAGAGCTATGACTTGACACTACTTTGATCATCCATTTGTAATCCATTTAGTAACTAATATCTACATCTTCCTCCTTTCTAGCCTCTTCTTGAATACCTACAGTGATGATGCCTCTTTAATTTTTTCCAGTTGTCTACTGCACTGCACAGTTCTTAATTATTGTATAAGAAAGGTATAGTACTTTAATGTGTATACTTACTATTAGGCTTTACAATGAATATATAGCACATGCCCAGAGATTGTGATTTTTTTAATAAATAAAAAAAATTAACAATGTGTCTATTGGCTAGTTGTAGCAGTGGTGGGCAATTTGCAGCCCATGGACCGCACGCAGCTCATCAAAGAAAGCCTCAGATGGTTTGTTTACCTGTGCACAGCTGCCCGCAGCTCCCAGTGGCCACAGTTAGCTATGGAGCTGCAAGCAACCATGCACATGTAAACAAGCCATCTGGCGGCCCGCCAGCGGCTAGCCCTGATGGGCCGCAGGTTGCGCACCATTGAGTTGTAGGCTCCGCTCTGGCACAAAGGACACAGGCTTTGATTTCCTGTTACAGTCTCTTGAATGTGTGTGGGGGAAGGAATACCCTAAATCCTGTAATAAGCTGTTTTTAGTAGGTTTTATAATCTATTATTGCTTAGCTGGAAGAAGGGTGCTTTTAATGTAACCAACTTTGACGTTATTTGGCAGTGAAGTGGAGAAAATAGGGGATTTGCATTACCCAAGTCTCTGCTACTCAAATGACTGATAAAAGTGAGCACCTTGCTGTAAATACTGTTTTCCATACTGGTTTTGGTAGGTGAACAGGTCAAGCTCAGGTTTTGATGTGTTGTTTTCCAGTCTGGTATGGGTGAATACTCTGTTTTAAATACACCCCTTTTTAATTGGTGGGCCCTGGCTCTTTCTCTGCTTCTGAGCTGTTCTTTTTCATAGATGAACCACCTCCTGCTTTACTGTTTCTAGTTTAAAGAGGAGGGATAAGCTAACTAGGAAGGTTAAGGAATTTTCTTATATGGAGACCAGACTTCTCCTGCCGTGTGTGCATGCTCGCAATTCAGAATTCCTTGGAAACGTGACCACCTTCTCCTCTGGCTATCGTGTTAGCAGCTGTTTCTCACGTGCACTTTAATAATTTCTTCTCTAAAGTGAGACATTTTTCATGTACCCTGAACATAATTGGGCCCCAGAATAACAAGAGAGGGCGTGTCTGGCTTCAACTTCATGTTCATAAATATTGGGGTGACTATTTTAGGAACCACACACACACACACACACACACAAATACTTTTTTAAAAAACAAAAGACCTAGAGCTTTCCATGGTTGCAGATGTAGTTTTACAGTCGCCTTATATAATAAATTGACTAGTGTTTTGAATCCTCTTTATTTCAGAAATGATAGTATTGAAATGTTAACTGCTTTCTCAGTAAGAAGTGTGGGAGATCTGGTCTTACTTTTTGTAATTCATTACAATAAAGTATCCCCCAAACTGTTTCTTGATCATAATCTGCCTTTAATCCTTTTTCTCAGACATATTTAGACAACTGTTATGGGTTAAGATACATTTACAACAGCTGCGTGAATTGCATGAAGTGAATTCTGTCTACCAAGTTAGCCTGCCATTGCCTTTCTGCGACAATTTTTTGTTGTAGTTGTTCTAAAATAAGCTCCTAGGTAGTATGTGAAATCTTATAGGCATCTGTACAATAAGCTAGTGAGTACCCTGATATGGATTCCAAGTTTTCTGGTGCATTTTAACCACCTGAATTAGTAGGTTTACACTCCCAGATTCCTTAAGAGAAGATTACATTGTCTTTAACATGCAACATGGTCACTTGTAGCTCTCTCTGTTTATATGTCAGTTGTAGAGCTATTTACCACTTAAAGAGGATCTTCCAGTCCATTGTGGAAGCAGGTAAGGGTTTGGTGAAAAGGGTGAAGGCAGTTTTGGGAGATAGGTGCCAAAATGGGCATGACCAAGGGTGGGATCATGGGACTGATGGCCTGGGGTTTAAACTGGAAATTGTACCATTGTAGATGATGTCATTGGAAGAGTTAGGGGTTCTCATTTGAGCAGTTGCTTTTGTATCCATGTAGCGGGGTGGTCACCCACTCCAGCCTTAAAGGGCTTAAAACAGCCCAGGAGAGGGCTGTGCCTGGGAGCAAGCAGTTCCCCATCTGATTGGGGGAAGTAGACTCAGCTGTGGCCATGCCCCAATCAGGGTTCAGCTTGCCCTTATAAGAGAGCAGTGGGCCAGGAGTAGAGATGCTCCCTCTACCTTGTTGAGGGAGAGGGGCCTGGCTGCTGGGAAGCTGAGAGAATACCTGAGGTGGAGCAGGGCTGGGGGAAGGCCAGAGGAGCTGGAGAGCTCAGCCTGGAAACCCCCCCAGGCTGCAGGCCTAGAGTAAGGCTAAATAGGTACTGGGGTTGCAGGGGGCAGCCAAAGGTAGGCAGAGGCAGCAGGTCCAAACCCCCCTTGCCTGTGATGATTGGCTTTCTACTGCAGTCTGCCCCAGTGTGTGGGGGCTCAATGGCGACTGGCAGTAGCCAAAGACTGAGGTGAGGTGGGGATACTGGGTGGGGGTTCCCCGGGGAGGGGAGACCCAGAGACTGTGGGAATACTGCCAGGAGCCAGCGCCCTGGGTAAAAGGGGCACCAGGGTCCAGGAGGGACATGGGGGGTCCCAGCAGCAAGCAGGACACTAGCCTGCAGAGGGCGCTTTGGAGGCTGGAACGCTAATTCCCTGGACGACCAGCAGGAGGCACTGCGGGGGTGAGTCGCCACACCATGACAATCCATCAGTCTCCATTTGATACTTCGTACTCACAGTATAACTGACATTCTCCACTAGCCATTCAACAAGGGATGATCACAACTGGATACTTGTTCTTAGCATTAACTTCATAGCATAGCATTAACTTCTATCATCTGATTTGTATAATATAATGTCTATAGAAATGCAAGTGGCATCATTGGCATCTACACAGATACCAAACAAACCATTGATGATTAATGATATACCAGTGAACTCATGATTACAAAACACCCAAATAAAATGTTGGTGTCTGGATAATTAGGGTATTTTTGGTCCACAATGCTGTAAGATGTGCAGATGGTTGAAAAACGATATGTGGTCTCATGCAGTGCATGCTGAGATAACAAGAGAACTCTATTCAACAAAAATAGATTTTAGTTCTACCATATGTGTGCTTATGTTTTGTTCATACCTATGGAGAATCTCTTGTGTTAGGAAGCAAACTAGGAGAGCTAATTAACATGTCCTTCTTGTAATAACTTATTTGAACACTTCAGCCAATCATACCATTTTCTGTGGTAACAATTACGACAAATGTTCAGTGCCATAAGATCACCAAAAGTCATAGATGGATTTAGATATTTTCAGTTTTGGTGTTTTCACTTTTCATGGATCTCAACTGAAAAAGCAAAAAAAAACCAATCACAATTACATCTTTCCTATTAGTGGGCTTTGCTGACAAGTGAGATCTTCAATACTGAGAAGCAGTGTCAAAACAGTCTTTACTGGACAGTGGAGAACAAATAAATTATGACTTTCTTAATATTTGCAGACTCCCCTCTCTGCCTGGAAATGCTGTTCCTTATGGCTTATTTCACTGCTCCAGGCTCCCACTCTCTCCATTTAAATCTCTCTTAAATAACCACTTTTCCATGAGGCCCACAAAAAAATGCTAACCTATTTCATTATATTGCTGTCAACCCCTGTCTTTATAAAGCCATTGCCATTATATTACCAAAACTGCCTAATACTTTCTATATTATTATCACCATTCTCTAGGTCTCCCAGTGCAGTCTTCTTGCACTTTTGCCTGTATCTTAGATTGTAAGCTCCAGGATCCTATTTTTATTTGTATATTGTACATTGATGAGCACAGTGGCCCTTAGCAAATAATAAATAACTGGTAACTTTGTACAGAGGGGTCTGTGTTTCCCAATCGGGTTAAAGGAAGTGCAGAGGATGGCTTTTAAAGTACCTAGTGACTTAAATACATTAAATAAACAGAAATATTAAGAGGGTGTAAACAGTAACTTAAAGTAATAAACTTAAATTGAAAAATCTACTGAGCAAGACTATATTATTTGATCTCTATCTGCTGTCATGTTAAGACAAGTCATGAGCCAGGCTGCAGGAAACCTGACAAAAGATCTGAGCTCCCTCAGTATTCAGGTCTCCTGTATTCCTAATTCAGTGCTGTATTAGCTCAAACCCAAGTTTACTCTTTGGACTGGCAATAAATTGGTATTTCATAAGCAAAGATTTCAGGAGCTCAGGGTGATCTCCCTTGAAAAAGGTGATGAGGAGATGTGACTGTTGTGTAACTTACCCCAAAAGGGTCATATCAGGGTGTTGGGAAATCCTGTCAGATTACAGGAGTTGGAAAATGAGATTTTGTTATAGGCCGTAGATATGCATGATCTTTAGCTAGTGAATAAAGCCACAAGGTGGAGTTCATCCCATGCAATGCAGAGAAGGAGGAGTATCGGTTTACATCTCCCTTATTTGGGAGGACAGCTCACTTGCACTGCAGTTGCAATGGCCCCATGGGCCATTGTAAGTGTGCAGAATTGCCTGGCCACAGGACCATGCATCTATACACCCCTATTTCACCCTCTCCTATATCTGGTCCATCTGTAATGCGCTTGACTCTGAATGCCACAGTACTGGGGAATGTTGTGCAGAAGGCCCAGAGTGCATGCTTTTTCTGGTGGATGAAATTCATGGAGTTGGGTGGAGGCTCATGGATCCTCTGTAACCACTGTGAACCAGTAGCACAGGTTCCCACAGTTTTGGCCCTGAAGTACTTACAGTATAAATAGATAAGTCATGCTCTGAAGCCAGTAAAGAATGTTTATAACTATCCAGGGGAGTTCTTAAAGGAATATCGGAGTGTGAAATAAATTAAAAGATTGTATGTTTGGCACAAATAGTATAGACAAATGTAAAGTATACAGTTAGCATTTGTTGAATATTGGCTAGAAAATAGGGTTTTCATACAAAACAGCAGTAGAATAGACTTAAATGGGAGAAAATGTTCTCTCCTTAAATTTCTACAAATCTATAAACTAATTGAATTCCTTAAATAGAACTGGAATTCAGAAGGGTAAATTTTTTTTTTAAGGAAAAAGTTCTCGAGGATAATGAACTGGAAGGAAAAGCATAGAAATCCCTTCTCTGCTGCATGTGCATGTCTGTCATCAATCCTTCAGCATACTGTATATTATCCATCCTGCAAAACAGAAGGAATGTTTGCTTTCTTATATCTATAGGGAGCCAGTCGAGGAAGCTAAGGACTTTGGGTGTCTCTTGTCACTTCAAAGTTATGCCAGTTGGGTACAAAGCAGTAGCTTTACTAGAATCTTATGTTTCCAATGTGTGGTACATATACAGTTTCAGCAGGATCTTTTTCCTTCTCTTGTCAGTGCTGTGTCTGCGGGAAGTCTGTCCCCAGTATTGGGAGCAGGGGAGGTCGGAGTTCTGAAAATGAGATGATCTTAGAGGTCAAGGCTAAGGAAAGTCTAGCTGCATGTGGATGGAATATTGGCACATTATGAAGTGACTGATTTCAGCTGAAACTTGGGAGCAGAAGTTTCCTTCCCAGGATTCTGTGTGGTGATTGCAAAAGTCCTGTAGTTCATCCACAGACTATTATTAGTTAGCAAAATCATGTTGATGGATTGTTTTATATCCATAAAGAGCTATTTTTGCAGCATCTTGAATTGCACATTTATTTAATCAAGAGCAGGACTCAGTTACTGTCTCACAGAGAGAGACAATGAGGGTGGGGTAATATTGAGAGAGACAAGCTTTCAAGCTTAGACAGGGCTCTTCTTTGGGTCTAGGAAAGGTACTCAGATTGTCAAAGCTAAATACAAGATCAAATAGATAGTTTAGCCTAAGCAGTTAGCACATTCTCTCTCTCTCAGATGCTGCTTCTTGCTCACATGCTCAGGGTCTAACTGATGGCCATATGTGAGGTTGAGAAGGAATTTTCCCCAGGTCAGAGTGGCAGTGACCTTGAGATTTTTGTTGTTTTTTGCCTTCCTCTGCAGTGTTTAGGTGTGGGTTACTTGCCAAGATTATCTGAGTATATCTCACTTAATCATTTCCCTGCCTTTGCAGTGGCCACAAGCTCTGGTGCACCTCTGTACCTCCCAGTCTCTGCCTGTAGCACAGAACAGTCTAGTCTCCTATGGGCTGTAATATCTTGGTCTAATTTCAGGTGTTGCATTTAATGGACAGGTGCTGAGTGGTGTTGGTGGCCTGTGATATACAGGTGGTCAGACTAGATGATACAGTGGTCTCTTCTGGCTTTAAACTCTGACTCTATAACACCTAGACCTGGACACACAGAAAGATGAGATGCAATAGGTATGATTTAATTTGGCCTCAGCTTTATTAATTTAACTCATCTAGGATCTAGCTGGCAAAAACTGGTACAGTGCCAGTCATGATTGCTTCCTTAATCACTTCTTCCTGGTGGAGGACTGCTGTCATCCCCTCAGGTGGTCCCAGCCTGTTACTGGGACCCTGCTGCCCTTTCCTTTTGTGAGGTTTAAGAGGTTGGAGAAAGGGGGTTGTCTCTTTGCTGTGCCAGACATTAGGAGCCCAACCTTGTTCCCCAACTTATTTAGGGAATGCCTTATCCTAAATCCACTTCCAATTCGGATTTATCAGGGAAACAAAATCCCTATGGGATGAGTACTTTCACTGGACACCTACCATGAGAGTGGGCTCAGGCTGGAGGGGAGAGGCAGGTGTCCATTGATACCTCCCTAATGTGCAGAGGAGCCAATGGCTTTCCTGAGGCTCACTCTCAGGTGGTGCCTTCCTCCCCTGCTCGCTGATCACTCCCAGGGACCCCTTTCCCAACACCTGAAGGGAAGGGGACCCTTAAAGGAGCCACTGCCTTTCTTCTGCCAATCCAGACAAAACGTTCCCATCTCATTGTAATGAGCACAGTAGGTCGCTGTCTGTAGGTGCTAATTAATCCTGTCGATGTCACACTAAACAGGCCAATATAACCATTCCTACAGTCATGTTTTTGTTCTCAAACTGCTTGAATCACTACATTGATAGAAACAAATTAATCAGTTTGTAAGGGTGCAATGTCATACAAATGGGAATACTAATCAATTGAAACAAAAAATAGACAACAAAAATTGCAGTCTTTTTAATAGGTTTCAAATGCTCAATCTACCAATATTAACAAGCCAGACTCTGCTCCACTTCCCATCATACTTTACTAAACAAAAAAATAAAAACTTTACAATAAATGCTGAGATGAATCATCTTGATAAGCTTCGGTCACAGATGGCTTTTCCTTATCTATTTCCAATAGCAAACTATTCACAGGTCTGTTTGTTATTCTCTTCCTCAGAATCTGTGGGTCAGCTGTCCTAGGATTATCATTTCAGCTCTGTGATGAAAGAAGAAGAGCTAAGCTCAGAAGAAAATACTACCAGACACGGAAAATAGATTCATCCATATCTAAACATCATTGGTCCAATAGGGAACCTGTTAGGATTAACCTCAGTTTCTCTGTTAGCAACTAGGCTGAGGCTTCCCATTATTCTTAACGCACTTTTAAGATGAAATGTGCAGTGGTCATTGGAAAATCAACAGTTGCTACACCCTGGTATCTGAGATGCTTTAGTTATTTCCTATTCTAAGTGGTGCAAACAACTGTAATTTTCCTATTGCATATTGTAGCAACTAGGTAAATGTCAACTTCTTAATGTCGACTATTCTAAGTCCTAAATATCATCATTATGTGTTATTCCATTTGTGAGGACTGTTCCTTACAAGTGACCTATCTGTAATGAATTGGTGCTTTTAGGCTAGTTCCCAGTATCTACATCACTAACCCCACCAGTTCTCTGCATTCCCTTGTTTTTGGTCTTCACAAAGAGGTAAATGTGACAGAAACCATGGTGATAAGTACAGTATAAAAAGCTAGATAGAATAATTAATTACAATAAATTATCTTGGAGAATGAATTACCTCCTAAGGAAGGCCCTTCCTGATCAGGAATATAAATTGACTTAACAGTAACAAGGACTACAATACAGCCCTGATTTTCTGAACTCTGCTTAACCAAAAGTCAGCTGAAATCTGGAAGAAGTACTGCAAAACTCACAAGACAGCCTGGTGTGTCTTAGTACTGCCAATTCCATTTCCACACCCAAAAGCTTGGGATGAGTTACACATCCAGATATTAGGATATTTAATTCATTTGTCTAGGGCTCATTTCCCCACCACCACCCTAGCTCTTTGAGGTTTGACCATCACTAATCCTAATGCCTTTGCATCAATTGGAAGACCTTTCCCTAGTAGGACTTATTGCATGCCTGATGAAAGAAACCATGGAGTCTTCTCTCAAATCTCCTTTAATTTGGCCTCCTAAAGAGACTACAATGTCCACAAGTTAGTACAGTGGGACTGACTTGGGTTCTTTTCCTCACACTGCCTCTGACACACTTTGTGACCTTGCACAAGACACTTCAAGGGAGCTTTTCAAAGGCAAAAAGGGTTAAACATCTATTCTGTCTCTCAGTTAGTCTGTGCCTCAGTGGAACTACCTGGCTATTGGTATTTGTAAAACACTTCAAAATCTCAAACATAATTTTAAAATGTTAGGAGTATTCATTTTATTTTATGATACCAGAAGTAGAGCTTTGTTTCAACAAATCTCTGCTTCTGGTACCTCAGGATGAAGGCCAGAGACTGGTTTGTTTGTTTGTGTTAGGGTGACCAGATGTCCCAATTTTATAGCGGCAGTCCTGATTTTGGGGTCTTTTTCTTATATAGGCTCCTATTACCCCCCGCGCTCGTCCCAATTTTTCACACTTGCTGTCTGGCCACCCAAATTTGCGTTCTTGTTTTCAAGTTAACCAAATTTATTTTCACCTCTCAAAGTCTGACTCTTTGGTTTGAAGGAAAATGAAACATTTATGTCCGTTCTAATTTTATGCAAACCAGTTCTCCCATCACTAAGGAAGACCCACTGTAGATATTCTCACAGCAGGCAGGAAGCAGGACCCAGCAAAGTAACGTTCCATCAGGAAAGCATCAGCATGCTACTGAAAAGCAATCACTGAATGACAGAATAATGATTTTCTTTAATGTGCTCAACTTTCAAAAAACCACAGCAGAAAGATAATCCTTCAAACAGCAAAGACTATAGGAGTCCAGTTAAATAAAAATGACCTTCCATAGGTAAAGCTTTTCTATTACTTAATGCTAAATTAATGCTAATAAATCTTCCTTTTGATTTTATTTTGCACCAGAAGACAACTCAGTCTAACATCTCTTGTAACCAGCCATAGATAATAATCTCTTTCTGCCTCACCTGCTCCAAACTGTGAAATAACAGAGGCTTCTCACGTAATCTTTTTTTTTTTCAGTCTAGTCACAAAATGAGACATGGTAAAAAGGAGCATTCATCAAAAGTACTAAAGTCTGAACGATACAGCATACAAATGAATATATTTCTTAAACACAAAACTTTTACTGTATTAATTCTAATACAGCCACCTTTATCCATGATTTCCAAATGCATTACAAAAAGTAAGGACTCTATAACATTGGTATAGATTGGTATGCAAAAAGGCATTGTCTGTGATATGGGGGGTGTAGAAGAAGGTACCATGCCATGGTTGTGTTACACTGTACCTCAGTGCAGTAGCCTGCAACCCCCATATTAATCATTTAAGAACATAAGCACATAAGAACGTTCATGCTGGGTCAGATAAAAGGTCCATCTACCCCAGTAACCTGTCTCCCAACAGTGGCCAATGCCAGGTGGTTCAGAGCAAATTAACAGAACAAGTGATCATCAAGTGATCCATTCCCTGTCATCCTTTCCCAGCTTCTGGCAAAACAGAGGATCAGGATACCATCCTTGCCCATCCTCGCTAATAACCAGTGATGGGCCTATCCTCCAAGAACGTATCTAGTTCGTTTTTCAACCCTATTATAATCTTGGCCTTCACAACATCCTCAGGAAAAGAGTTCCACAGGTTGACTGTGCATTGTGTGAAGAAATACTTCCTTCTGTTTGTTTTAAACCTGCTGCCTATTAATTTCCTTTGGTGACCCCTTGTTCTTGTGTTATGAGAAACAATAAACAACACTTCCTTATGTACTTTCTCCAGTCATGATTTTATAGACCTCTGTCATACCAGCCCTTAGTAGTTTCTTTTCTAAACTGAAAATCCCAATTTTATTAATCGCTACTAATAATTTTTGTTGCCCTTTTCTGTACCTTTTCCAATTCACAATATATCTTTTTGAGATACAGCAAACACATCTGCGTGCAGTATTCAAGATTGATTTATATAGAGGCAATAAGATATTTTATGTCTTTTCCTCCTAACTGCTAATTTAGACCCCATCATTGTATATGTATAGTTGGAATTGTTTTCTAATATGCATTACTTTGCATTTATCAACATTAAATTTCATCTGCCATTTTGTTGCCCAGTCATCCAGTTTTGTGAGGTCCCTTTGTAACTCTTCGCAGTGTGCTTTGGACTTAAGTATCTTGAGTAGTTTTGTATCATCTGCAAATTTTGCCACCTCCCTGTTTACCCCTTTTTCCAGATCATTTATGAATATGTTGAACAGTGCAGACCCCTCAGGGACACCACTAGTTACCTCTCTCCATTATGAAAACTGACCATTTATTCCTACCCTTTGTTTCCTATCTTTTAACTAGTTACTGATCCATGAGAGGACCTTCCTTCTTATCCCATGACAGCTTACTTTTCTTATGAGCCTTTGGTGAGAGATCTTGTCAGAGGTTTTCTGAAAATCTAAGTACACTATATCCACTGGATCACTCTTGTCTGCATGCTTGTTAACCCCCTCAAATAATTCTACTCATTTTGGTGAGGCATGATTTCCCTTTACAAAAACCACGTTGACTCTTCTGTATGTAATTTTAAAAAAAAACGTTGACTTTTCTGTATATAATTAAAAAGCAGCACCCTTTAAAACTCATTGAAATTTGAGGAGGCCTCATCGATGCAGCGTATTTCCCTTTATTTTAGGCATCTGAAAGACAGCTCTCCACCTGTCCCAAAAGAATTTACCACTACTTTTGTGTAACAACTAGTTACCTGGTGACAGCCTGTTTAAGTTATCTTGGAGTACAGGATTATTCAACATGCAACAGAATTAATTTAGATGTGCCTAGAATGACTTTGATGAGTGCCTGATGCAAATTTGATAAACTTAAATCACATGCCTTTTACTATCCAATCATCCTTTAATACTAAACTGAACAATATTGACATTCATGCTAGTTACTTGTATAAAAAAGATACTATTGAGTACATTTCCCTTACATCATCAGTGTGGGAGCTGTAGCCTGCATGTCTAGAACTGTAAGGACAGGTTACTCCACTTCTTTAACTATTGCATAGATGAGAACAGGTTACATCTTTTAACCTTATTCAATCTGATATGGTTCCATACATTACCTCACCCACCTTGTCTCTCTACAATTCCATATAGGAATAGATAATTTACGTGTGGTTGGTGGATACAGAATGGCTACCCTGAAGCAGCTGTTTTATCATCAAACTAACAAGTACTTAACCATGCCCTCCTGGACAAACCACAAGAGGGGCTTTTGGGATGGGGAGGGAAATTGCATGAATATCCCCTTGTGGAGTTCTTCTGATCATCCTATCAGAGGGATGGGGGATAGGTCATGGGACTTGTAGAACAGTCCATGGTGCTTGCCCATAAATCTATGTACCCCAGGAATACATGACCAGTCCAGGCCAGCCAAACAGAAGTACTACACTTTTGCATGAGTACTGGCCCCTGGTGGGCCAGAACCCCAGGGGAGCCGCTCAGTGCAAAAGTTAATAAAGCCTCAGGTAGTATTTAACCTTTCTGCTTAAGTTCCTTGGAGCCATTACAAGGACAGTATGCTTTGCCCTACACCCTGCCTTCTTCTCTCAGCTCATTCAGCTTTCACACTTATCCCCACCTCAGACCTTGGACTTGTAAAGTTCCATCCAGAAGAAAGGATAGGAAATGCCAATAAAAGTGATTAAAATCCCTTCCCCATATTCAAAGGGGATCCTCACAGGGAGGTTCCCCTCTGCACGTGAATCAAGCAGGAACATCCTGAGCCAATAATTTTAAGGAAGGTGGAAAAAAAAGAATTGCTGAGACTTTTTCTAATAAAGTTTGGCTTCTGTAGAATCAGTTGTTGCTACTATTCAAAGGAAAATCTTTGTCCCCAAACCTCAGAGCAAAACCAGACATTCTCTGCACAAGAGACTGAAATGACATACTGAAGCAAAAGGTCAATGAGCACAGTGTATTCTGACTCCTGGTCTCACACTTTTAAGGGTCCTTGTAAAGTAACAGAGCACAAAACAGAATCTTTGAATCCATCAATACTATTAATAGGACATAAGGGAATTTCTACACATCTGTGGGTTTAGCAAGGTTGGGCTAAAAAAGATTTGACATTTTCAGAAATTCTGCCACTGCTCCTTCATACTGGATGCAGTAATTCGCTTTTAGGATTGGGCAGGAATTAACATAGTTGGTCAGGAATCCACAGGTGGATTCCTGACCAGCTATGTTATGGAGTAGTTGTTTAATAATACCAAATTAGAAAGAAACAAAACCAGCTAGTAGATATTTTAATAGTAATATTGTAGATCAAAAAATCATGCTAACCAATTGGAAAAAGCATTATGCTTCTTCCTTCTAGGAAGTGGATGATTTATATCTGTTGGTTTACAAGTTTATAACCACGTTGGCTCAGAACAAGCACATCTGTGTATCTGAGAGTCACTCCTTTGTACTGTTTGGGCCTCTGATCTTGTCCTCATGTAACAGGGGATCAGCAGACAAATACTTCTGAAGGTGAAGCTTCAAAATGCATAAGCTTCATACATAACTGGCACTCATAATACTTAGCAAGGTTTGCATTAGTCATGTCTTACCCTGCTACATACCTTCTATACAATCCCACAATAATGTATAAACATTTGATTTTTGTAAAGCAATGAACTCCTAAGATACTTAAACTTAATTCAGTAAGGTGTTTTTCAGGATACTTCAGAAAATTGTCTTATCTGTTACAAGTACAATTAAATAAACAAAAATAATGTTTTAAAAGTATGAATTTTTATTTAAAATGTTTCTAACTTCTCATTAACAAGAGTTTGTTCACACTTTGTATAACTATACTCTTTATATATACTTGAGGAAAGGATTCACACATTTCTAATAGATGTTAGAGCACAGCAGTAGGTGTTATAGATGGTTCTAAAACATAAACAACCAGTATTTCTTGGATGTTATATAACAATTGCTTAACCATTCATTAAAACTTCTATTAAATTATGACCAAGTATTTCATATGGGGAATTGAATGGGGGAAGAAAAACTTACAATTTATACTCTTATAAAATTATAAACTTTCCCATACGTAATACATATATTTTAAATTGATTATTCCTATATGTAGATTTTAAAGGAATGCTGATAACATACATTTGAAATTCATTACCATTACTGCATATGCTGTGTATATGTTTGTTTAAACAAATAAAAACATTTCAATACCAGTAGCCTTTGCTACTTTGTAGATCAAATATTCCTCATTTCACTTACACTGGTCCAATCTCAGTGAAGTTGTACCGGAGTACTTTTGAAAAGAATTTAGCCCAGGATTACATTATAGTTACCGACTTTCATTTTAAGTAGTGCTTTGGCCCAATTCTGCCTTCTGATATGTAGGTGCTGCTCCCACTGACTTTAGTTGGAATGGTACCACATAATGATGGCATGTCTGGGTCCCTTAATATTCTTGCTACAAATGACAAAAGGTGTGTCTATCTGGGTGGTATGGTAACAATGTGTTCTTACTCAGCCAAAATAAATGTAACCTCCAATTCTTGATGGTGTGGGAAAAACAAAACAAATGAGCAAACATATGCTTTCTTTCCGTGTGTCAGTAATTACATTGCATGCTTAGCTATTTAATCACTCATTTCCCAGTCAGAAGAGTCAGGGTGCTGTAGATTTTTCGTGTTTAGGCTTGTTTATCATTTGGTAAGAACATACCTGGCTGTAGAGAAAGTGTGTTCTGAATAATTGCTATAAAGAGGCCTGCTTAAATACTTAATAGTATTTGTAACTGAGGTGCCACATTTGTTTTGTTTGCTAAAGCAAAGTGTGCGAGGCTTTCCAATAAGACTAAACAAGTGCCAGTGCCAAGTTAAGAGGAGCTAAATAGGTCTACAGCATAGGCAATGTTAGTCTTAAAAAGTGATTCCTTAAAAGATTACTTGGTAAAAATGAAATGGCGAGATTCTATATTCATTGTGTCTTACTGATTTCCTGAACATACCTGTTCCGTGTGCACATGAAAAGATGAACCACCAGTGAGGCAATTTTACTGTAGGCTCTCACAGTTAAGGTGCTTCTTTTTGATTCATACATTATCACCTGTAATAGAGATTCTTCAGGCCAATTTATGAACTCAGCTACAACCCTACATCTCCATTGTTTTCATACTGTATCCTCAGTAACACCAATGTAAACCCACTTTACAGCTCATGAGAGAGTGATAATGTATCACTCTTTCTAACTTGTATATCTATAAACATTAGGATAAGAGTAAGAGAGGAAAAACCGTGGCCATCACTGACCACAGCTCTACTCTTTCACTGTAGTAATGGAAGACCTGAATAATGTGGAGCTTTTGTCAACCCCATAGAGTAGAATCAATCTGCATATTCAACAGCAAAAAAAGCATTTTTATTCTACCACTTATAGTTATTAGATGATACCTTTTTAATTACTGGTAAAGTGAGAATCCAGTGAAGAAACTAACTTTCCATAATCACATGTCCAATTGTTAGATTTAGTGCTACAGTTGGCAGAAACATAATTGCCCCAGTTAGTGTTCTCTACCTCAGTTTCCTCATAATGATCTCTACGGTAAAAGCTTTCACATATTTCAAGTTTCACTTCAGAGGAGGAGGAAGAAAATGGAGACAGTGATGATAATTATAAAAAATAGATGAAGACTACTTTTAAAAAGGGTTCCATTTGCTAATGAGATGCATATCATTAGTAATAGCTTTCCATTGGCTTCCAGTGTAAAAATGTGGATTTAGTCAGAACAACATTCTTTCATCTAGCTATTCAAAAGACCTCTCCCCAAAGTAAAAGTGACACTTGACATTGCATCCCAAAGGCAAATATGTAGATGAATAAAAACAGATGGATACTCAGTTTGAATGAATTCAGTAAATGAATAAATGAATACTCAATAAAAATACACACTTAAAACAAAAGAATTAAACTTATTGGGCCTGTACATGTTCATTTTACCCATGCACCTAGTCTGACTGAAGTCAGTTGCACTATATGTATGAGTAAAGTCACTAGGATTTCATACCAAAACTAACTAAATCCATTTTCAAAAGTGACTTAGATTACATCTATAATGTGCACATACTTGGTTAGTTGAGCATGTACATGCTTAGGTTTTCCCGCGTACCATTAAGTGTCTATATATGCTGTGCTGGACACAGATATATCGCTATGTACACACATATACCCAAGTGAACATTTTCACCATTACATGACATTAGCACTACCATTTCAGGGGTGGCATCCCAGGGTTCTGTGAGCACAGGGAGCCACTTTGCTGTGTGATGTTGGTACCAATCCCCCCGCTCCCACAGCTTCAAATATTTGCTGATGGCAGTTTCTGATCACGTTGCCCACACTGGGTGGAAGACACATGGGAAGATGATATGATTCTGCTCCAACTCCTTAGCATGGGACAAATGTCTATGCAGCAGAGTAGATGATCAGGAAAATGCTGGATGGAATTTGGACAGAACTTTCTGACACATAGAAGACGGCTGACCTTGAAGGGTGAATGGCAATTCATTCAGCTCCCAGGGTAAAAATATGGTGAATACTGGTATTGCCATGGTGTGCCAATGGGTGGCCCATTGATTCTGGTACAGGAGAACCAACACCCTGTGGTGGAATCATATCATTTTTGGAACCCTGGAATGACAAATGGTGGCTTCAGAACTTTCAAATGAGGAAAGAGGCCTTTGTGGAGTTTTGTGAGGGGCTTGTACCAAATCTCAAGTGCCAGAACACTTGATTCAGCAAAGCCATACCAGAGCAGATGTGGGTAGCTATTGCCTTGTAGAAGCTGGCAACACCAGACAGCTATAAGTTTAATTGCTAACCACTTCAGGGTTGAAACTTCAACTGCCAGGTTCATGGTTGTGCAGGTTTGCAAGGCAATTGACACTGATCTACCAGGGGTGGTTGCCGTAGGGAAAATTCCAGAAACAAGAGTTGGATTTCAGAATGTGGGGTTTCCAAACTGTGGTGGGGCCACAAATGGCACCCATATCCAATATTTTGCCTATCAAAAGGGGTGAGTAAGTATATGAATCAAAAAGATTACAATTTGTTCATTCTGCAAGGCTTAGTGGACCATAGAGGCAGGTTCATGAATACCAACACTGGAAAAGTATGTGATGCCAGTGTGTTGTGGAGATGGGGATTATACTTGAAGAGGAAAGAAGGGACTTAATTTCCCAGAAACTATATGGTTCTCCACAAAGCCCTGGCTGGATGATTTAATTGGGGATTGGTCCTGCTTTGAGCAGGGGGTTGGACTAGATGACCTCCTGAGGTCCCTTCCAACCCTGATATTCTATGATTCTATGAATGTGTCTGTGCCAACTGTTATTTTGGAGGACCCCCACATATTCCCTTCTAATTTGGCTCAGAAAACTGTACCCTGACACTGAAGTCCGGGAAAAGTGAATTCAGTTACAAACTCAGTAGCTGCAGAACGGTAATGGAGTGCACATTTTGTAAGCTGAAATTTCATTGGTGATGCCTACACGCTTGTCTAGATGCCAAACTGGCCAATGCCATGTGTGTAATTCTCACCTGCTGCACACTTCATAACATTTGTGAGGGTAAAGGGGAGTGTTTGCGAGTGGGCTCAGGACAAGTCTGGTTTACAAACTCTCTATAGACAGCTGGAACTCACCCCCTTGCAGACTGGTCCTGGTTCCCAGCAGGCAAGAGAAATCAGAGATGCCATCTGTGTACACATGTTGGCACAGGAGGGAAGCAGAGGATGACATCTGCCTGTGCTGAGGGACACCTCTACATCGTGTGCAAAGCTACTGGAAAAGCACTAAGTGAACATTGTGGAGCTACATAGCTTTGAAAGGGTTTTGTTCCTCTGTAGCCAAAGGTCATTAGCCATTCATTCCAGTGACAATTTACATGTTACAGACAAGTATAACAGGGCACCTTCACTAGTTATCACCTTAAGGTTGGGGTTGCACTGTTGAGAGTATCAGCGAAGTTGTAATGTGGTTATTGTGCAAAGCTTTTGTCTTCACTGTTCACACTTGTTTACAAACCTCTGTTATCAGGAGCACTCAATCTCTCAACAACTTTATCAGCATTTGCTTGAGATGGTGATGAACCCATTCTTTTTTTAATAATTGTTTATCAGCAGTTGTCATAAATATAAAGGGAAGGGTAAACACCTTTAAATCCCTCCTGGCCAGAGGAAAAACCCTTTTACCTGTAAAGGGTTAAGAAGCTAAGATAACCTCACTGGCACCTGACCAAAATGACCAATGAGGAGCCAAGATACTTTTAAAGCTGGAGGGAGGGGGGAACAAAGGCTCTCTCTGTCTGTGTGATGCTTTTGCCGGGAACAGAGGAGGAATACAGCTCAGAACTCCTGTAAAGAGTTAATAAGCAATCTAGTTAGATATGCATTTAGATTCTGTTTTGTTTAAATGGCTGATAAAATAAGTTGTGCTGAATGGAACATATATTCCTGTTTTTGTGTCTTTCGTAATTTAAGGTTTTGCCTAGAGGGATTCTCTATGTTTGGAATCTGATTACCCTGTAAGGTATTTACCATCCTGATTTTACAGAGGTGATTCTTTTACTTTTTCTTTAATTAAAATTCTCTTTTAAGAACCTGATTGCTTTTTCATTCTTCTTAAGATCCAAGGGTTTGGGTCTGTGTTCACCTATGCAAATTTTTTTATCAAGCCTTCCCCAGAAAAGGAGGTGTAGTGCTTGGGGGGATATTTTGGGGGGGAGACGTTTCCAAGTGGGCACTTCCCCTGTTGTTTGTGTAACACTTTGATGGTGGCAGCGTTTAACCTAAGCTGGTAAGAATAAACTTAGGGGGCTTTCATGCAGGTCCCCACATCTGTACCCTAGAGTTCAGAGTGGGGGAGGAACCTTGACAGCAGTGCTAACTGCACTTAGCAGCTTTTATGGAGTACTAATCACTACTGTGATTGAAACTGATCAATGTTTGGAGTAGGGAAAGAGGAGCCAGTTAGGCCACATCTACACTTCAAAATTATATTGACCTAACTTACGTCGGCATACTGCCACCACATTTATTAAATCTCATATGTGTGCACACTTAGCTCCTTGTGTCAGCAATGTGCATCCTCACCTGGCGCACTTGTATCAATTATATTGTCAGGTGGTCATTGTGGGAGAGCTCCTGAAAGCCAGTAAGTCGACGTAAGCAACACAGTGACCATACTGACAGTGCGTTGACCTAATTACATCAAGCGTGACACTGCACCGCGCAGGGAGGTGGTGTTACTAAATTGTCATAGAGAGGCACTTGCCTTGGAGGGAGCCAAATTTAAGTGAAGACACTTCCACAGCTAGGTTGATGCAAGGTAGCTCGTGTCAACCTAACTGTGTAGTGTAGACCAGGCTTTAATCATTGTCCAGTGATAGATGCTTTGCCTGTATTGTTACTTGAAATGTGTTTTGATTTTCTGCCTGTGAACCAAGTCCTAAAAACATTTATACACCCCTTTTCTGTGTTGTGAGTTAAGATACATTTAGAATTGCTAGCAGTGTTTTCTGTAAACATTTAATAGTAACTGACCTTTCGCCATCCCTGCTGTGTAATCTTGGAACTTCAGATATTTCTTAACCTGGTTGGGAGGGTTGTGGGTGTGGGACAGACAGAAAAGTGTTTGCAGTATGATGGCACCAGACAGCTGTATACCATTCCATTTTGTGTGCTGCAAATGGTGGGGCCCAATCCTGAACCTGAAACCCTCTTATGTTCATCATGCTTAGGGAGGAGGGTCTGCACACAGGTTATGGACATTATAACATTTTTAAAAGAACTACAACAGTCTAAGATGTCACATCCTTGTCTTATCAGACTACAGTATTAGTCACTCTTTAGCTTTTGATAGCAATGGATGTGTCCAGTTATAAAGAGATGCATCCTCCAGAAGTAAACAGCATGCAGGGAAGGGAATAATATGGATTGATACATCTATATAAAACACATTACAGATCTAACAGGTGACAAACTGACACAATTAATTCCTATGTTCACACTGAGCTAAAATCTTATATTTGGTAAATGATTGATTTTAGGGCACTGAAGACAGAACAAAAAATCTGAAAAAATTCCATTTAAAGACTATCAGATGTTTTTGTTAGATTTCAAAAATTAACAAAATGTATTTTGACTAATTTGCTGTGGTTGTGTCTCAATAAAAATGAGGCCTGTTGCCTTTTATTTGTGCTTAACATGCAAAAATGTGTTTAAAATCAGTCACATATATAAAATTTATTTTATTCTTTACACTGGATTTGAAAACTAGTGAATCAATTTCAACAATATTTTAAAGTTTTGGGTTTTTTTTCATGCCTAAGACTTGCATGTTGAGTTTGTCTAGACTGACTATTAATAGGTGAGAGAAATCCCTGAAAAGATGGGTTTACAATGGAAAAGTGCACAGCTCGGGGACTATGATACAGCAATGCATTACCATTACAGTTCATCAGTAGCATATTTTTTGTCTGAAAACTCCCAATATCAGCCATATAATTATCACAAGATTGCTGTTTTCTTCCTTGTCAGGTGATATTAGTACAGAGTGGCAGATTGATTACATTTAACTTTTCTTTCTCTTCTCTCCTCCTTGTCCCCATTTGAATCCTTGCAAAAGAGCAAAAATATAATCGCAATATGGTGCTTCCAATTGTAGATTCTAGAGTTAATGTTATTCTGTTGAACTTTCGTCCTTCCATGACATATATCATCGTTTCTGTCGAGAATTTAGGTAGATTAAACAATATAGCACCCATCTTCCCCAGATGATGTGTCCTAAGTGCCATAGGATACACATCAACAACTGCACAACAGTACAAGCAACTGAAGCTCATCTTTCATAGGTCTCAAAGATTAAAAATATATCTCCCTTTCAGGCCATCACACCAGATTTTTCTGCAGTGCTTTAGGGTATAGAAAGAAAGGATTCAACCCCTAGGTGTGCATAGAGTTTTCCTGGCTGGGCTTTATCTGTAATGGATAAAGGATACAGGTTGTTCATACTTTTTTCCCCAATAGATGTTTATAACCCAGGAAGTGTTAATGAAGCATTCACACTTTTATAAAGTAAAAAAGCAATGGGTAGGAGGAGGAGAGGAGGAAGCAGTTCGCTTAGCTTTTCAGAAACTCACAAGAGTGTAATGGGTTCCTACCTGAGAATGACAAATAAAAGGTAACATTAGCAGGTGAACAGAAAGTGTTCCCTCAAAAGATAGATAGAAGGCATGATCAGGCTAGCTGTGCCTTTTAAGGTGCACTAGCAAATCAGCAAATTTTGGAAGATGTTAGATTTGATTAAAACAATCATTCATGCATCAGAGGAGTTTCCTTAGAAGAAGCTAAACGGATTAGTTCACTCAACTGCTGTAATTGGACTGGAGCAAAACAAACTATTTTCATTTTAGCAGAGAATTCATATTTTAAAAAAAAAAAACACTGACCATTTATATCCATTACAGTGCATGTACCAGTAGAAAGTTGTTTCCAGTATTTCACAGATGCAGATTTAAATATTTAGGGTTCTACTCTGGTTGTTTTTAAAGGCAGGAGACTGTTTCTAGAGGCATTCTGTCTGCTGAGGATGCTAAATGCTTCTCTGGCCCCTGGGAAATGCTACTCTTTCACTGGAGGAGTTTGTTCCATTCACCACCAGGCCCAGACAAAGCCCGTGAGGGAGGAGAGGTAGAGTTAGGGCTCTGCTCTGCCTCTGCCCCACCCTCTGTGGGACGTCTAGCACCACTAGCAATGCTAACAATCCTCCCGGCACTCATGGGATGCAGGCACCAGGAATCTTGCTAAAGAATTCTTGGCTGCTGAAAACCTTTGTAATACTTCTCCAGTGCCACAAAATTTAC
Organism: Lepidochelys kempii; assembly: GCF_965140285.1. NCBI lineage: Eukaryota > Metazoa > Chordata > Testudines > Cheloniidae > Lepidochelys > Lepidochelys kempii. The sequence goes on from NC_136388.1 coordinate 72,302,953, forward strand.
TTTCCAAAAAACAGGATCTGCTGAAAAAAGGACCAGGATTAGGAACCTCAGCTGGATGCAGTGTTTAGGGCCAATCAGAGGGTGGGGGGAGGAGGGCCATTTGGTCTGGGCCTCAAGCTCAAAGGGGGCCTCAAATTTAAACACTGGTTAATTTTTTGGTATTTGGTAAGTTTTGCAACTTGTTTTTATGCGCATCCCATAAAAGAGAGAGGCTAGAAAAGCATTTGTTAAATAAAATATTCAAATTATGTGTCTCACTTTTTTTGTGCCTTATTTTGTTTTCATGTGTCGTCATTTTTTATTTTTATTATGGCTAGGCGCCTCAAAAAGCTGGAAGTGGCCCAGGCCTGTCTGGACCTCTGAGAGGGCCTGGCAGTGTCGGAGCAGGACCAAATATATTTTAAAGTGCCATCATTTTAATTAAGCTCTGCTTATGCTACAGGAGTTTATAGATTATTTTTTAAAGAGTTTACTCTCCAGCTGTGTGTTCCTCTCACAACTTGATATTAAATCTTCTCTTCTTTAATCTGCTTTTAACATTTAAAGAAGGCTTCATAATTTACTCCAGTTTCCAAATCTGGATTTGATATTGCTGGCATTAAAACATAAGATTTAATTGCTAATCTGAAAAAAGAAGAAAGAAAGCAAAACACAACACTATAAAATAAAAACTAAAATAAAATCACTCAATGGACATTGTTTGCTGAAGTTAATTTGCATTATTGTTAACGTGTCAGCACACATATAAGTCTTATTTTACCAATCTGCAGCAGATAGGTACAATTAGACTGGCTTCTTGAGTGGACAAAGACAACAGCCAACTCTTCACATGGTACATCTGTTTGTTTTTTAAACGCTTAATAAAAGGGTCTCCTCTACACTCCAGCAAGGCATGACTCTGAAACAGGAAATCTGGCACCCAAGCATAATGTTTGCAGTTTCTGAATATTTCCAGTTTACAGAATTTCTCATGGCTACATCAGATATGATCAAAACACCAATCCTTCTTCTGGCAAAATTCCCATCCAAGTCAGTTCCCTTCAGACCCTGAGGTAGATTGTGTCCCCTTGTGGTAAAAACCCATGCAAGGTAGCTTAGGAGGGGTTCCCATTGTTTTCTCCAAATTCTTCAGATGCAAGGGGAGGCATGCAGTTTCCCTATTGTAGGATGCACAGTGGTTCAACCACCAAAAATGCAGATGACTCCAGGATCTGTATGAGATTTGGATGGTTCTCCCAGAAGCCTAGGGCTTCTGTACTGACTCCAGGAACCCCTGTCTCTCTGCTCTCCTCTAACATCATAGTTCAATAGAACTGTGCAGCCAGCGCTTCTTCAACGGCCAGTACCCCAAGGAGCCCTTGAAGAGGACTTTCTGATGAGATGCTACAGAAAAGGTGATACAGCCTAGGTCATTACCTTTTCAGTAGAGTTCCTGCGGGGTTCTAGAGGGTTGATGTATATTTCCCACCCCATCTTGCCCCTCCCACCATACAGAGCCCAGATTCACTTAGAACATAAAAATGGCCATACTGGGTCAGACCAAAGGTCCATCCAGCCCAGTATCCTGTCTACTGATAGTGGCTAATGACAGGTGCCCCAGAGGGTGTGAACCTAATAGCTAATGACCAGTGATCTCTCTCCTGCCATCCATCTCCACCCTCTGACAAACAGAGGCTAGGGACACCATTCCTTACCCATCCTGGCTAATAGCCATTAATTGATTTAGCTTCTGTGAATTTGAGTTCTCTTTTAAACCCTGTTATAGTCCTAGCCTTCACAACCTCCTCAGGCAAGGAGTTCCCCAGGTTGACTGTGCACTTTGTGAAGAAGAACTTCCTTTTTTCTGTTTTAAACCTGCTGCCCATTAATTTCATTTGGTGGCCCCTAGTTCTTATATTATGGGAACAAGTAAATAGCTTTTCCTTATTCACTTTCTCCACAGCACTCAAGATTTTATATACCTCTATCATATCCCCCCTTAGTCTCCTCTTTTCCAAGCTGAAAAGTCCTAGCCTCTTTAATCTCTCCTCATATGGGACCCGTTCCAAACCCCTAATCATTTTAGTTGCCCTTTTCTGAACCTTTTCTAATGCCAGTATATCTTTTTTGAGATGAATGGACCACATCTGTATGCAGTATTCAAGATGTGGGTGTACCATGGAATTAGATAAGGGCAATGAGATATTCTCCATCTTATTTTCTATCCCTTTTTTAATGATTCCTAACATTCTGTTTTCTTTTTTGACTGCCGCTGCACACTGTGTGGACATCTTCAGAGAACTATCCACGATGACTCCAAGATCTTTCTTCTGATTTGTTGTAGCTAAATTAGCCCCCATCATATTGTATGTATAGTTGGGGTTATTTTTTCTAATGTGCATGACTTTACATTTATCCACATTAAATTTCATTTGCCATTTTGTTGCCCAATCACTTAGTTTTGTGAGATCTTTTTGAAGTTCTTCACAGTCTGCTTTGGTCTTAACTATCTTGAGCAGTTTATTATCATCTGCAAACTTTGCCACCTCACTGTTTACCCCTTTCTCCAGATTATTTATGAATAAATTGAATAGGATTAGTCCTAGGACTGACTCTTGGGGAGTACCACTAGTTTCCCCTCTCCATTCTGAAAATGTACCCTTTGTTCCCTCTCTTTTAACCAGTTCTCAATCCTTGAAAGGATCTTCCCTCTTATCCCATGACAACTTAATTTACATAAGAGCCTTTGGTGAGGGACTTTGTCAAAGCCCTGGTCTACACTAGGACTTTAGGTCGAATTTAGCAGCGTTAAATCGATTTAAACCTGCACCCGTCCACACAATGAAGCCCTTTATTTCGACTTAAAGGGCTCTTAAAATCGATTTCCTTACTCCACCCCTGACAAGTGGATTAGCACTTAAATCGACGTTGCCGGCTCGAATTTGGGGTACTGTGGACACAATTCGATGGTATTGGCCTCCGGGAGCTATCCCAGAGTGCTCCATTCTGACCGCTCTGGACAGCACTCTCAACTCAGATGCACTGGCCAGGTAGACAGGAAAAGAACCGCGAACTTTTGAATCTCATTTCCTGTTTGGCCAGAGTGGCAAGCTGCAGGTGACCATGCAGAGCTCATCAGCACAGGTGACCATGATGGAGTCCCAGAATCGCAAAAGAGCTCCAGCATGGACCGAACGGGAGGTACGGGATCTGATCGCTGTTTGGGGAGAGGAATCCGTGCTATCAGAACTCTGTTCCAGTTTTCGAAATGCCAAAACCTTTGTCAAAATCTCCCAGGGCATGAAGGACAGAGGCCATAACAGGGACCCGAAGCAGTGCCGCGTGAAACTGAAGGAGCTGAGGCAAGCCTACCAGAAAACCAGAGAGGCGAACAGCCGCTCTGGGTCAGAGCCCCAAACATGCCGCTTCTATGATGAGCTGCATGCCATTTTAGGGGGTTCAGCCACCACTACCCCAGCCGTGTTGTTTGACTCCTTCAATGGAGATGGAGGCAATACGGAAGTAGGTTTTGGGGACGAAGAAGATGATGATGAGGAGGAGGTTGTAGATAGCTCACAGCAAGCAAGCGGAGAAACCGGTTTTCCCGACAGCCAGGAACTGTTTCTCACCCTAGACCTGGAGCCAGTACCCCCCGAACCCACCCAAGGCTGCCTCCTGGACCCAGCAGACGGAGAAGGGACCTCTGGTGAGTGTACCTTTTAAAATGCTATACATGGTTTAAAAGCAAGCATGTGAAAGGATTACTTTGCCCTGGCATTTGCGGTTCTCCTAGATGTAGTCCTAAAGCCTTTGCAAAAGGTTTCTGGGGAGGGCAGCCTTATTTTGTCCTTCATGGTAGGACACTTTACCACTCCAGGCCAGTAACACATACTCGGGAATCACTGTAGAACAAAGCATTGCAGTGTATGTTTGCTGGCATTCAACCAAAATCCGTTCTTTATCTCTCTGTGTTATCCTCAGGAGAGTGAGATATAATTCATGGTCACCTGGTTGAAATAGAGTGCTTTTCTTCAGGGGACACTCAGAGGAGCCCATTCCTGCTGGGCTGTTTGCCTGTGGCTAAACTGAAATGTTCCCCGCTGTTAGCCACAGGGAGGGGGGAAGGTTGAGGGGGTAGTCACGCGGTGGGAGGAGGCAAAATGCGACCTTGTAACGAAAGCACCTGTGCTATGTATGTAATGTTAACAGCAAGGTTTACCCTGAAAGAGTGTAGCGACTGTTTTATAAAATGTGTCTTTTTAAATACCGCTGTCCCTTTTTTTTTCTCCACCAGCTGCATGTGTTTCAATGATCACAGGATCTTCTCCTTCCCAGAGGCTAGTGAAGCTTAGAAAGAAAAAAAAACGCACTCGCGATGAAATGTTCTCCGAGCTCATGCTGTCCTCCCACACTGACAGAGCACAGACGAATGCGTGGAGGCAAATAATGTCAGAGTGCAGGAAAGCACAAAATGACCGGGAGGAGAGGTGGCGGGCTGAAGAGAGTAAGTGGCGGGCTGAAGACAGGGCTGAAGCTCAAATGTGGCGGCAGCGTGATGAGAGGAGGCAGGATTCAATGCTGAGGCTGCTGCAGGACCAAACCAGTATGCTCCAGTGTATGGTTGAGCTGCAGCAAAGGCAGCTGGAGCACAGACTGCCACTGCTGCCCCTCTGTAACCAACCGCCCTCCTCCCCAAGTTCCATAGCCTCCACACCCAGATGCCCAAGAATGCGGTGGGGGGGCCTCCGGCCAACCAGCCACTCCACCACAGAGGATTGCCCCAAAAAAAGAAGGCTGTCATTCAATAAATTTTAAAGTTGTAAACTTTTAAAGTGCTGCGCTTAAAGTGCTGTGCGGCATTTTCCTTCCCTCCTCCACCACCCCTCCTGGGATACCTTGGTCGTCATCTCCCTATTTGTGTGATGAATGAATAACGAATGCATGACTGTGAAGCAGCAATGACTTTATTGCCTCTGCAAGCAATGATTAAAGGGAGGAGGGGAGGGTGGTTAGCTTACAGGGAAGTAGAGTGAACCAAGGGGCGGGGGGTTTCATCATGGAGAAACAAACAGAACTTTCACACCGTAGCCTGGCCAGTCATGAAACTGGTTTTCAAAGCTTCTCTGATGCGTACCGCGCCCTCCTGTGCTCTTCTAACCGCCCTGGTGTCTGGCTGCGCGTAACCAGCAGCTAGGCGATTTGCCTCAACCTCCCAACCCGCCATAAACGTCTCCCCCTTACTCTTACAGATATTGTGGAGCACACAGCAAGCAGTAATAACAGTGGGAATATTGGTTTCGCTGAGGTCTAAGCGAGTCAGTAAACTGCACCAGCGTGCCTTTAAACGTCCAAATGCACATTCTACCACCATTCTGCACTTGCTCAGCCTGTAGTTGAACAGCTCCTGACTACTGTCCAGGCTGCCTGTGTACGGCTTCATGAGCCATGGCATTAAGGGGTAGGCTGGGTCCCCAAGGATACATATAGGCATTTCAACATCCCCAACAGTTATTTTCTGGTCTGGGAATAAAGTCCCTTCCTGCAGCTTTTGAAACAGACCAGAGTTCCTGAAGATGCGAGCATCATGCACCTTTCCCGGCCATCCCACGTTGATGTTGGTGAAACGTCCCTTGTGATCCACCAGAGCTTGCAGCACTATCGAAAAGTACCCCTTGCGGTTTATGTACTCGGTGGCTTGGTGCTCCGGTGCCAAGATAGGGATATGGGTTCCGTCTATAGCCCCACCACAGTTAGGGAATCCCATTGCAGCAAAGCCATCCACTATGACCTGCACATTTCCCAGGGTCACTACCCTTGATATCAGCAGATCTTTGATTGCGTGAGCTACTTGCATCACAGCAGCCCCCACAGTAGATTTGCCCACTCCAAATTGATTCCCAACTGACCGGTAGCTGTCTGGCGTTGCAAGCTTCCACAGGGCTATCGCCACTCGCTTCTCAACTGTGAGGGCTGCTCTCATCTTGGTATTCATGCGCTTCAGGGCAGGGGAAAGCAAGTCACAAAGTTCCATGAAAGTGCCCCTACGCATGCGAAAGTTTCGCAGCCACTGGGAATCGTCCCAGACCTGCAACACTATGCGGTCCCACCAGTCTGTGCTTGTTTCCCGAGCCCAGAATCGGCGTTCCACAGCATGAACCTGCCCCATTAGCACCATGATGCATGCATTGTCAGGGCCCATGCTTTCAGAGAAATCTGTGTCCATGTCCTGATCACTCACGGGACTGCGCTGACGTCGCCTCCTCGCCCGGTATCGCGTTGCCATGTTCTGGTGCTGCATATACTGCTGGATAATGCGTGTGGTGGTTAATCTGCTCCTAATTGCCAAAATGAGCTCAGCGGCCTCCATGCTTGCCTTGGTATGGCGTCCGCACAGAAAAAAGGCGTGGAACGATTGTCTGCCGTTGCTCTGACGGAGGGAGGGGCGACTGACGACACGGCTTACAGGGTTGGCTTCAGGGAGCTAAAATCAACAAAGGGTGTGCCTGTACATGAAGGAGTATTTCAGGCAGGACTGCACGGAGGGTTCCAATAAGAAATGGTGCACCTAAGTTATCGTTGTTATTGGAACAAGGAGGTTAGCCTGGCCTCTGATTGATACATGGCTAGATTTACCTCGCTGCACCTTCTCTGTGAGTGACTGCAGAGTGATCTAGACAGGGGAGAAGGCAAATGAGTACAAAACAAATCTGGTCTATTTCTTGTTCTGACCCACTCCATCTATCTTTTACATCTTTGGCTGGCAGCAGACGGTGCAGAAGGACTGCATGCCATCCACCTCTCATGGCTGCTCGGCAGAAGATGGTACAGTACGACTGCTAGCCATCTTCATCTCTTGCCTGCCTGGCATAAGATGGTACAATACGACTGCTAGCAATCCTCATCTCTTGCCTGCCTGGCAGAAGATGGTACAGTACGACTGCTAGCAGTCCGTATCGCCTGCCCGCTCACCATAAGACGGTTCAATAGGACTGCAGGACTAAAGAGAATGACCTGGTCAAGTCACTCCAAATTTAGTCCCTGCGCCCATGTCTGCCCAGGCGCTCCCAGCCGACGTGGCCAGGAGCACCTCGGACACGACGAGGACGACTACCAATCGTATTGCACCGTCTGCTGCCAGAAGGCAATGGGTTGCTGCTACTGTGCAGCAAAGCCGTACCGCATCTGCCAGCACCCAGGAGACATAGGGTGACGGTTACCTGAGCTGGCTCCATGCTTGCCGTGGTATGGCGTCTGCACAGGTAACTCATGAAAAAAGGCGCAAAATGATTGTCTGCCCTTGCTTTCACGGAGGGAGGGAGGGAACGGGGGCCTGACGACACGTACCCAGAACCACCCGCGACAATGTTTTAGCCCCATCAGAGTGCTCCATTGTGAGTGCTCTGGACAGCACTCTCAGATGCCCGATTGTTTGCCATTGCTCTGACGCTGGGAGGGGCGCTTACAGGGTTGGCTTCAGGGAGCTAAAATCAACAAAGGGGGTGGCTTTACATCAAGGAGTATTTCAGGCAGGACTTCACGGAGGGTTCCAATAAGAAATGGTGCACCTAAGTTATTGTCCTTATTGGAACAAGAAGGTTAGCCTGGCCTCTCATTGATACATGGCTAGATTTACCTCGCTTCACCTTCTCTGTAAGTGACTGCAGTGTGATCTTGAAGAATGAGTCCCCTAGACAGGGGAGGGGGGGAAGCAAATGAGTACAAAACAAATCTGGTCTATTTCTTGTTTTAATCCACTCCATCTATCTTTTACATCTTTGGCTGGCAGCAGACAGTGCAGAAGGACTGCATGCCATCCACATCTCATGGCTGCTCGGCAGAAGATGGTACAGTACGACTGCTAGCAGTCCGTATCGCCTGCCCGCTCACCATAAGACGGTTCAATAGGACTGACTGCAGGACTAAAGAGAATGACCTGCTCAAGTCACTCCAAATTTAGTCCCTGTGCCCATGTCTGCCCAGGCGCTCCTGATCGACCTCACAGAGGCGACCAGGAGCACCTCAGACATGACGATGACGGCTATCAGTCGTACTGTACCGTCTGCTGCCACAAGGCAAGGGGTTGCTGCTACTGTGTAGCAATGCCGTACCGCGTCTGCCAGCATCCAGGAGACATAGGGTGACGGTTACCTGAGCGGGCTCCATGCTTGCCGTGGTATGGCGTCTGCACAGGTAACTCAGGAAAAAAGGCGCGAAATGATTGTCTGCCCTTGCTTTCACGGGGGGAGGGAGGGTGGGAACGGGGGCCTGACGATATGTACCCAGAACCACCCGCGACAATGTTTTAGCCCCATCAGGCATTGGGATCTCAACCCAGAATTCCAATGGGCAGCGGAGACTGCGGGAACTGTGGGATAGCTGCCCACAGTGCAACGCTCCGGAAGTCGACGCTTGCCTCGGTACTGTGGAAGCGCTCCGCCGAGTTAATGCACTTAATGCACTTAGAGCATTTTCTGTGGGGACACACACACTCGAATATATAAAACCGATTTCTAAAAAACCGACTTCTATAAATTCGACCTAATTTCGTAGTGTAGACATACCCTAAGGCTCACAAGTGTGGGGACTAGTGCCACAGTGGAGGGTGCTTCTGCCCAGGAGGGTTCAGATCTACACACAAAAGCTCCCCTTTGTGTATTCATCTAGAAGGAAGTTTCTTTAGGTTAGGAGTCCTGTATATTTCTTGGCCAGTTAGGGATGGGGAAAGAAGGCCTGGAATGGAAAAATTTGAGAACCACTGGCCTGCATCATTAGAAATAAGATATAATTCTGTAATTACCAATAGTTAATTATGTTGTGAATAGGAGTTTTCAAAGACCAAACCAAATATGAATTGAGAGGTGCTCAAAAAGGGGGGAGAAGGAAAGGAAAGTTAGCCTGAATTAGTGAAAGATTCCAAATGATTGCCAAAAGAAATTTTAAATAAGTTAATTTCACAAAGTCTTACAGCAACGAGAGTATGTTATTTGAAAAAGGAGATATAGAGCTGTCATGCACTCCATTACATTTTCACAACAAGAGAATGTATGTGATTTAAAATATTGCAAGAGGAGTAGAATAACTCTGTAGATGTGTGCTCAGGAACTCCCTTGGCTTCACAAGTAGGATTTTGCTGTAATAAGTGATAATGCAAAATGCATTAGACTTTAGCAGCAGTCGTTCTAGACCACTTGCACAAAGCAAGTAATAGGATTTTCAAATTCTTTCATGTCCAAAAACAATGAGTCCAAGATTTACTTGGCGGGCTTATTAAATGTTTGTAAAAATACCCCCTAAACCTTACTAGTGCTATATCCCCAAGTGTCAGATATTTTCTCATGCACTAATCTTCATTAATTCACTTTAAATTGCATTAAGGATTACAGTATGACTCCAATAAATATTAGTTTGGAGATTCTTTAAACTTTGTCACTTTATGCAAATGATATAACTCCTCAGTAAAATGACCTAATCCAAGATGGTTGCAAATATCCTAGATGCATACCTTTACTTGCCCATCATGAGATAAAACAGGAGTAGTTTAGAAAGACAAATATATAGACTTTTTGAATGCCAGCAATTCTAATGAAAAGCTTTTTCAGTTAAAATATTATATCCTGCTGCTTTAAATTTCAAGTTGTCAAATTATTTTGCTTCCTCTCTTCAGCTGCTCCAGCTAACTATTCTTCTTCCTTTGCCACTGGAAATTCCAAATTTATTTCAGTGTGAGATCTGCTAGCCTTAGTGCTGCAGGATTGAGAACTTTAAAAAAGCCTCCTAGATTGTCTGACCTGCACAGGTCTGCCTTTCTGTCCTGCAAAATGATAGGTAAAGAAATTAGATAGAGCAGCTGTACAACAAAAAGTCCTATCTATGGAAGACTAGGTAGCAGTATGTTACTAGTACCATAAAGATGGCCATTGGGGTGATTAAACAGATCAAAATACATTTTAAAAGTGCTGCCGGCTGATCTAATCTGAGAAGCTATATGCCATTTTTAAAAATTTCCATTGTAATAATTGGCTATATTAATTTATTGTTCATCATAAATGTTTTAAATGACTATACTTAATCTCACTCTGGAGCTTTTTTTTTAAATAGAATAACACTGCCATCTATTGGTATGTTTTATACTTCCCCCCCTCCCCCCAGTCAGTGCAGTATTATATAACATTTATTTTTCTGCTGTAAACTGTGGATAGCACAACAGTAACAAAATGAAAGGCATAGTTTGTTTAAGGAAACAAAGGGTGTGATCCTGAGATATACTGCATACCAACCATTTCTGCTGAAGTGAATGGGACCGACAGGTACTCAGCATCATCTCCTGCAAAACATGTGCAGGTAGGGGAGGAAGGACTTGGTAAGGGTTTCTAGAATCATTTTGTATGTACATGGAGGGAGTGTTAGCAAACTGAGCTGCAGTGGTCCCAGATCTATTGGCTCCCCTAGGGCCTATGATTTGTTTCGTCACATTGATTCCAGGTTACATGGCCTCACTCTTCTGGTTCCAGTGTAGCTGCCCTGCATTCTGGGGCAAAGGCTCTCCAGGATCACAGGCGAGTCGTATCATTACAGAGAATAATGGAATGAAAACACATTCAAATTTGCTGAAATATATTTGAATCTCTCTAAGAAGATTCCAGGAATCTTCACTGTGTGTTACTCTGAAGCCTAAAATATCTACAGAGTCAATGTAAAGCAAAGAGAGCAGTTACAAGCATGGCTGATAACTGATTTTATTTAAAATATCACCAGTTTAAAACATCACTGTGTTTCACAGTCTTTTGCTGCCCGTTTTTTAAGTTCTCAACTGTTTTGACTTTATAAATTAGACCTATGCAACATCAACATATGTATCTATATCATACAAAGAGTCTTAGACCATTGTAATAGCAGATGTAACCAATCACCATCCTTACACCACAAGTAATTTGCATGCAACCATTCCATTGCCTGTACGAGGGAGACTGCACAGATGGTGGCTTATTAGGCAACCTGACTTTGCTTGGGAGATCACAGAATAGGCTGGAGAGCTGGGCAGTATGGAAATACCCTGGTGGAATGGAAGAGAAATGCGGGTCTTCACCAAGAGAGGTGATGGCTGAGCCTAGAGTGGTTGCCTTGGCTGGACCACAAGTAGAAATGTAGGAGCAGTTTCCCTAAACTGTGAGACAGTAATTGTGGGAATGAATGTGACTGAACTAAAAGTCCATTTAAAATCTGAGCTAAAGTTTATGACCTGTTCCTGCAATATTCAACTAGCTCTACTAATTGTATCCTCCTCTGTACAACCATGTTCATGATTTTACATTACAATCAGAATGTTCTTTTCTCTTCATGCCTGGCCTCTGAGGGAGAGAAGACTGAAAAAAGTACTGCTACTGTTTGCAATAATGTTTTAGGGTACATCTTCCCTTCTGGAGATACACCCATGCTAGCTCGAATACAAATAGAAGTGTAGCTGTGGTGGTGTGAGCAGCAGGAGGGGCTAGCCACCCCAGATACAATGCTGTCTGAGACCCTAAGTACATAGTTGAGTGGCTAACCAATCCTGCCGCTCGTATGGCTGCATCTACACCTCTAATTTAAGCACGCTACCCTAATCAGAGCACAGGTATGTCTTCTCAAACTGGATATTACACCTTCCAGCTAGAGTGTAGACATACCATTAGGCTACATTTACCCTTGGAGCTAGGGGTGTGATTCCCAGCTTGTGTAAACATACTTGTGGTAGCTCTCATTGAACTACTGCACTAAAAATAGTAGTGTAGCTGCGGTAGCACAGGCAGCAGCGAGCAGCAGCACACAGGTTAGCCACGGCAAGTACACACCTGCCTGGCCCCATGCGTATGTGCCTGGGGAGGCTAGCCTGCGTTGCCACTCAACACTGCTTGTGCGATCATAACTACATCTCTGTTTTTATTGTGCTCGCGCGATGAAGACTAGCTGAGAATCACATCCCCAGATCCAGGTGAAGATATAGCCTTAAAGGTCAGTGTAGTGTGGTGGTGTTGCTACCTTCAAAACTTACAGTTGACACAGTGTACTCACTCCCTTTTCATTCCTGTCTTGCTCAGATATTTCTTCTTGGCTGGTTTCTTAAATAATGGTCAGAAAATCAGAATGAGATTACAAAATATTCAAAGTGTTGCATGATTGTATTTCAACTGCTCAGATTGTTTTCTGTGATAGTTATACTAGAAGAGAGACTCTTTATGGGTCTGCCATCTTTATTCAACTTCAAATGTGAACCGGTTATAAATTTATTAGGTCTTTTCCTTTATACAATGCAGTCGTACTGAACTTTTTATTTAACTGTTATGAAGTCCTTTCTGCTACACTCAGAAATACTATCAATAGTTGTTTCCATTATTCCCAGTTTCCTCATTCATTCAGTTCAAGGCTTAACTCCGTCATTGAAGCAAATCTTCATAGCAAAATCCTTCATTTCATTTCTACCGCAATATGAACAAAAATCATATTTTTAATAAATTATCCTTATTCAGGTGTACCTCATAAATCTATCCCCTCATCACTATGTGGAAGTGTAGCAGCTCTTTAAAATAATTTTTACATACCTGCCTTTTTACATACCTGAAAGATCTGTCCTGTCATTCTAAAGAACTAATTAATCCAGTTTTTGAGCTTTTATTTATATCATTCACATTTTTCCATATTTTCCAATGTGTAGTTTACATTTCCATTTAGATGCTCCATGTGAATAGACTTTAGAATTGTGATCAGTGAAAGATCAAAGATTCCTTTAATTTTTTCTGTATTTCCTGATCGTTTCCTTGATACAAAGAAGAGCACTGAAACTCTCAGGAAGGGATTTGGTTTTGATGCTGCTGTAAGCAGGAAACCATTTCCATTACAGTTCCCTGGGAACAAGAGTGCAAAGGCAATGCCTATCTGTACAAATGCCTTAGTCTTTTGTTAATGCAGTGTTGTCAATCTTAGTGTATAAAAATCAGAAGTCAGGCATCCAAAAATCAAGAACTTGGCTTAAAAATCATTCCTTTTAAAAATGTATTTTCATATTTATGAGTTCTTATTTGATTTCTGGTTCTTGAGTCTTTAGCTTTCATTGTTAACAAGCTTCTCTCAACAACCATGAGGACTTAAAATTTACTTAAATTAAAACTGAGATTCTCATATAATCACTTGACTCCAGGAGCTGAATCTTTAAGTAAAACTACAAATATGGTGACACTTGTGACATAGTGAGACTTGTGTTTCAGTGCACAGGACATTGCTGCAGCTCTTGAGGCATCCAGAGGCTTGAAAATCTATGATTTTTGCCTATTCCATGCAGCAGGCAAACCCACCCCCTGACAGGATTAGCCCACAGAAATTATACAAATTAAAACTTCTCGGCTGCAGGGCATGACTGTCTTCTGCTCTATAATTGTTCTGCAGTCAGGGGACATGCTCAGCCGGAGATTGTGAATTACTATACTATATTACTGTACTATTTTTAAGGGGAAGTACACATCATACAGTAGGTTTGTTACCTGCCAAGAAATAATTGCTGTAATCCTCCATGTGCCAATATAACTCTTTTGTGTGATACTACTCTCATGTAACTTACTTACTGTTGTGCAGTATGCAACAGCTGAATCTTAACATTGAAGTTCATGGATAGCTGTTTGTTTCCATTTTTTTTCTCATTTATATCATCATTAATGTTGATTTATTCCATTTTTTATTTATTTGAGTTATTTCTACAAAACTCAACACAAATTTTCACTTACTAGCCTCTTTTGCTGAATTAAGTTTATTATTTAATGTTATGAGAAGATATCTGCTTCAGCAAGGTTAATGTATAAATCTCAGAAATAGTTTAACATTGTAAAGAACATTTTAATGTGTTGAGACTACGGTATGAAAAACCAGATTTACAGTAAGGTTATATAATTTTATACCTTAACAGTGTGTGTTTGTTCAATCCTGCTACTATAAGCAGTTTAAAATAAATGGATCTGTGAGCATGGCTGGCTATTATAATTCAGCCTGACCTGCAATAGGAATTTCAGTTTGCCAGCTGACAGTTGATTTCTGTCACCTGCCCAAAGTTTCTGTTATGAAGGAAAAATCCTTTTTGCTCATAACTTTTGCCCATAAATGCTAAAGGCCCTGATTCCACAACCTTCCTTTTAATCATGTGCTATGTTGAGTTGAAGTTTGGTATGGCAAATAACCCTCCCACCGGTCAAAAAGGAGATAAAGAATATCTGTGTTCACAATCAGCCTCCCCCCCCCCCCCCTTTGTCTTGTCAGGCCTGGAGGCAGGCTTTCAAAAGAAAAACTCGGGCCAGGTGAGGGTCATTCTCTCAAATGAGCTAGAGTTCCCAGACCAGCAAAGGTAGTGGGCTCATTGATGAGGAACAGCTTGAGAGTAAGTACTCCTTTTCTTTATGAGGCTAGTCTATACTCTTTGAGGAAAAAAGATGGGCAGGTTTATTTCTTTTGTTATAATCCCCAGGATTATCTCACAGCCTTTAGCCACACAAGAGGGTGGGTATTGAGACTCCCTGCAAGACTACTTCCCCTTCTTTGTGAGAAGAAGGGGACCTGGACCTCTCGTGGGTCCTGAAACTATTTTATATCCCCCGGAAGGGGGTGGATTTGCTTAGAGGAACAGCCAGGGGGCTAAGCAACAGGACCAGGCCAGAGGACTGTGGTTGCCTAGCGAATGGTGTATGAGGTAAGCAAGAGGCCTGCCTTCACCCCAAAGGGGTAACCTTGAGACCTAATGTAAATAGGATTAAACTCTGCCTTAAAGTGAAGCATGTAAAGCATGTGCTTAAGTGTCTTGCTTAGTGCATTATTCGCTATGACTAATTTATTTTTTGAAGAGCGGGAAACAATTTGTGGAAAATATGGGTTTGGGGTTTTTTTTAAATACACAACTGAACTTCCTTGTTGCTCAGTCAATGTATGCTACATACACAATCTTCTGCCCTCAGTGAACCCATATTAACAGCACTGACTAGATGTGTTTGGTTCAGGCTGGAAACATAAGTAAGGAGGGGTTGTGACTGGGGTCCTGGTGGGGAGCCAGCTGTGGTCACTTAATTAGGATGAACCCCAAAGAATGAGGCAGACAGTCCCCATAAAGCTGGTGGATATTCCAATACTTAGATTCACCAAACCAGCAAAAAAACAGCTTCTTTATTACCTTACTAGTTACTCAGAAGTCGAAGCAACACAGTTCCCTTAAAAAGAAAAGGAATACTTGTGGCACCTTAGAGACTTAACAAATTTGTTAGTCTCTAAAGTGCCACAAGTACTCCTTTTCTTTTTGCAAATACAAACTACCACGGCTGCTACTCTGAGTTCCTTTAAAGTGATCCATCCTCAGGCCTCCATCCAGCTACCCACGCCAAATATGATGAAAATTTCTGTAAATCTTATTTCATCATATAAAAGAAAAGGTTCTACCAATCCCAACGGATCAGACACATTACCTTCCAGGTTAACGAATGTTTCAGATCTTACCAAAATACATGCTACAGCCAATTCTTATTAACTAAACTAAAAGTTATTAAAAACAAAAGAGAGAGACTATGGTTAAAAGATCAATATATATACATACATGAGTTCAGTTCATTGAGGTTCAGATTCATAGCAGGGATGGTGAGCTTTGTAGTTGCAAATTCAGAATTCAGTTCATAGGTCATAGTCCAATGCCCAAATCTCTCATTCAGGGCATACCAGCGTAACTGGGACCTCAGTCTTGCAACTCAAACTTCCCCTGATAAAGTCTAAGCAGATCTGAGATGACAGAATCAGGACCCAAGCATCTTTTATATAATTTCATGTCTTTTGACAAGTTGGAATTCCTCAGGGACCAAAGGGTAATTAGGATGACTCTGAAGGAGGGCCATGACCTGTACTTAGCTATACAAATTAACATAAGGTCATTTGCTTGTTCCTCCACCATTCACAGTACATTTCAAAGAGAGATGAATACAGATATCCTGTGTTTACAATTCATTTACATGATAGGATGTTCTTTTGACCTTTGAATTATCAAAATACAGCAGGTTTCAGAGTAACAGCCGTGTTAGTCTATATTCGCAAAAAGAAAAGGAGTACTTGTGGCACCTTAGAGACTAACCAATTTATTTGAGCATAAGCTTTCGTGAGCTACAGCTCACTTCATCGGATGCATACTGTGGAAAGTATAGAAGATCTTTTTATACACACAAAGCATGAAAAAATGGGTGTTTACCACTACAAAATGTTTTCTCTCCCCCCACCCCACTCTCCTGCTGGTAATAGCTTATCTAAAGTGATCACTCTCCTTACAATGTGTATGATAATCAAGTTGGGCCAATTCCAGCACAAATCCAGGTTTTCTCTCCCCCCCCCCCCCATACAAACCCACTCTCCTGTTGGTAATAGCTTATCTAAAGTAATCACTCTGTTTACAATGTGTATGATAATCGAGGTGGGCCATTTCCAGCACAAATCCAGGGTTTAACAAGAACGTCTGGGGGGGCGGTTAGGAAAAAACAAGGGGAAATAGGTTACCTTGCATAATGACTTAGCCACTCCCAGTCTCTATTCAAGCCTAAGTTAATTGTATCCAATTTGCAAATGAATTCCAATTCAACAGTCTCTCCCTGGAGTCTGGTTTTGAAGTTTTTTTGTTGTAATATCGCAACTTTCATGTCTGTAATCGCGTGACCAGAGAGATTGAAGTGTTCTCCGACTGGTTTATGAATGTTATAATTCTTGACGTCTGATTGTGTCCATTTATTCTTTTATGTAGAGACTGTCCAGTTTGACCAATGTATATGGCAGAGGGGCATTGCTGGCACATGATGGCATATATCACATTGGTGGATGTGCAGGTGAATGAGCCTCTGATAGTGTGGCTGATGTTATTAGGCCCTGTGATGGTGTCCCCTGAATAGATATGTGGGCAGAGTTGGCAACGGGCTTTGTTGCAAAGATAAGTTCCTGGGTTAGTGGTTCTGTTCTGTGGTATGTGGTTGCTGGTGAGTATTTGCTTCAGGCTGGGGGGCTGTCTGTAGGCAAGGACTGGCCTGTCTCCCAAGATTTGTGAGAGTGTTGGGTCATCCTTCAGGATAGGTTGTAGATCCTTAATAATGTGTTGAAGGGGTTTTAGTTGGGGGCTGAAGGTGACGGCTAGTGGCGTTCTGTTATTTTCTTTGTTAGGCCTGTCCTGTAGTAGGTGACTTCAGGGAACTCTTCTGGCTCTATCAATCTGTTTCTTCACTTCTGCAGGTGGGTATTGTAGTTGTAAGAATACTTGATAGAGATCTTCTAGGTGTTTGTCTCTGTCTGAGGGGTTGGAGTAAATGTGGTTGTATCGCAGAGCTTGGCTGTAGACCATGGATCGTGTGGTGTGGTCAGGGTGAAAGCTGGAGGCATGTAGGTAGGAATAGCGGTCAGTAGGTTTCCGGTATTCTGAATACAGAATACAGCATAGACAGGGACTGTTGATTACATTGTCCATCCTACTCATACACATGTAAATACACAAAACTGCAAACATTATCTCCCATGTCTTCTGTGGGTTAATTATTTTGCAGGATGTTTAACCTTTCTAGCCATGCATCACAGGGGTGTTTTAAAAAAATCACCTTCTGTCTTAGGTAAAGTGTTGTTACTTAAAAGGATCACAAATGCCAAGAGAGAAATGCCAGTGAGAAAAGCAAAATCGCAGCTGCTTATTTTGGATTCATTCTTGTAAATCTTCGTAACCATTTCCAGGATATTATTATTTGTTAGCTTAGTGTTTTATTTTTTCCTAGGAAGGTTGCATTTTTCCTTGCAAATATAATACAGCAATAAAAACAGTTTGGAAATGTTTAATAGAGGTAGGTTTTTAAAAAAACTTTTCCTTGTTGACAGGTTTGTGTTGAGTTGAATGACACTAGAAATACACATTAAATCTATGATAACCCTGAATACTCGTGTTATGCATATATATGCAGTCCTTTGTTTACTCTTGTGGAGTTTTTGGCCTCAGCAACATTCTACGGCAACAAGTACCACAGTTTAATTATACATTTTGTGGAAATGTTTTCTTTTCTTGTTTTTGAATTTGCCACCTTTTAAATTTTACTGAATGGTGCCTTGTTCTTGTGTTATGAGACAGGGAGAACAGAAACTCTTATTCTACCTTCTGTAGGTCATCTATTTTATATACTTTTTTCTGGTCCCTTTTTATTCATTTACTTTCTAAGACAGGGTGCCCAACATGCAGGCTGTACACAGCCCAGCATAGCATTTCATAAGGCCCATTGCCTGTTTCAACACAATATACTAATGGCCAATTAATTAGTGTTTTATCATGTTAAAATTTTAGTTTACAGATGTGTGTAAATAGACAATACTGTACAGAGGTTATTTCTACCTAAATAGCTACCATGCTGAACTTAAAATATAAATCAATACAGGTGACTTCAAATCTCAATAAAATATGTAAAATCTGTTTGGCCCACACAAGGCTCTGATTAGGTTTATGTGGTCCTCTTGTGTAATAAGGTTGGGCACCACTATTTTAAGGTAAAGAATCCCAATAAAGTAGAGGGTCACAGACCTATTGCATCTGTAGGCTGAGCTAATTCCTCCCACAAACTTTCTGTGTGTCACCCTCCATCCCCCTCTATTTCAGGGTCTTGGTTTGTTCTCCATTTCCCCCCTCTGCCACATACCTGGGGCTCTGTGTCTCCTCTCCGACTCATTCTAGTGTAATCTATTCTATTCAGTGCAGGTTCTTACAGTGTATTCATTGCTACAGTATCTGAAGGTATATCTTAAACTACCAAAAAAAAAAAAATCCTGCAGCAGTGAGTCTCAGATCCCACTGACTCAGGCTGGCAGGGCTCTCACACTGTGGGGCTAAAAATAACTCTGTAGATGTTCCCACTTGGGCTCTGAAACCAGGCAATGGAAGTGAGTCTCCAAGCCCAGGATGCAATCCAAGCAGGAATGTCTACACTGCTATTTTTAGCCTCACAGTGTGAGCCTGAGTCAGTTGACCTGGATTCCGAGTCTTGCTGCAGACTTATTTTTATTTTTATTTTTTTTTTAACATTAAGCAACATGATTAAAATCTGTCACGTGTGGTTTGTTCTCTTATCCTTTCCCCAGGGGAGAAGAGCATGCAGAGGAGCATCTTTTTGCAGTATATATTTTCCCCTTTAATATACATGTTTGTTAAAGAAGGCAAGATCAAAGAAATGAGACTCAGTCACACTTGGAGCAGAAGGTGGAGAAGTTTGAAGGGCCTTCGTTGCTGGAGGTGGGAATGTTTATCACACACACTCAGACTGATTCCTGAGAAAGATCTGTCTCCCATTCATTCCCTCTTCCCCCATGCTTGGAGCTTTGTGTGCCCTAGGGTCTCCCATTCTCCCAACCCATGTAAGGGGTTCGGTGCACCCCCAATTTCACCCCTACCCCTCTTGTGCCTCATTTCTTCTTCACATGACAGGCAGTGTGTGTGTCCTCATTTCCACCTCCCCCATGCCAGGGGTTTTTTGTGTCCTCCTGTGACAGGGTGTGGCCGTCCACTCCTGTCTTCCTGCACAAATGTCTCTGACACCTTTGGTTTGTAACCACCTCTGTGTGCTTTGTTTTTTGTTGTATCAGCCACCACCCTTTTTACAGTCCTGTGCAGCAATTCTGTTCAGTGACATAGAAATATCATCCCCTTTTGTCAGACGGGAGAGAGGGAAGAGATCCTTACATGCAGAAATGTGACTTGTCCCTGGCCTCAGCCAGCCCAGCTTCTCCCACCTGTTACACTTCCGTCCTGTGCTCCTTTTCTTCTCTTGCTGTTAATGATCTAATTAGTTTATTAGCACTCCCCCGCCCAAGATGATCTAGTAATTAGCCACTCCTTCCCTCAATCAGGCCCACTCTGGGGGAATAAATGGGATTTACAGTGACAATAGTGCTCATTCTCAGCACTCTGTCACATCCCCTTACCTCCTCCCCCCACACAAGAGCTTTCCCCTCACCCCCCGCATGCCAAGAACTCTGTGAGCACACCCATTCCTCCTTCCTCCCTCCACAATATCTCCACCATTTTTATATATTTTCTTTCTGTCTGGGTGAGAAGTCATTCAAGGTTTTAACATGCTAAACTCTTTTAGGATGATGAGCAAAGAGGAGATGGCCGGTATTAACTGGCATTTTATAGAGTAGTGATTTTTTTCAACCTGTGATTTGAGGACCTCTGGGTTCTGTAGACTATGACTAAGATTCCCAAAAAATTGTAGGAATCCGCAAATGAAAAAAGGTTGAAACCCACTTTCATAGAGAAATACAGAGCTGGTTCAAGCTGCTGTGTCTGCTAACAAGGTGTCGGGATCTTCATGTGCCCCCCATTTCCTGCTTCTCTGCTGACGTTCATCAAAATTGTTAGGGTTCTTCTCTTCTATGCTTAGAGCAGGATGCTGGAACTAGCCTGAAGTAGTTATAACAAACAAATACATGATTTCTACTTTCAACACCCCAGTATAAAAATTGTTCCAGCATCCCTGGCTTAGAGTATTCCCTGAAAACTCAGAATTGATCAGATGCAGCATTCAAAAGTTAACATGTTTGTCTTCTGGCAGGCGCCTCTCAAGCGCCGCCTCGTGGCTGGGGAGGCTCTGCAGTGCTCTGTCTCTGTGCTCGGGGCCCTTTAAGCACTCCACAAACACATTCTTCCTAAGTTCACCAGAGATATTAACATAAAAATTCTCAAGCCCCTGCTCCCAGTCTTCTCGCTGGGGTCTCCCAGGCCTTCCCAGTCTAGAATCCTTTTTTCCCCTGAAAACTCAGGATTCCCTCCTGGAGTATACTCATGGCCAGTAGACTCTGTAGTCTCTCTCTCCCTGAGCTTCTCCCTCTCTGAAGCTTCCTGCTGTTCTTTTTACTCAGGTGTGTCTACATAGGGCTGGTCTTCACTATGGGAGATTGACGTTGCTGCAATAAATTTAGCCGGTCTAGTGAAGACCCACTAAATAGACAGCAGAGTGCTCTTCAGTCAACCCTGATACTGCAGGTCCCCGAAAAAAGTAATGGAAGTCGACTGGAGAGCATCTCCCATTGATGCAGCACAGTGAAGACACCGGGGTAAGTCGACCTAAAGGTACGTCGACTCCAGCTACATTATTCATGTAACTGGCGTAGCATAACTTAGGTTGACTTACCCCTTTAGTGAAGACATCTCAGGCCCCCAACCTCTATCCATGAAGGGGCAAGCCACCCTGCTAGTGTTACATACAGATAGACAATCAAAGAACTGCCATCTAGCTGAGTGTAGAGGCTTGTTTTTCTTGGACAATAATCCCAGTCTTTTCATTCTCTACATATGAGAGTTTCTCATGCCCCTAATCACTTTAATTGCTATTCTCTGGGCCCCCTTTCAATCTGCAATATTGTTTTTGAGATGGGGTTCTCAGCACTGCACAGAATATTCAAGATGAGACCAGACGATTGGTTTATATAATGGCATTATAATATTTTTCTTATTTTCCATCCCAGTCCTGAAGCATTCTAACATCCTGTTTGCTTTTTTGCCTGCATCTGCATATTGAGAAGAGGTTTTCCTTCAGCTGTCTACAATGATGTCCATGTCTTTTTCTTGGGTTGATACAGTGAATTTAGAACCCTGTAAGGTGTATGAGTACTTTATTTTTTTCCCTCTATTGTGTATTATTTTGTATTTGTCAACATTAAATTTAATTTGCTATCATGTTGCCAATTCACCTAGCCTTGTTAGATCGCTGAAGTTCCTCTGTTATCTCTAGATTTGACAAATGTAAATAAAGTTACAATCTGCAAATTTTGCTACCTCAGTGTTCACCCCCACCACAACTACCACCTTCCAGATAACTAGTAAATATGGTAAAGAACATCAGAACTAATTTGTACCATTGAGGCACCTAGCTGTTCACCTTTTTCTATGATGAAAATTGACCTTTTCTTCCTACTGTCTGTTTCTTGCCATTTGACCTCGTTTTGGATCCAAGGCAACTGTTTGCCTTTCACCGCATGACTTAGTTTCTTTAGTAGCTTCTTGAAAAGTACCTTGTCAAAGTCCTTTTAAAAGTCTATAATTATGTCAACTGGTTTGCCTTTATCTACTTCTTAATTGATATGTTTAAAAATTAGTAAGACTAAGACTTGATTTTCCTTTGGAGAAACCATATTGGTTAGATGCTAACACATCATGATCTTCATTGAAATTGGGTGGACAATATGTTATGATATTGCAAGAACTTCTCCTAAGATTTGCTAGGCTACCAATAGATGGATATACCTATCAACTGATTATGATCTTCTGACATTTCTATAATTTATAGATTTAGAAAAAAGAAATTATAATATCACGATGCAGCTCCCAAAGTGCAGCATATACAGTCTTTAAAATTGTTTTCTTCATTTCTTCCGTTTATCCATTTTATTAGATTATACCATTTTTCAAATGACAGTACAGCTTCTTACTCTGCTTACTGGTTAATAAAGCAGTGGGTCAGCTTTCTAGTGTCAGCAGGTACTTCAAAAATTCTTTCCATTCTTAAACAGTCACTGTATTACAGGATTTTTCACATCAAGTATTCAAAGGACTTTCCATCGTTTCAGGCTCAGCTGTGCATGCACATTTTTTTCAGCTTAAAACTGTATATTGTAGTTTTCAAACATTGATATCCAGTTCCTATAAATATGTATATTTCCCACTAGGCCATGCCTGCTGTATTCAGTTTCACATAATGTACAGAAAGAAATTTGCAATTAATGTGCGCATGTGTACACACACGCACTGACCACCACCAAACATTTAAAAGTATGGTAACTCTTTTTTAAAGAATGACAGGAGTTCAAAAACCTTCACAGTCTGTAAATCACTTACATAGACTAAGTAGACTGAAGTTCATACTAAAAAGATAAATACATAGCTGTGCATTATATAACACTGTATTAAGTGGCAAACTCCAAGTGCTAGTGCACACAGAAATATTTGATTTGAAATGTTCTAGTGAGATACATTTTGAACGCGATCATGCAAATATTTTGCACAACGCTTGTATGCGAGCTGTTCACTGTTGTTTATGTACCATTGTTACTTGATCAGCACATTTAGTTAGGGTACCATAAAATGACATAATGGGAAAGGGAACCATTAAAAACAGTTTTCTGTTTTGCCTTCCCTTACTTCTGTTTCATCTGCTTTTTATTCAGCAGATAACTCTAGTGCTACCATAGAAAATTTGAAAATGCTTCTAATAGTAGGTCTAACATGGAAGTTGCTGAGCAGCTGCAACTACCATTCTCCTTTTTACATCTCCTCACCCCCTCCTAGGATGATGCTCACTGCAAAGTGCAAGTCATCTGACTAAAGGTGATTGGAAATAAACTTGGATGAAGTATTCAAAAACTTCAGAAATACACTTCTTTCATATTGTGATTCAGTTTAGAAATTTTGATCAATTTAATAATGGAGCCTATGGAATTGCATGGTATGAATTTGACAAAGGTCTCATTTTTTAAGTGAAAGTGTAGATGGGTTTTTATTTTTTCTGAAACAAAATTTCCAGTTGTGTTGCACACTTTTTTGGGTGGTGACTGGAGGGTAAAGTAAAGGGTATTAAAATGGTCTAGAACAAAACTACAAATATTTTTCATTAAATATCACTTTTTAAATATCACTTTAAAACATCTATTTTCACAATTCTAGTCAGTAAATAAGACTTGCCATGTCAAAAGAGATCAAAAGCACATCTTATCCACGATTATTTTCCTAAGGCCTGGTCCACACAAAAAATTTAGACTGACATAGATATGTTGCTCATGGGTATGAAAAATTCACATGCCTGAGCACTGTACCTATGCTAACCTAAACCTGGGTGTAGATGTAAATAGGCCCACAGAAAAATGCTACCACCGCTGGAGGAAGTGGAGTTCCTACAGCAATGGGAAAAAACCATTTCATTGCTGCTATTGTAGTCCCTGTAGTATAGACAAGTCCCTAACAGTGGTAAAGCCAGGTATTTCAGAGGAGAGCATAAAACATTATAACTCATTTAGTTGAGTAATAGCCCATATAAAAGGTGTTTGGGGTTGTTTTTTTTTAATCCCATTCTGTGACTGGTACAGGTAGTTCTTGTAACTTTAACAATGGCCAATGTACATAGATGTTTAAACCACACATTTCTAATTCAGATGTAAAACTAATTATTTTTCCCAAAAAAATATCATGTAACCATGAGCTAGAGGGAACACTTTAATTCTAGTTGAATTTAGATTTGTGAAGAACTGAAATGAAATAATTTTTATCAAGGCTCTGTCCAGGGGATAGAGAAATATTTGTTGTTTTTTCATGCCAGTAATAAATGCAAAGGCGCATTCCCACCATGGGAGTGGTATAGGACGAGGGTTGTTTTTGGTCTGCTGTGGCCATCACAGAGGTCACCTTTTTGGAACGAGGAAGGAAATTTTTCCCCTCCTCAGGATGGGTCAGGAGGCTAAGTTCAAAATGTCACAATGTAGCAGGCTCCTAATGTCTGGTACAGTGAGGAGACAACCTTCTTTTCCCCAGTCCCTTGATCCTCATATGAGGTGAGGTCATTGGGGTTCCATCAATGGGCTGGGACCAAGTGTTGAGGGGTAGGGTGCTGACAGTAGCCCTCCATCAGACAGAAATAATTAAGGAAGGAATCATAGAATCATAGAATATCAGGGTTGGAAGGGACCTCAGGAGGTCATCTAGTCCAACCCCCTGCTCAAAAGCAGGACCAATCCCCAATTAAATCATCCCAGCCAGGGCTTTGTCAAGCCTGACCTTAAAAACTTCTAAGGAAGGAGATTCCACCACCTCCCTAGGCAACGCATTCCAGTGTTTCACCACCCTCCTAGTGAAAAAGTTTTTCCTTATATCCAACCTAAACCTCCCCCACTGCAACTTGAGACCATTACTCCTTGTCCTGTCCCCTTCTACCACTGAGAATAGTCTAGAACCATCCTCTCTGGAACCATCTCTCAGGTAGTTGAAAGCAGCTATCAAATCCCCCCTCATTCTTCTCTTCTGCAGACTAAATAATCCCAGTTCCCTCAGCCTCTCCTCATAAGTCATGTGTTCCAGACCCCTAATCATTTTTGTTGCCCTTCGCTGGACTCTTTCCAATTTATCCACATCCTTCTTGTAGTGTGGGGCCCAAAACTGGACACAGTACTCCAGATGAGGCCTCACCAATGTCGAATAGAGGGGGACGATCACGTCCCTCGATCTGCTCGCTATGCCCCTACTTATACATCCCAAAATGCCATTGGCCTTCTTGGCAACAAGGGCACACTGCTGACTCATATCCAGCTTCTCGTCCACTGTCACCCCTAGGTCCTTTTCCGCAGAACTGCTGCCTAGCCATTCGGTCCCTAGTCTGTAGCTGTGCATTGGGTTCTTCCATCCTAAGTGCAGGACCCTGCACTTATCCTTATTGAACCTCATCAGATTTCTTTTGGCCCAATCCTCCAATTTGTCCAGGTCCCTCTGTATCCTATCCCTGCCCTCCAGCGTATCTACCACTCCTCCCAGTTTAGTATCATCCGCAAATTTGCCGAGAGTGCAATCCACACCATCCTCCAGATCATTTATGAAGATATTGAACAAAACCGGCCCCAGGACCGACCCCTGGGGCACTCCACTTGACACCGGCTGCCAACTAGACATGGAGCCATTGATCACTACCCATTGAACCTGACAATCTAGCCAACTTTCTACCCATCTTATAGTGCATGGAATCATGACCTGAACTGTATGAGTTCCCACATGAGTTAATGAAGTTATGGCCTTAACTAAAGCACATTCCTTGCATTTTGTCTGTCTTTCTGTGTGTCCAGGACAGCGCTTACCATGCCTGAAACACTACGTGCCTTATTGTCACTTTAGTCCTGCAATTTATAAATGCTAAAATTGTTTAGAATGTTTTGGATTTATTTTTTTGTGTTTGAAGTTGTACAGGAGTATTACAGATATTGTGCTATCTATTTCAAATTAGCTGATACTATATTGTAAAAAAATAATAATTGTAAAATGTGCATTTTAACAATTCCATAGCCATATAGTTTTCCTATGATCTAGTTAATGGAGGAAAGTATTAAGAATGAATCTTCTGTCTTTGAGTCTCTATAATTGTTCATATATGTTGATTGATTTACTATCGTTAAAACTGTTGGAGTAAGTTGCAATTAAGAAGTATGCATTCTTAATGAAACTATCTAACTTCAACTGTTTCAAAAATCAATACAACCTCTTAAAGAATATGTGCCATTTGTCATTCATTACAGCAATGTGTATGACTGCGAATGTGTGTTCAATATACGTAGACTTTTGAAGAATATTTTCATGTATATTGTTCATTTTATTTCTCTGTTGTGGAACATTAGCACATCTTTCGAGAAACTATTTTGTTTCCATTTTTAATATAAACTAGCATTTTGCACTCACAATAAGCAGAGTTAACAGTAACAACCCCAACACTTCTTTACAGTAGATCCATGTGTTTGAAAAGTAAACTTTACTGAAGAAAGCAATGGTTTATCTGAATTTATCATTCTTCAATGTATTTCAAATAAAGGGTGGTGGTATTTGTATGCAAATACTGTATCTGATTTGACATATATAAGCCTTCTGGGATTCCAGAGCTAAAAATATGCACCTCTCATTTTCCACATTTTATCATTACATTCAGCATTATTGGTAGAAAGATTTATGGTTATTTTAATAAAAAAGTAAAGTTCAAATTAACTTCATTTTTATAATATAAGTGCATCAATCAATCTTAACACAATTAAGTCTCCTGCAATTAATATCATAATTATTGAGTAGCTGAAGGATCAAAATGATCTTGTTGTTTTTTTTTTTTCCAGCATAAGAAAGTAAGTCAGATGACGTCCTCTGTAGATATACTACCATTCAGCCGATACCCTAATTCTCACTTTTTAGGGGATGTCTACACTTGCAGAGTTTTTGTGCTGTAAGTTTCACCAGTGATAGGGAACCATTGAAAGTAAAGTGCTGGTTTGTGTATTCAGTTCCTCAGGCATCAGAGAGCATTTACATTAGCAGCATTTCCATCTCCGATGAAAGCAGCGCTCTAGGGCAGCTTTCCCACAGTGCAGCTCTCTCCACTTTGACGATGGTCTTGTGGTCACCGAGGCACTATGGGATATCCTCCGGAGGCTAAAAGCTGTGTAAACAGGAAGAACATGTCTTCACTTGCACTTCATCACAAAAGCATCGCCGGTAAGAGCTGTATGCCTCTCGTGGAGATGGTTTTCTTTTTGCGTTGAAAAAAGTAATTAGCAAGTGTAGACGCTCCCATGGTTTTTGTGCAAAAAAGGGACTTTTTGCACTTTAAATGGCAAATGTAGACATGCCCTTAGAAATTTAACTTTTTTTCCCCAGTAAAAGTGCATATTGAATATGTCTCAGTCATAACTGAAATGTGTATGTAGGACACATTTGCAAACTTTCATAAGAATGAAAAGTTACTCTAGATGATTAATTAAAATAAAATGAATTTGATGTCTTGTTGTTTGTAAATAGTATCTGATTAACTGTGTCCCAGAAATGTAAAAGTGAGATGTTCTTACAACTTTGACCAGAATTGTGACAGGGTGTACTAGGCCATTTGAGGCTTCCTGCTGGAGGCCTTGTGGTCCTACCATAACTTTCCCCGGAAAAGGAGCAGTGAAGTGGGTCCTCCAAGCCTGCCTAGACTGGCTGCTTCTTTGCCCATCAGAGCACTGCAGGCTCAGATAAAAGAAGCAACAGGGGAAGAGAAGGTCAGCTGCTGGCTGAGACCAGAAGCGTGAGGAAGGACTGGATGGCTATGAAACTCCCCAGGTAAAGATACTGGGGGAAGAGCCTTCTGAAGCAGGGAACAGAGAACCCAAGGACCATAATCCTAAAGTAATGGATAAAGGTGTTGGGACAGAACAGGAAGCAGCCCAGGGAATGCAGCAGCAGAAAATATTAAAGAAAGCAGCATGTGTTTTTGTTATTTGTAGAGTCCCTGCATTGAGACCTGGAGTAGGTCCAGGTCCCCCCACTGACAGAGTGGCCAAAGCCCCGAGAAGGGGGCAAGTTTTGTTTAGAAACTCAAGAAAGGGGCTAGAATTTAAAGGGCTCAAAGGCGGGACTGAAGAGCCTGCAGAGGACCCACCATTTGTTGGATTTGGTAATCCTGCAAAGGGGACTGGATTTGAAGGATTGACCTATCTGGAGAGCTGGGGCAATAAGAACTGTTAAAGGTGAAGTATGTCCAGGGCAAAAGCCCTGGGGACACTGCTCTATATGCAGGCAGACGAGGTCTTAGAGCTAGCACAGAAGGGGGTGAGGACTGAATCCAGAGACAGGGGATAAAGACTTTAACAAGGGCACAGGGTCAGGCCCCATTGGACCTTTTACCCTGGAAGGGTTTTTGTTCATATGTTCATATATTTTAGACAATGTGTGACTTAGCTGGAGGGCTGAGTCAATATAGACACACCTGACAAGGTTAACACTGACGGGGCACCGGGAGCAGAAAGAGAGAGAGTGTAGCGGTTCACACCTAACCAACATGAGGTGCTCGTGAGAGCAGGAACAATAGGTTAAAATAGGATCTAAACTGTTTGATGGAATTACTCAGGACCATAATTGGGGTGAGATGGTCACAGTGAAGAAGAAATGCTGATTATAGTAGGAGAACAGGGCAATGACCACTAGACATCAAAATAAGCCAGGAGGATTTGATTTTTTTGACATATGAAGGGGGAACTCCATTTTTCCTCATTCATGACTGAGGCATTCAGCAGCTGAGGATCTATCTCATGGTTCTGTTTTCAGCATAGCTACGCTGAAGTCATGAGAGCTAAGCTCATTTGCATAGGTTGCCAGACACTCAAGCAACCTCAAAATATCCCTGAAAGAGACTGGGGCACTGTTAAGTTAAAGGCAGGCAATGTCAGCTCAGAGACAAAAGCTTGTACTTTACTTTCTCCAGAACATGTCAAAGAAGAGTAGAGCCATCCATGCTGTATATCTCAGGGTTCATGTCTAGAGCAGAACAATTAGAATGGAACTGCTGCTTGGAAAAAGTCAATGAGCACTAGCTTCCAGCTGTACATGGAGAAAGCTGAGGGGACTATCCATACTCTTAAACTAGTAGAGTATACCAGTAGGGCATTGAAGTGTTTGCTGCTCCTTCAAACTATTGTTCAAGGGAGCACTAGGCAGGGATACTGTCTAGCTGCTTTGTGGATGTACCTTCATGTCTTCTTTCTATATATACAGGAAATGTAAGCAAAACAGGAGGAATTTGCCCAGGGATAGCTATATGAAAACTAAACTAGCCAAAAATCATTGTGAGCAGATGAAAAAGTGAAGCCTCATTTCTGCCAGTTGAAAACTGTCATTTTACCTCACAAATCAGACTGAGCTATGAAACGGTAGATTTCCACCTATGAAAAAGTAATAGTTTTGCCTAATACAAGACTTTCACCAGTTTCACTGTGAATAGATGTTTATGGCAGCAGCAAAATTTAAACTAGGATCACATTTGTTAAAATGTATGAAAACTCTCTCTTTGCACCACTATCACACTTTCAAGTACAGAGTTCTAGACTTGAAAGGAAAGTTAAATATTCAATTTGTGTTCATGGGTGTTTTCACCAGAATCCTGATCTGAAAAGTTACACTTCCCAAATCCGTAAACACCATTGTTCCATACAGCTTACATGTCAGATCAGAATGGCTTGAATTTTGAATACTTTCCGGAAACTGCTTGTGTAAAAGGGCTGTAGAAATTATCCAGTGAACAACTTTGCTTGACTAATATATGCAAGAAAGTTGCAATTTCTTCACATGATTAATCAATAGAATTGAGCTGTAAAGTTCATTGAATGTATTGGAGACTATCAATTACTAGGACAGCTCTCATAATAAAGTATGCCACTTTTCACAAAAGACTTGAACAGCTGTGGAATTTTTTCAATTTTATATGGAGTGGAAAACTCTGGCTTGCTAAGAATGGAAACCTAGCTGTCTGGATTTGGTTATATTTGGTAGGAGTTTACTAGGCTTCTGACTACCTAATTGCATTCTCTCTCCTAATGGAGCAGGTTTCTAATATAAAGTGTTTGTGTATGCATAGATAGAATAACAAACATTTACTATTGTAACTGAATTTTCATACAATATTGTAAAATCCATGGGCTGTAGATGAAAGACACAATTAATTTATAAATTAGACACTTGGTGAGCAGGGACTACTGCCCTGATCCTTCTGTCCTAAAAAATGGATGGGCCTTCACCACTTCAACAAAGGAAAACTCAAATAAATGAAAAGGAAGAATATAGTGGATGAGGCTGGCACCCCATTCGTGTGATTTGTAGCAATGGCTGAAGAAGATCAAAAGCCGTTTATACAACAGAGTTCAGTAAAGAAGCTGGAGTAGCAGAGTCTCTACACTCTAGTAAATTCACAGTTGCTGTATAATCTATAAAAACTATATTGTAATATTAGAAGACCTATAGTTGAATATAGCAAGCATGTACTTCAGAAACTAAACTTCATTAATATACATTTATCTCATTACCATTCTTACTACAGTAATATTATATCATAAGAAAAAACTACAGTTTTGTTATGGTAAAAAATTACAATTTTATTTTAAGACTATTATAATTTCACTAAACTTACTTCTGTATTTTCCACATTGTGGTTCTACTATAAAGACTATAATTCTAATATTTTTGTTTGTTTTTTTGCTCTGGATTTTCTATGCTCTCAGACCCTAGAGCCTCTAATTTAGCTTGAGTCCCAAGGCACTGTTTGCATACACTGATGTAACAACTTAGTTTCTGCAAACTTTCAATCAGGCAAATCTGATTCATTATACTTTGCTGTTCAGCCATTTGGGGGATAGAGTTAGTGTGTGGTGTAGCTTTGCCTTAAGTCATGCTTTGAGAGATTTCCACCTCGGTAACATGGTCTGTTTCCTGGAGAAATATACAGAATTAAAATTTCAATATTTCTTTGAAATTGTTAGCTGTCTGCCTAACAGCAGTTAAGCCTTAAGGTGTCTGATTTCCACAGCAGTGGCCATGAGAAACCAAAGACCAGTTTACAATAATTTCAGGTATGTCAAAAACAGTACTACATTACCAGCACATCTTTTTAATATCTCAAGGATCTGTTCTACTTTCAAGCTGTCTAACTCCCTTTACCCATCTTCTTGCCAGTGGGAATCCTGGGGTAGTCATGCCTGAACCCCTCATCAGTGGGACCAGGGGGTTGGTTCCAGGACACAGGGAATGTATAGTGTACACTAGTGCTGCAAACCCAACTTTCAATTTAAAAACTGTTTACAGTCCTTGCTGTTCTAAGAGGGTCCTGAGTCATGCCTGACTAATCTAATTGCCTTCTATGATGAGATAACTGGCTCTGTGGATGAGGGGAAAGCAGCGGACGTGTTGTTCCTTGACTTTAGCAAAGCTTTTGACACGGTCTCCCACAGTATTCTTGTCAGCAAGTTAAAGAAGTATGGGCTGGATGAATGGACTATAAGGTGGATAGAAAGCTGCCTAGATTGTTGGGCTCAACGGGTAGTGATCAATGGCTCCATGTCTCGTTGGCAGCCGGTATCAGGTGGAGTGCCCCAAGGGTCGGTTCTCGGGCCGGTTTTGTTCAATAATCTTCATAAATGATCTGGAGGATGGTGTGGATTGCACCCTCAGCAAGTTTGCAGATGACACTAAACTGGGAGGAGAGGTAGATACGCTGGAGGGCAGGGATAGGATACAGAGGGCCCTAGACAAATTAGAGGATTGGGCCAAAAGAAATCTGATGAGGTTCAACAAGGACAAGTGCAGAGTTCTGAGCTTAGGATGGAAGAATCCCATGCACCGCTACAGACTAGGGACCGAATGGCTCAGCAGCAGTTCTGCAGAAAAGGACCTAGGGGTTACAGTGGACGAGAAGCTGGATATGAGTCAACAGTGTGCATTGTTGCCAAGAAGGCCAGTGGCATTTTTGGGATGTATACATAGGGGCATTGCCAGCAGATCGAGGGATGTGATCGTTCCCCTCTATTCGACATTGGTGAGGTCTCATCTGGAGTAGTGTGTCCAGTTTTGGGCCCCACGCTACAAGAAGGATGTGGAAAAAATGGAAAACGTCCAGCGGAGGGCAACAAAAATGATTAGGGGAGTGGAACACATGACTTATGAGGAAAGGCTGAGGGAACAGGGATTGTTTAGTCTGCGGAAGAGAAGAATGAGGGGGGATTTGATAGCTGCTTTCAACTACCTGAAAGGGGGTTCCAAAGAGGATGGATCTAGACTGTTCTCAGTGGTAGCTGATGAAAGAACAAGGAGTAATGGTCTCAAGTTGCAGTGGGGGAGGTTTAGGTTGGATATTAGGAAAAACTTTTTCACTCGGAGGGTGGTGAAACACCGGAATGCGTTACCTAGGGAGGTGGTGGGATCTCCTTCCTTAGAAGTTTTTAAGGTCAGGCTTGACAAAGCCCTGGCTGGCATGATTTAGTTGGGGATTGGTCCTGCTTTGAGCAGGGGGTTGGACTAGATGACCTCCTGAGGTCCCTTCCAACCCTGATATTCTATGATTCTATGATTGCAGTAGTGAAGAGGGAGCTCATGTTTTAAATCGGTGTTTTTCAAGCTTTTTTTTCTGGGGACCCAGTTGAAGAAAATTGTTGATGCCTGCGACCCAACAGAGCTGGAGATGAGGGGTTTGGGGTGTGGGAAGGGCTCAGGACTGGGGCAGAGAGTCGGGGTGAGGGCTGCAGGGTGAGGCTGGGGATGAGGGGTTTGGGTTTGGAAGGGGCTCTGGGTTTGGAGGACTCAGGGCTAGGGCAGGGGATTGGTGCGCAGGCTTCCCTCATGCAGCTCCCAGTCAGCGGCACAGTGTGGGTGCTAAGGCAGGCTTCCTGCCTGTCATGTTACCATGAACCACACTGCACCCCGGCCAGCAGCAGGTCAAGCTCCTAAGCAGGGGCACGCAAGCAGCTCCGTGTGGCTCTTGCCCGCAGGTACTGCCCCCCCCAGCTCTCATTGGCCAGTTTCTGGACAATGGGAGTGCGGAGCTGGTGCCTGGGACGGGGGCAGCACGCGGAGCCCTTTGGACACCCTGCCTAGGAGCCAGACCTGCTGCTGGCCACTTCTGGGGCACAGCACGATGTCAGAACAGGTAGAGACTAGTCTGCCTTAGCTGGACAGCACCACCAATGGGACTTTTTACGGCCTGGTCAGCAGTGCTGACCAGAGCCACCACGACCCAGTGCTTTACATTCCATGACACAGTACTGGGTCGCGACCTGCAGTTTGAAAACCACTGTTTTAAATAAAGGGCATGAATAATCTCATTGAATTCAGTGGGACGGCTCATATTCCTTAAGTTTAAGCATGCTTAACCACTTCACTGGATTGGACCCAGAGTGCTCAGCACCTTGCAGAAACAAGTCCTTAGCAGATGTTTGTGCAGGGTTGAGGATTGGTCCCCAGTTCTAAAGCTTGTTTGTTTCCTTGAGGAGGAGGATTTAGGAAGTCTCTTCACAAAAAAGTATTGCATGTCAGACTTAACATGATTTTCATAGCAGTTTTTTTATTCCTAGTTGCTATGATATAGTCAGTTATATTAGCCACTGAGACAATCCTCAATTAATTATCAGCCTTTGAAATGTTAAACACAGATAGAAGTAGGTTTGCTCATATCATTTCAAAATAACTTATTAATGTTTTTATGGCATTAAAAATGAGCTACTTATACTAAGCCTATGATTTGAGATTTAGGATAACTTATTTTGTCCTATGAATTATATGGCAAGAAAAACTGATAGTTAATACGCTTATCAACAGATACAATTAGTGGCAACCATTTTTACAGATGAACAAAGCTACAGCATTGCAAGTAGAATCTGTGCCAGACAACTAGAATTTGATAACTGAGCCTGTCAAGAGCACATTGAAGGTCAGCATATATGTGGATGAGACCTACAGTATAGCAAACAATTTATTGGATGATTCAGCAACACTTCCCAAGCAGTATGTCATTCATCATTGTTACAACAACTGAGAGGTATAAATGTGATTAATTTGTTTCTACTATTTTGAAGATTTGGAAACATATATCATTTTTGTTCATTAGACAACTCATTTTTGAAGTAGAGAAGAGCAATAAAATCTCTGTATTTAATAGCAATATAATTTTCAACCAACCTTTCAATCTTGGTGCCAGTCTTTGTATTTTATTTACCTTTGTATATGATCAAAATATATATTGTATGTAAAATCTTCACAAATCTCCTAATATTTAAATATCATTTTCATATGTATAACTTTAGAAGACACCATTAAGAAAGCAATGGGGTTATGTAAGGTGCACACTTGAATTTCCTTCTGTCCCACAATATTGGCTTGGCAGTCATGTCCCATTAAGAGGAATGGGTGGGGGAGGGGAGGAAGTGTGGGGGGGATGATGTGATCACTCCAGCTATCTCCTTCTGTCTGCATGTGGTCCGACTCTCCTCCCTGCTGATACTAGGGTCATCTTCTACCCTCAGTTGCTGCTGTGTAAAATAGAGTTTGTACATGACAAAACAGTAAATACAAATGGCACCCTAAAGATAAGTCCTTAGGGATAAATACTATCTCATCCTACACATGCATGGAGCATTCTATCCACAGCAGACTGGTGGTGTTCAACCGCAAAGTGGGGAGGCAAGATCTGAGGTGCCCACACAGGAGTTCTCCATTAGGTGGAGATCTACTCTGGAGGGACTCCCTCTGAGTGACTGTGGAGGATTTTGAAGGCTATAGATGTGGGAAGGGCTGGGCTACTGTGACCACGACTACTCATATCCTACCATGAGCCCCCTATCCCTTTCCTCCCCAAAAAAAAATCACAGGAGGATGCAAACTAGGCATAGGCTAGTTGATCTGAGGCACGCAGTAGCACTCTGGAGTGGCTCTGCTGTCCCTCTGAAGTCCAGTAGGAAGATTTCTACTCCTATTCATGTAGGATGTATGTCTCAGCATAAGGTTACACTATTAATAAGTTTTGTTGCAGGCTTTTTTTAAAAGAACATGCTGAAGATTAATGACTTTTCTTAGCAAATACTTCTTCACAAGAGGATTATTGTAAGGGATAGGCAAATCTCAGAAAGTTCAGATAATAAACTGAGAGTTTGGATGATCATCTGAAACTCTGGGATCTGCAAAACTGGGAAAGAAATCTGTCATATGCTTTTTCCCAAGATATTTGATATGGTGTGCTTCTCACTGGCCTGGCAATACCACTAGTTTTTGAGGCATTATTTCAGCTGTTCCAGACATGGCAGAATCATACAAAGAAGTATCATACAAATATTAATTAAATCTGAGTTTAGATTGGCTTTACTAAGTCTTAATATTCTGCAGCAAGAAGAGAATTTTTACTTTTGCTGGATACAAATTTGACACCTGAGCACTGTTCCCTCTGAGCTCTGCACGTGCACACAATCCTAAACCCTGTGCACACGGCAAAACACCGTGCGCACAAAAATTTGCACAGAAGCACAACAATTTGCACAGAAGAATTTTTTTGCGCACACGGCCTGTCAAAAATTAGAGGGAACATTGCGCCTGAGATAAATTCTACATTCTTTAAATGACGCTTCCTTGCTCAGTCTGAAACAAGTTAGCCTAGCACTTAGACATGTCCCTTTAGCAGTCAAAGCTTACTACATTAAAAAACGCAGCTTAATGGAGATTAAGAAGGGTTCCTAAATGCTGACAATTGCCTTACAACTGAGTAATTGTGGATTACTATTTGAGACTGACATGATTATAACTTTCACAATGAGAGGTAAGGAAAACCAATTTTGATTTTAATCAGAAAATGTATTTTCTGGGTTAAGTTCTGTAACTCTAACTCATAGTGATAATAAAAAATAATAAGCTAAGCGGGATCAGACTGACAGTAAGTTGGAAAAATACAGCTGTCAGGGCTTTACTTTAGCTATATTATGGCGTCACCACTAACGCCACCCCAGGTAAGTATTTGTCACGTTCATCATAAACACCATTTTTTTAGGGGTTTTGCCTCACCATTTCCATTTTAATCAAGCTGAAACCTTGCTGTCTCTCTGTTTTGTGAAAGTGCATTTTAAAAATATGTATTAGTGTTTAAAATAATGCCAATAAACTGTAACAATTGATTACCATTGATCAAAAAGGAAATTAGTAATATACAGCCTTAAAAGCTACATTTCCATTCTTAAGGAAAATAAGAGTACACAATACAGAGACAAAGCATTGGGAAGGATAAATTGGTTGAACAATAGAAAAGAAAGTCGCAGAGAACTGTCACTCCTCAGGGTGAAGAAAAATGAGAATAGTAAGCCAGTCTAGGTTTTGGCATTGGGACCAGTATTTGACATAGATCTGTTCTGGGAATGGATGAAATTAGATTTTTTAAGAAAAGGTTTTAAAGAAAGAATAGACAACTTTAAATATAAGACAAATCTTTAACGATAACTCTACTACCAAATGCTAATATGGTACATTAGTCTTGTTTCCATTGACCCAGTTAAGTCAATTTTTAGTCTGAATGCCAATGGTTTCGATCTGTTTACCCTTCCTTCTCACACACTTTTTACATCTCCACAGTTCTCTTCAGATGATGAACTTGTGCTATATTTTATATTTATATTTAGTTTATATTTCATTGCTAAGATTTGTTTGTAGAGTTTCCTTTTATCGAGACTCCATAAAGTAGATTTTACTGTTTTTATATAATAGTTTGAAAATCAACTTCCCAAAGGAAAAAGTAAAACTAGAATCTGGTGAACTCTTTCAAAAGGTTTTTATAATTAGGCTTCAGGGAAGATTAAAAATCAGAGCTGCATTAGAGCTGACAATATGGCAATCAGATTTGATATAACAGAATAAATGACCTGAATCCATCACAGAGAATTAAGAAAATATAAATGATTCACTTATGCCCTTTATGTTTTCAGTGTAATTTCAAAACTTTATATTTTAATAGACATCCTTTATAATATCAAGTAGGATATGGGAAGCAGAAATCACCTACATTATAAGCACTATTTGTTTTAAGGATTCACCATTTTGGAGTACTTTACAAGTGAAATATAATCAGAATAAAAAGTCTGTAAATGCTAGTGTCATAATGTGTACCTTAGTCAAGTGGCTTGATTCAGCATCCATCCTATATTGATCTTACAGTACCAGTTGTAGCTCTGAATTATCACATAAAGAGAGATTCATGCCATTATTCATGGTCATCTGGTTTAAGCATATCCTGACTTTAAATTCAAGCTCCATAATAAGATACTGACTAGTGCTTGCAAGATGTCAGAAGTGTCTTCTCTTTAAGTAAGTAATGCAGTGACTTCACCTCAAAACACTCTAAGGCCTCAATTCTGCAAAGCTTTCTTTAATTTTATGCACTGTAAGTAACCACAGAAAAGGAAGCTGAAGTATGCAAAATTCAGCACATGCATGTCTCTTCAGGCTTGGGAACTAAGACCTAAATGGTATAATTATAAATAAATCATATTCAAGAGAGAGAAATCAGATTGAAACAAAATAAATTTCTTGTTACCCTAAAATTATTTATTAGGGGGATCAAGCATTATTTGGTGGGTAGTTTTGTAGTACCAATGAAACCATCTTATAAAAATATCAACAAAAATTAACTAGATTATATTAGAGCTAGGTATGACTTAGGTATCTTTAAAAACAACAACAACAAATTTACCATTGGAACTATGTTGAATGATCATTTATATGCATGCATGAGCATACACAGTAGGCAAAGATCATTTGCCAACTCCGATATTATTTTAGCTTTTGGTACATTGTAGGAATAGGCTACAGGTATTGACAACATCCCAGCAGAACTGATGAAATTTGAAGGAGAAATAGTAATAGATGTACTCACCAAGATCTGCCACACTGGTAAGTGGCCCTCCACGTGGTCACCGTCACTAATTATCATTCTGCCAAAGAAAGGCAACCTGCAATTGTGTCAAAATTACTGGACCATAAGCTCAGTTAGCCATCCCAGCAAAGTGATGTTGAAAGTCATATTGAACAGATTGAAGCTGCAAGCCGAGAATATCATTGCTGAAGAACAGGTTGGGTTTCATGCAGGAAGAAGTACCACAGAACAGATTTTCAATCTTCGTGTTCTATGTGAGAACTACTTACATCACCAGTAGGACATCTTCCACATCGTTGTTGACTTCAAGAAGGCGTTTGATAGAGTATGGCATGAAGTTCTAAGGGCAACCATGAAGAAACACAATGTTGGTCATAAGCTTATTCTTACCATTAAACAAGTATATGCCAAGGCCAGCAGTACAGTTCTTATCAATGGCACAATAGGAGAGTGGTTTTGCACCACTGTTGGAGTCCGGCAAGGCTGCCTTCATTCGCTCACACTGTTCAACATCTACTCGGAGTGCATAATGGCTGATGCCCTAGAAGATCACAAGTTCAGAGTCAGCGTTGGGGGGCGAACAATCACAAATCTTCGGTTCGCTGATGACATTGATGGCCTGGCAGGCAGCAAAGATGAACTTGCCAATCTTGTGAAAGGATTGGATGAAACCTCCGCAAAATATGGCATGGCAATCAGTGCAGAGAAAACCAAGCTGATGACAAACAAATGTGGTGGGATCAGCTCACATATCACTATCAGTAGACAAGAGCTGGAGACAGTGAAACAGTTCAAGTATTTGGGAGCAATCATCATTGATGAAGGATCCATAAATTTGGGCAAGAACTGCGCAAACAGCAGCAGCAGTGGCAAAGCTAAAGCCAATTTAAAGGAATAAGAACATCTCCCTGGAATCCAAACTGAAACTGCTTCATGCATTGGTCATCTCCATTTTTTCTGTATGTGTGCGAGACGTAGACCCTTACAGCAGAACTTGAATGGAAAATACAGGTAGTAGAGATGAGATACTTCCATAAAATCCTGGGCATCTCCTACTTCAACCACATCACTAAAGAAGAGGTCCACAACATCATCACCCAATGCGCTGGGTCATATGAAGACCTCCTGACAACCGTGAAGAAGCGCATGCTGAAGTGGTATGGCTATGTAACAAGATCATCTGGCCT
The DNA here is from genome assembly GCF_965140285.1 of Lepidochelys kempii. NCBI lineage: Eukaryota > Metazoa > Chordata > Testudines > Cheloniidae > Lepidochelys > Lepidochelys kempii. The sequence continues at coordinate 72,342,101 of NC_136388.1, forward strand.
ATCCAAGATCATCCTCCAACGGACAGTACAGGGGAAGAGAAGAAGAGATAGACAGAAGAAGAGAAGGATTGACAACATAAAAGAGTGGACAAGAATGGACTTCACAGAGACTCAAGCACTGACACACAATTGTCAGGGGTGGAGACAATTGGTTGATTGCTCATCAATGATGGTGCCCCAATGACCAATGCAGTTATAGGAGTGGTGATTGTGGTGATATTGTATTAGACCTGCTAAATTTCCCACAACTCTAGAAATCAGTTCATTCCCAAAAGTTAAGTGTTAACCCATATGTTTTCATCTCTTTCTACTGAAAATGTAGCCCTAAAGCTTTAGAGGATCCTTTACCTAGAAGCTGGTGTCTGACACTTCATGAATTGTGATTTAAAAAATAGCCTGTTTGTCACTGTTCTTTGTAATTAGTATGAACATGTGGGAAATGTGTGTTTTAATATCTAGCATCTGTAAGTATCTTTTTGCTACAGAGTTTAAATGAGAATGGATTCACACTGAACCATTTTCTATTCTTGTAATAACTGATGCCAGAAAAATAGCATGTCGGGTTGTTATTGCAGGCTTTTTAATCTCTGATAACAGCAGAGGGTTCTGTATTTTGATTGACTTTTTATTCTACTTAATTCACAGAGATTAAGGAAACTATAAGAAGGGAAGCAGAATGGCCAGCCAATCAAAATAAAGAAAATGTGGAAGTTCTTAAATAAACAGGACACTATTCTAAATTGATGAAAATATGTGCAGCATTAAAACTATCGTACAATAACATCAAATAGTGCTACCATGTGGTAACTGTATAAACAACTTAGAATTTTCCTCTATTCTCCTAGCATGTTACAATGATTGTGTCTTCCCTTGACACTGACAAACATCATTGATCTAGAGCGCTACTACTAGCCATCTGAATGGTTATCAGTTATAGCATAATAGATGTGTGTGGTACTGCACAGATATGAAGAGAAGATTTTAGAGTGTACATCTTTCTCTCTTTTTTTGTGTTAAAGAGATTGATCAGTTCCATTATGCATTTTGAATCATGTTAGTTTTAAGGATTTTGTTTTTATTTTTGTTTTGAATAAAGTCTATGATTTAAATTGAATCTGACAGCTTACTCTGAGATGTTAAAGGATAGGTGATTAGTGGTTAAAGGATAGCTGAAAGAAATTAGCTTTGGGGAAGCACTTGGTGGAAATGAAGTTGCATGGGGTATTGGGTTAGGGAAGCTGTTCCAGGCATAGGAAGCAACATGACTCAAAGTTGTGACAGTAAAAAGAGCCACAATGTCGGCAGGGATAGCACCATGCAAAACCTTTGGTATAAAGACTAGGAATCTGAATATGATGTGAAAAGAGAGGAAAGCCAGGGGAAATACTCAAAAGAAGGATTTTTTTAGTCCTCTAATTCATGGTAGTGGGGTGCAAACGGAGAACCTTTCTCAACTCTGCCTTCCTGATACTGCAAAGACTTACACACATGCTTAACTTTAACTGTGAATAAATTTAAATTTATGCACATTGCATAAACTAAACCATGCACTCAAGCCTTTACAGGATCAGAATCTTAAATTCCTGCTTTGTAGATGTTTACTTTGGAGAGATTACTTTGTATAGTATATGGTCCGTACCAGACAAGTGGTATGGGCAGAATAGTTAGGAAGAGGTGAAAATAACCATATGAAACTATTCTTGTGACAAAGATTTTAATGAAAATTAAAAACAGTATAAATTTAATCCATTCACAACACAATCAAGCTTTTAATTATGTAGTTATCCTTATGTGAAAACTTGGGCCCCAATCCTGTGAACAGATGCTTTGGTGCAGACGTTTACATCCACACCAAGTCCTTATGGCTTCATTAAGACTTGGTTCAGGTACAAGAACCATGGTGGCAGATCATTTCATACAATTGGAACCTGTATTCAAAGTGTTCCTTGGTTTAGGACTAGTAATGTTCCTTATCTAGACAACCGGTATGCCCATTTTCAACATTATACTGAAAATTTGCTCATTCAGAATTAGAGAACTAGATACCCAGTTATTCTAATAGGTTAAAGAATGCATTGATTTTGAGAATCTCAGATAATTATTGGTACAGAACTCTTTTATCTCATCTCCCCAGTACTTGTCATCATGACCTCTTACTGCTTTATGGGGGAGGGAGGTATTTTGGCTATCCAATTTTCAGCAAAAATTTTTTCCTCTAACCTGGAAAAGTTTTGGTGCATACAAATAAATTGTACATTCATGATGAAATGCATTTAACTGGCGATTAAGCCACTGACATTTCTAGGTAGCAACTCATTGACTCTGAGTTTTGTAAATCTATGTTGCCTCTCAGATACTGCCATCCTTAAGAAACAACTTTCCTGCAGCACTCTTGTCAATATAAGTGAACTAACTAGTAGTAGCTTTGTGATACTTAAGTGCGATTGGTTTAGTGACATCATCAGAAGCACCATCTACCAAAGGTCAACCTTCATGGACTGTAAACCCTTTTAGGATCTATATTCCCTGGAAAGGAGGGTATTCAAATATTAATCCCCGTATGTGGATTAACTGGCCAAGCTCCTACCCTGTATTTTTGACTGCACCCTATCTGATCTGTCCAACACAGTATAGAAATGTTTAGCATTCAGCGTTGAATTTCTATCCTACTATCATAATCTGCAGGAAGAAGCTGCAAACATTATTATAACTCCTGGAAAGGTTCTTAACAGAGTTGCTCCCTATTAATTTTTATAACTGTCACTCTTTGCTCTAATAGTGATGTTTTTTCAGATCAGCTTAAACGGGGGAGAGCAAGATTTCAGGAAGATATGCTTACTCGTGTTTAAGGGGAAATAAAGACAACCTTTTCCATTCCCTATCATATTCCTGAGCATACGTGCTTGATCACACAGCAAACTGGATGGCCTCTGCAGCTAGTCTTTATCCATAATATCAAAACATTGGTATATTTGTAAGTCTCTTTCTCACTTTATTGAAGGTGCATACCATTCTTATCACTCTTAAATGAATTTATTGCTAGTTCAGCTCTCTTTTTCTGAAGGAACTGTCAGTTTTATCACAAGTATCACTTCTTCAAATTCAGCTTCACTCCTCACTCTGCTAGGTTTATAGAATCCCCAGTGAGAACCTCATATTTGTTTCTTTCCTCCCTCTGTCAAATCCTAAAACACAAAGACCCTATTTACCTATGATATATTTTATCTAGGCAACTGTATAGCATGTACACTATGACAAATGCACCTTGTCATCCATTGAAATGATAGCAGCCCCTAAGATAGTGGTACATTGCTGCACACATAGTGAAATTGCAAAGTCTCTCTTCCACCTCACAAAGTCCTTTGCTATATTCTCTTTCAGCACAGAAAATTTACTGTACGTTGAATGGTATTTCCAAATGACCATTACTTGCTGAAATAAAATACTAAATTTTTCAAAATTTGCCCAAAGAGAATTTACTCTTTGCTGTAAGAGATGATAATACTTTGCACTTTCATCCAAAAATCACAGAGCACTTTATAAGTGTGGGAAACTGAGGCACAGAGCAGTCAAGTAACAACATTCAGAAATGGAATTTCAGTCCTGTCCTCTAAGTGGCACTGACTTCCCTCTACTAGACTCTTTTGTTCCTCAAAACGATTTCAAGCAAAACTATATCAGTTTCTTTCAAATAGAGTACTGTATAGTGTTCTCAGTTACTAAGATACATTTTTAATAGTATCTGTTCTCAGCATCTGTACTAGCATCTGTTGTCAGTATTATACTTGTTCACAACATTTCATTACTTTTTTTTCTCCATTTATTTTAGCATTCTTAAATACTTATGTATTCTAAAGTATATTTCAAGGAGAGACATTTTCAAAGGCTCAAAGGAGAATTTGGAACAAATCAATGTGACTTGGGCACTTAACTCCTTTTTGTGTTTTTAAAAATCTCCTAGATATTTTATACCTAATATTGCCTTTATTTTCCAGCTCAACATGACAGCTAATGAGGCAAACGGCTCAGCAATGTAAGACCCAATATTCAGAAATATGGGGTTACAAAATGGCTCAGTTGAATTATTAGTTTAAAATTGATAAAAATATCTGTACTTTAATATCCGCTAGGACCAATTAGAATCAGTATTAACATTAGCCCTGGCAGAAAGAGCTTCAGAATTATTTCTTATCCACATTAATGAACCTTTATTATAGAAACCCTGAGGTATTTTATATCTCACATGGAAGAATATAATTAGACACAAATTGATGGGCCTGTTCCTGTTGCAAAATTAGAATTTATAACAGATGATTCTGAACCCATTGTCTGCCTGATATTATCCCTGGAAAAGCATCTGCAGGTGCTGTAACTAATCCTCTAAAATACTCTGTAACCAATCTGCACGACATTGCCCATTTCCTGGTATACAAACCATTAAAGAGGCAGCCAGGTTGAATTCTTTTACAGCTTATACTAAACACTATTGAACATCTAATGACCTTGACAAAATTATCTTCATTAGAGTCAGGAGTACTAATATACTTTGTCTTAGTGATGGTATTGTTTAGCAAAATGTGGTTGGTGGTAGTAAAAAGAAAAGGAGTACTTGTGGCACCTTAGAGACCAACAAATTTATCTGAGCATAAGCTTTTGTGAGCTACAGCTCACTTCATCGGATGCATACAGTGGAAAATATAATGGGGAGCTTTTATATACACAGAGAACATGAAATAATGGGTGTCACCATACAGACTGTAACAAGAGTGATCAGGAAAGACGAGCTATTACTAGCAGGAGAGCGGCGGGGGCAGGGGAACCTTTTGTAGTGATAACTCAAGGTGGGCCATTTCCAGCAGTTTACAAGGACAGTAGGAGGGGAAATAAACAAGGGGAAATAGTTTTACTTTGTGTAATGACACATCCACTCCCAGGCTTTATTCAAGCCTAAGTTAATTGTATCCAGTTTGCAAATTTAATTCCAATTCAGCAGCCTCTCATTGGAGTCTGTTTTTGAAGTTTTTTTGTTGAAGAATTGCCACTTTTCAGTCTGTAATCGAAGAGATTGAAGTGTTCTCTGACTGGTTTTTGAATGTTATAATTCTTGACGTCTGATTTGTGTCCATTTATTCTTTTACTTACAGACTATCCAGTTTGGCCAATGTACATGGCAGAAGAGCATTGCTGGCACATGATGGCATATATCACATTGGTAGATGCGCAGGTGAACAAGCCTCTGGTAGTGTGGCTGATGTGATTAGGCCTGGTGATGGTATCTCCTGAATAGATATGTGGACACAGTCGGCAATGGGCTTTGTTGCAAGGATAGGTTCCTGGGTTAGTGGTTCGGTGTTGTGGTGTGTGGTTGCTGGTGAGTATTTGCTTCAGGTTGGGGGACTGCTCTGTCTCCCAAGATCTGTGAGAGTGATGGGTCATCCTTCAGGATAGGTTGTAGATCCTTGATGATGCATTGGAGAGGTTTTAGTTGGGGGCTGAAAGTGTTGGCTAGTGGCGTTCTGTTATTTTCTTTGTTGGGCCTGTCCTGTAGTAGGTAACTTCTGGATACTCTTCTGGCTCTGTCAATCTGTTTCTTCACTTCAGCAGGTGGCTATTGTAGATGTAAGAATGCTTGATAGAAATCCTGTAGGTGTTTGTCTCTGTCTGAAGGGTTGGAGCAAATGTGGTTGTATCGTAGAGCTTGCCTGCAGACAATGGATCGTGTGGTGTGATCTGCATGAAAGCTGGAGGCATGTAGGTAAGCATAGTGGTCAGTAGATTTCTGGTATAGGGTGGTGTTTATGTGACCATCGCTTATTAGCACCGTAGTGTCCAGGAAGTGGATCTCTTGTGTGGACTGGTCCAGGCTGAGGTTGATGGTGGGATGGAAATTGTTGAAATCATGGTGGAATTCCTCAAGGGCTTCTTTTCCATGGGTCCAGATGACGAAGATGTCATCAGTGTAGCACAAGTAGAGTAGGGGCATTAGGGGATGAGAGCTGAGGAAGCATTGTTCCATGTCAGCCGTAAAAATGTTGGCATACTGTGGGGCCATGCGGGTACCCATAGCAGTGTCGCTGATTTGAACGTATACATTGTCCCCAAATGCGAAATAGTTATGGGTGAGGACAAAGTCAGAAAGTTCAGTCACCAGGTTTGCCGTGACTTTATCGGGGATATTGTTCCTGATGGCTTATAGTCCATCTTTGTGTGGAATGTAGGTGTAAAGGGCTTCTACATCCATAGTGGCTAGGATGGTGACTTCAGGAAGATCAACGATGGATTGTAGTTTCCTCAGGAAGTCAGTGGTGTCTCTGAGATAGCTGGGAGTGCTGGTAGAGTAGGGCCTGAGGAGAGAGTCTACATAGCTAGATAATCCTGCTGTCAGGGTGCCAATGCCTGAGATGATAGGGCATCCAGGATTTCCAGGTTTATGGATCTTGGGTAGCAGATAGAATACCCCTGGTCAGAATTCTAGGGGTGTATCTGTGCAGATTTGTTCTTGTGCTTTTTCAGGGAGTTTCTTGAGCAGATGGTGTAGTTTCTTTTGGTAACCCTCAGTGGGATCAGAGGGTAATGGCTTGTAGGAAGTGGTGTTAGAGAGTTGCCTACCAGCCTCTTGTTCATATTCTGACCTATTCAAGATGACGACAGCACTTCCTTTGGCAGCCTTTTTGATTATGATGTCAGAGTTGTTTCTGAGGCTGTGGATGGCCTTGTGTTCTGCACAGTTGAGATTATGGGGCAAGTGATGCTGCTTTTCCACAATTTCAGCCCGTGCACGTCAGCGGAAGCACTCTATGTAGAAGTCCAGTCTGTTGTTTCGACCTTCAGGAGGAGTCCACCCAGAACCCTTCTTTTTTGTAGTGTTGGTAGGAAGGTTTCTGTGCATTAGTATGTTATTCAGAAGCATGTTGGAAATATTCCTGGAGTCAGAGACTTCGAAAATAGGATTCTAGGTCACCACAGAACTGTATCATGTTCGTGGGGGTAGAGGAGCAGAAGGAGAGGCCCCGAGATAGGACAAAAAGAAAAGGAGTACTTGTGGCACCTTAGAGGCTAACAATTTATTTGAGCATAAGCTTTCGTGCTCACGAAAGCTTATGCTCAAATAAATTGTTAGCCTCTAAGGTGCCACAAGTACTCCTTTTCTTTTTGCGAATACAGAGTAACACGTCTGTTACTCTGAAACCGAGATAGGACAGATTCTTCTGCTGGGCTAAGAGTATAGTTGGATAGATTAACAATATTGCTGGGTAGGTTAAGGGAACCACTGTTGTGGCCCCTTGTGGCATGTAGTAGTTTAGATAGTTTAGTGTCCTTTTTTCTTTTGTAGAGAAGCAAAGTGTGTGTTGTAAATGGCTTGTCTAGTTTTTGTAAAGTCCAGCCACAAGGAAGTTTGTGTGGAAGTTACCTACTACAGGACAGGCCCAACAAAGAAAATAACAGAACGCCACTAGCCATCACCTTCAGCCCCCAGCTAAAACCTCTCCAATGCATCATCAAGTATCTACAACCTATCCTGAAGGATGACCCATCACTCTCACAGATCTTGGGAGACAGAGCAGTCCTTGCTTACAGACAGCCCCCCAACCTGAAGCAAATACTCACCAGCAACCACACACCACACAACAAAACCACTAACCCAGGAACCTATCCTTGCAACGAAGCCTGTTGCCAACTGTGTCCACATATCTATTCAGGGGACACCATCATAGGGCCTAATAACATCAGCCACACTATCAGAGGCTCGTTCACCTGCACATCTACCAATGTGATATGTGCCAGCAATGCTCTTCTGCCATGTACATTGGCCAAACTGGACAGTCTCTAAGTAAAAGAATAAATGGACACAAATCAGACGTCAAGAATTATAACATTCAAAAACCAGTCAGAGAACATTAGGGATTCTTTTTAGTTGTTTTGTTTTATCTTTAAAGGTATTTTGTGGAACCTGAAAATGACAGCATTCTAGTTAAATAAACATGCTATATAAATAAAATAATAAAAATAAGGCTCGGCATTTATCATCTTGAGTGCTTTATGACCATTAACTAGCCTAATTCTCACAACACCCTGCAACATAGGTAAATGAGTATTATTATCCCCATTATATAAAACAGAAGTTGTCTTACTCAATACCAGAGGAAGAGCCAGGTTTAAGATTTAGGAATTTGCCTCTCTTTTTCTGTACATTACCCATACATGCAACAGAATTTAAAGAAAGCACATGGTAAAAGAGACTTAATTAAAATTTTCTAGCATTGCATGTGTTCCAGTGTTCCTCACTGGATTGATGCACAATATATGGTTAGAATAACTTGAAGTTCTAGCTGCTTTACTTCAGAGAAAGACAAGTTCATTCATGCTTCAGAAAGTTGTCATGGTAAGAAGGCCAGTTATCCCAGGAGATACAAGGAAAGGTCTGTGAAAATAGATTACCTGTTCCATATGTGCAAATAGAACTATGTTATGTCCTATATATGTTAATGTTATTTGCATTGACTTTCTATCAGAATTGGACTAACTTCTTTTTTGCCCTGAACTTGGACATTAATAGAATTGTGCTGACCAGAGTGAAAAGAATACTTTTAGTAGGCTTACCAAAAAATTAATGCTCTTTGGGGAAAGCAATCTAATCAGGAGGAAAAAATAATACTGTAATAGATTTCAAAATATGGATTTTTACCTCAAAATATGATTTTTTCTTCCTTTAAAGCACTCACCTTTATAGAAAACTGCTCTTTTCAAAATCAGTAGAAGACTCGATCTTTCAATTAAAGTTTGTCGTACAAAATTATTGGAGTGTGCTCTCAACAAAAATATTTCCAGAAGAGAAATACAGTAGTATATTAAGGTATTTCCCACCCCCTCTGTAACTGTAAAGATCCTGCAGAATTCTGCATCATTTACTGTGTCCTTAGCTGTTCCAAGACATTTCCATTCACCTGTATTCTGCATTTTTGATTTGTAGAGTGCCTTTATAGAGAGTAATTCTCTTAGGAAAATGTTCTGAAGGAACTTAAATATCAAGTGTTGAGTTGCTGATCAAAATCCACAATCTGTCAATGAAATTGGATAATTAGGACCTTGATTTTCAGGTTTTATTTTATTTTATTTTCCCCAGGAATTTACCAGAGTTTATTTTCACAGTGACAAAAACAGGTAAAAATCAATGCAAAATACTATTAATAATTTTTCTGGGTAAATATTGGGGTTTATTTTGGTGGATAGAAAGACGGGGGAGGAGGAGAGAGAGGGAGCTATTCAGTAGATTAATGCTTTTGCATTCCGTTCATCAGTGTGGTTTGCTGCAGAACTAAAACAGAACTCAAAACACAATGCCACTTCTCAGTGTAAGGAAAAAAAATCTCTCATCCCCAAATAAAACTTTTCATTTGAATAAAGTTTATTGTTGTAGACTTAGAACTGTTAGCCTATAAATATTTACATTTAATAATTGGGCCACACCATTTGAAGCGCACGCACTCAATTTCATCTTTTTCTCCTGTTTTTTTTAAACTTTTGAATACTTCCTTGTGTTCTGAAATGTATTCTGATACAGATTTTCATTTTCTTCCCATTTTGGTGTCAAATCTTTCAACCATTATCTGCTAACAGCTTAAAATGTGTACATGGTGGGCGTGAGATTCATCAGTATGATCAGATACACACTCACTCCAGCGCTTGCATGCATGCCTGCTTGTTGTGTGTATCACAAGGGGCTATTTTGAAAACTGAGGCACTATGCGGAAAGAGGTAGGTATTGTCATGGGTTAGGAACTGGCTAGCAAAACAAAACTAAGTGAATGTTCAATTATCAATTACTTAAAGGTTAACCATGGAGGTCCTAAGGATCTATACTGGGAGCAGTCATCTTTAATATATTAATGAAATAGAAAAAAAAGAAACAACGAGGTGGCAAATTTGCAAATGGCACAACTATTTAAGATTTATTCAAACCTAGAAAAAAATGAGGAACTTCAGAAGGACCCAACAAAGATAGGTGAATGGGCAGCATGATGGCAGTTGAAAAACACAGAGGAGGTAGGAATCCCCACAAAAAATTCTCCTTACAGAGCCTCATTTTTCAGAAGCACAGTTCCTCCCCCAACTCCCAAAGATCCCTCTGCCTTCACATAGGTTCTGAGGCCTCCTGCCCCATTCACTGTCCTGTTGACAGCACTGTCAAGAATGCTGCCCTGGGAACCCACCGTAAAGCGGTTGTACAGCACAATGAATGGTCTAAAAGAAACCAATGCAACCTCAGGCTATATAAACTTTTTCCTTCCGCTTTTGAGGGTAGGGAATAATGTTCTATGTCTGTTGTGTGTGATGGCATTTAATACTGTATCCATTTTGCATGAAAATACAACCATTCAACGTGGTATGTGGATAATAGAGAGCAAAAGCGGGGGAGGGAGAGAGACAGAGAGACAGTGCATTACATCCGTCAGACAGATGGTCAAAAAGCTGTGATTGTTTTCATCTGTTATAATCTTTGTTCTGCTCTGAGTCTAAATTATCAGGTAGTGTAGCAATACTGAATATTTTAAATTGTTGTATACAGTGTGGTTGCAGCTATGTTGGTCCCAGGATATTAGAGATACAAGGTGGATGAGGTAATATCTTTTACTGGACCAAATTCTGCTAGTGAGAGAGACAAGCTTTCAAGCCACACAGACCTCTTCTTCAAGTCAGCTCAGAAGCTTGTCCAATGAAAGATATTACCTCACCCACCTTGTGTCTCTAATATTTTAAATGTTCTTTTCATTAAGAATAGCTCTAAGGTTCTCTTTGGTCTAAAATATAAACGTTTTTCCTGTGATGCTTTTGTCAGTTGGCAAGCTTGGAAACTTTGCTGCTTTTGTGGGCTAAAGATAATTAACTGATAATTTAACTTTACCTTTAGAATGGGAAGAACTCAATACTGCAGCGCTCATTTGAAAACAGGACTCCCTGAAGCCTCCTCATTGTTTGTGTTTTGATAGACTGGAGCAGATAGCATACTGCGAGGACATAGTGTCCTTGTAGAAGGTGCCAATTTCATTAACTCGAGTACTATTGTTTTCTGAAGTCTGTGGTAAAGTGCCATTGAGTTCAAAAATACCCAATTAATTGTTGAAATTCTTGGACTAGAAACACTTACTTGTATTTCTGTTTGAGTTACGAAGATCCCCAAAGGACTAGCTACTTATTTCTCAAACTTGGATCCATTGTAGGATCCTGATTAAATGAAGACTCATAACCTTTGGCAGTATATGGAAGTGATCAAGTGTTTTTAAACAACTGATACATTCTTTATTTCAGGTTAGCTAAGTTAAATATCTTTCTTACTCTGTTTTTACTACAATTACTTTTCCTTTATTTCAAAAATAATACATGAAAATGGGCCTCTTTGATGGACAAATCAAAAGCTAAATTATTATTATTGTAAATCAAAGCCAATTGTATATTAAATAAACACAAAGTGTCAACATGTGAAACTAAAGGTATTTGTTTTTACATGTATTAGACTTAATAATAGAAATGAGCCTGAACTAAAAATCTGGATTTCAAAATCTTTCACTCCTGATCTTTGATTTGAAATTCAGGATCCGCAATCTTGATCTGCATCAGAAATTCATGGTTGACCTCTGAATCTACAATATAATATACCCGACCCAACCCCCTAATCCCAACACCCCTGAATTTAGGGCTGTTCAAAATCTTGTCTTAAACCTTACTATGCATAATAACACATGTGCATTTGTGGGGGTAGAGATTGCACACTGCCTACACTCTTCATGGTTGAATTTGTCCTGGTTACCCCAGTCACTGAACAAAAACTCCATGTGGTTGATGTTTTTCCCACCCTTGCTGTATTCCTACCACCAAATAGACTCAAGTGATGGAATGATATTTTACATCTGCATTTAGATGTCCAATCAAGCATACACTTTTGAACAGATCCTCATAGTTTAGTACAACAGATACATAACTTAGTACAAAACAGAATACCACATTCATAAATTCTTTACTTTACTTTTATTTTAAACTCTAACACCTTCTTAATGCTTCAGTGACAAATAAAATGTACAAAATGTGTGGAATTGTCCATGTTGGTACAAATTGGGTTTGCAGATCAGACATAAAAAGAGAATTTTTTTTTATTTTTTTGATTCTCCATTAAATGTCTCATTAATACTTGTGTTTTTCAATGGAAGAATTAACTATATAACTATTAACCTAATTAGCACAGTTGAAAGAAACACAGTAATTTTTTAAAGAAAAATAAAACAGATTGCTTGCTTTCAGTGTTTTACTTTCATGCTTGAAGGAATACAATGCTATCCCCTCAAAGCATGGTGACATTTTGGCCTAAATTGAAGCGATTGATCTTTGAATTAAAGTCTGTGTAATGTCCAAATATTTTAAATCAAACTGGAAAGTCAATATTAAGAACAATTTAAGTCAAGCATATAGTTTGCAAATGTGACTGAATATTTACTTTTGAATAAATCATCAAATATTAATAGCTGTCTCTGCTGAGAATTAAATCAGTTAAAAAAAAAAAAGCTTTATTTCCCAATAGATCATTCTTCTTTGGATTAGCCTCTTGTGCAAAGAGAGATATTAACAGACAAAAATGCAAAAGATTGGAAGTCATCAAATTAGTGCACTACATGCTACCTCAGACAAAATACATGGTGAGCATAACTTACATAGTTTAAAAAAACCCAAAAACCATGAGTCAATGAAAAGACTGTCAGAGAACAATTATTGGTAGAATTCAGTATGGTTCTTTTCCCTTTCTTATTCTCTTATAGAAAAGTCCTGTAGAATTTAACATAGCTCTTTTGGTTAAAGACTGAAATTATAGGGAACCAAGACAATTATGAAAATACTTTATTAAGGGGTAACAATTAGTCATAATAAATACCAAGTTGGATAGGTTGCCAACTTTCTAATCGCACAAAACTGAACAGCCCTGCCCTGCCCCTTTCCCAAGGCCCATTCCCTCCCCTGCTCTCGCTCCATCCCCCATCACTCGCTCTCCCCAACCCTCACTCACTTTCACTGGGCAGGGGGTTGGGGTGCAGGCTCCGGCAAGGGTGTGAGCTCTAGGATGGGGCCAGAAATGAGGGGTTCAAAGTGCGAGAGAGAGCACCAGGCTGGGGCAGGGGGTTGGAGTACAGGGGGATGAGGGCTCCAGCTGGGGGTGTGGGCTCTGGGTTGGGGCCAGGGATCAGGGATTTGGAGTGCCAGGAGGGAGCTCAGGGCTGGGGCAGGGGGGTTGGGCGCGGGAGGGGATCCGGGGTCCTGGTGGCACTTACTGCAGCTCCCAGGAAGTGGCTGCCAGCTTCCTGCAGCCCCTAGGCGCATGAGCGGCCAGGGAGGCTCCACAAGGTGCCCTCAGACCTGCAGGTGCCGCCGCTGCAGCTTCCATTGGTCATGGTTCCTGGCCAATGGGAGCTACGGAGCAGGCACTCAGGGGCAGTGCACAGAACCTCTCTGGCCGTCCATACACCTAGGGGCCACAGGGATGTGGCGGCTGCTTCCTGGCAGCCATGCAAAGCCAGAGCATGCAGGGAGCCTGCCTTAGCCCCAGGCCCCCACTGTGCTACTGACTGGACTTTTAATGGCCTGGTGGGTGGTGCTGACTGGAGCTGCGAGAGTCCCTTTTTGACCAGAGGTTCCAGTTGAAAACCAGACACCTAGCAACCCTAGTAATGGACATTATTTATTATGTGACCAATCATTACCATTTAATAACAAAATGTGTCTGTAGGCTTTTAGTGAACAGTACACATTCCCATTTTATATAATAACCCTTAAAATGCATGTGCTCTTTCCACCGCAAAGGTTACTGATTGTAATTGTACTCTGCCATGGTGGGAGTGCTGGAGTGCTCTGGCTCTCAAATACACTACTTGGGATTGTGCTAGATATACCATCACTCACAGATATGTATTAAAGTTATTTAATCTGTCCAGGACCTGATGGATCCCAGAGGAGATACTGGCACACAACTTATACCAAAGAATGATTTATTAGATCTGTCAGAAAAGTTTTCAAATACCTTAGGCTTAGTAGTTTAAATAGTTATTAACAATAATAAAGTATACTTTGATTTGGACCTTTCGAAGTCAGTCTGAATGAAGGTTATGGTTCCTTAGGCCTATTGCCTCTGAATTATTTCCTCTGCTAGAAGTACTCTGGTATCCTGCAGGTCTCCTGGCTAGGTTGTGCCTTTCCACACAGTTCTTCCATAACGATATAGCACAGCTATTGCGAACAGGATGCTTTGCCTCTGGTTGTCTGGTGTGCAACTGAATGGCCCACTTTGGGGGACCTGTTCCAGCTTATCATGCTGCAGCTCTTAGAACACAGCTGCCTTCAAATCCTGCACTCTTTCCAGGTACCCAAGACATCCAGAGTGTGTCTGCTTGCACAGAGTTACATCTGAGTACATGCCTCATGCTTGAATTTGACCCCATTACCCCAGTCACTGAACGAAGATCCCACATGGCTGTCATTTCCCCCCCCCCACCCCCGTTGTCTTTCAACTATCCAGCCATCAATCAAAGACAACAATTGTATACTCCTTAATTCTATCATTTAATGTAGCCAAAATCATCCCAATGGCTCTGCTATGGTTCCTAAAGAAGTGGACATCGTTGGAGCAGGGGCAAAAGGCAATGGTGCACTGCTCAAGTGCTCGTGGCTTGAGGCATTGTACCTGGCTAGGACACAATGCCTCCAGAAACAGTAGGGAGCACACTTGGAGCAGTGACACTTGTTATATATGTAGAGTATGTGTGGCATGCACTCCCTGAATTGGTGCAACAGTGACCACTTGACAGTTTGTGACATCAATGGCAGCACTGGCCACCCTTTCCCTTACCCTCTAAAGTGATTTTATTCTCATTCTGGTGCCCTTCATGTCATGATGCAAGGCACATCTGCCTTCCACGGTTATCAAAATCCTGGGGAGAATTGAGGTAGGAGGTTTTGAAGATGGGATACTAGCTTGTTTTTTGTTTAAGGGTAGAGGCTGACTGGGGTGCTTTGATAATTGGACTGATACAATTTTGTGTGTGACTAAGTGATGCAGGTCAGCCAGGGCTTTCAGTAGTTCCACTTCTGATTTGAAAACCAAATTAAATAGATTTGTCTTTGCCTCTTACATTGTGCACTTGAGGAAAGGGACTCTGTGCCCCCTCTCTCACCTCTAGCACTCCCAAATGCATAGTTGTAAAGTAGTCCTCAGTAGTTACATATGGCTTAAAACCACTGGTATCAAAATATAGGACACTCCCTATCTATGCACTTAAGGGAAAAATTCCTTTACGCTTTTTTTTTTAACATTTTTAGAATTAATTTTATAAAGCAAAGTCAGGTGAATCCAAGATAAAATGTGTAACTCAAAAGAAAGCAGACTATAGGACTGCAGCAGAGGACTGAATAGACAATTTCCACCTATCCAACATCACCACTAGGATACTCAGAATCTCCTGTCAATGTCAACAGGCACCCAGACACACAGGTGAGTGTTGCCTGCTTCCAAGTCACCCAGGGAGGAAAGGGGCAGGGGGCAGTTACTAGACATACTCAATAGTTGTTTCTGAGGCTGTATAGGAAGTTTTCGTTGTGGATAACCAACCTGGCTGGTGACCCCCTAATTACTTTCTGAGGATTGAACCAATCAGACTGGGGTTGGGGGGGAGGAGGTGGAGAAGAGGAAAGGAGGTTATAAATATAGTTGTTAAATGCAGGCCTGAAGCCTTAGCAGCTAATTGATGCAGGACCAAGAGATGTGCCTGCTGTGAGAGCTGGACCCCAATCCCTGTAACCTGAATACAGATCAGTGTTTTTCCAGCTTGTACTCTGGAAGTCTTCCACTAGGATAATGTTAGGTCCACCATAGTGTGTTTTATGGATCTAGAGGGAGAGTAGGGGATGGGGAGGGACAAAGTTTTTGTTAGCATTAGCATTTAGCTATTATCTAACTGCTCTATGATGGGATTCTGGCTCAGTTAAAGAGAGTGAATGGGGCAGCACTTAGTGAGGTGAAGGTTGTGAAATTCTTGCTGCACTTAGTTGGGCTTATGGGGAGAAGATGGTGCCCTACAGAAGTGAGAGCCTCACAGAGATGGAGGAAATGGATATTTTATATGCTGATCCCAATGCCTGTATCACTTTGGATACAGGCTGAGGACTTCTGTTTCACCAGCAACAGTCATCTATTAACCCAAGTTCTGCAATGCTGCTAGCTGTGGAGATCCCCAGACTGTTTGCTGTCAGGGTTACAAAGTATTTAAAAGGATTGAGATGCTGCCATTTCTCAAACTCTGAAGAGTCCTTGTGACACACATTGCATGCTATGGTCACTCTATAAAGACTGAGAAATCATCTCTCAGAGAAGATCATGGGGGCATTTTGAGCTGTGTGTTGAAGTATAGAAAATAATATGCTGAAACCTTAAATTTCAATGTTTGTAATGGAAACAAAATGGGGAAAGTCAGCATGAAGAACACCACTATACTTACTGTCTAAAAGCTTTTGTTTAATGTTGTTCATAGTATTCCAAACACCGATTACAGTATTTTATACTATTTACAATGTGTCCTGTGTGCACTAGTTTTACGAAAAGACTGTTGTGCTGTCTGCTTAAAATTGGCTGGGGACTCTTACCATCCCTTTATCAGGGTTTTACATACAAGAGCCCTCGGGTTTAATTGTGTGTAATGCTTTCTGAAAAGACAGATCTGTGGCCTATGCTTCATCAAAGAGTTAAACTGAGGTGCAGGAAGATAGAGTATATAATTTACACAGAATATTGCATGAGCATCCCCTCCCACCCCCCCATCTATCTGTAAAATAATTTTTTATCTTTTCAAATAAAGCCCCTCTATAAATGTGGTAGTAGTGGTGGTTGAATGGATTTCTAAATTTTATATGGAACAGTGAATGAACTTGAATTTGAGTCTGCATGAAATAGCTAAAACATCTTCACTTTACCAATGTAGCTTTTAACATTATGTGGAAAAAGTAACTATATCAATTCTCTTAGCAACTTACAAGATATGATCAGTCTTGAACAGTCATTGTTATTGAGATCAAAGAAGAAGATGCTTTTCTCCTTCCCAGTGTTTATCATGGCAACCATGTGACTCTAAAAGATCCAAGAGTTAGCTTAGGTACAGTGCAACTTTTATCAGAAAATAAATATAATCCTTCTTAGCTACATGAAACTCTTTCTATAAGTCTTTCTATAAACCACAGTGAATTCAGTAACAATTGTAAAGGAATTCTGTGGAGTTAACTAATATAAATAGGAAAGGATAAATATTAGGGTGTTACTGATAATGTTCAGATCCTTATATTTAAAGTAACAAGTCCTCAAGGAAAACAAAGTTTTATTTGTGTTCTGTTACATGACAGGAGAATGAAATAACAAGGATAATTGATGTGGAAAGAAGCGATAATGCCCTACAGAGCTGTACTGTCTATGATTTGTTAAATATATACATATAAATAAAAGGAAATATTTTCCCTCATAAACTATTCACAAGGCAATATTAAGATTTTTCTGCCTGCTATTAGTCTCCTTCTGTTAAGTGCTGAGTGCTCAGCACCTAGCACAACAAGGCTGAACAGAAGGGTATGAAATATTTGTTTATTTCAGCACAGTGTAAAATGCCACATACATGCAGATGTGAAAGAGAAAGTCAAAATGAGGTAATTTCTGACCTTCATTATATTTCAATTGTTCATTATGTGTATGTGGGTCAAAAGACTCTGGGAAGGATCCTTCCGTCTAGCCCAGCCCTTGTGTAGTGCTGCAGGGATTGGAAAAACCCGTTCGACAAAACAGGAGGGGATTTTCCCTGCAGAGGTACTGAATAAATTTGCAGGGCTTGATAGATATGGCAGTTTTCTGCAATTTTTCTGGGGTATCTTATTGTATTAAGTTTATGTATCATTATGGGTCAAGCATTGTATGTCATTTAATGAGGGAGGGTGACAACAGCTCCTACAGGAATTAAGAACTGTGGGTGATGACTAGGCACGCAAGCTATAACACCTCCAGAGAAATACCACCACTTAAAGAGGCTTGCATATACTAGTTCAAACTGGATTCTCAATAAATCAACAAAGAACTTTTGGATAAATAGCCTGAGTTTAAACTGACTCATGGCCTTCTTTCTGTCCATTTGTGCGATCAGGACTTTCTGTCCAAAGGGGAGCCCAGTCCTTCCTGGGAAGCATTGGAAGGGCCTACTCAGGCCCCATAAGACTGACGGGTGACTTCTGGTAAGATTTTAGTGTGTGTATAGGAATTTTTATTGTTTTTAATATGTTCTCTGTAATACTTTCACCTTAAGAATAAACATGCTTGCTTAGAAAGAGGTGTATGATAACTTGTGACCAATGGCAATTTCAGCTGCTCATAGCCTTCAAAGAAAAAGCAAAGTGCAGATGCTGGTCACTGTCTGGTTTTCTGGGGACATCCTAGTGTAGGCAAGAAACTGTGCAGACTGAACCTAGTCAGGAGGGAGAGAGATGTGAGTCTCTGCCCAAGAGGCAATGGCTGAGGAGCTTGGAGCCTAGAGTAGGTGTCCTTGGTAGACCGTGGAGGAGGAATACAGATACAGTTGCCCTGAAATGTAATAACAGGAACTTTTACAAGCCCTGGTGTAGAGGCATGCTGGGGAATAGGCTCAAGATCAAGTGGGGTGTGTCCGAAGCAGAGCCACAGTTCATAGCACTGCAGAGATTCTGGGCATTGCTACCAGTCATAGGCAGCCACAGACAGGCTGCCATAATCTGTATAGGGACCCAGTGCCTTGTAGATTGTGATGGGGCCTGCTGACCCCAAAGAAAGCCAGAATCATAGGGTGGCTTTAAAGGTACCCCACCTCCTCTTGTGCTACACCTGTGTACACTGTACTGCCAAATGGTGTGACATACAATCACGCCCTGAAAGGTGAAAACTTATCAGATATGTAACATTTCATCGTCATTATCATTTTACTCCTAGAGCACAATCTTTTCAATCTATGCCAACATTTACCATACACCCTTTACATTTGGCATTTCATTGTCTAGCCCTTCAGCACCAGGAATGTACCATCCAAAACCACTTTCTTAATCCATTGCAGACTTCTTTGATACAATATACTGCACAGAACCATATCGCTTTTACCTATCTGGTAATACTGGTAATATCTGGTAATATCGCTTTTACCTATCTGGGTTTGAAAATGTAGTATGAGTAGCTATACTTTAAGGAATAGAAAAATCAAATTTGTTTTCTCCTTTGCTTTCATTCCAGCTGTACCCTAACAGAGAGATCAAATCAGATTGCTCAGTAAATGTAAAGGCCAGTGTGTAGTTTTATGCAGCCTATCAACCATGCCAGAACCATCTTTTTATCTCTGACCAGTATTGTTGTTACAATTATTCAGAGTGACTAGGGCCTGGTTTCCAAAAAAGTGTGCTCATAATGACATGTATAATCTGTATACAAAATTATCATGAGTGTGGGAGTCCATGGGGTCCCTTTTTTCTATCCCATTTGTTTATCCAAATTTGGAAAACTTCCTCAATAAATACATGGCTTGGTGAAGCAGATGAAGATATATGATTAGCCAGAGAGGGGAGCAAATTCAAGTTCATAAGGGGAAAAAAGTAATTTCTGCTAAAGGTTTTTATAAACGTGCTTGAATGAGCAGTCAATGATTCTTACTGCAACCGAACTGTTATATTGTCAGCTGTGGTTGTTATTAAAAACAGATATGTTACATGACTCACCTAGGGTTTGATCATACACCGCTGAAATCAAGGAGAACACAAGCTAATTCCTTAGCAGAACACAACCAGGATTCTTGATATAGAAACTTTCAGTTTTCTTCCCCCACTACTTATGGAGGAGGAATAGGCA
The DNA here is from genome assembly GCF_965140285.1 of Lepidochelys kempii. Classification (NCBI taxonomy): domain Eukaryota; kingdom Metazoa; phylum Chordata; order Testudines; family Cheloniidae; genus Lepidochelys; species Lepidochelys kempii. The sequence continues at coordinate 72,362,028 of NC_136388.1, forward strand.
TGCAATAAAGTTTTGAAACAGTGTCCAAAACTAATCAATTTGTTTTAGGATGATGTGAAATTGGGGTGAAGGAAGATATTATCCTCACTTTTTAAACTGCTTGGCAGTACACACTGTTCATTTCAGAAATCTGTAAAACAGGAAAACTTACTGGTTTATATTCAATGTGAATCCATTTAATCTGCCATTAACATTATGACATTCAAATAATATTTAAAATTATATCATCAATATTATTTATAAGGTCAGGGATGTCAGAATTATATTATTGCTAGAATTAAAGGCATAACTAAAATGCTGCTGCAGGGTAATCAGCTCCTGGATTGCTCTTTGTCATTTTAGGAGTACATATGAATGTGTGGTGTATGGTACTTAAGCTAAAAATATTGCCTGCACATACCTATGAAGTGGGAATTAGCAGCATGCTGCTTCTGATTACCATAAATATTTCCAAATTAATCTATCACAATTAGTTGAAGGCATGAGGCTATATCTACTTGTATTGTAATTGCTCATGGATAGAGATAATTACAAGATTTTGGCATTTACCCAAGGCTCTCCAGTTGTTTGTAAAACAATTACAGAGCACCCTTTCACAACAGGCAAACAGTAATATACCTATTTTAGAGGTGCGGAAATTAAGGCACAGAAGTTCAGTGGCTTGTTCAAGGTCATACAGCATGTGAATGGCAAAAGTGGGGATGGAACCCAAAAATACAGAATTTCAGCTATGGCTGACAGCAGAAGTACTGCCTCATCCTCATCTGTCTTCCATTTTCATGACAGAAGCATGATTTCATCTTTCAGTGCTGCTGCATGTTTAAAACAAGCACTGACCAAGAAGTTGTCAGATTGCTCATATCAAATCAAATTCATAGTGCCTATTAGATTTATGCAAATTGACTTTTTCAGCAATAGGTTGCTTTTCTACTACTTCTGATTTAATGTTTGAACAAAGTTGCCTCAGAAATTGGAATTACAGTCTTGAACTAAGAAAGATAAAATCAGTGCTTGTAACAGTTATTGCTAGGAATATAATGTTTATAGATTTAAATATAGAAACAGTTTATTCTGTGGTATTTATCAGTGTCAAAGCCCAAGAGACCTCCAAGAGCAAGAAAACAGTGGATGAATGACAATAAAACTGCAGGTATCTGATATCTTGTAATTGCTGATTTGGTTGAGCAAGCTGTTTAATTGTGAAAAGAATATATATACACTCACCTAATGTTCCTGTGCTTGGTTCCCTAATGGAACATTAAAATATAAATGTCTGGAAATGTCTCTTGTAGTTGATGGCATGCAACTTTTTCAAACTTTCTGTTTAGTTTCAAAAATAGGAACATCCATTGAGGCAGGGGAAAACAAACAGAATGAGGAAATAATCTAGAGAATAATCTGTAAATACAACTACATTTAGTTAAACAGAAGAGGGCCTCATCCTTCAATAACTGAGGTAGGAAGGCTTTGTTACTTGATGGAAATGTTGTTGTGTAGAAGTGAAAAGAAAATATTGAATACAATAGGTGAAAACCTGGCAAAACTTCCATTGACTTCAGCAGGGCCAGAATTTTATCAAGTGTGTCTAATAACCCAAATTCTGCCTTCCTTGGGGTTGTATGAATACATGTGAGATCAGAACTTAGCCCTCATACGCATTTGGTATTGATTTACACCTACTCTTAACAGTTGACTTTAGCTGAAGAGCTGATGGTTCATAATAATCTAAATCAAGCTATTTTCCTTGTGAGTAGCTAATATATGTTATCAGCTATGGTTTAAGAAATCAGTTATACCATCCCACCGCGATATGTGATTTCATTTATTAATTGTGTACGGTATGCAGTTTCTTCTGTCAGTGACTCTCACACTGCTCCTAGCTGTAAGAATGATTCAGTTGTTCCCCCTCTCCCCTACTCCCCCCTCTAAACTGCACAATAAGAATCTTCCCCTCAACATTCAAAAGTTCTAAGAGTGCTTCCCTCAGAAAGCAGTAGCCTCTGTTTTAACCTGCCCCTCTGGCTGGCTTTCAGTGTGGCGCCCTTTCTTGGGGCTGTGCTGATAAGTCCACACCCCTGGTTTCTGCTGCATCCTTGCTCTCTCCTGCTGCTGCTGCTACTGCTTAGTGTTAAACAGGACATTGGCATCCCGGGAACAGACAAGTTTCCCCGTAAGAGGGATAGGAAATGACTGGCTAACAAGAAGGGGCTCTTTGAGAGTAAAATACAACCCCCACCCCCATATGCTAAGAACATTGCCTTTTCCACATGCCCAGGCCCTGCCAGCCTGGGAATTTTCAAGGGAGCTCAGGGCTCAGTATAAATTTCCCCACATGGCAGCACACTCCCAGATGAGCCCACTTTTCATTGTGCATTCATAAAAGCTTATGCTTATTTAGCTACTGTCCCATTTATTCAGTGTAATGTGTGCTCAGATACTTGCATCATATCTTATAGATGATATTTCAGAATAGGAAATGACCTAGGAATAGGAAAATAGATGGTGGACTAGTGCCCTTGGTGGTATAGCTGGACAAATAAGCAATGCTTATGATGGAGCCTTTAAAGAAATAGTGAGTGTCTGCTAAATGCAAGTACCCTATCAATGATAGTATGTTTACAATACATAGAGTTAAAAAGTAGAGAAAAACAAGACAAAAACCTTTACCAATATTGATAGGCATCTAAGCTATAAAATCCTGATCTTAGTCACAAACCTTCTGACATCTTACAGATACTGTATTCTTTGAGGAGAAGAGATAATCATCTTTTCTTTTATCTTTGTTCTGCAATAGTGTCCCAGAGCCATCTTAAAAGCTTACAGAATACTACTGAACTTTCATATCAGCACAGTCACTTTGAATTCCATCTAGTTAGTCTTTGATATTTATTTCTTTTTCAGTTAGACAAAGCAGTAAAACAGTCATATGAGTGTTCTATTTTCCAATATCTCTTCAACATTGTTCATGTTTGAAATAAATAACTAGAGCAATATGGTGTCCTAAAAAGAGCATACATTATCCTGTGTCCATTTATGGTGGTGCAACAATTGACCTTATGCTAAAGTATTAAGTACTTGACTAGAACCAGCAAAATTAACTGCACAGATGCATAAACAATAGATTATGGATCTAAAATGAAAATAAGACACTAAAATAAGTCTAAACTAAAAAAGATTCTTTGGAGTCTCTTTGAAAATGATTTGAATAAAGGGATGTATTCCAGTATCAGGTTAAACACTACTGGAAAAAAATAAAAATAGCATCAAATTGAAATATGAAAAATATGGCCACTTTACGTTGCTATTATATCCCCTATTCAGAGAACATTAAAGTAAAATATTTGCTTTGGGTGGAGTATCTTTTGATAGCTGACTTTTTTTAGGTACTGTTGCAAATTTAAAAAAGAATTGAAATGGAATTGTATTGGAGCTGTGTGTGAGAGAAACAGCTACCTCAGATCAGATATGTTTCGACTCTCAGTTGTTTTCCTTATGTCATGAAAATGGGTCCATAAATTCAGTAGCAATGGGTTCTTCAGCTTCCATGCTATAGGAGGCAGAGTTGAATGTTTTGAGTAGCAGGGCTGAATTTTCTCTGCCTCCAAAAGTGAAACAGGCTGAGTCAGGTCCCATGTTGACTGACTGTCCATAACCCAGTTAATTCTTCTTTTTCTTGGTGGGATTTTTTTTCATGGGTTCTTTTTTCCTGAGCTCTCCATTCTTTTATTTGAGAGCTACTGCCCTTTTTAAATTTACTCTGTGGAACACTAGGCAATTGTGGGGCTCTTGCCAAGCTCTCCCTCCAAATTAGCCCTGACAGTGGCTGGAAAAGCATAAAAGAAGGGTGAGGGCAGGTCTGTGCCCTGTGTTCAGCACACTTGGCTGAGTGTACTGAAGGAAAAAAGTTCATTTTTCTCCTTGGTGCTACCACAATTACAAAGCAGGCCATTGGCTCATCCCACAGTTCAGGGCAGTGGCTACAGGCAAACGAGGGACCCAGTAAGGCAAGGCACTGAAAAATGCATCTAGGACACAGAGACTCAATCTTGTCACCTCTCATGAAGAACTCTGTCTCCCAACTGAAGGGGGCTTCATACACAGAGATTTCATGTATAGGAGGGTGAAATCGGCTGTCCACATGGGTTCTGAAGCAGTGCGTGCAGCCCACAGAGACTCAGCTATTCTTTGCCAGAACAGTACTGGCTTATACTGATTCCCTGTTCTCTGACATTCCCAAAAAGGTGACCAGTGCCAAGGTGTTGAGATCCCCCTTAAAGAGAATTTCCCTGACACTGCCCTAGTTAAACTCCTCACTCACTGCCTTCAGGTTCTCCACCAGCTTGATGGCATCCAACACAGTGGCAAGAAGGCAACTATGGATAAGACATACAAGGTATAAGTTTCCACCCAACAGTTGGTTTTTGGGTGGTTTGGTTTATTTATTTATTGGTAGCATACCTGTACTTGTGAGATAAATTTGTCAGGGAACCCACAAAAAAAGCCTCATCTGAAGCATAGGACAAAAACAAATTCTCTCTCCTCTGTTAATGATGATAAAGCTCAGAAGAGAGATTTGTAACCCATTTTTCTGCTCTAGGCAGCCCTTTTTCAGGGTCATAGTGTTTCATGTAGATACGGTAGACACAACAGATTATCTAAAAATAGATGAGAGAAAACCCCAGAGACGACTCCTTCTTCAGGAATGCCCCTAAGATCAATCAGTGACTACCTTCCTCCCACTAACATTCACCTGGGTGGGAGGGGACCTGTCTCTATTTGTTTCCACCTGGTTTGCTACTACCATGCACAAATGGTTGAGACATAATTTCCAATTGTTACACCATAGAATTCAGAAGAACTTCCTTCTCCCTCATGAGGAAAGCCTATGCTTAGGCAAAATGACCACATTTTCAAAATCAGGGCAATTGAGCCTGTCCTAGACCAGGATCAGTATTGGGGCTTATACTCCATACTATTCCTTGTTCTGAAGAAACTGGGAGGACTGGACTGGACTGGACTGGATTGAACAAGTTGATCCACTTCCACAAGTTCAGTATGGATCCTGTGCATGCCCAACATGGAAGCTAACCCAGGGGGATTTTCTAATACATGTGGACCTGAAGGAGGTGTATCTCCACATTCACATCCTTTCAGCTTACAGACAGTACTAGTGTTTTGCTTCCAGCACTCTGTACATGTGGTACAAAGCCCTTTATTTTGGTATTTCCACTGCATCCGGAGTATTTATGGCTCCAGGGGATACTTGTGACATCCCTATGTCAGAAATGGAAACCTCTGTTCCCCTTATCAGGAAGTCTTTGGGAAAAGAGCCATTTTCCTGCAGAACTCAGCCAGGGTCACCAACCGATGTTACACACCCTTCAGCAACATGGTTTTATAAACACTGGTGAAAAGCCAGCTCATCTCTACACAGGCAATAGAACACCAGAGAGTTTGGCTGGGCACCATGCTCCCACAGGGTCTTCCTCTCCATTAACAAACAAGAACGAATTCTAGAGCAAACACACAATGCCCTTCACAGTCCACACTCCCACTTTTTTAGGAGTGTGTTGTAATGCATTGCCCACAAAATTTTATCTAGGGTGCTTGCAGTTCTACCTACTGAGCTTCTCTACTCTCCCTCAGAATTGCAATGCTCACACTGTATGACTTTCCTACACTGTAAAAGGTTCCTCAAATGGTGGGGACAACTGACAAGATTCATGGGCGGTATTCAGTTGGCAGAACCCCAAAGACACATCGTAACAATGGATGCCAGCTGGGACGGCTGCGAGCTCCCACAACTTGATACCTGGTACAAAGTCAGTGAGCATGGACAGAATCTCATTACACCACAAACTGTCTGGAACTGCAGGTGATTCATGTAGCCCTTTACTTACATCTCCCTCCTTAAACCCCTAACACATACTTGGATTCACAGAGAGCATAACTGCCATGATATACGTAAGTGGAGAGGGGGCACACAGTCGAGTTCCTTACGAGTGACAGTCACAACCTTCTTCAGGTGGGCTGCGAGAAACAGCCTATCAGTTCAAGCCATGCATATTAAGGGAAACCGAATTCCGCACTAGTTGGCTCAGCCTGCAAAAACATGGACCTGCAGAATGGTGTCTTCACCAGAGGTGTTCGACCGCATAGTACAGACCTTTGGGAAACCAACTTTGCATCTCTGTGCATCCCGCTCCAATTCCAAGAGAAACAACTTCTATGCCACGAGGAGAGATCATCTGGGCAGGGGGACTGATTCCTTTTCCCAGGTATGGCCAAGGATTCCACTATGTGCATTTCCTCTTTTTCCCAGGAGTACATGCACCATCCAGCAGATAGAGAGACAACAGGCTCCAATGACTCTCATTGCACAGCGCAGACACAGACATCCCTTTTTTTCAGACCTCATGTCCGTGGTGCCTCCACTAATATTACTATCCACTCTGGATCTATCATCACAGGGATCATCTGTTCTATTACAATCCAGTGTCTCTGAACCTGAATGCCTGATTACTGAGACATCACATTTAAAACAACCCCACAAACCAGGATAGTTTGACGTGTTCTCAGTTCTGCTGAAGTCCAGAAGGTTTCCCCACTATTTCTCAGTGTACAACAAGATGGAGAAGATTTGATTCCTGGTGCAGATCAAGAAGATACACAGAAGAATTAGAATTGGTCTAATTGTTCCTAGAATTCTTACAAGCAGGCCTGTCTTAGGGGCTACAGTACAACAGTTGACCCCATTTTTGACACCTCAAAAAACACCTCAAAGCTACCACCCTAATCAGACCTCCTATTCACAGGGTAGCTTTCCTAATATTAAATGCACTGTCATGCCCGCTTCTGACCCCTTGTCTGTAGTGCATTATGTTTCCTGACAATTAAGCTCACCTTTCTAGTGGTCACAATATCCACCCAAAGGGTATCAGAGTTGGGAGTTTTCTCTGTTCTCCTTCAAAATTTTTCCATAATGACAGGGTGGCTCTATGGAGAGACCTTTCATTCATCCCTCAGATAATTTCCTTCTTTCACCAATCTGAGGAGATCTCACTCCCCAGTTTTTCCACAAATCAAGCCCATCCAAAAGAAAGGGTTTGGCACACCTTAGATGTCTCGAGGACAGTAAAGATCTATATTATGAGAATAAAGCCCTACAGTAAAATCTCCACTTCATTCATTCTAATACAGCACAGGATTAGGGGACAGGAAGCTGCCAGGTCCTCCACAGCAAGATATATGGGGGTGGGGGGAAATATTTCCAAGGCATATAAAGACAATGGGAAACTCCTCCATTCAAGATTTAAAGCCTGTTCCACAAAGGCAATGTCAACTTCATGGACTGATGGGTCCAGTGCACCATATGTCTCTATTTTGTGGGGCAGCAACTAGGGCTTCTCTGCATACATTCAAAGAAATTTATAAGATTCACAAACTACAGTTGGATAAAGCAGCCTTCCGCAATACTGTTCTGCAACTCATGGGTCACCCTTAGCCTATCCAATAATCAGTAGTAGTAGGGTTGGGGAGGATACTGTTACAAAAATCCTATGACTACAGTTTATATGGTGGGTTTTTTTTTTTGTTGGGGTTGGACAGTTCTTCTACTTAGTTGTGGGGAAGATTTAGCTGCTATTGGTAATGTGTTTTTGGAATAATGTTATATTCAGAAATGACAGTTATCAGCTTTAGAAGCAACTCTCTGGTGGAGATCTTCAGTGGGAGGGGAGTTATCTGGAGAGTCAGCCCAGGCAATGAAAACACCTAATTCTGTCTCCTACAATCTGAAGACTGAAGAACCCAATCACAACTGAATTTATAGATCCATCCCCCTACCCAGAATGAAATTTGAGCGAGACAAATTTTCTCATTTTTGCTCCTAAATAGTGACATTAGTAAAAAGAAAAGGAGTACTTGTGGCACCTTAGAGACTAACCAATTTATTAGAGCATAAGCTTTCGTGAGCTACAGCTCACTTCATCAGATGCATATCGTGGTTCCACGATATGCATCTGATGAAGTGAGCTGTAGCTCACAAAAGCTTATGCTCTAATAAATTGGTTAGTCTCTAAGGTGCCACAAGTACTCCTTTTCTTTTTGCGAATACAGACTAACACGGCTGTTACTCTGAAAAGTGACATTAGTGACAGTGACATTGTGTGTCTATCTGATATTTCATGTACAAAGAGAACATTTTAGCAATGTGATAGCTAAGGGTATTTTTTAAAGGGTAAAACATTGAAATAGAGAAGTTAAACCAGGCACAATTTAATGCATTTCTGAGTGAATCTGTGATTTGAGAGCTAAGTGATAGTGTTACATTTCTTTTTGGAGTTGGAAGGTGCACATCACTTGGAGAAGGTAGTAGTCTGCAAGAAACAGAGCCTGTAGTTATTAGGCAGTGAGGTTGAAGTTTGATCCTCCAGTCCTTGTTCAGGCAAAATTCCCATTGAAATCCAATGCAAAACATCACATTTTTACATGTACAACATTACCTTATTTGCTATTGAGCTAGGGATGATATCACCGGGAGCCAATCAGAGAACTTCATTTTTGTATAGGTTTCCAAAACTACAAAAGTTAAAACCCAGAATTAAATTGGGGAACTACATAGACAAGATGGGGGAGGTAATATCTTTTACTGGACTAAATTCTGAAGGTAGTCCAATAAAAACTGTTACCTCACCCACCTTATCTCTTTAATATCCTGGGACCGACAGCATCTAATGGCGAAATTCTGTCACTGACCCATTGGTTTATGTTCAGGATGTTGCAGAGCAGGACCACCCTAATGGTAGCTTAAAGCAGGAGCAATGGGAAGGAGGTGGGATACTGTAGCCTGTTCATCGCCTTGAATACCCGACCACTATTTGGGCTGTCGTGACCCACTACATGGTTTCTCCACTCTTTGTGGTGATGGGCTTCTCTAGAGGTGCACCAAGGGAGGAGTCTCTGTGTTCCCTGAGCAGAGACTGCAATAGTGAATAGCCCTTACATGAAGTAACCGTGTGGGGGAGGGATGTTTCTTATACCCTTCTCTACTCCTTGTAGCCACACAAAGGCCACTCCCAATCTGGCCCTACATGTATCAAAACTGTTCATATTAAGGGACATGCTTGATTCAGTGCTATTATCTAAAATGAGATACTCCTAAGGTTATACATGGACTTTTCAGGTTTGTGATGTTTTATGTGCGCTTTTATTTAGGAGATTATACTAGGAATTCCTCCATACCACTCCTTGCCCTTCACTCCTCTGGAATTTTCCCCAGCTCCCCTACACTTGCTCCCTAGAACTTAGGAGTTATCTGTAGGGTTTACATTTGTCCTGCCCTTCTCCTGGTCCTGCATAGACTTTACCCATAACAATCAGGTCATGCAGACCATGTTCATCACTCTACCAAGCTGATTTTTGTGAACTAATGGTGGGTCTAATTTGGTTATTATTGTTTCTAGTTACTATGTGTTCTAGATTCTAAGGGCGCTTAACTGAATGTGAAGTTTGAAATCAAAAAGGTTAAACACTAGGTAACATTTTTGTTAAAATTTCCATAATTGAAAATCCATAATTGAGGATATGTGTGCACTACAAGCTAGGGGTGCGATTTCACTGCTTGCATACACTGACCAGAAACTGGTGGGAATGTACTCAGCACGGCTAAGCCATTCTCCGGCTTGCATACACATACTCACACCAGCTCTCACTGCCACTACTCATGCTACTGCGAGACACTGCTATTTATACTCATGCTGGCTTTATGAGAGCTAACGTGAGAATCTACATGCAAACAGAGAACTCACACCCCAGCTCAGAATGGAGACCTAGACTTAAACATGATCTGACCAACTGCCTTTAAATTTTACAGAAATTCTAATGTACCCTGAAAATAACCTACTCAGTACCACAAACAGAATTTCTAAATGAACACAGGGAAAGCAGGGACAAGAACCATCTTCTTTTAGTTCTATCCCCACAAGCCTCTCTCTCTTAAGATAAGGGAAAACAGTAGGGAACCATGGAAGGACACTTGTATGTTCTGCAAACTGCAACCAGCCACCAGAGAGCAAACTACCAATATTCACACTGTAATCACTACACCTAGAACAAAATAATGAATTACCTTGTTTAATTATAGCCTGTTCCCTTAAAATAGGGATTACACAAGGGATCCACCTAAATAGAAAGTTTTAGGTGATAGAAACAAGCTATTTTTGAAACTCAAAGAAACATTAGATACAAATTGAATTTCAGTTTGGGGTAGTCTTAACAACCAATAAAGCAAAGGTTGCTTGATCCGTTGTATTCAGTTTGCAGAATCACTTTTCTTTTCTGATTTTTCAGTCGAAACCAATTTTGCTAGCCAAAATTCTGGAGTGGCTGAAGTAAGTCTCAGAACCTGACTGCAAGGTTACCTATGATGTGAAAAATTTATTTTATGGGTCCTCAATTCTGGTATATCTCTGAGGCACTCTATAGGAATATTCATCTAAAGAGTGAATTTTCAATTAATAGTAAGTGTGGGGTTGGAGGCAAGGAGGAGGAGAAACACCCAGTAATAAAAATCTGTGGAGTTAAAGTTGGTGTTTCATGCATTCCTAAAATATTCAATCACTAAAAATAGAAGAAATCCTGAGATAAGGCTCTTTAAATGTTACAAATGACTTCTTGCAGCAATGCTGTACTCAATAATTAATTGGTTAGTCTCTAAGGTGCCACAAGTACTCCTTTTCTTTTTTCAATAATTCATATAATTGTAGAAGAAAAATTGATTTCTAAATTTTTGAAAAACAACAACCCATATGTTCTCTGTTTTTAAATTGTTAGTTTTATGTAGGGATATATAATCAGTTTTCCAGCCCTTTGAATCCTATATTAAGTGCAACTTAGTTTAATCACAAAATCTAGGTCTTTCATTCTGGGTGGATGCCCTTTTCAGTGTCCATTTCAAACAGCTATTTACCCATCAAAATCCCTCATTATCTTTTGCTGTTGTCTCCTCCTCAGTGCTGATTCCTTCAGCAGATTTTTAATAGGAAAATAGGATTTGACAAACATTCTGAATGTACATTAATAAAGGTTTTTTGTCACTGAAATTGAAAAACCAGTCTTTTGAAGATAGTAACCTAAAGAGTCCCAAAGAGACATTATGAAACAAGTGGGGAAAATTTTTTTAAAAATGATCATTTAAAAATGTGCTTAACCTACTGGGTGGAATCCCAGCAATTAAAGCAGCAACCGTTTCAGATTGGAAAACTCACAAAAATTAAAGCTTGGCCTGTTTGGTAAATGTTGTAAGTTTGGGAAGGAATTAATTTGTTTTACTCATAAAAAGCAGTGTAATAAGCTTCCTCTTTAACTGCATTTTTCAAAGCTACCTTAAGTGGGGAGATGTGAAAGTCATTTTATTTTGGATGAAGAAAGTGTTTTTAACACTGAACTATTTAAAGAAAAATGATAGTGTGTTATAAAAGGTTTAAAGGCATAAGTTTAGGGAAGGTACACAACATTACAAATATTTTAGATTTTTTTTAAATGCATTAACTATTTTTGCAACTTTCAATATATAAAGCTCTGCAGCTTAAGTCACCAGTAGTCCAACTGAGTACATTTAAAATATCTCTAAAAAGATCTAAAATAGCTTTTCTATAAGGGCTGTCAAGTGATTAAAAACATTAGTTGTGATTAATCATGCGATCACGCTGTTAAACAATAGAATACCATTTATTTTAAATATTTTTGGATATTTACCACATTTTCAAATATATTAATTTCAATTACAACACAGAATACAAAGTGTACAGTGATCACTTTATATTTATTTTTGATTACAAATATTTGCACTGTAAAACCAAAAAAAATTATTTTTCAATTCACATCATACAAGTACTGTAATACAATATCTTTATCATGAAAGCTGATACAATCTACAAATGTAGAATTAAGTACAAAAAAACTGCATTCAGAAATAAAACAATGTAAAACTTTAGAGCCTACAAGTCCACTCAGTCCCTACTTCTTGGTCAGCCAATCACTCAGACAAACAAGGTTGCTTACAATTTGCAGGAGATAATGCTGCCTGCTTCTTGTTTACAATGTCACCTGAAAGTGAGAACAGGTGTTCGCATGGCACTGTTGTAGCCGGCATTGTAAGGTATTTACATGCCAGATGCGCTAAAGATTCTTATGTCCCTTTATGCTTCAACTACCATTCCAGAGGACATGCTTCCATGCTGATGATGGGTTCTGCTTGATAATGATCCAAAGCAGTGTGTACTGACGCATGTTCATTTACATCATCTGAGTCAGATGCCACCAGCAGAAGGTTGATTTTCTTTTCTGGTGATTTGGTTTCTGTAGTTTCCGCATCAGAGTGTTTCTCTTTTAACACTTCCAAAAGCATGCTCCACACGTCATCCCTCTCAGATTTTGGAAGGCACTTCAGATTCTTTGTTGTAATTTGTTGTTTGTGTTGTAATTGAAATCAATATTGAAAATGTAGAAAGACATCCAAAAATATTTAATAAAATTCAATTGGTATTCTATTGTAAGTGTGATTAATCACAATTAAATTTTTAAGTTAATTGCATGAGTTAACTGTGATTAATTGAGAGCCCTATTTTCTATACATAAAAATGTGTGGGTTTTAATGTCTAGTATTTTGGGAACTTGCAGGTATAGAAACACATGTTGTGTGTCTGATTGGGTAGCTGGGAAATTCCCATTCTAATCACACAAAGCTCCCATTTCTTGCTCTTCTGTGTTGTGATTTATTGGATCTTCAACCAGACACTCTTGCACAACTGAATAATCTTTGTACTAAGCCTTGGGCCAGGGTAATGTGTAAAGACATTCCACATTATGTTCATATAATTCTAGTGGGAAAAAAAGGAAACATTTTTATTGCAGGCTGATTGGGTTGTATGATAGTCCCAGAGGAGATGGTAGAGGGCAGCTGAGGTGTTCAATAGGTATATAATTGTATTTTTTCATAAGGCTCAGTAATTCATCACATGGATATCACTTTCACTGATACTGGGTGTATGCATAATATATATGTCCCTTTCACCACTGGCTCCATACTACTATATGGACGCCTTATAGAGAAGTAATGTTTGTGGGTGTATACATGGACATATGTGTCTTCTGGGTGGGAAACATGGCTGGTTGGTTGGTGATTTTGAGTCAGCTTCCAATTTATTTTAATCTGTTCCCTAGACAGATAGCTTTCCTATATTTCTTGTCTGGCACATATGCAACAGAGTTATAGGAGGTCTCTGATATGCATTCACCTTAAAAGGATGGCAGGCATAGAGCTTCTCCAGCTAAATAGTGCCATTGGATACCGTTGTAAGATGGCCAGTACAGACAAAATGAATGTACAGAGCCCCTCCAACCTATTTCACTGGATACACATACATACTGAGTAGAAGAGTCAAACTCTTGGCAGTTATTGGCTTCTCTCAGCTGTTATTACATCTCTTGTCCCCAGCTAGCCTAATTATTTTCTCAGGATGAATTTTAGCAAAGCTGGGAATTTAGGTATTGCCACACTTGTTAAAAATACATACAGGCATCTGCCCATTGAAAATAAGGAGTAAATGGTCCTGGCTTCATTTAAAAATATTGTAATTAAAACATTCCTGTTCCAGAATTCCACAAATCACAAATCAAATTGGAAATGTCAGGATTTCTTTTTAATTTCTAGGTACAAATCCATGCAGAATTAACTTTGAATGTATATTTCAGGAGCAACCTATCTTTGCTTGAAATGTTTGTTTTTAATCATGTAGCTTTTATAAAAAAAGCTTTTAATTTTTTAATTAAAAAGTTATTTGTGTTAACTAGATACATTTAAAAGAACAGACGGGTGAATGTAATCAGATACTAATATTCATGTTTTACTCACTTCCATGTTTGTTAGCAAGTTACAAGAAAATGATCATCACGGTTAAACATTTAAAAGTTACAAACTCTACGGAGCAAGTAGATTAATCGTATTTGTTGGGGTGGAGAGATTTTGTGGGCAATGAATTGCAAAGATTTCATCCATAAAGAATGCACCAACCTGCCTCCAAAGTGATTTAGTTAATTGCTCTGAAAGTAGGTTGATTCATGATCAACAAAAAGACAAATAAATCTTCATTTAAAGCTCTCAGAAAAAGATTGCTCAATAAACTGTGTCAAGAAACCAGTTCCTCAACTACAACAACTTTTAAGAATGTTTTGAGACCTTTCATACTGAAGCACTGCGATAATGAAACATGCTAATTGCTATTTTTCAATCTGACACTTGAAAATTTAAAAGAAGTGAACCCTTGATTAAAAACAGTTTGTATAAGACATAATATTTGCACACCATACCAATAAGTCCAATAAATTCCCTCCCTTAACACCCATCAAAAGACATTACTTGTTTTGTTTTTGCCCAATAACATCTTTGGTTAGCATGTTATCCTGTAACTACAGTGGACTAGATTCTTTTGTACAGTGCAGCCACTTTGCACCCGAGCACCACAAATGGGACAGATTCTGGCTGTTAAAAAGGCCAGCAGACAATTCCACTTGTGGAGGAGAACATCTCCATTGATGTAAGCTTGATGGAAGAGCTCTGTGAAGCTCAAAACTTTGTCCTTTCCACCAAAAGAATGTGGTCCAATAAAGATATATTACCTCCCCCATCTTGTCTCTGTATTTTCCAGACTGTTAAATTAGATTTCTAATAGCTCATATGAGTAAGATTTCATTGATGTATTATATAACACCTTGAGATTCTCCATGAAAAGATATGTAAGTCCATAATGTCATATTATCATACAATTTTTTAATTGCGATGAGATTTTGACTCTTACTTGAAAGAAAGAAAATAATTAGTAATGAATATCACCCATTCCTCTGTATCTAATGTCACACTTAGTCCACATTACTAAGCTCTCTCTCATAAATTCTCAACACTTCTGAGAATGACATTTAGATGCCAGCAGATGCTATCACATCTAGTTCTAAAATGAAGATTTCATGACTAACTTCTAGGAAATGCTTTCAGGACTGCACACACAGTAACAGTATATTTTGTACTTATCTATCTACTTCCTGTGAAGAAATGTAAAGTGTTCAAACATTTACAGTAAGTTGCATGTCTAGATAAGATCTTATTTTGGAAACTTGTTTTGTTTTTAATGCCAGGTTGTGTTCGGTTTTACTGATTTGGTGGGTGAAGTGCAGAATGGGAAAGTGATGAGTGTGAAAGTTTGGGAGACTGATGCTGTTGCTTCTATGACTTCAGTTTGCTCTACTTCTTACCTACTGGTTCAGTGCTGAAAGGTATGAGTGAAAGAATTTTACATTTGTCTCATGTTTTTCATATATTTTGTCCTACAGTGTAATGAGTAGTTAGTGCATAATAAGAAGTGTTTCGAGCATTCATTTTAGAAGTTTCTTTATCATTACTACTATTATTATTAGGCACTTGTATAGCATGTTTCACCTACAGATATCAAAGTGCTTTACAAACATTAGTTAGTTAAGCCTCCCAAGCTCTGTGTGGGTAAAAAGCTGTTCATGTCCAGTTCACAGATCAGAGAACAGGGAGGTTTAGTTTCTTGCTTATAGTCACACTGCAGATGAATGGTAGAGCTGAGACTGGAAGCTGGCAGCCCTTATACCCAGACCCATGTTTTAACCAGTGGGTAACACTGCATCTCTTCAGCATAAAACTTGGAGCACAGTATTGTGGATACTTGAAAGTAAATATTGTATATATTAAGTTGATTGGATTCTTCTTTAAAATATTATGTGATAGCCTTGGTATCTTCCTTCTATCAGTCAGAAATGTTAAGCTCCTAATTAACTTGGCTATTCAAAAGCTGTGTGTGAGCATGGAATAAAGTTGTACTGTTGATGGTTTACAATAACAAAATTGATATATGCTGTATTATATAGAGTAGCCCATATAAGGTACATAAATATGTGAACCTGTAAAATATGACTGCATGCATATCATTGGCTGAACTTCTGCTACCTCTTGTGTACTGGAAACTGTTTGTTTAAGTAAGGTAGTTAAATTCAGTAAGGTATTAAACTGGAATGTATCCTTGTGGAATCTAAATATTGAAAAGAATAAATATCAGAGCTCATGATGTTCAAATGGTCTAAAATCACTTGCATGTAGCTGCTGTCTAGACTGCATTACTGTACAAAATAATTATCTTTATAAAGCATATGCTGTATATAATATGCATGCACAAATCTGCATATGTCCCTAGGCTGGTTGTCTATACATTTTTCTTTAAAGAAGCATATTTCTAATTAAGTAAAATAGAGCTGGAATATTTCAGTAAGGACAACAAGGAACCAGCAATTTCAACAGGATGCATTTGATGGGCTCTTGATTTCATTTGGGAGGATGTTTCATATTTTTTAAAAGAGCAGCAGTGCCACCTACAGGTTTTAATCTTAGTTATTTTTTTAAAAAAAAACAACCACAACTTTATTTTCATAAAGTCAACAAATGTAGGGTCAAAAATAATGTACATTTTCATGACTTGTTCACAATATCTCCCTCATAATATTTGGTACAAAACTTTTGACAAAAACTAAGTTGCCTTTTTGAGGATATATAAATGCTTAATGCATTGTTTATTTTCTAAGAATTATAATATTGATCATGATGAGTAATTAATACTTAACATATGCTCTGATTTTCATCTTTACAACAAGAAAGCAGTTATACAGTCTCAACAAGAAATGTACAGCTGGGATTAATCTGTGTGATGCGTAAAGAAGGCTGTATGATTTCTTTCATGCATTGCAAATACATTCTTATAAAGGTAAGAATTTGCAATCTAGACTTCCCCTTTGAAACAGTTACCCAAAGGGAGGTAATATCTTTTTAAATGGAGCAAGCCTAGGAGATAACTCTTCCTGCATACCAGTGGGTCCATCTCTGTCAGCGTTACCCATCTCTATGGAAGTATACCATACATCTAACATCTTGCTGCTCTGTTGCAAGATTAGTTTTTAATACTGCTACTGGACTATACATGTATTAAATAATTTAAATGCATGTTATATATTTACATACACCAAATGTGGGGATATTAATATTTTGTACTAGAGTGTTAGTGTTTCAGGAAAAATTATGGCCCCTTTTAAAGACATGTATTGCAAAGAAACACTTTTCTTTGGATGGATAGATAGATGTGCCTTTTCATCAAATTTTGGAGAATTAATACATAAAAAGCAATGAAAATATTTACTTTGAGGAAGGACATTTAAATTAGAGTTTGCCTTTAGTTTGTCTTGACCCTAAAAAACTTCCATTCCCTAGCTTTATTCAGGGTTCTAACACTTGCTGACAAGGAACATCACAAAAAGAGCCCAGTCTCTTAGTTATAGATGGCAACAACTTAAGGTCACTATTGATTCTGTTCATGGTTCATATCTATGTTTCAGATAATCTTCTGTAAATAACCTGTACTAGCCTTTGGTTACACTATATCCCTCTTAGGGAATCTGCCATTGTAGATGTGAAGTTGCTGCAGATCTGATGATGCATGTGTTTTTATAAGATAGCAATATCTCAGCCTGGGCCCCTAGCAGGCTCTCTAACATGTACAGTGAATTATTCCAAGTTTTGGAGATATGCACTGCAAAGACAGAGGCAAAAACAAGCTACAAATCATTTTAGTTTGAAAATCTCAAATATTTTAATGCCACCTGAGCATTTAAATGTAGTAAATATGTTTAACGTAATTGTTCAGCAGGCAATTTTGCCAAATTTATTTTGCCTTATTGAATTTATAGAGATCTGAAGCACTATACTCAATCAGAATGGCAATTAATAAACATTAGTTTGATGAATATTAATAGTGTCAGTGAGCAATTAAGTTTTAATTGACCATTAAATAAAGTCCACTTACTGTAAAGTTCTACCAACTGAGTTTGAAAAGCAACTAACAATAATTTGTTCAGAAAGCCGAGTGGGTCATTATAATGGGCTCATGAGTCTTGGTTTAAAAGAATCAGCAAACTAAGAAATTTTCTTCATAAACATAAGCGTTTTTTTGATGAAACAAGGAGGTATATATCCAGAAACATATGACGATGTTAATAGCGCTGACTGTTTTTTACCAGCTTCCAAATGCCCTTTATTCTAGGATGCAGCTGTATTAATCAGGCCCTCATTATAAAAGCTCTGACTCCGTGCTCCCTGAGTCTCTCCCTAACTAACTTTTACAGTGTTCTGTAAGGTTGACCATCTTGCAGCCAGCCAGTCAGAAGGCAGTTCCCTTATTCAAGCTGCTATTTCCCACTGCTTTTCTGAGAACACAACAACCATCCTGTTCTCCTCTGTAAGTCTTATGGCTGCTTCACTACCTTCCTGTATGGTAAATCTATATCCCATTAGCTGTTGGGGAAGGATGGGGTGCCCCATTATTGATCATACCGTCATTAATCTCTTTTCCATTCTGTAACAGCCTTCATCCTGCTGTAAAAATGTTTAGAGCTTTACAATTACAAGCCCCATCCTGCTGTGTAGAACATGCAGATGGATTGCTGCAACCATGGGGAGTTGCTCTGATGTCATTGGAGCTCCAGGCAGCCCATCCTCATGTTATTCATTGGAGGATCACAGTCATAGACTCAGACACATTCTTTGCATGAGTTCTTCAATTGCTACTGTAACTCTAGTACCTGAATCCCTCATAAATTCTCCCTGGAACCAGCCATGCTTCTTGGGCTGTTTTCCAATAAACAAAAATGAGTTCAGGAATTTAATCTGACTTCCTGAATTTTTATCTGATTAACAAATGTGTTTAATATTGCAGTGCAAGTAATGCACAAATCTGTGGAATATCTGGAAAAAGAACCTTCTGCATATGAAGGAATGTGGTCTTTTATCCATGGATTCTAGAATGGTGGATATGCTGGTTAAATATCACTAGGAAAAGCATATTACACTACTACAGGCTGCATGATAAACTAAGGGGATTATTTGTGCAGCTGCCAAACCATTCTGCCCATGCTTCTTCTTATTTTTCTGAGCAGCAATAGCAGGCATCTTTTCACCCTAATACAATTTATATTAGTTTTATTCTAGCAGGAATAAAGTATTAGCTCTTTGTTTATGCTATATATTAGCATCTTTTTGTTATCCTAATTCTGGCCTTGCACTTTGTATGTTCAGTTATCCTGTGGGGAAAATGTGTCCATTTCTTTAAAATAGATTCTGCTCTCCATATTGTAATGTATAACCTTCTTTGTAATCATTTGTGTTTTGTTATTGTCATAAATATAAAGGGAAGGGTAAACCCCTTTGAAATCCCTCCTGGCCAGGGGAAAGCTCCTCTCACCTGTAAAGGGTTAAGAAGCTAAAGGTAACCTCGCTGGCACCTGACCAAAATGACCAATGAGGAGACAAGATACTTTCAAAAGCTGGGAGGAGGGAGAGAAACAAAGGGTCTGTGTCTGTCTGTAGTCGTCTTGGCCGGGGACAGAACAGGAATGGAGTCTTAGAACTTTTAGTAAGTAATCTAGCTAGGTATGTGTTAGATTATGATTTCTTTAAATGGCTGAGAAAAGAATTGTGCTGAATAGAATAACTATTTCTGTCTGTGTATCTTTTTTGTAACTTAAGGTTTTGCCTAGAGGGGTTCTCTATGTTTTTGAATCTAATTACCCTGTAAGATATATACCATCCTGATTTTACAGGGGGAATTTCTTTATTTCTATTTACTTCTATTTTTTATTAAAAGTCTTCTTGTAAAACACTGAATGCTTTTTCATTGTTCTCAGATCCAAGGGTTTGGGTTTGTGGTCACCTATGCAAATTGGTGAGGCTTTTTATCCAACATTTCCCAGGAAAGGGGGGGTGCAAGTGTTGGGAGGATTGTTCATTGTTCTTAAGATCCAAGGGTCTGGGTCTGTAGTCACCTAGACAAATTGGTGAGGCTTTTTACCAAACCTTGTCCAGGAAGTGGGGTGCAAGGTTTTGGGAAGTATTTTGGGGGGAAGGACGCGTCCAAACAGCTCTTCCCCAGTAACCAGTATTAGTTTGGTGGTGGTAGCGGCCATTCCAAGGATAACGGGGGTAATATTTTGTACCTTGGGGAAGTTTTGACCTAAGCTGGTAAAGATAAGCTTAGGAGGTTTTTCATGCAGGTCCCCACATCTGTACCCTAGAGTTCAGAGTGGGGGAGGAACCTTGACATGGTGGCACAGTGGTGGGATTAACCTGAAATCATTTTGAGATCCAGTTGAGATTTTTTGAACTAGAAATACAGATTTTAAAAAGGAATTTTTAGGAAGTCCAGAAGGCAGCTTTGAAACTGAAAGCAGCTTGGTTTCTCTCTGCTTTGTGGCCAAGCAGAGACAAAAGGGGATTATCTTGTGAATTGCAGGTTTTCTTTGCCTGGAGGCAGGGTACTTAACTCCTGCAGGGAAATTCACAGTCTTCCAACCCAGAGGTTTTTTTTTTTTTTTTCTTTTCTTCCTAAAAGTAAATAGGGGGTGTGTGCTCTACCCATTTGCCTGGAGACAAAAGTGGCAGGGTTTTTTTTAGGATTTTGATTTTTTTTTTTGTTTTACAAGGAGCACAGGTTTGAAAAGAAATTTTTTTTCTTCTTTGGGCTGGGTAAGCAGGTTTCCAAGTAGTTGGAGGTTTTTGCTTTAATTTGGGCCCAGAGCAGAGACAAGGGAATTGTCTTTTTCTGTAGGCTGACAATCACTATCAGAGAATAGGTATTCTATTCCAGCACAGCAAAATTTTACAGCCAAGTTTTGTTTGTTTATTTCTAAACCTCGGGTGTAAAGTTAGTTAAAAACAGAGAGGTTAGAATGGCCAAATCCTCAGCTCGACTACAGCTGGAATTAGCCAAATTTCAGGCTGAGGAAAAACAAAGGGAACATGAAAGACAGATAGAACTCATGCGGCTGAAGGAGGAGGAGAAGGAAAAAGAGAGGAAGCATGTGGAGGAGATGGAGAGGATAAAGGCCCAGCAGAATATACCAACAAACCCTAGCAATCCTTCTCCAGGTACCACTTCCCATCCCAGAAAGTTCCCCACCTACAAGGCAGGTGATGATACTGAGGCCTTCTTAGAAAACTTCGAAAGGGCCTGCCTTGGGTACAACATCTCTACTGACCAATACATGGTAGAGCTGAGGCCGCAGCTCAGTGGACTCTTAGCTGAGGTGGCAGCTGAAATGCCTAAAGAACACATGAACAAGTATGAACTGTTTAAATCCAAGGCGAGAGTCAGAATGGGGATAACACCCGAGCAGTCTCGTCGGAGGTTCAGAGCCCTAAGGTGGAAACCAGACATGTCATTTACCCGACATGCCTACCACATTGTAAAACATTGGGATGCCTGGATATCAGGAGCAAGTGTTGAATCTCCAGTAAATTTGCCCTTCCTAATGCAAATGGAACAATTCTTAGAGGGTGTTCCTGAGGAAATAGAAAGATACATCCTAGATGGGAAACCCAAAACTGTAATTGAGGCAGGAGAGATTGGAGCCAGATGGGTGGAGGTGGCAGAGAAGAAGAAAACTGGTCGCAGTTGGAGCGGAGACCAGAAGGGACCACCCCAGACCACACCCTATTACCGGGGGCCGCCCAAAGCCCCACCTACCTCCCAAAGAACCCTCCAGACCCCTTATCGTCCCACCACCCCGTTCTCCAGCAACCCTCCTCGCCCCAGTGACCCGTCAGCTGGACGATGTTTTAAGTGTAACGAGCTGGGGCATGTAAAGGCCAACTGCCCCAAGAACCCCAACAGATTACAGTTCATTGCACCGGAATCCCACCAGAGGTCCACAGGCCCAGATACCTCCCAGATACCCTTGGAGCGGAGGGAAACTGTGAGTGTGGGTGGGAAGAAGGTCACCGCGTGGAGGGACACCGGAGCACAAGTGTCAGCTATCCATGCTTCCTTAGTGGACCCCAATTTAATCAACCCAGAGATCCAAGTGACGATTCAACCCTTCAAGTCCAACTCTTTCAATTTGCCTACAGCCAAGTTGCCTGTCCAGTACAAGGGCTGGTCAGGAATGTGGACTTTTGCAGTCTATGATGATTATCCCATCCCCATGCTGTTGGGGGAAGACTTGGCCAATCATGTGAAGCAGGCCAAGAGGGTGGGAATGGTCACCCGCAACCAGGCTAAACAAGCCGTGAGGCCTAGCTCTGTTCCGGAAACTTCTATCAGGACCCAGTCAGAGGTGATGGACCTGGACCCCAGGCCAATGTCTGCAACAGCAGTAGTGGATCCAGTCCCAGAGACCCAGACGGAACCAGTCCCAGAACCGGAACCAGCCAAACAACCAACACCAGACCCCGTGTCAGCACTGAATCCAGTACTTGCAACCTCAACACCAGAGGGCCCCACCGAACCTGAACTGGCAGCAGCCAATAACCCTACACAAGAGGCTCAGCCGGAGCCTGAATCCCAACATAGTGCACCAGCGGAGAGCGGTTCACAGTCAACAGAAACAGCTCCATCCCCTATATCGCTTCCAGAGGGACCAAGCCTAGGTCCACAATCCCATGAGGAACTGATGTCTCCAGCATCAAGGGAACAGTTCCAGACCGAACAGGAAGCAGATGAAAGCCTCCAGAGAGCTTGGACGGCGGCACGGAGCAACCCACCGCCTCTCAGCTCTTCTAATCGATCCAGAGAATTAAAGGTTTGTCAGTTTACAGCCCAGGGAGGAGACGACGCTGAGTGGCCTGAAGGTGTCTACTACGAAGGGAAATGTGCTGGTGGTGTGGAAGAGGTGAACCTCTCCATGACCCTTGGGCGTATGCAGCGACAGCAGATCCAGGAGCTGTGCACTAGCTGCGCGCCAACGTTCTCAGCCACCCCAGGACTGACTGAACGGGCATACCACTCCATTGACACAGGTAATGCTCACCCAATTAGGGTCCAACCTTACCGGGTGTCTCCTCAAGCTAAAACTGCTATAGAACGGGAGATCCAGGATATGTTACAGATGGGTGTAATCCGCCCCTCTGAAAGTGCATGGGCATCTCCAGTGGTTCTAGTTCCCAAACCAGATGGGGAAATACGTTTTTGCGTGGACTACCGTAAGCTAAATGCTGTAACTCGCCCAGACAACTATCCCATGCCACGCACAGATGAACTATTAGAGAAACTGGGAAGGGCCCAGTTCATCTCTACCTTGGACTTAACCAAGGGGTACTGGCAGGTACCGCTAGATGAATCTGCCAAGGAAAGGTCAGCCTTCATCACACATCTCGGGCTGTATGAATTTAATGTACTCCCTTTCGGGCTGCGAAATGCACCCGCCACTTTCCAAAGACTTGTAGATGGTCTCCTAGCGGGATTAGGAGAATATGCAGTCGCCTACCTTGACGATGTGGCCATATTTTCGGATTCCTGGGCAGACCACCTGGAACATCTACAAAAAGTCCTTGAGCGCATAAGGGAGGCAGGACTAACTGTTAAGGCTAAGAAGTGTCAAATAGGCCTAAACAGAGTGACTTACCTTGGACACCAGGTGGGTCAAGGAACTATCAGCCCCCTACAGGCCAAAGTGGATGCTATCCAAAAGTGGCCTGTCCCAAAGTCAAAGAAACAGGTTCAATCCTTCTTAGGCTTGGCCGGTTATTACAGACGATTTGTACCGCACTACAGCCAAATCGCTGCCCCACTGACAGACCTAACCAAAAAGAAACAGCCAAATGCTGTTCAGTGGACCGGAAAGTGTCAGAAGGCCTTTAACAAGCTTAAAGCGACACTCATGTCTGACCCTGTACTAAGGGCCCCAGACTTTGACAAACCGTTCCTAGTAACCACAGATGCATCCGAGCGTGGTGTGGGAGCAGTTTTAATGCAGAAAGGACCTGATCAAGAATTCCACCCTGTAGTGTTTCTCAGCAAAAAACTGTCTGAGAGGGAAAGCAACTGGTCAGTCACTGAGAAAGAATGTTATGCCATTGTCTACGCTCTGGAAAAGCTACGCCCATATGTTTGGGGACGGCGTTTCCACCTGCAAACCGACCATGCTGCACTAAAGTGGCTTCACACCGTCAAAGAAACTAACAAAAAACTTCTTCGGTGGAGTTTAGCTCTCCAAGATTTTGATTTCGACATCCAACACATCTCAGGAGCTTCTAACAAAGTGGCTGATGCACTCTCCCGTGAAGGTTTCCCAGAATCAACTGGTTAAAATCGTCCTTGAGATGTGGAAAATATTGTTAGTCTTTATGTACTTGGTAGTATATTTAGAGATGCATGTGTCTTATTAACTCTGTTTTCCTAGAGCTCCAGGAAGAAATCCCAGCCAGTGTTTCACCCTAGCTGAGATTTGGGGGGCGTGTCATAAATATAAAGGGAAGGGTAAACCCCTTTGAAATCCCTCCTGGCCAGGGGAAAGCTCCTCTCACCTGTAAAGGGTTAAGAAGCTAAAGGTAACCTCGCTGGCACCTGACCAAAATGACCAATGAGGAGACAAGATACTTTCAAAAGCTGGGAGGAGGGAGAGAAACAAAGGGTCTGTGTCTGTCTGTAGTCGTCTTGGCCGGGGACAGAACAGGAATGGAGTCTTAGAACTTTTAGTAAGTAATCTAGCTAGGTATGTGTTAGATTATGATTTCTTTAAATGGCTGAGAAAAGAATTGTGCTGAATAGAATAACTATTTCTGTCTGTGTATCTTTTTTGTAACTTAAGGTTTTGCCTAGAGGGGTTCTCTATGTTTTTGAATCTAATTACCCTGTAAGATATATACCATCCTGATTTTACAGGGGGAATTTCTTTATTTCTATTTACTTCTATTTTTTATTAAAAGTCTTCTTGTAAAACACTGAATGCTTTTTCATTGTTCTCAGATCCAAGGGTTTGGGTTTGTGGTCACCTATGCAAATTGGTGAGGCTTTTTATCCAACATTTCCCAGGAAAGGGGGGGTGCAAGTGTTGGGAGGATTGTTCATTGTTCTTAAGATCCAAGGGTCTGGGTCTGTAGTCACCTAGACAAATTGGTGAGGCTTTTTACCAAACCTTGTCCAGGAAGTGGGGTGCAAGGTTTTGGGAAGTATTTTGGGGGGAAGGACGCGTCCAAACAGCTCTTCCCCAGTAACCAGTATTAGTTTGGTGGTGGTAGCGGCCATTCCAAGGATAACGGGGGTAATATTTTGTACCTTGGGGAAGTTTTGACCTAAGCTGGTAAAGATAAGCTTAGGAGGTTTTTCATGCAGGTCCCCACATCTGTACCCTAGAGTTCAGAGTGGGGGAGGAACCTTGACAGTTATCTTACTTGTTTTGGAGAAAAGAAGTAGAATACAGAAAACATTCTCCTTCACATGTTTGTAGGCAGCTATTTTGTCCCTTTATAGTTCTCACTTAGCCAGTTATACAAATGCAACTCTTCATTTTTTCCCATCAGTTCCTTGAACTCCCTGATTATTTTTCAGAGTAACAGCCGTGTTAGTCTGTATTGATTATCATACACATTGTGAAGAGAGTGGTCAATTTGGATGGGCTATTACCAGCAGGAGAGTGAGTTTGTGTGGCGGGGGGGGGGGGGGGGGGCGGAGGGTGAGAAAACCTGGATTTGTGCTGGAAATGGCCCAACTTGATGATCACTTTAGATAAGCTATTACCAGCAGGACAATGGGGAGGGAGGAGGTATTGTTTCATGGTCTCTGTGTGTGTATATGTCTTCTGCAGTTTCCACGGTATGCATCCGATGAAGTGAGCTGTAGCTCACGAAAGCTCACGCTCAAATAAATTGGTTAGGCTCTAAGGTGCCACAAGTACTCCTTTTCTTTTTGCTGATTATTTTTGTTGCTCTTCTTTAAACTTCCTCCAATTTGTCAATAACATAAGAGTAACAATTGAGTTGTAATACAACATCCATTCTTCACAGTTACTTTCTGTGCAGGTAGAATACATCTGCCCTCACGAAGTTCTTAGGGTGAAATCCTAATGCTAATGAAATCAATGAGAGTTCTGTCATTCATTTCCAAGAGGCCAAGGTTTTACCCTAATTGTGGGGCTATGGAAATGTTATGATTAAAAATTTTGTATGTAGAGAAATCAATAGAGTTGCTAAAATAAAATTACAGATTTTAAAAAAAAATTCAGTGAGCGCTACTGGTCTTGATACCAGGATAATTTGATCAATAGCAGCCTGATGCCCTGCTAAAGAGATGATTATACTATACAGCGGAATAAAATATACAATATAAAAAAACATAATATGCCTCAATATACTGTAGCTAGTGCTATAGCCTGGGGTATGGAGCTCAGGAAAGGGCAGTAAAGAGACTACTTAAATATATAAATTTTGAAATATAAAATCAAAACAAACATTGTATTAATTTTTCTGACCTTTCATTATCACATGGTTTTATGAGGCAGTATAACTGAACTCTATGAGGCCTCTTTTGTTTAATGTTTTGAGTCAGATCTCTCCAATAATCCAAGCCATTATTTGTAATGTGGAGTGGCCCATGAATCTAAAGCTTAACCACATACTGCAAATAACTCTTGTCCTTGTATGCACTTAGTATGACACTTATTTCAAATGTTGACACCTGTGTGAAATGAGCGGGGGAAATCTGAGATGTGACTAATTTCCCTATACGTTTGACCTATTGTTCAATGCCCTAGTCTACTGAAAATGTATGTTTTATTATTTTCTGTATACTGAGAATTACAAATGTATAGAATGTTGATCCCCCCCCCCATGAAGTACATTTACTTTTAAATCTTCTGACTAAAGTGAAGAGAAGTCAAAAGAATGGCTACTTTAGACAATGGCTTCCAAATTTTGAAAATGAACGATGTTTTGAAATGACTCTTACATGGTGTATTGATATAAAATTAATCAAGTTTATGTCTCCTGTCAGTGCTCAGATATAATAAATGACAGGCTGTTGTGGTGCCAAACCATCCAAGAAATTATTTGCTATCGGCTTTGTCAGAAATCTGCTGACATTCAATGTGTTCTTGACTGTGGCTCATATACGAAATTCCAGCTTTGTGTCATATATGCATGAGTTCTTCTTTCAGGCTGTTTTGGCTTTCTGCAGCTGTTAAAAGGTCAGAGGTAATCAGATAAGCCAGTAGGATGCTATCTGTCATTATAATTGACTTGAGCCATCATACATAGGAAATCATGCTGAATATCAATACTGACATTTGAAGAGATGGTGTAGTGGCCCCATTATTACGAATGTATCACACTCTAAGCTACAGCTGATACTGAAATACTTCTGTGCAGTAAAGAAGTGCCTCAAGGTATTACATTTTTATGTCTACTTATTTGGTGGAAATCATCTTAATTTCTTGATAGTTATCTTCTTCTGAATGATGTGTTTGCATTCATTCAGTTTTGAAATATTGCTGGGCACAATTTATTTTCAGTTGCGTAAGGGAAGTATTAGGAAAAACTTACCTTGTGCAGCTGGCATTTCAAATATTTCTGCCAATCTAACAATGAATGAAGCAGTCAAAACTTGTTTTTTGTAATGCTGCTAAAATGTTTTTCACATATCTAATTGGGATGACATAGAATATTTTTGTGTGTGAATAACATGCCTATATCAGAGTAACACCTCATGGCATAGAATTTGTGTCGAAATAGCTAGTTATTGCTCTGAAAGTCAAGTAAGTGATGCCATGTGCTCTCCACAACAGTTAGTTTAGCATGTACAAAATATGATGTATTATAGCTGCAGAGAAACTATGTATTTGGATAATTAGTGCACTTATGCCATATTTAGTGTATCTTGAAACAAACAAAAATTGTCTGAGCATTTATGCATAACTCTATCTTTAAGGTTTCAATTTAAGACATTTTTTGATATACGCAAGTGCTGCTAAATTCATCTATTTTATGTTGCATTGTATGTAGCATGTTTTATCAGCTCTTAATGTTCTCACGTCACTTTATTAAGATGATAGAGGTGCGACCTATTCTACACAGATTACTATGTTCCTATAATATTTTAAATGTTCACAAGGGATGGTAGACTGCTGTAGACTCACACAAAACCCAATAATTCCATTAATCCCCCCACACCACCACCTTTTACACATTTTCGAGTATCACTGGGCAGATCCTTGACTTGTGTAAATTTGTCATAGCTCCTTTGAAATCAATGGAATTATGACAATTTATACCAGTTCAGGATCAGCTCAGCCCTATATTCCAGTTAAACCTTTCTGACATGCAGAAATATTATGATTTATGGTTTTTACTTCCATTTTCTAGTGGCATGCAGCAGCAGATTCCCAAAATATTAGAGATGGTCCCAAGCTGTAAATTGCAGATCCAGAGCCAAACCTTAACTTGCTGAAATGAGGTGGTGTTTGATTTCCAGGGTTTTGGTTTGGGTCTGCTACCAACTACATTTAGAGTGTTCTCCTAGCTCTATCCAAGAGAACAAGACTGGTGCTTGTGGACATTCCAGGCCAAGAGCTACTGACCCAAGGGACTCCTGTAAACTTTGGATAAACATCTAGGCTGTAGAATACTTTTCCTAACCAAATCTGATACGTGTTTGGTTTGCCCTTCCTTGTTCTGTGGTTAATTCCCTCTTCTATTTCTTGGTACCACATGATTAATCTGTCACTCTTGGTTCTTCCTGACCTAAATAACAATTGTAACAGGGGAACAAATCATAGGTAGTTCTAGAGGGTAAGCCTCATTTTGTTTACATTGCCACCCATAGCTCACATTTTTATGTTAATTACATTAACTGGTTAAAAGTATGCCTAAAAGCAACAGCAACATTTGGGGATAATCAGGATAACCAGATGCAGTCATGCAAATTTTATAGACGGAAAGGCATGTTTAATATACAAGAGAAAAACCTTTTTATTATAAAAAGAATTTACTGTTCCTTCATTAAATCTATTAGTGCTATTAAAATATATTACCAATAGACTTTTGGGTCATCCCAAAGATCTCTTCTGGGTATCTACATAACTAGAGGAGCGTCTTTCACTCACTTTTGTCTTTCTACCGGTAGTATTAATAAAAAAGATGCATTATCGTGATACTCAACTTCCTATGTAGTGTCAAGCTCCGACTGTTACCTCCTTAGTCAGTTACCCTAGAATTTGCAAGACTGGTGTGTTTAAGATGCTATGAAGACATCTTTACAAATGCTCTAGTATCTGGTTGATACTCTTGTAACATCACACGTTCTTCTAGTCTCTTTCTGGTTAAATGCTGCTGCTGGAGATGTTGTCTTGACAGATTCATTTCATTATTTTAAAATTAAGTCGGACATTTCTTTGAGCGTCATATTTCTGTTTCTGTAATTTAATGCCTTGGGTTGTTTAATCTTAATGTGACAGCCACCATCTTGGCTGACACACCAAGGATTGAAGTGGGGACCTGTTCTCTACATTTTGAGCTGAAAAGCCAATGTCCTGTAGCTGGTGGCTATAACATAATTTCCACTTTTCTGGTTTGGGCAAACACTGGGACACAGAGCACACACTGGCCCCAGTAGATTACATAAACAAAGTGATATTCAGTAAGGGAATAGCCTCTTTTTTAATTTATGTATTAGAAAAAATCTGAATATGAATTCAGAATTGGGGGCGTAAGGGAAGGATGATGTGTTAGCACTTTGATGGACTGTATATTCTAAGTTGATTTTTGTTGTTGTTGAATGAGTAGTATACATCTATAATTGCTTTTCCTATGATGATTTTTGACACCAAGTATTGACAAACCACATCTTAATAATCACCTTTATTATCATTATCTCCTGCAATGATTATCTCTTGCAATGGAAAATAAATGTATACCAAAGATGGTGTTCAAATGAAGAAACATTGTAGTGTGCTTGCATTTAGTACTGTTACTCCTGAACCAATGGTGTACAGAAAGACAACAGCAATTCTAGAAAGAGGTTTCTCAAAGCCTCCATTTCTCATAAGGCCAAAAAGTTAAGTCTCATCCCTAAGATGATGTAGGACCATTAGTTGTCAAAAAGGTCCTGTTCTTCTGTTTTTGCCACTGAATAAATATGGTGAGTGAACTGTACCCACATCCTACAGATAATCCTTCTACAAATTGGCAGAGACTTATTGTCATTGCACTGTCTGGAAGCTGCTCATGATGGTCCAGCGCTGATCTGGATCTGATTCTTTATTAGAGAACCAAGCTATTTACTGACTGGCATTAATATATTATTTCAGTTTGCTGAAAGTGATCACTCTACAGCAGTTAAGGATCAAAACCATTTAATTTAAAATATAGCATTTTCACGCACCCATCATTTGCAAAAACAAACAAACTAAAACAACCTTGGAAATTATTTTTTAATGCTTGTTCTCTGTCAAAGTGACTGTTTTTGTTTGTTTGACTAACATCCAGTTGACTGTTGTGAAGGTCTATAAGCATAAAAGAAGATTTGTTTTTATTAAAAAAAAATTGCTACACTTTTCACTTAGAATTCAAAATGTCTGGACTTGGGAGCTTGACACAATAATATCCCTCATTCGAATGAATATGGACTAATATTGCAGAGACACAAGCACATGAGTAGCTTTACTCATGAGAGTAATCCTACTTATTCAGGAGGGTTATCACGGAGGCCTGGGCTGCAGTGGTTTTGGTAGGCTAATGACAATCCGCTCTCTGTGTGCATGTCATCCGATTCTGCCAGCACATTTCAGTGCCTACAATGTTGGTAGAGAATTGGGCAGACATGAGGGCTAGCAGGTAAAAACTCAATCCAGATAAAAATGTAAATGATTGTGATAAGTGTCCATCGTGTCTCTGAGCCTGAACACTGAATCTGGTGAGTTATTTGAGATGATTACCCATGAGTCCAAAGGGTCCAGCCAATCCACAAACCAGGGTGTAACCACGTCACCCCAAGACAGGTATATAGGCACCTAACAAAAGCAGCCGTTCCAGGCTGCTCAACGTCACTACCTTGTTGGGTATGCTACCTGGTAGGTCTGACAGACTACTCCTGCTCCAGCCTGTTACTGCTATATGTATTAATTGACTATGTTGTAAGTTATAAAAGTTCCTATTTTTTAAACACAGTGCATGTACAAAACACACATAATTTTAGAATATGGGGCATAAACTTCCACTGCTGTCTCCCTTAACTTTCTCAATCATAAAATGCCCAATCTTCCCCACCAGCCCAAAAAATCTAAATTATTCTTCCATAAAGCTGGTTTTGTTTTAATGTTTCAGCTGAACAAAGTTGGACTTATCACATGAAACATGAATCTGTGCTGAAATAACTTAAATTTAACAAAAATCCAAATTATTATTACCTTGAGAGGAAAATCTATCCTATTTTAGCCGTCATTAAAGTGAAACACTGAAAATCCAATCTAAGTATGATTCTTTGGTCTGTAACAATGATATAGCATCTGCACTACTGAAAATGACCTCACATTAAAAAAATGCTCAATGGGCTGTAATGCATGGCAGGTGAAGAACAGCAAATTGTGCTAAAACTTAAAATAGCAACTTCTCATTTCCTCATAGAAGTGGCTTTCCTGCTCTTATAGTTTTATCAGACACATCCTCTTCCATCACTGTGAAGACATATGGACTAGCTTTTGATAATTTTGCTTATATATGTTGCAGTGCAAAGTTAATCAATCTCAGACTTTGGCATTTTTTGATGCTGTAGCCCTGTTATCTTCCCTTTATCATTTTACATTCTTTTCCTGGAATTCTACTCATGGTGCAAGAGATAATAAAGTTTCTCTCCTAAAGTTCAGTGGACAAAGCTAAAAAGTGTAAAAAAATAATATAATATAGAGATTCTTGAATATGTTGCAAGTCTTTCTTAAGGGCTTGATTCTTATTTACACTAAAGCTCCTTCACACTGCTTTGAAAGTGTCAAGATACTTAAAGTGTGCATAAATCACACTATTAATTAGTCCCTAGTTAGAATGGAACTCATCTTTAGTTAGTTAGCTGGTTTTAGTTTTTAAATGAGCACTTTCCAAGCTCTTAAATAAAGTGGAATAATATTATAATATTATAATATAATAAAAATAATAATATTATTTACTTTTTTCTGTATTATACAAAGAAATATAAATAGTTATCCTGTCTAGCATTAAAACAAATGTTATCCCAGCAAACATACCAAAAAGTATATATTGGGCCAGATCCTCAGCTAGTGTAAATCAGATGAGCTGGATTAACTTCAACAGCTAGCAATCTAGTCCTGCCTGAATATTTTATTTGAGAATGCATGACAAAATCTATTTTAGGTTATGGAGAGTAATGGCGGTGTGGGCGCTGGGTAATCAGATGTTATCTGGAAAGTCGTAAAAGGTGACCAAGCATTATAAGTGTGAAGGAAGAATCATGGAATCTTAACCACACCCGTCAATGTTCTATTTACTACTAGTTTTCTCAACAAAACATAAAACTCCCGAAATAAAGCCTCTTTAAAATGTTTTAAATGTGAAAAAAATTAATAATCCTAAGAAAACTGACCCAGCCTCTACGTGTGTATATGCCAATTTACAAGACTGAATTATTCTCAGCAGAGATGTCAAAGACTGAGTGGGCATGGAGAGCAAGTTACTGAACACAGCCTCTAAGGGTGACCTCCAGGCGGTGGGAAAATTAGTCATGCTGATGTTCACAATGTACTTATCTGTAGATAAACAGAGAACTTCATTCTCCGGGGCCTTAATCTGTCAACTTCATGAGCCCACCAAAAAATTTGTAAATTCCCATCCCCCCCAAACATTTGGCAAACAAAAATTCATTGTAGTATCCTACAGCTCCTTTTCCTCCAAAAGCTTGAATTTTCAACATCCATTAATTTTTTTTAAAAAAAATTGCAACAGAAACAATTTCCATAGAAATTTTCACTTCAGCTGGGCTACACAGGAGGATATATTTAATTCAAAGCACAGGGTTGACAGCAAGCTGATGACTGCATAATGCAACTTAGAATAAGAGTACAAAATTCAGCTTAGTATACCAAAAAGTTGAGTCCTATAATGATATCCTATTACTGTCAAAATAACACTAGCATATGGAATCATTTACAAGCTACATAACATACTTCTTTCCTCCAAAAGTTATTAAAAACCTGAATGGAAATGCCATTAGAACATTAGTGGGAACATCATGGCTATGACACTGTAGTTATACAATAGACATGAAGTACATTTTTATGACATTCTGGATATTTTTATCAATGTATATCTGACAATACAGATGTATATTGTTACTCAATGCACCTTTAAAACCATTAGCCTCTGCCATATTTACACTGAATTTCAATTAAAAAAACAAAGGTGATACCCGATAGAAATATCTTTTTGCTTGCTTGTTTTGTTTTTAAATAGCTAGACAAGTAGTCAGCATTAGAAGTTTAGCTTCCTCCCCCCCCATCCCTGCCAAGTTCTAAAATTGTTTCTGTGCTTGGCCTACCATCCCACGTGTACAACATAGCTCTGGCTGATTTTAAAATGTCCTGGCAATTAATAGACATGACTTTGCTAGTAATGTTCATCTGGGTGGACCACATATAGAGGCCCATTATCTGGAGATTGGGGGTGGGAAGGGAAGAATTGTTCACTGGAGTAAGCTGCAAATATAGTCACAGCAAGTTGACTAAATTAGATAACCAAAATAGTCAGGGACCCAATCCTCAGTCCATTAAAGTTTTATCAAACGTGTCAGTAGGACTAAATACATTTACCAAACACCATTTACCCCTTCAAAGCCTTTAAACGTGTACTTAAGTCAATCTCTATTAAGCAAAACACTTAAGCACAATCTTGGTGTTTTGCTCAATAGGGGTTGACTGCTGAATTGGGGTTTTAGACTATGGTGACACCAGGCAGGCCAGGTTATGTGCTAATTAAGGAGCTAAAAATCCAGGGAGTACTTCAAGGTATTGTGTCCAGTAGGTCTCATTAGATAATTCTATTTATAGTCATTGTAATGGAGCCCTGTCTACTTTCCCACAGACAAGACTATAGGAAATAAATGCATAAGTAAGGGCTAATTCAAAGAGTAAGGATTTCCACTCCACTACTGGGTCCCATATATGAACACAGGAATTCTTCTGTTTCTGTTCTCATGTTTTCAGTGCTTTTCATGTTGGTTGACATTACTTAGGGATAACGTTTTGTATTAAATAATGTCTTTTCAAAGGGATCCAGAAGCATAAAAGGAGAAGATAAAGTTAAAAATAAAATTATAGAACAGCTGGTGAATCAACATCTAACCAGCAGTGCCAACACATGTAGGTGACATATGGTAATAAACTAAGTTGTTGAATTCATAACATATTCTGTCTAAGAGCTGAAAACAGAAAATCAGGGAGACAAATGGTACTCCCTTTTGGTTTTGTAGCATCAGCGTTTCATCTGGGTAATTTACATGCTGTTAGTAATATTTATTGCATGACGAGAGCTACCTTGCCATGATTTTAAAATGGGGTTTAAATCTATGGTTCCCAGATGACCACAACACCCATCAATTTCTAAGATGGCGGTGGCAGTTGATGTCCCAATCTACAAAATGTAAATGTTTTATAAGGGAAGGAAAAGGACATTTGCCCTTTGTCTAGTGAAAATCTGTACAAATAAAACTAAAACTTATAATTTCTGTTCAATAACTTGCTGATTAAAAAACACATGACAGAAATGAAGTTCATGCGTCCTTGATTCTTTTTGGTTTCCATCCCCATTTAGTGTCCATTCTCCATTTTTGCTCAAGAGCATAATGCTTTCTGAAGCCTTTCCAGAAAGCATGGAATGCATAGAAGCAGCCATAGACACCATAACTTGATCCATCATGTATAAAGTTAGTATGTAGGGATGAGGAGAGAATGGTTTGGCGGATGGGGAAACTGTTGTTTTTGGGACTCCTTCTGAAGAGAGTCGGGGGCTTATTTAGAGGTAGTAGGTAGACTGTCTTAAAGCCCCAGTCTGAAGCAGACGCACTGTAAGCCCAAGAACCAGGATTTAGGAGCATCCCTAGTATTTACATTTAAACATACCACCATTATCCAGTCCTCCTTCCCTTCTTCCCAAGACCTGGGGGGGTGAAGGAACTATGTCAGAAAGGAGGAGCCATTGCCATCACGTGTGAAATCACCCCTTATATCATTTGAAATATGATCTGAATATACTTTTGTGAATAAATGCTTTGAAAGGTCAGCAGGCACCTAGTCACAGCACATAATTGGAATTCAAATGTGAGAGGTTGTCTCCATAGAGAAGAATGCAAATTCTGATTGACAGTGCTGTGGGAGTGCCTCCCACCCCTTTAAAAAAAATAGCACTGTCAGGGTTCTTCTAATAAATAAGTTAGGTGTTTCACAAGTAGCCCCTGAAGAGTTCTGGAAGATCCTTTTGAACATTGGGATCCTTCTCAAGCCACAATGAAAAATAATTGTAGTATTCACTTTGCCCCTTAACCATCTGGCTAGTGTCCAGTCTCTCAGTGTTCAGATTGACATTGCCAGAAGCTTTTCTTGTCTCTTAATCTGAGCCTGTCTTTTAAGAACAGCTGGTCATAAGGAAAAAGAGAGGGACTGGGAACATTGCTATTACAGACAGGTGAATAAAGTATAAACTAATCAATGAACTTGCAGGCAGTATGATAGGATTTATTCATAATTAGGAATATTTATCACTTATTTTGTGGCAGTAGTAGATTCCCTCATTTTTTCTCTTGTCTTTATACATGTTGCCCATGCTTAGTGACAAATTGGGAGGTTTACATGCTGGGTAAATTAATGAAGGGATAAGTAAATAGATCTAATTCCATAGCTAACAGTCACTTCAAACAAAAATCATTGTCTTTAATGAAAGTGTATGGTGAGCATCTCTAAGATTGGATATATGACTTACTTACTGGAAATGTGTAATTTTTACTTCCTTTAACTAGAAATAGTTATAGTACATGTGTTGTGATTTGCAGTACTTCTGAAACTTCAGCGGTTGCAATAAACTTGTAAATGTGTGAATAGGGACATTATAGGGCAGTTCCTGGTATCTGATGACATAAAAAATTATATATTTAAGTGGCCAGGGTTTAGTTCCTCAGAACCCAACATAATGACACTGAAATGACAACTTCAAAATCATTCACAGTAATAGTATAACTTAAGTATGTTCCCCAGAGTTTGGCTAAGGAAACAGTATTTGGTTGCGGTGTCACTTTTGCTGTTGTCAGAAGGCTGGGTTTAAGGATGAATCAAATCTAGTACTGAGGTTCAGATTTCATTACACTGAAACCACATGAGGTTTTGGCCCAGTGGCAGAAATGTTCTGACATCAACTGACCTCATGCAACTTTCTCTATTTTCGGCTGAATTAGGTATTTCCTTGTTTTGTGAAATCACACCAAGCAGATTTAGGTATAAGGCTACCATTCCCTCAACCATCATGAAATTTACAGGGTTTCGGAATTGATGTTCCCATTTTTGGTTCATTTCTAGTATTTTATCCTTTCTTATTATTAATGTGTGGTATTTGTAATGGTGAGTTAAAACTAATCCTTGAGGTGTGGTCATTGGTAGTACTGTCAAGCTAGATCAGGGAGTATTCCTTTATTCTCTTTACTGTGGTGGAGCCATACTCACAATTGTTTTCACTTTTACCACCACCATTTTGTCTTTGAGAGACTTTCATGACAGTATTCTCACATTTCCATGGCTGCATAAACACCAGCTAGTTACAGTGTTATCTGGCATATTACCTTCCACTTATTTTACAAATAACTAGTCATGTTTGAAAGCTCTACTTAAAGCCTTATTTGAATTACTGAAATTTAGTAAAACCAAATATCCGTATATAACACTATGAGATGTCAGATGCATTGCCAATTCCTTGTGTCTTCTGAGCAACTAGTCACAATTCTAAAATAATGTGGCTGCTTTAGGATTTTAACAATGCTTTATTGATGTAAGCAACAAACTGCAATGCCCATTTGCCATTTGCATTTGATGTGGGCACATTTGATGTGCGGAAAACATTTTCAATATTTGCTAAAAGCACCTCTAGGCATAAAGATGATGATATATAGCTGTAATAAATAGCATGTCTGGTTTGGTAAAAGGTTTTAAAGTACTTTTAAAAACCCAAACCTATATTTCCTCTGGTTATTATAACTTTCAAGATGATGTACAAATTTTGCATCAGAGTTTCCCAAAACCTCCTTATTAGTAATTTGCATACGAAATAAGATTTTAAATGAGATCACATTTTGTCCTCTGTTTTTCTATTACCAATTTAGCAAGCAAGTAAGGATTTCACAAGTAACCTGCATATTGATCTTTGAGAATACTGTAATACACACCTCATCTAATTTAAATTTTATTTACATGAAACAGTGGAAATGAATGCATACAACTTATTTTTAACCCCACCTTCTTCTATCCTCTCCGGAAAATGCAGAGGACTTTCTCAGCCTTTAGATTTATTTATTATGAGGAAAAACTTTGCATTTTTTATAATATAATAACCCTTCTTGGCTGAATAAACTCAGAGTCTTGAAGGCTGATGTGATGATGCATTATGATTCTGAGTCACAGTATGGTCTTTGGTCTGTTCCTTGGGCAGTCCAACTATGTGCTGCCCTATGGTGCTTGTCCAAAGTAATGTGCCCAGAGTCACAGAGGGTATGTCTGCAGCTGGGAGCAAGCCTCCCAGCCTGGGCAGACAAACTTGTGTTAGTGTCACTCTAACTAGTGCACTAAACATAGCAGTGTGGATGTCGTCCAGGTATAAAGAAGGACAGGAGACACTTGATTCGGATTTAATCAGGATGCAACTTTATTATTAGATGTATGGGATTATCCACCACAGTGGAGGCAACAGCATGTTTATTCAGATTACTACCCAGGGTTTCAACCAGCCTCCTTCATTTTCCATCCAGTTCCCCCAAGTCAACCCAGGACTGGGACCTTACCATCCACCCCTCCCCCCCCCTTATATGAAGGTTATGGTGGGCTACAAGAAAGGGGGGTTGGCTCTCTGCCATACCATTCATAGGAGCCCTGAACTCCACACCATTCCATTCCTTTAACCAGCACCTCCTTTTAAGTCCTTTACCATGCCATTTTTCTCATCACTGGATACCTTCCCTATGGAGTACCTGCACGCCTTGCCTGCTGCATGGAGAAAGGACTTCTAACGTCCAGGGCTTTCACCTTTGAAGCCTTCCACCCTTACATTCCCTGGGGATAATTCAGCGCCGCAAAGCTGACCACTACCCATCTTTTAGCAGTAGTTTCTGACCTTCTTCCTCCTCCCCTCCCATCCACTTCCATAAAGCCCTGCTGCCTTACTTCTGAAAATCTGGACAATGTTCCTCACCTCTTCTGGGGTGGTGCATTCATTTTGGCTCCAGAAGAGACTCGGGTTAGCTACCCAAGCTCATACCCAGAAGGGTCAGATGGGCTTGAGAGCCTGCACTGCCACCCAAGCTGCAATGTCCACACTGCTGTTTTTAGCAGACTAGATGCTCACACTAAGCTGCGCTATAGACATTGCAAGAGAATCTGTGTGGCGGAGTAAGAAATAGTTCCCAAGGATCGTTAGTCCCAATGTTGTGCTCTGACGAGAAACTTGCACTTCCTCTTCATGGCATTGTGCTGCTTCCAGGCAAAACTTTACTCTTCTTAATATGGTGGCTTCATAAGCTCATGAACACAGAGAGAGTACATTAGTGACACTGGAAGGATGAGCTGTTGTGCCTAAAAGAAAATAGCCTTACTATTTGGTTACTGTAAAGTTTCCATGATCAATTTTTCAAAATGTTTGGCAAGTTAATGAGGGCAGTCATGTATTGTAACTTTCTGCTTAAAAGGCTAGCCATATATGTCATCAGTAGGTGGTTTATTGAGTCGGGAGATTTTATCAATAAGCAAGGCAGACCTCTCTTCCCTTTGCTGTGACATGTCTCTGCTTACCAGCTCTGTTTAATTTAGTAGTAATGTATTTAGTTACACTACTGTTTACATCTTTACAATGATTCTCTGAATAAGTGCCATAGGAAAGTCTTCTTGTTTATTTATTCCCGGTGTTACAGTAATTGCATATATCAGTAGCAGCTATGGCATTGACTTATTCAGTTTGAGTCGTCTATATTGATTTCTCTCTGTATGTTTTTAATTTGTTTGATTCTAAGTAGCAGTAGGTTTTTTAGGCTAGTTTTCAGTGACATTCACTCAACATTTTACTTTAATACTTGAATTCAGGAATGTGGGGTAGTGTGTTCAATTCTAGGAATTCTTTGTGTCTGGGAATCTGTGGTTCAATACCAACTTTGCACCTTTCTTAAGAATACTCTCCTCAGCTGTTCACGGCTTTGCAAAGGACATTTCCCACCCAGTTTTCACTTGACTCTGAGCGTATTTCGATACTGCAATTAAACACTTGGAGCTGGCCGATCAGCTGACTCGGGCTCATCAGACTCTGTCTATGAGGCTGTAAAATTGTTGCATAGACATTCGAGCTTAGTCTGGAGACTGAGCTCTGGGAACCCATGAGGGAGAAGGGCCCAAGCATGCACATCTACACCAAAATTTTGCATCCCCATGAGCCCAAGTCAACTGAAACAGGCCTGCTGTGTTTAATTGCAGTGTGGACATAAATGGGAATTTTGCCATTTATTTTACTGGAGTAAGAATTTAACCCTTAATACACTGTGGAGTAAAATAAATGTATCCTATTTATTTGGATCATTTTTCTTTTGAAATTTCAGGGAGTTTTTACTGCTGCCCCACAAATGTGTTTCCAATTTGACCATGAGAAGAATCACCTTGGTACCTCTGCTAACACAGCCAACTCGTACCTTGTGGTAACTTTTGATGTGGGCAAATAGCCACAAGAAAATGCACATTTCTGTAGTTTATAGCTTGTATAATTAAAAGTAAGTTAATTATCTGTAAAGGATGAGCTCATATTACTTGCAAATAAATTTGAGGATTAGAGGCATAATTGTTTTTATTCAGCGTTTTGCTCAGTATTGTCACAATATATACACATCAGCTGTTTAACATCTATAAAGGGATGAAAAAATCAAAAGGGATTTCTTCCCCCATAGTGTTCAAATCTATTCATTCACCATGATGGTTCATTTTTCTTTTTAAAATGTTTTATGCTGTTCAAAACTGCTTCTTTTCCCTTCCATGTTTTTTTAAAAATAAAATTTGGAAAACTGGGGGAAATTTTACAATTATTGCCAACTTTTCTTACAAATATGGCAGAACTTGACACCACTGATATGGGAATTTGGAAAAAGAAAAACTGTTATGTTTTGAAATAATATTTTCTTCTTAAGCATATGCCTCTTTCTCCCCCTCCTCCCACACATATCAGAAAAATTACAGGAGACCCAGTCCTTATAGCCCTTAACCAACAGGCATTGGTTTAAAATAAAAACAAACAAAATGCTCCATTTTAGGGAGCATAGTTTAGGTGACAAGAGTCCTATTTCATCTTAATTAAGTCCCAAACCACTTATTGCACTAGGAGTTCTTATTACCTTGCCACTCTTCTGTTATGTTGTGTACTTGTCCCATGATATCATATTTAGACACAGCCTGTCTGCCTGTAACTGTACAACAACTTGTAATAGCTATATCAGCCGCAACTAATTATACATAAAGTGCAGTTTACTCTGAAAAGTATTTAATTCATTCCAATAGGTTACGCCTGTGTAAACCCACTGATGGGTATGGGGCAGCACAAGTATAACTGAAGGTGCTGATGGCTGGGGGGGAGGGAACTAAAGAAGTTTGCAAAGCTTGTAGTTGGAAAAAATATCTTTATATCATAAACTGAAGACATTTTCTATAGCAACAATTGAGCCAAACTATACCTGCATTTTAAGGGTCCAATTCCATTTAAAACCATGGTAAAGAAATCAAATTTTCCAGTAGATCTCTCAAAATAGCTTACTAATCTTTCTTAAAATGAAGTTAAATAAAGTTACGCAATGGTCAACAGTGAATAAATTTGTTGAACTGAAGTTCATTATCCATGCTACAGGTCATTAGTGTGTGCTGCAGATCCTGGCTAAAATACTGTTGCAAAAATACAGTTATCATTAGAGGAAGAATCTCAGGGGTTAAAACATAATTTAAAATGTTTTAAGCAGAAAGTGAACTAAGACAGTGAAAGGTAGAATGTAGTTACACTTTTAGAATTTATCTACTGATGTACAAAAGGTTCAAATTACTTTTGTGATGATCTTACATGTTACCATCTTTTAAAAGCACC
Organism: Lepidochelys kempii; assembly: GCF_965140285.1. Taxonomy (NCBI): domain Eukaryota; kingdom Metazoa; phylum Chordata; order Testudines; family Cheloniidae; genus Lepidochelys; species Lepidochelys kempii. The sequence continues at coordinate 72,403,270 of NC_136388.1, forward strand.
TATTAATCTTCCAATATAGTAACAAATTAATAGGAATAACTTTTATTGTGCTGTAATACTGTGTTTATTACTTTATTGTATGGTAAGTATCCCTTAGCACTCTAATCTTGCATGTGCAGTCTCCCTGCCTTTACTCACTGATTCATTCTCCTGTCTCTCTTTCACACCTGCATCCATTACACTTTCTATCATGTTTACTTTTTCAAGGTATAAGAAAAAAGGTGTGAACTGATGGTCAAAAAAATGCATTTCAAAGTGATGCACAGATCCACACTACTGGTAATGCAGCAGGCTACATATGCTGTAATGTAAACTACACTTGTTGCCAGATGCATCACTACATGATAAGAAAAGGAGTACTTGTGGCACCTTAGAGACTAACCAATTTATTTGAGCATGAGCTTTCGTGAGCTACAGCTCACTTAATCGGATGCATACCGTGGAAACTGCAGCAGACTTTATATACACACAGAGAATATGAAACAATACCTCCTCCCACCCCACTGTCCTGCTGGTAATACAGAGACAAACACCTACAAGATCTCTGTCAAGCTTTCTTACAACTACAATACCCACCTGCGGAAGTAAAGAAACAGATTGATAGAGCCAGAAGAGTTCCCAGAAGTTACCTACTACAGGACAGGCCTAACAAAGAAAATAACAGAACGCCACTAGCCGTCACCTTCAGCCCCCAACTAAAACCCCTCCAACGCATTATTAAGGATCTACAACCTATCCTAAAGGATGACCCAACACTCTCACAAATCTTGGGAGACAGGCCAGTCCTTGCCTACAGACAGCCCTGCAACCTGAAGCAAATACTCACCAACAACCACATACCACACAACAGAACCACTAACCCAGGAACTTATCCTTGCAACAAAGCCCGTTGCCAATTGTGCCCACATATCTATTCAGGGGACACCATCACAGGGCCTAATAACATCAGCCACACTATCAGAGGCTCGTTCACCTGCACATCCACCAATGTGATATATGCCATCATGTGCCAGCAATGCCCCTCTGCCATGTACATTGGTCAAACTGGACAGTCTCTACGTAAAAGAATAAATGGACACAAATCAGATGTCAAGAATTATAACATTCATAAACCAGTCGGAGAACACTTCAATCTCTCTGGTCACGCAATCACAGACATGAAGGTCGCTATCTTAAAACAAAAAAACTTCAAATCCAGACTCCAGTGAGAAACTGCTGAATTGGAATTCATTTGCAAATTGGATACTATTAATTAAGGCTTAAATAGAGACTGGGAGTGGCTAAGTCATTATGCAAGGTAGCCTATTTCCCCTTGTTTTTTCCTATCCCCCCCTCCCCCCAGATGTTCTGGTTTAACTTGGATTTAAACTTGAAGAGTGGTCAGTTTGGATGAGCTATTACCAGCAGGAGAGTGAGTTTGTGTGTGTGGTTTTTGGGAGGGGGGTGAGGGGGTGAGAGAACCTGGATTTGTGCAGGAAATGGCCCAACTTGATTATCATGCACATTGTGTAAAGAGTTGTCACTTTGGATGGGCTATCACCAGCAGGAGAGTGAATTTGTGTGGGGGGGTGGAGGGTGAGAAAACCTGGATTTGTGCTGGAAATGGCCCAACCTGATGATCACTTTAGATAAGCTATTACCAGCAGGACAGTGGGGTGGGAGGAGGTATTGTTTCATATTCTCTGTGTGTATATAAAGTCTGCTGCAGTTTCCACGGTATGCATCCGATGAAGTGAGCTGTAGCTCACGAAAGCTCATGCTCAAATAAATTGGTTAGTCTCTAAGGTGCCACAAGTACTCCTTTTCTTTTTGCGAATACAGACTAACACGGCTGTTACTCTGAAACCTACACGATAAGAGGATTCCTTGGTGAGTTTCATATAAAGAAAAGTCAAAAGAGGGTTTATATCTCTTTATGTATGCAGTTCAAAAGATTTAAGAAGTGACTGGCTTTCCCAATAGAAGAGCTAAGTGAATCTGAGACATCAGCATAGCTTCTAAGGGAATTGTTTTGGGGGGACTTTTTAAATGCAGGATTATGACTTCTCTGTGGAATGAAGCAAGAGAAGGAGCCATGTTCATGAAGGGAAAAAACATTTAATTTTATTAGAATAATAATTTTAAAAAACCTCAATTCACTTGCAACAAAAGCTAGGGGAATAGAAAATATCAATGGTAATTTTTTTTTTATTTGAATAATCACTGGTCACCTTTCTTCAAGCACAAAAGTCCTTTAATTGAATTTCTTGGGCCATTCTCAGTTTGTACCTTGAACATTTAAACATGGTTGCTTATATATAATAGAATGTAATACAATATTGCCATCTAGTGAAGAGACAACAGAAAACTTCTCGCCATCTAATCTCTGATAAAACAAAGGTAGACCATTTGACTCGTAATGGAACCCAAGCATTTTAAATGATATGTATGGTTACTAGAGCCGCAGCTGATATAAAAATGATAAACCAATATAGAAAGAGAAACATGATTATTATTTATATTTTAAATAGCTTCTTACCATATATATTCATTTTATATATTTTGTGAAAATGACACCAGTAGTTGAGAACGAGAAAAAAAGCAGGTATTCAAGTATCAAATACTGTAAAGACATTCTGTGTAGACTCAGTCCTACATAATACTAAGTGCCATCAACTATGTTCATTTAAACAATTCTTAGCAATTATACCATCTCACAGAACTGAGCTGTATAAGCATGCCAAGTAATATTCTATTTATACATTTTTTGGTACTAGACAATACAATAGGAATGAAAAATCCTAATAATGCCATAAACTAATGAGTAGTGTTTCAGATAATCATGAGTAGTAGCCATACAAAGAGGGCTTTTTTAATATTCTGCTGATTCTTTTCATATATGTAAGGCAAATCAGGTCACAGTTGTTATCAAGCCTCCCTTTGACTGTAATGGGTTATGGACCAGGCAATGGGAAACTTTCTGCATTATGGTTTTATCTTAAGTTGTAGTTTCTTCTAGGTTACATATAGCACATTGAGTTTTTAAGGAAGCTGTTTTATTTTTTGAAAAACATTCATCTAATTGTAATGAAGCAGTTTGGATTTAAAAATAAAATAAAATGTATCTTGCAAGCTCAAAGTGAACAACTCCTCCCTTATATATCTTACATACTTATATGGCCTCCATTACCATAGTATCTGAGTGCCTCACCATCTTTCATCTATTTAGCCATACAATAGTTTTGTGTGGTAGGAAAGTACTACATCCCTATTTTACAGATGAGCAATAGAGGCACAGAGATGAAGGTCCAGATCCTCAAAGGTATTTAGTGATTTCAATGGGAGTTAGGCACCTAAATACTTTTGAGGATCTGGGCCTAAGTGACTTCCTCAAGGTCACACAGAGAGTCTGTGGTAAAGCAGGAAACTGAAGCTAGGTATCCCAAGTACTAAGCTAGTGTCCCAACCACTGGAAAAGTCTTCCACTCCCCTCTCTTCCATCATCCCCACTTATTTATCCCTTTCTGTGCAAGTCTGCATCTTTCTATTTTAAGACCAGCGAAGCAGGAAGAGCTGCACCAAAATACCACAAAAAGGAAGTTCTCGTGGTGTTTACAGTGCTGTCTCAAGCAAGTAGTACCAGGAATTTCATGGGGTTCATAAGACTTCCTGACTAGTGGTTCCCCCCCACACACACCAAATTCAAGAGGTTCTCCCTAAGATTTTTGATAAACATTTGTGCCTTGCTCCTGAAATCTTTACTCAGGCAAAATTTATGTTGACTTCACCAAAGGTTTTCCCGTATAAGAACTTTAGGAACTAGCCCACAAACCTTACCCTCATGAATCCAAATCTCCAAACACTTTAAAGGTATTTTTTTCCATTACTGATATATCTAGGCAGATATTCTGAGTTCAGGACTAGGAGTCAGGGACTACTGAGTTCCATGTTTGAAAAAGACTTCTGTGGCACTTGGAAAGTCAGTTGATCTTAATCTCAGTTCCCCCACCTGTCAAATGAGTAATGTTTGTTTTCTTACATCACAGGGATTTTGTGAGTGTTGATGTTTTTACATCATTTTGAAATTATAAAGCCCAGTGTATTTGACTTCAAAGGGACTACGTATCTGAGAAACTGCACACAGTCTGACCTTATTACTTATTATTGTATTATCACGCTATAGCCTGAGTCAATGTGAACCCCATTTTTCTAGGCTACAAACTTAACTCTATCAGAGGGGTAAAGGTAGGATTGAACAGTGGTAGCTATTGAAAAGGCAACAAATAGCACATTTACCACACCTATTTACTATTCTAGGTATAGGGGAAGGTTGCATTATCTCAGATATCACTGTGTGGTGATGTGATGGAGTATACAAACCCCAAAGGAGCAGGACAGGATTAACCAGCTGCTGAGGGTTCATTCAGCCCAGCCCTCTACACCTGCAGTAGGTGTCAGGCTGGAGGGAGGAGTCAAAAGGGGAAGCACAGCTCAGTTGGGGCTGACTGGGAAGGAGAGCAGATCTCTAGCTCTCACTCTGAGAGAAGTCTACCTGGGAACAGGAACTACTTGAGAGTAAGCAGGCCTGACAAGAGACTGCAGTCAACATGCTACCTGAGAGTTGCTTGGGAGACTGCTGCTTGTCAGAGCCTGGCTGAGGGAAGGTAGGCTGGATGAGATACTATTGTTTACTACAGTGGTTTTCAACCTGTGGTCTGCAGACCCTTGATTTCCAAAGGGGTCCACACCTCCATTTGAAACTTTTTAAGGGTCTGCAAATGAAAAAGTGCTTGAAAACCATTGGTTTACTATCTGTACCTTGCTTGTTGGTGCTTGATAAGACTGTAAAAATGGTGCCATGCCTGAAGGAGGTGACAGACAAATATACCCTTTGTTTTCCTCATTGCACTCAAACCACATTGTGGTAGTGGTTTGTCCCAAGCCCAGGAGCAACTTGGGACATGCATAACTCTTGGCAAATGCTGACTTTTTAGTGGCAATCACTGTGGCTCTGAGAAACTTAACAGTAACAAGTCACCAGGAACAGATGGCATTCACACGAATTCTGAAAGAACTCAAATGTGAAATTGCAGAACTATTAACTATGATTTGTCACCTGTCCTCTAAATCAGCTACGGTACCAAATGACTGGAAGATAGCTAATGTAATGCCAATATTTAAGAAGGGCTCTAGAGGTGATCCTGGCAATTGCAGACCGATAAGTCTAACCTCGGTACCGGGCAAATTAGTTGAAACAATAGTAAAGAATAAAATTGTCAGACACATAGAAGAACATAAATTGTTGTGCAATGAGGTGGCAAAGTTTGAAGATGATACTAAACTGCTCAAGTTAAGACCAAAGGAGACCGTGAAGAACTTCAAAAAGATCTCACAAAACTAAGTGATTGGGCAACAAAATGGCAAATGAAATTTAATTGGCTAAATGTAAAGTAATGCACATTGGAAAAAATAACCCCAATTATACATACAATATGATGGGGGCTAATTTAGCTACAACTAATCAGGAGAAAGATCTTGGAGTCATCGTGGATAGTTCTCTGAAGACGTCCACACAGTGTGCAGCGGCGGTCAAAAAAGCAAACGGGATGTTCTCAATCATTAAAAAAGGGATAGAGAATAAGACGAAGAATATCTTATTGCCCTTATATAAATCTATGGTACACCCACATCTTGAATACTGCGTACAGATGTGGTCCCCTCATCTCAAAAAAGATATACTGGCATAAGAAAAGGTTCAGAAAAGGGCAACTAAAATGGTTTGGAACGGGTCCCATATGAGGAGAGATTAAAGAGGCTAGGACTTTTCAGCTTGGAAAAGAGGAGATTAAGGGGGGATATGATAGAGGTATATAAAATCTTGAGTGCTGTGGAGAAAGTGAATAAGGAAAAGTTATTTACTTGTTCCCATAATATAAGAACTAGGGGCCACCAAATGAAATTAATGGGCAGCAGGTTTAAAACAAATAAAAGGAAGTTCTTCTTCACTCAGCACACAGTCAACCTGTGGAACTCTTTGCCTGAGGAGGTTGTGAAGGCTAGGACTATAACAGCGTTTAAAAGAGAACTGGATAAATTCATGGAGGTTAAGTCCATTAATGGCTATTAGCCAGGATGTGTAAAGAATGGTGTCCCTAGCCTCTGTTTTTCAGAGGGTGGAGATGGATGGCGGGAGAGAGATCAGTTGGTCATTACCTGTTAGGTTCACTCCCTCTGGGGCACCTGGCATTGGCCACTGTCGGTAGACAGGATACTGGGCTGTATGGACCTTTGATCTGAGTTTCTGACTATGAAGCCTCCCTCCCTCTAAAGTAAGGCTGGCTTGGTAGTTGTGGTTGTTTTTTGTTTTTTGTTTTTTTTAAACACAACCATGATTTATTATATCGATATTTTGAAGTAAACAATTTTTTTTAAAATCTCCCTTGTCTTCTTCATTCTAGGCTGAAATCATGATTTCATAAATGACTTTGAAATCTACAAGGAAGACAAACAAATGAAATAGACTAAAAATGAAAAAGGATTACTTACATGTCAATTGTAATAACCATAATCTATCCAAAGCATTGAACTTTCCTAAAGAACAATATGAAATTATTGGTTTACCTTAAGATAGGATGTAAAGATACATCTTGACTCACATTTACATATGTTCACACTATTTTTTCCCATGAATTAGAAAATACTGGAATTTGTTTAGATGAAATGTTTGTGTACAAGCTCTCACAAATTTTGTTAGATGCTGACCTCAATTCCATAAGACATTTTCAATTAAGAAAAATGTTTCTATAGTTAGCAAGCTGTCATTCAGTAAAACTCTTTTTTTTAATTAAGCAGATGGTGATAACAAAGAAATTAATGAACACATACTTGTTTGCCTGCTGTACTAATTTGCATTTCTAAATTATTCAGGTTATGCAGCAATTAAGCTTTAATTGCTTTTAGACAAATTAATATCTCAGAATGAATGACAAATAGTGATGGAATTGTCTAAGAAGCATGGTGTATTGTAATGCCAATGCTTTTTTAATTTGTGATAATTTTAGGAGCACAAATCTGAAAATAGAACATAGTTAATCCAGATTTACTGTATTTTACAATGCAGTTTCACTGTTCCATATTCAGTATGTCACTATGCCAATAAGATAAATGTAAGATACAGTATTCAAATTTTTGCAAGTGTTTTATTTTCTTTATTGTACTCTTCAGAATATTTTACATTTGCATAATTTCTAGTATATTAAAAATTAACTTCATGACACAGGAGTCACAGTTTTATGTCATTATGTCAACTCCCCACGAGCAGTGGCACCATTCAGATCAGTTGACCAGTGACAATGATTTGCAAGGAATTGTCTTTCTGGAAAAGAAGGAATACGGAACCCAAGAAAAATATGCAAAATTCCTAGTTCTAGTTGATCATCCACTGGATTCAAATGACTTTGCACCAGTGTATATGGTATAGCCCATCTTTGCATACTCTGAGTCATGGCAGGTACCAAGTCATGTGCCTTTGCTTGCTTCATGTTTTATTTTATTTTTTTTTTTATATCTGACAGCCACTGCTTTCTCAGTTTTGAGATTCTGCTTTATGCTTCCCAGATAGTATATGTTCTTCTTGTTGCCCAGGTGTGTGGTTTTTTTTTTTCAGAAAATACTTGTCACTTCTCTGTAGCTGTAATTACATTAATTACTTACAATCATATATTCTGCCCCAAATCCCCAGTTGATGTAAATCGGCAGAAATCCATTGAAGCTCAGCATCTGACCCAGTGTCAATAATATTCAAAACTTATGCCACACTCACACACAATTTTCAGGGACACAATAGCACTGTGGGTTGGACATAATGTCACTCAAGTTGTGATACCAGTAGCATGTGCTGTGCAGGGGAGTAAGGGAGCTTATTGCTCTTTTGACAAGTGTCAAGCAAACATGCCAATCCACTCCTGGTGTCTTTTATGAATATATATGCATATCAGTATTGTGGTATTTTAATCTCTCTCTCAGAATCAGAATACCATAGACATTTGGGCAAAACTTATGTGTAGAACTTTCAAAGGACTCTAATGACTTTAGGGCCCAATTCCCACTGAAATTCAAAGGAGTTAGGCAACAACTCAGTTAGACACCTTTGAAAAATCCCAGCAGAGCTTCTTATACACGTGCATAATAAATTGATTATTGTTGAAACTAAGCCATAAGATGCTGCTCTTTTGTGCTGTGTTTGATTCTGGACAACATCAAAGTGCAGATGTGCAAAAAACTAAGTTTAGGAAAACAAAGTTGACTTTTTTCAATGTGTTTTAGGTAATGTTTTATTTTTTTTAAAAAATGTCTAATGTGAAAACAAATAGCTTTACCAGTTGTTAAAGTTAACTATTATTAACTTCATGGTCACCTAGACTTGATCTCTGTGATTATTTATTTTTCGTTTTTTCTGGACAGATTGACTGCATTTTTTCTTTATTAGTTTCTATCCTTGAACTACTTTTTAGCTTTCTTTTCTTGGAGGCCTGTAATAGGATGCATCTAATTTAACAATCTTCTACTCACCGTGATTTTAATTAGTGTAGTACCTATATTACTTTAATTACTACTTACTGAAAATGTACATCGATAAGTATTTATCTACACACTTGTGTATGATATGAACATTTGAATATAAATATTGATTGAATTTCTTCCTGAAAAAATCTTCCTCCAGAACGACCTAACCATGGGAGGAATGGAGAAAAAGGTCCATTTTTAGATAGAAACTGATATTTCTTTTAATTGTAGTTGGCTCCCAGATATTTTTGTGATGGGCACCCTGAAGATCCTTAGGCAGAATTTGTTTGTATGTTTGTGTGACTCTATATAGTAGGCTAATTGCATACTTGATTTCAAGCTTGACTTGTTCTGTGGAATTAAACTTCGTCCCACTGTGGAGGCTGTCTAAGGAATCAGCAAGTGTCTTTTGTTAGGCAGTTTACATTAGTGCTAACTATCCCTGGTTATTAATTTTATTTGTGGATTTCTGGACTATCTATACATACAACTGATAATCTTTTTTCAAGAAAAAATATTCAAACTGTCTCCTTTATATAAATAAAAGGATATAAATGAAAATGGAGACATTGCAAAATGCACTAGCTGTACACTGAATCCAGGGACTGATTACTCTTCGGTCAGTCTTATGCTCAATATTAATACCATGTGTGCACTGCTATTTGTGTTACAAATCTGCTATTGCACATAGATGGACAAGAGGAGACAAAGTTTTCAAGACTCCTCTTTGGCTGCATGGTCAAGATTAAGAGCTAAATAGTCATATCCACAGATGAGAATACTATGTGACTGCTCTTCCCATGCCTATCAGAATTGCGTCAATGAAGATACCAGCCTAGTCAAGTGGTCTGTCACTAATGTTCAGCACTATGTGGGAGACTTGACCTGGACATGGACTTACCCTAGTGTAGTCATTGGTATTCTGGTTTGTTACCATTTCACACCCACTTTGCACAAGTGTAAATAACTACACAATATATAAGGCCGTGAAGAATCTGGCCCCTTGTTCAAGTTTCTGTCGAATAAGCATATCCAGCTCCCATGGAAGTGTGGCCAGTTGAGCCATGACATAAAAGGTGGTGTGAATTATGTTAATTTACTGATGTACTAAAACAGGTGGAAGTGACAAATTAGTGTAACTTGCCTGGCTTGGTGGTTCAGTAGTCATCCAGCTCTCACTGTTACCATTGACTGCTGCAGAAAGAATTGAGCCTGTCCCAGCTATCAGACTAACTGAACCTTGGACCCGACCCTGAGCACACTTCCCACTCCGTCCTCAGGCTGTCTCTTGTGGTGGGATCATACAATTGTTCCAAGTCTCAGACCCAGCCTTTAGTTGCAGTCCCTTGTGTATCAACCGTGATCACTTCAGTAGGTCTGACTTGTGTCCAGCCACAGCAAATCTTTTCCCTCTGGGGCAGTGACAGTGATAATCAGTGACCAGACTGCCTCCTTAAACTAAGTGTTATTTACTTTGATAAATACCTTTAAAGAACCTGTATCTAAATCCAATAAAATAGACTATGTGCATGTCTAGCTTCTCAGGTGTCTAACCATCTTCCCCTTGGAAATCCTGGTAGGCCTAACAGCCTACAGATGCTTGCAGAGCCTCAGTTAATTGTCAGCTGGTCTTCCAGTCAAAACTCACTGACAGCTTTTGGTAACTTGTCCCCCTTCACAGGAGTTAAACCAATTCTTAACTGTTTATAGCTCTTGGATCTGATAACTCCCAGCTTTGGCAAAAAGAAACTGCAACCGATTGGAGACAGGATCCCTGAAGCTATCAGCTTGCCCCATGTTCTGTGCCATCCGTATGCACAGTTCCCATGGAATTGGAGCATTGTAGGCATTTAATCAATATTTCACTACCCCCCATATAATTTAAATTGATGTAGACATCACAAGTAATTCTAATTATGCACTATACAATATCGTCCCTTCACTGATCTGGTCAACTACAATGTTCATAAAATCTCCATATTCACAACATCATTACATATCACCTTTGTATCTGTCACAAAGCCCTTAGTAGAATGTTTGTAGAGGTTCTTCAAAAAGCTTCTGGGAGTTCTTTCCAAGTTATTCTATAATTTACAAATTTAATCTATACTAGTAAATAGTTTGGGTTTTTATCAGAAATGCAAATTAAATATTTGCATGTGTATCAAGTAAAACACTTGTTTTCAGGTGGATTAGTTTTCTTTATTCAAATTAGGATGGCTCAGTGGAAAAAATATTACTGAATTAACAACCTGAGAATAAATGCGAAATAAATTATTAGATCGTGGCTTTCACTACTTTTAATCGAACTGTCTCATAAATCTTATGGGAAAGATAAATGACTCACCTATATAAATAAAAAGAGTTAGAACAATAATGAATTGCTGAGATTAAAATATTCATTATGGCTCCAACACATGTTGTCTTTAATACAAGTGCATGATCTTGAATATTATTAAGGTTTAAACAAATTTAAATGTGACAAGCACAAGATTAAATGTGGCACATAAATGAGTTTAAATAGCTAATTAGGTTTTGTTGGCCCATTCTTAGTCTGACGGATATGTAATACCAATTAGATAAGCTGTATCACCAAACAGATATTAATTTAATTATGTATCTTCAACTTCGCACCTCATTTTTACAGGAGACACTTAACCATGTTTAAAGTAATACAAAGACTAAAAACCACATTTGAGCATTCAGGTTACATAACACACTGCTGACCATTGACAAAGGACACCCATTGTCATCCTGCTGGACCTCTCTGAAGGTTTTGATATCACCAAGCACTCCAGACCTCAATTCAGGAGGCTGCAAAAATTAATAGAAAGGTTCCGTTCTGCTTGTGGGCAATAGTTCCCCGACCTCTACAGTTCTCATCTGTGGAATCCCCCAGAGCTCAATCCTTTTTTCCATACTACTTATCTCTGGAGAGTCATTGTGTGAGTTGGTCAGACAACAAGGGCTGAAGTAAACAGACACCATCCAGCTCTGTTTTCTTTATATCACTTGTAAATAGCACCATCTCCCAGTTTTCTGAGAGAGCAGAAACCAGCACCTAAAAGAGCAACTGGCTAAAGTTTGCACCCAGTCAAGACTGAGGTGAGGTAGGTAAAGGAAGAGCATCAAGGAGTATGGCTGCTCTGTAATATCCCAGGCTATCAAGGGTTTCAGCTCTCAGATTATTATCCCCACTGTAGCTGCAGAGGAGTGGAGCTGCTGCAAAGCCAGCAGCCCCAGATTCCCCAATGCCCCAGATGCTCCCCCTAGTGAGCGAGGGTGTTCTGAGCAGGACTTGATGTTGTTCCACAGTATCTCCACTGCCACATTGGCCCTGGTAGCTTCCCCGCAAGAGCTGCAGGTGGGTGGGGAGGGGACCCAACATCTTGCAAGCCATAGCTTGAACAGTTCTGGGCCTGAGGTGCCTGCTTCCACACAAGCAGCATAAGCTCCCTGTATCCCCCACCCCCATGACCAGGGCACTGGAAGCAGCACTACAACTGGTCCAGGCAGCGGGCCTCCCATGCTCCTGTGGCGGCAGCAGCAGCAGCCCTACATGCCTTTTGTCCCTATCTCCCATAGATAGCGGCAGCATGCTGCCCAGCCCCACAGTTTCCCCAATGTTTTGCAGCTCTGGAAACAAGCTGCATCAAACACCTCTCCCCCGAGCAGGGCTCCTGCTCCTTCAGTGGGCTGTGCCTACAGGTTGGGGAACTATGGAGATGCCCTCCATTGGTATGCACTCCCTGCAAACAGGAACGGGGGGTTCCAGGGCTCCCACATTCCCTCCGGGCACCACATCTCCTGGGTGTACAAAGCCATCTTGATTCTCCGTTGTCCTGGCGTAACTGGGTTTGGGAACCTAAACAAATCCATAGGCTGTGTCTGTTCCTATGCTTCTATCCACATGCGTTCTATCTCCAGGTATGGCTGAATAACAACTGCAGCTAACCAGAGAATACAATACTTTTTGCAAAGCCTGGGCATAGCTTAAATGCGCAAGGAGGGGCACCCAGTAGCCAATCAGCTGTCCCCACTCCCTTTTACAAAGCCAGTGGCAAAGGAGGGGGGGGATGCATTGTGCCAGCCAACCTCCCTGTCATGCACGCATCTGGTCTTCTCTTATGCTCCTGCTGGAGAGTTGTTTTGTCTTTCACTATGCGGTACCAGCAGATGAGGCAACATTCAAATATGTACCTCACTGGATCTTAGAGGCTTGCGATTTAGCACCGTGCTCTCCTCAAGCTGAATTTTGATTCTTTCAATTTGTATGTGGAAAGTGTCCTTTCAGAAGATGGTCTACAGCTAATAAGTGACCATATTTTAAAATTACGTCCTTACTATGTATGGGGGGGAGGTGAATGTCTGAAAAGTAATGGGACAGAAAATCATCTTAATGAAGTAAAATGATGAGTTAATAAATCTGCCCTGTCAAGTGACTGTTCCCTGAGATAAGCCTGACTGACGCTTTCCTCTGTATATCCCCATTTAAAAACGTTTACACCTGATTGAGATCTGTTTTCTCAGCCTTCATTCCTATTACAAACATTTCTCATTCTGAGCAAGTGGGTTATAGGTAGAACCTTTTCAGTAGAGAAGAGAAGAAGCTGTTAAAATGTAGTATATTGTGTTTCATTTGCTTTATGACACACTACTTCCTGCCCCACTGCTCATTCAGTCTAACTGTATATTCAGGTACAGCAGTTGGTACTTTCCATGTGGTTTTCATAGCTGAACTGAGTTTGTTACGGTGAAAAAGAAGATTCTGAGTGATATTGATTACTATGCCACCAATGTATTAAAAAACCTCACGTTAATTTGAATAAATTACATTTATGTAAGTCTGTTTTATGTGCTTCTACGAAAAAATCCAGTGAGGAGTTTGTCTTTGTGTTTTAGTGCTCTTTTAAATTGCTTCACCCATTGTTTCCTGACTGTATCACCTTTGGATCACTGTAGCTTAAGAAAGACCAGGGACACATGAGAAAAGGATTTGATTCCAATGTCCACGTGAAGCTTTTTTAGCCCTTTTGTCTTGTGGTTTTCCATATGCCAAAATGTTGATTCTTCATGAAATCCAGGCAGGTCTGTGACCATACACAAGGCTGCTTTCACACACCAATTTACACCAGCAAGTTTTCAACAAGTATGAAGCAGAACACTTTTCCTTTAAAGGAGTATGTTGGAGAAAGTATTGTCTGAGAGGAATCAGATTGGATATGGATAAATAGTTGGGGCTTCATTGTGTGTATAAATAATCAGATAAACTACTCTGAAAAACTAGCACGTAAGATTGGAATAAGAAAAGCTATATAAATGTTAATGTCTCTTATGCAGAGACAGAAGTATCTGGGCCCTCTGCAAGTAGTCACTAGTCTCTGGGGAAGGAATGCTGAGAGGAAATTGTTCGAGTATTCTCCACTCCCTTATGACAAATGGACAAATAAACTTGATCATCTCATTTCTACTAAAAGCAGTTTGGTAGAAGGATTGTCCCCCACTTTAGGGCAGTGGTTCCCAAACTTGTTCTGCCGCTTGTGCAGGGAAAGCCCCTGGCGGGCCGGGCTGGTTTGTTTACCAGCTGCGTCCACAGGTTTGGCCAATCGCGGCTCCCAGTGGCTGCAGTTCGCTGTGCCAGGCCAATGGGAGCTGCTGGAAGTGACAGCCAGTATGTCCCTCGGCCTGCGCCACTTTCAGCAGCTCCCATTGGCCTGGAGCAGCAAACCACAGCTACTGGGAGCTGCGATCCGCTGAACCTGCGGACGCAGCAGGTAAACAAACCAGCCTGGCACGCCAGAGGCTTTCCCTCCACAAGCGGCGGAATGAGTTTGGGAACCACTGCTTTAGGGAAATAATATGATTTAAATATCAGGTAAAGTGAAATTTATAGTGGAGAGCCGTGTATCCATCTCAAGGCTCACTGTACAAGAATGTTTAACTAGGCAGTAAGGAGGACTTTTAACACTTCAGGCAAACTGAGTAAAATACAATATAAGCTGGAGAGGGAAACTTCACTGAGAGAGGGTTGTGTCGTACAAGCCCTGAGATGCTAACAGAGACCAAGAACATGTCAGCCAAAGGTTAGACACAATTGAACACAAAGACTAGGATGTAAATGTGCTTTTGCTTCAACCAGTGGAAGTAATTGTAAGATTTTATTCTCAAATGGAGCTTTGCATAAGAATGCTGATTAACTTTTATTTTATTTAAATTTTCATGGATTTTTAACTTGAATGAGCCTAGTTTTAATTTAGATATATTTTTTTCTAATTAGACTATTTTGGGGATACGTGCCATGAGATCACCTCTGAGGACAAGAAAACTAACTTGTGGCATCACAGTAGCAGCAGAGAAACTGCTAAGGCATGTAAACAAAGGTATGGACACTGGAGGCCCTACCCAAAGAAACAGTGATATTATATTTTCATGGTTAGAGAGTGAGGAAAACCTAAAGTCAAGGGAATGACAGGCAAGTGGGACTAATGGTGAGAAGGATATTATATAATTTCTCCAATGCCTATTCCCCAAAAGTTATATGGGTTAGTGGAATAAACACAGGACTGGGTGCTAGGGTTTTGCAAAGTCTCTTCCTGCTACTTGCTGACCCTAACATTTTTTACTTCTTTTATATTGTTTATCACTTTATCAATTGTTTATCACATTGTTTATCACTTTATGAACATTGTTTAGTTATGAAGTTGGTAACCATAGTTCACAGATAGGGAAACAGATTCTCGAAGGGTAGGGCTTTTGCAAGGTCACACTCAAGTTATCATCACACCAACTATTAGAACTTGGGCCCTTTATCTCCAAGACTCGTACCGTACATAGTAGGTTGTAGTATCTCTGTGATAATTTACTTATAACTTTATGTATTTGAATTACTTAATCTGCAAAATGAGGTCAACTATTCTTACTGTAAGTGAAATCCAAAAATAGGCAGGATTTAAGGGTCCAGTTTCTGTTCTTGGTTACACTGTGTTAAAATCAATGAAACTCCATTGACTCCAGATTTACTCTAGTCTCATGGAGAGTGGAATGGGGGCCAGGATATCCACTGTTACATGTAGGTAGATTGGTGTTCTCCCCATTTTATATTATTAGAATCTGAGTTTCCAAGAAGGTTTTGATTTGACTGGGAGGCACTGTGGTCTGTTGGATTAGTCATGGGCACAGCAGACAGGTGACTTGGGTTCCACCAGCAGTTCTGACACTGATGTGCAGTGTGATATGATCATGGTGACATCATGTAACCACTCTCAGCCTCAAAGTCTTCTCTACTCTGTAGACAGGGGCAATTGCATTTTCCTAGTTCATACAACTTGCTCTCTATTTTTAATAGCAGTCAAGGTTGAAGAAATTCACCTTGTTCTTGAAGTGGAAGGTGGTGAGGATTGTGATGGTCCTTAGTTCCTAGGTGAGTTTACTTCACAGTCTTGGTCTAGTCCCTACGAAAGTTCTGTTTCTCACACAGTTTATCTTTGCCATTGTTGTAGAGAGTTCCACAGTACTAGTGCAGCAAAATTGTCAACCAGTCTTCTTCACAGAGCTTTAGGAGGTCTTTTAGATATCCTGGCTCCAGGCCATGGAGCATCTTGAAGATCATGGCTGGGGATATAAACTTAATTTGAAATTCTATGGGAAGCCAGTGTGGAGGACAGGTTTGATGTGCTTTCCCGTGTTGCTGAGGAGTTGTGCTGCTGTATTCTCCACTAATTGGAGTTTCCTAAACTCTGAAGGCTTTGTGCCCAGGTGTACTGCATTGCTGTAATCCAGCTAAGGTGTGATGAAGGTGTGAATAACTGAGGCCAGGTCACTGTCCACCAGGATGGGATGGCATCTCCTAGCCAACTGGGGAAAATAGAAGGCGTTGCTCGCAGATGTTGCTATGTAAAAGTTTAGACACACACATGCTGCTTTAAGTGGAGCAGGAAGCGTGATCTCTTTCCTTTTAAGGAGGTGTTGGTAATCTCTACCAGCAAGAGACACAGGTCTTCCTTGCAACCCTTCACCAGGCAGGAAGAGCATGGGACTGGCGCACAAGTTGATGATCGCAGTTCCCCCAATATCTCCAGTACCTGGGAGAGTGACACTGGATGAAACTCTGGATCACATAACCTTCTCCTTTAGAAGCAGATAATTATGACTGAATCCAGACAACTTTAACTGCAAAATCAGTATCAATTTCCTCATAGCAAGAGGTATTCAAATCAGTCAAAGACACGAAGGCAGCTCAGATGTATCAAACCGTCTGGTGTTCAAAACAAATATGCTCACCAGGATTTTGAGGATACCATGGTACAACCCAAAAAAACATTTTCTTTGCCTCTTTCAGAGCCATAGCAGAAAATAACTTTCATTACAATCAATCTGATTATAATAAAATAAGGGAAAAGACAAGCAATTGGAGGGGGGGAATGGTAAATGTCACTATTTTGTTGCTGACTGCCAGTATCTAGTCATGTTTGTACCTATGGACCCATGACAGACTCTCATTATGTGTCCAAAAAAGAAAACAGACTGACTAATATATAACTAAAAAGGCACAAAAAACCCGAGGAGTACTTGTGGCACCTTAGAGACTAACAAATTTATTTGGGCATAGGCTTTTGTGGGCTTATGCATGCAGTGGAAAATACAGTAGGAAGATATATATATATACACAGAGAACATGAAAAAAATGGTGTCTGTCCTATCTCAGGGCCTCTCCTTCTGCCCCTCCACCCCCACGAACATGATACAGTCTGTGGAGACCTGGAATCCTACTTTCGACGTCTCCAACTCAAGGAATATTTCCAACACACCTCTGAACAGCAAACTAATCCACAGAAACCTCCCTACCAATAATACAAAAAGAAAGTTTCTGCATGGACTCCTCCTGAAGGTCAAAACAACAGACTGGACTTCTATATAGAGTGCTTCTGTCGACTTGCAAGGGCTGAAATTGTGGAAAAGCAGCATCACTTGCCCCATAACCTCAGTCGTGCAGAACACAAGGCCATCCACAGCCTCAGGAACAACTCTGACTTCATAATCAAAAACGCTGACAAAGGAGGTGCTGTTGTCATCATGAATAGGTTGGAAAATGAACGAGAGGCTACTAGGCACCTCTCTAACACCACATTTTACAGACCATTACCCTCTGATCCCACTGAGGGTTACCAAAAGAAGCTACACCATTTGCTCAAGAAACTCCCTGAAAAAGCACAGGAACAAATCTGCATAGACACACCCCTAGAACCCCAACCAAGGGTATTCTATCTGCTACCCAAGATCCATAAACCTGGAAATCCTGGATGCCCCATCATCTCAGGCATTGGCACCCTGACAGCAGGATTGTCTGGCTATGTAGACTCTCTCCTCAGTCCCTACACTACCATCACTCCTAGCTATCTTCGAGACACCAAGGACTTCCTGAGGAAACTACAATCTATTGGTGATCTTCCAGAAAACACCACCCTGGCCACTATGAATGTAGAAGCCCTCTATAGCAACATTCCACACAAAGATGGACTACAAGCTGTCAGCAATAGTATCCTCGATAATGTCACGGCAAACCTGATGGCTGAACTTTCTGACTTAGTCCTCACCCGCAACCATTTCACATTTTGGGACAATGTATACCTTCAAGTCAGCGGCACTGCTATGGGTACCCGCATGGCCCCACAGTATGCCAACATTTTTACAGCTGACTTAGAACAATGCTTCCTCAGCTCTCATCCCCTAATGCCCCTACTCTACTTGTGCTACATTGATGACATCTTCATCATCTGCACCCATGGAAAAGAAGCCCTTGAGGAATTCCACCATGATTTCAACAATTTCCATCCCACCATCAACCTCAGACTGGACCAGTCCACACAAGAGATCCACTTCCTGGACACTACAGTGCTAATAAGCAATGGTCAGATAAACACCACCCTATACCGGAAACCTACTGACTGCTATACTTACCTACATGACTCCAGCTTTCATCCAGACCACATCACATGATCCATTTTCTACAGCCAAGCTCTAAGATACAACTGCATTTGCTCCAGTCCCTCAGAGACAAACACCTACAAGATCTCTATCAAGCATTCTTAAAACTACAATACCCACCTGCTGAAGTGAAGAAACAGATTGACAGAGCCAGAAGAGTACCCAGAAGTCACCTACTCCAGGACAGGCCCAACAAAGAAAGTAACAAAAAGCCACTAGCCTTCACCTTCAGCCCCCAACTAAAACCTCTCCAGCGCATCATCAAGGATCTACAATCTATTCTGAAGGACGATGCTGTTGGATCATATTAAAGAAGTTCTGTATTAAAAATCACAAATGAGTTTGATTCCCCAGAGTTTAAATTCCAGGGTATTACTAATTAAGAGGTCTCTTGGTTTTTGGTACTCTTTCTCTCCCTCTATGTGTGAAACTTGCAAGCTGCTAATTGTGTTAGTACATTCTAAGACAGAGTCTGTTCTCAAAGCAATTCACAGAGACAGAGACTCAAAGCAATACTCTAACAACAGAAACAGCACCCAGAGACTCCCCACCCTTTTGTTGTATTAACAATTGTGATTAAAATAGAGATAGAGGATGTATGTGGATGGATGCTTGGTGTGGATAATAACTGAATGATCAGGGAGGTGCCAGCCTAAGAATCCAGTGTCCATCGGCTGAAGAAGGCGTCAAGTGGAAATAACCAGAGGACCCCCCGGAGGGCAGACTGGAATCCACCCAACAGCCTCAAGAATGGGAGAACCAAAGAACAAGATAACATCTTGGAGCCGTCAGGAATGTGCTATCTGCTGATTGATTCAGCAACAGCATGATGAAGCAATTCCCATAGACTGGCATAGGAAGAAATTCCTATAAAAATAGACTCTAAAAAGTGAGAACTTTGGGGTCTGATTCTGCAAACCAACTTCCAGGAGCATCAGATGAGCATCTGACAAGGCCCTGCTCCCTCCTCATGTCCAGGCCACCTGGCCAGTGGCTTGGCATGAGCAACTCTAAGGCTGGTAACTATGATAACAACCTTGCAGAACCTGTGTGTGTGTGTGTGTGTATGTTTGTATGAATGAATGTGAGAATAAATTTGAGACTGAATGGAATGTTATAACTATAACTAACTGCTTACTATGATTCTTTCTGTATTCACAATAAATGTGGTATTTTGCCTTTTTCCCTTTAATAAGATCCTGCTGGTTTTTATTTTATTGGTACAACAATGCCGCACTCTCACAGATCTTGGAAGACAGGCCAGTCCTCGCTTACAGACAGCCCCCCAACCTGAAACAAATACTCACCAGCAACCATACACCACAGGACAAAACCACTAACCCAGGAACCTATCCTTGCAACAAAGCCCATTGCCAACTGTGTCCACATATCTATTCAAGGGACACCATCATAGGACCTGATCACATCAGCCACACCATCAGAGGCTCGATCACCTGCACATCTACCAATATGATATATGCCAACATGTGCCAGCAATGCCCCTCTGCCATATACACTGGCCAAACCGGACAATCTCTATGCAAAAGAATAAATGGACACAAATCAGACTTCAATAATTATAACATTCAAAAACCAGTGGGAGAACACTTCAACCTCCCTGGTCACTCAATTTCAGACCTAAAAGTCACAATTCTCCAACAAAAAAAACTTCAGAAACAGACTGTAACGAAAAACTGCAGAATTGGAATTAATTTCCAAACTGGACACCATTAAATTAGGCTTGAATACGGACTGGGAGTGGATGGGTCATTACACGAAATAAAAACTATTCCCCATGCTAATTTTTTCCCATACTGTTACTCACGCCTTCTTGTCAACTGTTTGAAATGGGCCATCCTGATTATCACTACAAACTTTTTTTTCTCCTGCTGATAATAGCCCACATTAATTGATTAGTCTCTTTACAGTTGGTATGGCAACACCCATTTTTTCATGTTCTCTGTGTATATATATCTTCCTACTGTATTTTCCACTGCAGGCATCCGATGAAGTGGGTTTTAGCCCACGAAAGTTTATGCCCAAATAAATTTTGTTAGTCTCTAAGGTGCCACAAGTACTCCTCGGTTTTTTTGCTAATACAGACTAACAAGGCTACCACTCTAAAAAGGCACAGTTAGACTGATTCAATCTCAGTTGTACAGATTTAACTGTTGAAATTGGTCTTCTCATTCAGATCTACACTGTGTAACTGAATTCAGGCTCTACCTCAAAGCCAACTTAAAAAGAAAAACCAAAACCACACAACCAAAACCCCACAACGCTAAAATAAACTTATTGTGTTCAGACCCATCAGCTGGTTCCTTTACCTTTCTGAGGAGGTCAGGAAGTGTGTTATCTATTGTGCACCAGATCTATTTTCACAATGTAAGTCTTCCTTTCAAGCTTTGTTTCTAAACATAGGTGTCTCAGGCAGCAGTATAACATGATCTTAAAAATTAAATAAATAAAATAAAAAGAGCTTGACTAGGATTGGCAGCAAACTTCAATGGGAGAGTACAAAACTCACCTGACACAGCATCTTTGAAGCATGAATCAAAGCACTTGCAATTGGGGAAAAACTTGTCATACTCAATTAAAGACTATCTGCAGCAAAACATACCTCAATCAAGGTGAAACACTTTAATTTCTTATTACATGCACACTGAGCCTCATCATAGGCTCTGGAGAGAGCTCCAGCATGTGGGTTGTGTCACATGCTGTAGTGAAGAGGTTCTGTAGTGTGCACTTAATAATGTGATTCAGGGGGAAAATATTTTTTTCATAAATGTCCTTGAGAAACTTCCATGATCATCCAACTTTATCTAAATAACATCAACTTTGCAGTGTGCTAATTTGTTTTTCTATCTCTGTTTTCAGTGTAATAATTCTTTAATTTCTACCATATATTACACATTGTGGCTTAGTAAACATTTATATCTCCTTCTCCCTTCCTAGCCTTGTTCCCAATCAGATATTTTAAGATTTTAAAAGGTAAAATTACCAACAAACACTCACAAAGTAGTCAGGTAAAGACCTACTGCAAAAAAACTCTCACATAAACAGACCCGAGAAATTGACAAGTTGATACATAAGCTTAGGCAAAGCTTGTGGTAAATGCAGCTAAAAAGGTCAAATTGCAAAACAATTAATTGGACTCCTTTAATGTAGGTTACTAGAATGTGAGAGAATTTTGCACTTTCTCTCTTCATGTTCCCTGCTCTGATCACCCACTGACAATAAACAATCTCTTATTTTTATATATTATATATATAGTAAAGAAAGGCTCTTCATGAGTGGTAGCTTCAAAGCATATCTGAAGTCTGTGAGGTTCTAACTGAATTATGGAGTACACTTCACATAGTACTGTCAGTGACAAATGGTGTGTGTTATACCTTTCTGAGTAAAACAAAACAGATGTCGAAACCTAATGATGTTTGCACTGTTGGTTGCAGGATATTAGAGAGACAGGGTAGGTGAGCTAATATCTTTTATTGGACCAATGTCTGTAAGTGGAAGAAGAGCTCTGGGTAGCTCGAAAACTTGTACCTTCCACCAATGAAACATCATGACCCACAGGTTTTCGGGGTTCATAGCAGTGGCCATGCTCCTCCAACCCTTCACCTGGCAGCCTGCTGACAATTGTTTACTTAGAACTCATGAAGCCCAATCCCAGTTTGAGGCTGCGCCTCTGAGGTCTTATTGGCAGAGTCCCAGAGCAGCTGATTGGCCCACTGGCCATAATTAAACCAGCAGCAGGAGTAGGAAACTATCTGAACAACTGGGCTTCACCCTGCCTTGTGCCTTGATTTACTGGTATCCTGACTTGGCTTGACTCCTGGCATCTGGCTTGTGGTTCTTGACCTCCAGTTTCTCTCCAGTCTCTGACCCCTTGGTATCCTGACCCAGCCTGACTCTGACTTGTGATTCTGATCTGCACTTTGTCCCCTGCTTCTGATTTCCTGGTATCCTAACCTAGCTGACTCTTGACTCCTATCTTGTGATTGTGGGCTCCAGTTCTGACTGCTAGGTATGGCTGCCCACAACCTGGATGTGACAAGAAGTTGATCCAATAAAATAAGTTCCCTTATTTCTCACTGTAATCTTAGACATACTACCCTACTTAACCCTTTAGGAAACATTTTCCACTTCTTAAAGGATGAACTGAAGTTACACCAATATAAAGCTAAAACTATATTGCTAAAGCTATATAGCCAATATAAAGCTATATATACCAATATAAAGCTAAAGTAACTGAACTCCCGTCAGTTGATATACACACCTGTACAATTGAGAGGAAAATTGAGCCTGTGTGTTTTAAAGGTGAACTTGAAAAGTTGTGTTCTAGCCAGGAGCTAAGATCAGGGTTCTGTATTCCTCCTGAAGCAGTGTACAAATCTGTGTTCCTCCCATCTGTTCATTAAACTACATTAGGTGTTAGTGATCTTATCAACTGCAGCAGCTGTGGTTTAGAACTCTGAACTCAGCTTCTGTTGGTAAACAAAGGAAGAAATGATTTATTAAAAAACTAGTTTTAAATTAGCAAATCAATTGTCTATACGTTTTCATTAATTCAAGCTTTTAAACAGTGTCTTTAAAATCATTTTGGTTCACCTTTAAGAGACACTTCAATAAATAACATGTTAGGTGGTGCTGTGCTGCCCTAATGGAGGGAGCTCTTTTTTAATGTGGGGGCATTTAATATCAAATGGTGTGTTTGTGTGTGGGGAGAGAATCTTTGTGTTAATATTTTCCTTCGAGGAATCCTGCACACTAGAATGGAAATGAGGGTGGGGAATTAAAGAGGTGAAATTTTCTCTGTTATTTGAGGACTCACCAAATAACTTTTATTACAGATAAACTAAATAGCTATAGGAGATGAAAAATATTAATTCAAAGGTTAGGACGGATTCCATGTTTCCTAAAAGTATCCACTAAAAACGTTGTCTTACACAGTTCTCAGAAGCTTGGCTGAAGGGTAATTTTGTACTCCTCCCCCCCTTCCACCCCCTGTTTTTGGAGGCAACAAAACAGCGAAACAAGAGACTTCCTACCCTTTCACTCTCGCTCTGGATTGAGAGGTTGGTGTGCAAGGACACCTATGTGTGAAACACTGTAATGATTATTTTCTTTTAATTATCCTCATTGTCACGGGATGGGCTTCTTATAAAGATTAAATTGCCATACTGGTGGAGACCAATGGTTCATCTAGTTTGGTATCTTTTCTTTGACAGCGATGAGTGCTTTAGAAAAATGCATAAACATCCCATAGAGCGAAACTACACTGTAAGGATGAATATCTTGTTATCTCCAGCTGATGATCAGCTTTTGTCTTGAAGTAGGATGACTGTATGCTCTTTGTATTAACTAGTGTAAGTGTAGAGGATACCTTAAAAATACAAAAAAAATAATCCTTGCTTAAATCTTAGATTTATTTACCTCAGCATCTTGTGGCCATGGGCTAATTATTTGTTGCAAAAAGGTATTCTGTTTTATCTATTTTAAATGTGATGCCACTTCATTTCATTGATTGCCCACTTGTGTCCCCATTAATACAGATTACATAAAATAAATGAATACTGAAGGGAAGGCTAACAGATGGCTCCTCTTTGCCTTTTCTCATGGCTCCTATTATTTTCCCTTTTCTAAAGTGTGATGTAAATTAACCTGAATAAACAGACCAGTTTTCTCCAACAATTATATGTATACTTAATTTTGTAACATCAGTTGTAACCTACGTTTTATAAAGTTAAGCAGAAGAAGCTTAACAAAGCTGAGAAAGAACCTGGTTTCAACAGTACGTTAAGTTCTAGCAGAATAAGGCTTTTAATGAAAGCATGTTCGTTCTTGACCCAGGGCCTGTGGAAGCCAATGAATAAATTTCTGTTGACTTCAGTGGGCTTGGATCAGGACAATGTATATACAAAACAGCAACATTTTATTGCTCTGACATTTTAAGGAAGAAAATATTAATTGAAAGATATTCTACATTTTGTATGGAAGTGGTCCATCCAGATTCAGATCATGAGATCAAAATCACAGATAAGCTGCCTGTTTTTTCAAAATCATTGATAATGCTGCCTTTTGTCTTTATAACACTCACCATGTATGATCATTCATCTTCAGACCTCTAAAAACTTCCCTATTAGGAGTAGTAATAACAGCAGCAGTAGTAACAATAAAATAAGATTACCCAATTTACTTAATGTGCGGGATCTATATTAGTGCTATTTGTTTTTGTTAAAAAACTGATGCAGTACTGTAGATAAGCAGAAGGCTAACTATGTATTGCTTTTGACACAGAGTGAAAGAAGTACCTTTGATATATAATTGGGGAGCAATGCAGTTTAACACGTTTTCATTTCTTGTGCAGCTGGAAGACATTGAAGAGAAAGCTTGGGAGCAAATTAAACTGTATATAGGTCAATCATCCTATTAGGACTCTTCAGGGAACTCATATCTAATTAGCATAATTGTATTTCTGCTGCAGCCAGATACACTGCTGTGCTAATACGTGTTCTTGGTGAGCCTATAAAAACGCTAAAGATGGCCTTTCCTTACACTAAAGAAGAAAAACTTGGATTACAGAAGCAAATATATTACTTATTTAATCTAATCAGAATTTCAAGGTTATTTTAACCCAAATTTATGGAGCCCCCTGCAGCAGTTTCATAGGTAAGGTATTGTTGAATTTTACACTTGAAACAAGGATTAAATTCCTCAGATTTACATGGAAATTAACCAAATTAATTTGCTGAAGTTGCACACTTTCATGGGAGAGATCCAACTTTTACTCCAAAAGACTGTTATCACTACTTTACAGCTGTGAAGAGAGTCTCCACTTCTCTGGGCCTGTGGGCAGGTGTTGGTGGAATGAAGGTAATTGATGTAGGGAGTGAGAAGTTGTGTGGAGTTGGATGTGATATCTCAAATATCCAATACAAGACCCAGACAACTAAAGTAAATTAAAATGTATTAAGAAAGTAAAATATGGCTAAGGGAAAAATTCTCAAGTAGTTTGAAAGCAAAAGAGTAAAGAAATTGGATGGAAATTAAAAAAAAAAAAGGTTTTCTGTTTTACAGATGCCTTCTCTAAGTGGAAAAATGAAGACTAACAATCAAATGTAACTACACTGTAATAAATCCAGAAGTAGTAGTTCTTGTTAACAATTCGGATGGAACAATTATTAGTTAGGATTCAGATAACACGCACCATCTTTTCTATTAAATCTAAAGCAATTGTAGTTCACATTTGGAGCCTCTGTTGAAAGCATTGCCAGATTTTGAATGTGTTGTTATGATCATAACCAAGAAAAATACTAATTGCAAATTAATTGACGATAGTTCTGATGGGTGAGTAGTTACTGAATTTAGTGTAATTATCAAAGCAGCTAATCAATACATGATAAATCAACTTAGTCGTTACTGTACAAAAGATTTATGCTGGATATATTTCTCCAATTAGAACATTCTCCAATAATGTCATATAACTTATGACTTAGTATTGCCTATCAATAAACTATACTATGGGTCTTGTGTGAAATGTAATGCAAGGGAGATTATATAGTGTTCTACATGTAAATACAACTCCACATTTTCCAGAAAACATTAGACTGTATTTTGCAAGAGTGTTTCCAAGTTTTTCAGGGTGACCATTTGTGTTTCTGAAAACAAAGTGAGGGTTCCATGAGGGTCAGTTTGTGTGAATACCTCCACAGTTGTATGCATCCTTGATATGAGTTGTCTACATTTTCAGAATGAGCAATGAGTCTTCAACAACGCAAGTGTTTGGTCTCTTCACATACTAGGACATATCATGTAACTGGCCTTTCAATGAGCACTATAAAATAAGAAGAAAATTCCAAATATACTTCATTTCAATCATGCCATACAGCACACTGGATTACACTTGCTAAAACTAGAAATGGTTTGATTATAAATGTGGTTTGCCCAGCTTTATATTTTAATTCAGCAGTTGAATGGTTAATGGGTTCAGCAGTGTATAGGCATGGGCCTAACTGGAAGTATGTGCCTGGGAGTAGTGAAAGAACTAACTTTTCTTTAACTGAATTTGCAAGTTATTTATGCTAATTAGAATTGCTTTGAGTGCTTCACTGAGAGCTGTTTTCAAGAGAATAGAAAAAGGGTGCTGACAGAGAAGAGAGCTGGCTATTAAGACCTGTAGACTGATGGCTTTATCTTTGTCTCTCCTTGAGAAGGTGTTCTGAGTTAAACAAAGCTAACCATGTTATTAAAAAATCCCAGGTGAGTGCTTTGAATGCCCAGGGAGTGTCCTTCAAATCAGCTGACAAATTCGTCTGGCTATGCATGTTTACTCTCAAAATGCCTCTTTATTATGACCCAAACTACTTTCCATTTTAAGTTAAGCATAAGGAAGTTTTTCTATTTTCAGTTCCCACATTAATTCCTGCTATGTAAAATTATCCTATTTACATTACACAGCCCATTTATTTTAGGGGTAATTAGAACTTTGTTAACCTATAGAAAATAAACCTCAACATACAGTAGATGGCAAATGCTCCTGGAATAGTGCAAAACATTAACAGTGCACATTGTAAACTTCCCATGGCAAACCTAGAGAAGTTTCATGAAATGTTTGAAAATATCCAGCTGAAAAAATTCACAAATTCACCATCCTTTCACTAACTTGGGTGGAATTCAGTGGGTTTTATGGGCATTTTGCAATTGTTCCTGAATTTTTTAAAGTAAAACTTTCTAAGATTAACAGGAGAGGAGTACACCCCACCTCTAGTGTCTGATAGTGTTGTGTGAACACATACCATTGTGGAAAAGAGTACAGTGTGGAACTGCTTTCCCCTTCTCAGGGAAAATCTGTTTTGAGTACTGTCAAATTGTCCTGTAGTGACTCAATAACATGAGTATCAACCTCAGGGCAGACTGTTAGGAACCGGGACAAAAACCTCAAATTGGCTGTGAGGTCTACACTTAGATTTCACAACCAGTTATCAAGCATAAACTCCTCTGGCACTGTAACAGCTTGAACATGGAGTCACAGACAGTCCCCTGGAGTAACAAGATTGGTGTTCTTATCCACCGTGTCAAGATAATTGTTTTAAATCAAACTTTAAAAGGATTGAAAAAGGCGATCATAACCATGAATATGTGCATAGTATGAAATGTTAATAAACCAAAACTGAACAAATTGGAGGCTGCTGGCACTTTCAGTGTTTGTTAGGTGTCACACAAGTATGGGTATTTATTCATTTATATAAATTGTGATGGCATCTAGAAGCATCAACAATTTTCATTTTGGGGTGGGGAGAGGTCCTCTGATGCTTGGCACTGTAAAGACATATAGTAAATGGCTGTCCTTGCTCCCCACAAAGCTTATAATGTAAAAAGATGGGTGAAACAAACAAGTAGGCAGTAGGGAGAGTGAGAAGAAGAAAAGGATGTTGTTGCATAGATTAGCTGTGCTTGCAGATCATAACCAATCACTAACAAGTAACCCTGACTTGATGTCCAACTAGCTACTGTTGGAAGGCACTTTTCTGTCTGCATTATGACACCCAAGAAACAAAACTTGTGTGAAGTTTTGGTATAATTATTATTTTATTTTTAATTAGTTCTCAGCTCTACAGTCAACTACATTTAACCTGCTTGTTTTAAATTTGAATTTGCAATGATTGTATCTTCAATAAGGTGATGAGAGTGGAAATAATAAACTGTTCCTCACATTTTCTTTATTTAATAACAGTTTTCAGCGATGACGTTTTTCTGGTTTATTTTTCTTTTAATCACGGAAGATTTCTTTTTGCTTAACAGTCAAATGGAAAATTTGTGGGCATATGTAATGGCTAAGTAATTAAGTTCTGTTGTGTTTCCCCTTCCATTTTATCCATATTTCAATGGATGGAAGGTTCACTTTTTTTTCTCTTTGAGAATAATCAGTTTGCATTCACAAGGAGCTGTCAGTAATAATTATCTGTGTGTTAAAACCTCATCACTTTTATGTTACTGGTTTTGGCCAGCTTAGTAAATCAGGAGCGGCTAGCTTGAAGGCTGGCACTTTTTCAATGAGATCTGTTTCTGTAGCATTCCCACCTCCCAAGCTGTGGTGCTTTATATAATGAAGTGGATACAGCTTCAATTACAATTTTTACTGTAACAGTGTCTGTTTCAACTTTCACTTCTAATTAAAAACTGAATGAATCATTTTCATTTTTAAAAGTGAAATGTATGTTGGTTTAGTAGCAGCTAAAGTGCTAATTAAAGCTATGCCTTTGCCAGTAACTTCAGGTTACATATTTATATTGTATACCTGATTAGCTATTAAAAACAAATCATGTTCTCACTAGAGCTTTGTGAATATTCAATTTTTTGGTTCGATGGCCAAACAACAGAAAAATTTTAAAGATCAATTTTTTCAGCAAACTGAAAGTTGAAAAATTTAATTGTGTGGAACAAGACATTTTGTTTGACCCATAATGAAACATTTCTTTTTAATTTTACCTTAAAAACAGGTTTTAAAAAACTTGAAGTAAAATTTGAAACAAAAAGTCATTTCAATTCAGAGTTAAAATGTCATTACAAAAATGTGAAAATTAAATGTTTTTACTTTTTCTGATTTTGGCTGAAGCAATTTGGTTAATCTGACCTGAATTCTCAAAATGTTTCCTTTGACCTGAATCTGCAGTTTTACAGAGGTAGGTTGGGAATGTTGTGTCCAAACATTTTTGCCTAATTCTAGTTCTTACAAACTCTTAGAACATATGATATAGAGTTTCATTCATTTCCAGGCCCTACATTTAGAACATTAACCAGTGAATACAGGGAAGAAAGTGGTATTTGGGAGCAGCAGGAATTCCAGACTGATCAGTACTGAAGGGTTAAATAAAGCAACGGTATTAAGCTTCAGTGTTCAAACACCAGTTCTCCTAGAACATGCTATTTCAGTAAATGCCTTTTGCTAATTATCAGGCCACATGATCCAGTGGACTTACAAGATCTATGATATATCTTACTGACACTTTTTTTGTTATTGCAGATGTTTAATCTTTATGACATTTTCCCCAAAACAGTTCATTTGAAGTGACATTTTTTGAAGTGATTTTGATTACCCCCTCATTTAGAAATATTATCAGCTCTATTATTTTTTGAGGATTGCTATAAAATACTACCTTTTCCTCCTGGAATGTCCTTGAGGCATATGCAATGGCTAAGTAATTAACTTCTGTAGTGTTTTCCCTTTTATTTGATCCGTATTTCAATGGCTGCATTTCCTACTTTCACCTAAGAACAGATGAAAGATTTACATACCAGAAGTAACAAACATACTGTACACCTATTAATACAGTAGATGATGATGGTAGCGGAAGGGGTTTCATATTTAAATACCGCTCTGTCATCATCTTCTTTCTTACCTCTGGCTAATCTAAACCCATTCAAAACCTTTTTTTTAAATATTTAAAGGTAAAGCAGTTCATGTAAAAATTACCCAGATTCCTAGTTTTTACTTAATTCTCCTGAGTACTGAGGACCTGTAAACTCTCCAACTTTATAATCACTACTTTTGTGAGCATAATGAATGGTCTCCAATTAAGAACTGGCAGAACTCTTATTGCAGCAGAAATCTCTGTGGATTTATCACAACTAAGTCTCAGAATGGACCACATCTATGTTAAGAAAAATAATGTGAAACATTAATGTACGTGTCAGTAGTGCAAGCTTAATTATACTTAGATTAACTAGGTAATTCTTCATATTTTAATAGATTATGGTTGTGGTTTTAATAATTTTAGAATTTGTGCTTATAGAAAGGATTGACTTCCAGTGAAATGCCACTATTCAGATCCAGTTCCTTTGACTAGTAAATGAGTTCTTTTGGATTCATTATGTCCAATGCTTTATTAATTAGGTATGAGTAAACCTGGAAAATATAATACTGTCCTGAATCTTGGTCCAGAAACTCAAGTGAATCCAACTAAGTATCCTTTTTTTGTTTCGTGACTCACAACAGGTCTTTTATTGTGTTTTTTTTATCCTAGAAAATTCATTGTGGAGTCTCAGCAGGTCTGGAAATCCATTGTTGAGCCAGCTCCTGTCTCAGGGTTGTGTTTGAGGTTAAAGACACTATTAATTCAAGGGAACTGTATCTTGACCCAGAAATTCTGGAGCATGAACGATTTGATGACAATAGTTGGGTTTTGTGTGTGGGATCGATGGATTAGATTTTATGGGATATCAAAGGAAATGTTAAGGATGAAGAAAAGAAAAGAGAAGTGTTGGCAGTTATACTCAGAGGGAAGAAAAGAAAAAGCAGATGAGAGCTCGGAGATGGAAATAATGGGATTAGCAGGACAGTCTAATTAGAGTGGGAGGAGGAAGGGGATTGACAGATTGGAGAAAGAAGGAGAAAACCCTTAAATGATTTGGAAAAGTTTCCAATGTGCATTCTGGGAATGATCTACATTAAATCTTCCATACTTTTGAAGTTACTTGATTAATCCATGTTTTTCTAGGCTCTAGCCCTTGAAATCCAGAAAAACACCTGTCTTTTTCAGTCACTCCTCTCAAACTGATTTTGCTTTCTTTTCTCAGTAGTTCAGAGGCAATAAATGAGTATGGAATCTTGTTGTGAAGTTTGTGTAAATGTTCTAACACTCTGAGGTACTATAATTCTTTGCTAGATGAAAACTTACGAATTTGTGAACATTTCAGCAGGTAGAAACTCTTAAAACAAAACATCAGAACTTTGTATGGTCTTAACTAACTGATAAGTTTTGAACAGACGCTCCACTGACCATTAATGGAAATAAACGACATTGTTTTATCAAGTTAAGTTTAGCCTATTTTCCCTGAAGATATATTTATCTTAATCATATCCTCTAATCTTGGCATTTTCTTTTATATATTAATTTAATTAGTTGCAAGTGATACTGCATATAAATTATTGGATATTGCTAAAGCCATTCATAAAATGAATGCAATAATATTGGTTGTCTGTCTACATCTACGTGATAGAAAAATGCTATCATAAGCATTTACATCAAATAGCTTGAATAGACTGACATTGGAATAAATTCTGTAGCAAGTAACTTTGCAATTAATTGGGAGTGGGTTTTGATCCTTTACAAAAGTTAATATAATTAAAATGTAAAATTGCTGCAAATGTTGCAAATGACAATAGGAAATTTATGTTTTTTTTCTGGAATTTCTTGGAATTATCCTATATTCACATTGTATGTGGGGGAGCCACAAGTTATAGATACACTTTAGTACAGTAAGGATAGAAATTACAGATACTGGTCAGGATTCCATTATATCTCCAAAAGTAATACATTTTTTATGTAAAACCTCATTAAAAAGCTGCTTGAATCATCTTTCATATGTCCACCTATTACAAATTCAGAGATTAGTACTGATAAGAAACTCTAGCCTCAGCTGCCTGCCTTCTCACCTCTTCTGAGTAATGCAGACATCCAAGGCTCTGGCTCATAAACATTTATGCCATTTACACCACCATGTATTCCACACAATTGTGTGGGGAGGAGTATATACTGTATATAGAAAGCACGCATGACATAGGTGGAGGTGATATCTATGTGATAATAAATTGCAGAGCCATGTTAGAACCATGTATTTATAATGCATTTCCAACTACCTCACTTGCATTCTGCTGATTGTGATCTATTTTTATTTTTTTACGATTAATAAAAGTTTTCTAAAACTTTTTTAGTGTTTCTGTAAAATATGTGGCAAGTACAGAATACATGATTGTGTGATGTGGAACAAAAACGTTATTGAGTTTGCATCTGATGAAGTGAGCTGTAGCTCACGAAAGCTTATGCTCAAATAAATTGGTTAGTGTCTAAGGTGCCACAAGTACTTCTTTTCTATTGGCACTTATGAGTAGCTCATGCCAAAAAGTCCTTTAATACCATACTGTAGTATATTCCATATAGATCCTATACAGATATAATCTACCCCCTTAAACCCCCTTTTCCAAAAACACTATCCTATTTCCTCCAAAGATAGACTCCTTGTACAGTGAAAAACTTTTTAAAAAAGCATACATTCATTGTTATTTGGATAATGTAACCTGAGAAATATCTCCAGATTACAACAGTTTGGAAATGTGTCAAAATTATTTGGATGATTTGGTGATGAAGAGACATAATTGTGAACAGAAAGGAGGCAAGCATATTTTAATCATAATTGATGCCGGTCATTACACTAAAAAGAAAAGGAGTACTTGTGGCACCTTAGAGACTAACAAATTTATTTGAGCATAAGCTTTCGTGAGCTACAGCTCACTTCATCAGATGCATTTGAAGTGAGCTGTAGCTCACAAAAGCTTATGCTCAAATACATTTGTTAGTCTCTAAGGTGCCACAAGAACTCCTTTTCTTTTTGCGAATACAAACTAACACAGCTGCTACTCTGAAACCTGTCATTACACTGTAATCTCATTTGGAGATGACAAATACACATTTTTATTCTTTAGGTTCCTCCCTTCCCACTCCCACCCCTCCTCACTCTTAAATGGGATAGAACTAAAATAAAAAATGTATGTATTTTCATTCCTGCAGTCGAGCTACATCATCTGGTCTGAAGAGTATTCTTGCAGTAGTTTGCATTGTCAAGAACTTTGTAATATCATGGTGTTATTCTGGTTTTTAATACCAAGGTGGGCTTGATCCAGTATATCAAGTTTTATCCAAAATAATTATGTATCTATGCACACTGATTAGTGCTAAGTTATTTACTAGAGAGGCAGTATGACAACTGTAATCAGGAGAACTAATTTCTATTCCTGGTTCTGCCATTGACTTGCTATTTAACTTTAGGAAAGTTGCTTAAGCCAAAAAAATTCACAAGTGGCCTCTAATTTAGGGACCCTCAATTTGTTAGTGTCTTACTAGAAATGCCTAGTGACTGATTTCCAGAGGTACTGAGAACCACTAGTCTTTTTGACATATTTACAAAGTTGGGCCTCAGCCTCTCTGTTCCTCAGCTTCTCATCGGTAAAACTAGGAACTTACCTTTGAAGAGCACTTTGACATTATGGATTAAAAGCATCCTGTAGGCACTGGGCACTGTCTTTACTAATTTATTTAACTGGAAAAAACATACAGAATGTTTTACAGTAAATGTAACTTTATATGTATAAAATCTTAGCACATTTCAAAAACATTCAGTGGTTGTTTACATGTTGAAGAATCTTACAAGGCACTAAAATATTGTGGTAGTCATTAGTGCTGAGGGTGTCCTCCATATCTACATGTCATGTTTAGATGCCATGTATAGATATAATTGTTTGTGGTATTAGTCAGCCAGATCATTAGAGGAGCTGATAATCTGCATTTCCCAGTAACTTGATGTCTGTCAGAGCTGCAGATCCTCAGGAACTACCAGGATTTGGTCCAAAGTGTATAAGCTGTTAATGGAATGATCAGTGCTTCCATACACATTTTTTACAAAACCTGCAAGATCCCTTTTTATAAAAGATGACATTACTGGGGTCTGTTCTCCTGAAGGCAATGAGCACAATATAAAACAGAGAGAGAAAGATGGATAGACAACTTTTTTGAGTAATTTTTAAAACAATAAATCTGAAGCATTTAAAATGTCCATTTCAAAAGACAATAGTCTTATTAGATTAAAAATGACTGAGTTTAAATTTAGATTTTCAGTACGGTGCCTATGTTTGAAAGGTTATCTTTAATAAAAATAGACTACAGAGATAATAGGACCTAATTATGATTTATTTCTTCCATCAATTAATCAAATTCAGGATGATGTCTTCCTTTCTACAGTCTCTGTGATGTAAACTATGAAATTTGCCTGTCCTGTGGCTTCAGGCCCAGCTTTGATGATAAAGCCAGTGTTAAATATCACATCAGTTAATGAGATTTGAGTAAATGGACTGGGCCAAAGATAGTATGCAAATACAAGTGATCTGAGTAAACATTTCTTTTGGCATAGGCATAGCATAACTGAGAAACTGTAAAAGCATGAACCTAATGTCTTAATAAACTGCAGATGGACACCTTTATCCTTTGAGAGTACTCCTCGGAGGATTCATTTATAGACTTTTTTGTACAGGAAGCCAATTTTGAATTAATTTTCTATTTTCATGTACCAAAGAGTTTGATGCATGAGAGAGGAATTTTTTCCTTCAAAATTACATGAAATTATAGGCAGTGAATAATATAGACTTTGCTCATTGTGCATTTATTTGTAGCTTTTCTATTTCAATGGATTTCTTGACTTAAGATTTTTTTTCAAAAACATCACAGAGTTTCAGAAAGAACAGTTACTTACCTTACCACAGCTGTCCCTTGAGATGTTGTTGTTAGTGTGGATCCCATTGTAGGGTGTGCATGCATCCTGTGGGTATGAGATTAGCACCCTGTGCTGCCTGGTGTTCCCAAGCAAAGCCAACAGTAGCTGAGAACTCTGAAAGCAGGGATGGTAGATTCATCATGGGATCCACACTGACAACAACATCTCGAAGAATCAGACTTACTGTATGATAGGTGACCATTCTGTCTTCCTGGAGTATGTGTCAGTGTGGATCCCATTGTAGGTGTCTGTCAAGCTGTATCCTGGGGCATTTCAGCTGCATCAGTCAAACAGTGTAGCACTGCTCTCCTGAACGTGGCATCTGACCTAGCAACTAAATCCAGGGCGTAGTGGTTGACAAAGGTCAAATAGGTTATTCTACATTGAAGCTTTACAGATTTCTGATATTTGCACGTTCCTGAAGTAGGTGAAGGCTGTTGCTTGTGCTGTATCAGACCAATCCTTGATGTTCCGTGGGAGAGGTATGCCAGCCAATTGGTAATATAATGTTCCCTTTTCAGGGTTTTTTTTTAACCTTGTTTTTTAAATAACTCTAGCTAAATTTCTAAATGAAATATTTCAAAACAAAAAGTGAAAATGTTTCATTTTTTTTGGAAAAAAAATATATCTTTGCCAGCCAAAACTATTTGTTGAATTTGATCTGAATTCGCAAATAGCTTTAGTCACCCAAAAGTGCATTTTCCATCAAATTCATGATTTGTCTGGAAAATGTTGCCATTATCTACTCTGTACCATTTGGGTCCTTGTTTGGCTGTCCATTCTACTTTTATATAGGTTACTGATACAAACAGGCAAGAATACAAATAACCATCACAAAGTTAAGAAAGGCTAAGTAGTTTATCTTTATTCTTGTTCCTCA
Organism: Lepidochelys kempii; assembly: GCF_965140285.1. Taxonomy (NCBI): domain Eukaryota; kingdom Metazoa; phylum Chordata; order Testudines; family Cheloniidae; genus Lepidochelys; species Lepidochelys kempii. Next base: position 72,439,004 of record NC_136388.1, read on the forward strand.
TAATGCATGATACTTTAAAAGCCAGATTCTATACTTATGGCAATGAAACAAATGCTGCTTTATTAATGTATTCTCTTGATGGTAACTCTAATAATAATGGTGTAAACCTGATTCAGTCTCATGAAAATTGTAATCCAGCTGTTATTTGTGATCTCCTTGGATTTCTCAGTGAGATATAATATTTAGCAGTATGGAAAGCATGAAAAACAATGCAAGAATTACAAATAAGTTAGGGAAATGAAAAATAATCACCTCTTTGCAGAGGAGATAAATATGAAAGTTATTAAACTTAAAGTAGCTTTTGCATCATTGAGTGCAGAGTATAACTCTCTAGTTCTAAAACAGTTCAACAAATGAACAGAAAGACAATCTGAGTTTGCATACAAATGCATGAAAGCTTCTTCACTGGCATACTGGTAGAATTTTGCAGCTACAGTTGAACCACTATGTTCGTCCTAAGTCTGGCTGTTATGTTGAAATCAGCTCCAGTATCTGTACTGCATGGCAGGTGGGGTGTGGGAAGGAAAGGGTATAAACTTAACAAGAAACAGTACTTCTACCTGCCATCTGTTACCCTTTACAGGGACATTCTCAGAATGATTTAGCCCTATTTTACCTTTTGTTTAAGAGAGGTTTTAAGAAAATTCTAAACAGCAGAAAGGTTTGGAATTTTAAATAAAATTAATGGAAATGTGTTTGGTTCATTTATATTTAAACATTTCTCTGCAGTTTTTGCAACCTAAATATTGTGGCAGTGTGCTAGTGGGGAGGCTCTGTCACTGTGGTGACAACCAAAAGTGAGACTGCCTTGTCTGTTTTCTCTGAATAGGTTCCTTCAAGCAAAGAAACAGAATGGAAAGAGAAGGAAGCAAAAGAAGAGAATGCAGAGAAGAGAACTGGGGTGGAAGTGCACATCAACCAAATTTCATACATCGTGCAGCCCTGTCATGCCTGCATACATCTCAGGTAAAACATCACACATAATGAGAGAGAGAGAGAGACATATCTAATATATACACCCTCCTCCCCAAAACACTGTCTCCCCTCTCTGGCTTAGGAGAGGATGTACAGTGTTGAGAGTAGGCAGAGCAAGAGATCTAGGATCACTTCTTCAAGGGACTATTGTTAAAGTTTATACAATTCACAACCCTTGTTATTGAGCAAGGCCTTAAACTTCTACACAGGGACAGAATCCAGACTCTAATGTGACAGATCTAAGTCTCATTTCATTTGTCACACTGCATGTCTTGTTAAATATACCAGACCTAGTATTTAGCTATGCTGGTCACAACCTGCTCTATAATCACTAAACCACACCTCTCCAAGAACCTTGAATTTAACCCAGGAATCCTGATACCCAGCATTTCACTGCTGTCTCACAAATAGTTGTTTAATAACATTGGTAAAAGGTGTATTGTATCACATTCATTTGTGGGTGGTCCACAAAGAAGATAGCATTATACTTCTGCTACCAGTTACACCTTTAGATGGAGTGATAGAGGTCTGTGCTGTTGATCTGAATTCTTTGGTCCAAACTCTGATGACAGTGGAAAAGGAGAAAACATTTGCATGAGGAACAGAACTAAGATTGTATGGAAAACATGCATTCTGGCATTTCCTAACTTTTGAATTCCTGAGTTTAAGCCTTACTGTTCATTTAGCATAGTCTTGTGTATGCAAAAGTGTCTTTCTATCTCTCTCTCTCTCTCTCTCTCCCCCCCTCTCCAGGACCTTCTTCTTAACTTAGTACCTACTGGGGGCTAAACTTTACTAATGGGCTAAAACCTGTCACTTATTAGTGACCGGTTTTATTCCATCACTGCTTGGCAGGAACTGAAAATTGTTCACATTCCATATAACGGATGTTTTCTGACCCTTATATGAGATGAGTTTGATAGGTCTCTGCCCTAGTTGCCCCACTATAAATTCACCCCCATGCTTTGCATTAATTGGTCAACTCAATAGAGGAAGGCCAAGAACTGCATGATCCATCGAGATAGAACCACCCCAGATATCACTACAGCCAGTCCCACCAGATCCAGGGTGAGGCATGCCAAATGGGATAGTGCCTGTGGGAAGTTTGCCCTGCAGCTCCTGCAGCCACCACCCTTCAGGTAAAAAGAATACTTAATTCACCAGATCTTTCAATCTGATGCCTTTCATCAGCCATAAATCCACACATTTTTTAAGCAAATGTTTATACCAATATGCAAATTACTTGGAAATATGCAGATTAACTCATACAATAATTTACATAAAACAGTGCTTAATTTGTGCCAGGACTGAGCCTTGGCAGTTCATAGCCTTGGCACCTCTGGGCTTGTTGTATCTGTTATGAATGTAAAAACATTGCTTGAGCCCTGGCACCTGTTTCATTACAAAGTAAGCACTGACATAAACTATTACATGTGCAACATCACAAAAGTTGGTTGTTGTGGAAAGGATGCAAGTCCCAATAGTCTAGTGCTGTGAATATCACAGAAAACCATTTAACTGTAAATATAGTTAAAATCGTACAGAAAAGGTACTATCAATCTTTATAATACAGTTTCAGTAAAACAGGTTTGAAAAAAAAATTACACACTTCTGATAAATGATATTTCAAGTTAAGGAATCACACTGTAGGTAACAGCAATAAAAGTGCTGTGTGCACTAGTGGACTCTTAGTCCCATTTTCAGTCGGCCTATTTCCAAAAATTGGTATTTAAATTGGGATACATTAAGCTTGTAGGAGGGAGGTGAGTCAGTAAAATTAAGAGCTTCCTAAGAACTCCTGTCTCTGGTCACTTCTTAAGTTCACCCTAGTAATCGTTAAAAGGGAAGCTACAATGAACAACTAACATGTATATATTTCCTGATGACCATGGCTGTGGTTTTGTATTCTTCCTCCCCATGACCAATTCTAGAATCAGTAGCATAGCTGCTTTTAGTACACTAGGAATGTATGAAATCAAAGATGACCAGGGTCAGTCTATGGGCGAATGTTCACCATTACATTGATATTGCTAGTTTTTAACTGATTGATTTGAAACAAGCATTTTAAGTTATTGGATCAGCAACCTCAAATGCCTCTGTTGATAAATTCCTTCTCTTGAGAATAGAATCATAAGGATTCAGTTTGCTGGCTAAAATTGACACGGACACAGATTCAGAATCATTGAGCAAAATACTACCTTTTTGAAACAATACAGCTACCCATGATGTGCTTTTAATGTAAATAGACAGCAAAAATGTTGCTTGGTTCAGGGGATTGCAGGTACAAACTATAGAAGCAATGACTTGGTTAATAGGTAATGAAGTGCACTACACTACAGAGTATCATTTGTGTATTGAAAAGGGAAGTGTGACAATAGCAGGGTAAGGAGAGAGATCACACACAATTGACAATAGAGGAACAGCATGAAATGAGCCAAAACTACTCAGTCATGAGCCACTAATAAAGCCTCTAAATTGAGAAAGGCCAGGATAATTGTAGAAATGTCAGCAGTGGGGCCTTTCCTGACTCTACATTTAACTAGCAATTGCCCATCTCTACCTCCAGGCCAATTTCTAATAAGGTTCCATCCTTAAGCCATTCAGATTCTGCTATAAAGTTTCATCACTGTCCTCTTCACCACTGTCAGTCCCTGCACTAGAAAGTAATGCATTTTCTAAAAACACTTGTTATCAGGGTCTTGATTTATCTCCTGAACCCTCTGAGCTTGGAGATAGCATTTGTTTTTTAATGCAAAACATAAAATAACTAAAGAAAAAAGATCGATACTGTAATTTGTCTGCCAGGGTTATTTTTGTAAAGCTTTCATAATCCTACATTTTATAGGTAAGATAATGTATTGCTCATGTTCCTTACAAACTATCATTGACCTTAACTGGTGTAACAAGGCTTTGCTTTCTTTTCTCTGATATATATATGGAGTCTATTTATTTTCCCTATGATATGCAAGACTAATTCCTATTAAAGTTAATGAGGTACATACACTTATCTAGAGAACAGACCTCTAATTAATATCATGATCCCATCTGTAACCTATCCAAACAGCACTTCTTGTTTTCAGACACTGAAGATATGTAGACTTTGTAAAATATCCAGGAGCTTTCAAATGAATCACTAATGACCAAATTCTCCCCTACACACATGAAATTAATTTCAGCTCAGAGTCTCCTGCTGGTTCTGTCAAGGAGTTTGGAGTAGAATTCGTTTATGCACACATGCAGCTAAAGGTTCCACTAATTAAACTCAATGCTCCTAAAAGGTAACGGGCTTCCCATTCAGAGCCCCTTGCCTTTGGTCAGATGCCTTTCCCCACTGAGCTCCATTTAGCCCCCCAATTCATTCAAAATGGCTTTTGCTGCAGGAAGCCATGCTGGTAGGAGTTACACTAAGTGCAACTGCTCCTGGAGCCCTCTTCAGTTAGAAAGAGAAGGATTCCATAGTGTGGAAGCAGCGCAAATTACTGAAGACTCTTCCTGCATTCTCTTTAAGGTATGTCACCTGGATAAGCACCTCAGTAACTTTTGACAGGTTCATCCATGGCTTTTGAGCCAATGGACATTTGAATCCCTATGGAGCCTTTGTGGAGTTATTTCTGCAGGTTTGGGTAAAGGGCGGGGAAGACAATACTGCGGAGGGTGATATTTCCTCTCTATACTTTTCCTGCTCCTGATTTTATCAGCAGGATGTGGCTTGCTGCACTCATGGGAGCTGACATGAGCACAGGTATCTAAAGGCAGAATTCTACAAATACAGTTTACCCCATTCCACAATGAAAACCCTTTTAGTCCTGAACCTGAAACAAATGTATTCAGTGAAACAATGAACTACTGAGCTATATTTGGGGAGATGTTTGGTGAAAAATCTTGTTTAAATTAAATGGAAATTGAAAATGATTGCTATCCCAGAACTGAGCATTTGAGTGTAAAAGTGTAAGTGTAATTTAGATCCTAATGTTCTCTGAGACCAGTAAATGGCAAGCACTGTGGAATGTGTTAAAAAGAAAGGTATTTCTCCAAAAGTCATGTTTTATCTGAGGGAAATAAAATTCTTGAATAAAATATACGTGTCCAGTACCTGTACTAATATCTAGGATAATTCATTTATCCACTATGAAGATTAAAAATTTGTTCCTACTGTCATTGAAGTCAAAGGGACAACTAACATTTATTTCAATGAAAGTGGTACTGGACTCAAAATCTCACAATGAACTTTGTAAATATAAGCTTTTATCTTGAAATATATTGTTGCTCTATTCAGAAAACCCCATAAAATACAATGAGATCCCTTGAATTCTCTCCCCTACATTGTTAATTAGTTGAATGGGTATTTTTTAGCTGAATGACTCCTATAAGCTTTAAGGAGTCAATGGGTAAGACACTTCGTAACTCCTAATTCTTGACAATCTTCAAAGTGTTTGTTGTGTATTCAGTACCAATGACAGGAAAACATTTTGCAGAAATACATGAAACCTTCATAAGGAAATTTTGAAACTAAATGAGTTTCACCTGATTTTACAAAACTGAATGTCGGCTGAAATGCATGCCAAGGATTGTGAATCTTTCAGAAGCCGGGCTGAGCATTAAGCAAACATGAGCTATTCTGTGCTTCCTTTGGGCCCCAAATAGGAAAAAGTATTGTTGGTTTTGGTCTATGGTTTCCACTCTAAACTAGAGGTTTGCACTCTTCACAGCTTCTGTAGGCCAAGCTCATTACTTGGGTTGTCAACTTTCTAATCGCACAAAACCAAATACCCCTGCCCCACCCCTTCTTTGAGGCCCTGCTCCCACTTGCTCCATCACTTCTCCCTCCCCAACTCTCACTCATTTTCACCTGGCTGGGGCAGGGGATGGGGGTGAAGGCACTGGCTGGGGATGCAGGCTCTGGGGTAGAGCAGGGAATGAGGGGTTTGGGGAGCGTGAGAGGGCTCTGGGCAGGGGGTTGGGGTGCAGGAGGGAAATGGGCTCTGGGCTGGGGGTATGGGCTCCAGGTGGGGCCAGAAATGAGGGCTTCAGGGCTCTTGGCTGGGACAGGGAGATGTGGGGGGGAAGGTGCAGGCTCTGGGGTGGGGCTGAGGATGATGGGTTTAGGTGCAGGAAGGGGCTCAGGGCCGGGGTGGGGGGGATCCAGCTGGGGTTGTGGGCTCTGGTGTAGGGCCAGGGATGAGGGGTCTGAGGTGCAGGAAGGGGCTCAGGGCTGGGCTGGGTGTTGGCAGAGGGGGGTGCTATCTTTGGGGTTGGGCCGCGGATGAGGGGTTTGGGCTTTAGGAAGTGGCTCAGAGTAGGGTCCCTGCAGCCCCTAGGCACATAGACAGCCAGGAAGGCTCTGCGTGCCACCTTTGTGCCCGCAGGCGCCACCCCACAGCTCCCATTGGTCGCGGTTCCCGGCCAATGGGAACTGTTGAGTCGGCACTATTGGCAGGGGCAGCGCGCAGAGTATCCTTGGCCATCCATGCGCTTAGGGAACGCAGGGACCTGATGGATGCTTCCAGGAGCCGTGCAGAGCTAGGGCAGGCAGGGAGCCTTCCTTAGCCCCGGGCCCCCACTGTGCAAACAACCAGACTTCTAATGGCCTAGTCAGCAGTGCCGAACAGAGCCGACAGGGTCTCTTTTCAACTGGGCGTTCTGGTCGAAAATTGGATGCTTGGCAATCCTACTCATTACACACACACACGGGCTTCTTGCATTCTTCCATCCCCATCTATTTCAGGGACTCCCTGCCACTCCCATCCTCTCCCTTATGCCTGGCATTCTCTGTGCCCTACCTTTCCCTGAGCCAGATTTTCTGTGTTAGGCTCCCCCATTACTCTCTCACCAATACCATGGTCCTATATTCTGTAATAGCTCACCTTACCTTGACAGGTTTCAGAGTAGCAGCTGTGTTAGTCTGTATTTGCAAAAAGAAAAGGAGGACTTGTGGCACCTTAGAGACTAACAAATTTATTTGAGCATAAGCTTTCGTGAGCTACAGCTCACTTCATCAGATGCATTCAGTGGAAAATACAGTTGGGAGATTTATATACATAGAGAACATGAAACAATGGGTCCCCAAGTCTGCTACTTGAGCAAATTCTGTGCCCAAGAAGCTATGTTCCTCTGCTTCCTCCCAGTGTCATATCAGGGTCCTTCTGGTTTTCTTTGCCTTCAGTACGCAATCCTAGCCCCTCTGCAACCAGGGAAGCCTCTCTGTTGGCACAACTTAGTTTTGACCTACCATGCAGCCTAATGCATCAGGTGATAGTCCCCACATGATTTCACATAAAGGGGCTTAATTGGTCCTTCTACTGAGCCTGAAGACTCTGCTTGCCACAGTCATTGGCTTTAATGAGGTCTGTAACTGTCTGTAGATCTAAGACCCACCTGTTGGCAGCTATCAGTACTTATCAGCATAACAAAGAATATGGCAGGTAATAAAATAGCCTGTACTTAAGGTGTTGCTCAGATGTCAGTTGTAATCAAACTTTCTTTTGGATCAGAGTAAGAATAAATAAAATAAGTGAACCACACCTCTGAAAGGGATTTTTTTGAGCTCATTGAAAAGTAAAGCTTTTTTGTTCACCAGTAGCTTTGCTTTCAAATGAAAATCATGCCTTCAACATCTAGACTTTATTTGCCCTTGTGGCATTGTGTGTGTGTTTACACTTATGTATTTAGTTCAGGATGTGCCTATCTTAAGATTGTTCTCCCTGAGCATGCTCATCAAGACTGATTTTTATCAGTTGTGCTGCCTATATTTAGGATGTGATTCCATGGGGACTCTAGTTCCTAGCGGTCAAGATAGTATCAGCTTTTGGATCATAAGAAGGACTTCCACAAATTTGTGCTTTCTTGTGACGACTAGCTAGAATATAGAATTATAATAAAAGTAAATATCCTATTACTGGCTTATTTATTGTGGAATATATTATTATTATTATTTATGTTCTCATTGTATTGTATCACTAGGAGAACTTTATCAATACTGAGAAGCATATGTTTCTTTTTGTAACATGTTAATCTAACAAAATTGCAGGCTCACTTTCTATTTGGCAGAAAAGCTTCACTTTGGATTTCTTAAGATAGCAAAGCTTAACTATTAAGTTTGATCATAAATTCACATCATAGTTTTAACTTGAAGCTACGATTTCTAAAGTTACTAATTGTTTCCTGTATTACTCATCTCGTAATGCACACCTCCATTGGAGCTGACCTTGCTGTGATGATAGATTTGTACTTCTGCAGGAGCCATTTGCAGCTGATCTGTCTCCTTTTCTCCACCTTCTGCAGCATGTTCGTTTCTCCATGAGTAGGATTGTTTTGCCTTATGGTGACCAGCTTGGCAGCCCTTACCAACTGGTGATTGGCACTGAGACATCAAAAGGAGGGCAATGAGTGCATGGGCATGCATGGCCTTGCATGGCCCTTTCCCCCATGTGGATGGGGTAAAAGAGGAGACAATTGTTGCTACCTTGATGACAGCCTGAAGTGCTCCCCATCTGCTCAATTGTGTTTTGGGCTTAATTGCACAGGTGCTGACTTTCCAAAGTGCCGGGGGGTGCTCGACCCCCGGCTCTGCCCCATGTCCCGTCCCGCCCCACCCTGCCTCTTTCTGCCCCTGTCCCACCTCTTCCCACCCAGTTCTCCCCCTCCCCCAAGTGTGCCACATTCTCCCCCCTCCTCCCTCCCAGCCTCCTGAAGGCCACAAAACAGCTGACTGCAGTGGGCGGGAGTCATGGGAAGGGAGTGGGAGGCGTTGATCCATGGGGCCTGCTGGTGGGACGGAGACACTGAGGGGTGTGCGGGAGCTGAGAGGGCGGCTACCGGTGGGTGCTCAGCACCCACCATTTTTTCCCCGTAGGTGCTCTGGACGTGGAGCACTGACAGAGTTGGCACCTCTGCTTAGCCTGGTTTGTGTGAATATTGTTTTGCAACTTAAAATTCATCCAGAATGTTGGCCTGAATGCTCAAGCTGGTTGGATTACCATATTTGGGGTCAGGAAAGAAGATTCTCCATCTCACAAGATTCATTGACTAAGTTAATTGGATGTCTAACTGCAACATATTGCAGGGATTGTTTGATGGGATGTAAGGCTGAGAGGTGCTCGAGATGGGGGAGGCTGCCATAGGGGCATGTGGACAGCTCACTGTTTTGGAATAAGTTCACTTCCATGGTTCACTTGACACTGCACAGTTCACTTGTTCATGTGTAATTAATACTACAAGCTTTGTAGTAGCAGATTTGCACAAGTTTGAGGACAGAGTATGGTAATGATGGTGTGGAGAAGAACTTACCATCATATTCAGCTATAAGGCAAACAAGTTTCTCATGATTTTGGATATGGTTTGGGAATTTCATCTTGGCAGCTACATCTCATTGTTATACACAGTAAATGGGATGTGATGTTGGGCTTTAAAGATTACTAAACCCCACAGGAACTGTTGGCTGTCATTAACACTGTCGCATGAGTTATTTCAATAATTGTGACATTTACCTTTAATTGAACCACAGGTGTACTTTGTTATTTTTCCATTATCCCAAGTGGCATCAGCAATGTGGAGAAATTGGAGAGAGTCCAGCAAAGGGCAACAACAATGATTAGGAGTCTGGAACACATGACTTATGAGGAGAGGCTGAGGGAACTGGGATTATTTAGTCTATGGAAGAGAAGAATGAGGGGGGATTTGATAGCTGCTTTTAACTACCTGAAAGGTGGATCCAAAGAGGATGGATCTAGACTGTTCTCCCTGATAGCAGGTGATAGGACAAGGAGTAATGGTCTCAAGTTGCAGTGGGGGAGATTTAGGTTGGATATTAGGAAAAACTTTTTCACTAAGAGGGTGGTGAAATACTGGAATGTGTTATCTAGGGAGGTGATGGAATCCCCTTCCTTAGAAGTTTTTAAGGTCAGGCTTGACAAAGCCTTGGTTGGGATGATTTAGTTGGGATTGGTCCTGCTCTGGGCAGGGAGTTGGACTAGATGACCTCCAGAGGTCCCTTCCAACTCTGATATTCTATGATTCAATGCATAATAATCTGGATCTTTCTCTCTGCAAATTATTAACCAACAGTTTTTGTCAGAATGTTGTTTGACAAGCTTGCTATTTTTAAATGTCTAACCTAAATTTAGTATATACAAATATATATATGCCATAAAATAAAAGGTATTCATGCAGCATTTGCCATTGGACTATGAAATAATTTTGATCACTCAGATGCCACTGAAGGTAATTGTGAGTAACTGTTAACTTTTTCTTGGTAAATTTCTGTATAAAGTACTTCTTAAAACCACAAGGCCCTTGCCAACCTATTGTATTTATAAGAATGGTGTGAGGATTACACAAGTTGTTGGCTTTTTGCTCCTTTTGAGAGGTACTGAAAGGGAGACAAAAGAGAAAAAAGGTAGTTGTCAATACAAACACCCTGAATGTTCAGTAGTCTGCTTAAGTATATTAGTAGAACATTCATTGCCAAACATGAATCTGGATGGACATGCTCTTGTATTTTGGCTTTTTTAATAGAAAATGAAACTAATACATTACTTAATGACAGGTTTCAGAGTAGTGTTAATCTGTATTCGCAAAAAGAAAAGGAGTACTTGTGGCACCTTAGAGACTAACAAATTTATTTGAGCATAAGCTGTAGCTCCTTTTCTTTTTGCGAATACATTACTTGTTACATATGCAATATAGCTTCCCTTTTGAAAAAGAGATTTGGCTAGGATAAATACATTGCACAGGATTAATTTATTTTAAGGATGTTAGCTTATTAAGTTAAAACAAATGTCTAACAGACATATCTAAATACACTTTGCAACTTTTTAATTATTGTATATGTCTGCTGTTTTTCCATGAGCAAGGCTAATCCTGTGTAACACTTGAACAACTACATCTAGCTACGATTCATAAACTCATCCAAACAACATTACTGAACAGAGAGGTTTTCTGTTTTGCCTCCAACATTAATTGAATGACATATCTGTGCAGAAATAACTTAAGGCTAGCAAACAGCACTTTAGAAAATTGCTATGGAATCTTTGTTTAAAGGTGACTGTTTTTCATTTCTCTAAAGAAAATACAAATAAATGTGATGGGGCTTTCAACTAAAAAAAACTGAATAGAAACAATATATTCTGAGTATTCATTAATGAAGGGAAAATCATCCATTTAGAGTTATTTCAGTGACTTCTTTATGCAATTTAATTGGGGTGTCTCCAAAAATTTCTAAAATTCTTTGCATTGTTGGAGCAGCCTTCATTCATGGAAGCTGGGAAAGTTTATAGAGAATAATTAATTTAACCTCACAATACCCTTTTAATGTGGGGAATCCTTATTATCCCCATGTTACTCATGAGTAAATAGAGGCAATAAATGTTGGTTGACTTTTCCAAGGTGATACAGTGAGTCCATGACCTAGATGAGAACAGAAGCAATCCAAAGCCCATAGAAGTCAGTGGGAGCCCAAGAGGGAGAGGGGATAAAGTTGGCTTTAAGACACCTTTGTGTGTTCCAAATCCTGGATTGTTCCAGCAGCACATAAAGAGAGGCTGCTGGAGTTGCCTAAAATCTCTGCAATGTGGTGTACTGCAGCCTGACCCCGACACACCCCATATGGGGGACTGTCTTCATAGTACCTGTGCCAGGGGAATCCTCCCTGGACATAGAACTTTTAGACCACCTTTGCATTACTTTGAACCTTGTGTGGTATAAAGGGGACAGTGAAGGAATGAGGATCTCACCCTAGTGTCTCACTCATAGTTTATTGTAATTTGTTTTTGGCTGGGGAATTTTATATTCCTATTCCAGTTGTTTTGTTCATTAACTTAGAAAACCTTGAAAATAGGGCTTTAAAATGAAAGCATTGATACCTCCTGTCAAGGTTCCTCCCCCACTCTGAACTCTACGGTACAGATGTAGGGACCTGCATGAAAACCTCCTAACCTTACTTTTAGCAGCTTAGGTTAAAACTTCCCCAAGGTACAAATTAATTTTATCTTTTGTCCTTGGAATAACCACTGCCACCACCAAACTCTAACTGGGTTTACTGGGAAACGTAGTTTGGACACATCTTTCCCCCAAAATCCTCCCAACCCTTGCACCCCACTTCCTGGGAAAGGTTTGGTAAAAATCCTCACCAGTTTGCATAGGTGACCACAGACCCAAACCCTTGGATCTGAGAACAATGAAAAAGCATTCAGTTTTCTTACAAGAAGACTTTTAATAGAAATAGGAGTAAAGGAATCACCCCTGTAAAATCAGGATGGTAGGTACCTTACAGGGTAATTAGATTCAAAACACAGAGAATCCCTCTAGGCAAAACCTTAAGTTACAAAAAAGACACACAGACAGAAATAGTCATTCTATTCAGTACAATTCTTTTCTCAGCCATTTAAAGAAATCATAATCTAACACATACCTAGCTAGATTACTTACTAAAAGTTCTAAGACTCCATTCCTGGTCTATCCCCAGCAAAGCAGCATACCAACAGACATACAGACCCTTTGTTTCTCTCCCTCCTCCCAGCTTTTGAAAGTATCTTGTCTCCTCATTGGTCATTTTGGTCAGGTGCCAGCGAGGTTACCTTTAGCTTCTTAACCCTTTACAGCTGAGAGGATTTTTCCTCTGGCCAGGAGGGATTTTAAAGGGGTTTACCCTTCCCTTTATTTTTATGACACCTCCTTGTTAAAGAAGAGTGGAAGACTCTTAAGACTATTTTAAGTCCTACCAACAGTGAAAGCAACTTACATCTCAATTTGCATGCAAGTAGTCTGTGCTTTCATTCAAAATGAGAAAATATAAATTAAAATTATTTCCATGTTTCCTTAGCGATTTATTGCTAAACTAGAGTACCATATCTATAAATGTCAACTCAGTCTTAGTTATGGAGCCATAACTGGTGCTTCTGTAGTATGTGTATATACTGATTACAGGACTATTTGGTAAATTTACCTCCTAATGTCCAGTAAAAATACTGGCAATAATTCTAAGTCTCAGATGCCAAAAAGCAGGTCCTCTCCCTTTCTCTGGGCTTCCTTAGAATCTGCTACATAGTGGAATATGCAATAAGCCAAAGCATTCAAGAAACCAATTAAATGTCTACAGTTTCCAAAATATAGGAGAAGGAACTTTTCGCTTCTTCCCCTGGGAAATGCTATTTGTAATAGTACATATAAACTTCTACTCTAATGAACAGTCCTGTGCACCATGGTATTCTTGACAAAACTTTCATGGGACTGAAAACTATTAGACTTGCACTGGAGCTATCAAAATTGATATAGTCAAGGTAATGTGCCCATCTCTAGTAAAAATAAATCTTCCTTTTGATGATGCTCACACAGAATGTTAGTTTTAAAAGAAGTACACCCTGAATTCAGAAACTCAAACTGTACAGTTGAGGTACAGAATTATAAGCTATTTCACAACTAAATTCGTTGGTCCCTATTTTCCTCTCTGCTCATGTGATTGCAGTCAAATGTAGAAGTATCTTCTGGAAAAGGTAAGGAAAGGGAACTCAGTGGCATTTTCTTCTTACCCTTTAATCCCCAAAGTGATTTTGCAGATATGTGACAGGGCTTGAGATCTGCAAGGTGATGAATCTGGAATATATCTGCTGTTTGTGGCAAGATTATTATTCAGTATCTACAGGAATCACCTAGATCAATTCATGCTGACCCAGTCAACATCACTGTATGCAGGATTCCCCTTTGCCACATGCATTCTTCTTGTAGGGGGTTCAAGGATAATCTGTCCTACGGGCAACTGTACTAACCACTAGGCTATACTTGCTGGAAATAGGTGGCAGGAGATCTGCCTGCTCCCTGTGCAGAGATCAGGTTTATCCTCGGCACAGGGAGCAGTTATGACTGCTTTTTATAGCAGGTGGGAGAATAAGGAAAAGCGGGCAATCAGGTGGGGATTTCCCTGTAGACAAGGGTCTCCCCCCCCCATATTACCTATGAAGGGTCTGAATATCCATAGTCTACATGGAAAATCAATGAGGTGGCAGGTGTGAGAGTACTGTATAAATGAGAATTAGGCATGTAATCAGTAGTCAAATTGTGATGTGGTATTCACACCACACTATCCTGGAAAGGGTTAATGAGGCTCACAAGGGACCAGTGAACCTGATAGAATACACCTGAGGGACAATTAGGCTTGATAAGCAATCCCCAATTGAGGGTGGAGCCCAGCTGAGTGGAGGGACAGGTATAAAACTAGGAAGTGTTTGAAGCAGAAAGAGGCTGCTGTATAGAAATCTATAATCACTCTCTGGGCTTAGAGTAGGAAAAAGAGAAAACCCAGTGGGAGAGTGAAACTCTGGGATCCTGGCCATGAAGGAAGGGTATACCCAGAGAAGTAGCAGAGTAGGAAAAATCTAATGGAAACAGTAGCAAGGTTTGAGATGGTGCAGAACTTGGTTGCTGATTTGAGGGTCCCTGAGCTGGAACCCTGAATAGTGGGTCAGCTGGGTTCCCCTACCAACCACTGGGGAAGTAGCACTGTCTGAGCAGTGAATTGAAAGACTGCCTACAATGGTTCATATGAAAGGACTTTGATACCCAGGAAGAGGGAAACCACATAGGGACCTGGCCAGAGGACCAAACCATGAAAAAATAGCAACCCAAGCTATGGGAAGGGAGCAGCCTGACTCTCAAAAATGAAGCACTGCAATTCCTGGGACGTGAGAGGGGCCAAACCATGAATGAGAGATTGAGGTCCATGTCAGACTGAGCCGAGCTACTGTCCAGATATAGCCACAAGGAGGTGTCCAGACCGTGAGTAGAGATCCTAGTGACACATGCTATCAGGAGAAGCCTGTAAAACCACAAAAGATGCAGAGGGTGAAAGTAAAGGGAGAACTGATCTAAGTTGGTAACACAAGAAAGGGATCACTTTTTCTTTCTGCTCTGTAGGGACCTAGAAGGAAGAAGTATCCATACATACTGGGTATCTCTTTCCAGTGCTTTACTGTTACTAAGGGATAATAAAACGTGCACAATATTACCAGCAATTGGAGGTAGATGTTAGGGTTTGGTAGAGTTTCAATAGTTATGCACTTGTGTGTGTTGGTTTGACTTTTAAGATGCAGGATAGCAAGTCTGCCCTGGCAGGCAGCATAGTATACGGCTTAAGGGAATTGATAGAGGAGTTCTCCTGGGAGTCGTGGTTATTAGTTTAGGGTTATTAAAATAAACTTTTATAGTGAGTTCAAAAAACAAAACAAAACTGAATAATTCTGCCTTCTTGTATCATACATGCTATTATTATGTTGATACATTTTCATGAATATCAAGTTCCAATGCTCATTTAGTTGAAATATCAGTTATGAGGATATTAAAAGCAACTTGAAATATCTTATAAAATCTTTGTTCCAGACTGAGAAAACATGGAAGGAAGAAGCCTACAGAAATGATGGTATTTCTCTCTAATGTTTTACCATTTTGTGATTACAGCATTGCCAATGCTTGTGCTTTTTGTTAGCCTAGAGATATCTGAGTTTCTTAAAAAGGTTTTCATGACTTTTTTTTTTCCTGATTTCAAACTTCAAAATCAGAGTTTGCTTTTACCCAAAATGGCCACTATCTCTCATTATTGTCAATGGGTCTGGTACCACATGTTGCCCTCAACAAGATGACTGCCATTTTGCCATAGCTTTTGCAGGTGGATGTCTCTCCCTCCCTCACCCCTGCAAAGATGGACATTCTCTATCTTTGTTGCTATTGAGGCTGAAGATGATGGCCCCTGACGAATCATGTGAGCTATAGACATGAGAATGTAAAGGTGCTTGGAATAAGACTGGGGCAGTAGCTAGGAGAGTTTGGGGGAGACAGAAAAATATGAAGAGTCAGAGGACTTGGGGGAGCAGGGCAGACTGAAATGAGGTTGCAGGAGAATGTGAGGGGTATGAGTCAGACTGCACAATCCAGGAAAATGTGAGCAAGAGGCTGATCGAATGGGTTGAAAGACTATGAAAAACAGGAAGGCACTGTGGGGGAGTTCAGGGGAATATGGAGAACAGGAGGTGACTGAAGGGGTGCATGGAAATGTGGTGTGGCACAGAGGGAGAATGTGATGTGTAGGAGATTTTAAGGACAAAGGGAGAGAAATATAGTGGCAAATGAATGTAGGAGTAAGTGGGGGATTTCAGATGGGGGAGAGGAGTGAAAATCTGAGTGGGACAGACATTTGCCCTGTCCATATAGTAAGGAGGATAAGAGAAGCATCCATCACAAAAGCTAGGAAAGGGTAAGTAGAGGCTCTTCCAGTTAACAAACAGGGATTAACTACTGTATATTTAACAATGAATTGTGAATTGGAGATGATTATACAGAGTTCAAACAGTTCCAAAGTGATTGTGTTGACAGTTTTATTTGTAACAACACTTTTGGTACCACACTCGCAATAAAGCACAATAATAATTGTGGTAAAGATACTCCTCAATAGCGTGCATTCACTTGAACAGGCCTGGATGTCTGAATGAAGTCCTGCATGCATTGCACATGGCCACCATCTTGGCCATCATTTTTAACTTGTTTGAGATTCTTTGAGCATTTCTGATACTTAATGATCCAAACAAAGCTTTTATAGCTACTGTACTAAAGCAGCCAAAATGACTCTCCTCTCAAGTGAAATGTCCAAAGTCAAGGCTGATTGGAAGCCTGTATTTAACCATTAGTTCAAATCTGGTGCTTTAAAATATGCAATTATATTTCAATAATCTTCTTTCTCTGTTGAAATATGACATTGCATTGTGGAAAATTTAACTCCAAAGTATACCTAATATATGGTCATGGAGCAGTGGTATTTACGTTATTATACATGTTCTTTTTGTTTTTTAACTTGTTCCTGAAGTGACATAAAGGAAAAGAACCAGTAGTATTCTCCAGGTCAGTAGCTCTTCAGATGGCTTTTCTAGTTGCACAATTTCCCAACTAAATGAACGGATAATAAACAGATATGTTTCAACCATCATTTTTCGAAGTTGTACGATGAACATGTGACTTGCATCTACTTGTCATATAATTCAGAGAGCATTAGGAGGTGTTTACATATCTTTCCTATCTGATGCAAATATTGCAGGTATATAGCATGTGAATTTAATGTTTTGAACACAATAGTCTGACTTCAAAATATCTATTTGTTACTTCTCAAATTTTGCATCGGAAACCATAATAAAAAAATTAATTCCAGTCTGCAGACGCTTCATACAGATATGCATAGTCTGAGATTAGGAAGGTTTTTAGAATGCAGGGGAGCAGAGGTGGGGGGGATAAGGGAAGATGGTTTAAAATATTTTCTGAAATTATATAACTTATTAGAATCATTTTAGTGCTGGAAAGAGAAATGAGTAGTCAAAAAGGTTACAAATCCAATCATATAATGACCCACTTATATTGATGTTTCTTTCTGTGATTAATTGTTGATCAAGATGCTGTCTTGTTTTAATTAGAAGATGAGTTTGTAAGATTTGCTAGATTTGATTAAACAGAGGCATATCTTAAATATCTTATTTCAAAATATTTTACTTAAAGATATATATTACAATGAAATACCTTCAAAATTACTTAAATTTGAAATATCTAAGTTATTTAACACAGTATAACTATCTTACACTTACATATGTATATGTGAGGAAAGCAGAAACTTTAGAAGGGAATACGCTATTTTCTGAAGGGGTGATGGTCATGGTTTATTCATAAGCCAACACTTTTTGTTCTTATACAACATACTCCAGTGTTGTTCAGTTTTGATTACCTTTCCTGACAAAAGACATATGGTAGCAGAAACAGGATCGCTTCAGAGAAAGGTAATGAAAATGGAGGAAACATTTTCATATGAGGAAAAATTTAAACTGCTGTAAAAGGAGAAGAGCAAGAGGAGACACAAAGTAATGAATAACAGAGGCCAGCTGGGCATTCGTATTTTACGTTTTCCCACAATACAAGAAAAAATTAACATTTAGAGAAACTTTTAAAGGGCAACACTTTAAAATGGATAAAAATAGATCACATGCAGCAGGCAAATACTTTAGTAATAGTCTAAAGGTTGTTTTACTTTCATTTTGATCATGCTAAATTGTGCAACCCTTGTATTAATGATCACTTAATCACATGAGTAGTCTCATTGGCATCTTGCCTTTTGGTGGTTCTAGTCCTATCATTGTGTCCTCCAATATTTCTTCCTTAAAAGTCATGTGTGTTATTCATGGCTTGATCCCTCCATCTTTCCCCACAAAACCTATACTTAACTCTTTAGAGGCTGCAACAACAACCCAAAAAGGGACATTTGTCTTCCTAAAAAGATTTGATTTTTATTGAATCTACATCAGAATTTGCCTTCCATCTAAATATTGGTACAACTGTGGTCTCTTGTCTTCCTATTAGCACAGTTCTGTAACTGCATTTCATTTTTCAGATCAAGTTCTAGTAAAGGCAGAAAAGCTATTTTGCAATATGTTCATGCTGTTTTGTAACTACTGTACCACAAACAACATGAAAATATTGCAAAAAATGCACAGAATAAATACTTGCAACTCATTAACTATCAATCAGCATAGAAAGTACTGTTTAAAAAAAATCCAAACCTGAAATGAACAACTTTTAAAGGCATATACATTTCAAATGTCTTTTGCTTCAGGAGAGCACTAGAGTAAACATGCATGTATGTGAGTCATCTCTTTAATAGTAAGTACAAATCACTAGTAAGTAGCTCAGACAACAACTTTCCCCAAGTAAGGAAACCTAATTAGGAATTGAAGAACCTGGAGTTAGTCTGCTTTTAATTTAGGATGTTGACCTTAAATGCCTAGCAGAGCCTGAAATAATTGGTAGGAATTTGCACAAGTGACACACAGGACTACAATGGTGAGGAATATAGTCAGGCCACATATCTTTGTCTAGGCACTGCGCTTCTGAGAAAATATGTTTATGGTTTGGCACTTAAGGAAAATGTTGATAATGTAATATGCATGTATAAAATTTGCCACTGCATCACAGCATATAAATTCCTTTATTATCTTAATCTTTATAATCTGTTACCAGCCAATGAAAAGATGTGGCAAAATATGTAGTTAACATTACTTATTGGTCAAATGAAGGACGGACAAATATGCTATACAACTCACTTTCTAAGGGAACCAATTTAGAGTTTCTCATAGGCAAAGCTCAGTGAGTCAGATGGATATAAATATAGACTTATTCTTTTGGCCAGGAAAAGTTATTTCTAGGCCTTGTACATTTGAAAGCAAGATCCTGCAGGCAATTTTTTAAAAAGGGGGGTCATTTTCATCTCTACTCTAGTGAGCAGTTCACATAGTGTAATTAAATGTGATTTTAATTAATATTCATGAAGTGCTTACTTTTTTTATAAAAAAGTTATAAATAACTGACAGCTGAGCCTGTGTGAAAAGCTTAAAAACCTGCCAGGCAGCATTGTGAACAGCCCACAACTTGGGTTCTATACAACATGTAAAGAAATATAAAATTATTAACATTAAAGTGTGGGGGGGGATCTAAAATTAAACTTATTCTCTAAAAATGTAAATCTTTAAATAGCTGAATTTGGAATATCTCTCGTTGCATATGTTTGAAGTCAATTTAACGCTCATAAAATGTGCAATATTCACAATACTAGAGACAGTGAAATTTTCAGCCCTGTTCTGGACTCTCTAAGCCCAAAGAGGCAGAAACGGTAAGGATTCCCTTTGACTCTGTACTAGCATGGGATTCCCTTTACACAATGTAGCCAGCCTTTTGCCACCTCTCCTGCCTCTCGCTGGTGTAGAAGGCATGTTGGTGCCATGTCAGGAGAAGGGGTCCTGCCTGTAACTCCGGTGAATAATGCAGAATGATTTCCCCTCCCACACCCAATGCGTCACTTTGAATTTTGTTAAATAGTCTTTTCAGATGACTTAATAATCCAACCCATCAATCTTTAGGTAAGCTGTGTGCACACAACAATAAAACTGTTAGATGGAAAGGCAAATTAATCTTTGTTCTATTCCTCTCTAGAAAGAGGCATTTTTTGTTGGAAAGTAAATTCTATACTTTGAAAATTCTCCTGTGGAAATGACTTGTGAGCAGTCATCATAATGTGATACCTTCCCCATCATTATGTGATTGCTTGTATAATAGTTAGAAATATTACTTAAGGTACAGGCATTACCAGTTTTGTTTAAACCCACAGTATTCCTCTTAAAGGTGAACTCTTTTTCAGATAGAAGCAGCAAGGAAAGAAAAAGTACTGACCCTTTTAATGTCCTGATTTCCAATCCATAAAACAAAGGGGTGCTGTTTATCACACCATGGTTCCATACCATGTTTCTCAGTACCACTTGGATACAGGCAATTTAACATGTGGTTTGATGTTTATGATAGGTGGAGATGGCAGCAATTTAGACAAGAAGCTTGGAGGGAGAAACAGGAACTGGGATGGGGAACTTAGATGGGGGTGGAGACTGGGCTTTCCTGATCAAGGAGACAGCAACTTGGACCAGGAGCTGCAGGGGCATAAACAGAAACAGGAACAGACTGGAAGGAACACAGCACAAGGGGTCAGGCTTGGGGAGAACTGGGGAAGAAGGGTCTGTGTGCCCACTAGAGAACACTTGCTCAAGATCGGCCCTAGGTGTTTTGCCATCCAGGGTGGAAAATGTTTTTGCATCCCCAAGCCAACCAGCTAAGTGCAAAACCTAAAATAAATAAAACAGTATCCAAGTGATGTATTCCTGCAGATTCTGGTTTAGTGCCCCTAGCAGATGGCAGCGAGGGTGACTGGCTGGATTGACTGCCCCCATAGCTAGCCATACGCTGTCCTCTAGAGCCTGCTACTGGAGGACTTTCAGCATTCCTCTGCTGTCAGCAAACATGTGAAACCTACTGGCTAAGTGTGTGTCACATCCCGGTCCAGTGGCTGGTCAACATAGCAGATGTAGGTTGTCATCCTCTATAATTTATGCAGTTAGGTAAAATGGCAGTGGTATATGCTACAGATCTAAAGATTCCAGTCCTGCTGTTGACCCATGTAGGAGTCGCATTGATTCTACATGACAGAATTTCTGTTTGTTTGTTTTTTTCCCAGTTAGTATATTTGTGTATAATTCCCTAGGTGTTTTTTGTTTTTTTTTTAAAGTTTTAAGGTTGCAAAATCAAGCACTCAGGTTAGGAAATATCAGAATTAAAGTTGTCTGTGCAGATAAGAAAAACATATCTAACTATAAAGGTAGGTAAGCTTTGGAACAGCTTTCAGAGGGAGGTTGTGGAATCCCCACCACTGGAGGTTTTTTAAGAACAGGTTGGACAAACACCTGTCACAGATGGTATGCTAAATTTACTTGGCCCTGATTCAATGCCAGGGGCTGGACTTGGTGACTTCTCAAGATCCCTTCCAGCCCTGCATTTCTATGATACTAATGTTTTTCCTGTCTTCTTCTAATCAACAAAAATATTTTGATGAGATTTTAAAAAAAAGCCAACCTTTTTGTTACACATTTTATTGCTGGCTTGAAATACTGAAAAATGATGTAATTGCATTTGGGGAATTATACAAATGAATCTCAATTAAGTAGTCCATTTTTAATACTGTATGTCTCAAAATGTGTTTCTATACATTTTCTAAATCTGTTTTAGTTTAAACAGTAGTGAAAACTGAGGAGGCAGTGGCATACAGATGGCAATGCAAGAAAGGCATACCCTTAATGGATGGACATTGAGTCATGTCCCTTTTGAGAGACAGTTTGGAATAGATGAGTTCTGAGTGGGAAACAGTTTTCTCATCCCACAGAACTTTTCAAGGTATCAAAAAAATCCCATCTTGAATCAGGATGAAAAGTTGAAATCTTTAAAATTTTGAAAGTCAAAAATCTGAAGAAAAAAACCAAGGTTTTTTTGTTTTGATCATATCAAAATGTTCCAGTTAGACTTTAAAATGTTGTTATATTTGCATTTTTCATTTAACTAGCTTAAGTCACTTCGAACTTCAAAATTGGATTTTTCAAGTCTAAACAAATTTTATGAAATTTAAAAAATTTCCATTTTTTGTGAAAATATTTGTGGAAACCAACCCTTTTTCCCCCAAAAGAAACTATCAAAATTCTTGAACAGCTCTAAAAGAGATGCACTAGATTTTGAGGTTAAGTCCTCATTTAAAAAAAAAAAATAGGAGAAAAGTGGATGGGTATTAAAACATTTACATAAATGATTAACCAAATTCTGTGCTCACATATTAATGAATAATTCCTAGCAAAAATGAATAGGTGTTCCACAGATATAACTCAAGGCAATATGACCCTATTTATGTACAGATTCAAATAAAAGCATGTATACATATGGCATGATATATTAACAGTTGATTTATCTGAGGTTGACAGTCCCTTGCTTTTAAAAAAGGAGGTGGGGAGAAAGGGTTAGGTTTCAAAAAAAGCTCCAAGGCCTTAAACTAAGTCCTAGAAGAAAATGTAGTAAAATCTTGATGGATTTTAATTTTTATCTTTTAACAAAATAAAGTAGTGTAATAAAATAGTTAGGCAGAGAAATAGATTATCCTCACATCACATTAATTTGTATTTTTTTCCTCTTACTAAAAAGGTTTAATGTGTAATGGGTCATGTCTTGTAAAATACATGGACATTTCATTTAACAGTTTTGACTAAAAGAATCTTTCTGGAATTTAAACTATCATAATCTCTATTTACAATAGCAGACCCAAACTGTTTTTACTGCATAAGTAGCAACTGAATGAATAGTTCCTGTTAATTTAAATAAAATAATGATTCATAACGTTGGATGGGGAATACTAGGAAAGAGAGCATTTGCTCTCCAGAGATATAAATAAAATAGCAAAAGTAGAAGAGGGTATGTTCCATTTATCTCCCATGTTAGTATAATTATACAATAGGTGTTGTATGATTTTAACATTTGTTTGTATAACTAAAATGTAGCCCTATGCATGGTATATTATGCCAAAGGACTACAATATCGACCAAAGTTAAAATATACAAACTGCCTCCAAAGATCAGGTGGAGACTTTGCTGTCACTCTTTCTGCAGATCTTAAGAAAACATTTTATTACTTCAAATATTGATTGGTAATTAAACTAGAAGTAGGGGTAGTTAAAGTTTTACTGCTATTCTTCCTCTAACCCTAACACTGAAAAAGCTATCAGCTTTTTCAAAGTGATTTTTTTTTTTAGAAACAAATGAAGCCATATATTAGTTATAGGTATATATGCAGGGCTCCCACTAACTTTAATGGAACCCTTATACAAGTATCTGAAGTAGAAAAATTGCCTGTGGATAGCTACAATTGAAAAAGACAGAAACATCTTGGACTGTATCATGACACTGACTTGAAATAAGAGTTTTTCAGGTCTCCAACCAAAGTTTAGTTTTGAGTAGGACACGTAGACATGTGCAGTTATCTCCTTATCGTATGCTAATTGAAACCTGCCTGTGAAGTAGTACATATTTTCTCATCATGGACCAATGAGCACATTTAAAAGACCAGAAGAAATCATGTTAAAGATTTTCCTGATGTAACCATAAGAGCTTACGAAATTCATATATACTAATTAGGGTGAGGAGGGAAGTGACTGTTTTGACAGAATCAATATAATGTTACAGTAGCTTTGTGTGGGGTGGTCCTAGCTTCATACATAATTCCATGGGTCACAGGCATGTTTGTGACTGTGAACATGCCATATGAAAGGACAGGAAAATAAAATGTAATTGATAGTGTAAGGACTATTATGGGGCTATTATGTGGTGATTCATTGGTGTATATGAATGTATTCTGTAATATATACCTCTTTTAGGGATGAACTGGTAATTGTATGGTCAGACACTCAAGATAGCTGGATGAATGTTTCTTCCACTCCAGGCATTTGGTAACCGGTTACAAAAGGACTATTAGGAACATGTGTAATGAGTTGGGCTGCATTTTCAACCACACCCTTTCTTATTAACCTTTCCAAGAAATTCCCAAAAAAACATGTTTTGTGTTTTTTTGAAAGCTATACATGTTTTGGCAGTCTTCCACACTCTTTAGTCAGAGGTACAGGGATTGTTTGATTCCGGTAGAACACTCTGCTGCCATTACAAACAGATTTAAGATTCAGTTCACTCTATCATAAAACCCTTCAGCAAGGTTGGAAGATGACTTTCTTTCACTCTGTGTCATCTTTGGAGTCCTGGAGGATATACTGGATTATCTGAATTAACAGATGACGTGTCTTCATCCAGTTCAGGTGTTTGCTTTTTTTTTTTTTTTCCTGGTTCTGCTCTGACCTACGGGCAGATGACATTTCTGCATGGTACACCTGTTTTCTATACCATACAGTAGGTTCTGTTCTGACCTACTGTTCAATTTTAACCCCACCTTGTCCAGCCTTTCTAGGACTTTCAGTAGGTGCAAGTGGTTTTGCCGTGGTGGTATGCCAAAGAAATATGGTCCATTTGGCACCAGAGGACCCTTTCCTCCAGACTCTCGACTTCCATTGGAAGTGTTCAGAAGGTCAAGAGATGTTAAATGCTAGCTTTCTGAGGGTGGCGAGCGACGACAAAAAATGAGCTGATTCTGGAACTAGCTGTGTCCTGAATCTGTTAGAATCTAGTTTGGCCATCCAATTTTGAGAAGACATTTGCCTCTTCACATTGTCCTAAAATGTGTGTTTCATGCAACAAAACATGTCCTATCTGCTGATGGTTTCATAAGCTTAGTAAGATTTACACACGTAGTCATGTCTGCATGCCATTCTGCTGAACTTCAGCATGGGTCATTTTTCAGAGCATAATGGAACCAATGACCTAGTGAAATCCAAGAAGTGAAAGAGAGAGAAAGTCAAGGATTATGAGCTAAAGAGTTGGAAATTGAAAGTTACACAATGAGTTCCATTACACAGTTACCTCTACTACATGTTTTTAAAACGGAATTTACTACAAATACATAGTAGATTAAACTATGGTGGGTGATAAATGTCTAGTAATAGCTACCAATATATTGCATATTTTTATATCCTTTCCAGGGTGGCATGTTATGTTTTCTTATTTAAGTAACTGCTTCCTCCATACTCTCCTACTTAGACAAATTAAAGTTTGTTTGATTCAACCACAGTTTTAATATCCCTGAGGGGAGGCAATGTATAAGGTAACTGCTGAGTATTTTCAGATTTCCTTTCAATGTGTCAGTAAAAAGGTACTGTTTATTCAGTAACTTTCCTTTAAAACAAATGGTCAACCACTCAGGTTTTGTTTGTTAGATAACCTCCAGTAGTTTGATTTGCATTGCTAAGTTAACAGTAGAAACATTTTAGTAACAAAACTAATATCCTTTAAAAAAGACACTTTCCCTTGAAGAAATACATATGCTAACATGCTCCTATCACTTTAGTCATATTAACAACTCTTTAAATTAAGTATCTAGGTGTTCCAAAAACTTTTAAATTGCACCTCTATTACCACAATAAATAAATAGGGGTCGTGTGTGAAAAATTGCTAGTTTTATTTTTAGTTGGTAGACAGAGTAACTTCAGTATTTCTAGTAGTATTTCTACTGCAGGGCGTATTCATGTGGGATAAAGTTACTTAGTTATTGAAAGCATTTGGCAAGATTTTAAAAGTATAAATCAAGTGCAGTGGCCTCTTAAGACAAACTAGTCAGACAAAACCAGAATTATCTAAAGGAGTACTTGTGGCACCTTGGAGACTAACCAATTTATTTGAGCATAAGCTTTCGTGAGCTACAGCTCACTTCATCGGATGCATGAACTGTCGCTCATGAAAGCTTATGCTCAAATAAATTGGTTAGTCTCTAAGGTACCACAAGTACACCTTTCCTTTTTGCAGATACAGACTAGCATGGCTGCTACTCTGAAACTTAACCAATAAGTAACCTAAACAAGTATCTGATCTTCCGAAGATCAGGTCTTAAGTAGTAGTATGTGAAGATGGAGAGTCACTGGTGGAGGTATTTTTGCTGGAGGGATTGCGCTCGGTGGTCATTGAGACGGATGGAATGAGGTGACTACTGGGAAAGGGGAAATATTGCAAAGGATACCAAAAAAAGAGTGGTAGGATGGAGAGGAGTATTGGCTGAGGAGTATAACTCTTACATTCACAAGAAGTGTTTCTAAATCATTTTAAGTAATGGAACACTGAAGCGTTCCATCTAGTGGCAATGGGAACAAGACTCCTTTTTATATTAAAACACTTCCATTTAAAAAGCAAATTTTTTTGTAGAAGACTCTGCAGTTCATCTTTTTTTCTGCCACACCAATACTGCACATGTGTACCTAAGTAACTTCAGTGCTCTCAGAAATGCATTTTATTAAGCATCAAGATTCACTTGAACTATTGTCAGCTATTCTGCAATCAATGGGGTAAGCACCTCATTATGTAATGAGCAGTCTGTTTCCAAAGAGTTGACTTTTTTTTAATTAAATTTGAGAAGAGAGAAATGAAAATGTAAACAGATCATGGAGATGGTGGGTAGAGTGCTGAGTTCATTGGGACCTGGCTATGATCCAGATTTTTATTTTATGGCTTGGATTAACTGTCAATCAGTAGCCAAATTAGAATGGCTTTAGCCAACTTTTATAATAGAAGAAACTACTTGCTATTCCCTATCACGTTTTGTATTTTTGTGTCAGATGCTTACAAAATTGTGCAATGTATCATGAAATTGTTGTAGCAGACATCCTAGAGACCTAAGACTTGAGAGAAGCAGAAATAAATGTCAAAGGGGATACTTTTTCTCAAGAAGCAGAGTACACATGGAGGAAAGTCTGCTGGCAAGACTGTGGGATCAGAATGCAATCACAAGCTCTCTTCCCCCAGGAAGTCTACAAGCTACCAGTGCAGCCAACGGTAGCTAGTGCAGAAAAGGGAGAAGGAGCTGATTCAAGGTATGCCTGTTGCAGCCTCTCCATCCATGTCTCAATTGACCATTTATGCCTACAGGATCTTTTTTATTTCTCCCTACCTTCTGTGTCCAGATTTTCCCAGACAGCTTTAACTCAAAGAGATTAGGGTGTGACGGTGCCCCCCATAAGACTTTATGGAAATATGCTTATGAATATATGACATAACTGCAATATGTTCTAAGCTACACATGCCATATAACATATCTATGTAAAGGTTATGATCTACTGACTCTATTAATCCTATTTGTATGCATGTATCATTTTTTGTATTTGAAGTTATGAATATTGGCCATGTACTGGCTTGATTTCTAAATAACCTTAATAGAGCATTTGATCAGTTCCTGGAGAAAGGAATTCGCAAAGTTAAGTGCCCAGTCAAGAAGCACTTAAGGAACAATGCATCTTGGAATGCTTGGAATAAGAAGTCTTCCTGGAGACATTCAAGATACCATGTGGGCAATGGCTTCTGCCTGTAAAAACTGTGAGTCATGCATGGACATATGACTTGTCCAGGTGACTCCAGAACCCCATCTTGGAGCTGGATTTTGCATAGGAGAGAAGAGGGGGTCTCCACCCACAAGAGAGAGTCTATTTAAGTCTGTGGGAGACCCCTCCATTTTGTCTTCAACTGGCTAAGGAGAGAGCCTCTCCACCCCCCCAAGGATACCTGAAAGAAACTGGAACAAAAGACAGTAACTACAGGGGGTGTGAGTGATTGCTGGACCTGGACTAGAAGGAGATCAGTCTGTAAAAGGAAGCTTACTGGAACTGGTGAGGTTTTGTCTGTATTCAGTTGTATTAGACATAGACTTGCAGGTTCTATTTTATTTTGCTTGGTAATTCTTTGTTCTGTCTGTTACTACTTGGAACCACTTAAATCCTACTTTATGTATTTAATAAAATCACTTTCATTTACTTATTAATTAACCAGAGTATGTATTAATAGTTGGGGAGGGGGGGAGCAAACAGCTGTGCATATCTCCTCTGTGTTTTAGAGGGCAAACAATTTATGAGTTTACCCTGTATAAAGTTTATAAAATGGATTTATTTAGGGTTTGGACCCCGTTGGGAGTGTTAAAGAGAGGCACACTTCTGTAAGCTGCTTTCAGTTAAGCCTACAGCTGTTAAGGGATGTGGTTCAAATCTGGATCGGGTTTGCAGCAGGCTAGCAGGTCTGGCTCAAACTAGGCAGGGCGCTGAAATCCTAAGCTGAGGGCAGGAAAGCAGGAGCAGAAGTAGTCTTGGCACATCAGGTGGCAGCACCCAGGGGGTTTCTGCGATCCAACCAGTCACTTTGGGTCCTTAAAGTTCCCTTTAACAGATCAAGCTCTTATCACTATCAGCAAGAAAGCATTCAAGATATGCTTCTCTGATGACCCCTCCAGAGTGAGGTCTTGCAATAACGTGTTTCCAGGAGATGGAACAAACAGTATTCAAATTAAATACATATGTCAGACATGCTTTGTATTCAGAGTTCTTCTTTGAAAATGAAAGAAGTATAAAGACAAGCATTACAACAGAGAAAACATTTTACAATAAAGCGTATACACTAAGATGTTTTCCATGCTATTGGAAATTTTTGCTACCTAAAAGAAAATGCTAGTTGTCTGTATTATGTATTATTACAGTTCACTTTGTCATTGAAAGACATTCCCTTATTGACACAATCTCCCTTCCGCATAGTCCAATATTTTAGCTTTCTGGGGATGTGTGCTCTTACCAGTTATGGGGGGGAAAATCATGTTGTTTAGTAGAGATGGGGCTGAGCAGCTATGGTCAGAACCGGCTCTATATCCAAACTTCCTACAAATTCATGTGTGTTTGGAACTAGAATTTGTTCAAGTCATCATGCCGCAATAGAAACTTAGTAATTTTACTAAATTTTGCAGAAGCTTAGAGAAATTTTTAAAATTTTCTTGTCGCATACAAAAAAGGTTAGTTTTAAAAAATAGTATTTTCGCAAGATAGTATGAATAGGAAGGAAGAAATGGGAAACACTCTTTGATCTTAGGGCTTTCCCACACAGCACTGGTAAAGTGTGCCGGAGGGGGTTGATTTGTAAAGCACACTAATGAGTTGCACTCTAACTGCCCCATGTGGACCCTGCTGTCTAAATCTCAGGGCTGCCCAAATTACTTTGGGGGCTACTCTAGTCCCCCAAGCAGGCCAAGACTGGAAGTGCAGAAAGGTATTTTAACATCATCATAGCCTTCACCCTCTGGGCTGTGAGTTCTGGGGCTGTGGCCCTGTAAGGTAACTCTTAGAGGCATAGCATAAAATCTCACTTATTATTTTACAACATCTGTTACTGGTTTGTTTGTTTGTTTGTTTTACCAAATTGCCCTGCAAAAATCTACCTGGAATGAGTTTTAAGAAAGTTTGATGTGGAGTTCACCTTGGTCTTACAAAGGAAAACTAGTTTGGAATAGGTACTACTACTGCATCATAATTAATAGATTCCTCACAAGTATGTAAACATACGTTTTCATTCATGAATTGTCTGTATAAGCAGATCATGATTTTTACAAATTATGTTTTCAGTTCAACATATTTCAGCCTATGGATTGCTGTTGGTGGCAAGGATTTATTTCACTGGTTGAGATTTATTCTGTGTGGTGGGCCATCTAAGTTATTTGGCATTATTTCAGCTCCCTATTGGACTGTATAATCTTTATAAACACAAGAATGTCTGAACAAAATTGTTGGGGCTTTGTTTCTCAGAGAGACAGGTACAGCCCAAGGGAATATGACATTTCTAACCTATCCTTGACCATAAGAAAGCCACGAATTTGGCTATGTTCATGCACTCCCCACCATTCCCATTTAATAATATCAGAGTTCCATCCTGCTCTGAAGGAAAGAGGAAGATGCAACTAGTACATAGTATGTCTGGAGCCTTTAAGGAATATAATATATAAAAACCTATGTTACAAGCTAATACACTGTGTGTGTGTGCGTGCGCACACGTGTGTCAAAGAAATCAGGAAAGCATTACGTGTAGCTTTTTAACATAGGTTACACCTAACTATAGTTTCTGCATTGTTAGTGTTCCTTTAAATCAGTTTCATAATGCTATTTAACATAGCTTTTCATATATGCTGCCATATCAGTTTTGCTTGTTGTTAATACAAAAATGTCAGCTGTTCTGTCAATGAAATTGATGTATTTACATAAAAAGTCTTTGATATGGCAAACCTCCATTTCCTATCTCATTTTTCTTGGTATAGGCTAATTTTTTTTTTCTATCTGGTACCAGGTAATAGAAAAATGAGAGAGAAATTGTTTAGTATTTGCCAGTTTATACATTATCTCTTCTTGGCTTCCCTTCCCCTCCCCCTTCCAGAGCAAACATCTGTCTCATTTTGTGGTAAGTAAAATACATTCTGATTTTCTGTATCTTTTATTGGCTCTTTATATTTGTCATTTCACACATTATGCACTGTAATAGTCTGTAATCTATTTATGAAAGTTTGTGGACATCTGCAGCCCAATGTAATGCAGTCAAGCTTAGGGGGGTTTGTGCATACTAGGATATATCATACCCACAAGTACTCAAAGTATAAAAAATTATGCTTAATGTGTATTTCTAATGTTCTTTATCAGGGAATCCTAATCTTCACTTCATTTTCTTTGTTTAACAAAACTGCCCTTTTCCAGAGAGATAAGAGTGGAGGTAGTGTCTGATAATTACATGTCATAGTCTTTGTCCATGGACCTTGGACATGGATCTAGTTGATTTGTTACTTTTTTCCATCCAAGCATTTTAAAGAAAGTTATCTACAACATTGTGGTGTTATTGTGTTGGGCTGCAAAGCGGTACCAGAACTGAAAGTGACCCTGAGTAGATCTGGCAAAAACAGATAATTAAAGGTTGTGGTAAATGTCACTTATCGCGTGGTTCTGCAATTTATCGTATGGATATCGCTACTACGTACATAGTGTATAGACATATGTGGACACAACTGATAGCAAGTAAACTGGTATGGACAATTGTGTCAGCATATAACTCCATGTATAGGGTATCTGCCTTTAGTGTTTACAATATACAGTGCCATCTAATTACAATAGAACAAAAGATATTACAGCATTATTTAGCATACTTATTAAATGAGTATAATAGGCTACAATGTTTCTGTGTAACCAGGATATAGAAATGAATTAGATATGTATCCCATAATGATTGACAACAGTGGTTTATTACTAGTATTTTGAAGAAAAAAAATTAGATGTGACCCCTTCATATAATTTCATCCAAGCCAACAAACATTTACTGTGGTCTGGGCATGCAGCGAGCAGAAACACATTGCAAATTTTAGTATGTTGAGGATCATTAACTTGATTGTGTCAATTTGTTAAAGTGCCAAGTAATGATTTTACAGGTAATTAGACTTTAACAGGCAGAAACTACTTTATGTCCTTCTTGTTTTTACGATGTGTGTAATGATAGATGTACTATCACACAAGCTGTTGTTTTTAGGTACACAACGTCTCTTAATATCCTAAAGCAAATGAAATATTACATGTCAGGAAGTGATCAGTGACTGTATAAAACACATTAGTGCCTTTTCTTCTTTTAGCTGCTCTTAATTGAAGCTCATTCATCATGTCATAGAAAGATGGAATGTTTCAGGTTATTTTTGCTGCTCAGAGAAATGGCAGTGAACCTTTAAGGTCAAGAGGACAAGACAATAGCTTCAGGTTATTACAATTGTTTTTCTAATAGTTGAGGTTCAGGCTGCCCTAATGGATTGTGAGATTTTTGTTTTGTTTTGTTTTTGTTTTTTTTCCTGACTACCTGAGAACAGCAGCAAAACACCCACTTTAATTTGCAAGTAGGAAAGCCCTTACAGCTTAGATAACAATTATCACCACTTGTGCACCACTTACAATGTTGGGAAAACCACTTGAGGATTGAAGCTGGTGTAAGAGAGCTTGAACCTCTTAAGGCTGGAAATAGTCTAGAAATCTTGCAAGTTTTCCATAATTCCTGATCCTGGCTACACAGGAAAAGAAAAGATTTCATTGCAACATTATCCAAAGCAGGGAATGCCAAGTTATCTAATAAATTATGGTTTGTTTTTACTTTTGCAAAGTGTTAACTACACTCCTTTAAGCCTTCAAAAAAGTTTGCATTCAGTTGGTTCTAAATTTGTTTTGGTTATTGTTTACATCAGCTTGGTCATCCTTGACTTCAACACCAGTTTCAAATGCTCTAGGGAGCAGAAACTTTTTCTCCCCAAATTAGGATTTATTTTTTTAAACTCAAGGTTAATTAAAGGTGGTTCAATGAGTCTGTTACTCAGCTGTGTTTCCAGTTTTTTTCTGGAGAGCAGAGAGGGAGTAAAGACCATGGATGGTCCATAAATTTCTTATTTACTTAAATAAAAACTGCTTTATGTCATGTTTGTTGGCTTTTAGTAGCTGACAAGTTTGCCTTCAATCAGCCCTGTTGTCAGATGATTTGATTGCCAGTAATGTCTCAAAGCTGTAGTCTAATGCAGCTTGTTGGCTGACACTTCCTGAGCATGGTGTTTACTTCAATAGATTCTTACCTGTAATTATAGTGTCACTATTCAGGATGTTGTAGTTAAAGATCTGTCAAAATTTCCATTACAAACACTATTTTCAGGGATGTAAACTGAGTAACAACTTGTTCAAGGCTGAAAATGTGGCATGCAGTTCAAGAATGTGATCCTTGCATCTTCAAAGGTGGAGGGGGTAGGTGTGGTTTGGTCAAGTAGGAAGAAAGGAGTAGTGGCTCGCGCTCTCTCTCTCTCTCTCTCTCTCTCCTTTTTCTAGGGGTTTTCCATTGGGTTGGAAGGATAATGGGAGGGATGAAAGGGGGCAGCATCACCTGAGCTGGGACTTGTCTGCGGGTGGGGGCTCAGATACCCATTGGTGTCCTGCACAGCAGGTGGAGCCCTTGTCCCGCTAGACCGAACCCCCTCTGATTCCTGGATGGGCAGCTGATTGCTGGCACCTACTAGAGGCAGGTGTCCAATGCAGTTACTCATTCCCTAGGATTCTAGCTCCCTGGTAAACCAAACTGGAAGTGGATGTAGGTGGAAGGCATCCCCTAAAGAAACTGGGGAAAGGGGCTGAGGCTCCTAACATCGGGTACATTGAGGAGACAAACCCCCTTTCCTCAGCCCCTCAACCCACATACATAAGAGGAGGGCAGTTGGGGTCCTAGCAATTGGCTTGAGACAGATTTAGAGGGCGGGGGGCTGATGGTAGCTCTCACCAAATAGGTGGACAAGTTTGTGGAAGGAATGATGATGTACAAGTTATAGCTCACCTGGGAATTATCCAGCTAAGTTAATAAACTTGTGGCCTCATTAAACCACATCCTTCACATCTTGTGTTTCTTCCTGCATATGTGGGACCATTTCAGGCAATTGTTTGGACTACTGGCATCTCCCATGCTGCAAAGTAGATGGCCCTCTCTTCCTCACATATTTTAGGACTCCTTAAGACTATATGTCTGTCCAAATGAATCTGCAAAAGTTTAGGTTCAGCAGACTAACACTAGTGATTTAGATGGGTTTGGATTTCAGTTTGGGTTTTTTGTTTTGCACTTAAGAAAATCATACATAGCTTTTGAAAGAAATATTCAGATGCAGGTTTCTATCTACTTCACCTGGAGTAGGGTGTGCCAACAGTTTATTATATGGGCCTGATCCTTCTAGCCTTGTCCCCACTAATGACTCAGAACAGACTGGTACATTGTTCTTGTGCTTCTTAGGTGTTTCCATCAGTTTCAGCAGAATTTAAACCATGGCCAGACCTAGTTTTCTAGCCCTTATGGTTGCCAAGGATGATAAACTGAAGCCCAGTCTACCCACAAAATTGCACCGGTTTAATTAAAGGTATATTTTTAACTGAGTTGGTTAAACATTGTGTGGATGCTCTTAAATCAACTGAAATATGGCTTACACTCATTTAGCTTAGTCCAATTATTAACCAACTAAAGCTAAAAAATATGACATTTTTAACCAGATTTAGGAGTGTCTATGTGGGGCTTTAAGTGATTTATACACCAAATAGGGATGAACTTAAACATTTGTTAACGTTAGACATCCTTAAGAGTATGTCTACACTATGGAATAAGGTCGAATTTATAGAAGTCGTTTTTTTAGAAATCGGTTTTATATATTCGAGTGTGTGTGTCCCCACAGAAAATGCTCTAAGTGCATTAACTCGGCGGAGCGCTTCCACAGTACGGAGGCTAGAGTCAACTTCCGGAGCGTTGCACTGTGGGTAGCTATCCCACAGTTCCCGCAGTCTCCGCTGCCCATTGGAATTCTGGGTTGAGATCCCAATGCCTGATGGGGCTAAAACATTGTCGCGGGTGGTTCTGGGTACATATCGTCAGGCCCCCGTTCCCTCCCTCCCTCCGTGAAAGCAAGGGCAGACAATCATTTCACGCCTTTTTTCCTGAGTTACCTGTGCAGAAGCCATACCACTGCAAGCATGGAGCCCGCTCAGGTAACCGTCACCCTATGTCTCCTGGGTGCTGGCAGACGCAGTACGGCATTGCTACACAGTAGCAGCAACCCCTTGCCTTGTGGCAGCAGACGGTACAGTACGACTAGTAGCCGTCATCGTCATGTCCGAGGTGCTCCTGGTCGCCTCTGTGAGGTCGATCAGGAGCGCCTGGGCAGACGTGGGCGCACGGACTAAATTTGGAGTGACTTGAGCAGGTCATTCTCTTTAGTCCTGCAGTCAGTCCTATTGAACCGTCTTATGGTGAGCGGGCAGGCGATACGGACTGCTAGCAGTCGTACTGTACCATCTTCTGCCGAGCAGCCATGAGATGTGGATGGCATGCAGTCCTTCTGCACCGTCTGCTGCCAGCCAAAGATGTAAAAGATAGATGGAGTGGATCAAAACAAGAAATAGACCAGATTTGCTTCCCCCCCTCCCCTGTCTAGGGGACTCATTCTTCTAGATCACACTGCAGTCACTTACAGAGAAGGTGCAGCGAGGTAAATCTAGCCATGTATCAATCAGAGGCCAGGCTAACCTCCTTGTTCCAATAAGAACGATAACTTAGGTGCACCATTTCTTATTGGAACCCTCCGTGCAGTCCTGCCTGAAATACTCCTTGATGTACAGGCACCCCCTTTGTTGATTTTAGCTCCCTGAAGCCAACCCTGTAAGCAGTGTCGTCAGTCGCCCCTCCCTCCGTCAGAGCAACGGCAGACAATCGTTCCGCGCCTTTTTTCTGTGCGGACACCATACCAAGGCAAGCATGGAGGCCGCTCAGCTCACTTTGGCAATTAGGAGCACATTAAACACCACATGCATTATCCAGCAGTATATGCAGCACCAGAACCTGGCAAAGCGATACCGGGCGAGGAGGCGACGTCAGCGCGGTCATGTGAGTGATCAGGACATGGACACAGATTTCTCTGAAAGCATGGGCCCTGCCAACGCATGCATCATGGTGCTAATGGGGCAGGTTCATGCTGTGGAACGCCGATTCTGGGCTCGGGAAACAAGCACAGACTGGTGGGACCGCATAGGGTTGCAGGTCTGGGACGATTCCCAGTGGCTGCGAAACTTTCGCATGCGTAAGGGCACTTTCATGGAACTTTGTGACTTGCTTTCCCTGCCCTGAAGCGCATGAATACCAAGATGAGAGCAGCCCTCACAGTTGAGAAGCGAGTGGCGATAGCCCTGTGGAAGCTTGCAACCCCAGACAGCTACCGGTCAGTTGGGAATCAATTTGGAGTGGGCAAATCTACTGTGGGGGCTGCTGTGATGCAAGTAGCCCACGCAATCAAAGATCTGCTGATATCAAGGGTAGTGACCCTGGGAAATGTGCAGGTCATAGTGGATGGCTTTGCTGCAATGGGATTCCCTAACTGTGGTGGGGCTATAGACGGAACCCATATCCCTATCTTGGCACCAGAGCACCAAACCGCAAGGGGTACTTTTCGATAGTGCTGCAAGCTCTGGTGGATCACAAGGGACGTTTCACCAACATCAACGTGGGATGGCCGGGAAAGGTGCATGATGCTCGCATCTTCAGGAACTCTGGTCTGTTTCAAAAGCTGCAGGAAGGGACTTTATTCCCAGACCAGAAAATAACTGTTGGGGATGTTGAAATGCCTATATGTATCCTTGGGGACCCAGCCTACCCCTTAATGCCATGGCTCATGAAGCCGTACACAGGCAGCCTGGACAGTAGTCAGGAGCTGTTCAACTACAGGCTGAGCAAGTGCAGAATGGTGGTAGAATGTGCATTTGGACGTTTAAAGGCGCGCTGGCGCAGTTTACTGACTCGCTTAGACCTCAGCGAAACCAATATTCCCACTGTTATTACTGCTTGCTGTGTACTCCACAATATCTGTAAGAGTAAGGGGGAGATGTTTATGGCGGGGTGGGAGGTTGAGGCAAATCGCCTGGCCGCTGGTTACGCGCAGCCAGACACCAGGGCGGTTAGAGCACAGAAGGGCGCGGTACGCATCAGAGAAGCTTTGAAAACCAGTTTCATGACTGGCCAGGCTACAGTGTGAAAGTTCTGTTTGTTTCTCCTTGATGAAACCCCCCGCCCCTTGGTTCACTCTACTTCCCTGTAAGCTAACCACCCGCCCCTCCTCCCTTTAATCACTGCTTGCAGAGGCAATAAAGTCATTGTTGCTTCACATTCATGCATTCTTTATTCATTCATCACACAAATAGGGGGATGACTATCAAGGTAGCCCAGGAGGGGTGGTGGAGGAGGGAAGGAAAATGCTGCACAGCACTTTAAAAGTTTACAACTTTAAAATTTATTGAATGACAGCCTTCTTTTTTTTGGGCAATCCTCTGTGGTGGAGTGGCTGGTTGGCCGGAGGCCCCCCCACCGCGTTCTTGGGCGTCTGGGTGTGGAGGCTATGGAACTTGGGGAGGAGGGCGGTTGGTTACAGAGGGGCAGCAGTGGCAGTCTGTGCTCCAGCTGCCTTTGCTGCAGCTCAACCATACACTGGAGCATACTGGTTTGGTCCTGCAGCAGCCTCAGAATTGAATCCTGCCTCCTCTCATCACGGTGCCGCCACATTTGAGCTTCAGCCCTGTCTTCAGCCCACCACTTACTCTCTTCAGCCCGCCACCACTCCTCCCGGTCATTTTGTGCTTTCCTGCACTCTGACATTATTTGCCTCCACACATTCGTCTGTGCTCTGTCAGTGTGGGAGGACAGCATGAGCTCAGAGAACATTTCATCGCGAGTGCGTTTTTTTTTTTCTTTCTAAGCTTCACTAGCCTCTGGGAAGGAGAAGATCCTGTGATCATTGAAACACATGCAGCTGGTGGAGAAAAAAAAAGGGACAGCGGTATTTAAAAAGACACATTTTATAAAACAGTGGCTACACTCTTTCAGGGTAAACCTTGCTGTTAACATTACATACATAGCACATGTGCTTTCGTTACAAGGTCGCATTTTGCCTCCTCCCACCACGTGACTACCCCCTCAACCTTCCCCCCTCCCTGTGGCTAACAGCGGGGAACATTTCTGTTTAGCCACAGGCAAACAGCCCAGCAGGAATGGGCTCCTCTGAGTGTCCCCTGAAGAAAAGCACTCTATTTCAACCAGGTGACCATGAATTATATCTCTCTCCTGAGGATAACACAGAGAGATAAAGAACGGATGTTGTTTGAATGCCAGCAAACATACACTGCAATGCTGTGTTCTACAATGTTTCCCTAGTACGTGTTACTGGCCTGGAGTGGTAAAGTGTCCTACCATGAAGGACGAAATAAGGCTGCCCTCCCCAGAAACCTTTTGCAAAGGCTTTAGGACTACATCTAGGAGAACCGCAAATGCCAGGGCAAAGTAATCCTTTCACATGCTTGCTTTTAAACCATGTATAGTATTTTAAAAGGTACACTCACCAGAGGTCCCTTCTCCGCCTGCTGGGTCCAGGAGGCAGCCTTGGGTGGGTTCGGGGGGTACTGGCTCCAGGTCTAGGGTGAGAAACAGTTCCTGGTTGTCGGGAAAACCGGTTTCTCCGCTTGCTTGCTGTGAGCCATCTACAACCTCCTTCTCCTCATCATCTTCTTTGTCCCCAAAACCTGCTTCCGTATTGCCTCCATCTCCATTGAAGGAGTCAAACAACACGGCTGGGGTAGTGGTGGCTGAACCCCCTAAAATGGCATGCAGCTCATCATAGAAGCGGCATGTTTGGGGCTCTGACCCAGAGCGGCTGTTCGCCTCTCTGGTTTTCTGGTAGGCTTGCCTCCGCTCCTTCAGTTTCATGCGCCACTGCTTTGGGTCCCTGTTATGGCCTCTGTCCTTCATGCCCTGGGAGATTTTCACAAAGGTTTTGGCATTTCAGAAACTGGAACGGAGTTCTGATAGCACGGATTCCTCTCCCCAAACAGCGATCAGATCCCGTACCTCCCGTTCGGTCCATGCTGGAGCTCTTTTGCGATTCTGGGACTCCATCATGGTCACCTGTGCTGATGAGCTCTGCATGGTCACCTGCAGCTTGCCACGCTGGCCAAACAGGAAATGAGATTCAAAAGTTCGCGGTTCTTTTCCTGTCTACCTGGCCAGTGCATCTGAGTTGAGAGTGCTGTCCAGAGCGGTCATAATGGAGCACTCTGGGATAGCTCCCGGAGGCCAATACCATCGAATTGTGTCCACAGTACCCCAAATTCGAGCCGCCAACGTCGATTTAAGCGCTAATCCACTTGTCAGGGGTGGAGTAAGGAAATCGATTTTAAGAACCCTTTAAGTCGAAATAAAGGGCTTCATTGTGTGGACGGGTGCAGGTTTATATCGATTTAAGGCTGCTAAATTCGACCTAAAGTCCTAGTGTAGACCAGGGCTAAGTGTTTTACTAGATTGGGGGCCTTAAGTGACTTGGTACCTCCAGATACATAAAGGATGACAATATTTCCTTTGAAAATACATTATTTCATCTGATTACTCCTTGGCCTCACTAGTGAACAGGAAGTAAACTATGATCTCCAATTCATTTCACAGAGGGGAAAGGTTACTGGTTACATGAATATATTTTAAGTGATTGTCTCATGGCCAAAAGTTGCACACGTGAGCGTTTAAAGCTGTGTGCCTCAATCCATATTCAGTCCTGATCCTTCAAAGACTATGTGCACACAAAGTTAAGCATGTGCACAAATCATTGCAGCATTGGCGCCGATGGCACTAGAATAAGTAGCAGGATTTTGAAGCAGTCAGCACCCTAAATGCCCACAGAAATAAATGTTATAAATTTAAAATAGATTAGTTCAAAACTGAAACACTTAACCACTTAGTGTAATAAATTAGGTATTATCTACTTTTAAGCACCAATGAGCACTAAAAATCAAAACCTAACTGTGTCCTGGATGAAAATTCTATTTAAATTGCTGAAGCGAGTTTGGTTACAGTACCTAGGTTAAAAATGGAAGTCAATAGGAGCTGTGTGTGTTCATCACATCAAAATAGGATACTTGTTTTGGTTCATAAATATGTATTCAGGCATCTAAATTTGAAACTTCTGCCTCATGATTAATTGGATGAATATAGTTGCCCGCTAGTCTATGAACTATTGAATGCAGGTTATTTAATTACTTGCTATCAATAACAGAATTGAGACTATATGCAATTGTCATTAGGATTCTCCTACAGATATTTGTTTGGGGGTGCCTGAGGCATAAATTTCACACAGTATTTTTATACTTAAATACTCTGATGATATAGGGGAAACATTTTCCCCAAGTAGGCAAATTCATGTCACTTTGGTAGTGTCCTCTCTGTGTGTCACTCAGGATGTTATCAAAACAAAAATAATGTTATAGCATTACTTTATGTGATCACAGCATGAGCTTATACCTTTTGTACCATTAGGTAGTATGGTAAAGATGATGTAAATGTTATTGTTAAATGCCAGGATGGAGTCATGAATGGGACAGCCCCAACCACGCTTTTCGTGTAGCTATCAGGCAGTCTGATTTGAAATCAACTAATATCCGCCATTTTGCATAGACCAAACTACAATTCCCGTTAACTCAAGAGAAATGCAGTTTATGATTCATGCTGAGTCAGTTCAATATTATAGGTCAATTTTTAAAAGCAGAATAAAACATTTCAGTTTCAGAAATGTGGAAATGTTTCATTTTGACTGAAAATATTGGGTTTTTTTTCTAAATAAAAAAAATTAGAATTTCTAGTATGCAAAATTTTTCACGTCACGTTTTAGTTTTGGAACTAAAACAAATGTTGAAATGTCAGAATTTCCTCTGAGACATTTTTACTTTTGCTCAGCTCTGTTTCCTATGTATCACATGCTTTTTACATTGTGCTAACAATTCTGCAGCCATGGCATCACAGAATTAGAACCTATATTATCCTAAATCTGCTTTAAAGATTCAACTCCAAGATTTAGTTTTGTTAGTTCTTGTAACAATAGGTAAGATAGCTATTCTTGCACTTTGCTTTTTAAAAGTAATGGAAAGATAGCTCAGTGGTTTGAGCATTGGCCTGCTAAACCCAGGGTTGTGTGTTCAATCCTTGAGGGGGCCATTTAGGGATCTGGGGCAAAAATTGGGGATTGGCCCTGCTTTGAGCAGGGGGTTGGACTAGATGACCTCCTGAGGTCCCTTCCAACCCTGATATTCTATGATTCTAGGATTTCTAAAGAGTCCAAAATGCAGAAGCATTCTCAAATTAAAGTTAGACTTGATGGCTTTACAAGTTTTGAGATGGTGACTACATGATCAAAAGAAGCTGATTCATCCAGGAATACTGGAATACTCTTTTTTTTGTCATTGCTGCTACCTTGGTATTGTGCTCAATCCATAACAATTTAAAATCTATAAAAAATTTGGCAATTTCAACTACCACTTTTGAAAGTTTGCTATTCATCTGCTGTTAATCACTGAGGGCTTTGATATCC
This sequence comes from Lepidochelys kempii, assembly GCF_965140285.1. Lineage (NCBI taxonomy): Eukaryota > Metazoa > Chordata > Testudines > Cheloniidae > Lepidochelys > Lepidochelys kempii. The sequence goes on from NC_136388.1 coordinate 72,479,774, forward strand.
ATCAGCTGGCTGACAGTGTCAGAGCAAGTTGCTTCTGTCATAAAGTGTGTGGCAACCCATTGCCGTCATTGTAAACATGTTTTCTGAGATAAAACTAATTCTCAGTTGTGTGGTGCACATGTCCCTTCGTCCTAAATTATAAAGATTGGTTTTCAAAGTGACTAAAGTATTTTCAGTACACTGATTAGTCTATTCTAAATATTTTTGTTCTTAAAGGGATACTAAAATAGTATCCCACCACATACTGAGGTTTATCTTAACTGTCAGGTATAATTTTGGCTTACTACTTCACTGATAGCAGCGGGACAACGTTCCCTGCGTGACTTCCCTTGTCTTGTTAAATACACTTGTTTAAAACACGCTTATCTGTGCATTTGCATGTGTTAAGATTTCACAAATTAGGAGAGTTTAATCTGGACTGTAATGTACAAAAGTTCTGAAGCTCATGGACTACAGAAAATATTATACATAAAATATTTAAAGTTACTAATCCCTAGAAATTATTAATAACAAACAAATATTTATAAGCAAAAATATGGAAGTACTTCACACAATGCACAGTCAACCTGGAACACGTTGCTGGGGATGTTGTGGACACCAAAAGTATAACTAGGTTCAGAAAAGAACTAGATAAGTTCATGGAGGATAGGTCCATAAGCAGTTATTAACCAAGATGATCCGAGATGCAACCCCATGATCGGGGTATCCCTAAGTCTCTGACTGCCAGAAACTGGAACTGGACGACAGGGGGTGGATCACTCAGTAATTGTCCTGTTCTATTTATTCCCTGTGAGGCTTCTGGAACTGGCAACTGTCAGAAGACTGGATACTGGGCTAGGTGGACAGTTGGTCTGAGACAGTATGGTCATTCTTATGTACACAGCTCAGCCTTTGAGCTATACAAAGCAACTCAAGGTTATATGACAGTTTCTACTAGAAATCTGGTTTGAACCACTTTCAAAGAAAAGCTCACTTCAGCCTGAGATTTGACATTGAGTTTTAGCTTAAAACTAAGCATATGGGTTTTTGTTTGTTTGCTTTTTGAAAGCTTGAGGCTATTCAGAGATGCCACATTCCAGCTCTGAGACTCAGAAAAATAAATGGGTTTTTCTTTTTAAAACAGTTCTATTTGGGGGCAGGGAAAGTGGTTCTTTTTTGGCCTCTTGTTGCTCAAAAACTGCTTGAGATGAAAGCTGCAAAATCATTTTTAATATTGGTCCTCATTAAGAAGTAATTAGTCATATGCTTAGTTTTTACCTTCTTTTGCAGTCCCTAAAATCTCAATGATAAAACACTAAGCATGTGCTTGACTTTAAGCACATTCTTAAACCCAACTGCTCTCTAGGCTTCAGAGACTCTGCGAGTTTTAAAACGCAGTGTAGACGTACCCTTAATGTTCTAGTTTATATAATTTCAGCCTTTCTAGCTCTTTGGCAGGATAACCAATGTAAGAGGAATGATGTAATGAATCTCTGTGTAAGGGTTTGTCTACTCAGGGAAGTTCTACCTTATACCAGTATCACATGAATTTAAAACTCTATATCAGTATAACTCCCAAAGTGGACTTCCTTATAAGAAGAAAAGGAGTACTTGTGGCACCTGGGAGACTAACAAATTTATTTGAGCATAAGCTTTTGTGAGCTACAGCTCACTTCATCGGATGCATCCGATGAAGTGAGCTGTAGCTCACGAAAGCTCATGCTCAAATAAATTGGTTAGTCTCTAAGGTGCCACAAGTACTCCTTTTCTTTTTGCGAATACAGACTAACATGGCTGCTACTCTGAAACCTTGCTTATAAGAGCATCTTTTCCAGGTTAGCTTACGTTATTTTTGAAGCAGTTTAAGCTAAACCAAAAAAGCCAATCTTACTCCAGAATAAGTGTGTCCACACAGGGAAATAGACTAATATAATTATAGCAGGTTTCCAGTTACATCAGTATAGTTAGTTTCCCTTGTTGACAAGCCTTTATCATCAGAGCTGTGAGAATTTGCACTAATGCCAAAAAATTGTTTAAACCACTTTTTTGGTAACACCTCTTTGTACAGTATACGACTCTTCTAATGTTTTTCCCTCTTTTTCACAAATATGACTTTTTTACATGCTGCTTCCACCATGAAACTAGTACACTTTTGTTGCAGATATGGCAAGTTTCCAATAAGGACAAATGTGCAAAGAGATGCAAATTGCTGTTGGCTAGAATCTCACTGTTTTTACTGCAAGAAAATTGTTTTCATTACATAAAAGTTGTCCTTATCCAATGGACATAAAAATAGTTGTTTTTAGGCAAAAACTTTTGGACCTTAAATTAATAGTTTTGCTTAGTCCTAATTCTGAGAACTTTTCTTTGGGTAAAATCTTTTTGTTTAGACATTCCACACTCCAGCCACCCATTGCTCAAATATGGTTTTTAAAATCCTTTATATGCCAGGGAACTCATTTTAATAAACTGGCAATAGGTCTGCTTGTAACAAGCAGTTTCTCTTTCATAATCTTATGCTGTCTAACTCAATGAGATTTCCCTTTTTATTGTTCTGTAACTATTGTGTTTACAGTAATAGATTCATAGATATTAAGGTCAGAAGGGACCATTATGATCATCTAGTCTGACCTCCTGCACAATGCAGGCCACAGAATCTCATCCGCCCACTCCTGCGATAAACCTCTCACCTATGTCTGAGCTACTGAAGACCTCAAATCATGGTTTAAAGATTTCAAGGAGCAGAGAATCCTCCAGCAAGTGAGCTGTGCCCCATGCTACAGAGGAAGGCGAAAAGCCTCCAGGGCCTCTTCCAATCTGCCCTGGAGGAAAATTCTTTCCCAACCCCAAATATGGTGGTCAGCTGAACCCTGAGCATATGGGCAAGAGTCACCAGCCAGATACCCAGGAAAGAATTCTCTGTAGTAACTCAGGTCCCACCCCATCTAACATCCCATCACAGGCCATTGGGCATATTTACCATGAATATTTAAAGATCAATTAATTGCCAAAATCATGTTATCCCATCATACCATCTCCTCCATAAACTTAGAGTTTAATCTTAAAGCCAGCCATGTCTGATTAATCAATTTCATACATCAAAATCAATTACACCCATACACACAACTACCAGACACTAACTAGATTTGTTGTTCTTCCCAATATATTTGCAAGTGCTACAGTGTCCTTATAGGAAGGTGACTGGGATTTGGCCCATATTGTGTAATTTTATCCAATTATGGTCTTTCTACTCAATTCCGTGTGACTCTTTCCACTGACGTCAGAGGGCATTAGATTGGGCTCATAATTATAGAAAATGTGTATATAAAGGAATGAAGTAATCCAGTTAAACTCAACTATCTTGTTTGCTTTTATGAGTGATAGCTAATGACATGATTGTATGAGCCTTAATGCAAATAAATATTAATTATTAAATTCTAATGAAGGTGAATCCTTTTGCAAATTTCAATCTGAGAACAAATCCTTTAAGCTTTTATAATCCAGGAACAGTTTCAAAATCATCAGAGAAAATGACAAAAAAAGTTAAGTTCTTGAGGGGGAAAACATTCTTTGATGGTCAACTGATGTACAAGTCAAAATGGAGTGAAAATCGGTATCTATACTCATGAAGTGTCTGAGAACCAGAGGCCAATTCTGTTAAAGTAAACGTGAAAACTCCCACTAACTTCAAAGGTAGTTTATTCAGGCCACAACTTCAAAGGGCTTTTTATGTCTTCATCTGACCACAGAATTTATAAATTGCTATAAATAACCGGGGGGCGGGAAAGGTGTTTCAATAAAAAACTAATTTTAGTCATAGTTCAGGGCAACTGCATGTGTATTCCCTCTTTATAGCTCACCAAGGGCACCCACTCTCAGGCTTCTGGTTCCCCAGCCATCAGTCACCTCTCCTAGTTGAAGACCTGCATCTCTCTCCCTCCAGACCAGGGTATTTCCAGGCTACTGCCTACACTGTGAATTCCCCAGGAAGTCAGACTGCCTCTGCAGGCCTGCTTCATTTTCTCCTCAGAGGCTATAAACAATGTAATTGCCCAGGTTTCATGTTACCACACAGCTTTTTCTAAGCAAGCACATTTATTCTTAAGGTAAAGGCATTACAGAGCAAACGTATTAAAAGCAATAGAAGAACCAGCCCACATGATAAGCTTATCAGAAATCACTCTATATCTCCATAAGGCCTCTGGTCATTTGTCCTTCCAACCCTTCCAAAAGGATTAGTGTCTTCCCTTTAGACAGAAGGATGCTGTCCATTTGCTGCATCAGAAAGAGAGCCCCGAGTCCACTCAAGCTATTTATCCAAAAGTCCTTTCTTTTGGCTTTTGGAGAATTCAGCTTGAACTAGTATCAGCGAGCCTCCCCAGAGGTGGTTCCTATCTAGAGGTGTTACCTGAGTGAATTTGCCTCATCACCCCACGCATTTCTTAGTTCCTGGAGGGCTGTGGTTACCCTCCCTCATGGAATTACATACAATCCCTGGCCCACAATGATGTGTAAACTTAATACAATAAGATCTCCCAAATATATTGCAGGAAATTGCCAGCTCTGTCACATTGATGTCCTCTCTTGAATGTTTGTCCTTTGCATTAATAGTGGACTATTGTTGAATCATGACCTCACTTGCTATGACAAATCTGACTTATTTTCTCCTTCAGTATTCTCTTCTGCTAATTACAAATTGCTGTGTGTTCTAGGAATGGTGGGATTCTTGGCCCTTAGATTTTAATCCGTCTTGCCTCCCTTCTCTGACTGCATCATTCACTCATGACACTTCTAGCTCAGTCTTAATGCTGCTTCTTTGTAAATGTTCTTTATTTATTGGAGGAGGAAAATTGTCCAGATTCTTTTTTGAATAGACATTTCAGTAATTAGGTAATGGTATAGATTTATTGTGCTAGAGTTACTTTGGTTGAATTGTCACTGACCATCTTGATTTGATATAAAGTTTGATTAACCAATAAGGCCCTGTATTAGGAATCCATAGTTTCATAGTGTTACCAAAATTACCTCCCCTACATGGTATAAAATAATTCTCTCGTTTGTGCTAAGATTTTGACTTATTACTCCTTCCTGCATTTTAATATCTACTGTTAAGTTCATTCATTTAAACATTTGCAAACATGATCATAGAAACACATTTTTTTTTCCTTTCTGTAACATATTAGCATTACTATTTGTATTGTGGTAGCACCTTTGATCATGGATCAAAGCCCCATTCTACTGCACCAACACAGAAAGATGATCCGTGAGCCGAAGAGCTTACTGTCTAAGACAAGTAAACAACTTTAGTTTTACTAATAAAACTTATAACTTTAGAATAAGTACCAACCCTGTACTTTAGCTTATGCAACACAAATTCATAATAAATGTGTATTCTATCTACCTTAATGTTCTCACATCATCCTCCTAGAGTTACAAACAATACATGTAGTGTACAGATTGTAGGGAAAAAAAGATGTTTCTAATGGGAAAGTAAATTGCTGGATAACTGGCAGCGTTACTGACTGAAGTAGCTACAGGAAAAAATGCCCATGTTACCTATTTTTGATGGGTTTTTGTTTTACAGGATAATGTATTAGTAGTCAGGGCCCTGTATATTCTGCAGCTGCAGAAGTCCCTACTTGAAGCAAAATTGTGCTCCAGAATCAGAGCTTCATGTTGGAGTGGGGGAAGGGGGTGTTATCTTGCATGGACATAGAGATAACCTTGAAAATATGAGCCAAGTGTAATAAATTCATGATCTGGTGTCCTCTGCCTGACACTGTTGACATCTCCCATTCATCTCAATTGGGGCTTGTGGACTCCATGATTCTACAGCTCTGGAACTTTGTATTTTCAATATTCTATTGAATTTGCCATTTTGCTGCAGTCAGGCACCAATATTTTGTTGGTCTCCCTGCCATCCCTTTCATATAGGAGTTGCCTGCAGCTGCCTCTGGCCTGCAAACTTTCCTCATAAAAGACAGTTAAATGGATTACAGCGTGTGTTTTGTGTACTGCTTCATGGAGCCAGGCAGCAGACAGGCAGGTAGCTACAGCTGGAATCCAGGAGCAAGGAGAGCCAGAAGTAATGGCTGGTGGGCTAGGCCACCTGAAGAGCATCATAGCCATTTCTCCATGTTTGGGGGTTGAGGGATATGGGGAGAGAGATTTCTAGAGCTGAGTAAAAAATAGAATTTCTGCCTTGTGGGGAACTCCAGTAGTTCAGTGTTTTATGTACGTATATCCTGAATCAGGATGAAAAGCTGAAATATCAAAATTTCTCACAGAATAAAATAGTCTGAAAAAATTGATTCAGAAATGGTAAAATGTTTCATTTAGACATTTTTTGACCCAAAGAAAACATTTTGACATTCCCAAATGTAAATGTATGTTTGTCAGTTTATTAAACTGACCGAAAATGTTGCATTGGTTACTGGGTGAGAAGTAGATAAAGTGAATGCTTTGATAGCTACATATTAATTAGGTACAAATTTAGGTGTGACAATATGGAATATTCCTCTGTCCTGCACTGTGCACTCTTTTAATTCCTCAACTTTAAGTTGCCTTTAAAATAAAAAAATACTACATCATATGTTACTTATTACTTACTCCGGACCAGGTTAATATGCAAAGAACATAGCTAAAGACTCTGGTTGTTGGTTGGATTGCCTTCCTCAATTTCAGTTTTTCTTACATCTGGGTCTGTCTCCTTCAACTCCCTTGAAGTTATGGTGGGTTTTGGGTGACTAACACCCTCAGTTTCATTTGAAACTTCCACCCTAGGCTTTTTACACTAACTTTGTATGTTAAATCTTGTATCTCAGAACTCTATATCTATATATTGCGTATATAAAATACACACGCACTGGCAGAACTTAAATATTGCTATTTTCATTTTATCATAGGTATATAACACCAACGCATTGGACAATCACTTTCACAGCCACTGGAATTATAGTCCAAATAAAGGAACTTTTAAAAATATATTAATTTCATAGTTCTGAAGAGACCATTTTTCTCATCAGTGTCTATCTTTCACACAGCTTGGTCATGCTTCCATTGATTTGGATGGGTGCAGGGTTGCTTCCATAATGTCCTGTGGAGGTTTTTCATTACTTTTTCCTCAGAACTTAATTGAGAAGCATATCCATCATATGGATTTCACACATCTACCATTACTTACCCTGCCTACATGTCTGACACTTAAAATTAGGACTGGATGACTCCAAGGAATTGGTAAGGGGATTCAAAAGATTTTGCCTACTAACTAGATGAACTGTAAAAGTTGAGTGGTGGTTGAGCTATGTTGAAATGAGAGAACACACCTTCAAAGGACAAGACTGGGAGCTTAAATTCATAGCTTTGCTAGACTCTAAAAATCAGACTCAACAAAGATATTGGTTTTATAACTCATTACAACCGTCTATAACCTACTAACCCTACGGTTGCAGAGGTGCTAATTTCTCACTTCACCTTAAATGGTTTCCTGCAACATGTTTCCCCATTTGCTAAACAATCTGTCCCACCTTGTATTTAGCTGTGACACTTTGATTACTTTTTCCAGACCTGAAAAGCTCTGTGTAGCTTGAAAGCTTGTCTCTCTCACCAACAGAAGTTGGTCCAATAAAAGATATTCCCTCACTCATCTCGTCTTCTAAAAAGTTCAACCATTTTGACTGTTTTTTACAATTTTCTGCAATTTTTTCTATGTTGTAATGGGGAATCTGCAAGAAACTGCCATGTCTTTCAGAAGGTACATATTTTTAAGGGTGTATACAATAGATAACAAGTTTCAATCTTATCTTAACTGGAATTTTTTACCTTTCTCTGTATTTGGTGGCCTATTATATCTGAAATGGTCTTGCCTGCTTTACATTCCCAAAACCAACATGATTGGCACTCTTGTTAACAGCTTAAGGACATGAAGCTATTGTTAAATCAGTCAGTTGCTCAATCTGCCTGAACTAAAATTTTCACAGCAAAAGGTGATCTATTTGGTTCAGGATGAAAGCACATTAAGGTGAGACTGCTTGCACTCCGGCTGCCTGTGAGGCACCAGTTCTGAGGATACAGGATTTTAGGACCAAATCCTCAGCTGGTGTAAATGGGTGCAGTTCCATTTTAGTCAATAGAGCTGCACCAATGTATGCTCACTCAAGGTCTGGCCATTTGATATATGAGCCGTAAATCCAATTATTTTGAGCAAATTTACACATCCATTTTTAATCTCTGAGAGAGTTCTAATTGATTGGTTTTGCAGGTAGAGACCTGAGGCCCCCTTATACCTGGCCCTGCAGAAGTACAATCTCGGACACTGTATCTGCATTGTATTTGCTGTGAAAACTGTTTTGTATAAGGTTTTCCCTGTTATAAAACTTGTTCTTGTCTCATTGCTGCTAGATGGGAGTGCAGAATGGCAGGCAAACATCCTACCATCCAGATGACTTCTGGAGGAGGGTAGAAATGGAAGAAAGTTGGTTCACAGGGCGGGGCTGGAGGAAACAGCAGGCCAGATGCCGAGATGGTGGGAGCAGGTAGGAGAAGTACCAGGTACTGGGCACTTAGGGTTGAGTGGTTCAGAAATGTTACAAGAAGCATGTATCAATTTCCTGCCCTCAGAGGAGGCTAGGACTGGTGGGTGGGTGACAGAGAGAAAAGTCCTAGTCAGAGAGACTTCCTGGACAAGCAACTTCTCTAATTACCAGCTAACTCTGGTATGCACATGGGAAAAATTAGAATGCTGGGGAAGAAAGATGTAAGCAGGAGATTTTTTGGGGGGGTGAGGAGGAAGGCAGAGGCGGGGGGGGAGTGGTGGTGGAAGAAAGTGGCTTCTGCAGAGGCTGCTTTAGCAGTTTAATTTTTCAGCTATTTCCCAGCTATGAAATTGCAGAATTCACAGAGCTCTGAGATTCAGAAAAAGGTACATCTGCCTATGAGTGCAACAGATTTTATCCATAATAAAAATGTAAATTAAGAAAACCACAATATTCAACCTAGATCTAAAGAAGCCAATGCTTAGTTGCTACATTAAACCATGTAAATCTGCACACAGCAGCAACAAATATACTGACCAAGAAACAGAAATTAGCGCATTCTACCTGTGCTCATTAGGTCTCAAAGTACATGAGGAAACGTTGTGCTGGAAGAGTTCTCTGAATTGACACCAATTACTTTATAGCAGTATTGTCTTGCTTTTATAAGCACACAAACCTCCTGACATTGATGTAAAGGTAAAATGCACTCAGCGTCACAGAGGTGTAACCATTCTGACCATCTGACAATCATGGGAGTTTTAGACTAGGTGCGACTAATGGTCTGTGTTTCTTACAAAGCAAAAGCAAACGTGGTTGTAAATGCTATGTAAGAAAGAGACTATAATCGAAAGGGATGATTCTTCCCCTTTTAGCAGCAGAGCAGACTGAAGTAGAGCCACTGCAGGGTAACTTCTGGTGTTATAAGAGAGGTCGCTGCACTGACATATGGGACGTGGTCGGCATCCAAGTCATGGGCAATCTGGCCTCGTGGATGCTCCTGCCTACTAATTATTATAACTGAACCCAAATGGGGCAGATCCAGGAGCAAAGCAAAGAGTCATGGCTGGGAGTCCGAGACCACAGCCCAAGCCAAAGAGTTAACTGGATTTGTAGTCTGAAGGTGGAGCAATAATCTGAGCCGGAGGTCAGAGTCAGGAAGTAGTTGGGGGCAGGAGTAAGGCTAGAGGCAGGGGACAAGATCAAGTGCAGTTTCGGCCTAGGAATGCATTGAGTAGCCACTGGACTCCAGCTGTTGCTGACTCCTTCTGCCAGTGAGGTGATGCAGTCAGACCGTTTCCATCAGGGCCATCTGTGCAGATTGGGTTTCCAGGAGACTGGCTCTTCTGCGGGCTAGGCCCTTGGCAGTATTCCCTTCTCATTCAAGGGTGCCTGTTAGCAGCCAGGGACCCTGGTTTCAGAGGGTCCTTCTGATGGAAGACACTTAAGAGTTCTGGGGCCTGGACATTTTTCTCACTACTCCTATGATCTCTTTTTCTGGGCCATAGTCCTCCCAGCCTACCAGATAGGTGAATATGCTTTGAACTCATTAGGAGTCTAGGATTTTCTAGACCTCTTATTCCTCTTGGCACTAGACATCTATGAGAGGCGATGGTTGAATGCAGCATCTGGGAAAGGGATTCTACATGTACGGTTTCAGAAAGAACACATGGAAAACTGGTGGATCTTTTAAGGATTTTGGTGACTGGAAGCTAAATGCGACTGGGTTAATTTGTTCCACAGTCTTTAGTGGGCTTAGGTTCTGATGGTCCAATTTGGCTGGCGGATGAGTGGATTTTCAGTTGCCATAATGTATGCCTCTTTGCAGGCTTCCAGGTGTTCAGCAAGCTCTTGGGGGATCCTGTGAAGATGTGCAACTAGATCTTCTGTGGCAGGGACATGGGAGGCTGGAGGTGTGGCCAAATGAAATTGGAGGTTGGAAACTGTAGTTTGCGTAGAATGGGCTATGTTATGTGGATGCCTGGGTGGAGGAGTTGAATGCAAACTCTGTGTATGGCAGGAAGATGACCCAGTCATCCTGACAATAATTGAGAAAGCAATAGAGCTATTGCTCAAGGACCTGGTTCACTCGTTCTCTGTCCATTGACCTGCGGGTGATAAGTCGTGGAGTTAAGCTGTTCCATTCCTAAGAGTTTAGAGTTCACCCCAAAAACAGTAAATGAATTGCAAATCTCCGTCTGAGACTATTCCTGTCAGCAGCCCATTAAGCCAATAAACATGATCTGGAAAAACTGGCTGTTTTCTGAGTGGTTGGGAGGAAGTGAATGAAAATAAAGTGCTCCATCTCCAATAAGGAGATTGATTGTGAAAAGGATGATAATACAACCCTGTGAGCACAACAGCTCTATAATCAAGAACCAGGATTGAAACAAGGTAGGCAAGGGCTGGAGAAGACCCAAGTGGTTTGGCATGTGGACACTTGCTCCGATGGCACAGATCACGTGAATTAACCTGCCTCTTAACACAAGGCTTCAACCTTGGCCACCAGAAATTCCATATCATTGAAGTGGCCAGCTGTGACAGGTTGGATCCCCCTTCAGGGGTGCGACTTGATGTACTGGGGTCCCACTGAGCCTGCCCATTCCACCATCCTGGGCTCCCTCACCCTGTTCCACTGTGCCAGGCCCTCAAGTCTTCCCCAGCACGTGCACGCACACACACACAGGGACACACCCAGCTGCAAATGGACACAGAGACACTGAGATCAACTCTATGTGGGAAGAATCAGCTCTGGGATTTTCCAGCACTCAAGTGCACACCTCCTTTGGGATGCAAACCCAAAATTATATGGTCTTGCACCCTATAGAGTGCTATATAGAGTAAGCTCATAAATTTGCTCCCTTCCTCAAAGTGGAGGAAGATATGCACAGCTCTCCCAAACCTCCAGTTATGAATTGCACAAACTGGGTTTTAGAAAACAAAACTAGCTTTTTAACCACAAAAGGTGAATTTTAAGTGATTATAAGGGATAGGAATTTAAAGGATTATAAGAGAGCAAAGCAGATTACCGAGGAAATAAAACAAAACACGCAAACTAAGCTTAATACACTAAGGAATACTGGCTACAAATAATAATTTCACACCCTAAATGTTGTTTCAAGCAGGATACAGAGTTTCTTGAAGGTAAACTGCACTGCTTGCAGCTTAAATCTTCAGGGATTCTTTTTACAGGCTGTCCTTTCCTGTCTGAGCTCAGCCCCTGTCTCCCCCAGCTGAGTTCCTTTGTTTTGTTTTTCAGGTGTTTCCCGCAGTCTTCCTTCTTGGGGCAGGGAGGCAGTGGAGAAAAGCCTTGATTTATTCACTCCCCAGCCTTAAATAGGATTTACATATGGCAGGAACCTTTTATTTCCCAGTCTGACCCCACATTCTCTTTTAATGGAAAAAAGACTGGAAGCCCAACACAGGGGTATAGTACGAGGCCACACGATCACATGATCTTGCAGTATCAAAGCAGCAATCCAGGAAGCTTCTCAAGAAGGCATGAGATTGGTATCTTCCAAGCCTTATTGTTCTTCCTAATGGCCCATTCAAGGCTGATTGCCTATTGTCTGGTGGGCATTTCCCAGGTGCAAACACTTTTGCATTGATACAGAGTTTATATTCCTAACTTCAGATACAGCAATGATACATGCTTACAAATAGGATAATCCTATTCAGTAAATCCTAACCTCACATGACCCCTCTTGTATAAAATACATTGCAGTTATGCCATATTCATATCATAAGCATATTTTTATGAAGACTATAAAGTGTAATGTGACACCAGCAACTGGAGTATGGTGACATCTTTAATACCTCACATCTGAGTTTACCCTTTGGGATATAAAGACACCTTCCATGATAAAACTGACAATTCTTGAAATGAAATGCTGAGTTGGGGCAGACCACTGGGAGCATCTAGGGTCTGACGGACCTTAGTAGCTTGAACATCTTGGGGCAGCAGGGGCTGGATGAGGGACATCAGGCCCTTAGTTGTTGCATGTTGAATTAAATTTGACAGACATAAAACAGTAGTGGAAGGAGCCATGTCCCACTCAACATATTCATTGTTTCAGGACAGGACATCTGCCCTCCCATTACGTGACCCTGGGAGGTAGGTGACAATACAATTGAATCTGGCAAAGAAGAGTGACTAGCAGATGTCTCTGGTTAAGTTTATAAGTAGTCTGAAGATATCCCAGTTTCAGATGATTGATTGGTAAGGACTTAGACCAGGAACCAAACTCCCTCTAGAAACGGTCTCCATTCTTCAAATGCTGTCTTTATCTCCAATATCTCCTTGTCCCAAATATTAGAATTCTTCTCAGTAGGGGTTAGTTTCCTTGAATAAAAGGTACAGGGGTGGAGTTGGTTACGAGAGCCACTATGTGACAGAATGGCTCCAATGGCAAAGTTCAATGAATCTGCCTCTATGGTTAGTGTCTGGCAGGATCCAGGTGAACAAGAATGGCAGCAAAAGTCAAAAACTTTCTTTAGCTGATCAATCATGAACATTGCCTCTGGCAACCAGATGAAGTGGACTCCCTTTTGAAGAAGTGCAGTTATTGAGGCAAATAGGTGAAAGAAATGCCCATAGAACCTGGCAAATCCAAGAAACTGCTGAATGCCTGTTACGTCCTTTAGCGTGTTCCACCTAGAGATCTGAGACCTTTCTTGGGTCCATTGTCAGCCCTTTGGGGGAAATTATCTACTTGAGGAACTTGATTGTGTCTGTCAAGCTTATGTTTCTCCAGTTAGGTATAAAAATAGCTTTGGCAGAGTTGGGTGAAAATGTGGTGCACGTGCCATTCATGCAGTGCCTGGCTTTTGGAAAACACATCATCCAAATACATAACTATGAACCAGTCCCATATATCCCTGAATATCTCATTCACGACATGCTGAAACGTTTCCAGGGAGTTACATAACCCAAAAGGCACAACTAAATATTCAAAATATCTGTACTGGGGGCCAAACACAGTCTTCCATTCATTTCCTTCCCTGTTTTGGACCATGTTGTAGGCCTCACAAAGGTCCAACTTAGTAAAAACTTTGGCTGAGCAGATCCTCTCAAATTTCATTAATAAGTGGCAGGAGGCAGCAGTTTGGGACCATTATTTTGTTCAGAGCTCAGTAGTGAACACAAGAGCCAGCCTTGTTTGCCACTGAAATGGTGGGATGTTGGAGGGTTCTGGCATAGTGTTCATCCATAACCAGGGTGCCAGTAGATAAGGAAAGGTGCAAGTTCCTGTAGTGAGGTGGAGAACACAGGCTCAATCCTGACCCCCTTATCAGGGCTGAAGTCTGGAATCTTTCTGGTCAAGATACAGCTTTATTTTTAGAGAAGTATCCCACAGCATAGTGTCAATTCCCCACAATCCATGCATAACCCTGAAGCCCAATGCCAGCCCTTTTCTGTATCTGAGAGGCAAGGCTCAACCCAACTGATCTTCCCACGCCCTTGTGATAATGTAGAAGGGGGGGTCAGGCACTTAACTCTCTCTCTTGAGGCAGTATTCACTCAGAGAGACATCAATATTAATACACAACTTGACCAAGATATCCAGTCAAATTCACACGTACCAGCTCATCCTTTATTTCCTCGCTTTGGGCATGTAGGAAATAGTCGTGTTGCACTAACTCATTCCTTTTAGTGTCTGCTGCCTGGCACCAGAACTCTGTAGCAAACTTGGTGATTGACCTATTACGGAATGCAGCCACCTGAAGTATGTTCTCAGTGGACTGTGTGCAATTCAGAACATCAAACAGAATTGCCAGAATTTGGATGCACTCTTTAAACTACCTCAGCAGGGGACAAGAAGTCTCCAGGAGGGGAGACACTTGGGCCAGGGCCTCCCTTGTTAGCAGAATAGTCATAAGTCCGGGTCTGGTCTTGTCAGTGGAGAATGGCTGACTGGGACTGAAGCATACACAGGAACAAGAACTGGTTTAAGAAACTGCAGAACTTTTTCCAGTTCCCCGCAAATATATCTGGCATTGGCATCTCTGGGGTGGCAGATATGGGCAGCACAGCTTGAGCCTGTAGCATTTGTATGTACGAAGGTTATAACCTGAGCCAGTAGGTTCAGCAGGGAGATTGCTGCCTTGGCAAAATTCATCTGAAGTGCAGTCCAGCCACTTGCCTGCCCTCCTTCAATCTTTTGGGCTGCTCAAACTGTCGGTGACTGAGTTGTGAGGGTGGTCAGGCCTAGTGGTTGGATCAAGAGTTTGGCCTACCAGCTAGTGCTGAATCCAGAGGGTGCAGGTCCAGGAGCAAAGCCAAGGGTCGTAGCCAGGAGTCAAGAGATCAAAACCTAAACCAAAGGGTTAACCAGACTTGCAGTCAAAAGGTGGAGCTGAGGGTCTGAGTTGGGAATCAGAGGTCAAGAAAGATCTGTGGGTTAGAGCAGCATCAGGAACTGGCTAGGACTGGAGCAGGAGCTAGGCTACAGACTGTGAAAGCAGGGACAGGGCTAAGCACAGCTGCAGGCTAGGAATGCGTTGAGCAGCCACTGACTGGACTGCAGCTGCTGCTGAGCTTAAGTATCAGCGTGCTGACTCCTTCTGCCAGTCAGGTGATGAAATGAAACCGCTTCTATCTGGGTCAGTTGTGCTCATTGGGTTGTCAGGAGATGGGCTTTTCTGCAGGATAGGCCTCTGATGGACACTGAGGATATGGAAGTGGAGGTTAGTGGTGAAGTTGGAGCAGTGTGAGCATAAAGCATTTGTAATCTAAAGATATACATTATTTAATCATGGTGTAGTCTGTTACAATATGTATAAAGAATACATTGTAAAATCCTTATTATTTTTGTAATCCATGATATGACCAATAAAACTATGATACAAAAGAGAACAGAAGATCAAGGAAAGATTGGGCAGAACAGGTGGTGTGGCAGGGCGAAAGAAAAGGCCATTATTCCAGACAGATCCATGCTTGCGAGTGATGCCACAGTACCCTCTCTCCCTTTTTCTTTTTTTTTTTTTTTTTTTGGGTGGCAGGGGAGAATGTTCAAGTCATCCACATACTTTATGAAAGAGTGACGCATCCAAAAAAAGTCTGTAAAGCATTGGGTACACTTGTCATGTTTACTTTTTGCTGTGATGTTAAAAACAATCACTCTATCTCAGTAATTCATTAAACCAAAGCAAGTTAAAACTATTAAACCAAACATTCACTAAAAAGCCCTCAAAATTAGTTTAAAAATTGAGTAATTAGACCCATGCTGCGATTACACTGTTTGCTTGTATTACTTTTGAAATATGCCCAGTATCACAGCAGAATCTTCATTAACTGCCCCATGTAAATTGGCTGCTAAAGAATGCCCTATGTTTCAATTAAATTTTAATGGAAAAGAAGAGTTTATCTCCCTAGTCTATAAGAGATTGTGAGACATTTTATGCATAATACTTATCTACCACTCTTATTTTTGTTGGTAGATTAGTTTGCAATGATTTAGGTTTGTAAAAGTCTGATAATTGGTTAGAAGGTAGATTTACAGAAGATTGTTATTTTTAAAAGTACTTTTACCACAGAGTACTGCATAGTACTTTTAATGAACATTATCAGCTAGATTTAACTCCCAGTGACTTGAGTGGGAGTTGGAACAGGTCTATAATGGAATGGGTATCATCAAAACAAATGGAAATGACACTGATGAATGACAGCAGCAAAAAGTGCCTTTGTATTCGAGGATATAGTGTACTGGAAGATGTACAACTCATCTCTTGTAACAGCTCATTTCACAAGCTA
Source organism: Lepidochelys kempii (assembly GCF_965140285.1). Classification (NCBI taxonomy): domain Eukaryota; kingdom Metazoa; phylum Chordata; order Testudines; family Cheloniidae; genus Lepidochelys; species Lepidochelys kempii. Next base: position 72,496,037 of record NC_136388.1, read on the forward strand.
CAGTAACTAAAAACAACCTTTCTGATTTGCTTGACAACTTCCTGATTTTTTTTTAAAACTAAATTTCCTCCTGTAAATAGAGACTAGCATTTCTGAAATTCTAATTTGTTGTGTATTTATTAATGGGGCATGAGCATTAAACACTCATATTAGAAGAGGATATTCTTCCTTAGAGATCAGAGTTGTTTAGATTGTATAATGCCCCACAGTTTTATGAAAATATGGTTTACTCCTGTCTGCAAAAGTAAAATTTCAGAATACTGAACTACCATATACATTATATCAGTAAATAATACAATATTATGGCCAACCTAGAGACCCAAAAAATCAATCAAATGAAATGGAACTTAGTGTCTGTCTTGGAGGCAAAATTAAAAATGAATTATGTTGCTCTGACCTCTGAGAACTTATGCAAACAAAAATATGACGTTATCTTCCTGTTGGCTATTATAGGAGTATTTTTAATAGACAATTTTAAACTACTTCTCTTCCCTAAAAATAAAAATTAATCAGGACACCTAGGAAAATGTAAGCAGCAAGACTGGATTTTAAGTGATAGCTGACAATTTTATTAATTTTTAACTCTAATGGGCCTGGGAGAACTCAGCATAATATTTTATCATTCTTTTCCCCAGATTTTTAGGTTTCTAGGACACTCTCAGGTCAGACATGGCCCAAACCTTAGTTTGTGTAATGACCAACTTTACAAAATAATAAAAATGTTTTCTGGATTTTAAAAATGTAGTTGAAAATGTTTGTTTAAAACAAACTGGGCACTATCTGTCCAGCAATTAGGTTTTATGTCACTTAGAGTAATTGGAATTCCAAGTGATAATTTGGTCATTTGGAATCACATACAATAAATGTTTGCATTTTCCAGCTGTGGGAATGGATATATTTTTCTCTGCTGTTAATGACAGAGTCAAAACCCAGAGGAGGTGTGGGGAGGCAGCCAAGCATAATTGCTGGCACCTCCTTTTGGCCAAAGTCCAGTGCAGTATTCATTACGGATGGGATTAAGTTACCAGATAAAATTGATTTGATTTGTAAGTGATGTGAAGGAAAGCATCTCTTAAGGGAGCTGAGTAAGGAGATTTTGGGGCTCCTATGTCTGGTACAGTAGGAAACAGCCTTCCCCTCAAAAAATATTTTTGTAGCCCTGTCTATGGTCTCTGTAATAAGTGTGTATGTATAGCTATTACACAAACAGCTATTGCAGGAGTGAGCAAACTATGGCTCATGGGCTGGATCAGGCCAGCAGGATTGCCACCTCTGTGGCAGGGCTAAGGCAGGCTCCTTGCCTGCCCTGGCCCTCCACCGCTCCCAGAAGCGGCCAGCACTCTGTCCCTATGGCCCCCCCGGGGTGGGGGAGAGGAATGGGGAACTGCAACCAATGGGAGCTTCAGGGGAGGTATCCATAGGCAAGGGCAGCACACAGAACCTTCTGCCCACCCACCCTCAGGGGCCACAGGGATGTGGTGCCGTCCACTTCCAGGAGTGGCATGGGGCCAGGGCAGGCAGGGAGCCTGCCTTAGTCCCGCTGCATGCTGCTGCCACCCTGGAGCCGCTCAAGGTAAGTGGTGCCGGGCCGGAGTCTGCATCCCCAACCCCTTGCCCTGAGCCCCCTGCTGCACCCTCCACTCCTTCTGTACCCCAACCCCCTGCCCTAAGCCCCTTCCTGCACCCCACAGCCCCTCCACACTCCCTCCCACACCCCAACCCCCCGACCCAGCCTTACATTCATGGCCTTGCATGCAATTTCCCCACCCAGATGTGGCCCTCGGGCCAAAAAGTTTTCCCACCCCATAGCTATTGATTCAAAGGGCAATAGTAAAATGCAGTAAAATCGGTGTTATTTAACATTTTACCAACCAGAAAGCTTTATAAATCTGCATTTCTGATCTTCATTGAAAGTCCAGTTTATAGTCTAGTTGGCGCGGGGCTGGCAGGCTCACTACCTGGCTCTGTGTGGCTCCCTGGAAGCGGCAACATGTCCCTGCTGCTCCAGGGGGAGGAACGCCCACGAGGGTTTCGGAGTGCAGGACGGGGTGTGTGGTGCAGGCTCTGTGAGGAAGTATGTGTGTGGGAGGGGGCTCAGGGCAGGGGGTTCAGGCACAGGAGGAGGTGCGGAGTGCTGGATCCGGGCAGCGCTCACCTCTGGCGGCTCCCCACAAGTGGCAACAGGTCCCTTCTGCTCCTAGGCGGAGGTGCAGCTAGGTGGCGCTGCCCCCGTCCCGTCCCAAGCACTGGCTCCGCAGCTCCCATTGGCCGAATTCTTCCCTCAAAGTTAACCAGAATTTACTTACCCGCTCCACCCATTCCACCAACATGCCAGATAACAGAACTTTTACTGTATCAGCAAGGATAAACATAGTTCCCGAGATTATAATATAATGCATTAATCAATACATACAGAATCCAAAAGGTGTCTCATTTTAGGCCCACTAACTCATAACTGTAAGTGAAATAATATAACAAGCTGGGAGTTGCAATCCCTACCATTTTCATCCTCTCTCTCCCTGTGCTTGTCTGTTTCTGCTGTACCTCTTAGCTGATTAAAGATAAAGAGTATAAAGGACAAAAGGAAATATTAATTGAAGGGCTGATCCAGAGTTGCATCCTGCATACCTCAGCTCTAAGTGAAAACAGTAAATTCATTCCAAAGATACCTCTGAAAGAGTAACCGTTAAATACATGAGGTATCAAGACCTATAAAATATTCATAGATTCATAGATATTTAGGTCAGAAGGGACCATTATGATCATCTAGTCTGACCTCCTGCACAATGCAGGCCACAGAACTTCACCCACCACTCCTAAAAAAGACCTCACACCTATATCTGTGCTATTGAAGTCCTCAAATTGTAGTTTGAAGACCTCAAGGAGCAGAGAATCCTCCAGCAAGTGACCCATGCCCCATGCTACAGAGGAAGGCGAAAAACCTCGAGGGCCTTCCAATCTGCCCTGGAGGAAAATTCCTTCCCGACCCCAAATATGGCGATCAGCTAAACCCTGAGCATATGGGCAAGATTCATCAGCCAGATACTACAGAAAATTCTTTCCCGGGTAACTTGGATCTTACCCCATCTAAAAACCCATCACAGGCCATTGGGCCTATTTACCATGAATATTTAATTACCAAAACCATGTTATCCCATCATACCATCTCCTCCATAAACTTATCGAGTTTAATCTTAAAGCAAGATAGATCTTTTGCCCCCACTACTTCCCTCGGAAGGCTATTCCAAAACTTCACTCCTAAAAATATATTGTTTATATATTATAGAAATATTACACAACTATTAAACATAGTTGTAGTCCATCATAACTCCTATTTACACACACATCCCTTTTGCAGTTGCCCATAACTTTCTCAAACATTTTTCTTGGGAATGAAATTTTCTCTGCTTAGTGTCAAGACCAAAGGTAAATTTGTTTAGAAAACTTGAGCTCAAGATATACAATTATGTTGGAATTATGCAATCATGCACAAAAATACTTCTCACATGTTCCAGTTGAAATGTTTGCACTTAAATCACACACAATTGTCAAAACATAATTAAAGTAAACCACATTTGTATTTTGGTTCTTATTGTGGAAAAAAGTCTAAGCTGGAAAAAAAATTGGTTTAGTTGTTTTATAGTTAGGGAAGTTTTATGTTGGAATAGTTGTGCATACGTCCATGTACATCAGAACATTTTTCATTTAGTTTTTCATGATGCCCTTATATTTAAGGGTCTGATCAATTCCCATTACAGGTAATGAAAATAATCCTATTGATTCGGTAGGAATTGGATCAAGTTCTAAGTACTAAGTGAGCCATATTTGTGTGACCTTCTTGAAGTCTCCACCCCTGGTATTTCAATGATATTTTACAACTCTGTTTTAGGAGACTGAGTTATTATGGCATGTCCTAAAACCTGTGGCCCAAAACCTCTTGTTATTGAGAAGAAATGTCTAACAATACTGTTTGTGTGTGGTAGGGGGGAAGGGATGAATAAGCAAATCTCAGATAAAAGGAGAATGTTTGCTGGTTAAGAGAAACACAGAAGCTGTTGACACAGGTCTTGAGGCTACTATTCCCTGTTTGGAAATGAGGTTTGATGAACCATTGGCAAGAAATAGACTATAAGAAATTATCACTTATACTTATGAGAAATTAACTCAAAGGTCTGAGGATTCTTGAATAAAGGGGCTAGTTGACTTCAAGACCAAAGGTCCTGAATTATTTGGTTCATCCTAATCCCACAGTCAGATCTAATTGAATCCATTTCCCTGGACATTCTCTGCCATCCTTTCTGAGACCTCAAAAGAGTCTTCACAGGCACATTCCCAAGGAGAGAATGACAATCTTGGAGGAAAGAAGAGCAGTAAGTAAGAGGAATATATCTCAACTATCAAACCCCCTTCGTGGGTGGCCAATAAAACTCAGCCTCCAACGTCCTCAATGGCACTGACTGCCTCCAGCGCCAAATGCTATGAGTTTTGATGTACTCTGATCAAGTGAGATCAAATGAAGATCAAAACTCCTCATTCTCCAGTGTCATCATATTTCATTTGAATTGTATATGTACCATATAAGTAGCTTCTGTCAACTGCTACTTCCTCCAGTGCCATTGTCATTTTACATGCTGAATTTTGATTGGTTTAGGAAGAGGGGATTACTGTGCAATTGAAATTCCCTGACAGGACACAATCTGAGGACCAGTGTATTACCTTTAAGCTCCTTAATTCAGCATCTGGATTTGTGCCTCAGGATTTGCACATAAAAACTAATATGTGAACTATTAAGCACAAATTCAGAGGTCAAATTCAAAAAAAACTCCACTAAAAACTGTTTAATACTGTACTCAACTATGCTTGAAAAAATTAGTATCTTTAGTTACAGCAGACCTACTTAATCATAAACTTAGTTCATTTTGATTTAAAAAAAGCTTGACCCCCAAAAAGACTTATTTGATCTAACTTAACTTCCAGAAAATGTCAATATTTTAAAATAGACTGTAGCTCATTGTTTAACCAAGGAGCGTTTTTATGATATAAATGTGTGCTGCTGAGATTTTTAGTTGTTTAACATGCTGTAGACAGTTATTAGGTGGCAATATATAATTGTTTGGAATACTGAAGCACAATATTTTAAGAATATAAATTGCAAACGGTCATTGAATTAAAAATGTTTTTTAATGATGAAGAGGAAGTTGGATTCTTATGGGAGAAGGCATACAACAGGAAGCCCCAGATGTATTATTTACTCAGTCCACAGCTGTTGTTATAATGGAGATTTTTACACTTCTGGCACTGAAGCGAACTTCATTTAGTTATCACAAGCAATAATAATTATACAGACTCATGGTAGAGCCTCCATTGTTTTGGATATTTGGAGCCTTCTGTTAAACTTGAGGTTGAATATGTTATCAGTGGGAGAGCTTGTTCTGAACATTGAAATCTTTGCCTTATTGAAGGTATGGCAAATATTTTTTTTCAAAATTAAATATCTGTACATTTTTAATTTTAGTCAAATCTATAACAAATATATAGTATAAAGATTAAATGTTGATTTTAATAGACTTAAATTGTTCACTGTTTAAAAAAAAAATTGAAATGTAGGTCCAGTCCTAGAGTTGTTACTCAATCTTTAATCAAGCAAATCTCCCAGTGACTTCAGTGGGAGTTTTGCCTCACTAATTACAGCAGGGTCTGGACCTTAAATTATATATCTAGCCATATGCAGAATAATTTAGATTTAATTTTTAGCACAGGATCGCTTTTCAATAGAAAATAATCTTGAATCTAATGTGACGGAGGAAGGCCAGATGGCTATGGAAAAGTAGTGGAAGATAGATATATTAGCTCCAGGCTAAACAAATCCCTGGTACCAGGTTAAGTGAAATGGAAGCTGCTCCAGGTCAATTAAGACACCTGGGGCCAATTAAGAACTTTCCAGAAGGCAGGGAGAAGGCTAGATTGATTGGGACACCTGAAGCCAATCAGGGGCTGGCTGAAACTAGTTAAAAACCTCCCAGTTAGTCAGGTGGGTGTGCATGTCAGGAGCTGTGGGAGGAAGTTGTGCTGGTGGAGAGGCTGAGTAGTACACACCATATCAGGCACAAGGAAGGAGGCCCTGAAGTAAGGGTGAAGTGGAGCTTGAGGAAGTGAGGGCTGCTGTGGGGGAAGTAGCCCAGGAAATTGTACATGTTATGTTTCTAAAAGGTCAGCTACCATAGCTTATAGTATTAGGGCCCCTGGGCTAGAGCAGAAGGTGGGCCTGCTCCCCACCACCTTTCCCCCCCGATTAATCACTGAGACTGGGAGACAAGAGACTGTGCAAAGAGGGATAACTTCTCCTCAGCTCCATCGCTGGCTTATGATGAAAATGGCTCAGTAGACTGTGACCCTTGTCTCTAGAGAGAGAAGGGTTACGTGGAGGGTCACAGTGAGCTTTTGAGGCTAGCGAAACATGGGACCCACAGAGGCAAGGACAGAGCTTTGTCACACTAAATATAGAATGGTGAGACAAGCAATCTGCAAAATAAATGCGCTTGAAAAAAATAACTTCTTTGCCAGCATTAAAACTAGAAGAATTCTTGTTTTGGGAAACCTATTTCTATTGAACTCTATATCCCAATAAACCCTTATTTCCAGATTCTTTATAATCTTTGTGGCAAATTGCCAGTACAATTATGATGGGTCCTGCACATCCTCTTCTTGTGGGGGAGGGTTCAGGGCGCAGTTTCCTGCCCCTGAACTAGGGTATTTACTGTCCCACTAGTAACTCGGAGAAGGGTAGTGGAGAGGGAGGAACTCAGGCCCACCCTCTACTCCGGGTCCCAGCCCAGGGGCCCTAGGTCATTTGCTTGGTCATTTAGTAGCATGGAGGAGTCCAAAAATAATGCAAGGCATCAGACAGACATAAAAAGCAAAGGGCAGATGCCTCCTCTTTGACCACTAATATTGAGGGTAAGTGCTTCATAGCATCATCACCTTAGTCTTGTTTGGATTCAGATTTTGTGCTAATTTTTGTGCTAATCAAGGAAAGAGCTGAAAATTGATGGTATTTCCTTTTGATGAAAAGGAGATGTAGAGCTGGGTGTTCAAAGGAGTACCGCTTACACTTCAGTCTATATGTTTTTTGCCAAATCTATCAACTGCTTCATGTCTGTTAACAGTCTGAGAGGAAGAACCCTAAGTCACTTCTGTTTACCTCACTGTTTCTTGAACTGGGACATGGGTATTTGATGACCAACAGTATCAAATGCTGCAGAGCTGTCTGGGATCATGAATATGGATATACTTTGTCTATGTAAAATGAGGATGTCATTCACTGTGGCAACAAATACCGTATTATGGTCTGGCCTGAAGCAGCTTGATTGTGAGGGGTTCAAGGTACTGAGAGGTGACATTAGAAACTCTTTTTTGCTCTCTACTCAGTATTTAAGGTAACCTTATCATAGCTACTTTGTAAGTTGAATTCCAGATTGGAAGTCTGAGTGCAGAGGTCTGCACCAGTTGATTCTGATGCAGAATTGGGGCCATGACATGGTGAGAATGGCATTTCCACTCTTTTTAAGGAGGTTGTTTGAAAGGAATCTCTAACGCTAAACACAGAAATGAAATTGTCAAACTCTGTCTTTGGCATCAGAAGCTCCCTGAGATCCTTTTTTATATATCTTCTAAGACACACAACAACAACAAAACAGATAAAGGTACTGAACTACTTTGGAATGGGATGGGGTAAAGTTAGATATAGAATCCAGCCTGTCATACTCATACAAGAAGTGTGCAGCCTAAAAAATTTCCCTCACCCCCATGTGACTGGAGAGGTGTTAATGGACCACTTCACCTTGAATAGTCCATTGAAATGTTTGACTACTTATGCTGAACAATTTGTTCCACCTTGTATTTAGCTGTGACACTGAGTGTGTTTCCCAGACTTGAAGAGCTAACTGTAGCTTGAAATATTGTCTCTCTCAGGGCAGGTCTACACTATGGGGTTAAGTTGACCTAAGTTACGCAACTCCAGCTATGTGAATAACATACTTAGAGTCGAGGTAGTTTAGGTCAACTTATTGCAGTGTCTACACCGCACTGGATTGACAGGAGAGAGTCTTACCTTACCTTACATGTCTCATTCTGGTGGAGTACTAGAGTCAATGGGAGAACAATCTGCGATTGATTTAGCATATCTTCACTAAACCCGCTAAATTGACCCCCGGTGGATCGATCGCCGCAGCCTCTATCCAGAGTAAGTGTAGACATGCCCTCACCAACAGAGGTTGGTCCAAGAAAAGATATTACTTCACTCACCTTGTCAGCCTACAAAGTGACATTCACTGCTTTAAAACTTAGCCACTGAAGTTATGTGTAGTTTGAAATTTTGACAAATGATGGCTGCACCTGAAGAATTTTTTAAATCTAAATACAGAATTAAGTATTTGGCCATTTTAAATAAATAAGAAATGTTCCATCATCTTTTCAGATAAATAAATCCTAGATTTTCCTATACTTCCAGTCTGAAAAAGCTTTGAAGTTCCATTTGGAGAGGGAAATCTTAGTTTCCAAATGTTAGCTGACTGGAAATCTGTCTGCAGCTTCATCATATTTCCAGTACATCCTGATATTGGTCAGGTTGGAAGGAGAATTTCTTGTGATATTGTTATCCATCCACTTCCAGTCTTGGATGAAACTAGGAAGTTCAGAACTACATACTTTTTTTTAACTGAATTTTTTTCCGGCATGCAAAGGTTTATATTCAGCTCAACATTTTTCATCTAGTCTTAGCGTGAGGAAGAGGCAAAGGCTTACTCTGATTAGGCAAGTAGCAATTCAACACAAAATAAACATTCTCTTTTTTTTTTAAGCAAACTATGCACCTCAAGACATTTCAGTGTTTGAAACTTAGATCTGTTTCCTAAGTCTAGCCATATTTTTTTTCTTATGGATTTTCACTGTTTTTGTCTTGATAGGGAATAATACTTACCTAAACCATGGCAAAAAACCCAATCATTTAAAAACAAAAACTTCAAATTGGTTCAACAGAATCGCATTGGAAATCATGACATTGAAGACTCTACAAAAAAGCTGAGTGTTTGAAATAATACTTAAATACTAGGTTCATGCTGTTTTTTATTTTAAAGTGGAAATCTTGAAAAGGTTGAATATGCTATGCAAACACAGTAATTGAGGATGGGATGAGGGGGAACCAAAATAAAAAAAAAAATCAAACAATAAAAACAAATAAAAGCCACCAAACTAAAATGCTAGGTTATGGACAAAACACTTAGAAAGTCCAAATGCATTATTACCATTGCATTGTATCAAAGAGAGAGAGACATACGTATTTTAGTAAATGTCCTATTTATTAGCTTATTCCACCATCTAGTGGACAGCTGAAAATGATAGTGTTGAGTTGATTTCAGTATCTTGCGTAATGCTTACTGAAAACTTACAAAAGACTGATTTTTCTAGAAGCTTCGAGCTTTTCATAGATCTTTTCCTGATAGATATCTGCTGCTGATTTGTGCTGTTGATTTTAAGAACCGATTTAGAGCCTTATTTTGTGCCTTGTTACATCCGTTTAACACAATAGAATTACACTGGTGTAAGACCAGAAGATCAGTGTATGTGTGGGAGGGTGGGGAATGGAGAAATAATCTCTTTCAGATTAAATGAAAGTCAGCCCTCACCTTCTACATCTCATTGTGGTAGGAAAGTTTTAACATTGCTTGAAGTCCGTCACCATCTGCCAGTGGTAAGACTTGTGCTCCTAAGTCAGATACGAGATTTTGAAAATCCCCTTACGCACCTAAATATGGACTTCGAAGACTAATTATAGGCTCCTGTTTTTGAAAAAAATTGTCATAATAATTAGGACCATTTCTATAGATCTCACCCTTATTTTTTTAAAAGTACTAGGAATAGAGACAAGTTTCATTTATGAAACCTGCTTTTTTTATTTGTGGTAAGTTCAAATCAAATTCCACCTGAGAGGATACTTTCCTTCTCTCTCCCCACGTATACGAATATAATTAGGAGAGAAGGTTAAATTTGTCAGTAGTACTTTGTGAAAATCAGTTGTAGTAATAACCGCCACATAAACATCAGACTAATGTAAATGCATATGTTCAGCAATGACCATGTGCCTGAATTTATGTATCTATTTATATTGTACCACTATGTCTTTCCAAAAGAGCCCATTCAATTTGTCAGTAATCCATTAAAAATGGAGGTCTTTATTACTTTCTTTAGTTTCCTTGTAGGCAAAACCAGAAATGAGACTGCGAGCCCATTCATTAGTATTCACAAGGTTTCTTGTTCTCCTACTTAGGTTCTATACTTCAGTCTGTGCCCTAGCAATTTCCACAATGATAGATAGCAGCACACAGGTCTGTTATCACTGTGGTAGTCTCCCATAGCAATTTCTACAGTGATGGCTTCAAGGGGGCACAGTAGTAGTGGACACAGCCAATTAATTTTGTCTACCCTTTTTCTTTTCATAGTTTGATACTGTAACTGAATGTCAAGTGAAAATTGCAGTTCTTGTCCCTAAAACATATCTATCCTCAAAACAATATAGATAAGCATCAGAATAGGTGGTGCTTATCCAAACTGTGAATGCTTGAATCTCTTGAGATTTGCATATCACTAATTAAAGTTTAGAGATGCATGTGCCTATAATTAGCAGGGTTTTTATGACTACAGTGGTCCAATATTCTTCCCTATGATGGACAGACTTGTGGATTTCAGATCCCAGAGGAAAACTCTTAGGCAATGTCATATAGTTTTCTTTTCCCCCTATTGCCTCATGCAGTTTTTTTCTGAGGGGGCGGAGATGTTCTTCTGCCATGTGATTAAATGACTGATAGGCATTGCAGCAATCACATGCCTCAAGAGAAGCTCATCCCATTGTGAATGTACAAAATATTGCATAACCATGCCCAATCCTGTAACAGTTCTGCAATTTGACGATAGGAAGTCAAACTGTGCTTCCCGCAGAAGTGTGAATAGTGGAAAGCTTTGTCTGGCCAGTGGGAAGAAAAGGAGTTGTGGCTCCTCTAAGGGTTCCCCTCCTCCTTTGGGTTCAGAGGATAGGGCAGGGAGCATATCCCTTGAGCCAGAGGCTGACCAGAAGGAAATCAGGTGGGCTGGATCATGTGTACCTATGGGAGGAGAGGTATTTACATATCCTGTCCCCTTTTGGCCAAGGTTAGGGAGTAAATTATTCACTATCTGGGAACCTGATTGGGGGTGTGGAGGGGTCAGTCAAGCTAATTACTTAGCATCTCCATGTGGAAGGGGTCCAGTGAAAATACGGGATCTTGTTCCATACGGGATCTGATTCCCTGGTGCTTGGAATTAGCAATGGACTTAAGAGAAGGCATCCCCTAAGGAAGCTGAGGGAGAGGAGTTGGGTAGGGTTGTCGGGCATCCGGTTTTTGACCACAGCACCCGGTGTGACCCTAACTGCTCTGGTCAGCACTGATGACTGGGCCATTAAAAGTCCAGTTGGTGGCGCAGTGGGGTCCAGGGCTAAGGCAGGCTCCCTACCTGCCCTGGTTCCGCATGGCTCCTGGAAGTGGACGAGAGGTACTTGCGATCCCTAGGCACATGGGTGGCCAGAGAGACTCTGTGTGCTGCCCCTACCTGAGTGCTGGCTCCACAGCTCCCATTGGCCAGGAATCATGACCAATGGGAGCTGCAGGGGCCGTGTCTGCAGGCATGAGTGCAGTCTGCAGAGTGTCCCTGGCTGCCCATGTGACTAGGGGTTGCAGGAACCTGGCGGCTGCTTCATGGGAGTCGTGGTAAGCACTGACAGGACCCCACACTGCAAACCCCCTCCCACACCCTAAGCCCCTGCCCCAGCACAGAGTCTCCTCCTGCACCCAACCTCCCTTCTGGAGCCCTGCACCCAACCTCCCTTCTGGAGCCCTGCACCCAACCACTCCAACCCCCTGCCCAGTCTTGAACCCCCCCAACCCCTCGTCCCCAGCCCCCCCCCCCAGAGCCCACATCCCCAGCCTGAGCCCTTACCTCCACCCCCACACACACACTTCAACTCTCTGCCTCAGCCCGGAGCCACCCCAGAGCCTGCACCCCCAGCAGGAGCCCTCACCCCCCCTCTACCAGCATCCAACCCTCTGCCCCAGCCTGGTGAAAGTGAGTGAGGGTGGGGGGAAAGCGAGTGACGGAGGGAGGGGGGGGATGGTGCAAGCGGGGGATGGGGCCTTGGAGAAGGGGCAGGACAGGGGTGTTCAGTTTTGTTTGATTAGAAAGTTCCCAACCCTAGGGCTGGGGCACCTAACAACTGGTGCAATCAGAGGACAATGCTCTTTCTCCAGCCCCTTATCCTTTGTCCAAGGGGAGGGCAGCTGGACAGGTTTGGAGGAGTGGAGGGGCTGGTGACAGCCCTGTCCAAATATGTGGAAATGATTTAAGGAAAGATAATGACCCGCACTGTACAATTTATTGCCATGTATTTCCCAAATGAACTAATACAGTTGCAGAGTAATTAAACTACATCCTTTGCATCTTGTCTTCCTTTCTGTGTGGCTAAGATGATTGGCTGATAGTGAGCCAGGTCTATAGCTATGTTATGCCTTATAACTCGAATTGCTGTTCATTTGTCATTCCAGTGGCTCTGCATATGCATCAGTGTGATGGGTACCCTTTATGTCAGTGTTACTGAAATTGGGTCAGAGGTCAGTGGGTAATTTGTGCTTGGAAGACAAGAAAGCATGATGATGGGAAGGGAAGTGTGGTGTGGTTATTGTCCAACAGTTCATCGATTGTGCAATAGGATCCAGTATTTTCAAAGGCGCATAGCATCCTGCCCCATGTACAGTAATTTTCTGTAACAAGATTCAGTCACAACTTCATGTTGAAAGCAGTGTCCCTGAATTTTGTCTCTCCCCTCTGCCAAAAAAGAAATGCATCAACTGATTTAAAATTGATCTGTAGATTTAACCTGAGCATATTTTTTTAAAAGGTCACCAACTGTTACAACTTTGTCATTATATCAAAAATAAAAAATTAAGATCTTAGCACTATTTTTCAATATACTCACTAATGAATCTTGACGAGCAAGTCAAATGAACGGCTGATCTAGATGGATGGATGAAAGAATGACAAATAATTGAAGATCAGTAATAAAATGTTTTTTTCAGTAACAATATTAACTTTCAAACTGGATTAGCAAAACTTAAAAGTGCTTAACAGTTAAACTAAAATGTTAAGTATGAAGTTGGTTGAATAGGATGAAGCTGAGGATTATCAAGTTTAGGGAATCATAATTTCCCCTACAGAAAGTCAGCTGGATCTGTTTTTGATGATACTGGCTGAATGCTCAGGAGTGGTCTAATTTATAAGAGGAAATCAAGGCTGTCAGAATGGTTCTAGGGATATGAAGGTTACGTTTCATAGGATACTGCTCACCCATGAACATCCTTTTTATGAAATTCTGGTAAATAATGTACACAATTTCATTGGGACAGTTCCACACTCCTAAAACTTTGAGCACTTTGCATTTATGTATTAATAGTTCTCTTTTGCATTTTCATGTTTCAAAGTATACCTTTTGCTTATTTTTCCCCATGTAAAATTGCAAACAGAAGCGGTACAGCACCGGGTTTCTGCCATATGGAAAAGGAGCAGGTCGGCGCATGGGGTGCTGCTTCTGCCCTCACGACCCTTCAAGAGGAAGCAGGTAGAGCAGTAGCAGCTGGTCTTCAGCATGGCTCCCCACTAGCAGAATCTTATGGCTACGGTACTGTGGGGACAGAATGCGCTTAGGCAACTGTGCACCCCTGCACTGCAGGGAGCTCCAAAGAGGGTGACAGTTTACTCGGTAAAGACAAGCTATTGAAGTGATTATACTAGTGGTAACTGCAGTGTCTTGTAAACACAGGCGCACATGCAGTGCAATGTATTCTTGTTTGCAGAGCTCCAACCATTTGTTCATATGCTAGATTAATTTTCAGCAGTAGGGTTCTCCGATTACAACACAGTGGTGCAAGCACATTTTATGCTGGGACTTTAGGCCTGAATTTCTCATGTGTCAAACAGCTGACGATGTCTCTATTTCTAAGAGTAGTTTTAGGTTGGGTAACAATTAGCTAGGTGGGAAAATAATCAGACACTTGCAAAATTGTCATGAAGTCATTTATTCTTGATCTTTTTCTTATACATAATATGCTTTATTCATAGATGTTCATGAGCAATTCTATATACAAGCTCAAGCTAACATTTAATATACTGTTGTCATAAATATAAAGGGAAATTTAAACACCTTTAAATCCCTCCTGGCCAGAGGGGAAAACCCTTTCACCTGTAAAGGGTTAAGAAGCTAAGACAACCTCGCTGGCACCTGACCAAAATGACCAATGAGGAGACAAGATACTTTCAAAGTTGGAGCAGGGGGAAACAAAGGGTTCTCTCTGTCTATTGCTTTTGCCAGGACCAGAGCAGGAATGCAGGTTAGAACTCCTGTAAAAAGTCAGTAAGCAATCTAGTTAGATATGCGTTAGATTCTGTTTTGTTTAAATGGCTGATAAAATAAGTTGTGCTGAATGGAACGTACATTCCTGGTTTTGTGTCTTTTTGTAACTAAAGGTTTAGCCTAGAGGGATTCTCTATGTTTTGAATCTAATTACCCTGTAAGGTATTTACCATCCTGATTTTACAGAGGTGGTTCTTTTACTTTTTCTTTAATTAAAATTCTTTTTTTAAGAACCTGATTGCTTTTTCATTGTTCTTAAGATCCAAGGGTTTGGGTCTGTGTTCACCTATGCAAATTGGTGAGGATTTTTATCAAGCCTTTCCCAGGAAAGGGGGTGTAGGGATTTGGGGGGGAAAGACGTTTCCAGGTGAGCTTTTTCCCTGTTATATTTGTTAGACGCTTGCGGATGGCAGCAATAAAGTCCAGGGACAAAAGGTAAAATAGTTTGTACCTTGGGGAAGTTTTAACCTAAGCTGGTAAAAATAAGCTTAGGGGGTTTTTCATGCAGGTCCCCACATCTGTACCGTAGAGTTCAGAGTGGGGAAGGAACCTTGACAACTGTTAAAACTGTATGTCTAGAAAGCTAAAAGTATTGGTTAAAACATAAGCAGCTTGAGAAGTAAGGCTTTCTAAAGCATTTTGTAACAGACCCCATAGTCTGAGGAAGTTTCCTTGCCAAGGAAACAATGACTATAAAGAATGCTGCAAATAGTTTGGACCATGTTGTATATTTATTTAGAAATACAATTGATAAGAAATATATATCTGTAATCACTACCAAGTATAACAAGATATTTGTTTGGTCTTTAAAGAATGATACATTTAGTTGATTCTTAAGAAGCCAATGTAAAATGAAAATCTCTTACCATGAAACTTACAAAAATGATTTATGATTAAATGGCAACAAGAGAGACAAGGTGGGTGAGAATATCTTTTATTGGACCAACTTCTGTTGCTGAGAGAGATGAGCTTTCGAGCCGTACAGAGCTACAAGGCATTTGTGGCTGACTGAGAGTGGAACAGAGATGGCTTAACGTAGAAAGTACTCACAACTCAAGGGATGGGAATAGCTTAATACTAGTGTACAAGTATCTACAGCTGTCTTGTCTTACTGTTTCATTATCATCAACATTAATGGGGATGAACCAAGAAAATGAGACAAATTGCTTTAAGTTGTTGCATAATTAACTACTAAACAAGTGCAGAATGTGAAGGACAGTCGAAGGGACATGAGGAGATTCTATAGATAGACTCTATGCTAATTTCGATATGGATATTTCAGTAGACAGAACAAGGTACTGCCAAAGAAATTGTAAACTGGGATTTAACATGGAGTCATGGCAAGATGGCCAAAGACCTCACCACAGGGATCCCCAAGGGAAACAACCTGTGGATATAGGTTGCTGACTAGAGGTTAACCAGTGCATGCTGAATAGTTGCCATGCTATGATGTCTTTTACAAACTGGTATGGCCGAACATGCCTTACAAAAACTGGTCTATAAGATGTTTACGTGACTGTGTGAACTTTGTTCTGGCTTCTAAGCAACAGTGTACAATTGCAAAAATGTCTCAAAGGAGATGCATCATTTTCTCTTGGATGAGGAGAAGAGCCCAAATCTGTATTTTTGTTAGATGTTTCAAATCTTTTACAGGAGCCTGGATCACCCCCACATTAACTTTGCCAAGAAGAGAAATCTAGATAAATAGGTGTGTATTCAGCACTTTGCTCAATGAAGTTAACATACCCTGACAAAAAGGACTGAAAGAAAGAACTGGATAGCCTCTGAGAACACCTATTAATTCATTCCTCTAAAGTCCTGAATTTCAAAATCCAGAAAGAGAACAAGAATACAGCTGTCATAACACCTGAAATTAATGGCTACTTGAGATAGATTGAAAACTATTTTAATAGTATTTTTCTATTAAAAATAGCTTTCAATCTGCCTCAGGTAGCCATTCACTGAAATTGTGAACATGACCTACAGAATACACCTTACATAGATTTACTTTACCCAAGAGATGACTTGGTTATATTCAACTAAATGCTTCTCAGGAAGTACATACCTGAGTTAATCCTAATAAAATAACTGTATAATGCATGTTTTTAACAAGTTTAATTTTACCTATTTAGAAATAATGCTAACTTTAAAAGTCATTGAGATTGTTGGGGTTAGCTATATGAGGCAGTTAATATAATAAGTTTTACTGGTAAGAGGAAATTATGCTTACCTATAGCAAAATATAGTGAAGAGAAATCTTGAGTATTTCAAAGAGATCAGCTTAGAAATCACACACATTTTGTGGTTTACAAAAAAAAAAAAATCCTGACATCTGTCTTAGACAAAAGAGAAGGAAGCATTGAATTGGCTTATAAAGTAAATCTTTCTGCCACTGTTTGAATATTTGGTTAAAGTGACGTAAAGAATGTACAGTACTGGTGAAATGCCAAGGAAACTAAAATAGCTTTAAATCATCATTTGTATAATTAAATTTGGAGGGGGCGGAGGAGAATAAAAAAGCTTGGCCTTGAGTATCTCTTTAAAGTGTGTGTGTGTGTTAGGGATTGCATTAAATTGACATCTTTAATAATAAAGTAACTTTAACTTTAGAATTGTTTAAACTGTCAAGGGCACCCTATAAAATAATTGGCACATACGCTTGACTCGCTAAATTAAGACAAACTCTGTGTCCTATCTCACAGCTGGAAATAGACTTTTATCTGAAGTATCCTTCAGAAGAATCCATTTCAAAGATTCAATGGTCTATAAAAGAGAGGGGTACATAATCCCAAATTATCTACCTTTCACCTAAGAAGACAAAGACACCAGCCCTTTGACTTTGGGAGATAACTGACGGAGCTCCTGGGACAGAATTTATCTTGATGGAAACGTGGTGAGGATTTTACCCTGAACCAAGTCTAGCTTGTTAAGTTTTAGGTACTAGAAGACTTTTTATATTTATTCTTTTGTAGCCATTTTTGACTTGTATTTACTTAAAATCTATCTCTTTGGAATTATATAAACTTAATCTAATCCAGTACTGCATTTCAAGTGAACTGTTTTGTACCTCCGGTTAAAGTAACAAACTGTTGGATATTGGATATTGACTCTTTAAAGGAGCAGTGAATCTGGGCATTTCTCTGATTGTTCCAGGATAGGGCTGGACATTACAGAACACACATTTATTGGGAAATTCAGGGTTGTGGAGAGAGTCACTTTACCGGTTGTTGAACAAGGCTGGTGGAGACCAAAGAAAGTCTGTGATAGTACAGGTAGGCTCCTGGATCCAAAGCATGGGACCAGGACTGCCCAATACATAGACCATAGAAAATGGATTTCTCTTTCTCTAATTAGAGTTTGAGTTCTGTCCTCTGGGATAGGCATTATGCCATATTGATGACACTCCATTCCAAATGCTGGGAAAGCAGAATACCTTTCTGAGTGGGGATGTGACCCACTACATCTTTTGCAAATGTTTTGAAACCCAGTGTTTTTTATCTTGAGACTTGCTCTGTAAGCACTTCAGGTTTCTATGTCTTTAGCTAATTGTGTGAGTTAGAGAAATCACCTTGCAAAAGAAACATGGGCAAAGAACATGGACTGCGTGTGTGTTGAGCCCTCATGTCAACTTGGGGAAGGAAAACTTGGACATGGAAGTAAAGGACGGGGGCTGGGGGAGGGTGGAATAGCTACAGCATTAAGAGATGTACTTAAAAGCAAAAGCCAGACAAACCATGATTTAGTTGTAAATTTTTTCACTTGAGAACATTGTAGTTATAATGCAACCTGTAGAATTATTGTAATCAGATGTGATTAAATGTTTAAATAATCTTCATTATAACTGTAACTTGTTTCATTTCTTTTTAATGACTAGTATGTCAAGATCCAGGGTTGCCATAATTGTTGGTTAGAGAAATTGCTCCTATATTTTTCTGCTGAAAGAACAGTTTAAAGCGCCATTATAGAAGAACTGAAGGGCATGTGCTGAACAGGGAAAGCAAAATGAATAAATGACTCTCAAAAACTTGGATGATCAAAAACATTTTTATTACATCTAAGACATATATAGTATAATTTGTCAGAACTGAACATAAATTCCTTTGACACAAAACTATACTGTTTAATGAAAATAAGCTACACATGGATGGAATCCGCCACTGAATGCTCTGTCAACCTCCTGCATTCCAAGAATAGTTGGTGACAATAAATATGGAGAAAAAGTAAAGAACTTTCTACTCAATTTTACACATCATTTACTGTACCTGCACTGATTCCCCGATTTAATGGACATTTTTCAATGTCACATGCAACATTAGGAGGAAAAGTTATTTTATAGGTTACCTGAGCTGCTCAAAGTGAGCCACTTATCAATACTGGATGGATGGACATACAGACTGACAGATGCACATGTACACCAATATCTCTTTTCCAATAGTGTTCTTGACCATTTTTTTTCAGATTGATCTAAAAATAACTTCCCATGGGCAAGAAAAATCACTTTCACTTGTGCTATTTGTTGTGTATATATCTACAAAATATGTTAATATATGCAGCAACAAAACACGTTGCTATATGCAGCTTCATATAGTAAGAAATAGACTTGATTGTAGAAATAGGTTTGATTGTACTTCCATTAACAACAGAATTTTCTCAGTTTATCTTAGGTAAGAGAAGGATCAGGCCCAGTGTTGGTTGCATGGTGTAGTAATAGTAAATTAGCATGGCAAATCAGTGCTTCACAAAGTTTGGTAATAAATTCCACAGAGTTTCGGATTTGATAAATCTGATTGTTCTTCTTTGGTCATTGGGTCTTGATTGAATTGACAAGTTGCAGTAACCCAAATTCTCCCCATCTACTATCACTGATAGTATGAAGGAGCTGTTATATTTCCATTAATACAATTCCATATAGATCATATAACTTGACAGACGAACACTCTCAGAATGTAGGAGGAAAGACCAAAACAATTACAGCTTTATTTTTTTCCCCATTTCATAAAATTCTAACTAAGGTATTATGCTATTTCCATTTGGGAGAAGGGAAAACTTTATGGGTAAGACACTGGACAGGGCTCAAGATCTAAGGTAAAATTTTCAGAAGTGTCTAACTGATTTAGGAAAATCACTTTTTTGAAAATGGGACTTAGGCTCCAAGTAAGTCATTTAAGCACTTCTGAAAAATTATCTTTTACTTCCTCACTCTACCTGTGTTTTTAAACAGGTCAGAATTTGGCCATAATGACCACATTTTCAGAAAAAACATCTAAATTGCACTCCCAGAACTTGCGTGTGCACCTGTTTACCAAAAAAACCCCAGGAATTTACAGTGATCATATGATGTGTATGTGCACAATTATCTGTTTACTGTGTCAGATGCCAAACTCTGTGTGTGTATGTTAATTTTTTGAACACCATTTCAGAGGCTCCTATGAAAACCTTAGCACTTAGATTTCAGCCTAGCAACAGTATAGGCCTCTGCCTGTAAATTTTCTGGGAAAGCAAAGCTCAAATAGATATCTCTGTACATATGTTATGATTTTGTTCTACAGTCCTGTGGCACTGAGCTCGGGGGATAAATAATCTGTCATCTAAATCTTTATATCACGCTTGTCAATAGGATCTCAGTAAGCTGACTTTTTTTCATTAACTATTGATCTTTACTCTGGGAAAAAATGTGTTGTCAATATTTCAATGGGCATCAGAGTTTATTTTTAGATTCTCTGTGATTTCCAAGAAACGTATTGTCACAGCCAGGCAGGTCATGGGTTGCCAGAGCTAGTAGTCATAAACAGAGTTTCCAGTCACAAGACAGAGAAGTAAGCTGGCTCAGGATACCTGGAGGTCAGGACCCCGAATCAGATGCCAGGAAATTAAGCCGGGGATCAGGAGCAAGAAGCACAAGGCACACAGTGCAAAACAGGATGGATCCCAGTTCTGACAGCTTCTTGTTCCTGCTGCTGGCTTAAGTAGGGCCAGCAGGCCAATCAGCTGCTCTAGGACTTTGCCAATAAGATGGCAGGGGGAAAGCCTCAAACTGGAGCTGGGCTTCATGGGTCCCAGGTAAGCAAGCATTAGCAGGCTGCCAGATGGAGGGTTGGAACATGACTGTTCCGATAAACCCTGCAAATCTGAGACCAGTGGGTCATGACATCTATCCTGGAAATTGTTCAGATTGGATGTATCCTCTTGGAAAAAAACTTTCACAACAGGAGTGCTGTTTTAAATTTATAAAAATGAGTTAATGTAGCAAATTTTGCTAAGATTTGGCTTCCTATATATGATTTTCATTTAATCTATATGTTTCATATAAATGTATAGTGCTTACTATTGAACTACTTCATACTGTACTAATATCATTTTTGGCATAATATTATGAAATCCCATTTTTTAGGATCATTGGGAAATATTATTAGCAGACATTGAATTATTTTATCCATAAAATAACCAGAGTTCTCTAAAATACCATATGATAATTCCTAATGCATGCTCATACACTGTTTGAAAATGAAATCTCTCTCTCTGACGATTTTTCAAAGAACAGAACTAAGTGGTACATTTCATAAATGGAATGCCAAACAAGTTTAGGTTAAACATTTGAGAGTGCTAATGACAGAAGTAGATACAAAACTTGAACCTTGCCCTCTGATGCTTTTCACTTCAGTTTCAATGGGTCTGCTGTAAGTGGTTACAGAATCAGGCCCCTATTGCTGAAGTATTGTTTCTCAAACTGTTCTTAGCAGCTTGAGCTATAAGTTTAGTTAAACATTGTAATTTGCAGACTTGCATAATGCTTTTTTTTCATGCCAGAACTCTCACTAAAAAGATAAAATTAAAGTATTTTACAACAAAATCACCAATTTCACCAATTTACTACAATTTTTTTCAGGGGGTCAACAAGCATGTGGACAAGGGGGATCCGGAGGATATTGTGTACTTGGATTTTCAGAAAGCCTTTGACAAGGTCCCTCACCAAAGGCTCTTAAGCAAAGTAGCTGTCATGGGGTAAGAGGGAAGGTCCTCTCCTGGATTGGTAACTGGTTAAAAGATAGGAACCAAAGGGTAGGAATAAACTGTCAGCTCTCAGAATGGAGAGAGGTAAATAATGGTGTGCCCCCGGGGGGTTTGTACTGGCACCAGTCCTATTCAGCATATTCATAAATGATCTGGAAAAAGGGGTGAACAGTGAGGTGGCAAAATTTGCAGATGTTACAAAATGACTCAAGATATTTCAGTCCAAAACAGACTGCGAAGAGTTACAAAGGGATCTCACAAAACTGAGTAACTGGGCAACAAAATGGCAGATGAAATTGTGTTGATAAATGGAAAGTAGTGCACAGAGGAAAACATAATCCCAGCTATACGTATAAAATGATGGGGTCTAAATTAGCTGTTACTACTCAAGAAAGAGATCTTGGAGTCATTGTGGATAGTTCTCTGAAAACATACACTCAATGTGCAGTGGCAGTCAAAAAAGCTAACAGTGTTGGGAATCATTAAGAAATGGATAGGTAATAAGACAGAAAATATCATATTGCCTCAGTATAAATCCTTGGTACGCCCACATCTTGAATACTGTGTGCATATGTGGTTGCCCCATCTCAAAAAAGATATATTGGAATTGGAAAAGGTTCAGAAAAGGGCAACCAAAACATTTAAAGGTATGGAACAGCTTCCGTATAAGAGAGATTAATAAGATTAGTACTTTTCATCTTGGAAATGAGACGACTAAGGAAGGTATGATAGAGGTCTACAAAATCATGACTAATATGGAGAAAAGTAAATAAAGAAGTGTTTGCTCTTTCTCATAACACAAGAATTCTAGGGGGGTCACAATTTTCTAATTGTTTAAAAATGTGAATACGCTTGAAAAGTAACAGACCAAAACACTTATATTTGCCTGAAGCTTAAACGCTATCATATTAAAAAAACAAACACAGGGGTCTAACATGTATTACAAATTTTAAAAAAAAAAGATTTACGGTTGAAAGTGTGTTTCCACTGCTAAAATGTTAAAGTAATTGGACAAGGAGCTGACATAATAATTTGTTTACTTAAACTGGGCGGAGGGGAATCTCATATTCAAAGGATGTATGTATGTTTGCAAAGAGGGAAGAGATTGGGGAATCTATTCACTTAAGAAAAAAAAAAATCTCATAAGAGGCAAGAAACGCTTGGCAAACTAATATTATTTGTCAGATTCTGGAACTATACTTGAATTTATCTAAAATATACTGAGTACAGTGACTATGTAGCATGACATTCAGCTAATGTAATTTTGAAGGCCAGCGGAATAAAAACCTTGTTGGGAGATCTGGTGGGAGAGGGAAATATTTTAAAATGTTATATTTGGCTCTATTTAATCTATTCCTAAAGCAAAAATAAATAACTTGCCCAAAGTATTTTTATGGGGTCCAGGGATGATTACACAGTATCTAGAGAGGTGAATTCTATAAAATTCATTCCATTCCTTTCTTCTATATTGTAGAATAATTTCTACAAGGGGATTGAGACCACCTCCAGCACATCAGATTATAGAGGGTGCTGCACGGGGGCCCTTGTAGGTGTTCTGTCCTGCCATCACTTCCCCTGCAGATGCAAAGGAGAACCATTTTCCCCAGAAGTGCTTGACAGCAACAATCCAGCCTGTGTTCATTGGCATGTTAGTTTACTTGTCTTTTACAGAGGTTTTTTGGGTCTTGTTTCCTATCATTTTTGTCACTCCAGTACCGAGTAAGTCCACCTCCAACTACTTTGGACCCTTCTCCATCACCTTTATTCTCAATTCCTCCTCCGTTGCTCCCTCTCTGCAGTGCCATCTACCCTCTTTCATTAATCTCAGAAATGAAAAACCTAAAATGCTGCTATAATAATTCTGCTTCTGCACAAAACAAAATTCAGCAAAAGGCCCAAAATTAGTCTTCCAGGAACATTTTGAAATGTCCTCTGTGCTCATAAATGTTTACAGAATAGTGAAGAAGATTGAGGACATGTTTGAGTCGAAGTGTGATTTAGAATGAATTTGCAAAAACCAATCTCACTATTCACCAAGCACTAATCTCCATTACCACATAACATACTTAGAGCTCTTAAAATGAAAGGCTTGTGAAGTCAAGTTGCAAGATTTCTCTCATGTGGCACCTACTTAGTGTTTGTTTTCCCACTCTGTATTTGCAGGAGACTTTAAACACCAAGATTTTTGCCAGCCCCATCTACCCCCAAAAGGTGCTTGTTTTACTGAATAATTGTTTTACATTTCATAACAACATACACTCTTGTGGCTATGTTGGTAACCAGAGTGGTAACTCGTTCAGCATCACTAACAGCAGAATTCTTAATTGGTTCCTAGTGTACAGCTGAACTGATGGACTGAAACAGAAATTTCAAAGCATGGTCATTTCTGTGACTTTACAAAAATCTGCCATGTCTACTAGGAAAGCATTAGTTGAGCTAGTCAAATCTTGACTGCATTGTAATTTATGCCAATAGAAGGTCTGCATTAGCATCAGTGAGCTACTGCTAAGTGCTAAGGTCAGTTGTGCATTTCATACTTCAGCTGCAGAGGAAGAATTTTATTGCTTTTCATAGTCATGCTGTAGTGAAAAGGGTTCTTTACGATGCCACAGACGATTAATTGAGGTACATTACCTAGAAACTAAAAAGGTCACACATGGAACATAATCGACACCTCATAACCCCTATAACTGATTACAGAAATGCAAATGAGTACTTCTCAGATTCCTCTGAGTAGCATAACTCTTCTCCAGCCTTGAATTAACTCTCCATTTTCTTACCATCTTTATACTTTAAAATGCTTAATTTACCTTTTCAAGTAATATCAGTCTAAGTTAAAAAATTGTACATCCCTATTCATAAAAAGCCTATTAAGTTGCAATTATATTTTTGTATAATGTGCACAGAGAAAGGAACAGAACATATATTCTAAATAAAACACTTCTTAATGCTTCAATAATCCCCTTCAAGGCCACATGTAATACCTGTGGCATAAGAGCTCAAAAAAGGGCAAACATGGATGGAAACTTGGAACTCTACTAGAATTTTAGGTGATGGACAAACAGTGAGATTACTTAACAAAAATATCATAGCACCTTTTATGAGCAACCCCCCCTTCTCCCCAACATATCAAGAATAGGGGTAGGTCAACTAAAGGATAAGATAATGAAAGATGTGGATCTGAGTTCAACCTATTCTATTTCATGCAACATCAAACGTTGGATCCCATTCACTTTAGGAGGAATTGAGTGCTCAGAGTAACTTGTATATTGCCATGGTGTTCATTTTTTAGCATATCTACACAATGATATTGCAAGGTGTCACTGTAGCATTCCTGAATTGTCACACAATATTGCTGTGTAATTTTACTACATGTAACACTGTGACATGCTGACCCATCATTGTGACTAGCATTCATTGGAAAAATTCTGGATCCTTGGCAGCCCACCTTGTGGACTGCTGGGGAACTGAAAGCCTGGAAAGCAGTAGCTTCCAGACATGCAACTGTTTGGCAGTCAAGACTCCCAGAGCTTCCAGGGTCTGTACACCATTCCGAATCCTGGAAAATTTGGGGGATTGTTCTGAACCAGAATGAAACTAAATTTTGAAATATTAAAATGTTCTGGGAAATGTAAAAAGAAAAGGAGTACTTGTGGCACCTTAGAGACTAACCAATTTATTTGAGCATAAGCTTTCGTGAGCTACAGCTCACTTCATCGGATACATTCACCCACAGGGACAACAGCAATCTTCTGCCTTCCTTTGGTGACCCCACTGTGCAGAGCAACTTGAAAAATCTGGCTTGGGTTCCACAGTAGCTATGCTGACAAACTGCTTTTTTGATTTCCTCATGTTGCCTGGTATCCTCCTTCCTGAACAGCAACACACCTCTTTTTGGCATTATGCTGGTCACTTTGTCTCTAATCTTCCATGTACAGATAGATGATTTCCCTCTCTTCACCCTCCATTCCCATTGCCATGAGACTGCAGTATTTCCACATGCAGTCCCCAAGCACTCACCATTATCTGCCATTTGGCAGTGGAATTATAGGAAAGCTAAGTATAAAAGCCTGTCTTATTCCACATATTCAACTGTCTTATTGAATTGTCATATTCCACATATAAATCCCCATCTGGATGCTAATCTCCTGGGTAAATAAGAGACACTGAGTAGGAGTCAAGGCCTATTTGAGGGTTTTAAAAATAAATGCATAGTATATGGGGGCAGAGTTGAGACTGACTGTGGAACCTTAACTTTGAATTCCTAGACTTTCAAAGAGTATTTTTTTAAGCATCCTTTTGACTTGCAGCCAGATTCTGCTATGCTTACAAGGGGTAATACTTTTTTCACAAATAGGCCCATTGGGCCAGATCCTCACTAGTATAGATTGACGTAGCTACCTTACCTTTAAGGCAGCTTGTTGATATGCACCAGCTGAGGATCTGGCCCACTTATTGAATGGGGAGTATTCATGAAATAAATAAGGTAAGAGCATTAAATATTTTCCCTTAGAATTTTCTGTTTTGCAAAAATGTTTAAAATCTTCTAGTAAGGCTTTCTTGCTCAAACAATTCTGTGTTTGTAACCTACAATGAGTCTCAGTGAAGATTTTTTTGTTTCCTGGGAATATCTTAAAACAGGCCTGCTGTTCTGAGACTAGTGAATGTACATATTTAAATAGTTTAAAGTGTGTAACTTTATTTTATTTATAAGATAGTGTGAAAAGCTAATTAAGAAAACTCAAGACCTTCAGCTCAGGTCTTGGTAAATACAGTGAGCAGTGTGTGAAGGAGCACTGTGGCACGTTTTCGATTCACATTTAAGGTAGTTTTTTTCTCCCCTTTTATTATTATTGAGACAAAGAAAGCATCTTCGGCCCTATCTAATCCTCACAGTGCCATGATACAGGAGTGGGTGCTCATACCCTTCTATCTTCAGATAGAGGGCAATGGCAGGAAGGGGACAAAGGATTTCCCTCCTAATGCTGCCACATGGAGGAATCCGAGATGTGGAAAGTCTTGTACATATCATATTACGCAGTCATGAGAGAGCTACCATCCCACAACACTACAGCCCCTGCCCTCCCTCCTTGATATAACACTTGAAGGGTGTTGGAGCGTCATGGTCAAGAGAAGGGGACCCAGATAGTGCTACTTTGTCACAGGAATTCATACTAGCAGCAGAAAGAGCAGGGACTGTACAAGTACTGTGATTGTCATCCTAGCCAATTGGTGTAGGTATTAATTCTCCTGGTAACATGTCACCTGAAAAGCAGTTTAATTCAGAAAAGTGTAATAAAAAAAACCCTGAAGACCAATTTAGATTCAAGTTAAGCAGACATGACCTTTGACATGTCAGTTTTCAGCTATTGCAAGTCATTATAGGTAAATAAACACAGAGGGGAAAAGTCTTGCCTTCTTTGAAGTTCTCATTTGAGCATCTTGATACTGTGTCCTAACAAGTAATTAAGGTTTTATAGATTTTTATTTTTAACTAACTAAATCCATCACCCATTAGTCTTTTTAGTAAATGACAGAAAACTTTATACAATTAATATATAATATTGTCTCCTTTGCAAGAGCCACATATTTTCTCATTAGTTTTCTCATCTGTGAATAAAGTTCCTTGCTATTAAATCCAAAATACATGTGAAATGCCATATCTTTGATATTCCAATTACAAGACTTAAAAATCTGGCTTCTTAGAGCACACAGGTGTTGATGATGATCAGCAATATGCAGCACCATTAATGAGCACCATTTGAGTATTATTTACACTCATTTAAAACACTTCTCTGGACTCATTTTAAGGAGAGGTCAAATGTTTGATAAGATACAACCCTCAATTTCTCATGCTGTTCAAATACTGCAATTTGTTCCTCTTTCCCCTTATTCTATCAAGCAGAGAACTTGCTTGTTGTGGACTTTTCTATGTCAAAATGCTTAAACATAAATCTCCCTTATTGCAATATCACTATTTCTTAATTTTTTTAGTCATATAGTGTTTCCATTGTCATCTCTGGGCACCCACTTAAAACTATACCATTCAGTCTATGCTGACATATCTGTGTGTGGTGTCCCTTGTGGCCGAGAAGAAATAAAAACTTAGTTGTACTGAATTTAAAAAGGGTTATTTATGCCACTGAACAGAGGCACAACATGGTAGTTCTCCCTTGGTCCCAAATTAACACAACCCATACTGTCTACTTATCACACCAGGTTTCCCTAAAACCTGGCCTGCACTACACTGTTCTGGAAAGGATTACTGATTAATCCACAATATCAATATTAATGAAGTGCTAGGTCCTTCCTCAAAAAAGAAACTGAACTAACCCTCACCCAACATATACTCTCAGGGAGAAAGCCTTAGTAAAAAGGCAGCGTGCCCTTAAAGTCAACAAATTTGTGCTCTGTCAGATCATCTGGAGACGCAACTCAAGCTAAGACCACTAATAAGACTCCTTATTTACAACCTCCATAAGAAAAGGAAGTGATGTCCCCTCAATTGAAAGACTGTCACCTCCATTGTTTCTTCTTAATATCTCCTACATCGTCCAGCATCACTGTTGTCTTATATAGGTTGTCTTTGTAAATAAGCCCTCATTTAAATCCTGATCTCACCCAGAATCCTCAACAAATGAGCAACCATACCATCAGAGAATCATGAAATGGAGGCATAGAGCTGTGTGTCATCAGTCTACTGATGTTACCGTACCCAGAACCAACTGAATTATGTGATTCAATTTCACTCCAAGCCACCTCCAAAATCATTTTCTCCATCCCTGTTCACAGACCCTCCTTTGACAGAGGTGTGGCCCATCCAGGAGTGGCGTGTGAAAGAACACGTTCCACTGACTTTTCAAGGAAAAGGGTTTTACTCCAGATATTTCTTGATTCTGAAGAATACTGGCAGCCTTTGACCTATTCTGGATCTCAGAAAGTTGAACTCCTTCATCTGAAGATTCAGATTCTGTATGTTTACCATGACCTTCATTATGCCTTCTCAATCCCTTTAAGGCTAGTTTGGGGCTGTTGTTTTCAGCCCCATTTGTTCTCACATCAGTATTAATCCCTCTCATTGAAAATACCTGAGATTTGCCATCAGTTGGCACACTGTCTATATAAGGTCCTTCCTTTCAGACTTTCTGAAGTACCTTTAAGTCTTCATAAAGTGCCTGTCAGCTGTGCTAGCCCAATTCTGCAGACAGGACATCCATGTCTCTTCTTACTTAGGTGTCTGGTAGTTCAGAGCATTGTCCCAAGGAGTTCCAGCAGAAGCCATGCAAACATTCTGCAGTCTGTTTCCATGGTTGGGCCTTCTCACCAACTGAAAGAAATCTCTCACGGTTCCCACCCCGGGCATGACTTTATTCAGGAAGTCCCTGGATTTGGTGCTGGGGAAAGTTTCTGCCAAAGGACAGGTCTTATGACCTGCACAGCTGTAGAACTCTTACTGGAGGATTCATGTCGGTCAGTGATAGTCTTCTGTCTGGTGGATCTAGGTGGCCTCCATTAAGTGTGGCTGAGCATGAGACCTCTCCGGTGCTGGTTGGCAAGATACTATGTCCCCAACATAAATTACAGTATCTGTGTTGTTGATGCTGCCCAGAGAAGAGCTTTACACTCTCTCTAAAGGGACAAAGTTTTAGGGATCTGATCTTTTCATCTTTGTTTCTTGGGCAATGATAGTTTCAGATACCTCCAGCCACAGTTCAGATATTCACTGTCAAGGCCACTGAAATATCTGAGAAGTGAGATTGCATATCAGTAGATTAAAGCTTAGGGCAATCCACTGGGGGTCTGCTGTCTGCTTTCTTACATTCCTTCATCATTACCTTCATCTCCAGCACAGCAATGGTACGATATTGCAAAAAATCTTCAATGCACAATCAATGCATAGAGAAAATGCAACCTAGAAGTCAGATTCATCTTCCATAGACAAATTTGTTTTTAAATGGATTTTTTCTTTTAACTGAGCATAATACTGTCATACAGTTCTGGACTCTGGATGTGTAAAGAATGCTGGTGGTTTTTTTATATCAAATAACAAATTCTACGTTTACTTCAGTGAGAGCTAGACCTATGTCCAAGGGCAGAATTCAATCATACATTTAAAGAATGTGTCTATTCTAGGTTGGCTGGTCCCTGTGACTGAAGTAGATCCAGCTTACTTGTGCCAGAACAGAACTAACTGAGCTGTTAAGGGGTGGGGTTGCACCTGGGGCTAAAAGGGTCAGGAAGAGACCCAGTGAGTCAGAACTGACTGAGAGAAAGGGAAAGCAAGAGAGCTAAGATGCTGCAGGAAGCAGGACTGCCAGAGTCCCCTGGGATGGCAGGTAGTAAGAGCCTAAAATGTAAAGAGTAAGCTGAGGATCTCTGTAGAAGTTTAGACAACAAACTTACCTAAAAGAGACTGTGGATGTGGCCGTGAGCCCTTAGCAAACTGAGGAGAAGCCCTGCCCTGTGACAATGTCTTAACAGAAAACTGAAAGAAACTATTTGGATAAAAAAGAATAACAGGGAAAAGCTCTATCATAGCAGCTAATTAACAATTTCTCAAGATTCAAGTGTATGTGCAGGTCAAAATTTCAGACTACAGTTCAATGGAGGAAGAAGAATTTAAATAAAGTTATGAAAGAGAATTTGAGAGTCAGTATAAAAAATGCTGGGACAGTAATTGGAAAATGAAATCCTTACCAGCGTTGACTGCAAAGGGAGTAAAATTTGGCATGCGTTAAATGAAATGTTACTATACAGGTAATTTATCACTCAAAGTAAGTCTGTCTCAGTCCATTTCATTTTGCTTCATTAGTTCCTCCCCTTTCTCCTTTCATTCATCCTCATCTCAGTCATACACACTGTTTACTTCTCTCCTCCTCCTCTTATAGATGAGTTTGTTTTGGTGTTTAAAGAAAATAAGTCTAATGTATCCCTTTTGCCTAAACCATGTGTGGCGTAGAGATTATCTAGAAGGACTTTGTAAATATATAAAAATCAAGTATCTTGATTGTGGTATTACCGTATGGCAAATGGCAGAAGAGGCATCATGTGAAGACTGATCAGTACAGTTCTATAGATGTTACCGGTGCTTTGTCAACTTTTATTTTATTTCCTTTTGGTTGTCATGTCTCAGTCTGTAGTTTTGTGTGCAGCCTAACTAATCTGTGGTTTTGGTGTCAGCCATGTTTTTTGCTTTCAATTCTTAATTACTAGTCCTTATGCTTCCCCTTCCCCTCTATCCTTATAGTTACATCTCAAAAATGTTTAAGTCTGAAACCTCCAGGATACTAATGAGCCACAATGTCAGGAAGAGATTTAGGACTTTTAGCATATGTGGATAGTGCTAAAAAGCAGAACCTATGCTTTAGACAGTTTGATACGCACCTGTATTGTTCTACAGCTAAAAACAATTAGAGCTGTCTCATTTTTTGTAGACCTGGCTTGATGTCAGTAATTGGACATGACTGAGACCTCCTTTTTTGGAAGACGGGATTAGGGAGGTAAATGGATCAGTATAGTAAAAGTAATGTAATGTGTAGATCTATATGAAGCAAGAGGTTTTCTATGTAACTTTGGATGCACTGTACCGAGTGACCCCATACTTATGCCTGATCAACTCAAGTGTAGTTTAACTGTATGCCAATAAATGAACCTGAGCGATGAGACTGGAGTCAAATGAGTTCTTTGGGAACTGAGTGGAAGACTTCTCGGGGGAACTCGAACAAAAGACATCTTATGTACCTGTACAAATAACTTCCAGCTCATTCCCAGACAAAAAATTAGGTTTAAAATGGAGTTAAGTTTGAGAGTACACTTCAGGACATTAGAGAAGTTATCCTCAAAACAAGTATTATGAACCCAAGAAATTTAGTTAATTTTAAACCTAAAAGAAATCCTGTGGAAACAATTCACTGTAACAACTCTCAAACTGTTGTTTATATTAAAGGTGTAGTTCATATATGACACCAAGATTTATGGCATGTCCAAGAAGAACAGCAAAACCCTAAATCTGTTTTCATGAAGTTTTCTAATTGGAAGAAACTTTATTGAAAAGGAAAGAAGTTTATAACAAATTGTTGACAGAATATTAAGATGATTAACAGCTATTATATAATGTTTCTGGCATCCTGCTATAATTATATTAATTGGAGTTGTGCAAAGCATATGTTATTAGAATATGGGAAAACGTAAATATTTCCATGTCCTTTCATTTCTGCTCCTTACATTTTGCCAGAATCATAAAAATACTTCTGAACCAAAGACCAAATCCAAAATTTTGGGGTTATATTTACAGCCTTTCTCTTAAAAGTAATAGAGGGGGGTGGGGGGAATGCAACAGAGTTCTGTTTGGGTAGCCAGTTGTGCCTGTTCTATCCTATGGGCTGAGCTCTGGCTGGATGACATCTTCCATGATGCATCTGCAACCATGTGACTCTCATGATGCAATACAGTCTCCCTGCTGACTGAGTGGCATGGTGCATCATGGGAGATGGAATCCAGCCAGAGATTCTGGTTCATTTGGTCACAATGGAGCATCAGGAACCTGAACTGCAGCTCCCATGAAGCAATGTGCTACAATAGGAGGAGGCTGTTCAATGTTGGACTGATTCAAAAAAATATTTTGAGTTAGATCAAAAAATCAAAAAGTTTTGATTTGGGTTGAACCAACGTGAAACTAAATATTTTGTAGAAAATCCAATATTTTTTGGCAAAATTTTCTTGTGGAAAATTTTGATTTTGTGGAAATGGAGTTTTCTAACAAAATATTACTATGGAAAATTTCCAATCAGTTTTAATTTACACTCGACCCCTAATTCAAATTTTAAAAATTTCTGGTACATTAGTGTTCCCACAGTCTTCTGCAGATATTGGGATATCATTGCTCTGCCCTACTCCATCTGCCTTCAGGTTAGGGTTGCCAACTGTCCAGGCTTTCCCAGGATCATCCCTTTTTGAGGTCATGTGCTTGGTGCTATAAGGGTGCACAGTGCATGCTGCTAGCTATCCAGCTTTATGGACTCAGCATCATCCTGAATGGCCTCATTTTTTTTGTACCTCGGAGGTGGCAGTCATGCTTCAGGTTCATTTTAGAAGCGAGATTTTGGTGGCCTTTCCCCAAAAACCTCTCTACATACCCCCTAAAATCAATAGCATTTGATAGGACCTCAGTGATGCATTCATTCTATTTTCTTTGCCTGATACTAGGGGCAGCGATGCTTGAGAGTCATTCTCAAGTGGCAGTTGAGGAGTGCCATGTTAAGTATCCTGACACAAGGCAAAACCACTTCTCTGACACAGTCCTCACACATTAGAGAACAGGGAATGCTGACCTGGCTGTTACACCCTGACAAAATTTCCCTCCAGGCCTCAAAGAAACTATTCCCTTCTTGCAACCCTGTGGTGGCATGACCCGAGCATCTGAGTTTCAGCGGCAAATAGATTTAATTAGTGGTACTTTCTGCAGAATTTAATTTGGATAAATCCAATTATGTCTTGGTAATAAGACTACTAAATTTTAATGTCTTTAATGAGTGGTAAAATACACTCAAAAACAAACTGAACAACTCTCTCTGCCCCAAAGGTCTTTAGAGATTAATACATTTAATTGGTTATTGCAAGAAATCAGACCAGATGTGCAAAAAACGATTGATTTTAATAGCTTTTTCCTAAGCAGACCCCAAGCAGGGTTTGATATCATAGGTAAGGAGTTGGAGTGTCCTCCTTTAGCGTAAAGTCTTTCCTACAGCTGGTTGATGAGTGCAGAGCAGCAGAGTTAGTTACTCCTGGGGGAATTCTGCAAGATTGTATGCCCACAGAAAAAACACCTCACCGCAGAATTCCTGTGCTTCCCTGCTGAAAACATCAGGGAAGCCATGCCTGTGTGTGTGTGAGGAGGTCAAGGATGACTATGACCATGGGTGCAGTTTGGGGGGGGGATTGCCCCCCCAAACAGAGACTGGGCATGAGGGGGCACACGATGTTATGTGCCACTTCCTCCCCTCATTTCTGCAAGCGCAGAGCTGCCCAGCTGAAGGAGGCTGCACCTCTGCTCCGCTGACTCTGCAGCTGAATGCTGTCTCCTGGGTCCAAGTGCCGGTCAAGCTCCCCTTCTGTGTGCTGAGAGGCTTCCTGTTTTCTGTGCAATAGTGAGTTCCAGCAGTGGGGCTAGGGGAAATTAGGGAAAGGGTGGTGAAGGGGTTGAGGGAAGAAAGGGGTTGGAATAGGGCAGGTGGAGGGAAATGTGGGAGTGAGAGGAGGGGGCTGGGGCATTGGGCAGTGAGGGAGGGGGATGAGATGGGGAAGAAAAGGGGATAGAGGAATCATAGGGGGAAGCGGGAGCCTGGCATGCAGCATCCCCTGGGCAGCAGCTGGGGCTCCCCCATTAAGCAGGCCTATCGAACCCTCACCCTGACAAACCCTACAACACCCCCTCATGAGCCTCCCACACCCAGACCCCCAGATCTCCAAGCCCACTTAGCCCCAATCAGTTTCACCTGAACCCCCACCCTTATGATCCCCAACTAGCTGCACCTGGACCCCCACTCCATCAAGCCTCACTCCCCCAGCACCTGGATCCCCACACTGAGCTCCCAGCACCCGGACTCCCCTACTGAGCCCCCCATACCCAGACCCATCCCATCTCCCACACACAGTCCCCCCTGCTGAGCCCCAACCACCTTCACCTGGATACCCTTCCAAGTCCCATTGCCCCTGCATCCCCCAATGATTCCCTGTGCATCCAGATGTCCCACTGAGTCACCCACACCCAAATTGCCCCACACAGAAGCCTCTCACCCCACACCTGGATCCCCCCCACACTAAGCCACTCCACACTTGGATCCTGCTGGACTGAGGCTGCCGACCCACACATCGTGTGCCTGGTGCAGTGGGGCAGGGCCCCGGGGTGTTTTTGGGACAGACCCGGTGCTTACACTGTGTCAGGGTTGGGTGCAGCCTCACTGCCAAGTCCCTGTACTGGGAAATGTGGGGGC
The DNA here is from genome assembly GCF_965140285.1 of Lepidochelys kempii. Lineage (NCBI taxonomy): Eukaryota > Metazoa > Chordata > Testudines > Cheloniidae > Lepidochelys > Lepidochelys kempii. The sequence continues at coordinate 72,530,531 of NC_136388.1, forward strand.
TTGAGGATGATCTTCCACCTCAGTGCAACCATTGGCCTGTGCTTCCCCACTGCCATGCTGGAGCCACATTTACTTATTGACAAATGTAATTTGCAGAATTAACCAGAATTTTAAAATATTGAGTGCATAATTTTTATTTTTTTTTGGTACAGAATTTTAAATTTTTTGTTCCAGAATTCCCTCTGGAGTAATTAGTGCTGCCTGATAAAGATAAATATAAGTACGGATCAGAAATTGAGGGGCATGTGAAGTAACCACACAGAATCAAGAAATGGTTGCCTGTAGGTTCAAACTTTGGCCAAGATCTGCTGTTTGCTTTGGTTTCAGGAGTCCCTTTTCTCATTGCCAAATATGCTGGACTGTGGGTAGGATTTTGTAGAGGGCACATTTCCTCCATCCCAGAAGAGGTTGTTTGTGAATTCCTTTGGATAAGGATACCAGGAATAAAAACAAATGAAGAAATGACAGTAGGCATCTTACTAAGACTACCTGAGTTGGAGAAGAACACAGACCTACTGTCTAGATCAGGGGTCTCAAAGTCCCGGCCCGTGGGCCATCTGCAACCTGAGAACCTCCCCACTGCAGCCCGTGGAAACTTTTTAAAAAGTTCCCTCATCCGGCCCTCATGTGGGAGGGGAACAGGCAGGAGAGATTCACATGCCGCTCCCCGCAATTTTGTTCCATCCTGCTGCTCCTGGGACCCTCCCGGGGTTGCACTCGGCAACGTGTCATTCACCTCGGGCAGCTCCGCTCCCTGCAAGTGGTTCCCTATTCCTGATGTTGCTGGCTGAGCCGCGGAGGAGAGACCCATGCAGCCACACTGCCCATTCTCTGCTATAGGTGCCACCCCCTGCAGCGCCCATTGGCTGGGGGAGAGGGACAGAAATACCATCACTAGTTGCTGGGCAGAGTCAGCCATGGAGACAGCATCACTAGTCGAGGAGCAGAGTCAGCCGGGGCGGCATGAGGTCAAGGGAGCGAGGGAAAAGGGTGGGAAACCGTCTGGGAGGTAGTGTGAACACCATCTTCGGTGATCTTATTGGCCCACTGGGAGGATTTGAGGACTGGCACTGGCCCTAAGGTTAATTGACTTTGAGACCCCTGGTCTAGATCAACTCTCAAGTTACTGAGAATTAGAAAGGTCAAGCCAGGAAAACTGCACCAAGTGATCACTTGAACCTCAGAGTAGGGGAATACGTGAAGCCCCAATTCCAACCATTCCATATGATTTTTAGTTCTAGGATACACTAAAAGTCAGAAGGGGAATGTTTTGTGGATGTATGTTTGGTGTGGCCCAAGGTGTCAGAAATCTCATAAGAACAGCTGATCTCTTCACATTCCTCATGTAAAATGGCAGAAATTCTGTGAGCTCAAGTAATTAGGTAGGACTTCAAGTATTTGAGAATGAAATTTTGTGACATTTCAGCACTAATCCAATCCCTGAACCCTCGACTATAAAATACCCCGGGTTGTATATACTCTTTTCTGTCCATATCAACTTCACAACTGTGGAGTGCAACACTGAGAGAACTTCATATATCCAGATCCCCTCTGCGTAACGGATAGCAGTAATCGTGCATCATAAGCGGTTCGTTTCTGTTGAAGACAACTTTGTTCCAAAGTTTTTATAGGGAGGTAGGTAAGTGGCAATTTGGTGCAGAACTGATATCTTGTGAAATAAACTGTTATTTATTCAGCCTATAAACCAAAGATTGATGTTGTCAAAACATTAATATAAGAAATATATTCGTGCTTAAAGGTCTTGGCCAGTGTTTCTCCCACCCAGCTGGAGAGTTGTTATGAATTAGACTGAGATATAGGAATGGGAGTTCAGCCTTTCCACCCTGCAAAGAGGAAAGGTGTCAGTGGATCTTTCCTTCCCGTACCCCTTCCACAAATAATCCAAACAATTCAATTGCTGTTATTAGCTAGTGATGAAATACTAATTCTAATGCAACTTCCATACTGTAAGAAAGATTGGAGTAATTTGTTTTTGTTTTGTTCCATGGTCCCATTTATAGGCCAAATTGATTTTTAAAAAATGGACAGTCACAACCTGAAAGCCTGATCTAGCTGGTAGTAATTGAGCTTTTCAAAATGGGGTGGTTTTGCTTTTTATTTTTTGGTTTCAGTCTGAGACACGTCATATTCAGGGTTTGTTTTTGTTTGGAGTTCATTTGATACTGAAACTAAATAATCAAGTGTCCTGTTTTCCTAAATTCATGTGAAACCTGGCATAATTTGCATACTTTCAGTGTAAAGCTGCTTACAGAGTCAGTCCAGGTTTAGCTCACAGATTGAAGAATGCAGCCTGTGCTACAAAAAGTTTCCATACCAACTGTTTACATCTTGGCCTGGATTAAGCAATTACGGAACTAATGGTTGAAGATATTACACTACTTCTGCCAGTTATTTTCTATAGAGGTGGGTAGCAATCCCTACCACTGCATAATCATTATTCAGATTAATAGTTCCATTGAAACCCCAGGACTACTTACACAAGTAAAATTTGCTGATTTGGGCTCTGTGGTAGTTGTGCTAAATGGCCAAAATCTGCCCTTGTGTGTGTCATGTTGTCCCCAAGTCTGTAGGGAAATTAGTACGTTTGTAGCAGAACTTTGGCCTCAGCATCACATTGAGTCATGGTGCTATCACAGCTAATCATCCTCTAGATATTTTAGAGTCTGAATAATTGCACAGAAATGAAGTAAACTCACTTATGGTTTATTACTTAATTGTAGCATAAAAATTGTGTGGACATATGTTGTCTAGTTGTGGTGGACCCTTATTTGTAGAAAAAATGCATAATATACATAATGGAATAGATGCCAGTCAGAGTTTTTGTTTAAAAAAGCAGCTGTTATATGGAAGTGAGCTAATGGTTTTTATGAAATCGGGCAAATTAAAAAAATATGATCCGTATACCAAGTAAGCAAAGTACAGTATTATACAACAAATTTCATCCCACAGGGAATTTTGTACCTTGAATTTATAAACTGCTAAATAAAATAATGGAAGTATTGACAAAACTTAACTATAACCTTGAGAAAGTAACAAGTTTTAATACTGTAGACAGCAGATATTTTTACAGATCTCCTAATTGTACTTTCTAATTAGCTTTTAAGACTCCCATCAAGGACCTGACATCCTGGTAGCACATAGCAAGGCACTTCTTAAAAAAAAAATCTTTCAGAAAGAGGCTTTTATCCTCTATTTTTGGAAAGCTGCATTTGGTAGTTATTTCACATTGATGATATTGCATCTGATGCATCATAACATATCTCTTCAGTCATATTTAAGTGCAGGGCTTGATACAGCTGAAGCAGTGTCCCAAAACCTGCACTTGGGGAATAGGAGTTTGAAAGAATTGAAATGGAAAGAATACAAGATTTTATTATTGGCTGATTTTTCACTCTTAATTTATTCAGTAGTTTTCTGTGGAAATATCTTCAATAGCAACCCTATAGGTTAGAATGACTTAGCACTCTCAATGCCAAAAAAGTGTGGTTTGTAGGCATTTATTGAAAGGGCTCAATTCTACAAGGTACTGAGAACCTGGCAGGATCATATCCTTAGAAGTGTTTTCTTTCAAATGAGGAATGTGAAGAGCCTATTACTGCATTAAGACATGAATAGAAAATAACAGGATTCCAGATCAACTTTTTCTCTTTCCATAAAATGATTCTTAAGCCCAAAGCTGGATGTGAGCAATTGCTGAGCATAGAGTGGCTTCTCCAGATGCTTACATATTCACATCAATATCATTTTGGTAAGTACTTTGGGATGTTCTGGACATATAATTGGGGGCAATGAAAGAGAGGTGGGCTTACCCATAAGCCCTTTTGAGGGGAAAGTACTACATCAAAACAAGTGAAATATAAAGGTATTTCAAGAACATATTCCCCAGGAAGCATAAAAGGTTCCGAATAAATCGTGTGGATATAAACCTTTCAAGATAGTGACTATTATCTAATCAAGTCCCCAACACCATTTTTTAAATAACTGTTGCACAAGTTTTCTTTCATCTCTAGATACAATATGTTTATGGCAAGGTGCCAGTTAGCAGAACTCGCATATCTACTTCTTGAAGGATGAACAAACCTGACAATCCTGGGAGAATTTTAAGTACTTTAGGATGGAAAGGTACTGGCGAAAAATGAAATTGGCTGTGAACAAACACAACAAATACAATGAAGCTAGCAGACAAAGTATATATAAAGTGAGGTTCTCAAAGGCTGAGCTTGATGTAGAGAATAAAAAAAGGATCCTTTCTTTTACAAAGAGTCAGGTTGGGCCCTTTGGGGTATCAAATGCTGAATGAAATATAAGATGCTGCTATATTATAACTATGAATGTTTGAATATAAAATCCAGTAACCTGCATATATGTCAGATTATTAGAATTAGTATGACTTTTATTTCCTGGTTTGGAAGTAAAGTAGCTGTATTAACAAAAAAACATGGGCTCATGCTGTTTTTAGTGTGGAATATCATTTGTTCTAAAGGAAAAGGAATGTTTCTGAGTTGTCTCATATCGCTGTTGCTTTCTGCTTTCCTTCATGATTATCGTTCTTTGTTGGTGCAGTAAATAATCAAATAAGACGGTTTTAAATTTAACAGATTAAATGTATTTTGAAAGCCCCCCTCAACTTATTTTTGAGCCAATCTCTCTACCTGCTTCTTTGTTCCTTCTCTTCACTTTCTGAGTCAGTTCCTGGCTCAACCTTCCCAATCTTTTCCTATTATAACAAAACATTGTTAATTTTGTATACACAATGTAGCCTTTGGGAGAGGGAAGCTATGATAATTTACTTTTATTTTTTAAAAAAATGTGTTTGGTTACACAACTGTTGTAGTGCGACCTCTTTCACAAAAGGAACTGGTTAATAAACGGGATTGGACTGAGTTTTGCTTTATCTGGGGAAATTTTTTTCCGAGTCTGGATGTGAATCGTACTACTTTTTATCAGCAAGGCCTCAGGCAGTATATACCATTTCCAGTTACAATCAAGAGTTGTTCAGCAGCTAGATGAAAGTATTTTTCTTATCTAGAAGATTTGATTTCATCTATTTTGATGTCTACTGGCGGAATTCTATTTTGATTGTCCGGAGCTTCTACTATTGCTGCTGGGACTGATTGTTGGCATCACATCTTGCAAATTTTTACAGGAAAGGAATGCCAAACAGCAGCTGTAGGTATATTAAAAATTAGAAGTGGGAGGATGAGCGAGTCAGGGCATCGGGGTTGGGGCATGGCATTGGTTGAGTTAGAGGAACAAACTGTGGAAGCAGAAAAGTAAGAAAATTAGGTGGGTCTGAGGGTAGATGTCTTTACTAATTGAGGAATTGAGCAAAAGAAAACCCTAACCCTAACAACCCAAGAGTTGTAAGAGATGCTGGTACCATTGCTTTTAGTTGATAAGGATGGAATGCTGACTTAAGCGAAACCTTGAGATAAGGTAGGATCTGGAGGGAATTTGTATAAACAAAGGATAACCGTTAGCCGTTGATGTATGTAACGGGAAAATATAAATCCTTATCTTATACTTCTTGTATGGGGAAGATCTGCCTAAGGTCAGGGGAGCCCCTGTCCGACTGCAGTCTTCCCTTGCAATTGCTCATAATAAACTCTCTGGCTTGTCGCTAACAAACGCAGAGTGAGGACTTGTTTTCTTCCACAAAACCTTTGAGGATTGGAAAGTTGGTGATAGCTGGGGTAGTGTAGGGAAAATGGGGCTTTCAGGTTTTGGAGAAAATTGGGGGAGAGGTCAAAGGAGGAACAGGTGGAGCTATCTCTTTATTGGGCAGTCTGATAAGGGACTCCTAGAGGAAGGAAGGCGTGAGCAGGAGAAATGATTACAAGTTTAATATACTCTTTAATATTTAAACTGCCGTGAAAGGTTTATGTACCGAGAGAAGCCATGCTGTAGCTTTCATGCTGTTTGTTCGTTGTTCTGGGATCTAGGGAATTCTAGTGTCTCAGGATCTAGTCTCAGAAAAAGAGAAACGCATGTGAAGGGCTGCAACTGAGGAAAGGAGCTTCTTTTCTCTCTCACACATGCACATTTAGTTATTTATAATACACTTTTCTTCCTACCTTAACAGTTCCCTTTTCACCTAGAAACATCAGTTGATTTTGAATGAATAATGAGATGGCAGTATTTGGGAAGTCTACGCACAACCATTCTGTAAGGGGTGTCTTTGCTAATTTGCTGTAAAATTTCAAAGCTTATTGTCATCTTTTGTACTTGTAAAGGTCAGATTTAAAATGTAGACTAAATGTAAGAAGTAAGGCTGATCAACGAAGGACAGAAAGTTTTCTTTGCCTTGTTTTCAGAACTAGCAAAGTTGCCCAAAACAACTTTCCAATGTTTCCTCCAGGCATGGTGGTCATTAGAGGGAAGAGCAAAGCATCCAAGTTGTCTGTTATGTTTTAGAGGAAACTGACCAGTAGATGTGAACCTCTCTGGATGTCCTAAACAGTGAAACATAAGTAGTGATTGTGTTTTCTGGACAAATGGTGTTGTGGGATCTGGAAGCAATGGAGACAGAGGTCAAACAAATTAACATGGCAGTATGGGAGAAATTCAGATAACAAGAAGAATAACAGCAACAAATATTCCATGAATGGGCCTCTGTGTTAAAAGAAACTGTTGGAGGATTGAAGTCAAAAAGTTTCCATAATATAGACCTGATTAACCACTGAAAACTCCTCTCTTGCCTACCCTTGTCTGTATATAATATGCTGAATGAATCATACATTTTTGGAAGTATTTGATTTAAAAGAACAAATTAAATGTGTTCAACTATCAACCAACAGTTTGTGTGCTTGGTATTCAGGATTGTTATACATTATGTAGTTATCACCTTGTTCATTCTGATGATTTTTATTATGATTAGCCAAACTCGGGCACCCCTCCCCTTTTGAGAAGAGTTCTTTTTATCCTTTCAATTCACAATTTTTGTAACCCTTATAGACTAGTAAAAGGAAAAACTCAAACACTAATTTGCTGAATGTATCATGAAATTTGTATCGAATCATCCATGTTTACTGTCACATTAAGACAATCATGGGAAAAATAGGAGGGTAGTACGAACTTCAGCAGAGCCTGGCATTGTGTCCAAAGTTGTTTGTAAAAATTCAACAACATACCTATGCCAAATATAGAGAAATGGAGGAGATGGCTTTGACAAGAAGGCAGTAGACGATAGTAAAGTATTATAAAATGGGGAAGATAGTTTGTCCATTTTATTCACAATTTAAAATAACTTATTACAATACTATATTTTCATGGTAAAAGGAGATTTCATAAAAAACCTTATCATATAGCACCATCTTCTGAGCAAACTTCATATTGCAAAATGTATGACTAAGTTAAAGATCATCTAGTTAAAATATTCTTACAGACATTTTAAACTGCAAAGTTTGGATCGAATCCAAACATGACAAAGTTGCAGGATTTTAGTTTGGGCCCCTCCCTAATGTTTGTGACATATTGAGCTTAAATATCTGTTATTCAGAAAACCTCTAGAACTTGTATGTGAAAAGTAAGATTTATTCTCCATTCATTCATTCATTCATTCATTCATTCATTCATTCATTCATTCATTCGCTTTGTGATAAGTGCAGTATATGAGCACATTCTGAGAGCAGTGCAGAATTGAATCTTGTCTCTTGTACCCTTCCTCCTTTTTTCCTTCATGGTAAGCAAACATTTTATTTTTAAAAAAGCATCCTGATTACACTTGTATAGATTGTTGGACTCATTGGCAGCCACTGGGACATTTTATGAACTTCTGTCCCTGAGAAGCAGTCACATTAATATTCGGGACTAGAAACGGACTGAATCGCTGCAGAAAGTCTTATAGTCTGTTACCTGACATTTCTTTAAAGTCCAAGCAGAGGAAAGGGACTGTGGTCAGTGAGAAAGCTTCTCAATTTGCTCAAGCCATTGTTGGCCATCTTAAAATGGGTACAAATCTTCTCAGGGAACTAACAGCTGAGAGAGAGTATAGAAGGAAAATAAATGGGATCTATTGTGAGGCATCTTTAGTAACCAGTCTGCAGGCTCAAAACCAGTAACCTGCTTATCCAATCCCATAGTCTTGAGTATGGGTTCATAGTGGGGTGAGAATATGACCACTGATGGAGAAATATCCCACTATTATCTTGGAGAATGAGTCTCAGACACGTACAATTTCACTTGATACCAACAGTATCTTAGAACAGAAAATATGACCAGAACAAAATGATTCTACCCATTCAGGTGTAACTAAAGACCTACAAGCACGACAGTGGCAGCTAGCATTTTTAGGTGCTGACAGCTACATGTGAGAACACAAAAGCAAAGCATTTTTAACTCCTGTTAAAATCATTGCATGAGCTGAGTTCAAAGATAAACTAATGCTTTAGGTCAACAAACAGGCTCTGTTATTTGCTATGACTGGATAAATAGCAGAAAAATAGTTGTTGAATCAATTATTTGAATTTTGAAATGGTTAAATAATTTCTTCTACAAATACTGCTCACCCAAGAAGATTTGGCTGAACACCACAAAATTATGTGTTGCATAAAATACCTAATGAAAAGCAGAAAAATTCACAGAATATAGTATTCAGCCAAGTCTGTTTATACTATTTAACTTTCATCCATGTATATTGTCAGTGCCTGAGATTGGGAAACCTCCTAAAAAACATCTTACAGTTCTAACCTTTCATTTAACCCAATTTTCTAATTAATAGGTAATACTTGAATGAAGTAATCTTTAATCCTTTGATATTGTTGAAGTAATCAAGTGGTGGAATTCCCCCTTATTTAAGTTAGGCTGGACAAAACTTGAGATGATACAGTTAAGAACTATCTAGTCCATCTAGAATCTTATACCAAGCTCATCATTGTGCTGTGTATTCAGTATAGGAACAACTGATGTAGTAATGGCCCAGACCTCACAAATGGTTGATTCAGTATCTAATTTCTGTAATTCCAGAATATTTGGTACTGTTACCTGGCCTTGGACTTGGGGGAGGTTCTTAAGCTACTGCTCCCTCTCCAGCCACATCACTGTTTTATTTTCACTGTTTAAAGTATAAATTAAAATCACTTTTCTTTTTGGATTATGAATGACTCTGTTAAACATTTTGTGATGCTGCATATTAAGGACATTACATAAAATATCAAGTGTTGTGTATTGTATCTCCTAGGAAGTAGAATTCTTAGACTGAGGGAGGGGAGATTCAAATACCAAACTTCACATGCACCTGCAGTGTGAAAATCTGTGTAGCATCAAAAATTAGCGATCACATATGCATGTTAGCCTCGATCACTCCTGGACTCAGTTCCCTATCAGTAAAATATGGATATTCTTTCCCTTCTTCAGAGGGGTGCTATTTTTTGTTTGGCACACAGTTATGAGGGTGATGAGGGCCTAGAAAGGTCCATGAGAAAATTTATAATTCTTGTATTTAGTGCAGGGCTTGGATGATGAGCAATAAATAAAGTATGAGGCCCACTCATTGAAAGATGGGGTTAAAAAACAATATTGAACTGAGGCCTCACATAGAATTGTCCATCATGACACCTAGGGAGCCAGAGGTTATATGGAAACAAAATAGTTTGTGATCACATAATAAAAATCTGCACCATAATGCAGTGAGGAGGGGGGAAGAATTTAGATTTATTGGTTTCCTCTCCCCACCCAGTTCTAACCTATTAATAAATAACATTCACACTACCTCTTTGCAGAAGCATCTTTGCCCTTTTTGAGAGGGCTGAAATTAATGAGCATCTGGAACGTTCTTCCTTTCTTAATGTTACACTGGACAAAGCCTTTGAGACTATAAATGTAGTTGCAGACCCTCTAGCTGCTAACACTCTATGACTTTAAATCATGGCGAATCTCAAGACACGCTCCTATCAGGGCCCTAGACACCCTATCTCTGTTACCCATTCTTCCCAACTTTCAGCAACTAATCATAAGAAGAAAAGAGAAGCAGCAGATAAACCATCTGTGCTCAGCCAATCCATCACATTCTGTAGAGAACTATCTGTTCCATTTAGGTTCCTTTGCCAAGCCCATTATGGGCATCTAAACAACAGAGAAACAATCTTATACAACATGGTGGGGGGTGAACCAGTTGAACCAATCGTTCTCTTATGTCTCTAATTACTCTGATTCTGTGACCAGTGTTACTGCTGGTCTGCCAATGGAAGGCCTGACATGGGGAGATACTGTCTTTTTGAGAAATGGTGTATTACACATACTGTACACTGAATTTTATATTACATTCTTAATATGCATGATCACAAACTGCTTTACAAAGAGGGTCACTCAAAATCCAAAGAGAAAAGGGAATTTTCAAGACAAGTCTTAGAGAGGAAAGAAACTCAGTGATTTGGACAAAGAAGGAGGGACAGCATAAGTAGCAGTCACTCCAGTGGCGAGAATCAGGTTGAAGGGGGATAATGCAGTACTGGGTCAGAGAGGTAAGAGAAGATCACTTTCTGTAGAACCTTACTCCAGAAATAGAGTTTGCAGATGGAGTAGCAGGTATGAGCATTGTATGGGCTGCTGCCATATAGTAGTTTGTAAACGATGAAAGCCAATCGTCACTTCTGCCATCATTGTAGATTCCACTCGTGCTTTTAAAATGGGAAATCTGAAGTGAAGAAGCCTCATTGTAGGGGATACCTATGTTCTCCTCTCACCTTAGGATGGTTTATAGTCTTCTTCACGCTCCCCACTTTACATTTTTCTCATTTCTGTCTTCCTTTTTCTGGATTTGGGGTCTCAGTACAACCTCTTCCCAATAGACCCTAGCGCTTATGTTTTCCTTGATAATGGTCCTTAATTCTCCAACATTTATCAAATATTGTTAGTTACAAATATTGTAGAACAACAGAAGACAAATATCTTCAGTCTGAGAGAAAATGGTGATTAATGTTCAATCCGTTCCATCTGTTACTTACTTTTATAATTTTAATTGTACCATTTTAATATTGGAATCCAGGCTTGACCTCACTGCCCTTTTTGATTGTCAAGACTTCTAGATCTAGATTTACAGTAGACTCTTTCATCCCATCACCCTAAAAAAAAATCCTAAAAAATAAATCAGGATACAAGTGTAACCATGTTTTCATCCTTAAACATTCATTTCAGTAGTCTCTCAATCCTTCTTTTTTTTAAAGAGGTCAATATTTTCTTTATCTTGAAGAGACATTTTTAAAAATCCATTTTTACTGTTTACTGTCTGAGCATGCTAGAGATTTAAAGGAGTAGGCCCGGGGAAATCGGATTTTGTTTGATTAGAGTACACATCCGTGCCAGTAATATGTGGCTTGGGAAGAGGGAGAATTCATGTTTCCATTTTAAAATTTACCGGCCAGTGGCATTCATTTAGTTCCTTTGTAGTGCTTACATGTTATCAAGAGACAGAGCATGTTATATGTAGAGGCACTTGTGGCAACTCTCATAGTTAAGGTTTTGTTAAGATTTTCAGTTAGAACAGGAATTCTGCCCCTTTTTTTTGGAAGAGGAACACAACATGTGCACTTTGAGTAATATTAGAATTTTTTGAGGATTTTCAAGAATTAATAATCGGTCCTATTAATAAACTTGTCCTGGTGAGCCTCACCTTGTTTAGTATCCCTTTCACAAAAAAACTTTTCAAAATCAGATTTTAAAGATGTATATTTAAACAAGTTATTTCCCCTCACTTACCATGTTTCTTTCTCCATTGTGCTTTTTGTCAATGAATATAGACCAAATTTCCCCATCTCCTCTCAGCCATCCTCACCCTTATGCTCTTTTCTCCACAACCAGGCTCATCCTTCATCCCCATATTATGTTGTCCCAGTTTAAAGTGAACTGGCAAGCAGGGTTTTCCTCTGGATGGGCATGGGGAGAGAAGGTCTTGGAGTCTGAATGCCATCTGGAATGATATGTTAACCTTTGTGAAACTGGAATAATGCCCTAGTAGGACTATAGCAGCTGGCATCTAATGCAGCTGTAGAATTGGAAAAATCATAAAATCCATGATGGGGATTTTGGTCAATAGATACTGTTAGAATAGAATGGAACTTGCCAGAATCCACTAGCTGCATTTAGTATTGAGAATAACAAATTAGAGTTTTCTCCTTTGGAAAAAATATACCTTTCCCTCTCTGTGTCTGCATTGAGAGCTTTGCTTCATGGAGAGTGCCTTCTAGTACCTTTTTCAACCCCCTCTTAACTGGCTTACTTTAGTTAGTTTAATTTAAAGATAGATCAGTATCACAATACCATCCTACTTTTTGTTTTTTTCTTTCTAAATATACAGTGTATTAATAGCTGGAACAGCGGTATCTTGAAATGAGGAAAAATGAAAAAGAGTGCACTTCTCAATGGTTATGTAGTTCCTAACAAAACTGGGAATTGGAGGAGGAGGGGAAAGAATATGCAGAAAGGCTGGAGAATTGCCCTTGATAAATTCTTACTATTTTATTCCTAGGATTATGTCATCTGTACTCTTTGAATTCTCTCAGTGGCTTCCCTGGTCTTCTACATTAACCTTTCACATTTCCCTTTTCAAAGGTCTTTATAATTATCCTCATCTTCACCTCTGCCTTAATTTCCAGAAAAAAACATGGGTTTTGGCATTGACCCTATATTCCTGTATTCATCCTCACTTCTCTCTAAGGACTTTTTTAGATCCTCCAATTTGCTGCTTTGTGCCTTCTTTCACCCCATTCTATATTCTTGGAACATCTTCCCATTCCTCGTAGGAACCTTCCTCTCCATCTGAGACCCATTTATTTTGCTAAAAGTAGTGATTTCATCAATGTCTCCCAACCTCCCTTCTAGCACCGGAGCCCTTGTTGTGTGTCCTACATTTGACTTAGTTTTTAAATTGTGGAGAGAGTTTGTCCTTGGTTGTTGGGGGTTTTTTTGTTTATATAAAGCTACGTAAATATACATGTAAAAGAAATACTCCATGAATAGTAATAAAACATAAAATGTGGAAAAATACAGATTTCTCTTTTGTTGCTTGGATACTAGCCAGATGATTGATTGATTGATTGAATAACTCCAAAGTGATTTGGATTTAGAAACCCAAAAGACTTGAAGTCTGTTCAAAACTGGTAATTAGTAAGTGAGATTCCATGTGCTTCATGGACTGCACTGTACAGTGGCCCCTCTAAGTAAACTTGTCAAATAGCAACCCTCAGCACTTTGCAAGTGAGCCATCTGGTCTTTCTGTAGAAGGATTGGGAGCACCTGAGTCTTTCTGCATCCATAGAAAGGGGATTCTCATGTGACTGCATTAGCATTGTAATAACCTTCTTAGAGGTCACACAGAATAGAGAGGTAAGATGCTGAAAGGATTTGGACATTGAGGGCAGGGGAGTAGATCTTGGTTTATTACCTGAACCTGTTATGTCAAGAGAGTGAGATTAGCTCAAGAGAAGAGCAGGATGAACAGCACAGATATCTGGTGGAGAGATGGGTCTAGTGTGCTGAGGGCTAGGTAAGATTTTCTATTCCTCTTAAAACTGTCATTTCTCAGCTATTGGAAGGAACACATGACCTATATTGATGCAGCATCACCAAGAAAGGAGAGAGACTTGCTACTATGAGCAACACTGGGTCTTTTATATAAAACTACTTTAGGAAGAAAATGTCTTTTTGTCACTAGTACTGTTGGAAATACATACAAGTTAGGAATCACACAATTCTTGAAATACTGTTTAAAATTGCATAGAGACTTTCTTAGCAGAGAAAGTAAAATTTATTTTAATTCAGCATGCCATATTATAAACATAATTTGTGTGAATTGATTTGCAACTTTAAAAACATTTTATTTTTATAAATAATCCCATGGTTGCTGAGTCTTAGAACTTTTCTACACAATATATAGTATAAAGCCTGTTAAAACAGCATATTGAAGAGTTCTGAAAATGCAACATTCCATTCCCAAAGTTGCCTACATATTCATAAAGCACATTTGTTACTATTTTACCCTGAATTTTTCTCAGAATGAAATGATGATGAGTTCTAAAGGCTAACATAGACACTATCCAAATATCATGTTTTACGGTATAGAACATTTTACATATATGATAACATTCCCTAATGTATAATTCCAGCACACAAAATTATCAGAAATGAAAAAAAAAATCCTTCATATAAACTGGCACATGAAAGAGATGTAATGCAGTTGAATATTTTGTGCTGTTTTTCAAGTGATCCTTTGATTCAGTGAAGTTTATCTTCATTCTTAGCATTCTAGCTGGTTTCAGATAAAATGTAAACATGCTTATTTTAATGGTACATAATGTTACACAGTACACATGTTCTTTGACTACATTATTTTCTACTGTACATGTGAGGAAGCTGGCACTCTTCAGCTGAGGTCCTAGATTGTCATATCAATATGATATACATTTTTCCATTATGCAAGCTATATTTGATTAATGTAATTACACTAACATTTTACCAGTGATAAGTCTAACGCATGCTGATTATTCCAAAAAAGCCAAATTTCTTTAAAATATTTTGACAGATGGTTAGTGGGCAATAAACTGACTGTGTGATCAGGGTGCTACTAGTGCATATCAATACATTATCAAATTACCAATTTTTAGATACTGCAAGTTACATTAGCAATCTTTTTTTATAAATGAGATTTCATTTCAGTGGCAGAAACTTAATAAAAGAATGATTTGTTCAGACTCGGGCAGATATTTTAAAATGTTAGAGAATTTAATCGTCTGTATTGCTAAAAATGATTATTCTGTCATAGTGTTTAATAATAAAAGGTTAGACAGTATCACACTTATTATTAGTAACTAGGTTTTGTAATTTGGCACAGAATCAGTTCCACAATTTTCGGATATAATTTGCTTCTATATGCTTTTTAAAAATCCACTAAATATTCTCATTTGTGAAATTAGATGTCATTAAATGTAAACTTACATTAAAGGAACTTTTTCTGTGATTTTCAGTTGCCAGTGTTAGTTCTCAAACAGCCTTTTGCACAGTTACCTATCATTGAAGATTTATTTTATCCAGTGTCTGCTTTTCACTTACTTAAACACACATTTCTTGTTTTCGAAACATATAAACATTGCTGCTGATACGGACAAGAAAATGTCTATTAAGTCTTATTCAGTGACACACATCTATCACTTTAGCTGCTGTTGTATATTATTAACAACAACAAGTAAAGTTTTATAATAGACTTGAACCATTTAAACATTATTATTGTATTACTGTGTATCAGGTGTAACAAAATATTGATATTTGCATATGATTCATGTTTTGCAAAAACCTGTCTGTGCAATGGAGATAAACTTCAGTTTTGTGCTCAAACCACGTAATGGCTCAGATCTGAGTCTTCCTCCAGTAGAGAGCTGCAAAAATGTATGTAGTTTGTAGTATGTTCTGGAACTTGTCTCTTTTCCTCCTGTCACATGGTTTTTATGGAACTGTACTCAGGGTTTATTTCACACCAGGGACATCCATCATGGCAATTTCACCACAACAACACAAGCTCCAGCTCTTCCAATATTGACAGGGACTTCCTAAAAGGAGGAAACACATTTCTCTGTTTAGTTAATTTCATGTAATCTGTCACTCATGGACTCAAAGGAAAGCAGTGTTTTTTTTTCTAGTATGTAAAATCATTAAATATGTTTAAATAGAACCATGCAAAAGAGTGATTTAAAAAAAATGCAATGTTTGCTGTTAGCAGAATTTTAATGAACGCTGTCATGATTTCGTGGCCATATGGGGCTTTTCAGTTAGTGGAGAGAAAACTCAGTTTCTTGTGCTCCAGGAGCATGGGTCATGCTACCTACAGGAGAATCTCTGACAACTATAAGTAATAGGAGGTGGTCCAGAACACTGGTTCTCAACCCCTTGGGGGGTCACAGAGGTTTTCCAGGGGGTACATCAACTCATCTAGATATTTGATTAGTTTTACAACAGGCTACATAAATTCAGTACAAACTCAAATTTCATACAGATAATGACTTGTTTATACTGCTCTATATATTAAACACTGAAATGAAATAAATCAATTGGAATGTAAACATTATACTTACATAACTAAATGGTAAAAATAAGATAGCATGCTATTACATAAAGTTGAGCAGATCTTAAAATACCTGCCAGTAGAGGGCGGTGGTGACAAACATTAGTCAAGGCAATACCAAATCTATGCAAATATCAGTATTTTGATCAACATGTAAAATTCCACAGAACGGGATCAGTCTATGTGAAACTTTATTTTTAGGCAGAAAGAGAGAACCAAAAGAATCGGAGGTTCATTATAAAGTGAAAGTATTTGCTTTGACCTTTCACTTCTGCTTTCACTGTGGTTGACACATTATAGTAGGAGCAAATAATCTTCATTGATTAGAGCTGCCTTTTTATTCGCGTTATCAAATTTTTACCTTTTTCTTGTATGTTCCAAAATCTTGTAGATTATTACAGCACATTAGAATTTCATAAAGAACTGCATAGCTACAGTACACAATATGTAGTGGTGCAATACAGCTAAATGGTCAATTGTAACTGCAATCAAACAACTATATACTATCTACTTAAGGTGTTCTGCTCATCAGACTCTGAAAGTGGCTGTGCATCCACTAGCTTGGGAAGCGGGGATTGTGGCGTTTAACATTTGATCAAATACATCTCCGTAATAGTCTTGTGTTCAACAGAGCATATCCTGGTCTTGGCATTATAAGTGTGATCAGAGCCCACGGTTGAGGACATTTTGCAAAATTGCTGAAGCTTAAAGTGTGTTACTGTAAATTATTAACATATGCTCTCAGTGTTAATTCCATCTTAATATAGTTTTTGTTTGGGAATTAAGTTGATGTCATATATGAGGCACTACCAATATTTTATACATACGCAAAATAGTATCTTGATTTTTATATGTCCCAGTGTACAGCATATATAAATTATTTGTTTTTAATGTACTCACCTCTACTGTCCCTGTAATAATTAGTGTAGTGTCAAGTTTTTAATTTATTTATATGACATTACCTCTGTCCATTCATTATTTTGTGCATCATATGACTCCACAGTGTCCAGGTAACTGTGTCCATCATAGCCTCCTATTGCATATAATCTGTCCCCAAGAGGACAGACGCCAACAGCATCACGTGGTACGCTTAAAGGTGCCACTGTTGTCCAGGTGTCAGTTTTAGGATCATATCTAGGATATTTTATGACCGTGATTAGAAAAATAATTGGTCACAGGTAAGATAATGATTATAGCATTTTTAAATTCTAAACAACTCAGATTAGATGAACTACAGTACAGAAGAAAATGAACCAATTCATGGACAATTACAGTTAACAGCAGAGAGAGACAGAAGTAAAATGGTTTAATATTTTATTTAGCCACTAGAGGACTCTTCAAGCACACGCACAAAAAATCTTCTCATTTTACAGGACATAGTCACTGCCTATCATCTTAGATACAATTATTTCATGCTGTATAATGTGAAGTGTGCAGCAATAATATTGTGACAGTAGCTTAATCAGATAAATTGCTACAGATTTCAATGCATTCTTCTTCCCCTTTGCTCATAAAGCATGCAGCCACTATTTCAAGCCAGAGTTAACATTTAAAGTAAACTTCATTGCAAACATGAAACATTTCTCATGTAGGTAATATTTATTTTGATTAAAATATTTATCTTTATAAAAGTCGACAACTCAAAATATATACAGTAAATCTAACATGAGTTTTTTAGTTTGCTTCTGCCTATACAATCGCTTCAGGATACACTGGTATAAATCTCAATTCCCATGGAGTTAAGTTATTCCAGATTTACATCAATATAACAGAAAGCAGAATTTAACCATTCTGTCTATCCCCTCTGGTGTTTTGCATGTTCACCAGTGTTTCCCTTGCCTTTCTCAAAGCACCGCACTGCAGGAGACACCCAACAGTTCTCTCAGTACATACTGCCAATACTGCTAATTAAATGTCCAGACAAGTCACTGTTTAAGCAGGCTATGAGCATACTCTTTTCCTAGTTCATATTGCAAACTGGGATGGTGTGGGGGGCAGCACATAATATAACAATATTATTGTCCTTAAAAAGATGTGTCCAGTGTCTGCATTTTTCGGAGACTCTGTACGTCTGCTGGTAGCATCTCATATGCAAATATGCTTCAATAAGGTTCATTTAAAAATCTTTGCATAAAAGGGTTAATATGAAAGCTTTTCTTCAATAAATGCATACAAACCCAGCAACTATCTTGTAATATCTTGTTGCTGTTCATACTTAGCTCATGGCTTTGAGGGTTTAAGTGGGACTTAAATGGTGCATAGGCCTCGTGTTGTTGGGTATCTGGATAGAGATGAAGCTCACCTTTGAAGAACAGTAATTTAGGGAGGGAATATGCCACATGAGATCAACTTAATGTGCTTCTGAAACAGCTTTGTAAAGGGATGAACAAGTCCTCCATTAGCCATGATAGTTTATACATGCAACCTAGGGGTTTGGTGAAAACATAATTCGTTCAATTGACCTTCTAGAAGAAACACATCAATAGGGCTGATAAAACCTTGCCGGATTCTACTGCTGCTGGGTACGGAAACCCAAACTTTCAGATTCTGTTGATTTGTGTTCTATATGAACCCCAGCCTTCAAAAAAATCTATTTAAATTCAGCAGACCCTTAGCATTTTTATAATTTTACTTTTGTAATATATTTTGCAAATGTAATGTTCCAAGCTAAGGGATTTCCATTGTTGTACTGTAAGTAAATTTGTTTCCAGAGATTTTAAAAAAATAAATAAAAATCCTTACCTTTCCACACAATCAGAAAGTCTAGAACAGTGGTTGGAAGCAGGTGCGTCATGACCTCCCACTGCATATAAAAATCCATTGTACGTTGCAACACCAACACCGCCTCGCCTCTTAGACATTGAAGCACACATACTCCATTTGTTAGTATGAGGATCAAAGCATTCCATGGATTTTAAGCAGGAGCTACCGTCCCGTCCACCAACGGCATATAATCTACAATAATCCACATAGGGATAAACCAGTGCTGTAAACATATGTTCTGTCTTCACTCATTCATTTTAATAGAGATCTTATTTGTTTATTTTAAAGCATTTTAAGTGAGGCTAATCTCACAGACTGAAATTTGGAACTAACTATGCACTAGGGTTCTTTTCCATAATGCTTTTTGGAGAATATGATTCTAATCTCAAAGGGAAAGAATGCTACCATATTTTTGCATGTCTCACTATTAAGTATTATCAGTAGTATAGAAAAGAAAAATAAGATTAAAGAGCCTTTTCACATATGAACTATTCATTAAACATAATCTGAAGAGACAAAACAGGAAACAGGTAATCTTAAAAATAATATTGTTTTCCTACAGATGCTACAAATGTTTATTTTTGGATGGTTGACTTGTTGAACAAGGTATTGTTAAACAATGTTATTATTCCATTAATAATTTAAAACTTTATTAAACTGAATCTTATATCAGTTAAATTATTTGACACATCATTCCCTGTGTCTGAAAGACCTCAAGGTAGATTTCAGCAGGGACCTGTTATATCATCCTTTCTATTAAACTTGTGTGAAGCTACTGGAGGACACAGTGATGTAGTTTGCACTGTCTTGCCATTAGTATTAAAAAGGCATTTTACTTTCGGTAGTATGGTCTTTTTTGTTTTTTCCAGTGCCTGGCTAATATTAGGACCTTGATTAAAATGACCTGACTGAAGTTCAATCCAGGTAAGACACAAATGATGCTGACTGGTTGGGAGCAGAGAGAATATGGTGGGGATGGTGCTTGCTCTGTGACTCAGGATATTTTTCAGCCTTTTGTCAATAACTTTTATAAATCCTGGGACCCTTCTGGATTTCCCAATGTTTCTTGGGGGTTGCTCCCAGGCAGCTGCAGTGGCTTGATGGTGATTAGTGTGAGAATTTATTTCAGATCTGAACCTTATCTGTTATCCATGCCTCTTTCGGTTCCAGATTAGATTTGTACAATTTCTGCTTGCAGATTACTCAGACATTATATCCGGTGCAGAAGGGGGCAGTGTATTAAATGGTACCTGAATGGGGAAAATTGAATGTGTTCTTGAAAGACTTCATGAGAGTCCTATTCTCTTTTAGATGTAGTTCTTCAAGGTCACGTTGATCTTTCAAACCTTGCATGATGTTTATCCTACACACCAGAGAAATCATCATCTATCTCCATGAAAACCATCTTTACAGGTGAAATCAGATGATATATTCCCACTAGAGCTGGTTAGGAAATGTTTGTTCAAACCAAACTTCTTACTCTCCGCCCCTAAATTTTAACATTTTGTATGCTCATGGCAGTTTCTTTGACTCTGGCACACTCTTCATGGGTTGGACCCTACGAAGCTCGAGTTTTTGAATTCAGGGCAATGGATAAAGCTCACTTCCCTGCACAGTTGTTTGGCTGAGGAGGTATATACCTGAATGATATTTTTTCTTAATGTAAGAATATATACCCAGGCGCAATGTGATGGGCATGTTTTAGAAATTAAATATAAGATGTACCTCTCCCTTTCTCTGAAGGAGAAAGACCAAATACCACTACAAACTGGTATTGTTCCTACATGTTTCCTTGGGCAAAACACATTGTGTGTACTGAAACTCAATTAAAAAGTTTTCTGGTGTAGTTAATAATTGATGGATAAATATTCTAATTTCAGTACCATTGCTTTTTAAAAAAAAATAGATCCTGGGGAAACAAGGGAGAAAGTCTTTAAAAGTCTACATGGAAGCTTTTCACCAAGTTGAAGGGCAGTAGTAGGAGCTAAATGAATCACACCTGATCTCATCATATCCCCTGTTGTGTAGTAGATTACCTCACAAAACTAACAGACATAATTTAGGTCAGGTTGGAGCCAGGCAGCCTGTTTCAAGAGTGCTTGAGGCCTGAGACACCATGGGGCTGGATTTCCTCTTTAGCAAAGGGATTTCCTGCATATCAATGTAGAAGACACTAAGAGGAGTTTCTTGTAAAATTTATACTGAGGATGTCTGCAAGGTATTTCCTCTGTGATAAAATGGGCTTGAATAGCTAGTTCTGCTTCTCTAAATGTTTTGAGTAAACATATACATGAAACTCTTTTCTTAAGGTCATTTGCCAGCTTCATTCTGCCGTTGCATATTTTGGGTTATAATTTGCTTGAATCTGAAAGTTTTATATAAATGGATTTGGCAGCATGGGATGCAGAGGGGTGTGAGCCAGGGGACCTTGTCATGCTCATCCATGCCCCACAAAACATCATACCGAGAGGCTTCGAAAAGCAGCTGTGCCATTTCACCTGGTTTTCCAATTTCCTTCCTGACTGGTGTGTGGGGAATGGAGGATAAAATTGATCCAACCATATACCAATTTAGGAATTGCTCCACCAATAGCTGAAATGCTGCAGCCCCTTATTAAATTGGAAAAGAGAAGAAAATAAAATGTGCCTCACTACACAACACTGGGAGGAGGGGCAATTTTTAGCCAAAGATGCATGGATAGAATGTCTACTTTTGTGCAAAGTTCCTGGGGATCTGTAGTGTCTCTGAAACGTACACAGAACATCCATTTTAAATTCTCATCAGAAAGATCCAGGAACAATAAACTGCCTGGAACTCAATTTGTCTAGATTAGATGGAAGAAAAGACTATATAAACCCTGACAAGACTAAAAACTATGGCTCTGGGGAGATAAATTATTTCAAACCTGTGGTATCATTTCAAATTAGCATAACTATGAATAGCTAAAATACCATAAAGATACAATTTATGAAGGGAAAATTTGAAAGGCTATTTACCACAATAATTTTTTGAGGTTGTGTGGTCTGTGATGATGTCTTTTTGCTATTCTACAATCTTAAATTCTCTTCAGAGAAGACGTTATTAAATATTGGAAGTAAATGGTCACACATACATAGCTGAGCAAAAGTAAGTAAACAACCCTCCAACCCACCCCCAGTCCTTCAGCTTGTCTGTTTACATACTTGCTATTTAATGGGGCAACCCCCACTGTGCTTCTAGGAGTTGACATGCTAGCAACATAATTCCATTGCCGTGCCTGGGGGTCCCATCTTTCTACTGTATTAAGATAACTCCATCCATCATGACCGCCAACAGCATACATTGGTCCTTCAAGCATTGCTACGCCTTTGAAAAATAGAATTGGGGACAAAATTAGATAGGTCTGACATCAGAACATTTCAGTAACTAATATTCATTGCCTGCTATAGTTATGGCTTTTCATTTCTCTAAAAATGTCTTTACAGAATAATCATCTCATATAAATCTATATAAAATCTGCATGACACTGAGCAGAATGTAAGTCACAGACACTTAATGTGAATACAGTATTTCTGCTGGGAAAACACTGACTTTCACTCAAAGATAAACAGGGAAGCAGTTTTAACATGGACGCTCCCCGCTCCAGGGTTTGGCCATTTCCATTTGTACTGAACCCTTCAGGTTAGTAGTAGTAGTATTTATTAATATGTTTAGGAGTTGCACATAAGCTCATTGACGCTATGCATTTAGGTACAGGAACAAGATCATTCAGCTACTGTGGAGCCTTTGAGTTTTCTCATTTCCCTTTAGGGATGGATGGCCCTTCATATTGTTTAGTATACTTTATATTATGTTTAGTTTTTGTTGGTTTTGTTTGAATCTGGATGCCTAAAGTTCGACTTCTAAATCCATATTTACAGGCCTAAATATAAATAGCCTGATTTTCAAAGACACAAAATCTAATTGAAGCTAATAGGAGCCATAGGTTCAAGACAGCTTTGAAAATCAGGCTGATTTAGGAACCAAACTATAAACATTCAGGTTTTAAAGTTATAGTTTATATATTGGGTGAATCCTCCCCATTGAAGTCAGTAGTAAAACTGTCATTGATTTAATTGTGGCTAGGATTTCACCTGTTTATGTCAGATATGTAGAGCTCCTACTTGTCTTATCAAAGCAAATAGTTGCAAAGTTGACAGACCTGGAAGAGCGCTAAGCTGTGATGTCAGTACAGAGTACTTGGTGGAAAGGTATAACATGCCATGGGACTGGGGTGATTGAATGGTTATGAATCTAATTTCATCAGTCATTTGACTTTTAAAATTATTATTCTTATTGTGTTTACTGTAACGATTATCTTTGTGAACAGCTTGAAGATTTTCATGAAATACTTGTTTCTAGAATTGTGTCCTTCTCAATTCACATGCTACAATTTATCCCAAAGAAGGATTTTCAGCCTTTTAAAATCCTGCTTATATTGAGCCACCCAGCCTTAAATTTGTCCCTGTTTTTGTTGTTCTGTAATGGGAACACACAATTGTATGTTTATGGTTGATTTCACATAGTTATTAAAGATGTATAGAGGGATATAGTCCAAAGGTACATTAAGTTGTATGAGCTTTCTCTCAGTAGGATAATTGGTAAAGTAGAAGAATATTTTTCTAAATAGAATTGAAAGGACAAATTCATTGAATGTTGTAAAGTGTGTTGATTATAGGATGTAGGTGTTTGTAAATATATTATTCTTTGCACACTTATATTTAATTATATTTACCAGTGTTATAGGTCCTTATTTTCAGACATGCTGAGCACTCCCAATGCTAATTGAAGTCAATGGCATCTGCAAGGTCCATCGTGTATTGCAAACGGATCCCTTAGATAGTCAATGGGAATTTAGAATTTCCTACTAATTTGTTACTTTTACCTTTGTATATATTTTTGCAAATGTTCAGAGCAAAATTAGCATTGAAAGGCCAGTGCAAGTTTGTTAGGATAATAACAAGGCAGGATTTTATAGCAGTGGGAAAGTAGCTGGATTTGAAAAATATCCTGTATAAACATTGCTTTGTACTGGTAAATATTTAAAAAAATTATGGCAACACTTAACTTTTACATTTATCATTCTTAAAATCAGTAGTATTAATCTGTAAATGTGGTGCAATATGTATTGTACAGTAACTCTAACTCTTACCTAAGCCGTGTCTGTGAGTTGACATAGGAGGCATTATAGTCCAAACTTTGGTAGTTGGATTGAAACATTCAACTGTATTAGAGGTTTTCAGGCCATCTCTTCCTCCCACAATATAGAGCTTGTTGTCTATTACTGCTACTCCAAACTGCAATCGTCTACCATTCATGGTACCAATTTGTATCCAACTGTTTGTCCTAAGGTCATATTTCTCAATTGTAGTGGTACCTGTTAAAAGCATAATTATAAAAACTTTAAACTACATCAGAAGGTCCTTAGTGTTTAACATTCAGTAGTTTCTATTCCAAAACCCTCTCCACTCCCCAACGCATCCCCGTCATGGATACCATTACTAAATTTGAAGGCTTTGACAATGCTGTGCATGGACTCTTATTGAGATCTAGTTCTTAGGTTGAAAATTGGGGACTTACTGAGACAGCTGCATTAAATGCATTGGTATAGCATCGTCAGGCATATAAAAGTAAACCAAGCACTAGAGACTGCAGAATTAGATGTAAACAAATGTTTTGGCTATAGTTAATTTTGCAAAGTTGTTAAATTCATGAGTTATTTAGGTACTGTGAGGTTCTCTTCTCTTCATTTCCTTATGAATATGGTATCTGGGGGCACTGTGGTGCCTAGCAATATTCGTACTTAAATTGTTGCAACCATAAGAAAAATTGCAGATGCCATGTTTAAATATCTGCCCTTTAATATATTTATGAATGTATATGAGTCCTGCATGTGCATCCAAAACAACATTTGATATACTTTTTATTTTATTAAAAACAGACACGGTAAAATTGTCTTGTTACCATGAATTCCAGCCATGTCATGGGCTTGAAATAATCCTATATCTGCAATAATACATGATCTGTATTTTCACTTTTCTTTTTACATTGCTGTGTTTTTTGTAATGCTTTGAGTGAAAGGGTCATTTCTACCTCTATTATTAGAACCCTGACTCCATGCCACTCAAAATTACACTTTTCAAAGCAATGGCTCCTGTCAGTCATTCAGTAGTTGCTGTTGCTTCCATAATTGTTGATTTAACACATCGGGGAGGCAACTGCCCAGTAACTAAGGTAGGCAGGCGGCAATTGTTAATCATACCTATGAGTCCGAAGATTCTTTCTAGCATGATTGGGTGGTTTCATTCATGTGGTCTTGAAGGCAACCATATGGAAAAACAAATTGATTTTCTGCCTGTCCCCTAATGTGAATAAAATCTACTAATTTTGATAGAAGTGAAGGCAAGTACCACAAGCCCTGTAATTAGCAATTAAAGTATGGTTTATGGCACCAACACAACAGCAGGAAGAAACTGGAATGAAGGTTTAGAATTTACTGCATAGTACTCTCACAAATCCAGTCAGGAGTGACTCCACACTATGTTTAAGTATATTGAAATAACCAGAACAATATCTAATGTTCTCTTTTTATCTCCTTCTGGTGGCTGTTGCATGCTTTTCAAAATCTAATGACTCTTGAAATTAATCTGACTAATCCCTACTGCTCTGACTAACACCATGGAACACATCGCTGCCTACCAGACCCTGTTTGGATATACCATTCCAGATACATTGGAGGAATAATGGGGCAATGGAACTAAAGAAATCGAGAAGTTTAAAATAACATTTTAAAATGGTTTGTCTTTTTATATTTTGGCCGCCTTCTCCCCCCGCCCCCCCCCGCTGATCTTGTCCCTTTTCCTAGTTTTAAACTTTCTTCCCCTTCCCTAGTCTCTCCTTTTATTCTGAATTTGTATATCCCTTTCACTACCTCTTTCAATGCTCTCCATTTTGTTTGCCTATTTGCTACTCATTCCTTTGACCCCTCCCCATTTGCTCTGCTCTCCTAATGCGTGAGCTTTCACAAAATCCTCCAGTCTGATTATTTCAAAAGATTTAAAGAAACATTCAACCCACTAATTTTAAAAGTAGGTGAAATTACATTAACTCTGTATGGTGACACTAGTCAGCTCTGTGTTTTTGGGGAACCAGGGCGCAGTATCTAGCCTGTTTGACTCCTGAAAGACACACCACCCCACAAGTCTCTGATTGAACCAAACTGATCAGAGAAAAGGCTTGCAGAAAGCAGTGAAGGGCGTTGGGAGACATGGCTAGACCTCTTCTGACAAGGGTGACAAGATTAAGAAATCTCCATTAGTATACAGATTGAACAACAGAGACCACTCCCCTAGCCTCATCTGCTTGAAAGATGGGACAGGGAGACCTCTCCATTTGCATACAGAATGGAGAACAGAGAAGCGCACTGAACTCTGGTACCTGAAAAGCAGGGAAGCATTGCATGGGGGATCTCTGTTCCAGACGTTAATGAACCTACACCTGCACACACCCAGATCAGCAGTTATCAGGCCAATTCTAGTAATGAATCCTTGATTGATATCCAAAATACTGAAGCAGCCAAGTTGTACTGTGAGCTCCCTGGAAGAAAACACCACCCCATAGCCAAGAGTGATCAGCTCCTATAGTCTAGCCTAAAGAAAACCCTTGAGTCATCAGTTTACCCATAAACAAAGCTAATGTTCTCCTTGAACCCTTGTTGTTTCTCTACAAAAACCCCTACCTATGCCCAAGTAAGTGTTCTGATGCATGGGCCCAAACTCTGCCTCAGTTCCACTGGGACTCCATCTCCTGACTGATAGTGCTGGGGGCTCTGCCTTTCTCCAGCACTCAGGACACTGAGCTACCACCATCACCTGGGAACCCCGACCAGTTCAAGCCTCATGGAATGGGTGAGATTTCTTTTTCTTTTTCTTTTTCTTTTTCTTTTTCTTTTTCTTTTTCTTTTCTACCTCAGGTATTAACCTTTAATAATATAACTGTTATGTTGGTTTAGGCTCTCCTTGTGTAGTTATCACTATTATTGAATAAGTAACTTTTATGGCTAAGCTGGTTGATTCTCTCTCTCACAACTTTACTCTTTTGTGTTTTTAGCTTCCCCCATTTACTCTGCAGCAACGCTTCTTTTACCTAAGCTAAAGATCCCTACAGTGCCCAAAATACTCATCAAGTGGGTTACTACCAGTATAATTGTGACGTGAAAGTGGGGATAGGGACATGTTAAACCTATGGCACATAAGAGTGGCAGCTGAAAGTGCTGCTTGGCCCAGCCTGATGAGACCAGGGGCATATAAGGATGACAGCTTGAAAATGCTGCTTGACCCAACCCATTGAGTATAGGGACATATAAGGGGGTCAGCTTGAGAGTGCTGATTGATCTGGTCTGCTCAGACTTGCTCTGTGTGTGTGTGTGTGTGTTCTTCTGGTTCTAGGGCTGGAGGATCACAGTCCTGGGGAACCTAGGTCCTGCAAGATAGCTCCATTGGGAGTGGACTTGCAGAAGGAAGGAGTAGAGCTCCATATGAACACACAAGTGACATAAGCAGTACATTAATAGAATTACAGACCCCCCCACCCCAGAAGAGTAACCCTAATAAATGAGCATACCCCAAAGTAACGGGCACATCTGGTAACAGTGTATCTGTGCATACCAGCTGTAATTTTCAGAGAAGCCTACAGGAGTCAGGCAGCTAGCTCCCATTCAAATTCAATGGGATTTGGGAACCTAGACGCCTCTGAAAATTTCAGCAAATAAGCCTAGTTTTGATCTTCCTTTGAGCTGTTTCACAATATCCTCTGATAAATACAAATGGTACCATAGGTGGTTGTGGAGTTTTTTTGGTGGTTTTTTTTTGGCGGGGGGTGGTGGGAGTGGGGGTTTTTTGTTCTCCTCACAGAATTGCATTATTGGTAGAGGTGATAATTTACTCCCATTCCCCATGCTGTTGTACTAGTGTACAGTAGTTAGGTGTTGATTGATTTTATCTTACAAATCCAATGCAGGCTCAAGATGTGAGTCAGAGTGGTTATGGGAAAGTGGGGAAGTGAGGAAATACTGACTTCCTAACCATCAAAAGGCGAAAGTTCAAACAAATGGACTCTTTCCAAGATAATGAGTAAAAAGAGTCACTGATGGGAAGTACACATGTTCATAAAAAAAGTCCTTTCTTTTTATAGTCCTTGCTTGGAAAACAAATTGCCTTTTTTTTCTTTTGATGGGGGAAAAAAACCCTAGTTTATCTTTAAGCTTACAGTTCTTGGTAGCAGATGATTTACAACAATATCATTTAGTTTGATGAAACTAACTTCAGGAAAGAGCCTCAGTTTCTTTCCTTTATCTAGTGATAGGTGTCATCACGTGTGTTTCACTTTTAAAAGATTGTAGAGTTGCAATTATTTCAGACTCTTCAGGGAACACAAATCAATCATGCTAACCATTTTTCTTGCTCTTCATAACACTGGCTGTTATGGATATTTGATGTTTAGGAGGTGAGCTGTAATTTTTAAAGGAACTCAGTATATGTAATACTTTTAAAACCTAAAAGTGGAATGGGCAACTGTCTTGAAATGCTATTAATATTCATTACATACAGCAAAATGTAATAAAGGAGTGAATCACTAGTCTTGAACCTAATTATAACATCCTATCTTGCTGCTTATTTTCTGAAGAGCAGGAGCTCTGTGACGTAACCCTATGACATTTTGGAATAATTGTATTTCCAGGCTCACATACTGTAGGTATGAGGGTAAGGTTCCTGCAGAACATTAATCAGTATGTTCCTTAATGTATGAACTATTCCATTTTTAAAGTGACATACATAAAAGTATTACAGTCCATATGAACTTGTACTTCCGGTCTCTTGTTAGTAATTTGAAAAGGCTTAATCACAGAGTGCTGTTGAATGACATTTCTATGTATAATTCTTAGTAAATCATTAAAGAATAGGATGCGGACTGTGAAAAGAAACTGCTAAGTGATATTTCCTTGATTTTTTGGTTGTGTACATGCCATTATGACTGAACATGACTTCAGGTGTGAGAATGTGCTCACCACACTGTATGCTTTGGGTTCTTGTCCAGCTGGTTGGAAGAAAAGGGTTTGTTGCATCTTGAGGGGATCCTTCCACATCTGGTAGCAGAGGTAGAGGAAGGGGGGAAAGTTTACTTGTGCAGAGCAACGAGGAGCAGGAAATAGCTGGAACAAATTGGGGGAAGTGGAAGGTGGTGGTATTTATATTTCATGCAGTCCCAGAGAAAGCTCTGCTTCACTTGGATCATTGAGAGGCTGAGAGCACTTCCCCCTCTGCCCCATAGAATCTAGAAAAAAGGAACAGTGTCCCTTCGTGATCCATTGTGAGTATCACACTAGTTGCCCTTTCCTCTCAGGGGCTATGATGGATTTTTTCCCTCACTGTCAGTATGGGCTTTTTCACCTTCTCCACAGCAGGTTTGGGACCCATTAGGGTGGGGCCAAGGGAGTTAGGTTGTAATGTTGCAATTTAGTAAGTAAAATTGTGGCATATGTCAAATGAAGGTTCCTGTTATGGAAAGGCTATAGTTAGTTATTGGATAAAATGGATTGGACAAGGTTGTAAAGGAAATCAGCCCTTATGGGAGCTGAGGAAGGGAAATTCATGGCACCTACATCTGTTACACCAGGGAACCAACTTCCTTCCTCCTCTAGCCCCCTTAATCCTCTTATAAGGGGAAGGCAGTGGCGTTCCAACAATGGGATGGCTGGGAAATGTAGAACACCACTGTAACAATTAGTCTTCAGGGACAAGCTGTAGGAATTTTCTTTGCAGTACTGAAAAATGTTATGTATTGTTGCAAGAGTGAAAAAAACCCAAGACTCTAACGAAAGGTTCTCTTTTTTAAAATATGTGATTAGCTTTGTTTAGAAGCGATAATAAATGATACTCTTAAAATGGTCCAATAATATTGAGTTAATTTTTTTTACTTTTCTATATTTTCCCTCTCACCTTTCAGGATTTGGTTGAGACTGGTGCTCAAAGTTCTAAAACAATATGCAAAAGATCGTTTCACAGTATTTCCAAACTGGCCACACGTAGGTAATAATATAATTTTCTTCTCATCATTTTTTCAGAAAAATTCTGCTGTAAACCTCTAAATTTTTGAGTGCTCTTCTGAATTGAACCTGAAGTCTAAACTTTGAGAAGTTAATCTATTACTTACAACTGTGGGTCTTCCTGCTTGAAGGCATAGCACAGAGTAAGAGGATCATTTATTCTTTCATCCCTAAATTTCTGTGTTTAGAAACTTTCTAATAACCCAATAACTGCTTTGTCACTTATTATCTGGGTGTTCCTAAAATAACTGAAAAAACTTCCAAACTTGCCTTTAGTAGCATCCATGCCTCCCACAGCATAAAGTGCACCCACTGTAGACTTCCTAGGTTTAGTTCGAGGACTCTGCAGCATGGACCTTCTTTCCGGTAGGAGATGATACTTCATAGCTTCCATAAGAAGTTTCTGACACTCAAGGTCATGTGTGAACATTGGGCTATTTTCAAGATCTGCTAGTAACTGAGAAATCAAACAGATTGATCTATACTCATTTAAATAATAAAAGATAGGATAAAGCTTAATATCTGAAACAAAATCACAGATCTAATTATCTTGGGCCCATCTTTCATGTGAGGTTTGTCATAGTCCAAATAAATTATCTGATGCAAACTAATGTAAATATAAGAAAATAAAATCTTGAAAAGGTTTTTATTTACTCTTATGAACAGCCACAATCTTGCTCCCATTGAAGTCAGTGGCAAAACTCCCTTTGGCTTGATTAGAAGCAGAAGCTCGTCCAATATAATAAAGGAGGCAACTTTACTAATAGAGAAACTAATTAGAAGTCCTATGTCCAGTGATGAGCTGCCAGAAGCTCAAGAACCAGTTCCTTCACTCGCTCCAGGTCTTTGGCAGCACTGAAGGACTCGCCGCCGAAAACCCAGAGCGAGTGAAGGACCCACAGTCGAAGTGCTGCCGAAGGCTTGGAGTGCCGCCAGGTCAGTAAAAATTCTCGTGGGAGCCTCCCCAGCTGAGAGCTCAGGCAGAACAGACAGGACGGTCCCGTGGGCCACATCTTGTCCATCCCGCCTGAGCTTCCCCACCCCTTTAACAACCAGTTCTAAACCAGCTTCAAAATTTAACAACCGGTTCGCCTGAACCAGTGCGAACTGGCTCCAGCTCACCACTGCTTGTCTTTTATTTTTTAAATGAAATATGTGTAATATCGATATCCAGCCTGCAACTGTAGAAGCTTATGCACTTTGGGAACCCACATGCAGTGTTGGAGTCTAGGTTTGATCAGCACTTCATATTCTGACATGCGTACCAGACTGACTAGGGTCCCTCTCATACCCTTTAAAAAAACTAGGAAGGAAAGAGGAATGACCTCCGATTCTGACCAACTAGCATGGTTGAAATGCATAGAGTAAAAATATTAAGAGAATCAGAAAGCCATAAAATAATTATGAAGTGATATCTAACAATGCATGTCATATAATGCATTGCAACACATTACATTCTGTTTTGATGTTGGGTTGCATTGACAGTCTCATACCACAAATATCACAAAGCTGTAATAAGATGTCAACTCACTACAGAATTGTAAAGCTGTCTCTGTGACTCCCTTTGATAAAGTGTCCATTTCAATGTTAAAGGTTGAGTAATGATGCATGTAATGAAATGTACACTGCTGGTTTCTATGTTGTGTGGTATGCTGCTAAAATTCAAGACAATAAAAGTTTTGGATGTTTTTTAAAAATTATTCAGTCTTCGGACTGATTTGCAATTTAAATTTAGTGATTTTGTAGGATATCCAAGTTTCTGTTACTAGATGAGAAAATACAGCAAAGCACTCACTACATTTCAGGTAGATACGCTGTAGACTGGTATTTTAAAAATGGGCAGATTTTCAGCACGAATAACCATATTGGCCTTATGATATCCTTTTTATCTGTTTATTGGATCTTTGCAAATCAATAATAGTTACTTGACCATTTACCAAAATATCAAATCTTTTTAGTATAGAAATATGTTCTTTACCAAACTGAAAATACGTACATCTGTGTGTGAGAGACAGAATACGCCCCTGTATTAGCACCCAACACATGATTGTAATAATCTTTGTACAAAATATGTCTTTTCAGGTATCATTTAAAAACTCATAATTAGCTGGTCAGTATCATCCTGATAAAATATTTGTGGCAACATTTTATGTAAAGTTATAAGATTTACTTGTATATTGTTGTTAACACACATTTCAAACACCACAGCCCTGCCAAAACAGAAATCAGCAAATAGGAATGTTCTAGACAAAGGAATGTGTACTTGCCTTAATTTGCACTTAAGCAATAAACAGAGTCATCAAGCTGGGAGGGAAACAAAGAAGGCTCAACCAGGTGAGAAAAAGCCATCAGGGAACATCCTTCCAAACAGACTCTTTGTCTCTTAGTGCCCAACTTGAAATATTTTTTTCAAGAGGGGGACTGAATCTATAAAAAGGAGGGACAAACGCCCCCTGGGGCCTCTTTTACTCCCCCTGCCTATCGCATTCACTGCACGTGAAGAGAAAAAGGAATCAGGTGCTGGACTCTGGGTGAGGGGTCCTGATCTCAGAGTTTGCTGAGTTTGCAATAATTTGCTGGAGAAACTTTTCTTGAATCTAATATAGTTGTTTGGGCATTAATAAATATCTGTATTTTCTGGTAACCATTTCTGATTTTTATGCCTAATTACTTATACTCAAATCAATTTCTTTGTAGTTAATAAACTTTTTACTGCTTTATCTAATTGTGACATTCCCCTGGTGTTATCTGGACCAATGATCTGCTAGGTCAATCCTTGACTCTGGGATCCAGCCTTACCCTGCTTCGTTATGAGAACCCCCCCTCCCAGGCTGTTCACTCACAGCCTCTGGCATGTAAGCTGCTGCCAGCTACGTGAGTGAGCACTTTTGGCCAGCAGCTGCTTGGATTGTACAACTGAATGACACTAGCCAATATCTCCAATCCCAGACACAACCCTAGGAACCCCCATCTTTCAGCGTCCAGTTATGCCCACTGGATGCTGCAAGCTTATATGAGTTCATCAATTTAACAAAGAAATTGATATGTACAAGGCTTATCATCCCAAGGGGAGTCTCTGACATACTTCAAACCAAACACACTGCTTCAGATAGAATAAACAAACAAAATTATTAACTACAAAAGATAGATTTTAAGTGTTTATAAATCCAAGCACCAGAAGTCAGATTTGGTCAAATGAAATAAAAGCGGAATGCATTCTAAGCTGATCTTAACATTTTCAGTGCCCTTGCAAACTTAGATGCTTCTCACCACAGGCTGGCTGGTTGCCTTTCAGCCAGGCTCTCCTCTTTGATCAGTGCTTCAGTTGCTTGATGGTGTCTGTAGATGGAAGTGGAAGAGAGACTGCATGGCAAATGTCTCTCCCTTTTATCATGTTCTTTCTTCCCTCTTGGCTTTGCTTCCCCACTCCTTCAGACTCAGGTGAGCATTACCTTATTGTAGTCCCAAACTGACCAAGGAAAGGGGGATGACTCACTCGAGAGTCCAACAGATCCTTTGTTGCTGCCTAGGCCGGTGTCCTTTGTTCCTGTGAGGCTGGGCTGGGTTTGTCCCATCCATGCCCTGATGAGATGTGAACTGCCCCTCTGCTCCTGGAGAGTTTTGCCTGGGCTTGTTTTAAGCCATGAGGACACATTTTGAGCCTCAAACTATATACATGAAATTACAACCTATAAGAATACTATAACAACAATGCTCAGTGCATCATGAGCCCTCCAAAGACATCCGACAGGACAAATTTGCATTGGATACCACACAATCATATTTTAAGGATGAACAAGGGGGTGCAGGGTGTTCCCTTAAGGTTCAGAGCATCACACTAATCTAATGTGTTTAAACTGAGGAGTCTGAATAACTATTTGAGATAATAAACTGGGATACAATTCCCTTAAAGGAATAACAAATTTAAAATATGTGTACTGTCCCAGAGAGGGCTGAGTAGGACAAACATGTCTGTGGAAAAATCTGAGACTGGGGTGTGTGTTAGGGTCACTCTGCAGAATAACCGAGGATGGTGAGTGCCACAGTGTAACCCAAAGATGGCTGGCAGGTAGCAGTTGCATACAGACCTTCAAGGTGTGGCTTGAATACTGGAAAGGCTGTTTCTGAGTGGCCCAGGTGGGAGCTACTTCAGCAAGTCATTGCAAGGCTCCCAAGATTGTAAGGCAGGAGTGACACAGCCCCCTACTGAGCTGGATTGTACCCTGGCAGCGAGGAAAGATTTTGAGCAGGTAGTGATTTAAAGCTATTACCCCTTACTATACATTCATATACCTGTGGTGGGAGTAGCGGCAGCCTAATGTAAGAGAGGAGCATTCCTAGGTCTTGTTGCCTGCTTTGCAAATCATGTCTCACCCACATCATTAAAGCCTGGAATATAGCTTCTTCATCTGGTACATTGATGTCATCGCTAGACAGGAGTTTTGCAATTTCACTAGCAGGAAGCAAAAGAAATTCCTGATTCTTTATTACTTCTGTGAAGTGTTCCTAGAAAGGAATAGATTTCAATGAACTCATGTTACTGACACCCTGATACAGTATATGAACAGAGAATGCATCTTTTGCATAGATTGTATGCCTGCTTCCCAATAGAATCTAGACAAATGTTCTACAGATTACTGAATCTAACATGGTTTCTTAAGTACAGCCAAAATTAATTTCTTTAAGAAATTGTTTTCCATGCCTAAAAAGAAATAGATAACTTGAAATGTAGAATGCAATTGAAAACCACATAGAAAAGATCTAGAGGATTTGTACTGAGTTTCTATGCCAACCTTTCATTTGTGAATTCCAGACCGTGACTTATGACTTAAGTGAGATATCAAAGTGAGTTTTGTGGCTTTAGCCTTCTTTAGAGATAGTGTATGAACAGGATAGATCTAGAGGCCAGGAACTGTTTCAGAGCAAAGCACAATGAGCCCCCAATCCAAACTGGGCCTCTGGACACTGCTGTAATACATAAATAATAGTACACCACTACTAACAAGATAGGTTAGAATTCCTCTGGATCTTACATCTTTGTTCTTGGAGACACTGGCAGTTGGGTCTGAGCCATGTG
Source organism: Lepidochelys kempii (assembly GCF_965140285.1). Lineage (NCBI taxonomy): Eukaryota > Metazoa > Chordata > Testudines > Cheloniidae > Lepidochelys > Lepidochelys kempii. Next base: position 72,565,562 of record NC_136388.1, read on the forward strand.
TTCCATTCTAATTACTGCTGCCTCAGCTCCTTCTAGAATCTTCTGTCAGTCGGTCTCTTTATGGTTAGCAAAGGAGCTCCCGCACAGGAACCGTGCACTGGATTTTTTTCCCCCATGGCTACTCCAGTTCTTTTGAGGAAACTAACTATTTTTAGGCAGCTCCATCTCTTTCAAGCCATTGGTCACTCCTTCATCAGAGGCATGGAGGGCTAACATGCATGAGAGGTTCGAAACATCATCATAGTTGCTTTGACATTTCAGTACTAGGTAGAAGAACAACTATGTTTTTTCTGCCTTAGCACACTAGCACCTAGCAGGCTCAGGGGTCCTCCTTTGATACATCAGCAGTGGCAAGGAAAGGCAACCTGGTGAGTTGGCAATTTTAGGGGTGCTCCCTCAGGAGTGTATTTAGAAGGTTCTGGCGGGGGAAGAGGCAGAGGTGAGACGGAGCTCAGGGGAGAAGCTCATACCCAACTGTCCGTGTCAACAATCTAATACCTTGGAGATCTCGAACCAGTTTGGCACTAGAAAGCTGAGGCCCCAGGACAAGAATCTTGGGTGGTATCTTCAAAGAAACAGAATTACAGGGTAGTGATTTTTTTTTTAACATTGTGCTATGTTGTGAACAAACTTTCGAAACACTTTGGCTTAGTTGTCACACTCTGCCCAAAGAGAGGCCCAGGAACAGAAGCACAATGGTGGTGAAGTTCATTAACAACAGTATGGAGAAGATTGTATGCCATATGCCTAGAGAGCACCCAGGTCCAGAGAGAGATAAATTCCTCACTTTTTTGAGCATTAAACACTCAGATTGAATGATTTATTCTTAATATATAGAGGGATTATTAAAGATTGTTTTACTATTAATATGATATTTCATCCAAGATTAGAAGTAAAACAACTCTCTAGGTCTCTCAAAACCCCTGAAAGTTGCACCCATTTTATAGAGATTAATGACCTGAGTTTCAGCTGCATGAGGAGCATGGTTACTAAGTACTTCTGAAAATGATTCTGTAAGTGATTTGTCCAAAGTTTACAGTGAATCAGTGACAAAATCAGGAATAGAATCCAGGATTTTTGACTCCATCTTATGCTCTGAATCAAGATGGAGTGATTTAAATCCAGGTTATTTAAATGACTTATTTTTAAAAATTGTATGTGCGCACACGCGCGCGCTTTTCATGAACAAGCTTTTCTATCTTGATTTAACATGAGACTTTCTCTCTGTAATCCATTACTCTATTGTCAAGTACATGTAAAAGAAGGAGGAAATTACCCAGTTTTGGAGGCCTGATGCTGCCCCAGTTTCAGAAGAGGAAGCAGCACCTGCTAGCCCCTACACTCCAGCACAGTCTCTACACAACGACTATATGTTGTTCTAAAACAATTTAAGATTGAAAATCAGAGCTAAATTATACTAATAAACCTGGAATAGAATACATACAATCAGTTTGAATGTCCAATTTATTGCTGGTTAGATATTGATGAATGCAAATGTCTTAAATACACCAAGTTCTTACCTCAGCATTCTTTTGCAGTAAACTGTGACAAGTCTTGACCACATATTTGTACTACTAAGGGCAGAAAAGATAGCAAGAGAAAATACATTTTCTCTTTAACAATACCTTTTGTTAGACCATGGAAATTCAGTCCTGGTTATACATTTCTCCCGCTAAAATCTCAAATACTTGGGGACCCAGGCCTGCAGTTTTTACTCAGGTACAGTTCTCCATGGACTGCAGGATTTTGCCATGAATCTTGGTGTCCTAAAATCTTTCATTCAAAGCAATATTTTTATTTTCCCAAAAAACACTACTTCTGGAAGTCTAATTACAAGTCAGTAGTAAGGAAAATAAATTAAAGATGATATTTGTTGTACACATGTAGCCAGGTATGTTTGCATTCAGTGGATGTGCTTGAAATATAAATTAATATCTACAATTACATTAAAGTAGTATATCATATTTGAAAATATAATGCAACCTGGAACAAGGAGATGGAGACATTTTCAAAGTTGAAAATATCACGCGTTTTGTTTGTAGGCAGTAATATGTTATAGACTTCATTATAGTAATGTTAGAGACTTTATTACTATTTAACTTGAAAAGAGTTATTGTATTTAAAATAGATATAAAAATAACAGTATTGGGGGTTTAAAGGAGATGTTCACTTTGGTCCTTAATACACATCCTGCTCTAATGTTGTGATACTCCAGGGAATAGGAACAGGAAGAGAAATCCACTTTAAGTTACAAAAATAGTACAAGCTGTTTATCAGAACAGGCTTCATCTGCATGAGAGAGATACCAGGCAGGAAATTGTTAATACTTTGCATCAATAACTAAAGTAATTGAACAGAAGTTCTCAGGTTTGCTTTTTTGTGGCTGATTTTCTAATCTGTTTACTATTAGTTCATATTGCAAGCAATCTCTCTATCTGCAATATGCCTTTGTAAATTGCTCCCTTAATTTGGATATTTTTACATGTTTGAACTGGTGATGGGCCAAAATCATAATCTTTTATTCAGTTCACTCCCCTGAAGTTCAGGGTGTGTGCAGTATTACCTGACCTTCCCCAAAACATTTTGTAAGACAGGTTCAATCTACTTTAAAACAAATTTTCTTTTAAATTTATTCCTCAACTGATTCCAGAAGGTGCAGGTTTCCTTTCTTGTCCCTAAGCACTTAGTGATTGGGCGATATAAGGCCCCCTTCTGGGGCTTGCAGTGTTCTTCTCTGCCTCACTTCGCCAGCACCATGCTTCATTTTGTAAACAAGAACAGGAGCCAGTTCTGGAGGCTGGGATTTGCTCCATCTGGGTAGCAGGAAAGAGGGGGAGTGGGAGTAACATCTGTGCAGTGTGACCAAATCTCATGACTTTACCCTGAGTCTTGATATATTTTATATTCTTCTGAAAGCCTCAGCTCCTGGATACATGTGAGTATTTAAGATGTTAAGGAGAACAATTTTTCTCAATGCTCCTTGTAACAATCTTTTATGTACGTGGAAACTGTTATCATGTCCCTCCCTCAGTCTTCTCTGCTCCAGACTAAACAAACCCAATTTTTTTCAATCTTTCCGCATAGGTCATGTTTTCTAGACCTTTAATCAGTTTTGTTGCTCTTCTCTGGACTTTCTCCAATTTGTCCACATCTTTCCTGTAATGTGGCACCCAGAACTGGACACAATACTCCTGAGGCCTAATGAGTGCAGAGTAGAGTGGAAGAATTACTTCTTGTGTCTTGCTTACAACACTTCTGGTAATGCGTACAAGAATGAAGTTTGCTTTTTGCGACAGTGTTACACTGACTCACAGTTAGCTTGTGATCCACTATGACCCCAGATCCCTTTCTGCAGTGCTTCTTCCTAAGCAGTCATTTCCCAGTTTGTATGTGTGCAACTGATTGTTCCTTCCTAAGTGGAGTATTTTGCACTTGTCCTTATTGAATTTCATCCTATTTACTTCAGACCATTTCTCCACTTTGTCCTGATCATTTTGACTTTTAATCCTATCCTCCAGAGCACTTTCATCCCCTCCCAGCTTGGTATTGTCCACAAACTCTATAAGTGTATATATGTATTCTAGTAATATTATAGGAAGGGACACAAAAAGTGCCGTCAATCTGTTCATGCTACTTGCCCACCTTACTGGGTGAAAAACTGGATGGGGCCATCAGTGATTGGGAGATCCCAGTAGAAATGAGAAGGCGAACACACACTGGGGGATGCAGAGGTGACCTCTCCAAGTGCTTCGTCTCCAGCCACTCATTGGCCAGATGGGAGAGCGGGGGTAGTGATTGGTCCCTAACACATCCCTTTCATTAACTTAAACCCTAGCCAAGGCCATGTGGAGCCTCATTTTGACCCATTTCAACAGCCCCACCCTTCCCACATTAAACTGGTAGCTTCAGAGCTGTGTTATTGCAGATGCAGTGGGGTTGACCTGTTTTGGGGTCAAGAAGGATTTTTTTCTTCCCATAGGGGCCAAACTAGCTAAGGCCCGGTGGGTATTTTTGCATTCCTCAGGGCATCCTGGAGGAGTTAAATAAGAATAGGATGTAGTGTTTGCTAGGGATGTAAGTTTGTCACAACTTGTAGCTAGTTTCCAATCTTAAAAGGAAAAAAGCAAGAGTTCCCAGAAGTGTTTTAAAAAAAAAAAACAAAAAAAAACAACCTGACATTTTGCTGATGGGCCTTGTGCCTTTGGGGGCCAAGGTTCCCCCTTTAGTACCCTCTGTCCCCCTGTCAGAGAAACTGATGCAGTGATAGGATTCAGAAGAGTGATCTGAGTCCTAGGGTTAGGCTGAGGAGAGTCTGTGGGTTATGTGGTAGGAGCCATGTAACCCTGCACTGAAACCACTTAAAATGCCTGATATCTGAGAGTATAGTTGGCAAGGAGGGTAATACCTCTCTGCTGTGTTAAATTTAATAAATTTGTAACCTGTGACTTCAAATTCATCCCAGCGTTTGTCCTCATTTGCCACAATGTCCAAATTAATTTACTTCTATCTCTGGAATGGCTTTTAGAATTGTGAAGCCTTTACACTGCTACTAAATTTGTTGATATCTTGTGCTCATAGTTTGAGAATAAAATTGCTATTTGTTTCCTCAGAATGTTTCCTCTTACATTAATTTTGCTATACTTGCCACTTTTTTGTATTTTTTTCTAAATCTCATCTACTTTTTCTTTTTTGCCTTTCTTCCTGTTTGCCTACCCCTTGAAAGCAGTGTTTGACTTCTCTTTGCACTACCATTAGTCAATAAAGATGAACTGTTGTCCTTCCTTGACGGCCGCTAGACCAGAATCCTGTTGACTTTTCAAAGGATACAATATAGCTTGCATACAGTATCTTCAAATATAACAAGATGGCTGTTCATACTTTTTCTTTTTAATAACAGCAAGTTATTAAATAACAAGTCAAAAATATAAACAACAAAATCAAATGTTCCTTTCTAATGTTTTTATCAGCTCCCAATTTCATCCCAGTAATTACACCTATTACATTTTCCTTTTGAGGATGGATTGTGGCACATATTTCTTGTTAGGCATTGTGCAGGATACTCCTGCACTGGGAGTTCCTGGACGCATGGTACCTTAGCAAGGCTCAGTGTCTCTAGATCTCAGGTGTGCAAATGGAGAGCACAGCCTCTGCATCAGTCTGTGAAATTACAGCATCAATACATCTCTGCACTCAGCTAAGTTCTGCTGCAATAACCCCTGGCCATCTTTCCATCACCCCATTGATTTTACAGATCCAATATAGTATTCATGCCTGCTCTTCATACTGTCATTTCAAAATGGTTGGATTAATAATCTTACCATAGTGTACAGATGTGCCACCTTCAAGAGTTCCATGCAACCCTGTGCGTCTCCAAAGGATCGAATCCCTAAACAGTTTGAAGGATGGAGCTGCTTCATGAGAAAGTTGCAACACACTTCAATGACTTGAGACAGCTGGAGAAGACAAGCTGCAGCCAGCAAACTTTCTATAGTGTCTTCCTTTAACTCTAAAACTCCTATAGTGTGGTTTAGATCAAGAAAATTATGCATTAATTGGTTTGCCATTCATTTCCCTTGTACCTACGGCTACAACTACCCTACGAACAATGGGTGTGATTTCCAGCTCCTGTATGCGTACTCATGCTAGCTCTTATCTGAGCTAGCACAGTAAAAATAGCATTGCCATGGTAGCACAGGCAGCAGCACGGGCTTGCCACCCCAAGCATATACCTACAGGGTTCAAAGGGTTTTGTATTTGGCCCAGCTCGCCTGTACTGCCACTGCCTGTGCTATCATGGCTACGCTACTATTTTTGGTATGTTAGCTCAGATGAGAGCTTGTCCAAGTATGTGTATGCCATAGCTTGTATGTAGATGTACCCCACAGGTCTATTTGTATTTTTTTTCCCCATGAGTCTTTCCTCATTGGGGAATAATCTTTGGAAAATCTGGGCAAGCCTTCAGGTTGTATCACCACCTCTTTTCCACTGAATGCATCCAATGAAGGGAGCTGCTTACGAAAAGCTTATGCTCGAATAAATTTTTTAGTCTCTAAGGTGCCACAGGTACTCCTTTTCTTTTTGTGGACACAGACTAACATGGCTGCTACTCTGAAACCACCCCTTTATAGCCACTGTTTCAGTCTAGGTTGCAAATGAGTCTGCTGTCGTCCTATATCCCTTCTGTGTGCATTTGTCAGCAACTGGATCTTATCTAATTGTCAGCCCCTACCGCAACCCACTTCTGATATACCATTCCATGCTAATGACTGCACAACAACTAACAGTGGGGCAAAATTTGTCTGGGCTTACCCAAAGAAAGGCAGCTCTGCTTTGTGGTTGGGGGGCGGGGAGAGAGGAGGAAGGTCAGAAATTGCTGCAAAAGGTGCTTTGCAGCAGTGACTCACCCCTGCCCCCCAGGAATGTGCATAAAGGTACGAAATCTGGGGGAGGGGCAAGTCTCTATGTCCAAGCAGTGAGGAAGCCAGCACCCACCCAATCTCCGCTAGTGAAGGTGAATGGCAGGCTGGTTTAGGACCTGCTGTGGGCATTACGCTAGTAGCCCTTTTTAAAGCGGGGCTGGGAAGGAATTTTTCCCACACCACAACAATTGGCTTCAGTGGAGTGTGATTTTTCAACTTCCTCACAGCAGGTGTGAGGATGGACCTTTTCTGGTGAATAGAAAAAGTGGTAGGCGATTTGTCACAACTTATTTTGTAATATTGGGTGGATGTTCAGTGAATGTATTCCATAGGGAGGGCAGCCAGTGACCAAATAAATGGCCTGGTAAAGGACTTAAAAGGAGGTCCTGGATAAAGGAACAGAACAGGGGAGGGGGTTCGGGGACTCCTATGATCGGTATGGCTGGGAGCCAACCCCCTCCATTCTCATAGCCCTCCTTAACCCTCTTACGAGGCTGGTGGATGGTAAGGTCCAAGCCATGGGTCGGCTGGGGGACCTGGATGGAAACAAATAGGGGCTGGTGGAAGTCCTGGAGAATTGAGTTTAATAAGCATGGATTTGCCTGCACTGTATACTTTATCTGCTGGGTAGGCCCAGACATCTATAGAATAAGGTGGTGGCTTGATTAAAACCCATAACAAGTCTCCTGTCCTTCTTGCGGTATACCCAGACAATTCTGAGTCAAGATACAGAAGGATGTTTGTTGATCATTCTTAGGTTGGGTCAGTACTGCTAACCGGGATATAAAGTGTATCTCTGTAAATAGGAATCAAGGGATTGGGATGGAGGAGGACCTGCAGGGAAAATCTAGAAACAGCCAGTCTGGGGAGAAATCTTAGGCTGAAATTCACGGCATCTTGTTTGAGTTACCCACTAACCCAAACCCCAGAAAATTGGTAATTTTGTACTAGGTAGGGGGTTGGTAGACTCTGTTTAATGTAACATAGTATTGAAGGGGTCAACTAATATTAACAACATGGAAAGTTTATTTCATGCTTATATGCTATGCATTTATTTTCAAATAAAATACTATGCCTGTAGATTAATTTAAATTCTGATGTTAATTATGAATTAAACTTTTCCCATATCTCATTTTTAAAAGACTTTTACAGTTAATTTATATTAATCATATTTTTCTTTTAATTTTACCAACTAAAATGTGTTAAACTTTTATAAAATTGCATTCATCCATTTTCTTGAATTACACTTACATATTTTGTTCCATAATATCATTGTTGTGAGGTTTATTTGAATATTAGTGTAAAATCTCTAGTTGTAGGTTGCACTTTTACATAATACCTGATATTTCTACAGGTTCTAAGACCATCAAAGTGGAAACAGTCTTCTATATTTTTAGCACTTTAATGTAAATATCAAAACACAGTAAATGAAATGAGCACTTGGAAAACATTTTAAATGCCAAGTTCTTGCACAGTAACCTTTTTAAAATTTAATTTTACTTTATATTTGCCATGAAATAATGTTTTACTCTCTTTGAAATGATGCATGGAAAGCTTGGACCCACTCAACAGGTATGAGCCACAGTTTCTCATGTCCCGTTCTGGAGGTGATGCATGTAGAAAATTGTCTTATTCAAAGCAAACCAATGAGTGCATGTATGAGAAAGGGAGAATGGAAGATCAGTCCGAGATAGTTCATCTCTGTACCATAGACTGTGCAAGGGTGTTGTTCTGGTAATTTGTGTGCTGCTACATTCTGGGAGACTGTTTTTTTCCCCCTTCTCAAGATTCAGGCATGGGAGAAGGAGCTCCTTTAGCACCTATGGCAGAGTGACCTTTATTCTGAGTTGAATAATCTCCCAAAGAGCTAGTATCTGCAGCCTTTCAGTGCTTGCATAACTTTGAATGCTGTGGATATTTTTAATTGGATTGTACACTAGAGTAACAGAAATCTGTTCTACAACATTTTTTCTCCACAGATTACAGAGCAGCAAGAAAAAGACAATTCACACTTCTCTGGTTTGGTCTGTTTGGCTATTGACTAAGTTCTCAGAATCAAATTAGTAATTAATGTAAACATTGGGGTGCAGTTGTACTGAAAAGAGTGGGGAGAGTAGAATAGAAAAGCTGAAAATACTCTGCTACTAACATAAAATATCTTAGACCAATTTTTTTCAAGTAAACATCAGTAGTTAATTTTTCAAATTTGTGGCTAGTTCATGACATTAAGGAGTACATCTTATTCCCCTTGATCCAGTTCCAAGGACGGGCCTGTGCCTCTCCCCCTGAAGGAGATGAGTTGCTGAAGTTGAACCTGGCCATTTGGTGGGGCATCCAAAGGGCAAAGGTTCTCAGCATGCTCTTCCCATATAACTTCATGAACAAAGCAACAGGCAGAATCTGGCCTTTATTCATTTAAATTACTATTCCTCTTCTTTGTGCCTGAATTAAAAATAGCAGATGTTCTAATCATGTACAGAGTAACAGAATATTTTGACATTCGTATATCTGTTGGAATAAGTACTTGCAGTGTTGATATAGCCATGTTGGTCCCAGGATGTTAGAGAGACAAGGTGAGTGAGATGATGTTTTATTGGACCAGCTTCTGTTGGTGAAAGAGACAAGTTTTCAAGTTACACAGAGCTCTTCCTCAGTTTCAGAAACATATCTCTTTCACCACAGACATTGGTCCAATAAAAGAATAAGCTATTTGTCATACAAGATGTGGAGTGTGAGGGAGTTGTCTATTTTTATATATATCACGTGCACCTCAGTTTACTTATTTGATATTATCCTGCCTGACTGCAAAGAAGTGAATCAAAGGAGGCTTTTTAGAGATGGGGGAGGAGAGAAACAGGAAACAAAACAATGGCAAAGAGAAAGTACAGTCTGAGAAAATATCATGGGGTTCCTTGAGGAAACAATGGGGGTAGTTAATAACCCCCTCACTCTCTGCCTCACTCCAGTGAGGTTTGTTTTTCCCAAAGCCAAACCTAGGATCTAAGTGGATTCTGAAACCTTAAAGATGCTGGCACGGGTAAGAAAAGGGATTGAGTTGGTTGTCAGAAGCTGCCTGAGATGGAGATGCCAATGCAGACTCATGGAAGGAGGGAAAGAATGCAGCAAGACAGTCTGCTTCTCCCAGCTGAGATGGAAGTAACTGGACTGAATTGAACTTACCACCCAGAGGTCCAGTCCCAGAGGGGTTGAACCATGTTGTTCCACCCTTCAGAGAGATGAATGAAGCCAGAACTTTCACCTTAGCGGTGCACTCAAAGGACACAAAAGGGTCTAAAGCACAGCTTACCCTGTAACTATGACATATTCTTATTTTTCCTCACAATAAGAGCTAGCTAGGGTTGTTGTGGGTTATTTTTATTTTGTCATCATATTTAGTAAATAGCATTCTACACAAATATATTTTCCAGTATTGGGTATGTATCTAAGCACTAATATAAAATGGATGAGGTGAAAAATTTTGCATGCTGGACAGTGTTCACCTTTCTTTACAGAATTAGAGAATAGATTAGGAATTACCTGTATAGGCATAGTGCACCAAAGCTTTCAGTGCATCTGGGTCCACTCCTTCCATTTTGATCTCTTCTTCTTTTGCTTCACGCACATCATTAGTAAACATTGCAGCAAAATAATCAGACACAGCGCTAAGAACCAATCTTGAAATGGAAACAGCCCATTATTATGCAATTCATTTGTGTGTTTAGGAGAAACATATTGGCTGCCTTTAAAAGACTTTATCCTTACAGTGGTTTACAGTGAAGTTAAAAGGGAATTAAGTAATCTAAAGTAATCTAGTAAATTAGAATCTGAACTTTTCTTTCAGAGGGTGTCTTTGTGCTGTTTGCTTCACTCATCTCTCTAAAGTTTGACTGTAGCAAAATAGAAAAAACTGGTTCATACTTGAATTTCTTTCTATTTACAATAATGAATTTAAAGCTGTGATCATATCATTTAACTGTCTTCAGCTGATGTGCTAATTATTGTAACCATTCATTCATAACTAATCAGGGACAAGGTGGGAACTCACATTGTCTGAGCTCTTGGAACTGTCAGGCTATAAAGGCTAGTAAACAATAAGGAAAATTCCACCTGTGAGCTGGAATCTTGTGATTTCCAGCAATGAGAAGAACATCACACAGCTGCTTCTGCTGGAGATAGTTCTCCATCTTGCGAAATGTCTGCTCTGCATGATTTGTAGATTGGAAGTATTCGTCTGAGCCATTGGTGTTCATTCCAGTGGGTGAACAGCTAGCTATTGATAATCTGTTAAAGAAAGAGAAAATGAGGTTACTGTAGCATTATCAAACCCGAGAATGCTTTTAACTTCATCTTTAATTGAGCTGTGGAAATTGCAGTATAACTGGAAATCTTTAAATATATTGATCTGGTGAGAGTGGACTTAATGTGTCATTTTCCATTTGATTCTTTTAATTATACTTCAGACCTTTTGTAAACTATTTTAAAACTTATTGTAACTATAATAAACATTTTCTAAGAGAAAAACAAAATAAAAAGAAAGGGTTCATATCTGGCAAATATAAATAATATTAGGGATATATTACACTATTTTAGTGAGTTCTATGAAGTCAGGCAGAGGATTCTAGATTTGAGTAAAAGAGATTATGAATCAGGACTAGGTGGCGCTGGTTTTTTCCTCCAGATACTACTTCCTTCTCATTTACTGCGCTGATTTTATTAAATCATACAGTAAATATAATTTGGGTATTTCCAATTATTTTAAGTAGTTTTTGCTGCTCAGATGTGTGCTTTAGGCAATTGTCATAAGTATGTCTACCAATTTATTAATATGAATGCAATACTGATAGTTTAAAAGCTTGATTTTAGAATTATTTCCTGTGGGTCTGATCCTGCAAAGACAACTAAGTCCACCAATTTCTACCAAGAGCAGTTCCATGGGCATCAATTAGAGGACTATTGATGCTAGTAAAGGTTTACATGGGTAGAGCCTATGAAGATAAAGTGTCATGGTCTAAAAAGTTCATGGCAAATCCCAGACTTCAATACAAAAATAACGCATTACATTACACTCCTAAAAATACACAAAAAAACCGCTGGTTTTTGACCAAACATTTGATTGATAATTCATATTAATTAATCAGCAAGCACATGAGTGTCAATAAATGTAATGTGAAAAGTCTCAATGAATTCATGATTGGACCTCTCCTCTTCTTGCTGAATACCATATTACTCAATGCATGATTTTTAATTTTTTTAACAAGTAGGTACCTAATCTGCAGGCCATTTCTATGAACTTTAATCGTCTGATATGCATATTATTTTTCCCAGCTCCTTTCATCACCTCTTCAAATGATGTTTTTGTTTTTATTTTTTTGTCAACTTTTAATGGATGTTTACTTTTTCCTAACTCTTCTTGAGTTAAGATTAATCATTTCTTTGGCCATTTATCATGTTGATGAAATCTAGTTTGCTATATTTTTTTCCTGATACTTGGTACATTTAAACTGGAAAATTATCTTTACAGTTATATTTGGATTTATAGTGGGCCTGAAGATGTCAAGAAGCAGCAGCAAACCTTAGTTCTTTTGGGTTCATGCATTGTGCATGTGAAAACTCAAGTGAAAGAAACAAGCAACTTTCATGATGATAAGGTCTTTCAGCAACATGTTCTGGATTTGTAGAATCAAAGCTTCCATTTTAAAGAAATTTCTCACTTTCACTGTTTTCAAAGGTAGTCTTCATAATATAACACTTTGGTCCTGTAGGGTTGCTGCCATTGTGTGTGTGCATTGGCCAGGTCTGGAGTAGAAGAGGTTTTCAGATATAGCTATACCAGCATGCCTGCCTAGTATAAATGCACATTATGCAGACAAGAGTTCTGTTGCTGATATAGCATCTACCAGTTCTCTCAGTGAAACTACCTACACTGACAAAAGCATTTTCATGTTTGTATTACTGTGTCTACATTTGTGATTTTGCCTCTATAGATGTGTTGTTCAAAAGTTACATCCTTCACCGACATTACTATACCAGCAAAGTTTTCTAGTGTAGATCTGGACACTTTGTGTTTTTATTTTGGCACTATCTCAACATTGTGTAAAACCTATTTACTTAGGGGAAGTCTACACTTAAAATGCTGCGGCAGCTGCTCCGCTCTAATGCTTTAATGAAGATGCTCTAAGCCAATGGGAGAGAGGTCCCCGGTGGGCCTAGTTAATCCACCTCCCCGAGAGGCAGTTGCTATGTCAGTGAGAGACACTCTCCCACTGACATAGCACTGTCTTTATGGTGGGGAGAGGGTTAGGTCAGTATAACTGTCACTCAGGGGTATGGATTTTTCAGACCCCTAAGCGACTGTAGTTATACTGACATAGGTCTGTAGAGTAAACCAGATATTTGAGAAAGTGTAACTTCAAAGTCAACTTGAGACCATTAATTTTGCACCTAATTCAACTTCTATTGAAATGAATGGCAGGACTTAAAAGAGAGCAGCCCCTAAAACAACAACAAAATAAAGATTCTACTGGAGTGAGGCAGCATTTTCATGTGCCCTTTAGCTCTTCCCCCCTCCCACCGCCTGCCCGCCCGCCCAAACAGAATGAACTCTTTTCTTATTCTTTAAAGTGAGGTTTCCTTGTCACATTAAATAGTTTGGAATGAAATTCAGATTTTCCTTGCCCATTCATCTTTGGAATTTCTTCACTTTATTTCTCATTCTTTCCTTCTTTATAACAACTGCAATTATTCAGTTTGTTTGTGCAATGGAACTGGATACGGTGTGTCTGATTCTGCTTGTTAACCATACAGAATGTGCAAGCCATTATTACATTTAGGAAATAATAAATTGAGGTAATAAGAAATTCCAGAAGCTTTCACGTAGTTCTTGTTGCTAAGAAACGTCTTCTGTTATCCATGTGTCCACAATGTCTGTATCCTTCACAGTCTAGCTGTCTAGAGTGCAGACCAATTTTTGTGACCCCAAAGGTGAAAACAGAATAATTCTATCATAAACATACTACTCAGATTGAAACAACGAGAAGTCCTTGTTGCACCTTAGAGACTCACATATTTATTTGGGCATAAGCTTTTGTGGGCTAAAACCCGATGCATGGAATGAAAAATACAGTAAGCAGAATATATTTTATAGCACATGAAAAGATGGGAGTTGCCTTACCAAGTGGCGGGGGGGCGGGGGGACGACAGTGCTAATGAGCCAATTGAATATATTTTTGTAGACGTTTGGGGATTATGGGAGTATAGATTGTTTTCTGGTTAAGAAATTGGATATATTCCTTATTTATTCCTGTCAAGGTTTTTCTGCAGTTTTTTTCATTTTGTTACACAAAGGAAAATGCCAGTGCTGTAAGTCATTCAAAAAGTATTCGATATCAAACCTGTGTGTCACAAACAATCTTGTAATTTGGGTGCATCATGCCAGATCCAGAAAGCTGATGATAGAGCTTTAATTCCATATGATAGATGTTATCTAGTATGCAATGAAGCAGGTTTAAATTTCACTTGATACATGAAGTGAAACTGAATAAAAATTAAGCTGGTTTACCATGAAGTAGTAACAAGTAAAATTCTAGCAAGATGATGACAAAACAACTAATGACTCGCAATCTGACCAACTAAGGGCCTCTACCTGATGTCAATCAAATAATAGAATCGCAAAAATATGGGGCTGGAAGGGACCTCGAGAGGTCATCTAGTCCAGCCTCCTGTGCTGAGGCAGGACCAACTATACCTAGACCATTCCTGATAAGTGTTTGTGTAACCTGTTCCTGAAAACTTCCAATGACTGGGAATCCACAACGTCCACTAGAAGCCTATTTCAGTACTTGACTGTCCTTAAAAAATAATGTTTTCCCCCAAAATATTTAGCCTAAATCATTCTTGCTATACATTAAGCTGATTACTTCTTGACCTATACTCATAGGATATGGAGAAAAATTGGTGACTGTCCTCTTTATAACAGCTCTTAACATATTTGAAGACTGTTATCAGGTTACTCTTCAGTCTTCTTTTCTCAAAATTAAACATGCCCAGTTTTTTTTAACCTTTCCTCAAAGGTCATATTTTCTAAACCTTTTTCATTTTTGTTGCTCTCCTCTGGACTCCCTCCAATTTGTCCACATCTTTCCTGAAGTGTGGCACGCAGAACTGGACACAGTACTCCAGCTGAGGCCTCACCGGTGCCAGGTAGAGCGGGACAGTTACCTCCCTTGTCTTACATACAACATCCTCACTAATACACCCCAGCCTTAGCCTTATATTAGTCTTATTTGCAACTGCAACACATTGTTGATTCATAATCTGTTTGTGATAGTCTCTAACGCCCAGATCTTTTTCCCAGTCATTCCCCATTTTGTACTTGTGCAGTTGATGATGTTCTTCCCAAGTATAGTATTTTGCACTTGTCTTTATTAAATATATTTCATCTTCTTGATTACAGACCAATCCTCCAATTTGTCAAGGTCATTTTGCATTCTAATCCTGTCCTCTAAAGTGCTTGCAACCCCTTCCAGCTTGGTGTCACGTGCAAATTTTATTAAGTATATTCTCCACTGCATTATCCAAGTCATTAATGAAAATATTGAATGTTACCAGACCCAGGACAGAGCCCCGAGGGACTCTACACAATCTGTTTGACAGCAAACCATTGATAATTAACTGCTCTTTTAGCACAGTCTTTCATACATTTTACTCCCACCTTATAGTAATGACTAGGGTATATACCCTAGATCAGGGGTCGGCAACCTATGGCACGCGTGCCAAAGAAGGCACACGCAAGCCAATTTTTAATGGCACGCTGCTGTCTGCCGACCCCAGCAGACAGCAGCATGTCATTAAAAATCCTGCCTGGCCCGGACCACTCTTCTCCGCCCCCCGCCCTCTCCTTGCAGGGCAGGCAAGCTTCCCCCTTCCCCCGCCTCTTCCCCCAGCGTGTTGGGTTCCTGTCCCTCCTTCTCTCCCTCCCTGCAGCCTATCAGCAGATGGCCCTTGCTATGGAAGGGGAGAGGGAAAAGTGGAGCCGCAGCGCGCTCTTTGCTCCCGCTTTCTGCTCCGGGGACCTTGGGGAAGGGGGTGGAATCAGGGCATACCCCTCCAGCCCCCTGCCATGAGCCGCTCATGGCAGGGGGCTGGGAGCACCCCCATGTCCCCAGCCCTCTTTTCTGACCTCATGAACCCACCCATACCCCTCAGCCCTGGCCCCTGCACCCCCCTCACACACCTCCAGCCCTGACTCCGGCATCCCCCACACATACCCAGCCCCCCTCCACACCCCATGCCCTGACTCTTGCACCCCCCACATTCTCACCTGCACCCCTCGCATCAAATGGGAGCTGCATAGGTAAGCGCTCCACACCCAAACCTCCTGCCCCAACTCTGAGCCCTCATTCTAGCTCCTGGCCAGACCCTGCACCCCAGCCCCCAGCCTGCTCCTTCACCCCCAGCCCTGTTCTCAGCATACTCCCACCCTCATCTCAGTGCAGAGAGAGGAAGAGAATGGCTAGAACCGGGGAGAAGGTAGGTACTTACTCTATGTGGACAGGGCCGGGACCCCAGACTGGCAGCGGGCTGAGCGGGGCTGGCGGATGGAACCCCGGCTTGCAGGAGCTGGTGGACGGAACCCCAGACTGGCAGCGGGCTGGGCCACTCAGCCCACTGCTGGTCTGGGGTCCCGGCCGCTGGCCCCACTGAGCCCACTGCCGGTCTGGGGTTCTGGCTGCCTGCCTCTTGCCAGCTAGGGTCCCGGCCGCAGGCCCCGCTCAGCCCACTGCTGGCCTAGGTGAACGGAACCCCAGGCCAGCAACGGGCTGAGCGGGCCGGCGGCATAAGATCAGCATTTTAATTTAATTTTAAATGAAGCTTCTTAAACATTTTGAAAACCTTGTTACATACGACAATAGTTTAGTTATATAATATATAGACTTATAGAGAGAGACCTTCTAAAAAACGTTAAAATGTATTATTGGCGCGTGAAACCTTATATTAAAGTGTGTCTTCGGCACACCACTTCTAAAAGGTTCTAGATGGTGCTCTCTACACCCAAGCAGTGCATCCCATGTCTACAGTGTAGTGTCCCACTCCCTCCCTATTGCCAGAGCCTCTCCCCACCTCCGTGAAAGACTCCAACAATAGAGAGATGCTCTGGCAGCTCCCCTGTGCTGGAATCTTTCCCCGCTGCCTCCCTCTTGCCAGAGCTTTTTGCTACTGTGTGTAGCTACACGCTGCATTGTGCACACAGCTTGCCTTTCACTGCAGCATGTAGCTACACGTACCCTAAACACCACCACCAGTGTAAATAAGGCCTGGGCTCTTCCAGAATCACAAATTTGTTCTGCTTGGCTATGATTAGGGGGAAATATTTCTGACTTGATTTGCACGAGTGAAAAGCATCAAAGGTATTATGTGCCCAAAGAAGGGGGATAGCAAGGAGGCAAATGAGTTTGCATCCTCAAATGCTTAGCCTGTGAACACCTGCCAGACGCTAGTTTTTAAATAAAACTGAAAACAAATATTTCCCCTTTTTCTCCCAGATGTGCAGAAGTCATGATAAAAATTCATAGAAATGCTATATTTGGTTATTTTTATCATTTTTAAAAATGTATTCATTATAGTTTCCCTGTCCTTCCAAGATCTATACAGACTTGGACACAGTACAATAAAATAACACATCAGAGAGTGAATCTGACATGGACAATAGGGTAATGCTAGTCTCTCACTGAGGAGCAGAGAAGAAAGCCAAGGGACAGGCTGCAGACAGAGTTGGCTGGCTGTTACAAAAATTAAGTCTATGTTGAAGTGGCTCCAGTCTTATTCCTTCTTCCCCTCCCCCATACTAAACCCCACTCCTGTATGCCATTACACTTTTACATTATTCTGACCACTATTACTAAGTAAAGAACACTTCTGCTGTAACTAGAAGTAGTGATTGAAATGCCTTAATTGGTATTTAAGTTGTGTGATAAGTTCTTTTTTTAAACCCTTGGGTCTTTAATATTTTAGCACCTGAGAATGCACATACAGTGATATTTCTCCACCGAATAAATTTCTGCTAACAGAATAGTAATACTGCTGAAGGAATTTAGAAGTGTTTTCCATTTAGCCACTTGTTTTATCCTTTTACCTAAACAATAATCTGGCTATTCTGTCAAATAGCTATGTGAGCAAAAAGATTTGTAAAGCATTACAGTGTTATCGTTCCTGCCATCTCTGAAGCTATGGTGAGCTCTCAGGAATTCATTATGTGTATTGTTTCTGGCTAAAGGAAAAATTAGCTAGTAGTGTTATATGTATGTTCATATTATATAATATAAATGAAATCATTAGGCCTAGTAAATTTTAGATTAGGATGATATGGATCACAAATATCGCAGTCTAATTAGTCTAATTAGTTTTGTTAGAAAATGCATCATAGCTTTAGAAGTGGTGCACGATAAAGAATAAGTGACAAATAAGTTGGAAAGTTTTGTAACTCTTTTGAAGTGGCAAAATTCATGGAGGATGTATGTACAGAAACCCATTGCGGTGTTGATCTTGAAATGCACACACAAATAAGGGGGAAGGTTACTGGGGCTTGAGAGGGTGGTTGCTGTTATGCATGTTTTCTTAGAAAAATGCAGAGGAGCCTTTCCCCTTTTTAAAGGTGATATGGAAAGTATTCCTTCCTTTTTGGTGTCTCATGAGCTCAAGCCAGCTCTATATTACAAAGTTTTGTCGGGGTAGTTATATTGGCCAGAGTGTGTGTGAAAAAGCTACACCCTTTGCAGATGTAGCTATACTGGCAAAAACACCCATAAGAGTGCTCATGTCGACATAGTTAATGTGGGTCAGGGAGGTGGTGCTATGATGCTGACTGAAAAACTCCTTCCATTGTCACAAGCTGCATCTGCAATATGGGCACTGCTGGTATAGTTAGTGCTATAGCTATACCAGCAAAGCCTTTGTCGTGTAGACATGCCCTCATTGTACACCGTTCTATAAACATTCTTGGATTTATGTCATTTAATGATTTGTTGGGATTTTCTTTGAGAAAATCTGAGAAGATTTTGACAACTCTGTTCTTACAGACATTCTAGTTACATTAGATGACCGTGATTGAAGACAAGTGAAACTTCTAGGTATGGTTATACAAAATATTTTAATTGACACACAGACAGAAATGGAGAAAGGTAGACAGGAGGAAAACAACATCAAAATTGTTTGAATTTGTCCCACACCCTGATTATCTGGTATTGTTTTGTAATCATATAGTAGAAAGCTTCACTGTTGCATAATTTTACATATGGTTGGTTTTGGAATTGGATGCTATAAAATGTTTTTGTTTCATGCAGTAATCCATGACTGCCTAGCAGCTTGTGCGACAATTTGCTTTTGTAAATTGGTATGACACCTACTTCAAGTGCCTTTCCCTCATTTTGCATTTTCGTTCACCTGTATAGAAGAATACAGTAAACATTCTCTTCTTATGTTTCCAAGAAAATCTTTAGCAAACATATTCTTGTGCATGAATTTCCACTTATCATTTCACTTGGTGGTTTTGTGAGTGTATATACATGTAGGTGTTTCCAGCAGACAGTGTAGACCACAGAGCTACTTAGGTGCTTTAAAAACCCACATTGAAAAATCCAGTTTCTGAAGAGTTTAGTGGCTAAACTGCCTAATCTCTGCAAGACTAGAGCTTCTTTGGATCTGCACTTACAGCACACCTTGGAAAAAACACACTGAGACGGAGGAAAAAACTTAGAGAAAATAGAGAAATGCTTCCAAAGAAAGATTTCACGTCACTGTGAATTGCACACAACTTTCCACTTAATTAGGCCCCATCCCACAAAAAGCTATATTTACAAAAATTATATTTTCACACAGTAGAAGCTGTACATTTTTGACACTCCATAATGTGTGCAAAAAATGGCCACACTGCAACTTGGTTGGGGTTTTTTCATTGGTTGTTTTGTTTGTTTGTTTGTTTTCTTTTGGTATTTTGTTTGTTCATTATGGAATAATTTGGACACTCCTGGAATCTTGCTTAAACCATTAAGACCAACAATTTCAACAGCGGCCAATGATTGTCTCCACTTTGTGGTGCAGAGTGCCCTGTGGATCTGCAGATAAAAGTGCAACCATTACTCCTTGTTCTGTGATCCCTTTCAGTTCACTCAAACTACTGTAACAAGCATTCGGGTAGTCAACAGTGAGAGATGCAAGACTGCCAAGTAGGGTGATCAGATAGCAAGTGGGAAAAATCGGGACGGGTGGAGGGTAATAGGTGCCTATATAAGAAAAAGCCCCCAAAATCAGGACTGTCCCTATAAATCAGGAAATCTGGTCGCTCTACCAGTGCCAAGTGACTCTTAAACATGCTTATAGCAAAACAATATTATAATTAGAGCTAGTCAAAAATTTTCAGAATGCTGATGAATAATGTAGGCAAATGCAGACAAAACAGTTTTTTTCACAACTCTCTTCACATTTGAGACCAGCGGTGCTAATACTTAATTGTATTCTTACTGAGTGTTAGAGAATTCAATGAGTTCCAGTCTTGCGTCCTAACATTCTACTCATTACATAACCATCACACTGATACTTTTTTCTCAGACTTTTCAGAATAAGGTACAAATTATATTCTGCTTTTCTGATTTGTTAAACCCTCTCCAAAATGAGTCGCTCTCTTCCTAGGGAAACAAATCGCAATAGAGGAGGGGAAAATGAGGGAGTTACACAAGTATCCTACTTCAGTAATCAAAATACAGGTAATTCAAAATGGAGGAGTTTTTTTGAGGAAAATTCAAACGGCTGAATGTGAACTATTGGGGCGGGGACCATGTCACCTTTGTATTTGTATAGCATCCAGTATGCTATGGGCCAGATTTTGCCACCTTTATTCATGTTGAGTAGTGTTTTATTCCTTGAGGAATCCCACTGAAATGACTAAGGTACAACCGATGAAGAAGGGTGGCAGAATCTGGCCATATGGCTGCTACTGGAAACAAACAAACAAAAAAAAAACCTATGCTGATGGCCCAGTGTAACGTGTGCAGATTCAGGAAAATAGAATTCTGCTACTCAGTTCAATAACAATGAATGATTACCTTATCAAACGTGCTGTCACAGACTTACCCCCATACTCCCACTGAGTAGGAGATATTCTGAGATGCTGAGATAAAATATTTAATATCTCTATCTCTTTTCTCATAAAGTGTTTGTAACAAACAAAAGGAGAAATAAAACAGTCCAGCAGAATAACATGAGAGTGACATTCGATGTCATGCTTAACAGAAATTAAGAAATGACTCACAGGAAAATATTCTGTCCTTTCCCATTCCTTTGCCCTTTAAACCAACCTCTAGTACTAATCAGCAACATATTCAGCTTTCTTCTGTCTTCTTTATTCTGTCCCTAATTATGCTTTAGACTTGCTTTTCAATCATCTTTTCAATACAGCACATTTAACAAATGTTGCACTATTGGATTTATTATTCACCACTGATGTGGCATACACGTTATATTGCTAATGGCACATAGAACTGGGTGCCCCTCTTCCATTGCTTATGCCTCAAGCTTCAAATATGCATATCACATTCAACTTCACCTTCGAATTCTAGCTTTAAACATTATAGTATGCACTCATCATTTATTCTCTTCTATGTATTTAGATTAGCTTCCACGAAGGGCTTCTAGAAGAAATTGCTCTTAAAAAATGTAAGTGACATTATCACAGAAGAAAATCATTAGAAGAATAATTAATTAGAAAGCTAGTGTGTAATATTTTCTCCAAAAGCATGCTGTGTATTTAGTTAACAAACAGCTGAGGAAATAATTGCTTTATGGGGGTGGGGGAGATTTATAAGTTAGAAACCATCATTTTGTTGTCAAATACTTTTTTGATACAATGATCTCTTTTAACAGTAATGATACCAATTTTCACTGATTGCCAGATCAGCTCAGTATCACTTGCATTTGTGTAATATTATAGGAAATTAAAGGAGATAGTCTATGTGTATTAGTATTGTAGGTGGTTTATTACCATCAGTATCAGCTGTTCTCCTTTCTAGTCCTGGAGGAATATCTCACCCTGTTTCCCCCCCACCACCCTATTTCTCCCAATATAGAAAGAGTATCATTTACTAGTAGATGGCTATATAATTTCAAATTTAATGTTGTCTTTATTTACAATGGTAATCTGTTTAAATTAAAAAAAACCTCAAATAGGTAAACATTTCTGTTAGCAAATCAACAGCTAATATGTGTTGTTTAATGCAGTGAGCAAGTTAAATTGCTTTACCAGTGCATCTAGAAATGTAGCTAGGCAAACATATTGAAATATGAGCTGTAAAACACTTACAGATTGATACAAGCATTAAATATACTTTTTTACAACTAACATTGCTATATAAAAATTTAGATAGCAGTGGATCTAGATTGATGCTTGATGTCTCTTTCTACTGCAGATGATTTCAGTTTCTCTACATTTGTGTATCTAATTATCTCCCTGCAATGCTAACCACTGGAAACAGTGTGACAGGAATGGTCACAAAACCCTGACCAAGGTCAGATGACTGGGTTTAGGAAATAAAGGTCAATACTCTCTAGCAGCCATCTTGTGTTTCAAATTTATTGTAATTCCCATTATAATTTTAGTTGAATCCTATGAGTTCAGTTTGGCAACTCCATCATGAACAGAGCCAGACAGATTTCATTTAGCTCCTGCAGTGCTGTAATTGTTTTGAGTTATGTCTAGGACCGTTTTATTCAGAAAACCATACTGGAGAACCAGATTTTATCAATTAATAATTATATCATTTCATTAATTATTTGTATTACCATAACACCTAGGAGCCCTAGTTATGGACCAGAAATCCACTGTGCTGGGTGCTATATATACACAGAACAAAAACGGTACCTGCTCCATAAAGCTTGCAAACTAAGTATAAGAGAGGAGACAATAGCTGGATACAGAAAGATAGCTAGGGGAGCACAAGGAAATGATGAGACCAAATTGGTCAGCAGGATAGGCATTGGTAACAGTACCCCAGCAGCCTAACCATTCTCTAGTTTTTCTTTAGGCATCATAGCAAAGGACAATATTGAAGGAGGATAATTATGTAACTTTGTGTATGTTTATGGAGAGCTCCTCCCAAGTGTATGGGGCTACATGGAAGAAAGCAGAAAGGTGCTTGTTTAAAAATTTTTAAAAAGTGGAAGGTGGCGGTTGGCATCATGGAACGATTGGGGGCAGGAGTCGATGTTTGGATAATGAATGAGAGATGATAGGTAAAATGGGGATAGTCAATGAAAGTGGACTTTGCCTTGAAAGTGAAGACAAGCAGCTTATGTTTGATGTGATAGAGAAAGGGAAGACAGCTGAGGGATACAAAGAGTAGGGTGACATGGTCAAAGTCATGGCCTAGGAGAGTAATCTTAGTAGCAGCATTCTGAGTGGATATTAGTGGGGCAAGATTACACTTGTCAAGAGAAGAGAAAAGGAGGTTGCACTAATTAGGCTGATGAGCATTTGGATGAGAGTTTTAGCTATGTGTATGCATAGAATCATGCGAACGTAGAACTGGAGGGTACCTCGAGAGGTCATCTAGTCCAGTCCCCTGCACTCATCACAGGACTAAGTATTATCTAGACCATCCTTGAGAGGTGTTTGTCTAACCTGCTCTTAAAAATCTCCGATGATGGAGATTCCACAGCCTCCCTAAGCAATTTATTCCAGTGCTTAACCACCCTGACAGTTAGAAAGTTTTTCCTAATGTCCAACCTAAACCTCCCTTGCTGAAATTTAAGCCCATTGCTTCTTATCCTATCCTCAGAGGTTAAGAAGAACAATTTTTCTCCCTCCTCCTTGTAACAACTTCTGTGTACTTGGAAACTGTTATTATGTCCCCTCGCAATCTTCTCTTTTCCAGACTAAACAAACCCAATTTTTTCAATCTTTCCTCATTGGTCATGTTTTCTAGAACTTTAATAATTTTTGTTGCTCTTCTCTGGACTTTCTCCAATTTGTCCACATCTTTCCTGAAATGTGGCACCCAGAACTGGACACAATACTCCAGTTGAGGCCTAATGAGCGCAGAGTAGAGCAGAAGAATTACTTCTCGAGTCTTGCTTACAATGCTCCTGCTAATACATCCCAGAATGATGTTCGCTTTTTTTGGAACAGTGTTACACTGTTGACTCATCTTTAGCTTGCGTCCACTATGACCCCCAGATCCCTTTCCACAGTACTCCTTCCTAGGCAGTCATTTCCCATGTTGTGTGTGTGCAGCTGATGGTTCCTTCCTAAATGGAGTACTTTGCATTTGTCCTTATTGAATTTCATCCGATTGACTTCAGACCAGGGCTGGCTCCACAGTTTTGGCCGCCCCAAGCAATGAAAGAAACTGCCACCGCGGACAGCAAAAGGAAGAAGCTGCAAAGGGAAGGGGCTGCCGCCAATTTGCCGCTGTGGTGGGCAGCACAGAGAAGCTGCCGCCGAATTGCTGCTGTGGCCGGAGGAACTGCCGCCCCTTTCAAACTGCCGCCCCAAGCACCTGCTTGGAACGCTGGTGCCCGTAGCCGGCCCTGCTTCAGACCATTTCTCCAGTTTGTCCAGCTCGTTTTGAAGTATAACCCTATCCTCCAGAGCACTTGCACCCCCCTCCCCCCACAGCTTGGTATCATCTGCAAACTTTATAAATGTACAAAAGGCCATACCATAAAGATGCTGTGCAGAAAGAATCTGCAAGATTTAGACGTAACCTGGGTGTGAGGACATAGAGAGGGATCTGAGTCTAAGATAACATGCAGGTTATGGGCTTAAGTGACCGTCAGAGTGGTGGTTGTGTCTGCAATGATCAAGAAGTGAGGGAGAGTTTAGGGGGAAGGTTTAGATTTAGAATAGCAATTGATTAGAAATTGTTGAGCTTGAACAGATGGCTAGATATTCATGAGGAGGTGTCAGAGAGACGGGCTGAGATTTTAATGTGGACAGAAAGAGACAGATCAGGAATAGAGAAGTAGATCTGTGAGTCATCAGCATAAAGATATGGTTAAATTTGTGTTTGTGTATGAGATTACCTGGAAATAAAGTATAGTGGAAGAAGAGATGACGACCAAAGAGAGAACCTTTGGGGGTGGGGGGAGGGGGATGAAAAGGATCCTCCACAGAAAATCCTGAATGAGCTACTGGAGGTAAGAGGACAACTAGGAGAAGACAGAGTCATGGAAGCCAAGGGAAGAAGAGATTTCAAAAAGAGAAGCATGGACGAGTGTTGGAGGTAGCTAACTGGTCAAGAAGGATGAGGGTGGAAAACCAGTTCTGAGATTTTGATAGGACGAGGTTCTTAGAGACTTTTCGGTGAGAGTGGTTTCATCTAAATGCAACGGGGAGAAACTGGATTAGAGAGGGTCTAGTATGGAATTGGAGGAGAACTCCAGACCACAATTGTAGACCGCTTATTCATTGAGCTTTAGATGTATGGGAGAAAGGAGATGTGGCAGTAGTTGGAGAAGCAAGTGGTGAGTTTTGAGATGGGAGAGAATAAAGCTTGTTTGTATCATGAGGGGCCAGAGGAGAGTGAGAGGTTAAGGAGAAAAGTAAGGGAATTGATGAGCAGGTGAGCAGATGTGGTAGGATCATGGGGGCAAGTGGAGAAGTTAGAGGAGGAGGGCGGATCAGAAAATTCTCTCTCTGACAGTGAAAGAAGAGGAGGGAGAGTGTTATAGAGAGGAAAGCAAAGGCTGAGGCATGAGGAAATTTGAAAAAATACTACATGACCTTCTGTTGGAAGAAAACAGGAAGATTCTGTACATGCAGATAAGTGGTGGTAGGAGTGTGGGAGTGTTTGAGGAGTGAGTCAAAGGTGGTGAAAAGGCAGCGGGGATTTTAGCGTGGAATTCAGTTAAGTTGAAGAAATAGAGTTGTTCAGATAGGAAGGCAGGACCAAAGGAGGAAAAAATGAATTTGTAGTGGAGCAAGTCATTCTGTCATGGAATTTCTGCCAGTTATGTACTGCAGAGTGCGAGCAGAAGTGTATGTTGGGAGGTGAGCCGGGGCTAGGAGTTGACGGGGATGACCTTGCAATGGGGGAGAGGGGCAAAGGAGTTAAAATTGGAGGAGAGTGACGCATGGAAAGAAACAACCATATCAATAGAGGAAAGGGAAGAAAGGCCAGGAAGTGGCCAGGAAGGAGAGGGATAAATGTTGAATTAGTAATCAAGCCAGAAAAATAAAATTTGAGTTGGATTTTTGTCTATATTTGAGGTGATTTCTCTTCTCTTATTTATTCTTATTGACAGAGTACAAGTTTTCTTTGTTTCATTTTAATGTTTTGTTTTTTTGCTTTTCATTGGCAGACAGAATAATAAGGCTGAGAATATGTTAGAAAACCTATTTACAAGAAAATTAAAGATTGTCTCCTTGCATTAGTATTGTGGTGACATGCCTGCTGGTTATATAAAGGGTACATCTGTGCTCAGATCTTTTGTACATTATATCAAATGCCTATTATACACAGCGGAACTGGAGAGCAAATGCTATAAATACATTGTTAGTAGAGGTTAGGGAAATTATATTGTGGGAAATCTTTGCAGTTTGCCATCTCATCTTGTCTGCACCTGTCAAGCTATACACACCAGCTGACCACTTCCCTTTTCTAATAGTGATGAAGAATAAGAATATAACCATTAGAAGTCGTGTGTCTCTGTCCAATATAATAAGAGAAGCATGGATTAAATGTAATATGTTTAATCTGAAAAATATTTTGGGTATGTTATCATCCATTGCCTATTGTGATCCTCCATGCAGCATACAGTAATGGCAGAGCTGATTTATATACACTGATTACCTGCTGGGCTAATTATACTAGATTGTTCAGCCAACTACCTTATAATGATTATTTACTATTTGTGAACATAAGAGCATAAACTTAAAATTTGATTACAGTACACTGGACTCAGGAATGTGACTTATCAATAGATATATAATGAAATTGATTGAGCCACCTTAAAATCTCTGTGAGAAGACTACAGAGAATAATAATAAAAAAAACCCTCCCATTTCTAACATATGCTTCACTGTATCACTTTCTTTTTGGCATCAGAAAGAGCCTGCTAGTGATGGTGCCATATATTTTTCTGGTGATACACATTATTTACTATTTTTAATGATTTTATATTGAATTACTGTGCTGCAATTAATAGAAGTACAGTAATTGCAACTATTAGCCTCATGATTGAAAGAATGCTCTTCAGTAACTTGGTGATTGCTCAGAAATTGCAAGTCAGTGTGTGTTACTGATAATAGTACAAATAATTCCATAGTCCAGGTTTTTCTTTGCTGTGTAGACATACCAATAAACATTAAGGCCAGAAGGGACCATCATGATCATCTCCTGCAGATAGCAGGCCACAGAACCTCGCCCACCCTCTCCTGTACTAGACCCATAACCTCTGGCTGAGTTACTGAAGTCCTCAAATCATGGTTTGAAGACTTCAGTTTACAG
This sequence comes from Lepidochelys kempii, assembly GCF_965140285.1. NCBI lineage: Eukaryota > Metazoa > Chordata > Testudines > Cheloniidae > Lepidochelys > Lepidochelys kempii. Next base: position 72,592,476 of record NC_136388.1, read on the forward strand.
AGACTCCACCATTTACTCTAGCTTAAGCCTGCAAGTAACCCAGGCCCCATACTGCAGCGGAAGGTAAAAAAGGTAACCTTGGGGTTAGGTCTCAGTCCTGCAAAGTTTTTACAGGATTAGGCATAGGCGTGGTCTTACTCAGATACTAGGGGGTGCTCAACTCCCACTCCACCCCAGGCCCTGCCCCCACTCCACCTCTTCCTCCAAGTCCCCCACCCCGCCTCTTCCCACCCCACTCTGCCCCAGACCCTTCCACACTACACCCTTTTCCCCAAGTCCCCAACTGTGCCCTGCCTCTTCCTGCCCTGCCCCATTCTGCTCCCTCCTCTAACTACCCCCACTCCTCCCCCACCCCAACCAGTGCCTCCTGCATGCCGCTAAACAGCATTTCCGCGCCAAGTGAGAGGTGCTGGGAGGGAGGGGGAGGAGCTGATCTGTGGGGCTGCTGGTAGGTGGGAGGAGCTGGGGGGGGAGTGGGGCCTAAGTGAGTAATGTGTAATAGGAACTATAATACTCTTATGGAAAATGACATTGGTTTTTGAAAGTTTCCCAAAACCTTAAGTACAGACACTAAAACTAAAGAATTACAATAGGGGTTATGGGCCAGAGACGATATGACAGATATCTGTTTTTGTGCAAAAAATGCTGGGCCAAATACTTCTGTTGCATTTGTACAAGCCCAATGACCTTAGTGTGAATGCAAATATGCCACACAGCAAATGGGTTCACAGAGGTTTGGCATGTATGTTTAATTCTGTTTTTGTATTTAATTGGGACCATTCCTTTTAAGTTTAAAAATCACTGTATGTTTCTTACCTTTTAAAAAATATACCCTTCTGGAACTTGAGGATTCTAATGCTCTTTGATTCTAAAAGTAGGAATGCATATCCTTGTTCCTCTAGAAAGTCTGATGTACTGCAGACTGCTAAGTCATTCTGGGGGCGATTAGTGAGAGGAGGAACAAAAATGCAATGAGCTTCTCTTTGACAGGAGTTGTCACGAGTTATAGCAAGATGTTTCAATATTTTTTCATTTCTCTATGAGATTGTTGTTGTCTTAATTCCTTAACCATGCATATGGTGATTGGAGAAGGTGCAGAGAGGAAATTGAAGCCTACAGGTTGGTTATTGCTGATGTGGTATACAGTCTTCTTTTTAAGCTATGGAATGTGCTGCTTTTGTGGTACCATCTAGAAACTCACTTGTAGTCCAGTTTTTAGGTATAGCTAAACAGTGTTGATTGGTGATCCTCAAAAATTCTAGAGGTTCAGTTAAAAAAGGGCTTTCAAATGTTGCTGGTTATCCCCAGTCAGAACAATAAAATGTCATGGCATGAAGCAGAATGTGCTCCACCAGGGGTGATATAAGTAGGGAAAAGTGAGTCTGAAATAAGAGGTAGAAGTTTAGAAACAGCCAAGAAATAGGCTGGCCTCCCTTCCACCTAGCTACTTTTGTCTGCCTTTTTTGATCTTCTAAAATCAATATATATAAAAAGAATAACCAAAAATTCACCAAAATACACACATAGGTGAGTAAGGGTCTCGGACTCTCACCTTACATGAAAATATATCCCTTGAAAGTTTTATTTTTAGAAATTGATTACTGAACAAACATTTGATTTCATTGTCAATCTCTATCTTTCACCACCACAGACTCTGAAACTTCCCCAGAATACCTGACTGTCTGGGGCAGCACTCACGGCCCTGCACACAGGGTCCCAGCCCCACGCCTGGGGCTCCCCTCCCACCAGCCCTGTTCCCAGGGCTCCGCTCCAGGCCCACGCGTGGTGTCTTGGCTACTAGCCCTGCACCCACCCCCAACCTCGACACCCTTACAATGGGTCCCTCCCCTTCCAGAGGGGGGGCAGAAAGGGGTAAGGGGATGGCTTTCAGCACCCCCACTAGTAAAAATGTTCCAGCGCCACTGGACAGAGCAAAGAGAAATTGGTAAGGGGTCCTTGAGACCAATTCCTCCCTCCATTCTACAGCTTGCTCCCTCCAGAGCCTTTCAGTGGCTCAGGGCTACTCCCTGCCAGCTATGTCAGCCAGTTCTGTCTCCCAGAACATTACAGAAGTTGACAAAGACTCCTTTTGAATGTCCAGGGTTGGAGCCTGGTGCTTCAGCATGTCCAGGTCATGGCCTAGAATCTCCCTTGAATAAAACATGGCACCCTAGGAAGCCCACTACTGTACCCAGGCTAGCACCCTGGTGTGAACTACTCTCTTCGGGAAAAGAAGCTGCTCGGAAGAGGTCTCACATCACTCCCCACACTCCAAAAAAGCACTAAGAGAAGAAGAGCCCATTGATTCCCTTTATCTTCTGAAGATTCTGGTCCAGGAGATTTCTGTAGGAGTTACTGCAAGAAGTACAAAGGAAACATTCCAAAATCTGTTTCCCTCATGCCATATAAATCTGTAGAGTACAGCAACTCCTCAGCATCTTTTCCCCCTACTCCCCTTCACAGTGTGCAGCATGAGGGAAAATCATCCCCGCCAGCTTCCCATGGTCACCCTCACAGAGTGCAGCATAGCAAATCAATGCAGAAAAGACCAGGCCATAGTGTTGTATTGATCCTCTAGGTGTGCATATGCTCTTCTCAACAAAGGGAATTCTCCCTCCATGGGGAAGGAAGGCCAGCATTCCAGATAAGATAGTAGACTCAAAAAGTAAACCTAAAAACCTCAAACCCTCCTCTCCCTGCTCCAACCCACAAAAAACAAAACTACAGAGAATAGACTTTTTCAGGCAACAATGCACTGAATATTGTAAATGATGTTTAGGAGGTCTGCAGCTGTCTTAGAGAAACTATGTATTCCTTATCATGTACCCTGGGAGGTTTAATAGTGGGTTAGGGATCTCCTGCCACACCTGAGATTGGGAAAGTATTGGTTTGTCTTCCCCAGAGGCTTCTTTGGATCACTATGTCCTAACTTTTGGGCTGTCATTCCCAGGTGGCACCATAGGTCACCAGGTCCTTATGTTCAGGTTATTGCTCCCAGTTCCTGTTTCAGTTTGCTATGCTTCATCACCACCTTGATGATGAGTCCCTGTCTACAATTATATTTTGAGACCTGTCAGGCAGTTTTAATCTCTTTCATGTGTGCCATGTTTATTTTGTATGGCTGTGGGTTTTTTTAACCAAAATGTCATGTGGTTAAAATGTCTATTTGTCTATGGCTATGTCAAATGTCTCACAGAAGTCTAAATATATTACATCAACATTTTATCAACCAAATTTATAATCTCATCAAAAAAAGATATCAAGTTAGTTTGACAGGATCTGTTTTCCATAAACCTATGTTTTTTCAGAGGTGGGACTACCCTTCACTGCCACTGATTGACAAGGTTGGTCATCTTCCATGGCTGCAGAGAGCAGAGACCCAGTGTCTGAACCTTATTACTCCAAGAAAGGAAACTTAAGGTAAGGCACAGATAAATTTTACAATTAATTGGTAGTGAAACATTGTGGAAATGTATTGATTTTGATTACATTTCATATTAAGAAAATGGAACTGAATGTTAAGATCAAAACGTTACATTTCAACCATTTTCAAATGAAACATTTTGATTTTCTATTTCAAAATAACTTTGTTTTAAAATTTTATATGGCATAATAAAAACATTTTAAAAATCAAAATGAGACCAAACTGTTTCAATTTAATTGAAACATAGCATTTTAATTGATCCAAAATACTTTTTTCCCAGAACTCTGTTTAATGGTAAATTTCAGCTGTTTTGGTTTTGTTCCTTTTTGGAATGGAACATTTTTTAAAGTTGTGGAATTTCCCATTAAACAGAAAATCTAGTTCCTGCCCAGCTCTAGTCACAAGATCATCTTTCTTTCATGAATGAAACACCAATAGAAGCTAGAATTTTGTTTGCGTTTTGTCATGTTAATCTGCACTGATAGATTTTCATTTTGTCATTTTAGTCCCAGCTCCTTTTCCTTGTCCTTATACTGAATAATTTTTCCATTTAGCAAATATTAGTTTGTGTCCTTCCTCTGAAACTGATTATTTTATGTTAATTAACTAAAGTAAACGTCGCAGGTGATAGAATTGTATTAGAAACATGGTAATTCTCTCAGGCCCTGATCCTGCAAGCTTCCACATGTAAGCACAAGAGTCTGCTGTCCTGTACCTTATTATAGCATCAGGGCCCTAAATTTCTATTATATGAATGATAGATTTCTATTTCCTGGTGGGAATAGAATAATTGTAGTACACTCAGTAGTTGTTACTTTTGATCATAAGAGATAGCAAATTATATGTGTGATTCTCATGCTGCATTTCAGCAACCACTCAACAAAGCAAATCTAAATCAAAGTTTAAAGGGGTAATTTTACAATGCAGTAGTACATGGTGCTCTCGGCTGCCTGTTTTTAGTAATGTTTTTGACTCTCTATTGACATAATCTTATCACTTCTCAGTGTTGGAAATGGTTAAAATAAGTTATCTCCTGTATTACAAGTACAAATGTACTCGTTGGCATTTCTACAGAAATGTTCAAAGTGTGGCATTTACAAAGTATTTATTAAGGAAAAAGTACTGCAGTTGTATTTCCTCTCCCCCGCCTCCCCCAAGCACAATGATGTATAAAGAAATGCCACTATAACTTGCACCAGACACAATTTGGGAAAATCATATCTTAATTCCTCCTATAAAAAGAAGATAATACATTTCATTTCTGGAGTTAGTCCACTGGCAAACAAAGAAGCTGAAAACACAGCAGGATACAAAAACATTTAGAGCTGCTATAAACTGATAATCAGACGAAACAATAAACTTACTATTTATTCTATGAACTATTCAGGAAAATACAAAACTATATAACTTTACCTGAAATGCTCTAAGAAAGTTGTACCTAAATTCTTATACTGAGATTAGGCTAATTGTGTGGTTAATTGTAAAAATTAATGTTCAGGACTATTGTAATGCAGATTATTAATGATTGTGGGCATTCCCATTGTTCAGTTTTCTTTTTATTAAATATGGAAGATTATCTGAAGCACTTTATCTAAGACAGCATGTTGTGGGTTTTTTTGTATTGACATCCTGTGCCTGCCTTACAGTTTTATACCAACAGTTTGCTTTCTAGGGTATATTCTAGAACAAGGAGGCTTTAATGTAAAATTGTCGCTAGTATCTTATTGAGCAAAATGAAAAAAATGAAAATAACATGGTTCAATTCTCCTTTGGCTATGACAACTACAAATCTCTAATAATAATAATACAGTATCAGTGAAATAAACTATTTGTTCAAGTGTCAACATGCACCGTTGTCTCTGCAACAGTAGTGATTTTTCTGCTGCTGTTTGAGGGTTGTCATGAAAGTTGCTGACAACTGTCCCTGATACATCAAAGAACCTCTTTGACATAATCTTGCCACTTCTCAGTGTTGGAATTGGTTAAAATAAGTTATCTCCTTTATTAAGGATATGAGTAGTGTGTTGTCTTAAACAACTTGTGGTTCTGATCCAAAGCCTACTGAAGTCCATGGAAAGTCTCTCGTTGACTTCAGTGGGCTTTGGATCAGACCTCTTGAGTTTAAAGTTAGTCACGTTCTTAAGCAGTTTGCTGGATCAGAGACAGAGTGCTCTGCCCCTTGCAGTTTATAAATAAAAATCTGGATTCACACCTACCAATATGTTGTAAGGACCATATGTTCAATTCCTATGGAAGAAGATAATTTGTATTTAAAGATCAATGGCATAAGGATATGAAACACTGTGTTGTATTATCCGAGTTCTGTGCACCAAGTTTCTGGTCACATGAGGCAGAGGACGAGACCTGAACTACTTGCATAAGCCAAAGCTTGGGGCACAGCTGATTTGCAGGACAGGAAATGCTGGGGGGCAGAGGACTGGCTCAAGGTGCTAAGATGTACAACTGCCTAGGTGACTATTAACTCCTAACAACAATATAGCTATTCCTGTTTTAAAAAAAAAACTAGGTAATTCAATGGCAAAAAAAACTATGTTAATACCCATGCAACCTTAACTCTGCCCTCTTTCACAATGCCCCAGTACATCATATTAACGCACTACCTTTGTTCTGGCAACAGTCTTAAGATTCTGACGACCTATGCCCCGATGTACCTTTAAAGTCTGTAGATGGAGTGGAGCTTCTATATGTGGATCTCCTCTTTTTATCATGGACCTGGTCCAGTAGATAGGACACAGGACTGGGACTGAGGAGACCTGGGTTCTCTTCCTGGCTCGCCACTGACTTGGGCAGGCCTCTTCACCTCTCTGCGCTTCGTGTTTCCCCTCTGTCACCTCCATCTGTTTTGTCTATTTACAGTTTAAATTGTTTGGAGCAGAGATTGTCTTCCTACGATTGTACAGCATTTAAAACAATGGGGTCCCAAACTTGGTGAGGTTCTTGGACAGACGTGTAGAATTTTATAATAATCTGCTGTCCATACACATTTTTGATCCAAAATTCTCACTTATTCACTGACAGTACTGCTCACCATGTTTCAAGGATGCACCGCATCAGATGATGTGCGATGGCAGAAGATTAGAATACTGGTGGTGCATCACCATCTCTGATCTCAATAGGAAAGAGCAAAACCTGTTTTATTCCTTTATAGCTGTGAAGGAAGCCAAATTCATTCTTTCTCCATCCAGCTGGCTCTACATCAGCATAACTGCACTACACAGAAAACTAGTTACATCAGTACAGTCTGTGCTCATCCCCATAGCTGAATACCTCCCACTGTGAGGAGCTGGCTGCCTATTTCACTGAAAAGATCAAACAAATCTGAGATTGGTTAGCTGGTCTCAAAAAGAACAAAGAAGGACAGAGAGAGGTTTTCATTGTGCCTTTTTTTGTTTTTGACTGAGTTTGGCTCAGTCACGCAGGCCATAAAGACACTGAGAAACATATTGTCCTATATATACCGGACAGACTCCACCTCCTCCAAACTAATGAAACCCATTGCAGAACCCTGGATCTACAATGGACTGAAAAGCTTGTTTCAGAGAGAGAATTACTTCCCAGACACACTAAAATGTGTGATAATATAGCTAGTCCTCATATGACACCAATGACCCTGGCCGTACTGCCTGTCTCAAGTGGTGATCATCCCCCTCCAAACCCAAATATTTTGTTTTCTGCTTCTGTCCTGTTCTAAGCTCAGATGTTAACATGCACTGCATATTATTTATTCACGCTCTCAGAAAAGTCATTTGATGGGTTTCTGTTAGATTTTGTTTATGTAGTTTACTTTACAAGTGCAATAAAATCCTTTCCCTATTTTTCTGAGATATGTACTCATTATTCAAGAAATCATTTTTGTCTTTTTAATAAATTAGGTTTTTAGCCTCTGAGTGCAAGGTAATGAAATAATTATATTAATCATCTTTACAATTTGAGATTACATAATATAGGGCTGTCTTTATCTGAGAACATCAAGTATTTAATACTATATTTTAAATAGTCTGACTTATAGAAGCATACCATTCTTGGTGTTAAAGTTGGACAGATGTTTTCTGTATCTGGAAAGAATGCAGTGGTAATTGCCTGTTATCTATTTCAATGGGTCTTTGTCAAATGTGCTTTTAAGCCTTCACTTAACTGAATTTGGACAATGAAAAATATAAATAAAATAAAGTCTGAAGAGCTAATATGATGTTGATATGAATGGCAGAAAACCTTGCTTAAAGCCTCACTGCTACTGAAATATCTAATTTCAGTTGTGGTTCCTTGGTAAAATATTTACATAAAGCACTACCATAGACAATAAATATGGGAACCAGAACAAGGTGAATTTTATGTAGGAGAAGCTTAATCAATATGGTAGGGTAGAGATAATATTGCCCCAACTTCCCCTTCCTCCAAAGTGATGTACATAGAAGGTTGGGATAGCCACGGTAACTGCAAACCTTTGCTTCCATAGAAACAGTGGTATCAGGAAATAACTTGTGATGTTGATGTGTGTAACCACCACACTCCTGTTGCACCCTGATGACGTAGAAGATTATAGTCAGCACCAAAGGACGTAATTTAGAAATAAGTGGTGAAAGTGAGAGGAAAAACTAAAGAAAAAAGGGATAGGTATGGATGAAGGTAGGGGGAGAAAAACATAAAATACAGTGTATTGAAAGCTTTGTTCTTTAGTCCTGCCATTGAAAATGGTTTAGATTGTAAAATTTTAATGGAGCAATGAAATCAAGGTAACTTCATAAAAATACATATTGAATTGTAAGCTGTGATAGAGAGAGTGAGACTATCAAAGGCCCTTTGTGGTAATGAAAATTTCCCCCACCGTGGAAAAGTAAGCACCATTTTAATTGCCGGCAGTGCTACCATTATCGTCTGATGTGGTGAAGGTGAAGTGGCCTATTATTCATGGACTGAATAGAGACACTACATTTATGGCTTATTACAACAATCTGTAACCCACTAACAATCAGACTGCCAGCTGCTTCCCTCCCCCCTTACTTTCCTCAATATGACTAAAGGGGTGTTAAACGGCCACTTCACCTTGACTGGTCCCTTGAAATATCTCTTAACTACTTATGCTAAACAATCTGTTCTACCTTGTATTTAGTTAATGACACTCTGGGTTAGTTTCCCAAACCTAAAGAAGAATTCTGGGTAAGGGCTTGTCTACACTGGCAAGTTTCTGCACAGTAAAGCATCTTTTTGCTCTCAAACTGCAGATGTATACACACTGCCACGCCACTTTGTGCGAGAAACTCCTGACTTGCAGTGCTGCACAAAAACCACCTTGACAAGAGTTGTAAGGCTATTTATGCAGAGGCTCCAGCTCTCCATTGCCAGTGTAGACACTTGATTGCTTTCTGCGCTGTAATTGGCCTCCAGATCTGTCCCATAATGCCTCAGGTGACCGCTCTGCTCATTGTTTTGAACTTGGCTGCCCTGGAGACATACACTACCACAGTGCACTGCTGTCTTTGCCATTGCAAAAGCTGCTAATGTGGATGCACTCCAGTGTCACAAGCAGCATAGTGTGGACACACAACAATGGTTTAATTCCAGCGTTTTAATAAAAGTACTATAACTTGTGATGCAGAAACTTGCCAGTGTAAACATACCCTAAGCTCAAAAGCTTGCCTATCTCACCAACAGAAGTTGGTCCAATAAAAGATATTACCTCACCCACTTTGTCTCTTTAATAATCATAGTACTCAGTCTGCACTCAGTGCTGGTTACTTTTTAATGTACTGTTAACTAGGTGAGCCAACTGCAATCTGAAGTATTGTTCATGATTTCTATTTGTGGTAATTAGTGGGAAGAGGATGTAGTAGGCAAATTATTTGTTGTGAAGCAATTATCTGATGAATTTAGCCCTTTTTTCTATTGTGAATAGGTCCCAATTTCTATAAATACATAGGTTATTTGCAAGTATTTGACAAGTAACTAACATGAACAATTCTCATAGAACGGTTGACAGTGAAATGTCGACTTTACCTATTCGCTATTCTTTATTTATGGTGTGTGATTGGTCATCTAGGTCACATCATATTGATTCTGCTCCCTAAGCAGACGATTGAAACTTCTAAAATATAAGAATAATGAATAGTGAATTATGAGTAATGATTTATGGGTAGCAATTTTCTAAAATAGTCCTTCGGTTTTAAAAATTGAGCTAAGATTTGCAACATTGTTATTAAACTGATTATCAACAGAATATTCATAAATATGATCTATGAATAGTGTCAGAGTGATTTCATTACATTTATTCAAGAAAATATTTATGGCTCTCTTCTTTTACTATTTGAGCAGCTCAAGTTGAGGTTATAGTATCATCATAAGAGAGATTTACCATAAGTAAAATATGTTGTTGTATGATGGTAACTAAGCTTACAGTAAAGAAGAAAAATCATTAGCTGAAAGGAAAACTAACTTTTTTCCTTTGGCCCCTGTAGAAGATGAAATTGGTAGTGTGGATTGCTTAACAACGGCTGTTTCAGCTAAAATGTATCACATAAAATAATTTGTCCCTTAAGATTGCTCACCATTGTGTGTGTCACAGTGCTTCTCTATTCCAATCAGCTTTACAAAACTAATAACTCCTGGTAATTTTAAAACCTGAAGAGAAATAATCATGTATTTAATGGGGATTCAGAACCAACATGAGTTTGAAAATATTATTTAGTCTTTATTTAAATATAAATCTGCCAGCTAACTTTTTTCTAGACAACATTTATGTATTTGATGGAAAAATAGTAGGGCTGTCAAGAGATTAAAAAAATTAACCGCGCTGTTAAACAATAATAGAATACCATTTATTTCAATATTTCTGGATGTTTTCTACATTTTCAAATATATTGATTTCAATTACAACACAGAATACAAAGTGTACGCTGCTCATTTTATATTATTTTTTATTACAAATATTTGCTCTGTAAAAAAACAGAAGAAAGAGTATTTTTCAATTCACCTAATAACAGTGCTGTAGTGCAATCTCTTTATCATGAAAGTTGAACTTAGAAATATAGAATTATGTACAAAAGACATTCAAAAATAAAACAATATCAAATTTTAGAGCCTACAAATCCACTCAGTCCTACTTCATGTTCAGCCAATCACTCAGACAAACAAGTTTGTTTACATTTTCAGGAGATAATGCTGCCCAATTCTTGTTTACAATGTCACCTGAAAGTGAGAACAGGCATTCTCATGGCACTGTAGTAGCCAGCGTCGCAAGATATTTATGTGCCAGATGCGCTAAAGATTCATATGTCTCTTCATGCTTCAACCACCATTCCAGGGAACATGCTTCCATGCTGATGATGGGTTCTGCGTGATAATAATCCAAAGCAGTGCGGTCAGACACATGTTCATTTTCATCATCTGAGTCAGATGCCACCAGCAGAAGGTTGATTTTCTTTTTTGGTGGTTTGGGTTCTGCAGTTTCTGCATTGGAGTGTTGCTCTTTTAAGACTTCTGAAAGCATGCTCCGCACCTCGTCCCACTCAGATTTTAGAAGGCACTTCAGATTCTTAAACCTTGGGTTGAGTGCTGTAGCTATCTTTAGAAATTTCATATTGGTACCTTCTTTGCATTTTGTCAAATCTGCAGTGAAAGTGTTCTTAAATGAACAACGTGCTGAGTCATCATCCGAGACTGCTATAACATGAAATATATAGCAGAATGCAGGTAAAATAGATCAGGGCACATACAATGCTCCCCCAAGGAGTTTAATCACAAATTAATTATTAATTATCCCATTATTTTTTAACAAGTGTCATCAGAATGGTGGCCGAAGCATGAAGGCGCATGCAAATGTTAGGCATATCTGGCACTTAAATACCTTGCAATGACAGCTACAAAAGTGCCATGCAAATGCCTGGTCTCACTTTCTGGTGACGTAAATAAGAAGAGGGCAGCATTATCTCCTGTAAATGTAAACAAACTTGTTTAGCTTAGCGATTGGCTAAACAAGGAGGAGGACTGAGTGGACTTGTTGGGTCTGAAGTTTTACATTATTTTGTTTTTGAGTGCAGTTATGTAACAAAAAAAAATCTACACTTGTAAGTTGCACTTTCACAACAAAGAGATTCCACTACAGTACTTGTATGAGGTAAATTGAAAAATACTGTTTCTTTTGTTTTTCATTTTTAGTGTACAAGTATTTGTAATAAAAAATAATATACACTTTGATTTCAGTTACAACACAGAATACAATATATATGAAAATGTAGGAAAACATCCAAAATATTTAATATATTTCAGTTGGTATTCTATTGTTTAACAGTGCGATTAAAACTGCAGTTAATCGTGATTCATTTGTTTAAGTTAATTGTGTGAGATTCAAATGTTCTCAAAGTTTGTGATTGCAGCTTTTGCATTTTGATTTGGGGCCCATCTCTTCTTAATACTGGGATTTTCTCCTAAATAGAACTCTGAGTATTTCCAAACCAATCCAAAATGAATAATCCCTGCAGAAATTCCACATGTGTTAGCTAAAACTATTCCAGAATATCTGACTTTTGCCAGAAGTCCTCAGTTTTTGTACAAAAATCCCTCAAAAGGTTTACTTTGGCAGGTTAAGATGCGGTTCTGTCAGAGATTGACATAGAAATAGTAGTGCTGGAACCAAGTAATAAATTGAAGATCAACTGGTTCTTGGGGCTGGCTGGTTATTAATGAAAGAGTTCTAAATAACTTAATTTTTAAGTGGCTGAACTGCTAACAAAAACCTGCAATATGTCATTAGTATCAACTTTCATAACAAAGGACCGAAGAGTAGCAAATATTGTACCTAGTTTTAAAAAAGAAACCAGAATGAAACTGAAATTACAGATCAGTGAGTCTTCCTTCAGTAATAAATAAATTGAATGACATTATAATTTAAAAGTAGAATTATAAAACACCCACATGAAGATAACTGGAACAAACCAGCAGAACGTCTGCAAAAGAAAACAAGTGCCTCTTCCGTAGATTTTATTTGAGCATTTGAACAATAAAAATAGTGATTCAAAGAGAACCTGTTGTAGTTGCTAATGTGATACATAAGGTTGTGGTATAAAGGCCATGATCTAGCTTTCTGTAGACAGATTACTCCATAATTTGGCACACAAGTTTTCTTTCTCCTTCCTCTGAAACATCTGGTACTGGTTTGAACCTGTATGCCAATGTCTATGTTCCTATTGGTTGTTAGTGTAGGCCAGTCATTCTCAACCTATTTACCATTGTGGGCTGCATATGCAGCTTTTTGTGTGTTATGTGGGCCATAGTCACACAATATATGTACTACCTATATGGCCCTGAGGATGTCACATGGGCCAGAGCTGTGTGCTGATTGGGCTGCAGGTTGAGAACCACTGGTGTAGGCCATATTAAGTAACTGAACTCCCAACTTTTACCAAAACATTGTTATTCCAGAACTGATGTAACTTTTTTATGGTAGGTCCACAATTTCCTATACACTACTCCCTATTTAAACACAGACATGCTTTTGAACATAGTCTACTGGAGAAAATTCAATGTAAAGTGCTGATGTAAGACATGGACAGACAAAGTTGAAACTATTTATATTTTATCTGGGTCAGGACCTTTTTTTTCCCATTGCTTTCCTTTTTATCTTGCGAGTTTTCTACAGACCATTGAAAGCTATGGCAATCCCTTCCTGCTTTGTACCAGCCATTCTTACATTGAAAATTTAGCTTTAAGTATATCATAACACTCAGGACAGGAGTGTTTTATTTTAAGGATCTGCTAATGTAGGACAACACAAAAAATCCTGATAAATGTGATGGGCTGATTACAAAAGAAACAAGTAACAAACAATACAAATATTTTGTCATTCATACTTTAGCATTTTTAACCTCTTTTAAGTACATGATATGACTTCTACATTAAAAGATGACAAACAGGAAAATCAGATCAATGATCACCATCAATTTAGTTTATGAAATGTCACAGTAGTATCCAGCAGGAATGAAATAATGGCTTTTTCCTCTAATTGTCTCAAATGTGGCGCACAAAAGAGGATGTTTTATTAATTATACAGAACTATGTTTGATTCAAGAGATCATCCTGTATATATGAACAGAAGAAGCATAAATGTGATGTTTTGCTTAAAAAAAAATATTGGGAGAGATGTACTTTGTGCAGTACAAATAGGAGCTTTATATCTGACAAATGAATACTCTTGAATTATTAAACAGGTTGCACAGTTGTTCCAGACCTTACTTCACATTTGTTGCCAGTTGTGTTAAATTCAGTTTTTAATGTACTGTAACACTAACTAAAACAGTGTAATGAAGCCTTAATTTAAACAAAGCTAGATAGTAATTGAACTAGACAGTGATTTGTTCATAAGGGTAAATGGAGAGCATGTACCTGAGTGCTATTGCTTAGAGGACTCTCATGTAAGCTTCATATGGAGCATCTTTATTTGTATATTTTAACAGAAATGAGATCTAAAGCCATTAGTTTTCCTTCAAGGTTCACATAGGCATGGTTAAATGTATGAAAAAAAAATAAGAAAAAAAACCTCTTCGCAGTCTTAACGTGGTTGTTTTGTTGTCTCCCCCCCCTTCCCCCCCCCCCGCCCTCCATAACCTTCCCTGTCTAGAGGGACTGTTATCACAAGCTGAGACTTTGCCTGGTGGACCAACAATAACTGCCTGGGTTACTACAATAGGAAACCGGGAAAATTGCTATTGCCAAATGTATGGATTTACTGTACAAAATACTGAAGTAGACACATGGCAGGATATTTTTTAGTAGAGTAGATAAAAAGATGGAATGTTTCTGACAAGATACAACACAAAGAGGTGTGTGTTTGTGTGTCAGATTTAAAATTCTTGGTACTGCTATGGTTTAGTTATATTTACATCAGTTTTGAATGATAAGAAGCTGTCAGAGCTGATGAGCTAGGAAACCAGCAGAAAATTCTCAATCTCAGAATTGTTGGTGCACCGGAAAAGAGAGAATCTGATGACCTGGGAATAATTTGTGTGGAATGGCTGATGTCTGCTTCATAACTAAATGGTGCCTTTCACTACAGCAACTAGATTGCCTCATAGCAAGAATCAGTTTCCCCCTTCCTCCCCAATCCAGTCTCAAACTGGTTTGGTAGTTCTGAGACTTTAAAACTACACAACTACGTGTCTTTCTTTCTCCACCTGCTGATGTAAGACATGGACAGGCAAATGATATTTTAATAAAGGTGTGGTCCACCAATAAACAATTTCTCCAGTTTCTACATTACATAGTACTAAAGATTTGGTGAGTTTTGTTATCATTATAAGTGTAGTTCTACTCATATATATCATCACAATTTTCATTTCAGTGACACTCATCTCATTTCCTCTTTATAGGTAAAGAATTTTATATTATAGATTTAACTAACAAACAAAATAAAACAACTCTAACTGCTCTAACAACAACTTCATAACTGCCCATCATGAAATTTGTCAGATTATGGATTGGCAGGACAGTCTTAGATGCACTTTATTAAATTATTACTGAAGGTAAAGATAGGAGCTTTTTTTGTTGTCTCAGAACACAAATCATTTCTAGCTGTTGTCTGAACCCAGTCTACTCTTTCAACATCCATTATAAAATCTGGACACCAGAGGTGGACTTATTTCCACTGTACAAATATGCAAAGATAAGATCACTGCCCCCAAACATTTTATAATCTAAAATGTGAACCTGTATGGATCAGAATTTAAGAAACTCTGAGTGCACACTTTTTTGCTGTGAAAACTCAGAACTGCATCCTGATATTTTAAAAATTGCATTTAAAGCTAAGCTTGTGTCCTGGAAGCAAAGAAATCACAATGAATGTGGCAAACGAGACAAAACACGAGAGATCCCCCACAAATACAGGGCATGGGTAAAATATAATTAATCAGATACATATTTAAACAATAAATATTTAAGAATATATAATTCTTAAATATATAACATATAAATATTAAGAAAATATAATTATAATATATATAATTCCTAATATTCCAGTGCAATGTAAAATTATAACATACACAGAGCTTGCTGAGCATCTGTGCTCAATTCATATTGTGTTTATATATATATAAAAAAAAAGGTTTCCCTGGCAACACACACCATACGAATGATCTGAGAATAGCTGTTCTTCCACACTTAAGATTTCTTACCTTTCAGTGGTTCACACATCAGTTTTCATTTACATCCAGGTATGTATTGCCCAATTCTGAAAGGTGCTGAATTTCCACAACTTTCGTTAAAATCAACAAGCATTGAAAATATTCAGCACTTTGCAAGATTGGCACCCTCTGCTCTTTATTTCTAACTTGTAAGGGGAACTGAAGCATAGCAAATGTTGACAGTCTCTGCCCTCTTTCTCTGATGAAAACACTCCAATATTGCCACTGTCTGTTACTACTGTTTAGATCATTGTATTGCAATAGAAAATGTAACAGTAATATAGTGTAGCTGAGATTTTTGTGCGAGATAATGTCATGGGAAAAATGACCTGTGAAGCAAAGTGGTATACTGCATCAACATAATTTATTAATTAATATTATTAAAAATACTTTGCTCCTGTATAGCATCTTTGATGAAAAGATGGGTATTTGCAAACACTGATTAAGCTTTACATTGTCCTTGAAAGGTAGGTAATTGATACTTACTTTTAACATGGGTAAACTGAGGCACAGAGAAGTTGGATTATTTGCTCAAGTTTATAGAGGAGGTCAACAACAAAACTTGGAATAGACCATAACAGTTTTGATTGTAGGACCCAAATGTACATAGTCAAAAGGCATGGGATCCACAAAGGTACATACTCTCACTCTCTCTTTCTCTCTCTGGCCTAATGTCTGTTCCACTCTGGATAAATATTTAAATACAAACACCACAGTTATGAATTGACCAGTTTACCACACACCTCATTTGGAACCGGAAGTACAAAACTAAGGCAGCAGCAGAGGCAGAAGAAACAAAGCTAATACAGTACAGTCCTGTGTTAAATGTAAACTACTAACAAAAATAAAGGGAAAGCAGCATTTTTCTTCTGCATAGTAAAGTTTCAAAGCTGTAAACTTTTGAAAGAATTATAAGGTTCAGAGTTACGAACATTTCAGAGTTATGAGCAACCTCCATTCCCAAAATGTTTGTAACTGAGGTTCTACTGTAGCTGTTGTGCCACAGAGAGAGAGAAAGAAAGAATGACTCTGCAGTCCAATGGTTAGGGCACCCACCAGGGAGGTGGGAAAACCCGGGTCCAGTCTCTCTGCTCCAATCACTCATTCGTTAGTTATGCATTGTGGAGCAGCTGCAAGAGTAAAGATTGAAGAGCCTCCCCCCCTTCCCCATCAGAATATCTCGTAGCTCAGTGGTTAGAGCACCTCTCCTGAGAGGTGGGAAACCCCTGTTCAAATCCTTTCTCTCGCTCTGGGAGGGCAGCCCTTCCCTTCCCCCAATTCATTTCCAAAATGTCTGGGTAGTCCTAGCCAAACACTTGAATGTGGGAATCAGGGTCCGGTTCCTTAAAGGAAAGTTAGGTGCCTAAATTCCTTGGAGGATATAGGCCTAGGTGTTGGTGAGTAATGAAAGGGAGCAGGAGGGAGCCTCAGTCACGCCAACAGGAAACTATAACAAGGAGAAAAGAATCTTTAATAAATTAACTAGATCCCACATAGTTGTGGAAAGATCCATGAAGGGACTTAGGCATTGCAGTGTCTAGAAAATCACAAGAACAACAGTATGATTCACAAAAGCTGAGTTAGATTCCTAGGCTCTCTGCACAATGAATAGGAGGGATAGGCACCTTAAATGCAATCCACAAAAGCCAGTATGCTAGGCAGGGAGCTGCCTAAGCTAGCCAATGGGAGATGTTGATGACGGGTATCTCCTAAACCCTGCCCCTCCTATGGAACTAGGCTCCTAAGTCCAGGCTGCAGGAAGGTGCCCACCTCTGCAAGCGATCCGCAAACAGGACCCCATCTCCTAGAGTCAGGTGGCTTAGGTGCCTAAGGCACATCTTGTGAGAATGAGTTAGGTGCCTGTCTCATGCCACACAAACAAGCCAGAGGAGGAGGAAGTGCTGGTGGGGCTCACCTTGTAACTTTTAGCGCAGTAGTTAGAACTCTCTCTTGAGAGGTGGGGAGAAGGCTGTTCCAATCATTTCTTCCCCTTTGGCAGAGAGGGGGGGATTGAGCCTGGGTCTTCCACATCCCAGAAGGGTGTACTAACCACTGGGCTAAACTTTATAAGGTGACCACCACTTCTTCCAGCCAGATTTTGAATAGGATCTGATCTGGTAGGCAGTCTCTGAGTGTGCCTACTCAATCAGGCCCCATGCAAGAGGCAGCTGAATGTTTAGGTTCCCCCAGTTCGTGAATCACTCTGGGGCTTAGGTAGGAGATAGGTGGAGCAAAGTTGGGACTCAGAGGCCTAAGTCTCAGATTTAGGCACCTAAGTACCCTTGTGGATCTGAGTCTTAGTATTTTCTGGTGATGCAGACTGCGTTAACAAGCTGAGGTATGTGTTTTGGTTAGCTGTCTGTTTTTGGTGCTAGCCCATGTTCCCTAATGTAAGAAATGACAGATAAATAAATTAGCTTTATTTTTTATGATTCCCATCTATATTCCAGGCCTCACTCCATCACTACTGTATCTGACACAGGTTGTCTATCAAGGGATCTTCAAACACCTGGTAGTGATTCAGACAATATGAGCTTAATGCTCCCGATATAGTTCTATTGATCAGGGACACACTTTCTTCACATCTATAGGACCAAGTTTATCTTCGTTTCTGTACATCCCACTTCAAATGTGATAAAGGCATCTAATTGGAAAATTATTTGCAAGTAAATAAGGCCAAGACTGTTTTTGTACATGAGACAAAGGTATTCTTGCAACAAAAGAGAATTTATGGTATATAAGCCTTTCTTACACATGACTTCCAATCTGCTGACAGCATTCGCATGAGACATTAGAGACAGATAACTGTATTTGCTTCTGTTTATATAATCTGAGATACTGTATAGAGGGGACTCAGAATAGCAGCCCTGTTAGTCTGTATCCGCAAAAAGATCAGGAGTACTTGTGGCACCTTAGAGACTAACAAATTTATTTGAGCATAAACTTTTATGGGCTTATTGCATCCGATGAAGTGGGCTGTAGCCCACGAAAGCTTATGCTCAAATAAATTTGTTAGTCTCTAAGGTGCCACAAGTACTCCTGTTGCTTTTGTATAGAGAGGAAAAATTCACAAGAAACTAACTTTTCCTTGAGTTCTGTCTGTGTGTGTATTCATGCAAAGTGGAAAACTGCTGCTTGCAAATAACCGGTCATATGTTAAAAAGGTACTTCCATCTCAGACTCACATGATGCACTTGTTTCATAAAAGTTTCTTGGGTTTTCCAGACCTTTGTTTGATAGCACTTAGTAGTTTTTGCAAAAAAGGCACATATTTCAGATGAGCTGGTTTTCTGCAGTGATTGCAAAGAATGGTTAGATAGGTTAATATTTGTAGGTCAATGGTATTGTGCAGAATTATGCAGGTTATCCTCTCATAACTTTTTTTAGAATTAGGGAGTTTGGTCCCAGAGTTACTGATTTTGAGGAGGATATTTTTAAGTAATTGCAGACACATTTTGACAATCTTTTTTATAGTGATGCAAGTTAGCATGTTTATTTTAATGAAGTGGCAGCACATTACCTTGAGGTGTAGAAGATCTGATTTCAAGAATAGATTTGAGTCTTACACTTTTTTTTGTACGTGTCTACTAATTGTTGCATTTATACACTCACTGGCAGTCAATACATAAGTAGTACACGTCTCTCTCTTTGAAGTTTACCCATCTCATGATATGAGTATCACGCTCTTAATGTCAATGGAATTATCAATCAGAAATAAAGACTGGTGGAGTCTCCTCCTTTATTTCCTTTTTCCTGTTCTTGAGCAATTGAAACCATTCCCTTAAAGGAATATACAAAATTCCAATTAAGGATTTCTAATACCATCTTATTAAAACTAATCTGTTAATTAGTGAGACCTGCTCATGGGGTCATGAAATTGTTCAGTGTAAAAATTCTTTTGAGAGGCTTAGCCAATTGGAAGAGTATGCCCATCTTCAGTTGAACATCCTTTTGCATATGGTACATGGAGAGACACTGAAGGCAGTTATGTGGCTAAAACACACTGCATCGCTCTGAAAGCATACCCTGTTATGTATGACACAAGCACAGCAACACTGGAGACTCAGGTGAACAGTCTATTTGCGGAAGCAAGCTTTGCAAACCTATAAGAAAAGTTAGATACTAATTCATAAAAAAGGAAGCTTGAAAATCGTGGTGTCAAATTTACCAAATGTGTAGGTTTGTCATTCAGTACTATAGATTTCCCAGAAACCTCCAGAATAATTCTGACCACACACTTCTTCTAATACTTACTTTAATTTTGTTTTTATTCTCAGTTTATAACATTTCAGCCATGCATTTTTCTTTACTTATTTATATTTGCACATAATTTTTAGCAAAAATGTCATATCTCGGTAAGGGAACTTAATATTAAGAACTTTTTCACAGTTCTTGGGGCGGAAGGGCCAGATCGTGGCCTTTCATGTGTGCCAGAGCAAGGGGAACTAGAGTGTATAAGTAGGGCCCTACCAAATTCACGGCTGTGAAAAATGCATCGGGGACCGTGAAATCTGGTCTCCCACATGGAATATGGTCTTTTGTGTACTTTTACCCTGACCAGCATTTCTCAAACTGGAGTTCCGACCCAAAAGGAGGCTGTGGGGGGGGATGGAGGGGGAGAGAATCATGGTATTGTCACCCTTATTTTGGAGCTGGGCAGCCGGAGAACGGCGGCTGCTGGTTGAGGGCCCAGCTCTGAAGGCAGCAGTGCAGAAGTAAGGATGGCAGTACCATATCATGCCATCCTTACTGCTGTTGGCACCAGTGCTGCCTTCAGAGCTGGACTCCCAGCCAGCAGCTGCTGCTCTCCGGCCACCCAACTTTGCAGGCAGCACCCTACCAGCAGCAGCACAGAAGTAAAGGTGGCAATACTGCAACCCCCCTACAATTACCTTGTGACTTCCCCTGCCACCCACAACTCCTTTTCGGGTCAGGACCCCTGCAGCTACAACACTGTGAAATTTCAGATTTAAATAGCTGAAATAACTAAATTTACGGTTTTTAAAATCCTATGACCAAGAAATTGACCAAAATGGACCATGAATTTGGTAGGGCCCTACGTCTAACATATCCTTTATGCCAACGATCCCTACCATTGCTCTGAAATCAGGAAGGGAAGCTAGCTCTGCACAGACCCTATTTCCCACCTCCCAATGCAGCTCCCTTCCACACTTGCAGAATGAAACATTTTGTTTTCTTGTTCTGAAATGACTACAATTTTGTGAATTTGAAATGTTTTGAACCAAAATGATTTTTTTCCCCTGAATACTCCTTTGCAGAGAATTTCTAAATTTGGGGAGTGAGTTTGTTTCGAATTAAGCCACATTTTGAAATCTTAAAATCCTTTGTAAAAAGGAACTTCCATCTTCTGCACAGCTCTATATTTTTTTTCTCCAATATAATAGTTAGACCTTTGGTATAGTTTAGAGTTTCCTTTTTCTCTTAGAAATAATGAAAGCATTGTGTTCAGCATCTTAAGCCCTCAGTTTTATCTATGCTGTTTTCCAAACCTCTTCCTCTGTCTTGCATGACTGTAACGTATAGCTTGCCTAACATCCAGTAACCACTTTTAAAATCAGTTTTCAGCTCTTGATGAAGATCAGAGGCAAACTATTTCTTGTCCAGCCACATTTTTTAGCGTTCTTTATTACATTAGTGAGTATGTCAAATAGTGTTGAAAGGTTTCCTTTACAACACTAGAAGTTCAGTGAGACCATGGGATAAAATAAAACAGCTAATGGCTTCATTTAAAAATAAAGATTGCTGCCGGATGAGATCAGCAATAGTAGTTCTAAACTTTGCCTGAAGCATCAAGAAATTGTCTTACAAGTCTGACTCTTTACTCTTGGCAGGGAACTAGTCTCCCGATGGGGCATATTGAACACAGTAGTTCCTCACCTGTTCTACTAAATATACCATGGTCTGTCCATGTTCTAGTTAAGGTTGGAAAATGAGTGCCTTGTCATTTTTATTCTTTTCACATTCTGCACTGAGACAGTTAGTAAGTAGCCTGCTCAAATAACTAAAGTAATGACATTTTACAGCCACAATACTGTCTTAATTCCTGGGTGCTGTATACAATTAACTCATTAATTTTTTCTTTTTATTTATTCTCAAACATTATTAACTAGTCTAGAAGTTTAAGCTGAATACTCAGAGTTGTATTCTCAGTAAGGAGAGGATTTTTTTAGCCTGAATATGCTCAGTTTAAAAAACAAAAATTTTATGTTCTCTTTTCAAAGAAATGATCAACTCTCATCCTTTTTGATAGGAACTGATCTTTTGCTCCTGAGAAATTAAAATGCCATTATGTGTCACTGAATGTCTGTTGCAAAACTTAGATGGGCATGAGTGTGTAGTGTGAAAGCTTCCCCAAAAGGGTCCTTTATTAATAAGAAATGTGACAGACTGTGCCACTGGCAAATGTCACATTAACTAAGACAAAATGATATTACTCTGAACTGGCAATTAGGACCAGAGAACTCTCATTGATTCATTTTCCATTGTTTTAATAGTCTACACTCTCCCAACCTGTCAGGATATTGCAACAATCAAACGGATAATTCTTTCATGATGTTCCTACCTGAAAAATGTCAGCTGAGGCTTTTTTCTGATAATATCAGACATTTATTTAAAAAAGAAACAGAATTGTAGCGTTTGTCTATCGTACTCACCTCCAGTGTGCCCCCTTGTGTCAGGGTGTGATGTTGCAGGGACTTTTGTCTCTGGTGCCCCCGCAGGTCATCTTTCTTTGTGCACCACTCAGCCCTCTAGTTGAGAAGTTGCTAAACTAACCCCCTTCTGGGGCAACAGATGTCCCAGTACAGTCAAAAGTCCCGAAGAGAATCAACCTCTCTTCTGGGTCTGGTGCTTAACCCCTTTCCAGGGGTTCCATTGCCTCTCTCCATCTCTAGAATGAAGCTTCCTAGAATTTCCAGCCTCCAACAGCCTCTGGCACTTCAGCCTTTCATAGGATCTTGTCTGCTCCCTGTTACTTCTCTGATCAGAAGGAACTTTCCTGCCTTTTTGGGGCATCCGTGTCCACTATGTTATCACCTGATGCCTTCCAGTCCCACACCCTGTGATTGAGATGTAACTAATTAAGTAATCTATTGTTTCCCGTTAATAATTATTAATCTCTTTCTAGCCTGTGATTGTTTTTATCCTATCACACCACCTTCTCCTCCTCCTTACTGTGCTGGTCCAAATTCCTGTTCTAGTTCTTCTTTTAGTTCATGCACCCACATAACCCATAGGTCTTTTTCCTGCAGACTCTCTTGATAGTATTCCTCCGGCTGTTCTTTGTCTTGTATGACCTTTCGTATGGCCTGATCAGCAGTCACCAATCTGTGTACCCTGAGCTTTCTGCTCATCCTTTTCTGGTATCTCCCCAAGTTGAGAATCCAGTTCTGTGCTAGTACAGCCTCCTCTGTCCTTTGGGATCCAGCAGGCAAGACTCATTAAAACTGTTCTAAAATTATTCACTCAGATACTTTATCCAATGAGTTCCTATCAGGACACAACCACCATGTCATCAAGTCAATTGGCATTGTCCTTTGAGCAAGGCTCTGCTCGCAAGTGGTCTAAGATAGCCTCCTTCACATATAACATAGTCTGTCTGTGGCTTCTGCCTTCAGACTGAACTCTCCTCCCTTTAATGGGACCAAGGTGTCCATGAAGTTACCGAATGCATCCCATCCCACACTCTGCAGCTGACATGCATATTATTAGGTACATCTATTGCACCTGTGCTATAATTAACTTTCCCTTTCCATCCTGTGATGGGTTTCACCCCATCATGAGCACCTACAAGAGAGATACCCTCACTGTAATAACACATGAAGGGTCTACTGGCTTACTGTATAGACAGCTGTCTATCGGAGAGAGTGAGGGATAGGATTTGTAATAATGTTTATCTGTGTGGATGGCATACATAGCTGACATTTAAATGAGTTTTCAGTCTTCAACAAGAAATCTACTACACATTTCTTATAAGATACTTCAGTCTATCCTCTCAGTGTTTCCTCAAGTGGAATCTCAGACACTTCAAAATCTTTCAGAATGAATGACCAGATATAACTGAAAATTGTAAGTGGAAACTACAGAAAATACATTGCCTCCATGGAGAAAGGAGTCCTACTGAATATATACTTCACCATACTATACACCATTACTAAGACTTTCAAAACCACCTTATAATTTAGAGGGGAAAATTCTACTCATATTAATGGGAGTTGTACATCTATATCTCCAAGGCTGAGGTTTTTCAAAAGCTCCTTACTTGGACAGTGCTCACATTTACCCATAGGTAACACATCGTGATATCATAGACACCACAGTTCAATCTCTGCTGAAAAATGGAAATAGCTGTGGTATCTTACATACCACAGTTAATTCTAATTCTCACATACTGTACAATAACCTGGATGAACATAGTGTTAAACAATACGCATGTGGTAGTGTGTTTCCTGGAATAATACATCTCTGCTTTTATAGATACTGTATGCTTCCACAGATCCGGATACATAATCACATCTATCAGGCATCAATTCCATATCAATGTTTTCATAAAAAATATAGCGAACAGATATTTAATATCCAGCTTATATATAGGTTTGATGTGGGAATTTGCCTACAAAATGTTACCTGGAATTTATTTGGTGTTTCAATTTTTTTGTTTTCTATAGGGATCACTCTTCAGTAGTCTATTTTGTTAATTTTAATCTATCTTCCAATTAGTGTGTAATCTAAGCAGCCTTTGCATTTTCCCTTCTCTAGTCACCCCTCTAGTGTATAGTATGTATGTATATTTTTCCCCTTAAAAACTTGATTTCTATAATGTAAGTAGCCTCCATTTATCAGACTTTCACTTCTGCATTTTATCTCTGTCCATAGTTGACATTAGAACTAAATTTCTGTTAAAATCTGTTCATGCCCTTCCCTGCTAATTTTGCCAAGTTGAAATAAGACTGTCTAAAATGTTCCATATAGGATCTGATGCCAGAATAGATCTTTATTCTTAAAGTACAAGGAAACTTTTACCATGTATTTTAGAGATGCTAACCTTTTTAAAAATCAGGTATTATTTTCTCAGCTTTTTGGAAAGTTCCCTTGTGTTTTTGGCTTATAGTGTCTCAAAAACAGCTTGGCCTAAAAATACCCAGCATTTTATTGTATTTGTCTGCTTGAAGACAGGTGCCTCCATGTACTTTGAAAGAGTTTGCTTATTTAATAAACTAGGGTTCCTGAGGTTAAGAAATGCCAATTTTCAGCTGTTTGTAAATATATCTATATAGGTTTGGAAGTATATTTATCTATATGACACAAAGCTGTCTCTTGAGCCCATTCCAGAAAGAGGGAATGGAAAAGAAATTCTGTATGTGTGTCCAAATGTTCCCTTGGGACTTCCTTTGATATCTCTGGCATCAATGCCATCTCTCTCTCAGGGCTTGCCTGACTCAAGGAATTGTGGTCTTTCTGAGGCCCAAGGCTGAAGGTTTGTACTGTCTTTTGTAGACACAGACCTTTACAGCTAGAAGACAGATGAGTCCTTAGGAAAAGATGAAAACTTCAAACATCCTGGCCAGATCTTCAGGTTTGAATCAATTTTTTTTTGCAGGGAATTTTCATCTAGATTCCATAAGAGTTACATTGCCAAATGGAAGTGGTTTCAAAAGCCTGTTTATGGTAAAGGTCTTGACCTGGTTTCCTGTCCTTTTCCATTTATCATAGAGTTCTTACTGTCTCTGGTTTGGTCAAAGTGACCCTTAGAACTTCTCCCCTCTTTTTTAGAGTCCAGCTACAAATAGGGCTTCTGAATCTAGAGAGGAGTGGAGGGATGGTTAGAAGCAGCATGGTACTTACACTTTCTGTGTTTTGAATACTGGGATTGAAGTAATTGTGTATACCTCCTGATTGCTACCTACTACAGTATAGTGATTCCATGGCTATGTGACTGCACACTTAAAGAGTATGGCAGCAAGGCACTTCTATGGAGGCATTACACTCCTAGAACAAGAGCTACTGTTGATAACACCTTTTGTATGGATTCAGGCACGGATGAGAAACTTGGAGTGTATGGCTGTGGTAATCTGCCATAGCTTTAACAGTGTAGTAAGATGTAGTAAGCAGATCCAGAAGACTGAGTGAGACTGATATTTCAGAAGGCCTGAGCACTGGCAGTTCCCTGTGACTCTGGTTCAAATCGTGGCTTCCTAACATCTCTGGGGAGAAGTCAGGCCCTGTGTGGTTTAAGATGATTGCTTTTGTCGGTACCTGAACAACGATAGCATTAAAGAGCAGAAAACGTATGTGTCAATTTATGACAGCAACAACTTCTATTGGTAACGTAGTAAAGGCTTTGTCTTTGTATTTGTTATGAACTGTAGTGCATCTATTATTTAACATCTACTCTTGCAATGACAATATGAATTAGTGTGTGTGGTTTGTGTATGGAGTTGTATGCCATAGAAATAACTTTTTTTTTTTTTTTTTTTTTGGTGGAGGGGCGTTGATGGTGGAAATTGAGATATAGGAGCTAAAGTAAGATTGCTTGGATGTATTAAAACTTCTTTTAAGGTATTTCCCCCACCGCCTTGCAGTTAAGTTTTATATTTTCAAGTTTAATAGGCTTTTTAAAAATATAAAACAAAGCAGAATCTTTTCTTAATATTTATGTGGAAAGAGCACTGGCTTGAATAGCTGCATTATTTCATAAGAGGCTTATATTTGTAAAAAAATTGATAGTCTCAGTATAAAACTTTTACAAGAGACACTAAAAGGAGAAGAGTCCAGAGAGAGATTTGTTTTCGCTGTGTGCACATACTAACATATGCTGTATATTTCTATATAGGTTTTTTAAAGCAAGAAGCAGACTCTAGTACTTTTACAGATTCTTGAAATGACTCATTGGCTGAAATGTTAGGACACAGAATTTTGTCAGATTATGATAGAATGTTTATATACAAAAGGGTAAATGTTGTGAATATATTGTTTTGAGAGAGAGGTCCTTAATAACTTCTCTAATTGAATTTGATCATTTCTTTTTCTTTTTCACTTCATAGTCAAAATGTATAGTTTTTTTAAAATTTGAAGCTCGGGTAGTTTCAGAACAGTCAGTGGACACTTCTCTGATGCAATACAGTTCTTGTTGGCAGTGTTTTCATTCACATACTTTCTCAGCAAATTTATACTTTGACTTAATTTTTAGGAAACGTTGACTGTTTTTTCATAACAGTTCCAAATATCCAGTATTATCTCAACAAAGCATGTTCTGACCTTAGATCTTTCATTCCTCTTACAATTGATTGACCAAGTTAACCTGCATACACCTAATTTTATCTGATCTGATTGCATTTGAGAACTTCAGTGATTTGTTTATATACACTGCTCCCTATTTGATTTTGTTTTGTGATGAATTTATATAATAAACACTGCCTGGTAGGATGCTACTTGAAATGAAATTTCAGGCTAAGAAATTTAAGAATGCATCTTCTTTTGTATAGACATATTTAAGGAATCACAGATGTCCTATATGCCAGATATCACAATTTGAACAGATAACTGCTAAAAATACACAAACTGTCAACTGTGTCTTACTGCCAGAAACTGTCTCTAAGTAAATTAGTCTTGCATTTTTGTTACAGTGTAAAGATCCTCAATTTTCCCGGTAGAGTGATAGCAAATCCACAAAATACAACAAATAAATTGCCATGTTAAAATATACACTCGATTGGATCTAATTTTGTGTGGAATTGTACATAATGTTGGTATCTGCTTATTAAAAATCAGCAAAAATAAAATAAGCATATTACCTGTCACCCTCAATCAAATGACTTGTATAAATATCTTAGCCCTCAATATCAACATTTTAAAATAACTCATACCCTGTGCTTCCTGCATTAAGATCTCATAGCTGTAAGTAATGTTTTATTACCTGAGCTTGCAGAGAGTATTTATTCTCTCTCTCTAGCAAATTAGCTGTGAAGGTAATATGATTTGAAATGAACCTTTTCAAAGCCAGGCCAAGTAGGTCCCTTTCCACATGGTTCAAGGATAATTATATTTATCAAGAAGGAAGTAAAAAGGGGCAGTGAAGATGCTAACAGACTGGTGGCAACAACATAATGGGTGCATCTCCAACATTTTACATTTCTCAAAGTTGCAGTTATTGATAAAATCAGAATGAGGGCTGTGTTTTATGATGGATTGTTTTTCATTGTTTTTATGCATAGGAAATTAGGGCAACAAATTAGCATGTTTTTTGGAGCTGCTAAAAGCAGTAACAAAGGAAACAGTGACAGATCTTATTCATTAGGAACTAGATCTCAAAAATGAAAAATGTGAAGCATAAAAGATTCAAAAAATACATAGCAAGGCTCATGTTCATTTTGAACACTTTTTTGTTTATAAATATTCTTTGTCAGTCACATCTGTATTTTACAGTGCAAGTTCAAGGAATATAGTAGGCAACTCTAGTTAAAAACAAAGACATTATTTAGGAATAATTTGGATAGGAGTATAGTGCAGACATCTAAAACGCCTACCTCTCAGTGGGTTCATCTGTATTGTCGTCTGTGATCATCTGCAACTCCTGTATATTTTTACTTGAATCTTCTTTGACACAATTTTCCTCTGTGCTTGCTTTGGGGATATCCTCATTTGCTCGCAGCTGTTCTATGAGGTTTTGTTGATGCCAGGTTTGAATAGATCGGTGGTGCACAGGGGTTGGACCTGGCACTGGTGCCAGTATATTGTGGCGAACTGGACTGTTGTTTTTCTTTAGCCCATTTCTGTCCCGAGAGTGGCTCTTCAACCTATTCTGAACCGGTGTCCCTCTATGCTCATATCCTTCCTGAAGGCAGCCTCCAGTGCCTGTGGAACCTTGAGAGGGGTGACTGAACCACCTCCAGCGTAGCCTTAGGATTTGTTTCACATCAAACTCTTTCTTTCCAGAAACTGACATTTTTGCAGGAAAAAAGAACAAAAGCCTATTCTTTTAGAAAGGAAATGGATTCTTTGTTATCTCTTGTGTTTCAGCGCCTCTTCTTAAGAAAAGACGACAAAGGAACAAATACCAGTAGCCCTCTTTTTTTCTGACAATATACTGCTAGCACTTCAAGCCGATGCTAAGCTGCTGTTAACTGTATAGGTGGGAATCCATACTGACAGGATGGTGAGGTCAGACCTTAAACAAGTAAATCAGCTTAGCACAGGAAAGCAGCTACCATAACACTACCCAGCTGCTAAGCTTACATACAGCACAGCACTCTCAGATATAACCTAGCCTCACATGATCCTGAGGGATCTTAGGCAGCAACTTAAGATGCAGAGAAGCACATACAAATAAAGTGGTAAGACCTTGTTTCCCATGAGGATTTGCATGTAGTCTGCTAATAAACAATACT
The DNA here is from genome assembly GCF_965140285.1 of Lepidochelys kempii. Lineage (NCBI taxonomy): Eukaryota > Metazoa > Chordata > Testudines > Cheloniidae > Lepidochelys > Lepidochelys kempii. Next base: position 72,621,494 of record NC_136388.1, read on the forward strand.
GCATTTCACTACAAAATGATGAATGGTGAACTAATTATGTGGATTTTGCTAATGATTCACTCTGAAAGTATCCTGCAGCTCACATTTTCCTTAACAGGTCTACTACATTTGTTGCAGTAGACCTCACTTTACTATGTGAAATATCTATAAATAGTCTTAAGCGTTGAAGTGCTTACCTAAAAGAAAGTGAACATTCTTATTTAAAATACATTGTGCAGTAGTGTATGAAATATTGTCTTAACGAGGGATAGCATTTCTGGTGTATCATTATGACTAAGTGTGGGGACGAGAAAAGGAAGAGCTTACAAAAATTGGAGGAGAAACCCTCCCTAAATGATCATATCTGTGAAAAACACAATGCTTCCTGGCTAAGTGCCTGTGTAAACGCCCTCTTGCCCTCGTACACACTCTGTCAAAGGGTGGGATTTTTTTAAACCATTCTTTTGATAGTGTGCATCAAAACATGTTTTGAACAAAATTAATTATATTTTAGAGATTCGTTATTAGATAAGCATTAAATGTTCAGAGCTGTGTGAAGTGTATATAAATATTAGATAGTAATATACATAACTTTGACACACAGAAACTGGTAGTATTAGAAAAAGACACTCACTTTGTCTTACTTGGAGATATATCATGTGTAGTTGTCTGTGTACCATTCTTTAAGTACCATTTTAAATAACTGCTAGTAATAGTCAAACCTCAAAAGACTGCGGTTCAGTTTGGATAGGCCCTGAGAGGTGTGGGTACTGATCCAAACTTAATGCAGCACTTCCCCCATCCCCAATTTTTTTTTTTTTGCTCTCTCTCCTCCAACTTACCTATATTGTTTTCCATTTTCCTAACATTTCTCTTTTCTTGATCTCCAAAATTCCACTGTTCAACAACACTCAGATTCTGAAATCCACTTTCCCTTTCCCATCCTTAGAGTCAGGAATAGTTCAAATCCAAGGATTATGGAGGGAGGACAAAGCAAAATGAATGAAGGATAGGACTGAAGAACAATCAGACTTTATTTATGTTTGGTCATGAGGTTTCATTCCTACTCCCAGTACCCATGCCAAATCTAGATAGTATCATGGGTTGAAGCAGTGTGAAATTTACTGGGGACAGAGGGAAGAAAAAGTTTGAGGGAAGGGGGAGAAGTGAAATAATGAAGGAGAAGCACAAGAATGATTTACGTATATGAGGGAGGGGAAAGTAGTTATTTGCAGGTGTGGTGCTTTGGGGAATCTATCTGTCAACCTGTGAATTCTGGTTGGTATTGCAGAATTGTTAAGAAATGGCTTTATCATGGAATGCCTCTCTGTCTGTGTCATAAATATAAAGGGAAGGGTAAACCCCTTTGAAATCCCTCCTGGCCAGGGGAAAGCTCCTCTCACCTGTAAAGGGTTAAGAAGCTAAAGGTAACCTCGCTGGCACCTGACCAAAATGACCAATGAGGAGACAAGATACTTTCAAAAGCTGGGAGGAGGGAGAGAAACAAAGGGTCTGTGGGTCTGTCTATATGCTGGTTTCTGCCAGGGATAGACCAGGAATGGAGTCTTAGAACTTTTAGTAAGTAATCTAGCTAGGTATGTGTTAGATTATGATTTCTTTAAATGGCTGAGAAAAGAATTGTGCTGAATAGAATAACTATTTCTGTCTGTGTATCTTTTTTGTAACTTAAGGTTTTGCCTAGAGGGGTTCTCTATGTTTTGAATCTAATTACCCTGTAAGATATCTACCATCCTGATTTTACAGGGGGGATTTCTTTATTTCTATTTACTTCTATTTCTATTAAAAGTCTTCTTGTAAGAAAACTGAATGCTTTTTCATTGTTCTCAGATCCAAGGGTTTGGGTCTGTGGTCACCTATGCAAATTGGTGAGGATTTTTATCCAACATTTCCCAGGAAAGGGGGGGTGCAAGTGTTGGGAGGATTGTTCATTGTTCTTAAGATCCAAGGGTCTGGGTCTGTAGTCACCTAGGCAAATTGGTGAGGCTTTTTACCAAACCTTGTCCAGGAAGTGGGGTGCAAGGTTTTGGGAAGTATTTTGGGGGGAAAGACGCATCCAAACAGCTCTTCCCCAGTAACCAGTATTAGTTTGGTGGTGGTAGCGGCCAGTCCAAGGACAACGGGTGGAATATTTTGTATCTTGGGGAAGTTTTGACCTAAGCTGGTAAAGATAAGCTTAGGAGGTTTTTCATGCAGGTCCCCACATCTGTACCCTAGAGTTCAGAGTGGGGGAGGAACCTTGACAGTCTGTATGTCTACCATTGCTGGCAAGGGTGTATTACATCCTTTCCAGATCAGGGACAATGGTATGTTGTTAAGTCTCAAAGACCACCTACTCAAATGGAAACACCTGAATTACAATGGACTGACTAGACCTGGGGACTTCCCCAAACTTGTCTGCAGGGAGCACAGAAGTGCCAAATTCCCAAACCAGACTGAGACAAAGAGGACAAAGTTGGAGTTTTAAAAGGACTCTGAGTGGGGACTGAGAGCCACACAGGAAGTTTTGTGCAGGAGAGGAGAAGGGGTGGACTGGCCAGGTCAGAGAAGATAAGCTGAGGAAAGAAAGTTCCTTGTTGTTCAAGTGATTACATATTTCCATTAGACTAGATGTGTGTGCCTTTTGTACTTCAGTGCTGAAGAGTTTTCTTAAGCAGTACCTCTAGGAGTGATGACACCTGTGCCTTGTTGCCCCCCTGATCCAAACTGAAGGTATAAAAGGACAGGTCCATTCTGCCTACTCTTCAGTTCCTGCTTACCATCCCTGGTCAGCGATGGTCACTGACCAGGGATGGTCATATACTGTCAATTGTTCCTCTGTGAATGTGCAGTTAATGTTTTGCCTTGTTAGTGGTACTCGTTAGGGGGTTCTCAAACCCTCTTTTCTTTCTTTTCCTTCTTTTTTTCTTTCTTTACCTATTTCCTCCCACTGTTTATAAATTGGGTAACTCAAGGCTCTGCCTGGTATGCAGGGAGCCTGTGCCTACATCCCCTGGCTTCAAACCTTGCTCTAGAGAGGCTTGTGAGGAATGGTCTCACTCCCTGAAGTTCTTGAGTGAGGATCATGACAGGGACAGGTGTCTGATTTGCCAAGGCTTCAAGACAAGAAACAAGAAGGTGAGAGAAGAACCACTCAGATACATTGTTATAGAGGCCTCCCTTCACCTTGGCATTGTCTTGTTACCACCTCAGCCAATTACAGGGAGTTCCTCTCTGCCCAGAAGTGTTCCCCTGGCCTAACCAGAACAAAGAGCTCGGAGGAGATCCCCTTCACCGAGGCATTCTTCAAAGAGACATAATTGCTTAAAGCCCTCTCAGCCTCTAAAGCCAAAGAAAGGGACAGCTTCCATGTTGTCGAAATCTTTGGTGTGGGAATCCTCAGCTGCAGAGGCTAGCTATTTCAGTATCAAAGGAAGAGCATGCCCTTTAGCTTGGCGCTCTCCAGTACTGTTCCCTACTGGCTCAATCAAGCTATTGACTTTCTGATTCCTAAGTTGGTACCATCAAGGCTGGCTGTTTCCTCGGAGCCAGCACTGGAGCTGTTCCCATTGATCACAACAGGGCGACCATCCCAGAGGCCTATGCAGCAGCAAAAGATCTCCTGAGCCTCTCAGTACCCCCAGTGCTGATTAATCAGATCAACACTTTCTTCTCGGGGCTGTTGCATATGATGCATATGTTGCCTTCCATGTCAATGTCCATTATGACACCAGTCGCTTCAGGTCCAGTATCAAATTCATCTATCATGATGTCAGCTCCGATACCAACAGAAACTGCTCTGCCTCAGCATGCAGTACTGATAGCCAGGAAGTCCCTTATGTTGCCACTGGTACTGCAGTCCAGTCATAGATCTTGGTCCTGATCTCTGATGATGCCACCCAGTATCACACCTCCCTGGCCTGTGGCGTACTCATACTCCACCTCAGAGTCTGAAATGGGTTTCTCAGCCTCCAACTACAGGGAATCCAGGGCATCTTCTAGAGATGGTGACTGCTCTTGTAGGAGCCATCAAGACAAGAGCAGATAGAGAGATTGGAGGGTCTGGTCTAGACATAGCTGGCCTCAAGTACTATACCAGCTCCATCACTGGCCCTCCATTGCACTGCAGAAACCAACCCCCAAGAAGGGAAGTCTTGTCATCTGATACCAATAGACGGTTGGAAGTTGGTACCAGGCACCTGCTACACTACAGAAATATATCCCCTTGGAGCAAAGTGTCCCGGTGTAATAGTGATAGGCTGCTTTACCCTTCTTGTGCAGCACCCAGGATTGGGCCTGCCTATTGTTGGTTTCAGACAGGCCTTCTATGTCTGGAGTTTTCAACCAGCCCCAGGAGGGTTCTAACCTGCCTCCTGTGGGAGCAGGTTGTCACATTTCCTAAATGTGTGGCAGTCCATCACCGCCAACAAGTGGGTGCTAAGCACAGTGGAATCAGGATATATCCTCCTATTCTCGTATTCCCCTCCTTACTCCCCACCTTCCCACTCCCTTTTCAGGGACCCATCTCACAAATCAGTTCTGAGGGCAGGCATGTTCTTTAGGAGCCATAGAATGAGGGCCTTCTCAGTGTCTGGACAAGGGGTTCTAGTCCCTATACTTCCTAATACACAAAGCAAAAGGAGTCTTAGGCCCATTCTGGACCTTCAGAACCTAACAAATACATCAAGAAGTTATAATTCTCCATGATCTTCACTACAACTATTATCCCTTCATTAGATCCTGGAGACAGGTGTGCTGCCTTGACTTGAAGGATGTGTATTTCCAAGTGCTATTCACCCTGGCCACAGAAAATGTTTAAGGTTCATAGTAGGAGGAGATGACTTACAGTTTACAGTTCCATGCTTTAGCCTATCATCTATACTGAAGGGTTTCAACAAATGCATGGCAGTGATGGAAGTATACCTCTATGGATCTGATGTCCAGGTATACCCCTACCTGGACAACTGGCTGCTGTGGGACTGCTCTTGTCAGTGAGAGGAGGAAAGTATCCATCAAATACTCCTCCTGTTTTGATGCATAGGCCTGGAAGTGAACAATGACAAATCAATGCTAGTACCCCTCCAGAGAACAGAATTCATCAAAGCAGTCCTTGATTTAACTGGAGTCAGGATGAGACATACTCACACCTAGTATAATTGGCATATGCATCACATCTTGAAGAACAACAGTTATAAAAATTGAGTAACCATTCTTTTCAGAATACAAGCCATACACTGCAACAGAAAGACCCTGACCCCAGCCTAAAGAATGCTCTGGAGTGGTGTGGATATTCCTGTAGGGTTTCTTATTTTTGTGTATATCTGTTTCTAATGCAATTAAGACAACAGTAATGGTTTTAGAATCCTGTGAAAAGTCTGTCTCTGTTATGCTCTTCTCATGTCCTTCGAGGAGCTAAACTATGGGCCCAGAACATCCACATGGCTGGAGGTCTCAGAAAGTGTGATTAAACTATAGAGGGAAACTGAGAGGTTGCCACTGGTTCCCAGCAGTGTGCAGTAGACCACGTGATTCCAAATCTGAGGATGGGGGTACTAAATAAATGATCTATACCCCAAGAGTGTGCTTAGAGTCCCCAAAATATGGCTCTGTTCAGGCTCCAGAATCCCTGGGTGTTTAGTCAAGGTCACATTAAAAGTACTGGCAGTCCTTGGTTAAGATGAGCACTCATCCATCCCATTCTGGACTGTCTAATCTGAGCTGTGATCTGTGCCATGTATTTTGTTTATCCACATTGTAACTATAGACTTTTCTTTTCTCTTGTCAGCCATAGTGTATACTTACAGCAAATTTTACCTGGTAGTGCTGTTAGGCGTAGTCTTCCAAGCTATTTTTCTTTGCATGGTAGCAGACGTTCAGTCTTGTGAAGACATGCTGTGCAATGGGTGTCAGTTTTGTTTTGTAAGGGGAGCCACAGGAGAGTTTACTCTCTTGAGTTAGTTTCTGATCAGATTCACAGAACTCCATGGCCACCTAGCATTCTGAGACTCTTGAAAGAAGGGAGTGCATGCTGTTTGTGACCACCTTTGTTCCAGGACTGGTGTATGGGTGTAAACTTAGTGTACACTTACAATATACTCAGTCATTCCTGGTTTGGGGAATATCATGAGTAACAATATGAAAGGTACTGGCGACCCTAATTTTATTTTATTTTTATATGTTTATTTTGCATTGTTACTGTTTTTAATAGGTTTTATTTAATGTTTACTAACCCTTGTATCAGAAAAAAAACTATCATAAACTCTGAATTTCAACCTTAATATCTGTACTGTGACATTTTCCGATTACTTTCAAAGAAGCAACAGAGAACACATGAATATATGTCTTTCAACAATCTAACTACCAGTTTAGTAGAGATATTCTTTACATATTAAGAGGTTAATAGACTAATTTATGGTTGAATGTTAAGATGGACAAGGACCATGGTATCTCACTGTATCCTCTTAATCAGGTCACTGAGCTACAGCAGCAGCTCTGTCATTTCTGCTTAGTAGCAATTCTGCTATATTTAACCCATATTTCTTCAATCTTTTCACAAAGCTTCAGCATTTCTATTAGTATTTCCTTTATGCCTGATCATAAGCCATCTGCAATAGTAATTCAATATATTTGAAGTGATCATAGCAGATTGAAAAGTACAGTAGTTGAATGTTGCTTAAGCATGCACTGCATGTATTCTAGTTTGTGAATTACAAACTACAGATTATTTTCTGCTAACTCAAGCACATTTCCAGACAGAGGTAAAGAGTGCCATGCTGGTATTAAAAAGTTAATAGTGGACACTTTCTGAACAGTCTTTCTTACCTAAAATGCCATCTGGAGGTGTGGAGCACACCTCAGGGCATAAATGGAATATTCATCACACAAATATTGTACACTATATTTTATTTGTGTTTATAGCTTCATATCATCATTCAAAATCTCAAGTCAAATCTCAAAGCATTTTACTAGTATGGTAAAAGTGAACTGATGTTCCTGGCCTTTTAGCATGGAACATCACCTCCATTTTACAGCAGTGTGCCACACACTTGCTTCTAATTAATTAGACCTAAATTTTGATATTTGTGTTCTAAAATGAAGGGTATAGGAATTCTGACGTGAGAAGATGGGTTACAAAAATTTAAGTTGGGATTTTCAAAGGAGCCAATGGAAGTTAAGCACTGAGGGCAAGATCCAAAAAGGTATTTAGGCACCTAGTTGCCTCTTTGCATCCACTGTTTAGGCACCACTGACTATCTCAAACTCACCATTCGCCTGCTGCCTAATCTTGTAGGCACCTAGGTTTCTGCCCATAGCTATGTGCAAATCTGCCTAAGCACGGTCACTGTCCCACAGCTAAAAGTTGCTCTGAGCAGGCACTTGAAACTAGGTCTCCCACATCTCAGATGAGTGCCCTAACCACAAAATATATCAACTTCTGTTTGAATTTAAATAAGCATAAAAATTTCAAATGTTTGTTTTTACCTCTTTAGGCTGGAAATCTCAAAAGAATAGGATTTCCTGTGATATGCCCACTATTTATTTCAGGCAAAACCATATGGTCTGTGTAAGAGTATTAGAAAATTTTCTAACAGGTTTATTGAGGATTTCCACCCTCATAAAAGGTTCTAGTTCCATTTGGTTCACGCATCAGGTTAAAGTTTTGAATGGTTTTAACTAGTTTCCTATTTTAGTTGAATTGGCTCATTCCTTCCTTTTGCATGTTAGAAATAATTTTAGTTCTCAGAAATAATATTCACAGTTGTACGAAATACAAATGTAGCATTCTGGAGTTCTAATTGCTCAGTTTTGTATGCATATTATAACAAAAATCAAATAAATAATCACATTTTAGAAACTTCTGTCTATCCAGAATTCTTTAAATATGCCATTGTTCCACGCTTGCAACACCACTATGTTTACTAGTTGTTTACCATAGGATTAAAACAATTGATTTTTTTTCCAATTCCATCGTGATAACTACTGCTGGTTGGAAAAAACTTTGAAACAGTTTTTCATCAGAAAATGCAGTTTTGTCAAAATATCAATACTTTGGGAATGTTTATTGATGTTTGCTGAAATTTAATTTCACAGAAAAAAAGGGAGGGAGGAGTTCCAACAGTGTAGATAAGTAGCTTGATATCTTTTTAATCAAACATTTTGACTTTTTAGCTTTTGAAATGACTCGTTTTGAATTTTATTTTATAGTATATCATATAAATGTTAAGTAAATGTTGAAAAGAAATTATTCTGTTTTGTGGAAACAAAACATTTCAGTTGACCTGAAACCAAAAAAATCAGAATTTCCTTTCGTGGAGAATTTGGAAATTTTCAGATTTTGTTCTGAATCAGAACAAAAGTAAATTTTGAGACCTCGAAATCCTCCATGATAGAGAATTTCTGTGCTCGCCTAGCTCTAGTCATAACTTTGTATCAAAGGTATAAAGTGGTAGAAAGATGAGAACTTATATAGGGTATAGCTACACTGCAATTAAACACCTGTGGCTGACCATACCACCTGACTTGGGCTCAAGGGGTTCGGGCTAAGGGGCTATTTAATTGTGATATAGATGTTCAGGGTTGGGCTGGATCCCGAGTTCTGGGGCCCTCCCCCTCATGGAAGGGAATGTCTACACCACATTTAAACAGCCCCTTAGCCTGAGCCCAAACCCCCTAGCACGGGCCAGCCAGAGGTTTCTAATTGCAGTGTGGACCTACCCACAGTAAGCATGAACCTCAAATTCACTGATCGTTTGAGTTGAAACAAATATTGAAAAATTCAGGTGCTAATCTATATCAGTTTTTAACTCCCACCATCCAAGTCACACAAATACCTTTAGTCCAAAAATGCCCTCCTTCCCCTAACTTATTGGCATATCTTCTTGTAGAGGGACCCTTTTCCAATGTCATCTCCTAATGAGGTAACTGTGTCTCTCTCTTTTTCCAAAATCCATTTCTTAAGGTAACTGGCTGATAGGCCAACCTACTCCTCTTTTCTAACTTCTGGGGCTAGCCAAGTGATCTACGTCTCATGAAAGTTTTTAGAGGGCTGGGCCCGCAAGCCCATTCCTCAAATCTACACTCTGGGGAAAATTGACTATTGGTTACAGCCAGAATACCATGATACAAGCCTTTCAGCACATCTGGTTCAAGCCAGAAACAGAAATTGGAAGATTGGGGGAAAAAGGATCAGAATTTTTCAGAACCTTATAGTTTAATTGGACTTAATTCTATACATGAAAAGGGACAGAGATAGTCTTTTTTGTTTCTCCAAATCAGTCTATACAACCCCAGCTTTAAGTGTACTGTAATAATAAGAGTTATGTAAAGATTTTTAGCAGGACTATGCAGAGATTGTAACACCATATCAGTTTTCTACCACTGCTCCAGGAAACTGCAAATATAAATGCCTTCATGTTAATAAATTGTAAGCTCTTTAGGCTGTGGACTGTCTTTTTTTTTTGAGTTTGTACAGTGCTGTTACAGGGTGACTTGCCGTTAAAGCGAAGATAGCCAGCCCCACTTGAACCACATTTAATTCACCTTCCAGCCTCTTGACATCACTGCATAACTGATCCCTTTCTTGCAGGCCTGCTGCCAGGCTGCTCCAACACAGCCAACTCCTTCTAACATTTATTGGTTACTGCGACCAGGCTGTATACTGATCCCCTTTATCTCAGTACTTGTGCCTACAGTTTTAACACACTCTCATTAGATATTGCAGTGTTTTGGTCACTCTTTCTTGCAGCCAGTTCCCTCTATTGTTTGGTGTCCTTTGCCCAAGCCTGCAACCGTTCTACTTTCCCTATGAACTCTTATGCTTTCTGGCTTTAAACTTCCAGGTTAACGACTCAAGAGAACTTGAGACAAGTTCTAGAACAAAGGAATATGGATAATACTTTCAGTTGCTTCGAAAGGCTTTCTTATTCAAAATTTGACCCATCTGTAAGATCAAATTCAAAAAACCCAAGCCATTAATTAGTATTTTAAAAATGTTGATAGCTCTTTAAGACAAAACTATTGTAGAAAAGTAAGAGTAAAGCAGATGTTGTGAAGAGCCACATAGTTATTTATTATCCCCCAAATTCCTGTTTATCCATCAATATTAGGGTTGTATCTTTAAGTGATACAGTTGCAGCTTTCAAGAAATCCCATTACTGCCTGTCTGCACTTTTAAGTTGATATTTGACTTTGCGGGATACCTTGTTACCTGAATCTGTTGACAAGTAATTGGAAATTGGAGTTAGCAAGGCTGTGTGAATGAATGGTAGTGAATAAAATATGACTGAACTGAAACAGTTTCAGAAATTTGTAAAGGTCTGTTAATTTTTTTAAACTTGTTTATAGTTTTGCATATGTCTTTACTTCCTGATTCATCTAGGACAGGAAGCAGGAATATAAAATACTCTCTCCTTCTTGCATTATGGCTATTTTTCACAGTATTTCTAACTGTCTAAAAACAAGAAGCACTGGAAATCTCAGAGAAGGACTTTTCTCATGAGATTTCCACCCCAGTTACTAGACGAAAGAGTTTTTGTATAAGCTCTTTGGATACTTATGTTAACTGAATCACTCCTCTAAGCTTTTGCTAATTAACTGTCACTAGATAACATGTTGACAACTTCTAATAAAATTGTTTTGAAGACTAAAAGGTACATTATTTTTACAATATAATTGTCTTCTATTTCCAGAAACTGCAATTTTGCAGGATTAAAAGGAAGGATCAGGCAGATGCAACTCACAAGAAAAGTACATGTTCCCTTTAACTGCAGGAGCAAACTAATAAGGGAACTACATAATTTGCAACCAGGCATAAATAATGATAAATTGGATATGTTTTTGAAAACTGAACCCGTTAATTAAATTTGGTTTTAAATAGGGGTAATTATTTCTTCTTCCTTCCCTATGCAGCTTTCCAGTAAACTAGCTGGAACTGTGCAGCTTGTTATAGTACCAGTGATTGAGCCACCAAAAATGTTAGAATTTTTAAGAAACAGGTACTGTAATTTATTTTCCAAGGGTAAAATCTGTTCATGTTCTCTCCGCTTGTGTACACTGACAATCGTCTCACCTAAGAAGTCTGCAGCAGATAAATCACTACTTCAGCAATTTAAATATGATGGATATGAAAGTGAAGATGAAAAAAATTGGCTCTGTCAAAAGTAGTGAAGAAATACTTGTTTGAATATTTTCTATAAAATGTAATCACTTAGTTGCTCTCATTTGTAAGATTTGTTACCCTCTTGATCTATTTGTCTCTCATTCAGCTCTACTTGATCTATTTTAGCTTTGTACACTTCGTACGTTCGGCATTTGAAAATCTGAATTCAGAAACCAAAGATGGTCATAACGTTTGACTCCAGCAGCTTAAACAACTTAATTGCAGGGAGAATCAGGGACATCATAGATCAAGAAGTGCACCTTTGTCTACTGTTTGTAAAATATGCATGCAAATCAAGATGACTGTGCAATGAAAGCCAAACAATAAGTTCTAAAAAAAAAAAAAGTCTCTAAAATAAATATATTTATTCATGTAGCAAAAAAATCATTTATGCATATAGCAAAAACCTGTGCTTTGTGCTTTACAGTCAGGTATGAAGATATGTTTGCTGCTCATAAAAGGTTTCCAATTCAAGCCTCATGTCTTAATCCTGACTTTAAACTTGAGCAGAGCTCTGCAATCGAGATAACTATACTGATTCTCAAAGGGTTAGTTCTTCCCCTCCAGCCCACCCCCACCAATCCCCAGTGGTGCCACAAAGCTACTTACAGCTGCCCAGTCTGTGGGGGGAATCTTATGTAATCATAAACTGTATCATAAAACGTATGCACAAGGGGGCTGAGACCTTATTTTTGGACCTTTCTAACTCTATGGTTCTTTTTTTCATAAACATAATGTTTGTTTAACATAGTTGTCTTTTCTTTTAAAAAATAGGAAATTAAATTTAAAAACACACTGATAAAACAGAAATTCCATCATATGGATCCATGAAGATTTGATGCTTGGGTCATCGCAAAGTTTGGACCTTTAAATCCATAGTGTAGACTTTTACTGTTTGAACTGAGTAACTGGTAACAGTAAGCTGTTATTCTCTATGTGAACCAACCACTAGAGGGGGGGACGAGACACACACTTTGCTCTGGATTTCCCAGCTATCTGCTGACAGCAGAGGAATGTAGAGGTTCAGGGTTCCTGGCTTCAATTCCATGTCCTGGGGGGGTAGTGTTCTCTAGTGGTTATAGACTCTCCTGCCTCTGTGTCTCCAATTTGTCTCTGTCTCCTTTTGCTCCTATCCACCCCACCCTAGCTTCTGCCTTGTCCCTCTCTCTTCATTTTCCCCGTTCCCAAACGCTTGGCTCCTGTTCCCATTCCTCTTATCTTCTATATACCCCCATTCCAGTTCCTGCCCCTCTCCCCTTCTGGTCCCGTTGACCCCCACGTTCCCAGGCTCTCTCAGGCTTCTCCTCACCCTCTGTCTTTTTGCTGCTATCCCCCATCTCCACTCATCATCTCTTTGCATTCTACTTAGACCACCTTCTGCAGCTTAGCTGCCTGAGGTCCAACGGCAGGAATATTGAAAGCATTGGAGAGACAGTATCTCTGCTCTCTGTTCACATGTGCCGTGCCATAGCAGCCTCTGGCAGCATAATGAAACAATTTCAGAGAAAGTTCTTCTCAGCTCCTGCAGCCCTGGGCTGGAGCATGCCTAGTACAGACAGTCTCTTCAGAGAACTTAGCTGCAAGTTCTAACAGGTCTTTACTGAACATGTGCAAACTGCAGTTTTTTCTGAGGCTTCTAACTTAGCCAAAATTTGTTGAATTTTCATGATGAAGGCAACAGGCATGTCCCTGACACCGTGGTGCCACCCCTTGCCAAATTTCAAGTCCCCTCTCCAAAATATGGAGGTACATATATTTCTCTTCTCTTTACTCTTGGAAATGAATTTATTTATTTATTCCAAGATGGACAGTGTAGTAGTGTTCAAGTATATAATAATTATTTGAGCTTTCTAATCCAAGCTCTGCGTATGACTTGCTGTTTATCACTGAACAAGTTACTTTGAATTTTCTGTAACAATTGCTGTGTTGATTTCTTTTTTTTTTTACATTGCTTTAAAAATGTGTGAATCTCCATATAAGTGAAAAATATGATGACTATTTTATTAACAGTGCTTGAGTTTAGTGGTAGGTAATTAGGGCCATAAGAAAAAGAAGCAAATGGAACAGGAATTGTATTCTGCATGTTCTGAGATGTGGTATGTTTAGCTATAACTGCACCAGAGATGCTGTTCTACTCTTTGTCATTATTAAAATCTAAGTATCTTTTTTTTCTTACTACCATTTTAGCTAGGAACCTCGGGCCAAACTTTCAAAAGTCATTGGAAATGTAACACCCAGCAGCTCACATTAGAATTATGTCCTTTTCTGAGTGGGGGGGGGGGAACTAATATAATAAGCCCTATAGAAATGACTATACATAAAATAAATTGGTAACATTCTGCGAATGCAAAAGGCCCTGGAACTAAAATATGATTATAGGTTTGCAATAACTTGTGGAAAGATATTTTCTTTTCTTCCTGCCCCACAGCTGTATGGCATATCTATTTCATTCTAACTTTGGCAAAGCTCTAAAATATGTATGTATACTACAGCATTATAAATAATGGAGTAGTGAATCCATTTTGAATAACTTAGTACTCACCTGAGCCTTCTCCCCCCTCCACAAAATGATTTTTAGGTTTGGGAGTAGTTTGGTTAAGTTTTACTACCACTTCCTCCTCCTGCTATTTTAATGGTTGGATCAAGCAGATCCGTTACTGCTAATACTGCTTTGTGGCTTTCTCTGTTGTGATATCTCAGGCTATGTGTACACTACAGAGCCTATGCTGGCATAGCCATAGTGTGGGCACAGCATAGACCAGCAGAAGCAGTTTTCCAGCTGATCTAGGAACACCATCTCCCCAGAAGCCCTCTCCTTTCAGCATAGCTGCATCTACATTGGCATAGCTATGTTGGTCAGGGATGTTGGGGTATTTTTTTTAATAATACCCCTATAATATAATAGTTATGCCAGTATACATTTTAAGTGCAGACTAATTCTGATGGGAGCATCCACCCACCCAGGACTGGAAGGAGTGGAGGTGGCCAGGTAGGCCCATTAACTCCACAGGATGCACCTGGAAAGAGAACCAGAGAGCAGGGAATTAATTGCAAGCAGGTTCAGCTGGGCAGGAACAGGCTGGGCCTTTAAAGCCAAGAAGCTAGCAATAGATAGGGGTTGCTGCTGGGATATGGCAGACACTCCCTGGGAAGAGGGTGGAGGGTTTGGATCTGGTACACCCAGAGCAAGGAGGGGAACCAGAAGTTGAAGGAAGAAGTCCAGGGAAGGAGCAGTGAGGGCTTAGAGAGGAAAACCCAGAACTGCTGGGTACAGGGTCTTGGATTGGAACCTGCAGTATTGGGCAGGCCTGGGTTCCCCTACCAGCCACTGAAGAACTGGCACCTGAGGCAGCGAATAGAAAGACTGCCTGGGTCACTGTGGGAGTGGCGGAGAATTGAAGGACTGTACCCCAGAAGCGGGGAACACCGAGGGCTAGTCTTCACTACCAGAGAGATCGATTCTTCTGCAATCGATGCAGCGGGTGTCGATTTAGCGGGTCCAGCTCCCTGAGAAAAGTTAGGGAAGTCAACCGGAGAGCGTCTCCAGGTGAGACAATGCAGTAAAGACACTAAGTTGACCTAAGCTATGTTGATTTCAGATACGTTTTTCCTGTAGCTGGAGTAGCATAACTTAGGTTGACTTACTCGGTAGTGAAGACAAGCCCTCAGTGACCTAGCTGGAGGGCTGAGTCATGAAGAGGATGCTACAATTCCTGGGATGAGCAAGAAGATGCAGATTAGAGTGAGAGATTGGATGATAGTGTACAACCATGGAAAGGGGCATCGACCTTGAGTAGCTAATTCCCAGAGTGACCAGGAGAAGGTGCCAGACAAGTGGTGAGTGGAGCACCCTGTGACACTAAGCCTCAGAGTGCAATTGAGCAGCATTAAATTTTGTGCTAACTGAATTTTCATGGTACTCTGGGGACTTAATAAAGAGGAAATCCTGGTGAGACCAAATTTCACATTTGGCCTCAGCATTGCTAAGCACCACTACCTGCTGCTTGGGAGGCACACGTGGGTCTGGTTATGGGTGTCTTCAGAACCCCCCATCCCAAAGGGTCCTGACAGATGCTGGAAAAGACACTTCAGCCTGATCTAAAAGGTATCCATTAACCATATTGTTGAGAAAGCAAGCGTAGAGATTTGTCCCTGAAGATTCTTCATCTATTTAGGAGATTATGTTGGGTTTGGACATGGTGGAAGATAGGAAAAATAGGGAGGCTTCAGATGGGTTGAATAAGCAAATTGAATCTTTGAGAGAAATCTGTTATTCATATTATAAGAGCAGAAAAGAGTTTTAAGAAGATTATAACTGGAATTGTTTAGTATTGCTCTTGAATTAGAAGATGTAGAGCAGGGTTTTTAATATAAACTTCCTCACAACAAAAGGGAAGTGAGTGACTCTTCCTGTTCCCAAGCCATGTTTTAAGCACTTTTCCAAAAGAAATGTTTGTACAGTTTCTGGAAATAGGTAATTAGCATTTTTTTAAATAAAGAAATCTTTCCTGTCCATTTGTAACAAAAATATTTTCAAGAAGCATTGTTTAATTCATTTTGGAACATGAATTTTCTCCGTCAGTTATTGATTGATATTTTCAAGAACAACAATGAGCACCTCTGTATACGGGTAGGGGTTGCTATTAGCAGTTGAAATACTTATGAAAAGATTCAAATTGCAACCGCACATGAATTTAAAACATATGACAGGACTAGAAGGTCTAAATCATGATGTACAGTTTATTTTGCAAACTTAATAAAAAAATCTGCTGTTTTCCATGCATATGTAAGCACAGTGACACATTTCTTCTGATATTTAGGGATGTAAAATGAGAATCTGGCAGCCAGTCTGGAAAAATAAGAAAGATTTCCAGAAAGCTGCAGGTTAATCAATTTAAAACTGCTGTCATATAATTACATGTTTTATATTGCCTTTCTCAATGTTGCTGATTATCAAAATATTTTAGAATAAACAGGAGCTTTTCCCTTTTTAAGGAACCTGTCTTTCTTTTCACATCTTATTCGTCAAGTGATGCCAAAACTCAGGGTCTGTATTATCATTATTGACCCTGTGGTGCTGAATTTTGATATCAGAAACAATGGTCATGGTCTCAGTGAGTCAGGTAGGCAGAAGGAAGAGACTGGGAATGGAGGGGATAGTTTGATTTATAAACAAATATCTTGTTAAGAAACATAAGGAAAAAAGATAACCACATCACGTGTTAATACAGTGTAGTGGAGGCGAAGTAAATATGTCGTCTTAGGTTTCATGACTTTGCCTAAATGACAGTGGTTAAAGGTATAGTTAAATGGTGGAAAGGTATAGTTAAGTAATGATTGCTTATGATACCAATTGTAGTTCTGATTCAGTATCCTATTTTAAACTTCATTTTTCAGCTTTACATTTTTCTGCCCACATTTGTTTAAACCATGATAATAGGCTAATGCAAGTAATCTTTCCTGATTTCAGGTGTACAAATGTCACAGCTACAAAAATAAGGTTATCTAGATTTATTGTGGGTAATGCCAGACATCACTTGATTAAACCTGTTCACTTTCATCTTCTTAATACCTAATGTGATTTTCTTGATATTTCAAAGTGCTCCATTCCAGAAAAATATATACAAAGCCTTTTGTTATGAATGACGTTTCATTGCTTATTGATATAGAAGATCAAGTGTCATAATACAGCATTCAAAAAGTGAAAGGGGAAAAAAGACTTTACTAAGTTGCTACCAGAGGATTTGCTAAAAAGCAACAATAAATGTTAGATATGCCATTAAACAGTCAGTGCAATTAAATTCACATATAGGAAGGAGACATGCCATTACTCACCTAAATTATACAGTAGACGTAACCTTGTTAAGTCTCCCCAACCTTTACCACCAAAACTATCACCCACAAATTACCTGTATAACTGCATATTGTAATAATGTTTCAAAAGATCCCTGGGAAAATAACTTTACTGGCACTAAATATATGCTGGTTCCAATTACATAGATGGAGCTGCAATATTCTAATATGCCCAGGGCTGATGCAGCAGGATGGAAGTCGCTTAGCAACACAATAGTTGCATGCAAGGAACTACTGCATTAAGTCCCTTGTAGCATCCATATTTCTGGTCCACATAACAATGTTAAATCAGTTACTTAAACTGACAAGTACTTTAAGTCCACAAAACAGTGTTCATCGTTTGGATTTCACACTCATGGGCCTATTGCCACTTCAGAAAGGGTGGTTAAATTCCAGTAGCTGTTCATAGTGACAAAGATTTTGGTCTCCAGAGCCAAGATTTTCCAAAATGACCTATGATTTTGGGTATCTAATCTGAGACATCTTGGAGACTGGTTTGCTACTGAGAGAAGAAGTTCAGCACTTTCTAATAATCATGAAGTTGTTTTGAGTTGGGTACCTAAAATTACTGGTCATGCTTGAAAATCCTTCTTCTCCATGCTTTTTTTCCCCTTAAAATTTCACACTTTTGCTACAACATTGCAAACTCCAACAGTGGTAGTGATCATGGAAGTGAGAGTGTAGACAGGCAGCCAGATTCAGAATCCACTGACTTAATTCACAGGTAAGCCAGGGAGCTGCAATACATTCCTATCTGTTGGAATAGTGACCATTATGTGTGTAGGGGGGAGTGTACATGGGATTCATGTAGGTGATCTCCCTTTCCTCATACTGGCCTAATCTAAGCCAAATGAGAGACCCCCTTGGACACATTCCTTTAGCCTCATACACACATGAGATTTAAGCAAAGAAGACTTGCACAGACCAGCTGCAAGTAGGTGAATCTGGCCCAATATGCAAGTATCCTACTCCTTGTGGTTAAGGAGATTTGCACTATCCTGTTAAATAATTGATCCGTTAAGCTTGATGCTTTGCTACTGTGTATAAAGGAGAGGATAAATGGGTGCATTTTGGCTTCATTATATTTAACAATCTACTGTCTTCTTAAAACTATTTCACTACATACAAGACTTAAATTTCTTCTTATCTCTTTGTTGTTCCTTTTTTTTTGCACTGCTAGTTGAGATTTTCAGCCTGAACTTACTGACCCATTCCTGAGAGATTCAATGCCATGATTAGGAGTTGCTGTAGGGGCTCAACAGGTAGTGATCGACAGCTCAATGTCTAGTTGGTAGACAGTATCAAGCAGAGTGCCCCAGGGGTCGGTCCTGGGGCTGGTTTTGTTCAACATCTTCATTAATGATCTGGAGGATAGTATAGATTTCACCCTCAGCAAGTTCGCAGATGACACTAAGCTGTGGGGAGAGGTAGATATGCTGGAGGGTAGGGATAGGGTCCAGAGTGAACTAGACAAATTGGAGGATTGGGCCAAAAGAAATCTGGTGAGGTTCAACAAGGACAAGTGCAGATTCCTGCACTTGGGACGGAAGAATCCTATGCACCACTACAGGCTGGGGACCGATTGGCTAAGAGGCAGTTCTGAAGAAAAGAAGATGGAGATTACAGTGGATGGGAAACTGGATAAGAGTCAACAGTATGTCCTTCTTGCCAAGAAGGCTAATGGCATATTGGGCTGCATTAGTTTGAGCATTGCCAGCAGATCAAGGGAAGGGATTATTCCCCTCTATTCAGCACTGGTGAGGCCACATCTGGAGTATTGTGTCCAGTTTTGCTCCCACCCACCCACCATGTGGGCAAATTCGAGGGAGTCCAGTGGAGGGCAACAGAAATGATTAGGTGGCTGGGGCACATGACTTATGAGGAGAGGCTGAGGGAACTGGGCTTATTTAGTCTGCTGAAAATAAGAGTGAGGGTGGATTTGATAGCAGCCTTCAACTACCTGAAGAGGAGTTCCAAAGATTTTGGAGCTAGGCTGTTCTCAGTGGTGGCAGATGACAGAACAAGAAGCAGTGGTCTCAAGTTGCAGTAGGGGAGGTTTAGTTTGGATATTAGGAATAACTATTTCACTAGGAGGGTGGTGAAGCACTAAAATGGGTTACCTAGGGAAGTGGTAGAATCTCCATCCTTAGGGGTTTTTAAGGCCCGGCTTGACAAAGCCCTGGCTGGGATGATTTAGTTGCGGTGGGTCCTGCTTTGAGCAGGGGATTGGACTAGATGACCTCCTGAGGTCTCTTCCAGCCCTAATCTTCTATGATTCTATACTCCTCACGTCTCAGAATCAGACTTTTTATTTTATGACTTCACAAAAATCTTCCTTTTACTTAGGTGTAGTTCTTAATAATTAAGTAAAAGCTCTGCCCTATACTTTGTAGGGACATTAGTCTGAATTTAATTACTGTTACAGTTACCAATGTTTTTCCTCTACAATATTTTAATTGTATACTGTCAGATATTATCATTAAATTATTTTTTCCTGGCTATGAAATTGCTGGGGTTTATGTGGAAAGAAAATAATTTCTACAAGATATTTATGATCACCAAAGAGAAAAGCAGGCTGGAACATACAATATGTTTCAAGCTGGAACCAATGTTGTTAGCATGCTGCTTTATAAGAATAATCATTTTATTTTGGAAGCACCCTCTACAATATGTCAGAGTGCTGCACAACATATTGAAATGTAGTTAAATACAGTGAAAACTTTATTAAACTCATGCTCAAATAAAAGCCAGTGGGTTCCAATGCAAAATTGAGGGGGAATTAATTTGATATGGAGTCAATAATACAATAATAAAACCAGATTTCTAACAGGAAAGTGTTAAGTTGAGGAGAACAAATTTGTGATGGAAGAAGTTCTACATCCTACTGCCTACTATAAAAAAGGCATGTTCATGGGGCAATTTAGAATGTGATTTTGGGATAAAGGATATGTCTGCTCAGCTACTGATCAATAGGAGGCTTGAATATATATATCTGGCTTACAATATTTAGGGTTTTAAAATAAACTGGATCAAACTAGGCAATTTGCCACTTTACAGACAGTCAGTGTAAAGAACATAGATTAGGGCCAATGACTAAATATGCTGCTGTATTCTGAACAATCTGCAGGTAAAAGTGATGCCCTGGGCCACGTGGCAGTATGCAGGCACGTGGTCAGGCATGCCAGACTGAGACTCAGGACTCTGCAGGCGTGGCTTGCTCGGGTGCAACCCCCAGGCAGGGACCCCCTGGACTTGGTAGTGACAGCCCCAAGGGACGTGCTGGACTCCCTGCTGTGGTGGCAGTCCCATCCTGTGGTTTGTGAAGGCTTCCCCTTGGCTGCCCCACAACCGGACCTGACGCTGGTGACGGACACGTCAGAACACGGATGGGGGCTCACCTGGGGGACCTCATGATGCAGAGGTTGTGGTCCAGAACAGAGCAGTCGCTCCATATCAATGTGAAGGAGCTCAGGGCGGTTCGTCTCGCCTGCCAGACCTTTCACACCACTCTGAGTGGTCACAGCATGACAGTTCTGACAGACCACACTACTGTCGTGTTTTATATAAACAAGCAGCTTGTTCCTTGCCACTCTGTCACGAGGCTCTCCGCCTCTGGGACCTTTGCATAGCTCATGCAATTCACCTCGAGGTGTCCTATCTCCCAGGGGTACGAAACGAGCTGGCGGACTCCCTCAGCAAATCTCAATAATCAGACCTTGTAATCAGTCGTATGTAAGTTTTGCAGGTCATCATGTGATAAATTTGGGTGCAGCCTCACTAACCCATGACACGCAAAAATGTTTTGTACCATGCAGCTTTTTAAGGCAAATTCGATTGTGACATTAAGATCTTTACCTCAACTCCTTGTAAACAAGTCCATTCAATAAGATATTCTTATTTTCTTCATGTTCTATCTTCACAATGGCAACTAACACCATGCTGCAAGATCTGTTTTCCCATGGTGAGGATATAAAAGCTAAGACACATTAGTTAGCACTATTATCTAAATAACCCTCAGGAGAAAATTGCAATATTTATAGGACAAGATATATGGCATCTTGATAATACTCCATCATGTGTTTACAAACTACCTTGCCAAGAGGCCTCAGATGTTTTGCACGTAGTGGAAGATGGACAGATCCTTGAGATGCCACATACCAAACCCCCAGGTTGTGGTAGACAGATATCAATCAGTGATGGACTCTTACAATGTTTTCTACTTATAACATGAACCACCGGACAGCAGTTCAGTCATATTTCTTTGTCATCAAAACAGCACCCATGTTCTTTCGTATCAAGCATAACAGCTAACCAAAATGTCCTATTGACCTTCATTTAAAATCAGCAGAGCATTCTCAACTGCTAAGCAAAACCAGAACCCTACTAGTGTCTGACTGCACTTATAATCAAATAGCCACCACATTCTATATCACCTTCCCTAAATAGGGGCAAGACACTGAACAACTGGAGGACAATTCCAGAAACAGCAGCAATTTCCTTTGTCAGTGAAGCAACAACACCCTCATCAAGAGATGTCTTCTCAAAAAAACAAAACTTCTGTCCATTTGAGGATGGTTGGCATTCTCTTTTCTTGACATAGTTATTAATGTATGTTATAATGTGGCTATGATACTGTTACTTACTATAAGCAATCAAGGGGCAGAGTCTCAAGGAACTCAGAGAACCATAAAAATCATTGTCAGAAATCTAAGTTTAATTCAACTAGAGTACCACAGGTTTCAGAGTAGCAGCCGTGCTAGTCTGTATTCGCAAAAAAAAAAAGGAGTACTTGTGGCACCTTAGAGACTAAAATTTATTTAAGCATAAGCTTTCGTGAGCTATACCGGAAACCTACTGACTGCTATTCCTACCTACATGCCTCCAGCTTTCATCGAGACCACACCACATGATTCATTGACTACAGCCAAGCTCTATGATACAACCGCATTTGCTCCAACCCCTCAGACAGAGACAAACACCCACAAGATCTCTGTCAAGCATTCTTACAACTACAATACCCACCTGCTGAAGTGAAGAAACAGATTGACAGAGCCAGAAGAGTATCCAGAAGTTACCTACTACAGGACAGGCCCAACAAAGAAAATAACAGAACGCCACTAGCCATCACCTTCACCCCCAACTAAAACCTCTACAACCTATCCTGAAGGACGACCCATCACTCTCACAGATCTTGGGAGACAGGCCAGTCCTTGCTTACAGACAGCCCCCCAACCTGAAGCAAATACTCACCAGCAACCACACACCACACAACAGAACCACTAACCCAGGAACCTATCCTTGCAACAAAGCCCATTGCCAACTGTGTCCACATATCTATTCAGAGGACACCACCATAGGGCCTAATCACATCAGCCACACTATCAGAGGCTCATTCACCTGCACATCTACCAATGTGATATATGCCATCATGTGCCAGCAATGCCCCTCTGCCATGTACTTTGGTCAAACTGGACAGTCTCTATGTAAAAGAATAAATGGACACAAATCAGACATCAAGAATTATAACATTCAACCAGTCAGAGAACACTTCAGTCTCTTTGGTCACTCGATTACAGACCTAAAAGTGGCAATTCTTCAACAAAAAAACTTCAGAAACAGACTCCAACAAGAGACTGCTGAATTGGAATTAATTTGCAAACTGGATACTATTAACTTAGGCTTGAATAGAGACTGGGAGTGGATGGGTCATTACATAAGTAAAACTATTTCCACATGTTTATTTCCCCCCCCCCCACACACACACACACACTGTTCCTCAGAAGTTCTTGTCAACTGCTGGAAATGGCCCACCTCGATTTTCACTACAAAAGGTTTCTCCCCCCGCCCCCCAACCTCTCCCCCCACCCCCCCGCTCTGCTGCTGGTAATAGCTCATCTTAAGTGATCGCTCTCATTACAGTGTGTATGGTAACACCAATTGTTTCATGCTCTCTATGTATAAAAAATCTCTTCACTGTATTTTCCACTGAATGCATCCGATGAAGTGAGCTGTAGCTCACGAAAGCTTATGCTCAAATAAATTTGTTAGTCTCTAAGGTGCCACAAGTACTCCTTTTCTTTTTAGAATACCAGTGTATCAGAGCCCATGACGCTTTCAAGTCAGAAGCCAGAAAGACCAGTCTAGACCTAATCTGTGTTTATGGTTGAATAACATAACTTTATCACACTCAATGAACTTTGTGCTGAACAAAATGGTATCAGTGGCTCTGTCTCTACTTTGGCCAAAAAAGGGGACGTTGGTTTTCAATCAAGTTTCCTTAACTCAATTGAACCCATCCCTTAGGTTAACACCCACACAAACATGGTTTAACACCTTAACGAACACAAACTGTCTTAATGTTGTAGCTTGGGTGGGATCCTAAGGTATCTTAAATCTCTCGAGAGGGGGAAAAACCCATATGCGCACACCATCTCTTTTACCAATAGGCAGACAGGGCTACTGAATACCAGACTTGAATCATTTTTGTCAAAATGAGCTGGATGGCATTGTTCAAGCAATCACACTTTTATTTTCACTAGAACTACTTTATATTTTATAGCATATATTTCCTGCAAGATGCATGAAGTGCTTGAGAAACTAACATTATCTTTCTTTTTCTGAATGTAGGAAGTATCTCTTTATCCCTGTTAACCTGACAAGAATGGAAATGTGAAATCACCCAGTACTAAATGTGAATAAAGGTGAGTTTCCCTCTCAGATGAATTCATTGTTGATAAATCAGTTTTTGCTTTGGCAAGTATGTACTTAATGTGTTCTAAGAATTTCAAGTAATCCAGAACAAATTCACTGCCATCTCCCTTCAGTGATCTGTAATTATCTTTTCATAAAGCTCTCTTGTATGCACTGTTTTAAATAATTTAAGCCACCTCTTTCTATTACAAAAACCAGTGTGCAAATCACTAGCTTATAAACACAAGAATGCATCAAAGAATTAGTTTCTCATATATTGCAATAAGTTTGAATGCTAATTATCCTGCTGGGATCTGAATGCATTTTTCTTTCAATGCTGGAAATATAAAAAGTTATGGCTCTAATTCTGAAAACAAATATAGTGACCAGATAACTTCAACAGGAGATGAATGTCTGAGACGTAATTGTTGCAAATGGAATTTTTTAAAAGTGTGTTTCTGTCCAATTTTTGTTGAGTGATGACATTTTCCTTTTTGGTGGTTGTGATTTCAATCTACAAAAGCAGTTTTCAGGGAAGCAGATTGGAACATTTGCAAACATACCCACATTGGTTTCTTGTTAAATGTGTCAGCAGTTGAATTGCATTGCCCCTGCTTGAGATTGTTAGAGGAGCTGGGATACTTCTTCTTATTTCATTGCTATTCTGAATCAAAGGGGAAAACAATTCCCCCAAGGCTGAGATTTTGAGAACTTGGCATTGTTAGCCATGGGGAAATTCAAATCAACATACTCTGTTTACAGTTTTATTTTTAACCTAACATACACTGTGTCAGAATAAAATACATGGTATCAACTGTATCTTTACTGTTATTGGAACTGGTAAGTAATAAGATGGTCTGCTTAACTTTTAATTACACTAACAAATCACATGCAGTTAGTATATGATAAATTATGCGTTGTTAGTACTGACAGTATATATTCTATAATAGATTTTGATTCATGAGAATGATAATCGATTGAGACATGCATTCTTATCTCCAAACTCTCCAGTATTGAGAGATGTGATTGTTTTTCAACAATTTCATTCGGTGTTCATTTGACTTGCTTTTTAACGTGTCTGCTAATTTAATTTTAAATATGACACTCCCTAAAGAATAAATAGGATGAGCCTGCTGAAAAGACGATTGTTATTTTCCATCCTAAGAAAAGCCATAACTCATTAATGTCTACCACAACAAAAATGTATTTTTAGAAAGACAGAAAAAATCATTCCTCATGCATGAGTTCTACATATTTCTAAGCATCTTCATTACACCTGCAGTGCAATTTAACCTAGCAGCTGGTACATTGAGTAGGCATTTCAGAAAATTATACAACAAAATTAAAAGCCATAATCCTTTACATTGCCCTAGGTAAATGCATTAGGTAAATGTATATCCTTTTATATCTTTCAGAAAATGTTTAGTTTTTTTTCTTTGATCCTTGGCTATGTGCTTTAACGTTCAACAATTTTTATCTATCAATAGCACTGATAATTTAAAGGTAACAAGGTGTGCTTCTTTTGCTGGTATATGATGATTCAATGATTTGGAAGAAAACTATAAAATCATTGCTGATAAAGTATGCAGATGGCAATTTGATGGAGCTGCATATAATGACAGGTCATTTCTATAGGGCAATCTGGATTTCATGCTAAAATGTGGCCATTTGAACAACATACCTTTTAATACAACCAAATGCAGGCTCATACATCTAGGAACAAAGAATGTAGGTCAGACTTCAAGGATGATGATTGTATTTTGCAAAGTGTAATAGGTGATTCTGTGAGGATTTAGGGTTCATGGTGGATAAGCAACCAAACATGAGCTTCTGGTGTAGCTAAAAGGGTTAATGTAATTCTTGGGTGGATAAGTAAGGGAATATTGATTAAGAGTAAGGGGGTAGCATTACTCTGTTCAGAGTAGAGGCAATGCTCTGTATAGAGCATTACTGAGACCATTTCTGGAATACTGTGTGCCATTCTGGTGCAAACACTTCAAAAGGATGTTGACCAATTGAAAAGGATTAAGAAAAATCCTGCAAGAATTTATATGAGGCCTAGAATAAAAATCTTACAATGAAAGATTTAGGAAGCTCCATCTGCTCATTTTATCCAGGAGAAGATTAAGAAGTGACTTGATAACGGTCCATAAGTACCTGCATAGGTAGAAGTTTTCTGATAGGAGGGAGCTCTTCAGTCTAGCATGAAGAAGCACAATATGATCCAATGGCTGGAAGCTGAACCAACACCTGGAATACTACAGGCTAGATATATGTATATGTTTAGCCATGAGAGTAATTAACCATTGGAACAACTTGCCTGGGAAGGTGCTGGATTCTCAGTCTCTTAAAATCCTTAATACAAGATTGAAGATTTAGGAAAAAAATGGCAAAGTCCTGTGGCACCTTATAGACTAACAGACGTATTGAAGCATAAGCTTTCGTGGGTGAATACCCACTTCATTGGATCAAAAAATGTAGGAAAAATGTTATTCTGTTAGAGAAGTTATGGTCCTGATGCAGGAATCACTGGATGAAATTCTTTTCCCTGTGTTTATACAGGAGATCAGAAAAGATAATTATAACGGTCCCTTCTGGCCTTAAAATCTATTGGTATCTTGGCTCTTGGAGGACAATGAAACCTGTATAGTGTACAAAGTTCCCCAAGAAAACATTCTGCTTTTATATGTTTTCTTCTCACCAGGACTGAGAGTCTCAGAAAGCTGCAGTCAAACCTTGATTTCAGCCTGCAAGAAAGCATCCTCCCAGTATAAATTGAATTGATAAATGAAATGCATAATTTTTCCCTTTTTTCAATTCTTTTATAAAATTACAGTTCTGACATTGCTATTGTCCATAGATAAATTGATACAGACATTAAAAATGAAACTGATGCTCAGTATCTTGGAGGAGAGCTAAGCATCTTGCAGAATCAAGCTCCAGTAAATATCCAGTTTGATGCTATGACATATAGATGCAATAATCTAAAATTGGCATGACTCCACTACCTATCTCATGCTCCAAATCATAAGACACTTTTTCAGTATAACCCATGAGAAGGGACTAAGGTCACGTCGACACTTCTGGCTAAATCAGCACTGTTGTGTTCGATGCAGTGCTATCAATTTAGTGGGTCTGGTGAAGACAAGCTAAGTCGATGGGAGAGCGCTCTCCCATTGAAGTCTGTACTCCACCTCCCGGAGAGGGGGAAGGTAAGTCAGCAGGAGAGTGACATAACACAACACATCATGGTATATACACCACTGTAAGTTGACCTAAGCTACGTCGACTTACATAACAGAAGTAAAAAGAAAAGGAGTACTTGTGGCAGCTTCGAGACTAACAAATTTATTTGAGCATAAGCTTTCGTGAGCTACAGCTCACCTCACGAAAGCTTATGCTCAAATAAATTTGTTAGTCTCGAAGGTGCCACAAGTACTCCTTTTCTTTTTGCGGATACAGACTAACACAGCTGCTACTCTGATAACTGAAGTAGCCTAACTTAGATCGATTTACAGCGTTACTGTAGACCAGCCCTAATTGTCTAAAGAATGTTGTGAGAAGGAGCTTTTTACCGCCAAATCAAACTGGGTTGGATTTTGACAGTTGACAGAGTGAGAGTGTCATTACTTGTGCATGGTAGTTCAGTGGACTAAATTAAATGAGTTAATTTCATTATAATTCCTACTGGAAACACCGCTATATAATTTAGCACTCTACTTTGCTTTAGCAGATTAAAAATCATAGAATCCTAGAATATCAGGTTTGGAAGGGACCCCAGGAGGTCATCTAGTCCAACCCCCTGCTCAAAGCAGAACCAATCCCCAACTAAATCATCCCAGCCAGGGCTTTGTCAAGCCTGATCTTAAAAACCTCTAAGGAAGGAAAATCCACCACTTCCCTAGGTAACCCATTCCAGTGCTTCACCACTCTCTGAGTGAAAAAGTTTTTCCTAATATTTAACCTAAACCTCCCTTACTGCAACTTGAGACATTACTCCTTGTTCTGTCATCTGGTACCACTGAAAAAGTCTAGATCCATCCTCTTTGGAACTCCCTTTCAGGTAGTTGAAAGCAGCTATCAAATCCCCCCTCATTCTTCTTTTCTGCAGACTAAATAATCCCAGTTCCCTCAGCCTCTCCTCATAAGTCATGTGCTCCAGCCTCATTTTTGTTGCCCTGCGCTGGACTCTTTCCAATTTTTCCACATCCATCTTGTAGTGTGGGGCCCAAAACTGGACACAGTACTCCAGATGAGGCCTCACCAGTGCCGAATAGAGGGGAATGATCACGTCCCTCAGTCTACTGGGAATGCTCCTACTTATACAGCCCAAAATGCCATTGGCCTTCTTGGCAACAGGGGCACACTGTTGACTCATATCCAGCTTCTCGTCCACTGTAACCCCTAGGTCCTTTTCTGCAGAACTGCTGCCTAGCCAAACGGTCCCTATTCTGTAGTGGTGCATGGGATTCTTCCGTCCTAAGTGCAAGACTCTGCACTTGTCCTTGTTGAACCTCCTCAGATTTCTTTTGGCCCAACCCTCTAATTTGTCTAGGTCCCTCTGTACCCTATCCCTACCCTCCAGCGTATCTACCACTCCTCCCAGTTTAGTGTCATCTGCAAACTTGCTGAGGGTGCAATCCACACCATCCTCCAGATCATTAATGAAGATATTGAACAAAACTGGCCCCAGGACTGACCCTACACTACAAAGTGCCTGATCCTGTCGGACAGTGGTTTTCAACCTTTTTTCATTTGTGGACCCCTAAACATTTTCAAAGGGAGGTATGGACCCCTTTGGAAATCTTAGACATAATCTGCAGATGCAATGGGGTCTGCGGACCACAGGTTGAAAACCTCTGTTCTATGGTAATGAAAACTTTTTGAGAATCCCTTAGAAATAGTCTGCGGACTCACAGGGAAGTGCGGACCACAGATTGAAAACTACTGCTGTAGGGAGTTGAGTACCCTCAACTCTCAGTGACAGCACTGCAGATTGAGGCTACTCAATAGTTTGCAGGGAGAATTCAGTCCCTTTCAGGTTGGAGTCCAAATACAGTAACCAAGTTGTAAAAGCAACGATGTATTAGCACTGGCTCTGTGAAAAGCAGCTCTGGTTTTCCTTTGGCTGTGGATAATACATCACTTCTTATTGGTATGGAATGAGGAATTTAAAAGATAATTACTACATTGAGTACCAGGCAGGATTGCTTTTAGATGTAGTAGGTTAAAATTATTCCTTATTTGTAAGCAAGATAACCCCAATTAGATTGGTTAAGAATGTCTGCAGATGGCATTTCACATGCACAACCCTCAAATTCAGTTTTGTACTTCTATGTCAGAGTAATAATTTTTAAGTGACAGGGCAAGCATATGTTCTTATACCAGGGCTTCAGTGTGTTTGGACTGTAGCAGTTGGAAGCAGTGCCTTGGAAAAGAGGCAATGAGAGAAACAGTATGGCTGGAGATTTTGGGCACAAGCTGTATATTGTTGGAGAGAGAATATTTTGTATTTGTATTGTGACATGTTAGATTCCCCCATCCAGGATGCCACCTGATGTGCTGGGGTCCCATTGGTTCCACCCATTCCATCAGCCTGGGTTTCCTCACCCTGTCTTAGTTGTGCCAGGCCCTCAAGCCTTCTCTAGCATGCACACAGGTAAGGCCACACTGAGCTGCAGACACAGACTGAAATCAGCACTGTGTGGGAAGTATCAGTTCAGAAATTTACTAAGCACTCACATGCACACCCCCTTTGGGGAGTAAACCCAATATAATATTGTCTTGTGTTATGTAGAAAAATCTGCACAGCGTAAGCTCATAAAAATCACCCTCTCCCTCAATGTGGAGAGAGATATGCACAGCTTCTTGCCCCCCCCCCCACCCCCAAGATATGAATTCCACATGCTGGGTTATGTTATGAACAAGAAATAAGTTTATTAACTACAAAAGGTAAATTTAAGTCATTATAAGGAATAACAAACAGAACAAAGCAGATTACTGAGCAAATAAAACTAACTAGACTTAATACACTCAATAAACAGGTTACAGAATGTAATTTCTCACTCTCAATGTTGTTTTAGGCAAGTTGCAGAGTTTCCGTAGCTTAGAGTTCCAGTTATTTCTCTTTATAGACTGGACCCCTGTCTTAGTCTGGACTCAACCCTGCCTTTCCCTCTAGTTGTTTTTAGCAGTCTTCCTTCCTGGCAGCAATGGAGAGAGAGATAAGATTAACCCCCTTCCCAGCCTTAAAAAAGGATTTACCTAAGGTGGGAATCCTTTGTTTGATCCCCGTCCCCGTACGTGGAAAAGTACCAGAAAGTTAAGATATTGTCCAGTACCAGGTGACATGGTCACCTGACCCTGCTGTGTTAATACAGCATCCCAATAAACTTCTCAGGAAGGAGTGAAATTAGCATTTTCAAAATTCTATTGTTCTCCTTAATGGCTCATCCAGGCTCTTTGCCTACTGTCTGGTGGGCGCTTCCCAGGTGAAAACATAGTTGTAATTGTTACATAGTTAATATTGCTAACTCCAGATACAGAAAAGATACATGCATACAAATTGGATAAACACATTCAGCAAATCATAACCTTTCCAATGATATCTCACATGACCCATCTTGCATAAAACATATCTTAATTATGCCATATTCATATCATAACAATATTTATATGAAGAACATGGAGAGTAACATCACAAGTATGTTTTAAGTTTTCTTCTTTTTTCATTTTACCATCACTGCTCAAAGCAACAGGAACAATGTGCATAATGGCAATAAAAACAAAATAGGAAACAATGCCTCACCAGTTTCTCTATCAACATGAATTAACCACTGCCTGATCTAAACCCTCTTTGACACCTCAGAAGCAGAACAATACATTTTAAAGGTGACCTGAAATAAGGTTTTCCTTCCAAGACATGAGTCCAGATATATTTTCCCCTCAAAGTATCAGTGAAAGCACAAATACCTAAACAATGCAGAAAGCTTATGCACTGCCTTAGTGTTAGCAATGTCACCAACAAAAGTGGTACATGGACAGTCAAATATTGCTCAACTACATCAGTGTAAACATCTACTTCATTGGCATTACTCCAGAACATGCCAGTGTAGCAGAGCAGAATTTGGTCCAGAGCCTTGAACTCAAGGCTTACCAAGTAAAGAAAAATTGCTCATCATTTGCTGTTTGGACAAAGCGAAGGACAATTTCTACCTGTGGTTTTTCAGTGTCCTGTGGCTCTCTGGTGAGGAAATTCAGAAAAGTCATTACTTTTTAAATAAAATTGAATTTTAACTTTTGATCAGATACATTAATCTTATGTTGTACAAAAGATAGTGCTGTCCATTTTCCATAATGCGACCATGATCTTTGAAAATACTTTTTTTTAAGTTGCAGAAGTTCCCAATTGAAACATAAAATTTGAGAGAAGAATATGACCAGAATTAATAGCTGCATTTTTATGCAGCTTCCATTTCTATGTATAATTGCACGTTAATAGTGTGGCTGGTAAGAAATCTTCAGTTCTTCTTCGAGTGCTGTTCCTGTGGGTGCTCCACTCCAGGTCATGGTGTGTCCCGGAGCCATTGATCGGAGATCTTCGGTAGCAGTGCCTAGTCAGGATGCTCGCGCTCAGCTGCTGTCTCGCGGTCTCGTTAGAGTCTGCCTGAGCATGCGCATCTCACGCCCCTCTCAATTCCTTCTCAACCGTCCTCTGCTGAAGACTGGGCACGGGGAAGAGCTGATCCTCTTCCCTGGTCTCTGAAGGAAACAATTACAAAGAATATAGAAATAGTTAGTTAGTAACATCCCAGTTGTTTCCCTTCCGTTAGAATAGTTACTTAGTTTAAAAAACAACAACCCATATTTTCCTCAAGCTTATCTCCCGCGGAGACACTCTCCCCTTACACTCCAAGTTCAATTATGCCAGGGGCTTCAAGATTTAAGAAATGTGCTTCCTGTCAGAACTCCATGCCAAGGTCCAATGGACACTCACGTTGTGTGAAGTGCCTTGGCCAGACACGTGTCCCTGCTAAGTGTGTCCATTGCACGAGCCTCAAAACCAGGGCTCGTTGTGAGAGGGACCTGAGGCTGAAAATGCTTCTCATGCAGAAATCTCTGCAGCCGCCTCTGGAGACGGGTACTGTCAAACCCTCTCCCTCATGCTCCCTGGCCAGGTCAGAACCAGTTGGGAGCATGGCTTCACCCTCTCAGGTAGAGAGGCAAGAAGTCCAACTGTCTCCAAGAAGAGACTTTCACAAGGGTAAATGGTCTCCTGCGAGATCCTTATCCTCAGTGCTGTCAGCGCTGAAGGCAGGCACCTCTGACTGTCCTGGCATCTCAGCCATGGCTCTTGCGGAGCACAGAGGCAGGGACCCGACTTCCCACGCAGGGAAAATGTCCTAGGCACCAGTCCCTTCAGCACCAAAAATAGACCCAGTGCCGACAGCGCGCTCTACCCTGGTGCCAACAAGAACGTCAGCGGACCTCCCGCAGGGCACATAGCAGCAGCGGACCTCCCTGCAGGGCGCATACAAGAGACCTGTGGCTCTGGGAAAAGCGAAGAAAAAGTCTGTGCATGCCTCTGAACACAGATCGCGTGCAGCGGAGTCAGACACTAGGGAACAGCAACAACAGTTCCTCAGTCAGGACGACCTTTCAGTGGCACCTGAGCCTAACTCTCTACTCCTGGACACACAGTGCTCACTCTTTGACCAGCTGCTCTCCCCACCTGACCTGGCCACCTTTACTGACAGTGAGCCTGATATGCAGCAACAGCAGGAGTTCTCCCCACCTACCTCTCCTCCTCCACCAGAACCTTTTGCACCTCAGGTCACGGCTGACAACCACCAGCCTTGGTTTCCCTACTATGCCCCCCGTGGGCAACACCTAACTTCTCTTATCCCATGCCTTGGCTTCAGTGGTACCCTTGGCCAGCTCCTACTGCCACTCACCCTCATGTTTCTTCCACCAGACCTCCTTCTGTGCCTCCAGCTCTATCTACTTCTAGAGCACCTGAACCCCCCTCTGAAGAGGTGGGCTATGGACCATACCCTGATTCGCCGACTCCTAACTCTCCATCAGCTCCAGATGGGAGCCCTCATGCCTCCACCTCCACAGAGTGTGGACAATTTCAAACAATTCCAGGAACTTTTCAAGAGGATGGCACTCAGCCAAGACATCCCTTTAGAGGAGGTCCAGGAGATTGGTCATATTATTACACAATACAGACTCCTCAAAATCCTCCAACCCTCTGGGCCCTCAAATATTGCGCTTCCCATAAATGAAGCACTCCTAGAACCAGCTGACAGTCTCTGGCAGACCCCAGCCTCTATCTTAGCAACTTGCAAAAAGGCTGAACGCAAATATTATGTTCCTGCTAAGGATGTAGACTTCTTATTCTCTCATCCACAACCAAATTCTCTGGTAGTGGATGCAGTGACTCACAGGACCAAACAGCCACACTACCAGCGCACCCAGCAAGACAAGGACCTCAAATGTCTTGACACCTTGGGCTGCAAGGTTTATACCTCCTCCACTCTGCAATTCAGAATTGTAAACTATTCCACCCTACTTGAAGCTATGACTTTGTTAACTACAATAAACTCTTTGATTTTACCTCCCATATTCCAGAGGACAGGAGAGCAGATTTTAAGTCAGTCCTTGTCAAGGGCCAATTTGTTTCCAGAATGGCCCTACAAGCATCTCTGGACATGTTGGATACAGCTGCCTGCACTACTGCAATTGCTGTGGTTATGCATAGATCTTCCTGGCTGTCTGCATCAGGTATCCCCAAAGACTTACAGACCAAAGTGGAGGACCTCCCCTTTTGATAAAGACAAACTTTTTTCCAAGAAAACTGATGAAGTCCTTCACACCATGAAAGACTCTAGAGTGACCCTGCGCACCCTGGGCATTTACCCATCCCTTCCCAGGAGACAACGGTGTCAACCTTACCAGAGGCCACACACACAACAGTATCACCGACCTCAGAACAGACCATACGTTATGCCCAGGAATCATCCTAGACCTCCTAAGCGCAGACAAAACCAAATGCAAACAGCTATCTCCCAATTTTGAAGTGTTAGTCAAGAGTCTGCACGACCACTCCTTGACTCCACCGCCTACTTGCCCATTTGGCCACTGCCTCCAGGTTTTCCACCATGCCTAGCAGCAGATTACACAGGACTATTGGGTCCTAGAAATAGTTCAATCCAGTTACTCTATCCCTTTTATATCCTACACTCCCATCCTTCCTCCTTCCCCATCCCTCTTCAAGGACCCCTCTCATGAGCACCTACTTCACATAGAAGTGGATCATCTTCTATGGACAGGTACAGTGGAACCCGTTCTGACACAACATCAAGGAAAAGGATTCTATTCCCACTACTTTCTGACCCAGAAAAAGACCGGGGGATGGAGGCCTATACTAGACCTACACCGACTGAACAAATTGGTAAAAGTACAGAAATTCAAAATGGTCACCCTGGGCACAATAATACCTGCATGGGAACAAGGGGCCTGGTTCACAGCCCTTGACCTACAGGTCGCCTATTTTCATATATCCATTCATCCAGCCCACAGACGCTTCATACGGTTCACAATCGGACATGACCATTTCCAATACAGGGTACTCACTGTTGGACTCTCCACAGCACCGAGAGTATTCTCCAAGACCCTAGCCATAGTCATGGCCCACCTCCTCAGACACGGGATCATACTTTTCCCCTACCTAGACAATTGCCTCATCAAGGGCAACTCATACAACGAGACGCTACAAGCTACCCATTTCGCTATCTCCCTCTTCCACAGCTTGGGCCTGCAAATAAAATCCAAAAATCTACCTTGACGCTTACACAGCAGATAGAATTAATTGGAGCTCACCTGGACTCAATTCAAACCTCACTACCACACAACAGATTCCTCGCTATCATACACCTCATACGCACGCTCTGTTTGTCCCAAGATACAGGCAAGAATTTGCCTACAGCTCCTTGGCCACATGGCAGCCACCACCTTCATGGTTAAGTATGCCAGGCTGCACATGAGATGTCTTCAGGGTTGGCTCAACTCCAACTACAAACCCAGCATGCGGCTGACTCCTCTAGCAAATGTACTAGCTTCTCTGCAACGGTGGACAAGACCAGAGAACCTTTGCATTGGCATTCCCTTTCAACAACAACCCCCACGCTCATGCTCACCATGGACTCTTCCCTGATCAGTTGGGGAGCGCTTCTGGGGGGACACATGGCACAAGGCCGCTGGTCCATTCCAGAGACGCACCTACACATAAACCTCCTAGAGCTCAGAGCAGTGAGACAAGCCTGCCTTCACTTTCTTCCCCTCATAAAGAGCAAATCTATCTGGGTCCTAATGGAAAATATAGCATGTGTGTTTTACATCAACAGACAGGAGAGAGCACAATTGCACTCCCTATGCATGGAGGCCATCCGATTATGGAATTGGTGCATACAACACCACATACAAATTATTGCATTGTACCTACCCAGCTGTCACAATACTATCACCGATACACTCAGCAGACACTTCTCCAAAGAACATGAGTGGGAATTCCACCCCACGATACTACAACAGCTCTTCTCCCAATGGAGCACCCCGTCAATAGATCTCTTTGCCACAACACAGAACCGCAAATGTCACCTATTTTGCTCCAGAGTGGGATTCGGGACGGTATCCCTAGGAGATGCATTCCTCATCCCATGGAACAACTCTCTCATGTATGCCTTTCCACGGATCCCTCTGATACACAGGGTCCTGCGCAAGATCAGAGACGACAAGGCCCATGTCATACTCATTGCCCAGCCTGGCCTAGACAGATGTGGTATTCTTACCTGCTCCACATGTCTTCCCATCCTCCACGGACTCTCCCCAACAGACCAGATCTGCTTTCTCAGGACAACGGACAAACTCTTCAGCCTCAGCTCCAGAAACTCCACCTGACAGTGTGGTTCCTTCATGGTTCCAGATCCACGAATTAGCCTGTTCTGAGCAAGTCCAATACGTCCTCCTGCATAGTAGAAAAGACTCCACTCATAAAACTTATGTGCAGAAGTGGAAGCGCTTTTCCCTGTGGTGCTCAAACAAACACTTATCACCCCATATCATGACCCTCCCTAACATCCTAGACTTCCTCCTGAAACTAAAACAGGACAGACTCGCTCAGCTCCATCAGGGTACACCCAGTGGCCCTTGCCACCTTCCATGATTCGTTAGGCGGCTATTCACTCTTTGCCCACCCCACCATAAAACGCTTCCTCATGGGCCTACAAAATTTCTACCCCAAGATTTATCCATCGGCAGCTGCATGGAATCTCAATGGTCTTATGAAACCTCCATTCAAGCCCTCAGCTACCTCACCTCTTCTTCATATGTCCATGAAGGTAGCTTTCTTGGTTGCTATAACATCAGCAAGGAGGGTAGGGGAAATAAGCGCCCTGATGGCCTACCCTCCCTACACAACCTTCTCTAAAGACAAAGTTACCCTGCGACCACACCCTAAATTTCTCCCTAAGGTGGTGTCCACCTTCCACCTTAACCAACCAATATACTTACCTACATTCTATCCCAAACCTCATGAGACTCCACATGAGGTGCCTCTGCACACCCTCGACGTCAGATGAGCAATTGCCTTCTACTTAGACAGGACTAAACCATTTCGTAAGTCCTCATGATTATTTGTCTCCACTACAGAGAGATCAAAGGGTGCAGCCATTTCTAAACAACGACTTTCCAAGTGGATCTCTGACTGCATCAGATCCTATTACCACATTCAGAATGCTCAACCGCCCGAAGGCATCAGAACTCATTCTACTCGAGCCATGTCAACATCTGTTGCCTTCTTCCATAATGTACCCTTTCCTGATATCTGTAAGGCCACCATGTGGTCATCCAAACACACATTTACTAAACACTATGCTATCACACAGGATACCACGGCAGACATCATAGTAGGCCATACAGTACTGTCTACAGTACACACTGCTGCAACTGCAAAGTCCCACCAGCCTTAGGGGTACTGCTTCACATTCACCTGGTGTGGAGCACCCACAGGGACAGCACTCGAAGAAGAAGAGAAAGTTACTCACCTTGCAGTAACTGAGGTTCTTAGAGATGTGTGTCCCTCGGGGTGCTCCACTCCTCACCCTCCTCCCCTCTGCTTTGGAGTACTATTCTGACTTCTCCACGGTAGAGAAGGAACTGGGAGGGGGGTGCAGAACACGCACGCTCAGGCAGACTCTAACGAGACCCACAGGGACACACATCTCGAAGAACCTCAGTTACTGTAAGGTAAGTAACTTTCTCTTCATGCAACACAAAACAGTGTTCATATCCAGTGTCTTTAAAAAGATAGAATCAGCCACAATTCAGCATGTCTGACAGTTTGTTTTCTAAACATGCTTTTTGCACTTCATCTAGAATATTTCTCTTATCTAACTTTAGAGGGAAGTGACTAAATCAGAGGTAAGGATAAGCTTAGCAAAACAAAAGAAAAAAAGTAAAAATTGGAAGCACAATAGCAGCATCAGCATCCTGTAGTTTAGAGGTAACTGAACTGTGAAATTAAAGTTTGTTCAAACAGTTTTCTTCTGCTCTTATAAACAGAGTTATTTCTGTATTAAATATTTGCACTTTTAACTTCTTTCATCTAACAATCTCAAAGCACTCTAACATATTCTGTCTTGTACCATCACTTTGAGGAAGTTAGTTACGTTTTTTTATACTCTCTTTACATATGGCTAAAATACCTCACTTAAGGTCAAAGTGGCTGTGCGAATGTTGGGAAGTGAAGTTAGACCTGACTCCCAGTTCCCTCCTCCAACCACTAGGCAACTGACTCTCCAGTTCTTTGGCAGGGCGGCAGCAGCAGCTATAACCAGCATATCCGGTCTGAAAGGATGAAACAGGAGGTGTCATTTAATAACTCTTTTTTTTAGGCAAGAATGCCACTGGCATACATTTGAGTGTGCTTCAGTTAGATGTTTTTGGTCCCCCAAAGTTATCATCATGGATTGACAAGAATATGACAGTTAGTATCTTGGTCTATAATAGAATGAGGAAAAACAATGTTTAAAAGCACTAAATACTAAAACAAAGTGCACAAGCAATGAAAAATCCTAGCTGAGTCTTCTCTGTCTCAGCCAAATAACCTCTTGTTCTACAAGTGGAGAGTATCAAAAGCATCATGAATCCTGGCAAGTGAGAAGGTGTGGAAGGGAATGCTGATTCCATGCTGTGCTTCCCTCTTTCTTCTGACCCCAGAGAAATAGCTTTATGAATGTTCTATGGGATCTTGTTCCCCGCTGCTTAGGGAAAAATCTTATTAGATAGAACATCAATATAACACTAATCCCCTCTAAATATTCTGAAGACACCTTCTATTAAAATCTAAACTAAATTATAAAATGTATTGCTAATTATAATCCTGCTACAAAACCTACAGATTAGTTTAAAATTTCTGCAGAAATTCTGCAGAAACTGTTTTCTACAAAATATTAGAGGATTTAGAAAAATTATAGAATTTAGAAAAATGTTTTCATAAGACGTATACTATGCTAATTTAAACAAGCTGCTGATCTGGCTCACGATTTTGTCTGTTTATTCAAATTTTGAATGTATAAGATATATATATATTATTGGATTATGTAATTAAAGAATTCAGTGGATGTGGTCAAGCTAATGGCTCCTGTGGAGTGATACCAAATTTACCATCCAGCTGATAAAATACACTTGTTCACTACATATCTAAATAAGCCACAAGTATGTATGTGGAACAGCCCACCCTCACTCACAATATTTGGAAAAAGTTCTAAAATATCATAGTAAATCTAAGGCTAGGACCTATGAATCTTCATTAGAGAGCTACTGCATAGTCCAATAAGACATCTTGTCTCCAAGCTCATTTACTGAATCTTTGAGTCTAAATTACTGCATCTGAAAAGTATGGTTAATATGGTTTTATACTTAATATCAACTATGTGTCTCAAAGCATTTTACAAATGTGAATAAGTATTATTAAAGACATTTTAAAGTCAACCTAATTTAAACCTATTTCACAGACTTTAGGACCAGAAGTTGGCCTGCTAAACCCAGGGTTGTGAGTTCAATCCTTGAGGGGGCCATTTAGGGATCTGGGGGGAAAAATTGGGGATTGGTCCTGCCTTGAGCAGGGGGTTGGACTAGATGATCTCCTGAGGTCCCTTCTGACTCTGATATTCTGTGATCATCTAGTGTGACCACCTGCGTAACACA
This sequence comes from Lepidochelys kempii, assembly GCF_965140285.1. Classification (NCBI taxonomy): domain Eukaryota; kingdom Metazoa; phylum Chordata; order Testudines; family Cheloniidae; genus Lepidochelys; species Lepidochelys kempii. The sequence continues at coordinate 72,660,441 of NC_136388.1, forward strand.
GGCCATAGAATTTTACTCCCTGTATATAGCCCAGTATCTTGTTGCTGAGTCAGGACCTATGTTTTAGAAAAACATCTAATCTTGATCGGAAAGACTCCAGATGACTGAAATTTTATAACATCCCTTGGTAATCTGTTGCAATGGTTAATTACCATCACGGTTAAAAATCTGTACTTGTCTCCGGTTTAAACTTTGCTGACTTAAACTTTCAGCCATTAGATTCTAGATTAAAGAACCCACAAGTATCATATCTCTTTCCACTATAGGCTAACAATCTAAGATCAAATCACACCTTAGCCATCTCTTTGTTAAACTAAATAGATTGAGCTCCTTTAGTTCACTCATTGTAAAATCATGTTTTCAGCTCATGAATGATTCTTGTAACTCTTCTCTAAACCTTTCCCAATTTTTCAATATCTTTGTAAAATTGTGGACACCAGAACTGGATGTGGCTCTGTAGAAGAGGTACTAATGGAGAAAAGATGACTCTACCACATAAGATATGAGGCTGCACTCTAGTTTTCCACAAAGTTTCTGTGGAACCGTTGTAAAGTCTCTTCATTTTCTATTTCTCATTTGCCCTGTCTGTAAAATTGTCCAGTGCTCATTGCTCCAAGTCCAAGAGGTCACTTAGGTGATAATTTGAGGTGCAGTAATTTTACTAGATCCTAGAGTTTACTTTTACTTTTGCGCTGGGTTAGGATCAGTGTTAATGATGAAAGTGTTCTTCATTCCCATGTTCTTTTATGGGGAAAAATTATGCTCCTTAACTTACTAAAATGTTTTATTTTAACCAGTGTAGCACTTAGATAAATGCATAAAACTCAACAAAGCAACTTTTCTGACATTTGAAAAAGCTTTGACTGCTCTAGTTTTTTAATTTTTCACATACCTTGCATTTTCCTTGTTTGGGGGTACTGCCAGAAAAGCAGTACCTCCTACTAGACCAGACAAGTACTGGAAATACTAGAAATATCCCAATTAGAGTTGTATAAACAGTTTGCATAGAACCCATCCAAGATGAGGGTATTCATGAGCATCAGTCCACATTCAGGATTACTCACAAATATAGTCTGATACTATTCAGATGGCCCTAACACCATTTGCCAGTGTTTCAACCCATTCCCCTCTCCCCCAAACACATGTTCTGATTTTATGTCTATGGGGGAGGATATGGTGGCTGCTCTCTCTATTTTGGCACCTATCTCTTGAGAGGGGATGCCAGGATGACCCTTTCAACAGGGTTTTCAAAATGCACCAATGCCATTCCGAAACTGAAAGATGAATTATCCTGGTCATGGGAGGCTCCTTCCCCCACTGCAATGCATGATAATTTGAACTCTCATACTCCCACTGCACCTGCTCTAATGAATTATGGAGCAGATGCTCTGTGATCCCTCCCATTATACCTGGGGATGCGTTAAGTCTCCCCATGAGTTTATTAGAGCAGCTTTGGGAGTAGAAATGTTTTCCCAATTGTGGTGCCCTTCGAGTGCACTAAATTAATGGAGAAGAGTGAATAAATACAGTAGGTGGTTGAACTCTCTGAGTAAATGTTGCTCTTTTAAAGAATGAACAATATGTGATACATTACATTGTCTTGAGATATTAGAATTGTGTTTCCTGTTACTTTGCTCTGTAAGTGATATGACTTTCTCAAATGAAACTAACATTAGCAAGCTACTGCAGCATCAGAATGATGACAAAAATTATACAAAAGGCTGGTAATTTCATCAGATAAAATTACAGTAAAATAAGAGTCAGAGAAAGACGGGTATTTTTTGTTATTATATGTCACTAACTTACACTTCAGATAGTTGCATTTTCTTTACAGTGATTTTTCTTCTTGGCAATATTCAATGTAATGTCATTTCTCTACTTTTGAGACATTTGCTAAGACACGAAACTGAGGTTGGTCAAAAATTTTCTGACAAAACTGTTTTTCACTGGGAATTTTTTTTTTTTGACTAAGCAATTTTCTTTCGAAGAAAATATCTGTTTGCCACAGAAAATGTTGACTTGCAGTCAAAAAAAATAAAGTTTTCATTTATTGGATGAAAATCAGAAAACTTTGTGTGGGAAAGGGGGGGAAAAAGCACTTTCTGACAAGTTGTATATGAAATAGTTGTAGCAAGTAGAGCAAGTCAGGAATTTTTCATTGGAATTATTTTCACATGCAAAATGCAGTTTCCATCTGAAAATTTTGATTTTGCTGAAGCTTCAGATGAGTCTGACCCAGATTGGTATTTTTCGGGTTGTTGAACTGAACCAAAACTTTTCATTTTGAGACAGTCCAACATTAAACGGTACATTACCTTCTGTGAGTTATAGTTTGGGCCCCCATTTTCGCCTATGGGCTGGGCTCTTTGATTGGGTTTAGTCTCCCATGACACAATGCAGTCTTCCCTCTGATGGAGCAGTTGTCCCATGACTTCAGGTACATCATGGAAGACCTAGTTGGGCCAGGAATCCTGGTCAATATGAAAGAATGGGTTCATCAGGCAACTTGATCTACAACTCCCATGTGGCTATGTGCCACAGTATGATATTGTAGTTTAATGATGAAATGACTTAACACAAAACATTTCAAGTTAGTTCAACAAACTGAAATGAAACATTTTAAATATCTCTAAACGTTTTGTTTTTGGTTGGAAATGCCAAAGCAAAATGTTTTGGCATTTGAGTTTAAATGTTTTGATTCCACAGAAAATTTAGATATTTCAAATTTTTTGTTCTGGTTCAGGGCAAAAACAAATGTTGAAATAGCAGAATTTTGCATGGAACAGAAGTTTCAATTTTTGCTCAGTCCTAGAAGCAGCACTGCTGGGGTCCAGTCCTGCAAAGTGCTCTACACTTTTAACACCCATTGTGTTCTTTGTGAGTTTATGGCACTCAGTGCCTCACAGGCGGAGCTCAACCTTTTGCAAAATTGTTACATTTATTCATTACCTTCCAGTCCTCCAGAATAGAAATTATTTTTAATGAGAGCTCACATATTTTTTGTTCAATAGTACACATGACTTCTGATATTTTATTGTGTTTTCTGAGTAGCATCCGTATCCCACAGACTGTACTTTCTTTACTTTTAACTTCAGAGCCTGTTTCAGTGGCCTCATAATTTTAGTCATTTTATTGAACTCTCTTTACTACCTTACATCCCCTTTGGATGTTGATCCTGTTGAAGTGAGTAGGCTTCTTGTCAGAGATGGTCAACGTATCTAGCGTGATCAGACACTAAATGTTTTGCAATCATTCCATTGTCACTTCCAAAGACATCTTGTTATCTCAACATCTTGGATGACTTTTAAGGGTGAACAAACAAATGTAAACCATGAGTGGGTAGAAACAAGTGTCTGAGAGGTATGGTGATATTTTCATTATATTTTCACATTGATAAATTTCTGTCTATGTTTTATATGTACAGTAAGTTAATTTTATCTAGTTTCAGTGTTATTTCATGAAGAATATCTTTGATTAATGACCACGACAGTGAAAAGTCTCTCTTAAATCTTACTCAGGCTCATGTGAAGAGAGGTGAGGAATTCACATTAGTAGCAGGTGAGAGGTAAAAACCTACAGTAGGATCCATCTAGACAAACGGTTGAAGAAAAAGAGGTTACTTACCTTACAGTAACTGGAGTTCTTCAGGATGCCTTTATCCACATGGATTCCAATGATCTACCCTTCTTTCCCACTGGTGCAAAATCCTTTACCTGGATATCTGTATTAGCAAAGGAATTGATTGGCAGGTAGGTCTGTTCCACCCTTTGTGCCCTTGAAGGAGGGTGTGCAATGGTGTTCAGGGTGCATGCTCAGCCTCACTGGACACTGCTGACTAAATGATTCCAGGTTTATGTGAATAGGGTGCATAGTGGGGTCTGTGTGGAGAAAAGCATCTTGAAGAGCTCCAGTTACTGTGAGGTAAATAACCTTCCTATTGTATGTTTCTCAGTAAGATTGTAAGAAATACATTCTTCTGCACAGCACCACATGCACTGTTGTCATCCAACAACTAATTAATCCATACGTTTGTAATAAGTTTTTGACTGAAGTATGAACTGTCCAACCTTTTGGCAGCAAATAATTTGAGCAGAGGGATTCAAACATCCATGGATGGTTTGAATTTCCATGTGCAACATATCTGGAATTTTTCATTTATTCACTAGTGATAAAGAGTGCGTGAGGGACCGGGCATGCCTCTCGACACAGCTAGGCTTGGCACTCATCAGTATAGATTTCCATTAAATGACATCTCAGGGCCTTGACAGAATAAGGACTTATGCCTAAGGTCAATCTTTCATTCTCTGATAGTTCTCATGTTAATATTTCAGAGAGTAGCTTTTGTCCACTGTCACTTAAAACACAATGAACAACGTTTCTAATCTCCAAAGAGTATGCCCCTGAGGTGGTTGCATTTCAGTGACGGGTGAAATGAAATGATCCCTGGATTTGTACAGTTTTTCAATCAATAATGCACTTTTGAGACTTTTGAAAGGTGCTATATAAATCAATAATTAATAATAATGAAATATGTGGAAAAGCAGATAGCTCAAAGCTCCAGGGATAGCGGTAGCTGAGGTTCTGATATTGGTCATAACATACATGCCTAAGAGTGAGAGTTTTGTATGGTTTGATGCCATGACCTGAGTCAGCCATTGATGAATTTCTTAAACTGGAATGTTTCTTCTTAATCGCCTGACTCAATGTCCCCTATGTATATTGAGTAGTACAGGGACACACAGACATGCACACCAGGGCAGGCAGGACAGAAAAAGCCAGGGACTTATGCCATCTGATTTCACTGCTAGAAGTAACCTAGGAATCTCTGTTAGACTCTACACTCATGCAGGCATGCAGCTTTAAACCAGGAGTAAAAGAAAGAAGTATGAGGCTGTGATGGTTGTTCTTTTTTATAGTGTGGCAGTAGATTAACCACAGCTTTTCCTATCAAGATCCCATCAGTGTTCCCATCCGATTACCCAAAGCATTATGGATTCTTATTCCTATACACTATCCTACAGGGAAAATAGTAACTTTTCAAAAAACGGTTGCAAACATCAAGCATTATAGTAAAAGTATGTGTGTGAAAGAATGTTTTAAACCACCAGCACAATACCCAAACTATGTAAAAGCACACTATGGACAAGCCTCAGTAATATTACATGTAAAAGCACAGCCTAAACCAGCTTTTGTATTGCTAAAATTCCATGTCAAATCACATTATTAACCAGCCCTCATTCAGTCAAACGCCATATCAATTTATTGCTGGGGGAAACTCCAAAAATTTCAGAGTTTAGAGGCTTACCTAAACGGAATCTGTGGGAGATCTATCACTTCAGACAGTCTGTCTCCATGGAGTCCCCTTTCAGCTCTACATTACTAGCACTGTCCCCTTCTGTGTGAGGACTAGTGTCCTTACACTACTGTTGGTGTATGGGCAGCTCTCCCGTCCATTGTCTTCAGGGGCTGCTAAGCAGTGTCATTGCCCTCCATCCACTCAGCATCTTGGGCAGTCACTGAAGAAAGTCACTGCCTTCCTTTGCCCACACTGCAACAGGGGGCAGTGCATTCTCAAGAATTCAGCTATCCATTACCTTCCACTCATCGAGGCATCACCAACAGAGACGTCTACTATCTACACTACTCTGAAAAGAAGTATCTCTATAGCTGAACAGCTTGAAATTAAGCATGAAGTCTTGGTCATTGACCAAGCAATATGTGCTTTAACAACAACAAATCTGATGGAAAAACAAAGATGTGATGCTTCACAATGACAAGAAACACTTTGCAAGACTTATTGTATTCAGTCAAAGTAGGAAAATTGATCTCTGGGAAATCTTGTTGTATTCTTTGGGAGCAGTTTCCTGCCCTTTTGCTCGTACTCTGTCAAAAACCAACAAATCAGCTCTGCTTGATCTGTTTCAATCCAGAGGTGAAGACTGCTGTATTGACCATGTTCCAGCAAATGGTGCAATAATTTTTGTTGGAATGTCTGTCATCCAAGCACTACATGATGTTCCTTCAACATCTAGTGAGCTTGCAGACACCATTTTACTGTACATGATCAAGATAGCAGGAAAGTACAAGTGTACTCATTTGGATTTTGTCATAGATCGGTATTCTAATATGAGCATCAAAAATGTGAAATAGTCACACTGAGCATCTGGTTGCTCCCAAACTATACATAGCCACAGAAAGGACTAGACAACCCCCAGTTAGTAGAAGACGTTTTTTTTTTCTGATGACAACAATAAGAAAGCACTTCAGATATTCTTGTACACAGTGTGAAGAGATGCATATTTCCAAGGCTTGTCACTGCCTGGCTGTGCAGCAGGGTTCAGTGACAGCCACAGCTGTTCATGAAGTAAATGGTGACCATGAAAAATGTGACACATGTATGTTTCTTCACATGAAACATGCTGCCAAGGACTACCAGAATGTGATCATTAGGAGCCCAGATACCGATGATGTAGTCATAAACATCAGTCTTAAGTCACAACTGCTAGTTAATTTGCATTTCATCACTTGTGCTGGAAATCAAAGCCGCATTATTGATTTGGAGAAAGTCCCTTCAACTCTAGATCCAAAGGTCCTTTACCTGCCTTATGGGACTCCACACATTCACGTGTGCGTTCTATGGGGAGGGAAAGAGACATTTGCTGTGGCCTCTGAGCATGAAGATGCTCGATGCTCTCACAGACCTTGGAAAAGATTTCACACTTCAAGACTCAACATTCCTTGTGCTTGAGAAATTTGTGTTTATCTGTATGGCCAACCTTCACCGCAGGATGTCAAGGATGCCCGATATAAGATGTTCTGCCTAGCATCATTTTCACTGCCTGAACAGAGCCTGCCGCTAACATGTGATGCTCTATACCAACGCAGTAAGCAGGCAAATTATCAGGCTGCTATTATGAGGCACTCTCTCTTATCAAGTGGATGGATGCACCTTCGCCTGTTGGCCATGGATAGCATTTAGAAAACAAGGAACTTGCCATCAGCTGGATTCCAGGAAGTGTAGTAACAGACAGTATGTTGCAGGCAGTGCATTGGGAAATGTGTTCCTCTCTTGCTGCTCAGCTTTCTTGCACAGACTTGTGTAAGTATCAGAAGTGCAAGAATAGTGACGAGCTACTGAACCTGTCATTCACACTGACGACGTCTCAGACTGGGAAATAAAAATGTATTTTATTTGCGGAAGAAGTATCACAGTGCCAATAGCAGTATACATAATTTGTAACGAACAGTGGATTTGAACAAGGAAATAAAATTTTGATTTATATCAGTAATTATGTCAATTCATAACAATCCAAATAAGCTGTTATTTATAAATATTTGAGAAATAAATGTCATATACAAGGGGATTCCAGTTAAAAGGTTTGTGTTTTACTTTTTTAGTGCTGTTGCTGAGGAAACTATGCTCAAATTGTCAAGGAAAATAATATTTACATAGAAAAATGTTTCAGATTTATTCAATTTTTCATGTCACGTAGTTTGACTGTTGTACAAACGTTTCTCTTGAGGGTAAATGGTAACAGAATCCAGTCTTACAGTGAAAGACTAGTATTGCCAATAAAAACAAATTATTGGGATGAGGTAATACCTTGACCTATACTTACTACCAAAAGATAAACACTTAGAAAGGAACAATCAGTTGCACATATATAAACTGGGAAACGTCTGCCTAGGAAGGAGTACTACAGAAAGGGATCTGGGGATCATAGTGGATTACAAGCTAAATATGAGCCAACAGTGTAACGCTGTTGCCAAAAAAAGCAAACGTTATTCTGGGATGTATTAGCAGGAATGTTGTAAGCAAGACACAAGAAATAATTCTTCTGCTTTCTCCACGCTGATTAGGCCTCAGTTGGAGTATTGTCCAACTGAGGCACCACATTTGTGGTCCAGTTCTAGGCACCACATTTCAGGAAAGATGTGGAAAAATTGCAAAAAGTCCAGAGAAGAGCAACAAAACTGATTAAAGGTCTAGAAAACATGACCTACGCAGGAAGATTGAAAAAATTGGTTTTGTTTAGTCTGGAGAAAAGACTGAGAGGTGACATAACAGTTTCCAAGTACAGTAAATGCTATGTTATCCAGTCCTGTACCAACCTGAAAGGTCTATTAACTGGCATTTCTAATATTCATAGAAAGTCCAGTTTATAATCGGGTTGGCGCGGGGCTGGTAGGATCCCTACCTGGCTCTGCATGGCTGCCTGGAAGTGGCAACATGTCCCTGCTGCTCCTAGGAGGAGGAACAGCCACAAGGGGTTTGGAGTGTGAGAGGTCGTGTGGGACCCAGGCTCTAGGAGGGAGTTTAGTGGAAGCATGGCAGGCGGCTCTGTGTGCTGCCTCCACCCACAGGCACCGCCCCCACAGCTCCCATTGGCCATGGTGGCATGGGGGGTGGCAGCATGCAGAGCTCTCTGCCGCACCTCCATCTAGAAGCAGCAGGGACTGGCCGCCACTTACGGGGAGCCACCCAAGGTGAGCACCTCCCCGGATCCAGCACCACAAAACCCCTCCCAAACAACCCCCTGACCCAAGCCCCCTTCTGTACCCAAACCTCTCCCCCCCCAGATCCAGCACCCTGAGCCCCCTCCCACAGCCAAACTCCCTCCTTCTTAGTTAACGGGAATTTTTCACTTACCGGCACCCCACATTGCCCCAACATGCGGGATAAAAAAGTTTTTAATGTATATAAAAGGTTTTTACAAGGAGGAGGGAGAAAAATTGTTCTCCTTAACCTCTTTGGATAGGACAAGAAGCAATGGGCTTAAATTGCAGCAAGGGCAGTTTAGGTTGGATATTAGGAAAAACTTCCTAACTGTCAGAGTAGTTAAGCACTGGAACAAATTGGCTAGGGAGGTTGTGGAATCTCCATCATTAGAGATTTTTAAGAGCAGGTTAGACCAACACAAATTTCATGGACGGTCTAGATAATACGTAGTCCTGCCCTGAGTGCAACGGACTGGACTAGAGGATCTCTCAAAGTCCCTTCCAGTCCTATGATTCTAATTTGTTGCATATTATCTGTTAGACTTATGATTGTAGAAAATATTAATGCATAAAACACCCCAAGAGGGCAAGAACTTTTAGTTCTTTAGCACATTTTATTGTCCATAAATACTTAAAAAAAATAAAGAATTTTCAACAAAATTGACTATTGCAATATTTTTCTTGTGTATGACTTTTGACTTCATCATTCTACTCACTTGCCTTTAATATACCTCCATATGAATTTCAATCATTTTCAGCCAACTTGGGCCTTTAGGGGGGAAATAATAATGATGTTATGGGAAAAAATCCTTTATCAGTATGGTGTCAAAATTGGTAATTTCGTATGTGCTGTGACAGAACTGCAGGGTTTCTTGCAGAGAACTTTTATCATAAGGTGTCTCAAGTTAGTGGCTATCTACATCTGAAGAGAGTAAGTATGCCCCTGTTGCTGACATGAAACTCATTTTCTGAATACAACAGGTCTCACTGTACAGCCTACTGGAGATGGAACACTTTGGGATACTGGACGGGGTGGGCTAGTGCTCTGAGGTGGCACTAAGCATTCTCTCTTTCTCAACTGCTTGTCTGGCTGGTTTTTGCTCACAGGTTCAGGGTCAAACTGATCACAATATGTAAGGTCAGGAAGGAATTTTCCTCTAGGTCAGATATTTTGGGGTTTCACCTTCCTCTTCAGTGTGTGGTTGTGGAACACTTGTCAAAATTATCTGGGCATATTTTACCTAATCGTTATCCTGCCATGGGAGGGGCTTCAGGCGCTAGTGCACCTCCTATTCTCTCCCTGTTGCACATAATAGTCTAGTCTGACATGGGCCATAAGGCTTTGATCTAATTTTGGTTGTTGAGTTCAGTGTGCGGGTGGTGGGTGTTTTGGTGGCTGTGGTCAGGAAGTCAGATTAGATGATCTAGTGGTCCCTTCTGGTCTTACTGTCTATGATGATTTGGGAGCTTCAGTAACTCAGCTGGCAGTTATGAGTCTATTTCAGGATTGGTTGGTGAGGTTCTTTGGCCTGCAATGTGCAGGAGGTGAGATTAGCTCCGGTGGGAGCTCAAGGGCTGGATTAAAAGGTCCGACGGGACAGATGCAGCCCACAAGCCATAATTTGCCCATCCCTGGACTAGATGATCATGATGGTTGCTTCTGGCCTGACAGTCTGAAGTCTATGAGTAAGAGATGTCAGAGAAGATCAGGAATGTAAGGGAGAGGGAATACTAGTGATAGAAGAGCAGTCCAGTTTATAGTTGAAGTTTCCAATTAGATACCCACATTTTGAGATGCTTTAGGTATGCAGAAACTTTAGCTACTCAGGTTTTCACATTTAGATGCATGTCCAAAATCTTTGGAATTTTATCTATCTTTGCTTTCTGCCTGGTATTTACTTTGAACTGCTTGTATTGTCTGAGTATATAAGATATAGATTTAATTTCTCTACTCCACAGGCTTCTAATGAAACTTTGTCATAGCTTTTCACACATGTCCTTGATTTGTGTCCTCCTGTATGTCTGGTATGCCAGGGCAGACTCCCCTGCACTTCTCGGCTATTGATTCACATGTAATATGTAGAGCAAGCTATGTTTTAAACTTACAAAATTGTCACCAGGTCACTCTGGCTCTGCAATGCTTGTAACCTCAACAAAAGACCAATTAATCGGCATTAGGCTGCTGATAATTTCTTTGAAGCAATTGTGTTCAATATTACTGTTTGACAAAAGTCATTAAGTCAGTTCTGTGATCAGCCAACAGCAATGAGAATGAGACCCATGATAGAAACATATAGCCAGAATTAGAGTTCCTTCTTTCTCTTACATGAACTGAAGAGGCTAGATAAATTAGAAGACCTGGATTATTATGTTCCTTGTATCTGACTAATTCCACTTCACCTCTCGCATGGGTAGAGAAGGGTAGGAGAGTCTCTCCAAATTGGGGATGCGGGTCAGCCTGTGTGGAGGTGGAACAAAAAAGGACTTTGGACAGAGCTATGTCAAACCCTAAATATCTAGTCAAGTTTTCATTAGTGAAGAATTTTGGATGACAAAATAAATCTACAGTTAGAGCTTGTTGAAAAGTTCTGTGCCAACAATGCTCCCAATCCTGGTGTTAAACTGAGAAGGTGGCTTGAGGCAAGTGGGCATGGCTACATCACAATTATGTTCTGACTGTTATCAGCTACCAAATAGCCTTGAGGCTACTCTAGTTTACACTAGGTGGGGCAAACCCAGATTATAAAGAGGTGCCAAGGTGCAAACCTTTGCCCCTCCCAACACCATCATTTCTGTGTCAAAATGGAATAGATTATCAGGTTCAGGATATTTGGATTTTAGTAAAGTTGTTGGTATTGTTTCACAAAATATTATTCTCAGAATTAAAATGAATTTGGATATGGGTGTGGTCACTTAAACTGAGAACTGATGAACCTTCTGAAAAAATGCAAGATACTGAGTAGGGAGAAGAAGTATCTAGTGACACCAAAGAATCTGTTCTCGTTTAATGGCTTCATTAATTATCTTTTAAAAGGTAGTAAACAGCCCAGAAATTAAATTTACAGTTGATACCAAATTGCAAACACCATATGGATTGGGAAATAATACAAAGAGTTCTAGAAAGTTTAGAAGCATGGACAGATACAAGCATCTGAAGAAAAATAATCACCAAAAACCCAGATTCACAGCAAAAGGGAGAAATCTGGAATGCTGAAAGATATCTAGGGATCTAGCCAGCAAATTAAACATAAGAATGTAGCTTGAAAAGAGGTTTTTTTTAAAAAATCCAGTTTTGGGCTGCATACCCTGGAGACATCAAATCAGAGTAGAGAGGCAATAAGCCCTGGGTGAAATCTTGATCCCACTGAAGTCAATAGCAAAATTGTCACTGACTTTGATGGGGCCAAGATTTCATCCCCAGTGTATAACTGCATGGGAATATTGCATTAATTTCTAGTTATTACATTACCAGAAAGATCTTGACACATCATTAGGGAATTCAGAGAGGAATAACAAAATGATTTGGGTTGTAAGTATTGATTTACAAGGAAATATTCAAATAAGATGGATATCTATTGCTGGGGCAAGGGATGCCTAAAGGGGATAATTAAGAGACTTAAGTTTAAGTGTAAATAGCAAGGAGGTATGGGAATTTAGGATAGCAAAGGTATAACTAGAACGAAGTCTTATAAAAACTGAGTTCAGTGGATCCGGACAGATGTGCATATATTTTAGCCATGGTACTGCAAACACTTATTTGTGTTTTTAATTTTACTTATGTATGTAATCAGTCCCATTAAGGTCTATGAAAAGTGTATGCAAGAGCAGGGGCCTCTTGATGACTGGATGAACTAAGGTACCCATCCTGAAACATTATGCATATAGTTGGATCACCGCATTGATTTCAGTGAGACTCCTCAGTGGTGCAGCATTCCACTGCGGGCTACCAGTTACAGAATTGGGGCCTTACAATTGCTGTAATCTTCATCCTGCCTTCTGCCACATTGCTTATTAAACAGGCTCATGGGTCATGTCTAAAATTAGACCCTGATCAGAAATGAGGCTGTGCCTGAATGCATGAGGACTTCAACTAGTAGGTGTAATGGGAGGCCATAGTGTTTCGCCACTACGTGGCACTGTGTGTAACATAGCTTATTTGAGCATACAACAAATATGCGTGGCTACGCATTAAAGGATCTCATGGAAGACACGTCTCTAGTGTCTGTCTCTATGACTGAAGCTCTGTAGTCCATTCATATCTGGCCCAGGGGCCTGACCTGCTAGTAGCTACCGTGTGCAAGGTGTACATGACAATAGGAGCAGCTGCAGAAGCAGACATAGCAGAGACCACTGCACTGGAGGCAAGAGGTTAAACTGGGCCCAGCCAGGGCTATCCCTCCCCCTAACATGCCTCAGATCTAGAACTGTGCAGAGGGCACCTGCCATACTCTGGGGGCACTAGGACCCAGGTGGAGCTTTCCCTCCTACCCTATGGCCTTGGGGAAAAGCTGCAAGCTGGAACCTAGCCAGCCATAGGGTTCAGCCTGGTGGCTGCAGATACAGCCAAAACAGGTACTTTCAGACGTTCAGAGAACTTCCAACATTTTTGACTGGACTTAATCTGCCCTGTGCCAATTGGCTGTTTGTTCCAACTGTCTCCCTCCCCATCCCTCTGTCTCATTGCCTCAGCTTTACTACACACCTGCCCTAGGGTTGCCAACTTTCTATTTGCAGAAAACTGAACACCCTAGCCCCACTCCCTGCCCTGCCCCTTCTCTAAGGGCCCCCCCACTCACTCCACCCCCCCCCCCATCACTTGCTCTCCCCCCTCTCTCTCACTCATTTTAACCAGGCTGGGGCAGGAGGTTGGGTTGCAAGAGGGGGTAAGGGGTCCGGCTGGTGGTGCGGACTCTGGGAGGGGGCAGGATATGAGGGATTTGGGGTGCAGGAGAGGGCTGGGGGTTGGGGCTGAGGGATTTGGAGTGTGGGAGAGGGTTCCAGGCTGGGGCAGGAGGTTGAGCCATGGGAGGGAGTGTGGGCTCTGGGCTGGTGTTGTGGGCACCGGAGTGAGGCCAGAAATGAGGGGTTCAGAGTGCAATAGTGGGCTCTGGACTGGAGCAGGGGTTTGGGGCATGGGAGGGAGGAGGGCTCCAGCTGGGCGTGTGGGCTTTGGGGTGGGGCCAGGGTCGAGGGGTTCAGAGTGCAGGAGGCAGCTCAGGGCTGAGGCAGGGGTTTGGGGTAGGGGAGGTGCAGGGTATGGGCTCCAGGAGGGGGCTCAGTGCTGGGGCAAGGGGTTGGAGGAGGGGTGAGTAGTACAGGCTGTGGGTGGCGCTTACCTCAGGTGGCTCCCAGGACGCGACAACATGTGCCTCCAACTCTTAGGCGGAGGCACGACCAGGCAACCAGTTCCCAGCCAATGGGAGCTATGGAGACGACGCTCAGGTTTGGGGCAGGACATGGAGCCCCTGCGGCCGCCCCTATGCGTAGGAGCCAGAGGGACGTGCTGGTCGCGTCCTGGGAGCCGCGCAGGCACCCTGCCTGCCCATTGCAGGTGGCCAACCAGACTTTTAATGGCACAGTGAGCGGTGCTGACTGGAGCCGCCAGGGTCTCTTTTCAACCAGGCGTTCTGGTTGAAAACCGGACACCTGGCAACCCTAACCTGCCCCTTTTACCTTCTTCCCTGCCATGCACCCCTCTTTGTCCCCTTATCTTTCCATTTAATTTATCCCCTTCTAACAACCCCCTGCCACCCAAAAAATCAGAGCACTAACATGATGTTTGCCACCATCACATTGTTGACTCTACTTGTGTGTTATATCCCTTCCCCACCTTGTGTCTGTCTTGTCTAGTTAGACTGTAAGCTCCTCAGGGCAGCAACTATCTGCTACTGTGTGTTTCTACAGTGCATAACACAATGAGGGCCCAACTTTTGGTTGATCTTTAGACACTACCCTAATAAACATGATTAATAATATTGATGGGATCTAGTCTTTAAGCCCTGACTTCATTGTGGACAGGTGTATTGCTGTACCACTGACTTCAGGGGTGCTTTGCATGGATATAACCTTTAGAATGGCAGGTTCAGGGCCTCACAAAGCAAGGCCTTCTAGGTTTGAACTTATAGTTGTTTTTGAAACCCTTAGCACACTATTGGGAGTCTGAGTAATATGCATATGTATATTGAGAATTCAGTAATTCTAGGAATATGATTACATCCAGTAGTCCAGTGTTATTGATGAAACTGACATACAAGTACTGTAGGAATAGATGATGTGTATAAGTGTCCATTAGTAATAGGGCGGGAATACCTTGCCAAGGAATTGGCAGAGAGAGAGTTAGTTTTCTTTCATTTTGAGTAAGGAAAATGCCACAGCTGCCTGCCATAACTGCAGTGATTGTCAGTGTACCAAAGCTGGACCAGCTGTGATAGATTAAGTCATTTCCCTAGTACACTAGCCCTAGTGCTTGAGGGAGCTGAGGCTGGTTGGCATTGAGAAGTAGAACCTCCTTGAAGTAAGTACACTACATTAGTTGCAAATGGTTTATTTCAGGGGGTGGCTATATGCACAGGGAGCTGCCCTTTGTTGATTAAATTCATTTGGAAACCAGGCTGAATTAAGCCTTCAGTTCTCAGTTTAAATCACTGACTGTAGAAAATATTTGACCATGCACTAAAATGCCTGGCTAAATCAGTCAACTGGACTTGTTGGTATTTGTCCCCTAGCTGACTATGCCTTTCTTGATTTATTGCACCCCATTCTTTTTGGGTACCTTGAACTTCTATAAGTAGGTGGGTATCCTCAACATCTCTAAGTAAGAGACTCGATTGACTTTAAAGAAGAAGTTCTTAAAATCTGCTTTCTTTGTGGTGGTGGGATTCATGGTGAGGAAAAGACCATCATTAAAATATTTTCTCCCCTATTATAAATGCAATAGGCAAATAACCTTTGAAGTTTAAAAAAACAAGTGTTTGCTTTGACCACTTTTAGCTGCTGTAGGTCATATGATATACCTTCAATCATTCATTTTAATTAAATGTTCTGTCCCAGGATTTTATTGTGTGTTTATGGAAAAGATATGGGGAAGCCAGTGCCTAATAAAAACTGCTGGACTTCACTTATCTTATAAGCCTTTTCTCACTGATTCCTCTGGGTATTTTTCCCCTCTGTAAAATTGCATTCTGTATGCTGGAGCACAGCTCATTGTTTTTTCTGTCTGACTCAATTTCATCAGGTTGGATTGTAGACCTTTTGCCCACATAATAAATAAGTGTGTGAATGTGGCAGAAAAGATTTTCCCATATTAATACAGTGTACACTTGGTATGGAAATTACCCTAGAAAATAAAGTTTTTGTTAAGAATGCAAAAAGTCTTACAAAGTTATGAATGAGATTCAATGTGATTCAAGAAAATCATGTTTGTGATTCAAATGATTCAAGAACCTTTTGAATCAATCTCTGTTGTGGAACTTGGTTGCCACAATGCAGAAATAATAAAAGGGTGAATTACACTTACGATACTTATACCAATATAACGGTTCTTTTCTTTTTACATTAGTCTCGCAAAATTGTGCTTGCTTGTTTACTGAGGGCAAGTAATTTTTTTGATTAGTAAGTGAATCATCTTAATTTTTCTAAACATTTGATGGAAGGGTGAGCAAATCTATTTTTTGCTCAGCTACTAAGAATAGTTTTCATAACTTTTTTTGCAAGTCTTCTGTACAGTGGCATAAAATAAATTAGTAGTACTATTTTAAAGAAGGACACAGCTTCTTCCTTGCTTTCTAAATCCCAATCTGTGCTAAGCAGCGTCAGACTAAGGCATGACAAAGAAAACTTTATAAAAAAATTATCTCGTGATAAGAACAGGAGTACTTGTGGCACCTTAAAGATTAACAAATTTATTTGAGCATAAGTTTTCGTGAAATACAGCCCACTTCATCGGATGCATAGAATGGAACATATAGTAAGAAGATAAATATATACATACAGAGATGGTGGAAGTTGCCATACAAACTGTGAGAGGCTAATTAATTAAGATAAGCTTATATATTTATCTTCTTACTATATGTTCCATTCTATGCATCCGATGAAGTGGGCTGTAGCCCACGAAAGCTTATGCTCAAATAAATTTGTTAGACTCTAAGGTGCCACAAGTACTCCTGGTCTTTTTGTGGATACAGACTAACACGGCTGCTACTCTAAACCTATCTGGTGATAGTTATCTTTATCAGATTGCATTTGTCTTGCATTTTAATTCTTTGACATGCTTAAATAGCGTTAAATTCATCACAATCTACAATCAATCATTCATCTTCTATATTAAAAATGATGGTTCGGCAACTACCTTAGTGTTTATTTGGCAACACTTTGCACTTCAATTCTGTTGATGTAAATTTGATATATATATATATATATATATATATATATATCTGTGCAAATGGAGATAGCTCAGGGGTTGACAATGAGAAATTGAGCCTTTGGTTTACCAGTCAAATGTCTAAATTAATCTTATTTTGGAATTAGCTAACAGTTGTTGTTGTGACAAACTGCCACCAGTTAATGACCTTTTTCTCTTGGGCTTTAGACTTTCTTGGGGCTTACCCCTTACCTTTGCTAATAAAAGCCAATGTCCACAAGAAATCCTGATTCTTAAACTGGAACTTTAATTGTAAGGAATCAAAATATCGTGAACGTGATGGATTAATAATCACTTTTCAGAGGGTTAGTTCAAGTTGAATTTACACTCCATCAGACTCTGAGCTGTGACACCATTAAAATTGCCACTGTACCATTTTGACTTTAACCAATCCAGTAGCCTAGGATTTATTAGCATGCTTACTATTCTTGCCACTCTCACATCTGTAAAATTAAACTCCTTGCCCATCTCATTGGGCTGTTGTAAGTATTAAATGGTTAATATTTGAACAGCTCTTTGAAGATGAATAGTGCTTTAAGTGCTGTTTCATTCCTGCTTTATTTGAGCCACCATGTAATCTCCCCACCTCATCTAATTAGTTTTGATTTGATAACAAATCTTTCTTCTATTTCTGTCTGTATGCTCCTGCCTGAGCATAGAATGCCCTGCTGTTACTGATTTTAACTCTCCTAAATCTCTTGTGTGGGCTACATGTAAGTAGTACTTACTAATAAAACACAAAGAACTTTAAGGGCACCATAAAGAGAGGCATATTCTGTAAATGAATTATCTTGTGATATTACTGTAACGTCTGTCCTTCCTTACTCCATGCATCCACCCTGTCTCCTCATTGTTTTTTACATTCATTCAAGGTGCTGAATCTAAAACGAGATTGTAAGCTGTGGGTCTGACTGATCACCTGTTTTTAGGATCAGGAAGGATTTGTTTCCTTGTTTAGGCCAAATTGGCAGGGGTCCAGAGGTTTTTAGACTTGCAGTATTGTGGAGCCACAGTTTAGGTTAAAAGGAAGAAGAATAGGAATTTTAGTGTTGGGAAGTAGCATAGGAATGTCGAATTCATGGCAATTTGTGTCCAGCGTCCATTGCAGATAGAGGCCATAAAAGGCCAGGACCCAGAGGTAAACAAGACCTGGAGTTTCACTGGTGGCCTTTTGCCAGTAAGGAGAAGGTGAGATCTGCAGTCTTCACAGACTGAAGTCCCCCTTGGTACCCTCTACTCTTACTTGTGGGAGGGAGGTTGAGAAGATTCAGCAGTGGGTTGAAGAGGGTCTGTAGTGATTGTATGGTGGGAACCCTGTAGCCCCACGCTGGACCCTGTTAAATGCCTAGCATGTGACAGTCATACATATGATGCAAAGTCAATCATTTAGAAACAAAGAATGTAGATCACACTTACAGGCTGGGATACTGTGTTTTGGACAGCAGTAACACAGTAAAGGGCTTCACATGAAATCCTAGTGAGGTCAGGTGGCTGAACTCTCTGGTGAAGTCTCTGATTTTATAAGCAGGCAACTATCAAGTAGAAATAAGATAATCACATGACCTCTATAGATGGCATTACTGGGACAATTACTAGATGTAGACAAATTGGAAAAAAATCAGAAAAGAGCTACAAAAATGACTTGCGGGTCCACCTTGAAGTGAGAAACTAAAACAGCTCAATGTATTTTGCTTATCCAAGAGAAGGTTAAGAGGTGACCTGATTACCTCTTTTGTAAAGCTCTTGTGCTTAGATATTTTCCAATAAAATTGCTGTCTGAGAGCTAGATATTATTATCCTGGGCAGCCAATACATTTATTTTAAGTATGCCAATGCAGGGTATTGATTTCACTAAATCTATTTTAAAAAATACTTTAGTTAAATAGGGGCCAGATTTGTTTATAGACAGCCACTATCTTTAGGATCCTTTTGTCACTACAAAAGATGAGCACCCACTGTTATCTTCTCTGCCTCTCACTGGTTGGATACCAACTCTTTTTGTGTTGCAAATGACTCATCCATTCTCTTAGAATTCTTCGTTTCTCTAGAAAGTAATGATTGTTTTCCTGGCATACTGATATGTAGTTTATTTTGAACAAAAAAAATCTATAAATGAGCAATTTTTTAAATGTACTATGATAAAACTCCCATTATGATGTGCATTAGCGGGCTACTGGTGGACTTCTCATATTCATGAAGGAAGGCACAATAGTTGTAATAGTACACTACTGGTGATCTTCTCATGTAGTTGAGGCACACAACTCGGAAATGAATAAAGTATCTAAAGATGTAAAATTGAGCTGACTTACAGTTAAAGGTGAGACATTTCCTTTTGTGTTCCTGTTGGAGTAGTTTTACAACTTACTATACAAGTATGAGACTCCAGTTCATCCTTTGGAGGCCCAATCCTCAGCTGCTGTAAAATCAGAACTATAATAATCTACTGAGGTTTTGGTCCTTAATGTTCATGCTGATGACACTGAAAGTGTCCAGTGATCTGCATTAGACTTGAATATTATTGGTAATAATTGGACACTGTACAGGTATGTTAAACTTGAGCCCTGCAGAATAATAATTACCATGAATTTTTGTTTTGTTAAGCATTTTAAATTGTTGGAAGAGAGAATCCTTAAAACTTATGACAGTCCATCAGAAAATATTAACTAAATACAAAATATAACAGTGACTCGACATGTACAGTAAGATTCATTTTTGCCCACTGCTAAATGTTTGAGACCAAATGATAAACATAAACATGCTTAAAAAGAATGTGATGCCTTTTTCCCTTTCTATGTAGCATTTTAGAAAATCAATACAAATATTGACACTTAAAAGTTAGTTTTATTTTTGGTAAGATTTCTATATAAATAGAAACTTGATGACTCCAAAAATACTGTCCCAAGGACTTTCTGAGACTTGGGCAGGGGGATTGTTTGGAACCATTCCCAGACTTGGATTTTATGTCTACTCAGCTGAATTTTTAGTGCAATGTAGGATGTGATCACTCCTGGAAGCATACATACAAAACTGCTCATGCTGTGGAGTGATTCCTGGAAGACACACATTCTGGTATATCACATTCCCCAACACACGTGTATGGCAGTTGAACATATCCATTAAGGAAGGTGCACTAAGCAGGATAGTTGTAGGCTATCCTAGTGTACTGCCTGTGGTTGAGTAGTTCAGTTTTGGCCTCTCACTAATGAAAAACTGACTATTTTTCATTGCTTACTGCTACTGAGAATATGGCTGTAGAAGTACAGAATCAACAATAATCATCATTGCCCCTGTTAAGCCAGTTGCATCAAGAAATCTTCAGTCAGTCTGCCCTGAAGTTTTTCAAATAACCATTATTCATCTGTACTTACAAACTTTGGCATGTCTGTAACCTCAACATATAGCAATCCAATATGCAAACAGCCAGATGTTTTTAAACTGGGAGGGGGCTAATTAGGAAAATCTTGTTAGCATCATATTTCTCCTCTAAGGTATATTAACTACTTCCAATACTCTGATATATTGATTACAATAGCAAGGAAGTCTCTTATGTGGCCTAACTAAATGAATTTCATGTCATTGAAGTGTGTTTCCTGATATAGATCGATCATGTGGTGTTTTAAAACAAAAGTTAGTAAACAAGAAAGTTTGGCATCACTAGATGTAAACTCATTTGGAAGTATGGAGTTTTCTGTGTGTTGTATTGTAGAGGCCACAATTGCAGTGTGAATGCTGACTCTCTGCTGTGCCAGGGGATTTTAGCATCACATGAAGGCGTACCTTGTGGATGCAGCAGTGGATTACTTGACCCCAACCCGGTGTGTGAGTATACAGTGGACTGTTATTGCACGATTGTCGTAGTAGCAGTGACCATGGCTATGGTTAGGATGTGCACATCCTTTCTGTCTTGCCTCCATTACCCACTTAAATTTAGATACAATATAACTCAGAACGATGACATTAGCAAAATCCCTGGTCTTTCCATTGATTGTTAGGAATGTAATGCCTTTACTAATTTGTAGGCCTCACTGAAATCCACTCCAAGAAGCAGGAACAGATAGAAAGATGCTTGAGCCACATCAAACCTGGTAACATAGTGGGTTTAGCAGGTGAGAGGCCTGAAGCCCAGCCACAGAGATGATATGGGTGTGGACAGTTGGGGCATTTAAGAAGGGCTTGGCCTGGCAGGAACTAGGGAGGAAGGGCAAGGATTAACTACTTTTATTGTGGAGAGATGAGCCACATAAAAAGATTTTGCCTTTTAAAGAGCTGGGCTTGCTGCAAGGGGAAAAGCAAGGGCCCGAAGGATAGGCCGGATGAAAAGGGGATTCTGGGCACAAATCCCTATGAGTTTGGGATAGGTGCTTGTCAAGGTTCCTCCCCCACTCTGAACTCTAGGATACAGATGTGGGGACCTGCATGAAAAGCCTCCTAAGCCTATCTTTACAAGCTTAGGTCAAAACTTCCCCAAGGTACAAAATATTCCACCCGTCGTCCTTGGACTGGCCGCTACCACCACCAAACTAATACTGGTTACTGGGGAAGAGCTGTTTGGACGCGTCTTTCCCCCCAAAATACTTCCCAAAACCTTGCACCCCACTTCCTGGACAAGGTTTGGTAAAAAGCCTCACCAATTTGCCTAGGTGACTACAGACCCAGACCCTTGGATCTTAAGAACAATGAACAATCCTCCCAAGACTTGCACCCCCCCTTTCCTGGGAAATGTTGGATAAAAAGCCTCACCAATTTGCATAGGTGACCACAGACCCAAACCCTTGGATCTGAGAACAATGAAAAAGCATTCAGTTTTCTTACAAGAAGACTTTTAATAAAAATAGAAGTAAATAGAAATAAAGAAATCCCCCCTGTAAAATCAGGATGGTAGATATCTTACAGGGTAATTAGATTCAAAAACATAGAGAACCCCTGTAGGCAAAACCTTAAGTTACAAAAAAGATACACAGACAGAAATAGTTATTCTATTCAGCACAATTCTTTTCTCAGCCATTTAAAGAAATCATAATCTAACACATACCTAGCTAGATTACTTACTAAAAGTTCTAAGACTCCATTCCTGGTCTATCCCTGGCAGAAACCAGCATATAGACAGACCCACAGACCCTTTGTTTCTCTCCCTCCTCCCAGCTTTTGAAAGTATCTTGTCTCCTCATTGGTCATTTTGGTCAGGTGCCAGCGAGGTTACCTTTAGCTTCTTAACCCTTTACAGGTGAGAGGAGCTTTCCCCTGGCCAGGAGGGATTTCAAAGGGGTTTACCCTTCCCTTTATATTTATGACAGTGCTCCACAGCTGACAGGGGAACCAGGCAAGGGTGACTCTGGGCAGCAGGACAGTAGGGCTATTAAAAGTCCCCAAGAGACATTCAGCTCATGGCCAAAGCAAGGGAAGAAGTGTTATGTTTTGCCTGCCGGATGGAAGGGCCTTTAAAGAGAGATTGCTCTCTCAGGGAAAGGAGGGGCACCAAGGAAAAAGAAGGATATTCCAAGTTGAGGCAAGAATGAGATAGTCAAAAGAGAGACTGGGTGGGTTTCTCAGCCCTCATGCAGGAGAGACTAAGATGGCAGCCTAGGACTGGGAGGGTCCAGGACCAACGAGGTAAGGAGGCAGAGAGGCTGGAATAACAAAGGTGTCCAGAAAGATCCCCAAGTACGGAAGGATAGCTTAGGGACCCAGACAGAATCCCAGGAACAGCGGATACTGTTGGGACCTAGACAGATTTTTCAAGGTCAGCCAGTTATGGTGGGAATCCAGGCTGGATCTCTCAGTGAATAGGTTAGCATAGGGGCTCAGACAGAGGCACCCCAAAGGAACAAGGTAGAGTAGGCCAGTTCTACGAGTTCCCTCCAAAGTTTTGACGAGCTAACCAAATGGCTGGAGTGAACGGAAAGTGAAATGGAGAATCCTAAGTGCCGGAGGGAGCAGTTTGCTAAGGAGGAGAAAAAGCACCTGCTACACTTGGTATATGACCTCAAGATGGAAGTGGAGGCGTGGCAAAATGAAGCTTTGTGTAAATATGCTGTTTGTTCAAAGCTGGAGACACATCAGTGTCAACAAAGTTTTCATCTGGAAGGTTAGGGAAGGGTAGAGAGACCCAATGACACTCTCACTTAGGGCACTGACTTAGGAGGCCCAGGTTCATCTCCCTGCTCTGCCTGATTCAGAGCAAAGTTTTTCATCCCAGCCCACTCTTGGTCTCCCACATTGCAGGCCAGTACCACCACATTCATGCCTTCAGGTTTTGATGCAAGAATGAATATTATGACACAGCTTTGGTTTCACAAAAATGTTCAAAACGTTCTGGTTTCATTCCAATATGAAACAAAACTGACTTTAAATAGTTGCCAATCATGATTGGAATGGTAGTCCTCTGTTTAGCTCCAATGTCAACCTCCCTTTGGTCTTGTCTCTGTGCATCCTGTACTAAGAGGAAATGCCTGCACTGGTATCTCCTACAACAAACCCTTACTCTCTCTCTTTCTTGGTCAGGAGGAAGTTCCCTCTATATCAGTGGTTCCCAAACTTGTTCTGCCGCTTGTGCAGGGAAAGCCCCTGGCAGGCCGCGCCAGTTTGTTTACCTGCCGCGTCCGCAGGTTTAGCTGATCGCAGCTCCCAGTGGCCACAGTTCGCTGCTCCAGGCCAATGGGAGCTGCTGGAAGCGACAGCCAGTATGTCCCTCGGCCCACACTGCTTCCAGCAGCTCCCATTGGCCTGGAGCAGAGAACCGTGGCCAGTGGGAGCCACGATTGGCCGAACCTGCAGACACGACAGGTAAACAAACAGGCGCGGCCCGCCAGAGGCTTTCCCTGCACAAGCGGCAGAACAAGTTTGGGAACCACTGCTGTATATAAAAATGACTACTGCTAAATGCCTTGTCAGGATACTGAATGCCCTACGCAGAAGTGAGACTGGTGGGGAGAGAGAACATAACACAGAGGAGGCCAGCCAGTAGAAGCATCTTTCAAAAATGTGAGGGGTGTGGGGGGAGACAAGGAATGTCAGATAGATCTCCTCAATTCCTTTGTGTTGACTATTTCCCATATCTGTGTTCAAAGACAATATTCACAAAAAGGCTTGGGCTTTAGATCTCAAGATTTGCAATACTTTTATTAAATTTTAAACTGATTTGGGGAAGAGGCAATTGATTTGTAAAGAGACTTTTTTAAAGAGATGAACCCTCAACTGAAGCAGCCCAGGGATTCCCAATGTGATGTCAGAATCCCTTTGTGATCTAGAACAACTAAATCCTTCAAATCCAGTGAGAGGAAGCATGCCCTGATTCCATGAACACTGTTAGAGGCATCTGGCCTGATGTGTGCATCGTAATCCCTGTAGAAACTGCCGAACATAGTTAAATCCATTGGCCCTGTTTGCTGTAGAGGAAGGATGGCTTAAAAATGAGCAATGGCTAGGAAAGCCCTTATAGAGTCCCAACTTTGGTTTGGGACAAGAATAGTTTCTGAGAAGAGTGTTTCCTTCTCAACTCCGTCACCAGTTCAGCTGGGTAGATTTTTAAGGGAACCACTGTAAACTCTGTTTGTGTGTGCAAAGAAGTTCTTTCCCTACCCTCTGCTAACAGAATTAGCTGTCAGTCCCACATAGCTCACACATAGTTGCATATGTAGATAGTTTTGAATGACTTGCAGGGAGAAGTTCATTTTTATGTTCACATTAAATAAGCGAATGCTCCCTTATGTTTGGGAATGAGATAGTTTGAGTTGGAGGGAGATTAATAACTGTGTAATCCATGGTGACCTAAATGTGCAAATTTAAAGTAATAAGAGGCTTGTATAAAAGTGTATCTAGAACTCATGTTCAGGCTTGTATTAATGGATTTGGTATGTATTATCGTTTGCCATGTCACTGTTACCCTTATGATGACAGAATTGTTAAAATCTAATGATGAATTAGAAATTATATACTTATTTTTGCTATTTGGATAGAAAATAGTTAGTGAGAAATCAGTCAACTACAAAGGAAACTCAGTGGGTATCTGCACACTCAGACAACTTCAGACAACTGAAGGGATTCTGCTGGGAGCTGCTCCAGCCAGTCTTGTATTTTTAATCCATTTTATGATTGCTTGCTTCTTGCAGAGAATTCTGATTTCCAGTAACACAGAAAGAAAAGGAGTACTTGTGGCACCTTAGAGACTAACAAATGTATTTGTGAACCACTATGTTTCACAAAACAACTGACTTTTAAAAAAGCAAGGCTTGCTGTGGCAAATACCAACAGCATCGGATTACTGTTTGCCATGTTAATAACTGAATTTGGAGCACCACCCTGTATCACTTTGTTGATAGTATCAACATAATGTTTGGTAAAAGGGTGCATTTTATGATTTCTACAATAAAATATAGGAGACACTTTGACAGTATTGACTATTGCTGCATTGTGGTAAAAGGAAACCAAAAGTTAAGAGTCAAGGGCACTCTTATTTGGAACTTGCATCATTCAGTAAATTTGAAGAAACATTTTCTGTTTCTCCCTTGTTCGTATTTTTCTTAAAGGAGGGTTATGTTACTCTAAAAAGTTGGAAGTGAATTTCTCTCCCTGTTGGACTACTTTGTCTGTTGTTCCTTACCAATTCTATTATTATGAAGCCACTCTAGGTCAGATTGCTTGGTCTCTGGCTGACTTGCTTTCACAATACATTACCATCTAGACTCACTTTTTATCATGAGTTCGAGTTTGTCTTTTTATGTTACAGT
Source organism: Lepidochelys kempii (assembly GCF_965140285.1). Lineage (NCBI taxonomy): Eukaryota > Metazoa > Chordata > Testudines > Cheloniidae > Lepidochelys > Lepidochelys kempii. Next base: position 72,686,085 of record NC_136388.1, read on the forward strand.
AAATGTCTTCAGTTGACAAACTCTCTTGTCCTCCTCCATGCCTTAAGGGTTATGGGATGTTTCTAGAAATAACTAGTTGGTTAAAATGCTTTATGTCTGTGGTGTTATTGGAACAGTAAACCTTTCTGCATTCAGTAGTTTCCCATTAGAGGATCAATGCTATAATTAGCCTTCTCTGAAGTCCAACAGCTTTTTATCACTAAGAGTAGAACTGTGCTTTCGTGTATGTATAATATTTGGAGAAAAGAAAATATCTCACTCATAATTCTAATTATTAGCTGTTTCATTACAATAAAGCTATATGTCACACCTATCTACTCCACAAAATTGTGAATATATACAAACATTGGTTGAAAAATTAATTGATGGTTCGTGTCATAAGGGCTAGAACCTACATCCCCTCAACAAGGGAGGAATATATTATCTTTGGTGTGGAAATGGTGATATATAACCACTGTGGCCAACAAGTCATGCACTTAACATAGGTACCTAAAAGCATGCATCTTTTGTAATGAAAACATTTCTGAGAATAAGAATTCTAGGTAAAAAAACATTCTGTACTTCCTGAAATAAACAGCTAGTTTTGTTTGACAATTATAATGTTTTAATAGTTATAACTTTTAAATGCAAATGTAATATCCTTTCTGTACTGTGAACATCCTTTCAAATTATTGAATAGTATGGAATTTAAAACCTTGAAGTTTCTCTACATGTGATGCCAAACAGCATGAGACAAAAATTTGAAAATATATACTTCAGATTACCTTAGTGATTTATTTTCCCTATTATGGCTCTGATGTGGAGCATAGACCAGCCTTTAGATACAATGGTAATAGGTGTTGAGAATATATTACTCAGCCGGTAGGAAGGTATAGAACCTGGAGTAAAAATACTTCCTCCATTTAATTCACTTCATTTTCTATAGCTCCAGATCCATTGTTTTGACTGACACAAAAGGTGCTATAGCATCCTCCATCTGTCAGTCTTTCTTCAGCTTACTTGTTCTTTGTCATTGTTACTGATATAATCCTCTAACTTTCTGTAAGCAAATAAATTTCTGAAAGCCTGAAAGAAGAGTATAGCACCATTCAGTTTATCATAGTGTTTCATTTAGAATAGCTGCAATTAAACCTAAGAAATATGTATAAAGGTCTAGGATTATTCTTGCTGGCCTTTTACCCTCATTTTCTGTAAAACTAAAGTGGTTATACTTGCTTTCCAGGGTCTGTAGATTAATTCATGTTTGTACAGTCCTTTAGAGGCATAAAGAACTTTACAGTATAAGTACTAAATATTGTTTATACTAAATTAATCTGTCCCACCATTTAAACTTTCCTTTATACCCCCAGCTCTCTCATCTAATATCTATTTCTTCTTGGTATTTTTGATTGGAGTAATTTTAAAATTTAGTCCGAACAAAGCTCTTGAGATGTAGTGCCAGAACACTATGAACATGCAGTTACAGAAGTTAGACTAGATGACCTAATTGGTCATCATAATGATCTGTTTTTAATTGATATGATTCTTGAGTCTGAGAATGATATCATGACACTTTAAAATTCTATCTGTCCTATAAAGGATTTTTTTATCCTGAAGGATGAATTCCATTGAAACCTCCGAAGAAAAGGCCCATTTTTTTTTCTATAGGACAGGGAGAATCTAAAGGCTTCCAGTCTGTGTGTGTATCTTTACTTCAGCATTCATTAATTCCCTCCTAGCTCAATAATCATTGCTATCTCCTTCCTCCGACATTTAAAATTACTCCATTCCAACAGCTTTCCTCTTATTTTCACTATGAACGTGGCCTCTTGCTTGGAATAAAATAGTTTTTGTGTAGTGTTCACCCACTAAATTCAGACTCTGTGGAATAAATTTTTTGGCACCTTTCCACATTCTTCTTTCAAAGTCTCCAAGTTTTGACCATTTTTCTCAGTTGATTTTTTTTTCTCTTCACTTGAATACTACTCTTAGCTATCCCAATTTTCCTGACAGTGCTATCCAAATCTCTAGCAGCTGTAATAATAATTTTGGGGTTTTTTTGCTAAATAAAATATATTTGACTAATGTAAAAACTGAAGAATTTTGATGTTATAATTGTTTTCTTAAACTGGTTATAATATGGCTTCATAGAGTAAAATAAAAATGTGAAATATTTTAATAAGGTAAAAGCAAAAGTCTAAACTAATTAGAGGGTCCCACACAGGTGTAGTGGGACCACATGGTTCTCTTTTCAGAATTGGGGCATAAATATTTTCTTTTTTGTCTTGTGTAGGAAATTGGCTGCTTCTGTTGCAGAGTTACTTTCACCAAGTATTAAACATCAGGTCAATTTTATCTAGTGAAGCTTTTTACATGTTTTCAGAGTATGCATAACAGGTTGTAAAATGTTAGCCACATAAAGGTGTTCTTCCTTTAATTAATGTAAGCCTCATATTTGAGGGGAATTTTGAATTATTTTAATAAAAAATGATACATTCTCTTTCACATGCCAGAACATGTGCATTAAGTTCACAACTCTATTAATTACCAAGTTGTTTAGTTTTGTTGAAGGTACAAAATATTGTGTTGCTCAATTTCTTCCTCATGCTGAACAATTTCATCTACGTTGTTTGTGTTGCCAAACACTGCTTATTTTAGGCCACTGTCAAAATATATGTATGATAGTACCCTGAAAAGCATGGCATTCCCAGGACACTCCTGAAATGTCTGTACTTACATTATGAAGTTTTACTAGAACAAGGTATAAGGCCCCAAACATGCAAAGACTTTGGCATGTACCCAACTTGGTGCACCGTGAGTAGTTCCATTAAGTTAAGCACACATGTGAGTCTTTTCAGGACTGAGAGCTAAATCGTGAACAAGATAAGGCCCATCCTTCAGTCATATCCAAATGGCTGGACTCTTGAGGCTGTGTGGAGCCTCTTTGAATTCAGCAAGGTGCAGGCGTCTGCCTGAAGAGATCTAATTGCAAGACCATGGCCTAAGCATGCTTACATGGGGAAAATTGTTGTATTTTTAGTTAACGAAAGCACAGTATTTGAGTTTTCTGCACAGGGGAATTATTGACCTACTCAATGGTCTCATGATATTACAGACTTTGTTCCATGTCAGTGTGTTTTGTAGAACATTATAAGCAGTAATTAACCACTTAGCACGTGTCATCATAGTCTGTATTTCTAAAGGAAGATGGGTCTGTGCCAGAAAAGCTGACAACATTTTGAAAAGACTGTTTTATCTGAGCTTGTACTCAGTTGTTAAAAATATTGTAAGTTAATCTTCCATAAGAATATCGAATAAAGAAATATCTTTGAATTCTCAGAAGTTATTTTAAGATGAATATTTGTGGCAATGGAGTTGAGCAATAAGAGAGATCTGTGAGAGAACCAAAAAGAAAAGGAGTACTTGTGGCACCTTAGAGACTAACAAATTTATTTGAGCATAAGCTTTGGTGAGCTAAAGCTCACTTCATCGGATGCATCCAATGAAGTGAGCTGTACCTCACGAAAGCTTATGCTCAAATAAATTGGTTAGTCTCTAAGGTGCGACAAGTACTCCTTTTCTTTTTGTGAATACAGACTAACACGGCTGCTACTCTGAAGCCTATGAGAGAACCGTTATTCCAGAGATTTTCTGATGACATTCCACATTTCAATTAGGTAGAGGGTCATATGGTGCTGTTGCGTAACTGCTTTGACTAGTAGAGATAGATTCGACACACACACTTTTTATTATTTTATGTAACTCCAACTGGATAATAGATGAAAATACAAGCCTGTCCATTCTGAAGGTATAAAAATGTCAGCAAATAGTGGAATTAGAGAGCTAAACTTCACAGTGCAATAACAAAGCTTACAAGCCCTGCTCCTGAAAGTACTTATGCATGTGCTTAACTTTAAGCACATAAGTAGTCCTGTTGATATCAGTGGGACAATATACATGCTTAAAGTTCAGCATGTGGCTAAGCGGCTGCAGAATTAACTCTTAGATTGCTTAAAGTCAACCTTCCCATTTTGTATGGTAAAGTTACTCCTTTTTTTCCCTCAAATGAAAGTCACATTTTATTGCTAAGGCATTTATGAATATACATAGGGCCATTTGAAACAGATGGTATATTGGTGGTATATTTATTTTGAGATGAGTTTCCCTATCATATAAAAATGAAGAAAGATAGACCCATTTTGTTTTAGATCCCTTCTCATTTTCTGCAAAAGGTCCTGACCCACTGAATTAAATGAAAATATGCCCATTAACCTCAGTGGTTATTGTGTCAGACCCTCAATGATTTATACTTTAAGTATTGCATAAATTGATTAATTTGCCATTACCTACCTTCTTAACAATGCCTTAAGAAATTCCTGACAAATTAAAATGGTTCATTATTTCACAGAATCCAGTCTATCATCGAATACTTCCCTCCTAAAATGTTATCAAAATACACTTTTAAAAATGTTCATGCTGTTGTGATTGTGTTGAATTTTGAATCTTATAAAAACATGGTCCATAGGGCGAACTGAAGTAAAACCTAAGAAGCCTGACTTAACAGTGTAGAATCTACAGTGGTGTATTTTATGTAAAGGGAAATAGAAAGTATGTTCTTCATTGTTGGGATGTTTCTTCCTAAATGAATCTTTTAGGATAAATTCAGTCCTGTATGGTTTATGAGTTGTGAGGTTTTTTATTTGCATGTGTGAGGGGCAGATCTGGCAAGGGCAGGAAGAGTCAGCTGATAATCATTTATTTTCTTTCCCATATTTTGAGAGGTGGGGGTGAAATTCTGCAAGAAAATATTTAAAATGCAGAAGTTACAGATCATCCATATCTAGTATGTATATAGTTGTTCAGATTTGTTTATCTATTTGTAACTAGGCTATTCTGCAAATAATTAATCTTAAAAGTTATTCTAGTGACTTAAACATTTTTAGCTATTGCAAAGCAAGCATTTTTGATTTCCTCGTTCATTTAATCTGAAAAATTCCATTTCTGCTTCCATATAACCTAAGGTCTTGTGATTGATTGATATAGTTGTAGCATCTACATAGTGCTTTACAGTTTATTAGCATTATACAAACTTGGTCTCTGATCCTGCAATCTGATCTATCTGAATAAACCTTTATGCATATGCAGAGTACCACTAAAGTCAAACAGAGCTTTTATTTTTTATAAACACACCTTGTAACTTTTTCTTTCTCTTGCTGTTGCAAAATTACACTTCCTGAGTCTGAAATGTTGAATTAACACTAACTTTTTGCTTAAAAATATTGATTTAGAAATTTCCCTTCTTATTTAATGTATCCACTGATAAATGTTATTTATTAAAAACTCTTGGAAGTTGTCTAATCTTCTCACTCCAAGTATCAGTAGAGTCCTATCCTCATCAGTATGTTTTCACTTTCTTACTGAATGGCCAACACCCAGTCAATCAGAACTACAGTTAGGAATCCTTGGCTATTCTTGTTCTGGTATCTGTTTCATTTAACTGTATTGGAAAACAAATTGTATTCTATTGTCTGTAGGAGCTAAAAGATACCATTTTGCACTTTCTGATTCTCTGTTAGAAGCTGTTGATAGTTCTCAGTAACTATCATTTGTTTTCTGTCCTTCACTGTTTGATTTCTTTACAAAAACAACTTATCTTGCATCTCTCCAGCTCATATTCTATCAAACTGGAAATTAAGCTTTCATTTTCTGGTATTCATAGAAGTTAGAGATGGAAAAGACCAGTGGGCCATCTAGTCCAGCTCGCAGTCAATGTTGGCTTGTTCACCTACATTATATTCTCAATTGTTTTCTCGAGCAAAATTTTAAATAATTGAACAGCTTCCAATTTCCTGATGGAAGTCTTCCATATGCATCCCACTATTTGAAAATACAGTCTTGCAGATGCATCCCAATATTAGAAAATATTTCCTGAAATTCAGCTTAAATTTTCTTGAGCATAACTTCCTCCTAGTATTCCTGTGAAAGTTCTACTACTTCCATAGAGTTGATCAAATGCCTTCCTCTCTTTATTAAGACTTTTTAGCTCAAGGCAAAAATCAACTGTTGTGCTTTCTGTTTCTCTGTCCTTGACAGCTGATTTTCCACACTGCAATTGCAATGTCTCTACTACAGTAGGTCACCTATCATGCAGAACATAATGTATCTGTGGGTAGCACACACATTTCCTACCTTCAGTTTAGCTAAAGCAATGAAATTTGAACACAAATCAAACAGGTTAAGGCCAAATTCTATTTTTATTTATTTATTTATTTGGCTATACTTTATGGCTATAGAATCCATTGCTAACTTATTTATAAAATCTGTTCTTTCTGACACAAACGTCTGAATTATTATTATTTTTTTTTGAGTAATTGTAAGTAACATACAAACTCTTTTTTAGTTTTTCCTTAGTCAGGAAATGATGCTGTCCACCAGTACAGTCATTATCCCTGGTCTATTCTTGTTCACTCTTGTTAGAAAGCTGTTGGTTTCAGCAGATATTTCCCAAGCCATAAATCATTCCAGATTTCTATTATTTCATAATGACTTTTTATGGGATGCCTGTTTGCAGATATAGTACAGTGATTTACAGTTTCAGGTGAAGTTTTTGCTAGCAAGGTTATATAATGACAACCTAGTAAGTCTCAGTCATGCATTCTTGATTAGTTTAAGGTACAGTGCTCATTACTTATACAGTTCTAAGAAATTGTTTTATGTTGCTATGTACAAAAATGAGTTAACAAAGGCTTAGTTCAGTAAGCATAGTGTGTTGCTACATTTTTGCACATCATAAGAACAGAGTAAATAGCGCAGTTTTTATTGATTCTCAGCAACATTATAACTGAACACTTTTTTTTTCTAATTACTGCTTCTCATTTGTAATGAGTATTGTATAGCTATAAAATCAAGGAAACTGAATGGACGCAAGACATCTGTCTAGCTACAGATGAGATTTGGTATGTTTTGTTCCTGTTTTAATAAAAAGGAGAAAGTCAGATGGATAGCCTAGCATTTCAGCATTGGCTCCTGCTGCCTATGGAAAGACCAATGGTAAATTTGAGGACAAATCTCCCATTCTCTGTACCAGCGGGGCTTAAAGAAATATTTAGACAACACCTTTATATCACTTCTGGCTGATCAAAATATGGCAACCTTGGACTAAGAGATAATGACAATAATAAAATATTTAAGAGTTCTCCAACATCTTCCATCTAAGGATCTTGGAGGTCTTTACAAACATGATTAAGCTTTATAGCACTCCTGTGATAAAAGTAAGGTGATAACGTCCCTGTTTTACAACTGTGGCAATACTGATACAAGGTTTATACATTTTTCTGACAGATACATAGGGTTCTTCATTAGTAGAACACAAATCTCGTGACTCCCAGTATTATGTTTCAACCACTGAGGCAATGCTGTATGTATGTGTACATGTAGGCTACACTGTATAACCATGATGTGAGGTCTGTACAAGGGTCTATTACCGTTTCTAATGAATTGTGTATGTTCATCTACTTCTGATGACTCCTAATCATTATTTAGTCAGCTGGCTACACAATACAGTGAAGTGAGTGCTGGAGAGGATGAGGGAGGGAAGAAAGAGATGGAGTTTCCAAACACTGTGGCCCTATCCTACCTTATCCTTTAGAGTATGGAACATATTAGGGAAGAGACCATCTGCTCAAGAAACTCCCTGAAAAAGCACAAGAACAAATCCGCACCGACACACCCCTAGAACCCTGACCAGGGGTATTCTATCTGCTACCCAAGATCCATAAACCTGGAAATCCTGGATGCCCAATCATCTCAGGCATTGGCACCCTGACAGCAAGATTATTTGGCTATGTGGACTCCTTCCTCAGGCCCTACGCTACCAGCACTCCCAGCTATCTTCGAGACACCACTGACTTCCTGAGGAAACTACAATCCCTTGGTGATCTTCCTGAAAACACCATCCTAGCCACTACGGATGTAGAAGCCCTCTACACCAACATTCCACACAAAGATGGACTACAAGCCATCAGGAACAGTACCCCCGATAATGTCACGGCTAACCTGGTGGCTGAACTTTGTGATTTTGTCCTCACCCATAACTATTTCACATTTGGGGACAATGTATACCTTCAAATCAGTGGCACTGCTATGGGTACCTGCATGGCCCCACAGTATGCCAACATTTTTATGGCTGACTTAGAACAACGCTTCTTCAGCTCTCGTCCCCTAATGCCTCTACTCTACTTGCGCTACATTGATGACATCTTCATCATCTGGACCCATGGAAAAGAAGCCCTTGAGGAATTCCACCATGATTTCAACAATTTCCATCCCAACATCAGCCTCAGCCTGGACCAGTCCACACGAGAGATCCATTTCCTGGACACTACAGTGTTAATAAGCAATGGTCACATAAACACCACCCTATACCGGAAAGCTACTGGACAGTCTCTACGTAAAAGAATAAATGAACACAAATCAGATGTGAAGAATTCTAACATTCAAAAACCAGTCAGAGAACACTTCAGTCTCTTTGGTCACTCAATTATAGACCTAAAAGTGGCAATTCTTCAACAAAAAAACTTCAAAAACAGACTCCAACGAGGACTGCTGAATTGGAATTAATTTGCAAACTGGACACCGTTAACTTAGGCTTGAACAAAGTCTGGGAGTGGATGTGTCATTACACAAAGTAAAACTATTTCCCTGTGTTTATTTCCCCCTTCCCCCCGCCCCGTACTGTTCCTCAGACATCCTTGTCAACTGCTGGAAATGGCCCACCTTGATTATCGCTACAAAAGGGTTTTTTTTCTCTCCTGCTGGTAAAAGCTCACCTTACCTGATCACTCTTGTTACAGTGTGTATGGTAATACCTATTGTTTCATGTTCTCTGTGTATATAAAATCTCCCCACTGTATTTTCCACTGCATGCATCGGATGAAGTGAGCTGTAGCTCACGAAAGCTTATGTTCAAATAAATTTGTTAGTCTCTAAGGTGCCACAAGTACTCCTTTTCTTTTTGCAGATACAGACTAACACGGCTGCTACTCTGAAACATGTCTTTTTGTGATTCTACATTGATGACTGAGCCTCACTGGGTTAAGCAATTTTTGAATGATGATAAACAATAATGGTAAATTGTCATACTTTTTAACTATTACTTACAACATCTCTTCTAGTTTAGAAATAAACATCAGCAACATAAAACTATGCCTACGCTGACAGTCCACATTTTAAAAAAATAGGCAATCTAGTGCCATGCTACAGGTTTCTTAGGTAACCAACATTCAACTACAGAAGGAGAATGCATAAAATAGAAGGAAATATTCGAAGGAAAGCTGCAGCATTTCTGCATGATCAGTACTGTTCAGTGACAGTAGGTCCAGAGGAGGATTTCAGGATGTGGTTTTTCTTGTTTAATACGCTGTAATCGGATGACTACATGAAGTATTAAGCTAGTCAAATTTGGCTCTTAGCAATATATATTCTTCTAGAATTATCTCTATGAAGGCAGTTTTTCATTTATTGTTATATCCATACATTAGAGAGGTGCATTGACCTAGAGTGAAATGTTAGGTCATTTTCAGAATACCCCTAAAAAAGGACATGCACATTAGGTCATTTTTGGATCAAATGGAAAATTTTCATATTTTGTCATGCTTTGACTGGTGGTAGATGCTAATAGGTAACTTTATTTCCTAAGAGCACTATAGGTACCTGGCCTAAAGTCATATCTGATTGAGAGAGAAAAAAAATATCTAGTTATCCGTTCATCACATAACTAGGAAATATTCTGAATGGGGGGATAAGTAATTTTGGATTTATTCAAGACAATTTAGACAAATTGTTTTGAGTGGGCACCTGTAGTGAGGCGGTGTGGTACCCCACCACCTCGCCAAGGGAAGAACCCCCCCCCAGACACCAAAGTGGGCGGAGCCAGTGGATCCTGCACCCACCCCCCAGAGGTCAAGGCGCAGGACAGGAAGTAGAAAAGCCCAGTCCCGGAGCTCACGCCCGTGGCCTGGCTCCAGTTTGGGAGACCCCAGCAAGCCACGGCTGACCCGAGGACTGGCCGGACCAGCCAATGCCTGACGCTGACTGATGCACAGAGTAGCTGCCAAGCCTACCCGTCGCCGGCGACCCAGAGGAACCCATGGTGCTGGAACTCTCCGAGGACACCACCCTGACCCAGGTACCCTATGAGAGGGAGTCTGGAAGTAGCCTAGGGGCAGCCGACCCTAGTCTGGCTGCAGCGCTGCCAGAGCCAATGTCAGTGTGTTGTGGCCAGGATCCCCACTGACACAGCAGCGGATCTTCGGACACTGCTCGGGCCCCGGGCTGGGACGCAGTGGAGTGGGTGGGCCTGCGTCCCACCTGCCACCCACCTTGTGGTTCGCAGTCTCCCCCTCCCCCGGTTGCTAAAGCTAGGAGACTGGGGTTTGCTGTGGAACTATTTTGCTCAGCCCCTGCCTGAGGGCCTGAGCTTCTGACTGTTTGCTACTGCGCCCTGACCCAGGGCCTGGGCTTACCTTGAACTCTTTGCTCAGTCCCTCTCTGAGGGCCTGAGCCACTGACTGTTTGTTTGCTGCCCGCCCTGACCCAGGGCCTGGGTTTATACTGAACTGCTTGCGGGGCCCAGCCTGAAGGTCTGGGCCATAGACTGGGTAATCCCCAGCCCAGCAGAGAGTGTAGTGAGGCGGTGTGGTACCCCACCACCCTGCCGAAAGACGAGCCCCAGCTGAGTTCCCTTACACCACCCCTATAATGGGATTCCCTGCCACTGGCTCCATGTAAGTTTTCATCCAGTGACCCCTAGCCTGCTAACATGTAAGCTGATGGAAAAACTGATTTCCCTCTACCTGTTTTGTTCAACAACAGCATTAATGATCTGGATGATGGGATGGATTGCACCCTCTGCAAGTTTGCACATGACACTAAGCTCCTGGGGGAGAGGTAGATACACTGGAGGGTAGGGATAGGGTATAGAGTAACCTAGAAAAATTGGTGGATTGGGCCAAAAGAAATCTGATGAGGTCCAACAAGGACAATGCAGAACTGGCTAAGCAGCAGTTCTGCAGAAAAGAACCTGGAGATTACAGCGGACAAGAAGCTGGATACGAGTCAACAGCGTGCCCTTGTTGCCAAGAACGCTAACGGCATATTGGGCTACATTAGTAGAAGCATTGCCAGCAGATCGAGGGAAGTGATTATTTCCCTCTATTCAGCACTGGTGAGGCCACATGTAGAGTACTGCATCCAGTTTTGGCCCCCCTGCTGCAGAAAGGATGTGGACAAATTGGAAAGAGTCCAGCAGAGGGCAACAAAAATGATTAGGGGGCTGGGGCATATGACTTATGAGGAGACGCTGAGGCTGGGTTTATTTAGTCTGCAGAAGAGAAGAGTGAGGGGGGGATTTGATAGTAGCCTTCAACTACCTGAAGGGGGGGGTCCAAAGAGGATGGAGCTAGGCTGTTCTCAGTGGCGGCAGATGACAGAACAAGAAGCAATGGTGTCGAGTTGCAGTGGGGGAGGTCTGGGTTGGATATTAGGAAACTCTCTTTCACTAGGAGGGTGGTGAAGCACTGGAATGGGTTACCTAGGGAAGTGGTGAAACCTCCATCCTTAGAGGTTTTTAAGGCCCGGCTTGACAAAGCCCTGGCTAGGATGATTTAGTTGGGGTTGGTCCTGCTTTGAGTAGGGGGTTGGACGAGATGACCTCCTGAGGTCTCTTCCAACCCTAATCTTCTTTGATACATGGCTGCTCCTGTATCCCCAGCTATACCAGGATAGTACATGGATTTACAGCACAGGGGCTCTTGCACAAACCCTCTATTGTGCACATTACTCCTCTTCCTTATTGTGAAGGAGTCAACAGCATGGTGTAGCTTATTGCTCATGAATCTGTCTGTGACTGAAAGGCATTTTCTCATTGCAAGGTAATGTGGAATGTCAGATTTTCAATGTCATCTGTTTCCCCACGGCTATTTTCTACTTCGGCGCTGGCAGCACTGGCTCTGCTGACAGTAAATTGTAGAACTGACTGGTAGGGGATGTGCATAGATCTTGATATTAGGATGTGTTTCTGAAGCAGCCTGATTTTTATAAACTAAACAAAATGCTAGATCATTATAAGGCTACAGAGCTCTGTGGTGGTTAATTAACGTGATGTTCACCCCAGGATGTGGAAAATGTCAGTTTTCATTGACGGCAGCCGTGATGAGCCTGGGTATTAGGTCACAGGTGTGAGTAGGGCACTAAACCATTATCATGGTGAGAAAAGAGGAGGAGAAAGAGGTCATAAAATCAAAGCTGCTGAGCTTACAATAGATAGTTATTTTGGAAGTACTTTGTTTTTACTTTTGGGTGGTATATGCAAGCCCATGCTCATATGATTTGCCAGAATAGTTTGCAAATATTGGTGTTAGTGCATATGGGATTTAATTCACTGCCCCGTGCATCAAGCCTTGTTCATTAAGATTATTGGTGGAGTTTTTTTAATACTTAGTTTATCATGACATTCAACTAGATGATCTTACATGTGCTGCAGCGGTTGTGATGCCTGTAGTGAAAAATGATGTGTCCCTTACAGGATAGGTGCCAACTCCATGGGGCTGGTGCACCCACAGCAAAAAATATAGTGGTTGCTCAGCACCCACCGACCGCTCCGCAGATCAGCTCCTCCCGCTTCCTCCCAGCACTTCCTGCCTGCTGCAATCAGCTGTTCAGCACCATGCAGGAGGCTTTTGTGGGGGATGGGGAGGAGCAGGGGCAGGGGCAGGAAGAGTGAGGGGTCGGAAAGAGATGGGGTATGGGTAACCCCTTCGGGGAAGGGGTTAAGTGAGGGCAGGGCCTGGGGAGAAGCGGGGCTCCAGCACCCCTGGGAAAATCAGAGTTGGCACCTCTGTATTTCAGTGTCCCCATACATTTGTGTAACTGTTGTGCAAAATAATATTTACATCCAAGCCTGAGAAGCTTTGGGGCAGGGTGGCTTTCATCCCAGAAAGATAAAAGGAGCAGTTGTAGTCCTAGCTTAACCTAAATAATTAAATATGCCGGGGAGACAGAAATCCTGGAAGACAGAATTAGGGAAGTAAATAGATCAGCAGACTGAAAACAGAATGTGCTAACTAAGATAAGTAAATGAGTCAGCGAGCTAAGAAACAGAATGTCTGACCTAGCTAAGGGACGGGAATGCCCAGAGAACCATTTACAAAGAATAAGATACAATGGATAAGATAAGTTGGAAATGTAAAAATGAGGTAAAGAGTAGATCAAACATGATCAGTGCTTGGACAAAGCATGCTGTATGGCAATTGGGGATTCTACAAAGAAACGGAGACAATCTCAAAATATGTAATGCAATATTGTAGTAAATGCAATGAAATGTGTAAATGTATATGAAGGGGGAGAGGGTTTCTGTGTAATTTTAGATCTGTGATGTTTTCTGCATCCATCCCCTGTGTTTGGGTCTGATCAACTCAGTAGAGCATTGCTGTGTGTCAAATAAAGATACCTGGCTGATCAAGTCTGGAATTTCACTGAGTTCTTGGGAAGCCTAAGGGAAAGAGGTCTCGAAGGAAATCCCAAGAATAGTTTCATTCCTTGCGTTATGTTGCTATTCTGAATGGCCCAAAGCACACTGTGCACAGCCTGATTTGAAAAATATGCAGCAGTGATGTCACTGTTTTCTCATTTCCTCCTTTCTACCACAACCCCTGGCATTGCATTATCCTTTTTTACTTCAATCCTCTCGGTCACCTAAAAGCATCATCCAATATGTCAGTAGAGAGACATCTAGAATAATATGATTTTAAGCAATTTAGCTGAATTAGTTAGGGTTTTCAATTGTGTGTGTTAGGAGAAGACCCATTCTATGCACATTACATACTCCTCTCCTCTATATGTCTGTTTTAACAGATTGAAAGTGTTGGCTACCAGTTAAATTAAATCTCCTTGCACTCTACTTCTCTTCCTTCCACTTCCAAATGTTTCTGCCATATCTTGAATCAGTTTGGAAGCTGGAACTGGTGCTGAAGGTGGCTGCCTGCTTAGTAAGCAAGGCAACTTATAGAAAGCACATGACACCTGTGCTCCAGGATCTCGTGAGGTTCCACATAGATTTTAAGGTGTTGGTTTAGAGCTATGATTCGGGGGCCAATTTATCTGAGAGATCATTTCTCTCCTCGGGAAGTTCTGATGCTCGATTTCCCCCCAGATATAAGACAAAGTGTCAAGGCATTCTCTATGTAACCTATTGGTTAAATCAGTGGTTTTCAAACTTTTTTTCTGGGGACCCAGTTGAAGAAAATTGTTGATGCCCCTGACCCAACAGAGCTGGGGATGAGGGGTTTGGGGTGTGGGAGGGGCTCAGGGCTGAGGCAGGGGATTGGGGCATGGGGTTGGGGCGTGGACTTACCTCCGGCAGCTCCTGGTCAGCAGTGCAGCCAGGGTGCAGAGGCAGGCTTCCTGCCTGTCCTGGCACCACGGACCACACTGCACCCTGGAAGCAGCCAGCAGCAGGTCTGGCTCCTAGGTGGAGGAGCACAAGCAGCTCCATGCGACTCTTGCCCACAGGCACTGCCCCCCCCCCCAGCTCCCATTGGCCAGGAATGGAGCCAGTGCTCAGGGCAGGGATAGCACACGTAGCCCCATGGCCCCCCTGCCTCGAAGCCAGACCTGTTGATGGCCACTTCCGGGGCACAGCGCAGTGTCGAAAAATGTAGGCACTAGCCTGACTTAGCTGGGCAGCACCACGGACGGGACTTTTAACATCCCAGTTGATGGTGCTGACCAGAGCAAAGCGACCCGGCACCTTACATGCCGCAACCCAGTACTGACCCACGGTTTGAAAAACACTGGCTTAAATCACCGTCCGAACCAGATGATTGAAGGATATCTAAAGTAATACCGATTTATTTATTTATTTTTATGGTGCCAGAGGTGATCCTGGTAATTACAGGGTGACAAGCCTAATTACAGTATGAGGCAAATTGGTTGAAACTATAGTAAAGAACAGATTTATCGGACACCTAGATGAAGACAATATTTTAGGGAAGAGTCAACACAGCTTGTGTAAAGGGAAATTATGCCTCACCAATCTATTAAAATTCTTTGAGGGAGTCAACTAGCTTGTTGATGAGGCTGATCCAGTTGATATAGTGTATTTGGTCTTGCAGAGAGTCTTTGAGGTCCCACACTAAAGGCTCTTAAGCAAAGTATAAGCAATCATGGGATAAAAGGGAAAGTTCTTTCACAGATCAGTAACTGGATAAAGATAGGAAACAAAAGATAGGAATAAATCGTCAATTTTTACAATAGAGAGAGGTAAATAGCAGGGTCCCCCAAGGTTCTGTATTGGGAACTGTGGTGTTCAACATATTAATAAATCATCTGGAAAAACAGGTGAATAGTGTGGTGGCAAAATTTGCAAACAATACAATATCACTCAAGATAGTTCAGTTCAAAGCTGAACCAGAATATACATACCAGAATCAAAATGTTCTTGTAACCTCCTTGCCATTTGGAATTGAGGGTTTCATTGGTCACGCACCATGTACCACTTAGCTGATAAAATCTTGTAAAAACACCATGGGTCCAGTATTACTGAAGATAGTATATCTCTGCCAGGGGATAGGATGACCTCTTCACTTAAGGATACAAACAATTTTTAAGGTCATAATGATGAATCCAATAAGCTGGGGACAACAAATCACATCAGTTCCTCCCCCTCTGCACATCCTCTTCTTCCTGGCGAAGCAGGAACTTTGTTTCCCATCAGCCCTCTCCCTTCCTGTTGCTCTTCCCTTTCCTCTGGCCAGGTAAGGTGAAGGGTCCTGAACTGGGAAGTTCCTGGGTTCTGTGGGGAAGCAACAGCTGCATGGTATGGCAGGAACTGGAGAGAAGCTGGATGCAAAGAGGAACCCCCAGGAACTATATACAGAGCCACATATCAAACAAGCTATGACTGCTGGACATCACAGTTAAGTGCAGGTCTGTGTAGGACTTATAGGAGAGCAGCAGAGCAGTGTGTCAATGCAGAGGAGCCCCAATGAAAGATACAAACTGATCCTGGCTGGGAAACCTGCAAGTGCCTATTCACTTGAATAGAGACTGGACTGGAGAGAGGCTCTGGTTGGCACCGCCGACCAGGCACCCAGGGCTAAGACAGTTTCCCTGCCTGCCCTAGCTCTGCGCAGCTCCGGGAAGCAGCTGCCAGGTCCCTGCAGACCCTAGGCACTGGGACAGCCAGGGAGTGGGAGGTGCCACACACTGCCCCAGTGCCTGCTCCGCAGCTCCCATTGGCTGGGAACCGCAATCAATGGGAGATGAGGGGTGTGGCACCTGCAGGCATGAAGCCAGCACACGCCACCAGAGCTGCCTGGCTGCCCATGTGCCTAGAGGCCACAGGGACCTGGCGGCTGCTTCCTCAGAGCCGCAGTAAGTGCCACCGGGACATCTTCCACCCCTGCACTCCAATCCTTGCCGTAGCCTGAAGTTCCCTCCCAAACCCCTCATCCCCCGCCTCACCCCCTGCACCCCAATGCCCTGCCCCAGCCCAGACTCCCGCACCCCCAAACCCCTCATCACTGGCCCCACCCCTGCCAGAGCCTTCATCACTGCACCCCAACCCCCAGCCTAGCCCAGAGCCCCCTCCCACACCCCAAACTTCTCATCCCTGGAGCCAGCCCAGAGCCCACACCCCTCCATGCTCCAGACCCACCTTCTGCATCCCCGAGCCTGCACCCCCAGCCCACATTCCATGCCCCCTCCCGCGCCCAATACCCTGCCCCAGCCTGTTGAAAAGTCAGTGAGGGTGGGGAAGAGTGAGTGATCCTCTGCTCCCCCAACTTTTGTTTCTGACTCATCTCTAGAGAAGGAAGGAGACAACATTTTCAAGCTGTAAATAATGCTAATAGCTATATGAGGCAAAGTGATTAATGGAATTCAGAGAATTCCTATTCTGCAGAATACTAATAATGTCTGTAATATAAAATCCATAATATCATATTCCATAGCATTAATTCCTGAAACATTATTTAGTCAGATATAGCGAGCTTGTGCTAAACACATTAGCTAACTTGTAACATCATCAAAAAGATAATGAGCCACCTGGTTTTTTTCCCCCATGAACAGGATACCATTTTGATCATTTGCACTAAATATCTAATTTGAAATTGCAAATGTATTAATATTATCTCAAATTTCCTTGAGATATCTGTATATCATTCTTTCTAGCCATTGAATCATTGATTGTTAAACAGTTGTTTGACATATTATGCAGAAGTAGTATTCTTTGGGTAGCACAGAAAATTCAGGCATCAAGTATTTAAGTAGTATTTAAGATCAAATTTTTCAATTTTCTTTCAAACCTGTCCATATATGTGCAAGTCTAAAATAGCTTGTCTGAGATTTGAATTGTGCATATAAATGATAATTGCATGTCAAAATCAGGTAACCATCGCGGTACTTGCTTTAAGTGAACAAATCTAAATTTTATGTTAATAGAAAATCAAATGCATTCTTCAGTTACACAAATTTAGAGGTCACTCTTTAAACTGTGACCCTTCTTGTCTAAGTAAGAATATTGGACTGTGTTGAAGTGGGAAGTTTATGCAGTTGATCCTTTTAGAACATTTGCCATGTACAGGCATTAACATCATTTAACTGACCACCTGAAAATACTTTACTTTATTATTTTAAACATCTGGTACACTTAAAAATTTCTTACTCTTTTGTCCATAATATGTACACTATAATGCACTCTGAATATATATTCAGGTTTAGAGATACTGTGGCTTTGCAAAGAGTCGAATAATGTGAGGAAACATTTTAGCAGTATTTTACACTGGTGACATTAGTATGAGGTAGTGTATATTGGAATAATTTTATCCTGAGGACTTCTGAGGTTGTGTATTAAAAAAAAACCCTTAGTTGGATTCCTGGTGATCTGGTTAATGGTTCCATGTCACTTTACACAAAAGCATTGGTTTCCTGCAGTGTCCCAAGTTGCCCCTCATAAGAGTCTGTTTGGGAAGCTACAAACCCACAGACAAATGTATAGCTCAGTTTCGTTTCACGTGGTGCACCAATTTAGAAATGTGAGCGTTTGGTAGGCGAACCACACATTCTGAGCCAATTTACGAGCCCAGGGTGATACCAAGCTCAATGAAGGAAATAAAGATTGGACTAGGCTAGGAAAATATGTACAGTCTACAAGGCCAATGGAGCAGCAGAGATACAAAGACTGCTGTACACATCTGGTAAACAGTTTTGTTTTTTGCATGGAAATAACTACCACCATAGGAGCTCCCATGAGATTTGGGACAATTGCTGCTCTTCTTGGAACTCCAGGACATAAGCACCACAGCTGTGCAAATCGCATCCAGTCCCCCAGTATTAGATGCTATAGAGACCTTTACCAATCTTGATGTGGTTTTACTGTCTGAGCTTACCATATCAGGACTTATTGGTTTGACCCCAAATCTTGTATTTTTCTTAGGCCTGTCACTGTACGAGTTTTCATTTTGGGGTTTTTGTTGGGGGGGGGATGTGTTTTGTTTGTAACAAAGGGCATAATACTACAACAAAATACAAGATTTTATAACTATGCTACAGTGCTATTCTCCAATGCAGGCACAAATTTAGCATTCGGGTATATCATGAAGCAGCATACTTCGAGAGATTGTGAATCTCAGCTGTGAGATTGAAATTCTGGAATTTTATTGCCATAATACCATATAAATGGATGCAGTTTATTTTGTATTTGCTAATAGGACAAACAGTTTGAGAAATACCATAAGAACATCCCTGAGTGTTTCAGAACGGGTGAATTTAGAGCACATGGAGATCTTTTTCTATACAAACGTATCAGTGACTGAGTCACTATAGCTCTTCCTATTCCTCAGCTGATCTGTAATTTTCTTCCCTTATCCATAAATGAAAAGATGTAATTAGACAGGCATA
The DNA here is from genome assembly GCF_965140285.1 of Lepidochelys kempii. Lineage (NCBI taxonomy): Eukaryota > Metazoa > Chordata > Testudines > Cheloniidae > Lepidochelys > Lepidochelys kempii. The sequence goes on from NC_136388.1 coordinate 72,705,021, forward strand.
GGTAGCACTACTATATTATTCCATTTCTTTATGTGTAATACCTTCTGCAAGTCTGTCTTTGTGTGTTGACTTTATAACAGAAGGCTTTTGATAGCTTAATGCTCTGTTCAATAGTGGAGAAAAGAATGTGTGGCAACTGGATGACACTAAGGGTATGTCTACACTTACTGTGGATCAACGCTGTGGCGATCGATCCCCTGGGGGTTGATTTAGCGGGCGTAGGGAAGACCTGCTAAATCAACCGCAGATCGCACTCCCATTGACTCGAGTGCTTCACTGGAACAAGAAGCATAAGGTGAGTTTCTCCCATCGACCCAATGTGGAGTTGACACCGCAATAAGTTGATCTAAGCTACATTGACTCCAGCTATCTGAGTTGCGTAACTTAGGTCAACTTAACCCCATAGTGCAGAGCTGCCCTAAAGAGTAACTGTTTCATTATTTTTCCAAAACTGGCAAATACCAGTATTTCGCATTTTACACAGTGCTTAAATATGTACATGAATAAAGTGGTCTTGGCTTTATATTGGACTATTCTTCCTGCTTTATCAAGGTCAATAAGTGTTTATATATCACAATAACTTTTGAAAAAAGAAAAGTAGTACTTGTGGCACCTTAGAGACTAACAAATTTATTTGAGCATAAGCTTTTGTGAGCTACAGCTCACTTCATCGGATGCATTCAGTGGAAAATACAATGGGGAGAACATGAAACAATAGGTGTTATCATACACACGGTAAGGAGAGTGATCACTTAAGATGAGCTAATACCAGCAGGAGAGCGGGGGGCGGGAGAAAACCTTTTGTAGTGATAATCAAGGTGGGCCATTTCCAGCAGTTGACAAGAACTTTTGAGTAACTCAGTTTAGGATCTGTGACACATTTTAGAAATCCGGTGGGGTCTGTCTTTGTCAGTACTGGTACTGTTCTTTTCAACCACCATACTGCTTACAGCAGGGGATCTTATGGGTTCTACTTGTGTATTTAGGTCCTCAATTCATCATTCCACTTTTTCCTCTATAAGGGCTTGACTTTGCATCTCATCTTCTGTAATCCCGTGCTAGTATGATGTACACATGCTTCATAGAAACATGACAAGACTACATGACTGTGTGCACCCACATTAAAGGGTAAGATTGTACTCTTTGAGGTTAACATGCTTATACTCTTCAAAATGCTAGTACAATTTTGAATTGGAATCTCCCTCACAACTTTGCCTTATTAATGCAATTCCCCTGTGCAGTTCTACAATGACTTAGGAACACAGATCTATAATTTTAAAACGTCTTGAGGACTGTTTTAAAGAACTGTTTGTTCTTGAACAGGAGTCTAAGGAAACAACTGGAAAGTTACTGGGATATTTAGGTTTGTTTATATTGACAGTTACATTGACTGCGGCCCACACCACTTCCCACAGCTCCCATTGGCCAGGAACGGCAAACCACGGCCACTGGAAGCTGCGAGCGGCCGTGCCTGTGGATGGTCAATGTAAACAAACTGTCTGGTGGCCTGCCAGCAGATTACCCTGACAGTCCACGTGTGGGCCACAGGTTACCCACCACTGCGCTATATCCATCACTTACTGGAATATATAAATGCAACTTGTTAAAATTCTCAAATCATATAAAATTATTTACTATAATACATGTGACTTATTTAATCAATATTGTGCTTTTGTATTTTCACTGTTTAAAATAAATTCCATAATCAGGGGGCTCCATTCATAAACATCGCTAAAGAATGACATACGATGCAAAAAATGTCATAGATGAACACAGGGGGCAAACGTTCTGTTGGTGTACATTGGTGTAGCTGCAGTAATTTACACTGATAGAGACTGTGTTTTAGAAGTTGCATGTGGGGTTTTTTTGTTTTTTTTTAAAGGGAGCACCAAATTGCTTATACTCTATCGTAGTAAGCCATGTATTAAGGAAAACTTTTTTTTTTATCATAAGCTAGTCGATGTTATGACTTCTGTGAGGTGGATAACATTTGGGCAGCCACTTATGATTTATGCAACAAAAATAAATGGCAAAAGGATCCGTAAAGCAAAAATGGCAATTTTGCAACATTGCATTTGAAGGAATTGAGCTGTGACCTAGTGTCAAAAATAGATCAGTTGATGATTGCTTATATCAAAGGTTGCTGGGCGCATAACGTGCCGATACTGAATATGTTTCTTCTCCTGAGTTGGATTAATAACCTTGTCTTATATACTGAATGAGGAATGGCTACAGATTATTAAAAATTAAATTTCAATGTGATAGCAAATATGTGTTAGACTTTTTGGAGTACAGCTCTTCCCAAATGTTTGGGATTTGGTGTTGACAATCCTCAAGAGTGCAGTAAATTTCTGTCTGAAATCCATAGTGGAATCTGAGCATGACTTAAGTATCATGAGCCAGATTTTCAACATACCCCATCACCCAGCAGCTCTTGGACACTGACCACCTTCGAACATCTGGCCTCTTCGCTTAGGTGCCTACTTGGGAGCTCAGCAATTTTGTAAATCTAGCACTTTCAGAATTGCTAGTGCTGACATCTCCTGTGATGCTTTGCATCCAAAGTCCTCAACACTTTACAGACAATGAATCAAGCTGGACAACATTCCTATGAGAGGTATTATTAGCCCTATTTTACAGATGATGAAAGAGAAGCACAGATGTTGAGTGGCTCAAAGTCAGACAGGAAGTTTGTGACAGAGCTGGGAATGGAACCCAGATCTAATCTAATTCCCAGTCCTGCTAACTTATGCCTTAATCACACAACTATCCTCTTTCTCTTTACATATAAAATAAATACATTTTGGTTTTGGAAAAAACATAAATATCAGAGGAGTGGTGCAATAGCTGGTTAAAATGCAGTGCACACATCTTTGGGTTCATGGACACAAAAGCAGTCACGAATTCTTAGTAACAGAGAAACCTAGCTTTGCACAGCAGGGGTAAAGGGACATTAAAGTTTCTTGTGGGATTTCTGGGAGGAAAAAGTAATGTTCTGCCTTTTGAGGCAATATAACTTTGTGAAGTTAAGATGGAGACCTTCCCCTTCCTTTGGGACTAGCATTTAAACTTCAGCTCCAAAGATTAGGAAAAAGCAGATGTGTTCCAAAGGTAGCACATGACATAACACCAGTATCAGTGAACTCCAGCTTATCCACAGTTCAGTGCTGATGGCAGCTTTAGATATTACATGTTCTTCCATAAAAGCAGTGGGATTGAGCATTCCCCAGAATAGGAACTAGGATTTGGAAGTGGGAATTAAAATTAATATTTTTAGCTTAATGCATTGGACCACATTGTAGCACTGCTATTATCTAAAGCTAACAAAAATGATATTAAATTACTTATAAAACAAGCATATACTTTTGTTCTCATAAAATATTGCCATATGTCTTTATCTTAAATTACTGTAATGTACAATTATGTACATATTTACTCAGATTAACATACAACTTTCCTGTGCATTGGGTGCTTCTCCCATAAATTAAAAAACACAACATAACCAAAGGGCTGCCCATACCTGTATGCATTTCAGCCCATAGCCTCCTGAACAGCCTCAGAGAGAGAGAAATATGAGCTTAGAAGCATGCCCTACAAGTTAAAAGATCTGGGCACAAGCAGATGAAGAGTGCCTCTGCTGAACATCTCTGCCCCTCAAGGCATACTGCCACAGGTGAGATCTCTTGCGTAACCAAGAATTAAATATTTAAAAATACCTTTTTACAACTCTCTATTGCAAATAGATATTGTAACTGCTTAGAACATTGCACCAAGTATTTAAGTAGTTTCAGCTCATTTAACCACGCCTCATGGTAAAAATACAAAATTTAAGTTCCCCATAGTACTTGGCTTATGTATCAAATCATTCCATTTGAGCTGAATAAAATGTTCAACACTCGATAATACCCTTATTTGAGCATCCAGAATGAGGGTCATTTGCAGAGCCTGCCCTTTCTCATTGCATCATTTCAGTACATTTCCTGAATGTAAACAAAGGATGATCAAGAAGCAAAAGTACATGAGTCTGCAAAGGACTTACTATTGCAGTATATCCAATCAAGTAGAAAAAGAAAATATTTGGTATCTTTCATCATAGTTCAAGATCTATTTCCAGATCATATCTGTCTTGTACTAACCAAACCTGAATGCATTTTAGGACATGACTCAACCCTGTTGTAAGTATAGATTTTTTTTTAATGGCAATCAAATAACATTCTGAGCCCACATCTTCTAATAAAGTTGGCAATAAAACATCTTAAATATTCTTTCTTTCTTTTTAGGTTGATGTAATAATGACACATACTAATTAGGTTGAAATTATAAACATTTGTATGCTAATAGTATAAATTAGCACCAGCTGCGATCAGAAAGTATTTCCAGCATGGTATTAATTTGTACCCTTATTGGGAGTTAATAGGATTATTCCTTCTTCCAAAGCACCTACAATGAGCACTGTCAGAAACATAATGCTGGGCTAGCAGTCTATTCCAATATAGCATTTCCTATGTTCTTATGAATGATATAGACACTGACCATCTTAAAAGAAGAAAAAAAAAAGTTTTGAATAAGATCTTTGAGGCACTATACATGTGTAAATTATAACAGTATTAATATTTTCTCCAAACATTTTCTGTGTTTGGCCTTTATCCAAAACCTTCAGGTCTCTCTTCTGTGTGACTATTTTTATTCCTGCTCTAGAAATAGCCTCAATTATTTAAACATTCTTCTTGTGCACAGCTTTCCAACTGAAACAGTGGTTAGTCCAAAAGCCTCATTGCTGTGCATTTCTTATGTGTGATTTCAGTAGCTCTTGCATCCTAAGCCATTTCTCTGTGACAAGGACATTTTGAAATTTTTCCACCCTGCTTCGCTTGTCAGGCTAGAATATAAGCAGAAAATAAACCTCAACTAGAAATGAATGCCAAACAATGCAAAAATGACAGTTTCATCAGATTGATGATGACTAAAATGATTTCCCACAAGCATCAAAGCCCTCATTACAAGTAGCAGACATTGTAGGCTGGGAAAACAAAAATATTCTAGGTTGGATGTTTTCCCCCCTGACTATTAAGAACTGCAGAGCAGTTTATATTTACATAGATGAGTTAATTTGACATTTAATTTATATTCCAGTATAAATGATGCATGATGACCATGTTGATATCATCTGATGTCACAGCTCTCTCATTATTCTAGATTTTTCCTTGATTCAGCTAGAGTACAAGATTAAACAGAGTCTGTAGCTTTCTTATTTAAAATAAATGAGTTAAATGCATTATCAGTGAGGTCTTACTTTTTTTGCTATGACTTTTTCTACTATACAGTTAACACTGTTAAATGGCAGCTAATATTTAAAAGTATATATTTAAAAGTAATTTTGTTTGAGTTTTTGGTTATCCCCCCCCCCCTTGAATTCACACTTGAATCTGCTACATGGTTATGCTACGAATGCTATAAATAGAGCTGTGATAAAATGTCAACAAAATCCCAAACCATGTGAATGTTAACTCCTTTTCAATTTAATGACCCTTTTATGTGAACCTGGGCAGACTCATGATTTTGTATTGTTACCCAATTTGTGCACACGATCTACTGAGACAAATAGAAAGCACACATAATTAATGATTTCACGTTCTTGACATGACACTTGTCAGTGTCAGCTGAGTTTGGCTTTCAATTTGTTTCCATTGCTTGAGACCTGAAATTCTCAGGGATGTGAATGTGCCTGGCCAAAAAAAACAAACTCTTTCCAGGAACTCATATGGGGCTGTGCAAAACTTGGTGATTCTGCTCTAACTATATATCCTATTGGAACTCATTTTGTGGAACCAAAAAAAATTTAAGTGAGGTATTTAATGTCTGATGGTTTAGAATTTGCTTATGACTGAAATATCTTGTTAAAATATGTCATGACAATATAACCAGCTAAATCTTCAGCTGTAGCAGAGCAGAGCTTGGCAAAAGGTGATGAAACCACCTTTCTTTCCCCAGGCACTGTTCCCTCTAAGCTGTGCATGTGTGCCTGTGCACACAGATCCTAAACCCCGCACACACAGCGAAACACCGCGCGCACATTTGTCCCACGTCCTGATCGCACATCAGTCGGGACGCCCTTTGTCCCGATATTGGGAACCACTCACCATCACCGCTAATGTCCCAGGGCTGGCATGGCAGTGCTTCCTGGGGCAACTCCCAGCGGTGCGTCCGCCCGCCAGCAGGAGCCTGCAGTGCAGGCAGTTCCTAGGCACAGAGGCAAAGGGGATCTCAGTGTGCTGCACCAGCTCCCTCCTGCCCAATCAGAGCTGCGGGGTGGGGCTTGCAGGCACTGGCAGTGGGCAGAGAGCCCTCGGGCCCCCCCAACCCAACCCAACCCAACCCTAGGAGCCAGCGGGACCTGCTGGCTCTTAGGGTCTCTGCGCGTTGCTGGCGCCTGCAAGCCCCGCTCCACGGCTCTGGCAGCTCCCATTGGCGCTTTTCTCGGCCAATGGGAGCCATGGAGCTTGCACTTGTGGTGGGCACAGCACGTGGAGAGGCTGGAGACACCTCCCCCACCCCCCTTGCCATTCTGACCCTAGGAGCCAGAGACCTCTCAGCAGGGCTGGTGAGTACGGCCAGGGAAGGGGGCAGGGCATGATGGAGTGAGTGTCTGGGAGGTCTGTGGTGGGGTCCTGGGCTGTGAGGTGTGCAGGGCGCTGGGTAGTGGGAGGAGGTTTGTGTGTTTTGGGATGCTAGGCAGTGGGGGAGATCTGTCTGTGTCAGGACACTGGGCAGTGTGGGTCTGTGTGGGGCATTGTTTAGTTGTGGTGATGGGGCTGTGGGGAAGGGCACTGGGAGGGAGGGAGGAGAAATCTGTGTGTATTGGGAAACTAGCGAGTGGGGGGTTCTGTGTGAGGTGCTGGGCGGCTGTGGGAGCGCTGGGCAGGGGTGGTGGTGTGCATAGCACTGTGCATTTGTGGTGGAAAGTTGGGGGGCATTGTGGGGGGGCTCTGGACATAGTGGGTTGAGGGGGTGCAGGTCAGGGGAGCTATGTGGCTCTCTTCTCCCCCCACCCCGCTCGCCCAATGTGTCCTGATATTTCACACTTGCGATCTGGTCGTCCTATTTATGGGCGACTTTTGACATTGTTTGCCCACTATCTATCAACACAGCTAGATTCTACTAGCTGGCAAGTGGGGGAAAGGGAAAGGAGGGCAATGAATCGTACCCCTCCTCGCCAGCATTTTGAACATGGAACATTGAGCACGTCGGGATGGTCAGGACCCACACATCTCCTTGCAGTCTGTTCATTTGGCTGTGTACAAACTCAAGTATGTGTGAATAAGTCAAAATGCCTGGCTGTAGTTGCTAAGGAACTGCAAAGATTTTCCAGAAATGAACAAAGGTAAGTGTTGTTTTCATGACTGAAATCTTTCAAAGGCATTGGACTTCATACATTTACTCATGATGTTTTACCATTTTCCCGCTTTTTTTTGCTGCAGATGCATGGACATGATCGGAGCTATACACAAACTTCCGGTATCCTGATCTGAATGAACTCCCGTTTGCCCTTTTGTCAAGTCACACTGTTAAGCACATTGAAATAGTAGCCATAAAATAAAAGTGGTTTATTTAAAATTAATAATCTGGTAAAAAATCAATCCCAAAATGTTACTCTAGTGGTCTAAAGCATAAAAGAACAGCAACTTCATTTAAATCTGAATGGCTGGATGAGACTATAGAGACGGTTACACCAAAGTCACATAGTGTAATGCTTGTTAAACTTCATACAATATTCATATATAATGAGGACAACGGAGTGGTTTGTGTATATTGTCGAGAAGCCAGAGCTTCGGGAGAATTTTCAACAGGAAGAATATGGAACAATGTATGGAAGTTGGATTTCTTAAAGCGTCATCTGTCAAGTCGCGTATAGATGGTGTAACAAGACTTAAAAACAAAAACCCTTCCTTAAGGAGCGGATTGCTTAGCATGATTCTTGAAAGTCCAGCTGAAAAGCTGAGGAGGCAAATTAATCTTGAACGCAAGCACTCTAACCCAGAAGAAATCAAGGCACTTATTACAGTGTGCTGTTGGCTATTAAAATGAACAGCTCAGTACTTTCTTTTCAGGATATTAATGACCATATGGAAAAGTATATGCGCATACCAGTGAGCTGGAAAAATAAAAATTATGCTTTTGAATTTCTTGAAATTATCAACTGCATTGTCCAAAATGACCTCATGCATGAAATAGCATTGGCAATGTTTCACACTCTAGCTGTTGATGAAAGCACTGATATATTCATTAAGAGACACTTGATACTCTACTTTAAATATAGATCCATAAATTCTGCAGACTATAAAACTTTGTTTGGTGGACTATTACGATTGCGAGAATGTGATGCTGTTTCAACAGTGTCTGCAATCAAAGAGTTTTATAAAAAACATCAATTTGATCTAATGAAAATGGTGATGTTCACATCTGATGGTGCCTCCGTGATGTTGGGCAAACTCAATGGCGTGGCAGATCAGCTGAAACGTGATATTCCACACTTAGTCAAGCAACATTGCGTTGCACGCCGGGAAGACTTGGGGACTTCCGATGCATGGAAAGAGGTCAAGCTGATAAGAGACATCGAAACCTTAATGAGAATTGACTACAAGGTGTTCTGTCGGTCATCCCGAAGAAAATGCAAATTTCAGGAAATAGTGGATGCTTCTGAATGTGAGTCAGTGGCTTTCAGGCCACTCAATGAAGTGTGCTGTTTATCTAGGCACTTTGCACTTCGAGCAATTATTCGCAACCATAATCCTCTTCTGGAATATTTTGAGTAAGACAAAGATACTGATCCAGTTTTTAAACACTGCCACAAAAAGCTGAATACTGTGGAATACCAAATAACATTAGAAGTTTTGAATGATGTTGTGTTGTAACTGGCTTCACTATCCAAACTGCTCCAGAAACAGGGCCTTACACCTCTTGAAACATTTCACCTTGCCCGAGGTAAACTGAACAAGATCAAAAGACAGTACCTTGGAGATTTGTCTTATGGAATGACAAAGTTAAGGGTATCTTAGATATGAGCTCTCAAGAAAATAATGAAATTGATACCAGTTCCATAATAACTTTCATAAACATCTTGTGTGCACATTTGGCAGACAGGTTTCCAGAGGATGAAGTCCAGGAGTGGTCCGCTTTTGATTGTGCAGCAATAGTTAAGTGTGACTTCAATTTTGGAATTCATCAGGTCAAATCCCTATGTTCAAAATACAAAGACTTTCTTGCTGAAAGAAAAGGAGTACCTGTGGCACCTTAGAGACTAACCAATTTATTTGAGCATAAGCTTTCGTGCGCTACAGCTCACTTCATCGGATGCATACTGTGGAAACTGCAGAAGACATTATATACACAGAGACCATGAAACAATACCTCCTCCCACCCCACTCTCCTGCTGGTAATAGCTTATCTAAAGTGATCACTCTCCTTACAATGTGTATGATAATCAAGTTGGGCCATTTCCAGCACAAATCCAGGTTTTCTCACCCGCCCCCCCCTTTTTTTCCAAAAGCCACACACACAAACTCACTCTCCTGCTGGTAATAGCTTATCCAAAGTGACCACTCTCCCTACAATGTGCATGATAATCAAGGTGCCCCCCCCCCCCCCCAGATGTTCTGGTTAAACTTGGATTTATGCTGGAAATGGCCCACCTTGATTATCATACACATTGTAAGGAGAGTGGTCAGTTTGGATGTGCTATTACCAGCAGGAGAGTGAGTCTGTGTGTGTGTTGGGGGGGGGGGGGGTGAAAAAACCTGGATTTGTGCTGGAAATGGCCCACCTTGATTATCATGCACATTGTAGGGAGAGTGGTCACTTTGGATGAACTATTACCAGCAGGAGAGTGAGTTTGTGGGGGGGACGGGGCAGGGCGGGGTGGGCGGAGGGTGAGAAAACCTGGATTTGTGCTGGAAATGGCCCAGCTTGATTATCATACACATTGTAAGGAGAGTGATCACTTTAGATAAGCTATTACCAGCTGGAGAGTGGGATGGGAGGAGGTATTGTTTTGTGGTCTCTGTGTATATGATGTCTTCTGCAGTTTCCACAGTATGCATCCGATGAAGTGAGTTGTAGCTCACGAAAGCTTATGCTCAAATAAATCGGTTAGTCTCTAAGGTGCCACAAGTACTCCTTTTCTTTTTGTGAATACAGACTAACACGGCTGTTACTCTGAAACCTTTCTTGCTGAAGAGATTGTTATAGTCAGTCAGTACAATGACTTCAAGTTTGCAGTAGCCGAAAGAATCAACAGCCAATTGGTTTTAAGTTTCCCAGATATGTTGATATTTGCACACCAGAATGAACTGTTTCAGGATCTTGCAAAGTTGATGGATATTGGAGGAACATTCCTAGCATCAAATGCAGATGGTGAGCATGGCTTTAGCTTAATGAACACTCTAAAAAACAAACTACGGAATCGTTTACAAGTAGATCATTTGCACATTCTGATGTGTATTAAGATTTACTAGCTGGATGGAGAACTGATAGATCTGGACAGAGTTTATATTGAATGGGCAAATGAAAAAGATCGCAGGGAAAAACAGTAAAGTTAGTTTAGCAGTCTTTGACGTTTCGACCAATAAGGAAATTTAAAATGCATTTGTAATTACATATCTTATTCTTGGCTGCTAATCATTTATTGATATTTTTTAGGAAAATTTTAAATTTAAAACACAAACTCTTGTTTTTCTTATGATGTCTCCATCTGAAAACCCTATAAATGGACACAAATTGAAAATTAAAACTTTTTAAATGTACAAGCATTTCACTCGCTTGGGCTCATTTGCCTCCTGGTGCACAGATTTGAACTCTGCTTCAAAAATGTGCACAGAAGAAATTTTTTGTGCACACGGCCTGTGACAAATTAAAGGGAACATTGCCCCCAGGGTACAGGTGCTGGCTGTAAACTAAACCAGCCCCAGGCATAAGTTAAAGCCGCATAGAAACTGCTTTAAATTCTATGGGTTTGTAATGGCCGCCAGGAGCCAATAAATTAGTGAAGACTGCCAGAATGTAGCTGCCCTTGGCCTGGGAAGAGGCCCTTATGCTGGACAGGAGGGGCCCAGAAGCAGGTGGCACAGAAATAGTGCAACCTGCTTTCTATAGGAATCAAGGAAATCTCCATCTGCCCCATTAAGGGAACTTTCTGGATGCTTGTGCATGGCAAAGCAATCAGGCAGGAGGCCAAGGATTGGCATATTATGAATGGCTATCACTACTACAGACTTCTGAATTTTGTTACAAATATAGGGATAGTTCTTCTGCTTGTTTAAACAGGAAATCTCCACTGACTTAATAGCTATCCCAACTTACACCAGCTGAGGAGCTGACCCATAATGATTTAGTTAATGAGAAAATGGGTGAAGTGCATCTTCATTATTCTAGTGTAAGGAGGTGAAAGGAATGAGAAAACAAAGGAGATGAGAAAACAAATTACCCACACTCCAAACGTGTCTTCTCTCCGCTTCCTCTAAACAGAGCTGCAACAGGCTAGGCGTTTTATATCTTTTCAATAACAATGTATCAATAACATATAATGGAACAATAAATGGAATTGTTTTATTTCTGCTGATACCTTGCAATGTTTTGAAGGCTAAGGAACAGCAGTTTAATCTGTAATTTCTTTTTACGGACCCTATTTCACCATTGGTAGGTCAAGTGCTATAGAGTTGCATTGCACCAGTGGCAGTTGCTAGAGGCATTCTGCCTGGGGAGTGCTGAAGTATGTACTATGCCACCATTGGGCATCTGAGAATTCTGCTTCCACCTCCTTTTTTGCCCTCCCAAACAACACCCTCTGATTGACAGCTGGTGTACTCTGTACCTGGCAACTTCCCCTTTAGGGTGCGTAGGCTCAAAATCAGTGATGTGATTTCTTGTACCGTGTACTCACAGCACAGATGTGACAAGAGTGGCAGCTTCATCTGCAGGAGTGCAGGGATAAGAAAAGACTGGCTCTCTGTAGCTTATTTCTTCTTGCACTCAGTGATGGGGTGTTCGCCCCACATCAGCCCTGAAAGGATTAAGGTGTCTTGGAATTAACCTTATAGGCTGCACCTGGGGGAGAGTCAGACTTGATTGAAAATTGCTAATAGCTGATAAAGCCCAGCTGGGGGAGAAGCTGGGTATGGCATAAAGCCAGGAAGTTTGCAGCGGAAAGGGGCTTCAGGGACGTAGTCAGCAATCACTCTCTGGGCACTGAGAAGTGGGGAAGGGGAAAAATAGAAGCATGAACAATTACAAGTGCTGCTCATACTGCAGGGTCTGCATTCCTCCAAACCACAGCAAGCCCAGATTTTTTTAAAAAATCTACTGTCCCCCCTAAATATTTAACATGCATAAGAAGAAAAAAATAGACCAAAATGTCACATTTCTGCAGCATACACTTAGAGACTGATAATTTATGCAGTTCTTACAAACCTTCTCTTACTCAACTTTCAAAAAATTTCCTTACATCATGCTTGCATATTGTAATGTTGGGAGCTGTATAAGCACATAGATGGATGAATTGTTCATGTTACATAATGTGCACAATTTGTTACTTACAAGATCTCTGAAATGCAAGGAAAAAAATACCTCCCTGTTACCCTGTAATCTTCCTCCTTCATTTTTTTTCAAGGAAATATTTATTTTAAATAGACCCATTTTCTTTATTTTCAATACTGATTTAAAATGAGTTCTGCAGTTCCATTGTTAGTGTTGCTAGTCATTAAATATGTGCATCCAATTTTTCTCACTTTTTTTAATCATAAAACTAACAGTTTTCAAAAAGGGACAAAAGTTGAAGGAATGATCCTAATACTGCCAATGAGCAATTAAATGGCACTTTGTGCCTGTAGGTATCTCTCTCTCCTGTAAGGTAACATTTTATTATAATTTTTTGAAAGTAGGAAAAAAAGCTAAAATTGCCTTTGATTTGGTGCTTGTTTTCTGAACCAATGTTTTGTCTCATCTAAGGAAAACTAATATACATTAATATTTTAATGGAATGTTCTTTTATATCCAGAAACAGATATTTCCCCCCACACAGGTGTATATTGTCCAAGCTTTGATCATCTTGGGACCTGACTACTGTAATCTTCTCTCTGGCCTTAATGCCTTCATATTTGGCCCCCTCAAGTCCATTCAAAATGCTGCTGCCTCTAATTTCAAATTATAGACTCCCCTTCTTCTGTTTCAGACACAGACATCTTTTTTTAAAGCCCTCCACAATTTAGCCACTCCCTACTCATCTGACTTAGTATCTCATTACAAGGTCAGCTTCCGCCTTTGCTTTGTGAGTGATGCCAGCTTTGACTGCTTGATTCTCCACTTCTCCAACAAGTACTTACATGCTTTGTCCCATGCCATTTCTTCCAAGTGGGAAAAGCTTCCAGTTAAAATCTGTTAAGTCACAACCTTATCTGCCAAGTTCCCCCTCAAAATTTAGCTCTGCCTGAATGCGCATGTAACCAACTGGTGAGTGTGTGTTACAGGTCACTTTCTGTGCAGACCCACAGAAGATTGGACTTGTTACAGTTCCCAGCTCCCCTTGGCAACTAGCATAAGTTAGAGCAGCTCTACTTTCAGCTCTGGAGGTCCTCTGTTCAAGCCCCAGTGTGTTGGACAAGAGGACAGCCTTCACACATACAGCCACTGACTAGCTAAGACTTGCACACATCCTAGCAGGTTTGTTATCCTGTGTCTCATTTATTTGCCAAAACGTTTATGCAAACATATTGCATTCTATAAATTCTCAAACTTTTCACTTCTACAGTTTGCTTTGTGTCTTTTTACACTAGCAATTACATGGATTGCCTGTGTTCCTTGATTGCATGATTGAAACTTAAAAAAAACAAACATTAAACCCCACCCTATAAACTCACTAGCTGGCTGGTGACTATTTCTGATTTGGTAAATGTTAATTGACAGGTGACAGATCTTTACCATCACATTCATAACGGTTTACTTTAAATTGTAATGGGGAAATTCTTGGGCCCAGATCTGCCTGCTTTAGCAACTATGGTAGCACAGTGCTGGTACAAATTAGGTAGATCTGTCTTGATGGGGATTCACCTGGCATGGGGGAAATCCTCCAGTGCTCTAAAGCTGGTGTCGTCAGCTCTTTGACACCACAGTCCCCTGGATACATAAGTAGCTAGAGTAATCTGTTCTGACATTCTTCGGTTGCAGTAAGGGCCTACTGAGGACTCTTACCAGCTGGTACAATTCGGAGCTGTCTTGGGTGTGCCCCAAGTTGCACCTCAGGACTGGATTGATAGCTGGCAGAATCAGGATTGAGGAGGTATAATGATGGCTTAACTCCACCTTCATGCACTTCCCTCTAGGACTGCACCAGGTCCTGAGGATCTGGCCCTTTTTATTTTGTGTTATGAGCAACAGCATGGTAGGTAATCTGGGTTTGATGTGAATGGGAATGTTGGTTGTATTTGCAGTATATTTTAATATTTTGCCATTCGGGTCCAGTAAGTTGAGCCACTTGATTTTAGAGGCATTGGGTCATGTAATCATGATTTTTGCTGGGTTTTTAAAGGTGATATGAGTTGATATTTTTTCTCCCATTTGGAAGACCAGAATTTGTTCTTACTTCTTTTATTATTATGGTAACAATCCTTATTTATTCAAAATAGCTGATTTTGTGTGTGAAAGATCCACACAGCTTGTGGTTTGATAAATTCTTCTTTTAAGGAAAAAGTGTCTTGTGCATTTTAAGACAATATGTTACCACATATGTCTGAGGCTTCATTCTTTTATATTTATAGGATTCTTTTCAGTTCTTGATTTGGGTCTCCTTTAGAAAATTACAAGTGTTTCTATTCATTACCGCTTTTAATTTATTTCTCTCACTGACATTTTTTTTGTTTTATTACCTTGATACCAAAAAATAACCCCACATAAGATCTTAAGAGGTAAATGATTTTAAGTGTCAGGCAGGCGTGCAATAAAAAAAGTCTGCCATGTGTTAAAAATATCTCTGTGCTGACACCACTCTACTGGAGGTGTCAGCTTACTGGGAGTATTAAGGACAATTTTCCATCAGCATTCTGCTCTCTCTTCCTTTGTACTTTTGAATAGTTATTCTTTCCTTTTAGTTTGAGGGAAATAGCGGGAGAGAGGGGAGAACAATCTTTTAAATTCTGTGAATCTCCGGTGTGGAGAAAGTGAATAAGGAAAAGTTATTTACTTGTTCCCATAATATAAGAACTAGCGGCCACCAAATGAAATTAATGGATAGCAGGTTTAAAACAAATAAAAGAAGTTTTTTCATTCAGCACACAGTCAACCAGTGGAACTCCTTGCTTGAGGAGGTTGTGAGGGCTAGGACTAAAACAGGGTTTAAAAGAGAACTGGATAAATTCATGGAGGTTGAGTCTATTAATGGCTATTAGCCAGGATGGGTAAGGAATGGTGTACCTAGCCTCTGTTTGTCAGAGGGTGTCCCTAGCCTATGGTGTCCCTAGCCTTTGTTTGTAAGAGGGTGGAGATGGATGGCAGGAGAGAGATCACTTGATCATTACCTGTTAGGTTCACTCCCTCTGGGGCACCTGGCATTGGCCACTGTCGGTAGACAGGATACTGGGCTGGATGGACCTTTGGTCTGACCCAATATGGCCATTCTTATGTTCTTATGAACACTCACTCACATGCCTAACTTAACTTAACTCCTGTGAAGCGTCCCAAAGTAAGGCACGTGCATAAATGTTTCAGTATCTAGTTCCTGTATTGAAAGCTCTTCGGGGCAGGGACTGTTTTTTATTTTTGGGCACAGTATCCTCAGACCACATAAAACTTGTGCTTCCTCATTATCCTGTGATTTATTTTTAATGTTGCTGTGTTTATATCAGCAATTAACCTCATTTTGAGGAGTATTTGGGAAAAGTTACTATTTATTTAATAATAACTTTAACCTGTATTTGCTCTAGCTGTAGAGCAGCTCTTCTGTTGTCTAATGGTTTCCCTTCATAATAGAAGAACTATGAAAAGATATTTTGTTTAGAATTAATTCAGCTGCTGTGTAACTTTTCTACCTCTCCACATTTATTTTATTAATATGGTAATTTGCTCTTCATTTCTTTAGCATTCACTAATTATTCCTGCTTCTTATTCCTTCCATGGTATGTTACACTTATTTGTACAGTTAAATTTTCTACCGTATAAGCATTTTATTAATCCCTTGATGATAATAACAGGGAAAGCTTCTCTCATTCACTATTCTTTGTGCTTCATTGTGGTACAACAGAGATTCCAATGGAGAAGTATTTCTCCACCCTTTCTTAGTCGTCTTTCTGCTTTTCAAAGTGCTGTTTGTTTGTATATAGTATACACTATACCTGGTCAGCTTCCTCTCCCTCAGAACGTCTTCCAGCTTCACCTGTTTTTTTCTTTCTCCCACCCAAAGACTCGGGTCTCTCCCAGGGCTCTAAACGCTGTGACATTACACCCCATATTCTTCATGGAAATATGGTTATGATATGAACATGGTATAACTAAGATATATACTTTATGCAAGAGGGCTCATGTAAGATATCATTGGAAAGGTTGATTTATGTAAATGTTTAACCAATTTGTATGCATGTATCATTTTTGTATCTGAAGTTGGGAATATTGACCATGTTTCGGTATTTCAAGTGTGCTACATTTTATGAAGCCAAACAATGTTTGTGGCTTATTGAAGAAATGCACTCAAGCATAAGGATTACCCCAGGAACCATGTGCAATAGAAACCTCTCAGAGATAGCTCTACACAATGAGAACTGTTTGACCCAGGTCAAAGCAAAAAAGCTGTCCAGCAAGTGTGGGGAAGATATAAAAAAAGGGACAATGACAACATGAGGGGTCCTCACTCTCTCTACAACAACACACCTGAAAACACCTGAGGAACAAAGACTGAACTGCGAGAAGTGATGGTCCCAGACTAAGATCTGTGTAAGAAAACCTGGGAAAGCCAAGGCAACTTGTGCCTTAAGAATCTGCCAGCCTGTTTATCACACAGGGTGAGAATTTGTTAATTTGTATCCTCCCTATCTAGTGTGTCAAGCTCAGTCTGTGGCTTTTGTTTATTTACTACAGTAATCTGCTTTGTTCTGTTTTGCTATCCCTTTAACCACTTAAAATTCACTTTTTGTAGTTAATAAACTTATTTCTTGTTTATAATAAAACCCAGTTTATGTAATTTCTAACTGGGGTGGGCAAGAAGCCATACAGATCTCTCTTCACATTCAGAAAGAGGGCGGATTTTTATGAGCTTGCGCTGTGCAGATTTTTCTATACAGTGCAAGACAGTATTATTTTGGGTTTATCTCTCAAAAGGGGTGTGCATGTGAGTGCTGGGGGAGTCCTCTCACACAGAGCTGACTTCAATTTGTGACTGCAGTGTGGTGTGGCCCGCCTATGTGTGCTGCAAGAGGCCAGAGAGCCTAATTCAGCAAAGCAGGGAGAGAGAACCCTGGCTGGTTGAGCAAGAGAGACTCAGTAAAATCCCAGTACATCGGTGAAGGGGGGGCTAACTTGTTACAAACACATTGATCAATTTCCTCTTTATATTGGTTCGTCAAGCACACCATCAAGGGTCATGGCTTCAGAAGATTTTTTTTTCTTTGAAGTGTTTCCGCAAACCCAAAACAAATCTCATGTGTAAAGGATGAATAGAGGCCCGCATCTGAATTTAAGGTAGCCTTGAGGTTCTGAACTGCTAGTGTTCATACTTCCAGCAAACAGCTCTTAGAAGTTCTGTTTCAAATACTCAAGTTCCTTTTTCATCCTCAAATTATTTTTAACTATCATTCGTTATATGGAATAAACAATGTTCTTTGCAATTTTTTTTGAAAACACAGTAATAAACAAAGCATTGTGAGGAATAGAAAACTAAATGTATCTTGCATAACCACACAAAAATACCCAGCCCCGAATCTGAAAGATTTTTTTTCTGTGTTATGACTCTACAAACACTACTGTAATCATGTAGATAATTTTATATTTAATCATCCAGAGTTTTATTGGGGAAAGAGAACATTTTATTAATTTTAAAAAATAAACTTATAGTGGATCAAGAATTTTGATAATCTTTTATCATTGTTTAGTGTAATTAAACTCTTTCTATCTTATATCGTATTTTCTCTGTTTTCTAGGTCTTGTGAGTTGTCATTCACAATCATATAAAGTGGTAACAAATACATTTATCCATTGTTAACAAAATTAAATTTTAGCCACCAAAGCTAGTCCAGTCAAACCCAGACTCATTGTTTTAGCTGAACTGATGTCTGGTGTTGAAATATTTTTAGAAAGAAGAGCCAGTATGAAACATACTAATCTTTAAACACAAACTAATCTTTGGTTTTTATGAACTCAATTTTTTGAACCTTGACACATTAGTTTCTAAATGAAAACAATAATAACAAAGAATATACTCCTGGGGAATTCAATCCAGAGCTTGGTAATTTAGCAGGTTTATGTATGCAAGGTTGCCATGGAGCTCTGTCAGGCACTTTGATTCAATGATCTTCCATATTGTGATAGTCTCCTTTATGCTATTGTGACATATACCACCAATGAAGTATATATATTTGATGACTGTCAGACTTTTAAATCTTAAGCATAGAAATTTGTGAAAAAACACTTGTACTTAAATTGTGCTGCAAGAAATGTTGGTGAGCTAGAAAAAATAGCTTCTCTCTTTATAAGTATATTTTCATTACTAGTTTATTCTGCTTTTCAGACTATGGGAGGGAGTGAAATGCTGAAGAAATTTCTTGATGCCAATTTCAGCTGTGATGTATGCTTATGCATAGACCCTTAGCCAATGGTAAAAGGGTTATACATAGGATTGCCAGCCCTCTACTTGAACAAAACCGAACACCCTTGCCCTGCCCCTCCTCTGAGGTCCTGCCCCTGCTCACTCCACCCCTCCACCCCCGTCGTTCGCGCTCCCCACCCTCACTCACTCGCTCATTTTCACCGGGCTGGCTCAGGAGGGTGTGTGGGGGAGGTGAGGACTCCAGCTGGGGGTGTGGACTCTGCAGTAGGGATTGGGATGAAGGGGCTGGGGTGCAGGAAGGTGCCCTGGGCTGGGACTTAAGGATTCAGAGGGCAGGAGGGGGATCAAGGCTGGGGCAGGGGGTTGGGGCCCAGGAGGAGTGCAGGGGTGCTGGCTCCGGGTGGCACTTACCTCAAGCAGCTCCCGGAGCCAAGGTCATGTCCCTCCTCCAGCTTCTATGCAGAGGTGTGGCCAGGCAGCTCTGCGTGCTGTCTCATCCTCAGGTGCCGCCCCTGCAGCTCCTATTGGCCACAGTTTCCGGCCAATGGGAACTGCAGAGCCAGTGCTTGGGGCAGGGGTGATGCACAGAGCCCCCTGTCTGCCCCTATGCCTAGGAGCCAGAGTGGGGACATGCTGCTGCTTCTGGGAGCCACATGGAGCAACGGAAGGCAGGGAGCATTCCCATTGAAAACCTGACACCTGGCAACCCTAGTTATATAAGAGTCTAACCCACTCTAAATATCCTGTCCTCCAGAAAATATATATGGAATTCTGAAGTGAGGCTAGAGTGCAGCAGCCAGTTACAATAATTAGATTTGTGCAATTTTTTTTTTGGTCTTGTTTCAACCCTTACAGAATCTTTCCTACTTCTGGAAGAATATTGAAAATAAGCTATTTGGATATAAATATGTGATCTTTAGCACTATAGTTGCTGTGCCATTGATTTGAGGCCACTTATTCCCACAGTATTCTTGCCAGTAAGTTAAAGTATGGGCTGGATGAATGTACTATAAGGTGGATAAAAAGCTGTCTAGATCGTCAGGCTCAATGGGTAGTGATCAATGGCTCCATGCCTAGTTGGCAGCTGGTATCAAGTGGAGTGCCCCAAGGGTTGGTTCTGGGGCCGGTTTTGTTCAATCTCTTCATTAATGATCTCGAAGATGGTGTGGATTGCACCTTCAGCAAGTTTGCAGATGACACTAAACTGGGAGGAGTGGTAGATACGCTGGAGAGTAGGGATAGGATACAGAGGGACCTAGACAAATTAGAGGATTGGGCCAAAAGAAATCTGATGAGGTTCAACAAGGACAAGTGCAGAGTCCTGCACTTAGGACAGAAGAATCCCATGCACTGCTGCAGACTAGGGACAGAGTGGCTACACAGCAGTTCTGCAGAAGAGGACCTGGGGTTACAGTGGATGAGAAGCTGGATATGAGTCAACAGTGTGCCCTTGTTGCCCTGAAGGCTAATGGCATTTTGGGCTGTATAAGTAGGAGCATTGCCAGCAGATCAAGGGACGTGATCATTCCCCTCTATTTGGCATTGGTGAGGCCTCATCTGGAGTAGTGTGTCCAGTTTTGGGCCCCACACTACAAGAAGGATGTGGAAAAATTGGAAAGAGTCCAGCGAAGGGTAATAAAAATGATTAGGGGGCTGGAGCACATGACTTATGAGGAGAGGGTGAGGGAATTGGGATTGTTTAGTCTGTAGAAGAGAAGAATGAGGAGGGATTTGATAGCTGCTTTCAACTACCTAAAGGGGGTTCCAAAGAGAATGGATCTAGACTGTTCAGTGGTAGCAGATGACAGAATGAGGAGTAATGGTCTCAAGTTGCAGTGGGGGCAGTTTAGGTTGGATATTAGGAAAAACTTTTTCACTAGTTGGGTGGTGAAGCACTAGAATGCGTTACCAAGGGAGGTGGTGGAATCTCCTTCCTTAGAGGTTTTTAAGATCAGGCTTGACAAAGCCCTGGCTGGGATGATTTAGTGGGGGATGGTCCTGTTTTGAGCAGGGGTTGGACTAGATGACCTTCTGAGGTCCCTTCTAACCCTGATATTCTATTATTCTATTTTGATAATACTTTTTGTTTTTTAATTGCTGTGCTTGGTGTCCATCTACATACACAAATGGATGTCAGGCTGGATAGCTAACTGCAGGAATGTAGCATAACATAGAAATCTAGTCCAAAATTACTTGATTAAATGAAAATATTTGTCAATTATCACCAGTAATAAAACACATCCTTTATTCAGGCCTGAGGGTTATAATCATTGTAAACTGATTAAACTGTTATTTATATTAATGTAGTACCTAGGAGCCCAAGTCATGGCCCTGGTTCCCCCATTGTGCTAGGTGCTGTGTAAACACAGAACAGAAAGACAGTCTTTGCTCCAAAGAATTTTTCATCTTAAAATGAGTACGTTCTAGCATATTCTACACACTGGAGAGCAGTGACGCACCTTTCCACTCTCTATATTAAAGAAGAATTCATCTCAGATTCAGTGCAGAGTATCTCTGGCCAAACGATGGCTTAGAGGCAAATAGTTCATTATATCATTGAATATGAATTTGCCAACACTCAAGTGATTCTTCAGAAGAAATGAAGACTATGACAGCATTTGATGCACTTTCCTTGGATTTGATAATTTCCTTGATGAAAATTTCTCTCTCATATAACTTGCTAATATCTAGGCCTTTAGAGTTCTGCTAAAGCATGTGTTCTAAACATGTGTTCCATCACAGGAGTCTTTGAGAAATCTCATTTGCTATGTCTGGGAAACAGTTACCCTTACAGTGAATGGTTTTACAAATATGAAGAAATTCATTGCTCTTTTTGTAGCATTGTGTGAATTCACAGTTATTTGGTAACCATCAGGGTACATACACCAACGCAGTGCTCATGCTAGTGTATTTCCCCAGTATGTGGAAAAAGAGGCAATCCTGTGCTTCTTATCTATAAGAAAACTAGCGTTGCTTATCCATTGACTCTGATATCAGTACTGGGGGGGAAAAGTCCAAAGGAAATAAAGCATTACTGCTTCTATGGATTTTAATTCATAAAGCTATGGAGATACTTTATTCATTCCTTTGTTTAATTTACAGTATTTGATACCAACTCATTTTCATTCCTAAGTTTTCTGAATTAATGTTGGTTCATGTATATCTTCGTTCTGGTGGAAACTCTGAATATGTTCACCTACTTGCTCACTATAAATTTACAAGCTACTGCTTTTAATAGAATTAGTGTGTACTTGCATGTATCGTAGAAGCATGTCTCTTCATGTTTTACAGTTATGCTGTTAAAACCCAGCAGGGAAAGAAAACTGCATGCACTTATCACTAAATATGCTTGAATAAAATTGACTTAACCACAGATACCGTGGAGAGAGAATGCATCATAAGAAAGATTTTTCATGCACTGCCATGGATGCCATAACACAGCAACTCTTTTAAGCCAGCTTAGTGGTATGGGATATCTAGCGTGTTAGTCATAAGTGGTGTATATAGATAGAAATAATTTTCTATTCCATAGAGCCAGTTGTTTTTATTTCATCGTGGCATGTCCTAAAAAGACAAGCGGTGTCTATCAATACCGCTCTGGCTTACTACCTAGCCCTGAAATCTTGAAAAGGAAATGTAGACATCAGACCCTTTTCATCAGCTCAGTACTGATGTTCTGAGGAAAAACTGCTAATGGTGTCTTAGGATTTTACACTGGAAAGTCAAGGATTCACATTTTGTTTCTGCAAAAAAGTCTGTTCTCTAACCCCAGGAAAGAACCTGAACAATTCCAAGGTAGAACATAAGGTGTTATTGTACATTTTCAGCTTAACTGAGGGTAAACAGGGAAATATGAACATTATAGAAACAAAACCAAAGAATTTTAAGCAAATATTTTTGTCCTATGTGAGTCTTTGGTATCTGGATTTGGGTGAACAGAAAATAATTTTTAAACATTCATTGTGTTGGGACTATTTTTTAATGCACACAAATCATTGTCTGATTTTAGGACACCCCTCTCTACCCACATTGCTGTAGGTTCAGAACTGGAACTATTGCCAGAATCCTGGAGCCACATGCCCTCCTCATCCCCTGTTTTGTGATGAAAGGTAAAGAAACATCTTTTAAAGTAAGCTTCTAGCTCTTTTTCCTTTTGAAGGGCATCTTTGAAAACAAAACCCCATAAGTATGCTTGGAAATTCATATTATTCACTGTCCATAGCTGCCAAGGTCTGGCTATTGGGGTCCATGAAAATGAGTAGACATCCTTCTATTTTTAGGGGGACACTAAATTAATTCATGTCTTGGGGGCAGTACTGCCAAAGCCTTCATTTTTGGTAATAAGATCATTCCAAGGTCCGTCCCAGTTAGCTGTATGCAAACTGAGCTGGCTCCTCTGATGAGCAGCCAATGTAAACCATTCCCCCAAGAAGGCATCAGTCCAGGAGTATATGAGAGAACATAATCTTAAGGAATAAGCATGTATTATAATCAAGAGACTTTCCCTTTTTTTTTATCCTTCAAAATATTTCCTTTTCCCAGAACAGCTCAAGTTTTCTCAAAGCTAAGGACACAGATGACACCGTGAGTAAGAAAAATATTTCTCATGCTTTTCTTTTGTGTATCTGCAGCTACAATGTGCCATTTGTTCAATCATTCTCATTTGTAACCCACGTGGTGCTGCAGCCTTCAATGACGAGCAATACGCACTGCAGCAAAGGGGTGTGGGGCTGGACCGAGTAAGCTTGAACAATGGTTGTGTTTGCACACTTTTGGAGAAATAAATGGTACAGAGTGTTTTAAATCTCTGGCATAGCTGAAATTTTGAGCATCAGGTAGGGAGATTAAAAGCTAAGGAGGCCCAACATAGTGGTATCCTAATGGTGCCCAGAACTGAGTTGTTCGATCCACCAGTACAGTTGTCTTGTAATGTGGCATGTAATACTTACTGGAAGAAATCCCCTTTACAGGTTGACTCTAAGTCAGTGGTTCAAGTTGGTCCTATGGCTACGTGTATTTGTGGGAGAGGATCTCAGGTCTCTAACACTCCATCTGCCTCAGATTTCAGCAGATTGAATGAATTGACAAGTTCCTGTATTCTGTATCAATCTTCTCTGTGTTGATTGACATTTGGAGTCTGCAATGTGCCATGATTCAGTGGTGGTCTCTCTGGCAAATATGGCCCCGCTCCTCATGGTAGTTGCAGTCCACGTGAACTCCCTAGAGATCTTATTATTGTCCCTAACATTCTTATAGTCTAGCTGGAGTGCCTATCCAGTTTTGTTTCACTGCTGCAGATCCCAGGAGCGTCCCCTCTCATGCATTTGTCCAGATAGTCACTAGTAGATCTATGCAATTTGGTGCATTCAAGATTGGCCTGGACACAGTCCTCTCCCAAATGGGCAGTGAAATCCAGGACCTCAGCACAGGACCACAAAGAAGGACAAGGCACAGCTGTTGTATAACAATTCTTCGACTCCAAGTGTATGAACTTGCCATGAGCTGAAATCACAAAGGCCATACCTGACTCTGTGCCAACATTTAAACATTGAAATGACATCTGGCCAGGAGGACCACAGAGTGGTGAGGGCACACAGATAAACTGACTAGCCGATCCAGCACAACCTTAAAGCAGTGTGGAATAACAGTTGGAGGACTGCCAGATGCACAACAGTTGTTTCAGAGTGGCAGTGCAGCCATATCTACTTTCTTGAGGGTATACTCATCCTGCAGCTCAGTAAACCTACTTCTAAAGTGAGTGTATTAGCAAAGGTTAAAGTGTCAGTGGATTCACAAACAAAAACTTGTTTGGTTGCAACATGCTTTATTGTGAAATAATTCAAGTTAACCTGTGTCAAGGTTCTTTCCCCACTCTGAACTCTAGGGTACAGATGTGGGGACCTGCATGAAAACCTCCTAAGCTTACTTTTACCAGCTTAGGTTAAAACTTCCCCAAGGTACAAAATTATTTTACCCTTGGATTTCCACTGCCACCACCAAACTTTATCTGGGTTTACTGGGAAACATGGTTTGGACACGTCTTTGCCCCCAAAATCCTCCCAACCCTTGCACCCCACTTCCTGGGGAAGGTTTGGTAAAAATCTTCACCAATTTGCATAGGTGACCACAGACCCAAACCCTTGGATCTTAGAACAATGAAAAAGCATTCAGTTTTCTTACAAGAAGACTTTTAATAGAAGTAAAGGAATCACCTCTGTAAAATCAGGATGGTAGATACCTTACAGGGTAATTAGATTCAAAACATAGAGAATCCCTCTAGGCAAAACTCTAAGTCACAAAAAAGACACACAGACAGGAATAGTCATTCTATTCAGCACAGTTCTTTTCTCAGCCATTTAAAGAAATCATAATCTAACGCATACCGAGCTAGATTACTTACTAAAAGTTCTAAGACTCCATTCCTGTTCTGTCCCCGGCAAAAGCAGCATACAGACAGACACAGACCCTTTGTTTCTCTCTCTCCTCCCAGCTTTTGAAAGTATCTTGTCTCCTCATTGGTCATTTTGGTCAGGTGCCAGCGGGGTTACCTTTAACTTCTTAACCCTTTACAGGTGAGAGGAGTTTTCCTCAGGCCAGGAGGGATTTTAAAGGGGTTTACCCTTCCCTTTATATTTATGACATGCCCCCCAAATCTCAGCTAGGGTGAAACGCTGGCTGGAATTTCTTCCTGGAGCTCTAGGAAAAACAGAGTTAATAAGACACATGCATCTCTAAATATACTACCAAGTACATAAAGACTAACAATATTTTCCACATCTCAAGGACGATTTTAACCAGTTGATTCTGGGAAACTTTCACGGGAGAGTGCATCAGCCACTTTGTTAGAAGCTCCTGAGATGTGTTGGATGTCGAAATCAAAATCTTGGAGAGCAAAACTCCACCGAATAAGTTTTTTGTTATTTCCTATGGTGGTATGAAGCCACTGTAGCGCAGTATGGTCAGTTTGCAGGTGGAAACGCTGTCCCCAAACATATGGGCGTAGCTGTTCCAGGGCGTAGACAATGGCGTAACATTCTTTTTCACTGACTGACCAGTTGCTTTCCCTCTCCGACAGTTTTTTGCTGAGAAACACTACAGGGTGGAATTCTTGATCAGGTCCTTTCTGCATTAAAACTGCTCCCACACCACGCTCGGACGCATCTGTGGTTACTAGGAACGGTTTGTCAAAGTCTGGGGCCCTTAGTACAGGGTCAGACATGAGTGTTGCTTTAAGCTGGTTAAAGGCCTTCTGACACTCTTCGGTCCACTGAATAGCATTTGGCTGTTTCTTTTTGGTTAGGTCTGTCAGTGGGGTGGTGATTTGGCTGTATTGTGGTACAAATCATCTGTAATAACCGGCCAAGCCTAAGAAGGATTGAACCTGTTTCTTTGACTTTGGGACAAGCCACTTTTGGATAGCATCCACTTTGGCCTGTAGGGGGCTGATAGTTCCTTGACCCACCTGGTGTCCAAGGTAAGTCACTCTGTTTAGGCCTATTTGACACTTCTTAGCCTTAACAGTTAGTCCTGCCTCCCGTATGCGCTCAAGGACTTTTTGTAGATGTTCCAGGTGTTCTACCCAGGAATCCGAAAATATGGCCACATCGTCAAGGTAGGCAACTGCATATTCTCCTAATCCCGTTAGGAGACCATCTACAAGTCTTTGGAAGGTGGCGGATGCATTTCGCAGCCCGAAAGGGAGTACATTAAATTCATACAGCCCGAGATGTGTGATGAAGGCTGACCTTTCCTTGGCAGATTCATCTAGCGGTACTTGCCAGTACCCCTTGGTTAAGTCCAAGGTAGAGATGAACTGGGCCCGTCCCAGTTTCTCTAATAGTTCATCTGTGCGTGGCATTGGATAGTTGTCAGGGCGAGTTACACCATTTAGCTTATGGTAGTCCATGCAAAAATGTATCTCCCCATCTGGTTTGGGAACTAGAACCACTGGAGATGCCCACGCACTTCCAGAGGGGCGGATTACACCCATCTGTAACATATTCTGGATCTCCCATTCTATAGCAGTTTTACCTTGAGGAGACACCCGATAAGGTTGGACTTTAATTGGGTGAGCATTACCTGTGTCAATGGAGTCGTATGCCCGTTCAGTCAGTCCTGGGGTGGCTGAGAACATTGGCGCGTAGCTAGTGCACAGCTCCTTGATCTGCTGTCGCTGCATTTGCCCAAGGGTCATGGAGAGGTTCACCTCTTCCACACCACCAGCACTTTTCCCTTCATAGTAGACACCTTCAGGCCACTCAGCATCGTCTCCTCCCTGCGCTGTAAACTTACAAACTTTTAATTCTCTGGAATAAAAGGGCTTTAGAGAATTAATATAGTACACCTTAGGCTTTCGGTTGGAGGTGGGGAATGCTATGAGATAATTAACAGCTCCCAGGTGCTCCTGGACCGTGAATGGCCCTTCCCACGATGCTTCCATTTTATGGGCCTGGAGCGCCTTTAAGACCATGACCTGGTCTCCTACTTTGAAGGAACGTGCTCTGGCATATTTATCATACCAGGCTTTTTGCTCTTTTTGAGCATCCTGTAAGTTTTCTTTAGCAAGGGCTAAAGAGGTTCGGAGGGTGTTTTGTAGGTTGGTTACAAAGTCCAGACTGTTAGTTCCTGGAGAAGGTGTAAATCCCTCCCATTGCTGCTTCACCAACTGTAATGGCCCCTTAACCTCACGGCCCTATACAAGTTCAAATGGGGAAAACCCTAAACTGGGATGTGGTACAGCTCTGTAGGCAAAGAGAAACTGCTGCAACACTAGGTCCCAATCATTGGAGGTGCTCATTTACGAATTTACATATCATGGCCCCCAAAGTTCCATTAAACTTCTCCACCATGCCATTTGTTTGATGGTAGTAAGGAGTGGCAACCAAGTGATTTACCCCATGAGCTTCCCAAAGATTTTCCATAGTTCCTGCCAGGAAATTAGTCCCCGCATCTGTGAGGATGTCAGAGGGCCAACCTACCCTG
Source organism: Lepidochelys kempii (assembly GCF_965140285.1). Classification (NCBI taxonomy): domain Eukaryota; kingdom Metazoa; phylum Chordata; order Testudines; family Cheloniidae; genus Lepidochelys; species Lepidochelys kempii. Next base: position 72,732,799 of record NC_136388.1, read on the forward strand.
GCAAAAATGTCTGCTAGTGCCTGGCACACACTTTTAGCCCTGGTGTTGCTTAGAGCTACTGCTTCCGGCCATCGGGTGGCAAAATCCATGAAAGTCAGTATGTACTGCTTTCCTCTGGGTGTCTTTTTCAGAAAAGGACCCAGAATATCCACAGCTACTCGCTGAAATGGGAACTTCAATGATGGGGAGTGGCTGGAGAGGGGCTTTGACCTGGTCTTGGGGTTTTCCCACTCTTTGGCACACCTCACAAGACTGGACATAGGTAGAAACATCCTTGCCCATTCCCTCCCAGTGGAATGACCCCCCCAAACGGGGTCCTGTTCACCCCAGCATGGCCACTAGGGTGATCATGGGCTAAGCTCAAGAGCTTGGCCCGGTATTTAGTTGGAACTACCAACTGTCTCTGAGGATGCCAGTCTTCCTGGTGTCCACCAGAAAGAGTTTCCTTATATAAAAGTCCTCTTTCTACAACAAACCTAGATCAATTAGAAGAGCTGAGAGGCGGTGGGTTGCTCCGTGCCACCGTCCAAGCTCTCTGGAGGCTTTCATCTGTTTCCTGTTCGGTCTGGAACTGTTCCCTTGAGGCTGGAGACATCAGTTCCTCATTGGATTGTGGACCTATGCTTGGTCCCTCTGGAAGCGAAGTAGGGGATGGGGCTGTTTCCGTTGACTGTGAAACGCTCTCCACTGGGACACTATGTTGGGGTTCAGGCTCCGGCTGAGCCTCTTGTGTAGGGTTATGGGCTGCTGCCGATTCAGGTTCGGTGGGGCCCTCTGGTGTTGAGGTTGCAAGTACTGGATTCAGTGCTGGCAATGGGTCTGGTGCTGGTTGTTCCGCTGGTTCCAGTTCTGGGACTGATTCCGTCTGGGTCTCTGGGACTGGATCCACTACTGCTGTTGCAGACATTAGCCTGGGGTCCGGGTCCATCACCTCTGACCGGGTCCTGATAGAAGTTTCTGGAACAGAGCTAGGCGTCACGGCTTGTTTAGCCTGGCTGCGGGTGACCATTCCCGCCCTCTTGGCCCGCTTCACATGATTGGCTAAGTCTTCCCCCAACAGCATGGGGATGGGATAATCATCATAGACTGCAAAAGTCCACATTCCTGACCAGCCCTGGTACTGGACAGGCAACTTGGCTGTAGGCAAATCGAAAGAGTTGGACTTGAAGGGTTGAATTGTCACTTGGATCTCTGGGTTGATTAAATTGGGGTCCACTAAGGAAGCATGGATAGCTGACACTTGTGCTCCGGTGTCCCTCCACGCGGTGACCTTCTTTCCGCCCACACTCACAGTTTCCCTCTGCTCCAAGGGTATCTGGGAGGTATCTGGGCCTGCGGATCTCTGGTGTGATTCCGGTGCAATGAACTGTAATCTGTTGGGGTTCTTGGGGCAGTTGACCTTTACATGCCCCAGCTTGTTACATTTAAAACATCATCCAGCTGACGGGTCACTGGGGCGAGGTGGGTTTCTGGAGAATGGGGTGGTGGGACGATAAGGTGTCTGGAGGGTTCTTTGGGACGTAGGTGGGGCCTTGGGCAGTCCCCGGTAATAGGGTGTGGTCTGGGGTTGTCCCTTCTGGTCTCCGCTCCAACTGTGACCATTTTTCTTATTCTCTGCCACCTCCACCCATCTGGCTGCAATCTCTCCTGTCTCGATTACAGTTTTGGGCTTCCCATCTAGGATGTATCTTTCTATTTCCTCAGGAACACCCTCTAAGAATTGTTCCATTTGCATTAGGAAGGGCAAATTTACTGGAGATTCAACACTTGCTCCTGATATCCAGGCATCCCAATGTTTCACAATGTGGTAGGCATGTCAGGTAAATGACACGTCTGGTTTCCAACTTAGGGCTCTGAACCTCCGACGAGACTGCTCGGGTGTTATCCCCATTCTGACTCTTGCCTTGGATTTAAAAACAGTTCATACTTGCTCATGTGTTCTTTAGGCATTTCAGCTGCTACCTCAGCTAAGGGTCCACTGAGCTGCGGCCTCAGCTCTACCATGTATTGGTCGATAGAGATGCTGTACCCAAGGCAGGCCCTTTCAAAGTTTTCTAAGAAGGCCTCAGTATCATCGCCTGCCTTGTAGGTGGGGAAATTTCTGGGATGGGAAGTGGTACCTGGAGAAGGATTGCTAGGGTTTGTTGGTATATTCTGCTGAGCCTTTATCTTCTCCATCTCCTCCACATGCTTCCTCTCTTTTTCCTTCTCCTCCAGTTCTTTGTCCCTTGCTTCCATAGCTCTCCTGTGAGCAGCCGCTTGGTGTTGTTCTGCCTCTTTCGCTGCCTCCCTTTCTTTGTCCTTTGCCTCCATCTCTTTGTCCTTTGCCTCCATTGCTCTCCTGTAAGCAGCTTCTAGAGCTTTTTCAGCTTCTTTCATTGTCTCCAGTTTGGCTAACTCCAATTTGTGTAGTGCCTTGGTGTCTGTCATCTTTACCTCTCTGTTTTTAACTAACTTTACACCCAAGGGTTAGAAATAAAACAAACAAAACTTGGCTTGTAAAATTTTGCTGTGCTGGAATAGGATACCTATTCTCTGATAGTGATTGTCAGCCTACAGAAAAAGACAATTCCCTTTGTCTCTGCTCTGGCCCCAAATCAAAGCAAAAAACCTCCACTACTTGGAAACCTCCTTTCCAGCAGCCCCAAAGGAAAAAAAAATTCCTTTTCAAATCTGTGCTCCTTCTTAAAAAAATCAAAATCCTAAAAAAAAAAAACCCCTACCACTTTTGTCTCCAAGCAAATGGGTATAGAACACCCTCCTATTTACTTTTAGGGGGAAAAAAACCTCAGGTTTATGAAGACTGTGAATTTCCCTGCAGGAGGTTAACTACTCTGCCTCCAGGCAAAGAAAACTTGCAATTCACAAAGATAATCCCCTTTTGTCTCTGCTCTGGCCCCAAAGCAGAGAAAAAACTAGCTGCTTTCAGTTGGACCTCCTTTCCAGCAGCCCCAAAGGAAAAAAAAATTCCTTTTTAAAATCTGTATTTCTGGTTCAAAAAATCTCAAATTGATCTCAAAATGATTTCAGGTTAATCCCACCACTCTGCCACCATGTCAAGGTTCCTTCCCCACTCTGAACTCTAGGGTACAGATGTGGGGACCTGCATGAAAACCTCCTAAGCTTACTTTTACCAGCTTAGGTTAAAACTTCCCCAAGGTACAAAATTATTTTACCCTTGGATTTCCACTGCCACCACCAAACTTTATCTGGGTTTACTGGGAAACATGGTTTGGACACGTCTTTGCCCCCAAAATCCTCCCAACCCTTGCACCCCACTTCCTGGGGAAGGTTTGGTAAAAATCCTCACCAATTTGCATAGGTGACCACAGACCCAAACCCTTGGATCTTAGAACAATGAAAAAGCATTAGTTTTCTTGCAAGAAGACTTTTAATAGAAGTAAAGGAATCACCTCTGTAAAATCAGGATGGTAGATACCTTACAGAGTAATTAGATTCAAAACATAGAGAATCCCTCTAGGCAAAACCTTAAGTTACAAAAAAGACACACAGACAGGAATAGTCGTTCTATTCAGCACAGTTCTTTTCTCAGCCATTTAAAGAAATCATAATCTAACACATACCGAGCTAGATTACTTACTAAAAGTTCTAAGACTCCATTCCTGTTCTGTCCCCGGCAAAAGCAGCATACAGACAAACACAGACCCTTTGTTTTTCTCCCTCCGCCCAGCTTTTGAAAGTATCTTGTCTCCTCATTGGTCATTTTGGTCAGGTGCCAGCGAGGTTACCTTTAGCTTCTTAACCCTTTTACAGGTAAAAGGATTTTTCCTCTGGCCAGGAGAGATTTTAAAGGGTTTACCCTTCCCTTCATATTTATAACAACCCGCAACAACTTTCAAGCGTGGACAAGCCCTAACCAAATGTTTGCAAAGTGCTATGTAGTACCAAGTTAACTAAAAATTGCCTGCAATCCTCTAGTGGTAGGAGGCCTAGTGGTGCGCAGACTTCTGTCTCATTTCAACAATAGTCCTTAGCAAAATTTGTTAAAAAGTTGTCAGCTTTATACAAAATCCAGCACAACCAGCTGGGTGGCTATTCAGTAGCAGAGTGCTGAGGAACCAAAAGGTTATTTTCTCCTCTTACCCGCACTCATTATTAATTGAAAAGGAGGTTGTCTGTGTTTGAAAATATACCCCCAAAGAATCCTCTTGCTTTCAGACCGGTGAATAGTAGTGTGACCATGATGGCCAGGAGCTAGTTAGGTTTGGGGAACAAAACATTGCTTCACAGGCCCACTCACAAATTGGTAAGGCTGGCTCTGATCAAATCAAATTTTCTAACAGATCTCTAAAGAGGATTAAAAAAACCAATGCTCCACTGAGTAAAGAAGTGGGCTTGACGAGGTGTGTTCAGTCCAGCGGGACTTAGCTACAGATAGACTTTGTTGTTGTGGAGGTGTGATCAGGGCCTATTTAAGGCAGACATAGAATACACAACTTTGTTAGCAATCTTGTCGTCCTGCATGTTGAATTGACTTCATCAAACTATGTATTTTCCTTCCTTGTTCTGGGTGGTTGTTAAATGTGGTTTTGGTAAGCTAATAAATATTTAATAACTTTAATTTGTCTCTTGGGCTGTATTAACTCTCATTCCTACTCCATAAATGACTACAGCCTCCAACTATGAAAAACTGACTGATAGCCTGGCTCAAGTTATTTTATTAACTCTCCTGCTTCTATAGGGTTGTGGTGCCCATGAGACACTGTTTGAAATGTAAGCTTTTTCTTCACAAGGCTGTAAGCAGTTTCTGTCACTTGACATTAGACATGTTGATATCTACATTTTGCTCATCCTAAAGGAACAGGATTTGTACCCTACTCTACAATTTTTCTAACTGGTTTTACCAATTCAAGAAAAACCTCCAATGTGTCACTGTAGAATTTTTATTTCTCAGGATGTAGTATATTTCATCAGTTCTTCGGATTTTTAGTCAGTCTTCATATGTTGTTAAGAACATAAGAATGGCCATACTGAGTAAGACCAAAGGTCCACTAGCCTAGTATCCTGTCTTCCAACAGTGGGCAATGCCAGGTGTGGGGAATGAACAGAACAGGTAATCATCAAGTGATCCATTCCCTGGCGCTCATTCCCAGCTTCTGGCAAACCGAGGCTAGGGACACCATCCCTGCCCATCCTGGCTAATAGACATTGATAGACCTATCCTCCATGAATTTATCTAGTTCTTTTTTGAACCCTGTTATAGTCTTGGCCTTCACAACATCCTCTGGCAAAGAGTTCCACAGGTTGACTGTGCATTGTGTGAAGAAATACTTCCTTTTCTTTGGTTTCAGAGTAGCAGCCGTGTTAGTCTGTATCTGCAAAAAGAAAAGGAGGACTTGTGGCACCTTAGAGACTAACAAATTTATTTGAGCATAAACTTTCATGGGCTTATTGCATCCGATGAAGTGGGCTGTAGCCCACGAAAGCTTATGCTCAAATAAATTTGTTAGTCTCTAAGGTGCCACAAGTCCTCCTTTTCTTTTTCCTTTTGTTTGTTTTAAACCTGCTGCCTATTAATCCCCTGTTGTGGGAGAATGATACAGGAAAGCCAGAAAAAATGCCTGAAACAACCCTATATATGGAAATTTAATATCTGAAGTTTTGAGATTTCACAATTAGTCACCAACAAACTAAGAACAAGGGTAAAACTCTGAACAATAGGTGCATAGAAGTCAAAAGCCACAGTCAATGCTGAAATGTTTTACTTTGAAAGAGTGAGGGAGCTTTCCTTTGTTCCTTAGAACTGTGCTACAATACAAATGCCTTACTATAGTATCTCCTATATATATCTGCAGGCCAGCTAACTTACAAAGCTTAGGATTCCAGAAACCTGGGCTGAATGTTGTGTGTCGCAGGTCTTTTTATGCCTAAAGAATGAGCTTTAGAGAGAGAGAGAGAAAACTTCATAGAAACATTTTGTGCTAATAAAAGAGTAATCTTTTGGGTATATGTGTAAGGTATCTTTGTGGGGATTATGCCTTCCTGAAGCATTGAATAGAAGTCATCTTTTAGAATCAAGTGGTCATATTCTGTAGTATTAATATGTGGTAATTATAAAGTGGCCAAGGAGGGATGGACATTGGAGTGAACGTTTATCTTCCGTGATGAATATCTTTAAAATATCCCTGTCCCCTTAAAATATAGTACCTTATTTCCATATCCTCTCCTGTAGCCCTGTTTGAGGATACCTTATCTAGAAACAAGTAGACAGAGCTGATGAGTGATGAAAGAACTGGGCAGACTTCTGTGGTTTTTACTAACCCAAAACTGGTCCAGTGTTCCACATTATTGGGGTTCATGATGCATGTTTTACACAGTTCTAACCAAAACAGGTACAGCAAACTTTGTGTTAGTGACATTAAATATAATGATGAGTTAAAGCCAAATCTTTGGTGGTAATACTTACCAGTTTGAATAATAAAGATTTAGTCACAATTTTTGAAGCAAGTTAATATTGATGCTTTAGATTGTGATCTGTGTTTTGTAGAGCAGGTTGGTAAATTTACCTGCTCATCTCTTTCCAGTTCAGTTCAAATTTCAAGAATCAGTGTTTAGGAAGTACATTCTGATTTCAGTATGTCACTCAAAATCCCCTGCAAGTTAACCATGTAGTATTTTTCTGTATTCACATCAACTAGGTATAAAGAAAACCTACTTGAAAGCCTACTGTGCTCAAAAATCAGACTTCAGTTTTATTTTTGCAAGCCATGTAGAATAAATAGGTTCCATTTGCAGCACTAAATTTATATTCTGACAGACATATGCAGGCTACTCAATCAAAGGAGTTAATTATTGAAGATAAACGGTGGGTATTAACAGTAAGCATGTCCATTTCATATTAAATGTATTTTTCTGGCAGAAGAATATTTTCACTTCCAAATTATAGCTGAAGTAATTAAAATTCAAGGCATTAATTATACATACATTAATGAAAACCAAACCATATTTCATACTTCTGTTTTGGCAGCATATGGGAAAATTCTATCTCCACAACCATTAGTGTGTTGGTTCAATGACAAATTATATAATCTCTAAAGCCAAATAGAATTATTCCAGTGAATTAAGTTTGTCTATGAAGGAGCATATACAATGTGTGAGGAGTAGGGAAAAAAAGGAGAGCAGGAGTTTAAAGCATTTCACCCAAATGCCACAATTGTCAGAATTTATGAATAATGTTAATGAGCTTTTTTGTTCTTTCCTATGCAGCTTTCGGCAATCTTAAAAATCCATTGCTTTAACTAGAAGACAGCGGTGCTGGGAGGTGTTTAATTCTAAAAATGATTAGGGGGCTGAAGCACATGACTTATGAGGAGAGGCTGAAGGAACTGGGATTGTTTAGTCTGCAGAAAAGAAGAATGAGGAGGGATTTGATAGCTGCTTTCAACTACCTGAAAGGGAGTTCCAAAGGGGATGGATCTAGACTGCTATCAGTGGTAGCAGATGACAGAACAAGGAGTAATGGTCTCAAGTTGCAGTAGGGGAGGTTTAGATTGGATGTTAGGAAAAACTTTTTCACTGGGAGGTGGTGAAGCACTGGAATGCGTTACCTAGGGAGGTGATGGAATCTCCTTCCTTAGAAGTTTTCAAGGTCAATGGAAGAGTGAAACTACTGTTCAGAAAAAGACCTAGGCCCATTTTTGCTATTGCTATTTAACGCTCCTTTGAAATGAAAAAAAAAAAGGCATTTCTTTTGCTGCATTGTTTTATGTTTTAATTTTAAAATAGAAGAATTTAAATCCAGAGGCATAGGTCTGTCAAATTTAGCATCTGCCTTCTTATGAGATTATCAGTAAAATGTAATTTTTGTATCATTCTGAGTATTCATTTGTTAAGGATTTTCCCCCTGAATTTAAAGAGCCATAAATTGCAGGGATTACTTATAAATTCAAAACCTTTTGGCTGGTCTTGGAGCGCTTCTGCTGGGCCCAACTCATGTTGCCTGCTCTGGGTTTACAGACCAGGCACCCTTAGTACTGTTAAGTCAGATGCCAGCACAAGGGAGATGAAAATAGTGTCAGGGATGCCCAGCAGACAGGCATTTACTGCTGCTATGACGCGCCCTGGTGTTGATTCCCAATTCCAGGTTCCAAAGATGACTTTAGCTGCCAGGATATGAAGTGACCATTGGCATGGATCTCCCTCCCAAAGGCTGTCAGTTCAAGTAAGCTGATCTTTGTAGTGATTGTGATAGCAAGGAGTTGTAATGTCCCTTTGTTTTAAGCAAAAGACAACAGATTATTCAAGCCTTTTAGTTATATCAAAGAAGAACTATGTCTCCTTGCCATGTCTCTTTTTGAGCCCATTTAATACAGGCAGAGGGAGATCACATGGATGTAGGCCACTTGAAAATCATACGCCCAGAGTGCAGCATTTAATGTCTGTTTTATATCAGGAGTGCAGGGTTCTGGCAGGTAACGACCCAGATCTTTGATTTGTTCTGTTAATTTTGAGGCCAGCAATTAATAAAGTTGCCACCATCTGTAGAGATGGTGTTGCATGCTTGCAGGAGACTTTGGATGACAATGTGGCTCAGATTTTCAAACATACACATGCAAAACTGTGTGCAAAATAACCAGTGTGTATGCAGCCGTGTCATAAATATAAAGGGAAGGGTAAACCCCTTTGAAATCCCTCCTGGCCAGGGGAAAGCTCCTCTCACCTGTAAAGGGTTAGGAAGCTAAAGATAACCTCGCTGGCACCTGACCAAAATGACCAATGAGGAGACAAGATACTTTCAAAAGCTGGGAGGAGGGAGAGAAACAAAGGGTCTGTGTGTCTGTCTATATGCTGGTTTCTGCCAGGGATAGACCAGGAATGGAGTCTTAGAACTTTTAGTAAGTAATCTAGCTAGGTATGTGTTAGATTATGATTTCTTTAAATGGCTGAGAAAAGAACTGTGCTGAATAGAATAACTATTTCTGTCTGTGTATCTTTTTTGTAACTTAAGGTTTTGCCTAGAGGGGTTCTCTATGTTTTTGAATCTAATTACCCTATAAGGTATCTACCATCCTGATTTTACAGGGGGGATTTCTTTATTTCTATTTACTTCTATTTTTATTAAAAGTCTTCTTGTAAGAAAACTGAATGCTTTTTCATTGTTCTCAGATCCAAGGGTTTGGATCTGTGGTCACCTATGCAAATTGGTGAGGCTTTTTATCCAACATTTCCCAGGAAAGGGGGGGTGCAAGTCTTGGGAGGATTGTTCATTGTTCTTAAGATCCAAGGGTCTGGGTCTGTAGTCACCTAGGCAAATTGGTGAGGCTTTTCACCAAACCTTGTCCAGGAAGTGGAGTGCAAGGTTTTGGGAAGTATTTTGGGGGGAAAGACGCATCCAAACAGCTCTTCCCCAGTAACCAGTATTTGTTTGGTAGTGGTAGCGGCCAATCCAAGGACAAAGGGTGGAATATTTTGTACCTTGGGGAAGTTTTGACCTAAGCTGGTAAAGATAAGCTTAGGAGGTTTTTCATGCAGGTCCCCACATCTGTACCCTAGAGTTCAGAGTGGGGGAGGGACCTTGACAAGCCGTGACTTGCGTATGTGCACTGGGCACTGATCAAGTCATGCATGGACATGTTTGAAAACCTGGGACTTCAAATCATGTGGCCAAATTGTTTGCATTTGGCTTGTATCTCTAGCAGTTCTTAGAAGTCAGTTCTAGAATGTAGCTAAAGTGGAACTGATACAGCTGTACGCCTTACCTTTGGTCTGACGCTAAAGTTTCCAAGACCAATTTATTAACTTGAGTATCGATGCGGATTATGTCTTATGAGTTAGCTGAAGATCTCATGGCCAATATGACAACAATGGGATTGTCACATGGATTATTGGCTGTATTCAGACATCTGGCCACAGTACTATTCAACCTAGCCATAGTAGTTTATTCAACTAATGTAGCTTCCCTTTATTTAAAAATTATTTGCAAACAGCTTTGTTTTTATTACTGATTTTGTTTATTTGTCATAGCCTGAATTTTAGAATATATTGGAGATTTCAGAATATGCTGCATCTGTTGAGGGAGAGCCTGTGAGGAGGGTCTTGAAGTGGATGGAGGAAAGCAATAAGCTAAGTGTTGTGTTGTTCCATTATTGTTCAGCACACAGAGCTCTGATTCTGTCAGCTCCAGCAGGACCTAATATGTGCACCAACTTTAATGAAGTCTGGCCTATAGCCACTGGTGCACCAGAGAGAGAGTATGAATTTGAATTAGACCAGGAATCATAGTGCAGTTGAGCTTTTGGGATAAAGAATTTGTCACACTAGTATGGATTCTGGGAAAAGGATTATTGTGCTATTTGTCAGGGATTGCTAAATGCATTGTTCCCTGTTAAAATTTGCAGGTTGACTAGTCAAGCTGTGTTTTATTTATAATCCGTTGTGATGATCTGAAGAATCTGTCTATATACAGCTTAAGAATTCTGTTTCATATTGGGGAATCCTATATGTGTTTGTCACACAGAAAACTCCATTTGGAATGTGTGGGCCTTGTTGCTTTCTCTTGTCTTTTTACCTCTGTATTGAACTGAAATTCCAAGGGGTCCTGAGGAAAGGCTTACAATAGAGAGTCATTAACCTGAATGGTTCCCATTGAAATGGGAGCACGTGGGACAATGGGACGGCTAAAGGCTAGAGTAAACCAATGTTCTCAAACTTCCCTTCAGGGTCTGGGGTGTAAAGCAGTGGAATTTGGTACAGTCCTTTAAATCGCAAAGACTGTGAATCTGGGGTGGGGACTCACAGAAATTTTGAGAAGAAGAGAGAGAGAGATATGCTTTTCATATCTTTCATGTGGAACCAGCCAAAAAGAAGGAAATTGACTATACGAGAGAGATCCTTCATGATTCAAAGAAGCAACCATATGCAGCAAGGGGATCCTATACTCCTTATCACTGAGAAGTATTCTCTGGACTAAGGGAAGTGTGTGTAAGGTGTTAATATTTGTCTGTATCTGTATCCAGCTGATCTCCTCCGAATTCCACCCCTGAGGAAACTTTTCCCCATTTGCTGCACAGATATTATGAAGCACACAGCAGGCAGCTATGAAATGCCATCTGATAGAGCTGATGGAGGAAAAGATCCGAGGATCGGAGATACAGGTGGAAAGTCTGGTTGAGTTTAGAAAGGAGTTTGAGCAGATTATGGAGCAAAGACATGAGGTAGCTGAAGAGAAAAGCTCAGACTTGCAGATGGAAGCAGGACTGAGAAATTCTGAGGGGAGACTGCTGAGTGAGGAAAGTGGACAGTGGAAGCATGTGACTAAAAGAACCAGGCAGAGGAAAAGACGGGCCAGTGAAGGAGAAATAGAGCTCAAAAATAGGTTTGCAGACTTGGAAAATGAAGAAGGGGCTCAGCAGGTGGTCACTGAATGTGGAAGGGCAAGGAAAAAGAGAAGAGCAGCTAGTCTTATAGGAAAAGGGGAAGAGTCAGTGGAAACTACACCAAATATGAGTCCCAAGAGGATACAGGATGGGTTGAAGAGGATTACAAGGGAGAATAGGAATAGAAAGAACTTGCAGCCAGAAAGAACAGGGGATAGACTGGAGAATAGCACAGTCACTAGGAAAAGGCAGGTCTATGTGATCGGGGACTCTTACTGAGAAGGATAGACAGGCCTGTAACCAGAGCTGATCCAGAGAATAGAAGGATGTGCTGTCTTCCAGGTGCTAAGGTACAGGATGTAGACCTGAGGTTGAAACGGATGCTAAAGTGAATTGGAAAGAATCCCCTAATTATCCTTCATGTGGGAACAAATGATAATGGTAGATTCTTGCTGGAACATATCAAGGGAGACTATGCCAGGCTGGGGAAGACGCTTAAGGAAATTGAGGCTCAGGTGATCTTTAGTGGGATTCTGCCTGTTCCTAGAGAAGGGAAACAAAGGCGTGACAAGATTATGACTATCAACAGATGGCTTAGGCAGTGGTGCTATAAGGAGGGCTTTGGGATGTATGGCCACTGGGAGGCATTCATGGACAGAGGACAGGTCTCTCGGGATGGACTTCATCTGAGTAGGGAAGGAAATAGACTTCTAGGATGGAGGCTGGCACAACTGATTAAGAGAGCTTTAAACTAGGAATTTGGGGGAGATGGTTGGGAGATGTCCAGGCAATCTCCAAGCCAGATTTTAACATTGAGAGGGAAGAAACAAAATAAGAAAGGATACAGCCGTGGGTAATAGAATGGACATAAGGAGGAAGGGCAATGTGGATACCAGTCTAATAAGTCATACTGGCTGTAGAATGACTGTGCCTAATCAGGTACAGAATGTGAGCGAGGCCAAACAGCAAAAATTAAGATGTTTGTACACCAATGCGAGGAGCCTGGGTAACAAAATGGAGGAACTAGAGCTACTGGTGCAGGAAGTGAAACCAGATATTATAGGGATAACAGAAATATGGTGGAATAGTTGTCATGACTGGGCTACAGGTATTGAAGGGTATGTGCTGTTTAGGTAAAGACAGAAATAAAGGTGGTGGAGCAGCATTTGATATCAATGATGAGGTAGAATGTAAAGAAATAAGAAGCGATGAAATGGATAAGACAGAGTCTGTCTGGGCAAAAATCACATTGGGAAAGAGAACTAGTAGAGCCTCCCCTGTGATAGTGCTTGGGGTATGCTATAGATCGTTGGGATCTAATCTGGATATGGATAGAGCCCTCTTTAATGTTTTTAATGAAGTAAATATTAATGAAAACTGCATGATCATGGGAGACTTTAACTTCCCAGATATAGACTGGAGGACAAGTGCAAGTAATAATAATAGGGCTCAGATTTTCCTAGACGCGATAGCTGATGGATTCCTTCATCAAGTAGTTGCTGAACCAACTACAGGGGATTTTAGATTTGGTTTTGGTGAGTAGTGAGGACCTCATAGAAGAAATGATTGTAGGGGACAATCTTGGTTCAAGTGATCATGAGCTAATTCAGTTCAAACTGAACGGAAGGATAAATAAAAATCTGCGACTAGGGTTTTTTATTTCAAAAGGGCTGACTTTCAAAAATTAAGGAAATTAGTTAGGGAAGTGAATTGGACTGAAGAACTTGTGGATCTAAAGGCAGAGGAGGCCTGGGATTACTTTAAGTCAAAGCTGCAGAAGCTATCGGAAGCCTGCATCCCAAGAAAGGGGAAAAAAATCATAGGCAGGAGTTGTAGACCAAGCTGGATGAGCAAGCATCTCAGAGAGATGATTAAGAAAAAGCAGAAAGCATACAGGTAGTGGAAGATGGGAGGGATCAGCAAGGAAAGCAACCTTATTGAGGTCAGAACATGTAGGGATAAAGTGAGACAGGCTAAAAGTCAAGTAGAGTTGGACCTTGCAAAGGGAATTTAAACCAATAGTAAAAGGTTCTATAGCCATATAAATTAGAAGAAAACAAAGAAAGAAGAAGTGGAACCGTTAAACACTAAGGATGGAGTGGAGGTTAAGGATATTCTAGGCATGGCCCAATATCTAAACAAATACTTTACCTCAGTCTTTAATAAGGCTAATGAGGATGTTGGGGATAATGGTAACATGACAAATGGGAATGAGGATATGGAGGTAGATATTACCATATCTGAGGTAGAAACGAAACTCGAACAGCTTAATGGGACTAAATCGGGGGGCCAGATAATCTTCATCCAAGAATATTAAAGGAATTGGCACATGAAATTGCAAGCCCATTAGCAAGAATTTTTAATGAATCTGTAAACTCAGGGGTTGTACCGTATGATTTTTTTGAGAATTGCTAACATAGTTCCTATTTTTAAGAAAGGAAAAAAAAGTGATGCGGGTAACTACATGCCCATTAGTTTGACAAGTATAGTATGCAAGGTCTTGGAAAAAATTTTGAAGGAGAAAGTAGTTAAGGACATTGAGGTCAATGGTAAATGGGACAAAATACAACATGGTTTTACAAAAGGTAGGTCTTGCCAAACCAACCTGATTTCTTTCTTTGAGAAAGTAACAGATTTTTTAGACAAAGGAAACACAGTGGGTCTAATTTACCTAGATTTCAGTAAGGTGTTTGATACCATGCCAAATGGGAAATTATTAGTTAAATTGAAAAAGATGGGGATTAATATGAAAATTGAAAGGTGGATAAGGAATCGGTTAACAGGGAGACTACAGCAGGTCATACTGAAAGGTGAACTGTCAGGCTGGAGGGAGGTTACTAGTGGAGTTCCTCAGGGATCAGCTTTGGGACCAATCTTCTTTAATCTTTTTATTACTGACCTCGGCACAAAAAGTGGGAGTGTGCTAATAAAGTTTGCAGATGATACAAAGCTGGGAGGTATTGCCAATTTAGAGAGAGACCGGGATATCATAGAGGAAGATCTGGATGACCTTGTGAACTGGAGTAATAGTAATAGGATGAAATTTAATAGTGAGAAGTGTAAGGTCATGCATTTAGGGATTAATAAGAATTTTAGTTATAAGCTGGGGACGCATCAATTGGAAGTAACGGAGGAGGAGAAGTATTAGTTGATCACAGGATGACTATGAGCTGCCAGTGTGATATGGCCGTGAAAAAAGCTAATGCGGTCTTGACATGCATCAGGCAAGGTATTTCCAGTAGAGATAAGGAGGTTTTAGTACTGTTGTACAAGGCATTGGTGAGACCTCACCTGGAATACTGTGTACAGTTCTGGTCTCCCATGTTTAAGAAGGATGAATTCAAACTAGAACAGGTACAGAGAAGGGCTACTAGGATGATCCGAGGAATGGAAAACCTGTCTTCTGAAAGGAGACTCAAGGAGCTTGGCTTGTTTAGCCTAACCAAAAGAAGGTTGAGGGGAGATATGATTGCTCTCTATAAATATATCAGAGGGATAAATACCAGAGAGGGAGAGGAATTATTTAAGCTTAGTACCAATGTGGACACGAGAACAAATGGGTATAAACTGGTCATCGGGAAGTTTAGACAAACTCGATAAGTTTATGGAAGAGATGGTATGATGGGATAACATGATTTTGGCAATTAATTGATCTTTAAATATTCATGGTAAATAGGCCCAATGGCCTGTGATGGGATGTTAGATGGGGTGGGACCTGAGTTACTACAGAGAATTCTTTCCTGGGTATCTGGCTGGTGAATCTTGCCCATATGCTCAGGGTTCAGCTGATCGCCATATTTGGGGTCGGGAAGGAATTTTCCTCCAGGGCAGATTGGAAGAGGCCCTGGAGGTTTTTCGCCTTCCTCTGTAGCATGGGGCATGGGTCACTTGCTGGAGGATTCTTTGCTCCTTGAAGTCTTTAAACCATGATTTTAGGACTTCAGTAAGCTCAGACATAGGTGAGAGGTTGATTGCAAGAGTGGGTGGGTGAGATTCTGTGGCCTGCATTGTGCAGGAGGTCAGACTAGATGATCATAACGGTCCCTTCTGTCCTTAATATCTATGTGTCTATGTATGTATGTACCATGGGGATATTGTCCTCACTGAGGCCTAACATTCTGAATATACAGCACCAGCAGCCTTCAAAGGCGAAGGCACGTTCAACAATCATTCTGCACCTGCTGAGCCTGTTATTGAAGTGCTTCTTGATGCTGTTGAGGTGGCTGGTGTACGGCTTCATGAGCCAGGGGAGGAAGGGGTCGTCTGGGTCTCCCAGGGTCACTATTGGCATTTCCACATCCCCAGTGATAATCCTCAGGTCTGGAAAGAAAGTCTCTGCTTACAGCTTTCTGTACAGGCCTGTGTTCCTACAGGTGCATGCGTCTTGCACCTTCCCTGACCACCCCGCATTGATGTCTGTGAAACAACCCCAGTGATCCACCAGTAATAGCATAGAAAAGTAGCCCTTTCTGCTGATGTAATCCATCACAAGGTGGTCTGGGGCCAAAATAGGAATATGTGTGCCTGCTATTGCCCCACCGTAGTTCGGGAACCCCATTGCTGCAGAACCATCCACTATTTCCTGAACATTGCCCAGAGTCTCAGTCCTTCATAGCAGGATGTGACTAAGGACCCTGCACACTTGCATCACAGCAACTCCCATGGTGAATTTCCCAGCTCCAAACTGATTCCTGGCTGATCTGTAGAAATCTGGTGTTGCCAGCTTTCATACAGCAATCGCCACTCACTTCTTCACCATGAATACAGCTCTTTTTGGTGTTGCTGCACCAAAGGGCTGGGGCAACCTCCACACGCGGTTCCAAGAAGCTGGCCTTGCACATCCAAAAGTTCTGACACCACTGCTTGTCATCCCATACCTGCTTAATGATTCAGTCTCACCAGTCAGTGCTTGGTTCTCGTGTGCAGAACTAGACATCCACCACGTGCAGCTGCTCCACAAATGCCATGGCACACAGCAAGGCAGCCTCCAAGGCATCATCATCAGGCTCACAGCTCAGGAAATACTGCAGGATCAGGTACATTGTTTGTAATGCTCCGCGCAATATTGAAGAGCAGTGCAGGATCCAGGCTTTCTGACAGAGATGGTGGATGTGCAGATTACAGAGGGTTTTGAAAAGCAACGTGAAACATCCTAGGATGCCCATGCAATGATGGGATGAAGAAAACTGTATCCGGGACACTGAACCTGCTCCCATGAGGCATTGCAAACCCTTCCTAAAACACCCTGGGCTAGATGGTGGCGAGTTGAACAGTGGGATAGCTACCGCTGATGCACTGCTCTCTGCATCGATGCAAGTACTGCTACTGTGGACATGCAACAGCAGCATAATTACAGTGATGGCTTGTACGTTCACACAACTTACATTGACTTAATTTTGTAGTGTAGACAAGTCCTGGGATAAAGGGATTGTTCCTAAATCCAGTTCTATCCCACAAAAATCTTTTAACTGAGACCTTGTTATAAAATACCCCACTATCATCACTGTCGTGTATAACCACATTTGCTAAAATAGTACATTTTCTTTAACTTTCTGCCTTTGAAAATCAGATATCAGTAAAAAAAATTGTTCACATCACAGTGTGGGGGAGAGGTGGGAGAATACACATTTTCTAGCTGCTATTCCATTCTGCACTGGTTTAGAGTGCAGTCAGTGAACATTTCATGCTGTTAAAACTCTCTTCTGTGAGGCAAACTGTTCCTTGGAGGCTCTTATTGTTATCACAGATGAATTCTATGCCATTTAAATATTGCTTGGACTGCGAACCACATCCTATATGCAGATACTGTACTGCCTGAAAGATATTTCTAGGTGACAAACTTCTATTCCAATGCAATGGAAATATTGGCATAAGCTGCGACACACAAATGAGATGTTTACAAAAATTGAATAGTATGCCATATGTGAGGCCATTTAATTTATATATACAAATTCTTTTTTCTACCTCTTTTTACACACACAAATCAAGGGAAATGGATGTTGTAATAAATGAAAATATTAAAGGAAAAAACTACCCACCTGTCTTTATTTTGAAGCAATAAAAATTTACTTGTTAGGTTTTCATCTAATGGGCCAATCCAGTAAGGTCCAGTGTGGCCTCCGCTCCAATCAGTCAGTGGGAGTTGAGGTTGCTTGGCATCTCCTTTATTGCATGTTAAGTTTACTCAGACTATATTTTGATCTATCAGTTTTTTTATAGGCTAGTGTAAAACAAAATCCAGCTCACATGCAGAATACCTTCTTACACTACCACTCATATACCATTGAAGAGTGCCTCTTCCTTTACCTTTTTAATAGTATGATGTCTATTCTACATGTAAGCTGTAGTATTTATTACAAATCTATGACATATTTATTGTTTTTTGAGGTGGATAGCTAGTGGGGAGACCCAGTGGCACTGGGTGTTTTATTTTTTTATTAATATTTTATTCTTTGAAAAGATAAAATAAAAATATGATTAAAATATGATTGAAAACTCTGCCTCAGTTTACCCATCTATAAACTGTCTGTAAAGTGAAGTGTTACATAAACTGCAGAAAGCCTGGAGATGCTGGATGAAACAACCCTTCTTTACATAAAGCCAAATTATGACTATAAATGATTTTCCCTTTAAAAATCAACTTGTGCAGCTGCCTGCCAGTATTCTCAGCTCTGTCTCAGAGCATTGAAGAGCTTTCTCTTTCTCATTTACCTTGATAAGGGCAGTATGTTCGTTTTGCTTCAGGTAATACTGTGAAAGTATTCCCAGACTAAGTATACAGTGGAATCTTTGAGTGAAAAGGCCAAATCTTCAACAAAAATTGTTTTAAAAAAATCTATACTTAAATATATCTCTGTTGTTCACTATTTGCAAATAAAGTATTCAGTCAAAACCCCACACTCTACTGAAAATTTAGTGGAAATAAATTTCAAATGGACAGGCTAGTAACAAAAAATGGTCTATTTGATTTCAAAAAGCTTTGGATCCATTAATAATAATAATAATGAGTTGTCACCAGAGCCTGCTACTAATAACATTCAAAACTTCCTAACATTTTGCTGTTTGCGTGTCTGTAACCATAGCAAGCCCTAAAAGTCTCATACCATAATTGTATCAACCAACACGTTATTTCACGACTATTCAAGTGAATTGACTAAAATAATCTATTTTCTCAAGTATTTTTTTTTAGCAGACAAAACAGAGGGGGAGAGAGACAAATTAGACAGCAAAGAGCAATGGAAAAACGAGACATTTGTAATTGAAAAGCCCAAACCACTGCTTTATAACAACTGAAAGTAATTAAACTGTTTTAAATAAAACAGTAATTTCCACTACATCCTCGTGCGAGATAGTGGTAAAACAGTAAGAGAGGAAAAGTAGGGAAGTTAATAAAACTATAACTACTACTGTAACTCAGGCAGAAAAAGAAAGATACGATGTTTCCTAATACTTATAATTTTCTGTGATGCCCAACCTATCTACTCACTTTTCAATATTGTTTCATGAAGACGGGGAAGGGGTGAAAGAGGCCTCTTAATGCTAACCCACTTAACCACTCCACTGATACTCCAGCACAAATCCTCCCAAAGTTCCATGCTGCTGTCAGTGATTCACTGTATTTGATTTTTCAAATGAATTCTAAACGCTACATTTGCATGATTAATTTGCTTCTGTCAGCTTTAGTCACTTGAAACTTAGTAAGTGATGAATATCTTATTTTATAGTATGTGCAGTATTTCTTTCCCTAAATAGTCAGGTATTTTCTACTATGATCCTCTGTTAAATGTAGATAATATAGCTCTTGACAAAAGTATCTTTTGCAGGTATTTTATATGCATAGAGAAAAAATATCCAAGCTGGATTCATTGTTAAAGAATACCATCCCAGTTTTTCTGTTTCCATCTGCGATACTAATGTGATGTGCTCAAATTATAATTTTTCATTCATCAAGCTGTTGGAACTATCTACAAAATATTGATATGTAAGCTTAAACAATTATTGCAAATAGCATTCAAGATAAATTGGACAGACCTTCTAGGTACTAAATCAGTCATTTCCTGAAGGCTTTTCTCTTCTATCTTACTACATATAAAAGTAGGAAGAAATGCCTATTATCTCAAAGTTTATGAAGAAGTGCCTATCCTCTTTATTCATTTTTGTCATTCCATTGTTTGAAATATATTAAATTCTTCCTTCTTTTTCGGTAATCCCACCTTTCCCTATGATCCCATTACAGCTTGAGAGGTCTATTTGGGATGCCTCAGTATAGGAAGAGGAGGCCTCCAAGTTAAAAGAAAGGTGTTTGTGGACCAATAGGTGACCTGATTCATAAGTCATATTGAACCAATTTTACTGCATAACAGTGGTATTAATGCTAAATTAGTTTACACTAATGTGCCTAGTGCTTTACAGTATACACAGTTTGTTCCCCCACCCTTTATCTGTGTTTTCTGTTTAGACTGAAAGCACTTCAGGAGAGGGACCAATCCCCAATTTTTGCCCTAGATTCCTAAATGGCCCCCTCAAGGATTGAACTCACAACCCTGCCAATGCTCCAACCACCGAGCTATCCCTGTCTCCCCGCAAGATATGTGATCTTTCAACAAATGAAATGTTCCAAGTTGATCTAGAAAGCTAAATAGAATGTTGACCTCTGAGGGTTGAGGGAGAATTTTTGGAAGGATCGCACTGAGACGAAGGAGGTGGTGAGAGAAAAGATAAATGGCTATTATACAGAGAAAGTATTTCTGATTCCACTTCTAAAGGTCGATTGTTTAAGAAATAAGTGTGTGCAAGAGAGAGCAAAAGTTCTTCACTTCCTGAGATGTAACTCAGAAAGCTGTTTCCCATTTAATTAAATTGGGAAATTGTGAGACAGTCATGGTATGTGCCTCAGAATAACGAGACAGGTCAGTGAATGGCATTGAATGCTATATCTACTGCACAATGAAAAGTGCAGCATAAAACATGAAATGGTTTCATTTAAGGTTATTTTAGATTACTGTTTCCTTTTTCATTTGCTAAAGTGTTTTTCCTGCTCAATGTTTTTTGATAGTCATTCTCTTCCTTCTGGAACTGGTTGATTCCAGTTACTTTATGGTCAAATATAAATTTGATTATGAAATAAAGCCTTTATTAATGTATCAAAATGTGTTTCACACACATTAGAGCTTAGTGAGAAAGAGAAATCCTTACACTTTACTCTCCCAGTGTCATCTTGGTGGAAAGCCTGGAGGTAGATTGTCTGTAGCTACTGTTCATTATGATACACCTTTAGGCTATTCAGTTTCAATAACAAATTGAGAAAGGAACTTTACAAGTTTAAAGGAATCAGGAAGGAAGGATAAAGCCCTTATGCAGGAGCCCACTTTAAATTAGAATGAAAAGGTTATAGATGAGGTTCATCTCCTTGAAGATAAGGTTTTGGTGGATATATTACAGGCATCTTTCTGTACGATAGAGGAAGAATCCTAAGCTTCAGATAGCTGCGGAAAAAAGATCACTCTGAGTCACTGCCAAAGGTACTTCATTTACACTGTAATTGATATAATTTCTTTTGCACTTTTACTAAGGAATCCTCTGAAGTCTGATGCTGGTAATTCCTTATGTGATCAGACTATTGTTTTGTATTATTTCTACATGCCAGCACCCAGTCTGATATAACATTAGGAGTGACTGAGAAATATAACCAGCATGTACTGGCTGCAGCTACAAGAAACAGACTTTGTTGCTCAGTGGGAAGTGTCTTAGCAGAGAATAAAGCCAGACTTGTGACCATGAGCTTTTTGCTATAAGTAAAGGGATTAGAGCCCATCCAACTCCAATTAAAGTCAGAGAAAAGAGTAGCAGCCGTGTTAGTCTGTATTCACAAAAGAAAAATTGTTTCATGTTCTCTATGTATATAAATCTCCACACTGTATTTTCCACTAAATGCATCCGATGAAGTGAGCTATAGCTCACAAACGCTTATGCTCAAATAAATGTGTTAGTCTCTAAGGTGCCACAAGTACTCCTTTTCTTTAGAGAAAAGAGCTGATTCTTAGTTGGTATGGTTCTTAATTGCACAGTTGTCATGAGTCAATTGGAGCTGCAGCCATTCTGGCCAACTGCACCAATGTGAAATTATTTTTAAATGCATTTCAAGATGCATTAAACAGGCCACGTGGTCATCTTGGCATAAGCAACATTTTAGTAAATCAAAATGGCAGCAAAAGCATTAGTTAGAAGTGTGCATTTATTGCACATTAAATTGGCTCAAACATACACCAATTTTTAATCTGATAAAGTAATGTATCTGAAATGTACTGATGATAAAACAATGACACCCCAATAGCTGTGACACTTTCCTGCATAAGGTTTGCAAGGTTTATGGCCTGTGCCAGACAGTGCAATAAAATATGGAAATAATATTAATCAGAAGGAATATTTAATAGTGTTGATTTCTTTACAGCATGCTTTAGAATAGGCATTGCAGAATCTGTACAACTGCTACGAACTTGGCATAGAAATATGTCTGAATTTCTGGGTAATTCTTCCCATTAATAGCCTCATAAAATTAGAATGAGCTAAATCCTTGTAAGATACTGTAGCTCTTTTTCTTCTCCCTTTCCTTTTTCTTAAAAAATTAAAAAGGGGGGGAGGCGGTGGGAACAAGCCACAACCTTTCTGTTAACAACTGCAGTTTCTCAGTTGCTTTATATAGTTACCTCCAGGTTGTCCACTGTATCATTTTGCTAACTTCTGCAGCTCTTCACATTTTTTTATCCTTCTTATGATCGCTGTTCTCTTATTGACCTTACCCTCACACATGCACACACATTATTTATTTCAGCAATCACCTTCTACCACAATATGGTTAAATGTGGAGAATGCAAATGTATTAAGTTATAAACTAATGATGAACCACTCACTGAGCTACCGGGCAAGACCTTTCAATGGCAGAATTTAACTGGGCACCAATGGTTGTGGGTTCTACAAACCTGAGAATGAGTATGAAGACAATATCCCTTTCTACATTCATATGCCTTCCCAGGGACCCTGGCAGCAAGTCATAATCCCAAATCATTCCCCTCGTCTTCACCCAAGGTAGGAGAGAGGAGATAAGGGGAGCCCCTCAGGCCATAAGGCATCTCGTCCCTGTCTCATCATGCAAAGTTGTTTGCATCTCATAGCCAAGCAGCCCCTTTTTAACACACCCACCAGACTGGAATCTGCTGTCATCCCTTGTACTAATCAGCCTGGATGTCTATCTCTCCACCCCACCCCCCAACCTTTCTGGGCACCTAGAAAGAAATCCACCCATTGGCTGAGGTCCTCCAAGAAAATATCTGACCCAAGGTCAGATAAATGTACTTCATCCATTCTAAACAGCTCTGGGAAGTATAAATAATTCTTGAACGGGAGAGTTCTGCACCCCCTAAGGTGATAATATACTTACTAATTTCCTGGTTCACTTCTTCTACACCTGGTTTATTTTTACTGGTTGGACAATTATTCACCAAAACCCATCTTGGAATCATCTCTGATCCCCAGACGAGGACACTGCCAGAGGGACAGCCCACCCACAAAGGAAGGGACTGGAGAGCCAGAGTTCTCCCACCCAAAGGGCGGGAAGGGGGTGGCACGTCTCCACTGCTCTCAGAACCGACAATTACATACCACAGTTAGGGAAGTGAAAAATTTATAAATATCTTTTCTTGGGGGATATTTTGGAAAGGTTTTTCAGAAAATGTGTATCTCAGAAGTATTTGAATGGAGAGAGGATAAAGATTATGTTCTTGGCATAACAAGCAGTATGGCCATTTAATTCAGCTATCCATTTTGCCTGTTTCATGTCTGTGCTTTGTCTTCCCTGGACTCCCAAGAACATTAACTTTCGCACACAAAAATTTGCTTACCTTTCTTTACCTTCTTTCTTTAGTAAAACAAACTTTCCGTATCTTTAATAAACACTTTAACATTAAAAACATCTTGTGCTCTGTAGAGGTGGTAAATTCTCCCCTTAAAACTCTTTTTTCAGAGTTAATGTGTGTGATACTGTATTTACAAATAGGATCTGGTCCTTCTGTAAACTACAATGTAAAAACTCCTATTAACTGTAGAAGGAGCAGGCTTATAAATATTTAAAATAATAAAGTAAAAACATAATGTCACAAAGCACTGTTTTAAATTATATTCCAGTAGCCTTACAAACTGAACCCCTGCTGCTAATTCCTTTTGTTAACATTCTAAGCTTTGATTAAGCGTCCAGAATTCAGGTGCATCTCTGAACTGAATTAAATCCAGGCCTCCAACATAGTAACAGGCCAGGGGGCTGCTGTGAACCTCTGGGACTGCTGCTATAGCCTATGGAATGGAATACTATGTGTGTTAAAGTAGCACAAAGGATGGCATGGAGGGGATAAATTAAATAGGTACACTATCTACTTGAGACTGACACTTAGACACCTTCCATGACTCAAAGGACGCAGAAGCCTCCCTTTGTGTGGCCACTCTTTCTATGCTGCCACTTTGTAAGGCTTGCATGGTGGAGGTGGCTTCCTGTGAGCCTTGTGCATCTGTGTGGTTTTTAACTAAGGAGGCAACTATTAGGTGGTAGATGAAGTAGGATAAATTTAAGGAACAGCAGCAGGCTATAATAGAGAGAGGGGGAGCAATAGGGGAAAATAGTGTGTGCTGATCTGGTGGATATGGAGGAGAAGGAATTTTTCTAAGAGCTCATAGCACAGTCTTACATTTTTAGTATGATTTTTTAAATTAAATATACTGTTTTTGGCTACTGTGAGGAGGTGTTAAGAAAATTAGAGAGATCATTTGGGTCAGAGGTTGTGGATATTTTTAGTAGGCAACTGTTGTGTTTTGTTTCCTCATTTATGTCAAAAAGTGACCCCAAATATTTTTTCTTATTTTTTGTACTAGAAAATAGCTTATGGCGTTTACTGGTAAAACAGCTGTGTGAAAAAACAAAACAAAACAGGAAAACGTGTATAGGAGTTTCCAAGATGAATGTTAGCATTGTTTTCCTGTCACTGATAACACACTGTTTCTAGTTCATACAGACCTATAGCAGTATCAACCATTACAATGTACATATTAAAATAAGATGGTTCTTCTGAAATTCACCAAAAAGTGAAAGAATATGAACCTTAGAATTTATTAGATTAGTTTAAGTTTTGACTGACTTTATTGAAAAACATTTCCAAACCAGTATGAAAAATATACAATGTGAGAAAATAGATGGAAAGGAAAACTGTTGGGGGGCAGGGGTGAATGTTTCATGTAGATTGCTCCACAGTAAAATGTTAACATTCCGTAAAATCTTTGTGAAATTATAAATGGGTCATTCCAGTGTGAAAATGGTGACTGTTTTTTGCAAAAAGGGATAATTTTACTTTATAGAAATAATTAACATTCATGCTTTTTCCCAGAAGACAAAACGAAGTTTTCACCTAAAATAGTCTTTCTTGATGAAAATGGTGACATTTTCATGCAAACAAAACTCACAAATTGTGAAAATAACACTTTAAACAAATTTGAGATGAAAAAATTAGTGGTTTCATACAGCTTTCACTTATCTTCATGCTGGGCTAATTTCAGAGAACTGCTCACTAGAGCTATATAAATAACAGCTTTTTTCATTTAATTGGTAATTCTGGAAAATTGGGGGAAATTTTGCTTTGAGTTAACCTGAAAATGATTTTTTTTTTTACCTTTTCAGTTAATCAAAAAGTAAAAAAATGCATTTAATTAAATAAGATTTGACAGATTACAATATAAAAAATAAATATTGCAGACTGATTGTTTTGGGCAGCAGTAGAAGAAAGTAGGTGGAAAAAGCAGAAGTGTGAGTGTACTTTTTAAAATGTGTGATTTTAGCTTTTATGAAAAGTGAGTGAGACCTTAACTGAATTCAGGTCTGGAGGTACAAAGACATTAAACAGTTGTAAAATTTGGCTCTCTAGGAATTTTGGAAACACTAGTATCTCTGGCACAGTACTGTATGACACAGTTTTCTTCATAGTTGGTTACTGCTTATACTGATAGAAAACTTTATATCAGAATAGTTTTTTGATGAAATTTACAGTTTGGTGAAGTTTTAAAACTGAAAGAAATCCTACAGGAGATTTCCTACCCTGCAGGCTGAATCACATTGAATCCCTATTTAAACATAAAAAGCTATACCCCCCCACCCCCACTTCCTGTGGTGAAGTAGAATTATACGGCTAGAAAACTGCAAAAGCATTTACAGGCAATAGAATGAATTTTCCTTAGGAATCACTATGGTGTAACACCATAATTGTAAGCTCAACATTATAGTTGTAAATACAAAAGTATTGGGGAGGAGGGAAAATGTAATCTTAAACAAAACAAGGGGGAAAAGAAGGTTCTAAACTGGTACTATAAGGCTAGTATGTAATGCTATATACAAATATTGATCCATAGGATACACACAGGCTGGTATATGCAACAATATAAGACCAGTGAATAATGTTGGAGAGACACAAATTTGAATAAGCAATTCTTGCTCAGAAGATATATCTGCATATATAGATATGTATATCTAGTATCGGTTGAGGATACTAGATATTCATTTAGAATAAAACACTAAAAATAACAGGAGTACAAATTTATTAGAGCATAAGCTTTCGTGGGCTACAGCCCACTTCATCGGATGCATGGAATGGAACATATAGTAAGAAGATATATATATATACACACACACATACAGAGAAGTTGGAAGTTGCCATACAAACTGTGAGGGGCTAATTAGTTAAGATGAGCTATTATCAGCAGGAGAAAACTTTTGTAGTGATAATCAAGATGTTCCATTTAGTCAGCTGACAAGAAGGTGTGAGGATACTTAACCTAGGGAAATAGATTCAATATGTGTAATGACCCAGCCACTCCCAGTCTCTATTCAAACCCAAGTAAATGGTATCTAGTTTGCATATTAATTCAAGCTAGGCAGTTTCTCCTTGGAGTCTGTTTTTGTAGCTTTTCTGTTGCAAAATTGCCAACCTTAAATCTTTTACTGAGTGGCCAGAGAGGTTGAAGTGTTCTCCTACCAGTTTTTGAATGTTAGGATTCCTGATGTCAGATTTGTGTCCATTTATTCTTTTGCGTAGAGACTGTCCGGTTTGGCCAATGTACATGGCAGGGGGGCATTGCTGGCACATGATGGCATATATCACATTGGTAGATGTGCAGGTGAACGAGCCCCTGATGGCGTGGCTAATGTGATTAGGTCCTATGATGGTGTCACTTGAATAAATATGTGGACAGAGTTGGCATTGGGCTTTGTTGCTAGGATAGGTTCGTGGGTTAGTGTTTTTGTTGTGTGGTGTGTGGTTGCTGGGGAGGATTTGCTTCAGGTTGGGGGCCTGTCTGTAAGCGAGGACTGGTCTGTCTCCCAAGATCTGTGAGAGTGAGGGATCATTTTTCAGAATAGGTTGTAAATCTGTGATGATGCACTGGAGAGGTTTTAGTTGGGGGCTAAAGGTGACAGCTAGTGGCATTCTGTTGTTTTCTTTGTTGGGCCTGTCCTGTAGTAGGTGACTTCTGGGTACTCTTCTGGCTCTGTCAGTCTGTTTTTTCACTTCAGCAGGTGGGTATTGTAGTTTTAAGAATGCTTGATAGAGATCTTGTAGGTGTTTGTCTCTGTTTGTCTCTGTCTGAGGGATTGGAGCAAATGCGGTTGTATCTTAGAGCTTGGCTGTAGACAACGGATCATGTGGTGTGTCCTGGATGGAAGCTGGAGGCATGTAGGTAAGTATAGCGGTCAGTAGGTTTCTGGTATAGGGTGGTGGTTATGTGAGGATTGCTTATTAGCACAGTAGTGTCCAGGAAATGGACCACTTGTGTGGATTGGTCTAGGCTGAGGTTGATGGTGGGATGGAAATTGTTGAAATCTCTAACAATAGTAACTGCTTGATTATAAAAAGCATTACATTTACCTCCACCCCTTAAAACAATTACTTCGTGTTGGATCAATGGTCTAAATAAAACAATTCATTAAGCTAAAGCAATTGTGATTTTTTTTTTGTAATTTTATTTAAAGAATTTCATTTGTTTTATTGACACACAAACATTTTAAGAGTGTGGGTTTTTTTTTAATTGCTCTTGTGCTGAGACTAAGGCTGTATCAAGTTGCATGTTTTAAACCTGTGAAAATGTTGATGCAGCCATAATTCAAGTACAAGTGTATTGTACACATGTACACATATTGCTAACTACGTTGCTTAAAATGGTCTTTTAATGACCACCAATTTTGAATACAAACAAGCCATATTAAAGGTGCTGCTTTGGCTTGGTTAATTAGGCTTGATTAGTTAATAATGAGGATTTTAAAGTGATTTCACATCCCAGAAATATTTATTGAAAACCAAAATAAGAGATTGTGTATAGATTAGAAATTGAGGGTTCTTTGTGGACTAAAGCACACAAGGGAATATAAAGCAAAAGTTAAAACTCAGAAAATTGAGAAATATATATGGCAGGAATATAAAATACAAGATTTGGATAAGTTATGTTCTCTCAGTATACCATTTTCCTGCTAATTTTTTAATTCTTTGCTATACTTAAGAATATAGTGAATATAATGTTAACTATCCCTCCAGGTCACTTAAAAGTGTTACGCCAAGATGTAGTCTTAGGAAAAACTTCCTTCAGAGTAGCAGCCGTGTTCGTCTGTATCTGTAAAAAGAAAAGGAGTACTTGTGGCACCTTAGAGACTGACAAATTTATTAGAGCATAAGCTTTCATGAGCTACAGCTCACTTCATTGGATGCATACAGTGGAAAATATAGTGGGGAGATTTTATATACACAGAGAACATGAAACAATGGGTGTTACTATACAGACTGTAACAAGAGTGACCAGGAAAGGTGAGCTCATTCACCTGCACATCTACCAATGTGATTTATGCCATCATGTGCCAGCAATGCCCCTCTGCCATGTACATTGGCTAAACTGGACAGTTTCTACGTAAAAGAATAAATGGACACAAATCAGACATGAAGAATTGTAACATTCAAAAACCAGTCGGAGAACACTTCAGTCTCTTTGGTCACTTGATTACAGACCTAAAAGTGGCAATTCTTCAACAAAAAAACTTCAAAAACAGACTCCAACGAGAGACTGCTGAATTGGAATTAATTTGCAAACTGGATACAATTAACTTAGGCTTGAAAAAAGACTGGGAGTGGATGTGTCATTACACAAAGTAAAACTATTTCCCTTTGTTTATTTCCCCTTCTACTGTTCTTGTAAAGTGCTGGAAATGGCCTACCTTGATTATCACTACAAAAGGTAAATAATAAATTTCTTAGTCTCTAAGGTGCCACAAGTACTCCTTTTCTTTTTACGAAAAATTTCCTGACACTGAGATCTAGTAGACTGGAGAATTTATCCACCAGTTTCCCTTGCAAGTTGGGTTAGTGGGGAGACCATCATTCAGAATTTTCCCTCCCTTATAAATTACTGGGGAAATTTAGGAAGACAGGTCTGCCTTGATTTAGGAAAAGAGAAGTGGCTCAACTGGTTGTCTCTGAAGAAGGGAGGACTGAAATGTTACTGGGCCTTACCTCCCATGAGCCATTTGCAAGTGAGTGGAGGATTTGAATGAGGTGCTTGTGTTTGTTGGGGCGGGATATAGATGGGGAGAAGCATTCCCAAGTTGTTGTTGAGTAGGGAGACAGAGGCAGATATTAAGATTTTGATGATTGTCAAATCTATTCCAACTACCTAAAAAGTAGGTCATGCAAATACTCAAATTGAGATCATGTTTGTATCTGTCTCAATAAGCACAGCCATTTCATAGAATCATAGAATATCAGGGTAGGAAGGGACCTTAGGAGATCATCTAGTCCAACCCCCTGCTCAAAGAAGAACCAATCCCCAATTTTTTGCCCCAGATCCCTAAATGGCCCCCTCAAGGATTGAACTCTCAACCCTGGGTTTAGCAGGCCAATGCTCAAACCACTGAACTATCCCTCTCCCCCGCCCCCAACTTGTTTCTTCCTACTGATAGATGATGACTAATTTACGGTATTTACTGTATGTTTCAGTATAATAACTTGCAGATGCTTCCTATTAACTCAGTAATTACTGTATTGTTACCTATAAATTCCTCTCCCTGAGTAGGTTTCAGTAGCAGCCATGTTAGTCTGTATCCGTAAAAAGAAAAGGAATACTTGTGGCAGTCTCTAAGGTGCCACAAGTACTCCTTTTCTTCTCCCTGAGTAGTTAACATAAAAATCAAGTGTTATATTACTACCTATTAATGTTTGTAAAAATATTACTAATATAATTCCTTCTAGAATCAAAAACAGAAAAAAACAATTGGCTTCTGTTAGAGACATAACTATCT
The DNA here is from genome assembly GCF_965140285.1 of Lepidochelys kempii. NCBI lineage: Eukaryota > Metazoa > Chordata > Testudines > Cheloniidae > Lepidochelys > Lepidochelys kempii. Next base: position 72,762,502 of record NC_136388.1, read on the forward strand.
AAAACATATATTAATGGATATGTACTGTAGTTGATAAAACAAATTCAATTTTTTGTTCTAAGTTATCTTTATTGTGGTTACTGTAAGAAGACTAATAGCCTATGATGCCAAAAGTCACACAAAGTCGTTTCTAACACATTTACATTGATCATTTTGTATTAAAAACCAGTTCAGAATACACAGATGAAAAAGTGTTGCTCAGAATTTGATTTCAAGTGTATTTTGGAAAAATAAACATGTCCTAACAGAAAACAGATTACTTCAATACATTTTGATGAGAATATATACCCTAATGAACTTATTTTTTTAGTTTAACAATAGCCGTATAGAGTATGTATGAGTAGAAGGATAATGGGAATGTGTTGGCTATGGTAGAATCTCATGAAGAGTTGCCATGACTTAAGCACAATACGTATAGCTAGGGTCTGAGAAGAAAAAACAGATGAAGTGGAAAACTGGAAAAGTGGAAAACAAGCTGGCAGGAAACACAGTTTTACAGCCTTCTAGGGACTGTCTGTTTATATGACATTGAAAATAGGTATTAGCTCAAAGTTCCATGGAGGCAAGCAACTAGGCTGCTGTTTGTCTTTGAAGATACTGCAAGGTGGAAGAGGTGCAGAAATACTGACAAGTTAGGGAAATCTAACATTGCACATTTTAGGGAAACATTCTTCTGGGACTGGAATACAATTTAAGTATTATTGTTGTAATGATGGTTAACATCCTTCCTCAAAACACAGACTTAAGATGCAATGTATACAAAGTGACAAAAGCAAATTAACTGAATGCTTATAATGCACACTCAGATGGGAGTCAATTGAACTCCAGTGATATGCAAGGTAACATAGGACATGGATTTGTAGGGTCCTAGGGTCCTGTAGGGTATGCTATTGTTTCAGATGTGTATGAAAAGTCTGACATAGTTAATTTCAAAACTTTCAGTCATTGGTTCTTAGTTATATTTTTCTCAGTTTCTAAACCAATCAAATCTAATTAGATTCAATCTGAGTGTCTGCTGCAAAAATTTACTAAATTGCATTTTAACTGGTGAATCAATTGACATCCAAACTCTCTTTGAAGGAGCTGCTAATGTCTCTTAGAAAATGTTGGAATTAACAATTGAGCAACAGGCCTACTCTGTTGATTCAGTTTTCATCTTTGTTGTTAAGGTATTTGAATGGGAGGGTGGGGGGAAATCCTGTTTCTCAGACATTCGTCTGTTCCTACTGTTTTAGCTACCCTTGAAGTCATAAATCCTATTTTTGTAACATTTTAAGTCTTTTCGGAGCAGCAAGTGTATCATCACAAAGAGACGATTATGATTTCAGGTGAGGAATGAGCTGCAGGAGCTGGTGAGCACTTAAACAAAGAATCCTGTTTTCATTCAAATATCCTTAATAGAGAACAAAAAGAAAAATACAGATAATATTTAATATGTCAGCAGAACTGTACTGGGCAAAATCAGGCCCGCCCAGAGCGAGGAGCAAGTGGGGCAATTTGCCTGAGGCCCTGGTCCCCGCAGGGGCCCCCACAAGAGTTTTTAGGAGCCCCCACGAGAGTTTTCGGTGGGATTTCAGCAGCAGGGGGTCCTTCGGTGCCACTGAACACACCAGGAGCGCAGGACCTGCCGCTGCTTCTTCTGCTTCAGGTCTTTGGCGGCAATTTGGCAACGGGGGTCCTTCCGCTCCATGTCTTCGGCGAAGTGCCCTGAAGACCCGGAGCGGGAGGACCCCCAACGCCGAAGACCCCAGGCCCCCTGAATCCTCTGGGCAGCCCTGGGCAAAATAGATTTGAATGAGATATCTTAGGGCCCTGTATGAGCTCCCCCAGGAACTAAGGACAAATCACACACCTCACCACCTTCTGCTCCAAGTGCAAGGAGCATTTCTTTCAGCTGGCCTTCTCTAACATAAATTTACAGCAATATGTATAATAAAGAACAAAAAGCACCGTACCAACACAAGACACTCCACTGCATTCACTTCACTCCCTCGGGAGAGGATGATAGTCATGTCACTTAATGAACTACTGGAAGGCACTCAGATACTACAGTGATGGGTGCCATATAAGAACCTACAAGGAACAGAATAAAATGTATGTGAAAAGGTTTATAGTACCCAAAATAACTGTCTTTGGATTTCTAATCAGTGGGGCAGGAGTAAGGGCTCCAACTGCTTAACTTCCCTTGGAGGTGAATTCTTTTTCTGCAACTCAAAAATGTAGACACCACCACTTCAGAGCTTAAAACCAGGGTTCACTCTTTCTCGGGTTTAAGCTATAGGCTCCTCCACCTCGAGGAACTGCATCTCTCGGAGCCTGCGGCATGCCCATCTCTTACTAATCCCCCTTCATTTTACTGCTCCCCAGTCACTTACTGCAGGGTGCTTTGTCCACGGGGTGCAGTTTATCCCACCACTGACACCAGTTGTGACAGAGTCAACAAGGGGATGCTCTGGAACTACTCCCTACAAAGCCAGTCAGGACTCTGGGGAAGCATGTCTCTTCTCTCTGAGCATACTGTCATCAGGGCAAGAAGTTTACTCAGCTTTCACCTTCCTCGGTCTGAGCTTGCAGCATTCAGCATCCCCTTCCACAGTGTGCGCTTCCCGCAGCAAGTCCACCCAGGCGGGGCCCTGCACCTTCAACTCCACAGTCAGTTGTAACTCTCAGCCAGCTGGTAAAACAGAAGGTTTATTAGCTGACAGGAACACTGTGTAGGGCAGAACTTGTAAGCACAGAAATCAGTGACTTTCAGCCAAGTCCATCTTGGGGGAGGAGAGCCCTGTCCATTGCCTCTCTTCCGGCCTTTGTCTCACTTCCCGGGCCAGAGTCACCTGGTCACACTCCCCTCCTGGATCTCAATTTAGGAAGGGGTCGCCATAGCATCCATGCAGGCATCTGGAGCAGCCTCTGCAAAAGTCACACACAGCATCCATGCAAAACAGTAAGACTCACATACAACATAACAAGGGAAAATCCCCACTTTGTCACAGGGGCCCCCTGACTCGCTTCTTCCCTCTGAGGCCCCACTCCTGCTCTGCCTCTTCCCCCAAGGCCCGCCCCCTACTTTCTCCTCTCCTCTCCCTCCTTCGTCACTCGATCTTCTCTACCTCCCTCCTGCCTACCTGGACTCCCTTTGCTCCAGGACTAGGATGGGACCTGCAGCCTGATGCAAAGCCTGCTGCCTGCCTGCCCACAAGATGCAGGTTGGCGGCAGCCCTGGTTGAGCAGGGGCTGGCGCAAGTTGATGACCTGGAACCTCCCCACCCATGGTAACTGGTCTTTTGGTGTCCAGTCAGTACATCTGACCAGACACAATCAGGTCCCCTTTTTGACTGGACTTTCCAGTTGAAAACCAGACACTTGGCAACCCTAAAACCAGCCCTTAAACTCAGACTCCTCCTCCCATAGCTGTGACTGCTTTTTACTCAATACTGCAGATGAGAGTCAGTACATAGAGGGAACAGAGCTATTAAATGAAAAGGTGCCATTTTTACACTGTTACTATTTGGAAGAATAGCATTAAAACGAGTGCTCTGGTTAAGCATATAATGCACCACAGTAATCTCCATGTTGCTAAACTAATCTAAGTGGTGTGGAAGCAGTCTTACAATGAAATCAAGTAGCCAAGAAGCAATAATAATTGTTCAGAACTTGCTATTAAAGCATTAAATATCTTTAACAGATCACATTATGGCATTTCTTATGTATTAGATGTTACTTATTGCAGAATAATTTATGGGATGAGGAATAAAAATGAGGACACTAAATAATTTGATTGTTACAGTATTCAGTTCCACAGTAATTTTTTGGTGCAAGTCTTGAAAAGCGTATGTGGCCACTTAAATGAGCTCTTAAAACCATGTTACAGCTTTTAAAGGATTTTTGTTCTTTGGCAGTACTATAATTGCAGAGTTCAAAAGGTTAATTACCTAATGTGGGTGCACTTTCTAACACAAATGTCCATTGCTCTGTCATCAATATTTTATTAGTTTTTATTGCTTTAGATCTTTTCTGGTTAAGGTAAATAATTAATATTTGCAATGCATTAGGATTTAAGCAAACTCAGAATTTAAGCTTTTATTATACCCCATGCTGAGTATATGTGTACATATGCTCAAGTCAGACTTTGAAACAAGATCGCTAAACTAGTATATTTGAGCTTTGATCTGTTAAGACATCCTTCTTGGCTACAATGCTAACAAGGTTTTGCGTTTACTTCCCTATATACATTGTATATAGAATTAGGACTGGACTTTTGAGAGCAATCACAGTTCTGGTATGGAAATATCATTGTTTTCCACAGAGAAATGTGATGCACTTATTTATAAAATAATGCTTTTTTTGTGGACAGGATCTTCATTGAACACACAGTTAGCAAATCATATGGTAAGTTCACACATATTTTCTTACATCAACTAAGAAGTTCAAAGGTAAAAAAGAAGACAGTGCTCAAAATGGAGAAATGAAGAAGAAACCAAACAAAAATATATAAATGAGTTAAGGGTTGTAGAAGGTGAGTATATACACCAGCAGTTTTCAAACATTTTTTCTGGGGACCCACTTGAAGAAAATTGTTGATGCCCGCAACCCAACGGAGCTGGGGATGGGGGCTTTGTGGTGTGTGAGGGGCTCAGGGCTGGGGCAGAGGGTTGGGATGTGGAGGTGAGGGCTGTGGGGTGGGGCCAAGAATGATAGGCTTAGGGTGTGGGAGGGAGCTCTGGGCTGGGGCAGGGGGTTGGGCTGAAGGAGGGAGGTCAGGGCTCTGGGCTGGGAGTGCAGGCTCTGGCATGGGGATGAGGGGTTTGTGGTGCAGGAAGGGATTCTGGGTTTGGGGAGGCTCACGGCTGCGGCGGGAGGTTGGGGTGTGGGAGGGGTCAGGGCTCTGGGCTGCGGGTTCAGGCTCTGGGGTGGGGCCAGGGATGAGGGGTTTGGGGAGCAGGAAGGGGTTCTAGGTTTGGGGGGGCTCAGGGCTGGGGTAAGGGATTGGGGCACGGGGTTGGAGTGTGGACTTACCTCCTGGGGCTCCCAGTCAGCAGTGCAGCCAGGATGCAGAGGCAGGCTTCGTGCCTGTCCTGGCACCGCAGACCACGCTGCACATCAGAATTGGCCAGTAGCAGGTCCGGCTCCTAGGCAGAGGCTCATGACTCTCACCCACAGGCAGCACCCCCCTCCCATTGGAACCAGCCAATAGGAGTGCGGAGCCAGTGCTCAGGGCGGGGGCAGTGTGCAGAGCCTCATGCCCCCCCCCCCACCTAGAAGCCAGATCCGCTGCTGGCCGCTTCTGGGGTGCAGCACGGTGTCAGAACAGGTAGGCACTAGCCTGTCTTAGCTGGGCAGCACCGCCGATGGGACTTTTAACATCCCGGTCAGCGGTGCTGGCCAGAGCAACCCAGTGCCTGACATGCTGTGCCCCAGTACTGAACTTTGAAAAACGCTAATATGCTCCAACCAACTGGAAAACTCCTAGATTTCAGGAGAAATCCAAGCCTTCTGTTTGTATTTACAGAGTAACTCTAATCTTTTCCTGGTTTTTGTAAGTCCACTTCCGTTTCCTACCTCTCCTCTGCTGTTGCAGCTATTTATTCTACCATACAGTCACCCCCTTTCCTTTTCTCAATCAGAGCAGAATCAACATGGTTGCCAATAGTTTATACAGATGCGAAATGGAGATAAGACTATGGGTACTGGCTCCTCTGGGGGCTACTTCTCATATCCTTAGTTTCTCATTCCATTTCAAGCCACTTAATCTCACTGGAGAGAGAATGAGTAGAAAGGAAGAAGCAAGCAATGGGAATGAGACTAAAGCTGGGTGAGAGATGATTTTTCTCATAAATATGTTCCAGAAATGTTGAACAATTTTCCCATCCAAAAGTGGGGCAAAGAAGTCAAAATCTCAAAAATGTTCATGAGCTGAAAACCCCACAAAAAGTTTTGTTTCGACCAATTGAATCATTTTGTTTCAATAGTTTTGAAACATTTCATTTTGGTTTTGACCTTTTATTCTTTAGTCTAAATGTACTAAAATTTTGAAAGTCATTTTGATTAAAAAAGCACAATCTTTTCATTTCAAAAATGTCAAAATGGGACATCTAGATTTCAAAACTTTTTTTCTAATAATTTTTCAATTGGGCAATTAGTCAAAATTGGCACTGTTTTATGAATACTTTGGTTTTGACAAATTGTTCTTTGGAAAAAATATGATTTGAAAAATTCCTGATCAGATCTAAATTAAGGCTTGGGGCAATTGACAATATTGGTACAGAGGAGGTGAGGCAAAGGTAAGTGTGAGCTGAGGGATACCTATTAAGGCTGTAAAGCCAGAAATCTGGAGAGTAGTGCTTGTCTAACTTTTTGGAATGAAGAGGGGGGTTTTTTAATGAAAATTGCTTCTTTTTTAATTTTTTTTTGTTTATGAAAAATTCATGCTTTTTTCTAGTATTTCTGTTTTTATTGCAAATGTTACCAAAATGGTTACAGAAACTATTTTCCATAAAAATTTGAAGACATGTATTAAAATAATTTTAAATAATTCTGTCATTGTTTCATTTGCATAAATTCCTTTCCCAAATAATTTTCTCTCCTCCTCTGTCTCTACCCCCCAAGGTTACGCTATACAATTCTCTCTCTTTTTCCTTCTGTTTCCTTTCTCTTTGTCTAGTTTTCCTCACCCTCCCTGTCTCTGGCTGCCCTCTTCCCTTCTTCAGCTTCTCTGATTTCTCTTTTCTGTGGCACCCATCTCTCTCACACATTTGATCCTAGCCTTCCACAAGGTGATTCCTGATCATAAAACCAATTCTGGCTCATGAGGGAAAAGAGATGTAGATGATAGGTGGGGAGACAAAAGAGGGGCCAGGAAGCACAGTAAGAGAAAGGAGAGAAGGCAGAAGCATGACCTTGTCCGAACAAAGGCTGGGAAGAGAAGGACCACAGAATGTAAAGACAAGAGGAGAGGAGAAGAAATAAAGTTGGGAAATGAGCAATTAGCTTGATGGAAACAGGACAAAAATGACAGCACAAGGACGGGGTCTAGGGGAAAGGAGTGATGCGGATGCTGAGGAGTAAATATTTTCTTCTTACCATCCCCTACTATAGCATATCCTGGCTTTTCATGCTGAATGTAAAGAGGATGGTGGAGAAAGGCTGTCTGAGCAATGGAAGGTATCATTTTTTCCGTAGATGCCAAAATTCTCATGTGCATTGTCCTGAACCTTTCCAAAACCATCCCCTTTCTCCTCATAATATGATTCTTGTTTCTATGTCAAGGTTCCTCCCCAACTCTGAACGCTAGGGTACAGATGTGGAGACTTGCATGAAAACCTCCTAAGCTTATCTTTACCAGCTTAGGTCAAAAAGTTCCCCAAGGTACAAAATATTCCACCCTTTGTCCTTGGATTGGCCGCTACCACCACCAAAGAAATACTGGTTACTGGGGAAGAGCTGTTTGGAAACGTCTTTCCCCCCAAAATACTTCCCAAAACCTTGCACCCCACTTCCTGGACAAGGTTTGGTAAAAAGCCTCACCAATTTGCCTAGGTGACTACAGACCCAGACCCTTGGATCTTAAGAACAATAAACAATCCTCCCAACACTTGCACCCCCCCCTTTCCTGGGAAATGTTGGATAAAAAACCTCACCAATTTGCATAGGTGACCATAGACCCAAACCCTTGGATCTGAGAACAATGAAAAAGCATTCAGTTTTCTTACAAGAAGACTTTTAATAGAAATAGGAGTAAATAGAAGTAAAGAAATCCCCTCTGTAAAATCAGGATAGTAGATACCTTACAGGGTAATTAGATTCAAAACATAGAGAATCCCTCTAGGCAAAAACTTAAGTTACAAAAAAGATACATAGACAGAAATAGTTATTCTATTCAGCACAATTCTTTTCTCAGCCATTTAAAGAAATCATAATCTAACACATACCTAGCTAGATTACTCACTAAAAGTTCTAAGACTCCATTCCTGGTCTATCCCCGGCAAAGGCAGCATAAAGACAGACCCTTTGTTTCTCTCCTTCCTCCCAGCTTTTGAAAGTATCTTGTCTCCTCATTGGTCATTTTGGTCAGGTGCCAGCGAGGTTACCTTTAGCTTCTTAACCCTTTACAGGTGAGAGGAGTTTTCCTCTGGCCAGGAGGGATTTTAAAGGGGTTTACCCTTCCCTTTATATTTATGACAGGAAATGAGCAATTAGCTTGATGGAAACAGGACAAAAATGACAGCACAAGGACGGGGTCTAGGGGAAAGGAGTGATGCGGATGCTGAGGAATAAATATTTTCTTCTTACCATCCCCTACTATAGCATATCCTGGCTTTTCATGCTGAATGTAAAGAGGATGGTGGAGAAAGGCTGTCTGAGCAATGTAGGGTATCCTTTTTTCCGTAGATGCCAAAATTCTCATGTGCATTGTCCTGAACCTTTCCAAAATCATCCCCTTTCTCCTCATAATATGATTCTTATTTCTTACCCCAAAAATATTTCCCTGCCTAGACTTGCAGGGAAAAGATAACAGGGCTGGTTCTGATCTCATCCATAAGTTTTTGCAGATATGAGTGGGGTGAAATAAACAAAGGTGACAAAATACTTCTATTTATAGTTGAAGATGGAGACTACAAAAGATTCTAAAATGGATGATGATGCTGAACAGTATTTTCCAATTCAGTCTTTCACAAAAAACAGCCACACAAGGTATATTGACAGTTAGAAATCAATGAGCATACCATGGAGCTTGACTGAAAAGCATACAACAGAATACTTGGAAAATGTGACAATGGCGATGAGCTCACCCAAATAAAATAGATGAGGAGAAGGATGCTTAATGACCAAGATGCAAGCAGTTGCATCACCATTACCCCACCACTGTTCTTTTAATTGAATCAGATTCTTCTGATTAAAAGATAGAGCTATGGTGGATAATGCTTGTGAGAATTCAGAACCCAGTCCAACAAAGCATATAACCATTTGTTTAAACTGAAATCAATAGGACTGCCTGAATGCCTACAGTTCAGAGCATGCTTATGTGCTTTGCTAGATTAAATCTGCATTCAGAAACTGAATGTTGGCATTTTGTTCATTTTGACGAGGCGTAAAATCTAAATATGCCTAAGAAGTTGGGTGTGATTTAAAATGGAGCAAAGTTACCACTTGTGCTAAAAATTCTTTGACTGAATTACATTTGGAGGACATCCTAAGGTACGGTGTAAGCAGAGCATAGAACTAATTTGTTCATTCAAAAGCTGACAAAAATTTATAAGTTTTGGCTCTGCAAAATAAGCTACAAGCATTTACTCAGAAAACCTCAGCTGAGCTAGCTACAAAAAAGTCCTTATAGGTATTCTCCAAATTATAGATAGGACTTTTTCAGCCTGCAAAACCACTTGAGCTATTTTATTTGTTGCTACCAGTGCACAACATGCTAGTTTTTGTGGTGTGACCATGAAATAATGAAGAGTGCCGTGTGTGTGTGTAGTATAATGTAGTTCTTTTAATCATTATCTTTATATGCTTACATCCAAACTTGTAAAGCTAGCAATCACTTGATGCCATTATGGCTGCCAGGAATTATTAACCAATTTTCAATTCTTGTCATCAAGCTGTGTTGGTGAGATGAAGTGGGTGAGCCAGTAGTCTTGTTCAAATGAGCTCCAACAAAATGTATGCTGTCTTCATCAGAACAGATGATGTTGCCCACCTGCAATAGTAAGGTGACAGCATTTTGTCCTTTTAGTACTAGCTATTGGGAATAGCATGGAGTCCATCTGTAGTCCTGAATTATCTGAATGAGGTCTGAATAGCACTGATATTTATTTTACGTGGTTTCAGAAGCAAGAGAAATTGCTCCAGAAATGTCCAGTTATCAGAGGTCATATATCGATGTTCTCTTTCTGCATGCTACAAAACACATAAACACACTGTTTGCCCCTTTCAATCTTTCTACTTTATGAAAGGTAAAGTTCCGTTTGTGTGCTGCATCTTGTGCTAGGAGAGCAGCTTCAGTGTTAATCTTTTAATTCTTGAGAGTTGGTCAGTTATAGTATACTGGTTGTTTGAAGTGTGAAGGATTGCCATAGGTGTGGAGAAGTTACATATTTCTCTCAGTCTTAATTCATTGCAGTATAGTGCATTACAAACTATTGGAAGTTGTCATCTAACATGGTCTTTTACACAATAGTTTTATCTTAAAGCTTCTGCACTGATCTTGCTACTATCAAAGTCTAGCAAACAAAGATTGACAATCGTATGGGTTATGAGACTTGTACAGGCTTGTCCCCTGGGCCCATGTATGTAGCAAGACCATTCCCAAAATAAAAAAAAAAGCAAGAATGTTATAGTAAAGCATTGTAAAAGCATAAGAGTACAATATGGAAGTTTCACTATTTGTTTGATTGCATAAAGTTTTTCCTGAAGTACACTACAGTTGAATTTTGTTAAGAAATTTCTATTCAAACTCTTTAGTTAAGAATTTTCTATTTAAACTCTTTAGTTATCAAAGTTTGCGCTTTTTAACTTAGAGTGTGATTTCTGTTATTTAAAACCTCTTGATTTAAAGCCACATTCTGTAGTGAAGCTGTACAAATTAAGTGATTCCAGATTCTCTCATAGTCGGTGACTATTTCACCCTCTCACACAGATGACCTGAGATAACACAAAGCACAGTGAGAACATTTCACTGCACTGTGGAAAATGTCATGGTACTGTTCTGTTTCCATTGTCAACAAATCCCATCAATTGCTATTGTTTCTTCTTATAATGCTTTGTTATTTCAGGGAGATGACAATCAAAGCATTATTCCTAAGCATATATCCTATGTCAGTAAAGATTTGTTTAAAGTTCCTCCTACAGTTTTGACATGTTTTACATTTTGCCCAGTAAATCCTTGTTTATTTAAGAATCTACTATTGGTGGTGACTTTTGCATTGAAAACATATTATTAAAGTTGCTGATTCTTTCCCCCTTTTTGACATGCTTTCTGGTATCATTAACAGTCCAAGAGGAAAGATTCCATGATTCAACCCTGGAAAATACCTAAAAACTTTGTTAATTGAACCATACTACTGGAAATCACCAAACTGTTGAAAATGAATAAGGATATTTGTAGTTAATATAAAATATTTCATTTCAAAATGTTCCATTACAGTGTATGAGCTACAAAAGCATAAAAGTAAAATTGGCATGAATAAAGATAAAGGTGGAATCCTCTGTTCAATGCAGGTGCAAAAATGTACCTCCATTCTAGGCCAGTAGGAGGGATTATAAATCTTAATTTCTGCAATGGTTTGCCTAAACTCGTGCAAATGAAAATAATGCAACCTAGCTGTTCCATGTAAGATGGAATTATGCTCAACTGACACTAGTGGTTTATTGTAAGAAATGTGATTCGCTTAGTGGTGGGCGAGTAGTATCTGGCTTTTGAGAGAATTACTGAAAACTGAGAGTGATGTGTTAATTTGATAAGAAGGGGGTTGTTTTGTTTCTCTTTCTAATTGAGAGGTGGGTCCATGCACTCTGGGGTCTGCACATTGTTTACTTACAGTAATGGTTGGTAAAAATCATGTAGAGCTTTGTCAGGGAGAGTGTATCTGTGATCCCTATTACAATGGGAGTTTGGAGTGGGGAATTGAGTGGTATTAAATGGGGGGAAGAAAGGGGGCTCTAGGTCTGAAATGTGGGTAAAGTGTGATCTCGTCTTTAGCTTGGTCTTTTATCCAGTTTCTAGTGGGGGGGGGGGGTTGGTGTTAGCAAAAGACTCCTGAAATCTCTGCCAGATGTGTCAGTGAAGCTTCTAACCCACATTTAGTGCAGCATTTCACAGGGAAACATAAGAAGTTATTTTGCAAAGTTGAGCTCATCAGAGCTTCCTCTGATGGCAGTGCTACAGAACCCACCCTTTGCTATGGAATTGTGCTCTGGAATGAATCTAAGCTCTTGTTTGTTTCTAGCTCTAGTGGTTGTGAGGATAAAGTTGAAAATATGATGTGCTTATAACCACTCTGGTGTTGTCTGCCTATCAGCAGGCAGCCTGAAATGATAGTACTGAAAGAGATGAGAGGTAGCTCTGTACTATACTAAGAAGGAAAAATTAAATGCACAACTATAAAATGAGGAATAACTGTCTAGGCAGCAGTTCTACAGTAAATGATCTGGGGGTTATAGAGGATCACACCAGTAGTGTGCTGCTGTTGCGAAAGAGGCAAATATCATTCTGGGATGTGCTAACAGGTGTGTCATATTAAAAAACACAGGAGATAATTGTTCTTCTCTACTCAGCACTGGTGAGGCCTCAGCTGGAGTACTGTGTCAAGTTTTAGTGCCACACTTTCAGAAAGATATGGACAAATTGGAGATAGCCCAGAGGAGAGCAACAACAATTATAAAAGGTTTAGAAACCCTGGCATATAAAGAAAAGTTTTTTTAAAAATGGACATGTTTAGTCTTGAGAAAAGACGACTGAGGAGGGAGCTGACAACGAGTCTTCAAATGTGATAAGGGCTGTTATAAAGAGGACAGGGATCAATTCTTCATGTCCAGTGAAGATTGGACAAAACGTAATCAACTTAATCTGCAAGGGAAATTCAGGTTAGATATTACATAAACTAATTATAAAGATACTGGAATAGGTTACCCAGCAAACTTGTGGAATCCCCATGACTGGAGGTTTTTAAGAACAGGTTAGAAACATACATGTCAGGGAAGGTCTAGGTATACTTGGTCCTGCCTCAGTGCAGGGAGCTGGACTAGATGATTTCTCAGGGTCTCTTCCAACCCTATGTTTCTATGAATAGGTTCTGTAAGTGCAAAATTCAACTTATCGCCATAGTATGATGATAATAAACATGACTGCCTCAACATTTGAAATCCTAGCTCTGTCAAATGTCCTAATTCCAGTCTTCCTAATTTCTCCCTTCCCCCTTGAGATTTTTTCCAGCATGTTTGTAACAACCAAAACTCAGATCTTACTTAAAACTAGGTGAGTTCTCAGGGTTTTTTTTTTTTATTATTTTAGATTTCAGTTAAATGGTAAGTTGTCAGAGAAGGAACCAGTAAACATGGTTGTGATATAATTGTGAGGGTACACTTTGGTTTAAGTGTCTTCTACATTTTTCTCACCATGAATATATTTGAACCACACCATTTAAAACAACTTGGTTGTATCTATTGTGTTTCACTTTGATACGGGGCTGGCTATGCTGTTCCTTAAAATAATTTCTTTTAAAGAAATTAAATATGAAAAATAAATTGGCATAATCTAAAAGCTGTGAAACAAATGAAAAAAGCTAGGAGACTGAAAGCTAAGATTCATGTTCCAAGTTTCTTGGTGCCTCACCTAATCGAGAATGTATGTGTTTGTTGCATTCGTTGGTTTTCTCCATATTCTTAAAATGTATATTCAACACAATATTCAGTTTTCTGTACAAAACAAATATACTATTCTAAAATAAAAACTTCAAGACTTACTACACAGAAATAATAGCTTTAAAAATATGAAATGTTTGACAAAATTAGAGGAAAGGGTAAATTTTTATATCAGAGGTAATGCGTATACTGAGATTCTACATTTGCTTGCTTGGATTCAGAAGAAAAGCAGGAACTTTATTATGGCCTCAGTAGTGACCTATAATTAAGGCCACACTGAGTTTTGAACATAGAGATTTTAATCCTGCTTTATTTAACAGTTCGAGCTCTACATTTAGTCACAAGTTTTCCATGGTTAATTTTCAGTGCATTGAGAGAGTATCTTAAAACCAGCTTTATCCCCCATACGTCCAGAGTTGTACTGCAGGTTTTTTGTCCACACTACAGCTAAGTATCAGAACTTCATCTTTAGTTATGCTAACTTTAGTAAAAATAATTGCAAGAGGTATTAAAGCTCATACTTCAGTGACTGTATGATGTGGTATAATAATATACATAGGCTTGGCAGATGTCAATTTTTATTTTTTTATCATTTTGAAGGCTAATATCAATGTTTATTTTAAAGCTTTTTTCTATTTTTATTGTTTAATTTTTAACAGTTGTGCAACATTATGGATTTCAAGCACTTTTACTGTCTTTATTGATTTAAATGTTCACAGTTGATCAGGACATTATGGTGAGGTCAGATAATTATTTAATGACAATACACGAGAGCCGTCCCTAGGGGACGGCGAATCGGGGTGACCTCTCCCTGCCTCACACTTTGGGGGTCCCCACGGTCCAGTGTGATTGGCCAGCGCCACATGGGCGGTGGTCAAACCACTGGCTTGGGGAGGAAACTCGCAGGGCCGCCCCTTCCACCTGAGGGAGAGTGTGCACCAAGGAGCTGCATGAGGAAGAGCGCATGGCAGCGCCGCAGCCTCCCCAGCCCTGGGAAGGTGGGCAGTGTAGTCCCAGCCCCCTGAAGCCCAGCGGCACTACCAAAGGAGGGCCCTGGTAGGGCGGAGTGTAGGTGGGGCCACACCTGGCTGTTTGGGGAGGCACTGCCTCCCCTGCACGCCCCCGGCGTGGTCAGTCCCAGAAATGACATAATTTCTACCCCAGGCCCGCACCCCCTAGGGATGGCTCTGACAATACATCTGAGATTCAAAAAGTTTAAGTTTTATAACAGTTAAAACACAAATTGTCAACATCATAGGTAAAAACATACAAACTAAAATGTCCTTAAATCAAACTCTAATACATTCTCAAGCAGCATTTTTCTTATTTTGCCTATCATTACATTTTGATTATTGATGAGTATATTTGTCAGTTTGTGTGTACATGGTGAAATAAAAGTTTACCAATGTTAACTGTTAAATGTTTACCCTTTTCCCTGGGTAAAATAACAGGGACTATTCCAGAACACTCAGGAACTTTCTGGAACTAATTAAGGCAGGCAGGCTAATTAGGACACCTGTAGCCAATTGGGAAGCTGCTAGAATTAATTAAGGCTAATCAGGACACGTGGTTAATAAAAAGGCCCTCACTTCAGTTAGTGAGGTGTGCGCATAAGGAGCTGGGAGTGAGAGGACGTGCTGCTGGAGGACTGAGGAGTACAAGCGTTAACAGGCATCAGGAGGAAGGTCCTGTGGTGAGGACAAAGAAGGTGTTGGGAGGAGGCCATGGGGAAGTAGCCCAGGGAGTTGTAGCTGTCGCAAAGCTGTTCCAGAAGGCACTCTAGACAGCTGCAGTCCACAGGGCCCTGGACTAGAACCCAGGGTAGAGGGCAGGCCCGGGTTCCCCCTCAAATCTCCCAACTCCGGACCAAACAGAGGAGGTTCCACCAGAGGGGAAGGTCTCTGAGCTGTTCCCCAACTCACATGGTGGATCAGCAGAAACTACAGGGATTGTTCTTACTCTTTTGTCCCCACGCTGGCCAGTGATGAGGTTATCTGAGTGAACGGCAGATTTGAGCCACAAAAGTGGCCAAACCGAGGGCTACTGTGAATCTCTGAGGTGAGCAAAATCCGCCAATAAGCGCAGGACCCATCAAGGTAAAGGAGGAACTTTATCACAATACATAAACAGAGGTACATCTCAGACGAGAATATAATTGAATTTTGTCTGTTTAAACTTCAGAAATAACCATTATTTTCACTACTTTTCTTAAAAAATAAAAAATGTATAACTATTGAAGTATTAAAACATTGCTCATTTAAAATCTGGCATTTAGGTGACTTTCTGTTGTCTAATCATCTTTTAACTAGTTCTTTCCCCTCAGATTTCACGTTTCTTTTTTCATGAAAACCTGATTCTCTCTAGCTATTAAATGCTTATGTATGTAATTGTAAAAATCAATTAACTCCATTGTGAGTGTTCAAGGTAGTCTATGAGAACAGGTCCTGGGGGATTGCTAACTCCCATTACTGTTACTGGGAGTTATCCACGTAATTCCCTTCGCAATGATTTGCAAATCTACCCCTCATTTAATGCTTTGAATATTATTTTTGTTCAGTGATAAAACTGGAAAAGATCCTGGTAAAAAGCCATGTTTTATCTGCTCATTTCATTTGCATTGCTTCAGGAACTGAATAGTTTCAAATGACAAGCCATTGATTCTAAAGGTATAGAATTAGGAATAACTCATTGTTCAGTTGAAATACCAATTGGTATGTTTAAGTGCTCTCAGACAGTCATCAAAACTAAGTAAACTTCTCCCCTGAGATATTGGATTATTACCTTGCTTACTTCAATGTTTATTTTATCATATTTCTTGATAAACATAAATTAATTTGCAGTGCACTCCAAAATCATTAAGAAAATATGTTAAGTGGTGTCAGTACAACACACATGGCATAACTATGTCAAAACTGAGATATTATTAGCCAGATTGCCATCTAATGTAAATTGGCACAGTTGGCATAAACTGAAGTCAATGGAGCTATGATGATGTACACTAAATGAGGATTTGACCCTGTTTCAAAGAAGAGGTGACTCATTGTTTATCATTAATTCAAGATTGGAAGAAATGTGGATACGGATAAAAGGAAGACTGATATGTTTTGTGGTGATAGTCCTTCATTTTCAGGACATCAGTGGTGCACACCAGGATTTAAAAATTTCAAAACCTCAGAAGCCTAAGTCTCATTGAAAGGCAATGGGACTTCAGCTCCTGTCACTTAGTTGCTTTTGAAATTTTAACCCTAAATACATATCTGTAACCAAACCCAATCCCAACCCACCCCTTGGCAAGCAAATGATATGTGAAAGGTTCTTCAAATGAAAAGAGAAGCAGCTGGATGTTTGAGAGGGACATTTTGTGAAATGTTGTAAGATTCTGAATGGATATGAGTGGAAGACATCGTTTGTCAAGGACAGAAAAAAGGATGTGTTGTAATCAAAGCCTGGAGTTTAGCTCTGTGACTTGATCCCATGCTACCTTAAACTTAATAACACATCAAACATCTGGCAGAACAGACCTAATATTGCTTTCTGTACTGTACAGTATTGCGGACATGTTGTATTATCAATTTAAATAAACTTTAAATCGTTATTCTTGTGGAGGGGAGACCGCTAATTGCACAAAAGTTATGGCCATTTTGTCTTATTTAGTTAAATTTTTTCTACTGGAGAATATATTGACATAAATACAAACATGTTATCAAAACAGTAATATGTGGTTGCAGTAATTGCCACTTAAAATGTAATAACTCATTTTCTGCTATGGTTTATATTATGTCCTAATGATCTTGATAATAAAATAACTTTTTTTTTTTTACTATAAAGATAGATGAGTGACTAAAGTCAATATGTTATGATTAAAATCTGGTCTAGTGAAATTATTTAGACAAATTAAAATAAGTAAGTCCCCCCATTTCTAAATTACAGGATTGGATTACAGTAAAATAGCTTATCAATTCTTGGTCTCTCCTTCATTATCTTATACAATATAAAAACTAACAATTTATTCAATTTGTAAAGGGATTTCACGTCTAACTAAAAGTGCCAAATTGATACTACTATGATTGAGATCTGAATCCCATGATTATCCATACAAAGATATAGCAATGGAATTGCAAACTTCATCACTCCTTTGATATTCCTCAAACCTGACTCTAAGGGACCACTTCTATTGCTGTAAGAAAATTCAGTCTTTATACCATCAGGTTATGGCCCTTCTAGTAAGAGTGCCATTATGTTTTTTTTGTTATTATGTAAATAGCTGTCCAAGAGAAACACATCAAAGTTCCTCATCTTGTTTCATATAGACCCATGAACAGTTATCAAATTCTAATATGTTTGTCACTGCCAGCATAGATTGGGTTTCAGTCAGTGACCATTTATAAAGTTATCTAACTATATATGGACTTGGAGGTAACTGTATATAATCTGATGGATTATTATTGTTTTCTTAATGTAGGTAGCGTTCTTTAAAGGCCTATTAGAACCAAATCCAAACCTGTTTCATTAATAAGTTCAATTTAGTTTATATGTTTTAAATTATTAGAATTTTAATGAGACCTCACTCTGACTGACAGCAAAATCTGGGAGGGACTTGTCTCATGTATTATTGGTAAAAATGGAGATCCGGCCATGCAACTCATTCTATATCTATATTTTATATTCGGTTCCCTCCCACCCCACACGCGCACACTGTATGTTCCCAACTGCCCCCAACCTACTTTAAAATATATATATTATTTCAACAGCTTAGTTCATGACCCCCTCTCAATATAAGCCCTCTTCCTCCTGCCATTCATTGGCTTAGGAGACCACTGGAACTCCAAAGGTTATCCCGCTGCTATCCAGGAGGTAGAATTGGAACCCTGCTGGTGTCATATATAAAAAGTCAAAGTCCACTGCTAATCTTCGCTGGTTTGGTCTCCCTGACCCCCATGTGTCATAGAATCATAGAATATCAGGGTTGGAAGGGACCTCAGGAGGTCATCTAGTCCAACCCCCTGCTCAAAGCAGGACCAATCCCCAATTAAATCATCCCAGCCAGGGCTTTGTCAAGCCTGACCTTAAAAACTTCTAAGGAAGGAGATTCCACCACCTCCCTAGGTAACGCATTCCAGTGTTTCACCACCCTCCTAATGAAAAAGTTTTTCCTAATATCCAACCTAAACCTCCCCCACTGCAACTTGAGACCATTACTCCTTGTCCTGTCCTCTTCTACCACTGAGAATAGTCTAGAACCATCCTCTCTGGAACCACCTCTCAGGTAGTTGAAAGCAGCTATCAAATACCCCCTCATTCTTCTCTTCTGCAGACTAAACAATCCCAGTTCCCTCAGCCTCTCCTCATAAGTCATGTGTTCCAGACCCCTAATCATTTTTGTTGCCCTTCGCTGGACTCTCTCCAGTTTATCCACATCCTTCTTGTAGTGCGGGGCCCAAAACTGGACACATTACTCGAGATGAGGCCTCACCAATGTCGAATAGAGGGGGATGATCACGTCCCTCGATCTGCTCGCTATGCCCCTACTTATACGTCCCAAAATGCCATTGGCCTCATATCCAGCTTCTCGTCCACTGTCACCCCAGGTCCTTTTCTGCAGAACTGCTGCCTAGCCATTCGGTCCCTAGTCTGTAGCTGTGCATTGGGTTCTTCCATCCTAAGTGCAGGACTCTGCACTTATCCTTATTGAACCTCATCAGATTTCTTTTGGCCCAATCCTCCAATTTGTCTGGGTCCCTCTGTATCCTATCCCTGCCCTCCAGTGTATCTACCACTCCTCCCAGTTTAGTATCATCCGCAAATTTGCTGAGGGTGTAATCCACACCATCCTCCAGATCATTTATGAAGATATTGAACAAAACCGGCCCCAGGACCGACTCCTGGGGCACTCCACTGCCAACACCGGCTGCCAACTAGACATGGAGCCATTGATCACTACCCGTTGAGCCCGACAATCTAGCCAACTTTCTACCCACCTTATAGTCCATTCATCCAGCCCGTACTTCTTTAACTTGCTGACAAGAATACTGTGGGAGACCGTGTCAAAAGCTTTGCTAAAGTCAAGAAACAATACATCCACTGCTTTCCCTTCATCCACAGAACCAGTAATCTCATCATAGAAGGCGATTAGATTAGTCAGGCATGACCTTCCCTTGGTGAATCCATGCTGACTGTTCCTGATCACTTTCCTCTCATGTAAGTGCTTCAGGATTGATTCTTTGAGGACCTGCTCCATGATATTTCCAGGGACTGAGGTGAGGCTGACTGGCCTGTAGTTCCCAGGATCCTCCTTCTTCCCTTTTTTAAAGATTGGCACTACATTAGCCTTTTTCCAGTCATCCAGGACTTCCCCCGTTCGCCACGAGTTTTCAAAGATAATGGCCAATGCCTCTGCAATCACAGCCGCCAATTCCTTTAGCACTCTCGGATGCAACTCGTCCGACCCCATGGACTTGTGCACGAGTCCGGCCCCATGGACTTGTGCACTTGTGTCCAGTCAAGTCCATTCAAAATGCAGTCACTAAGACAATCTTCCTTTCCTGTTGATCTGATCACATCACTCACACTGGGGCCCCTACATTTGCACTACATCAATTTCAAATTTATCATCTTCAGGGCTCTACATAGCTATGCCCTTCTCTCTTATTGGGTCACCTTCTCTCTCCTGGTGATGTCAGCCTTGATGCCCCATTTATGTGCTTCACCCATGACCATCTAGAACTGTTTTGCACATCACACCATGTATGGGAGATGCCTTTGTGAGCTAGTCTCCTAAGCCAATACCCTCTCTTCATTTAAGACACCTTCTGAAGAACCATTTTTGCTGCTACTCCTACAGAAAATTAGGGCCCAATTCAGCAACCTCTTTATGACACCTGTCTAACTTAAAGCACCTGAGTAGTCCCAGTACCTTGCTGAACTGAGGCCAAGTTGATTAAGTCATCTACTTATCCAATTTCACTTATTCAGCTCATATATGCAATGTTTATCTGTATTATGGATGAAGGAACTAGAGAGGGAGAGACATGAAAATACTGGAATTTAATACTGGATACAAAACAGACATCAGGAATGGTAACACTTCAATCTTCCTGGACATTCTATAACAGATTTAAAAGTAGCCATACTTGAACAAAAAACCTTCAGAGGTTCGGTCTAGTCTTACTGGAGAGCACCCACATCTGCCGCTAACATCATCAAAAGAATGCCTCCCACCTGAATGGGGTGTGAAGCTGCCATTACAATTTTTCCTCCATGCAAGTAGACCCCTAGATTTTGGCTGAATCAGTCAGAGTTCTTGTGGCAGCACAGTCTCTTTGCTCCCTGCAACAGACTTTTACCTGCCAAAATTATAATTTTAACTTCAGAAATCTTTATCTCTATACCATAATAGTCCTCGACTAAGTGCATGGTAGCACAAATAATGTGCTGTATTTTGCCACTTTACCTTAAACAAAAAAGTCTATAAAATGCTGTAAAATCAACGGTTTTAATGCTGACAAGATCCTCGATTTTCTTGATAGGATTTTGTTTTTCCTATGAGTTGTCCAAACATCATCAATAATCAACATACTGGTGATGTGTCAAAATAGCAATAAAATTAATGTTTTGTCCAACCTCTGAATTTGGCATGGAAGCAGAAAATATCAAGTGATAGCACAATGCTGCAAAAAGTCTTGAGTTGTGGTCCAATTTAAAATAATAAGTGTTTTCTCACTGTTCAGTGAGATATGATTTCAAAGAACTCTGTAACCCACTTCCTATTTCTTTTGCCCTCGGTCTGCTGACTAATATTTGCATTTTTCCTAAAACAACATATCTTCCTCCCTGGATGGAAATTCCTGATAAATGCTTTCCGTTGAACTTCCTTCAGCATTTACATTAAACAACACTGATGCCAGAGACCATTTCCTGAGGTCTTTGCTTTCTACTTTCTGAACAACATGCAGTATCCTCAAGAGTCCATCATGACTGCCTGCTACCAGTATTTTTGTTGTTCAGTCTTAGGAAGATTTCCAGACTTAATTATAATTATTTCAGGAATTGCTCCAGAAATGGTCTCCTGATTATTCTTTTGGGAACTTCTGACTATGAGTTAAAGGAAAATAAAATAAAATGACTAAATCTGAATAAGCTACTACCCTTAATCAGTGATTCATGCATTAAGCCAATTCTAGAGATAACCTTAAGAATCATTCTACTTTGGTTCGGAGTATAGTTCTGAAATATTTGCAGAAACATTTTGAAAATCAAATTAAACTTATTGTTTTGGGGTTTCATTTAAAAGCTTGTATCTGAGACAATAGTCATGGAAGGTTTTGCTTAGGTTTCAAGTTTTGAAAGATTTTTTTTAAACAATCTAAGTCAGACTGAGTACTTATAACTGAGCTTTGTTTTGTGTTTCAGGTTCAGATGAACCCAAAATACAAAGTGAAACTGGAGTGGTACCAACCAAAACAAACTGAAATCAAAGGAAGTGTTCATAAAACCCCAGATCATGTGAGTTCAAAGTTTCACACAGGATTGTTACTGTAAATTTAGCAGTTATCATATACATTTTGTTCTCTCAAATAATAGCTCCCAGAAAAACAACCATAAAAGGTAAAACTCCAGAAAATAGTAAAGCTGCAAATAAATTGGACTGAAATTTGTTAGAGGGAAGGGGTTGAGCATGATTCCACCTAACACACAGAGGGTTTGGGGCTCCATCAGTAGGATGTGGTTTGGTTGCTTTGAAAGGCAGGGAGGTGAAAGGGGTAGCAGCTCTACATAGCATGATTTCTCTTCAGACCTGTTGGAAAGAATCTGTGAAGATAATGCTAACCCCTTTAGCATTATCTTTCATACAGTCCCTATGTGCAATGTCAAAAAAGTTGGGGGATGAGATGAAAATATTTGCATTCCAGTAGCACCTATGGCAGTGGTCTCCAACCTTGTTATGCACAAGATCACTTTTTGAATTATAACCAACCCAGGATCTGCCGCACCCCTTCCCCAGAGCCCCGCCCCACTCACTCCATCACTCACTCCATCCCTCCATCACTCACTCTCCCGCACCCTCACTCACTTTCACCGGGCTGGGGCAGGGGGTGGGGGTGCAGGTGCAGGCTCTGGGGTGGGGCTGAGGGGTTCAGTGTGTGGGAGGGGCCCCCAGGCTGAGCCTGGGGCAGACGGTTGGGGTGCAGGAGTGAGGGGTGCAAGCTCTGGTAGGGAGTTTGGGTGCAGGGATCATATGGTCTCATAGAATCCACTGGACATTTCATTAATTTTATTTGTATTCATGTCATTTG
The DNA here is from genome assembly GCF_965140285.1 of Lepidochelys kempii. Classification (NCBI taxonomy): domain Eukaryota; kingdom Metazoa; phylum Chordata; order Testudines; family Cheloniidae; genus Lepidochelys; species Lepidochelys kempii. Next base: position 72,785,151 of record NC_136388.1, read on the forward strand.
TGGTTTATAAATCCAAAATCCTTCAGGGGTTGTCACAAATCAGTGTAACATTCTCAACTGTGAGGCATACATTGGCTGAGCCTGGGGTAGGGGCTGGAATGCAGAAGTGTGGGGTGCAAGCTGTGGAAGGGAGTTTAGGTGCAGGAGGGGGCTCCGGGCTGGTGCAGAGTGTTGGGGTGCAGGAGAGGGTGAGGGGTATGGACCCACGGAGGGAGTTTGGTGCAGGAGGAGTCTCTGTGCTGGTTGAGGGGATTGGGGTGAAGAAGTGGGTGAGGGATGTTGGCCTTGGGAGGGAGTTTGGTGCAGGAAGGGGCTCTGGGCTGGTCCAGAGTGTTGGGGTGCAGGAGAGGATGAGGGGTCTGGGAGGGAGTTTGGGTGCAAGAGGGGGCTCCAGGCTGGGGCATGGGAGGGGGTGCGAGGTGCAGGCTCCGTCCGGAAGGCGCTAACCACAGGTGGCTCCCGATTAGTGGTGAGGGGGCTCAGGCATGCTGCCTGCCCTCCTTGGGCTGCTCCCAAAAGCAGCTGGCTGTTGGCACATCTCTGCAGCCCCATGGGGTGGGGGAAGCAGATCTCCGTCTGCTGCCTACGCCCTCAAGTGCTGCCTCCAGAGCTCCCATTGGCTGGTTCCCTTGCTCGGGGAGGAGACAGCATGCAGAGCTGCCTTACCCCCACCCCTGCTACCCGGGGTTGCAGAGATGTGCCACAGCCAGACACTTCCGGGAGCGGCATGGAGCCACAGTAGGCAGACAGCCTGCCTGAGCCCTGCTGCGCTGCCAGACTTTTAGCGGCCCAGAGGTCATGATCAAGTGGCAGAAGCTCCAGGATTGACCAATCGATCACGATTGACAGGTTGGTGACCACTGACCTACAGGGATACAGTCATAGACCAGGATCCCACTGTGCTAGGCACTGTACATACACATAACAAAAAGAGAGAAATAGGCAAAGGTCCCCGTCAGTGCAGTTCCCGAGAAGGTAGAGGGGGGATCAGGGCATGAGTGGTAATCCAACAAATCTGGCTACACTGGATTGTTTGGTGTCCACAGAAGCATTCCTGTTTGTCCTGGACCATTTTATTAGGTGGGGAAAAGAGAAACTCAGCAACCCCAAAGTGAGATAAGCATGAAACAAAATATGGCTCCTTCAGTCTTTCTTCAACCAGCTTTAGTCCCCCGGACACTGAGATTTCAGTGGCATATAATTTAAACATTACATGACTAAACCCCTATGTATCAGTGGTGAAATCTGTACACATCAAGATGTGACGTTACCCTTAGTATGCATCCAAACTGCAGGTTTTGATAGTAGTATGCTGTCACAAGCACAACTGAATGTTTCTTATAAAAATTTTCAAGGGAACAAAGCAGAATATGGTATGTGCCTCTCTCTCTTTTCCCAAACAGGATTTTCATGACTATTCTCCTCGCATGATATGGCCAGGGAAAAAGGGTTAGAAGCAGCTCCTACTTCATTCATCCTCCCTAAGAAACAAAAAAAGCATCTAGTGGCAGGTGAACCTGAGAAGGTTTGGCACTTCAGTTTAGATAAGTACATGAGCTTTTGATGTTTATCAGAAACTTATTGGAATTTATCTAAGTCGTTTTATCTGGAAATAGAGTTGGAACTCGAAGGAGAACAGGCTGTCTGGTGATGTTCTGACCAGGTAGAAATACCACAGACAGATTTTTTTCCTCAGTATTTTATGCAATCTGTTTCTGATTATTTCATGGACCCTTTCTGAGCTAAAGTAAGCAGAGGAGAATTAAGATAGGCTCCACAAAACTGAGCCCTGCACTGTTGTGGGGGCACATTGATCCATGAAGTTGAATTGAAATATTTTAATTTGTATTTGTGTGTGAGAGAGACACAGAGAGAGATCCATCAGAGAACACTGGAGTCCGCGGGAATCGGGGAGTAGGGAGGGAACCTTGGCATTTGGGTTCTGCCTTCCACAATTGCAAATCTGCTTCTTGCCTCTGCCCCACCTCTTTGTTTCTTCTCTCAACAGGCAAGTTGCAGGTTCCCTCTTACGAGTGCTGCAGGTACACTAAATCGTGTACCTGCACCACATCCTCCACCACCCTGACTAGCCCAGCAAACTGTCTTCTATTGGCCAGGGCTGGTCTAAAGGTTGGTGTGCACCTCAGGTCACTTGAGAATAATTTGTGAGCCAGATAGCCTGAGGGAGGAGGAGAGGTGCAATAATGGGCAGCTAACAAGATTTGTGTGCCGGTGGCAAAATGTTCTGGAGCTGGTTTATGTGCCTGCTTTTGCCTTCACTCTGTTACTATGAAACACCTCAGTGAACCATCCAAATGATGCTGTGGGCCACCACCAAACCAGAGCAGCAAAAAAAGCATAAATCTGTTAAGTGCAGGAGAGGTTACAATCAGAGAGGAAAGGAAGAATAAGAAAGACAAGGGACCTTGGGACTCATTGGGGGTAAGAACAAAAGAGAAGGGAGTTCTATGAAAGAGATAATGGGGGGAAGAGGAGAAGAAAGAGCTTTTAGGGCTGATGGGGAGGAATGCAAATGGAAGAGAAGAAAGGCCTTAGTACTCCTAGGTGTAGGGCATTGAAGCAAGGAGAATAAAAGGGGCCTTTTGGGGCTTGGTGTGAGAGGCAGTGTAGGAACATAAGAACATAAGAATGGCCATACTGGGTCAGACCAAAGGTTCATAGAGCCCAGTATCCTGTCTACCAACAGTGGCCAATGCCAAGTGCCCCAGAGGGAGTGAACCTAACAGGTAATGATCAAGTGATCTCTCTCCTGCCATCCATCTCCACCCTCTGACAAACAGAGGCTAGGGACACCATTCCTTACCCATCCTGGCTAATAGCCATTAATGGACTTAACCTCCATGAATTTATCCAGTTCTCTTTTAAATGCTGTTATAGTCCTAGCCTTCACAACCTCCTCAGGCAAGGAGTTCCATAGGTTGACTGTGCGCTGAGTGAAGAAGAACTTCCTTTAAATTGTTTTAAACCTGCTATCCATTAATTTCATTTCGTGGCCCCAAGTTCTTATATTATGGGAACAAGTAAATAACTTTTCCTTATTCACTTTCTCCACACCACTCATGATTTTATATACCTCTATTATATCCCCCCTTAGTCTCCTCTTTTCCAATGTGAAAAGCCCTAGCCTCTTTAATCTCTCCTCATATGGGACCCGTTCCAAACCCCTAATCATTTTAGTTGCCCTTTTCTGAACCTTTTCTAATGCCAGTATATCTTTTTTTTTAGATGAGTACACAGTATTCAAGATGTGGGCGTACCATGGATTTATATAAGGGCAATAAGATATTCTCTGTCTTATTCTCTATCCCTTTTTTAATGATTCCTAACATTCCATTTGCTTTTTTGACCGCCGCTGCACACTGTGTGGACATCTTCAGAGAACTATCCACGATGACTCCAAGATCTTTCTCCTGATTAGTTGTAGTTAAATTAGCCCCCATCATATTGTATGTATAGTTGGGGTTATTTTTTCCAATGTGCATTACTTTACATTTATCCACAATAAATTTCATTTGCCATTTTGTTGCCCAATCACTTAGTTTTGTGAGATCTTTTTGAAGTTCTTCGCAGTCTGCTTTGGTCTTAACTATCTTGAGCAGTTTAGTATCCTTTGCAAACTTTGCCACCTCACTGTTTACTCCTTTCTCCAGATTATTTATGAATAAGTTCAATAGGATTGGTCCTAGGACTGACCCTTGGGGAATACCACTAGTTACCCCTCTCCATTCTGAAAATTTACCATTTATTCCTACCCTTTGTTCCTTGTCTTTTAACCAGTTTTCAATCCTTGAAAGGATCTTCCCTCTTATCCCATGACAACTTAATTTACGTAAGAGCCTTTGATGAGGGACCTTGTCAAAGGCTTTCTGGAAATCTAAATGCACTATGTCCACTGGATCCCCCTTGTCCACATGTTTGTTGACCCCCTCAAAGAACTCTAATAGATTAGTAAGACACGATCTCCCTTTACAGAAACCATGTTAACTTTTGTGCAACACTTTATGTTCTTCTATGTGTCTGACAATTTTATTCTTTACTATTGTCTCAACTAATTTGCCCGGTACTGACATTAGACTTACCGGTCTGTAATTGCCAGGATCACCTCTAGAGTCCTTCTTAAATATTGGCATTACATTAGCTATCTTCCAGTCCTTGGGTACAGAAGCTGATTTCAAGGATGGGTTACAAACCGTAGTTAATAGTTCCACAATTTCACATTTGAGTTCTTTCAGAACTCTTGGGTGAATACCATCTGGTCCCAGTGACGTGTTACTGTTAAGTTTCTCAATTAATTCCAAAATCTTCTCTAGTGACACTTCAATATGTGACAATTCCTCAGATCTGTCACCTGCAAAAGACGGCTCAGGTTTGGAAATCTCCCTAACACCCTCAGCTGTGAAGACTGAGGCAAAGAATTCATTTAGTTTCTCCGCAATGACTTTATCGTCTTTAAGTGCTCCTTTTGTATCTCGATCGTCATGGGGCCCCACTGGTTGTTTAGCAGGCTTCCTGCTTCTGATGTACTTAAAAAACATTTCGTTATTACCTTTTGAGTTTTTGGCTAGCTGTTCTTCAAACTCCTTTTTGGCTTTTCTTATTACATTTTTACATTTAATTTGGCAGTGTTTATGCGCCTTTCTATTTACCTCACTAGGATTTGACTTACGTTTTGTAAAAGATGCCTTTTTATCTCTCACTGCTTCTTTAACTTATTTGTTAATCCATGAAAAGAAAGCACTTTGCTTATTTAGCTCATAGCTCCTTACTTCAAGGGAAAGCCAGATTCTAATGGTTAGAATGATTGTTACCCCCAAAAAATGCTGAAAGAAGAAATTTTAACACCACTTGCCTCCATGGTTTGCTCTGCAATCCTACTGTGGGCTCTTATGATTGTTAGCCAAGAGGATGATCAGAATGAACCAGAATTCAAAGGCTTAAAAAAAATCCCTAGGAAAAAACTCCAGTAGAAAAGAAATCTTAAGGTTACAATGGAGTTGAGTGGGGAAAAAAACCTTTCCGATAGCTTCTTGAACAGATAACAATTTTTTTTTTAATGTGTGAATGTCCTCTGTGAATTATTCTTTGACAATGCACAGGTACAAATAATCTTGTGAAAATTTGCAAGTCAGAATTTGTTACATATTTTTATTGGTTTTTTTTTTATTGTTACTGTTCTCTGGTTGAATGACTTACATCATTAGCTAGTGCAAAATGGAAATTTTGAACTAGAAAATAGAAGTCTTAATTAGAGAGGGATTTTCAAAAATGATCAGGCTTGGCTCTCCTTCCATCAAGATCAGTGGGAGTTTTACTTTAGTAGGAAAAGAGTTAAGCCAACGGGGGCATTATTTTTTTAAATTTTAACCAAAGTAAATATTCTTATGCAGTCTTAAAATTTGTTTTTTCTGAATTTGAGCACTTCGGGAGAAGCAAACCCCAAAGACAACACATACAGTTGAAATGGAAGTTGCTATGCCTAATGGCTAGTTGCATATAATATTTTCTACTATTAATTAAGCTTTAATCATAAATTTAGCTTAAATACAAGAATCTCTTGGTTGGGTTGTACCTGTATCAAGGCCCCATTTGTTAAAAACTAGATAGGAGATTGAGATCAATGTCAGAAAAGCAGTAGCACATTGTACTACATTATATAAGATGTAGTTTTTCAAATATACTCAGCAGTCCTTCTTCCTGAGTTGAGGGAGATGAAGTATGTCAAAGAAGTGACATGCTTGATTTATGAGATAGAGAGGAAGGCTGCTAACCTTGCTCCTCTCTAGTACCATGCTGTCTGATTAATGGAGTGTCACTAGTGCCAGTCTTCAGAACAACATGTCACACCTTCCAAACTAACAAAAGGTAGTTAGCAGAACTAGATTGGAGTGGGGAGGGAGGTGACTAGAGATAAAAGGAACCTGATTTTAGAATTCACATAGTAATTAATGCCAAAGTTATGCCATCCTTTGCTCACAGCGAATAGTAATTTACACTGTGAGTAGGTGCCTTAAAATAAATTAATCTAATTCTAAAATAACTTTCTCTGCAGTTTGAGTAAGGGTGACAGGACCTGATCTCCATTGTTTGTTCATTTAAATGTTGCCATAGAATCAATAATTAGTCTAGTAATTTCTTTCTAGTATCTAAAGCCGCCTTGAACTGGTGCAAACCCTTCTTATAGGATACTATCAAACTGAAGGGTTTCAGAGTAGCGGCCATGTTAGTCTGTATCTGCAAAAAGAAAAGGAGTACTTGTGGCACCTTAGAGACTAATAAATTTATTTGAGCATAAGCTTTTGTGAGCTACAGCTCACTTCATCGGATGCAGCTTTTAATAAATTTTTTGAATATTTGCTATCATTTTGTCAGTTTATAGTGTTGTTTCTTGCAATGTATTCACTCCATTATTTGACAATTTTCTTGATTAAAAAAATAATAAAATATTCATTATTCATCAAAATAACATTTTTCCCATTGTTTGGCCTACTCTACTGTACCCTGCTTAGGCTCAATGACTTCAGTAACATACACATTTAAATGCCTTATTGAATTGGCATCTTGATGATCACAAGCTATTGCTATGAAAGAAAAGTGTGTATGCACATTGATAACTGCAATTTTCTTTACAGTTATATTTAATGTTTTTTGTACACCCATCCTAATGATATTTAAGTGCCTCTTAGGCGTAACAATTTGAAGTTTAATTTTGAAAGCAAGTTAGTATGTGCGTCATCTGCATGCTCAGAACTACAGTAAGCTTTATATTAAAACAAAAGCTATTAAGGTAATCCTTGCAACGTAGTATGTAAAAATAGTTTGTTACTCTAAATGTTATAGAAGAGCTGGGAAAAAATATAGCAAAAGATATTGCATCTAAGGGAGATTTTTAAGAAATAAAGCTTACTGTATTTAACCCCATTACAGTAAACCTTGAAGTGTGTGTCAAAATACTCACCTGAGGCTACCTTTAAAATTGCTTAAATTTATTTTTTGGGACAAACACATTTTTTCCTAGCACACCTCTGTCCTACTGATGATGATGTTTGACATGGTTCTGCAATTTCAGACATGAGTTCTGTTAAATGGGATGGTTTTTGAGACAAAAGTGGAGGTATGCTGTGAATACAGTAGGTATGAAAAGTTACTATTTATGTAGCTTGTCATAGCACTTCTATTACTTCCCCTACAGAAAGATTCTGAAACATATTCCCCTTTAAATGCGGCCCATGTACGTTTTGTATTGAAGGAGTTACAATAATAGAATTGCCAAATGTCTCGGGTTACATAGCATGACTATTTTAGTTCATGTACTGAAGCACATTTACACTAAAGCTGCTGTGGCAATCGATACAGAATTGCAGCACTAGAACACCAAGAACTATTTTTAAATCTTAGCAATTTATCCTAAAGGACTGCTTGGTCAATATTAAATAGCAATGTAGGACTGCTGCTTTACACCCTTATTTTATCATAATGTAGGAAGATAAAGTATTGATTTGTATTTGTTTTTATATCCTCCAGTATAATGCAAGAATGCAAATTTTAAACACTAAGATTGTATGCCTGTTTTCTTATTGGTTATAAATTAAATTATAGGTATGTAAGGTAATAGTTGAAATTTAGTTTGAGGCAAAATAAGTGCTGCCAAAAATAAACTAAAGTAGTAATATTTTAAGAAAATAATCTACAACTAGTGCATCCATTAAACTGAGCTTTTACTATTTGTATTTGTAGTATTGCTGTCTTTAATGTACAATGCACAGGCTTTGATTTATGGATGAGTGCACACAGTTACTTCTAGAAAAGTTGTACAATACTCCATGATGTCAGTTTGTTGGGAGTTCACTTAATTATAGTCACCCTTGGCTTGAATCTGTTTGTACCCCTGAGTTTCACTTTGAGTTCTGGGTTTGAATGAAATCAAAGACATACAGCCATCTGGGGGTAGTTTTGCTTTATCTGGAAAAAAAAACAAAACAAAACACCAAGTTTCCCCCTGAAATAAGCCAGATCTGGCTTAGTAACAGTTCAGCTAAGGTTCTCTGAAAGTTTTGTTAAATTTGGCAAAACATTCTGGGAAAACAGGATATGTCTAATTGTTTTTTATCTTCTGTGCTGTCAAGTAGGCACCAGTATTTTGTCACCATCTTCAAAGCATAATCCCCTTCTCCCGCAATGTTTTATTTCTCTCCTACCAAGATATAACATTATTTGATCCCATTCCTTAGCTAACAGTCAGAGTATATGCAGGTCTGCTAAACAAAATTACGGATAATGAGAGAAAATAGTTGTTTCTTTGGAAATCCAAGAAAGAGTAAAAAGGAAATGGGGAATACAGGAGACTGAACAAGATGGAAGATGCAAGCTGGAGCTCTGTACAGTAGTGTTGGTGAGCACTGCTGTTTCTTTACTTCATGTTTTGCAATTTAAAATAAAATTCCTAGCAACCACCAGTGATGCAGTCCCAATCAATAAAAGACTTAATATGCACAGACAAGAGCCTGTATCTATTATGGGCTTGTAATTGGATTGTAATGGAAATACAAGTAGCCAGAGCTCAAACCAACACACACACAAAAAAAAAAAGAGAAAAAGAAAAAGAAACCACCACCACAATACCCCATCCATGTATGGCTGACAAAATGACTATACCTCCTCTTCTTGGATTTTGACATAGTTGCAGGGATGTACATATTTGCAATCTCCAGGTTTGCATGTAGCTGTTCTTTATCTCCCAGAGTAGTATTTCCCTATTTTCTTCATGGATAATTTTTTATTTCTAAAAAGCATTTATAAACTTTCAGTTTTAAGATCAGTACTACTTAGTGCAACTGAAATAAATAACCACAAGTGTTACATCCAGTGAACATACATTAGCACTTTGGCACCACATTTGCTTGAATTCACTATTCTTCCTTCCAATTGTGTGTACTTTTGAATTCTTAACCCTCTGGGGATGCACTGACATTTCCATTAGTCACAAAATGTGAGAGTGTATTGGACATCTATATGCTCATCTTGATAACCTTTAGAAATGCTTATTTATCAGCTAAAGATTCCTTACCAAAAAATCTCCTCCCCTTCACTGTATTGATAGGCTCAAACCAAAACCCTATAGGTAAGCATCCCCAAACTTGTAGGTGTGGTAAAAGGGAGTTGGGAATCTGTATTTTGCAGCTGGCCTTAACTCTGTAAGATTGCAAATACTTATCACTGTTTTCTAAGAATGAGAATTTATTGCAGTTTTTTTTCATTTTTATTTTTTTTACATTTCAGCCTAAAGAGCCTATTCTGTGTTCAGTTAGACATCTTTAATTGAGAGTATTAAATTAAGAGAGTGATGTTGATGTTGAAATGGACAGTTGGTCCATAAATAAAATCAATCTCCTGTTCAGAACTGTCTGGCCCAAAAGGTTATTTAAATTTTTCTGTTAGTAAATGCCAGCATGAGACTTTAGACGTGCTTTACATGTAAATGAGTGGAGGAATGGCACCGCAATCTTTCTGTCTAGATGTGTGATTAGCCACATATTTATATATGCAAATGTTGGTTTTAGACTGGCTTTAGTAATGTAAGACACCTTAAAAATATATGTAATTGTATTTAATTTGTTAATTAAGAATATACAATGCTTCTGAATATGTAGCTGTGTCTATCTATCTATCTAGATACTTATGCCCTTCATTACCATATTAATTATTGTGAGGCACTGACATAGCACTGTGATGAAAGCCATAAGTCTAAGCAAGGTACAGTCATAACTGCAGCAAGGAGGGCCACATAAGGTACCGTGCAGGATCAAGCTCTTAAACTTTGAACTTTTGAAAAATAAGCAAATCTCTGCTTAGAGATTGAAAGTGCCTGTGTGTGCACATTGACAATATATACAATTTTTTATTTTGCAGGTGTATGCAGAAAGCAAATCTACACTGAAGTGCATTTTTGAAGTAAATTTATTACAGCTATTTTGGAGGAAGCCCACTTTGTATTGTAGCCTTTACAAACCACGGTTTTTATTTTGGAATCATCATTTAGTGTAATGCAATACAGGTCTTCCCTCAACCCCGCTCTGCTCCAGGGATGAGATTTGGCATTTGTTGCCTATGGGGCAACCTCAAGTGTTCAAAAATCAGCCTCTCCCCCCCCCCCCATAAGATTTGCTTAAAATAATTAGATTTTTTTTTAAATAATACATTTGGGGTACTTTTAATTTGCCTTCTGGTTTCTAAACCTGTGGAGTTTGTTTCATGCTTTTCTCCATAACCATGAGGTCTAGAAACTTACTACTTTAAATGAAAGCTGAGATATTTCTGTAATTCCATGACTAAAGAAGCTGGGGCTTTAAGAAAAACTACAAATATAATAATGCAAGAGTTGCCATTATTATTTGAGTGTGCCCTGGCTCTTTGAAGTGCAATTTTAATTCTGAATTTCTGGACAGCTAATATATTTTGTGTTTAGCAGATAAAGTTTTTGAAAAGTAATCCAAGTACAAAAGATTTACATGTGCCTCTTACCTAAATTTACATTAACAAAGGATTTTGTGTAAGAATTTTGTTTTTAAAGATACTAAGATCCACTGGAAAGGGAACTTTTTTCTGAAGACTCTAGGAGCATGTCAAAGAAATGACTGCTCTAACCCATCAGATCTTAATGGATTTGATGGGGAAATACCTCCTTAGTTTGTTGGTCAGAATCTTTTGTTGATCAGTTTGCATCCACCATCCCAAGAGAGGGAGTCCGGATATTGCGCACCATTTAGTCTCTGTAGAAATTCTAACTCCTCATATTTGGGGTCCTTGCATGCAGATCATAGGCTAGGTGGTGTGACCAAGTATGGCTTTCCCGTCAACTTCCTAAAAGAGCTGTTTTTATAAAACTCTGAATTTCTCTATAGCAAATAAAATTCAGTGATTGACCCTGAAACAGACTCTTGAAAAATCTTTCTTATAAATTATTTTAAAGCATTTTTGTAGTTGATCATCTACTGAAAATATTATAATACCTGCCATCAGTGTCTTCACTAGGCTATCATGAACTGCCATTTGTCATGTCTTTTAGATTTACCTGTCTATTCCCTTATCAGAGTATAAGCTGCACTAGGTGTTAGTGTTTGTGAGGCTAGTTTTCATTTTCTTCTGTTAAGGCCCAGGGAAAGGACAATCCTGGAGGTAAGAGGAATATGAGAATTAGTGTATGTGTCAGCAGAGAGATGCATTTTATCTTAAATGAGTTCACATGTTGAAAACAAAATAAAATATCTGCCATCACAAAAAATGAGATAAAACTACCCCTAAAGTAAAATAATGTTTTAAGAATTCTTCTCTGCACAATTATTTTCCTACTATTTCCCTGTGTTACCACACTACTAGGTTTGTAAACTTGGCAATCAACTGGAAAGAGTTAAATAAAAAATCCTTTTCCTCACCTTAGACTCAGAATAATTTTTATTTGTTCACCAGAACTGATCAAAAAATAAAAAGAGCACCAACGATTTCCTTATGTAGGCTCAGTTCAGCTAAGAGCTTCTGCAGATGATTGTCTATAACCTAATCATCAAAATAGTTAAGAATGTGTTTAAGTGTAAAATGCTTTGTTGAAACAGGACCATATTGGATATGTGGATAACCTGATATATGAAACGCTGGCAGTGGCCACAAAACAAAACTTTTTTCCCCCCTAAGCAGTTTTGTTGCCTCTATCCATCTTTGACATTTATCAGTACATGTTATAGAAACAAGATAATGCTGCTCTCATTTATGTTAAGTGAAAATTAGTTTAATCCTTAGAGCTTTGGTGTAATATTCTAACACTATTGAGGATAAATGTCATAAGGTACAACACTGTACATAGTACACCTCCTAAAATATCCTGGAGTATTGAATAACTAGCATGGTTACAAGTTGTTGTTTAGATTTTTGTATCTGATAATCTCCTACTACTGTGTTAGGGGAATTTCATTGCTGATAAACGTGCTGAAGTAAGTTTTCCTTGAAGCACAGGTTGCTCCAGATATTGCAGCCTACATAAATATTGGTCACAGTTTTGCTGCACATGAGTAGATAAAAATGATAACTGAAAGCTAAAAACTAGTTGGGAATCCACAGTGTATTCAGGCTGAGAATAAGAAATTTGAGCCCCTGAAATGTGAGATTTATTTTAACCCCTCCCCCCCTAAAAAAAAAGACCTATTTGAGCTGCCATAGCAACTGTTACAAAAGAGATCTTCCCAATAAAAAGACAGCCCAAATGATTATAATTGAGTGCTCATACCAAAACATATTTAATGATCTAGATTGCAGAAGTATTTGTCAACAAACAGCTTTCTTTAATTATTATCCAATTGTTTCCCAGCCAGAGCACAGCACTACAAAACAAAGTTGTAAGGCTGAATTCTGGATTCAAATGTCCCTTTTGCTTTTCCTATAACTTCAGCAGGAGTCAAATCTGTCCCATATGCTTACATTTAGATTGCTATTCTACATGTTTTTAACTGAAGAAAATGTTTGTTTGAGGTACAGAGGTTTGTTTCCTACTTCTGACAACACACTATGATGAGTTAGGAGTTCTGGCCTTTCTGTTCCTGATTCTGTCATTGTTTGACCTCGGGCAACTCGCATAAAGCTCTCTACTTCAATTTTCTTATCTGTAAAATCTGTAATATTAGTTTTCAGCATTGCAAAGGTATGTAAAGCTTTAGTATTATTTGTGAAATGCTTTTGGGTTGCAAGGCTTTTGAGATGGGGCACATGCCCCACACTGGCAAATAAAGGGTTAAGGGAAGTCCCAGGGCCTAAATTAGCCTAAAAGGATACACCTGGGGTTGGAAGCTGAGGGAGGGAGTCAGGACTAATTTTGTATCAGGGTCAGCTGAGGAAGTGGAGATGGTTCCATGAAGACAGGCCTGAAGTAAAGTAGGGCAAAGACTCTGGAGGAGGCTCATAGAGAGGCTTAGAGTGCCTTCAGGAAGCTCCTCAGTAACATGCTGGGGAAGAAACCATAGGAGAAAACAGAACTACAGAGAGGAGGTCTCAGCCCTGAGAAAAAGACTGATAAACTGGCAAGAGGTAGGAGCAGCCCAGCAAAGCTGTGAGGGATAGTAAGGAACAGTCCTTAGCTGCCTAACACAGGATCCCTGTGCTGGAATCAAGAATACAGATGGTGGTATGGGCCTGGGTTCCCCTCCCCCCAACAAGAGAAAAAGTCCAAGCCTTGGGACTAAAAGGGGTCAAGAATGATGAGTCCCTGATGGGGACTGAAAGTCTGGCATAAAGGCCAGTAGACTTGGGGTCATTTCTGTCTGGTCTTTTCTGTCACCCCAAAAGGGGACTGAACTGAAAGGTGACCTGACTGGAGGGCCAGGCTACAGAAGCTTCAAAGGGCTACAACACCAGATTGACAGACAAGGGTTGCTACTAGAACAGAAGCACCCCATGACACCAGAACCCATCACAAAGGGGCATTCTGGTGGGGATGCCATGGCAGTGTTATAATGCAAAGCAGCATTATTTGTTAAATATTTATTATACAACTGGAATATATAAGAAAACAAAAGAAGATTTAACAATTACCATTCACGTCTTTGTTTCATGTGTCAGACTTAGGAACAACCTTTATTCATAGGTGATCTGTTCTTACAAAGAGCCTAAGGTTCTGTACTTAAATGAAGTCCCTTCTGACCTTTCAAGCAAGGAATGCAGTTTTATTCCAGATATTAATTCCTGACATTCAATCATTTACTGTTTTTAATTTTTAACTCAAGGTGTCCCTCTGCTGGCTTACTTGATAACTGATGAGACAAAACAGTGCTTGGGGGTTTTTCTGATTGTTTTTTAAATACAAATTTGGTATCAATTTAGATAGCTTTTCTGTGACAGAAATATAACACTGAAGCAAATAAGTAGTTTACACAGTTGCCTTCAGGTTGCTGTAGCAATCAAGGACACGAAGGCACATGCAAGGATATAATACTGATTCCTTTTTCCCTAATACTACAATATTTCTTGTTAAAATTTAAATATAACATCTTCAGTGACCAATACGATGCTCTTTATCATTCATGCCCATCTTCTCTTCAAGTTTCTATCCTCTTGTTCTGTTTCTGCATTGGAAACAGGACAGCTGAGAATCAAGGGTTTTCCTAGCGAGAAAATTTATCCTTGTTTTCATTTTTCAGGAACTAAATTGCCAGTGAAACTTTAGGGGGGGAAGGGGGAATGCAATTTTGGCCAGCTAACCAAAAGGGATGCATGTATTTCTACCTTCATCTTAGCTCTTATATTTTCTATGTGAAAACAATAGTATTGCTGCCCCCCCAAAGGGATTTTTTCTAAACAAAAATTAATTCCTTTATATTGCTCTTTTGTTCAGAAACAATGTGTAGGGAGAGTGTTAATATTTAATGATAAATATTTCTTTTGAGACAAATTGTTCAGTTGATAAATATTGAGTCTTGGATTTCAGAGTTTTGAGTTAATAGTGTAAGTTGATTCAGGGGGAAGGATGGTCTTGTGACTAAAGCATTGGGCTGGACGTTCAGTTCCTGACTTACATAAGCTTGTTCTATGGCAGAGGTTCTCAAACTGTGGTCTGCAAGCTCCAAACAGGTGGTCTGTGGATAGTTCCTCCTAAGGTGCGCACTTGGGTGCCCGCACACAAGAGAATGAAGGGCCACCCACCTAATTAGTGGAGCCGCAGAGGCCTGCCTCCACTAATTCGGTACCTGACCCCTGAGAAGATGCACATGTAAGGTGAGGTGGTGGCCTGAGGGGGAATAGGTGGTATGTGGGAGGGGGCAGTGGGGTGAGAAAAGTGGGTGGGATGAATTTGGGATGTGCAGGGCTGTAGTGGCCAGAGAAAAGGGATTTTTCCCCAGCTCCAGGGCTGTGGCTGCTGGGGAGAGACCCCCCCCTTCCCACCTCAGGGGAGAGAGGGCACATCCATCGCATTAGAAAGATAAGACTATGATATTAAAATATGAGTTGTGTGCTTTTATTTGTAGAACAAAAAACATTTATTATTCTTAAGGGGGGGGGGGGTTATATAGAGCTTTTATCCAAAAGCGCTTTATAATAGTTAGCTAACCATACAAACAACATATGGAAAAATCATTAAGTGGTCCACCAAGACCCTCAGCAATTTTCAAGTGGTCTGCCAAAAAACCCACTGTTCTATGAATGTGGTCAAATCACTTATTGCATCTCCTTTCCCCATCTGAAACTTAGGGATGACAATATCATACTGGGGTGTTGTGAAGATTACTCCTGGGGGCACTCTGCATCAACAAAATTAAAAATTCTGCGCACAATATTTTAAAAATCAGCAAAATTCTGCAAATGTTATTTGTCAAAATAGCACCAATAATCATGTCAGTTTCAGTTATTTTGGTAATTTATTTCAAAATACCTGTCAGCAAGTATATCTGTAACAATAGATGCACAAAAAATGTCCCCCTGAGTAGAGAGTTAAAGAAACCCCTACAACAACCCAGTTCCTGTTTCTCTGCCCCCTCCCCCCACAGAGCCCGGGGGGGAGGGGACACTCACCCCCAGAGGCCAGCTGTGGGGCCCCTCTGGCCCAGAAACTCACACCCTTCTCCTCCCCAGAGCCCAACCATGACCACTCCCAGCCCAGACACTCGCATCCATTCTCTCCTCCCCACCCCCCAGAGGCCAGCTGCAGGGCCTCCCTGGCCCAGACACTCACACCCTCAACCCCTTTCCCCCCCCCAAGCCAAGCTGTGCCCCCCTGGCACAGAGACTCACATCCCCTCCTCCCAGAGTCCAGTTGCAGGGTGTTCCCCCCCCCCAGCCCAGACACACTCAGACCCTATTCCTTCCCCGAGCCAGGGATCCAGAGGGAGAAACAGCCTGATGCTAAGTCCTGGGCTTG
Source organism: Lepidochelys kempii (assembly GCF_965140285.1). Classification (NCBI taxonomy): domain Eukaryota; kingdom Metazoa; phylum Chordata; order Testudines; family Cheloniidae; genus Lepidochelys; species Lepidochelys kempii. The sequence goes on from NC_136388.1 coordinate 72,801,064, forward strand.
CATGGAGTTTCCTGCCTGCCACCTCATTTCTTCAGGGCATGCTGGGAACTGCAGCTGCTGGGAACCCTCTGTTTCCCTTCCCCCACCCCCCAGCCTTGTCTTCTATTTGTGAGCTGGGCTCTGCTAGGTCCAGCAACCCCATAGTAGTGGCCAACGTCTCTGCAACCCATTTCTGTGAGGGGGAAAAAGGAAATTCTGCGCACCCAACATTAATTTCTGCAAAATTCTGCATTGCACAGTGGTGCAGAATTCCCCCAGGAGTAGAGGATGCATTAACTATATTGTTGGAGAGATGCTCTGATACTATGGTTATGGGTAAGAGCCAAGATATATAAGTGTTCATGTAAAGACTTCAAAAGGGGTACTTTAAAATTTGATCAATTGCATTATATAACTGAGGTTGCTATTTAACTAACTTCAGTGTAAACAGTGTTCAAGGTAGAGCTGGCTGAAATTTGGATTTCTGATTTTCAGGAAATTTCTACAGTTAACAGTTTGGTTTCAATCTTATTCAGACGGAAATCAAATTTTTCTAAATAGATTTTGAACCAGGATACCATAAGCTTTCATTTTGGAAATTTATAATAGCAGCCAGAAGCTCCGCCCCCTCCCTGCCCCTATTGGTCTCCTTCCCCAAATCCCCACCCCGACCCCGCCTCCTCTCCTGAGTGCACCACGTTCCTCCCCCTCTTCCCCCCAACCCCGCGAACCTGTTTTGTGCACAAGCTCTGGCAGGGAGCGGGGAGAAGCAGGACCCGGACCTGGCGGCGTACTCAGGGGAGGAGGCAGAGGCAGAGCAGAGGTGAGCTGGGGTGGGGAGGCACGGGGAGCTGTTGGGGGGGCAATTATTTCAGGGCCTAGGGGCGGCAAAATCATTAATCCGCCAGTGGAGAGGGTGGAGGAGGTGATGGTGGTGCCACCACCACGCACCTTATAAATTTTACCCCAGTGGTTAAAGCACTGATCTGAGATGTGGAAGACCCAGTTTCAGTATTCATCCCTCCCCCCACCCCCCCCCACTAAACTGATGAGCAGAAAGGATGTGAACAGGGGTATCCCAACTCTCAGAAGAGCATTCTAACCACTGAGCTATGGGATATTCTGATGTGAAACTGCTCCATCTCTCCAGTTAAAGCTGTTCCACTATGGATAAAGAACTATTTTAAGTGACTAAGTATTTTTCCACAGTGTAACATCTTAAATAGCAGAGATTGAGGGAGCTCCCCATCAGAATATAATGCCTTGGTAAGAACACTCTCCTGAGATGTGGGAGCTACCTTTTGTGCTTCGATTTGGTTAGGCAGGTTCTCCTTGGCAGTAGAAAGCCCTCCACTCATGCCATTTATCTGGTCAAGTGGAAAAGGTTCTCTATTTGGTCCCCACAGAAGGGCATTCCTCTGCTGCAGTCTTCAATCCCCTTTTATACTAGATTATTTACTCTACTTAAAGCAGCAAGGACTGGCAGTCTCATCAATCAAGGTGCACCTATCTAGTATTTCCATTTTCCACCTGGGTGTAGCGGGGTGGTTAGTATTTGCTAACCCCATGTTTGGATGCTTCCTTAAGGGACTAGACAGGCTGTACCTCCAGGTGCGGCAACCAGTCCCTCCATGGGATCTTAACCTGGTTCTCTCAAGGCTCGTGGGAGGGGGGAGCCCTTCAAACCTCTAGCAACTTGTTCTCTGCTTTACCTCTCTTGGAAGGTGGTGTTCCTCATGGCTGTAACTTCAGCCAGAAGAGTTTCTGAGCTCCAAAGCTTTAACATCTGAGCCCCCTTATACAGTATTTTATAAGGACAAGGTGCAGTTGCAGCTGCACCCGGCTTTTCTTCCTAAAGTAGTTTCACAGTTTCATGAGAATCAGGACATCTCTCTACCAGTGTTCTTCCCGAAGCTGCATGCTAATGATAGGGAGCACATGCTAGATGTTAGTCAGATGTTAGGCCCTAGATGTTAGTCAGGCCCTGGCTTTTTACACTGAGCAGACAAGCCGTTTAGGAAGTTGATGCAACTCTTCATTGCCATTGGTGAAAGGATGAGAGGACTTCCAGTCCCATCCCAACAAATCTCTTCTTGGATCACAGCCTTCATCAGGACATGCTATGACCGGTCAAAGATACCAGCCCCAGCGTTGATGGTGCGCTCAATGAAAGAGCAAGCTTCATGTGCAGCATTCCTAGCTCAGATCCCCATCAGGATATCTGCAGGGCGGCGACATGGTCATCTATTCAAACCTTTACATCACACTATGCCATCACAGAGCAGACTAGAGGCACTTCTACATTTGGTAGAGCAGAGCTTCAGTCTGCAATTCGGTGAACTCTGACCCCTCTTCTGGAGGACTGCTTGGGAGTCACCTACTTGGAATTGACATGAGCAATCACTCGAAGAAGAAAAAATGGTTACCTACCATTCATAACTGTTGTGCTTCGAGATGTGTTGCTCCTGTCCATTCCAAGATCCACCCGCCTCCACTCTGTCGGAGTTTCCAGCAAAAAGGAACTGAAGGGGCAGTGAGTTGGCAAGAACCTATATACACTACCATGAAGGTGCCACTTCAGGGGTCTCCAAAGCTGACCTAATGGGTACTGCTAGGGGAAAATCTTCTGATGATTGTGCATGTGGCATGTGCAAACCTACTTAGAATGGACATGAGCAACACATCTCAAAGAACAACAGTTACAAAACGTAGGTAACCGTTTTTTCTGGATTATTTGTAATTATCTAGAGGCCTAATCAATGTCTACTGTGCCTCAGCAACATACAGCACAATTCTCAGAGAGCAGATGGTCAGAATTTTTTAGCCATTTTCCCTTCGGAAATGGGAACAATTTCACTTTGAAAAATGACTTTGTAAAAATAGCTTTTCGGAGTTCTGGTTTGTTTCAATTATTCTGTGTTACATATGTTCAGCCTACAGGTAAAAAGAGGATTTTTTTTCCTTCTGGCAGCCCTACAATTCATCCTGGGCTTGCTCTTTCCTGCCTATCTTTCCCAGTAATAAAGACACAGCAGGCTAAAGTATGCCCTCAGTGATACCTGCGTAACCCCATTATCTTTAATGGCTTTGCACGTTTTACAAAAACTGAGTAAACAATGCTGTTGGTAGTGCACAAGAAGGAAAAACATCAAATGCTCTTAACTCTTTTTCAGCTTTGCAGAGCTAATGGGAGTAAAAAGGCAATGTAAATTTACATTAGTTACTACCAACTTAATTTTCTATTGGGTGAAAACTGTACACACTCAGGTCTGAGACACACTGGTTTATTAATTCAAACCTTTAGTGTAACCCAAAGTATTCCTTGTAATTACAATTACTATTAAAGTAAAAAAAACAGACATATAGTAAAAAGCAAGGGCTTCTCCTGGGACATAGGCAGGTCACGGTGGATTTCCCCTACGGTGCTCCGACTGTCCTTACAATCTTTCACATATGTATACACATCCAAATTAGTTTTCTTTCATTCATCATGAACTATCATATTGTGACATTCCCCATGGTACAATCTGGACTGTTGAGCCGCTGTGTCCCCTTAAATTCTCTTGTCTGGAGTGCCTTTTACACTGCTTTGCTGTCAGGACAGCCACTGCTGGCCAGCTCATCCAGCCTTCAGCATGCAAATTCACTCCAAGCTACATACATTAGTGCTCTGACCAGTCATTCATGAATTCTGTACAGGGCAACACCCAAAGGCTCTCTAGTCCCAGCCTTGTTTCCCCGGAAATGTGGGTCTTGTACTGTCCGGCATACTACTGAACAATACGAGCTCAAAGAAAGTCTGTCCTTTCATCAAAGGAAAATGATATATGCACCAGCTTTGTTATCCCAAATGGAGGTTCACACACACTTTTATCTTAACCAGTGCTTTTGGATTAAACAGTTAGATAAGTTTAGTAACCACAGAGGTAGATTTTAAGTGATTACAAGTGATGCATAAAAGTCAAGAGTAGCTACAAAAGAAAATAAGAATACACAAGCTAATACCTAATTTAACAAGCTAAGTGAACTTAAAGGCAAAGATTTTGTCTCATCATACGCTGTTGTAAATTTCACAGGCTGGGTCTCCTTTCAGCCTGAGACCACTCCCCCTTTGTTCAGTTCTTTGAGAGTCCTTGATGTCATGAACAGAGATGGCAGGAGAAGAGGTGAAATGGAGTTCACTGTGTCTCTCTTTCTTATGCCACCCTCCCCTCTTTGAAGATTACCCCTAACTGGGGTGCAGGCAAAAGGTAGTCTGTTGTGGACATGAGGGTTGAACCATCCCTGTGATGAAATGTAAATTTCTCATTTACACCTTCCCATTGCTGGAGAACGACTACTTAAGTGAGGGATAGTACACTTGATTTTCTTGATACCTGTCTGGGGGTGCCAATGTTACAAGAGGTCTGCCTCCTGCCAGGGTATTAGTGCCTTTTCTGCCTCAGAGAGACCAACATGATGATTCAATGTATGGTTTTGCTGTGCCTTCACTCAGAACACCACAAGGGAAAGACACTTGAGGCTCTGTATCTGGTTTCTCAATACCTACACCCTGATACCCTGACAGGGGTACTGAGATCACATCCTGTCCTGAGGTCCTCATATACATGATCTAAGATGCGTTCTACCACTCCAGCCTCGGTGCGCTCTTCTGTCTTGGGCTCCAGATTGGAATTTTCTGAGCCCTGTACTGGGAGTACATCTCTCACCTGGTGTTAGTTAAATCCAAAACAGTAACAGTAATGAAGATCAAACTGATCGGCTCTTATGGTCTCAGTAGTGTTGGTGCTGATGTAGAAACCATTTATCTCAGCACCTACTCCTCACCCAACACTGCCCTCAGCACTGACTCTGGATCTGTCCTTGGGCACGGACATCTCTGCCTCAACATCTCTTGTCCAAGCAGATGCTTCTTGGAGAAGAAGAAAAGAGGAGAAAGCACATCTACCAATGGAGGAATGTAAACAGAAGACTTGGAAGATATGCATTTTCCTCCTCCTCCGGACCCACAAGTGCTTTGTAGACCCTCAAACAGCACTGCTGTCTCTTCTCCACAATTCTCCGGCGTTGGACATCCCAGCACCAACAAAGTTGGACTTATTAGGATTTGAACTGGTGAGAACACCTCTGATCTCCCAGAATTGAAGTGGAGATCCCCCCATCAAGGCTATTATCCACTCCCCTGAATGCTTTTCTGCTACCTGACTGTACCAGTACCTATTCTTCTGGTTCCAATCCACAGTTGCCTCAGAATACATTCAACCCCACTGGAGATTAACTTGGAGGGTCCCCTAGATTTGATCTTGGGGCAGCAGACCTCTTCCCTTCCATCAAATCCAGATATCAGGGAAGGGTATCATGCAGGTTCAGCTGTTCATGTGACCCTATATGCAGGATTCCATGAAGGCCCTTTTGGAAGCTGTGAGACCAGTTCTTGCAGCAACCTCAATGTCAATACCAATATGCTTGCCTCTTAGCTCTGACCTTCTTGACTTAGCCAAACATATTTGGCTATCTCTTCTTTCAACCATATCTGTGTCTAAATGAACAGATAGGACATATCCTATACAAGCCGATGGACAGCAGTTTCTGCTATGTTATTCTCCACCCAACTCTGTTATGGTTTCTACAGCACAGGAGTGAATTAGGGGAACAAAACATCTCATTTTACCCATTCTGACAGACAGGGACACAAGATGGATACATTTGTGGGAAAGCCAACTTCTCTGGGACATCCGTGTTAGAGCAAAGGCCACAGGAGTGGTTCTCAGGAGCTACTCCTGACTTAGATTCTCTGGTCTCTCACCAGAGTAGTAGAACATCAAAAGTCTCCCATTTGAGGGTAGTGATCTTTGTAAGTGACGTGACTGAGTAGGTCTTAGAGAAGATCAAGGCAGCTAAGGCCACTTCCCAATTTCTGGGACAAACTCAGTCTTCTTCCTCTGCTGAGAGGATGTTCTCCTACCCAGCATTACTCTTGAGAGGCAGATTCTATCGCAACAGCAAGGGATGCAGTCCCAGAGGCACTATGGAGTATCTCTGAAACCAACTGCCGGCAAATGACCTCAGCAGTACAGGAACAAGATTCCTCATTGCACATCCTCTCACTCCTGAGGATAAAAGAGATAAAGTGGGGGCCTAACCTATGCCATCCCAAGACACCTGAGGCTTAACTTTGGGGGAAGGCCATCATTCTGGGGGCACTTGAATCAATTTGATGTCTCCCTCCTTTCTCCACCTATGTGGTTTTGGGGAAAGAAACTATAGAGGTGCCAGACTAGAGACTCCAGCCAGTAAGAGCAGTTGCAGAGGCAGCTAGAGCAGAGATTTCTGCACTGGGAGAGGTGGGGGAGGGTTAAAATGGGGTTGAGCCAGCACCTTTTGAACCCAGAACTTTGCAGGGGAGACTGCTCTCTGGGGGCACTTGCATCCTTCCCTCACCCATGTTATTCTGGGTAAAGAAACTGCAGGGGGAAGTGTTGAGTGTCCTTCCTTGCTTCAGAAAACCTGTAAATAAGATTGTAAGTAGTTTATCTTTTAGCTTCGTTCAGTTAATTTCTACTATAGTTAGTGTAGTTTGTTTCCCCGGCTCTGGGACTTCCTCCCTGTGGTCGGGTACTATGCCCAGAGTTGTGAGCTTCAAAAACTGAATCTCCTGCCTGAAATCCTTCATCATCGGTGACAAATACCAACATTGTCTGGGTGAGAGACACCTTTCAGAAAAGTGCAGCCTTTGTCTCATTTTCATCAAGAACTCATGAAGCCCATGAGCTTCACCTTAGACAATACTTAATGGAGAAAGCTATGAGGTCCCTCTCTGATCTGAGCCAGGGGGACCCCCTGTACATCAGCCTACCAAATTAGCAGCGCCCTTCCGAGCACATGCTTAGGAGCAGAGCCCTTGGTTTCTAAGCCCAAAAAGTCTTCCTCCAGGGCTTCCCATGAGAGCATGACACTGGGGGTATCTTCCTCCCTTATCCAGTCTCCCCTCTTCTCTGGCCCAGCCCTCCTGAGGACATTACTACACCGGAAGATGATAGTACTTTGATTCCCTGGAACTGTCTCACTTACAACCCTCAAGCACTATTACCACAGTATTGATAGCCCTGCCATTCCAACAGGAGCAATTTTGAGATTTGGATGAATCTGATGAGCCGGTCCCTCCTTCATTCCCCACGACAAAGCCAAGCCTAGACAGGTGATCCACAGGTGATCCAGGAATTAGGGGTACTACCCTTATAAACTCAACCTCCAATGGTTCACCTTTAAAGTGTTGACCCCTCTTTCTGGCCCTATTGGGTACTGTGGGATCCCTATAGCAGACATCCAGAACCCACCCAGTAGTCTTTCTGCTCCTCTCCCTTGTGTCAACAACCAGTTCCACTGGTGTATGAGGATGAACCAGAACTGCAAGTACTGACAGGTCCAACAAGAATCTCCTTCTCTTCTCTCCCCAGATAAGGGAGTCTCTCCTTCCCTATCCCCATCAAATGACCATAGGCAATACCAGGACTTTCTACAAATAGTGGGTAATAATGGTGCTCTGTCTATACCCACCCAACTATGACATGGTTCATGAAGGGTTTCATCAAGACTTCCTATCTGTTGTTAAACCAACACCGCCCTGGGCTCTTAACCTCATGTTTGTAAAATCTTACTCCGTTTGAACCCTTAGCAACATGTTCCATGTCCCACTATCCGTGAAGGTGGCATTTCTAATGGCCATCACTTCAACCAGGAATGTCAGCAAACTGGGAGTTCTCATGGTGCGCAAACACCTGTTTACGATGTTTCAGAAGGACAAAGTATCCTTTTGCCATCAGAAAGTCTTCAAAATGTTTCATCGTGATAGCCAAGAGATCCCATGGTCAAGCTATATCTTCTCAGAGGATTTCCAAGTGGGTTTCTCGCTGCATTATCAAATGCTATAAACTAGCTTGCTTCCCGCCACCCAGCGATATAACGGTCCACTCCATGAGAGCACAGGCTGCCATGGTAGCATCCCTGCAGGAGGTCCTAATGCAGGACACATGCAGAGCAGCCACCTGGAGCTCCACACACATGTTTGCTAGGCATTATGCACTAGTCCAGACCTCTGCTGCAGGTGAAGCAGTTGGATCTGCATGTATCTTTGTTGCCGGCTTCCTTGCACCTACCTCCAGTCTGAGTATTGCTTGTCAGTCATTCACATGTGGAGTACACATAGGGACCAGCACTTGAAGAAATCGAGATTACTTACTGTTAACTGGAAGTTCTTCAAGATTTGTGGTCTCTGTCTGTGTTCTTCTACCTGTCCTCCATTCCCTCTGCTTTGGATCTGGTCGGATTCACAGTAAGAAGAGGAACTGAGGGGGCATCGGCTCATGCTGCCTCTTATACACTTGATCCGGAGCATGATTAGATCTACTGCATGTGTGCAATCCAACAGACACTGCTCATTAAAATATCCAGACTCAGGTGCATTGTGTGCATGTATATCCCATGTGTGGAATATAGACAGGGACCATGTGTCTCAAAGAACTTCATTACAATAAGTAAACTCCATTTCTGCATTCCAGTCCAAAGGCACTCCACATATGGAGAATAACCTGCTGAATGACTGTGGGTCATTTCTGTTCTGAGTGTTCAACCAATCTTTCTATAGTCCAGGAAGACTTACCCCTGAAATTGTTCATTGTATTTAATAGCATAATTATAAAGGGATCAGGGCAGAACATAATTACGACCAACTATTAAGCAAAATTATGACCAGGAATGAGAGAGCACTTTTTTCCCCCTGAAATCTATTATTGTAAAACTAAGCTTCTGAAATAAATAGTCACTTAGGGGAAAAAAACACTAGTTACTGTATAGGCTATGATTTTTTTCTTGGTATAAAGAGGCTTATTTTTGGAAATATACTGAAATGAATGCACACTTTGCCTCTGATATTTCCCTAGGAAAGTGCTGATCTTTCTTTGTTAATTTCTTTGTAAATATTCAGCTCCTGCTGTCTGAGGTGTGAGTATGCTAACTATCAGCATCACATTTTGTTTATACCTGACTTTGCTGGGGAAGCAGGAGCATATTGGGTGGAAGCTGCAATTAATTGCACAGCAGAAGCTGATTTGACATTCTGGTAAATCTCCTCTGAGTTTACATACTGAGTTGGATCATGGATACTACCTTAAACTGTATGAATTGTTCCTCTGAGACATTTTGCAAGACTGCTTATTTAGACAAATTCTACAACACTGCTCAGTTATGCTAAGTAGTGCTGTCCTTTTGGGGAAAAGAAGTGGATAACCTGAAAATATTAATAGATCTACATAGGCTGGATTGACAACATAAGTTTTGCTGCACACCATACTTTCTCAAATGTAGATTTTTTTTGTTGTTATTATTTTTACCCTCTATATAGCATATTTAGCTATGAAAGGACTGAAGGATAGTTTTAATATTCCCACTTAGAAGCAATATGGTCAGTTTTTAAACAATAGCTAGCTACGTATCTGAGGCTATATGTAATGGGAAAATAAGATATTCCAATACAGTACACATAATTAGAGACCTAGATAGTCCACTTTATTAGCTGCCCAGAACAAGGAATAGTACATAGCTGCACTGCTCCAGGAGCAGCTCACAATGCAGAATGTAATTCAGTCACGTTTTGTGTCCTCGTCCACGTTCTGCTCCAGGTAGAAAGTAAACTAATCTAAGCCTCGACCTGGTACAGTGTGTGCCATCCAACTTGCTGGAGCAAATACACTGGCTGGTATACTGGCAGTGCAGCAAGGCTCCACCTGGTCCCTTCTCTCTCCTGCGTACCTTTCCTGGAGTGTCTGCTTCTCCTTCCATGCTGCAATCCATGGTACAGATAGCCTGCCTTAAGGGGTTGCTTTATTCAATCCCTCAGTTGAGCATGTAGGACTAGTGGCAATCTAGCCCAATGTAGAGTAAATCCCTAAAAGAAATTGAGTCTTTAAATTAATTTTTAAAAAAATCAAATTGACATCTTTAGTTTTATGGTTCAGATTAGACAATGGAAAATACAGCACACCATTGTGCATGGAAAATATAGATTTTCCTAACTGTTATAAGAAAAATTTGATCACTTTTGCATTCAAATATTATTTATTCCTTAAAAAACTAATTAATGTTGAAAAGTAAAACTCTTAGAAAATATTAGCAGTTACAATTGCCCACATAACCTTATCTTTACTCCACTGTCCTGTGGAACAAATAGTCTACAGTTATGTTTATACACAAGAGGAAGAGTTAAAGTTTTGTGTGGACAACATTAACTTTGACATTCCTAGGCTTTGAGTGCTTTGTGTTCTTGTAACATGTCACTCCATATGTGGAATTCCTAGGCTTTTAAAAAAGACATCTAAATTATATCATGTGAATCTATCTATATAGCAATAATGCTACCACTGTGGAATGAGGGAGGGCTGATTTAGTTCTAATTCAACAAAGCACTTAAACATGTTGTAACAAAGAGGCCTTTGGCGGGACACTACTGAGAGTATCAGTTCAGGACAAATTGCTTAGAGCAGTGCAGTCACAGCCCAAAGCTGGGGTTTCTTTGCTACTAAGGCACACCAAACCAGCCAAACAGAGAGGACTTCGGTTTTATCCCACTGGCTAACCAGAAGTCATACAAGCAATTCCCTCTGGTACTCCAGTTCCCTTGTATTACCACTAGCACCGCTCCTTCTGGGGATGAATGGTTATGAAAACCAATACCTCAGTAAAAGAAAAAAGGTTCTCCCGATCCCAAAGGACCAAGCCCCAGACCCAGGTCACTATACCAGTAAGATCTTACCCACAAAACATGCTGTTGCCAATCCTTTAGAATCTAAAATCTAAAGGCTTATTCATAAAAAGAAAGAAATATAGATGAGAGTTAAAATTGGTTAAATTGAATTAATTACATACAGTAATGGCAAAGTTCTTGGTTCAGGCTTGTAGCAGTGATGGAATAAACTGCTGGCTTAAGTTAAGTCTCTGGAGTACATCTACAGCTTGGATGGATTATTCAGAGCTTCAGTTTGTAGCAAAGTTCTTCCAGAGGTAAGAAGCAGGATTGAAAACAAGATGGAGAAGATGCAGCGGCCTTTTATAGTCTCTTGCCATGTGGCCTGTGCTTCCTTTGTTTCAAACACAAGCTGCCCAGCACATGGCTTGAAAGCCTTGGAGTTCTCTCCATAGGCATATCCCTGCATGCTTTGCTGAGTCGTAAGGTGTAGCTGCCTTCTCTCAGTGGGTCAGTTGTATAGCTGATGGTCTTCAGTGGGCCATCAAGCAGGCTACGCACCCAGAAGCGTAGCACAAGTATAGAGCAAATACTTATAACTTTAAATACAAAAATGTTACATGCAAACAGATAGCATAATCATAACCAGCAAATCATAACTTTTTCATAGACCTCCTTTGTAAAAGATTTGGTGCACCTATAGGACCTTGGTCCCAACAATGATCTATACGGTCATAGTTCATGTCAATAACATCACACATGTGCTTAACTGTAAGCATATGCATAGGCCCCACTGACTTGAAGATAAGTATGTGCTAAACTGCTTTTCTCAACTATCACTTCAAAGCCTGTCTCATTGCATACATTGCACAGATTGTATGGTAGGAGAACTGAAGAGGAATGTTCTAGACGATATTGGTGCACGGACTGTTGATCTTTCCCTGTTACCCGGGATTCTTTCAACCCAAAGCTCTTGGTAACTTTTACTCTGTGTGAGGTGGTGTCAGGAAATAAATCAGGGGAGACACGGCTGTCTGACCGATAGATGGCTGGCACAAACAGGACAACACAAGAGTGCTTTCACTTAAAGCTAGACTTTACTTAGTCTCAAGCACTAACAGTTGGATCATATTAAAGGAGTTCAGTATTAAAATCACAAATGAATTTGATTCCCCATAGTTTAAATTCCAGGGTATTACTAATTAAGACGTCTCTTTGTTTTTGGTATAGTTTCTCTCTGTCTATGTGTGAAACTTCCAAGGTGCTAATTGCGTTAGTACATTCTAAGACAGAGTCTGTTCTCAAAGCAATTCACACAGAGAGAAACTCAAAGCAATACTCTGTAACAACAGAAACAGCACCCAGAGACTCCCCGCCCTTTTGTTGTATTAACAATTGTGATTAAAATAGAGATAGAGGACGTATGTGGATGGATGCTTGGTGTGGATAATAACTGAATGATCAGGGAGGTGCCAGCTGAAGAAGGCATCAAGTGGAAATAACCAGAGGACCCCCTGGAGGGCAGACTGGAATCCACCCAACAGCCTCAAGAATGGGAAAACCAAAGAACAAGATAACATCTAGCAGTACGGAGCCATCAAAGGAATGTGCCATCTGCTGATTGATTCAGCAACAGCATGATGAAGCAATTCCCATAGACTGGCATAGGAAGAAATTCCTATAAAAATGGACTCTGGAAAGTGAGAACTTTGGGGTCTGATTCTGTAAACCAACTTCCAGGAACATATCGATGAGCATCTGACAAGGCCCTGCTCCCTCCTCATGTCCAGGCTACCTGGCCAGTGGCTTGGCATGAGCAACTCTAAGGCTGGTAACTATGATAACAACCTTGCAGAACCTGTGTGTGTGTGTTTGTATGAATGAATGTGTGAATAAATATGAGATTGAATGGAACGTTATAGCTATAACTAACTGCTTACTATGATTCTTTCTGTATTCAAAATAAATGTGGTATTTTGCCTTTTTCCCTTTTAATAAGATCCTGCTGGTTTTTAATTTATTGGTATAACAACACACGTCCGCAAAAGGTTAGTTAAAATACCCCCAACCCTTGATAATTACCAAAGCTGAGTGTGGCTCTCGAGTGGCACAGCAGCAGGCTTCCGGTGGTCAAACCTTCCGTCTGCCGGTGGGGACTGCAACATGTATCCAGAGGGAGAGTCCAAAAAGAATCCAACTACCTCAAACTTTTCCCCCTTATTTATACATTAGTAATAGAATGACATGTCCCTTAAAGAAAACTTGTTAAGTAAGCCGTTTCAATAGTCAAGCAAGAGGTTCCTTCTGATTATCAATTAACCAGATGTGGGTTTTTCCAGAGTTTGCAGCCTTGAGGCCCCAGTAGACATTCCTGGGACACATCCTGCTCTTCAGAAATGCATGTATCAGCCACTTCAACACAATTCTTATCAGGAAGGACGCGGGGTCAAGCTGCCCTTTCTGTGGCACTCAAAAACCCCCTCCCCTCCTGCCTTGGTTAAGCTAAGCCTGCTGACTTGGCTGCTTTTAGCAATAAGCCATAGTGGTTTCAGGCTCTTTACTGGTTTGCCAAAGTCTCCCCATACATCCCAAGGTGCTCGTTTCTGTGTCTCACAGGGGAAGAAGTTGTTCAGAACTAGGGTAGCTCTTGCCAGTTTCATACTTGAAGCACAAGATCCTACAAAAGGGATTAAAAATAAATTTTCTAGAAAAACAAATTACAAGTAAACTCTTATCCCTGTTTCACAAATGGGAAAATTGGTCAAGCACAAGAGGGTCTGCTGATTTGCCCAAGGTTCAAAAAGTTCAAGTCTGTGTCAGAATCAGAATTAGAAACTGCATCTCTTGAAGCTACTGGGACACCATGCCCCTTACGCAAGTCACTTACCTTCTCTGAGTTTCAGTTTCCTCATCTGTGAAATCAGGATAACACTACTTATCCCAGTGCGAGTCTCAAAATTAAGTCATGAATGTTTGTAAAGTGCCTCTCACTTAAGGCACTATAATAGTGCAATATGTTGGCTTTTTTTACTTTTTTAAGATTAATCCCATCAAGACATTGTCATCCCTCAATAGTGCCAGACACTCTGAGTAAACTCCCACACGTGATCCTTGGACCCCATTTTGCCATTAGCAGATTATGCTGGCTGGCATACTGGGGGTAGGAGGAGTAGGTGACCAGATGTCAACGCAGATGCAGGTAAGCAACCATTTTCATGTTCTCTCCACAGGTACTAATGTGGACAGTGGACTAGATGATACATCTGAGGGAAGGGAACAGAAGGAGACTCCACCGATTGGAAGGCATGAGATGCACTGTCGTAGGGATGGGGGTTCCATGACCACCGCTCCCAAGAGAAGGAGGTGGGTGGTAGTGGTCGGGGACTCTCTCCTTAGGGGGACTGAGTCATCTATCTGCCACCCCGACCGGGAAAACCAAGAAGTCTGCTGCTTGCCAGGAGCTAGGATTCACAATGTGACTGAGAGACTGCCGAGACTCATCAAGCCCTTGGATTGCTACCCCTTCCTGCTTCTCCACGTGGGCACCAATGATACTGCCAAGAATGACCTTGAGCAGATCGCTGCAGACTACGTGGCTCTGGGAAGAAGGAGAAAGGAGTTTGGGGCGCAGGTGGTGTTCTTGTCCGTCCTCCCCGTGGAAGGAAAAGGCCTGGGTAGAGACCGTCGAATCGTGGAAGTCAACGAATTGCTACGCAGGTGGTGTTGGAGAGAAGGCTTTAGATTCTCTGACCATGGGATGGTGTTCCAAGAAGGAGGAGTGCTAGGCAGAGACGGGCTCCACCTAATGAAGAGAGGGAAGAGCATCTTCGCAAGCAGGCTGGCTAATCTAGTGAGGAGGGCTTTAAACTAGGTTCACCGGGGGAAGGAGACCAAAGCCCTGAGATAAGTGGGCACGTGGGATACTGGGAGGAAGCACGAGCAGGAGAGCGTGAGAGGGGAGGGCTCCTGCCTCATACTGAGAAAGAAGGACAATCAGCAAGTTATGTCAAGTGCCTATACACAAATGCAAGAAGCCTGGGAAACAAGCAGGGAGAACTGGAAGTCCTGGCACAGTCAAGGAATTATGATGTGATTGGAATGACAGAGACTTGGTGGGATAACTCACATGAGTGGAGTATTGTCATGGATGGATATAAACTGTTCAGGAAGGACAGGCAGGGCAGAAAAGGTGGGGGAGTTGCATTGTATGTAAGAGAGCAGTATGACTGCTCAGAGCTCCGGTATGAAACTGCAGAAAAACCTGACAGTCTCTGGATTAAGTTTAGAAGTGTGAGCAATAAGGGTGATGTCGTGGTGGAAGTCTTCTATAGACCACCGGACGAGGGGGATGAGGTGGACGAGGCTTTCTCCCGGCAACTAATGGAAATTACTAGATCGCAGGCCCTGGTTCTCATGGAAGACTTCAATCACACTGATATGTGTCAGGAGAGCAATACAGCAGTGAACAGACAATCCAGGAAGTTTTTGGAAAGTGTAGGGGACGATTTCCTGGTGCAAGTGCTGGAGGAACCAACTAGGGGCAGAGCTCTTCTTGACCTGCTGCTCACAAACCGGGAAGAATTAGTAGGGGAAGCAAAAGTGGATGGGAACCTGGGAGGCAGTGACCATGAGATGGTCGAGTTCAGGATCCTGACACAAGGAAGAAAGGAGAGCAGCAGAATACAGACTCTGGACTTCAGAAAAGCAGACTTTGACTCCCTCAGGGAACTGATGGGTAGGATCCTCTGGAAGTAGAACATGAGGGGGAAAGGAGTCCAGGAGAGCTGGCTGTATTTTAAAGAATCCTTATTGAGGTTACAGGGACAAACCATCCCGATGTGTAGAAAGAATATGGCAAGTAAATATGGCAGACGACCAGCTTGGCTTAACAGTGAAATCCTTGCTGATCTTGAACACAAAAAAGAAGCTTATAAGTAGTGGAAGATTGAGCAAATGACCAGGGAAGAGTATAAAAATATTGCTCGGGCATGCAGGAGTGAAATCAGGAAGGCCAAATCACACCTGGAGTTGCAGCTAGCAAGAGATGTTAAGAGTAACAAGAAGGGTTTCTTCAGGTATGTTAGCAACAAGAAGAAAGTCAAGGAAAGTGTGGGCCCCTTACTGAATGAGGGAGGCAACCTAATGACAGAGGATGTGGAAAAAGCTAATGTACTCAATGTTTTTTTTTTTTTGCCTCTGTCCTCATGAACAAGGTTAGCTCCCAGACTAGTGCACTGGGCAGTACAGCATGGGGAGGAGGTGACCAGCCCTCTGTGGAGAAAGAAGTGGTTCGGGACTATTTAGAAAAGCTGGACGAGCACAAGTCCATGAGGCCGGATGCGCTGCATATGAGAGTGCTAAAGGAGTTGGCGGATGTGATTGCAGAGCCACTGGCCATTATCTTTGAAAACTCATGGCGATTGGAGGAGGTCCCGGACGACTGGAAAAAGGCTAATATAGTGCCCATCTTTAAAAAAGAGAAGAAGGAAGATCCTGGGAACTACAGGCCAGTCAGCCTCACCTCAGACCCTGGAAAAATCATGGAGCAGGTCCTCAAAAAATCAATTCTGAAGCACTTAGAGAAGAGGAAAGTGATCAGGAACAGTCAGCATGGATTCACCAAGGGCAAGTCATGCCTGACTCATCTAACTGCCTTCTATGATGAGATAAGTGGCTCTGTGGATGAGGGGAAAACAGTGGACATGTTGTTCCTTGACTT
Source organism: Lepidochelys kempii (assembly GCF_965140285.1). Classification (NCBI taxonomy): domain Eukaryota; kingdom Metazoa; phylum Chordata; order Testudines; family Cheloniidae; genus Lepidochelys; species Lepidochelys kempii. The sequence continues at coordinate 72,817,500 of NC_136388.1, forward strand.
TAGCAAAGCTTTTGACACGGTCTCCCACAGTATTCTTGCCAGCATGTTAAAGAAATATAGGCGGGATGAATGGACAATAAGGTGGATAGAAATCTGGCTAGATTGTCGGTCTCAACGGGTAGTGATCAATGGCTCCATGTCTAGTTGGCAGCCGGTATCGAGAGAAGTTCCCCGAGGGTCGGTCCTCGGGCCGGTTTTGTTCAATCTCTTCATTAATGATCTGGAGGATGGTGTGGATTGCACCCTCAGCAAGTTTGCAGATGACACTAAACTGGGAGGAGAGGTAAATACGCTGGAGGGTAGGGATAGGATACAGAGGGACCTAGACAAATTAGAGGATTGGGCCAAAAAAAATCTGATGAGGTTCAACAAGGACAAGTGCAGGGTCCTGCACTTAGGACGGAAGAATCCCATGCACCGCTACAGACTGGGGACCACATAGCTAGGCAGCCGTTCTGCAGAAAAGGACCTAGGGGTTACAGTGGACGAGAAGCTGGATATGAGTCAACAGTGTGCCCTTGTTGCCAAGAAGGCCAATGGCATTTTGGGATGTATACCTAGGGGCATTGCCAGCAGATCGAGGGACGTGATCATTCCCCTCTATTCGACATTGGTGAGGCCTCATCTGGAGTACTGTGTCCAGTTTTGGGCCCCACACTACAAGGAGGATGTGAAAAAATTGGAAAGAGTCCAGCGGAGGGCAACAAAAATGATTAGGGGACTGGAACACATGACTTATGAGGAGAAGCTGAGGGAACTGGGATTGTTTAGTCTTCAGAAGAGAAGAATGAGGGGGGATTTGATAGCTGCTTTCAACTACCTGAAAGGGGGTTCCAAAGAGGATGGATCTAGACTGTTTTCAGTGGTAGCAGATGACAGAACGAGGAGTAATGGTCTCAAGTTGCAGTGGGGGCAGTTTAGGTTGGATATTAGGAAAAACTTTTTCACTAGGAGTGTGGTGAAACACTGGAATGCATTACCTAGGGAGGTGGTGGAATCTCCTTCCTTAGAAGTTTTTCAGGTCAGGCTTGACAAAGCCCAGGCTGGGATGATTTAGTTGGGGATTGGTCCTGCTTTGAGCAGGGGGTTGGACTAGATGACCTCCTGAGGTCGCTTCCAACCCTGATATTCTATGATTCCATGTCCAGGTTTTATAGGGACTGTCCCGATATTCGGGGCTTTTTTTTTTTTAATATGGGCTCCTATTACCCCCCAACCCCGTCCCGATTTTTCCCACTTGCTATCTGGTCACCCTAAGGAGGAGAGAGGGCAGTGAAAGGGTCCACCTGGTCCCTTCTCTCTCCTGCCTACTTGCACAGGTTTGATAGGGTGAAATACCACTCCTGTGGTGTCCGCTTCCCCACCCATGCTGCAATCTGTGGTATAGTAGTATGCACAAGGCATTAAGGGGTTGCCTTATTCAGTCCCTTGGTAAGTGGGTAAGGTAATATCTCTTTTATTGGACCATTTTCTCTTGGCACAAGAGAATCTTTTGAGCCACACAGAGGTCATCTTCTACAACTCAAGGTAGAGAGGCTCATTAACACTAAACATCATGGACCGAACAAAGACTAGATTTATGGATTATTATAGGGGTGGCTAAATTTACTGGCCCTACAAGCTGCATAGAACAATCTTCAAAAGTTTGAGAGCCAGGGCGCACCAGTGAAGGCTGGGGCTCAGGACTTCAGCTCCATGGGAGGCACCTGAAAGGGCTCAGGCTTCAGCCCTGCTCCTGCTGAAGCCCCAAGCCCCAGCAAGTGTGCCCCACAGGCTGAAGCCCCGAGACCCCCACCACTCCCTACCTCACCACCCCGCTGCAAGGCATAGGTCCCGAGCTCCCCTACCAGTCTGGTAGATGGAGAATGGGGGTGGGGGGACTCCACGAGCCACACTTTAACAGTAAAAGAGCCACATGTGACTTCTGAGCCACAGTTTGGCTGCCCCTGGATTATTACAACAATCTATAGCCCACTAAATGACCCATTTTGTGCTGTGACTGCAGAGGTGTTAACGGGCCATTCTACCTTGAATAGTCCCTTACAATATATGCTAATCACTTATGCTAAACAATCTGTTCCACCTTGCATCTTTCTGTGATGCCCAGAGGTGAAGAAGAGCTCTGTGTAGCTTGAAAGATTGTGTGTCTCACCAACAAATTTGGTCCAATAAAAGATATTACCTGACTCACCTTGTCTTTCTAAATATAATATTGGCATTTAGATTTAGAGAGTATTTCATAGCAAATTTAGACCTGAGTTTTAAACAATCTATAATGACCTGAAAGTTTCTTTTGCTATTGTAATTGAAGATAGTAACATTTTAGTTTTCAACAAACATTGATGTTAACCATGAAATTAATAGTTCACTTTCACAAAGGCAAACTGATCAAGTAGATAAATTTGTGATAAAGCTATAATTGTCATAAAGACTCCAGATATTTTAGAAAATATCAACAGGCATAAAATTTAATTCTGTGCAGATAACTAAGCACCCAATATAATATATGACAGATGAAGAAGTTCTAAGTGAAAGGGGAAGTAACACTTCTTTCTTCAAGTTCTCCACAAGGTTCATGATTTTATAGGCCTCTGTCCTCCATCAGTCAACTCTTTTCCAAGCTAAGCAGTTGCAGTATTTTTAATCTTTCCTGTAATCTCTTCCATACCCCTAATCATTTTCATTGTCGTGTGTGTGTGTGTGTATTGTACCCTGTAACTTTTCCTAAAAATCATTATAAATTGTTAATAAAGTACCTTTATAAATTATATTTTAAAGATTTAGTCTTAAATGGTTTATTTCCTGTTCTTGTATAATTCACTTTATGCCACTAGAGGGTACCAAAACATTTTCTTAAAAAACATTTTGTTTTCCAAGTTGCTGCTGTGATAACTGTTTGGCAGTGGAGGTATACAGTTGAGTTAATATTAATAGGTCTCTTAGCAAATAAATATGCACTGATTTGTGGTGAAATCTTAAATTGTTCTTTGGCCTGTATCCTCTATTTTAGGATGTTTGCACTTTTGTAAATATATATTATTTTTCCTTCTTTTGACTACATTAGAAGGAGTGTGTGTGTGTGTGTGTGTGTATAATTTTTTTTCTTTTCAAAAATGGCTAGTGATTTTGGATGTCTTAATTTTTGGGTGCCCAGCTGATTTTGGGTGATCCTGTAAGGTTGCCTTTACCTTTCTTTGTTGTTGAGCGTGAAGTAGGTGAAGGTATTGAACAATTCTGAAAATCACACATCTTTTAGATCACCTACCCATTGAAAATCAAGCTGTTTGCAGATGTCTCAAGTTGGGCTCCCAAAATCACATCCCTTAGTTGCTTTTGAAAATCTTGGATGGGTGCCGAAAGTTAGGCTCCTAAATACATAGTGAGTCATCAAAATATAAGTGGCCTGACTCCCATTGAAATCAATGAAAACTGCAGGGGCTTTTCACCTTTGAAAGTCAGGCCTTATTTAAGTCACTACATATCGTCTTAAGAATCTAACTTTAGCCATATATGCTTGAAATTTGGGCCAGTAGTACAGTAGTAGTAGTATTTTGAAACCCCCAAAGGCCCTAATCAGGACTGGAGTGCCGCTGTGTTAGGTGCTGTACAAACACACAAGAAGAGAGTTCCTGCAGAGTTTACATTCTAATCTGAGACAAGACAAAGTGAAGGTAACAAACAATAAGAAGGAAGAGGGAGAAAATATTGTTAATATACATATATAAACCTGCTATAACTTTATTCATATTTCTTGGATTTTAATTTACTAATATATTGGCAATACCTAAATAAATAATAAATTATTGCACCACTCTGATAATACTGATACAGGCTACAAAATGTATGAGTCTATATATAACTAATATCCAATCTTTTCAGAATATTGCCATTTGTACAGTTTACATGTATTTAAAGGTTCCATTTATATTACTTATTTCATTATTTGTATTGTTTTTGGCTAGATCCCTTTACTCTCACTGAGTGATACCTTACTGAACAAGTAATCCCAGTGGCTTCAGTAAATCTGTTTATGGATTAAGACATTTTCAACCCTAGTAAGGAGATCACAATTCATGGGTGATGTGGTCTGTTGACAATATCTTGAATATTTTGCTGTTGCATGTTACAAGAATGTGTTTTTCCCACATTCTGTAGCTGTCTTTGTTTAAACAAATGCAAGGGCTGCCTTCTCTCTTTCTGCCTTGTTGCCTCTGTTGGTAGGTGCCTGCTTTTCATGACTGCTGTATTAAGGCAAAATTCACCCTGTGAAGAGGGCCAAAAAAAGGCCTATCTGTGTACCATTTAAATTCCACTTAAGTCTTATTTTGAGGATTTAAGTGGTTCATATGCATGGGGTATATTTTACCCTCAGTGAACAGCTTGTTTTAATTATCCTCTGAAAGCAGATAAGCACAATGCTCATACCATGTCAATCACTTTATCATATCCTTCCTCTGGTTCTTCATGCTTGTGATTTAAACAGTATCTTAGGGCCTGGTCCTGTGAAGTGTTGCACTCCCCTTTCTTCCATTAGCATCAGTAGGAGATGAAGATCTTAATCTCTAGAGCTGGGCAAAATTTTTCAGATGGATAATGTACTTGTCTAACAGTTTAATTAGTTTTTAAAGTCACCTAACTTTGCTCAAACTTTTGGTGTTTGTTTACAAAACAGTTGGAGGAGGAGCAAGGATTTGAAGAAAACATTTCATTCAGCCTGAATTATCACTTTTGTTGTCTTTGTTGATTTGCTGATATTTTTCAGAGTTTTCTAATTTGGCTCAGGTCAAACTGGCTTTTTATTTTTCAGAAATGCCAGTGAACTGCAGAATCTGATTCATCCATCTCTATTCGAGGCACACTGTTTTACAAAATTAGACCTTTTATTTTGTATATTTGGCATCATGGCATGAAATGATCCCAGTTTGGATTTATAATCTTGAAGATAACTAACATAATCTGAAGGTTTAAATTACACTTTTGTTCTATCTCCACTGCAGAATTTGACCAAATCTACATAATAGTTTGTCACTAATGATGCATAAAAGGTTAATTGTCAACTACTGCAATGAGCCAACTAGTTTTCTCAGTTGTGCTGGTGTGACTCCATTGACGTCAATAGGGAACTTGGTCGAATCTGAGTACGTTTCTCCTGACTTATGCTTCCATCAATTTTATAGTTAATTGGGAGCTTTAGAAAGAAATAATGTTCTTTGGATAGTCAAGGTGCAAATAAAATTAGAGCAATTGATTATCTTTGTGTCATGTTATGCCATGCCCTCCTTGCCATCTTGTGTTCTGTTGTATGTAGCATATTTGTTTGAATTACATTTAAGCTGATTGAGATCTTTACTTCTAAATAAGTGCTCAGCTAGTACAATGATGGAGGCCATATACATACCTAGATAAGTAGTCTGTATGCCACCAAGTACACCTACAGCTCCATAAGAATGATAGTCGTATCAGTGATGAAAAGAAGAAGAAAAAGAAAGGGAAAAACCAGAAGTATTGAAATATTAGGCTGTGTGAGAAATCTCATTTAACATTGTACACATGAAATTCAGTGAAGGAAAATCAAGCATATTAAATGTTTACTGTATTTCTAACCTTTAGTAAAGACGGTAATGGCAGCATTCCATTCTGGTAGTCATTTTTTAGACAGCTACTTCAGTCTTTTGTTTAATACATTTTTGATAATTCAGGAAGTAAAATATAATATAATAATGTAATTAGAAGTATAGATTCAAAATATTGTGAAACAACCAATACTCCACTTACTCTCCCACTGAAAAATTCCTCTAGAAATATGGGATATGAGCCAATTTTAGTTCAGGTAATTGCAAGCTCTGAGGTACAATTAACATCATTCTTCTATTTTTTCATTCTTCTTAAGTCTTCTCTATCTATTTGTGTTCAGTACCAGTTATTCTAATTCTAAATATGTGAAATTCTTAAATTGTGCATAGGTTATATGCTGTTATAAAATATTTTGCATATTGTAATATGCTTACACTAAAACAATTTCAGCTTACGAAAATGTTAAATGTGAGAAAGGGCATGTCTCATACATAATGAAAAAAATTCTTAAAAACAGATAGTTACAGTTAGACTCTAGAAGAAAATATTTGGTTCTTTGATATGGGTCTCAGTTGCTATGTGTCTTTGATTAAATAAGAACAGAAATCAAATGTGATACTATTGTTAAAGAATTTACCTTATTTAACCTTCACCTCTCAGATTCAGTTATTTGGCTTTGCTCCTTTGTTTGGTGTTTGAGCAAATTCTCATTTAAGTCATAGACTGTTTGATTCTTTTGAATTATTTTGCAAAGCTTTTTTGACTGCTTTATCTCCCATTTCATTTCCTTTAATACCTACACAAGCTGGGATCCATACAAAAATGACATTGTTGCTGTGACATATTACCATATTATAGACATCAATAATTTCCAAAGCCGTACCTCCTCTGGTGATTGAAATTTCTAGGGTGATATCAATGGCACTTAAAAGATCTGGAAAAGTGACAGATTGTAAAGGTTGCACTTCAGCAATCTAATTCAGTGCCATCAGGACATCAAATAACTCAACAGTATAACCAGATAGGTAATCTAACTGACTTCTTCAACCCAAATTCACACATGCTAGGTTGATGAATCCTTCCTTTTCCTCCCTCCACCCCAAAGAAAAACAAAAAACCCAAAACAACAACAACCCAGGAAGACTAATTTGAGAATATTAAAATAGAGAAATAAAGGTCTAAAATGAAGTCACATTTACAATTCGGATTATTTTAATTGAATTGCCATCCAATAAAAGACCTTGCACAATGCAAAAAAACACTGAAGGAAGATTTCTAACTAGTGCAAGGCTATACTCTAAAAGATTTAGAGAAGTGGTTCAGCTTCAGTTGATTCTTTATCTCAAACATCTTAGCCTACGGAGTTCAGAAACTGGACTGCATGAGATTTTCAATACTGTTGGTTTTATCTGGGTAAAAAATACTGCAAGAATAATCTGCTTTACGTTAGCTGTTCCAGTTCTGTTCCTGGACTAAACCAGAAAGTGCAGCTTTGAGTACAATGAAATGATTCACCAAATTTTATTGAACTTTACAAAAGAGTCATTCCAGTAAAGGACAAAGGTTCAAGCAATTAATTATTTTACCCAAACATGGTGCAAATTATCTTTGACTCATTCATGTTTTCTCTTTTGTTCTATACCATTGGGCTGAGTTCTTACTTCTTCTTCCCCCATAATAATTCTAAATCAAATTTTCTTTTTCTTACATACTGCTCAAATTGTCATAATTCCCCACGTTGTTAACTGCAACATCTTCCCTTTTGGCCTCCCCAATAATGAAACACTTCCTTCTGATGCATACAAAATGCAGCTGTTAAGATCATATTCTATGCCCAACACTCTGACAATAGTATCCATCTCCTTGAATCTTTTCACTGGCTACCCATCTTCAACTATATAAAGTTAAAGCTTCTCCTACTCCGCTTTAAGATTGTTCATAATTTGGCCCCTCCTTCTGTACCACACTGTCTTTTATCTATCAATCCAGCTTCCTCCAGTCTGTCAATGATGCTAGCTTTGCCTGCTTCTCCCACAAATGTCTTTACACCTCCAGTCTCACCTTTTGGGAAGGTCCTCTCGGAAATTGCCAACACCTACTCTTCTCCAAATGTTAATGAGGATAATAACATATGCCCTTTTTGTTATCAGTTTGTAACTTTTCATGATGATACTGTTTTGTCTCCATGATTCCTTCCAATTATATTTATATAAATTAATACTTTAATTATAATAACTCTTCTTTAGTATATGACATGCAGTGAGGAAATTATCATATAACTACATGGTCAAAATTAAATGTAGCTTTTAAAAATCAGCTTGCAGAATTAAATTTTTGACACTTATAATCAAATAATTTTAATCTGAATTTTAGGTAATAAAAGAGAATGTCTTATCCATTTCCTATATCACTGTTTCATTGTTCAATTACAAAACTGAATTTGATGACCCCAGGATAAGTAATTATTCAGTCATACTTCTAAATATTTAAATTCTGCAGTAAATGTCATTTTTTCCTTATTATTGGAGATATGGAGGTAATGAATTATCGGTGGCTTGAAAGAATTCATATATAATTTAAATTGCCCACCTTTGACTACCTGAACTGCAAATTACCTACCCCATTCTTATGCTGAAGTTGGACTGAGTATTGTAGGAAAGATGACAATATTGCGTGTTCTTCAGTTTTGACATTTCATTATGTTGTCACATTGTGATGTGTACTTGGAAGAGTAAGCAGTTTTAAAGCAAAACTTACCAGTATAGATATAGAATATTTTACCATTTTAACCCTTTACCACACCATTTTAACCCTTCTCAATTTGTTCTTTAAAAGTAGTAATATCTTTCTTATATAAACTCATAGGTTTATGGTACAGTCTCAAAAGTATATAAAACATATACATAGGAGAACCTTTTATATCAAATTTTAACACCGGCATATTCTTAGTCTACTATAGAAATGTTCATTGCTAAAATAAATCAATTAAGGTAATTTACATGACTATTACATTATCCATACAGTTTGCACCTTCAGTTAACAACCATTAGCCTTCCTAGATCCTCTAGTTTCTTGATGTACCATCTCCTAACAAACTGTAGGTCTCTCTCATACCCTAAATGCTCTATAATTTTAAGTTATACCAATGTAAGCCTTTTAAATTTTATTTTCAAAGAATATCACAGGTAAAACAATCCTTTCTTAAACAGCCTATTATAGTTTTTCACTGTCTATAAATACAACACATAAAAACTCCTTATTACAGAATGCTTTATTAACATCAGAAGACAGTCTTATGACCTGATCTATGGTTGATTGATTTGCCTGAAAGACACTTTAATACTGAGGAAGAAGATTATTCATCTCCAGAAAGAATGACAGCCAACAATAAATCATTTCCTCCATCATCTTACATAGAGATGAAGGTAAGGCTATCAGATAAGAACCTAAATCAGAACATGATCCTTTTTTAAAAAAAATAGGAAATGTAAAAGATTGCTTTCCCATTTTTGCGCTTTCCAAAAGTACAAACATAATCAGTATAAAAACGATGAGCTATGTGAAAATAATTTAAAACATGGCTGACAATCAGTCATTCCATTGCTTTGTATTTGAGTCTGTTTCAGATTTGATGATGACGATTCCATTTGACTTTTTTAAAGTATCCTAAACAAGGAAAAAAAATTGTTGTTACACTAGTGTATACTGTATCTCATCAAATTAATAAACAGATTAATGCCTCAAGAGAAATTGTTCTTTTATGGTTTATTGTGTCATTGCATTTAAGTGACATTCATGATTCAGTAAGTCCATATAGAAATAACACTTATTTCATGTGTATCTAAATTCCTTCTGAAGTTTCAATTTGATAAGGTATTCTTCACTTTCTACACTAAAAAACTGAGTAGTTTATTAAAGACCTGTCGTCTCTCACTGAAGTGCTAAGCCATCTGAGCAATATTAGCCAGATGTTTTCTATAAGCATCACAGCTTGGGAAAATCAGCAAAGTCAGGGGATTTTCCTACATCTAAGTGTCCTCAGGAACTCCCTAGAAAAAGGGAGTGTCGTTTGCTGCTTGTCACAGATCTTGAGTGTACAAAAGTGAGGTTGTCGTCATGTATACCGCATACAATGTGAAACTTTGTGCCAAACTTTTTGTGGGATGAACTGCCAGAGAACCACCTAGAAACCTTCATTCATTTGATTTTTTTCCATGCCATATTGATTTTAACTTTCAGGGTTCATATTTTTAGGGGAAATTCTCATCATAAAATTCAGTTTCTGGTGCAATCATAAGTTCAAGTAAATTTCTATTCTAAAAATGGCTATCTTCCAACTTGGTAAGTGTAATCCTTCCTTGTATTCAGAATCCTGTCTATGAATGTAAGGGGCTGTCTGTAATTGCTTTTTGCTCCTGTAAATACTACATAGCTGCAAGAAAGATGTTTGAGTTCCAATTGGTTACTCCTGAGTAACCCTATAAAAAACAATTGGATTGATAAGTTTCATTGGAAGCATAATTTAAAGACAAGGGGGCTTCAGAAGTGTAACTGGACTTTTATTTCTGTGATTAGTAACAGTCAGGCTAAGTTTGTAGCACTGGCAATTGGGGGCAAAACATCTTTATCTGTTAACTGAGTACATTTTAGTGGAAATTTGTGAGACAATAAACCTGGAACCCAAGAATGTCACTTTTACAAAGTCTCTTTGCAGTGGAAGTGCATTTTTATATAGCTCATTCAAAATGAGAAGATTATTACAATTGAAGAAAACCTAAACATTCAATAGGATGGAAATGACAAATTAAGATAATGGAATATGCATGTGAATTACCATGACAGTTAATATATTTGGTATGTAAAACAGAGAAAATGAGGCTCATAGAAGTTAAGGCCCAGATTTTGAAAAGAGCTCAGCCCTCTAAGCTGACTTTAAGCACATAAATAAGTGACTGGATTTCAAAAAAAGAAAAGGAGTACTTGTGGCACCTTAGAGACTAACCAGTTTATTTGAGCATGAGCTTTCGTGAGCTTCACGAAAGCTCATGCTCAAATAAATTGGTTAGTCTCTAAGGTGCCACAAGTACTCCTTTTCTTTTTGCGAATACAGACTAACACGGCTGTTACTCTGAAACCTGGATTTCAAAAGGATTTAGCTCCCATTTAGGTAACTACACAAAGTAACCAGATTTTTAAACATTCTCAAAAGGAACTGCTGGGTTTGGACCTTTTTAAAAAAAAATCTGGCTAGAAGTAACTATCCAAGTCCATACAGAAAGACAGTCTCAGACTGAGCTTAGAATCCAAGCTTACTTAATGCTAGATGATGTCTAATACACTAGTTTAGTCACTAGATCAAAAGGGTTCCCTAGGGAGGTCACTAAAGTTGTTTTGTTTTTTTCATTTTGTAACGCTGTGCACCTATAACACACAGTCATCTTTATTTCTCAAAATGCATGATAAAGGTAGTTTCCTATTACCAACCCCCTTTCTTAGAACAACTGAAATGCAGACTGCCTGAGGGATATAGTGGTCTAGTTGCTTGAACATAGGCATAGGAGGTTGTAGACCTGAGTTTTTGAACTTGCTTCTGATGCTGACTTGCTGTGTGACTTTGTACAAATAGTTTTACCTCTCAGTGCATTTGATTATTGAATGCTTTATCTGTGCATCCCTAACATTACACTAATAGTGTTTTGTATATAACTTATGAGTTATTTAAAGAACAAGAGTTTTTAAAAAATTAGAAATGGAGCCGAACAGGCAACTGTTGGATGAGACAAACTGCTGCGTATTACCTTCATTAACCAACAGGAAACCTGCAGACTTAATAGGCACCAGACAGCCGAAGGACAATTAATGTCAGTTATGAATAACTCAGCATACATTTCTGTAACAGTACATGAATGCACAGTATTTCACAGGAGGAGGAGGATAGGCTTGTGTTTAAGCCAGGACTCAAGACCCATCTTATCTTCTTGGCTCTCCCACCAACTTCCTATATAACCTTGAGCAAATTTCTTAATTGCTGCTAATGCCTAAGTTTACCCATCTAAAATGGCAATGATAATTCTCCACCCACAGTAGTTTGTGAAGATAATGATTTAATGTAATAATTTTCATAATTTTTAATTTAAAAACTGCTAAGAGAGCAACATAAAAAATTTAGAAATAATATTAAAAATAGCCAGTGTTTATCCAAACCTCGTTTATCTGAAACAGGGAATTGCTCTTATAGGTTTCAAATAAGGATATCACATAAAGGAAGGTGCAGAAGTCTTTACCTGCTGAGAGACCTCACCACCCAGACTCCTTATAGCAATGTATACATTTATGAAAGAAAATAAACCAAAAACAATCTCTCCCAAATAAACAAGCCCTACCAAAGCAAAACACTCCACTGCACCTGATTCTCCCCTAGGGGAGGGTGAGAGAACAAAAACCACATGACAGATGTTAGTCACATTGTTTAGCGAAAGCTTATGCTCAGATAAATTTGTTAGTCTCTAAGATGCCACAAGTACTTCTTTTCTTATTGTTTAATTCACTACTCAGATACTGTTGTGATGAATGCTGTATAAAAATCTATATAGAATAGAATAGTTCTTGTGAACTGAACTGAACCTTGGACTGGGGTGAGGGAGGAGGAGGCAGAGAGATTGGAGAAGGAGCCAGTAGGAGGAACTGGGACTGACCGGGCAAGAACACTCACTACAAGAAGTTTAATAGATTTCACAGTGTAAGGCCAGAAGGGACCATTAGATCATCCGGTCTGATCTCCTGTATATCACAGTCCATTAAACTTCACCGAAAGTACCCCATATTGATCCCAAATACTTTACTTAGACTAAACCATTTCACTTCCCAGGAGACAAAACTGTTGTATGCCAAAGGCAGAAAACAGGAGAGACCAAATACTTCCGGTCATTCGTGCATTGGAGGAAAAAGACTACTTCCTGACCCTAGCAGTCGAAGAGCTGAAGTCCTGAAATATGAGATTTGACTATAGTTGTTGTCTTAATGCAGAGATACAAGTGTTATGAGCATGTTGAGGCCAGTGACGGCAATCCACTTCTCCTTGTGGAGGAAGGGGATGACTAGTGGGATTCATAGATTCACAGATTCCAAGGACAGAAGGGACCACTCTGATCACCCAGCCTGACACACACACAGGCCAGAGATTCTTTTTTTTTTGAAGATGGATTAAAGCATATCTTTTAAAGATAATTAATCTTGTTTTGGAAGACTCCCAGGGATAGTGAATCCACCACCTCCCCCAGTATTTAAATACCCACAGTGCTTGGATATTGCATCTTATTTCAAGGCTGAAGCTGTCTAACTTCAATCCTGAATTTGTCTAACTTCGACTTCCAATCCTTGGATCTTATGTCTTTGCTAGCAAGGTTGAATGTGTCCATGTGTAAGTATCTACACACAACAATTATATCACCTCTCAGACCTCTCTTCAATAAGCTGAATATATCAAGATCCTTAAGCCTCATGTCATAAGGCTTGTTTTCCAGCCCATGGATCACTTTTGTGGTCCTCTTTTGAACTCTCTAGTACTTCCACATTGTTCTTGAAGTGTGGCTATCAGACATGGACACAGTGTTCTAGTAGAGGTCTTAGAATGCTGTGTATAGATGTAAGATAATTTCCTTATTTATACTTGATGTTCCCCTTTTTATATATCCAAGGATCACATTTTCCCTTTTTGCCACAGCATTTCAATGAGCACTCGTGTTGAGGTGATTTATCCACAGTGACCTCTAAGGCAGTGGTTCTCAAACGAGGTTGTTCAGGGAAAGCCCCTGGCGGGCCAAACTGGTTTGTTTAGCTGCCGCATCTGCAGGTTAGGCCGATCGCGACTCCCATTGGCCGCGGTTCGCCATTGCAGGCCAATGGGGGCTATGGGAAGCGGCACAGGCCGAGGGATGTGTGGGCCTCCCTTCCTGCAGCCCCCATTGGCCTGAAGCGGCGAACCGTGGCCAGTGGGAGCCACGATCGGCCAAACCTGTGGAAGCGGCAGGTCAACAAACCGGCCTGGCCCACCAGGGGGTTTCCCTGAACAAGTGGCAGCCCTAGTTTGAGAACCACTGCTCTAAGGGTATGTCCACACTGCAATTAGACACCCAAAACTGGCCTATGCCAGCTGACTTGGCCTCGTGGGACTGTTTAATTGCTGTGTAGATGTTCAGGTTTGGGCCACAGCCTGGGCTTTGGAACGTTCCCACTTCTCTGGGTCTGAGAGCCTGGGCACCAGCAATTAAACAGCCCATTAGCTCAAGCCCAGGTCAGCTGGCATGGGCCAGTTGCAGGTTTTTAATTGCAGTATAGAGATGCCCTACATCTTTTTCTGAGTCACCGCTTTAAGACTGTCTCCCATAGAATCATAGACGTGGAAGGGACCTCGAGAGGTCACCTAGTCCAGTCCCTTGCACTCATGGCAGGACTAAGAATTATCTGGACCATCCCTGACAGGTGTTTGTCTAACCCGTTCTTAAAAATCCCCAATGATGGAGATTACACAACCTGCCTAGGCAATTTATTCCAGTGCTTAACCACTCTGACAGGAAGTTTTTCCTAATGTCCAACCTAAACTGTCCTTGCTGCAATTTAATCCCATTGCTTCTTGTCCTATCCTAAGAGGTTAAGAAGAACAATTTTTCTCACTCCTCCTTGTAACAACCTTTTATGTACTTGAAAATTATGTCCCCTGTCTATTCTCTTCTCCAGACTAAACAAATGCAATTTTTTCAATCTTCCCTCATAGGTCATGTTTTCTCGACCTTTAATAATTTTTATTGCTCTTCTTTGGATTTTCTCCAATTTGTCCACATCTTTCCTGAAATGCGGCACCCAGAACTGGACACAATACTCCAGCTGAGGCCTAAGCAGTGCAGAGTAGAGCAGAAGAGGTAGTTCTTGTGTCTTGCTTACAATACTCCTGCTAATACATCCAAGAATGTTGTTTGCTTTTTTTCAGCAGCATTACACTGTTGACTCATATTTAGCTTGTGATTCACTATGATCCCCAGATCCCTTTCCGCAGTACTCCTTCCTAGGCAGTCATTTCCCATTTTGTGTGTGTGCAACTGATTGTTCCTTCCTAAGTGGAGTACTGTGCATATGACTTTATTGAATTTCATCCTATTTACGTCAGACCATTTCTCCACTTTGTCCAGATCATTTTGAATTTTAATCCTATCTTCCAAAGCACTTGCAACCCCTTCTAGTTTGGTATCATCCACAAACTTTATAAGTGTACTCTCTATGCCATTATCTAAATCATTGATGAAGATATTGAACAGAACCAGATCCAGAACTGATCCCTGCGGGACCCCACTCGTTATGCCCTTCCACCATGACTGTGAACCATTGATAGCTACTCTCTGGGAATGATTTTGCAACCAGCTATCTTATAGTAGCTCCATCTAGGTTGTATTTCCCTAGTTTGTTTATGAGAAGGTCATGCCAGACAGTATCAAAAGTCTTATTGAAGTCAAGATATGCCACATCTACCGCTTCTGTCTCCCCCCCCACCACGCACCTACCCACCATCTACAAGGCTTGTTACCCTGTCAAAGAAAGCTATCAAGTTGGTTTGACACAATTTGTTCTTGACAAATCCATGCTGACTGTTACTTATCACCTTGTTATCTTCTAGGCGTTTGCAAATTGATTGCTTAATTATTTGCTCCTTTATCTTTCCAGGTACAGAAGTTAAGCTGACTGTCCTGTAATTCCCCGGGTTGTCCTTATTTCCCTTTTTATGGATGGGCACTATATTTTCCCTTTTCCAGTCTTCTGGAATGTCTCCAGTCTTCCATGACTTTTCAAAGATAATTGCTGGTGGCTCAGATGTCTCCTCAGTCAGCTCCTTTGAGTATTCTAGGATGCATTTAATCAGGCCCTGGTGATTTGAAGATATCTAACTTGTCTAAGTAACTTTTGACTTGTTCTTTCCCTATTTTAGACTCTGATCCTACCTCATTTTCACTGGCATTCACTATGTTAGATGTCCAATCATCACCAACCTTCTTGGTGTAAACCGAAACAAAGAAGTCATTAATCACCTCTGCCATTTCCACGTTTTCTGTTATTCACTTCCCACCTCATTGAATAATGGGCCTACTCTGTTGTTGGTCTTCCTCTTGCTTGTAATGAATTTGTAGAATGTTTTCTTGTTTCCTTTTATGTCCCTAACTAGTTTGATCTTATTTTGTGCCTTGGCTTTTCTAATATTGTCCCTAAATACTTGTGCTATTTGTTTATATTTATTCTTTGTAATTTGACCGAGTTTCCACTTTTTGTAGGACCCTTTTTTGAGTTTTAGATCATTGAAGATCTCCTGGTTAAGCCAGAGTGCTCTCTTGCCATACTTCCTATCTTTCCTACGCAGTGGGATAGTTTGCTCTTGTGCCCTTAATCTCTTTGAAAAACTGCCAACTGCCTTCAATTGTTTTTCCCCTTAGACTTGTCCCCCATGGGATTTTACCTACCAACTCCCTGAGTTTGCTAAAGTCTGCCACATTGAAATCCATTCTCTTTATTGTGCTGTTCTCCCTTCTACCATTCCTTAGAATCATGAACTCTACCGTTTCATGATCACTTTCACCCAAGTTGCCTTCCACTTTCATCCAGTTCCTCCCTATTTGTCAAAATCAAATCTAGAATAGCCTCCTCCCTAGTAGTTTTCTCTACCTTCTGAAAAAAAATTGTCTCCAATACATTCCAAGAGCTTATTGGATAATCTGTGCCCTGCTGTGTTATTTTCCCAACAGATGTCTGGGTAGTTGAAGTCCCCTATCATCACCAAGTCCTGTGATTTGGATGATTTTGTTAGTTTAAAAAAAGCCTCATCCACCTCTTCTTTCTGGTTTGGTGGTCTGTAGTAGACCCTCTACCATGACATCATCCTTGTTTTTTACCCTTTTATCCTTACCCAGAAACTTTCAACAAGTCTCTCTTATTTCTATCTCAACCTCAGTCCAAGTGTATACATTTTTAATATAAAAGGTAACATCTCCTCCCTTTTTTCCGCTGCCTGTCCTTCCTGAGTGAGCTGTATTCTTCTATACCAATATTCCAGTCATATGTATTATCCCACCAAGTCTCTGTGATGCCAGCTATGTCATAGTTGTTTATTTACTAGCATTTCGAGTTCTTCCTGCTTATTCCCCATACTTCTCGCATTAGTATACAGACATCTAAGATACCGATTTGATTTTCTCCCCCCTCCCCCCAGTTCTGTCTTGTCTCTCCTGTATTTCTGCTATAACAGCCCATGCTCCCCTCAGATTCCAACCCTTCTCCCAGGTCTCCTTGTTTTTGACTTACCTGTGGGCTTTGGTCACCTGCGCCCATTGAACCTAGTTTAAAGCCCTCCTCACTAGGTTAGCCAGTCTGTAGCCAAATAAGCTCTTCCCCTTCCTTGATAGGTAGATTTCATCTCTGTTTAGCTGTCCTCCTTCCTGGAACAGCATCCCATGGTCAAGGAAGCTGAAGCTCTCCTGGCGTCACTATCCTCGCAGCCAGGCATTCACCTCCAGGATGCATCTGTCTCTGCCGAGGCCCCTACCCTTGACTAGAAGGACTGAAAAGAACACCACCTGCACTCCCAACTCCCTCACCCTTACTCCCAGAGCCCTATAGTCACTTGTGATCTGCTGAGGGTCATACCTTATCATCCTGTACATATACCCTGCATTCTTTATTCCCAGATGTATTACCTTCGCATTTGGCTGTATTATGCATTTTGTTGGAGTGTGCTCATTTAACTGGATGATTCAGCTCAATCGATAACACTAACCTGTCCTCCTATTTACTATCCCATTAAGCTTTGTGTCATCTGCAAATGTTACTAGCAAAGATTTTATATAATCATCAGACTTGTTGATAAAAATATTAAATAGCATTGGGTAGGAGATGCAGAACTGAGACTAGCTGGGCAAGAAGAGTAGGACTGAGTATTAGAAGTGGGAGGGACTGGAAATTATTGAAAGGCTTCACTTCAGTAAAGTCAAAACATTTCATTTCAGCTTTATTGTTTCAACTTTTTATATTATAAAAGTCAAAAGGGTAAAACTGAAACAATATTTCAACCTAAACAAAACGTTCTGATATTCATTTTGTTTTTGAAATGAAGTATTTAAGAAATTTTGTGTTTTGGTAAATTTTTACTTTTTGTTCTGGTTTGGAATGAAAGCAAATTTTGAAATAGAAATTCCATTTTCCAACCTAATCTAAAGGATGTCAATATAGTGCTGTGTGATGCAATTTTTTTTTTCCAGGTTAGGTGCTTTGTTTTTAAACATAGGGAATCTCTCTCTGTCTCGCTCACTCACTCACACACACACACACATATATTAAAAGAACATTATTACTTTTGCTAAGTCAAGGACTCAAAAGTTAGGAAATGCCAGAAATAAGGTTGCTTGTACAACTTTAATTTGGCCATATTTTGCATATTCATTATGATATAGTCTTTAAGGAATCACATACTACTTTTTCCACAAGACCCCAGCCTCATTCAGTGCACAGGATATACCTTATCTGGGGATGAATCAGATTTTTGTGCAAAGTTGTCTAAAGCACCCCTACCTCATTTGATGAAGAATCTGGAAAGTGTGTAGTGAATGAGGCAGGGGCTTGCAGGCAGAGAAAGGATGGTCTCATGCTTCAGGCATTTGTGTGCTGCCCTGGAGAATTGGATTATATCCCTGCCTCTGCCACAACATTCTTGTGTGATGCTAAGCAAGCTACTTAAATCAAAGTTATCACAAATGGTCACTAATTGTGTCTTTCTAATTTTCTGGGTGCTCAACTTGAGACCATGGGGCCAGGTTTGCAGAAGTGCTGAACACTTGCAACTGCAGCTCAAGTGAATAGGAGCTGTGCTTGGTTATACAGAGTGCTATATAATGCACAGTATTCTGCAACATCAAGTCTAGTTTTCTCAAATTGGGCACCTAAAACTTGTGGTATTTTTTTTTACCTTAATAGCTTTGTATCTCAGCTCCCCACCTGTAAAATGGGAATAATACCTCTTTTACCTCAGCAGGGATTTTGTGAATGTAAAATGATTGTTTGTGAAGCACACAGATACTAAAGTGATGCGCACCATTGAAAAGTCCTTGAGGAAATTAATTAATCTTCAGAGCAGGGTTTCAATAATGTGCTCTATTTAAAACCCAGGCCACATATTGAACAATAAGGATAAAACAAAATATGGAATAAATACTCATTAATTAAACACTGTTCATCCAATGCACTGAACAAGGCAGGCCGCCTGTGGAAAAAATAGTATGTGAAAGCATAATTAAAGACTGTATCATAGAATCATAGAATATCAGGGTTGGAAGGGACCCCAGAAGGTCATCTAGTCCAACCCCCTGCTCAAAGCAGGACCAATTCCCAGTTAAATCATCCCAGTCAGGGCTTTGTCAAGCCTGACCTTAAAAACCTCTAAGGAAGGAGATTCTACCACCTCCCTAGGTAACGCATTCCAGTGTTTCACCACCCTCTTAGTGAAAAAGTTTTTCCTAATATCCAATCTAAACCTCCTCCACTGCAACTTGAGACCATTACTCCTCGTTCTGTCATCTGCTACCATTGAGAACAGTCTAGAGCCATCCTCTTTGGAACCCCCTTTCAGGTAGTTGAAAGCAGCTATCAAATCCCCCCTCATTCTTCTCTTCTGCAGGCTAAACAATCCCAGCTCCCTCAGCCTCTCCTCATAACTCATGTGTTCCAGTCCCCTAATCATTTTTGTTGCCCTTCGCTGGACTCTCTCCAATTTATCCACATCCTTCTTGAAGTGTGGGGCCCAAAACTGGACACAGTACTCCAGATGAGGCCTCACCAATGTCGAATAGAGGGGAACGATCATGTCCCTCAATCTGCTCGCTATGCCCCTACTTATACATCCCAAAATGCCATTGGCCTTCTTGGCAACAAGGGCACACTGCTGACTCATATCCAGCTTCTCGTCCACTGTCACCCCTAGGTCCTTTTCCGCAGAACTGCTGCCTAGCCATTTGGTCCCTAGTCTGTAGCTGTGCATTGGGTTCTTCCGTCCTAAGTGCAGGACCCTGCACTTATCCTTATTGAACCTCATCAGATTCCTTTTGGCCCAATCTTCCAATTGGTCTAGGTCCTTCTGTATCCTATCCCTCCCCTCCAGCATATCTACCACTCCTCCCAGTTTAGTATCATCCGCAAATTTGCAAATTTGTATCATAATACATATGAACAAGAGGGGCAAATTAGGTAACCTTATTGCACAGGCAACCTTAATTCTAACATTTCCTAACTTTTGAGTGCTTGACTTTACTAAGATTGCAATGTTCTTTTAATGGAGATTTTGGGGGGTGTAATTGTAACTGCTTTAAGAAAGTCTAGATATAAATTTATCCTGTTCTTCATCTGCAAATGCAACCTCAGGATCCTTTATATTGAGCTAGGTCCTTAGGTAGTTTTCCAAAAAAAATGCAGGAGGGGTGAGGGGAGCAGAGAATAAATAGACCAAAAGTAATCAAGATATATATTAGGCTTCATTATTAGCAAGGGTCTTTAGTTTTTGCCCTTTTATACATCTTGAGGTTTTCATTTTCAATTTCTTAAATGTTTTTATAAAAAATATGATGGACATCTAGCCTGAATAGTAAATGGCCTCAATAATAGTTAAATACCATGCTGAAAACAGAAATATAATTTCCCAAACCATTTTCTGCATCTCCCTTAATTTCATTTTCAAATGTCGCTGAGGTTTTCATGATTTTCCTAATGCAGTAGATTTTTCCGCATCAGGAAAGAAAAGATCACTCAACCTTGTAACATGAAACACATTTTGCTTTGGATATGGGTGCTGTGACAGAAAAAATTAAATATTCATATAAGATGCCAGATGGTCATTGTCAGAGACTTCAGCTGTCTATTCAGACCCAGAGCATGTGTAACGTTGGCACCAGTTGTGCAAATCTCCCCCATCTCCCAAACCACAATTGACATAACTCAGCTCTGATGTGTAAGGACCACGATTAGAAAGCAGGCAGCAATTCTCCATATCAAGTTCTAACATTAAACCTTTCTGAAGAGTGCCAACAAGGATAACCAATTGGTATCAGCTCTGGTGGTGGTATATGTGAAAAATACATCTGGCCACTGGGATATGGAGTGAGACCAGCAAATATACAATTTGCTTTGATTCTTCCTCATTTTAGAAATTAAAATAACACAAGACATTGTTCTGATGAGAATATTGCCCCTTCACTTTCTATTTCTGATCTTTGTCTGAGTCTCTACTCTTACTTTGAAGTTTAGATAATCAACTAAATCAGGGATTTCTTGGTAATTTTTTATGGGTTTTTATCCATACTGAATTTATCACCTTAAAATCTTTATTGAGGTTTTGATTTTTCTTATTTGAATGCAATAAACCAATTTAGCATTGCCTTATCAAGTGCAACTAATTAACATCAAAGATATTGTTATTCATTATCATTCTATGATTGGTTATGTGTACTATAAATGCTGAATTTGCTTTTTTGAATCTCATTCAATACGCTAGCTTTAAGTTCCATATAGATTGCCTTCTTCATTTGCACAGTACTATACAAGTTAATAATGCATATGCATTTAACTGGAAAATTACCTCTTCCTGAAGAACCATCAGACCTTTCATCATTTTATAGAAATTAAAAGTACAACTATTTCTGTGCTAAAGGACAAAATATTCCATCCCCACATATATCTTTGTGATGTTATGGTCCATTCATATGCTATTTGATATATAATCAATGTATACTAAATAGATTTATATTGTAGGAATATAGAAGTATAAGACTGATAAGTATTTAGGAGTGATGAGTACATTAAGTAAAGCATGGCTGAAACACATGGCCTACAGTGGGTGACCTGTCCATGACTTTTATTAAAATTACCCGTGACTGAATCGTAGCCTTACTTATAACGCTTGCATGGCTTTTTGTAGGATTTCTATATGCATGAGTAATTGTACCTTTTATTTATTGCTTTGATAAAACTTGTAATATGGACTAGACTTTGTCCTTGTGATTGTATCTGTGGTCACTATCCTTGGACTTTGTCTCCAAATTTAAGAAAAGCACCAGAGGCAATTTTCACTCTGAAACTGTATCAACTGGAGCCAAACCCATGGTGGTGTAATACATCACTAAATTCACTTGAAACAAAATTAAAGGCTACAAGGGGCAGTTAGAATATAACTCTTTAGTGCATGCTGCACTTCATTCCCCTTTCGTCTGTGTTTTCTGGGGCAGTATAAACAAGCCCTTAACTTGCCTTGGAGATGTTCTGGAGGTGACAAGTTCGTATTTTGAGAACAGAACTGTTGACACAGTTTACAAATCGTCACTCAACTGGTATTTAATATTTGACTTCAACTGCTCTATGCAGGCAAATCCCTTACCTTTTTGCAGAGCTCCATTAAAGTCAATGTGGATCTGCTTAAGTCTGCCTGCATGGAGCAGCTTGGTTTGTAAAACATAGGTGAAGTTGTTTCTTAACTTGCCAGTGGCTTTTATATCTTCCCGTTGGAGGGTAGAAATCATCAGTGTGGGTTTTCTATAGACATGTCTTCTGAAATAACAGATAAGAAATTACCTGAGGCATATATCTATCCATCTAATGGACATATCAGAAGGATAAATTCACTGAACAGTGTTGTTTCTTTGTTACTTGACATTTTTTGCTTCATTTTTGTTAGTGTCTATCAAACTAAGTAGTACGTACCTATATTTCTTGTTATTTCTCGCAGTTATATTTATGCACATTAGAGTTTGGAGGAGTTTGAAAATCCTGGCATTTGTTTAAAAAACTCTGGATTTTGGCACGGGGGCATTACATGTTTTTCTCTTAAACCATAATTTTTAATGAAAAAATATTTTTTAAAAAATTCTCATCACAACTATTGCTAACTAAATGGAAGCCTAAATACCTTCCCAGCCCCCAAAAGGTGACTAGTGTGATGTCTACTGCAATGCCCAAAGACCTGGTCCTACTCTAATCCCAGGATGGTATTGTGGTATCTGTTGCTCCTGGACACAGAATGGTGCCCCGGCAGAAATCATGTAAGCAGGCTGATTTTCTCCACTACAAATTCTTTTTCTACTTCAGGTCTACCATCTTCCTTACTAAACAACTTTACTTTTCAAACTTATTTGAATATCACATCGGCAATCCCAGCCACTTTTTTCACTATCTTTGGCTGCTCGTCAAATTCTCTCCCACCTTCACTTGTCTCTCTGCACAAGGTTCTGCAATTTCTTCCAAGAAAAAATGGACAACATGATGTGACCTTCCATTGCCCTTCTCACCCCCAACTCGCTCCTCCTTCTCTCCTGTCATAGATGCAGGAGTTTTTTCTCTCTTGTCATCCTTTCACCCCTTCACTTGCCCCAGTGACCCCAACACATGCCATCTCATCATTTCCCTGACACACAGTCTTATTCTCTCCCTTACTCTTCTCCTTAAACTCACACTCCTCTGATTGTTTCCCCTCACAATACAAACATACTTTAGGCTTTTCCATCTTAAAAACCAAACTGACAAAAACAAACAAAAACAAACCTTGACCCTCAACCCCTCTTGACTCTCCAATTACCACCATCTTTTCCTCGTCTCATACATCACTGAGTTTATTGAATTAACTGTTTAAAATTGTTGGCTAGAGTCTTTCTCCAATTCAATCCTAGACCCTCTCCAAATCAACTTCATCCTTGCACTCAAATGAAACTGCTCTTGCCAAAGTCTCTTGTTCCTAGCTAAATCTCAGAACCAGTATTCCTTCCTCGTCCTCCTTAACCAGTTGATCACCTTTGACACAGTTGAGTCATGATCTACTTCTTGAAATCTTGTCCTCACTCAGTCCTCTCCTAATTCATTCTCTCTGGGTGTCCTTGAGAGGATCTTCTTCATCCTCTCTCCAACTTTCTATGGGGGTTCCTTAGGGCTCTGTCCTTGATCCTCTTTTCTTCTCCGTCAACATTTTATCTCTCTGTTATCTCATCTGCCAACACAAATTCAACTATGTCCATCAGGATGACTCACAAGTCTACGTTTCTCCTCCAGACTTGTTTCCTTTCTGTCCAAACTAAAATCTTGGCCTGTGTATCAGATCTCCTCATGGATGTGTAGCAAACAGCTAGACTAAAACAGAGTTCTTAATCTTCCCCCTCCCCCAAAACCATCCCTGCCGGCTCCTTTCTCAATCCCTGTGAACACCACCATCCTCCTGCCTATCATTCAGGCCCATAAACTGGATGTTATGTTAGATTCTCGCCTCTCTTGAGATGCTCACATCCAAGCTATGTTTCAGTCTTGCTGAATCTTTCTGCATAACATGTCTAAGATAGCTTTTTGGATGAATAAAGAAGATTAAAACTTTCATCCAGGCTCTCATAATCTCATGTCGCACTTACCGCAAGATCATTTTCTCTGCCCTTGACAAATGCAACCTTGCCCCACTCATATTCATTACAATGCTGCTGCAAAGATCATTTGCCTTGCCTGTCACTTTGTCCATGTCACACTCTGTTCCATCTCCTCACTGGCTCCTTGTTCTCTATCACATCAAATATAAGCTACTTGTCCTCATTATCAAGGCCCTTCATGGCCTATCCCCATCCTATCTATCATTCTCTATTGAGAGATTAACTCTTCCCTCCAATCAACCCATGATGTCTTTCATGCTGTCTGGAGCAATTCACAACTCTGAGGGCAGACTGTCAAAAAGCAGGGCAGACACCCTAAACTTGGGGATATGTTCTATAATTCGATGTGAACTTCTGAAGCTCTAAACAGTTTTACCATAGATTCACAGTCAATCCTCTTGGGCACTTGTCATAAATATAAAAGGAAGGGTAAACCCCTTTGAAATCCCTCCTGGGGAAAGCTCCTCTCACCTGTAAAGGGTTAAGAAGCTAAAGGTAACCTCACTGGCACCTGACCAAAATGACCAATGAGGAGACAAGATACTTTCAAAAGCTGGGAGGAGGGAGAAAAACAAAGGGTCTGTGTCTGTCTATGTGATGCTTTTGCCAGAGACAGAACAGGAATGGAGTCTTAGAACTTAGTAAGTAATCTAGCTAGGTATGTGTTAGATTATGATTTCTTTAAATGGCTGAGAAAATAGCTGTGCTGAATGGAATGTATATTCCTGTTTTTGTGTCTTTTTGTAACTTAAGGTTTTGCCTAGAGGGATTCTCTGTTTTGAATCTAATTACCCTGTAAGGTATTCATCATCCTGATTTTACAGAGGTGATTCTTTTCCTTTTTACTTCTATTAAAAGTCTTCTTGTAAGGAAACTGAATGCTTTTTCATTGTTCTAAGATCCAAGGGTTTGGGTCTGTGGTCACCTATGCAAATTGGTGAGGATTTTTACCAAACTTTCTCCAGGAAGTGGGGTGCAAGAGTTGGGAGGATTTTGCGGGGAAAGACGTGTCCAAACTCTGTTTTTTCAGGAAGCCAGATAAAGTTTGGTGGTGGCAGTGGAAATCCAAGGGCAAAGGGTAAAATTAATTTGTACCTTGGGGAAGTTTTAGCCTAAGCTGGTAAAAGTAAGCTTTGGAGGTTTTCATGCAGGTCCCCACATCTGTACCCTAGAGTTCAGAGTGGGGAAAGAATCTTGACAGCACTCCAGTCTATTTTGCCACCAAGGCAAGCTGGACTTAGTGATTAAATGGCACTTACACCAAAAATCACAAAATATCCAGGTTGCTCCCCGTCCCAAGAGACCAGTAATTTACCCCAGCTCAATTTGTACCTCAGATCTCACACCAAAGACAACAATTGTAGCCAATCCTATAATAAACTATCTAAAGATTTATTAACTAGGAAAAAGAAATGTGGTATTTACAAATTAAAGCAGGCAATATATACTCAAATGGGTTAGTCTGTGAGTCCAAAAAGTGACGGAGTTTTAGTAATCTATCAGCAGTGAATGTCTTTTAGCGCTAACCCAGGTTGACCCTGGGAATCTATGCTTTTGTTTTCTAGCTGCAGCCTTCTGACAGTCCAAAACAGCAAAATGGTGAAGAATTTTCATGTTGGCTATCTTTATTTCCTTCTTCCAAAATTCAAGCTGATGGGACAAGCTTTCTCACACATAGCATCTTCATAGGTGTAAGAGGACATAGTCTTTTTTCATCATGATGTTTCAAGATGGCCCATTTAGTTTTGATAGTCCTTGATGGGCAGGGGAGTGGGCGCCACTCATCTTGCCTGGGTTCAGAGCAGACATTTTTACAGTTATAAAGCAAAACTTACATATTACCTTTATAGTATGGGATACAGACATTACCAGTAAATTAATTCATGCAGAAACTTAGAAGCATTTTAGAGAGTCTAAACACAAAACACCTTCTTACATGTCTAACATCCATCTTGAATAATAGATGAGCTGGTCTGTTTTCCAGTTATGAATTTCAGTGCTCAGCTGATGCCTACAACTTGGCAAGAGCTGGCACCTGGTCTACCAGACTCACAATGCCAGCCTCCATTGCTGATTTGTAAACTTTGTAGCAAGCACCTTTGTGCTTTCTCACACTTGGGAAGAACTCCCCATAAACTTCTGTAAAACTTTATTGCTCTCTTCCTCCTTAAAACTCTCCTTTGCTGTGATGCCTAAAAAAAACTTGACCATGGTTAGGCTGCTGGTGTGCCAAGACCACTCCCTAACATGTAGACCATGTCACGTTGTCTCCTTATACTTGCCAGCCTGTCTGTCTCCATCTATTGTCTCTTGTCTTACACCCTAATTGTAAGCTCTTTGGGGTAGGTACTATTTTTGTGTGGTGTTTGTACAGCACCTAGCACAGTGACTGGTCCATAACTAGGACTTCTAGATGCTGGTGATAATACAAGTAATAAGTTGTCATTATCATCATTGGTCTGCCCTATCTACATTATGAGCTGGGCTTAAAAAGCCAAACCTGCTGCAGTATTTTCACTCTGCTGCAGAATTTCTATACTTAAAATATAGGTTATGGCTGTCCTTTTCTTACATCTATATGTGGATTCTATATGAACCTGATCAATCCCAAGGAGGATCAGGCTTGTTTAAAAGGAATGCAGAATCCTTCAGTACCTACAGTGCTGCTGAAGGAAGTGGAGAGTTCTTTCAGCTCCACATCTTCCTTGCTTCAGGCTCCTCAGAGATTATTGCAGCTCTAGGACTGTGCATATTTTTGGCTGTCAATTTTCCAAGAAGAGCCCATTCCCCAGCACAATATGTATTTAGAGAGAGAAATGTCTCTCTTCCTAAGCCATAAGAGATTCTGAATGTGAATTCTATGGATGTGGGATGTAATCACACCTCAAAGACTTGATATAATTCCACCTTGAAAATAGTTCTCTCTCTCCTATCATAATATAAAATATGTACATTACATGTTTTTAACACTCACAGCTGCTAACTGCCATCATGGAAATAAGCCCAGTTTTTAATTGGACATTATGTTCCAATTATTTATACCTTTCCTTTGGATTTCCAACATCTACATACATTAAGCCGGTTGTAGTCTTCTCTGGCTCTTTACACCAAATATAACACTCATGGCCCATCTCCCCAGTTTGTCCTGTGGTATTTTCATCTGGAAATGTTTTCCATGGTTTATTTTAAGTGTCTGTGTTCTGTATACATACACATAGTTGTATGGGACTTAGCCAGATAGCTCCAAACATCTCCAGTGGGAGATATGAGGCAAAATGCTATGCAGCTTCTAAAACTTAGTATGTACTTTTCTTACATTTTATGAAGACGTTACAGTTGGATACGTTTATGGATCCTGAATGAATATTGAGATGTTATAAGGCATGTGACGGGGTAAGGCCAGATGGCTATAGTAAAGTAATGGGAGACAGATCTATTAGCCACAGGCTAAACAAATCCTTGTTACCAGAATAAGCAAATGGCAGCTGCTCCAGGTCAATTAAGACACCTGGAGCCAATTAAGATCTTTCAAGAAGGCAGGGAGGATAGCTAGGTTGATTGGGACACCTGAAGCCAATCAGGGGCTAGCTGAAACTAATTAAAAGCCTCCCAGTTAGTCAGGTGGGTACACATGTCAGGAGCTGTAGGAGGAAGTTGTGCTGTTGGAGAGACTGAGCAGTACACACCATATCAGGCACAAGGAAGGAGGCCCTGAGGTAAGGGTGAAGTGGATCTTGAGGAAGTGGGGGCTGCTGTGGGGAAGTAGCCCAGGGAGTTGTACACATCCTGTTTCTAAAAAGTCAGCTACCATAGCTGATACTATTAGGGTCCTTGGGCTGGAGCCCAGAGTAGAAGGTGGGCCTGGGCTCCCCTTTTTGCCCCCCCGACTAATCACTGAGACTGGGAGACAACAGAGACTATGCAAGAGAGGATCGCTTCTCCTCACCTCCCTCTCTGGCTTATGATGAAAATTGCTCAGTAGGCTGTGACCCTTGACCCCCTGTGACTCTTGTGACTCTCTCTTGAGAGAGAAGGGCTACATGGAGGGTCACAGGGAGCCTCTGAGGTTAGCGAAATCCACCAGGAAACACAGGACCCACAGACACAAGGACAGAGCTTTGTCACAGGCAGAAGAGAATAATTGTGGTTCTGTGTCAAATAAGTATTTTGAGAAGGAGTAAGTGAGGCGTAGTATCAGAAAATGCCCCTATGTAGATTTGATTTCATTACTGCCACATGAGAGTACCCACCTATTGGGTATTGCTGCCTCTGTAATGGAAAGACCTGCAGTGCCTGCAGAAGAGCAACAACAGGGGATTAAAGGTCTAGAAAACATGACTTATGAGGGAAGATTGAAAAAATTGGGCTTGTTTAGTCTGGAAAAGAGAAGATGGGCGGGGGGGGGGCATGATAACAGTTTTCAAGTATGTAAAAGGTTGTTACAAGGAGGAGGGAGAAGAATTGCTCCTAACCTCTGAGGATAGGACAAGAAGCAATGGTCTTAAATTGCAGCAAGGAGGGGTTAGGTTGGACATTAGGAAAAACTTAACTGACAGAGTGGTTAACCACTGGAATAAATTGCTTAGGGAGGTTGTAGAATCACCATTTTTGAAGATTTTTAAGATCAGGTTACACAAACACCTGTCAGGAATGGTCTAGATAATAATTAGTCCTGACATGAGTACAGGGGACTGGACTAGGTGACCTCTCAATGTCCCTTCCAGTCCTATGATTCTATGATTCTAAGACATCTCTGAAGATGTAAGAGTAGTGCAAAAACAGACGGTCATTACTTTTTAAAAATTCCTATAGATTTAGAATGGGAAAAATAAACAAGTGCAGTCGGACTAGTAATCTTCACAATATGAAACAGACTACAGAAAAAAATAGATTTTTTTATAGATTATTTCAAAAGGTTTGGTGTGTGCTTAGTACACATTTGAATGTCAAGTTTCATGCACAGTTGCTGCAGCTAGAGTCACCAGCTGGGTGTATATATGTTCAAGTGACTAGTTTAGATACATAACTGGCAATTTGGATGTGCAAATATCAGATTGATATGTTCTGGTAATTCTGCAAGCAAATTGGAATCTCTGACTCTTCTTGGTTGCCCAATTATAGAGTGAGTATTTGAGTGTAGGTGTGTATTAGGCTCTAACTGTTTGCCTGCTCACAAGTTATATTTGCTACTCACACCACTGCTAATTCTCGTCTCCTTGGTTTTGTGGTAAGCTGAAACTGCCTGAGAATGTAGATCTCTCTTCATGCTCCTTGACTGAGACTGTGGGTAGAGGTTATGAGTTCTGTTCTCCTTGGGGAACCTCTACATGCAATTACTTTCACAAAATAGAACTTAACAATGTTTATTAAAAACCAAATAAAAAATAATTAAGGGAAAAGAAAGTTTATTTAACACTTCTTGTAAGCTAAACTAAATAAGGCATTTTCAGCTAGTTATGGGTGAAATAAAAGTGATATAATTTGCATCCCTTGAAAACAATCCTCTCTGTCTTGACCCTCTTTGTTCAGCCTGTTAGTATTATTTGCTGTCTAGAAACCACACAGCTATGCTGTGTCCAGAATAGTTCCTGTGACTAGGTAAATGTTCAGATGTTTAGCTGATTAAATAATCAAGCAAATATTTTTCCTCTTTGCAATTTTAGGCACATACATTACAAAGAGTACCTATCCATACATTCTAGGCACTCTTGATGTATCTTAAAAATACCCACATCCAAAGTAAGACTTATGTCTGATGCACTGGAGGCATCTCCCTTACAGAAGTTCATTCCTTTACCCTGGTATTTGTTGCTCTAGTATGTAATGTCAGACCAGCAAGTCTGTATATTGTATATTATACAGTTTTTAATATCTAACCTGTGACTGACGTAAACCAATGGTGTGTCTAAACAAAACCAAACAGAGGGCATCTCTTATGATAGCATTCAATGGTCTCTGGGAATGTAGCTTCAGCTAAGTGCAGACTCCATGCAAGTCATGACTGGTGTGGTTAAATTTGTGCTCTAAATTAGCTTACTGGAACTGCCTCTAGAGAGCTTGTGATGTATGAGAGCATAGTCACACACAACTCTGAAAGAGCTGATAACTAGATACTCCCACTTGTGCAATACAGCTCTAGAAGACAATAAATTATAGCTGCCTCCTACATGGGTGTTCCTCTCCCCATTCCAGCATGCTCATAAGCTGATCTATAATGCCATGTACAGGCACACAAAAGGGAAGAGGAACAGAAATTTCCATTTTAAAATCAGACTTTTGCTGTTTTAAACAATACAGAGGTTGGATGATTATTTGTTTTCAAATGGGTGAAGTTATTTAAAAGTCCTTTACTCTTGGTCACTTTTTTCTGAGACTATTACATTTTATGGCATCTTTCTAGCTCTTCAAAAAATGTCCAACCATAAAACTAGAGTATCTGAGACATTTTAATGTTTTGCACCAATTCTGGATCATTATACTCTGAAATGTTCCCTCTTCAAGGAACACACATAGGTCAGGATGTAAAATAGATCCAGTTCCCGAAAGAGTATTGAGGGCCAGTCTGGTATTAGGAAGGCTTTGAGAGAGAGAGAGCATGAGTTCCCAGTTGAACATTTACCAGTAGTTACAGTTACACTGAACTCTTTGTGTCACTTTAGATGATAGAAATGAATGGATTGCATGCTTACTTGACAGTTTGTGGGAAGAGCTAAAAAGATAATACAGATTTGCATTCATTGAGGAATCGAATCAAACCTTGCTGCCCAAATCTCAAAATACAGTTGTATTAGGCTTTTGGCAGTAAAATACTAGGGATGGATTTTCAAAAGAACTCAGTAGTGAGCAGCTCCCATTTATACACCTAAATCAAGCAGCCAGGTTTTCAAGAGCGCTCAGCATCCCGTAGCTGTCATTGAAAACCTTTGCTTTAGATACAAGACCATCCTTCCTCTTCTAATAAGCATTCTCTTTTGGTTGAGGGTGTTTTATAGGGGACAACTTTAATTTTAAATATATCTATTTCCTATGACTGGAACAAGGCATAATTTGAAAATTACATTTCCTCTAACATAGCAATTTCAGAATGAACTGGAGGAGTAAGGCCTAAGAGGGAATGCATAGATAAGCAATTTATTAGTGTGGGGAACTGTGCTTAAGCCCTTTTCAGACCTGCCCCAACTTTGCCATACCTCACCCCTTTTGAAAGCTTGAGACTTCTTAACTTCTCAATGCAAAAGGCTAGCAGTTAAAGGTAAATGGTCAACTTGTAAATTACACTTTTGTCTGATAACTGTTTACCTTCTTTAGATGCAAGTAAATCCTAAGGCTACTACAATTGAAATGAGTTGGCAAATATAGTCTCTTCAGCTAGTTCACTTTGTGCATTTGACAGCCCTTGGTGTATAGTCATTTTTACTGTTTCCTTATACAGTCTGTCTTTTCTGTCCCACAATTATCCTTACAAATAGCAACAGGGAGCAGAAAACAAACCAACAAAAACCTTGTATAAAAGCAATTTTTAAAAATAACTCAGATCACTCTTTAACTAATGTGGCTAATTGGAAACTGGATTTTATTTTTAATCAGTCAATTTACAAATAAAAGGTGACTATCAACTACTTCTGTGTAGTCTCCATTTGCACTTCTGCACCCTAATACACACCACACAAGGACATGCAGGATAAAGACCAAAATGAAAATGTTACCATTAAAATGGCTTTTGTCTCAGTCCCATAGTCTAGTTTCGTCTTTGAATAGATGGAGCTGTGTATTCTACGTAGGAATGTGCACGTTCAGCGTGCCGGAGCTAGAGATCTTTGCCTTGCGGGTACCTGGCGGGGTGGCGCTCATGCCTTGTGACCCTAGCCCCTTTCCTGGACATATAAGGGCACCGCCACCCCGACCCCCGTCAGTTCCTTCTCACTGTTGTGGCTAAATACAGAGTTCACTGTGGTGTTTTCCACCTCATGCTTTCAGTCTCAGTCTCTGAGAAGTGCGTGTGTGTAGTACAGTATAGTAGTTAGCTAGTAGTACTTTAAGTTAAGTTAGTGTTAGTATTAGAATAGTTGGTTGCCCTTTGATACCCTCACCAGGATTCAAGCATTTTCCGTCATGTATGGTGGGGCATCCTCAACAGTGGTCCCCACACGACGTGCTTGTTGCGTCTTAGCAAAAGACATGTTAAAGAAAAGTGCTCCATCTGCAAGTCAATCACAGAGAGGATTTGGGTGGTGAGAGACTTGCAGCTGAAGCAGCACCTGCTGGAATAAACCATGAGGACTGCTTTGACACTGAAGCTGTCCTAGACTCTCCGCTGGTTCAAGAGTTCGCTGGTGCCGTGGCTTCTACGATCTCATCTCCCTTTGTGCCCTTAGCACCTTCTGGCCACATCACAGAGTTGCCAGGCTCGTCAGCACCACAGCTCGCACCATCTAGGCCTCAGACTGTGGAGTTGAGGCAGATGCTGGGCCCAGTACAAAGGGTCCCTCGACATTGGTGTGTCCTTTGGCACCATCATTGTCTTGGCGTTGAGTTCAGTACTGCCCTTTATACCAGCACCTCTCCTGGTACCAGTTGGGAGTGTCTCTCTTTCGGTACCACTAGTACCAATCCCCCATTCCTCTTTGGCACTGATGCCGTCTCTGTATTGGACTTCAATGAATGTGACAGTTTGTTTGTTTGCCCTGTCAGGGCTGGCTCCCACGTTGTCATCAGAGAACCTCCAAGACTCCTCAAGATCCAGGTTGGGGTCTTCCTCTCCCTTGTCAGATAGGTGCCAGAGATCATCCTGGGGTCACCATCAGTACCTTGATCAGAATCTGTCAGGACAGGGGCTCCTGGCCTGGTGCCTACTGTAACCAGTAGCTTATCCATAAGTCCAGTTGTTACATGGAGTTTTCAGATCCCAAAACAGTGGTAACTTAACTGGTTCAGTCCAGGCAGTGTCAGGAATAAATCAATGGGAACACAGAAATTCAGTCTGATAAATGATTAATACAAGTAAGAGTGCTCTTAGCTAAAACTGGTTTCAGAGTAGCAGCCATGTTAGTCTGTATTTGCAAAAAGAAAAGGAGTACTTGTGGCACCTTAGAGACTAACAAATTTATTTGAGCATAAGCTTTCGTGAGCTACAGCTCACTTCATCGGATGCATTCAGTGGAAAACCACTGAATGCATCACTGCATGCATCCGATGAAGTGAGCTGTAGCTCACGAAAGCTTATGCTCAAATAAATTTGTTAGTTTCTAAGGTGCAACAAGTACTCCTTTTCTTGTAGCTAAAACTATGATTTATTAGATATTAAGCACACACAGACATAAGCAATAGGTTTAGGACATCCCAGAATAGTTACCAACAGTCTGAGGTGATTTTGAGTGGTCACCAACCAGACTTCCAGGGGCCCTCTTTCTGTCCAGCTAATGGATTTTAGATGTCAGCCACTTTCCCAAAGAAAAGCTCCCTCAGACTGCTCTGAGGTATTTACTTTTACCTAATCTTCTATAGCTAACTCTAACAAACACACAACCTGTGTGACTCCTAGTGGGTCACCATAATAACCTGTATCAGTGGGGTAGCCATGTTAGTCTGAATCTGTAAAAGCGGCATAAGCTTTCGTGGGTGAATGCATCTGATGAAGTGGGTATTCACCCACGAAAGCTTATGCTCCAATACGTCTGTTAGTCTATAAGGTGCCACAGGACTCTTTGCCATAATAACCTGTATTTGGTCAGTAATTCTCCTAATTTCAACAAACTACTCATTGTCTCAAAACATTTCTAGTATTTCTAGCCATAACAACCATATGTCTGGGGCACCTAAAACAAGGTTGTTATTCTCTCACTTTCCTCCATAACTTTCTATCCCATCCTCCCATTCTGATTAACAAACTGCAATATGCAGCTATCTGACCTTTTCTCACAAAGGCCTCAGATTATTCCTAGGTATGTGATATTTGGTTTTCAGCCATCAGTGGCTGAACATACAAAATGGCTGAATGTAGTACTGTCAAGTTCTGGGGTACACGCAGTAATTTCAAATTCTGGGGCAACAAATTCTGGGGCCTCCCTGGAATCCTTGGAATACTACGCAGTCCCGGAGTTCCCACTTCTCAACCCGTGACAGAGCGAGATCACTGGTCCTAGTGGTAGCTCCCACTCCCAAAACATCTCAGATGCAATCGAGTGCTGAGCCTGCTCTTCCTGGACCCACAGGGCTATTCCGACTGGATCCCATGGTGCAAGAATAGGAGCTGTCATTGGCACAGCAAACCACTTCCCCAGATGACTCTACTGTGTTGGAACCATCTTCCTCAGTCCCCAAAGACTTTTAAAGCATATCATGAACCACCTCAGGAATATGGCCATTACCTTGGGTATCCAGCTGGAATTCCTGCAGGAGAATAAACATAAACTGCTGGATATTCTCCAATCATCAGCTCCTGAGAGAGTAGCCCTCCTGATAAATGAGACTCTTTTGGAGACTCCAAAGGCCATCTGGCTTCATTTTCCCCCAGCATAATGCATTTGGAAAAGCAGAACTTCATTCCCATGTGGGATCTGGGGGTTTCCACTCCCACCCAGCTCCTAACTCTCTAGTGGTAACTGAAGCAAATGACAAGGTATGGCAGGGAAGGTATAGGTTCTTCCTTCCTCCCGCCCGTAAGGACAAAGAATCCAAGCAGGTGGATTTAATGGGAATTAAGATTTATAACTCCTCTTCCCTACAAACCAGCAGGCATTGCTTTCTAAATATGACTGTTAGTTGGATGGCCATCTCTAAATTTGCAGACAAGTTGCCAGAACCCTCCAGGAAAAAGGTTATGACATTCATTGTGGAAGGTAGGATAGTGGTCAAGACCTCATTGCAGTCAGCTCTGGATGCAGCAGATGCGATAGCCAGAATTATGGCATTGGCTGTGACCATGAGGAAGGCCTCATGGCTGCAGAATTTGGGCATTTCACCCAATGTTCAGCAGAACACTGAGGACTTACTGTTTGATGGCTGGGTTTTGTTTGCAGAAAAAAAAGATGAAATCCTGCATTCTTTTAAAGAGTCCCGAGTTCTTTGGGAATATATGCTCCAGTAGTGAAGAGATGCCACTGTAGGGGTCAACAGCAATCCAACCTGCAGCATTTTTTCAGACAGTCTACCCTTCCTGTAAGGCAGTGGAACTATTCCCAGAACGGCCACAAATCCTAGAGGAAAAGGTCCTCTGGTCCTGGATTTAACCAGCCAGCTCATTCCCACCCCCACCCCCAGTATCCAGCAAGTGTCCATTTTGACTCATGTGTCTAGGACAGTGATCCAGTAGTAACCTTCTTTCTCCATCCCCCCTGTTTAGGGAAAGGATGATGGCTTGTGGGGTTTTTTGTTTGTTTGTTTTTTGGTGGTTGGGATTCAGTTACCATGGGCAACTGGGTTCTAAGATTTAATCCATAGTGGTTTCCCAGTTTCACTTGAACCAAGCTATTATATTTAGCAGTGTTCTGTGCTAAACTGCATTCAACCCCATAGGAACAATTTCTTCAGACATTGGATATCAGGCAACATTCAGCTTTTTATCTGGATAGGACCAAACCTTTCTGCTTCTCATCTTATTTGTATGCAGACTGAATAAAGGGTCAAGTGGTCTCTTCACAGGTGGAAAGCTTCCTGTATCATGACAGCATATGAAATAGCTCTGCCTATGCTTTTTCAAAGGGTGCGAGCTCATTCTACAAAAGTCCAGGCAACATCAATGGCATTTCTAAGTGACATTCCTGTATTTTCAGGGCTGCCACATGGTACTTTTACAAACCACTATGCCATTGCTGCTGCATCCAGATCAGATTTAAACTTTGGGATTGCAGTCCTGCAGTTCTCGTTTAATTAGACTCTGAGCCTTACTTCCTATGAGTATTGCTTGTGAGTCACCTCAGTACCATAAACAGCTGCATCTACTTGAAGAAGCAAAAATGGTTACCTACCTGTAACTGTTGTTCAAGATGCGATGGGGTGTGTATTCTACAATCTGTTCTGCATCACCTCTTCACCAGAGTCAGTACTTCTAATGTTTGGTGTGAAGGAACTGAAGAGGTTGGGGCAGCACTGCT
Source organism: Lepidochelys kempii (assembly GCF_965140285.1). NCBI lineage: Eukaryota > Metazoa > Chordata > Testudines > Cheloniidae > Lepidochelys > Lepidochelys kempii. The sequence continues at coordinate 72,853,639 of NC_136388.1, forward strand.
CTTATATGGCTGGGGGAATGGCTAGGGCTACAGAGCACGAGTACCACCCCTACAGGCATTGCTAAGCAAAGTTCTCAGGTTCCAGTGTGCTGGGCGTGCACCCCCCTAAGCATCATAACTTGAAGAACAACAGTTAAAGGTAGGTAACCATTTCTTATCAGCATTTTCACTGTAAATACAGTATTATGAAATACAAATCCATTTGCATGAACCACCAAAATAGATAAAGTCCAATTACTATTACAGCCCTTTACACTGAGGCACCTGCTCTCTGAACGTCACCTTTCCATCACCATGTTCATGAGGAATGTTGATTTAGAATATGAATATGCATCTAGTGATCAAATAAATCAGTTTTCTATAAGATTTTAGGCACTAGGAAATCAGTGTATTAAATATGGTGTCCTGTTGAGTTTTTCATTGTTATTGCTATAAGTTTGGAGTAAGTCATTGCATTTTGCAATAACTGAAAAATATAATTTGACACTTTTAATATTAAACCATCATGGTATTAAAGATGAACTTGAGCTCTGCTAATTCTATTAAACTCTTGGCTGCCAATGAGTTATAAAATCTAATTAATCATTTTGTCAGCTTTGCCTTCTGAAGCGAGTCAATAAAATTTGAATAAATAGAAAGCTGTTGACCCACAAACCTTTGAATATTCTAAATAAAGATGTGCCAGTTGTAAAATACTGTAGCTGCCCCCTGTGTTGACTATAGGTAGTAAAAACACATACATTTATTGGGTATTACACAACTCAGCCTACAGACACTCAGAATAATCTGCATCTAAATTGTTTAATTGTGGAGGAGAAAGATGGATAAAGTAAGCTAGGGTCTGTAGTAATATATATATAATTTTTTAAAAACAACATATTAAAGCATCAGGCTAAAATATAAAGGTTTTGAGGATGACTAAAAATATTCTTAAAGTTTGTAGCTGACATTGCAGTGTGACCTGTCATTTCAGGTTTCATCACTAGAGCTGTATTATGTAAAAGTAATGAAATGTGACTGATGGAACCCAAGCTACTGTAACATACTGTAACTTATTGTGTCAGCATTTTTTAATAGAGCCTTTCAGGAATGCTTTTTGGTAAGATACAGTATCTGTTAGATATCTTTTAAAAAAATCAGAGTTAAAGATGGACATATATAAAAATCTGCTATATGTTTCCATCCACACATGCTAACTAAAAAAAGAACAGGCACCTTGTGGCGCCTTAGAGACTAACAAATTTATTTGAGCATAAGCTTTCGTGGGCTACAGCCCACTTTATCTGATGCATAGAATGGAACATAGAGTAAGAAGATATATATATGTATACACACACACATACAGAGAACAAGAAAAGGTGGAGTAAGAGACTAATTAAGATGAGCAATTATCAGCAGGAGAAAAAAACTTTTGTAGTGATAATCAAGATGGCCCATGTAGACAGTTGACAAGAAGGTGTGAGGATACTTAACATGGGGAAATAGATTCAAATAGCCCACAAAAGCTTATGCTCAAATAAATTTGTTAGTCTCTAAGGTGCCATAAGTACTCCTGTTCTTTTTGCGGATACAGACTAACACGGCTGCTACTCTGAAACACGCTAACTAATTATCCAGTAAGAGGTTTTGGGGGGTTTTTTGGGGGGGGGGTTTACCCACCTCCCACTTATACTGATGTAAATTGTCACAGAATGGTTGAACTAAAATTGTTCCATCATAAATACAATAAGAAACAAACTGAGGTTCTAAATAGGATATTTAAGTGCTGAGCATTGGAAGCAAAATTTGATCAGGAGTTGACACAGGGACATTGTAGATTTACCCAGTCTGTGTCTGAAAAGATGTACACTGAAAGTAAAAAATTGTTCTAACCTCAAAGTCCTTTGTAGACTATGCCCTATTAGAAGGTGTGGGGTTTACTTCTAACATGCTGACGCTAAATCCTAAATCTTAATTTCCTTAAATGAAATGGGAGAAAGAGAAGGAAAATATAGTTTATACAAACGCATCTTCAACACAAAATAGCACCTAACATCTGTGTTCTCATTTTAGTTACAACTGAAATAAGTCAATTTCCCATATCAAATGTACATACTTTACACATTAATAAATCACAACTGAAATGAACATGTATGCATTATCACAGAAAACTCTGATCATATGTTATGTCACACCCCCAATGGCTTTATTAGCTTTTATTATGTTAAGTATTCAGTCTATCAAAACTCTTATTTCTATAACATGTTCTAATCAGCTAGTAAGATTCATTTTTCTAAAACATGGAAAACAAAAACATTAATTTTTAGAGTGGTTGAATTCCATCTATTTCTTTAATACCTTACAAAGCTTTTGAACCAGAAAGCAGAATAGCATTGCGTGAAAGATGTGACATATAAAACACCATAGCCACTGACATCCTTCTTCTGAGGATGAAAGACAGTAAACTGTTTGTCTTCAGCAGATTAACAGGGAAGGTTGTTTTTGTTTGTCTGACTGGTCAAGGACAATTTACAGTTCAGTTACTCTGAAGGAAAGACTTGTTGATCTGAGCACACTCCTATTATAGCTCCAGGTAGAGGATGATAGATTTAGCCGTCATTGTGATAAACTGCAGCCAAGATGCCTGCAATACACAAAATAAATACAACACTAGTAGATCTGTTTGGTTCAGATACTTAACAACAAGCAGTGGCATGCAGGGGGAGACTTCTTTAGAGAAGTGCTGAAGATTTAAGCCCCTTGGGTCCAAACGTTTCTCCTCCTTTCTGTGAACAGTCAATATTTATTCAAATTAGTTTTTTCTGTTTAAAAATAAATGTATTCTGAATCCTGTTAGATCACAGGAAATGTTGTATTATATTCCATCGTAAACATTGCTACCCTCATTTAAACTTTTTGTTTGCTTCTCTTTCTTTCACACTTTGATGGAATTTCAGAATCAAAAAGACCTTATATATCATCTGGTTCACCCTTGGCCTATGCAAGATTGTTGCCTGTGGAATATTAATCCTGAGTGCTTTTATATTTGCTCTGTATAACTGCTGAAGATTCTCCTGATTTCCTTGGAGTGCCATAATTTAATTGATAACCAGGTAGTTGGAAATTTTTGTTTCCTGACAGCCAATAGTATTTCATTAGAGCACTCTTCTCCATTTTCAAATCACATAGAACTACTTTTAGAATACTTTTCACATATAGAACCTCTTCTCAATCTCTCTCCCTTATTTATCCTGATGGTATCTGTGAAGGGGTCTCCTGGCCCCACACTGAATCAGGACTAAGAGTAGAGCAGTATTGGGTGGGGGAGTTCGCACCTCTCAGCAGGTACAGGGCATGTTTCCAGTGGAGGAACAGTTAGTTTAAAAGGATACTGGTAACTCAGGGAAAGGGGCTGCATGCTGCACCAGGAAGCAAAGCTGATGCTGAGGACTGTGTCAGGAGAAGCTGCAGGTTGCTCCAGCAGCAGGAATTTGGATCTCCCCTCTCGTAGTGAAAAGCCCTAAAAGAAATCACTTGAACAGGATAGTAAGAGACTGAGGAGAGTCTTGTAAACCAACAACCAGTCCCTACTCTATATTCCCTAGCTAAATCTTCCCTTTTGTTTCCCTTGCTCTACTGGTCACCTTCCCTCCTTTCCCACAACTCCATGTTTCATTTACTCCTTATATGTATACAGATATACTTTAATGCTATTTAATTCTGTTAGTTTCTTTTCACCTTATCTCATGGGCCATCCATAATTTCTTCTTTAGAATCCATATAGCTTTACATGTTTATTGAAGTTAAGAGAGCACCATTTGTTTAAAACCTAGCAACAGTTGAACCCAGAAAGTTAGCTGCTATTTGTTTTAGTGGAGACTATCAATTCAGCCTTCTTTCATTAAATAAGGCACTGAAGGTTTCCTTGAATCCAGAACCCTTTTCACTGTACTTTATCATTGCTTCCAGTGCTTGGAATCACTTTTGTCCTCTTTTCATTCACATTGGCCTGAGCAGAGACAGAAATTAAAACCTTTTTCTATGAGACAGTGTGATTTTTTTTTTTTTTAAGGAGATGATGCCTGTCTCTCCCAATTCAAAAATCAAGACTATTTCCAAATCTGCCAATGGCTTCCTATGTAACTTTTGGAAAATTATTGATTGCTTTGTTACCTCAGGAAAATGGGCCTGACAGCATTTTGTTGGGCTATAGCAAAAGCATGTGTTTTCAGATTCCTGGAGTTTCCTTTCACTTTTAAAAAGTTATTGAAGGTTGATGAGGATAATATTCTCTCACCACGTGTCTTTTCTCTGTCAGCTTCATTGACAGAGAATCATGGTTAGTTTTCAAATGGCAGTATTTTAAAACGTTTCTATTTCTACCCTTAAAAACTGCTTCATGTAGAAGCCAGCTAAAACTGACCTATATTTCATATGTAATGTGATTTTCCACACAACAGCCAGTCACCAGAAGACATGTTCTTGCTCACACATTGCCCAATCTTTTCTTACTGAAATCAATGGTAAACAAACACCCATTGACATTAGTGGGAGCCCAGGATATGGACTCTGAAGTAGCCCTGCCATGCAGACTTCCCTAGGAGACCCAGCTCTAGCTGGGTCTTGGTTCCTGGCTCTGCATCAGATAGAGAGGAAGCCCTGAGAATCCCAACTCAAACTACAGAGTTTGGAAATGCTGGGGGCTCTCAGGACTTCCAGGTTCCCTAGCACAGACTGAAATTCTTGAAACAAAAGCATTGCAATTATTTCTAAACATTTTTTCAGACTTCCGTTCCATGGGAAATTTTGACATTCATTCTGTCATTCCAAACTGGAACAACTTTTTTTTCCAGAATTTCCCATGGCATGGAATTTCAAATTTTCAACGAGCTCTACTTTGGAAGCTTTAAAACAGGCAAGTTTCACCTGGCTTTGGCTTTTGTTATAAGTGTTCTTCAGAGCTTTATTCTTTACTTTGTATTAGTTGAATTTTCATTTCATAGCTAACCAGCCTAGTTCAAATAGACAGCCAGATACTCAGTGTGCCTTGTAATCAGCAGAGACCAAAAAACTAAAGTCAAAATAAGGGTAAATTAGTATAATGAATAAATTGGAGCTAATTGTGCTTACAGACATTCCACAAGAAGAAAAAGATTAAAATTCCTTGAGTTAAATGTTCCTTGTGAATTATTCACTGTGCTTTATTTAATGGAGTATTTATAATTTTTTAAAACGTAGCCTAGATATACAGTTTTCTTATACTTTAGGAAAATATCCAAAAGTGAAAATGAGTAATTAAGTAATGCATTAGTGTGGTTGGGTGCATAGGTGCTTGAACTAGGTGTGTGGAGGTGCTACCACACTCCGTAGCTTGAAGTGGTTTCCATTATATAAAGGCTCTCAGCACTCCCACGATAAAAATTGTTCCAGCACCCCTGTTTGGGTGGCAATCTAAGAGGGATCTTCCCAACATAGTTGAAGTTTCAGAGAGCTGCATTCTAAAAGGCCCTGCCATAAATATAAGGGGAAGAGTAACCAGCTTTCTGTATTCAGTGCTATAAAATCCCTCCTGGCCAGAGGCAAAATCCTTTCACCTGTAAAGGGTTAAGAAGCTACGGTAACCTTGCTGGCACCTGACCCAAAACTACTAATGAGGGAACAAGATGCTTTCAAATCTGGAAGGGGGAAAAAGTTTTTGGCTGTCTGTGTGATACCTTTGCCGGGAACAGATCAAGGATGCAAGCCTTCCAACTCCTGTAAGGTTAGTAAGTAATCTAGCTAGAAAATGCGTTAGGTTGTCTTTTGTTTAATGGCTTGTAAAATAAGCTGTACTGGAGGGAATGGATATTCCTGTTTGTGTGTTTTTTTGTAATTTAAGGTTTTGCCTCGAGGGATTCTCTATGTTTTGAATCTGATTACCCTGTATTTACCATCCTGATTTTACAGAGGTGATTCTTTTACCTTTTCTTTAAATAAAATTCTTCTTCTAAGAACCTGATTGATTTTTCATTGTTCTTAAGATCCAAGGGTTTGGGTCTGTGTTCACCTGTACCAATTGGTGAGGATATTATTATCAAGCCTTCCCCAGGAAAGGGGGTGTAGGGCTTGGGGGGATATTTTGGGGAAAGACATCTCCAAGTGGTCTCTTTCCCTGTTCTTTGTTTAAATTGCTTGGTGGTGGCAGCATACTGTTCAAGGACAAGGCAAAGTTTGTACCTTGGGGATGTTTTTAACCTAAGCTGGTAAAAGTAGGCTTGGGGGGGGTCTTTCATGCAGGTCCCCACATCTGTACCCTAAAGTTCAGAGTGGGGAAGGAACCTTGACAGGGCCCTGAAGCATTTTGGCTTCTACTCCAGAAGCAACTTAAAATAAAAATCTCAATGAATGATTTGACTTGAGAATAAGATGATCTGCCAACAATGAGGTTTCTTTAGTAATGAGTTAACTAAAAATGCAAACAGTACCATTCGCAGAATCTTATTGTAAATGTCTCAGTAGCACAGGCGACTGTATAATTTATTGCCTTTTTCTCTATGATTAGAGGAAGCAAACAAGGTAATTAGGAAATCAATTTCATGGAAGGGGCAGTAACAAACAAACAGAAAATCTCTAACCCCAACACATGAATATTCACGTTTACAAAGTTCTGCAGACCAAGCAAAGTTTCTTCTTTTGCACTGTGATTTTTTTCATTCCACAGTACAGATTCTTAGAATTATTAGATGTCTGAATTTTAAAGGGTGATGTCATGAACTATATCCATACATCATGAGCCAAATTTTACCTGTTGATATACAAGTGTCATTCACTTTGATTTCAGTATGTATTTGAGGGCAAGTATTTGGCTCTGTTGTGTTTTAATGTAGAAGATGATACATCCATTAGAATTCTAAATGTTTAGAAAAGAATGTTAGTTAATGTACTGCAGCAAAATGTCTTCAGAATAATCCATATATATTGTTTTATGAAATAGAAGGAAGGAAAGTTTTATTGAAATTTAAATATTTTAAAACACACCTGATGTAAAATTAGTTGCTAAATTTCAGTAACCCCAGATTATACTATTTAGCTGGATTTTTATATATTTTACTTCACTCACTTGAATCATTTTGAACATGCACATTGTAGTCCTATATGATTACTCATGCGCATACAGCTTCTCACATGCGTAATTATTTGCTACAAGATTGGGACTGAAAACTGCCTTTTTATTTCATGGCTTTAGTTTCATCAGTAGTGTAATTACAATTTTAGAATTGGGTATACAGTTCAACACCATGTATTCAACTCCCATTTTCCTGAAGCGCCTTCAGATCCACAATTTTGTCCAACATTAGTCACTTTCCTAGTCTCAAAACAATCAGGGTTGTACTATCAGGTGCAATATATTTGATCTTTTTCAGCATCACAAGATCCTAGACCTCTCATGCAATCAGGTAGTGGACTCCAAGCATGAAATGTGGGGAAAGTACATCTGTTTAGGACAGTAAAGACTGTAAAACTCATTTTAAAATAAATCAGAACTTATCCTTTTCACAACAGAAAAAACCTTGTTTCTTTCACAGATTGTATTTCAATACCCCCAATGACCCTATTTAAAGCCTAAGTTACCAAACACTGGTGTCTGTTTTTGCAAATAATTATAGACATAAATGTTTACCGAGAACTTTTGCACCAACAATTTAGATGACAGATTTCCAGATACTGTCCGTGGTTTAGATGTCCAAATGACCTAAACTGTTGGTGCAAATAATTATATGTACATAATTATGGCCAGGTATACTTTATGCTTGAAGTTTTGCTCCTTCAAAAATAGAGGGCTAGATAATTGTGGACTAAATATTTAGCCTTTAATAACTAAGTTTTCAGTATTCACTGGCACAGTTTTACATTTATGAATAACTAGTCTTTTAGCAGGGCTTGTTTGCTTTGTTGCTTTGGGTTCTTTTTCCCTTCCATCTTGAAATTATGCTTTATTTCCACTAGGGAGCAGCAAACAACATAGAAAAAAGAGACATTTTTACTGCTTTTCTCACTAATCCATTAGAAAGTAACCACACAAGTTGGTTGGTTTCAGAGTAGCAGCCATGTTAGTCTGTATCCGCAAAAAGAAAAGGAGTACTTGTGGCACCTTAGAGACTAACAAATTTATTTTAGTATAAGCTTTTGTGAGCACAAGTTGGGTAAAGGTTATTTTAATTAAACTGGCAGGATTTTCTTCCCCCTTCAGTTTCAAAATGTTTTAAAATAGTTATAATTTTACAAATCGTCGCAGTAGTCTGTTTTTTTTTTCTCTTTTTAGCTAAATCATCTTTATTTCTTCCTTATAGACAGTGACATGCAATAGGTTTTCCTTGTTCAAGCAAGCTGTCCAAAATATCAAGCTATGAGTTAATGAAGAGCTAGGATCTTTGTGGGGACTTTTAACATTACCACTAGCTAGCAGATGTGATGAAAATAACAGAAGAGCCATCTTGCTTATAAAAACACTTAATTTTGGTTAAATACAAACAACCAAATCCTAATTTTCTGCTTATTTCTCATAACCTTATAGGCTTCGGTGCAGAATGGAACAGGGAACATAAAAAAACATGACTGTCAACTATTTTATCTTTAATCTGTGCAGGTATTTTATAGTTTTCTCCTTTATCCTGCTAATTACTCCCACCTCACCAAAGCCAAAATAAAGATCTAGCAGATATTGGACGACAAATATTGAATACTTGCACATGAAATAGCTGTATGTGCCTGCCCCAGCTAAAAATTAAATATGTATAGATGGTATGTGAAGAGTATAAACACTAACAAGAGAGACCAAGCATTTAGGATGGTACAGGGTACTTTAACCAGGTCTATTGGGATGAAATTAAGAAAATAAACTAGTTTAAAATGCATACCTTATAATGGTGAGAGCAATTAGACTGTGGAATAATCTTCCAAGGAAAGGAATGGAAGCTCTCCTGCTTGAGTAATTTAAACTGGACTACGTAAAGCTGCAGACAATATATTGAAAGAAAAAATCCTCCACTAATGGAGAGATGGATGTGATCACCATCTCTTACTTTTGATGTCAGTTTTTTTAGCTAGAGTATGTTAAAAATAGATACATTAATGAGAGAGAGCCGAAGACCTGTCCAGTGTTGCAAGGGGCATAGAGAGACACTTTTTACCCCCAGAGCTTATCTTCACAGCAGCAGGGCAGGATTCCGCATTAGCACTTGCAGGTACTTGGAAGGGAGCCTTGCTGCTGAAGTCGCTGGCATACCACCATTCCAAGGATCTTGTTCAGGCCCCCAGATATGCAGCATAAGCTAATAAGGGGCTGATGGTGCTCGTCTTTGGAGTAGTAATATCAATTTATCACTTGTTCCTGCACTGAGCTCAGTACCAGCAGGGTCACTGCAGTCGGTGTAGCATCTCCTCTTTCCCTGCCACACAGCTTTCAAGGGCAGGATTTTGCCCAGAGAAGAGACAACATTATTTAGAAGCTTTTCAAAAATGTTCCATAACACTTGGATTATAGCCATACTGATGTGTTCTGGAGACTGCTTGGTCCAAACTGTCAGACAGTTTGAAGTAATGAATTCAAGTGGCAAACGTGATCTGAGTATTTGTGAGTATCTTTCGGGTCAGGATACCCAGCAGAACAAGGTCTTTTATGGACGTGAATGTATAATATATAGGGCCAAATTCTGCCATTGTTTAGTTCCATATATGTGTATCTCACTCTAATGGAGCTGTGCACACACAGTTTCAGGGTGGGTGGAGTTTTGATGCATAATTATTAGAAAGTTAACTGGTTGACCTCTCTTTCTGTACTTGTGGAAAGCTTTCTTACAGCACATGTTTACTGTGCTGCGCCAGCTCATGAATCTGTGGAGTACAGTTAAAGTTACTGGGAAAATTTAAAATAGAATAGGAAAAGAACAGTAGAAAAGGTCTGACAGAAACTAGGGAATGAGAGGAAGTGCACTCGAACAGCAAAGAGACAATCGTGTTCTTGTGCGATAGCCCTTTTCCCTAACAGAGCCACCTCACAATTTTAAGTAACGTAGTCATTGTGGGGGTGCTCCGAAGCCGAGAATGTTTGGGACACAGGTGTTTGGTTTAATGTCAGTTTCTGAAAAGTTTATGTGAATATTTGGAATCCCTGCAGCAGGTTGTGAATGATATTTAAAATGAAATTTCCAGCCTAATATAGAAATGATATAGACACAGCTATGCTGTCACTACTATGTTCTTCTTTTTGATACGTTTGTACTGAATGGTGCTGGATCTAGTAATAAGATATATCTCTGGAAACAAAAAATGAAACAGCATTAAATTGTATTTTAAATTGTTGTCCTTTGAGAAAAATTGGGTGCCTAAATCCATATAGAGATGCCTAACCTTAGGCACCCAAGTATGAAAATGGCCTAAATCTCTCTCCTCTCTAGCTCATCATGGATATAAAAAGAAAGCATTAACCTCTTTCCTATTGGTTCCTCGTAAAGGCTTTGTGGGCTGGAAAAATATTGTGGCAGGTATGTTTCGAACATCATCATTTCAAAGGTGAAGTACCAGGACCACGAGACAGCTCTAGTGGTATGTTTTGCCCTCTGTCCTAGTACATTAGGCAGCTGAACAGCCCATTAATGCGTGGTCTACTTTGTTCTTTACCTCTGCCTCTCCACTTTCAATGTCTGTCTGTCTGTACATGAGAAATACAAAGCACTTAAATAATTTCTTTCCAAACTCATTCTAAACTTGCCCCATTTCTTCCAACTTCCTCCCAGTTTATATGTTAAACTCACTCTCTATCACTTTTTTAAAAAATTGTATAATTGTTAAATCCAAGCAAAGGGCCCATCCCATCCATGACATTGCCTTCCCTTCGCAGTATAAAACCTTTTAGAACAGTGCTGCTATTGGATCCAATTCCTGCACCCACACAAATCCCTTCTATAGGCAAGGGGTTGCAGGCATTGCATCCAAGTACTCCCTTGGAAATTTTTAGGGGGGAGGGATAGCTCAGTGGTTTGAGCATTGGCCTGCTAAACCCAGGGTTCTGAGTTCAATCCTTGAGGGGGCCATTTAGGATCTGGGGCAAAAATTGGGGATTGGTCCTGCTTTGAGCAGGGGGTTGGACTAGATGACCTCCTGAGGTCCCTTCCAACCCTGATATTCTATGATTCCCTGCAGTACATGGAGAGCTAAGTGAGGGGTAGCAGGAAGGCATCCATGAAGTTCCTAGAGAGCATGCTGCAGAGTGCACCTATTTCTCAGTTCTAAGCACTGGACAATGTACCCATGCTCAAATTGCAGAGACCTGATTCTCCCAAGGGAACCATTCAAGGGAGCACATGCTACAGAAGTACTGCTTTCCATATTGGGGTCCATTTTTCTCACCTTCATGCTGCGTAGTAGAAGGAAGCATGTAGAAAGCGACTAGTTAACAATGTGAGCGTTATTAGTAGAGAAATAAACACAAGGGAAGATGTGTTTAAACTATTTCATCTATTTGTTCCTCTGCCAACATAATCTCTCATGCACATTGAATAAAAAATAGTCTTCATGTATTATGCATGATAATTATTAGGATAATTTCTATTCACACATCTGTTGTTCATGTTTTTCACACTAAATTCAGCATTTATAAACTATGTTCTGTATCTCAAAGCTACAGCAGAGAGTTTGATAAATGCTCAGGGTGCAACAATTTTTGGGTGCAGGTATAATTGAATAACAGGATAAAGGTATAAAAAACACAAAAATTGTTAGCATGTACCAATTGGCTGTTGACTTTGGGGTGGTGATTTTAGGGAATCTAAACTCTAGAATCACATCGGAGGATTTGTATTGCCCTATGTCATAGGATTCATGTCACTCTGTTGGCTGTTTCATAAGTTGGAAATCTAACCCCAGGTTCAAGCTGCATGCAAACTAAAAATAAATTAAATAAGATCGTGTGGCTGAGTATAAATATGCTGAACTCCTCAAGTGTGAAAATTATGACTTCAACTTCTCTGTTGACTCATAGGCTTGAAGATGTTGGAATTTTGTACAGGTTCAGTAGTACAAATTTTGGCAAATATTTTATGCTTCATTTTCATTGCAAGTCTAAGACATGATCAGCAGTAATCTTATGAATTCGGAGAACCTGTTATAGCAGAGTCTAGAGTTTTGACAAATAGGTGGGTTTTTTTCTGGCAGTGCTGCCAGTTCTGAAATGCTTTCGGCAAGATTCTGATCTCATTTACATCGGCATAATCCATAGTAACTGCAATCAGCAAAATTAAGACCAGAATCTGGCCCAGTTTTTCCAGTATTTAAACATTTTGGTTTTGTTTCAGGATTTCTTTACATGTAGGAAATGGCTGGCAGAAAGTTTTGCTGATGCATACAGCTAGCCTTGAGAGTTCAAAAGGATTTATGTTCATCATTCTTAAGTAGTAATCAGTTTTCTTACAACTGTTCTCTGGGTTTTTCAAGATTTAGTGTCAGCAGCCTTCCATTCTCTTGATTTGCTTTCCTTAGTAAAACTTCTAGTAGAAATAAATTACCTTATAACTAATACAGCTTGCATATTTTATCAGCATTCTTTCTGTCATTTGTTTTCTTTGAATTTATTTTAATCTTTCCTGTTTAGAAGCTCATGCAATACAGTGAGTTACCAGTCCATCTATCATAAGGTTTCATTGTTGCCTTTGAAAAGGGAGTTCTACCTGCGTAGGGGAAGCAGGATCAAGCCCCTTTAATGGAGGAGCTGCTTTCTAGAGCATGGTTTAATCTGGAAGTCCCACACTTTATCCAAGGGAATTGTTTTGTTAGAGAATCATTTTAAAACAAAGACAATACTTGCATGTACAAAAGTTCACTTCTTTGTTTACATCGTGATATATGTAATATATAGTATGTGATACAATTTGAAATAGTTTTGTTGTGGTTTTTAAAAAATTGCAAACTGTAATTTTATACAGCTTTCATTCAGACACCACAATGACATGCACTCAGTAGGGTATGATCATGCTGTGAATGAATACTTGTATGAACTCAATATTTTCGTACACATAATGAACATCTGGTGACAAGGCGCTTAGAGCAGCAGCAACAACAACAAAAAAGACTAGGAGGAAAAGAAAAAAGGTAGTAAACTCTTTTGCTACTGCTACTTTTATGGCTTAAAAATAATTTTCCCCCAATCAGTGCATCCAGGGAAACTTTTTTTCTAAATCAATTTTAACAAGGAAAACAATCTGAACTCATAAATATTGTATCTATTAATTGTGAAGCTTAATGGAACATTTTATGTTTCTGAACAACTCGTTTACATAATTAAAATCTCCTTTGATCTGTGAGTAAATGATTTAATCATAATGCTCATTAGGCTAAATGGGTCTTCCATTCAATTGTATCAAGATGGTATGGAAAATTCTCAGACCTTTAGAAAATATTTGTTTAGTTGTTAAGTAAACATAGAAACCTACTTGTGAACAGATATATTTTCTTTTATCTTTATGAATGTAATTGATTCAAAAATTATTCAGATTAAAGCATTTTTTTTCTTTTATCTGATTTTGTTTGTTTCAGGAACAATTCAGTGGAATAAGTGAATTTTTGGTCAATTTATGTTCATTAACCACTTCACTATAAAAATAATTCATTATAAACCAATCTGTCTTGTGCTATTTGTGAGAGCTGTCGGAAGTATTTTCACTGTAAAAGAAATATAACCTTAATACATTTTAAATCTTTAACAATAAAAACTAAGGCATTAAATGAACAAAAGTAACTTCAAAAATTAGACCCGTTGCTTAAGACCCAGATTTTTTAAAGGATTTGGTGTTTCTATGCTCAGCATGTCAATACCTAACTAATTTAGGAGACTAAATCCCATTTTCCATTGACAGTCAATGGGATTTAGGTTCCTAAGTGCCCAAATCCCTTTTGAAAATGTGATTTAGACTCTTAAATCAGTTATGCGTTGCATCACTGAGCACAGCAATGCTGAAATACGTTTGAAAATCTGAGCCAAAGTAACTTCCTTTCTGTGGGTTCGCCCCCGCCCCTGTAATGTTCATACAAGATCCATATTCTGGTTTAAATTTAATTTACTTTTTAAAAATGACAGTCCAGTATTATAATCTATGGAGAGAATATAACATCTCTGATATTTATTAGTAAGGGAAGTGGTGTGGATCCAATTATCTATATGAAAGTATGTAGCATTCTTCTAACTCTGAAGGTTTATTTTTTATGGCTAAGGTTGATAGTGTAAAGAGGTAACTATTTGAATCATGGCAATGGCATGGCATTTGTGGCACATTCTATGGTATTCTGCATTTGAGTACATATTAAGCATAAGGATGTTATGAATACAATGAGACAATTGGTTTTTTAAACTTTCCATGTCAAGCACTGTCTCTAAATGATTCTTGGTATAAATATATGTGCATTTAGTTAGAGTTGCTGACTTGAAAGTTATTAATGACATGCTTGAAACTGGTTTTGCTGTAACTTAGTTATTTTTGGAGAGATATCAATAACTATGTCCTGCACATTCAGGTAGAGAGATATTTGAAATAGCCTGTGAGTGTGGAGATCAAGGAGGTACAGAAGTCAAGGTTACAAGTTCCCAGCTGATACCACTATCAGAGCAGATTCATCATTAGACCGGCCAGCTTTGTACATTCTGACTGGGAATCCATAAAAGAGCATAGATGCACATCCAAATTAAATATAAATTTGTGCAACTATGGAGGCCTTAGTCAAATGAATATCTTCATTATGGATCTCAGTAATTAAACTCTTATGATATAATCGCCAGATATAAATCTTAGAAATAAAGGGCCAGATTTAGATCTCAAATACACTGCTGTAAATCCTAACTAACACTGTTGACTCCAAGGACTTAATGACTAAGATAGTCAAGGTTATAGGATCCATAAAGGGTCAAAGTGGTCAGGATTGTTCCTAAAACATGGTATTATAATGAGAAAACTGTAATAATTTCAGTGCAAAATATTAAAGAAAGGAACAACCTGTTACCTATTGTCCTGGGCATACAGGAAGAAAGACAAGATGTGAGGGAGGTGGTTATGGTTTAATTAGGACACAGCTATATTAACCTAACTCATGTGGGAATTATCTTGAAATCAGTCATACAATGCATGTCATGATTCCTTTCTCATTCAGTTCCATCGATTTGAGGAAGTCTGCTATCAGCCCCTCTGAACTTAGTTCCTTTGCTGTCCTGGGACCCATCACCCTCTCATCATTATATATAGTTTAAGAGGCTGGGGAAAGTGGATTGTCTTCTCTCTGAACCAAACTTTAGTAGCCCCCACCCCATTACCTGCTTCTTTAGGCATCCCTTCCTCAAAGTCCATTACCAATTCAATTTATCAGGGAACTGGATCCCATATGGAAGTATCTGCACTGGACACCTTTCCCTAGGCAGTGCCAACAATTAGAACCAAGTGTGAGAACCAAGGCTCTGTCGAGCTGGACATGGCATGTATCCCCTCACTCTGGTGCTCAAGGAGCCAATGACTCACCTGAGCCCCTCTGGCCTGTGAGTTCCCTGATCCTCTTGGAACACAAAGAAAGAGGGAAACCTATAAAGGAGCCACATCCCCTTTCTTCCCACTTGACCAGGCACAGCCCTCCCACCTTTGAGATTGCAGGGGTTCCATTGTGAGATGCCCAGAAGTGCAGGGCCAGTGCAAAATATAAAATTAGACAAGCTCTTCAGCCAGCAGTTAAACAACTGTCCTATCCCTTTTGGGACTAAGCCAAAAAAGTGTTCCCATTGGTGGCTGATACAAGAATGTAAAAAAGAGGTAGTCTTACTTTAGCCTTCCTAGGGTATGTCTACACTACGGAATAAGGTCGAATTTATAGAAGTCGTTTTTTTAGAAATCGGTTTTATATATTCGACTGTGTGTGTCCCCACAGAAAATGCTCTAAGTGCATTAAGTGCATTAACTCGGCGGAGCGCTTCCACAGTACCGAGGCTAGAGTCGACTTCCAGAGCGTTGCACTGTGGGTAGCTATCCCACAGTTCCCGCAGTCTCCGCTGCCCATTGGAATTCTGGGTTGAGATCCCAATGCCTGATGGGGCTAAAACATTGTCACGGGTGGTTCTGGGTACATATCGTCAGGCCCCCGTTCCCTCCCTCCCTCCGTGAAAGCAAGGGCAGACAATCATTTCGCGCCTTTTTTCCTGAGTTACCTGTGCAGACGCCATACCACGGCAAGCATGGAGCCCGCTCAGGTAACCATCACCCTATGTCTCCTGGGTGCTGGCAGATGCGGTACGGCATTGCTACACAGTAGCAGCAACCCATTGCCTTCTGGCAGCAGACGGTGCAATACGACTGGTAGTCATCCTCGTCGTGTCCGAGGTGCTCCTGGCCACGTCGGCTGGGAGCGCCTGGGCAGACATGGGCGCAGGGACTAAATTTGGAGTGACTTGACCAGGTCATTCTCTTTAGTCCTGCAGTCAGTCCTATTTAACCGTCTTATGGTGAGCGGGCAGGCGATACGGACTGCTAGCAGTCATACTGTACCATCTTCTGCCAGGCAGGCAAGAGATGAGGATTGCTAGTAGTCGTATTGTACCATCTTCTGCCAGGCAGGCAAGAGATGAGGATGGCTAGCAGTCATACTGTACCATCTTCTGCCGAGCAGCCATGAGATGTGGATGGCATGCAGTCCTTCTGCACCGTCTGCTGCCAGCCAAAGATGTAAAAGATAGATGGAGTGGGTCAAAACAAGAAATAGACCAGATTTGTTTTGTACTCATTTGCCTCCTCCCCTGTCTAGGGGACTCATTCCTCTAGGTCACACTGCAGTCACTCACAGAGAAGGTGCAGCGAGGTAAATCTAGCCATGTATCAATCAGAGGCCAGGCTAACCTTCTTGTTCCAATAAGGACAATAACTTAGGTGCACCATTTCTTATTGGAACCCTCCGTGAAGTCCTGCCTGAAATACTCCTTGATGTAAAGCCACCCCCTTTGTTGATTTTAGCTCCCTGAAGCCAACCCTGTAAGCCGTGTCGTCAGTCGCCCCTCCCGCCATCAGAGCAACGGCAGACAATCGTTCCGCGCCTTTTTTCTGTGCGGACGCCATACCAAGGCAAGCATGGAGGCCGCTCAGCTCACTTTGGCAATTAGGAGCACATTAAACACCACACGCATTATCCAGCAGTATATGCAGCACCAGAACCTGGCAAAGCGATACCGGGCAAGGAGGCGATGTCAGCGCGGTCATGTGAGTGATCAGGACATGGACACAGATTTCTCTGAAAGCATGGGCCCTGCCAATGCATGCATCATGGTGCTAATGGGGCAGGTTCATGCTGTGGAACGCCGATTCTGGGCTCGGGAAACAAGCACAGACTGGTGGCACCGCATAGTGTTGCAGGTCTGGGACGATTCCCAGTGGCTGCGAAACTTTCGCGTGCGTAAGGGCACTTTCATGGAACTTTGTGACTTGCTTTCCCCTGCCCTGAAGCGCCAGAATACCCAGATGAGAGCAGCCCTCACAGCTGAGAAGCGAGTGGCAATAGCCCTATGGAAGCTTGCAATGCCAGACAGCTACTGGTCAGTCGGGAATCAATTTGGAGTGGGCAAATCTACTGTGGGGCTGCTGTGATACAAGTAGCCAATGCAATCAAAGATTTGCTGATATC
Source organism: Lepidochelys kempii (assembly GCF_965140285.1). NCBI lineage: Eukaryota > Metazoa > Chordata > Testudines > Cheloniidae > Lepidochelys > Lepidochelys kempii. The sequence goes on from NC_136388.1 coordinate 72,871,294, forward strand.
AAGGGTAGTGACCCTGGGAAATGTGCAGGTCATAGTGGATGGCTTTGCTGCAAAGGGATTCCCTAACTGTGGTGGGGCTATAGACGGAACCCATATCCCTATCTTGGCACCGGAGCACCAAGCTGCCGAGTACATAAACCGCAAGGGGTACTTTTCGATAGTGCTGCAAGCTCTGGTGGATCACAAGGGACGTTTCACCAACATCAACGTGGGATGGCCGGGAAAGGTGCATGATGCTCGCATCTTCAGGAACTCTGGTCTGTTTCAAAAGCTGCAGGAAGGGACTTTATTCCCAGACCAGAAAATAACTGTTGGGGATGTTGAAATGCCTATATGTATCCTTGGGGACCCAGCCTACCCCTTAATGCCATGGCTCATGAAGCCGTACACAGGCAGCCTGGACAGTAGTCAGGAGCTGTTCAACTACAGGCTGAGCAAGTGCAGAATGGTGGTAGAATGTGCATTTGGACGTTTAAAGGCACGCTGGCGCAGTTTACTGACTCGCTTAGACCTCAGCGAAACCAATACTCCCGCTGTTATTACTGCTTGCTGTGTGCTCCACAATATCTGTGAGAGTAAGGGGGAGACGTTTATGGCAGGGTGGGAGGTTGAGGCAAATCGCCTCGCTGCTGGTTACGCACAGCCAGACACCAGGGCGGTTAGAAGAGCACAGGAGGGCGCGGTACGCATCAGAGAAGCTTTGAAAACCAGTTTCATGACTGGCCAGGCTACGGTGTGAAAGTTCTGTTTGTTTCTCCTTGATGAAACCCCCCGCCCCTTGGTTCACTCTACTTCCCTGTAAGCTAACCACCCGCCCCTCCTCCCTTCAATCACCGCTTGCAGAGGCAATAAAGTCATTGTTGCTTCACATTCATGCATTCTTTATTCATTCATCACACAAATAGGGGGATGACTACCAAGATAGCCCAGGAGGGGTGGTGGAGGAGGGAAGGAAAATGCCACACAGCACTTTAAGCACAGCACTTTAAAAGTTTACAACTTTAAAATTTATTGAATGACAGCCTTCTTTTTTTTGGGCAATCCTTTGTGGTGGAGTGGCTGGTTGGCCGGAGGCCCCCCCACCGCGTTCTTGGGCGTCTGGGTGTGGAGGCTATGGAACTTGGGGAGGAGGGCGGTTGGTTACAGAGGGGCTGCAGTGGCAGTCTGTGCTCCAGCTGCCTTTGCTGCAGCTCAACCATACACTGGAGCATACTGGTTTGGTCCTGCAGCAGCCTCAGCATTGAATCCTGCCTCCTCTCATCACGCTGCTGCCACATTTGAGCTTCAGCCCTGTCTTCAGCCCGCCACTTACTCTCTTCAGCCCGCCACCTCTCCTCCCGGTCATTTTGTGCTTTCCTGCACTCTGACATTATTTGCCTCCACACATTCATCTGTGCTCTGTCAGTGTGGGAGGACAGCATGAGCTCGGAGAACATTTCATCGCGAGTGCGTTTTTTTTTCTTTCTAACCTTCACTAGCCTCTGGGAAGGAGAAGATCCTGTGATCATTGAAACACATGCAGCTGGTGGAGGGGAAAAAAAGGGACAGCGGTATTTAAAAAGACACATTTTATAAAACAGTGGCTACACTCTTTCAGGGTAAACCTTGCTGTTAACATTACATACATAGCACATGTGCTTTCGTTACAAGGTCGCATTTTGCCTCCTCCCACCACGTGACTACCCCCTCAACCTTCCCCCCGCCCTGTGGCTAACAGCAGGGAACATTTCTGTTTAGCCACAGGCAAACAGCCCAGCAGAAATGGGCTCCTCTGAGTGTCCCCTGAAGAAAAGCACTCTATTTCAACCAGGTGACCATGAATTATATCTCACTCTCCTGAGGATAACACAGAGAGATAAAGAACGGATGTTGTTTGAATGCCAGCAAACATACACTGCAATGCTTTGTTCTACAATGATTCCCGAGTACGTGTTACTGGCCTGGAGTGGTAAAGTGTCCTACCATGAAGGACGCAATAAGGCTGCCCTCCCCAGAAACCTTTTGCAAAGGCTTTAGGTCTACATCTAGGAGAACCACAAATGCCAGGGCAAAGTAATCCTTTCACATGCTTGCTTTTAAACCATGTATAGTATTTTAAAAGGTACACTCACCAGAGGTCCCTTCTCCGCCTGCTGGGTCCAGGAGGCAGCCTTGGGTGAGTTCGGGGGGTACTGGCTCCAGGTCTAGGGTGAGAAACAGTTCCTGGCTTTCGGGAAAACCGGTTTCTCCGCTTGCTTGCTGTGAGCTATCTGCAACCTCCTCATCATCATCATCTTCTTCGTCCCCAAAACCTGCTTCCGTATTGCCTCCATCTCCATTGAAGGAGTCAAACAACACGGCTGGGGTAGTGGTGGCTGAACCCCCTAAAATGGCATGCAGCTCATCATAGAAGTGGCATGTTTGGGGCTCTGACCCAGAGCTGCTGTTCTCCTCTCTGGTTTTCTGGTAGGCTTGCCTCAGCTCCTTCAGTTTCACACGGCACTGCTTCGGGTCCCTGTTATGGCCTCTGTCCTTCATGCCCTGGGAGATTTTCACAAAGGTTTTGGCATTTCGAAAACTGGAACGGAGTTCTGATAGCACGGATTCCTCTCCCCAAACAGCGATCAGATCCCGTACCTCCCGTTCGGTCCATGCTGGAGCTCTTTTGCGATTCTGGGACTCCATCATGGTCACCTGTGCTGATGAGCTCTGTATGGTCACCTGCAGCTTGCCACGCTGGCCAAACAGGAAATGAGATTCAAAAGTTTGCGGTTCTTTTCCTGTCTACCTGGCCAGTGCATCTGAGTTGAGAGTGCTGTCCAGAGCGGTCAGAATGGAGCACTCTGGGATAGCTCCCGGAGGCCAATACCATCGAATTGTGTCCACAGTACCCCAAATTCGAGCTGGGAACGTCGATTTAAGTGCTAATCCACTTGTCAGGGGTGGAGTAAGGAAATCGATTTTAAGAGCCCTTTAAGTCGAAATAAAGGGCTTCACTGTGTGGACGGGTGCAGGTTTAAATCGATTTAACGTTGCTAAATTCGACCTAAAGTCCTAGTGTAGACCAGGGCCTAGTGTAGACCAGGGCTTACAGTGCAAGGACTTGCTCTGTTCTCCGGATCCCTGCCCAGGAGTGTCTTTCACTTCCTCTTGAGCTCATTTCTCTGCTCCCTTTTGAGGGAAACTGGAAGGATTCATGAATCTTCTGACAATACTCTCTCCCTGCATTAAGAGCAGACAGCTGTAGAAGAATAGGGTGTTTACAATCCATTCCACCTAAAAATAACAAATATATCACTGTGTTACATATAAGCCAATATATCCTTGATTAGAATTTTAAATTACTGTAGTAGACACACGATATAAGAAATGCAGCCTAAAGTGTATTAGAACACATACAGAAACTGGTGGTGTAACCAGACCAAGTACACCTTTTATCCAGTGTGCATTCTTATTTAGACATTCAAAATGTGTGTGTGGTTCCTCTATACAACTTGTTTATTGCATGTTCCTGCAATATGTCTTTGAATTGCTTTTCATTTATATACATCCTGAATTTATTTCAAAAGCTCTGATATTAGAAAGATCAATTCAGAAGTTGGGGGCGGGGTTTTGGCATGTGCGGAGAGGGGTGGTTGGAGTTTTTGTTTTTGCTTGTTTGTTTACAGTTTTATAGCAGTACATCATAGCTGCTTGGTTTCAGCAGCTAAATCAGGCTTCACAGTTCGCTGTTGTTTGGCAGTGTACTTCTTGCACTGTAGAATGAAGCCAATGTCTACTCTTAGTTGATTTCAATAGCATTATACCAATATAACTGAAAGGGGAATTGAGCCAGAGATTTTTTTCAGACACTTTCCCTTTAGTATACAGTATTTGATTTATCATTTTAACAAATAAAATTTTCAGCATCACTTTGCTATTTTGTTCCGAAGGCTGCCCTATTAATTGCCACTCATTCTTTACTCAAGCAGAATTCTTATTGATGCTATCTGGCAGTTTCCCCGTGCAATAACTGATGGCTCAGGTCCCTTATTATTAATATTATCATGATTCGTCCGGTTAAGTCTAATCCTGATCCCACTAATATCAATTTGCGTTTCGTCATGGACCTCAAAGGGAGAAGGATTTTGGTACTTACCGCTCTCTGAGTTAGTACAGCAGTGTACATACATACAAGAAAGCACAGCTCTTTCCCCAGGAGAGTATAATCTGTTGCACACACAAATAGTTTAGAAAATGTAGTTCAATAGGTGCTGAAACAGTTTCAAGTTGGTAGTGCCGGGGTTCTCAACCTTTTTTTCTTTCTGAACACTCCCCCCGCCCCCGTCCCACACACACACATGCGCGCTATAAAAATTCTGCGGTCCACCTGTGCCACAGCAACTGTTTTCCTGCATATAAAAACCAGGGCCAGCATTGGGGGGTAGCACGCAGGGCAATTGCCAGGGGCCCCATGCCACCTGGGCCCCCACAAAACTAAGTTCCTCAGTCTTCGGCTTCAGCCCCAGGTGGCGGGGTTTGGGGTGGCAGGGCTTTGTCTCTCTGCCCTGGGCCCCAGTGAGTTTAATGTCGGTCCTGCTTGGTGTACCCCCTGAAATCCGCTTGTGACCCCCCCCCCCCTCCCAGGGGGACTGAAACCCTGCATTGAAAACTGCTGATGTAGTGGAAAATTTTCAAAAGCACATACATAACTTAATATGTGGAACTTAGTCTACTATCAGTGGAATTTAGGCATTTAAACCACTTTGGCACTTTTGAAAATTCAACCCATAATACGTAAAGGTCAATGCCAACACACTTTTGAGGTTATCTAATGCATAAGATATTAGCTACTAGTGATATTAGCTACTAGTTATATTCTACAATTCTTAAGACTGTGAAGAGTTAAAACTTAAAACAGTCAAGTTAATGATTTTCATATGGAAAATAAATCCTAAAGGAGTTCTGTGTTGAGTATTAGCACCATTTTTTCAGTTTTTGCCGTCTTGTAGTGTAACTTGGATAAATATTTTTTTCAGTTCATGTCACCGAAAGGTGGTGATGTGGTAGTGACACACAAAGAGCTAAGAAAACAGCCACCAATAGAAAGAACCTCTGCTATAACTTTGAGGACACCTTGGGGTATATTTCAAGTTTCAACAATAATATCAAAACAATTAAAACTGAGATTAAAATAGGGGAATTTAGGCTAAATATAGTACATGTTGTATCCAAACATGCAGGACACCTTATTAAGGCAAGCCTTTATTTATGTGAGACTAAAGGAAATACAAAAGTTGTATGGAATTAATATCTTTACAGTCAGTCAATTTCAGGATAAAAAATTAAATCCAAACAGATTAATCATGGGAAAATGCTATGTATGTGTTGAAACTAATAGCACATTAAAAATTGATTCCACAAAGTATTTATACTTTAATACTGTTACCAAATTTAATTATGCTTGAGTAAGATTTTAACCCTACTCACATCATAATTTAGAAGGAAGCAAAATGGATTCCAGTAATACTGTGTTAACAGAGCATCGCATAAAGCTGTGCAATATAATCACCTGCTTTTTCAGATCATGCCATTCCTTTCCATTTAGCATCAGTTGCAAAGTTGCCCATGACCTTAAGTGAAAGGCATTCTTTTCAAAGTTTTTGAGTAAGGTTCCATAGAAGAAACCTGCCTATTTATAATTCCTATGTCATATTATGATGAAAGGTGTTTCACTCATGTTCATGTAAATTTTCAACGTAAGATCTGTACACTGAAATAAAATTGGTACTATACAGCAACTACAATTGGTGACATGTTTTAATAGCACTTTAAATTATTCAGGTAAAAAAATTCAAAAAATCACTCTCACTAGTATTTATATGATAGGTAAAATCTTGACTCCATTGCCACTGATTTCAATGAGACCAGGATTTTACCCAAGGTCTCAATTTGCCATACATGTGGGTGTAGGTATTATGAATAAGTCACAACAAGGTATTCTAAGATTGCCTACCTAACCCCTTCGTTTTTTCTTTCTGGCCCTTTTTGCATCTCGATGTAGATCCAGGAATACATCTTATAAAGTAAAGCCATTCCTGTGAAGTCCCGTGGTAGTCATGGAACTTGATAGATGTTGGTCAGACTAGAAGCTTCTTAAATTAGAGATCGTATCAGAGATGTGTGTACATGTTATTTCTGTACATGAGGTTTTTGGATTTAATTCCTTAACTAACCATTGTACAAATCATGGGAATGACCAGAAACATTTTTATTCTGATCCACAATCTTTCATTGACCAAGCTTATCTTTGAAAGTCTAGATCACTGTTCACATTAAAACAGGGGAGCTACTGAATCCTTGTCTTAGGATTTTTTTTTTAATTTTTTTTTTTTAAGAATCGGTTCGACAAATGTCTGTTAGGGATGATCTAGGTCCTGTCAGTGCAGGGGGCTGGACAATATGACCTCTTGAGGTCCCTTCCAGCCCTACACTTCTATGATATAACTAGTGGTAGTCCCAACAGCAATAATAATAATAAATAATCAACCAGTCTACATATACACAAAGCTAGAGAATATTGAGACACACACAAAGAGCAAGAGAAAATAAAACGGGAGGATAAAATGGTCAAAAATGAACTGACGCAAATAAAAAGACCATGTAACATTAAACAACTGAGGCATTCTGATGGACATACTCAAAGAATGAGAGTGCATACATCAGGCTCAGTATTTAAAAGGTCCTTTCCCAAACCAGAGGAACCATTGCTGTGCACGAAATTGCACAACAAAACTCTACTTCTGATTGATTTTGGGGTAGATCATGTGTTCGGTTTTCTACATAATACTAATAATTATTCTTAAAAAAACCCCTTTCATTAAAGTTGAGAGTATAGATCAATAACTTAAGGGAAGAGATCCTTACAAGAACAAATATTAAAAAGCCATCTGATTCAGAATTAGTTATATTTATAAAAAGAAAAGGAGTACTTGTGGCACCTTAGAGACTAACCAATTTATTTGAGCATGAGCTTTCGTGAGCTACAGCTCACTTCATCAGATGTTTACCGTGGAAACTGCAGCAGACTTTATATACACACAGAAATCATGAAACAATACCTCCTCCCACCCCACTGTCCTGCTGGTAATAGCTTATCTAAAGTGATCAACAGGTGGGCCATTTCCAGCACAAATCCAGGTTTTCTCACCCTCCACCCCCCACACACAAATTCACTCTCCTGCTGGTGCTAGCCCATCCAAAGTGACAACTCTTTACATAATCAAGTCGGGCTATTTCCTGCATAGATCAAGGTTTTCTCACATCCCCCCCACCCCCATACACACACAAACTCACTCTCCTGCTGGTAATAGCTCATCTAAACTGACCATTCTCCAGGTTTAAATCCAAGTTAAACCAGAACATCTGGGGGGGGGGGTAGGAAAAAACAAGAGGAAACAAGCTACCTTGCATAATGACTTAGCCACTCCCAGTCTCTATTTAAGCCTAAATTAATAGTATCCAATTTGCAAATGAATTCCAATTCAGCAGTTTCTCGCTGGAGTCTGGATTTGAAGTTTTTTTGTTTTAAGATAGCGACCTTCATGTCTGTGATTGCGTGACCAGAGAGATTGAAGTGTTCTCCGACTGGTTTATGAATGTTATAATTCTTGACATCTGATTTGTGTCCATTTATTCTTTTACGTAGAGACTGTCCGGTAAACATCTGATGAAGTGAGCTGTAGCTCACGAAAGCTCATGCTCAAATAAATTGGTTAGTCTCTAAGGTGCCACAAGTACTCCTTTTCTTTTTGCGAATACAGACTAACACGGCTGTTCCTCTGAAACCTGTCATTATATTTATAAGAAACCCAAACTTTTGAAAGTAAGGAAATTAATATTTTAGTCAGTCATACAATCTTAAAATTGACCCTTTTAACAATACCAGGACAGAATCAGAAACTCACACTCCTGGGTTTATGGGGTTAGTTTTGAGTCCCTTGATAAGCATACTAACGCTTATGGGAAGTGTGAAAGGAAAACTGGAGTTGACTTCAGTGGACCTAAAAAGACTTGCAGGGTCCTAAGACCTCCCAATTAGTACATGTGAGAACTGGAATGCCCCCTGTTCTGCTGTACCCCATGCTTCCCTGTTCTTTCTCTAACCACTCAGCCATCCACTTCTGTCAGACCATGTTTAGAGGCTAAACTCTGCAGAGAAAAGGGCTAGGAATATTTTGAATACTATTTAATTCTGCCAGGCCTGATGTGCTATTCTCACATTAGTACTTAAAATATTAACTTTTAAAAGTAGCTTGATTGACCAGTCTGTATACTGTATTTGAACCCAGCTGTGCCAGTGCAGTAAGCTAAGTACAATATTAGACAGCTTTCCGGACTCTGGCAAATAGCTCCATAATTATAATATCATAGTCAATAACTGGCTCCATACTTAACCTGCAAAATTTGAGACTGATATTCCTTTGTTTATGGAATTTGGTTGGGTTGAAGGACAAAATCAAGCTTGTAATGGAAATGTAGCTGCCACCTTAACTATGGAGTCACAGGCAGTGGATGAAAATGACTTGCAGACTCAACTTTAGAGAATTCAAGAAGTCTTGTCTCCCTGTCCCATGCTCCAACAACAAATGGCCTCTCATAACACTCCATTTATTTTATTTTTCTAAATATTTGGTTTTTGAGTTTCAGGGACTGGGAAGGGAGGCTGGTGATGAATTTATCGTCTTTCATCATAAAATCTTTTTAAAACAAAGCTATTTGAAGTAACTTGAAGTGCAGAAAATAATCTTAAAATAACTGAACTATTCTCTATTGGGACTCCTCCATTTCTTAAGTGATCAAATGTTTATTAAAAGTTTCCATTTAATATCTTCCATGCCACATTTCAACTCAGAGCTAGTATTATCATCAGTTATATCCCTCTTATAAAAGTGGATGTTATAATCTAAAATGTCTGCACTTTCATGCTAGTGTTTTGTGTAGCAAAATACAGCTTGTTCTTCTGCTCCACCCTGCACCCCCTGACCCCCAAAATCAGTCTATTAGACGTTTCAAAATCTTTTTTCTTTTAAAATACCACCAGGCATGTTAGTCCACATAAAACTGAAAGTAACATTTAAAATTAAGGCTAGTATTTATCTAAAGGGTAGGAAACTACTAAAGAGACTTGCTAGTTTTGATATAATAACGCAATATGACTTATTGTTATGCTATGTATATCACCTGGGATGACAGCTGATGCACTGAGTTTCAGATAACTTTTGAGCATAGAATTATTTTTAAACTACAAAAACAGGGATTATGACGGGTATGTTGAAAGAGTACAGGCTATCACAAGTTACTACCATTTACTGTTTCAATAGTTCATGCTCGAGCAAATGACATCTCCGATAGCATGCACTCACGCACACACAAAGAAAAGTGTTCTGTCTATGTATTCCTACCATTAGATTCAGCCAACATGGTTCACTTTTCACCAGAAGATGGGATCAAGTCACACTCAGATTTAGATCACAATGTACTAGTATGCTGTGAATGTTTTACCAGTGCAAAGATAGTGTGAAACTAACTATGAATAACCTTAGTTTTTGCATATTAAGATTCACAGAGCGAAGAATTTTGTGAAAACTTGCAAATTAGGTCAGTAGTGAAAAATCATCATTCATTAGTGAAAATATTAATTTTGCTATGAAAATATTAATAATGTCAAAGAACAAATAGTGAAACCTCGCAAATGCACTCCAAAGGAAAATTTAAAGATTCTTACATCGAGGTTTTGCAAAGTTTGCAGCAAAACTTTTTTTTTTAAATGGTTCAGCCTAATCCTGCCATTTGGAGGGAAAAAAGTGCTAGCTCTGAAGTTTAATCCCGAAGTTTTGATTTTGTGAAAGTGCTTAAAAATGTAATTATCTATTTTATTTTATTGTGGTCCAAATTTTTTTCAAACAACTTTCCTGCTAAACTGGTAAGAGTTCCTGGTCTTGCGTCTGAGACCAATGAGATATTTAGAATGTACAAGATGCTAGATAATCCAAATTTTGTCCTATCGTAGTGGTCAAAAGGTAGTGCTTATGTTGGAATTAGAAGAGGAAAAATACCCCCTCCTCCCCAGTATGGAATTCCTACTACTTTGATCCAATCAGTGCTTGCTATAGAGCGCACTTTGTGTAACACAGCTGTCAGCAGCGGTAGACAGATGAATCACCTTGACACTTCCACTTTAATACAGCACCTAAATCAAATGCATCTGTAAGTGTGGGCTATAAACTATACGTCACCTGTTCAGGGGAGATGGAGAGTGAGTGATGCAGATGACAGTGACATTTTCTTCATAAGAAAAAGTAACCTAGCTGGATAATGTTTAAATCCAGCATGACTCTAGTGACGTTTCATTGTGGACTGACTCCAAGGATTCTTGATTGCTAAGCAGTTAAACTGCTTCAGGGTAGCTACAGTGAAAACAAAGGCAATTTTCTTTATTTTTGTTGTCTTTAAACTTTGAATTAGTGCTTTGTCAAAACAGTTACTCTTTGAATGTGTTCATTCCAACACCACCTATGTTAGCCACGCCTTCTACTATAACTGTATCACACCAGAGGAAAGGGCAACGGGGAAGAGTGTATATAATTGTATTGTAACAAGGCAAGAGCATGCAAAAAATGTGTGAACTAGTAGCCAAAAAATAGACAAATCCTGGTAGAGTATTTCTAGTTGTTTAATGTCCTCCTTCATAATATATGACTTAAGTGATAGGCTAAATACATGCTCCGAAAAGAAAACCTGTCGTTATTAAGGTTCTCCAAGAAGACAATGTAAATAGGGATCTGAGCCACACCAATTAAATGAACAGACCTCTGTTCAACCAAGGTCTATGTAGAGTCCCAAACTATGGCTCTGTGCTTCAAGACTTAAGCTCTTACTCCTTTGCATAGAGTAAATGCATACTCAGGGATCCTGCCCCAAATTCCTCCTCCTTCATGCATATGAAAATACCGGTATAAGTAACAATTCCTTCCTGTATCCACTATGGGGATCAGTGCAGTTTACATGACACTCATTTTGACTGTAAAGTACTTACCTTTATTAGGTTTGGTGTGGGATAATACTTTCTAGCTATAGATGCTTCCTGTCAAATATGTGTAAATATTTAACAGATCTTTAAAGAATTAGTTTTAAAACTGTGTCGTAGTAGTAAAAGTCATATTCTATAATTTGAGTAGAGGAAAAGACTTATCAAGTGGAACTCTACCATTTGGATTATAAAATGTATCTTCTGGAACCAAAGCTGACTATTACTTTCATTTTCACTCATACTATGCTGGACAGTGTGTTTTTTACATTTGTCATACAGCTTTACCAGAATCCATTACAACTTTATTACATTCACATTCTCCTAATTTTGTAGGCTGATTCTCTGTTTCCATGATCAAGGGTCTCTAATGTAATCATAGGAAGTTAATTACAAGGGATAATGAGTTGAAGAATTGGCACAGTAAGCAAAAATATTGGACAACTTTATATAAATGTTTGCTTGCTGTAAAAGTACTAACCTCTCAGTAAGTCTCTATGTAGAGAGGGGGTACTGTTGATTTTTACAGTAGTTTATCTCAGTATAGTATAAATTAAAAGAAAGTGGGACTTTTACTTTCAACCTGCTTAGAGGTAGAGTATACACTAATTTAAAGGTTTTGCACTTGCCACTAAAGGTTGTTATTGAGACATGTCTAATGATCATTCTGTGTTAGTGTATTCCTGATAGTTGCAGCATAGGTTTATAGATTCAGTTCTGTACTTCAGAACTAACCAGTATAAAAAAGTAGCATGTAGCCAGAGTAAGAGGAACAGTAGATGAGTTTTTTCTTAAAGTCCTAATTTAGCTCCACATAATGAAAATCTCTTCATCAAAGCTATTGACCTATGGGGTAAGGTACAGCCTTTCTTAGTCCTTTGGGGTCACAAGAAGAAAAAACCCATTTCAGCATCACAGGTGCATCTTATTAGACACACAAAGCACTTGTTAACAGAAAATATGGGATAGCTCACATTTATCAAAATTATCCTTGACATTTCCTTTTGCTCTGCTTTGAAAACAGTATCTAAGCTCCCAAAGTTACATGTTACTAGCTAGAGAGAAACACTTTTTTTTTTAAGAGGACATCCATATGAATATCTAGTGAATAAGCGTTCTTAACTGCAGTTATTTTAATTGCCTGATTAGCAATATTTATGCCTATATTATAGGATTTTTTAATTCTGGAGATTTCTAACTATACAGCATCTCCAAGTATTTCCATAAGTGCAGCTAAATAGTTATAGCTTGTTCTCTTTAAAAAGAGGATGCTTATAAACACCATACAAGGTGTTGGACACCCCTGAAAACTAACACCCTCTATTCACAGAGCAGTTAATGTATATCACAGGCAGGAGAGATGCAAGCTTTGCAATTATTCCCCATCCGGCTGCCTCTGCCTGTCCCGAAGGAGATCACATTTAGGAGCAATTCGGTCTTCATACACATTCAGTTGATGGCCCCTCTGTAGTGACAACAAAGGAGCATGCTAGTGAAAGCTGTGGTAATGCTTTCTGTAATGTGTTAATAACTTTGAAAAGCTAGCCTGCATGAAGCTTGTCTTTTTTTCTTCCAGACTGTCACTTAGACAGTTAATTGTGTTAACTGAATGTTGGCATTGCAAAGTTTAACATAACTTATTGTTGAAATTATTATATGTATCAATAAACAACAACAAAATAATCTCTTTCTGGAGAGAGGGAAAACAAGGGTTAAGACGGGAACCGTGTGTGATTGTGAACTGCATTATTATTAAGACTGACAAATCTGATTTAGTTGTCATGGCTGCTTTAAATATTTTTATCAACTTTTGATGAAGGCAAATATGATTATTTCTTAGTGTTAGGGTGCCATTTTTAAATGGTAGTTACAAAGGATTTTTTTTTATGAAATGTGCCTCTTGTTTGTTTTCACACATTTCTGTAGCCGCTGAAGGTACACAGGTAAGAGGATCTTGCAAAATCCAAATTACTTAACTCCAGCAAAGTTCTTCCTAGATGTTGTAACTGGCTTCCAGCTATAAGGAAAATGAGTTGTTAATGTGACAGGTTGTGTCTGTTGATATAGAGAATTCAATCAAACAATTAAGAAAATCATCAGTTCAGACTGCTAATCTAGCAAAGTTTACCACCTGTAGGCTGAGGAAAGCATTAAACAACCTCCACATTCCCAGCAACCTAGTTCCATGTTATCAAAAGAAAACCTTTCCATATGATGCACACACACCTTATTATGTTAGTCTAGTTTACTACATTCCTTCATCAATGATGTAGCTCCTTTTCAAAACTAATCCCTTCCACATACTCTCTGCCCCCCTCTCTTTGTCAAGAGATGTTGACAATAGAGAAGCTTAAGATTTAAGTATACTTGAACATGAAGTGAATGTTCTGCCTTTAAGAACGTAATCATTTGTGTATTGTCAATTGATTCAAAACAGGTTTCAAATAATTTAAACACCTCTGTGCTTGTGATTCTCCTTTATCCTGGCCGTTTGTAGCTCATGTTTCTTTTGCTAAATGGACTCATTCTTCTCCTGCTGTTCCTCCTCCTCCTCCTCCTCCTCCTCCTCTACCTCACTTTACATCTTAATGGTGTACATCTGTTAGCGGACAGCTTGCACAGGATGAACATAAGGCGCTCTTTTCCAGGGTCAACTAAATTGCCAAGCTAGGTCCATTTAGCCTATTGAAATGTATCTTCAAAATTCCAGAAATTCTGCTAATGACAGATATTTTGGAATATTGTGCTACATAATAAACATAGTTTTGCAGGCCTTTGTGAGGTCTGTAAAATCCACTGTCTAATCACAAATATATATTTGTGTGTGTGTGTGTAATATATAATTGTACTAAAGTGTGTTCCCTATGTTTCAAATAATGCAGTCATAGTCTGATTTGGGTTGCATTCAGGATTTAGGAATATGAATGAAGCTCAGGAAGTTATATAACATATAAGTTAATGTTTTGATAGATTTCTCTCTATACAGTGGTCACCTTTAAAATGCCAACAGATATACAGTTGCCACACATGGGGGAAAAACTGAGGTATCTGTTGGCAAATGCTACCTTTTTTGATAATCACACTGTTTTTTCTGGAGATTGTTATAGAATAACTCTGCTGTCATATATGGGTATGTTAACAATAGACACTAGTTTTCTTAATTCTGCATATTATAGGCTATTTAAGAGCTGGATAAACAACTCTCGAAGCACTCGATAACAAAGAAATAGCATATAAGTCAGTAGATTACACTAACATTGTCTATCAGCAAACACTTCAATGTTAGGTTTCAGAGTAACAGCCGTGTTAGTCTGTATTCGCAAAAAGAAAAGGAGTACTTGTGGCACCTTAGAGACTAACCAATTTATTTGAGCATGAGCTTTCGTGAGCTACAGCTCACTTCAAGTGAGCTGTAGCTCACGAAAGCTCATGCTCAAATAAATTGGTTAGTCTCTAAGGTGCCACAAGTACTCCTTTTCTTTTCACTTCAATGTTGTAATTGAAGGGCCTCTCTATATATGCTTACCTCAGATAGGAATGAAACAATTGTAGTAATTTTTGTGGGTGCTAGACTTTTCTGCATGGTTTGATATGTTCAAAGGTAGCACTGATATCTTAATAGTGTATTATACATTGTAACTAAACCACCATTTACAGTGTAGATTTTTATCATTATTGTTGTAGAAAAGTCTGCCCATCTTTAAATATAAAAAAATCATAAAGTTACAGGCTACTATATTGATCAATAATAAAAATAGTTAACTCACCCTGTATCTGTATTTTTAAAAATGTACTCAGGAAGAGCAAATATTTTTTTAATATGTAAAAAATGACTCGTTGCCCTCTCCATTTGAGAAAAAAGGGTCCTTGATCTGCTGAAAATATATATATGGATCCTATAAATAATTCTGTAATAGGTCTTACTTAGTTCAATGAAAGTTTGACACCGGTGCTACTAGAGAGTTGGGGCCTCAACTATATTTGCTAAAAGTGGATATGAAGCTTACCTTGCACTATCCCAAGCAAGAACCAAACTGTGTATCTGGGAGGTATAGGTTGAAAGAGTGAGATGAACGAGCTAGAGAAAATTAGGGCTTGCCTATCCCAGAAAGGAAGTAAATCCATTGAGGGAAAGAGAGGCCTCTGGTTATGAAATATAGCTCAAAAGGGAGCTGATGGGAGAAAAAAAAAAGATTGTGTTTATTTTTGCCCAGCGATTTATATAATCACCAACAGGAATTTATAGTAGAATATTTTCATTACAGTAGCATGGCTGTTACTTGTCTTATCATCATTCATGCACACACTGTCACAGCCAGACATTTAGATCAACCCTTCATTGGCTTGTCTTCATCTAAAAAGGAGCAAACAGGGAAGACAAAGATTGATAGAGGAAGAAATAAAGACTAAAAAATCAGCTATAGATATTAAAAAAGGAAAGGGTAGAGAAACATAGAAGAGAGTTGATTTATACCAATTAGCTGCAGTTATCAGATTTGTCTCTGTGTATAGTCTAACTTCTTTTGTCCTGCTGAGAAATCTGAGTAAATATTGAGGGTGTGATTAGCTGTGTAGCTAATATATCCATGCTTTTTTGTTTTCTGAGTTACAGGCAGGGAATTTGAAAAGTAGTACCATATGGAGTGATGTTGTATTTGTCATTCTAAAAGTTAGCAATGCACTTTTCTGTAAGTACTAGTTGTGTCAAGGATTTGTCAAGTAAAGTGGTGGTATTAAGTCCATTTTATTGTACCACGCTGAGTCCATCTGTAGAAGTAAATCATACTGCTAAGTTTTTGAATCTCCAAGGAATGCTTACATTTTTACAGTCTCAGGTAGTGTATCTTTAAATTCATAGTTTAAAATATAAATTTTTGTTTGGTAAATATGTAATAAATGTCCCACATACTGTATATATCCTGACAGTTTTCAGAGTAGCAGCCATGTTAGTCTGTATTCGCAAAAAGAAAAGGAGTACTTGTGGCACTTTAGAGACTAACCAATTTATTTGAGCATAAGTAGTAGGAGGGCTTTAAACTAGGTTCACCGGGGGAAGGAGACCAAAGCCCTGAGGTAAGTGGGAAAGCGGGATACCGGGAGGAAGCACAGGCAGCAATGTCTGTGAGGGGAGGGCTCCTGCCTCATACTGGCAATGAGGGGCGATCAACAGGTTATCTCAAGTGCTTATATACAAATGCACAAAGCCTTGGAAACAAGCAGGGAGAACTGGAGGTCCTGGTGATGTCAAGGAACTATGACGTGATCGGAATAACAGAGACTTGGTGGGATAACTCGTATGACTGGAGTACTGTCATGGATGGTTATAAACTGTTCAGGAAGGACAGGCAGGGCAGAAAAGGTGGGGGAGTAGCACTGTATGTAAGGGAGCAGTATGACTGCTCAGAGCTCCGGTACGAAACTGCAGAAAAACCTGAGTGTCTCTGGATTAAGTTTAGAAGTGTGTGCAACAAGAGTGATGTAGTGGTGGGAGTCTGCTATAGACCACCGGACCAGGGGGATGAGGTGGATGAGGCTTTCTTCCGGCAGCTCACGGAAGCTACTAGATCGCATGCCCTGATTCTCATGGGTGACTTTAATTTTCCTGATATCTGCTGGGAGAGCAATACAGCGGTGCATAGACAATCCAGGAAGTTTTTGGAAAGCGTAGGGGACAATTTCCTGGCGCAAGTGCTAGAGGAGCCAACTAGGGGGGGTGCTTTTCTTGACCTGCTGCTCACAAACCGGGTAGAATTAGTGGGGGAAGCAAAAGTGGATGGGAATCTGGGAGGCAGTGACCATGAGTTGGTTGAGTTCAGGATCCTGACGCAGGGAACAAAGGTAAGCAGCAGGATACGGACCCTGGACTTCAGGAAAGCAGACTTCGACTCCCTCAGGGAACGGATGGCCAGGATCCCCTGGGGGACTAACTTGAAGGGGAAAGGAGTCCAGGAGAGCTGGCTGTATTTCAAGGAATCCCTGTTGAGGTTACAGGGACAAACCATCCCGATGAGTCGAAAGAATAGTAAATATGGCAGGCGACCAACTTGGCTTAATGGTGAAATCCTAGCGGATCTTAAACATAAAAAAGAAGCTTACAAGAAGTGGAAGGTTGGACATATGACCAGGGAAGAGTATAAAAATATTGCTCGGGCATGTAGGAATGTTATCAGGAGGGCCAAATCGCACCTGGAGCTGCAGCTAGCCAGAGATGTCAAGAGTAACAAGAAGGGTTTCTTCAGGTATGTTGGCAACAAGAAGAAAGCCAAGGAATGTGTGGGCCCCTTACTGAATGAGGGAGGCAACCTAGTGACAGAGGATGTGGAAAAAGCTAATGTACTCAATGCTTTTTTTGCCTCTGTTTTCACTAACAAGGTCAGCTCTCAGACTGCTGCGCTGGGCATCACAAAATGCGGAAGAGATGGCCAGCCCTCTGTGGAGATAGAGGCGGTTAGGGACTATTTAGAAAAGCTGGACATGCACAAGTCCATGGGGCCGGACGAGTTGCATCCGAGAGTGCTGAAGGAATTGGCGGCTGTGATTGCAGAGCCACTGGCCATTATCTTTGAAAACTCGTGGCAAACCGGGGAAGTCCCGGATGACTGGAAAAAGGCTAATGTAGTGCCAATCTTTAAAAAAGGGAAGAAGGAAGATCCTGGGAACTACAGGCCAGTCAGCCTCACCTCAGTTCCTGGAAAAATCATGGAGCAGGTCCTCAAAGAATCAATCCTGAAGCACTTGCATGAGAGGAAAGTGATCAGGAACAGCCAGCATGGATTCACCAAGGGAAGGTCATGCCTGACTAATCTAATCACCTTTTATGATGAGATTACTGGTTCTGTGGATGAAGGGAAAGCAGTGGATGTATTGTTTCTTGACTTTAGCAAAGCTTTTGACACGGTCTCCCATAGTATTCTTGTCACCAAGTTAAGGAAGTATGGGCTGGATGAATGCACTATAAGGTGGGTAGAAAGCTGGCTAGATTGTCGGGCTCAACGGGTAGTGATCAATGGCTCCATGTCTAGTTGGCAGCCGGTATCAAGTGGAGTGCCCCAAGGCTCGGTCCTGGGGCCGGTTTTATTCAATATCTTCATAAATGATCTGGAGGATGGTGTGGATTGCACTCTCAGCAAATTTGCGGATGATACTAAACTGGGAGGAGTGGTAGATACGCTGGAGGGGAGGGATAGGATACAGAAGGACCTAGACCAATTGGAAGATTGGGCCAAAAGGAATCTGATGAGGTTCAATAAGGATAAGTGCAGGGTCCTGCACTTAGGACGTAAGAACCCAATGCACAGCTACAGACTAGGGACCGAATGGCTAGGCAGCAGTTCTGCGGAAAAGGACCTAGGGGTGACAGTGGACGAGAAGCTGGATATGAGTCAGCAGTGTGCCCTTGTTGCCAAGAAGGCCAATGGCATTTTGGGATGTATAAGTAGGGGCATAGCGAGCAGATCGAGGGACGTGATCGTTCCCCTCTATTCGACATTGGTGAGGCCTCATCTGGAGTACTGTGTCCAGTTTTGGGCCCCACACTTCAAGAAGGATGTGGATAAATTGGAGAGAGTCCAGCGAAGGGCAACAAAAATGATTAGGGGACTGGAACACATGAGTTATGAGGAGAGGCTGAGGGAGCTGGGATTGTTTAGCCTGCAGAAGAGAAGAATGAGGGGGGATTTGATAGCTGCTTTCAACTACCTGAAAGGGGGTTCCAAAGAGGATGGCTCTAGACTGTTCTCAATGGTAGCAGATGACAGAACGAGGAGTAATGGTCTCAAGTTGCAGTGGGGGAGGTTTAGATTGGATATTAGGAAAAACTTTTTCACTAAGAGGGTGGTGAAACACTGGAATGCGTTACCTAGGGAGGTGGTAGAATCTCCTTCCTTAGAGGTTTTTAAGGTCAGGCTTGACAAAGCCCTGGCTGGGATGATTTAACTGGGAATTGGTCCTGCTTTGAGCAGGGGGTTGGACTAGATGACCTTCTGGGGTCCCTTCCAACCCTGATATTCTATGATTCTATGATAAGCTTTCGTGAGCTACAGCTCACTTCATCGGATGCATTCAGTGGGAAAAAAAATGAATGCATCCGATGAAGTGAGCTGTAGCTCACGAAAGCTTATGCTCAAATAAATTCGTTAGCTTCTAAGGTGCCACAAGTACTCCTTTTCTTTTTGTATATATCCTGTTATAGACCAATAAGTCCAATCACACACACACAATAGCTTCCATTAACCCATGGGGTTGAATATGTTTTGAGAAGATAATATATATGTATATGTTACAGAATTATATGTAGAGGAGACAATAGTAAAAAACAACAGCAAAAGGTCTGAACTTCTCTTGCTCTTTTTATTAACAGATAAGGAACTTAAAGACCTACTTGTGTTTATCTTACCACTTGTATTAGAGTTAATCAAATGCCCATATTTACTGACCAAGTAACTGATACAAGTTAGGGGATTCAGTTCCAATAACACTATTGATTTTCCAGTGAGAATACCCCTCCAAAGTTTAGTTTAAATTTGGAAATGTGTAAGTAGGAGTCCTCAGCTTCCTATCATGCAAAACAAAGAAAGATAAATCCCATTCTTGGGAGACTCTGTTCTTGATTTCAAAATGGTCCCTGGGAAAACCCAGATATCGGTTATACTTTCTCTTAGCAAATCATTCTTAAAGTTAAGGGTGAATGAATAAATGCAAATTGATCCTATTAATGTCTGGTGGTCGGTAAAATGGTAAGGTGGTTTGGGTAATGGGCTAAATTTCCATATTTGTTTCCACAATGAATTGTCTCTGTACTTTTGTAGACTCAAAATGAAGCCCAGCTTCTCAAAATCTGTGAAAAAAAGTCATCTATTGGATTGTCTGTTAACTTCCTGATGCTTGTAGTAATGGACTCTTGAAGATAATAAGAACCATTTTTGTTCAGACAGAACCCACTGCCCCACTGACTGTAACATAGTGAAACAATAAGATTCAGTGCCTGCCTCTATTGCTGCCTTACCAGGATTATGCTTCTAGTAACTTCCATGGCTTCTGCTAGAAGTACAGTAAAGGCTGGACACAGTGGAGCATGTGCTGCACACTGGTAATCCAAGAGGTGCTGTTGTCTGCTGTGGTATATGGTTGTGCCTTGTGATGTGCTTTTATTAAAAGGATATTGTCAAATAACCTTTTATCTATCTCTCTCTCTCTCTCTTTCTCTCTCTCTCAAATACCATTTTAGAAGCTTTAACATGCTCCCTACCAATTTTGTCCATTTTCCATTTGATGAACATTGATTTGTTGTCTTGTTTCTAATGGAGCTTGAAATTAACACAACTCTCTTTATTTACGTCCTTGTTTGTGCAACCACTATCACTGGTAATATAACAGTGCAAGAAATACATTATATACCCCCACACACACACTCACTCACTTTCCTCCATAAACAACAAATCTGGGAACAGTGCTAATTAGTTTATTGCTACTAACAGAGCCAGAAAGAGAAGACATGGGTATGCAGAAGTCTTACATAAATCAGGTTTTTCTTGTTAATGGTGTAATAGATTAAAATAGATACTTACGCAGTCCATCCTAATGATTAAATAATGTAGCACAGTGGTTCTCAAACTAGGCCGCCACTCATTCAGGGAAAGCCCCTGGCGGGCCGGGCCAGTTTGTTTACCTGCCGCGTCCACAGGTTCAGCTGATCATGGCCTCCCCTGGCCGCGGTTCGCTGCTCCAGGCCAATGGGGGCTGCGGGAAGCGGCACAGGTCAAGGGGGGCTTCCCGCAGCCCCCATTGGCCTGGAGCGGTGAACCGCGGCCAGTGGGAGCCACGATCGGCTGAACCTACGGACGCAGCAGGTAAACAAACTGGCCCGGCCTGCCAGGGGCTTTCCCTGAACAAGCGGTGGCCCTAGTTTGAGAACCACTGATGTAGCATACATTTTGAGCCCCAAAGGGTTAATATCTTTAGGTATACTTTTTTGTAAATTAAATTTAACAGAAATATTATAAAGGAGCATTAAGAACAACAGTTAACAAGCTATTAAGTTCAACTGATGGCTATTAATGGAATGGTAAAAAAGACGAACTGCAAATAAAACTGATCTAACGAGGAGACAACCTCTATAATATCAAATATCATTTAATATCTTCCATTTTTAGCTAATATCCTGCTGTAACTAATTGGTCAAATCAGTCCCAAGTAATAACGTATTGTCAGCACCCCAGAAGAATATATTTAAAAAATTAGCATTTCCACTCAACTGGGCTAAACCTAGACATGCTGTACATTTTTATAGCTTACTTGAGGTCACTTGAGACATGACCTCTTACATCAGGTCTAAATTTGCCCTGTTAAGTCTACTTTTCATCCTCTAAATCAGGGGTGGGCAATCTGCTTCCTGTGGGCTGCATGTGGCCCGTCAGGGTAATCTGCTGGCAGGCTGCCAAACAGTTTTTTTACATTTGCATGGCTACCTGCAGCTCCCAGTGGCCACAGTTTGCTGTTCCCAGCCAATGGGAGCTGAAGGAAGCAGCGTGGGCCACAGGGACATGCTGGCCGCCGCTTCCTGCAGCTCCCATTGGCTGGGAAGGGTGAACCGTGGCCACTGGGAGCTGCAGATGGCTGTGCAAATGTAAACAAACTGTCCGGCAGCCCACCAGGGGATTACGCTGAGGGGTAGCAGTCCTCTTCCTTGGTCAGGTAATACCACCAGTTGATGACTGAGTCCCTGTGGGCCCCTCAGGACCACAACCCTTTTTGGTGGGGTTGTATCTCAGTGCTAGTGAGGAAGCACTAAGGAGTGCAGTAATATGATTTGTGGGTGGCCCAGCCACAATCTGGCTTGAGCTAAATAGTCTTCTCTGTTCAAGTGTAAATTCTGTTGACACGTAGAGGATTTATTCTCCTCATAAAAGGAGAGAGATATACCTATCCCATTGTTACCTTACCTGGACCCTCATAAAGAGCACCACTAATTCATTTCCCCCTCCTTTTCTGCCCTTGGGTAATCACATGCCACACAACTTTAAGTTGGTATTCGGAACTTTGCTCATTTGTCCCTTCCAGGGCTTCACCACAGTTCCTTAGCAAGGCCTCCCAGAATCTCCTGAACCCTTGGCCACTCCCACTCCACAGGCAGCTGTCCTTCTGCCAGTATCTGTGGAGAAGGCTTACTTGCACCAGCCCTTTTCCAGACCCTGGTGGCTCCTTGGCAGAGTAACAGACCCTGTCTCTTATTTCCTACCTTGCTCATATGATCAGTCATATGACCCAAGGATTACATGTTGCAAAAAAAAAAAAGTGTTCATTTGGTTTTAATTAACGAGAATAAGCAAACTGGCTATGTGGTATGATTTTTGCAATAGGAAATCTTTAGAAAGTTCTTTAGAATTTTTTTTTAAAAAAACTCTTTTACTTTGTATATGAGAATCCTGGGGATTTCTTTGAAGGGATGGATGAGCAATTTTGATAAAAGAAGCACTAGCTCAAACCTTATCAGTACCTCTAATCACATCATACCATTCTTGGTGTCAACAAACTGTTCATTAAAATTTTCTCCACTTTTTGTTTACATTTGGAATTGCCTAATTTTAGCCATGACTAGAGCAGAAATATTAAAATATTGGGTGAAGAGAAACTCTTCTCATGGCATATCTGACCCAAGCGCACATATGAAGTACCAGAAATGTCATAACAACCTAGTCTCATAAGATCTCTAACATCTAAAATTCTGGATGCTTATTCAGATCGACTGAATCTCTGAAAATTTAGAGGTTTACCCCATTGCAATCTTTATTTCAGAAAGTACCTAGGGTCCAGTCCTGCAAACACCCATTATCATAAGTCATTTTACCCCAAGAAGTGTCATTAAATTCAGTGGGAATTTTGTTAATAGGATTACTCACTTGAATTTCCAGGACTGGGCACTAAGTGGTTCTATAAACCATTTCACTGTGGTCCGAATCCTGCAATCTTTCCTCAGGCTAAACTTCCAGCTGACTTCACTGGGAGTCAGGGCTGCAAGACATGGCAAAAATATAGAATAATAAAATGAATGCACATTCAAGAGAGAAATGCTAAAGTAGTTCAGGTTGGTGCAGTCTTCATTATGTGGTAATAGATTATAAGGGTGCAAATTATTATAAATAAAAAGGTAGCAGGCAGAGAACTCTGTGTGTGTGTGTGTGTAGGATTGGTATTCTCTGCTCATTGTAGAAGCCAGCCATTGGGATCGGTTGCTGCCACTATTATTAATCTTTATCTTGTGTTGGCACTTGGCTATCAGAACACTGCTGAAGTTTGATGGGGCCTGGAACAAATTATTTTGTTGTAATAGAATTTTTATGTCTCTGACTAGTCAAGGAAAGAAGGAAAGACTTTTGTGACACAGGGTAAATTTTCAGCAGAACTTTTATTTTTCTTTAAGCTTTATTTTGTTTCGTATCTGATAGACATCAATAGCACAGAGAAAGTACAGCTCTGTCAATATTCTTTGCTCCCTATTAGGAATATTTATTTTCATTCATGATTCACCATTATTGCAGGAATTCAATAAAGCATTCCGATACAATCTTAGTCCCATACTATATCAAGTAATTAATAAATAAGGCACAAGAGCATGTGTGCCTTGTTGGGATTGTCGTGCCTCAAGTGAGCTGTTAGATTGGAGGTCTAAAAAATTTTGATCTACTATGTATATATAATCTCACCTGAGAAATCCAAAGATTGGGCAGAGGTTGACACAACCTTCTAAAAATCTGGCCTTGTGTAAACAAGTAAAAAATGCAATCAGATATAAGGACTGTTCTATATCCATTATACCGGGTTGGCCAACCTGTGGCTCTTCAGAAGTTAATATGTGGCTCCTTGTATAGGCACCGACTCCGGGGATTGGAGCTACAGACACCAACTTTCCAATGTGCCGGGGGCTGCTCAACCCCTGGCTCTGCTCAGGCCCTGCCGCCACTCCACCCCTTCCCTAAGCCTGCCATGCCCTCCCTCCTCCCCACTCCTGCCCAGATCCTCCTGCACGCCACAAAACAGCTGATCGGGAGGTATGGGGAAGGAGGGGGAGGCGCTGATAGGCAGGGCTGCTGATGGGTGGGAGGCACTGGGAGCGGCGGCAGGGGGACTGATGGGGGCTGCTGTCATATTACTGTGGCTCTTTGGCAATGTACTTTGGTAAATTCTGGCTCCTTCTCAGGCTCAGGTTGGCCACCCCTGCATTATACATTCATCGTCATCTACTCCAACCACAGAAAAAACCCTGGGTGGGGTTTGAGGGACTGTTCACTAGCCAGAGCCCTAGCGGGAGTTAGGGTGATCACTGGTAAGCTTCTTAGGAGGCGTCCAGGTTTTTATTGTTTTTAATACATTTTCTCTGTCATGCTTTTACTGTATGAACAAATTTACTTGCTTAGGAAGAGCTGTGTAGTAACTTAACTATGGCAATCACAGTATTTACTGTTTCTAAGGAGAAAAGTAAGGCAGGCCTGCTTAGACAGTCTCACTGTGCAGCTTGGAAATGCTGTGGTCAGAAGGGAGAGAGATGCCTGTCTCTGCCCAAGGCGATGACAGCTAGAGAGTTAGAAGCCTAAGAGTTGGTGCCCTTGCTGGATCATAGAGTGGCAATTCAGGTGTGGTTTCCCTGAATTGAGACAGATACAATTTTCCTGGTCTTTAGGAACTCTTTTAGAGTAGAACTCTTATAGAGCAGCACACAAAAGACTAATCTGCAAGGTCTGTAATTGTGGTTGAGGTACATGTTTAGACAAACTACCTTCTAAGATATAAGAGAGTATTTATTAGTGGGTTGTGGTTTGGAAAGGAGGGAAGTGTTTAATGGAGTGCCACAAGGATAAGTATTGGGACCAATTTTGTTCATTTTGTAAACCAATGGTCTGGAAAAAAAGAACATGCAATCAGATGATATAATATTCTTCAGTTTCATTGTTACGAGGGAGTGGCAGTCAATGAAAAGTAGGAGGCTACACAACCAATTCAAAAAGATTTGCACAGATTAGGAATATGGACAGATAAGCAGTTTTCACAATTATATGTACTATAGAGCAGTGGCTTTCAAACTATTTTTCTGGCAACCCAGTTAAAGAAAATTGTTGATGCCCGCAACCCAACAGAACTGGGGATGAGGAGTTTGGGGTGTGGGAGGGCCTCAGGGTTGGGGCAGAGATCAGGGGTGCAGGGTGTGGGGTGGGGCCGGGAATGAGGGGTTCAGAGTGTATGAGAGGGCTCTGGGCTGGGGCAGGGGGTTGGGGTGAGGGAGGGGGTCAGGGCACAGGGCTGGAGGTGCAGGCTCTGGGCTGGGGCTGGGGATGAGGGGTTTGGGGTGCAGGAAGGGGCTCCAGGTTGGGGCAGAAGGTTGGGGTGCGGGAGGGGGTCATGGCTCTGGGACGGGGGTACAGGCTCTGTGGTGGGGCTGGGATGAGGGCTTTGGGGTGCAGGAAGGGGCTTTGGTATGGGGGGGGCTCAGGTCTGGGATGCAGGCTTACCATGGGCAGCAGCTCCCTGTCAGCGGTGTAGCAGGGGGTGTTAAGGCAGGCTTTCTGCCTGTCCCGGCACCGCGGACTGCACAGCACCAGCAGCAGGTCTGGCTCCTAGGTAGAGGTGCGTAAGCGGCTCCGTGTGGCTCTCGTCCACAAGCATTGCCCCCTCACACAGGCATTGTTCCCAGCCAGTGAGAGTGTGGAGCTGGTGCTCGGGGTGTGGGCAGCACATGGAACCCCATTTCCCCCCAACCTAAGAGACGGACCTGCTGCTGGCCGCTTCTGCGGTGCCGTGTGGTGTCAGAACAGGTAGGGACTAGCCTGCCTTAGCCGGGCAGCACGGCCGATGGGCCACTGCAACCCAATGCCTTACATTCCGTGACCTAGTACTGAGTCACGACCCGCAGTTTGAAAACCACTGCTGTAGAAGAATATCAAGTAATGCGGCTAGCGACTAACTAAAATCAAGAACTAAAAATATATGTAAAACCTACAAAAGTCTGGTGGATAACTACAAAATAAAATGGAAGTTAAGGAATATATTTCTAGCATATTCTATTTCAGTTTGTATAAAATCAGCTATCTAAAGCTTTAGGGGCACATACAGTCTGGTTTTTAAAGCATAAGTACAAAAATTAAGTGTTTGAAAAAATATCACCATTGATGTCCTCTCAAAACACATGAACTGCAACTTCTTTTCAAATTTAATTCCACAAAATGACACTGAAAAAATAGATAGGTCTTCAATCTATGTTGACAAATTCAGGCTCTGTTGAGCCAAATTCTTGTAATATTATTGGGAGTCCCCAGATGGCATTTTTCTAGGTAGTCCTCCAAGTTCTGATGGACTGACTATATAAGCAATTAGGTCTTGTTTACATGCTGGCTGTTAGTTGTAGTACAGTTCTTTTTAGAAACTATCCAGAGACCAGTAAAACTGATTCCCTGACTGAATCTGACGACAATAATTTCTTAGGTGCTCAGCTGCTTTCTACATTTATATCCATGCAAATAAACAAAAATGGTTTGCTGGAGTCTGGTGGCACAGCATGAACTGGGAAAGTATGAACCTTTCTGACTAGAAACAATTCAAGCACCACATATAGCTCATTTTCAAGAGGCCTCAAATCCCGAAGATGAGGAAGAAAAATGATGTTTCATGCTGATGTGTGAAATATGGCAAATAAGTCAACTAAATAGAAAAAAATAGAGTAGAGGTCATATTACAGCAGGTTTATGAATATGTCACCCTCAAAAGGTAACCAAATGTTTACAAGCTAGAAATTGCATTACAAAGTACAAGGCCCAAGAAATCCCACAGTAAATGTTGTTTATTATTACATTTATTTATGGCAATGCCCATTATGGCCTAGGCACTCTCCAAACACTCAAGAAGGATTGTCTCTGATGCAAGATGTTCACAATATAAGGACAAAAGAATTAAGTTTGCAGCATGGATAATAGTTGCTGATTAAGGACTGTACACGTCCTAATACACACACACACAATTATTTGTGACAGGAGAACGTTCAAGACAGTTTTATCAAAAGTACATGAAAAGCTGATAGTTGAGGGAGCTAAGCTTGAATAAAGAAAGAAGTAGATGTTGCTAGTATTCATGAAATGGCAGAAGCCCAGCTAAAATCCCTGTCTAAAGACGAGGAATAGTGGAGTCTTGCTTTCCCTACAGTCAACAAAAATATTACATGGTATCAGAACCATAAATTCCAAACTCAAGGACTTGTCACTATAAACACCTTGTCTCAACTCACTTCTTTTTAAATCAGGGGGCTAGTAGCTTGTGCACTCCTGGTCATTGCTGCTGTCATAGTATCATAGTCTTTTATCTGAGAACTACCTAATTCCAGTCACCATTTCAGAAAATAATATTGTAAAATTCTACTTGGCATATCAGAAGGAAATCAGAACAGACTGAGTGAATAAAGTATCATTTATTTAAAAGGTTAAATAAACGATATGTACTTCCTTGGAAAATAATTCCGAAGAAAGTATTACGAGATTATATAAACTATTGGCCACACACTAAGCACTAGTTTAAATTGTGAAAAAGACAGGAAATAAAGCATTTATTTCTAAAGTCCTTTACATAGCACTTAGTTTATACCTCTACTATTGTACTGGAATAACTAGAATAAATAGTTTTAAAGAATGAGAAAATTATCTAGAGGTTAAATATATTTTCAAGTGTAACTATTAAACTATACAGAGTCATTCCTATCTTAACGGATCACATTCATCCCTGGTGTATTCTTCAGTAGAGTTACACTAGGGATTAATTTGGTTCAATACACGAATATTAATACAGTCTATTTCATTGGCTGCTGATATGACATTAAGTGAATATTCAAGCATAATAAAAAAGTAGAAATAAAACAAAAATGAGAGAGAGATGTAATGACCGTAGTATCTGCTATGAGTTCTATCTAGTTCCTTTCCAGAGGTTCTGAATCTAAACTAAAGTCCATCTAGAGGATTTTATCTGAACTTCTATAACTGCTAAACTCCCTGTCTCTTGGCAACTATCTACTAAAATCACAAAGCACTGTAGTTCTTCTATTCAGCATGCATGAAGTTCTTGGAAAGGTAGTCTTCTTGGACAGTGAGTTTTCTTTCACTCCACCACTGAAACTGTGCTACAGGCCTCGTAGCAGAAAACATGTTGGACACACCACAGCTCTCATTTG
This sequence comes from Lepidochelys kempii, assembly GCF_965140285.1. Taxonomy (NCBI): domain Eukaryota; kingdom Metazoa; phylum Chordata; order Testudines; family Cheloniidae; genus Lepidochelys; species Lepidochelys kempii. Next base: position 72,899,541 of record NC_136388.1, read on the forward strand.
TAGCAGGAGTCACAGAATCAGCCAAAGAAAGACCAGAAGTGATTGGGTCTGATAGGAAGGACCACAGCCAAGTGTTCAGTGCCTACACCAGTCTCCTGCACGAATGTTTGTCCTTTCTTGCACCCTGGGGTACAAATTGTCCCCACCCCAGCCACGTTAGTGGGATGAGTAATACACTTGTTCCAAATGATATCACACATGTATCAGAGTTATATCCTATTTTATGAATAGGAAAAAAAACTTGTGCTGTTAGAGATACCACTTTATAATAACTGTAACTAATGCTAGTTTTTAATGGAAGACACTACACATTTATTTATTTTTTTCTAACATTGCTGCTTGTTGTTTGTTCTTTCAAAATCTTATTAAGGGAATAGTTCTTGAAGTTAGTGAGAATTTTACCCGTTTAAAGACTTTATCCTCAAGCTTTATGACCTCAAAATTGTCCTTGCTACAGTAGATCCCTTCAATCCCCAAAGGTTTTTTCAGTTGTTTTAAGATGATGATAACTTATTCAGCCTATTTCCCTGCGTACTGAGTCCGGCGATATGACCAATAAAATCATCCAATACATTTTAAAATACTCAATGCTGTTTTTAATTTTTGCCGAAAAAGTGAAGCTGTGTGTGTTATAGCTACAGTGGCTTAACTTTTAAATATGGGCTAAGGTTTGTTCATTCTCTTTCTATCGATAGAGAATCCCTATGAGCAAGGGGGATCTGTTTGTGCGTACATGCACACACATCATAGTGGACTTGTCCATGTGCACTTCATAAAATATTTGAACAGAATAAATAAACTAAAATATAAAGCATGCTTTGAAAACTAATTCAATTTATTATTAATTTTTGAGATTGTAGCATTTGGTTTACAAAAAGGCTTAAGTAGATTCTAATGCCTAAAGTATGTTTATTTTTTAGTATAATGTTAGTAAAAAAAAAAAAAAAAAAAAAAAAAGCAACTGCCAAAAGAGGAAAATCTCTCTACAGTACTCATTACAATTAATTAAAGAGCTATTTATTAGAGAAACCTTAAACTTATAACAGTTGTTCACTGCAATAATATCATCTTCAGCTTCAAGCTACTGGTGAGTATCAGCATGTGTAATATTTTTATTCAACCTGTGTATGAATTTATAACAACCAATATGTCATTTCAAATATAAGTCCTGAACCAGACAACTTAATATGATACGGTAGAATCATTTGAGAGGATAAAATGAAACCTATACTAGGAATAAAAACAAGCTACATGGAAAGCCCTGGCTAATAACTAGGTTTTTTCAGGCACTTGGCCTGTAATATTCTAGCACTTTTTTTAAACCTTCTTTTCCATTATTTTTATTTCTGCTTTTTTAAAAGAAAACCATAAGGTTAAGCTCAGTAACACTTTTGTTTTGTCATCTTAAATCAACTTTTTTCTGATAAATAATTGAAGATGGTCCACTTACTATATTTGAGCAACTGTTTAGTGGCACAAAGTTATTGTCTCCAATTTCACCCTATTTTTGATTTTTGATATTATGCATTATTTGTGCTACTCATAAAGATCTTTGATATAATCATTGTAATTCTTGTGCATTTTTTTTATTAAGTACTGTCTTGAAGTAGCATGTGTTTCTCTTTTGTTGACTAGTGAGATTTTGAAGTGGTGTTTGTAATGAGTCTCAAACCTGATATGAAGGCTAAACTCACGTGAAAATATTTGATAATTTGCATGAAGGCTAGAACAATGCATTTCATCATGTTGAAGACTACAGTACAGTGACTGATGGGTCTAGTCCTACTTCTGTTGAAGTCAGTTGGGGGGGAAGAACTGGGCCCTTTATCCCTAGTATAGTTAAGATTGTTACCAGATTTGTGAGTGGGCAGCACAGAGTAACTTTCTTTGTACTGAATAGATTGCCGCAAATTAGGTATATGAATGTACTCTAAAAGGGCTATGGCCTTTCAAACTCCGGCCTGTGCTCAAGGGTTATTTCTACAGTAATTTGGAAAACTGCTGTACATTAGTTACTTCTGTTAACCAGTGTTGTTATGTTGAATGTGAAGTACTGAAGTATACTCCCTCTTCCTTCGGCATATAATATTATTACGGTTTCTTTTATATTTGCAGAAGTAATGTTATCTTTTGTTTTGGGCAGAGTTGGATTTGTAAGAATAATAAATATCTATAACAGAATATTCTTGAACAAAAACATTTAAATCTGCTTTCCTGTTCTTCTGTTGGACTCTAGGGATGTTGTCCACAGGAGCCTACAGTAATTTCCTTTCTGTTATAAATATGTAGTTGACCTATTTACATAATGTTAGGAAGAGAGAATGATAAAAACAAACATATTTTTCTTTCTGGAAGGGTTGTGTGTGAAAATCTTATTTATTTCACTCTCCTTTACATTTCCTATTCGCTTTTAAAAACTGCAGATTGAGGCAAGCTTGCTTCAGCAGGGGATGGCTGTTTAAGACTCACCCTAGAAGCCTTGATTGCTGATCCTCGATCAGTGGGACAGATGAGTCAAATGCAGTTATATGAGGCAGCTCTTCCACCTACCACTAGGGATAGAGTACATTGCCTGAGCTGAACTCTCAGAATGTGTAGGCCTGAGAAGTTAGAGAATGCAGTCCAGTCTTTCTCCACTGGCATCAATAGGGGATTTACTATTGATTTCAATAGGCACAGATTCAGGCTTTGGATAAGGAAACTGAACACTGGAGTGTATAGCACTTTAGAAATAATAACATTTTAAAAGAGACAGTTCCCAGCCCTGAAGAGGTTACAGTCTGACCCCCGGTTCTAGAAAGACTTCTGGATGATAAGCTCACTCACACCAGAAGTACTTTGGAGGTGTGAAACACAACACAGGTAAGGAATTTAAACGCACAATGGGGGGAAGAAACAAAGAATAAATGTCTTTGATTTTCACCCAGTCTTATGTCTCTATTATTATTATTTATTATGTTTATTACAGTAGTTCCTGTGGCCCAGACAAGATCAGGGCCCCATTGTGCTAGGCACTGTACAAACATAGAGTAATAGACAGTCCCTACATTGAACAGCTTACAATCTAAACAGAAAGGACAGACAAATGGTAGGGGAAAGGAATATAGCATACATAAATAGAATGATGGTTTATTGGTTTAGACCAGGGTTTCTCAATCTGTGGGTCAGGACCCAAAATTGGGTCTTCAGAATGTTTGAAAGGGTTGCATGGCAGCTCCTGTCCCACAGGGCTGACTGGGCTTGTCTCCCTGCTCCAGGCACTGCAACATCTGGGGTCCGAGCCATCTGGTCTGGTCCAGCAGTCATGATGACGGGAGCCGAGCAGTCCAAATTTGAGTGAGCAGTACTGCAATCCCATGAGCCAGGTCACACTACATTCACACAAATTTGGTTCAGTCGGGGGGATGAGGCCAAACCTGAGTGGTGCTACAATCCTAAAGATTGCAATGCCTGAGTCGGAGAGCCAAGCCCAGCCAGCCCCACAGCACTGAGGCTGCAGGAGCCACCACTGTGGGGTGAGTGCCAGGCATGACCCAACATCCCCCAAGGGACAGGATCTGGCAAAAACCACCCTAGGGCAGGGCCATAACCACAGCAGGGTGAGCAGGGCAGTTACCTCCATTCCCTGACTCACCTCAGTGCACCACCAACCTGTCTGGGTTGGAGGGCACAACTTAAAAAGGTTGGGGGAAGCATGTGAACTCGTATGCCCCCCACAAATTAAATGGATTAAAAACTAGCTGACTGATATTTCACAAAATGGAACTGTAAATGAGTAATCATCTTTGATCGGGTGTGTTTTTAAGTGGGGTCCCACCGGGATTGGTGGTTGGCACCATGCTATTTAACATTTTTATCAGTGATAAAGTTAGCAGATGACACAAAGAAAGTTAGGGGTAAATAAGGAAAAGGACAGGTTACTTGTACACATCAATCTGAAGTAACCTGACTGGTCCAGAAAAGGACAGAAGTTGCTCTGTTTGGCTTCTTTGGCCAGTTTTCAACAGTTTAAGATGAAGGAAGCTGCTCCAGGAGCTGGATGGGGCACCTCTCTGAACATAGATGGTGCCCCAGGTGTTCCCAAAGGAAGGGTAAGCTAGAGAGGGAAAAAGTATGCAGAGTTTATTACTTTTGTATAGATCTATGTATTACTCATGTGATTAAATAAAGATCAACAGTGTTGTAGAACCCTGTGTGAAGTGTCCAGATGTGTTATGTGCTATACCTACCATGTGCTCCCTGAGAGTTAAACTGTAATCCAGAAGGCTCACAACTTTGGTGGAATTCTGGAAGATGATGTGTTTAAGATACGGGGCAATATGATGAGTCAGCACTAGTTCTAGGGGCTAGGCAGCTGGGGTGCATAGTCACAGCTCTCAGAAGGGGATGCTAAATATTGTGTCTTCACTGTGAGTGTGTCTAGGGACCCTAAGACTTGGGCAGTCCAGAGACTTAAAACATCTGGGGATCCAGAGGCTGGATTCTCCTCACAGCAATCTGGCAAGCTACCAATAGAAGGAGTCTGACCCAATCTGGGACACTTGTTACAGAGGTCAGAACAGATGATCACAATGGTTTGTTCTGCCCTATAATATATGGAACTGCGCATTCTGCTCAGCATTGGATGGGGCTGGTCATAGACCCCTGATTCTGAAGGCCCTATCCAACATAGTCAACACAATCCAGATCACCCCTAAAACCCTGGTCAAGACCTGTCTTCAGCTGCTGTCTTCAGCTATGGCAGCTGATACTTTCATTATAGACCATGTAAGACTGTGAATGTGATGCCTTCAAGGGTGGATCAGGACAGTTTATTCACTGAACAGACACAGTCTAACTACACTAATTTCCATATCCACCTTCATGAAGAAATCTCTCAATTGGTGGAAATACCTTCACAACATTTGTGCAGGACTCCCTTTCACCTGCCCTCACCCAGCAATTACCCTAACAACAGATGTATCCCTGTTGGGGTGGGAGGTGAATGGCCCGGGATAGGTGGACACCTCAGAAAACCACTCTACACATCAACCTCCTTTAAGTCGGAACAGTCAGCTATGCCTGTCTCCATTTTCTACCACTAATCAGGGGCAAACATATGAAGGTCATGATAGTAAGGTGCATGTTCTTTATCAACTGGCAATGAGGGGCAAGCTGTCAAACATTGAAATTTGGTGCATATACAATCAGATCATCATGACAGTAGCTTACATCCCAGGAGTTCCGAAGGTCACTGCAGATACACTCAGCAAGTACTTCTCTCAAGACCACGAGTGGGAGATAGATTCCATCATACTTCAGCACATATTCTGGCACTGGGGCACCCCTCAAATAGACCTGTTCACCACCGTGGTAAACAAGAAATGCGCCTAATTCTGCTCCAGAGGCAAGCTGAGTAATTGATCCTTGGGGGATGCATTTCACCTTCAATGGTCATCGGGTCTAATATACACATTCCCCCTAACTCCTCTAATATCCAAAGTTCTACTCAAAATAAGAAAGGACAAAGACAGAGTTATTTTAATAGTCCCAACCTGGTCTAGACAAACATTGCTTCCTTACCTGATACAGCTGGTTGTTCATTCACTGATCACTCTCCAGGTAGCTCCTCATCTTCTCTCCCAGAAATGCTGGAAGTTCCTTCACCCCAATCTTGGGATTCTTTGCCTCAAAACGTGGCTGGTCAGTGGTTAACAGGATTAGAAACAATCTGTTCAGAGGAAGGAAAAAGAGAAACCATCTACACTTACTTACAAAAATGGACAAGATTTGCTTGCCAGTGTGACCTCAAACACATTCTACTGACAACTTCATCGCTGTAAGACATATTGGACTACATTATAGAACTAAAAAACTGAGTGCTGTTTCTGAGTTCCTTTAGAGACCACCTGGCAGCAGCCATGGCTTTCCATTCTTCAATAGAAGGTTATTCTATATTTGCCCATCCAATGGCAGTGAGGTTCCTCAGGAGGCTTGGAAAGCTGTTTCTAGCAGTTAAATGTCCTCCTCCAGTTTGGGTCCTCAATCTGGTTCTTAAATGTCTTTATAAGATCTCTGTTTGAACTGATGTCTCCCAGCTCACTCCTCCATTTGTTGTTGAAAACAGCATTTCTGGTATCCATCATGTCAGCTCAACGAATTGGGGAGATGGGAGCACTTATGGCATACCCCCCTTTCACAATATTTTCAAAGACAAGGTCACATTACAATCACACCCCAAATTTATACCAAAAATATCCTCCAGTTTGATATTAACCAACCCATTCACCTCCCTATCTTCCACCCTAAACCTCACCTGGACAAAGAGGAGGCATCATTACACACATTTTGTCAGGAGAGCCCAGGCCTTGTATCTTGACAGGACTAAACTATTCAAAAAGATTCCCATTTTTTTTGTCTTGATCACTGACAGATCAAAAGGGTCTGTAATCTCTAAACAAAAACTCTCCAAGTGGATACCTGACAGCATTATCTGTTGCTACCAATCTTGTAATCTCCAAGCACCCTTGTACATATGAACTCATTCTATCAGATCTATTTCCACTTCTACAGCCTTTCTCAAAAATGTTCCCATCATTGAAATATGTAAAACCGCAACTTGGGCCTCTGTACATACCTTCCTTGAGGACTATACAGTAACTCACAATTCAGCTTCCAATGCTGCATTTGGCTCAGATATACTTTCTTCAACATTGGACTTGACTCCAAAGCCCCCTCCTCCTTAAAGGGAACTGCTCAGTAGTCACCTAGAGTGAAGCATCCATTGGGACACTACTCAGAGAAGAAGAAATGGTTACTCACCCTGTGCAGCAACTGTGGTCCTTTGAGATGTCTCCCCCTATAGGTGCTCCACTACCCGCCCTTCTTCTCTGCTTCCAAGTTCTCTGCTATAGAGCTTCACAGTAGAGAAGGAACTGAAGATGGTTCACCTGTGCAGTGCTATATAACAGCAGCACGGAGCACAAGACTGAGTAACACACATTCATGAGCCAAACGGATACTGCTACAGGAAATCTCCAATCAAAAGTTCAGGGGGCACAAGTACACCTAGAGTGGAGCAACCATAGGGGGACACATCTCAAAGAGCCACAGTTACTGCACAGCATAAGTAACCATTTCTTTCTTGCACTGCGATTCTTTTGGAATTAGATGTGTTTCTATATAGACCCCAGAGTTGCAAACACTTATGTATACAAGTAATTTTACACATGTGAGCAGGCCCTTGAGTTACTCACATGTGCAAATGTCTTCAGGAGCAGGGCTTTAATAATATGTTTGTATGTGATATTTTACCAAGTTTAGTTTTACTGATTTTTTTATTTGTAATTTACCTAGTTTTCTTTTGTGATTGTCGGTAACTCCACAGAAATGTTTCTCTATGATTGATTGTTGATCTCTTTCTAGAGGGAAAGGATGTTCTTATCGCTAAAAAGCATAAGGGGACTCAAGGATAACTGTGTTCTATGTTGGCTCTTTCGCAGACTTGCTGTGTGCCCTTGGGCAAGATACGCAGGTCCACTAATGTGGGGTGGGTCTGTTTTTGAGTATTCAACTTTGAAACATGATGTAAGGCTATATTTTTGGATGTGCTCCACATCTGCAGCCATTGAATCTGCAGTCAGTTAAAATAGTAAACAGACCTTGGTGTTTCAAGTTGTATATGCCAAATTAGTGGATACTTTTTGAAAATGTAGGCCTTGGTGTCTTAGTGCTTCCTTTTTTCCCATTTGTAAAATGAAGATGATAATTTGTGAGTTGTGAGGCTTAATTCAGTACAATTTCTAGGCACCTTAATTTAAATATAAAATGCCATAGAAGTTCAAAATTTGATGTTTGTTTTTCCATGTGTAAAAAGTGAAGGCATCTGGCCCTCTGCATTCATGTCTCCCATTGACTAAAAGATCTACCTGCCCAGAAGAGCTGCAGCATAAAGCCCTTGCAAAACAATAATAAAAACCATGGAAAATGTAAATTGTTTATTAAAGAGAGGGAATTCTATTCTTCATAATGTCATGTGGGGCTATAAGATCTTCTGATTGTGTTGAAGAGTTAAGCAGATTCTAAAAATGGATTGCATTAAGAACTGAAAATGTGAAAACATACAATCTATTCCAAGAACCCACAGCACTGGGGTAAATTAATAGATGAATTTGTACAGTACATGGTTGAATCGGTGAGGGATATAGTGTGATGTTGTATATTTGCCTAACAACTTGTTCTGAGAGCAAAAAACAAAGTACCAGAGTATGTTTGCTTCTTATCGAATGGAAAGAATAACAGTCTCAATTCTTGAAATGTAAACCCCCACATTCATTTTATTTTTTGATATGTCATTGTAATTCAAGAGATGTTTTTAATCTCAGGATTGCTAGGGCACAATAAACCATTTTAAAAGTATTTGGCAAGGATCCCTGTGCTTAGCAACCGTTCCTTTCATTTTAAACTGTTTTTTGAACCCAGCCATTCAAAGCTTTGTTCCACTTATTAAAATAAAGTATCATACTTCAAACAACTGTTTCAGAGTATAAAATCAAGGGGCTAGAGTTAGAATACAATGCACAGAAAATATAAAAGTGAAAAATACAACTACTTTATATACATCATGTTTTTCATTAAAAGGGATTATAAAAATACAGAATATTGCTTACTTTTATGTGGCTTTATCAGGATGTCCAGTACTCCCCATTCTTTTTATAATGTCTTGAAATCCATTATGAGATTTAATTAAATGGACCTTTTATTTTAAATGAGAGATTTTGATAGATGAGAGACTGCTTTATTTTGGTGTATTTTCCACTCAGATTTGATGTAAAACACAAAAGAGAAACTTCAACACAAAATATAGTATAGATTCCACGTCTTTTGCTGTTTAAGATTCCACGTCTTTTGCTGTTTGCTAATTAAGAGAACTGCACAGTTAATATGTTTGTATATTTTGATATGAATCTTTCAAATGCACTCACGCTCTGTACATACTGTTCAACCTCATTTTTATTTTGTAGGCTAATTTATACTTCATTTCACATTTTTGTGAATGTGTTTTCATTTTGTTTTCACTCTGTCATAATTATTGTTTGTTTTTTTCTCTGGAAACACTAAGCACTAAGATAACACTGACTTCAGGAACAGAATGTAAATGCTCCGTTTGCTTGCCTAAATAACCCCATGTGATTCATTCTTCACTCTGTCCTATTTCACATGCATACCTTAGAAAGTAAAGGATGATGTGTAATGCCACACAAAAATCCTATTCAAACTATTTAGTAAAAGAGTTGCACTTTGTTTAGTTTGAATTTACTAAAAATTATCCCTAATTACTGCCTTACAGTCAAAAGCTTCTTGGGAATGGTGTCTGAATAAGGATAAGGGCCTGATCTTGTGAGGTGCTGATTGACTCGGAGAGAGTGCTGAGTGCTCTCAACTCCCAGTGAAGTGAAGAGAAAATTGACCTAAGGGATGTCAGAACTAGAGTTGTGCAGAGAAAGGTAATTATATTTCACTAAGGATATTAATATTTCAAAATTTGGTTATGTTCAGATGAACAAAACACCAACATTTTGAAATTCTTTTTGAAAGGGAAAGCCTTGGGGTCTGCAATACCAGGGCAGTCTGCCTGGCTGTCTGTCCCAGAGCTACAGAACCTGGAAGGCCTGGGTCCCCAGGCAATCTGCCTAGAACTCTGCTGAATTCAAAAAGGCTCTGTGGAATGTTTTAATTTAGGTAAATTGATAAATTCAGATGAAAAACTATTTCATCAGGTTTCAGAGTAGCAACAATGTTAGTCTGTATTCTCAAAAAGAAAAGGAGGACTTGTGGCACCTTAGAGACTAACAAATGTATTTGAGCATAAGCTTTTGTGAGCTACAGCTCACTTCATCTGATACATTCAGTGGAAAATACAGTGGGGAGATTTATATACATAGAGAACATGAAACAATGGGTCTTACCATACACACTGTAACAAGAGAGTGATCACTTAAGGTGAGCTATTACCACCAGGAGAGCTGGGGGTTGGGGGGCGGAACCTTTTGTAGTGATAATCAAGGTGGGCCATTTCCAGCAGTTGACAAGAACGTCTGAGGAACAGTGGGGGGGTTGAGGGGGGGAATAAATATGTGGAAATAGTTTTACTTTGTGTAATGATCCATCCACTCCCAGTCTCTGTTCAAGCCTAAGTTAATTGTATCCAGTTTGCAAATTAATTCCAATTCAGCAGTCTCTCGTTGGAGTCTCTTTTTGAAGTTTTTTTGTTGAAGAATTGCAACTTTTAGGTCTGTAATAGAGTGACCAAAGGGATTGAAGTGTTCTCCAACTGGTTTTTGAATGTTATAATTCTTGAGGTCTGATTTGTGTCCATTTATTCTTTTACGTAGAGACTGTCCAGTTTGACCAATATACATGGCAGAGGGGCATTGCTGGCACATGATGGCATATATCACATTGGTAGATGCGCAGGTGAACGAGCCTCTGATAGTGTGGCTGATGTGATTAGGCCCTATGATAGTGTCCCCTGAATAGATATATGGACACAGTTGGCAGTGGGCTTTGTTGCAAGGATAGGTTCCTGAGTTAGTGGTTCTGTTGTGTGGTTGCTGGTGAGTATTTGCTTCAGGTTGGGGGGCTGTCCTCCACCCCCACTGTTTCTCAGAAGTTCTTGTCAACTGCTGGAAATGGCCCACCTTGATTATCACTACAAAAGGTCTCTCCCCCACCCCCCACTCCCCTGCTCTCCTGCTGGTAATAGCTCACCTTAAGTGATCACTCTCTTGTTACAGTGTGTATGGTAACACCCATTGTTTCACGTTCTCTATGTATATAAATCTCCTCACTGTATTTTCCACTGAATGCATCCGAAGAAGTGAGCTGTAGCTCACGAAAGCTTATGCTCAAATAAATGTGTTAGTCTCTAAGGTGCCACAAGTACTCCTTTTCTTGTTTCATCAGAATTTCTCTGACCAGCTCAAGTCAGAATCTTTCAGGGGACAGTGAACTACCTCACAGAGTAGTGCCCTGAATAAAGTCTGAAGAATGTGTTGCTCCAGAATGTAAACATCTGATTTGATTCATCTTAAAGTTGCATATATGAATCAAAAATGATTTTTCAAATATGGCTTTTGTTCATTCTTCAAGAAAATCCTCTGTTGTCAGAGAGTTTGGCTGTGAACATGGTGCTGATAAACCATAATTTCCAGATAGAACATGCTTTGGAATCGGGTAGAGTGGGTTAATGTACTGTTCCGTTACCTCTAGGAAAACTCTATTGATCCTGTCCTAAATGACAAATGAAAGTTGAGTTTGTTTTAATCTTTATCCCCCATGTAATTATAATCACCCCTGAGAACCACTTCAGATTGGAACTCTCCCCTCAAGAGAACTCCATCCCAGTATTGTGATAATGTGCTCCTTGGAACAGGGTCTATCTTTTTGTGTCTTTACAGTACCTAACACAATGGGATACTGATCTGTGATAGAGATCCCTAGGCCCTACCAGAATTCAAATAACGAATAATAAGTTTTCATCAGATCAAGTGACAAATTTATAGTGGGAATATTTGTACAGCTTGATATTAGCCACTGCTGTTAGTTCTTCACTCAGCAGCACAGAATCACTCCATTTACTAGAAAAAAATAATTTAGGTTTCTCCACATACTAAGAGTAGGAGTATCATAAACATCTTAACAGTAAGACTGGGGGAAATATTTAAAACTAGCCTCTGCAGTGCTGCCAGTTTGTCATTCACAAATGGGCATTCAAACATGGAAACCAAGGAGTTAAATGTCTGTCTATCCCATTTGTGTGCACAAAAGTAGGTTTTAGCACAAAACTTACAGGTGCACATTGAGGCAAGGTGAAAATTTGTCCCATATGTTTGTAGGACAATAGCCTCTTTTTCTCCCTAAAGATATTCTTTACCCAAAACTAGTGCAGAGGGATGACCCTCAGGCATACTGGCAAGAGAGGATAGAATACAGGGACAGCTTTGCAATAATCCTGCAGATACACAGTGCTCACTGCAGACCTGCAGGATAATTCAGTGACTCACTGTTAATTTTTAAAAGAACAGGAGTACTTGTGGCACCTTAGAGACACAGACTAACATGGCTGTTACTCTGAAAACTGTTAATTTTAGTTTCTCTGGGATTTTTTTCTGCAGCACTGAAAGATTTTTCAGCTCCTCTCATTGACTTCAATGGAGCTATGACAATTGACATCAACTGAGGATATGCCCCTCCAGTCCTATGTTGGAATATTATAGACAAGGAAACACAGCTATATCATTTTGATTGTTCTGATCCCTTACATTCCATTTCATGTTAATGCCTGTACTCTTTTTATTTTCCAATGGCCTTGTTCCCAAGACTTCTAAACGACCCTATTCAAGATCCAGAGCTTTCTCTTTGCCTTTTCTTTTGGCTCCCTAAGCACACCAGAGAATGTCATGTAGATTATTAAGTGTATTTCTTATTAATTTTGACAACTTTGCCTCTGACAATTGATTAGAATCCCAGTTAGCACATGTAGATTTGTGAATAGATTCATTAAAAAGAGTTTAACATAATTTAAAGCCCACATGAAAAGTTTTCTCTGTGTTAGTACTTACTATTCCATGCATTTCTAGTGGTGCCCATCACTGTAGTTTCTGGATGCATTTAATCTCTGGTTTTGTGGGCACCTTGTGGAGAAAAATGTTATTTCCAGGATGTTAAAATGCTAAGTATATTCTGATATGTTTTTGTATCTTGCATAAATGCAGCTTTTTTTTTTAATTTTACAAACCAAATTGGTAGCCTTGACATTTATTGGGCCCCCATATTCTTCATTTATATTCTCCCTTGTCTTCGCCATCTGTTATGATGGTAAATACATTTTAAGTGGGCTATATCTTCCTCAGTTACTTTTTCTGCAAAGCTTTTTTTTTAAAGTTGCAGTTGGATACCATATCGGAAGTCACAGCTTGTCTTCAAATATTTAGTAGAGTATTCCTGTGCCAAGGGATATCAATCTGCCATTTGCATTACTTACACTATAATTAAAGATTCTCCATTCCTTTCTTTCATATGTGTATGTAGAGGTTTTTAATTACTATTATTAAGGAATGAAGATCATCCCCCAGCACTTTTCCAGTTTGCAGGGTGTTAAAGTGGTTGCCTGTTGTAGATGACCTATAATTCTCACTTTTGATGCAAATTGTTCAGTTGTGTGGCAAGTAGGTATCTTTTTTTTTAAGAGATTTTATCTTCGTGTACATTCCCCCTAAGAAATGTGTAGGTAACTTCCCTAAGCAACATGATACATTTCATCATATTTACTATCTATAGTTACTTCTTATCGTAAGTGTATGCCTCTGGAGACTGCAACATATTGTACCAGAGGAGAGCTCTGGCTCAGAAGTTAACATTACTCAGGAATGTCACTTTAATTTCATTTCTTTACAGAGGAAACTTTCTATATAGCCTGGTCTGCTAGTTTCCTTTATTACAACCTTTTCTGTGGATATTTGTGACACAGAGACTTTCTCTTAGTCCTTTGAGGGTAACAAAGTAAAATGGCAGATGGTTTTGCTTCCTTGCCTAGTAATACAATGAATGCTTCTCTGAAACTACAACTGGGTTAAAAAAAGAATTAGATAAGTTCATGGAGGATAGGTCCATCACTGGCTATTAGCCAAGATGGTCAGGGACACAACCCTATGTTCCGGGAATTTCTAAACAACTGCCTGCCAGAAGCATGGAATGGACAACAGGAGATGTATTACTCGATGATTGCCTATTCTGATCATTCCCTCTGAAGCACCTAACACTGGCCACTGTTGGAAGACAAGATACTGGGCTAGATGGACCATTGGTCTGACTCAGTATGGCCAATCTTCTGGTCTTAATTTTTTCATGAGCTATCTACTTTTGATAAGGAAAATGCATAAAGCTCAAAGTACCACTAGAGAGCGCACTGCAGATTTTTCTTTGGCATATATATGTATATTTTTTTTACATTCTCATAAATTGTTCAACTATTATGTGTTTGCCAAAGAAAAAGTAATTCTAGCCCATAAGTTTCCCAAAGCTGTCAGCAGACATGCTACAATAAATTGGTAATCATAGTTGCTCCTTCTCCCTCCTGCCCCAGCCTCTTAACCCCTAATGTTCTTTGCTTTTGTCATAAATATAAAGGGAAGGGTAAACCCCTTTGAAATCCCTCCTGGCCAGGGGAAAGCTCCTCTCACCTGTAAAGGGTTAAGAAGCTAAAGGTAACCTCGCTGGCACCTGACCAAAATGACCAATGAGGAGACAAGATACTTTCAAAAGCTGGGAGGAGGGAGAGAAACAAAGGGTCTGGGTCTGTCTGTAGTCGTCTTGGCCGGGGACAGAACAGGAATGGAGTCTTAGAACTTTTAGTAAGTAATCTAGCTAGGTATGTGTTAGATTATGATTTCTTTAAATGGCTGAGAAAAGAATTGTGCTGAATAAAATAACTATTTCTGTCTGTGTATCTTTTTTGTAACTTAAGGTTTTGCCTAGAGGGGTTCTCTATGTTTTTTAATCTAATTACCCTGTAAGATATCTACCATCCTGATTTTACAGGGGGGATTTCTTTATTTCTATTTACTTCTATTTTTTATTAAAAGTCTTCTTGTAAAACACTGAATGCTTTTTCATTGTTCTCAGATCCAAGGGTTTGGGTCTGTGGTCACCTATGCAAATTGGTGAGGCTTTTTATCCAATATTTCCCAGGAAAGGGGGGGTGCAAGTGTTGGGAGGATTGTTCATTGTTCTTAAGATCCAAGGATCTGGGTCTGTAGTCACCTAGGCAAATTGGTGAGGCTTTTTACCAAACCTTGTCCAGGAAGTGGGGTGCAAGGTTTTGGGAAGTATTTTGGGGGGAAGGACGCGTCCAAACAGCTCTTCCCCAGTAACCAGTATTAGTTTGGTGGTGGTAGCGGCCAGTCCAAGGATAACGGGGGTAATATTTTGTACCTTGGGGAAGTTTTGACCTAAGCTGGTAAAGATAAGCTTAGGAGGTTTTTCATGCAGGTCCCCACATCTGTACCCTAGAGTTCAGAGTGGGGGAGGAACCGTGACAGCTTTCGTGGCCTTTTACCCTGAAGTCCAGTTTATAACAATATCCATGTCCTAACATGTCTTGTCAGCTTCCTTTCATTGATACTTGTGTGGCATATGGTGTCAATGGTTCCATGTATATTTGATAAATTTTGAAATCTGTTGCATTCATCAGTTGCCTCATCATGTGGTAGCAATGGATTCTTTGTGAAAATGATTCCTAAAAGAAAAATATTAGATGAGCTTTAGCTTTGCAAGGCTCAGAGGTATTGGTGTTTGCATTCTGACTTATATGTAACGTCCCATGTACATAAGACCTACACTATGCAGAAAGGCATTCTGAATAGAGAAAGAGGTTCTCTATCATTAAAATAAAGAATGTGTGCAGCATTGTTTTAAGCAAAAAGAAAACTGATGAATAATTAAGATTAACCCTTTTGTTTGTAAAGGAGTCTCACTATCAATTTGGTATTTATTAGCTTTCTGCTATAGTAGTAAAGCTTTTTTATTATTTTTATTAATGCAATCACCATTTTTTCCTTTTTCTACCTGTAAATGGAGTAATTGCACTTTTTTTATGCTTTTCCAGTGAAATATTAGACTAATTTCATAGCAAATTCTGAAAGTTCATTCTCTTTCAGTATCAATCTTTGTTTTCCTTTCATTGCAGAATTATACTTACAAATAACATCATATCAGAACAGTAACATAAAAATATAGCTAATGCAATATCATATCATAGTTACAGGTTTATTGAGTAAACATTTTATTTGAAGGAATATTCTACTAGCTTAGCTACTATAATATAAAAGTGGCAAGGTCAGGGTTAGTGGCTTAGCTATTCACACCTGGAGAAATGTAAGTGTATTCACTAGTGATCAGTTTGAGACCACAAAACTCACTTCTATTGTAAAAAGAAAAGGAGTACTTGTGACACCTTAGAAACTAACCAATTTCTTTGAGCATAAGCTTTCGTGAGCTACAGCTCTGATGAAGTGAGCTGTAGCTCACGAAAGCTTATGCTCAAATAAATTGGTTAGTCTCTAAGGTGCCACAAGTACTCCTTTTCTTTTTGCGAATACAGACTAACACGGCTGTTACTCTGATTTCTATTGTAGTTTTTGTTACTACAGTAACTTGTAAAAAGTGTATAAAGGAAGTTGTTTATCTTTTTTTAAAGCAGGGTCTTGGATGCGTTATTGTTCTTACGATAAGAACTTACTGTAGGATATACTTTAACAAAACCAAATGTTGTTCCACAAAAGTCAGTATTTAGCAGCTCACGTTCGTCTGCTACTTCAGAAGAACGCTCCAATATGCCTACTCCCATATCCTAAGGGGTTATATTCTTTCCTGGATAAAACTGTGTGACCTTTTGTAGTAAGAACTCACCAGGTTTCAGTGTTCATGGACTGAAGTCTGCCCAGATTCAACTGATATTCATGACACTTGGGGCTAATCACTTGAGTCCAAGCCCACTCAATCCCCAGGTCCAAGCTCAGGTGGCTAGCCCAAGCTATACCGATGCTTCAGCATCCACACTGCTACTTTTAGCTTGCTAGCAAGCGCAGAGCTAGCACAAGTATGTCTATTTGCACTAGGGCGCTCACTTCCCAGCTGTGGTGTAGACATATCCTTGTAGGCTAAATTTCAAATTAATCTGAGCCAGTGCCAGGTTTACAGTGGCTCCATGGAGCTGGGCCCATGCTCAGAAGGGGTCCCGGCCTGCTCCACTTGTACTGCATCCCAAGACTCCACTGGCTCCCCCCACCCACCATTTGCTCCTCTCAGCGCTGAGGGCTCCTCTCCGCCCCACCCCCTGCTCATCTCAGCCCCCTGGGTGGACCCCAGTGCACCTCCGGCTCTGGGCAGTCTCTGCTTCCCACCACCAGTGGCACCCCACCTGTCTCCCCGGAGGTGAGCCATCTGGGACTGGTGCAGTGCAGAAGCCTACCCAGTCTCAGCCAGGTGTGCGGGGGGAGAACAGTGTGGAGGGTTTGGCTGGGCCCCTCCAGGCAAGTGCATCTTTAGGGACCCCGGCCAGGGCAGGTCCTGGCCTGGCTGATCACGTCACGCCCGAGGGGCCGGAGCAATTCCTGGCCCTGGGACCAGCCCAGGCTGCGCTGCCAGCTCAGCCTAGCAGACACAGTGGCCTCCTAGCAGGGCCAGTGAGTGCGGCTGGGAGGCAGGGCTTGGGGGAGTGGGTCAGTGGGGAGTATGGGGGGGTGCTGGGCTGTGAAGGGACGGGGAGGATCTGTGTGTGTTGGGGCACTTGGGAGTGGGTATTCTGTGGGGGGTGCTGGGCAGTTGTGGTGGGGCTGTGGGCGGGGTGGTGTTGTGCAGGGCACTGTGCATTTGTGGGTGGGTCTGGGGGGGCGCTGGGCATAGTGGGTCTGGGGGGCCTCTGGCCATAGGGAGTCGGGGGTGGTGTTGGGCGGGGGAGCCTGTGTGGTGTGGTATGGGCCTGCACCCGAGGGGAAGGGGCATGCTGGCAGCACAGGGCCAGGTGGGCCACTGTGCGTCTGGCAGCTGCTGGTTTGTAAATAGTGCCCTTGCACTAGGCTGGGCTGAGCAGGGCTGTCCCTGCCATGCCGTGCCATGCCCCATGGCCTCTGGCTGGCCCCTCACTCTGAGGATTGACCTCCTTGCGCTATGCTCCATTGCCTCCATGGGGGCCCACAAATATGATTGGCACTGGGCCCACAAAAGGTTAATCTGAGCCCAGGTTTGCCAAACGTGAGCCAGGACATTTTTTAGTACGCCTACGTTTTCTGGAGTGAATCTGGAGGAGGTAAGGGATGCAGCCCCAAGTAGCCTGTTTAGCAGTAGAATTTAGATTCCTTCTGCCACAAACAAGGGGAGTACTGGCAAGCAGCCCATTCAGCTGATGAGGATTTCTATAGCCTGTGGGGACTGGAATTAACTCTCTTTCCCCTCCTGTCTTTAGAGATCAGTCAACTGCTTTCCAAAGATAGACAGACGATAGATAAAATATTATTGTAGCATCTAGGAGCCCCAGTCTTGGATGAGGATGCTGTTATGCTGAGACTTTAAAAAGTGACTAGTGATTTTGGGTGCCCAACTTGAGACCGCATAAATGGGCCTGATTTTCAGGGGGTAGATGCTCACGTATGGGGTTTTGCAGATCATTGTCCACACTCTGCCCTAGAAGACAGCAGAATTTCCTGTGGTATCCATCTCAAACCTGGCAAAAATATAGAGCTAGCTTTCACTTTCAATATTAAATGTTTATTCAAACATGACTCTCAAAGTGAAATTAGGCAATTTGGACTCGTGCACTGAAACTGGAAAGAAAATGTTCCCACTACGGTGGTGAAGGCACTGGCCCAGGACTCAGCAGATTTGGATTCAGTTGTTGTCTCTGCAACAGACTTCTGGGTAACCACGGGGAAGGTCTCTTTATGCCTCAGTTTCCCATCTCTGAAATGGGACAGTCACTTCCTTTCCACCACTCTTTGTCTGTTTTGGTTATTTAGATACAAGTCCTTTTGGACAGAGGGTGTCTCGTACTATATGTGTGTTCAGTACCTATCACAATAGGGCCATAATCTGTTTGGACCTCTGAGTGCTACCATGAGAGTTAATAAAAATAACTGTCTGCAAACAAGCCCGCTGTCACAGAGCTCTAGTCCTCTTTCCTTGATGATACCCTCATTCTCTGAGTGGGAGATTTGAGGATCCCTTCCCTCTCCCTTGCATAATTACAAATATTATTTGTCATAATATTATAATCCAGTCACTTGTAAAGCCAAGTATAATATTTAACTCTGATAGGTCAAACACATAAATATAGAGTTGATTCGTTTAGCAGCTATCCATCACTTTTCTTAATCGCATGTACTGTGCTTCACACTGTGCTGTTGCCGACCTCAAGCTTTCAAAAATCCTGAGGGAGAACATGATTTTTTTCTTTAAAAAAAGGGTTCTTTTTATTTCTTTCTGGGGCTAGAAACTGACTTTAAAATTAAATCTAAAATGAGATTCTCACTTAATCCCCTGACTACAGGAGCTGGGGCTTTATGAAAAACACCAAATATTGCAAGACTAACAATAAAATTACAAGAGTTGGCAACACTAGTTAATGTTTAAGCTGGATACATTTTAAAGTTTTGATTTTTGAAGATTGAATTCTGTCTCAGTTCCATCAGGCTGAAGAGAACTTCAGTTAAAATAGTGGGATTGCACAGATGTCATTTAGGATGAATTTTAGCCTGCACAGTTTTTTATAATTGACAATGGTGTAAGAGAGAGAGAGAGCCCAGCTTCGCTTTTAGAGCTCAGGCCTGAGCTTACAGGGCTGGCAGTTAGGGAAAAAAATGTTTTATTTGCACATAATCTGGATAGCACTGAGAGGTAATAAACATGGAGCCATACAATGTCATTTTTAAGTAGTGTAATGTAATGGAAAAATATTTGAGTCACGTGGTGACGTGTCCTTGAAGAAGAGTGTTTAATGGTAAAGGTAGATGTCAGAAAGTCAAGGCTCCATAGTTCCTTTTCTTGCTCTTCCTCTGCCTCACTGTGACTTTGGGAAGCCATCTCAATTTCTGCATGCAAGTTTCTTCGTCAGTATACGTGTGTAATTAATAAATAGCTTCTTTGCACAGGGTTAATATTTTTTAAGTGCTTAAATTCCTCAAATGAAAGGCAGCAAAAAAAGTGCAAAGTAATATAATTATAAGCAAGACTAACTTGCATAGTACTACTGTCATTCAACTAAAACGTTTTCATTTTCCTAATAGATCCTTACTATGGAAAGCATAGTTGCTATAGCCTGTGATTGTATACTTTCATCACTGGATTCCCTTTCCAGAGTTGTAGTTTAGTCTTTTGAAGATTTTGTTTTAGAAATCAGGGAAGATATTTGCAAGCCTCTTTCCCGCCCTCCCCCCTTAAGTCAAAGATCTTTCCACGGTTAGTTTACTTGTTTTAACAGTGATTTCATTTGCAAAGAAGAAACATATTTAACCTGCACTCAATTAGCTGAATTGATAACACCTGTTTGAACAATTGGCAAGATAGATTTTTACAGCTGGGCATCCTAAATATTTATCATCTCAGTTTAAAGTCAAGAAAAAATAAATTATGAGGGTAAAGAAACATCAGTCATATGTTATGTGTTACCATCTTATTCGCCATCCAGTGTTCAATAAAGATTTTTATTTTTAGTATCATCAAAGAAAGTGGTTTTTAAAAATAAAGTATGAGACTCAACAAAGTCTAATAGACAACAAAAGATGTTGTCTATTAGAATAAATAGATTGGGGGATCTGTAAATATCACCTATATCTGGGCTGAGCCAGGGGAGAGTGGGGGGTGAAAATACTCCCCCCACAGCCTTGCTGTAGCCAGCTTAAAAGTAGAATAAATGGGCTGGAGAAAAGTAATAACAATAGCATTAAAACACATCTACAGCAGACCTGAGAATTGATAGACTGTACACACCCAAAAATGAATTTCACGATAGAATGCATTGTTTCTATTTTGATCTCCGCTAGTCATAAAAAAAAAAAAAAGAAAAAAGGTCATCTATATGGGCAGGTAGAGTATTCTGTGAAATGCTTTGATCAACAGGAAAGCGTACCGCAAGTGGTGAGGAAGAGTGGACCAGTGCTTAGGGTGCTCGCCCAGGGCTTGAAAGACCTCGGTGCAGTTCCCTGCTCTACAACAAACTTCCTGTGTGACCTTTGGCAAGTGATTTAGTCTCCTCTCTGCCTCAGTTCCCATCTGTAAAAAGGAACCTTACAAGGGCATTGTGAGGCACTGAGATACCATAGTAACAGGCTGTATAAATACAGTCCATGGATAGAAAATGTTGGCAAATTGAAGGGTTTTAGAAGTGTTGATATAAGCACTGCCTGATTAATGACTTGAGCAGCTGTTATGCTGGTGAACCAACCTAGAAGAACTATCTAGATCAGTGGTGCCCAAACTTGTCCTGTCATCTTCCCCTCCTCCCAGTGATGGAACCTGTCCGTGCCACCATTACTGCCTAGTTGGCTCAGCAGAGGAGGTTGGGCTGATAGCAGAGCTGGAGGCAGAACTGGGGGTGGGAGAGGAGCTGGGGCTCCACACAGAGCTGCCTGGAGGCGGAGAGGGAATGAGGGCGGAGTAGAGCGGGGGTGGAGTGGAGCTGTAGGTGGGGCTAGAACTTGCGGCTGGGAACGGAGCTGTGCTGGGGGCGGAGTGGAGTTGCATCTGGGGCCAGAGTAAGGCTGGGGGTAGAGCAGGGGGCCGAGTGAAGCTGCGGCCTTTCTCCTCTCTTTGCTCTCAGACAGACAGACAACAGACCACACCAGATAACTGAAGGGACTGGGTTATCTGCATACACATACGTGGATAGACAGCTTTGTCAAAGTTAAAAAAGGAAATATTTCACAGCGTATTGGGGGTTGTTTCACAGAGAGGGTAATATTAAATGATAATACATTTAAAAATCACATACAGTTGGCATAGTTTACCCACTCATATGTACTTCATTAAAGCCAATAGGAAGTGCAAATGCTCAGCCTTCCTGAAAATCAGGCCTTGGAGCTAACTACGGATTTAGCTTCTGATTCTACATTCTGATCCTCACTGTTGGACTGATGCAGAATTGAAGGCTTGTGTGTCTACCTTACTTATTCAAGCCCTCTACTGGTCCTCTGCCACCACAGGCTGGTTTGCAATTTGGGAAAACAAGGATTTGATCTCAAGGTATCAGGAAGTGGCAGGTCCTTGCAGCAGTAAAATATCAACTTGGGTCCATTGTTATGGGAAAGTATATTAAATCATATGGACACTCTGAAGGAAAACAAGAATCCACATGACCAGCTAATCAGTCAGTAACATCTTTAGTCCTAACCATTGTCTGGGTGTGCTCAGGCCTGACAACTCTAAGAATGCAGGTGCCAGCCAAAGTTTGTTTCTAATAGCACATATTAAAAATAAAATAAAATAAAATAAAAGTTCAGTAGCTTTGTTGCACTCTGTTTTAAAAGAATACATTGTATTCACTTAACAAAGCTTAGAAGCTAGATTCGTATGTTCATATTTAGCAAAAATATTTTATTCTACAAAGTAGATTATGATGGTGAACAGGTGTGAACGGAACATGCAAAATCAATTATTCTTTTTATAATACATAGTATTTGTATTATCAGTTTTGATTTTTGCAGTTTTCTTGGGGAAAGGCGACCTGACAGTGTCAGATCTACTGACTGAACACCCAAAGTCTGGTTACTGCGGGTGGCAGAGGCGGGAGGCGCCAGGTCATCACCCGTGCCATCCCCTGCTCAGCCAGAG
The DNA here is from genome assembly GCF_965140285.1 of Lepidochelys kempii. Classification (NCBI taxonomy): domain Eukaryota; kingdom Metazoa; phylum Chordata; order Testudines; family Cheloniidae; genus Lepidochelys; species Lepidochelys kempii. The sequence goes on from NC_136388.1 coordinate 72,921,903, forward strand.
CACCTCCTACCTGCATCGGGTGGCTGCAGCTTCCAGCTCCGCAGGTGAGTCCCTCCTGACCTGGGGGAGAAGGGGAAAAACAGCAACCAACGGGGGAGAAGGGAAGGGGAGTGGACGGGGGGAAGAGGTGGGGCAGGGCAGGATCTGGGCAGGAAGAGGCAAAGCAGGGGAGGTTCTAGCACTCCTGCCAGAGTGTCCAGTTTTTAATTATTACCAAGTTGGCAACCCTCCCAAAACAGATTTAAATTTAAATTGGACTAATTTCTTCTTTCATCTCCCTGTTTTCTGCCTAGGCAATAAAACAAAATGTATAGTGTTAATTGACACCCTCCCCAGTTGTGAGCCTAATTGGGGCAAAATAGGTAAAAATTCATAGTGTTACAATAACCTATAACAATGTTGATGAGAAATGGTGTGAAAGGGAGAGAAACAGACTAAATTAGTCTAAACAAAAAAGTTTACTGCTATAACTCAGTCTGTGTTAAGATTATGCCTGATAAATAAGAACAATATTAGACTGGAAATCAGTGAATCAAACTTGGTGTGTTGGAAATTAGGCCTAATTGGTGGACAAAATAAGGAGGGGTTGTGCTATTCCACTACACACTCCCCTTTTGGGTTGTCAGAAAGAGAGTTTGGGGAGAAAATTAGCAGATGCAAACATAAATGCTGGCATACTGAAACATGGGAGAACAGGAAGGTACAAGTTTCACCATAATGGGTGCCACCCCCACTGTCTTCTGGAATCCTGGGATCCACTGTGACACTGTTGTGACTTTACTGTCTTTATCCTGAGATGTCCTGACCAGTCTGGGCCAGAGAAAGGGACCCAGATGGGATAACCTGGGTGAAATCTGGGATGAGACTTCATTACCCACCCCCATGTGTCCATTTCCCTCCACACCTCACTTCTTCGCTTCCTCTTCTTTTGCTTTATGTTTAATAAGAGTCTGGCTTAACTGTCAAAGACTGTATATTTTGCAATGCTGAAAGCCAGTGCCCTAACTAGCCCAACTCTACACATTTGCCAGGTTTCGGTGTGGCTTATAAGATTGTGTGCTGTGCTTGTGCTTTTCTAGCAGTAAGGTTGCGTGCCATCTTAGCGTATGTACAATGTGCCTCGGGTGGCACGTGACCAGAATTCATGACCAAATTTAGTCCTCTGGTTGGATCATTAGCATCCCTGGCTTGGGGCGTGAACTGAGGGGTAGTGCGACATGAACATTGATCCATGCCCGCCAGGTTGCAAGTGAAAGTCAACACCAGAGACAAAAGCTGCATTTTCTATCCTTGCTGGTCTCTTCTTTTCCTTTTGTGTGTGTTTGTCTTCCCTGTCTCTTAGGAAACAGGATCAGAGTTTAACAGCAGCAATAACCCGTTTCAATTGACTTCACTTTTCCCTTATGAGGACAGTTATTACCATCTTTGATACTATTTAAGAGACTGTAAAAACTTGTAGAAACTCTCTACAGCTGTAAGGAAAGGGAACAAGGAATATGTTTAAAATGACAGCCTTTTTAATACTTTAACTGTTTTTCCCTTTTTTTAATCTTTAATAAAAAGGTTGAGTGGTTTTATAATGGTGTTCGGCATGGTGCTAAGCAGGCTGAGGTCTCTATATACCAACCCCCAAACTTTGTTTGAAACTGTTTAATGTTGGGCAGTTACAGGATCATTTTAATACCTTGGCTTTTTGGGCCCATATCGTCCATTGAAAATAATATAACAATAAAACAAACACAAGAATTTTTCTAACTTTAAATTTGGGGGTGGAGGGATGCGTGAGTGTGTGTGTGTGTAGGTGTTCTTGCTGATTTTTCCATTTCTATTTCCTTCCATTTCTTCCTTCCCTGTTTGTCCCTTTTCATCCCTCACTTTTATCTTCTCTCCATCTTGTCTTTTTTGTTGTTCTCTTCCTGTTACCCTGTTTCTGTTTCAATTCCATCTTCCACTTATCCTCCACTCTGTCTTCTTCCTTAGATCCCCCCCTTTTTTGTGTGTACCTCTGCCTCCAGTTATTAGTATAATATCTCATTTATACCAACAAAAATGTTCTAGGTACCTAAAAGGAAGACTGTGGTCCATGCTCAAAGAATTTAGATTCTAAATTTAGATATGATATAAGGAACTGCAGTGACAAATAAGCTAGGGAGGAAGTGGGGCAAAGAAGATCAAAGTTTACATCTGTATGATACTTATAACTCAGTTTAGGCATCTCCATGTCATAATGATTAATTTAAGAGTTTTGTTTATTTGTTTTGGTTGTTTGGTTTTCTGTTGTTTTTTTAAGAAGTTGGGAAATTGACTTGACTCACTATGGGCAGAAGAAATAAGTTCTCAGGAGCATTTAAATGAAGAGAAGATAATGCAGCTGTTCCTTAGAGGGCTCACGCCATCCCCAAAAGGGGCTGCAGAGATCCTGAGTGTGCTGGGGATGCCATTTGGTTCCTGACAGCATGACATCTGCAAGGCCATGATGCAAGGAAGATGTAACTTTGCTCTACAAAATGGTGTCTTCCATGTGGCGTGACCTCACATGTACAGTGTGTGCAAGGTCACACTGTGGAGGATCCTGTATGCTTTTTGGGGTCCCGGGAAGAAATAAGTCATTAAAATGGGCTCATATTGGCAGAAAGTTTGGAAACCGCTGGGATACTGACTTATCCCAAAGCTTGGTGCACTCCCCTGGGAGTGGGGGAGACTCAAGTTCAAATCAGTCCCCCACATCAGGCAGAGGGGACAGTTAAACCTGGGTCTCCCACATCCTGGGTGAGTGATCTAGCCACCTGGCTAAAAATTATAAGGCGGGCTCTACAACCTTCTCCTGTTTTGTGAGGAGTTAGGTATGTTCAGACAACTCGTCCTGGGTTGGGCCCCACACATGAGATAGGCAGGGGAATGCCTAATTTGAGGATCCTGACATGAGGCATGAGGTAGGCATCCAGGTGCTAGACTGAGGTGGCTGTCCCCGTGCTCACTTGCAGAAATGTGGGAGCCAAGGGGCTTTAACAGTAGAAATGGAGGTACCTTTAGAGTTAGGCCTCAGCTGAATGCTGGGTTTTGAGGCTCTCAGTTGCGCCTAAACACTGGACTTAGGCACCTACATACTTTTGTGAATTTAGCTCTTAGGCATATTTGAAAAAAATACCCCCAAATGTCATGTTAAAATGCTGTGGAAGCTGAAAATACACATATAGCAGGTTAAGGGGAAAAAACATTACAGGGAAGTTGTAACTGACACCAATAAGCATTACAAACCCAAGAATTCAGAGTTAAAGTCAAAAGAAATTATGGAAATGCATAGTCAAGGTTCCCAACTGTACCTGATATCATGAGGAAAAAATCTGAAAGAAATATACCCTCTCTCTTTAAAAAATAATTTAATCTACTGTGAGACCAGAAACCACAACATGCATTAATCATAATTGTATCAATATTGCATGGCCTCATGAGCAGATTTAAGGATTGGGGGAGGAGATTGGGGTTTTTTTGTTTTTTGATACCTCAATTATGCATTTCCATGCCCTAATATGTTAAAAAAAATTTTAATAGTGTAGCTATTTCTTTGGTTGAATCAATCATATTTGTTTTTACTCAATGACTACAGCTATTCTTTGGTTAGCATCCATGTGTTCAGGTTTCCTAGTTGAACTTATTCTATTAGCAGGCAACACTCTTCATTTTGGTATGTTTCTATATTATTCTGTAAATCTCTGCAGAAAGATGTTGACACAGTTAATTTTCTTTTAAGTAAAGCCAGACTAACTGGTTTTTTCTATACTGTTTTGCACTATTCCCTATGGACTGGGAAAATTAAGATTTTAAAGCCGTAATCTTTTCAACTAATAATGGGACTGAAAGCTAAGTAGTGTTCTGAAGAAATAGTTCATTTTGTCTTATCCCTCAGTTTAACATGAAGTATAACAGATATACCTTTGGCACTTGGTAATTATTTTTTTCCACTGTGTGACTCAAATTCTTTTATTGGACAGGTGATAATTATTTATTTTTAACAGGTGAAAATTTAGTATTTTTAGAAGGGGGGAAAAGGAGAAAAAATGTAGACTTTAATGCGATGGCTCTAATACAATGGGAACAATATTAAGTATTGGAGGGCACCAAATACGAATCCCTGGAGGACTCCAGCATAGTGCAAGAGAAAGGAGAAGGAAGAGCAAGTGAGAGAAACATTGAAGGAGTGAGTTAGAGAGGTAAAAGAGAACTAGGAGGCAATGAATAGTGGGAGCACACGGAAGATAAGGAGATTAGGAAGCATGGTGATCATCTGTGCTAAATGCAAGAGAGAGATCATGGGTGGATTAGTACACAACAGAGGCCGTATGATTTGGCCAGGATTTAGTCATTGGTGATCATACTAAAAGCAGGTTCCACTTGTGTAGAGGGGCTGGAACCCAAATTTAAGGAAGTTCAAGAGAAAACCAGAGGAGAGGAAGTCAAGACAGTGTTCTCAGAACACATACCAAACAAAGGTGTTTGCCAATAAAGGGGAGAAGGGCAATGGAGAGGCAGGTATAGCAGAGAAATCTATTATTATTTTTAAATAAATGGAGTAATGAGTATTCTTTTGAAGAGAGTATTTAATGTGCTAGAGAATAGGATTTAGCTGAAGATGGGGGAGAAGAGGTGGGCAAGGACAGTAGAAGGAGGAAATGTGGCTTTGGCAGAAGGATGAAAGATTAGAGGTAAATTGCTGCAGGGCCACTTCAGCTATCAAGAGCAATGAAGAGGGTTGTGCAGCGTGTGTAAGAGGAAGTGAGAGCTTTCATTGAATTGTGTTTGTTTTATACTTGCAGAAATTGCATGGGCAGAGTTTGAGTGGGAAGAATTTCAGTAGAGAGCTTTAAGTAGAGGAGGTGTAAAGGGCATATACCCTTGTTGAGGAAAATAGAGCTGTTTGATGGAGCAGATGCAGTAGAGACCAGCTTTATAGTGGAGGGATACAGCTTGATCCCAGGATATTCTTCCGTGGTGCTCACCAGCATGGGAGCAGGAGCATCTGATCTAATTTCTTCATGCCTTTCATTATTTGATATATTTTTATTATGTCCCCCCTTTTTCATCAACTTTCTGAAGTAAGCAATCCCAATCTTTGCAACCTCTCTTCATATGAGAGGTTTTGCAGGCCCCTAATCTTTCTGATTGCCCTTCTCTTAACCCCCTGTACTTCTGCATTAACATTTTGAGACCAGTACTGCAAATAAGAGGGAACCACCAATATATATAGTGCCAATATAATTTTTTCCATATTCTTCATCAATCCATGTGCAGCCTAAATCTTTGCTTTTTTTGGTTACAATTGCATATTGAGAGAAGGTCTTTTTTGGCCTACAGTGATATCCAGGTTCCTTTCTCAAGTTTATACAATTAATTTAGAATCCTCTAAGATGTATGAGCAGTACAGTATTTTTTCCTACAATATAAATTGCTTGCATTTATCAACATTGAACATCATTTGCCTTTAATTTTAACCCATTCACCTAGCTTGGTTAAGCACCTCTGAGGTTTCATGTCCGGACTTGACTAACCTAAATAACTTTTTGTTATCTACCAATTTTGTTAATTCACTGCTCACCCCACTTTTAAATATATTAAATATGAAAATCTAAATAAACAATACCTGCACAATTCGGCAACAGATTTTCAGTAGCTTTACGTAGGGGTCTTGCACCTACTGACAGAATTGGTCCGCTAAAGGGCCTAGACTTATTCTTACGTGTGATCAGCAGCAGTTGTCACAAACTTGTAGTTGTGGAACTGGAATGTCACTGTTCCTCTGCCAGTCTCAGGGCTGGAGTAGAAGCCACATATATCCGTGGAGCTGCCCTGCACCTAAGTTACAGCTGTGGGTCCATTTTGTTCCCCACAACTCTTATAGAGTTCCGCATGCACAGCCAATTTACTCAGGTGTTGTGAATAGAGGAGGCTGAATTCCACATTTTGAACATATTATTATTCTCCATCAATGATTTTCTTGCCTTGTCATTTCTTGGATAAGAAGCAATTTTTAAATGTGTTGTCAGATCCATCCCTTATGCAATAAAAAACTAAAAATCTGTGTCTGATGACATACAAGATGTCCAGATCTGCACTGGCTCATTCTCTGCAATCTGTTTACAAAAGTTAAAGAAAACAGCAGAATGGGTTGATGTTTAGAAAGGTGCTTTGTAGAATGCTAAATCATTTGTGGAAAACTGAAACACTAAAAATTGTTTTGTTTAATTAAACAAGAGTTTTCTGAGATTTTTAATTAAATTCCAAACTAAAATGTGCCCCCCCCATTTTAAAATAAATTGCTATTTCTAAATTACAGTATAAAACAAACTTATCGCAGAGATCTTTTTTCCCTTATTTAAAATATGATTAACCAGAAAGTGAGATACCTCTATGGAGTTAAAATGGTGTCTGTATCAGAATATATTCAATATAAAGCATGAGAGGTACTATGTTTCAATAAATATTTTTCCAATAGCATTTGTATTAGTCTCTCACCTAGAATGCCTTTATGCAATTTAAATTCCTTTTAAGACTTCTCTCTATCACAAATATAAATTAATGTTCTCATTTAAAAAAAACTCTGCCAAAATTTTCAAACTTGACTGCCTTGATGTTAGACTTCAAAATCATTGGTCTGATATTTTAAAGATGCTAAGTGCACTAACTTCCACTGATTAAAACCTCTGAAAAACAATTCACCTATTTTGGTGCCATTTTTAACATCTCATTAAGCTGCAGGCAATTGGAAATTATTAAATAAGTCTTTGGAAATGCTGTTAATGAAACAAGCCCAATTATAAGAATGTATGCTTTTCTGTGTATGCCTCCCTTATCCACTATAAATGTTTTGCCGTTTCAGTAGCATGGCCATAAATTTCTTGCATTATATGAGAGCTGGGCTCACCTCCACTTTTTTTTCTATGCTGTTCATAAGGACAATGAAAGGTTTCATGATTGTTTTTCTGTATTCATAAAAACAATCAGCCAAAACCTCAAATAGATGGGAGCAACATGAATTGACACTGGCTCCTTGTTACATGAAAGGTCAATGCAAGACCACTCCCTATTACTTAGTGCAACTCATGCCTTGCTTATTTAGGCTGTATAAGGCGCCAATATTTTCTTATTAACCTACTGCCTTCTAAAATAGCTGTTTTGATCTGTATGAAACAGCTGTCCTCTTTTACAGGTGAATTGATTTTTTGACTAGTCATAGATATAAATCAAATGTTTTGAGGTTCAATCTGGTTGCATAAGAACAGAGCAATCAGGATTCTTATGCAAAACATATCCAGATATCTTGATTCTGCAAAATTTGATTGGGAATCTCGCAAGAGCAGGGTTTCTGATGAAATTTCCCTGCCAGAACCAGGAAATGCAGAGGTACCCCAAAATGAAAAGTAATTGGGAAAAAGTTTTCTAGACAATGTTGAGGATAGCGTGGATATGTATTTGAATGAGTTCACCTATTCCATCTAAACGTGGGACCTGATCCAGCAACTAATAGGACTGTTGGAACTAATGGCTAAAGGATCAGGCCCTAGATAGTTTAGTGTATTACTGAAACTGTAACATGAACTGGTAGAGCTGTATCTGTTGTCCTGTTTTTAGTGCTATCAAAAATAAAGTATCATGTCAAATTCTGAAACAAACCAAACCAAATGGGCTGTGACACTGCCACTGTAACATCAAAAAATCAAGACATGACCCTGATCTGTTTAGTTAATTAATGGCCACAATTTCACGGATAACAGCCAAAGCCAACAACCAGTTTCCTGACCATATAGCACGTTCAATGTGTAGTTCTTATGATAGGCATAACATCCTGTCAGACCCCAAGATGACAGAACATAACCATATAATATAGAGATAGAAAAGACAAATTAGGGCCCAGTTAATCCTGTATATTTGCTAGCGTTTGTTTGATACTGGTGACATAAAAGATCAATCTGCCCTGATCAATAGGATTCCCCCATACAAGGAATTGGACTCTGATTATCAGAGACCTCAAATCGGTGCACCATCGTAAAGCCCAGCTCATAATGCATCCCTTGGTCCACTCAGTCCCTCAGGTTTGAGAGAAGATATGGAGCCAGCCATTCAACCGGAACCATAATGGACTCTTGCCAACCTCTGTTTTCACCAAACAAACAAAAATTTAGCATCCCAAAAGAGTGACTATTAGATAGTGAAACAAATAGCACGCTGTCATAAATATAAAGGGAAGGGTAAACACCTTTAAATCCCTCCTGGCCAGAGGAAAAACCCTTTCACCTGTAAAGGATTAAGAAGCTAAGACAACCTCGCTGGCACCTGACCAAAATGACCAATGAGGAGACAAGGTACTTTTAAAGCTGGAGGGGGGGCGGGGAACAAAGGGTTCTCTCTGTCTGTGTGATGTTTTTGCCGGGACCAGAGCAGGAATGCAGGTCAGAACTTCTGTAAAGGGTTAATAAGCAATCTAGTTAGATATGCGTTAGATTCTGTTTTGTTTAAATGGCTGATAAAATAAGTTGTGCTGAATGGGATGTAGATTCCTGTTTTTGTGTCTTTTTGTAACTTAAGGTTTTGCTTAGAGGGATTCTCTATGTTTTGAATCTGATTACCCTGTAAGGTATTTACCATCCTGATTTTACAGAGGTGATTCTTTTACTTTTTCTTTAATTAAAATTCTCTTTTAAGAACCTGATTGCTTTTTCATTCTTCTTAAGATCCAAGGGTTTGGGTCTGTGTTCACCTATGCAAATTGGTGAGGATTTTTATCAAGCCTTCCCCAGGAAAGGGGGTGTAGTGCTTGGGGGGATATTTTGGGGGGAGATGTTTCCAAGTGGGCACTTCCCCTGTTCTTTGTGTAACACTTTGGTGGTGGCAGCGTTTAACCTAAGCTGGTAAGAATAAGCTTAGGGGGTCTTTCATGCAAGGCTGCACATCTGTACCCTAGAGTTCAGAGTGGGGAAGGAACCTTGACACAAGATAACCCTGTATGAGGTCCAACCAACCAGTCTAACTCAGTGTAACTACTTGCATTGCTGTATACATGCTCTAGGGGAAGGCAAAACACACACACACAAAACAAAATAAACAAAGCCAACCAGCTGTGGTGAGGGAAAATTCCTTCCAAACCTCAAAACTAGCAATCAGAAAGAGTCCTATGTACACCAGAAAGTCACACTGCCAAATTTACTGTGCCACCATGAAAAACTTAGCCGCCTCCAATATATAATGGTACATTGTACCAACATACCCACCTCTATTGTTATATCTGAAGCCACAGCAAACAAAGAGGAGACAGAGTTACTCCAGGTTCCTGTGCATAGGCACTGCACTCCCTCACCCAAGTGTCCACAATATAAACCCCAGGAAATGAACAAAGCATCACAGCCATGAGAGCCAGTTGAGGCTTAACGGGCAATTACAACCTAGATCTTTCCCCTTGGTAACTCACCATAATGTGATCCCCTTCCAAGTTGGTAGCTCCAAACAATTTAAAGAATCAACTAAAAATAAATTAAACAGTGATTGGAGTGTAAAAAATGTGAGATTCCAATTTTTAAAAATTCCTCCCACCACTTACAAATGATGAACATTTAAAGACCATTTTGTTCTATTTCACGTTTCTACCCAAAGTGAATGTTTACAGCCAAGTTATAAACCTTTGAAAATTACCCTTAACTGCAATTGCACTTAGCAGGAATTGTTAGAACAAAATGTGTTCGAACTGCTATCCAAAGGTCTACATTTCTTATCTTGAAACATAAAGCCTAGAGTGGCACACATTTTGGCATCTAGGCTGCATGATTTTCAAGTCTTTCCAAGTTTCCACAGTCCAAAAACTTTATTTGTGACATAAGACATGTTTTTATAGGGTTTGATGAATTTCCTTTTGGGGATGGGGGCATGCAGTGGTTTCGGGTAAACTGTCAGTTCCTAGCTATCTCTTTGGTTTGTGTCCATCTCTGGACTGTAATAGAACAGTAACCCTCTTTTCATTTTTTGTCAGTAATAGTCCAAAAATCAAAATAGATGGTTAGGTTTCTTATTGGTTGGATTTTTTATATATGACCTGTAAATGATAATGTAATTTTACTATTTTCATGTTATTTTTGAAAAAGCTGCATGTCATAGTATTTTAAATGTGTTTTTACAGAATAATGATAGCAAAGGGGGGCATGTCTGCATTCCAGTGGTAGGTCACATGTAGGTTAAAAGAAGGAACAAATATACATTCTGAATCTCTATCTTGACTGCCTGCCATGGGAGCGATGAGATCTAAATATTCAGGTCAGGCATTCTGTACTGAATTAGTATCTAAAATATACCCCTCAATTCAAACTAGAGGTCTTAAAAATATCACAAAGCTGGGCAATTCATCCACATGGTATGAGAGGTCATTTACTGAAAAGGTAAAAGTATAGGGTGAGGTAAAAATAGATCACGGGCCTTGAACAGATATGACTTGTTAAATCCAAGCTCCTAGTTTGAGCCTCAAAAATCACGTTCCATTTAGTGATGTATATACATATGTAAAGCTCCTTCTAGGGCTTTACATAAGGATGTGTAACAATAATCTCTGCATCAATCATTGACTCAATACAATTTTCATTTCTAAAGTGCTTTTTACACAAACACCTTAGGGTGCTGTGCCAAAGTATATATAAAATGCTAAAACATTAAAGAACCAAGATATACTCTATGGTCTCCTATTTGTAATTGATGGCTTTTCTCCTTTACAATAAAAACATCTATGCAACTGTTTACCTATTTCTTCATGCATCCCTTTATGCATCTTTATGCATTTCCACAAATTATCTATCCACGGGTTTTCCACAAAATACACAGGATGTTCCTCTAAAAGACATGGCTTTTGTAATGTTTCAAAGAAGCTCTCTAAGGAATAATATTCAGTACAAAATACTAAATTCTACTAATCTGGCATTATATTATTAATTCTTTGACGCACTGTGAGTATATCCATGTTAGTAATTATAGGAATTTCTGAGTGATTCAACTTGTTGAAAATCGAATGACTATTTTGTTTCTGCAGCCCACAATGCTGCTGTTAGTTTGTGAATATTCATTCTTTTGTTTGTTTGTTTGTTTGTGCTTAATGAAAAGATTCAAAAGGCTGTGAACAATTACATTAGCTTATTAAGTTAGTTTTCTCCCCAGATCGGCCATATGGAATCCATTAAGGAGGTATATTTTTGTATAGCTGTTCGACTAGAGAAAAACAAAATACTTTGTACTTTACAGGATACCAGATTATGTCCAAAAGGATAATATTAGGTTAAAATTATAAAGATCCAGAGTGCAAAATTCAGATAAAGAGATACTTCAATAGGGGCATGTTTCCATTCCAGGGGGGAAACCCACCTTAAACTCCATGAGGTCACTGTATGCAGTGTGCTCTGCATGCTCCTTTCAAGGGGGAAAGGGCTTGCAAAGCATGTAAGAGGTGTGGACTGGAGACTCTGCAGAGCCCTAAACTCAGAGCAGATTCCAGGCTCCATCTGTGTATGTCTGAGCTGCTCCCAGCTCTCCACATTTCCCAGCAGTACAGTTGTTACTACTAAGGCTTCTTAGGAGTTGCTTTGCCACAATAACTAAAGGGAATTGAAATCTCTATTAAAATGCATTAACTCTGCTATGAGTATCTCAGTAAGGCAAATTCCACCCTAGGGGTATCTTCCTAATCTAGGCCTCTGCCTTACTCCCATTACAAGGGCACCAGTAGGTACATGGATAAACTAATGCCTGTCTCAGCAGCATCAACTATGTAATCTGTCAACCATTGAGAGGAAAATGTCACAAAGTGTAGCTACTACTCACCGGCTCTGATCCCTATCCAAGTATGGATCTGGGAAGCCATGTTTGTGCAGAACGGGTGCAGAGGGATTTCCACTGATTCACAGGATGGAGACACAACCAATTTATCTAGTTTCAGATTTGTTCACTTGACTAACAGGTAACAAGGTGTCACATGTGCTGGATTGGGACAAGCATATGGAGTAATATTCATATGCCTGAATATTGATCACATCATCATGGATAATTCATGGTTCTAGTCTTAATAGGTAGCAGGTTTAAAACAAACACAAGAAAGGTTTCAGAGTAACAGCCGTGTTAGTCTGTATTCGCAAAAAGAAAAGGAGTACTTGTGGCACCTTAGAGACTAACCAATTTATTTGAGCTTTCGTGATTTGTGCTGGAAATGGCCCAACTTGATTATCATACACATTGTAAGGAGAGTGATCACTTTAGATAAGCTATTACCAGCAGGAGAGTGGGGTGGGAGGAGGTATTGTTTCATGGTTTCTGTGTATATAATGTCTTCTGCAGTTTCCACAGTATGCATCCGATGAAGTGAGCTGTAGCTCACGAAAGCTTATGCTCAAATAAATTGGTTAGTCTCTAAGGTGCCACAAGTACTCCTTTTCTTTTTGCAAACACAAGAAAGTGTTTTTTCACACAATGCACTGTCAACCTCTGGAACTCCTTGCCCGAGGGTGTTGTGAAGGCCAATACTATAACGGGGTTCAAAAGGGAGCTAGATCAATTCATGGAAGATAGGTCCATCAATGGCTATTAGACAGGATGGGCAGGAATGGTGTCCCTAGCCTCTGATTGCCAGAAGCTTGGATTGCGTGACAGGGCATGGATCACTTGATGATAATCTATCTGTTCATTCGCTTTGGGGCACCTGCCATTGGCCACTGTCAGGATACTGGGCTTGATGGACCTTTGGTCTGACCCAGTATGGCCGTTCTTATGATAAGGTTGTGAATCTTGGAAGTGCCCTCAAATGTAGTAAGTTCTATAAAAAAATTATGGATAGGACAGGCTTGAGGAATCTTCACGCCCCTTCTTTGTGTCCTGTTGCAGGAGAAGTGGAATTAAGAGGCTTGTGCTGAGATTTTGAGTAGCAAACCCTATTTTCGTGCACACACTGGCTCTATGGTTCAGGACTGGATTAACCAAAAGTCACATTAAGCTCATGGCTAGAGCTCCAAACTTAAGATCATGTCACACCAGCATGTGATCCTGAAATCCACAAGGGACAAGCTCTGTTGAGGCAGATTGCTTCTCCCACAGCCACCAGGAAAGAGAAGAGAGTCTGCATGCCTTCTTGTCAGTTCTTTTCCACACCATCTGGCCATGCCTTACCACGTAAGCTCCTGGGGAGACTGTCAGCCAAGGGACGAGTCGAGATCAGCCACCCCTGCAGCTGGGAAGAGGGAGGGCTCTCAGCTCTCACTGAAGTGGGAAGGAGAGCCTCACTGTTACATGTAGAGAGGGGAGCCTGAGCTTCTGCAGCTGCCAGTACTTGAGGATGATAGGGTTTTGCTGGCTGATTGCTCCTGGGCTGGCTGAACAGTGGGGAGGAAAAGAGGAGCAAAGTAAGAGAGACACAGGAAGTCACTTTCTTAAGGAGTTTTATGACAAAATGTTAAAAACATATACAGCATTGTACCAGATTTTCATTACAGATGTTAATATGCATGGGCCCTAACCAAATTGCTTTGCAGGAAATCCTGAATTTGCACCACTCAAAAATGTGGGCTGATCTCACCAATCTGACCTTCTTCACAGATTTATTTCATACTATCGATCATTCTGATTCTTATCTGGATCAATTTGGTCTGAGAATTAAGATGTAAACCTGGGAAAAATAAGCTTCTTTATTAAATTTCCAGTACTCGTGGTTTCATCTGGGTTAGGCTGAGCAAATTTCCTATCTCAGTGTTTTACTATTTCCACTCCCAGCTAGAGCTCATGGGGCAGTTCCATTGATTGTGACTGAATTATGCCTCCTTGAACTTAAGATATTCATTCAGCCAAGCAGAGGCATGTGAAAGGTAGAAACAAAAGAATTACATGAAGGGTTGTTGTTGTTGTTGTTTTTAACTGAAAAAATATAGTTTGTTTCTGTTTGAAGGGTTCTGGTCAGTTTTTAATGTCTGAAATGTCTGACATATCTCTACTCTCCTAAATAAGTCAAACTCTTGCATTTGTCTGTTGAGAAAAAATGCACTCCTAACAATCTCATCTTACATGGCCCAGCGTGCACTTTTTCAGAAACGATAGCACTGAAAAATCTAATTTAGCGGCATCAATATTTGGTCCCATTCAGTGTAAAGTCTATTTTCATCTCCTAAACTAAAACTTTGTATTTTTAAAGTAATTTATGGAATGCAAAATTAATATTTGCAAAAATAAGTTTGAATTAGATTAAAATCAAAATCTATTTGCCTATCAAAATACATTTGTTATGGATTCTTTTTGGACTTGGATGACAGATTGATGTGTCAACAGTAAAAAGAGTTATAACCATCAATAAGTCTGTTATCTTTTATGACAGTGATTTACGACTACTATTCAGCATGTCTGTTAACATAACTTTCAGATTAGGCAACTATTGAAGGAAATATTCCATTGGGATAGATATCCAGCTGTACTAAGAGCGTCATTTGCAATATGCCTATTGGAGCTATGAAACATCTATGACCCCAACCCTCCAATGAGAACCAGGCAGAAGGACCCCCATCCTGCATAGACACCCATTGAAGTCATTTGTGCTCCACACTGTCTTGGGTAGTTCTCTTTGTAGGATAAGGGCCTAAGTTTGGACTTTGAGAACCTAAGAATTCCAGAATTTTTTGCCTGTGGGACATATTTGGAGTTCCACATTTGGTCAGTGATCAGCTCAATATCTGAGACTAGATTTAATATATTTGATGATAATCATGTGTATTCATTTCTATGTGCCTATGCCCAAAGGCCTTACCAAAAGATTAATAAATAGGGCACTACCCTGGACCATTGAACCAAATTCATATCACTGAATGCAGATTCATGGCCATAATTATTCTATAGTGGATCATCACTAAACAATCTAATTTACCCTGGTAGTTGCACTATTTCCCATTTTAAGTATAGGGAAAAGCACAATAAATTTAAATACCTTACACAGTAAACGTTTTTATTTATTTAGTGGAAAACCACTGTAAATAAGCAATTTTCTCAAATAAATCCAAATGGAAAAGCATGTGTCAGAGTGGGAGGTTAATTCTGAGATCAGAAATACAAAAAGCTCCATAGCATTTTTTGTACGAGATAAACTTTGCTAACTAGGCATAAAGATTTTTAACACATGCTTCTATTTATTCTTAAAGAACATAGTATCAACGGATGATCAGAAAGATTATTCCACAGTGGATTACTCCAGGTAGATAGTACTCTAACTGTATTTAAATTTGTTGTGCTATTTCCTATACTAAGCACCTTTCAGTGATATCAGTACTAGATATCTAAATAAATAGAGTGCACATGACTTGATTCATACTTCTCCTACAGGATGTGAAGAGAATGAGGTAGGGTTCTGTCTCACTGTAAACTATGGGAACATAGGATTTTTTTACTTTTAAAATAAGAATTTTGAAAAAAAGTCAAGAATTCAATTCTGAACTCCCATTATCTTTGTCAGAAAACATTGCCATTCCCCCAAATAATTAATATATTGCTCAATAAAAAATTTTCTGGTTGGGGGGTTTGCTCCAAAATAAGACCTTTTCCATCACTTTATATATTTGATCAGTCCCTCAAATTCCAAGGCTGAAAGTGAATATATGGAATTAATAATTTAGATAGAGATTTATAGCCATGATAATAACAGAAAAATTAGAACCTTTCTAAAATTTCACTGGACATAATAATGTGCTGAATTTCAACAGTACACATGCAAATTTAGGGCCTGGTTTGCATCCCTTACTTAACAGGATTGGGCGTGTGGTTATAATTAAGTCATTTTTATTGGTTCTCAGTATTCCAAACTTTGTAAAACATTTACACTAAAATTAAATATTTAAATATTGGCGTTATCACTGACAAAATGGTTTTTATTTTTTTATTCCTGATTATGAAGAATTTTTGATGTACGGGAAATCTGGTGATTTACCATTTTAAGTTTTTTTGAGCCGAAAGTTTGGATCAAGCACTAGATATCAATGTGGTTTAGAAATGCTTTGGCATCTTTGGACCATTTTCAGTTATGTGCTACTTTTCCTAATATTTTTCTCTAAGCTCTGCTGGCATTAATAAAGGATTTCCTCATATTTTTGACTCTCCTGGCTATACTCCATGCTGAAAACTGTATCTGCATGCAGAACATAAGTTCAGTAATTGTATAATTGAAGATGACATGGCTCTTACTTGCTATGTCATAATGCCTTTTCTCTTTCAGGACACCAAACATCATGACTTGATGTTCTCTTCAGATTTTTGTACTCATTAACTTACTATTTTAATGAAGGAGAGCTAATCAATATGTATGACTGTTGATAAGATTAAAAAGTTGGAGTAATATTTAATATATGGTTACTTAATGAGAGAGACACTCTGGTCCTTCAAACATATGAAAGCCTTATATACTATTAAAGCTAATCCAGTGTTCCCAAGTTACAAATATATAATGAAAAATACAGTATTTCTCAGAGTCACAGTCTATGACTGAACTTAACTTCCATGGAAAGGATTACTTCTTATGACATCAGTGAGAAAATGGTAAAATGCCATATTGTGTTTGGGCTAATCACTCCAGATGCCAAGAAAGTGCTGAGTAAGGAAACTACCATAACATTGCAGTCGGCAACTGATATGGCCATGTCTCATGAAATTGCACAAGCATAAATCACAACAATGAACCAATGACTGAAATCTATAAGCGAACTCAAAACTGCATAAACTTTGTCAGGTTGGGTTTTGCTGTCAACATTTTTCCATGATCCACCTGCAGACTCATTTAACAGGAATTGGACATTTGTTACTACTTTTTTATATTTCAGCCTTCAGTGACACTACAGCACTGTAGTAATATCAACAATATTCTTCTTTTTAAAATACAATTGAACTAGATATGTTCATATTTTGTTTTGAAAATTTCATTTTTGTTCTGTCTTTTGCAAAAACTAGTGTAGTGTTAAGAGTTCTTCAGGCTAAAATACTCTGTGTTGACAAAAGGCCCAATGTCAATTACCATGAGAAGTAAAACACGAGGTGAAGAAGAAAATTGTGGTTTCCTATAGACAAAGATTGTTCTACTGTAATCAGCCTTCCAATCAGTTGTAGCAAAATTGAAAGATTACAACAGTGCATATGTGATTTATGAGAAGTTTTCGTCTTCAACACACCTTAAAAGTAGCATGACAATCATGTTATGTGGTAGTTGTCATAGTAACTATCAGTTTTTTACTAAATAATGTATAATTTGAAAGTTGTTATGGTAACACCCATCTTATTACATTAGCGGAGTAAATAATTGTGGGGAACTGACATAACTTAAACACTTGTAAGTTAAAAATTCATCAAAGCAGACTTAACTCCCCTCTGGTTAATGTTTTGGCTAGTTATGTATATTTAACTCTTTTTTATTGGGTACAAAATCACACTGCACATTTTAAGAATATAATATTCTTATAACACACAGATATTACAAGGTCACTCACCAACTCCAGATCATAATTAGTTGCCTCTCACAGAATATAACTACAGACTCTATTCCATATTCAAATCCATTGTAATTTCATGCTGCTTGAGAGTACTTTGCTTTGTAGCTGTGGGATTCTAGGATATAATACCGGAATACTTAGCACACAGAACACAATAATAAATACAGCTATTTTCCCTTTTCCTATTACCTTGCATCCTGAGTTTTTTATAAAGCATTTTACTATTAGTTTCTTCTTTCTTTATCAGTAAAAGAGCGCTGTTAATACCAATGTTACAATTTACTCCAAGTTAGGGGAGTTGGGTGCTATTCCCAAATCTGCTGCAGACTTCATATGACAGGGCAAGCCATTAAACCACTCTATGTATGCTTTAGTTGCCACATCTTTAAATTGGGGATAATAGCAATCTATGTCTAAGGGGTGATAAGAAACCAAGTCCATTAATGTTTGTGAAGTGTACACAAATAGAAGGCACGATAGAAAATGCAGCATAGTATTATGAGCTATCAGCATATACTGCAGGTATAGATTAAGCAATGAACAGAAACTGTTACAAAAATACTTTAAATGATACCTATAGGTAGGAACTCAAAAACTAGAGTTCAGTGCACTACCAAGAAATGTAACTTTCCCATAGTGTGTTAGCACAGAGTTTCTAAAGATCATAAACATTTGCTTAAGTTTTGGCATAAACCCCTTAAGTTTTTTTCTCATATTAGTGTCCTGCCAAACTGTTTTTTCCCTTTTACTTTTTAGAGTATAGACTTTAAAACTCTTGCCTGTGGGGATTTCTCAAGGGAAACTGACTTTTTCATTAAAAACCAATAGAAAGGGTAAATCTTGGCATCAAATTAAAAGACAATCACTTTATTTTTACTACTAAATTAATTATCTTCAAATGTTTCATTAACAGCAGATTTCTTATCACGAAAGTCAACTTCAGAATTGGAAACTGGACAAGTTTCTCTCTTTATCAAAGGAGAAAACATTTTTATGGCCCTTCCCTCCCCCTACCCCACCTTTGTCCTTTTAGAAGACTATAGCACCTACATTGGGATTCACAGTGAGTCTTAAAATCTTTTCTTTATTGTTTTTTAACTGGAGTTAGAAAATGTAATTCCAAAACAGCAGCTGATTCACCAAGCTGATTTTAACTAAAAATTAATTCCTGTGACGCATTGGGGAACACGCTGCTTCTGTTGCTAAAGAGAGAAACATCTACATAAAACGGTCTGTTCTTCAGCCAGTTCAATTCCAGAATTCCACTTGTGTGTGCGTATCCAGTGCACTGAAGACACAAAATTTTGCTTATCTGTCCCCGTCAGGGTGGCGTGCACACACTTCGGCACTCATAGTCCCTCCCATGGCTATTTAAGGGTAGCACCACTCTTACCCCCCTCAGTTCCTTCTCACCACTTGCGGCTTGAGTTGGAGCATTCTTTGTGGTATTTACCTCACTGTTTTTTTGTTAGCTCAGAGTTTTCTCTTTTGTTTTCTTTATGTAGTTAGTAGTAGTGTCCTTAGTCTTAAGTTAGTGAGTCTGAAGGTACTGAGGTGGGTCAGGGCGGCACCAGACTTAAATAGCCACATGAAGGGCTATGAGGGTCCAAGAGCACATGAATCGCTCTATTGGGTACTGCTAAGCCAAGTTCTCTAGCTTTTGTGCTCTGGGCATGCATACACCTGAGTACATGTCTACACCCATATCTCGAAGAACAATAGTTATACTATAGGTAAGTACCCTGGGGGGGGTTGTTTTGGGGGAGGTGTTTTTTGTTGGGATGGCGGTGTTTTTTTATTGTGAATGAAGAGAGGGATGCTACAGGTTTACTGAAAACTGTGAAGCTCAACATTTTCATTTCTAAGGGGCTTGTGTTAATCATTTTCCCCCTTCCGTTTGCATGTGTTCTCCTTCTGAGTTTTGCATTTTGCTTCATGTTTGCATGGACTAGAAAATGCAATAAGATATTTACCTATAACCACTGAGTTCTGTCTGATTTCAAGCTGAAACCATTTGAAATCATCGAGTTTCACATTGTTTCACTGTGAAAACATGAATCAGTCCAGATTCACTCAACACTTCGTTCAGGTTCACTAAGGGTATGTCTATACTGAAATTAAAAACCCATAGCTGGCCCATGCCAGCTGCTTCAGGCTAAGGGGGTGTTTAATTGAGCTGTAGACATTCAGACTCCAGCTGGAGCTTGGGTTCTGGGACCCTGTGAGAGGGGAGGGTCCCAGAACCTGGGCTTCAGCCCAAGCCTGAATGTCTACACTTCATTTTCCCCCTCAACTCCCTTAAGCCCAAGCCCCAGAAGCCTGAGTTAGCTGGCACGGGCTATCTGCAGGTGTTTAGTTGGAGTGTAGGCATACCCTAAAAGGTATGATCTGTTCTGTGTTTTGCGTGTGTAATGACACACCAACCTAGGACAGTTTTGCCTGGTTTCAGTTTTCATTATGAAAGTTTCTCACAACTCTGATGTTCATACTTACAAGTGTCCTTTCTAAAAATTTAAGAAATTTCTACATAATGTATGCAATCTAGTTGTAAATGAGGTGGGTTTTTTTCTGCCAACTCTTGACTTGTAGCATGGCTTGTATGTTACTGACAGTAGTTTGGGTAAATGGATGATTTATGTAAAAGACTAAGGAAAGGCTATCACTGATCACATTAATTTTCCAATTCTACTACCTATACTGTATCTTGCCTAACATTTTTAAAAGACAATTTGACTCAGCACACCCATACAAGGAAATGGTGGCAGATTCAGAGTCCAGGAGCTTGAATAACTAGATATTGCAGAAGCATCCCCACACTATATGCCTCTTAATGAGTCTCAACTCAGATTTGGAGGATTATCTCCAATATAGTGGTTTTTTGTAAATAATAAAATTGGAGGTGAAATTCAGCCCCAAAGGGCCAGTACAAATGCTATGCACCTATTAAGTTATTCCTAAATCTTTTTATTTTTTTTATTTTTTTGAGGACTTCTCTGAAATTTAAGTGGTCTATAGCCCTTGTACTGGCCCTCTACTCAGGGCTGAATTTCACCTTTAGAGATCACCTGGCTGCATTAATTATGCACTTTTAAGGTTACGTGGTCAGTAAGCATCAGTAAGGTGGTGGTAGAGACCTCACCTCATTCACTGCACAGGGACTGAGGCAAGGGCTCCTCAGGATTTGTGGGCTATAATTATACCTAGCAATTATGTGGGAGGGATAGCTCAGTGGCTTGAGCATTGGCCTGCTAATCCCAGGGTTGTGAGTTCAATCCTTGAGGGGGCCATTTAGGGTTCTGGGCACAATTGGGGATTGGTCCTGCTTTGAGCAGGGGGTTGGACTAGATGGCCTCCTGAGGTCACTTCCAACCCTGATATTCTATGAATCCATTTACCTTCTGCACATAGAGAAACAGATTAATCAAACATTCAGCCTTTACTGGGCACATGTTGTTGGCTCTTTTATAGGTGCTCGTATTAAAATGCCTACCTCAGCCCAGACTCACCTTCTGAACTGCCTTTGCTTCTTGTTCCTTCCCCTTATATTCTCCCAATTACCTCATTAGCTAAGTGATTACCACTCAGGCTCACAATGCCCCAACAGAAACTGTATAATGGCCTGCAGCCTTCTTCAGCCTGCAGCAATGTCAGTGATCAGAATGCTGCTGACAGTTCCCGGGCACAGACATCACTGGCTGATCAGGGGCAGGAGTCGACACTTCAATAGTAAAAGTGGGGATAGGTAAGAAGGGTCTTGAAAGTGAAGACAAGCAACTTGCCTTTAATATAACAGAGACAGAGGTGGTAGTGGAGGGATGCAAAGAGTTGAGGGGGGTGATCTGATCAAAGTGATAGCCTAGGAGAATGACTTTTGCAGCAGCACTCTGAATGGAAATGAGCCTGGCAAGACTGCATTTCTCAAGGCCTGAGAAAAGGATGTTGCAGTAATCAAGATGTGAGATGATGGAAGCCTGGACAAGAGTTTTAGCTGTGTGGATGGATAGGAAAGGTCATATCTTAGAAATGTTATACAGAAAGAATCTGCAAAGTTTAGACACCATCTGGATGTGAGTCTGTGGAGAGAGGTCCAAATCAAAGATGATGCCCAAGTTATGGGGCTGAGTGACAGGCAGGATGGTGGTGGTGTCCACAGTGATCAAGAAAGGAGGTGAGGGTGTGGGGGGGAGAGCTTGTGGGGGGGGATATAAGAGCTCAGATTTAGCCATGTTAAACTTGAGCTGATGGCTAGACATCCATGACAAAATATCTGAGAGAGAGGTTGATATTCTAGTTTGGACAGAAGCAAACAGGTATGAAGAGAAGTAGAGCTGGGAGTTGTCAGCATCGAGATGGTAGCTGAATTTTGTGTTAACTCATTACAGTATTAACAATCATAATCTTGACTTTGCTGCCGCCATTAAAACGATCATTTGCTAATACAGCTCAGTTACCATCTATTTCAAGGTAAGGAGAAACCTGTAGCAGTCTCAGATACTGTTGTGTGGTAACAGTTGCTAATGCTGACTTGGCAGCTGCCACATTTTATTTTCATAGTATTGATACTGTATTTATACTTCTAAATTTTGACAGTTTATGTATCTGTTTTTCTGTTATGTTCATCACCATGGTTACGTAACATCAATACCCCTCTGCTTTAGGAAATATTATCCCTCATTCACAGATGAGGAGCTGAGGTATTCAGAGGTTGAGTGACTTTCCAACAAAAGTCAGTTGCGTAGGTGGGAACAAAACCCTGATCACCAAATTACTTACTTAACCACAAGACCATTTCTTGTCTTAAAATTTTCTCAACAAATTACCTTTTAGTCTGTGGCTTTTCATGTTTGGTTTCAACCAAGCCAATTTTTTCATTGAAGAATTGAAAACTTTGAAATTGAACCATTTTTACAAACTATTTTGGTGGCGTTGAAACTGATTTTTTTAACGAACAATCATTCCAACAAGCTCTTTATATTAAGTGAGCCAGGGTTGGGGGGAGTCGTAGGAAATGTCATGGGGGGGGTCAACTACTGGGGACCAGCTCTATTTCTGCAAAATTCAATTTTGAAGAGCTTAACAATTCTGCATGTTCTTTCATCATGGAGGCTGTCTCTTCTGAAGAGCTCATGATGTGTACGTGAACACCACCCCAGGATGGGAATTTCTGTAGAATTTATAATCACCAGCCACTGCATAGTGTATGAGCTTGTAGGCCTTGGTTCCCTGGGGCTCTTTCTGTTCCTATGGAACTTAGTAAATTCTTCAGGCTTCTTCATGCCAGCAAGCCTTTTTGCTCCTGAGGCTCTTTCTGCTCCTATTCAGCTTATAAATTGCAAAGGGTCTTCACCCAAAGGGGGTCTCTAGCATAAACAATGAGAGAGTATCATTCCAGGGAGTATATAAACTCTGACACTTGGCTCCCTTGTGGAGTTTTCAAACCTTGAAAATAATATTTGTACCTATTTAAATCAATGGTGAATTTGGCACAAAATGTATTAAAG
The DNA here is from genome assembly GCF_965140285.1 of Lepidochelys kempii. Taxonomy (NCBI): domain Eukaryota; kingdom Metazoa; phylum Chordata; order Testudines; family Cheloniidae; genus Lepidochelys; species Lepidochelys kempii. Next base: position 72,944,923 of record NC_136388.1, read on the forward strand.
TATTGCAGTTATTGATGATCTATGCTGTTAGTAACTCAGTGTAATAGTATACTTGCTTTTTTATATATCTATTGATACTGAATACACATATTCTACAGATCAGACAAGTTGGATCAAGCCATTTCTTTTTTCAGTGGACTTTGCAGCTATTCACAGTTACAAATGGTATCCTGGGGTTGCTATAATGAAAAGTGGTCAGATCCAGAGGAAAATGGAATAATAGCAAAGGGTAAATTATTGCAGGTATGAGAAGTACATTTAATTTTCTTGTGATATGTTTTAAAAGATATTATCATTTCAGTGTGAGCATGAGTATTTCTCACAATAGTTAAAGGCTAATCACCATTGCTGCTAGATATAAATCTCAAACAAGACTATATACCAAGTAAATGTGAGTTTGGCTAACTCCTTAAATTTTGAAGAAATAGAAAAAACAGAAATCATGCTGATTTGCCTTTCTCTGTATGTTTTTTGTTCCAAAGTCTTTTAAAAATAAAGTCAATTGCTGGTAGTTGCATACTTTTTACATACAAAGGGCAATGTCTAGTGTTCATATATTATCCCTTACTGTGATAATGTTTTCAATCTTCACATATATAAGCAGTAGAAATAGTTTCTCAATTAATAAATTCCAATGCCCGATTTATTGTGCAAGGAATGGAAGAAAGTTTTGACATTCATAAATTGTTTCCTACTATAGTCTGAATAGCTAGCTGGGTAGCATCCATTTGATGTTGCAACTTGAAAGGCCAGTGGTCATGTGTTCCAGGTGTTCTGAGTTAATATTTACACATAGTATGGTGTAAAAAAATATACGGTTAGCTAATAAATAGTTGACTCCTGGCATTAGGAATAAAAAGGAAGCAATTTTATTTCAATCAAAGCTTTGTTTCTACTTTAGTGTAATATTACTACTGGAAGTTCCAATTTGAAAGACCTATAGATATCAGTGTGGATTATTATGTGTAAGCAGAATGGTGATTTTGCTTAATAAATGGCATATTTCTGAAGTAAGTAGTAGAAAAAAGTTTTTCTTTTAGGAGACTTGTTTCACATAGTAGTTTGAACAGCCAACTGAGATATAGTTAGGATTTTTTTTCCTGTATAAATAAATGGTCAAAAGGACTTCATTAGTTGTCATGACTACATGAATGAAACATTATTTACGGACTTCTTCGATGCTGTTAGTTACAACTATTGCCAAAGAGGTGGGCTGAGAGAAGTGACAAGAATATCATAATGTAAAGACAGTGTTATGAAGTGTAGGCTTTCAGGGAAGCAAACAAATGACTCAATCAGGTCTGAATTGGGTGGTTTGTTTAAATAAAGTAATAAAATGGTACATTTTTAAATATACCAGCCAAGCATCACATCTGTATATCAAGGCTAACTGTCCTTGTCAATTGCTAACTTTCACCTACAACTCATTTTGGAGCATTGCTTTTAAAACCATTATTTTTATTGATAATGTCTAATTATTAACCTAATCGATACACATTTTTAAAAGTAGCTTCTTTTGTCATCATAGCAATAGAGTAGATATGTATGAAAGAAAGGGTGAAACAAGGGGAAGACTCATTTACATAAGAGTCAGCTTCTCTGTAGATGAAATTAACAGCCTCCCTTATCATTAGGGAGATCAGTCCCAACAACTGCTTAATCCAAATAACCATTGGGGTTACTGTTTGAATTCCTTGGAGGGGGAGAGAAGGAAGGATTGTGCCCCTGAATATCCAGTGGAGCAGATGCAAACACGGATCAGTTTTGTTTGCTTCATGTTTTTGTGCAACAGCATCGACAATGTCAACAAAAGTGGACAGAGCTCTGGCAGTTGTGGGTAACTACGTGCAGCAGGTTCCAAGGACAGCTGTGTTTCATAGTATCAGAATTTTGGATTCTTTCTAAATGCAACAAATTAGAATGTTTGCTATGTACAAGTAAGTGGGAAAATAAAGAAATTGGGTCATGGAAAAACCTTTCAGAAGACCATATATACTGCCCTTGTTCCTTTATTTCCCTTCTCTGGAGCATGATGCTGCTCTTAATGAAGTATGTTGCTAAACTAATTTACTGCACTGGAAACTGGATCAGGTCCATCCTCCTACAATTTCATTTCCATTGCCCCTTTCATATTTGCTCCTTCAGTATTTAACTCAAGCTCTGTCATTTCACTGAACAAATAATGTGGATAAAAATAATATGAATCCACTGAAAGATCACTTTGAAGAGCAATCAAGTACAGTTTTATAAGTAGGCTACATAAAACTGAAATATAAGGTAGCAGAACAAAATGTTGACATCATGCAGGCCACTGAAAACTTTAAGTATTAATGTAAGAAAAAAAATCTTTAGTGGGGGAGAGCAATACGAACGACTCATTCTAGTTTTAGTTCTCAGAATTATTCCTAATGTTGTTAGGTTAACAAAAGCCTAGACACCTTTTTGTCTAAGCTTAATAAGGTAATTCACTGCAGCATGAGTGATAACAAGCATTCATCTTGTGGTTCACTGCAGAATATGTACAAGAAAAAAAAAACATTGTTTCCCCTACAGTACACTGAAGGCCGAATTCTGGCACTATTCTAAAGTCAGTTCATTCTAAGCAATGGTGCACATTCAGATATACTGACAGAATCATCCAATACAAGAGAAGTCTTGCCATGCTAGGGCAAGATGCCTGCCATCATGGGGACCCAATACGTTGCTTTTCTTGTGTCAGAGCTAGAAAGTTATAAAGTAACAATAAAAGCTCCACAATGTTCAAAAGAGAGGCGGATTAGTGAAATAGTGTAAGGTAGCTTATCCTACTGATGCTTATTCTATACTTATTCTGTGAGTAAAGTACTTTAGTCCACAAGGATTTCAGTCCAACACTTTTCTGGAGCAAATCCTGTATGCCAGATATGCAAATCACCTCTCTGCTGAACACACCACTTACCAGTTGTTTTACGACTCCTCTGTCTGGAGAAGGAGCAACCTTGTGTTCTGTTCTCCTCTGTTCTTTAATCAGCACTTCAAAATTTCCCATTGATTTAATTAAGCTTCTGTATGCTCAACAGCCTGGCAGCTTGGAAGAAGGTATACTTAACCTGGTGATGAGCCAAACTTCACGGCCTTTGAATGTACCTCTGTATTCTCTTTTGAGGTGTAAAAACTCTTACACTACCAGTAAAAATAAATGCAGTTTATAGAGGTCTATACTGTGAGCTAAATTCTATCCTGGAGTAAGCAGGAGTAAACTCTTACCTATTCCAAGACTAAATTTGGTTCCATATATATACATGGACTGTTGTGGATAGAACTGTATAAAAATATAATGAGACTATCCCATTGGTGCATATAGTTATTAACTTATTACGTCTATAAACATGTATTTAGGTTATCCACAGCAGAGATATTGCATGAGCAACAGTAGTGCAGAGTTATTTACATTGTTCTTTTAATTTGCCTCAACACTGAACTGGAGGAAGCACCTTTAGGTCTGGAAGAACTTCCATTCTATGCCAATTCTATCTTTGTTCTGGCTGCCAACACTGGGGCCAATTAGTGTCCATTGTGATGTGTACACCTGTTCTCTTTTACCTGAATTGAGACCACCAACTCATTTAATGTAGGCCACTAAATAGTATGATTGGATGGTGACAACTTTCACACAATACTTATCTAGCAATATTTGAACTGATGACCAGGAAGTACGTTTCTGTATTCAATGCCCTGAACCATCCAAGCTCCCATATACAAAGTATTATGCCAAAGGGACTACCCAGAGGACCAACAAAAAAGTGGTCTCTTGAGGGAGATGAATCAATGAAGGTTGCTACGAAATTCACTTGAAAAACTGAACATAGTCTCATAAAAGATTAAATTATATGCATGTCATACCAAAGTTATTCTACTCTTTTACAAAATACTGAAAATACAAACACTTTTGCTTTTATAGAAAAATTGAAATACAAGCTTAATACACAGACAGGTTTTTATGTATTTAAAATGTTGTTTGAAGCAGAAACATTGCTCTGTCTACCAATTACCCCAGACATAAGTAAAATACATATTTATCACGTATTAAATTTAACTGCTGTCTGGTATTTCAGTATAAAAACTTAAAGCAATTCACAACTTTGTAAACTACATCATTGCCTGTTCATATGCAGTGTATACTTTCCAGACTTTGCCATCCAAAGTGGTTCAGCTGTATCTGGAATCAATTCTGGGTGGTCACTGGTTGCTTCAGCAGTACAAGGGCAGATCCTGAGCTGTGTTAAACTGGTGTGCTCTATTCCAGTGGTTACCTAATACAAATAATTGAATACTGTAAAATCCCTGGGAAGGGCTTGGGATGGTTGGTTGGGTTAGATTGTCAGTAAATGTGAAGGGGCCAATTTAAACAGGTGATGTGTAAGGTGCTGTGAGTTAGACTTCATTAGGCCCTGTCAAACTCAGACTCCATAAACCCACAGGTCTTCTTAAATGCACTCTACTGATGTGCAAGGAAGTCTACACCCTGAATAACTATAAGAAGGTCTAAGCAAAAGAAGGGGGTCTACAGTAATTTACACCTTCTTTCATCTTCTAGAGTGTGCCATCAACATAAACTCCCTATACAACAGAAATGTGGATGTAATTAGGTGTGACCACGCTAGGTTTCTATCCTATCCTCAGAGAACAAAAGACTATAATTTGGTGCCCAAACTAACCTTCTTCCAGGGGTCTGGCTGAAGTGGTACCTCAGAAACAATAACAAAAACAGTAATCCTGATAGGAGGTAATTGCACCCAGGATGACTCAGCAGTAATCACTCAATCTTACCACTCAACAGAAGAGTTCTGCATTTTGTTATAGTAAGTCTAAAGGCATCTAAAGTTAATAAAAGGGATCTAACTTATACCATCTTACACGTCACCTGAATTTAGCCCATTTTACTATGGATTTCACTGTTTCTAAATTTAGAAATATTTAGATAAAAGTATATGGAGTACTAAAAGAAAAGTATTTTTTTTTTCACCTTGTTCTTTTTTGGACTGTAGCACTTCCCTGGCATTGACGGACCATTCATCAGATAATAAGATGAAACAAAACAAAAAACTGGTGTGATACTTGCCCGTGAATTCTACCAGTGAAAACTGGAAACTAAAAATACCTTTGAAAAGGTCAGAGAGATGGGAATTCTCTCTATTTTTAATTGATTTTGAATAATTTGTTAGTGTACACTTTTCACCTTACTGGCTAATCATAGAATATCAGGGTTGGAAGCGACCTCAGGAGGTCATCTAGTCCAACCCCCTGCTCAAAGCAGGACCAATCCCCAAATTTTGCCCGAGATCCCAAATGGCCCCCTCGAGGATTGAGCTCACAACCCTGGGTTTAGCAGGCCAATGCTCAAACCACTGAGCTATCCCTCCCTCCAATCCCACATTAAATTCATGTGCCCTGCCAAAATGGATTTCTCATAAACAAAATTAATTTTCCACAAACTTCTTCCCTATTTTTATTCCAATTCAAGGGCTCCAGAAGACATGCATAGGTTTAATGATTAGATCTATAAATTTAAGACTTCGATGTTCAGTTTAACCAATATTGCTGTGTATTGAACATTTTAAAATGTTAATATTGGGTGTGACTTGTAGGAGGATATGATTCATTTTCATGGAACAGATTTTAGGTACAGTATCTGTATTGGTGCTTATGAATTACTTTAACAGAAGTGTTTTGTTCCTTTAGTTCCTCTTGGGGATTAAATACTACATAACATATGTTAGATTTTGGCAATCTTGTGTTTACAGAAGTTTAAAAAATATTTTGAGCAGTTGTGCATGAAATTATTTAATATCCCTCATGAGAGGAAATGCTAACAATGTTAAAACCAAATACAACTGCTTTCTATGAATACTTTTTTCATATCTCGTGAGAAACTACTGAAAGGAATATGAAATTTCCGGACTTACACAGGCTGTGGAAAAAAAGACAACAATGATACCTGAAAATACACATTTTTAGAACGATGGCTAGTGGGCTAGATTCAATGGCTTCTGATGGCATAGAAGAGGATGGGTGGAAATTCCACCAAGGAGATGCTTGTGGTAGAGTTAAGTGACTTCCAGTTTCCTTTGCTGTGGAATGGGTGGGTGGGAACTCTAAGAAACCCGTGTAGCACAAAGTGTAAAATTCACCCCTGGTGCAGAGGCCTGCACACCACTTACATCTCAATCTTCAAACTAGAACAATGGGGGATATGCAAGAAAAATCCTGTAGTGGCAGGCTTATCCCTTACAGACCTTTCCCCCATCCTTCTGTTTTCATAGATATATTATGACTCTGTCTCAGATGGGAGTATGCGGTAGACTGTGTTATTTGGAAAAGGGTACACAGCCTAAAATGTTTGAAAACCACTGAACTAGAGATTCACAGGATTTGTGCCGGCTCTTTGCAGAGGAGTAAATTTTACTCCCAAACCTCTTCTATTCAGTCAGTAGGAGTTTGTCTGAGTAAGCATTGTCCTTTATCACCTTATAGTGTAGTAACAAGGCATCTCACAGTTTCTGTGCATGCCTTCATTCAATGGAATCATACAGCTGAGGCTGTTGGATTTCCTGTAGACTGGAGCTTGGATGAGGTTATTTTCCAGTTTAGGTCTCTTGGCTTTTTTCTTTGGCCTTCAAAGAGAAAACATTTTCTAGACAAACACACATCTGTGGTAAAACAATAGATGCTAATAAAGAAAGAAAGAAGATGGAATGGAACCGTCATCTACAAGGTTTCCAGGAAAACAATTAGCTGTGAGTTACTTCAAGCCAGAAGAGATGTTTTTTCTTTATACCTACAGTACATGCAGAGCAGCAAACCTTAAAAACTTTCTCCTCCAGTCACAGTAGGAATTTAAAAACAAACAGAAAATGTAAATAGTTTTAAATTTAAAAATGTTGGTATGTCATGGGAGAGAAAGTTGTAAATTTGTGGAAATACGTTTTTCTTAAACACATGGAGATTTTGCATTCTGGGGAAAATGAAGTAAGCCAAAAACAGCCCTTTGTTTACACTGTTAGGGCAATTTAATTAGATATAAGTACCATACAGATTAATACTGTGGAAGTAATAAAGATATGAGCATAATATTATGTGCCATATTTAAAAAATTAAGAGTATATTCTGCATAGTCTAACCACTGCAGAAAGCCAAATCCTGTTTATTTCACTCATGACAGTAATCGCAGTGATTTCACTTCAGGAATTGAGCAACATTGGACCAGAAAGTTGAATTAGTGGTACAAATTCTGAACACAGTGCATCTTGGTGGAAGCAACATTCTGAGAAACATATAAAATAACATTAGAAAATATGATTCTACTGACCTTATTATTTTCTGCTAGCTGGGATGTTATTCCAGAATTGAATTATGTTAAAAACCCCAGTGTTTGGGTGTTAGTAACAATATTTGCCCACATTTTCCTTTTTTTCTTCCTTTGATTTTTACTTTATTGGTACATATTCACATAGCATAGATAAAACTAGAAGAAAATACATTAAAAGGTACAGTAAGACTACAGGCAAGTCTTCAGTTATAGACAGATGATGAGTGGGTGGGTTGATGAGTGGGTAGGTTTTGTTCATGATCCATCTGTAAATCGTTTTAAATATAACACTCTACAAATATTTGTTGGAGTGGATGGATTCAGCTCTGAAGATTAGGTTTGAAACACTTGGGGCAGATCCTCAGTTGGTGTAATGGAGCTATGTCAATTTACAACAATTGAGAATCTGCTCCTTAGAACCACAGATTGAAATATCAGCAGATTTGACTTTCTGTAAGGATTGCACTGGTGTCTTTGGCCAACAAACAGTAAGAAGAAAGTATACAGAGGATTAATTCCCTGATCCAGTAAAATGCTTAAACATGTACTTAATTAAAGTAAATAGACTACTCGTATGCTTTTGAAACAAGAATTTGGCTCAATATGGAGGACATTTTAAAAGTAAAAAAATTGAATCTTTAACATGAATTGGCTGGGAAAACCTTGGAACGTAATTCCAGTGACATGCTTTTTTGTTTCATTACCCTTTATTTTGACATCACATAACATGTAGGAGAAGATATTCAAATTAAGATAATAATGAGCAGCATTAGAAAAAGAAACCAGTTTGGAGAGACAAAGATCTTTCTGCTTTATGTTTTAGGAATCATAGGTAGCAAATAAAAATCAAATAGTGATATAATAAATGTGTGTAGAGAAAATCCAAATGTAACCATTTGCAGAAGGTAATGTCTAGTGTGCGTATTTGGACTGATATACAGGGGGTTGTTGAGTTATTTGCTAAGAATAAGAGTCTCTGCAGGCGAACCTCTTTTTAAATATATTATGCTGTATTAGATAAGATTCTATTCCTGAATGCAGCACCTGTCCGTTTAACAGCAACTGCAAAGCTGTTTAAAACTAAGCTATTCAAACTGAATAATGAACAAATCTTTAGTTACATCTTCCATTCAACCTCACACACATCTTGGTAATAAATAGAAACATACATGCATGGAGTACAGCACCATAAGAGAAATATTTTGCTTTGGGTTTTGGAAGGTTTGTGTCTGCTTTCCATATTGTGGTCCATAGAACTCTTCCTTGTCATCCATAGGAAAATGGGGAGCCACATGGTCTAGTCAATCCCAGCCCCCTGTGTGCAAGTATGGCCAGGATTTCTCAAACAAAGCTGAAACTGCTCTTTAAAGTGAATTAATTTCCCCCTAACTGATGGGGTGGGGGTGAAGATTACAGGCCCCACCAGCAGACTGGGAGCCAGAATAGCTGCCACTGCTGACTGCAACCCGATGCCCTGGAACCCCTCGGACTTGACAAGGACCAGCTGTTACCACATAGTAGGAAAATGAGAACTGAGGGATCCTTAATGGGAATCTGAAAAGTCACACTGAAGGAGGACAATTTCATCAGAGAAAGAAGTGGAAAGAAATCAGGATGTAGGGATTCCTGCATGGAGGAGGAGGAGGAGGAGAAAAAGACAAAGATATGCCAGGACTGCTGCCCTCTGAGGAGATGGGGTAAAAAGGATCAAGCTGGAGTGAGAATTTGAAAGGGGCTTCCATGAGACTAGGGCTTCTGAAGTACAAAGACTACAGCAGAAATGTGTTTCAAGGGGAAGGGTTGTGATTAAAGCGTATGTAGGGAGGAGAATGAGATTCAGTGGGGGAGAACTGGTTTTGACTGGGGAGAATAAATTGATCTTGTGCACATATGGAGATTAATTCTGATTTGTCTGGGGTGAGGGAAATTGATTTGTGAAAACTTGATTGTGGGTTGAATAAATTTTAAGGGTATTGGCAGTAAGTAGTTTTGAGTTACAGAGGGAGGGGATCGATAACAGATGTCTAGGGCCTTACCAAATTCATGGTCCATTTTGATTAATTTCACAATCATAGGATTTAAAAAATCATACATTTCATTATTTTAGCGATTTAAATCTGAAATTTCACAGTGTTGTGATTGTAGGGGTCCTGACCCAAAAAAGGAGTTGTGGTGGGGTCACAAGGTTATCATGGGGGGGGTGTTGCAGTACTGCTACCCTTACTTCTATGCTGCTGCTGGCAGCAGTGCTGCATTCAGAGCTGGGCCACTGGAAAGCGGTGGCTGCTGGCCAGGAGCCCAGCTCTGAAGGCAGAGCCACTGCCAGCAGAAGTAAGGATGGCATGGTATGGTACTGCCACCCTTACTTCTGTGCTGCTGCCTGAAGAGCTGGGCCTCAGTCAGCAGCCACCACTCTCTGGCCACTCAGCTCTGAAGGCAGAAGCGCAGAAGTAAGGATGGCATGGTATGGTATCGCCACCCTTATTTCTGCACTGCTCCTGGCGGAGCGCTGTCTTCAGAGCTGGATGCCCGGCCAACAGATGCCGTTCTCCAGCCACCCAGCTCTGAAGGCAGCACAGAAGTAAGGGTGTCAATAGTGTGGCCACCTTAAAATAACCTTGTGACCTCCCTGCAGCTCTGTTTTGGGTCAGGACCCCCAGTTTGAGAAACGCTGATCTCCCCCATTAAATCTGTATAGTATAGAGTAAAAGCACACAAAAGACCAGATTTCATGGGAGGAGACCAGATTTCACAGTCTGTGGCGTGTTTTCAATGGCTGTGAATTTAGTAGGGTCCTACAGATGTCAAGGTGTAGAGAATTGATTTTGACGATGAAGGACAGATTAACTGACATTTTTTTTTAATGTGGAAGCAAATTGAACCAACAGGTGGGAGAAAAATAAAATTGTGATTGTGATGATGGTGTAGAATTGATAATGGGGGAATTGATTTGGAAATGGTAAGGACGCTTGGTTTTTGACTGACGGTTGTGGTCCCAGATTGGCGACAGTGGAGGCAAGTCCTGCATGGTGGAGACAACAAAGGAGAAGGGTCCATGAGAGGGCCTCATTACTAAGTGGTAGACTTCATTATGAAGAAGTTTGGAAACCCCTGCTCTGACACACACACCATACTCACAGAAAGCAGTATTATTTTAGAATAGATACCCTCACGTGTGCTGCTCTAGCCTCTTTTGTAGAGACCTCTGTACTAGATGCACATTCTGACTTCTTGGAATGTGTGAATGGGATATTTGAGGCACATACTTTGGACACCAAAGAAAATGGGCATCGTGTATATAACTAATGAGGTTACTACAGGTCATGCTCAACTATTATTTTTAAAAGTATGACCTGGATAATTTTGGACACTTTAAAACTTAATTTGAAGAACTGCAAATTGTTCAACAGAGCTTTTGTTGGTAGTCCTGCTGCCTGCAGCAATAAATACACATTCTCAGTAAATAATTAATGACAGACAAGTCAAGTTGAGAGGAGAAAATTTTGATAAGGGTGGATATGTCTGACTTTTCACTTTGTCAGAAATTAAAAGGATTTTACTCACACCACTAAATTTGTTGCCATTACATTTTGATTTTCAGCGTGGTAGATAGTGCTGTGATAGATCATGATTTTAAACATGAGGTCAGTGGACCAAAATATTATAAAAATGGCTAGGTCCTTTTCACTAATGCCAAAAATCTGAGTACTGTCTTATTACCAAACCTTATTGCTGGCAATGTTATCATTGCTATTTAGAGAATTAGAGGTTGCTTTCATTTTCTTGAGTCCTTTCAGCTCTTCAGTACGAGAAAAGAAAAGAGACTAAAAGTAGCCTATTGAAGACAAAAGTACAGGAGATCATAGCGTGCACGTTGGACCCTTTATGGGGTAACTTCATCTATTCTTGTAGTTTCTTTTAACACCTTTCTTGTATGGTAATGACTTTATCACTCCACCCTGGTCTCTCCCACTTTGTCAAGGCTTGCATCACTCCCTGTCCTCATGATTTTTTCTCGTGGATGTCCTGCCAATTTCCTTTAAATTAAGTATGGCAAAATCTAGAACTTCTCCTCATTCCTTCTAAACCTTCTCCCCTCATTGCCCTTTTTCCATGGCCACTGGCCATTCCAATGTACTCCTTGTTGCTCAAGCTCACAGCCTTTAGGTTATCTTTGACTCCTCTCTTTCCTCTTCTCCTCACATCCTCATTCTCCCTTTTCCTGTTATAATATTTTTAAAGCTTTCCCCTCCCATGCTAACACTCTTGTACCTCCCATGCCTTTTTTCTTATCTGGTTACTATTGTAACTGCCTTTTAGCTGGCCTCCTTGACGATCATCTTTCCTGTTGAAAATCAAATATAATCTTCTTTTCCTGCTGTTCTGTCTTTCCCTAATGACATGTCATCTATCTTCTCTTATTGCTTCCCACCTTGCAACCCACACTCTGCTTGCTCTTCTTGCCTCCATATTCCTTTGTTGCTTGCTTTCACACTTATGCCAGAAATGGTTCCAATCTGGCAAGATTATCTCGAATGGCACATCTCTTATGCGATTTCAACTATCCTGGGCCAAAGTCTCATAGGAATGGCTGCTCTAAGGAGATTTCAGTTGCATTCAAACAGCAGCAGGCAAATATCGGTCACTTCTAGCTACACATTTGACCTGATCCTTCTCTTATCCAGACCTTTCCAAAAGTTAAATGAGTGTAGATTTGGGTTTTGGCCCATCTCTAGCTGAACTATATAAACTATATTAGAGCTTGTTCACTAGTTTACAGAAAAAGAGTAGGTCTCAATACTCCTGCACCAAATCTCTAGTGCAGACAGATGAATTTGTCAATACTTTATTTTTGTAAGCTATGGGAGACTGAAAAATCTGAATGAAAAATTGCTGTCTGTGCTGTTGCAAGAAGAAAATTCATTAGTCGAGTGTACAAATCTGTGCTAATATGAACTTGGTGCCTTTCTTCTAGCTTAAATTCATATGTGATGTGTTCACAGCTTAATATAGCAGTCTTCTTCAAATAGACAGTAATGGAAGGAACACATCCTATCTGAATGTATTTCAGCCCTGTGTAATTTCCAAGATTTGAAAGAAACAATACAATGTTGAAGTCATTGATATGACTAACATTCCCTTGGGGTTGAGGAATTGTCTCTATTTCTGTCTTGAACTGTTTAGTTTTAGTTGTGTATTCATGTCTCCATACATGCACATTAGCAAACACCTTTTACGTTGGAATGTCATAGTTAAGTCCCTGCTAACACTGCCTGTCCTTCTACACAAAGTGAGAACACTGGTAATGGGGATGATCAAAGCTTTGATTCAAGGATGGCTGTCAGCAAATAGCATTCAGCACAATGTAGCATAGTAGAGAGATGGGATATTGGGTCATAAGGGAAAACACTCATTGTTTGAAAAGTGCCATGGGGACTTTTCTATCCATGTAGGGCAGGCAAGGCTTCAGATTTTTAACATACACACACAGAAAAATCAATTAGTAATCAAATGACTTACCAAGGAAGTATATAGTATTGAATTGGCCATGATGGGGTTTGAACCAATCATAAAGGTGAATCTTGGTATTTTATATCAGAGGCTGAAACCACTAAAACATTCCAATAGGAATGCAGTGATGTGGTAAAATTGTGACTGTCTCCTCTGGATTTTAAACAGCCTAGATCTTGTCACAACTGGCATGATGATTCTTTATATCATGTCAGTTTAGATATTGTATGGATTTCCCTCCGAACTCCATCGATTCAATGCTTAACATTCCTTTCTCACTTCTGTAGTCTGCTCCAAAAAGGCAAAAAAAGAGAAGAGGTCTCTCACATTCACAAAGACAGTTCCACACAGGAAAATGATGTTGCCTGATTTAGTTTTCTCTCAAGCAAGCATCTCACAATTTCATCAACATGGAGTCTTCAGAGGGCTAGAGTTAAGATGCAAAAGGCCATACTTAAAATATGCTTCACAATGGATCAATTTTCAGATTTTGCTTTTTGGTTAAAAAAAAAAGAAGTCAGAGCCAGCAGCAGCAGAACAATGGCCAGTTTAGCTGATTGCACCTAAAAGAGCTGTCCTGAAATACAACATGAGCCTTTGTTTCTAATTGACTGAAATAACATGAGGAAGAGTAATTTTAATATAGTCTGTAGAGAGGACTTAGATTTTGGTAAGAAAGGAAAAAAGAAAACTGAATATATTTTATGTGCTGTAGAGATATGCTGAACAGTTTGGTAAAAAGAATGGAATTACAGGCAAATAGATATTCGCCCATGAGTAAGTTAGTTTTAGATACATATATTTAAAATATATTGTCCACCCTTGAATCATGTTTCTTGTGTTTTAATTGTGGTAAGCACATCTAATTCCCCATATATTTGGTGCCCTTCATGACTGTACACTCACTACCCTTCAGATAAAGACTTGCAGGTTTTCATGTTCAGCTATTTCAATCTCCCTGAAGCTGTTGGTAAAAGATGAGTAAATATTATATCTACACCAGATGCACAAATGCACCTTTGATTTACTGCATTATCAGCAAGTGAACATTCATCATACACCTCATGTTTTCAGTTGTCCCATGGCTTGCTGGCAATGTGCTTAGAAGCAGTGTGTGAGACTGACTCCTAGGTATAAAGTAGTCTTTTATATCTTTGTTTCCTACTGTGAGCTTTTAAAGATTTTTTTTCTTGCGCTTTGCAGCACTTTCTTCCATTATAATCATTTCACTAATGCATATATGCCTTTTTTCCAATCAAATTGAATGTAATAGCAATTTTAAAACAGTAGACTCTCAATATAAAGACAATGAGCCCGGTACCTTTATGGTGTGATGGCCTGAGAGCTGTATTTTGGGGATTCAACTTTCCAGCAATATAGCATGCAAGAAGAATAATAGCCTGGCCTTGCTCTCATTGAGGTCATTAGGAGTTTTGACATCAAAGTGGCAAATAGGATCCAATCGCACCTTATAATCCTTTACTTTAAAAAAACAAACAAAAAAAACCTGTACTAAATAAAACGGTTGTCCAGAAGTACCCTTAAATGAAAAAACTGCTAAAAATGAAAATAAAAAGTTTGACAAATTATAGCCAAATAATTGAATGTGTACAGAATGAATCGAGATAAACAACTGAAAGGCATCTTTGATTCCTGTTATGTGAGTCTGGCTACACACTAGCTTGCATGGACTGTAGTAGCAAAACACTAGCAATAATTTCTTCCATAGAAAGGTCATTTTGAGTTCTTGCTAACAAGTTGTTGACTCCACATTTTTAGGTTTGCATTTATTTTTACATCTTTAAGAAAGATGAAGTACTGATTTATTTAACATTTCTGTTGACATTCCAAACTAAAGGAAGGTCAGTTTAGTCAAGGCTGAAAATAATGAAAAGAAAAAATAACTTGCGAAAGTTTGATATGCTGCCAACCATTGTGCCTGTTTATATTTGACAATATTCACTGGCACCTGAAAGGCTTTTTTTTTCCCCCCATAAAGATTTGTTTTCATGTTTAGAACAGACTGTAGGATACTCTGCGAGGAAATACTGATCTTAGTTTCCTGAACTAGTTGCGTATGAAAGATGATGGTATCCTTTAATTTTGGCAGCTGGAACATGTTTGTGACTTTATGTCACTTTCACTGCTAGTGGCCATAGAACATACCAGAGTGTTTCCGATGTGTAAGAGGTATCACGTGTGGTTTCCATACTAGACAATGATGTGTGTATGTTAAATCCCAGAATGACACTTCTGCTCAAAGAAAAGCCACTGCCCATGACACACATGTTCTAAAGATAAACAGAAGTCTTAAATCTCCATGGTTGTATCTGTAGAACCTTTTATGAGCAGCAAATACACTTTTCTTAACCATCCGAGCAAAGCTAGGAAGCTTTTGATTTAGGTCCCGTTGTATCTGAACCCTCATATTTCTTGTTTAGACTGAGGACTAGAAATGGGTCTAATTTAGCACTAGCTACTTGAGAGACTCTCTTCTTTTGCCCTTATGTCCTCCCACAAGTTACATTCCACTAGTACTATGAAGCTGTCAATCAAGGAGAGGAAGTTCATGTGTGCAAGAGATAGAATTTCTCACCTTTTACTATGGTACTCCTGCAAAAGATACAAATTACCACAGACTTCAGTACTTTCATAGCTAAATGCAAATCTCACTTCAACTTCTCTCCCTCAGTAACTTTTTCACAGGCACAGTCACTCACTCTGTCTCTCTCACACACAGTCATTTAAATATATCAAGCACAAAAAGATACAAATAATTAACCTATTCTGAAGACTAGGAAGGAATAAAAAGAGAAAATATTTCTTTTTTAAAAGATATTTTGAAGGTGCTCAGATATGATGTAGATTGCTCAAATACCTAGATACATAGATAGATCTAAATTTATTTAATTATATTTAAATGAATCAATATCAAATAAATATATCTATTATAGGATGATTTTGTTAGTCTGGTTTTATTTTTGAGTTCATCTGTTGTTGTTGTCATTACTTCCTTGAGCAGTATTGATGATTATGGAATTTCATAATATCTTTTGGAGATTTCTTGCTACTATTGCTTATTTCCAGAATTTTCTTTTGTTCTGATGAGTCACTTTTTTGGGGACCCTTAATTAACCTATCACAAACCTTTGATATTTGTTATTCATGCATAATGAGGAAAAATAGTGAGATAGATGTGTAGAAAAGGTGCAGTATTTGAAAAGCCAAATAAAAAGTGCAATTTTCTTCAGCCTCGATACAATTAAAACTTACACGGATTTAACTTTAGACACTTGAGTAGCCCTATGGAAATAATCACATGCTTAAAGTTAGCATGTGTGTAATCATTAGTAGGATTAGGTCTTTAAATGTTTTCTTTACCACAGAGTAATAATCTTGGAAGACAATGTTGATTGTAGACCAGGGGTCTCAAACTCCTGGCCTGTGGGCCATCTGTGGCCCAAGGCCCTCCACAATGTGGCGCGCAGGGCTCCAGCAATTTTGTGTCTGGGTCTCTCCCTTGGCCCTGCCTGCTGCCCCTGGGCGCTCCTCCCCCGCCGCATGTCCCGTGGGCAATTTAAAATGGCCAGGGCCCCGCCCACCACCGGCAGCACAGCGGAACAGAGCTGCTTCTTCCTGTTCGCTCCATGTGTCTGCTAGCCCCTCCCTGCAGCCCTGGGGTGGGTCCTTGGCACGCTGCCCCCATCCTGAGCATCCCTGTGGCCAATGGGAAGCTGCAGGGGTGGTGCCTGGGGAGAGCAGTGTGCGGAGGCCTCCCGGCCTGCCCCGCCTTGGAGCCCCAGGTAAGTGCCACACCCCCCGACCCCTTCCCCCTCCTCACACACCCCCCAACCTCCCTCCCAGAGCCTACACTCCCGCCCTCTTCCATACACCCCCTCATGCCCCCAAACTCCCTCCCAGAGCCTGCACCCCTCTCCTCTCCTCCTTCCCAGAGCCTGCAACCTCACCCCTCCTCCTGCACTCCCAACCCCTGCCCCAGCCCAGAGCCTGCACCCAGCACCCAAACTCCATCCCAAAGCCTGCACCCCAGATGCCCTCCCCCACCCAAACTCCCTCCCAGGGCCCAACCTGTCATCCCTTCTGCACCCAAACTCCCTCCCAGAGCCTGCACCCCAATCCCCTACCCCAGACATCCTCTCCCACCCAAACTCCCTCCCAGAGTTTTAGGCAGATGAGGGGGCAGAGTTTGGGGGGTTGGGTTCTGGGTGGCATGAGTGACATTATTGGCCTGCTGGGAGGATTTGAGGACTGGTATTGGCCCTAAGTTAAATTGAGTTTGAGACCCCTGGTATTTTCAGTAGCTCCACTCTGCTACCACAGTTTAAAAAAAGTTGAGAAAAATATGTCTACAGTAGTTTGGCAAAATATCAGTGATGACAGATATTTTTATACGAGAGTGGTATGCTGTTGACCTGTTGATCAAAGGAAAGGAAACCCTCTGAGATTCAGTAAGATTTGTATTATTTGGTTCAGGGATTGTGTTCTCTCAATTTTGCAGGATTATTTTTCATTACACTACAGAATGTCTAATTGATACTAAGTATCAAAGGGGTAGCCGTGTTAGTCTGTATCAACAAAAACAACTAATCCATCAACTTCGTGAAAAAACTTGCACAGATACAGACAGGCATCTTCCCCTCCAAGTGCAAACAGATGGACATCATACCAAATGGACTGAAGGTAAAAAATCCATTGCAGTTGACATACTACACTGACTATGATGAGAGATTGTGTCACATACTCTCAAAGAAACTGAGGAACCGCCTGATCAGCATCCTGTACAGCAAACAGGAGAAGATCAAGGATGAGCTCTCAAAACTGGAGACTCTCCTACAAGACCATCCTTCCACACAAACTTCCACATGGCTGGACTTTACAAAAACAAGACAAGCCATTTACAATGCACACTTCTCTACAGAGGAAAAAGGATGATCTAAACTCCTACATGCCACAGGGGGTTACAACAGTGGTACCCTTAACTCACCCAACAATATTGTTAATCTATCCAACCAAACACTTAACCCAGCAGAAGAGTCTGTCCTATCTCAGGGACTCTCTTTTTGCCCCACCACCCCCAGGCACATGATACAGTTTGGTGGTGATCTGCAAGCCTACTTTCACCATCTCCAACTCAAGGAATATTTTCAACACACCACTGAACAGAGCACTGACCTACAGGAACCCTCCTACCAACACTACAAGAAGAAGAATTCTGCGTGGACTCCTCCTGACAGTCGAAATGACAGACTGGACTTCTACATAGAGTACTTCTGCAGACATGCACAGGCTGAAATTGTGAACAAACATCACCACTTGCCCCATAACCTCAGCTGTATAGAACGCAATGCCATCCACAGCCTCAGAAACAGCTCTGACATTATAATCAAAGGGGCTGACAAAGAAGGTGCTGTAGTCATCATGAACAGATCAGATTATGAACAGGAGGCTGCCAGACAACTCTCCAACACCACATTCTACAGGCCACTATCCTCCAATCCTACTGAGGAGTACCAAAAGAAACTACAACATCTGCTCAAGAAACTCCCTGCTCCAGCACAGGAACAAATCTACACAGACACACCCTTAAAGCCTCAACCAGGGGTATTCTATCTGCTACCCAAGATCCATCAACATGGAAATCCTGGACACCCCATCATCTCAGGCATTGGCACTCTTACAGCAGGATTATCTGGCTATTTGGACTCTCTCCTCAGACCCTTCGCTACCAGCACTCCCCACTATCTTCGAGACACCACTGATGTCCTGAGGAAACGACAATGCATTGGTGATCTTCCTGAAAACCACCATGGATGTTGAAGCTCTTTACAATATTCCACATGAGGATGGACTACAAGCTGCAGGAACAGTATCCCTGATGAGGCCATGGCACACCTGGTGGCTGAGCATTGTGACTGTCCTCACCCACAACCATTTCAGATTTGGGGACAACTTATACCTTCAAGTCAGCAGCACTGCTATGGGTATCTGCATGGCCCCTCAGTATACCAACATTTTTATGGCTGACTAAGAACAACACTTCCTCCGCTCTCATCCCCTAGTGCCCCTCCTCTGCTTATGCTACACTGATGACATCTTCATCATACGGACCCACGGGAAGGAGGCCCTTGAAGAATTCCACCTGGATTTTGACAATTTCCATCCCACCATCAGCCTCAGCCTGGACCAGTCCACACAATAGATCCCCTTCCTGGACACTACAGTGCAAATAAGTGATGGTCACATAAACACCACCCTATACCAGAAACCTACTGACTGCTATACTTCCCTATATGCCTCCAGCTTTCATCCAGACCACATCACATGATCCATTGTCTACAGCCAAGCTCTAAGATACAACCGCATTTGCTCCAACCTCTCAGACAGAGACAAACACTTACTGGATCTCTATCAAGCATTCTTAAAACTACAATACCCACCTAGGGAAGTGAGGAAACAGATTGACAGAGCAAGATGGGCACCCAGAAGTCACCTACTACAGGACAGGCCCAACAAGGAAAATAAGAACACCACTGGCCATCACATACAGTCCCCAGCTAAAACCTCTCCAGCGCAGCATCAACAATCTACAACCTATCCTGGAAAACGATCCCCCACTCTCACAGGCCTTGGGAGGCAGGCCAATCCTCATTTACAGACAACCCCCCAACCTGAAGCAAATCACCAGCAACTACACACCACAGAAACACTAACCCAGGAATCAATCCCTGTAATAAACCCCATTGCCTTCTCTGTCCCCATATCTACTCTAACGACACCATCATAGGACTCAAGCACACCAGCCACACTATCAGAAGCTCTTTCACTTGCACATCTACTAATATGATATATGCCATCATGTGCCAGCAATGCCCCTCTGCCATGTACATTGGCCAGACCAGACAGTCTCTATGTAAAAGGATAAATGGACACAAATCAGACATCAGGAATGGTAACATACAAAAGCCAGTAGGAGAACACTTCAATCTCCCTGGACACTCAATAACAGATTTAAAAGTAGCCATTCTTCAACAGAAAAACTTCAAAAACCAACTTCAAAGAGAAACTACAGAACTACAATTCATTTGCAAACTTAACACTATCAATTTGGGCTTGAATAGGGATTGGGAGTGGCTGGATCACTACAAAAGCAATTTTCCCTCTCTTGATATTGATACCTCCTCATCTATTATTGAGAGTGGACCACATCCACCCTGACTAAATTGGCCTTCAACATTGGTTCTCCACTTGTAAGGTTACTCCCTTCTCTTCATGTGCCAATATATATTTATGCCTGTAATTTTCACTCCATGCATCTGAAGAGGTGGGTTTTTTACCCACAAAAGCTTATGCCCAAATAAATCTGTTTGTCTTTAAGATGCCACCAGACTCCTTGTTGTTTTAATTGATACTGTGAACTAGAAAAGGTAAATGTAGAGATTTCAAACTTTTGAATTTTTCTCATCATTTAGAAATATGGTGATAATGTTACAAAAGATAGCAAGGTGGACTGGATGGTTGAGGAGATTGATAATGGGTTACACAGCTAAATCTTGCTCACCCTACTCTAAAACTAAATACTACTTCTTGTGTGGGAGAAGATTTTCCCTGCCTCTCCACCTGCCAGTGACTCTTCTAAACCCTAATCCTTCTAAAACCATTCCATGTGAGCCCTTTCCCCAAGGAAAAGTATCTTGGTTTTTCACTTAAGAAACTGGTTGCCCTATGTCACAGGGTGCTCTTCTCACCACTAGGATGGCACCTCCTTCTGGCTGTTCTGGGGATTAGTTTTGCATGACTGACATCCCTTCCTGCAGTTGCATGCTTTTTCTGGGTCTGCAGCCTCTCTCTCACTTCAGGAGCTGCTGCATTTCCAGCTCACTCAGCATTTCCTCCTTCTGGGGTAGTCTATCTAAGACTCTTTCCACCCACAATGTCAGGCAGTCTTCCAGTTCACTGCCCCTGCCTGGGCACCACTTCACCAGGAGCAGGTAGGGGAACCCAGGCCCACCCTCTACTCAAGATTCCAGTCCAGATACTCTACAACATACAGCCAGGGTCTGTTCAGTCCCCAACCTTGCTGCTTATTCCATGGACTTCTACTCTGGGTCCCACAGGCTCTCTTCTGCACTCTGCTCTCTTCAGGGCATGCCCTTCCCTGAGGACCAGAGCCAGGGCCAAACCTCCAGGGTCCTACTCTTTCCCTGGGTTCCTTCTTTCTGTCTCAACTAAACAGACCGTGACCACAAACTTCCTCACAGCAGCCTCCCACCTCTGCCAGCTTCCTGGGTTTACACTAGCCCAGCCCTTTTCTGCTCAGGTAAGCTTCCCTCTTATCAAGGCTCTCCACACAGCCTATATCTGTCATTTGCTGCTTAATTGGCTGATTGGGCCCAACTGGCCTAATTCAGCCCTCTCTGAGCCAGTGTGGGGAATACACCACATCACACTCTGTCAATAATTTTTATTTTTAATGACTAAGTATCACAAACTATTATGTTATTGTAAACATTTGCTGCAATTGAAGCTCAGGTAGCTCAAAGTTTTAGAGGTAGCTTTCTGATTTTTGCACAGGAATTTCATTTTTCATACCACTGAACGTACAGCTTCTTGATTTATAAGTTCTACTGATATTTAAAGTTGGTCAGAAATTTTCAATCAGAAGGTTTTTCCATTGGAAAATTCCAGTTTGTCGAAAGTCAAACATTTCACAAAAATGTTGATTTCAACAAAGGTTCATCTAGAAAGAAAAAATTTAAAAAAATTATTGTGTAATAGCCAAACATTTTGATTTCTCTTTCAAATAATATAAAATGAATAAAAGTTTTGATGTAGTATGAAAACAAACTTTTCAAGCAACCTAAAATGATTATTTTTTCTGAATTTTTTTTTGTTTCATGGAAATTTTGATTTTGTTTTGTTTAGTTTAGAATGGGAAAAAATTCAAATTTGCAGATTCTCCCACAAAATGAAAAATCCAGTTCCCACTCAGCTCTACTGATATCATCACAAATCCTCAGAGTTTATTTCTGACTAAACGCATTGAGAGTTCTGCTATGAAGCCAAATAATGGCTAGTTCAATCGTCAGTTGGGGATAGTTGTCATTTATATAGTCAGAAATGTTGATTGTATTTTTATCTATCTTCCCCGATCTTTTATTTCTTTCTTGCCTTTCTATATTGTGAATTCTTTGCTTCAGGAACTGTGTGTTACTGCCAGTCCTCCATTTATTCCATGGCTGGGTAATTTGCCATGAAATCCACTCCTTGAATTATGTTCTGGAATCTGAGATTTCATTTATATATTTGAAAAAGGTTCTTGCCCTTATGATTCCAAAGAAAACCAAGAAAATATTAACCCAAGTGTAAAGTAATTCAGTGTTGTCTTCCTGAGTCTGCAGATAGCAACTGTCCACAAGCCAATTGCCAAAACCTCCAGCATTACCCTGATACAGTAATTAGGCATTGTCAGTGCAGAACTCTGCCAAATGAAAATGTGGGGACAGAATAGAACACTTAATTTAATATTAAAATAAATATTACCTATTCTGTTTAATATTTTATTCATTAGAAACTTCATTTCTTTATTTAAGTTAGGCTGCCAGAGAATACCCAGTTTATTGCATCAAACTACTGCAGAATCCAGCAAACATGTTGGAGAATTTAGGTCCAGCTAGTCACAGAGTACATGGGGCCA
The DNA here is from genome assembly GCF_965140285.1 of Lepidochelys kempii. NCBI lineage: Eukaryota > Metazoa > Chordata > Testudines > Cheloniidae > Lepidochelys > Lepidochelys kempii. The sequence continues at coordinate 72,967,497 of NC_136388.1, forward strand.
TGCTTACTATATGTTTGGATGCTGCCTAGCACACTGTGGGTGCTACCACAATACAAATTATATATAAAAACAACAATAGTACATTATGCAAAATCTAAGTTTGAATTTTTAAGTCCTGTCCTAATTAAGCTGGAGTTCAGAGGGCTATTAGGTTTCCAGATGTTTGCAGGGTTTTGTATCTGTTCTGCAAGTACATTAGCTACTAAATTTTCATTCACTGGTATATAAAGTAGTATCTAAATCCATGTTTATATAGTCTAACTTATGCACACATCTATTTAAAAGGATCATCTATGTTTGCTGTAAATGGTGCTTGACCATGCTTAAATACACAGTCTTGAAATAGACCACTCCTGTATCGCCTCTTCAGCCATGAGCCAGTATATTCACAGCAACCAGCACTAACCCAGCAGCTAAAAACATACTTAAGACCTATAAACTCTCTCAGCAGAGCCATCACATTCCCTCACAGCCAGGAAAAACAATGAGCCTAAATAAATGTGGTCTGATTTGCAGAGGTGCTGAAGACCTGCTGCTCCCACTGAAGTCAATGAAAGCTGCAAATACTGAGCACTTCTGAATTTAGTCCCTAAATGTAGGTAGACCCCCAAATTTGAAAATGTTGGTCCATGTGAATTGACAAATACCACAGAAGTCAGTGTAAGAGCAGGGATGGGATTAATCCCATTTCTTAGTCCAGTATACCATGCTGACTGTCATGCTATGGAGCAGCCACTGCTGTAGCCAAATGTCATACTGGTTGCTCAGCAGGGGAGCTGTTTTTGCTGCTATCCCGCTGATGGCTGCTAGAGAGCTTGCAGCACCTGTAGTGCTATTAGTGGCAGCCCAAGCAGCACTAAACAGCTGTGAATTACTCTGAGATCTTCCAAGAAATCAAAGGATCGATGGTTATGGTTTTTCTTGGCTCCAAAATCTGTCTTTAAGTGGTATGTAACTTGTGAATACTCTGTGATCTTTGGGAAAAATCAGTCAGAAGCTTTCCTACCTACAGATTGGCTTGTATCATTTTATAGACTGAAACTTTCAAAGGAAAAAAAAAACAGATTTTCCAAGCAGAGGGACTTGCAGGCCTGCAGAGGTCAGCGGTTGTGTTCCTGTCATTCTTAGTGAACGGGTCCACATTCAAAAAAGCAACTCGGCCATTAGCATTAGTGTTAGCAGAGTGGGGATGGACTGAATGGAAGGATCCTGGAGATTCACACCTACTAAGGGAGTCTGCAAACAGAGGATGTGGAACATTGATAGGGTAAAAAGAAAAGGAGGACTTGTGGCACCTTAGAGACTAACCAATTTATTAGAGCATAAGCTTTCGTGAGCTACAGCTCACTTCCTCAGATGCATATCGTGGAAACTGCAGCAGGCTTTAGTTTCCACGATATGCATCTGAGGAAGTGAGCTGTAGCTCACGAAAGCTTATGCTCTAATAAATTGGTTAGTCTCTAAGGTGCCACAAGTCCTCCTTTTCTTTTTGCGAATACAGACTAACACGGCTGTTACTCTGAAACCTGTCATTGATAGGGTAGTTTGGAACTGCAGCTGAATCAGCTATGCCTGTTTGCTGGATAAAGACAGGGGTTTTCATCTCTAGGGACATGACAATTTTTCATAAGAACTACATTCACTTTAAATTTAAAAGTTTTTAATTGTTCAAAAAGAAAGAATGACAGCATCAAACAAAACTGGTATCAAATAACACTGTGAGGCAAAACATTGTTCGAATATAAAATCAACATAACTTTTTATTTTGGTGATCGTTGAATGTTATATAAGGTGTATCAGTGTTTCAAAGGTGCTGGAATAGACTTTTTCTGGAAAAGAAAGAATTTAGTTAGAAACTTAATGTAATGTGGAAAGATATGCAAAAACATGTATCTTCTTAGAAGAGCAGTATATTTGTTTGTTTTGTGGGGGGATTGGTTTTTTTAACAATTTCACACTGACTTAAATTGAGCAGTTTGAGCATTAAACAACGTTCATAACCATCTGATTCCTTAATAATAGTTTTAGAAGGTTCAAATAGTTATTTTAAATGTTGGACCTAGAAACATGCCCGCCTCTCTCTCTCTCTCTAAACATATCCCCAGCTTCCCAGCAGGTTCAAACACAGATGGCAGCCTTATTGAGACAGAAGCAAAAATGCTCCATTAATGTTTAAAGGGATTAAAAATCCTCTTGGCATCAGTGGCATATGTTACCAGTTAATTGTAGCACTGGAAGCTTCCCTGCTGTTTTAAAACATGGACTCATTTTACATGCTTTCTGCAGAGCAGTATGAAATGTCAAATTTGTTGGTATAAGTTTTGAATCCAGTCAGACAAAAATGAGTCATAAAGATAATGTTGTGCTATCTAATACAGCTTTTGAATGCAAATGTTTTACTGCTGTTCCAACTATGGTGGGAAACTGGCTTGCTGCTCTAACACTGCAGTTGTGTGCATGTTTCATGCTTATAGCAGAGGGTACTCACATTTGGTAGATGATTTTAGCTTTTCACCAGCATTATTTAAGATTATTGTCGTTTTGGCTGAAACACCTTGCTTGTTTAAATTATTTTCAAGATGCAACACTAGCATTTCTGGTTTCTTCAATCAGTTGGATGTAGAATGGCAATACTCACCATGTGATAGCTTGCTAACAATGAACATTTTGGTTGTCGTGAGGACATTTTTTAACTGCCATGGTCAGGTGATTAGCATACTGTTGAGTAACATAATTCTTACCATGTCCCTATTCACAGATTAGCAATTCTCAGTAATAAGTTATAGACTGTATGCAGCTATTCTGTTATATTGCAAGTGAAAAGAATAAGAAAAGTTTGAAAAGCTGAAAAATTGTCATTGCTTTAAGTAAAACAAAAAATCCTACAGTGGGACTTTCTCTAGTTCTCTTCAAATCAGGTAACACCTGTCACATTAGATATACATTATTTTAAACAAAGGTTTCAGCCTCCTAACTTTAGATTTCAAACCTCAGATACCATTAAAAGAAAAAGTTTTTTACCCATAGGGATGGTATGAAAATGATGTCAAAACAATGAAGGGTATATTTCAACCTTTTCTACATTTTTGATGACAATTAAAGGTATAGATGGTTCTGTAACCTTATAATCCTGGAAAATAACAATGGCTTGAATTTTCATAGTAGGCACTCAATGTTTTGAATGGAAATTTACTGTAGTAAGTCAGAGAGGAAAAACTAAGAGAAGAAAAGATAAACAAAGCCTAATTGAACATTGGCTGTAATCATTTTTATTTGTTCATTACCATATGTGCACATTTTGTTTTACAGAGAAGTAAAAGACATTGTTTCTGCCCCAAGGGGTTTACAGTCTAGGTTACATATCACAGGGAGAGAGGCAATGAGGCAAGGAGGATGAAATTGGCACCCTTGTTGATAATCTCAGCAGGAAGGCCAAGGCTAGAATAGGCACAAGGAGTGAATTAACCTAGCTTGCCTAGAAGTGGTCCCTCTAGCTCAAGGTTAAAGCACACAATGACAGAGAAGAGTGTACAACTGCTGCTCCTAAATACTTGTGCAGAGGGCTTCAATCTGCAGGGCTACCAGTGTGGCATCATTGACAAGCACTGATGTCAAAGTTTTGAAAAATCTGTGCTGGTGCAAGTGGCCAGTTGTATGCTCAAAAAGGAGCACATTGCATTTTTGGCACTTGGAAGATTTTTCAGAATAGGAGCTCTGTCATTTCCATGTACCCGGAGAACTTTGGGTGCTAAGAAATCATAGACTTTAAAGCCAGAAGGCCCCACCATGATCATCTCCTGCACATCACATGTCCTCTCCAAACCTCTCCTGCAGTATGCCCAGAACCTCTGGTTGAGTTACTGAAGTCCACAAATAATAATTTAAAGACTTCAAGTTCCTGAGACTTCACCACTTATCTAGTTCCAGCCAGCAAGTGACCCATTCCTCATGCTGCAGTACGTGAAAACTCTCCACAGTGTTTGCCAATCTGACCTGGGGGGAAAGAAACCCTGAGAATGTGGGTGAGACCTACCAGCTAGACAGCTGGGAAATAATTCTCTGTAGTAACTCAGAGCCCTCCCCATCTAGTGTCCCATTTCCAGTCATTGGAGATATTTGCTAATAGCAGTCACAGATGGGCCATATGCCACTACAGGCAACACCATCATATCATCCTCTCCATAAGCTTATCAAGCTCAGTCTTGAAACAAGAAGTTTTTGTAGGAGCATGGTCCAAGAGATGGGTCTGAATCAGCACAGCAGAATTTCATAAAAGTTTAGGGCAAGAAGTGAAATACCTCACATACTTTTGGATCTCAAACCCAATCCATTGGCAACAGGCAAGGCTAAGTATAGGTGGCCGGCGCCACAAGTGACTGTGATGGTTTAGCTGGAGAGTGATTGATGACATTAGCCAGTGGCAACAGGCAAGAGATTGGAGTATTTGATATAAGTAATCTGAGTGATGTTTTGGCGATAAAGGTAAAATCTGTGAAAATTAACTCTGCTTATGATGACTGCATGTACTGTTCTCTGCTGAATTGTTGTGAAAAGCTAAAATCTAGCATAAATTGTGGTGATTATTGCCCCCAATGGAGCATGAATTCGTGGATGCTAGTGAAGATATTGCTAAGAAGGAATGCAAAAGAATAGCACAAGCATGTAGGAACAAAATTAGAAAGGCTAAGGCACAAAATGACTTACACCTAGCAAGGGACATAAAAGGAAATAAGAGGTTATTTAAATACATTCAAAGCAAAAGAGAGACTAAGGAACGTGTAGGTCCTCTACTTTCAAGGGAAGAAGAGCTCAAAACTGATGACATCAAGAAAGCCAAGGTGTTTAATGCCTATTTTGCTTCAGTCTTCATTGAAAAGATTAATGATGACCAGTTACTCAACACTATTAAATTAACAAAAAGGGGGAAGGAATGCAAGCCAAAATAGGGAAGGAACAGTTAAAGAATATTTTGTTCTCCATGTCCTCTGAAGAGAATACAAGACGTAATGGCTTAATCTGCAGAAAGGACAATTTAAGTAAGATATTTCTAACCATAAGGGTAGTTAAGATCTAGAATAGACTTCCAAGAGAGGTTGTGAAATCTCTGTGTTCAAGTGTTTTAAAAAACATGTTGGACAAACACTTCTCAGGGATGGTCTAAGTTTACTTGGTCCTGCCACACCATATGCGGCTGAACTTGATGACTTCTTCAGGACCTTTCCAGCCCTACATTTCTATGATTCTGTTCCTGAATGAGGTAAAGTGCAGGTTAGTGTGTTGGAAGGCATTAGATGATATATAGGTGGAGACAGCTTCTTGTTGAAAGATTTGCAGGACTGAAAAACACTAGCAGTGTGTGGGACATATGAATGCAGCCAATTATTGACACATCTTTGCTACATTAAAGCAAGATGTAGGAGCAGTGTGTTTGTTTCTATCAACTACCATCTGTTAGCTTTTTCACCCGTAGATGGCAGAATAGCAAAATACTCAGATTAAACAGAAGTGATGAATCCTTGACTTCACTATATGTCAGATAAATTCATGGAGATATGTTCCATTGTTTGTCTATTTTGGAAGTGGTGGCTTACCAAATTAAATTGATGTCATGATTGTTTATATGGCAGCAAGGAATCTGTTAGTCTGTTCTTTTCCTTCCTATCTGTCAGTGTCATTTTGCTCCAGATCATAAAATTCAGCCATGCCTACTTAAGATTTTGTATTAAGATGAACTAGTACCCTGACAAATCTGAGTCACCATATTCTGGAGATGCTGTAGTTATCCCTTTGTATCACTTATTTTACCAAAAGATCATTTGTCGTCAACACACCATTCTTATGGATCCCACTTTCATCTGGTGATTCAAACATTCTTGCTTTCTCCACCTGTTGCTTTTCCCAGCCTAATTTGATTATACCAGAAACTTAAAATATACATAGTGAGGCATCTGGCTTAAGGCCTCCAACTATGAGCAACAGCAGTAGTGTGCTAACAGAAGAAATATGCAAAAATCCCTACTGTTCTTTTATGGATTTCTGACATGTTTGCCTTGTTGTTATTAAATATACATACTATTTGAGATGCTGCATGTTGCTAGAGAAGCATATATCTTTCCCAAATGCAAAAGAAAAATAGCAATTATTAAAGCCCCTATAAAGCATATATTTGTGTGCTATTTAATCTGAACTAGTAAAGATGGGCAGGAGTTAGAATACCAGAAATTACTAGGAAATTCAATCTAATTTGGAACTCCTAGACTGCTGGTAGGAAGACAGTACTTTTGGGAATGATGTAACAGTGTATAAGGTGATGACAACTCTTTTGGCTTTAAGTTCTCCCACCAACAACATCACTGCCATACACAGTTTTGAAAAGTCATATTTTTCCCACCACATTTGTTTCAATGTTCAATCTACTTTTAAAGAACACTGTTGTTGCTGTCATTTAACGTCTATGAAAACAACAAACACAGCTAAAGTAACTACCTCACACTAGGTCTGTTGATTAATCACAGTTAACTCACAAGATTAATTCAAAAAAATTAATCGTGATTAATCGCAGTTTTAATTGCACTGTTAAACAATAGAATACCAATTGAAATGTATTAAATTTTTTAGATTTTTTTATATTTTCATATGTTTTGAATTCTGTGTTGTTATTGAAATCAAAGTGTATATTATTTTTATCACTGAAAAAATGAAAAATAGTATTTTTCAATTCACCTCATACAAGTACTGAGTGCAATCTCTTTGTCGTGAAAGTGCAATTTACAAATGTAGATTTTTTTTTGTTACATAACTGCACTCAGAACCAAAACAATGTAAAACTTTAGAGCCTACAAGTCCACTCAGTCCTATTTCTTGTTCAGCCAATCACTAAGACAAACAAATTTGTTTACATTTATGGGAGATAATGCTGCCCTCTTCTTATTTACAATGTCACCAGAAAGTGAGAACTAATGCTGTCTGGGCGTCTCTGCTGTCTCTGGGTTCCCTGGTCTGTGCTGTCCCTGGCGACTCCAGACTCTGTGGGGCCTCTGTGGGTACCCTGATGTCTGCCTGGGTTGTGATGTGTCTGGGTCCCATGGCCTTGGGCTTTGGCTGATCCTTGGCTGGAGCCTGCGGTGGGTGGTCGTCCTTCCTCTCTGGTGGTCAGCCCTAACTGAGATGAATTGCTCCCTTTTATAGTAGTGCATTTCGAGCATGCCCAGTAGAGTTGAGGGAGTGCAGCTTCCTCAACCCACAATGCAGGGTTAACCCTTCCCTGTCCAGTGAAGGACAAGTGCGCCCTGTCACATATCCCAAATAACAAGTGCAGAACCCTATGTCCCAATATAGTAGTAAAGGCAAGGAAACATGACACAAACCAAATTATAAACCAAATGATAATACTTGAGAATAGGTTGGCTGCTGGTTCTTTTCTTGATGGAACATATAGTGTATGGATATTATTTACCTTAGTGAGTGGTGGTGGGTTTAGAATATGAGAGAGAAAAACGTTTTGGCTTATATACCAATACAGTGACAGTTACTGTGCTGGAGTTTCTTTCTTCCTGTATTTGTAATCTATGTTGCATTAATATGCTGACTTTCAAACACATTGGGTTCAATTTCATGTAGGCAGATGGAATTTTCTTTCCAATCAGTTCACTGTGTTAGTCTTCTAGTTATGTTATATGGTTCAGCAACTATTAAAAGTTTGCATTTGCAAGCCTGGTGGGGAAGAGTCTGAGTTTGCTTCTTTATGGCTTCTCCTGTTTCTTTCTCTGTGTCCTGGAGAGTATAGGTAGGCAATTAGTTTGTTTATGGACCTTCCAAGGACCTATGTTTTAGGATTTTTTGGTGGGGAAGCTTATTTTATTTGGGAGGAGAGACTGGGAGGGATATTGAACATGTCGTACCACCTTGTGTAACAGCAGTGGCTGCAGCTTTTGTAGCTGAGACTGAATGGATCCTAATCTTTCAGAGCTGGGCTAAATAAAATGGTGGGATGATTTACATGGTTTTGGTCCGCACATATTTGGAGGGGGAAGGACTAAATGTCCAAAGTAGAGTGTTCTCTATTTGCTTCAAGGAGAGCCTTGCATGCAAACTTCAATTTATATTTGTGTTGAGTTTCTTTTAGTAAAATGGAAGATATAGGGTTTGGGGTTTAAAGGAATTTCCAAACCAACAAATGTTTATCTAATCTACTACTGTATTCTAGAAATATGACAGTAATGACCTGGGAGCCTTCTAAAATGAGACATAAGGGTCAGTTGGAGTTTTCACATTTATAAACAGCAAGCTGTTAGGGTTGTAGCTACAGTAACTCCCCGCTTAATGTTGTAGTTATGTTCCTGAAAAATGCGACTTTAAGCGAAACGATGTTAAGCGAATCCAATTTCCCCATAAGAATTCATGTAAATGAGGGGGTTAGGTTCCAGGGAAATTTTTTTCACCAGACAAATATATATATATATATGTATACACACACACACACACACACACAGTATAAGTTTTAAACAAACAATTTAATACTGTACAGAGCAATGATAATTGTGAAGCTTGGTTGAGGTGGTGAAGTTAGAGGGTGGAAGAGAGTAGGATATTTCCCAGGAAATGCCTTACTGCTAAATGATGAACTAGCATTCGGCTGAGCCCCCAAGGGTTAACACGTTGTTAATGTAGCCTCACACTCTACAAGGCAGCATGAAGCATGGAGGGAGGGGAGACAGCATGTCAGACAGAGACAGAGACACACACCATGTGTGTGGGAGAGAGAGATGTGCATTGCCCCTTTAAGTATGCTGACACCATTCTAAGTACATTGCCTTTAAAAAGGTCAGGAAGTTGAGATAGCAGCTGCGGCCAGCAAGCTCTCTCCGTCCTGAGCCCTGTCCTGTCCCCACCCTGCTCTATATAGAGAAGGGGTAAGCGGGGGCAGGAGTAGGGGAGTAGGACACTCTGACCTTAGCCCCCCTCTTCTCCCCTCCCCTGCACAGCAAGCAGGAGGCTCCCGGGAGCAGCTCCAAGGCAGAGGGCAGGAGCAGCACATGGCAGTGGGAGGGAGGGACAGCTGAACTTCAGGCAATTGATAGCCTGCTGGGCAGCTGCTGCACAGGGAACTTAGGGGGGCTGCCGGTCCACCCTGGTTCCAGGCCCCCACCAACTAGCTGCAACGGGCTGCCCTTTCTGCAAGCAGTGGACAAAGCAGGCAGCTGCCAAACAATGTTCTAAGGGAGCACTGCACAACTTTAAATGAGCATGTTCCCTAATTGATCAGCAACGTAACAACGAAACGTTAACCGGGACGACTTTAAGTGAGGAGTTACTATATGTTCATTATGGCAAATTATAAGTAATCATTGTAGACTTAATATTAACAAGGTAGGATGTTGACTGTAAAAGCTTCCAACAAATTTTCAAGTTAGTACCTATGTAGCAACCTGTATAAATCATAGAATCATAGGACTGCAAGCAACCTCAAGAGGTCTTCTAGTCCAGTTCCCTGCTCTGAAGGCAGAACTAAGTATTAATTAAACCAGGGGTGGGCAAACTTTTTGGCCCGAGGGCCACATCTGGGAATAGAAATTGTATGGTGGGCCATGAATGCTCACAAAATTGGGGTTGGGGTGTAGGAGGCGGACTCTGGTAGGGGGTGCAGGCTCTGGGGTTGGGCCAGAAGTGAGGAGTTCAGGGTGCGAGAGGGCTCCAGGCTGGGGCAGGGGAGTGGGGTACGTGGCAGGGTGAGGCTCCGGCTGTGGGTGCAGGCTCTGGGATGGGGAGTTTGGGTGTAGGAGGGTGCTCTGGGCTGGGATTGAGGGGTTCAGAGGGCTGGGTGTTGGGTGAGGGAAGGGGTGCAGGCTCCAGCTGGGGGTGTGGGCTCTGGTGGATGGGTGGGTTGGGGTTCAGGAGGGTGCTCTGGGCTGGGATCAAGGGGTTCAGAGGGCAGGAGGGGGATCAGGGTTGGGGCAGGGGGTTGGGGTGTGGGGAGAGGCTCCGGGGTGCAGGTTCAGGGCAGCACTTACCTCAAGTGGCTCTCGGAAGCAGTGGCATGTCCCTTGGCTACAATTCCCAGCCAATGAGAGCCGCAGGGGCAGCGGTTGGGGTGGGGACAGCATGCAGAGTGGAGCACCCTGGCTGCCCCGATGCATAGGAGCCAGAGGTGGGCCATGCCACTGCTTCTGGGAGTTGTGTGGAGTGGCCCCTGACCCTGCTCCCTAGCTGGAGTGCCAGAGCTGGGCAAGCCCCAGTGGGAGCTCAAGGGCTGGATTAAAATGGCTGGCAGGCAGGATCCAGCCTGGGGGCCATAGTTTGCCAACCCCTGAACTAAACCATCCCTGACAGGGGTTTGTCTAACCTGCTATTAAAAATTTCCAGTGATGGAGATTTCACAACCTCCCTAGGCAATTTATTCCAGTGCTTAACCACCCTGACAGTTTTTCCGAATGTCCAACCTAAACTGCCCTTGCTGCAATTTAAGCCCATTACTTTTTGTCCTGTCCTCATAGGTTAAAGAGAACAAATTTTCTCCCTCCTCCTTGTAACAACCTTTCTGTTGGTGGCTTCAGCAACAAAAGCCTTTGAGAGACCTCAGCATAGGTGCTGATTACAGATGTATAGATTAACCTTTCTCTCTGCAACAAGGCTTTTGTAGAGACTCTTGGGATTTTCTACTGGTTCTTGCAGCTGGACACTCTTGCACTCCACCCTATCTCCCACTGCTGGCCTAAAGCTACTCAGCTGCAGAAAGATTGAGGTTTGCCGCTTTAGCAGTCATATTGCTTGGGCGGTCCCTCTGTGGCACTGGTTTCCAAGCAAACAAAACTCAATCCATTTCCCAGGGATTTATGCAATAGGAATGTTGTTCTGTTCCTGGTGCTTATAACAAAGTTGGAATTATACAACAGCCTGCAATAGTCAGAGAAGTCCCTACCAGAATGAGAGAGAGGCGTGATTAAATGAATTGGTTGACCAGCCTTAGAAAGTGAAAAAAGATATCCACCCAGAACCAAGAGGATTTCTCTCACCATGAAATTCTCACACCCACAGTATGGGGTTAGGGTAGAAGAGCCTTGTGAACTGAGTTCTATTGGCATCTACCATTTGATCTGCAGACATAAGAAGAATCTCTCATTCATATACAGTACTGTATGCCGTGTAGTCGTAGCTGTTATCTAATATCCCAGGATATTAGAGAGACAAAGCGGGTGAGGTAATATCTTTTATTGGACCGACTTCTGTGGGTGAGAGAGACCAGCTTTTGAGCCACACGGAGCTGTTCTTCAAGCCTGGGAAAGAGACCTGAAGAAGAGCTCTGTGTAAGCTTTAAAGCTTGTCTGTCTCTCTCACCAACAAAATTTGGTCCAATAAAAGATATTACCCACCTTGTCTCTTTAAAACAATACTGTATGTAAAATGGTTCCTGAGACTGACTAGACAGAAACCTAACTCTCTTGCCTCAGCTGTTGGCCCTATAATAAGCTCCCTTGAGAACTCCTCTCTTCCTTTTTTGGTGCATATCCTAAAGCAATTTCCAAAGGGGATTCTTTCCCTGGAGGCCCAAGCGGGGACAGGACACTGCATCACACCTCAAGTACTTGGATATCGGATAGAAATGTCTGAATGCCAATTAATCCTGTCTGTGCTTTTTATAGGGAACAGCTAGGTATTTTATCCAAGTGGTCTTGGAATTGGGAAATATCAGGCAGAGGGCTAGGTAATTCAGTATTCTAACAAGTTGCATAACAATGTGCTATTAAAGATAAAGCAACTGGAAAGGGCTGGCTTGTGCTTTGATATTTCTCTTTGAATTTTTTATACAATATTTACCAGTTCAAAGCAATATTTCCCATATTTTAAACTGACAGAAGGTTTCACTAGGGTTTTGCTTGTATTTTCATAATGTGGCTCTTTATCTAACCTCTCAGTATTTTTGTAGTGCATTTCTGTTCTTTGAAAAGTTTATTATGGTGTACTGAAGATCGGAGGTAAGACTGACAAAAACAGTAAAACCCCCAACTTCTTCAAGTGGCTCTGCATAATCCCATGGTGGTATGAATAGATGGAGGCATCTACCAGTAGAACCTTCTCCAAGCAGTATCCATTAGAGTGCACATTTGCCTCCTTGTACCTTTCCCCTCAGCACTTCCGAACACTCCAAAGGTGAGACTATCTACCGTTTCAGTCCTTCCAATGGCAGTGTCAAACGGAATGGAACACTCCTCTTCTTCGAATCTGGGTTTTTCTTCATTTATAGTGCCTTGAAAGATTATGGTTATTCTTAGTGTAGTTTTTAATGTAAGGTAGCTTTAAGTATAGATAGTTTAATTTAGATCTTAAGGTCAGTTCCCTATGTCTGTGGAACCACAGAAGAAGAAGCTGGGCTTTAAGAGATGTGCTTTGTGCCCCAGTGACTTCTGAGACTCAGATGAATACATTAACTGCCTTAAGTGCCTGGGAGAAGGACACTCTCCGGATGGATGTTCTTTTTTGCTGGACTTTCACACCCAGAGCATGCAAGGATAGGCAGAACAGACTACAGGTACTTCTGCTTAAAGAAGCTCTTGCTGCTGAGCTGTCCCCAGTTATGGCGGATCATCAGATCCGAAGTCTAAGAGGCCTGTTTCAGTTCCGGTAGCTTCCTCCAGCCAGGATAAGCTGTCTAAAGGTTCCAACTCATCAGGATCTTTTTTGGTGCTGGCTCCTGATTCTTTGGTTAAAGCTGTCTAGGATTCTAAGGCACCATTGGTAGACAAGGGCCATCTGCCTGCTAAGGAGCCTAGAGTTATTTCAGTTCCGACTGTATCGGTTCTGAAGAAGAAGCTGAGGGAGAAGCTGGCCACTGTTAGCAGTGCCAGATGATATATGTCATACTTATCAGATCTGTCTGATTCTGACATAGCCTTTGTGGTACCAACTTTGAAACCCAAATTGGTTCTATTTCAAAGTCCAGTGCTGTGGAGCTGAGTGTTTCTCCAGGTCTTTGGTGCCAGTTCCATCATCCACTCCTGTTCTAGGACCATCCTCTAAGACCAAAGAGGATGTTAACGGTGGTGGCTGATGTGCACCTTCCTGTGTCTGAGCATTCCTCAGAGTCAAATGACAGGAAATTGGCTATGAGGAAAAGACAGTCCTCTTCGGTTCTGCAATCTGCTTCTTCCTTCTTGAAAACAAGAGAAAGCAGAGGAGATTGTTAGTCTTTCTCTGGATCCATCTATAACTCTTCCTCAGACTCCTATGGAATTTTCAAGCAGATCTTTCTCATCTTTTCTCTCTCTTCACCCTACAGTTCCATTGCTGTCTCCATAGCAGATCCAAGGTTGGATCTATTTTAGAGGAGAATAGCAGAAGAATTTAGAAACCTGATTCATCCTGATGTATGCCTCCTTATCCTTTTGTTCCTCCTCCTATGGGTATGTTTCCAGATCTTAACTACTGGGAGAGCTTATCAGCTCTGGTATTTATGGCCCTATTGGGTTCCACCACAAGAATTTTTGGAGCATCCTCCTGATAGATGGAGAGGTGATGTTTCATCCTATAAAGATCTGGTAGTTCAACAGTCCTTGGATCCATTTCCACTGGATGCATAATCAGCTCATACAGTTGTACCTGATATGCTTTCTGAAGATGAGGCGATAGCTGCTGTATTTGAGCAAGAACAAATTAATATTGACTTTGATCCCAGTTTGTCACATCTTGAGCAACTGGGTATAGCTTCTGCTTCATCCCCTTCTGAGAATACTTCGCAGCAATAAGACTAATGAATTGTTGGAAAAATCACAAGAAACCAGGTCCACTACTTGTTCTCTGGGTCTTTACCCTCAATCAGAAGGAGAGCTTCTACTCCTCCTTTTCAATATCAGAGTAATATTACCCTCAGTCATCTGCTTATTTTTCCTCAAATCAGAGATGTTGTTGACAGCACCAGCAACCTCCATTTTCATTCCAGGCTCAGCATAAAAACAGGTCTTTCTAAGATGAAACAATCTGCTCCCTCTTTTTCATTGTCTTTGAACACCAGGACTCAGATTTGATGTGAGAATTGAGAGTCATGGAACATCAGCAAGGATTCATCCCTTCTTTTATATGGGGACAAGCTATCCCAATATATCAACAAATGGAGACTGATTACATCAGACTTATGGGTACTAAAGAAAGGGTTCCCTTTCCATCCTTTTTCAGGGAACTTCTCACAAGGTTTTTCTACTTACATAAGTACAGAAGCTGCTCTAGATAGGAGATGCTGAGGAGGTAGCCAAACATCTGGGGGTTCTGGTTTTATTCAAGATACTTCCTGGTACAGAAAAAAGATGGGTTTCTCCATCTGATTTTAGATTTCATAAAATTAAACAGCTACATCTGGAAGTTCTGGTTTCATATGTTAACCCCGGCTTCCATAATTCGCCCACTTACAGTTACAGATTGGTTTTCCACCCTCGATTTTAAAGGATGCCTGTTTTCATCTCTGTCCTACACAGTCATCGGAAATACCTGCATTTCATGGTGGCAGGAGGTCATTTCCAGTACAAGGTGCTTCAGCTGTCAGACACACTTTACATGTCTTCACATCTCTTGTCACAGCAACAAGGCAGGGTCCTTCATCCAGATCCTTAGTCTCTTCATATGACAGTCTGGGCTATCAGACTTTGACTAGTCTTGGTACAGAATTTATTGCTTAATTCTAGAAAACTGTCTATTAGAAAGCGTTGCTATTTAAAATGGGCTAATTTGTTGATTGGATACAGTGAAAATGTGATTTTACAGTTTCAGCTTCCATGCCCTGTATTTTGTAATATTTAGTATATTTAAAATCTGAATGGTTATAATTGTACTTTAAAAGTTCACCTGGCAGCTATTTCAGTTTACCACTTTGTGGTTGATGGTAGATCAATGTTTGTACATGATTCTTGTAAAAGGTTCATGAAGGTGTTATCTGACATGTATCTTCCTTTAAGAGATCTTAATCTGGTTTTATCTATACCTGTGAGGTCACCTTTTGAACCCCTGGCAAAGCATTCCTTATTTTTTTTATATATTATCTTATTAATATCTTTATCTTGAACAGTGATACTCAGACATCAGTGGTTCAGGATCCAAATTAGGAATCAACATTACCCAAAAGAGCCACATTGAATTCATTAAAAAAAGAACAGGAGTACTTGTGGCACCTTAAAGACTAACAAATTTATTAGAACATAAGGTTTCGTGGGCTACAGCTCACTTCATCAGATGCATAGAATTTTGAAGCTTTTCTGTTGCAAAATTGCCATCCTTAAATCTTTTACTGAGTGGCCAGAGAGGTTGAAGTGTTCTCCTACCAGTTTTTGAATGTTATGATTCCTGATGTCAGATTTGTGTCCATTTATTCTTTTGAGTAGAGACTGTCCAGTTTGGCCAATGTACATGCCAGCAGAGGGGCATTCAAAAACAGACTCCAATGAGAAACTGCTGATCTTGAATTCATATGCAAACTAGATACCATTAACTTGGGTTTGAATAGAGACTGGGAGTGGCTGGGTCATTACACATATTGAATCTATTTCCCTAAGTTAAGTATCCTCACACCTTCTTGTCAACTGTCTAAATGGGCCATCTTGATTATCACTACAAAAGTTTTTTTCTCCTGCTGATAATAGCTCATCTTAACTAATTAGCCTCTCACAGTTTGTATGGCAACTTCCAACTTCTCTGTATGTGTATATATGTTCCATTCTATGCATCCGATGAAGTGGGCTGTAGCCCACGAAAACTTATGCTCTAACAAATGTGTTAGTCTCTAAGGTGCCACAAGTCCTCCTGTTCTTTTTGCGGATACAGACTAACACGGCTGCTACTCTGAAACCAACCATTGAATTCATTGTTTCATTTACTATATATATATATATAATTCATAATTTGAACCACTGAGGCCTGAGTATCACTGTTCAAGATAAAGAAATTAATAGATAATACATAAATAAAATAAGGAATGCTTTGCCAGGGGTTCAAAAGGTAACCTCACAAGCATAGATAGAACCATATATATCCATATATATTCATTCTCACAGCAAAATGACTGACCCAGTATTATTATTATTTTATCACCTACATAGTAAAAGCATCCTGACTGGTTAATCATTTAGACTGTGTGAAATAATTATTAACCAGTGTTTTAATATGTGCTTCAAAGAGCCACAGGAGACACATTAAAGAGCCGCTTGCGGCTCACGAGCCTCAGTCTGAGTATCTCTGATCTAGAACAGCATTTTTCAATGTTTGGGTCGCAGTCCAGTACTAGGTCACTGAATGCAAGGCACTGGGTCACTCTGGTCAGCACTGTCAACTGGGATGTTAAGTCCTGTTGGCAGTGCTGCTCAGCTAAGGCAGGCTAGTGCTTACCTGTTTCGACATCGCGCTGCGCCCTGGAAGTGGCCAGCAGTGGGTCCGGCTTCTAGGCAGGGGGCCCACAAGGCTCTGCATGCTGCTCCCACCCCAAGCACCACGTAGGAGCCAGACCTGCTGTTAGCCGCTTCAGGTGCAGCGTGGTTGGCAGTGCCAGGATAGGCGGGAAGCCTGCCTCTGCACCCCAGCTGCACCGCTGACTGGGGGCCGCCAGAGGTAAGTCCGCACCCCAATCCCCTGCCCCAGCCCTGAGCCCCCTCAAACCCAGAACCCCTTCCTGCACCCCAAACCCCTCATCCCTGGCCCCACCCCAGAGCCTGCACCCCAAGCCCAGAGCCCTGAACTCTTCCCACATCCCAACCCCCTGCCCCAGCCCTGAGCTCCCCCCAAACCCAGAGCCCCTCCAGCACCCCAAACCCCTCATTCCCCAGCCCCACCCCAGAGCCAGCACCACCAGCCCAGATGTTGATCATTTAAGAAAACAAATGATATTTTCTAGGAATTAAAAATAGGCAGATTTTGGAGAAAGCATGTATAATGTAAGGGCTAGCTCTTTCTTAAATATACACATACTTTTTTACCTGTGCAGAACTTCTTAACTTGAACATATATCAAGAATTGTGGAGGCACAACTTAGGTGCTTGCGAAGGTGCACACACTTTGGAAAACATTGGCCTGTTTCAGCAATATGTTACTGTAGATCTGTTAGGCCAATTATGATATTTCTGCATTTTCTCACCCACATTTCCTGTGACATTAGCATTTTTTAAAATGTTATAATTAATGTAGCTTTCCTGTCTCTGTTAGAACAGAAATTTGAAATAACTGTGCTATAGCACTGAGTATCTTGAAAATGCAGTTCAAACCATACTTCCATTATAGAACAGGGAGGGCAGGGTAGTAATTGCAGTAGGACAGCTGCTACATGCCCTGGAGACTTCACACAGGAAAAAAGACTGGAACAAGAAACAATGAGCTCTTCCTTTCCCTTCCGACAGCCTAGCCAATGGCAGCAGGGAGAGGCAGAGAAATCTCTTTTCCTCCTCTGCCTGTCTCCCAGCCAGGCATGATCTCTCCATGTGTTCTGGACAGAAGTAGGAAAGTGGGGAAATGGACAAGGCCCCAGAGCAGCTGTGCCAGTTACTCTCTTTCTCCTGTCCTCTTAGGACTTCAAGCATTGTCATTCCTTTGCTGATCTCCTCAAACATCTCTCCTCCCTGTGACATGGGGTGGGGAAGGAGATTTAACTGTGCTCTCCTACTATTCTATTCTCAAGGACTTCAAGAACCTGTTTAACAAATGGACTGAATGAAGGCTGATATTTTATACTACTGCTGTAGGAGGTGTTATTATTATTTTTAAACTAACAGTAACTGTGGGGCTGTGCAGGGAACGAATTCTCACTTAGGTCTCTGTCCTGTAATGGAACTCCACCTGGGCACCAGGGTTCACCCACCAGAGATCATTGCAGGATCATGAACGTAATCTGTAAGCTCTTCAAGGCAGACAGCCTTCTTGTACATAGTAGGGATAGTGCATCGCACAATGAGGCCTCTGGAAGATTTATAAATATTTAATAATGAGATAAAAGTTCAAGCCAAGTGTCCTAAAATGGGAGCCTAGTATTAGACTCCGAAGGCCATATTTAACCACCTAAAGTTTGGTGACTTTCAAAGTGCTGATCACCCACTATCTTCTATTTACTTTATTGGTAGCTGCTGGGTGCTCCGCTCATTTGACAGTCAAGCCATTTATTTAGGTGCCTGAATGTTCATTTAGGAGCCTTACTTTAGGCCTTCGTTTTTAAAAACCGTGACTTCAGTACAAACACAAAATGGTGATATTCAAGATTGAAGCACCATGTTTAAATCGTAAAATGAAAGACTTAGACAGCAAATATATTGTCAATATATGAAAACAAAATCCATATTTCTCCAGATTTAAAAATATGTATCTTTTTTGTGGCAACGTTTGTTTTCCTTTTTAAATACTGATTGTCAAGCAACTGAAGGTGAACTGGAAACCCTACTATTCAATTCTGTGAGAGTTCAGGTCACAGGGCCTGATCAAAAGCCCAGCAAAAACAACAGGAGCCTTTCCTTTGGCTTCCGTGGGCTTTTTATCTGGCTTGTGGAAGTCATGTGATAGACGAAGTATCAGATATTAAACTGATACTACACTTGGAGCAAGATTCTCCGTAGCCCTTTGTTGGGAAGGGAGAGGGGGGAAAGAGCCTCCCAGTTCCATTGTGCTCCTACCCAGAAGTCAGATATATCCTGTTAGGAAGCACAGGGCCTGCTTAATGGTAGCATTGCTGCTGGCACTAGCTAGCCAAAAAGGGAGTGTGGAGATACACAGTGAGCTGCTCTGCTTTTTCCACTCCAGCCAGCTAGTCGCTAAGAGCTGTCCCTGTTGCCAGGTGGCAGAGCTGCTGCTCCCTGGCAAACTCCAGTGGAACTTCTGACTCAGAATTCTGCCTGGGTTCTGCAGCTGCTGCACAGCCCATCCACGCTCCCTCCAACACGCTTCTGGCCTTAAAAATCAGCATCTATCCCTCGATCGTGGCCGAAAGGCTGAGAAGGGCTGAAACCTTAACATCTGTCTTTGTAAAGTAAGTTCAGAGATTTTGCTAATGATAGCCACATATACCCTCTACTGGCCTTCCATGACCTTCTCAGATCACCCTCTTAACAACAGCTTAAAATATTTAATGTCTGCACCCTTCTCTGTGTAAAAAAACCCCAAAGATGTGGCTTAGAATGTTCTCTTTCCTCAAAAGGAGTCTGCGATAAATATTCATCTTAACCTGAGGCACTGCCATTAATATTCGACCTTGTGCTTTTGAGATCCACTTTGCTCACAGAGTTCCTCTTTAAAATAAAGATGAGCACACACTCTCAGCAGATGGCCTTTTTGATAGATATTTTGCAACTGGAGTTACACTTAACTTTCTAAATCTTTTGTTAATTCAACTACTTTGGTCGAAAACGCATGAGGTTTGAAAGTGTCTGAGAAATCTTACACCTCAATTTAGATGAAACCTCAATAAGTAACATCTGCTCATTTGCTCTGCTACAGACAATTGCTTCTTACAGAACTGTCTTAAGTCATTACTCAAAGTTATCAGTACTTAATGAAATAACAATTATACTGTAGTAAAGTTACAGTGGAGTATTATCTGCTGCACAAGAAATGATTTGGAAACAGTGCCTTGTACTCTGTAAAATGCTGTGGTGAATCCTGATGCAGGAATAAAAAGGCCAACCCTGGCTCCAAGCAAGAACGGGAAAAGGGAGCCAATTGTGAGTCACTGCATTGAAAATACCAGAAGCGTAAAACTTCTGCCTCATAGGCACTGGTTATATTGATGATGCAGGTTATATTTCTTGTGGAGGAAACACTTTGTGAGGTTGTGCACATACATGCTCTGAATCGAGAGATTCAAAACTTGGAAGACCGCTTGCAATACTGTGTTGTGCAAAAGATTCAAGGAGAAAAAGCTCAAGGCCCTCATTCAGTAAACATTTAAGGACATGCATGTGCTTAATTGCTTTGCTGAATAGGGATGGACTGCTAAGTTGGGACCTTGTGACTGCTGCCTTTTTATGAAGAAAAATCTCAGCTATAAGCCAGTCTTTAAGGAGAAAAATAAAAATTGCAGGTATTTATTCTGCCAGTATGCTAAGGCTGACTCTGAAAGTACGTTTGTTGTACCTGCGTTAGTGATAAAAGGTATTGTGTGCCCTTTAGTTGTCTTTAAAGTTGGAATAACAGTTATAAAGCCACTTCCATATGGAATTTGACTGCTAGTTCCCTTTACAACCTTTACTGATTCTCTAAGTTGAAGAGGGACCCTTCTTAGTATGAATATTTGGGGCCAAATTTTGCTCTGGGTTATACCTGTGCAACTGAGTGAAAAATATGGTCTGTGAGATTTAAAACATCCACTGAGAGAAAGTCAACAGACCATATAGGCCGGACCAGCTGTGACTATTCTATAGGGTATTTTTAATATGTTAAGAAAATGTTACTTAGGTTGCAAAGTCAAATACTCAAAAGTTAGGGTTGCCAGGTGTCTGGTTTTCAGCTGGAAAGCATGGTCAAAAAGGAACCCTGGCGGCCATTAAAAGTCTGGTCGGCAACACAGCGGGGGCTTGGGGCTAAGGCAGGCTCCCTATCTGCCCTGGCTCCAGACTGCCCCCGGAAACAGCCGTCAAGTCCCTGTGGCCCCTAGGAGCAATGGGAGCTGCGGGGGGTGGAGCCTGTGGGCACGAAGGCACTGCCCACCACACAGAGCCACTTTGGCCACCGATGCACCGAGAGGCCGCAGGGACCTGGCGGCTGCGTCCTCAGAGCTGCAGTAAGAACTGCCAGGACCCTGCACACCCTCCCACACTCCAACCCTGTACCCCATCCCAGAGTCCCCTCCCACACCTCAAGCCCCTCATCCCCGGCCCCACTCCAGAGCCCACAATCCCAGCCGGAGCCCTCACCCCCCACACCTCAACCCCCTGCCCCAGGCTGGAGCCCCCTTCTGCACCCCAAAACCCTCATCCTCAGCCCCAGCTGGAGCCCACACCCCCTCCCGCACGCTGAACCCCTCTGCCTCAGTCCAGAGACCCCTCCTGTACCCCCCAGCCCAGAGCCCATACCCCCTCCAGCAACCCAACCCAGCCCAGTGAAAGTGAGTGAGGGTGGGGAAAAGTGAGTGATGGAGGGAGGCGGGATGGAGCAACAAATTTTTTAATTCTTGATCTGTAGTACACTAGCTAAACTATAGTGTTTTATTTTCCACAGTATCTCAGAATGTTCATGGTGAGTCTTTAAAGTAAGATGGTTCAGTATCATTTGCTACACTCTATAGTGCATGTATAAAGGCATTTTAAAATTGCCTAAGATATTTTCCAAGACTTTAGGGGGTCCTCTTCAGAGCTAGTATATAGCAAATTAGCCTTGTTTTATTCTTTTTGTGTGTCGCTTATTAGGTATCGTGGAGTAAAAATTTTTTTGTAGTGATATTTGGCCTTTGGGAAAAATAAAAGAGGATGCTGAAGTTTCTGAATAAGAGACTATTTCTCAAGATGTGCAAAATGTGCTGTGATTTACGCTGAAGAAGAACAACTATGAATGTGAAAACGTGAATGCAACAGGCATGAGTTTTAGCACACTGAGCCTGCTTCTCCCTTCATACTCTTTTTACAGCCGTGTATTACTACTCCCATTAGCTTCACAACAGTTTCTTCTTCCATCAGTGTAGCCGAGAGGAAAATCGGGCTCTTTGCCTTATGCATATTACAGAGTGCTTTTCCAATACAGGAGCATTTCATATCCTTGGCACAAGTTAAATTTGTAAGGTTTAGTGGGGTACCTTTTTAACTTATTCAGATATGTGAACCCAAGATGGCCTTTTTCACTTTACCCACTGCACATTTAGAAAGGGGAAGCATTTGATTATTGAAGGAGAGTAGGAATGTAGAAAATGCACAGTCTGTTTCTTTAAATGATCTTTCTAGATATTTTTTCTCTGAAAGTAGCAAGAGCTTAAGTATCTCGCGCTGTCTTGTTGTTCAACATCCACTACTGCCCATCTGCCTATTGATTGGTAGGAAACTCCAAATGCTAATTTCATCTCATTAATCATGTCACATCACAAGGATTAGGACAAAAAGAAAACCTTCTATGCTTCACAGCAGCCATCTAATGCCCAGTAAGACAAATGAACGAATATGATATGGATAGAGTAGCTTCACACTAATTAAAAATCATCTGCTATAAAATTGTGTATCAGACTTGCTTAGATTATGTCATAAGCTGTCTACACATCCAATTCTTTGCCATGTGCAAAGTTCAGTAAAAATCTATTTGTAATTGTGTTATGTAGTATAGGCTTAGTAATAGTGGAGTGAGGTTGTTAAGCGTAGTTGTGACAGTTCTTATGGCAGCAGGTCTTTGGAATAGATGTGAGGCCAAATTCTGTTGACCTCTCTCATTCCCTCCTCACCGCCATCAGCATAACTATGGCATTACCTGCAAGCCTTCTCTGTCATCCCCCAGCACTACTATCAATATAGTTGGTGTCCTACTCAGAACCCTTCTTTTTCTACCTCCTCACTCACGTCGTCTGCATTGCAAGATACCTGGATTTTTCTAAATTTGTTTGGTCCCATAAGGAGCAAGAAAAAAGCAATTAAAAATGTTGAGCTGTGATTGAGCAGGTGAGATGAGGTTTCTTTACCATCAAAGCACTATGCAGATGAGAGGGACACACACAGACTTGGAAAAAGGCCAACTTATTAATGGAATTTGACCATGCAAAACTTGTTGAAATCCCTCTAGAACATCAAATGCCACATTATAATGTCTTTACTGAGGCCCCTGCCATTTCCAGGAAAGACATAATTCCCTTTTCAGAGAATGATTTTTCAGTAATACTTTCCAGAGTGAAATTTTTGGGATTAATTTTGTTTCTGTTTTATGTCTGCCTTTATTCTCCCTGTGTGAAAGATCTCACCCATGAAAAGAGGGGCTCTGCTTTTAACAGATTGAAATTTTGAAGGATGTGTGTTTTTTTCTTTTTATCTTTTAAATTAAAAATTATTGTAAATTTGTGCATTTTTGTCCAATTGAAATGATTGCTGTTTACAGCATCTTAAGCAAAACATTGGCATTCATATCACTCACAATAAAGTCTTAAAATGAAGGTTAGAAGAGAACATGTTTTAAAAGAAGCCCACAATTGCCATGATAAAGGAACAGTGGTCCAACTTAATACCCCTTGGACTCAGTTTTCCAATCTAAAATGAGGATTATATTAGTACTGACCTCACATTGGTGGTGTGAAGACTGATTAGACAATGGTTATATACAATTATTATTATTTGTATTGTGATAGCACTTACCAGCCCCAGTCATTGACCAAGACCCCATTGTAGGCACTATACCAACACAGAACAAAAACATGATCCCTACCCCCAAAGAGCTTTTTGTCATGAAGATGAAATGTGCTGTTTATTCTTAGTATTATTAGTTTCCTCATCTTAGTAAGATTAACAGGTAAAGCTGAAACTCCATATTGACTCAATGTCCTTAAATCCCTCCATTTGCTTAAGTACTGTCGCAAAACATTCTAAAGTACATAGGTTATGGTAAGTAAAATCATTCACTAGTTTGGAAATTCTAATGCCTAGATAGAGCATGATTAGTGAAGGAAAACTTTTGGGTCTTAATTGCATTCTCTTGCTTTTGTACGTTTAAGTCAAGTCCCGATATGACTGTCACTTTTATTTTTGCATAACAGTGGAATTTAACAAAGAGAGAATGCAGAGGGCAAAGATCAGATTATGTGCATCTGCTTGGTTAGAGTTGTGTTGGCAGACTGTGTCATAACCCCTGAATATCTGTTTCCCTGGTATGCAGATTATTAATGTTATAGACCATTGTTATAGACCATCTAATTTTGAGTTATTAGTCTAATATACGTAGTTGTGGATTTTAAGGAAGTGTATTACAGGGATGACTTGATTAAACTATATGCCTATAAGGTTTCATAACTGACCACATTGCTGCAAGTTATTGGGGCAGACACTTTAAACACAAATAAATGATACTGATTGTGAGGACAAGAGCTTGGCTGATTAGTAGGGAGAAAGAATGTGGTTTTGCTCCCACTGAAGTCACAGGCAAAGCTCCCAATGACTCCAGTGGAAACAGCATTGGGTCTGAAAGGAGAAAATTATTTTTGAAATATTTATTGAATAATTTTCCCTTTGAGAACTCTCTCAATCCCACTTTCTTCCTTTTTTCCTTCCTCCATTTTCCTGCATGTTGTTAATACATTCTGCTTCAGCTGACAGGAGTGATTTCCTGACCCAACATCTTTGTTGCTGATAGGCAGCTTGAAACTTTGAGAAGAGGGAGACAAAAGTAGCCAATCAAATGTAATGTTTTATATTTGGAGAACTAAAAAATGACCACTCTAGGACATGATGCTTCTTCCTCACACTAATGTTGAGTAGTGCCATTCGCTGTGAATAATCCAAAGTATGGAAATATTTACGTTGTGTGGTACTTCTTAAAATGAATAAGACTCACTGAATTGTGCCCATAATGATTATGAAAATCAACACACACATCCAGCCAGAGCACAGGGAATTGCATAACTGTGAAGAAATTGTACTGTGGAACAGTATCGCTGCACTCTGATTGGCTAAGAGTTCTGTTTTCTGTTTCAATATCGTGTATATGTAATGGATATCATCCTAGAATCATAGAAATATAGGGCTGGAAGGGACCTCGAGAGGTCATCCAGTCCATCACCTTTGAGCTGAGAAAGAATCAAGTATACCTAGACCATCCCTCATAGGTGTATGTCTAACATGTTCTTAAAAATCTCCAATGATGAGGATTCTACAACCTCTTTTGGTAACCTATTCTACTACTTAACTATCCTTATAGTTACAAAGTTTTTTCTAACATCTATTCTAAATCTTGCTTGCTGCAGATTAAGCTAATTACTTCTTGTCCTACCTCCTGTGGACATGGAAAACAATTGATCAGTCCTCAGTCTTCTTTTCTCAAGACTAAATGTACCCTCTCTTTAAGCTTTCTTCATAGATCAGGTTTCTCCTTCTCAGTCCTCACCTGTCCTCCATGAATTCTCAAAGATGATTGCTAATGGTTCCAAGATTGTTTCAGTTAGTTCCTTAATTACCTTATAGTGAATTTTGTCAGACCCTGCTGAACTGAGTGGGGGAGTCACACTGTACGTAAGGGAGCAGTATGACTGCTCAGAGCTCCGGTACGAAACTGCAGAAAAACCTGAGTGTCTCTGGATTAAGTTTAGAACTGTGAGCAACAAGAGTGATGTAGTGGTGGGAGTCTGCTATAGACCACCGGACCAGGGGGATGAGGTGGATGAGGCTTTCTTCCGGCAGCTCGCAGAAGCTACTAGATCACACGCCCTGGTTCTCATGGGAGACTTTAATTTTCCTGATATCTGCTGGGAGAGCAATACAGCAGTGCATAGACAATCCAGGAAGTTTTTGGAAAGCGTAGGGGACAATTTCCTGGTGCAAGTGCTAGAGGAGCCAACTAGGGGGGGAGCTTTTCTTGACCTGCTGCTCACAAACCGGAAATAATTAGTAGGGGAAGCAAAAGTGGATGGGAATCTGGGAGGCAGTGACCATGAGTTGGTTGAGTTCAGGATCCTGACACAGGGAAGAAAGGTAAGCAGCAGGATACGGACCCTGGACTTCAAGAAAGCAGACTTTGACTCCCTCAGGGAATGGATGGGTAGGATCCCCTGGGGGACTAACATGAAGGGGAAAGGAGTCCAGGAGAGCTGGCTGTATTTCAAGGAATCCCTGTTGAGGTTACAGGAACAAACCATCCCGATGTGTCGAAAGAATAGTAAATATGGCAGGCGACCAGCTTGGCTTAACGGTGAAATCCTAGCGGATCTTAAACATAAAAAAGACGCTTACAAGAAGTGGAAGGTTGGACATATGACCAGGGAAGAGTATAAAAATATTGCTCAGGCATGTAGGAATGAAATCAGGAGGGCCAAATCGCACCTGGAGCTGCAGCTAGCGAGAGATGTTAAGAGTAACAAGAAAGGTTTCTTCAGGTATATTGGCAACAAGAAGAAAGCCAAGGAAAGTGTGGACCCCTTAATGAATGAGGGAGGCAACCTAGTGACAGAGGATGTGGAAAAAGCTAATGTACTCAATGCTTTTTTTGCCTCTGTCTTCACTAACAAGGTCAGCTCCCAGACTGCTGCACTGGGCATCACAACATGAGGAATAGATGGCCAGCCCTCTGTGGAGAAAGAGGTGGTTAGGGACTATTTAGAAAAGCTGGACGTGCACAAGTCCCTGGGGCCAGACGAGTTGCATCCGAGAGTGCTAAAGGAACTGGCGGCTGTGATTGCAGAGCCATTGGCCATTATCTTTGAAAACTCGTGGCGAACAGGGGAAGTCCCGGATGACTGGAAAAAGGCTAATGTAGTGCCAATCTTTAAAAAAGGGAAGAAGGAGGATCCTGGGAACTACAGGCCAGTCAGTCTCACTTCAGTCCCTGGAAAAATCATGGAGCAGGTCCTCAAAGAATCAATCCTGAAGCACTTACATGAGAGGAAAGTGATCAGGAACAGTCAGCATGGATTCACCAAGGGAAGGTCATGCCTGACTAATCTAATCGCCTTCTATGATGAGATTACTGGTTCTGTGGATGAAGGGAAAGCAGTGGATGTATTGTTTCTTGACTTTAGCAAAGCTTTTGACACGGTCTCCCACAGTATTCTTGTCAGCAAGTTAAAGAAGTACGGGCTGGATGAATGGACTATAAGGTGGGTAGAAAGTTGGCTAGATTGTCGGGCTCAACGGGTAGTGATCAATGGCTCCATGTCTAGTTGGCAGCCGGTGTCAAGTGGAGTGCCCCAGGGGTCGGTCCTGGGGCCGGTTTTGTTCAATATCTTCATAAAGGATCTGGAGGATGGTGTGGATTGCACTCTCAGCAAATTTGCGGATGATACTAAACTGGGAGGAGTAGTAGATACGCTGGAGGGCAGGGATAGGATACAGAGGGACCTAGACAAATTGGAGGATTGGGCCAAAAGAAATCTGATGAGGTTCAATAAGGATAAGTGAAGGTCCTGCACTTAGGACGGAAGAACCCAATGCACAGCTACAGACTAGGGACCGAATGGCTAGGCAGCAGTTCTGCAGAAAAGGACCTAGGGGTGACAGTGGACGAGAAGCTGGATATGAGTCAACAGTGTACCCTTGTTGCCAAGAAGGCCAATGGCATTTTGGGATGTATAAGTAGGGGCATAGCAAGAAGATCGAGGGACATGATTGTCCCCCTCTATTCGACATTGGTGAGGCCTCATCTGGAGTACTGTGTCCAGTTTCGGGCCCCACACTACAAGAAGGATGTGGATAAATTGGAAAGAGTCCAGCGAAAAGCAACAAAAATGATTAGGGGTCTGGAACACATGACTTATGAGGAGAGGCTGAGGGACCTGGGATTGTTTAGTCTGCAGTAGAGAAGAATGAGGGGGGATTTGATAGCTGCTTTCAACTACCTGAGAGGTGGTTCCAGAGAGGATGGTTCTAGACTATTCTCAGTGGTAGAAGAGGACAGGACACTCAAGTTGCAGTGGGGGAGGTTTAGGTTGGATATTAGGGAAAACTTTTTCACTAGGAGGGTGGTGAAACACTGGAATGCGTTGCCTAGGGAGGTGGTGGAATCTCCTTCCTTAGAAGTTTTTAAGGTCAGGCTTGACAAAGCCCTGGCTGGGATGATTTAATTGGGGATTGGTCCTGCTTTTGAGCAGGGGGTTGGACTAGATGACCTCCTGAGGTCCCTTCCAACTCTGATATTCTATGATTCTATGAGTACATTCAACTTGTCTAAATATTCATTAACCTGTTCTTTCTCTATTGTGTATTTGTCCCAGTCTTAATTGTGTTAAGTACCTGGTCACAATTAACTTTTTAGTGAAGACTGAAGCAAAATAGGCATTCAACACCCCAGCCTTCTTGGTGTCATCCATTATTAGTGCACCTTCACTGCTAGGTAGTGGACCCACACTTTCCTTCATCTCTCTCTTGAGTGTAATGTATTTATAGACCCGCTTCTTATTGCCTCACCTAAGAATCATGATGTCATTATTTCATGATCACTTTCACCCAAGTTGCTTTCCACCATCAGATTCACAACTAATTCCTCCCTGTTAATCAGAATTAAGCATAAATGGCGGCCTCCCTGGTTATTTCCTCCACCCACTGAAACAAGAAGCTGTCCCACCCAGTACATTCCAAGAACTTATTGGACATTTTGTGTTTTGCCGTATTACTTTTCCAAAAGATGTCTGAGTAGTTAAAGTCCACCATTACTACCAAGCCTTGTGTTTTGGATATTTCCGTTATTTATTTGGATATTTCTGTTATTTATAGAAATGCCTCTCCCACCACCTCTTCCTGATTTGGTGGTTAATAGTAGTGTTCTTTTCCCATTTTATCTTCACCCAGAGGTTTTCAGTTGGTCTGAACTTCAGAACAAGTGTATACATTCTTGATGAACAGTGCAACACCTCCTCCCCTTTTCCCCCTATCTACCCTTCCTGAACAAGTTATACCCCTCAAAACCAATTTTCCAGTCATGAGATTTATCCCTCAAGTCTTTATGATGTGTGTAGTGTAATAATTTTTCCTACTAATATTTGCAGTTATTTCTGTTTTTTTCCCATACTCTTTACATTTGTGTATAGACATCTAAGATGTTGAGCACATTCCATTATCGTTTTTCCCCTTGTTGCTACTGTGACCCTATTGTAATTTTAAATCCCCCCCAATGGCCACCCCTCTGTCAAGGTCACTTTTTTAATATACTTACCTGGCTTTTGTCATCTGCCCCCTTTGAACCTACGTTAAAGGCCTTCTCACTAGGTTGGCAAATCGGTGTCCCAAGACATTCTTCCCCTTCATCAGATGGATCCCATCTCTTCCCAGCAGTCCGTCTTCACTGAACAGTCTCCCATGATTGAGGGAGCCAAAGTCCTCCCATCGGCACAATCTGCACAGCCTTGCATTCATCTCCAGGATGTGTCTGTCCTTGGCTGGACCTTTATTCTCAGCCAGATGCATGGGTGAGAACACAACTCCCTCTCTCTTGTTCCCAGAGCTCTGTTATCACTACTGATCTGCTCTGTCCTATCTGGCAGTGTTATTTGTGCCCATGTGGAAGAGCAGCATGGGATAGGAGTCAGAGGGGTAGATGAACCTTGGCAGATTTTCCTTAATGTCTTAGATGTGGGCTCTAGGCAGGCAGCACACCTGCTGGGATGTCAGGTCACATAGGCACACGGATGACTCTGTCCCTCTCAGAAGGATGTCCCCAACCCCCACCCACCCCTTTATCTCCCTGTCTTGGGTACACTGGCCATGAGCCTCCCAACTTTGGGGGCAAGTTGCTCTTCTTTCCCTACTATTGGAATCTGTTCCTGTCCTCCTGTTGCCAGTACAGCATACTGGTTCTTGACCATGATGGACAAGGGACTGGGGGTGGGGGACACTGTCTGCTTTCCCAGTAGCAAGTAACCAGTCTCCAGAGCAGCCAGTTCTCCTTTCCCCTCTGGTGCCACTGAAGTCTCTTCTATGAGGCTGTCACCCTACATCCAAGATGTCTCCATGTACATCCTGTCGATGAAGTCCTTGTGCTCCTAGATGCTACACAGAAAAGCCACCTTCTCCTGCAGCTCTGCTACCTGCTTCCTGAGACACCTCTCACACCCTGAGCAGATGAAGGGCTAGCAGTGATGTTGGCAGTGTGCTGTTTTCCCTTATGGTGGGTTCTTCTTTGCAAACTACAGCAAGTAGAAGAGAAAACTACCTCCCTGCTTTCCTCTGCTGGCAAACTGATCTGATTAACTTCCCTAGTTTTCCAGCTACCTTTGACTCACCAGCCGGGTGTCTTAACGTCCAGTTTGATACATATTTCAGTTCCATTTGTTTGTTGACATGGTACAACTTCTTTAGCTCACTTTCATAGAAGTCTGTCTTTCTAGAGCTCAAATTCTCATGAGTGAAACTCATGGCAATTGGGGGAGGTCCCGGACGACTGGAAAAAGGCTAATGTAGTGCCCATCTTTAAAAGAGGGAAGAAGGAGGATCCTGGGAACTATAGGCCAGTCAGCCTCACCTCAGTCCCTGGAAAAATCATGGAGCAGGTCCTCAAGGAATCAATTCTGAAGCACTTAGAGTAGAGGAACATGATCAGGAACAGTCAGCATGGATTCACCAAGGGCAAGTCATGCCTGACTAATCTAATTGCCTTCTATGATGAGATAACTGGCTCTGTAGATGAGGGGAAAGCAGTGGACATGTTGTTCCTTGACTTTAGCAAAGCTTTTGACACGGTCTCCCACAGTATTCTTGCCAGAAAGTTAAAGAAATATAGGCTGGAAGAATGAACTATAAGGTGGCTAGAAAGCTGGCTAGATTGTCGGGCTCAACGGGTAGTGATCAATGGCTCCATGTCTAGTTGGCAGCTGGTATCGAGTGGAGTGTCCCAAGGGTCAGTCCTTGGCCCGGTTTTGTTCAATCTCTTCATTAATGATCTGGAGGATGGCGTAGATTGCACCCTCAGCAAGTTTGCAGATGACACTAAACTGGGAGGAGAGGTAGATATGCTGGAGGGTAGGGATAGGATACAGAGGGACTTAGACAAATTAGAGGATTGGGCCAAAAGAAATCTCATGAGGTTCAACAAGGACAAGTGCAGAATCCTGCACTTAGGATGGAAGAATCCCATGCACCGCTACAGACTAGGGACTGAATGGCTCGGCAGCAGTTCTGCAGAAAAGGACCTAGGGGTGACAGTGGACGAGAAGCTGGTTATGAGTCAACAATGTGCCCTTGTTGCCAAGAAGGCCAATGGCATTTTGGGATATATAAGTAGGGGCATTGCCAGCAGATCGAAGGACGTGATCATTCCCCTCTATTCGATATTGGTGAGGCCTCATCTGGAGTACTGTGTCCAGTTTTGGGCTCCACACTACAAGAAGGATGTGGAAAAATTGGAAAGAGTCCAGCGGAGGACAACAAAAATGATTAGGGGACTGGAACACATGACTTATGAGGATAGGCTGAGGGAACTGGAATTGTTTAGTCTGCGGAAGAGAAGAATGAGGGGGAATTTGATAGCTGCTTTCAACTACCTGAAAGGGGGTTCCAAAGAGGATGGATCTAGACTGTTCTCCGTGGTAGCAGATGACAGAACGAGGAGTAATGGTCTCAAGTTGCAGTGGGGGAGGTTTAGGTTGGATATTAGGAAAAACTTTTTCACTAGGAGGGTGTTGAAACACTGGAATGCGTTACCTAGGGAGGTGGTGGAATCCCCTTCCTTAAAAGTTTTTAAGGTGAGGCTTGACAAAGCCCTGGCTGGGATGATTTAGTTGGGGATTGGTCCTGCTTTGAGCAGGGGGTTGGACTAGATGACCTCCTGAGGTCCCTTCTAACCCTGATATTCTATGATTCTATGAGTTCTCTTCCTGAGGCTACTTGCTGATAATCATGCTGTCTGTATGTTTGTAGTTATGAATCATTATGTGTCAGCACTATTTTATTTCCTCCTCCCAAGTCCAGTGGCCAGCACTGATGTTAAATCTATGCAGTGTTATGGTATTATCATACAGCTTAAAGCAATGATACTTCTCATCTACAAGTCTCAGATATATTATCCATGATGTCATCACAACTAGATCAGTGTGGGTAACCCAGTTTATGTTAAATTACACACAAAAAACTACATAAAAAGAACATTATTAAGGTTGATAACTCTGCAACAGATTGAATTTTGGGTGGGGGGGGGAAACCTACTTTATTAGATAGAAAAGGTAACTATTAGTAAGTGTAGACCCAGGTTCAGGTTTGTTTCCATCACTCTCTCTTGTTTTTAGCAGAATCTTTGTCCATTCTTCAATAAACTTTTTGTTTTATTACAAGTGCTGAGTGCAATACAGGAGCGGGGGTGGAGCGGTTAAGGTAAAATGGTAAATTGGAATATACTGCCCCCTTGGGGACAGTGTCTGGGGCTGGATATCACAGGAGAATGCTTCTAAAGGACGCAGAGACTGGGGTGTACCTATTGTTACCCTGCAATGCAAAGAGAGGGCTGGCACAGCCGGAGGAGAGTGCTTGAGTGGCTGAAAGGCTGGTGGTGTTAGGGAGATGACACCCAGCTAAGCACAGGCAAGAATCCCTCAAGCTGCAGGCAGGGGATAACAAAATGACTCAGTCCTGGGTGCCCCAAAAACCATCACACTTGCATTCTCTCTCCTTGAACTAGCACTAAAATCTAGCACTATTACTAAAAGCAGTAATGTAACTGTAGTAGAACTGGCAGCAGTGGCATGGGCTAACCGCCCAAATACACACCCAACTGGACCCCACTACCTGAGCTATCACAGCTACACCACTATTTTTAACACACCAGTTCGATGACAGCTAGCTTGGGTACATCTACCAAACTAGGAATCACACCCCAGTTCCAAGTGTAGATGTAGCCTCAGACTGTAGAAAGATACAAAAGTGCTCCCAGTGGCCCAGATTTCCAATTACTGCCAGGAGCTGGCTCCTTCCCTTGGCTCTGTCTCGGCAGCAACTGCAACATGCTTCCTACACTTATCTCTCTCCTACTCCACACACGTAGGAGAAACTTTTCAAGAAAAGCTTGTCACTGCAGGCAGGTGACATAATATATTTGACCCTAATAAAGAAGGGCAGGGAAAGGCTCAAGTGCTTCATGACTTATACTGTCACTCAGTGGA
Organism: Lepidochelys kempii; assembly: GCF_965140285.1. Lineage (NCBI taxonomy): Eukaryota > Metazoa > Chordata > Testudines > Cheloniidae > Lepidochelys > Lepidochelys kempii. Next base: position 73,000,192 of record NC_136388.1, read on the forward strand.
ACCTGGGGTGATCAGCTACACCTGGGACACTTTTACATTTTATACCCACAGTTTCCAAAATAGTTGAATGGTTTTGAAAGGAGAAGAATGCAGCTTGCTCATTTAGATGTTTACTCCTGGGGGGAAACTTGCACCAAAAAATTAAAAATTAATATTTTAAAATTCTGCAAAATTCTGCACATTTTATTTGTCAAAATAACCCCATAGAATCACACTGGTTTCAATTATTTTGGTGATTTATTTCAAAATACCTGTCAGCAACTGTGTTTGTAACAATACAGACAACAAAAAAGATTCCGGAAATGTTTTTTAACAAACAGATTCCTTACTAGGCATATTAATACAGAACTCTGAGTAATAATTCATTTAAACTATAATACAGAAACATATTTACTGCATCCTTCAGAAGCAGTGCAAAGGCTTGGGGAAGTCAGGAATAACAGAGGAGCTGAGGGAGAGGGAAGTAATTGCTGGGAAGGAGCCTGGGAGTGAACCTGGAGGGTTCTTGGGTGAGGGAGAAGTACGGAACAGGTTTTTTGTGAGGGAGTGATTGCTAGGGAGTTGGGGAGCCTCCCCCATGCAGACCCTAGCCCACCCCTAGCTTCTCCCATTTAGTCAGGCACATCTGCCCCTGTCCCCATGTGGCCCTGCACCCCCACTCCCTTTCAGCTCCTGCCCCAGTCTCTGCCCTTCACTCACCCTTCTAGACCCCAATCTATTTGACACCCCCCAAAAGCCCCATGTGCCCCACTCTGTCCATCCCCCCTATATCCCATCCCCCCTCACCTGGTTCCACAGGCATGTCACTATGAGAAAAGTAGCTTCTGCTCTCTCCCTATTGGCTGCTGGCTACTACAGTGAGCCGGCTGCCCTCTGTTTTGGCACCGCAGCAGCCCTTGGTGGGCAAAAGGCATAACTGCAGTGCCTCTCTGGCAGAATGTATATTCTGCAGAGAAAAAAAATCTGTGGGGAGCCACAAATTCTGTGCATGTACAGTGGTGCAGAATTTCGTCAGAAGTAGATGTATTCCCTGATCCTTTAAAATGTTTGCATGTACCCATACTCACACTTCTTCCTTATGCATACACTTGTACCTGGCACGTTTCCTGAAATATACACGTAAATCTGGGTGAGAATGGTTCCACCACACAATTTTAAACAAGAAATACGTATCACACCACAGTTTGTTTTAAAGTGAAAAATTGTTTTAAATTAGTTTTCAACTGAAAAACCCTAAAATCTGAAACAAGGACATAAGTAGGATTAGAACATCCCTCAGGAAACAAAGTTTACCTAGCATGTATTACTTTCTAGTGATTTACAGTGAGCAAATGTTTATCAACCATAATTTTATGAAAATGACAATTGAACAGGACATCTGGTGAGAATTCATTTATGCCTTTTTACATTTTAAACAACCTGGCTATTTTTACTCTCTTAATCCTCTCAAAGGGAGTGCGATGTAATGAAGCATGGAGCTGGAACTAGGCCACACCTCAGTTGTAAAATGTCAAATTCTAGTATGCAGCCCTCAAAAGCATAAATTATAGCTGTATATTTTTAAATTTAGAAAAGACTGAAGGAATGATTATAAAAGCACGTAACCTGAATGATATACAGCATGTTTACAAGAAAGAGGACTTTTTTTGGTCTTTCGTTCAATGAATGAATGTAATAAAATATTTGCTTGGATGAAGTCTATAATATATACTATTTTGTTTTTGCTGAGGAATTCTTTTTAACATCGTTCAGTTTTTCAAATCCCACTTATTATTCTATTGTCAGTTATTAAGCAGGTCTACTTGAAGTCATACTATACATTGTTTTAAAGCCTTTACATACAAAATCAACCACAAAGTTTGGATCTGAATCCAAACAATCCCAGACTTAGTTCAGGCGCATCTGATTACACCTATTAACTGTAAAGTACACTCATCTCCATTTTGCCACGAGAACAGGGCTGGGACGTCCTGAAAGAGAGCAACAGTTCCAGGTGCTATTTTATAGTAACTGCTATGTAGTTAAATCTTCCCAGGACTATACGTGACACCCACACTGATGTGCCTCAATTTAGTGTTCTGGTTAAACAAGTGCTCGTTTTCATGTGCAACACATTATCAGCATTACAAGATAAATGTTGGAAATTTCAGAAAAGTGCCTGGAAAGCATTTTAACTGGATCCATCCTCTTTTTATATGCAAAATTATAGTAGGATTTTAGATGCCAAATTATAGTTGTTTTGGATATCTTTCTAAATGATCCAAATGTAAATAAACCAAGTTGCAATGAAGCAAAAGTATATTTGTGTAAGTATAATTACGGGAGAATGACGAAGTATTCATTATTCTAGGAAGTATTCATTATGATATTTGCCTCTAATCTCAGATCTTGTTTGTGTATGTACTTCTTGTCTCTTGCTGACAGTATGTAGTAATGATAAAAAATTAATTTAAATTGCATCACAACATTTGATCATCCTTACAGTTCACTGTAGTGAGTCACTGCTAGACACTAGTTCCAAAGATGTTCAGTTGGTATCAGATTATTCTAATGGTAGATTTCCAGTTCATATTTCTTTGTATTGCCAATAAAAAGAGATCACATCCATTGCTGGATTCAGTGGCAGGTATGTCATTAATCTATGTCACTGACTCACTGTTTGATTTACAGGCTCTGACTCTGGCGCTCAGAATATTTTTCTAAGATTTCAGTTTCAATAGAATAGACTCTATGGGCCACCATCTCAGCTGGTGCAAATCAGCATAGCTTCATAGACCTGCATTTATTTACACCAATTGAAAATCTGCCTGATAGGTATAAAAGGTCTCTGTGTTCTCTGTTGTGACTTGCCTTGTATATTGTTCCTCTTTCCCAATTTTCTGAGGTAGTTTCAGGTCATCTAGCTGTGAGCTGCCTGGGCTATTGTTGGGAACAGAGTAATTTGCTATTGACATTCTTTTTCTGTGGCAATATAATCTGGAATTTTTGTGAGCAATGGTTTGAAAGCAAAATATATAGCTCTTGTAATGGTGTAACTAATGTAAGAAAGGCAAACTCCAAATATGCATTATGCAAGCAAATTCCTGTGAAACAGGCAGGGGTTTTCCCCCTCAACAAGCACTCAGTTTGTGCTAAACTGTGGACTTATTCTTGGGTGTGCAGTTGAGCAATATGTTTTGTATATGCAACTATATTATATTTCAATAACCTCGTGTCTGTTAGTTTATAAAGATGGATTTTCTTTGTTTTTTTTATTTTATTTATTAGCAGATCCAATAAATTGTTATTGCAACATTTTTGCAGCACTAGCTTTACAATTTATTCCACAAATAATAGGTCTGGTGCGCACACCAATTCTGGTACATAAACTGGGCTTCAGAAGTTGGTAATGCTAGAATGGTGGCCGATTAGTAAGGTAGCAGTTTCACAACTCCCATCCTCAATATTCAATGACAGTCCTCAGTCTTTCAGGTTTCATGGTGGAGGATGATTCTTTCCCAGTGAATTCAAGGAAATTCCACAAGGTTCCCAGTAAGTATCTTTTTTCCTTCTTTCCTGTAGAACTCTGAATGTATGGGTCACCTTTTCTAGTACTAATATTTCCCATACTTTTTGAAACCAGTCAGTTTAGGGAGGTCATGTCTCATCTGCCACCATGCAATTGTGATTCTTGCTGTAACTAACTAATGGATAGTCAGATCTTCATAGCATTTATGCAGAACAGAATTTTCAGTAAAATTCAACAAAAATGAGTGTGGATTAGTTGACCACCCATCATCTCCTTAATCGAGTCTACAGCCTCTTTCCAATTGTCTTAATTTTTGGACAAGTTATCCATATATAAAGAAATCTGCCCGTTTCATTATCCTTTCTCCAGTGTTTGTGTGTATTTCAGGAAAATGCCAAAACAAAACCTATCCAACAGTCATAACTGACCAACTAATTAATTATTTGCTTATATGCTCTATTGCTTCTCAAACTACCATAAAATACTGACACTGCCTTATATAGAAAGTATATTAGCAATACCTGCTTACTCTCTGGCATAGTCTCCATAACCACATAGAAACCTGCATTGTGATAAATGTATTATTTTACACTGCAACCATGCATTATTAAATGCTGTGTTGTTGACATAAAATATAAGTTGATCAGACAGTCAAAGAATATTATTCTGACAACTGAGTACCCAAGGGGATCATTGTACACTGAATGTCAGTGTGTAATATGGTATAAATCTTCATAAGAAGAACAACTTATATTGGATGCACAGAAGGTGTTTTTGCTTATTAAATACAGGAGATAGTCACAGGGGATTTGAATCATTTTAAAATATCTTTATAATTTTTTCCTTCTAGCCTATGGGTCCTGGAATGTTGACAGATACAGTGTAGTAAGCATTTCCTGTTGTTCTCCAAAGATATAGTAAACTAGGACAATTTCAGTGTCACACTGCTCTACCTGAAAACTAACACATTTTTATTTGAAACAAGGTTGGTGAGGTAATATCCTTTATTCGACCAACTTCTGTTGATGAGAGACACAAGTTTTTGAGCTTACTCAGAGCTCTGCTTCAGGTCTGGGAAACATACTCAAAGTGTCACAGCTATATATAAGGTGGAACAGATTTTTTGGCATAAATAGTTAACTCATATTTCAAGGGACCATTCAAGGTGAAGTGGCCCATTAACACCCCTCCAGTCATAAGGGGGAAAGGAAGATAAGAGGAAAGGTAGCAGGGGGGTTGTTAGTGGGATTTAGATTGTTGTAATAAGCCATAAATCCAGTGTCTCTATTCAGTCCTTGATTTTTAGTGTCTAGCAAAGTTTATGAATTTAAGCTCCCAGGCTTGTCTTTTGAAAGTGTTGTTCAGGTTTCCTTTGAGGATGAGGACTTATAGATTAGATAAAACGATCACTCTGTGTGAAAAGTGTTCATCCACAACTTCAACAACCGCCAGGCACTCAGATACCACAGAATATGTTCTGAGGAGAAAGTCCAGGATACACCCCAAAACTGCCTTCACCAAACAAGGACCAGAGAAGTAGATCACATAATTGAACTGGCCACTCAAATACCCAGCTCTCAGAGCTGCTTTTTCTATTTACTTTCAAAAGCATTAGCAAACAGTCTTCTAGGCAACCTGGGTATTGTTTCAAAGTTATGAAAAATAGATATCAAATATAGATTGAATGGGTTTTGACTACTTGCTTTCAGTAAAATATTAAAGTTGTTTATGTAGTGCTCACTGATTGTCCGCATAGTTACAGTATTAGACTAAAACTAAACTGAAACACTCCCCACAGTGCACAATCCCACAGAAGGTGGCTATTAACTCTAAGGAAACCAAAGTTTTGAAATCAAGACTCCCTTAGAAGAAACTAAATATATGAAGTCCTTAATTCTGAAAAGAAGGACGCTAGCATGGATCCCTACATTCACACAGATTTCCACTAAAGTCAATGGGACTCTGCACAGCTGCAGGAGTCTGCACTAGAACTGGGGAAATAATAAGTTTTTTGGTTTGCTGGCAATTCTGAAAAAAAATCTATTAAAAATGCATTGGAATTCACCTGAAAATGAAATTTTCAAAATTTCTAGGTAATCAGAAAATATTTGTTTAGATTTTAACCATTTTTTCCTATTTTTAATTTTTTTAAATAAAATTAAAGGCATTTTAAAACAAAAATTTCATGTTAACTTGAGAAATTGAAATTAAATGTTTAGAAAATGTCAAAATGAGATCATTTGATTTTTCCAGATTTTTTTTCTGCAATCTCTACACAATTCCGCAAAATCTACACAAATTCATGCAATGTTTGTGTCAATGAATCTGCACTTTTTGCTGAAAAAAAATTGGGGCAGGGGGAGAAATTTCTCTTAGCTCTCTTCGTTTTTTCAGGATAGACGCCTAGATATGTGGCACCATCTGAGCGGAGGCACTGGAGATTGGTGGAATGATAAAAAATGATAATATGCCAATATGCAAATGCCTGCTGTTTCCTAAAGTTTAAATATACAAATAAATTCAGCTTTTCATAACTCTTCCACTTAACAGCTTGCACAAAAGTGTAAGAAAATATATTTTACAGCCAAATATATTTTACAGCCAAATTATTATGTAACATCTAAAGCAACTGCTCTGATTGGGACAGACCCCTGACAGAGTCACTGTAATGGATCTCACCTAGAATGTGTGTGTGTAGTTTTATTATTTTTTTATAAAGTAAAACTACAGCACACTGTTAGCTTTTGTTTCCAAATTCAAGGTATACAATTAATCATAATAGAATTTTTATTGTGTATTTTACTAATTGGATCCTGGCTTACTATTTACAGATTCCCACTCTGAGTCTTAGGGCAGGTCTATGCTTAAAATATTACAGCAGCGCAGCTGAACCTCTGTAGGGCTTCAGTGAAGATGCTACTACACCGACAAAAGAGCTTCTCCCTTTGGCACAGTCAATCCACCTCTGCTAGAGGCATTAACTATGCCCTCCTGTTAACATACCACTGTCTGCATCAGGCGCTAGGTTGGTATAACTGCATTGCATAGGGGGTATGGATTTTTCACACCCCTGAGCGATGTAATTATACTGATGTAAGTTTATAGTGTAGACCTGGCCTGAGAAAGATCCTTGAAAGCATGAAGAGTGCAGTATGAATATAAATTGTACACACTGTACTGTGCTACTATCATTGCAAATTAATAACATGGAGGCTGATTTTCAGAGATGTTAAGCAATGCCAGCTCTCACCAACATCATCTTTCTTCAAGGCATGTTTTCCTATCTCCCCTTGTCTATTTCTATATTTGAGTAAAATCAGAGAAAAAAGTTGCACAGTCAGGCAGGAAAACTTGATTTCAGTGGCAGTTGTGGGTATTCAGTCCTATAGCACTGCAGCTTTCTCTAAGAAGCAGAAAAGGTGTCTAGCCAGCAGAGTGTATGGTGTGAAAGGACTGGTGGCTAGAAAGCACTCTGGTAGGGCTAGAGAGACCTTTAGGTATGTGTGGAGTCAAGAGCTGATTTTAATTAGTGTCACAGGTAGATGGCCCTCTGAGCAGACCAGGCACCCAACCTACCTGTGACAAGCTCTGATAAGGAGAATGAGCCAAACCAGATCCACCTGTGAGTAGTTAATTGCCTAGGTAGCTGAGTGGCAGTTAATTAGCTACAGAACACCTGGGCCTAATAAAGGTTTATGACGGCTCAGTCAGGAAGTCTCAGAAGACTTGAGATGAATGCAGCGGTGCCTATATCTCAGAAATATTATTTCAATTCTTCTGCATAGCTAGTCAGACATCTCTGCATTGGTTATATTCTTAAATATTTTGAAGATTTTCTTCACAACCATAAATACTAGAGCTGTGTGAATAACAGACTTACTGGTTTGGTGAGACAAGGTGGGGGAGGTAATATCTTTTATTGGATTAACTTCAGTTGGTGAGAGAGAGAAGCTTTTGAGCCACACAGAGCTCTTCTTCAGGTCTGGGAAAGGTACGCCCAGTGTCACTGCAAAATGCAAATTGGAACAGATTATTTAGCGTAAGCAGTTAGCACATATTGTAAGGAACCATTCAAGACAGAATGGCCAATTTGGTGGTGGAACAGAAAAATCAGGGGGAGAAATCATTTTGGGTCTACTCAAATTGAATTTTGTTTTGAATTTTTCAGCAAAACAAAAAGGTTGAGCAAGTCATTTTGCTTGACTAATAACTAAGTATTATGTTTCATGTTGATGGGTTTTTACCATTTATTTTAATAAAATTAAAGCAAAACTCAAAATAAAGTCATTTTGTATCAGAAAATCAAAACACTGCAATTTTTTTAGAACTTTTGTCTCAAACAAGTTGGTGAACTTGATAATCAAAAAGTTTTGGTTGACGTACATATGTATTTTTCAGCAAAAGGTTTGAAAGATTTCATCAACCTGTACTAGAGACTTAATTTTTATGCTGAAGGCTTAGATTCTGAGGCACAAGATAGTACCTCAAGAGAGACTAGAATATACATATCCTCCTCCCTTCTCTCAGTTTAATCCCAATGCAGCTGTAGTGGTTCCTTCATGTATTTTAGGGTCCCACATGTACTGGTCCTTGGCTAGCATACCTACAGCTAGCTAATGAGAGGACTCAGACTCCAGATATGAGAGGATGTTGGCAAGATTACCTGATTAAAAAAAAAAATCAGCAGTGTGTCACCTCTTCCCCACTGAGGTGTTCATGAACTCTGGACTTGAGCAGGAAGGGACCAACTTCTATTGGTGAGACAAGCTTTAGAACTTACACAGAAATTGGTCCAATAAAAGACATTACCTCACCCACCTTCTCCCTAATATCCTGAGACCAACATGGCTACAACAACACTGCATAAAACTTTCATCTGTCAGCTTCCATGGCATAAAGAGAAACATTAATGAGTAAAAATGCTAATTATGTTTCTTTTAACTAAAAACTAGTTTATGCACAAGACTTTGTTTAGATCTACATAAAGTTTCAAGTGTTGAAATAAAATCATGCAGTGAATGTGTGCAAAAGATATTTCAAATCACCCCTAAAATAAAAAAGGCACATTTAACTGTTTCAGATTACTAAATGGATTTAAGATCTGATCATGCAACTAGAACTACATGGGTGGACCCTGATACAGATCTAATTGCAGGATCTTATTTATCTTCTAGAAAAGTGAACTTAATTATGGAGTTGTTATCAATGCTTCTGTAATGCTCTGTGCTTCTGAAAGATTTTGTTTCTTCTTCTTGATAACTTCAACAGAGAGAAGGGTTGACAGATAAATCTATCACCACTTTAGCCTCTTCTATAAATTTTATATTGAATATGCTACACTGGGTAAACAATTCACAAGATCATTGGATGAAGGTTAAGGTTGCCAAACACCCTTGCCCTGCCCCTGCCCCGCCCCTTCTCGGATGCCCAGCCCCCCACTAACTCCACTCCCCCCTCCCTCAGTTGCTTGCTCTCCCCCACCCTCGCTCACTATCACCTGGCTGGGATAGGTGGTCGGGGTGTCGGAGGGGGTGCGGGCTCTGGGCTGAGAGGTGGGGCCGAGGGAGTTGGAGTGTGGAAGGGGGCTCCAGGCTGGGGCAGGGGGTTGGGTTGCAGTAGGGGGTGGCTGCCCCTGCACCTAGGAGCCAGACATGCCGGCCGCTTCCGGGAGCCACATGGAGCCAGGGCAAGTAGGGAGCCTGCCTTACCCCCAATGTGCTGCTGCCTGGACTTTGGCCTATTAAAATCTCCTGGATTTCCTTTAATAGTCACCAGGAGATTGAGGTCAATTCCAGGAGACTCCTGGCCAGTCCGGAAGGGTTGGCAACCCTTATGAAGGTAGAAGTTCTACCTGGTTTGAAACCATCTAATTTTATGGTCAAGACACTGCTAGAATAGCAATACAAATTATATTAATACGTACACAGAAAGCACTGCCCCAGGTTCTTGTTTTCTCTGTCTCCCATTACTGTTCCCCCATGTTTTTGTGTATGTATTTAAGGTTCACCCATTGTTACTTCCTACCATCTATAGGTTTCAATCCTACGAAAGCTTATGCACCTGCTTAACTTTAGGTGCTATGAGTAATCCCATGGAAATAAATAGGACTAGCCGCAGTGCATAGTTAAGCATGTAGATAAGTCTTTATGAGATCAGGGCCTTAATTTTTAATTATGATCAGTTGAAACTCTTAGTTTGTAGCCCTCTACAGTTGGTCAATCAGTCAACTATAGACATCAATAAGAAGAGGCTGCCACAGCAAAACTATTGGTCTTCCTACTCTTCAAGGCAAGAGTGAGAGTTGTACAAAACTCACTGCTTTTGGAGAATTATGTGGAGTCTTCCCTGCCGTTTAAAATATAATTCTCTGGAATTACTATTTTAACCACATAGGGGCAGGTGTCATAGTCATTGTTCTATAGCAGGGATCGGCAACCTTTGGCAAACGGCCTGTCAGGGAAATCTGCTGGCAGGCCAGGATGGTTTGTTTACCTGCAGCGTCCGCAGGTTTGGCCGATCGTGGCTCCCACTGGTCCCAATACACTCTTTCAGGCCACTGGGGGCTGCGGGAAGCAGCCCGGGCTGAGGGATGTGCTGACCACCGCTTTTCGCAGCCCCTATTGGCCTGGAATGGCGAACCGCAGCCAATGGGAGCTGCAATCGGCCGAAACTGTAGACGGAATTGTTATGGTCCCAGTCCTGCCACTCTAGGAATAATAGTTGATGACACTGGGAGCTGCACTCCTGATTCAGTGCAGACCTTACTGAAAACTACTTCCTAGCATGGATTTATAGAACCAGGTGGGTCTCCTCTCTGTCTCTAGCAATATGCTGAACACTCAAGGGCACTTCATTTTTAATATATTGTATAACCAGAAATTGTAAAACTTTATTTCTTATAAAGCCCATATGGAAATGACATGTACAGTAAATACTCTTCAGTTTTGTAATATTATTTACAAGCTGTCATCATGGGCATCTGAGGCTAAATAAATAAAAGAAATGAAGCTATTAACATGCTAAATCTTCATGTTCTGTGGCTTGCTGAGCTGGAGCTGAACTTCTCAAAAAGAGGATGCTTTCCCTTCACTAACTTCTTAGACTTGCATTAACAAGCCTCCAGTGATGTTACATTAACCCCCTACAGCTGGTTAATTAGCCCAATACCAGGTGGAGTTGACAGTATCAGAACCAGCACAAACACTTGGAGAGAGTTTACCTGCATCGAGAGAGAACCTGGTGTAATTATTTCCTAGTAAGCTGTTATAATAATGTAACCCCAAGTTAAATGCTAAAACAATGAAGCAAATTCTAAACATAACTGTTTCCCCATCCTACCCTCCTGCTCCACATTTGCTGTCTTATATGGCAGCCCATGTGCCTAGAGAAAGCCTATACCCGAGTGTACCTAGAGAACTTTCAGACTCTTCATTACAGGATTAAGCTCTCTAAAGTAAATTCCAAACTATTGCATGCAGGAGAGCTTGGGGAACACATTAGAAGTCAGATCTAGTTAATGTGTACTTGGTGTGTCTTGGGCTGGCTATCTAAAAGCTGAGCATACAATAAATTGCAATCTGTATATACCAGTGGTTTGTTACATTTTGTAAACTCCAGTTATTTGAATTCAGATTCTAAAGACTGTTTAGTCAGGTATCAGTTTGGGTTTAGTATTGCTTCGTGTTATTTCTTCATTGACATTTAGAGTTTTAACAATATAGTAAAATTATTACAAGTCAAGTGAAGCTGAACAAAATCAACGCCTTTCTGTTGCATCTGTTTTTCTTGTCTTGACCATGTTTTCTTCATATGCAGAAGCATGTAATTTTATTTATGTATTTTGTTGGTGGAGGATGAGTGACATTAAGGGACCAAAATTGTTCTCACATACATGGACTCAACTTCATGCTTATGCAAAATAGTCCATAAGTATTAGTTTTCAGCAAAGGCACTGGACTGAAATTTTGGAGAGAGACCTTAGTTCAGTTCCTAGCTCTGCCATAGGGTCTCCTGTGTGAGCCTGAAAAAGTCACTTAGTGTTTTGGTTCTTCTGTTCCCCATCTGTACAAATAATGATACTTAATAAAATGTCCATATCCAACAGGGTTTTTTGTGAAAATAAATTAATGCTTTTGAGGTGCTCAGATACTGTGGTGATGGGAGACCTATCAGTACATATATAAATAGTTTTTTGGGAAAACCTACATTCCCTCATACTGAAGAGAAGATAAATTTTCATAATAGGCATATTTTTAATCTGTTCCTATAAATCTACCTAAGATGTATACCAGATGTCGTACATATTAGTACAGCTTTACTGTTGTCATTATTATTTTATTTGTTACTTTTTAAAGGTCAACAGTATTCTCAGTACTGTACAGAACACAGAAGTCCTTGCCCTACAGCACTTTCCCTCTAAGTAAAACACAAATTTCACAGTCAAATCAATGTTATGTGTATACTAGGCACATGTATTGGTTGGGTATCAACACAGCTATAGGCACATTAAATGATTTATACCTTTTGATTCCTAATCAGCATAACCGAGGCCCCCTGTATAGTATACAGTCCTCGATAGGTAGTGAGATAGAAGTGTGTTTTGAGGAAGAACTTGAATGTGGAGAGGGCAAGTATAAAACAAGCTAGTTTATAATACTGTCCAAAATCTTTAGCATGATATTTTTCAGACAATATTTGCAAATTTTGAGTTGGCAAAATTTCTGAGAAATGATAGTTGTTTTGGAGGAAAAAAAGTTGTTAAAACAGCCAAAGGAATACGTGTGCCTTGCCCAGCTGTATGCCTTCTTCTGTACCTTGTATTAATGTCTGTTCCTATATACTTTGTTCTTTTAATTTTCCACTTAAGTACCAGATACGAGATTTACATGGCTCAAGCAGTAACTTAAAAATCAGATATCACCAAATGCTTACTGCTGACAAATACACTGTTGTTGCTGCTATTTAACTAATTATGCCTCTCTCTGTTACACCGTCTGTACATATATTAGCAGCACTGAAAAGATGTTTCTGCAGCATCGTTAAAGGGAAATTGCTTTTTTCAGAACCTACTACAATATGTAAGATCACAAGTAGTGGTAGTCACTGCATAGCTTAAAACCTCCACTGCTGATGTTACAATATTTGTGGATTTCAAGTTGTACAAATGCAATCAGAAATCTCCAGCACTCAACTTGAAGTGCTGGTCATATTTAAAGTTCATCAAGGTGCAGGGTTGTGTGAACATGTACTGAGATGGGGACAGAGATTAGCAAAAAGTGTGGAAGCAAAAGTGGATGGGAACCTCGGAGGCAGTGACCATGAAATGGTCGAGTTCAGGATCCTAACACAAGGAAGAAAGGAGAGCAGCCTAATAGAGACCCTGGACTTCAGCAAAGCAGACTTTGACTCCCTCAGGGAAATGATGGGAAAGATCCCCTGGGAGAATAACATGAGGGTGAAAGGAGTCCGGGAGAGCAGGCTGTATTTTAAAGAATCCTTATTGAGGTTACAGGGACAAACCATCCCGATGTGTAGAAAGAATAGTAAATATGGCAGGCGACCAGCTTGGCTTAACAGTGAAATCCTTGCTGCTCTTAAATTCAAAAAAGAAGCTTCCAAGAAGTGGAAGATTGGACAAATGACCAGGGATGAGTATAAAAATATTGCTTGGGCTTGCAGGAGTGAAATCAGGAAGGCCAAATCACACTTCGAGTTGCAGCTAGCAAGAGATGTTAAGAGTAACAAGAAGGGTTTCTTCAGGTATGTTAGCAACAAGAAGAAAGTCAAGGAAAGTGTGGGCCCCTTACTGAATGAGGGAGGCAACCTCATGACAGAGGATGTGGAAAAAGCTAATGTACTCAATGCTTTTTTTGCCTCTGTCTTCACGAACAAGGTCAGCTCCCAGACTACTGCACCGGGCAGCACAGCATGGAGAGGAGGTGACCAGCCCTCTGTGGAGAAAGAAGTGGTTCGGGACTATTTAGAAAAGCTGGACGAGCACAAGTCCATGGGGCCGGATGCATTGCATCCGAGAGTGCTAAAGGAGTTGGCGGATGTGATTGCAGAGCCATTGGCCATTATCTTTGAAAACTCATGGCGATCGGGGGAGGTCCCAGATGACTTCAAGTTGCAGTGGGGGAGGTTTAGATTGGATATTAGGAAAAACTTTTTCATTAAGAGGGTGGTGAAACACTGGAATGCGTTACCTAGGGAGGTGGTAGAATCTCCTTCCTTAGAGGTTTTTAAGGTCAGGCTTGACAAAGCCCTGGCTGGGATGATTTAACTGGGAATTGGTCCTGCTTCGAGCAGGGGGTTGGACTAGATGACCTCCTGAGGTCCCTTCCAACCCTGATATTCTATGATTCTATGATTCTATGACTGGAAAAAGGCTAATGTAGTGTCCATCTTTAGAAAAGGGAAGAAGGAGGATCCTGGGAACTACAGGCCAGTCAGCCACACCTCAGTCCCTGGAAAAATCATGGAGCAGGTCCTCAAGGAATCGATTCTGAAGCACTTAGAGGAGAGGAAAGTGATCAGGAACAGTCAGCATGGATTCACTAAGGGCAAGTCATGCCTGATTAATCTAATTGCCTTCTATGACGAGATAATTGGCTCTGTGGATGAAGGGAATGCAGTGGACGTGTTGTTCCTTGACTTTAGCAAAGCTTTTGACACAGTCTCCCACAGTATTCTTGCCAGCAAGTTAAAGAAGTATGGGCTGGATGAATGGACTATAAGGTGGATAGAAAGCTGGCTAGATTCAACGCGTAGTGATCAATGGCTCCATGTCTAGTTGGCAGCTGGTATCAAGTGGAGAGCCCCAGGGGTCGGTCCTGGGGCCGGTTTTGTTCAGTATCTTCATAAATGATCTGGAGGATGGTGTGGATTGAACCCTCAGCAAGTTTGCAGATGACACTAAACTGGGAGGAGTGGTAGATACACTGGAGGGTAGGGACAGGATACAGAGGGACCTAGACAAATTGGAGGATTGGGCCAAAAAAAATCTGATGAGGTTCAACAAGGACAAGTGCAGAGTCCTGCACTTAGGACGGAAGAATCCCATGCACCGCTACAGACTAGGGACCGAATGGCTCAGCAGCAGTTCTGCAGAAAAGGACCTAGGGGTTACAGTGGACAAGAAGTTGGATATGAGTCAACAGTGTGCCCTTGTTGCAAAGAAGGCCAATCCCATTTTGGGATGTATAAGTAGGGGCATTGCCAGCAGATCGAGGGACGTAATCGTTCCCCTCTATTCGACATTGGTGAGGCCTCATCTGGAGTACTGTGTCCAGTTTTGGGCCCCACACTACAAGAAGGATGTGGAAAAATTGGAAAGAGTCCAGCGGAGGGCAACAAAAATGATTAGGGGACTAGAACACATGACTTAGAGGAGAGGCTGAGGGAACTGGGGATGTTTAGTCTTCAGAAGAGAAGAATGAGGGGGGATTTGATAGCTGCTTTCAACTACCTGAAAGGGGGTTCCAAAGAGGATGGCTCTTAATTGTTCTCAGTGTTAGCAGATGACAGAACAAGGAGTAATGGTCTCAAGTTGCAGTGGGGGAGATTTAGGTTGGATATTAGGAAAAACTTTTTCACTAGGAGGGTGGTGAAACACTGGAATGCATTACCTAGGGAGGTGGTGGAATCTCCTTCCCTAGAAGTTTTTAAGGTCAGGCTTGACAAAGCCCTGGCTGGGATGATTTAGTCGGGGATTGGTCCTGCTTTGAGCAGGGGGTTGGACTAAATGACCTCCTGAGGTCCCTTCCAACCCTGATATTCTATGATTCTATGATTCTATGATTAGGTGAGCACTTAGTTTAGTTCAGCAAAGAAAACTCTTTTCTGAGGTAAGACTAGTGTACCTTATTCATTGGCAGTTTCAATATGAAGAATTTGTGAACTGTAGCAATATTTAACTTACTATCTCTTAGGGTGTATTTGAGGATTAATATTAGTCTTTACATGTGTTTTTCACAGGGCACTTAAATGCTGGCTAGGGAGTTGGAGACAATATGTTGCTGCAAAAATTGCAATTGAAAACATTTTGTCTTTGTGCCCTGTTTTATTGCTAGACAGGAAAGACTTTCACTCCACACAACTTTTTCCTTGCCTCTCCTTTTTCTATGGCCTACTTCTCCTTTCAGTCCCCACTCCTGTTCCTTTTGTAGAGACTTTTAGCAAATTCAGACTACTCCAGTCCTTTGTGTGACATTTCCTAGATACTCTCTTTTTTTAAACTTACATCAGATTTATATTTTGTTTTCTCTGCTAAAATGTTGACACTTGTGAATTGCAGACATGACTGAAAGGGGCACTTGCAACTGGTTTGCAGACTTCTCCACTTCAATCATAAGAAAACTTGAAAACAGCTACGCTTGGAGTTTAACTGTGTCTGGGAGCCACAAATACAATAGTCTGACAGAATTTTTATTTTTCAGCAGATTGTCAGTAGAAGTACTGTATTCTCTGAATTTTTGTGCTCCGGCTTCCTGCAAAACTATTGAAGCTGCATTCACCATCTGTTCCAAGTACAGACTTGGTTCATTGGAATGGAATACATTAGGTAAGTCACCTGTGGAAATTATACGGTACCTCTCCTGCGTACCTCACTGGCTAAGTCGGTCCAGGGTGTTCAGGAAGCACAGCCTAGCCCAGCAGGAGCTATGTTCCGTGAGTCAACATTCTTATTGAATGCAGTGATCCAGCTGGAAAACTCCTGCAGTTTTGGCTGCAGCAGTAGGAGCAACCAGCAGCGCAGGATGCTGCGTATCAGTGGCCTCAATAAGTCACAAACTGATCATAGCCTTTTGAGAAAATTTCTGATTGGAGTTTACTTTTCAAAGTGACTGCCAAAGTTTGTGTGTTGAGATCTGGATTTTGGTTCAGATAATCTCTAGCTTTCCAACACACTATTTTCTGATTTAATTAACCATTTGTCAAGTCGTCGTGTTTATTCATAAACCAAGGGTGAAATATTTTGATTTTTGATTTTTTTTTAAAGTTTGGTAACATCCCACTCCTCCAATTCTGAGATTGGTGAACATGAATGAGTGGGGGTTACTCACTAGTCATGAGTATTTTTTTAGGCATATTGTAAAATTTAGGTAACTCAAAAATGCCTTATTTTTAAAATTTTAGACTTGAGAATCAAATGCCTTTGGCAGATTGGAAGAAATTTGGTTTAAGTATAATAACTTCATTACAGTTCATTAAATTACTGTGTATGCTGACAGACTTTTTTAACTGAATGTTTCAGCCATGATCGTGGCGTGGTGATTTTTTTGTAATTTGTTCCAAAATGCCAACAGCCTGTGGCCACATAATCAAAGGCATGAGTTACACAAGTTTTAAAAATGCCTATCTTAAGATGCATCCGATGAAGTGAGCTGTAGCTCACAAAAGCTTATGCTCAAATAAATTGGTTAGTCTTTAAGGTGCCACAAGTACTCCTTTTTTTTTGTGAATACAGACTAACACGGCTGCTACTCTGAAACCTATCTTAAGAATTGTGTAATATGACAATAACTACTGTTTAAAACTAGTAAAGGTAAATTCAGGCTGAAATTTTGTAGTGTCAGACTTCAGTTTAGTGTGAATAGCATTTTACATCTGATTTACACACCCTTAATGTCAAACTTAATCAAGGAAAAATGTCCCCCATCTCATAGGGTGAGGATATTGA
The DNA here is from genome assembly GCF_965140285.1 of Lepidochelys kempii. Classification (NCBI taxonomy): domain Eukaryota; kingdom Metazoa; phylum Chordata; order Testudines; family Cheloniidae; genus Lepidochelys; species Lepidochelys kempii. Next base: position 73,017,381 of record NC_136388.1, read on the forward strand.
TTGGGCCAGAAGTGTAATAAATAGCTTGGAAAGAAGGGAGAATGGCTTTTCCTAATCCCTCAGCTCTCCGCCTCTTGTTGGCCAGCCAGAGGAGAGCTGGGAGCTGATAGGCCACACACCCACCCTCCCCAACACACCATTAATTTGAACTTCTTTTAGGGACTTGTGTCCCCTTTTTATGTCTGATTTACAAACCCTTAACATCAAACTTCATAAATGAAAAATGCTCAGTGGCATAGCTGCTGTGCATGGCTATTGTGTCTTCATGAGGTGTGTTTTAAGTTGGTAAAGTTATTTGCAGTAAAATATTACTCCTACTTTGTTGAAGCAACAGAAGAAAATTCACATGGCTATGATGCAGCCTGATAGTGCATATAATGAACTTCCATCTTGAATGATCCTTTGCAAGTCTTCTTCTTTTGGAAAGAGTAAGGGTAGGAGGGTTAGGTTTTTCAAATCCCTCAGAATTACATCTTCCAACTTCATTTGTGGTCAGCCTCATAGTCTACCTCCTTCAAGCTCAGCTCTATATATTTTCTAGAAGTATAATGCCTTCCACACATTGGGCATTTCCTCACCATTACAGTCTGGTTCTCAACTTCTACAAGACTGCAACTTGCTGGGATTGTCTATGTATCTCCTACTTTGTAATTCAGTCTTTTATGCTTTTTCTAAAAAGAGTAAGAAGTAATATTGTCTAATTTGTTCTGTATATTTTGCCTCTGATTAAGCAACTCTGAGAAACATAAAAATCTGACACAAGATCTTTTTACAGACTGTGGATATTGATTTGGTAAGGCCTTTTCCATACTAAAACCATAGTGATTTGAGTTTCTATTTTTATTCTTTGATATAATGTATGAAAATATGTGGTTTATAGCTAAAAACAGCATGCAGAATTTATTCAACTCTAATTCAATTTACAGTTAATTTCTGGTAAAATACAGTAAATCAGAGATGTTACTGTATGATTTTGCTGTTTAGAAAATGGTATGCCAGCTATGCCACCATATTTTTCCCTACCATGTTCTTCATGGGTATTTAATGAAATGATAATAAAAAATTTCTTTCTGTCATTCAGGAAAGCTTAGTGGAAATATTTGTGGCTTTCATTCTGAGAAAATGTTTCTGAATATTTAATGATTCTTCTTGAAGTGCTGGTCCCTCTGTGTATTGCATTGTCGGCTTTGCATATGCTCCATATGCCTGAGACAAGAATTCTTGCAAGTAGTGTCCATTAGTCTGTACCCGCACACCTGTTTTCCTCAGTTTCTGAACCAAGGGTATAAGGGGCGGGGCAGTCTGCCTGCCTCTCCTGTTCCTTCTTATCACTGCATGGCCTGAGTCAGAATCATCCAGCATCTGGAGCTTCTCCTTTCTCTTCTTCCTGTAAATATTCAAAGTTTTGATATTATTCTTAGTTGTTAATGTTTTGATCATTCTAATTAGTTAGTGTTAAAATCCCCAACCTGGGGAACCATCCTGGTCTCCTGGCACAGGACTTAGATTATGCTCAGGATTCCAGGCTTCAAAAACTGCATTTCTTGCTCCTTTCTGGTCAGTGATGACCACTGGCACTGCCTCTACAGTCTTGGAGAGGCACGTATCTCACCCCGTACATCAGCCAGAGTCAGCAAGGTGCGCACCCCCTATTTCTATGTCTGACTCCAGAATGGAGAAGGGCAGAAGGAAGGATCCTTTCTCTCATCAAAGTAAAGGACACTCTCACAATCATAAAAACAGATCTTCTAAAAGGAGAAATCCCTCTCTACTCCATTGAAGTCCAGTGAGCCTTCACACCCAAGCCATGAGGAGTTATGTTCACCTAACTTGCATGGGCATGTTCAAAAGACTCATAGGATGAAGACTACTTCAGTTCTAGCCTTTGCATCAACTCCAGCACTGACTATGATGCCACCTAAAACAAAACACCAAGACCAGGAACTGCCATACCTTCAAAGACTGTGAGGTTTGAGTCTCATTCACCAAGCCCTGTAAAGAGTCACCATCTAAAGCTTCTCCAGTGGTATCAGTCCTCTGAAGGTACCAGCAATTTAAACCTCTCCTGATCATATCTTCATCATCCCCGACCCACAATTTCCCTTGTTATTGGGACTGCTCCTCACCAGTGAGATACAAACACCTGTGGGAATCCAGGACTCCAGAAAGTCAATCCCCATCCCATCCACTAGCCATAATTCCCGCTCAGTGGATCTGTCAGCACCACCAATAGACTCAGATCAGAACTTTTCATCTTTGGGAGAGTTGGATGTACTGGTGGTACCATCTTCTCTCAAGGAATTCAGCCCAGAAAGGGGAGTTGAGAATTTAATGGAAACAGCCTGGGCCATACAGAAAGGAATTTCCCCCTTGGGACTGGTGGTACCCAATGCCTTGGGAACCACCACAGCCTTGTTTCAACCCCTCATACTAGCCTTATTTGGGGATTTTTGAACCTGTATGCAAGTTAACTTGGAATCAATTCCTTCCAACAAAGAGTCTTAGCACTCCACTCCTTCAAGGGGTCAATCTGAACTCTCTGAGCCCGCAGAAGAAGAAAGAAAGATGAGCTGGATCCGCCAGTACTGCTGGTTCCCATGGGTATAGTTCTCCATCACCTGATGCGGTTATCACTCCAGCCTCTCCATCTCCCCTGAACAATCATGCACAGATTCAGCAGCTGCTATGGAGAGAGTCTGAAGAGCTGCAGATCTCCACAGAGGAGGCCAAGGACCCTCAACATAAGCTCCTGGATACCTGCAGCCTACGGGCTTCAGTTGGGTTGCTCAAGTGGTAAACAAAGCCATACGAAACAAGCAAGGGCTGTGTGATATACACTGGCTACCTATGCCCCTGTCCCTAAGAGGAGAGAGAAGTGATCCATTGCCCCAAATAAGGGAACAGGGTTCTTGTTAACCCACCCTGCCCTAAACTCCTTGGTGGTCCAGGTGACCATAGAAAGATCCAGGCAACCATGCCCAGGGGCCAATACACAGAGAAATGTCTTTACATCTACTAGCCTTCAGTTTAGGATCTCAGATTATCAAGCCCTTCTCACCAAATAAGATTTCCTGAACTATTCTAAATTCCTGAACTTAGAATTGCCCCAGAATGACAGGGCTCAAGTTCAAGCCCTTATTAATGCGGGCAAAGTAGTGGCCAAAACCATTTACAAGCCACAGTCAATGCAGCTGATAGGATATCTAGATCCCTGGCAACTCCCATTGTGATGTAGTGGAAATCGTGGTTACACTGTTTGGGAACCCCAACAAGGTTCAAAACGTGGTTGAGGATGTACCTTTCAATGAGGCAGAGCACAAGGGGAGCATTTCATTTTTTGGAAACAAAATGTCTCAATAGATTGCGCCTTTGACTTCAATATAATTTCACATCAGATCACTAGTGTAGACTCCTGAAGATATATGTTGGTGGGGAAACCTTACATAGTTAAGGTTTTGTGTGGAAAAAAATGAACATTTTGTTCCTTAAAATTTTCACAAAGTCAAAGGCCATTTCTGCCAATAGAAAATGACAATTTCTTGAAAACTTGCGCGGGGGGGAAGGGGGCGGTTCCTTCAAAATTGGTCCTTTCCCTTGTGAAAATCATATCAGAAAATTCATGAAAATTCAGGATCAAGAGGAGAGACAGAAATTTGCTGACTTTTGCCACAAAAATCTCTATTCACTGGTAGAAAATAGAACAATATGTGAAATAGAAAAAAAAAGCTTCACTTTTGGTGTTCAAGATGAAAATCAGTAATTTTTCACAGCAGTACTCTCAACTCCTGCCCATTATATAATAGCAGCTATCAAAGGAACATCTATGACTTGCTGCACTAAAAGACGTAATTACATGATGTTCAACATGCATTAGACTACAGATAATTTGTTTAGAGATGAATGTTCATTCTGTGAAAGGTTAAGTAGCATCTATCTTTTATATTTTCTTGTATTCTTACATAGGGGTAGCCTGCTGTTGGTGTCATAGTACTGAAGAAAGACGGAGTTGCAGTTTAAAGTACCCATGCTTTTTGCATTTTAATTAAATGGGAAAATAGCACATGGCCCCGCAGTGCACACCTACTTTAATTTAATGTTTAATATTGACAAAAGTTTTTGAGTGGCATAATCCTAAAAACCTACAGATTGCAAAGTCATGCTGCTAATGTAGTGCTTATATGTTTTCTACACGCAGTGTGCTCCTTTTCAATATGTACAATTTTGTGTATACAATTTTCATGTAAAGGAGATACCCTATTACCTTCTTAGTTAAGGTTGTGTTATTACTTTTACACTTAAAACTGTATAAATCTGTAGAACTCACATTATATTACCATATTTTTAACCATCTGAAAGGTTCAATTTGAGTATCTAGATAATTATTTCACCAGGTTTGCCAACAGTTTTTATTTTCTAAACACTATAAAATCCCTCTCTTCTTAAAATTTCATTTTTTTCTTGGATCCCCTGTAACTGAAATATATAAATATTTCAAATTTTCCAGTTATCAGTCTTCACTAAAACACTGACATAAGGACACAGACCCAACTCACTTCTGATGAATATCACCATAATGTATTTTCCTTATTGCCATAGAAGCAGTGGAGACTGTCTCCCCAAAGTGCTTCCCGACACAGAAGCAGGAGACGAGATCTGATGACAGCTGGAGCCCAGTAGGGGAGCCATGCAAGTTAGGTGTTGCAAGGCCTGTACTCCATCTCATCCTACTATCCATTTACACTGCAGGATAAGTAACTCAGCATGGTTTGTTTTATAGCACACCTGGAAATGGTGTACCTACAGCTATGAATTTCTGGGGATATCCTAATGGAAATCTGAGACAACCAGGAGTAACACAGATGAGGTAATTAGTGTAGTTATTTTGGAGAGGTGGGGAAGTCAGATATGTGGTCCTGGCTGAAACTTATGGAGAGAGACCCTAATTTTTAAATTCAAGTTTGGGTTCAGGCCTGGATTTTTAATTCCTTTCCAAAATGTGTAAGTATTTGCATTGATGATTCTGATTAGAGTCCATCATTGATTATTTTATTTTTCTGAGAGTAATCAGTGTGTTCAGCTCTGATTGGGGTACATGTTCTATGCTGATTATATGTTATCATATCATTAATTAATAAAAGTTGTAACCATTACCATTTAACATAATGGATCTTGTGGTTTAATTTTGACAGGCTGTGGCATTTCCAATGGAAAAGAGGAGCTATAAAAATTAGCGTTAGATGGCTAATACATCTTTTCTATCTGCCTGCTATTGTAGTATAAGCAAATTGGTTTTAATAGGTGCCATGTTTGTATTGAAATAACTGAGGGAAATCTTATTGTGGGTCTCATTCACTTTAAATTTAAAATCCCAGCCACACATGGACAAAATTAATTCCCATTTCATCCTTATCTTCTTGGGTGATCTTGTCCAGCATTAGCCACCTTATCTGATTGTTACTCCCAGTCATTCATGCATTTCTGTGCATTGGAGAAACAGGTTTCACACACTGAAAAGTGGGGTATTGCTCTGCAAACAAAACAATTACCCCCAACACAAAATATACAGAGTACTTTGAAGTATTTCAGTATTTTTCCTCGCACAAGATGCTTCTCTATTTAGGTTTCCTATGCCTTTATATTGTATTATTTATTTTTTCTCTTGCACATCCACAAAAAGCAAAATTAAGATCCAATACTCTTATGTTTCAGATTTTCTCATTAGTGAAATCCTCTTCTTTATGCTAAAAGGAAGGGAGTCAGAGATGGACTCATTGGGAGCATACACAATTCAGAAGAGTTGAGAGAGGTAATATATGCCACAAAAGACAAGGAGTACAGGTCTCCAGAGATCTGTGTCTGACTCTAAATCCTGTGACTTCACTACCATAATAATAATGCCCAGCTATTCTGTCGCATTCTTCATCCATAGATCTCAAAATGACTGACAAATGAAGATAAAAACCATCACCCCATTTTGAAGAAGAGGAAAATGAGGTAGGGAGGAGTACGGTAATTGCCTAAGATCACAGCAGGTCACTGACAGAGCTGGGGGTAGAACTCAGATCTCTAGTTGGCCATGTGGAGCAAGACCCTTCATGCAACTCAATGGTATCTGTCTGTCTGTTCTCTGATAAGTTTTGCAAACAGAAAAGCAGAAAAAGCACCCCTTGATCTCCACTGGGGTGAGAGGAAAATCAGGCACAGAGAGTGTCCACGTGTTCCTGCAGGCACAGCAATTTTTCTGGTGTTCCCTGCTGCTGCCTACACACATCACAGACAAAATGTGCAACTGCCTCATCTAGTGTCCTGTAAGAAATGGAAAAAATTCTTGGGACAAAAAGAATATGTTACAGTATACGAACATAGTCTTCAAAAAATGACTACAGGCATGGGTGCATTTCCTGGCTTCCATTCTTTCCAAAATTACCTGTGGAGGCACATAAATCAAAAGTATGTATGCTTATACCTTATAAAATGTTTTAATGCATACCTTTCTCATTCTTTCACATAACAGATGAACAAAGGGAATGTTTATGAATTGGGCTCTTAAATTGCTTACTTTCTTTGTTAAACCTTGATGGTTTTGCACACCATGTATTAGAGAAGTATGCAAACATTTTCTTATAGGGGAAAATTTCTAATTTCCTTTTAAAAACTGGCAACCTTATGACTCAAAAACATGATAAAACATCACAGCCTATTTCTAAATGCTTTGCATTTTAATATGGTTGAAGTTAAGGCAGTAAGCAATTTCAGAGATTTTCCCTTGAGCTGTGTAGTTCTTTTCATATGTAATTATTCTCTGAGTGCATTAGATAATGCTATGGTTCCCACAGCTGTATACACATCTATAAATCATTAATGAGGCAGTTAACTGAAACAAAACTATAAAAGATTTGCATTACCCAGCAGAACCCAGCCTTAATTGACTTCCAGTTATTTACAATTAATTTTTCCATTTGGAATAATGATTGCAAGTAACTTAGGTTTTTTTTTTTGTTTTTTTTTTTGCTCAGGAATTAGATGCTGTCTATTCATCAAAAGTTTTTACAACAAAACTCTGTCAGCAACAAGCCTGAGGTAAACTTATTTTTATAGACTATATGCACAATTTGTGCACACACTGATATATATAAACCGTGCATTAAAATTATTGTGTGAAAATAGTGAGTTGGGATAAAGTGATAGTCCAATTTCAACATTTTTTTAAAATCACATTTCTAAATATTACATTATTTTATGTTAATTTCCTTTTATATAATAGGTGTATGAAAGGAAAAGTGATGGATGAAAATGTCTGTATGGTAGATAGACAAGGTGCATGAGGCAATATTTTTTCTTGGACCAACTTCTGTTCGTGAGACAGACAAGCTTTCGAACTTACGCAGAGAGCTCTTCCTCAGGAACTGAAGAAGAGCTCTGTGTACGCTCAGAAGCTTGTCTCTCTCACCAACAGAAGCTGGACCAATAAGGGCTCACCCGCCTTTTGTGTTTAATATTCTGGGACCAATATGGCTACAACAACACTGAATGGTAAATGACAGACTAACCTATGCTAGTTAGGAATGAGTAAATGCATAGTGATGCATATGCATTATTTTAGTCCTTTTTTTCCCTTTGACTGTAATTTAGACATTAGAGCATAAATGCTCCAAAGTCTATTAAGTTAATGTGTGTTTTGTTACTCTCTTTTCAAATAGCATATACATGAATCTAATATATATTGTAAATCTTTGCAAATCATTGACTCAATCTAGGGATGCCAGTGTCTGGTAGACATGTATAACTAAAAGACCTGTTCTCCCTGTCATACATGCATGACTCTGATTGACACTAGTGGTTTTGTATGTATTTATCAAGAAGGGAAAGACCTTGAATCCATGTGTTGAAACTTCTAATGAAACTTCTAAGGTGAAAAAAGATGTAACCCACGCACAGGAGCTGACTATAAACTTCATCAGCTCAGTTGGGTTTTAGTTTTCCAAACAGCCAAGTAATTAGGCCATATTAAGAGTAACTGCTGGCCAATTTTCAGTTTTTAAATTGTAAGGGGTTTAAAAAGTCCCTCAAAATACACTGAGATCTGATGAATGTATAGCATTGACCTTGGAAGCCTGTGCTCCCCTCTGTGCCTGCCTAAATGAACCACTTTCTTATTTCTCCAATCCACCACAGAGTAAGAGTGCAAAGCAAAAAAAAAAAAAAAAAAAGTATTTTCTGTGGTCCAAGTAGAATGGAGAGGGATTTTGCAGGAGGAAAAACGGCTACATTTCTTTTTCTAAAAAATGTAAATAACATAGTTACCCTTGTCTTGTATTTAAGGCTCCCTCCCTCCATGCACCATGAATAAGTGTGACACAAAGCTAATGGAACTGGAATGGAAATTGGAAACATAGTGAATATGGGAAAGTGCTGTCACAGTAAGAACTAAGATTTATAATTTGGGTAGACTGGGAGATGTAGTTGCACAGGTAAGTATCAGAAAACTTAATGCTGAGTGATGTTAAGGCTAATGGTTGACTTCTTAGCCTTACCAATAAGCGCCAGCTAAAGGCCACTGTAGTTGTTGCTATTGAGCTTTTGCAGATCAATCAGACACTTGTAACCTTGAAAAATCTCTCAATCTACTACAGAAGTAATTTTTTTTTTAGGTTATGTCAAGTTATGTTCCATTGGATCATGTTACAATTTGTAATGTAAAATAACATGACAAGCCTAGACATGGGTCATTCAGTCTGTCAGTAATTCAGATGCTGGCAAATTGGTCCTCCCTCTTCACCAGTCCATGAACTTCACAGATACTTAACTTCTTCATGCTATGCTAGCTCACCACATTAGTTTAGCAGGGAAAGCTACTAAGTTATGTGAAGTCAGAGAGGCTTTTCCAACTGAAATTGTGGTGTCACCTGATGGGGGAAACGACTTTGTTATTTGCACTAATACATTGCATACTTTAATGCAATACAAACTTTATAATATAAATTCAGATTTATATTATGTATCCATGGTTTCATATGAATAGCATTATTTTTCAATAGGACGTAATTTTCTAAGTACACCGCTACCCCGATATAACGTGGTCCTCGGGAGCCAAAAAATCTTACCGCGTTATAGGTGAAACCACATTATACTGAACTTGCTTTGGCCTTGAGCATTTCCGGTATTAATAGTCAGCAAATCATTTTTGTTAGCACTAACACAGAGTATGCAGTACCTCCCTCCTTGTCCCACTCCTTGTCCCCTGACTACCCCATCCAGAGACCCCCCTGCCCCTAACCTCCCCTCCCAAGACCCCACCCCCTATCTAGGCCTCCCTGCTCCTTGTCCCCTGACCGCCCCCTCCAGAGACCCCCCCATCCCTAATCAGCCCCAGGATCCCACCCCCTACCCAACCCCCCTGCTCCCTGTGTCCTGACCACCCCCCGAGACCCTCTGCCCCTTATCCAACCCCTCAGCCCCAGCCCGGTACCCTTAACATGCTGCTCAGAGCAGCATGTCAGAGCCTGACACGCTGATCCATCGGAGCATGCAGCCCCCCCCCCCCCCCCCAGAGGGTTGCTTTACCACATTATAGCCGAATTCATGTTATATCGGGTCGCGTTATATCGGGGTAGAGGTGTATGTTTTTACTGTTGTGTCTCAGATCTACTGTGTTTTATGTAAATCTGTGACATTGTCTGCTTTTCATTGCCTCATGAGGCAATTTTTTAAATATTTCTATAACCCGTGATTTCACCAACTTCAAGCAAGTCCTAAGTTTATGACTCCTCTTTGTCCCAGACAGCGTGCATGCACATATGCACTTGCAACCAATACAAATCAATCCAGATGTAAGCAGAGTCTGAATGAGCTCTCCCCTGACATCTAGTGGTGAGCTGTGGAAAAAGACTTCAGGAGCTGATCTCATTTGCATGGACACACCCACCTTGCCTACCTGCTCAGCATGATGGGATTGCTTGCCCAAATGATCACCTGTGGCTGGTGTTGGATCCCCAGTCTTCGTGTTATTGAGCCAGGAGTAATAAAGGATTGTTATCCTTGTTGTGTGAACCAAGGGCAGCAAAACTGTACCTCGCATACCCCGATGGAGGGACTCACCCTCAACTCAATGGCACTCACTAGGCAAGGGTCCCTCTCTCTATAGTTTAATAAAAGAGCTAATTTAGACTCAATTGAGAGTCTTATTACACACTGCAGAGCTGAAATCACTGATACCTAGGTCTAAGTATTAGACCTACTTTAAGACAGCTTTCACCAGCAGTGAGGTTCCCCCACTAATAGCTGAAATCACTGAGAGCTGTGTTAAGGGAGGGGAGGGGAGCTGCAGATATCTTGGCAAGTGGCCAGCTGGGTGGCTGGTGGAAAGGAGCAACAAGCAGCTGCGGCAATCAGCTGTTGGGGTGACAAACGAGTGCGTGAGCAGTGGAGCGCGTAAGGTACCTCCTTACCACCACCCCCTCCACACAGGGTGGGAGGTGAACTGTGTGGACGAACCTCTGAGGCTGCACTGGCTAAGGACAGCAACCGTGAATGGGGTACAGAGAAGGGATGAGCACATTAAAGGGAGTTTTGGGTTACTGGACTTAAGAACCTGAGGGGAGAAGGACTTGGGGGGTGGGTCTTTTGCTCATGGTTTATGTTTGTGAACCCTAGTTGTGGTGTTTTCCCAAATTAATTCTGAGTGACTTCCTGCCTTTTATTAAAAGTTTTTGCTACACTCAAACTCTGCTTGTGAGTGGGAAAGTATTGCCTCTTAGAGGCACCCAGGAGGTGGTCTGTAATTGTTCTAGGTCACTGGGCTGGGGCTTGAGCTGGTTTTGTGTTGTATTGTTAAAAAGGAACCCCTGGATACTGAATCCAGCCCTTGTTGCTGCTGGCTCCACCTGGCAGAAGGGTTACACATATTACATTGCATCTGTGAATTAGAGCTGGTCAGGAGAGCAAACCTTTTAAATTTTGTGTGTGTAAAAACTTAAACTATTTTTCAGTGAAAATAGATTTTTTTAAAAATTTCCATTTAGCTGAAAAACAATTTTCTATCAAATGTTTGAACAAAAAGTTTTCAACCAGTTGTACTACATATCAGAAATCTCAGTCCTGCAATGGTCTCATCAAAACAGCAGACTTCTCACTATCCCTGGTTCCTTTGAATATGCTTTTTCTGGCATGAGAATTCACCCATCTTGTTTTTGTTTCACTGATACCAAATTAATATTTAGTGGAGCTTCATAAACTTTGGATGAAACAAAGAATTCTAATTTGGAAGGAGAAGTATACAAAGAAAGTGCTCTTTTCCAAATGAGACTAGCTCATGGCTTCAGTCTCATTGAAAACAATGGAAGGTGGCTACCACCTTTATTAAGGGCAGCCTCACTTCCACATGCAGATGACCTGTAGGAAAATATGGCCATCTTACTAATTCATGAGTCACCAGCCTTTCATCATGAAAGGTACCCCAAATCACTAGAGCAACAGGTGGCAAAACTGGTGTTGCCATGCATTTCTCAGTTTCAAATGTTCTAATGAAACGTATTCTGGTCAGGGTAGACCAAGCATGCTATGAAGGATGCTTCCAAAGAGTTCTTTATCATTTAGCAGAAACCAGGGTTATGAGTGAGGTGGCTGGGTGGGGTTTGTCTTTTTGTTTATTACTTTAGATTTCGTCAATGTGTGTATTGTGATGCATGTGTTAAACAGGAAACTACTATTCCCATCAGCTCCCTCCCCACAGACCTATGAACTTCCAAAGGGGAAATGCAAACCTAGTCCCCTTAGCCAGAGGGGCAGTGGGTGGAAAATCTGAAAGTCTGTCTGAAGAAGTGACCCTAGCTTGTGCTGATTGTCTCTCTCCATGGGTTACCTGGCTAGCTGGATGTAGAGCTGGCTGCCGGGAAGCTGAGGAATTGCATAGTGGGTAGGAAAGTCACTCAAGAGAGAAGAAGCTGAGGATCTGAGTGCAGTGCAGATTGTGAGTGGCCGTCATTGCAGAAAGCAGTCAGCAGTCTGTGCAGAACTTGTGAGAAAGAGCAGAGACTTGAGCAGGGGCCATACAGTCAGAGGACTGCTGAAGGGATTCACAGGCATCAGCCAGTCCAGGGCCTTAGAAGGGTAGGAGCCTAAGGAAGGCTATTGGTGCGCTCTGAGAGGCTGTTGGGCCCTAGAAAACATGTTACTGTCATTGTACCAGGTAATGATATATGACCAAATGTTATACCAATAAAATAAAAACCAGCAGGATCTAATTAAAGGGGAAAAGGCAAAATTCCACATTTATTGTGACTATAGAAAGAATCATAGTAAGCAGTTAGTTATAGCTATAACATTCCATTCAATTTCATATTTATTCACACACACACACACACAGGTTCTGCAAGGTTGCTATCATAGTTACCAGTCTTAGAGTTGCTCATGCCAAGCCACTGGCCAGGTGGCCTGGACATGAGGAGAGAGCAGGGCCTTGTCAGATGCTCATCGGATGCTCCTGGAAGTTGTTTAGCAGAATCAGACCCCAAAGTTCTCACTTTCTGGAGTCCATTTTTATAGGAATTTCTTCCTATACCAGTTTATGGGAATTGTTTCATCATGCTGTTGCTGAATCAATCAGCAGATAGCACATTCCTGACGGCTCCGTGCTGCCAGACGTTACCTTGTTCTTTGGTTCTCCCATCCTTGAGGCTGTTGGGTGGATTACAGTCTGCCCTCCGGGGGTCCTCTGGTTATTTCCACTTGATGCCTTTTTCAGCCGATGGACACTGGATTCTTAGGCTGGCACCTCCCTGATCATTCAGTTATTATCCACACCAAGCATCCATCCACATACATCCTCTATGTTAATCACAATTGTTAACAAAGCGAGATGAATACAATAAAAGGGTGGGGAGTCTCTGAGTGCTGTTTCTGTTGTTACAGAGTATTGCTTTGAGTCTCTCTCTGTGTGAGTAGTTGTTGTTACAAAGAATTGCTTTGAGAACAGACTCTGTCTTAGAATGTACTAACACAATTAGCAGCTTGCAAGTTTCACACATAGAGGGAGAGAAACAGTACCAAAAACCAAGAGACCTCTTAATTAGTAATACCCTGGAATTTATACTATGGGGAATCAAACTCATTTGTGATTTTTATACAGAACTTCTTTAATATGATCAAACACAGACACTGTGGAAGGCCTTCTAGCTTAATTGCTACAGCAGCTGTAGCAGTCTGCTAGCAGGTGCCATATAGCAGCAGTAGTTGGTCAATGTAGAGGAGGCCCTAGTGAGAGAGATACAGTGGATTGATCCCAGCCAGGAAACCTGCAGGTTCCCTTATTACCTATAATAATGGACTGGAAAGGGTATACCAGGTACTGGACTGTGTCCTAAGCCTCCTTTGGATTTGACAATCGGGCCAAGCTAGGAATTGCTATGTCTACCTTGGATATGTCACTGCTCCAGCTATAGGAACCTTTCCCTTTTCTGTTAGCCCTGGTAAAATATCTCTTCACTTTAGCATTGTTCCTGAGTGCTTATTGGGCCTCACCAGGATTATAGGTCCTAGCAGCTGATGCTCCTTCCAATCTTGCCTCCAAGTCATGGTGCAGCTGGCACACTGCTGACTATCTTAGGAGGGTTGGTGTTCCTCTGCACTGGTATCAGTTACTGCCTTTTTATTTTATATGTGGTGCCTAGAGCATAAGACAGGCAGAGATAAAATAAACAAATACATTTTAATCTTAACATGTTAAAGCTCCAATTTCATTTGGATACATGTGCATGGAACTGGAGCAAGGATAGGACTCTTGATGCTCTATACGATCAGAATGTTGTGAAAACACAGGGAATGTCTCCATGCCAAAAACAAAATAAACAACCAAACAAGGTTCTCAAAAGGTGAGCAGCACCAAGATACAGGAATTTTTATGGCCACCACTGGCCTAAATCTCTGGAATTGTCTCATTTGTTAACTAAAATTTCTCTTAGAATTGCTGGAGCTATTGAACAATACAGTGCTCAATGCCCAGGGAAAGCCCATCTTCTAAGCTCCCTTCTCTTCCACTCTGATAAAGACTGAGACGTATGACTGTTGTATACTTATTTATCTCATCTCTCACCATTCAAGTAAAGGTAGACTGATAGTATAGATGGCTTTGACCTGTCAATTTCAGTTGTGAAGTTCTTGGGTGTTGGTCCAGTCACCTCTCTGACTGTTCTAGCAAACCAGATTCATAACAGAATATTGTGCGTCTGTATTAGCAATAGAGACATGGGCCTCAGATTTAGTATCATTCTGTGGGAAATATAGGGATTTTGGATTTAAATACAAAGGATGGTCCAGCTGTATAGGCAGATTCTAGTGTATTTCTAATAGGGGAAAAAACTGCATATTAGGTTGGCAGAGATACTATAATCATAATCATGGAGGACTTATAGGAAAGTAAGAAACTCCTTACAAGTTTGTGTGAGAATGCGGGAGGGGAAAAGACAGCAATTAGCTTTTAAGGCCAATGAACTCTTCATTTCCCCAGAACTGAACCATTGGCTGAAATCCAAAGGAAGGAGATGATGCCTTAAAAAGGATTTAACCACCAGAATCTACAAGTTTCAATTTTATTTTGGCCCAAGCTTAAAGTCCTTACAAAAACAGTGCATACATCTTCAAGCATATTGCTGGAGCCAAATGTCTGAAAAAATACTCCAAAAATCACAAGAGACCAACTTTAGTATGGAGAAATTTTAGTGCATAAATATCAGTTATCGTCAGGGATTTAGACAACATCATGTATTGAAAGATATATTAACATCTCATATTTCCAATTGCAACTCAAAGTAGTAAAGCTCCTTTTTATTGATAATGAGCCCTGAAGAGGACTTTTATCGTTTATCAGAGAACATAATTTGTTTCCTGTACTCCTCCTACCTCCACTCTCCACATAAAGGATGGATGGGTAAGATGCCAATACCAATTGTCCAACAAAATCAGAAATAGTTTGGGGTATAGTGCAAACAGCAACTAGCAACCCAGCTGCATGTACTCAATATAAGAGTTTTTCTTATTTTCATTGCTTTCACTGACATGAGAATATAAAATGTCATGTTTCATATTGAGTCAATATTTTTTTTAAAATCCTGCATTTCAATTTTTTGTCCACAATGGCCTAAGACAGACTTCTGCAGCCAGAGCTACAGCCACCTTTTTTCAAAAGAGAGGTCCCAAAGTTAGATTCCTAAATCGACCCATCGTGGCCTGATTTTCAGAGTTGCTGAGCACTGACAATTCTCTTTTCGCCACACTGAGAGTTGTAGGAGCTCAGTAGGTCTGAAATTCAGGCCAGTTATTTAGACTTATCGCATAGTATCTAAGCACCTCACAAACATTAAGTGAGTTACATTTCAGTGGGTAAATATTATTCCTTATTGTGGATAAAAAGACTGAAAACAAATTTCACTAAGAAATAAATGGATATGACTATTACAGCAGGAGGCTGAAAATAATATTTCGTTGATGATCCTTTTAATGTTCTTAGGCCCAAATCCTGCACCAAGCCCTAGTAGGTGGGCTGGGGGAGGAAGAGGAAGAAGGGAAAAATCTTCTCCATCACAAAGCCATGGAACAGCAGAGGAGGACCCTACTCTATTATCTTCAGGAGCACTTTCCCTGGGAGTTAGGGGAAGACAGAAGTACCCTGCTGCAGACAGCCCCTATACAGCTGGGTTGAGTGTCTTGCAAGGGATGCACACAGGGCAATCCTTAGGCATACACAGCATACGTGGCTGCATAGGGCACCCAAAAATTTGGGGCACCACTGGGTCTTAGTGTCCACCCTTTTCCTATCCCTGTTCTGACGGTTCCTGCAGGCTCCCACCATAGCTGGCTGCTGCAACCTGGTGAGCCTTCCTCTGGAGGGGATCTAGTATTTAAAAATGAAAAAGCCTTCCAGCCTGCCTGGACTATTAGTACAATACTGAAACTGTTAAAGAGCCATTCAAGTGGTAATGAAGCCATTTAACAGGCATTTGCCAACCCCCAGGTATATAGACTCATAGACTTTAAGGTCGGAAGGCACCATTATGATCATCTAGTCTGACCTCCTGCACAATGCAGGCCACAGAATCTCACCCACCAACTCCTGCAATAAACCCCTGACCTATGTCTGAGCTACTGAAGTCCTCAAATCACGGTTTAAAGACTTCAAGGTGCAGAGAATCCTCCAGCAAGTGACCTCTGCCAGTCTGCCGTGGAGGAAAATTCCTTCCCGACCCCAAATAAACCCGGAGTATGTGGGTAAGACTCACCAGCCAGACATCCAGGAAATAATTCTCTGTAGTGACTCAGTTCCCACCCCATCTAACATCCCATCATAGGCCATTGGGCATATTTACCGCTAATAGTCAAAGATCAATTAATTGCCAAAATTATGCTATCCCATCATACCCATCCCCTCGATAAGCTTAATCAAGCCAGATATGTCTTTTGCCCCCACTGCTCCCCTTGGAAGGCTGTTCCAGAACTTCACTCCTCTGATGCTTAGAAACCTTTGTCTAATTTCAAGTCTAAACTTCCTGATGGCCAGTTTATATCCATTTGTTCTTGTGTTCACATTGTTACTGAGCTTAAATAATTCCTCTCCCTCCCTGGTGTTTATCCTGCTGAAATATTTATCGAGAGCAATCATATCTCACCTCAGCCTTCTTTTGGTTAGGCTAAACAAGCCAAGCTCTTTGAGTCTCCTTTCATAAGACAGGTTTTTCATTCCTCGGATCATCCCAGTAGCCCTTCTCTGTACCTGTTCCAGTTTGAATTCATCCTTCCTAAACATGGGAGACCAGAACTGCACACAGTATTCCAGATGAGATCTCACCAGTGCCTCGTATAACGGTACTAACACCTCGTTATCTCTACTGGAAATACCTTGCCTGATGCATCCCAAGACCGCATTAGCTTTTTTCATGGCCACATCACATTGGCGGCTCACAGTCATCCTCTGATCAACCAATACTCCGAGATCCTTCTCCTCCTCTGTTACTTCCAACTGATGAGTGTAGCCAGACAGACAGCCCCCCCCCTTCCCCCCTCAGACCAGCATTGCTGGAAACACAGGAGGAAGCCGGAACAGGGCACTTAACATATATTCCAGCACAGCCTTTGAAGCTGTGAAAGCACAGGTGTGCTGCTACAATGTGCCTCTGGGAACAGATACAACGATTAAGCTCACAGCAGGCAGAGGCCCTGTGACAGACATGGCTCTTAGCCCCTACTAAATAGCGTGATGCACACACACCAACATCCTAGGTGGGAAAATATTTACCCTGATAAAAGAAATGTCCAGTAGTCGACACTTATTGTTTCTCTCCCTTGCAAGTGTAAACTACTCTTGCGAAAGCTGGCGTCACCCAGACAGACCAGCCTCAATTTGGCATAAGAAAGGAGAAAGAGAATAAAGGAGTACAGAGGTATAAGTAGGGGACCTACAGCACCATGATTTTTGGAGTGCTTTTCACTATCTATCTGCTGGTCAGATAAGTGACAGCCTCCCAAGGCTTCTGCAGCTAAGAGGGTCCCTACGCCTTGTCCCTTATTCGTCTTTCCGCGGAATTGAGTGACCAATCCTGGCTTGGCACCGCTGGAATCGAGAGATGCAAGGAGGGTAAGAAGCACCCACACCTGATCTCCTATCTTTAGTGTACACATATTTTGAAATAGAGCTCTATACTTTGTTTTCTTTCTTTGGGATTGTGGCTTCAGTTTTGTAACTTGTTTGTGTGTGTAACATCTCTACATTTAAATAAGTAGGCACTAGCAATTTTGTAACCACATTATTAGAATCTAGCTTAATAAATTTTGGTAACCATTTATGCATAAGCCTGACTTGTTTTCTCTGGTTTACTGTAAAGCAGCCAACACAATTAAAGAACCTCAGCCATTTTGGCTCTAAAGCCTGGCCATTAGGTGAGAGTACTAAGAGCCTAGCGTTGAGTTGTGCCGCCTCCACGGGGCAAACTCTTGGGGCACCTGTCAGTCAATCCTGGCTGCCCGCTGCGAAGGAGCGCTGAGCTCTAGCAGTTAAAGTCACGGGTGTGGAGAGGCTCTTAGTGCTGCCATTGGGGCACCTGTCAGTCAGTATTGACTGCCCGCTGCGAAGGAGCTCTGAGCTCTAGCAGTTAAAGTCACGGGTGGTTAGGACCTTGGGGCATCCGTCAGCCTAGCCCGGGCTGCCCGCCGCGAAGGGACAGTGCGTCCTAGCAGTTAAAGTCACAGATGGTATAAACGGGCATAGCTGGCACCTCACCAAACATCCTTGGCCGTCGGCTAACAATGAGTCCCCAGTTTATAATAAAAAATCCTGTTATTAATCCCTAAATGCATGACCTTGCACTTTTCACTATTAAATTTCATCCTATTACTCCAGTTTACAAAGTCATCCAGATCTTTCTGTATGATATCCTCCCGGTCCTTCTCTATATTGGCCATACCTCCCAGCTTTGTGTCATCCACAAACTTTATTAGCACATTCCCATTTTTTGTGCCAAGGTCAGTAATAAAAAGATTAAATAAGATTGGTCCCAAAACCGATCCCTGAGGATCTCCACTAGTAACTTCCCTCCAGCCTGACAGTTCAGTATGACCTGCTTTAGTCTCCCCTTTTACCAGTTCCTTATCCACCTTTCAATTTTCATATTAATCCCCATCTTTTCCAAGTTAACTAATAATTCCCCATGTGGAACCGTATCAAATGCCTTACTGAAATCGAGGTAAATTAGATCCACTGCATTTCCTCTGTCTAAAAAAATCTGTTACCTTCTCAAAGAAGGAGATCAGGTTGGTTTGGCATGATCTACCTTTTGTAAAAAAGTTGTATTTTGTCCCAATTACCATTGACCTCAATGTTCTTAACTACTTTCTCCTTCAAATTTTTTTCCAAGACCTTGCATACTATAGATGTCAAACTAACAGGCCTGTAGTTACCCAGATCACGTTTTTTCCCTTTCTTAAAAATAGGAACTATGTTAGCAATTCTCCAGTCATACAATACAACCCCTGAGTTTACAGATTCATTAAAAATTCTTGCTAATGGACTTGCAATTTCATGTGCCAGTTCCTTTAGTATTCTTGGATGAATATTATCTGAGCCCCCCGATTTAGTCCCATTAAGCTGTTTGAGTTTGGCTTCTACCTCGGATGTAGTAATATCTGTCTCCATATCCTCATTCCTATTTGTCATCCTGCCATTATCCCTAAGCTCCTCATTAGCCTCATTAAAGACTGCGGTAAAGTATTTGTTTAGATATTAGGCCATGCCTAAATTATCCTTAACCTCTATTCCAGCCTCAGTGTTTAGAGGTCCCACTTCTTCTTTCTTTGTTTTCTTCTAATTTATATGGCTATAGAACCTTTTACTATTGGTTTTAATTCCCTTTGCAAGGTCCAACTCTACATGGCTTTTGGCCTTTCTCACTTTATCCTTACATGTTCTGGCCTCAATAAGGTAGCTTTCCTTGCTGATCCCACCCTTGTAGGCTTTCTGCTTTTTCTTAATTACCTCTGTGAGATGCTTGCTCATCCAGCTTGGTCTACAACTCCTCCCTATGAATTTTTTCCCCTTTCTTGGGATTCAGGCTTCTGATAGTTTCTGCAACTTTGACTTGAAGTAATTCCAGGCCTCCTACACCTTTAGATCCACAAGTTCTTCAGTCCAGTCTACTTCCCTAACTAATTTCCTTAATTTTTTTAAGTGAGCCCTTTTGAAATCAAAAACCATAGTCACAGATCTATTTTTGTTTATCCTTCTATTTAGTTTGAAATGAATTAGCTCATGATTGCTTGAACAAAGGTTGTCCCCTACAACCATTTCTTCTGTGAGGTCTTCACTACTCACCAAAACCACATCTAAAATGGCATTCCCTCTTGTTGGTTCAGCAACTACTTGGTGAAGGAATCCATCAGCTATCATATCCAGGAAAATCTGCGCCCTATTATTATTACTACCACTTGTCCTCCAGTCTATATCTGGGAAGTAAAAGTCTCCCATGATCACACAATTCCCATTAGTATTTACTTCATTAAAAACATTAAAGTGGTCTCTATCCATATCCAAATTAGATCCCGGCGGTCTATAGCACACCCCAACACTATCCCAGGGGAGGCTCTAGTAGTTTTCTTCCCCAATGTGCTTTTTGCCCAGACAGACTCTGTCTTATCCATTCCATCCCTTCTTATTTCTTTACAGTCTACCTCATCATTGATATACAATGCTATTCCACCACCTTTGCCTTTATTTCTGTCTTTCTGCACATACCCTTCAATACCTGTAGCCCAGTCATGACTACTATTCCACCAAGTTTCTGTTATTCCTATAATAGCTGGTTTCACTTCCTGCACCAGTAACTCTAGTTCCTCCATTTTGCTACCCAGGCTCCTCGCATTGGTGTACAAACATCTTAATTTTTGATGTTTGGCTTCATTCACATTCTTTGCCTGATTAGTCACAGACATTCTACCGCCAGTATCACCTATTAGACTGGTATCTAGACTACCCTTCCTCCTTATGTCCATTCTCCTACCCACGGCTGTATCCTTTCTTACTGTGTTTTCTTCCCTTTCAATGTTAAAATCCAGCGCGGAGATTACCTGGACATCTCCCAACCATCTCCCCCAAATTCCTCATTTAAAGTTCTCTTAATCAGTTGTGCCAGCCTCTATCCTAGAAGTCTATTGCCCTCCCTACTCAGGTGAAGTCCATCCCGAGAGAACAGCTCTCTCTCCATGAATGCCTCCCAGTGGCCATACATCCCAAAGCCCTCCTTATAGCACCACTGCCTGAGCCATATATTGATCATCATAATTTTGTCACACCTTTGTTGCCCTTCTCTAGGAACAGGCAGAATCCCACTGAAGATCACCTGCACCTCGATTTCCTTAAGTGTCTTCCCCAGCCTGGCATAGTCTCCCTTGATACGTTCCATTTGTTCCCACATGAAGAACAATCAGTGGATTCTTTCCTGCTCCTGTTAGGATCCTCTTCAGCCTCAGGTCCACATCCCGTACCTTAGCACCCGGCAGACAGCACACCCTTCTGTTCTCTGGATCAGCTCTGGTTACAGGCCTGTCTATTCTTCTCAGTAAGGAGTCTGCAATCATGTAGACCTGCCTTTTCCTGGTGATGGTGCAATTCTCCAGTCTATCCCCATTCCCTCTGGCTGCAAGTCTTCTCAATTCCTGTTCTCCCTTGCAATCCTCTGCAACCCATCCTGTATCCTCCTGGGACTCATATTTGGTGTTGTTATCGCCATTGACTCTTCCCCTCTTCCTATAGGACTAGTTGCTCTTCTCTTCTTCCTTGCCCTCCCACCTTCAGTAACCACCTGCTGTACCCCTTCTTCATTTTCCAACTGCGCAAACCTGTTCCTGAGCTCTGTTTCTCCTTCACTAGCCTGTCTTTTCCTCTGCCTGGTTCTCTTAGTAACATGCTTCCACTGTCCACGTTCCTCACCCAGCAGTCTCCCCTCAGAGTTCTTTGGTCCTGCTTCCATCTGCAAGTCTGAGCTTTTCCCTTAAGCCTCCTCATGTCTTTGCTCCATCTGCTTGAATCCCCTTCTAAACTCAATCAGAGTTTCCACCTGCATCTCCAATCCTCAGATCTTTTCTTCCATCATCTCTATCACACGGCACTTCATGCAGACGAAACTCTTTTCAGGTACCCCCTCCAGGATCATGTACATGCCGCAGCTTCTACATCCAGTCATCTTCATTGTGCCTTCCACGACTTGGGTCACTACCACTGCTGCCTCTGTATCTGTCATCGCCTTCTTACCTAAGTCCTGTTAGTCTGGGAAACACAAACCACCCACAGCAAAACAATCCCCCAACGAGCACCACAACAGTGCCAGAACACCACACACTCCCTTCACTAGCCTGTCTGTTCCTCTGCCTGGTTCTTCTAGTCTTCACCCCAAACTCCCCTTGTAAACTCCCACTCAAAGTCCTGTTTACAGCTGTTTGCTGGCTCCTGTGCAGCTGCAGCTGTCTGTCAGTTTCTGAATTTACTGACAAAAACAGTTGTGCACTACTGTAATATTTACTCAGAACATGTTAGTCTACAGGACCTTAGTTTAAAATTTTCTTTAAAAATATTTCATTAGTGTGTTGCTGAAGATTATAAAATCAGATCTCTAAAAAATCCTTGCATAGATTTTAGATGCACAATCTGAGAATTCATCTTTAGCCTTAAATCCTTGGCTCTCCAGACATGTTTTTTTTAAATAAATCCTTCAAAAGACCACCCTTATCTAAAATACACATACGAGTGCAGGTTGCCATCGGGCATAGGGGCACCAGTTTAATAATACTGCATAGGGCTCCATAAATCCCAAGGACAGCCCTCTCAGTGGCTCACGGCTGTTGTATAGCAGAAGCTCACCAGTTTCTCTCTGAGCACCCTCTGTATTTGCAAACATTGAGCAGGAGTAGCTGCTAAAATTAAGGCATTATTGACTTAGGTTCCACAGTAGTGCCCATTGGTACCAGTGTCAAAACCTATAGTAGGCCTTTAATGGTCAAGGTTTCAGGCACAGATGCCTCTGTTGTGTTGCAACACATGCCTGTGCTCGCATAAAGACACCATTGTCTATTTCCAAAATGCACAAAGTTTATGTAATATATTCATAGTGGCCTATATTGTCTTGACATTGATTCATTGTATGTGTGGAAAGGGTGTTTGAAACCAATCAGGTTTGTCAATTTTCTTGGGAGTTTAACAACCTACATTATATGTAAACTACATTTTTGAGTAGCATTTCCTTATTCTAGCAGCTTGTGTCCACCCATGCTTTTCTAAAGGAAAGTGTTTGTGCTCTGCGTGGCTATAGATTTTAAACTGACAGCGTTGACTATTGATTCTTTTATTATGAGTGTTACATTACACAAGACATATAAATTCATTACCTTGCTAATAGAAATATGCTGTGCATTAACCTACCTGCTTCAAACCAAGATCTCTTGTATGGACAATGTAAGGAAGGCAACACTTAATGGGCAACCAGTGCTGTCACAGCGACTAAAACTTCCATGAAGGACAGGAAAATATGTACAGGATGTCGCTTTAACATGTGGGTCTATACTGGTCAGTAGCATACCTACGTATCTTATAGGACGATACAGATATGCCCCTGTCTGCAGATATCCATAGGGCACCAGAGACAATGCAACTTGCTCTACTGTTGAGACACAGTTTTTCAGTATGCTTGTGTCATAAATATAAAGGGAAGGGTAAACACCTTTAAATCCCTCCTGCCCAGAAGAAAACCCCTTTCACCTGTAAAGGGTTAAGAAGCTAAGACAACCTCGCTGGCACCTGACCAAAATGACCAATGAGGAGACAAGATACTTTCAAAGTTGGAGGTGGGGGGGAAACAAAGGCTCTGTCTGAGTAATGCTTTTGCCGGGACCAGGGCAGGAATGCAGGTCAGAACTCCTGTAAAGATTTAGTAAGCAAGCAAGCTAGCTAGATATGCATTAGATTCTGTTTTGTTTAAATGGCTGATAAAATAAGTTGTGCTGAATGGAATGTATATTCCTGTTTTTGAGTCTTTTTGTAACTTAAGGTTTTGCCTAGAGGGATTCTCTATGTTTTGAATCTGATTACCCTGTAAGGTATTTACCATCCTGATTTTACAGAGGTGATTCTTTTACTTTTTCTTTAATTAAAATTCTTCTTTTAAGAACCTGATTGCTTTTTCATTCTTCTTAAGATCCAAGGGTTTGGATCTGTGTTCACCTATGCAAATTGGTGAGGATTTTTATCAAGCCTTTCCCAGGAAAGGGGGTGTAGTGCTTGGGGGGATATTTTGAGGGGGAGACGTTTCCAAGTGGGCCCTGCCCCTGTTACTTTTGTTAGACACTTTGGTGGTGGTAGCTTAAGGTCCAGGGACAAAAGGTAAAACAGTTTGTACCGTGGGGAAGTTTTAACCTAAGCTGGTATAAATAAGCTAAAGGGGTCTTTCATGCAGGTCCCCACATCTGTACCCTAGAGTTCAGAGTGGGGAAGGAACCTTGACATGGTGGCAGAGTGGTGGGATCAATTTGAGATTTTTTGGGGATCATTTTGAACCAGAAACACAGTGGGGAAGGAACCTTGACAGCTTGTTATTCAAATAGTTGCAAATAGTATTCACCTTAAAACTTAAGGTAAGTAATAAGACACATTAAGGAACATTCAAACAGTATTTTTATCATGTGTTCCAAGCATATATTTTCAAATACTAAATTTGTAATAAGAAAAGGAGGACTTGTGGCACCTTAGAGACTAACAAATTTATGTGAGCATAAGCTTTAGTGAGCTACAGCTCACTTCATCAGATGCATTCAGTCCACGGGAATGCAGTGCACCGAATGCATCCGATGAAGTGAGCTGTAGTTCACGAAAGCTTATGCTCAAATAAATTGGTTAGTCTCTAAGGTGCCACAAGTCCTCCTTTTCTTTTTGCAGTACAGACTAACATGACTGCTACTCTGAAACCTAAATTTGTAATGTGAATGATATGCATGTTATATCTTAGTGGAATGCAACATGGCTATTAAACCTTAGGGCTTTTTAAAATTAATCTCACTAGGCTTCATTCACAAACCCACCTTTCAGTCTTTCAAGGATATCCATCATTGTAGTTTGTAGGGCTTTGTGCCAAATGACAATCACAGTGAAAAGACAACTTCCAAAGTATATAAATAAGCACATTTGTCACTTGGTGGAACAATACTGTTAACAAAGGCGTGACAGAAGATAGTTATAAAATGTAAAAATTTGGAATCGTCATTTGTATGTAAAGTAAACTATTGCAAATGGCCTTTATATTTATTCACTACGTCGGTATATTACCTTTCTGCAAAAGACCACGTGGCTTATTAGGTTGGGTTGAGACATGAAAGCTCGGTATCTTAGGTTGTCAATATTTATCAGGAGTTGTTAGTTAATAAGGAATTAACAACAGATTCCTTCTCTGACGCTTATCAGTTCCTTAAATCTCATTTGCCAGAACTTTGACATTTAAAACTATTCTTGGAAGGGCAAATTAGAAATCAATGACGTGCTCACGAACCTAATATCAATGCAGTATGAAGAAATGTAGATCAGTCTTTGAGGAAAAATGCTGATTGCCTTTATGGAGGGTAAAGAAAATGCACAGATTTAAGATTTCAAAGTTTTTCCTTAATACTCCAGCATTAAACTTTACATTTGGATCTCCATATTAAACTAGCTGAAAGTTTGAGCTAAGGTTTAGGAGATAATAGAGTGGTAATGCTAATGATTAGCCTCTCTGATGCCTGAAATTATGTCTGCTACAGTGAGAAAAAGCTTCACATGCAGCTTCTGGGCATATGCTATTACTCAAAGAGTGGTCTCTCCAGAATCCACATTTTTTGGAAATACCATCCCAATGTTCACACATCTGCAGTCCCAATGCTGTATCCTTCTTCATTGGGGCATAGATACTCAAAGATGCACTGTAAAAGCTTCTAATGCTATTCTCGTGACTCATTGTGCAGAAAGGTCAGAAAGACTGAAACTTGCAAGCTGCATGTCCTGTGAGCTGAGCAGCCTACTGCATTTTAATGGAAGATGGGATGGTGGGCAAATGGCAGGAACCAAACCCTTGTTACCAACCAACATGAAAGTTTGCAGAAAACGAATACATTTCTATGTTTGCTGTGCATAGAAGGGGCCCACAAGCTTCTGAGCACCCCTCATTGAAAATTCTTTCAGTTCTGCAAATATCATTTGGGGCAAGATTTCCAAAAGCTGGCCTCTGTTTTTGTACCCATGAACTAAAGGTGCAGTAATTGAGGGTGCAAGTTTGTACTCGCATCCATTTGTACCCACAGTTGAGGTCATTTGGCCATCTAGATAACTGATTTGGAAATGGAAAAAAGGTAAGATTGGTGGCTTGGCAGAAGATATGTAAAGATGGCTCTGTGCATGACACTCAAGATTAGTATGGGAATCTTTGGTAAACTCTTTGGTCCTAGAAATTAGAAGATACTAGAATTTCCAACGTTTATTGTACTGTCGGGGAAATAAATAATTTTTAAAAGGAGTTAAAATTATTAGTTTATTAATTTTTACTTATATTTTGGCCTTATGCAAACTCTAAACAAAAGGGCATCCATTCAATGCAAAAACTACACTGAAAAGAGTTTAATTTACTCCTGCCAATTTTGGTGGTTTTCAAATCACATTTATTTAGTGTTTAAATATTTTTTCTTGTTGTTGTGTGAAAGTCCCATACAAACAACATGGGGAAACTGAGTATGTATGGAATACAGTAAAAGTACCGTTACACAAAGTGTTGTCAAGTGCAAAGCGTTTGCAAACTGGGGCGGGCGTGGGGTGGAAGAAATATTTTCCCATCCTATGACAGAGAAAATCAGAGGCAAACTTATTGCTCCACCTATTAGTAAGCTTTGACAAAAGAATTGTGAATGAGCCCCCACACCTTTGATTAAGCCCCAGTTTGCCCCTCTTCAATTCTTTTATCTCCTTGACCAGGGAGTATGGCCTCACTGCAGTTCTCCACTCTATCAACTTCCTTCACTATACGTTCTAATTCTCTTATTTCCCTCTCTTTTACACCTGTCAAGAGGCAGATGGAGGAGATAGAAAGAACCAAGACAGCAGACTTGTCTTCGGGATCCAAGAGCAGAGGGAGAGATCAGAAGAGAAGAAATATCCCATTCTACACCTTATTCTCCTGTTAAAGGCAAAGCCCTGTGAACAGAAGATGCTGCTTCTCTCACTATACCTTCTCCTGATGATGACAAGGAAATCAGAAAGGGTAGGGGTGTGGTATTGTTGGCTCCTTGGTGTCTTTGCCACCCATGATTCTTTGGTGAACCAAGCTTAGACTCTGTTTTAACCTCCCCACCTACAATTAAGTGCCAGGAAATTGAAAAGAGCTGTTTCATAGCTGAGTATCTCTTCACAAAGGTTGCAGATTGCCTGACTAGAAGCAGAAGGACTTCCACATCATTGACCTATTCCTGTACGGAAGCCGTTCACTAGATGACCACTAGAACAGGTACGAACAATTGTTTCTGCTTATTGCAAAACATCTTGACTGGATTCAAAAGTAGTTATATTTACCAACTGTCCCAACTGTTTCTGTTGCAGGACAGCAGAAGGAGACTATGACAAATACAATTACTGGTAAGTAGTTTTCCTTTTTATCCTCCATTCTTAATAATCTTGTACCAATAGTTGCTAAACATTTCCAGATTTTTTTTAATTTTCCAAAGCAGTTTTAATTAATAGCAATTCACTATAGACACTTCAAAAACTTTCTTCCTCTTTTTAAAATCATTTTTAGAACTAGCGCGCTGATCCTCATCCCAAAGATGTTAATGGGAGTATACTCTAGCCTGAAAAGAACTTTAGGCTGTCAAAAACCCCTACATTTACTAGCGAATCCAACCTGATTGTGGCATTGTAGCATGATCCTAGACCTTCGTGATTTTTCAGATTGTCAGTGTTGCACAGGACAAGGAAACTATCTCAGTCACTAATGTGGATTCGTACTGGCATAATTATGAGGATCACTTGTAATACAGTATTACCATCTAATCATAAATAACTAACCATAGAATTACAGTTCATATACTTCAGCGCTTAGGCACAGGCACAATGAACTTTAATGTAGGGTGTAGTAGTAGTCTTAACTCCATGTGCCCTTGTTTTTGATGTAGTTAAATGCATTTTGTTTAATCATATGGAAATATGTTTGTTGCAGATACTGGAATTCAAGTGGCCTGACTTTGTTTTAGAGCAAGCAAAGCAATAATATAAAAAGGAATATCTGGAATGTTTAAATTATGGCATGTCCTGTTTTTTCTGCTTGTATTTATTACTGTAATTCAGAGAGAAAGTTTGCAGAAGTTTATCCTCATATTAAAAAAATTATCCTACAAAGATAAAATTAACCAAAATTTGACTTCTGCATTCTTACATTTCTAAAACATACAGTTGAGACATTTAACATTGCCAGTTTAATTTTTTTCAGCACATTAAAAGTATCACGTTATACGATTATTCAGGCATATTAGGGTACATGAGAACTAATACAGTGGTTGCCATTGAAAAAGCCAACATTTCCCAAGAATTACGTATGTCAGTATGAGAGAGACTGCATTATTTCCTAGTTTACATGTGCTGAAATGCTGGGCACCTCTGGTACCATCACTTTTTGTACAGTTAACACAACTGAAAGCCCTTTAATCATCTTTGGATGCAGAGCACAGATATTACTTCCATAAATATAAATGAATTATCTCCAGTTTAAAACAATTTAAGGGACTTTAACTTCAATTGTATATGCTCCTGACTAGCTAATTTTGACTTGTTAAATGCATATTCATATTCAGAGGACCAAATTCAGCCCTCACTTGCAACACCCCTGACTTCACTCAACTAGAAGACACTCCATCTTGCATTTGGCCCCCACACCAGAACTATGTCATCGTGCCTGTATTGAAGGAAGAGGAAGCTGCTTTGTTTTTCTGAAATGATCTATTTCTAGTCAGACCCTGCTTTCACACTAGTCCCATTTAATTGTGTGTGTGTGCACATGCAAGAGTAGTAGTGCCACTGAGTGAAGGAAGTAAAGTGTGAGTAAAGGAAGTGGACTCTGACATTTAATGGAGCTAAGTGAGAAATGTATATTGTATGCCCTTTGTTCCTTGGTCTTTTCTGGCAATTGGGATGCACAGCATTTTGTATTTTAGTTTTAGTTTTTCACTCCATGTTCTGTGGAATAGTAGCAATTCTTCTTGTTCATGACAAAGAATCACAGAGCCCCTATTTTAATGCTTCTGAACAAGGACCAGTGCAAGGAAATGGTGCCTAGATTTTGATCAGTGGGCAAATTCACCATTAGTGTAACTCAGTAGACTTATGCCTGCTGTGCCAGTGATGAATTAGAGTCAGAGGCCCAAATCCTGAGCTGCCATAAATCAGTTTAGTTGCACTGACATCCATGGAGCTATGCTGATTTTCATCAGCTGAGGATTGGGGCCAGACTCTTCAGTGGAACTCCCTTCAAAAGCCATCAAAACTATTACATAATCAGCTGAAGGGGCTTCTGTTGAATTACTAACAGCAAGGGAATCTGCATAGCAAAGGCTGAGCGGCATCTTGCCACCACAATACTTTCAACATGGGAGCAAAGACCAGACTGGGCACAGAAACTGAGGCTTCCCACATTGGTAGTGAAGAATGCAACCAATACATTATTCATAGCCAATCCTTATCTTGATCCTTTGAAAAATCTTATACAGTTGGTATTTATCTAATAATTGCATAAAACATCTGTGAATGAGGGAGTAGAAACTAAACTGATTGGTTCCACCTAACCAATGCATTTTTCAATTACCTGTTTTAGCAAAGGAATGACTCTGGTAAGTTTTCAAAAAGGTGTGGAATCTGTGACATATAATAATTAAGAAAAATGTTTGATACCAACCCCCCTCTTTATTAATTCATTTATCAAAATATGTATCAGTGCAAAATATCAGTTTTGAATTAGCATAAAAACAGTGGGAATCCATGTCCAAAAAAACAAAAAAAGATTTCCAAAGTCAAACAAAAAGTTTTTAATACTGTATTCTTAGCAAGAACATTTTAACAAAGAATGTGTACTTTAACTTAATATGGTACAACAGAGAACCCATACTTAAAAGTTTCCATTATCTAACACTCTACTGCATATTCATTTTTTATCTTAAAAGACCAAAAGCCAAGCTGAACTGAGCATAAAAAAGCATCAATTATAATCCTCATATTACGTCAGCTATTAGGGTTTAGCTCACACTCTTGAATTGGTCGTCTAATGAAAGGACAATTTTTACATCATTGTTTTAAAAAATGTACACACATTTTTCTTTCAAAGGTAATATATTGAGTATCAGCTTCAGTAAACAAAGCTTAATTTATAAACACAGTTGAAACAGCTCTATGTTGAACAGTTTCAGTGATAAACTGGACTTGTATGATGTACAGCCAGTGAGAACATTTGCGGCTTAATAAAATCATTGTGCCATTGCTATACAATAATCACTACCTCCTTTAAAAAAAAAAAGTTAGCTCTTTTGGGGAATAATTCCTTTATGTGCTTAAAAATACTACAACTTCTTTCTATCTTCTGGGACCTAAAAATGATCAGTTGCAACAGGCTTGGTTTGGTATGGTAAGCTTGTAAAAAGTCTCAGTATATCTTAATGACAATACGGCAGTTTTCGATGCAGCAACAGTAAATTGCTTGAAATTGTCCTTCAAGTTTCATGCTACAAATCCTTCACGCAGTACTGAAGGCATCAAAGGTTGGAAGGGATGTCTTTCATGTACTATATGGTCTTCAAATAGTGATCATTATATATTTTTCAACAATAGCTTCCTTCAGTACATAATAGTAGGTTTGACGTATGTTCTGTTTTCTGAAAAAAATAAAAAGTTGGTTATATAGTGATTTATATATTCTATAAATGAAACATTTAGGATTCTTTAACCATGCAGTTTAAATGATCTGATCTTTAAGTGACAACTCTTGGGCTGAGTGTCTTTTACCTCTGGAAAACAGGTGCCCATGCACTTTCGTGACTGGGGCCTTAGAAGGAACTAGAAAGATAGCCTCTTGTGTATGTCACAGTTGGAAATAAGCTTAGTATTCAAGCAGATCCACCTATTTGGTGCATTGACTAGCCTCCTATATATGGTATGAGTTGTAGACTTTCAAATTGGTTTACAAATACTTTTAATCCCAGCAATCTCTCATTATAAACAAACACAGTAGAGACTGGACATTAAATATTTTAAATATCTACTGCCATGTATCACCTCAGCTCCTGCTGCCATCTGCTGCCCCATCTGACTTCTGCCATTCTTTCCAACCTCAGCGTTAGTCTCAAACCAGCTCCCTCCTACAATCCCATCATAGCCCCGGACTTACCCCCACCCTCAGCTTCTTCAGCATACCCTCACTTGCTAAATTCTACTTTTGACCCGTTTTAGTCAAACCCAGCCCTGATCCTAGAGTCATGATCCCTTCTCCCCCCACAGCGAAACTCCCTCTTCATGGCAGCTGTGAGTATCTGGGTTTGGGTTGTGCATCCCCTGAAAACTGGTAGCCACTATCAATGACTTGACAAAAAGCTAGATTTAATCATATCTTTTATTTTTACCCCCATAGGACAATTTTAAAACCAAATGGGGAACAGTTTTAGTTCTAAACTTAAAAGTCCACTCCATGGTCAAATTCCACACTGACAGTCTGACGGCACTGCATGGCAAGGGAGCGGCAAGGCAGATTTTGGTCCTACACATTTGAAAAAAATGGAGAATTGAGAACAATGTTTCTCTTCCCCTCCAATTCCTGACTGACTTATCCCCTCTTTGTACCTCACACTAATGGGACAGATTCTTATCTCTGCACTACAGCCCTCGGGCTGCTTTGTAAATCCGTTGAAATCAGCCACACTGTAGAACCTGGTATGCTTCTAGTGAGACCAAATATGGTTACAGCAAAGAAGAGAGAAGCCACTGTTCCCTTAGGTACAGAATCCTTAAAACTTAACTGACAGTTTTTCCTCTGTTTTTACTTCTGTTTCAGAGGATAGAACCATGTACTTAATGCAGTGTTCAGAGTACCACAGAAATTAATGTAGTTTATGTTGGGAAGAGTAAAATGTGACTATTACAGACCCAACAAAGCCTTCTGCAAAGCCGTGCTTTTGAAGAATAAAACTACGCTGAAAATCAACATGGTAACAGCAGTAAATCAATATGTGTTCCTTAGAAAAATGGTGTTTCACTCAGAACACCCCCCGCACACACACACACACTACTCATTTAATTATTGTCTTTATTTGCAAAGACAAACAGAAATCCACCCACACATATCATGCAAAATGTGCTTGTGTATAGAGCCTATCATGTGTGATCTTCACATTCAGCAGCTTTATGCCCAAAAATAAATAAATGTTAAAATACCCCCAGAAAGCCAAAGTAATATGAATCCATATTCCTATCCAATAAACAGCGAATCAACAATTCATACAGCTAAACCTACTAGTTCTGATTCTGAAGATGGTAGCAAAATGATAATCTTGAGTAGCATTCTGTACAATGTTGACTTCTATCCCATTACTGTTTTACATATGCCAATACTGAATACTCATAAGGAAAGAACCAGTATTGACCTGCTAACTGACACAGATCCTTGGAGCAATCTCAAAGTTTGCCACATTTCAATTTCAAAATGCATTTCAGCTATAATATGAGTGATTTATCATTTAGCAGTAGCTGTCAAAGTAAGCTCCTAGATAAAACAAAAACATCTGGAACCATAAACAGAGGAGAGCAGTAGCTGAATTTTAATCCAAATCTGACATGCTCACTTCATTAGGAACGGGAAACAGCTAATTAGTAATTGAATGTTTCGTGTTTTTAAGAGGGCTCCTACTCTTCAAGCAGAGATGATCTAATATATATTTTGGATGTAAACAAGAATAAAGCTCAAGAAGAGCCAGAGAAAAACATCTCCCAAGGAATGTCTGAGAGCCTGAGAACCTCAGCAGAAGTTAGAGAAATGATTTTTGGGGAATCTATGACTGATAACATTTAGTATCTTGACAGGTTTCAGAGTAACAGCCGTGTTAGTCTGTATTCGCAAAAAGAAAAGGAGTACTTGTGGCACCTTAGAGACTAACCAATTTATTTGAGCATGAGCTTTCGTGAGCTACAGCTCACTTCATCGGATGCATCCGATGAAGTGAGCTGTAGCTCACGAAAGCTCATGCTCAAATAAATTGGTTGCATCCGATGAAGTGAGCTGTAGCTCACGAAAGCTCATGCTCAAATAAATTGGTTGCATCCGATGAAGTGAGCTGTAGCTCACGAAAGCTCATGCTCAAATAAATTGGTTAGTCTCTAAGGTGCCACAAGTACTCCTTTTCATTTAGTATCTTAAGATTTATATGAGAAAGTTTGGGGTATGGGTCAGTAGACATGCACATCTTGTGGCTTTTTTTAAAGCAGATTCACACGAGTTCCTCACACAGCAGGCTGTAGATTATGTCTCCTATTTTTATGTTGTACGTTTAACTAATGCATCGGTACTCATCTGGACCTATTGACATAGCAGATATTGATTGTCATTGAAAATCATAGAAATGCCTTCAGAAGGGCCCTAGTTAGTCCCAGGGGCTTAGTATATATGTGGGAGACCTGATTTAGTAACACAAAAGCTCCGTAATCTGTAAGGAAGTGGCTTCCTTCCTAGTCCCCAGAAGCAAGATTTTCAAAAGTATGTAGGTGCCTAAAGATGCAAATAGGCACTTTTGTAAATTCCACTAGGAATTGGTGCCTAATGCTCATTGACTTTCATTTGAGTTAGACACCGAACTCACTTTAGTGTAGAGCTACGCTACAGCCATCTGTATGTCAGTCAGGGTAAGAAGACGCGTGATCCCTGACCAACATACCTGTGCAATCAGAATGCCCTAGTGTAGTTGCAATTATACTAGCAAACCTGTGCTTTTTCTAGTCTAGTGTGTTTGTCTCATGGTGGAAGGCTTGCTGATATCATTACATCCACACTGGGAGTACTTTCGAGTACTTCCTATACCAGTCAGACCAGTTCTTAGGCACTCTTGAAAAATCCCACCAGACACCAATCTGCAGCTTTAGGCCCCTGAATACCTTTTGTTTATCTGGCTGTAAGGGTACATAGCATTCAGAGAGCACATTCACAAGGTTGGGTTTATATGGACAGCTGGCTGTATACTGGCTTTTCAGTTAACACACAATTCCAAAAAATAAAAATAATAATGCATTTTGGGTGAAACTGAGAAGAAAATAGTTTCAGGTCAAACAAAACATTTTATTTGACCTGAACCAAAATGTTTTCTTTTGGTTTTTGACTTTTTTTTTTTAATTTGTTTTTATGTGACAAAAGGATAGTAATTCAGTCTGAGACACTGCCTCAGGGAAAAAGTTACTTTGTTGAGGGGAAAGAGGACATGAAAGATCTCATGAAAGAGTTCCTTCTTCTCACAATAAACAAATTAAACAGAAAGCTTTTGTTGTGACAAGAGACAGGTTGAAGGGTATCTAAGGATTCATGTACTTTTACAAATATGCAAACATTTCAGAGAGATTTTTGTGGCTCTTTTTTAACGTTTCACAAGCTTTTCAACAGTGACATACAAAATGAAATGCCTTTTCGTCAGCTAGTCAGTAACTGGAACAATGATGCATTAAACCAACCCAGTTAGGAAATGTGAAAAATAGCTCCGATTTTTATATAGCCATCTGAATAGAAAAAATAATAGAATTTTGTTTTAAAATTTCTTAAACTAACTCCAATTTTGCAAATGTTTGTACATTTGAAAAATGGGTACACTTGGATGAAAAACATTTTGCTGTGAACAGTTCAGCTAGTTCGTCTCACTTGGAATGGGAGAGGCTGTGTGTAAAAGCATTCCAAATTATTAGTCAGTATGTAATTACCCAGCTGTACTAACTTACACTCCTCTGCTGTGCATGCTGGGTGAAATTCACCATATGCAAAGGGCTAGTACATGGGGCTATGCACTCTAAGTTCCACATAAACATTATTGTGTGGTTTCAGTGGCACTTAAGTGAAACATAGGCCTTGTATTGGCCCTTCACACAGTGTTGAATTTCACCTTGAGAGATTCTGTGACAAAAGGCACAAGCAAAGTGCTAAATATACACTTTGCTTAATCTGGACACATTTATCTGGAAAACCTGCTTTTTTTCAGCTCACCTTTTAGGGAAGCTGTAGCACTAACTGCTGCTCAGTGTTGAGACTAATTCCAATTCTCTGGTTTAAGGTGTTCTACCTAAAGCACTTCTGTTGAGGCCTAGTTCTCTGGACATCTAAAATGCACTATATTTCTTGATTTTATTCTTGGTAAATGTTAATAACTCTATTATAAATATTTAAAATCTGAGGGTCGGCAATGATTAAATAACTTGCATGAGGGAAATATTGTCTAGGGGTCTGGATTTTAATACTGAAACTGGCTTGCTATTTAAATTTTGGCACAAACTTCTCTAAGCTTCAGTTTTCCAATCTGTTAAATGGAAGCAATGCCATTACTTCACTTCATAGGAGTATTCTGAGGCAAAATGAAGTAGAATTCACACACTGTGCTCTTAAAGACAAACAGCGAGGACTAGAATTAGACCTCCTCATTCCCAGTCATTCTTCTAGACCTGGGGCTGTTGGATTTTTTTTGTTTTTACACATTACAGCTCTATTTACCACACAAAGTTGACAATCTCTGTTCTAGCATGTTTGCAAGTATACCACCAGTAGGTATGTGGAGTTTATATTCAAATACCAACACTTCATTCAGAATTGGCATTCCCTTAATGACTTTGGTGAAGCTTAGTGATTGTAAATATGAATCTGAATATGGAGACTTTGGTATATTATGGCCATCCTGTGTCTACAAGGTTCTGTTTGGTAATATACAGATAATGAGTAATTTAAATGTTTCTTGTTTCAAGAGCACTTATCAGACATCAGAAACAATTCTGTATTACTAGTTGTGCTATTAAACTTCACTGTATGGCATTCTCTAATTCCACACAACCCCCACCTACAAGAAGTTTAAGTTTTAAAAGCATCCTTGATGCGGTTTGTAGGAGAAAGGCAATGAGATACGGACAAAAATTCATAGTACTGAAGAATATTCAGTATCTCGTCCCCATAGCCAACTGCAACCGACATAGCATTTTATGGTATTATATAGTCAAGATTTGAATAAATCTGTGTGCAATAAATGTATTCTTTTATTAGGTTTATCCCTTAATCAAATATTCATTTATGTTGGCTTCATTCTATTAAAAAATGAAATTACACAAAGGTGAGCAACTCTGTAGATTTACAGTAGTTTAAAGCTTAATCTCATTCTCTAGGGGTAATATTGACAATATAAAAAGTGCATAAATGATATTCCCTAACACTGAAAAATGCTTATGAGCCCCCTGTGCATTTTATACTGTTTTACAACCTACAGTGAAATGCATGACTCGCTTAATAAGCAAGACCTTTAGAAAGCTTCCCCCCACCTCCTGCAATGTATAACGTAAGTAAAGATCTCACAGTTCCTATGTGAGCCATATCCTGTCTTAATTATTGTAATTTTCCTGTAGGATTATGTTTTCTTTCCTAACAGAGTGGTCATTTGAAGGTATGTGTATTTCTCTTTTTTCCACAATGTAATTGTTTAATCATTTTGAAGGCTTAATTTATATTAAACGGAACAAAATCTACAGGCAGTAGTTACCATTTCCATATATTTTCAAATTTCATACTTAATTTTAGGATGTAGCTATTCAGGCCTGTCTGTAAAGGCCTATACTCTAAGAATTTAGGTGTATTCTTATCACTTAGCTAGTTATAGAGGTATAAAAGAAAGAAAGAAAGAAAGAAAGAAAGAAAGAAAGAAAGAATCAAAATCACTGTCTGCTGGTGTAAGGTCCTTCTCTTACTGTGACAGTCTGAGGCCCTGTTCCTGGGCTAAGGCCTTTGGCTAAGCAACAGAGGCAGCCATAAGCTGGACTGGTCACCTCCTCACATTCCAAAGTAGTCACATTGAAATAAGGTGCTATTGGGCTATTAGGAATACAATCCTGTCCTGATAGTGCCTGTCACCTCCAGAGAAAGGGAAGTGCCTAGAAAATGTAAAAGGAAACTTAGTTTGATAGCATCCTGTCTGGCAAGAACTCACTTATCAATAGCTGGGATGTGAAATCCTCACTTCTGTATTGTTTTGTCATTATAGTTCCCACTTCGCTATTGTTTGTCTGTATAATTTCTGTCTGGTTCTGTGATTGTTCCTGTCCGCTGTATAATTAATTTTGCTGGGTGTAAACTAATTAAGGTGGTGGGATATAATTGGTTACATAATCATGTTACAATATGTTAGGATTGGTTAGTTAAATTTCAGGAAAATGATTGGTTAAGGTACAGCTAAGCGAACTCAAGTTTTACTATATAGTCTGCAGTCAATCAGGAAGTGGGTGTGTGGTGGGGGAAATGGGAACAGGGGTGGGGAAATTGGAATCATGTTTGGCTAAGGGCAGGAATGGGAACAGGGATACAGGGGTAAGGCTCTGTGGTGTCAGAGCTGGGAAGGGGGACACTAAGGAAGGAAACTGGAATCATGCTTGCTGGAAGTTTACCCCAATAAACATCGAATTGTTTGCACCTTTGGACTTTGGGTATTGTTGCTCTCTGTTCATGCGAGAAGGACCAGGGAAGTAAGTGGGTGAAGGAATAAGCCCCCTAACAATTTATCCCTCTTTTTTCTGCAAGCCCATTT
Organism: Lepidochelys kempii; assembly: GCF_965140285.1. Classification (NCBI taxonomy): domain Eukaryota; kingdom Metazoa; phylum Chordata; order Testudines; family Cheloniidae; genus Lepidochelys; species Lepidochelys kempii. Next base: position 73,054,752 of record NC_136388.1, read on the forward strand.
CTTCTGGTCTGTCTCCTTTCCCCATCCCCAAATAAGTGTGCGAAGTCTGACATTTTCAGCCTACTATTCTTGACAGTGCTCCTTTAAGAAAAATGAGGGAGGCAAACAAGCACAGAATCACCTTTCTATAAAACACTTTTCTCTGCAGTTTTTTTAATGAAAAACTGTATTTGTCTTATTAACACAGGATGTGTCCCTTTTCTGTTTCCCTAACCCCACTGCTGTTGTGGTTTGCACATCCTTGTGCAGAGGGCTGGCAACCTGTACCTAAAATGTGATTTTTTTTAATGAGTTACAAAAGTCAAGGGCAAGTCGACCATACATTGAATACAAGATACACAGGTGTTGGACTACAAATGCCCATTTGAACACACAGCAAGACAGTGTTGTAGTTAGCACTGAGGCAAGATTCAAGCCTCCTGAAGCTTCATCTCTGAAAAAATTCAGTTTTTTTCCCTAGTTCTCCATAAAGTAAAAAACAAAACCAACTCTCTCGTTCACCCACACCCAAAAAATGTTCCATATGAAATGTCCAGTTAACATGCAGGTTAAGAGTAGTGGTATAGTTATTTTAAAACCACTGTATTTATATTTTACTCTAAAGAGTTCTTTAATAATGTATGAGAATTGTAAGCTCCTAGCTGGTGACTAGCAAACAAGCTGCTTTGGTTTAGAAGTCTCATGAGATGCATATAGCTTTTGCTATCCTTATATCAAGTATAGGCTTAATTTCTGATGCTTTTGTTACAATACATGGAAGAGATCATCTGACACTTTAATAATTGAACCATTACAGTATTTTTTTCAGAAAAATTATTCTTGTAACATTACAAAATTAAGTAGTACAAATGAACCACTGGAATCCTTACTCATCCATGATAGCCAAGGCTGAAAACACCAGTGGATCCACTGACTTTCTAAAAGGAGTTCTTGGCATGGGGGGAGGTGCTTGGACTAATTTAGCAGAACAGAGGGGTATCATGTGTCTGCCTGGGGAAGCTACCACTATGTAGGGGTCTCACAAAACAAAAAGTTCTGTTGAACACAAAGGAAATGACAGACACACTAATTTTTTTTAACTCTACTCACAGTTTAAGGATCTTGCAGAAAATACCAATGCAGCCAGAGTGAGAAGACTACTTTATGGGAACAGGCATGAATGAGACAAGGCAGGATATATATAGAAGAGATAAAATGAGGCTTGGGCAGGAGGGGGAAGATATTTGAGAGCCTGCTGGGTAGCAGGAAAAATATTACGGCTCTATTAAATGAAGAGGCAAGGTGCCAGTCTCAAAGTGCCGGATCCGATTCCCTCACTCCCCCCACCACCACCCCGACACACACACACACACTTTCACAGGGCTTGGCCTGTTCTTACTGAAGCTCTGGCATTGACTTCAGTGGGAGTAGGACCATGGAACTCAGTCCCACAAGGTGTTGAACTTCTCTCTTATGAGAAGCTGAGTACCTCAACCACCACTGAATGCAACAGTGTAGGATGCACCTGGAAGCAGAACTTGGTACAGTGACAAAGTGTTGGACTAAACTGATTTTTTTTTAAACTGGGCTGGTTTCTGTTTGTCACAGAGGCTGGATTTTACAATTGTCTTTGATACATTGGGATACTAAAAAAGTAACTGTTGGGTTCCAGCAGATTTATAAATAAATAATAGATGGCAAAATAAATTCTAAAGTTAAATAGTCCTTTATCTTTGCCAAATGTGTAAAGAAGCAAAAAGTTATTGATGTTTATTGACAGTCCTCTTGTTAAATATAGTCCTGGCTTTTTCAAAAACAAAAATTACAGTAGCATTGTGTCACCTTCCCTTGTATTTTATGGTGTATTTCTCAATATATTTTATTAAATTACAGAAAGGTCAGGTCGCCAATAGTGTCATCTGTTTACTGAAATGTGGGGCCTTCATACTTTGTGTGTTGTTTCACCTGGTATTAATCTGTTTATAAAAAGTAAGGTAATGTTCTTTGATGATTGTATCAATATCCCCAACAATGAAATACAGTCATACAAAAGTTAACTAAGGTATAAACATGCAAAAGGAGAAGTCTCCCTGCGATCATAAAATCATGTTATTTTCTGTTCAGCAGTTCATGTTACTGCTGTTCATGCTAATTAATTAAAGGAGCTGTTGCTGTAATGCGCAAACAGGGAATCTGAGAAACTGAGAGGGCTTTTAGGTCTCTGAGTGAAGTTAAGTCAATCTGGGTGCGGGCAATCAAATGTAATGAAATCACTTGTCAGTGCTAAGCTTGCAAAAACTGTGAAGTTTGACTAGGGAGTAAAAGGATTATAATTAGATTTCCAATAGGATAATAACTAAATGGCAGAAAGCAGTAAAGAGAAAATATTACTTTGTTAGCTAATGGGGCTGCTGTTCAGTTTTAGTTTTTATCAGCACACTTGTAGTTGTGCTAATTTAATTTGCTTTTATCAGCAAAAATGCACTACTCAAATGGTACTTGAATGTCATTTGCAAAAATCATTGATCTGAAGGTACACTTAATGACACCCAGTATGTTTGTTTTATGTGAAACGGAGATTGGTTGATAAAAAGGTTGACATGCTATCTTTCTGGCCCACAAGTAAGTTATGGAAAGAGGAATGGAACGGTATTTGTGTGCGTTCATCGCCCTTTCCTTCACCGTTCACCGACGCAGTGGGCGTCACCGCAAGAGCAACTATTACTTTTTTAATTTGTCAGCTGAAAAGATTTATCCATGTTAAGCCATACTCAGCTGATAGACTAAACATTTAGGAGGATTGTGGGTATAATTATTGAGAAAGTTACATATATGGATTGGACTACAGAGAATTCTTTCCTGGGTATCTGGCTGGTGAATCTTGCCCACATGCTCAGGGTTTAGCTGATCGCCATATTTGGGGTTGGGAAGGCATTTTCCTCCAGGGCAGATTGGAAGAGGCCCTGGAGGTTTTTCGCCTTCCTCTGTAGCATGGGGCACAGGTCACTTGCTGGAGGATTCTCTGCTCCTTGAAGTCTTTAAACCACGATTTGAGGACTTCAATAGCTCAGACATAGGTGAGAGGTTTTTTGCAGGAGTGGGTGGGCGAGATTCTGTGGCCTGCGTTGTGCAGGAGGTCAGACTAGATGATCATAATGGTTCCTTCTGACCTTAATATCTATGAATCTATGACTATCGGGACAAAATTACAGATCAATTAACATAGAGAAAAGGAACCAACTAAACTGAAAAGATTTATAATGCATATCAGAATCCTAGTACATGAACAGCTTGCATTAATAAAATCATTTTAAGAAATGAGCATAAAATATGATGTGACTTAATTACTGTGAAAGGTGGTCATGCAATATTTCTGTAATTGTCCTTTAAACCTTCTTAAGGAGATACTGGCAGTGGAACTAATTGAATTTCAAAGGAAAAGCACTGTGTGAATGATAGATTTCTGTCCAACAGAGCTACTGACAACAGAAAAAGAAAAGGAGTACTTGTGGCACCTTAGGAGACCAACCAATTTAATTGAGCATAAGCTTTCGTGAGCTACAGCTCACTTCACTGAAAGCTTATGCTCAAATAAATTGGTTAGTCTCTAAGGTGCCACAAGTACTCCTTTTCTTTTTGCGAATACAGACTAACACGGCTGCTATTCAGAAAAAGAAAAGCCTTCACTGATGCCAGAGATTTTTTGCTATGAGCTGTAGATATTTTTTGGAAATAGCTTTGTATTAGGGATGCATGAATTGTTACCCCTACAAACAAAGCAAGAAAATGAAGATGGTGATGGAGAATATATTTAAATTGTTAAAGACTAAAGGGCAGTTTTAGCTGCCAAGTTTTGTAAAACTGTAATCAAAAGAAAATGGAAAAAGATAATACAGTATCAACATAGAGTAAAAGGATATGGGACACAGAGCTACATAGCAGAATTGCAGTGAAAGCCAAAACAAAGCTTAATACTGTATTAGCTAGAGAGGGCTTCGTAATAGCCATTTTACAAGCTCATTGTGGATTTGTAAGAGTACTATCTAAGCTTTATGTATGAACAGAATTGTCTGGAAAGGCTTTAGGGCAGTCATTTGTTACTAGTGATATACTATGTTTAAGAGGAGTTCTGGTAATATTTCTACTCTTATTTTGCTGCATGAAGGAAAGAAAAACTTTTTTTGTGGTTGGACCTAACCTTCTGTTAGAGCTGAAATTGTGGTTTTGTGGTGCTGTTAATACTAGACGTGTGCACCAACATACAAAAAGATTCTTGGATATCTATAGACACTATTCTGTGTAATAATTTTGGCATTTGTGCTTAGCTATATTTGCACTTCTAATGATGATTTTAAATATATATGGTATGTATATATTTGTGTACACAACCCTCTGATTTACATGAGGGTAAACAGAGAGACTAAAACTATCTCAAAAGATGTGCAATTCTAAAAGGCATGTAAAATCACAAGGATATTACACCTTTTGGATTAAACCTACATACGTGCTAGTTTGGCAGTGAAGTATGAGATTTGCTTACACTATATTAAAAATAGTTTAATACCTGCACATCTAAATTTACTGTGTTTTTTAAATTGTTTTCTAGATTAAACAAAAAATGAACTAACAGACTGTTCTGCAATTTCTGCATTTGTCATCAGGCATGAAAAATTAAACCAAGCTGATGCTGCAATGAATCTCATTTCTCTGGAATACCACAAATTATAGATTTTTAAATAACAGCGTGAAGTATACTGCACCTTGCATTGCTGCACTGTCATGTTGAGTTCCATTGTGTTCTATTTCCATGTCTGGGATTCCAGCATCTGAAAAATGTGACACTTAAGATTAATGTCTTTGTCTTTCCTTGATGCAGCTTTAGAAAAATACTAATTGCAAACCAGGATGATCTTTAACTTACACTAGTCCTGCATAAAACATTGGCATTTCACAGAATTTCCAGTAGTAAATTGTTTACCAAATGTGAAAAAGTACTTCCAGTCTTATAGTGAATTATTTTTAACATACTGCACATATTCTCTGGTGATTCTCAGCATATGTTATTAATATGTCAATGAAATTCTCTTTTGGAGTACTGGTGCTATCTCTCGCATCAACAAAATGGAAATTAAGATGTGGAAAATACTAAACTAAATTGCCCCATCCTAGCAGCGTACTTGCAAAGCAAAATTGTAGATAGGGCAGCCAATGCCGTTGAGAGTGTCAAATGGTATGATTTGAAGCCATTGTACACTGTTACCTCCTTGCCCTAATTTTATGTCATGATAATGTCTTTAAAATATCCCCCTAAAGAATACTAGCAGTATATCATATATATGTTATAGTTATTTAAATGTTTTTTCTCAAGCTTGTATTAACCTCTACTGTGTGTGTGTGTATGTATGTGTGTATATATATATACAGACACACACTCACACACACTTCAAGCAGAAATTGTATAAGATTTCTTTCCAAGTCTTTTCTAAGACTGCTTTAGGTCCCAAAGCAAAATTATATATGTTTAATAATTTGAAATGTGAAGCACTTCCAAATCTCTGAAAGGAAACTCCCATCAAACTGATTGCACTCTTATTCCCAAGTTAGGAGTGATGTTCTAACGATGTAACACACACACATATACACACCTGAACCATAGTTTAATGCTGATAATGTCTTTGTAGGCAGTGTTTGTGGGTGCTTTGGGGCTCAAACACCCAGGAGTGTTGGGATAACAGATGCCACTATACCACTCAATGCCATCAAGGATTAACATGAGGAGTATGTGATTGGAATTCATGCCCTCCCCCATCCTGTGGAAACATCTGCTTTCCCTTTATAATACAGCACTTAGAAACTTCGGCAGAGCCCATTTAAAAGGGACCTGTAAATATACTTTAAGGAGTCATACAATTTTAGAATGTTGTGCTAAATGCCCCAATAACTATTCTGCTAGTTTAAAACTTACCTTTATTTTTAACTCCTTTAGGTCTGTGACATCCAGACTTGCCAGTACTTGTTTGGTATTATGGACCAGCATGCACTCAGCTGGTCACATCACAACCACCACTAAACCCTCATTAGGGACCAGTGCAGCGCCACACAAGAAGGTAAATTCCATACTTGTACAGTATTGCAAAGTTTTTAATATTTTTATCATATATATAGAATAATATTTACCAAACAAAAATCACAAATGACTGTAGCCAAATGGGCTTTCCTTACCCATACTGGCATTTGTATGGGTCCGATGTCACCAGCAGAGTGCATGCTGATACATCGCACAGGGAGAGAGTCACTGGTCTGAATGTCATAGATCTGAAGGAATAAATAAGAACAAAGGCTGTGTTTTAAACTTGCAATAACGTGAATGTCCTCCTTTCCTAATTATCTGGGGGCATTCAGCACATATTTCTGAAGGGTTTTATTAGCCTTTTAAAATATATGCTGTTTGTTCATAAAACAACAAAATCACCTGTAACTAACACTAGTATCTGTTACAGGGACAGACCATCAGAGTTAATGTAAAAAAAAAAAAAATTCCTCACAAATCACCCTTCAAATTTTATGGGCATAAAATTGTATCTGCAATTAAATTGTGGTGTTGGGTGCTAATGAGCTACCTGATTTACCAGTGAAATCAGATTAACATCTAAATACAAAAAGAAAAGGAGGACTTGTGGCACCTTAGAGACTAACAAATTTATTTGAACATAAGCTTTCGTGAGCTACAGCTCACTTCAAGCATTTGTGCTTCTTGCAGGTGTTAATGTATAGACATCTACCTGATTGCAAATTAAGAAGTTGTCTAAATGTCTAAAGGAGCACAATTAATTGTAGATTTAACTATATGCTGATAAAATTAGTGGAGTATTGACAACCCTGAATTGATTTTCAGAAATGCTGAGCATCTACAAATTCCAGTGAAGTCAATGGGAGCTGCAGATCCTTGGCACCTCTGAAAAAAATCAAGCAAATGGATCTTAGGTTATATAAAGATTCAGTTTATCCAACACAGTCATCAGTTGACTGGCTGTGTAAACCTTTTGCTACAGAATCTGAAACTAAGTGAAAACTAGCTAGTTTCAGTTTCAAACACAGAAACAGAAGTGCTAACTTTTGTTCAGATCTCTTTAGAGTCAATATTTTTTAATATCACTTGATAGAACTTTTTGTCCTTTGTTATTCACACATTTCTGGCAATTGTGTGGTTTTGTTTTACACTACTTGAGAAGGCTGTGAACCTAAACAGTCACAAAGATTTACACCATGTAGGGCTTGTCTACACTGGCACTTTACAGCGCTGCAACTTTATCCCTCAGGGTGTGAAAAACCACCCCCATGAGCGCTGCACGTTTCAGCGCTGTAACATGCCAGTATAGACAGTGCACCAGTGCTGGAAGCGCGTTCCGAGCTATGCCCCTCGTGGAGGTGGGTGTTTTAGAGCGCCGGGAAAGCTCTCTCCCCGTGCTCTGCTGCAACCACACAAGCCACGTTAAAGCTTTAATGTTGCCAGTGTAGACAAGCCTGTAGTAAGCTTAATAAGTCTTCAGTCTGAACAAGTTCATCGTGAGTTTGAAAAAGCTGAACTTTTAGAAGGCAATTCAATAGTCATGAAACTGAATCTGCACAGATGGGAAAGTCACAGAACCTCATGCAAACTCAAACCAACAGGTTTCAGAGTAGCAGCCGTGTTAGTCTGTATTCGCAAAAAGAAAAGGGGGACTTGTGGCACCTTAGAGACTAACCAAAAGCTTATGCTCAAATAAATTGGTTAGTCTCTAAGGTGCCACAAGTCCTTCTTCAAACCAACAAGTTTCTCACAGCCCCAGCCATCACTATAACAGGTTTCTAGGGTAATAATGTGTAGTATGTCTTGGCATTCCTGCACTATTTGTATGTCTGCCCTCCTCTCTCTTTCTAGATCTAGGCTTACTTATTTTTTCTTGTTTAATTCATGACCCAGAGTACTTGAGGACTTAAATTTGGTTTTTAATTACTTCTGGACAAGGCTCGTGTTTAAAAACTAGACTGGTTTTTGCATCCCTAGTGCTATTTTGTATTTTCCAGCTAATTAGAACTGATAAACCCTCATTCTAACTTAACTGGCAAAGTCCAACTGAGACATTACCGTTTAACATCCTGAGGCCGTCACCCGCCGTGGCCTGTTTAAGTGCCTGTTCCACTTGTTCTCTCCTCTTTGATTCAAACTCCAGGGCTTCCTGCAATTTTCTCTTTGCTTTTTTCTCTTTCTTCAAGCGCTTTTGAATTGTGGCTGGAAAGTAAATATAGTGCAAAGACTTCATTAAATAGTTCTAAGTAAAGCCCAAATAATGCTTTCATAACAAAGATACTCATCAGCTGACGCTCAAGCTCTGTGGAGCCAGGAGAGGAAAATACCAGAAATGGGTCCATTACAAAAATTATAGCTCCATATCCAAAATGTGAAAATGTTTGGATCATAAAATTTTAAACGTCCTGATCCTGCTATCCTCAATGAGAGTGAGCAGTCCCATTGATGTCACTATACCACCCAGTGTAGGCAGAATCAGGCTGAGGGATCAGCAGTGAAATTTGGACTAGTTTTGGATTTGCATTTCACGAAGTCTGAGGGAGTTTGGACTCGGAGTTTTGTTTTACACCCAGTCTAATAAAAATGTAATTTCCTAGCAATGACTTAAGTATCTAGTCTTCCATTCCAACTCTTCCTTTCATCATTGAGAATATTAGACCCACCTTCCCCAGTGACTGTTTGCTTTCTACATACAACTCCAATTACATTAGTAATCTCTGCACAGCATGTGTCAGATGCTGGGACCAGTGATATTCATATAGACATACCAGAGCATTTATTTACTACTTTGACATCCAGTGGTATTTTCCAGTATTAAAAGGAAATGGAATTTGCTATGTTTGAATTCCCAGGTACCATAAAATCTGGAATGATCAATAATATAAATACTATTATTGAGTTGGGGTGAAACCTTATTGAATCTGGTGGGCATGACAGTGTCCTTCATTCACGATAAATGTAAGAAGCAGTCAGACTCATTTTGGAATAAAAAGTCTAAAACTGCAGGTGCCACGGCCACTTGCAAGGCCAGTCAAAGCTATGTGGATGGAGGTATTGCACTGGGAACTGAATGCAAAAGCAGGGGTTGGGTATTGTTTGGTGGAGGTGTCTGTATTTGTAAGCAGAAGCAGCCCAAGATAGGCAGAGAAGGAGAAAGCAAGGAGACAATCAGAACAGTAGCAGGAGCATATTTCTGAGATAAAGCCCAGAGAAAGAGCTTTTTGGGCACAGTGTTAACTGGAAAGAGGCTTGGAACTGTCAGTAAAAAGACTGCCTCCTGCTGTTTGATTCTTACTGTGTTCAGGAAAACAGGCCTTTGTACATTATTTGTATTTAAATAACAAAACAAATCACGATTGCATCGAAGCAATATCTGATTCTGTCATCAATTTCTCCTCCTAACAGAAACAACCACCACACCCAGAATGTTGGTCAAACACTCGGGTCAAAATAGGTAAAAGTATTATAAGAATAATACCTAGCTCTTAAATACTACTTTCTCATCAGTAGACATCAAAGCACTTCACAAAGGAGTTATGTATTATTATCCCTGTTGAACAGATGGGAAAACTGGGGCACAAAGAAGTGCAGTGACTTGCCCAAGGTCACCCAGAAGATCAGTGGCAGAGCTATCCGTTGGAATGCCATTTTCTCTAAAGAGCTCAAAAAATGAAAATGCTTTTCCTGAAACTGCTTCAGGACCCTTTATAAAAGTTGGGAAGATTAAGACCTAGATTCAGCTACCCTGCTTCAAGATGAGTTTAGTCTTACTCTGCATGAAGTCCTATTGTTTCATTGGGGGGCCGGCTTGTAAAGAACAGTGCTACATGCCTTGAAGAAGGGTGAATCAGTCCCTCAAATATTAACTGAGAGCATTAAATGAGAAAGACAAGCAGGATGGAGGAAGGGATGCTATTTTATATATTAAGAATATATACTTGTTTTGAGGTCCAGCAATAGGTGAGAGACAGAACAATTGAAGGTCTCCTGGTAAAGATAGAAGGGGTAAAAAAAATAGGGGTAATGTCACAGTACGGGTCTACCGTAGACTATCCAGTCAGGAAAGTGTTGGATAAGGAATAACAGAAATATCCAAAACACAAGACCTGATAGTAATGGTGGACTTTAACTACCCAGACATCAGTTGGGAAAGAATATGGCAAAACACAAAATTTGCAATAAGTTCCTGGAAGGTATCGGGGGAAACTTTTTGTTTCAGAAAGTGCAGGAAGTACCCAGAGGGACAGCCGTTTTAGGCTTGAGTCTGAGCAGCAGGGAGAAATTGGGAGCAAATACGAAGATGGAGGGCAATTTGGGTGATCGTGACTCTGAAATGATAAATTTCATGATTCTAAGGAAAGGAAGGAGTGAGAGCGGGAGAATAAGCATGGAGCAGGTCCTCAAAGAATCAATCCTGAAGCACTTATATGAGAGGAAAGTGATCAGGAACAGTCAGCATGGATTCACCAAGGGAAGGTCATGCCTGACTAATCTAATCGCCTTCTATGATGAGATTACTGGTTCTGTGGATGAAGGGAAAGCAGTGGATGTATTGTTTCTTGACTTTAGCAAAGCTTTTGACACGGTCTCCCACAGTATTCTTGTCAGCAAGTTAAAGAAGTACGGGCTGGATGAATGGACTATAAGGTGGGTAGAAAGTTGGCTAGATTGTCGGGCTCAACGGGTAGTGATCAATGGCTCCATGTCTAGTTGGTAGCCGGTGTCAAGTGGAGTGCCCCAGGGGTCGGTCCTGGGGCCGGTTTTGTTCAATATCTTCATAAAGGATCTGGAGGATGGTGTGGATTGCACTCTCAGCAAATTTGCGGATGATACTAAACTGGGAGTAGTGGTAGATACGCTGGAGGGCAGGGATAGGATACAGAGGGACCTAGACAAATTGGAGGATTGGGCCAAAAGAAATCTGATGAGGTTCAATAAGGATAAGTGCAGGGTCCTGCACTTAGGACGGAAGAACCCAATGCACAGCTACAGACTAGGGACCGAATGGCTAGGCAGCAGTTCTGCAGAAAAGGACCTAGGGGTGACAGTGGACGAAAAGCTGGATATGAGTCAACAGTGTGCCCTTGTTGCCAAGAACGCCAATGGCATTTTGGGATGTATAAGTAGGGGCATAGCGAGCAGATCGAGGGACGTGATCGTCCCCCTCTATTCGACATTGGTGAGGCCTCATCTGGAGTACTGTGTCCAGTTTTGGGCCCCACACTACAAGAAGGATGTGGATAAATTGGAGAGAGTCCAGCGAAGGGCAACAAAAATGATTAGGGGTCTGGAACACATGACTTATGAGGAGAGGCTGAGGGAACTGGGATTGTTTAGTCTGCAGTAGAGAAGAATGAGGGGTGATTTGATAGCTGCTTTCAACTACCTGAGAGGTGGTTCCAGAGAGGATGGTTCTAGACTATTCTCAGTGGTAGAAGAGGACAGGACAAGGAGTAATGGTCTCAAGTTGCAGTGGGGGAGGTTTAGGTTGGATATTAGGAAAAACTTTTTCACTAGGAGGGTGGTGAAACACTGGAATGCGTTGCCTAGGGTGGTGGTGGAATCTCCTTCCTTAGAAGTTTTTAAGGTCAGGCTTGACAAAGCCCTGGCTGGGATGATTTAATTGGGGATTGGTCCTGCTTTTGAGCAGGGGGTTGGACTAGATGACCTCCTGAGGTCCCTTCCAACCCTGATATTCTATGATTCTAAGGCCAATGGACTTCAAAAAACAGAAAACAAATTCGGAAAACTGATAGGTTAGGTCCCATGGGAAGGAAATCTAAGGGGAAAAGGAGTTCAGGAGGACTGGCAGATTCTTAAGAGATATTAAAGGCACATCTGAAAACTGTCTCAATGCGAAGAACAGTAAATAAGAGTTCAATATGGCTCCCTCGGGTGCCCTTTAATGACCTCAAAATGACCTTGGCAAATAGGTCTGAAATCAACAAAATGAATTTCAGTAAAGAAAAGTGCTGTTGGAAGGAAAAATCAAATGCACAACTACAAAATGGTAAATAACTGGTTAGGTGGTAGTACTGCTGAAAAGGATCGGGGGTTATCACAAATTGAAGATGAGTCAATAGTGTGATGCAGTTGTGAAAAAGGCTAATATTCTAGGGTGCATTAAAAGGAGTGTCATTTATAAGACATGGGAAGGCGTCGTCCCACTCTACTCAGCACTGGTGAGGCCTCATCGGGAGTACTGTGTCCAATGCTGGGCGCCACACTTTAAGGAAGATGAGGACAAACTGGAGAGAGTACAGAGAAGAGCACCAAAAATTATAAAAAGTTTAGAAAACCTGCCCTATGAGCAAAGGTTAAAAAACCTGGACATGTTCAGTATTGAGAAGAGAACCTGTTAAGTCTATAAATACAGTATGTTAAGGGCTGTTAGAAAGAGGACGGTGATGTTCACCAGGTCCACTGAAGGTAGGACAAGAAGTAATGGGCTTAATCTGCAGCAAGGGAAATTTAGGGAAAATGTTCTAGCTATAAAGGTAGTTAAACATTGGAATAGGCTTCCAATGGAATCCCCATAATTGTAGGGTTTTTTAAGAACAGATTGGACAACCGCCTGTCAGAAATGATCAAGGTATAGTCCTGCTTCAGCACAGGCGGCTGGACTTGATGGCTTCTCGAGGCCCCTTCCCACCCTACATTTCTATGATTCATTGTCTTGACCCCTTTCCGTCTTCACCTTCTGCATACTGTAAAGAAAGGGAAATTGGAGTGTTGCATGGTTCAGCTGGGTGCTTGTCCCATTCCCTGTTGCTGCTACTGGGCAATGGGAGTGGCCAGGGGATTAGTTGTCACATGGTTGATGGAAGAGGGGAAGGAGAGATACAGTCTGCTTCCCATGCATGGCAGCCATTGCAAGGTCCATGTTTCATCTCTAACGTACCCACCCTTTAATTAGGATGCTGGATCTCTGGGGTCTATACAGGTTGTCAGTTTTGGGGTCTGGAAGTGACTTTTCCCATATGGTGAAATTGACACAAAGCTGTATGGGTTTTTCATGTATTCAGGAGGTCTGTTTAGAGGTGGGGGATGTTGAATTACAATTATCATAACTTTGATGGGTTCAGAAGGGTCTAAATGAGGGCCCTAAATCCATTGAGCTGCTTGGCCATTAGCTCTGGACACACATGGCATGGCAAAGGCGGTATACCTCCATGTCTTCTGCATATTTTGGCTCCCCTCATCTCTCCTACCTCCAGCATGAAGGTGGGTCAGGATCCTAGAACTGAAGATGCATAGTTTTCACACTCACCCCAGATTTATAGTACATAAGGGCCACCAGTGTCCATTGGTTCATGCTGGACCACTCTATCGGGTAGTTTGAGGTGGTTACCCCAGTCAGGTAATAAAGTCACGGCCTCTGCATTTAACCATATTACGGTGTCTGTGGCTCACTGTTTCCATGTTCACATCAATTGTTCGCTGCAAGTACTTTACCCTCTAAGCGCTCTCTAGTGACCTAGTTAGAGGACAGCCAAAACCAGCTTCTTTACGTGCTCAAGTAGTCTCCACTGAAATAACTGGCATACTCAAAGTCAAGCAGCTCAGACTGCATTGAAAAGACCTTTCAACTAATTTCATACTACATTTAAACTGAAGTTATAGTTCAGATCATCTCAGATGATATACTGCCAATCTCCATCTATCTGGTCTAAGGCTGCAATGGAAGGACTTCAGTGCTTTTTAAATATTTTAAAATGTAATCAAAAAACTTCCTTAAAGTGTAGAGGGAGTGGTTCTATTAGCATGTACATTGTACAGCTGTGGCAGCTGTACGAAGGTATTTAATTCTGTTTATTTTCAGATACAGCAGCATCTTGAGACTACCAAAGCCTGATTCAGTTTCAATCTTCCAATATGCACACAGGAGCAAATCCTGCCGCCTTAGCCCATTCAGCCATAGAGGTTCCTGCCTGCAGCAAAAGTGCTGCAGTTCCACTACCATGTGGGGAGGGGGACATGATGGTGGGAATTTCAGCAATCTCTGTGCACTCTTTTGTGTATCAAACTCCAGGTCCATTGGAGCTCGTTCTGCACTGATGGAGAGGGTCTGGGAGAGGAACAAAACCAAGGCTGATGCATCAGTGATGAAACTCAGTCCCATGCTGGAGGCCACCAAAGTCTATACATCACTTAAGTCTCATGTAAGGATTGTGATGGTTTAAATGAAGCTTAAGGGATGCACAGATTCTGTGCTGGCCCTTTACATAGGGGTGAATTTCACCTTATGAGATTTCTTTCCTTTGGATTGTGGGGGTACAACAAATTGCAGGTCCTCTGCAATTTAATTATCTCTGGGGAGTTTTCTCTCCATTCACTTCTGACTCCTAGAGGGTAGAATTTTGATATAATCCACGGATGGTATTTTAGCATGTTCACTATAACTTCTACTCATTTCATATTGCCCTTTAATGTAGATGCTGAACTTTGGACAAGTCTGCTCTCTTTGCAATACCACAGTGAAAAATGTTACACTTAAGACGCCATACTATAAAACTAACACAATCTGCTGTTGTGATTATGATTCATGTTACCCCCTTACAAGACCCAGTTTAAGAGCTATATCATGTTTCCCTCCATGGTATGACAGGAGAATTAGTAAGGTTATTTGCTTCTGATCTCAGGAAAAGACAGTTTTGGATAAGCATTTTCTCCTCCCAACTGATCCATGGTGTGGCACTGGAGTCATCTGCAAATGAAGCTAACTGACTAGCCTCCCTATTAGTGTAATAATTATCCCCAAAAGGATGGGCTAGCTCAGAGAGAAGATGATGAAAGAAATTCTAGTGTAAACACATTTTAGAAATGTACTTTCCTTGTGACTCTTTCGCAAAATAAGACTGCTCCTCACTGGTGAAGATAATAGCTGGAAACACAGAATAAATTAAAGCTGCCAAATCAAGAATTCAAGTTAAGAACCCACAGATGGACTGGTAATAATACATGTGAAAGCCATGGAACTGAATCAGCTCTCAACTAGGGGAGCTGCCAAAATATTTTGTGGCCAGTTATCCTCTAGGAAACAGTCCTACAGTCAGTTTTTTCCTATCTGCCTGAAAAAAAGCTTGTTTTACATAAACACTTAAATCTTTCTTTAACAGTGTTTGTCCACTACTGCATTATGCTAATCTATGATTGCTAGCTAAGCCCAAGTCACCAGCTGCTCAGAGCAGGCAAAACATATCTAAAGTCCATTCTTCATTCACTTACCTCTGCTTTGCAGCTCAGCTGTAAGTTGCCTTTCTAAGCTCTCTCTCAGTTCTCTCTCTCTACAAAGCTCCATCTTTAACTCTTTCTTTTCCTGTTGTATCTGTTTTTCCTGGACTCGTGCGTTGTCCACAGCTACTTTCAGTAGACCCTAACAGCACACACATACATCAGCCTTGTGAAAAATGACATTTAATCTCAATGGTAGCATAAAACATCATCATTTGATCCTATCTGTGTGAGATAATAGAAAAAATTATGACAGGAAACTTGTATACTTTTGCACACAACTGAGGAGATTAGGCAGCTATATCATATTCTAATTCTATGAGAAACTTTGGGGTGTGGACTCATTCAAAATAGCTTTTCCAAATTGATCCCATTGAGGTTTTTTATCACACGAAAATGAAACTTAAGTAAAAGACATATGAGGACTCAAGAAACACAAACATAGAGAAATTGCATATATGTATATGCATGTTCTGGGGGGAAAAAACCCAAAGAGAGACATATTACTGCTGTTCTGAAAAGTTTAACTCTTGCACTGCATTTTAAACAAACTATCAAGTGTAGTTAGCATTCTTCGGTTTGCTTCAAAAAAATCTCATTAAAATAGATCTGATTTTACAGATTATTCTGAATCCATAGGAATATGATTTTGTAGAATGTATGAATTACTAAATAAATGGGAACGCTGCATATTCATTCTTTATGAGTTAATTTATCATTATGTATCTCTGGTCCAGATAATTTACCTGAATGTTGGTTAATAGAGTTTCTACTGATGATAAACCGTCAGCAAAAAGAAATGGTGCAGGGAATCCAGGAGGCAAGGTCTGTCCAGCCAGTTGGACTTTATCTAAGGTTGGTTTCATTACTGGAATAGCAATTTGGACCTCTTCTGTAAAGACATATTAGAAAGCAACATCAGAAAGTTAATATGTTGGCAATGGCAACCTTCTTATACAGGCAGGTGACTGAAATGTTTAAAGGCCAGGACTTAATTCACCTTGAAATCAACTCATAACTATTATAGCAAAATTGGCATTGTTTGTCTTACGGCAACAAGGATTGTGATTATGGTAAGGCTGAAAAATAGAACAAGTTAAAGAAAAATCATGCTGAGCAGCCTGGAGGAGGTGCACAAATATTGTTATACCCCAGATGTCAGTATATTACAGAATTATAGCTCTGTTACTCAGGTCACTAGATCTGAACGGTTTATCAGAGAACAATGAAAAGTAGGGTTTTTCTGTTACAACCAAATAAATCCTCTATAGTCAGGGAATTTATCATTTCTCCCTCCCTTTAATTTTCCCCTCCCAGAGTCAACAGTATAATCAACTCAGTTATTCCCTCTTGCCTGGATGACACTGAGTCTCAGTTGTAGGTGAAATGTCAGTGCAGATTTTCCTACAGAGTATCTTGCTATTGTCATCCTTTCTGGTGTTCAGCATTAGCTAAACATGTTTTGAGTGTTTTAGGTGAGTTGTTTCATCTAGGGTAAAAAGAGAAAGGGTGTATTCTGAAGTAAGTCAGGCACTGGAAAGGGGGCAGTAACATGGTAGAGTAGGGGGAATCCCTGCTCCTGCAATTTACAATAGGTAGCCAAACTGGTGTGCCTTTTATAAATTGCAGGATCCTGGCCCAATATCGTATTCCCGGTTTGACAGGCAACACATTGCCCCTCCACGATGTAAAAAGTTAATCTCCAGAGAAGCAACATCATTTAAAAATATTTTTCACCAATCTGTCTGAGCCCAAAACTTTTTTTTTTTTTTTATGAATTAACACTGTCACTAATGAATATTGCAGAGCAATAGTTTTCAACCTGTGGTCTGCAGACCTCTCACGGTTCACAGCCTATGTCTAAGATTTCCAAAGGGATCTGCACCGCCATTCAAAAATTTTTAGGAATCCACAAATGAGTAACATTTGAAAACCCCTGTTCCAGAGCAATACGTGACATATTACCTCTTTTTAAACCCTCCTCTACACATACTAGCTTTAAGTATCAAACGTACTGCTGAAACCTATAGAACAAAAGTCTTCAGTCAGTTATTTTACATCAGGTGTTGTGTTGTATGTTCTTTGAATCTGCAATATCTAGAAATATATCTCTGTAGTGTTCCTGTGGAATCCACGAAACATCCCTTTAATTCCTTTGGCAGTTGCAGAAGTTATAAGAACATCTTCACAGCAATTGCTTTTTATAAAGCTTGAAACTAATATATTGATCATAAATTCATGATGCATGTGTTTTCTAAAGGCAACTGCACAACCAATCCTGATAGTTTAATTTGTCAAGTGCCTTGGTCATATTAATTCTAAGATTTACAATTAGATCAGACCACATTTACAGGGCTTTCCCCCCACCATTTAAAAAAAAAAATCCAGAGGGAATCAGTACGTTGGTTACAAATACTATGACAGAAATTAACCTGCAGGTCTTTACATTGGTAATATTATATAGCTTGAAAAACAAATTCCTTAGGCATCTCTTGAACAAGCTAACATGTTACGTTTCTGAAATACATTTGCTGACAACTAACCCAGCAGTGCTAGGAGTCTTCCTGTATTTGCTGAAATCTATGTTAGGGAGTATTTTGTCTTCACTGTGTGAGAGCATTAAATGGAACATCTTCACAACGATGCCTCAAGTATTAATAATAACAAAAGCCTACAACATATTCACATCTTTGTAGAAGCTGGATTTGTGTCATATAAATTATCTATTTTTAAACAACTGTGGTTACATATTCAGACCACTGCGTTCTTACTGATTCAAAGACTATATACCGTTTCTCCTGTTTAAATATTTTATATAAGAAGTAGAAATCTTAAAATTAATTGATTAGCTGTTGCATATGATATTACACAGAAATGACGTTTATGCTACAGAGTTAAGGCAGACTAAACAAAAGTGGCATCTCAAAAGGAGAACAATACATAAAGTATGCATAACAGAAAACTGTAACAGCTTTAAAATATCTAGAAATCTCTCCTACTTGGAGATGAAAGTAATACTATTAAATTGGCTGAAAGGAAAATTACTATTGACTGTGAAGACAGGTTTCATGGTCTATGGTTTGTAATGTTGCTACACAGTAGATTGAAGTTTCAAAATAGTATTACTCTTCTTTAAAGAGATAGACACAGCTAAATTAGGTGCTGCTTGCTGCAGTGAGGATCAAATGCAAAAAGAATCATATTTCATCAGACCTAGTCAACACCAGGAAAATAAATAGAAATATAAGAGGTATGCAGGCAATGATTCATTTTGATAATCTGGCCCAAGAGAGACACATAGAGACAGCACACAGATCTAAGCTTCTACCAAAAGACAAATAGGACACAGAGGGTGGGAATTGGGATGACAGTGTAGCAGAGGTCACATCGATTTTCAGCAGCAGTTTTCACACAGATGAGATAACCCTGGACTCTATTTGGCCCATTGTTCATATCCTACCTGTCCCACAAGCAATAAATTTCCTAGTCCCAGAAAAAGGGCAGTAAAGAAGAAGGATTCTACTTATGACTCCTTATGATTAAGTTTTTGTGCTAACCAAACATGCTTTGCAGACCAAGGTCACATTGCATGTTAAAGTCTGTAATAGCTGAAAACTAGTAGAAGCATATTATGTTTTAGTGTATATGGGTGGAAACTGTCAAACCATTCATCATTTTTTTCTGATTGAAATCACACGCTGCAAAGATGAATGATAAATGCATTAGAAATCTATTTCAATCTTGTAATAGGTCTTCACATCTGAATGGTGTCTACATTTTGTGCACAGCCTGAATAAGTGCACACAAAGGCAGAAATTTATTAGCGAGGCTTGGGAAATCCTAATTGACAAAGTAATTAAAAAGTGGGCAAGTGCTGGAAGCATATTTTGTGGGTTAAATAAGTACATATTTTTATAGTAAAAGGAGAAAAGGTTTTGACTGAAACATTTTGAATTTAAAGCCCACTAGAACTGTACATATTAAAAGCAGCATTCATACATATAAAACAATAGAATAAACAAGAAATACAGCTGGGTGCACTACTATCTAACCAAGGACACAAAACCTTTCCATTTATTGAGGCAAAGTGAAGCCTGCTTTTATTGAGCCTGTTTGTTAAACCTGGCACACTTTGTAATAGCATTCAGGAGTCCATTTAGAGGGCAAGTCTTTTTATTTTAATTTCTAGCTTGGGGCTGTGCTGACTAGACATAAAGGAGGGCAAGAATTATATTTGCAGAAAAGAAATATACAGTAAATACCAAGAATGAATTGAATGCTACTCCTGAAAATTACATTTTAGATGGCTAAAAAATTTTCTGTAGATTCAACAGACCACTGTAGTTCATCTTCTGACTCACCAGTCTCCTGCCCAGTCCTCATTGCAAAGTGAAACTCCAGCCTATGGACTAAAAATCAGGACTGGGAATAAATGCTATGTGACCAGTCTCCAACCTGACAGTGCAGTGCACTACCAATAGGCTAGTCAGTATTTTTATTAAAGAAGAAACCTGCTAGTTAAGCACATTCTTTTAACTCTGTGTGATATGCACCTCACACACTTGATAGACCACGAGTATGAAAACAATCTAGTTCCCTTCTATTCACATCCTAAAACATTATTTATGAGCCCACCAAGCTGGCACCCGTTGCTCCTTATTGGCTAATGTCTACACACATCTGATTAATTTTGTTACTCTATCTCCTCAAGCCAAGCAGCTACAGTGAGAGCCTCAAAGGGTTTACAGTTGAGGTGAGGCGACAAACGTGGGTCTGGGTTGGGGAGGCAGGGTAAAAAAAATTACTTGTGTAGGGCTTAGCCCTAGGTTGTCAGAACTAGCACAAATGTAATAAGTTGAGAAACTCTACCAGCAACATTGGGGCTGACGCAGCTGCATTAGCCCAGAAGACTATGTGTGACCATAAGCACCCCCTTGATGCCAAGTGGCAGAGGGCCCACCATACATTAACTCATATCAGGTCTGACACACACAACACACAGTTGTCATAATATTTATCTAAAAGCAGCCATATAAGGGATCATACATAAACTGGTGACACACTGGGGCAGACAAATCATTGTGTGATGTATGTATGGGTAGTCTAGTGAGAGGGTTTTTTTTTTTTTTTAATATGTGTGTGCTGTAAATATGGTCTTAAAAAACCCTGTGTTTGGGAGGCAGAGCATGCAGGAAGCCTGACAAAGCAATGTGGATTTCCAGTCTGACCAGCTTGATTACAGACAGAGGACAATGAATGTATATTTACATACATATAAGGTAACCAATATCATCAAGCAAACAAGCGGAGGAAACAACTTAGTAAACATGCCAGCGGACATAGTCTGCACCTCAGGATACCTTCCTGGCTCTCACGGTGGAGACAATGGAGTGTGGGTAACATAAGGGGAGGAAAAAAAGCCTTTTTTTAATTATCCACCATGTAGGGCGCAGCACCTTATGAGTCTGTGAAAGTTGGAGCCTCTTGGCCTGAAAGGAAGGAGCAGCTGGTAACTAGCTTAAGTGAGAAACTGTTGCAGCAAAGATATAACTTCCTAGACATAAGTTTTAGTCCCTAGCGTTTGTAACCATACCAGTCTCTTTTTCTCTTGCTGCGTATTACTTCAATTTCTGGTCTTTATTAATAATGCTATGTAGGCAATGTGCCCTGCTTGTGATGGACAAAGACTTCTCAAAGGTTGTCAAGAAGAAATTAAGAATAATCATGATAGTGATAACTCTTTGTATATTTTTTCTCCAAGTGATGAAGTGGTGGAAACCTACATCCTTACAAGAAAGCTGTAGACAGTTGTGGTGTTCTTTGAATGGGGGACGGGATTGAAGATATAGTTACAAATACTTATTTTCCTTCTGCACTGACTTACTGGGATACATTAAAATGTCCACTACTGAAAACATTGTTCCCTTTCAACATTTTTTTTAAATCAAATTGCTCCCTATTTTAGGGTCAGGTCCCATATGTTTCATTAAAAGAAAAATATTCTGCAGCAGTGTATTCTCTCCTGTACCTATTTAAGAAAAGATGCCTGCAGTTGTATACAGTACGAGGTGTAAAACACAGGAATCATAGAATATCAGGGTTGGAAAGGACCTCAGGAGGTCATCTAGTCCAACCCCTTGTTCAAAGCAGGACCGATCCCCGACTAAATCATCCCAGCCAGGGCTTTGTCAAGCCTGACCTTAAAAACTTCTACGGAAGGAGATTCCACCACCTCCCTAGGTAACGCATTCCAGTGTTTCACCACCCTCGTAGTGAAAAAGTTTTTCCTAATATCCAACCTAAATCTCCCCCACTGCAACTTGAGACCATTACTCCTCGTTCTGTCATCTGCTAACACTGAGAACAGTCTAGAGCCATCCTCTTTGGAACCCCCTTTCAGGTAGTTAAAAGCAGCTATAAAATCCCCCCTCATTCTTCTCTTCTGAAGACTAAACATCCCCAGTTCCCTCAGCCTCTCCTCATAAGTAATGTGTTCCAGTCCCCTAATCATTTTTGTTGCCCTCCGCTGGACTCTTTCTAATGTTTCCACATCCTTCTTGTAGTGTGGGGCCCAAAACTGGACACAGTACTCCAGATGAGGCCTCACCAATGTCGAATAGAGGGGAACAATCACGTCCCTCGATCTGCTAGCAATGCCCCTACTTATACATCCCAAAATGCCATTGGCCTTCTTTGCAACAAGGGCACACTGTTGACTCATATCCAACTTCTTGTCCACTGTAACCCCTAGGTCCTTTTCTGCAGAACTGCTGCCGAGCCATTCGGTCCCTAGTCTGTAGCGGTGCATGGGATTCTTCCGTCCTAAGTGCAGGACTCTGCACTTGTCCTTGTTGAACCTCATCAGATTTCTTTTGGCCCAATCCTCCAATTTGTCTAGGTCCCTCTGTATCCTATTCCTACCCTCCAGCGTATCTACCACTCCTCCCAGTTTAGTGTCATCTGCAAATTGCTGAGGGTGTAATCCACACCATCCTCCAGATCATTTATGAAGATATTGAAAAAACCGGCCCCAGGACCAACCCCTGGGGCACTCCACTTGATACCGGCTGCCAACTAGACATGGAGCCATTGATCACTAACCATTGAGCCCGACAATCTAGCC
This sequence comes from Lepidochelys kempii, assembly GCF_965140285.1. NCBI lineage: Eukaryota > Metazoa > Chordata > Testudines > Cheloniidae > Lepidochelys > Lepidochelys kempii. Next base: position 73,077,158 of record NC_136388.1, read on the forward strand.
AGCTTTCTATCCATCTTATAGTCCATTCATCCAGCCCATACTTCTTTAACTTGCTGGCAAGAATACTGTGGGAGACCGTGTCAAAAGCTTTGCTAAAGTCAAGGAACAACACGTCCACTGCATTCCCTTCATCCACAGAGCCAGTTATCTCCTCATAGAAGGCAATTAGATTAGTCAGGCATGACTTGCCCTTGGTGAATCCATGCTGACTGTTCCTGATCACTTTCCTCTCCTCTAAGTGCTTCAGAATTGATTCCTTGAGGACCTGCTCCATGATTTTTCCAGGGACTGAGGTGAGGCTGACTGGCCTGTAGTTCCCAGGATCCTCCTTCTTCCCTTTTTTAAAGATGGACACTACATTAGCCTTTTTCCAGTCATCTGGGACCTCCCCCGATCGCCATGAGTTTTCAAAGATAATGGCCAATGGCTCTGCAATCACATCTGCCAACTCCTTTAGCACTCTCCTTTAGCAACGCATCCGGCCCCATGGACTTGTGCTCGTCCAGCTTTTCTAAATAGTCCCAAACCACTTCTTTCTCCACAGAGGGCTGGTCACCTCCTCCCCATGCTGTGCTGCCCAGTGCAGTAGTCTGGGAGCTGACCTTGGACGTGAAGACAGAGGCAAAAAAAGCATTGAGTACATTAGCTTTTTCCACATCCTCTGTCATGAGGTTGCCTTCCTCATTCAGTAAGGGGCCCACACTTTCCTTGACTTTCTTCTAGTTGCTTACATACCTGAAGAAACCCTTCTTGTTACTCTAAACATCTCTTGCTAGCTGCAACTCCAGGTGTGATTTGGCCTTCCTGATTTCACTCCTGCAAGCCCAAGCAATATTTTTATACTTATCCCTGGTCATTTGTCCAATCTTCCACTTCTTGGAAGCTTCTTTTTTGAATTTAAGAGCAGCAAGGATCTCACTGTTAAGCCAAGCTGGTCGCCTGCCATATTTACTATTCTTTCTACATATCGGGATGGTTTGTCCCTGTAATCTCAATAAGGATTCTTTAAAATACAGCCCGCTCTCCTGGACTCCTTTCCCCCTCATGTTATTCTCCCAGGGGATCTTGCCCATCATTTCCCTGAGGGAGTCAAAGTCTGCTTTTCTGAAGTCCAGGGTCTGTATTCTGCTGCTCTCCTTTCTTCCTTGGGTTAGGATCCTGAACTCGACCATTTCATGGTCACTGCCTCCCAGGTTCCCATCCACTTTTGCTTCCCCTACTAATTCTTCCTGGTTTGTGAGCAGCAGGTCAAGAAGAGCTCTGCTGTGCACCTACCTTTTAGAAGAACTGAACATCTACAACTCTAACTGAAGTCAATGGACACGGCTGACTAGTACTACTGTGTCAAAAATATCTAGTCTCCCTGTACTCAGATTTAGGCCCTGATCCTCCAAAGGGGTGCACCCACAAGAATACTTATGCCTCAAAGTCAGTGGAACTCTTGATAATTTATTTTAGTAGGATTCTCATCAAGCTGAGGGTTGATGCTTGTGGATCCTCGTGTAGGCTCAGGCCCTCAAACTCATGCAGGGCTGTTTATCAAAATGAAGATTTTGTTTGATTTTTTTTTTAATCTTGGCAGCTCCAATGTGTTCTTAGTAAGCCATGGGATCCGTTTCCACTGTGGAACAGATAGTAAAGAAGATGTGTTTATTTCAAACACGCATGGAATATATATGAAGTCTGCAAAGACAGTTATCTGTCTGCAATGACTTAACTGCTCTGCAAACCCTCATTGCTTCTCTGCCAGGAGGTGAGCAGTTCTTTTCATTAATGAGAAAAGTGATGCCGCCTCCTAACCTGGCACAAGTCAGAGAAATTTACTACTTTAAGCATGTGATTCAGGTGCCAAATTTAAAGTAACTCCTCTTTTTTTTTTCTTTATTACACTCCCTGAATGCAGAAGCTCAATGAGGGCAATTGGGGTGCAGCTGATTATTCCAGTACACCAGCTTTAAATCAAACTTGGGTCCATTTAAAAAAGGGCTCTATATCACTTTATGTCACAATAGTGTTTTTCACTAGTGCACTTTACAATAAAAACCCCCCTCACTTTAACCATAAAACTTAACCATTATGTGTGAATTTTCAGGTTGCCCTAAAAGCTTTGGAAGCTAGCATAAAACAGTAAAGCCAGCTATCCTCCACATCACCTTATTCAGTTCTCTTGTGCTTTTCATCCACTCACTCTAAAAAATCAATTTATTTTGTTTTGAAGAAGTGTTGAATAAAACCTTGTAATTGTTTTCAGCACATCCAGGGGAAAACGTAGATCACTTCTATAACACTTGAAGCAATCTGAAGGCTTAAGAAAAGCAGACTATTTGCAGTAGTAAATAAAAGAGAGAAAATAGTGTAAGCAATGCATATACTGCCCTTTCTATAGAGCTGTTTTCAGGAGTTATGAGGGTACATTTACCAGGAGGATTTTATAAAGTAGGCACTTAGGAAGTATTTCAATGGAAATACGAGTCAGAGATAGCCCTGGAATGGAAAACTTGACTAGAATAGGTTGAAATAACAATTTGCAATTTGTCTTTAGCTGTACACTCTTTAACCAGAGACACATGGATAATTATACAGATTTGACATTTACATCAATGGGCTCTCATTAGTGACACTGAACATTATACCTATTTATGTTGCACATATTTAAAATATACTTGGCACTTACAGTAAAAATGCGGGGGGGTTATTAATTTAAAGCTTAACAAGGAAAGAATCAAAGTTAGATGATATTTATTTTGCAATATTGAATAAGAAACTGAGGAATAATGCATACTGTTTGCTGGTGTCAAGCCTGGGAAATGGTCTTGCGAGGTGCTTACAAATAGTTTGAGTGTAAAACTCGACATGCAGGGTTTAATAAAAAGAAACTTCAAAAAAATCCCATCACCACCTGGGTACGGTCCTGTTCTTTAACAAAACTCCTAAGTACAAACAAATTCTACTCATACAATAGCCACTTCCTATAAAATACTTACCAAACAATATATTAAATAATATCCTACTATTTACTTTCATATTTAGGTTCTAATAGGAGTTATGCAGCTTTTGTAATTTGGATGCTGAGTTTTGAACTGATGTTACCTTAATGGACCTTTACAAAGCAGGTTGAAAACTCAAGTACTATCAAATTTTATTTGCCAAATGACAACTTTCTGAAGCTTTATTAAAATAACAGGCACCCGCTAGTAATATTAACCTTGCCACTCCCCCACACAAATATACAATTATTATTTCTAGTGACCAACTACAAAAGCAAGGATTTGAATTATGCTGTAAAAGCCAAGAACACTTTTAATACAAAGCTTTCCAATGATCTCCCCATTGTGGATCAGCGGGATGCAAAGCAAGAGGGGAAAAAAAAACTATGGTGCCTACAAAATCTTTCTGTATTAACTCTTTCCTATTCAAATTGACATGTGCTTCTCATGGTAAGGTTTAGGTTTCACTCCTGTCAGACTATTCTTCCACTGAGATTTAAACTCTCAGATGAGGTTGGGTGAGTAAAACTTGCCAAGAAAAAAAAAAACTTAAATTTTCTTGGCAGATTCAGTCTTTTTCTATTAATGTTGAGATTATTTCTTCAACTATTTTGTTGCAAATATTTATGACTCCATATGGAGCAACAGATGTTTAAGGGAAGGCATGGCAGAAAAGACTTCTTTTTCAGCAATTACTCTACCACTTGTTATCATACTGTAGGTGTTTTTAAGTGCCTCTCTTTGCTCACTGCCCTGTCCTCTCACATACTGTAAGAACGTCAGTTTACATAATTAGTATAATAACTTCAGGCCCTATCTATACACAGAGGGGAGTAGTACAACAGGCGGTAAAGATCAGGGAGGATGGGGAACTACATGCATCGTTCCCTCAACCCTATTGGAAAATCTGCTCAGAAATTAATATAGTGCAAAGCTATATTAGCTCCTTAGTGGAGGAAACCGTCCCCCCATGCCTTTAAGAGATATTCTAGGGGCTACACCCAGCGGCGGAAGCCAAACCAGGAGCCATGCTGACAGGGAACCAAAGCAGACCAAGAGGTATCCAGGGGACATAAGGTTTTAGACTTTGAATTCTTTCTTTCAGAGGAGTTGCCTGCTGTGATGTAATCAGAAGGTTCTAAGAAAACGTCAGGGGATAAAATTTAAAGCAATTCCCTTTCTCGACCCTGAACCACAAGAGGCAGTGATCTGGCTATTCATTAACATCTCATTCACTGTAATAATAATTTGGCTGTTTACCACATACAACATACAACATATTTTTGTAAAGGTTTTCCATTTTGCCACCATATTCTTTCTCTTTAGCCCTTTCTTCCATAGTATCTATGGCAACAATGTTACCAAACAGAAGCAAGGCTGCAATATTTTAGATAATGCAGCGCTAACCTTTCAAGAGTAACAAAACTTCAATAATTTAAAACTAAAAATCAAGTTGGGAAAATTTCAATATTTTTCTTATTTACAAAAGCAAATCTACTGTATAGATCCTTCCTGATCCCCATGACATCCAGGGCCTAATTTTAACCCAACATTGCATACATGTTTACACTCTTACTTGGCACCCACACAGTTTCATCTGAAGCGTTGGGGATTTGGACACAAAACTAGCTAAATAACTGCATCACAGGTTGTCTACCTAGCCAAGTGTCCATACAAATCCCAGCTTTGTATGCGCATGTGGTTGTGTGCTGAAAACAGTCCTTCATTGGTTCCTGTGAAGTCTATGCTACTAATCTCTGTTCAAAACAGACTGGAATCAAGACACTTGGTATCTTCCAGGGTTCAGAAGTAATCAGATCTGCCACAGGGAAATCTAACAGGCTGTGATATTATTCTTGTAGAAAAGAATGATAAGGAACATCATCATTCCTTGACATCAAAACATGGAGACTGGATATGTCTACACAGCCCAGGCTGACAGACTCAAGTTAGTGAAACTCACAGGTAGAGCTCTGAAGCATGGGGAGTGGGTGGACTTTGGAGCCCAAGCTCCAGCCCAAGTTGCAACTTTAAAGTACTGTCTACACCGCTATTTTTACAGCAGTGTTAGCAAGATAACCACCAGTTGGCACCTCTAGGTGCAACCAGAATATAAATAATAATTAGTAATTACAAGCCTCACAAAAAAATTCCTTTCTAGGTAACGAGTGCAAGCATTATTTTGCGATAGATTTGTTTCATATATAAACACTTTACATTAGATAGTTTATGATAACACACTTGATATCTCACATCTCTTAAAATGGTGCCCTACTACTATCATTATTAATTATTATTATTATTATTGTTAAGTTCTATTTTTAATGTAGGTGCATCAACAGCAGTTAAACTTTCAGAATCCTTCAAAATATCTGAAGCAGTCTGAAGACTGTATTTCCTACTCCTGGGTAATTATTTCTGTTGTATTAAGGTTTATTTTACAACTGTATGAAATAGGTTATAAAGAACAATTCTGCTATTATGTCCTCCGCTGCTTAGGCTTCATAAATATTATATCCCACACCATACATTAAAGCCAAGCAGTGGAGAAAATAAGAGTGGTAGTAATCTCCTCCACTGATGTAAAGTACCCTTAATAAAATAGGGGTGTATAACAGTCAGGAACAAATTACTCAGGTCTGCTTTAATAAAATAGTACCCTTAAAGCAGTATTACTCTTAGGGTACTGACATTCCCATTGGTGCTGCAACTGTATCCTTTCAAAGCAGTATAGCCTGTTAAAATAGCAAGATATCTTTTTGCAATAGAGTGTTTGTGTCCAAGCAGATAGAAGGTTTGTAGAGAATGCATCCAGGGAGCCATAAAACTGGTGGGAAACATATTTCTCTGTGGTATTTTAGTACTTTGAAAAATTCAATCACTGGGAAAAAATGTTTTGCTGTAAACATCTGAAGAGCCTTATAAAAGCAATGGCTTCCCACAGCACCTGCTTAAATAATTTTAAGAGATGGAATATGTCTTTGCTTATCTTCTAAAACTCATAGAGAGCTTCTCCTATTAATTTCCCTGGTGCTGTCAGGCCAGGACATTTTTAATCAGGAAATAATTATTAGTGGAAATAGGGGGAAATTCCCTAGCATGATTATTACATTTTTAAAATCAAGCAAGTCTCAAAAGTGATTACTAGAAAATCCTTTACAATATGATTTGGACTCTATTTTTGGCATTATTTAGAAGTGTATGTATACACAATAAGAATGATCTTTCCACAGTTTCCTTGCTGTAACTCAGGGAAGGAATTCTAAACATGGCCAAAAAGGAGAATAGCATTCTGTTCATATATTCCAGCATTTTAATATACTCTATCTTAGTCATGCATTGGTTTTACATACACTCACAGACATGAAACATGAGGCATTATTTCCTTCTGAGTTTACCTGCTATCATCTTTAATTTAATAGGTAAAGTAGAGATGCTATGTCATGAACACTACCAGTAGCATGCCTGACATAGAAAGGCCTCAGGCTGCAACCTTATTAAAAGTTTACATTTTATTAAACTTCAGAGTAAAACTTAAATTACCTACCAGCTCCTCAATCCCTACAGGCTTTTTATCTTCTGTAGACTACTAAGTCCTATGGGAATCTAGTCATCCGGACCTAGGGCTACAAGATAACAACTGTGAAAAAACGGGACAATGGGTGGGGGGTAATAGGCACCTATATACAAAAAAGTCCCCAAAAAAAGGACTGTCCCTTTAAAAACGGAACATCTGGTCACCCTATCTGGACCCTAACATTGTAAGTATCCAACCTGGCCTTTTTCCTGGGAGGAGGCTCTCGTTCACCTATGGTGGACGACTTATGCTAGCGCCTGATCACAATTATGCTTTAATCACAGTGGAGAACTGTGAAATTTCCAATTTATTTTTATAAAGAAATATGCGTGATTCAGTTTCCCTCTCACTTTGTACTGTTACTCACCAGGTAATAATGGTGGCAAAGGGTTAACTTCTTTCTTGAAATAAGAGGAGCTATTCAATAACTGATGAGAAGTCACTTAGTATGAATGGGCTATCAGTAACTAACATCACGAGGAGGAAATAACTGCAAATCTCTAGACAGGTAAACAAATTTGCAGAAGTACCACTCCCGGGGAAAGTTGCATATACAGGTTTTGACCAGGTTCAAGAGTCCAGCAGACAAAGGACTAGGAATTGTATAAAGTGGGCAGCCTGCTATAGAGGAGGAGTCATCCTCATTGGATCCAAGAATTCATGAGACTTTAACCAAGAGCAACAAATCCTGCTGGAAGGGTTTGAAGGACGTTGAAACCTACCAGGGTTTCCATGTGGGAGACTGATGACAGCTGGTAAAACAGGCATGCATATAGGGTTACTGTCTTCAAGATTTGTTTTCCCTGTAATGCTTTTGTTCTCAATAAATACTTTGGTTTGTGAAGGGTGGCTGGTCACTGGCTAACCCTGTCACAGCCCATGGAGACAGCAGGACAACAATTGCTGTGTGAAACTCAGACTTGCTAAAGTGATCACCGTGAGCTGGAGGAGGCACTTACCACCTAATTCCCAATCTGGAAAGAGAGCAATGAAAGTTCCTGCCTGGAGAAATGTGACAGCTCCAGGCCTGAAATACGGGTAGGGGGAAGAGTGCTCTCAAGGAGCCCACAAAGGGGTCAGAGGTGCTGTTATTCCAGAACGGTGAGAGCTCCTCCCTCCTCCAGTCCACAATGCTTGAGTTTGGATTAATACTCTAAACCATAGGCTCTCCTACCACAAGGCTGCCCTTTTCTTAAAGCTTTGACATTAAATCTCAGTAACAGGATGACTAGTGTGCTCAAATATGTCAGTACTACAACAGCTTCCAGTTACTAATTTTCAGTTACTAATTTGTCAGTTTCTAAGGTGCCACAAGTACTCCTTTTCTTTTTGCAGTTACTAAGAGCTTCCTATGTTTATAACAAAGTCAGGGCAGAACTCTCTCACCAAACAATCCTCATGTGCTACTCCAGAGAAAGGCAAACTCTTCCTACCTCTCAGCTAATCTGCCAAAATGGAAAATTCCTTCCTGACCCTAGTGGTCGATGGGATCAGTATATCAATAAAACCAATGTGAATGTGAGCAAGAGTCAAATGTTCAACCCTTACTGCTTTACAATCCGGTAACTGCTCAGGCTACTGGTTCCCAACTCATTCCATGCTCTTCAACAAGGTTAGTACCTACCAGAGACCATAGTGAGGGAAGGAGAGTAGAAAGAAAAACCTGAGCAGGAAGAAGATACACCTCCCCCTCTCCCCGATACACACATCTTGACCTCTATCTGTTATATCCACAGGTGAAACAGAGAGTCACGATGGGTTTAGTCATGGGAAGGGAGGAGGCTACCTACTTCCTCCTGGCATCACCCTGGTCGGAGCATTGTAAACACTGTACACAACAGTGAATGGCAAGTATACAACTTTTTATCTGAATATGTCATTGGAGTTTCAGAGTAGCAGCCGTGTAGGTCTGTATCCACAAAAAGAACAGGATACCATTAACTTGGGTTTGAACAGAGACTTGGAGTGGCTGGGTCATTACACATATTGAATCTATTTCCTTAAGTTAAGTATCCTCACACCTTCTTGTCAACTGTCTAAATGGGCCATCTTGATTATCACTACAAAAGTTTTTTTCTCCTGCTGATAATAGCTCATCTTAACTAATTAGCCTCTCACAGTTTGTATGGTAACTTCCAACTTCTCTGTTTCTGTATATATATACTTACTATATGTTCCATTCTATGCATCTGATGAAGTGAGCTGTAGCTCACTTAGCTTATGCTCTAATAAATTTCTTAGTCTCTAAGGTGCCACAAGTACTCCTGTTCTTTTTGTCATTGGAGTGATTCCCTGTACATCAAAAAGTGTATCAGATGGCACATCCCTTAACTAATAACAAATTAAAAAAAGAAAAGGAGTACTTGTGGCACCTTAGAGACTAACCAATTTATTTGAGAATAAGCTTTCGTGAGCTACAGCTCACTTCATCGGATGCAACAAATTAAAAGATATTTTACATGCTAATAGCTAAGATCAAGGATCCTAGGCTTTTCCTGTAACATTTGATAGCCTAAACAATTAAAAGAGTGCAGGGAGGTGAATTTCTAGGAGTTGATCAAAACAATGTTTATTATGTTTCAGAAAAAAGTTAGTTACCTGGTAGGCCCTGACTCCCTACTGTCTTTCTCTCTCTGTAGGCCCGAAAGGCCCATATGGGTCTCTGTGCCCAATTAGCTATGCCCTAGGCCTCAAACTGCAAGCCAACATGAGGAGAAACAGACTCTTCTTTCTGTGGGATGCTTATGTTAATGTTTGGCAGTAAAGCTCAGCCCCACATGTATATTCCATTAATAATGTGCCAACATCTGCTGCATGCAAAACACAAACACCTGAGTTCCGGTCTTGAGAGGTAAATGAAGGATGAATAGTATTAACTATTTTGTTCAAACACATTTATAATGATGAAATGCTCGCATATCTTCCGTCACTGGTTTGGTGTTACTTTTTAAACAGCTATGCAATAGGGGAGTTTAGTGGAGTCTGAATTTTGCTAATCTTTTTCAAATTTCATGAAGTATTTTCCATTAAGGTAGGCTATTATTTTTCAAGGGAAGTTAAAAAAACACACGAGAGACATTTCTTATAAATGGAAACCTTTAAACTGTTTAAAATTAGTTCTTGCCTGGATTCTAGATTACAGGGGAATATAATTTTAAAAAATAACTACTCATGCAGACATGCATCATCCAAAAGTACAGAAATTGTGGCACACTGATGCAAGTGATCCTTTAGTGGGACATTTCCCAGGTAAGGTGGGGAGTATATTATCTCAAGTAATATTGTTTGATATTTGTAAACTGTATTAATTTTTCTATTTGGTGGATAAATGCAAACATCCGTTTAATTTTCAGGTTTGTTTTTTTTAACACTACTACTACTCATGGGTTTTAATAACCAATCCTTTGTAAACTGACTGGCTCATTTCAGAAGTATTGTATTCCCCCTGCTTTGACACTGCACACCACTTGGGTGAATGGCTGACATATCCGTTCATTATAGTGCAGGAAAATGAAGCTTAATGAATCCCACCCAATAGTAGCATACTGTATCCAGGTGTATGCCATCTTACAGTTTCCCCTGTAAAATTGAAGTGTTTGCTCAGAAATTTCTCTCTTGAAAGGACCTTTTATTTTTTGTAATGTTTAACAGCCTTTTTTCTGCTCTTGTCGCCCTTCAGTGTTGCTCAGATGGCAATCTTTTATTTCTTGTGCAAACTCATTTGGATGATACAGGATGGGCTAAAGCTGTGTGTTGCTATTTAGAGTGTAAAATATGTAAAACAGTTCTTACACACTTGAGCAAACACAACGAAACGTAAATTTTTAATTGAAGATTATTAAAAAGACAGGGCTGTGTTTTCTAAACTGAAAGTAGTATTTTTGAAATCAGAATCATCAGATTTTTTAAAATTCTGAAACGTCTTGATGCTGTTCACATTGCCTCTTGATTGCCCATGGTTTTACAAAGGTTTTTGCAACCTAGTGCAACAAAAAGTAGCTGGGAAGCTTGTGCAAACATGCAAGTCACTAGTCACTCAGTCCCCAAGCAACCATTAAGTACTGGATCAGAAAGTTATCAATCTTCATTGTTACCCGTAAATGAGTTTTTAAACATTTGTTACAAAAAGTGGAAAAAAAAACAAAAAACCAGAGGCCACTCACTGTTCAGATTAATGAAATAGCATGTAACCTCTCAAACAATTGTTCTCAACAACAAAAGTTCTTAATTTCATGACCTAGCTTGTTTGGGTTAATATGCTTTAATAAAAACTATTAACTGGAAATGCAAGTTGTACTATTTCTGACACAATTTCCCACGTAAATTGATCACTCAGTTTGGAGCTAAAAGAATTAAGGAACTCTTCCTGTAATTTATCTGCACTGATAAATATTTGACCCTTTGCCCAAAGAAAACCTTTCAAAAATAAGACTGTCCAGAAAAACTAATGCGGAAAAAAATAAAACAAAGGAAGCAGCAATCAAAATAATCTTGGGTCCAAGCTAAGTATCTGCTGCATGGGTGCTTAATGCAACCGATTGGATTTTAGGTACTCGCACCTTACAAGACACAAATGATATAAATGATTAAACTGGAATCAAGTCCACTGGCCAAATTGTGCTCACCTTATTCGTATGAGAAAGTCCCATTGATTTCATTAGGTCAGTGGGCCTGAAGGGTACATGTACATGGATATAAAAGACTCATGGCACAGCCACGGGTGGCCCAGGTCAGCTGACTCGTGTTTGCGGGGCTTGGGCTATGGAGCTAAAAATTGTGGTGTAGACATTTGGGCTCTGGCTGGAGCCTGAGCTCTGGGACCCTCCAGCCTCACAGTGTCCGAGAGCTCAGACTCCCGTCTTAGCCCAAACATCTACACAACAATCTTTCAGTCCTGGAGCCCGAGTTCTGCAAATCCAAGTCATCTTACCTGAGCCAGCTGCGGGTTTTTATCCCCGTGTAGACATACTCTAAGTGATACCATTGGAATTACTCATGTGAAAAAGGTAACTTGATTTAATTCTCATTTTTCTTTCTCAAAAAAATCTAGATTGTTCCTGAAAGGTAGGCAATAGGAACTGATAATCTCTATTAAGTGGCAGTATGAAGAACCCTCATTATCTTGAAATACATGGATTATCAGTCAAAAAAGAAATAAGCATGGAGCAGATGAAAATGGCAATCTGCTATAATTACAAATAATGTTACGTGCATGACTGTATCTCAAGAACTGTTACAGGATACTTGTAAAAACAAATTAATTTATATTCAGTCAAAAATAACGTGGTCCATTACAATGATGTATTTTGGTGCAGGAAATGTCACTTGTTATGTCTCACATTGTTTCTGGTCTATCCAGTGAATCAATATTTATTTTGCTTTTTAAAAAGTGCAAATTGTGCAAATTTTTGCTTGCAAGTACCAAAAATTTATATTGTATAAAACTCAAGTTCTACTTCAAATTCTTTCCTCTAAAATGCATAGTTGATATAAATTGGATGTTTATTACTCACTTTGTATGAACAATTGCCTTTTTTCCCCAGGTACATTTGTTACAAGTTACATAAAAACAATGAGCCAAATTCTCCTCTCAATTACATCTATTCCGCTGCACTGATGTCAATGAATTTGCACCAGAATAACTAAGAGAAAAATTCAGCTCACTATTCCAAATATAGCTGAAAACACGTATTACTTTATCTTTAATTCTTTCTCAGCTATTCTTCATCAGGCAAGAAATAGCACATATTCTGCTAGGCAGTCAGGACCAGAGATAAGAACAGAAATATTGGATATGCTACATCCACTCAGTTAGTTGGAGTCAAATTCTGCATTCAGTGTACATGCGCAGTTCCCACCTAAGATTAGTGCAAAGATTTCCATTGACTTTCCTGGGCAAAAAATTGGTTTCATTTTCTTTAATGGAAGTTGTGTGCACTAACTTTCCCATGAATAATCTGTTTACAAACATATTGCATGTATTCACAAACACACAAAGAAGAGTCCAGTAGAATGTCTTAAAGTAATCCTAGCTATGGGGAAACTCTATTCAGAATTCAGAGTAGCAGCTGTGTTAGTCTGTATTCGCAAAAAGAAAAGGAGGACTTGTGGCACCTTAGAGACTAACCAATTTATTTGAGCATGAGCTTTTGTGAGCTACAGCTCACTTCATCGGATGCATACTGTGGAAACTGCAGAAGACATTATATACACAGAGACCATGAAACAATACCTCCTTTCATGGTCTCTGTGTATATAATGTCTTCTGCAGTTTCCACAGTATGCATCCGATGAAGTGAGCTGTAGCTCACGAAAGCTCATGCTCAAATAAATTGGTTAGTCTCTAAGGTGCCACAAGTACTCCTTTTCTTTTTGCGAATACAGACTAACACGGCTGTTACTCTGAAACACTGCTTATGGTGAAGTTGCATTACATTAGGATTTTACTGTATTTTGATTATGTCTTTCTCAACAGAACTAGCATGAAAAATCATTCATCTCAAAGACTGCAATGTGCATCTGCAGGTAGGAACAAGGTTGAGTGTCTCTTGTTTGCCATTCCCCAGGAAATTATAGTTTAGGGCTTGTAAGTGGGAAAATGCTCTGTTTAAGATTTAAGCCAATGTTTTCAGAAATACCATATATTGTCTTTATTGCTGAAATAACAACCCCCACCCCAAAGTATAATAGCAAGTAATGCGCTCATTGCCCTTGGCAGCATCATTAAACTGGGCAGTGAACTACTTCAAATAGCTGAGAGTGTTAAACATTAGTTCTGCCTTAAGTAGGTTGATTTTAACAGCCAAATGTGCACTGTAGTCTATCTGAGCAGTAAAAGCACCTTTCAAACTTCATTTTACAGAAATGTTAATTACCAGAATAAACCATTGAAGGAAATAAATAAATAAATAAAAGTAATTATTTCAACAGATGAAAGGAAACAGTAAATTAAGGCTTCTGGTTTAAGAGTGGTGCACCAACATATCTGTTTTAAGGAAATGTCATTAGCTGAAGGCACCATGGAGATGTTAATCTTTTCATGTTTTTCTCTCTTTTGTCTTTTAAACATGAGACTGGGGTGTAAGAAAGAGCTTTAAATCTTTAGTCAACATGTGATAAGCCTCAGAAATACTTTACTGAAAAACAGCAACATAATGGTTTCGAAATGTCTAGTTGTCTATTATGATGACACCTAGGAAGACATTACAATACTGTGACTTACTGAGACCAAAAATAAGATATGTGGGCTTCTTTTAAGTTTATCAGATGACTGGTAAATAAAATAAAAAATTATACAATTTGGAAAGGCAAGCCATATCAGAAGTGAAATACTTTAATGTGTTTTGATCTAGTAACTTCTATACAAATGCAGTATGAGAGAAGAATGAAAAGAGAGCGGGGGAAGGGGCAGTCTTGTGTAGTGATTCCCTTTGCTACCAATGTGTGTCCCTGTAAATATATATATATTTTTAATGTTAAGTGAGGAAGGCAAGAGACTAAGACATTAGAAATATGGAAATTTAAACTAATGCTATTTCAGTTCATTAGAAATTATTACCTCAAGAAAATCTTGTCAAATGAAGAATATTAAACTCTTTGAAACATGAAATACATTTTAACATATAGTGATTTTGTGTATGTTAGTGTTGTTGGCACAATTTAGGAATCTGCTTAGAAAATTTTGTCTTTGGCTTCCAAGAAACATTGATTCCCAGAGGAATTTCAGACACATATTTAAAGAATTTTTAAAATAAAATTGAGATTCTGATTTCTGTGTAGAGGACTCAAATATTGCTCATTATTAAGAAATACTTTGATATAAATGAGGTTTTGAAAATAATTTCATTTCTTTATACTTCGCTGCATATGCTTTCTCAAATTAGCCATTCATCCAGATCTTTAAATGGGTATTTTCTCTCATATGTTTGTGAGTGCAAACAGCTGTACATGCAAACTTTACTGGTGCAATTTTGGAGGCTGTTTTGAAAATTTGGCTCAAATGTCAGGGCAGATTCAGTGAATGTGGCTCACTGTGTGCGGGAAGGTGGAAATCCCAATTAATTAACAGAAATTGGCAAATGTTTTTTGTTAATCATTTTACACTTATTACAGTTGTTTAATCTTGTCTTTCAATCCCTTCTTTTTGGTTTTTTTCCTCATATTAAAGCCCTCTAAGATATTTGGGTAGATAAAGTGGTGATACTGTATTTTATATACCCACATGTATAAATAAATAGACATATATACACACACACACCCCTCTGAATAAGTCAGAGGTAAGAAAAAAACTGGATTTGAAGGTACGTCCGGAGTAAGTGAAGAATCAGAGAAGGGAAAGTCTGAGGGTAGGAGAAGATAAGTTTTGGGAGGGACCTGGACATTTCCATGCTCCCCAGATTTTGATATGGAAACTGACAAAACCCAGTTCACATTTTAACTACATCAGTAATGTTTTGGTCATTTCAGATTTTTTTTTAAACAGATGAACTTAAAAAGTATTAGTCATATTAAAAAAATGGAATCAGTAGGAACAAACAGTAAGGATAAATTATTTTCAATAAACCAAAATATCTGGACAACATCTTTTGAATATCAAGTTAATTTAGTTTAATTTTGATTAATATTGTATTTGTATGTATATTTAATACAAACTCCTTCACTCCTCTGAAGAATATTGCAATATGCATGAGAGCATACTGGAAATACAGGCTTATACAGTAACTGAAACAATGACAAAACCCCTCAATGATATTGGCACTAACGCCTTAATTCAACATGCTTGAGCCAGCATTACTGAAGTTATGTAAGTTATGTAAGTTTTGACATTCATTTCAGTGGGATCAGAATCAGACCTTGATTCTTAGGGTATGTCTACACTACGCACCTTTTAGTGACACAGCTGTGCCGCTAAAAGTTGCGCAGTGAAGCAGTTCTTCCCGACAACAAAAAAATTCCACCCCCAGCGAGTGGCGGTAGCTTTGTTGGCAGGAGAGCTCTCCCGCTGACAAAGCGCCGTTCACACTGGTGCTTTTCATCAGTAAAACTTTTGTCATTCGGGGGGGTGCTTTTTTCACACCCCTGAACGACAAAAGTTTTACCGACGAAAGTCCAGTGTAGACAAAGCCTTAGTAAAATCTGCTATGATGTTTGCAAAAGCTTGAAAGGAACGACTTTTCTGTTGAGGAACAGAACCATCATTTGGTATTGACCTGTGGTAACTACCAGGCCACTTAAGCTTTCAAATGATAAGTCCTAGTGTCACTAATACAATTTAGCCATATTGCTCCTATGAAAACATCTGTATCTAATATTTCAGTAAGTGACTTTTGTAAGCCAACAGACTAAAATCATAAGTTTTAGCTGCACCCAGCAAGGTATACTTATTTAAAAATAAATGTGAAATTCACTCTTCCACAAAAGAAGCAGTGTCATGAGAAAACTTAGGCTTTAAGTTTTGTAAACGCTGCATTTTCAATATTAGAGTGTCAGTCTTCATTCACTCTCTGACAAGGTTGTCAATCAAACAACAATCTAGTTTTGTTAGACTTTAACCAAAGATCAGAGCAATGATACTGCTGAGTTCACATTATCTTCCCAAAGATAACTGCTTGAACACTTTCATAGTGCTGCATTGATATTACTTTTGCACCATTCTTTCCAAGTAAATAACACACTACAAAGTTTGGCAGTCCTTCTGGGTTCCAGTTTCAGCCCTGATATAAACTGATACCCCCCAACACACTCCCTCCCCCCGCAACTGCTAGCTGTGAATAGTAGGACTTGCATCCCGTTAAACTTATGTCAATTAAAAAGAAAATGAAGCATGCTCTCTGCATCCTTGAAATATATTGAATGTCTTTTATTCAATAACAATAGTTAGGCAATAAAAAGAAGAGAGAGCAAAATGTGGTATATCATCGTTTTGCTTCTGACTTGAGCCCAATGGCAAATGAAAGGCATCCAGAATCAATTTCAAGAAGCTAATAAATTTAGTCTGTGGAAGCAGTGAAACTATAACTTTTGCAACCTCATCATCAAGCTGATTTGTAAGCAAAGCTGGGTCCAATGCCTGAACATTATGTCACCTACATTTTCAGTTTCAAGCAGATAATAGAACATTTCTACACAGCTCATATTCAGAGGCTAAACATGTTTATATCTTCTTTCCCCAAACATATGTCCTGGTAATATAATAAAAACCTAAATGGTCTATGTATAGGAAATAATCATGCCGCTCACTATCAGTTATTTCTTCAAGTGATAGAAAAGAAAGGTGAAGCCTGATGTCTGAAGCCAAATGACGGAGTGTTGTGCACAAACTCTCCATGGTCCTGAGAACAGACCATTTACTGGGAACTGGGATTTGTGTTTTGATTTGTTTTTTAACGGAGTGAAACACTCACCTGCCATGCACAGTCTCAAAGAATAGACAGCACTTTCTAAAGGGGAAATTAATATAGGTTCAACTGCAATTTAATGAGAGATTAATCTTTGAGGTGCTGAATATACTCATTTCCCAGATGTATAGATTCTGATCTTAGTTACACAGGACGATTTCAGACACACACATGGTCCATGCTACCACTGCTACTGTTTTTTCAGACCCAGCTACATGTAGGGATAATAAAAGATGAACCACACTTATGTAAATTATTTTGGAGAATTACCTCCTGTAGTTATATTTTTTCTTCTGTTTGCTCATTTCAGTTCTTCTTTAGAAGCAAAATAGGGCAGAAGTGCTTTTTGGTGTATCCTTTTGTAGGTCATTTATAAAATAACAAAATGTTCAAGTTAATGCATAGTGGATTCACTCTGACTTTCTGTACCATGCTTCCATGCTGGTGTCTTTATTTCCCAAGGATCCACTGCTTAGTTGAATGAGTGCATTGCCTGCCCTGTATTTAGTAGAAAACTAAAAATCTGATCACACATTGGCACATGGCCAGGGTTTAACCAGCTGTGTGTATGAACAAGAGTTTCAAATACGAGCAACAAGAGTCTTCCTTTTGATAAGGAAAAGCAAAAGCTACGCTGACAAATAGATACACCACTCAGCAACAAAGGCCACTGTAGAAACAAATCCTGCCCTAGCACTTGTGGCTACTGAGATGCCTCTAGCAGTGGAACCTATGCAGCTTAAATGTGCAAGGGTAGGGGCAGGATTCTGGGGACATAGAGGTGGTCTGCTGGTGTAAAACTCAGCTGCGTTAGGGCCTCCTGCACACTTCAGAGATCCTCCTCTTTCCCCTGCTATACTCCCCATAGCATTTCTTGGCTCCACAAACCCCACATGGAGCAGAGCAGCATACAGCCTGGTACTCATGTTGCCCAGAATTCAGACCTAAATATAGAGTACACTGGAGCATGGGTTGTCCACCACCAGCTAACATTTTTAAGGGTGATAAACTTTGCCTAAACTAGGTATTAACTGGTTTTAAACAGCACTTCATTGAAACGCGTCTGCTGAAATTTTTTTAAACAGTTTTTTCCTACTTTAGACAAGGACTATGGGACTGGTCCTATAAGGTGCTGCCCCCTTTGTGTAGCTCTCACCAGGTATGTCTACACTGCTATTAAAAACCCGCAACTGGCCTGTGCCAGCTGACTCAGGTTCATGGGGCTCATGCTCAGGGGCTGTTTATAATTGCAGTGTAGACGTTGGGGCTCACGCTGTGAGTCCGGGCTCAAGGAATCTGCAAGGTGGGAGGATCCCAGAGCTCAGGCTGTAGCCCAAGCCCAAATGTCTATGCCATAATTAAATAGCCCCTTACCCTGTGAGCCTGAATCAGCTGGCACAGGCCAGCTGTGGGTGTCTAATTGCAGTGTAGACATACCCACCAGGTGCTTAAACTTCTAAGTGAGTACACACTGAGTGTATATCATTTAGACATGAGACAGACATTTTATTGTTTTTCAAATAATTTTCATAACCCAACATTTGTACAATTGTACAAGGTGTAAATCCATTTCAATTTTTTGAATTATTAGTTGACAGATTTTCAGATTTATTTACGTAGCCCTGAAATTCATTTCGATTTATGTAGTTTTCATTTTTATTGCTTAGAAAACGTAAGGTTAAGTAGCTAAACTTTTCTGAATTTGCTTGCATTTGTGACTCAAATGCTACGTTGCAAAGGGTTATCTTAAATTCATCTCTTGATGAGAGACTGGTGATAAATTCAATTTAAGACATTTATAAAGACAACATTTTATCATAACCTTGGAAAGACTAATAATATATCACTATATTAAAGTAATAATCATAACTGGGCCTAACTCTTCACTTAGTTTTGATATTGTCTCTATTATTTATTCCTTGGAGGAGAATATTAACATAGTAGAGTTTGCAAATTTCCGCTAATGAACAAGAAAAGTTCATTGGAAGTACTGAATTTTACAAATTAGAAAGTAAGCAAATTAGATAGAAAACAAGCCACATGCATCAAAACTCATTCCGTTTGTATATTTGACAATAGTTTATTTCCCATTATTTATGACAATTTGAGATAGGAGAATTAATTCTGCTTAGTTTTTATTCAAACTTGAACATTAATTGATGAGTTCATATTCCCCACGCTGCGGAAAAAAAAAACTGTGAAGAAAGAAACAGAGATTTTAAAAATTTGATGAAAGAACACTGAAAAATGGAGCTGAGAGCAGAATAGTGTAAAATAAACACAATGAGAGTATGATAGTGAGAGACAAAATCTTATGAAAAAATAAATACTGAGTATTTATTCATCACATACACTGTGGATACCACTTGTACCAGCATTATATTTGGGCTGCTCATTCCACCCTTATACATAGCACAGGCTCTCTCTAGGCAAAAACATAGTTATTTTAATTGCATCACATTTGGGGTAAAAAAACTAGGATCCTAATCCTCAGGTCTGGTGGAACTATGGTGGATACAGGACTCAAGGATACCCTGCAGCAACTGAGAGCTGGTTTAGCCCTGAGTACCACTCAGAACATCCTCAGGGCTGCTTTAAATTATGCTGCTTTAAATTATACTATTTTATTTATATTCCCTCTTCCCCCGCCATCCCACCCCGTGCCCTTCATTGCTGTCCTTGTGACATCTTTCTAAAACCAGGAAAAAAAGGATGCTATTAAAAATGCCTTTGCTACAGTATGTGTTAGCACCATCACAGGAAATAATTGCTGCTTGGGATTTCTAGCCAGTCAATTAACCCCCAATTCGCATCTCAAGTAGCAGAGCAGGCACACAGTAGATAAAGGGTAGGGGTTCAAGCCTCAATTAGGATGATATTTTTCCCTAATAATTTAATATTTTGGTCAATTAAGTGCCGTAACTCCGAATTAATTGTTACAGGAATTGTAGGAGTAACTTCTCATTCAAAGGTTAGTTATGGTGTATTGTAGCTGGGCCTGAGTATTAGACTTATTCTCACTCAAATATTTTTGAAACTGCAGGTTGATTTTATTTAAAGGGGAAAAAAGCATTCTCTCTTGGAACAGGAAAAGAAAATGTCTTGCTACTGTACTTACTAAACCACGGGATACTTCTACACCTGCTGTAACTTCTGTGCCAAAGACAAGGTTACAGTTATGCAACAGATCTATTAGAAGTAAGTTAACTATTCCACCACGCACTCATATCACTTGTCATATTAAGAAGGATTTCAGCCTAGATCTTTAAAAGACTAGAATCATCTCCATCCTGCTTAGCTTGTTTCACATATTGCTATGCATAGCAGCTTAGAATATTAGCTTGTTTTCCATCTGCTAGTCACCTAAACACTATCAGTTTGTGAAGTACTTTCTTGGTACTCATTTTAGGAGAATAAAGTCCTGGATTGCCTCATGGGAAGCAAAGGACATATGCTTATGCTCTACAGCTACTGAGTTGCTGCAGAGATGAAATTTTCTTGGACAGCATTCTGTTGAGTAGGTTCTGGAATCATATAAAATAGCCACTTGCAAAAAAAAGTTAAATAGTGAGTTCCTCAGCCAAATCAGTGATCTTTCGTCAACTAATTATTTTTTTCTTGCTCAGAATGAAAACAGTCTGTCTTTGAAAAAATTTATCATTAAAAAGGAAAAGTATTGCAAAGTTTTTGAAACAACTATAACAGATGTCATAGTAGTTGAAAGTACAATTAGAAAGCATAATGCCGCAGAAATAAAACTTCAAACAAAAGCAGAAAGAGCTCTTTGTGCACATCAATAATTTAGAATGATTTAAGAACTGTTTTATAGAGGCAAGTAGAGCTCTTTCTGTCCATATATAATACACTTTCAATAAATTGAATGTGGTCTTTATAGGCAAACAAAAAGGGATACAGTCCTTTTAAATTATTTTTAGGATAATTGTTTCCTCAGCAAACATCATTATTTATCAGTTTTGAAAAGAAGCCAACTGCTAACAGTCGAAATGCACAAATTTTGGCACACAACATAGAAAATGGTAATCTTTCCCCTTTTCAAAATCAGTTTTGCATCTATTTTACACATTTGTCAAGTTCTTATCTCAAAGCTCATGTAGTGTTACACAGTTCTATCAGAAATCATTATACTCAATTTCTAATAATTTCCCTACAGCTAATTTGGTAACAGAGAAAAGGAAACATTCATTGCTACCAGGTGCAGTTACCTTCTTGGCTGCTTATGTAACACTGTAAATTGATTCCAGGGATTTGGGGGGAAAAGGTTTAATCTTTGTTTTTCTCTTCTTTGTATTTATTTTTGTCTCTTGGATTCATTGTATCTCTTTAATCTTTCTTCTGAGATAACCAAGCTCATGACAGTGGTATGTATGTTCTAGTTTTTACTTATTTGGGTTAAGGGTCGGTCTCTCTCTCTCTCAGAGAATCAGGTTAATGGGTTAGATACATACAATAGCCAGATTATCCCTTTTTTTGTTGGGAAGGATGCAGGAGAAAGATGAAGTGGAGGGAATCCTTGTAAAGATCCCCTCAAATTGTCCTTACTCCATCATTCCATGGGGAGGGGGGAAGGGAGGGGAAGGAACAGGAACAGCGCATAAATGCCTGCCCCAAACCTAACACAACCTCAGGGATTGATACACATGAAGGATCCATAGAAGGCCAGTTGTTTATTTTGTTTTTAAACACATTATATTATTGACTCTAGGTGCCCATTCTTTGTGGCAGAAGTGTGTATTCAGGAGGCATTTGGATGTTAAGCAGGTTAATTTGTGCAGAAAAGCGTTCCAAGTGGAAAACAGCAGTGCAGGAAGTGACGTGAAGAAGTAGTGATGGTATTTAAGAAGTAGGCTTCAGGCAGTAGAGGAGTAGGAAATGGAAAGAGAGTGACAGGCAGATATACAGAGCCTTGCAGGTGAGGATGAAAAACTGGTCCCCAACAGCTTTCACTTATGCATGTAAAAATCTGGAGTAATTCCATTTAAGTCAATGAACTTTTAAGTGAGTGGCGAGTCAGACCCCAGATCTTCAGAGTTTTGGAACTTTCCAGAGATTAAAACCGGCAACACATTGTGGGATGCCTCTGAGCCAGGGAAATATTTATGTAAGCAATCTGGATAGAATAACCAACCAAAGCCCAGCAGAAAGAGCAATATATTTGAAATAATTCCCCAGTGTGATATCTCCAAAGGTAACAGGCTTGTTGATGGCTGTGGAAAATTAGATAGGGGACAAGGTCAAGAAAGGAAGCTGACAGGGATCAAGGAGCCTGTTGAAGGTCAGAGAGAGAAAGTTATGCAAATCAAATCTCTGAAACTTTAGATGTTTGCCCAGTACTACAGTTTGTTAGCCCATACAGCCACATAGTCAGAACTCACTGGTCAAAACACTAAGAAAACAACATATACATATATTAATACACTTATTAATATAGACGGCACACATAGTTTTATAACAATATTTTTCAGATGATGGAAGGAATCTATCATCTACTTTTTGTGTATGATAATGCACATAAGTTGCATATATACACACATACAAGGCAACTGAAGCCTGATTTATATTATTGTTGACATATAGTATATTGGCAGTAAATGTTACAGAACATTATTCTTTATTCCATAAGTGTAGAAAAATTATTTGTATATTATAGGTAAGGACTTATTAACACTACAAGAAAATGTGCCCCAACTAATTCTTTGATTAGATTTCAATATATTGTATTGTTCAGAGACAGGCTAGTAATGAATATTCTTGTAAAAATAAAACTGCCTTTTACTAGCTCACTTTATTAACTTATAAACATTGAATAGCTTTATCTTCTACCAAAGGGTTTTGTACTGGTGCCCATCACTGTAAGTCTCCCCTGCTGCTCTTCCACATATTTATTATTAACTTTGTTTTAATTTTATGACAGTATTTTGTTTTCTATAAAACATGTACATTTGTGGAAAACACAAAGAAAATACACTCCTCCTAAAGAAGTAATTTTTCATTTCTCCTTTCCATTTGAATCCCTTTCTGTCTGTAATGCTTAAAGCTACATGACAATAATATCAAAAGTCAAACAGCAACTGGCATCCTTTACTCTGTACATTTCCCTCACTCTTTTGTCTGGATGGCATGAAGGAGAAAAAACTAGCAACACTGTGATCACTCTCCACCTTTAAAAATGATTAATAATAAATAAATAAATAAAAATAATTATCCTGATTTAACGCTTTTGCCAGCATCCTGTCAGCATTCAAAATTATTCTTTTAAAAATAGCTCTAGTGAACTGTCTTTGTCTCTGAAAATGCCTTCTCTCTAATCCCAGCCATACATATCTAGGGATTTCCAGCAAATTCACATGAGCTGATTCTAGATATCATAATTTAGCACAGCAATACAGGTGAGACCTAAAATAGACAGGTGCAACACCATATAAAAGGTTTTATAGTTTGGAAACAGTATTTTGAACTGCACCTGGAAGCAGAATTTTATTCATTAAACTACACACTGTATTCTTCGGGAAAGTCCATTCTTTCAATTAGAAAAAAATCTGCTTTAGAAACCTATGTAGAATTAACTTGAACAGCAAAAGGAGAAAATAAACTAGGTGGTGTTTTCAAAACCACATACAGAGAACAAGTTTGATAAAAGGAGCATGTTAAGGATTAACATACTTGAATAATAATTCACACGTTAGCTTCTGAATTCACTAGTTTTCAGTTTCTATATCTTTTTCATGCCCAAAAAGATTAGATGTTGATGTGTCTTTTCATGCTGATACTCTCTCTCCACTTGTCAGTTTTCTCAGACATATAGCCTGATCTGAGTATGTGTTTCTAAAGAGAAACTTTGGAGATAGGAAAAATGTATACAAACTGATTCTCACTGCCTTGAGAGCTATTAGCAATCTTTCACAACTGAGTAAAATTTTCAAAAGTGTGTAAGTGATTTAGGAGCCTAATTCCCATTCTCAAAAGTGAGTTAGATACATAGGCGCCTAAGTCTCATTGAAAGCAATGAGGTGCTTTTGAAAATGCTAGTCTAACAATGCTTAAATTTCCTGTCTTTCACATTCCCTTTCATTGTAACTTGTCAGATCACACCACTCTCATGTACAACCTATTGGTGTAATCTGATAAGTCATGGGTTTTTTGGGGAGTATAACTAATTCATTGTAGAGTTGGGGTAGGTATTGGAGAGGAGTGGAATATGGGGTAACCAACCAGTTTGGAAAAGTCAAATCTTCTCAACAATTTTGCATATTTTTCCCAAACATTTTTAGGGGAGAGATTACTTTGAAAGGGAGATACTCTAACACAAAACTGAAAGGACACTAAGTGAATCTGACCAGGATCACAAAATAACAAAAGTAAAAAATGTAGGGTTTCCTCTGCTCATCCCTGTATGTTTGGTTTAATGATTCCTTCCTAATACTCACTATTTTATGTACCATTCATAATATAGGTCTTGCTCATTTGCTGGCTCCCAAGCTGTTGCACCCACATGTCTACTTCATAAGTAATACTAAGCTAACTTATTACCATAGTAAGAGTCAGAAAAGAATACCAGATATAAACCACCTCATACAGTGCTGAATTTACAGAAGGCTGCAGGGGGTGGCTTTGTGAAGAGATAATTAAAAGCAGGTGCTTTTTGTTCTTGTACTTTTAAATATGCATTTTTTACACCAAAAATTGCCCCCAAAGCGTATTTGTACATTGCTTCCAGGCACCTATTCTATTCTTCCAAGTAAAGGACACAATTATTCAAAACTGTTTATATGGACTAATACTAAAATTTTACTATAAAACTGCCTATCACCAGAAAGAAAAATGGCTACAATGAACAGGTACTTAGTACAGTAAGACAGTAGTGAAGTCCCCTGCCCACTATGCCAACATGAAACCTAATTTCCTTGAAATCGTAACCTGAGCTGGCTATAGTCCGGACCTCCCGATGTTCTGCAGCCCCAGGGGTTTTTGAGGTCAACATACAGGTCATATCAGCTCTGCTAACAAGATATCATGCATCCTAATAGATGTAACCCAATGCAATGCGTGAAATATAATGAAGAGCACACTTATTTTAGATTCATGCCTTACTATCAATTTCAAGCATCGATAACTACCAATAAGAGGTATGTTCACTTTCTTAAATATCTGCAGAAGTGTTTACTACTTTCTATGCCAGGAAATTATATCCTAGTAGGGTAGGAACACAAATATTTTGGAGGTGCAAGTAAAGGATGTGTTTGTGTTCTCAAACCTCTAGTCATCAACAGGAAACAGATCTGTGGATCTTGATATTACAGCAATGGATACTTTACAAATAAGATGGGGGGAGGGAGAGAGATCATGTTTACAAGGTGCTTATTCTGCTCTTATGTAAGATGTGACATAGGCCCTAAAGGAACGGTGGGGTGGGGGCTGGGGGGAGTGTTGTCTCTTAAAAAATACTCAAAGGCTATTATTAAAGGAGAGAGAGAGAGAAAATGTGCTCACTGCAACTGGATGCAGTGAGTCTTCGGCTGGCTAGAGAAAGAAACTGAGGGTTCTTTACAGAGCTGCATTCAAAGGAATTGTGAGGGGGACTGGGATACTCAACTGAACAGTGCCGGGGTAGGGAGGCAGGGGGAAAGGGAAGTGGCAGGATCAGGGATGGGGAAACTCTAACCCAACATGTATCCAGGGAAGGGAGGTATTTGTACATCATGGTAGAAACTCTCTTCTTCTACCTCAACCAACAACACCACCCCGCTCACCATATGATCACCTGGGGACATTACAGTAGTTGCCCTGTTCCTTTGGCGTCGGAAGGAATTTTTCCCACTCCACCACACTGGCCAGGTCGGTGGGTATTTTTTGCCTTCCCCACAGCTGGTCAGGGACAAGGGTTTGGTCAGAAATGTCAGAGAAGGTTTTCCAGGTATCATCCAAATATGAGCCGCTACCGAAGAAAGGCACTCCGGCCACGACCCCTTTCTATGCTCCAGGAATGCTGTCTACTCTGGATGTGGGGTCAGGAGAGGATCATATGGGGCCAGATCCACTGGTACCACATCCGCCACATTTTCCACTAAGCAATAGGAATCCTCAGCAGCCATTTTAAGGTGACTGTCTAACCTTTTGTGCCACAGGGGTGATGCAAAGGGGACAAAGCAGGGGGTCAAGAATCAGTCTCTTATCTCTACAATTCAATTACTTTAACTATTCTCTGAACAATGAACACACTTTAAATTAATTGTAATGAAATATAGTAGAGCTTGTAAAGGATTTGCAGCCCTGGAAACTGAAGTTCTCTAATTGTCCATGTAGCCGTTACAACATGAAAAGCATCAGCACAAGTTTCTCAACATTGCTCTGCCTTATCTAAACCTTACCTAAAGGGACCACCCTCTTGGACTGGTCAGTTTGGTCAGTCATCATGTTCATTCAACTCCTCTCTCCTCTGTGACGGGAAATGGACAGACCACCAAGACTCTTTATATATTCATTACTAAGCACTCCTCAGACAGGAAAGATTTTCATTGCTCCAGCCCTTTTCTAGGTTCAGAACAGATACCTCAAAGAGTTCCAGATCCCATTACCAACACTGTGAGTCATCTAGTCACCATTTCTATATGATATATAACTGATATGAATGTGTTGTCAGAATCTGCACTTTTAAAATAAAAATATACTGCCAGTTATAGTGTGTTAATCAAGATTTTAGTGAAGTTTAATTGGGACAGTCACACCTATCCATGAGTATCATGAAAAGACTTCATAGTTAATCTACTTCAGAACATAACCGTTGCAAACATAACGTAGGGTTAAAAAAGTGCAACTGCAATAGATTTTTTTGAGATTTTCCCAGGTACTGCAGACATTTGGGGGAAATTACTTAATTATTATTATTTATTTAATTTTGTTCTTTTACCTTGGCCTCAAATCAGATGCAATGAAAACTACCAAAAATTTCTTTGCTGATAGTATACACCTTCCCTAGAAGCTGAAATTGCTAGCTTCCAAAAAAGTTTTCTAATGAAGAATTATGTTTGACCTCAGCCTTCATTGTCCTTCCTGACATCAGCAGTTTTTCCAGTAAAATGTGCTGTTAGGGGAAGCCAAACTTTCGAACAGGGATGGTCTAATCCAGACCAGGTCAACTCACATTGATGAATACATAATATCAGAAACTAAACCTTCTCAGCATGCATGCCTGAGCAGCATGTGCAGGCCCATACACACAGGCATACACATGCGCACTTTCTTAGAAGGGACAAAACTCTACAAGATTTTGAAGATACAGTAATGGAGACAATAAGAAATTCTCTGTCAAATCTAGCATCAGCCCTTGAAGCCAAATCAAAAGCACGTTTAGTAAAAATGTATATAGAACTTCAGATTGCAGCTCTGCAAATTTCAGTAACCAGGATTTGCTTTAAGCAAGCAAAAGACACTGACAAAGCTTTGGTGGAACAAGACTGTACCACTGTAAGTACAGGAATTTCTGCTAATGTGTAACATTGAACAATACATTTTTTAATCTATCTAGAAACAGTCTGGGAAGACACAGTATAACCCATGGTGATTCTTAGCATAAAACACAAATAATCTAGATGAATATCTTAATACTTTTAGATCTTTTTAAGTAATACGTGAGAGCTCTTCTTGCACAGTATCTAAAACAGGATTTCCCCTTATTAGAATGTGTCTTTGGAGAAAGAAAACCGGCATATTAATTGTCTGATTGAAGTGAAATTCAGAAACCACTGTTGGGAAAACCTGGGATCAGATCTAAGAACCACCTTATCTTTACAAAAAGATATAAATGATGGATCAGCCATCAATACATTTAATTCACTCACCCTTCTGGCTGATGTTATGGCAATAATGAATGCCTTAAGAGAGAAATATACAGAGAACTCTCTGCCAAGGGTTCAAAAGGTGGTTTCATGAGTGTAGGTAAGACCAAATTAAGATCCCAAGGGAGTACAGGATTTCTTAAAGGAGGATATACATTAGACAGTCCCTTCATAAACTTCTTAACTCTATTATGCACATACAGCAATCTACAATCAACCAAAATATGGTAAAGTGATATAGCTGCCAAATGAACTTTAAAAGGTGAGTTAGATAACCCCTCTGTTTTTAAGTGCAATAAATATTTCAAAACACAAGATATAGAAGCTGAGACAGGAGAATCAGATTTTCCCTGCATCCAAGCCCCGAGTCTGGACCATTTCAAATAACAAGCATTTTCTGATAGTGAGCTTTCTAAAATTAAGCACTATAATTTGCACTGACAAGGAATGTGACTGTTCAAGAGTAGACAGAGTCAAAGTCTGATGCCCAAGCCATCAGGATCCAGATGAAGTATCCTGTTACTGAGACAGAAGGTCTGGAGACAGAGGAAGACATGGAAGAAGCAGCTGGACAGTTGAAATAGAATTGTCAACCACTGCTGACGCAGCCACACCAGTGAACTCAGAATTATCTTTGCCCTGTTCTGACACATCTTCCTTACCAAATTCTGGATTAACAGAAAGGGAGGAAAGCATAGAGAAGGCCCCTTCCCCAGTGCAGAATGAAAGCTGGATTGACTCAAGATGGATTGACTATCCCTTCCCACTCATGAGTGGAAACGGCCGCACTTTCTGTGGAACCTCATAGCAAATAGGTTCACGTCTGGCTGACCCCAACTGGAAAAGATGCCCTGATTCAACTGATCCTTCAGGGACCTTTTGTGCATCTGACAGCTGTCCCTGCTGAGATGATCTATAACCACATTGTTTTCTCCTGCTAAATTCAGGGCCACTGGATAAATGTCATGGAGAATACATCCTTCCCATAATATGATTGCCTCTGTACAGAGCTGAACACAGTGAGCACTCCCCGCCACCCCGCCGTTGTCACATAATGCATAGCAGATGTATTGTCCATTAGTACTTGAGGGAAGGAGGAATGATCTGAGGGCCAGACTAATAGCGCTTAACTCCAACACACTGATGTGCAAGCCTCTCTCCTGAGAAGTCCAGTGACCTCAGACCGTAAGATGACTCAGATGTGTTTCCACTGACACATCAGAAGTTACCCCTCACTGATGGTGAAGGGGGACTGAACTGGACATCTCTGAGAACATATGCTCTGACTAACTACCATGTCAATGAATCCAGAATATTTCAAGGCATGCTGACTAACATCTGTAAATTGTCCACATTTGGTCTGTAGACCTGAGACATCCAATGCTGCATTGGCCTCATTCTGAGACATGCAGACAGAGTCACATAAGTAGCAGCTATCATGATACCCATGAGATCCAGAAAGAAAATTACATTCTGAGTTTGATATATTTAAATGTTTAAAACATATTGAAAAATTAAAAAAAAACAACTGTCATCTGGTAGAAAAGGCTTTCCCTGCTACTAAGTCCCACATGGAGCCTATGAATAAAATTCTCTGAATTCAAACAGAGGTTTACTTTCTCACATTCATAAGTAATCCCAGGTCTAAAAAAAAGGTGTAAAAGCAATGTGGCTTAACAGTTCCATGTGAACAATGGCCTTAAACAGTCAGTGATACAAATATGAGCCACTACCCCAGAAAGGCACTTCATAAAAACTCTTGGTGCTTGGGACAGGCCAAATGGAAGCACCTTGTAATGGAAATGGCATCGCATCATCGCATACTTTTGATGACTGTGTCGAATAGAGATATGAAAATATCCATCCTTTAAATCGGGAGTCACAAACCATTCCCCAGTTGAGAGCAAAGGGATTATGGAAGCCAAAGTGAACATGAAACAAACTTCCAAATGTTCAGGTTTCTTAAATCTAAAATTGGAGGAACTGCCCCCTCCTTTTTCTGCACTAGAAAGTATCTAAAGCTTCCCCAGGTGCCCGGATACCTCCTTGTCAGCCCCTATCAGAAGCAAACTTTTGCACTTCTGAATGTAGAATAGCTTCGTCGAAGGTTCCCTGAAAAGGCAAGGTTAGGGGGAAATTAAAGAGCTTAGTTTCTTGAACTTAATGACATAGCCCTTCTCTATAATTCCTAGGGCCCATTTGTCCAGTGTAAGAAGCCTCCATTTGCTGATAAAATGGGCTAACCAGCCTCAAAACAGAAGAAGGGAAGGGTCTGTGCTGACTGGTTCTTGACTCTTGATCCTCATATTGACTCTGAGGCTTGCTGTTCAACGAAGATGAAAGGGGGAGAGCAGTTTGCTTAGATTTAAACCTTGATTTAAAAGACTTCCTCTCTGTGTTGGCTCTGGAAAAATGTAACCTGCTGTGCTGCTGTAGACATCTCTGATTTGATGAAATATAAGTTGAGGAAGACGGCAGATAATGCTGGCTCTGATAAGGGAAGGAAAGAGAAGGAGGTCTCCTCCTTGAAGAAATCAAGCCCAAAGAGCAGGACATCCATCTTGTGTCCTTCACCTTTTTCAGCCACTCATCCATCTTTTCACTGAAAAGGCCACCCTCTTCAAAGGGGAGATCCTCCACTTTAATTCTAGTACAGTAGAACCTCAGAGTTACGAACACCAAGGTTACGAACTGACCAGTCAATCACACACCTTATTTGGAACCAGAAGTACCCAATCAAGCAGCAGAAGAGACAAAAATAAAAGCGCAAATACAGCATAATACTGTGTTAAACATAAACTACTAAAAATATAAAGGGAAAGTAGTGTTTTTCTTCTTCATAGTAAAGTTTCAAAGCTGTATTAAGTCAATGTTCAGTTGTAAACTTTTGAAAGAACAACTCTAATGTTTTGTTCAGAGTTACATTTCAGAGTTACGAACAACCTCCATTCCCGACGTGTTTGTAACTCTGAGGTTCTACTGTATCCAAAGCAAAAGCAGAGGACTGTCTCCTCAGAATAGCTACAAAAGTCAATGCTCTAGCAGAAGAATCTGAGGCATCAAATGGAGCTCTGAAAGTGTGCTTTGCCACATTTTGACCTTCCATTATAACCACATCTGCTATTCTCCTTTTGTCTTCCTGCAAATCCTGCACAAACCGTACCATGTTTTCCCACTGGTAGAACTGATAGTGGGCCGTAACTGCTTGGTAATTTGCCACCTTAATACCATGACAGGAAGAGGAGAACACCTTTCTCTCTAGGGAATCAATCCTTTTCCTTTCTCTGTCAGCAGGAGTGGAAAGTGCTTGTCCAGACCTCAATTTACTACTGGCTGCAGCCACAGCAAGTGAATTAGGTACAGGGTGTATGTGAAAATATGAAAACCCCTCCAAGGATATCTGTTATAATTTGTCTGCCCTTTTGGAAATAGGCTGGCAAGAGGCGGGGGTGGAGCAAGCAATCTTAATGGGCTGTAGACGACCACTGAGAATTGATAATGACATCCTACTCTTGGAGGTGGTTCCAAGAATGTTGGATACCGAATGGGAGGTTTCCCCCACAGGTACTGAAGGGAAGTTCAATGTGGACACCGTGCAATCCACTGGGTCATGAAACTGCAGAGCATCTGTAGAAGGGGAAGAGGCAGAAGCTCATCTGGTGACAAATCAAGATCATCATCTGTGTTAAAAAAAAAAAAAAGCCATCTTCTTCCTCAGATGGAGTATGTGGCACCCTGTCTGGTAGAAGTGGATCTGAGGTTTTCTCCCCTGCCAGATCCTTTACAGATGAAACATCAGGAGGACAACTGAAGGATTCCCACGGTGGCCTCCAATAAAGCCAATGAGCCAGGATTGCCTCTCTCCCCAGCAACTGGTATTTGGGAACATACCTGCAGGAAGAGGACCAAAAGGCAGCATGAAATAAGGGGAAACAGGTCTCTTTATTCTTCCTCTATCCTACTCTGGAAATGGATCCAGCCTCAGATCCATGATCGACTGCACCAGAACCAGCAATGGACCCGGAAGATGGAGAGAAAGCTCTTCATGGAGACCCTGTAGGAATCTTAGGAGGAGGAAAAGATACAGACAGATCCAGAGAAAAACTAATAATCTCTCATCTCCTTTTTTCAGGTGAAGGTGATGCAGCCCTCAAAGCTTGTCTTTTCCTTGAGATCATCTGTTTCTTACTCAAATCTGAGGAATGCTTGGAAGCAGAACGACGTACATCAGCCACCAAAATAAAAGTCCTCCTCTGATCCAAAGATGGACCTGGAATCTGAACAGGGGTCAAAGCTATATATAAGAACACCTGGATGGCACAGTATCTGGTGAAATGAAACCTCATGACTTTCTTTTAACGCTAATTTATTATTTCTTTCAACTATTATGAAATGACCCAAGAGTCGGTAGTGTGCCTGGTGAGAGATATCAAAAGGAACATGAATTTATTTTTAATTTGGGAGTCTTCACTATTTCTCAAGAGTAACATTCACAAGAAAAAAATTAAATATTTCTTGTTTCACAGAATGTCTTGAACATGTTGTGAAATACTGGTATGTTGACAACACAGCCAGTGAGTGAATTAAGATATACCATCATGAAAATCTTGAATAGGTGTTGACATACACTGTACACTTTCTGTATTTCACACACACTGTGTATTTCAGCTTCATGCCCTTCAGTTCTTTGCTTATTCCTGGCTTATTCTTTGCTTATTCCATGCCCTTTGCTTCCTTTGCTTATTCCATCCTCCATCTGGATGCTTTCAGTTTAATTGTTGGAAAAGTTCGGTCTCACGAGAGCACATCCTCCATATAGCATGGTGCCAGTTGCTGTTTCAGGTGGTCTGCACCTGTTTTTACTCTTCCCCTCACACTTAAAGAACCCACTCCTCCTTTGGCAATGATTAATTCAAACTGTATAAAAGTCTGTTGTCATGTAATGAAATGTGTTAAACAAAACAGCTAATTTTGCAGTTGCCTCAAGCTTCCAGCCAACTGTAAATATTTCTGTCACTTTAAGTAGAACTTCTATAGATGTCTTGGCTGACAGAAAAGATGCAAAATCCCCAGTTCCCTTTGAATAATATGGGAAGAGTATTTTTCAAAAAAAGAAGAAGAAAAAGGAAAGTAATAGGTGCCAGATTCACAGCTCTGGAGACCAAAACTCCCTGTAGAAAAAGTAGAACATATCCCACAGGGCTTTGCCTAAGTGCCTAGAGAGTGCTAGAGAGCAGTTTCCAGAACTGGGCAACTAATTCAGAGCAAATCATTTTTTCAACGAATTTAGTTTCTTTTTCAGCTCCAAGTATGACCATGAGCTTGTCAAACTATCCCCCGATTCCATTATTCACATTTATACAACTTTTTTTTGCAAGATTTTTACTTTGTTGTTCAGTTGTGAATAGTTCACAGAGAATATCTGATACTCAATATTCCAAATTTGAGCTGTGATGGTTAGTTATGACTGGCCAAAAGATACAGTATTGTTTCTATTTAACTCTGTCAGGAAAAAGCTGCTGGGGCTTTGAAACCCTCAGCGTAAGGGAGCAGTTTTTGACAAAAGGTAGGGAATAGGACTAGGGTACTAAATAAAATTTTAAAACTTTTGTAGGAAAGCACAGGGAATCTGTGCTAGAAAAAATAGGCTACTGTGTGATTTATTTGTTGGTTTTATTAGCTGGGGTGGGATTTTTAAAAGTGCTTATCACTGACCTACCTTTACTCCCAATGACTTCATTAGGAGCAGAGGTAGGCTTTGGCTTTCAATAAACCTACCCTGGGTGTAGAGTTTAAATTAATTTTTCTCTTCATATAGTCACACATAGTAACTGCAGGCTCATGCACGATCCTAGTTGTGAAGGTAATGGTCAAATATTCTTGTCTAGCTTATTTAATTGTCTCAGTGACAGGGTTCTGGGGAAGAGTTTGGGAAGCCTATTCTCTGTCCCGTCCCACACAAAAGATGCCATCTCCATTTGAGCTCAAAGTTCACTTTAAAATCTGCAAATATTTGTGGAAAATTTTTGTGGAAAATTTGCCCAGCTCAACTAGTTTCCTTTGTAAGAGCCCACCAAATAATTTCAAATGAACTACAAAACAACCTTTAAATATGGTTTTCAGCCACATGTAATATCCTGGCTAGTATGTATAAGCACAACAGTCATCCACCAAAGGGAACTTCAGAACTGTTCAATTCGAGGATTAAAAGCCCCACTATAAGCGAGAGTTCATGCTGTTTCTCCTTTAGCGAGCTAAAAGTTATGCACATGCTTAAATACCCTGAAGAATCAGGAACTATATGCCAGCAGCCGCAGTTTTATTACTCACTACTGACCCTACTAAATGTGAATTGCCAGCATGAAGGTGAAAATCTCTGTAACCTATCACTAATCCTCTGTGCCATCTGGTGTCCTGACACCTCTGTGGTATTTTTATTAACATAAAATGATAATCTGTAACCTATATTATACAGATCTGTATATACAGATTGCCATATCATAACAACAACTGCACTGCACGTATTTTAAAGCTATTTTTCTCTTAAAGACTAACTAAATCAAAATTATTTTGATTAAAGCATATATTTTGTCTGTTTCTGACATCATTCTATACAATGGGAATAGAAAATGCCTGAAAGTTGCTTATTTTAACGTGTATAACAGCATTCACTGATGATAACTAGGATAAGCTCTTATTGTTTCTTGTGCTGAGATTTTACATTAGTAACTCCAGCTGCTGAATTTTAGTTAGTTAATTTTCATTTTGTTACTCCCCTAATTGTGTCAGAATGCTCAGATTTGTACAAGTTATAAAAAGGTCTATGTCACAAAAAAACATGTTCTATACATGTCTTCAATAATAATTTCTTCATTGTCTGAAAATTTCCAAGTTACAGCAAAGCTGGCATTTTATGGCATGCACAGCTATAAATCATTTTTAAATCATGATGATATTACTCAAAACAGATGTGAAAACATATGTTTGCCACGGTTGTATAAAGTGCTTACTTGTCATACTTAATAAATGTTGATACTTTTATTTAACTACATTCCTTCCTAATCTTTTCTCTGGTAAATATATTTTGCCTTGCTAAAGGCAGTGGCAGTGTTTGAAAAATGAAGTTCACTGTTTATACAAATGATAGCTGTAGTATTTACTGAGCAGTTCAACATATATCACCCTCTTCTATTACTGCCACACCTATATGTGCTAAAACCATGATTTCATGGAGAGGTGTGACATGCTGCTCTCAAATATGTTGGTACAAATTACTGTGTAACTTCTCAAATCAGCTAATTTGCAGATGCACAAATTCTGCAGTCCATTTTTCATGTTATGTGGCAATGTGCTGTCTGTGTGCAAGAACCTAACCTTTGGGAATAAAATTCATGTTAAGGATGAGATACTTTAAGTGAGGAATAATATTGTGACATTTACATAGCACAAGAGAAAGGCCTAGGCTAGAAAGTTTAGGGGTTTTCAAAAGCCAATCATCATCATGGGGCAACCACTGGATCACTATAGCGAAAGTAAAATAGATTTTACCAGGAACTGTAAAATAAACATGGAGGCCAGTCACCATGCTAGATGTGAATTAAGTTTGGAATTATTTGGATATACAGTATTGCCAACATTCATAATTTTATCCTGAGTCTCATGATATTTAGTATTTTTCATAAAGTCCCAGCTCCTGGAGTCATGGGATTCCAGGACAGTTTTAAATTTTTTTTAAAAGACGTTTCTATACCTCATGATTTCAGAGAAAAGTTTGAAAATGTGATCCAAGTGCACCATAAAGGCTGAAAAATGAAAAGGCAAATACAAATAAAATAAAAATAACCTCTCACCCCTTTTTAAAAAAATCTCGTAATTTTTGAGCCAAACTCATGAATTTTGGGGAAGGCCTGATTCAAGATTTTTGAAAGGGTTGAGTAGATAGTAGTGATCTGGAATTTGTGTTTGCACCAATCTCTAAACAGCAATTTCATCCTAAACTTCCTTCAAGCACTTGTATAAGATATATGTGTATATATGTGGCACTTAGTGAGTGAAACAAAACAACACTACATAAAAATGTAGGCCAAGAAATGAAGATTACTATATACATTGAAACTTTACGGGAAGTTGGCTAGGACATTGGTGTTTATACCCCTGTTCATGCAAAAAGTTACAAGCGATATTAACAAAAAGAAAAGGAGTACTTGTGGCACCTTAGAGACTAACCAATTTATTTGAGCATGAGCTTTCGTGAGCTACAGCTCACTTCATCGGATGCATACCGTGGAAACTGCAGCAGACTTTATATACACACAGAGAATATGAAACAATACCTCCTCCCACCCCACTATCCTGCTGGTAATAGCTTATCTAAAGTGATCATCAGGTTGGGCCATTTCCAGCACAAATCCAGGTTTTCTCACCCTCCACCCCCCCACACAAATTCACTCTCCTGCTGGTGATAGCCCATCCAAAGTGACAACTCTTTACACAATGTGCATGATAATCAAGTTGGGCCATTTAAGTCCGGATTTGAGTTTAAGTTCTTAAAATGAATTTTATATGGGTTTTGGGTTGACTTTTTTGCAGTTCATTAAACTATACAGGATGTGCTCTGCCTTGAGTGACAGACAACTGCTATCAGTCAAATATATGATTTGCATCTTGGAGCCCCACAGGGCATATTGCATTGTTTCACTGAAAAATGTCTAAACATGTGGCAGGAAACCATGCATGCTTCAACAAAATTAAAAATCAACCACACTTCCAGGTTCAGACTAAAATACTCATCTATGTAATTACTGAAGTAAAGGCAGTTTGTTATTTTAAGAAGGAAGGTGTAGTGCAGCGGTTCTCTACAGGGGGTCCTTGGCCCCTTTCAGGTGGTCCGTGGGGCCCCGCGGCTAAAACCCAGAGCCCAAGACCCAGCACCTCCCACGAGGCTGAAGCCAGCACCCCTGGGGTTCAAGCCCTGATCCCATGGGCAGAGGTGGGGGGACATGGCAGGTGTTTCCCCCTCCACCATGAAACTACAGTGCAAAAGCAGGGCAGTCCCGGGGCAGCTCCACGCCCCTCCCCTTCCACCTCCTTCTCTCCCTGCCCCTGGCCAGGTCGGAGGTGGGGAGCCAGGCATTGCGGGACAGCTGCTGCTCTTGCTGGCGCTCTGGTGGCGTT
This sequence comes from Lepidochelys kempii, assembly GCF_965140285.1. Lineage (NCBI taxonomy): Eukaryota > Metazoa > Chordata > Testudines > Cheloniidae > Lepidochelys > Lepidochelys kempii. The sequence goes on from NC_136388.1 coordinate 73,114,146, forward strand.
CCCTCGTCTCCTGCTGCTGCAGGGGGTTGAAGCTTCTCCTCGGCTCCCAGCTCCCTTTTCTCACGCAGCCGGTAAGAGCCGCCTGGGCAGGGGACCCGCCTCTGTGGCTGGCAGAGCCCCCATGGAACAGGGACCACAGAGGAGCCCTCCCAGCACACAGCCCCTAGCTACCCTCCTCCCTGCACCCAGAGCTACCTCCACGCCTGCACGCAGCCCCTAGCTACTCCCTGCTTGCACCCTGAGCTACTCAGTACCCCTCCCTGCACCCTGAGCTACCCCCCCGCCCGCACACAGCCCCTAGCTACCTCTGCATCCTAGGCTGTTTTCAAACTTTTTGAGGTGAGCCCCCCACCTTTGAGTTATAATTTTTGGTTGCGCCCCCTCCCCCACAACCCAGGCAGACTGGGTGGCCTGCTGAGGTGAGTCAGGGGGTGGAGGGGCGCTCCCGCCCCGGATGCTGCTGTGTGGAGCTGGCTCAAGCCCCACTGGCCCACCCAAAATAGAAGTCAAATTACATCTATGACCAAGGTTGCTACCCCACTGCTAGCCCGGAGTCCTTCCTGCCTTGCTGGGCCCTGGAGTTTTTATAGCATGTTGTGGGGGGGGCCTCAGAAAGAAAAAGGCTGAGAACCCACGGTGTACTGGGTAACTACTGTTTAGCTGTTGGTTTGTTCCACACTGCCTACACAAACACACATGGTTACGGGAAACCACAGGGGACAACAGGGAAGGACTTAAGCATAAGGGCCCAGGGGGCAAATGAACTCAAGGTATTCCATGAACTCATTACGAGTTCTCAAATGAGCTCAATAGGGCCAATCATTGGGTTCCTTGAGGAAGAACTGCAATGACTAGAGAAACATCAGAAAATGGGTGAGGAAGAAGAAAGGGCAGTGACCACTAGAGACATAGATCAGTAAAGGTAAGAACATGCATTCCCTTCCCCAGGGTAGAAGAGATCAGGGGTCGAAAGAATCTCTTCTTCCTGCCTGCCCTGGCCCAGTGCTGCTCCCAGAAGCAGCCGACAGGTCCCTGCCTAAGACTGGAACCTGCAGAAGCCTCAACTCTTTGTTGACATTAGTAGCAGGGGGACCTAGTTAACATTTGCCAACAATGTCGCCCCCAACTTGAGCAACTGAGTTGACTGGTATCACTTTTTGCAGAAAACAAACATACTGCCTAAAAAGCATTCACAGAAATGAAATTCACATGCACAAATATTAACACTGAAGGTGCTTTCATGCTCACCCAGTAAAGGAACAGAAACAGTACCAAGTAGCTAATCAAATATTTGCAGAGAATTATTCATAATCAATTAATAAAATTTAAAAGATTTGCCAAATATTTCTCCAATAATGAATAAATACAAGGAAATACAGATCTTATTGTTTATACTCCCTAAGCAGAAATACAGGCTAAATTCGCTGGATACCTTATTCATTGCCAATTATGTGTTCAGCTCTATAAATATAACCTGTTATGCCATTGGATATATAGAATGTGGCCAATGCAGGTAAAGTGCATTATTAATTTCCTTACACACGCTGTATAAAAAACAATAAATGATTCTACCTTTCTCCTTTTGGAGTTTTTTTAGGTTGGTCCCAGTATCTTGATCAATGAGTTCTCCTTCTCTGGGGTTGGTCAGCATAGCTAAAAAAATCAGAGTGCACAGCTCTGTAACACTGCCAGTGAAAAAAATTGCCAAAATAGAGAATGAAAATATTAAATGACATTTTTTCTGCCAATATTCTGGCAATTTTGCATTCTTATACAGCGAGTTCTTAAGTGGTGGGCCATTTATTGTCATCTACTAAATTCCAAATCTTCAACATTTACAGCAAAGTATTAACATAAACAGCAGAAGCAAATTTGCTTAAGTTGATTACACAAAGACAACAGAACAGAACAAAAATTACCACTGGGATGAGTGCAATTTCCTATAAAATGCTCAAATTAACGAATTACAAAAGTGCTTCACAGAAATCATTTTGGGGAAAAAACATGTTTAATAGATGAGAGGATTTAAAGAATCAGTAATTTTCTATAATGCAGCTAGCTTAAGAAAGAAATACAGATAGATGGTTAGCAACCCAAATTGATGGATGACAACTAAAAGACAATCCTTTTTGATGCTGAGAGAGCAATTCTTTACTTACCACCTGGAAAATCAGTAAGACATGTTAAGTTTATGATTTCAGAATACTTACTTTCTTTGTTTTTATTTGATTAAAGCTTTACCTTCTCCACAATTAACTGATTTTAGAATTTGAAATCACTCCAGATCAAGAGAATTGCTAGAATGTTATGTTAATTCTTTAGACAGTGTTTAACTGGAAATAGCAAAAGTTAAAAAATATGTATATATCCTTCTAAAACCAGCACAATATGGGCAAACATCACTATTAGACAAAGACAAATATTTGGTTCAGCATAAATTTAAGTGATGCCTTAAAGGTTTTTTTTTTTTTTTTTTTGCAACAATACTGTAGTTAATAATACCTAACACTGCTGGAGCACAGAGGATCTCCAAGTGTATTATTATTAATAATCTTTTATATGACAACGGCATCCAAAGGCCACAGTCTGGATCAAGGCCCCATTGTTACTGGGTGTTGTACAAACAGATGCAGAGACATCACCTGCACTGGAGAGTTTTACAAGCATGAATTAGTTGTCGACAATATGTAAAACGAGGAAATATTATCCTATTTTGCAAATAAGGAAACTGACATGCACAGGGATTCAGTGATTTGACCAAGGTCAAACAAGCTGTCTGTGGGACAGCCTGATCCCAGAACTGTGTTTCATGCATAAGGCCATTCTTTGTCTAAATAATACACAGACCCTGATGCCTACGGTGGAAATAAAAAAACCCTTATGACAATGGAAAAAAGTGGTGAGTTTCCTTTATTATAGTCATGATATAATTTGCTGAGTTTGAGGTAAATACAACAAATGTACATTTAGAAGGACGCCATGAGATGTGTATGTTATATCATAGTAGGGGCAATATACTGTGACACTGAGTTGATGCGTGCATGATATGTAGCCATCTGTTTGGTCAGGCTTTCTGCAGTAATGAGCAAGTTTGAGAAGAACAGGCAGCTTTATATCCTGTATTCTAATGCCGCTCTAATTTTTTTAATGATAAATGACTGCTTCACAGAGTCAGTTTTAAAACTAACACTGTCAATTTTCCTTTAGTGAAGTATTTTTCACAGCACACTTCTCAAATCCACAGAGTAGTTATCTGAGTGAGGGGAGGCTGGGAATAATAAAGTACCAACCAATTCTATCTGGTGTGTTGTCAAGTTGGGATGGAGAGCTGGACACACTACTGCTCTGATGTGAAGACGCATGACTCCCAGGCCTCTGACTATCTTCCAGAGATGGAGCAGGAGAAGGGCTGTCTTGAATCCTCTCCTTAAAACAGAAAAGAAAATAATGCCTGTTGAATTGTGCAGTTTGTTTTAATTTACTTTATGTACACAGTGTTGTTGTAGCCATGTTCGTCCCAGAATATTAGAGAGACAAGGTGGGGGAGGAAATATCTTTTATTGGAGAGCTTCTCTCTCTCACCAACAGGAGTTAGTCCAATAAAAGATATTACTTCATCCACCTTGCCTCTTTAATGTACTTAAGACTTATTTAAAATAGCAAATCTCCTTTGCTAAGTAAATTAATTCGGCTCCTTTGTGAACTCACATTCAAAGACCCAGTATAGTCTTGCATACCTATAATATCTGGGCACCATGTAACCACATAGCTATGACACCCTTATCATCATGACATAGCAGCTACTGTGTGGCTTGCTAATGTTTTTTTTAAGCTATTCAATTACTTGGGGTACTTTTTATTTTGTAACATTTTCATCCATGTTAATACAAAAATGCACAGTCCTCCTCAGTACGTTACTAGTTTTATCTGTATCTATAAATGATACAGAAGAGTCAAATACCAAATTCAGATTAAATTGGCAATTTCAGATTCAAATAAATACTAATGCTAAACAATTGCAAATTCATAAAAACAATCATAGGTCTACCTGAGAACTTTCATTAGTCCCCATTAAAGCTATATCAGCCAGATTTCCAAAGCCATGCATACAAAAGTGCACAACATTTCAGTGTAAAGACAAAATTTCTCTAATACTCTAAAAATGTGCTCTAAAACTCACAGGAGGGATCAAATTGCCTTGAATATTGGTGTGCCACATCAGGAGTAGGGGTTGACTTTCTGATGCGAATTTGTTGTCACTTGGTCAAAGGGTTCCCAAAAGACACCCCCCCCCCAACCTGCTTTTAATTTTCAAAGGGCTCTAAACTCCACATGTATCTGGAGATTGTCCTGAAAATAAAGAGTTATGGTAAGACTAATTTAACACTGCTCATTCTGATTTTTCAGAGGTTTAAGTTTAATAGATCAAAGGATTTGCCAGAGGTAGGCAATGTTAACTCTGCCTTAACATTTTTTAGAAGTAAATATAAGAATATGCTTACAAAAGCTAACATATGCATGTGCACGTTTGCACACACAACTTTTTAAATGTGGTCCACAGTTCAAATATACCTGAGAAAATACTCTGGGTAAGGAAAAAGGAGTAAAACAAAAAATGGTAAATTTTTCCAAAATTTTCCCAAAATGAAATTCTCCCACTTCGGCCACCTGTAATAACAACATTATATGCATTGTTTTTTCCTAGAGCTTTCAAAATTATAGCTGTAACATGTATTTTCATCATTTATCCCCTCCCACCTATTCCCACCTCCTATAACCGATGAAAATCCACCAAAAAGCACCTATTACAGGCTGAGACTGTACTTTTTCTGGGCCTTTTTCTCTGTGGCTCCTTCCATGAGGTAGACTACCTATAACACTTCAAAGGTAGTACTGAAGGGAGAGTCCCTGCCAGTATGGCTGCAATGGAGCCATGCTACGAGGAAGGTGGATGGGATTAGGGATGGACAATCCTGAATTTGTGGACAATCCTAGCCTCTGGCAGCTCCCTGATAGCCATGAGTTCTGGGAGCTGAATTCTTTGCCTCTTCTGCGAGAAGGACAAATTCCCCACCTCTCTACAATATAATCTGGGGAAGCTCTGAGGATAACTTTTCAGCTTTCCACCCTTCCTGGTACATTCCCAAAGATTTTTCACTGAAATGGTGTGATCTGGCCCCTTCTGACCATGTGCTAAGAAGCTCAATAGTGACTGAATTTTTCTTCCCCCTGAGGCTGGGATAGAGAACATGACAAATCTATAAAATACCTTTAGAAGCAGATCTGTAGATTCTAAAAGTCTCTCAATTACTAATGATTAACTTAAGTTTCTGTTCATTATCTGCTGCTGTAACTCATTAATACCAATGGCAGTCTGGTTAGTGTGTTAAAAATATTCTGTTACCCATTAAAACCACATCTCCAAAATACACTCAACTTTATATTTAGGGATACATTGTAGCATGATGCACAGGGAATTAAAGAGCATCTCCTCTTAACCATAATGGGTGGTGTTTGTTTATTCCAGTCACACCACACTGAAAATATAGCCTTGAATGTGTTTTTAATAGGATAGTTATTATACATTAAATAACAACTGAGCTTTGGAATCGTGTAACAGATGCATATCTATTACATAGCTGTTAATTCTCAATGGATGTGTTCTCACTAATTATCTGTTATTTAATGAACATACAATAACTAATAAAACCTAAAGAGAGACTTTTAATTGCAATAGTCTTGGTATGCTAATTAAAGATGTTTATTAAGTTTTAATAGATATGAATCTATTATAGGGATGTCAAACCTCAGTAGCTTTAAGTTTTGAAAAAAATCAACTGTTTTCAGCAAGTAATATCCAACTATTCCAAACCTGACAGCAAATCAGTACAATGTCAAAGCTATTGGCCTGTTGGCTTTCCCCCTCTATGCTCTGAAATGCCCTGAAAAGGATTTGGGAATTAGTGGCTGCTGAGGAGCCTGTGGGGCCAGGAGAGAGACCTTTATGCCCTAGCTTCCCGTCTTGACATTCCCTCTATTGTGTCACATTAGAAGGCTTCCATCCACCCCCTTAGAGGTATCTTTATTAATCAATGAATTCTACACATACAGCCCTGATCTTGTTGGTTCTTTGTACATGGACCTTCTATTACATTTGATCAAGTAGCAGCTTTAGGATTGGGATCCAGGTGAACAAAATTGTGACTTTATCTTTAATTGCCTCCTTTTTTGTGTCATAGCCTACTTAACATTAGTCCCAGTCTTGTGTACCTAAAAGGGCCTCTACCATTGTTTCAACTCAGAATGTTCAGTGATTAATTTGCCACAAAAATACATAATGTACCTATAACAAGCATGTGAACAGACAAGGAAAGAGTTTGCCAACTGTTCTACAAAAAAGATCTGAACAAAACAAATTACTGTACATTAACACTCAGAAATCACATATACAGCAGTATATGCCATCCTTAAATGAAAATTATTTGAGTAATTCAGAAGTTGATGATTTGAAAAAACAGGATTCCAGCTCTCTCTGATAACTGCATTTTCTCACTGTCTGGCCATCATCCTTTCCTTAATCATTTCCAAATAATCCCAAACCAGGTCCTGACCATTTCATTATAAAAGGAAAGGGGTCAGTTCCTCCCTGTTCCATGTATAAGAGCCCCAAACCCCCCTCCTCAAGTCCTTTAAAAGGGATTAGGAAAAGGAGCGGGGGTTGGATCTCCACTGTACAAGATGTAGAAGCCCGAAACTCTTTTCACTGCTCCAGTATGGGATGGATTCCTTTACATCCTCTTGCAATCCATTTCATCCGATAACTGTATCCCTTCCCTAATGAGTACCTGCACTGGACATCTGCCAGAAATTTTACATACTAAATTGCAACATTATAATCTAACCTCCTACTCCACAGCACAGGGTCCCACAGATCCTGTGTGGAAGGTGGAAAAAACCACCCAATCTGGGACTCAGGGAAAAACTCCTTCCCAACCCCCAACAAAAAGGGCAACTAGCATAAGTCCCCCAGCAGGTTAGGAGGGAACTCGGTCCTTTTGTTCATGGGTGGGTGGGTGGGTGAGTGCTGTCAGCCCAATGCAGGTAAAAGAGGGCCTCCCTAGAGCTGCATGGCATATAAATACCGGGCCCTTGCTTCTGGCCAGCAGGAAGGATAGTGCAGTGACCTGCTCCTGACTTTCCCTAACTGCTTCCTGCCCTGCCCTGTAAGCTTTCCCCCTTCTCTCCATCCACTGTAAGGAAGCCCTTACAAGGGCAGTGCCACTTTTCTTCCAGCTAGTGGGACAAATATCCCCCACCCCGCATCCCGAAGGTTGCAGTGCCTACATTGTCTCCCAGTATAAAGCGATCTACTTAAAATAATCTGCCTTAAAACGCATACTACTTTGGATTTACAATGGTCAGGTAGAAATAAAGGTGTCAAATAATAATGTCACATTTAATTACACAGTGAATCATTTTATGAAAGAATTTGTTGATTATGTCAGCTAACATTTCACTGCCTACCAGAATTAACATATACTGGGAAGATACAGTTTTCCCTTTTAGATAACAGAAGAGCTGGAATTTTCTCTACATCATATGTACTATACATGAGGATAGAATATTATTACCTGAGCCTAGATATTGATTGAAAAATGGTCTATTTCTAAGTGTTTGTTTGGAAGTGTATGAGTTTCTCCTACCATAATGAATAGCAGTATGAATAGTTTCTTCTTTGCAAGTAAACACATCCATTTTTCAGTCCTGTAATCAGTATGCATCTATTTAGCTACTTAACAGCAATGTGCTCTGGTTCATTAGGCAGCTACTGTTGTGTCTCAGCCTAGTTAAAATTTCACAGCAAGTTAATCTATTTTATTACAAATGAGAACACAAGTGATAATGTCCTCACCATTTTCTAAACACAGGGTTAACAGTATTTGTAACAAATCAAAAAGGGAATTTAAATGGGAAAATTGCAAATCTAAAATCTTAATATTTTTTACACGATTATGACTTCATTTTATGTCATTTATGAATTTTACAACCCTGTTACTGTTCATATATTTTATTTTTTCTATTAAAAATAACTGTAGTCCCACTACAGGCTGCAGTCCAGCCTGCTTCTGCAGTTGTTATATTTATAGTATCAGAAGAATATTACTTCTAAAATAACGCCATATTTCCTAAGTTCAGCTTGTTTTCACATTTTGTACATTTTTCACAATTCATAAACCAGGTTATAATGCACTGAATTAGAGAGATAATTTACAGATTTGGAAATCTGATGAAAGAATTAAAATATGTCTGAAGATCTCAACTATTTATCTATCTGCAATACTTACTGGTACTTTATATATCTTATCTTTCTCTTCTCTTTACAGAGCTATACCATCAATTCTCAAAAAAGACTTTTGGAGTATTAAATCCTTTTGAAGGACAATATATTTCTGTCTTACTAAAGGACAGCGTCTTGCTTTGGCTCAGAAAATGTAGCTACAAAGCTTGACATAGTTACTTTTAGTTATGATTTAGGTTAATGGCACTAAAGTCATCAGCTCTTCCAATTTTCAGGGACATCCTTGCTTTCACCTCAGTATCCCTTTTGCATCCCTTGTGAGGTGCCACACAAGAAATGTAAAGCACTAACATAACATCCATAACTAACTTACATCCACAATAATTGTATTAGAAGTATATATGAACGGCTTACCAATTTTTGACATAATCACCTTAACTTTAATTCCTTATCTCTAATATTTTATAGTATTGGTTCTCATTTTATATGTCAAGAGTTTTAGAAGAGCCATGCTGCTGGATTTGCCTTTTTATTTTTATTTATTTTCAGTTCCAATGTAGCTGTAATTACTCTTCCAAATGTTAATCTATTAATGAGCTCCTAAAGGATTTAATGGCATTTCATTGCTGACAAGCAGGTTTTGGACATTTGTCTGAATACTGGATATTTTATTCATACATTTGTCTTGATATTTCATATTTAATTGATGTGCTCCTTCTGTACTCTACAGGGCTCTATAATGGCAAGCGAGCTTGGAACTTAACAGACTTTGCTAATGAAAATGGGGGCAGAGAAAAATGTGGTGAGCTGTTGTTGGTTTTAAATTCCAGATAAGTATTTGCCACTAATCTGAGAATAAACTTGGAGCTGCTGAATTTATTGGAAGAACCATAATTCGTATACCCTTGAAGAATAACTTTTTTTACTTATTTATGCACTACTCCCAATTAGGTTTCTACAGTATTATACTTGCCTTCCTCAAGGCCAGCTTCACCATCATTCAGACTCTCAAAACAGTTAAGGAGAAATTCACCCCAAACTTCCAGTCACCATGTAAATGGGCTTGTGTGTCAAACCACACAAAGGGTGAAGTTGCAGAACTCGTATGCAGGACACAGGACAGCTCAGAAGCTCATTTTGTGGCTGCTATAACAGCATCAGGACTAAAAGAGGGGCAACAAATCCTGCAACCACTTCCCCATCCTCAAATGTCTCTTCAGAAGTGGTATATGCAATGCAGAGATATGAAGGGGCAGGAGTGGAGAGTCAGCTTGGATGCCTGCTCCATAGCTATCCACCTCTTGTACAGCTCTGGCAGTTTTTCTACTTTGAAGGCCTCCCATTGCCTTTACATTCCTGGCTGAATTTCACCCAGAATTAATAGGAAATATACAAACACTACTGTTGCCAAATAATGTGTTATCATTTGATAACAGCTAATATCAGGATTCATATTTCTTTTCCAGTTGGACCTTAATTTAGCATTATGATTATTTTAGTTTCTATGAAAAATGTTTAATACTTGTTCTAAAGTTTATGGTCTTAAACTAAGGCAGTATAGCTGGAGGTAAAGCACAACGTGCATTTCCACTTTTACACAGATAATAATTCTGGCTCAGTCTAAACCAGAAATCATGCTCGATCAATGTACAGCTGGACTACACACCAATCCTTTAGAGAGATGATATCTCAGGAGAAACCTCTGGACTTGTGTTCCTTGGGTAAGGAAGGCTCAAAACTTGGAAGACCTTGATCTGGGTGAGGGGAATAGGCAAAGAGATAGGCAGACTCAGTATCTCCCCCGGTCTCCAGAGCTAGAGTTGTGAGGAGTGCAATTTATACAAGAACTGGGAATCACATTTTAAATAAGGAAAAAGAATGACTGAGATGTGGCTGGATGCCTGCCAAAGAGTCAGCTGGATCCTACTATCTTCTGCTCGGACTCTTATCTGAAATGAACTCACATACAATATACTTATTCCATGTACAGGGCAGTAATATTTTTAATTGTGTGCACCAAACATTTCAGTAGTAGTCAACTAGTATTTATTTTCCTACTGAATTTAAGAAATCACAAAAAAACCTCTTCTGTGTTTACTAATTTTTAATACCAGATGTTCACTTGCTAATTCCACCGCCTTGTGACTATTTCCTATCAATTCATTAATTGCCAGCTGCTCAGCCAAACAAACAAACAAACAAACAAAAAATCACAGCTAATCAGACGGTATTGGTAAACAGCCAAACAAGAGCTTCCCACTTTGGAATTTCTTAAATTAGTAATTAGAGGGAAAAAACTATGGCACCTTTCACCCATATATTACAAAGTTGCAATTACCTTTGTTTATCAGTATTGTCAATGTGCAAAGGTGAAAAACTGACTAATAATGCAGTGGCTGTTGTACAGGTGAATCATCATACATATCCTTGGTCCTTTGAATTCTGCCATGTCCAGTGCTATAACTGAATGAAGAAAGGACACACCCAGGCCTAATGATGTCATAGCTATATTATAGTTATATAATAACTATATTAGCTAGTAACTACAAATGCTAATGGCTGAGCCAATGCTAAAAGGATCTGAGCCACAACTAAAGGCTATGGGTTTGGCCTAACAATATTACCATGCTAACTTTGGGGAAAAAAGCAATTGTGTTTGCAACTTATAATATCTTTTCCACCTTCAGAATCAACGCAAACATTCAGGAGTTCCCCTTTATGTTGGAAACATGCAGTTCCCAATGTTAATAAACCATACATACTTGACGTCTGAGGAAAAGGCATATAAGAGATAAAATTGTAGTTTAAATGAAACAAGGCTAAATAAGAATATAGACATCTGAGTATGTCCAAACATTGCAGTACCTGCATGGCAATGGATAAAAAGATATATGACTGCACATCCTCTGCTTTCTGCAATGGACTCAGCTGTTCAAATTAGCCATGAAGAAAGTTATCTCAAATTACTTTCTCTGTTGTATGATCTTTCCCTGACATTCCAGCAATCATTTAATCGACAAGTTGGCAACAATGAATTGATTGTATAAGATGGAAAAGTATAAAAATACATGTGATCAAAAGTTATAATTTTTATAAATTTAGATTTAAAAAGTTGAACTTTATTCTGAAAGTGTTCAAAATGTTGGGCTGGCATAGAGAGGAAAAAGTAAACGTATTAATCCTTACAATATATCTATGTTTTTGTATTTTTGGCAACTGGTTTTGAGAATTCAGAGGTTGGGAGATTTTTTTTCTCTCTGTCAGATAAATACTGGTATAAGAGTTATACAGCACACAGAAAACAGCACTGGTCAGTCATGATTGCACAACCCATCTTTTTTCTAATTTAGGGAATTTCAAATTTATGTCATACATCCTTTACAACTGCTTTGGGTTAAATTTTCCATGCCAGGTGTCTGCCTTAGGGTGAATGAGCAAATGAGTTAGTTTTGGGGGTGGGAGAGAATTTCAGCTAAAATAGTTCAGCCATTACTCAGAATGAGATTAGGAAAAATATGATGTTTGCCCGTGTTAAAAAATTCTTACAACAGCTTTCCTGAGAAGTAATAGTGTCTCTGTGTGTATTGCCACAGAGGCAGAAGGATCTATAATCACTAGACCACACCCCCTTCCAGTACCTGGTGTTGAACACAGTAGTCTTGAGTCTCCACAATCCTCCTCCATCATCAAACAGGGAGGGTGGGTTAAAGGAATCGGGGTGGGGGGGGGAAGGAGTGGGAGGGGAAAGGAACAGGAGCAGGGGAAGAAAGGGACAGGAGTAGGAAGGATGGCAGCAGGAGAGGGGAGGTTGGATGGGACAGAAGGAGATAGGGAGAGGTTAGGGGCAGAGCAGAATGGTCTTTAATCACTACAGCACACTCCCCTGCAGAAACTGGAATTGAACCAATTACTCCTGAGTCTAAACATTCTTTTGCTGTCTTGTAAACAGCAGTGAAACCCACTGCTTTTTGTGTCTCCACCCCGCTTTAGTGGCAAGTTCACATATAAGACACCAGGCTTCTACTGCCACCAGTTACTATGTTGGCTCATGTTGGATCATATTAAAGTAGTTCTGTATTAAAATCACAAATGAGTTTGATTCCCCACAGTTTAAATTCCAGGGTATTACTAATTAAGAGGTCTCTTGGTTTTTGGTACTGTTTCTCTCCCTCTATGTGTGAAACTTGCAAGCTGCTAATTGTGTTAGTACATTCTAAGACAGAGTCTGTTCTCAAAGCAATTCACAGAGAGAGAGACTCAAAGCAATACTCTAACAACAGAAACAGCACCCAGAGACTCCCTGCCCTTTTGTTGTATTAACAATTGTGATTAAAATAGAGATAGAGGATGTATGTGGATGGATGCTTGGTGTGGATAATAACTGAATGATCAGGGAGGTGCCAGCCTAAGAATCCAGTGTCCATTGGCTGAAGAAGGCATCAAGTGGAAATAACCAGAGGACCCCCGGAGGGCAGACTGGAATCTACCCAACAGCCTCAAGAATGGGAGAACCAAAGAACAAGATAACATCTAGCAGCACGGAGCCGTCAGGAATGTGCTATCTGCTGATTGATTCAGCAACAGCATGATGAAGCAATTCCCATAGACTGGCATAGGAAGAAATTCCTATAAAAATAGACTCTAAAAAGTGAGAACTTTGGGGGTCTGATTCTGCAAACCAACTTCCAGGAGCATCCGATGAGCATCTGACAAGGCCTGCTCCCTCCTCATGTCCAGGCCACCTGGCCAGTGGCTTGGCATGAGCAACTCTAAGGCTGGTAACTATGATAACAACTTTGCAGAACCTATGTGTGTGTGTTTGTAGGAATGAATGTATGAATAAATATGAGATTAAATGGAATGTTATAGCTATAACTAACTGCTTACTATGATTCTTTCTGTATTCACAATAAATGTGGTATTTTACCTTTTTCCCTTTAATAAGATCCTGATGGTTTTTATTTTTTTGGTATAACACTCAAACAACAGAGGACTGTGCTGAGAATCTAAAGATCCCAGCCCTATTGGGGTCAGTATGATTCTAGATAATGGTATTTTTGTTTTGTCAATATTTAAGTTTTTAAAAACATAGGAAATTACATTAAAACCCCTACATGAAAAGAACATTATGAAGGTTGTAAAGTAAAGCAATCAAAAGCTAGGAAATACCAGAATGAAGACTTTCCAAGCAATCTTCATTCTGCCACTTTGTGTATATGCATTATGATACAGTCTTTAATTATGTGATCATAGTACCCTTCTGGCCATAAAAGCCATTAAGCAATTTCTGGATAAGCAGGCTCCTAGTTTACCTAGTGAGGTAGGAGGAAAAACAGTTCCTGTGATGATATCTATACAGATTTAGGACCAGATTCCCTCCCCCTGTTCTGGCTTCTTTGTGCTGCATAAGCAAAGGAGCCAGAATCTGGCTGCAGCGGCCCGCTGAGAATTGCCACTCGACTGGTTTAAATCCAGTGGAGTTAGATCCCCCATCCCACACCCAAACATCCACCCTAGTGTAAAGTATACGTCTGGGATCTGCGGGCCACAATTCCGCTCTGCCAAAGTTGCAGTTTGAGTATGTGCTCTGGAGACCATAGCCATCTGGAATAAGTTAGGGTCCCAGGTTGCTCTAACTTACAGCAGGGACAGCAGTGGAGTAGCCGAAGCTTGAGAAACAGGGAGCTATAACTGGCTCCCTGATAGGCTTCTTCCCAGTTCTCTTGTGCTCAGTGGATCTTGGTGCAGAAAAGAACTGGATCCTTACAGTTAATTTTTGTAGACTATCTGAGCTTGGGTTGTATAAATTGGGGGGCTGAAGGCCTATTCTGGTTTGGTGACACCACTGGAGCATCCAGACCTCATTGCTGGCTATAGGTAAAGGGCACCCTGCAGACCTGATTCCACCCATGGGAATGACTAGGATGAAGACCCTGGTCTGGGTAAAAGGTTCAAAATCAGTTATCAATAAGGGTCGGAAATCTTTAACGCAGACCTTGAGTTGTATGCTCACTGTGTTGTGACACTGAATGAGTGGCACTTGGCATCCATTTATATACTGTGAAGGCTCAGCTTCTTTGCACCCAATATTGTTGTAATGGACATGAAAAGATTTAGTCATATTTTGAGCATTCTATTTAATATGTATTCTCAGCATAAACCTTAACGACTCCTTTATGTGTACTATATGCTGTGAATGCATATTAATAGTCATATGTATTTGCATTTTATGGATCCATTGTATAATAAAAATCTTACTGAAAAACACTGATAGTTTTGGTGTAGAACTGCTCCATAAAATTCAGAAGAAAAAAAAGTTTTAGTTTATGTAGAAAGGACCTATTCAATCGTATGGTCTAGAGATCTGAAAATAATGTCAATGAATAGAATTTCTTTTAAGTTACAGACACACCAAAAAAGCATACTACCTTCATTTATTTTCTACTCTTGTAACTTAACTGAACAGATAATTCTGAAAATTTTTAGCCAAGTTTCAGTTGGAGCAAGTTTTTACAGCTGAGCTGTAAATCCCTGAAAGTAGGGATTTATAATGGAAGACACTGACAAACCCTTAACTATAGCAGCGTTAGCAGGTGCCACTGTAATCACATTAGATTATATTATAGATGGCAAAGAAGGCTTTCTGAGTCTGGCCATTGTGACTGCCTAATTTATAGTGTTCCTGTCAAGAAGAAATCAAATTTCATAGTTATGACATTTCTTTCTGGAGCACTAAATGTTAACTTTGCTGATCATGCATATTTTGGTAGGACAGCTTATTTCTAAATGGCAAATATGATATAAAATGCATGATGACTTCATTCAAATCCTTTTTAAAGCAGCCCATTCACACACTAATAGGAAATGGGCTAAATGGTATTTTAGATGTCTAATTATGGAATTAGGTAAACAGTATATTCAATTCAGTTTTAAATTTTAAGTAGCCATAACACATCATAATTAGGATATATCTAAAAACATGGTCAGTTTTATGCATTCGTATTACATGGATTTAAAGAGTATCAAGGTGGTGTGATATAACAACAGAATAATAAATAATGACAAAAACAATACTTTGCTTCTATATAGTTAATTTAATCTGAGAATCCCATTGCACTTTATAGCCATTCAGTACCAGACTGTGGTGCAGGAAGAAAGGACAGAACACAGGGAGTCTTTCATCTTCCCTTGAAACTTACACAAGGGGCAGCCACAGTCATAGTCATTGTGCAGTCAGAAAAACAAAGGGGAGGAAGGCATCACTAAACACCCCTAAACAGACTGACATAGCAAAGGATGTATGCTGTATCCTGTGAAAGGCTGCAGCAGTGGCCACTCATTGCATATCCCCTACGTCAGACAGGAGTAATTCTGGCTAGAATGCCTCCAGGACCTACTGCTGCTGCAGAGGTATTACACCACCCACCCCACTGGTGGTAAGGGAAGCTGTGTGCCAAAATAGTAGCATTTAACACCTACTTTGTGCAAGTGAAAATGACTACACAAGGGGCAAAGCAACAGAGAATAAGACCGAATAATCCTAACATTTAAAATAATATTTTAACACATGCACACAAAAACCCAGAGACAAAAAATGGGAATATAATGACCCCATAACAGAGTTACAATTTCTAAACTTTGTTTTTATTTTTTAAAATTGCTAGAGAAACACACATGCTCAAATATTAAAACTGACAAAAAGCCCCTTTTTATTTTTTTGCACAAATAAAAAGGTGATAGAAGCCATTTTTCTGAAAGTTTACAAAAAAACTTCCACATTGTAGCTACCTGCTCTTCCATATAATCCTTCAATCTTGATCCTTGACACTCCCATTTCTAATCTCTTTCCTCTGAGAATGTATGCCTATCTCTTAACATATTTTTAATCCATGATCGGACTTGCTCTTTCAAGATGGTTACCAAATCTTCCTAATAGCCTACTTGCAAGAGTCTTTATAAAAAGTCTTTTGAAAGTCTAAGTACGTTTTATCCATCATTTAAAGAAGCAGGAGTCCTATTTCATATTACAGTCATTAAAGTCCTTTTAGTGATTTTCTGAACTTTTACTCAGATACTAAGAGAAAAGGCTAAGGCTCTAAGGCTCACTGCACTAGAATTCCTGGGATTAACTGCAGCACTTTCCTGTAGTACAAAATGAAAGTATGTTTTTACGCTATATTTTAAAATAGCTTTTGTGTCATTATTAGGTGCAACACTAGCTACCCTCCCAACCTCTGGTCCATGTTAGTATCTGTTTTTAATAATATTACATACTTGCATCAGTAGCAGAGCTGCTTTTTCTTTATTTCCTTAGTGATGTTATCAATATTTATTTATACTGCAATAGCACCTAGAAACTCCTGCCAGGAACCTGGACCCAGTGTGCTAGCTGCTGTAGAAACACATAGCTGCTCACTTATGTTCCCAAGGAATCAGTATAATGCCACTGGGAGTGTGTTTTTATCCATAAATCATTGTTTTCTAAATCAAATATTGCACTCTTACCTTAATAACAGAGGCCCCTGCTCTGGAAAGAGGACTATGCATCTGGGCTGCAGCAGCCATGTTAGCTATAGTATTGAGGTGGTTCATCTGATTCATTGCCATTGCAACTGAAGCAGGAGGTAGGCTGACTGGGAGGAGAGGATGGGGCATCATCATAAATGGCAGATCTATCCCTAAAAGAGATGGTGGGCATGATGGTTAGTTAGTCTCTCATTTCATAATCCAACACTTTGGTTCAAGAGCATAGCTATCATACTACAGAAAGAGTAATTAGTCTAGGCTGTCATTATTATGAGTTTGAAATTTATATAACTAATACAACATTGCCATTTAAAATAATTAAAAAGTCAGAGAGAATGCCTCATGCTAATGGTATTTGCATTCCATAAGAGGACAGCATATGTACTGCATTAATCAAAGACAAATCTAGCTGTAAACAAACAGGCAATACTAACAAAACAGGTATGCCACAATCTGCAAGCTCTTTGACCCCTTTAATCAGCAATGTAAAAATTCATGGGACATGCAGAAATTCTTACAATTATATTAAAACAGATCAAGGGGTAAGTTAATTAATATAGTCTATTCTGTCATCAGTGTATACACTTAACTCCCGTTAACATTACTGAGTATTACACATATGCAGCAATTTGATACGAGATTTTGAGGTGTTATTGAGTACGATTATACCAGTAAGGACTGAATACAAGATGGGAGCTAAGTCTGTGAATTGAGATGTGCAGTGTTCCAGTTTAAAATAAAAAATATTTCCACATAAGGCATGGGACCTAATTCTCATTTACTCTGAAGCTATTTCACACTGCTATGGCAGTATAAAGGGGCCTGGAAAAGGAGTGAATTACATGTACGTCCACATTAAAGCTCTTTAACACTGCCAGAGTGGTGTAAAGTAGTCCTGGTGTAAATAAGAATCATATTCCAATACCATATGTTCCCTTAACATGTATATATACTGTATCACTTGTCTTACAATAGACCACATAGTTTTCAATAATGATCACAACACTTAGGTGGCACAAATAGACTAAACTACTGAGAAACCTTTTTAATTGCTCTGACTCTGAGTAACACCTATTCTTAAGACTTCTCAGGAGAGACTTCATGATCCCATTTATCTATGAGCATTACCTGATTTTCTCAACACAAACAGGACCAAATTCTGAGTCAAAATGGCTCAATAATTTCTACAAAGGGAATTTAGGCAGATTAGAAATGATCATCACTAACCTCTGGCAAAATATGAAAATAACATAATTGTATAGCCTGTCACAATTGTAAACTATGTGCCTATTTATCATAGATATTTCTCTGAGTTTATTACCATGGTTCTACCTTAATCATTACCGTATTACAGGGTAAATCATTGTTTTCCTGTATTATATTCCTACAGTAAGAGTGCCATGAGCTGATCTTCCTTACATAATTTCTTTCATACAAAACACAATTTCTTGGTCCAACAAACACCAGAACACCCACAGAAACCACCACCTGCCCACAAAGGGCAGAATCATCTGAAAACTTAACACCCTTACTACCCCTGGACAGCCATCAGCCAAACACTATTATATCCATTCATTGTGGCGTGTTATGCTTCACATTACTTTGTTTATGAGATGGTCCATGTCATTGTTAATCAACATAGTAACAAGACAGAGTCCATGGACATTTCCATTTACTTCTAACCATACTGACAATCCCCTTCAGTTCTTATATACATAAGCTTTTGTTCCCTTGTATATCTCCCGTAGCAGCCTAATAATCTTTCCTCACACTCCATAGAGTTCCAAAACTCCCAGACACCATCTGTCCACTTTGAGTTGTATGTCTATGTAAAGTCCAATTGACATGCAAACTAAATGCAAACTACAAACAGAATATAACAGCACATCGCCAGTTTTAAGACACAATCCATCAAGCATTTCTGAGGACTACACTAGCAAATCATCAGACATAATGTCTGATATTCAATAAACCTTTTAATAGCCTTTAGACAACTACTTGAAATAAAAAATACTGAAAAATATCTTGAAAGATTACCAAAACAGGGAAGAACACAATAGCCTCATATGTAAAACATGTGCAGATACTGAATTATGTACGTGCATATTCCCCAGATAAGGAACATAAAATTAAAGAATCATCTACACTACATAAGAGTCCTGCAGTCAGCTCCACTTAATCAGATGACAGACCCTAACTGTGCCTGAAAGGGGACAAGCACCCACAGTAAGAAACATTTAAATGGTCTCAGCTTCTCCACCAAATTCAGTGACACTACATAGATAGCAATCAAAGTATTTGGTCTTAAAAATACGGTATTTCTGTTGAATAAGAACTTACTGTTCACAGTTCATACACTTGTGAAAAGTAAGTCCTTGAAATCAATTTGTAAAACTCTCAGAACAAAGATACATACATGAACAATGAGGATTTTTCAAACTTTAGCATTGTTTCCATTCCTTCATCCCACTGTAATCTTTTATCCAATTATCATGTCCCACCTGTTCCTTTAACACTGATTCTATTTTAATTTTGGCCTGGACAATAAATTCTTCTATACACTACAAAAACTTTCGGGCAAAATGTTTTGCTGGAGTAACTCCATCGACCTCAGTAAAGTTTTGGAAGTAGAGAACTTGACCCTTTTAGACTCCAAGATTTGGAGAGGATTTTTACAGTACCTAATCCAGGCAACAGGAGAGATCTTAGAAAAAGAGCAAAATTCACCACCACCATTTGGGTACACATTTACCAAAATGAATGCTATTTACCTTTATATAAATGCCTTTATATAGAAAACTTTCTACTGTTTGTGATGCAGAGCTCTTAATAGAGGTAATTAAGTTTCAGGAAAACTTGTATTGATTTGAAAACAATGAAACTAGGATATGTAAAAAGTATATTGATTGTATGAAATAACACAAGCTTTATTTTTTTTGAGAAGTTGGAGTTAGCAATAAAAGGAAGCCATTCAATTCATTAGTAAAACTATTATGATAGTGTGTCTAAACAGTGAATTAATCTTGAAGTGGTATTTATAGCTTGGTCGTTTATTTCACAGTCTGATATACCTACATTAATGTTAAATCGGGTCATTAGCTGCACTGTGACATAGTATAAATGCAAAAGACTTAGTTAGGCAGGCCTAACGTCAAACCTCACTAACTGGGGTGTGTAAATGGTAAGTATGGGAGTGGTGCAGTCATACATAGCATCATGTTGGATGGAGGGAGAAGGAATTCAGGCACCTGCTGATTACTCCTTCCCCTCTGAGGGGTAGCATGTGATGGTTCTAACACTCTGACCTGTCCCAGCCATGCCTACTATCACTGGATGACTTGAAGAGGCAGGGAGAGGAAGGAGTTGTTTCTACCCACTGCTAGCTCGCTGCCATTTTGGCTTTGTTCTAGTCCCACTCATTCCCACCTTTATATGACATGCTGGATCTCGTAGGATGCTGTGGACTGTGCTTATTGCCAAAATTATATTTGGTCTCTGGAAGAGATTTTTCCCATTTGGCAAAATTGGCAAATGACTGTGTGGGTTTTTTCACCTTCCAAACAGCATCCTGGAGCTCTGTTTTAGGGATTTACATTAGATCTGTCGCAAGCTTGATTATAGCCTGGGCGCTGCCCTCAGATCCATCATCCTCAGGTTTGTAGAAACCAGGGCTATTCTGTAATGAAATGGCTCTGCCAGTTAGTTAGGGGAATGGTTCCTCATTGGTTAATAGTTTAATGGAGTTGCAGCCTCCAGCTTTACCGTGTGCGTGTGTGTGTGTGTGTGTGCGCACGCTAAATTCTTCCAGCTATCACATGCTATTTATTAGTTACCAACTTCTTGTATAGCTTTCCTTCTTTACAGACAAACAGTATAAGACTGAAGGTGTCTGTGTCTTAGAGTGTCTTCTTACTGTTTATAAGGACAGTAAACGTACTGTTGGTGAGCAGGTGATTTTGCTGGAGAGGACTGAGGGGATGTGCACTCCCAAGGCTGGATTGTCCTGATAGTGTGGCGTGACCAACACCATGCTGTGATCCTGTTGTAATAGGAGACTGAAGTTTCTCTTTATCCCAGGAGGATTCACTCCCACCTGCAAAACAGTGTACAAAGATATTGTAAATACCATATTCTTCTCTTGAAGAGGTTTTGCTAGATTTACTGCAAATTTTTTAATTATCCTAAATTACTCAATTTTTTGTTTTGGAGTATGTCATAGTTTATTGATTACTCAGCACCAAAAAGGCACATAAGTGCTGTACCTGAAATAAATGAATAATTTAATAATCATAAACCAGGCCAAATAACCTAACTAGAACACCGTGTACTCCTTCTGGAAACAAAGAAAGCTAGATGTTTAAGGATAAAACGACACAAGCAGAAAGGACTCACAACTAGTTGTGATAACAACTAAACAGGGACTCTTCTTTTGTAATCCACACACAGGACCTCACCATTGACAATACCCAGTGGGAGTTTTTTTCAAGGAGTTGCTAAATAATAAAATAATAAAAATTAATAATACCAGCTAGCACTATATAACAATAGATGGGGAAACGTGCAGAGAATTTAAATGATTTGCCTAGGGCCACCGAACGGGTCAATTTTAGCATCAGGATTAGAATTTAGAAGCTCCTGGATTCTAGTCCTGTGCTCAGAGCACCAGACCAGACTCCTCTTCAATGCTAAATTCTGAATATAATTGAGAGATTCAAAGACCAAACTTGTAGATAGTCAGCTTTGAGGCATTTATATGTAACATTCAGGTGTACATTTTGTTCACAGTAATTGATGTCTAAGAGAAAAAGCAAAGTATGTCAGATTAAACAATGTCATACTAAGCTGTTTGTTCTTCTGGAGAGATCTTATTTTGGTTTCATGGCAATTCCTATGTGAGACAGTTATGCACGTGAATAATCACGTGCTCCTCTTATTAAATCACAGTAAGGTAGAATGGGGTAAGAATTTTGCAATGAGTCTGGTCCACAAAATAAAGCCTTTAAACACCTATTTGTAAAAGTTGAACATTTCAGGAACACAAAGAGGCCAGAAGGTTAACCTAGGTACATTCCTTTTCCTTTCATCATGGATGTTTTAGATTAGATTAAAGAATGATAAGAAACTGTGTATCTGTAGTATTGATATTGTCTAGAATTTATTAACTAAAATTGCAATTAGAATCAGTAATACACTGTTGTGGTGCAATGCACAGAGGTGGCAGGCAAAAAAAAATGTATTTTAATTGAAGATGAAAGTAACCACATAGAAACATTCAACATTCTTTATGGTAACATTCAGCTAATAAACATGATTAATACTACCAAATGTAAAAGACTGAAAGATCAATGATTGCGCAAAATGGGAATCACTCCATCATTTTAATACCATGTCCAAGCCATGAATTACCTTACCATTACAGATTTGTAATTTGTAAAATGATGAGCAACACATTGACAAAGAAAGATACATTTATACAGCACTAAATTATACCATAGGATATAATATAATGTGGCATAATTACAGCAGTGCTCAGTACCACTGCCACTGTTAAGGTTGTACCAGCATTTCCATTATAAATTGAATATGCTGCATACTGGCTGTTTCAAATCACATTGAACTAAAACTTCAGTTATTCACATGGAACTATTCTCAAATATAGGCGTTAACATTTGATAAAATATTCCTTGAGTTAAACAAGTGAGGAAAAATGATTTTCTAAGAACACTTTTTAAGAACTGATTTGCTAAATGATTTCTACCATTTTTCAGATTTTTTTTCAATATTTTAGTTTAATGTTTAATATGTTTTTTAAAAAGCATTATTGTTCAAAGTACAGCTTGTATGTACTTAAGTGACCTAAACTTTCATGGGCACTTAAATATTTAAAAGTAGATTTTCAAAATGATGTAAAGAATTTATACACATAGATGTTTGTGAGGTGTTAATTTATCAAGTAGAAATATCTCAACAGTCCTTGGACCACAAACTTTTATTTTACAAAGCAGAAGGTCCAATCCTGCGAATGTTTACAGACAAGCTTGACGTGACACATGATTAACCCCACTATAACTATCTATGTGCATTAAGTGTTTGTTGTTCAGGACCCCAGCCATTTTCATGTCTTTTTCCTTGTGAAGTCAGAGTCATGGACTTCAATGGAGCTCTGCCCATTTTAACTGACTGAAGATCTGGCCCACTGCCTTCAAAATGTAAACTGATTGCTCAGGAAGTTTGTCACAGTGATTTTTCAAAATGGAGGGGAAAAAAACCACAGTCCTTGCCTGAAAGCACACCCGTACCAGCTGTGCTCTCTTCCCTCCTGGCCTACCAGTGTCCAGAACTCCAAATTCAATTACCAACTCCTAAAAGTTTCTCCTTCCTTCAATACCTCACCATGGGCCCAAGTTCTAATACAAATTCCACCCCTCTGACACATTCCACTCAGATATCTGCTCTTGTATTCAGGTTTCCTCCACCCACACCCACTTCTCCCTTGAGAAAAAAAGTCCGGCTCACAGGGAAGTCTAATGAATCAATCAAAGTTGAATGCTAAGTGAAATTTAATCATAGGGTCTGAAATTTACATAGATATCACCACACCCCACTGTGGTAAAGACAGACAGAAAGTTTCCATAATTAAGTTACATGGTGAGTAATTCACTGAAAGAGAAAACTATTCTGAATAATAACACCTAGCTCTGACATAGCATTTTTCATCAGTAGCTGGCAAAACACTTTGCAAACAAGGTAAGTATCATTATCCTCATTTTACAGATGGTAACACTGAGGCACTGAGAACTGAAGTGACTTGCCAAGGTTATCTGCAGGCCAGTGGCATAGCTGGAACTAGAACTCAGGTCTCCTGAGGTTTAGGTAGTGCTCTGTTGTCCAGAAAACCTTTTCCCTGACACTATATGCACTATATTGCAGAACTTGTTAATAGAATTGTCACTGAGCAGTTAAGGACATGAATCTTAAAAGATGGCTTATATCCTTGCCTGAAAATAATTCTCTCTTTCTTCATGTGCTTGATACAATATGAAAAATTTAAGTGTAAATTTAATAATAGGCAAAAGCCTGAAGACCCAGTATAAATCCATTCCAACCTCTACTTTCTATACAATTATTCTTAGGAGCTAATTGTATAAAGACAGCAATTAAGTAATTTCGACTTCAATAAGAAAGCAAATGGCTCATTTTATAAGTTAAATATGCTTAGTTCAAAGGATCCAAAACTAACTCATATTCTTCTAATTTCAAACACGTCTTCAAAATTCCACAGAAATATTTGTGCATACATACACACACATTCACACCAAATGCTAAAAGCATAATGTAATGTACAATTATTGTCTGTATAAGAATAGAATTGTGAGCCCATCACATCAACAGTATACATAGTCTCAAATTGTTGATTATTACCATAATTAGAGGTCAGTACCTACAGCAACTAAATCGTTGTAAAATTTGAAAATCAGATCCAGATACAATTTTTCATTAGATTTTTGTTAACTGTTCCCATTTTTTGTGCAGGGAGAATAGGCATCATTAATATGGCAAATGTAATTTTGTCCCTTATAATACAAAACAAACACATAATATCAAATCCTGCCTTGGGATACAATAGTTTATAGGGGCATAACTGAAAGCAAAATTAGGCCTGTGGTCTTCATCACGCGCAAGGTGCAATATATGATAAAAGGCAAATCGGTCCCTCTCATACATGGAGGAGTAGGTATATTTAAACAGGCTGGATAAATCTGTCTTTTGCTCAATCCAAAAAGTGTAGCCTTCGGAAAAACACAACATATTTTCTGTCATAATTAAGCTGTCGAAGACCCACATTCTTTACTTAATAGCGGATGTGGAGTGTAAATTAAGACAATGATCCATGCCTGGATGCATGCCAAATAATGTCCCTACGATAGATGCTGAACAGAAGAGAAGAAAAAAAAAAAGAAAGAAAGAGAGACAAGAAAACCAGCAGGCAGTATCATTTACGGAAATGAGGCAAAAGTCTCTTACAATAAAACAGTGATGTGAGCTGGCTTACAAGTTATATACAAAGGAATGTAATTTATTATTCATTTTTAGGGAGAAAAGATTTCATATTTACGTATAAAAGTTAAGAAAAATTAAACAGATTCTTAAGTGTCATAAAATTATTATTAGGTCCTTTTAAAGTATATTTATTTGTCAAAATGCAAAGAAATGAGTTTCTGAACATTACTAATGAGCAAAGAGCTTCACATTTAAAATTGTCACCCCTGTACATACAATCCTCTCCCCCTCAAACAAAAGAAAACACATGAAGGTAACTTTCTCCTATCTTGCTCCCATTCTTGTTGGTCTTGACTAGGACCAGACTCTCTCAGTCCCTTACTCAGGTGCTCAAAAGGGGAGGAAAGACTCCATCTTGCATAGCCTATGATGCCAAGGGCCTGTTACAGATGCAGTCCTCTGTTCAGGAGGGACCACAGGTAGAAATATCTCAAAACCATAAACTTTTATTTTACAAAGCAGAAGGTTCAATCCTGCAAATGTTTACAAACAAGCTTGACGTTACACATGATTAGCCCCACAGTGATTTTTCAAAAAAGAGGGAAAGAGAGAGCCAGGAGAACTGGCTGTATTTTAAAGAAGCCTTATTGAGGGTGCAGGAACAAGCCATCCTGATGTGCAGAAAGAATACCAAATATGGCAGGTGACCAGCTTGGCTTAACAGTGAAATCTTCGGTGAGCTTAAACTCAAAAGGAAGCTTACAAGAAGTGGAATCTGGATAGGTGACTAGGGAGGAGTATAAAAATATTGTTGGGCATGCCGGGGTGTAATCAGGAAGGCCAAGGCACAATTGGAGTTGCAGCTAGCAAGGAATGTGAAGGGTAACAAGAAGGGTTTCTACAGGTAAGTTAGCAACAAGAAGGTGGTCAGGGAAGGTGTGAGACTCTTACTGAATGGGGGAGGCAACATAGTGACAGAAAAAGTGGAAAAAGCTGAAGTATTCAATGCTTTTTTTGCCTCAATCTTCACAGACAAGGTGAGCTCCCAGACTGCTGCACTGGGCAACACAGTACAGGGGAGGAGGTGACCAGCCCTCAGTGGTGAAACAACTAGTTAAGGACTATTGAGAAAAGCTGGACATGCACAAGTCCATGGGTCCAGATCTAATGCATCCAAAGGTGCAGAGGAAGTTGGGTGATGTGATTTCAGAGCCACTGGCCATTATCTTTGAAAATTTGTGGCGATTGGGGGAGGAAAAAGGCAAATATAGTGCCCATATTTTAAAAAGGGAAGAAAGAGAACCTAGGGAACTACAGCCTCTCTTCAGTCCCTGGCAAAATCATGGAGCAGGTCCTCAAGGACTCCATTTTGAAGCACTTGGAGGAGAGGAAGGCGATCAGGAACAGTCAACATGGATTCACCAGGGGCAAGTCATGCCTGACCAACCTGATTACCTTCTATGATAAGATAACTGGCTCTGTGGATATGGGGAAAGCAGTGGATGTGATATATCTTGAGTTTAGCAAAGCTTTTGATACGGTCTCCCACAGTATTCTTGCCAGCAAGTTAAAGAAGTATGGATTGAATGAATGGACTATAAGGTGGATAGAAAGCTGCCTAGATTGTCGGGCTCAACAGGTAGTGATCAACCGCTCGATGTCTAGTTGGCAGCCAGTATCAAGCGGAGTGCCCCATTGGTTGGTCCTGGGGCCGGTTTTGTTCAACGTCTTTATTAATGATCTGGATGATGGGATGAATTGCACCATCAGCAAGTTCATAGATGACACTAAGTTGTGAGGGAGAGGTAGATATGCTGGAGGGTAGGGATAGGGTCCAGAGTGACCTAGACAAATTGGAGTATTGGGCCAAAATAAATCTGATGAGGGTCAACAAGGACAAGTGCAGAGTCCTGCGCTTAGGAAGGAAGAATCCCATGCACTGCTACAGGCTGGGGACCGACTGGCTAAGCGGCGGTTCTGCAGAAAAGAACCTGGGGATTACAGTGGACGAGAAGCTGGATATGAGTCAGCAGTGTGCCCTTGTTGCCAAGAAGGCCAACAGCATATTGGGCTGTATTAGTAGGAGCACTGCCAGCAGATTGAGGGAAGTGATTATTCCCCTCTATTCGGCTCTGGTGAGGCCACACCTGGAGCATTGTGTCCAGTTTTGGTCCCCCAGTACAGAAAGGATGTGGACACATTGGAGAGAGTCCAGCAGAGGGCAATGAAAATGATTAGGGGGCTGGGGCACATGACTTACAAGGAGAGGCTGAGGTAACTGGGGTTATTTAGTCTGCAGAAGAGAAGAGTGAGGGGGATTTGATAACAGCTTTCAACTACCTGAAGGGGGATTCCAAAGAGGATGGAGCTAGGTTGTTCTCAGTGGTGGCAGATGATGGAACAAGAAGCAGTGGTCTCAAGTTACAGTACAGGAGGTCTAGGTTGGATGTTAGGAAACACTATTTCACTGGGAGGGTGGTGAAGCACTGGAATGGGTTACCTAGGGAGGTGGTCGAATCTCCATTCCCTAGAGGTTTTTAAGGCCCGGCTTGACAAAGCCATGGTTGGGATGATTTAGTTGGTGTTGGTCCTGCTTTGAGCAAGGGATTGAACTAGATGACCTCCTGAGGTCTCTTCCAACCGTAATATTCTATGATTCTATGACTGCTCCCTCAATGCACATGGTGACCACAAAGGGGACAGAGAGACGGTAGGGTCAGGTCCTGGCTACCTGCCTTCACATCAGCCTGCAGTGCAGAGTGTGTTGGTTGCAGTGGAGAAGGGTAAAAGAGGGTATAGCCTGCACAGTGCCCCTGTGCCCCAGGTCACTCGTGAGGTGGGGTGGGGGAGAAGAGGGCACAGTCCTGTCCCGAGCTCCCCCTGGAGTGGTGTTGGTGCACATTACCCCTAGCATTAACGCTATGTTTCAGCATACACAAAGAAAAATTAGATAAAAATCTAATTACTCCTGCTGGAAGATTGCAACATGATACTACTTTATTTCTGCGAATTCAGAACAATAACACACAAGAACGAAAACCAGAGAGAGAGAGAAAGCAGGCAGCTCCCTAAAACTGAGAGGAACAACTCACTCCACCCTGGCTAACTGCAGAATGCCTGCTGCATGCTTTTGCTGCAGAGCCCTCTAGCTGACAAGAAGGTTCCAGAAACAATCCCCTCCGCTTCCCCCCAGCCCCGGGCTCTTAAAGTGATCACTCACAATTCCAACACAGTCCTCAATACACCACAATTACTACCTCAAGCTATCAGCTAAATGCCAAAATTTGGCCCAAACACCGAGGCCCTTTTTATTGTGTGCCTACTATATAGGACATTCTAAGACTAAAAAGTAAAAATATAGCAGCTAAGATACAAATGGAAGCCTATGTGTGGGAAAGCACTGGTACATGCTACAATAAGTAAAGCCCAAGAGCTAAATGGATTTAGTGAGAAAAATCTTATTTATTAATTAAAACTAAGTATTTATCATAGGCTTAACTGAAGAGCGTTTGACATAACTCATATATCAACCCAGGAATTAGACTGGCATGTTCAAGTAAGCAAAGGTAAAACTAAAATAGCAAGTCCCAGTACATTCACTTCTAAATTAAATGCTGTGAGATGTAAGTATTCCCTTAGTACCACTTTACGGCACAGTGGCTAAAGTCTGTGTGTTGCTGTTATTGAGTTCCTAAGATTAGTTCAGATGCACAGGGAATTAAATTGCAGGTAACAGAAGAAAATATGTGAAGTCAATCTAAGCAATACACACACCTTTTCATTACATGATGTACTGTGTATTTACAGTTTTGTGATAAGCTTTCAAATGTGGGTATTCACAGTTGATGAGAGTTATGTAACTGAAGGGCCTCTGTTTAGGTTTCATCTACCTACAGTAAGAAAAGGATGTTTTCCTACCATTGCTTTCTCCCTCCAGATGAAAAAGTCTTTATTCCTCTGTAGATGCTGCTGCTCACATATTTTTTATTTTTCATAATTATAACATCACTACTGAAGTTGAATTAAAAGAAGTCAAGCTCCATCTAATGTACTTTGCTTCTGAAACCAGAATCTAAGAAGATTTTTGATGACCATATCTTTGTGAAGGTTAAACTACCTTCTTAGTTTTATGTGTTGAAAGATTTTCAAAAAGTAATCTAAGTTCAATTCAGTGGCAGTATCTTCTTATTTGGATTTGAGTTCAAGCTATCAGCCTCAAAACTGTGTGCTTGGCCTAAATGAAATTCACACTGTCAGAGGTATCTTTGAATGGAACAATCACACTATTTCAATAAAAACAACAAGGAGTCCGGTGGCACCTTAAAGACTAACAGATTTACTTGAGCATAAGCTTTAGTGGGTAAAAACCCCACTTCTTCAGATGCATGGAGTGAAAATTACAGATGCAGACATAAATACACTGACACAGTATATGTCTGCATCTGTAATTTTATGTTTGCATCTGTAAGTTTTACTCCATGCATCTGAAGAAGTGGGGTTTTTACCCACGAAAGCTTATGCTCAAATAAATCTGTTAGTCTTTAAGGTGCCACCGGACTCCTTGTTGTTTTTGTGGATACCCACTTACACAGCTATCCCCTGATACTGTTTCAATGTATGTACCTCATTTTATTTTGTTGTTATATATTTTAGAAAAATGTAACTCAAATTTTGAAAATGTCTTTCATGCTCAGTTTTAATGTAAAGCATTTTTAAACCTACATTTTTCATGTTATTAAGTATACTTTCAGCACCTCCCTGAAAGTATCTATATGTTGTTGTTTCAGCACTGTTAATCCAGAACACTTATCACCAATGGCCTGATTTGCAAAGATGCTGATTACCAAAATTCCTAAAGACTTCTTTGGGATTTGTGATTGCTTAGCACTATGAAAATGAGGTTACAAATTCTGCCCTTGGATGCTTACGTGCAGTGTCCATTGACACAAACAGGTATGTGAGAGCAGAATTTGCCCCAAATAATGTAAGTACACTTTTTTTTTTCAAAATCTGGTAAAACTCTAAATCAAGTGACCTAAACATACACCCATTAGGTTCATGAGGCGGTTTTCATATGTTAATGAAATATCAATTTAGCCTTAAAATAACATATACAGTATTTTAAAGCCTAATCATTAGATTTTAACAGATGTTTACAATATAGAAACACAGCACTCTGGTGTTAGGTTCTAAGTGCAGCACCGGTTTCCAGTACTCATGACTAGTTACTCCAACTAACAAGTGAGCTGTGGTATTCTGCACTAGTTGCCTCTAAAATGGATTTAAGGTGTAACTCCATGTAGTGCATAATGCAGTAGTCCAGGCTAAAATAAACGAAGGCAGGAATCATGGAAGTAAGGTCTGCATCTGTGAGGAAGGTTCACAACCTCTTAGCCAGACAAAAATGAAAAAAGCACAGCTGATTGCTACTATTTGATCATATAAAAGCATCTGGGACTCTAACCAGAGTACCAAGTTTCAAACTTTGGTTATAAAGAATGGGTGAACATCCTCATTCAGGAGAGCTGACATAAACTCATCCACTTACTTTCCTTAGCCCACCATAATCACCTCAGTGTTCTCACCTGTCCCAGCCCATGACCCATCTCACTTAGATACTGGGAAAGACAATCACAGTCTCTGGGCTGTGCATAAAGCTGAGTGTATAAAGCTGAGTATCATCAGCATACTGAAAACACCTCAGCCCATATCTCCTCACTAACTCTCCAGACAGCCTCATAAACATACTATATTAGTGGAATAACAGCAAAGACAAGAAGTACTTCACAGCAGGAGACTATCAGGTTAGAAGAATAATTGTTCAACAATACCCTATGAAAGCATTGATCTCTCAGTGAGAAAAGAACAATACCACCAAAGAGACCAGGGACCATAAATGTGATAACTGCACCTAACAATCTCCATGGTATTAAAAGGCAGCACAGAGCTCTAATAGTATCAGCACAGAGGTATGATTTTCATCCATCAACAGGAGATCATCTGCCAATGTGACAAATGTCATTTCTGTGCCGCATCCAGGTCAGAACACTAATTGCCAATGCTCAAAGAAGGCTGAGGCGTCAGCATATTGTGAGAGTCATCTCATCATAACCTTTTCCATAATATCTTGACAAAAATGGAAAACTACGTATCAGTTAATAGCTGGAAAGATTTGTAGGTCAATATCTGGCTAGTCAGCATCCAGATATGTTTTTTTAAGAAGAGGCCAAACACATAGTTCTTTTACAGCAGTTGCAACCCTGCCATTCAGAAAGGAGGCGCTGACAATTTCCACCAATAAACAGCCCGGTATTTATCCATGGGCATTCAGCAGTCAGGAAGGACAAGAATCCAAAGCATAGATTGTGCCAAGTATCCTGAGTCTTCCAAACCTCTGTAAGCTAAACTGATTGGCTCTCAACATATTATCCTGCTTACACACACAGTCTAGTCTGAATCAATTTAATCTGATCAACCAAATAAGCAGAAATTTCCACAGTTTAGGATCAACTCACATGAGCAACCAAATGAAGACAGTTCAGCTTAACTCGGCTATCTACCAACCAAAATGTAGGTGAGAGTCGTATTTGATAAACTTTATACTGAAATGTCTTCCCAATGAGGGTGAGACAGTCCCATTCTTGTTAAATTGCTGGCAAACTGTCAATTAGAAATTGAGTTTTTTTAAGCAAGCATATTTGTTTCAATGAGTCTACGATGAAAATCTATTTTGGACAAAGCAGTCTCCAAAATAATGAGACCCATAAGAATCTCAAAAGCTAAATTAAAGATGTACAAAGGCATTTTAGTCTTGAATGTATTGATTTGTGTAGCTGCATGTGTATTTGGCAGTATCATATTCTGGATTGTGCTCTAGAAATAAGCCATAAAACTGGGGAAAGTAAGGTATTAAAAATGGAGAAATCTAGTGATGGCTTTACTGGGCTACTTCCAAAAACTTATCAAGTGGTTCAGCAGATGTAATTACTGCTTAGCCATGCCAAGGTTCTGAAATGTGCCCATTAATTCAGCAATTCCCAATCTGTCCATCAGTCAGTCATACTTAAAAAATATGTCTGTCACAACTTAGGTGAAGTAATCTATTGATAATTATACAATAAAAACTCATTTGAAAATCTGAATATAATTTCAAAACTTTCTGAAAAGTCTAATGACAGCAAAATGAAAGGTTATTTCAAAGCAAAGGAAATGCTGAAGATAATCATGGACATGTCAGAGTTTTCAATGCTTGTGACTAACATTAGTTTTTTAAACTCAAACACGTTAAGGAGAACACCACAATCATGATTAGACAGTGACTTTCTAGAGGGGAAATGTGTCTGACCTATAGGCTGTATAGGGAACTAAGTGTGCCTGCCAAAAAGGTATTCCCCCCTCCTTCTCTTTCATGGGATAGAGAAAGGAAAATAAGTAGGAGAAAGGAAAATAAGTAGAGGGTCAAAGAACAATGATTTTGGAGAAAAAACTATACACATAACATTTTTAAAATCCCCACATTATTCCTATCACAGATTATTCCTATCACTATTTTTATATAGCATTTTTACTAGTGGGTCAAGGAGATCCTAACTGCATGTAGAGAAATGTTGTGACAAAGCTGGGCTTCAAAAAATCTGTCCACGGCACATATGATCATTATCCCAAATGCCACCTTGCAGGCAAGCTCAGCAGAGAGAATAAGGTTATAGTAAAACTCTAGTCTGAAATGTGATCATGTGAAAATAGTGCTTTGTTACACAACCGACCTGCTTCCCGTGTGTATTCAGACTCATAACTGTTGACATTTTTAGTAACCAATATAAGATTTTACAACTTTATACTCCTGTTGTTAATGAAGAGCTAACAATGCAGTTGGAGAGTGAACTAGATTCTATTCTGATTTAGCACCACCAACAGAACTGTGGTCCATCTGCTAGGCCAAATTCTGCCCTCCATAATACTTGCACAAATCCTCTGAAGACAATGGATTTTCCGAGGTGCAACTAACAGTAGAATTTGGCATGAGATTTCTTTATTAATGTTGATGATACACAAACCAGAAATAAAACAGCTTGATTTTCAGATCTGAGTCTGCAGGGTTGGCAGTTAGCATAAAACATCTTTTTCGCTTCAGATTTCCTCAGTTTAGATCTGCAAGTCACTGAGATCATAACATTTTTACAAAAGACACTTATAAAATTAGAACTACATTTTAAAATACACAGAAAAATGAACTTTCATTCCTAGAAATTTTTTAGAAATTGAATCTGCAACTCTTTGCATTCATAAAACAAGTACTTTATGAAGAAATAAAAAAAAATTTCTCATAGTTGACAAATGAACTGAAATAGCCAATGAGATAAATATACTGTGCATTTGTAATGTGTGTATATTTGGATAGTCTGGTTTTCAAAGGCTTTGAATATTTGCAGCTCCCAGAATTGCAGGTGCTCAGTATTTGTGAAAATCAAGCCATTAAAGTTTCAATGGTTTATAATTTACTATTTCTTTTAAATATCACTAACAAACAGAAGAAATTACAGATTGTAATCTAATGAGTTAAACTGTAGCAGCATACAAAAACCATGTATTTATCATCTCTTCAGAAATTCCTAACAGGGAAGAGCCCCACATGAAAAGTATAGTGGTTTGCCTTTAAATCTGGTTGGGGGCAGCTCATGCTTATGTATTTGGACAACTTTCCAAACTTTGCCAACCTGACACTAATCCACACAAAGCTGAATGCCATAGGAGATTTCATTAGAGAATGAGGGGTTGCAAAAGTGGTGTTGCATAACTATCATCATTTTACAGTCAAGCTGAATGAGTTCAGGTGCTCTCCAACTAAATTTACTATCGTAAGCCAGTCTTGGAAAGGGATCAGCAAATGCAGACCCTTATTCTTGCAAAGACCCACCAACTGTTCCAGTATGTGGGATATTTGTAGGGTATGTGCTAGTTCTAATGTTGCTGAACTGTTTTATATGTGGTATTTCCTACATGGCAATATACTTTCACCAACTCCCCCAAAATCTGGAGTCCCTGCCAAAATCATGAAAGCTTGTCAGTATGCTTAACTCACCCAATAAAGGTCAGCAGTGAAATCCACAGTGCTTCAGTTAATGTCAGTTTAAAAATAAACATGTGAATATGTAAAAACCTTGACTCTGCCAACAGCCAGCATACTTTATACTTCTTTTTTTATTCTGCTTTTAATAATATGTATATGCTTAACTTTTTTTCTATTACTGTTTCTAGCAACTGAATAGAGATTTAAAACTGATCTGTACGGAATTCTAAAACATCGAGGGAAGTTGTCTCAACCTTTGGTCATCCTATTTTACTGATTTTTTAATTTCAATTGAGGCTGGATTTTCAGGTTACTTTTCTAGCATATCAAACCTAACCATCAGGCTCTCTCATAGACTTTGAGGGGTCTAGTTCTCTCCATAGCTCTCCATGGGAGCTTTGTCACTGACTTGAATGGAGAAGGATTAAGACCTTAGAGATATCCAGCAGTTGTAAGGAAAATATTCAGATTATTGACAAATCCAATCCTTGTTGTGGTATAAAATGTATTTTAGATTTTCAGAAGGATACGCTGCCTTTAGCCACACAAAAATCTCAAGTTTAGCTACAATAAGAGAAGACATAATTAAAATATTGGTAGCGACATTTCATAGAGGCAAAGTACTGCCTAACTGAAAGACTCCAAAGAAAAGAAAGAGTTTTAGTTGCAGTGTATAACAGCATTGTGCCAGTCTAAACTTCAACTAAGCTTTTAGATTTTCTGGGTGGGTTTCACTTCTGCTCACGATGTAAGTATGCACCACCTTGATTAAAAAAAATATTGACAGCTTGCATTCTCATACCAATGCCTAGTAACAAATTCCAAATGTTTTGTCACATTTCTTGTGAGCAATGCCATCTGCCAGAGGTGGCATTTCATGGCTGTTTACCCCGACTCCCTCCAAGAATTCATCTGCCACTATCTAATGCTGCCTGAATAAAGGGGATTAAGACTCTGATGCAACAGAGACTATTGATAATTTGGTATAATTGGGAAGAAATGAAGATAAATGAGGTTGAGGATGGAGAGGCAATTAGTTGAGCTGCCTGTACAGCTGTGTTCTCGGCCTAGCTCCCCTGGCCTTTTCTTTGGTGAGGTATGTGCAAATTAAACATAATGACAAATACACACTCTCCAAAGCTCTTTAGTTTGGAAAACTTGAAGATATGATTTTCACTTTTGAGATCCTATGTAGTTTTCAAAGAAAAATGAATACTTTCTGTAGAGACTGCTAAAAGAGCAATGCACTTTCTACCACCACTCCTACTATCTACTATTGTTCATAGTTATCCTTCATTTGATAAAGACAGCACATTTGTTGCTTGTACACTGGCTTTGATTGAGGGCATGAAGGCCACTATTCACCTAAATTCTACAGATGGCCCTGACCATTCCTGAAGTTTGGGGTTATTCACAAATCAAATTAAAATTCACATTTTAAAAAACACCTCTCTTCCGCCCCCCCTCCCAAAGCCTTGATCCTAACACCCCCTAAATTTGGGATGTTTGAATTTCAGGTCCAAATTCTGCAGCTGGAGCCTCTTTATATAATGTTCCTCTTTTTAAAAGTATTGGTCAGTACACGTCAAGGGAGACCTCTAAAGTAAACACTTGACAGTTAGAAAGGGATTATAGGTGATGGTCTTTTAGCAGTGAACAAATCAGAAAGGTAGTTATCCAGGTAATTAGTTCCACTTTCTAAGTTGTCATGTTAAGGTAGGCATAAAGTAGTCATACCTACTGAACAGTAACTTAAATCTAAAATTAACAAGATTGCAATTCAGACCTCCATGTAAGAAGGCTCAGAGCCAGACGTATGACCTAAATCAACCTTCTTTAAAATACCAGCTTATATTTTTGAAAGTAACTTGTTTTGGTTTTTTTTGTCACAAAGTCAGCTGTGTTCGGTTTGCAGAAGGTTTGAGAACAAATGGTGAATTTTTGCATTAAAGAAACAACAAAAATGCTCCTTAGAAAGAAGATTAGTGGGTCAAAGGGCATTTTGGCCTCGAAAGATATTTTCACTAACTGAAGAACCCAAACATCTCTTCAGATCTATTACCCTAAGTAGTATCCAGCTGAGTCAGTTCTTGGATGGCAGACCTCTGAGTCATACTTTCTTTTCTGTATCAGTATTGTCTTAATCGATTTCCAAACATAATATTAGTGGTCACAGTGCTGCTAAAAGTACTATCTTTTGGATAGAACATAAGCCCAGGTACTGAGCTATTAAGCATTAAAGAAACTGGTAGTGGTGGCAAATTTGGACACAAAATACAATAAAGTCCTGCACTAATGTAATCTTGATTAATTTCTTTCACAATCTGCATTTTACACTATTTAAATTATTGTATGTTATGAAAACAGCTTTCTGGAATATTTGTAGTGAACTTTAAAACACTTGAATTGGCCCCTTTCCTAGTTCAGGGGGTTTCTGCAAAAATATAATGTTTCCTGCTAACTTTTTGCATGAGCAAAACTTTCCTCAATGCTCAGCACTACATTCTTTCCAACTATCTAGAAGTCAATGAACATTTCAGTGCAGCTTTTTGTGACGTATTGTTGCGGTTTGAGCTGGGATGGTTGGATTGCATCATATGGCTGAAAACACGGAATTTCAGATGAGTATTATTTTAGTTTGGGAGTTGCAAATCAGGAGGGAAAACTTGGAAAATGTAAAAATATTCTATATTTAAAACCTAGTTTTTATGTACCTGAAAATTACCTGGTATTTGGCTATTCCTTTAAATGTAAAAATCATTTATATATAAATGTGTGGGAATGGCCACATTTTCCTATTGGTCCCCATTACTTTAACTTTACATTTTATACCTGTGGTCTATTATGAAAATCCTCTTTAGTAGCCTGCTGTAGTGAAGGCAAGTTGATTTGCTGCTATTGTTTCTACTGCCTGATATTATTTTATTAAACTTTTCTAAGCTAATCTTCAAGCCTGTGACTGACAGCATGCAGTGCACAGCCTGCGCCAGTCAAATTCAGTAATGCTTTGGCTTTTCATTAGAGTCAGAAGGTGTCCTCGTAACAGAGCAGGCCAGCCGCTCTGCCTAGCTCTGCCTTTGCTTCTCACACCTGCCGCAGAGATTCACACACTTACTGACATTTGTGTTGGCAGCCTCCACCTCTTAAAATAACAAAGGGCTGAGCACTCCCAAATAAAGCCAAATGCACATATTTGTGGGTGCTCTTGAGATGCAACAACACTGCTATAGTCACTATGCATAGCTTGGAACCACCATGTACCTCCTTCCCAATTTCTCTACAGTTAGCATATCAGTTCAAGCCTTATCTCAGGTGACATATCTCCACACCTTGGCCACACCTTGGTATTTTATGCATGGTTATAACATTATAATTTATATTACAATAATACCTAGGAGCCCCAATCAAGATCAAGGATCTACTGTGCTACGCCCTACATAAATAGATAGTAAGAGACAGTCCCTGTCTGAAGAGTTTACAAAATGGGCAAAAGGCAGGAAGGGAAACAGAAGCACGGGGGAGAGGGGAAGTAATTTACCACAGCTCAGACAGCAAGTCAATGACAGATCTGGAAAGCAAAAAACTGCAGCCTCCTCCCCACATTTGTTATCCTCTTTGCACTCTCCTCCTCCATCACAGTAATAATGTGCATGTAATAAGCTCCTTGTATACTGTTGCTTTCTCACTCCTTTCCCCTCCTCACAAAGAAAAATTTGTGTAGACGGGCGCTATTCTATTTACATGTAAATTTTGCAATCACAACATATAGGACCTGATCCAAACCCAGAAAATGGAAAGACTCCCATTAACTTCAATGGGCTTTGGATCATGTCGTTAATGAGAAAGCAGCTTTTCTGTGTTTTCATATGATCCCCAATATCACTACCTTTCAAATGCCCTCGTTGATAACACAATGTAAGAAATAGGTTTGTCATTACACTAGAGAATGCTGTGTAGTTAACCATGAATTTTACTCCACCTCCTTTTAGAACAACTCATAGCTATACTTCTCACATATTACAGATATACGTAACCCCTGCCTTCTTGGCATGGCACTCTGTCTCCCTCTTGTGGTGGCTAGGCCAGCTAGAGATTGGTGAGCCTGCTACAGCCTTGGCTACAAGACAGGTGTCTTTAACTCAGGCAGTAAAGGTTCATGCATTCAACTCGAGGTCCCAGGTTTGATCCCTGCTGCCAATGCCTCTGTGTGGGTCAGCGTTACATATATAAATAAAGGATCAACAGGGATTAATTACTTTGACTACTAGGAACATTTATTTAACTTCTCTATACCTCATTTTCCCTCTTTTTGAATACAGGTAGCATCATTTACCTGTGTCACAGTGGTGCATGTGACCTTAGTAATAACTTCTGTAAAGTTATAAGTTAGGGCAAAGTATTAAGACCAAAACAGATGGGATTTCACAAGGGTTTTGGGAACCTAAAAGCAAAATAGTCATTGATAAAGAATTTTCGCAATGCATGTTTCATCCAGTTCTCTTGAACCAGTTCACAAATATTTAACTGTTGAGCTTAAGGTGAACCTGTTGGCAAAATGGCATTGCTGCTTTGTGTGTCTTCGAAGGGGTATGGCTTATAATTACATCAGAGCACAGCATGAAGAATACAGACATCTTCTTATAATGAGAGAATAAATGTCTCTGTGGAAAAAAAAGTTATTCTGAATACATGCTGACCAGATCCATGAAGGTGACTTGAGAAGAAGTAATTTGTGGCCAATTCTTCTATTTGTAAGAATGAACCAATGACAGATAGCTATTACTGATAATGGCCATGGATTTCAAGAGGCTTTTAGGGCTCATGGTATTAGACTGAGAACAAAAATATCAAAAGGTTCTTCTCTCTAGCACTGCTGGTATCAAGGTTAATGAGCTAAAACTAGTTAAATTGATATTACTAAATTAACGACTTTTTTATAGTACACTGCATGGATGTTAACAGACAGGCTAATGTGGAATATGGCTAGTCTTAATTGAATTAGAAGGTATCACATGTATACAATTAAGATAACTGAAGACTGTGGTGCTATAAAGTAATTGCATCCAGTTCCAGTTCTATCCCGTCCATCCCATGCCCATCATCACATGCTATATGTACTATATCACCGCAAAAGTGTGCTTGGAAAGTCAAATTCAATCAATGAATTCCAAACACATTCAGTTACAAACCATATAAAAGGGAGAAAAAGGACGTGGCTGCACAAAAATTGGTGCCAGTACTATGATGTCTACCTTAAAATTACTATTAACTGTGAATTTTACACTTGAAAAAGTTGCTAATTCTGAGCCTTACAAAGTGGTGTGCATCAGTGAAGAAAACAAGAAATAATTTGGCCTTCAAAACCTTTATGCTTGAAGATTTGTGGGTCAAGATATGCTCAAATTCAGGAGAAGCAGGGTAGGTTTCAGCAAATCTCAAGCTGCCATTACTCTAGGGGACATATGTAAACTGCTGTAGGGGAACAGAACACCACCTCGCCATGCCTTCTCCTTCCCCCCAGTATACTTCCTCCTTAACTGGTCAGTCATGGCTAGATTACATGCAGTACAAAGGGAATGAAACTAGATCTGAGAATCTGTCTGAGAAAGGAAAAAAACAGCTTGACATAGATTCTAGGATGAGTTTGCAGTGAAGCAGTTAGAAAAAAAAGCACCCGTTTTACTTATAAACGGAACACTTTTCATAGGGAAGTTATCAAACTAAAATGAACACAGAAGCACATGATGCCATTTTAAAAGTCATTTGTCAGAATACAACTCCAGACTACATATCATATGTTTATATAGAGGAAAAGGGAAAATACAATATCCACATTCAAAACGAATGAACAAAAGCAGAAAAAAAAAGAATTTTTGTGTTTGATGTTTTAATGAGGAAGGAACATATAAGGAAATAAATGGCATTTGCAGATGGTTAAATACTGAAGGAAAAGCATTGCATAACTGGAACAACCTTTTCTTGAGAGCATATTCCTGTCCTATGAATGTTCCTATTACAGAATAAAAAAAAAAAAAGACAAAGAAAATAAAGCAATGTCATGTTTGCATACTTCAACAACCAAACAATGGAGTTCATGAAGCTATTCCCTTTATCAATATACTGTAATATTGTAGGATTTGCACTGATAGAGAAAACATGTTATTTGAAATCTATAGTCTATACTTAGATTAAACTTGGAATTTATGGGGAAAAAAAGATCTTGAAAATTATTTGCTTTGCTCTGGCCAACCTATTTGCTTTGGCTATTTTCTAAAGCACTCATGTCCAGGAATCTGAGATCCTGTACAATTCAAAAAAAAATTAAAACTGGATTGAATGTCCTCCAAAACTGGCCACTTTAATCAAAGAACAACAATAGAAGATCTGTTGTAAAATAACGGAAAATATTCACAAAAATAAACTGACTCAAATAAAATGGCTTCACATCAAACCTTGGAGACAATCACAAAGAGACGTTAGCTAATAATACCAGGGAAGAGTTCCATAGGTATTGTCTTTGATCTAAGAAAGCCCACCCCTGTCCCCCAGTCAGTTAGAACTTCAGAACAGAAAGCAAGAACAACTCAACTAATATCGACTGTCTCATATGGGTAAAGGGGATATACAATCATTCATCTGCCAATGGATTATTAATGGTTTACACTGTATTCTGAATCTGTATCTCTCAGATTTTAGGCATTTTAGAAGTTTCCCACCCACACAGTCAGTACAATAACATGATGTGTGTCTCTTAAAAATTATTTTATTTATTTATTTATTTATTATATGTATATATTTGCATCTTCTTCAATCTCACAAATGCAGAATAGCCACAATAAAACAAGTATCTTGATTTCCCAAGTTTTAAATATCAATGCATGTCTGATCTAAAAGGCAAGTTTAACATTTATGTCTTGTCTTGGTGATAAAGTTCATGAATATATAATGAGAATGGAACAACTCTACTACTGATTAAATGTCAAAAAAGGTTTTTATTGTCAAATATACTGTAGATATAGAAGATATATAACAAAGAACACTAATTGCTGAAAGCTTTGTACAGTAAAAAAAATTCACACGATGTGTAGAGGAAATGTTTATTCTCACTGTCAACAACCAATTATAAGTTGCTTTAAGATTTCATTCAGGCTGAACCACACTATTATTGCTGACAATAATATAACCAAGCTTTGCTGAGTGAAATGTTTCAAATTCAAGTGTAGAGATACAGTCTATATAGCAAGTAAGTCTACATCTACACTACAAGCTAGAGGCGGGATTCCCAGCTCACATATATATACTCATGCTAACGTGGTGAGAACTAGAGGCAGTGTAAATAGTAGCATGGTCGGGATGGCACAGGAAGCAGCAGCAGGGCCTAGCCTAGCCAAGTACATACCACCGGGCTCAGGCAGGTTCGTACTCGGCATGCTGCCACGGCCTGCGCTACCACAGCTGGACTATTTAGTCCAGGCCTAAGCCTCATGAAGTTAGCACGAGTATGTATGTGTGAGCTGGGAATCTATTTTGCAGTACAGATGTCATCTAAAGTTACAGTATGAACGGTAGGTGTACCCAAGGCAGCATACACTGTACAATAACAGCTGCTTTCAAACATGTAATCAAATCATGCCAGGAGTATTAAACAAGGCTACTAGGAGATTACAATAATAATTTCTCATATTTTAAGGATTTTGGTCACCATTTCTTGAGAATATATTGTAGGAGAAACCATAGAAATTATTCTATACCTAATTTGTATTCTTCAGTTCAAACAACATTTTTTATTAGACATATAGGGTGCACTAAACTGCTCTGTGATGTTTGTCTTGGCAATAACCGTACATTCAACTTCCAGTTTTGCACTTTTGCTAAGCAACCATTCTTAAACTACTGCATGTCTCCATTAATTTCCAAAGCAGATGAGCTGAGAAATCAGACTGACAATATAATAGCACAAGACATTTACTTGGAACTTTACAAACCTATGCTAAAAAGCACTCCCTGCTCCGAAGAACTTATAGTCTGCTGCCACATATACAAGACAAACAAAGATAAGGCTCTCACTTCACAAATGGATTATGGCAGGGCCTGAAACAGCAGAAAGTCTTTTTGGAAGGGAGGTCTCACAGCAGCACAAGCCACACACATCTCCGAGAATGTCAGGGGGACTAGAGGCAGTCATTGCAGCCCCAGCAGTGTTTTGTGCTGGCTAGGGAAAGAGCATGGCCAAGATACCCAGAAGATGCACTGATTCAACACATATCCGGGAGCAGTTTCCATTGGTGGTGTTCCTGTAGGAACCTCAGAGACAAATTAAAAATTCCCACTCCTGACAGAACTTTTGACGGACATCAGTGCCTTCCTCTGGGAATGAATGCCTCTTCTAGCACACCTATGCCCACTGGGGCTGAGGTTTGCAAACTGTACACATAATCCCATCCCACCACTATGCCTCTGGGATGAATCAAGC
The DNA here is from genome assembly GCF_965140285.1 of Lepidochelys kempii. Classification (NCBI taxonomy): domain Eukaryota; kingdom Metazoa; phylum Chordata; order Testudines; family Cheloniidae; genus Lepidochelys; species Lepidochelys kempii. The sequence continues at coordinate 73,156,515 of NC_136388.1, forward strand.
TCACAAGCCCAGGTGCGTTTTGACAACAGTTCATGGGAGAGAAGATACGGCAAGTAGGGGGATGGCAAGGTGGAGAAGGACTCAAAAAGTGGTTATAAAGGTCAAACGTGGAGAAAAGAGAGGGCATTTGGGGATGGAGAAGAAGGATGCTATTCCATGCTCAGGGAGCTCTATGAATCAAGGCATAAAGTGAGGAGTAGGAGGGAGCAGCAGGTAAGAAGTGGGAAGGAGTGATTGGGAGAGTACCTATATATATGCTGGCAGAAGTCTGTAACATAAACCTAGCCTAACAGAACTACCTCTATTAGTTCTATTAGGTATTACCTCTATTAGGTATTTCTGTTAGGCCAGTTCTATGATACAGACTTCTGCCAACACAGCTGTGTTGGTCAGAGTGTGAAGAGGTGTGATCTGCACAGCTACATCGTCATGGCAGAAGCCCTTAAGTGTAGTTGCAGCTATTCTGGCACAGCTAGGTCTTTACCAGTATAGTTTGTTTCACTCATGGGGAGTGGTATTACTTTATCAGTGCAAAGCACAGCTTTACCAGTAGAGCTGTATCAACACTGGGAGTGCTTTGCTGGTTTACTATATATATTACTATACCGGTAAACCCCTGGATCTTAAGAACAATGAAAAATCAATCAGGTTTAGTATACCAGTATTCCTATACCGGTAAACACTTTTAGCATAGCCTTCACCTTAGACACCATTTACATGCCATTTCAGTAGAGTGTACTCAAATAAAGCTGCTGCCAAGTATATTGCATATTTTTAGTATTCAACAAATCCCTATAGTACATTCAGCTGGCAGCTAGTGATGGAGAAACCTCAAAAGTTTCAATTCAGATAAGCATCCAGAATTCTGGATCTTTATCAAAACTTACCTGAATAACTGTGGACATGAAGACATGATGCTTGAAGAATTCAAGCTGAAAATTTCACAAGAATGGGCTTTCTAATGAAATTGCTAGTAATTTCTGGCTCCAGACAGATCACAAATACCATACAGTAGCCTTAGTTACAGTATTCCAATGCTTCCATTTCTGATTAAATCCAGGAAGTATAAAAAAAAATTTTTTTTTAAGTTAACTCAAAAGTTTTAGAATTTCTGCAGAGACATGGCTCAAGTTTGGGTCGAAGGTCATAATCAATACCAATAAATAACTAACATTCAGATAGCATTTTTCAAACATTAACACCAACATCTGACTGGGGAGCCAAAGGCCTCTAGCAGAACAAGAGGAGAGAAACGTCTGGGATTGGTCTGGTCTGGACAGTAGAGATTCATATACTACCACCTCTACTACCACAAGGTCTCAAAGGAATGGGGATTGGCCTTTCCTCCCACTTCAAATGAGGGAGTTGAAAGAGTTGCTGTCATTGCTTCATGATGTGATTCTCTGGTGGGCCCAACTGCATCACTGATTGGCCTGCCATGTGTTCTGTCTCCTGCTGTTTGTTGCCATCTTCATTTGAATTAATCTTGGTATCACATGGGGCATGATCAGCCACACCCTAATGCACATAAACACAGCTACATTCTAAATTCAAACTCAAGAGGCAACAGAGGCCAGCGAAGACAGCTTTCTCTGAAGCCCCTCCCCGTTGTATGACTCCAGGCTCCATTTCTCTCCTCTGCTGCCCAACCTAAGCCTCAACACAAATCAATGGAACTAAGTTCTATTAGGCCCTGGACACCCTATCAGCTTGAACTCAGATCAGTGAGATTTGTTGTTCTTGATCTGTGGTTGCTCGGATGGGTGTTGAGATGTCTCCAAGACTTAAGGTGCCTCCCTGTATTCTGGCCCAAGTCTGTTCAAAGCATTGTGTAAACATTACCTAGTTAATTCTTAACATACCCCTGTGATGTAAATGAAGTTTATTATTTAAATGGTCAAAGACATCTCTTTTAGCAACCCTCTGCTATTAAGCAAACCGAAGATGCTAGAAACCAGAAGGGAGTAAAGTCAGTGAAATGGAGGCATAAGCCCATGACATACACAAATTAAATTTACAATTATATTTAAGATTAATACACAGATAATAGGTTACGTTATGGTCTCAACTTGATCAGTAAGAACTGATAACAGGTAACTTAGGTATTTCTCCTTATTTCATACACACTATGGCCCCAATTCAGCAAAAATCTCTATTTTGTAGTATACTTAAGCAGGTGGTTATCTGCTTTCCTGAGTTGGGGCCTAGGTCTGGAAAAGCTAATGTACAAATTGGCTGCCTTAAAATATGTATTACTAGCCACTTTTTGTAAACTCATTCATCAATAATATAATCAAATAATATTCATGCTACCTCTAGTATAATATATACCTTCTCAGAGCAACACACTCAAAATGTAATAAAATATTCTTGGTATTTTCACTTTATTTTATGGGCAAATTAATAGTTTCCAATATCCTCTGCCAACGTGATTTACTTGTTCATTGCTTTACTACATTTACTGGGCTAGATTTTAATATTTTTTCTAGGTTCTTATAAATATAAAATGTATATTTTTATAAAAATACAAGCAGTTGTGGAGTTAGAAATAAAGGGTGTTTAACATGACAATAATTCGCTATGGGCACATTTGCCCTTGGCTGGAGGAAACATGACAGCTCCTTTTCAATCTTAGCTAATATTGATCTGGCAAACTGCTGCTGTGAATATAAAGCCAGGTCTTTTATTGAGCCAAAAACATGGAACACCCACCTGCACCCATTTGAATTTGGTATGGAACCACCTTGCCAAAATTCCACCAATATGTCACTTAGAGCCATGGAACACATTTTTTAAAAATTATATATAAAATACAGATTAAAGGGCGTAAGCTCTCTTGTAAATAAATGGAATGAATGCAGGCTCCACCAAATTTTATGAATCAACACCTTAAAGAGAGAAACTAGAATTAAATGTTATTACTCAGCTAAGCTACCCAAATTCTATAAAACTAAATAAGGCTCAAAAGGCCTGCAGATGTCCTGAATCAGAACTTGCACTCGGAAAGCCATGGAGGTGGCTTGGGACCTTGTAGAGTGAGCCATAAGGACAGCTGGGGGCAGGATGTTTGTGGACTCATAACATGCCCGGATACACAAGGTGATCCAGGAAGACAGTCTCTGTGCACAGATGGGGAGACCTTTCATTCGTTCTGCTATCACTATGAATAGTTGAGAAGATCTGCAGAATGTAGAAAGCTAAGTCCTCAGGATTTCCAGCGAGTGGAAACACTGTTCTTCTCTATTTGTGTACAGCTTACGGTAGAATACCAGTAAACAGATAGCTTAACTGCAGTAGAACTGTGAGGCAACTTTAGGCAGCTGTACTTTGTCCTCCAATGTGAGGGCCCGGATCTCTGGGACTGTCAAGGTTCCTTCCCCACTCTGAACTCTAGGGTACGGATGTGGGGACCTGCATAAAAGACCCCCTAAGCTTATTCTTACCAGCTTAGGTTAAAAACTTCCCCAAGGTACAAACTTTGCCTTGTTCTTGAACCATATGCTGCCACCACCAAGCGTTTTAAACAAAGAACAGGAAAAGAGACCACTTGGAGACGTCTTCCCACAAAATATCCCCCCCTTTCCTGGGGAAGGCTTGATAAGAATCCTCACCAATTTGTACAAGTGAACACAGACCCAAACCCTTGGATCTTAAGAACAATGAAAAATCAATCAGGTTCTTAAAAGAAGAATTTTAATTAAAGAAAAGGTAAAAGAATCACCTCTGTAAAATCAGGATGGTAAATACCTTATAGGGTAATCAGATTCAAAATATAGAGAATCCCTCTAGGAAAAACCTTAAGTTACAAAAAGACACAAAAACAGGAATATACATTCCATCCAGCACAGCTTATTTTACCAGCCATTAAACAAAAGGAAATCTAATGCATTTCTAGCTGGATTACTTACTAACTTAACAGGAGTTGTAAGGCTGCATTCCTGATCTGTTGCCGGCAAGAGCATCACACAGATAGACAAACCCTTTGTTTCCCCCCCACTCCAGATTTGAAAGTATCTTGTCCCCTCATTGGTCATTTTGGGTCAGGTGCCAGCGAGGTTATCTTAGCTTCTTAACCCTTTACAGGTGAAAGGGTTTTGCCTCTGGCCAGGGGGGATTTTATAGCACTGTATACAGAAAGGTGGCTACCCTTCCCTTTATATTTATGACACGGACTCTTCCGGCTGAAGTGATGGCCACCAGGAAGACCACTTTCCAGGAAAGGTGTAACAATGAGCATGATGCTAAGGGTTCAAATGTGGGCCCCATTAGCTTTGATAGGACGAGGTTCAAGTCACAGGTGGGCGTGGGATCTCTTACCTGTGGGATACACCCTTTACAGACCTTTGAGCAAGCGGATGACCATTTCGTGGGAGCAGTCTTACTGATTGTCCATCTTGCGATGGAAAGCAGAAATGGCCGCCAGGTAGACCTTGACTGATGAGAGGGCTAGGACTTGTTGTTTCAGAAGCAACAGGCACTCCAGATAAGCTGTAGAGATGACTGTAAGGTGGGATCTTTTATGGGGAGCACCGGATAGACAATTGCTTCCATTTCGCAAGGTAGGTGGCTCAGGTGGAGGGCTTCCTACTGTTCGGTAGGACCTCACAGCCATGCTCCAAGCACGCTACTCCTAAAGGTTCAGTCATGGAGCTTGTAGGCCACCAAACGGAGAGTCAAGACTCGGACATAGCAGCTGGCCATGGTCCTGAGAGATCAAGTCCGGGATAATGGAAGCCAAATTGGAGCCTCTACAGGTTTACCGAGAAGAGTGGCAAACCTGTACTATTGGGCCATGCTGATGCTATGAGAATGACTCCCGCGCAGTCTTGTTTGATTTTCACCAGAACCCTGTGAATCAATGGAATAGTAGGAAAGGCGTAGAAAAGGCGACTGATCCATGGCAACAGGAACACCTCTGTGAGGAAGCCCAGGCTGTGGCCTTGTAGGGAGCAGAACTGATGACATTTCCTGTTGATGCGGGTGGCGAACAGGTCTATGAGGGGAGACCCCCCCACTGTCGGAAGATGTCCCTCACAGTGTCTGGTCGGAGAGACCACTTGTGATGAGAGAAGAAGAACCTGCTGAGGTGATCTGCTAGCTGATTCTCGGTTGCCGGGAGGAACGATGCCACTAGATTGATGGACTGAGTGATGCAGAGCTCCCTGAGGCAGATTGCTTCTTGGCACAGGAGGGAAGAACGTGCACTTCCCTGTCTGTTTCTGTAGAACATAGCTATCATATTGTCCATGAGAATAAAAACAGTCCTGCTGTCCATGTGAGGAAGAAACACCTGGCAGGCTAGACGCACTGTCCTGAGCTCCCTGATATTGATATGGAGGGAGAGTTCTTCTTGGGACCAAAGGGCCTAGGTCCTGAGAGACCCAGGTGGGCTCCCCTGCTGAGGCCTGATGCATCGGATACTAGAGACAGGGACTCTCTAGTTGAGGACTTGAGAAGGGTACCCCTGCCTGTACCATGTGGTTGTATAGCTACCAGGTCACTGAGTTGAGGATGTGGGTTGGAACTGTGCACACTGAGTCTAGGTGATGGCAAGTGTCACTTGCATTGTCACATTGTCACTGCAGTGGCCATTGATCTGACCACAGAATCAGCAGCATCCAGAGCCATCTGCAGGGAGGCACAAGCCACAGTTTTCCCTTCCTTAACAAGGGAGGAAAACTCCTGCATGAAGTCCTGTGGGAGAAGGTCTTGAATTTCATCATGGGCTCCCACATATAAAACCATAATGACCCAGCAAGGCTTGCTGGTTTGTTACGCAGAGTTGAAGGCCCCCTGTGGAATATGCCTTCCATCCGAATAGGTCCAGTTTCTTTGGTTCTTTTGTCTTAGGCATAGGAACCATCTGTCCCTGGCAGTCCCTCTCATTGGCAACTGCAACAACCAGGGATCCTGGGGGGGGAGGGAGGGTGAGACAAAAGAAATCCGTACTCCTTGGCCAGTACAAGATACTTGCGCTCTGTGCAGTTTGGTGTCAGAGGGAGAGAGGCAGGGGTTTAACACAGTGCCTTCATCAGTTCCACGATGACATCATGCAGAGGTAGGGCCACTCTAGCAGGTCCCATGGGTGATAAGATGTCCAGCAGGCCATGCACAACCTCCTTGACTACCTCTATTTGGATACCCAAGTTTGAGGCTACCTGCTTTAACATGTCCCGTGTTACGCCTTGTGGTCGTCCTGCGGAAGGAAGACTGCTGGTGTCACTAGTGCCTCATCTGAAGAGGAGGAGGAGGAGGCTAGGACAGCCTGTGGAACTTCCATAGGTTCCTCAGCATCTACCGGGGACCTATGATGCTTGGTACCATGCTCGTTACTGAAGTCTGGATATGGAGCCTCCCTGTGCAGTGCCGGGGGCGCTATCACCTCTGAAACAATGGAGTATGAGCACCTTGAAAGGAAAACCCCCATGGTTTCCAAAAGGGCCACTGTATCATTGGTGGACTCCATAGACCCTATAGCTATGCGCCTGGCAGTACCATGGAAGACGGGGCCGTGGTATGGTATAAATGGCCCAGAGAGCTGTGATGTCAGCTATATTGAGGAGGGGAATAAGACCCGATCTCCAAATCTGACGAAGACTCTGAGCTGTGATGCAGAGACCAGGACAGTGCCACAATGCTCGGTCTCAGAGATGGTCAACGAGGCAATCCTGGGGGGCAAAGTGGCTGAAAACTTGGCCTTTCCCCTAGACAACGGTTGCAGCCCTAGGTGAAATTCAGGGAATGGCTCCCCGCCGCTTGGTGGCACCTGTGGTGCCAAGTCTTGACCCTCCAGGGATCCCGGTACCGGTAGGGTAAGAAGCTCCCTGGCCTCTGTGAATGCCTCGGGAGTTAAAGGCACCATGAACTAGCTGGTGCATCATCTACTCTGTGGTTGTTCCTCTACAGGTGTCCAAGGAGCTTGTTGTGGCTGATGTTATGGTGCCGGAGGAGATGATTGGTCCAGCATGGATCTCGCTTTTTCCCTGTCTCCCTTCGATTTTGATATTGAAGACCTGGTCTTCTCTTGGTGCTTGCAGTGCATCTTCTTAGACTCTTAGATCCGTGCGAAGAGTCCCAGCTCGATGGAGGAGTACTCCAAACCGAAGCTGAAGTGCTTGGTGCTAAGTCCCAGCATGGCTCCGAAGCTGATCTTAAGGCTGCCTCCATGAGGAGGACCCTCAGTCAGGCCTCTCAGTCCTTCTTAGTCCAGGGCCTGAAGTCCCTGCAGATTTGGCAGTGGTCTTTCCTATGATCTTTCCCCAGGCATTTGAGACAGCTCGAGTTGAGGTTGGTCAGGGGCACAGGCTTACTGCAGGCAGCACAGAGCTTGAAACCGAGAGACCAAGGCATGCCCTGGCACTGCGAAGGCGGACAACCCCGCAAGTTAAGTACGGAGGCATATGAGCTTTCTAAAACCTCAAACTACTAAAAACTACTCTAACTACTAACTATAACAACTATTTAGAATAAAACTGGTATGAAAAAACCACTAGGAGAGAACTGCCTAAGTAATGAAGGATTCCAGCCAACCATCACAGGCGGTAAGAAGGAACTGAAGGAGAATGGGGTCGGCAGGCCCTTTTTACCAGTGCCACGTGCCAGAGGGCGCTACAGCCAACTCTACGGATACTGCTAGGGGAAAAATTTCTGGCAACCGTGCTCAGGGCATGCAAACACCTATGTGGGAATGGACATGTGAAAGCAATCAAAGAAGAAAAAGTGTATGACTTAATTGGCTGTAGGTCCAACCAGATATTCAAGCCTAAATTTATTTGAAGACAGACAATGCAGCATCAATGAAAATTTTCTAATTAAAGAAGTCTTTAGTGGGTTTTATGTAAATAATAATATGTAAAGGGGGGGGGGACATCCTAGGATTACATTTTATTATATGCCACTATTACTAACTGTGGGTACAGATGTAAAATATATATTATTAAGTCTTAAGCAATTAGAGCCTATTCTTTCTTTATTTGACCTACTCCCTGTGCAATCCCTTTGCTTTCAATGTCACTACACAGAAAGTAAACAGGGGCAAATGTTGTCATTTAAGGTATGACCTGTATTCTTTTCATTTGCCATGGTGACTAGATTTATATTGGGGAAAGTACTGAATTTGGCCCACTGTCTTTATTCTCCTCTTGATAAGCACAATTCCCTCTGATGCCATGGGAATTACACATGTGTCTTGGGGAGAGAGACTACACTTAATGAGTTACAATTTTGGACAACCTGCTTTCCATTGGCAGGTTTGTACCAAACACTAATACTTGTTATTATTACCAGATATAAAAATTATAAACAAGGAAAAAATGTAGCCCTGAATCTACAGTGGCCAGTATGATTTATGACATCAAAAACTAGTAAGAAGACTAATGTTCTGAAGAGGTTGCTCTTTAAGTTCAGCCTGCATTCCCTTGTACTATGCCCACTCTTAATTACTTCACTTGCAACTGTAAAACTGTTTTAACAGACAAAATTAATTATTTTGAATAATCCTTCTGAAATATTATATGCATTTTAATTGTATACACGCTGTCACTAATTAAAGTTTCCTACCTTTTTGGTGCATTAATTCAGAGATTATATCACTGGCAAGGCAACAATTACAAAAGGTTGTTTACTAAAACTAAAAATAAACTGAAAACATAAATGTACTCTAATAATATATTTAAAGTAATGCTAAAATATTTTGATTGGGGGGTTTTATTAGATATTATTTTCCTACTTTTAAAAATCAATCTCTTTGTTCCTTGAACACATTTCCTGTCAATAAAATGAAAAATGATATAGATTTAGGAGGATAGTGGTCTCAGTGTAGCATCTCTCATATTATTATTCCAGTATCATCTGTTACAAAGTAAGACCAATTCCCACATCTAATTACAAACAGGATTTCAGAGTCATTAAACAAAATACATTTCCATTAGTGCTGCTGTAAGAAGATAGGGGGGAAAAATGAAGATTAGTTCATGCTGCACCTCTGTTTTTCAAGCTTTGAAGATTTAGACCTCTGCACTCTGAGATTATAAATTTGTAAGGGATCGGAAAGGTGACAGACATGTGAAAGCTCTCAATTCTGAACAGTTTAAACATACCATTTGCATTTTGTCATTGGTCTATCTTGTGCTCCATTTAGTTCTGATAGAAAATATAGCAAGAACCCAGAGATGCCTAAAGGTAATTCACTTGGGTTTAGGGTTCTTTTTAAATAAACATTTTTTGCTTATTTAAACTAAATTTGTTCCAGCAGAATGTAGGTATGAAAACGTAAGATTACTTGTAAGTAATTTTATCTTGATGGAAAAAAATATTATCTGCTATTAAAAATGAGTATAGATTCTTAGAATCCAGGTAAGACTATATAAATCAAGTGAGTAGATTATGCAGTATGTCTAAATGGCTGAAATACAAACTAAGAGGCATATATTCTCCCTCTTCAATGCGTGCATTCAGTTACCATTAATTGTAATGCGTCAATGGAAAAATATACCCCTAGTAATGCCAGTTGAATAAAGTATGCACACAAACATGCTTACACATTATTTAGTGACAACTTTTCTTGCCAAAAGTCTGTCTCAGGTAGTCTCAACATTTTGCTGCCTATATTCTGAGACATATACCAAATTATCTATTTTAGTTAACTGTTGATATATATACATAATTTTTAGCATGTGTGAAATGAGAGCCAACAAACAAACTTTGGGCTTTTTTTCTCCTTTACAAGAAAGGTATGCTGTAGAATGGTTGCAGTATAATAGAATTTCAGTTATACCCTTGTCCACAATTGCATCTCCTTTGTTATTCTTAAAACTATAGTGTCAGTTATTTATATTGTTTGAAGTTGTTTCTCAGTCGGTCCAAATACAGAATTGTTATCTAGTCAGATACTATTACTTTTTGTATTACAAGATGTGCCAACCATATTTTAGGCCCCGATTCAGCACAATAGTTAAGCACACGCCTATTTTTAACAAAGAGAGTAATCCCACTAAAAACAAGAAATCTACTCACATGCTTGAAGATAGGCATGTGCTTAAGTACCTTGCTGAACTGGGGCCTTAATAGAGACACTAAGTTCAGAGTTGACTAAGCGATAAAAGCACTGTAGTGTTTCACAGCTTTACAGATTATATACTCGTTAAATTCTTAGGGCCAAATTCATAGCTATACTGATATAAATCAATGGGGGAATGGAGCAGAATCTGGCTACTGATATTTATTCCAAGAACAAACCTATTTGCAAAATAAATAAATATATTTGCACCTTTCAAGCTAGACTTGAGGTTGCAAGTTTTCGCATATGGGGTTGGGGTCTCTCACAGGCTGACTGAGAACACCAATGAAGCCAGTGATATAAATGCCTACTATGCAGGATCACAAATTGAATATAATACAAAAAACTTGTTCCTTTTACTGGAACCCACATTTATTAGTAGATTCTCCAGGAGGATGATTAATCTGCCAGGCACTCCCTCATTTTTCTTTCCTCCCAAATTCTCATCCCCCTGTTTTCTCAGCAAGTACTTCTAAAAACTCTATTCTTCCTTCCTCAACATTCCTCCAGTTCTCCCACTCCTGAGCTATTCCTCACTCCCCAAAAAGTTCTGCTCCCCACTTTCACAATTCCTTTGGTCACAGTTACAGGTTAAACTGCACCTCTGACCCCTCCTGGTCTCTCCTAGTATACCCCTGTTTAGGTCTCAAGCCTGCGGCCATTACCTGCCTCTTGGGGTTGAATCACATATTTCTCTTACTCTCAGACCAGGGCCTGGTTGCAGTCCACTGGGCATCAACCATGACTTACCTCAGCGGGTCTGACTTATTTCTAGACCCCACAATTCCACAATGATAGTAGTCATCAGTGATCCGACAGCCTCATTAAAGCAATGTATTATTTATTTAGAACGAAAGCATTTCAGAGGAAACATATAAAAACAATAAAACAGACAGTAGGCATATCTAGCTTTTCCCCAAAGCTTACAATTCCCTGGCTCTGGAAAGGCCCAGCTTCTTAGACTCCCTGCACAGAGTATCTCTCTCTCGTTCAGCCTGTCCCCCAAGACAGTTTCTGACCAATGACCCCCACAAATTCTTTTTCTACCCTGAGAAATGCTTTTCAAACTCTTTAGTATTCTTCTGATCTCCATACTCCTAGCTTTGCCAAAATAAGGCTTGCAACTTGTTCGAAACCAGAGTCACGATTCTTGAGACTAACAGCTTGCCCTGCTGCCTTTCAAGTATATGCTTGGGTGTTTTTAGCCTGGGAAGCCACTGTGTCACCTTCATACCCAGAATCCACTGAATTTTTAGTATTTTAGGCATAAAATAAACTTTCCACTGCCCCCAGTATATAATCAGTTCCCCTCACTGGCCAGGACACATACAGTGTTCATAAAACTATTACATACTATCATGCATAACATTATTATATATCATAGCCATAGCTGTCACACCTTCTATCTCAGTTGTCACTCCTATAAGGAATAAAACTTCTCCCTGCAATATTCACTCTACCTGCTGTCTCTCTCCCCATCCCTCCGTCCCACAGGTGAGCACACTCCCTTAAAGCTGTTGTCTGATCTCTACAGTAATCAAAGGCAGCACCACTAGAGGGCGCCAGGCTTAGCAGCTGCCCCTGATGCTCTCTCCCCTCCATCATGTGATCCTGATACACAGGGCAGAACTTCAGCTGGAGGCTTGGACAAGATGGTGTATCCAAAGTGCCTCTATAAAGTGGCAACTTATGTTTTAACTGCCTGTTCACATAATTGGTCTGCCTTTGTTAGGAGTCTGTGGATTGTTGGGTCAGTCATTTGAAAAGCAACCAACTGACAATCTGATATTTACATTTGGTCAATTTCTCTAGCCATTGCTTAGGTGTGCCTCAGTGCAAAGCTCTTTATCTTCTACCAGCAGTTTGGAGTATAAAAAAGCAAGTATCTTCACCAGCCATTGAAACCAATGCAAGTTTTGGTTTCTGATTAATAAACATAGATGTTCCAATTAGTTAGGAGAAAGTTTTAACGCATTTATTTTAAATAAGTTGAAGGAATGTGGAAGTTAGCAGAACATAATTTGAGATCTAGGGCAGTGGTTTTCAAACTTTTTTTTCTGGCGACCCAGTTGAAGAAAATTGTTGATGCCCGTGACCAATGGAGCTGGGGATGAGGAGTTTGGGGTGTGGGAGCGACTCAGGGCTGGGGCAGAGGGTTGGAGTGTGGGGATGAGGGCTGCGGGATGGGGTGCCGAGAACGAGGGGTTCAGGGTGTGGGAGGAGGCTCTGGGCTGAGGAAGGGATTTGGGGTGGGAGGGGGTCAGGGTGTGGGCTGGAGCCGGGGATGAGGGGTTTGGGGTACAGAGGAGGCTCTGGGTTTGTGGGGGCTCAGGGCTGGGGTGCAGGAGAGGGTCAGGGCTCTGGACTTGGGGTGCAGGCTCTGGGGTGGGGCCAGGGATAAGGGGTTTGGGGTGCAGGAGGGGGCTCTGGGTTTGGGGGAGTCAGGGCTGGGCTAGGGGATTGGGGCACGGGTTTGGGGCATAGTCTTACCTCCAGCGGCTCCTGGTCAGAGGTGCAGCCGGGGTGCAGAGGCAGGCTTCCAGCCTGTCCTGGCACCGCAGACCATGCTGTGCCCCAGAAGCGGCCAGCAGCAGGTCTGGCTCCTAGCTGGAGGCACGCAAGCAGCTCCGTGCAGCTCTCACCTGCAGGCACCACCACACCCTCTCCCATTGGCTGGCAACCGGCCAATGGGAGTGCGGAGCCAGTGCTCGGGCAGCATGCAGAGCTCCGCGGGCCCCCCGCCCCACGTAGGAGCTGGACCTGCTGCTGGCTGCTTCCGGGGAGCAGCGCAGTGTTGGAACAGGTAGGCACTAGCCTGCCTTAGCCGGGCAGCACCGCCAACAAGACTTTTAATGGCCCAGTCAGCGGTGCTGACCAGAGACACTGCGACACAGTGCCTTACATTCCGTGATCCAGTACTGGGTCGCAACACACAGTTTGAAAACTACTGATCTAGGGTGTCAGGAGTCAAACAAAGGTTTAATTTGGGTAAGATGGTGTGGAGAAGTAGCTTAGACTCTCTTATTTCAAGACTGTACACAAATTATTTTAGGCTTAAGGATAATTAATACAAATGAAATTCAAACCTGGTTCTCTTTACAACTGATCCTAAAAATACCAATACAATATCTGACTGGTCATAGAAAATAATCTCAAAAACATTCATGTTTTTTTTAAAGAAAATTATCCCCTTTGAGATAAAGACACTTTGTTCATATAATATGAATGTGTAAAAAATACCTGATTTAACAACAGAAAAGAACTGACTTCATGAAACCTTCATGGCATTCAAAAAGATAAAAACAAATTCTGTTCTTTGGTCTTGTCATCTTTACTGTTACAATAAAATAACAGCTTAGGCATCCCCCTTTTTAGAATAAAAGACCTACCTCTTTTGACTTTTCAAGCACTTGAAAATTTAAAAGAGAAAGCCTAAAAATGCTGACCATGTAATAGCTGGGTATTCATGGTAGGTGTAGAACATGAAAGGTTACAATATGGATCTGTGCCTACGCATTTCTTTTCAACTTGAGCAGCATCCTCCTGCTTCTGCTAACTCGGCAATCATACAGCTGACAGATTTCTGCGTTTTCTAAATAATGCATGGGATTTTCTTTTAACATGTCAGTGCAAAAATATCAATTCTGCCCCTGTGTCGTTTGTGATGCTGATTTTCCTTGACAGCATTCCATTAAACCAATGAGTTTTCTCCCTCCTGATGGTTCCTTAAATATTCCTCTGAGTGATGTATTTGTGGTTTTTTAAACAGATTGTGAAGGATGTTTGCATTTATGAGAAACCTGCATGGCAGGTACTGCAAAAAAAAGGAAACACTTTTTCCCCACAAACACACCTATTTCTGACTCCTCAAATGCCAAAAGGTATGTGGAGAGGGTGTGGGGGGAGAATTTTTAGTTTTCTGCTTACCTAATTTATTTTGTTCTCTGGAAATTAAGCAACAACAGAGTCTACATTCAGAACAACATTTGCACTTCCTAAGGAAATACCATTGAAACACTTAGTACTGTCTGATATCACTCCTGGGAAAGCAAAAAAAGCATTTATGCGTGTTAACTCCAAAAGCCAGCAAAGGGAAAACAACTAGTTTATCCTTTGCATAGTAGTTTATACAAACAGGTACTGTCACTGATACTTCTTGATTATGCCACTGTGGTACATAGTATACTTAAAGGATAACAGAATAATGCCAGCTGTACTGTATTTTTGCACCCTCTCATTTATATTTTCCACTTAATCTACTGTCCCATATACTTTAGCTCTGGATCACCTGTAGAAAAGAACTTCAGTTTCACTGTGAAAACTACTATGATTCAAATCAGTTTCAGGTTCCCCTAGTCAATGATATGTTAGTTTTCCAAAATCCACCTCAGCCTAATATTAGGATTGTATGATTATCAAATATATGATTTTATAACCACTTTTGTCCATCCAGAGAAGTTTTATATTGTTTGCCTTGTTTCTGTAGGACAGCAAAATGGCTCTTTTGGCTTGGCTGTGGCAATCTGCACTCAGCTGACAGAGCTAGGTTCAGCTGTGAACTTTGAACTCTTGCTCTTTTGCTCTTATTCATTCTCTGGAGTGGGAGGAGTAGGAAAGGCCATACCACTTACACTGCACCTATTACCAAACAGTCTTTGGAGCATTACTAGCATTAGTCATGTTAACTCTTCAGAATCTTGCCAGTTCCCAAATGACTGGTAAATTGACTGATCTTCAAGGATTATATAGAACAATTGAGGAGGAGGAGGAGGAAAATAAGATTAAGAAAGATGCAATAAAAAAAACCCTCTAAATTTATGTTTCCAAGTAAACATGCAGCTCTCAAACACTTTGTTACAGTAAAAAACTCAAAGGAAACAAAAAAAACCTCAGCTGCTGTATAACTATATTTCTGATTTGACAGCTACAATTATAATCATTCAGGCATCTATTTCCCACAAATACTCCACAGCCATAACCTTTAGTGATTAATTATAAAGTTCCAGGAACAATAGTACATGGACTAATTTCCTAAAACAATAAAAGACAGGATTTCTCATTTGGAGCTAAATGAAACACGAACAGGTTGTTATGCATGCTGAAATCTAGATGCAGAGTCATGTTGCAGCCATTACAGAAGCTATTAAACGCAACCTTGAATCAAAGAAACTGTAGGTCTGTCTCCTAAAATAAAATAAAATGTTTTTCCTCCTATAAGATGCTTTTGACTTCTTTTTTCCACTTTGTGAGTAAAAAAAAAAAAAACCAACAACTTTCAGAATCCAATTTTCTTTCTCATTCTGCACCATCATTTTATTTTTTAGTAGTAATTTAAACAGAAACAATTTAGGTGAAAACAAACTTTTGAAAAAGCTTCCTATGCAAATATAATTATTATGAGGTGATTTCATAGTTTCACAATACCCATAAATGAATCAAAGTTATAAAGTGTGTACTAACTCCTGATCTAAATGACAACCTTTTTTCAACTGTTAAGCCCCCACTCTGATCATTTAATGAAGTTTAGAGTTTCCATGCATAAATGGGTGAAAGTTTGATGAGTAGTCTGTTGCTTTGTACAGTAAAATCAGTAGTTGCTGATCTGGTGCCCTCTAGGAAAGTTCTATATTCCTACACATATTTCTCTTGACTTAAGATATAAACTTATTTTCTGCACTACCTGTCCTTTAACAATAATCGTTCCGACAGTGAAAGATCAGACAGGCTTTATACAAATAAGAATATTACAGAGATTAGGAAAAATAAAAATTGTGATTTTTATTGTATTTGTTTTCTTTTAACAATGGATATTTTATTTTTCATCATGGAACAACTTTAGGGCCCAATCCTGCAAATATGCACTTGAGCAACTTTACCCAGTGAGACTAGAGATCTAAATAAAATGTTTGCACTTTTAATTTTCTCTTTCATTTGATGGGATTTTATGCAACCACAATGGTATTACTGAATTTGCAATAAATTCAAGGACAAGAAAAACAGTCCTTTCACCATATGTACCTAAGCCCCAATCTCCAGCAAAAGTCAATGGAAATCTTTCCAATTATTTCAATGAGTGCTGAATCAGTTCCAGAATGCAGAGAATCTCACATGATACAGAGAGTCTCTCATTCATACATACAGTATCCTCAGCATACTTTGGGAATACTTACATGATGGTCGCTCAGAAAACCTGACCATTAGGTAAACAAAATAATGTTAACTCTGTACTTGAAATATTCCCTAGTGTTCCTATCGTAAGAATATCAAATATTGCAAATGCACGGCTGGTAGCTCTGCCTATTATTAAGGTTGCCTGACACTTTCCATTGTAAGGTCCTGTTTTCAGTTGCTTATAGCTTTGCCAAACTAACTGCTCAGGCTGAAATTTTACATGCCAGGTGGCTACCTCAGGTTGATTTTTTTTTTTTGAAAATTTCAGTCAAAACAGTTAAGCCATTTTGAGCAAAAAAGGTGTGCGCTTTTTGCCATTGCCATGGAATCTGCCACAAATTGGCCAAGTTATAAGCGTTTGAAAAAATCAGAGTTTGCACA
The DNA here is from genome assembly GCF_965140285.1 of Lepidochelys kempii. Classification (NCBI taxonomy): domain Eukaryota; kingdom Metazoa; phylum Chordata; order Testudines; family Cheloniidae; genus Lepidochelys; species Lepidochelys kempii. Next base: position 73,173,124 of record NC_136388.1, read on the forward strand.
TGCTCAATAGAGACTTACTGGAGTTTAACAGCTAAAATCTCTGAAGATTACATCCTCACTGAGCATGCTCAATCCTCTCACACCTCCTAGTGCTGACCAGATTGTGCATGCATCATCCCCACAGGACAACTTAGTATGCTCCATCCTTTCACAGCTCTTATGTGTAACAGAACTGCATATGTACCATCCCTACAGAGTCACTGAGCATGCTCCAGCCAGGGCTATAGGGGAGAAGCCAGACTTTCCCTACCATAGCTGCGTCCAGCTACAGTGTGGCTGACTGTTGGAACTGAGGGCAGGAAGCCTGACACTCCTGATAGCACCCAGGCAGTTTGGAAGAGGAAGATGCCCAATTCAAAAACAGCCAGACAACAATGTTGTGGTGGAGAGCCAGGAGAGTAGATTGGGACAAGGGAGCTTGGGGTGGCAGAGACTAGGACTGGAGGCTGGCAGGGGATGGACACTTGAACTAGCTGGAATCGGGAACTAGGGATGGAAACAGGGAGTAGGGAGGACACTAAGATAGGATGAGGAACTGGGGCAGAGTGGGACTGGCAGGGCAAGGAAGAATCAGTGGGGCAGGGGAGAAGACAGATCTGATAAGGAGCCAGGTGGTGGTGGGGAACTGGTACTGGAGGGGCAAAGATCTAGGGGAGGAATGGATATGGACACTGGATGAGAAAACTGGGGAGAGAGACTGGGACTTGGGACCTGTGGGGATGGATAACGTGATGGGGAGGGCATCTGAGGGAGACAGATCAAGGAATGAGAATGAGTAGGGAATGAAACTGGGAGTGGGTGGAAGATTGGAGGGAGGCTAGGACTTCCTGGGAAAGGAGACTGGGATCAGAAGCCTGAGGCCTGGAGACTGGGACTAGCAAGGTAAGGTGTATAGGAGTGGGACAAGGACCCAGAGGTGGCGAAGAGACAGGACAGAGGCTGAGACAGGTTAAAGAGGATGCGGTAGAAGTGGTCAAGTTTGGGAGGAATGGGCAGAGTCTGTACCCACTAAGAAACACTTTCCTCCACAGCCTGAAATGGAACCCAAGATACTAGAGCCTGATGGTTCCTCTGCCAGCAAATATTTTTGAAACCTAAAACCAGTTGGAAATTTTTTGTCAAAACAGAAAAAAAAATGTTTTGACAAAACAAAATTTTTTTTTTTTTTGCAAAATTGCATTGATTTTAATGAAATTTCTGGCAGAAAAAAGTTTGAAATGTGAAATTTTTCGTTTCAGAAAACTTTAGGAAAAATTTCAATTCAGAATCACTAAGGGCAGGTGCTACTTATGACTGTTTGAAGCATCGTATTTGCTAGACCAAAGTGTCTCCTCTTTGTGGTGTTGTAGCTCCACAAAGTTCAATACACAAATGGATTCATCTTATTCTATGTTCCTTGAGATGTCCTGAGAATAATTCCTCAATATTCCTGACACAAACACTTTGATCTAGAAAATAAGATAGCACACACTATTCTAATTAAAAGAACAGCTGTTTTCAATACCCTAGAAAAATTATTTCAGGCTTACACTAGGAAAAAAATTCAAAGTTATTTTTTTTCCAGAAATTAAATTACAATTTTTTTCCAAATGAAATTTTTCAAAACAGATTTTTTTTCCCATTTTGCAGGAAGTGTCAACATTTGATTTTCTGAATTTGAAATGAATTTTTTTTTAAATGTCAGAATTTCCGACAAAATGGAAATTCCAAATTTCATAGGTTATAAGGTCAGAAGGGACTATTGTGATATCTTGTCTCACCTCCTTTATAACACAGCCCATAGGACTTTCCTCCACTAACTCCTATTTGAACTAAAGCATATCTTTTAGAAAAACATCAGATCTTGCTTTTAAAATTGCCATTCACGGAGAATCCACCACAATCCTTGCTAAGTTGTTCCAACTGTTAATTACCAACACAGTTAAAATGTTTTAGCTTATTTGGAGTCTGAATTTGTCTAGCTTCAACTTACAGCCATTATACCTTTGTCAGTCTACTTACTCCATGTAAGTACTTATAGGCTATAATAAATCACGCCTTAACCTTCTCTTTATTAATCTAAATACAGTGAGCTCCATGAGTTTATCACTATATAACATATTTTCCAATCCTTCAACAGCTTTAGAGAGTGTCATCTCCCATAGTTTTTAGTCCACATACAGGATAACAATCTTTGCTGCTACAATTTACTCTGTTAGCTCAAGAGGAAGATGTCGGTGCAATGGATCTCAAGGTTCCAGCCCTCCTCAAGAATCAAGTGGGTATCAATATGATGCTACGTGACAAAATTTGTTTCATCAGTTTTTTTTTTTTTTTAACAAAACTAGGAAATTACACACACAAAACTCCACATTAAAAAGACATTATTAAGGTCTCAAAGTCAAGCACTCAAAAGTTAAGAAATGTCAGATTTAAGGTTGCCTGTACAATCTTAATTCAGCCCTCCTGGGTGCATGCAATATGATACAGTGTTTAATTCTATAATCACACACTACTTTTTCTACCCTACTCTGGCAATGAATCAAGGATGTGTAGTGAAGAAGGCTGTTATTCGTAGTACCCCGGCCTCATTTGTTGCAGCAGTTTGAAAGTGTATATTGAATAAGGGAGGAGACTGCAAGAAGAAAAAGGATGGTCTCATAATTAAGGTAGTTGAATGTCATCCTGAAGAACTCAATTCTATCCATGCCTCTGCCACAGAGTTCCTGTGTGATGCTAGCCAAGTCACTTAAACCAAACTTTTCACATGTGGTGACTAATTGTGGTCCCCATTTTTTTGGATGTCCCACTTAGTCCCTTCAGTCTGATCTACAGAAGTGCTGAGCACTCTCAGATGCAACTGAAGTCAATGAGAGATGTGCTTGGAATAGATGAAGAGCTATGTCAGGGATTGGCAACCTTCGGCCGATCGCAGCTCCCACTGGCTGCGGTTCACTGTTCCAGGCCAATGGGGGCTGCGGGAAGCGGTGAGGCCGAGGGATGCGGGTGCTGCAGGTAAACAAACTGTCCCGGCCTGTCAGTGGATTTCCCTGATGGTCTGCGTGCCAAAGGTTGCCGATCCCTGACCTATATAATGCTAACAACTCAAAAAATCAGGGCTCAGCTAAAATAGTGGATACTTTGGGCCTTAATCTCTATGTGCCTCACTTCCTTGTCTGTAAAATGGGGAAAATACCCACTCATATCTTATCTTAATAACTTCATTAATATTTTGTGAACCACTCAGACACTATAGTGATGAGCACATAAAAAAGCTCATGAAGAAATGAATAATTCTGTCTTCAGAGCAGGGTTTGAACATTGTGCAGTTAAGAAGGCCTGGGGCCACACATTAAACAAAGAGAAAACAAAATATAGAACTGCTGCTAATTACAGTGAGGACTGTCAATTCTGTGCACTGAATGAGGCAGGGAGGCTTAACTCTTGCATTTTCTAACTTCTTAGTTCTTGATTTTGCAACCTGAATAATGTTCTTTTAACATAGTTTCTAGTGTGTAATTTAAGGTAAAATTAGACAATTTTTATAAGGTGACCACTATAATTATAATAATTCTTAAAACTAGCCATGGGGTTTTTCTATGGGAAAATTTCTGCTTAGCCATTAGGGCTGAGATGAAATATTTTTATTTATCAGTTATGTTTTCAATCATACCTCTTAGCAATATATACTCATGAAACCTCACAAATGCAACTGGGTTTGAAATTTGTGGAGAATGTATATGAAGGACACAAATTTAAATGATTATTCAGCGTGCCCTAATTGATATGGGTTCAAAAATGTGAACAAGAAGTAAATATTTTGCATAATGGATTTTTCTGGGAGGAATAGAGGGAGTTAAATGCATGAGTTAAAAGCCCAATTTCTTCAATACAGATGAGCAGACCCAATTCACTTAGCAAAAGATAATGCCACTGTTGGAGAAACTCTGCTTTGTGAATAATTTGTCATGAGTTCAAAGTTATTCCTTTAGAAAATGAGCCTAAGACATCCCAGCTGCTTCTTTATTTGTCTAAAAAATTACCATTTTGATGGTACAACACCTATACACTAAATGCCATTCAAGCAACAAATGCTGTTAGAGTGCATTCTTCTTTTGATACACGTGAGACTTCAACTGATGTCAAGAAGAGTTCTGAGTACTGACAGAGGGAATAATATACAGTACCATTTACATCAGTGATGAAAATAAAAACTGCATTACATTTTAAAGTGGAAAAATAATATATGGAAAGGGGAGAGCTCTTGTTGAAAATAATAGGCCTGAAGAAACATGGCCTTCTGACTGTAGACATTCTAATCTGGCCTGTAGTATCTCCACTACTTCCCTGAGTCTGAAATGAATTCATCTATTCTTATGCTTGCAGTGTCCTGGGAATACTTCCTTTGAATGCTTCCTCTATATTCCTGACAAGGGCTCTGGAATAACCAAAGAGCATACTTTCTTCAAAGAATCCGTCTCAGGTTTTAGCTTCAGCCCAGTGCTTGTTGAGTCAGAACTTTAGGAGTTTAGTTCAGTGCTGTGTGAATATTTATACAGGGCAGACATGCTCAATAACACTATTGGGTTAACTACCTCACTAGTGAATTTCAGTATCTTCATTTAAGGATATCTTCAATTATCTATGATATAACATACACCTCCTGTGTCTCTAATTCATAGCTCTGTGCTGTAAATGGGAAGGCCAGTGTGCTGGAAGGCAGAACTGCAGAGTTTAAGGTAGTAATTTACCACTCCCTCTTTCCCTCTCTCTGATGAATTGTGACTCATCCTGAATTCCAGAAATCGGATTGCTTTGGAAACCTTCTATAATTTACAGGAAAACTCTACACTCAATATTTTTTGTCAACAGAGAAGCCTTTTGTTACTATAAAAAGTATTTAGAGAGGCATTTAGAATTTGATTTTTGCATAAACTGTAACAATCTTAAGCAACATTTCTGAAAAATTAGTGTAAATTACTGTTATGAGCAACATTGGAGAAGTGTGTGAGGTGATTCTTAATTGGTTCTGGGGGTGTGTGACTAACTACAATAGCAACAGCATGACAATACCAGAGAGCCTCTCCTTTTTGCTTTCCATGCCCAAACCATAGGAGGCAGAGCCCTCTTGGGGATTATACAGGAGAAAATATTTACCTGCATTAGAATTGAGCTCTTCATTCTCTGATTCTGTTCCATTTTGGCTTCCACTTCCATGGACGCTATTCATTGCCATAAGCTTCATCTTCTGTAACTTCATTGCCTCAGCCATGGCAGCTGCTGTTAGACCTAGCAAATGTAAATAAATAAATAACTAAATAAATATTGAGCATTCCTTTCTACAATATGAATAAAGCACATTAATACAGTTCACTTCTCTTTGCCAATTACTATAGTGTTATTTTGAACATCACCCTGAAATGGAGCCACTTGGGATATTCCACTATAGCATTTCATTCCACAGCATTTGTGGACTGGATCTAATTTTATTTTTAAAAATTATTTCCTGTTGCTTTGATCACTATCTGCTAATAGAACTGCAAGAAATTCCTGAATATATATAGGTCCTTAATTTCAAAAGCAGGTGGCCAATTAATATCACCACCCCGCCCCTGCCCCCAAAAAAGGCGTGAAAAACACAATTTTGGTATTTTTCCGGTCAGCTATATGGGTATCTGATCCAAACAAAATTTTTGCTGTCCCACTGGAAATGAGACAATGCCATTAAGAGTTCAGGTAACTATAAACTTGACCTCCAATCAGCTCAGGAAAGATGTTACAGTGCTTATCAGCTAAATAGACCCATGAAAATATACAGCATAAATCAGAAAAGGAGTACTTGTGGCACCTTAGAGACTAACCAATTTATTAGAGCATAAGCTTTCGTGAGCTACAGCTCACTTCATCAGATGCATATCGTGGAAACTGCAGCAGACTTTATATATACACAGAGAATATGAACCAATACCTCCTCCCACCCCACTGTCCTGCTGGTAATAGCTTATCTAAAGTGATCATCAGGTGGGCCATTTCCAGCACAAATCCCACCTGATGATCACTTTAGATAAGCTATTACCAGCAGGACAGTGGGGTGGGAGGAGGTATTGGTTCATATTCTCTGTGTATATATAAAGTCTGCTGCAGTTTCCACAATATGCATCTGATGAAGTGAGCTGTAGCTCACGAAAGCTTATGCTCTAATAAATTGGTTAGTCTCTAAGGTGCCACAAGTACTCCTTTTCTTTTTGCGAATACAGACTAACACGGCTGTTACTCTGAAACCTAGCATAAATCAGGTGGCTATGGGAGATTTTCAAATGACTCAGAAGCTACTTTCTCTGCCATATAATCTGAAAGAAAGGGAAATGAGGGGAGGGAGATAGGAGTAGGTCCTGGCCATTGGTGATCATCACTGGTACTGTTTGCAGAGAAGAATGAACCTCAGAAGTTTTGGCATTTTGGCTTAGCTCAGCAACCAGAATGTCAGGTGCTCCTTTAGACCATGTCAAAATTTCCCGAAATACTAATGCCTGCAAAGTTGAGCTGGAAATTTTTTATCTGAAGCAGTTTATCTCCCTAGCAGGAATATAAAGAAAGAGAAAACTCTACAAAGAACTCTACAAATATAATTTATAGTTTTGTTGTTTGTTTAGAGGTTTTTTAGAATCCTAGGCTAAATGGGCTTTTCTGGCTCCCTCTCAAAAGAATATTGTATAACTTGTCCTGTGTCATTTGTTGTGACTCTACACAGTCCCACTATGTTTCAATGGCAGTGGACTGGGATGCTTTATATCAGACATTATCCACAAGTTGTTACAGTTGTTCCACAAAATCACTGAATTACTCTAAACACAAAAAGGGGGAGCGGGTAACGATGTTGCAGTGATGTAGTTAGTTAGAAAATCAGAAACTTTACGAAGAGGTTTTATTTTCATACTTTCATAAGAGTGAAAAGCCTGCAGGGTATAAGGAAACTTTTTTAAAACACCATAACATAGGCTCAAATTAAACCTATACCCAAATTTAAAAAAAAAAGTAAGAGGACCAAAAAAATGCCAATGTTGTTTAGTTGTAGCTAAACAATGGTGTAAAAGAGGAAGTGAGAGGCAAAAAGGCACCCTTTAAAAACTGGAAGACTAATCCTACTGAGGAAAATAGAAAGGAGCATAAACTCTGGGGGGAGGGATAGCTCAGTGGTTTGAGCATTGGCCTGCTAAACTCAGGGTTGTGAGTTCAATCCTTGAGGGGGCCATTTAGGGATCTGGGGAAAAAAATTGGGGATTGGTCCTGCTTTGAGCAGGGGGTTGGACTAGATGACCTCCTGAGGTCCCTTCCAACTCTGATATTCTATGATTCTATGATTCTGGTAAGACTAGTGTAAAAGTATAAGAAAGTAAAAGTAAAAGAAAGGCCAAAAAAGAATTTGAAGAGCAACTAGCAAAAGACTTACGAACAGCAAAAAATGTGAAGTACATCAGAAGCAGGAAGCCCGCCATACAATCTGTGGGGCCATGCATGATCAAGGTGCTAAAGGAGCACTCAAGGAAGACAAGCCCACAGTGGAGAAGCTAAATGAATTCTCTGCATTGGTCTTCACTGCAGAGGATGTGAGGGAGATTCCCGTACCTAAGTCATTCTTTTAGGTGACTGATCTCCCAAATTGACGTGTCAGTAGATCACCAGGGAACAGATGGTATTCACCCAAGAGTTCTGAAGGAACTCGAATATGAAATTGCAGAACCACTAATTGTTGTATGTAACCTATCACTTAAATCAGCTTCTGGATAGCTAACATGAAGCCAAATTTTTAAAAAAGGCTCCAGAGGCAATCATAGCTGGTATGCCTAACTTCAGTACCAGGCAAATTTGTTGAAACTATACTAAAGAACAGAATGATCAGACACATAAATGAACACCCTTTGTTGGAAAAGAGTCAACATGGCTTTTCTGAGGGGAAATCATGCCTCACCAATCTACCAGAATTCTTTGAGGGATCAGCAAACACGTGAACAAGGGAGATCCAGTGGATAAAGTGTACTTGGACCTTAAGAAAGCCTTTGACAAGGTCGCTCAGCAAAAGGCTCTTAAGCAAACTAAGCAGTCATGGGATAAGAAGGAAGGTCCTCTCATGGACCTATAACTGGTTAAAAGACAGAAAACAAAGGGTAGGAATAAATGGTCCATTTTCAGAATGGAGAGAGGTGAATATCAATGTCCCTCAAGGGTCTGTACTGGGACTAGCGCTGTTCAATATCTTCATAAATGATCTGGTAAAAGGGATGAACAGTGAGGTGGCAAAGTTTGCAGATGATACGAAATTACACAAGATAGTTAAGTCCAAAGCAGACTGTGAAGAATTACAAAGGGACCTCATAAAATTGGATGAGTGGGCAAGAAAATGGAAGATGAAATTCACAGTTGATAAACATTGGAAAACATAATCCCAACTATCCATACAAAATGATTGGAGTCTAAATTAGCTGTTACCACTCAAGAAAGAGTCATTGGAGTCATTGCGGATAGTTTTCTGAAAACATCTGCTCAATGTGCAACAATAGTCAAAAAAGCTAACAATGTTTGGAACCATTAAGAGAGGGATAAATAATAAGACAGTAAATACCATAATGCTAGTATTTAAATCCATGGTACACCCACACCTTGAATACTGCATGCAGTTCTGGTCACCCCATCTCAAAAAAGATATATTAGAATTGGAAAAGGTACAGAGAAGGGCAACAAAAATGGTTTAGGGTATGGAACAGCTTCCATATGAGGAGAGACTTAAAAGATTGATATTGTTCATTTTAGAAAAGAGAGACCGCGGGGAGGTGGGAAGGGAGGATATGACAGAGGTCAATAAAGATCACAAAAGGTGTGGAGAAAGTGAATAAAGAAATATTATTTACCCCTTCACATTATGCAAGAACCATGAGTCACTCAATGAAATTAATAGGCAGCAGGTTTAAAACAAACAAAAGGAAGAACTTTTTCACACAACACATAGTCAACCTACCGAATCCATTGCCAGGAGATGTTGTAAAGGCCAAAATTATAACTGGCTTTAAAAAAGAATTAGATAAGTTCATGAAGGATAAGTCCATCAATGGCTATTAGCTAAAATGGTCAGGGATGCAATCCCAGGCTCTGGATGACCCTAAGCCTCTGACGGTCAGATGCTGGGAGTGAACGATAGGGGATGGATCACTTGATAATTGCCCTGTTCTGTTCATTTCCTTTGAAGCCTCTGGCACAGGCCATTATTGGGAGACAGGATTGGACTAGATGGATCATTGGTCTGATCCAGCATCACCATCCTCGTGTTTTATTTTATGTTCTAATGCTGTATCATGAGCTGGGAAAACATGACCCAAAAAAGAATGAAATGTGTTGTTTCTGGAAATTATGCTTTATTGAGACTTTAGGCACTGACTTCACTGCACTAATATATATCACAGACTTTATTTTTATGGTCAGACCTCCATAAACCAAAAGTAAAGATGACTTTATTTTAAAAGTTGTTGTATATGAACTTGATACCTAACCAGGGGTTGTGCTTTTCGGACTAGTTCCTTATATAGGTTTCACAAGAGTTCTCACTATTGTAGTTTGGCTTAAGTAAGCAAACACCCAATAAAATTAAACTGAATTCTTTGTTCCTGATGTTCTTTTCAAATAATTTTACACTGATATGGCTCACCTGACTTCAGTGAAGTTACTCCTGATTTACATAAGTTATGGGTTCAGAATGAAGCCAGTTATCTAAGCAAACTGATAAACCACTCTCCTCCATAGTTAGTTGCTTCTCTCCATTTACTCACTTCTCTATTCCAAAATCTACTGAACATCACCTGTACTAGATTGGCATCTGTTTCATAATCCTGTCACTTACATCTGAAACAGATACACATTAGACCACTACTCCAGCTGTCACGTGCAATCTCACTTTAAATGCAAAACAGTTAAACACACTTTTTTTGGTTCTACTTTTGCAAATGCTGAATGTTAATCACTCAAATGTGAGTCAGAGGGTCATAATACTTCCACTTTTGTTGCTACAACTCCTCAGATCAATATTACTGGTACAATCCCAAAACCACCCCCAACAGACACTGGAGAAATTCAGTGTCATTACTTTCAGGCATTTTTCAGCTCCCTAACTAGGCATTTATGCCATGAGGATAAAAGCCAAAAATAACAATATGGCAGAAATCTATGTTGTGACATCTGCCACACAAGTGTCACTCTAAGCAAGAAGGTTGGGCATCTGGGAGTTTCAGTGTTCAAACTGTATAGGATAAAAAACAATTAGCCCTAGTGCAAAAAGACTATGCCTTAAAAAGCTTGGGCAGCCTGGCTAACAGTTAAAGAGTTGAAGCAAGCCCATCCCATGCCATTTTGAAGTTAAAAAGTACCACTGAGGTCCTTAGGCTCCCATTTGGTCATCCCCGACTCTATATCATTTATTATCAGCACTGCAGTAGTGCCTAGGAGCTTCAGTCATGGACCAGGGCACCATTATGCTAAGTGCTGTACAAACAATGTATTTAGTTCTGTAGCTTTCCTGAGTTAAAAAATCGGGAGCAATACACAAGGCATAGACAGCACAAATTTCTGGTTCCAAGCAAGTGACATAGATTGAAATGATGGAAAACCCAGCGTACAACAAATAACCCATTTGCACAGGCTTCAACCAGGAACATTGCAGAGCTGATCTATGAACCGACGTTCCCATTTAATTTGGTTCCAGCTAACTATTCGTAAAATTCATAGCTGCAGCTGATTCAACTCTTGCTAGCTGTGGCACAAAACGTTCTTCTCCATCTGACTTGCCCACCATTCAGAGTGAATTTAGGAGGCATTTTCCTTGCTATTTGTTGAGGCAGATTATTAGAGGCAGAGGAACCCTATTTAGTACAGCCAGATCTGAGTGCCTCACTTTAAAATAAATACATATATGGAAAACATCCCAGATTATGCACCTGCCCCTCTGATTTACAACTCAGAAGACAAGGCTCACTAGAAAGCCATAGTCTGGCAATTTCCCTGTCTCAGAGACAGCAGCTGCCACAAAATAAAATAAGTACCGACACTCCTGGGAACTTAGAAAGTGATCTGCAATATCACTGATGCAGAGCATCCAAAATGGTTTTGTTTTCTGAGTCAGCTCTAAAAACATGAATCTTGATTACAATTGGATAACTGGAAATGTCAGGGTGTATGCTCATATGGATACACCTATGTTGACTCACTGACAAAATGGCAAATCATCATTCATTTCCATTTCATGATTTATTTGTGTCAGGACACTGTATAGTCTCCCTTCAACAGTGTACATAACCTCTATTATATCGTACATTCATACGTTCTTGAACTAAATCTTCAAATACACAATGATCTATACTGTATATCCTACTGTCAGCATGCAATGAAATGAGATTTTGAAATGGTTTTCTTAGTCTGAATTAAAATACAACATAGCATGGTTTATTTCATGGCCCTGGATGGATTACATATACAATCATATTAAAGCCAGATTTTCTATGGCCCTTGCCTGAGTGTGAGGATGGTACAAGGCATATCCTTCCGCTTGTGCATCCTGCGTAAAAGTCTGAGACTATTCCATTCCCTCCTCCAGGGAGTGCAAAGGCTGCTCCCTCTGGGTAGCCAGAGAGCATATATCAACCAAACTGGGATGGAGAGACTGGCCTACACAGGGCTTTTTGAGGGATAATGTAACATACACACCGTCCCTTTGGACACCAGGGAACTACAGGACGGTTTGTACCAGGCCTGTGACTAAATACCATAATTTAGACTTTATGAAATACCCTTAATAGAATAATAACTAGTTCTTAGATAGTGTTTTTCACCTGTACATTTCAAAGTGCTTTACAAAGGAGGTCAGTATCACTGTCCCCGCATTTTGCAGATGGGGAAACTGAAGCACAGAGTGGCAACATGACTTGCCCAATGTCACCCAATAGGCCAGTGGCAGAGCTGGAAAGAACGCAAAAGAAGACATACTGAACCAAAGTTCAGTTACACCCTTGCAATGCCACTGACATAGATGAAGTAGCTCAACTACAGATGAAGGCAGATTTGCCCACACATATATAACGCATATCCAGTCGCTGAAAACCAGATTCAGACAGTTAACAGGACAGAGGACTAAGTCAGTTCCTACAGAGAGAGTTCCAAGGTGATAGAATGTATCTAAGTAATCCTGTGCTCTAAGTAAAGCTATTTTTTCACTTTCCTAATTAGTTATACTGTGCCCATCTCTTCATATTAGTCTGAAAGCTTTTCTGTCAAAACCGTGAACAAGGAAATTAACTAAAGGGGAGCTATGAGTAATAAAATCTTAAGGTTTGCAATTAATTAAATGAAATGGTGAGTCAGTGCACTGCAGTATGGTCTTGTATTAAAACAAAAGATTTAATTAAATTAACAGTCAACACATTGCAATTAATAATGTTTAAAAGAAAAAAATTAAAGGCAGTTTTGCTCTGCCATATTATTTCAGTCTAACATTCAAGCACTGTGTATCAGCTTGTTTGTTATTTGCGTTCAAAGCTGCTATGGGTCGAGTATGATGTGCTAAAACAGGAATAATGAAACATCTGGTGGTATGAAATGTTAACATGAGATACCATATTGCAAACAGTAAAAACAGTTCTGAAACATCTTATAAAGTATGCTTTTGAAGATTGTGGGTGATGGGCTTTGCTCAGTTTTTTCCATAAGTAATAAAACAATGCTTACACAGTGCTTTACATTTTCAAAGTGCTCTACAAACATTTACTAATTCATTTTCACATTCAATAATATAAAGTGGAGGCCTCCATGTTGTTAAAACATAGAACCCCTACTTAATGATCACAGGTGATAAAAAAGCTGCTACTACTTAGCACGAGGCTTAAACAAAACCCTAAATAAGAACATTAGAACATTTTGGATCAGAGTCCAAATCCAAGTCCCTGTATTGCAGCTTTTGCCTATCTCTGTTAATTGAATAAACTAGGAACTAATATAAATAAAATTTTAAGCAATAGAGTACATGCTTCTCCTAGGCACTTCTATTCTCAAGGGTGATACAAAAATATCCTGGCTACCATTTCAGACAGGCCACAGAAAAAAATAATCTACCACAGCAAAATAACTTGTGAGAGTGTAAAGGTGGAAGTTAGGGAACAATTGGTCATGGCGGTGGGGGGCTTCTTGCTATGCAAACAATACATTTTGCACAATCTCAGCCACAACCTTCATTTACTACGACAATCAGTACCTAAGGACAGAATCCTAACTTTAGGATAAAGCAGTAGGAAAACACAACCATTAACTCAGTTCATTGTGGACTTGCAAGTCAATAGCAACAGGAATCAATTAAAGAGAATCTGGGATGATTTGGTGTCTCTCAGAATGTATCACTAAGAAGTAACAACAAGAGAAAGCAAAGTGACAGCTAACAGTATTAACTGGGGGGAGAAAACAGATGAGTTAGAGAGCAAATGGCAGAAACAAAACATGCTTGCCTGATTTTACATAAGTGAAAAATAGTAAAAGAATCTAGTGAATTAGAATATATGTCAAACTCCAGATTTTAGGAAAGGAGAAAAATAAAGATGGAATCAGCTACAGATAAAAGGACCTAATTCCACTCATGTTATACCAGCAAACCCAAGGAAGTTTCTCTTGATTTATGCTAGTAACAGGAGAGCAGAATTAGCCCCATTAATTGTTTTCCTTTTATAAATGTCAGTGGAATTATTCCACATTTACACCCATGCAAACGAGAATAGAATTTGGTCCCAAATCTTTTTGAGTAAATCTACAGATTTAATTCACTAGTGTATTGTCTCTTCATTACTAATCTCTTTGTAATAAAGTTTCTCATTATTTTCAAATACTAAATCGAATATATTATAAAATAAAATAACATTTTCAATACAAAATTGAAATACTGGTGCCAAATTCTGGACAGAAATTTGCATATAAACATCAGAAAACCTGCATGCAGCAGCAGCAGTTCTTGGCAGAAGTTGGCTGCTCCATGTTATGCCTCTGCCAGAAAGCTACAGACACGTACAGAAGACTTATGAAGCTGACTCTGAACAGTGGTGGAATGGGTTCATGTGTGTGGTCCACACGTATATTTTTTTTTCACAGGGATACAGGGAAGCTCAGCTCAGTGTCTGTAAAGTACACTGAGACCCTAGGACACATAAAACATGTCATAAAATAAAGATTTCACTTGTAGAACTCAAAGTCCTTCACAAATGTGGTTAAGACATGCCAAGGTCACAAAACAAGTCAGCAGCAGAGCTGGCAACTGAAACCATGTTTCTTCCCTCCCAGACTTATGATGTAGTCCAGTGGTTCCCAAACTTGTTCCGCCGCTTGTGCAGGGAAAGCCCCTGGTGGGCTGGGCTGGTTTGTTTACCTGCCGCGTCCTCAGGTTCGGCCGATCGTGGCTCCCAGCGGGTGAGGTTCGCTGCTCCAGGCCAATGGGAGCTGCTGGAAGTGGCGCGGGCTGAGGGACGTACTGGCCGCCGCTTCTAGCAGCTCCCATTGGTCTGGAGCAGCGAACTGCGGCCAGTGGGAGCCGTGATCGGCTAAACCTGTGGACATGGCAGGTAAACAAACCAGCCTGGCCCGCCAGGGGCCTTCCCTGCACAACCGGCAGAACAAGTTTGGGAACCACTGAATGTAGTCACTGGTCAATGCTGTCTTCTGAAAGCCTCCATAAAAGATAGATAAGTAATATTTACATTAGTATTAACATAAAAGCTAGTATACTAATAAAGTGCCTGGACCAAACAATCCTCCCTATGCAATGCTTGTCATCCAAATCATTCCTTCTGTAAGATGGGATAGAATGAGTCAGTACTTGAGGATGGTGCAAGTAGAACATAGATGAATATAAAATGGAAATTTGCTCAATAACAAAAATGAATTAAAATACATTTCTGTTGTTCCACTTGACACAAGACCCACACTTAAAAAAAAAAGTTTCTCTCTTGTCTTGCTGGGAGAAAAATCCTCTCAAACAGCCGCCAAACTGACTCACTGACTATTATAGAGGAAAAAGTGAAAATGTTTACGCAAAATTCTGATATTTCTGAACTTTTGAGTGCTTGACTTCACAACCTTAATAATGTTCTATTAACATAGTTCTTGTGTGTGTAATTTTCTATGGGTTTAAAAAAATTTTTTTCTATGGGTTTACTGGAAAAAATTCCATCGTGTGGCATATTGACAATGACATGGAGCATCAGAATACCCTTTAGATTCATCACACAAACCTCTGTCACTTGAGCTGATAACAGTAGTTGCCATCCTCTATGAGGACCAGCATTACAGGAGGATGAGACACACACTTTGCCAGTGGGTTTCGCAGATATTTCCTGACAGCCAAGGAATAGTGAGGCTCAGAAATCATGGATTCCATTGAAGGCTCTGGAGGGGAGTGTGCTTTAGTGGGCACAGATTCTTCTGCCTATTCTCCCCAAAGCATGACCCTTTCTGCCCTCTACCCTCCAACATGTCACTATCCCAGTCCTATCTCTTTCCTACCGCTGGTTCCTCATCCCAGTCCTATTATCCTCCACCTTTCAGTCCCAGTCTCCATTCCTCAGCCTTCTCATCCCAGTCCCATCTCCTTGCGCATCAAGTCCTAGTGTAGCCCCTCCAGACTCCCAGTCCCCCAGACTTCCCCCCATCCACTAGCTCCTTTCCCAGTCTCCTTTCCCAGCAAGTCCCAGTTTCTCCCAGCTTGGCTCCTCATCCAATCTCTCTCTCTCCTCCATCCTGGTTTCCAGTGCATTACCCTAACCCATGTTCCCCACTCCCACTGGCTCCCAGTCCCAAGCTCCCTCCGCATGCTCCTCTCCAATCTGAATCTGTGCGTGTGTCTCCATGTGTGTATGTGTCTCCACCCCCACACCCCTGCTCCTTGTCCCAGTCTCTTTGCCCAGTCAATTCCAGTTTTGCCCTCATACCCTGTGTCTTCGTCAGATCTGTCTCAACTCCTCCTTTATTTCCATTCTCCACCAGCCCCACTGGTTCTCAGTTCCAGTCATATTGCTCACCCAGTGCCCCCTCCCTCAGTCATTTGATCTCAGTCTCCCCTTGAACTATTGGCACCCCCTGCCCTGTCTTTTTCCCCCAACCAGGACATGTCTCTTTGCCCAGCCAATCCCACTCTACCCTGGCTTCAGATGCTGTCTCCACCTGGCTCCCCGTTCCAGTCTCCGTCCTCAGCCCGTCCCATTTCCTCCCCACCCAAACTCCCAGCTTCCCCTGCCAGCCTCTAGTCCCAGTTTGGGCTCCCAACCTCAGGCTCTTGTCCCAATCTGCTTGTCCATCCCATTCTTGCAGGTCTGGCTCTTCCGCCCTCTGCACTCAAATGAGTAAGCTTTCCCCATCATTGACAGACAGGCTCTGGGCTATCTGTTCTGCTTCCTAGATCTGGCACAGCCTGCAGCAATCCAGAGCTGTAATTGCAGGTGAAATCCTGCTCAAACCGAGGCTGAAGCATGCTCAGTGTAGACAGAACCTCTGTGGAATCTGTCTGCTAAAATCAAAAAGTCTGTACTAAGAATGTCTGAACTGCAATTTATTCTAACACTTACAATTTGGACAAATTTTCATGGGGATTGTGGTAAATGAATTGGGGGGGAGCTCCCTTTTATGGACACGCAACTAGCCAGTTAGCTATAAAATCCCTGTTAGCAGCTGTTCTCTACTTGCTTTACCTGTAAAGGGTTAAAAAGTCCATAGATAAAAGGAAGGGAATATGCATCTGACCAAAAGAGCCAATGGGAAGGCTAGAACCTTTAAAAATTGGGGAAAAAACTTTCCCTCTGTCTGTCTGTGTTGTTCTCCCAGATAGCATAACTGGGCTAAATTTTAACCGTTTGTGCTGAAACATTAGCAAAAACAGTTAAAATTTGGCCCAGTTATAAGTAACTGAAAGCAGGTTCTTATAATGGAAAATGTCAGGCAACCTTAATAATAAGTAGTTCTACTAGCCCCACTGATAATGTGTTATCACTTTATTTAGAATTGAGTTATGCCACATTCCATAAATTAACCAGGACTTGTTCCCTTGTGTCTAAATGTGAAAATGCATGTATTTTGTTTTTTGAGAAATAGGGAAAAATAATTCCAAATTTGGAAATACTTTATTTTCATTTGTTTTTATTATTTCATTTATACAATTTCTGTAACATAACAGACGAAAGTAAGTTTTACCTCAGAAGGGAAAAAAAGGTATGTATATGTAATGAAATTTTAAAAATACAAGTGCGACAATTTTAAGAATGTGAAAAACAACCTACTTGCTGAAAATTATAAATACACCTAAAGATCTCTGCAAATTTAATCAGTTACCCAACATTACTGCATCTGATGTTGTTTTCAGTTCTCTTGTAGATGTACCATGCAATGCAAAAGGTGCTGCAAGTGAGATATTTCAGACCCTCCCCTGCAGGAAGAACTAAAGGTAGCGGGTCTGTCTGATGCATTGGCCAAAAACAAAAGGACTCAATTTTAACAATAATTATATCAAAACATTGATCCAAGATGTACTGTCAACTATCTGCTTATTATGTGTAGT
This sequence comes from Lepidochelys kempii, assembly GCF_965140285.1. Taxonomy (NCBI): domain Eukaryota; kingdom Metazoa; phylum Chordata; order Testudines; family Cheloniidae; genus Lepidochelys; species Lepidochelys kempii. The sequence goes on from NC_136388.1 coordinate 73,190,720, forward strand.
GATGTATAAAACTTTTAAGGCCTTGATTAATGTTAAAATGAAAAATGATGCTAAAACTCTACAGACGAATACCCAACTACATCTTTTACAGATAGTTTCACATCCTAAAGGTTGACCATATCTTATTACAATCAAAAGTGCAGGTTATAGTATCAGAGGAAAACTAAGAAATCAGAATTACAAAGAATTACAAAGAAGGGTAAGAGGATTATATTGTATTTTTCCTTTGTCCCTCTTATAGCCTCTCTCACGAGAATTGATTAATTTGGTGACATTTTCTGCTCTTTCTACAATCTATGCCATGAGAATGATTTGTCAAGATTGTACTGCTTAATACTTTTAGCATGATGCACTATAGTGACTTTTACCTTATTCTATAATATATGATTGACTGACAGACTGTTCTACAAGTTACAGAAGAGGTAAGCTGAAGAGAGAGAGACTGGCCAGCCAATTAAATTATGTTTTGTTGAAAAGCTCACGCTCATTTTATATAGTTCTTTTATAAACTATTATATACATATTTATTGCAAAAATAATCTGTTAAAAGCTTTAATATAAAACACAAAAATACCAATACTAATTTCATGTAAAAAGTTTGAAACAACATGATGTAAATCCACCATTGGGATTCAGATTTCAGCAAAGAAGAAACAAGTTACACTAATGCATGCAGCTGGTGGTCTTCACAAAGCTGCAATAAGGCCCAGCTCACAAATACTTTGACCTGGGACTACTTTTTTAAAAAAATTAAAGCTTGGTAATTTAGTCTCATCTTCTTGGTAGCAATATACAAAAATAAATTACAATAATAAGGAAAAAATGCTAACTCCTGGGCTCCGAGCATAAATAGAGGTCAAGGCAGAGCACAAAGATGACATTCTCAGCCTCCGAATAGGGAAGCGCATCACTGCCACAGCCCTCTTGACATCCAGTGACAAGATGCATCAGTAGTAATGACTCATTATCCTAGACGGAGAGAAATGAATAGGGTGGAAGTCCCTTGATGTAAGCACTGGGGCCCAGACAAGAGTATTGGATTCTGAACTGGGAAAACATTCCCAAAGTGCAGTCTGTGACTTTGTCAGGTTAATCTTAAAAACAGCTTTATAGCAATATACTCTGCTATCAGAAAATTTTCTCATGGGAACTGTATGTCACTGGTTTGTGCTTTTGATGTCAGGATTCACTTGTCCTTCTTAGAATAATTTTGATTAACGAAAATTTCAAATTATGTGATTAATAAATTCCACAAGACTAGCCACTCTGAATTTATTTTTCCTTTACAGTCTAGAACCCCATTATAATATGATATAGTAAAGAGAAATGCATGTTCTTGCATGTGAGATTAGATTTAACTGTTGTGAATCCTTCCTCCACGTTTATTCCTTTGCTATTAAATCCATGTCTGTGATTTTAAATCACTTGTCTGTAAGCTACAGTGATGGACAAACCTCTAAAGTTTTGGAGGTCTTTTCAGTAAAGCACCAAAAAGTGTAAAAGTTTATCTGGTGTTGACGCAAACCTCTTCAGTATGCAAAATTAATTAGGCTGGAAATCTTGTGAGAATATTGAAACGTTTGTGTAAAATTTCAAGCTATTTCCTGCTTCTAATAGGACTGGAAATACTGTGAAGATAGTTTTTTGCAATAGATGGAATAGCTCCATTGTCTAACAATCAGGTCTCTCAAGCCACAGCTTAAAATACTGCACGTGTGCTTCTTGTGAGGTAAATACTGAGTTCCATGAAGCCCATGTGAGAGATCTCAAATAAAGCCTTAAAACCAAGGTCCATCTCTGCATGGGTATTAATGGTTAGATTTTCAAAAGTGCTGAGCACTGACATTGACTTCAATGGGAACAGAGTTTGGCTAACGCTGAATGCTTTTGAGACTACAACCTTAAAGCTCCCATTAGCATTCTCTCTTCCCCAAAGTTTCCTAGGGAAAGAAGTCTTTATGTCCACTCCTTCCCCAGCCTCCATTTCATCACCCTGTTTGCTCTGTATAGCAGTGATGAAACTGAGCAAACATTAATTTCACTCTGCTACTTAGAAAAACTATGAGCAGAACGGAGGAATTGGCTCTACCTCTCTGAAGACTCAGGAAGACAATGTCGCAGTGAAGATTACCGTTGTTACTACAAAGGCTAAGAGCAACTTTGTTGTTCAAATGAAAAGTTTAAATACTACAGCAGTTGATGGGTTAAGCACCCATACTCATTAGTGTTACTCACTTTGAGTAGTGACTTAATCCATAAACAGTAAATCAACGGGACTACTTGTAGAGATTAGGTACTCGTTAGCATAAGGTTATTGGAAACTGGGCCCAAGTGAAACTTCCCATCCACCACAGGTGAGTGAACAAGAAGGTTTGATCAGGACACACAGGCAAATGAAGAATAGACACAGAGATGGATTAGAGGCCACAACATTATTAATTTAATATTGGACAGAGCATTATATGCCTTACCTCCCACCCCCTACTATCACCTAACAGGCATTCAACTAGTTCCAGTGTGGTTACAAGGTTCCCATCATATTAGCAATAACTTGAGGTAGATCCTCCTCAAACCCCTAGGGCTCAGCTCACTTCGGAATCCATTAGCCTTCCCCACATGGGAATGTAGAAGGGACCAAGGAGGGACCTCAGCCCTTGAAGACTTCAAGTGTCCTATTCTCCTACAGGCAGAAGGTCCACCAGGGAAATCCTGGGTCTTACTTATTGCTGGATGCTGCTCTTTCAGCCATCATCCACACCGGACATGGCACAAGTTGCAATGAATTCAACAATCTTATCTTTCCCAATATTTAAGTCCTATTCCTTTCAGCCCAGCTATGCCTCCATGATGCTGTGAGGAAGATGAAGAAAAACCACCAGACTGTGGCCAATTTGGCTGAATAGGAAAAATTAGTTCCTAATCTCAAAACAAGCAATTGTTCAGAGCTGCAGCAACCTGAGAAACACAGCTCTTATACTACAACTAACGGGAGAGAATGTGGGCCGGCTGAAGGGCCAACAGGCCCTTTAAAAGCCTGGGAAAGCTTTAAATAAACTGAGAGGTGGGGCAGAGTGGAAGAGAACACGAGAGCCAATCAGCGCCCCCCAGGCTCCCAAACCAGGCCCATGGGAAGCAGAGGGCCCAAGGAGGAGGAAGGGCCCAGTTTTTGCCTCACCAAGTGTCCACTCTTGCCTCGTCTCCCAGGCATTGTCTCATCCCTGCCAGTCCAACCCACAACGCCTCACACTGAGATGGGGGCATTTTCAAGGTATTACAGGTTTTTCCCCCAGTATTGCTGACCAGAATTTGTTGTCCTCCTGTACGCTGTATTATAACTTTGTTGTTGTCTGCTCATCCTCCATTAGTATAATCATTGACTGACTGTCATTATTGTGTTCAGCACTGAACAAAGGAAAATATGATCCTTTCCCCAAAGAGCTTACATTCTAAGGCCTTGTCTACACTTGCAAGTTCGAGAGCATTAAATCAGCCCCAGGCACCCTAACTCCTGAGATGTCCGCACTAGCAAGGCACTTAGAGCGCCTGAACTCCGCGGCTGGAACGCCCCTAATAATTCACCTCCGTGAGAAGCATAGAGCTTTCTGCTCTCGTGCTGAAGGGCTGGGTCGTCAGTGTGATGACGTATTGCATTATTGCGCTGTGATTGGACTCTGGAAATGTCCCATAATCCCTTGAAGTCAAGTAGCCACTCTCGTCATTGTTTTGAACTCGGCTACAGGCATGCGGATATCTCCTTCAAAGCTCCGTTTCTGACAGCCAGCATGCTTCTCTGCTCCGGAACACAAAGCAAACCATTACTGTGGAATGCGTCTGCTGCAGAGGCAGGTGTGTGTGTGTGTGTGAGAGAGAGAGAGAGAGGCGGGGGGGTGGAGGCTGATTTCAAGGTTTCCCCCTCCCTCTGCCGCTGTTTGAACTTACAAGACAGCATGCTGGTACACTCTCTGCCCCCCAGTACACACTGTCTCTCCCCCCATATACATACAACACACTCCCTGTCACACTCCACCCCCCCTCCCGCATCTGAAAAGCGGCTGGCAATCTAGTAGGATGCCCTGGAACAATGGGATTGGGAAACGTGCATCATCTGATGCTGTGCCTACCCCATTAGACATTGCAAACCCTTCCCAAAGCATGCTGCGGCCACTTGCACACTGGGATAGCTACCACAATGCTCTGCTCTCCGTGGCGTTGCTTGCAAGAACTACTAATGTGGACATGCTCCACAGTCACAAGGAGCACAGTGTGAACACACAGCAGCACTTTTCCTGCTGCTGTCTCTGAGGGCTGGTTTAACTCCCTGCGCTCAACATATGCATGTGTAGACATAGCCTAAGTCTCTACTGCAGAGAAAGCTATATGAAAGAAGACATTTTTTTTCATTTGTGATATCCGAATTATTTGAGTTGCAAAAGACTCATGACAGAAGCCCTCCACTACGATTTCATTTAATTTGGAACTCAAATAGAAGAAGAAAAAGATAGTGACTATTCTTCTACAACTTTTAAATGGAAAGCACAGAAGAAATACAGGCTAAATCCTTTGTATGTTCAATAACTGAAGAGTAGTTTTCTGTGCAAAGACTTTCAAAAGGTGCTAGGTACACTGCTGATGAAACTACACTGAAAAACTTGCAGTGCTACTCTTCTCTAGACGTACTGTAGTAACTCAAGTTCTCTCATATGGTTTCTTCTACCTTCAGCCTACAGTATTTTCAACAGCAAAACATAATTAAGGGGCTATATACTGCCAATCATATTGCCATTACAACCATTTCTTCACACCACTACCACAGTTTGACAAGATGTAGGAGAATCATATCACTGACATTTTTCTAAATCAACACAAACTTCTGCAATATAAAACAATTAAAAAATCATCTGAAATCTTGTTTTCAAAAGTATTTGCACGTTTAATTTTACTATTAAATATTCCATATGATAATATGGACTTTTTATTTGATAATATTTAGCAACATTCATTTACAACAACATTAACTGAAATATAATGTGCATTCCATAGTTACAATGGATCTGTATAATATTGACTATTACACTGAATGTGACCAAAGCAACACAGGTCATTCTTACAGATCACGCCACACTGTGCTTTTTACAAACTCCAAATGAGGTGCATCTCTGCTCTCTCTTTAAGAACAAAATACATGACATATATACTGTTCTGTTGCTTTCAGTAGTACTTCTGTGTATCTAGATGGGGATACATTTTTCAGCTTTGTGCTTCTGCCAAATATGGTAAGAGCTTATTTTATATACATGCCTGTAAGAGAGACCTTCTGGAAGCTATTTTCTTGTTTTGTTTTTTTTTGTGTGTCATTCCTTGTGTGTCTCTGTGTCTACGTGTGCGCACCTGCATGCACCTCATTTTGGCGATCTTATGCAGTATCAACTCCTAGCCACTTATTTATCAGAAATAACGGTTACTAAAATTAGCCTCATGTCAAATGTAAACAGTATCTGGCTGAAAACAAAATGCATGCCCCACACAGCTTAGCTAATATCTCTGACCAAAAAGTTCAAGAGTGAGATTTCAGAAATGACTGTATTTATTTAGTAAACGCTTTGATTGTTACTGGAAAGGTGATTGGTTAGGAAGCAATCATATATGCCCCCAAAAGTGCTATTTTTAACCAGAGGGAAGAGGGAAAGAGAATGATGAGGAAACAGACCACATCATGGCATCCAGCACGGTTTCCTGAAAACAGCAAATGACTCCACCCACTGCTATTGAATCCTAGTGATGAGGTAGCCACACCTGCTGCCCACCCACGAAGCACTGCTAGAAAGAGAAAGTGCTAGGGAGGTGAGAGAGGGACAAGGGAGCTGGAAAGAAAAGAGAAAGGAGGAGTCATCTATAGCTGAGGAAGCAGAAAGGAACACAGATGAGATTATGGAGACAGAAGCAGAAGGAGAAAAGTCAAAGTACATACATAAATGCCAACTGGCTGGGAGGACAATAGGAGAAAAAGAATTGTACCTAGAAAAACATAAGGCCACTGATTGGCCACTGGCCAATAATCATAATTCCAGAATCTGTTTTTTCCTCAGGTCAAAAAATAACTATATGTATATATATGGGACAAAGGGAATACCCAGAAGTAAAAAATGCTAACTTTTCAACTATAAAGTTCTCTTACTACATTTTTGTATGGAATGTATACATCTGCAGATTTCCCTCAAACAGTAAAATCCTGCAGATTGGGACGAGGTAATTCTGTGTGGCACCATGTTTGATGGTGGAAGAGTGCTGGAATATTTTGTGCTTCAAAGAAGCAGTAACTCTTTTATCCTATACTGCAACTTGAGGTAGAGAAGAGCATTATTTCTACCCCACCCTGATTCTAGACACTAAAAGTGGTACTTCAGCCAGGAGGTTTCCATGTAACTCAATGGGAACCAATGCCATTGATTTTAACGGGTTCTTAGAGGAATGTTTCAATGTATAATTGTATCATTTTCTTCCCATTTAACATGTTTTTAATTTTTTCCTCCAATATGTATGGTCCAGGAAGGAGATTTATGTAACTGGAAAATGGGGCACACTCAAACTCAATTAGCCAGAGGGCAGAATGATTGTTGGTGGAAAGGTATACTTTCCAAAGTAAGTAGTGATGGAGGGAGTCAGAGCCAAAGAGAAAATATTGATTGGTTCAGCCACTGAGGATTAGAATGCTGAAGTGGAAGGTGCTCCTGTGAAAATACATACAGACTAGTATCCTTTGCGGCTCTCAGCCTATTCTCCACGTTAGTACCATACTCTCTCATATGGTTTGCAACACTTTGCAGTTAGGGACAGCAGCATTTCAGAACATTTGGCGTGCGTCTAAATGAACTGAAAGACATATCACAAGTCAGCTTCATGGCAATAGCAGGCCTCAGACCATATGACATACTTTTCATTTCACTAAAAAGCAGAGCAAGAAATATTGCAATCCCCTCTCACATTCTGGAAAGACCATTTCCATTGGATTACGCTCTCTTGTAGATGGTCTTCTGAAACAGTTAAGTAAAACAACGAACATTTTAAGTAATTTGTATTGAATTACATTGGATTGGTTTAAAAATGAAGAACACTATATCTATCACAAATGAAAAAACCCAACTACATATTGCATTGAATGTAGTCCATTCTTTGTTCTAAGGACATAAAGTCCTCCAGGTGTCAGAAATACACATACATAGAATATTATATTCTGTATTTAGATTCCTGAGTTAGGAGAGAAATGTGTAAAATGTGAAAAATTCCAGAAAACTCCCTCTTGGCTATGTATTTGACAAAGACTCCTGTGCAATCTTCCTCTGTCAGACGTCTAGAATATGCTCCTTTCAGACAGGAGCTTATAAATATGTGGAACATTGGGCTAAAAACTCCTAATTTTTGGTAAAGATGCACTTTTGGTTTGGGAGGACTCTCTCAGCACAGATATGGTACATGTATTGCACTTTTGGAGGATTGCAACAGTCTAATGTACAATATGCTATTTCTCCTCAAGTGCATAGGTCAAATACATCCATACTTTGCTGCTGCACTCATATGGATCTGAGATCACACTGGAGTCCTTGTTATAAATTAAACCAAGAACAAAACTGTACAATCAGCAAATGTGATTTCAAATGTGCCAAATGAGTAAATCACTGTCTTACTTTTCAGAGTGGATTTAGAGTGTCAGTAGGTAACTCAGAGAACAATTTCTTTGTTGATGACATCATGTTACATCCCATTTTGAAGAGCACGACATTATAAGAACCATATTTCAAAGACACAAACTTCAAATCAGAATATAGGACACCAATGTATTATCATTTTAATCCAAGGAAAGTTCAAATAATATGTAGGGTATTCTTGGCCTGATGTTTAATTTTGTTGCACTAATGTAAAACAGTCTCTCACTCTTTAAAATTAATACAGCCAGACTAAATTCTATGAAGGATTATTTCTGGTAATACCCTGTGCTGAAGAGTTGTAAACATTTTAAATTAGTTTGGAGGGCCAGCATTGGTGACAAGTGATAATGATTCTTGTTATCTTTTCATAGCGGAGAGGTTTAAGGCTGCTGTAAGATGTTTTTCCACATTGATATACTGAGTATGGTGTGTGTCTGTGTGTGTGTGTATTAAAAACATTTCTTCGGCATGCATTTAATTTGATTATTATATATTAATGTATATTAACCACCTGCTGATTATTATATTCATCCAGATTTGATAGTTTGTGCAAAAGATGAATACTATTTCTTCCATGCATATTTCTCCTAATTAAATGTTTTTAGACAATCATTGGCCTAGTCCATGTATTTAAATTGCCATAACTGTCACATTATATCAAGAGTTCAGTTTAGTTGGATAGTTATTACAGGTTAATTAACAGTTGATGATTATTCAAATCTAACGGCTGTGTTAAAGATAAATCCAGTGGTTTTAGACTTTTGTATAGTTTTAATAATCAGTTGGTTTAATATACAATTGCTAACTTATGATATCCAAATTAAAAGTGAATCTGAGGCAGTTAGGACATTGCAATTTGCAAGATCCCACAGATGACCGAGAAACATCCTTGTAATCCTGTTCAGGCAATAAAGGATGTAGTACTCACAGCCCAACTTGTTTCTACTTTAAAAACAAAAAACCTCACTCAACTTCTCATACTTAAGAAAAAATTAATCTTCTTCCTGATTAATCAGTAGGCAGCTTTGACTGGTGAAGAGAAAATTGTATTACAAATGAACAGCTACCTGTTATCAAATTACAAGGCATTTTCATCAAAGAACCAAAAATGGCAGCAGATTGACCAGTTAACATGTTTCCACTGACCTGGGGGGATTTTTCCACTTAACAGCCTCTGAAGAATGCTTCCTTTTGACACAAAAATGATTGTCCCATTTAACCAGTCTTCTATCACATATATCAGGGAATCCTATTTACTCACACACTACTGGAACATTAAAACACAATAGTGTGATTGTCCCTGGAAGAAAATTTTAAAGATTGACTTTTTTTCCTTTTTCAGAAAAGGGGCTGAGATCAAAAGCTAACTTTAATAGATGTTTGACTAAGGTCATACTGCTAGGAAATGGAACACTGAAGATGAAAGAGAACAAATAGATTTGGCTTTTGATCTCAGCCAAATCCTTTTGGCATTGTTTAGCTTTTATATAATACTTCAGTTTCAGGTGATATCTTGAGAAAAATGAATTGGCTTTAGTCTTGAGGTTTCAATAGCTTAGTAATAGTTTCATATGTACCAAAGTTTAGGAAAATAGCGTCCTACTTTCTTAACTATTAGGCTAGATTTTTTTTAATAAGATGCAGTCAGGTGAACCCTCACTATAATTGCCAACCCTGTGAATGTGTAAACAAAAGTACTGAAAAGCTAGCAAGTTACATGTTGCATGTAAGAAGCCTGGTTGAATTGTGACATAATTTACAAAGCACATATCCTTTTTAAAGATGCTAGTAAATTATGTACTGTTCTGACTTCACCGAGACCAGGATTTGGCCTTTAGAGAAATATGACATAGGAAACAGAATAGTTCTCATTGCATTTAGAATGATGATACCCTTTTTATTTTAAGCTATTTGGACCATGTTTAAACTTAGAGTAATCTAGTGGTAAGCTGTCAGAGTGAAATTCACCATTGTGCAGAATGCCAGCACAAGATTTTATGCACCAGTTACATCCCATTTAAACCCTAATTTAAGATTAAAGCCCCTGTTGACTTCAGTGGTGCAGAATCAGGACCACTGATCCTCTCATTTAGAGTTTTTAACTTTGTGTGTGTGTGTGTGTGTGCGCGCGCACAGGTGGGAGGAGAAGGCAGCAGGGAAGGGTAGTATTCAGATAAAGGAAATTACACATCTGAGAATTTTACTAAATTATTCCATAATTACAATCTGCTACTTCTTAAAACTACTATAGACCGGGAATTTTGGAAACCCTTATATCTTTCCAGCATTGAACATAAACAAGTTCTAAAGAGAAATATCCTACCAATATTAAATTAGTTCTTTCAAATCCTTTCATAACAGTGCCCATCTCATTTAAAAATAATACTAAACTTGTCAAAATTCTCTAAGCAAAAACTGGGATTATTAAAGAAAATAAAATGGAGTAGCTGGAACTAAAGCTCTTCTATTAAATGAGTATTATTGTTTGAAACTATTTAATGATTGTAAGTAGCAGTTTAAAACAATGTAACAGCCCATACTCCACTATGCAGGACATACAGAGTCATAACTGTTAAAAATTGATTTTGTCATTTATGGTTAATTAAGCTATCATTTCATACATTTTAATAAATGCTATTGATAGTGGCAACAAATCAAGGTTGGAATGGTATATTCAAAGCAAATTATGTGATTTTTTTCTCATATCAATAAGGAGTAACTTGGAGATGACAACATATGCATGGTAATCAGTGATTTAAAAGCAATATATTTCAGATATGTAGTAGTTCTTCCATGCTAAAGATATAGGCTGAAATAAATCACTTTTAGTTTGAAATGGTATTTAATCTCAAAATACAATTGAAAATAAATAATATCTTAAAGTAATAAGTAAATGTAAAGTCATATATTTTTGAAAGACATTTAATTGGAATAATTTATAATGCACCCTGTCGTTATTTAGTCAATGGGCAACTATTTCTTAATATCTACCTTTCAAGTGATTTATTCCTTCATTTCTGTGAAAACGTAAGTCTTCAATGAATGCTCAAATTAGCAACATAAAGTACTCTACATATTTTTATTTTAAAATACAGCATAATCTGAAGAAACTGGCACACATTGTGTTTACAAAATAACGACTAGTTCCCCTTAGCAAGTAGTTTTTTCTATGGATATCCAAACTAATATGTACGGAACCACATACTTTCACAACAGTTTATAAAAGAGAGAGTTAGATAGGGTCAAGGAGTTTGAGGAGACTCAGACTTCAGAGGATGAAAGAGTGGAACCAGTGGTATAAACTGGGGTGGAAACTTTCTGCCTGAAAGTTTCTGCAATTGCTATATCAATTGCTTCCAAAGAATAGTACTGTCTTACAAGCAGCAAGTCAATCAGCAGTATCCTTCTCCTTCAAGCCTGATTCTGCAACCTTCACCCATTTGGGTAGTATTTATGCAGCGAAATAGTTCCTTTGAAGTCAATGAGAGTACTCAGGTGATGGCTACTCTACATGATTAGGGTTGCTGAATCAAACTCTTAGTATGTGTGGTAAAAATCCTATTTTGGGGCCAAATTTACCAGTTAGCTATTGGCCTGAACAAACGATGGGGTGCTTTTCACTAGCCCAAGGAAAGCCTATCCTACCTGGCTCCCAAACCCTTCTCAAACAGCATGATGAGCACCCTACACCATCATTTAGTGACTACTTCTCACTGAAAGAGAGAGAGGGAAAGCTTCTCATTCAGGGAGGAACAAAGAACAGAGGTTTCATAAGGCCTCCTACATTCAAGAGGGAGGAAATGCCCTTTAATTTTATCACCTCCTCCTTAGTAAATGCAAACTTATATCTATCATCCACTTATGTCTTCCCAGGGCTAACAACAATTCTTTTTCAGCTCCTATAAAATCTAATGCTCCTCTCTGAGCCGGAGCTGCTAAAACATACTACCCTTTGAACAAATGCAGCTATTAAGTCATTTTGCTGACTTGCTCAATATGTAATATTATGCTGACTCAAGTTGTGTTACCTTCAACACTTTTCACACCACAGGAATTTAAGATTCTAAAAAAAAATTCTTAGTGGATGTTTTATTCTGTATGGTTCGTGTTTGCAGTTGCCTTTCCCTAAAGAGGAGAATTCTCGATTGACTGTCTTCTGAAACTACTGAGCTGCTGTATATGAGAGGCAGATTCCTTGTTATCGTATCTATGTAGAATTCTGTACAGATGACAAGATACAGTTAAAAATAAATATATCAATACGTTTATATTGTAATAATTAATTTTTATGGTGATCAGGCCCTAAGATCAAATTGTACAGCAAATTATGATAATGACAATGGAAGTAGTTTCCAATTTGACTTTCAAACTTCTGACTACCTACTCTGTTCTCTGGGAAAGGGCAATTTCTACCCACCAGATAATAATTTACTGCTCTAAAAAGCTTCCATTGTTATATGGAATATATGTTATATATATTATCCCCTCCTAATTTTATACCACAAACAAGCTGTATGTCCAAGGAAGGGAGACTCAAAAGACTGTTCAGCTTTTAATTAGAATTAGCAATTTATGATGCTTTCAAAGCATGGTTTCCCACCAACTTTTTTGGGAACTCCTCCTTCTGTTGCCTTGGGTAAATCACTTATCCTCATCTGTGAAATGGTGGTGATACAATTTACTTACCTACTTCAAAAGGTGTGTACTGACAGTTAATTTGCTAATGCTCATAAAGTAACTTGAAAATAAAAAGCACTGTAAGTACTAAGCACCTGGTAGGGGGGAGACTAATATAATTAAATTATTTAAGGCTCTTTTCATCCACACAGAAGGAGCTCTTAATCTTCCTAGAGTAGAATGAAGATCTTGCATTAATTATTTATTTATTACGATGACAGGCAAAAGACAAGAAATTCCATAGAAATAAACAAAATCATGCATTTGTCATCTTTACAACAGAAGACAAACTATACAGGTGAGCACGGCCCACAAATCCTAAAAGTAATCTGGGGAAGAAAGGGATGACTTTCTACACACACCTCCACTCATAAGAGCATCATTCAAAATATGGCAGAAACTTCCTAGTCATCTGCTACCCAACCTCTAGCCATCTAGCCACAAATTGCAGTATATCATTCCTTCCTCCTTTATATTGTGCACATCTCAGAGGATTTCCTTCTTGCTAAAAAAGGAAAGGTATTCAATTCCTCTATAGACAGAATTTATTGTTTTACCTACTCTAGTTCTGCTACTTAGGCAATTTGCAAGATTTGCTGAGCCTGCATGTAGTCCTAAAATCTGTAGACAGACTAGAAAACCCCAATAAACTTAGACCTCATCCTGACGGGTGCAGAGGATGTGTAACTCCATTTTACTGATCAATACTTTAAATATGGAACTTCAAATACTGTCAGGATTTATTACTCTTAATGCACTCTTACTCTTATTACTCTTATGCACTCTTAATGCAGGTGTAACCTGCTGGATCATTCTGAGTGAGTTAGGAGACACCTGTAACAAATATACCTCTTCTCTGAATTATCACTCTTCAGCATCTCAAATCAGTATCAATTTACTCTCCACCAAAGAAGCATATTCAGACATATTAGTGCCTCCCACACTTTTATTCTACACACCTTAAAATGCCCTTACATGCTGACCTACATGGTCATATACTACACATGGAAAAAAAACTGCCTTAAAATAGGATTAGAAGGACTAGAGGCTCAGACAAAGAATATACAAAGAAAATTGATATTTAAACCACTGCAGAAAGTTATTCTGTGAAGTAACAAGTAACAAACCATTTTATTTTGCAGATAATTGATTTCCTGTGAACACATACCGTTGAAACAAAAGTCTGTACAGAAGTTTACCAAACTGGCTACCAAAATATCAAAATCAGTTCTTTATCTATATCATTCTAGATGATCTTTTAGCTTTAACCCCAAGGATTATATATTTAGAGATCATTCGAGTCAATTCAGCTTCCTTCTCTCTATATGTGGTATTTCAGAGAATAGGAATATTTGAAAATACATGAAGTTGAAAATCCTTCCAAGGTGGCTACCTAGATCAGAGGTGGGCAAACTACACCCCGCGGGCCACATCCAGCCCATGGGAACCTCCTGCCCAGCCTCTGAGAGCTCCTAGCCCAGGAGGCTAGCTCCCAGCCCCTCCCCCGCTGTTCCCCATCCCCCGCAGCCTCAGCTCATTGCACCGCTGGCGCAATGCTCTGTGCGGCGGGGCTGCGAGTGCCTGTCCGGCAGCGCAGCTGCAGAGGCACGGACTGACCCAGTGCTCTGTGCTGCGTGGTGACGTGGCTGGCTACAGCCGGGCGGCACGGCTGCCTGTCCTGGTGCTCAGCCAGTGGTGCGCCAGGCAGGGCAGCAAGGGGGCAGGGAGCAGGGTGGGTTGGATAGAGGGCAGGGAGTTGGGGGTGGTGGTCAGTGGGTGGGGGTGTGGATGGGGTCGGGGCGGTCAGAGGGGGCTTGAATGGGGGCAGGGGTCCCAGGGGGCAGTCAGGAAGGAGGGGGGTGGGTTGGATAGGGCAGTGGGGGGCAGTCAGGGGCAGGAGGTCCGGGGGTGGTAGAGGGACGGGGGGACTGGATGGGGCAGGGGTCCTGGGGGGGCTGTCAGGGGACAGGGAACGGGGGGGGTGGATGGGGCAGGAGTCCCGAGGGGGCCATCAGGGAGCGAGAAGCAGGGGGGGTCGGATAGGGTGTGGGGGCCGGGCCACGCCTCGCTGTTTGGGGAGGCAAAGCCTCCCCTAACCAGCCCTCCATACAATTTTGGAAACCTGATGTGGCCTTCAGGCCTAAAATTTTGCCCACCCCTGATCTAGATACTAGCTTTCAACATTATTTTTAGTCTATTTATAGGGCTGAACTACCTCCATCCCTGGAATATTTAATTCTTACGAAACTGCCAATTTTTCCCAGATATTTTTCAATTCGAAATGAGATGGTTATTATTTCCACCAAGAGGATTTTAAAACTCCATGTCCTCAGGATCAATGTCCCTTTATAAGCATTTAAGAAGATGCTATCTATTCCTGCCAAGATATTAGTTTCCTGCCCAAACGCTACAAACCTGGCAAAATTAAATTGGAATCTCTCTCTTCAAAGTTTACTCTTTAGAAAGACCACAATTACATGATATGGTGAATGTACATGATCACCAAGATTCATCTGAAAAGAACCAAAAGAACCCACTGGGCCTCAGGGCCTGGGCCTCAGCTCAACCCTGTATGTCTACGCTGAAAGTTTATAGCCCCGCAGCCTGAGCCCCATGATCGCAAGTCAGCTGACCCGTGCCATGGGTCTTCTATTGTAGTGCAGACATACCCTCAGTGACTGGCCTGCCTCAAGATTGCCTATCTGCAATCTTGTTTATTGTTCATGTTTGAATTTAGATCACCATTATGGGGGCATATTCTACCATGTGCTATAAAGCACACCACAGCTACATGCTAAATACAAACACAAAAGATAGCAGAGAGCAGTCAGGACCAGCTACTGCCCTCACTCATTTCCAATAGCAGGCTCCCCTAAGATGTTCTTTTGGGCCCTGAGCATCCTGCCGGCCAGCCATGATTCACACCCTCAGTTCAACGGGATGTGTGTTTCATCTGTCCCTTCTTTCATGGACAGTCACAGTCTCCATGTCCCAGGGCCTCCTGAGAAATTTCCAGTAGCTTATAGGGCAATATGGAATGAAAACAAATTTCAAAGCCTCAAACCATAAAACAGAATTGTCATCCTCTGGAACATCCAAACCATGTGTTCAGTATTCTAAGCCTTTATATCCATGAGAGAAATTCTAAGGAACTGATTCTACAGACACTACATACACTACATTACACCAAGAAACAACTCGGGTTCTCTCTCTCTCTCTCTCTCTCTCGTTTTTTTGTTTTGTTTTTTTTTAAATTTCAGGTTATTTTTGGCCACAGTAATCTATCTACTTAGAAATAGGGCACAATGTTTTGCTAACATAAGAGGCAAACACACTGAAGGCAAAGGAGCTGCATGCAGTTACACCAGCACAGGATCTGGCCCTGGGATTTTTATGGCATTGCAAATAATTCAGAGTTGTAGTTTTTTCTTTAGGCCTGATTTTGTAAGTGTTCTACTACATCACTTCAAACTTCTAGAAGTTTCTTGTATCTCAGACAGACTTTTGGTTTCGTAATCCTTAATGTGTGGGTCTGTGCAAGAAGAGGAGTTTGTTAAAAGATGGAACTCTGATTATGAAAAAACCACCCCACAAAAAACAAAAAACAAAAGTGAGCTCTGCACATTTTCTAAATAAAGTACGTAAGAATTATGTAGAAATAAGCAAAATAATGTTTTATGAATTAGATCTTCTCTGAAAATAAAAGGACCAGTCCCATCTGCTGGAACAGACAACATGACTGATTTATGCCATGATTATGGAATTATTGATACATATGCTTATATATTATATTTTATAGGGGGCATCAAGGGATCACACCATCTGGTAGACATCAATGATAGCACCTTCTTCTAAAGGCTCGAACAGCCAGATACCAAAATGATCACACAGAGGTTTTATTGTTTTCTTTTAAAATATGGAAATTTTCCAAGGAAAAGAAACAACAATAAAAAAATAGAACGAAACCAAACCCAACTGCTCTAGGAAGCTCTCTTCTCAAAGGAAATGCTGGGAATCATCTATATTATTATGCCAGCAAGGATGATGTTGCTCAGTAGTAATAGAAAATTCTAGACATGGACATGTACTGTACTGCTGCTGTATTTAAACTGAAGATAAACACATTATTCTTCCTAAAAGAGTACTTTGTGTCAGGTAGAACATCAAACACACACATATAAACAATTAAAATTAAATATGATAATTCACTAGCTCCATGAGCAAAATATCATTTTAAATTGTCCTTATCCAAACAACATGGAGATTAGTAACAAAACTTTGAAAAAATAACTCAACTACGCATATATAATGATGGGTTCTAAACTAGCTAAACTAACTAAACTCATGAAAGAGATCTTAGAGTTATCAGGGATAGTTCTCTGAAAACGTCAACTAATTGAGCAACAGTCGTCCAAAAGGCTAACAGAATGTTAGGAACTATTAAAAAAAGAACTAGGTAAGTTCATGGAGGATAGGCGCATCAGTGGCTATTAGCCAAGTCAGGGATACCACCCCATGTGTGCGGTGACTCTAAACTTCTGACTGCTAGCACCTGGGAGGGGAAGACATGATAGGCCGTTCCAACTGCCCTGTTCTGTACACTGCACCTGAAGCTCTTGTATGAGCCTGTGTCAGAGTCAGGATACTGCACTAGATGGACCATTGGTCTGACTCAGTATGGCCATTCTTACATTCTAGAAAAGAGTTTGTGGCTGTATTTTGCTTATTTATTGGTTGAAGAGTTCTGTACAATGTGAAGTTGTACAGAACATAAAACAGTCTAGCAAAAATCATTGTTTACATACAGACATTTAATATGACTCCAAGAATGCTTTTTCCCCCCTCACAATTTCAATTTCTGATTGACAAGCCCTAAGACTGCAAGAGTTAGCTAACTGCAATCCACATTTATTCAATGAAGAGTCTCATTGCTGTTATTAGTTGCTTATTGCTTATATTGCTATTTTAAGGGCTTAAGTGAGACTAAAGGTTACATGGACCTTATGCAGATTCTCTGTCCCGGTTGAACTTCACTCTAACAGATTTTATGGATGCTGGGTCTAGAGCTTCCAGATGCCAGGACTTCTGGAAAGAGTTGATCAAGTTTCATTGTGGAAGAACTGCTTTCCTAGCCATGATCTACAGGACTTCCGTACTTTTGTTGGCCAAGTAGAGTGGGAAATTAACAGACAACAGATATTTATATGAGATTTTTGCCCCCAAATCAAAACAAAATACGAATGGTTTGTAAGGGTCTGCCATAATCTGTTTTAAAAGATAAGAATATACACTTTATTCTCATAATTTTCTCAGCACCAAACTGCCCAAGAGAACAGAAATAATTTTCTAATTAAACATTTAACCAATTAAATCTAACGTCCCTTGAACTCAGATAAAGAAGATTAGTAAATGAAGTTGGTATGAGACATGCTATCATTACCAAGTTATTTCTTAAGTGAACACTCATTGCTGTCTTGGAAATAACCACAACTAGACTCCACTCATTGATGTTTCCTACTGTCTTCACAATCTCTTTGAGGCATTTAAGTAGACATTGCCATCTTTAAGGTATGAGAACTGAATAATCACTTAAATGTTTTCCTGAGCATAAACCATTGTTTTAAACAGTATACCTGAGCACCTTCTAAAATTACATGGATCTACCACATCTTCTAATAAATACTGATATTTAGTTCTCTCTGCTCTTCCCCAGACAGCAGTTCAATATTATTGTGACATAGTGAAGAAATTCCACAATTCTTCTTTTAGTGAAGAAGTGCAGCAACGTATTATGGAAGGCGAAAGGCATGATGGGTCACTACAGAAGTCATCGCTATCCACTGTAGCTAAAGGAGCCTCCAGTTGTAATCAGCCTTTGTGCCACTGGGCCAAGCCTCAGCAGCTGAGAGAATGGGATTGTCCCAGTGCAACGACTCTCCCACTTTAATCAATCTCATGCACACGTCATTCATGCACATCTCTCTTCAAAAGTCCTGTGGCGATGAGGGAGTGGCAAAGCGACAGGTGAAGATGATTCCTGGTAGTTGTAGCCACAAGCCTGCATGCAGGAGACATGGGACATTTGTCGCCCATCCCAACCCAAGGGCAGCAGGGAAGTTCGGCAACACTCCAAGTGACAGAGCAGCCCTTTTTAGGATTGCACTGCTCTCCCTTTGTAAGGGAAGGGGCTAGAAAAAGTGCTTCAAACACTGCCTGCCCAAATTAAATCCATCCAGTTTACCACAGCTGGTGGATCATCCTCAGTGCGGTCTAAAACCAAAGATAACTAAAAAAGCACTAAAGACTGCTCCTTGAAACATCAGGATTATGATAAATAATGACCATACTTCTTGATTCTAAAGAAGAACAGTTCTCCTTTCAAAAGAGCTAGCCTGTACGACACTAACATTGCAGCGCTCTGTGAAACTAGATTGGCAGACAAGGGTATTATTCAACTAAAGCAAGTTGACAGTTTTTCCGATCTCGGCAGCAATATCAGAAATAATCGATTGTTAGCTGCCAGGGAAAAGCGTCATACTTCTGCTATAGCTCCGAAGATGCTCACCAATGACTTTGTCTGCCTGATATGCTCACGAGCATGCGTGTCACACTTTGGACTTCAGAGTAACTCCAGAATCCACAAAAATAGATAGCATGAAAACATCATCGTCGAACTGATGGTCTACACACACACACACACACACACACACACTGAACAGCACTTGGGGATCTTTCAGGATGGAAGGTTCTATGTGAATGCAAGAGATTAACAACAGAATACTTATTTTCAAAATATTTTAAGGATGGTTAAAACAGCAGTATAATGAGATTTAAGGTGGAGATAGAAGCCAGGATGAAAGTTCAGATCAAAATTTCACCAAACCTTAGCAGTGTTCATATTGGAGGATGTGTTCTGCCCCACTTCTACATTGTACAATTTTCATTTAGAGCACATTGGACTGAAAAATAAACAATGAAGTGCCACTAAACATGAAGTTTACATGTACCTAATTAAATCACTGACTTTTTTTTTTAAAAGTAAAGCATTCTGTCATTGATTTAAAAGAAAGAAAAATTAGATGTGATTAGTTGAAGGCCAATGAAGGAAGCCTTGTAAACCAGGAAAAAAATGACTGAGCAATTTTTATCAACTGCAGGTAAACAGGCTTGTACTTTATAAAAGTCAAATGAAACAAAAGCACATTTTGTTCTACCTATCCTGTCTGATACGGTCACTCAGCCTGAAGGTATCATTTGTTTTATTTTATGCAGAAGATTAAGTGCTCCTTCTGTGGGCAAAAAAATGTAGTCTCTACATACAGCTACCAAAAACAAAACAAAACAAAGAAAACCCATCTCAAGGAAATGAGCTGGTTTTCCCTTCCTGAAAGAACTCATAATATGAAGAGCATAACATCACCAATAATGAGATGAAATGGCATTGTAAACCACAGTAGAAATAACAAATCTATTATGAAGAACTCCTACCAGAAATCTTGGAAACTGGACAACTTACTGTCTGTTCTTATTTTATTTAGTCAAAGCAGAAAAATGAGAGGGAGATCTGTATGCCTGGATTTCGACTGGCTTTACTCATAACTTCCAATTGCATTCACTCACAGATGACTAATTGTTGTCTTCCGTTCTTGTCTTTCCTATTTGGCCAAACTGAACAGAAGGCAAAGATGTCTGCTGTCCCTTGACACATTAGTATTCATTACAGTGAAAAGTAAATGAGAACTATTTCATCTTCAGAGCACTATCCTAAGACATTAACATCTAATAACAATATTAAAGTCATATTACAGTCTTTAATGTGTGGCAGTAATAACGCTGTCTAGTTTAATAAAAATATGCATTAAAATAAATATTTGGGCTATCCACTCTGAGGAGTTTGAAAACAATATTAGTAGCAAGTTAGACAGACTTCAAGAGAGTTAAAACTAAATTGTAACAGAGCAGGGCTGAATATTTTAATTGTTCTTATAACAACAGATTTCCTTCCTCCTCCCCTTCCCACCACTATTCCAGTACACAGAAATAAAAGGTTTTATGAATGTATCTTATGTTGGTAGCCTTTTAACAAATAGCCTGCAAGCTCTGAAACTAAATGTAACCCCTGGAATTCTGCAGACTGGAATAACCACAGCAGTCAGTTCTTTACCAAATCTATAGCGATTCCTCACCAAATTCAACAGACGTTCTACAGTGGAGAGCAACTCTAACAGATATATTTTTGTTGTGCTGCATAGGGAAATTGCACATTTTTAACATCTTTATTTAACCAGGTAGAGAAATCTCTGAGATAAAAGCCTCTTGTAAAAGAGATGCCTGGTTAAGACAGCAAGCCATTATGTGTTACCAAATCATCTGTCCAATATGGTATAATTATAGCTTAATTATATCCTTAATTTATTATACTGACATACCTTATAGATAAAATAAAATACAAAGACTATACAATGCTAATTGCTGCCAATGATAGCTTCCAACTTAATTCAGTAACTACTTGGAAATGTATCACACTAACTTCCTGTGGTTCTACACTTACAGAATTCAGGGTCAGCTTAAATTTTTCAGGAGTTCTACATAATCAGATTCTACCTCTTTCATCGACTGTGTTGCAATCATTGCATTAGCCAAGGAGATATTCAGCAACTAAGCATTTTAACAAAAATAAGAAGCAAAATACATGTGTTTATGCTGTTGGCTTCATGGAAAATGCAACCAGCATTTTAACATTGTAATATATGCTCTCCTTCTATTTGTTTTGGGTTCATAACTGAGGCCTCCCTAGCCAGTCATGTTGCTTTACTGAGGATGGATAACTTGAAATTCTTGAAAGGCTTTCAAATCATAATCTGACATTCCCTAAAACAGCATATGAAAAGCTTTGGAACTGGAATTTCCTAGCACTGCAATGCTATGTGCCACATGGCTTCTCTCTATTCCTTTTTGCACTGCTGCTTTGAATGATGTAGTGGCACATGACTGGGTGGATTATATCAAATCAGTTGCAAGTGATGTCAGGTGAGATGAGCCAATACCAAACCCAGTGTCTTCCACTTGAAATGTTTGCATTTTATCCATCTGTAAGACACATTTCTTGTTGTACTGTATACAGCATTTGATAAATTATTCAGCAGGCAGAATCTATATGAGCAAATGAATAAGTTGCACAACTCATCCTCCAAAATGTATTGAAAATCTTGGTAAAATTGGGTGCATACATTGGGGTACTTTCTTTACTCTTTCATATTAAAATTTAGTCCTGGATTGACAGTGTGAAGACTCTGTCCCTCTCTGACTTCCCAGACACATGCATTATCTCCCATACAAAGATAATGTATTCATTATCAGTCCATACAAAATGCCGATGCAAAAGGAAGTCATCTTCCTTGCTTATCAATTTGTTCATAAGGTCATCAAATATAAACTTCCTGCCCTCACCTTCAAAGCTCCATATTACTCTACACATTCCTACTTATCCTCCCCTGTCAAGCTTCCCTTCACCTTCACCAGCTCTGCCAATGTTCCCATCCTCATTCACCTCTTTGTCAGGTTTTTCCATAATTACCTTCTTCCATATACCTCTTACGCATTTTATGACCACCCTGAACTCTGCCCTCAAAATGCCCCTACCTGTGTACATTTAAGGTCCTCTTAAAGGACTTGCTTCTGCCCTATTGCCTACATTGAATCTAGCCGAGTTGTATAAAAGTCTCTATTTGTTGTTCCCCTTTCCCTAAACTCTGTCTGCTATCTATCTACCCTTCCATTGTGAGCTCCTCAGAAAAGGGCCCATCCCTCCTTGAATTCCTGGAAAGTGTCTATCATATTGAGAGTGCTACCATAAACAAACAATAATAATCCACAAAATAAGTACATCAACAGTAGTACAGGCTTTCCAACACTGATCACCATGCTTCAACCCTGTTTTGAAAGAACCACACCTAGAGATTAGTTCAGTTTCCCTACCAATTCTACCTCTCTTGTTGTGAGTGAAGTTTCTGTGGTTTTGGGTATAAAATGGTGACAGGACTTTCCAGGTGCAAAGCTGCTCAGCCTTATTCCTACAGAATTCTGCTTACACTTTTCCTTAACTATACTTACAATATGACTGCATGCCCTTAGAAGGGTATGCGTGTAAAAGAGCATGTGCACACATCTGAGAGTGAGGAAGGAGCCCTTCATACTCTTTAGTATGCTCTGTACTTCCAAATAGTTGATTTGGCTGAGATTGTACAGATTTCCCCTCCAATAGTTCAAGTCCCCATGGATTCAGAACTGATTTGTATCAACATTATAGAAGAGAAATTTTTCAAAATTTCCATTTCACAAAACGGAAATGGAAGATTTGGATTTTGTCTCAATTTGGGATACAAATAAATTTCTAAATGTCAGAATTTTCCATGTAATAGAAATTCTGTTTTTCCAGCCAGCTCTAACTTTTCACACAAACATACACACACACTTCAAGTATGCATGCACACACATGCTCACTATAGTACATTATTTTGGAAAGGATAAAGTTGTAATAAAAATGGAAAAAAATGCCACAAAAATGTTTTGAAACCATTTAAATTTATATATTATATATATGCAGACCAGCTCTAAAGCTGGTCACGAAACTGGAGGAAAAATTTGCAAAAAATGGTTGAATGTTTTCCTAATTATTTTTCAAATT
This sequence comes from Lepidochelys kempii, assembly GCF_965140285.1. Lineage (NCBI taxonomy): Eukaryota > Metazoa > Chordata > Testudines > Cheloniidae > Lepidochelys > Lepidochelys kempii. The sequence goes on from NC_136388.1 coordinate 73,213,787, forward strand.
TTGATGTTAAAGCATAAAATTTTAAAATTCTAAAAATTTTATCAGCTCTAGTAAAATACATTTTATTCAGCTTTGCAGAATCTCTGTAGCATGATTATCCTTCAAGTAAACCCATGAAAAGTCTTTTCTGCTGAACCAATCTGGACATATCATAGGACACTCAAAAGCTGTAGAAATCATTCTGATCAACTTGTGACTAACTGCCACAACCAGAAGTTTATTCAGGAAGGCAATTTGCTTACTTGCACAAAGTGTTTCTAGTTTGCCTGAGCCAGTTATCCTCAGCAAGGCCAGAGATGAGTCTAAGTATATGTCCTGTCTAGCACAGGGGGTTGGATTGGATGACTTTTCAAGGTCCCTTCCAGCCCTACATTTCCATGATTTCTATGGCTGTAAATTGCATTTGTTTATTTGTGTTGATTCCCTCATTCCCTTTCCTTTTTTGATAGGAAGGAGATGGAATTTAATGTACTGATAATTATTAAGATCCAGGAATAATTACTCCTAAAGATACACTAAGAAGGTGGAAAAGTACACACAAAATACACACGGATTGTAATAATCTGCACACTGAAATACAAAAGTACTACTTAGAATAACTAAAATTGGCACGATTTATTGATTGCCCCTCCCCCCATCAAATAAAGAGTTATCAGATAGTTAGAGAGTAAAATTACTAACTAAAAGGATAGCAGAGGGAGATAAAAAGTAAGAGGTTCATGTAAGGGGGAAAATATGCCTTTTCAGCAAAGACAGTAAATGAGACGGAGAGTCAATGATAAAGAGATACATGCAGACCCTTCCAGACTATAAACAGATGCAGAAGAAAATGTTCTTGTAGCAACAATTAGATGTTTAGAGGGAGCCAGTACTAGACAAGCAGAGTAGACAAGGAAGGTTTTGAGATAGGCTGACCCCCATTTTTAAAGTGTGTATTAATAATTTCAGGGTAACCCAATCTGCATGGAGGGCCAGACAGAGGAGGACGGAGTCAGAACTAAGTGAACATGAACTTAGTGTTAAATTGAAAATAAGTTTTGTAGCAACTGTAAATGGATGAGTTAAAATCATCATAATCATACAAGACGGCATCTGGAGTTCTGAATACACTCCTTTGATGTGTTCCTTTCCAAAGGCAAGTCCCACTCCTTTTCCCTACTCTTTGTGGCCACCCCTCTACCTCATCTTACCCTCTCCTGCCCCAAATTCTCCCTCTGCATCACTGATTATTGGCGCTCCTTCTTCCTACACACACCTGCAGTGTTTTGCTACCCGCTCAGAGCTGGAGCAGGACAACTGAGTTTCCAGCAGCTGAGAGCAAGAAAACAGGAGGCACCAAGAGCTAAATGTACAAAGGGAGCACGGTGTGGTGAAGCTGAGCTTTGCTACACTTAACTTTCAGGCACCCTGCTGTCAATGGAAACCATGGCCCTGAATTAGGTGCCCAGGCTCCCTATACAATGTAGGCTGCCCAGTCAGGCACCTAAGCAGGGAGTCTTAGAAGCTAGCAGGCTGAGAGGGGAACCATCTAAACTAGATAGTAGTAAATACTGAGGAGATGGGTGAGAGGGCCTGTCTCCAAAGGGAAGGTAGACACCTCCCTCCAACCCAGAGGTACGTGTTTATCTCCGCTAGAGATTCAAAGCCACAAATTCTCTCCTGGAGTTGGGTGACTAAGCCAGATCAGCCTTTTCCCAATAGTCCAGGGCACTCACTGGGAAAGCAGGAGACCTGTTTTCAAATCCCTGTTCTGCCTGATTTGAAACAGAGACTTGAATTTGGTTCTCCCATATCCCAAGTGAGTGCCCTGACTTCCAGGCAGATGGGTCTCGCAATCTCTCCACTTTGTACGGATAATACAATATTCACTAGAACGTGGACTTGAACTTGGGTCGCCTTCATACCAGAGCACACCCTAAATACTGGGCCACAGAGTCAATCTCCTAATTTAATTATTTATACAAAGTGGAACAGCTCCAACAAGAGAGACAGAGAGCAACTCACTTCAGAATACCCAATACCCTGCTGTTTAGAGCACTCACACGGCATGTGGGGGGCCAACATTCCAGTCCCGGCTCCAAATCAAGCAGAGTGGAGGTCTGAAAACAGGCGTTTAACGATTGTATACCTGTGTTTGATGGAACACTGGATTATTTTAAAAAAGACAAAAGTTACTCTTACAAGCTATGTGTTTTAGTTGTATACGTTCTTTGGTAACGTGTCTATTCTAGGGAAATGTGTATGGCCCACTATCAATTATGTGGACCAAGAATATTTGGTTATAATTATTGTGAAGTCCCCAGTGGCTGCAGTTTTTCACATTTATAAGTGTTGATTAACAGGTTTAACCATGCATCGTATGGAAATTGAGTTGTGTCCTTCTGTTTATTTAAAATCACCTTGAGACTGACTGAAAATAAAATGTTGACAATTGGTTTTTATGGACGTTTTCTTGTTTATGTTTCATATATAAAAACTTCTTGTGTCTCATTCTTTTTTTGCATTTGGTCCTATCTATGGAAATAAAATGAAATTACAATGTGTGTCTATGTTAATTCGTGGTATTTATTACCTATGGCTAGATTGTGCCACTTAGTCACAGCAGAGCCACCCCGCCACAGAGAGCACACTCAGAGGCAGTGAAAGGAAAATACAGAAGCAATTACAGGTGCACAGCAGGGAGTGTGTGCACTGCTACAGCCCTTTGTGGGGGTGCAGACTGTGTCCCTCAACTGTCTGACACCTAACAGGATGGTGCCTACTTTCCATCCTCTGCCCCAAAGATGCCACGTATCTTCAGGGAAGCATCTAGAGAGCAGTCCCCGTACTGTCTTGAGCACAAGGACTGCAGCTTTCCCTGACCCTTATGGGAACCGCTCCGCTTGCAGGAGGAGGCTGCCTTATCCCTCTGAGCACTACACAACCATGGAAGGACGAAGCAGAATTTAGCCCACGAGGATTTGTGTAAGTATGTCTCAATAGACATAGCACAATTAGAAATATGATTGTCATGTTGTATGTATTGAATGGGCCATGTCCTTAGGTCTTTATTCACTTTTTACTGAGACCTTAATGAAACAGAATCCCCACTGAATTCAACAGGAGGTTAGCATGAGTAAAGACAATGAAACTTGAGAGCCCAAAGAAGAAAAATTGAAGATAAAATGGGAAAGATTATGAGGGCAACCACTGTGTAAGAATTATACAGTTCATTTTGAATCCTTTACTGAGGGCATGGAATCCACTGGACAGGCCAGGTATTCTATGACCCAAACAAATAGAGTCCTCCAAGGAAGGAAGGCTCACTTGTGCCAAGACTATTTGCTTTTATATTGTCACTTGTCTTCCACCAGGTTATTGAAAACAACATTCCTATACGAACTATTCTGATATGGTCTCCCCAAACCATTGTCATCCTGGAATCTTCTTCACAGGACACAGCATGTAGTTAATTTGTGAGTTTCCACCATGCTTTTAATGGAGAGAAGAGAATTTGTCAGTAGCTGAATAGCACCCCCTGAACCCACAGATCCCAAACCCTCACAGAGCCTTCTGAAGTACTGAGAGAAAAAGGGAAGCATTCTATGGAACGGGGCACTCCTCTAATCCCCCACCCTACCACACAAGCCCAGACGCACAGCAAGTGTCTCCCCTAAACATTCCTGCACAGAAGAGGGCTTGGGGAGGGACTGAGTTCCTAGGTAAGGATTTGGTCCTGTGAGTTTCTATTACCATATGGTTATATTTATTTACATATTGCATACATTTGAATCTGTATCTATGTGCTTACACTCTTGTGGAAGTATGTATTATTTACAAATACATTTCATAAGTAATAAAACCTTGTGGGATTTATTTTCCAAATAGACACAGCACGTACCAAGATGTCACTTTTCAAGTATTATTACTTAAACGTTTTATTCCCCAACAGTCAAAAGTGATTAAACTGTGATTAAACAGCAAATCTAGACTATTCATAGAATCACAGAATCATAGAAGATTAGGGTTGGAAGAGACTTCAGTCCAACACCTGTTCAAAGCACAGGAGTGGATTTACCATGAAGTAAACCATGCATGGCACAGGGCCCCCAACAATAAGGGCCCCCCCAAAATGCAGGACAAAACTCATCTGACAACCAGCATGAGTCCCGGCCGGCGGTGCAGCAGGGTTCAGGCAGGCAGGCTGCCTGCATGCCGTGGCCGGTGGCCCCACACTGCTCCCGGAAGCAGCCAGCTGCTGGCACATCTCTGCGTACCCCTGGTGAGGAGGGGGAGGCAGCTCTGCACCCCGGGCAGCACATGGAGACCTGCTGCTCCCCTGCCCCCAAGGGGCGTGCACAGATGTGCCAGCAGTAGGGCTAAGGCAGCTCCCTGCCCGCTCTGCCTCCCTCACTCAGCACTATGCGGCATGTGAAGATGCCCTGGCCCACCCCACCTAGGAGCCGCTGCCGGAGGGGTGCATGTGCCGGTCGCTTTTGGAGCCGCACTGCCCGAGGTAAGCACCACCTTCTTTGCCCCCTCCCTCACCACAATCCCCTGCCCCAGCCCAGAGCCTGCACCCTGCACCCAAATGTCCTCCCAGAGCCCACATCCCTCACCTTCTCCTGCACTCCAACACCCTGCCCCAATCAAGGTACCTCACTTTATTTTCATTTACTTCCCATTTCTTATAATAAAGGAGGAGGATGAAGAAAAAAAGAATGAAAAACGGGGGGGGAGATAAGAGAGAATGTTCTTTTTCTCGGCTGGGTCCCGAGAAGGGGCCCTGAAAATGAAGCCGCGCACAGGGCCCCACTAACTCTAAATCCGCCACTGTCAAAGCAAGACCAACCCCAACTATATCATTGACCTGTCAAAACATATTTAAATCAAAGTAATTGTCTGGACTATGATAAACCCCCCAAAACTGCATTTGAAAGTGACTAGCAATTTGTTTCAATCTATGTAATTTAGGGCTTGTCTTCACTGCAATAGTTACCTAAATTTACTACAGCTGAGTTACTCCACTTGAGCCTGCCTAGCTAATGTGAGAGCAACCACACTGTGAAACAGCACTCAAGCTATGGAGAGTGATTGGATTAGCAGATGATGAGTTGTGCTAACTGTGAAGCAAACCACAGCCAAACCAGGGCTGCTCACTCAGTTGACCCTCCAAGGGAGCTGAGGTGAGTCACGAATCAGGCACATGCAGCAACAACCCACCCACACTGACTTACCTTTCCAACAGAGCCTGCAGTGACTCAGCCCTCAGGCATGCGGCAGCAACCTATCTGAGTCAAGATGGGTCAAATGACACCCCCGCCCGTCCCCCCCCCGCCCCGTCCCCCCCGCCCATCCCCCCGCTCAGGTATTTCCCCAACCCCCAGAGCCGCACATCAGTCAGATCACTACATGGCCAGGAACCCTCCTGCTGCCTCGCAATGTTTCAGACTCTTGAGACTCCAAGCCCTGTTCCAACCTTGTCCTTGGCCCTCCTCTGACTTTCCCTCAGTCATGTTACTGACGTGCTCCAGTCTAGCCTCTGCTTCCTGACCCTCCTTGGACATTTGGACTCTGATTACCTGGCTTAAACTTTTGACCTGTGTCTAGACCCGCATGGTACTGACTTGGCTTGTCCCTGGACTATGACCACCTGGCTTTGACCCCTGGCTTGCCCCTGGACTCAGCTGTGATACTGATTCTGGCTCGTATATGGATTCTGATCTCAGTTCTGACCCCAGCCTGTCCCTGGATCTCAATTCAAGTGCCACTCTTCGCCCAGTTCCAACCCCACATCTACCTTTGACCTCTGCTCCAACCACTGTGTCTGACTACCAGAGGAGGCAGTGCCTGACGCTAACTCAGATCTGTGGACTGTAGCTGCATCCCTGCTGTATTTGAGTGTTGCAGCACTTGAGCTTCAACCCATACTCCTTTGGCAGGCCAGCTAGCTCATGCTTAAAACAAGGCAGAGGTTTGTGTGGGGGGATTAAGGACAACTCTCAAGTTACACCCGGAGCTTACACTACAGTGAAAACAAGCCCTTAAAAATAGTCACGTTATTTGTTTAACTGAAAATTTGTAAAAGAAAAAAAAATCACTCCAAGATTCAGTTGTCACTGGTCAAGTTTAAACCTAACATTACCTGAGAGCAGATTTTCACAACTCTGAAAATAGGGGAGGGGAAGGAGTGGTTGCAGTGGAGACACAAATAGGCATTATTAAAAGTGACACTGAGAGACTCTACTAGAAAAAACTGCAAGTAACATGATAATTTGATGCATATATTAAACTCAAATAAATTCCCTCCTTCCGACTTTGTATTGGTTAATTACCTTTAAGCCACCTCATTTGGCTGAAAAAGTCTGGAATAGACACCTTGAACACCAATTGCTCATTAGGTTAGTGAGGAGTTTTAAATTCTGTCCTTTCTTCTTCTTCTGGAGTAGAGGAAACATCTAAGTAGGGCAATTCATTATCACTCCTACTGACAGCACTAAATTAGATTTTCAAAGAATGATCTTTGACATTCTGTCTGAATCTGGAAAACATTAAATTAAATCTAACTTTTAAAGTGGGTTTATGACAAAGGAAGTAGCACATAAGCACTGAACGATGTGTATCATGCATGGGATGGTTTGGGGTACCAGGAAGAAGGTACTTTATAAACCCTTTGAGCCCTGTGGAAGCCCTAAATGTTATAATTACTCCGATGCCTTGTGCAGCCTTTCCTGGTCAGTGATGGGTTTGGCATGGATGCAGTTGGTGTTGATCAGCCGTGTTCTTAGCATCATCAAGGACACCAAGGCACTGGTCACTCCGAAAGCATAAAACCCAAAAGCATTTCCTCTATATGTCATTTCCACTTTAGTACTGCACCACCCCAGAAATAAGCACTGAAATAAGTTATGGAAACATTTCATCTGCAACAATGGAAAAATGCTTTCAGTACAGAGGAGATATATCAGTGCCTACTGAGACCAGGTGGCCCAACTGCCCCAATATAAGTAACTTGTAGCAGTGTAATTTAGGCCTAAATGCTCAGCTGCCTCTGCACTGAACCACCTCTTCCCAAAATGTATGAAAAAGAACTGAGAAAGACGGAATGATTTTATTAACAATCAAATATCTCTGACTGAATCATCACTCTCATCATCTCTGTAACCAGCCCTAATACCCTTACAATAGTATATGAAGACTGTATTAGGCATTTCCTATACTTTTACATTCTCCTATTCTGTCCCTTAAAACTCATCCTTTCTCAGACTAGAAAAATAAAAAGGTGTAATTATGACCTCACTTGAGCTTGTTTGGCTTTGCTGTCTGACAAAGCACGTCCCGATAGACATTTTATTTCTGAGAAATCCATTAAAGGCCCAGAAGGAACCTACTCAACTAGATTCATGGTGTAAACAAATGTTATAGTGATAGTGGGAAATAAACACTTAACCCTTGTTAACATCTAATGGGGTAGGATAATATCATACATTACTTACTTCCACAATCAGTATTTATATGACATTATAGATAAAATGCCCTTTTAAATTACTTTTATGAACTTTGATGAACCCTATTATTATAGTGGACTCACTTATCTTTAATATGACAATTCCCTGTGGGAAAAATACTAAGAACACATAATTCAAGAAGGCTGAGGAGTCTAACTCACAGGTATACAGACACCAAGAAGAAAATGGTGAAAGTACTTAGAATAAATAAGAGAGAGTTATCTACTAAGCGACTCACGTGATTGCCCAAAAGCAAACCCCAAAATATTTACTATGGTGGAACCACAAAAGGCCCAGTGTTAAAGGCAATAAAACACGCACATTTTTGTTTCTTTATTTTAACCTCAAAACAAAAGTGTAAGAGAAGATATTTCTATATGCTCCTTACACAGCTAAGCACAAGGCCTCATTCTACTAATGATAAATGCAACAACTGAACATTCACTGTATTGTTGTTAAAGTCACACACGATGTTTCAGACAAAATGCACACCTGGTTATTAGGTGCACCAATTAAATGTGCTTCTTTCCATTTGAATAGCAACCCCTGACTGTATACAGTGAATAGAAACACACAGGGTTGTCGCAGTTTGAAGATTTCATATTACATCTTTAATTGTGGACATTTAGCAGACAGCCTCTTATTATTAAGATACTGCTAACTTTCATTGACAATGTGGCCACAGGACAAGGCTAATAATTACCAGCACCAGTAGCAGCTTGTGGTTTTATATTACATTGCGGTAAATTACACTGGAATTAGAGTGGATTACTTTTATCAAATGGGGAATAAGCTGTTAATTAACTCCCCGCTGTAGCAATCTTTTTCTGAGCTTGCAACTGTTATTAACTCTAGATTAAATTGTTGAATTAATTTCCCACTTACTTACTATTTCAAGAGTTTTTAATTTACCTGGCAGCAGTTTTAATAGGAAATTGTATTAGTGAACATAAATTGTTTTGGGGAAGGGTAAACAGTTTGTGATAATGTTTATTAAGTCGTTTTGTTTGAGCAAAAATATAATTGCAGTTTTAATTAGTGCATGGTTGTCAGAGTATTAGATTTGAGATTACATTATGGGTTTCTGAGAAAACAATCACGCAGGTAATCCCAGCATTTATAACTGATAGCAAATAAAAAAACCTGTGTCAATACTGCATTGACTTGTTTTTGTGTGTGTGTGCATGTGCTATGTTTTGGAAAGAAAAAGGAAAACATAATTCAAACTACCCTTTGTACTATTATCTGAAGGTTTACGGTTCACATTTAATATAAGAAAATTGAATGGATTTGAACGAAGCAGGAAACTTTTGTCTACTGTAACGTGTGTGAGGCAAAGCTCTCGCTTTTCACATTTAAAAGATTAGGATCTTTCAGCAGGGCAATAACCCAACCTACTTGTTTTAAATATATTGCATTTTCCAGTCCATAAGCAAGTAGTTGGGTCTAATGCTGAGCCTGAGGGATTCCTTTAGGTCATAAAAGAAAAATGTAGGGAAAAACAATTCATCTACCATAACAAATTGCACAGACCATTTACTTTGTTACTTATTTGCTGTATTTATGGCTGTTCGTTTACAGTAGCCTGCTGTTTTCACATGTTTGCAAATCTTATATGTGTTTCATAAGAGATAATTAATATCCTTTAGGACAGTAATATAGACGGATTATTTTCTGTCTATAACATATTATAAGAATGAGAAATTTCAGATACTTATTGCCAAGAAAAATTCAATGTTATCCCTCCTTATAAATGCAACTAAAACACTTACTAACATTGTGTGCCTAGTTGGTATCTAAGTATGGGCAACCAATTCTACATTTGGACACCCAAATTGCATTTAGGATCCAGATTTTCAAAAGGTAGGCTCCTGAACCCATATTCAAGCACCTAAATAATTTTCTGAAGTGCTAACCTAATTTTCAGACGTGCTGAGCATCCCGTCAACAGAAGCTGCTGAGTACTTGATACTCTTTTTAAAAATCAGGCCACCTATTTAGGAGTACACTGTGAAACCTAACTTTAGGCATCCATTTGAAAGTGCTGATCTAGGTACCCAAATATCCTGTGTTTTTAAATGATTGTTACATAACATGCATATATTGCTGTAAAATTCACAAGGTACTTAGATACAGAAAGATATACTTTTCTACCGTTCAGAGTTTAGGCTCTCCAAAGAGATCTGAGCCCACAAATGTAGATTGGTGTTCTTAATGGTTGTGATTCAATTAGGCCACAACTTTATTCTCTTAAAGTAACTAGGAATAACCAGCAATAAATTATACGGTGCAGGTCATCGTTCTTTCCCTAATTGTTTCCACCTATTTAGGGGGCTGCTGTCAGCCCACCCCTTTCCAACCGGTCCCAGTCAGCCTGTTGCTGGGACTCCACCTTCTCCTCTGAGGGTTAAGGGAGACTGGGGGACTTTTTAACTCCTGTTTATCAGGGAACCATAACCCCTCTGTAGTTCTGGACATCTGCTACTTCCTAAGTTGTGACAATCTTGACCTAACCTCCTTACCTACCTCTCCCTATCCACTGTCGGAAAAGTGAAAAAAAAATAACTCACCCTGCCTTGACCAATCTGGCGGTGACAGAATTTTTTCCCCCAGCCCGAAACAAAACAAAAGCGACCAGTGCAAGCCCACAGCAGACCACAAAACACAATCCTACTCAGATCCCAAGGGTCCCATGTAGTTTAGTGATTCATGGCCAAGAGAATTCCCTCCAAAATGCAGAGGGTATACATATACCCTCCGCTCTCCTCCCCCCCCCAGTGCACATGGTGGGTCAGTGCCTCAACCTGACCCAGCCACTTCCTAACCCCAACCCCCTTTGGCTCCTCTCAGGTAAGTCTGTCCCCCCCTTTCCTTCTCTCTCATAACCCAAATGCAGTAAGGACCCTTAAAGGAGCCCTGTCCTTTTTTTCCTGCTGCCCAGACAAAAAATTACTGCATTCAGTTACAGTGAGAATATTTTAAGATTGGTCTCCTGTGGACAGGATCCGATGGGGTGTTGAGTGAGCTCAAATCCCAGTAAGTGAATGGGAGTTGAAAGTACACAGCACCTCCCAAGGTTAGGCTTCATGTATTCTACTACAACGCTACCTTTAAATGTAAGCCACTTCACCAAACAGCTATTCATTTTGTAGCTATGCCCTCAACTGTTTAGTCACAGTCAGCATCCTCAAAAAGACATCAGTAGAAACTCCAAGGAGACAACAGCACAGAAACTTCCTTCCCTTACAAACGAAGCAAAAAAACATATTATTTTACATTGTGGGTTTTCTATCATTTTTCCTTGATGTCAGTGTTCACAACAGTAAATATAGAATAAACTGCTTAGGCAGTTGTCAAAACCAACCAGCTTCATTTCAGCATTTAATCATACCAAAAAGTTGTTTATTGCCTCACATTGCTGCAAGGGGCCATCATGAACATTAACCTTAGGTAGATTTTAAAAATGTCTCAGTATAAAACCATATGTTCCCTAAAATCTACAGAAAACAGAATGTTTGATATACCCAAGCCAAATATGTGGCTATTACTTTAATACTGCAATAGGGTTAAACATTAGATTGGATGACGGAGACTTGCTACCTGTGGACTTAGAAATCTTTTTAGCATTTTGAGAATAAGAGACCAGTCCAGTTTATGGCTTACTAAGGTCTCGCCTTGAGGTCAGGAAAAAACAGTTACTCACCTTTTTGTACCTGTTGTTCTTTGAGATGTGTTGCTCAGATCTATTCCAATTAGGTGTACGCGCGCGCCGCGTGCATAGATGTCGGAAACTTTTCCCCTAGCAGCTATCCATCGGGCCGGCTGTGGAGCCCCCTGGAGTGGTGCCGATACGGTGCTCTATATATGACCCTGCTGGCCCGACCCCCTTCAGTTACTTCTTGCCAGCTACTCGAACAGAGGGGAAGGTCGGGGGGAATGGAATAGATATGAACAACATATCTCGAAAACAACAGTTACAAAAAGGTGAGTAACCTTGGACTTGGACGCCTATGACTATACTCCTCTGGCGGCCGCAAAGGTGTCAGGTGTAGAAGGCAGCGTGACCTCCTCCACCTGCAGGGAGTCTGGCGGTATGGGGATTCCCAGGGAGGCGGGGGCTCATGGAGGACGAGGCCTACTGGAAAGTCTGTGGGCATTATGTCCCTGGTCCGCACCGTGTTCTGTTGCGGGTGTGACTACAGCCTCGGGCCTTTGTGGGGGCTTCTCCATGGCCTGCTTCTTACAGGTGACCGGGGAGTGAGAACGGTGCAGGGGAGAGCGCTTTTGGGCCCCAGGATACCCCCGGGCCCTAGAGGGGCATGCAGAGTCCTTTTTCGATGCTGTAGATGGCACTGCTGGAGGAGCGCTCTGCACTGAGGCACTCAGGGCCGAGCGTTGTGGCGGATGGAGAGCTGACTCCATGAGGAGTTGTTTGAGTCTAATGTCCCTCTCCTTTCTAGTGAGAGGTTTAAATGCTTTGCAAATCCTGCACTTATCCGCCTGATGGGCCTCTCCCAGACACCAAAGACAGGAGACGTGGAGGTTGCCCATGGGCATAGGCTTGCCGCAGGAGCTGCAAGGTTTGAAGCACTGGGACAGCATGCCCCGGGTTGAAGGGGGAAACCCCTTCAAGCGGCAAAGACTATACTTAACACTAAAGATAACAGATAGCTAACAACTAACAATAGGGTAACTATATACAGAGATAAGTAAATAGCCAGGGAGTAGTGGAGCACTTGCGAATAAGAGACCACTGTTTCAACAACTGTCACTGGCCGTAAGAAGGGATCGGGCTGGCAGGGTCATATATAGAGCACCATGTCGGCGCCACTCCAGGGATCTCCACAGCCAGCCCAACAGGCAGCTGCAAGGGGGAAGGTTTCCGACATCTGTGCATGACGGCGCAGGTGTGCACCTAACTGGAATTGATATGAGCAGGCGCTTGAAGAAGAATGTTAGATTCCAGGCTCAATGACTTTTAATCCTTTTGAACTCGGTATCATTAATAGTAATTACCGTTTGCTATGAACAGGGATTTGGACTATGTCTAATGTTTGTTATTTTCTATATTTATTTATTTCATCTGTCATTTACACATATAACATGATCTTTGGTTCCAAGAAAATCATGTACTTTGGAGACACAAAGACAGCAGAAGATAATTAATACCCATTCACAACATCTTCCAGCCATTACAAAGAATGGCTAACAGACGGAAGTAACCCACAGCCCTAAGCCTGTTATTTTTCTGGGGGTAGTAATTAACTTCTATTGTATTTTCCATTATTACCTTTTAAATGCAGTTTGTACTCTCCAGTTAATATTTTGGTCACATTATGATTTACGTTAAGCGCTACATTCTGGCTACCCTGATACATATACATGTAAATTAAGGAAAGGCACAGAGAGCCCCTTTCCTCATCACCAGAGCTTGCCCTGCATTTATAAGGTGGATGGGATAGAATGGCTAGATGCACTCCACACTTCAGGGAATCTTGGTTTAGGGGAGTGGAGGAAAACACAGAGCCTCACCACCCCTACACATCAGCTGGTGGCTGGTGCTACAGGAAACACTTTATACCTTTAAAAAGAGGTACAAAAACTGCTTCTAAACAAGCTGCCCCAGCAGCATTCTGTCTCCTTCAGTACTCCACACACAGAATGCCTCTAGCAACAGTCACTGATGAGTATAACTTCTATTTCCTACTCCACTTCAGCTCCTGCTGTAAAATACATAGTAGTAGTAACAACAGCAGCAGTATAAAAGCTATAACAGAGCTCTAACAATTAAGAAAAGAGGAGGTCTGAAGAATTTAGGCCTCAATGTAGCAGAGCACTTAAGCACATGCTTAGCTTTAAGCAAGTGAATGGTTTCATTGACATCCAATGGCACAACTTATTTGCTCATAGGCAAGTATGTACTTAAGTGCTTAGCTGAATTGGGCCTTACATGTTCATTATAAAATTACATTTGTGATTATTTCCTTAAATGATTGTTGTAAGAAAATATAGTTAACTCAAAGATTACAAATAATTTGAAAGCCAACATTTTCAAATTTAGCCGCCTAAAGTTAGGCATACCTCCACCCTTAATTAAATGACCTGATTTTCTGAGGTGTTATACAAAGCAGTGAGTTCTGCACTGAAGATCTCAGAAAGTCAAATCATCTATTTTAGTGCCTAACTACAGAACCCCTAGTTTGAACATTTTGGCATCAGTCTGTATTTCAGTAATTTGATATTCTGTTTAATGAGTAGGCAGAAGTACTTTACAAACTGAGCAGCAGACCCTCCAGTCCGCATATAGTGACAACTCCAGCTGAGAACCAAGCTTTAAGGCCTGCCATAGCCGTTGACCTTAAGGATTCTGTATTGTGTTGGGAAATAAAATTTAGACATAGAAACCAGCAATAACTGCTATATTACTGAAATAAACATAGTAACTCTGAGAACTGCTACTGAACGTTTGAAGTTATTTGCTCCCCTACATCAGCACTATTTTTCCTGCACTACATTATCTCAGTGAGGTGTTGTCAATGATAAGCACCATCATTTGCTGTGGAAAAAAAGTTTGCAATGCGCTTTTTAAAAATGCAAGCAAAAACATAAACACATTCAATGGGAGTTTATTCAATTAATTTTAGTTTCCAATTTATAAAGATTTTACTATTCATGCAAAGGAAAATGAGAATTAAAATGTGCCTGAATATGCAATGTGCTGACATCAAGCTTAGTTTTACAGCCTTTTTAATACAAAAGTAATTTTAAAAATAATAGACTTAAAAGAGTAAGAAACAAAAACTAATAGTTTTACTAAATTACCTTTTTATTACATGGTTTCAATTAGCATTTCTTCCTCTCAAAGATACAAATTACTGTTTTCTCTGGAAGGAATTGGGACATGACAGAAATACAGAGAAAACTTCGACCAAATGCTGGACTTAACCCCAACTGAAAGCATACGTCCACATAATTTCCAGAATGGATTTGTTCTTGCAAATACTGCAAACATTAACAATTCTTACAAGCGTACATGAGTTATGAGACATGCTTCTCGCATATGGTAATACGTATTATTCTACTAAACTCATTAGTTATTACATTTAATATATACAAAGCTAAGAATTACAAAATAATAAAATGTTTTCCATCTGAATGTGGTTTTTGGTTTCTTTGAAGTCAGAAGAAAGATGCTGTGGTATTAGTCAAGGTATTATATTATAGCATAAGGAAATTATTATACTACAGGTGCAGAAAAGATTTATCCCACGTGTTATGAGGCTACATCTGGTGTAAAAACAGTGAATTAATCTTTAGTTCTTTGGGGGTTTAAATCTCACAGGTCAGAAAGAAAATGGCTCAATCTTAAATGATATGACTCCATGTATTGTCAGAACCTTTTACATCATCTACCAAGGATTTTGTGATACAATGTTTTCAACATTCATTTTTTAAAAATGAAGGAACACGAAGTGGGCAGATGAAAAAGTAAAGAAATATCCACAACCAGAAAAAAAAAGTGTTGCTCCTGCTAACATTACAACAGTATGGTACCATAGTACAACTACATTGAAGGTATGTGTTAGCTCAAGTTTCCCGTTGTAAAAAACTAGCTTTTGTTTTTCCAAGATTAACAAATCCATTGGAAGAAATGTGCCCTAATATGAAATTTCACATGAAAAATACTGTTTCTGCCTAAACTTTTGAAGTGTATTTGTGTTTAAAAAAACTTTGACAATTTAAAATTTTGTCTATAGAAGCACTTTTTAAATACAATTACAAAAAAATTTCAATGTAAGAAAATAAAAAATATTGCTGGTGATTTGTCCATACCAGAGCTGATACAATAGCAAACCATACATTAGATTAAATTAGTCTCTTTTTCACTTCACAAATGGTCCTTAGGTAGCTTGCATAACTTAAGTCCAAAATAAAGGCTTCTGCTGGTCCTCTTCACAAGAGTGAATTTCACCCCAAATAATTTCTGCAGAATGTTCTTGAACTCTGAATAGTTACAATTCTCAAATTCTGCTGACTAGATTTGATTAAACATATACCAGCTATTCTGTTCTCTGACTGGATGAGTAGAACTCTTAGAATCAGGTTTCTTGTGTAAATACTTGCGTTTAGGAATTCCAAATGTCCTTTCAACAAATATTCTCTATTATTCATCCTATTTATTTATACTTAACCTAATATTATGTGGCCTAAATATTATAGCACATATGTGAAATCATTCTGTGTCACGTGATCCCTTATCCAAACTGTGAACACAATGCTGTTGAGTAGAATGATGGCACTTTAGCATACATTATACAATTTCTGTTTATGTCATTTCTCATTCTACTTTTTAATCTCTGTTAAGCAGAAAACAATAATTCCAAAAAGTATACAGATTTTGTGATGTGCATAAATATTCAGTACAGGCTAGCTTATGATCACAATACTCTCACAAACTGAAGAACATAGTCTTGAAAACTTACCAGGTTTCCTAACTCATTGTTCTTGTAATAGAAACTGCACATATATAGGTTTGATAAGCTAGAAATTAATATGTATTATGAAAAAGACATAGCAAATACATGATTGCTTTCTCTGGAGAATTTCACATGTACCACACCAATGGTACTACACATATTATACTAAAAAGTATGCCGATCAAGAATATTACCACCACTGGACTGTATTAGATTGGCCTTCGTGTTAACTTTCTCTCTGATACAAATCAGGCTACCTATTATAGTACTACACATTAAGGTAATAACAGTGCTACTGTCCAACTAATTTTGGCCCAAGAAAGTTATAGATACAGGCTAGCTTGTTCAAGTTGTCATAGCTAGGATTTTTGAAGAGTAAAGGTAAACAAAATTAATGAAATCACATTATAAAGCATATAAACATTTAGAGACCAATTTCACATTAGTCTGGTGTACACACACACTTTATATATAATATGAAGGTAAATGCATATACAGAGCCATAGGCAGTGCTTAAAGTGTATTGGATTGCAACGGGTCACAGACCCAGGAAATAAAATTTCTAAAAAATAAGCTGGGTCACTGAGGCACAGAATTTTAGTACTGCGGGGAGGGGAATCCCTTTGATACTCTGGTTTCCCTGCTTGCCCACCTCCTGGGGAACAGCAGCCCATCGGGCTCCTGCAGCAAGCAAGCAGAACTCTTTCACCATTCCCACAGGAGAGGAGGGAGGGAGGAGCAGAAAGAGCCCAGCAGTTCAAGGCAGCTCTGAAACATTCCCTCCCCACCCAACACTATGAGCAACAGGATGGCAACTCTGTTTCTCCTCCCTCCATCCCAGAAATACCTGTCCTGGCAAGGGGGAGAGGAGATTCTGAAGCAACTCACCCCAGACTTGAGAGGTGGGTGAAGAAGCTGCATGAGGAGTGGGGGGAACTGCAGAAGGCATGGGGGAAGGGGTATCTGGAGGATTCAACAGATGGAGGGCAGAATTAATGGTGGGACAGGACTGATTTGGAGGTTGGGGAAGATTTAATTGCTGGGCAGAGGGACAGGCAGATGTGGGGGTGATAACAGACCCCACACACACAACACACACACACTTTTTACAGGTCACTTTAAGCACTGCCCACAGGTATAGCTATACTGACAGACATGGATAGACAGCATATGTCTTCCTATTCATCTGTCTTGCAACTTGAAAAATGCAAGCCTCAGGGTTAAAGAAGCAAAATTCTATGCAGCTGTACAAAATAATAGTTAAACGAAGCTTATATCTAGAGCCAAATACAGTCATTGACATGAGATATAAATAGTAGTAAACACCTTGGATTTGAAGAGTCTTGAGCTTTGCAAACTTTATCTGGGTTTCATCAGGAAAAAACAAAGTTCTTAAATCTGGAAAAAAAACACACTGTTAAAAGCACTTATATGTTATTGAAATAGAATTCCATCTGCTAACAATATAGCTTTTTTTATTCTACATATACAGATTGACCAGATATCATCAGTTTAAAAATCTCTGCAGAAGCTAATAAGTGGCAAAGGCATGTTTTCATTTGTTCATCTATATAAATATATGAGGTTTTGTGTCTACATGAGGTGGTTCCTACAAGTGTTCAACACTGATGACTTTCCCAAGGTGGAAATCTCAAAAAGCTTCATTACTCACAAAAGCACATGTTCTCCAAGGAGAGATCACAGAGGAGAAGTGTCATATGATTGTTTACCTCTTCAAAATGACAGCTGGGGATCAGTACAAGTAAGCAAGACTCACTGTGGCTGGCAATCACGACGTGAAGCCAATATACTACAAACTTAGCTCAGTACCAGCAGTGTTGTGTATGAGTCAGGTATGCTGTAAAATTTCAATGATGCCTTTAAATTCTAATGGTTTCAAGCTGCTGTAAACTTCTGCAGCAATCAAAAATAATCTGTCATGGGACTGAGGGGTATGAACATCATGTCATAGCCACTCTGCTGTTAGATTTATTGGAGGGTAAGGCATGTCATTTATGCACCAACTCACAGGAGAAAAAAGCAATCCCTATGAAGTTAATCTAATAATAGACTGGAAAGCAATGATTACTGTTTCATGTGCACTAGCTATTTGTAGCAGTGATTGGCCTAATTCAGCAGGCCTCACTTGTCAGAGCTCTGGGATTAACAAGTGTTTAGCTGAAAACCTATTGGGAAACATCAAGAAATGGTTTAATGAGAAACAAAAGTCTTCCACTTCTAGGTCACTGAAACCCTCTCCGCCTCTACCCCCATCTTTAAAGAGCTTGTTGAAAAAGACTTATTGTGGATATAAAACAAATGCTGTGGAATGATAGTTTTAATTAATCTACACTATTATCAACATATTTTTCACAATAAAGTAGTTTGATCCGGCAATCCTTATTCAGGCAAAACTCCCAGGAAAGTGAGCAGAGTTTTTGCCAAAGTGTGACTGCAGGATCAGGCCCACTGTAATACAACAATATATGCAGCCCCTTCTGCTTTA
The DNA here is from genome assembly GCF_965140285.1 of Lepidochelys kempii. Classification (NCBI taxonomy): domain Eukaryota; kingdom Metazoa; phylum Chordata; order Testudines; family Cheloniidae; genus Lepidochelys; species Lepidochelys kempii. The sequence continues at coordinate 73,232,257 of NC_136388.1, forward strand.
CAAACATCAATTAACCACCTAATTCTCAGAACAGCCCTGTGAGGTAGTTAAAAATCAGTCTTATTAACCCCATTTTATGGACAGGGAAGCTGAGAATAGCAAATCTTAAACTAAGAGCCACATCACACACCAAGACAGTGGCAGACCTGAGACTGAAACTCAAAATATCTTGATTCCCAAGCCCATGCTCAGTCCACTAGACATGCAGCCTCCTGCTAAATGTCCTTAAACATTTCTCAATTCTGAAAACAACTTGTACAAAAGCTCTCCAGTCCCCAAGTTATTTATGTGCTGTAGAGTTAAAGAACCCTGGGAAAGAGAGTTTGCCTTTCAACTTGTTACATCCAATAAGAAAAATCCAAAGTAAACTGAGGGAAGGGGTGCTATTCTCCTTCACACATAGACTTGTAATTCACTTTAGAGCCACAGGAATGACTTGTATGGACAAAAGACAACAGCTCTTGTCAACAGGAAAATCAGAAGTTAATCCTCTCCTCAGCGTATAACTCATTTTTCTCAGAAAAATTAAAATGCTCAGCATGGAATGGAGCAAAGCTGCCAACAAAAAAAAAAAAAAGAGGGAGAGAGTGTGTGAGAGAGAGAGAGAGATGGGGCACTGGCAACAGCACACGGATAGGAAATTTAGGTAGACTAGATCCCCCCCTTTCCATACCCATGTAGGCACCTCCATTCCCTTGGCGAGAAAAATCGCAAGTAGCAGGAAGCAGCTGAGAACAATAATCCGCATGGACTAAAACCTACATTTAAAAAAAAAGTGAAACAGATAGTGCTACTCAAATCAGCATTAACAGCCTCTCTATGCATTATCCCCATCAGAGAGGTCACAAAGCACTGGCCAGGAGCAAATGGCAATGCTGCCACTGTTCTGTTGGATCAGACAGAAGACTGGAGAAGCATCCTCTTTGTGGACCCAGTCAGAGCTTGAAGGGTGGGCCTAATGTTTTGTGCCGCTCCCCAACAGGCTTCTAAATTAGGCTACATTCTCTCCTCTGACCAAGCCTTTTGCTTCCCTCTTGGTCCTACACAAAAGAAGAGATGCTACGTTGGACCAGTAGATCAAATCCTTTGTCGTTTTTCAGCTACCTGTTCCTCTCTCACACCTTTTTACTGGCCACAAAAGTTCCAGCTCATTTCTCAGTAAAGAACAGGGTATACAATTCAAGCCTACCAAATTGTTAAATGTGTGCAGCTGCATAATACTATCAGTACATCCTGTCATACAGAATATTGTATCTGCCAAACTTCTCAGTAGTTAGGGAATCAGGAGTCCCAGATGCATTCTCTGATATTAAAAACAATGAAAGAAAGTTTTATGTTTTTAAACTACAACTAAAATTCCCTTGTAAACTGTAAAAGTATTCTCTAGAAGTTTTGCAGACTATTAATGGAAAGAAAATTTAGAATTAATGATCAGTTATTTTCACTAGAAATCTAATCCTAAGAATTATGCTCACTCAGACATGTGACCTATCTGTTCAATTAAATCAGAGCTTTTACTGGCACAGATGAAAGCAAGATAGCCAAAGCTATCTCAAAATGTAGCCAATAAAATACTCAAGACTCCACTCAGTGGTTCTAAGTGAGTGAAACAATTATACAAATGCAGACCTGTTTCTTTAGCAGTGGCAATATCTGGCACTATAAAAAGGCAACATTGACCAGCAATATCAATGTATAGTATCAAACTGCTAGGTCCTCAGAATCTAATACAGAAATCACCTGAGTCACTGTTAAACTAAGATTAACCTAGAGAGCATGTCTTTTAGTGCAGAAAATGCTTGCTTAATTTTTAATCTGGGATTTAGCACAGAAACTCAGAGGAAAATATTTGTATTTTACTTGAATTCCCTGTTGAAAGGGTAGAGTCACTTTGGAAAACACAAGTCTGACACATTCAAATTATACTGATTTTGGTAACTGCATTTTCCACACACAGGGATAACATCTTGGACTTGTTCTGCACCCAAGAAGATTTACCCACTAGAATTTTTTAAGTTCAGAGCAAAAAAACCCAAATTTTAGTTGGATTCATTATATACATATATATATATATATATATATGTTGCAACATGTGTAAAACTGTTATAAGTAATTAACTACATATGAGAAAAACCCTTTTTTTCTTGTGCATACCTTGAAAGTGATGCATGTAGTTCGTTAACTGGTTTCTGTTAGGAAGCATGTATAATTCCGCCAAGTTATTGCACTGTTTATAATTACAATTCATGGCATCCCAAGAAAGCATTGCAGGAATAGCACTGATATTCCACAGAAGACAAATATTGATTGAACCAGATAGAGCATTTATAATGACAGGAATTCCACAACCAAACTGGCACATCTTGACATATGTGAAAGCAAACCTTTGAGATGCCAATCAGAAGATGTGGAGCATGGAAGTCACGTTGCTAGCTGTCAACCAGCAAGAATGTACATGTGTGACACGTGAGTGATAACATCAGACATCACAGCTCACCCATTTCTGTAAATGCCATCTAATTTTCTTGGATGGGAAAGTGTAGCCTTTGCAAAAACACCCAGGAGCTCAATATCCACTTACCTGACTAATCAATTTGGCATTAAATAAGTAAATAAATAAATATAAATATAAAATCTTAAAGCTGAATGCTCTTTTACTATCTTAAACTAGCTATTTGTATTATTGTCAATGATTTCTATTACAGTAGCACATAAAATATGGTACATGCTGTACATATAAAAAGGTGAAGATGCTGCCCCAAAGAGTTTACAATTTGAAAAACAGTCACAGATGAAGAGTAAGAGAAAGAAGTACACGAGTAAGTGGTCAAGATGATAATAGGGCACATCCTGAGAGTTCCATCATATCTTGATGATGATGATGACGACAACATATAGCTGGCTAATTTTTTGTACTCAGAGCAGAAATGGATCTTGATAGGGATTTGAATGCAGAAAGGGTAAGACCATCCAAGGAAAGCATCTGATATATAGGCCATGGCATGAAAGAAAGCACAGTTGGAGGAGAAGCAGACAAACAAGATGTTAAGGTTAGCATCATTGGCTGAGCAGAGAAGACAGGAGATCAGACAATACTAGACAAGCAGAGATAAGTAAGGAGAGGCACAATAATGCCCAGCCTTGAAAACAAGGCAAGAAGCTTGAACGTGATGCAATGGAGAAAGGGGACCAATTAGAAGGATTCAAAAAAGGGGGAGACATGGTTATATTGATGGGTAGGGCCCTACCAAATTCACAGCCATGAAAAACACGTCATGGTCCATGAAATCTGGTCTTCCCCTCTTCCCCCCTGTGAAATCTGGTCTTTTGTGTGCTTTTACTCTATTCTATAAAGATTTCACAGGGGGAGACCAGTATTTCTCAAATTCAGGGTCCTGTCCCAAAAGGGAGTTGCAGGGGGGTCACATGGTTATTTTAGGGGGGGATGACAGTATTGCCGCCCTTACTTCTGCACTGCCTTCAGAGCTGGGCAGCTGGAGAGCAGCAGCTGTTGGCCAAGTGCCCAGCTCTGAAGGGAGCCCCCCGCCAGCAGCAGCATAGAAGTAAGCGTGGCAATACCATACCATGCCACGCCATCCTTACTTCTGCACTGCTGCCTTCAGAGCTGGGTGTCCGGAGTCTGGTGGCTGTTGACTAAGGGCCCAGCTCTGCAGGCAACAGCGCAAAAGTAAGTGTGGCAATAACGTATGTTTCTATCCTTACTTCTGCGCTGCTGCTGTCAGCGGCTCTGGCTTTCGAGTTGGGCTCCCAGCCAGCAGCCACTGCTCCCCAGCTAGGCAGGCAGAGCCGCTGCCAGCAGCAGTGCAGAAGTAAGAGGAGCACTGCTGCAACCCCCCCTATAATAACCTTGTGACCCCCACCCCACACAACTCCTTTTTTAGTCAGGATACCTACAATTACAACACTGTGAAATTTCAGATTTAAATGGCTGAAATCATGAAATTTACAATTTTTTAAATCCTCTGACCATGAAATTGACCAAAATGGACCATGAATTTGGTAGGGCCTTATTGATGGGCAAAGAAGCTGATCTCAGCTTAAGTTCCTATGTACAATGTTTGACTAAAATTTGTCTGGGTACACAAATGCTCATCAGGGTTGCTGGGCAAAAGACATAGCGATAACAAGCAATTTCCCCCTCACATAATAAGCTACTGAGGAGAAAAAAATCATCTGTAACTCCAAATGATGGCTCCTAGTTACAAGCAATGCTCCAGACCAGGAAGACTAACATAAATCCTGATAACATGTCTACAATGCTTAACAGATTTTTGCACAGGGATAGTCAAGCCTGGCAGCAAACAAACTTTCAGCAATCTGAAATTGGCAAACAGCTGTCATTTACAAAACACCATCTAGGTTTTTATAAAGCTTACATTATCCTGATATATTTTAAATACACATCCAAGATTTTATCATAACAGTTTTTAAGGGCCAAATTTGCACATATAAACACCAAAAACTAACCAATGGCAGAACCCTCCAAAATGACACTGGAAGATGGCACTACCTTTCTAGGACAATGGCAGTTAAATGATGCAGAACACAAAGGTCAACAATCCACTGCATTTTCCATACATCACATATAGGAACTCTGTTAAGAGCCTGCTAGAGCTAGCAGAAGCTGGTCCCATGCCACCAGCAAAAATGCATCCATTTTGTTAACTGTGTGAACCTTCCCTCTCCTTTCTAAGACTCTGCTTGCCTTTGAGACTTCTGCCTTCTTTCTCCACTGATCTGCACAAGACATATTCTGACTCTGTGTACTGATCAGCAGGAGTGGGAGTTTCTTTCAGTTTCTCCCTGACCCATCTCTTGTTTCTTTACCTTTACATGAAATGAAATAAACCAACATATCATAAACTTTTTGTATGGGACAACGTAACACTGTGCACCTAGAGCAGGGGTGGGCAAACTTTTTGGCTTTAGGGCCACATCTGGTTTCCAAAATTGTATGGAGGGCCATTTAGGGGAGGCTGTGCCTCCCCAAACAGCCAGGCGTGGCCCAGCCCCTGCCCACTATCCGACCCGCACTGCTTCTCGGCCTCTGACGGTCCCCCAGGACTCCTGAGCCATCCAACTCCAGATTCCCTGTCCCTTGATGGCCCACCGGGACCCCTGCCCCATCCGCCCCTGCCTGTCCCCGGACCACCCCCAGACTGCCCCTGACTGCCCCCCCCGCCACCCTATCCAACCCCCACTCTCATTCCTGACTGCCCCCCGGACCTCTGCCCCATTCAACGACCCCTTCTCCCTGACCGCCCCCAGAACCCCTGCCCCGACTGCCCCCCACCACCCTATCCAACCCCCCCCCTCCTTCCTAACTGTCCCCCCCCAGGACTCCTGCCCCCATTCAACCCCCCTGTTCCCCGCCCTCTGACGGCCCCAACCCCTATCCACATCCCTGCCCCCTGACCACCACCCCAAACTCCCCTGCCCTCTATCCAACCCCCCCTGCTCCTTGCCCCCTTACTGCACTACCTGGAGCACCGGAGACTGCCGGCACTACAGCTGTGCTGCCCAGAGCACCAGGACAGGCAGCTGTGTCGCCTGGCTGGAGCCAGCCATGCCACCGCACAGCACAGAGCACTGGGTCAGGCCGCGGCTCTGCAGCTGCGCTGCCCAGCAAGAACTCGCAGCTCTGCTGCCCAGAGCAGCACAGTGAGCTGAGACTGCAGGGGAGGGGGAACAGCAGGGGAGGGGCCAGGGGCTAGCCTCCCGGGCCAGGTGCTCAGGGGCCGGGCAGGAGGGTCCTGCAGGCTGGATGTGGCCCGTGGGCCGTAACCTGCCCACCTCTGACCTAGAGGCACAAAAGAATTGTGGGGTTGGCATATGGACAGAATTATATAGTGGTGTGATACCTGGGATGCACCATTTGTATGGGTAAATTATGTAGATCTTTGGACTAATTTCTGTATGGCCCCTTAGAATTTAAGTCCATATTTAAAATTAAAAACAATATTAGAAGCTTTCTAGGGGAGTATTTGTTCTGCTAAACTCCTTAAAATTAACTGGTACTTAATGGCATGCAATTAATGGCAAATATGTTTCTAATTCTTAAAAGTGTAAGTTAAGTGTCCCCTCTGAATTATATCTGTTATTTAAAAAAAGCTCAGCCACAAGTCATTTTAGTCAATTTTAAAATCATATTTAATCTTTTCTTCTCATTCGAAAATCTGAAATATTACTTTATAATTATATAAAGTCATAAGAGAGCTGGAATTTTCCTAAATGGACCTAAATCCTCAAATATTTCAGCATCACTGCATGAGAAGGTTGCACATCTGAAACAGCTCTAGTATGCTGGCTGATTCACATTCACTAAATGGATTAGCTGAAATAAGCATAATAAATAAAAGAGAATAAAATAAAAAACAATTTCACACTAAGTGAAGGCTTGACTTATAGGAAGTGGCAGCTCTGATGGCCCAAGGCGTAGAATTAGTTTTGCCACTCGATAATTTGACTGATTCACTTGAGTGGCCAGAAGAGGACATTTTCTGCCTGATTTCAGTGTAATCAAGTCACCTGCTCTGCGATTGCTGGGGCCAAGTCAATTGCACTCTGTTGAGCACTAAGCGTGTGCAGTAAGTGGCAAGAAGAGTGTTTTCTGCATATGTGTGCAGAACTATTGAGCTGTCAATGATAGTGGGATTTAGCTGTTTCTGTATATTAGTATACTTTCATTTGAGATCATACATGTAATATGAAAACAATCTATTCAAATTTACTCCTTTAGTTACCCACCATTTGGGAATCAGTGACAGTATTCATAGACTCAGATTCGAAAGCCAGAAGGGACCATTGTGATCATCTGTTCGGCGTTCCAATATACCGCAAGCCATAGTACTTCAACAAAATAATTCCTAGAGCAGATCTTTTAGAAAAACAGCTAATCTTGATTTAAAAATTGTCACTGATGGAGAATCCACTAATACCCTTGGTAAATTGTTCCAATGGTTCATTACTCTCAAGGTTAAAAATTTACATCTTATTTCCACTCTGAATATGTCTTGCTTCAACTTCCAGCCATATGATCATGTTATACCCTTTCTCTGCTAGACTGATGAACCCATTATTAAATATTTGTTTCACATTTAGGTACTTTTAGACTGTAATCAAGTCACTCCTTAACATTCTCCTTGTTAAGCTAAACAGATAGACTCAAGGAGCTCAATTACTATAAGGCATGGCTTCTAATTCTTTAATCATTCTCAGGGCTCTTCTCTGAACCCTCTGCAATTTATTAACATCCTTCTTAAATCATGGGCCCCAGAACTGGATACAGTATTCCAGCAGTGGGTACTGTCTGTTGTAGACAGACTAGAAAAGATTATCTATCTTTTTAATTTACACATCGACCTCTCTCAGTTAATAGATACTGATTAAAAAATGAATCATTTCAAGAAATTGGAGGGGAAATTACAAAAATAACTTTTCTGCCTTATTTAGGTATTATTGCCTCAAATTCTTTATAAACAATGAAAAAAGGTATTTGTTGGATAATATTTTAAAACATCTTTTTTATTTCGTTTTCTCTCTCATATAAATGGCATATCCCCAAAAAAGAGGGAGGGAAATGAGCACACAAAAATATAGTAAGGATGTGAGCATGAAAATGATATGGCTGGCATTAGCAAGGTGCTGAACATTCTGAGCCTGTTCCAGTAAAGCACTTAATTTTAAGCACATGAATAGTCCCATTGACTACTGTTTGTAGCTCTCCTTTCAAAGCTCTGATTGTATACTCACATGACTGGAGCACTGTCATGGATGGGTATAAACTGTTCAGGAAAGACAGGCGGGGGAGAAAAGATGGAGGAGTTGCACTGTTTGTAAGAGAGCAGTATGATTGCTCAGAGCTTCAGTATGAAACTGGAGAAAAGCCTGCTGAGAGTCTTTGGTTAAGTTTAGAGGCGAGAGCGACAAAGGTGATGTCATGATGGGCATCTGCTATAGACCACCGCAGACCAGGAGGATGAGGTAGATGAGGCAATCTTCGGACAACTAACAGAAGTTTCCAGATCACAGGCCCTGGTTCTCATGGGGCACTTCAATCACCCTGACATCTGCTGGGAGAGCAATATAGCAGTGCACAGACAATCCAGGACATTTCTGGAGAGTGTTGGAGACACCCTTCCGGTACAGTTGCTGGAGGAACTAACCAGGGGCAAATTCGTGGATGACACTAAACTGGGGGGAGAGGTAGATAAGCTGTAGGGTAGGGATAGGGTCCAGAGTGACCTAGACAAATTGGAGGATTGGGCCAACCTGATGAGGTTCAACAAGGACGAGTACAGAGTCCTGCACTTAGGACAGAAGAACCCAATGCACTGCTACAGGCTGGGGACCGACTAGCTAAGCGGCAGTTCTGCAGAAAAGGACCTGGGGATTACAGTGGACGAGAAGCTGTATATGAGTCAACAGTGTGCCCTTGTTGCCAAGAAAGCTAACGGCATATTGGGCTGCATTAGTAGGAGCATTGCCAGTAGATTGAAGGAAGTGATTATTCCCCTCTATTCAGCACTGGTGAGTCCACAGCTAGAGTACTGAGTCCAGTTTTGGGGCCCCCACTACAGAAAGGATGTGGACAAATTGGAGAGAGTCCAGCAGAAGGCAACGAAAATTATTAGGGGGCTGGGACACATGACTTATGAAGAGAGGCTGAGGGAACTGGGCTTAATTTAGTCTGCAGAAGAGAAGAGTGGGGCGGGATTTGATAGCAGCCTTCAACTACCTGAAGGGGGGTTCCAAAGAGGATGAAGCTCGGCTGTTCTCAGTGGTGGCACATGACAGAACAAAGAGCAATGGTCTCAAGCTGCAGTGGGGGAAGTCTAGGTTAGATATTAGAATCATAGAATCATAGAATATCAGGCTTGGAAGGGACCGCAGGAGGTCATCTAGTCCAACCCCCTGCTCAAAGCAGTACCAATCCCCAACAAAATCATCCCAGCCAGGGCTTTGTCAAGCCTGACATGAAAAACTTCAAAGGAAGGAGATTCCACCACCTCATCTCCCTAGGTAACGCATTCCAGTGCTTCACCACCCTCCCAGTGAAAAAGATTTTCCTAATATCCAACCTAAACCACCCCTACTGCAACTTGAGACCATTACTCCTTGTTCTGTCATCTGCTACCACTGAGAACAGTCTACGTCCATCCTCTTTGGAACCCCCTTTCAGGTAGTTGAAAGCAGCTATCAAATCCCCCCTCATTCTTCTCTTCCACAGATTAAACAATCCCAGTTCCCTCAGCCTCTCCTCATAAGTCATGTGTTCCAGTCCCCTAATCATTTTTGTTGCCCTCCGCTGGACACTTTCCAATTTTTTCACATCCTTCTTGTAGTGTGGGGCCCAAAACTGGACACAGTACTCCAGATGAGGCCTCACCAATATCAAATAGAGGGGAACCATCACGTCCCTTGATCTGCTGGCAATGCCCCTACTTATACATCCCAAAATGCCACTGGCCTTCTTGGCAACAAGGGCACACTGTTGACTCATATCCAGCTTCTTGTCCACTGTAACCTCTAGGTCCTTTTCTGCCGAACTAGCTATTCGGTCCCTAGTCTGTAGCGGTGCATGGGATTCTTCCGTCCTAAGTGCAGGACTCTACACTTGTCCTTGTTGAACCTCATCAGATTTCTATTGGCCCAATCCTCTAATTTGTCTAGGGCACTCTGTATCCTATCCCTACCCTCCAGCATATCTGCCTCTCCTCCCAGTTTAGTGTCATCTGCAAAATTGCTGAGGGTGCAATCCACACCATCCTCCAGATCATTAATGAAGAGACTGAACAAACTGACCCCAGAACCGACCCTTGGGCACCCCACTTGATACCGGCTGCCAACTAGACATAGAGCCATTGATCACTACCCATTGAGCCCGACAATCTAGCCAGCTTTCTATCCACCTTATAGTCCTTACAGTCCATTCTTCTTTAACTTGCTGGCAAGAATACTGTGGGAGACCGTGTCAAAAGCTTTGCTAAAGTCAAGGAATAACACATCCACTTCTTTCCCCTCATCCAGAGAGCCAGTTATCTCATCATAGAAGGCAATTAGATTAGTCAGGCATGACTTGCCCTTGGCGAATCCATGCTGACTGTTCCTGATCACTTTCCTCTCCTCTAAGTGCTTCAGAATTGATTCCTTGAGGACCTGCTGCATGATTTTTCTAGGGACTGAGGTGAGGCTGATTGGCCTGTCGTTCCTCAGATACTCCTTCTTCCCTTTTTTAAAGATAGGCACTACATTAGCCTTTTTCCAGTCGTCCGGGACCTCCTCTGATCGCCATGAGTTTTCAAAGATAATGGCCAGTGGCTCTGCAATCACATCCGCCAACTCCTTTAGCACTCTCGGATGCAGTGCATCCGGCTCCATGGACTTGTGCTCATCCAGCTTTTCGAAATAGTCCCTAACTACTTCTTTCTCTACAGAGGGCTGGTCACCTCCACCCCATGCTGTGCTGCCCAGTGTAGTAGTCTGAGAGCTAACCTTATTTGTGAAGACAGAGGCAAAAAAAGCATTAAGAAAAACTATTTCAACAGGAGGGTGGTGAAGCACTGGAATGGGTTACCTAGGGAGATGGTGGAATCTCCATCCGTAGAGGTTTTTAAGGCCAGGCTTGACAAAGCCCTAGTAGAATGGTTTAGTTGCAGTAGGTCCTGCTTTGAGCAAGGGGTTGGACTAAATGACCTCCTGAGGTCTCTTCCAAACCTACTTCTCTACGATTCTAGGATACTGTATGTCAAATGCAGAGGATTTCTCATTAATTCTGAAAAGATTTCCTTCCTTTATAAAAATCGTAAGTATTGTTTTTATTATTTGAAAAGCATATCTAATCAACACACAAATTACAGTCAGTAATTAAGCATTTTACCATATTTTACAAGCAACTAATGCTAAAAACAAAAAGTTTAAGCTGTATAAAATTGATTTCGCATTGTTTCAACCTATTTTCTTCTTGACATTATGTTAGTGCATGATTCATCCACATTTTCAGAATCAAAGTCCACGATCTGGCAAATCTAATCTGTTAATAAAATGAAAAGGTGACCTTGCCTAATTTAATAAGTCACTGTAGAAATACTCTTTCAACATGTTAAAGAATTACAGAAAGGTTATCATAGCTTGCTTTTATGGGACTGCACTCTACCTTTTCCAGATCATTTCTCAGACTTGCATTACTGTAATTCATTTGATTATATAAAAAGCTTTATAGATTACTATATTTTAATAAAGGCTTTGTTTTGCTACTAAAAATGTCTATCATTTACATTTAAAGCATGTATTATATACCGTACCTTCCTTTTTGGAGTCAAGGTTTAAATAATCTGCCCATCGTTAAATGAGGCTTGTACTTTGGGGAATTTTTTTTCTTTGCAAAATATTTTTGGGATGAATTCAGTGCTGGCTAAAGGGTCTAGCCTGATAGCCTCTGAGACTAAAGTTCTGCAGTTATTCTTAGAACAGGTACAACATGATAGCAAAAGTTCAACTTGTCCTATACAATCCCACAAACATGCCTCACTCTTAACTGGAGAGGACCATCTCCAAGAGTGAAAGGGTAGTTTACTATCTATGCCCATTCAGGCTCTGGCATCTCATCTTAGAACCCTAATTAATAAGGAGAAGTGATTCTGCAGAATGGACACATTTCTACTTGGAACTTAATATGCCTCGTCAAGTTATTTAAGATGACTCATCAGACACACCAACACATTTCAGTTATTCTAGATCAAAAATTCAGTTCAAATTTGTGCCCAGAACTGCATATTTAGTAAGCATAACAGGAAGCAAAATTATTAGAGTCTTTATGAAGTTATTGGGTTTTTGTCCTGAATGCATGAGGCTAGATGGAGAAAGTAAATAAGGAACTGTTATTTACTCCTTCTCATAACACACAAACTAGGAGTCACCAAATGAAATTAATAGGCAGATTTAAAACAAACAAAAGGAAGTATTTTTTCACTCAACGCACAGTCAACCTGTGGAACTCCTTGCCAGAGGATGCTGTGAAGTCCAAGACTATAATAGGATTCAAAAAAGAACTAGATAATTTTGTGAAGGATAGGTCCATAATTGGCTATTAGCCAGAATGGAAAGGGTTGTTGTTCCTAGCCCCTGTTTGCCAGAAGCTGGGAATGGGCGACTGGATGGATCACTTGATGATTACCTGTTCTATTAATTCCCTCTGGAACAGCTGGCATTGGCCACTGTCGGAAGGCAGAATACTGGGTTAGATGGACCTTTGGTCTGCCCCAGCATGGCCATTCTTATGTAGAAAGAGCACCCCAATGAAATGCGAGGGTTTGGAAGGAGGGCACAGAGAATGTGCTCCCCCACATACCCCTTACAAACTTCCATGCAGCGGTTGACAACTGCAGCCCATGCATTTCCTACAGCATAAGATCTGCTCAAGGATACTGCCTTTGCACATGCAGTTTCTCCAAAAGGAGCAGGGAGAAAGTAGGGCCATGCTTTTCTGCTTCGTTCAGCCAAGCTGGTCTTCTTCAACATGCTGCTCTTCTAAGGGACAGGCACAGTATGGGCACACTCCCCAGGAGCTCCAGTGCAGCTCTGTCTTACTCCGTACACAGGGCTGTGACTTAATGGCACAGTCTGGCTCACAACTGTGAATTTTGCTGGACTGACCCTCTCTCTCTGGTTACTTGCAGCAGCAATTCTTGTATCTGAACCCTTTCATCATACATGCAACTTTATTGACAATTCCAACACAAATGCCAATCCTAAAATTCTGAAGTAATAAACACGCATAAATGAGACATTAAAAGTTGTTAGATGCACACTAAAGGAAATCTGGACAAAGACCCTCCTTGGCAAATTCTTATACCAGGTCACAATTTAAATACTTATGACATGTGAAATGAAGGTCTTTGTGGAAAATGAACTTCTATGGGAGTTTTTTATTTATAGCTTCTTTTTAAGCACAAAGTATTTTTGTTTAGCTTCTTTTTAAGCACAAAGTAACTCTGCTTGCAAGTTACAACAAAATCTCTTTTTGTGCTCGTCTCTCAGGCGCTGGTATATTTTAATGTCATTATTTTTTACTTTCATTTGGTATTTCTCTTTTATTTTTTCATAAATGAAGAGCCTGCGGTTCACGCCTTTAGCTCTCACAATTTGGACCCAAACCAAATCTATTAGCGATGTGGTTTCATGATTATTTATACTGTATAGTACTAAAGTAAGCTGAGTTAACTGTACTTAACAATGGGATGGTAACTTTACTGAGCATTGTGTACCAACATGTAAACTTTTCTGCAACTAATACTCCAAATTGAAATAAGATTGTCGTGCAGCAGAGTGGCATTTAATTGGCAAGCAGACACATACTAGACATCTACCAATGCGATATGTGCCAGGAATGCCCCTCTGCCATGTACATTGGGCAAACTGGACAGTCTCTACGTAAAAGAATAAATGGACACAAATCAGATGTCAAGAATTATAACATTCATAAACCAGTCGGAGAACACGTCAATTTCTCTGGTCACTCGATTTCTGATCTCAAAGTGACTATCCTTCAACAAAAAAACTTCGAAAACAGACTCCGACGAGAGACTGCTGAATTGGAATTAATTTGCAAATTGGATACAATTAACTTAGGCTTGAATAGAGACTGGGAATGGTTGATTCATTATAAAAAGTAACCTATTTTCTTTTCTTTATTTCCCCCCACACACACTGTTCCTCAGACTTCTTGTTAAACCCTGGATTTGTGCTGGAAATGGCCCACCTTGATTATCATACACATTGTAAGGAGAGTGATCACTTTAGATAAGCTATTACCAGCAGGAGAGTGGGGTGGGGGGAGAGAAAACCTTTTGTAGTGATAAACACACATTTTTTCATGGTCTGTGTGTATAAAAACATCTTCTGTATTTTCCACAGTATGCATCCAATGAAGTGAGCTGTAGCTCACGAAAGCTTATGCTCAGATAAATTGGTTAGTCTCTAAGGTGCCACAAGTACTCCTTTTCCTTTTGTGAATACAGACTAACACGGCTGCTACTCTGAAACTAGACATACAGTTAGGCACAAGCAGTCCAACTCAGTACTAACATATGGGCTAACTTGGATAATAACGTGCGACCAGAGAGAAGGACAAGGAAATAGATGCATCACAGACAGATGTGTAAAAATATATATATACAAAATTTGCTACAACTATACACTGAATAAAAGCTATTTTCATGAAAAGCATGGTTTTCACTTAACCATTGTTTACCCAAATTTTAAAAATCTCTGTCTTGATGCATTAGTAAATGATGTGATAAGATCAGCAAATATAATTTCTAGAAAAAAATGTACGGAAAAAATGCTTTCTGGAAAACTAATTATGTAACTCACATCTCTGAACAATAAAAAAAATCACATATTTCTATTAATAACCACTTTTTGCAAAACATTATCAAATCTTTTCATAGTTAAGCGTGAGGGCAAATGACTGTTGGTATCCATACACTTGTCAAAAATACTGTCAGAAAATTAAATTCTCCTTACACAACATTTGCCAGAGCTAGTCCCATGGATATACTTCAGGTTAAAATGAGAAGGTAACACATAACATTGATATTGGGAGTTAAACTTCATCAAGACCAAATATTCTTGGATGCCAAGAAAGCATCCCCACATAAACATATATACTATTATTTTTCTAGCAGAGTAGTTTTAAGTTAATTTATTATATTTTTATGGAGCGTAGACCCACATCTTATTCACAGCCTGTCAGTGCAGCAGCAAATTATAGAAAACATAACACTAAACATTACAACATAAAGCAAATATTTATCTAATTTGGATTCTGTAATTTTTAAAGTAAGTGAATGTTTACTTTATTTGTGTCAAAAGCAAATGAGTATGGCCATTACTTTTACTGGTCGTAGTACAATGTAAAGGGTTTATGGCTATCAGTCAAGCAATTTCCACTGCAGACATTAGCACTTAGATTTTTCACTAAAAGAGTTGCTTTCTATTCATTTGAAAAGAACCTAGGCCATCAACTATCAAACTACTTAAGCATGTGCTTAACTTTAAGTGCATGAGTAGTCCCATTCAAGTCCGCAGGACTAGTTGCATACTTAACTTTACTACAGACTACAGAGCTCTACTGGCACTTAATTAATAACGTTATCCAGCTATTATATTCCTTCAAGAGGAATTAATCACAGAGGATGAAATACCACTGAGAAAACTCCTGCATTTAAATAGGGTGTGTGTTTATGGTATCATTTGCTGAGCTTTGTTTTGTTCCCTATATGAATTTTCTGGACAATTTGCAACAGTATTGTTACACCAACTGTTCACAATTTTGCCAAAATACAGACTTAGAAGACTTTCCTATGAGAAATCTCACAACTCAAATCTAATTTAGATATGGAGGCTAATAAAGAGCATATTATTTGAGCAAACAAGTTGGATTAAGACACTGCAAATAGATGGTTGACTATATTCTTTTGCTCCATAGATCAACATTTTCCTGCAACCACATTATCTCTGTGAGATATGGTAACAGTAACAGTCAACCCTGCAATGAAAAGTTTACAATTGTGTTTATTTAAATGGACTCTATTAAATTAAATTTTGGTTTCCATTTATTACCAACAATTACTAGTGAAGCCACCAAAAATTAGAATTAAAATGACTAAAGATACAATGGACCTGTGTGTCCTTTGCGAAACACCACTAAAATCAACTGAATAAATTTGTCCCAGAGTGCAGACACTAGTGGGGGGACAAACTATTTATGCTCCTTTTCTGTAATGTTATACCCCATCATTTTCAGAGTAGTGTTTTAGCACACACACTGCCCTATTCCCAAACAATGGAGAATCAGGATTAGGCATGATCTTGACAAAAGGTAGCATCTCCAGAACCTGAAGTTGCTCAATTTGACTGCAAGAGGATTATCGTACTAGAGTGCATTTTGATGAGCCTCAAAACCAGCTGAGTCAATAAGCTGATCCCTGTTAATGTCAGTGGAAAATGCCTCAATGCCAACTTAATTTCAATTAATTCAGACATTTAATCAAAGCTAGTATAACTCCTAGAACTAAGATTTAAGCTAACACCCACAATAGGGTTTGAGATTCTTAAAGGAACACTGTCAAGACATTTAAATAACAGAATATGTACTGTGCTTTAAAGCTACATTTATTGGATGGAGTATTTTTGTTCAACTTACTGTAGCCAAGAAAAATAAAACCCAACAGCCACTGTTCAGTCACAATATTATATTGTTGCTGCTGAAGCAACCATCCAGACAACAGAGGGAGCTCAAATTAACAAGCCTTCTTTCGGAGCTTTGCAGATATCATTGCTAACATTACCTCTATTCATCATAATTCTGAGTAATGAGTTATATAGAAAAGAAGCATTGCCAAGCCACACTGGTTTCCCCATAAGAAGCAAAGCATGAGCCTGGGCGAGAGAATCAATATCTGCTAAATGGAAAAAGATAAAGCCATTAACAGGAAACAAATTTATTATCAATCTGCTAAGAGAGGTTCTGAAAACCATGAAGAAAAATAAAGATTATGAATTATTAAAAAACTTGACTTGTTATTCATTTATCTACTTATTCATGTGAGGAAACTTTCTAGCCTTTCCCTAAATTTATGACTCACTCAGACCTCAGCTACTCTACAAAGTACCTACTTGTAGCATAATAAAAAGAACTGTAAGAAATTTTCATAACAAATTCCCAAAACAGATGAAACTTCCCTGCTTAAGAATTTTGTTACCATCTTGAAACAGGGGCTAAGTTTCCCAAACAGTTCACTGACATTAGCAAATCTGGCCAAGTTGAGTCCAGACGTGGACTGAATATTAAGTGCTCTCAGTTTTTCTCACCTCAAAACTTAGCAAAATTGCCCATTTTGGCTGAGCTTCATTTTGAGTTTTGAGATCTCAAAGGACATATGAACTCAGGAGCATCGAAACCAAAAACAGCTTTGCACAAACCCCTGTGAAATGAAGCTATCAAGTTTCACACCTCTCTGATAATAATTATTAGCTGAGACCATGTTTAATTAAGTTATCAAAAAACTGAATTTTAACAATATTTTTTGGGGAGGCTGAAGCTCAGACATTTTTCTACATTATTTACATGTGTTTTCCTTTCTCAGGGCAACATTCATTAGCTATGGTACTAAAAATGAGGAGTTGCTAAAGAAGTATATGAATTTTTATTATTTGAAAAGATAATTCTTTGTACAATTATTTAAGGTTTGGCTTGTAAGCATGTCATTGGTATAAAATATTTCTCATTTCGGGGACACACCAGATGGAATGCAGGCCACTGTGGGATATGCCATTTATCACAATGACAGTGCATAGGTAGCAGTGATCCTCTCACCACAGGGGGAAGCTAGAACTGCAAATGTGGAGCAGCATTAAAAGCTGGACTAGTGGAGTTTGGCAACACTTGTACTTCTCATTAACTGAATCATATTAATTTATTAGCCATATATATCAAAGTAATTCACTACAGAACTGTCACCACGAACAGTTTATAACTATTAGCATTCCCCATAGGCAGAGAAGTCATCTTGAAGCAGTGTGTATGTCTTTGATTTTTTTAAAGATAATAATAACTCAGTCAAACCAGGTAATGCCAATAATGACAAAGTTGTCCATATGCTTCCTATTAGAAAGGGAGCTTAAAAAAGAACATCCATGATTACCAAAAAGGGATAATGGGAAGCAACATAAGTGATCTGCAGAAGTGAGATGTAAACATACCAAAATGTTCAGTCTCCTATGTTGATGGGACAGTTCATTAACCCATATAATCATTTGCTTCCTTTGCTCCAAGGCCAGTTTAAATGGGACATAGAGGATTCACACTTCTTTCATTTTTTTGACAGCAGCCATCAGGCATGGTAGCCCTATATCCAGCTACTTTAGGTGGTGAAACAAGTCAACAGGTACTCTAAATTGACCAGGAGGGTGTGCTTACAAGCTGCTTCCTCTCAGAATCCAATCAGCTCAGCTTCACAATAAGAACAGAGGAGTTCTAAAGATTTGGTGGCTTGTATATTTTTCTAGTTTGAATAAACACCAGAATTTTCTAAATTTATCTGAATTTCAAACATTTCAGCCAATGCCACACGTTGCTGTTGAGCAACAGCGATGCAGCAGAGCTCTCTCTTTTGGCAACAGGCCCTACTCTGTCTTGGCTGCATCTCTCAATAAGCATGCTCTCATTCCTCCTCACCCCTCAGCTCTGCAGGCCTTCACAACAAGTCTTGCAGCTTCTCTGCTAGGCCAAAGACTGCTACTCAACTGCAGCTTAGAAGCAGCTTTGGGACCAGGTATAGGTGGAAATCGGGAGAGAAACTGTGATTAATAAAAGGCAGGTGGGCACTGATTGTGTTGGCAAACCTCACATTTAGTTCTTTAACACAGAAAACCTAAATTAAATTGCTGGAAAGACCAGAGACAAATTATTCTTGATATTTTTTCTATGCCTACAGAAACAATAAGAAGCTACTGTTTAATATAGTAACTGGAAGCAAGGCAACACCTAAACTTACAGTATTCTGATAGCAACTACTTTATTGATTAAATACTCGAAGGTGCTAGTTGGTATTCATTATCTACTAATATATTTATAAAATGAAACTATTATTAAAAGTTTAACTGTAAATGGAAAATCAACAAGAAGTTACGTTAGACTGAATAAATTGCACAGATTTGCAAACAAGGTGTTGAGTTTTCTACTCAAGCATTTACAGCCAAAAAGTCAAAGCTGGGAAGTGCAGTATGCCTAATTTAACTGCCTGTTTTTTATGTGAAAATGACCATGTGTACCTGAGTTGCTACAAGCCAAATGGGTGATGAAAATAGCAGCATGTATTACAAGAGGCGAAATGAGATGGCTGACTCAAGTCTTGAGAAAGTTGCTGACTGTCACTCTCAAGACTGATCTGTTTACTCCCCAACTCATAGAAGCAGCTTCTTGGGACCCATTCATGCACCCAGCAGAATGGCTGAAGGTGAACTGCTGTGAATTGATAGATCACTAAAAGAGGGAGGGGACTAAAGTGAACAAAAGGAAAGTATGAATCATGTCATTGCTGATGAGAAGCTCAGTTTTTGCCATACTGAGTTTGGGTGAGCAGTTACCAACTAGGGCGATATGTTGGCGAGAGACAGACAGACTGTGGGAAATTTCAAAGCTACACAAACATAATGAGTTTGAAATTTCCCATTTGAAGCATGAAGGCAGATTTACATAACCATCTTTGTGTGCTTGCTCCACCAAGATGTGACAAGATCAGAGGCTGGGTTCTTTAAGGGGAGAGAGTTCAGTGGAGATGTAGGGCTCAGGTGGCCCAGGAAAGGAGACCTAGAGAGGAAAACTGCATTGCATGTATAGAGACAGAGAAGAGCTGAAGAAGCACCAAGATGTAAGGAAAAAATCCTCCCCAACACCATTTCCCAATCAATGGAAGGAGTGGGTTCTCCCAAGGCTATGCCAAATTGCTGCATTCTCTGCCCAGTCACTCTCACAGCCTGGGTTGTTCTCCACTCCTCCTGATGCCTGTAAATGTGGCTAGCTGGAGCAGCAAACAGGAGAAAGCACTTCTACTTTCCATGTGGCAGAAAGCTGACATTGTTTTAAGGGAAGAAAAACTCTTTTAGGACACTGGCCAAGACTGTCACTACATATAGAAAGGATAGCCCAAACTAAACAACAAATAATGGTAAGTGTGAGAACATAAGTACCCAAACTGATCTGTGACCAGGAGACAATGGGTTAATACCTCTGTGATCACTCCCTGGTTCTAGTCTACTACACATCACCCTAGTCTTATAACCATCCCACCTCCTTTGAGAAGTAGTAAAATGCACTGTTTTAGTTTTTAATTTAGCTTAAAAAAAGGGGGGGGGAGCCAATTGTCAGAGTCATGAAGCCATTCAGACAGAGCCTGAGAGTTGATTAATCCAATAATTATCAATAAACAGATATAAATAAAGCTTCATGTCCCAGGTGCCTCATCCAGGTCCATACCTCAGATCCCCAGCAAGTGTGGAAATGGCTCCTGTAACATTTTTCTTTCCTTCTTCAAAGACTGCCAAATCTCTGCCTTCTTTGACAGAAAGCTTGTTTTTTTGAGAGGGGGGGCAAATAAGAAGCAGCTGCTTCAAGTAATTAAAGCTTCAGTAATATCCAGCTGCACTGTTTCAGCTTCCCTTAGCTGAAGGAGAAACTCTCATGGAACCAACTTTCCCTTGGAGCCCTGGTTTCACAGCACTTTCCTGTAGTGCAAAGAATGTGGGGAGTGCTGTGACAATACAGGTTCTCATTTGAGTCTCCAAAGGACTTGTATCAGCCCTCACAATCCCCCTTCATTCTGAGCAATATGTCAGCAGAAATAGTTTTAAAAATGTACTTTAGTATTTGGTTAAACATCTTCAGCTTTTTCCAAAAGACTGTCTAGTAATTTGAAGCTTAACCTTTTTTATTTGATTTTTCCGATTTTTAATTTTAAAGCATGTTTTGCTACTCTCTGTGGGCAGAATAGCACATAGGATCGGGGTGGACAAACTACGGTCTGTCAGACCTTTTAATCCAGCCTTTGAGCTCCGCTGGTGTGCAGGGTCGGAGGCATGCCCCACTCTGCACATGCTGTGGCTCCCGGAAGCAGCAGCGTGTCCCCCCTCTGGCTCCTACACATGGGGCAACCAGGGAGTTCTGCACGCTGCCCCCGCTCCAAGTGCTGGCTTCACAGCTCCCATTGGCTGGGAACCGCGGCCAATGGGAGCTGCGGGGGCAGGACCTGCGAATGGGGCAGCACGCAGATCCACCTGGCCAGTGCAGCGCCTCCGTATAGGAGCTGGAGAGGGGACATGCCACTGTTTCCGGGAGCTGCTTGAGGTAAGTGCTGTCCGGAGCCTGCACCATTGACCCCCTCCCACACCCAAAACCTCTTCCCCAGCTCTGATCCCCCTTCTACCCTCCAAGCCCTCAATCCCAGCCCAGAACGCTCTCCTGTACCCCAAATCCCTCATCCGCTGCCCCACCCCCAGCCAGAGCCCTCACCCCCTTTTGTATAGCTTTAGGCCCCATTTGCAAACATGGTGTCAAGCAATGGGCTATGCTGTGTACTTTTGGCAACAATTTATCAACACTGGTTGCCTCTTGTTATCATCAGTGGAGAACAAATAAAGCACAGACTATATGAAAACCCTTGGTCTGGGAACACTAGATACTGTTTCAAAAATTCTAATAAAAAATGTGTTTTTGAAAATCAGTCTTCAGAACGTTACTACAGTACAAATGAATTATTAATGACATATTATTATAATTAGATAACAGACTGGGACCAACTGAACTGGGGTGGGGGTTGAATCCAGCAAAATGCTTTCAAACTTTGAGTACGTTTGAAGCAATTATTAATATTAATATTGCTTAAGAAGGTTCATTCCTGCTTCCATGACAGTACTTTATTGACCCAGTGGGTCAAGAGAACTGAAATTCTTCATTAATTTTCCCACTTTGTGCACAATGGGACATGGGGAGATTTAAGGTCCTGATTCTGGAACTTCTTGTATATGGGTGGACTGCTGTGTCCATGCCCCACTGAGCTCAATGGGACAGTGCAGCAGTCCACCCATGTGCAAGAAGTTGCAGGATAAAGGCCTAAGTTACCATGCTCCAGGCACTCCCTTATGATTGCTAGGCCTATTGAATATTTAAGTAATTGATTACATTTTACTGTATGTCAATTAAGTTGTGGATTGTTGACCTTATTATCAAATAAACATATGCATATGACACCATCAGTTGGTGGTAATGGTAACCAGAAGCTTCACTGAAGTTTAAATTCTTTTTGCTTTTAATTCACATTGCCTTAAGTTACTGAATAGCAGCAAAACACTGTTGATGATGTAATATTTTAGGTGTATTTATAGTCAACAGTTATATTGTGACACTAAATTAAGAGAACGAATGCAGAACATCATGACCATCTGCATTTGGTTTTATTCATCCTTTTGATAACAACGTCTTCCATAGTTAGTGTGACCAGTTTTATGTCTTTCCTAACCTACACTAATCATTTTATAGCATACATATTAGCCACCCTGTTTATATCCCATGAGAACTAAAAGTCACATGCACCAGAAAGGGAGAAACTCACACGTTAAGACCCTTTAAGACAATGGCTAATGTTCTCTGAGCATTTTTTTCATAATAAAATAATGTATTTAATGGAATTACAATTAATAAAGAACTAAACTACAAATCCATTAGATTTTAGTCACTGCAGCAACAAAACATAGTATTCATGAATACTCAAAAAATCCAATAATGTAACCTCTGGTAAAGCTTGAAAAACCCTGAAGGACATGGCATTTGGATCAATATTAGTTTATTTCAACTGCTGTGCAGTATGAAGAGACCAGTCTGAACATCTGATAGATTTTATTACCTGTTGGGGAGATAAGTCCTGGTGATAACAGGCCTGGGACTCCATGGGGCAGAAGACGTGCATTTTCTTGTATCGCAACTCCCAGAGAGCGTTTGGGGGGTCTTCCTGGCCGTGAGCTGTTGAAATACAAATTGGATAAATTTAAATTTATTTTCTTTTTGAAATGTTTGCTTAATACATGTTGTACTGATTTGTATTATAAAAATATGAACCATCTCTCTCTCTCTCTCTCTCTCTGATATTTTTGCCTAGGAGAAAAGGACTACTTGTGGCAGGTTAAACATAACAAGTGTTATACTGTACTCAAATGATCCATCAGTGAAATACTCTGCATGTACACTTGCAGAAGCATGCACTCAAAGTCATATGGAGTGACTGTATATTAAAAGGTAAAGAGCTATGAGAATTTTAGAACTAAATCACTAGGCTGGGAACAAGGAAATTCTGACTTCCAGTCCTGACTCTGCTACTGATTTTATGTGAGGCCTTCAGCTGGCCATTTCATCATTGTTTCTCAGTACTCTGTAAAATGGAGACAATGTGCCTCACAGTGGTGCCGCTAAAATTAGTTGATTTATCTTAACACAATGCTTTAAGAAGATAACTACACCAGTAGTAGGGATTATTTTCCAGATTGCTGTCACCAGATTTGGGCCTTAGCATGTAAACTGTGATAGGATGACCTGAATCCTCTCTGGGGCCACTGGTACACGAACATCCCACCAAAAACCTTTGAACTAAAATAAATAAATAAAACAAAAAAACCCCACAACGCTGCAAGGATCTAGATAACCATTTAGCTTACCAGTTAAATTACTATAGCCACTTAAGAGTGGACATTACTATGAAGTGTGGTTTAAAAGGTATTGGGGGTGGGGGTGGGGATGGGGCGGGGGGGCTGACAGGAAACTAGAAGGAATGAGTACATGTTGCATTCAAGTCTTTTGGTT
The DNA here is from genome assembly GCF_965140285.1 of Lepidochelys kempii. Taxonomy (NCBI): domain Eukaryota; kingdom Metazoa; phylum Chordata; order Testudines; family Cheloniidae; genus Lepidochelys; species Lepidochelys kempii. The sequence continues at coordinate 73,255,691 of NC_136388.1, forward strand.
TCTTGCTTTTCAGTCCTGGTTTCCCTTCCTCACAGACTGATTGGTGTTTTTGACTGCTATGGAAGGACTAAACTAACAATGTTGGCCTAACCTATCAAATACTCACATTTTTCACCCTAGCTGGAACAGATTATGAATTGTTACAAGTTTTAATACATAATGTAAAGAAATAAAAGATCTGTGTATTTATCTATTCCATTCCTCCACTCCCCTAACACAGTTTTTGTGTCTGGACTATCATTCTGCAGCTGTCACCACAATAGAGCTCTACAGAGCAAAAGCCATTGGAATCATTCTTTCCCAAGCCAAGTGATAAAAATATAAGGTTCTAATGTTTGCAAAGATATTGCTGCTTTTCTTTGGCAAAAATACATTTTACTCAGCTGAATAATAGAGCTTTTGACAAAATGCTGTGAAACACTGTATAAAATAATCAAGGTGCAAAAATAAATGAGGTTAAAATAGAAAGCATATCCAAAAGAGACTTTTGCTTCACAAAGAAATTTCAGTTAAAGTCCACTCTATCAACTTTGCAGTGGCAAAGCTCTCCATCAATGTAAGACAAACTCTGTGTTTAAATGAAGACAACTTTCAGCACCACTACACAGAGGTACCATTAGCCTGTTCATTTTTCACATAATGTGCTAGTGTTACTTTGTTTTATTGTACATCAAAGTAGCACAAAATCATTTTTTCTGGTTTACTATTTCAGTCTATAAACCTCCCTGCTCCTCTTTTTAGCTTTGTTTTAGGCAGTTTTGAATTTCACTTTATTCAGTGCCTTTTCCCTTTTTTGTTTGCTGTTTTTAAGGAGTCCTATCACCATATTGGAATGGTTCTGAAATGAAATTTACTATAATGTCCACATAATCATAGAGTATGTGTATATATATATGTATATACACATACACAGAGAGAGAGAGAGTATAGCACAGGAAATTTGGACCATTTTTCTTTTATCTCTTTGCTCCAAAAAGAATAGTATTAAGCAAATTTACTGAGTAATCTATATAATTTCACACTATATTCTATCCTGCATTTCACTACTACTACAATGTCATGTGATTGGGAAACCTCCTCACTTTCCTGAATTCAGTTAAACCTTTTTCTATTTCACTAGGAGTACTTCTTCCCATTTTTAACGGATCTTAAATGTAATCGTCTCTCAAAATATGCAGTACATACAAAGTGTCAAAAGCATGCTATTAAGGTATACTAAACCATATATTTCCATGTCTAATTTACCTATTGACTGTCTGTTTAGAGAAATTCAGTATATTTCACATAAAAGTAGGATCTCAAGTAAAATTAGGCCTAGATTTTAGGCTTTGTAAAACAAAAACGAATTGTTATTGTTTGATTTATAAAAATATACATCAAAAGGTGCCTATCTAGCATTTTAAGTGCTTTTGATATAAATTACAAAAACCAAATCAATTTTAAATTAGCAGCTCTGCTCACTGACGGCCCACAACAAAGCTCAACCCTCAACAGAACGTTTATAAAACTTCCCACCTCCGTCTCAGTTAGCAAGTGTTTTACATAAATAGGATTTTAAGAAAAAATCTTTTAAAATCTAAAGAGTTTTTGAGGAAGGGAGGAGGATGGTTGGCTTTTTGTACTGATCCTACATTTTTGGCAATGTGTAATTTTATTCACATGAATAGTCACTTTGACGGGACTACTCACAAGCCTAATTGTTTGCAAGGTCAGATCCTTAAACATTTTTCAGTACTGTTTCCTATACAGGTTTCATAAGGGTAGCCGTGTTAGTCTGTATCAGCAAAAACAATGAGGAGTCCTTGTGACACCTTAGAAACTAACAAATTTATTTGGGCATAAGATTTCTTGGGCTATAACCCACTTCATCAGATGCATGAAAAATACAGTAGGCAGGTATAAATATACAGCACCTGAAAAGATGGGAGTTGCCTTACCAAGTGGGGGGGTCAGTGCTCACAAGACCAATTCAGTCAGGGTGGATGTGGCCCATTCCCAACAGTTGACAAGAAGGTGTGAGTATCAACAGAGGGGAAATTACTTTTTGTAGTGACCCAACCACTCCCAGTCTTTAATAATGCCTAATTTGATGGTGTCAAGTTTGCAAATTAATTCCAGCTCTGCAGTCTCTTGTTGAAGTCTGTTTTTGAAGTTTTTTTGTTGAAGAATGGCCACTTTTAAGTCTCTTATTGAGTGTCCAGGGACACTGAAGTGCTCTCCTACTGGTTTTTGAATGTTACAATTCTTGATGTCCATTTATTCTTCTGCATAGAGACTGTCCAGTTTGACCAATGTACATGGCAGAGGGGCATTGCTGGCACATGATGGCATATATTACATTGGTAGATGTGCAGGTGAATGAGCCCCTGATGGTGTGGCTGATGTGGTTAGGTCCTATGATGGTGTCCCTTGAATAGAGATGCGGTCAGAGTTGGCAACAGGGTTTGTCGCAGGGATTGGTTCCTGGGTTAGTGCTTCCTGTTGTGTGATATGTAGTTGCTGGTGATTATTTGCTTCAGGGGCCCCACGAAAGCTTATGCCCTAATAAATCTCTTAGTCTCTAAAGTGCCACAAGGACGCCTCGTTGTTTTTGTTTCCTATACAAATACTACAAGCAAAAATGAAACTCATGAGTCTTTTGTCATTAACTAAGCTGCACAAAGTGTCAACACTAAACAAATATAAATACTGAATTAGCACCTGAATTCATTAATAGTTCTACTGACTTTTAAAGGATTACTCACATAAGAAATGTGAGCATGATTTGACCCTTAGTTTTTTAGAATGCTTTTTTGGTTTTGATGATCTCTGTTTTTAATGACAGATAAGGAAAATTGTTTTGTTTTGTTAAAGACACCACATATTTTAACCTGTTCATCTCCTTTTAGCAAATACTATAATAATAATAAAGCACTGTAGGCCTGATTATGATCTTTCTTTCACAGTTCTAACCTTATTTATTTTAGTGACATTATTCTGAATTTACAATAGTCTAAATAACATTAAAATCAAGCCCATTGTCTCTAATTTAATATTAAAGTTTAATTTAAATACTACTGTCTAGCTGCTATTCATCACAGCTTGCTCCTCACTCATTCCACATCTGCCAAAAATTCTATATGGAATTTTAGCATTACATTCAATAAGTCTGCATGAAATTAACCGCACTACACCTGAAGTGGGGAGTGGGGGTGAGGGGCATTGGCATTGTCCAGGTTTGTGTGAGGGGAAGGAGGTCAGAAGCAGCTGCAAAAAGGGTATGTGGGGGTCAGCATGGCGACACTGACTCATCCTGTGAGAACATAAGTGTGGAAGGCGTTAAAAGGAGCAGGTGCCGGTGTTAGAATCCCTTTCTTCATGTAGCAAGCTAGGCAGCATCCACCTTTCCTCCCCTCAAGGTGGCAAATATCAGATTGGTTAGGACCTGCTGTGGGCATTGCACTAGTCATTCCTTTTTAAGGGGGCTGAAATTTTTCTGTCACCACCATGTTGGCTTAGGTGGAGTGGGGTTTTTTTGCGTTCCCCACAGCAGATTTCAGGGAGGGCTTATTATGGTGAGTAGGGAAGAATGCTAGGCTATGATGTTGCAACTCACTTTGTAAGTGTGGGCGGATGTCCAGTACAGGCACCCCATAGGGAAGGCATCCAGTGGCCAGATAAATGGCCTGGTAAAAGACTTAAAAAGGAGGTGCTGGTTAAAGGAGGGGTCAGGGGCCTATGATTGGTACAGCAGTGAACCAACCCCCCCCCCCTTTATTATAGCCCACCTTAACCCTTCTACGGCGGTGGCAGGGGAGATGGTTCGGTCCCAGCCTTGGTTTGGCTGGATGACCTGGACAGAAAATGAAAGGAGGCTGGTGGAAGCCCCAGGTAGTTATTTGAATGAACATGGATTTGTCTCCACTGTACACTTTTATCTGCCAGGTGATCCCAGACATCTAATAATAAAGTTGTGGCCTGATTAAATCCGTATGAAGTGTTTCCTGCCCTTCTTTCGATATAGACAGACAATCCTTTATCTTCTCAGCTGGTATCAGACTCATAGCACTAAAGTGAAGATCCATTAAGGTAACAATGTTCTACAATGAAAAAGTCACTGGACTAATTTATTTCTTTACTATATATTAAAGAAATCAAACAAAGTAAAAATATCTCCTGTGCTGGAAACTCTGGAATCAATTCCATCTTTAAATCTATGATACCACAGTGCCTTTTCTTCGATATTTTAGACGACAAAGGCTTAGTTCAGCACTGCACAGCAAAATACACTGAATGTCAATATTAGAGCTGACAGGAAAATGTTTGACTTTTCAGTCAAAAATAAAAAATTGAAATATTAGAATTCCAAAATCCATGACTGTGCCTCACAGGAGACACAATTCTGGTGCCTCATGCTCCCATTCTCCTCTCAGAGGTAGGATCCCTGATCAGACTACATTTCTCATGAGGCATCGAATTCTCCCTCCTTGGGAGGGGACATCCCAAGAGGTAGCATATCTGAATTTTGGACATAAATTGAAAACTTCAGTTTTTGAACATTTGCTAGTTTGATATTAAAATCAAAATGTTCCATGGAGAGCAGATACTTTTAGTGAAAAATTATGTTTAATTGAAAACTTAATTTTCTATAAAAACATAGTTTAGATAGAATATTTTCAACTAGCCCTATTTGATATACTTAATTTACTATTTCTCTGTGTACTGCTGGCTAATTTCTTGGGATAACACAAGCCCCATTGGAGGCATTTCATTGTTACCAAGCCTCACACATTTATCACAAGTCTGACACTGTTTGGTGCTTTTTCTTGAAGCACCAATTCCAGGAGTCAAGTGATTATATGGGAATCTCAGCTTTGTTGTTAAAAAAGTAAGTTTCTAGCCCCCATGTCTGAGGAGAAAAGTTTGAAAAACATACCCCAACTATACACTGAAGGCTCAGAAAGGAGACGGCAAACAAAAAGAATCACAATTTTTTTTAAAAAAATCCCATGATTTAGGGGGAGACCTGACTCATGACTTTTTGATAATTTGGGATTAGAAAAACTGACATTTTTATAATGCTTTTCTTAATTCTCTCACCCCAGGCTCATTTATACCCAAATTTTTGGTTTATGAGGGGTCAATTTCACCTCCTCCTTTTTTTCCTATCTCACTTAAGTAAAGGCATACAGGTTGGAGGTGCAAAAGAAACATTCTGTACCATCTATTAGTCCGTGATGATAAAGGGAGCTGAAAACATGATGAGGAAGCTTGGGCTCACATCACAGTTTCCTACACATTCATAAGCCATACAATCAGCTGAAAAATATTTTTCTTCTAAATATATTACCAACTGGGGGTTTTTCCCTAAGGCTATATTTGCCGCCAGTCAATCTCTGAAAACAAAAGGTGATTCATTTGATTCTAAATTAGATGTTATTTCACTTAGGATGACTAATTCAGAAAGTTGTGTTGATTCTGTAGATAAATCTCAGAAGGATTTTTGTTGTAAAGTAAAAAAAAAATATAATCACACTCACAAGTCGTGAACATTAAATCAATAACAAAAGTACTCAATGAAGAACTTTTTTTTTTTAAAACTTGAGCATCTCAATGATTTTTCAGGATCAGGTTCAATAACCATATCATACTTCTTATTCATTATCATAAAAAAATGAACTGACCAATAAAGTTTGAGGAGAAATGAAATACCTTACAGATTCCAACTGTATTCATATTTCTAAAAATTTTTACAATCTCAGTAAGTTAACTTCAAATACTATTGTTGCCGGTTCCATACTTTCCATCAGAAGGTTAACTGTTTCTTCAGGAATTATCACTGATTTTGAAAGTATCATGGATTAAGTTTAAAAAACTATGGGTAACATTTTTTAAAGTACGAAATTACTTAAACTAACAAAAGGATTCAGTCAAAAAGGAATAGATTTCTTTTTGAGATCTCAGCTTCAAAGTTGCAGTTTCCAAACATCTGTTATATTTCTGCTAAACTCAGATTAGTTAAGAGGTTCTTGTTTAATTACTATAATTAAGCTAAGGATTTCTTGTCATCCAACTGCCCAAAAAGAAAGCATCAATAGAAGAAGAAAATGAGGAAGCAGTAGAATATTCAATCTTACACAAACACAACTCACTGCGACATTTTTTATTTTCTGTATGTTTGGAAATGACCTTTGATAGCGTATACTAGAATTTTTTTTGGCGGGGGAGTGGTTACAAAGTTATGTGACAAGGTGTTGGAAATCAGAAATTAGTGTAACTTTTTTTTTCTTTTCTATGCCTGGTGAGAGCTACTCATTATTACCTTTTTCTTTTTTAACGTATATTTAGGCCCTTGGTGCCCTGGGGAATATTTTTACAAGGCCACTTTTATAGTTTTGATAAAAATATTGATAAGCTACATCTTCTTTTATGTTCTTTTATGTTTGTTATAGACAACTGCATATTTTGTGATGCTTACAACTTTATCAACATTTTGTAAACTATAATTCATCAGTGGAAATTTACAACAGATCACACTTGAGTATGACAATGATGTCTGCTTGTGCTTTTTAATGTAAGAGATTTACTAGAATCAGAAATAAATTTCCATATTAATCAAGACAAATAAACATGCTGATTTAACTAGGAAACTGTTATTTGGATGACAATTTAATCAGCTCAGGTTGAAAGGTCCACCACTGCTGCATCCTGTTTCTGCTAAAATATTGATTGCGTTACTGATTTCAGTAATGCTTTATTTTACAGGGCACAAATAACCATGTAATTACTCTTTAATGAATGGTAATTGCTTGCTGGCAATTATTTGTTAAGTTTTGCAGTTTAATTACAAGTTTATGTGTGCTCTGTAAAATAAAACAATATTCTATATTTTAGTCGTTCTGAAGACTAGCTGTATAGGCTGTCAAAACCACGAAGTTAGTTATGAAGGTACAAGTCTGACAAAGCCATAATAATATTATAACTATTATTAAAAGGATCAGATGAATATTTGAATGCTTCAGCTTTACAGAAGTAACATCAGATGTAACATTTGTAAGATTAATGGAGGAATACTGTACCACAGAAGCATGATTTCCTCTGGGGTCTAGTCCACCATTTAGCATAATTTATCCTGATTTGCCTTTCATTCTCTGGGCTTTTTAAGAGAAACTGAAATAGTATCCTATTCCCCTGAGAACAAAGAATAAACCGACTAGAAATATAATTCAACAGTACTTCATATTTCTGCAACTGAAGTGGATTACCACCATTACATTATCTTAGCAGCCTATAAACTTTGTAGACTTGGCAGTTAGGTAGATAACAAGAAAGAGCATTATGTCTTGTAGTGTTGATGATATATAACCCACTCCATGATACATTTATTCTGCGTTATAATAGATGAGGTACCCAATACTTTGATCATTTAAATTTTGAATTTTAGTGTTATACTATTTATGAATTGTCAGCAATTAAGCGAAAACTGTGCTGATTTTGTTTTTTCAAATGATACCCAGTTAATAAATTAATTATTGATTCCATGAGACTATAAAGCCATTTGATATAAAAATATGCTACAGTTTTGATTTAGTAAACTCTCACATGTATCACAGATTTCTTCAATAGTAATGTATTTTATTGGGCTTCAAGGAAAATTCTGAAGCAAGTATATGACAGGCTGTGTAAATTGCTCTGAATATAGTAGCAGTAACTCTGGTGCCAGTACTTGCTAGTGAAAAACCATCACAATTGGTTTGCTGAAGTTGGAACAGTAACCACAGACTCATCTTTAATTTTCCTTATACCTCACTGGCATTATTAATCTATTCCTTCAGCCCCAGAAGGTGTCATCATTCTTGTGTTAATTTATTTGTATAAGTTGAGAAAAATGAGAAAGATAAGAATTTTTAAATATTATTTGGGGTTTTACCAATAAAAGCAACATTCTTGCTACCTTGAATAAGAAATGTTTATTTTTAGGACTATAAAGTTTTTAATTGCATCATGGACAATAATAATCTCTCTGCTCTGGCATTTATTACAACATTTCAAAGATGCCAATAGTAGTTAAACTCTACTTGACCTTTCAATGTTTAAGAAGAGAAACAAATTCTGACCTCACTGCAACCTGATTCTGTCTCCTTTCACTGTTGGCAAACTGATCACTTGTCTAACTATTGCTCTACATTGTATTACCAACCAGATCAAAGGCAACAACAGCCAATTCAGCAGCAGGGAAAAAGTCACCCATACAAAAAAGGCAATTAACATTAATCATATATGAAGTTGTTTGAGAACTAGATGTATGATAACTAGAACCCTGTCACTATGACAACTTGCATAGAACAGGTGCTCATTTTAAATTGGGACTCTCAGCACCACTGGTGGCAGCCTCATCTTGACTCTAGCAGACAAGAGCAAGCTGCCAAAAAAAAGTTACCCTCCAAAGGGTAACCCCCATTGTTTTCAATTACATTTTTGCTTGAGTACGGACTTCTGGATATAGCCTTAACTGAAGCATATAACTCATAACTATAAAAAGGATGTGAAAAAAGGATATCTAAAGCTAAAATCCACAAATTTTGATATCACAGAAATAGCACTTTAATTATTCCTTCTTTATTATACTGAGGTTCATATTAAAACAAAAGTTCCTTAACATTATACTATTGTTCAGAAAATGCAGGAAAATGAAACACAGACACAGAGGTGGATTTCAAGCTGCAGGTCAGAACTTCATTAACTGTACCATTAGAGGTTGGAGCCTTGACCATTAATATATCTCCCCCACACACACAAAAGCTACCAGGCATTTAATTAGGTCCTATGTTTGGTTAAATGGTGCAAGGTCATTCAACCTATGAACCAGACTGGTGTCTTTTAACACAACTGCATACCACACTGTACACCAGCTGTAGGTTACAACAATAACAATGATTAAACTACTACCTTCCCCCATCATTTTTTAAAACACTGCTAACAAACTAACACCCTAACAAATGGAGCTTCCATGTTGTTGTGAGGAATACAAAATAACCAACGAGACATCTCACCAATCTCAAACAGGTGGAAAAAAATTCTTCCTGATCCCAAGCAGGGCACTCTGATCAGATTCACAAAAGAATCTGGAAATGCAGTCCTGATACTATTTTACCTTTAGGCATAGTTGCCAGGTTTTGTGAAGCTTCATGTGTGGCATTTTATGTAAAATATGTAATTATCTAATTTGCATATTTGCAACTAATTTGTATATGCCCATAAAGTTATTGGCCTCTCTAGAAACTATTGCGGTGTCTTGGTGAGTTTGCAACAGGGAAGCTGGAACTGAGATTACCAAACTTATTTCATACAGGGTCATCAAACATCCATTAGATGGGAACAATTTTTAATCCCTGTTGAGTAAGGCTGGATTCATATTGGTGACCTACAGACAAAAAGCTCTGAAGATCATTAGTAATGTCCTAAGGCATCCAGCTCCCTAATAAGTGCTCATGTTATACCTTTAAGAATGAAATTTGTTTTCTGGAAAGATACATCGACTGAGCCAAGTCATCACCTTTTTGGCAGGGTCTTCTACTCACTGAACACACACGCAAATTCTCCCACCCACACACTGCTCTCAGCCTTCTTCAGCCAAAGGCTATGCTGTGCTCCACTGTTTTCTTAAAGGGACAACATCCATTAACCAAATACAAACACTACAAATATAACAGTAAGCCAAATATTAGTGCAACATCCAAATTTATCTCTAAATATGATCTGCAACATAAATAATTTCAACTATTATTCCAGGGTCTTCACACTAACTTAAACATACTTGCTCCATGTGAGTCATCAGTCATGTTTGAACCCACAACGTTCAAAATTCACAGCCCAGAATTTTATCCTTCAGCAGTAGGAGTAACTGTAGTGGGATGCATAGTGTTAACTTCTGTGAGGAACAGCCCATAGAGGGAGAAACAAGACACACTTTATTACTGGGTAACAGCTATTTACAAACTAACACTAGAACTTTGGATTCAGTTACTGACCCTTGGAGCAGAGTACGGCCTAGTGGCTAGAGACAGCATAGCCAAGGGTAACATTGCCCCTGCTGCTTGGTTCACCTGCAGGGTGAAACTGGCATCTCTGGATATAAAATTATGAGTTTCTACCAGTAGAGCTAAAGGACTATGCCTATTACTACGCAGGCAGTGGTAGACTCAAACCTCCATATGTGGTCTACCGGTTACAGAAGGCAAATATCCATACTGTCTTAGCAGAGTTTAGACAAGCACATAATTTGACTCATTTCATCTGAAAGGTAGTATGGCAAAGTAGAAGAGACTTCGATCTGGTTTTATTAATGGCTTGGATTCTATTCCCAATTCGGCAGGCAGTGACCTTATCCAATCTTTCAGTCATTTTATCTGTAAAATGGGTGAATGACAGCTGCCTCTGAGAAGACTGGGGATGGGTGGGTGTGTAGAACCTTGGCTAATAAGTGTCATGACATGCACAGAAATACTAAAAACCGTCAGTAGAAGAGTTGGGGTTATAGTTCAATGAACCTTCCCCTAGACTAGGCTACAGAGTATTTACACGAGAGAGGTGTGGCAAATGTCTCGCTTCCCACACTTCCAAAATGTATTACATTTTACCGTTGTGTAGAACTGAGTTACAGACCTGCAAGACACAACACTTGGCAGGTCTGTAGAGGACAGCAAGGTGGAGCAGCAACGGCAGCAAGATGGATGCTGTGAACATAAGATGACCTTAAATGACAAGCAGGAGAGTCGGGAGAGCGAATCAGCCCTCTTGTCCCCTCTCCCCTCCCAAATTGGCCAACAGACAACCTTAGGGCAGCAGCAAAGCCTTCCACTTTCTCCCTCACTTCTGCACAATCCCCATGTGCATGCCCTACTCCTCCTGTCAGGACCCCAGAGGGTGGCCATCCACTCCAGTTCAGTCAAACCACTCTGCCTGCTGAGATGGGGTGGGGGCATTGTCGTTCATTGTCTCTTTTTTACAACCCCATCCAACTGTATTGAGGATTTTTTTTGCTAATGTTTCTAATTTCTATATTTTATTTTCTCTTAACTATTAAACCTGAATATATCTTTTCTCATTAATACCATTGGTAACATCTTAATAAAGATTCATTTAATTTTTTCTTTGTCAAAAAGAGAAAGCTGATGGAACATACAATTTAAGGGTTGACTACTCACCTGACAGAAACTATAACTGTGAAGCTACTGTATATTTCATTTACTGGACCTACTTACAATATTACAACCCCAAATATTAGAAAACCATGAATCAGGACCTCAAAATTATGAGACTGGTTTAACATCTGTTTGTTTGTTTTGTTTTTACAACAAAAACAAACAAACAAACCAACCCATTTTCATTATTTTTATTGGCCTTTTAGTTTTTGACCCTTTAAGTTTATATTTGAGTCACGTTTTCAAGTTTTTCTCTGCAATCACAAGGGCTAGAATGTTACTTTAGTTGGGGGATTTTTTTAAAGTGTAAACTTGAGATTTTCTCATAATTACTTGATTCCAGAAGCTGTGATTAAAAAGATCGTGAGGGTTGGCAACACTGTTATAGCTGCCTATTTCAGTAAAATGTGATCAAGACCTTTTGCTAACGCCTTCAGAAAAGATTTTTGTGCAATACAGTCTAGCTGTACAATATACTGATGTCCTACATTCACAAGAGGACCAAGTATTGATGTCAATTCGATCAAGCACGGACTGTGAGCCCAGTTCTGCTCTCACAGGAATAAATGGCAAAACTCTTTTGCATCAATGGAAGCAGGATTGGGCATTTTAACACTTAGCACATACAGTAACCTTTAGATGTTAAGAAATTAAGTATCTTTGTCCTCCCCTAGAGCATCTGAATATCAGAATTTTTGTAGAAAATAAATGTTAGTCTGACTCAAAAAGCCTTAGTCAATATAGCAATTTGGAAAAGTACTGTACATGATATAAAATAATGTAAACAGATCAAATTTTCAATAAAATGAATATTTTAACAGAATGTCACTGATAAGACCCACCATTAAAAAATCCATATACTGACAATGTTGATTTAAGTATGCCTTAGATATTAAAACTGGCATGTGCATGTATATTTCATGACATAAAGATAGATAGATATAGACACACAAACTTTTTATAGAAACAAATTACACAAACTCAGGACTCATTTCTATGTACCCTGTGAAAAAGTCTTATAGTATTCAGTACAAAATAATACATTTTATAGGTTTATTTAACCATCTTATAGAATTTAAAAGACTGCTGGTTAATCTAATAGTATAGTTCAAAGAGCCAACAGAAAAGAGATCACACTCTTTCTCAAATTATATCAGTTTATGGAGTAATGTCTGCACAATCATATTGGGTTTATTCCTGTTAAATTCTATAGGTCTTTTCGACAGAGCTATAGTAGAAAGAAATGCCTAAACACTCAGTATTCAAAAGGTATTCTTCCTCTTTGATTATTACCAAAAATCACTCTAACTCTGAAAGCCAGACTCACATAGTTAGAAGGTGATAGGCTTTACACATTTGAAAATTTAAATTGATTATTTATGACAAGCATTTTAAAATATCTTCTAAACCACGATAGGAATGTACTATCTAGAGGCTGGAATTTTACATAACTATTTTCTAATTGCATCTGACTTATCACAAAACAACTTGAGCTCAACCAACATAAAGCAAGTTCATTCACTAGCCTTCTTCCTGTTAGATGACACTTGGCATATTTCCCTTGCAATGCCAAATGCTTGGTCAAAATGCAGAAAAAAAGAATGGAAGCAGAAATAAAAGACAATACTTCAGAGAAAGAGAAGAAAATCACAGGGGTAATTAAATCACCAGGGTAAGTAAGGGCTTGTCTACACAGCAAGTTGCATTGGTTTAACCTAATATGTGATTTTAAACTGATGTAGTTAAACTTGTGCAAATCCCTGTATGGACACACTTTATTTCGGTTTAAGATTGCATTTATTTTCAGGTGAGTCCTTAAGAATTGGTGTAGGCTAAACTGAAACAAACTATTCTTAAACAAACATAAAAAGTTTCCACACAGGGGTTTGCAACAGTTTATCTACTGATTTTAAATCAATTTAAAAACTGATTCAAGTTAAACTAATTCAACTTTCCCACATAGACAAAGTTACTACGCTAATACTAAACAACACATTATTTTGTGGTTACTACATTACAGCCTACAGTATTTGACAATAAAAGCTAACAAAAATGGTAATAAAACTATTATAGTGCCATATGCCTCATGAGATTGCACCATATATCTAATGAGACTTGCCGTCCTAAGAAGCTTAGGTAATTCAGAAACCTATAATAGAACTCTTGGATTGTGAATCAAATCTGAGCTCTGAACCAATTGAGGTTTGCTCATCATTAGGCAATTTGCATTTACATTACCTTGTTATTTCCTAAAATACCTGTGTAATCAGCAATTAAAAAAAACTATAGCACTGGCCTCCCAAAAATATGCACTTTTAAAATATACTATTTATTGTAGTTTAAAATTCTAAGGGACATTTACACCTGTGTGGGGGAGCTCTGCACTGACCTAAATAAACTTTAAAACAGTCAGTCAGGATATGGCACCACAGGAGCCACAAAGCAGCTGGTTAGCTGGTCCACAGTTTGGTTCTGCAGTAGTACAAAATGCAACAGGGATCTCATATAAATGAGCCCTTGCCTGATTGCCTCCCCCCGTGGAATCACAGAGCTACTGGGAACTTCAATAGCCTTCCCTCCCTCCACAAGACTGACTTGTGTGGAGGAGGACACAGGAGCATAGGAGACTCAGTCCCTAAAATGACAGGTTTCAGAGGAACAGCCGTGTTAGTCTGTATTCGCAAAAAGAAAAGGAGTTAATGTTACCTGTGTATCTATGTGGATGATTGAAGAGGGCTGTGTTGATCTTTGCTGCCTACCCCTTTGTGGAGTGGGTCTATTTTATCCAGAGAGACCACCTTCCCTGACTGACAGCTCAATTTCAGGGCTGTCAGGGAGGAGGGTATTACTCAGCCCCCTCCGTATCTCTTCCTTGAACACTCCACTGGCTTAAGAGCGAGGCAAAGTCATGAACTCTTTCTCCATGGGAAAGAGATGTGTGGTGTCCATGACCACCACATTCTGGGTTTGGCCTCGGTATCTTTACATTTGATTTCAATGGGAAAGCTTTCTTTGTCTGGACAGCAAAAATGTATTAATAAAAGTTAAGATAACTGGACCAGAGAAAACAGAAATAATCTCTGTATTAGCGTAACTGGCACACAAAAAGATATTCCAATGCACAATCAGATTTATACAAGACAGTAATGCAAAGATTTACGAGAAAGCTGAGCAGTTACAAGTCTATTTGCAGGCTAAGAACTTGAGCACTAGTTTTTCAAGCACCCCATTACACATCATGTACTGTAGTTTGAAAATTTTGGCGGGAATATTTTTAAACCAACCTATGGGATCACCATCAAACATTAGAAATGATTCTTTTCAATTATGAATGTCTCAATTTCTTTTACACTCTTACCAGCATAATTTATAAGCTATACATGATTGGGTTCAGTGCAAATTTGGAGAAACAATATTATAACAATTGATTTTCAATTGTTGCTTTTTTGCGTTAATGCAAACCACAATAAAATTCAGTCCAATGAAACATGTCAAAATATGTGATCATTTAAACCTGTTATCTGTAGAAAAAAATAAACTCTTGACAAATATTTAGAGAATTGTGGATCAAATGATGCACATGAAGTGCTAATTTTAAATCAGTGGCATGTCCTAGTTTCAAGACATTCATAATTGAAAAATAGCAGTATTTTTAATAGTAGTTTAATATGGATGTTATGGAAATTGCTCTTCCATTAGCTGTTTTTAACCTCTGAATCACCAGTCTCAGTGTTTGTACAATTTTTTTTATAGTCTCCTCTATGTTAGGAAATAGAATGAAGTTTAAATTGAACAAGTGAAAGTGTATTAAACCCTGTGCACTGCTCTGTCCATATGGCTGTGTTGGTTCCAGCCTAACTCCCTGTATTTCCTGTTTTTCTGGTGTCTTCTCTATAATAGTCTCTCCAGAACACTGTTTCTCTGATTCCAGTTTCATTAATCATGATACATCTTCCCTATTTTACAAACATTTTAATATATAAACACTAAAAGAACACATAATCAATGCACAGGCCCTCACCCTGTGTCCCTTTGGTTAGAGGCTGCTAGCACATAGTTGGGTGAGAGTTTTGTCTTTATCCCACACTCAGCTGGTTACATAGTCTTTGAGATAATTTGGTCTCTTCAACAGGCAACAACATTGGGCATGACCTATCTGTCTCTCCCTGTCTCAGAGTCTAGTAAACTCTCTCTTTCTGTGGAGCCTTCTCCCGCCCTGTGGGATAGGCCTCCAAACAGCTCTCTGTCTCTCCATTCTGTGATGATCTCTGTAGTCTTTCTGGGGTGGTTGTCTGCTGGCTCGTGTTTCCTGTTCCTTTGGATCATTTGTCCTCTCTCATTTTCACCTCATATGACCTGGGTGCAACTGTACCCATCACAACTCCTTTACTCCATTCCTTCTGATGTCTCTCTCCTGTTAGATCTTCACAGGAGTGCCTGTCTACAAGGCTGGTAGGTCCTTGGCTGATCTGTTGTACTCTAGTGACTGTTTTCTCTCATTGTTGATCATCTCTGAGCAGTGCCTCCATCCTTCTGGCTGCCAGGTCTCCCCTCACTGGTAGCAGGATTTTGGTCTACTGTCCCATCAGTGGCTGCACTGGATTGTTTTGGCACCCCCTAAGATGTGTGCCAAAAATACTAAGAGATCCAAACCAGAAAAAAACAGCCTTGTGTAACTGTCTCTTAGCTGTTTTCACAATTGACTCCACTATAACATTATTCTGTGGGTATGCTAAGGAGCAGATGTGGTAGTCAAACTCCCATTTGCATGCAAATTTCCTGAATTTTTCTGAGGCATATTGGAATCTGTTGTCAGTGAATACAGTGACTGCAATGCCATATCTTGGAAAGTAGGGTCCTCCGTTTGCCAATCACTGACTTGCGTCTGGGATCAAGCATGGCATTAACCTCCCCAAAATCTGAGTATTATTCCACTGTAATCAAGTCCTGCTTTTCCTTTAATGTAAATAAGTCCACTCCTACCTTTTCCCATGGTAGGGTAGGCAGCTTAAGTGGTAACAGAGTCTCCTTCTGCTTCAGTTATCACAGAACCAGCAGATATTACACCCTTCTATCAAGGAGCGGAGTTGTGTATTCATTCCTGGCCAGTAAACACACTCACAAGCTCGTCAAAGACAGCTGTCAATGCCCAGGTGTGAAGCCTGTATTTTTTTTCCATGAAAATCCTTACATAATGATGCAGGGACAGCCACTCTCTGTCCTCGAAATATGATTCAATCCTACACACTTAGTTAAGCTTTAATTTAAAAATATAGCTCTGCTCCTATTGGTACTTGGCTTTTGTCTTCTGGAAACTCTGCATATTGCTGTCTTGACTGCCATTAGTTTGATGTCATTTTCTGTAGCCTCTTTGACTTACATCAGCTTCGCTGTTGAAACTGGGAGACAGTGTGGCATGGTTAATGGATTCAATATCCTGATCCCCTTCCCCAATTCACTGATGCTAGGTATATGCCCTGTTCAGGGTGTCATCTAACTCCAGTAACTCCTGGACAATATCAGATCTCTACCTGGTAGTTCTCCAGGCACATCAACATGTGCTGCAACCTCTTTGGAGCACTAAGAAGGGGCTTTGCCGTTATTGTCTCTAGGGGGTTGTAGTCTGATTACATTCTTAATGGGTGGCCATATGTACACTGATGGAATTGCTCCACGCCAACTACCATAGTCAGAAGATCTTTTTCTATTTGGGCAAACCCCTGTTCAGTCTCTGTCAGGTTCTGACTGCTGGTATAACAACTAGCTGCTCCTGAAAAAGAGCTTCCTCTGAAGTCTTCCTCTGAAGCGTCTCATTGGAGTGTCATTGGCTCTCCTGGTTGGTAGTACTTCAAGACAGTGGCATCCATTATAATTAGTTTCAGCATGTCAAATGCTTGCTGCTGGGGATCTACCCAGTTCATTCAACATCCTGCCTTGTGATTGAACATATGGGTTCCACAACTGCAGCCAGGTCTGGACAGAACTTGAACAGAAAATTTATCATTCCAATGAATTGCTATATCCCTTTCACATCCACTGGAGTTGGCATGTCTCTGACTGCCTTGATCTTGCTGGGTTCTGCTTTCAGTCCGTTCGCTGTGAGTAGATTTCCAGTGTATGTCACCTCATACTTTTTTTTACATTTTTTTCTGTGTTGAGTTTTATGTTCTTGTGCTTTCATTGCTGCTGAAAAGCTTGCAATTTTCTGACATGGACTCCTTCACCTTCTCTATCATTTCTCCCTTCACCTACAATAAGGATATCATCTGCAATTATTTTCAACCTAAGCAGTACTTCCAGGACTTGGGTGAATCTTTTCTGGTACTGGGCTTATGCCCATTGGCACGCATACCATCTGTAGCAATCAAATGGTATTGCTAAGGTTGTCAGCATGTTCAACTATTTATCCAGGGCTATGTGCCAGAACCTGTTATTCACAGCACAGACTGTAAAGATTCTGACTTTGGAAAGTTATGGCAAGCTGTGGGCAGTGGCATCTTTTCAATGCCCTATTCAGTGTCTTGGAGTCTATGCAGATACATAATTTTCCTGGTGGCTTCTTTACCATCATTATGCTGAACTGGCCTCTACAGGTGCTATGATATCCCTGCTCTGACTTTTACGCTTTTGGCATAATGGATTATGCTGTGCCACTGGAATTTTCCTTTGTGGTAAGCACACAGGTTCCACCGTGGGGCTTACTTCCAGTCTCAGCTTTCCTTAGAGGCACCTGTCACCTTTGAAAACATCCCCAGGATACTTTTAAACTTGTCTCCATTGTATACTGAAGTCCTCTTTGGCTTCTTCTGACAGTGCACCCTGGTCATGTCCATGATTTGTATGACTGTCTTCTCCAAGAGTGGTCTGTGCTGCTTACCATCCATCTCCACAAACTGAAGTCGGAACTATCTGTTATTTTTCAGGTTAGATACTATGAGGTCACATTTTCCAAGGCTTCCATTATGCTCTCTTTGTATATTATTACATTGCACCTTCTCTTTGTAATTGTTGCATCTTGAGACCAATTCACCCTAAGGAATCACGCTGCACAAGGCTCCGCCATCCAGTTGAAATAGCACTAGGTTGTTTTCCTATTAATACTGTTGCATGCATGGAGGTTGGTATTATCCCTTGTTGCTTTCCTGTCATGACAGTTTGAACTTGATGTGTTCTCAGACTCAAGGAGAATCATGGTGTCATCACCACTGTCTGATGTGCCATCCCCTTCTTGACTGAATCTTTCTGAGACCTTCCTCTTCTCTTGCATACACTATTAACATGGATCAACTTGCCACATTCCTTCCAATGCTGTCCTAGTGTGGGGCACTTCTCCTTTAACCACTCAGCCAGTCTCCCACAGAAAATGCATCACACTGTGGATCCTGAACAGTGGCCACCTGCTCTATTTTGCTGTTGTCTCATTCTACGTGATTCTGGGGGTGTTGTGTGCTGCAGGGCTTTCATCCTTTTTCTTGAGGCTCCCTCTGCATGCCCCACCTTTAAGCATCTGTCTAATGTGAGATCACCTTACCAGCACAGACGTTCCTGCAGATGGTGATCCCAAATGCTGCAGACTATCCTGTCCCAAATTAGGGTGTCTGTCAAGTCCCCAAAATTGCATGTAGCAGCCAGTGTGTGTAAGGCAGTAACATAGGGGTCTATCCCCTTCCCTATGGATTAGGCTCTGGCGAAAAACCGGTATCGCTCCACAGTTATATTCTGCTTTGGGGAGCAATAGGTCCCCACGGCTCCTAGGACTGTTGTGAGGCTTGCGGCAGTGACAAGCTTCAGAGTGGTGCAGACCTCTCTAACTTTTTCACCAATGAGATGAAATACTAGTTTTCCTTTCCTGCTGGTGTTGAACTCCTGCATGTACAAGTCTGTGTACAGTTCAAACTCCCCCTTCCACGGGGTCCACTGCTGAGCTAGGTTTGTGTCCGCAAAATCCACAGCTCTAGGGACTTCACACCACACTCCATGAGCCAGCCGCTGCACTTCAGAAAACTCACAGCTCTGATGGCCACCTTGTTTCATTTGCAAAACGTAAAAGTGAATGCAGCTGAAGCTGAAGAAGTGAAATGTTAATGAACCCTGGCCATTGCTCTCGCCATGTGGCTGTGTTGCTTCCAGACTAACTCTCTGTACTCCTGTTTTACAGGTATCTCCTCAACAACAGTCTCTCCAGAACATTGGCCCTCTGACTCCAGTTTCACTGATCATGATTCAGTAACCACCTCAAGTTAATTGGCAGTCAGTTAACTCAAGGCATAAAAGCATTAACTATGTTGACTTTCACCTTCCTGAAATTTGTGATGCCACCATTTCATTGATTCTCCAGCCATCACAGAGTCTGTCAGGGTAGACAAGACAAGAATTTCTACTGTAAAAAAGAAGCGGGGGAGGGGGACCCAAAACTTTCAGCTCCTCTTAACAGAACAAAGAAAGGCACAAACACAATTTTATTTTTCTTTGCAGGTTACTTTCAAAACCATCCTCGTAAGTCACATTAGCTCACACAGTACAGTCAGAGGCATACATCAAGCCTACAGCACATAGCTAAAGTCTGTGTCTATCAACCACCTATGATTTCCCTTTATACATATGAGATGTAAAGCTAGGGTGAGCAGATGTCCTGTTTTTAAAGGGATAGTCCCGTTTTTTGGGACTTTTTCTTATATAGGTGCCTATTACCCCCCCACACCTCCTGTCCCGTTTTTTCACAGTTGCTATCTGGTAACCCTATGTAAAGCTGAATTAACTTTTACTGAACAAAGAGCTCTGTGTAAGCTCAAAACCCTTGTCTATCTCACCAATAGAAGTTGGTCCAATAAAAGATATTACCTCATCCACCTTGTCTCTCTAACTTTTACCGTCATTTATTTAGAAGTACACATTAAAAAATAAAATCTACAATTAAAATGGTATTAAAAATTTTACTTTAACTTTATTTCTCCCTCCCCCAAAAAGTCCATTATTTGTGTATGACTTTTAGCAAATCATTCACTCACTGAATAATATTTATGACAAACATAAAACAAAACACCTCTACACCAACATTCCACACAAAGATGGACTACAAGCCGTCAGGAACTGTATCCCCGATAATGTCACGGCAAACCTGGTGGCTGAACTTTGTGACTTTGTCCTCATCCATAACCATTTCACATTTGGGGACAATGTATACCTTCAAATCAGCGGCATTGCTATGGGTACCCGCATGGCCCCACAGTATGCCAACATTTTTATGGCTGACTTAGAACAACGCTTCCTCAGCTCTCGTCCCCTAATGCCCCTACTCTACTTGCGCTACATTGATGACATCTTCTTCATCTGGACCCATGGAAAAGAAGTCCTTGAGGAATTCCACCATGATTTCAACAATTTCCATCCCACCATCAACCCTAGCCTGGACCAGTCCACACAAAAGATCCACTTCCTGGACACTACGGAGCTAATAAGCGATGGTCACATAAACACCACGCTATACTGGAAACCTACTGACTGCTATGCCTACCTACATGACTCCAGCTTTCATCCAGACCACATCACACGATCCATTGTCTACAGCCAAGCTCTATGATACAACCGCATTTGCTCCAACCCCTCAGACAGAGACAAACACCTACAAGATCTCTATCAAGCATTCTTACAACTACAATACCCACCTGCTGAAGTGAAGAAACAGATTGACAAAGCCAGAAGAGTACCCAGAAGTCACCTACTACAGGACAGGCCTAACAAAGAAAATAACAGAACGCCACTTGCCATCACCTTCAGCCCCCAACTAAAACCTCTCCAATGCATCATCAAGGATCTACAACCTATCCTGAAGGACGACCCATCACTCTAACAGATCTTGGGAGACAGGCCAGTCCTTGCTTACAGACAGCCCCCCAACCTGAAGCAAACACTCACCAGCAACCACACACCACACAACAAAAACACTAACTCAGGAACCTATCCTTGAAACAAAGCCCATTGCCAACTGTGTCCACATATCTATTCAGGGGATACCATCATAGGGCCTAATCACATCAGTCACACTATCAGATGCTCGTTCACCTGCATATCTACCAATGTGATATATGCCATCATGTACCAGCAATGCCCCTCTGCCATGTACACTGCTCAAACTGGACAGTCTCTACGTAAAAGAATAAATGGACACAAATCAGACGTCAAGAATTATAACATTCCAAAACCAGTCGGAGAGCACTTCAATCTCTTTGGTCACTCGATTACAGACCTGAAAGTGGCAATTCTTCAACAATAAAACCTCAAAAACAGACTCCAGCGAGAGACTGCTGAATTGGAATTAATTTGCAAACTGGATACAATTAATTTAGGCTTGAATAAAGAGTGGATGTGTCATTACACAAAGTAAAACTATTTCCCTATGTTTATTCCTCCCTTCCCCCCGCTACTGTTCCTCACACGTTCTTGTCAACTGCTGGAAATGGCCCACCTTGATTATCACTACAAAAGGTGTTCCCCCCCCGCACCCCGCTCTCCTGCTGGTAATAGCTCACCTTACCTGATCACTCTTGTTACAGTGTGTATGGTAACACCCATTGTTTCATGTTCTCTGTGTATATAAATCTCCCCACTACGTTTTCCACTGCATGCATCTGATGAAGTGAGCTGTAGCTCACGAAAGCTTATGCTCAAATAAATTTGTTAGTCTCTAAGGTGCCACAAGTACTCCTTTTCTTAAAACAAAACAGAAACTCTTAAGGACGGTAGGCAATTGCTCTACAGGTTTTCTTCACATGCAGAAAGAAAGTATCCTGTGCTGGAGACTGAATATTTGTGTTACAGGCTGGCTGGCTCTTTAAGGCTAGGCTCAGCCTTGCCTGTGACCTAGCAGCTATCCCTCAGTCATGAGGATGGTCTAGCAACTTAGTCATAATTAGTGATCCCAGGTAGGTACCATGGAGCATGGGATGAGAGACAGGAATACTTAAACGGAGCTGTGAACTCAGTCAAGGGAAGGTGATCCAGAAGAGAAGGACAAGGTGAGTTTCCTCTCTGGGAAGGGCATGGGAAGTCAGGCTGGAAGAGACTTGCAGGGAGCAGATCAGACTCTTGTGAGGTAGGCCCTGAGAAAGGCCTGTAAGGAGCAGGGAGATTCCTGATCAAAGCTGCCAGAGTCCCTGGGGAGGGGAGGCAGTGGGGGAAACCTGCTGGGAAGAAGCAGTTTAGGAGAAACTCAGCTGAGCCCAGAAGTCGGAGGCAAGAAGCAAAGCAGTGGACCCCAGGAATGGTGGAAGAATTATTAGTTTGAATATTTATTTGGACTTATAGTTGGATGTTTGTTGTCCTGAGGACTCTATGTTAAGTGACCTTGCTGCAGGGCCGGGCCATGAAAGACTCATGCACAGACAGGCCACCCTGGGGTCAAGGAAGTGGGCACTAGGAGGTGCTAGGAGTGAAGTTCCCTGCAATACTGTGGCCTGATGCCAGGAGGCAGTAAGAGCAACCATGTACAACTTCCTACATCTAACAATACTAAATGTCATTCCTTTGGTTCAAGGTTGGAACTATTCACAACTTCTGGGAATGAATGAATCTAGCAAAGTCACCATCTCCATCAAGATTTAAGAACTAGTAGATCTCTTCCTCTCACACCCAGTTTTTATTTATAGATCGGAAGAGGAAAACAAACTTTCCTACATTTTCAACTCCTGGTTGGTTTCTTAACTTTGAATGAACAAGTAATTGAACTGAACTATTTGAATAAACTAAAATGAAGAAAATATTCTCTCTGCACCTACAGTGGAGGCAACTGTGGTCAAAAGCTGATTCAGCACTTCAGCAAATTCTAGTTACAGGTGCTTAGCCGTTGACTTCCGTCGGTTCAGTGGTCTGACTTCCTTTAAAACTTTGGCAGCAAACATACTGCTTAATATTAGACTAACTTATTTTACATTATTTTAATGTAGTAAGTTTAGGCTTTAGCAGGTTGTCATAATTTCAAAATTTAATTTTACATAAATTCATTTGGTTTATTTTTAAAAATAAACTTGTATTTAATTTACATTTTAAAAAGACCATTACGTTTTTGTTGTGTTGTTTCCTTGTGTTGATATGTCAAGATATCCTTTTCATGACTGCATGATCCATCTACTTCAGGGGTATGTCTACACTGGCACTTTGTTGGCAAAACTTTTGTCTTTCAGGAGTGTTGAACCCCACCCCCGAATGACAAAAGTTTTACCAAAAAAAAAAGCACCAGTGTGAACAAGCGCTTTGTCGGCAAGAGCGCTCTCCTGCCAACAAACAGCAGCTACACTGCGCGGCTTTTAGTGGCACAACTGTAGCGGCACAGCTGTGCCGCTAAAAGCTGCATAGTGTAGGAAGCACACGGTAAATGGTAACTTATTAACATTGGTTACCTTGTACGATATGTAACTCTGATCCAGTGTGAGAGAGAAAAAATATTAAGTGTCTGTTTGATTTGTAAGGCAATGGTCTTGATGGGCATCCTGTGCCCATTAAAGACTACCAGTTTTACCACTGAATTAAAGGGAACAAAAAATAAACCCCAAATGTCCCAATTTGTTGCTCCTTTGTGAAAATGTAAAATTTATTTTTGTTTGAAAAATGACAAAATTTCACTTAAAATGTGTATGAACAGATTTCCTGCAGATTTAATGAAAGACATAAGTTTTCATTTATGCCAGCCTGTTAAAATTTGCAAGCACAAATATTTACTTAGGACTGAGAGAGGAGGGAACAATGAAGAAAACTACCACATAGTCTCTTCAAAGTTTAAAAATGGAAACAGGGACCATTATTTATAAATAGAAATTGGGAATGTGGGTCATTCCTGTGTATATTTTATGTTTCTATCACGTTATTTATCTACTCCATCTGCATTCTATTCTTATTCTGTTCTTAAACCAGAAAATATTTTTTTTGTCACTTGTTCACATTGATGCATTAATTTTCATTAGACTTTCTTGTGGTTATTGATTTCCTGCTTCTTTGGAGTGGCTTTGTTTCTCGCTCAGCAGGCTATCCTTTTACAAAAAAAATTGTTAAACTAACAAAAAAATAAAAGTAATTTAATTTTAGAATTTATCTTCATTCAATTTTACCCAAGTTAAATGAAAGTGGCATTATTAGGTACAAAACTAAAAGGAAATATTCAATACCTTCCAGAATAAGGAGTGAAACTCCTAAAATTTTGCTTTTCCAATATAGCATACTGATTTTCTGTTAGGAAACGTGAAAAATAAAATTAAAAAAATTAAGGGCCAAATATTGCTGTCCCCTGACACCAAAAGTCCTATTGAAATGAAGGGGTCCAATTCATCCCACAATGTTGCCCTTTCATATCAGATTCATCACTTCAAGGGACTGCAACATTGGCACATCTGGCTCCTGGGCCTCAGTGTACGGATCACCCTGGTTGGTGTACAGTTGGCATAACCAGCTCTGCACACAGCAGGCATTTGTGGTGTTCTTAGGGGACTGGCCAGGCTTCTGCTATGCTCTGACAAACCCTCGCTACTGTAACAACCTCTTGAAGCCATGGGCAGTTGGCCTTCTGTCTGCTGTAACCTACACTGCAGACTAAAGTAGCCCCTAGGTGTATGTCTCCACTGCACCTGGGAGCATGCCTCCCAGCCCAGGTAGACTGACTCGTACTAGCTCAGCTCCAGCTACTCCACTAAAAATAGCAGTATGGCCATTATGGCACCTGAGGAAGCTCAGGGTCACCACAGAAGGTCAGACCCACATGACCTCCCTGCTGCAAGGTCATGCTGCAAAATATATAAATAATAAAGGAAGGATGATGAACAGGAAAATGGCTTAAATCCTACCCAAGTGTAGAGTTTTTATAATGTCTATGCAGACTAATACGTAACTCCCACATAGCATTTTCCAGCTCCTGGAACTCTGGACTGAGCCACTAGGGGTCCCATCCTATGGACTACAACAATAATAGACCAGAGGCCTCTGACACCATTTCTCAGCATGCTTGGAGTCAAGAATGGAGGTAGAATGGACTAGAAACTCCTGCTGTGGCCAGGAAGGAGTCTTCTGAATGGGGTAAGCAGTTTGCTGGACCATTGATGAGCCAGGGCTGCTCAGTCCCTCAGTGGCTGACAAAGAGACTGGTCTTAGTTTCAATTTAGAGCTTGGGTTTGGGAGCTGAGAGAGAAGCTGAGCAGCTCAGGGAGTCTCTGATTAACTCCCCATCCCCACAAAGGGATCCTCTGGACTGCTGTGGGATCTGTTGCATGGATTGAGCCATTCTAGCCCTGCTGAGACCAGCATCCAGAGTGGCAGAGATCTGACCTGTTGCCAGCTACTGAGAGCAGCCACGACCCCACAGGACTCCAGAATAGGAAGCCAGGAGAGGACCCTGTCTTACTGAGGGCGAAGACATTGTAAGGGGATCCCAAAGTTCACAGCACTGCAACACTCAACTCAGGACTCCTGCTCAGCTTATCATTTGTTTGGGAAGGTGCCAGGGAGGGAGTTGGAAATAGTTGAGTGTTGGGAGGTTGACTTGTTGATGTTTAGCACTTATTTGTGAATCCTAACCCTTTCTTTCCCCAGCTCCTGTTTTCCTGCTCCCGCCAAAGTCCCCCTTTTCATTCTGTTACTTGGGTATGTCATTCCTTTGCTGGGTCGCGTAGATGTACTTTATTGTTGTACTGGGTTTTATAATCCTTGCCAGCATTATTCCTTTTCCAATGGCACAATACCCCATGTACCTCAGGCACAGCGAGCAGTCAGCTTGGGTGGAGGAATCAGAAAAAGAAGCCAGGATCCAATCTATGTGAGGAGAGGGAAGAAGCCACTCTGAGTGGCAAGCACCAGCAAGGACGCTTGAGTCATACCTGGGGAGAGGGGCTACAAATAAAACTCTTGTGTAATTAAATGTAACAATAAAACAAAAAGACATTTTAGAGAAAATGGCAGTTTTGACATGGGCTAAAGGTTTTCTCTGTACCCCCTCCCTACATACACTTACTAACTGAAGTAAAATAATCTACAGAATAAAGGCAGTGTTGCACTCTGTGTGTTAAGATGGGCAACCATTGTCAGATTTTCTGCAAGCGTGAAGCGTCATCTTAAAAGGTACATATTATTAGGGATCAAAAAGATCCCGCACATCATTCTCATCCCTATCCTGTTTTTCCCTGCCACAACCCCCTCCCTCTTCTTCTTGGGAGTAATCTGCCTTGTACTACCACCACCATCTCTCTCTAAAGAAAAATAACCCCCGGTGCATTATTCACAGATAACTTCTCTCCAGATAACTTCTCTCCAGAATTACTGACCTTATATCTCATTCTGTTATTGGACAGCAGCCTGTGACTCATCCTCTGCATGCAAAAAATTACCCTATATGAAAAAGAGGATGTTCCTTAACAGAACACACAGTGTCATATTGAGAACTGTGTTCCCAAAACACACAGCAAGGATTCTACCAATAATGCAGTTAAATTAGATGGACAAAGATCGTGACTGAACCCTTCACAGCTAGGCCTGCACAAAATCCCTAGCCAGAGCTCTGGCACAGAGGTATTAAATAAGACAGTAAAAAATCCAGTTGCATCCTTCACATCTGAGACAGCATAGGCACACTCCACATAAAATTATTTTGTGTGAGTGTGACAAGTGAAAATTAATTACAACTTTCCATTCTTTATTAAGCTATACTCATGCAATCAGTGAAGAGAAACAATATCATGTGACCAAGACAACCTATTACACAACATTAATAAAGAATTAATATCTAATGTATGCTACAAAAAGAGTTCACGAACAATCCGTAGACTCAAATCTGTTTGCATGAAATATTCATCTATCAGTTATAAATAGCAAACCAATTAATTAAAATAAGTATGTTTGTGAACAATTCATGAACAAGAAGGAAAACAAAGTTTGTGGAGCAAATGGTTTGCTATGAAACCAGAATCTACTTAATATTCTAATATAACAGATTACAGGAATAGGTCACTCACCTTCTCCACCTTTTTGAATTGTCCATTGGCTTACCCCCACAACCTTCAAGCTTACGTTTAGACCATATAACCCTGGCTCTAATTCACCACTGGTGTTAATAACTGTAAGTCCATTGACTTATGCTTGTGGCATATTTGGCCCTGCACTTCATTCCAGGCTCATAGTTCACTTTGCCAACATTAACTAACTGAACCTCATAATAATTCTATGAATTTGGTGAGTATTTTTATATGCATTTATAGATAGGTAAACTGGGATGCAACAAAGTACCCTTTACTATCATCTTTTATAACCACAGGTGGCAAGTTTATAAAACTGTACAGAGGAAAAACTGATGTATAAATATGTAGTCTAAATTTAAAAGGGAAACTATTTTTTAAAATTTTGAAGGATATAGGAAACCAAAAAGAAATAAAAAGGCTTTCCTTGAGTTTCCTGTTTAGATGTAAGGATAGATTTGCTTCAAATAGATTAGATGAGCCACACAGAAGTTCAGTTGAGAAGGCTCAGATGGTAATAGTTTCTATTTAATGCATGACTTACATTAATTTACAGGAAAATTAATCATTTTAAGTAGTCATCAAAGTAAGGGTGAGGAAGTAAGGCTAGAGTTTTTTCCCAAACTCTAGCCGAGGGGCTATTGTTTCCATTATCTGTCTTCCAGAAAGTGAGTAACTGTGTTTAAGATAAGCTATTCATTTAGCCTTCAGATACAACATATTATGAGCTGCTTTTCAATGAACGTTGGCCCCTTAAGAGTGCAAACTCTCTGACAGCTTCCTTTAGAGACTTGTGGTTACATGAGCATTTCACAAAACCACTCTTCATAGCTGTACACGTTATAATTTACACTTTAAATACAGCAGGTTTTCACCTTATGCCTGTTGCTAAGAATAATCTTTTTAAAATCTTTCATCCTTTTGTAAAATGATAATTATTAATGTGCAACTAAGCAGCAAAGGAAAGGAAAGCCTCTAGAATAATCTTCTCTCCTTTAATAACTGCAGCCTGATGATAAGAGGAATTAGTTAAATCAAAGAAAATGAAAAGTCAAATTTTTTGGTCGCGATAACAAATCAAATTCAAAACATGATACATTAAATTGAAGGAGTCACAGGCCTCTCTAACCATCCGAAATACAACCAGTCTTTTGTGTTGGAAGGACAAGAAAGTTGTAAACATAATTGCTGATATGCATCAGTACAAAGTCATG
The DNA here is from genome assembly GCF_965140285.1 of Lepidochelys kempii. Lineage (NCBI taxonomy): Eukaryota > Metazoa > Chordata > Testudines > Cheloniidae > Lepidochelys > Lepidochelys kempii. Next base: position 73,284,074 of record NC_136388.1, read on the forward strand.
GAGAGTGCACATGCACAAGAGTTATTTGTTGCATTTTTTCCATGAGCGGAGTATATCCAGTGGCTGCTGTTCCCCAAGGATAAATAATATGCTCATTTTTGTCTTTTGTTACAATTAAAATTTGTATGGTGTGATCCTGAAGTTCTTCCTCTACAAATACAGGTGCTTCCCTTTTGCTAATTAAACATGAGTATTGTGTAATTGTTGACATGCTGAAACCAGTGTAATCACTCTGGACTAAGTGGCTGACAGAATTTTCAATTTTTTTTATTTGGTAGATAACTACATACTTTTAGCAAAGCTCTTAAAAAAAACAAAAAAAACAAAAAAAACACACACCTAATTGAGAAGTCCCTGCTTTTTCCAAGTGAACCAGGACTATTACACTTCAATAGTATATGTTAATTTTTCAAAATATTACTGTATTTTGAGTGTTACTTAAAAAATCATGCCTGAGTCTAATTATCTGGGAAAACTGTCAAATACATCACAATTACTTCTCTCGTTCAACACTAGGCTCTTTTGCTAAACTTAATTCCACAGTAATTGTCATCTGGGAAATATGTTTGTCAAATAATTTCCATGGACAAGTGCGTCAATAATATCCAGTTCTATCATTTGGATTTGTTTTTCTTTCCTAGAAATTAAAATTTTTGTTTTTCAAATGAACTTCAGGAAACACAGCAACAAGTGATGACAATATTCATGCAGGTCATGTTTGCGCAATGTGTTTATAAGAAAAGAAGAGAAAAATACTAACAGCCCAGAATTTATTTTTTCTTTTTTAAATGATCTGATTTGGTATTATTTGAAGAAATGCATAAATCTAAATACGCCAATATCTAAATTGCTTTGAGTGATCATTGTCTAATAGTTAATGTCTGCTTTCCCAAACCACAAATTAGATTATGTGTATTGTTCTCAGGTAGCTAACTGTCTGAACACATATTAGCAATTAACATAGTGTAAATAATCAGCATTAACACAATTAATAGAACACTGTTTTCTGTAATTTTAAATTCTGTATTAGTGAATATCTTTAATAATGAAGGCATCCAAAATCCCAATTCTGCAAAACCCCAAGTGGTTGAAGGCACTCAGAACCTTTCAGGTTCATAACTAGATTAATGTGAAATTAATAAAGTAGGCTCTTTCTATTATAACCCTGTAACTCTCAGTTACTGTTTGTGCTACAATCCTCCCTTGCAGCTCTTCAGCAAGTAGGTAATACCTACTTATAGCCACCCAGCTCCTGGTGCATAACTTAACCAATTATTCATTCCTTTTGAATTTGTCCTTATTTCTTTACTTGCAATTACGACAGGAGCAACAGGAAGGGAAACTGACACTGACAGCTGTCAAAAGTACAATTTTTTTTTCCTATTTAATTTCTCTGAGAAAAAGGAAGAACGTAGGAGGATAAAGATCCAAAGGCTGAAAATGCATGATCTAGGAAGGACAGATATATGGGTCTGGTCTTCGCTACAGAAAAATCCATATCCCTCACTGACGTAGTTATACCGACCTAAATGCCCCCCCCCCCCCCCCCCAGATAATGCTGTGTCAGAATCTCCTTCCTTAGAAGTTTTTAAGGTCAGGCTTGACAAAGCCCTGGCTGGGATGATTTAATTGGGGATTGGTCCTGCTTTGAGCAGGGGGTTGGACTAGATGACCTCCTGAAGGTCCCTTCCAACCCTGATATTCTATGATTAAGTAAGCATCGCTTAGAATCTGCACCCAGGAGCCTCTCCCCATGCCCCAATCCCCTGCCCCAGCCCTGATCCCCCCTCCCGCTCTCCAAACCCCTTGATCCCAGCACCCTCCTGCACCCCAAACCTCTCATCCCCAGCCCCACCCCAGAGCCAGCACCCCCAGCTGGAACCTGCATCCCTTCCTGCACCCCGGCCCCAGCCCCGATCCCCTTCCCACCCTCCGAACCCCTCAGTCCCAGCCCAGAGCACCCCTGTACCCCCCAAACTCCTCATCCCCAGCCCCACCCCAGAGCCTGCATCAACCCCAATTTTTTGAACATTCATGTGTCACCATACAATTTCTAGTCCCCAATGTGGCCCTCGGGCCAAAAAGTTTGCCCACCTCTGGGCTAGCTGCTCAGTGAGTATGTTCTAATTTTTGTCTTAACATTTTATAGTTGCAAAGTGCTATGCAGTAGTTAAGGGGCAATTTAGATTTCTTTTTTTAACCCTATTTATAAAGGTTTATAAACACTAACATACACATTCACTCTGCAGTTAAATTTGGATTTTCCATGATATTTTAAATACACAACTGAGGTGTCAAGTGTAATTCTCTATCAGCAATATTCAAGAACATTTTTATTACATTAGCTCAGAACTTGTGAATGTGGAAGAAATTATCCATTTGAGAAAGATATCTAGTACACTATTTCTTATTCTCTTACAAGTTTTAATAAAGTTTACATTTAAGTTAAGAGAATAGAATTCATTGCTATGTCTTTCATGATCCTTTAATTTAAAAAATAGCTTCTTTTGTAAAATGAAATGTTACAGGCTCCTAGACTAGTTAACGTTAAAATATGATTTTATTTTAGAGACCAATGTGTGACTTCTTAACTCTGACTGATATATTGTATGTCTCAGACACTCAGAGTGGCTTCCACTTTCTAAGCTACTCAGTTTCTTCTTATCAAACAGATTGCAGTGCAACACATCTCAAAAAACAAGTTACAGAACAGGTTAGTAACTATTTTCTTCTTTGAGTGATTGCACACGTCCATTCCACTTCAGGTGACCCACAACAGTTCAAATTGAAGGCGGGATTTGAAGCGTACCTGAACAAGGACTGAAGAACTACTCGTCCAAATTTGGCATCACCTCTGGAATGCGGAAATATAGCATAATGAATAGTAAAAGTATGTACCAATGACTAAATTGCAGTTCTACAAGTGTCTAATAGATTCTTGAGCCAAAAAAGCTGAAGAAGCTGCCTAAGAGTCTCTAGTTCTCTTAGCTGTCAGAAGCAGAGGGGAAGGCATTTCCCACAAAGATTTTGCAGGCTCTAGTATAGTGTCACGGATTGGTAGAGCCACTCTAGAAGGCCCTGCCGAACCCACATTTATTTAAATATTTAATATTTAAAAACTGTAGTGAGAATAGAACATGACAGCAAATAACCAAAATGAGATTCACTTTGGAAAAAAACAGTTAATACAGTGGGGGCTATAATGTAAAACACAGCTATTCAATGGGAAGGCAAGATCTGGAAAGCAAATATGCTAAAAGAGACTTAGGTGTGACAGTGGACAGCAAATTAGACAAATGTGATAGGATAACAAAAATGGTCAATGTTGAGCTGCACTGAGAAGCGTCATGTCAGAACAGAAAGGAATTGTCTCTATCTATCCTGCTCTTGTGTGGCTATACATGTGTGTGTATAGTTCTGGGCTCCTCATTACCAAAAAGATATTACTAGGCTGGAGGGAGTTTAGAGCAAAGCAATAAATGCAATTAAGTGATGGGAAGGACTGATTTACACAGAGAGATTAAGAGTTGACTAGGCTGGGGGGGGGGGAAGGGCGTGATAACACAACAAATATTTGAAGAATGTAAACACCAAGATAGACGAGAAATTACCTAGCATACTATATAGAAGTAATGATTAGAGAAATGGGAGTAAATTAAGAAAGTGACAATTTACAATGATCAGGAAGAACTTCCTGATAATGAAATTTATTAGCCTACTCTCCAAAGGGATGTAGTGAAGCCCCACAACTCAGCACAACCAAACCAGATCAGAAGAAACATTAGTAAATATATAGTAGGGAACGATTTCACTTAAAGAGAAATAGACTAGATGACCTTATATAGCAGGTCTTTTCCAACACTATATTCTATTTCAAAAATAGGGTAAAATTTCTAAGTCCCACTGGAAGTCAAGTTTGGCCCTCTGAGGTTCTGCAACTAAAATGATATCTGCCAGCAGATATGGAACGAGGTGCTGCAGAAGGTTCTATAATAAAAAATTTTAAAACTATTAAGCATTGGTAACAGGGTGCACATATCCATTAAAATATTTCTGAATACCTGTGGAGCAAGACCTTCAACTCTTTATCTCATAAGAGGTAGTTTTATAATGTTTTAATAGTAACTTTAAAATATATAACTAAGTTATTCAGGACATTAAAAGTACCACATCATGTTACAGGAATTTCATATACCATATTAAAATTTTTGCATTCTTATCTTCCTTCAGCTTGCTGGTTGGATGATAGAATTCATGATTCCACTTCTATCTTTGTTACATAACTGAAATTCTAGCAGCCAGAAAAGTGATCTTATTTTAAGAGGCCCTTACTAGATTACCTGTGATGTTCCTGACCTCCCAAACTGACCTTTTCTTTTAAGCAGACTTCAGAAAATTCTCTATTTGTATTTGAATCTCTCTTCTGGTAGTAAAGGAAGTTGATGACTATTTGGAACACGTGTCTTTTTGGCAGGATCATATTTCAGTACTTTAGACCTCTGAAAGAGGTTGAAATACTGGATGATACTCTTAGGGATGATACTCTCACCCACAGGCACTGCCCCCCGCAGCTCCCATTGGCCATGGTTCCCGGCCAGTGGGAGTTCAGAACTGGTGCTCGGGGCGAAGGCAGCGCACAGAGCCCCGTGCCCCCCCCTTTCCCGCGGCCCGCCTAGGAGCCAGACCTGCTGGCCACTTCTGGGGTGCAATGCGGTGTCAGGACTAGCGTGTCTTAGTCCTGCAGAACCGCTGACCGGACTTTTAATGGCCGGCCGGTAGTGCTGACCGGAGCCGTCTGGGTCCCTTTTGGACCGGCTGTTCCAATCGAAAACAGGACACCTGGTAATCCTAGATACTCTGGCCCGATCAGTTTCATTTTTCAAGGCTGCAAGTGGTTTCCACCTATTACACTGACTACCTTGTCCAAAGACGTGACAAGGCTAGCAGCAACGGATCGCCAAGTAACAGATTATAGATTAGCAATCCCTAAAGCATCAAAAAGAAACATTTGCAGATTGCTCCAATGTGGTTTCTCTCTTTCAGGACAATGCCCTGAGAAACTGCTCCAGTTTTTTGTAATTTGTTGTTGTTGTTGTTATATCAGTGTGTATTTAATAGATTTCAAAGGAGAGGGTTAATCTATTTATTTCTAAAATGAGAAAGTACTGTAGAGGTACCATGTGTATATAAAATTACATAGACACACATATAAAATTAGGAGACTGAAGCTGTTTAAATTCTCATATCTAATCATGTTCTGGATTGCTACCCCTACGACACATACATCCAAGGGCAGTACCCTCCATATGTAAATCTCCCATTTCAAGGGTCTGTGATCCATGTCAGTATGGGGCAGAGACTCATGGACTGGGAGCAGGGCCAAAAGGAACAGATGTCTTCCCTCCTTCCAGTATATGGATGTTCCCCAGAAAACAACACATCTGTATCATGTTCTCTGTGCATGACCCCCACGTCCTGAGGACCATGGGGAGTTATGAGGAGGGACTCCTCATGACTAAGGCTCCAAGAGATACAAAGCTGAGGCTAGTGAGGTCAGAAGTGACGCAGAGGAACACAACCCATAGGTTTGTGTATTGGCCCTATGGCCTACTCTGTGGGTAGGAGGTGATGTGGTTGGGGAAGATACTGCCTCCCCATTTAAACAATGTGGAGTGGAGGGAACTCTGAAAAATAACCTTTGTAGAGATTCTATCACCAAGAGCCCCCTTGCCATATAATTTTAATGCAGAAAGACATAATCAAAGTCCCCATGATTTGTATGCTTCAGAATCAGAATATGTGCAGTGTACAAGATTTGCAAAGTAACAACAGAGTTATAGGTCTATATTTTGCAACGATACCAAAAAGGATTTTTTGAGGGGAGGGGAGAAGAATGTTTTTAGATTTCTTCTCCACTGATGCACACTGTAGCTTTTTAGCTTTGATTACATAGTTTTTCCTTAAGTAAACATTAATGGCAGAATGAAGTCCCTTGTTATCTGAAACGGTTATTTACCAGCAATGCTCTAATATAGTATATTTCTTTTAAGGCCTCATGCTATCCAGTCTAAACTTAATATTTAAGCAACTGAAAAGTACATAATGTTATACATTTTAAAGTCCATTACAATCAGTTTATTTCTAAATGGCATAAGAATTTACTGTCTGGGATGGAATTCACCTTAGTTTGTGTCATTGTAGCCTAAAAGTGAAATGCATGAGAACATATTTTCAGCAGATCAGTGAGTCTACTTTTTCTCAAAAATTTGAATATTTTGAGCTTAATAGACAAATTCTCATCATGTTACTTTTACTATGACTGGGTATGGGGTAGATATTGAAGAAAAAAACTGTGAAGCCTTGTGAAGATTTCTTAGCTGTTAGCTGCTTCCCATGTGTTTTCCCACAAAAAGAATAATCAAGGCTATATTCTTTTTATTTTATATTGTTTTCTTTGGTCAAAATTTGCCAGTATTAAGTCACTTAATTATATACTTTATACGGGTCTGGGAATAGCTTATAAATTATTAAAATTTTTTTAAAAGTTATACGTTCACTTGTGGGCCAAATCCTGCTCTCCCTATTAATTCTTACTCAGGTACAACTTTCTTTTTCCAGTAAAATGCCATCACCCTCTACACCTTGTGGGAATGGGGTGTTCAGCATCACAAGTTCTTTTGACAGGGTCACACACTGAGTAAAGACTAAAGCATTATCCCCATGTACATTTCTTAAAAGAATTAAACTTTGCACCACCATAAATTATTCAAATAGATCTAATTACAATACATACTTATTTCCTTGTAAATTGACATTGAGTCTGAACCAATTAAAACATTTTAGAGCTCAGTCCCTGCAAGTTGCAGGGAGAGACAAGCACTCTTACCTATATATGTTTTATTGGAGCTTTGCTAACATACTGTACTAAAAATTAAAAGAACAAATCGGAAAGCAGCAGGGAATTGTTAAACAAGCTATACTGATTAAACATAGCAAACTGGGATCAGTTCCAATTGTACACTCAAATACTGTGAAATCAATGACTAATATGCAAATATAATTCCTGCAAATTTTACAATGTAGTTTTAAAGCAAACACAGCATCCACCACAGGAAAGTCTCAGTGAGCCAGAATGCAGAGAAGTACCTTTTGCCCCCCTGCCCACAAGGTGCTCTGAATGTGTGCAGGGCTCCTCTCATGCACCTCTTTGCAGGATCAGCGTATATGGCTGAACAGAGCCTCAAAGAACCGCCAAAGTGGTTCTAATTTCATCCTACATAATTATGTTAGTGTACAGTATCATAAAGCTAACATTATTTATCGGGGGGGGAGAAAGATGAGACAAGAAAAGAAAAAAACAGGCAAAATATTTCTGCAGAGTAACGAATGATGTTTAAAAACAAAATGGGGTAGAACAAACAAGAGTTCACAAATGGAGGAGCGATCTGGCCAACATGCATTATTAAAACTTCCTCTTTCTTTGACAAAAGAAATGTCCTGCGATATATATCTCTCTTTGCTTTACTCAGTCATTCCAAACCCATTTCAAAAGCTTTTAGTTCATTTGTCTCAATAATAAAAGAGCAGCATGTCAAAATATATGGAGAAGATTATTTACACTAAGGATAAATCATGACTGGTGAATTCAAATCCTTAAATTTCTCTGACTGAAGGATGTTTTAGTTGTGATATTTATGATTTCTCTTTTTTTGTGTGAAAGAAGCTGAAAAAATGAAATTGAAACTGCAATAAGTTTAATCACAAAAAAATTCTTACTGCTCTACCGATACTCATTCTAAACTAATGAGAAATTCAACTGTGTGTCTTTTTACAACTCTGTGGGCAATTAAATTCAACTCATACAATACTTCCACTTTTGTAGGTCAGAAACTAGAGCTTGATGCCAGATGCAGCATTGCCAACCGCAAAAGTTCAAATCTCATGAGTCAGACTCCCCAAAATCATGAGACAGGTCTCAAAATCATGAGATTTTTAAAAGACTTTTATTGTGGTTTTCAGTTTGTGTTTCTTTAGCTCCTCAGCCCACACCCAACACGTGTATGGCAGTTATAGCGTTATAATTATTGTTGACAACACTTCCAAATTTGTAGAGTACAATGATTTTGGGCCTCACTGCAGGAGCTGTTGCTGGCTGCCTGATGATGCAGAGCGTCTAGCTTCACCTAAAACCCAAAAGTCTAATTTACTCTGTCCCGCTCCAGCCCATCAATTAATTATGCAACTTCCCAGGCTCACATCAACTTTAGCCCACAGACCTGACTGTCCCCAGACCAATGATTAAAAATGCACCTTTGCAGCCCCCAACATCAACTTTGTCCCCTTTGACCCCACCTCTGCTCCTTGCCCTCAGCGCACCTCTGTTCATAAGAACGGTCATACTGGGTCAGGCCAAAGGTCCATCTAGCTGACAGTATCTGTCTTCCGACAGTGGCCAATGCCAGGTGCCCCAAAGGGAATGAACAGAACAGGTAATCATCAAATGAATAATCATTCTCTGTCACCCGTTCCCAGCTTCTGACAAACAGAGGCTAGGGACACCATCCCTGCCCATCCTGGCTAATAGCCATTGATGGACCTATCCTCCATGAATTTATCTAGTTCTTTTTTGAACCCTGTATATAGTTCCTCCTGTAGTCCAGGAGTTCCCAGGCCTGGGGGTGAAGGGAAGGAAGAGAAAGACAGAAATAAAGGATGAACTGGCTTATTTTTAACAGGAGGGGAAAAGGGAAAAGGAAACAGAGCCTCCCTGGGTTCTTTCTGCTCCCTAAGATAATGGTGTCAGCTCTTCCCTCTCCCCCAACCCCACACACCTCAAAAAACACCCTCCTCTGGTTATTAAGGAGAGAAAGAGGAAGGCTCTGCCATCCTCCTTCAGTAGGCCAAGATTGGCTGTTCTTCCCCAGAAAGCAGTTAAGCAGGAAGCCAATCTGAGGGGGATTTTGCCTGGGCCAGGGCTAGCACTGCATGAAGACTTGAGTTTCTCACCTCCTTCAAGCCGGGGCCCAAATCCCATGAGAGCATTGAGAGAGTTGCCACACTGCAGATCTGTGACAAGCATGTAAGTAGTTCCAGTGCTTGAAGTCAGGCATATGCTGAAATGGCTTACTGAACTGGCCCAAAATTAGTAGGTTTCTGACTTTTCCCTCATAATTTCCATTTCCTTGTATATGTTAATACTTACATGGCAAAATTATGGTGGGTCTTGCATAGGTATGTGATGGCAAAAAGGACACAAGTAGTCTGACCTTCCCATTGCCCACTTTTTGCTGAGGCCAATCATAATTTTAATTCCTGTGCTCTCAGACATGAAAAAAGCACTGTGCACCATCTTAGGGGCTGACACACTAAGAAAACTCCCAAGCATCAGATCACACCAGGAAACATTTTGCCTTCCTATGGCGCAAGGCCTCTGTCAAGGTTATTTTAAGCCACAGGTATATACTGATTACTGTAATTATAATATGTAACAGAGTCGCTAAAACATACATTTCTGTATTCTTAAATGTATTAATATAGTTTTTGTTCAACAAGTTTAGAAGAAAAATAGTAAATACTATCCCCTCATATCCCAAAGACAGCAGCCAAAAAACTGAATAAGTCAGGGTGCCTTTGAAGATATTTAATTAAAATCTAATCCCACATTCTTAAAGGCTCACATAAATTAAGCTGTCATTCAGGAGATTTATGCATTCACATTTGCATATAACATACAATTCATCAATTACTCATGTTTGAAAGCAATGCCTTTCTCAGGGAGCCGAGCTGCCAACAGTCCCAACAGGCGCACTGAGACGCACAAACTGTACCCGCTGGTACCTTGGAGAAAGCCACTTCCATATGTCTGTTCTTCTTTTGCATATCCACACAGCCCCAAGCATGCTCACAAAAATCTGACTTTAACATGATGGATTCTTTTCAGCTCAATCTGTCATCTAAAGATGAACATTTTAGTTTGTCTTGAAGCAAATATATTAGGGTGAAATTTGCCACTCTTTTTACTGCAGAATGTAAACTTCATAATAACAACTAGTATATTATATGATTATTCTTTCTAAGCTCTACCATGGCAAGACACTTCAAACCAAGGACATAGCCCTGAGCTTCTTCAAAAGGTAATAGATAATAGTATGCTCCTATGAAATGACAACATTTTTCCAGTAATTTTCTGTGACAAATTTAGTAAGTAGATATACTAAATTCTGGCCCACTGCATAAATGGTCCCTAAAAACGAGAACCCTTTTTTAAAATAAAGCCATATTCTGGCAAGCTGTGACCCTATGCATAGCCCCCATCTAAGTAGGAATAATTTGCTTTACTTTACTTTACATTCGCATTGTGATTGATGTTTTTGTTTAGATAGGTTGCCATTGTTGGAGTGGGTGGGAGGACATAGACACACAAACATGAAGATAATTCTCCCTGACTAGACAACACTCCAGAACTCCCTAGTCCTGACATGAAAGGACCTGTGGAATTGTCTCTCTGCAGTTGTTTTACAGGAAGCCACAGTTAGAGCAGAAAATTTCAATTGCAAATTTCCCTTCTGCACACAGATTTCCTACTTGGCACATATGCATCATGTTCCAATAGCAGTCCTTAAATACCAGATCCTGCTTTTATGTGATTAAATGAGATCTCAGCTTTCATTTTTAAAATAAAGTATGTTTCTAGCTCTCATGGTTGCAGAGAAAACCATGCAAATGTGATCCGGGTGCAACCTAAAGGCTCAGAAACCAGGAAGTAAATAAAACAAACCCCATTTTTAAAAAAATAAAACATCTCAGTATATTTTAGGCTTAATTCACTATTTTTTAGCACATGGAGTTGGCAATACTGTGGAGAATGAGGTCAATAGTTTGGTAAGTAACCTCTGGATCAAGATTCTTCCCTTCAATACAACAGCTCTTTTTATACAGCTAACTAGCCACACTGTTTTTTTAGTTAAACTCTTAAATGGCCAGTCATAATCCAGTTGTTAAAATCAAATTAAGCATTAATTCTGCATTTGTTCTGATCAGTCACTGTTTCATATTGTTGCCACTCATGCTATTTTTAAGTATATGACTTTTGGGGCAGAGTTCGTGTTCACTGTTTGGCACATACTATCCATTTTACCTCCAGGGCACCCCTAGTGTCTTCAAGTATAAGTGAGAGCAGAATTTGGCCTTTTTTCAGAAAATACAGTAGAATGAACTATAAAAAATTACTATTTATTCAAGTGATGAACTGTCCTTTCATGAAAGCAAAGCCCATTTCAGGAACCATTCCTAAATTTGACCTAATTGCTATTTTCCCACCAATGATATTGGGACGGAGGTGGTAGGGTTTGGCAAGGAAGTTGCATATATTTCACCTGGCATCTATTTTTTTTAAAATTTACTTTAAAAATTATCCAGTCACTGTTAATAAGAAGCAACGTAACCAGCCTTAAAAGTGGGGAACTTGAGCATGTAGTCCACCACAGACACTTACCACAGTTAATGTTGTATGAGAAAAAAGGATACCAAAATATGAAACACCTTTCTCCCATCCTCCTCTGTAGCATTTTAAATTCCAAACAGTTAGTGTGCTGTGAGTTAAGAATTGATCAAGCCAAGAACGGACAGAATCATGGTGAATCATAAGAAACAAGAGCCAAATCAGCAAATAAATACAATGTCCCTACTATGCACAAGTGTTGATAAAACCAATGATTTTTCTGTTCACTATCCCATCATTCTGTATTATATTTTATTATATATTTATTTATCTTTGTCTGTTGGGATTAATTTATTGTTCATCAATGTACTAAGGGGCAAACTGAATCAACTCAGAATGCAAATAAGCATTTTGCAAGTTCTTCCACACAGCTTTGACATCTGAGTTATAACCTGCAACACCTCTGCTAGCCCAAACTGGGACTCTTTAGAACAAAGGCTGGTAATTTTGCCAAATTGCAATGAGTGAAACCATCCAACTCAGTACAACCTGGTGCATCCTCCACCAGGACTTATATTCAGATCTCCAAAGTTGAAAGGCTAATGTAAAAATCCACTCTTACCTGGTCCTGTCACCTCAACCCTTCTCTTCCCGCCTCCCCCCTCCCCCCCCCCGAAGAGTTTTTGTTCTAATTACGTTATTCAAACAAGCCTGTCATTATTGGCGTTCTTCCACCTGACCCTTTAAAAACAGTAACTTCAAACAGCTCATTTCCATCAAAGCAAATTTGCAACTGCCAGCTGCCACTATTATAGAAAAGTACAAATAATGATAATAATTTGTTAACATCTGATGTCTGTTAAGGGGCTTATGTGAAATGAGCTGGTACACCAGTGAACAAGTATATCAGAAAAAACCACAATTGGTGCTAACAAGAAATTTTCTCAAAGTCTCCGCTTTAAGGGTACTAATGGGCACTGAGACTGAATTATCCTCTCATCCATAGACAAAGACTCTTTGGAACAGAGTTGAGGACACACAAATAGGGCAGTTCAGAAAGGCTCATACTGCCACTGCCCATATTTTAACTTTTCTTTGGGTTAAAAGTGCTTCAGTCTCTGGATCTGTCATGTTTCACAAACACTAAAATAACTTTTAAAATATAGAAACAGCCACTAATAAAAATATCATAAGCCATTTTAGGAGATATTTTTCCATTTGTTTTAAAGATAACCTTCAAAGAGAAAAAATGGGGGTGCGCCCTTTTTTGCTTCTTTATGGGTACTATACAAAGAAGGCCTGAAAGGCATTTGGTTTTCATTTTTATTTATTTTAAAATCTGCATGTTTTTTCATGTTAGAAACTCAGCTCATCTACCTTAGAAATCTATGGACAAGTGAAGATAGTGGGGCTATAAAAATTATAAGTGACAGAGGGAGCAACTGAAAGGGAAAGAGAGTTCAGTGTGACTTTCTATAACTCTATGTCTTTGGTTTTTTGTTAACTCAGATTTAACACCAACATCTGAGGAATATTTCTGGGGGAGAATGGTATTTATTCCAACATCCCTCACCCATTCAATTCAGGGATAAGAAAACTCATGATTACTGAGACTCAAGAGTCTTCCAGCAAAAGCAAAGAAAACCTTCCTGATATTTCTGTTTCTGATATTTAGAGTTGTTGAGAACCCTCAACTCTCACAGACTTTTCAGGAGGCATTTGGCACCTCACAGCATCATCTCCTTAGCTTGCAGCAGAAGTTTGCTAAAGAAAAATAATTTATCTGATGCTCTGGTTTCACAAACATGGGCCAAACTGTGCAAGGAGCTAAGCATCCTCAAACAGAATATTTTTGCATGAATTGGGGTGAGTGGCAGTAAAGATTTACTATTACCGGTAAATATGGGATTGCTTGGTAAAAGAGACACAATGTATTTAATTTTAGCACTTTGTGCACCATCATCAGCCCATGAATTTCAATACATTATGTCAGTGGTATTTTGATTGACAGACTTTTTTTCATTTTAATAGTGTTTTATAAACAGACCATATAATAACATAGCTTCACTCTGGGCGGGGCATTTATCCTTGCTTATTATGTGATGACTTGTCACAACACATGAACAGCACAGTCACTCCATACTGTATATAATGACGTCTTCCTCCAATTCCTGAAGATAGCTATAGCATTTATCTATAATATATGTGGTATATACAACATCTCTGCTTAAGATGAAAAATGAGAACTATGAAGTGGGAAAATATTTTACTAAAAATTGATGCAACTACTTGTATTATAATTAAAGCACAATATATGTCGAGATATTACACATGAAAAGATATAACAGACTTAAAAAACAAATCTGTTAGACAATCAGTATATGAAACCTAAGAAAATACTACAAAAAGGCAAAACATTTTTAGCATAAGAAAAGCAACATGCCTTTGGGCATAAACTAAAATAAAAATATTGATGGCCTTGCAAGCTTTGCTTGTCTAGCTGATGTTGTGCAATTTATTGTAAAGGTACAACCGTTCAAGGGTTTTTTTCTCATTACTTTAGTCTCACAATAGCTATTAAATCACTAGTTAATTTTAATTAAAGTTTAACATAGCTTTTAACCCTGGAATCCATTGGCCTATATCTGGTAAATAGAAATTTCCTTTATTTTATTTTTAAAAGGTATAAAAAGTTAACAAATGGCTAGATTCATAAAACACAACAAAATTTACTGTAGTGTCCTCATATATTTTGATTAGCAAAATGCCTAAAAGTTTGTCTCTCTAAAATAATGTTAATAGTGAGACACTCTAGGAGGGGGATGCAGAGGAGTTTTCCTCAGATTTTCTGATTGGGGGAAGCATTTAGGGAACCACACTTGTTGAGTTAGCTGGAAAGCCCTGCGCCTCCACATGCCCTGCCAACTATAGATTGCCAGCATTGTGCCACTCGTTACTTTTTTAAGGGCGAATCCTACACAGTCCCTTTTATTTTTCACCTCCTAAACCTTAGTGCTATATCCCTTTCCTCTGGCCCTATGGCCTTATCCAGAAATCACTTCTCCTCTTCCCCAAACCCTACTTGCCCACCTTTTCCCCCCCAGTGTAGCTTTCCTTTGCCCTGGAGCACTGCAGCCTCATACTCCCACCAACTGTACTCCAGCCCTCCCCTCTTCCCAGCAAGACTCCAACCTCTGTCCTCTTCCCTAGACAAACTCCAGTCCCTGCCCTACCAGCCTCTTTCCCCTTTAACTCCAACAGGCTCTTACTCTTAGCGGAATTTCTACTCTCCCTTCCCTCCCTTGTCCCCTTCTGGTCCCACTTCCTTCCCAGGCTGACTCCGGCTCCTGGGACACATTCTTCTCCTGATCCCTCTTCCCCGGGACTTATCTTCATCTGGATTACATCCCATTATTGAGGAAAGGAATGAAACCTTGCTTCCACAGAGCCATCTCCTCCCCTTCTAGTAGAAATCCTGTGCTGTAGAAGTGCAGAATAAGGTGCATAGGAACTGCAGAAAATGCTTCCTGATCACAAAGAAGAACAGCAGCCTGTGGGAACCACAGAAGTATGCAGGCTGTTGAAATAAAATTGCTGTGCTGTTCACTGTTCCTTATGGCACCTTAGAGACTAACTAAGGTGCCACAAGTACTCCTTTCTTTTTTGCAGATACAGACTAACACGGCTGCTACTCTGAAAACTGTTCCTTGTGTGCATCTTGGAATAGTGATCCAAAATCACAAGTGATAGCAACCCTAGAGTTGCAGGTAGAAATGCATTTGTTCTTTGCTGCCATGATTATTTGGGGATCTAAAAGCACTTGAGAGTCCAAATTGAGAGATCCCAACATTACAGACCAACCTTAACTGAGGGCAGAAGCCGTCTCTATAGCAGATACTAAGATTAAGTCCTTTATTGTGATTCTCTCTTCCTACCAGCATCACCTCTGTTCTACCTACATTCAACTTTAGGCAGCAGTTCATCATTTAGCTACTGATTTCTGCTAGTCATTGAGAAATGTGAGATATAGTAATATGTATGTTTGATCTAAGGATGATTTAGAGCTACTGTAGATAGACATGGTAAGAAAACATCCTGCTGTTGTATGCTGTAGTACTGAAACAAAGAGCAGCCATTTAAAGAGATAAAAAGGATACAGTAGTAACTTGTGTTGCATCTTAGTTCTCCTTACTAAGTTAGCTTAAAGCAGTGTGAAACTCTGCATATGAGGTTAAAGGGGTTCACACAAAACTTATATAATCATTGCCCACTGTCAGCTGCTTCAACCATCACACTTCTCCCACACGCCCTACTTTTGTGACCCACTCTTCACCCACTGCCTTCCAACAACCAACGAATCTTCCACAATACATTGTTGCCAACTGTCACAATTTTATTGTGAGTTGTGTGATATGTGGTGTTTTTATTAAAATTTCAGCTTATGGCGTCAGGCGATTATGTGAGAATCTCATCTTTCATTTTAAGGAAAAGTTTATAGCTCTCAGAAAAGCTGAGAAACATGAATTATAAAGGCTCAAAACCCAGCAGGTTAATAAAAAGACTCAAAAAAAATTTGGGGGGATGATATGGGGATGTCTGATTCATGATTTTTGAATGCTTGAGGTTGGCAATACTGTTTCCTCTCAGAAGTAAGAAGAACAGCAGCAGATTCATCACTTTGCCTCTATTAACCTATTATTACTCAGCAGATTCACCGTACCTGTTGCTGGTTTCATTTTATGTGAGTTAAAATAACCCCTTTAATTTTGTTTTGAGTTTGAACCTAACAGTTTAAAGCAAAGCTCATGTGAACGGCTTAAGGTTTCACCTTGTTTCAAACCCCAAACAATATATAAAACCAGAATGATTTGAAAATCAGCCTCCATGCACAGATCTCAGTGAACGTGAACCAAGTTTCAAGATCGTAATGAAATTTAAGTAGCAGGATGTTTCATCTAGCTTGGGGATTTTGTTACAAAAATTTAACACAACTCTGTTTAGCATAACAGAACATGTTGTCTTAAATCATTAAATATAGCTTTATTATGAGCGAGTGTCATTCCTATGGTTCATTCAGCAAAGGTGTCCCAGAGCTTTTGGGAATTTACATTTTTTTTACATGGAGTGATGTGGTGTTAAAAAACAAAAAACATTTAAGTGTTCATTAGACTGGAGGATGACACTAAAACATCTGGCTGCAAAGCAGAAAACTAAGACTGTTTAAAATTAATAGGTTTCCATATTTTAATGTATCTTTAATTTTTACTGTATAAACATTAAACTGTAGTTTTCTACCATTTAAATAATGTTAAACCAGGTCTATAATTTCCCTTTGATAGCTGTTCAAATAGACAGATGGTTGCCAGCTATATTTCAGATCAGAACACAGAACCTCTGGTTCCCATATTTATATATCTATATTTATAGAAAGCAAAGTATTAGCTTAATCTTTATAAGTTTAAGAGAGCCTGACAAGAAAGGTACATTTGTATGTATTTCAATTTTCTCTACATTCAAACAAATTACA
This sequence comes from Lepidochelys kempii, assembly GCF_965140285.1. Classification (NCBI taxonomy): domain Eukaryota; kingdom Metazoa; phylum Chordata; order Testudines; family Cheloniidae; genus Lepidochelys; species Lepidochelys kempii. The sequence goes on from NC_136388.1 coordinate 73,301,041, forward strand.
TTTTAATTTTAATATTTCAATTAAAGAGTAAACTCAAATACAGCTATAAACTTCCACTGAGAATTTGAATTGGCCAACAGCCAGTTCAAGCCATCAGTATTCCTTTCTGCCAGAGAAAAACACCATAAAATAATCTTCAGAGCAGTTGCTGCTTTTTTAATATTGAATTTGGCCACTGTGAGCAATGGGCTTTAGGGATAAAAGAGTAAAGAGAAACAGTAGAACTATACACCAATCTTTTTCACAATTATCAACACATTTTATTTATTTACTATACCATGAACCTCAGCTAATAAAGCTTCTTACTCTTTTATCTATTGTGGCTCCCACATAATTGATCTTTATTATCTCCAGACAATTACTAACTACCTGCTCCATACATAATTCAGGGAAACTAAGTGTGATTGGAAGGTGCTACACAGGTGATATCAAATAATCTTTTACTCTTAATGAAAGGTTATAGTCTCAGGTGTTGTTAATCAGTCTGTGCTAAAGAAGATTATCTGTCATCTACCTGCATAACAAGCAGCAGAAATATGGAAGGCTCACCACAACAGAAACATTAGTATATTACAGTAGCGTATGGAAGGCTTTGGAATATGTTTTCACTTCATGCCAAGCCATTCCACAAACAGTACAACTAGCATACTAAATATTGTCATAGAAAGTAACACTGCAAACTCTCATGAGAGGTCAAAAGATGATGGAGACTCCAGGTCTAAATAATTATACTGAAATGGAATTATCTCAAAGCATCAGAGTACAGGGATGCTCTACAGTTACTCCTGTGTAACTGTCCACTCACTTCTAGTTATGATGCTCCCTGACCCATATTAGCTAAGGAGGTCTGACATAAGTAATGACCTCACTGTTATTATAACTTGAGAGTATTTCCTGGTTAGGAGGTAATAGCCATAATCTGGCCTAAATAAACTCTGCTGCCAAACACGGAGGTGTTTATAATAAATACTCAGAGATCATAGGCCACAGAGTTTATTATTCTAGTATACATACATTTCCAGGTGCAGGGAGCTCCCTTAAATTATCATTATATCAACATTTTAAAGGAAAGAGCAAGGAATTACAAAACCCCAAAAGAGCTACTAATATGCTGCAGAGATTTTTTGAAGTTAAAAATCCCTTTGGTCCTTTCCTTCCTCTCTTATCATCTCCCATTCTACAGAGCAATAAAACTCTTGATCTCAAAACAATTGCAGCATATTTCCATTTATACTGTGTTTCAAAACTGAATTGGGAGACGGTTTTTGGATTCACCCAATAAAAACAGAACAATGTCAACACAAATATATGACCGTTGTTCCGAGATTGAAAGCCCAACATCTTCTACACAGGGAAGGAGAGAAACAAGTCCAAGAATATTAAAAATCTTCATTCCAAACATTTCATTTCTTTTTCTGTGGTTTATTAGCCTCAATTTCTTTGTTTTACTGTTGCCACTCACTCTTCTCTCGTGTTTTTTGTGGGGCTTTTGAGTCATCTGAACAGTTTGAGAAGTTGAGGCAGAATCTTTTTTCCTGGTAAACAGCTTGAAAGTTCTAAATGCAGGAGCCAGTCAGAGCAGAGGGATTATAACTGCCAATTAGTTTAGAGCGATTTGCGTATTCATTAGCATGGTTATTAAGAAATAACCATACTTTGATTGCGTAAATCAGATACCCAGATCCAACTGGTGTACAGGGAATTGCTTAACTGCAGGGGAAAATCCTGTATAATTAAATAACACTAACTCTGCAGCATCTATGCACTCTGATTGGTTGAAACAATTCAAATTACCTGAAAAGTATGCAAATCTCAATACTCTTATTGTGACACAATTAGCCAGTCACAGTGAAGGCATTTGTATAACCACGGTACAGTTATTTCTATCAGACAAATTATTGGGTATGTAAATCCTTCTACTCTGATTGGCTACTTCCCTGTTATCCTGGGTGCTCCTCTTAACTCAGTAATAAGTATATTTGAGCTCATAAACATCTCTTTTTTTCCAACTCAGCTTCCATGTTTATTTACTCCAAGATACATTTGTTACCACAAATAGAAGGTACTCCCAGACTATCATTTAATTGTACAGAAATGAAATAGTCTCATTAGCAGGATTCTTACTTACAAATGTATGGTAGCTTACAATAAAAATACTATATATACCTGACTACTGGTTTGCTACTTCTCTTGAAACTCACCATCCATATGTCCAGAATGAACATATCCACCTTAACTTCTCGCTTTTCTTACACTTAAAGGAATTAATTTCTATCAGTTAGTGCACGTAACTGCAGTTGAAGTGACACCTTGCAAATGTGCGGCATTACAGTCATTAGATATGTCAGTGTCATAACTTCTTGTGCTTCCTGTTAACTCGGTAGCCACTTTATCCTGCGCTACTAGACGCTTTGGGTTTTGGACTTGGAGATACTTCAATAAAAAAAAACACTATCTAGTTGGTAAACTGCAAATGTGAAGTTCTCTCAATTTTTCATGTAACAATAAACAGTTAATACTGCAATATATAACTAGCTAATATTATGATCCTCTGTCCTCTACATTCCCAAGACACTGGCATGTGAACCTATGTATATGTTCCAATAACATTGAGCATCTGACTAAAATCGATACAAAAAGAAAAATCTGTCGTAAGAGATGTAATGGGTAAGCCACAGTGGTTTTTGGCTAATTTCACTGCCTATCCCTTCCCATAACAGCCGCAAATATGAGGACATATAAAATTTGATTTTTTTTATTTCTTCTCGTTTCATTTTGTATAACGTTTTACATTTTAAAAAATCAGTTTTCCAGTCATCAGTTTCATTTATTTCCCTCTGCTGTCTTAGTCTAATTTTAAAGCAAAAGTAACGTATTTATCTGATTTATAAGTACCTCTCACCATCATATATCAGCCCCTAAGGATAGTAATTAAGACTCACATAGTGTTGTCTAAGTGGACATGACTGTCAATTCTTCTCTTCATCCCCCAAGTTCTTGACATCTTAGTTTGTTTGGGTTTTTTTAATACTTTTGTTTGTGCGCAGTTGTTCCTTCTCTGGTTATTGTGGGAAGGCTTTGGTAAACAGGCAAGTTTTGCAATGTTATATTAAAAAGGTCAGGCTTAGGCTCAGTTTGTTCTTCTTTCCTTTGGCCTTTGACAAAAAATGTTTTATGTCCAGCTCTCATGATCTTGCTCTTCAGCACTGTTAGCTGCATTGTTCAAGAGAAGCACAGCTGTTTTGGTTGGTCATGAAAGAAGAGGTGATCTCTGATGTAGCTTGATCTTAGACCATTAAAGTGTTTGAACTGGGGCTGGAAGCAAACTGGGAATATCACTGGAAGCTGCAAAACACTGGTGTAGTATGTTTTTGTAGTTGTTGACTCCCTGAAAATGCTATTACTGTGTTCTGATAAGTTGGGAGTCTGCATTGCCTTGACCTTCAACCACAGGTACAGTAAATCCAGTCTGGAGTTGACAGTTTATGGATGACTGTGTTTAGTCTCATCCTCCTGGCAAGTTGAAGATAGAAAGGGGCATTTCCCACCACTGTTGATACCTTGGCGTCTATGATGATCAGTGACAAGTCCAGTAGGACACAGATTTCATACCACTTTCATGAATAGATGGCAGATGTTATTGATGGATGATGTGGTCAATATCCTTGGATGCATCCTCCAAGTGTTTTCTTCTTCCCACCTTGGGCTTAGCTAGGTTATCTTTCCAGCTGGACAATCATCAATTATGGACATTTTGACATATGCTGAAAGAGACATGATGGGGAGGGGACAGTACTGATTCCTTTTGAATACAATATGTGAAGTCTCTTGAGGATTAGGAGGAGCTCATCTTTGTACTCCAGGTTATATTAGAGAGAAACAACTGAAACCATCGTAGAGAGCTGTGCCAGCAACTCCAAACAGATGTTATAAGTGGTTCAGCCATACCTTGTTATCTGCTATGTCAAAGGCTGCAGAGATGTGAAATAAATAGTATGAGCATTGTGGTTCAACCTCTATCCATAGCCATAAATACTGCCAGAGCAGGTTTTATAACATGTCCCAATCTAAAGTCTGATTGTGACAGCTCCGAAATGGCAACAGATACCAGATGATTTTGGAGTTTAGTTGTTCACATTCTCAATACTGTTTTCCTAGAAATAGGATGCAAATGACAGGATAGTAATTTGAGACTGTCCAAATCAAGTCTTGATTTCTTGAAAAGAAATGGGCAATGTACTGAATACTTTAGGGAAGTTAGGTTTCAGAGTAGCAGCCGTGTTAGTCTGTATTTGCAAAAAGACAAGGAGTACTTGTGGCACCTTAGAGACTAATCAGTTTATTTGAGCATAAGCTTTCGTGAGCTACAGCTCATTTCATCTTAGTGAAGTTAGTAGTTTCCTCTCTAAAAGAGGCATTGATAACTTCCAATTGATAACTGGCTAATCTACTCTTCCTCTACTTTTATTTGCCAAGAGGGGCAAGGATCTATTTCTCAAGCAGTTGTTAGACATTCCCCAGAACTTCCTTTGCCTGTGCATTTGCCACACTCAATCTCAGTCAGGTGTGGCAAGATGGTTAATGCTTTCTGTTATGATTTGGAGTTCTCCATCCCAATGAGTTCACTTCTTATTTCGTTTGTCTTCTCTGTGAAAGAGGATGAGACTCTTCGCAACATACAGTGCTTGAATTTCACATTTGATTTATGAAGCAGAGGTTGATTCGCTGAGCCACCAGTAAGAGCATTTCTGCTGCTTGTGATTTCCTAGCTAATATGGAGGAAGAAGGGAGGTTTTTTGCTCAGTCAACACACTAATGTATTTCTGCAAGTTTTTTTGCTGTGATCAGACAGATAAATATGTTTGCAGCAAATAGTCTGTCTTTGTGCTTCATAAAATGTACCTTGTTGGTGAATAGGGTGATTGGGAGCCTATTGATGCCATAATGCTAATGAGTGCAGCTACCAGATGGTTATAATGCTCTCTCAGATCACTAGCACACCGATCCTGAAGTTTGATGACTTTCCCGTCTCAGAAATATGGAAAGCTTATAGGATTCAAAACCCTGTAGAGGCAAACCATTCTAGATAGCAGGATGGAAGAAAAGACACACCCTCCACTTGAATGATGGCAGCAGTAGCAGTAGGACTAGAAAAGAGGCATGTTTGCTATGTTCTCCACATCTCCTCCCAATACCCGGAGATTAGCTACTAGAGCATGGGTAGCCTCAACAGTTTGCATCTAAGAAGGCTCTAGATCAAATCAGAAGGGTTTGTAGAACACCAGAAGAACTAGGCTCCTTTTGTCCCTTGCCCCGCTGGTCATGGGGACAGATAACAAGGGGAAAAAACCACAGACCACAAAAATACTTTGCTTTCTCAGAAATATTTCTAGGAGTATTAAAAAAATTCCCTATACGAAAACTAGAAATCAGTCTCCCAGAGACATAACTATTGTTGCATGTTTCCCTCTAGAAGCTAATTTCTTTTTAAATTTTCTCTTTTGTGGTACTAAATCCATCCTATTAGGTTTGTTTTCATATTATTAACATTCTTCACAGAAGTGAAAAAATCCCTGTGTTCCAGGTTTTCTGCTAATGGGAACCCGTCTGAATGAAGCTACTGTATTGATATCCCCCCTTTTCTTGTTTATGCAGACTTTGGTCAGCATTCCATTAGTGTTTATCCAAATTAAAAATCTTATTCCAAGAAGTGAAATTGAAACGCTTTTTTTTCTATAGGTGAGGGGTGAAAATGTTATTCACTGTAAAAGAAGCCAATATTCTGAAATGTAAAATTGTCAGGACAAATTTAGATACAACTTCCCCATCTCCCTGACTTCATGCCATGAACTCCACAGAAAATCATATAATACTTCTTCTATGATTGCATCTCAGAAAGCAAAGAATAAGATAAACATTTTTCTGTTTGTTTTTCACTTTCACAGTGACGCCATCCTTACTTGCTTCTAGATGGTCACATTTTGCTGACATTCACAAACATTTCATGTTGATCTTACATTGGATCACATCAATCATCTGTACAGTTTCAATGACACTTTCTTAAATAAACTGTCATAAAAGATTTATAGAGAATTTGATAAAAGTAAAGAAGATGTAGTTTAGCTTTTAAAGATGCATTACCCCTTTTCTGAGGTATAATATCAGCTCTAAAACACTATTAAACTTTTCTGGCAGGATCTGAAGTAAGAAAATAAAATGTACTCTTTCACCAGCACTCACTTATTTGCATCACTCTGCACTCCCACAAAATACAATTGTAGCAGGGACCTTATACTGGTCTCAGAGGGAAAGGGGCACTACGGCCACATCTACACCTCCCACAGGATCAGCGGGTACTGATCGATCTATTGGAGATCGATTTATCATGTCTAGTGTAGACACAATAAATCAAACCCCGATCACTCTGCCGTTGACTCCGGAACTCCACCAGGGAGAGAGGCGGAAGCAGAGTCAACGGGGGAGCAGCAGCCATCGATCCCGCACCACGAGAACGCAAAGTAAGTGATTCTAAGTTGATCTAAGCTACGTCGACTTCAACTACGCTAGTCTCGTAGCTGAAGTTGCGTATCTTAGATCGATCCCCCATTTTCTGTTGTACTTGCTATTTCTAATATTATGCAGAACCCATTAATGTTTAGCTAATGTATTAAGAACAATACCTGCCTCAGGGTCCAAATAATTATATCGTAAAATCATTTTTTTTATGCAGGGAGATTGATATTCTGAGCTCACCATTCTTTAAAATACTGAGACTGATTATGCCAAGGTGACATGACTGCATTTGATATTAGAATTAATAAGTATGACATAACATAACTCTGGTGTGTGAGAAGAGTTGCATCAGTTTCTAGCTACATAGTGAAGGTCATGTTAAAATAGAATAATGTTTAACGCATTTGGGCAAGGCCCCATGTATTCCATGGCCGTGGAAATCACCCCTTGCCACAAAACTATGCTCCAGAATCTCAGCTTCCATGTTTTAAAATTATGTTTTGAGCCCTGATGGCTGTCGAAAAAAACCTTGGAACTGTGACCTGTGTGCAAACTGACGCAGCGATGTGTGCTGGGTCTGAAGAGAGCCTGAAACAATAGCTTTAAGAGGCGTGACTTGTTCATTGTTGTCAGTGAAGACTCTGAGGAGCCTGCTGCTGTGGAATTCAGAATTACTCCAGGATGACACAGAATTCAGCATGCCAAGTGCCTGGCATTTTGTTTTCTTTCTCCCTGCCACACTGAGACTTGCCTGAATATGCCTTTTATTCTCCAGCTTTCCCCACAGGAGAGAGTTAATCGAACTATACTGCATCCTCTCTAAACTGTTCAACGGAGCCAAGCCCTGAGGACCCAGACAGATGAGCTGCTGAAGCTGACTACAAGCTTACCTCATTTTCCGGGCATACATGGGGAAAAGAGAGTCTCAGCCAGGATCCAAGGCCCAGGGAGTAGTGATGAGCTACCTGAAGAGTATAGCAAAAAACCTGATCCTTGAAAATAACCACTGATTAATTTTATATCAACTATCAATCATAGTTGTGTCTTTATGTGGGGGTGGAGGGAATGGAAATGAATAGTATTTCATGACAATAGAATAAATTAATATTGCCATACAGAATAGTGGTTACTAATGTGGAATTTTATTCCATTGCACCATAGAGAATACGGGGCCCTGCATGTCAAAAACACTTTTCTCTGACTTTAACTTATCTTTTTTAGTCTTCAGTTATCAGTTAAGACACTGGTACACATTTGATTGGCAAAATTAAAAGTTCATAATTGACAATGGACTTAATAGTTTAGAGAACTGATAACACGATAAGGAATGTCTTCTCTGTTCTAGATCAGTGGTTCTGAAACGTATTTGATCGCTCCCCCTTCTTTGTGTCTGTAGTAGTTTACACCTCCCCCCACTATATATACTGATAAAAAAATCAAAACGCAACTCACTAAATATTAAAAACAGTAAGGCATTGATTCAAAACAGAGCCATTTAAATATATAGGCAATATTACACCATACCATCCTTACTTCTGCACTGCTGCTGGTGGTGGCACTGCCTTCAGAGCTGGGTGCCTGGCCAGCAGCTGCCACTCTCCGTCTCCGTCCACCCAGCTCTGAAGGCTGCATCGCCACCAGCAGCTTCTCACTCCGCCCCAGAATACGTTCCATTCCCACTCCCAGCTGGGCCTGCCCCCCAGTTTGAGAACCTCTGTTCTAGACCACTGTTTTGAATATAGCCAGAAGGGCAATGTGAACTATTTCCAACAAAATTCAAAAACCTTGGGCTTGCAAAAAAGCTGTTGCATTCAGGGAGTTAGATCTCCATTTAGCAGCTACATCACAATCATAAGTAATTTTTTGCATGTTTCCATCTCATAAACTTTTTATTAACTTTAAGAGGAGCATGATTGGACCAAGAATGCTTTAAAAGGTCATGTTATTAATCCATTTCTGCACCCCACAAAAAAGCAAACCAAACCACAGCATTGTATTTGTGAGGGGGTTTTGTTTTGTTTTTTTACGAACAAAACAGTGCCATACTGCAGACAAAAAAACAGTCGGTAAATACACATAACTTAAGCAAGTCAAACAAAAATTCTTCCATCAAGGAAGAGAAATGCAGGGAATTGCCTTTCACTGGATATTCCACATCTGTTATCTGCTATTTTGAATGTGCTTTTTAGCAGTAGTTATCTTTTTCTACCCATTGTGACTACAGTATACATTTCATGATTTGAATATCCATCTAGAAGAACACGCAATTTATATCATGATTATATTCTTACTATCTGTAGTCTCAGGATGACCTTCTATATAGCTATCTTTAACATCTGTTTCACAGTAAAAAGATAAAACTGTATTCTTCGACTAGCATCACAGGGCTGACCTCATACAAGCCAAATGTCCTCTGTTGCTATATTTCTTCAGTCCATTATCTCCTTCATTAATCACATTCCATCACCCCTTGACGCTGGGTGAGCGGCTTTATTTTCAGATTGAGTGTTACCCTTTCACATTACTAACAGGGTCTTAATCTAGTCTGATTTAAAGACCCAGTGTTCTTATTTGGAGACTTCAAACTGAAGCAGCACCTTTGGTATTGAGGTTAACCAAACTAATTTAAGAAAAACAAATTAAGACACTCAAAAAATCTCCTAGAGAGAAATACTGTATATTTGCAAAGCATTATACAGGGTACTAGCGATGAGCTTCTCAGTCATACCAATCATAGCTAAAACCCCAGGAACTTTCAGAAATGTACTCCTATCAATTGCTAACAATCTGACATCTGTATGTGAAAGGATGTATTAATCTTCTAAATTCTAGGCCATTTGTTGAAGAGGTTTTAGTCATAGTAAAACCTTATTCAAAGTGAGTTTAAACAGTTTAAACTATTATTAAATATATACACTACACATATCCTGCAACAATAAACTCAACAGTAGCTGACACCTCAGCCATACACCTCAACCAGATTGTAGATAGTATATCTACTATATTATCAAAGTGTGTTTGGGACTCCATGAACTCACAGGAAAAATATGGTTACAGTAGTTACCAGTTTAAAGGCAACATTTATACAATTACCACACAACATTTTCTGAGATGTCACTGGTGGTAAGTCTGTATAAATGTTGACTTTTAAGGATAACCACTAAAATCATATTTCTAGACATTCTGAAAAGTGGCAGTGCAGTGAAGTTAGGGTTCTCAGCATAGGTTCAATTTTTTAAAAAGCAGAATAATTAAAATCACAATTCCTACACTTTGAAAATTTTTGTCATGTATTTGCATAGGTAGATAGAATGTAATATAAATGCATCATATTTACTGAATGATATGTGGTCTTTAGAAAAGATCACATCCATATGGGGAAATAATTTTTGTGATATTTCTTGATTTGACTTAATTATTCTAGTTAAATATTCAGGATCCATATGTGCATTCAACCTTAAAATCATGTGTCCAAAGTTTAGCCTGTTTCTGAAAGGAACTTATTTTCATTCAAAACTGCAAAAACTGAATGTGTTTCTAATGCTCAAATGATATGTCAAACACAGGAAGCAATTCTCAAAACTAAGTTGTAGGTTACACAGGAACCTTATTTTTCTATTAAAAATAAAGTAGTAATCAATAAATATATCAAATACCAAGAATACAACTCTGCTATTTGGTATTTGTGGCGAGCCAACCTTCTGCCTAGCACAAACTGGTAAGAAAAATATTAATTTTCAAGGAAAGACTAATGATGTGAGCATGAAAAGATTAGATGAGTGAGGGCCCAACATTTTTAACTTTCTTGCAGCCTCCTGTTTATCATTTTTCTCATTCAGGAACATAATATTGTATAAATGATGGATCAACAGAAATGAACACTTTCGTCCTGACATTAGGATGTATATGTATTATATTTTGTTAAGGATTCAGCTCTCTTTGAAAAATGCATCACATACCATGAAATAATGAAAACAGGGACATTTTAGTAAATTTCAACACAAATTACTGAGGGAATATTGTTTGGGTACCGCAAGAAGGACAGGAGATACTTGTTACGGATTTTAATCAGGCCACAACTTTATTATATAGATGTCTTGGACTACCCGGCAGATAAAGTGTACAGTGCAGGTAAATCCACGCTTATTCTAATCAATTCTCTGGGGATTCCACCAGGCCCCCTTTGTTTCCATCAAGGTCCCCCAGCCGACCCATAGCTTGGACCGGTGGGCTATAAGAACAGGGGTGTTGGCTCCCTGACGTACCAATCAGAGGAATCCCCAACCCCCTCCCCCGTTCTGTTCCTTTATCCAGTGCCTCCTTTTAAGTCCTTTACCAGGCCATTTATCTGGTCACTGGCTGCCTTCCTTATGGAGTACCTGCATTGGTCATCTGCTCAACCTTACAAAATAAGTTGCAACATATGGCCTACCACCTTTTTTTCTCACCAGAAAAGGTCCTCCCTCACACCCGCTGTGGGGAAGGCAAAAAAACCTCACTTCACTGAAGCCAGTTCAGGTGGTGTGAGAAAAATTCCTTTCCAGACCCCCTTTAAAAGGAGCAACTAGCGTAAAACCCACAGCAGGTCCTAACCCAGCCTGCCATTCGCCTCCACTGCGTGCAATGAAGAGACTTGCCCCACCAAGGCTGTGTACCTTTATGCCCTTTGAACCTCACATTCCTCGGAGCGGGGGGGGTGGTGAGTGAGCCATTGCTGCAAAGCTGACCCCCGAGCACCTTTTTTACAGCAGTTTCTGACCTCCTTCCTCCCCCGCCCCCACCATAAAGCAGAGCTGTCCTTCCTGGGTAAGCCCCAGAGAAACCTTAGTTGTGGTGCACTCATTCTCATCTTGATGTGTGGAACTTACACCTTCAGCTTCATACACCATGTAAGAAGGATATCTGAACTATCCTCACATGAAGTGACTTCACTGCAAAACATCATGTCCCAAATAATGAGATCATGTGACTGAAATCTAGACGTTTTATTTTAACTCCCTGATGCTACGAACTTGGTTCCTAATAACAAAAAAGTGACACATAAATTAATGGTATTTGTTTAATTATGAAAAATCTCACCAAAGTTGAGACTCATTGATAACATTTCCTCCTCATCAACTGTTGCATGTAAGTAGGACAAATTTTGAAGTACAAACTCATTTTATGAACAAAGCTCACATTTTTAAACATTGTAATTTTCCCCATAACACGAAATGTAATTTGCTGAATTGTAAAATCCTAGGACCACATTTTTTTTTCCAAATAGCTTTGCTCAAAACACAAAACAAAACAAAAAAAAATTTTTTTACAGTTGCTGTGGTGGGAGAAAGAAACTGTAATATAAAATGTAATATAAAATGTTTCTCAAAATTAAAAACGTTATTATCTCTTTGATTCTGCCATTTGATAAACACTATTCTCATTCAAAAGTGAAACCACATTCAAGGTCTGATGCTATTCCCACTGAAGTCAATGCAAAGCTCCCACTGACTTCAATGGAGGAGGAGCAGGGCGTCATTTCCTAAGGCAGAATTTTACCCTTACTGTTCTTGTAGTTCTTCCTTACAATATCATAAGTTAACCTAGGACTTGTAGGTTATCATATTTCCAAAGGGATCTCAACTTGGTCTCCAAATTTGTGCATGTCTCTTTTGAGTTTGATCACTTGGCACATGGCCTATACACAACTTAAGCCTTACTTAGAGTGCTTAAATAGGTCTTAAGTGCTGCGTATCCCTTGAATAAGTGATTATAAAAATGAAAATTGTGCTAACTTTCTGGCAGGGTGAATTTTAGTTTTATGTTCATAGTTCATAAAAATATGCAGTCTGTCTCAGTTCTATCTCAATAGGTTTAGTTCATCTAAGTGAACTAAAGAAGAAGTAATCTAAGAAGTGTAAGGTCATGCATTTAGGGATTAATAACAAGAGTTTTAGTTATAAGCTAGGGACGCATCAACTAGAAGTAACGGAGGAGGAAAAGGACCTTGGAGTATTGGTTGATCATAGGTTGACTATGAGCTGCCAATGTGATATGGCTGTGAAAAAAGCTAATGTCGTCTTGGGATGCATCAGGAGAGGTATTTCCAGTAGGGATAAGGAGGTTTTAGTACCGTTATATAAGGCACTGGTGAGACCTCACCTGGAATACTGTGTGCAGTTCTGGTCTCCCATGTTTAAGAAGGATGAATTCAAACTGGAACAGGTACAGAGAAGGGCTACTAGGATGATCCGAGGAATGGAAAACTTGTCTTATGAAAGGAGACTCAGGGAGCTTGGCTTGTTTAGCCTAACTAAAAGAAGGTTGAGGGGAGATATGATTGCTCTCTATAAATATATCAGAGGGATAAATACCAGAGAGGGAGAGGAATTATTTAAACTCAATACCAATGTGGACACAAGAACAAATGGATATAAACTGGCCACTAGGAAATTTAGATTAGAAATTAGACGAAGGTTTCTAACCATCAGAGGAGTGAAGTTTTGGAATAGCCTTCCGAGGGAAGTAGTGGGGGCAAAAGATCTATCTTGCTTTAAGATTAAACTCGATAAGTTTATGGAGGAGATGGTATGATGGGATAACATGGTTTTGGTAATTAAATATTCATGGTAAATAGGCCCAATGGCCTGTGATGGGTTTTTAGATGGGGTAAGATCCAAGTTACCTGGGAAAGAATTTTCTGTAGTATCTGGCTGATGAATCTTGCCCATATGCTCAGGGTTTAGCTGATCGCCATATTTGGGGTCGGGAAGGAATTTTCCTCCAGGGCAGATTGGAAGGCCCTGGAGGTTTTTCGCCTTCCTCTGTAGCATGGGGCACGGGTCACTTGCTGGAGGATTCTCTGCTCCTTGAGGTCTTCGGACTACAATTTGAGGACTTCAATAGCACAGATATAGGTGTGAGGTCTTTTTTAGGAGTGGTGGGTGAAATTCTGTGGCCTGCATTGTGCAGGAGGTCAGACTAGATGATCATAATGGTCCCTTCTGACCTAAATATCTATGAATCTATGAATCTAAATTCTACCACCTACATGTACAATTGCTAGTGCTCAAAATATGTCCACACAAAGGTTTGTGAACATGAATGGAGAGATCATATTCTGAATGGACATCTACTGCCCAATAAATGATAAAGAACTCTAATGAGAATATATATCTTTCAACATTCAATACATTTTTTTATCTAGGCTGATGCAGATATTTTGCTATGGCTTACTGCCAGTGATGAGCTGCCAAAATCTTAACAACCGGTTCCCTATAAAAAGTTCTGATTTAAGGGATGTGCCACAGTATGTATTTTTTGTACCTTTCTCCATAAGAAGTGGCAATGCATTGAGTCATTGGGAGTCAGACTTAACAATAAAAAAAAACAAAACATTTTTACATGTTTATTACAATAGAAACGAAGTATTGCTTTATTAAACTCATATCAACATAACAAATGAGGCAGGTGTGACCCCTGTTAATAAAATAATAAACTAGACCAGGGTAGGCAAACTTTTTGGCCCGAGGGCCATATCGGGGTTGCAACATTGTATGGGGGGCCGGGTAGGGAAGACTGTGCCTCCCAAAACAGCTTGTCCCCGCCCCCATCTGACCCCCACCCACTTCCTGCCCCCGAATGCCCCCCTCAGAACCCGCAAGCCATCAACCCCCCCCCGCTCCTTGTCCCCGACCACCCCTTCCCAAGCCCCCCCACCCTAACTGTCCCCCAGGACCGCACCTCCTACCCAACTTGCCCCACTCCCTGTCCCCTGACTCCATCCACCACCACCCCGACAGACCCCCAGAACTCCCACACCTACCCAACCCCCCCTGCACTGGTTCCCATCCCCTGACTGCCCCCCCCAGAACCTCCGCCCCCTCGAACCGCTCCCTGCCCCTTATCCAACCCATCCTCCCAGCCCTGGACCAGCCCCCTTCCCATGCTGCTCAGGGCAGCGCGTCTGGATGCCGCACGGCCCGCTGGAGCTGGCAGCACCACCCCCTTACCATGCCGCTCAACGCGGCAGGAGCTGCAGAGCTGCCCAGGAGTAGTCTAGAGCACTGGTGCCGGTAGCACGGCACGCTGAGGCTCTGCGAGAGGGGGAAGGCGGGGAAGGGGCTGGGGAAGCCTCCCCGGCTGGGAGCTCAGGGAGCTGTAACAATTTTTAACAAATGGTTCTAAAGCTGCTTCAAAATTTAACAACCAGTTCACGCAAACCAGTGCGAACTGGCTCCAGCTCACCACCGCTTACTGCTATACTTATGGCACACCCTTATGATCCAGATGATCTGAGTGGCCTCTTAGTCTGACATTTCTGATTTTCCAAATCTTTATAAATGTGTGTTACAGGCTGCTGAGGGAACTACATAACAGGATTTACTAATGGCAATAACCCTTTTTTGTCAGATGGGATTACTGTCATTCAGTACAAGGGGAAACTGAAAACCATGAGTTCCTTTTGTGGTATTTATTTAATATTCTACTCCATAATCTGTTTGAAACCATATTAGTGCAAAATGTCATGGGAAGATGTAAACATTCACTGGAATCTTTTTTGTACCTACAAACAAAGCAAATGAAAAACAAAAAACAGTTTGTTTCCTGTTGCTTAAACTGTTCCAAGATCTGATGCTCTATGTTATTTAATGTTTCAGCTGACTTTGGGGACATTGCAGACTTCTCTGATAAGGCATGTTCTAGTGTCAGCCAATGGTTTATCCTGGGCATGCTTGTCAATCAAAATAAAACTAACAGACGGCTTTCTTTGTTTCAAATGAGTTTTCCTGGACATTAAAATTCTTTTTTTATTAGAAACTCTGCCATTATGAGAGAGCAAACTGGAATCTTTTATGGTCTCTACTGAAAATGACTAGTACAGCAAAATTTTAAAAACACGAGAAAAGTGTTGTCCAATTGCTTGCATGCCAGATGCCTCCTTTAGGAGTGAAGGCAGAAATGTATAACTGATTTCACTACTGTATACTTATGCTGACTAACGTTTCCTTATGGTGTGCCAAACCTTGTAATCTATACTTGGGCAACAGTACTATAAGATTTTGGCTATAACTTCAGTATTCTTTCAGGAATAGGACTGACACTTGAGATACTGCAGTGGAATATGGCTTCCCTGCTTAGGGGGGAAGGAGGCGGTGGAGGAGAGGAGACAGAAAGAATTGAAGTGTACAGACACAGGTGGCATAAAATTACTATGGTCACTATTAAAAGGTCAACTTTTGCCAAATACATAATACAAGAAGTGATAACAGAAATGGTTTGTGTTAAATAAGTCCTAATCAGCACAAAATTTTAAGACAAGTGTGTTGCTTGTCATTTGGAGGAGAGGGAGACAGGGAAGCAATGACCAGAACTCATCCAGTATTCCTCAAATTGAGTAATTCTTAGGCATTTTAAAAAAAATATTGGAAACTCTCAAGATAAACTTTGTAAACTTGTAGTGAAGGGTGAGAGGACAGATCAACAATTTACAGGAAAAAAAATAGCAAAAAGATATTTAAGGGCCAGGAAATTGAAAGTTATAAGTAACAAACCTATTTTAAGGGCTTTCATAGGCACTGTCACTTTCATATTACTTTACAATCTTCCATATGGAGTGAATTTGTAAAACAGCTGTGAAGAAAAAAGTTTGTTCATTTTTTATAGTGAGGTCATTGGAATTACACTGGATTCAGATTGCAATTTCATTTAAACTACATTATGCTTTTTGTTACAGGTAATGACCACAAATTTGTATGAGAAAGTATATTGCATGGATTGTGTGGTGTAAAATGGTATAAATTATGTCACAGTTCAGCCCTATATTAAATAGTGCAAATTACGTATTGAAAAGGAAAAGCCCAATTACACAACAAGCGCAATATAACTACAATGCCCTCATTTAAAAATGCTATTAAACATTGACTTGTATTTGAACAGAGTTAATTTTTGCATACCTGCATGAGCTGAGATGAGCAAGTACAGATCTAATTGTTTGCTCATTTGAATGTGCCTCCCACAGCCCGTAAACTTACAAAACTCAATATTTCGTTTACTGACAAAACATCTAATCCAGTGTCTAATTTTATTTTAGATATTATGAAGCGTAATCAAACCTAAAATTATTGTACATAAAATTTCTGTCACATACATGGAAGAGAACATTTCCTAGACTAACCAAAAATATGCATGATGTGCACCATATACAAAACACCTAGTGCCAAATTAACAACACTGCTTGAAATTCATTTAGGGATTAAACCGGCCCCTAGACTTCAATCTACACCACAGTGTTCCATTAAAAATAAAAGGCTGCCTTGTTAATGTAATAATAAA
Source organism: Lepidochelys kempii (assembly GCF_965140285.1). Lineage (NCBI taxonomy): Eukaryota > Metazoa > Chordata > Testudines > Cheloniidae > Lepidochelys > Lepidochelys kempii. Next base: position 73,317,868 of record NC_136388.1, read on the forward strand.
TTGCCCTTTTAAGTTATTAAAAATCTCTATTATCTAGAATGACTCCTCCTGAGTATGCGGCAACAAAATGAGGCAAAAGAAATAACAACTACAACAAAAAGATATGTAGTCTAGAAATGTTATATCACTTCAGCATTTTGACTAAACTACTACCTCCAAGTGAAATTCACAGGGGAAAAAAAAACAAAATATACCAACTTTTCCTGAAGTTTTACTTAGCAAAATAAGCATGGTTGAATATTAAGCCTGATAGATGTATAAGGTACTTTGTTGGGCTTGGGGTGGTGTGTGTTTTGGGGGTTTTTTTGTGTGCCTCTTAGCCCAGTTGGTAAATACATTCAAATTAAAGAGTTCTAAATGCACAGCAGGTTTGAGAGATCATGCACCCCCTTGTCCTTAGGGCTAGAGCAATAAATCCCAGCTCTGACGGCCAGTATTACAGTAGGCATAATAAACTGAAGGATCTAAACTATGACAACAGATGTAATACTCCCATTGCTTTAAAAAAAAGGGGGAGGGGGGAATCTGAGGAAAAGGATAAGACACTAATGGTGTAATTTCCAATTGTTCTGCTTCCAAACATCCAAGTATTATTGAGATGAAATCCTGGATTGCTTTATAGAACCAGCAAATGTAAGACATGGTGAAAGAGAACTCATAGTGGGGTTTTATTACTTAATACTTATATATTATTAATACTGTAATATCACATTAACTACACAGAACCATGAATCTCCATTTTTCCCTAAACAACCTACACCTACATATTCAATCACAACTAATCCAATAATGCATCTTAGTTTGCCTAGGTAAGTTAAGCTTAATGACCTCCTTATGTAAGTAGTGCTCACTACATTAAGCATATTATGTGGTTTAACAATGGAAATACTTGAAGTAAAAAACTTTTACTGATTCAGGCACATCAAAATAAGGGTATGTGGGTTTTCAATATGTGGCTACCATATAAGAATTCCCCAGCAAACAGGAAAGTGATATTTCCCTCCCTATAAATCTAACAACAAAGAAAGATGGAAATTTCAAATAACATCAGCAAAGAGGTAATAATCATTAGCAAGACCTTCCTGTGGAAAAGTAGATATAAGTACAGCTTTTTGAAGCTGTAAATAATTTTTGAGAGTATTGTCAGCCAGAAATGCTATTTCTCAGAACACCACTGATTCTTTATTATTTATATTATGGCACCCAGATGACCCAATCAGGATAGGGATACCATCATGTTTGGACAGTGCCTAACAGAGTGAAAGACAGCCCTACCCTCACAAAACTATAATTTTTCCATGATAATGAAAGGATTCCATGTGGAGGATGATGCTTTTTCATTCAGGAGCAACAGTTTAGCAGCTTAGTAGCTCCCCAGAAAATGGTCAATGATTTTACACTCCATAACCACCTTTATTTTTATCTTAAGTAATATAATATGACCACTTCTAATCACAACTGTAGGGGAAATTTTCACACTTTATGAGCAAATTAAATCATAAGTAAAAGTTTCTATTTCTAATTTATATTATCCGCTGTTAAGTGCCAACAGCAAAGTCCCAAGAGCCATAACAACGGAACTAATAGAACAAGAAGTCAAAATAGAAGAGAAACAACAGATACAAAGGTATAAGAAAGAGTCTTGCATTACCAGGAGAGTTACTGGTCTACCTACTGATATAGGTCGGCTATAATTTATTTCTTTGTGTGAATACTAAGTGATAGATTGCATGAAGTCCTGAATTGGCTGAGAAACACTAAAAAAAAACAACATCTCAATAGATTGAATATGTGGTCAAAAATAATTAAACACTATGTATAACTTAATATTTAGGCACAATGTTACCTTTTCTTATCTTAAATCTTTAACTTGTTTTTTTTTTCACCCTGTACCTTTCATAAAACATTTCTAAGGTCTCTGACACTGCAGATTGCTATCTGGCGAATGCCGAGTGTATAGTTCTTCACTCTTTACTCAAGAAACTCCCCTTGGTCTGATGTAGATGTATAATCGTTATTGAGCAACAAAAATAGCAATCTATAAAAATGATGTACAATATTACTAGAGAGAGAAGGTGGATGTGGTAATATCTTTTACTGGACCAGCTTCTGTTGGTGAAAGACAAGCTTTTGAGCTACACAGAGCTCTTCTTCACATCAGATCTGAAAAAGAGCCCTGTGTTGCTCCAAAGCTTGTCTCTTTCACCAACGTAAGTTGGTCCAATAAAAGATATTACCTCACCCACCTTTTCTCTAGCTAATATCCTGGGATCAATACTCTGGCTAAAACAACACTGCAAACAAGTTATAACATTACTATCAACTTCAGTTTTCTTTCCCACTTCATCAGTAAGAGAGCTCTAGCATACAGTCATATTTTACCTAATTGTATGTTTCAGATTTTCTTTCATTAATTTAATGCACATCTCTTTCTTCCCACTTAACTAGACAAAGCCCATTCACCTTTGAGGTTACAGGCATTGCAATGTGGTATAAAAGAGGATTTTTGCCAGCCTAAGTTTGGAATAAGTGGAAAAACCATGAGTGAGTTAACTGGATCATCACAAATGAGTGTCAATGAAGTCTTTACTCCACAAAAAATCATCAGGTATTTCATACATATGTTTCACAGAAAATCTATTTCAAAAATATTTTGGGGAGTTTTACAACTTTTATTGGTATTATTTTGTATATTCTTCCACATGTAAAGCCAATCTCCTGTTCGACAAATAATATAGTTTAATAGGCAGATGAGATAAAAAATTATGACGAATACATTTCAGATTAAAATTAACCTATTAACGTTATTGTAAACATATTTCCTTATATAATACTGTCCTGACTTTAAGGATCAATATGTTGAAGACCACCAGTGCTAATACAATGAATATTCCCCTTTCTGCCTGTTAAACCAACTGCAAGGTTTTTCGGGTGAGGGGGGCGGCATGGGGAAGAGTTGTTGAAGCTACTTAGATGTTTGGAATGTTACAACTGGCCCTACCAGTAGAGATAGATTACTGAGCAGAGGACAGATCACAGGTGAGGCAATCAATGATGCATGCTAAATGAAGTGCATCATATGGCTTTGCACTCTATCCAGTGGGTATTACACTACATAAGTTTATAAGTGTGTAAGAGAATGTCTCTGTGAGTTATGTACATTTATTATACAAATTTTGGCCGATCTTTAATTGCTGTGAAAATTATACAGAAAACTATTCTTACATGATATTTTTGCATATATAATTAGTTATATTACGGTAAAAAAAGGATTTCAAAGAATTTTGAAACTCTAAATATCTGCAGTATGCAAGTGTATAGAGGCTATTCAAAAATATTGTTAAAATTATTTTCTGAATACAGAAAGAACAAGATCATTTAAGCAATATAAATTATTAAACATAATTTCTAAGATTTATCAGTGTTTATTAATGTAATGTTTAAATGAAGCAAATAACCTCATTTTTTTATGTTCTTTCAATTATTTTACAAAAAATGTAAATTAGGAATATTGTTATTATTAACTTCTGACGCTAAGCAATACATTTTAGGTGCATGTGAATATGATTAAGGGTTAGACAGAGGGTAAATTTTCTGTAACACAATTATAGCATAAAAATAAGCTGCCAGGAAAATATGACAGCTTCTGGGGGGGTTGGATCATGTAAATGTGTTCTATTAGCAAAAAGAAAAATGCTCAAGCACAAATTCATGTACAGTACTTGTGATTTTACTAGACAAGGCATAAACTCCATGGAATATTTTAAGGAAGCCCTCACTAAATAGACTAATTTATAATTTGGTTGAAAGAAAGTGGGTGCGAGCATATGTCCATGTGCCTGTGTGTGTGTTTGTCACAAAAATGTATTAACACTCTGCTACTTCCTTTATGCACCACAGGATCATAATAATGGCAGAGAAGTTTATTTCTGATCAAGCTGAGCAAATTTGTTGAGAATTATTTATTAAATTAATTTTAGGACTTTCTGATTACAAATGGTCTGTGTGCAGCTTAGAGTATTCTTGAACGTATTGAACATTTTATATCATTTCTAAAAATAAACTATTGGTTTCTAGATTGTTAATAAGCAGACCATTGTGAATACTCGATATGCAAAATTCAAGCTAGTTTTGATTGGACACGTAGATGTTGTGGTATTGTTTCTGTTCTGTTGAATAAGCTTAACTCTTAGAAATGGGTTTCCAGTGTAAATTTGCAACAACAGTTTAACATTTCCTTAAAATTCACTGTAGCTCACAAAAGCTTTTGCTCAAATAAATTTGTTAGTCTCCAAGGTGCCACAAGTACTCCTTTTTTAAAAAAATTCACTGTTTTCATGAAGAACCTTACATGTAAACTTGTTCACTGAATTAGTCACATAAAAAACACACTAAATGATGCAAATGCAGCCATGGTTAATTCAGTATTTTATTTGAGCAAATATCTGAGAGGAAATTTTGAGGTATATGTCCAGTTCTAATTTCTGTTCAAAAGAAAAGTATCATAATCTGGGTAATAAAATTGTACTAGGATGGACAGAACAAAGAGTTAGGTGTTGTTAGTTCTTTAAATGACACATCTCACCGGCTCATTGCCTTCGCTTATCAAGTTAAATATGATCTTGATCATAAATATGATCTTGATCACCAACTTGAGCTATATATTCCTCAACTACTTCAATACTGCGTGAATACACTGGGCTGAACCCACTTCTAATGCTATCCAGTGTAGAGCAAAAGAGTTAATGATGGCCAACCTGTATTATTTGTTTTAAAACAAATGAACAGTGTAACGTTATTACTTACACTGCAGTAACTGTGGTTCTTCAAGAAGTGTTGTCCACATGCTTTCCACTCTCGGTGTCCGTGAGTGCTCAAGATTGGAATCTTTTGGCCAGCAGTCTCTGTGGGGCTCTGCCTGAGCCCTGAGTGGCCTCATGCCCCCACCACCACCAGAGGGTGTAAAAGGGAGAGCCAATCAAACTTCATTTCCTTTGCCAATACAGAAGCCAGGTGTTATGGGAATCCATAGTAGTGGGTTTGAGTGGCAGGTTGAGGAACACATATGGACAACACATCTCAAAGAACCACATATACTGTAAATAATTGTTTTTTCTTCTTTGTTCTTTTCTTCTTTTTCTTCTTCTTTGACTAATTGTGTGTGTATATATATATTTCATTCTTGGTAACTCACAAGCAGCAACCTGATGTGCTCAGATCCTACCTGTACAGAGATTGTAAAATTGTTCTGCCAAAGGAGACATCCAGCAGCAGAAAGCTTACGTGATTGATGGATATCTTCATCAGAGACTTGTGTCTGCTGAGGATCTGCTAGTGGCATCAGAGGGCTGCTGCTCTTGAACCTTCAGAAACTGTACTGGGGAGGAAGATCTACTCCTAGAGAGAGCAGAGGGGAAAGGCTTGCTGGCATGATGGAAGCTCCACAGTGCCCTGTACATCCACGGATGACAGCTATAAGTGAACTGAGGATAGGACAAGAAGCAATGGGTTTAAATTGCAGCAAGGGCAGTTTAGGTTGGACATTAAGAAAAACTTTCTGTCAGGATGGCTAAGCACTGGACTAAATTGCCCAGGGAGGTTGTGGAATCTCCATCACTGGAGATTTTTAAGAGCAGGTTGAACAAACACCTGTCAGGGATGGTCTAGATAATACTTAGTTCTGCTATGAGTGCTCTCAAGGTCCCCTCCAGTCCTACGATTCTATGAGTTGGAGTCCATGGGGAGGATATCCGGTGTGATGTCTCTCCTTATACTCCCTGTATTTACTAGAGTAATTATGAGCCCTAGATTCCCTGTTGGATGTATAAGTAACATACAATCGAGGTCTTGGGGAGTAGATAGGTCTGTGATCTGATACAGTGGAGAAGAAACAGTCCTCCTCTAATGGCAAAACAGACTTAGTAGGTGTCCCCGTATTTGACTTGGGAAAATCTTTCACTGGTATTGAAGATATACTCAGTAACAAAGAAATGTGAATGGTTGCTGCTAATAGGGAAATGTTCATAATGCTGAAGAGAACAGCACTTACCACAAGATAGCCAGTATCATGACTCTCAGTGTGGAGACTGCCGATAATTTAATAGCAATTTTGAGGCGGACAGTACCAAAGTAAACTCTGGTGACAAAGTTAGTACTGAAGTCCTTGGTACCTGAATGGAAAGCCTCAGTGTGAGTACCAAGTGCCCAGAAGATGGTGCTGTAGAGGCAGTAGTGGATATCGCCTGAAGGTGCACCTTGGTTGGTACTGGTGTACAGGTACCGGAATCTTTTCAGGTGCCAAAGGGACCTAATTTGGGTTTTATGCTACCATTGTGAGAAGAAAGTGGGTTGATATTTAGACAGCTTCTTATAGAGAGTGTGTGTAGATCCCCAAGGATTGCAGTATGGTGAGTCTTTTGGTAAACTGAATGCTTCATCTGTTCAGCTGCTAAAGAGTCCCATCCCTTCAGAGGGCAGGTCCCCTATGGTGGACTGCACTTCTTTCAGGATGCCTGAGGACCTCCTCATTGTGACAGCTATGGCCATTGATCACACAGCTGTGTTGGATGCATCCACAGTCACTTGCAACACCATTCTGGTCACCATCTGACCCTCATCTCTTCCAATTCCTCACTGTTCTCCTGAAGAATTCTGAACAGGAATGACCAACATGGGTTGTGACTAAAAATATTTATTCGGTTTACTTCTGCCTCTCCATGAAATCACTGCAATATCTGTGCATTGACACTCTCAATAATGACAATTTCAGCATGCATCACCATAAATGCTCAGAGGGGAGGGAAATAACTGGCATGTTTGTTCTCATCAGCTCCTGATGTCTGTTTACCGAGCATTACAAGTGTTCTAGATTCTAGTAAGCAGCCAGTTGCTGGAACAAGCAACAGCTTATTCCAATCCCAGTCATAGGGCAAACACACATATACTTCCAGATGGGTGATAGAAATGCAAATCTAGGTAAGTAGCTTCCTCCTCTCTTCACCAGGATGTCTCATCCCCAGGTTTACTCTCTGGATTTCATGCATAATGCAATGTCTAATGCAGATGAACTCACTATCATTTCCCAGTCCACTAAGAGTGTACATTTTGCTGAATGAGACTCAGACTAGCCAGTGTACCTACAGTTAGTCATCCTTTATTCCTCTATCAACAGCTCTTAGGTTCCACTAATCAGACTTGTCTGTGCTCATAAGCCATTCAAATAGTATCCTCCTGGTTCAGTGGGAACAGACTCATTTAAAGAGAGACTCCCCCTTTTTAATCAATGAGCTAATCCTTTAAACATTCCATGCAATGAAAGAGTGCCTTCAAATCAAATAAAAAATGCTTTCATTCCAGTTTAAACATATATTTGCAAACATTTCTTTTAATGAGGTTTTGTTAAACCTACTTCTAACAAAATTTAAGTTCTAACCTACTCTAATTTGTTTTTTAATTGTCTGTAAAGTATGTATCCCATGAACTTATTTATTATTCTAAAAGAATACAATTCATTTTTTAAAATTATCATTAAATATGAATGCAAATAGGTCACAGAAAAGGGGAGCCACACACAGGCTTTACAAATTTTAGATAAGTGAAAGCAGAGCTTCACTTTACCCTGCTCAGCTGCTGCTGGATGATACATACCAAATAGGCTGCTCTGCTTGCAAACACCAAGACTTTCACGCAGACAGTCAGCCACTGGATGCAAGTCACATGGGTCAGAGTGAACTTTAGGAATTGCTAAGTTTAAACCAGCTTTGAACTAAAGCTAAAGCAGCTGGCTGAAGATTTGTTTCAGTTGGTGCTGTGAGAAAAACGTCACTCTAAAAGTGAAACTAGTGAAATTTAAAAAAAAAATTGGGGACAGGGGGACAGCCGTGAACTTCTGAAAAGATGACCCCAATGTCACTTTTCAGCAAGAACAGTTTTAAATATTGGCCATCCATAGGGAATTGTTTGTCCTGAACCCATGAAAACTGCACAAAAGTGACTGTAAAATATGTTAACAGAATGAAAATTTTTACTTTAAAAAAGGTTTACAAGGTGTTTTACTTTGGCTGCAAATTTTTAGTGACAGAAATCTAGAAGTTTTACACAGCTCTTTTTCAAGGCCCAAAATGACATCATATAATATTGATTTAGGAATATAATTGCAGCTGACAGCATGATATAGCGGCAAAAGAGCAACAAGGGTACACCAAAAATTGTGTGGCAGCGTGTCTCCAATGCAGCTGCAAAGGAACAGAAGCAACACTAGGTCAGTCATCCTGACTGCTTAGTGTTCTAATCATTCTTCATTTGCTCAGAGTCATCTTATGCAGCTGTCAAAGTTCTGGAGAAATTCTATGTGGCTTCAGAGGAAGTTAAGAGTTTGTCTTCCTAAGGTCATGTTTCACTACAACAGTTCCACTAATCAACTGTGTAGTAGGCTCCTTTTTAAAGCACAGAGTTTGTATTTAATACTGAAACAAGGTTGATTGTTGACGTTAATTCAGCCTCCTTGTGCATATGCCGTCTTTGATTAAAGGATCACATATGAACTTTTTTCCACAGGACCCCTACCTCATTCACTGCACAGGACTGACCTACTCTAGGGATGAATCAGTACTGTGTAGTGAAGGAGGCTGCTGTCTGTAAGAACCCAGCCTCATTTGTTGAAGAAGCTAGACAATGTATAGTGAATGAGGCAGGGGACCACAGCAAGCAGGTGCTTGGGGCGGCACTGAGAATGGGGCGGCAGTCAGTGTCCCACGGCAGCAATTCGGTGGCAGCCCCACCGCTCTTCCCGCTGCTGCGGCAGCTCGGCCACTGTTGCGGCAGCGGCAATTCGGCGGCAGCTGCTTGGGGTGGCAAAATAGGTAGAGCCTCCCCTGGCAGCAAGAGAATGGATAGTCTCATGGTTAAGGCAGTTGAATGCTGCCCGGGAGAACTGGAATCTATACCTGCCTCTGCCACAGAGTTCCTATGTGATGCTGGCCACCTCACTTAAAATGAACTTTTCACAAACTTTGTACACTAACTGTTTCTCAATTTCCAAATGCCTGACTTGAGACCTCATGGTCTGATTTGAAGAAGTACTCAGTACTCTCAGCTGCAAAACAAAGTCAATGTGAGCTATGCTTTGAACATATGAAGCACTAAATAATGCTAAATATTCTGAAAAATCACATCCTAGATGCCTCAAATTGAACACCCAAACTTAATGTATAATTTTCACCTTAATCTCCCTATGCCTCAGTTCCACATCTTTAAAACAGGGATAGCCAATAACCCCTTACCTCTCAGGAGTATTGAGAAAATAAATTCATTAATGTTTGTGAAGCATTCAGCTACTACAGTGATGAGTGCCACAGAAAAGCCTCTGAGGAAATCAGTCACTGTCTTCAGAGCACAGTTTGAACAACATGAACTAAATAAGACCTGGGGCCACACATTGAACAATGAAAAGAAAAGAAAACATTGAATAGGTGCTCATTAAGTGATCATCATCTGCTCTGTGCCCTGAATGAGGCAAGGGTGCAGTGGAAAAAAGTGTATGTAATCATGTAATTAAAGACAGTAGGATAATGTGTTTACACAAGAGGGCCACCTTAAGGCAACCTTAATTCTGGCATTTCGTAACTTTTCAGTGCCTGACTTTCCAAACTTAACAGCATTCTTTAAATAGTTTTTTGTATCTGACAGTATGAAGAAAACTACAGTGATGGGTTGCCTCCTTTATAAAATTATTATTAAAGTCAGGACATATAGTGGAAGGACTTACAACAACAACAACAAACTTCTTGAGAGCTGCTAAGGTTCATGCTATTCAATATTTGGATTAGCACACAACCTAAGATCCCCATCCTGCAAACAGTTTCAGATTCAGAGAAGCATTTACAAATTTGAAAAAAACATGTTTTGGATGTATAATTTTATTAGCGTGACCTTTAAAAACCAGGACAAGTGAAATTCAGATTTTAATAAATTGACCTATTTTTTGCTTATGGTCTGTAATGTTACTTCTACTGAAATTCTGTTCCCTTGTTCACCTCTAGTGGCACCAGAAGGCTAGTTTTACACCTAGAAGAGTGTAGGATGGAGTGGGGTTTGAATTTTTTTTCCTGTATGGAGGCTTGTGAAATCTTGATTACAGATTTGTTGTAAACCACCAGAAGACAAAGTCATCAGTTCCAACTTGGAACAGCTGTTATTTTCCAATTAAAAAGTCACAAGACCAAAATATTAATTTATTAAGCAACAGCATTTAGTTTGAGCAGCCACAACTACATTTGCTAGCAATGTTATCTTTTAGAAAAAGATGCTGTCATGATTTCTTTGGCATAAATAATTTAATGTGACAAAACAGTTTATTGTCTGTTGCTGATATGCAAACAACTCCATTCCATATTGTGAAATATTGTGCTCAATATGTAACCAAGTGTAAAGGATTTTCCTTACAGGGAAAAAAAGATTCATTGACACTTTTCCAAAAATTTCACCTCATAAAGTATTAGTTGTGTTACACAGTAGAAAGATCATCATTTACTATCAAAGCAGCAAGTGAATAAAATGACAGTAACAAACTGCTGTATCTGTCCAAGTTTATAGATAAGGATGTCAAGCTCTAGGTTATCAGCCTACAGTACTGACACTGTTCATATATCATAGCCCCCCAACACTCTCACTGCCAGCGTTGTTTATTTTCAGGCAGGGGTTAAATAATGACCATGTAGTAAGAATGCCTTTGGGGAGCTGCTTTGTCTTACATAGGGTTCACCTGTTTACTTCAGAGCAAGTTTTCAGTTGCTTTTGTTTAATTCTCTGTTTGTACAGCTGGTATTTATCAACTTCAAAAAGGCTTCAGGTCAACTCTATGACAAATAAGATTTTTTTTTTTGCTTGATTTCTACACTTGCTATGTACCTTTGCATGTGAAACAATTTAAAAAAAAATAAAGAAACCTGGGAGTATTACACTATACCTAGAGATTCCAGTTTTCAGGCTGAATACAAAAATACCAACATTATTGAAAAAAATTAATACAGAAGAAGAAAACAAAGCAGCAAACAGGAAAACAGGAAAGTTCTTTCATAAGGACTTATAACAGAATTCATCTCCTTTTCACACTGCCCAAGGTAAATAACAGTCTGTATCGCTTCTTGCTCACACTGTCTGTAATTCCTTCAAGGTTGTGGATAATAAAAATTTTGTAAGCAAAGATGTTTTGGGTTTTTTGTTTGTTTGTTTTGCTTTGTTTTGGGGTGGTGGGTGTTTTGTTTTTTTGTTTTTTGTTTGGTAGTTATACAGTGTAGGATGCAAAACATTAGGCTTAATAGATTCCAAGGTCAGAAGATACCATTGTGGTCAGTTAGTCCGAACTCCTCTATAAACACAGGCCAATCTGACTGTTTAAAATGTTTCTTATTGTTTAACTTTTCCATTTAGATTAGTTTAAACCACCATTTTCTACTCAAATGTATGTAGATATCATTCAGATAAACCCATAAAACTGATTTTTCTAGAAAGTTACAAGGCACTAAAGGAGCCAAAAATTAAAAACAAAGAAAAATGCAGAAAAAATTAACAGAAAAGTAGAATCCCTAGTTATATCCAATTACAAGTTTTTAAAATGCTTATATACCAATGCTAGAAGTCTAAATAATAAGATGGGTGAACTAGAGTGCCTAGTATTAAATGAGGCTATTGATATAATAGGCATCACAGAAACCTGGTGGAATGAGGATAATCAATGGGAAACAGTAATACCAGGGTACAAAATATATCGGAAGGATAGAACAGGTCATGCTGGTGGGGGAGTGGCATTATATGTGAAAGAAAGCATAGAATCAAACGAAGTAAAAATCTTAAATGAACTAAATAGTACTAGAGAATCTCTATGGATAGTAATTCCATGCTTGAAAAATAAGAACATAGCAGTAGGGCTATATTACAGACCACCTGACCAAGATGGTGTTAGTGACTCTGAAATGCTCAGGCAGATTAGAGAGGTTATTAAAATAAAAAACTCAATAATAATAATGGGGGATTTCAACTATCCCCATATTGACTGGGTACATATCACCTCAGGAAGGGATGCTGAGATAAAGTTTCTTGACGCCTTAAATGACTGCTTCTTGGAGCAGCTAGTCCTGGAACCCACAAGAGGAGAGGCAATTCCTGATTTAGACCTAAGTGAAGCACAGGATCAGGTCCAAGAGGTGAATATAGCTGGACCTCTTGGTAATAGTGACCATAATATAATTAAAATTAACATCCATGTGGCGGGGAAAACTCCAGAGCAGCCCAACACTGTAGCATTTAATTTCAGAAAGGGGAACTACACAAAAATGAGAAGGTTAGTGAAACAGAAATTAAAAGGTACAGTACCAAAGTAAAATCCCTGCAAGCTGCGTGGAAACTTTTTAAAGACACCATAATAGAGGCTCAACTTAAATTTATGCCCCAATTTAAAAAACATACTAAGAAAATCAAAAAAGAGCCACTGTGGTTAAACAACAAAGTAAAAGAAGCAGTGAGAGGCAAAAAGGCATCCTTTAAAAAGTGGAAGATAAATCCTAATGAGGAAAATAGAAAAGAACATAAACTCTGGCAAATAAAGTATAAAAATATAATTAGAAAGACCAAAAAAGAATTTGAAGAAAAGCTAGCCAAAGCTAGACTCCAAAAGTAAAAGCAAAAAAAAATTTTAAATACATCAGAAGCAGAAAGCTTGCTAAACAATCAGTGGGGCCACTGAACAATCAAGATGCTAAAGGAGCACTCTAAGACAATAAGGCCATTGCAGAGAAACTAAATGAATTCTTTGCATTGGTCTTCACTGTTGAGGATGTGAGGGAGATTCCCAAACCTGAGCCATTCTTTTTGGGTGACAGATCGGAGGAATTGTCCCAAATTGAGGTGTCATGAGAGGAAGTTTGGGAACAAATTGATAAACTAAGCAGTAATAATACTCCAGTACCAGATGGTATTCACCCAATGCTTATGAAGGAACTCAAATGTGAAATTGCAGGACTACTAACTGTCATCTGTAACCTATAATTTAAATCAGCTTCTGTACCAAATGACTGGAGAATAGCTAATTTGACACCGATTTTTAAAAAGGGCTCCAGAGGTGACCCTGGCAACTACAGGACAGTAAGCCTCACTTCAGTACCATGCAAATTGGTTGAAACTATCATAAAGAACAAATTTGACAGACACATAGATTAACATAATTTGTTGGGAAACAGTCAACATGATTTTTGTAAAAGGAAATCATGCCTCACCAATCCACTAGAATTCTCTGAGAGGGTCAACAAGCATGTGGACAAAGGAGATCCAATGTATATAGTGTATTTAGATTTTCAGAAAGCCTTTGACAAGGTCCCTCACCAAAGGCTCTTAAGTAAAATAAGCAGTCATGGGATAAGAGGGAAGGTTCTCTCATGGATTGATAACTGGTTAAAAGATAGGAAAAAAAGGATAGGAATAAATGGTCAGTTTACAGAATGGAGAGAGGTAAATAGTGGTGTCCCCCAGGGATATGTACTGGGCCTAGTTCTATTTAACTTATTCATAAACAATCTGGAAAAAGGGATCAACAATAAGGTGGCAAAATTTGCAGATGATACAAAACTACTCAAGATATTCAGTCCAAAACAGACTGCGAAGAGCTACAAAAGGATCTCACAAAACTGGGTGACTGGGCAAGAAAATGGCAGATGAAATTTAATTTTGATAAATGCAAACTAATGCGCCTGGGAAAACATAATCCTAACTATACAAGGATGGGGTCTAAATTAGCTGTTACCACTCAAGAAAGAGATCTTGGAGTCATTGTGGATAGTTCTCTGAAATCATCCACTCAATGTGCAGCGACAGTCAAAAAAGCGAACAGAATGTTGGGAATCATCAAGAAAGGGATAGATAATAAGACAGAAAATATCATATTGCTTCTATATAAATCCATGGTATGCCCACACCTTGAATACTGCGTGCAGATGTCGTCACCCCATCTCAAAAAAGATATATTGGAATTGGAAAAGGTTCAGAAAAGGGCAACAAAAATGACTAGGGGTATAGAACGGCTTCAGTATGAGGAGAGATTAATAAGACTGGGACTTTTCAGCTTGGAAAAGAGTTGACTAAGGGGGGATATGATAGAGGTCTATAAAATTGTGAGTGATATAGAGAAAGTAAATAAGGAAGTGTTATTTACTCCTTCTCATAATACAAGAACAAGGGACCACCACAGAAATTAATAGGTAGCAGATTTAAAACAAACACAAAAAAGTATTTTTTTCATGCAATTCACTGTCAATGTCTGGAACTCCTTGTCAGAGGCTGTTGTGAAGGCCCATACTATAACGGGGTTCAAAAGGGAGCTAGATAGATTCATGAAGGATAGGTCCAACAATGGCTATTAGCCAGAATGGCAGGAATGGTGTCCCTAGCCTCCGTTTGCCAGAAGCTGAGATTGGGTGACAGGGCATGGATCACTTGATGATAACCTGTCTGTTCATTCCCTTTGGGGCACCTGCCATTGGCCACTGTCAGAAGACAGGATACTGGGCTTGATGGACCTTTGTTCTGACCCAGTATGGCCGTTCTTATGTACAATTCACATGGCTTTATTTGTTAATGTTCAGTTACTTTTGCTTATTTTTATTTCAAATACAATTTATCTAGGTGACCCAGAGACTATGTGATCTTATTCTACCAGAGATCAACATCCAGAACTGGCTTTGCCAACTGCATATTTGACTATACAAGTAAAAAATGGGTGGCTTGAATCCCCTTCCTTTCACGGGGCTGGATCCTGAAATCCTTACTCAACCAAAACGATGACAGTTGTTGGGACTATTTTTGAGTAAAGAGTTTAGGATATGGCCTGTAGTGCATCACCTTGAGGATGCTATTTCTGATGGGCTGGATTTTGTTATTCCCACATCCTAAAATGTATGCCTAATTGGGATAGAGGAACAAGGGCACACTCCCAATTTTCACTTAATAATGAGGGAAAACAATTGTCATCTACATATGATTCAGAAGCTTACTAGAAAGAAAAGGAGTACTTGTGGCACCTTAGAGACTAACCAATTTATTTGAGCATAAGCTTTCGTGAGCTACAGCTCACTTCATCGGATGCTCACAAAAGCTTATGCTCAAATAAATTGGTTAGTCTCTAAGGTGCCACAAGTACTCCTTTTCTTTTTGCGAATACAGGCTAACACAGCTGTTACTCTGAAACCAAGCTTACTAGAAACACTTCAAGTTAGGGTTTCTAGGCCCCAAATTCAGGGACTAATTGTGTCTGGAGTTGGGGGGAATGGTAAAACAAGGCTTCTTGTGGCCTGCACTCCCACAGAAGATTACACACAATCCGGCCCTTTGACATTTGAAAAGGTAATATGCTTAGCCCAATACACTGAGAACTATGTATGGACCTGAACCAGGAATACACATCCTAACTCCCCAGAACTTAAAAGTAAGCTATTGAATTTTGATTCATATCAAATTTTGGTAGCATGCACACCCATATAGAGTTGAGTCAGCTCATTTCTCCTTAGAACCTCACATTAGCCAGTTAAAATGGAAATATTTCATGTTTCATAAAATAAGGTCATTGGTAACATCTTTAAAAGAACAGGCTGGTAATTCTTTTAATAATTCTGTTTCACCACTTTCTATTTATTTTTTTTTCCCGTGGTTTTTAATTATGCTGGATTCTCATTCTGTGGGGCAAAAATTACAGCAAACCTTTGGTCTGTAGTGAAAACAATATAACTGCATACACATGGGGCTGCCCAAGTTACAAAAAATAAACCACAAAGCAGATCTTATGTCTTATTAATTTTCAGAAGAGGTATTAGCCAACTCTCAATAATAAACATTCTTAACATTTTTAGAAGATAAATTAATTTCTTATAAGAAAAGCTCAACACATAGCAAAGATACAGAAATATATTCCCTTAGAGACAGATATTAATAAACAATTCTAATTAACCTTGAAAGAAGGGTTTTTAGAATCTAAAGTGAAGTGTTAGCTTAAAAAATTATGACATTCATTTTCACCAACACAAAAATGCAAAAGGATTACTTTAGACAAACCAAAAAGGAGACCCATGCATTTTAAAGTAAAAATGCTAAATGAAATATACCATTCCCAAAGAGAACTATGCAACACACCTTTCAACATCAGAGCTTGCACTCAACCTTGAAAGGAGGAATTACATCTTTCTTTGAAAGATTCTGACTGACACCACTCTGTCTGATTTCTGTTACAAAATATGCTTGCAGGTTTTACACAGCTTTTAGATAAAACATTATAACCTTTTGATTTCTAGGATGATTTTGAAAAAACCCTGCAACATTTTTGACCCTTGCTGAATGAGATCTAATGGATTAAGTTTCTATGAGACCTCCTTGAGTCTTGCATTGGAAACTTTTCACAAGAGTCTACTAGCCCATTATATAAAAGTTACCAGGGGGTGCTGAAGGAGTTGGTTGCTATGGTGGCATCTCATAAATCATCAATTATTGTCTGTTATTATGAAGGTGACAGCCTCATAAAGAGATTTGCATTTTCGGCTAATTTTAAGATTTTTTTCCAGACATCATTTGCTTTGTAAAAGAAATGTCATGACAACCACAGAACACTTAAGCTTGTTATCGGGTAGTCAGGCATTCACTGGACCCTGTCAGTTTGGCATTTAAGCATCCCAGTCTCTTTTGCATTATTGAGTAGTTTATCTTTACAGTTCATAAATATATTTCTAAACATGGGGATAGCATAATAGACGAAAGCCAGCAGAAGAAATGGAGGTCTTCTGGTTGCTATGACAACCTAAACTGATCAATTTCCTGTCACTGTTTTAAAAGAGGCACTCTCCTGTGGCCGTAAATACTAATTACAAATGCAGACCGTTTGCTAACATGTTCAGCTTACAGATTAAAGCAGTTCATGCCTAATTTATCATTTAACATGTCCTCCCACATTTGTAGTGCAGTACAGAATGAATAATAACTTCACTTGTTTACAGCACTTTCAACTTAATTCCACTAATTAGTTTTGCAGTTGCAGGAATTTTAGATGTGCTAACAGTTCGGTAAGGTCTGTGCAGGAAATGTCCAAAGTCTAG
Organism: Lepidochelys kempii; assembly: GCF_965140285.1. Classification (NCBI taxonomy): domain Eukaryota; kingdom Metazoa; phylum Chordata; order Testudines; family Cheloniidae; genus Lepidochelys; species Lepidochelys kempii. The sequence goes on from NC_136388.1 coordinate 73,334,994, forward strand.
TCTTTTAAATGCAAATTCTTACCTACTGTCCAGAAAACCACCTCTTTTTTTGCATAAGATATATTTTTCTAAGAGTAAAAAGAAAAGGAGTACTTGTGGCACCTTAGAGACTAACCAATTTATTTGAGCATGCTCAAATAAATTGGTTAGTCTCTAAGGTGCCACAAGTACTCCTTTTCTTTTTGCGAATACAGACTAACACGGCTGTTCCTCTGAAACTTTTCTAAGAGTGATGATTTCTTTTTTGATGGGGAGAGAACTGGTGAGAGAAATTTTGCATCAGATACCACAATCCACCATGTAATATATTATGCTTGAAACCAAATTACAGTACATATCTCTTACAAAAATTTACACATGTATTGCTGCACTCTATTGCTCTTTGAGACTGTATTACTAGCCAGTTTAATTTCATAAAGTTTAAGGAATGTGACATGAACTTATCTAAATCAGATTTTAAGCTAATACTTTTAGTTGGCTAATGATGGGAAAATTAGCTGTGATTGAATTTGAAAAATATTGACAATTTTTAAAAGATCATTTAGCTGTATAAAAATATAGAGATCTGAAAAGTCACTAGACAGTCTTTTCAAAACTTTCTGGAAAACACTTGTGCGAGTGTTCAACATACCATCATCCTATGAGGTCTTGGTCTTTTCATTATTCAAGAAAAAAGAAAAGGAGTACTTGTGGCACTTTAGAGACTAACCAATTTATTTGAGCATGAGCTTTCATGAGCTACAGCTCACTTCATCGGATGCATACCGTGGAAACTGCAGAAGACATTATATACAGACAGAGACCATGAAACAATACCTCCTCTCACCCCACTGTCCTGCTGGTAATAGCTTATCTAAAGTGATCATCAAGTTAGGCCATTTCCAGCACAAATCCAGGTTTTCTCACCCTCCGCGCCCCCCCCCCCCCCACAAACTCACTCTCCTGCTGGTAATAGCCCATCCAAAGTGACCACTCTCTTCGCAATGTGTATGATAATCAAGGTGGGCCATTTCCTGCACAAATCCAGGTTCTCTCACCCCCTCACCCCTCTCCAAAAACCACACACACAAACTCACTCTCCCGCTGGTAATAGCTTATCCAAAGTGACCACTCTCCCTACAATGTGCATGGTAATCAAGGTGGGCCATTTCCAGCACAAATCCAGGCTTTCTCACCACCACCACTCCGGGAAACACACACACACAAACTCACTCTCCTGCTGGTAATATCTCATCCAAACTGACACACAGCAGGACAGTGGGGTGGGAGGAGGTATTGTTTCATGGTCTCTGTGTGTATATAATGTCTTCTGCAGTTTCCACGGTATGCATCCGATGAAGTGAACTGTAGCTCACGGAAGCTCATGCTCAAATAAATTGGTTAGTCTCTAAAGTGCCACAAGTACTCCTTTTCTTTTTGCGAATACAGACTAACACGGCTGTTACTCTGAAACCTGTCATTATTCAAGTTTCATGTTTGAAGTTTAGTCCACAGTAGAACAGAACAATTACAATAAAATATTTGTGAGAAAAAAACCCAAAACATGTCATGCCCAATAAACAATCAGGCAACCCTGCATTAGTAGTTCATGAATCTGTGGAAAGGAACCTATTTAAGTACTTTGACAACTGCCAGAGCTGAGTTTTGTGCTTCATAAATCTGGAAACATTCTTTGGCATTTCTGCTGAAAGTGATGATTTCATAAGTTTATATATTCCAAAAACATGCTGTAATTTCAAATGGCAAAAAGGATGGGACCTGAAAAAGTTCACATCTGGGAATATCAACTGTGCAGCTTTATGTTTGAAGACAACTGCCCCAGGGAATTAGGAGAGAGAAGGGATTCTGGTTCCCTGGTAATATTTGCACTATCATAGCCACAAAGGAGATCACTTGACAGCCCTTGCCCCAGGCAGCTCCTCCCTGTCATCAGTTTTACAAAAGGGCTCCTTCCCAGAACTCCTGTTAATCAACAAAAATTATACATCCAAAGAAAGTTAAAACCCTTTAGTAGGTCTCAGGGGACTTCACAAGAGGGAGCGACGAAGCGCTTCCAACTGCTTCTCAACCCAGCAGCTGCAGCCTGAACACTCTAGGGGCTCAGAATTCAGTCCAACAGTCTGTGCTCACAGGTGCTCCTTGCTTTCTAGCAGCAGCTCAGTGACTTTACAGCAGGCTTTCTACATTACCACAGTGTCAAGGTTAAAGCTCCAATGCCCTTATTTCAAAGGGAAATTTGGTCAGATTGAAGCAATGAAAACGAATCCGAGCACAGCCAGCCACTGATCAGGAGCACATGCTAAACAAAACAAGGATTTGAATAAAAGTGCACATAGAGATAGCAAAAATTCAACTAATGGAACACAGCTTCTTTCTTTCCAAACCTTTTAATATGATCTCTGATACCCAGGTAACAACCTGTAACCATCAGTGAGATCATACAGTATTCAGAAGCAATGACTAACAGTATATGGGGAACACTCAAAAATTAATTATAGTAAACCTTTCTTCTCATGTATATTGCACAAGCTCTGTTGAACTGTGTCTGTGACTGGTGTTTGTTTTGTCATCTTATTTAGCCTGTAAACACTTTGGGGCAAAGAAAGTGTCTTATCTGGGTTTGTTAGGTGCCAGGGCATTTAGTAGTGCTTTATACATGTGTTTTAATTATAATAATCATAGAATCATAGAAATGTAGAACTAGAAGGGACCTCAATAAATCATCTAGTCCTGTCCCCTGCACTGAGGCATATATTATTATTTCATGGAACTTCAAAAATACAATACAAATATGAACTTCATATTATTTTTCCTGTCAGAGAAACCTCCTAACTTCCATTCTAAATTAGTTGATAGAGGGAGCAAATAAATTATCTTAGTGACTTTGAACAGTCTTCATGTTTTAGTTGAGCACATTATTTTATGTATTTTACACACAAATGTACACAAAATACACAAAATAGTTGGCAACAACAAGGAAGGAGAGATGTATTGATGAACTATACATACTGGCACTTCTCCAGATTGTTCAGATATAAGAATTGACACACGGGATAGAAACAGGGCCTGTTTCTTTCAAATCTACTGCTGACTGCTGATTTTTTATTTGTTAATATATTATATTTATTTGTTTATTGGACTTTTACATTTTCCCCCCAGAGAACGAATGCTAAAGGTACAAAAGCCATGACAGTCTCCTTATTCCCATCATTATCATCATGACCATAAGAGTTTGATGTAGAGCAAAGGTTTTTCAGAAGCTAGACAAAACTAAAGATGTAAAGCTGAGGGCTAGATCACCCTCAACACAGCTCAGAATAAGGGATGCTGCCTGGGTCAATAAAGGAAACATCAAAATTCGGGGCTACACACTCCCTTATAGAGTGCACTGTTTTGCCCTTTGCACTGGTTCTTTTTTGTGAGCCAGTGATGAGATATTACATAATGCTGTGGCTTCATCTCCTCCCTGTCCTCTTTAACATGCTTTGTGCCAATGGGGAGGTAAGGAGAGAGCAGTCTCTGCAGTGTCCTAAGAGCAGGGATTGCATTTGTGCCTGGCCTTTACGCACACCATACAAGAAGGGAAGGGAAAACTCTTTACACGCTCCTCCCACAAAGCCCACCTAATGTAAAGACCAGGCAGACTATGTTCCTAAGTATCTGTTCCGTAGTATGTTTCCAAACCTACACCTAGATTCTCCTCTCACTCCCACTGTGTAAAATCAGGGGTAACTCCACTGAAGATAACTGAATCACTCTAGTACGAAGCTGGTGTAAGACAGACAAGAATCAGGCCCCTAAAGCCCAAGCCTTCTGTACTTACTGGGGCAAAAATCCACTGCAGGATCAATGCCTGTGTACTGTCGTCTATTTGTACATAAACACTGTGTGTTACTTGTTGAATTTCCAGTTTTTGGTATTTCTATTCTCTCACATTCTTTGGAAATACAAACATTAGTCAATCCATAATCTGGAAACATAACAGTAAGGAACTAAATTCTGGTTCCTACATTTTGAGCACATAAACCACTGTAGAATCAATCACCTTTCTGTTGATTAGTTAGTCTTTAAGGTGCCACCAGACTCCTTGCTGTTTTTGTGGATACAGATTAACACAGCTACCCCCTGATACTTGCCAGCTTTCTGTTGGCTTCTTGAAGGTATTGTTTTAGATTTCAAACAGTTTTAAGGCAAACTGGATTTTTCAGCTATGCTTTTGAATTATTTACTCATCAGACATTGAACACAGAATTAATTTAGATACATAGTCCATAGGACATGGCAAAGCCTCAGTAGATCTTTGGGGTCCAGCATTAGTGGGAAGAAGAGAACAGCTATTAACTAAAATCCATCCATTGTGTCTAATTTCAGTTTTTCAAAAGACTGTAAGCAGCCCAACTCTCTAGGTCAAATATGTCTAAAGGAGCATGGAGTAGGTTGTATTGATACCATTCAGTGTTGGTAACTGCTGAATTAAGAACAAAAAGCCATTTAGAAACAATAATCCAGTTTCTATAAAATAATTCTGCTGTGCTCAGAAGAGCACATCGCAAATAGTCTTGTGCCTTTGCAATTTTCCGATTTTACATTTACTCAAGCTCTTGACTCCTGCTTGAGATCAAAATCAGCTGTACTTTCTTTTTCTTTCTTTCTGTACACTTTCTTCATAAATTAATCGCATGTTTCTCATTACACAATAATAGGTGGTTATCATCCTCTCACTCTTATCTCCCTATCATTTAGTTAACTTTACCCTCCACCCTCTCCAGAAATTCTTGGCCCATCACCTACTCTCTGGATTAATGGGTGTGTTAGTGCAGCCCCCTTAGGTTTGAATTGCCAGTCAAATTTTACAGTTTTTAAAGAAAAAGAAATGAACAGCTTGCAATATATACAAGGAACTGCATCTACTACAAAATTTCTATTGAGCAGCTCTAAAACCTGTTTGCTCTCCATCTAAAATAACAAAAAACATGCCTGAGAATTAATATTGTACCTTCACATTATTAAATGTAACATGCAGAACATTACATTATTATGCTACACATGGCTAAGGAATTTTAGTATTCACAGGATTATGGTAATTAAGTCTTCCTTCACTTTGGGTGATGTGACACTTGCTTGACTATAATGTCACTCCACTTAAAGTCTGTGTAAACAACATTATCTTAGTCACTCTGCATTACATTTCCAACTGTGAGCAAAATTACAAGGTCAAAGTGGACAAGAATGTAGGTAATCCCAAGGAAACATCATGTAAATGACTAGCTCAAAGTTCAAACTGGGTTTTCAAGAGTAGTAAAAGGCTTATGTACTACACCAGTATTCTGGTATTATTTTGTAGAACATATCACTAACAAAACACATTGCTATTCTAAGAGAAAACTATGAAACAAAGAAACCTGTTATTTTAATATTTAGTCGGTCAGAACACTACAAACCTTTTACAAAGACCCAGATGATGTGACAGGAGTAAAGAAGAGATAGTACTATATAAACTGAATATTGCACTAATTAATTTTCTTATTAGCATAGGTATTCTAGTGTTGAATAATTAATCTTTTCCTTGCCAATGTATGACTCTAACAAGTAAGATTTATGTTAGTGTCATAGGGAGCTCCCTCAGCTACCCATGTGCCGCACTGCCTGACCCGTTTGTGTGGTCTCTTACTCACAATATACATACAGTCCATTTCTTTTCCCCATGTGTATCTTTGGATTCCCAGCATCACAGAAAATGGTCGAGGCATGTGTTTGGAGGAGCCTTCTGCTCAGCTTTCTCCTCCACATTCTCATTCTCTAAACTCCTCCCTGACTTCCTGTTACTGCTAATTACATATCTTCCCTTATTGAGTAATTACCTCATTGGCCCAAACATTGCCACCAAGCATCAATAATCTCACCATAACATGTCAAATGTCAACAATTAAGCTTGAAATATTCTCTCTTACACCATTACCTATCTGACCAGGGTGCTACAATTAGAACTCCATCAGATACCTTCCCCCCGCCTTTATTTAGTTTGAAATCTTTTATTGCCTCATAGGGCGGGTCTTCCTCCCATCCTAACCCTATCCCCTTTGGGGTCTTCCTGAACTCTTTCAAACTGGCTGTCCATGGGCCACCAGTGGGGGATCCTCTGCCTTCTATCCCCAAAAGGTACACTCCAAGAATGGAGGTTTGCCACCTCCACAGGTCAACACACCATTCTTATCTCTTGGAGATTTGATCTGGCTTACTTTACCCCTGGCTTGAATCCATATCAGGATTTCTTTCTTCCCTTGACTTGCCTTAGGTTTGGGGTTATTTGGGTAAGATTCTCCCATAAGGTCTCATTATTGGGGCGCTTTTCTCCCTCATTAGTATATTTTCCATCTTCAGCTTTGCCCATAGCTTGCTCCTCAAGGGAGATGGCCAAGCCTCTCCACTTCTCCAGTCGGCATTTCAGATCCATCACTCCCAGATCTATTGCCCCTTTCTCAAGTACTTCTACTCCTCCCAAGTCCTCCAGCATTCTGGTCATCTTTGAGCTTGCTGGCATGTGTCATGAGTTATTTAATGTGCTCCTGGACTGTCACCCAGAGGGTGTCCTACTGAGAGTACTTTACACTGGTTCCACTGCCAGGGACACCTTTTCAGTCCTCCACTCTTTTTTTCTAAGGGAAATGGAAACCAGTCCTATCATTACCGCATAGGGCAACAACTTCACAACACCCAATCTCTGCCACTTGAACTTCCCTTCTACCTTCAATGGAATAACCAGCATTCGCCAGCTCCCAAGATTTAGCCCAGCTCCGGGGCCATATGGAGCCTCCTCCAGTTACATTTCAGCAGCCCACCCCTACCCACCTGAACTGGGAATGGGAGCCTGGCCTGACAGATGCTGTGGGTTTAGCCAATCACTTTTTTGGAGGGGGAGCAGGGTCAGGAAGGAATTTTTTCTCCCATGGACCAAACGGCAGAGCACCAGGGAGTTTTTCTGTCTTCCTCGCAGCACCTTCAAGCCAGGCTAAGTAGGAATGCACTTGATACCTAACTGTGGTAGTGTGGTGGTGGTGTTTATTCGTCCCAACTTGTGACCAGTTCCCCATGTGGTTAAGAGAACAAAATGAATGGTTCCCAGAGGTAAAAGACCTGGGATTTTGGTGATTAGCTTTGGGCTTATGTGATAGGGTGTGGCCTTTGTGGGCTGAGGTCAGATTTCATGGCCCTCACAGACTGAGGTCCCCACCCTGCTGCACCCTCTTTCCCTCTCGCAGGGGGGTGTATGTGCTAGGACTCAGGGAGAGTGGAGTCCTGGAGTGTAGCTGAGGATTGCCTAACCTCATGTTATGGGTTATGTTGTAAGGAACCCTGTAATCCCCACACTAGGACAATTAAATACCTGATGTAGGAGAGCAGGGATGATAGGAAGGTAGTGCACCTTCCCTGTGTTAAAGTTTAGTGAAAGTTGCAGCCTGCTGCTTAATTCCATGCATGTGTCTGTCCTCATTTTGCCACTGTGTCCACATCAATAGACACTGGGTTAATTTTATTACAGTAAATAAAAATGGATAAACACAAAAGTCTTGTTAGCAACCATCAGAAAGGAGTTGAACAAAATGCATGAACATTGTAAAAGTTCAAATATACAAACATGGGTGCATTAAGAAACCAACTAGGATTGAGGATTTAGCTTGCCATGCCAATAATGGGATTTTAATTATTGCTGGGAATCTGCAGATAAAGTACTACCTTTGGGCATGTCACTGCCACATCACATATTCTGGGATGTCATTTCTGTCATTTCCACCTTAAACAACAGAAGTGAGAAATTTAATTAATGACAAACTATACCATTCTAAATTCCCAGAGGTGGAAGTGTGTTTTGAAACTCGCTGATAGTTTGAGGTATTTGTAAGAAATTCAAAGAACAGGATTTGTGCATACTAACCTCCCACTTACTACTATTACAAATGTACACTGTCATGTTAGAGCATGATCACTTGATTTTAATTGGTTTCCTCTTCATTCTACACTATAAATTACACTAGTTTACATGAGAGGACAAGAATAAGTACATAATCTAAGCCACTATATTCCATCTTGGTTTCCTTTTCCCTCTTGCAACTAAGATTCCAGACACCTTTCAAGAACAGAGATCTCTTTCACCTATACCTTTATACTTTAAAAAAAAAATCAAGCTAACAAAAGTGGTAATATTCCTAAAACAACATGCTGCTGGTCAGTGCAACACCACGTCTAGTATGGTCAGCATTAAACCTAAAATGTTTAAGATTTATTAAAATAACTCTATCGAGGTTATACCCTAGGTCCATCACTGTGGTCTCTGAATGTTTCTTAATTATGAAGTGTACATACAAAGATACATTTTTGTCACTGTCCCTCTTTTCCTATGTGTGGGGACAGGATTTTGGTTTGTTTTCTTTCTTTATGTTATTGTGGAAACACTCTGCCAAAGAAATGGGGATTGTATTTTGCTCTGAAGGCTCTCTAGTTCGCGCTCTTCTTGATCTCTTCTGGGAGTGAGTTGCAGGTCCTTTGGATAGTCATTGAAAAAGCTGTTTCTTGAACATTCAAGTTTCACTCTTTATAGCTATAGATTACACAGGTGAGGCAGTTCCCCCCAAGTAACTTAATCCACTGCCATAGAGGGCTATGAAGATGAGAAGTGAATCCTCAACTCTGACCCCTTATGCAGAGCAGAGCACTGGAGTGATGAATGCTGTACAGCCTGTGAAGGTTGGTTTCATTCCTAAGTATAGAAAATTACAATGAACAAAAAGAGGATGCAAAGATATGGCTCATTGTGGCTAAGACCAAATCCATTAGGAGAGGGAACAATCTTCTCCTCGGCTATTAATGGACACCCCTGGCTATCTGCATACCCAGGCGCAGAGAGGAAAGAGTTTATGCAAATTCTGAGGCTCTGGATTATCCTAACAATGATAAACTCTCTCAGTGCAGGGTGATGTCATGGGGATGGTAAATTCTTGAAAGTGCCAGTGGTGGGGATTGAGGCAACATGAGCTGTTATACTTTTAGGGGTTGATTTTAACCAGCTCTTGATTATGAGAGATAGTGTTTGTGTCTGACATGACTAGATATAGAGTTGTGCATCATCTAGATACCCCTGTTTTAGTTCATGTTTTACAATCTCTCCCAATGGCTTGATATATACTTTAAACAGGATGAGGAACAAGATATATCCCAGTGGGCCTCCACAGGTGAGAGAGGTCTGGAGACTGAAGAGCAGTTGTCCTCTCACAGTAAAGTTTGAGAGGAACAAAAGAAGCTCTTAGTGCATTCTCACTAATCCCTATCTTCTCTGTGACACCAGAAGCAATGGTCAGTTACATCAAGGGGCATTGAAGCTTGCATGTGTATGTAGTACAAGAGTACTTATTGGGCTTAAAAACAAGCTTGACAATTTAATGCTATCTAGAAATAAGAAATTTGCACTACTGTGAAAAACTATCACTACTGTCTCTAGTTTAATGTAAAACAAAAGTAGTAAAAAAGAATTCTGCCTGTAGTGTACTGCTGCCCTTTCAAATATTGTTCCATTCTCTCTCTGTTTCCCTACCCTTCCATTCTGAGAAAAGGGCTGAAAAAAGATGTAAAGTCTTGGGCCCCACATGTAAGTCAAGAAGAACTAAAACAAAATTATTGAACTGGTAAACAACCATAATTTTAATCACAATCTTTGTATAAAGACATAAGATGAAAGGTGAGATAGACTAAACATAACTGGGAAAAAGGAGTAAGGCCTGCAGCACGACAGATTTTAGTAAATACTGGCACAACTTTCTATTCGGTAATTGTCAAAACCAACATTCCAGTGGTGAATCTACAATCAAGAAGAAAATCAGCAGTAAACCAAATTTCATCCCAAAACTATAGATTGTAATTGAGATTATAGAAATGAATCTACTTCTACTATAAAGCTGATCATGTCCAAAAACATTTTTGTTTACAAAATGTGTTCTATTTGAGTTTATGATGATTTTGTGAATATCGTAAACATCAGAATTATGCAAACAAAGTCCTAAATCTTCAGTTAGACAACTTTTCTTTATTTCATTGCTGGAATATGTTGAAAAGAAAGGAGATAACTATGAAATATATTTTATGTGCAAACTTCAACAGACTCTTACGGGAAAAGATATTTGGACGTTTGATAAGAGTAGCAGAATTTGCTTTGATAAGAGTTTTAGCACATTGTCATTTGGTTCTGACTAGTATACTGTTCAAGTCTTTCAGTATTAATTCAAACAACTAGAATTATAAATTCTTTTGGATGTTGTCACTTTAAATTTCTTTACTACTTAGGATTTTAAAAGTTAAAAAAAAAAGAATACTCTAGACCTAATTCACTGCTGGTAAATTTGGGTAAGACTTCATTGAGGTCAATGGAGTTGAGCCCACTTTTGCCAGCAGTGACTATAGCTTTACGTTTCTGATTTATTCTGTGTTCCCTCATACATGACTCTGTGACTATTTAAGTATGTTTTCTTTGAAAAGCAGAGATTTTTTTGTGAGATATTGGAATTTAATTGTTTCCTTTTTAGAAAAATATGCTTTTTGGATTGATGCAGATGGAAAGGGCAATCAGATCTCAAAAGGGCAGCAGTACAGTGAGATTATGTGCTGAGGTCTAGGGCAGGACAGGCAAACAAAGTGGAAATCTCAGATCACTTGAGCAGACCCCTATAAATAAAATCTCAGATAACAGACTTTTGTTTATTCTGTATAACTCTGTATCAGCAGTTCAAATCAACTTCTGTTATGTTAACTACTTAAGTTTCTTTCTTATTAACAAATACTTCTGATAACATAACAGAACCCTACTCTGTGAGCATCTGGAATGAAACAGAAAAGACTAAGTGATTAGGAATAAGATGTCCTGTATCTCTCAGAATCAATCTGTGCTCTTCCCATTAAGGAAAAAGAATTTAAAAACAAAACAAAAAATGTTGCAGTGAAAGACACTCTGCATGACTGAGAGTTGGCTATTATAGCAACTCATGCTACAGCCATCTACAGTAGACTAATATTCTCTGTGCCAGGCATGAAAAGAATGTCCTGCTTCATATAATGTTTCTTTGTTGAAGCAGAGCACATTATGTAGTTCACACTTTTGTCAATTTTAGGCTGTTTAAAATGCAAAATATTTGAAATAGCTCTTTAGAACTGAGAACTAACACTAAAACTACAATTCATCAGGAACTCTCTCTGTATCTGTTACTAAACAACTCACAAATGAAATGGATACAATTATTGATAAACAGAACTAACCGAAATAAATACATGTGCAGAAACTTGACAAAAACTGAATATATATCCAGAATTCTTCCTCGAAAATTTAGACTTTTCATCAAAAACCCAAGAACTTTTGGCTGAAAACCAAAAGTTTCTGTTATGCAAATCAAGACAAAATATTTTGTTTCAGGTTGGATAGACTTGAACAGAAATATTTCAGTTTGTTGAACCAAATCAGAATGTTTCATTTAAGGGAAATTCAACATAAAACTTTGCCATCTGTGTTGCCATAGTGCCTTTGGCAGTCCTAGTTCAGGTTCCTTATGCCCCTCTTCTCCACAGTGAACTAAGCTCCCTAGCTGGACTACATCTCCCATGATGCACTATTATTTCCCTCATAGTGACATATCACGGTGCTTCTTGGAAGATGTAGTCTTGTTGGGGAACCAAGCTCTCAGAGGGAATGGTGGCATGAGGCCCTGTGGTGGTTCAAGGACTATATGATTTAATATTGAACCAAGCCAAATCAAAACCATTTTACCTCAGGAATGTTACAATTAATTTGATCAAAAATGTCCAAACTAAACGGACTAAAGGTCCCCAACACCTTCTTCCAAAGGTAAGGTGCAATTCTTCAACCTGCTTTCCTTTAACAGAAACTCATAGCAGCATGTCCATTCAAAAAAAGAAAACTCCACCAACCAAGACTGACCAAAAACAAAACACTGCACTGCATACACAATTATCTCTTTAGGGAGAGGATGAGAATGAACCACACATGACAGACATTAGTCATAGCACTTAATGCACTGTAGGTATGTGCTCAGATACTACAGTAATGGCTAATATGGCTAGAACATACTGTGCTTTGGAATACACCAGCTGGTAGATGGTCCCTTAGGGGCCATAGCCAGATGGAGTAGACTAAAATAGCCCAGAGACTCTTCCGATCTATGCCAGGATTGATGAAGAACCAGACCAGAATCAGGGAGCCATATATCCATTGCTTTGCACAACACTGCCAACTATAACCAGTAGACACTGGGTGCACAGAATCTTGACCATACCATCGATAGATTCCTTTTTCAATTTCATGTTTATTGTGCAATATATTTTGTTTTGTAGTGTTAATAAATACCATAAACAAGCTTATCCTTAATTGCATCCCATTTAAGGCTGTAGCTTCCCAAAGTATCTCCTTGAGGTCCATTACCTCTTTTTACCACAGTGGCCAGGCAGACAGGAGAGTGTTTGATATGAAGACCCCATAATATAGCGAAAGTATAGTCTCCTTCCAACACATTGCAAGGAAAGCGTACCTCAATGGTGCAAAATCGGTTATGTGTTAGGGTTTCATGATGCATCAAATGTGTGATGAGTGACTAGATATATTATTGAGGCATCTGGAAAAGGAGTCTGACTCCTAGAAAGGATGTTCTCATGGGCATTTCCAGCCCAATCAGAATCAGGAAATACCAGAAACATCAAAAAGAAATACATTCTTTATGATATTTTAAATCCAGATTTTCAGACACAAGTGGATCAGGTAAATTGAGTATGAATTTGTTCTTTGCCTTATTGCACCTCCCAACTTTTTCATGTTCTTCCATCATTAGAATTATTCCCAATTAATTCTCTTCTCCAAATAGTGGTCTCCTTGGAATATCTTCGAGGACAGTTGGGCTCTGCTTTTTGACAGTCTCATAATAAAGTTCAGAAGCCTTTTAATCTAATTTCATAGTTTCACCATTACTTTGCACTCTTACTATCATCATCATTCAGGTGTTCTACTATTTCTTGCCATATGTACTTTTTGTTTTCTTTCTTCCACTATTTTCATTTTTGTTTAAAGTATAGTTATTTTTTAAACATCAGTTTAAAAAAATTAGGAAACAAAGGCATAGAGAGGTCAAGTCATTTGGCAATAAGCCAGTAGGCAATGTTAAGACATGTCCCAGGTCTTCTGAAGCATAATTCTGTGCTCCAACCACTAAAATGATGCTGAATCTGCAAGATAATAACCACATAAGGTACTTAATGCATCGTATGTCATTGATTAACACTACCTTCACTAGAAAGATAATGTTTTGGGGCTCATGGAGCTAATGATACTTTCTCCTCTTTTTTGCATCCACACTTACATGCAGTAACACTCATCCAAAGATCACAAGCAGGGCAGAAAAACATGTTTGCGTTCAGTAAAACAGCATAATTCACTCAGAAAGGCTAAATTAAAATCCATAATCAGTACCCAGACCGCAGCAGAAATCACATTAGGTCTTTAAATAAATTGAGTGTATTCATTTGTTGGACTAGCTTCTAATTGTTGTAGTCTTACATTTACTAAGTTGGCCTTTAAGTGGTTCATGAGTGGTCACAAAACTTTTCCTGTTTCTCTTGGAAGCAACTTACATGGCCCCAAGTACACATGATGACACTGTGGACTGAAAACAGATGTAATAAATTATAAGTAATCCAAGAACAGTCTCCTTCCCTTCATTTTCCATGGCAGGAAATATACAATAAATACTTGTTTATAAGCAACTTTAGATTCTTTGCTAAGATGTAACCTAACCATTTCAACTTCTGCCTTTGCACTATCTTGGAGGGCATTTGCAGACTTTCCTATACACTTCTAAGTTGATACGATAACTTTATCCATTACATATGCCAAATATCACCATGTAACAGCTGTTGCAAAGCTATTTAATCTCTGAGAATGCTTGGATAAAGCCTGTGACTTGCAACTATGTTCTCCAAGAGAAAAGAAAAATGCCTTGAAAAATCTTCAGTTTTAAAAGGACAAAAGGAGTATCATACATGCTTCGTAATGGCTTAGGTTTCTGAACAGCACTCCAAGAAAGTCCTTTCTTTACCATTTTCCAATCCTCTTTTCCTAAAGAGGGTATTGGGGCCAAAATGATTGACAATTGCCACTTTTGCAATTTCTTATTTTTTAGAGTGGTTAGTTTACCTGAGTCTCTGGTGCTGTACTAACCTTAATCTGAAATCAGTTAAATATTTTGTTTTTTTTCTGCTTTTTCATAAGAACACCGTAGTGCATTCTCCTGACTATTCTCAATGAAGACAATAGCGTCTCAACACAAGGTCTGAAGGAATTTTTTTATATATATAATTAGGCAGCTACAATTATGCCTGATTTTTTGGTAATAGAATCCATTAGCTACTGATATAGAAGAGCAGCTAAATATGTCTCTTTGAAGAATGCCAAACTTTAAGTCAAATGCCTTGGACAGATGATCCTTTATGCAAACAACACTAGTATGTCCAGTCTGTACAACTTCAATAGGTTCAATAATTTTCTCAGATGTGCTGTAACAACAAAGAGTTTTGGATTCAGGTTTATGGTTCATAGTGTCAAATGTCTTTTAGAAGCCAATGTTCATCACAAGCAGAAGGACTTGTTCATCATAGGTTGCCTCAATGATTGTTTCAAGACATGAATGTGATCAGTGTAGCTCCCATCAAGATCAGGCTAGATATCTTCTAATGGTAGCTTCAACCCACTCGTGAATCCTCTGAAGCAATATGACTCAGTCAATAGACCCGGTGAAGTGACCCGACATCTCTCTCAGAAAGTGGTACAAATTATTAAATACAATTATGAAGATACTAATCCATTATGCTAAATAATCATTACAGACTTCTAAGAATCTTGTAAGATTCCACTACATCATTAGAAAGTTATCGTACAGTACTCATGACTGTAGAGTTGCACTGAGGAGCTGTATCTGGGTGTAGTCTTCATTTTTAATGTGCAAGTACTCTGCCCCTGCCAGCATGACCTCTGCCCCCAGCATGTTTCCGTATAAAATGGCATCCTCCATGTGGCATGACCTTGCACATAGAGTAAGTGTGAGGTCAAAAGTGCAGAAACACCATTCCCGCAGGTTTCTGCCCCACTACATTTGGGGGGAGGGATAGCTCAGTGGTTTGAGCATTGGCCTGCTAAACCCAGGGTTGTGAGCTCAATCCTTGAGGGGGCCATTTAGGGATCTGGGGCAAAAATTGGGGATTGGTCCTGCTTTGAGCAGGGGTTGGACTAGATGACCTCCTGAGGTCCCTTCCAACCTTGATATTCTATGATTCTATTCTATGATTCTATGAACTGTACCCATTAAAATACAGTAGGTGAAATCCTGACCCCACTGAAGTCAACAGCAAAACTCCAGTTGACTTTAATGAGACCAAGATTGCACCCAGATACAATATTCATAAAATATAAATAGCTAAACTCATTCTTTTTGTATTTTCTGACTTCTTAGAAAGGCCCAGTTTTTACAACTTGATGGCAAAGTTAAGTAGGCTCAATTTTTTCTTATATCACTGCGAGTTGCACCTATGTAACTGAGCTAGGCATTGAATCCAACATCTTTGGTCCATTCCTTCCATCATTTTATTTTTCTCTTTACATATTTTAAAACATGGTTCTTGGATAACCAGTCATGCAAGGATTCTAATTAACTTAACCTACAGATATTAAATTTTATCACATAGGATCTTCTATTTGGCAAACCATCAGGTAGTGTGCCCCTTGGAAACTCAAGTTCAAACATTCTAATATAGACCTCTTTGTGTAAAAGATAACACACAGCACATATCCATAAGGACACACACTTTTATATTTATTGATATATTTATTTATTGGTATATTTATTGATCTCAGTATTTCATACTTTGTTTTACCACTCTCTGTCTTTAAACTACCATCATCATTGAATCAGTGATGGCAAAACATCATATAATTAAACAAAACTATTTCTGGATAGAATAGTTTAAAATTTCTTTTAATTATATAGTAACTTTTTAAAGAGCTTGTTTACATGTGTAATAAGTCCTAAATTGAATGTTAAATTTTGACAAATCCATAAGCTCAAATAAGTGATATATAGTTTCCAACAGATTTGATTCATTTACCACTAGCAAATTACTTTGACACCCTCATATTTGTATCTAGATACTACACTAATGAGCGCATTACTACAACAGCTAGTAAGACAGAATTCAAAGTCTCTCTAGAAAAGGATAAACCTTTTGAATAATATGGACACTTTTACAGATCAAAAGTCTGGTTGTGCTGTGATGAAGTATATACTGCATTATTTAATTTCCACATTCTCTCTCTCTCTCTCACACACACACGCACAGTTAATGAGTAGCTAAAATGGGGGTGAATTTCTGCTCCACCTTCAACATAACATATGGATACAGAGTTAGGATCCAAACTCTTCCCCTGAGGCTGAACTTAGCTGGTACCTCAACAATACCACAGCAACAAATTCAAAAGCAGAGTTTGGCAGATCCAAGATTTTCCCTTCAAAATCTCCTCTGCCCTTTCGCTCTCTAGCTCTAAGAGACAGTACCACCCCACTTTATATTCTGGTTGGGAGTTAACTGGGTCCACCTACCAGCATGTAATTCAATAATGACCTGGAATCCTAACATGTGGCTTTAGAATTTGAGTCTAGGTTGACTTAATAAAGAGCCCTTCATTCTTGTACCTGAAGCTTAGAGCTTGTTACCTTGTTATTTTATGCAACAATCTCTACCATGGACTGTAAGCAAAGGACTGAACCTGTGACAAAACACAAGCCTCGATCACTTGAGCCAGTGCAACTGTTAACTGGCACCACTGTAAGGCTCTTACCCTCTGTGTAGTACCCACTAGATGGGGCACAATACACTTAGCCAGCATGCCATGCTTAAAGGAACTTGTCAAGTTGGTTTTCTATTTAGCTAAAAAATGCCTTTAAATATTCTCCTACTAGAGGGCCAAACACACACATTCAAAATATGCAATAATATAGTTAAACTCCAGTAAAAAGAAAAGGAGTACTTGTGGCACCTTAGAGACTAACTCCAGTGATACCCTTTGGTTGGCCACTGATGGATGCATGTACCATCTACTTACTTTGCACCTGCAGGGCAGCTCCGTGTCCTCCTGCTGTAAAAGTAATTCACCAATGACATTAAAAGAGGATAGCAAATACTCTCCAGCAACACTAGATAGAATTAAGCTGTTTCTAGAGCTAGTGGAATAATATCTGCAAATAAGTTTAGAATATTTTTCCATTAAATTATGAATACATTATTTATATTTTTTTATTATTCCACCAGTTCTAATTGTTTCAATGATTCCAAAAATGAAAGAAAAATATTCTTATTTTTGACTTCATGTAGGAGATCAGAGCCATTATTATTTTACATTATATAACATGGTGGACTTAAAAGAAGAAAAACCTCAAATGTCTGAGTTAGTTTCTCTTCAACTGATATTTATGACTTCTTTTACAATAAGCTGTGCTGTGATAAAAATAGAGCTGACATTATCTAGCTATATTATATATATATTCAGGAGAACTTATATTTTTCAATTAAATCTCCTTTAACCTTTGCTCTTTAAAGGTTATAGAAATTCAGGATTTTAGTCTCTCTTCAGAGTTCCTAGCTTCTAGTCCTAAGGTCAATCAAATCCCCCTTTTCAAATGCTACATCATTTAAAAAAAATATGGGCACCAGAACTAAACACAATATTCTAAGTAAGGTCAGAAGATTTCTATATCATTAAACTGTATATTCCTTAGATTTTTCACTCTGTTATGGATCCTCTTTTTAACTCCCCTCCCTCTCTCTCTTTTTGTTTGTGGCTATTTTTCTGACTTCTGCAAAATCTAGTATTATTATTCACAAATCCAATTCACTTAGCTCTTCTAGGACCAATTTTTGCTGCAACAGCTTGTAGTAGAATCTACTCTGCCTACCTTACTCAGTTTGAGTAATATCATTCTACAAATAGGCCCCAGAAATATTATAAAACTGTGTAATAGTTTACAGTTGTACACACTGGATCAAATGCTCCCTACAGTTCACTTTCAGAACAGGGTGATGACAAAGGACACATGAATTTGCCAGACTCCTTTATCGGTTACACTCATATAGTACTTTCCATGTTGCATAAATCTAAGTCAGGTTTACAAACAATGAGACAAATTCTTTGGTTGCTTAGATCTCCATTACATCCAGTACAGTTATACCAATAGAGAATATCATCCAGTCACTCAAAAAAAAGAGAACACCAAACTGCTCAAAATCTGTGCCACAGTTTAGACCATTCATGAAGACAGTCTGTACCAGAAGATCTTAGTAACCTTCTAGTCATTAAAATCATGGCACTAATTATAATCCTCTTTACACTACTGCATGACAAATTATTAAAAAAACCTCAACAATGATATAAAATAATTTGCTAAATAATTTGCATGTGAATAATATAACAACTTGAAGCCTGAAAGCGAAATTCAGTTTTGTTTCATGTTCTTTGTAATTTAAATTCAGTTAGGACTGTTGTTTAAATCAGTTGAAAAGGAAAGCAAATTAGCAACTGGGTCAATTAAAAAGGTATAGTAAATGACTAATTTAAAATAAAATTTTAATTTTGAAATATTCTAGTCTATCATGTTAAGGAAGTTTAGGCCCCCTTGTGCTGAACACTGTACAAATGCACAGCAAGGCACAGCCTCCAACAAGAAGATTTAAAGTCTATTTTGAGACAAGACAAAATAAGTGTAACAAACAATAGGAAGGGGGATGTACAGGGGTAATGGTACTCAGATCATGCAGTTACCACAGTTAGATACACCCAAAACTTGATGATTTCAAGACTTTTAAAAGGTATTTTCCCCTTAAAATAAAACAAAATAAAATCAGCTCTCCCCAAATGCTGCTCAATCTAGTCATCATCTCATGTACTGGCTTATTTACAGTAAGGGTCACAACAGAAATGGGTGTTTAGTAGGGACATAAATCTCCCACAATTCTCGAAGGGGAATTTTCATATTAAATCTAGTAATTGCTTTGAACAGAGTGGATGTTGGTCAGATTGCCACTTTTGATCCATCCAAGAACATTAGCACAATCATGCTTCTAATTATTAGTGCTGAAGGGTGAGCACTGGCTGTGGGTTTTGGTTGGGTCAGGACAATGACACCAAGTGTGTCATTTAAGAAAATGTTTCCCCCATAGGGTCTCTTGGGTTACAGGAGTACTGCTTTGAATGTTACACTCCCATATTACTAATGTCTAAATCTCTAATCTGGTTAACATATTGTGCTGACAGGGTCAGAATACACCATCTGGACTATTTCCCTACAAATTCTTCCTTGACTAATTGTGGTTTTATTTTAATTTGCCCCATTTCCTCCTTATATAATAACAGAATGCTGTTTGTGTGGACATATTCTGGCAACCTGACAGACCATTCTATCAACTTCAAAATGCCTCACCACATGCATATTTCCTTATTTAGTATCCCCAATTTTTCTTAAGTAGTTAGTCCCAACGGACTAATCTGGTACTAGAATGTGCCGTGATACAGTTAGTTGTTTCAGCATCCCACCACTATCCATGTATGCTTTGAAATCAATGAATAATGGTTTAATCATTAGTACAGTTAACTTCATTCTCTTTAGAAAACTGCCTAGAATATGCATGCAGGTTAAACAGAAGGAATGGTGTCTTTTTGTCCAGTACATTAGCTAGAACACTATGCAGGTCATCCAAGTTTTACTAATTGTTTACTTGCATCCCTCAGCATCTCTTACTTTTAATATAATTGTCAAGGAATATTCTCTCTAGATCATACGTCATTGACTTTAATGGTGTGCTCCTTGTAATATTTATAAATGTATCTTAACACAATTTTTACAGTGCTATTTGGATGTCTATATTAGATCTGTTTTTACTATGAGGATACCTACTTGTAGATTTAATAATTCAATGTACCTTTGAATGCTTCCCTCCCCCTTTCACTATTCTTTACCATCAGGTCTAGAGAGAGAAAAAAACAGATCAATCTCTACTGCATTATGCCAAAGTAACTCCACTGAAATCATTACAGTTACACCAGGGTAAAACTGATGTAGCAGAATGGAGAATCAGCCCTGGTATGCTTTTCCTTTATTACTTAGTGCCATTTAGTATCTCCCAGTTCTTTGAAAGCTTCTTCCACACAAATCTGTCTTTAGCTGTTTGATTTCACTAACTAAAGTGTGGTCACTATTGCCTGAAGTTGTGTGAAGTTCCCACATTAAATCCATTATATTTCTCAAAACTAAGTCATAGATTGCTTCAGTGTCAATGGTCATTCATTTGTTGGACTGACTGATAATAGAAAAACAAGGGGTCCAAATAATACCAGTTGTGATGGTAGGTTTTTGTTTTGTGATGTGATGTGGGTTCCGCAACATTTTCTTCTTTCTGGGCTTTTCAATTGCTATTTTTCTCCTTACACCTTACAGAATACTTGTTTCACTGATTAGCATTATTCCTCCTTATCCTGTTTATTTTAGTTGTTGCGTCTTTCATTTTTGGTAGCACCTCTGTGACTCCCTGTGTATGTTTTCTTCCCAATCAACTATTCAAAATGCTATCCTTGCAACATTAGTACCTCTTCAATTCAAAATGCAGGACAGTAAAGGCTATCTTCGAAATATGCTTCAGCATACTTTTGCTCCATAAAATCAAATACCCTAACCTCTACAC
Source organism: Lepidochelys kempii (assembly GCF_965140285.1). NCBI lineage: Eukaryota > Metazoa > Chordata > Testudines > Cheloniidae > Lepidochelys > Lepidochelys kempii. The sequence goes on from NC_136388.1 coordinate 73,355,817, forward strand.
CAATTTTCAGCTATATTCATTTGTTTCTCATCTTCTAACAGCCTGGCCCTAAGGTTACTGAAAAAATTACTCAAGGCCTAGTTCTTTCTCCTTGAAACTTTGATTGCAGAAACTCCAGTCTATTAATTCCAATGTAATTAGTTCCAATAGGGATCATATGTATAAAAGTTCCTGTCCACCTCCCGTCAGGGGACAAGAAATCACACAAAACATAGGGCCATAATTTATACTACATTTTCTAAGTATTGGGTCCATCACAGGCAATGTTTGTTTTCTCTCCATGTATCCATTCTCTTTTCATAAAGACTGAAACTATACTCCCACTGTATATACTGTACTAGTACATGTCAGTCCCTCATTATCTGAGAGAAATGGGAGATATACAAAAATATATTCCACTGCTTGACTGGTCATGGCTCCTGGGTGACATACCTTCCTTTTTTCTTCTTCCAAATTCTCACGTGCCAGCCCCGTTTTCACAGTACTCATTCTTCTTCTAATGAACACATCACTGAGCATTATCAACTAAATTTATCAGAACTCTTTTTTCCTCATAAAAGTTATGTGACATTGCTAGCCTGCTTTGAAGGTCAGCATCCTTTCTCAAGCTGCTGAAATGGACATCAGATGTACATGCCAGAAAGCAACATATTTGGCATCATTCAGAAATCATAGGCTTTCCCTCCATTTTATGCTTCTATTTACTCAGACTCACAGTCCTTCAGAATCAAATACAGCTGAAAGGACAATCTATAGCAATGTCACACAAAACAGGTAAGACATCCTCCATTCACTCCATGTATATTCATTCAACCTATGCCAATAGTTATTCCATGAAGCAATCACCGAGGAACACCTACAGGAGTTAGACACCCAAATCCCATTGAAATTCAATGAGAATTGGGCACCTAACTCCATTAGCTTCCTTTAAAAATCCCAGCCAAAATGTTTAGCTACTGTATTTTTCTGGACTAAAATGTGTATGAAAATTAATAGATTAGTACAAGCAAACTCACTTGTGTGACTTTGTTATATAATCTTGCTAAAAAATCTTATGCAAAGGTTTTGACATGTTTATTATACTGCTATCTCGAAGCTAATGTAACAATGTCACAATTTAATCCAACTCATGTCCTGTTCTAATATCATTTCCTCTTTGGACAGGTTGTATAAAAGGCTTTTGACTTAGCTGTGAGCTCCTACTTCCAACATTCAGGGATACATTTTTAAGGCAATTTCCAGGGAGTTTGCTCTACTACTATAAAAAAAAAAACAATGGGAGTCACATGAATCACCTCTATAAATCTCACTGAAAATGCACTCCCTCCATCTCTCTGATCCAGTATGCACTTGCATGCTAATTTTAAATTGCTTTAAAAGAATTGCTTTGCTTTAAAAGAATTGCTCTGTTTTGACTCATTTTCCTTGAAGAACAGTCTTCTTTCATACACCTCTGTTCTTTCCCCTTCTAATTTTTAAAGCATAACAAAAATAATGCATCTAGCAAATATGAACAAAGTGTTCTTAATGCACCACGGAATAGATAATATTATGATCTGTGGTTTGTATAGATGAATATGGAGGGCTTGAAAGGAGTTATTGTATTAGGGATGAACATTGTCCAGTGCTTTTGTGAAACACTTTTCCTCTCAAATGGACATTTGACTGTATCAGGAACTTAGATGGGCATCTTTATTTTAAAATAATAAATCCCATCATTTATTAACTAAAGATGAGAGAGCTTCCAAATCTCCAAATATACAAATTTGCTCGCACAATGAAAGGATCAGCATCTGTTGGTGTCAGGATTAATACAATCAACGAGGCTGTTCTTTCCAAAGTCTCTCCTACATGCAGTTGCTCATAGTACCTCAAAGTGCATCAAATATCCCAACAACAACCACCATGGGCTTGTCTACACCATGTGGCTTTTAGCAACCAGGCTATGTCGACACAGCCTGGTTGCTAAAAGTCAGCATGTGTAAAAGCTTTTTGTCGGCACTTTTGACAACAAAGTACTTCCAGCCCCACAAGTGGCATTAGCTTTGTCGGCAGGAGAGCACTCCTGCCAACAAAGCCGTGTTCACACTGCAACTTGCATCAGCAAAACTTTTGTCTTTCACGGGGGGGTCGGGGGGGGGAAGGGAGATGGAGGGGCTTTTTAAAGTACCCATGAAAGGCAAAAGTTTTGCCAACAACTTTGCAGTGTAGACATATCCCATGTGGTTAAACCAGACAATCACTACACTCTCAAATGACCTCAGAAAAATGATAAAAGACAAAAAACACCCTATCACCTTCAGGCAAATACTTTTCACAAACTGATCACTCCATATCTGACCTATCAGTCCTGGCCCTCAAAGGAAACCTGCACAAACACCTTCATAACGAGCCTGAAAACTTCAATTCATAATTCTGACAGATACGAAAAATCGTGGTCTCAGCAGAAACACTGGTTTTATGGCTCATTACAATAATTTGAAACCTATGTCATATGATTGCAGAAGTGTTAATTGCCCACTTCATTTTAAGGGATTTCTTGCAACACGTGTTAACTCGTTATACTTAATCTGTCCCACCTTGTATTTTGCTGTGACACTCTGGTTATCTCTTCCAGACCTAAAGAAGAGCTCTGTGAAACCTGAAACTTTGTCCCTCTTACTAACAGAAGTTGGTCCAATAAAAGACATTATCTCACCTACCTTATTTCTCTCATATCCTGGGACCAACACGGCAATAACAACACTGCAAACAATATATGTGCATTGTCCTTTAAATAAGACAACACTCTCCATACTTACTAATTTGCTTTATGGTACATTTGTTTAATTCTACCCAATGTGGCAATGCTCTAAGATATTCTTGATACAGAGCAAAGATATGTCAAAATTAAATATATCCCTGCTTCCTGAGTGCTTTTTTTTTTTATTTCTGTTATGGTTTAGAATGGATAAAATATTAGATTCTAACATCCCAAAAGTGATTGACCCAAGTCCAGTGACAGTCAGGAAGAATTATAGTCAATTAACTTTAATGATGGTATTCGAGCCAATAAGGGAGGTGCTACATCCTATGTGAGGACATGCCACCTCCTCAGGAATGAGCGGAAAAAAGGCAATTTAGGCAGAAACATAGCAATAGCCAAAATACTTTACGAACTAAAAGGGATGAAGGTGCAATAGCCAATAGTCAACTGCAAAATGGCTACCAGGGCTGTCGTAGATTCTCATTCTGGAGGCACTATGTTTGGACACATGGAACGTCCCTCTCTCTCCCCCCAAGCCGTGTGGCCTTGGGAAAAGAGATTGCAAGGATGAGCAAGCCACAGACTGAAGCTTAGTCTACACTTGAAAATTATATAGGTATAGCTCCATCAGTCAAGGTATGAAAAAAAAACTATACTCCGACCGACATAGCTACGCTGACATAACTCCCCAGCACAAACATAACTGTGCTGACAGACGAGTAATTCTGTTAACGCAGTTAATGTCATTCAAGAAGGTGGTGTTCCTACATCCACAGAAAGACTCCTTCTGTCAACATTGACTGAGCCTCCACTATGCGGCTACGCATAGTCTCTAAAGCACAGACATACCCTGAATTTGGAAATGCAGATGAAGCCGCATTTTAAGCAGTGACTGCTTAACGGTGATGATGTTGTCAGAGAGTTTTCTACTGTTTTGAATACACATTTTCTCCCCTGTACCAACTGGCCGTTTCCTGCAACCACCACCCTCATAGTATCTTCATCTCAGCCTCATACCACCTGCCCTTCAGAGCTTTCTTCTTCCTCCTACTTCTTCCCTGTTCTCTCCCACCTCTTCAATATCCCCTGTCTTTTCATTTAACTAATCCCCTAACTAAACTTCAACCAAAAATATTAACAAGAAAAAATCATGGGACTAACTTGACATTTACCAGCCATCAATTTGTTCACTCATTTGTGCCCTCAGACTGTCCACTTGTGTGTTCTTTCACCCTTTATCTGTCTTGTCTATTTAGATTGTAAGTTCTTCAGAGCAGGGAGTGTCTGTTACCCAGTGTTTGTACTATGTCGACTACAAAGCAGCACTACCATAATATACATAATAAATAATCAATCAATTTAAAAGGTCAGTTAGTAAAAGAGTGCATGTTGTAAAAAGTCCACAGACTAAATCCAAAGTAAAGAGTTTAGTGGTTACCAGACAGTCTAAAAATGGAAGCTCTTATTTTTAGTAAAAGGGGCCAAATTCCCAACACTGAGAACTGAGCATTTGTAGGAAACAGATTGTCACTGTACCATATCTGCTGTTTTATGAATTTTGGACATTTGTTTCTATATTTCGTTGTGTTCTGCTATATCCAGAAGTACAACTTAAAGTTAAGTAACACTCTGAAAAGTGACTCTGTAAAAATGGCACCTCCTTACTACTTCCTGTGTGTATTCAAGTCACATCTACTGACTTCAGTAACAAAAATGAATTTATGCTACTTTTGTTCATATTGAGAAATAAATGCACCCAAGAGTGAGTGAGCTAGATATTGTCGTTCGCTAGTACCAGCAAAAGAATTGTTTAAGTTCCAGCTACAGAATCAATCCGTTACACCTGTGTAAGCCCAATGGGCACTTCAAAAGGTATAACTGAGAGTACAAATTGACCTGAATGTTAGCATTTATTATTGGTTATGGTGTATGAGAAGGAAAGAACCCAGCTTGACTCTCAGAACCCAGGTCAAATTTGCAAAGCTGATCATAAGAAAACCTCCCTTTAACTGGTAACCTGAGCAGGTTTAATATAAAATTAATTGGGGAAACTTAGTAATATAAATGAATACATATTAATTGATTTTTTTTCAAAGAATTATTGATTTACCAAAGAAATTCCCAATTGGGTGTGGAAAATAAATATAGATGCTGAAGGATACCAACAAAGCTTATTGAATTTTCATGCAACTTGCAAACACACAGTTATAATACACCTGGATTGTGAAAGTTTTGTTCAGTTCATAGAAATGTGAAGTAACACAAGGGATATTTCACACACAGCAGTGATTACACATGTCGAATGGCTGACCGGGGCAACACTAATTCTTTTGAAAGTTAAACCCCAGTCAAAAAGTATAAAAAAAAACTCTTTACATTCTCTCTCTCTCAAAATCACAATGTACAATCAAAGTAGAATTATTCAATGGAAAAAAATATATAAAAAAGACTAATGAATCATGTTCACAGCAATTTTAGCTTTATAGATTCAGATTTAAACTAAGGGCTGGCAACTGTCTACTTGGAAGATTTCCTTACTCCGATTGCCACTACCACAAAAAAAACATTTTTTATTTTTTTTTAAAAAAATCAGACAAGACGTAAAGGAGATTATGCAAAATTGTACACAGCATATTTTTAAATAAATAAGAAGATAGGTAAATTTTAAATGTTTTTTCAAAATTTAGCAAATAGCCAGATGGATATGAAAAAAGACAAGCTGTTCTTTCAATTCTGAAAGATTATTGCAGGTTTTATTCATGCTTCATCTCATTAATGTTTGTGTTCATGATGGGTTTTTCAAGGGTCCCTCAGAACACATAACCAAATGAAACTGGTATTGAACTGAGGCTCAAAATATTTCTGAAAGCAGAAAACTGTAGTCTGGTCTGCCATTACCAGAGTAAACAATACACTAAAATTTATACTATATTTATTTGGGAAACCTTGTGTTGTTCTAAAAAAAAAGAATGAACACTTTCCTTATGTAAGCAAGTAAGTAGTTAGGTTTTAGTTGTAGAATAACTTCATAACTTTAATTATTTGGAAAATATTTTTCTATGGGTCCTGAACTTCTAAGCTGAAATCTCCACTGAATACATACTTTTAATTCCTATTAACATTCATGAGTAGTACATTACACAAGTGCACTTGAAGAAGAGAATATAACCTTTAGTATTAACATTCTCTTGAACAATTGCATATTGTTTGGTTTACATTATTTATGGTTTAAGATTACAATAGTGAAGTGTCAAAGAGCATCTATTTCTATTTCTGTGTACTTTAAAGGCTAAAGAGCCTATTTTTTCTTTGATGTGTAGTGTGAGGGATTTACACGATTAAGTCACAGTAGCATCAATGGGAACTGCATGTGTAAATCCCTTACACTTTGAGAGCAGATTAGTCTTTAAAAGCATCCAACTCATTATTTCAGAAAGAATGACCATTTTTGTAACTGGGTAAAGATTGTATCAGTGGTTCAATACGAGTAATGGAAGACACATATGCAGTAGATATGTACTCTAATACTATGGAGATGAATACAGAACACACAGATTAGACAGATGTCAGACATATTTAATGACCAATATTGTTTCATGACTATAGAAGAGATAACTGTTTACATGATACAAAGAATGAACATAAATGTTTCATAAAATACTGGTATCAGCTAGAGATGGGGCTGAAACAAATCCCTGTGATGTTTGAATTAGGGTTTTGGTTTATTCCATTAAAAAATTATAGACTGAAGGGCATCTAAGTGTGGATTTCCACAGGGAAACCATTAAGTAGTAACATAATTCACGACATGATAGAATATGCAAAACTCTGCCTGTATTTTTATTTTACCATAAATAAGCTTCTAAAAAGGGACAAGCTGAAGATACAAAACAAACAAAACTTCTGCCACTCTTCACTGCATGTTACAAACTGGATTAATTTATATGTCCACATTCATTTCAACTTCAGCTCAAAGCAAGAGGTCCGTTCTCAAAGGGAGACAGCTGTCTGTAGTCACTTCCCAAAGAAACACGCCTGCCATAAATACAACTTCATATCCCAACAAAACAAAAAAAGTAAGCCACTTTGAACATAGTGGTCTTAATAAAAAAGGTTTCAGAGTAGCAGCCGTGTTAGTCTGTATTCACAAAAAGAAAAGGAGTACTTGTGGCACCTCAGTTAGTCTCTAAGGTGCCACAAGTACTCCTTTTCTTTTTAATAAAAAAGATAATCTAATGGGATAAAATACCAGATTTTATTTCCAGAATCTGAATGTGTTTCATCCCATCACTTCCCATAACTCACTAAAGTGTGTATCATGGGGACTGGTGTGTAGAGGGGCACAGTATGATGACTGTTCCTTAAAGATCTTGGGCTTGATTCTCCACTGCCTCACACCTTGCATAGGCATTTACACCTGTGTAAAGTACAAAGTGAGTGTAAAATGCTTCTAAATCAGAATAAAAGTATTTTACACCCACTGGTTAGTCACTGCGCACAACATGCAAAAATGGGGAGAACTGGGCTACATATTCCTTTTAGGATTTTCACTACTTTCCTCCCTGTCAGAGAAAGTCACTGTATCCCGGAAGTAAGGAAAGGGAAGTGTATGAGGAGGAGCTAGGATGGATGCATTTCAAGAGCGAGGTGTTCCCCTCATCCCCCAGTCAATGTTTTTGTAAAGCTTTCATAAAGATTCAAGTATCTTCCTCTCTGGGTAGAAAAAAGTTGGTGTATTTCATGTTAAGAATGAGGCATTCTCTCTTTAAAAATAGATTTTAAACATTTCAATGCATATCTTCTCACACTGTTTTCTTCCTTGAAGAGATTTTTTTTCTCCCATCTCATATACAGAGGACTTCAACACCCTTGCTGCCTTTCCACTGGCTGTGATATAATGCAACATTCCTTGGAGGAAGAGAACTAAATGGAATTCAACTTCTGAGGCATTAATACTGTTTCTCACTGAGACACAGTAGTTGCTGTCAAGGTATGAAATACTATTTGGCCTTGCCAGTGATTGCACAAAGAACTAACCATAGGGACTACCTCCTAATCAATAATCATGTAAAAGGTCTCCTCAGTAAGGATAAGATTCTCCCATGGTGAAGATGGCCAGAACAAGCACTCTGCACAACTTAAACGATGAGCAGGGCAAAGGGGGACATAGCAAGGGTGAAGAAGTTTTTCCACTGCTCCTACAAAAGTTGGTACGGAAAATAGCTATGGGGCAGGCTGGAGGCAAACAAAGGAAGGAGTTATTGCATTTATGTTATGTGGATCCAGTGGTTCCTACAATCTCATAAGGGGGACTACGGGACTCCAGCTGCTACTTCCACTCACAGGCAGTACTTACAAGAGGCTACATACGCTGCAACCCCATGACCTGACTCTGGGCTGGATTTTGCCTCCCCAAGCCACCTACAGTTCCCCTATCTAGAGTCTACTTATAACTGAGCTTTGTGCGGGCAAAGTAGATTTCACTCCGAAGTGCCGATGCTATATAAAGTGCTGGTATAAAAGCAGGTCTATTTTGTGTCTTTCTGAGTACCACATAAAGGACTGCATGTATGTATGTATGTGAGTGATATGGATAGAAAGATAAGTGTGGTATGTGTATGAAAAAATAAAACACATAGTTGAACTTAATCTTGATTAGTGTTTTATGTCAGGAAATAGGATGAGAACATTTAGGTCTTCATTTTGTAAAGTCTCAAAAAAGCGGCACTATTTTGCTTTCGTTTTATTTAAAAACATGGAGAATTTCACATGAACAGATTTCCATTCTAAGAGGAAGAACAATTTTAATCCCCTGAACCGAACCGCAGTTTTGGCCAAATATACTTTGTTAAATTGCAGCCTATTCTGCTAGGTTTGCTTCCAAGCAGGGATATCTCAAAGAATACAAAGGCGGGGGGGGAAATCTTTTATTTACACCTGTTTTACACGAATATAAAAATATACTCCAGTGAATTCAGTGGCTTCATATATAATTTACACTGGTGTGAAAAGAATTAGGCCCAGGATATTCACAAGCAGAAAATGAATAGTGTAGTCAGCATATCTGGCCAACAGTTTATACAATTTATTGCGTGCTTGTTGCAATCCTAAAATCCATGAAATCTATGATCAAAATGTTTCATATAAAAAACAAAGGATGAAGTTCAACAAACCTTTCTCATGAAAGCGTTGTACTCTAATCTGAACTTTTACTGTAAGCAGTCATTTTCAGTTCAATTATATTTCAGCAGACATTTAACCAGATAGCTTGGAAAACTTGACTTGTTCTTGTCTACTTTAGGAATTAGCAGAGACCAGAGTTCACAGCTGTCTGGAACAAGACTGTGTTTATAAAAGACAAAAATATTAAAGACGGGAATATTTTTTAAACAAACAAATATAAAAATCTCAAAGCAAACACATATCTTTCATCCTGTTAAGAAAACACATAACCATTTCCTTTTTTGTTCTGTAAAAACTAATCTTCTTTGGTTGTATTTTTTAAAAATGTAACTACCACCTCACAAATCTAAGATCAGATAGTCTCAGAACTTTTTCTCCACAAAAATTTCACAACAATTTTTTGACCATAAATTGTGTGTCAGTGAAGGTTAGGTTGAACAAATGGTTCTGTAACAAAACAAAATGCACTGATCACAGCATAGTGAGTTCTTGAAAGGATTCCAAGATTAAAAGAACATAAAAAATGAATTACCCTTTTTCACCTCTCAAGAGAGTAATCCTACAGGTCAGCTTTGAGGTACATCTGAAACAAATGGTAAACTGGTTTGTAAACAGAAGGGTTTTTCAAACACTTTTTTTTCTAAAGGAATCATGGGAAAGTTTAGATCTAATCACAATGTACAGGAGTTCAAACCCAGGTTGGATCTATTTTACACATCCTGCCTATAAAGTGCACAATTCAGAAAAATTGCAAGCTCCAATGATCCCATTCATATTACTGTCTGATTTGATTGTCTTTGCTCATGACCCATTCAAAGTACTTCTAATTCTCAAATATATTATTTTTAATCATATAACTTAGCCTCATCCACTAGCACACGTTACTGGTGTATCACTTCCTTTTCACTTAGCAAAGAAAAGCTGAGAGCTCTAATTTACCTGATGAAAAGCATATAAATTCTAACAACTCTCATTTTTACGTACTGAGTAAAAGGGGTTTCCCTCTCTACCCACTCCCTGCATCTAAAGTAGTCTCTATCTTGTAATCCCCATCCAAGAGAAAGCCAGATGGTGGCATGCAGGCATGTAAACATCAGTGCAGTAGTACCTGTCACTGGCAAGATACCCTCGGAAAGTAGATTTCCATTCCTAATTACAAGCAATTTATACATCATTTAGACTGAGTTGCATGGGTACTTCTTAAAGGGAATGCTCATAAATTTCTGTGACTGTGGAAACAAGGTTTATTGTAAAAGTTCTGAGGCAAAAGAACACCCCCCCACACACACACACACTCCAAAATTAGCCAAGCTCCACGTTTCTCAAATAACCATATAGCTACCTTCAGCATATGTGCAATGCAGAATACGAGCAAATGACATCCAATTCTATCCAAGGATTCTATGACTGTATCACATTCAACTCAAACAAAACTACCTACACTTAAAAAAAAAATGTTGATTTCTCAGCTGCATTTATGTTTATTTGAAAAAGGATGGTAAGTCTTTAATTATTAAACCTATTGCATTTAGCAGATGGTCAAAGAAAAGTACTTTTAAAAAAGTTGCCCAGAGGGTTATATAAACTAACAAGCAAAAACAGCTGGCAGCTGGTGCATGAAATCAATAATGAGAAAATGAGTTCTACTGTATCTTTGTTTTCATTGTCTGGCTAGAGATGGAGAGGACAAGGGAAGGAGGACTTCACAAACTGGCTGAATGGATTACGTGTATCTAATTAGAAAAAGACAAACATCTGAAGTTTGCCTGTAACAGGAGAAACTGTGTGACCATGTGTCTTTGTGATGCTGAGGAAGAAGGGCTAGTGGTGAGGGGGTTTACAGTTCAAATGTATGTCCTGTTTTTGCACTGTCTGATTCATTGCTTATTTTACAAGCCTGGGAAAAGTCAAATTGCACTTAATCAGAGCAAACATTTTGAGACTGAATAAGCAAAACTAATCAAACATAAACAGTTGGAAAGTGTTAATGATTGTCCTTGCTAGATATATCTCTAAAACTATTTCAGTAAATGAAGAGTGTGGTTGTTAGTAAGGGGCCTAATTTATCAGGTGAAAGCTTTTCCATACTTAATTACAGAATCTAGATATTCAGCTCAGGATACAAATGACTATTATGTTTCAATATCCAACATCAGTGTCATCAGATCCCAGTTTCTGATTATTTATAATCCAAACTGCATCCCAGTTACCTGAATTTTGGATCCAGATCAAAATTTACACCTCAGGCCTCTTTCAGCTCTCAAAATAAATGCTGAAATATTGACATTCATGTTTTAATCTGGTAACACAGTATGTGAGAATTGCAGGACAAAGCCTAACAGATGCTGATCCCTTAACTCCCTCAATGGGAGTTGTAGGTGCTTAACTTTCTGAGGAGGTAGTTAGGAGGACAAGACCATTTTATCTTAATCTCGCTCAGTTTAAATCAATAAGAATATTGCTATTAATTTACATGGAAGTATGACTGGTCTGTCCATAAAGATAACAAACATAATTAAAGTTCCTTTATTTTGTGGTCAAGCACTTTTACAAAGTCTTGCCTACAAACAACAGAAGACCACTTTTGGTCCACAAAAGAAATACCTTTTGTACAGATCAACACAAAAGGAAGACCAACTGACTAGTGGGAGGAAAAAAAGCATAGTGAAATACAGAAAGTAAACAAACAAGAAATCGAGAAAAACACTTTTTCTCTAATATTTCCTTTATAGATTTTTCAAGGATTGTAATAATATGTTTAAAAAGTTTCATACAAAGTGCAAATATTAAACTCATGGTGTCCCTTTTCAGTAAATAACCAAACTGATAAATTGGTTGGAATATTTTGTTTCCAGCCAAGGCTTACTGATGAGACAGAGAGGCAGATTAAGACAGCTAAATAAATTACTAATTGCTGCTTGAACCAATCATAGATAACTTAATATGAAACATTCTAAACTGTATTTTTAGCATACAAATAGTACCCTCTGTTCCAACTTGGATCAGCTGTTTTATTTTATAAGATTTTATCTTAAAATGAAAACAGTACACACTGCTCCAACTCATATCAGCTGTTTTATTTTGTAGGATTTTATTTTAGGAAGCAAATAATACTGTGTACTCCAACTAAGATCAGCTGTTTTTCTCGTTATTATTGACAGAGTATATTGGAAAGTTCATTGTGAACACAAAGACCCTTTCAGTGTGTATTAAAACATGGAAGTGACACTTCCTGTGGACATCAGTACTAGGACAATGCAATTAACATTAGATTATTTGGTTTATGCAGTGGAATGTTTCCCACTGCAAATAAAACATTGGCTCTCAGCCTGTTCATAAGACAGGCAAGAGTTTACACCCCAGCTAGAGACTGTGCAGGTTGGTAGTGGCCTATGTGCTAGTGTTCAAGTAAATATGATGTACCACCACATCCATTTTGACATATATTAGATTAAAAGGAAGAGGAATGTTTTCTTTGATGTTACTGGGACTTGATTTTCATAGTCATCATAGCTTGGCTTGTGTTTAAAAAAAGATTTGCAAACAAGGTTTATTTTCAGAAGCTCAATTTACCTTCTGTTATCACATAAATTCTGTATAAATAAAGTACAACCATCATTTTTCTTTTCTGCTGTTCAGCAAGTCTTACTTTCAATCACACAATATATAAAACGTAGATTGCTGGCACTAAGCATTAATTTTGTCTGTTCGTTTATTTAGGAATCCTGAAATAAGCTTCTGAAACATTGCTTACAGCAGAACTGTAAACTAAAAGGCACTGGAATAATAAAGATAAGGCTGTCCCATTTAGAAAGGGAAATTTCTACATTCTTGAGTAAACAGAGTGCTCATAAATTGTGCAATGCCTTTTAGTGCCGTCAATGTGACTTGAGTCTAGATGGCCCATTGTGTTCTCTAAGAAACTTAATTAAAATATTTATTGTAGAATTGTTTTACCAAGGATAAGAGATAAATATAATACTAAAAAAATATTTTTAAATCTCTCTCTTTTATTAAATTACTTTTAAAATCTAGAATAAGCACATTATTTGAAGTAAGCAAATTGTAATGTGGTGTCTCGATTCTATGGTCACGTTTGTATCAAAAACACATAGACAGGTGCAGCAGATAGGAAGCATGAATGCACAATTCATCTTGTCACTACACTTAGAAGTATGAAATGTATGGGTCCACTTCATTGTAATCCACATTTACACTGTGTGGCTTTCTGTCTCCCTCTAGTGGGAGAGGGCACATAATGATTTCAGTCTGATACAACCTTAGACAAACTCGATGTAGGTCTTAGTTCAGACAGTAGTGGCTCAGGATTTTAGATTCAGAGGTTCTGGATTTTGTTCCCCCATGCCAATGATCCATCCAGGGATGTTGAGTTATATTATGTGTAACTGGACAGCAAAAGGGACTTTCAGAGAGCTGTGTGTGACGTAACCACTTGACACCCATTCATTTGGACAGTGGGATATGGGGAAAGTACAGGAAAAATCATAAGGAGTGGAGAAAGAGGATGGAAAAATAGTATTGCTCTCTAGCACCACCTAGTGGTTGGGTTTGTAATTATATAATAAATGTACAAGAAGCTACAGTACCTTGCTGCAAAAGTGAGCTAAAGTGCATGAGAAGGAAGAATGATTAGCTTGCAAAGGGAAGGTAGTGACCAGAGCAGCAGAAAGCAATAGCAATGATCATGAGAGGCAACTCAAACTTGCCTAAGATAAAAGCCATAGTTTCTGGATGGGTCAGTCATAGTGTGAGATGGACAATGGAGAAGTCTGAACCTCAAAGCCTACAGTAATCCCAAATAATTAATTGTAAATGAACTTCAGTTACTATGGTCTGTGGTGACAAATAATTTACCATCTGAAAGATGGTTTTTTGGCTAGTGTAAAATAAACCAGTGCTCAGCCCAGTCCCTAGTAGACAAACACATCACAAAAGCTACTGTCATGGCTAGTACTTTTCTTGGCAGACTCATCAAAGGTCAAGCGTCACATGGATTTGAACAGAAACCTACCATGTCAACCCTCAAGGGCTCACACCATATAAAGGCTCAGACTTATTTATAAAGCAGTGGGGATAACAGCACTGCTGCAGTAACTTTAGATCTGTTTTGCAGATAAATTGAGGAACTCAGTCTCCAGATCTATCAATTCAACTTTCAAAAGCATTACATTCACTTTTAAAGACTATGACTAAATAAATAAATCTTGTCAACATCAAAACAGAATCAAAAGATGTGCCACAGTTCTGGTTAAACATATTGTCCTATTTGAAATGTTTCTGAATTTCAAAACTTCAAGTCAATTCTGCCCCAGCAATTTTATCTATAATGCTATGACAGTAAGGTCTGAATTCTTAAAACACATCTCTCTTATTAAAAGATTTATACAACGCTTATCTTCAATCTAAGAAAGGATTTAACAGTTTTCTAGCCATGGTGAATACTATCAGCATTTAACCTCGGCTACAACACTCACCATGCACTATTTAGTTTTAGTAAAATTAGCTGTTTTTAACATGTTAACTCACAGAATTTTTAGTTGTACTTAAATACACATATAACTGGAATCCAATTTACCTTTTTCTGCCACCTTATCAACTTAAAAGTGTTAGGAGGAAGATGTTCCTGATTTTGAAAAACTTTGTCTGTGTCCAATACAGGATTTGCTACTGGATAATAATGGAAACAGCAATGTATCTTCTGCTTTTGTTTCCAATCACATTTGTTAAATTTAATGTTTTAAGACATTTTAAAAATCATTGGCCTTTCTAGACTGTTTTGACAGTTAAAATACTGCTCCCATTTAAAAGAAAACAAATATATTTTGGACTTTTCAAGAAAATGTATTTAAAAAGGAAGAATATATTTTACATTAAATAAGTATCTTTATTTAAAGAAAAAGAGATACAGCTGTCTCACCAATGGAAGCACTTGATATCAGTTATGGAAAAAATGTACTGACTTTGCCATGATTGTCAAAGCTGACTGTGAAGGTGCATGGGTACACTGTGGTGGTATTTAAATTCCTTTCTCGCTAATGTTTATAATAGGACTGTTAAGCAATTAAAAAACCTAATTGCGCTGTTAAACAATAATAGAATACCATTAATTTAAATAGTTTTGGATATTTTCTACATTTTCAAATATATTGATTTCAGTTACAAGACAGAATACAAAGAGCACAGTGCTCACTTTACACTTGATTTTTATTACAAATATTTGCACTGTAAAAAAAAAAGAAAAAGTATTTTTCAATTCACCTACTACAAATACTGTAGTGCAATCTCTTTATCATGAAACCTTTGAATTTACAAATGTAGAATTATGTATCAAAAAACAACTGCATTCAAAAATAAAACAACGTAAAATTTTAGAGCCTACAAGTCCACTCAGGTCTACTTCTTGTTCAGCAGATCACTCAGACAAACAAGTTTGTTTACATTTTCAGGAGATAATGCTGCCTGCTTCTTGTTTACCATATCACCTCAAAGTGAGAACAGATGTTTGCATGGCACTGTTGTAGTCCGCATTGCAAGATATTTGTGTGCCAGATGCACTCAAGATTCATATGTCCCTTCATGCTTCAACCACCATTCCAGAGGAAATGCATCCATGCTGATAACGAGTTCTGCTCGATAACCATCCAAAGCACTGCAAACCAACGGATATTCATTTTCATCATCTGAGTCAGGTGCCACCAGCAGAAAGGTTGATTTTCTTTTTTGGTGGTTCGTGTTCTGTAGTTTCCGCATCAGAGTGTTGCTCTTTTAAGAATTCTGAAAGCATACTTTACAACATGTGCTGGGTCATTGTCCGAGACTGCTATAACATGAATTATATGGCAGAATTCAGGTAAAACAGAGTAGCAGACATACAATTCTCCCCCAAGGAATTCAGTCACAAATTTAATTATTTTTTTAACAAGCATCATCAGCATGGAAGAATGTCGTCTGGAATGGTGGCCAAAGCATGAAGGGGCAAACAAATGTTTAGCATAACTGGCACGTAAATACCTTGCAATGCCGGCTATGACAGTGCCATGCAAACGCCTGTTCTCACTTTCAGGTGACACTGTAAATAAGAAGTGACCAGCATCATCTCCCATAAATGTAAACAAAGTTGTCTGCATTAGCAATTGGCTGAACAAGAAGTAGGCCTGAATGGACTTGTAGGATCTAAAGTTTTACATTGTTTTGGTTTTGAATGCAGATATGTAACAAAAAAAAAATCTACATTTCTAAGTTGTACTTACACGATAAAGAGTTTGCACTACAGTACTTGTATAAGGTAAATTGAAAAATACTGTTTCTTTTGTTTGCCATTTTTACAGTGCAAATATCTGTAATAAAAATAATAATATAAAGTGAGCCGTGTACACTTTGTATTCTGTGTTGTAATGGAAATCAATATATTTGAAAGTGTAGAAAAACATCCACAATTATTGAATACATTTCAATTGGTATTCTCTTGTTTAACAGTGCGATTAAAACTGCAATTAAACGTGATTAATTTTTTTAATTGCAATTATTTTTTGAGTTAATTGTGTGAGTTAACTGCGATTAATCGACAGCCCTAGTTCATAGAAATTAAGATTTGGGTCAATGTCATGCTATATGATAAACAAAACAGCTCTTCTAGAATACATTGTAATTGCAAATGTATAAACAGTCTGACATGAATGCAAAGACCCCCGAAAATCTAGAGTTCAATAGCACACATGAAATGCATAATTTCCCAAAGGCAGGGTCACATGGATATGGAAATACAGCATGAATAACATTTATACTTCTGTATAGGATGAATTTCCAGACAAAAAACCCTAAAACAAAGCAAACATAACACCGATGCTGAGATGGAGTTAAAACTGGAAGTATTTTTCAGTAATTTAACCATATTAAAAATAATTGCAGAGATAATTAAATTATCCCCAAAACAAGCAGTATAACCCCAGGAAATACAGAATTAAGGTTACACTTAAAACAAATTCAAACATTAAATTGGAAGTACACAGTAAAGGCATCCAAATAACCTTAACTCTATCCTGTAGTGATGTCATGTAATAATCATACATTTTACAGATATTTTATTGTTTGTGATCATAGATTAGATTAAACTGATTTTTAAAGACACATTAAATGTTTTTCTCTTTCTCAAGAGGGCTGAGTTAAGGTGGTATGTTTGAGGGTGCCTCAGATTTGCATTTTTTAATCTTACTATGTTTGAATTTATTTTAACTGTAAACTTAAGTCTGAATTTCCTGAGTTTATAAGCCTTGATTTTCAGATAATTACAATATCACTATAATTTTATTTTATCTGAAAGTTATTAATACATACTCTCAACCCATCTTAACAGTTTCTTTTCCCAGGTTTTAAAAAATAATTACTATACAATGTCATAAATAAACATCAAACAAGAATCCACAAAAGATTGCTATTGTGCAATACTTCTAATGATCTGAAGCTACACATTATTAAGGGCAGATTCACCAGTACATCAGATCAGGCAAAGTGTACCAGCCAGTTAAACCAGGTTTACAGCCACTTTGCATTGCCAAGATGGCACAATGCAGCTGAAACATACTGGTGAGTTTGGGCCTTAATTTCCCCTTGACTTATTGGTTTAGACCAGTGTTTCCCAAACTTGGGACACCACTTGTTCAGGGAAAGGCCCTGGCGAGCCGGGCTTGTTTGTTTACCTGCCGCGTCCGCAGGTTCGGCCGATCGTGGCTCCTACTGGCCGTGGTTCGCTGTGCTTGAACAATGGGGGCTGCAGGAAGCAGCGGCCAGTATGTCCCTCAGCCCGTGCCACTTCCTGCAGCCTCCATTGGCCTGCAGCGGCGAACCGCGGCCAGTGGGAGCCACGATCGGCCAAACCTGCGGACGCGGCAGGTAAACAAACCGGCCCGGCCCACCACAGGCTTTCTCTGAACAAGCAGCGTCCCAAGTGTGGGAAACACTGGTTTAGAGGGTTATTTTAGTGAGACACTGTGGCACTATATAAAGTGGGGTACAGTGAGCCCAGATCCTAAGTCCCAGCATATTTTTCTGTGTGAAGGTTCCCTCTGCACTCCTGCCTCAGTTCCCCAAGCAGTGTTGCTTCAATGCAGCAGTGCATGGGGAGTCTTTCCAGCACTGATGCCCAAGCTAGTATTCAACAGCAACAGTCTTGAAAGGGCAGTGACAGCTGAACCAAGTACTCTACTAGTCAGAGCGCAGCATGTGCTAAGTTTCCTCCTTACCACTCAGTTATTATAACCAACAGAACTGCTGCATGCAAATAAGCTGTAGGGAAGAGTGATGATGGATTAAATAACTTATGATTTCATAAGTCCCCACATAAAGTTACCTGAGCTGTTGACCCAAGCCTGTATGAAGCCTATATAATCATAAAAGAAAATTACCTGTTCCATAACTGGTGTTCTTTGAAATGTGCTACCAATGTCCATTCCATATTAGGTGTTTGCGCTCACCACATGCACCGGTGCCGGAATTTTTTCCCTCAGCAGTATCCATAGGGGGCCAGCTCTGGTGCCCTCTGGAGTGGCGCATGCATGCCGTGGTATAAGGCGCATCACCAGTTCCCCCAACCCTCCGTTCCTTCTTGCTGGAAACTCCGACAGTGGGGAAGGAGAGTGGGTTATGGAATGGACATGAGCAACACGTCTCGAAGAACACCAGTTACGGAACAGGTAAATGTCTTTTCTTCTTAGAGTGCTTGCTCACGTCCATTCCATATTAGGTGACTCCTAAGCAGTACCAACAGAGGTGGGTAGGAGTTCATGGACGTGTAGATTTCAACACAGCTCTGCCAAACCCAGCGTCATCTCTGGCCGGCTAAGTGATGGCATACTGTGCTGTGAACGTGTGAACCGAAGTCCACATCACAGCTCTGCAAATGTCCTGGATAGGAATGTGTGCCAGAAAGGCCGCCGAGGGCACCTGGGTTCTGGTCGAATGGGCCCTCACAATCGGCAGTAGTGGGACCTGTGCCAGCTTGTAACAGGTCCAGATGCAGGAGCTGATCCAGTTGGAAATCCTCTGCGAGGACACCGGAAGGCCCTTCATCCTGTCTGCTGTCTCAGTGAAGAGGTGGGTCAACCTGCAGAAGGGCTTGGTATGCCCCAGGTAAAACGCCAGGGCACATCTGACATCCAGGGCGTGTAGCCTTTTTTACTCACTAGTGGTGTGCGGCTTGGGACAAAACACCTGGAGGAAGATGGTTGACATGGAAGGAAGACACCACTTTTTGGCAGAAAGACCAGATGGGGTTGCAGTTGTACTTTGTTCTTGTAAGAATATGTATACGGCAGCTCTGATGTCAGGACTTTAATCGCCAGCGCTTGTCTCGCTAATGTTATCGCCACAAGGAAAGAGACCTTCCATGACAGGTAGGAAAGGGACAGGAGCCCATAGGCTTAAAGGGTGGGTCTGTGAGCCTAGAGAGAACAAAGTTCCCCACTGCGGGACAGGAGTCCGAACCAGCAGGAAGAGTCTTTCAAGGCCTCACAGGAATCTGACCGACATGTCATGGTACAACACCATCTGACCCTGGACTGGTGGGTGAAATGCAGAGATAGCAGCCAGATGCACCCTGATGGAAGAGAGGGCCAATTCCTGGTTCTTAAGATGGAGTAGGTACTCCAGGATGGATTGTAAGGAGGAGTACGATGGAGAGATGCCAGGCTCAGATACCCAAGGGAGAACCTCGTCCACTTGGCCAGGTAGGTTGCTCTAGTGGACGGCTTCCTGCTTCCAGGAGAATTTGTTAGACCTCGTTAGAGCAGGCCCATTCCTCCACATTCAACCATGCAGCATCCACACTGTAAGGTGGAGGGAGGCGAGGTTGGGGTGCAGGAGGCGGTCGTGGTCTTGCGAGAGCAGATCCAGCCAGACAGGGAGGGGCAGTTGTCGCCAGATCCATCAGCGTGCCAAACCAATGCTGGTGCAGCCACGCCAGGGTAATCATGATGACTTTGGCCTTGTCCCTCTTGATCTTTGACAGGAATCTGCTGATGAGCAGGATTGGCGGAATGCGTACATCAGAGCCCAAGACCATGACAGGAGGAAGGCATCGGGGGAGAGTCCTTGCCCAGGCCCTGCAGGGAACAGAATTGATGACATTTCCTGTTCCGTCTGGTGGCAAACAGGTCAGCCTGGGAAGTTCCCCACCTCTGGAAGAGCATGTGTGCTACCTCCAGATGAAGCGACCACTCATGGTGAGAGGTAAAGGACTGGCTGAGGCAATCTGACAGCATATTCCTGATGCCAGGAAAATGACAGGCCTCCACATGGATTGCACGCTTGATACAGAAATCCCACAGATAGAGCGCCTCTTGACAGAGAGCAGACGAGTACGCTCCCCCTTGCCTGTTGATTTAGAACATTGAGACCGGATTGTCTGTCAACACTCTTACCACTTTGCCCGATAGACGTGGTAGGGAGACACTGCAGGCCAGGCAAACCACCCTGAGCTCTCTGACATTTATGTACAACATCAGTTCCTCCGGGGACCACATACCATGGGTCTGCAATGCACCTAGATGCGCGCCCCTGCCGAGGTCCGAGGCATCCGACCTCAGCTCGACCAAGGGACACGGACTGTCCAACGGGACTCCATCTAGGACTATCTTGGGGTCGGTCCACCATTGGAGAGAGGTAAGTACCTCTGGTGGGACGGTGATGACCTTGTCCAGATGATCTCTGGACTGGAAATAGACCATCGACAGCCACTGCTGGAGAGGACACATCTTGAATCTCTCAAGGCAGACAACATATGTACAGGATGCCATGTGGCTGAGCAACTGGAGGCATACCCAGGCCGTGGTCAGAGGGAATGCAGAGATCTTTGCGATGAGGTCTATCATCATCCAGAACCTGTCTTGAGGCTGGAAAGCTCTGGCGCAGGTGGAATGCTCCGATGAATTCTGTCCTTTGCACCGAAACTAATGTTAATTTCTGGTCACTCAACAACAGGCCTGGGGACTGGCACGTCACCTGTAGTACCATGATGTCTCTTTGGATTTGAGACCTGGAGTGGCCTTTGACCAGCCAGTCGTCGAAATACGTGAATATCTGAATACCCCAACACCTGAGATAAGCTGCTACCACCAACATGCATTTGGTAAATACCCTTGGTGCTGTCACTAGGCCGAAAGGGAGGACCACGAACTGGTAGTGGTCCGATCCCACTGTGAAGCACAGGAA
The DNA here is from genome assembly GCF_965140285.1 of Lepidochelys kempii. Classification (NCBI taxonomy): domain Eukaryota; kingdom Metazoa; phylum Chordata; order Testudines; family Cheloniidae; genus Lepidochelys; species Lepidochelys kempii. The sequence goes on from NC_136388.1 coordinate 73,376,971, forward strand.
GCTTCTGTGTCCTTGGAAGATCGCTATATGAAAGTTTGCATCCTTCAAGTCGAGGGCGGCATACCAGTCTCCCAGATCCAGGGAGAGGATGATGGAGGCCAGGCAGACCATGCAAAACATCAACTTCTTTGGTTTTCTTGAGGTCTCGCAGTTCCAGGGTGGGTCTTAGACCGCCTTTGGCTTTGGGGATTAGAAAGTACCAGGAATAGAACCCCTTGTTCCTGTACTTAGAAGGAACTTCCTCCACCACTCCCAGCTGCAACAGGCCCTTCACCTCCTGCACGAGGAGACTTTGGAGAGAAGGGTCCCTGAAGAGGACAGGGTATGGGGGGAGGGGTAGAAAGAAACTGGAGGGGAAAGTCCTGGGCCACTGTATTGAGGACCCAGTGGTCCAAGGTTATTGCGGTCCATGCAGGAAGGAAAAAAGGAAGGTGGTTGCAGAAACATATGGAGGATGGATCCAGGGTACAGTCTGGTAAATCACTCTCGGGTGCACCCTCAAAACGGGTGCTTACCACCCTGCCTGTTGCGGGTGGAGCTTGACTGTGCGGAGGGCTGAGGTTGGTGGCCTTGATGGCGCTTGTAGTCTTTGCTCTTCTTGTGAGCAGGCTCTGGCCTAGGTTGCCTCCTTTGGCTATGGGGTTGTGGTTTACGGGCCAGACCCGGGACATAGAACCCTAAGATCTTTAATATGGTGTGAGCGTCCTTCATCCCATGCAACTTTGTATCTGTCTGTCAGAAACAGCTCCTGGCCGTTGAAGGAGAAATCCTGTACGGATTGCTGGATCACAATCTACAAGCCAGACAGAGTCAACCAGGCCGCCCTCCGCATGGAGATGCCCGAGACCATAGTACGAGCCATGGAGTCCGCTGTGTCCGAGGCTGCCTGGAGGGTCACTCTGGCTGCAGCCCAGCCCTCCTCCAGGAGTGCTGAGAACTCCTTCCTGGTGTCCTCAGGAAATTGATTCTCGAACTTGGCCATGGCTTGCCACATATTGAAGTCATAGCATGCAAGGAGAGCTTGGTGGTTGGTGACTCTCAACTGGAAGCTGGAGGAAGAATAAACTTTTCTTTGAAACAGCTTTAAGCCTCTTGGAGTTCTTGTTATTGGGCATTGCTCCCAGCTGGCCTTGTCTTTCTCGTTCATTAACGGCCGCAACTACCAGGGAGCTTGGGGCGGGATGCGTGTATAAGTATTCAGGACCCTTTACTGACACAGAGTACTTTCGCTCTGCCCTTTTTGAAATAGAGGGCAGGGATGATGGGGTCTGCCACAAGGCGTTAATCATTTTAGATGCTCCCCTCATGTAGGGGTAGCACCACCCAAGCCAGTGCTGTAGAGCAGAGGGCGTCAAACAAGGAGTTTGATGGTTCCTCCAGCTCCTCAGCATGGATCCCCAAGTTGGAGGTGACACGTTTCAATAGTTACTGATGCGCCTTAGTGTCATCTTGTGGAACTGGGGTGTGTGGGGGGAAGCAGAGTCAGTAATCGCCACATCAGGAGACAAGGAAGACAAGGCCGGTACTGTGGACTCCGCTGCCTCCGGTGATGGTTCTAGTGGCCATTCCTTGGGGTCCAGACGGACCTGAGGGGTTCTTTCTCCTGGGAAAACTGCCTCCAGAGGGGGGTGAGACACTGTGGCCGACAGTTTGTCCAAGGCCCCTGCCACCGATCTGGGCACTTGCCCAGGCTGAGTAAAACCCCAGGGGTACCAGGCGGTAGGCCACTGGCCCTGGGGCCAGGGAACAGCAGGCGGTACCACTGATGGGGCCGGTGCCGATGGTTCCAGGACTTGACCCACTAGCAAGGACTCCTGTCCGGTGCCAGAGTCCAAAGCAGGGGGGGAGGTTGCTCTTGGCCAACCACAAGCGGGTAGGTGGATGACTTTGCTTGCTACGGTGGCGAGTACTGTGCCACAACTGGAATCTCTCCCATCGTGGTGAGTCCCTCCTGCAGCATAAGGATATCTTGCACTTCTGATCCCCTTTTTTTGGGTCTCCAGTATTGTCACTCTTGAACTTTCACCAAGCACTAAAAATTAAGAGGAGACAAAAAGTAAAACCCCAAAAAATCACTAGTATTGCTGACCACCTTCCAAAGACTTTACCTTTTGGAGATTAACTAATTAAGAAACCTTGATGCCTGCCAGAAGGTCTAAAATCAAGTCATAATTTATTTTGTTCTTCAATTAGAAAAATCACAGGGAATTTAGAAGCTGAAAGAAAACAGGCAAGAAAAATAATCCAAAAATAATGGTAAAAATCTCCTCTGTGTTAGCAATGTCAACTTGGAGGGCATGCACAAGTCAGTGACGATTAGACTGCAGACAGGTTGGCTTCTGTTTTTTCTTCAGGGATTTACACTACAATTTAGAATATTTAATACTCTAAAGCTCGAGGTTATGACAAAAGGGACTTGCCTGGAACATTATATAAAGTTCTTGCCCTGGTGATTAATTTTCATACCAAATATTTTCCAGTAAAGAAATTCAGTATTTGGTTTATTTGCTGTGATACTTCTGTATTAACAATGTGCACTAATGCACAGTATAGCTCTGCTACTGTCACTCTCTGAACCCACCCTTTCATCCAAGGGAATGTGACAGCAAAAACCATGCGCTTTGAAATGTGTAAACTTCATAGTGAGCTGGTACACTTTGAAAATAGATTCACAAGCTCAAGTACAACACTGGTATTTTATTGTTTAAAGTGCTGTTTATAAGCTATTTTTCTACACTGCAACATTGCAGCATAAAATCTCTGTACATCTTCAAGTTTCTCCAAATTATGGGACATTTTCTGTCTATAAAGGTCAGATGTTGTATTTAAAAATATCCATGTCATTTAAAATTTTTCAGAGTTAAGTGATTTCCAGTTCTTCAATATGAGACATTCATTATTGTTTGATTAGCAGCCCAGCAGTGTAAATATATTGACTGGTTCAAAATTTCCCTTATGGTCAATCATATTAATGGCAGCAAGTCTAACTTGCTACCTACAGTACAGAACATGTAATTCCCTCTGTTCTTCCTACCGTATTCCCTTAATACTCAAACTGACCCCTGAGTTTAACCTGAGTTGAATCCTAGTCTCATCAAGTACAAATCATTTCTATACAATTCCTAAACTTTTTCTCAACACTAATTTACAACATGTGAATTTTTGCTATAAAATAGCCTTGTTATTTACATGTTTTGTTAATTTATAGCAACTCCACCCCTCCAGCATTTTTACAAGGTTTGACTTTTCCTCACTCTCTGTCATCAAGAGTATATGACAAAGAGCATCTCCCAAACACCTCATCTCGACTAGAAATTAGACGGCTAACATGTTAACAGCTTAGTGCACTCAAAGTTTTATGCCTTTAACACCTAATAAATTGGTCTAGTTACAGCCTAGGTTCCCAGGTTTTTAACTGTCTCAGATTAATACACGTTAAAGGGGTACTGCCTTGTCTACACTAGGCTGTTAACATGTTAGCCAACACTTTCCAACTCTAGTCTAGACAAGACCAAACTAGAAATTCAAGTTACAAAATTTAGCTAATTAGGGTCATTTTTCTGAATCTTCGTCTACAACATTGTGTATAATACACTGATGATTCTTTGTATATCATTTTCACATCCTCCGATGAAACGGCTTACAGAAGTACAAACAAATGAAATCTCACAAGACTTTTTTAATGTACGCAGTGTTGCTGTAGCCTTGTTGGTCCCATGATTTTAGAGAGACAAGGTGCATGAGGTAATATGTTTTACTGGACAAACTTCTGTCTCTCTCACCAACAGAAGTTGTCCCAATAAAACATATTACCTCACCCTTGTCTCTTTAAGACCTTTTTAAGATAGGTAAGTATTACACCCAATTTACAGCTGGGTGACTGAGGCAGACAAAGTAGGCATTAGTTTGGGGTGATTCACTTAACTACTCATTTGTCCTCATTTTCAGAGGTGGTGAGCACCCACAACTCCCTGTGTCTCCAATGGGAATTGTAGGTGCTCTCTTCTGAAAATCAGGCCTATAGAGTGTGAAGGTCACAACCAAAACAGTGGGCACGTCCAAAAATGTGGGTCTAAGTGACTTGCTCACAGTCACTACCAACACACCCCATCTTCCAGGCTCCATTCTAACCACTAGATTACATTATTGTCCCTCTTATTTCCCCGTCTCCTCCATCAGTCTACCACTCTACTACATAAGAACATAAAAACAGCCATACTGGGTCAGACCAAAGGTCCACCCAGCCCAGTATCCTGTCTACTGACAGTGGCCAATGCCAGGTGCCCCAGAGGGAGTGAACCTAACAGGTAATGATCAGTGATCTCTCTCCTGCCATCCATCTCCACCCTCTGACAAACTCCAGGGACAACATTCCTTACCCATCCTGGCAAAGAGCCATTAATGGACTTAACATCCATGAATTAATCCAGTTCTCTTTTAAGCCCTGTTTATAGTCCTAGCCTTCACAACCTCCTCAGGCAAGGAGTTCCACAGGTTGACTGTGCGCTGAGTGAAGAACTTCTTCCTTTTATTTGTTTTAAACCTGCTGCCCATTAATTTCATTTGGTGGCTCCTAGTTCTTATATTATGGGAACAAGTAAATAACTTTTCCTTATTCACTTTCTCCACACCACTCATGATTTTATATACCTCTATCATAACCCCCTTTAGTCTCCTCTTTTCCAATGTGAAAAGTCCTAGCTTCTTTAATCTCTCCTCATATGGGACCCATTCCACACCCCTAATAATTTTAGTTGCCCTTTTCTGAATCTTTTCTAATGCCAGTATATCTTTTTTGAGATGAGGGGACCACACCTGTACGCAGTATTCAAGATGTGGGCGTATCATGGATTTATATAAGGGCAATAAGATATTCTCCGTCTTATTCTCTATCCCTTTTTTAATTATTCCTAACATCCCGTTTGCTTTTTTGACCACCGCTGCACACTGCATGGACGTCTTCAGAGAACTATCCACAATGACTCCAAGATCTTTCTCCTGATTTGTTGAAGTTAAATTAGCCCCCATCATATTGTATGTATAGTTGGGGTTATTTTTTCCAATGAGCATTACTTTACATTTATCCACATTAAATTTCATTTGCCATTTTGTTGCCCAATCACTTAGTTTTGTGAGATTTTTTTTGAAGTTCTTCATTGTCTGCTTTGGTCTTAACTATCTTGAGCAGTTTAGTATCATCTGCAAACTTTGCCACCTCACTGTTTACCCCTTTCTCCAGATCATTTATGGATAAATTGAATAGGATTGGTCCTAGGACTGACCCTTGGGGAACACCACTAGTTACCCCTCTCCATTCTGAAAATTTACCATTTATTTCTACCCTTTGTTCCCTGTCTTTTAACCAGTTCTCAATCCATGAAAGGATCTTCCCTCTTATCCCATGACAATTTACTTAAGAGCCTTTGGTGAGGGACCTTGTCAAAGGTTTTCTGGAAATCTAAGTACACTATGTCCACTGGATCCCCCTTGTCCACATGTTTGTTGACCCCTTCAAAGAACTCTAATAGATTAGTAAGACATGATTTCCCTTTACAGAAACCATGCTGACTGTTGCCCAACAATTTATGTTGTTCTATGTGTCTGACCATTTTATTCTTTACTATTGTTTCAACTAATTTGTCCGGTACTGACGTTAGACTTACCGGTTTGTAATTGCCAGGATCACCTCTAGAGCCCTTTTTAAATATTGGCATTACATTAACTATCTTCCAGTCATTGGGTACAGAAACTGATTTCAAGGACGGGTTACAAACCATAGTTAATAGTTCCGCAATTTCACATTTGAGTTCTTTCAGAACTCTTGGGTGAATGCCATCTGGTCCCAGTGACTTGTTGGTGTAAAGTTTCTCAATTAATTCCAAAACCTCCTCTAGTGACACTTCAATCTGTGACAGTTCCTCAGTTTGTCACCTACAAAAGATGGCTGAGGTTTGGGAATCTCCCTAACATCCTCAGCCGTGAAGACTGAAGCAAAGAATTCATTTAGTTTCTGTACAATGACTTTATTGTCTTTAAGTGCTCCTTTTGTATCTAAGTACTACAAGTGCTTAGAGCCCTGCAAATCCATGAATATCCATGGATGCAGATATTCGCAGATCATTTTTGTAGATCTGATGTGGATACAAATTTTATATCCCTGCAGGGCTCTACAGATGCTCCTGGAACACATATATGTAAATGCAAAAAGGTGCTCCTAGCATGTCTTATACTATCTCTGGCCTCTCCCAAAAGAAGAAGCACCTTTGCCATGCTTTCAGGCCAACTAAGCCAAGGAGAGGGACTCGAGGGTATTCCTGAACCTATGAATGACTAAGCTATAAATATTTTCCATACACTCAGTTCAAGCAGCAGTAGTTTATAATAAATAACTGCATTACCAAGTGAATTCTAATGGGATCTCCAAATTTAACGGGCTGTTGATAGGCTATCATCACATGAAAGGCCCATAACATGATCTAAAACAACACGATGTGCTGCCATTGTCCTTGAAACCTGCGTCTTCTTCAGTTCTTTGTAAACCGCCTGCTCACAGATACACACAGCCCCCTACCCATCTACAACTGAATTCAAAGCTCACCAATACTTGTATGCAGCAAGGTCAGAAATTTTTTTTTAAACATTCTTTGATTAATGCTGAGAGCTGCAGCATGTTTAGACAGGGTCATGACCCCAGGCATCCATTTAATCAAATTTCTCTGCTGCTTGTCCCAGTGGAGCCATCGCAACAAGAAACTCTCTCAATGAAAAAAAAAGGAAAAGGAAAAAAAAAGCACATTTCACATCTCACATTGTTTACATGCTGTTAAGTAATTATTTCACTCTTCGACCCCCACTGGCCATCAACAGACAAGTCACCTCCTTGGAGATTCTGAAAAGCTTATTCAGCTGTATATAATTCATTTTGTTTCTCTCCTTCATAGTGAAGCTAACTGCTTAACTTAAACACTTCTTTGTGAATACTAAAGTACATGGTGTACATGCTAATGATCTCGCTAATTATAAGTATATTTATCATATACAAAATGTTCTCTGCTATTCTTTACCAGTAACATTTTATTTGAACTATAATATAATCAATAATTTCTTCCTCCTTCCTCATCACACCTTACACCTTAATGAACAGACTCCCCCTCACACATGAACGTTGCCTTTCTAAGGAATTTTGTCATTACTTGAGTGACCAAACAAGTTACTCAATATTTGTTCAGTTTTCAATAACACTCTGATCTTTTATGCAGCTCTTTTCGAGGGCAAAGAGCAGAAATGAGCCAGGCAGGTAATAAAGAATTACAGTTTGCCTTTATTTAATAGCTCCATCAGTCAGAGTAATAGAGATGGATAAAATGGTAACCTATTCACCCAACCCTTCCTAATTGCTATCCTAAAAAGCATAAAGGGAAGTGAGTACAAGAACAACGTTTATATCTAATTGCAGTGCAGAAATTAAAGGTGAATTACTAAGCATAAGTATAATCTACCCATCTTCTAACTCCCATGGAAATGGACTATAGTCAGCATTAGAATAAGAAACTGAAGAGAAGCCTGAAAAGCCGGAGGAGCTTTGGACCTTAAACAACAAGGACCTTTTAACATTCTGTTTCTTTTTCTCTTTTTTTGTTCCCCTCCTGGGTAAAGTAAGTATATTCCGATTATTTTGTTTATATGAGGAAAAGAGAAAGAGTAAAGGTTTACATGAGAATTTTTTCTGTACAACAAACCGTAGAAGGTTTGGGAAATGACGGTGAAAGGCTTCTGAAAAAGTAATGTGTTCATTAGAAAATAAAGTTTTAAACTTTGTATTTGATAACTTAAAGTTCCAGTTTTCATTTTCTCAGGTTTAACTGAATGTTTCACAAATAAACTACCTGTCACGGTCCCTTTGTAGAGGCCAGAATCTCTACCAGTACCTGGAGGGTCAAGGCCAGTGGTGTTTTAGCTTCACGCAGTCTCTTCCAAGGACTACAGTTCACACACTACATCTGAATTTTGCAACACAGGCTAATCATTAGATAAAGGGGTATCTAGACTGAAGGTGAGGAGAGAAGCAGAAAGGAGAGTGAATCTGAAAGATTCAGAGAGGAGGGAGCGAAAAGTAAGTAGGAAGGATGATGTAAAGATGAGTGAGGGAAAAGGAGGGATTTATATTTCCCTAAAAAGAAGGATTGAAACAATTTATAACAAAAAATAAATGTCAGTAAATGTAATTAAAACATCTTAGTTTTGTTTATTTCAGCCATCCTAGGGAAAGTTCCACCTCCTGTCAGATTGAGTCACTTCAGTGTATCAAAAGCAATGTCAGTAACAGCATCAGTGACAATCAATGTAGTGCCAAAGGACTTCAATGGACTAGAGAATCTGACCCACAGGCCCTGATTCTCCACTTATTTCCCCTTGCATAGTCATTTTCACCTGGACAGAGTGAATGCAAAGTGGGTATACAATGTTATCAAATCAGAAAAGGAGTGTTTTACATCTGCTTTATGCTCACTCTCTACAGGTGTAAAGGGCAAAGCAGTGGAGAACCCAGCCCAAATAGGACACTCCAAACACAGGCCCTGACTACACTTGCACGTTATACTACAATAAAGCTGCCCAGAGCGCTCTAACTTACTCCTCGTCCACACTGGCAAGGCACGTAGAGCGCTCTGACTCCCTGGCTAGAGCGCTGCTGGTACTACACCTCCCCGAGAGCAATAACGTTTGCTGTGTATTGGGTGTATTGGATGCTACAGCATCAGTGTGAACGAGGAGTTATGTTACTCTGATTGCCCTCCGGAAACGTTTCATAATCCCATTAACTGAAGTGGCCTCTCTTGTCTTTGTTGTGAACTCCGGCAGGAATGAGGAAGTGGCCCTTTCAAAGCTTCATTTTGGAGTGCCGGCTGCTTATCACCTCCGAGAAAAAAACAAACAGCTAATGTTTGGTTTGAGTGAGTCAGAGGGAGGGCGGTCTGTACTTACAAGACAGTGTGCTGACACACTCTCGGCACCCCAAAAACCCACTCTCTCTCCCCCCACCTACACACAACACACTCCGCCCCACCCCCTCCCCATTTGAAAAGCACATTGCAGCCACTTGAACGCTGGGATAGCTGCCCATAATGCACCACTCCCAATGCGGCTGCAAGTGATGCAAATGTGGCCACGCCAGTGCACTTTCAGCTGTCAGTGTGGACAGACTGGAGCGTTTTCCCTACTGCGCTGTACAAAGGCCCGTTTAACCCAAAGCGCTCTACATCTGCAAGTGTAGCCAACCCCACAATGTCAAATACCCATTAAGCATACCAGACACGTTGGCTGGGTTCAAACCTTCATTGTCTCAAGCATCAAATTTGATGCTTGTTTTTGTTTGATTAAATTAATTAAAAGAGTGGACAGGGCATGATAGAAGTTACAGTAGAAATGTGTTTTAAAGAGGGATTTGAGCATGGAAAAAGAAGACTCAGATTTGTGATTTTTTTTCCATTTTACTTGCTAAGACTCTGAATTCACAGGAAGCAGAATCACTGGCAAAACTCCCATTGATTTCAGTGGTAGAGAAGTAAGGCCCAATAGCCCCATTTTGGATTCCTTAGTAGTAATCTTGGATATACAGAGGACGCACAATCAGGTTGTCAGTTTAAGCTATAAAAATAAGTATTTGGGGATAGGTTTTTTATATGTTTTAGCTTGAAAGAAACATCATAAATGCAATTTTTCTAGATCTAAGTTTCAAAATTAAAGTCAAGTTTACATTTCTTGCATAGCCATCAGAACCTGTATACCACAGAAAAATGTTAGTTACAAGGAACAAAACGATTATCACTGAGTGCCAATACTGTGGATATGACCTTCGATTTCTTCAGATCTTACAAAAGTATTCTTACAGCAATTTGGGTGAAGTTTTCTGTTTATCTGTCTTTGACATGCTCTCTTACAAAACATATTCTGAGTACTGTGGTTATCTTAACTCTTTCCTGCAATATTACTTCTAACTGCTAACTAGGTTTCTTTCGAAATGTAAGAATTGCAGCAATGGGTCTGAGTAAAACCAGCAAAATATTAGCTTCTTTCAGTTTTTAAAAAATTATCTAATTATAAGCTAGACATGAATAAGATTGTACCCCCTGTGCGGGTACCTGGTTACTGAATGACCTATTGAGCTCGGGATCTGGATGAAAGTACAAGTTATGACTCTTCCTGGATAATGTGGAAGTGATGCTAGTTGGCCTCAGGAAAAATTTAGAAACAGAAAAATTTATTTTCCTGGCCCACTGTGGGTTATTTCTAAGCTGCAAAGACTCTTGTCATCCACAGATCTCAGATTGCTTTATAAAGATGGGTGAGTATTTGAGGCATAGCAGGCTTAAGTGATTTGCCAAGGATCATGCAGGGTATGTGAACACTGCAAAGAAAAACTCGCTCCACAGAGACTTAGAGCCAGGGTCAATTGGCTTGGGCTTGCGGGGCTCGGACTGCTGGACTTAAAACAGCAGTACTGACATTCCCACTCAGACTGGAGTCAAGGCTTCAAGACCATCCCCTCACTAGGTTTCAGAGTCTGGGCTCCAGCCCGAGCCAAACATCTATACTGGTATTTTTAAACCCACAAGCCTGAGCCCTGCAAATCAACTACCCAGACTCTGAGACTTGGCACTACAGGCAGTGTTGCCATCCTAAGTGGAAATCTGGATGCGCCAGTTGCTTCTGATTTAACCATCAGGGTCCTATTATTCATTTTTTTTTCTTTTTTTGCCAGCCATTCGTGTGTTTTGGAAAGCCTCCTGTGCTGCAGAAAGAACCTTCTCAGTGGCATTCTGCAGACAAAACATCCAGGGGAAAGGGGCTCTATCTATAACCATGACATGTATTACAATGAAAGTAGAATGTAGCAGGATAATTTCAAACTCATTCAACAGACAAATGCATCTAAATATTTTTCTCTCTCTGGAAGTCTAAGATATTTGTCACTGGACGTATTAGGGTAACCTCTGACTAACAAATTCTGCCATATGCTTTGAATGTACACTTGCATTGAAAGAATAATTTTGAGACAGATTCTGTCATAAATTATGTACGTGGATTCCCCACTGACAACAGTGGGGGTTGGGTGCACATTACATAGCGCAGAATTTGTTCCTTCATCTTTATGCAGTAGTAATGCTTGAATAGTTAATTATTTTTATAGAGGTATTGCCAATTCCAGCGATATGTTCCATTTTAAGTATCCTAACCCTAAAAAATCTCTCTCAAACCTAGAGAACCTTTCAAAAGGGAAAGAGCTTTTAAGTGTGACCTTTGCAGAAAGTGGAAAATGTGAGTGGTACAAATAAAATGTAGAGCTGAGATAATTAATTTGCAACAATATAAATTACAAATTTCACCTTTTTATGCTCACAAATTATCTGTTCTCATATTGAAAAATTCTCAGTTGTATTCAGTATTTGAAATTATTCACAAAGATCCTCACTGGATAATATTGGTATGAAAATCATACAAGATATGAATATTAAAATAAAAAAGTGAAATTTGCAAATCATGCTGTAAAACATCTAACTAACTTACCTAATGTATGGATCTTATGCAACTATCTCAACCAATAAATGGAGCAGGAGTTTTTAACTATATTTTCATTATAATTCACATTGTGCTGATTAACTACATATCTCATCCAACCAGGTACAAAAACAACACTATGTGACATGTGTAACTAACCGACACTTCATAAACTGCAGGATTTACACGTTATATAATTCAAAATATGCTTTTGCTAAATATTCAAGTAAAAAAATTGCCTTCCATGAGAACTTTTTCTTGTAAACACTTACTACTTGAATGTTCACTGTTGAATGTGCAGAATTCTTTTTTGCACTATTCATTCAACTATAATAAAGAGTATAAATGCAAAGAGGACAAAAGAATCTAATATAATCCATAAAACTCAAAAATATGCAATATTCTTCACATTCTGAAGTCAGGGCAGAAGGTGCTTGGTGTATTTTGCTTTAAAAAACCTCACTCCTTATGAAAGCTAATAAATTATTTTCCAACTGAGTATCAAGTCACCTTTTTTGTGAGGGGGGGGAAAAAAACCTACTAGCCTAAGTCTTCTTATCTCATCAAGAACTGACTTCTGCCAGAGAGTTGTCATGTACCATATAGTCCCTCTCTCCGAGAGAAAAGGCAAGCATTCTTTTCCTGAATAAAAACACCAAGGGGAAAATTTGTAGAATATTACATACCATTTACAAAACGCTTCCAAATAAATTAAGGACTTCTCCAATTCATTAATCCCCAGGTATTGCCATTTTGCATTTGTGCTTAGTGCTAGGAAATCTAACTCTTGGCACCAAGGGATAAACCTCTTTTCCCCCAGCCCACAGATGGTGATCTTTCTTAAGTTCACCCAAGGGATAATACACAATATAACTCAGAAATGAAGAGGGATGTGGGCAGATGCCACCAGAAAAGAAATTTCCCCAGCATACATGGCAGGAAGTAGAAAACTAAAATTCTAGCTTGCTTGAGGCAGAATTAACTCTGGTCATTTAGTATGTCCACAACTATTCTGATTTATTTACTTATAGGCAGCAGCTTACAACTTTGATAAACTAATTGTTCCAGTTGAAATTTTTTCCATGCCAGGTGTCTGCCTCAGACTCACATTTATTTTTTTTGGAAACGTTTCATTTACACAGTTCAGCTGTTTCTGAGAACGGGTTAGTGAAAAATACATTGTTTTACCCATGTTAAAATTCTTATAACCATTTCATTGAGAAGCATTAGCACCTCCTTGCTTTGGACAGGAACGTGAGGTTTAGCAGGGGAGTTGCCCTACTGGCAAACTTGCTACCTTAATTGAGGCATTTCCTAACTTTTGCATGCTTGACTGAACAACCTTTAAGATTCCTTTAACATAAATTTATTTTAATATAATTTTATGTAAGTGTATTAAATCACCTATTCAGGGATGTACGGGTTCGGTAATCATCACAAACACTTCCAAATTTAAGGCTAGATTGAGCAACCTTTATGTTTAGTGAGCACTTCCTTTGTGTTGGTATTCCAACTGAGTTCAAAAGGATCACTCACATGACTAAGGGCTCACCAATACCAGTAAGGCTTCGACAGCATAGCCCTTAGTGAAAAGGCCAGTACTATATTTCATGTTTGCCATTAAGAGCCTGATAGAGCACCTTAGTGCACGATCAAGCTCCCACTGGAGTTCAGAGAAGAGACTGGAAATTCCCCTTGTCCTTATATATTGGTTGAAACATAATATGACTTAGAAGGTAGATCAAGTTTAGGCCTCTTTCCCTAGAATGAGTGTGTAGCGTTAAAGGGAATAGATAAATAGAAGGGTAGGCAAAAAAATAAATGAACTCAAAGAATGACAATGAAAAATTAAAAAGCCCGTGACTATTCACAGAACTAAAGGAGCAGCACACACAACAAAAAACATGAAAACCAGTATTCTATCGATGAATACACAAATGTATCCATGTCTCTGTCTCAACAAATGTGGTAGGAAATATGGTCCCTCCTTCCTACTGCCACACTAATTGTTGAGTATGTCTTATAGTAATCTCTGTATAGCTGGCTAGCATGCTCTTTTTTCAAATAAAGAATTTCCACTAAGTTCATGAGGAAAAAAAATCACAATCTTCATTAAGCTGCACTCCTCCATAACCAATTTCTTGTCAGTTTAAACTCTAGTAGAGTTCAGAATGGATTTCTGCAACAGGCCTCAACTTTATTAACATTTGGAAGGGATGGTATGCGCCTACTCCACCCCTGTATCTCGCATACCAGGTATTTAAATGGGTCCAATGTGGGGTATAAGGCTCCCACCATATAACCAGTAACTTGGCCTACATTCCTTTGCCTACCCCTAGGACTCAGCTCACTGCTGAATCCTCTTGCCCTTCCCCTCCTGAGGAGGGTAAAGGGTACCAAAAGGGAACCTCGATCTGCAAAGACTTCAAGTCTCCCCCTTCTCCCCGAACAAAATTCCAGGTCTCTTATGTCTCAGATCCAACCCTTTTAACTTTATGTGCGCTAGACAAATGCCCACAAGTTGTGACAAAATACAACATTCCTATAAATTCTTAGCATTGAATTTCAAAGTCCTACTCCTTTCCACTAATTCTGCCACCATGATGGTACAAGGAAGGAAAAAGCCCACTGGGATACTGCCAGTTTCGCCCAATGGGAAAAATTCCTTCCTGATCTCAAAACAGGCAGTTGGTCACACACACAGAATCTTAAAACCACTGCTCTTGTATTATGACTACAAGAAGGGAGGGGCAAATAAAGGGGACAAAAGGCTAAAAGGGGAGGGGGAGACAACATGGGACCAATCAATTCCTAGCTCCGAGTGGCAGACCAATAGGAGGTGAAGAGCACCTCGACAAGGACGGGCCCAGTCCTACATTCTCAGGCAGGCAATCTCTCTCCCACCTTTTCTGTGTTGTCTGTCCCAATGCTAGTCACAACGTGCTCAACAGAGGGGTGGGAGGCAGTGTAGCCCCAGAAAATGTTACAGGTCTGTAGATCTTCCGTCTGTCACAAATGTAACCTTAAATAATCTCTACAATGCAAAATTTAATGGGCAGCTATGATTTTATAGGCATATTTTAATAGTAATTTTAACTGTTACCTTCCCTCCCACCCCCCAACCATTCTCTGTTTTTCTGTATTTTATTTCCTTGTAATAGATAATTTTACGTTCTGTGATCAGAAACTAATATGTTCTGGGTAAAGGTAAGTGTGCTGTAGGATTTTCATCTTCTATGGCAATGGTTTGCCACTGCTGAAAAAATGGAGTACAGCAGTGATACTAATATACTTTTAGGCCACGGTGAAGCACCTTTGAAATCAATACAACTTTTGCACTGATGTTTATTTGAGTAAAATGAGACCCTGAGTCAACACAAATTCCACTTAATTTCCATCTCTGAACATACAAAAGGCAAAATATAACATACTGACGACCTATAATATGAGTTTACTTAACTCCACGCCAGGCCAGTGCCTATGTGGGTTTTCAGTCTAAACTGGGCAGAAAATAGACAGTCTAAGAATTATATAAGAATACTTTCATTAGTTATTTTACCTGATTAAAGCTGTTAGACTTCCTTTATGGATCTTGCTAAAAGTGCTTTCTGGAGGCAAGCAATTGGAAAGTTCTAGAATTCAGACTTTTGTTGCTTAATTTATTTACTAAACCTACATAAAAGAAAAAAAAAATCTTTGAATTTTCAAGTTCCCCTTCTGTATGTACAGCAGCCCCTGCAACTGTCCAAGCCTTCAGAAATTTCAGAAGCCCTTCCATGTCAGTGCTATATTGAGATAATTTAATATAGTGTAAGATATGCTGATAAAATAAAAATTCCAACCATGTAACAAAAATGCAGTTGACAACATGTATATTATGCAATTATGACTGTCATTTTATTACTGTGATTAATTTATTAGTATAATTGCAATTTTTTTCAATGTCATAATGTGATAATAAAGCACTTGTCATTACTAAGTTAACCTCGGAACATCTCTGACCTCAGGGGAGGTAGCTGTACGCTTTCAGTCCAAAATGAGCTGTCAGTTACCACAACGACATTTTGATGACTACATTATCTTGTAATTAAATGTCTCAACAAACTTCTCCTTTTGATTGACAGGTAGTTAAGACTATCTTTGACCACAAGGCAGTTTCTTTATTTTTCAAGAATAATTTTTCAGAAAGTGAAGAATAAAAACAAGAGTTTAAAAATTAAAATGTTTTCAACTATATAATAATCTATACTTGCTACTTATAAGACAGTGAAAACTCTGCCAAGTTTCCACTGCCCAAGCTATTATATAAAAGTGACAACTTTGATTAATTCAGGGATTTTTATAAAGTTCTTTGTTAACATTTAGATACATAAAGAAGTGAATTGTTTTTACTTGCCTTCTCTTTCATCTCCATTCTGTACTGGTAGAACAATAACAGAATGCATAGAATCAATGCTTATAACTACTTTGAGATCCAGTATAGAACATCAAAACAGACCTATTATACACAAACTCATAAGGGCCCAATCCTGAAAGTTTTCCACTCACAAAGAACTCTTATTGAAATAAATGGGAATTCAATTAAAAGATCAGGCTGACATTGTTCAAGAAGTCCAATCCACCTAATGCGTAAGTGCTATTATAGCTAAAAGAAAAATGTTGTGTCCATTGGTCTTGTATTTAAGTGAAGACGCTATCTACATCAGCAGAAGGAGTTCTCCTCTCACCTGCCTGAGAGGCAGTAGCTAAGTCGACAGGAGAATTCTCCCATCGACCTGGTGCTGTCTACACCAGGGATTAGATCGGTTTAACTGCATTGCTCAGCCATGTGGATTTTTACACCCCTAAGGGATGCAGTTATACCAGCCTAATTTCCTACTGTAGACCAGGCCTAATGGGGAAGAGTGGAGGCTGAGCATCCCTGACAAGTTGTTTGTTGTGTTGCTGTAGCTATGTTGATCCCAGGATATGAGAGTGACAAGGTACACGTATGATAAAATAATACATTCAGCACACATCAAACCAAACATTAACAGAAAAACTCAAGCCCTTTGAAATGCAAACCAACATACCAAATAGTGAAAACAGAAATAGAGAATAGAACAGAAAACTGACTGAGAATAAAATAAAGAGACAGAGGGTTTTCCATACCAGATTGGACCAGAGGATAATCAAGTCTGGTATTTCTGAAACATCTGTCATCAAGCAAAGCTTTTAGCTGCATGACGCCTTCATAGTTTAACTGAATTATTATGTAAATCTTTAAAGGAGTTGGGCAATGTTTTGGGAATTTTAGAGTAATTGTCTGTTATTGTCACTTAAGCTGAAAAGCCTGTGGCTTCAGGATGAATGTTCGGGAAATCACTTCATGGACCAGATACTGGGAGGGTCATAGATAGCAAACTGGAAGCTGCATATGGTGGTGGATCCATTGCTCCCCTCTCTCAATATACTTCTATTTTACCCACAAAGACATATATGATTGCTATAGGCCCAATCCAACTGTCAATGAAAACTCAGTGTTGACATGATAAGTAGTGTTTCTCTTACAACCCCTGCTCCTGGAGCCATGTAATTATGTGAGAATTTCAGTTTTAATTTAAAGAAGAAGTTTCTAACCCTGATGGTTTCAGAGAAAAGCTTGACAGCATTATACATGAAGGGTCAAATATCAGAAGGAAAATAAAAAAACCCCAAACATATTTTTAAAAGCTCATAATTTTTAAATGAAACTCATGTTTTTTTTAAACACCTTGGGTTAGTAGTACAGGCTCCTGTTGATTTCAGTGGGAGCTGTACTAGGCCCCATGTCATCAGGTGTAATCAGAGAGGCAGGTCTAGCAAATGTTAATAAATGGCCTATTGAAGAACAAAAGAAAAACCTGCTACCGATCTATAAGAAATACTGCCCCAGAACATTTTACACTATAACTTATATGGAATAAGCCTATCTACAACTCTGGTGGGGATGCAGTTCAACTGAATTCTTCAATCCAACATGGCAACAGATCACAGATACACTCGAATTCTCACTGCTGGACTGAACACCATTTGTCAGTTGGACTACTGGACTTTAGAAGACAAAAGAAAAACAAGCTCCAGAAGCAATATGTAAAGTTAAAAGGTTGCAACATTTTAAAAATTGAAATGTATTTACTGGAAAGATATGACACTGTTACACCTACAGTACTTTACTTTCTTATATACATGTACCACCAGTGTAATTAGTTCCTACAGTTAGCTACATATATTTACATAGATAATAAGATGTGGATACCAGGCTACATAAGGTAATTAAATCATATACATTTAAATTCTTTGACAAGCAGTCATGTAGGTAGAACAATACAAAAGAACTAAAAGCAGATTTAGTGTTCCAGAAGTGAAATATCAAACCCTTTACAACGCAAAACACACTCTCGATTACTACTGCAGTTTTAATTATTTCACAGTTGATTGAATGCTAATATGTGGCAAATGAATTATTGAGTAAAGTAAAACTTTTAACCAAGCAAAACAAAGAAAAAGGATGTTGACAAGCAAAAGAGGAACTTTCCAAACTCATAACATCTCAGAATAAAATGACATGAGTGGAGATATAACGTAACTCAAGAAGAGACTGAAACAATAAGAACATTTAATCCATTAAAAGGATTATTCTTCCTGCACAGGTCAATGAAGCAATGCTATGTATTTGTTCTTATCAACAAATAGTCCAATTTTATGGTCAGAGAAATGTTGAAATATCTTATACAGTATTTTGTTCATAATGTTTAGCAATGTAGCAAGCCAAATATACAAAAGATTCCACAGCACCACACTGATAAATTTGAAAGCACTGAGAAGTTTCCTCTGGCTTCTTCCATGGTAATTTTACAAAAAAAAACCCAGAAACTAAGAACCTAAAAACTTCCCTACCTATTACTATTAAAGGAACTCAGAATGATTTGGAAGGCTGATTTAAATCAGAATCATTAGATGATTCTGACACAAGAGAAAGCATTTCAAGCACAAATATACAGCAAAAAAGGTAATAAATTCTTCCACATTTAAGTATTGAATTTGTCTTCCCTGGGAAAATGATGTATAGCCTTCTCAAATTAATAATACATTATACTGATATATATATTGATAAAAGTAGCTTTCATCACAGGATCAAAACCCTTCCTCAGTCTCACAACATCACTCACAGCTAGATGCCGTTATACCTGTTTAACAGATGGGCAAAATAAGGCACAAAGAGCTTAAGTGTCTTATCCAAGGTCATACAATAGGTTAGTGATGGCACTAGGAATAGAAAAAGTATTTGCCATCATTATAAAACAATACTACTGCCTTTGAGTTCCCAACTGTTTTCAATTGTTGCCAATTAGACTAACCAAGAAGTTCAGGGTAGTTCCTTCACCATGATTAAGTAAGCAGCTAATCTTTGTCTTTGTCAAATTTGACAACTCTTTTAGCCTACTTGTCATTTTTAGAGAGACTAGACAAATTAATTGCAATAAAAGATGGGCATGCTCAGCACCTCTAAAAAATTAGGCCATTTATTTTAACGTCCAATATTAGGATCAGGATTAGGATATTAGGATATTTCAGTCACAGGACTTTGAATTAAATCAGTCTGCATTTGAAGATCCATTTCAGTTACAGAAATATAGAAATCACACTCCAGTTGGCTGAAAATCAAGCTGTAAACTATAGAACTGTGGAATATGATATGGAACAGTTTAATAATAAAACAGTGGTACTGCCCTCCTGGGATACATTTACTCAGTGTGAGGCCACTGATTCCAGAATTGCAACAGGAAAACCTGAACCATCTGATCTCTGTACAGTAGAAATTGTGAACTGTCAAAAATGACTTAATATGTAATATTAATGAAGGTCTTTGATTAAATTAAAAATATATGCATAAATGTATTTCATATTTGAAATATTAATTAGAAATAAAATGTTTCTTTGAAAAAAATGACTTGCTTTAAATTCATTTCAGTATGAACTTTAATTAAAAGCATCTATATTTATATCAAGCTGAAATAATGTGTCCCTAAAAGAGAAATTAACTATGAAATGACAATACAAGAAATGTTTTGACACAATGTTTCTTCGGCTATAAAGAAGACTAAGTCAAATACACTGTTTAAAAGCTTTCATGGTGTGGTGTACTGCTTGGCTGGATAAAACCTAGGAGAAAATTAGGCACCTTCAATCCAGGACTCTTTATTCTGCCCCACTAGGGCTGTCAATCCTGACCTGCAAGGATCATGTTCTCTAGAATATGCTACTGGAAATGTGCAAAGTCAAGTATCTCATTTAGTTTTATGATATCCTGCTGTGCTCATTTTAAGTATTCAGTGTAATATGATTATCTCACAACCTTCAAAATGGTTTCTAGTGAAGGGAAAGGTACTAGGTTTTTTGGGGGGGTTGGTGTATTTTTTTTAAAAGGGACCTGTGTTGCTAACAAGACCACATACATTCAGTCAACTTTCTTTTAAAAACTAAGACCAAATCTTGCTACATTACTCCTGTGAGGAACATAAGAATGGCCATACTGGGTTAGACCAATTATCCATCTAGCCCAATATCCTATCTCTGACAGTGGCCAGTGCCAGATGCTTCAGAGGGAATGAACAGAACTGGGTAATTATTTCATTGGGTCACCCCTAGTTCTTGTGTTATGTGAAGGAATAAATAACACTTCTTTATTAAGTTTGTCCACACCATTTATGATTTTATAGACCTTTATCATAACCCTCCTTTGTTGTCTCTTTTCTAAGATGAAAAGTCACAGTCTTTTTAAATCTCTCCTCATATGAAAGCTGTTCCATACCCCTAATTATTTTTGTTGCCCTTTTCTGTACTTTTTCCAATTGTAATATATCTATTTTTGAGATGGGATGACCAGAACTGCAGGCAGGATTCACAGTGTAGGCATACCATGGATTTATATAGAGGCATTATTGATATTTACTGTCTTATTATTTATCCCTTTCCTAATGGTTCCAAAAATTCTGTTAGCTTTTTTGACTGTTGCTGCACATTGTGCTGATGTTTTCAGAAAACTATCCACAGTGACTCCAAGATCTTTCTTAAGTGGTATCAGCTAATTTAGATCCCATCATTTTATATGTATAGTTGGGATTATGTTTTCCAATATGCATTATGTTACATTTATCAGAATTGAATTTCATCTGCCATTTTATTGCCCAGTCACCCAGTTTTATGAGATCCCTTTGTTACTCTTCATAGTCATCTTTGGATTTAACTATCTTGAGTAATCTGGTATCATCTGCAAATTTTGCCAATTCACTGTTTTCCTCCTTTTCCAGATCATTTATGAATATGTTGCACAGCACTGGTCCCAGTACACATCTTTTGGGGGGACTCTACTATTTACCTCCCTCCACTGTGAAAACTGACCAATTATTCCTACCCTTTGTTTAATATCTTTTAAACAATTACTGATCCATTTGAGGACCTTCCCTCTTATCCCATGACTGCTTACTTTGATTAAGAGCCTTTCCTGAGGGATTTTGTCAAAGGTTTTCTGAAAGTCCAAGCACTCTATATCCACTGGATCACCCTCGTCCACATGTTTGTTCATCCCCTCAGAGAATTCTAATACGTTGGTGAGGCATGACTTCCCTTTACCAAAGCTGTGTTGACTCTTCCCCAACATATTGTGTTCTTCTATGTGTCCGATAATTCCATTCTTTACTATAGTTTCTATCAATTAGACTGGTTCTGGTACTGAAGTTAGGCATGTCAACCTCTAACTGCCAGTAGTATGGGAATAGTCCCATTCATAGGAATTCATAGGATTCATACTGAGCCTTTCATTACTTATTACTAATCAGTTGAAAGTAATAAGTGAAATAATTTGGCCCTAGAAGTGACAGCATTTAAACTTGGCTGATGAAAAGCAATGGCCACAATTTCTGACAGTAAAAAGGGTTGCTGGCTTGACCTACATTATAAGGCTGATGCATGAAAAAACCAACTGTTCACTTTTACAATTATTTCCATAAAGTTTTAGAACCAAGCCTGAATTAACACTGAACAACTGGAGGGGAAACAAAATTGTGTCAGTCAACAGGCAGAATACTCTGAGATGCCTGTGTCTACAATGCATGTTTCCTCCATTTAGAAAAGTGCAGTAATTCATCAGAGATTTAACCTATAGACATTTGAAGGTTGGAGAGCACCTCAGAGGGGCTGTTGACCTTCAGCAACTGAAAAAAACTGGAGCTCCCGCCTTAGTCAATATATATTTATCTTTCTGTTGGGACTATTACAACTGTTCAAGTAATGCTGACCTTGAAATTTCCTGCACATGATGCACTAGAATAATGATCCCTGAAGGAAGAGTATAAAAATACCTAAATAGGATATCTAAATCCAAAATGCACACAAAGATCAAAGCAAGAATTCAAAATATAAAACAACTTTAAAAGAGATCTTCTTTTTGAGACTCCTATTATGATTTGCATAATGTACCTAAATAATACATATTTCTAAATAGTTTAAAGCAAGAATATTACTTTACAAAGACAGTGTTTGTTTCATTGTAGATTAACTTTTCCTCTTTTTAAAAATGAATTTAATACTGGAATGACAGCCCTATAAATAGAAATCCTCTAACCACAGAGCAGGTGCAAGATCACAAGCTTCCCCCCTCTGCTCCACTAGTGTTCTTCAACCTAGCTTTGGACAAACCACTTTAGGAAACAAAAGGATCACTTTAATGTAAATTTATAAATCTCTATCTCCATCTCGTTGTTTTGATGTATTTTGGGGGCTCAGGGACAATTGCGCACTGGGAGTGGAGGTGCATTACCTGAAGCTGCCTGAAGTTGCTTTGCTTATCTAAGGCATTATGACACCCAAGTTTCTCCACTGGGAGTCCTATGGGTCTCTTAGTGCTAGAGAAACATCACTAATTCCTTGGGCTCTCCACTGCCTAAAGCCAAAGTATGGCTGTCCTCTGTATGAAATGCTGTGGATGAGAAGGGGAATACAGCTCCCTGCATCCTCTCCCTTTTTAGAACCATCTGGCCACGCCCAGTTCCAAGGTCCTTTCCATGAACAACAAGAGACTATATTTGATACACGGGGAAAAACTCTGGCACAAAGCAAGGTCACTTCACAAGCCCTTCACTTCTTTTGGGCTGTTTATTCAAATAAGGTTCACCAGGCCAAACAAACAGATAAACGTACATATGTTTGCAGCAATCCCTCAAGGAATGTGGAATAGCTTTCTCCAAGTAGGAGCAGCCTTCCTAGGAGACGACCTTGTTTAGATGTACTCTCTGAAAATCAAGTGCCACTGTCCCACTCCCTTGCCTTGAGCTCCTGAAGGAACTCCTTGGGGTCTTATGTTCCCACACCCCATGCAAGCGTTGGTTTCTTTCACCAGGAAAGCTAGGATGTGCAGGTACCATGACCACAGTAGACCTACTTTAAGTCCTAAAGGGTCTGTACTTGCTATCACACACACCCTTAGAGTAAGCATAACATGGCTCTAAACTTACTCTAAAAAAATAAAATAAAAAAGGTCCCCAAAAGGATACTAACTCCAAATCCTTTCTTTAGAAGTACTGCCTAAGTTTTATCTTCCTGACAAACTAAAGAAAGTCTAGAGGAGAGCAACAAAAATGATAAAAGGTTTACGAAACTTGCTGGAGGCTCATCCATCCCTCTGACCACTACCCCAAGCTGCTTATTCATGTAGACACTAAGGATGCTGCCAGGTACAACAGTGACTACTGGACTCTTGGAGCAAGAGTGAAGGAGTCAGGATGCAGGTGGTGTTCTTGTCCATCGTCCTGATTGAGGGTAAGGGCCCAGGCAGGAACTTATGCATCCTGGAGATGAATGGATGGCAGCACAGATGATGTTGACAGGAGGGCTTTGACTTCCTTGACAATAGCATGCTTTTCCAGGAAAGAGGACTGTTAGAAAGAGATGGGGTCTACCTGACCAAAAAGGGGAAGAGCATCCCTGGACACCAATTCCCCAACCAGTGAGGAGGGCTTCACACTTGATTCAAATGGGATCGGGAACAAAAGCCCATAGGTAGGTACATAAAAAGGAGACCTTAAGAGGACTAGATGGGGGGGAGGGTGATGGAAAATTACAACAGGATCATAGGAGAAACAAGACGGAAAGCAGTAGGTGAATATGCGCAACAGTTTAGATGTTTATACACAAAGAAAGGAGTAAGGGGAATGAACTGGAAGTATTAGTACATACGTTAAATTATTACTTAATTGGCATCACTGATACTTGGGGAGATAAATCTCATGACTGCTCTTTTGGTATGGAGGGGTATAGCTTGTTCAGGAAAGACAATCAAGGAAAAAACAGAAGAGGTTCTGCATTATATATCAAGAATGTATACACTTGTCCTGAGGTTCAGAAGTAGGTGAGAGACAGACCAGTTTTCTGAAAATCTCTGGATGAAGATAAAATGGAGGGAAAAAAGCAGGACTAACATCATGGTGAGGTCCACTACAAACCACCAAATCAGGAGAAGGAAGTGGATGAGGCATTTCTAGAACAAATAACAGAAATATCAAAAACACAAGATATGATACTACTTGGGGATTTTAACTATCCAGTATTCTGTTGGACAAAGGAATATGGCAAAACACAAAATGTCCATTAAGTTCTTGGAATGTATTGGGGACAACCTTTTTGTTTCAGAAGATGAAGGAAGTAACCAGGGGATGGTCATTTTAGACTCAATTCTGACTAATATTGAAGAATTGGTTACAAATCTGAAGGTTGAAGTCAATTTGGGTGAAAGTGACCATGAAATTATAGATTTAATGATTCTAAGGAAAGGAAGGAATGAGAGCAGCAAAACAAGGTTAACTGTCTTCCCCCCCCAAAAAAAGGCAGATTTTCACAAATATAGGGAAACGCAGAGAACTGGTGGGTAAGGTATCCCAGAAAGAAAATCTGAATGAAAAAGAAGTTCAAGAAAGCTGGCATTTTCAGAGATAATATTAAAGGCATAACAGTAAACTATCACAATTGACAGAAAAATAGGAAGAGGTCAATATGGGCCCATCATGAGCTCTTTAATGACCTGAAAAATCACAAAAGGAATCCTACAAAAGGTGGAAACATGGACAAATTGCTACAGATAAGTAAAGAAGTATAACAGAAGCATATAGGCACAAAGTCAGAAAGGCTAAGGCACAAAATGGTTACACCTTGCAAGGGATATAAAAACAATAAGAAGGGGTTTTATAAATACATTCAGAACAAGAGAAAGATAAAGAAAAGTGTAAATACACTACATAGCAAGGAAGGAGCGCTAATAACAAATGACATCAAGAAGGCTGAGATGGTTAATGCCTATTTTACCTCAGTCTTCTCTAAAAAGGTTAATTGTGACCAGATACTTAACACAATTAATATTAACAATAAGGGAGAAGTAACTCGAGGCATAATAGGAAAGAACAGGTTAAAGAATATGTAGATAAGTTAGTTGTATTCTAGTTGGCAAGCCCTGATGAAATTCATCCTAGGGTACTTAAAGTACTAGCTGAAGCAATCTTGGAACACTCAGCAATTATCTTCAAGAAATCATCGAGTTGGGTCCCAGAGGATTTAGGTTTAGTGTGCAGGTTTTGGCTTTAGTGTACAGTTGCTGGATAATATTGATTGCCTGTGATATACAGGAGGTAAGACTCAGCGTTTCTCAAATGCAGCCACCGTGGCTCCATCCAGCCACCAGGGACTTTTCTTGCAGCCACAGCCTCCTGTGCAGTGATGGCGGGAGCAAAGCAGCAGCCCCCTCCCTCAGGGCCACCAGCAGTGGTTGGCCCTGCCCAACTCTAGAGACACAAAAGCTGAAGGAGCAGGCAGCCAGTGAGTTCCCCGCCTTTCCAGGGGATCCATTGGATGCAGTGTACTTAGATTTTCAGAAACCCTTTGACAAGGTCCCTCACCAAAGGCTCTTACACAAAGTAAGCTGCCATGGGATAAGAGGGAAGGTGCTCTTATGGAATGGCAGCTGGTTAAAAGATAGGAAACAAAGGGTAGGTATAAATGGTCAGTTTTCAGAATGGAGAGAGGTAAATAGTGGTGTCCCCCAGAGGTCTGTTCTGGGACCCCAGTCCTATTCAACATATTCATAAATGATCTAGAAAAAGGGGTAAACAGCGAGGTGGCAAAATTTGCAGATGATACAAAACTACTCAAGATATTTCAGTCCAAAACAGACTGAAGAGCTACAAAAGGATCTCTCAAAACTGGGTGACTAGGCAACAAATTGGCAGATGAAATTTAATGTTGATAAATGCAAAGTAATGCACATTGGAAAGCATAATCCCAATTTTACATATAAAATGATGCGGTCTAAGAACAAATCATGCCAAACCTACTTAATTTCCTTCTTTGCCAGGGTTACTGTCCAAGTGGATGGGGAGAGGGGGGAGTTGTAGACATGATATATTTTGATTTTAGTAAGGCTTTTGGCACAGTCCCAATGAGATTTATATACAAACTAGGGACATATGGATACATACTGTAAGGTGTGTGCATAACTTGTTGAAAGATCATACTGAAAGAGTAGTAATCAGTGGTTTATTTTCAATCAGAGAGGACATATCAAGTAGGGTCCCACAGGGATTTGTCCTGGTTTTGTTACTACAGTATTCAATATTTTCATTAAATACCTGGATAAAGATGTGGGAAGTGTGCTTATAAAATCTGCAGATGACACCATGCTAGGAGGGGTCACAAGCACTTTGGAGGACAGGATGAGAATTCAAAATGACCCTGGCAAATTGGAGAATTGGTTTGAAATCATCAAGATGAAATTCAATAAAGGTAAGTGCCAAGTACTACACTGAGAAAGAAAAATCAAATGCACAGCTACAAAATGGAAAACAACTGGCTATGCAGTAGTACTGCTGAAAAGGACCTGGGGGTTATAGTGGATCACAAACTGAATATGAGTAAACATTGTGATGAAGCTGTGAAAAAGGCTAATATTCTGGGGCGTAACAGGAGTGTTGTATGCAAGACACAGGAGTGAATTGGCCCACTCTACTTCGCCGCAGCTGGGTACTGGGTCCAGTTCTGGGTGCCACACTTTAGGAAAGATGTGGATACATTGGAAAGAGTCCAAAGGACAAAAACATTAAAAGGTTTAGAAAACTTCACCTCTGGAAAAAACAAAAACAAAAAACAAAAAAAACCTAGATATGTTTAGTCCTAGGAAAAGAAGACTGAGGGGGTGGGTACTGGATAACAGATTTCTAATATGTTAAGGACTGTTATAAAGAAGATGGTGATCAATTGTTCTCCATGTCCACTGAAGATAGGTCAAGAAGTAATTAGCTTACTCTGCAGCAAGGAAGATTTAGGTCAGATATTAGGAAAACTTTCTAACTATACAAATAGTTAAGGACTAGACTAGGCTTCTAATGGATGTGGAATCCCTGTCACTAAAGTTTTTTAAGAACCGGTTGGACAAATACCTGTCAGGGATGGTCTAGGTACACTGGTGCTGCCTCAACATAGAGGGGCTAAACTAGATGACCTATCGAGGACCCTTCCAACCCTACATTTCTTTGATTCACACATAATGTTCCAGAACTCAAATCAAATCAAAGTTTTCATTAAAAGGGCAAAGTATTCTTTCATACTTATTCTTCTGCAAACTAATGACCTGAGATTATTAAAAGCTATAATTAGGAAAGATCTCACTGAAAACTATAACGTGGATTTATGGTTAGATTTTTGTTATATACTATGTACTTATTCCTCATACTATCCTCTTCTCTTTTATACATAAAGAGCATTACCACAATGCCAACCAGTGTCAGCAAACAGAGACATCAATGCCCAGCAAACACACCAAAAACCATTATCAAGCAATTAGTCTGTCTGCATGCTGGAATAGGGTTAGTCACATGCTCTCTCTTTGGATTTTTTCCTCCCTCTTCCCAAGTGTAGACAACTATGTGAAAAAAGTAAGCTCCTCTGTGGGCTTGTCAAGCCCTAGAAACTTGGTCCCCAATGTGACTGTGACTTGAGTCAGTCAGTAATCCCAGATAGCCAAAGCAGTTAACACTTACACACCCCACAATTGCTTATTCAACCTTTGTTTTCCTATCACAGATTTTATAACACTGACTAGAGTTTTCTGTAACCTAAAAGCTTTACAAAATGTTGGTCTTATCATATCAAACCATCTTTTCTGTACTGCTGAATCATTCTGAAGCAATACCCTGAAAAACAGCACACATTTACTTCATGGTAATGCTGTTCAAGCAGAAAAGCAGCTCTTTGTCTAAGTGTTATATCATACACACAGTAAAGCATTATGAGTTACATTCGTACTATTTGTGGAAATTAAAAAATGTTTACTGAAAGGTACTGGTGACTGCACAGATCACAAAGCTCATTGAGATTGATGGGTATAAATGCACCCTTTAATTAACATAACTCTTAAGATAACTTAATCACAAGTCCCCACTTAAGGCAAAAGGGGTATGTGAACCCACCCAGGAGCTTTGGATTGAGTGGGTTGAGGGGCTTTCCCGAGTATTTTTGGTGGGTGGCGATGAGTGAAAGCGAGCTCACAGACAACCAGAGAGAGCAAGACAGACAGCCTGAAAGAGCAGATGAAAACACAGTGTGTGATCCTGAAAGAAGCCCACAGAGCGATTGGTGCTGTGAGCAAAAGAAGCCGTCTCCTACTATTTGATTCCTTCTGTGTTCAGAGGCACATACGTCATACATTCTTTGTAAATAAAACAAAACTACATCAAAGAAATACCTATCACCAATTTCTCATCCTAACTGGAACAACCTACTAGATCCTGAATTTTTAGTGAGCCACTCAAGTCAAAAGGGATAACAACTTATGCAAATGTTTTCTTATATCCAACACAGAGTAAACAAATATTGTGGACCAGTCAACTGCTTTATCATCCTGAAAACTGGGAGATCCTGCAACATTTTGATGTTTATTTCATACGGTTTAGTGGTGGTGGCCCTCCACTTTTGCCAGTGAACCCCTGGCCAGAGAAAGTAAAGGGAGAAGAAAGTGTTCTAATGATGAAAAAAAGAAAAGAAAAGAAAAAACAGAAATGCACAATATGGAAAGATGGAGGGGCCTGCCTAGACGTAAGCAAAAGGGACTGTAACAAAGGGTTTATGAAGCTGGTCTCCACACACAATACCTTAGTCCAGGTCAAGACTTAATGCCGATTAGACCTTGGTACAAGGGTTTTAACTAGATGTTATTTTCTCTTTAAATATGCATTTTATAAAGCAGTGATTATTTCTATTACTAGGACTTACGTTATATTAATATATTTTATTTACATTTGATATTTACATTGAGCTCTTTGTTTTGTTGTTCTTATCATCACTGCTTCCATGAGTCTATAATCTATAGCTAATATATCACAATGTAGTGTGGTGCTCTCCTCTGTTTAGCGAGATAGGGACAGCTGCAAAGTCGAAATTCAGAACTGGGATTAGTACTAAATTCTCTATCCTAAACCTAGATGTTTTATTCAGGTATCTCTTTACTCCCACTCTTATGATTCCTAAGCCTGTCATCACTGTAATTTATGAATCAAATAGGCGGTTGATGATAAGAATAACAAATGTGAATGATTTGCAGTGGGAAGGTGGCTTGCTCTGGGTCAGGGTTTGGAACAGCCATTCTTCTGTGAGTTAAATTGCTGGTGAATTTAACACTAGTGAATCTGCTGTCCTGACAGTTATATATTAGGAAGTTTCCTAATGGGACAGTGTCAGCAGCAGTATAAGCTCCCTAAGTTGTCCCACCAATGTATTTCAACTTTTACCTACAGGTACCATCTCCACTGAGTATTTCAGTCTGCATGCTTATTCAGCCTTTAGCTTGAAGACAACAGTTAGTGACAATTGTGGTGGTGGTGGTGGTTTAGTGATGTTGATACTTGACTGTTAGGAGCTGTACTAGAGGCCAGAAACTCACTTCCCCACAGGCAGACAACTGATAACTTTTACATACTTTTAACCTTGGTTAAAAACTATATTCACATGGATCTCTGACTTACTAGAACAAAATCTGAAAGAAAATTTCTCCCACATCTTGATACTGGACAGTGTAAGGAAGGAATCCTGAACTATTTAGGTAGAGAGGAGAAGCATCAATGCATTATACTAATGTCCTCACACAAAAGTCTTCTACCCTAACTTAACTGTAAATAATTCAGGTGGCTTGGGAATGAAACTCTAACCTGATGCATCCTTCTTTTTCACTAACTGTCAATAAATCAGGTCATAAACCAGTCAGAGGAGGTGGCGCAGCCCAGCCTATCCAGACTTTTGCCTAGTAACTTGAGGTCAGATTACCATATTCAATGTGTTTAGAATTCCCAAAAGAGAATTTGCCATATCTAACCACCAGGGTAGACAAAGTGATGGAAAGGGAGAAATTAAGGAATGACTATGGTAATTGCAACATTTGTAGCATACTTATTCCTTTGAATTGGAGGAAGCCTTCAAAAGCTAAACAGATCTTCTCTCTTCTGTAGGGCCACATCATTTACCCAACATCATCTTTTTCTGCCCCGTGTTCTTCTGCAATCAACTTTCCTTTCCAGTGCCAATATACATACATCACCCATTGGAATTCTTAAAATATGCCCTGCAAATTGAATCCTTCTTTTCATAAGAAAAGTTATATAAATTCTATTTATTACTGTTCTGTTAAAATGCTAACTGTGATCTTTAGCTGATAGGACTGTTGCATTCTTAGGTGATTAAGAAAAAAATTGTTGCCTTAATCATCATTATGCAGCTGCTGTATTCACAATAATGCAGTTTAAATTATATTGCAATTAATAGTTAGCAGCTATCTATATTATCTATAAAATGAATGGGTAATTTCTTGTGTCTTAAATATACATACCTACCAGTGCTGATTTGGTTAAGACAATCCATTGACATTAATTTCATAATTTCACTCTGTTAATATTTCCTTTATTCCTTTTTAAATTTATTATGTATGTTCATTTAGCTCTTGTAAAATATGAGGAACTCACAGCTCTAGAAACTGTAATTGTTATTTGTATTCAGCATAGGTACAGCATAGGCATCAAACACTACCAGATTCCCTGCAATGAAACCTATCATATCTTGAGCATGATCTAAAGGGGTCATGCTTGCCTGTTTAAGTGGGCACAGAGGCTGGTCTCAGAAAAGCTGGACTGTAAGGGCAAAGTGGTTCAGGCCACATTTCTTCACTAATCCACAAAACAGTCACTTGAAGGCATGTATGCTTGGGGTGGGTGCGGACAGCTTTACAGAGGGAGGGATAAGGTTCTTGTAATGGAAAGAAAACTGGGATTTTATTCAACAATAAATTGTTTCAGACATAGGTGCCACTTGCTGCATTTTGTGGTACACCAATAGCTGAAAACTCCAGCTCCTTTAAGTCTCCTTAGCAACAAACATTATTTTTAAAAGGCTGTTAAATATCTAGAGGAGGATGAACAGCGCCAAAGACAAGAAGTCTACCCCATCACTTCAAATGCCAGTTTTACATACACAATTGTGCATCTTATCATTTGGAGCGCAATTTATTAAACATTACCTTGCTGTTTTTCTATTGCTTTTTTCTCTCTTTATGCCACTCTTTTATTCTATTGCACATCTTGTATTGTTTTTCTGTCTTCAAGTGTCTGTTAGTCCCTCTTGCTTTGTTTCCCTCTCTCATTACAGAGGTTAAAAAAAATTTCCGATAAATCATAGACTCTTTGATCCCCCAAAACTTATTTTAATATTGCCAATCCCTCCCTCCTTCACCCTCCAACTCAGTCTTGCTCTCTCAGTAATTCCTCAAACTTCCACTCTTCAAAATTCTCCACCCACCTTTAGGTCCCAAAATTCATCAGCCACTTCAATTAATCATCCGTCAGAGATCAAGCAAGGATGCACCGACAAAAGGAATTTGTAATATGTAATTTAAAAGTGGCTTTTAAATAGTTCATAAAATCCAGCATATACTTTACATTCTTTTTGCAGATTTCCCTGAGTCATTGTGCGTCACTAGTGTCACTGTGGAAACTCAACTCTTAGATCATGAAGAAGTAGTAGACTCCTTAAATGAAGGCTGGAGGCAGCTTCCTTGGTAAAGTCCTGTTTTAGCCCCTCTTATAACCTTGGTTTAGCAATTTAGTATGACATGAAAACTGCCAGATTTATCCTTAAGGAAAAAATGTTTCTGTAAATCATACAACCTTTGCCAAACTGTCCGTGGTTACTGGTCAAAAAAAAAAAAATTACTCAACTGATTTTTTTTTATCTGGTTGTCTCCTAGCTCAACAACAGCTTATTATGGAAGCCTCCTAGAACACATGAGCAGGCCACACTGGTGATACAGGTTTTAAACAACAAATATTTAATTTTTGTCGTGGACAGCTCTGGGGATTTTTTGATTGATGAACTTTTACTGCCAACTTCAATGGGAGAAGGTTTGAGCATTAACAAATTGTCAAAACAATTAAGCAAGTGTTCAACTTCAATCCAATGGGATTGCTTGCATGCCTTCTGCATTAAGGCCTACACTGACACATGAGCATGTTTCCCCTTATTGGCTGGTACAGTTCAGAAGGAAAAGAAGGGCCTTTTGGAAGGACATTCTTGTAGTTGTGTACATTGAAATAAGTAGGGGTTCTTATACAGCTGGCAACTAATGTCTGTAGAAAGAAAAAATTATAGAACCAGAGTTCTAGTCCTGACTCTAGAGGTATGGTTTATTAGGAGGTACACCTTCATTGTTCAGGATTTGACACTATGACAGATTTTGATCCCTTTAACTCCAGAAAACAAAAACCAGAATCATACTTTCAAAATCTTAGAGTATGTTTGACTTGGTCTTACCAGTTATTGATAATGGTGAATAAAATGAACTGTTTGAGATTTAAAAACTTCATCATTACTTCTTCTGGAAACTGTTGTGACGTATTTAACCATCCAACAACAAAACAAAACTTCATTTCAAAAACTTCATTCCAGTTAAGGTAGGAGTGTGACCTTTCACATCATTTACAAAATCCATGTACTTAAAAAGCAAAAGAATAACTAAATGAAAAAAAAATTAACTACCTAAATAAAGGAAACCATTTTTCCCCCCTCAAAATACAAGGACAGAGATATTTCACCAAAGCACAATACTTAACTGTGACCCGAAACAAGTATTTTCATCAGTAAACTTCAAAATATAACAAAAGACCCTTCTGAAAAAGAAACATTATAGAATCATAGAATCATAGGACTGGAAGGGACCTCAAAAGGTCATCTAATCCAGTGCCCTGCACTCATGACAGGACTAAGTATTATCTAGACCATTTCTTTAAATTCTGGGATTTTGGAAATAACGTGGACAGGTCATGACTCCACAATCTTGACTCGTTTTTTAAACTTTTTAAATCAGATAAGTACCATGGCACATAGGGCAATTTCCAGGCCAGTGTTATTTGAGCACCAACAGTGTGCTTGGTGACATACCAACATAAGTACATTTTATATTCTAATTTCATTGAAAAGGACTGCATAGTGTCAGACTACTTCACTTACTGACAAATGAAAAAATACCACCTCGTATCTTTTAACAAAAGTGATTCTAAAACACCTCAGACTACACAAGAATAAAAATTATTCTAGTCAATACTTCTGGTTTAGCACATTGCAGCCACCTACTCCCACAGTTCACAACAGGGCTCATACATGCAAGTACACTGGCAGGAATGTCTGCCATAATTAAAGTGAATCTCAGATATAACATTTTTCCATAACATAAAACTGTGGTTTTCCTGTGTGTAATTAAGAGTTTACAACATGGAAGCATCTAGTATGGATAGGCCTTCAAATGCCTCAATCTTCTGCTACTGTTCAAATACTGTTTGTTGCTATCAGCCAAACAATGCCTGTGGGGATAAGGTTACTCACAAGCTGGGAGGGGTAAAAAGATGTGATTTAAAAAAATAATCAAAGATTCAAGTGTTTGGAGTACTGAGGGCTTGCAGCTTTAAACTCAACCACTGCTGAGGAACTAGGATTATAATCATACTTGAAGTTTTGGCATGAAAAATAATGCCCTTTTCCCAGCTCAACATACATTTACTTACAGTGCTGGAGGTAAGGAGTATGAACAAATCTGGCAGAAGGTGCAGAGATATCACACCAAAAGCACTTATTTCACAAAGTTAATGTTTGCCTAAATTGTGTGATTTCTCCCATCCTAGATGGCATTTTGTGTCACTAAAATCCAACCAATAAATAAATAAACCAACCAACCCTGATATGGGAATATGCAGCATGGAGATTCCCAAGAGGAGATTTTCCCACGGTGCTTCTCCTACTCACGGAATGCTCGGGTGTTTTTTTCCCAGATAGTGAATTGTTTATGCCGGGTGGGATGGAATATTAGTTGTCAAAATTCTTGTTGGCACCTCACCTACTGGGATTACAGGTCTTAATATTCTTGTTCTGCTATGCTATTATGCACATTTATTGCTATTGACTCAGTGCTAGCTTATTTTACATACAAGTATCTTGGATTCGGTTGTGGCTCACTGAGGTTTATTTATTTAACAAGGGAAAAGAGGTTTTTAATAAAGATCACTGATCTATCTAACCAGGTATCTCACCTCCAAACAGCAGCCAATAAAATGTGCTTCAGATGACAACAACAAAATCCAGATCAGATCTGTTCAGTTACCCCAGTCCTAGGGTACATCTATACTTCCAGCTCAGGTAGACTTACCTGTACTAGCTTTGATCAATATAGTATGCTAAAATAGAAGTGTAGCCACAGCAGCACAGCCAGAGACAGGCTAGCCAACGCGAGTATAATCCTGGTACCCTAAGTACTTAACCTGTCATTATGCACGATACTTAACTTGGGTAGCTAGCCCATCCTGCTGCTCCTGCCAGCACAGCCTTGCTCCTATGCTTAACAAGGTAGTTCAATTAAAATCTAGCATGCATACATCTGCCTGAACTAGAAATTACATCTCCAGCTCCAAGTGTAGCTGTACTCCTAAAAGTTGGTTTCAGATGATTAGTTCAGCATACTAATCTAGTTTTTCTTCTAGAGATAGCACAATTTGACTGTATTGTACAGGGAGAAAAAAATGACTCACTAGTGGTTTTGTAGCTATGGGTGGAAAGGCACCTGTATGTAAGCCTGATAGATGATGGTGATCTCTCTCACCATGAATGTTGTTGTTCATGTACTACAGTGAATATACAACCAATCTGAGCGAAATTCTCTGTCTTGCTTTTGCTTGGGGAAGATAGGTATTGGGTAAATTGGGAGAGAGGAAAACAGCTGGAGCTTGTTTACAGAGTTGCCACAGGGAATGAAGGATCGGAGGAGCTGCACAATTGACCTCCTTGTCCTGGCCCAAAAGCAAGGAAGGACAGCCCAGCAGTTTGGTGCTAGGACTTGGGAGACGTAGGTTCAATTGCTTGCTGTGCCACAGACTACCTATGTGATTGTGTGTAAGTTGTTCAGCTCATCTGTCTCTCAGATCCCCATCTGTAAAATGGGGATAATACTGCCCTACCGCACATGGGTGTTCTGAGGACAAATACATTAAAGATTGTAGGACATTCAGATACTATGGTAAGGGAGGCCATATAAGTACCTCCAATAGATTCCCTTAGTCTGCTCCTACAACACATCGTGTACCATGACATGTATGGCACTCCTGCAGGGCAGAGCTTTGCACTAAATAAGAGTTGCACACTCATTGCATATTGCCGCACTACCTTTCCCTTGTACACAGAACTACGTAAGTTTCACGGCTTGGTGGGCCCTAACCCAGGATTTTGGCTTTACTTAATATGTTATTATGATGTTTTTCACTCATGGGAGCGTTGCCTAGTGGTCAGGCCTTAGGCAGGAGGGCTTAATAGGGGAGACCAGGTTCTGGCCCAGGGCCCTGTAATGGCAAACACCAGGCTCTGATGCCCAGGAGCACCATAAGGCTGTCCTGCCTGGGCCACTTCCTACCACCTCGCAGTCTATCACAAGAGGCTGTGAAAGGGGTCAGCTCACACTTGGCACCTCTTCACAGCCTGATGTGGCATAGTTCGGTATGCATCCGATGAAGTGAGCTGTAGCTCACGAAAGCTTATGCTCAAATAAATTGGTTAGTCTCTAAGGTGCCACAAGTACTCCTTTTCTTGATGTGGCATAGCATCTCTCTGCTCTTGGGGCGGCAGCTGCTTCTTCTTGTGCTTTGTCCCTCCGGTGTCCAGTGTGGCCCGTGTCATATCTTCATAGACATCCAGGTTCCAAACTCACACCCATCCCAGCTCCACAGATTCTGAAACGGGGCACTGCCCTCATGTGGCTGCTGAGAACCCAGTGAAATTCATCATAAAAGTGATTATTGGGTCACCACCAGATCCCTGGCATTTCGTACCTCACCTTGAGCCCCATTATCTTCTCTCTGCACTGCTGTCTGGTCTGCTCTATCCAGTGTTCTTCCTGTAGCTTCTTACATATACTTTCACACAGTTCAATGTTCCTCTCTGTGCTGCCAAAGTCACATGTTTTGCTCACGTTGGCCGAAAGCCACACAAAAAGTCTGGTGTGTTAAAAGAGCCAGGTGGGTGCACACTGAGAGTCTTATAAGGAGCTACTATTCTGCTGCTTCAGACATCAGAGATGGGCAACCCTGGGGAAACTGCAAGCAGACTGGCACTGTGGATGCTGAGCAGGGGGATATAAAAAGTTGTCCACTTCTGGTCAGGTGTCACAGCACAAGTAGCACAGGTAGATGGGAAGAAAATAAAAAGGAATAGTTTCCCAGAGGGCTTATGGGAAGGGATTGGAGAAACCATGATATCTTGGTTGTCTTGGGTTCCTGTGGCTGAACGTACTCACCGTATTAACCTTATAGCAGCAACACACAATCAAGGCAATGTCACAGACTGCCCTAATGATCAGAGCACAGTGGCTGCCTCACTGTGTGCCACTGACAGTAGTATGTGTGAACGCATACCATGTTAAGGCAGAAAACCGGGGTTGAGGATAAGGTTGATATGCAGTGAAGACAGTGCTCCTTCTGCAGTCAGTGTCCACAATTGTTTCCATCCAGCACTTATTACAAACACCAAATTCAATTCCCTTTCTATCCACCTCCCAGAAAAGAAAATTGAACCTGGCTATGTATCTTTTGATCTATTACATGCATTTTATTTTTCAAAGCCATAATATAATTACTGCACATTTTGTACATACCATAGTAAGTTGGGAGGCAAGAAATAAAGAAAATTATTAGTTTTATTTAGCCTGCGGATTGTCTCCTCTTCTTGTTGTTCCTGATTTTAGCATGGGTAGCACTGGACAATAATAAAACTTAATGGGCACCAATACACAAACTTCAAGGTCACTCGGACACCAGGTGCTGTAGAAAAAATGCTGATTTTTTATTGCATGTGCAGTTTTATTAGGTCTCAATAATGCAAGATGTTCATTCAAAGGAACTGAATATCTCAAAGGCTACCTTATCTTCAAATAGTATTTCTTGAAAAGTTGAAGGTCTAACTGGGACAGGGAGCATACATAGGTACTACTCAAATAAGACTTCTAACAGTGTTCGTGTTTCAACATCAGTCTCCCTATTTTTTTAAACTTACCCAATGTATTGGCAAGTAGTGCTTTATCCTTTTAAATTCATACAAGAGGCTAATCAGCCCTCCAGGAGACTAGAGGCTATATTAAGCTAAATATGTGCAGCAGAAAAAAAGGTGACCCAGAGAAGATTTAATCACTGCATGCAAATGCCAAATAGGACCATGTTAAGATTTACCATATGACCTGTTTACTATAAACAAAGAGATCATGGGCTATGAAATGAAGATAAGTTAAAGTTAGATATGGAAGTGGGATTTCTCAACCAGAAGTTTCTCACTGGATTGTAAAGGAGCCTCCCATGACAAACAGTGAGGAAAGCAGTATTACAGAATTTTAGCCATTAGTGTGGCATATCCATTTCAAGATATGTAATAAAACTGCTGTGTATATAGTTGCTGAGATACAATTTATTTCTGTTGCAGCCTAGGACGATTTTGGTTCTCTCTACCCATAACTTAATTGTTTCCGTTCTGGAACTTGTAGAGCTGAGCAAATAATTCCCTCAGTGAATTTAGCCTCTTTCTGTTCATGAATTGTCTGAGCTTCTGACAATTTTCTCTAATTCATTGATTATCTGAAATTATTTGACAAATATTCTACTATTAATCTTTGTTCTGTAGCGCATTTGGATTCTGAACATTAAATACTTGCAATTAATTGCTTGTGAACTCTGTTGGCTACTTTTGACTGAACACAAAGATCACACAGTATTATTTTTCCCGTTCTGGAGGAGCAGAGTTCTTAGTACAGGCTTGAATACTATCCTATGAATTTAAAATTTGCTTTCCACAAATATTCTCATTATTCCTATTAGCAAGGTCATTCACTAGAATGCCTTCTGAAAATGAACACAAAAGCTGAGATGAACAGAGTTGAAACATTTCATTTTTTTATTCAAGTAAATATTGGCAGAAATTGTTTTTCTATTTGGGGATTTTGGAGGAATGGGGTTCGTATTTATCCAGCGCTAAGTAGGGGTTCTGCACACTGATAATTCTGCTCTGGGCTGAGTATATCAAATATGTAATGGTGTGTGTGACTGTAGGCCACCCTGTGTTCACATGCTACGCACTGGTACAATAATTTTTGTATCATATATGTCTTATGAGGTATCATTTGAAAAGTAATAACACACTGGTCAATAAATCATTGTAAAATATATATATAACAATGCTGCATGTGAAAGTATGGATACTTACTGATATGTTTTAAAGTTTGTGACTAAAAGGTATTTAAAGAAGGCACATCAGGGCAAGCTGATAAACAGGTTTTCCCCCAAACAAAGGAGAGGCCAACACCTCAAACCAGGTGTGGCCAAATTCAGTGGGCTACTCATTTGTATCAGAGGTTGCAGCAGGAAGAGATAATTTGCAACCACAAAAAGGGGAGGAACCAGCATGGAGAGCTCATGGCACCTTCACTCAGCATAAACTAGTGAACTTTATCTGTGAGTACCCTTCAGAAGAATACATGTCAAAGATTCACTGAACTATAAGGGCGGGCAAACTTCTAAATGACTTTTCACCTTAAGGAGAAAGAAAGAAACCAAGTGGTTTGATCTCTGTGATGGGTCCCCTGAGAGTGAGAGAGGACATCTTGAACAGAAACTGTATCTTGATAAATTAAGTTTTAGACATTTAGATGCATATTTTCACTTTAATTTGCTTGTAACCATCTTTACCTTTATCTCTTTTACTTGATATCACTTAAATTTATTTTACTTTTACTCTACCCCAATTAAGGGCTGTGTTTGATGGGAAGGGTGTATTTACCCCAGTTAAATTAATAAGCTGTGATGTACTGACTCTTAATAGAGCAGAAAATTTAATATCTTCTGTGAATACGCGGTGGCAGGGGCTGTGCAGTGCCAAGAAACATCTTTGAGGAGCTCAGGGGCTGGAGTTCACTGAGTGTTACCTGCTAAAGTAAGGTCTGAGCCAAAGCTGTAAAAAATACAGTATCCTATCAATATACAGATGTATTTATCTCACATTCTGGAACAAACTGGGGAAGTCAATTACTACCCCATGCTGGTTTAGTTCAGGACTGTCATCTCCAGTGAGAGCACTTGAAGGCATTGTGTCCTACAATTTTCCAAACTATTAGGAGGCTTCAGTGTGCACTGCCCTCTGTAGAGCTCTACTTTCATTCTCTACACTTCAGAAAACTGTAGAAAAGTGTCTTAACACATATGGATAAGAGGGTAGAGTTAAGGTCATGTTTGCAATCCTAACTTTGGCATTTCCCAACTAATGAGAGCTTCACTTTGCAAGTTCACTTTAATGATATCCTACTTTAGAGTGGGGGGAGTTATTGGGTGGGGGTGGACTATATTACATCTGCTGAAATCTATATCGCTCTCGGACAATGTTTTAAACAAAACTTCCAGCCAACATTGTATAGATGGTATGTAGCCTCTCCATCTTTATTACAACAAATAAAAATGATGTACAGTATACTGTGGAGTTATTCAACTAACAATTTCGAGGAATCACCTTGACTGCAGAGTATGAAAGAGACTGAGAACTCTTTATATGATGTCAGAGGTTTACTGAGCAGCAACAACACACTCGCAGCTGGTTGTTATGAAAAGGATCAGGCTTTAGGTAAATGGATGTGCTGTAGCTTTGCACATTGCATGTAAATGAAAAAAACAACAACAAAGTTTGTGGCAATATATTCTCCAGCAGAGCTGCTTTTAGCTTCTAAAGTGGTATCTCTGCCCTCACATCATGCTAATGTACAACGTCAAACCTTTCAATTTTTGCCACAAAAAATGAGTGATCTATAGCATTCTCAGGAAACAGGGCATGAGGTCTCAGAAACTATTCCCCCAACTCTCTGCCCAGCTTATTTAGAAAATGTTCATATCCCCCCCCCCCATTCTCAATCACTCAAACTGCTATTAAATTAGATTCAAAATGTCATCTAAGGCAATTTTTCATACAATTAAAAGCTATTTACGTCTCTGCTGTTTATCTTTTTTCTTTTCCTTCTCTCTTTCCACTCTGCACTTTTCCTTCTATAACCAATAAGTCTCTTCTTTCATATTTTTTCAGTGGTCATGGTTTTTTCACCCTTTTAAAATAGTTTTTCTCCTTCTTTGCAATGTCATTTCACCTTTACCAATAGTTTTCACGTTCAGAGTTTTTCCTCTTCCTTCATTTTCTTTGCCAATCTCTCCCCTCCATTCTCCTCCCTATGTCTTTTTGGAATGGGGGCGAGAACATGGTTCCTGTTCACCCTCCAAATGCAGGTGCTGAGAATAGTAGAGAGTGAATGAGATCAACATTCAGCAAGGTGACAGCTCTGCAGTGTTATGTGATCAAGACAGAATAATCATGACATGATAATCAACAGAACATTTCAGCTTCAAATGAGAGCTTTTTTAAAAAAATTAGAATGTTTCTTTTCTCTTTAAATTTATTTATAAAAAGGAGCAGCCTAGTAAAAGTATAAAAAATTTAAAATTTGAGTAAAAAGGAACACAACATTTCTTACCATATCTTCAACTGTGGTGAGGGGGAGAGATGGAGAAATTAGAAATATAAGCAACTTGTGTTTTAAACCTGTAATATGCTCAGATACTATTGAGAGCATTGTACAAAACTTTAGAAAGTGTACTTATTGTCCCCAAAATAGGGCTCTGCATCTCAGAAGACAATCTGTATAGTAAAAAGAAAAGGAGTACTTGTGGCACCTTAGAGACTAACCAATTTATTTGAGCATGAGCTTTCGTGAGCTACAGCTCACTTCATCGGATGCATCGTTGCATCCGATGAAGTGAGCTGTAGCTCACGAAAGCTCATGCTCAAATAAATTGGTTAGTCTCTAAGGTGCCACAAGTACTCCTTTTCTTTTTGCGAATACAGACTAACACGGCTGTTACTCTGAAATCTGTATAGTAGTTTGCATCAAAAAGTGACAGTAATAAATATTCCAATTCAGTGGGGAAATTGTATAGACTTTTCCTATATATGTATATACAGACAGGAAAGTATTTTCCCCCAAATAATTTAATTCGAAAGCAGGTACATGAATCTTGCTTAATATGAAATGTAAAATTTCAGCAGAACTGTTCTTACCATTAAACAACTTAAGAAGTGGGCTTGGAAGTTTGCACTGCTTACCCCGCTGTCATCGGTACGTTCATCCATGCTGCTGTTTTACCACATTCTGAAACTCTGAGGTAATCACATGCCATACAACCAAATGTCCAACACAGAATCTCGCCTCCTCAGGTTTGGTTTGTTAATATATAAAGTATATCCCACTACTTCCACAAGAAACCCCCTCCCATTCACATCTTCCCCTCAGCCTTTAAAGACCAGCTGATTCGGGTTTGTAAATAATCATCCTTCTCTTGTACTAGTAGTCATACCACCACCTCTAAGAGGTGCCTTTCAAACAAGTACTTCCTTTGTATCTTGATTTACACTACCCTTCAACCACGACTGCCTCCTTCCCATCCACAAATAATCTTTTCACCGTTTGGCTGCAGTATGGTTGCCATCTCCAAGCCACAGAAAAAAAGGACCACTGGCAACAACCTTCACCTATAAAAAATACCCACTAGCCACCCCACACACATACCAACAAAAAAAAGGTCCTAGTGCCAATTTTAGATAAAAAATTCTAAAATATTTCAAAGAACCATTTTATACAAATTGTAACTAATGAATCAATGTGTGTATTTTATGTTATTTTATCATTTTCTTACCTTATCCTACCAAACTGCTGCAATCCAGACTATCAGGGGTGTGAATTGTAAAGCACTCTAACATGGCCCAAATGGGGGGGAAATGACACATTAAATCTTTTAGCTGGCAAGACAATATAAAAACCAGCCCAGGCCAGTTTAAAAACTTGTCAGGTAGCAACCTCACTGCAGGGGTTCACAATACATCCAGAAAGTCCCTGGCTTTGTCACCATCTTTCTGTCATAACCCCTCATATGTTCCTTCTCTGGTTCAAACAAGCCCCTCCCAACTCTCCTGCCTGTGAAACCAAGACAGCAGTTGCTGTTCCTTCAGATATCTTCCACCTGGTAGAGCTTATCCTCAAGTCTTCTTTTTCATTAAGGAAAGAACTTAGCCTGTATATCCCTGTTTCCTGTCTGAGAGGCCTTGTTCTAATTCCATGTGCCTACGGGGACTACAGAAAATTAGAATTTGTCAAAATTTGTTCTTTCTTCTCTTGGTGGGGGGTTGGCCTGCAGAAAATTGTGAGTTTTTAGCAAAAATAAAAACAAAATATTTGGGCCAAAATTAAGAAAAAATGCCACTGCAGTGCCTAATGGGAGTTATAATTTTGGTGCCACATGCCCCTATTCTCCTCTATATGCCAAAGTCCATGGCTGGACTATATCTTCAATGATGCACCATGCTCTTGCCTCAATGAGAGCGGACCGTGTATCATGGCAGATTCATAGGAGATGTAGTCCAGCAGGGATCCCAGCCCAAAGGAGAACAGGACCATGGGGCACCAGAACTACAACTCCCATGAGGCACCGTAGTGGCATGTCAGAATCAAAATCCCTGTTTTCAGGCATTTATTTTTTCAATGTAAAATTGGAATTTTCCACAGAACGGAGATGCTTTTCACAAAAAAATGTAATTAGGTAACACCCCAATTTTCAGTTCAACTCTTCTGCAGATATTTTTACCAGCTCTATTCAGAATATGTCACTTTGTTTACCAACATGAGCCACACCAATATAAATACCTTTATATGGGTATAACTGCATCCACATCCACATCCATCCATTTGTTAAATTGGTATAAAAACTCTGTGTAGATCAGCCTTGAGTCTGTTGCCTAAATATATTCATGGTGAAACACACACACAAACACACAGGGCAACTTAAATAATGAACAACAGCGTTTTCACTACAAGGAAAACAAATAAATATATCTATGTTTAATCAGCCAAGTTATCCTAATTAAGACCTGATCCTGCACCACTGAAAGTCAGTGGGAGTTTCACTTGACTTTAGTGAGAGGAGGAATCAGACCTTTACACTTTTTCAACCAATAAAGTGACAGTTTTCAATTGGCAGATGTTAAGAACAAAAATTCTATACACTGAGCCCCTTAATAGAAATAAGCCACATTAGGGGCTCCTGCAAGTCATCAATGGATGGAACTCCTAGTTATTAAAACACCTGTATATTCAGTACTGACAGAGTGTTCTAAATGTCATGACTTTCCAGGTGGCATTATTTAGACAATACATGAGTTCATGTCTTCTTTGATAATGGTAACATAAACATTTAATACAAAGCTCACAGTTATGTTACCATAATCATAATAGTTCCATAGTACACGGCATGCTTACTTTTTTTATGGCTTTGCTAAACCCTCTCTTGAAAAGTTCAGATAAATATTTTATTCATCTACCCATATACTGTTCACTTTCCACATATGTTAAGCATGACACCTAACTTGCTAAGAACTGTTCTGTGAATTAAATGAAACACAATTGTTTTAGTACGAAAGACAAAAACAATACACTCTGTGCCCTTTACAGTTCTATTTCTGGGATCCCACATAATACCAACATACATATGCTAACAATCAAAGGCCCAATGACACTCATGGAAAACTTTGATAAACTTCCTATTTATAGACAATTGTGCTTCTATTCAGTATCGTATAGTCATGATGTTTCTTTTCCCTTTATTTGCTGTAGTGTTTTGTTTTGGGGTTTGTTTGTTTGTTTCCATTATTAGGGTTGGTCAAATCTGACAAAAAAACAATGAGTTCTGACATCGTTAATGAAACCTTAGGGACAAAATTTACTGGTGTCAGGTGAACCCTTGCCCTAATCTCTCTTTTTGCTGTCTCAGGAATCAAGAAATAGAAAAATGATTTTCAAAAAGTTCACAAGAAGCTTGGCCTGTGTCACTCACTGGCAGAAACCAAGTAAGTTTTGCCTTGTTTTAGGCTGTTGTGAAATTTTCACTCAACCCTAAGAAAGAATTGATAAGCACATGCGACTTATTCCTTGCTTTAAAATATAAACTTCTGGGACCTCAGGATTGTTGACTGGGAAATTACTATTAGAGTAATAAATGAAGATTCTTTTCAGTAGCTGTCTTACACTCTTGTAACTTAGGTAGCCACATTGGTCCTTTCTTTTCTAGGGCCTCTGCATCACACAGACACACGAGCTACAAGCCAGAGCATAATCCCGATTCCATGTCCCATCTGGTTCCAATGCCAGTATACGAAAGCAGAGAATGAACTCTCTAGCTGTCCTCCCTCAATAGGAAACGTATACT
Organism: Lepidochelys kempii; assembly: GCF_965140285.1. NCBI lineage: Eukaryota > Metazoa > Chordata > Testudines > Cheloniidae > Lepidochelys > Lepidochelys kempii. The sequence goes on from NC_136388.1 coordinate 73,421,490, forward strand.
TCCACTTCATGCTATTCCTTTCTGTGCTAAGCAGGAATAATCAGAGACCACGGAGCTTTAAGTGTGAGGGGGTTAGACAAGAGTCTAGCATAGGGACTACTCATCCTTTATTTGATGCCTTGTGTCCTGTGGTCCACAGCAAGTTACTGTAGGATAAACTTTGTCCCATATTTCCAGCAATAAACATGCAAAGGATGTGATGAATAAAAAACTATCCCCTAAAAAATAAGTTTGTCCGGCACTTTTCATACAGTTGTCCTTTAATTCCCTGAAACATAATTGCTCAATATAAGAAAGGTCACAGACAGAAAAGCAGAAAAAACAGGGAAGGAGGAACATTGTCATGAGTAAAGAAGTGAGAGTGGAACTGGTTACAGGTAGGGCTGTACAGGAAGCTGGAGGAGCTCCTTATCCCTTATGTTACAAGAGCCTCAAAAAACCTGTGCTACATTGATTATTACTTTGACTCAGGAATAAGCCGCATCAGATAAACTTCCAGATAACAATGATCCTCTTTTCATTCCAATTTCTTTATTAATAACAAATTAATGCAGAACCCCTGTGTCCCTGCTCTATGAATTATAAGAAATATGGACTGAATGGTTCAGAGAATTTTTTCAGCTTTCTGTCAGGCTCTTTAAGGTTTGATTTTTGTACAATTGAAAGCAAAAAAGAAAAATAATAATGCTCGTATCAAAAAAGGTTTAGGCGGGGAGAAGGGGTCACCCAGATGAGAAATCCATGAATGGTTTTTCACCATAACAGAATATTTATAAATAAACTCACTAGCATCTTGATTTTTTAAAAAAATCTGGAGGATTCAAACACCTTTGGTGATTTGCAGTGACATGACCTTAGTCCTTAACTTTACAAGCATGCATGACAGCTGATGTTGCAGATAGCAACCACTACATCAAGGAAAGCAACTTTGCCACAATTATTGGTGCTAGCCCATTGGGGGACCCAAGCAGGAATATTTTGGGGGTCCTCACCCTACACAATAATAAATCATCGTCATCATCAAAAGCTTCTAAGAGCCCTAAGCAATTGCTTAGTCTGCTTATGCCTAGCACCAACTCTGGTTAGATCTAATAGTCTGTAAATCTACTCTATACAGCTTATGTTTTTTTATAAATAGATATAACAAAAAAGCCACACACAAAAAACCCACATCCAAGCCCACACTCTCACCAAAATGTAACCTTGGCTTTTCTGTTGTGCATTCTCAAAGTGATCCAGATCCTCAAAACAAGAATATGTGGTTAGTTTATTCTTAAACATTCCAGAACTAAAACAGTTTAAATAAAATACTTTTTTAAAATGTATTCCTATAATTTTTAAAAGCTGTTTTAGTGAGATAAAGCTCATTTTAAAAGCACTGGCTATTTAGGTGTTAAACACAAGTAATAAATCCACTTTACCAAATTGCCCCATTTATAATATTTAATCTTCCTTCTGTAATCAGGAGCACTGAAGTACACATTCAGAGTTGCTTTCCTTTGACACAGTTCTTTTATTACTGTCTCTTTTCCTCACATAATGTCTCACAACAGCTGTGCCATTATGATGTTGCTTTCTCTCTTTTTTTTTTTAAACAGCTCCTCAAGCAACAAATAATTAAAATATGTATTTACCTTCCATTGCTTGGCTGATACTAAGTGCACGTTTTGGGGAGTGGAGTTGTTTGTTTCTTTTTATTTTATTTCTGAGCAGTGACTTATTGATGTTTCGGATAATAAATCATTCCAATTTGTTCATCCCTGCCAACTGTGGTTTTAATCTTCATTTACGACTTGCAAAGTCCGTTTTGTTGGAAGCATTTGATAAAATACTCAATTACTATTTTTTTTTTACACTGCAGTTCAACTGCTGTGCCGATAAAAGGTTCTAGCTCAGAAGATAAACTGCAAATAATTCCTGAAGAACAAATGTCAGAGGCAGTTTACAATGAATGGGATTTTTATTTATTTTTTTTTTTAGAGCAGATTATTCTCTCACCAAAGTGACAGGGCAGTTCAATATTTATTTTGTTGAGAATGTCATTTAAATATTGTTTGACACCTGCTCCCCACAGTCAGCTATTCAGCACATTACAATTTCAAGGGGTTTAAAAGCGAGGTTTGAACTCTGCATGTCTACTAACAAAATTCAGGAATTCAGTTTAAAAAGCAGAAATGTGACGTGAGCACTAACTAGCAAACATACCCAGAAAGAATGGGTGTATGTGTGAAGATATGTGTATTTAAGACAGAGAGACGAGATTTGATTCTTCCCCTAATCTAGGCATGTTGATTGAATTTTTTTTAAAATTCCACCATATTTATTATTTGCAGGGGTTTTTTTTTTTCAGATTACCTTTCACAATTAGATCAACTGTGAGAAAAGAAAGATTATTCTTTGCATTTTCCTCTTGTGTATACTCTAGATGGCAGTGCTCATTGACTCACAAGACAACTCACATTACATTAGTTTATAATAGAAAAAAAATTTCTTGAAAGGAAAGGGGATTTCTTTCATATGCCTTCAATTTTTAAAAGTTAAAAAGTTCCAGTTAAAAGTAGTTGCGAGAGTGAACAGTCATTTCTTCAACTAGCTATCTCAGAAAAAAAGGGTCTTCCATGAAGTATTCTCCCCAATAAGTAGCACTTTTCAGTTTTTAAATTCTAAATATATCTGCAGAATTAATCTAGGCATATGTCATGCCACTGATGTCAATGGAGAGTTTTCCTTAAAAAATTATGCCACAATGTGGCCCATAAAATGCCAAGGTGTAACGAGAATATTTTCTAAGAAGGTAATGTATATGGTTTCTATTGTTTCAAAGAATGACCCATAAAGTGTTATTTACCTGGCTGGACTGAAGGGAAAGTAGTGAGGTACAGTTGCTCCCCTTGGATCAGATACTTCAAAAAAAAAAAATCTCTTTTCATCTGCTCCAATTTATTTGTATGTTTTGCTTTACTTCCTGTTAGGACTCCTGTATTAAATCATTACTTATCTGAAGGGATACCACTGAACTTTTGAGAGTTCATTGTGGGGTCTTCGTGTCTTTCATTCACACTCTAAAATGCCTGGGAAAGTGGAAGTCCAGCAATCATTTTACACATAGTTCTCCCAGTAAAGTCAATGGGAGTTTTGAATGTTGACCAACTGCAGGATTACACTTTATGCTGTACTGGTAGGGAGTAAATGTAAAATAATCAATCAAAGACTCAAAACAGCTACACTACCACAGTAATTCTGGGGTGTCTTTCACCTGTTGAAGCTGACAGAATATGGGTCAAGGAAACAAATATTACTATTCATATTTTTAGAATTGGATGTAGAGGCATGTCAGATCAATGTATCTTACCCTTTTATTTAAAAAACCAAAACCAAAAAGTAATTCCACGTGCAGCAGATTGATTATAAACTCCACAGTCTTAAATATAGATTAATGGTCCCCAAAGCCCCACATTTAACATCTTTTCACTTGCAGAGCTCCCATTTACCTCAATAGGAGATCCACGCACAGAATAACTGCAAGGTCTGTCCCTTAATCTGCAGTTTTACTGTTTACTTAATGTGAAGAGTCACTTATTGAAAAAAATCACATATTGCAGCAAAAGAAATTCAAGAGGTCAACTCCACGTATTGGGTAAAATGAACAAAATGCTAATGAAAGACCGCTTGTTAGAGGCAAATCAAGTCAGTTTTAAGGCCATAATCCGTTAAATTAAGACAAAGGTGTATCTTTACTATGACTAATGAACTTTATTCTATCTCGGATAGTTGGCTCTGAGGAAAGAGATTTTAGGCTGAAAACATTTTTAAATGAAATTAAATGAGTACAGTCTAAATAAACATAATAAATAAAAATGTGTACTCTGAAATAAATGTAAGCTTTTTACTTACCCATACAAAAACTCAAAGTACATTCTCTGTCTCTCATTTTGATTCATCTCATTTGAGGTTACTTTCATAATCCCTTCAATAAGGGAAAGAAATAAGATCAAAATAATGGATCAAAATATCTAAATAGGACTCGTTAAAGAAGAGGGGGAATATTCATATCAAAATATTGAGTAATAAACATACACTATTAAAAACAAACCCAAAAATTCATTTTTTAGAATGACAAATTATTCTATTTTATGCATCTGCATTCTTACAAATTGAGGCCCAGATCCCACACACATTTACGCATGTTATTAACTTTAAGCACAAGGAGTAGATTTACTGGCTTCATAGATCTAATCTTGTATTTAAAGTAAAGCACATGCATAAGTGTTTGCAGGTTTGAGTCCTTAGGCCCCAATCCTGTAAGGGCACACACACAGAGACCTGTGGGCCAAAGTAAATGGCAAACAATTTACTGATTTCAAGGGAAACAGGATCTGGCACACATTATCTAGCGCTAATACGCATTATCCTAGAGAAAATAGAGAGTATCAAACTTCTGATAATGTTTATATGTGGCCCATTTAAAAATCCATTATTGCTTTTCACTATCCCCTTACAAAGTATTAAGGTTAATGAATCATTATGTTTCCAAATCTTTCTTATTTTTCCTCTTCGCTCTCTGTAGTTCAATATAGACATCATTACTTCTTTGCCAGTATAGTGATTCTGTTCGTCATGCCTGAAACAACTACAGCAGAGAGATTAAATACAATCTATATCCACATAAATCATTGAATAAATGAATCATGAAATTAATATGTAAATTGTGTGTTTAACCTCTATTTATACAGCACTGTCTGTCACCATGTTGTAAATCTAAAACTAATTGCAAATTCACAACTCTGCAAAAAGAACACCATGGTAAAAGCTTGACATATTTATTAACTAAATGTTGAACTACATTGAGTAAGTAATTAACAGTCATGCCAGAACAGGGAGAGAAAATTATATTTAAGCGCAGATGTCACCTGTATGAAATGGCTAAAACTATTTTAGATTAGATTTTGATATTAATCAAAGAATAGTGCTATTTAATTTTTGACAGACAAATCTGTTTCCATTTATTCATATCTTTAAACACTCAGTTTTTACACTTGCTTCTCATGTCCATCCCTAGTCTGAAATGTTCCCTTTAATATGTCTTTTAAAAGGAAAAGGATTCCCCAAAGGTAAGGTTAAGTGATAATAAAACCTTTACACAGTCTAGACAAAATCCCGCTCAATAGGGCAGCGAAACTAACTTAATGTTAGATGAAACTCTGTGATATAAACAGAATTAAATACAATTCCTTCATCTTAAAATAACACCTGCAATTTCACCACTATAGATTTCAAAGACTTCTTCTCCCTAATAAGTAAGAGGCATTCCTAATTTGAGCATTGTGAAAGGTACCTGGGCTACTAACACCAGCCCACATAAATCTTTTCAAAAGTTTAATTTTGTTCTACAAATGACAAATTATATGAAATCTTTATATGTGAGTGGCAGGAAGAAATACATTTTATAGCACATACACACATACATGGACTAAACTCTGGCTCACAGAAGGTGGAGTTCTGGCAAGGAAGAGCCATGGAGAGAAGCATTTTACCTGCAGGGGGCAAAGGCAGTCATACTGTCTCTGGGGAACTGAGGGACTTGTCACTGTTCCCAACTCTTGTGATTCTGTCAGTAGTTTCACTGCAGTTGGGGTTTTTCTGAAATCCTCAACTGCTAGAATCAAGAGACTTCCTAAGAAGTTCAACTTTCATAAATCAAAAAGCTTCTAACTCTCATGACTGCAGAGAAAACTTGAAAACTGAAATGAATACTCCCTAAAGGTCAGATACCAGAAGACAAATTAAAAGAACCCCAAAATTACTATTTATAAAAACTCATTATTTTTAAGATAGTCTCATGTTTTGGGGGGCCTGATTCATGATTTTCGACTACGGGGGCAGCGGGGTGGCAATACTAACTACTTGCTACATCATGTCAGTAAGTGTAGAGGGTGCGCTCCACCATAGCACTCCTGAGCCCTAGCCAATATATGAAGGCGTTGCTCTGGCCTTGCTCTCCGCCACTCATTCCAAACATTCTCAATAATTGTGGAGGGCACTGATTGACTTTTCTTCATTTTCAAAATCCCTTTAAGTTTATACGATAATATTGGACAGAGTTCTTCTCAGATACACCCGTGTAAAGCTGGAGTGACTTCACTCATTTCTCCATATTTACGCTGATGTTTCTGAAAGAAGAATTTTGTCCATTGATTTCCATTGAGGTGAATATAAAGATTTATTGAACAGAGAGGTAAATATTGACCAAGGTGAAGAAGAGATCTATATTTATTTTGGAGGGATAATAAAGTCTTTGAAAATCACAGTTTGTTACATATATTCATGGCTACAATAATTCAAAGTAGGGTAGGATTCCAGCCATAAACATAAATTATCAGAAAGATTTTTGTTTTTATTTTAAGTTAGCATTTTAAAGTCTGAGCTCCAGAAGAAAAAAAAAAACAGCTCAAAGCTTCTACCTGCAGAACATTTTTCGTTGAATTAATTGTAGACAATAAAGAAGAATGCATTGCCTATCAAACCTGGTTGGCTCACATTCCTTCAGACTGCCACATTACTCTTTCAGCAGGTAAATAATGGAAATTACCAAGCATAGTATGACCATGTACAGCCAATGATTAAGCAGCATTTTTACCCTGTATCTTAAATATATACAGTAGCACATATGCAAATAATATCTACTTCTGTAAACTAGCTATACAGTAAAGACCCATATCATACCTGAAGTCCATGCTAATGGCTGAGGGCATTGAATAGATTCATAACTGAAAAATGAACCTTAAGTAAATCTTAGCGGGACAAACCAAACCTGAATTTATAATTAATAATAAGTACTTTGTTACAGGTGTCACTTATTGTGACTCATGGTTTATAATTCCACTACAATACAAATGTTACTTTCTAGGAAGAAACAGGCAGGAGATCCTAAGAATGGTCAAGCTTGAGGACAAAGTTTAGACTGAGTCTTATGTTCTCTTGCTTTTCTGAGCTACCAATAAAGAGGTAGTACGTTTCACTTTGTAATAGCATACATAGATTTTAGTTGTCCCCTGCTCACAGACCTCCTACATATAGGACTTTTCACCTGAGAATCTCAAAATACTTGAAAAAGTACTTTAATCAGCAATTCACTGCTGGAAAATCTGAGGCACAAAAGAGATTAAATGACTTGCCTAAGGTCACGAAGCAGGTCAACAGCAGAGTGGGCAATTGGACCCAGGTGCCTTGACTCCTAGTCTGGTGTTCTGTGTACCAGACCATGATACCTGTAACTGCTCTTGCAGCAAACTATTCCTCATGCCATCCATATCAGGTCAATATGCCCCTTAAATTGTATAAGCTTTCTGTTATTTCTATGATAGGATCATACTTCACTATGAACCTGACTACATTTAGAAAGCTTGGGGATGAAGAACAAGCACAGAAAAACCTTGCAAGATGGTGGAAAATGTAGAGTGCAATGAGCAGAGCTGTTCAAATAATGAGAAAACACAGATTTGCAAATATATTTGTGAATATATACAGGCTATCTCTGCTTACTGATAGTTATGGGGTCATCTTATTCTTTACCAACTAGTCTGGAAAGTCACTCATTATTTGTGAATCTCAGAAGTTAGATGAATTTTGGCACAAAATGGTATTCTGAAAATTCACACTGGAAATTTGCTATTTACCATTCACTACTTCTTATTCAATTACTCATCTGTTATTCTCCTCTTCCAGAAGTTTCGTCCATCTAATTAGGGAGCAATAATAATACTGTGTGGTTTAAGTAGTCACACAATAATAATTTAATTAACTGTAGTTTGGGAGTACAGGACACAACAGAGCTGCAGAAAAAAGACAAGATTCATAAGACCATTGTATTGTGATTTCATTCTAGAGGCTTGCTCTTTTTTTTTTTTTTTTTTTTAAAGCAGAAGGAAGGTGAACTGGAACAAGGACAGACTTATAACTGCATCAGAGAAAGTGTCTGAAACATTAAAGATTGTAAAATAGTAGGGCAGCACTTCAGCGTGATATCTTCCTCAGAACCAAAGAAAGTGAAAAAGGAAGCCAGGCAGACGAACAATCCCATAGAGACATCTTTTAATGCCTTTTCCCCAGAAAGTATGCAGAGCAGAATATCCCCTTTAAATTACATGAGTTGGGAGTGTAAGTGTAAGCATAGATTCTGGCACTTTTCATGGTGCTTGCTTGCTTGTTCAACCACCCACCAGAAGTGCTGTATTGTATGGGTAAAATTGCCTTGCTATCCTCATACTTCTTTGTCTCTGTGGCTCAAGTCCTCCACAGTGTTCCAAACTGGTAAATGAGCAGGCAAGTTAAATAAGTCCATTTCAATGCTCCAGCACTTATCTAGTTTTCTTATCTTTCCCTCTCCCTTGCTTTTGTGAAGAGAGAAAATTCAGAACAACAACGGGCATTAGGGACTGCAGCACATTTTAGTCTGAGCTTTGCAGGGGTGTAAAAGACACTACAGAAAGCACTTAGAGTAGAAACCATCTTTTTGGGAAAGGAGGGTTGTTAGGGCCCCTAGACAGTATCAAAACACAAATATTTAAAATAATAGAGAGCAAGCAAAAAAAGTTTTACTAGAGAAAAAACATGCCAGAGGAATGAAAATAAGCATACAGGAGATGAAATACAAATGATAGCAAAAAATAAAATTATTGAAAAGGGGGCAAGAGTAACAGGGTAAGAATATGAAACAGAGCATAGAGAATTACAGAAATTCATAGGAGAAAAGCGATGAAAAGGATGGAGATAGAGGAGGGAGAGAAACCCTGCAGCTTCTAGAAGTGTATATAAAAATAGTAATAGAAAAAAAAGGATTTTTTATTAAAAAAGAGAGAGAGAAAGCAAGCTTTTAATTACATGAAACAATCATAACTCAATTGTTCAATTTATGATGTTTACCAGAAGAGGTAGCATTTTACATAAATTGTGAAAGTGATCTCACACATTTTGGTTACATATTGCAAGACTGTGATATGACATGAAAAGTCTATTGAGAAACCACTTACTAAAGGTACCCTGAATTCCCCTTATGAGTCACAGAAAGTATCAAGCATGGGCATTCAAACTTTGTGACTGCGATGGCCATTATGACAAGCTACCGACCGTTGTACCAATGTGTACATAAGAGTGTTTTAACCAAAAGGTAAACGAGTGTAATCACAATACTTGATTGTTCTTGTATCCTTCTATTCAGTGAGGAAAATTAAGGAATTGTAGTTTGAGTACATTAACAACAAAACCAGGCTGTTCATCAACTTTGTCCTCAACTTTCAGATACCGGAAGAGGGTGGTCATGAGCCATGTTTCAAGACTCCATAAGCAATGTATTTCCCCCAGTTTCAAAGTTCCACCTGTTCAAAACAAATCCAGCACATCTGAAGTGAGTATCTGCACACAGTTCCTCACATCAGATAAGGGATAATACAAATTAAGGAGGGTGCAGAATTGGGAGAAGCAAGAGAGATCCGGGAAAAGCTTACTTCTGCCTACAGCCAAATTTCTGGGGTATTGCCTGCTACCCACAGGCTAATCCCAATGTCTTTCAGAGGCATCAAAAACAGACAGACCAAAAGCATGCTTAAACAGAGGTCACTGGCCAGCAATCATGGCAGTAGCATCTTAGGAGAGCAACCCACTCTCCTGGATCTGCTTCAGAATCTGATACTATTTGACACCCATTGTGCACAGCAGGATAGGCATAAGCATTAGCTATGGCCGTGCAGCTTTATTATAACTTTACACAACAAAACAAACAAGATTTACTCCCGCCACCTTTCACTGTTGCCAGGACAAGCGGACAACAACCGCATGCTTGTCATTACCTTGGATCACCCTTTCAGTGCTCAAATCCAGAGCACATTATATTTGAATTAAAAAAAAAAAATACTAGGGAGAGCGTGGAGGAGGAGAGGACATGTCATAAAAAGGTTTGTTTCTTTATGTGAATATGGAGAAGATTGGCAGAGTGCTGTTTTTCAAATCACTAATGGGTCCGATACTGTTTCCAAAGAAGATTTATGTTAAAAAGATAACTTTCCTCACTTTTTCGTTTTCATCTCTGCTCCTTGTCTCTGTCCGACATTTCATTCTCGGAAGGAGAAAGAGCTGCTCATCTCTGTGGCAGGAAAGAACAATCTTAGATTTATAACTTGCTAGGAACCCATCACTGTGATAGAGCAATCTTTCCACCAGACATCTCTCCATTACTGAAGCTGATGCCTCCTTGCCCTGATGCCACTTCTGGACTGATCTGTCAGTCCCCACAGGGGGGCTAACAGCAGCACCTACCCACACACACATTTTTCACCTTTATCTCAGCAAGCTTTGCAGTTCTTCTTAAACTGTTAAAATATACTTTCACTAGACTTATTTTTTAACATATGTATTTGATTGTAATAACATATGTTTAGCAATACATCTTATGCTGACTTTATTTTCCTTCTGATTACCAAGTTTCTTTAGTTTTTATTAAAAGAAATAAGGATGAAGGCTTCACTACCACTGTACTAACAGACCCGACTGAGAAAATGGGATAGTTAATAAAATAAATTTGATGTATGTGACCACAGCTGGTTTGGGAGCATCTTTTTCTGTAGGACTAATTTATGTTTAGCTATTACTTGTGTTTTGGTTTGTGATTTTGATTAGCCACTAAAATGAGCTTTCTTTATTGCTTTATGCTAAACTGCTTAAAGGCAAAAAAAAAAACCTTAACAAAAACAAAACCTTGTTACTTTATTACCTTCTCAGATTCAAGAACAGTTATCACCATAGGATGCAACTCTTTAGGTTGCTAAGCGCCCTCAAACTACTACAGGCCTCCATGGGAGTAGAAAGTACTCAGTACCTTGCATGATTTGAAACCAAAAATAGCCAAAAGAAGGCAGCTTTGCCCCATTTTCATGCCAATGAACATGCTGCTCATAAGCCAGTTACTTTAAATGTGTCAGTTGTTCTCTCTGTCCACCTTCAAATCCTGCCTCAAAACTAACATAACATCTTCCATGAAATCTTTCTTCACTGATCTCACCTGCGGACCTTCCTATAACTTAATTCAGGTCCTGTGTAAGGCAGTTGTCCGACTTAAGATTCAAGAGAGAATTCTGTTTTCTAAGGTGCTCCGGACAGCACCAGGTACAATTATAGTGCTACATAAATTATGCCCACAGTAATAATTTTCATTTCCTTTTTTTCCCCTGCCAGTGGGCCTTGAACTCAAAATTCATGTATTTATAAAATCAAACTAAGAAAACACAAATTCAGGACAAGACAAAAAAAACAAAAAAAACCCATGCAGACGAGAGAAGCAGATTCCTTGGTGAGTCACATGTTTATACATAGGTCCCTTAGCATTCCTGAACAAAAAGCCTTAAAATCCATTATTTACCTCTTCTGTCAAAAATGGTTTAGACCTCTATTTTCTATGGCTCTTGAGATTTTAAATTTGAATCTCACAAGGCCTTTATGAAGGTCTTTGAGAAAGTCTTGTATTTTATCAAAAATATGACAATCAATGCATAAAAAACTGATTTCAACAATAAATGGGGGGATTTATTAATCAAGAGAAACATAGAGAGGAGTCCAAAAAAGATTCTGTAGATTCAACTTCATTCAAATAATTATTTTAAACGTCTAAAAAGACTAACTACAGTAAACGAATAGGCTACAGAAAAGATTTTCACAAGCAACTAGTGATTTTAGGCGCCCAAGAAGAGACATCAGAGGCACTCTCTGAAAAACTCTGTCCCTTATTGGTGCCAATTGGGAAACCCAAAATCACTAGTCACTTTTGCTTTCCATTAGCAAAAGTGAGAAGAACCTCCCTATTATTTGGAATTCAATTTTCGAAAATATTTTTCCAGTCATAACCGAAAAAAATTTCAATCCCATTTCTACCATCTTTGATGTATTAAAAAGAAAAAAAATCTCACTACCACCACAAAAATAATATCTCACAAATGTATATTTTGAAAGTGTTTTTTAACACAAACAAATTCTATGACCATGCATAAACATTTTACATCACGGGAACATAAAGAGCATTTGGAAAACAAATGTCATTATCCTGAGGGAAGCTCCCGCTGGGTGGTCATAACTGCATTTGTCAAACCTGCCCTTTGTTCAAACTACAGGGAAACTCTACTTTACAGCTTCACTAAAGATAAGCAAGTTAATCACCTGATTTAAAGGTAGGCTGCGCTTTATATTATCTCAGAAGTAAACTGACAGCAGTAAGGCTTTTACAGTGACAATGTTATGATCAATGCTGCAGTTTCAGGTGTTAATGCTTCATTTACCTTTAAAAGCAGATGTAATAACCCAGAAAGATCAATATTATAAGCCCTTTATTCAGTGTTAAATTACTGTGAATTCACTGCATTAATATATTGCAGAATTTCATCAGTAACATTAACGGCAGTCTCAAAATACGTTAATACAAACCAGCATATTCTAGTTTCCTTTACTATGACCTTTTAACCCTTGCAAAATGTGGTGATGAACTGCAAGAGTAATTTAGGAGGATTCTGACAACATTGCTAGAATGAAAATAAACAAACAATGAGCTATTTGGGAGAAATGGATGGGTCAAGAAATTGGTAGTAGAATATGGAGCCCTTCACCTCTAGATTGCCGGTTTAAATGCAACCCAGATGAACAGAGATCAAGAGCTGTTACCACATGATAGCTAGTTTAGCAATGCTCAGGATACACTGCAGGAAAGTTTAAGGTCAATATTCCAGTCTTCTTTGCTTTTGAACAAAGGATAGTTATGAAACGAAATGCAAAGTAAATGAAGGAGGAAAACGGAATAGGTGAAGAGTATAAAGTCTACTACTTCCATATTTTTCAAATATTTGCCTTTAGTTAGCAGGAAAAAGTACCAGATGCTGTCCTATCCTGTTGAAAGCTCTGGATTATTATTAGTTAGAATATATAAGACTAAATGTTTCACCACAAAGCACAGAACAGTAAAGCTGGCATCTATTTTCCACCCCCAGGTGTTCTGTGACAGTGCAATGAGAACTATGCAGTGGATACCACTGGTGGGGAACCAGGCAACTTGGAAGGAATAGAAATCCAAGCCAGGCAGCAGCTTTTCTGGTTTGCATCACTTTTTAGTATGTGTCACAGCCTTCCAAAGTCAAAGCTAATCCTCATAATTATACACCCACTACAGCACTGCTCTCATTGCCAAATAATCTTATCAGGATTTACATTTGCTAGTTTTGTTTAAAGAACAAGGTTAATTATTTTTAAAAGTCTCTTTATTAGTTTCCAATATAAAACTCAGTTACCTAACCATGTCAACAGAATTCAGCAAAGAAAACATTTGGTGAATATTAAAAAGTAGAAAACATCTTATAGTTTGACTAATTTGATGCTCATATTGTGCACAGGAAGGGCCACTCATTCATTATGCCCTGAAAACTATTATTATATCTGGTTTCAGAGTAGCAGCCGTGTTAGTCTGTATTCACAAAAAGAAAAGGAGTACTTGTGGCACCTTACAGACTAACCAATTTATTTGAGCATAAGCTTTCGTGAGCTACAGCTCACTTCATCGGATGCATCTGATGAAGTGAGCTGTAGCTCACGAAAGCTTATGCTCAAATAAATTGGTTAGTCTGTAAGGTGCCACAAGTGCTCCTTTTCTTATTATATCTGGATTGCTCTTTTACCTAAGTACAGATACAATCAGAGTGAAGCAGTGAGTAATTTTATTAAAGTAAACACAAGCCAAATGTAGCATTTTCATTATGTAAATGCTGTTTCAGTCCTTTAATAAATTTATTTTTTAGCAACATTATAAGTATTTTCACAGACATATATGGTATATTTTCAAAATTTAAAAGCAGGTTCTATAACCATAAAAAGCTTTTGTTAGTCATGATGGACATTGATCATTTTACATTAGAAAAGCCTGGTTAGTAACTGACATTATTTTATGCACCTAAAGTTTTCCGAAGTAGGGAATAAAATTATAATATCCAGTCTGGCAGCCAACATAGTACAGTAGTAGGCTTCTTCCTAACCACTAGTCACTGATTCATTCATTCACTCATTTTGGTGTCACTCACTCCAACATTTCCTACTGATTGCCCGATATCTGCAAAGAAACACTGTTTTGCATGTTGACTTTGCTGAATTTCCTCATTTAGGAAAGAAAAAAAAGAGACAACAGTTCTGGCCTGCTGGAACAGGTTCTCTTCTAAGATGGATGAGCAACGTCTGATAGCAAATTCAAAGCTAAACAGTGTGGTGGGAGTTATCCAATTCCCAAATCCAGTAGAAGAACATACTAATATAGCTATGACACAAATACACAATACAGGAGAGCCTACCTCCTCCAAAGAGTGTCATGAAAAGTCACACAAAGTGGTTTCAATTTTGTAAAAATGCACATACTAAAAACACATTTCTGTTTATACAGTTGTAGTTATTCTTTAATGAAGCTGAAAGGCAGAAGAGCTGGTATGATTAGCATTAGCCAGGTCACTCGAAAGCAGTATTCACCACAACTCACATGCAACTCACAAGATCATTTAAAGAACATAACTTACAATCATTTTTTTTATTTTAACCAAAAAGATAAAATCTTCATGCTCTAGGAAGTTGAAGATGAATTCTGCCAATTTGCGTATATTCTTCCTCATCCCAATTATAAAAATCACCAGTCAATTAGAAACTTTTATCAGTTCAAGGAATCCCACAAGTGGAATTATTAATAAAGTTTCTGCATTAAGGATCTGATCTAAAGTGTATTAAAATCAATGGAAAAACTCCTATTGATTTCAATGGACATTTGATCAGGCCCTTATGCAGCATCTTCTGAGGATCTCAGTGCATTTTACAAACATCAAGACTCTAGGTGGTATAAAGCATATGTATGGTTGTTACATATAGTAAGGAAAGAATATCTGAAAATAATTATGTGACGTGTTTGCAAATTTTTACTATTTACTGATGTCTAGGTAAGTCAGATAACATACACAGATTACAGCAGCATCACTGGCTGGAGTAGTTTATTGAATTTTAATTGCCATATATGAGGTTAAAAAAAAATTCTTCCTGGACTTAATCTCTTCTTTGGAATGAGCATAACAAAAGGAAAAACTTCTACACTACTGATATTTATGATGATAATGAAGAGATTTCCAGTTATTTCTGATTAAGACATTCCTGGTGTGTATAGTAACAGATTCATTTACTTCCTACTTCAGTTAACTTTAAAATTAATTATCCCTCAAGGAAAATATTTACCTCAGCATCACCTCAGATCAATAAATCTTCTTCAGAGATCCTGGAAACACACAGGGTGCCACCAATGGACACTACAGAAGATGATGATGCAGTGTCCTGCCTCCTCTGAACCTGGCCAGCTTTGCCCTCCTTATGCTGACTTTGCAGAGGCCAGTGCCAGCAGTGATTGGACACTACTTCTAACTAGTCTTTGTAATTTGAGGGGCACGAAGACCACATTTTGTTCAGCACTTACTCAGGGGCAAAAACGGCCACATTTCTTGTGCCCTTTTGCAGTCATATAAGAACTGTATAATTTGTCCCATGAAGTGCAATCCCTAATTTGTGCAATGACACTAAAATAGTAAAACCTAGATTGGAAATTACAGAGCATGCTTTTATTCCAGGAACCTAAAACTATGTATCATCACTGGCAAAACAAAAGTTGGGGGGGCAAATATTTGGGAAAAATATTTCAGCATCTAATAGGAAATGTGGGTCAGGGGAAAACCCCCAGTGGCAACGGGAAATGCTTAGGTACCAATGCAAATAAAGAAAGGAGGATTGCCCTCCATACTGCCAAAATAAAGAGGTACGCTTTCTCTCTTGGCTTTGCTAATTAACTAGCAGTGTAGCCACTACTACTCATGCACATTTATCTGAAGAATTTGGGCCAAATTCTACAGTCCTTACTCATGCAAAACTCCCACTTTGTGTTAATGGACTATGTCGGTATGGAATTTGTCCCCAAAGTATTTAGCATTTTCATAACCCTAGTCAGACAATAGTCTCTCTTAAAATAATGTAAAACAATCAAATTTTAGTTTTTATATTGGTTATTCCTTTTGACTTTTTTAATTCAAATACTGTTTGTTTGGGGAACAGGGTTAAACACAAATCTTCAGCATAAATAGAACAAAGATACCGAAAATACACACCCTCACCCTCACGCAAACCAAGGCCTACACAGATGTACATACTAGACATAATGCTTCTATCTCCTATGGTTCTAAACATACTTATCAAAGTTCACACACATTCACAGTCAAAAACAACCTGGTGATTTCATGAAAAATTCTGACCCTTCTTCACCAGCATATTTTGTGGGGTTTTTTGCAAACACTGTCTTACATGAAAAATGTATACAAGTAATGAAATTCCAGACTGAGGCTTTAATCTTCAGTCACTTCTATAACAGGGGTAGATCAGAGAGTATAATTTGCCCTTATCATACTGCTCATCTCCTGTGTTGACAAAATAAATCCTCTTGTTAGTTTTTCTGAGACAAATGTGAACCCAACCTGATACAACAATTTATTTTTTCAGCTGTGTAACAACACTTTAAAACCAGGTGCTTCTGAAGCTGCGTTATCAAATTTGGGGAAATTTTTGTATTGCTATCAACAAGCTAACATGTTTTTAAAAATAAATTTTGTTTTAGGTAAAGTTCTAGCTTTTTTCAGGCCCATTAAATTCTATACATTAACTTCTCAACATTTCCCAAAGATAGAAATATTCAACTACTTAAGGTCCCCCTTTTGGTTAAGTTCAAAATAGGGATATTGTACACTTTTAAGCAAAATATTGATATAGTTTCACAATGAAGTGAAAAGCAATAATGCATGTTAAATATTTGGGTTTTTTCTTAAAATTGGTCATTAGTATTTTCTATTCATAACATGTTTGTGGTTTGGGGGGGGGGGTGGCATGTGCTTTCTTCTTTTCATCTCTGCATATTCATCAGTTAAAAACAATTTTAGACCCCAGTCTCTTTGCATTGTGTTTTAGTACTTGCTAGCACTGGAATTTTGCACCATAGCTGTAGATTTATAGCCCTCATTTAGCCATCACGCTATTCAAAACCCCGACTTTAAATATCCGCCACATAGATATGAGTAACAAAAAGAGACAGAGTATAGCTATTGTGCCTTCAAAGAAAAGCAATAAACCATTCTGCTTGCTCTCCTTCATGTTCTTTAATTCATTTCATTTCATTTTAACTACCCAGAACAATTTCACCAGCCATTAGCCTGGAATGAAACCTTACAAAGGCTGATTGTTGTTATAAAGATGGGTCCCAGCACTCCCTCCCTCTCCTTTTCATAAGTTTTAGGACAAATAGCCTTCCTCATAGCTTCGGCTTTGTTTTCTAAAGCTTGGTTTCTTGTGAAGCAAAGGACAGACAAACTGCTTCAGATCGACACTCAAAAGATTCCAAAATAATATCCACTCAGTTGTTTTGACTCACAGTTTGTAAACTGAGATCCTGTTAGGAGGAAAGAGACAACAAAGGAAGAAACTCTTGAGTTATTTCTAAACAAGATGCTTCACAAACCCTCTCAAAATGGAAACATCAGTCCCCATGACTTCAAATCCTGGAGAGTTTGATGCCTTTTTAAATAATTACATTGGTTTTTATAGTCCCATAATTTAGGAGACTATATTTTAATGAACTTTTTTAGAATACATATATGGTTCTATAAAGAGATAAACCTTCATGGGTGTCATTCCTAATACTTTACAGTCCAATACAAAATCACCAAGAATTCTGTTTCTACTGTATGTATATTTTTAAACCAGATTCAAGAAAACACTGAGAAATCCTATTTTGTTTTCATTTTAAAAGAGTCCACTGACTTGGTACAGCATCCCTTAGAGTTTATCCTTTTAATAAAAAGCTTGTGAAACAGGGAGTTCATTCTAAAATCCATTAATGTGTTGTTACTGCCTTTCCTAAGCCCTGGTCTACACTACGACTTTAGGTCGAATTTAGCAGCGTTAAATCGATGTAAACCTGCACCCGTCCACACCATGAAGCCCTTTTTTTCGACTTAAAGGGCTCTTAAAATCGATTTCCTTACTTCACCCCTGACAAGTGGATTAGCGCTTAAATCAGCCTTGCCGGGTCGAATTTGGGGTACTGTGGACACAATTTGACGGTACTGGCCTCCGGGAGCTATCCCAGAGTGCTCCATTGTGACCGCTCTGGACAGCACTCTCAACTCAGATGCACTGGCCAGGTAGACAGGAAAAGAACTGCGAACTTTTGAATCTCATTTCCGGAGACTGTGGGAACTGTGGGATAGCTACCCACAGTGCAACACTCCGGAAGTCGATGCTTGCCTCGGTACTGTGGAAGCACTCCGCCGAGTTAATGCACTTAATGCACTTAGAGCATTTTCTGTGGGGACACACACACTCGAATATATAAAAACGATTTCTAAAAAACCGACTTCTATAAATTCGACCTAATTTCGTAGTGTAGACATACCCTAACAGAGGTTATTTACAATTCATTAGATTGATTTGAAATTTAGGCCCTGAGTTTGTAAAGACTTACACGTCCTAAAATTTATCCACACTATCTGTTAGCAAACTGTTCACAACCCTGATCTTCAAATTTTTTTTATTTATTTACCCAATAGATTGAACAAATCAGTTTCAGACTATAGGCTGTCAACAGACTGGTCAACTATTCCCTACTTGTTTCATATGTTGAGTAGCTGGTATTGTTTCTGTTCCCTGATTAAAAGGTTTCATTTGTCCAAACAGCAAAAAGTTAACACCTTATTTCTAGTACCAATCTGATTTTGTGTTAATAGTTGTGAAACTTTCAAGGTTTACAAACATCTTTGCAAATATCCACCTTTTATTCAAATAGTCACAAGCAATACGACCCCATAGATCAGAGTGAACAGAACTCTGTATTTTTATTCATTAATATATTCACATATAGGTTATGGAGTTGAGGGGTGGGGATTGTGTAGAGGTGGGGACTTGACTAGTGTCTATGTTTCATCATTTCACACTCAGAGCAACAGCTTAGAAAAAATCCAAAGCAACAATCTGAGCTGACTTTTCAAGTAGGGACAAAAACCTTGGAAGGCAATCTCATGCTCAGTGTTGAGAGTCTCCATAAACAGAGCTGCATTGTCCCAGATGAGTTGTTATTTGTGATGCTAATAATCAGGGCATTTAAAAGACTTTCACTAAGAAAACTGCATATTTTACCATTCACTCCTGAACTATGTAAATCAGTTCCACATGAAATCATAATTTCAGATATTTGATTGGTATGACAGAATAATGAATAAGGGGAAATAGCAGTATGATGAACTTTCTTCTCAGATTACATGAAATGATAGAAGTCAGTCAATAAAGAAAATATTTGAATAAACACTCCTTCTTCTACTATTTGTCTTTAAGTACATATATTCTTCAAATATTGTAAAAATATTACCCAAACAGAATTAAAGAACTTCTATTTACTTCCAATTACATTCTGCATACATTTTCATTCCAATGATAAGTACTATTTGCCATCTCATTTTTTTAAAGCTCTTGAACATTATTAAATTGAAACTAAATCAAAACATAATGCTTGGAATTCCTTAAAGATGATTACCTGGGATTTCTAAATAGTTTGGACTTACACTGAAGCAGTATTGTTGATGCTTGAGAGCACGGTGGGCCTATTTCATAAAAAAAATTAGCTACTTAGTTGTGGCATATTGAATCCACAGAAGTTTTGTGTGCAAGTCAGCAACATACATGAAACCTATGAAAGAGAAAATGTGCAAGCTACACAGCAAAGAGATAGAGTAATATTGCATGTAAACATAATCAACAAGCAAATTCATTTGCTTTTTTTCTATGTCCGCTTAACACATCTGAACACAGTGTTCGGCACAGAATATTAATTACCCGTTATATACAAACATTTAAAAAGGTATAAAGTACCGTTAGTAACCAGAATCAAAATAAGGGCAAAGAAAACCACTACATGTTGATTTTCAAAGCAATGTATAGAAGATCCATGCACAAATGCACAGGTCCATGCACAATTCTTGTTTATTTCTACCTTCTTCACAGTGCTTAAAAATATACTCTCCAAAGAGCCAGCATGGGTTTTTGATGGAAAAACAGTCAAAGGATGAAAATGATAACAAGAGCCCAATCCTGCTCTCACTGATGACAATGGGACTTTTGCCTTTAATTTCAACAGGAGCAGGAGCAGGCCCCAAGACTAAACACAGACACATTCCAAACAGAGATAAAAGCTCTGTAGATATGAACAGAACCAAATACAGTAAAATTTGGTTACCAAAAGCAACAACTGCCCTTTGATAAATAAGGGGGGGGAGGGATAGCTTAGTGGTTTGAGCATTGGCCTGCTAAACCCAGGGTTGTGAGTTCAATCCTTGAGGGGGCCATTTAGGGATGTGGGGCAAAAATTGGGGATTGGTCCTGCTTTGAGCAGGAGGTTGGACTAGATGACCTCCTGAGGTCCCTTCCAACCCTGAGATTCTATTCTATGAATCACTTTATTTTGCCAGTATAGGATCAATGATCACAAGTTACACCACAGATGTTCTAGCTTCTGCAAAGATAATAGCATTTTTCTTCCCAATTTGAAGTCAAAGAACTGGGACTACTGCAATCCAATTCTTGGATGCTCTTGCACTTTCCCCCACAAAGATAAATTCTATAATCTTCTGAGAAGGAGGAAACATGGATAACACACTTTTCTTAGATATTCACTGAAAAAGCTACAGTATCCAAAGAACATAGGATCAGGTTTGGAAGTTTTGAAAATGGACATGACTCCCCCTATTAATTGCATGAATGGAAAATATATTAGTGGGATAGGGTATAATGTTAAGCATGATGTTAAATTAAATAAAATGTGGAGGGACATGGTGCATTCCTAGGAATCAAGTAACATCACACCTGATGATGTAATCTAACAAAATCATTGTGATTTGGACTGTCACTGGAAACTTGACACAATATAATGAGTAAACAGATGATAGTGCAGCAGGAACACCAAGACCCAACAAAGCCTCTGGGCCAAATTTTGCGCTCTCTTATGCTGATGTGAATCTGGAGTAACACAGCAGACTTCCAGATTTAGTCCAGTGATACTGAGAAAAGAATTCAGCCCTCTGTTTTTGGAGAGCACCCAGGACATTTTGGATGCTACCATAATGTATATAAATAATATTAATATCCTCAGGACTAGAAATCAGGACCTCATCCCTAATGCTAGAAGGAAAACTACCATAAGACTGGAGTCAGAGGAAATGAAGTAGTCAAGGTTTGGGGTCTTGGTATGACAAAAACTGAAGTTTCCTCAAGGTCACAGCTTGAAAAATAGATTATATACCAAACAAAAACATTCCATGGCTTTTAAGTTACATGAGTGAAAAGGTAACATAACAACAGGCACTGGGTTATTGTTTTTGGAGACAATATCAGTAGACATATTTTTAAAATAAATAACCTATGCTCACCCCTTCATTTCCACTCTTTTATTTGTTTAAATAGTAATATTTTTGCTTTGTATGTATACCATGCTTTGCAACCACAGTGACTTGTGCTGTGATGTCATCAGATCTCACAATTAAGTAGGGTAAGCACTTGGATACAAGGCCTCCACAGAGCACACAGATGCTGCAGAAGGTAGCACTGAAGATTTAGTAGATTTACTGAACCAGGGTCACACATAGTGTTAGGGAACAATCTATTACTGGACATGCCACTTTTCCGAGAGGTGGGGAAAATTAAGATTCTGTCTGTATCACTTTATTAAAGATTGCATGGCATTTTTAGCATAATATGGATTGAGGTTTTAATCCCATTGCTCTGGCTAAATTCCAATTCAGGTAATTGTCATTTTGCATACCTAAATTCTTCCTTCTCTTTGAACTGGATATGGTACTCTTCACTTCCTGTCTTAAATCTTGGTGCAGGTAGCCTTGCCATGATATACCACTTTATATTGCAGTGTGTAAAGGGATTGCTGCAACTCTCTCTGGGCTGAAACACAGCAACTGTTTAAGTTTGCACAGCACTGTGAAACCCTTCAAATATTATTATTAAATTTCAGGGTCTGAATCTCTTTGGCTCTAAGTACACTTCGTGGGTTTTAAATTTCTGTAGTAAGTATGCTGCACTAATTAATACAGATGTACTACAGTACTCTAACTTATATGTAATTGGCTGAGGAAGAGATATATTAATACTTTTTTGTTCCCCTGGCCTAAGACTTCATCATTCAACCACATAAAGTTAAAAAATCTACCTGTTCCTTTCCCCCATAGACTCCGTAGGGTACTATAACCAAATTTTAGGTATCCAGGAGAAGAATGCACAGGACCGTATGTCCAAATATTCAGAGATCATCCAGTAGGACATAATTAAATTGTCACGCACTGGTTGAGCTCTCCCTACTGGACACTGTCCAGGCTGCTTGGATCCCGACACTAGACCCAGGTGCTTTTAAAGCTTTCCTGAATCTGAGCAGAGTCCAGGCATTGCCTATAGCTCTGTGTTTCTAGACACACTCTTGAGGTGCATATTCTGTTTCTAGCATCCCCTTCTGAGAACAAAGAACCTATAGTCCAACTTCAAAGTCCCTTTGACTGTGCTGGTTCCTCCCAGACTCCGCAGTTGCTTAATCACTTCCTTTTCAAGAACTTCAACATTGTGCACCCTGTGGTTTACAGTTTACCTGTCCAGGGACACATGATAGTTGAAGAAAACAGACATGAGTTTTGAAAAACAATTACTCTTTAGAGAGCACAAGAGATAAGCAGATCAAACTAAAAATAAAAAGACACATATATGAAAATTCCCTGCCTCAGTTTCCTCACTCTTGGGATTTGGTCAGAGACTTCTACGGTGTTCATAATCTCCCTCATGCAGATCAAGGTTTCTCCTCCAAATGTATAGGGTCCTTTCCTCTCCTGCATCCAGCTTCATAGACTTATAGAATTAGAAAGGACCCTAGAGCCACCCCTTCCCCCAATCCAAAGCACAAGGACTGTGAAGTAAGAATACAGTAAGAGACAGCCATAAGAATACTCAGTTCATAAAAATCAAACAGGAATTCATAAATTATACATAGACAGATCTCTCAAATCGTCACAGGAATATATACACCTGAATCTAATAGAAAGGAAAATGGAAATATTTTATAAATAAAATAATAAATGATTATATACATATATACACAGTCTCACCCCTCTTTGAAACTGCTAGATGTTGCCCTTGGTTTAGTAATGCTCCAGACCAGGGGCCATCTGACTCATAGGTATAACCAGCATTGTGTCATACAGTAACCAGAATTATAGTCATTACACAAGCTGATCTCTAACATTTTTATTTCAGACTTTTTCTTTAATTAAATTCTGTGCCTTTATCCAGCATGGCAGAAAGAGGTCTCATTGCATATGGAGCCACAAGCATTTGACATACAAAGGAAACAAACAGCTGTTTGCAAACAACCACTCTATATTTTTTTTTCAAAACAAATTTTACAGTATTTCCATGATTTGGTTGAGTCCCTTGTAATTTTCAGAAGTCCAGAATATTGCATCCTTCGTTAGGTTTGCCACAAAGCTGTAATATCTCCTCTCCCATGTAAGTATCATGGGGCTCTCTCTTTTCGTTAAAGGTACGTAGTCCAAAGCAGATACACTAATTCATACCCTAGTTTGAATTTCCTTTATTGATAATATGGCCACTGAACAGTTATTTAATAAGATACTGGTTTTCAGAAGTTTAACTTTCATTACTAATGCTATTGGTAAATCCAGACAGCAAAGAGCTTAGGTATTAAAAGCTCATCATAAAGGGCCATGTGGTCGCTTGTTTTTTGTCAAGATCCAAATTTTTTGCTCAAGGTCCAGAGAAAAAAATAATAAAAAAAAGTAACAACAATAATGATAATAAGAAGTAAATAAAAAGATTTTGGGATTCATTCAAAACCATCTGGTAGTCCAGTTTTGGCCCACAGTCCGCCTATTGACTACCCGTGACCTAGGTATTATAAGCTAATCATAAAGGGCCAGATTGTTGTCCCATTTCAATGGCCACAAAAAGGTTTAAGGGGGCATAATGCCCCATCCTCCTCCCTTCCACCAGCACTACCAGCACTATGAGTAGCACTATGGAGAATAAAGAGCAGTCTCTGCACAAGTGGGCAATATGAGGTGGAGAGTGGGCAGAGTCTTGGCTCTGCACCCAGCCCAATGGTTAGCACAGCCATATTGGAGCACCAACTGAAGAAAACTTTAAAATAAGAATTTTCTGTCCACCAACTACATAATTATGTGATAGGAAAACATTTCTCTCTCTCGTTACACACACACACACACACACACACACACACATTCTAAAATTAGTACTAAAGGGCCATTTTTCCACCTCTGTTACCATGGGAAGCAGAGATGAAAATACAGAAGACTGCTGGAGGGCAGAGAGATAATGGGGAGTGGTGAATCTGTGGCATCATTTCCCAGTTCACCCCAGCCCCACAGAAGCATTATAAACTTAGCAGTGTCCCTTTATCTAACAAAAATTAAAAAAGGCAACATTGGTTTCTATACATCAAAATATTACACAAAGAGGTTACTCACCCTGTGCAGTAACTGTGCTTCTTCAAGGTGTGTCCCCCTATGGGTGCTCCACTTCATGTGTGTGGGTGCCCCATGCACCTTTGATGTGAGATTTTCATTAGCAGTTGTCTACTCAGCCCACATCTGCATCCTAGACATCCTTGTGCCCCTCACCAAGGCTATATAATGCTGCGCAGGCAAACCACCCTCTGTTCCTTCTTCACCACAGAGTCTCACAAGAAACTCCAAAGCAGAAGGGAAGAAGGGCAGGTGATGGAGCACCCATAAAGACATGCATTTCAAAGAACCATAGTTACTCCACAGGGTGCATAACCCCTTCTTCAAATAGTGCCCCTATGGTGGCTCTATGCACTTCAGGTGACTCCCAAGCATTTCCCCCAGTAGGAGGAAGGAGTTTTGGAATCTAGTCCATAACTGAGGAAAGAACTGCATTGCCCACTGCCTCATCCAAACTAGAGATATCAATTAGGGTGTAGTGTCTGGAGAAGGTATGTACCTAGGACCATGTACCAGCGCTGCAGATCTCAGATACTAAGACATTTTTAAGTAGGACTGATGTAGACTGAGACCTCACAGAATGAGCTGACACACCAGGAAGACATAGAATGCTGGCAGCACCATAACAAGCAATAATACACCCGAAGATCGATTTTGACAATCTCTGAGTAGAAATAGCAGATCCTTTAGATCTATCCACAAATGGAACAGTCTAGAAGATTTTCTGAATGATTTAGTCCTGTCAAGATAGAAAGCTAGTGTCCTCCTGACATCTAGAATGTGAAAAGCAGCCTCCAAAGTGGAATTATGTGGTTTCCAGGGGAAAAAACAGTAGATAAATAGTAAGATTCAGATGAAACAGATGATACTTGTCCTTGTAGAATATTGTGAAAGGAAGACCTGCCATTAAGGCCCAATTTCCCCCACCCTTCGGGCTGATGCAATAGCCATTAAAAAGACTGTCTTCATAGATAAGTTCAATAATGAGCAGGTTGCCACTGATTCTAAAAGAGGCTTCATGGGATTTCTAAGAATCAAGTTGAGGCCCCAAACTGGATGGGGGACTTTCACCTAATAAACATTTTTTCCCAATCCTTTCATGATCCTTATAGTTATAGAATGAGCAACAGCAAGAACCCCTCAATCATGGAATAAAAAGATGTGAAGGCAGCTAAATGAATTTTGAAAAAACTGATAACCACATTTTCTCCAGAACCAGTAGACGCTGGCCAGATTTGGGAACAACTTTTTGGAGGGTCACACCAACGACAACATCTTTCCCATTTGTGAAAGTACTTCTGGTAGATTCTTTCCTATCGTTTAATAATATCTTCTGTAGCTCTGCACAATAAGTTGACTCTAACCCAACGAACCATTCAGGAGCTCTGCCTTGAGGCAGAGAGTTGTCAGACTGGGATGTAGCAGTTGACCAATATCCTGCAAGAGGAGCGGAGGAACGACTGGAAGATTGCGGGGTGAAGTAGGTAAGGAAACCATGACTGCCTCAATTATGTCGGGGCTATTAGGATAACTTTGGCTTTGTCCTGTCTGATCTTGTTCACCACCCTGAGAATAAGAGACATTGAGGGAAATGCACAAAATAGTTTCTCTATCCAAGGGAAGAGGAAGTCATCCCCCAGTGAATTACAGCCTAAGACTTTCCCTGAACAGAAGAGGTAGCGTTTTTTATTTGAAGCTGTGACAAAGAGGTCCACTTCTGGGAACCCCCAAGTTCAAAATATGTCAATAAAAAAATCTGAGAGTCCAACTCCCATTCATAGCCTTGGGAAAAAGGCCTGCTGAGAGCATGATCTGTGACATTTGCCTGCCAGAGAGATAGATTGCCAAAAATCCCTATGCAATGCCTTATATACCAGTTCCTTTACTTTAATGCTTCAGCACAAAGGGAAGGGGAACTTGCCCCTCTCTGCTGGTTGATGTCAGACATGCAGGCCACATTGCCTATCATGATTCTGATAGACTTGTTATTGATGAGAGGCAGAAAATGAAGGTAGGGATTTCTGATTGCCCTGAGCTCCAACAGATTGATGTGGAGGGTGGTTTCTTGGGGCAACCATCTGCCTGCACTGTATGAGCCTTGAGATATGAGCTCCCAACAGAGATGAATCTGTTGAAACAGTTACTATTGGCACTTGTTGGAGGAAAGGAACTCCTACGCCTACATTGTGATGATCCTTCAACCAGTCTAGAGAGTGTTTTGCTTCTCAGGGGACTGACACTTGTTTGTCTAAGCTGTGTTTGCTTGGTAAATAGATGGTTCTGAGACATCCCTAGAGACAGCAAAGGCATAATCTTGCATGATCTGTCACAAAAGTGCAAGACACCATGTCACCCAAAAACTGAATACAGTTTGAAGATAGTTTCTGACTGAGGTCTTGGAGCTCATCTGACTTGTCCTGACAGGGTTTAACAGTGCTAAGAATCTGTCTGTGGGAAGAAAATCCAGGGATCCTCCTATAAACTGTATATTCTATACAGGAATCAGTGTGGATTTCCTCACATTCAATTGAGGGCCCAAGCCCAAAAATAAGGCAAACATGTGGCAGACTGCACCTCCTTGTATGACCAACCCTTGAACAGCCAAGTGTCAAGGTACCGAAATGCTACAATTGCCTGTCGACACAGGTAGGCGGCCACTACCTCCAGAACCTTTGAGAATACCCTCGAGCCAATGAGAGGCCGAAGAGACACACTCAGTATTGAAACGGATCTTGCCCTATAACGAAATGCTGATATCTTCTGTGGGACAGGTGAATCACTATATGGAAGTATGCATCTTGAAGACTGATGTCCATAAGCCAACCCTCTGAATTAGGGCTGTCGATTAATCGCAGTTAACTCATGCGATAAAGTAAAAAAAATTAAAATCACAATTAATCACACTTTTAATCACACTGTTAAACAATAGAATACCAATTTAAATTTATTATATTTTTGGATGTTTTTCTGCATTTTCAAATATATTGATTTTAATTAATACACAGAATACAAAGTGTACAGAGCTCACTTTATATTATTTTTATTACAAATATTTGCACTCTAAAAATGATAAAGAAATAGTTTTTTCAATTCACCTCATAGAAGTACTGGAGTGCACTCTCTTAATCGTGAAAGTGCAACTTACAAATGTACATTTTTTTTGTTTCCTAAAAACAAAAAACAAACAATGTAAAACTTCTAAGCCTACAAGTCCACTCAGTCCTACTTCTTGTTCAGCCAATCACTAAGACAAAAAAGTTTGTTTACATTTACATGACATAACGCTGCCTGCTTCTTATTTACAATGTCACCTGAAAGTGAGAACACGCATTTGCATGGCACTTTTGTAGCCATCATTACAAAGTATTTACGTGCCAGATATGCTACACATTTGTATGCCCCTTTGTGCTTCAGCCACCACTCCAGAGGACACACTTCTATGCTGATGATGCTCATGAAAAAAATGCGTTAATTAAATCTGTGACTGAACTCCAGGCCTGCCGACAGAAATTCTGGGCCACAGGGCTGTCCGGAGGGAGGGCGGGGCCCGAGGCAGAAGTGATGAATAAGGAACTTCCAGGATCACCCGTCACTCCTAGGCGTGCGAGACCACTATGGGGGTCTGTGCTTTGTGGGGCCCCACAGGCTGACAGGATTGGCCAGCACAGTCACGCGCGCCTAGGAGCCCTGCAGCCCACCCAGGCGATTTTAAAAGGCCTGGGGCTACCACGGCATACCACGGGGCTACCATAGCCTGGGCCCCTAGGCAATTGCCCCCCTTGTCAATGGACCTGCAGAACTCCTTGGGGAAGAACTGTATGTCTCCTGCTCTGTTTTACCCACATTCTGCCATATATTTCATGTTATTTCTGCACTAAGTGCCATGCATATTTTTGGCACTATACAAATAATATTCCATATTTACACAAACATACTTAAACACATATATAAATTTCCATGATTGCATATATAAGACACCTTGAAATTTGTACATATGTATTGTTGAGGAAGATTTTTTTTCTTAAGGAATAAAAAGGGGAAATACAGATAATTTAAAGTTACAGGAAAAGTTAAGAGAAGACTTAAGATCAAATACCATGCTGCATTGCTATACTAATTTTGTTAACTAACCTGGTTAATGTTGGGTTTCAGAGTAGCAGTCATGTTAGTCTGTATTCGCAAAAAGAAAAGGAGTACTTGTGGCACCCTAGAGACTAACAAATTTATTTGAGCATAAGCTTTCGTGAGCTACAGCTCACTTCTGTTACTCTTCTCTTTGTGGTAGTTTTTCCAACAAAAGTTATTGGACACCCAAACAATAAAAGTTCTTTTGTTAATGTTAATTGAATACCACATTTTAAATGTCACATTCACTTGCTTCTTGAATAATACTAACATTTAATCCCAGAATTTGGTTTGATTTGGGGATTTATCAACATGAGAGCTTTTAACAAGATTCTGAATGATTTGCATACATTATTTAGGGAAACTTGAAAATCTCTGAGTCTCAATACATTATTTGCTTTAAGTAACTGGCAAATTTTCAGTAACTTCAAATGTGATTGAATTATAACTTTATACATATAGGTGAAATTCTGATTTTGCTTTCAGTCATGAATTCCCATTGACCTCAGCTGAGTTGAGCATGTAAGGGAAGATTTTAGCCCATAATATTGGGCTTTTAAAAGCCTTATCTAGAAAAAATATTAATGATAATAGTGCTTTTTTATAACTGTGGTTATGACAAAGGACAGTTGTCTCCAAGAACTGTTTGACTTATTATTGCAGTGAATGCCTATAAAATATGGGAACATAACAGAATCAGACCTCTTCATGGAGAATAGCTGAACTGTTCCCAATATGGCTTGCCCCAGCCACTTTCAAACAACTTTCAGAGTACACCTGTGCAGTAATATGCCTGGATACCATTACACCTGGCAAGGTAATTCATGAGAACAGAATCAGTAATTATGAGGTAGAGGAGAAAAGGAGAACTGGGTTCTCATCTCCTTTGACCACACACTGTAGAAGTCATTAAGTCAATCTAATATATGACCAAGCACTGGAAGACAGCTGTTACAAGGATGCTACTAGCCTTTTTTCAGTATAATGCTGCGATATAAAGATTGTCCTGGGTAATTATTAGGAAGCTGAAAGGGAGCTAAATAGATTGTAGATTTGTGATCTTGTGTTACAATGAATCTGTTGCAGTTTTTCATTACAAATAGGGGATATGATTTTTCTTTTCTTTTTAAAGCTATTATATCTATTATCCTTCTAACCGAATATTGAATATAGGGATGTGAGATGTAGACATTCATTATTACACTTTATTACATGGAAATAGTGGTAATAAGTATATTTAGTTTGTTTAAAGTCCACACAAACAATATAACAAGCTACAATCCTTGTGTTATAAATAAATAGTAAATTTTCCACGCTTACTAATCAATTGTTGGAAAAAACTAAAATCAGTCATTCAAATGGTTGAAACTATGTTAGCACATAGGTGACAAGTAGTATGTGAAGACCTGATGTAGGGATTTTTCTTTTAAATTGAACTTTCAACTTTATTAGATACTGAAATATCATTCATTCAATTTTAAAATCTACATTGGTTTTACAAAAAAAAATCTGTAAAAATTATGATTATTTCACTCACAGCAGAATATTATCTAATATTCCTTTTAATTACAGTTGGTTAAAGGCAATATTTAAGTCATGAATACAGTCTAAAACAGTCAAATAGATGTTTAATTGTAACGCTATTCCTGGAGCTAAATACTGCATATTTTTATAAGAAGATATGTGTTATCTGAAAAGGGCTAAATGCTCCCCCTTCTACAGAAAAACCTACAGGAGGGTGGGAATTATTCAAATACTCCAAATACCCTCTAGGAATTAATGAAAAACACTCCTCTCATGAAGGAGAGATTTCTTTCTACAGAGAGGGACAAGACTACAGCCTTCAGACTCTGTGAAGCTGGAGGATCAACAGAAAAATCATGTCTCAAAACTGGCAGTCTAGCCATGGTTGCCAACGCTGACAACTTTATCATGAGTCTCATAATATTCACTACTTTTCCTAAAGCCCCTGTTCCTGGCTTCCTATAATTGCTGAGAAATCTCAGCCTTCATTAAACAAAAAAGGTGCATTTCTTACACTCATGGTTGTGAAGAAAAGCTTGACAGCATGACCCAAGAGGGAAAACCTCAATGCTCGAAAACTAGAGGGCAAATTAAAAAAAAAAAAGTAAAATCTGTTTTTAAAAAATGTCATAGTTTATAAGCCACTCTCATGATTTCTAGGGCCAGACTCATGATTTTTTCTGAAACCCTTGGAGTTGGCAATACTGCAACCTGCAGAAGGTCTGACGCTCCCAACTGCTCCTTAACTAATTAGTGAGCTACACTGCCAGAATCACAAAGAAAGAAAACGCTGCTCATTGCTCCCTTCCCAATGACAACATACTGTCAACCTTTATGAAACAGCAAAAGCCATGGAGCTGCAATAAGTACTAACTCACATGTGGATTTCCACTGGGGAGTATGCTACAGAGATTAGCTACTCTCTCATTCCTTCCTCCCACCTCCTCCTAATTCACAGTTCTGAATATGTGGCAATTCCATAGAGGTATTTCCTTACTCTTGGGAGGTAGCGAACAGGCTATGTAGCTGCCACTTCCCCTTCTATGAGTTGTGGATCCTTTTTGCCCCTTCCACACCATTCATGGGAAATACTATCTGAGCAGCAAAGTAATGTGGAAGGGCCTGAGGTCTAAAATGGGTTTGATTGAGGGGTGGCGAGGAGATTACTTTACACATCAGAGATTACATTGCACAGAGGGCCTAAATGAAAACTACTTGTCTTATGTTAGAAGCGTTGTCTGTTAAAAAATACAAGCAAATTTGCTTGAAAATACCATGTGCTATGGAGCATGTAGAGGAAAATGAGGTGACTTCTATCCACCTGACTCAATCCATGTCTTTTCCAGGCAAATCTTAAAGTCATTAAGAACACACATTGAAATATGCATCTTCTACAAAGCCTTGAGTCCAGATGCTTTCCTATTTAGCAGCAATTAAAGAGCAACTAAGCAGTAAACATTATCTACAAACCGGACAATATCTGTGTTATCTGCATCTAGCTCTGGTAAGTGCAGACAGAAATTACTGTGATTAATCCTGATGTTCCTGAGCCAGTACTGCACCCTGCAGAGTACAATACAGAGTAAAAAGTACAAAAGACAGCCGTATATATTTCCCATTTAAGTGCAGATAACAAAAAACAGGTTTACCCTATGGGAGAAACTAAAGTACCACATTCAAAGAAAGTATGTAATTTTAAAAAAAGAGAAAATGTGAAAAGAAATAGAATACAAAAGTCAGTAACATTCTGCCTAACCAAAGTGTTATGTCCAAAGTACCTAACCTGAAGCAAATACTGTTAAAAATTAGTGAAGTTGATACATTTATCAAAGAAACAAAAACTTTCCTGATACTAGTGCTCAAAAAAGTTTTTTTTCTTTGATAAATGTGAGTAGGATGCTATTTGGCTTTTCCTTCTTGCAGATCACTAAAAAGCCAAATAGCATCCTACTCACATAAGACAAAAAGGTACATTCTAATCAAATATGAAGCTAACTGTAAATCTGGGAAGGTGAACAGCACAATATATGACATACTTGGATTCGCTGACCTTTTTCTAGTTTGCCTACACAGCCCTTATCACAGAGTATTAACAAATCTCTGCACCAAGGTTAGTCTTATTCAAGTGTAATGTATGTGACATTTTAAATGTGGAATGCAATTAATAATTACCACAAAAGAACATGTTTATATACAACAAGGATACAATCTCTAAAGTGGTACTGTATCTAAAATGACCTCATTTCTTAGTACAGATAGGATATTTTTTCCTTCAAAAAATACTGCAGCTTTTTTATTTTTGATTCATCAAAAAAGAAAAGCCCCAAGGTCACCTGTCAATAACAGAACAAACCCTCAGTAAATCACAGTGCTTCACAAATAAATTCCTCATCAGTAATTAAAACCAGGCCTCTCTGGCCCTGTGTTATCAGCTCATCAAATTCATTGCTCATCTAGAATAACAGATCCACATCTGCAGTCATTACAGCACGCCAGATAAATCAATCCTCTCAATGATGCTTTGAGCCATCTCTGCTCCCTTTTAACCAGCCCGATATTTATTTCCCCCTGACACTTCTGACATTCTATTTACTGTAGGCAAATGGAACTCATACGGCACCTTGTAATGGCTTTACCAAATCCCATTGTGGGGCATATCTTCGAAGACTGATGGTTGCAATAAACAAGGTTTTATGGTGTAAGTGTGAGCTTCCAACTTTTTCCCCCCGGAATTTGACTTCTGCAGTGAAGAAGGTTTATTACATTTGACTGCAGGTGGAAGAGCTGTCCCCATTTAGAACCCTGTTAACTAAAAGTCAGCAGAAAATTTTCAAGTTGATGTTATTTTTGTAATTTTACTTTTACATCAAAAGCAACATTGGACAGAAATATTTACAGCTACTTTTCAGCTATCTGTAACTGTGTTAACCAGTTTTTCCTCTACTCAATATAGAGCAGCTATAACAAGTTTCCAAATAGAATATAAAAGGAATATTTAGTTTCCCAAATAAGTACAGAATATCTATCATATATATTTTTCCACATAAATATATTGGTATAGTTACACTCCACCTTCAATGTTTGTTTATTTAAACATATGCTTGTATATATTTAAACACATACACATGGGATGAAAAAACTTACTTTGACCAATTTGAAAGCAGTAAAAAGCATGGATTCCAGACTGATAGCAAAACCCATAACTTTTCAGCTTTGTGGTCTGTTAGACTTGTGTGAAATACACAAGCTCTGGGTTGTTGGACTTTTTTTAAAAACACTGTTCCCTTGAGGGGAAATATACCACAAAAATACTTTTCAATATGAATCTTTATTGTTTATATACCATAGGTTTCCATTCAATCTCCCATAAAAAACAAACAATAGTTTAAGTGAAGGGTCATAAATAGTTTCTGAAGCTTGAAAATGTTTCCCAAAACACAAACTTTTTATTTAAAAGATTTTAAAAGTTTTTGCTATACCCAAAACACCATCAAATAATCCTATCATTAACACATGTATGTACATGCATACACACATATTTATAAGTTACATTCCAAATAGCATTACTTTAGTCCCAGTGACAACAGATCTGTACACAGTACCAAATAACCTAATTACTGCTAGTGATGATTTTGTATTAAATGACCCAGAGATATTTTCAATTGCTACCTATGAATAATTTGATTGACAAAATGAATGTCTGATATAGCAGAAACTAGCAACCAGTGAAAAAGGCTAAGTCCAGCTTGTGAAAGCTAGAAGT
Source organism: Lepidochelys kempii (assembly GCF_965140285.1). NCBI lineage: Eukaryota > Metazoa > Chordata > Testudines > Cheloniidae > Lepidochelys > Lepidochelys kempii. The sequence continues at coordinate 73,455,585 of NC_136388.1, forward strand.
TACACTGCCTAACCAACTGTACCTCAGTTGCATCTATGTCATTTTACACAAACCATTCCTTAGAAGTGAACTGCACTCCACATCATGACAGTAATTATGCATGGCTCAAAATTGACTTGCATTAAATTACTGTCAGAGTGCTAGTGGATCTCCCCTTTAGCATATATTAAAATTTTATTTCCGTGTGTCAAATGATGCCTCACTCCAATAACATTTGAAGAAGGCTGTCAACTTCTTCTTTTTTTTTTCTTGCTACAAGAATGCAGTTAAAGCATACTGCAGGTTGTGAATGCCAAGATCCTCTTTTGAACACTGATTCAAAAATGACAAGATATAGTCTTTTCCTTAATGAAAATTCTATATTTACCACTCTACTGTTCTTGTGTACAGATCCTACTGCTCTCTAAGGCCGAAGTTTGAATATACTGGGTTCTGAAATAATAGCCCAAGGCACTGAGTTGTGAGGTCATGATACATAAATGATGGGAGGGTTGTCCACTATTCCTCACTCCCAATCACAAAAGGGAAACACAAATTCTAGGTTGGAACTCTTAAGTAGTCTACATTATCTGCAGCAGAAAGGAAATTATGTAGTAATCTTCAAATCTCCAAACAACACAATCAGGAAATTCTGAGCAAAATAAATCTGCTTACTTGCCTACCGCACAACCTACCAGTAATTCCTTGCTTTAAAGTAATGAAAATAATGTCCCATTGCTACCCTATGTCAACATTACATCATGTTTTGTTTTAGCATATATAGTTACTTTCTCTGAATTCCATTTCAGATTTTTAAAATACTTTATCACAGTAAAGAATGAAGTGGTTTAAAAAGAAGTTAATTCAGTGCTGGAAAAAGGTTCAGGACTGCTTCCACTGGAAATACTCTACTTAACAATTAACAGGTATAGCACAAGTAGGAGAAGAATAGGCTCTCCTATACAGTCCAGCCAATATCTCCTACCACATTTTGGAGGAATCAGTGAAGGGGTAATAATAATATATTTTATTTAAAGTAGGATGAAGGGTGGTCTTGTGATTAAAGCACAGGAGCGGAAATCTAGGGGACCACCAATTCTCCACTTCTTTACATACCTCTGTAAAACTGGTATTCCACCAATATCTATGGAGTTACATCAGTCAGAAGTGGTGTGGGGTGAAGAATCAGGCTCCCAAACTCTGTTTCTGTCCCTGGTGCAGACTCTGTTGTGACCTTGAGCTGCTCACATAGGCTCACATTTTCAAAGTCCTCACCGATTTTGCCTGACCAATATCGGACATCTTGCCCCTAATATCCTCCTGACTTCAGTATTAGTTATGGGTGCTCAGCATCTCTGAAAAATCAGACTCTTGGTGTTTTATGTTGAGCATTCAAAAACTGAGAGACCCAAATTTAGTGGTCACTTCCATGCTTCAGTTTCCCAGCCTGTACAATGAGGATAAAAATACTTAACTATCTCACAGAGGCATCATGAGGCTACAATAGTGATGAGTGCCATAGAAATGAACACCTAACATTTAGGCACTGTGCCACATAGCAGAATCCACAGCCCCAAATTAGATGACCAGGTTCCCTATGCAATACATGTGGGAGAGTTAGGTGCTTAAGAACAGATTCACAGAAATTAGCATGATGAGCAGGGAGCAGTCTAAATGAACCAATAAGATGCCAAAGACAGGAGTATGGCCTAAATCCTATTCCTCAAAGGGAGTTAGGTGCCTAACTCCAGGCCGGAAGGAGGGGCTCTCTCCATTTGGGACTCAGAGCTGGGAACCCTCTCCTGGAATCAGGTGCATAGATCTTTCTTGCAAAATAACAAGGAGCTTATGGTGATCGTGCCACTACTCTTATGCCCTATAAACCACTGGTTAGATCACTCACCCAGGATGAGGTAGACCCAGGTTCAGACCCCCACTCTGCCTCATTTAGCACAGAGACTTGAACCAAGGTCTCCCACCTCCAAGGTGAGGGCCCTAATCACTGGACTAAGGAGTACTGTAGGGGGAGCTCTCAATCTCTCCTGTAGAAGCTGTCCACTTTGCATAAAATATTTATTCATAGGAGCAGGGACTGGAACCTCGGTCTCCCAGGTGAGTGCCCTAACCATGGGGCTATAGAGTCATTTTCACTCTCTCTCTGGCCCAATGGATCAGGCCCTGCAGATAGACAGTCCCCTGCTGGGGCTCAAACACCAAGCTGCTCAGAGACACCAGGACTTGGGCAGCTGTGGGCATATCCACAAGCAGAAATTTAGGGAATTTCACCAGAATTTAGGCACCATGGGAATTTAGGTACCTACATGGTTAGGTGGCAACTGAGTAGGGTATTTGAGGATCTAAATTTTGGACTTAGATGCCTAATGAGGCAGTTAGGTGCATAAATCACTTTGTGGCTCTAAAGCATTATCCCACCCAAAAATAATTTTTATTCTTAATGAAGATAACCTGCTTGTAATACATCTGCCTTGTCATTGGTAACATTGTAGTAGCTTCTCTCCAGATAGGAATGTGGCTATAGGTTTGCAAAATTCTGTGCATTTTCACTGCTGCTTAAACACCTCACAGGATGAAAATCAACACTTTTATCAACACTTGAGATCACATTATGGCCAGTCCCTGAGTAGGCGTGCAGGGAGGGAAGAGATGAGCTTGCAAGGAGCCTCCCACTTTGCATCCTCCTACTCCTAATTGCAGCCATGAACACAAAGACGGCTCCCTTCTTGTGCCACTAAGGGTGCTATGCAGCCCAGAAGAAGAGGGGAAGAGATGGAGCCATGGCCCTGCCCCCTGACTTCCTTGCCAGCTAGCAAAACTGCACGGGCAGAGAGACGAACACAGGCTGCACCTTTCAGGAGTTATAGCAATGGGTGCACTCCTCCAAATGCTGGGTAACTTCAAGAAGTGCTAAAACAGAATGACCCCATTCTGCCAGGGCCGGCTCGAGCTTCTTTTGCCATCCCAAGCAAAAAAAAACCCGCCACCTGGACTGCTGAAGCAAAAAAATAAAAGGTGGCCAGAGAGCCGCCGAAGCACCGCCCCAAGATTGGCCGAAATGCCGCCCCTTCACAGGGGCCTCCCCAGGCACGTGCTTTCTCAGCTGGTGCCTGGAGCCGGCCCTGCATTCTGCATTCCAGCTGACCTGAGATGCACGTTGCACCTATCATCACTTTTGTACCTCCAAGAGTTAGGAGCCAGCAAAAGACCAAAGCAACAGCCCAGAACAGCAAGTCATCCAACTGTGTGCTCCAGTCATGTGCCCTTCCTCCTTCAACACACTCCTCCCTGCTCCGGTTCACCCTATCCCGGGGAGAATGGGAAGCCAGCACAGGACCATATACCAGCTCTATGCTACCATGAAATCCCCCTTATGACTAAGAGGTGTTTTTTTTTAAATGGGGAGATTCATTAGTTTTGCCCTTGCCCGCCTGTTTTTTTCCTTGTTACTGTTTATTTCCCTTTGCTGTTATTTGGTCCTTAAAAAATCTTCCCAAAACGAATGAATTTAGAATATGGTAGAATAGCAATTATCTGAAGGTATTGGTAGAGAATCTTAAAATAATCAGTGTTTGGATAATCTGGGGAGCTAGCTAGTCTGGAGTCAGTCCATAGTCAAGTTCTCCTACTTCTGTTCTGACTGCTGACTTGCAAGTGTCCTGAGATAGAACATCTGATCACCAACAACTTTAGAGGAGAAGTTCCCCTTTAAAAAACTTATACAATTTATCCCTAGAAACTGAAGGAGAGTGAGTGGCCAGACGATTTCCTAAGACTGGTGTGCATCCATCTTTATTATAGGAAGTGCTGCTGAACCCAACAGATTTAGGAAAACTAGCTCATTGTCGACACTTTTCTTCAGTTTCTAGTGAATCTGGTTTTAAAGGGCAATGTCTTCTTTTCTAAACCAGCGGAGTAGAGGAGCCTGATTCTCTTCTCAGATAAACTGGCCTAAATTACAAGAAACTCCAGTGAAGTCAATGGATTTACTATTGTGTAAATGTAATCAGAATATTTTCCTGGGAGTCCAAACTTTATCAAATTCACACTTATCTGAAAGTGCAAAGGAACAAGATTCTGGGGTTTCAATACAGGAGGTTCACATATCCTAGGTTCTGACGACATCTTAAGCTACATAGTCATACTTGTACCACATACTTGGTATCTTCATACAAATTACTGGACTCTTGCTAGGATAGAGAAGATGTTCCTTTTTTCTTTCTGTGGGAACACATTACTAGGATGAAATTAGCTTCAGAAATCTGAAATTCTAGAATACCTTTATCACACAAACTTAGGGCTTGGCTACACTTGCGAGTTACAGTGCAATAAAGGAGCCCCAGGCACACTAGCTCACTACCTGTCCACACTGGCAAGGCTCGTAGAGCACTCTGACTCCATGGCAACTGCACAGCAGGTACTCCACCTTGGCGAGTGGAATAACGTTTGCTGCGCCCCCGCTGGAGCGCCATGGCGCCAGTGTGGACGAGTTGTTGCATTACTGCACTCTGATCAGCCTCCGGAAACGTCCCATAATCCCCTTAAGTCAAGTCTCATTGTTTTTGAATCACTGTAGGAATGTGGATATGCCCTCTGAAAGCTCCATTTCTGAAAGCCGGCTGCTTATCTGCTCCGAGACAAAGCAACAAAGATTGCTGTGTGTGAGAGAGAGGTGGGGGAGTCTGCTGCTGTCTGAATTTACAAGACAGCATGCTGACATGCTCTCAGCCCCACAAAAACCCACTCTCTCTCCCCCCCACATACACACAACACACTCCCTGTCAACTCCACCCCACCCCACCCCATTTGAAAAGCATATTGCAGTCACTTGCATTCTGGGATAGCTGCCCATAATGCACCGCGCCCAATGCCACTGCAAGTGCCGCAAATGTGGCCACGCCAGTGCGCTTGAAGCTGTCAGTGTGGACAGACTGCAGCGCTTTCCCTACTGTACTCTACGAAGGCTGGTTTAACTCAAAGCGCAAGTGTACTTGCAAGTGTACTACTTGTACTACTGCAAGGGTAGCCAGGCCCTAAGTCACTGTACCTCCCGCATGTGTTCGTAGTTAATGCTGTAAGTTTTCTCTGACTTCTATGTGCTGCTGACTTTAATCATGAGATGATTTAACCTCAAAATTACCTTTTAAAATCAATAGTTTTTACAATATTTACTGGGACCTGGACTGTCTGTTTCCTGTTGCTTTCCAAATGCTGCAGCATCCTGAAATGTGCTTGCAAAATGAAAACGTCAGGAGTAGTACTCAAATCAAATCAGTATTCTCCGGTGCTTTCTGTCATACCAGCACTTTCAATGGGAATCTCATCCCAACACTGTAACCTGGGACAAGTGCAGCCTTCCCCATCAGCAGTCCAGGACGTAAAAACCCGTATCTCCAGGCCTCCTTGTCCTGTCTTCTAGACAGTCATCACCTCTCCATTTCTTCCTTTTTAGGGTGCGGGTAGGAAATTTAGGGAGGCACGAGTGGGTTGTGAGACTGCAGTAAACACATCTAGAAAGATACATCCCTTTAATAAACACAAACAACTATTAATTTCATTTAGAAGTAATCTTATTAGTTGAGCTGTGGCAGCCTGGTTTTATGCTTCCAGAGGAAACCAAAAGGTAACTCCAAAGAAATTGATATTGTTATCAGTTTCCTGGTCAGAAGAGGGTTACCAGCTCTTAATTTTGAGGTTATTCATAGAGCAGGAAGAGCTATCGTGCTGCATTTCACAGCAGATCTGATTTCTGAATAACTAATAGGATTCAATGTTTGGCTGTTGATACCATATAACAGAAAAAAATGCATTAAAAGAAACTTCACTCAGTGAGACGCTGCAGCTTCAATTCAATCATCAGCATCGTGTGGGTTGTGCTGATTCTGTGGCCACAAAATGGGCTGAGTGGCCTCTTTGGATCCTCTACAGAGAAAAATGCCATTTTTTATAAAAGTTATTACTACTCATTTTATTTTATGAGTGAATTCCATAAAATGTGACCATAAATACTGTACATGCAAAATCTTAACATAATTTTCTCCATGAAGATTTATTGTTTTCTCTTTGAAAGCAAGAACCTGGAACCTTTACTCATGCAAGTAGTCCCATTGATTCCAGTAGTGTTATTCATGTGATTAAGGGCTGCAAGACAGGATTTAAATTATTAATTAGATAGTGAAAGTAGTAACTATTTAGCTTAAATGTAGAATACAAATCACAATGGCAATTTACAAAGCAGATAATCCTTTTCAGAAATCAATTAGAAAACAAAGAGTTAATGTAATGGAAAGTTTATACCAGGGAAAAAAAAATTATGTAACCCAGATTTGACCCTTGACATTTGAGACTAGGGATCAAATGCTTTCTCCTAGACTAGTTCAGTCTCTCCACTTTGTTGTGTTTCACTGAAGTACGTTATTAGCACAACCTCTATCTTGAAAAAACTCAAAAGCAGCAACTAGCATCTCTCTCTGTAAATGCAGAAAGGTTTAATCTACTTTTTACATAGGAGGGCAGTTGTAGAAAGAAAGCAGGCAATTTTTTGTTTTACTTAATCAAAGAAATCACAGACTCATGTTGCAACTGCCTTGAAAATCTGATTAAAAATAAAAAGATTGGCTATCTTTTTGAAGCACATCATTATTTTCCAAAAAAAATACTGGGTAAACCTTATTAAATTTCCCACATAACGTTCATATTAAGGATAATGGATTACAAAAAAAAGTGAAATAGAATTTTAATCCTAAAATGTACACTCACCAAAGGGCACTATGCTACATATTGAAAGGCACCCAATGCCTGATTCTGCTCCCACTTGGAGCAGATTTACACCAGTGTAACTCTGTTGACTTTTGTGGAGTTTGTGGATTTGCAAAATTGTAAGGTAAGGAAAAGTCATGCTCATAATGTCTCACTTAAATGTGCTTAGATAAGAGGCTTCCAATTTGTAACATTCTCCTTTCCATTTAAACTGACTAGTAAATAAAATACAATCCATGAAAATAAAATATATGGAGAACTGTTTTTTTAAAAATGTGTTCAAGTAAATCCAAAATTGATTTACCAGGATAAAATATATACTTTACTATACTATACTATACTACACTCTCTCTCTCTCTCTCTCTCTCTCTCTCTCTCTATATATATATATATGTATATACTACACTCTCTCTCTCGCTCTATATGTATATATATATATATATACACACACACACACAGAGAGGTTTGGCAGTATTCAGTTTTTTATAATTTTGACAGATTATGTTTATTTTTAAATATATATATATATTATATATATATATATAAAAATCTATTTAAATTTTTATAGTTTCACAAAATTATGGGTTTTAAGCTTTTTTTCAATTTTTATAGATTTAAATGTTCACAATTGCAGGAAATTAGGGGGTGGGTCAGACAATTATTTAATGACAGGAGATGTTGAGATCCAAAAAGTTAAAGCTTATAAACCATTGAAACAAACTGTCAATGTAAAGTATCAAAATATAAATATACTTAAATCAGTACCTCATACCTGCTTGTACTATTAGTTTACTAGTCCATTTGTAACAAGCCGAATTCAAAAGTCTACATCACTGGATTTTGACTCAAATTCTCAAGCAGCATTTTTGTTACTTTTCCTATCTGTAAGTTTCCATTATTATTATTGATGGAAATATTTTTTCGTTGGTGTGTGTGATTAATTAAAAAAAATCAATATTTACTGTGTTTTTCTGATAAAAATCTAATCCTTCCACACCCCACTCCCTCCGACTAACAGCTCACCTAGGGCCCCAATTTTGCCAACACATACTTGTTTAACATTAGTCATGTAAATAGTCCTTTTGACTTCAAATGATTTGCAGGATCAGGGTTTAAATCAGTAGTTTATACCAAGAGCAAGAAAGTCATAATAGAAATGTGCTCACTGAAAAGACCATGAAAGCTAAACTATATTTTCTGTTGCCCAGATTGCTAAGACATTCATAGTAAATAATAATAATTTGTATTCATAGATCACCTTTTATCAGAGATATCAAAGTTCATTACAACTAAATCTTCACAATACTCCTCTGAGGTATTTCAAACATTTCACAGATGCGTACACTGAGGCACAGAATGATTAAGAGTCTTGCCTGATGTCACTGAGTAAATAAGTAACAGAGCCAGTAACAGAATCTAGGACCAGCTCTCAATCTTATGCTGTAACTACCATGCCGCATTCCCCAGTAAAAAACAGTAATGTAAATACAGGATATCAAAGTTCAAACTCCGCTCAGGGATATCAAACTCATTCTTTAGATAGGACCAAATTGTAATATTTATTATTGTCCCTGAGCCAGGACTGCAAAGTTAGAGTCATATCCTCCCTCAGTTCCCAGGAGAACTCCCACTTACGAGCTGCACAAAGACCAAGACTAGAAAATAGCCTTTATATAGTATAACTAAGCTTTTATTTAATAAAGTTACTGTTGCATTCAGTAGTATCCAGTAGGAAAAGATGATGCAGGGTCCATTTAGGACCATCACTTCATCTGCCCTCTCTTTATTTGGCCTCTTCAACTGAAGTTATCTGATTGGGCCACACACAATGATGGGCAAATGAGATGTAACTCTGTGCCTATTTTATTTGAAATCTGGCCCTCAACATTTCACAATAAGGTTTCGGTATTAACACCTGTTGTTGCAGGCCAACAAGTCAACATTACTTTGGGTGTCAGTCAAAGTTGTCAACCACAGGTAGAAGAAATTTTAAAATTCTAAACAGCTTATATTCTGGTCTGGAGAATCTGAACCTATCATAGAGGTCAGATAATTATGCACTGAAGACCAAATGTAGCACATGGGCTGGAGCTTGAGACCCATTATTTTAAAAGAATTTTTAGTAAACTGAATGCTCATGAAAGCAGTCAGCAGACCAAGCTGATGAAGAATTCAAGTGTTCTATCTACAGAACAGGTACAAACCAGCTTTCTTTCTAATAATCATCCTAATTAAAATTAACTAATCATCTTAACTTTCTGCCTATAAACTTAAGATTTGTACACAAAGGATTACATGCCTGATAATGTAAGTACAAATGAACATGACAAATTTATCCAATTCCTTTCTAGGATTGTTTTTGTTCTGCCACTTGTTGCATCTACAGCAAATGGGACAATCATACATTTAAGAATAATCTGTTAGTTCTCTTCAACATTCTAAAATGGACCATGACCATTTTCAGCTGGGACAGCAGAAATGGCGTCTGAAAAGAAAAACACACACAGCAAAAAACTTTGCAGATGAAGTAATACCCAATCCAACAAAGCATTTAAGCATATAAGCAGTCCTCTGGAAATCAATGGTACTACTTAGATGCTTGAAAAGTTAACAAGCACTTTGCAAGAATGGTCCCATAAAGAGTAATTTATCTGTTGTGTGCGCACATGCACACAAAAAACTTTCCATTCCCCATGCAACTCTCTCTTCCCCAACCCTAAATGTTTAGTAATCTCATCAGCCACTACAGTAGTTCCCATGTCTTCCTATTTATATTTTTCTGTAGTTTGAATTCTCATTTGCTAAATATATTCCAACACACAATTTATATCTGTCTGCAAGTTTGAGAACTTTCTGTGACTCCCTCCAGGAATTTCACAGATAAATCACAGTTGTTAAATGGAAGCAAGCCAGGAGTAAGCCACTATTCCTTGAGGAAGGAAACATTATTATTAGCTTGATAATATTTAACATCTATTAATTATTTTACTCTTCAAATCATTTTACAAAGTATTAACTAATTAATCACCAACTATGAAATGGGAGACCTGTGGATAGAGCTTCTGGGTTTTTTTGGGGGGGGGGTTATTGATTTAATTTTTCAGGGTTTATTCTTAGCAATTTTTCGGTCTATCTAGCTATCCAAAACTCTGAGTTCTGGGAGCCTATCTTTTTGCATATACATGTAGTACTGTTTCAAACAATACTATGATAAAGTGCCCTGAGGAACCTTTAGTGTTGACAAGCAGGATCTGCTTGGACCAATTAATGTGCAATACATTAGTGCCGTTAAGAGATTACACCCCTGTAGTCCACATTACTGCTCCATGTAGACAAGCCCTCGCATACAAGTCAGGAGGCAGGGACATCACCTATATAGACAAACTGCATTGGGAAAGGGGTGAAGTCAACATGAACTGAGCAACAATTTCGGGTAGTTTTCCGGTGTCTGTTGGATAACCACTGATTTTTTTTTAATTTATTTTTTATAATCAGCTGTTTTTTCCCACTGTTTAAACCCTAAAAGCAGAAGCCCTACCTATGGACTACATACTCACCTAGTGTAAGCCTACTCCTTCTCTCCCCAAAATATTGTTACTCTTAGGGTAACAGTTATCTTTTGTAACAACCATTCTATATCTCTTTGGTTCATCAACTCAATCTATTTTCAAATCTAACCTGAGAACCATCTTTTCTCTTGCAGATGCTTCTTTTTGCTGCTCTACATACAGTTTTTATATTGCTATACCTTTACCGGTTTAGAGATCCATATAGTTAAATCAGTGCAGTCTCTCTACTGTGGATATTGTTTTAAAGGTGCTTATGCTGGTATAGCTTTTTCCCATAAATTTAGCAGAATAAGCTATATTCATATAAGCACCTTTGTACAAGCATTCGCACTACCAGGCTGTACCACTTTAACAGCATCAATTTCTAAACCAAAATGGTTATAATGATATAAAAACTGTGTGATCAGCCCTAAACTCCTCTGTCACTCTGCTTTCATACTCTAATTTTGCAAAAGTACTGTTTAACTTTGCAAAGCATTTGGAATACAGCTTAGATGACAAAATATTGTGACACTGAATTAGGTACTATGTGGTCTTCAATGACCAAAGTTCTAACCTCAGTTCTGCTGCTCTCTCCCCTTACACGGACGCTCACAGGAAGGATTATAGAGCAGCTGATTGGGAAATACAAAGACAAAAAGTTTTGGGGAAAGTTGGGCTCCACACCCAGTGGTTATAGGGCTGGGTTGTATCTCAAACTCTGTTGAACTATTCAGATTATGATATTTTATTTTATTAAGAACATAAGAATAGCCATACTGGGTCAGACCAAAGGTCCATCCAGCCCAGCATCCTGTCTACTGACAGTGGCCAAAACCAGGTGCCCCAGAGGGACTGAACCTAACAGGTAATGATCAAGTGATCTCTCTCCTGCCATCCATCTCCACCCTCTGACAAACAGAGGCTAGGGACACCATTCCAGAGGTCTGGGACCATTCCAGAGGCTAGGGACACCAGAGGCTAGAGACACCCTCTGACAAATAGAAGCTAGGGACACCATTCCTTACCCATCCTGGCTAATCGTCATTAATGGACTTAACCTCCATGAATTTATCCAGTTCTCTTTTAAACCCTGTTATAGTCCTACCCTTCACAACCTCCTCAGGCACGGAGTTCCATAGGTTCACTATGGAAAATTATAAACACTTTCAGCCTCTGAAGAAAAGACCTTGCTGACTACAGCTGTGTTTTTGCAGCTAAACTACTCCACCAGTGCTACAGAAAAGAAGTAATTTCTGATTCTAAAATAGTAACAGGTTTCAGAGTAGCAGCCATGTTAGTCTGTATTCGCAAAAAGAAAAGGAACTTGTGGCACCTTAGAGACTAACCAATTTATTTGAGCATGAGCTTTCGTGAGCTACAGCTCACTTCATCGGATGCTATCAATACAAGTGAGAAATGAGATACACCACTTCATTCGAACTGCTACATTGAGACTACAATAGAACCTCAGAGTTACAAACACCTCAAGAATGGAGGTTGTTCATAACTCTGAAACGTTCGTAACTCTGAACAAAACGTTATGGTTGCTCTTTCAAAAGTTTACAACTGAACATTGACTTAATACAGCTTTGAAACTTTACTATGCAGAAGAAAAATGCTGCTTTCCTTTTATTTTTTAGTAGTTTATGTTTAACACAGTACTATACTGATTTGCTTTTTTATTTTTATTTTTTATTTCTGCAGCTGCCTGATTGTGTACTTCCAGGTCCAAATGAGGTGTGTGGTTCGCTGGTCAATTTATAACTCTAGTGTTCGTAAAACTGAGGTTCTACTGTATTATGGAGTACCTCTAAATCAGTTTTCAGAGTGGCAGCCGTGTTAGTCTGTATTCGCAAAAAGAAAAGGAGTACTTGTGGCACCTTAGAGACTAACAAATTTATTTGAGCATGAGCTTTCGTGAGCTACAGCTCACTTCATCAGATGCATCTTTTTTCTAAATCAGTGGTCACCGATCGCAATCTCTGGCGGTGCAGCATGGCTGCCACTAAGGCAGACTCCCTACCCCGGGCCCAGCACCACCCATTGGCCAGGAGAACTGCAGGGACGGTGCTTGCAGAAGTGGGTGGTGTTTGCAGAGGGGGGCGCTGCGTGGAGCCACGTGCCCCCCGCCGCCCTGCAAGGGTGCGTTGGCCCCTTCCAGGAGCGGTGTGGGGCCAGGGTAGGCAGGGAGCTTGCCTTAGCCTCACTGCACCAGCTGCTGACCAGGAGCCGCCAGAGGTAAGTGCTTCCCGGAGAGAGGCCACACCCCAACGCCCACCCTGAGCCCCCTTCTAGAGCCAGCACCCCATACTCTCTCCAGCACCCCAACCCCCTACCCCAGGGCAGACCCCCCCTCCTGGAGCCAGCACCCTGAACCTCCTCCTGCACCCCAACACTCTGCCCCAGCTCTGATCCCCCTCCCAGAGCCAGCACCCCGTACACTGTCCTGCATCCCAATTCCTTCCTGCCAACCCCTGCCCAGCCATGACCCCCCCCCAGAGCCCACACCCGGCACCCCAACACTCTACCCTAGCCAGGAGCCCACTCCTGTACTCAAACTCCCTCCTATAGCTTGTACCCCTCACCCCCTCCTGCAACCCAAACCCCTGCCCTAGGTTCAGCCCAGAGTCCCGGCCCACACTGCAAACTCCTCAGCCCCAGCTCCTGAACCCCAACCCCAGCCCGGTGAAAGTGAGTGAAGGTGTGGGAGACCGAGCGACGGGGGGGGTGAGGGGGGATGGAGTGAGCAGGGCAGGGTTTGGAGGAAGGGGCGGGGCCTCAGGGAAGGAGCAGGGTAGATCCTGGGTTGCCCTTAGATTCAAAAAGTGATCTTGGGCATAAAAAGGTTGGAGACCACTGCTCTAAATACACAAATGTTCAATGGTGAGTAGAGACTTCTAACATGGAGAAAACTTCTATGATTTTAGGCCATTCCAAGAAGTCATAGCCCAGAATACTTCTTGAGTTGCCAGTGCAACTTTGGTAAGTGCTGAATAACTACTGCTGCTGTTCTGAGGTCATTTCTATAATTGCCATCTTCAGAATAATATATTATTGCCACTCCAGTTACCCGTGGTTACAGCTAACTCATGAATGGAAGTAAACAGTAGATGTTTTGTTTCCTGCTCACCTGCAACTCAGTTTAAAGAGAAACTGCACGCCCAAGCTCGTGTATGTACAATATGCAAGAAGAGTTTTAACTTGCATCCTTTTCATTTGGCCAAATATTCAGATATATAACTTCACAGGCATGCTATCAGTGTGAATTTATATATATTTACATACACAGAGATAGAGAGACTAACCTCAAAGCTGCAGAGACAACATCCTATTGTGATGCTTTTACTATCTGTATTTTGTAAATAAACATATATAAATTAAATATTTATGAGAAAAATAGTGTATTTTTAAATTGACCTAAACATCATATGCTCTTATTATTTGATCCCCATCTATTGACAAAGACTTGGAAGGCTTAACAACCAATTAAATAAATGACACTGGTGTGCTGACATGTTTTATGAGGATGAATGCAACTTGAGAATCCCCTCATACCCCCAAATTATCACTCTATCTGTCTGTAATTAGATTTAAAATTTCCAGCAGTATAAATCCCAGTACTGAAGGCATTCTACATGAATATATTCCTGATAGGTCTTGATGACACCACAGAAACAGGGAACAGTTTCCTCTTTTAAAAAGTATATTAGCAAAGCAATAATCTGTCTGTATATCAGCAGTTCTCAACCTTTTTCTTTCTGAGGCCCCCCCAACATGCTATAAAAATTCCACAGCCAACCTGTGCAACAACAACTGTTTTTCTCTATATCCAGTAAATTAAAAGCCAGGGCTGGCATTCAGGGGTGACAAGCAGGGCAACTGCCTGGGGCCCCGTGCCACAGGGGGCCCAACAAAGGTAAGTTGCTCAGGGTTTGGCTTCAGCCCCAGGCTTCGGCTTTCTGCCCTGGGCCCCAGTGAGCCTAGTACTGGCCCTGCTCTCTGAATTATTTTGACAGACCCCCGAAACCTGCTCACAGCTCCCAGGTAGCCCCAAACCCCTGGTTGAGACCCACGACTGTATACTACACATGATCATATATGCTTTTGATTTCAGATACATGCTGTATGCTATGCCTGAGAACCCAGCTGTACCAAATATTAATCTACACATGAAAGAAATACGTTAGATTTATTTTAAACTTGTAAATGCTCCTTTGAAATACCTTCATATGGTGAGCACACATCACCACCCTCTTCTTAATCACTTCATAGTTTATTGCTAAACTTTCTTCTTACCTCATCTTTTCTATGGCATTTCTCATCTGCTTGAACATTAATAAGAAGATATATAGCTATACCACAAACAGATGTACTTATTCTGTACAATGCTTTATGGATACAAAACTATGCAAGGTTTCCCTTACTCTCAATGGTCACCAGGTCATCTACTATGACAGGGACCCTACTTCAAAGCTCATAAAAGAAAGTACCAAATTAGACTTTTCTGATTATTTTCTACACCCTTTCTGAGCCCAACTTTACTCACATTGAAGTTAATGGCAAAGTTCCCACTGCCTTCAGCGGGAGTAGACTCAGACCTTATCTGACTGCTTGTGTTTTAGTGATTATCTTAAATGCTGTAACACTATGTCTATTTCACCTGTTTCTTAAAATGTACAAAATATAAATAGTGAGCCAAAGGAAATGTGTGTGTTCTGCAAAATGTAACAAAAAGCAGTCTATGGTGCAACCACTGTGATGCACAGGAGACGTGCCCTCTTCTTGACTTTTAATTGTCCTATTGATGTCTCCCTCAACCAGGCCACAAGTATGCTACATTCTCACTGATTTTTCCACCTTTTCCCCCAATTTTTCATATGGTTGCATCTTTGAAAATTAGCAAACCTTCTGATTGGAGTTCTAGAAAGGTCATGAACAACTGGTCAGAGAGGTGCATTGCAAATAAACAAGCTGGTATTTTTAATATTTATAAGCCAAAAAAATAGAAAATTGAGCAACTTTTAGAAAATATGGACATTCAAATTCACTATTATTTTTTAAAAAGAGAAATAGAAACTAAGAAATCACCCAGTTAAGATCACTCAAACAAGCTTAACTCTGCTCCCATTTCCTGCTCACCTTCCACCAGGCACACCCATCTTTTGGTAAGAACTTTAAGAAATTTTCAACCTGCAGCTGTGGACAACTTGGGACTTACACTGCTTTTCTCCTTTTCAACAGGCATCTCACCCATATAAATGAAGACAGAACTGCCCCTTTAAATCACTTTCTTTGTGTTTTGCTTGTGAAGTCAAGGAAATCTGGAGTACATAATTTTGGTTTTGTACGTGTATCTATGATTCCCAAGTGTGATCCAATGCTTCCCCACCTTAATTTCTCATAATTTGCTGACGGACAGCAGACTATGGCTATCCATGCTAGGGCCATCTAGAATTAAGATCTCCTGCCCACACCATTTGCCAAAGCTCTTTTCAATTACTTGGAGTTTCTACGTTAAACTGTTTTGGAGTTATGATTAGCCAAATCAAAAGTCAGGAAAACACTCAAGAGCTGAAATCACCATACTATATGAACCTCTACTTCTCCCATATGACCGGTCACAACTGTCTCAAAACTTCTCACAAAAGTGCAACCTTGCTGCAAGAGCATGCTCATGAAGTTTCAGGTGGATTATTTTGACCCTCACATCTAAAACAAAATTTACAGGTAACATAAAGCTATCCTCAACGTTAACTATAGAAAAGGAGAGGTTAGTACTCACCTTGTGCAGTAATTGGAGTTCTTTGAAATATATGTCCCTGTGGGTGCTCCACTTCAGATGCGCATGCATTCCTCCGCCTTTGAATGGAGATTTTTGGTTGAAGTGCCTGTTCAGCCCACGTATGCACCCTACAGCAATGAGATCTCCTGTGGGAGCCATTGATTGTGAGATGGGTCCATGAAGAGGGACGGGGAAGGTGGTTGGAAGGGAAGGATGGAGGCAAAATGGATAGTATAACCCGAAGTAATGGCCTCCAGTACTTATCCAATGTTATAGCCTCCCAAACGTCATGAAATAAGAAAGAGGCAGTGTCCAAATTGAGGAATGGGGGATTGTACCGTTCAGCTGAGAAAATCTGGTCATTGGGGGCATTGACCAAAGCATCAAAAGTGGTGTTTGGGTGATACTGAAGGCTGGTATGGAGCATTTGAGGTAGTTGCAGGCTTTTTCTTTGAAAACCTCGACTTCTGAGCCAGTGGTTCCAGTGGCCTATGGAAGGCGGAAAATTGAGCAGGATCTTTGTGCCGACTGAGACATGCTAAGCTTTCTTGTATTTGCAGGTGTGTATATCCCTAAAAACCTAAGTATTGCTTCAGAGTCCTTTATAATATGAAGCAAGTCATCCGTGCAATCTGCGAAAAGCTACTGGCCATTGAAAAGTAAATATTCCACAGTCAATTGTACCTCCTGCACAAACCCACACAACTGAAGCCAGGAAGCTCACCTCATTGCTACTGCAATGGAAACAGACCTGGCTGCAGTGTCCACTGCATCCAGTGACACCTGTAGCGAAGCTTTCGCAAAGAGCTCACCCTCCTTTATTATGGTGCTGAACTGTTCTCAATGTTCCTGTGGTAAATGGTCAATAAAAGCATTAAACTTCTCGTAGTTTAGGTAGTCGTATTTAGTGCCTAGCGGTTAGCTAACCTGAAGTGTCGATGACAAGTAGCTCTTATGACCAAAAAGGTCCAGACATTTCTGGTCCTTATAAAAAGTGGTGGCCTAAAAACGTATGTTGCCTGCTGCTGCCTCCTCCTTTGACTGCATCTTTGACTAAAGAATTTGGTGCTGGACTGATTAAATAAAAACTCCGAATCGCTGGCCAGGATGTAGTATTTTTTTAATCAGCCCTTTTGTATGTAAAGGGGGTCATTGCTGGAGTTTTCCAGGTAGACTTGACTCAAGGATGGTTTCATTAATTGGCAGTGACATCCATGCTGATGTAGAAATGTCAATGTGTCCAGGACCTTACGATGGGAATCCTGGATTTCTACCGGGTCTAAGTGACCTGCTTCATCAGATCGTGAACTAGCCTAAAACAATCAGCTAACAATGGTGGTGATGGCATGACTGCTTCATGAGGTGATGATCTTGCCCCTCAAAGATCTCCTCAGACTCAGAGTGAGGAGGAGGTATAGATGGTACCAGGGAATGAGGTCTTCTATGTTCCGTGTGGGACTGAGTTGAGGCCCCTCAGAATTGCTGGTAATACACTGCCTGTGGATCCCAGTAAGGCCAATGAGGGAGACCATGGGGTGAGGTATCCAACACTGGTTATCCCAAGTGTTGGAAGGCAGGGGCCTGGTGTCCTGCCTTTGTTGCATCTGCAACAGGGAATAATATCTTCTGGAATAAATTGGAAAGCTTTGAACAGTAAGTTCAGAGTCTGAGTCAGAATGCTCCTCCACATATTATATTCGAGGTGACAGCCCCTCTTTCTGGATAGTGGAAGACGGAGAAGAGATTGCTCATGGCTTTGGGAGAAGTATCAGTGATCCAGCCAACTTCATTACCTAGAGTTGTCCAGAGGTCACAAGGAGCAGAGACTCAGGCTCATTTGGTACCAAAAGGTCTTTTGGGTACCAGAATTACTATTGTTCTGGGAGTACAGCAGAACTCATTACCAGCATCAATGATGTTGCAGAAGGCAAGCGTGATTTTGCAATGTGAGGCACTGATATCGATACAAGGTGGTCAAGGATGCCATTGAAGCTGGTCTCTTGATAACAGTAGTCTTCAGTACTGTGCCCTTTACCACTGAGGTATGGGACTTACCTGAAGTCTTAGTGCATTTCACGGTACATGAAATACTCAGAGCCTCACTAACACTCCTCTCAGGACCAGACTTTCTTTGATGAGGAACTCTGTCATGCTCCTCTTATTCCTTCCTTTTACTTTAATAACACAAAGAATTATACTGACGAGGAAGAGAGGGAGATTAATGTACAGTTCTTTTTCTGTGTCTCTCTTTCCCTTCACAACAATTGTGTGTGTGGAATAGCCTGTCCCAAAATATCTGGCTGCTGGAAAACCAAACATTTGTGCACTATATTGGACTTTGTTCTACTTCTGAACAATTTGCCAAGAGAATGTCCATTGCATGTTTCTGCTCTTCTTTTACATATTTTTCCCCCTTCATGCTGTGGCAGTTGTACTGCTGAAGGTGCCGGCAGAGTCGTAAGGCTTTGTAATCTTTAAAGATCCTAACAGCAGTCTTCTATCTTAGAGTATAGAAATAACCCAACTCCCACCTGAGAGAGGTAGCAGAGATCCAGGGGCATGCACTAAAATGGCTTAAGCTCTTCCTTCAGGGATGTATCCAGTGTAATAATAGATACTAAACCTCTACCACTAGACCTCTCATTTGTAGAATCATACAAGGATCAATTCTCTCTGCAGTCCTATGCAACTTCTCGCGTAACCACTAGATTAACTACTAAGACAACCTGGACTCAAGTGCCAGCAACATGCAGACGCCATATAGCTCTAACTATCCTTTACCACATATGACAACAACACTACCACCAAGCTAGGCCAGTGCTTGGATGAGATCACCTCAGGGATAAACAGCTGGTTGAAGCGGAACCCAAGTAAAACACAGGTTATCCTGGTGGGCACAGGAAAGCAGCCATGATGAAGTCTCCTTTGGCTAAAGGTGCACACCCACAACTGGCCAACTCAGCCCATAGTTTAGGAGTGCTCCTGGATTCCTTGTTGATGCTAAACTTTCACATACCAACATCCAGGAGAAATGCTTTCTACCATATTTGCCTGGTTGGGAGACTCCATTTCCTGCTGGTGGAGAATGACCTGGATTATACACACCTTTCTCATTTGCTGTCTGAACTACAGCAATGCAATTAACTGGGACATAAAGCCATCAGCCACTAGGAAACTCCAACCAATACAGACTACTACAGCATGTCCCCTCTGTAACACAGGCTACCACAAGCACATCAAGTTTGTCCTCCACTCTCCACTGACTTCCCACAGAACACCAAATCAAGTTCAAACTCTCAGCCCCTATCTTCAAGGCACCCAATGTCCTGGGTGCAGAATACATCTGAATCTCTAGAATGAAGACTCTGGTCGACAACTCCACGCCTCAGGCACAATGGAACTTTCTACCATAAAGGACAAAAACTTGTCTGTGCAGGAAACGGAGCTTTCTTGGGGGCTGGCCCAAAGCTCCAGAATGAACTCCCACAGGAACTAAGGACCATCACAAACCTCGCCCCTTTGCAATCCAAGTGCAAGGTGCATTTCAACCTGCCTTCTCCATCTCTTGTATAAATGAAGTGTAGATGTACATGTAAAAAAATAAAATAAATAAAAATTAAAAAAATGCAACCAAACAAAAAACAATACACTGAACACAATTCGCCCCCTGAGGGGAGGATGAGAAACAGAATGAACTTCAGTGGCAATGGATATTAGTCACATCACCTAATGCACTACTGGAGAGTGCTCAGATACCACCATGGGGAGAGGGACAGTGTTAAAAGAACCTAAATAAAAGAAGACCAGAACACAACAGAGTGACAATCTTCTAGTCAGCTTTCAGGGTAACAGCCGTGTTAGTCTGTATTCACAAAAAGAAAAGGAGTACTTGTGGCACCTTAGAGACTAACCAATTTATATGAGCATAAGCTTTCGTGAGCTACAGCTCACTTCATCGGATGCATGCAGTGGAAAATACAGTAGGGGGATTTTATATACACAGAGAACATGAAACAATGGGTGTTACCATACACACTGCAAGGACAGCGATCAGGTAAGGTGAGCTATTACCAGCAGGAGAGAAAAAAGCCCTTTGTAGTGACAATCAAGGTGGGCCATTTCCAGCAGTTGACAAGAACATGTGAGGAACAGAAGGGGGAGGAAATAAATGGAGGAAATAGTTTTACTTTGTGTAATGACACATCCACTCCCAGTCTTTATTCAAGCCTAATTCTTACAACTACAATACCCACCTGCTGAAGCAAGGAAACAGACTGATAGAGTCAGAAGAGTACCCAGAAGTTACCTACCATAGGAGAGGCCCCACAAAGAAAATAACAGAACGCCACTAGCCATCACCTTCAGCCCCCAACTACAACCTCTCCAACGCATCATCAAGGATCTACAACCTATCCTGAAGGACGACCCATCACTCTCACAGATCTTGGGAGACAGGCCAGTCCTTGCCTACAGACAGCCCCCCAACCTGAAGCAAATACTCACCAGCAACCACACCTTCTTCTAGTCAGATTCTAACTCAGGTATTTGCATAATGCCTATAATTTTTCATGGGGTTTCAATTTGAAAGTATTCTTCATTTTCTGTCGTAAATTTGTGTAATGTTGCTGAGCTTGGTTAAACAGTTGCCATTTTTCACCTAACAACTGCATTTCAGTAGCAGGTGAATTAATCCCTATATATAGTTTCAAATCAGTTTATTACGTTTGTAATAAAGTTAGGCAAAATATTTGTAGTGATTTTGCTGTTGTTGCCATCAAGATGTACTTGGGTTTTAGAATTTGTAAATTATTCATTAAAACAGAACAACTGTATGAAATTTCTCCCTTAATTTTTCTCCAAAAGCCTAAATTGCCAGAGAAGAGACACTGGTTTTATGTCTCATTACAACACTCTCCACTACACTCCTTTGTCACATGATTGCAGTAAGGTGCAAATTGCCCATTTAATTTTGAAAGGTTTCTTGCAATGTGTGTTAACTTCTTACACTTAATCTGTTCCTCCTTGTACTAAGGGCTTGTCTACACAGTACTTTCTACATAGTAAAGCAGCTTTTTGTGCTCAAACTACACACGTGTACACACCTGCAAGCCACTTTGTGCGCAGAAACTCCTCAGTTGCAACCACGTCAAAAATAACCACGTCAACGATAGTCTTAAGGCTATTTGCACAGAGGCTCCAGCGCTCTATTGCCGGTGTAGACACTTGACGATAGTCGTAAGGCTATTTGCACAGAGGCTCCAGCGCTCTATTGCCGGTGTAGACACTTGATTGCTTTCTGCGCTGTAATTGGCCTCCGGAGCTGTCCCTAATGCCTCACGCAACTGCTCTGCTCATTGTTTTGAACTTGCCTGCCCTGGAGACATGCGCCCTTCCCCTTTCAAAACACCATTTGTGACAGCCCTTGTGTGCTGCACTGATCTGCTCCAGGACACAAAACAAACCACTAATGTGGAATGCTCCTGCTGTTGAACACAGGAGTGGGTGTGTGTGTGTGTGTGAGAGAGATTGCTGTGCAGAGAGCCCAGGAAGGGAGGCGAGAGCTGATATCGGGGGCTGATGTTTTCCCTCTCCCCCTGCCTCAGGCCTGGTTGCTGCCTGCCGCTGTCTGAACTTACAAGACAGCATGCTGACACACTGTTGCCCAAAAAACACTGTCTCTCTCTTCCCCTCCAAACACACACACACACACACACACTCCCTGTCACACACTCTTCCCCACCCCCACCAGTTGAAAAGCAATTGGCAATGTAGGATGCCCATGGAACAATAGGACTGGGAAACCTGCACCATGTTACCTTGTGCCTGCCCCATGAGGCATTGCAAACCCTTCCCAAAGCACCCTGCAGCCAGCTGCACAGTGGGAGTGCTACCACAATGCACTGCTGTCTTTGCCGTTGCGCTCCAGTGTCACAAGGAGCACAGTGTGGACACGCAACAGTGGTTTAATTCCAGCCTTTTAATAAAAGTAGTATAACTTGTGGCGCAGAAACTTGCCAATGTAGACATACCCTGAGCTGTGACACTATGATTATCTTTCCCAGACCTAAAGATAAGCTCTGTGAAGCTCAAAACCTTGTCTCTTTCACCAAGAGAAGTTAGTCCAATAAAAGATATTACCCCACCCAACTGTCTCTCTTAAAGAAAGCTGCAGTCATGCTCCCATCTTGAAATCTGAGTGAGCGAAATTTAAAAAAAAAAAAAAAAAGGGCAAAATTTTGAGGTAGAAATGGATTTTACAAGCTTGTGTGTGAAAAGCTTGTGGGCCCTCAGAATTTCACTGAGTTCTCAGGAGTCAAGCAGCATGAAACAAACTATCACAAAAATGTTGTGTAGAATTTTTCACCAGTTTTGCCCAGGCTTTCCTTGTAAAGCATATTAGGACTTTTATGGATGAAAGGAAAGATGAATGTAAAGTGATTATCAAATGCATTTGGCTTGTTGGGAGCCAGAGAAAGCGAAGGCCAGTAAGTATGTCACGTTTCCCACCCTCAATTTGTTTATGAAGATATTCTGCCAGTAATTTGCTTTGAAATCAAAGACCTAATGTCAGAACTCATATTCTTCATTTGAAACCATTATGCTAGTTCTAGATTTTGAAGACAGTTAAGAAAAACTAGGTTATCTACAAGGGTCAACCTTTTAAACTGCTTTCAAATTCAGTTTGCATGTTTTTCCAGTGCACAGGGCGGGCACTAGATCGGTAAACACTAGTATCATTCTGGCATCACCACTACCAAGTTCTCGACATTTCAGCGAGACCTAACTTTCTACAGTTGTGTTTCCCAACTGTTGTATAAGGTGTTCTGTGCAACCTTTTTTCCTTCCTGCAGACAGATCAATATATTCTTCTGCTATTAAAAAAACCCCACAGACACAATGTTCACAGAGGTGCTTCTGCAGGCAAGCATCCCTATTCAAGAAAGCCCTTAAATAATATACTTAACTTTAAGCACATACTTAAGTGCTTTCTTGAAACAGGTCCAGACTTTCAACACCACACATCCCTCAAACAAACATTCAGAATCAGATCTCATCACAAATGCTATTCCCTTTCCAACACACCAGAATATATTCCTTTGACTTAAAGATGGCAGCTGGTAAAGCAAGAGTACTCATTGAATTTGCAGAAAGGCACAACTTTTTACAGTTGTTCCATGGCTGCATCTGACCACTAGGCTGAACTCTCCCATGTGGCACGTAGTTTGTATATGGTAGCTAGCTACTTGCTTGGTCTCCCTTCATGCTTTCACACATCCTCAAGTATAAGAGTACCTGAAGTACTTTGGTATCATTTGACTAAGCTCTAGGAATTTCCTTAGTTTTGCAAAATTGAGTTATTTTTAGCAAGTACAAGAGATAAATAAATAATTTTCAAGTATTAAAACAAAAATATGCACCAAGTGGTCATCATCATATTTGACTATGAGCTTGAACATTTAATGCAGACTGAGTTCATTATCCTTTTAACATTGGTATAAAAATACTGGTAATTTGATTTCACTGTATATGGACAACAGTTGATGATCTCCCATTTGCCCAACATATAAAGTGATCGTTATGTCTACAAGCTAAACAGAACCTCAGTCTTAATATTTCATCATAAATAGAAGCCCAAAATTTGAAGTTACATAAAATTACCACAGAAGCTCTCCATTCTCTTTGGGATTTGCACATGAAAAATTTTAAACTAAAGAGAAAAATTATTGTTAATAAGAGTTAGGTCTCAGAGACTGAAATGATTAAAACTTGCATTAATACTCATTTTGTTTACAAAAATCTGATGGACTTATGATGCCTAGTGTTGAGTAGAAGACATTTTTTTTATAAAAGAATCTACAAATACCTATATGTTGTTTTCCAGATAATACAGTTGGTGAAGCCAGACAAAGATGCAGAGGCTTTCACATTCTCAACACTATCTTTTCCGATTCTTACAAACAAGTGATTGGATTCTTGAAGCCTGTTTACTAAATGTTAGGTTAATATACAAAATTATGAAGCATAAAACAGCATAAAGCAGAATTATCCTCATTTGAAATGACAGCACAAATCAGAAATATTACAACAGGCCCTTATTTTTGCTCCTTTTAAACAAATACTCATATTCATGTTGTACAAGTTCAGTACCTTCAGACATTTCATTGTCAGCTCCCATTTTCCGCTTCCTGCATTCCCCCCCTTCCTGATTCAAAACCATCCCTTTAACACATCATTCCTAATTAGATGATTAGTGCTTCGAAGGGCAGGAGATAAGTCATTTGCATAATTTAATCATAAAAAGAAGTTAAAGATACAGATTTTGCTGTTCGTTTGTACAATTATCTTCTCCGGCCTGGGGGGCTGAGATATTAATGTGATTAAACAGTATTTCTGCAAACAGGCAACTATGTGTCCGCTATTAAAGCAGAGCTGGAGGCAAATGAAAAATTAATTTTAGAAGACAATCAATTTTATTCTACATGACTGTAATAAATAACAGCCCATCTGCAGACAAGTCATTAGGCCTTGGGAGGGTACATATGTCACAAAGTCTAAATGACACACAAGGCTGAATTTTCCACCAAAACAGAATGAGTAATAAATGGTCCACCAGCTGTCATTTCAACCTAGACAGTCAATGCATAGGATTGCCGAGAAAATCAGGTATACATGTAAAGTACTGATCATACACCACCAGTTAAACCTGTACTGTGTGCAGAAATCCAGGAAAATGCTGGTTTAACATGCATCATGCTTTCAAGTCCAGCTTGTGAATCGTATTTTCCATCCATATTAACATGTACTACACTTATAATGGATAATTCCTTGGTTTTTGTGAGCACTAGTAGTGCTTTGAAAGGTAATGTTGTTGGGCGGTGTAGGAGATTAGGAATAAAATGGAGGAGTCACATGGGTTTAATTTTTTAATGACTAATCCTCCACAAGCTGTGTCAACTTTTTGTAGTTAATAAATACACTGAAATAAGTTTTAGTGAAACAACCATAGGAAGAATCATCTGTTTCTAAAATGTGTAGGAACTTCAACAAAGAGCCATCACATTCAGATTTTCTACACTATCCTTAGCAATAAACTTTCTTTAAAAAAAAAAATCTTTAGTTCCCCATACAGTGAGTGTTATATAGAACATGACAAATCTCATGTGTGTAGTGCATGTACATGTTTTATATAAAAACACACACACTTGCCAGTTCGTAATTTTGAAGGCTCTCTTTTTTAGAGTACATTTTCACATGTACTCTTTTGTAATACATTCTCTCACATGTAGCCCTCTCCAGAGGATTATAATGGAAACTAAATAAAATGGGAACATGGACAATACCATATCTCACTGAGATATCTAAATAGCCCATAGCCTAAAATGTTAACAATTTACAGTTTATATATATTTATAACACCACCGACATTAACCATCTAATACAGGCAGTCTGCAAAGAATGTACTGCTTTCTTTTCCCAAATACAAAAAGGCCATATTTTATTTAGAAAAATTATTTAGGTGCACAGTCATTTAAAGAGTAACTGTCAAGATTTAAAACATATATTTACAAGAATTCTTCAACTAGTTTATTAATAACACTTTAAATTATTAACAACAAAAGATTTTTAAACATCTATATTAGCTTTTACCATCTGCACTGTTAATTTGTTTTTTTCACTTCAGGTACCAGATAAAGTGAAACTATGCTGGTCGAGACGTTCATAGTCAATTTCGTATCTTGGTTCTCATGTACTACAGCAGTACAATGCTGATGTGTTCGGGTTACAACCTAATAGGGGAAAATTTACATTGAAAATAAAACTTTCCATTGAAATTGGTAAAACATTAATGAAGACATTTTGATTCACATTACATTTTGTGAAACCTTTTACTGAAAACCTATATTTTCATATCTAAAAGTACTTCACAGCATCCTTTTAAACCGGCTACGAAATATCACTACACAGACTGAAACTAATTAATCAACCTCATGCAGTAGCCCAGGGCAGTGGTTGCTATTTGAGAGGAGCAAATAATTCATAGAAAATTAGTAATAACTCATACTAAATTATTTGATAAATGTAACCTCTGTCACAAATTCTCCATATACACATTACAATATTCTCAAATGCATTTGTTACTCAAAAATATTCACCAAATAATTTCTACAAATAATTACGTTGAGGTTGTGATTCACCACAACTCCAAGATTCTTCTCAGCAGGGCTGCCAAACCAGTTATCCCCCATTCCGTATTTGGGCAATTGGTTTTCCTTCCCTAAGTATAGCACCTTACATTTTGTCTTTGTTGAATTTCATTTTGTTGTCTATTACCCAGTTCTCCAATTTATCAAGATCCCTTTGAATTTTGGCTGTATCCTCAAAGTGTTTGCAACTCTCTCCCATCTGCAAATCTGTGTCATCTGCAAATTTGATCATTTGCTCTCTAGTCCTACATCCAGGTCAATAATAAAGATAGTAAACAACACTGGACCCAGAACAGATCCCTGTGGAACCCCACGCGACACCTCCTTCCAATCTGACATCATTCCATTAATAGTTACTCGTTGTTTATGTTGTTTAACCAATTACGTATCTGCCAAGTCCGCATTTCTCCAGCTTACTTATCAGAACATCACGTGGAACTATATAAAAAGCCTTGCAAAAATCCAGATATATTACATCTACCACGTTCTCCCATTTATCAAATTAGTTACCCTGCCAAAGAAGGAAATCAAGCTGGTTTGGCATAATCTGTTCTTAGTAAATCCATGCTGGCTGCTAGCAATTACCCCTTCATCCTCCAGGTATTTTAAAATTGAATGTTTTATATATTTCTCTAGTAGCGTCCCAGGTATTGGCGTCAGACTGACTGGTCTACAGTTCCCTGGCTCCTCCTTTTTATAGATGGGCGCTAAGTTAGCCCTTCTCCAGTCTTCCAGGACCTCTCCTGTCACCCACGGGTGTTGGAACAATTTGTATAATGGGGGTGTTGAGAGACAATGAACCAAAACTGTAAATCCTGTATATGATGGAAACCACTTAAAGCGGGGGGGTGCAATAGTACGCCCAGAACTCCTAGTTTCAGCACCTATGCTGTCATCCTTGAGCAGAGCCGTCCCTTGGGTATGGCAAATAAGGGCGACCGCCTCAGGCCCCGCACTTTGGGGGGCCCCGCAGGAAGCAGGCGGGGAGGTGAGGTGGGAGGGTGAGTGGGGTGAGGAGGCTAACGGTGGGCAGGTTAGCGGTAGGCAGGCGCGAGGAGGAGCCCACTTACCAGAACCTCCCCACAGCCAGCGGGCCCCACCGAACAGCACCTCCCCGTCCCTCTCAGCACCTACCGCAGATCAGATGTTTCACAGCATCAGAAGGGGAGGGGAGAAGAGAGGAACTGAGCGGGGAAGAGGCGAGGCAAGGGAGGGAAGAGGTGAGGTGAGGTCTTGGGCGGGAAGGGTTGGAGTTGGGGCAAGGCCTGGACAGAGACAGGGGGACCACCCCCTGGAAGATTAGAAACTCTGCGTCTATGTCCAGGGCCCTGCACTCCCCTAGGGATGGCCCTGTCCATGAATTTGCAAATATTATTGCCATTGGCTCAGAGATTTCTTCAGCTAATTCCTTTAGCATCCTACGGTGAATAGCATCAGGCCCCACTGACTTGAATTCATTCAAATTATTCAGAAGATCTCTGACGTGTTCTTTACTTATCCTGATCTGTATCCCCTCCCCTTTATTGTCTATAGTAACTTTGCTAGTAGCCTGGTCATGTGTTATTTTTTGTGAGAAAACTGAAGCAAAGTAGGCATTGAGCAGCTCTGCCTTTCTATCTTCTTCTATTACCAGCTCACCTTCTCCACTGAGCAGCGGGCCCACACCATCCCTGAACTTTCTTTTTTGTCTCACATATTTGTAGAACCCCTTCTTGTTATCTCTAACTTTTCTTGAAAACTGTAACTCAGTCTTTGCCTTGGTTTTCCTGATTTTGTCCCTGCATGCTCACACTATTCCCATGTATACTTCCTTGGTGACATGCCCCTCCTTCCATTTCCTGTATGTATCCCTTTTGGTTTTTAGATGGCTAAAAAGCTCTTTGTGCAGCCACATTGGCCTCCTGTGGCTCTTCTTAACTTTCCTCTGCATACGAATACTTGATGTTGAGCCTCTAATATTAGATCTTTTAGGAACTGCCAGCATCCTTTGACTCCTTTTCTTCCTAATTGGTCTTTCCATGGGACCTTGCCTACTATTTCTCCGACTTGGTTAAAATCTGCCTTTCTGAAGTCCAGGATTCTTGTTTTGCTGTTCTCATGTCCTCCGTTCCTTAGGATCTTGAATTCTATCAGATTGCGATCACTTCCTCCCACGTTCCCAACAACCTTCATGTTCGCAACTAATTCATCCCTGTTGGTCAACACCAGATCCAAAATGGATGGACCTCCTAATTGTTTCCTCAAAGTTGTCCCCTATACAGGCTAAGAATTTGCAGGACATACCATGTTTTGCTTTAATAGTCTTCCAACAGATTTCAGGGTAGTTAAAATCCCCCATTAATAAATACTACTACTACTAATCAATCTTGTTACCTGCTTGTAAAGTGCCTCATCCACTTCCTCTTCTTGATTTGGTGGTCTATAATAGACCCGTTCCTGTTCTTTTCCCTTTTTATTCTCACCCAGAGACTCTCAGTAGGTCTGCCGCTTTTTTTTCTCTTGCATCTTGGAGCAAGTGTATACGTTCTTGACGTATAGCATGACACTTCCTACTTTTTTCCCTTACCTGTCCTTCCAGAACAAGCTATATCTCTCAATGCTGGCACTCCAATAATGGGAGTTGTCCCACCAAGTCTCTATAATGCCAATTAAGTCATAATTTTCTTCATATTCCATGACTTCCAGTTCATCCTTCTTGTTCCCTATACTTCTTGCATTCTTATACAGACACTGAAGATATTTTGCAGACTGCCCTACTGCTTTTCTTCTTAAAGGGATGCTTTAAATCCTCTTCTCATCCATTTTATCCAATAATCACATCCCTTCCATAACAAGTACCTGCACTGGACATCTGCCACAAGGAGACACCAGCAATTTAGCCTGGCTGCCCCCTTCCTATCCCGTGCATACCAGATATTTACTGATTCCTTCCTTAAAGTCAGACAAAAAGATAACCATTCCCCAGTTGGACATGTGTACCCCCATCCTCCCTAAACAACTCGGATGCCCAATAAGATATGTTCAGATGAGTAATAATTACCAATCCCCTGTGGTCACATATGAATTTAGCCAGCCCCCTATTCACGCACCCCCTAGCCTTACCAGCCTGCAGAGGCTTTGTAGCTCCTCACCATACCCTCTGCTGCAACTTTTCAAACCAAATAATCACCACCCTGGGGACAAAATCCTGGATCTGCCAGAAATCTCTCTCAACTCTGATCATCAAGTTGACCCCCTTACACACTCCTAAATTATTTCTGCTGAGGTGAAAAAATAATCATACCCAGTGCTTGCTTCTGAGCTGCCAAACAATGTACAAGGCTCATCAGCTGGTCCCAGAGCATGTGCCTCCTTCACCCTTTCCTTTGCTCCCTGCAAAGCGCCCCTCCATCCATGCCGACTCAGAGCTGCCTCACTGTTGAGGTTCAGCAGTGAACCCATGAGCCAAATGCACATTATGCCCACACATCCAGTCACTAACTCCTGTGCCCGTTCACATGATGCTGAGAGAAGGAACAAACATGAAGAATTTAGCACCTAAACCACTGAATAATCTACCTTAAAAGGGGACTCGTATCTTGTATGCATTTGGTTCCTACCTTTAATAGGTTTGATTTGCTGGGCTCCCATTCTGTGCTGTGGCTGCAACAAATGCAATCCTGAACCAATTCACACAGGAACCCCAACAATATGCTCTCTTTTATTTTGCCATGAACTGAACTTTTCTTCTCCAAAGTACTGCAGAACCTCAGAGTTACAAACACTAGAGTTACGAACTGACCAATCAACCACTCACTTCATTTGAAACCGGAAGTACGTGATCAGGCAGCAGCAGAGACAAACAAAAACAAAACCCTGCAAATGAATATAGTACTGTGTCAAATGTAAACTACCAAATAAAATAAATAAATACATACATACATACATAAAGGGAAAATTTAAAACAGATTTGACAAGGTATTAAAACTCTTTCTGTGCTTGTTTCATTGAAATTAAGATGGTTAAAAGCAGCATTTTTCTCATGCATAATAAAGTTTCAAAACTGTATAAAGTCAATGTTAGGTTGTAAACTTGAAAGAACAACCATAACGTTTTGTCCAGAGTTACGAACAACCTCCATTCCCGAAGTGTTTGTAACTTGGAGGTTCTACTGTAACTCTTTTCCCCGTGAGAAAACAGTGGCACATACAATAAGCAAGTCTATGCTGCTTCAACTAAGCAAATCCTAGCCGCCCCCACATTCTTGTATATTATAACTCTCCTTGTCATCTTTTAATTGGTTGCTGATACCCTGCAAGTCAGGTGTCAAGTCCCTCCTACCAACTGCAGATCCATTAATTCCAAAGCCCTATCAAAATCCCTCCTTGCTTAAGCCTTTATTAACACTGGTAGAGACCATCCCTTCAACCAACCCCAGCTTCCCCACATTCTTGAAGCACTATGACCCACCTTGCCCTCTCAATTAGTTTTTTGACACTCTGAGAAACAGGGAGTCAGATTTCCATATGCCAAAGCCCTATCTAAATTCTTCCTTGCCAAACTCCTCATTAACCCTGATGGAGAAGTGGAGTAAATTCCCCCACACTTCCAAATATACATGTGCTCAACATAGTTAAGACCAAAGCAGACTGAAGAACTTCAAAAAGATCTCACAAAACTAAGTGATTGGGCAACAAAATGGCAAATGAAATTTAATGTGGATAAGTATAAAGTAATGCTCATTGGAAAAAATAACCCCAACTAAAGTACAATATGATGGGGGCTAATTTAGCTACAACTAATCAGGAGAAACATCTTGGAGTCATCGTGGATAGTTCTCTGAAGACGTCCACGCAATGTGCAGCGGCAGTCAAAAAAGCAAACGGGATGTTAGGAATAATTAAAAAAGGGACAGAGAATAAGACGGAGAATATCTTATTGCCCTTATATAAATCCATGGTAAGCCCATATCTTGAATACTGTGTATAGATGTGGTCCCTTCATCTCAAAAAAGATATACTGGCACTAGAAAAGGTTCAGAAAAGTGCAACTAAAATTATTAGGGGTTTGGAACGGGTCCCATATGAGGAGAGATTAAAGAGGCTAGGACTTTTCACATTGGAAAAGAGGAGACTAAGAGGGGATATGATAGAGGTTTATAAAATCATGAGTTGTGTGGAGAAAGTGAATAAGGAAACGTTATTTACTTGTTCCCATAATATAAGAACTAGGGGCCACGAAATGAAATTAATGAATAGCAGGTTTAAAACAAATAAAAGGAAGTTCTTCTTCACTCAGCGCACAGTCAACCTGTGGAACTCCTTGCCTGAAGAGGTTGTGAACGCTAGGACTATAACAGGGTTTGAAAGAGAACTGGATAAATTCATGGATGTTAAGTCCATTAATGGCATTGGCCACTGTCAGTAGACAGGATACTGGGCTGGATGGTCCTTTGGTCTGACCCAGTATGGCCATTCTTATGTTCTTATGAATGTTCCAAATGCTAATTTCTTTGCATTAAGACAAAATTGGTCACTAAAAGAACTAAGCTGCCCTTGGTCTCGCTGTATCCGAATGGGCTCCTCACTGGTTCCCTGCACCAACTCTTAAATTCCACCCACTCATATTCTGAGTGATTTGAAGAACTGGCCATTACCAATGAGGACCCCTGCCTGAATTGCCTCCCTTCCCCTGGACTTCATTCATATAGGTAGTCACCACCACTAGAATGGGAAAGAGCTTCCATAGGATTATGCTCTCATCCCTTCCCAGATCCAATGAGTACCACTCAACTTTCAGGTCTGACTCCTGTACCCCATCCTCCCTTCAAGAAAACCCTATTGCACTGACTAAAATACTGTCCAACGCTCAAAAGCTCCACCTCTTAATTTTCCCTCAAAAAATTGGGGTCTGGCTTTGACTGAGGAGGCCACCAAGCATAAAACACCCATCCCAAGGGCACTACCTGGCGTGTGAAACTAAAGATGGCCAAGCTTGTAGTTCATGCAAAGTAATCTTGGATGCCTCCGTTCTAGCTAACTCCTAAAAAAAGTCTCCCAGTTTATTAATATGGAATAGAGATACCTGCCCATCTCTACCTTGTCTCCGGACAAGCAAACCCAGTGTGCAATGAAGTCAACTCGCTTGTATCTTCTTTTGAATCGACCCTTTCTGAAAACAAATGTGTACCCAGGTGGCCCATCACTTGCAAACCTGGTTTTAAGTAAGCTGTTACACCTGGGTTTTAATTACCCAGCATCAGGTAGGGAAGGGATTCATGAGCCCCTCACCCCTTGCTATGGGATGCCTCCCTGGGGGTTTGTCTCTACCCCTAGGCTATGTGAATATGGAGGAAACCATTTCCGCTCTTCTGAGCTAACATGATGCTCCTTCCCCAGGAGCAGTTTCCTCTCTCTACCCTACCTCAATAGGTGCTAGGAGTCAGTAACCCTTGAATGAGGTATTCCCCAAAATCCAGGGCCAACCACTGTAAAGAGTCATCTGTTGCAGGCTGCAGACTGCCAGCTGCTGCACACGTGTTGGACAGGGATTTTGGCAGGGATCCTAGCTATAGCAACACTGGGCTGTGCCCCAGATTCCCTAATTTTCATTGGAATCTTGGCCACAGCCACACTGGGCTGTGCCTTAACTTCCCAAATTTCAACTAGTGTGGCTGTGTAGCAAAGGTTTTTCCTTGGCTAAGGGAGGTGAACAGATCCCTTAGGGGACTAGGGGTTGAGGATATAGCTGAGCTCCCCATCCCATTCCATATGCAGGAGCTTGTACAGTGGGAGAAGGAAGCCTGGAGCAGCAACAGCCTGATCCAGAGGAGGAAAGGCAAGTGCTCCTTACAAGTTTAGGGGGGTTGACTGGACACTTAGTAGGGAGTGGGGCAGGGTGGCTGGCTTCCCATCACACAGTTAAGTGGCCCCTTTTGGGGGAAGGGAATACAGCGTTGCTACACTTCTAGATAATCTTAGACATTTTGCCTCTCAACTCACAGAACTTAATTTTAACATTCCTATTAGTAACATGTTTTTAATAACACTTGTCTTAAAAAACCTTCCATGTATGTTTCTTTCATCTAAAACGTATTCTAAGTATTGAAAAAGCATTTATTCTTCTATTTACATCCTCTGATCCAAAGCCCATTCAACTCCATTAAAAGACTTCCACTGTTTTCAGTGTTTTAAGGTTGAAGACCACAGTTGTGATACTCCATACAGAGCCCTGAGTTCAATGGCACGACTTGTTGACTTCAGTGAGAGTACACTGAAATCTATATTTTCAATCTATGGTACTAGAAGCAGTGGTGGAACTTTCTAAGTTCACTTCTTCTGCTACTTCATTGTAGTTAGCAGTGACTAACCTTTTCTGTAACGGTTGGTCTTCTAGATGTATCGCGTGTGTCGGTTCCACTGTAGATGTGTGCACTATCGCTACCAAGAGGTTTAGCATCTCCCAAACTACAGCATAAGCCTCCAGTGTAGACAGTACTAAGAACAAATCCTGAATCTGAGGTGCCAATGGTTGAACCAACAAAGTAGCTGCAGTCACTTCTGGGATTGGTCTCAAAAGGCCCAACCCAGACTCCAGAATAAATGACCCCCTTTGACCTGAGCACCATCTCGGGGCATGCTTCCTCTCTGAGCACACTCCAGCATGCCTCTACTGAGGCATGATCCCATTACCAGGACCAGGACCCAAGTGAGGACCTGTGAAGCCAAAGTCTTAAAAACTAAAACTTAACTCTAAATCTATCTAAAATTTTATAAACTACTCTAATCCAGTAAAACTGGTAGTATATACAAGAAGAAGGAGGGAAGGACTTGCAATTACAAGGAACACACACTCCAATATTCATGGAAGATAAGAAGGAACTGAGCAGGGTTGGTGGTGGCTCCACCCTTTCTACTTGCATGCAACAGCACGATGCAGCAGAGGCCGCTCACAATGCCCTGACAGGAACCACCAAGTGGAAAAAAAAAAATCTCCAACAACCATGCAATCAGTGTACACACATCTACAGTGGAATGGGCAGGTGCAATCACTCAAAGAACTATGCAATTAATCTTGCACTATTAAGTGTGAGTTAAAATATTCATAGTGCATTTAAAACAATTATAAAATATATAATTACTGAAATCCCTAGAGCAGCAAGCATCACATACAGGCTTGTTAAAGTGACATCAACACTAAA
This sequence comes from Lepidochelys kempii, assembly GCF_965140285.1. Taxonomy (NCBI): domain Eukaryota; kingdom Metazoa; phylum Chordata; order Testudines; family Cheloniidae; genus Lepidochelys; species Lepidochelys kempii. The sequence continues at coordinate 73,490,055 of NC_136388.1, forward strand.
AGGGTTTTTTTTATATAAGATGTAAACAAATAGAATCATGTTTTCAGGCAAAGGTGCAACAAAGGATGCACTTGTGCATGAAGAATCCCACATTTGCATGAGGAAAACAGGTATTTGCACGTTAGTGAGAACTTGTACAAATGTGGGGATTTGCATGTGCAAAGGGTACACATTCATGTTGGTGGGAGTGCCCATTACACTCTTGTTTGAAAATGTAGCCCATGTCTTGAGAAGAAACATTCTAACTGAATAAGAAAATAACATATCTGCAACAGCTCAATGAAAGAAATTAAACAAACACACTCCATTATCTTACTTTCTGATATCGCCAGAATCTCACAATAGAATTATATCGCTGTATGCAGGGCTGTTTTTCTTTTTTTTAAAGTATTAAATAATAAGATCTGCTGTGACCTTGTAGATGGCACCAGGCTTGGTGGCAGGTGGCCAGTGAGCTTGGTGGCTTCTACAGTTAATCCAGCTCCTTTCCATTATCTTTCTCCAGGAGCTGATATGGATGATGCTGGTATGGCAACTGCCCACCAGTAAACTGCATGCTGCATGTGATCTTCTATGGCCCATCTTCCTCTCTTTAATGAATGCTGTGAGGAGGAGTTATGGCCTCCTAAGGATACCAGTTCAAGGATGGCAGAAATTTGTCTCCTGACCACAGGGATTCACATGACATTCCATATCAATGGCAGGGTTAAAAGGGGCTATCAGCAAGAGTGCGGTTGATATTCATGTTTCCAATTGATGACTTCAGCATTTTAGAAAAGATTTACAATGTTGATACATACAAACATGCTACAGATGGTCAGAAAAACATATAGCAGATTATGTACATGGCTATAATTATAGGTGCAATACAAAAAGCAGTTACCATTCAGTGAAACACAAAACATGGTATTCAAACCAAATACCGCACCAGCAGAGCCTGTAATCGCCAATAACTTGAGCTGTTAGGCTGACAGAAATCAGAGCCATACACCAGCACAGTTTCTAAACTCTGCCAGGGCTGTAGCCTTTTGCAGAGCTAACGTTTAAAACACATACATTAACGTGCTTCACAACCTTGGTCAAGGAATAAATTGGACAATGTATAGGAGATGGAGTGTCTACATACATTCTACAGAAAAGATGTATTTAAGGATTTATAAACTCGCCATGCTCTCCTGTAATATCTGCATCAGAGTACATCTGACAAGGGTTCTGTCTTCTGTTCCAGACTCTACCTTCCTTCTTGTGCTTTAGAACTTACAGAATTCTTAAAATCCATCCCCACAGCCCAATACTGTATTCTGAACTATGAAAACTCCATTAAGTCCTGTAATTTCCTAACTAAGGGTAATCTACAAAACACATGCCCCAAAGTTTTGACCAACTGCCAGCCAAATTTGTAAAATCCACTGGAGAGAGGCAGCCAAATTTAAATTTTTATAGGTACTACAAACAAGAAATAAATCTTTAAAATCATGCAAAATACTAAACAGACACAATGCTCAGTGAGGCTGAATGAATAAAATTTAGAGTTTCTAGGTTAAGGAGTTTTGGAAATACACAGTTCCAGAAAAAAGTCAAGATTTTTCAAAGCTCAAAACACTTAGTTTTTAAACTCATTTATTCAGAATACCATGCCTGATTAACGTGAAATGCCCCCAAAATACTTTTCCCTGGAGAGAGAGCAATTTTGAGAAATTTCAGCTGAAAAAAAAAAACTTGGTCTTATAATAGAAAGCTTGATAGAGAGAAAGGATGATCTTGTGGTGAAGGCACTGACCTGAAATTCAAGAAATCTGAGTTCTGTTCTTAGATCTTCTACAGACTTCCTGTATGATGATGGCAAATCACTTATTACCTGTGTGCCTCAGTTCCTTTCTGCAAAACAGGGATAGTAATACTTCCCTACCTAACATGATTGCTGTAAGGCAATATTAATTCAACGTTTGTGAAGCCCTCAGATACTACAAGTGCCACAGAAAACCAATACACTTTATCTACAAAAAGCCTGCTGTTTCAGTAATATGCTCATCAGCTAGAGAAAGCACAATTCTTTTTTTTTTTTTAAATGATATGTGCTTTTGATGTTAGGTTATTGTTCAAGGTTTTGTTCCGATTTCATATTCTCTTGTTTTATATCTGCCACCATTTTGATTATAGCGATCTACCTGTACGTTCCGAAATGGAGAGAAAGTAGAATCAAGGAGGATGAAAAGTTAAAAGCCTTTCTAATTTCTATTTTTCAACAGTGTTTCAACGAGCACAATGTGTGATCATAACTTTTTAAGTTGGATAGGAACTAACTACACACATGCATTCTAAGGAAAATATATCCCCAAGACAATAAAGCCACCTCCAGAGCTATGAAGTATGAAATATGTCCAAGAACTTTGCAAAACCCAATAGAGTTCATGTTTGCCTGCAGCAGGTCCTTTGTGATGGTATTTATTGTTAAAAAATCAAGTCCAGTAGTCAAAGTTTGAGCCTGCTGCAGGGCAAAAGTAGTATGACCGGCATTTATCCACTACCAAATGCATAATATGCAATAGTTTAAAATCCACTTATAGTACATGGATTCAGTATAGTATATTTACTGTTCTCAAAATATTTTAATTTTTTCTATGTTGAACACCTGTGTCATTATTACATTGAAGTAACTAACTCGTTCTAATGCAGGGATTTGGGTTGTTATAAAAAGATACAATAGACTTCTTTGTGGTCAGAACTGAATGCGTTTTCTACACTCATTCCCCCTTGGAAACAAAACCCACACTATTTCATCAACATGCATGTCCTCAGAAATTTAGCAAGTAATTTGGGGGGCAGAAGGGGTACAAAGATATTTCTTCTCAATTTTAAATATTAGAAGGTTGGCTTGGCATATATTCATGGCTTCATTATTGCCATGTAATGTGATCATCTCAACGTCCACACCACAGTGTACCACCCTGTGTTGTCTAAGTATACTGGACTAAGCCTTCTATTTGCTCGTGGTAGTAAGATCATTATTAATTACTAAACTAATCAAAATTAAGTGTTTTGTTTTAATTTCACTTTTCCTGGAAACTTGGTAAACAGACAAAAACATGACTAAGGTTCTGAGGATTGGTGTAATTAAGGAAAAGACATAGTGAGAATACATATATACAGTCATTTTTAGACAAATCCACAGGATAGGTATAATGAAAAATAAAGGTATGTGCTGAAAATTCTATTTTCATTATGTGCCCACACACAATATATGAAATATCCTTAAATTACAATCTTTTGCAGGGGTCCTGAAGTTAGTTTCTGGAGTATTCCTAGGAATCTCTCACACAGTAATGGAACTGGGGAGATGGCTTTTATTTTCTTTTTGAGTATTCTAATTCTGTATGTACATATATAGGTCCCATTACAACGGATTAACAAACCACATCCCCACTGATGCAAATTTCAATTAGACCTTAAATCCAATTTCTACCTAAATTTCTTTATAGGTTCAGATGTGTTATGTGATAGTATCTGAAAACTGATCACAGGGGGACTGCGGCTGGGAGCAAAAATGACAAGGAGCACTAACAATGTTCACAAAATTAAACAGAAAAAAGGCCAAAAGCACTGGATTTTTCTTCCTGAGGAACTCAGTTGTTCTTGATATTGAGAAATACAGCCCCTGTTTACAGTATTAAGTGAAGAAGTGGGTCATTTCTCCAAGAGGAGGCAAAAAGGGTCAACATAATCTTCTGACATGAAGAACAGAGCCATTTCTCCTACTTGACATGGGATACTCTGAAGAGTTACCAATCTGATGGGCCAGTGAGATGTGGACTACTGAGTACAGCAACAAAAGGGAATATGCATTGATGATGCAAGTGATGATGCACTTAAACTCATTCCAATCATAAATGTAACTGACTGCACATATTTTTAAAAACTAAATAAACCTGAAATAGTTTACTTCTAAAAATATACTTTTTAATTCAAAGAACCCTGAAGCCACTATTGCATTATTTCACTCTATTTTAAAACTGATATCTAAAAATATCCCTGCACCCTGTACTAGTTATTACAGCTCTTTATTTCAAAAGGATAACACAAACAACACTGTATTATAGAAGATGATCCCAAACCTCTAGGAGGTCCATTCTGATGTGCCACATATAACTTTTACTAGTACTGAGGACAATTAGACATGTATACTGAAGGGAAAAGGATCTCAAAATATTTAAGATTTTCACTGGGTTTGCTGCTGCAAAGTGTCATAGAAATGATTCAGATTAAGAAGGACAGCAAGTCATCTGAATTGCTAGATAAAGTTGTCAAAATTTACATTATGCATATGTATATGCTGTATATTATAAATATAAAACAAGACCATATTTTATGTCAGTATTTGGTGATGTGTAAACTACTCATACTGCAATCCTTTAGTTAATAGTGTTACCAGAAACCTTCAATTAAATAAATTAATAATACAGCCTTAGGCTGCATCGGTAATATATCAGATGCATAATATTATCAGATATCTTGAGTTTTATACATGAATAAACTGTAACAGATGCATTAACAAAGAATAAGATAATCAAAACATTGTCTATGATGGTATTACCATACCTTTAAGATAAGCAAAAAAGAGACTTCCTTCTAAATAACAACTAAATGCTCAGTGTCTAACATATTGCTGCAAGCTATAATGGTTATAACTGTTAATCCAATACACCTTTTATACAAACCCATAAACACATGAGTGGAAAAATAGCACAGATGTTCATCTCTAATGCAATTTCCATTCAATTTCCTAAGTGCGGTCCCTGTGTGCAAACTAGCTTAACGTTATGTTTAGCTTGCAAATTCTTTTAATAAATAATGAGTGCAATAAAACTGGTAGATCAATGGCAAGCTGAGAAATCATAAAAAAAGCCTTTTGTGTTCAGGTTGTTGTCGATTTCAAACTTTAATCCAGAGACCAATCAATATTACTTTTTTCTTTTTAACCCATCACTTAAATAGCAGATAGACTAAATGTAGCTTAAATGCTGCTACCAGATATCAGCTGCCAGAAACTTGGTAAGATCATCAGACACAACTGAAACTGAACATTTTAGACCTTAAAATACACACTACATTATAACAAGCAAACTTGCTTAAAAATCATTGTACAACAATAAAATTGGTGCTACTCATTTGTTTTGATTCTTTGTACTTGGGGGGGGGGGCAGTATTTATAACTGAATCAAGGAGGCTCTGATAAATACACTAACAAGCAAAACAGGCTTAACAGGTCAAAATAATGTACCGCCACAGGAAATGTAATCTCCCTAAGATTGCGTGTGACAGTAAATTTTTTATATATATGAACACACATACACATAAAAAAAAAAAAAGGCAACCTAGCTATGCCACCAAGGAAGAGAGAAATGCATGTGAATATAAGTTTCATTAGGATTGGTATTTTGGAACATTTCAGGGCAGGTTACAAAGTGCGCTACTTAATAGGTATCAATGTTTCTAATTCACAGGTTGTAGAATGAGAGGAAAAAATGCCTATCACCAAGTCACTTTGGATAACCATGCTTTACCAATAGGGAATCAAGATCAAAAGTGCACTGCCCCAAGGGACAGTTCTAATATCAAGCAGGATAAATCTAAATCACTAAGAATCATTATATACTAGTGTGCTTGTTGTACTTGGTAATTCATGTTTAATTGTAACATATAAAAATCTTGCCTTAATTTACACTGAAAGAAAAATGTCATAGTACAACAATATCTCTAATGTACTTTTCAAAACACTCTAAGGAATCTCAGATTGTGAATGTTAACATCATATAGATTGCCATTTGTACATTTCATTGTTTTTTCTTGTTGCCATTACTGTTTATTATTATTAGAGTACTTCAGATAAAGATGTGTTAAAAATTGTGCTTTTTGAGCTATCTCCATTTACATAATAAGTTTTATTAAGCTGAAGAATAATCATACAAAGAACTCTGCCAAAAAAAAGGAAGCAAGGGTGCCTGTCAGGATTCTATTGGTTAGACAAATATTTTCGATTTAAAGGTGTACATTTTTGTTCGTAACTTCAAATAATTTAAAAATCATATTAATGCAAGAATCTGCAGAGCAAAGAATAAAGATCCTTAGTTCTGTGGAAGAAAGATCAGGCCCAAAATTATTTATGGTACTTTCTAAGAAGAAATACATGTACAAGCCAATTCTTTCCTTGATACTTAACAGACTTATCACTTGCAGAAAGGAAATCAAATGAAAGTTTTAGCATTAGGACCCAATTCTGAAGACAAAGGCTCGTATACTAGCAATATGTATAAATAAGTTCTTACTCAGCCCTTGTTCTAGCACACTTGCACTGATCTCAATGAGACGTTCACCTGAGCAAAATCCAAATATGGTCTTTAAGACTAGGCCTCAACGTCTTTTAATGTGGGCGCTGACAAACTGTTCTGACATAATTAGAATTCCAATTTGTAAAATTTGTTCAGCCAGGATCCAACACCTGCAGATTTCCCTAGCAAAAATTATTCACACAATTGTTATAAAATATTTAAAAATAAGCAATGATCACTCATTCCAAGGCTATCCAGTAAGCAATACAATTCCCTGACAAAGATTTTTTGCTCTGGGCCTCAATTGTACTGAAGTTCACTATAAGCTTACCCTTCAAAAAGCGCACACATGTACCCAAGAGCAGCCTATACAGAGTATAATTTCATTAAGGTAGAGCTGGTGACTTCTGGAAGCTTTGTAAGTTTAATGCTACACCACACATTGATATATTGGACAAATAAAGGTACATGTAACAATGTTAAAGCATCAGGTTATTTGCATATACTGCATATTTTTATTACATACAGTTTCCTTTATCAAACTGGAACTGCTGTAGCAAGAATGCTAAAAAGGCAAACATAAAACTACATCTGTAACAGCCGATTTTTCCCGCTTACCCTCAAAAGACTTAATGAAAGGAAAATAAAAAGTTTTTTAAATATATACATTTGTACACGATTAGTCATTTATAAAAATAAAATGTTAACATAAAAGAGATAGAAATAAGGTTAAAGTGATAAAGTTGACAGAGATTAGACTGACGCATCTCACAGGGTTCACAACAAATCACAAGATATTAATTTACCTATTAAAGAGAAAACAAGGAATGCCATTAAAAAAATAACATAACACTATAACTATGTTTAATGTAGTTGGGAAGATAAATTACAGTGTAATAACAGGGACCTTTTATGCTTTACATAAGCTTTTTTAGAATTTAAAATAGTCGGTGGAAGTCAGAATACTCCAACCTATTTTATGATCTGTGATCCATGGATTCTACTCCAAGATAGTGGATACCTGACTACGTGGACCAGAAATAAACTGTGATCAACAACTTTTGTAATATTTTCAGCAATAAAAGGTGAAGCAGTAATGGAAGCACAACAGACAAGTTGCTTCCTCTTCTGCATCAAACAAATGTTAAACCAAGCTACATTTCTTTTGGATTTAATGCATTACTAAGAATTAAAAAACTAATTCCATCCTCTAATCAATTTGGACACAATTATATTCTATTTATAGTGACACTTTCAATGTGTCTCAGTCTTATTTATTTTGGTCATTCTTGTTACAATGAAATATTAATGTTGAGAAAATGGTTACACTATTAAAGAACTATGCTACATTTAGATTTTAATATTGATTTCCACCATTTTACAATAATTAATCATTCAGTATGAAATTATAAATGTTTAACGTTGTATTACAGGGTGATCGGAAGATTAATATTTTCCCTAGATTAATCCTTTGATTAAGTTTGTCTTTTTGGAACAGGGCAAAAATATAATTTAGTTATTCTAACCGAACTGAAAAAGGGGGATACTGCCACTTTAAAAGCTTCAATCTCTTTGACATTGCTGGCAGTGTATGGGAACATTAATGCATCTGTCATGATAACAAGCTAAGAATAACATCTAGACATCAAACCGAGCAGAGAATCCATCTGAAGTGATTCATTCAGATCTGTCTCATTGATTTATTAAACACAGGGCAACATCTGCAGCCTCACAGAGCCGCCTGGCAAAATTAATGCAAGATCAATTCAAATGGAAAAAAGTGCAAAAGAGATAAATCAAAACACAATTTGCATGCAGTTCCACAATCAGGCTTATTGGGTGCAAATGCTCTATTTCTTTCCCAAAGCAAATGAGTTTAAATGTTGTTTTATCTTTTTAGAATTGTGTGATTTGAAGTGACAGTGAAGAGTTCTGCAGTTGAGATGGTGAAAAGGGAAAAGGAGAAGAAATGCTTGCAAAGACCTTTTGAATATGCAACAAGAATATCATTAATACCTAATTGTTTTGCTTTTTTGTCTTTGCTCCAGAAACACAGTATTTTCAATTTGAAGAAGTTACACTAGAAAATTTAAATAAATGTAGACAGGAAAACTATTAAATGTTCATCTTTTGGAAAAAGCCAATTATGCTACAGATGGAAAGCTCTACTGCTACCAGAAAAGTAAAGAATTTTGATTGTGGTTTCTTCAGATTAGATTTGCCTATGAGAAGCATTTTTACAAAAGCCAAGGATTTTGTGACAAATAAGATAACTTCAAAAGTCCAAAGATGTTCATCTTAATTATTTTTCCGAAAAGATATCAGTAATTTCCTTTTAAAATGGAAAAAAGATCTCTTTCTGTATCCCGACAAAGTCCACTACACGAGCAAGAACCATCAATAAAATGTTTTAAATAAATCTCCTGTCCACAAAAGAAAAAAAAAACAGAAAATTGATTATTTTTAATTTAATATAACGTCACCTCCTAAACTAACAAGTTTTTGGCAAGTATGAATTAACACAAAATATTTACTTAGGCAAAGGCAAAGTAGTTTATGGAAGCGTAAGTGTACATTTAAAATCAATATACACATGGAAGCTCTGTGCAGTGGCACATGACTGGATTGCTTTAATTATAATCTTGACATCATTCTTCTAATAAAAGACAGAGCATTGTTGACTATGGGTTTGCTTTTAATAGACAAAATGACTAGACCCTCATTATGCCATGAAATAAAACGTCTGCATTTACTGCATAGATTCATTTCTAAAGTCTTTAATTGTTTGTGAACAAGCCAAAGTAATACAAAATATTAGCTTAACAAAATACTTTAAATTTGTCACAGAAAATCAGCCATGTGTTGCTCTGTAGTTCCCTTTACCTGAAAACACTTTCTCATGTGAAATATTTTACTATATGTTCACCAGACAACCCAGAGCAGTACTACCACAACAGACTACAGCATTCATCTAATAAAAATGCCCAGAAGAATCTTATGAAAATATTCCATTGGTTGGATATGAATCATACATATGTAATTGTGATTTTAAGGGTCTATTATACATTCTTGTACAAATGTTCTTACTGTAATTGTATATTAAGTTGTTATAACACAACCACATTATACATCTTTTGCTTTAAAATCTTAGAATAAACTTTATAATGCTACAATTAGAATTAATCAGTTGTTCTCTGATTTGAGTAATCTTCCAAAATATCATAAATTATTTCTTAATTAGGGCTTTGTAAAAAGACTCACTCATTCTCGAAGTTGCTACTTACAATGAACTGACTTATGAGAAGGTAAAAGTTTTATTTCATGGTTCCTAAAAATAAATTATATAATGATGGCTAATGACAACTAAGGCTAAGAACATTGTTTATGGTGATGTGTGTACAACATTATACCACACAAAAAATCCTCACTTTGGTGGTAGGGAGGAAAAATCCCCAACCAAAACTTTCACTTGTAGATGCATTTCTCTATAATTCTTAAGAACTCTCTAGACAAGTTCAATTAAAAAAATATTGTGTCAGAGACAAAGAGTGAGAAAAAAAAGAGTTAAATATGTCCATTCTTTGATTAATCTACACAGCGGTATTTTTCATTCTAATGCAAAAGCACAAAATGCAAAGTTGGAAATAAGTTGTTTGTTTGTTTGTTTTTAAAAATCACACTAACATAGAAAGAGAAAAAAATCAACTATGAGATCTAATTACATTTCCAGCAATTCTTGAGTATGACTCTGCATTTGAACATGATTTTAAATACAATCAACATAGTAATCTGCAATATAATTGTTTTTGTAACTCAGAGGATAAAAAAGGAATGTACAACATTTTGGAATTGCAGGATAAAATGCTTAAGTAATGTGGTAGAACAACACATCTTCAAATATTTTATTCTAACTTTTCACTGATATCACAGGTATAGGAATACAACTGTTTTACACAGTATGACAAAATGAATTTTAAAATGTATTATGTAATTCACAGAATGTATACGGTAGTGTCCAGGATATGTTACAACTAGTAAGAGACAAGAGAATTCCATTACGTATGACAATTTATCTATTTTTATCAGACATTGTTGGACATAAAGTATACTAGGCTGGTCAATAAATAATTTGATCGGCAAACTAAGTGTCGGGTTAAGCAAATTATCAGTATACCATACGATTAATATTGCTAAGCTGCAGTCGTTCAATTTTAAGATAATTCATTTGGAAAAAGTTTGTTTCACATGCACTCGTAATCACTATTACGCACTACATGCGTAGATCTGAATGCAAAAACATATTGATAGCAGTGAGTTTATTTCCAGATATTGGTATTTTCAAAAGAAGAAAAGAATACTGCATATAAACAGCGAGATAGTCAGCGGTGACGTTAAATGTGAAACATATCTTCAAAAATATCTTGGTAGCAGTTATCCCTAAACAGATGAAGATAAATTTCATTTCCGTAATTAGGTAAAAGGGGCTTATACACACGGCACATGTGCTTTCTCCTGTATAATCTTTTAAACTGAGAGTTGCTTTTGCCCTTGGACAGGTACGTGCTTTATTTCAGTCCTGTTGGTCTCTCTCCCCAATGCCCTAGCCATATTTTTCTGACTGCATCTCTTGGCTCTTCTGGCTGCATCTTTCAAACCCTCCTACAGCATCTATCAGCTCCTCTTTTCTCATTTGGAGCTCCTCTGCCTTGCCTCTCTTTGTATATCTTACCTCCTCTCCAGCCCCAGCCATGTGATTCTGGTGAAGAACAAATTGAAATAAACACTTATTTCAATATTTTGTGCAACTCAAGCCATTTTTTGTCAATGTACACATATCTTCAAGTCATGTGTGTATCATCCACTTAGTTGTGTGCAATTACTTATTTCCACTAATCAAGTTGGTCGTTTTGTGTGCATTGCTCAAAAACGTGTTTCTGAGATCAACTTGCCAGTCAAATTTCAGAAACATGTTATTTTAATATGAGTTTGGGCACCAAGATTTTGTGAATATTTTGCAAAAAGCCGAAGATATTTTAAGTGCTAGGTATGCTAAGGGTACCTTTTAGAATTTTGTTCCCATCTTTTTCAAATACAGTGGTCACAACCCTTGCTTATACATCAAAACTTTGATATGGCAGTAGTTGTGATGTCACAGAGGAGTATGACTTGTTGAAATAAATGCGCAGCAGGAGAAACTGAAAGTGAGCAAGAAAAACAATAGAGTTCACGTAGACACAGGCAGGAATGGAATTAATGCAGATCTGAAATGTCATCTTTATCATTGAGAACAAAACATAACAACATGAGGAGAAAAAAACATAAGAATCAAAAGCCTAAACCTGCTCTTACTTAAGCCAATAGCAGTGGAAGCAGGATTAGACCCCAAATAAGTGAAACAAGACTTTTAATTTCATCGTGTACATGCATTTACTTAAAACATGAAACCATCGTATAGCAGAGTCTAAGTGGTAAGAACTAACCACCTGTCTTCAAATATGGAAAGTTAACTTTTCCCTGCTGTAAGTCATGGCAGGCCTAAACAATGTACTTGTAAACAGCATATGCAAAGATAAAGTTTCTTGTTAAGATAGAAAGATGAGTCCGAGTTTTTTCCTCAGAAATTGCTGAATGTTGAACTACTGGATGTCATCTAGAGTTCTCTCTCTTATAAATTTACCCCTTCTTACTATATATTTCTACTAAGCCTTGAGAGTTTTTTTGTTTATGAGATCATTATCATTTCTAAAGCAAGAACTGTGAGGTCACAAACAAGGATTCTGACCCCCCATGTATGAAGAACCCAGCAGGGATCTTCCATGAATACAATCAGCTTTTGGGTTTAGTCATTTAAGCACAACAGGACAAGGGCTATAACAACAGTAAAACCTCTTTGATTAAATAATGTACCATTATTCTAGAGTTATACTAAGCAACAGTTTGTCTGTAAACTACTCATACTCCTCAGGCAACATAGCACATGTTCTTTGGCTATCATTATTTTATTTGCAAGACTTACAACTTCTGTATTACAAGTTATGTTCACAACCCAAACAAGTAGAGATCATAAGTCTCGGTGAGAGAAAAAATATACAGCTAAGAACTTAAAGCAAAAAGTACTGAGGTCCTTTCTATGTAGTCATTTGAAAGATTATCTAGACACTATATTTGTGAGAAAGTGAATAATCATTTCATATAATTTGCCAAGTTCGTGCTTAGTGCAGTTATCTGGCACACAGATTTAATAAACCTCAGCAAGAAAGTTCAACAGTTTAAGAATTTTGTGTAATCACCTACACTAAATCACTCCTCTTTCTCTAGAACAGATTTCATACAATTTATTGCCTCCTTTACACCATCTAACTCTGCTACAGTCCCTTCTGGCAGCGAGCATCATAAAGTGCATTTGCATTCTCCTACTGCTTCTGCAGTTAGAGACGGTGATTTAAGGTGACCATACGGTCCAGAAAACTTGTCTAACAGTTAGCCAAAGTGAAGGAAGCATCCTCTGAAGACTGCCCCATTCGCAAGCTGAGTATACGTGCCAACGTGGGGTTTCCGTTTCTAAAGCATTGCTTAGTTTTGGCGCATCCTGCATCTCGACCCTCTCTCAAAGATACCATCACAGGGTAAGTGGCAGTTTGCACGTTATCAACAGACCGTCCGCTATAGCCGTGCAGCGGAGCCCCACCATAGGCTGGACTTCTGGGCGCTCATCTTCCCTAACACGGAACCTGCAGGGCTGTAGGCACCTTGCAAGGCGCGCTAGGGAGCGCTCAGAGCCCTGGAGGGGACGCAGCGGGCTCTTTGCTCTGTTTACAGAGAAGAGCCTCAGGGCTGGCCTGGCACGAGCGGCTCGGGAGCACGCTCACCACCCACCCCGAGCCTGGGACTCCCGCGAAAACAAAGTTTCCCTGGAGCGGGCGTGACTGTGCCCAGGGCTCCGGCTGCCAGAGGAGCGCAAGGTGCCCGGGCTCCCACCCACCCTCCCTGGAGGCGGCTGAGCACCCACCCTTGCCAGTGGGCAGCCAGCAGGGAGAGGCGCCGAGCCGGGGCGGGAGGAGTGACAGCGAAGTTTGCCGCTCACCTGGCGTTGGTGCAGTCGTTGTACAAAGTTTCGAAGTCTTTCCTGGTGATGAGCTTGCAGCGGTTCACGCCGGGCTGGATGGCGCCCAGCCCCCGCAGGATGCGGACCTGTTCCACCGTACACACCACGGGCGATATATCCAGCCGCTTCAGCTTGGTGTAGACCGTGTGCAGCCCCCCCACCAGGTGCTTGAGGAAGAGATCGAAGACCTGCGGCAGGCAGATCAGCTCCTGCCCCTCCACCAGGAAAGAAGCCACCTTCACCCCGTGCAGATCAACCATCTTACACTCGTTGCTGCCACCCCCTCCGCCGCCTCCCGTGCCCGCACCGCCGCCGCTGGAAGCCAGGAAACTGTTGACCAGGCTGTTGGTGAGCCGGGGGGACTCGGAGGGGCTGGAGGAATAGAGGGGGTCTGCCCGGAACAAGCCCCCCGGCCCCCCCACGCTGCCGCCGCTGCTGGCGCTGCTGGAAGTGGCCGAGATGACGGGAGGCGCGGAGGAGACAGCCATGGTCACTCTCTGCGGCGGCTCAGCCCCGCGCTCCCTGCCACGCTCACTCTCCCCAACTGTTTGCAAGACGACCCAAAACAGAGTCTCCCACTCGCTCGCTGGCGCACGCAGCAGCCGCTCGCTCCGAGCCCTCCCCACCTCCACCCGGGGCGCGGGAGGGGGGGAGAAGAGTGACAGCCCCCTCCAGCCAATGCGCCTGGCCCTCGGCAAGCGTGGCCCCGGCTAGTGGCTGCTTGCGGAGGGGAGCTGGGGCTGCTGCCGCTGGAGGAGGAGGCGGCTGCTGGTGTTGCTGCTGCTGGGGAGGGGGAGTGGCGTGGAGCCCTGCCTCCGCCTCTTGCCCGCCCCCGCCGCTTCCTCTGACCAAAGTGACCGTCCGCAGCAGCCTTTTCACTTCTCGCCACCATAGGGTTGTCACCTGTCCAGGTTTGCCCAGGACCGGCCCTTCTTTGCAGTTAGCAGTAGCTGTCCGGGGAGGTCTGCCAGGGTGCTCAGCGTACACTGCCGGCTGCCCAGTTCTGTGGGCTCAGGAGCATCCTGCGGGCTCCGTTTGTTCGGGGGTTTTTTGTACTTCAGAGGCGGCAACCTTAGCACACGGGGGCATGTGTTCCCCCTCGCATTGTCCTCCCCTTTCTCCTCTCCGAGTTTGCAGTGGGCTGATGGACCCCCTGCTCCCTCTGCCTGCCCACTAAATCCCCCCCCCCGCCGCCCTTTGTGGTTCACTGCTCCCATCTAGCACAGACCCCTCCCCCTTGCAGTAAGCTGCCCCCCTTTTCTCACATGCCCCCCTTCCCTTTGTGAGTCATGTGGCCCTAGGGTGACCAGACATAGGATATTAGGAGCTTTGTCTTATATGTACAATTATACCATCACCCACCCACCCCCAGAAAAAAAAGTGGCCTGATTTTTCACACTTGCTATTTGGTCACCCTGTGTGGCCCCTCCCATCTTACATGGCCCCCTCTGTGATTCCCTCTCTCCCACAGTTTGTTGCTAGGCAGGCCATTTGTCCATTTTAAGCCGAACAGTCTTGTTTTTCTCAGGGTTTGTCCCTGTCCAGCAGTAATATAAAACCAGACATGGTTTTGACCAGTATAATTGTGGGCGCATGGAGGATGCCATTTTGCAGAGGGCGCTGCTCCGCTCCCAACAGCTTGACTTCACATGTACACCAGAGTGGGCGGGATGGGTGCTTTGCAAAATGGCGTCCTCCATGTGAGTACCCTGGCAGGGGGCAGAATAGTGGGGGTGGGCCACACTATTCCAGAAGTCCCATATTCCGTGGATGCATGAGTGGCCACCCTTTTTGTTGCCTACCTCTCTTGCCATGCCTGCCCGTCCCCTTTACTGTTTGTTGCTCCTGCCTCTACCTCGTCTGTCCTCTCTCCTTGCTGTTTGTTGCTGCCTGCCTCCCTTCACCTGGCCCCCCTTTTCTTGTGCACCTGCATATTCTTCGTGCTTGCAATTCCCCTCTTTTGTTCGATCCCCCATTCGCTGCATTCTCACCCACACTTATATATGCCCACCTAAACTCCCAGTGCAGCCAGAGTAACCTCCCACACTGCTTGTTGTAGTCCCCCCCATCCTTTAGGTTTGCCTGCACCCTCCACCTCCTCCCCCATGCAGCCTAATGCAGAGGAGTGGTTAGCTTCCATTCTCTCCCCAACCACCCTTTCATTATTTACATGTCCGGCTCTGGTGGCTGTTCCCATGACCTGTCCTCAATGGTGGCCCTCAATCTGGGCCAGGAGATTGAGGGAGGGGTTCCTGGCCAACATTGTTGCCCCACCTCAGCTTTCTGTCCCATCCACCACCACAGCAGATCACCAATACCTCTGCCAACACCACTGGTGTGGCAGCAGAAGGCACAGGAAGGGACTCTTCTGCCAAAAGCACCACCATCAATGAAGCCTCCTCAGTCAGCAAGAAGAGCAGGGCAAGAGCCTGGCACAGAAGGTTCCTTCTGCAGCAGCAGCTGCTACTGCCATCCTCCTGCTGTCCCTTCCACCAGCTCTAAAGGCTGCAGCCCAGGTGGCTGCAGACCCACCTGCTGTGGCCCATCCAACCATCACTACTGCCACTGCTTCCTCCTTTTCCATTTACAGTGGCTGGGGAACCTTCCCCACCTTGACCAGGAGGCAAAGTGTCTGCAACCTCCTGGTAGCCACCTCCTCCCACAGTGAAACCTAGGTGCAGGTGTTGGTGTGGGTGGTGAGACACAACCGAGATCCCAATCTCATTCCTGACCCTTTCTCTCCCACTTCAAATGTTGCTGCTACCTCTGGACTTGTGAGTGCTCTTGTTGGCTTGTGCTGATGACATAGAGTCATAGGACTGGAAGGGACCTCAAGAGGTCTTCTAGTCCTGTGTCGTGCACTCCTGGCAGGAATAAGTATTATCTAGATCATCCCTGACAGGTGTTTGTCTAACCTGCTCTTAAAAAATCTCCCGTGATGGAGATACCACAACTTCCCTAGGCAACTTATTCCAGTGCTTAACTATCCGGACAGTTAGAAAGTTTTCCCTACTGTCCAACCTAAACCATCCTTCCTGCTCCTCATGATCCAGGACCAGGGTACGTGGCATGAGTGGAGGCAAGAGCTCTGTCCAATGAACCTCCCAAGCAGAAACTTCAAAGAGAAAGTGCAGAGCTACAATTCTTTTGCAAACTTAACACCATCAATTTGGGCTTGAATAGGGACTGGGAGTGACTGGCTCACTACAAAAGCAATTTTCCCTCTATTGGTATCGACACCTCCTCCTCAATCATTGGGAGTGGATCACACCCACCCTGTCTGAATTGACCTTCAATATTGGTTCTCCACTTGTAAGGTAACTCCCTTCTCTTCATGTGCCAATATATATTTATGCCTGTATCTGTAATTTTTACTCCATGCATCTGAAGAAGTGAGTTTTTTACCCACGAAAGCTTACGCCCAAATAAATATGTAAGTCTTTAAGATGCCACCAGACTCCTTGTTGTTTTTCTCCCAAGCAGAGGTGCTGACTTTCTAATGTGCCAGGGGATGCTCGACCTGCCCCCGCTCTGCCCCAGGCCCTGTCCCCACTCCACTTTTTCCCCCAAACCCCAACCCCACTCTGCCTCTTCCCATCCCTGCTTCGCCCCGCCCTCACTCCATCTCTTATCCCAAGCCCACACCCCCACCTCACCTCTTCCTGCCCCACACCCCATTCCACCCCCTCCCCCAAGCTGCCCAGACCTTGCTCCCAGACCCCAGCACCTCCTGCATGCCACAGAACAGCTGATCATGGTCGGGGGAGGCACTGGGGAGAAAGGGGTAGCTGGTTGCTGGTGTATGCTAAGCAGGGCTGGAGCACCCCCGGAGTTGGCACCTATGCTCCCAAGTACCGGGACCTTTTTTTGCCTGTGGAGGGCAGGGAGCCCCGGTAGGTCAGCATGTATCTCCACCATAGTCCAACGGCCCACTGCGGATCTCAGCTGGCAGCTCCTCCATGGAATCATGAGCATGGATACGTATCCTCTCTTCCAGCAGTGGCCAATGCCAGGTGCTTCAGAAGGAATGAACAATTATCAAGTGACCCATGCCCCATCAGCCACTCCCAGCTTCTGGTTGAGCATGAGGTTGCCTCCCTGACCATCTTAACTAATATCCATTGATGGACCTGTCCTCCATGAATTTATCTAATTCTTTTTCTAAACCAATTATAGTTTTAATCTTCACAACATCTCCTAGCAATGAGTTCCACAGGTTGACTGTGCATTTTGTGAAGAAGTGCTTCTTTTTGTTTGTTTTAAACTCTCTGCCTATTAATTTCATTGGTTAATCCCTGGTTCTTCTGTTATGAGAAGGAATAAATAACAGTTCCTTATTCACTTTCTCCATACAGTCATCATTTTATTGCCCTCTATCATATGCCCCCTTAGTTGTTTCTTTTCCAAGCTGAAAAGTCCCAGTCTTTTTAATCTCTCCTCGTATGGAAGCTGTTCCACACCCTTAATTGTTTTGTTGCCCTTCTCTGCCATTTTCCAATTCTCATATATTTTTTTTGAGATGGGGCAACCAAACTGTACTCAGTATTCAAGGTATGGGCATACCGTGGATTTATATAGTGGCATTTTGATACTTACTGTCTTATTATCTATCCCTTTCCCAATGGTTCCTAAAATTCTGTTACCTTTTTTGACTACTGCTGTACATTGCGCTGATTTTTCAGAGAACTATCCACAGTGACTCCAAGCTCTCTTTCTAGAGTGGTATCAGCTATTTAGATCCCATCATTTTGTATGTAGAGTTGGGATAATGTTTTCCCATATGCATTACTTTGCATTTATCAACATTGAATTTCTGCCATTTTGTCGCCCAGTCGCCCAGTTTTAGGAGATCCCCTTGGAATTCTTCACAGTCTGCTTTGGACTTAACTATCTTGAGAAATTTTGTATCATCTGCGAACTTTGCCACCTTACTGTTTATCCCTTTTTTCCAACTCATTTATGAATATGTTGAACAGCACTGGTCTCAGAACAGATCCCTGGGGGACACCACTATTTACCTCTCTCCGCTGTGTAAACTGACCGTTTATTCCTACTCTTTATTTCCTGTCTTTTAACTAGTTACTGATCCATGAGAGGACCTTCCTTCTTATCCCATGACTGCTTACTTTGCTGAATAGCCTTTGGAGAGGGATCTTGTGAAAGTCCAAGTACATGATATTCACTGGATCACCCTTGTCCACATGTTTGTTGACCTCCTCAAAGAATTCTAATAGATTGGTGAGGCATGATTTCCCTTCACAAAAGCTGTGTTGACTTTTCTGCAAAAAATCATGTTCACCTTTGTGTCTGATAATTCTGTTCTTTACTATAGTTTCAACCAATTTGCCTGGTACCAAAGTTAGGCTTACTGGCCTGTAACTGGATCACCTCTGGTACCCTTTGTGTGGCAAGAGGGGGACTTTGGCACAATCTGCATAGAGTGAGTCAGGCTGCAGCCCCTTTTCCAGCTTCTCCAGAACTTCCTGTTGACATTCTGGCTGCACTTTTCCCTGTGCCTCCTTGTATATGCATACCCCATCTATGGCCCCACAAAGTCACGAGACCTCATCAACTTTCTCCTGATGCTGGCCAAGATGGCCATCCACAAGTTCAGGAGGAGGAAGCTTGATGATGTCGGGAAGATAGTGCTCTGTGACTGTGGGGCCTGTTTCTGACCCCTTGTCACTTCACGCATCCAGTCAGAGTTCCTCTGGGTAATGTCTACTGGCTCTTTGGACTTCTTTGAGGACCAGTAGATGTTGTCCAAAGTTCTCTGCTCAGTGTCCCCATCTGGATCCCTTGTTGTAGCCCTATGACCTTCACTTTGTTGTCCCCCAAACTGAGTTGTGGTAGTGCTCAGCAGTTCACCCATCTTGGCTGAGGGGACAGGCCTTTAGTTTGAGGGGCAGAGACTGTCACTTCCTATGTATTTATTTACAATGCCTAATGCAATGTGGCCCTGTATTCAGCTGGGGCTAGGTACTATCATAATACAAATAATATGAAAAGTCCCTCAAACAGAAAATATATCTGGGTAATTTATTGGACATAATTGCTAACAGAAGATTTAATAAATCAGATTTAAAGGTTTCTCATTGTTTTTCTCCTTTATTCCCTTTAAAGACATTTTGCTTTGAGATTAATGAGATAATCAAATTCCACTCAGGATTTTTTTTTTCTTTTTGACTTTAATGTCTTCCACAAACTAAACATATTTCTAAATAAGGCTGAGTTTTTGCAAGGCCAGAGGAAGCCTTGCGCATCAACACCCTGCAAGCTGGAGTGGCATGAAGCAATATAAAATCATAAAGACTGTAGTAAAAACAGTACCCTTGAAAGGTGACTATCCATGGAGAAAAGAACTGCACTTAGACTAAGAAAATGCTCAAGGTTTGAGAATTAATACCATGCAGCAGCCCAGCTCAACTAAGCGTATAAGAGTCAACTATATCAGTAGATATTATTTCCTTGTAATTTTACCCAAGATAAGGCAAAGATGCTAAATCCAAAAAATCATACTGCAATATCTTGTCAGTTGTAAAGTATCCTGCATTTGTCAGCTGGTTTGATTGACTGGGGTCCAAATGTGTAATATGAATGTGTACAAACTATTAACTCTCCATATACAGTAGTAATTAGCCTTTTAGAATGATTATTTTTAATCCAATATTCAATATTTTTGTCCATTTCAGCCCTGAGGGCAAAATATTCCATTTTTCTTGACATTAACAGCCAGTGAAATGTTGGTGCAGTTTTAATTACATATAAAAATTGACCACCAGGTGTTGGACTGCAAAATATCAAGTAAAGGGGCTTGCTTGTGTTTTTTATGGTATGTAGCCTGCTGGAGTAAAAGCAGGGACAAGTTCTTCATAAATGCCAGAGGAGAGAGAGCAGAGCCCTGGTCAGTTTCAAGCCCCAGTAGAGAGGGCTAATCCACAGCTCCCTGTAAATTACCTATTACCAGTAGGCATTATTGTGACCACTGGCTCATCCTATAGAGAAGATGCTGACTGACACAAATTAACAAGGAGGGGGTAACGATAAAAACATTAGCAGCCTTTTAAAGAAAACAGTAGGGAAGTTTCATTAACAATAATAATACCTAGTTCTTATATGCCACGTTTCACCCAAGTAGATCTCAAAGTGCATTACAAAAGAGGTAAGAATCATTATCCTTATTTTAGACATGGGAAACTGAGGTATGGGGCAGTGAAGTGACTTGCCCAAGGTCACAAAGAAAAATAATTTTTTTGCTAAATGACAGGAAAATTCAGTAGTGATGTATGTGGTACAATTAACTGTATTTCAATTTGCCAGTGGCCAAGTATGGGGAAAGATACTAAATGGAGTGACTCAAGAAAAGTTGTAATGTAGGAGATTAAAATGATGCAGGATTAATTCTATGAATAACATATTCTATAAACTCTATCATGACACAGCATGTCTGATGCCAGTAGTATACAGGAATAAAAGTTCATATCAGCTTAGTGAAGGACATAAGTACACATGAGATGGAGTTCACATCAAATATGAGTAATGAACATAACACTAGGTTTGTGAGTGATGAGGTACATGTGGGCCCAGAATGAAGGGATAGTTGAAAATTGCATATTCTACTCAGTTTCAGCTATCTGAGACACCACTTTTTCTCCATTCTTTCCAATTTGAGGAGCGCTTAGTGCAATGCTGATGTTCTCCTTTCTGACATTAACAAAAGTCTATGGAAGTCAGTGGAAATATTCCCACTGACTTGACTAGGCTTTGGGTCAGGCCCTTAGTAAATGAGCAATTCATATCACTAATTTTATGAACACAAGCTGGGACAGGAAGGGAAAAAAATAATTATGAAATAATTTTTCCAAAATTAGTCTAAAATTTAGTTCCTTAATTTGTATTAGAACATGTATTATGATTATATTAACAAATGTAGGCTACTGGCACGTGAGAAACAAGATACTGAAATTATCATTTTTACTGCCCAGATTTTGTAGTGCACTAATACTGGAGGTTTGAATTCAATTTATTTTTGATGTTTCAGGAATTTTTATTGAAGCATGGATTAAAATTTCTCTCCTAAACAGCAAGATTTTTTTTTAAAACAATGAAACTAAATGTCTGAGTACCAATAGAAAAATGATCCCTTCTCTTGTGTAATTAAATGCATTGTATTAATGTGTGCATAATGCAAAATCAATAAATAATGAATTACCACTGATTGTAATTGAATGTTTTCATAATTTTATTGTCAGCCATGATAAATAATCAGTACATTTATACTGCATTAAATTAATTAGTGTGTCATTTCTATTACATACATCAGCAGTGAAGTAATGCAGTGACATCTGTTTCTAATGTTTTAAAGATGTTGTATCCCTTATTAAGTAAAAGAAAGAGTTATTAGAGATGTTTCCAGTGATTGTCAGTTATACTGGGGTATTCGAGGGGATCTAATAAAGGAACTTACCCTCCTAGAATTTTAACCCAATAATGGTTGTGAATAACAAAGGTTAGAGTCAATTTGCTTCTTTGGACATTTAAAGAAAAGAGGGAAATTTTCTACTCTTTTTACAGAGAATAAGACTGAGCCCTGACACCTTCTTTTTAGCTAAATTCCATCAATATAATCAGGGAAGATTCAGTAGAACACAAAATAGTAGACACTGAAATAGGAGTCTACCATCTATATGTGTTTTTTCTGCCTCAGGCCCCAGTGATCTCTATATGGACACAAGGGCCTGCCCCACATGAAGCTCATTGGAGGATCAGGGCTTTGGCAGTCAGATGGTTATGTAAAAAGAAAACAAGGTAATTTTAATGTACTCGGAATATTTTACAAAACCCAAAACTTAGACAGAAGAAAGCTTTACATTTTAGTCTGGCTACAGTACATTTCTTACTGAGGGCACCATCCTGCAACCACTTAAGCAATATGTAGTTTAGTTTAAATGAGTGGTATGTTGATTTTAATGAGACTTCTTATGTGAGTTAAGTTATGCTACTGTAGACGTGTTTGCTGGATCAGGCCCTTAAACTTTAAAAGTAAGCGGTATTCATACAGTGCTGTGTAATTCCTCATGCTGAAGTGTATTTGTTACTGTGCATCAATGTGCACTTCCCATTGAAGTCAGTTTGTGTACAGCTTCTGAAAGAACAGCATCACAGGATCTGACATTCTTAAGATAAGCATTTCTGAACCTCTGGTTGGCGCTCTTCATCTTGGTGTAAAATTACATGATTTGTGAAACGGCCAATTGTAGGTTCTGATGTGATACACTGTAATCTAGTGTTTATGCTCTCTGATTCTTAATTTGTTAACTCAGTCAAATGTATTTTAAAATTAAATATTTTATTATTACTTCATAGAAGTATTTTCCCCTTCTTATAACAGTATTCAAGCAAAATCAAAACAATTTTACAATCTTTTATATTAGGTTTTCTTAGTTCCAGACAAATTACCTCACTTGTCAATAGGAAGTTCCAAAATTCCCTTTTTAATTAAAATAATTGAGCCAAATTCTGGAGTCCTTTCTCAAGAAAACTGACTTCTGTATGCTGTACTCCTTATTGAAGTCAATAGGAAGACTTCAATCGGAATTTTCCCTGAATAAGACCTTCAGGATTTAGACATTCACCATAAGAACTTTGTAAAAAAACAACAAAAAACAAATGAATGACCCAAAGCCATTATCTACAAAGGCCATATCTGCTCTTCATGGTAATTAAAGCTTTTATGGGACTTATAAGAGCAGAGTTTTACTCTTATGCATTTAGCCAAAATTTCCTCTCTCTCTCTGGTGATGTGAAATGTGTTGTGCCTCAGCTGGCTGTCATCTTCCACCCCAGAGGTATCTGCACTTCAGTTGTATAAGAAAATTTGTATAGAACTTTAATATATTTCACAATGAAAAGTGTTGCATAAATACAAGTGATGTTATTGTTAATTAAATGAACCATCATTGCTAAAGAATCAACTCAGAATCTGTCACATTAAACATATGATTCACCACTTTAATCTTTGGCCCAATTTTGCATTCCACTGGGGATCTGCAGTGGTAAAAATTGCAAAGTCAGGATCCTATTAAAATCATCAATAAGGATGAAATCATTACGATATAATCTTTCTCGAACGCATTTTTCTTAGTGGAGATAGGCTAGTGGTACTAGACGTATCAAAGTTAACACACATTTAAATCTCTACACTGTGTAATCATGTATATCTACTCACATTTTTAAATACAGATAAGTTAATATCCATGAGATTATAAACTGAACTCCTCTCTCTGTTTGCCAGGCAGCCAAATACAGCAAAAGTTTCCCCTGCACTGTCTGTTGCAGTATCTCTAGCCCTGACCTGAAGGCACCACCATCTAGTGGAATGAGAAGGTATTTCATTTTTCTTCTTTGTAGATTTTTGCATTTTTGAAACAGACTTTTTAAACTATCTAGAGCAACAACAAAAAAGTAATCTTTTGTTGATTTATACCAGAAGATACAAAAATATCTTCTGTAGACCCTTCATAAATTTTCATATCCTGTGTTGTGAGTGCAAAGTATTTTATGACAAGAAAATATAAGAAGAAACTGATAATGAGAAAAGAAGTTCTACATAAACAGATTCTGGTATAAATTTAATGAATGTATCAAATTTAACATTTCATTGAATCTATTTTTATAAAATATAATTGTCAAAATAATTAATATTTTAGGAGTGGTAAACTTGAGATCAGTTTTAAAACCAATATATGTCTACAATACCAATTATACCTATTTGTAGAGTTATATAGAGCCATTAAACATACAGTATTTTAACTATACTCTAACCATTAAGTCACATCAAATGCAAACTTTAAAGTTCTGAATGGAAGAATACATTTTTCCTTAGGCTTTAAAAGTGTCCATTTACCGTATTTGACTATATTGATATATTGGATTGAGTTACATGATTATATTTCTTTTTATTGACTTACCAATTATTGTCAAAGATAGCAATTATTTTTGTGTTGTTTCAAGAGTATGCATGCATATGCAGCTGTTATCCTAAGATGCCTCCTTGCATATTCAGCTCCACTGATTTTGTCTCAGCATTGCACATGCACTGTCACAATGGATTTACATCATTCATAGATACATAAAGACAGTTGTGCATTGACACTAGAAAAAATGTTAAGATTTTGTTTAAATATTTGAAAATTCCTCCCATAAATATTTAATTAAATTTAGTAGGTCTAATAAATATAACAAATAATTAAGAGTTAGATGTCCAATAATGCTGAAAATATTTTGAAATATTTAACAACCTACATGATGGTAATTTTGCCCCTGACTTCTGTGGGAGCTGGACCAGACATCAGTGTTAAGTACTACTATCCTCAACTTATGTACGGAAATGCGACTGATATAATTTGGCATCAATGGGTGTTCTGCATTTTAGATCAATGCCAGGATATGCCGGTTAGACTTATATTGTATATCTTCTAAGAGCCATATTGCTACTTTAAGACACATTCAGAACTCCATATTGAAATCAATATGGAGCGCTGCATAAAAATTAATGTCAGTAGATGGTCCTAAGAGTCTCAAAGTGGTGCCTGCTATTTTGCCTTTCTGATCTCTAAAATACATGGCTGAGAAGCTGCACATTAGAGACATAGCCCAATGTGTAGTTTAACATATTTACACAGGTTTACAGGAAGATACCTATTGCATTTGCACTCCAGAAGGGACCATATGTTTTGCCTCTTGCTTACTGAGAAGAACAGAGAAATCCAAAGACTGCCATGGAGGACTAGCCAGGAAGTGAATACCAGTGATCTGCAGGACTTTGAGCTCCCAGACTTGTATTCAGCTATGCAAAGGGCTTCTTTCTCAGTGGTCCCACCTATCCCTTCAACAACCCTAGCTGTATGGGTAGTTTGAAAGCTGTATTACATTGTCTGCTGGCTCCTGGTTGTGCACTGTAACAGCTCTGAAGATAAATGTGAGAAAATGCAGTTGGACTTACTGTGTTAAGCAACATTAACTATATGTTTATGTGCACCAGTTCTTGGCAGGGAGTGGAGAGAAAAGCATGCCACTTAAGGGTTCATTCTCACTCACACCAGTTTTACACAGGCGTAACTCCATTGGGCCTGATGCCAGCATAAATCGGGACTAAGTCAACTGAAGCCGATGGAGTTACACAAGTATAGAGTGAGATCAGATCAAACCCTTACTGTAACTTTGGTTGCTGATGCACCCACAATTTTGGTCTGGACAGTTAATCTCAGTGACTTTTTAAAAACAGAGTCAAAAACAGCTACATTGAAAAGGAACAGCATTATGCATTCCTTCTCCTCTACTCCATACCAAGATTAATGTGAAGAACACACTACACACAGGTCATTTTTCTATATCCTATAAAGACATGCAATGCCTGATTCTGATTTTATATTGGTTTTACATTAATGTAACTCTGCTGACTTCACTGAAATTACTCTTGATTTACACTCATGTAAGTGAGATCAGTATCAGGCCCAGAGTTAAAAGCACAGGTTAAATTATTTGTAATACATGACAATTACTGTTGAAATTATTTCTTTCCTTCAGTTTGTCTCTGTAAAAATGATCATTAACCACCTATGATGTGGAGGTCCTTCTCTACTGTGTGATGTGGCCATGGATATGCTATAGGATGCAAATATTTTTGCAGAAATACATGAAGGTCATGTAAACATATTTCTCAGCAATACACAAGGCTTGGCTTCAAAGTGATGTGAAAAAATAGTCTATATAAAGATCATGTTACTCAGGTTTTATTAGGAATTTCCACTAACATGCATAGGACTTTTACTAAAAAAGGGAGTTATTTCAACAAAAAGAGACTTAGGCACCCAAATGACAGAAAGCATTAACCCTTTCTTTCTAAATTAAAAGTAAATCTTGAGATTCCTCGAGTACTTTATTTGTAAGGACTCTTTTTAATTCATATAGCCAAGGATTGTCAGTGGATTCATGGGGGAGGGAAGAGGGAAATAAAAAGAATGTGAGAAATTCTGAGGCTATAATGATTGCATTTTTCAGCCTCAAATGCAAGAGTTCTGAGATGATATTTTTCTAAACCAAGTGGTGAGATGTCTAAAGATAAGGGACTAGATTCTCCAGTTTCTGTACTGTAACTAGTCAATACCACTACTCCTCATTTAAAATTGTATTAACTTAGAAAATAATTTGGCTATAATGTGCCACACTATAGCTAGTCCTTATGTGGCCATGAAATGGAGACGGAAGGAGTAAGAAGTCTCCCCACTCTCTAAGCCTATCTCAGGGTTGCTCTGAAGTACAGCCCTGAGCTTGGGGAAGAAGAGGGATTGCTACCATTTGTGGGAACAATGTGCTGAAAAGGGGGCAGGGAGGGATAATGATTTGGGGGAGCTATGACTCTATCCCCCACTGGCAACAGTATATTGCAGCCCTTAAAAGATCTCAAAGATTGCTCCCCACTACCCAACCAAGGAGCTCTGAAAGCTTTTTGCCTTTCTGTTCAGAGCTCTGTGTCCAAACTGCGGAGTGTACATAAGTGGCACACTGAAAACAGAGAAGAATGGAATGTGATACATGTTATAATAACATTCATTATAGTATTTCTTTTAAATGCAAAATAAAGGATTGTTAATATTGATTGGCAATTAGCTTTTCATGATATTATTTCAGAATTATAGAATATTGCATTCAAACAGACCTCCTGATATCTTTTTAATGAAGGATGCATATACATTTTTTCATTATATTAAGTATGCTGTGACAAGATCTGTCATCATTTTATATCTTGTAGTTTTTGAATTCAGTCCTGTTCATAGTTTCATGTAGGCCATCGGATTTAAAGAACTTTTTCAGAAAATGTAAATGTGAGCGATAATTTTAAATACACATAGACATTTAAGCTGGGAAGTCCCTTATATTTTAGATATTGTTTAATTTTCAGTCAAATAAAAAATATGAGAAAGTAAAACAATTAGGAGTTAAACTTAAAAACAATGTTAATTTTACCCTAAAGTGGTATAGCAAGAACAAGCTTCAACATTAATATTCTGGGCTAGTAGTTTAATAATTACAGTTAATTAAAAAAGAAGTCTGTATTACCAAATTTAGTCTAAATGGAAAAAATAAGGCTTGCTTCAGCCGGAGTGTAAACAAAAAAGGTAAATATTCCATCAGGCAAAGTATAAAAGCAAAAGTTAAACCTTCCTATAACTCATCAGGCTCCAGTACAAAGATGGAGAGTTCCCTGCAACTCTCCCATTTCCCTCTCCTGATCTTTCCCTCTTGCCAATTTAGATCACTTTTCCTCTGCAGAATCAGCTGTAGACTGTAGACATGTGAGCAGCATTTCCCTTCAGGAACCTTTGCTGTTTAATAACTAGGTTATCTGTGGGACTGCAAGCAACAGTTGTCCTCTGCAGCCACAATAATGGCTGAGGGAGCCCCTGATAGCCTGGAGCACATTTTTAACCCTGGGTTACCCAGTCCTTCTGGAAGGTCCCTCTACGTGTCATAGTACACATCCATTAACAGAAGATGAATTAACGTAAATTTAAAAAATCATATTTCCAGTCAAGATTGAGAAAATAAACATGCATCTGTGGAATTTAAGCCTGCCAAATTACTATTCTGTATCTCCTACTCAAGGGAAAGTATGCGCTCTTGAAATTAATCTCCTCCATACTATCATATGAGGATTGCATTCAATCCCATTGTCTTTCTTTAACCATCTTGCTATTTATTCCTGCATATGCTTGACTTTATGCTTCTGAGGAAAGTTAAACATGTTCATAAGTGTTTCCAGGACTGAGGCCTAAACTTGAAAGAATAAATAAATGACTAGAGCTGATTCTCAATTGCACTTGGCAGTCCTTCACACAAGTGCAAAGTAGATGTAAAATGCTACTATTCTGATTTATACAAGTGTAAAGGTCTACTTATATGCAAGGTTGTGGAGAATCAGACCCCTAATCTTTTGCTTTGCAATAGGGAGCTAATTTGAAAGAACTAATTCTCATTTATTTTGAAACACCCTATATGAATTAACATTAAAGACCAATTTATGAGACACCTAAGACCTGATTTTCAGAGGTGGTGAGCATCCACGGCTCCAATTAATTTCATTAAGTTCATTAAGGAGCTGCAGCGGCATGTTGGTGTGATGTTTTACTTATAGACAGTGTGTTCTTTCCATAACAACTTCAAAGATTTTAGGGAAATACAATGTTGGTTTTAAATCATTATGGAAGAGTCATCAATGAAAGTAACATTTTTGTTAACGACCTTGCAATAAAAAGTGGCATAGGCAGTGCATGAGTCTTCCATTTGGGGAAGCTAATAAGCTAGTGCCGGAAGTTCCCTAGAAGTGTGGGGAGCTCCACCAGTACGTGGACCGTGGCACCGTCCCCCCTTGGCCTCTTCCCTCTCCCGCCCCCAAGGCCCTGCCCACCTGCCACTCACTCTTCTTTGCCTCTTCTGCGCTAGTCTGCTCACACCTTCAGCCTCTGAAGGCCTGGAAGAGACTGCCTGCTTCCTTCCTGGGCAGCCTTTATTGGCTGGCTGTAATACTCACCCTGATTGGCTCTCTAACAGGCCCTCCCTGATTGGCTGCCGCCTTGCACAGCCGCTCTGGCCTGCTGTAGCCCAATACGGCATGGGGGTGGGGCACCGCCCCACCACACTGATCTGCTACTGCGAGTGGAAAATATCTCCAATGGCCAGTGATGGGACACTAGATGGGGAGGGCTCTGAGTAACTACAGAGAATTCTTTCCCAGGTGTCTGGCTGCTGGGACTTGTCCACATGCTCAGGATCTAATTGACCACCATATTTGGGGTCAGGAAGGAATTGTCCCCTGGCTCAGATTGACAGAGACCCTAGGGGTTTTTCACCTTCCTCTGCAGCATGGGGCATGGGTCACTTGCAGGTTTAAGCTAGTGTAAATGGTGGATTCTCTGTAACCTGAAGTCTTTAAATCATGATTTGAGGACTTCAGTAACTCAGCCAGAAGTTTATGGGTCTATTACAGGAGTCGATGGGGGAGGTTGTGTGGCCTGCAATGTGCAGGAGGTCAAACTAGATGATCATGATAATCCCTCCTGGTCTTAAAGTCTATGAGTCTGAGTCTATAAATACAAAGTAGAACAAAATTTGTGTTTATATTTATTGTTGGTGATATAGGATCTATGATGTATGTAACTATTCATTTCCATACTTTAATATGTTTGGATTTTGTAAGCTGTGAGAACTAAGTACATTTGCACTCAGCAACCTCAACTAGTTTTTATACAAAATTTTATCAAAATTTTTTTTGATTCAATATATTTGTTATGAAGTAATAGCCCAATATTCCTATAACACAGATACTTAATACAAGACAGTTCCCTATTGGGGCCCTTACTGCTATTGCACACTAGACCAAGGATTAAATATTGACTCCATAAATATAGTTATTCCAACATTTTCAAAGGTGGCCACTGATTTTAGGTGCCTCCATTTTTACATGCCTTAACTGCTGGGTATGTTGGGCCTGTTTCACAAGTCCTGATTTCCTGCAACTCTAATTAAAATAGGAGATTATACTTTATTCTGCCTTAACCTGAATGAAGCAAAGTCTATATTGGTCCTGCTGCTAATCTGTATCAGACTTGAGTCATTGTTAAAAGCATCTTTCTGTTTTGCCACAAAGACTGGGCTCAGGGTGGAACCCTACTATTCTGAACCTCTTTATGCAGTGCATATGGAGCTGCTGTCCCATAATATCAGTTTTATCCATACAAGATGGTTATTTTTTACTGACAAAAATGCAAAAAATGTACTCAATATGAAACATCTCTTCTTGTCTTTATTTTATTTGCAAAGGGCTTTTTTTCTTCTAAATGCCTGTATGCTGAAAAAATGACAATAGCTTCCATGAAAAGTTCAGAGGCTGAAGAAAGCAAATAAAAAAACTGAAGCACTGGAGCACAAAACAGAAAAGAATTACAGTGACATGTGAAATATGTTAAAATTCTTCTTTGAATCAGTCATTTAGACATACAAAGATAATGATGATGATTATGATGACAATAATTATAATCAGCTAAAATTTAAATTCATCCATTTTCTTCTATACAAATACAAATTATATTTCTTTTGTCTAATCTGAATGTGACCATTTTAAGCAGTTATTCTTGCAAACCCTCCTCTAATAATCTGCTTCAATACTAAGAACTACAGCTATTCTTTCAAAGTGAAAGCCCCTTCCTGGCTTTTAACTTATGTGAAAGAGAGGATATATCAACTAAGTGGTGTTACTGTTTGTACTTTCATCTTTAAAAATGTGAAACACTCTGGCCCCCACCTTCCCCTCTGTTTCCACAAGTGAAGAGGATTGCCTGTGCCTGCTAATATAGACTGAGTGGGTGCAAAAGTGGCTTCTAACAGCGTGTTCCTATCATTCTCTTTTATGGGGGCTCTGTGTGTCTCCCTAAATAAGATGGAAGGGTTTAAAGGGACCATAGGTCTCTGCCAATTTCTCCCTCTCTAAATATAGACCTAGCAGAGTCTGCAGTAATTTGCTCTGGTTGGGGCAAGGGTGGTTCTAGAGGCAACCAAATTTTGGGGAATAGTTAGCAGAACAGCTCCTGAAGGAATAGACACAGCTGGGAACCACTGAGAGGCGTATGAAACTGGGGATATGTTGCATTTAGGATGTCAAAACTTCACCTTCTTCTAGGGGAGGGCAAACTCCAAATAAATACCAAACTCCACACCCCACACCAATAGAAGAATTACAAGAAGATGTTATGTGTATAGGGGGAAGATGGCCCTGAATTAGTGCTATATATTACAATTCAGTATGCAGCTGAAGTCCTAACTTAGGCAAAATGGGAATTTTATATATGGTCTACAGATCTGACCCATTATTGTTTATTTACTTTATTCATTATCATTCTATCTGTGGAATATACAGACTAGAGAACACCATAGTATTATGGCAATGGTGCATTTGAATTGAGATTTCAAATTCTGTAATTTTTCAATTGTGCCTATCCCACAACACAGATTAAATTACAAACTTTTACAAAAAATGTAATCCATTTTAAAATAACCAATAATTCCAGTGCATAAATTGCTTATGGCATGGGCATTCCCTTTCTAACCAGATAAAACGCAACAAAAGTTTAATAAACTACAGGGTACATGTCTCAATTTTCTGCATGAGAGAGAAGCTGTCACTATAAATGAGGTGTATTGTACTGGTATGGCTTGGATTAATGAAAAATAGGTGGTAGGTCTACTCATTCTGGAGCTTCTAATAATGTCCATTTCATTTCCTCAAAAGTCACCACTCCACATACTTTGGTGTCAGTTCACAATTTCTGAAAGTTGAAATAAGGGCACACTCTAGGTCTACATATGTCAAGCTGAAGATAATTCCCTTCAACCTTCTACAAAAAGTAGAATGATTCCTTTTTTAAAAAAAGAATGAAATACCATTGCTACTCTGGCCCTAAAATCCTAAAGGCGAACTCCTCTAAACCATGCACAAAACGTTGCTATTTTATTTTCATCTTTAAGGTGCAGTGTTGTAAAGGAAACACTTAATGATGAGTAGATTTTCCTTGTAAGGCTTCAGTGTATTTATTTGTTGAAAACAAGAGGTAGAATGGACATGTCCCTGTTTTCTGCAAACAAGGCAAGATGACAACAGAGTCTTATGTCTTCCTTTTTAGCTGTGGCCCCATTGATACTACCAATTTTCCCAGAGTCACCTTCTGTCTGGTGATAAACCCATTTATATATGTCCTTTTTGCTCAAAGGCAAAACACAATAGGAGTGACTGCCAGCTCCCCTGCAGGCCATGTCTACACTAGGAAACTTTAAAAAGAAATTCTCATTGTGCTAGCTGTAAAGTCCAGACTCATTCTCTCCCCTCACCACAGACATCTGATGAGAGCACTAAAAGACAATGCATTCAGACTAAGGTAGCTTTAACTCACATATCCAGTTTGTCAAAGCTTTAAAAAAAATAAAATAATATTTTTAACTTGCTCTAGTGCTAGCTTTTCTCAGTTTTCTACTTTTGCTGCTTCTAATTTAGACATTAGACTTTATACCAGTGTTAGCTTCTTGAAAGTACTCAGAGATTGTTTAACCTGTAAATTGGGTTCTCATCATTATTCATTCTTACTTTGCAGGTTTCTGTTGCTGATGGCTTCATGTGTGAGTCCCTGGTGAGTTTAAGATAAGTGTGTCTTCACAAGGATCTGAGCTTGCAAGAACTCATTTCATCTGATGCCTTTATAGCCTTTTGTTTATGGTTTCTCTGCTGAAGTCCAGGTTAAAATACTGCATATGAGAGACATCAATTCACTCAGCTTTATGGACCACCTTAAACCCTTTTAATTATATGATGATATTTATGATGAGATTCCTAAAGGAGCTTTCTCAGTTTCAAGAACTTTAAAGATTAACAAATTTTCTTTTTCCAGATTACTTTCCTTTTCAGCCATGAATAATGTATGATAGTTGTCTGTTGTAATAAAATACTTCAGATTCCTATATTTACTCATTTTCTTCAGATGAAAGATGCAGTCTTCTAATCTGAGTATATCTGTGTGTTTGCTATGCCATATTATCCATTTTCTGGACAAAGCACACCTTTTTGCAATATTTATATAGATACATAATTTTAAATACACATATGCAATCAAATACTGTAAAGCCTATTATATCATGTGTAAAACAATAAACATTTGAAACCTTATTTTAATTCATTTTTATCCATTAGGCAGAAAAGACCAGGATACTCTATTTGCTTGGTTTTTTTTAAAGACATGATAGCACTGAAAGTCTACTCCCATTTAAGTCACTGGCAAAAATTCTATTGACTTTAAAGGTGCAGGACTAGGCCTTAATGGCTAAAGAATCACTACTGGTGAGTTGACAAGAAGTTGGAAACAGTAGAATATAGAGAAATCCAATGAATAAAAATACCATTAACAGATACTGATAACATAATAGATCTGTCCTTGCTCTTGTTGCCCTAAGTGAGAGCAGGATCAAACCAACTGTATTGTGTAATATATTTTTCTCACTCCTTGCATATATATTTATATACAAATATTAATGTTTAAGCAGTTTTAGATATTTTCCCTTTTTTTCCAGATGGCATAAAGCAATTTTGTCTCTTTGAAAAACATATACAAAGTGAAGCAGATGCACTGAGCATGTGGAAATGAGAAAAAAATTGCCTAAGAAATAATAAACACATGTATTCTCTCAGATCTTAATTGTTCATAAGGTTTTGGAGTACGGTTTTCAACTACAGCATTAAAGATAACTACAAGTAAATATCTGAAGACCCAGCAGATGTACAGCATCAGAGAGGAAGAATGGACTTGTGGTTAAGACACAGGGGTGGTCAAGAAGAGCCGAGCCCTATTTCTGATTCTACTTCCTATTTCTGGGGCAACTCATTTATACCTGCCTGTGCCTCAGTTCCCTCACCTGTAAAATTGAGTAATATCAAATCACACAGACAATTTGGAAGATTAAATTGATTCATGGATCACTTTGAGATTCTCAAATGGAAATAATATAGAAGGGTAATTATCAATTTAATTATAAAACAACAGTATCACAATTACATTTCCTGAAATATTAACATGATCTGAAGCAATTTTTGTATGAAATTTAGCAAAATATATATTGCATGATTTGAACAAAAATATTGTATATTCTGCATGGTATTGACAGCTAATGTAAATTAGACCAAATGATCCCTTGTGTACATCCTAACAAAAGCTCATTGGTGAGATGTAAACTGGAAGGACTTCTTAATTAAATTACTGTAGCATTATTATTACATGGCTGTCCTTTCCAAGGCAACACTCTAATAGCATAGCATGACTAAATATAAACTAGGTGGCTTGTGCTATGAGGATCTTCTACAGCAGAAAATTCAGGAGAATGCAGCTGACTTGTCTCCCCCGCCTGCCAAACCTTCCCAGGAGCTGAGATCTCTGATTTCTTTTCAGTTTAGAATCATCCTTACTAACTTTTGGTGGGTCTGCAAAACATGTTTTTGTCATTCAACTTCACTCCAAAGGTTACCAGTTGTTCTCCACGCTGCTATGCAGAAGGCCAGCCTGAAGATTTTGAAGAGCACTAGGGAGATGATTCTTTGGGGTACTCCACAAATTTTACTGACTTTTTCTACATTAGGAGTCTGTGTGAGGGAAATCTTCAATTTAGTATCAATCATTTATACCATACCCTTCATAGTGGTGTATCTAAGTGCCCTCTGCACTATCTATGTTATGTTTTCACTCACACAGTAATCAAGCAGAGACTCTTTACATTTAGAGATGCAGTGTACAGAAAACAGGATCATAAATTTTGAGCTACGTAGCCATACACAGTGCTTATGTTCCTATTGCATAGGTGCACTACAAACACCCTCCCCTGCTTCCCCAGCTGACACCAAATGCAATTTTTTGGACAGCTTCAACAGAGAGTATAGGACTAACTGGATCTGGAGATAGGGTCAACATTAAGGGGTGATCCGTCAAGTTTAAGATATACTGCCCTACCAATGTGATCTTGGTTTAACTTTTGCCACACTCTACTCGTTCTATGGATGGAGGACTTCACTGTACAGAACAGGTACAGCTTGATTAGAAATATTTCCAACATTCCCACAATGCTCCACCCTTGAACTTCAACTCTTATCTCTGTGGGTGAGTTCATTATATATAAGTGGAAAAGCTACATTCATGCAAACCAGTTCTGCAGGCAGCAGCACAGAAGTAAGGGTGGCAATATCACATCATGCCATCTTTATTTCTGTGCTGCTGGTAGTGGTGGTAGCTTTGCCTTCAGAGCTGGGCTCCCGGCCAGCAGCTGCCACTCGCCAGCTGCCCAGCTCTGAAGGCAGTACCATCGCCAGCAGCAGCACAGAAGTAAGGGTAGCAATACCGCAATCCCCCCTACAATAACCTTGCAACCCCCACACAACTCCTTTTTGGATCAGGACCCCTACAATTACAACACTGTGAAATTTCAGATTTAAATAGCTGAAATCATGAAATTTATGATTGTTAAAATCCTATGAAAATGAAATTGAACAAAATGGACCGTGAATTTGGTAGGACCCTAAGTATAAGTGAGAGCAAACCAATTAGCTAAATCCAAAAAAGTAAACAGATTTTAAAATTTTTGTTTGCACTACATGCCAATGTACCCATTATATATGGTAAATCAAAACATCCTTACAGAAAACATGCCAGAAAATTACAGTAACGTACCTTCCAAGAAATAGATGTTGATAAAGTAATGTGAAAATATGGCAATTCATAATAGTTATTTTGTATTTAAAAGAAAATAAATGTAATTGCTTTTCAGCACTTAAAGTCCTTCATATTTTAGTCCTCTTATTTGTGACCTTTTAAATTCCATTGTTTCCATAAACTATTCCTAATAGGCTAGTGGGAGCAGAAAACATTAATGGGTATGAAGCAGGAACAGGACCTCACTGCACAAATTAAGCTACGTCTACACTTAAAACTTTTACTGGTATAATAACATAGGTTAGGGGTATACATTTTTTACAACATTTTAAAGCTGGTATAAGCCTTAGTTTAGACAGTTTTCTGGGAAAAGGTGCTTTTGCTGGTATAGCTTATTTCATTCAGGGAATTGGTATAAGCTACACCTGTAGCATTCATACAAGGCTCATGCACTTGGCAACATTCAGGGCACACCCAGAGTGTTGTGTAGGAGCAGTGCACACACGGCTCCCCTCAAGGGCATGAACCTTGGAATCTCGCCCAGATGACATGAACCGTGGGAAGCCTCCCGGGACTCGGCTCAAGGCCCGAGAGCAAGGAATGCGGTAGATAGAAATTGGTAAATAAGAATGTTAAAGCCAGTGTATTCCTTTTATCTGTTGGAGAATGTAATGCGCGGGGGGAGAGAAAGAATAAAGGAGAGGGTGGAAAGCTGACAGGAGCAGCGTGTTGGCAGACCAGCCTGCTTGCTTGCTTAAAGCTTTGTGCTGTCTTGTATTTGAACCGCAACACTACACCAGCAAACGCACTCTTTTGCCAATATAAGCTGTGCTTACACTAGGATTTTTATACTTGTATAGCTATACTGGTAAACATTTTATAGTTAGACTAGTCCTCAGTGTTATCTTTTTATTTTAATTTCTGGTGTGTGTGATTTTTTTTTCTTGCATCATTCATAATACATAAATGTCAAATTATCATTGTAGAAAGGTGGCTTACCTTTCCATCATCAGGGTTGGCAGCTGCCTCAGTTTCCCTACTGCTAGGCAGTCTTCCTCTCAGTGATTGATTAGTTTAGTCCACCAGCCAAACCAAAAAACTCCAGACAGGTTAAACACTAGCCCAATACAACAACAATCCAAACCAAAAAATCTTCCACCAGTTTTTTCTGGGCCACAGCCACAACCATGCCTCAAGGGTCTGTGGAAACTTTTTCCCTTGGTGCATCCCAAACTAGGTCTTCAACCCTGGGTTGGAGGGATGCAGCTCTGTTCTTATGGGGGTATCAGCACACAACCTCAAGGTGGCACTATTGAATCATAATGGAACCTAGGTTCTCCCTCTTCTACCACAGGCTCTAGCCCTCAGGACCTAAACAGTGGAACAGCTGTCTCCTCCAGCCTTACCATTCCCACTTCACTTTCCCTCCCAGGGCTAATTCCTATACTTGTGTAATTGCTGCCACCTCCTGGGGTCTCTGGTATGCAGTGGTCACCACCGTTTGTCCTGGAACAGTCCCTGGTAGTGTGTTCTCTGTACCACTAATCAGGCAAGCGCTGTGGGCACTTCAGGCTAAGGCTCTAGCTCCTGGTGGATAACAAATAGCACTCTGTCAGATGGCTACAACCACCACACTTCTCCCAGACCCCCTGCCTCTGTGACCCACTCCTTGCCAACTGCCATGGAATTTGCCCCTCCCTATTCTGGCTGACCAATCACCCTCCAGTCAGGAGTGAGAATAGCAACAGATTCACCCTTAGCAATTCATCACAATGCCCTCTGCTGTTCAGCAGAACTATTGCTATTGAGCAGATGCATGACAAGTTTGTTTGCCTGCCACCTGCCTATTAGGCCTCCTCTCCAAACTTTCTCCACAGAGCCTCCCAGATGTTCCCCATAGTCCTTTTTCCACAGCTGCTCTGGTCCCTTTACTGGAGAACCCTGAAGCTCTCTTCAAGACTCCCCCTGGCTCTTCCAAAGCTCCTTCCAGGCACTGAGCCCTTATGCAAGGAAAGGGGTGACTGAGTTCCCCTGTTGGTGTTAGGATGAAACCTCTCACTTGACCATTTTTGTTCCTGGTTAGTTGTTGTGGGGAAATAACACCCCCCCCCCCCAGTTTTAAGTTCAATAATGTTGCTGCCAGAGGCAGATTAAGATTTATTGGGACCCTGGGCACAAAGAAGATTTGAGCCCTCACATCCTCCCCCACGATGGGGCCCTACCCCCTACTCTCCCTGAGGCCCCTCCCCCTGGCCAGGCTAGAACCCAGAGCCAGGCCAGGGTAAGAGCTGCCCCGAGAGCCCAGTGGCTTCTGCCAGAGCTAGGGCGGGGGGGTGGGAGGGAGTTGTGGGGAAGCACCCAGCCTTGGGACTTCAGCCCTGTGGCTTCTGCCGGGGCTTGGGAAGGGGGTGCCCAGGCTCAGGGCTTCAGCCCAGGGGCGCTGGAATGGGGGGGCCAAGAGGCCATGGCTCCATCACTTTTAAAAATGGGAGGGCTTCTGCACCCCCATGGCTTCTGCCAGGGCTTCAGGCTCCCCGGCTAGGGGCTTCTGCCCCACAGCTTCTGCAGGGGCTCAGGTCATTCATTTTTCCAGGGGCCCCCAAATGGGCCACTGGTTGTGACCTCCTCTTGAACCAAATGTACTGTGCGTTGTCTTCTCTCTTGCTGTGCCTAAGTCAACAAGCATCTATAACAAAACAGCATAGCAACAGACTAATATCTTGGGTTTATCAGTGGATCATTCAGTGAAAATAGGAGATTTCAACACTTTTGCTGCCATTATTTTAGAGGGTTTCTGGCTTCTCTTTTAAAGAAACAAACATTATTTTTTGGAGGGCATGTTATACTTTGGTTGTTTTGCACTTGACAATCTCCCTCCAAGACAGTACTTCACAAACTGTGAGCCAGCGATAGGTTCATAGGGGAGCCACAAGTCTGGGGAAAATTTTTAATCAATATGCCCATTTTTATCTTTTTTTTTAATTAAAAAACTATTAAACTAGCCTTAAATGTCACCTGCATCTTATCTATGTGTCTGTGTCTTCTGCTGCTGCTGCTGCTGCCTGGGCTGGGAGCCTCTCTGGGTATGTCTACACTGTAATAAGACATGCGTGGCTATCCCGTGTCAGCTGACTTGGGCTCACGGGGCTTGGCTATAAAATTTCAGTGAGACATTCAGGCTCTGTGCCTTTGTGCTTTTTGTTCCTGCAGGGGGCCTTCAGTTGAGCGAGTTCCTGCTGGGGGAAGCATTCATCAGGAAATCTCTCTATTTAAAGGTCCCTGCTGGAGTGGAGGGAACAGAGAGTTTCCCAGTACCAGCAGCACCAGCACTTGTGGATAGAGGAAGGGGGGGGGGGGGAGGTGAGTCCTGAGGGAGAGACAAGTGTGTCTAATCTTTATAATAGAATGATTTTCACCTACATGTAGAAAACGTTTGGCTGAAGAAGATGGCCATTTTAATAAAGTTAAACAGAAAAGAAAGAAAAGTAGACAATATGATGATAGTTACTTTATATTTTGATTTTCATGTCTCGATATCACTGAGGAAAGTCCACAGCCACAATGTGTCATTTGTTTTCAAGTGTCAGTGAGTGAAAGTATGAGGCCAGGGAAACTACAGAGACATTTAGAAACTATACACCTGACCTGGAATTCATAAACAAGAGTGTGATTTTGTTTCCTTTGGAAACAAGAAGAATTAAAAGTGGCAGAAAGAAGTCATGTCTAAAGAAGCAACTGTTCCTCAAAAAGCTTTAGAACCATATATTGTGGCCATGCGAACTGAAAAATGCAAACAAGTACACACAATTTGAAAGACGCTTCTACTTCCAGCAGCAATAGACATCTGTAGAATTATGACTGGGGAACAAGCAGGCATGGCACTGAAAACCATTCTCTATGTCAAATAATACCATCTGTTGATGCGTTGATGACCTTGCAGAAAATGTACAGTACTAGTTGATAAAACAAGTTAAGAAGAATCAATATTTTGCACTGCATCTCGGTGAATCCACAGATATAGCCTACGTGGCTCCGATTCTGCATTATGTGAGATTTATCAAAGCAGCTACAATAGCTGATTTTTCTTATATTTTTTTTTGTAGTGAAATTCCAACCCAAACAACAAATGAGGAAATACTCAAGATCCTCAATAAATTCATTGTGGATGAGATCTTAACTTGGTTATGTGTATAAGACTGTATGCTGATGGAGCAGTAGCCATGACCAGAAAGCACAGTGAGGTTGCTGTGTGAGTAAAGAAAATGGCACCAGCAGCAATTTGGACATTCTGCGTGATTCATCACCAAGGTTTGGCATCTAAGAAGTTGCAACTTGAAGTACACAAGACCCTCAACATTGTTACTAAAATTGTTAATTTTATAAAATCCTGGACAGTGAACACACGTTGTTTTAGTATGCTGTGCTGAGATGTGCTCTGACAACACTCAGCTTCTGTTTCACAATGAAGTCAGGTGGTTGTCATGTGGGAAAATATTACAACATGTCTTTGAATTTTCCTCCTTGGGAAAATAGATCTTCAAGGTTACATGTTTAATGTGGACTTCTTGACTATGTTAGCTTATCTGGTGGGCATAAATGGCAAATTGAATGCACTAAATCCAACACTTCAAGATAGGAATACAAATATAATAGCTATGAAAGATAAAATTAAGGGAGTCGTAAAGAAGCTTTGTCTTTGGAGATGCTACATGGAAAGGGAGATACTGAGATGTTTCTAGTGCTATCAGACTTTTTAAAAGAACACAGTGAAAGGAATCAAAATGCTACTAAAGACCAAATAATAACTCATTTGTCTGGATTCATATTCCCATTATGATGGATATTTTCCTGGTGTTTAACATGAATCTCCAGATACCTATTGGATTCTAAACCCATTCTTGATAACAGTTAACACCACTCCAACCTTAAGTATGGCTCAACAAAATCTCACAGACTTGTCAAGTGATCACCATGCTGAAGGCCAAGTTTTCATATCTAAAATACCAGGAATTCTAAATTTCCGTTAAAGAAGAGTACAAAGAACTCAGCTATGAAAATGCTGCTTCCATTCACTTCACGTTATCTCTATGTCTGGGTTTTTAGCAATGATTTCTGTGAAAATTAAGCAAAGAAATATTTAAACTTGGAAAATGACTTACATCTGTGGCTTATCAGAAATTCAGCCAAACACTGTGCAACTATGCAGTTTGTTACAGGCTAATTTTTCTCACTAAAATCTTAGGCAGTGTCCAGACACACTGAAAAATCCATAATTTCAAATGATAGTTTTAAAAAGCCAGATCAGATCAGATTATATAATTAAACAAACAGTAGTTGAATAAGGTTGCAAAACTCCAAACTCTAGTGTCCCTCTTGAATCTAGTGTCCTGAACTCTTTAATCTACTGTCCTGAGTTAATTTAAAAAAATGCTATTTGGTTTTTGGGAGCCACTAAGTTTGAAAATATCTGCAAGAGCCACATTACTAAAGAGTTTGGGAACCAGAGGTCTAAGAAATAAGAAATGTTTTTCTTGATAGCTGTAAGAAAATCAAATTATAGCTCATTGCATATCTGCTCACTGCTAGCTAGATCACAATTCGATTTATATGGTTCCTGTCACAGAACTTCCTCACATCTTTTATGGTTCAACTGCCATAAAGCCTGATCCTAATTAAGAAAATTTAACAGATTTTTGGACAGCTTTCATGGAGAGGGTATTTCTGGCTTGGACATCAACTTGTTGATTACTGCAGAGCAGGAGGTGACTCTGCTGCACATTCTCATATATGGAATGCAGTGCTTGAATTATGGGGGAAAAAGTAGCAAAGTGCCATGTTATCCACTGGCCAGCTCCTGGGCTGGCATCCTCTGTGCTGCCAAGTTGCAGAAAGACTGTCTTCTTCCTTCTGCACTTACTCTTTGCCTTATGTCCTACCTCCTCCCCTACCCCTAACTGCCCCTCCTCCCTTACATGTTACTCCATGCCTTCTGTCCCTGCCTCTAACCCTAACTGCCCCTCCTCCCTTACCTATTACCCCATGCCTTCTGCCCCTGCCTCTACACATATCCCTAATTGTCTCCATATCCCTTACCTGTTACCCCATGCCTTCTACCCCTGCCGGCTCCCCTACCTCCAACGGCCCTCCTTATCCATTGCCTGTTAACTCCTTCCTTTTGCCCCGGCCTCCTGGACACATAATCGCTCCTTTTGCCCTATCCCTAACTCCCCCATTTCCCCTATTTGTTACCCCCCAACATGCCTTCTGCTTCATGCCTTCTGCCTGACTCATAATTCCCCCTTCAGGACCCTCCCCTGGAGTGCACACAGTCCTTCTTCCCACCCTTACACCCCATCAGACTTCTGCCCCCACCTTTAACCTGCCTCCTTGCTTTGTCGACACCACCTAGCTCCCCTGCTTGGGGGGAGGGGAAGCACCCAGCCTTGGGACTTCAGCCTTGCGGCTTCTGCCGCGGCTTGGGAAGAGGGTGCCCAGACTCAGGGCTTAAGCTCAGGGGCGCTGGAACAGGGGGAGCTTAGAGGCCCTGGCTCCATCACTTTTAAAAATGGGAGGGCTCAGGTCATCCATTTTTCCAGGGGCCTCCAAATAGGTCTCTGGTTATGACCTCCTCTTGAACCAAATGTACTGTGCGTTGTCTTCTCTCTTGCTGTGCCTAAGTCAAAAAGCATCTATAACAAAACAGCATAGCAACAGACTAATATCTTGCATTTATCAGTGGATTATTCAGTGAAGATAGGGAATGTCAACACTTTTGCTGCCTCCCCTAGCTCTGCCCCCAGAAGCGGCTTCTGGAAGTGGCTGGCATGTACAGCTCCTAGGCAGAGGAGTCAGGGGGCTCTGAGTGCTGACTGCACCCACAGGTGCTGCACCCGCAGCTCCCATTGGCCACGTTTCCTGGCCAATGGGATCTCTGGAGCTGATGCTTGGGGTAGGGGAGCACACGGAGCCCCCATGGCCACCCTTGCGCTTAAGAGCTGGACATGCCATATGTTCCCAGAGGCGCACGGAGGCAGGACAGGCAGGGAGCCTGCCTTAGCCCACTGCGCCACTGAGTGGATTTTTAGCGGCCTGGTCAGTGGTGCTGACCAGAGCTGCCAGGGTCCCTTTTCGACCGGGCATTCCGGTCGAAAACTGGATGCATGGTGGCAACTCTACAGGACACTGTGGAGCACCTCTAAGCTGTGGTCGGTCCCCTCCCCATAGAGGGTTAGACCCAGAGCCCCTGACTGTCCCACAGCCCGCTCCTCTTTCCACGGTCTCCAGACAGTCGCTTTGCTGCGTCCCCCGCAGGGCCACTGTGCCTTTGAATAAGTCAGAAGGGGGGAGCCCCTAAAAATTAATAAGGAAGCTCAGTCCCCAACCCTCCCCGTAATTCACCACTGATGGAGTGTGGCTCTCACATGCTCAGAGCGAAATCTGGCATCAGTACCTTAGCAGGGCTTCCTGTAGCTCAGGGGTGGGCAAACTTTTTGGCCCGAGGGCCACATCTGGGTATGGAAATTGTATGGTGGGCCATGAATGCTCATGAAATTGGGGGTTGGGGTGTGGGAGAGGGTGAGGGCTCTGGCTGGGGGTGCAGGCTCTGGGGTGGGGCTGGGGATGAGGGGTTGGAGGTGCAGGCGAGTGCTCCGGGCTGGGACCGATGGGTTCAGAGGGCGGGAGGGGGATCAGGGCTGGGGTGGGGGATTGGGGCATGGGAGGAGGTCGGGATGCAGGCTCCAGCCAGTGCTTACCTCAAGCAGCTCCCAGAAGAAGCGGCATGTCCCCACTCCAGCTCCTATGCAGAGGCACAGCCAGGCAGCTCTGTGCACTGCCCCATCTGCAGGCGCCGCCACTGCAGCTCCCATTGGCCACAGTTTCTGGCCAATGAGAGCTGCGGGGGCGGCACTTGAAGCAGGGGCAGCGTGCGGAGCCCCATGACTGCACCCATGTGTAGAAGCCAGAGGGGGGACATGCTGCTGCTTCCAAGAGCCGCATGGAGCAGGGCAAGCCCCCTACCCTGCTCCTTGGCTGGAGCACTGGAGCGAGGCAAGCCCTGGACCCTGCTCCATGGCGGGAGCTCGAGGGCCAGATTAAAATGTCTGGAGGGCCAGATGTGGCCCCCGGGCCGTAGTTTGCCCACCACTGCTGTAGCTTCATCTATCATGCTGTCTGGCCGCAGTCTGAGATTTGGACATTTTACCCTGTAAAGTCATTGTCAGGTTCAGGATCATGGTGCTTAAATGCACTGACATTATGTTACAGTACCATCTCTTAATTTTGTCTGTGATACTTTTGATGGTGGCCATTAAGCTCCTTAATGTTTTTTCATTCATTTGAAAGAAAAGTGGGATTTATTCACATGCTACAGCCTAAAATATCACAGAAGTGGAAGAGATACTGGAGAACTAGGGTGACCAGATGTCCCGATTTTATAGGGATAGTCCCGATATATGGGGCTTTTTTTTATATGGGCTCCTATTATCCCCCACCCACTGTCCCAATTTTTCACACTTTCTAACTGGTCACCCTATGGAGAACACACTATTAATCCATTAGGGATCTGAAGGATATTTTGAGGCGGAATTTAAAGTGTGTATCCATAAACTCAAAAGTTGACACAAACTCTCTGGTGAGTAGGTTCAGGTAGACCTTAGTCAAAGAAGTCTTCGTTTTTTTCCATAAACTGCAACTTTAGACACTATTTTCACAATTCTAGTTCTATCTGTGGCTACTATCATGCATATACTTTCTAATGAAAACAACAGTGATGCAGATTAAAAATGAGGAAGGCAAGAGAGAGCCTTTTGTTGATTTGTAAATGTGCCTGAGTGTGAACAGCTGTGATCCATTACATGTGATGCAAATGTTTCCCTGCGGTAAAAGGAGAGATGGCATTTGCTGTATTATAAAGACTATTTTAACCCTCCATTGCATAG
The DNA here is from genome assembly GCF_965140285.1 of Lepidochelys kempii. Classification (NCBI taxonomy): domain Eukaryota; kingdom Metazoa; phylum Chordata; order Testudines; family Cheloniidae; genus Lepidochelys; species Lepidochelys kempii. Next base: position 73,534,720 of record NC_136388.1, read on the forward strand.
TGTCTTTGCTAGGGTCCAATCCAATCCAATCAACTTGTACAGTGAACTGATGTCATCTAAACAGATGGACATAAGTGTAGGCAATCAAGAGACCATGGTAGTAGCAAGAGACCACGTGCGTGAAGAGAGCATGATTTTTGGATAACACTTAAAAAGCTGTCTGGACTAAAGCTTGTGAAACTATTGAAAAGTTCATTTGCTACTGGTAAATAAACCAGGTCAGAGCTGGATGAACTTTCAGAATGAGCATGTAACTTTCAAAGCTTTATGATATGAGTTATAGGCCATCTTGAGTGGGGTGTGGTGCTGCACAGACTAAAGGGATGCATTAAAATAAAGTCTATTTGCAGAAGACCCAGTGGCACATTTTTGTGTTATTAGGTCAGTAAGGTGTGAAGATCAGTTCCATTCCTTTTGCATTCATCTGCACAGGAAGGAAAGGAATATTTAGTATCAATAAAATCTTTCTATATTAAAGACAGATTTATGGTGGAAAGCCTTTATAACAATGGATCATCCAGTTTCATCAATCATTGTGAATACAGTGAAAAAAACAAGCAATTAGCATAAATTATGAAAAGTATATTAGAGTTTTAAAATTCTCACTATCTCAATATTTAAGATAAAAGTAACTCAGGTAAGGCGATATGGTTTTAATATATGACTTTTCACCTGACAATATCTCTTTGTTTTGTTTTCTTTTGTTTTTCCTTCTTTTTAATCATTTGTTTTGTGTTTTATTGTGCTATTTACAGGTTAGCATATGGATAAATATAGATATGTAAAATGCAGGAAGTTATACTGGTTTTAGTTGTGCTATTATGTACAGATACAAATTAAGGTGCAGTTGGTGCACTTTTGTTCTGCATAAAAAAAAGAAATTAGTGTAAAATTGTTATACACAGACATATAGGGCCTAGTCCAGTGTCCATCAAAATAAATGGAAATCTTTCCACTGACTTCACAGGGCTTTAGATCAGGCCAATGGTGCAATATTGTTCTATCACGAGCAACTGGGTACACAATTTTTGTACATAGCATGTTACAAATAGCTCAGTAGCTGAACATCATTGTTGTTCAAATCAGTCTTTGGTACTCTCTAATCTGAGCTGTGACTGTTCCAGATCTCATATTTTCTATTATAAACCATAACATGATGATGCATTTCCTTGCTGCTATTATTAACATTCTAAATAACTATATGTAGAATGTTAAATATAAATATATTTTGTTTTGGGATAAACAGTTTATCCCAGAACAAAATATACTCTTTTTTTAAATCAAAAAGTGAGTTAATCTCTGATCTTTTACATACAGGAGACCAAATTATCTCAATCTATGGGAAGTTTCAGAAAACGTGTATGTGAATACCCTACTTGCCCATGTATACCAAAGCTGACACTACATCTTGTTGAATTCATATTGATGGTGATCCCTGAGTTGCAAAATAAATGACTGATTATTTTTCATTGGCATTCTCTCCATGAATGTGTGGAGATAGGGGTGTGGAATTTCGGAGGACATATGCTTCTCTTTTATATGCTATGACTTGTCTATCTCCAGGCTATTTGGAACTGCACAGAGAATGGCCATCTGCCTTTTAAATTTTTCTTTCTTTTTCCGGGTCTTTGCAATTGTTATAGGTCTTGGACATGAGTTCTGTATGTCAGCCAGTCCATGCTGGTATGGGGGTAATATCAAAGCTGGGGTATTTATAAAAATTGGAAGTTATTATTATTTATTATTAAATTGGAAAAACAAACAAACAAACCAACAAACCTCACCCTCCAAGAGGCACATAATGCATTTTCAGTGGGAAGCCCTCAAGCCCCAGTTAGAATAGGCAGAAATGTATCAACCCTTCCCAGGTTCTTATGATTAGGTTCTAATATGTCTGAAAATTCCTTAAAGCTAAACAAAAAGATCCACAGCATTTTTCATTTCTTGGTTGCATATAGTGCTAGGTCCTGAGATGCTGTAAATGAAGCTGTGCTGACTTACACAAACTAAGGATCTGACTTATACATTTTAATGTTAAAAGAATTTCCAGACTCACTGTCCCACTCATATCAATTGAAAAAATATGCATTAAAAATGCATTTATATTGGTATGCATTGTCTTTTCAACATCCATTCAGGATTAGGAACCCATTGTGGTAGGCTTTGTACAGAGTCACAACATTCCTAATTCATTCGTAATTGATCTTCAGTGGCTTGCAGTCATATCATCTTGTGCTCTAATTATATCACATTTCACATCTTTTGCTGTTGGCCTCTCATTCACAAATTAAGTAAGGTGAGTTTTGGTCAAAAATTGGATGAGAGACTTTTAATCAACCCAAATACTTCAGGATATGCTGTGTGTGATTCTGGAGACCTTGCTTGCTAAGTTGCTATATGATCCTGGTTATAAACCTCAGATAACTACTGAGTACCAGGAGTCAGAACAACAGTGTCAAGGAAAGGAGGTCATAATCAACACCATTACTGAAACGCTGGCTCTTCAGTGAGACTTTTTTTTTTTTTTTGCGATAGATACATATAACTAAAGATTTTGTTACTCTGCATGTAACTACAGTTACCAGTGAATGTCCTTCCATCACCAATTTCTGCCCTAATGATTTTTTACCTTTAGTGTCTTTTAAAGGAAAATGATTTTGAACTGGACTTACATTCAGATGATTCTGTGACACACTTTTCTTCTCTTTCTGTAAACTATCACTACTATTAAATTTTAATTCTTTTTTCCACTCCTCTTTTCCACTGTGGTCTCTTAGAGGAATAAAACATTGGCACAGAATGATTAACTGGAATGTTAATTTTAGAAAATATGCAATGCCATCATAGTTCTAGAAAACTAAAGCAGAGCCTCTTATGTCCATTATGAAAAGTTTAGTTGTCTGTAATATCTAAAATTAATCTCCGCCAGATCTCTGAGACATCAATTTCCCATTTTTTAAAAATGCAGCTTTTATTTTATAACACCTTGTAGTTATCATTTAGGGTTTCTCAGTGGTTTCCTTTTAAACATTAAGCACTACACTGTGGCATAAACTACAGCTAAGCTCTGGGTGTGTTGCAAAGCCCTTTCCCCTCCCCTGTGCACACCTACAGAAGGAGTTCTGGAAGGCACTACCTCTTGGAATGCCAAGGAAACCAGTCACTATACCACCCTCAAAGACGTCACAGTGTGTTCTCCCCTCCATATCCTGCCAATTTTTCTGGCCAAGTGCAGATTGATCAAGGCTATAGTTTGCCTTTTCCCACCCCTCTGTACCCACTTTGTATAGGGTAGCATTGATTATAGCACTAATTCTGCAGAGTCCTTTACACAGTGGCTCATATGTGATTAGTAGAAGGGATGGAGGAAAGAGATTCCTTGCCTTGCATGCTCACATAGGGACTATTGAGCACAATTTAGCTCTGTTATGAGGTTTTCCCATCTCCCTAAAAAATCCCATAATTTACCTCAGACCTGAGTAGTGAAAAGTGCTATTTTTAATTGGTGAATGTGAGCCTTAATAGGAGAATGGAACATGAATCACCTATCCTCTTCTTAAAAAATAAGTTTCAGCCATTGATTTATCAGAACTAAGCCTCGTGCATTAGAGCTTACTTTTCTTAAAAAATACAGGTCAAAGCTCTACACTGACGATGAGGTTTTGCAGTTGATATGTTTAAGCCGCTCTTTTGCATTAAAAATAAGGATTTTAGCTTAATTATTGCCTATTTCGCCGTTCGCCATAAGCTAGCAAAAGGTTTCTTTGTTCTCTCAGTCAAATAAAAGAGATCTTGAAAATAGGCAAAGCACTTCTATCATTATCTCCGTCTGTGATAGGGATAAAATTTTTAAAATTCCCTAGCTGCATCTTTCTTTTTAAGAAAAAGTTAATTATGTCTCTAAGAGCATTACTGCAATGGTTTGCATCTTTTTTGATGTTCTTCTTCTTTTGGAAGGTAACTATTTTTGTTGTTGATGCATTGAATGGTTCACCTGGGATATTTTCAAGACCTTTTCAATGTGTAACAGAATTTTTTAAAGAAGTTCTTTGAGGATTTTGTCTAAAAATACTTTTGATCTTGGCTTCAATGTTTTCATAATTTGGACGATTTTTTTAAAATAATTTTTTAAAAGTATTTAGAATATAGTAAGGCATCACAGTTCATGTGTAAATAACTGAGACATAGGAGACATCATAATAATTTCCCATCTGTCGCAAAAGAGGGTGATTTTCCTCTTCAGCTGTTTTTTTTAAATAGGGAAATATTGACTTTTAGCGGATCAACTGAACTTTCTAGAATGACAATTCTTAAGTAAATAAAGTATTTTTTCATCAATGCAGGGACGAATGTAGTGGATAGAAGTGCCTCTGACTTTGACCAATGGCCAGAAAGCCTTTTTGCCAAGGCAGTGAAGTCAATGGGATTACTCACATGCATAAAACTAAACACATGGTCAAATTGTTTGCTGGATTCGGGCTCAAGAGTCTTTATGACAGTCATCAGGTGCAGGTGAACCAGAGGCAGGAAAGATGAGATAGTAGTTAGTGCTCTAACCTTAAGCCTGGGATCTTGGGAGATCCAGGTACAATTATTTTTACCACCACGTCCTTTCTGACTTTGGGCAAGTCACTTAAGTCTCAGTCCATTAAAGTAAATGGCAAGACTCCCATTGCCTTTAATGGGAGCTGGATCAGTCCTTCTGTGTCTCAGTTCCTCAACTCTAAGATGGGGAATAATAGTACCTCCAAGGAGAGCTGTAAGGATAAAACACTTTAAAGATTGGGAGGCTACATTAAGGAAAGTTTCCTAATGAAAAGGGGGCATCCAAATCCTTTTTGACTGTAGTTAACATAAAAGGATTCAAAAAGCAAAATTTGTGGATATGACTTCTTCTGTGGTTCTAGACATGTGACTTAAATGTTTTGCTTCAGTTTTTTCCATTTGTGAAATGGAGACAAAAATACGTAATTATTTCATGGAGCTGTTGCAAGGATAAGTATGTGTTTGTAAAGTTGTTTGACAAAGGTTAAGAACTAAGTATATCTATTTTACGCTACCTGTGAGAGGCAGACTTTTAAAGTCAAAAGCTAAATTCTGCAAATACATGAAAATGCTCGAATATCAGGCATAAAGAAAAAAACATATTTTGCTGAAAGTTAACAAAAATAAGGAAACTGATAAAAATGGAAGAATACGAACATCAGAAGACTAAATATGAAATCATGACATCAGATTTGCATGTCTTTCTGAACTTTTATTATTTTAATGATGTGGTTTGAATCATTTGTTAAAATGCTGTGCTGGATTATGAATTAGTTCAAACCTTGTTAATAAAAACTCAGAACAAAGAAAACAAATTAATTTATTGAATGTAAATAGGTACAGTTTTTACCTTTAATCTTGTCAATGTGTATTCTTGAATGTGTTTAGGCAATTCTAATTGACTGGGTCCTAGTTCAATATAATATAGGGAAATTCTGCAATGAGGCCACTGAATGTGCAATTTAATTATGCTGGTGTGCACTTCCATTTGTTTCTAATGCAGAGGATCTATTGGTAAAATGAATGCCCATTTTGTGGTCTGTTATGCAGAAAATGTTTAATCCAGTGTTTGATTTACTCTGTTAAATCTTCTTTATTGAATGTGGTTATTCATCCGTGCAGAATTGGGTATGCTGCTTTCTGTTACTATGACATTGCAATTAAATAGCTAAAGAGAAAAACATGGTAAGACATTTTCTAAAGGTCCATGACATTCCCATAAAATTATTCATATTTATATATTGTTTTTCTCTTTTATTAGTTTTTACAGTTGCCAGTACTAAAACTGAACAGTACAGAGAAAGATTTTTTCACTGCAGAGCTTGAGAAATCCAGCAGTTAAGGATCCTAGATGAACATTTTGTCAAATAAACTAGTACTAAGAAGAATTTCTGGTCCAGTGGATAATGACTGTCATCATGAAATAGGATTGTACTGATTGCCATCTTATGAATGAAGCTAGCAGGAGCTCAGAGAACCAAACAACAGCATTTTGTGATGGGATAAATACTTGGGCACTTTGGATACAGGAAGACATTGATAGGGAAATCACTCTCCCTCTGTGCACTTTTGGAATGGTGTTAAATCACAAAACATAGTCTCAAGTTTAAATACGTGAAATAATGTTTTCATGCATACTTCCTTTTCTTAGCAAGAAAAGGGTCTGAGAGGAGAATTTATAATCTCTTTCTGTCACATTTCAGAAAATATTACATTATAGATTATAAAATTCTCAGTGATATGATGGTATTTGCTCCTCATTTCAAAACATTTAGGACAGGGATGATCAACATTCTGAAGTATTTGGGGTTGAACAGTTGTTGTTGAGGGTGAAAAACAAAGAAAAGATAGCCTTTATTAATAGGATAGGGCTACAGGGACTGCAGGACAGGAAAACCGTAAACAAGTTTTTGCAAAACAGCTGCTAGGATAATTATAAGGGACATAAGATTTGGTCTTACTACTTTTATATCATTAGAATCCATCACTGTTTGTTTAGCCTTAAATATTATAACTATTAATTTTCTTCATCTGATAATTGTTTCTTAGCCTATTGAGAAGCAGTGATATGTGAACATATTTTATATTTGTCTTTAATGTTGTTTGAAGTTTTCCACTAGAACACTGTGTTCTTAAGCTTTCTGGCCTGTGTCCTATTAACAAGGATTCTGTTGTGTATGAATTTTACCATGTCTGGTGGAACTTTAGGGCTGAGGTGGTCTCTGGTTTCCATTAGTTGTTTTCTACTATTTTTTCCATTATTTTGCTGTGTGAGCAAGGGACTTGTAATAAGGTGTTAACAGGCCACTGGTTGGGTTATTATTACTTATTATTTAAGGTGTTAAGACTTGAATATATTCACACACACATTTGAATAACATTAAGAATTTAGCTTAAACATTCACTAAGCAATAAACGCATAGTAAAAAATGAAACTCTGTCTAAATGTTATCCTTTTGTACTTAGGGTAGGTATTCCTAGCTCTTTTTAGTCTCGCTTAAATTACTAAGGCTGGGGTTTTCAAAATTGCTCATCTTTCGTTTAGGCACCATAATAAATACTAGATTTTCAAAAGAGTCCAGCAAATTTGATACCAATCTCTTTTGAAAATCTGGCCAAAAGTGTTACAATAGGATTTGCTGGATGTTGAGCTCTTTTGAAAATCTGGTTCCAATTGTGGGTGCTGAGCATTTGAAGATCTGGCCCTTAGGCCCAGATCCACAAAGGTACGTAGGTGCTTAAGACTTGGGTTTAGGTGCCTAAGTCCCATTCTCCACTGCGATCCACAAAACTGCTGCTGAATGTTGTAAGTGCCTAACTGCCAGAGAGAGAGAGAGAGAGAGAGAGGGAGAGACTCTGTAGTCCAGGTGTTAGACACCTTCCCCCAGGAGGTGGAAGACCCTAAGTCCAGTACCCCTGTTCCAATCTCTCTTTCTTTATTTATGCACAGTAGAACAAGTTCAACAGCAGTTGTTGAGAGAATATCCCATAGCTCAGTGGTTAGAGCCCGGTCCTGAGAAAGGGGAGACCGCTGTTTAAATTCTTTCTCCTGCACTGGAAGAGAGAGGGGAATTGAACCTGGATCACCTACATCCCAGGCAAGTGCGATAACCATTAGGCTAAAAGTTATAAGATGGCCACCACCATAACCACCGATTAGTCCGCCAGCCATTTTGTGTGGCACAACTCAGGCACCTAACTCATTCCTGTCGGAAGTGGCTTAGATGCCTAAGTTGCCTGACTTCAGGCACTGGGTTCCTATTCGTGCATCACTCAGGAAAGACAGATGCCTCTTTGCAGCCTGGATAGGACTATCTCTGAGAGAGGGGCTGGGCCTGTCATCTGCATCTCCTATTGGCTAGCTTAGGTGGCTCGCCGCCTAGCATATTGGCTTTTGTGGATTGCATTCGTAGCTGCCCATCTCTCTGAGTTCATTGTATAGATTCCTTGCTTGCTTTATGGATCATTCACAGTGTTGTTCCTGTGATTTTCCAAGACACATAAAAATTAGGCACTTAGCATGGCAACTCCTAAGTCTCTTTGGGGATCCCACCTTAATCACTATAGCTGTATCTACTTAAGGTTTTTGTTTATATCTCCTGTCATTCCTGGTGCATCACCCTGAAGTAGCAACAGTGGGACCCTGATAGTACACTGGCCACATTTTCTTTTGTTTCACCACTCTTTTACCTATATCTCCCTTGAAAAGGACGGAGGAAACGAAATGATTGCTAAGAGTCTGTTAAGATTTTCAGGGAAGAGATGATGACAGAAAGAAAGGAGTGAATGCTAGCTAAAGGGGTTAAGGAAACTAAGAAGGGATTTTTAAATATAACAGTGAGCAAAGTAATACCAGTAATGGAAGTAATGTTGGCTTGTTAATAAATGTGGAAAGGAATTAAATTAATTATTAAAAATGGTTGAGAGTCTAAGCTCCCTTTTAAAATCTATCTTCAACAAGCAAAATAAATGAAATAATTGTGGACAATTAAAATTAAGATAGACTTTATAAAATACATTTTGTCATTAATAAAATAATGAAATAAATATCATGAGAAAAATCATTAAATATTGCAAATGGCAAGATATGTTGAGTAAGAGTATCATAATTTAGCCCTAAACTTTATAGTATAAGAAATGGACAGTATTAGTTTTAAAGAACACCTCTCACCAAACAAATTTGACAACCTTTTTGACAGAATTTCTAAATTAGAGGATAAGATAAAGTTGCACCATAGAAATAGCATATTTGTAATTTAACTAAGCATTCAGCAGAGTGGTCCATGAAATCTTATTCTCTGCATTAAATAAAATCAGCTGGATATGAACATTGTCACATAGATTTGAAACTGGCCAAAGGATCATAAACAAATGTGTAAAAGTTATAATATATGACAAATGCAAAGTATTAAATTGGGGAGAGGTGAGTTAGAAAGAATTGAATGATATTCTGCTAGTCAAATTGTATTAACAGAATATGTAATTCAATGAATTTTGACTTTTTTTTAAGCATTCACAGATCGTAGGCCTGGCTTGATGTAAGTAATGTGACATAAGTAACTTGCCAATTTCATAGTGGGCATGATTGGGAAAGTGAATGGAAGGTTAAGTTGTCATAACAAGCAGTCTTCCGGAATCAAGATGGCTAGCTAAGATCAGCAGGAACATCCTGGTATTAGTAAACAAACCTAAATGTAAATTAGAGGTCAGATTATGCATGAACAGCACTTGGACAGAGCACACTTTACAGGGCTAAGTTCCTACAAAGTAACCAAGCCATGCCAAAATATATAATAAAACGTATAATAAGTGTAATGTAATGTGTAAATGTATATAAAGGAAGAGGTTTTCTGTGTAACTTTGGATGTGTGGTATGCCCTGACCTGACCAACTCAGCATGGCTTTGCTATATGCCAAATAAATGTAAGTGGGGGAATAGTCCTGCTATTGTGGAGAACTTTCCTGGCTTCTGCACTACCCCTGTGAAGTGGGCTAGCGAAAGGATCTGAGTCGTCGCTCCCACTTCCTTTACCCAGTGGCCTCCCTGCCCTTGAGGACTCCCCTTCCACTCTCCTTCTGGCAGTCCTTGTAACCCCAACAAGGCTGGGCCCAGGATTCCTGGGGGGGGGCTCGACACCCAATCCTGCTGTGGTCACCTAGGACAGGGGCTCGGGTGTCCCCACTCCGGGGTACTTTCTCTGCACGGGGCGCTTCTCTGACCCACTGACCATTACGTACAAGTTAAAGCAAATGCAAGTTATTTAATCAACAATTAATTTTAAAAAGAATAAGGAAAAATGGGAAAGGTTAAAGGAAACACATCAACCCGCTCTGTGGCAGGGAACATCACAAACAGTGTCTCTGGAACGTCAGGGCAGTTCACAGTCTGTTCCTTGTAAGTCCCAGGCCTTCTTCTCAGGCCCTGGCTGTGCTGTAAGGATGCTGTGGGTTGGACACTTGCTCTGGTGGTGGCCACAAGACTCTAAGTGGTAGGACCCTTCTTCCCAGTGTCGCCCCCACCCTGTTGGGGTTACGATCCAAGCCTGGCCTGCAGAGCCTCTTGGCTGAGGCATCTCCCTGTGCTGGGCCCGCTGCCCAGGGTCCCCCTCGCTCTCCCCAGCTGCTCACCGCACGCAGCTCCAGACTGCTGCAGCCCCAGCTCCACCACTCTGTCTCAGCACTGCTGCTGCTGCTGCTCTGCCTCCAGCTCCCTGGGCTGCTTCTTTGGCCCCTCTGGCTCTGGTTGCTACAGCTCTGCTCCCAGCGCAGGTCTGCTCTGCAGGCTGCTCTGTGACTCTGCTCTCAGCACTGACCTGCTTCCTGGGCTGCTTTTCTGGCTCTGGTTGCTGCAGCTCTCCTCTCAGGGCAAGTCTGCTCTCTCTGGGCTGTGCCTCTGGCTTTGGGGCTGCAACTCTGCTCCCAGGACAGGGTCTGCTCTCTCTGGATCTGGCACAGCTCTGCTCCCCAGCTCAGTTTGGGTCCCTGCTTTCTCCTTAGCTCACCCCACTCTGTCTGACCTAGCAATTCCAGCTCACATGGAAGATGGGACCTCCCTGGCCTCCTGACTCCCTGATTAGCCAGCTCACCCTGTCATTCAGGCTGACCTGGAGCATTGGCCTCTCCCCATTGTTCCTGGGGGCTGTAAGTCTCAGGGTCTTGATTCCCCATCGATCCTTCCCCCTTTTTAGTACTGGGAGCTAGCAACTAAAACACCCCCACTGAATGTTCGTAAGGGGGGAACAGTCCCCTTACATAAAGATACCTGGATGATGAAATCTGGAGTCAAACTGAGTTTTTGGGAAGCTGAGTGGAAAGAGTTCTCAGAGGGAATCCCAACACAGACTAGTCCCATTATTTGCAAATTGATTTGGTATCACAAACAAACAAACTTCAGTCTATAGAGTTTTTGTGAATTATCCAGTGCGGTTATTTAATACTCAGACTTTGGAATTGGTCACCCAAGTATTTTAATTTGTAAAATACATTAATTGTATTTAGAATATGTGTTTGCAAGTAAATACATGGATTTAATTTTGAATTTGTGTATATTATTGATTCATACTGACCATTTTCAGAAGTTCATAAATGTATGAATACTAAAGGGCTTGAGTACACTCAAATTGATCTGAAGCCATAGGATTCACAAAATATTCATATATTTTTCCATTATTGAACTAGCTCTAGGGATCAGTGATTTGTCCAATTTATGCAGTATCTTTGTAAGTGATCTAGCAAAGGCATTAAACAGCACACCAATGACTTTTGCGACTGATACTAAATTAGGCGGAGATGCAAAAACCAGTGAGGAAAAAGAAATAATACAAATGGACCTACCTAAAGAGACAATATTGGAAGAAAATAATGAATTGAGATACATCTTGGAAAAATAATCCAAAGCACATAAAGAGGAAGAAAGCTAGAAAACAGTAATGCTGAAAGAGAGTCTCTATAGGAGTGACATTGGACAACAAATTAGGCCTCAAATTACGAACAAGATGGCAGCAAAAAAGGCTGATCCAGTTTTGGGTTGCATATGCATAAGTATAAAATCATGAAGTGAGGAAGTAAGGGTTTTTCTCTGTAATACTGCATTCAGTCCTGGGCACCTCATTACCAGAAAGATATTGCCAATTTGGAGAAAATTCACAAAAGAATAATAATTGTTGTGGAGCTAGAGGAATCATCCTACAAGGAAAGACCAAAATGCTTAAATATGGCTAAGCCATGTGAAAGAATGGAAGAATGATGATAATGAACAAAGATTTAAGATATTGAAGTAACATACAACTAAATGAAATGGTTTCAGAGTAGCAGCCGTGTTAGTCTGTATTTGCAAAAAGAAAAGGAGTACCTGTGGCACCTTAGAGACTAACCAATTTATTTGAGCATAAGCTTTCGTGAGCTACAGCCCACTTCATCGGATGCATTCAGTGGAAAATACAGTGGGGAGATTCTGTATACGAATCTCCCCACTGTATTTTCCACTGAATGCATCCGATGAAGTGAGCTGTAGCTCACGAAAGCTTATGCTCTAATAAATTGGTTAGTCTCTAAAGTGCCACAGGTACTCCTTTTCTTTTTAAATGAAATGGGATGATTTAAATGCAGGCAGAATATTCCACGGGATAGATCGTACTGTCTGTGACTGTATGACTTGGGTGGTTTCCGGAGTCACTGTAGATCAGGAGCCACCCTGAGGAATTTAGGGTGGACAGAGGAGACTAGCTATTTTCAGAGAGAGAATTTTCGAGCTTTTTTACTTCCCACGGTAGATTGTTTTTCTTTCCCCCCAGGAAGGACAGAACTGTGGAGGGAAGTGTCTGAGTGAAAGCAGCAGCGAGGGGACGGTTACACTAAGGATAGTGCGGCAAATCTTGACTCCTAATAAGAGCCACACAGACCCTGGCTTTTTGGTGACCGCCTCTGAAAGACGCAGGCGGCGACACACCCGTCTTCCGGATTATGAGGCGTGTAGGTGGGTTTCGAACGGCGCTGCGGGACCCGCCCTGGCCCCCAGCCATGCTATAGGCCTATCAGGGTACAGTAGGTGCAGGAGGAGCATGAGGCTAAGTGCCCTGGGCACACCGCAGGCAGAGCTCTGTCCCCCGGTGTCTCCGCTGCCCTGCTTTGTCCAGCAGCTGCACATCCGCGAGCCAGGAGCCCGAACGTTAAATCGCCAGCGTCCCTTTAAGGGAAGCCTCGCTCCCGCGAGAACTACACTCCCCATAATGCAAAGCGCACGAAGCCGTAGCGGCGGCCGCAGCAGCTTCCGCCAGCAGTCCGCCTTGAATTGCGGGCTTATTTCCGCCAGCGTAGGTCACGTGATCGATCCCCTTCCAAGATGGCGGACAATCTGCCCTCGGAGTTTGATGTGGTGGTGATAGGAACTGGTATGAGAGTCGCACCCTCGGGTCGGATCTGGGCTGTGGCTTTGGCCTGTAGCGCTCTGGGACGCGGGGGCAGAGCTGTGTGGGCGGGGCAGTAGAGGTGGGGGCTAGGCAGGGGGTCGGAAGGGCTGTGTGGAGCTGCAGGGGCGAGGTGGCGCCGGGGAGGCGGGAGCTGTGCGTGGAGGCTCGGGGGACTGAGGCCGGTGGTAGGAGACAGAAGTTGTGCCGGCACGGTCGGAGGAGTTGAGGCTACGGGGGAGGGAGGACTGGGTGCCAGGTCTGTACTTATGGGGTGGGAATCAGAGCAACGAGGCTGAAGTAGGGGGGTTGAGCAGGTGGCTGGAGAGGATCATGAAGCAAGGTGAGAATTAGACACTGTAGTGCTGGGACCAAGGACTGGTGCTGCTGCTAAGGAACAGAGATCAAGGGAATGAGGCTGTGGACATGTTGCTGAGGTAAGGATGGGACTGCGATTTTAACAAGAAGGTGGAGAAGGAAGTGGACTGTGGATCTGAGGCATGGGTTGGAGCCAGCGACCGGGAATCAAAAGGCATGAATTGTGCCTAGGAAGAGGGGAGCTAAAGTCTTGGTGTTAGGGCCAGGTATTCCTTTGGTATCTATAGCCTTTATAGACTCTCATACTCCTGTGACCAGACCTATATGAAGTGGTGTTCCTCCTGGTTGAGTTAAAATATTATCCTTAAGCTTTTAAAAAATTAATCTTAGGTGACAGGATCTTCTTAGGTAGTGTATGTGGTAGATATTGACAATCTCTCTAAATTTCACTCACATAAACAAGAGTAGATGTTTTAGTTGGAGGCCATTTATGGTAGTTTTAAAATATCTGATTGAAACACAGCAAATTATTTACCAGGAAAACAAACTTAAAATTTTCTCCTTTTGTATTCATTTTGAAGAGGATTTTCTGCCCAAATAACTGAACTGAGAGCAGGCAGGTGTGTTTAAATATTTGTTGTTTCATAGAACTCCATGCTAATTTTGGCCTAGCTGAAACAGCTCTTATTATAGAAAACCTTGAACTATTGTGGTGGTTCCTGTATCTTGTACAAAACTAAGATTATTCCCATCCCATATATCCTCTTTACTTGAGAGTCACCAGCTTTTGAGCCCAATCATGCAATCAAGTCTGGCTGGGTGGATCCAGGCACCTTGGTGGAGCTTCTTGGGGTCTGCTCTGACCCCAGTTCTTCAATCAGAACTCTCTATCTCTGTAATTTTTCTCTCTCTTTTGATGTAAGCAATCATGTTTGTGTTTTTTTTTATCGGGGAGGAGTGATTTAAATCGGAGCAACAACTGATTTTTTGAACAGTTATTTAAAGGAGCCAACAGGAACCATTGATTTAAATAAATTTTTAATAAAGTTTTGCATTTGTACTTAAAATTGACTCTCCTAGGTCGGTAAGCATTAAAACATGTTGATTTGCAGCTAAATATGGACTTTATACTAAACTTGGTGCCTCTTTTTGCTAAACAGGAGGATACACTATATCTATGCATATTTATTAACCAAGTACATAGCTTGACTTACATCTATTCAGATTCATATTTTTTACATTTCTTATGTTACTGGTGAATGATCTTTTCTTATTTACTAGAAGATTAATTTTTTACTTTAAATTTGTCATGTTCTTGTTTGGATTGAAATTCAAATTCAATTAACAGCATTTAAAAAAACTAACTTAAATGCTTTGGATAAGTTTAAAAAAAGTTTTATTAAACAGTTTTAATACACAAAATATGTTTTATCTAAACTATTTAACTGTAGTTAGTGAATTGAACTGATAGTGACCAGAAACTGTGCCTTTCAGGATTTTAGAACTAGAAAAACTCATCTTTTCGCATCTAGTTTTTATTCATAGATTGGAAGAGAACAAGCTCTACTGCTTTTTCAACTTACAGTGGTTTCTTAACTTTAAATGAATTAATGATTGAACTGAACTAGTTGAATAAACTGAAATGAAGAAAATATTTTCTGCACACGCAGAAGAGGCTATTGCTATCAAACTGGTTTAGTTATTTAACAAATTCTGGTTCCAAGTGCTTAGCTAGTGACTTCCACCAGTTCAGGATTTGACTTTCTTTAAAACTTTGCAGCAAACACATACTCCTTAGTATTATTTTTATTTAATTTACATTATTTTAATAGACCATAATAAATTTAGGCCTTAACATACGCTGTCAATTTCCAATTTAATTTTAAATGTTTTATTTTTTAAAAATAAGCCTCTATTTAATTTAAATTAAAAAAATCAGATTTTTTTTAAAACAATTTTTTCTATCCATTCTGTTTTTATTAAATTCTTGTGTGCCATTCAAATTAACTTGCAGTCTTCTGAACCTTTAAACTGGGGGTATGAGAGAATCAGAGATTTGTATTGATAGACATATCTAAATGGCATATTCTGGGAATACTTTCTCTTTAAAAGGTTTAGTTGAAAAAACACATTCCTGTAGTGTGTGCATTATTCAAAAGATTTCTTAGTTAATATAGGGGCTAGCAAAAAATAGTAAAAGCTGGCTATTTTTCCATTTGAGAACATAACTGCTATTATAGGTACCAAATCAAGATCCTTGGGTGAACCAAGAGACGCCTATGGGCTATTCGTGTAGATCAGTAGCAGGATTGAGGCCCTAATGAAGAAACTGTAATAGTTTCCCTGGCCATTCAATTCTTGGTTGTCAGATAGTGTGAAGAAGAATGAGAGGGAGTGGTAGTCAGGCTATATCAAAATTCCATCTTGTTAAAATTTAGTGATTAAAAAGCAGCCAAGCCTCAGTTTCACTTTACACACTTCTTTACATATAGTGAAAAAGCTTAATCTTATTAATTGCATATCTGTGACGTATAAACAATTAAAAAAACAAAACATAACAAAAAAACCCTTTCTGAAAGTCAAATCAGTGTTTGACCAAGCTAACCCATCTTGCCTCTCGGATTACCAGAGTACTGAGGGTGGTATAAGAAACTAAATAGGACAGAGTATAAACCTATGATGGAGTTTTATTGCTTTTCATGGTCACATAAAATACATAGAAAGCAATTGCCTCACTGTTTCAGATCAATTGTCTGTCTACGACAATGTCCTGTTTCCAGTGGTGGCCAGTACTTGATGCTTCTGATGAAAGGTGCAAAAATACCTTATAATTGCCAACTATGGAATAATCTTCCCATAGGGAAAGACTTCCTGACTCTAGTAAGTTATTGGCTGATTTATACTCTGAAGCCTAAGGGTTTCTCTTATTTTTCTTACTCTGTTGTGACTAACTTACAGATACCCAATGTGCATGAATACAGCCAGTTGGATGCTATTTGCTTTAGGTATCTCTCTCACCCTTAGGTTAGGCACATGCAAGTGTATGTGCACTATTGACTTTAAAAATCTCATAGTATAAATATAATATTTTAAAAAGAAATACATAGACTAAATGTCTGCCTAAATGATGTAGGTAGAAAAAAAAATGGTATAGTAATAGTAATAATAAAAAATTAAATTTGTCATTGTCTATAGGTTCATAGTAAATAAAATTACACGCATAATCAATATTCCTGTATGTATTCATTTTCCAAATATTTTCCCATTCATCTCATGTTGCTTCAGAATTTCCAGTTTGTTAGGGAAATATGCAGAGGTGAATTTACTTTCTGAAGAAAGTGTTGCTGACAGGTTTTAACCTATCAACTCTTCTTAGTTAGGTTACAAGTAACAAGTTCTTTCCTCTGTCTGAGCAAAGGCCAGAAAAATGCAAGAAGTCTAGAATGTTGTATAGCTCTGAAAAATGCTTTCTAAAGCTTGGCATTGAAGGGGAAGTCTGTTTTTTCTGTTCTCAGACCCCAGAAGAGCAGAGTTACGACTTCAGGGAGCGGCTAGCTCCTGCCCATAAATCACAAGTTCCAGACAGCCCTTCTGCAGTTTCCTCCACATCATCATGATGATCTCCCAAGCTTCATGTCATTTTCTCATGTGACTCTGTGATGTTTCAGATAACTCAGGTTTCAGTAATTAAAATCAAGTATGGCTGCTCACCATCACGTTCTCATGTTTAACATAAAATCCCAGTACACAGATACAAGTATAAACCTTATGATTGACTTGCTGTACATGGCAAATAATTTGTTTTACAATTTGCCATGTCTAGACTGAAATATTAAGGTGTCTCGATTTCTTTCACTTGTGGTTGTACAAGGGAGATTATTTTTAATGCTGGAAATTATTAAAAGATGAAGACTGCCTGAGGACAGTGTAGCTACAGTTTTGCTATATTACTGGGTAAATAGGGATTTTTTATCTTTGTAATACCTTGATGTTGTGAAGGTTAAGCTTTGTGAATTAGGAATTGACGTGCTCTAAGACAAAGGCTATGCCCTTTGGAATGGTTAGTCCTTGCTGCATGGAAGCTTTTACCTGTAATTAGTGATATAATAGATCTGCCATTAAGGAGGAGTTACACTCTGTTCATCTTCTAAACTGAGGGTTTATGCTGGATCTTATCTATTTCAATTTATAAAAGAGCCTTAGCCATAGGCATTTATACAAAAATTAAAATAACAATCAAAATACAGAAGTTTAGATATTATGTAGGAATAGAATTTCATGGGCTTTTCAAAGCAAATCAAGGTCATCTTATTTGCCTGTATATTTCTAGTGCCCAAAGACTCGAAGTAGGGTTAGGGCCATAGCGTACTAGGCACCCTACAAACACTCAGAGACTCAGTCCCTATCCTGAATAGTTTATAGTCTAGCAAACATGGAGATAGGGGAAGATAAGGGGACTGAGATAAATTACTTAGATTAGCTCTGTAAAACTTATTTTTATTTCCAATAAAATATTTAAGTAGTTCAGAACCATAATCTATCCCTAAGTGCCCCCTCACCATACTTGTTAGTTGGCCGACTGCTTGAAGAAATGGGGGTTTGAAGAGGGGTTAGAAGGAGAAAGAGTATATGCATGAGGGTGGACTGAAGAATGTACAGGTTTCAGAGTAACAGCCGTGTTAGTCTGTATTCGCAAAAAGAAAAGGAGGACTTGTGGCACCTTAGAGACTAACCAATTTATTAGAGCATAAGCTTTCGTGAGCTACAGCTCACTTCTCACAGTGGCATTTAGTGAGAGGCAGACAAAATGGGTGCTGGAGGCAGGCATCTTTCATGCTGGGGCAAACAGTAAGAAACAAGAGGTTAGTAGGAAGGGGCAGAGTTGTGAAGGGCCTTGAAGAGATGTGCAGTTTGTTGTGGTGGAAAGCAGGGAGTCAGTGGAAGGATTCAGTGAGGTGAGCCTTATGGCAGGGCAAAAGACAAGGAAGATATTAGCAGCTGCATTTTGTATGGCTTGGAGGGGGTGTGTTTTATTTTAGTTACCTTTTCCTTGTACTTTAGAAGCAATCAGATATTGCACATTGTATTTTAATTAGCTAAACACATTCATATTGGAAGACCGACCTATTTTTAACAGGGTAATAAGACATCTGGAAAAACTGACAAGAAATGTGGTGGATTCTCCATCACTTAATCTTTAAATCAAAAGTAAAAGTCTTTCTAAAAAAGATACACTGGTTCAGTGGTTTCTACCTTTTTTCATTTGCAGACCCCTCAAAAATTTCATATGGAGGTGCGGACATCTTTGGAAATCTTAGACATAGTCTGTGGACTCCCAGGAGTCCCTGGTTGAAAACCACTGCTGTAATTCAATCACAAGTTACTGGACTTGATGCACAAATTTCAGGGTGAAATTCTATGGCCAGTATTATGTAGGAAACCAGATTAGATAAAAAAATCCCTATTAACCTTGCAGCATATGAATCTACAAATCTTTGCAATAGCAGTATGACTAAACATTATCAAACCAAAATGCTCTTGTTCAAAAGATACAAAAGAGAGAGGCTGTTGTGGGTAGTCAGTTTTAGTATATTGCCTCAGTTCTGGGTTTCTCTGCTTTTTGGTGTTGACTTAATGTTAACTTTTTAATGTGTAGCCATTGGTATTTCATTGTCAAACATGATTTTTGTAAAACATTAAAATATTTATGCTGACTTTTTAATGCATATTAGTAATTAAGACCTTTTACCCTTGCATGGTCTCTTCCTGTTTTTGATTATATAATTTGTGCATCCGGTAATTTTAGTGATTCAATTAAGTGGTGACATTAGATTTGAATTTGTTCTTATTTCAGGTTCATTTAACTGTTTTCCCTACGGTGAACTTAATTAAAATGGAACCTTAAGCTAAATTCTGGTCATCAGTTCTCCATCTAATACTTCACTTCTTTTCTTCCTCCTCCTCATAGCTTCTGAATTAATACCGTGATACTCATAAATAAAGAGAAATGTTGTTGCATTTACTGAAGGAACTGGCTTCCCTGATCACCAGTTAAATAGAGCGGGGGTTTTGTCCTGATACAATGGAAAGATAATTTCATTTTTTTAAAGGAAATTATATACCGGTAATAAATTAGCTGTGTAGTATAAGAATGTATGCTCTATTTTTGGCTGTATTGTAGGTCTAAATCAGCAACAAAACTTTCATGATCATAGTGAAAGTAAACTTAATCCCCCTTTCCTTAGAACAACAGATATAATAGAATACAAAACTGCTAACCGCATCTTGAATTTCCCAGGTTTGAAATTAAGATATGATAAGCAAGCTTGTCCTGCTATAGCAACATCTTTTTTGAGAGTTCTGTTTTTTTAGTCATAACATTTCAGAAGTCAGGCTTTTTAACATCCTATCAGAGCCTCTCATATATCATTATATTTTGAATACAGTATATAGTTTTATTTTGGTTAAAATATCTAGTAATTGAAAAACCTGATTTGTTTAACAGATATAATACATGTCATTAATTCCATAAGCCATCACTGCCAATTTGGTCAGTCTTTGCTTTTTAAAAAAATGTATTTTAAATGAACGAGTAGGAATTCCTAATCTGTCTGAGAAAAGTAATATCCAATTTCAGAGGACCTGATCTTGCAAACACTTTACTCACTTGAGTAATACATTGAAGGCCATGGGATTATCCATTGAGTAAATTTATTCACATTAATATGTGTTTTCAGGATCAGTCTTTGAATTAAGACACATTAAAATACTGGTTATACTTATTAGACTTGGGGGAGGACATTATGAGCTCTTAGATAAAATTGCAGCTTTTCAGAAAAAGGTTGTTTACTTGATTTACATGGTAGAATGGCACTGTCAAGTATTCAGGCTCATACGCTTCTTTTCAAATGGTGATTAAAAAGAGAAAATCATAGACAAACCAATTTAATAACTTTGAAGTCACGGTAGAAACCATTCTGAGTTAAGACTGATGCTATCTCTAATGTAGTGCCTTTATATTGTAACAGCACAGGTTAAGGATGCCGTGTCCGCCCTAAATTGAATTGCCTTGTTCGGTTGGAATATACTGTAATATTAACATTGCTTAAACTTGTCTGATATTGTAGAAGGCCTGTGTTAGCTTCTATTTAAGCTGTAAAATAAAGGATGTTGTTCTCTAAAAGGTGGTTGTATTCACATGTTTTGTCTGCTAGTAATTCTAATTTTTTTAAAAAAGTTTATTCTTTATAAAAGCAGTCACAGTAAATTTTCTAGTTCTATGCAATTTTCTTTCCATTCTGGTCTTCACTGGTTATAAATAACACATGAAATGACTTTCAAGGTAGAAAGCAGGAATCCATTTTGAAATATTCTATAAAATAAAGAGTGATTTATGGTTTCATATGATTTTGGCTGAAAGCACTCGGGCTTTGCCAGGTCATCAAAGTCCTGTCAGGGGAATCTATTATTTATTGTTCGATATGCTGGGAGTGGTGTAAGTACTTTATTTTATGTTTATCTTATGTAAGTATAGTGTTAGAAAAAATCAATTCCAGATACTAATACAGTTTTTAAGATATATCCTGGAAAACTAACCTAAAAATTATAGATGTGAATTATGAAGCAGAACATTAGCGATTCTGATCTAAAAGAGAATTTTGAAAAATGAATAATTCCTAATGTTGCTGCAAGATATTTTTGGATGTACCTCAGGAATTTTTCTCTTTTGCTTTCTCTGGTTATATTTTGGTTACTCTCCTTTTCATAAATAAGCAGTCTCATTTTACACAAATATTTAGGCACATGATAGGGAAAAGCTGGACAGGGTTAGTTTGTTATAAGACCATATGATATTCCTGTGAGCTTCTGAAATATTATGTATGTTTCATGATGACATCTTTGTAAATAAATGTAACTAAAGATATTTGTTTACTCTCATAGGCTAGCAGAGTGGCATTGACTTGTAGGATTAATGTTTATAAATGAGGGAACAGAGCTACATTTTTTGTGAATGGGTAATCCCCTATCCTTTTAAGTATCAAGTGAGCAAAGCTGATTTTCACTGCCACACCTAAAGTTTTTGGTATCTCCGTGACTTTTTCACCTGATTGCCTTGGAGGTGTCATTCTTTCTGCCTTTCAAGTGTTTTCTCTGCTTGGAGTAAGTGCTTGTCCTTACTGATTTAATTCCTGTTTAGTTTGGACGTCAAATCGAAAAGCTGCTCAGACAATGCAACTGCTATTGAAACCTTTTCAGAGTCCTTTTAAAACTGACAGGATTCTGCTCCAGATGTCTTTAGCACAAGACACCATCACAGGTATTCTGCACTGCTCCTTCTACTTGCCTCATGTAAAGTATGAGTGTTTTGCAATTCTGTGAACCCTTCACTTCTCAGATCATCTTGCTTAGGATCCTGATGCTACCAATACTGAAGTGGGGTAAAAATAAAGGCTCTAGTAATCTGCAACCCTGCTTCCAGCCCCATGGAATGTGGTTGGTAGACTACCACACATCAGAGATTCTCAGACACCAGAGCAAAGTTCTGTGCTGAGTATTTTGAATGGATTGGTTATTCTGTTGAGAAGACCTCCCCTCTCGAGGTCAAATGTTAGATCTCCTGTCCAGCATAATGGGGAGCCTGTCAGGTTTTATTTAAACTCCTGTTTGCCTTTATTTTGAAATCGCTTTGAGCATTATGAGAAAAATCCCAGTGTAGAGTATTGGGAGACACCTATCTGGTCATCTGAGTATGTCTAATCTGAAAGATATGTCTCTGTAGTTTTTGTGTAGAAAATTTGATTCCAATAGGAAGAGGATTTAAAGTTTGAAACAGGACAGATTACCAAGAACTTGTCCGCTTTAAAGTCACTGATGCATTGCCTGTGCCTAAAAATGTGGCAGTGTTGTGTAATTAAGTCCTTTTTTGTGAATTATATAAAGATGTCTATATTAGCGGCAGGATGAACACATAACTTCATTAATAGTGGAGGATTAGACCACCTTTCTGCAAGGAAACAAGAAAAAGGAGGGAGAGAGGTCTTGGAAGACTCAGATATCAGTCAAACAGAACCAGCTGCATCTTTTTGTTCTCCTAAACTGTCTTTGTGGATTTTGTCCAGTATGACTTTTCTTTTCATATCTTGGGAAATGTTGGTTTAATATTGTTTGTATTTGTTTTTATTATGCTTTATATAGAATCCCTACAAATCCAGTGTTCCCAGGACATTTTTGTCCTTAATCAAACCCCTCCGGTCCTTGGTGTATAAATAGTACTGTTAATCTCTTGTAGTTGTAAGTACTCAGAGAACTGGCCATTCAAGACAATTTCAGCATCATTAATCTATGTGATATCAAATTGTTTATGCAAAAGTTTTTAGTATAGTTAAAACTGTATATATTGATAGTTTTCTGTGTGTGGGGCATGTGTATATGTCATAGTGGCTCATCTCCCCGACTTCTTTGAAATTATAATATGCTCTGGTGAGTTATTTGGATAAAACCTAATAATGTAAATCACAGGAGAAATAATTTTGGAACTACACAAAAGACCGAAAAGTTGTATGCAGAGACGACATGTTAAAATGTTATAAATTGCTAGTGAGTTTTTAAAAAGTGGTACTGCTAAGAGAATAAGTATTTATTCAGCAATAGAATTAAATCATACTTAAGAAGAAATCATTAAAATAAAATTAAGTTATGAGTAGTATTTTAGTGGAACTGAACCATGCTTGTTGGGTAAAGGGTAAATGGGCCCAGAGACTCTTCTAAAAGAGGAGTGGAATGGACAAATATGCTTATTATGATCACTGTAAAATAAGTTTTTATGATACTGCTTGAGGGAGAACCTTGCATAATACTTGATCATGATTTCAGTCATCAGTCTGACACTTGATTTTTGTTTTTTGTTTTTTGTTTGAAAGCTGATATATGTATATTTCTGAATACTTGGACTGTTTCTCACTTCAGTTTTAAAGTTTAATAGATCAGACATTGGGAACAAAAGAGCAAATTACTGAAGCTGTGGAGTTTTCCCTCATGTTACCCTGCCAGGTTATCTGATCTATGAACTGAAGTTGGGTGTGAGGCTGTTCTACCCTGCATGTGTATTCATCTTAGTCACTTTCAAACAAAACCTCTGTCTGTATATTTTTCCCTCTGATGTTCCTGATTGATAGTTCCATGACATTAAGAACATAAAAATGTCCCTACTGGGTCAGACCAAAGGTCCATCTAGTCCAGTATCCTGTCTTCCGACAGTGGCCAGTGCCAGGTGCCCCAGAGGGAGTGAACCTAACAGGGAATCAAGTGATCCATCCCCTGTCACTCATTTCCAGCTTCTGGCAAACAGAGGCTAGGGACACCACCCCTGCCCGTCCTGGCTAATAGCCATTGATGGACCTGTCCTCCATGAATTTATCTAGTTCTCTTTTGAACCCTGTTATGATCTTGGCCTTCATAACATCCTCTGGCAAGGAGTTCCACAGGTTGACTATACACTGTGTGGAGAAATACTTCCTTTTATTTGTTTTAAACCTGCTGCCAATTAATTTCATTTGGTGACCCCTAGTTCTTGTGTTATGAGAAGGAGTACACAACACTTATCTACTTTCTCTACACCAGTCATGATTTTATAGACCTCCATCATTATCCCCCCTCAGTCGCCTCTTTTCCAAGCTGAAAAGTCCCAGTGTTATTAATCTCTCCTCATATGGAAGCCGTTCCATGCCCCTAATAATTTTTGTTGTCCTTTTCTGAACCTTTTCCAATTCCAAACTATCTTTTTTGCAATGGGGCAACCACATCTGCATGCAGTATTCAAGGTGTGGGAGTACCATGGATTTATATAGAGGCAACATGATATTTTCTGTCCTATTATCTATCCCTTTCTTAATGATTCCCAACATTCCGTTCGCTTTTTTGACTGCCGCTGCACATTGAGTGGATGTTTTCAGAGAACTATCCACAATGGCTCCAAGATCTTTCTTGAATGGTAACAGCTAATTTAGACCCCCATCATTTTATATGTATAGTTGGGATTGTGCTTCAATGTGCATTTCTTTGCATTTATCAACATTAAATTTCATCTGCCATTTTGTTGTCCGGTCACCCAGTTTTGAGAGATCGTTTTGTAGCTTTTCTTAGTCTGCCTGGGTCTTAACTATCTTTAGTAATTTTATATCATCTGCAATTTTGCCACCTCACTGTTTACCCTTTTCCAGATCATTTATGAATAGGACTGGTCCCAGAACAGACCCCTGGGGAACACCACTATTTACCTCTCCCCATTCTGAAAACTGACCATTTATACCTACCCTTTGTTTTCTGTCTTTTAATCAGTTACCAATTCATGAGAACACCTTCCCTCTTTTCTGGTGGCAGCTTACTTTGCGTAAGAGCCTTTGGTGAGGCTGATTGATTCTGTTTAATCAGGTAAAAAGCTAAAAAGGCATGTGGTGCTGCTTCTTCCTTTGAACAATCAGAACATCTTGTTTAAATTCAAGAATAGTCTTTCCTTTCTAAATACTACATTCAATTACTCAGTTTGCGGCTGCTGTAGCACCAGAAATATCTTGCTTTAGTGTTCTGTAGCACCACCTACCACCAAAAAACCCCAAACAAACAAAAAACCTAAACCTTTTTGCTACTTTATATCCGGGATCGGAAACCTTTAGGACCGTTAGGGAAATCTGCTGGTGGGTCAGTAAGGTTTATTTACCTGCAGCATCGGCAGGTTCAGCTGATCATAGCTCCCACAGGCTGCGGTTTGCCGTTCCAGGCCAATGGGGGCTGCGGGAAGCAGTGTGGGCTGAGGGATGTGCTGGCCGCCGCTTTCCGCAGCCCCCGTTGGCCTGGATCAGCGAACAGCAGCCAGTTGGAGCCGCGATTGGCTGAACCTGCGGACGCTGCGGGTAAATAAACTGCCCCGGCCCGCGAGCGGATTTCCCTGAAGGGCTGCATGCCAAAGGTTGCCGATCCCTGCTTTATATATATTTTTGGTAAAATCCACAAGCTAGTTACACTTTGAATCTAGGCATTCATGCATTGCTTGTCACCACAATACATGAATGCCTTACAAGTTCTAACTATTGCAGGGATCTTGCTATTAGGACTATCCAGTGAACTCCCCCAGAATTAGCAGTTACTGTGTTTAAATACAAGTAAAACTTACTACAGTGGGTCAGCTGTGTGATTACAGAAGACTGCTGTATTGAAAGTGCCTGCTTGCTTCCTGCATTCCTTTGCTCAATGGTTCCCTCCAACACTTTTTTTATTAAGTGCCTCTCATGGCTTGTTTAATAGATATATTTAACTGAATTAAATGTTTTAAACCTTTTGCTACAAAAGTCCTATGTAATTTGCCACAAGAATATTAGTTGTACAGTGGAAAGATCCAATTTCCATTGAGTAATTCAGGAACGAAGACACTTCCTACAAACAGTTGCAGCTGTATGTTATATAAGCTGCTTGGATCAGGAAACTTGTCCATCGTAATTACTGGAAAGAGCCTTGCACATGTGGGGCATTGCGTAATAATAAATAGTTGCTAATCAAACAGTGAAGTGGAAAAGCTAAAAGTAAATTTTGGATTATATTAAGGTCAATTATATATTTTTGCTGTAGAATTATTTTTAGGGCTGTCAGGTGACTAAAATAATTAATCTCGACTAATTGGGCTGTTAAACAATAGAATACCATTTATTTAAATATTTTTGGATGTTTCCTCATTTTCAAATATATTGATTTCAATTACAACACAATACAAAATGTACAGTGCTCGTTTTATATTTTTTTATTATAAATATTTGTACTGTAAAAAACACAAGAAATATTTTTCAATTCCCCCAATACAAGTACTGTAGTGTAATCTCTTTATCATGAAATTTGAACCTACAAATGTAGAATTATGTGTAAAAAAACAAACTGCCCTCAAAAACAAAACAGTGTAAAACTTTAGAGCCAACAAGTCCACTGTGTCCTACTTCTTGTTCAGCCAGTTGCTCAGACAAACAAGTTTGTTTACATTTGCAGGAGATAATTCTGCTTGGTTCTTGTTTACAGTGTCACCTGAAAGTGAGAATAGGCATTCACATGGCACTGTCGTAGCCAGCATTGCAAGATATTTACATGCCAGATGTGCTAAAGATTCATATGTCCTTTATGCTTCAGCCACCATTCCAGAGGACACGTGTCCATGCTGATGATGGGTTCTGCTCGATAATGATCCAAAACAGTGCGGACCTTGCATGTTCATTTTCATCATCTGAGTCAGATGCCACCGGCGCAAGGTTGATTTTCTTTTTTGATGGTTCGGGTTCTGTAGCTTCCACATTGGAGTGTTGCTCTTTTAAGACCTCTGAAAGCATGCTCCACACCTAGTCCCTCTGAGATTTTGGAAGGCACTTCAGATTCTTAAACCTTGGGTCGAGTGCTGTATCTGTCATGAGAAATCTCCCATTGGTACCATTTTTGGGTTTTGTCAAATCTGCAGTGAAAGAGTTCTTAAAACAAACATGTGCTGGGTCATCCTCCGAGACTGCCATAACATGAAATATATAGCAGAATGGAGGTAAAACAGAGCAGGAGGCATACAATTCTCCCTCAAGGATTTCAATCACAAATTTAATTAATACTGTTTTTTTAACATGCGTCGTCAGCATGGAAGCATGTTCTCTGGAATGGTGGCTGAAGCATGAAGGGGCGTACGAATGTAAATACTTTGCAATGCTGGCTACAAAAGTGCCATGTTGAACACCTGTTCTCACTTTCTGGTGACATAAATAAGAAGCAGGCAGCATTATTTCCCGTAAATGTAAACAGACTTGTTTGTCTTAGTGGCTTGCTGAATAAGAAGTAGGACTGAGTGGATTTGTAGGCTTTGAAGTTTTACACTGTTTTGTTTTTGAGTGCAGTTATGTATTCAAAAAGAAATCTATTTGTAAGTTGCACTTTCACGATGAAGATTGCACTACAGTACTTGTATGAGGTGAACTGAGAAATAAGATTTTTTTATAATTTTTACAGTGCAAATTTGTAATAAAAATATAAAGTGAGCACTGTACACTTTGTATTCTGTGTTGTAATTAAAATTGATATATTTGAAACTGTAGAAAATATCCACAATATTTAATACATTTCAATTGGTATTCTATTGTTTAACAGTCTGATTAAAACTGATTAATTGCGATTAATTTTATTTAATCACGTGACTTAACTGCAGTTGACAGCCCTAATTTTTCCCCTCTTTGAAGCACTAGATTTTGACTGGCCAGCTTTGAAAATTGACCTGTGAGAGCTCGCTGAATTGAAATTTAGTCATACCTAACTTTTATTTCTTCATGTAAGTGGAACTACAGTTGATATTGGCACCTTAATGACCATGCCATATTTAATACATAATTTTGAGGCAATCTAGTAACATAATACCTGTATATTTGTTGTATTTTTACTTTACCATTAATGAAGTTTAGGCTGATTCTTTCAGGAAAAGTTTCCAAAACACTTACAATAAATCTGAATCCCTGCTTGCAGGTGATTGGTTAGTCTGCTTCTGCCTCCAATCTAGGCAGGCTGGGTGTGGCCATACCTTTGAAGACTCAGCAAGATGAATCAGTGTCCAGGAGCTGCAGGAGGCTTTACCAGTCCTCCTGCTCAGAGCAAAAGAAAACAAAACCGAAAAGAGATTCTTCTTCTTAGTATTTGGCTTAATGGATAACAAGCATTACTAGCAGTTGTCAGAAAAGCACACACCTGTCTGGGCTGGCCCAAACCCACTTGCCCGTTGGTCAGCCATGCCATGGCATCTGGACTAACTTGCTCAATTGCTGCAACTTGGCCATGTCCCATCATTTTCTCTCTCTGCTCCAAACAATCCGCTTTGGAAGGATGTAAGTAGGAGCAAGAAGGGCATAAGGTCCACAATTTATTTCAGACTATTTTGCGCCTATCCTCTTTGACAAGGTCTGAGTCAGCCCTTATGTAACCCTGCTTTGTGCCCTGTACAAACACAGAACAAGGACAGTCCCTGCTCCAAAAGAGTTTATAATCTAAATCAGTCTTCCTGTGGTTGGAATGAAAGTCAAAGTTGCTCTGAAGTAAGGAAGTATTACTTCTGAGGGAATTCTGCACCTAAAAATTATGTGCACAATTTTTTAAAAATTCTACAAATTTTGTCAATAAATAAATGTGGCTCCAGCATGGCAGTGGGGAGCACAGGCCACTGGCTGCATTGAGCTGGGAGATCACCCTGAAGTCCCCACTTCCCCCGAACTGCCCCTGACACACTGCAAGGACTGGGCCTGCCCTAGAAATACCCTGGGGCCCTCCCGCTTCATGCCAGGTGCATCAAGTTTGGATGGGCAGGCTCAGCCCAGCAGGATCCAGGTGTGGGGTGAGAGGTTTCTGTGTGGGGCAATCTGGGTGCGGATAGCTCAGTGAGAGATCTGGATGCACAGATGCTCGTTGGTGGGGTTCCGGGTGCTGGGGCACGGCAATGGGACTCGGGATCCAGGTGAAGGTGGTGGAGGTCTGGGTCCGGGGAGATGGGGCTTGGTGTGGGAGGGTCTGGGTGTGGGGGACTTAGTGGGGCTTGATGGGGTGAG
The DNA here is from genome assembly GCF_965140285.1 of Lepidochelys kempii. Lineage (NCBI taxonomy): Eukaryota > Metazoa > Chordata > Testudines > Cheloniidae > Lepidochelys > Lepidochelys kempii. Next base: position 73,563,587 of record NC_136388.1, read on the forward strand.
GGTCCAGGTGCAGCTGGTTGGGGGATCAGTGGTGTGGGGGGCTTGTCAGAGGGGTCCAGGTGTAGGTGGCTATGACTTGTCAGAGTGAGAGTTCAATGGGCCTGCTTAACAGGGAAGCCCAGTTGCTGCTGAGGGGATGCTGCATTCTTGGCTCCCGCTCCCCCCTGTGATTCCCCTGTCCCCTTTTACTCTCCATTTCCACCACTCCCACATTCCCCTCCCCTTGCCCTATTCCACTCCCCTTACCAAGGGCCACCGCGGGTACTCACTGTTGTACAGAAAAAAGGAGGGCTCCCTGCACACAGAAGGGGAACACGACTGGCACTAGGACCAGGAGACGGTATTTAGCCACAAAGTCAGCAGAGCAGAGATGCAGCCTCCTGGGCAGCTCTGCTTGCAGAATGACGGGGCAGTGGCATGTAACCCTGTGTGCCCCCCAGGCCTTGCCCCCAAAGAACTGCACCATGGTTGCCCCCTGCTGCCCTCCCCACTGCCCCCCCATAAGTGGCTTCCCTTTGCTTCTCTGCTGTTTTCTGCAGGGAAACACAGGAAATCTGTGGGAGGTTGGAGGGGTGGAGGCTGTTTTCTGCGGGTGTGCAGTCCTGCAGAATCCCCCCAGGAATAAAGTGTTTATATGAATTTCTTCTATTCAGTAATGTGTAGATTAAAGTTTAAAAGAATTAGCTTGCTGAAGCAACTTTGGAAGTGCCTTGAACTGTCTGGATCTTCTTTGATATGGCTGCTCTCCGCCTGCTGTGATTGACACGTTTGGTTCTGCCTCCAAGGCGCTGCAAGCTGGGGAAAAACTTGCTGTAATGGATCTGCAAACTTTTCTCCTATAATAAAGAAAATGGTCATCTTAACTTATGTGAAAATTTCTTATTTTCACTATTTTTAATTCTAGAATTTCATTGCAGAATAGTTTACAAGGAAGCAATGCTTTTTACTTAAATTTGAAGTGGAAAGGTATAAATGGCCCTGAAAAGTAGGCAGATTTCAAATTTTAAAATCTGTAGATCTGAAATGTAGTATTAAAGATTAAATTGAAAAGCTTGTTAAAAATACATTAAATAGTATATTACCAAATCATTAACAGAGTTTGTGTAAGACTTAAGTTTTATAGGTAAATACATTTTAAAAAGCTGAAAATAATTTCCTCAGAGTTCAAGGTTGTTTCCTTTGCAACTGTTTATTCATTTAATTATTTTTTTGTGTGTGGCCAGTACCGACATTTAGGTATATGACAAACAAAAACAATATCACATTGTTTCATGCATTAGACAGTACAAATAACCATTCCACTTTTATGTGTAGCTCCAGTGCAGTACAACTAAAATCTCAGTGAGACAAATACTTCACAGTTAAACAAATGCTTGATCAAACAGATGTGTTGTGTGCTGTACTCAAAGTAAACCTCTATTTCTGTCTTAACAACAGAAGGTGCAAGTTCCACAGCTAGAGACACTCCATCAAAAATTAACTTAGTGATTCTCAAGAGGGGAGATCTAGGGACTCTTGGGAGTATGGGAAGTATCTCAGCTGATCTCCCTGTCACATGGATCCTGATCCCAAGCCCATTGAAGTCAACTGGAATCTTTTTATTAGCTTCAACAGGATTTGGATGAGGCCAATGATGCGCACAGAAATTGGAGAGAATACTTCTAAAACCTAAAGCGCTGCATGGGGAGTAATCCTAACCTCTGAGATCTTGCTAAATATACATTTAATAATCTACCAATGCTATTTTCAAATATTTCATAGTGAAGAAAAAGATACATCATGAGCTATCTTTTCTGTTGTGTCCATTTGTATATAGAAGTGTCATCTTTGACAAAATCCACCATTTCATAAGGAGAGAATTTTAAAAAGAGCTAAGCAATCAATATTTAACAGAATATGTCTTAATTCTTTTTTCATGTGGGTTTGCATCCCTTGTAACTTGATCTTTTCCACAACTGTCCACAGGCAACTACTCTTTCCCAGAAATTATCTACTTATAGCACTTTGTCTCTTGAAGCAAAACATGAAGCCGTGTGCTGACCTCATCTTCTGTCACTACTAGTATGTAGCAATAGGTGGATTGGATGCTTAACTGCAGCACCCTGGAATAGCTGATAGAGAGAAGTTTTTGAGACTATATCTAGGTCGGACAGTGTTAAATGCAGTAACAGGACAGTAGATGATTTATGAGATACACTTTGGCTATCCATAAATTGCACAGCTGGCATGGAAAAGTTACATAAATTGTTTAGTTAACTGGAAACCAAAGAGAAAAGACACTTAAATGATGTAAAACGGACAAAAGAAGTAGGAAAAATTTTTTAATCTACACGTGTGTTACTAATTAGGAATAAAATATACTTACTACTACCAATTATTTAAAACAGCATATTTGTCAGTTATGTCGTTCAAGTTTGTCAGTGTGTTTAAAACAGTTTAAACACATGATGTGACATAGTCATGTAATTTAAGGTGTTAAGTACTTGAATTGGAATCCTAAATTGTTTATGAAAGTAGCCATGATAACTGATACTTAGGAGGCTTGGATCCTGGCATCTTTAGGGTATATTACCGTAATTAGATTTTCTTACAGAACAAACACTCCTGCCATACCTCCTCAAATTATAATCTTGTCAAATCTTGAAAACTCTTCAGGCTTAGTGGGTAGTAGGATGGGAAATTTCACTCTTTTAGATTTATGCTTGGTTCATGATTCTTTAGATGGTACTTCTTCTTTTGATTAAACGCTGAAGAGGTTCCCCTGGTATTGCATTAGGTGCACTGTTTCTGGAGGTGTAGCATCTTTCGGATAAGATGTAAAACCAAGGTCTTGACCACTTGTAATTATGAAAAAACCCTGTGCATTTTGCTCAAGATCAATTTAGGACAGCTGTTCTAGCCAAATTTCATGTGGGTAATTACATTCTGTCTATCAAAAACTAGCCCTGCATTTTCAATTGAATACAGTAGTCATCTGCTGTGCTAAATAGTTACCTAGTATTGCTGTTACTTTCATCCTTAGAGGCTGCTGCACTTCAGTGGTGACCCGGCATGTTTATAGTTTGTAAAATGGTTTTTGGATGTTTGGGGTGTTTGTGTAAGGTAATAAACATAAAATAAGATTATTAGATTGCAAATGTTGGTTTTGAAATCTTTGTATGTATTGCTTTAAGATTTAGAGGCTTCTGAAACTGGTGGTGGGGCCAAATGGCACAAACTAGAGGTGTTGTCTGTTGAAATAAGATATTCTGGTACATTGCATGGTATATCAGTGAAAAAGAGCTGGAAGTCTATGCGTAATATGATTCATAAATGAACATCAATTGGCTCAATGTGCACATAGAAATGGAACATTTCTTGAAAGTTTGAAACACTGCTACAGGGAAGCGCAGTGCCTATTTGAAGTGCCCTTTGCCCTATGGAATTGTCTAGCAAACAGAATGAACTTTCCCAGAATGGATGCAATTGTTCTTTTTTTTTTTTTAAGATAAAAGCCATGTATAGCATGGTATTTCGTCGTAGTAAAGTAGTCAGTGACACAGCAAAGTTGCACTGAATCTTCATAACTTTTTGTATTTTGCTAGTTGAGATGACCATTTTCACGATCCCTCAAAGTGGTAGGTCTTAAAAATGAAAGTTGCAAGAAAATCTGAAATTTTACCTTAGTGCATATGATGATTTGAAATAGAATAGCCCATGGGTGATGCTGATTCCTGAATAAGGAAGACACTCATATTTTGTTGACATTGTACAAAAGTCATTAATTTGATCATCTTTAAGGCTTGGTGTAGGCATTTGTTTGCAACTGAGTATTTTAAAAGTTACAGGCAGCATACTGTTGAGTACTTAACTGTACTGGACAAAGGAAACTTTTCAAGGAAAATGAAGCGGTTTGAAAGGTAAGTATTTTTCTATTTAGGTTGGCTAAATATTTTGTCATGCTTTTTCTCTCTGCTTTTTTTTTGTAATCTGATTTTTGTAATTTTATGTGAATAAAGTGGATGATAATGCTAATTTAATTCTGGGGGGAAAGGGGGAGGAATTTTTAACTGCCCTAGAGAACCTGAGCTGGGTAGAAGAGTTGTTCCGATCAAAGTCTTAGGACCCAGGGGAAAGGAAGCAATTGAGTTTGCATTCTAAATCCAGCAGTTTTTATTCTGGCAAATAATTTGTTGACTTTAATGTGAACGAGCCCTAAATAAGAACGTGAGGCCATGGCTACACTTTGGGGAGTATAGTGGCATAGCTATGACACCACCCCATAATGTGGATGCAGCCTGCAGTGACGAAAGAGGTTTTTCCATTGGTGTAGGAGCACCACCTTCCTGAGCGAAAGTAGCTAGGTCAACGGAAGCATTCTCCTGTTGATTTAGCTGCTTCTATATTGAGGGTTAGGTTGGCATAGCCATGGTGTTTGAGTGTAGATTTTAAGTGTGGACTTTCTTGAGTTCAAGACATTAGAATATGGCATTTGATGTCTGGATCCTCCTGGTGTTATCTAGTCTTGGGTTCTAGGGTTAACCAGGACTAGGCAAAACATTTTTAAACATACTTAATATTTTAGCATTTTTTTAATTAGTACAAGTCTTCAGTTTTTCCTAGGGTTTGAGCTAAACAAATGATCACTTGATAGTCTGAGACCTAGTCTATACTACAGAGTTAAGTCGACAAACTGCCTTACGTCTACCTAACTGTGTAAGCGTCTTCGCTCTACAGGGAGTCCCCGGTATACATCTCCCCCTTATCCGTTGTTACAGATATCCATCACTCATCAATAGGGGAACATGTTCCAATTTACGTTGGTCCTGATCTGCATATCCGTTGTTTGCACGGATCGGGACTGACGTGAATTGGAACACGTTCCTCTATTGTACAGTACTGTACTTGCATCCGCTGACCATATTCAAGGCTTATTACCTATAGAGGACATTCTCTATGCTGATTAAGGAGATGGCAGGTGAAGGAAAGCCCATTGTAAAGGAGTTTTGGAAGTCCTACAACATCTTGAATGGTGTGGAAAACATTGTTGCGTAGTGGGAAGAGGTCACTTTGCAATGGATGAACAGCATTTGGCACTGTGCATGGCCAGATGCTGTCCACAGCTTCATGGGATTTGATGCTGTTCCTGCTCCCGAGCAAGAAAATGTCAAGTTGGCGAAGGATGTTGGCTTCGAGGAGGAGGAGGATGTACAGGAGTTGTTGGAGTCTCATGCTGAGCAGCTGACAGGATATCTGAAGAAAGCAAGGATGATCATGATGATGATGTAGGGCTGGAAGCCAGGAGTCTGATGACAAAGAATCTCTCCCATTTCTTTGGATTGCTGGATGAGATAACGGAAATCATACAGAGTGGGGATCCATTTTGTGAACCGTTTGCCAAAGTCTCCAGGGCTCTTGGTACAATGGCTTGCTACAGGGAGATCTATAGTTCAAAGATTCATGCAGGAGAGCAGATGTCAAAATCCTTTAAGACTTCTGAAACCGAAAACCCAGCCGAAGAAAACCCAGCCACCACCCATACCTAAGTTTAGTGTAATTGACACTGTATTTATTGTATTAAAATGTTCTATGTGTTTGGATGGTGTTAGTAGGGTTCTGTAACCGTGCCTATGTGGGTCACAACTGACAATACCAAATTCAGGACAAACTGCTGAGAGAGTGCAAACACACCCCAAACTAGTTGTTATTCCTCCATAAGCTGTACCAGCACAAAGTAAACTTCAGTCTCACCACATTGGCTAACAAGAAGTCAGGTAAGCAGTTTCTGTAGCTATTCCAGTCCTTGTATCACCACCAAAAACACTGGATTTAAAGATGAGTTGTTCCTTGAAACCAATCTCATCAAACAAAAGGTTCTTCTGATCCCAGAGGACCAGCCACACACCCAGGTCAATATATAACTCAGATCTTACCCAAAAACACACTGATGCCAATCCTTCAGATCTAAAATCTAAAGCTTTATTTACAAAAAAGAAAGGTGGAAGTTAAAATTGGTTAAAGAATCAAATACATACAGTAATTGCAAAGTTCTTGGTTCAGGGTTGCAGTGATGGAATAAACTGCTGGCTTGATAAGTCTCTGGTTGCTTCCTAATAATTGGAAGGACCTCAGTCCCTTGGTTAGAATGCTCCCATTAATATAAGTCCATAGTCCAGAGGTTTGAGCAGGAAAGAAGCAAAATAGAGATGTTTCCAGGGCCTTTTATAGCTTCTGCCATGTGGAGGGAAATTCACTGTTTTCAAACAAAGCCCTCAGCACAGGTAGTGGAAAATTGCAGGAAAAAGATGGAGTTTGGAGTTACATGGGCAAGTCATATGTCCATGCATGAATTCGCCTAGTCACAGCAGAAAATCATTATCTATATCTCAAACAGTACATTCACAAGAAAGTCCCTTCAGGGTAGGTATGTGTGACGTTCCCCTGGTGTTATCTGCACCACTCCACTGCTAGGTTACTCCACTACACCTCAATTCTGAGAGCCAGCCTTACCCTGATCTGCTGTGAGAACCCGCACTCCTGAGCTGTTCATGCACAGCCTCTAGCAAGTCAGCTTCTTGGATTGTGCAACCAAATGACACTAGCCAATATCTTTGGTCCAAGACACAGCCCTAGGAACCTCCATCTTGCAGTGTCCAGTTATGCCCGCTGGATGTTGCAAGCTTATATGAGTGTGTCAATTTAACAAAGAAATTGATATGCACCAGGCTTGTTATCCCAAGGGCAGGTTCTGACATGCTTCAAACCAAAAGCACTGTTTCAGGTAGAATTTAGAATTTATTAACTACAAAGAAATTTTAAGTGATTATAAGTCAAAGCACAAGAAGTTGGATTTGGCCAAATGAAATAAAAGCAAAATACATTCGAAGATGATCTTAACGCTTTCAGTGCCCTTAAAAACTTAAAGAAAAGGAGTACTTGTGGCACCTTAGAGACTAACCAATTTATTTGAGCATGAGCTTTCGTGAGCTACAGCTCACTTCATCGGATGCATACCGTGGAAACTGCAGCAGATATTATATACACACAGAGATCATGAAACAATACCTCCTCCCACCCCACTGTCCTGCTGGTAATAGCTTATCTAAAGTAATCATCAAGTTGGGCCATTTCCAGCACAAATCCAGGTTTTCTCACCCCCCCCCCCACCCCCATACACACACAAACTCACTCTCCTGCTGGCAATAGCTCATCCAAACTGACCACTCTCCAAGTTTAAATCCAAGTTTAACCAGAACGTCTGGGGGGGGGGTGGTAGGAAAAAAACAAGGGGAAATAGGCTACCTTGCATAATGACTTAGCCACTCCCAGTCTCTATTTAAGCCTAAATTAATAGTGTCCAATTTGCAAATGAATTCCAATTCAGCAGTTTCTCGCTGGAGTCTGGATTTGAAGTTTTTTTGTTTTAAGATAGCGACCTTCATGTCTGATTGCGTGACCAGAGAGATTGAAGTGTTCTCCGACTGGTTTATGAATGTTATAATTCTTGACATCTGATTTGTGTCCATTTATTGTTTTATGTAGAGACTGTCCAGTTTGACCAATGTAAATGGCAGAGGGGCATTGCTGGCACATGATGGCATATATCACATTGGTGGATGTGCAGGCGAACGAGCCTCTGATAGTGTGGCTGATGTTATTAGGCCCTGTGATGGTGTCCCCTGAATAGATATGTGGGCACAGTTGGCAACGGGCTTTGTTGCAAGGATAAGTTCCTGGGTTAGTGGTTCTGTTTTGTGGTATGTGGTTGTTGGTGAGTATTTGCTTCAGGTTGCGGGGCTGTCTGTAGGCAAGGACTGGCCTGTCTCCCAAGATTTGTGAGAGTGTTGGGTCATCCTTTAGGATAGGTTGTAGATCCTTAATAATGTGTTGGAGGGGTTTTAGTTGGGGGCTGAAGGTGACGGCTAGTGGCGTTCTGTTATTTTCTTTGTTAGGCCTGTCCCATAGTAGGTGACTTCTGGGAACTCTTCTGGCTCTATCAATCTGTTTCTTCCCTTCCGCAGGTGGGTATTGTAGTTGTAAGAAAGCTTGACAGAGATCTTGTAGGTGTTTGTCTCTGTCTGAGGGGTTGGAGCAAATGCGGTTGTATCGCAGAGCTTGGCTGCAGACGATGGATCGTGTGGTGTGGTCAGGGTGAAAGCTGGAGGCATGTAGGTAGGAATAGCGGTCAGTAGGTTTCCGGTATAGGGTGGTGGTTATGTGACCATTGTGTATTAGCACTGTAGTGTGCAGGAAGTGGATCTCTTGTGTGGACTGGACCAGGCTGAGGTTGATGGTGGGATGGAAGTTGTTGAAATCATGGTGGAATTCCTCAAGGGCTGCTTTTCCATGGGTCCAGATGATGATGTCATCAATATAGCACAAGTAGAGTAGGGGCTTTAGGGGACGAGAGCTGAGGAAGCGTTGTTCTAAATCGGCCATAAAAATGTTGGCATACTGTGGTACCATGCGGGTACCCATAGCAGTCCTGCTGATCTGAAGGTATACATTGTCCCCAAATGTAAAATAGTTATGGGTAAGGACAAAGTCACAAAGTTCAGCCACCAGGTTAGCCGTGACATTATCGGGGATAGTGTTCTTGACGGCTTGTAGTCCATCTTTGTGTGGAATGTTGGTGTAGAGGGCTTCTACATCCATAGTGGCCAGGATGGTGTTATCAGGAAGATCACCGATGGATTGAAGTTTCCTCAGGAAGTCAGTGGTGTCTCGAAGGTAGCTGGGAGCGCTGGTAGCATAGGGCCTGAGGAGGGAGTCTACGTAGCCAGACAATCCTGCTGTCAGGGTGCCAATGCCTGAGATGATGGGGCGCCCAGGATTTCCAGGTTTATGGATCTTGGGTAATAGATAGAATATCCCAGGTCGCTTCAGTTGCTTGGTGGTGATGTCTGTAGATGGAGGTGGAGGAGAAAGGCAGAGCAAGGCAAATGTCTCTTCCCTTTTATCATGTTCTTCCCTCTTGGTTTTGCCCTCCCTCCCGCCCCCCGTCAGGGTCAGGTGAGCATTACCTCCTTGTAGTCCCTGACTGATAAGGGAAGAGGGGTGACTCTCTCAGGAGTCCAAGAGCTCCTTTGTTGCTGCCTTGTGAGGCTGGGCTGGGCTGGGCTGGGTTTGTCCCATACATGTGCTGATGAGGTGTGAACTGCCCCTCTGTTCCTGGAAAGTTTTGCCTGGGCTTGTTTTAAGCCTAGAGGACACATTTTCAGCCTCATAACTATATACAGTAAATTACAACCTTCAACATTATTATAACAATGTTCAGTGCATCATGAGCCTTCCAAAGACACCGGACATGACAAACTTTGTATTGGATACCACACAATCATATTATAAGGATGAAAGTGAGGGTGCAGGGTGTTCCCCCGAGATAAAGAGTCTTCCATTGTGAGTTAAATGTTCTTTTGATGGGCCACTCAATTTGAATAGTCCTTCCAAGATGTGCTGGCTAGCTAGCTTGTGGGTGTTAGCCCAGGAGCAAACATTTGAAATCCAGGTTTAGAGCCAATACTCATAACTTCAAATACAAAAATGATACATGCATACAAATAGCATAATCATATTCAACAAATCCTAACCTTTCCATAGACACCTTACTTGACAACCTTTGTACAATATTTGTTGCAATTATATAACAGTTGTAGCAACAATGATCTACATGGTCATATTTTAATCCTATAACGTCACAGGTTCTACATTATTTTATTCAATGTTTTATGTTTAAAATGTGTACTATATAATCTCTCATTATAAAAAGGTACACTGTAGGTGAAAAGAGCATTGTCATAAGTGAGTGTGGTGAACGTATCCTCCCCTTATTACATTATCCCTTATAGGGAAAAATTCCCCAGTTTGTCGTTTTGGTATCCATTACCTTTTTCAAGAACGCAACCCCACTATATACGGGGAGCCTCTTGTAGAGTTCTTCCTGCGGATTTAACTCACCTGCTATACTGACCTAATAACTCCACCTCCCCAAGAGGCATAGTGCTTAGATCAATGTAGTTAGGTTGACGTAGCATCCGTACAGACACTGTGATGCTTACATCATTTGTTGCTGCCTTTGACAGCTGGAGTCCCGCTGTCCCGGGGCTGACAGCTGGAGCCCTCGTGCCCCAGGATTGTCAGTGCCTTACAGTGTCCAGCTTAAGTCAGTGCAGGCACTCCTGGTGAGGATGTGCACAGACAACAGAAGGAATACAGTGTGGACACAAAGAGCCTATTTAATTACTGTGGTGGCTGCAGATCGATCTAACTTCTTAATGACAGGTTTCAGAGTAACAGCCATGTTAGTCTGTATTTGCAAAAAGAAAAGGAGTACTTGTGGCACCTTAGAGACTAACCAATTTATTTGAGCATAAGCTTTCGTGAGCTACAGCTAACTTCTTAAGTCAACTTAATTTTGTAGTGTAGACATGAGAGTTCCTCACACGAGTTCAAGGAGGACTGATGTTAATTTTCTTAGCACACTTTTAAAGTTAGTAACTACGTGTCCTTAGAACCTTTTAAGATGCTACATGATGTATTTGAAGTGAATTATCAGGTTGGCAAGATGAAGAGACCTTACTGTGTCCTTTAGTAAGAGTAGAAGTGGTATTGTGCCTGAGGAAACAGAGAAGATAGAGAACCTATAGTTCTCCTTAGTTTCTCTCTCTAGCTGAATATATAGTTTAGGCAGCTCTAACAGAAGTCAGGTCATGATTCCTAAGATTTACTGTCACCCATTCTTATTGCGTCCCCTGTAACTAGGCAATCAAAATATTTGAAAGAGTTTGATTGGGCTGGTATTGGCAGTATGGTATACCAGTGTCTTTTGTGCTACCACTTTGCTCTCCAAAGCTTTAACTTTAATTTTTAAGTCTATAGCTATTATGGCTGAGATGCACTCAGGTCTTGTCTACACTGCAACTTTCTCACTCAGGGGTGTGAAAAACACCCCCCCGAGCACTGCAAGTTACAGCGCAGTAAAGTGGCAGTGTAGACCATGCACTAGCGCTGGGAGCTATTCCCCTCATGGGGGTGTGTGTGTGTGTGGTGTAATGTTTTTTTTTTTAGCGCTGGGAGAGCTGCGCTGGTGTGGGGACTGCCGGCACTGGTGCCATGACTACACAGCCACATTAAAGCACTGCTGCCGCAGCACTTTAACGTTGCTAGTGAAGACATGGCCTCAGTTTATTTTTGAAGCTAACTGTTGCAATTACATCTTCCTGCTTTTGAAAAACCTGGAAGAATAGCTGTAAGAGGTGTGAACTGCCCCATTCATTTCAATTAGTGCTGACTTGGGTGCTCAAAGGAATCTAGCTACGTACAGAGTACCTGCTGAATGGGGAGAAGAGTCTAGAGAACATGCATAGTCCTATTTTAAACATCTACCTAATCTGCCGTAAGTGGCGTCTCATGTAGGCAGGGTATTTAGTAGAACTCTACTGCCATTTATCAACTTTGATTTCTGGGCTGAAGTATAGTAAAAATAACTTTATTTTCAAATATATCAGTGTTTGTATCAGTGAGGTAGATGCTTCTGAGCATCCCATAAATCTTCAGGCAGTATCACGTAGGAAATGCTGATATCAAAACATCTAAGAGAGAGGCTGGTGACAAGATTCCACAAAGAGACGCTAATAGCATTTACAAAGACAAAATGCTGTGTAATCTAAAAATAAATAAATAAATTCTGTGGCTATGTTCTGTAAGTTCCTTAGGATAATATTAAAAAAACCTCTTATTGACTCTAAAATTTTGTATTTGATATTTTAGCATGAATGTGTAAAGGCTTAATCTAAAAAGATGTGAGTCTTTTTGGCTAAACTGTACGGCACTGACCTAGTAACCCTTATTCTATTTAGTGCATGTACTTTATAAACTGTTAACTGTTAATAAAATTATTTTATAGGTTTGCCAGAATCTATCATTGCATCTGCATGCTCAAGAAGTGGCCAGAGGGTTCTACATGTTGACTCGTAAGTTACTCCAGTGATATACTTCATTGATCATTTAAGTGTGCGGAAATAGATTACAATCTCTGACTTGGACTGGTTCTATGATTCTAAAACGTGTAGCCAAAGTTACTGTTGCAAATCCGCTTTTGGGGGGCAGGGGTGAGGGAGAGCTTTGTGAGAATCTCAACATGAACCGTTACCCAGCTACAAATCTTATGGGGCAAAAGATAGTGTCTGGATTCCAGTATGAGTTGCTGAACTGAGCACAAATGTAGGAGCCCAGATTTAGACACTCAGGGCCTGTATACACACACACTGCTACAGTGGCACTGTCTCATCTGTGCTGCTGTAGCACTTCAGTGAAGATGCTACCTATGCTAATGGAAGGGGTTCTCCCATTGGTGTGAGTAATCCATCTCCCCGAGGGGCGGTAGCTAGGTCGAGGGGAGAATCCTCCTGTTGACCTAGCATTGTCTACAGTGGTGGTTGGTCGGTTTAACTGCATCGCTCGTGGTTGTGGACCTTTCACACCTCTGAATGACCTAGTTAAACTGACCTAATTTCCTAGTGTACACCAGGTCCTAAATTAAAGTGACTTGGTTTTCAGAGTGCCGAGCACAGATTGCTGTTGTTGACTTTAATGGGAGTTGAGTGCCCAGCCTGAAACGCCAGGTCACATTTTAGGTGACTACCATTAGATACCCAAGCTGGAAAATTTTGGTCAAACTATCCTGAAAACTCTCTACAGCAAGTTGCCTTTTCTTACCTTTCATCCACTTTTTTTATTACTCTCCACTTGGTCTCTGTCTAGGCTGATTTCCCCACTCTGGCACTCCAAGTGCAGAAGGTGGGGGCCCGCAAGGACTCTAACAATTAATACTTGCCAATCCAGGCTTGTATTAAACTCCCAAGGTTACAGCTTTTCTCTGACCTTGGATTGGTAGATGCTGCCACCACCCAAGTGCAAAACCCCTTTGAGAACCCAGGAAGGCACACTTGGGAATTCCTTCTCATGGGTTACCCTCAAGCCCTCTCCCCCACCCTCCCAGCCTGGAAAGAGCTGAGAAGAAGAACAAAGGAAATCAGCTGTTGTCACCAGCTAATTAAACAAGAGCACAAACCTCTTAGGACACACACATCCAATTCTGTTTTTAAAAAAGGTAAATTTTATTAATAAGAAAAAAATAGATCTGGGATTTAGGCTTTTGCTAGATTTAAAAAAAAAAATTACAAGGATTAAACATCAAGAATAGCTCTCTTGAGGTCCAGCTTAAAGCGAAACAAAAGCACCTGGAGTTAGCACAGAGGAATCCACAAGCCATAAAGAAATAAAAGGGATAAACCTAATTGCATCTTCCTAAACATTTGTTGATCTACTTAAATGTCTGGGGTTTTAAATGAGTGGTTTCTAGGTATGATCCTGATAATTTTTCAAGCTTCTCACAGCATAATTGCTCCCTGTCTGCCTCTCCCCGAGAACAACAGACAGACAGACAAAAGGGGAGTCTTGTTTCAATTTTAAAAAGTTCTAGCCTTCCCATTGGCTCTTTTGGCCAGGTGCCCACTCACTTCCCTTTACCTATGCATAGCAGTGAGACTTTTTAACCCTTTACAGGTAAAGCAAGTAGAGAACAGCTACTAAGAGGGATTTTATAGCTAACTGGCTGGCTGGGTTCATAAAAGGGAGCTCTTCCTCCTTCCCCCCTTCATTTATCACAGCCTCCCTAGTTTCCAGCCTTCTGTTGTTTTCTCTTCCCTGCTGTCATTTGTCCAAGAGCTTCCAAGTGTCATGAATTTACTGTGATGTGTATTTGGTAGCCCTGCCACCTACAGTTCAGCCTCGCTCATCTAGAAGGTTTAATTCCACCTGTGGACACTGAAGGCTGCTGCGGAGGCAGGCTTCTAGTGGATAGGTTCTCATACCAAGCTCATCATTGTAGTATCTGAATGCCTTCTGATAGTACATTAAGCAACATGACTATGACTAACATCTGTTGTATGTGTTCGCTCATCCTCTGCCCACCAGTATCACTTGTCCTGCTTGGGTTCATTTTCACCTAGCTGTTTATCCATGAGCTAATCTCATTCAAGCAGTAGGCCATTTTGGTGGTAGTACTGAGGTGGTAGGTGGTGAAGGATAGGTAGAGCTATGTGTTATCTGGCATCGAGTCCATGTCATCTGACCAGTTCATCTAGTTGCTGCACGTACATGTTGAAAAGAATTGGAGAGAGAATTGATCCTTGTGTGACTTCACAAGTGTGGGGTCTGATAGGAAAGATGTAGTTTCCCATCACTACTTATTGGGTATGTCCCTTTAGAAAAGACTCGGATTGTTTTAGTGCATTATCCTCGATCCATACCACCTCTTTCTGGTCAGACAGCAGTATCTCATGGTTGACAGTGTTGCATACTGCAGAGAGGTCCTGGAGGATGATATCCATTGACAGGAGATCATCCAAAAGTGCCACTAAAATGATTTCAGTTCTGTTTCTCCTTTGACTGCTTTGCTCCTGAATTCATGCAGCGAAATAGCAGCCCGCAGTGAGAGCAGGGGGGGAAGTGCGAACAGCACTACTGCAAATTCCAAAAGTTCAAATCATAAATCTATCCACCAAAAATCATAAAATTGGCTTAAAAATCACACATTTAAAATAATGAATGTTGGGTTTATTTGCCTTCTAGCTTTTGCGTCTTGAGAGTGCATATGGTTCACATTTTGCAAACTTTTCTCTGCAACCATTAGGGCTAGATGCGTGTTTTTTGTTTTGTTTTGTTTTTTAAATGAAAGCTGAGATTCTCATGCAATGTGATTCCAGCAGTTGGGGTTTAAAGATGATACTAAAAATTGTGAAAACTCATAGGAGTAGGTCTGCTGGTGGGCTCAGTATTAGCACATGCCCTGGCTCCACACTGTGCACCACAACCCCCAGTAAGACCCTTTGTATCTGCAGCCAGACCTCTGCCCCCCAAGAAGACCCACTGCTTCATAGCCATACCCTAGCTCTCTATCTTCCTGAAACCTCAGCCAGATTCCAGTTCTTTCCCCTCCATGGAGACCACATCCACGAGTTCCCCAGCTACCAGGGCTCACATCCACGAGTTCCCCAGCTACCAGGGCCCAGACAAAAACTAGCACCCACCCAGCTATTTCAGATCCTCAGACATCCCAGCTCTCCATCCAACTACCCCAGGCAACGTTGAGGTATTTGAGCCTTCCCAGTTACCTGAGAGACCTTCCAGCACTCCCCTAATTTAGCAGTCCCAGACATCTGCCAGCACCTCCACCTAATCCAGCACTCTTAGATGCTTATTTTCCTCCCTTCCTGCCCTAGCCATGTAGCTGCCAAGCTTGTAGAGCTCCCTGTCCTCATCCTCCCCCCTGCCCATAGCTAGTTGAGGAAGTGTGTATTGTCCATAAACTGAAATGTATGGTCATATGCAAATTATATGAAAATATTCAAAAATAGTTTATTAAACATGCCACATGGAGATGCACAAAACTTGCCTCAGTCAGTAGCAGCAAAAGGGGACCGTACCGTGCAGTGAGGGGAGATGGGACAGTTCATGAACAGAATAGGGTTGTTCAGCAGTGGGAGGTGATGTGCATCAACCTGGCCCTTGTTACG
This sequence comes from Lepidochelys kempii, assembly GCF_965140285.1. NCBI lineage: Eukaryota > Metazoa > Chordata > Testudines > Cheloniidae > Lepidochelys > Lepidochelys kempii. Next base: position 73,579,144 of record NC_136388.1, read on the forward strand.
GTGACCAGAGACCATCCCCTAGGGTATCCCAAAAACTCTGGGAACTGGCCAGTCCCGAAATTGGTTAATCCAAAAGTGTTTTACATTATAAGATTATAGGACATCACAGTTCAATACTTCAGGCTCCAAGTTTAATGTAATTCTGAAACTGAGTTGAGTGGAGAATGTCCTGTAGATAGAAAATATCTTTTTCTTTAAGAATCTTGAAGTACTTCATCAAGAAGTATGTGGTAGAGAATCTGCAACAGCGCCAGGAAAGAGCGGGTAGAATCCTAAGAGGTGCTGAATCCTGCAAATCTCATTACTGTGCATGAGGCATCCATAAATACTTTAAACAGGAGCCATGTTAATTACAAACAGTACTTGAAGCATGGAAAAATGCAATGTTTGAAGAATAGTAAAATGCTAAATTTGTAGGGGAATATGTTATGTATTTTAAAAAAATAAACTTGACCATTAATAAGCACCTTTTAAGACCTAGAATTACTAAATTATGATCAGTTAATTTTGGACTTTAGATTTCACCTCCCACAGAAACACAATATTCTGAATTTACTATTCGGTTCTTTGTTGAATTTGGTAATTGCTTCTCACCTTATTTCTCCTACTTTAGTATACAGGGGTCTATTAAGCTATGTAATAATAGCTGGCTACTGTAGCTTCGATTTAGAGTATCCATGTCTTTTTGGTAATGGTAAAAGACCTGCAAATACAGCCTACAATCTCACATAAGTAGGCAGCAATTAGATCTGTGGAATGCATATTTTTATTACTGTTTCCTTAATTGTTCAGTTACATTCATACATGATTTTGCTTTCATTTTAATGATGAAAATGAGAATTTCCACATCTAATGATACTCTTCTGCTGTGGAGTAGATTTTCCAAATCTTGTACAAGCTAAAGGCTTGCCAGATCACAATGCATCATAAACTAGAATTCATATATTGGGGGAAAGGAGAATCTGACATATTTATACTGTCAAAAAAAAATTAATAGGCAAATTTTACAATGGTCATCTGCTATTTAATCTTAAATTAAGTACTACTGTAAAAAGCCATTGTCAAGGGCATTATAGATTTTATTTGGGAGTAGTTATAGTTCTGCTAAACTTTTCAAGATTTTTTCTGACTTGAAATAATAGGAATATTCTTATTTTATTCTGGTGCAATATTCTATGATCTTCATTTCTAGATGAATTTACAAATTATTTAATCTTATTCAAATCTGCTATGTTCAAAATGTTGTATTTTGTATCTTGGGTTAATGCTTTGAGGATTATGGATTAAATTATTTCTAAAGATGGGAATTTGAGCCTACTGAAATGCTTATTTGTATCATCTACACTATTATGATGAATGTCTGTCTGCCTTTCTCTGCAAATGTTTAAAGAAGTTAGATATAAAATATGGAATAGGTGTAAGTAAAATTTTGAAGTATTTTGTGTGTGTTGCTTGCATTCGTTACCATGTGTTGATCACTGTACCACTTTTAATCTCCAACCACTGTTTGTATTGATCATACTATATTGCATAGGTGATAATGGTAGATGGTTCTGAAGTGGACTATTATAAAATCCTAAATACTCGCCTCTGTTGATTTATAAACACTGTCCAAGCATCACCATCAATGGCAGCTAATCTTATTCAAAATAGTCACGTCATTGCAGTGTTGCCATAAATTCCTGTAGACAGATTTTAAACTCAAGTTAGCTTCTGCCAAAGTGTAATTGAAGGAGCCCTATTTCTGTGTGCCAGCTATCTGTCTCAATAAATGTAAAATTTGTGGCTCTTTTCAGAGAGCTACATTTACTGTAGATATTAATGAGCTGTTGACATGTGAAATTTCAAGGATAGATGTTAAGTGATTTAGAAAAGTAATTTGCAATTCAAAATGAGGAGATCGGCATTTAGTTTAAACTTGAAGTTGCTAAAGAGAGGTATATCAAGACTAAAAGTTGATTACTTTGTGAACTGAATGTATCTCCCACAATAAATGTTCATGCATATGGGACTTTTTTTCTTAGCATGTGCTGTGTTCTATTTTTACTGTACTACTTATTTTATGTTTAATTTTTGAGCATGTTGGGGTGGATGGTGGAGATAGAAGTCTTGAGGGGGAAACTTTCTTCAAACTAGCTTTGTTTCTGTTTCTGGAATGAAGATTCAATTTAAATTTCTCCCTTGTCTTTCACAGAAAGGGTTGTCTAAAATTTCAGCTTTTTAATATTCGTTTGCACCACTTCACACACACTGGAGATAAAAAGAACAGGAGTACTTGTGACACCTTAGAGACTAACAGATTTCTTTGAGCATAAGCTTTCATAGGCTACAACCCAATTCATCGGATGCATAGAATGGAACATGTAGTAAGAAGATATATTTATACATACAGAGAACATGAAAAAGTGGAGTAAGAGGCTGGAGTAAGAGATAAGATGCTGCTGCTCTTCCTGTTGAGATTTAGAGGCAGTTCTAAAGCTGTCAGTCAAGGATAGGTAAAGGTAAAGGAACATACCAAAAATGTTCTACCTTTGTAAAGGGACTGTGATAATCATCTCAAATGCTCCTATTTTGTTTGTTCTAGTGACTCTGTGCATATTAGCAGTATTAGTTACTTTAAATTCTTTTTGGAGGGCGTCTCTTTTTTACAGAGCAAAGAGAAATATTAGACTATGCTCTGAACTCTTAAGGTGCTGTCTTCTCTACCTCTGCCTTAACAATAAATGATGTGTAGCTCAAAAGCTTGTTTCTTTCACCAAGAGAAGTTGGTCCAGTAAAAGATATTACCTCACCCACCTTGTTTCTCAAAAGTATAAGTGTCAGTCAAGCACGCGCAGAAACTCCACCTTCCTCAATATATTACATTAGTTTCCTTCTCCTTTGTTTGCCCCTCTGTCCAGACTTAGGTCTTATCTTATCTCTCTGATATGTCTTCCTGCATGTTTCTTAAACTAAACAAGTTATCTGTTTTTGACCCACGTGTTTAGCTGAAGTTTGATGCCCTGCTGGTTGTTTTGTTAAGAGGAAGTTATAATAGATACTTTGATGAAATATTGTTTCTTTAAAATATATATATATAAGTCCTGTTTCCCTGAACACAGGAGGATTCAAACAGCAGGTGACAGTTTCTTTGTTAACACTTCCAAGCCCCTTTCCAGGCAGTACTTGACCCAAAAGTTGTGTCTCAACTTTTTTACAAGGTCATGCTACAAATCCTTCTCTGGCTTACAGGTTTCTTGCTGCCCACTCTCCTGGCTTCTCTGTTTTTTCTGCTCTTTCTCTGAGTTGTACAAACCTACACAAAACAATAGCCAGCAAAACCTCTATACCTGTGCCTTGCATGTGCCTTTGTTTCAGATGGCAACATGCACCTGTTTTGGAGGTGAAGGGCCATATTATTTTAGCTCTTTTATCCTATAAAGGAGCATAAGGGCTTCTTGCAACTCTTAAATGAATGGCACCCGATACACCCCCTACTTTTAAAGAAGTTTAATCCAACCCCGTCAGTAACAGAAAATGAATTTTTCTCCCTATTTTCTGCAGTACTTTTGAAAACCATCCTTCCTTTTTAAGCACAAAACTTGAGAACTCTGATTCTTCACATCTGAGCTTATGCCAAAACTTGTTGCTTCTGTTATATTTCTAAAATCTACCCCTTCCCCTCTATCCCCAATGCTTAAAATCCTGCTTCATGCTCTAATTCTTTCGCCTGTAACATTCCTCTTTTTAGACTCCTGTACTGTCACCTCTCCTTTTTTCAACTCATCCAACATTCTGCACCTAAAGTTCTTTCCTGCCAGTGTGAGGGTGAAAGGTGTGTGACGTGATCATTCACTGATTTCCTGAATCTTTCCACATAAAATTTAAACCTTTCAACCTCACACCTAATGCTCTGCCTTGGAATTCTGCTAGGCATGGTCTCCCTAGGCTCTGTTTGCTAGAAGCTGGGAATGGGTGACAAGATATGGATCACTTGATGATTACCTGTTCTGTTCATTCCCTGTAGGGCACCTGGCATTGGCCACTGTCAGAAGACCGGATACTGGGCTAGATGGACCTTTGGTCTGACCCAGTATGGTTGTTCTTATGTTCATTGTATTTCCCATCAGATTCCTCCATGCCGCAATTTACGCTGTCCTCTTTTCACATGTTGTTGCACTTCTGTCTCCGCCTCCTGCTTTCATCTTGATTCACTTTTCTCCTTGCTCCAAGTGTCAAGAACTCAGTATCCCCTCTCCTTAAAATTCCTATTTTATATGACCACCCGAAGTGTGGTAGGCCCCTGTACACTTCTGCCATCTGAATCTCTACAGTTTGTCCTGCCTCTTTATCTAAATTTATCAGAACGGGTAAGTTTTTTATAATACAACTTACATTATTTGTGTTTAACTCCCATCCTTCCTCTTTACCCTTTCACTTATGTGATGTTATGAAGCTAATAAATATTTAATAGTAAACCAGAGAGGCAAAAGGACTCTTCAGTAATGCATTGGTCTTTTGATTCCCCTCCAAGAAAAGTGAGGAAATTTGTTCTCTGGGTCAAAAGATTTAATTCAAATATCTTTTTAACCTTGATAATTAAGACTAAATGGCAAGAATTTTACCAAAAGAAATGATGAGTGGTTCTGGTTAATGATGAGTGGTTCTGGGAACCAAGGAGGAGTCTGTTCTATTTAACTGTGTTTTGGAGCATGTAACTATGGCAGAATCGGAACTAATAAACACAAGAGTTTCAACAGGTAATACATGAAATAAGTCATTTTATAATCAGCTCCTTAAAATCAATGTGGCAGTAGCTTCCCTTGCAAAAGACAACTATTTTAATGGAAGGAGACTTTTTTTCCCTGAGAAGTCAAATAAAGGATAGTCACATACAGGCTCTCAGGAGAAATCATGAAGCATCAGCAGCTTCTCTTCAGACATCAGCAGCTTTGACTTATTTTACCTCAGCTATTGTGGCATGACATTCAGAAAGGCAGCCAGCCTAACAGAGATATCTTCTACCAAAGATGTTACCTGCTGCTGCTTTTGTATTGCGTGCATTCATAGGTGCTTTGAGTTTCTTGAGTTGATCCATCTCCTGGAATGATGCTGCTTGGTGTTACCTTTAGATTGAGGCCCAGGAAAGCTGATCAGCAGGAAATCATTTACATTCTCAGTGGCAGGTTTCAGAGTGGTAGCTGTGTTAGTCTGTATCAGCAAAAAGAACGAGGAGTACTTGTGGCACCTTAGAGACTAACAAATTTATTTGAGCATAAGCTTTCGTGGGCTAAAACCCACTTCATCAGATGCACGCAGTGGAAAATACAGTAGGAAGATGCGCGCGCGCGCACACACACAACATGAAAAAATGGGTGTTGCCATACACACTAGAACGAGAGTGATCAATTAAGGTGAGCTATTATCAGCAGGAGAAAAAAACCTTTTGTAGTGATAATCAGGATGGCCCATTTCCAACAGTTGACAAGAAAGTGTGTGTGTGGGGGGGGAAATAAGCATGGAGAAATAGTTTTACTTTGTGTAATGACCCATCCATTCCCATCTTTATGCAAGCCTAATTTAATGGTGTCCAATTTGTAAATTAATTCCAATTCATTAGTCTCTTGTTGGAGTCTGTTTTTTGAAGTTTTTTTGTCTGTAATCGAGTGACCAGTGAGATTGAAGTGTTCTCCAACTGGTTTTTTAATGTTATAATTATTGACGTCTGATGTGTGTCCATTTATTCTTTTACGTAGAGACTGTCCGGTTTGGCCAATGTACATGGCAGAGGGGCATTGCTGACACATGATGGCATATATCACATTGGTAGATGTGCAGGTGAACAAGCCTCTGATAGTGTGGCTGATGTGATTACGTACTATGATGGTGTCCCCTGAATAGATATGTGGACACAGTTGGCAACGGGCTTTGTTGCAAGGATAGGTTCCTGGGTTAATGTTTTTGTTGTGTGGTGTGCGGTTGCATGTGAGTATTTGCTTCAGGTTGGGGGGTGTCTTTGGTCTGGGATTTGTTAAAACTGTTCATAGAGACCCTAGATAAAATGGTAGTTGGCAGACCAAGAAAATATCCTATACATGGTTTAGCAGATGAGAGTTCAAACCCTTTCCAGAGCCAAAGCATTCCTTTGCCAGGCTTGATCACCTATTATTTAAAGAAGATATTCTGGGTTTTTCTACTAGTAATCATGGCTTCAAATTCAAGAGTTTGAAGACCAGACTTTTGTTCAGATTTTTCCCTTAGCCTCAGACAGAAATTTCGTTTGACTACTTGAAGGCTTTACCCAGAATTCCAGATTCCATAGCAGGAGCTGTGAGCAAATGGCATTCAGACAACAGATGAAATTGCTTCTAGAAGTAAAGTTATTCCGGTCTTCAGTTTTGATTTAGAAAATTAAATCTGTAACAACAAAATATATATTGAAACAAGCAGGTAGTATATATGTAATGTTTCAGGTCCATATCCAGAAGATAATTCAACTTATTCCAATACTGTACAGACTTCCCCATTATCAATCCATCTTTTTTTGTAGACTGCTAGGACAGCTGTAAAAGGGGAAGATTCTAGTCCTTGAGAATTTAAGAGTAGTGTACTACACAGGATTGGACCTCTGGCATTGAGCGATCAACACTAATCCCAGAAAGAAAAGGAGTACTTGTGGCACCTTAGAGACTAACCAATTTATTTGAGCATGAGCTTTCGTGAGCTACAGCTTGCATGCTGTATACATGTATACATGCATGCATACATGCATGCATCCGATGAAGTGAGCTGTAGCTCACGAAAGCTCATGCTCAAATAAATTGGTTAGTCTCTAAGGTGCCACAAGTACTCCTTTTCTTTTTGCGAATACAGACTAACACGGCTGTTACTCTGAAACTAATCCCAGAGAATTTCCTAATTTTGATTGCTCTACAAAATAATACATGAATATCTCTATCTGATATGACCATTTTTTAAATTTATTAAAATCCTGATAGTTAATGCTCTTCCTTTCAGACTGTCTACTTCTTCGTGGGTTTTTATCAAGAATTTTGCTATCTTTGTCACAGCTGAAATTACATCCCTACCTGTATCTGGACAACATTCTTTTCAGAGTATTTTGAGTGAAGAATTGACAGGTTTCTACTGTCACATAATGCAAGTCATACATAGATGTATTATAAATTCTGAAAGGAGCATATTCATGCTTTTAGAAAAGATCCCGACTTCAGGTGATAGGATCTTGGGAAAGGCATATCAGAGGACAAGACTATTGTGATTCATTTAGAAATAGTGGCATGCATACTTAAAGAAATCGTACGCTCCTGTAAACATTGTTTGGGACATAAGAGACCATTATAGAGACTTTTGATTAAAATAAAAGGCACAGTACTGGCAATAAAAAGAGGAAGCTTTATCTTAGTTTTAGATGTGTCAAAGGTGTACCCTACTGAGAAAGATTAGACCACTGCTGTCAATTTTTCACAGAATGTCCCATCATTTTATCACAGCATGTTAATACTGCTAGTAGTTCTTGCTGAAAATGTATTTAAAATAAAGGACGCATAAAGTTAGAATAGTTTCAAATTTAGGAAGGCCAGTCTTACTCAGTTTTACATAGGTGGGTTTGTTTTGCACATTTCTTGTGACCGCTGCCCTTGCTTGTTCTGACAGCCAGACTGCATTCCATATTCAGGGAAACTTACAGCTAAGGTGGCAGGTTCCCTTGGCAAAATAAATCTTGGTGGCTACATTTTTTTTATAATCCCAGAAGAGGCTGATTAAATCATTTTCAGGTATTTGTTTCTCTGGTATCTCAGGAAAGAACAAAACAAAAGTAACCAGTTTATCTCTGCACCATTGGAAATGTGTATGGGGGGGCATACTTGATTGATAACTTGATAAAGGGCTGAGATCTGAGTCAAACTGCTTTTTGACGGACTGAATCAAGTAAGCATCTTTCACGCTTATATTCTATTGATTCCAGATAATAATAAATACACTTAAGTTTTCACTTTTTTAAAGCTTTCTATGATTATGAATTCTCTCTATACCCCAGTGAGGCAAATAAAATATTTGCTCCCTTTTACAGATGTGTTGGCTTTCCTAATGAGTGCTAATGGTGACAGCACTGCAGCTCTTTCCTCTAGTTAAAATGAAAACCGTGGTGGAGGAATTGTACAGCACTGTGAGGTCTCTTAGAGAAAAGACCTAGTCCACTTGGGCCATAAAATCTTAAACTTTAGATTCTGTTAAATGAGGGCAACTTTAATTCACTGATAGCAGGATTTTCTGTTATCTTGAGGGAAAATGTCCTATTTATGTTCCTTACTATTTCCCTGAAGTAACTGAAGGAATTTTGTAGGTCAGTTTCTAGTCATGAACAATTAGACATTGTTTAGAAGACCTCTGTCTTTCATGTGTTAACTAAGCAACAGAGTAGAGCATCTCCCTCTGGTTCTAATGAAGTCTTTGTCAGTACATATAACTCTTGTGAAAAACATCCTCCTATAAACATGAGTTGAACTCAAACCCTCATCTTAAACTTTTCCATTTCTGAATTCAATCAAGGAGGAATTATGATTTTTTTCCCATCTGGTGCAAAATGCAACCTGCCTTTTTTTCTTATCTTTCTGAAAAGTTTAAATAATTATTACTCAGTGTTTTTAAGCTTCTGTTACAGAAATTTTTAAAATACTCCAACATGGCAAAAAAAAATATATTCATTTCTTTTGTGAAGTGCAATTAAAGAAACAGACTTCAGGTTTGTATAGGTAATAGTTTTCCCTTTGCTTGATTTAACAACTTTGGCAATATTCTAAGCTTAAACCCTATCTTTCTTCCCAAACATGAGTCTTTAATTTATCATGTAAATTTACCAGTCCATTGAAGAACACATTCTGGCTTTGATCACTTTTGAAAAGTCCCAACATACTTTAGATAATTGGTATTAGTGTTCAATCCTGTGAGGTAGCATCTCTTTGTTTTTTCTAGGTGTGGTAGAATCCTTTCATTTTATCAGTATGTTTATATTATGTTTGCTTTCTTGCTTCCTTCCCATAAAAGTAATATTTAAGTTTTACTTAATCTCTTATCCATATAATGGAAAAGCTCACTCGTTAGTGTGTTGTTTAGAGAAGTGTCAATAGGAAAAACTTAAAAAGGGAAGCCAGAGGACCAGCTACTTAAAAGGAAAAAAGCACAACTATTAACTGACTTTTGTGCTGAAATTAGTAAATTGACAACCTCCATTTCAAGTGGGAAAGAGCAAATATACTGGAAAGCATTCAGTGAGTAGTGACAAATCAGCAGAAATTGGTTCTTTTGGTTCAGAATATAGAATATGTAATTCTGTGTATAAAAAATAATTTTCCTGAAGTTCTGTAGAGTCCCATAAGCAGTATTATAGGTATCCAGTAGCTATATTTTTAGTTTTTTCAACCAAGGTGTTTTTTTTTTGTTTTTTTTTTTTTCATTGCAGGAGAAGTTACTATGGAGGAAACTGGGCCAGTTTTAGCTTTTCAGGATTATTGTCCTGGATTAAGGAAAACCAGGTAAGGAACTATAATGACTTTTTTTCTCTCTCTTGTCAGGTTTCTAGTATTCTATTTTTTGTGAAAACATTCATACATAACAAATAACTTAGGAAGTGCCTAGTACTCTTTGGGTAGTACATATTTAATAAATATTAAAGCCAGAAAAACAGAACTACCATGCATCTCATTTTTATACATGGACAAAACTGGAACATTTTATTTAAAATAGATAACTCTTAAACAGCAGTGCAAGTAGGGCAGTCTGGTCCAGTATGCCATACCAGCATATTTATAGCTGGTATGGCGTACCTGAAAGACACAGGTGGAGCAGAATGTGGGGCTGCTGGGTGGCCCCATGCTGGCAGCTCCTCCGTGTGCCTGTACCGTCCCAGCCCCGCCTCCACCCCTGTCCTCTGGCGGGGCTGCTGTACAGACCCCAGATGGACCCAGCTGTGTGGAAGGGCTGGGGCAGTAGAGCCACGACAGAGGAGCTGCTGGCGTAGGGCCACCCAGCAGCCCCACGTTCTGCTCCTTTCATCGCTGCAGTTCCGAAGTCTCCGGCGCAGCGGGAGGACAGAGTCCTTCTCCCTCCAGCCCCCACAAGGTAAGGGGTGTGTGGATCATGGGCAGGGTGTGGCGAGAGCATGGGGGCTTCGGGCTGGGGGCGGGGCGGGGAGGAATCCTGTGGAGGATCACATGAGGAGGTCACAGTGTCCCCCCTTGCCGCCCCCCGTACCAGTAAGAAATGGATTCCACTTGCACCATTGCTCCTAAACTAAACATCTGGTAATCTCAGTATTATAACTGTTGATTATAGTACACATTATCAAAAAAGACATCTGAGGTATATCTTAAAATAAGATAGTACTGTTTTATATTTAATGTCAGTACCTTAGTTTTCAGTAATACTGAATTCTCTTTTAGGAGTATAAATGAGACTATACAGCCACATAATAGGTATACTTTATTAAATGAGCTTTTATAGACTTCACCCATCATGGATATAGTCTGAATTCATTGTATCTGTTTGTAAGAAGTGTTCTGTTCCATTTCAGTGTCATTAATGGATTAAAAAAATACTAATTTGCACTTACATGGAATATTCCAAGTGAGAACCTCAAAGCACTTTATTGATACTAATGAATTATGCCTCACATCACCGCAGTGAAGAAAAGTGTTATCAGTATTTTACAGAATATCAGAACTATTTTATATGCTTACGTAGCTTGAAACCGGACTACGTTAATGCTCGCTGTAAGACTTTTAGTGTGCTCCAGCAGGGTTTGCACGGGCCAGTTAGTGTGCAACGTTACCACGGATTAAAAATCTTATACTCCTCTGATGCAGATAAAACCACCATATAGACAAGCTGTGGCAGAGCTAAGAACACAGTCCACATCTGCTTTTGGGGGTCCTGTGGGAACATAGCTCTTTATGCTCATTCTGTATCCTGTGTGTGATAAGGAGGGTGGGTGAGGGGTGTATATGTATATTAATGTATACACACAAATAAACTGTGTAATCCCAGTTGTTGGTATAATTTATTTCTGGACAGATTGCCATGGTTTTGGTGTAGTTATCAGATCCTGCCTCTGAAAGTTGTCACGTAGCCAAGACAAACACTTCAATTTTAATGCAGATAATGCATTTTTCTATAACCAAGGCTTATGTAATTCATGACCGTCCATTCAAAGCTTTTTAAAGAGGGCATTCACTTAGAACAAGGGGGCATTTGAACTATTTTAGCAAATGGATATGCACAGTTACTGCTTTATTGCTTTTAAATTCCTGTTGGGATTATCTACTGAAGTGTTGTGAAGCCAGCTAATCCATAGGAAATAACCGCTCCAGTTTAGTCACGTGTGCCTATTTATATTGATTTATACTAAAAGGAATAGGGCTGCTCAATATCAGAACTTAAAATTGGAAGTGAGATCACCACTTTCATATATGTCACACAGTTGTCTGTTTCCTGGTTTTCTTCCTGAACACTTACTCCTTTTGAACCAAGCAGTTAGCCAAAATTCAGGATCTAGCAGGTTGTTTCCATTAGGGGGAGAAACTGATGATGAGTCAGGTATTTAAGTCCAGTCGTGTCTATTTACAAAGATCGTACAAAGTCCTGTTTCCCTTAACACAGGAGGAGTTAAACTGCAGGAGTAGTTTCTTTCCTCGCAGTTCCAAGCCTCTTTCCAGCCAACTCTCTCTCTCTCTCTCTCTCTCTCTCAAAGTTCTCTTAAATTTTTCTCAGGGCCATGCTACAAGTCTTCCTCTTGACTGTTTTAGGTGCTTCCATTTTGCCTTCTCTGTCTGTTTCTATAGCTTGTCTCATTTGTACATGCATGCATACCTCAATTTTAACAATATCCAGCCACCCTGGGTTTGCATTCATTGATATCACTCCACTCTGGATTAGATTCTTGCATGTGGCCTGTGTTTTAGCTGGTGGCTTCTATTGTTTCAGCTTTCTAATCCCATAAAGGAGCTTAATTATTTTGTAGAGATATGAATCTCATGGTGACTTTTATGTCCACTAGTTTCAGTTAGGTTTCACCCAAACCCAGTCATAACAGTGCACAAACTAACTCAAACTTCAATCTACTTACAGTACATTGTGATTTTGAGTAAGTACTATAGATATCGGAGAGCATAACCATTTTAGCTAAGTTTTAGCTTTATCTAACCTACCTAGCAAATCCTAAAATCTTCCCATTCATTCAGTTCTTGCAGGAGCTCTCTAGAGGAAGTGTACATTGAACAATAAGAGATCCTAAATATTAAAACTTTCCATAATGCTCTGCTTTCAATCAGGGTGACAAGGTGGGTGAGGTAATATCTTTGGACTAAATCTGTTATTTAATATTACTGTAGTTAAAGTCCTATTTGGGAATTTTGATGCATTAATTTGGAAAACAGACAATGCCCTTTCACTTTTTTCATGTTTGATGAGGTACAAATACAATCACTTTTTACTTGACATTTTGCTCTTTAAGTGTCCCTGACTCTAGTACCCTCTAACATTAGCAGATATTAGTAGAAATTATATGTAGTAGCTTTTTTCTTTAATTCTAAATAAACTTGAAATTGTAATGTTTCAGTAATTCTTAATATGTTGGAATCAAATGCCAGTTTATTTTACACGATGTTTTAAAGTAACAAATAAAATTACACATCAAATAGATAAGGCAGTTGGTATGCATGGGTTATCAGGAAATGTAAAAATATCCTTATTTTAATATGGAAATCTGTTCAAAATTTTATCCTTATGACTTCAAGTATCTTAATACATTTGCTTTTTAACAATGTTTGCTATCCACTTTCTTTCACTTGCCCCCTACTTGGCAACTACAGACTAGATACTACTTGTAGCTGCAAGAACTTCTGCAAGACTGCCCCCTTGTGACACTGCATTTTATCCAACAGGCACTGAAAAAGTTACACAGGTTACCCAGATTTGTGACTAACTTGAGAGACTATCATTTTTTATTTGTTCTGTGCTTTCCGTATTTTTGAAAAAAAATTAAGAATTGCACTTTGTGCAGAGCTACAGCATCAAATCACTGAAAAAACTGTCCCAAATGCTTTGGGTTTTGTGTAAGAATGCAATCACTACTTACATGCATTCTCCATCAGGCTTAAGAAATTGAGAAGCATAATTGTATATTTTCCTTTCCTTTTACACTCTTTCAGTCCTTTCTGAATCTCCTCTGCAACCTACCTTATTTACGGTGAGCATGACTGTTGGAGCACTTTCTTTTATTTCTGAGCTAGCTCTCTTCCCACACCTCAATCAGACATAGTCTGTAGATACCTCTGCCCTACAATCAGACTAAGTTGGGGGAGGGCATGAGCAGCAAATCTCAGTCCTCAATGTACACATTACAGACACTGGAACACCCTTCCTTCTACAAAAGCATGTGGATCAAGATGGCCTTTCAGCATTTGCTAAAGTTCAGTGGTTTGGGGCTCATTTAGACCAAGGGTTTGGAGTTAATTCTAAAGGTCATGTCCCCATGAGAGAAGGCCCTGCCAGCATCTCTTTCTTCTAAACAGTGTGGCTCAAGAATTGTGGTTCAAGCATTGTGGATCCATAGCTGCTACTTGATTTCCTTTTATCTAAAACCTTGAATACAAGAAAAGACCCCAAATTCTGTGTCACTCTTATTGCACCCAGTTACATTTGGAGAAAAGTCTGTTGCTCAGGGTCGTCCAGGAAGTCCATGGCACAGCTAGGAAGAGATGGCTGATCTCAACTCCCATTTTATGCACAAGACCATGTTGCCCCATTCTCTGTTGTTGTACTGGCCATATCTTTTTGCACAGACAGCACAGTCTATTTCTCCATTACCTTTCACTTTAACTATGTGATTGTTCAAATTCTTTGTTTCACAAAGCTGTTTGTAAGATGAGTAAACTCTTAATTATTTGACAAAAGCAAGCTTTACAAAGTGTCTAGAGCAGGTAGGTTCTTTTTTAAATACTGTCCCACAATAATGCTTCTCTTAGAAGGAGGGTGGGGTGGTACTCCTATAAGAAAACACCCTACCTCTCCTCCAAAGTACATAAATATGCTACATCAACAGATCAGATGACCTCCCCCTCCCCCCCAAATAAAGCGACAGAAGCCACAGTGCTCTCTCCAAGAGCTCCACTTTATAAATAAATTGACATATACATACAAACTGCACAAAGTAAATGAGTTACCAAGACTTGAAAGGAAATGGTAGCACTGTTTCTTATAATGAGATCACCAAAACAGCCAGCACGACTGTGAGGATAACAGCATGCTAAACAATCAGCAGTATATCGTACCTGTTTTACTATTATGCTGGAGACAATTGTGCAGACCGGTGATTTCAACCTTTTTTCAGTTGTGGATCCCTAAAAAAAAAATTTTGAATGGAGGTGTGGACCCCTTTGGAAATCTTAGACTTAAACCCCCAGCTGTTCGCAGACCACAGGTTGAAAATCATTGGTGTAGATTGAGTGAGTACTTTGCACTAGAAAGGCCAATAAGGGGTTCTTTAGTTTTGTGAAGATGCTTTGTCATATCTTAGATCTTTCATAACCTATTAATAGCAGTTAGGGGGAGTGATGAAAGATGTCACATAGGGGCTCAGTTAACAGTAAGACAAATGTTTTTTGTACGTTTCTTAACCACTTTTTGGTAATTGTATAGAAAGATGAGTTTCTTCCTTCTCTGTGATGCTAAAAGAGAACTTGTACGTGCCCAGATTGAAGATCAAGAGGAATCTTCCTTATTCTCTGAGTAGTTTGTGTCTGTTTGCCACTGAGGCATTTGACAAATGTTCTTTGTTTCAGGTGCTCTTCCAAAAATAATCTAATGGCTCTTGTACTTAAACAAGCAGGATGTTAGCAAGAGCTAACCTCTTGGGAATTGACTGTAGCACTCATTTTCTTTCCAGAGAGAGGTTTCTTCCTAAAATCTCATCATTTGACCTAGGTAAATTTCTAGCCTGACTAGCTAATTCTCAAATCACTTCATTCCACAGTGTGGTCTCTAATACAGGAGTTCTCAGCCAGAATTGAGGAATCAGACTCTTAGGGTGTGATTGGTGTGCCAACCTGTGCTGCAGTGCTTGCTTTAATCTAGCTAACATGGCCAAAAACTGCGTCTTCACTGCTATAGGACAGGCTTCAGCGTAGGCTAGCAACATGAGTACATACTTAAGGTTCCCATCATGCCTGTACAGCCCACACTGAAACCTGTGCTGCTGTATCTTCATGGCTATTTTTACCTCTACTAGCTAGATTTAAGCTAGTGTGGATATGCCAACCCATTCTGCAATCCCGCCTTGGACTGAGTTACAGTTATGGGAACTAACTTGTCAGATGTAATACTAGTTTCTTTTTTAAATAGCCTATTTGATATTGCTTGCAAGCTAAGTGAATTTTCACTTTAACGTACCATGTCAACATCTGCCTGACATAAATAGGTCTACAAATTTGAAAAAGAAAATGCACGAATAGTCTCTGTTTTTACCTTAACTTGCTTGATAAACTTCCAGTAGAAAGTCATCAAATACTACATCAGTCAAAAGATGTATTATCGGACTTTGAAGTCTTGTATTTCACCATGAATTATAAATGCCAGCTCTCATTTTAAATACTTTTATTAGTGCACACCTGTGCTCCTATCTAAACTGAATGAATATCTAGCTATGGAAAACTATACATTTTAAGCTGTACAGTGGCATAAAAAGGAAATGTTCCTCAAAAACATCACTAGAAAGTTAGATTTGATGGAACTAAAGTTTATTTCAATTTACAATAGCATCCAAGTTGGTAACATTTTAAGTTTAAAAAATTAAAGCACTCTTCTCGTGAAGCAGAGTTCAGAAAATTTCCTATCTTATATTTTTTTTGTAAGGAAAAGACTGATGTCAGAGAGGATGGTGAAGATTGGAGAAAATTGATCCTTAAAACAGAAGAAGCTATTTCTCTTAACAAGCAGGATAACACCATTCAGCATGTAGAAGATGTCTGCTATGCCTGGTAACTATAAGTAGTATGGAAGATATATAAACACAATTCCTTGGTATAGCTTTTTATATTGCGAATTAATTACATTGTAATATCAGTAAAAGTGATTTTTTTCCTCTTTCATCTATATCCTTTTGGGTTAACGAAAAAATGTAGCGTTATAAATTGCTTTCCGAAAATCCCGTACTTAAGTCTCCTGTACTTAGTTGAAGCTGGCTGATCCTTTACTGACTTTGCTTCAGATTTGATATAATAAACATTTTGGGCAACTTAGTGAATAAAAGGCTAATATTTCATTTCTGATTGGAAACCAGCAATAAGGGGTGTTTAGAGGTGCTGTGAACTACTATATTTGTTGTAGTTTACCTGAATGCAGACCAGGAAGATGCCCTAGAGAATTATCTTTACACTCTTAACTAAAATCTCTCCCATTTTATGGTAGTTGTAAATAGAAGAACATAGGTAAAATGAGTGTGTCCAAACAGTACTTCAGTAATATAATTAACATTGATATAAAAATTGCAAGAGTGATAACCAATTTCAGTTCTTAACAATTCAGACAATAAACAAATTAAAGATTGGAGTGATATTTTAGATTGAATTGTCATGAATGAAGGGTCCCTTTTAATGTAGGGTAAATTCAGCTAAGCATTCCTGTGGTATATCTACTTTGTGAATTTGGGTGCCTAATGTAAGTATCAGAAACCAGTCGATATGTACCTCTTTAATACTGGTTCAGCATTGAAAGGTGATAAAATGTTTAACAGGATAAGCCTTAGTTTAAAACCAATACAATTATTTCAAAATCCTATATTAATACAATATTGGTTAAATACACAAATCATGCAGTTCAAAAACTAACAGTTTCAGCAAAACTGCTGATATAAAATAAAATCTAAACATAATGGTGGTAAACAGCAATGCTATGTGGTACAGAAGCACAGCAATGCAGAGTGAACATTAGCAAACCTCAGTTTCAAAACTGGGTAACTTACGTGCATTTAATCTTGAATTCAATGCAAAAGCTACAAAATATAATTTTTTTTTATTAAGATATCATAGTGGATACACACCTCAACTTTAGCCTCAATTTCTGACTTCTGACTAGACAAAGCATTAAAAGAATATTCATTCGTTTTTTGTAAATAAATGTGGAAACAAGTTAGCTGAATGTAAAAAATAGCTTTATGCACCCTGTAGGTGACAGAAATCAGGATATTCAAAAGTTGAGGTTTGCACACTAGGTTATGATGCAGATAAAATTTAAAGGTTCCATTTGTCTTTTAAAACTACTGTGGCTAATCCTGCGTATATAATCACTGCCATAACTTTATCGTAATAAATGTTCAAAACCAGTACTGAAGTAGGATTAAAAGTTTTAGTCTCTCTCAGATATAACTAATTGCCAAAGGGGTTGCATGCTGAAAAATGGCTCTGACCAAAAGCAGACTCAAAAATGGGTTAACTAAAAATATTTTCAAATATTTTACAATTTGTACAAGAGAGTCTTAATCTGAATTTACAAATTAGTTCTAGTTTTCTTTTAAGCACCCAAATAAGTCTAGGTCATTTAATAACATCATGTTTGCTCCGCTTTCTGCCACCAAAAAAAACTGGTAGTTGGATAAAAGTAGCAAACAAAAAGTTTGCCTAAACAACTTAAAACTTTTTTTGAGAGAGTTGATCATGGTACTTCTGACAGCTTACATGTTCTGTCTGGATTTTGTTGTTGTTGTTTCTTAACTTTATAACGCCTATGAAGTAACCATTAAACATTTATTTTGAAAGAATAAACAGCTGGGTAGCAGTATAATATATACTGTGCAAATTTGAAATGAATGGCCTCAGAACAAAGTGCATCCATCAAAGGAGAAGAATACTGTTTCTGCAACAAGCTGTATTGAAAAAAGGCAAATGGCTGAAAAATAAATAGTGAACACCTGTGCTGAATAAATTAACCAGCTGGTTGGCAATTTTTCATTTGACCTATCTGAAGGGGTGGCTGTTACAAGGCATTAATAAGACACATTCACTTTGAGATATTCCTTTGTTACTACCATTAATTGATGAATGGTGGTAGATAATATTCAAAATTTACACAACAATTTGCCTGCAGATGTATCCTTTTTGTGAATTAGTAGAAAATTGTCTGTCCAAAGGTTTAATTTGAGTGAATTTTCTTTTTTTATAGACACAGTTGTTACATTATTCAGGGATGGTTATTCCTATAGGAAAGATGTCATGACTTTGGTTTTAAAAAGGGGCTGGACTTCTACTATAAAATGAGTAGACCTGAAAATCATACAAATTGAGATGTTCATGAAGGGGGAATTGAATAGAAATAAATTAGTACAGTGGAACTTCCTTATATAGTGAAAGTTTGATAAAATAAACTTCCATTTAGAGTGAGGTGGAATGCTTTGCAAAGTCCAAATTGAACTCGGGTTGTAATGAATTTCTGCGTAAAGTGAAATAGTTCTGTGAATTCAACTTGAGGCTTCCACAATGTCTGCATTTTGACAGAGAAGAACTTTGTATGTAAGGATACAGCCAGGGTGAAGTAAGACCTTCATTTTAATGTTTAAATAAATATGTATAGCTTATACATTAAGTTTACACAAACACAATATCCTATTATACAAATAAATACCACCACAATATTGAATTGATTTTTAATTGTACAGGTTAGCCGAAATTAATTTTCAAAATATTTTCTAAGGAAAAAAGTAGTCATACTATGTCATTTAAGATATTGTAGCTAGACATTAACACTATATAGAGAACATTAATTTATAAAAAGTTAATATAAATCAAAATAAAAATGACACAGCAAAACCGTGATCATTTCAGCTTTTTTGTGTGAACACGTATGTGTGAATTATTTTTCATTGGACTGTTCCAGTATAAGTGTATGTATAAATATTTATGTAAATTGTAGGTTTATGATGGATTCTGAATATGTAATGCTATGGTATAAAAGTTTTATTGACATAGGTTGAGAATAGCTGCATTGCTCGTGTGCACTAGAGTCATATGTGACTTTTACAAATGGACCAGAATGAGTGCCTTTCTACCAAACCATACTGGTGTTTATTATGCCCCATTTACTAGAAAAACTTTTACAAATTTTGGGGAGTTTCCAATGTGATTAGCTGTTGTTTTTACCAAAGTTACGTGATTTAATACCATAAGGCACCTTAATACCATACCAACTGTATAGATATCAGACAGAAAAGTAAATCAGAAATTTCTAAAATTACATAATCTATAAAATTGTCATGAAGCCTCAGTTATTATTTCAGAGGGAGAGGTATTCCCATCTTTCCAGAACCTAGTTCTAGAACTGACTGTTCCTATGTTTATGGAACCATAAACCTGTCTATGGGTCCAGGACTGAATATTCGCTATCATGCTCCATTGTGTAACTTTGGGGAAAATTTCCATGATGGCCTGGGGCGGGAGGAGGGTGAATGTTTGTGTAGCAATTTTAAATAAAAATGACAGCTTGAAATCTGCTCAGATTTTTAGCATGAGTTATTCAAAGGTGTATGTAATAATATACCACAAGGTTCTGCAGTGTCACTTAGCCAACTCTACTTTGGGTGGGAGAAGTGGGTGTACTATACTTGGAAAAAATCTACACGGGACCAACAAAAGCAAAGTACTAAATTGTAGTAATTTTAACTGTAATATTCAGCATATTATCCTTAAACTTCTTTTCTTTCAGGTTCCACAGCCTCTATCCCATCTGAAGCAAACTCCATTTAGAATATAAATGAATAGTAATAAAAATTTAATAATATACTCTATACTGAAATGCCAATTTACTCAACTGCCTGTGGACTGGCTTCAACAGGGTTAAAGATCAGGGTTCAACAGGGTTAAACAGATAAAGATCTCCGCACGGTGCTTGCTGGCATATCCCTTTTCAGTATGATCTGGCCAGCTACAGCAGGGATGGCACTAGGAGGGTCTGAAAATAAAGCATAAGTAAATAAGTGAACACTCACAGATGCTCCCATCTTCCTCTCCTTATGCTTGTGGCAAACTAGGTCCATGTCACTTCCACAAGGGAAAAGTTCTGGTTCCTGCTGTGTGTAAGGGGCTACCTCCCCTTCCCCTGCCAACTAGGATGACCAGGTGTCCGGTTTGCGACTGGAACATGTGGTTGAAAAAGGATCCTGGAGGCTCCGGTCAGCACTGCTGACCGGGCTGTTAACTGTCTGGTTGGCAGCACCTCTGTGCTGCATGGCTTCCGGGAAGCAGCCATCATGCCCCCCGCCCCCCCACTTCCTACATATAGTAGCAGCCAGTGGGCTCTGCATGCTGCCCCCACCCCAAGTGCTGCCCCCGCAGCTCCCATTGGCTGGGAACCGTTGCCAATGGGAGCTGCGGGGGCGGTGCCTGTAGATGGGGCAGCGTGCAGAGCCACCTGGCTGTGCCTCCATGTAGGAGCCTGAGGGGGGACATGCCAGCTCCTTCCGGGAGCTGCTTCAAGTAAGCACTGCCCAGAGCCTGACCTCCTCCCGAATCCCGGCCCTTATTCCCCTCCCCCCACCCTGTGAATCCCTCAATACCATCCCACAGCATCCTCTGCACCCCTAAATCAGTCATCCCCAGTCCCATCCCAGAGCCCACACCTCCAGTCGGAGCCCTCACCCCCTCCTGCACCCCAGCCCTCTGAGCCAGCCCGTGAGGGTGGGGAGAGTGAACCATAGAGGGAGGGATGGAGTGAGTGGGGGTGGGGCCTCAGACAAGGGGCAGGGCATGGGCCTCGCAGAAGAGGCAGGGCAAGGAATGGGGCAAGGGTGTTCGGTTTTGTGCGAGTAGAAAGTTGGTAACCCCACTGCTAATGTGCTCGCCACTGCTGCCTTTGCTGCTATGCTGGGGATGATTGTGAGTCAGTCCTTATGGTTTGGGTCACTGGGGTCTCTATGAGGTTCCTGGGCACTCCCAAACCCAGAGGTGGGGAGTCAGGAGAGATGCAACCACATGTAACCATGCCAACTCCTCTGCCTGCTGCTTCCTTGTAGTAGCCTTTTCTTCCCAATCCAGAATGGCACCCCTGGTTTGGGGAAGGGCTTATTATCCATCCCCTTACGTATGCAGGAGCCAGTAGGTTTATGCTGCACTTCTGTACAACCAATCAGACACAGAACCCTCATCAAGCCTGTAGGGTGGGGTATTGCAATCCTTAAAGGCATCTAGGGTTTTCTTCCAATGATGACTCTGACAAAGTGCCCCTGCCTCTGAGGAAAGGGTTGCATTTTGGTAACACTGTTGTTAGGAGAATTTTATATGTACTGATAGCCCCTGGAATTATAAACTGTACCCTTGCAGATCACCTTTAAAATCACAGTTCATTAGTTTTCAGCTGAGCTTAAAATGTTTATTCAGTGCCTTAATGGCTTGTGGTAGAAAGATAAAAAGATAATGCAAAATTGTTGCTGAATTGCTTTCACTTATAATGACATTGATTTGATTCATCTCAGTTGGTAGCATAAACTAAAATTTCAAGTTCAAAAGTACTAGTTGCTGAGGTAGACTTCATTGAAGTCCAAGATGAAAAAGACAGATGAGATTAAATGTGGAGTTCTGCTTTATAAGGGGAATTTTAAAGAATTTTTTCATTATGAAAATGAGGAGGACTGAGCAAAATACTTGCTACTTAGGGTGACCTCCCTTCTCTGACCAGGTAGCCTTTAGTGTAGGCATATTACAGATTAATCAGAACTGCACAAAGACATGCCTTCATTATAATATTTTACTTAAGCTTATTTCCTGATGATTAGATACAACCTACGTTTAATGGCATTCTGGGTGTATGTTTGTATTTGGTTAACAAGTGAACTATACTGCTTTAAAAAAAAAAGTTTTTGATACTTGAGGAGACTGGCCATTTTCCATGTTCATATCACCTAAGTGGCTAATTTCCAGGGTTTTGTTAAGGAGATGTTGAGGAGGAAGAATCTATGGCTGCTGGGAGGCAAGGAGCAGGTTGGGAGTCTGCTTGCAGTGAGTCCTACTTAATCATGCTTCTGCTCTGCCAGGAACCTTCTTGTTGCTGGTCACTGGTGTTCTTAGTGAGTCTCTCCTGTTCTGTTTCTAGGTCCCACCTTATCCTCAACCCATAAAGTAGTAGTGAGCAGAATGAGCTTGCAGTAGGAGCCAGGGTCATGGTGGGTTAAATCTAACATTAGCAGTAGCCAACAGCTGAAAGCAGGGAGGCTGGGAGAATGAGGCTCTATGCTTGCTTGGATGGGTGGTGGCCCTTCAGAAGATCAAAGCACGTGCTAACAGGGAGAAAACTCTTGTGGAGGTGGGGATGAGCCACATTTTGCAGGAAGTACAGGGGCCCAAGGTATGCATGAAGCAAGAGTAAAACTTTTCCTTAGGGCCCTATAGGTTTACAGAATACACACATCCTGAAAATTACATGGTTATATGGGTCTCGTGGTTATTAAAGGGTTAATAAATTATTAATAGATGTTATAAATGTGTAACATACACAAGTAGTGTGTATTATAGATGGTTATAAGCACATCAAAAATGGTAATAGATTATTATAAATCACGATTATAAGCAATTTATTGGATTCCATAAGAATCTGACAATTGATTAACTATTTATTCATTAATCCTGTATATTAAAGTCTCATTTATAAATTTATTTACAAAGTGACTGAATTGTACGTACATAAGCCCTGAATACTGAAATCTGAACCACATGGGTCTTCAGTGAGACTCCACACTGGAATAAGGGCTGGTTTACGTAAATCAGATTGCAGGATTAAGACCAAAAGATATATTGAAAGCTCTTATGTGCCAAAACTTCAGTTCACAATTTTGTATTTCTCTTGAACAATTGATAGACTCATAGTCATAATATTCTTATTCAAATCAAGTATTCCTTATTCTGAGAGTAGTCCCTTTGTCTTAAATTACTTGCTTTTCAAATATCTTCAGTGACTTAATGATTTAGGCTTTCCAACAGGTTTTTGTATCCATATAAAAAACATTTCAAATGACCTTTTAGTATCTGTTTATTTTTAATATCACACTCCTTGTTGTTCTATTTTGGCAACTAACATCTGCTGCATTGTTTATCATGTTGAGTTTTAAGAGTTACTTGTTCTGTTAATTTGCCTGGTCTCATGTTTTTTTAATGGAAAATAAAAATACAGATATGGAGTTTGCAAGTCTACTATTTTATATATTAAAGTAACCCACATGAGTAATAGCTTTATAGTCAGAGAACCAGAGTAGTTCAGCTGATCCAAATAAGACACCTGATTTGGACCAGGCAGATGAATCTAACACCTTTCATGAAAGGGCTGCAGATATTTCCCATTCTTTGTAGTAACTCATAATGTTGCTTGAAATAAGTTCAGTTTTAAGGCTATTTTAAAGACTCTCTTTTTAATCAGTCAGGATTTAGCTGAAGACGTTAAAGAAGCTGGTGCATTGCCAAAGCTGCCAGCCTTTGAAGCTTCTGATACTCGTGAGGCTGCTCAGGAGTCTGAAAAAGAGAGCCTGCCGGTGCAAAGCCAGTCATTAGGGACCGAGAACTGTGAAATATCTCCAGAAAGTGTTACGTGCAATGATCCAGAGAGTATGACAGAAAGGAAGGATGCAGAAATGACCTCTGAGAGAGAGAACCTCTGTGATGCAACTTCTGACCAATCTGCTTTGGAAACAGGAAAAACAGAAAATGTATCAACTGCAGAAGCTGCTGCCTTGAAACCAAAGAAAATTACTTACACGCAAATTGTTAAAGAAGGCAGGAGATTTAATATTGATTTAATTTCCAAGGTAGGAACTAGTTGACTTTGTTCATAAAAAAAAAAAAAATTTACTTCATTAAAAAAAATTGAAAATACCTTGTGGACGTTTAAGGGTTTAACAAGGCGGTCATAACCTGACTGGGGAAAAAAAATTGTGCTCTAAAGTGGTGTGCATGTTATACTTTTTAAAATGTCTGTTCAGCATCACAACACAATGTGTGGTCTTGAAGGCCTGGGTGTTTTAAACTAAAGAAACCAAAAAATATCAGCTCAGAAGTACAGTTGTAATAGCATATTTCCCTGCAATTGAAAGCTTCATTCAGAGGTCTAAAACTCTTTTCTGACTGCAATATTTAAGATAAAATGGAACAAAACTATATTTAGCAACAGAAGTTCATCTAAATGAAAACTTCAGATTTTTTTCAAGATGCAGAGTATTTTTCATATCAACCATATATCTATTTAGGGAGTTCTTTTAAGCACACTTTCCTGAACCCAAGAAATTGCTCCTTTGAAGCAGTCATGGTTCTTCATTAACAAGTATTTATTAGAGAATTTTTAGTTTCCGTGTCATTGACACAGTGGATTGTAATAACTTGCCTATTGAAAAATATCAGAGGCAATTAGTCCTTAATATAACAATTAAGCTGATTGAAGCTGTGTGTGTGTGTGTGTGTGTTCGTTGTTCTGAATTCCTACTCTTGTGCTGTTTTTAATTAGAGCACAGAGTTACTTCTCAAAACCAGGTTCTTTGCTCTTTGGCTACTTCACAGTATATGTACAGTATACATAAAGTGTGAGGGGGGCAAGGCCAGATGGCTACAGGAAAGTAGTGAGAAACAGGTACGTTAGCCCCAGGTTAAACATATTCCTGTTACCATGGTAACCAAATGGCAGTTGCTCCAGGTTAATCAAGACACCTGGGGCCAATTAAGATCCTTCCAGAAAGCAGTGGAGACAGCTAGGTTGATTGGGACACCTGAAGCCAATCAGGGGCTGGCTGAAACTAGTTAAAAGCCTCCCACTTAGTCAGGTGGAGGGCGTTTGTCAGGAGCTGTAAGAGGAAGCCACGCCGCTGGAGACATGGAGCAGTACAAACCCTATCAGGTACAAGAAATGAGGCCCTGAGGTAAGGGTGACGTAGATATTGAGGAAGTAGGGGCTGCTGTGGGGAAGTGGCCCAGGGAATCGTACTCGTCCTGTTTCCAAAAATTCATCTATCAAGAGCTGCTACTATCAGGGTTCATAGGCTGGAGCCCAGAGTAGAGGGCGGCCCGGGCTCCTCCCGCTCCTCTCCCTGACTAATCACTGAGAATGGGAGACAACAGGGACTGTGCGAGGGAGGATAGGTTCTCCTCACCTCCCTTGCTGGCTTATAATGAAAATGGCTCAGTAGGCTGTGACCCTTGCCTCTAGAGAGAGAAGGCCTATGTGGAGGGTCACAGTGGGCCTCTGAGGCTAGCAAAATCCTCTAGGAAGCACGGGACCCACTGGTTGGAGTGGGAGTGGAGTGGAGGTTGGAGCTTTGTCCCAAAAGCTATGGAAAAATGTCTGCTTCTATGTTGACTTCAGTGAGCTTTGGATCACATCCATAGCGTGTGTAACAGATGTTTTCAAATTCAGAAACTGAACTTTATTATCGGGAGCTGGAAAATAAGCAATTTCTTCAATAACATATTAAAAGCTTAGAGTTAAAATTACAAAAAAACCATTTTTGCTAGATTCTCAGCACTTCAAATACAGATTTTCCAATTATGTGCTGTCACAATGATATTTAAGGTTCTATGATTAACAATTTACAGTAGCTAAAATAGAGAATATTGTGTTATAGAGCACATTTTATGTCACATATCCCAATGCCTAGACCAATATTGGCAATTATATTGCAGATAATGCTAATTCCACAAAATTCCAGAGCTCTTAGTTGACGGGCAGTGGGCACACCAGAGCACCCAACTGTCTCAATTGGATCTCTAGGGGGACGTACACAGGCAAGGGAGAAACACCTGAACAGATAACTCCTCAATAATGATCTAAAGCTAGGATACAGTGTAGGACAAATGAAAGTAGAATGGAAGGGGCAGAACAAAGGTAGAAGAAATGGTCTGGCAGAGGGAGACATAAGGGGTAAGAGCAACAAAAGGCTACAGTAAATCACAGCTGTTCACGTCTGGAATTGAGACTTTTTAAGACTGATCCATGCTGCCCTAGGTAGTGTTCCAGTAGACCTTTGTCTTGAAAAGGAATCATTAAAACTCACTTCAGAGGCGTGGCTCTTCAGAACTTGAAATCTGAGATGGCAGCCAGGATTTTGCATCTCCTATGGAACTTGACAAATTTCTGCACTCTGGGACAGACAACTTTTAGAATGATAGCACTATATAGGTAATTTTCTCCAGTGAGGCATTACTTTTAAATTCAGTAATCCATCTTGTGCTAGTGGTTACGTTCATGTCCTCCCAACAGTGTGCAATAAATTTCTAGGTTATACAAAGAGTAAAACAAAGCGGATTATAAGGTTTTATGGCTAAATATGGCTAGTTTCATTCACCAGTTGAATGCAATAAAAGCAGGAACTAAGCTTTTGAAAAACTTCCAGGAATTTTTTAATTAGAGGGGACATGCATTTTAGGGAATATGACGTAATGGTATTTAACTCATAGAGAAGAGACACACAAATAACAATTGTTTACTGAAGAAAAGGAAGAAAAGCCAAATTATGTTTGGAAATAGATTGTTAAATAAAGTTTTAGGGAAGCATGATACAGAGAATGCACATTCTCGATGTAGTAATAATAGGCTTTTCAGAACCTGAGTCAAATGTTTTAATAATGTTTACTTAAAAATTCCTTTAAGGTTGTATTTACCTAATCAACATTTGATCAGAGAAAACCAATTTCATATTTTTTTTACTTCAAGAACATAAGGAACTGTAAAGTTAACTGATTTATAATACTTCCCTAAAGCAGTAAATAATATGAGAAACAGATTAATAGTACAATGTAAATCAAATTAGTCAAATCAAGGAGTTAACCATAATACAAATTAAAATTCTTTAATTTAAAAGAAAACAATTTGAGAACAATAATTGGATATTATTGCATGTGTCAAATCATTGCATGTGCATAATCAGTAATAAAATCACAAAATTAAGATAACACCAAGGATAAGCTAAGTAAATTGTTCAATCTCTATGCAGTTTATTTAGCAGCTTACTTTCTCTTGGGGATACAATAGAGGCTAAGGTTGGAATCTTACCACAAATTACTAGAGGTTGCCTGAGATGTGAGAAGATTTGCTTTCAGCCTAGGTTGTACTATAGGATTATATGTTTGTCATAAATATAAAGGGAAGGGTAAACCCCTTTGAAATCCTTCCTGGCCAGGGGAAGCTCCTCTCACCTGTAAAGGGTTAAGAAGCTAAAGGTAACCTCGCTGGCACCTGACCAAAATGACCAATGAGGAGACAAGATACTTTCAAAAGCTGGGAGGAGGGAGAGAAACAAAGGGTCTGTGTCTCTGTCTATATGCTGGTCTTTGTCGGGGATAGACCAGGAATGGAGTCTTAGAACTTTTAGTAAGTAATCTAGCTAGGTATGTGTTAGATTATGATTTCTTTAAATGGCTGAGAAAAGAATTGTGCTGAATAGAATAACTATTTCTGTCTGTGTATCTTTTTTGTAACTTAAGGTTTTGCCTAGAGGGGTTCTCTATGTTTTTGAATCTAATTACCCTGTAAGATATCTACCATCCTGATTTTACAGGGGGGATTTCTTTATTTCTATTTACTTCTATTTTTATTAAGTCTTCTTGTAAGAAAACTGAATGCTTTTTCATTGTTCTCAGATCCAAGGGTTTGGGTCTGTGGTCACCTATGCAAATTGGTGAGGCTTTTTATCCAACATTTCCCAGGAAAGGGGGGGTGCAAGTGTTGAGAGGATTGTTCATTGTTCTTAAGATCCAAGGGTCTGGGTCTGTAGTCACCTAGGCAAATTGGTGAGGCTTTTTACCAAACCTTGTCCAGGAAGTGGGATGCAAGGTTTTGGGAAGTATTTTGGGGGGAAAGACGCATCCAAACAGCTCTTCCCCAGTAACCAGTATTAGTTTGGTGGTGGTAGCGGCCAATCCAAGGATGACGGGTGGAATATTTTGTACCTTGGGGAAGTTTTGACCTAAGCTGGTAAAGATAAGCTTAGGAGGTTTTTCATGCAGGTCCCCACATCTGTACCCTAGAGTTCAGAGTGGGGGAGGAACCTTGACAATGTTCATGCTGTTCTGTATTGTAAACTGAGTCTATAGGGCCCATATTTGTGGACTCTGTTGCCAAGCCTACACTTGGGCATCTACACTGCATTGTAAACCTAGGTTTAGAGTTGCTGGACCCAGGTCTCATAACCATGCAAACATGTTCATAGAGCACTATACAGAAAGTCTGTCTCGGGTCTGCTGCTTAAACTTCGTTGACACTGCAAAATGACAGCGCTTGGACCCGAGTTGCATTGGGGCTGCAGGCCTGAGTCTTAAAGGCTTTTTGGCCTGAGTCAGATTGATTTGTGTGTGGATGATAGGGGGCTTGGGCTTAAAACAGTCTGAGGATAACTATGCTGTGTAGACATACTCTTACTGGCCACACATACATTCTCCACCCCATTCCCCCCAAAAAACAGTTGACAGGTCTTTCCTGGCAGGCATTCCTGCATAGGTATTAGTGTATCCAGTTAAGGAAACAAAAAGATAAGTTACTTGGAGGGCAGGGGGAGAAAGGGGTCTTCTCTTCAGCTCACTTGCTTTGTGGAGCTTCAGGGTCAGTTAGGAACTGCAGTTTTGGGGACCTGTCTTTTCACTCGGGTACAATCATGCTTGTGGGCATCCTCCTCTGGTCAACTGGCTGGCCTATGATATTGTCTGTCTGTTTTTTTTTTTTTTTTTTTTTTTTGAGGGAAAGAAGGGAAATAAGCCATCTGGTTATCATTATGGTGACCTTGGAAAGCACACTTCTTCCTTGTTTAGTTAGTCTTTTAAGGGTGAAATTCAGGCTGGTATCATCCCACAAGACCTCTGTGTATCAGATATTTCAAACCCCAATTGCATTATCTAATCCTGGTCAAGTGAGGTCATTCTGACCTTGGTCCATCTTGTGGCCCTCCTTTCTACGATACTGCTTCTTTATCACGTCCACAAATCTGTATATTTTTCCCAAGCAACCAATAACAGGGGAATAACAAAAGAAGATGACTTGACCCAGGTAAGGGGAATTGAGGTAATTCTGGTGAACAGTCAGGGCTCCTGTATGGCTTTTTTGACGATTAAGGCCTGGCCACTTTCCTGGTCATAACTTTGACTTAGAAAAGTTGTTCATTATCCATTCACATATTTCATGATTACCCTTTCTCAAGACCTATGAGATCTCATGACCACAATAAAAAAATTACAGATCTGTCCTTTCTGGGGAATTGTGTGAAAGGTTATTTTGTTCTATCAAAGCTCAAAGCTGCCTCAAAAGCTACTTGTAAATCCTGTTAACATAACTTTAATTTGCCATTTTTAAACAAGTTTAATGTCTGCATTACTATGGGTCTATATGTCCTACATATAAACGAAAATTCACCCTTATACTAACTGACTCCTGACTCAATATCACCAACAGGATTAAGACTGAAAAAATTCTCATGGCTCTTTGATAATTCCTGATATAAGGGGAAAATAATACCTACATAAAGCAAGATAACTGTGGCTGTCCATCTTCAGAAGAGGAGGAAAAGGAAAGAAACAAACTTTTTTATCATTTTACAATTTACACCTACAGAAATGTAACTTTAATTTAGGCATCAGGTTTTTACGATATTTTAACAGCTTGAAAATACAAGTAAATCAGGACAAATGTGTGGTCAGCATCAAATGAGAGCATAGCCTCTTCTACAGAAAGAAGCAATGCAGTACTAAATTGCTAATTATTTGTATTGTGTTAGTAGAGGTCCTAATAGAAAGTGGGCCCATTGTGCTAGGTGCTATACAGACATATAAAACATGGTCTTGGTGTGTGGGTTGAGAGAGAGTGTTAAATTAAAGATGACACCCAAGTTACAGGTCTGAGTGCTGTGGAGCACGTTTTTGGTCATGGTGGTAGGAGAGAAGGGAGAGCTTAAAGGGAGAAAAAACAGGTGCTCATGTTTGGCCATGTTGATTTTTGCGCTGCTCACTGGCCATTCATTAGATATTAGAAAGGTGAGCCTGAAATGCAGGGCTGGACAGAAGAAGATGGACTTGGAGCCAGAAAAAGGGTTGTTTTGTTAACCAGTATACAGATAACTCTATAAGTGGATAAGATCTCCCAGGGAGAGGCTATAAAGGGAGAAAAAGAGGTGGTCTTGGACAGAGCCTCGTATATCTTTCAAATCTCAAGTGACTAGAGCAGAAGACTGTTTCTGTAACCATTCTGAGGATGTAGAAAGGCAAACAAAATACAAAGGAATGTACAGAACTTTTATTGAAATCATACAGCAGTGTTATCTGATAGCCAGCAGTCCCTGTGTAGTACAGATGAGAGCTTCACCTCTTCCCCATACACTGAACCTAATATGCTGATTTTGCCAAACCAATAAAACCATATCACTGATGGGTAGGAACATATTTTCTTATGGGATGCCATCCTTCAGCTATTTTGTGTGTCATCCCTCTCACTAACCAAATGTTATCTTATTCTGGAATCTTTGTATTTCTTCATATCCTCCTATTTCACAGTACTTATTTATAAGCAATTATGGGAAAGAGCCTATAAATCTGATACGACTAAGGTAACTGTTTCATTTTGTGTAAGTACTTGGCTTTTCTTTATCCTCAATTATTTTATTTTCTTGATTTCTACAGCTACTCTATTCCCAGGGACTGTTAATTGACCTCCTAACTAAGTCTAATGTTAGCCGATATGCGGAGTTCAAAAATGTCACCAGGATTCTTGCATTTCAAGAAGGAAGAGTGGAACAGGTACTGTAGAAGAATGCACTATATAAGTTGAATTGATTCTGAAATATAAATGAGTTGAAATTGATATTCATGAGACGTTTTGCAGTTGTTTGTTAGAGACATTTTCCAGGAAAAATACTATTTGCTCTCTGACGTGATAAGCAGGTAATTCTACTGTCTCACTTCATAAATTAAATGTTAGGATATTGTTCTGCTGAAAGAAGCATGTGGAACTAAGTAGACTACTGCCTTAGACCTTAAGGTCATGTCAAACTACTGTTGACTCAGCAATTTTTAAGCAATTTTTTAAATCTAAAAAAAAAAGCTAATTTTGTAGTTTTCAGACGACAGAGGTAGACTTGATCTGTCATTTGCTCCTGGTTAGGAAGGAAATGCCATTATTAGGCCAATGGCAACAGGAGTTATTTGGCAAAGCTAAGAAAAGTTGTTCATATTTAACTATCTCTGCAGTCAGCAAAGATGCTCTTGAAGCTGATGGAAAATAAAGAAAAACAAAAACAAAGTATCAGGATATTCTGGCTATTGGGAATAGATGAATATTAAAATGCTCAGCAGGTAATCAGTATAACAAATCTTTTTCCTTTCTTCCCTTTGAAAAACTACTAAAATATTATTTTCCAGGTACCTTGTTCCAGAGCGGATGTCTTCAATAGCAAACAGCTCACTATGGTGGAAAAGAGAATGCTAATGAAATTTTTGACATTTTGTTTGGACTATGAACAACATCCCGAGGAATACCAAGGTAGTGCATTTCACTGAAATGTTGCACAGCCATGTGTTCATTCAGTTACCTGTAGTTTTAATAGTGCTCCTCTGTTTTCACCCTATTTACTTTTATCGATTCAGTTTCAAAGTATGTCTTAACCGTTTCCTGACCTTTTCACTTCGATATTAAATTCTGCTTCTCAAACTCCCACTCCTTTATTTTTCTCAATTTCACCCCCCCACCCCTTGTTTCCATAGTATATTGCTGCTGGTTTGCAAAATGTTGTTATAAAGTAACTATTTTTTACTGAAGTATTTGCTAATTTGATATGATATACATGTTTTTTTCTCTTTTGGATAGTGAATACATCTTATTTTTGATACCCTTAACAGATGTTGCTGTAAACCATGTACATGTACAATGAGTACTCATGTACAATGAGTCCGTCTTATACCTTTAAAAAAGGTGTTTTAATTCTATACTTGGAAGCAGTTCCTCTGGGCAGGCATAGAGTAATACCCCCTGCCCCCCCACCCCCCCACACTCTCTAGAGTTGCATGGAGGGGAGAAAGAAAACCAGATCTGAGTAGAGTTGAACCAGGAGCTGCAGGAATAGGTGGACAGTAGTCAAAGAAAAAGGAGTCGAGCCCAAGGAAATCTATGAAAATCAAGGCTATTTTGGATTGGATTTTGTGACTATTTGGAAGCTACTGAAGGTGTCAAAGGATGTAGTGATGTGCTCTCCAATCCTAGAATGAGAGAGTAGTTTGCCTGAGGCATTCTCTGCCCTCTAAAATTTAGGGTCTGAGTTAGAAAATACGTGGAAAATAAAATGGCAACACACTGAGGAGAGGAAGTTAAGACGTTACAAAGATTTCAGAGACTGAAGAATCCAGGTGCCTTAATAGATGACAGAAAATGTAAAATGGCTTTGCTTTTGAGCAAAGGATGTATTTGAGTACATTAGTTATTGTAAGTGAATTTGGAGTTGCTTTGGCTGAATGTGACCGTTGGATTGGATGGCTGAAATAATAGCAGGCAAGATGCCAAGCACGTGTCAGAAAAGAGAATTGGTCAATATAGATAATGAAATGATAAAACTAGCAGAGGGAAGTATGTGACGGACTAGTGATGAACTCTGAGAGATCCTGAAGGTAAAAACTCATTAGGCCAAAGTGCTTTATAGATTACAGGCAATTTCAGGTTTGCTGCTGGTGGAAGAAATAGAGGTACTCAGAGAAAGAATATAAGGTGGTATTTAGAAAATTTATTAGGTACCAAAAAAGAGACACCACATCAATTTTAGATGCAATTCATTGATTCATATACTAGCATGACAGTAGATTTATTTTACTTCCAGAGATAGTTACACAGACTTTGTTACCAGATTTAAAGCCACCCTTGAAATAATTAAATATATTTTTAGTTAAGTTTAACTAATTGAAATTTTTCAGAACTTTAAAGCTGCTCCTCTTGAGACCATTATATTCATTTGGGAGGGCAGATTTCTAATGGGGAGTGCATGGCAGTGAATTTTTTCAAAAGCTTTTTCTCTAAAATGTAATATTATATAGAAAGCCTAAAATGGAGAAAGGCTGAGCTACCTTTTTTATAAAGACAATACAATAAAAGAAAATGTAGTGTATTTTATGATTTGCTGCATGGCTGTACATAGGTAGTAAAATATATTTGTAATAAAACAGTGGCTGAAGTTCAGATAGAAAATATACTTTTGTAATATTTGTCATTGCAGTATAGGAAATGTCTGAATTATAGTCCTGAGTTTTGAAATGACCAGAATAAGCCTAAGAAAAGAGACTTCTTAATTATATAGAATGACATGAGTAGCTGAAATACAGCAGTTGCCATTTAAATGAAAAAGAAAAATTTATTAACCATGGTAATTAAATTTAACACAATATTTGAATTTTCTTTAAGTATGTGAAGTGTTGCAGACATGCAATATCTGCATTGAGAGAGCTTCTTAAGGATTTATGTATCTACAAGTGCATCAACAATAATATTAAAAAAAGGAAGGGAAATCCTAATCATCTGCTCTTCATTCCCTGGTACATCCCATCTCCACTCAGTTGTTGTTTTTTTATTAATAATAAGTCAGCCATTTACAATACAGACGCCCCCCAACTTACGCAATCATTCTGTTCCGGAAAGCCTTTCATTTCTCGAATTTTGTGTGAGTCAGAAATGTATACCCGTACAGTATGCAAAAATTTCCGCAACTCGAAAATCCCGTTTCTGGCTTGTGGAACTTTTTCCGTAAGTGCGAATTTACATACACCTGGGGAGAGTCTGTATATTCCAAGTGTTCAGCATTCAGGATGCTGTTCTAAGAGCTTGTATGCTTTAACTACACCCATATAATTAAAATGTTACAACATACGTGTCTCCCAAGTGATGCAACCTGTTTCAAGATGCCTCATCCCACTTGAACTTATCCTTTTCCCTTCTGGGAGTAAGCTATACTAGTATAAAGGCACCTTTATGCTGATATAACTGTCCACACTAGGGGATGTCACTATTTTGGTAGAAAATTGCATCCCTAATAGAAATAGCTAAATTGTACAAAAATTATATTTAGATCAGGCCTAACTCACTGAATAGATGAAAACATTTTTAGATGTGTCACTACTACTCTGTTCTCCTAAAACCTGCCAGACTACTGGAGTCTCTTCACAGGCAGTGGATTTCTGTCATTCTTAAAAGTAAATTTTTTGAGATTCTTTTTTTAATTCAAAGTCAAGGCTGACCGTCCATTTTTAACTTCTGTCTCTTTGGCTTACCCATTTCCAATTAGACACATTGAAAAATTAAGTTGTCATTACTAAACTGTAATATTTTCTTTTGTGTTCACCTTTAAAAGAAACATTCTTACATTTAAATATTTTTAATTGGAATTCTAATGGGGAAAAATTGCCGTGTTAAATTGCATCCTTTACTTGAATTCTATTTTTTTTTTTTCTGTAACAGATTACAAGGAACGTAAATTTTCAGAATACTTGAAAACCCAGAAATTAACATCTAACTTGCAGCACTTTATTCTGCATTCTATTTCAATGGTGTCGGAGGCTGACAGTGGCACCATAGATGGGCTGAAGGCAACAAAGCACTTTCTTCAGTGTCTTGGCCGCTATGGCAATACACCCTTTTTGTTTCCTTTGTATGGTCAAGGAGAGATCCCACAATGCTTCTGCAGGTAAGCAGGACTTTTTATATTTTTTTTAATAGTAAGTGGAAATATTTGATAACCTTATGCTAACACATTTCTGTAGACTTGTAATAACATCACTTTTGTTTGGCTTGTATTTTTGTAGATTAGAAAATTTTCAACTCGTTCTTACAGTTTTTAGAAAAGAGATTGCTTTTAGAGCAGTGTAGCATTCAACTGGCCATTTCAGTGTGACTGTTTAGAAGAAGGGGGTAAAAGTTCATCTGTTTTAATTTTAAAAAGCAGAAATTTTAAGATTCTGTTAACTTAAATAATATGGCATAAATTTAACGATGACTGACTATAAGTAGAACTTTTTGACTGGCTATCAATGATGGGCAGTCATGGCAATAATACATTGCTACATTGTAAATGTGCTACATTACCTTTTCAGAACAGTATTAAGTCACTTAAAACACTGCCTTCCTAAAAGGGATCCCATTGCACTTGTTGGTAGTGTGACGGGTTCGGTCACAGAGACCCCCTTGGGACTGTCACCTGATGTGCTGAAATTACCTCTGAGCCTGTTTTGCCTACCAGTTTTGGACTCCTGAACCCTGTCTTGTTGAACTAGACATGTTAGCCTGCTGCAACACAGACCCAGAGTCTAGTCCACGCTTCCAAAGCTGCAGTCTTAACTGCAAACAGCTCAGCAGGTTACCTGTCTACAACACCCAAATATCCAGTTCCCAATGGGATCCAAACCCCAAATAAATCTGTTTGACTCTGTAGAAAGCTTATACATAAATTGTCTGCCCTCTATAATACTGATAGAGAGAAATGCACAGCTGTTTACTCCCACAGTTATTTATCACTTACTCTGGGTTTATTAATAAACAAAAGTGATTTTATTAAGTATGAAAAGTAGGATTTAAGTGATTTCAAGGAATAACAGCCAGAACAGAGTAAGTCACAAAACAAAATAAAACCAAACACGCAAGTCTAAGCCTAATACATTAAGAAACTGATTACAGGTAATATCTCACCCTCAAAGATGTTCCAATAAGCTTCTTTCACAGATTAGAGTCCTTCCTAGTCTGGGCCCAGTCCTTTCCTCTGGTACAGTCCTTGTTCCAGCAGATATCTTAGGTCGTAAGCAGGGTTTTTTTCTTGACTGGCCGCCTTCACCCCCGCCCCCCACGCCCATAACTTTGGCACAAGACGGGAATCTTTTGTCTGTGCTTGTCCCCACCCCCGCCTCATCAATGGAAAAGTACAAGGATTAGGATGGATTCCAGTATCAAGTGACAGTTTTCTGAGTCCTGATACTACATTGTTCACAGAATGTACAAGTACTGCAGTTCTGGGTTCTTACTTCAAAAATACTCATACTTCTGTACTACACCCAGTCCCTGAAAATAATTAAGATAAGGAGAGGCATTGATTCTAAAATAAAAACTTGTTGATCATACTTCTCTGACAATACACAGCAGTCCTCTTGTTCTAGTAACATTGCTGGGGCCATGACAGTGACACTCATTTCCTCAGCTCCAAAGTCTGGCTAATAGGATGGTTAATCATCTTACTATGTCAGGGTTCCCTCCCCACTCTGAACTCTGGGGTACATATATGGGGACTCGCATGAAAGACCCCCTAAGTTTATTTCTACCAGCTTAGGTTAAAAACTTCCCCAAGGCACAAATCCTTCCTTGCCCTTGGATGGTACTGCTGCCACCACCAAGTGAGTTAGCCAAAGATTCAGGAAAATGACCACTTGGAGTTCCTGGTTCCCCAAAATATCCCCCCAAACCCCTTCACCCCCTTTCCTGGGGAGGCTTGAGAATAATATGCCAACCAAATAGGTAAACAAGGTGAGCACAGACCAGACCCTGGGGTTTTTAGGACACTAAAAACCAATCAGGTTCTTAAAAGCAGAACTTTATTATAAAGGAAGAAAGTAAAATAAGCACCTCTGTAAAATCAGGATGGAAGGTAATTTTACAGGGTAATAAGATTTAAAACACAGAGGATTCCCCTCTAGGCAAAACTTCAAAGTTACAAAAAACAGGAATAAACCTCCCTCTTAGCATAGGGAAAATTCACAAGCTAAAACAAAAAATAATCGAACGCATTTCCTTGCTATTGCTTACAATTTCTGTAATTTTAGATGTATTATTTCAGTAGAAGCTGGATTACTTGCTTGGTCTCTCTTTGTCTCGAGAGGGAATGCACAAAAAGCACAGACAAAACCTTGCCCCCCTCATCCCCTGATTTTGAAAGTATCTTTTCCCCATTGGTCCTTCTGGTCAGGTGCCAACTAGGTTAATGGAATTGATTAACCCCTTACAGGTAAGTGATTCTGTACCTCTGGCCAGGAGGGATTTGATATCACTGCATAAATAAAGGTTGTTACCCTTCCCTTTATATGTATGACACTAGAGTACGTGTTTCTAGAGGGGCCAGGGAGTCAGACTAGAGCAAAGGCTCTTAAGCAAAGTAAACTGTCATGGGATAAGAGGGAAGGTCCTCTCATGGATTGGTAACTGTTTAAAAGATGGGAAACAAAGGGTAGGAATAAATGGCCAGTTTTCAGAATGGAGAGAGGAAAATAGTTGTGTCCCCCAGGTGTGGTAAATAGTGCTGTCTGTTCTGGGCCTAGTCAGATTCAATTTATTCATAAATGATCTGGAAAAAGGGGTTAAACAGTGAGGTGGCAAGATTTGCAGACTCAAAAATTCTGAAGTCTTAGGCAGACTGCAAAGAGCTACAAACGGATCTCTCAAAACTGGGTGACTGGGCAACAAAATGGCAGATGAAATTCAATGTTGATAAATGTAAAATAATGCACATTGGAAAACATAATCCCAATTATAAATCTAAAATGATGGGGCCTAAATAGGCTGTTACCACGCAAGAAAGATCTTGGAATCATTGTGGATAGTTCTTGGAACTATCCACAATGTGCAGCAGCAGTTAAAAAAGAAAGAGAACAGAATATTGGGAATCATCAAGAAAGGGATAGATAATAAGACTGAAAATATCGTATTGCTTCTATATAAATCCATGGGACACCCATATCTTGAATACGGTGTGTAGATGTTGTCACCCCATCTCAAAAAAGATGAATTAGAATTGGAAAATGTTCAGAAAAGGGCAACAGAAATGATACGGGGTTTGGAGCGGCTTCCATATGAGGAAAGATTAATAAGACTGAGACTTTCCAGCTTAGAAAAGAGACAACTACGGTGGGATAGGATAGATCTATAAAAGCATGACTGTTGCGGAGAAAGTAAATAAGGAAGTGTTGTTATTTGCTCCTTCTCATAACACAAGAAGTAGGGGTCACACAACGCACAGTCAGTCTGTGAAACTCCTTGCCAGAGGATGTTGTGAAGGCCAAGACTAAAAAAAGAACTAGATAAGCTCCCGTAGGATAGGTCCATCAATGGCTGTTAGCCTGGATGAGCAGGGATGGTGTCCCTAGCCTCTCTTTGCCAGAAGCTGGGAATGGGTTACAGGGGATGGATCATCTGGTGATTACCTGTTCTGTTCATTTCCTCTGGGGCACCTGGCATTGACCACTCTTGGAAGACAGGATACTGGGCCAGATGGACCTTTTGGTCTGACCCAGTATGGCCGTTATGTTCTTAAATGGGCACCACTGAGCACCAGATTACTCCCTCCCCCTGATAGTTCAGATAGCCTTTGGAAGCATGACATTATAGAGGAATCTCCTCTTACATGGCTGGTAAGTCACTTTCTCACCCACCCTTTGCAGGTGCTAACTTGTGCACTTGAAGGAAAAATTATGTGTATTGTAATTATTAGTATAGGACCAACAGGATGCTTTGATCTGTGATGGTATCTGAGAGTGGGTTTTCTATAAATGTCGTTACAAGGTCTGATGTGGGGGGTTGTTTAGACTGCAGTGAGTGTGGTCATTTTTACATGTGCTTTGCCATTGTTTCCTTTGTGTGTTCAATAATCACTTTCCTCCTTTCTAATCTCAACAATGGACTCTTAATTTCTCTTCTCTGATAAGAGGATTCCAGCTTTTAGGCCACTCGCAGCTGGAAGGGTCATCCTAGCAGCATAGGGTCCAAATTTGGCTGTCTAGAGGGTGGACATGATCTCTCAGTACCACAGTGGTGGGGGTATAGGGAGGTGTATTCTCTCTGAATATACATTGCCACAACCATTGCTTTGAATTGAAGGGCCCTCTTCTCTTAGAGAAAGAACATGGTGGTAAAATGTGAAAACCCTGTGGATTTGCCTTGACAGGTGGTTAAATGCATGGACAAAAAGGCAGCAGCCATTACAGGCAAAACGGTGTACTTCTTTACAGGTGCCAGGATAAACACTGAATATGAAAAATAAGTTCCATTGTACCATTTCTGGGTTGAGTTCCTCAGGAGCATGTCTGTATACTTTAGGAGTAACAGCCCTCTGCCTAATTTCTAAATTCTGATTTTGATTTCAATACAATGATTTGTGTCAGTAAAATTTTGTTTATGGGGCTTACTGTTGTCAGCTGTTTTTTTGCAATTTGTTTCTTTCATCAGATGTCTTGAGCACGTATCCAATTCTGAATTGCGGATGAGAATTCAGTAACTTAATGAATGCAATAGGCTTTTAGGCCTTTCTTAACAAAATGGCTTATTCTTAATTTCTGATAATCTTGGATGACAAAATACACAGTTCACCAACTTCTTAACTAAGCAAATATTTATGTATTTTAGACATTATGGCCCCCAATCCTATAGCTGCATCAGTGTGGGTGGATTGTTATGCTCACTTTACTTCAGCAGAACTTCACTTGGGCTGAGAGGTCTGTGCATGGGAATCAGACCGCGGTGATGGTGACTTCTCACCATTTAGCCACTCTAATACTCTGCTTACTAATCTGTCTCACTGTGATGTCTTCTGATATTCTAAATCACTAACCACCTTCAAGCAGGTGATATTTTATTTTCAAACAAACAGTGAGATAAATGTTTTCTTCATTTCCCATCAAAAGGTGGAATTTCCTCACTACAATTTCACTGGCACACGTTTACAGAAGACCTAAGGAGTTGCTGGCTCGATGGCCAGACAGGCAGTATTCTGTTTTACACCAGTGATAGGTTTAAAGGGACCGCATAGTCTTAAACACACTTCTCTCTGGAAAATTTTTATCTATCATTGTTAGTTAATATCCCTGGGACTATAAGAATTCTTCAGACTGGACAAACTCTTTGATTGTGCCCATGGTATTCCACTATTTTGGGTACTTTTATTTCAAGTAATGGTCAACATTTATAGTTAGAGAAAGGAGATTGTCTATGAGGCTTGAGACTAATTGCTTTATGTCAAATTGTGAGCGTATCCATTTTTAAAAAGATTTAAAGTACCACTGTAATAAAAATAAAAACCTGAAATCTTAACATTTCTTGTTTAAATGAATATTGAAACAATTTAGAAAGCAGTCACAGCTTCATTTTTTATATTAAATTAATTTTGACTGTTATAGATGACCTACCATGGGTATTGTCTTGCTAAAACTGAACAATATCTGAAGTATATAGTTCAGTCTGTATAGTAAAGTTGTAACTCTACTGCCTATACATCATATCCTACAGTTTTTATCACCAGGTTATCAGAATAAGGTGTCACCTGTTCTGTGATTTCTAACCACCGTTCTATATTCTGTTTTAATGTAAGCCTCTTAAGCATTTCTTGCAGCCAGCTACACTGTGTTCTCATCAAGGCTACTGTTATAAATGGCATACATGCATATTTATGTGAATGATTCAAAGACATTTGTAAGTCACATCCTTGCATTCTAAATGGATTCTGCATAAACAGTACAACACTTTATAAGTACTGAAGACATTTGAGTGAATAAAAACAGCATTAATTCTTTATTGGTTTAAACAGGTATGTTTTAATAGAGAAAACTAAACTATTTTATGTCACTGTTACGAACCTTCCAGTATGCCAAGGTACAGATGTGAGATTTCTATCTCTATAAATTGGATTTGTGCTACAAGAAAGGTCATTGGAATTCACATTGTTCCATGCTTACAAGCAAAGGAACGTTTCCCAGCCTTTATTATAGCTTCTTTTGTTTTTAACATGTTGATATGAGACCAAAATCATTCTTCCTGTCTTCTGAGACAGTATCTGGAATTATGCTTGAACAAAAAAAAAAGATATCCCATACCTTGAAGAAAAGCCTCTCACACCTCTAGAATGGAGTTCTGTTTATATTCTTAACCAGTTGAATGTGAAGTATGTGCAATAAGAATAGGGAATTGATATGGAAAACTTCTCTATTAGCAAGACAGCACCAGCATGCTTTTGCCTACTTGTAACTCAGCTACCTTGGAAATACAATACGTAAAGTAATGCAGCACTTCAGCATCTTCTGGGAAACAGAGAGAGAGTGCCAAGATTGCAATCAACATGCAGCACAAATTATTCTTGCACTACACTATATAAGGCACTAGTGATTGAGCGTTCAGAATATTTAGTATAATTTTGATCTTTGCATTGTAGGGAAACCATTAAAGGACAACCAAAATGTTTCCTGGGTTGGGAGGTTTAACTTGCAAGAAAGCTTGACTTGGCCAATACAGTAACTTGGTTATGGGAGATTTTCATGGTCATCTTAAAATCCAGAATGTATGTTAATTAGCCGTTTGGTGTAGTAGCTCATTTATGAACCAGAGAACATGATTTAGAGGTGAGGGGCTAGTTTGCAATTGAATCAGGCAGAATTTCTTTACATACAGTTGTTGAAATATTAAACTGCGAAGGCAGCAATAGAAGGAAGGAGGCT
This sequence comes from Lepidochelys kempii, assembly GCF_965140285.1. Taxonomy (NCBI): domain Eukaryota; kingdom Metazoa; phylum Chordata; order Testudines; family Cheloniidae; genus Lepidochelys; species Lepidochelys kempii. The sequence continues at coordinate 73,620,621 of NC_136388.1, forward strand.
TAAATTGATTTGATAGAGATGGACACTTTATTTTGAGAAGACAAGGATTGGAAAGCACATCTAACTATATTATAAAGAGAGGAGTGAGGTATGCATTGATTCCTAGGTTTTTAGAAGAATGTCCTGATGAGTCATTTTTACTTACTTTGGCCTTTCATGTTCCCCAGTAATTTACTGTTTTCTATTTCAGACATTTTTGAAAGACATGAGATTTGGCTCAGAGCAACAATTTGCTCAAGACTTCTATTCTAGCTTGTCTGCCTCCCTTTAACCCCAAATTTTTCAGAAATAATCGTCTATAACCCCTGCTTGAAGTAGTTTCCATCATATACAGGGTTTACAGTTTGGTTCAATGGCTCTGAGTACTCCCACAATACAAATTGTTCCAGCACCCTTGACTATAACTGATATAAAAGCGAGCAACTCTGAAATGTGTTCTTTCACGGAAAGCTTCTATTCTATACTTACAGGATGGAAGTGAGTGAGTTTACAATACTTACAAGATAATGAGGAAAATTACCTAGAGAAACACCCAATGTAGGAATAGCATTGTATTGTTTCATGCTAACTTTATTAAAATATTGTGTACTTCTATGCCTGTTACGTTCATATATTAGCACCCATTACCAAAGTATCTGAGCACCTTCCAAGAGGAAAAAATGGTGACACTTTTCCTGACCACAAAAGCCAGGTTGAGCTTTTAAATTATTATTGAAAATAGAAGAGTGAGATTGTTGGAGTGCAAAAAGTACCATTGCTAGAAAGCTTAGGCAAGAGGTATGTTTTGCATTCCGTCTGAATGCAGTGGAGTCTATTGATGATTTTTTATTACTTCTGGTGGTGACTTCTACAGTCTCTGTTTCCTGTTAAGGTTTTGTGACTCTCTGTTGGTTGACCTATTTGGAACAAAGCTGTCATGGGAGGTTGTGGAGAGAGAGACTTTTTCAGGTAGCCTGGAGGAATTCCGTGCAGGGCTTTTAAAATTGAGGAAGACCCCTATTTTCAATGGGGAACATGTACAAAAAGCAGTAATTTAGAGTGATTTGTTCCCCATGAGCTGTGTTGATAAGCAAGTGGGCTCTTGCATTTTGAAATAACGAATACTGTTTCAAGACATAAGACTTCATTTTGTAGATATAGAGAACTGATAAAAAGAAAAGGAGTACTTGTGGCACCTTAGAGACTAACCAATTTATTTGAGCATAAGCTTTCGTGAGCTACAGCTCACTTCATCGGATGCATACTGTGGAAAATACAGAAGATGCTTTTATACATACAAACCATGAAAAAATGGGTGTTTACCACTACAAAAGGTTTTCTCTCCTCCCACCCCACTCTCCTGTTGGTAATAGCTTATCTAAAGTGATCACTCTCCTTACAATGTGTATGATAATCAAGGTGGGCCATTTCCAGCACAAATCCAGGGTTTAACAAGAATGTCTGAGGAAGGGGGGGGAGGAAAAAACAAGGGGAAACAGGTTACCTTGCATAATGACTTAGCCACTCCCAGTCTCTATTCAAGCCTAAGTTAATTGTATCCAATTTGCAAATGAATTCCAATTCAACAGTCTCTTGCTGGAGTCTGGTTTTGAAGTTTTTCTGTTGTAATATCGCAACTTTCATGTCTGTAATCGCGCGTCCAGAGAGATTGAAGTGTTCGCCGACTGGTTTATGAATGTTTATAATTCTTGACATCTGATTTGTGTCCATTTATTCTTTTATGTAGAGACTGTCCAGTTTGCCCAGTGTGCATGGCAGAGGGGCATTGCTGGCACATGATGGCATATATCACATTGGTAGATGTGCAGGTGAACGAGCCTCTGATAGTGTGGCTGATGTTATTAGGCCCTGTGATGGTGTCCCCTGAATAGATACGTGGACGCAGTTGGCAACGGGCTTTGTTGCAAGGATAGGTTCCTGGGTTAGTGGTTCTGTTGTGTGGTATGTGGTTGCTGGTGAGTATTTGCTTCAGGTTGGGGGGCTGTCTGTAAGCAAGGACTGGCCTGTCTCCCAAGATTTGTGAGTGTTGGGTCATCCTTCAGGATAGGTTGTAGATCCTTAATAATGCGTTGGAGGGGTTTTAGTTGGGGGCTGAAGGTGACGGCTAGTGGCGTTCTGTTATTTTCTTTGTTAGGCCTGTCCTGTAGTAGGTGACTTCTGGGAACTCTTCTGGCTCTATCAATCTGTTTCTTCACTTCCGGAGGTGGGTATTGTAGTTGTAAGAATGCTTGATAGAGATCTTGTAGGCGTTTGTCTCTGTCTGAGGGGTTGGAGCAAATGCGGTTGTATCGCAGAGCTTGGCTGTAGACAATGGATCGTGTGGGTGGTCAGGGTGAAAGCTGGAGGCATGTAGGTAGGAATAGCGGTCAGTAGGTTTCCGGTATAGGGTGGTGGTTATGTGACCATTGCTTATTAGCACTGTAGTGTGCAGGAAGTGGATCTCTTGTGTGAACTGGACCAGGCTGAGGTTGATGGTGGGATGGAAATTGTTGAAATCATGGTGGAATTCCTCAAGGGCTTCTTTTCCATGGGTCCAGATGATGAAGATGTCATCAATATAGCGCAAGTAGAGTAGGGGCATTAGGGGACAAGAGCTGAGGAAGCGTTCTAAGTCAGCCATAAATATGTTGGCATACTGTGGGATCATGCGGGTACCCATAGCAGTGCCGCTGATTTGAAGGTATACATTGTCCCCAAATGTAAAATAGTTATGGGTAAGGACAAAGTCACAAAGTTCAGCCACCAGGTTAGCCGTGACATTATCGGGGATAGTGTTCTTGACGGCTTGTAGTCCATCTTTGTGTGGAATGTTGGTGTAGAGGGCTTCTACATCCCATAGTGGCCAGGATGGTGTTATCAGGAAGATCACCGATGGATTGTAGTTTCCTCAGGAAGTCAGTGGTGTCTCGAAGGTAGCTGGGAGTGCTGGTAGCGTAGGGCCTGAGGAGGGAGTCTACAAAGCCAGACAATCCTGCTGTCAGGGTGCCAATGCCTGAGATGATGGGGCGCCCAGGATTTCCAGGTTTATGGATCTTGGGTAGTAGATAGAATATCCCAGGTCGAGGTTCTAGGGGTGTGTCTGTGCGGATTTGATCTTGTGCTTTTTCAGGGAGTTTCTTGAGCAAATGATGTAGTTCCTTTTGGTAACCCTCAGTGGGATCAGAGGGTAATGGCTTGTAGAAAGTGGTGATGGTTAAGCCTAAATGTTAAGAATAAATGGATCATTATGGCCAGATCCTGAGACCAGTGGGATTTGGGTGCAATTTTCTGGCCCAGCCCCTGACAGTAGTGAGTGTTTTTTTGCCATTAAGGCTATTTGCATTTCAGAGTGGAGTGTAGAGCTCCCCAAGGCTGTGGATTAAGGTAGATCTGCGGATAGATTACACTGGCTGAAGTTACTGTGGAGGAGGAGAGTTCTTTGAAGTGCTATCTTATTTCTACCAACATCAACTTAATCTTATCTGGGTTCATCTTCACCCATCTGTTTTTCATTCTGGCTCTGATCTCAGTTTGTCATTAGGATTCCTAGGGACCACCTGTATTTTCTCCTGGATCTCTTAACTAAAATTAGAGTCCGATCATGAAAATAATGATAGTAGCTGTTTCTCTTGTGATGAGGGAGAAGTTCTGATTAAGATGCATTGCCAAAATCTATATGCAGCCTGAGAATCTAGTCTAGGGTATAGACTATATATGGTTATATGGTTATATGGTTATATGGTTATATGGACTATATATGGTTTTGTAGGATGGATCTAGAAACTTCTTGTAAGAAACCAAAGGTTCAGAGATTGATAAGAGAAGTTGTGCTCTTGCATTTGAGACATCCATGTGACTTGTTCAAGCCTTCCAGGATGAGTCCAATAGTGTTGGTGTCATGTCTTCTGGAAAGCCTATATTTTTCCCAAGGTCTGTAGATTAGAACAATGCTTATGATTGATTTTGTCCGAGAACTTTTGGATTCGTCCCAAGACTTGCAACGAATTTGATGTTGTCTTTTTTTTTTTTTAAATTTGTAGCTGTAAAGGAATAGAATAACTGCCTTGACTCCAGATTTGAGCAACTTGCATAGTTTTTGTGTAAATTTTGCAAGCATAAAAGTTGGCATGTTAATAAAATATGGAAAATTAAGACATGTTAACTTAACATGGTGTCAGATACGTGGGAAGATAGCATTGAGCTTTGTGAAATTAGCTATGGAGTATATCTGTGAAAACAGGACAGCTGATTTTATCAGATAATGGGATATGTTATCCATATCTATGATCTGAGTTGAGTCCTAAATTTTAAAATGTTTAATTTGCATATTTGTATAGATTTGTATCAATTTTTGAGAGAACTTCATTTTTTTTTACCTGAAAATTCATCTTGGAAGTACTGTAAATATGAATCAAGTCAATTCTTAGGCACATTTTCTTTAAGTTCTAAATCTGAACAATACTTATCTTGCTCCCCTTTTCTGAACTTTTTACTTGCATTTAATTTAAATAATGGGGCTCTCGACATAGCAATTTAAAAAAAAGACATATTTTTCTTTAGTTACAGTTCATATTGGCATAGGGATGCAAAATGGGTAAGTGTAGTTAGCATGATTGTTTGTATGATCTGTTTGTTTTTCCCTTGAGGAGAGAGTCTTCCTTGGAATAAACATTAGTGAGGTGAGATAATCCATCATTTTGAGGCCTGTTCTCTTTTGATGGATGGATAGATTGGTAAAGTAACTCAATAATCCCCGTTTTTTTCAGGTTATTCACAGATCGGTGAGCATGGTCGTTAATAAAGCTATGAAATGCTTTTTTGTGTCCTTGCCCACATTATTTCTCAGGTTTGGACAGGAGGAGAACTTTTAATTTGGAAATAACCTTTATGTTGAAACATACATCCTAAGTACAGTATATGAAGACCTTTGTGAATAATAGTATCCCTCTTAGAAGTGAACTCTCTTCACAAACTGTGCTATTTGTATGTCTGTTTAAATAAGTTACTTGAAAGCACTGATGCTATTTAAGTAATTACTAACTACTTCACTGGCTGAATACTTGGTGTTCTTCAGCATACTAGAATATACAGTATGGAATCCTGCTTTGGGTGGTTATAAGGATGTTGTCAAGGGGTTTAGGCTAAAAGTGTATAGATTTAGTAACCCAATAGAAATGTTTTCAATAAAAGCAAGCAGTTTATTGCACTGAGAGAGGATTTAAATATTTCCCTACAGTATGGGAAACACCAATAGCATTTCTACTGCATGACACGCAGAGTGAAACAGACAATAGTAATAGTTATAGTTTCACCACTCTGAATACAAATAATGAACCTGAAATGCAAAAAGTACAATTTATTTAATAATTAAGGCTGTCTTGTATTAACAGTGCTATCTTGTTTTTAAAATATTACTTTTATCTTGTCAGCACCTCTTCAAGGACCCTATTCAGTACCATTGCAAAACTCCCATTTCCATTGGAGTGATTAATAGGGCTCTAAAATAGTATTAGCAAAGACTAAGAGCTTGTCCACAAGGGGACACTCATGCAAGCTCCTTTTGAGGGCAGAACTGCTTGCAGGTTTGAGGCCTAAGGGTCAAATCCTGGAAAAGGATTCTCCATTATGAGGTCAACATCAATCTATCTGTGCATAGAAGTTAATCTTGTGATTACTACCAAATGTTGAAATATTCAATTAAACATGATAAAAATATACTAGGTTGCACACTTTGCTTCTGTAGGCTGAGTTCATTGCATCCATCAGGAGCTCCTTGCATCCCTTCTGTCCCCCTCTTGTTCAGGGACTCCCTGCAACTCCACACTACTTCCCTCATGCGAGGGCCTTCTTGTTTATTCTTCTTTCCCTCCTCCTCCCCTGAACTAGGGTCCCTGTTCTCTCCACCATGCCAGGGGCTCTGTGTGTCTCCTTTTCCTTCCCACTGGGATTAGAAGGGATTGTTGGATGGCGACTGATCCCTCTCGCACGCAATTGAGGAGGGAGGGTGGCAGGAGGGAGGATAGAATCGGTGAAGCCGCCTTCTCTCTCTGGCTGCTTCTGTTAGTTGAGCATCTGCATCATGAGTGTTAGGTGGTTCCTGACAAGGACAATAGTTATTTCTATACAGTGTGTCAATATGTTAAACTCTATTGGGAGGCTAGATGGACATGAGATAAAGCTGTTATGTTAGTAGTCATTAATAGTGCTATCAACTACTGTAGTGGTTTTATCAGAGTCAGTTGTAGGGGTTCTTGGAGCTGGGTTTAGTAAAGTGCTGTCAGGGGCTCCAAGTGTCTCCCACTTTTACCTTCATGTTTTCTGATTTTTCCCGAAAATCTTACTTTTGAAGGTGTTTATTTTCATCTTTAATATGTTAATATAGCCCATAATGAAAATGGGGCATGTAGTTAGAGAGGAATACAGACCTCCATATTTCCCCTCTTTTTAATTTCTAATTTAAACACAGTTTTACCTCTTCCATGTTTGTCATAGTGAAAATAGTGTATATCATTGTTTTAGTCCTTGTAACTTAATAAAAATGCAACCTATTTTTTGTTACATTGATTCTCTTTTAAGGACAAAGTGGGGAGAATGCATCCATATTTTTGCCACTCTGTTTTAAAATGCTTTACAGAATACTTTTCTTTACTCCATATTTGTTTCTCCTGACTTCAAAGGATAAAGGAAAATGGAAGATAATATTCACCTCCTCTTGAGGCTAACCTTGTTTAAACCAGCATTGCATTCATTCCTTGTTCCAGGGTTTATTAAACCTCAAGAGTTAGAATAATGTGTCCAGACAAACGCACAAGCTACAGAGAGTGGGCCAAATGCATCCCTGTTGGAAGAAGGTATGATGCTTTGGGGTTTTGTCACTGTCTGCCCTGCAATCCTGGGTGCTTCTGTGCTGTGCTGCTTTGGCTCAGAGCCCTGATACCATCAGCCTGCTCACAGCGCAGAGGCCTCATCTTGGCTTCCACCAGCCAAGTTACTCTTTGAAGAGTGACACCAACACCCTTTCCAGTTCCGAGTCTCCAAAACAGTCTCTCACGCAGCATGCAGTTCCTCTCATAGGATACTCTCAGAAATTAAGTTCACTGCCTCCAAAGAGACAGAGTACGCACCAGCCTGTTGTTTTAGTTGAGGACTTCATCCTTCAGTTTAATACACAGCATGGTTTTATACTAAAACAGGAATAAGCTTAGTGGTGTGGTGGTCTTCACAGAGAGAATTGTTCGCTGAAAAAATTGATTTTATTATTATTATTAACAGATATTTAAGTGACAGAACAGAAGACACATTGTTACAAGTAAAACAAAACATGCTTTCTAGTGACTAAAACGTAACTTCAGCAAGTTACCATCTTTGGGTTACATCTTCTCACCTGTAGTCAGTTCTAGCTGCTCTTGGTTTTCATGAGCTCAAAGGGCACTGCTCCCTGTTTGTCCCCCAGTTGGTGGATGCCAAAATGACTTGCTCTTTCTGCTTCTGTTTTCCAAAGTCTATTGTCTCTGTTTCAAGATCCAGGAAGGCTTCCGAGGGATGCAGGCTCCATCCCCTATTGTGATCATTAAGCAGTCTTCTGCCATGCTTATTTATAACTTTGTGTGCCTTGTATGTAGAAGTGCTTTTCATTGTCCTCTGAGGTATTACCTGGCTCAGTTTATGTTGAAGACACAGGTGAAACAACATTCCTTTGTCTAGGACAGGCTGGGCTCATGCATTGCTTGCAAAACACCTTTTTAGAACATATTTCTGGCACACATCTATAATTCTTTATACACTGCCCATACATACATTACACAATAATGTTAATGACCAGCTTTTTACTGGTTTGCATATGATACCTTACAAGACACCTTTTAGATACAGATTATGACAAGTGTATTGGGGCAATGCCTGAGTTATGATATGGTGCACCCTCTGTCAGTTGGCATTGAAGGACTCCCTGGGTCGCAAGGGTAACCTTGTTGAGTTTACTAGTTACATCTGCTTACAAAAGTACTACATTTGATCCAAATAGAATTTTCTGTTAGAGAAGAATTTGTGCAACTAAAGTAAATTTGTCACCTTTCTAACTATTGACAATATTATCCTGAAGCAGAATATGGAGGAGCTTGGGAAAGGTATATCAAGATGAGCAGAAGAGGCAAAGGAAAACCAAGAATAAATGCATTTCTTGTTGCATTTGGCTTTGCATTGTTTGGGAAAGATCTACTTTGTCATGACATTTTTCAGGGTTGTACCATTTTAAAGATAGAGATGCTGATTCGAAGAGATCTAAGAGCCAATATCCATTTTGATACAGAACGTAATGTATTATATTTGGGCATTGGAAGGATATCTTTTTTCCCATTAGCAAGCTTATTTTAAGCAACTTTTGCTTTGAAACTCTGCTTAATTTTCCTCCAGTTACAAAATGTTACATGTTATAGATATTAATATCTAAAATAATCATTCTCTAATTTGTTTCTGGTCTTTTCCCAAAACTCAGCCAAATGTGCTGTGTACTTCTAATCCGAGTTAGTCACCCTGTGCTTCGCACTGTGGAGTCCTCTGGAGAATTTTTAAATGTAGGTGTGTAAAGTGGCAGTCCAGACCCCCAAATGGCTAAAGAGCTGTTTTATGCCATTCCTTATTATAGGATAAATTCAGTTCTTATTCCTAAGTTATTTTAAGACTGAGTAGTTTTCATATTGGGGGCTGATAGACAGTTCTACAGCCAAGAAATCCAGTGTGTTCTCTAAACAACTGATTTTAGCCCAGTTCCAAAATTCTTTCTCTGGGGTGTTTGAGATGTGCTCAAAAGACCTTTCATGCTGCTGCAGAGTCTGTCATATTTAGTCACCTCTGCACCAAGTTTTGATTTACTGTGCAATTTATGGATGCAAATAAATTTCTGGTTTGAAGTAAAGCCTAGATTATTAGTATCCCTTTATACTTACACAAATGACAGAATACTTGCAATTTTTGTGACTTACTCCAAGTAGGTTTTTACCATAAGTTTTCAGAATCCTTTGTAACTTAAGTGTCCCATGTTTGTCTGAAAACTCTATTGTCTTCAGTACCTGAGTGAATTCCTCATAAATTCTATTGTAAAACAGTGAGGAAAATTAAGAAATCTTTCTCTTCTGCTTTTGCAGAGACTATTTCAAACACATTCTACCTGGAGATTAACCATAAAGGCCACTTGGAAATTAAAGCCAGTATAATGTGCAGTGCCTGTCTGCTAAGCAAGACAGAGCAGCAAGGGTATATTGCACAACTTCTTCACTTTCTCCATGGGCCACATACTGAGACCAGGGTCCTCTATTTAACATGCAAAGCTTCCAAATGGTCTGGACCCCAGCTTTCAGAGAGACTTACTATATGCCTAAACAGCAGCTGTGGTAAAACAGAACACATAATTTGAACAATCTCCAGGACATACCTCACAGGTATGGGGCAGAGCTAGTGGAGTATTCAGAGCTATGGAACAAGCTTCTGTCATCGTATTTTTCTGAGCCTGAGTTTTATCACTTTCAGGGATCCTGAAACACACATCTTTCTCTGTCCTTTAGATGGTTTTAGTCCTAGGATGTCACATTTATTCTGTGCCTTCTGATAAACAGTTCAGGAGGAAGACATACAGAGTTAGGCCTATGGTAGGGGCAATCCTTAGGATAGATTTACACGAAAGCACCCTGATGGTAGTTTTCATAATTCATGTGGGTTAAGCATCAGTTTACTGAAGGGGAGACCTTATTTCCTTTTTGCAGTGAAGCTTGCTTCCCCGTGGATATCCCAGGCCTGTCCCTCCTTTTAATCTAGGAGGACCCCTCCTCCTTCCTTATCATTATTGCTCAGACATCCCTCTAGGAAACTAAAATAGCAACTCCTCTTGTATACATTTCAAAGTGATATTGTGAACTGTGATGCTAGTTTGTCAATTTTGTCTCTGACTTCCAAGAATTTGTGCTGAGATTCATACACTTGGAAAAAGAGATGACCCCACAATGAGTGTTTGTGCATACTGTAGAACTAGCAGTGTTTGTGTTACATTTGCACCTTACTTGTTACTGTTAAATGTACAGATGCAATGTTAATTTCCTACGTGCAACGTGTGTGTATTAGGCATATCAAATTATTTTAAATTTTGGGGGGGAAATATATTCTAAAATGTTTGTAATGAAGCATTCCTAATAGGTACATTTAAGTATAGAAAATTGTTACTGCAATGCCACCTTTTATATTAAATGACTATTTTAAAGGATAGTTATACATATTGATTTTTTTTATCTTTTGGGATTTATATTTTCAGCACTGTGTACTAATGGATGCAACTAATCGTTTTCCCCCTTAAGTCTTCTGAATTATCAGCCACGTTCTGCAGGAGTTACATTATACATTAATAATCTTACTAATATATTATTCAATTACCCTTGTGAACTAACAGTGTATGATGCTAAATACAGAGCTTATCATAAGTGTTTTCATTGTGTTACACAACTCTGCTGACTAAATGTTAGGTGTTGGGATAGCTCCTAAGATCCTACACTTGTGTGGAATTTATTGCAGGATTGGAGCCAAGGAATATGCCAAAATCCTATGAACTGGAAAACTTTATTTTTGATCATTAAAAGCAAAAGTTACATGGAATTTAAATAGTTCATGGCCATCCAAGTTTCGGAGTTAAACTGTTCAGTTTTGTTGCCAGAGTTTCATATTTATGCTGTTAAAATTGATGTCATTTTATTAAAATTTGGAAATGTTAAAAATTTTACATCATTCTTTACTAATCCTAGTAAATCCTAATGAAATGTTGCACTTTGGTGTAGATTGTGCCATCTGAGGATCTTAAACCACAAATATGAAATGCATTATTTTTATCCATGGGAGGTATGTTGGAATTATGCACATTTTATACTTGCGGAAACTGACGCACAGAGGTTGTCACAAAGGGGTCTGTGACAAAGCCAGACATAGCACCCAGTTGCCTTACCCCCAGGTTTGTGTTTTAACCATACCTGCTCCCAATTAAAATCAAGTGCACAGTACTATACCATATATTTTTACCTAAATAGCAGACTTGGTTTTATATAGAGGGGAGGAGTTATTTCTTAACCATTATAATCAGATTATAATAATACCCTTAGGATCCTGGGGAGGAATAGATGTAGTAATTTGCTCAGTGTTGCTTTTTGCTGGCTTACTTTGTCCCCCAGACATCCCTCCTTCTCCCCCCCGCCGCCGTGCAACTTGCACCCCTCTCCCCCTTTGCTATCTATTAAGCTTCTTCCTTGCCCTGTGTCCCTACTGTGAAAAAAAGTCCACCACAAACCAAAATGAGTGAAGAGGCTAATACTCTTCATCCAGTATCTTATTCTTCAGCACGGATTTCCTCCTGGCTCTTGGCCAGGATGTCCCTTTCACCTAGTCGCATCTGTATACCTCTGGCTTCCCACTCCTTGTTGATTCCATGGGAGAGTGAAAGGTCAAGAAGATAACTTGCAGTAGGAACATAGATGGATGAAGATAAGTGGATCCTGCATCACACTCTCCTGGAAATTAGCAGTCCTCCAGATGAGTATACCTTGACACTTGCTGGTTATGTAAGATTATACTTTAAATCTAAATATTGTCATTTTGCTACTTATGCTAATACACCAAGTTTTAGAGACAATCCTTGAAGACCTAGTTAAAATTTTACTGGCAAGACCAACATAATCCTTCAAAAATCAGAAAAACAATACAAATAGTTGACTCTGCCATTCATTTGCTTGCTATGTAGGTGATTGGTATCTTTGAATACCTTACCCTTCCCAATAATTCCCTTGACAAAAGAGAGAGTTACAGATGGTGTGATGGTCTTCCTAGAGAGAATTATTCACTGAAAGAGCAGATTTTTTTTAAAATGTCCAGGTGTCCTGTAAGCATACTAAAGTTTTCTTTTGTATACTAAAGTTTTCTGATGGAGACAATCTATTTATGGAGATATGGTCTTGTTTGAATTATGTTTGTGTTGGCTATAGCCTATTTTCCAGGGTTCTCTTAGAACATATAATACTATACTTCAGGAAATGTTGAAGTTCCAGGGACTCTGAGGAAACGAAGAATATAACATCAGATCCCGGACACAGCTTGCCCTGTGTGTAAAAAATAAATTAAAAGAGGATAATACGTTAATTCTGGGCTTTGGCATGTTTGTCTTAGATCTTTCTCCAAAGCTTTCCCTCTCATGGTCACGGAGTAGTCATCTTTAAGGAAGAGGGAAAAAATTGTGTACCCTGCTATAGGAAAAACTGTTAGGGCGAGGACTTTTCTTGTGTAATCACTACACACAAATTTTAGAAAATAAAAAAGACCATATACTATAAATGAAAGCTTTTCTGTGTGGTGAAGGATACATTGCAATCTTGTGTTGCATTTTTCTTAGTCGTTTACCTTCAGTTCATTTTGAAATTACATAAATCTGTAAATGTAAGTGTTGGTTTGATATTTCTATGTTGAAAATCAAGATGTCAGATGAAGAGCCCTTCTATTTTTTAAAAAATTAGGATCAGGGAGCATTACATCAAAGCAATATACTCCTCTTGTAGCAACAGATGCAGCAACCCTAAAGCCTATTTTCTTTCTTGTTACATTAGTGTTTAATTAAAGAAAACAGCTAGTTGGAGGCAGTTACTTTCTGTGAAATGTAATGAAGATTTATTTTGGAAGTGACCTTCACTGTATTAGCTGAAACAGTAATCAGTAGAATTAATAGAATAATCAAATTATATACAAACTCATAAATCATCATGAATATGCTGTCAAAAGTTCAGCTATTAATGGGTCCTATTGTTTTGCAGCTGTATTAAAAATTACGTCTGCTGATTCCTGCCTTGATAGGAACTGAAATGGCATTTAAAGGCTATGTATGATGGGGTCTACCAGGCCGAAAATTTTCACAACTGTTAATTTAGCTGTAATATGATTTGATGTCACCAGGGCAAAGTTGAAGTCGAGTACAGTGTTGGTGCTGTCTTTCAGCAAAACTTGAATTATTGGTGGAGGCAGTAGCCAGTTAATTAGAGTAATATCAGTTTAAACGTCTGTCGTTTAGGGTTAATGGTATCAAAGAGTTACCTTGTACTTCTAGTATAGTCAAATCATCTTGAATAGCGTATTGTATTAAGGTAATGTTGGCATGATGATTTTTACTTGAGTTTGTCATAAATTATTGGGACTTCATTTAGTTTAATTTAACTTCTGTATTTAAATAATATTGGACTGCTTCCAAATTCATATTTTTCATGCATGGCTATTTTAATAGGAATTCCAGTTCTTTGTACTTGTTTAATATGATACACACACAATTCCTTGCTATTTTCATTTTTTTTATTTGGCTTCCACCTGCATGCTTTGAAAACAGGTCATGTCCTTTTCCTCTGGGTAGCAGACTACTGTTGGAAATAAGAGCCATTCACACTTTTGTGCAGTCAAGCAGCACAATTCTGTCAAGCCATATTTAGAAAATAAGGTGCATTTATCAAAAAACACTTTACTCCTCAGGTTATGGTGGAAGTCAAAGAAAAAAATTATGTAATTTATTACAAAGAGAGCTTTATTTTAATTAAGTTAAAATGTAACTAATTTCAAAAATGAACCTTTATGAAAGAAATATTGTCAAGCTCCACCATGTAAAGCCCTAAAGTAAAACACATGCTTTACAGTGGTTAAAGGTCACTGGTTGCAATTTTACTGTTAAATAAAACTTGTGAGGGTTAATAACCCAGTGGTCTAGGTCCCTACAATCCTTCAGTCAATGTGTATCCGCTAAGTCAGCATACTTCCCAAACAGATATGGGGTACAAATTGTCTCTTCACCCAACTTACTCCCTCTGAGAATCAGATCCCTAAAAGGCCAGTGTTTTGTACTTTGGGCCCAGCACTAAGTAATGTTACTGATACCTGCCTGACTCCACTCTTTTTCCAATGTAAACCTGGATTTTGGGATGCTAGGGCTGGAATTCTTTCATTCTTCACTGTCAGACTCAGCCAACCAAGTTCAGGCAAAACAAGAATGACAAACTGCCCAGCTCAGTGATTAAACTCTATTGTCATTGAAAAGGCTCAGGTGTCCTCTTCTTTTTTTTATTTGAAACCTGTAAAGTGCACAGAGGCCCTGACAAAGTTCTTCCTATCTACATGGCAAGTGACTGCACAGCAAGCTGTGAATCTACATTTACAACATGACAGCTTGCCACGCAGTGACTTACGTTTCAGGAATTCCCAAGGAGGTACAACTCACAAGAGAGAACCTACCTTTTGAGGGGATGGATTTGTTCAGCCAGTACAGTGACAATGCTCTTCAGTCCCTTAAGAACTCAAAAGCTATCTTACGCTTCATGGGAGTCTGTATCCTTGCCCATTACTGCAAACTATACCACTACCAACCTAGGTGAAACCAGTCATAGCGCACTAGAAAGCCCAATTATCCTTCTAAGTAAAAAGCCATGCATATCAGGAGATGTCAGTGTGACAGTCTATACCTGGGGGGAGTGTACTGTAACCCCCATATTCCTCATTTTCATATAATCGTGATCTTACCCATAAAGCATGCCTTGTAAGGTATCGGGGAAAGGTTATGATCTGCTGAAAGTCATTTCTCTATCCATTTATGTGTATCATTAATGCATATAGAAAAGGAGTACTTGTGGCACCTTAGACTAACCAATTTATTTGAGCATAAGCTTTCGTGAGCTACAGCTCACTTCATCGGATGCATACTGTGGATGAAGTGAGCTGTAGCTCACGAAAGCTTATGCTCAAATAAATTGGTTAGTCTCTAAGGTGCCACAAGTACTCCTTTTCTTTTTGCGAATACAGACTAACACGGCTGTTACTCTGAAACCTGTCATTAATGCATATGAAGTTATGAGAATTGTGTTGTATGGTGGTCACTAAAACATGCTATAAGTTGGGGAATCAGCCAGATGGAACAGCAAGGAAAGTAACCAATGCCCAGGCCGGGTGTCAAACAAACCATCAACAGCCGTTGTCCAGCAAGGGAGCTACAATGCAATGACTCACCTGCATGAGGCCACACCAGGGGAATTGCTCAACCTTGCTTGGAGAGATTCTGCAATGCCCCCCAGACATGCCTAGACTTGTGCTCCCCAAGCACATGGACTGACTGAGCGCTGGTCTACACTAGGACTTTAGGTCGAATTTAGCAGCGTTAAATCGATTTAAACCTGCACCCGTTCACACAGTGAAGCCCTTTATTTCGACTTAAAGGGCTCTTAAAATCGATTTCCTTACTCCACCCCTGACAAGTGGATTAGCGCTTAAATCGACGTTCCCGGCTCGAATTTGGGGTACTGTGGACACAATTCGATGGTATTGGCCTCCGGGAGCTATCCCAGAGTGCTCCATTCTGACCGCTCTGGACAGCACTCTCAACTCAGATGCACTGGCCAGGTAGACAGGAAAAGAACCACAAACTTTTGAATCTCATTTCCTGTTTGGCCAGCGTGGCAAGCTGCAGGTGACCATGCAGAGCTCATCAGCACAGGTGACCATGATGGAGTCCCAGAATCGCAAAAGAGCTCCAGCATGGACCGAACGGGAGGTACGGGATCTGATCGCTGTTTGGGGAGAGGAATCCGTGCTATCAGAATTCTGTTCCAGTTTTCGAAATGCCAAAACCTTTGTGAAAATCTCCCAGGGCATGAAGGACAGAGGCCATAACAGGGACCCGAAGCAGTGCCGCGTGAAACTGAAGGAGCTGAGGCAAGCCTACCAGAGAGGCGAACAGCCGCTCTGGGTCAGAGCCCCAAACATGCCACTTCTATGATGAGCTGCATGCCATTTTAGGGGGTTCAGCCACCACTACCCCAGCCGTGTTGTTTGACTCCTTCAATGGAGATGGAGGCAATACGGAAGCAGGTTTTGGGGACGAAGAAGATGATGATGAGGAGGAGGTTGTAGATAGCTCACAGCAAGCAAGCGGAGAAACCGGTTTTCCCGACAGCCAGGAACTGTTTCTCACCCTAGACCTGGAGCCAGTACCCCCCGAACCCACCCAAGGCTGCCTCCTGGACCCAGCAGGTGGAGAAGGGACCTCTGGTGAGTGTACCTTTTAAAATGCTATACATGGTTTAAAAGCAAGCATGTGAAAGGATTACTTTGCCCTAGCATTTGCGGTTCTCCTAGATGTAGTCCTAAAGCCTTTGCAAAAGGTTTCTGGGAAGGGCAGCCTTATTTCGTCCTTCATGGTAGGACACTTTACCACTCCAGGCCAGTAACACGTACTCGGGAATCACTGTAGAACAAAGCATTGCAGTGTATGTTTGCTGGCATTCAACCAAAATCTGTTCTTTATCTCTCTGTTATCCTCAGGAGAGTGAGATATAATTCATGGTCACCTGGTTGAAATAGAGTGCTTTTCTTCAGGGGACACTCAGAGGAGCCCATTCCTGCTGGGCTGTTTGTCTGTGGCTAAACAGAAATGTTCCCCGCTGTTAGCCACAGGGAGCGGGGAAGGTTGAGGGGGTAGTCACGCGGTGGGAGGAGGCAAAATGCGACCTTGTAACGAAAGCACATGTGCTATGTATGTAATGTTAACAGCAAGGTTTACCCTGAAAGAGTGTAGCCACTGTTTTATAAAATGTGTCTTTTTAAATACCGCTGTCCCTTTTTTTTTCTCCACCAGCTGCATGTGTTTCAATGATCACAGGATCTTCTCCTTCCCAGAGGCTAGTGAAGCTTAGAAAGAAAAAAAAACGCACTTGCGATGAAATGTTCTCCGAGCTCATGCTGTCCTCCCACACTGACAGAGCACAGACGAATGCGTGGAGGCAAATAATGTCAGAGTGCAGGAAAGCACAAAATGACCGGGAGGAGAGGTGGCGGGCTGAAGAGAGTAAGTGGCGGGCTGAAGAGAGTAAGTGGCGGGCTGAAGACAGGGCTGAAGCTCAAATGTGGCGGCAGCGTGATGAGAGGAGGCAGGATTCAATGCTGAGGCTGCTGCAGGACCAAACCAGTATGCTCCAGTGTATGGTTGAGCTGCAGCAAAGGCAGCTGGAGCACAGACTGCCACTGCTGCCCCTCTGTAACCAACCGCCCTCCTCCCCAAGTTCCATAGCCTCCACACCCAGACGCCCAAGAACGCGGTGGGGGGGCCTCCGGCCAACCAGCCACTCCACCACAGAGGATTGCCCAAAAAAAAGAAGGCTGTCATTCAATAAATTTTAAAGTTGTAAACTTTTAAAGTGCTGTGCTTAAAGTGCTGTGTGGCATTTTCCTTCCCTCCTCCACCACCCCTCCTGGGATACCTTGGTAGTCATCTCCCTATTTGTGTGATGAATGAATAACGAATGCATGACTGTGAAGCAGCAATGACTTTATTGCCCCTGCAAGCGGTGATTAAAGGGAGGAGGGGAGGGTGGTTAGCTTACAGGGAAGTAGAGTGAACCAAGGGGCGGGGGGTTTCATCAAGGAGAAACAAACAGAACTTTCACAGCGTAGCCTGGCCAGTCATGAAACTGGTTTTCAAAGCTTCTCTGATGCGTACCGCGCCCTCCTGTGCTCTTCTAACCGCCCTGGTGTCTGGCTGCGCGTAACCAGCAGCTAGGCGATTTGCCTCAGCCTCCCACCCCGCCATAAACGTCTCCCCCTTACTCTCACAGATATTGTGGAGCACACAGCAAGCAGTAATAACAGTGGGAATATTGGTTTCACTGAGGTCTAAGCGAGTCAGTAAACTGCGCCAGCGCGCCTTTAAACGTCCAAATGCACATTCTACCACCATTCTGCACTTGCTCAGCCTGTAGTTGAACAGCTCCTGACTACTGTCCAGGCTGCCTGTGTACGGCTTCATGAGCCATGGCATTAAGGGGTAGGCTGGGTCCCCAAGGATACATATAGGCATTTCAACATCCCCAACAGTTATTTTCTGGTCTGGGAATAAAGTCCCTTCCTGCAGCTTTTGAAACAGACCAGAGTTCCTGAAGATGCGAGCATCATGCACCTTTCCCGGCCATCCCACGTTGATGTTGGTGAAACGTCCCTTGTGATCCACCAGAGCTTGCAGCACTATCGAAAAGTACCCCTTGCGGTTTATGTACTCGGCGGCTTGGTGCTCCGGTGCCAAGATAGGGATATGGGTTCCGTCTATAGCCCCACCACAGTTAGGGAATCCCATTGCAGCAATGACTATGTGCACTATGACCTGCACATTTCCCAGGGTCACTACCCTTGATATCAGCAGATCTTTGATTGCGTGAGCTACTTGCATAACAGCAGCCCCCACAGTAGATTTGCCCACTCCAAATTGATTCCCAACTGACCGGTAGCTGTCTGGCGTTGCAAGCTTCCACAGGGCTATCGCCACTCGCTTCTCAACTGTGAGGGCTGCTCTCATCCTGGTATTCATGCGCTTCAGGGCAGGGGAAAGCAAGTCACAAAGTTCCATGAAAGTGCCCTTACGCATGCGAAAGTTTCGCAGCCACTGGGGATCGTCCCAGACCCGCAACACTATGCGGTCCCACCAGTCTGTGCTTGTTTCCCGAGCCCAGAATCGGCGTTCCACAGCATGAACCTGCCCCATTAGCACCATGATGCATGCATTGTCAGGGCCCATGCTTTCAGAGAAATCTGTGTCCATGTCCTGATCACTCACGGGACCGCGCTGACATCGCCTCCTCGCCCGGTATCGCGTTGCCATGTTCTGGTGCTGCATATACTGCTGGATAATGCGTGTGGTGGTTAATGTGCTCCTAATTGCCAAAATGAGCTCAGCGGCATCCATGCTTGCCTTGGTATGGTGTCCGCACAGAAAAAAGGCGCGGAACGATTGTCTGCCGTTGCTCTGACGGAGGGAGGGGCGACTGACGACATGGCTTACAGGGTTGGCTTCAGGGAACTAAAATCAACAAAGGGTGTGCCTGTACATCAAGGAGTATTTCAGGCAGGACTGCACGGAGGGTTCCAATAAGAAATGGTGCACCTAAGTTATCGTTGTTATTGGAACAAGGAGGTTAGCCTGGCCTCTGATTGATACATGGCTAGATTTACCTCGCTGCACCTTCTCTGTGAGTGACTGCAGTGTGATCTAGACAGGGGAGGAGGCAAATGAGTACAAAACAAATCTGGTCTATTTCTTGTTCTGACCCACTCCATCTAACTTTTACATCTTTGGCTGGCAGCAGACGGTGCAGAAGGACTGCATGCCATCCACATCTCATGGCTGCTTGGCAGAAGATGGTACAGTACGACTGCTAGCCATCTTCATCTCTTGCCTGCCTGGCATAAGATGGTACAATACGACTGCTAGCAATCCTCATCTCTTGCCTGCCTGGCAGAAGATGGTACAGTACGACTGCTAGCAGTCCGTATCGCCTGCCCGCTCACCATAAGACGGTTCAATAGGACTGCAGGACTAAAGAGAATGACCTGGTCAAGTCACTCCAAATTTAGTCCCTGCGCCCATGTCTGCCCAGGCGCTCCCAGCCGACGTGGCCAGGAGCACCTCGGACACGACGAGGACGACTAGCAATCGTATTGCACCGTCTGCTGCCAGAAGGCAATGGGTTGCTGCTACTGTGCAGCAAAGCCGTACCGCGTCTGCCAGCACCCAGGAGACATAGGGTGACGGTTACCTGAGCTGGCTCCATGCTTGCTGTGGTATGGTGTCTGCACAGGTAACTCAGGAAAAAAGGCGCGAAATGATTGTCTGCCCTTGCTTTCATGGGGGGAGGGAGGGAACGGGGGCCTGACGATATGTACCCAGAACCACCCGCGACAATGTTTTAGCCCCATTAGGCATTGGGATCTCAACCCAGAATTCCAATGGGCAGCGGAGACTGCGGGAACTGTGGGATAGCTACCCACAGTGCAACGCTCCGGAAGTCGACGCTTGCCTCGGTACTGTGGAAGCGCTCCGCCGAGTTAATGCACTTAATGCACTTAGAGCATTTTCTGTGGGGACACACACACTCGAATATATAAAACCGATTTCTAAAAAACTGACTTCTATAAATTCGACCTAATTTCGTAGTGTAGACATACCCTAAGACATTGAGAAGAAAAGACTCCAACAGAGGAGATTGGCCCAGGTTTAAGGAAGAAACCTGTATATTAAGGACTGCAATATCCAGTGGAGTGAGAAAAACTGCTTAATCGAGATGTTGTCCAGTCTAATAGGGTTGAGAGTTTAGACTGCATGCTTATATTTTCTTTTCTTTTGGTAACCACTTTGACTTTTTGCCTATCACTTAATCACTTAAAATGTCTCCTTGTAGTTAATAAATTTGTTTGTTCTACTTGAAGCATGTCAGAGACTCCCCTTGGGATAACAAGCCTGGTACGTATCAATTTCTTTGTTAAATTGACAAACTCATATAAGCTTGCAGTGTCCAGAGGGCATGACTGGACACTACAAGACAGAGGTTCCTAGAGTTCTGTCTGGGACCAGAGATATTGGCTAGTGTCATTCAGTTGCACAATCCAAGGAGCAGCTTACGTGCCAGAGGCTATGTGAGAACAGCCCAGGAGTGGGGATTCTCACAGCAGAGCAGGGTAAGGCTGGCTCCCAGAGTCAAGGATCGGAGTGACCTAGCAGATCACTGGTCTGAATAACACAAGGGGAAAGTTAGTCAGTCAGTTATTGTCCTCCTCAGCGACTCACCCTGCATAAGGAGAGTGTCAGCAAATTTGACAGGACTGCCAGGAGTCCATTTAGAGCATGTAACCTTTGGGAATCCCCTTGCTCTTTTTCACCAAGTGTGGTCTATCATAACATCGGACAGGTGGGAGCTGGAAATCATCGCTCATGGCTATCCCCATCCTATTTCATCCTTTTACCCCCTACCCTCCTTTTCCCTCCTCTTCAGGGACCCTTCTCATGAGAGCCTACTGAAAATGGAAGTGGCCTTGTTGCTTTGTCTAGGAGCCACCAAGGAAGTACCACCTGAACACAGGGTAAGAGGCTTCTACTCTGTGTCCTTATTCCAAAGAAGAGAGGGTGGATTTGTCCTAGACCAGAGGATTCTGAACATATACATACGCTGTCTCAGATTCAGGGCAGTAATGCTTGCTTAGATCATACTATCTCTTTAAGCTTAAGACTGGTTCAAAGCTCTATAACTTACAGGATGCATACTTCCACAAAGATATCACTCAGCCCACAGCAAGTACTTAATATTCACAGTTGAGCCCAACAGATAGCTCAAACAACAGTACTGTGTACTACTATCCACTCCATCAAGAGTCTTCATAAAATGCCTCGCAGTGGTAGCAGTATATTCGAGGAGATGAGCTACTCATGTTTATCTGTCCCTGGACAATTGGCTAGTCAGAGGCAGGTCCTAGCAGGAGACCATGACAACCTCTCCTTATTCTCCCAACTAGGCCTTTTTGTGAACTACAAGAAAGTATCACATCTCATCACAGATGGTAGTTCAGAGGATTCGCTATTGCAATCAGCAAAAGCCTACTGGAGGACTGGTTTTAAATCCTGTAGTAGATACATGACAAGTCAAGTTCCAACAATGATGGTGCAAACTTACCTAGGACAACTAGGTCACATGTCAGTATGCATGTAGGTGACATCCTTTACCATACTTCTACGGCCTCCACAACTCTAGCTGAGGCTGGTGTACTCTTTGTCCAAACACCACATCTACAAGAAGGTCACAGTACTGTTTCATGTCCCGAGGGACCTAGGTTGCTGGATAGATCCTACGAATGGATGAAAAGGGGTTCAACTCTGTGCCCCTTCTCCAACAATGAATCTTCACAGATGCATCAGCAACAAGCTGGGGCCAAAACCATCTGCAGATGCAGGGGTTTTGGTCCCAGGTCTATTTGAAACTCCATGTAAACATCCTGGAATTCAGGGCCATAAGAGTGTCTTGTATGGCATTCCTACCTGTCCTGCAAAACTCCACAATGTAGATGTTGATGGACAACACCTCTGCAGTGCACTACATAAACAGGGAGGAGCTTGTTTATCACTCCTCTGCCAGGAAGCCATTAAGCTATGAACAGGAATACATCAACAGAGAAGAACCCAGCTGGCTTCATACCTTCCAGATGTTACCAGCTATCTAGCAGACTTCTTGAGCAGGCATGCAGTAACCAACCATGGTGCTCACTGCAGCAATCCACCATAGAGCCAATGTTCAATTCATGGAGGGATTCCCACAATAGCCCTTTTCACCACCAATGACTATGACAAATGTTTTCATTTTTGTTCCGCCTTCCTGCTATAGTGGGCTCAAGGCCTCCTGTGTGCCTTTCCACCTATTCCTCAAATACCCACAGTGATGGTCAAGGTCAGATGGAACAAGGGCACACTGATTCTCGTAGCTCCAGTTCTTGCCAACAGACTTATTGCAAATGTCCATTCACCCCCCCCATCCATCTCCCAGACGTAATATCTCAGAATCGTGTCAGATATTGCACCCACATCCACAGTCATTGCACCTGACTGCTAGGATGTTGGCTTTTTGAACAATACTGGCAGACTTCTCCTGACATACTGAGGTAATTCTTACACAGATCAGAAAGCCATCTGCAAGATCTACTCAAAATTGAAAAGGTTTGCCTTATGGGCTGCCTTAACATGATCTAGACCCAGTGGAGCTCACAGTACCCATGATCCTCAACTACATGCTGCCCTTGAGCATTCAACTCTCAGGGTCCAATTTATACCAGTATTGGCATGTCATACTGTGGTGAAATTGCATTTCTTATGCCTGACAGTATCCACTTCCTCGAAGGCTTTGTCCTCCTAAAGCTCCTTTGAGCCACTTTCAGGCTGCTCATTTCATCATCTAACCATTAAAACATTTTTTCTGATTGCTGTCATCTTGGCAAGGAGGGTCAATGAACTCCAAGCCCTCCTGGTTGAACCTCCCTGTATATTCTTCCATTGAGACCCAGGGTTGCTGGGTCCATTGCATCTCAAGTTCCAACCTATGGTAGTTCTCAGAATTCCCTCAGAACCAGTCAATCTAATCATCCTCCTGAAACTGCAAGAGGAAAAGTTACACACTCTGGACATCTACAGAGCCTCACTCTGTTGCTCTTGACAGGACCAAGCCCTTTAGGCTTTCTCCTCACCTCTTTGTGGCCATATCTGCCCTTTCAAAAGGCTGGGCCATCTCATCACAAAGAATCACTCAGTGGATCACGTGCTATATTTCCATCTTTTTCAAGTGGCAGGCAAGGCCTGTCCTTCTGACTGTCAAGGTTCACTCCACCAGGAGGCAGGCAACATCTTTAGCCTCCTTCAAAAACATTTTGATTATCTTCAATCTGCAAGCATCAACGTGGAGCAAGCAACTCATTAGCCTTTGTCCAACATTATGCCCTTGACTTACCAGCTAGATCAGATGCCAAGTTTGGGGGAGCTGTGCTTTCAAATGTTGTTTGACTAATACAGCTAGAATGCCTCATTCCCACCATACAGTGAGGATACTGCTGACAAGTTCCATATTGTGAGATTCACACAAATACTTGGACTGAACTATTACTTACTACTTACTTACTATTACTGTAACTATGGTTCTTAGATGTTGTAGTTAGTGTGGCTCCCATGACCCACCCTCCGTCCCTGCTTTTTGAAGTCCTCGGTACCTATGGGCTTTGAATTGTGAGGGAACTGAGGGAGGGTCATGCCACCCCACCCCTTACGCCTTCATATGAAAGCATGAGGAGGTGCATGTGTAGCCTATATGGATGTAACTATTCAAAATCTCAGGTCCACAATGACTATATCTCAAAGAACCACAGTTATATATCGTACAGTAATCATTCTGTTCATTGTCAGTTGCTGCCATACATCAAATACTGAAATTTACGAAGGATAGAAATTTTGATTTGCAAAGAGAATAAATACAACATTTCAAAAGCAAAGGCTCATGCTTTAGTTTGTTTTCACTTTGACATATGTGGAAGATTTTATGACAGATGAAATCTTTTAACAGCAGATTAAAATGTGTTGGTTCAACAATTAGAAATTATTCTTTATGCTGTCTGTATAGTTATCTCAAAGTCTTTTTTTCAATAACATATATTCTAATTTAGGATGGTGCTCCGAAAGAGGAAGATAAATTGAATAAGGAAATAAAGGCTATTGTAGATCTAAAGGAAAATGGAGTAGTCCATTTTTTATCGATAACCTTGTTAAAGGAAAAATACTATTCTTTTAAATCTACTCATCTAATTTATTGAAACTATACTGTAGTTATATTTGACTGAACAGCAACCTAGTTTGATGCCATCCTCCAAGAAATGTTGGAGAACACTACATGGCAGCCTGCTATCTTGAATTTCCCAATGCTATTATTGCTGTAGCTGGAATAGATACTTAAGACCAAGTGGGCATTGAAGCCTCTGTCTTGGAGCTGTAGGCATGGTCATATGTGAAAATATACAGTATAGACTCTTAATAATATACCTAGCTCTTATATAGTACTTTCCATCTGCAGACCCCAAAGCACTTTACAAAGGGAGAGAAGTATCATTGTCCCCATCTTAGAGATGGGGAAAATGAGGCATGGGGAGTTGAAGTGACTTGCCCAAGGTCATCCCATAGGCCACTGGCAGAGGTGGGTATCCTGAGTCCCAGTCCTATGCATTAGCTTCTAAGCCATGAAAGGAAATTAGACCTCCATGTATTTCTTTAGGTTGAAAGCAGTTGAATTTGTTTCAAACCCTTAAAAGACTCTTCAACTGTACGTAAAGAAAATACCTTTTTTAAAGGAGGTGAAAGCAGGTTTCAGAATAGGAAGTCATTGCCAAAATGCTAATCCCCTTCGTAGATGCTTTAGACCTGGAGGCAATATTTGGCTAATAGATATGTGTATCCTTATCTTCCATTCAAATCCTCGGGTGGATACCAGACCACACAACCACCACGTTTCCTTTATTGAACAGAGAATCACTTTAACTAATGTCTTCCACAAATCCCTTATACTAGGTATGCCTTATTAATGTTTTGCCTCTATACCACATTCCCCATATAATATGTCTGTCTTCAGTCTGTCCCATTCTCCAGAAAGGGAACTATTACTGTAGGATTGTTAGAATATACAGTGTAACAATGAATTCATTAAACTTAACATAGAACAGAAAAGTGGTGTGGACAATATGAAGTGGAAGGTATTAGGAGTTGGTGACTTTTTTTTTTTTAACAGAAGAAGCTGATGAAACTCGGCATAACCTTAACTATAGTGCTATGACTATAGTGTTTTACTGAAATACTGTTTATAAAAATTGTACCACACAATGTGAATTAAGGAATCTGAACTAACTTGACTTCTTTAAAAAATATTTCTATAACTTGAAAACTTTAGATGAAAGATTTTTTTGATCCAAGTGTGCAGGTAACTTCACCTGAAGTCGGAGACCAAGCAGCACAAAAGGGTAATGCAGTAGAAGGTCATGAGAACATATGAATAAGGGAATAATATAAACTTTCTTTACTTATGTAATATAGTTTTTCCTCTACTGCCTTACTTACATGTGTACTTAGAACCTGTGGTCATGTAATTTTGCCTGTATTGTAATTTATACTTTCAAAATGGCAGAGTTAAGGCTGGAAACACAACCTTAATCTTCTTGCCTGTCTCTTTGATTGCTGTATTTTGCAAATTTAGCTTTGTTACTTTTTTTAGCATTGTTTCCTATGTGCTTATAGAAAACCCCTCAAGTTTAAGACTGCTTTTCCAGATGTTTTCTTTTCTATTTCTTGGTCAAGAATTGTATGCTTGTGTGTGTCAGGGGCCATTATGCTAGAAATTTGGAGGCAACAGGGGGGCTTGGTGAAGCTGGACTGATGCCAAATTCAGAGGAAAAAGAGAACTCCTAACTCTTGACCTTTGGGGTTGGGTATACCAATTTCCTGCCTCCCACCTCCCATTTAATTTTGTTTCTAATACTGCCAGGACCAGCTATCAAAAGAGAGGAAGACAGATGAGTTCTACCATGTTGCTGTGATGACCTTTCATAGTCTGAAGTTGCCGATGCAATACAAACAACATAATTGGTACAAAGTCCAGATGTCTGGTCCCCTTGCCCTAACTCCAATCAATGCCATAATTCTTAACCCAATATACAGCAAACAACCCATACACATTGTGTGACAAATTGGTATCATATGCAATCAGTAACCCAAGAAGAAGAAAAAATTGTGATTGTGGACAATGAATCTGCAGAAGGCCGCTTCTGTCTGCTCCTGTTCATATATAGGCAAGCAGCTTGTCAGACACAGTCCCAGCATCCACCCAGGGGTGTAAGTCCACCCCCAGACTCAACCCATAATTTGGCTTGTCCGGGAAGGGCCAACCCTCTTTTATATATGCAGGCAGTTCTGTCTCAACTGATGTTTCTTCAGTTGTTGCCCCCAAACAAAGCAGATTACTGTAATTGAGTCTGGCTGAAGGTGACAAAGGTAAGGTTGTTGAGGCTTGTATCAGAAAGGAAACATCTCAGCTTTCCTGACAGGAGCAGGTGAGGGTGGAAAGCTCTTTGCCATTGCTTTCTGGAAATATAGAAGAAGAGGTAGAGGACCTAATAAATCCCAAATTTTAATTTTTAAGTCAAAAAGGTTGGGCAGACTGCTTTAATCAAGGGAAAGATGTTGTTTCTGTTTCTAATATCTATTCCCCTATGCTACCAATGTTTTCTTGGTCTTTTCTGGATTGAGCCTCAGATTATTATATATCATCCAAGAATTGGTTGAAGGCTGGACACTGGGAAAACCCACTGACTATGCCATTCTGACACTCCCACCCACCCACCCCTGAGTGTCATCAAAGTATCAGTTGCACTGCAATGCAAATGTCTGATCTTTCTTAGAGGTTTTTGTACCCGCTGAATAATATAACAGAAGAAAGCCCATGTGACATAAGAGTAATTGTCCAGTATTACTTTGAGTTCTCTTTGAGAGAAAAGGATTGAGCTACATAAGCACAATGTAGCTTTTCCTGCTGTGGTTTCCAGGCATGTCAAAAGAACCTTGCAGTCAGTGATATCAAAATTTGCTGATCTTTTTTTAAAAAAAAAAAAATCAGATGATTCATGACTTACTGAAGGTAAATATTGATCGGTTTGTTCACACTAGCAAACCAAATCTTTAAACCAAATTAAGAGATCAAGGAATTCTACTTCTTTCTTAACTGAAGATTAAAAACAAGAGAATAATCATCCTGCCTAATAGGTATCAGTCTCACATAAAGCTTCTTGATCATGGCCCTAACAGTCTTCTTAAGAAATGCTGGATATCCCAAGAAGGATGTGAGTCCAAATAGCCGGTTGTAATTTAGAGCTCTGAATGCTTCCAGAGTCTGAGTGAGCAAAACTGCCTGAAACACAAGAAGAGGAAGAAGCCTCAGTCCTGTCTCCTCTTCCCCACCATCTGCTCTGTATGCACATCTTTTGCCATGCAGGTCAATAATTCAGTTGCAGATGGGGCTCATTTCTCTCTCAAAGATCAAAAGGTCATTATTTTTAATTCCTCTGTGACACAGATCAAGACCCTGGAACACTTCGTCCTAAAATATGAATATTTTGCAACCTTACTGTGAAGCAAATACCAAATATATACCAAATGTTTATTCACTATGAGCAAAAGTGATAACTAAAACCTTTCTTTATTTTGGAACCTTAATTCATAGGTAACATCAAACTGTCTTCAAAGAAATCTCCATCACGCACATACTGATACTGTAAGATCACAAATTGCTCTGAAGTTTTTACAGAGCATTGCTTTAAGATAGGCTTATTCTGGGACCTTCACATTTTAAGAAACTTTTTAGAAATGTACTGGAATTGTTTGAGTTTCTCTCTAAGCTGTGACTTCTCATGGTTTTAGAGTGGACTAGTAATATTGGTTTAATATTTTTGATTTTGGTGGTTTAATTTTCTTAACTTGCTTTTATTGGTAGCATTTTTTTTAAAGGAAAACCTCTTTTTTGGAACTCTGCATTGTTTGGAACTCTGTAGTATTTAATCATTGATCCCCATGGCCACTTGAAAAGGTCCGTTTGTCTTTTGGGGAAAATTCTTGCCATGATCATTTATGCCACCTTTTGTAGTTATGTGTTAGGCAAGGTCTGGCAGGGTCTTGGAAGGAAAGTGTCAAAAAGGTCTGTGGTGGGAAGTGTTAATTCAGTTGGAGGCACTCTTTTGTCTTAGTAAACACCAAATTGTGCCATTGTGTGGCTGGATAAAATGCAAAACTAAAGTTTACATAATTTTCTGTTTTCCTCATAATGTGTCATTTGTTCCTACTAACAGTTAAACATAAGTTCTGTTCTATGTTAGTATCATTGTGCCTTCCCACAGAGATCTAATGTGTTTTACATTGAATGTAATAAAGTTAAGAGAAAAATTTACCATATTATGAGTCAGATAGCTGACATAAATGTAAGATAAATACGGCTATCATATAATGAGCAATATGCGTTAACTTTCTTTTAATTAAAAAAGATGTAATCCTCTTTATTGGCCTTTGTAATTTATATGGTTAATATATTGAATACAATTCAGATTAAGCATAATTAACCACAAGAGTGTGAGCATTTTGTTGTTGTTGTTGTTGCTCTGTAAGAAAGTACATGACAGTTGGTATATCTTTGCAGTAAAGAAGGGACTCTTTGGTCATGTATAATAGAGAAATAGGCATTTTTTCTTTTAAATAACAATAGCAGAGAGCCTGCTGAGTGCCGCAGAATTGTAAAGAGCCTTATTAAGCTCTTGGTAATGCTTAGAAGAAACATTTTTCTCCCCAGGACTTTCTCAGCTTCAAATACTTTATTGTAGCTTTCATTTCCAAGTCCTCTAGAGAGAACCTCAAGAATAGCAGGTGCTCTGATCCAAGATAGGAAGGTTCATGTTTGTCAAAAGAATATCTGGATTTGGATACTGGTTTCTGGGGGGAATCTTTTAAATTAAATTTTCTGTCTTTTTTTATAATAGTCTTTTGATACTCATTTTTAAGTGTTCAGCCGCAACAAAAGATATGGCTTATATTCTAAAACAAGGCTTTTGCAGCAGAGCTTGAAACATGGTCTGACTTTTGACCACGTTGTAAGAGGTGCTTAGCACCCTTCACTTCTAGATCAAGCCCTTTGACTGTGCTAGCATGTGTGCGCACACTGCTCTCTGATCTAATGTGTCTGTGCACTAGTAATAATTCAGTTGCATGGTTCTGAATACAGTTTTGAAAGTATGTGATCTGGCTCATGTGGTACAGAGAGATCTCCCTGATTCTGGGGTTCAAACTTCTGTTTCTCAGGATGTTAAATTCTGGTATATTGCTGAACTTAATTCACTTTCCCTTATCACGATATAGAAGTTGTTTACAATCAGTCACAATTAATCTTTTATTTTTTTCTAATATGTTTCTAGGATGTGTGCCGTATTTGGTGGAATCTATTGTCTTCGCCATTCAGTACAGTGCCTTGTAGTGGACAAAGAATCTGGACGGTAAGGGTAATACTGTACAAGTAACCCTTATACATAAAACACAGTTAAAAAATGCTGAAGTCGATTTTTAAAAAATTATTCTTCAAAGATCCCCCTTGGTATTAAGAACACATCAACCTTGATTAAAAGTAATTTGTGTATAGGTCCTCCAGAACAAGGAAAGTGGGTCTAGAATATAGAAACTAAATTAATTTCCCTGTGATATTACTACAGCTCCTGATCACCCAAGCTTGGAAGACAAATCATTTCAGCTGCCGGGGGGCTGGTGATGAGTGATGTTAGTTTTCCTTGTGGCCTTACCTACTCTAATTGATTTTCATCAGATGACAACAAAGCCCTCTGTTATTGCATTTTTAAAAATGGAGCTCACCTAAAGACTCATCAGATTAATCTTTGCTGATAATGCATGTCACTCCAAGAGAAAAGACTTTAATGAGTTTTTAGGTAGATTGTTGTCATAAACTATGCTGCCCTCTTATCCTAGTATAAATTCTTTTACAGCAGTATCAGGCCTGCAGGCAGGTTTAAAGTTGAGTGAAGAAAAATCGTCCCACATTTCCCCCCCCCCCCCCCCCCGTGACATTAGTTGCACCTCTGTGAATTTTTATAGTTACCACTATGTGTCTTTTTTTCAAGGATTTAAAAGTCAAAATATGCCACAAACTGAAACTTGATGATCTAAATCTTGTTCTGAGAGTGAACTTAATTTTAAAACAAAACAAAAAAAAAGTTAGAATATTTTTTCTAAGTTGGATATTTTTAAGTTATTGGAATGGAAACAAAAACTAGTGTAAGTTACTGCTTTAGAGTTGCTGTGCAGCATTCAACAGCTGTTGACTTCTAACCCAGAGGTGCGGTAACTTAGTGGTGGTTGAAGT
The DNA here is from genome assembly GCF_965140285.1 of Lepidochelys kempii. NCBI lineage: Eukaryota > Metazoa > Chordata > Testudines > Cheloniidae > Lepidochelys > Lepidochelys kempii. Next base: position 73,650,941 of record NC_136388.1, read on the forward strand.
GATTCCAGTAAATGGTTTGTAAAATGTTTTGATTTCTTTTCAGATGAAAGAAGCTGTACATGGAAATTCTTGTTTTTTTGTGTTTTGGGGTTTTTATTCTTTGGAATTCTTGTTTTGTTTTGTTTCCAGGTGCTTTGTGTGAGCTTTTATAACTGTGTTTTTAAACTGTTGTTCTGTTTCTGTTGACAAATATTTCAGAGTCTGTAAGGAGGATATTGAAAATCAGTTCTTGTTTATGTTAGAAAATGTTGATGGGTTTGTGCAATAATATTTTAATAAGGATAATTGTTTAGTATTGAAATTGACACAACTCACTTACCTGCATGGTTCTCACAGCGAAACTGAATCTTACCATATTGTGCTTAGATATGCACGTAACACCAATTCTTTGTGGACCACTGAAATTCTAGGAACATACAGAATTGCCAGTTTCAGTGCTAACTACTCCACAGTTGATTCAGTAGTACTATTTGCTTAACACAGCAGTTCCCAGACTTCAGTCCATGGACCACTAGTAATCCACAGAGGGCTAACTGGTCCAGTGGTGCTGATTCTCCTCCTTGCTACCAGATGCTTCTGCCTGCTTCCAGGAACTTTCAAGCCTTGTGTGCATGTAGAAGCAGCTGGAAATGAGGAGGAGAAGCTGACAGAGCTATTGCTAAACAAGAGAATGAAGAGGAAACAAAAATCAGTTTTGGGGAGCAAAGCCTCCGGGGGGCTATGACTCTGTCACCAAAAGGAGAGCAGTGTTCAGGGGAGACAAAGAACAGCTGACTGGGCAACATGTGATAACAAATGTAATATGTGGTTTCAAGTAGGAGGGGAGACATTTCCTGCTCCACTCCTCTGTTCAGATGTGGTCCATTCTATGGAAAACTTTCTTCTTTAACCCATTTATTTGAGCTCAGGTCACCTAGTAATTTTTTTCCCGGTTTTCTGATTTTTGCCCCCTCATTTCCTATCCAATTGACCTCTCATCTTTTATATATTCTCCTCATCTCTCTCTTGTCTTTTTACACAATGCAGTTTGTTCTTTCCAGTATGGCTCAAATGCTATGTATTATCAGAATTTATCCACCATTGGTGCCATCTTTGCCTCTGTTATGGCCACGACATTCCTCTAAGTTATTTGTCTTGCCAATTATTTCTGCTGTTGCACCTTTCCTGTTCTCTGTATTATTTTTTTTTTCATGGAAAGAGAATCCATGCAGCATCACACTGCTAAGCATTGCAAACTCTTCTTAGAAACGTGACTCTTAAAGTTACCACTCTTTGTCCATTGGGTGTGTCCTAAATAACGTGCATAAATAATCTATTCACTTCATCAGAGTTCCAGTGAATCTTCATACTTCCTATATGTGCTTGGATTAGCCCATTTGCATAATTAACTAGCCGACTCATGCCATTTTAGGGCATCTGCTCCTATTTTCACTGACTGTCTTACCAGACTCCTTTTTCCTGAAATAGTTCACCTTTGAACAGTTATCTAATTAGTGTGTTATCTGAACCTTTATATGAAAATATTGCATAAAGTCCAGCTTCCAAAATTCTGCTACCTGCATCTTCCGTGGTTTGGGCCATCATGAACACATTAAGCCCGTGTTCCAGTCCCTTTTCTGGCTACCAGGCTGCTTCCAATGCCAGTTTTAAGGTCTTCATCCTAATTTTCAAAGCCATCAGTTGACCAAGTCCAGGATATATTAAAAATAAAACCTAAATTTCAATCTATGAATGACTGAGACAGTGTAAAAGACGGGGACAAAGCTTTCTCGGTTGGCAGAATACAGCTATGGAACAAACTTCCAGGGACAGTTAGGTGAATCCAGAACCTGACCATCTAAAGGAAATGGTGCAAAGCCTTTCTTTGTGACAGAGCCATTGTACTATAACAAGAATGCCGCTCTCAAAGCTAGGACCTCTTTCTGAATCTCCCTCAAGAAATTTCCCTTTTCCTTGTTAAACTTTCACATTTGGCATTTTTGTTCTTTTGATTTGAGTTACACGTGTCTTCCACTTTGAGCTACCTATCACTGCTATTAGTAGTTCAGTTTAGGGCTTCAGTATCACTGAATATAAACATACAGTGTGTATTGTACCAGCATTTCTCGTCTACTATCATTCCAAGCATACCCAGATAGTTCACGGGTATTTTCATTTTCAAATAATTGCCTTTGGATCACATCTGTACTAGCATACAAACACCTTTGTATTCATCCAAATGAGTATAGTCTAACACTTGAGGCACACATCCAGAAGTGCTTCACCTTCAACATGTGAACCAAAGCAACTGTCTACATGTTAATTTGTATATCACATAAGAAACAGTCTCTTAATTTTCAGCCAGGTCTTAGTTCCTGTAGCTCCTGAATTTTTTTCTTCACTGTTTTTGGTGTCAGGGCACAGGGAATATCCTCCACTGAGTCATAGCTGCAAATAGACAGCCACTAATCAATATACTCCATATTGTCTATGTAAATTCCCATGCCAGCATTATTTCCTCTTCATTTTTGTTTGTTCCCTATCTAAATAGTACAACTACAAATCCAGTCCAAGAGTCACTTACATATTTTCCCCTCTTTTTGTCTTCTGTAGGCACACTATCCAAACCCTTCTTCCTCTAATGCTGTGGCATCCAACTAATTAGGTGCAGAGAGCCAAAGTCTATTTAATTTTGATCTGAGGGCTAGTTTTATAAATTTGGACTACGGATCTCCTACTGATGCACTAAGGAAGCTAGTACAGAGATCAAGGGTGTAATATGTCCTTTATGTAGGAACTAAACTTTTAGATGATATATTTCAGAGTAACAGCCGTGTTAGTCTGTATTCGCAAAAAGAAAAGGAGTACTTGGGGCACCTTAGAGACTAACCAATTTATTTGAGCATAAGCTTTCGTGAGCTACAGCTCACTTCATCAGATGCATATCGTTTCCACGATATGCATCTGATGAAGTGAGCTGTAGCTCACATCAGATGCATATCGTTTCCACGATATGCATCTGATGAAGTGAGCTGTAGCTCACGAAAGCTTATGCTCAAATAAATTGGTTAGTCTCTAAGGTGCCACAAGTACTCCTTTTCTTTTTTAGATGATATAATAATCTTTTCAGTAACTTCTTGTCACATTTAGTATTGCTCAGTGAGAAAACATTCTTCCTTTAGAAACACCACTGTTTTGGTCCTTTCTTTTCTTCCTTCCTTTGTGCCTCCTCTTTTCTTCACTGTGCTTTTCCTTCTGTGCAGAAGCTCTACTTCCCATTTTTCCATGGCTTCATTTTCACCTCTTTCCTGTTCTAGTCACTTAAATGATCTGCTGTGGAATAGTTAATGTCGATATTGATGTTTCATCACTGGGCTTTCTGTCAGTGTTCCAGTGTTGGTAATAGGGGGCAGAAGAGTTTACACCTTTCATCCATAGTTTCATGCTACATGCAGGCTCAGGAAGACAGTGTATTGGTTACATATGCTTTATCCACATCCCTGAGTAGTAGAAATTTATTCAGATTGTACAGAACTTAAACTATCATTTGATAAATATTATATTTCCCATAGGGCTCATAAATACACCAGAGAGGCTAGATCCAACCAGCAGGGTGCATATTTGACCTCTCTGTTATGATTCTTCTACAATTTAGGGAAGACACCGTTTTTTTTTTAAATGAATTTTTAAAGCTCATTGACATCATAGCTTTGTTTTCCAGCTATTTTCTGTTAATGTACTCTGTGGCTTATTCTAATATAGTCAGGCACTAGATTTGTGTGGCAGATTTTGTAATGGCCACAAGCTGATCAAGAGAAGTTGTATACCTCCCCTACAAATTAGTGCAAGTTCACCAGCAAAGTGGCCACTCAAAGAACAAGGAATAAAATGGACTTGTCCTTGAAGTTTAATAAAGTGATTTTATTTGCTGGTTGGCTATCATCTGACATGGCCAACAGCTCAAAGTTTGTAATAAAAGTTTGTCCTGTTTGTCACAGTGGTTTAAGGATACACACGAGGAGCTTCTCTATCACTAAAACAAGTTCTCAGGCCACTACCCACCTTCTCTGAAGCACATCTAACATCTTACCAGAGCAGGACAGATAAGGATCAATACTCCCTTCCACAGTACCCAATGAAATTCCATCTTCACTAGATTATTGTCCATATCTTATATATCAATATATATCATACCATCATATCAATAATAGAATGGCTTTCTTGAATGTAATTGTTAAATATAGCCCTTTACATGTAGTTTGTCGTGTATGAACCATTATAATAATATGCAAAGAAGAGGTTATAGAAAGCTGGAATCTTTTAGATGTAGTTGTTCCAAGACTTGAATAATGCAACTAAAAGGTTTTTCACTGTAGCTATGTATCTTTGTTTGAACAGGTGTTGTATAAATAAATCTGCTTCAATTAAACATAAACAAAGAAAGGAAGGAAAGAAGCTGAAAAGGTTACATAAACAAGCAACCTAATGTAAATCACCAATTTTAAAAAAGGTTTAATTTAGTAAAAAGTTACCATGTTGCTATATACTGTAAACTTGACAACTCTGGTGTTGTGTGTTAGCAACTGAAAGAGGATCATGCTTTTTGCCCTAAGGGAAATGCAAATTGAATTTCATTACTATTATCCTTTTATTGTCTTTTTTGCTTTTAATTCCTGTATGCTTAGTAGAGATTGCTCATTTAGCTTAATTTGATAAGATTTAAGGTATTTTAATTTATATCAAGTATGGTTACATTAAAAATAATCGCTAACACTTTACGTTGAGCCTACTTTAAATGTGTTTCTACTAAAATAATTCTGGCCCCAAAATCTGAAAAGATGTGACAAATGTAAATTTATATTTCTATAATAAAAAGATATAGCAAACACATAGTAATTTACATATTTTTCCTGAAATATTGCATAGTGGCTTTGTCAGTGCTGGTAAGTCCATTTCAAGGATGTCGTCCTTAGTCCATTAGTTTGGATAATGAGCCCTATAAAGTACATTTATAACTCATGGCACTGCAAGGAGATGGATTCTAATTTTCATCCTTTTATCTAGACACATTGAAAGAAGGTCAATGGAGGGTTCTGTATGATTCATTGTCCCAACACATATCAGATGACAGAGACCTGATAATGTCAGTGCACAAGTGTTTTCCTTATTTGGTAGCAGCACTGGAAAGAAATCTTCTCATGATCATTCTTTGAAGTGAAGTGGAAACTGATATTAAAAGAAGCACTATCTTTTTTTTCTGTTTAAAACCTTATCAGACCTATGACTTGATAACTATTCCTGAGCAAAGGAGAGAAAACAACACTTAACAGGAAAATAAAAAGCCTATATAGTTGCTTTTGCTGGCTTTGAGTGATGCAACATGGTATTTAATCAACCTTTCCCCCTCCAGAACATTTAGGGGGAATGGGGGGAACTTGTTTCATAAACAATACAAAAGGTTATAGGTAGATATGCACTGTGCCAGCTTGACTTGCTTGTTTGTTAGCCATATTTAAATGAGTGCTTTAGAGTGAAATTAGTTCAGCTCACATTTAAAAAAATTAAAGTAACAAGTGAAATTCACTTTGAGCAGAAGGATTTACATTATATGTATATGGTATTTCATGTTTAAACTTGATAAGAAAAATATTAAACATTTATTTTAAATAATATTTAATTTTAATATTTTTAAATTAAATGGACTATGATGTGCACTGAAGCTGTTGAATGTAGACAGAGTTAGAATGTTAGATGGGTGGTATGCAAATCGTACATTGTCCATTATGAAATTAATATTGTTAGATTTTACAACTCTTTTATACCCTTGTCACTATTAAGTTCTTGCTACCATTCCGACTAAGTCATGAGTCTGTTCTGTCTGTGTTTTTCTTCTTTCTCTCATTTCAAGCACCGACTTTCCATAGAAAGTTGGGGAGAAATCCTGGTCTCACGGAAGACAGTGCCAAGTCTATCATCTATTTAAATAGGGCCAGGATTTCATCTTTTGTGGGATTTTTAGGTTTGTTTACTGTATGAAAGCTGACTAATGTTATAGAAAATGTTGTTTATGCTTAATTTATAATCAGATATTTTATCGGTAGATGAGTAATACATTCTGGAGTGCGCTCCATTGAGGCAGCTGAGTTGTCACTTATTTGGGTAGCCGATTCAAAAAGGCTTCACTCTGCTGAGTGGGAGATGTTTTGCACATCAGCCAAAAAGTTCAGTGAAATAGTGTTTAATGTTTTTATACAGAAAACGATCTGACATTATAAAGAGCCTTAAAAATCCTTTTGAGAATCCAGGGTTAAACCTTAAAGATCTTTTGACATTTAAAAAAAAAAAAGCCCCAACGGAAGAAACTGTAGAATGCGTATCCTACTTGAAGTTGAGCTAATAACAGCAATCATTAAGAATGGTATCCTCTGAAATTGTGGTCTTGTCCAGTACGTTCAGCTTCTCAGCTTTGAGAAAATATAAACAAACATGGCTTCAAAGCATGTCAGCTGGTCAGTAGTGGCAAGTTTTAATTATTGCCCTTAGGAAACATGTTTAATTTGTTTCTAACAATGTTTTAATCTTTAGTTGCTAAGTGTAACTATTTTGTTTTTATTCTTCAAGTGATGGTACTTATGTGTATTCCACACTTGGATATGCATGAGCTTAAGTTCAGAATTTTTTTTACAGGCAGTGTCCGTTGACCCATACATGCACCATAGCTTTCTTTGTGCTCTGAACCAAGGGCATCAAGGGTGATGCAGGAGAACACCTCTCCAGTTCCTTCTTACTGCTGCATGGTCTGAGTTAGAATCTTTGGTACCCTCAGCTCCTTTCTATTGCATCATTTCTGTAAATATATTGTATATAGTTTGTTTTCCTGGTTTTATAGTATAGTGCAGGGGTGGTCAAACTACGGCCCAAGGGCCCCATCCGAGCCTCCAGGCATTTTAATCTGGCCTTCGAGTTCCTGCTGGGAAGCAGTGTCTGGGGCTTGCCCCACTCCGCACGGCTCCTAGAAGCAGCGGCATGATCCCCCTCTGGCTCCTATGTGTAGGGGCAGCCAGGGGGCTCCACACACTGCCCCCGCCCCAAGCGCTGCGCCGCAGCTCGCATTGGCTGGGAACCACAGCCAATGGGAGTTGCAGGGGCAGCGCTGCAGAAAGGGCAGCACACAGAGACACCTGGCCGCACCTCCGCATAGGAGCCGGAAGGGGGACATGCTGCTGTTTCTGGGAGCTGCTTGAGGTAAGCACCACCCGGACACTCTCTTGTGCCCCAACCCCCTGACCCAGCCCTGATCCCCCTCCCGCCCTCTGAACCCCTTATCTCCACCCCCCCTCCAGAGCCCGTACCCCCAGCCAGAGCGTTCCTGCACCCCAACCCCCAATTTCATGAGCATTCATGGCCCTCCATACAATTTCTATACCCAGATGTGGCCTCAGGCCAGAAAGTTTGCCCACCCCTGGTATAATGTGATCTTCAGTCATCCTGTCACAATTAGATTTTTTCAAGGGACTTCTTGGATCCTTTCCACCATTGATTAAATTCACACCTTAGTGGGATCTTAATTTCATGCCGTTGTTTCTCACCAGCCCTCCCTTTGAGCTACTGGTCATGTGTTCTGTGGCCCATCTGTCTAGGAAGGTGACCTTTCTAATCACTATAACATCATCCATAAGTGTCAGTGAGCTTGGGGTGCTCATGGCAGACCTTTCATATACCTACTTTTTTATAAGGAAAAGGCCTGATTTTGCTCCCACCCCAGATTAATCCCTAAAGTAGTGTCTGAGTTTTATGAGTCAAACCAACTTACTAGAATTTTTTCCTAAACCGCATGCCTCAGATGAAGAGAGGAGCCTGCATTCTCTGGATGTCCAAAGGGCTTTTGCCTTTTATCTACAAAGAACAAGAGGCATTAGAAAGATACCTAAACCACGTGTTTCCATAGCAGAGAGATCAAAGGGTCAAGTTTCAAAATAGATTTCTGGTTGGATTATCCTTTACTAGCTAGATCACATTCCCCCTCAAGGGGCATGAGGGCTCATTCCAGAAGAGCACAAACAGGCTGTGCTGCTTCTCTGAGAGACATACCCTTAGTAGAGGTAAGTAGAGCAGCTACCTGGAGATCCTTGCATATCTTCACAAGACATTATGCTTGGGTCCAGTTGTCTACTGCGTATACAGCTGTGGGGACTGCATTACTGCAGTCAGCTGTCGCTTCCGCTTTCTCGCACTCACCATCAGTTTGACCACTGTTTTTTAGTCTCCCCCACGTGGAATATACATAGGGACCATCACTCGAAGAAGAAATGGAGGTTACTTACTTCTAAACAGAGGTTCTTCAATACGTGGTCCCTATCTGTATGCCTCCACCCACCCTCCATCCCCTCTGCCATGGATTGTTTGGACTCGCAGTAAGAGTGGGAACTGAAGAGGCAGTGGCCTGCACCAGCCTGTATGCGCTCAGTTTGGAACATGAGGAGAGCTGTGGTGCATTTGCAGTGCATGTGTACCCATGTGTGGAACACGGATAGCGACGACACATCTCAAAAACCCTCCAGTTATGGGTACATAAGCGCCAGATCCTTTTTCTCTGCTTATATAATATCTCAATAAAATAGCTAAACTTCAGTGCATATTCCCCACCATTTTAGCTTTCTGCGCTAGTATTCTTGTTACATATTTTGGGTTTTGGACTCCATCATCAGCCTTGATAAATAAAGAAACATGACTTTGTTGCATTATACTTTACAAATAGATATGAAGGATTATTATAGCCTCAGATATTGCCAGACAATAGTACCAACAATTTTTTTATATAGATAGCAGCTTTTTTTACTTAGTAAATGAGTGAAGAATAACACCAATGACATTTCCTAGAAAATAACTAGTATGGAAGTATTTTGCAAAAAGGTAGTTAGAGCATATTTCGTAGAGGCTGAATCTGTGTTGTGCCTTCCAAGAGATCCCAGGTCTTAGTTGTAAATTATTATTTAATTTTTCATTATTTTTATATTATAGTGGCATCTACACGCCACAGTCAAGATCAAAACTTATAGTGCTAGGCTATGAACATGTTCATAGTAAGGGACAGTCTGAATTGTCATACCGCTTAATTCTTTCCATCTTTTTCTGGGTGGCAGGCACTTCGCACTTCGGGTGCTGTGCAGAGTAGATACACTGCAGGCTCCTGTAGCATAGCTATAAATAGCAGTGTAAATGACAAGGCAGTGCTTAGATGATTAAAGGCATGCCAAACCTTAGGGTGTATACCTTACGTGCCCCAGCAGTGCCTCTCACGTCTATACTGCTATTTTTAGCAGCGTAGTATCCTGCTGCTTCCCCCCACAAGAACCTTTCACTGCTGCATGTACACACCACAGTGTAGACCCAGCCTGCTTGTTACTGCAGCGTTTAGCTCCACGTATCCTGGTGCTGTTTACCTTGAGCGGCTCTGGGGTGGCAGCAGTGCGCAGCGGGGCTCAGGCAGGCTCCCTGCATGCCTGCCCGCCCACCTACCCACCCTGGCCCCACGCCGCTCCCAGAAGCGGCCGGCACCATGTCCCTGAGGCCACAGGGACGTGGTGCCGGCTGCTTCCGGGAGTGGCGCAGGGCCCGCGGTGCCACAGGAGTGGCAATCCTGCAGGCCGGATCCAAAGCCCTGACGGGCTGGATCCGGCCCACGGGTCGTAGTTTGCCCACCCCTTTCTTAGAACAACACAATCAATACAACTAAAGAGTTAAATCACAAATGCTTGGTAGAATCATAGACAGTATGGCCAGAAAAGATCACTTGGATCACTCAGTTTATCTTATAACCCCACATTTCTCAAGACTACTCCCTTACAACAGTCAAAATAACTTTCTTTCTAACTTGTCATTAAAGCTTTATTATTACAGTAACCTTGTCTTTGCTTTGATAAAGGGTACCAATGGAAAACATACCGTGGTGATACAGATTTGGACTCGCGGTAGGAGTAGGAACTGGAAGTTCCTTATAGGAAATCATTCTAAGTTTCACTTTTTCAGTTGTCACTATCTGCAGTTGTCATGAAGAGGGTTAGCAATGTGGATGTAATACATGATTTTTGTTTGTGAAATCATTATCTAATGCTCTAATACTATTTTCGGTATAATTTAGAACAAAGAATTGCATGCACTACAGAACATGTTTTCTCTTTTCTTGGAAGGTCTTGTTATAAATTATCAGATTTGTGTTAAGGAGTCATTTCTAGCTATTTGTAGGTAAAATACATAGCATTTATTACTAATTGTTGGAAACTCAGTTGAATTCCTCAAATAATGTTCAACTTCATGAGCCTAACGAATTACTTATAAAAATTATATTATGAAATTAATCTCTTCCTATTGTGTCATGCTTCTTTTACAGATGTAAAGCACTCATCGATCATTTTGGGCAAAGAATAAGTGCTAACTATTTTGTGGTGGAAGACAGTTACCTTTCAGAGAAAACATGCACAAATGTGTGCTACAGGTAATTAGTGAGCAAGAAGCATAGTAAGTGCTATTTTTTAAAACCTCCAATATATAAAATACATTGCAAATGAAACTTCACAACTTGACGCAGAGGTCAGCCTCATGGTAATATAGCCTAATCCTGTGTTGTTTTTTTTCTCTTATGTGTACATATTATAGAGGACACTATGCACCCTATATTTAGCTCCCCTCGTATTTTCATTATACATTTTTTTTTCTGAAGGGTTTTTATTGAAGAACTCTTAACATTTCTGTTCATGCAGCAGGAATTTAGTATTTGTTAGGGGGATATTAATTGGTTTAGAGAGGTGCCTGTTGTTCAGATTTGGATGAGTGTTGAACATCATCACTTTTTTCCATGTTGCTGATCAGAGTTCATTACTGGCTTCTTGTCAGACCTCCGCTAAACCCCCCCCCCCCCCCCAAAAAAAAAAAAAGTTCTCTTAGCCTTGCACGTATACTGCCTTTGTGTATTCAGTCCGTTCCAGATGGGGTACAGGCAAAATGTATCAGGTACAATATCGAATTATTGACACCAATCAGTAGGGGAATTAAGACTTGAGTTCATGATCTCCTGCTTCCCAGCCCAGTGCACCATTCTTTAGGCTGGAGTCTTTGCTAGAATATTTTGCACATATAAATTGCTATAAAAATGCTAAGTACGAGACTTGATTAAAAAAATTCTGTTGTACAGGAAATACCAATATTTTGACATTTGTTTTCATCTCAGGTTTGTTTGAGGTTTGTTTGTTTGTTTGAGTTTTGTCTCTATGTCCAGCTGAGCTGTCATGATGTTTCATGGGAATTGTAGTTCCAGGTCTCTGATGCCCCCATTCTCCTTTGTGGGTCTTGTTCCCTGGCCAAACTATATCTCACAATATGTGCTGTCGTCTCTCCTTGTGGTCAAGCTGCCATCATGCTTCACTTTTTGTTTCAATTTTCCCAATGGAAAATTCTGTCAAAAAACTGTATTTCCCTGGGCAAAATTACAATGTAGACTGAACCCTGTTTTCTGGAGGGGAGATATTTGACAGTTTTTGACCAGCCCTGCTAAGAACTCTGGAAAATCAGGCCATATGTATCTCAAATTGGGCACATAATTTTTGACATACCCCAAATTAGTGGAGATTTTTTGCAAATTCTGGCTTTAATTTCCCTATGGATCAGTTTTCCATTTGTGAAACCTCTCCCAATCTCATACAGGTGTGAAGATATGTGCGTTAGGCTCACATATTACAGTACTTAGTACTATAGGAAAGGAGATGAGAAAAATAATTGCCCTTTGTTTCATGCAGCATTTGGATGGTGTACAGTAAATAAGGAATGGGGGCATGCTTTGAGTCTGACAATAAATATTAAATACCTCATTCCCTGAGCACCATCTATCCTGTGCAGTGATGTCTATCTCTGTATTTGTGTACAGACACGTGTTTGTTCATAGCGGGAAAACTTGCTTTTCAAATTGAAAAAGTGATTGACAACATAGCTTGAGGCAGTAGTGCCCACCTGGGGTCACTCTTCCAATCCAAACACCAATAGTTTTCTCTACAAACTTAAAAACGTCAGTGTTTGTTGTTACTTCCTTTTTTAGGTTTTTTTTTGCCCTAAATACGTTGTAGATGCAGTTGCTGTTTTTCCTTTTGAGATTTTTCTTGTTTAGCTCGCATCTTCATATGATGCTGGCAGCCAGTAGGAGAACTGTAGCCTTGCTGGTAATGATTGTTGCATCGTTTCCCTCCCTCCCCCCCAAAAAAAATTCTGTCACAACATTGTTTCGTGGAACCTTTTGGTGCTCCTGGTGTAGTGTTTAAAAGTAACATTATTCTTGTACCATTTTTGCTTTAAGTACCATGGCTTTTGTTGCTGACCAGCCTGACCAAGTAGCACAAGAGCCAGGAAGCTTGACCCAGATGCTGCAGAAAGGGCAATAAATTGAAATGTCTCAAATATACAGTTTTTAGGCATTGAATATGATTCATCGAGGCCATGTGATTCTTGATGAGTTGCATGTTTCTAAAATTAAAAATGTTTTATTACTCGATCATTTCATTTTTCCCACTGAATGGATATGAAATGTGTCAGTAATATAGGTGCTTGTGCATAAAAATATAAAATTGCCTCAAAATGCTATTTATTTTGTAACCAGAATGTTATAGAATCTCTGAAATGTAGAGTTCTATATTATTATTCTGGTTACAAAACATTTTTATTCATTTAATAGAAGCTGAAGCCCTGGTCTTGCAGCCTTTTACTCACATTAGTGCTTTTATTTTGGTAATGACTATAATGCATTAATTGAGGTTGTAGAAGTGGGCCTACTTCGTAACATGAAATATGTAATTAATGATGTGTAATCATGATAGCTTATATTTAAGTAACAAAAATAATTTGCCACAGTGGTAATATTATAACTAAATTATTTTCAGAAGGCCAGAATCCAAATAGCTATGTTTTCTCTTTTGTGAAGTACCATAATTGCTTTATTTAATTGCAGGCAGATCTCCAGAGCAGTGCTCATTACAGATCAATCCGTACTAAAGACAGATTCAGACCAGCAGGTATATATCAATTCTGAATTTATAATCTCTTTAAAGAGTTGTATATGATCAAATTAAACTTCTGTGAAGAATTAATTTGTATTTTTGCTTCTATTTGAATCTAGCTTTCCAGTTAATTGGTTCTATTGATATTGTCTTAATCCCATTTTTCCTCCTTAAAGTAGCAAATTAAATGTAAAATCGGTTAAAATTGAAAACTACGAGCTAGCAATGGGACTGGCATATTTCTGTGTTTGTTGCTAGTCACACTCTGACACCTTTTGTTAGTAGTCTGAGAGAGACTAAGAATTGAATCAGAATTGAGACTAAACAGCAAGCTTATCCCTACGAGAGGTTCCTCTAGGCCAGGAGTGGTGTTTATTTGTGGAGCTGTTTGAGGAAGTTTGCATAGTCCTTGGCACTGTTAATCTGGTGCCTTTCATGATCTGTTCACTCAGGGTATATTTACACTGCAGTTAAGTACTCGCAGATAGCCTTTGCCTGCTGACTTGGACTTGCAGGGCTCAGGCTGCAGGGCTGTTTGATTGCAGTGCAGACATTTGAGCTTGGGCTGTAGTCCAAGATCTAGGACCCTCCCACCTCGCAGGGTCCTAGAGCCTGAACGTCTACACTGCACTTGAATAGCTCCTCAGCCTGAGCCCTGTGAGCCAGAGTCAGCCATAGGTTTTTAATTGCGGTGTAGACATACCCTTAATGTTTAAGGGAAAAAAAATTTTAAATAGCATAATATATTTAGTTTAAATCCGATGCTGTATACTAGTGCTTCTCTGCCCATAAAGCGCAACTTGCAGCCCATAGAGTGCAACTTGGTCACCTGGGATGCTCACTGAATCAAATCCCAAGGGTTGAAGCAAAATTGGTAGAACCATGTAGCTAGGACCCAATGGAAGGCAGAAAGGAGTGATTTTCTCCCTCCTCCATCCTGCTGCTCCTCTGTTCCCAAATCTAATCACAGTGCAGCCTTTAGCTCACCTGTACTGTGGTCAGCTCTGGGGAAGGTGAAGCACAATTCTAGAAGCTGTGGAGCCAGCTTCACAGTCTCTTGCAGCAGCCCTGCCCAGAGTTAAGTGTTACATAAGTGGAATATAGGAAAGAAGAGAAGCATCCACAACAGCCAGTTATCACTTCCAATCACAGGAACATAGGTATTAGACCCAGGTCCACAGAGTCCAGTATCTTATTTGTGACAGCAGCCAGCACCAAATCCTGCATAGGAAAGTGAAAGAGAACCTGCAGTAGACAGATGTGGGATAATCTGTCCCTCAGGGAAGTCTCATTCTAATCCATAATAATGACTGGCCATGAAGCATGAAGGTTTCTTTATATCCCTTCCAAAACTTTTAAATGTTGACTATTATAACTCTAATATTTTTATTAGAACAATAGAGGACTGTATATTTATATGGATAAGTACTTTGTGGAATTTACTGCCAATCTGTCTACTGTGTGGTTAAAACATTTCCTTTATCCTCCAATTAAGTTAAATGTCCACATGTTCTTCTGTTATGAGAAGGGGAGAATAAAAGTTTCTATCATTTTTCTCTACATCATTCATTTTGTGTGCATGTTATTTTATAGACTCCCAGTTCTTCCAACTCCTCTCAAAACGAAAACAGCTGCCTACATAGAATCGAGACTCCACTAGACAATTGACTTCCCCACTTATTTCCATCCTCATGAACCAATGGCAGTTTCCAAATTCAAAGGGTTGTGTTTATGTCAGTTGTGGCAAGAAAATACTTAGGTTAGTTGGATTCCATGTGGGAAAAGGTTAAGAACCATTTTTCTAAAAATGGCTACAGTGTAGATTTTTTTATTATTGTACATCTTCTCCTGCAGACCTTACTAGCAAAAGTAGTCTTTGGCACGATACATGTGAGTAAGGTTAAGGTTGATCTCATAGATTTCTTTCTGAAAGGAGCTTTAAGAGTACACCAGAAAATAAAACTAAATGAAAGTTGTATTAAGTGTCGCCAATTACTTTTTACCTTAACTGGGAATTGCCTTGATTTTGTGGGATGTCTGATCCTTCATGTTACTCTACTTTAACAGACTTGTTTATGAATTTTTAAAGCAGTGCATAAAAGGAAATAAATCTGTCCTGTACAGTGTGTATGGGAGTTGACAACAGCTTCTCTGGAGCTTTCTAAGCCTATTGCATAAATACATATTTATGGGGTTGATAGATTGCATACTTATTTACCCACTAGTCTGTAACAGCTCTTTCTGTAACCATATAAATACTCCAGTATGAACTTCTTAAAACTTATTTGTGGGACTCGGATCAAGCTATCTTATTTTAGAAAATACGGTTATTTTGAAAGTTGGTAGTCAATAACAGCATCAGGTTTGAATAAGAATTTGCAAGTGTATATTTAATGTTAAAATATGTAATATATATTCAAGATTGTATGTTGTGTATATATTAAAGAAATAGTTATATATGATAATATCAATATTAGGTGTTTTTTTGTTTTTTTTTACTTTTTTGGGTGCTTGAAGATTTTTGTTCCCACTTTGATACCTTGTGGCAGTAGGCATTTTTATATAGGTAGTCAATAGTCTGTTAACAGTGTGACAAGTTTCACCATTATAATGTAGAATAATGAAATAAAGATCAAATTGCTGCTTTGGATAATTTGATATTCAGAATTTTCTATTCCTTTCTGTTAGATTTCCATTTTGACAGTGCCACCAGTGGAACGAGGGCAGCCAGCAGTTCGAATCATTGAGTTGTGTTCTTCAACCATGACGTGCATGAGAAACACCTGTAAGTACAGAATAGTTGTAGTTTGACTGCTTTTTCTTTTGCTTCCATCAGTTATGAAAACAAATTGTTAAAATGTTTGAATCATTCTTCTGTTGTACAATTATCAGATTCCTGCTTGAGCAAAATAATCTAGAATATCTCACTGCTGTCAATAGGAAAGAGAAATAATTCCACTCACCCGTATCTTATTCCAGTACCTTGTACCTAGTATTTCATGGGCTTTTGTGGGCTGCTTTTAGTTATCTAAAAAGATATATTTGAAAAACTCAGGTACCAGAATTGTTTATGTAAACTCTTGCTATAATAAAAAGAAAAGGAGTACTTGTGGCACCTTAGAGACTAACCAATTTATTTGAGCATGAGCTTTCGTGAGCTACAGCTCACTTCATCAGATGTTTACCGTGGAAACTGCAGCAGACTTTATATACACACAGAAATCATGAAACAATACCTCCTCCCACCCCACTGTCCTGCTGGTAATAGCTTATCTAAAGTGATCAACAGGTGGGACATTTCCAGCACAAATCCAGGTTTTCTCACCCTCCACCCCCCCACACAAATTCACTCTCCTGCTGGTGCTAGCCCATCCAAAGTGACAACTCTTTACATAATCAAGTCGGGCTATCACTTTAGATAAGCTATTACCAGCAGGACAGTGGGGTGGGAGGAGGTATTGTTTCATGATTTCTGTGTGTATATAAAGTCTGCTGCAGTTTCCACGGTAAACATCTGATGAAGTGAGCTGTAGCTCACGAAAGCTCATGCTCAAATAAATTGGTTAGTCTCTAAGGTGCCACAAGTACTCCTTTTCTTTTTGCGAATACAGACTAACACGGCTGTTCCTCTGAAACCTGTCATTATGCAAGGCACTGCATTTAGCCGTATGGAGTGGAAATCTATCAACTGCATGAAGAAACTTGTACAGATACAGACAGACATCATCTTCCTTTCCAAATGCAAACAGATGGACATCGTACCAAAAGGACTGAAGGTCAAAAATCCATTACAATCTACATACCACACAGACTATGCTGACAGCTTGTGCCTCACGCTCTCAAAGAAACTGCGGAATCACCTGATCAAGATCCTCTACAGCAAACAGGGAAAGATTAAGAATGAGCTCTCAAAAATGGATACTCTCATAAAGAACCAACCTTCCACACAAACTTCCTCGTGGCTGGATTTTACTAAAACTAGACAAGCCATTTACAACGCACACTTTGCTTCTCTACAAAAGAAAAAAGACACTAAACTTTCTAAACTACTACATGCTACAAGGGGCCACAGCAATGGTTCCCTCACCCCACCTAGCAATATTGTTAACCTATCCAACTATACTCTCAGCCCAGCAGAAGCAGCTGTTCTATCTCGGGGCCTCTCCTTCTGCCCCTCCACCCCCACGAACATGATACAGTTCTGTGGTGACCTAGAATCCTATTTTCGACGTCTCCGTCTCAAGGAATATTTCCAAAATACCTCTGAACAACATACTAATCCACAGAGGTCTCCCTGCCAACACTACAGAAAGAGGGATTCTAGATGGACTCCTCCTGAAGGTCGAAACAGCAGACTGGACTTCTACATAGAGTGCTTCCGCCGACGTGCACGGGCTGAAATTGTGGAAAAGCAGCATCACTTGCCCCATAACCTCAGCCATGCGGAACGCAATGCCATCCACAGCCTCAGAAACAACTCTGACATCATAATCAAAAAGGCTGACAAAGGAGGTGCTGTTGTCATCATGAATAGGTCGGAATATGAACAAGAGGCTGCTCGGCAGCTCTCCAACACGAGTTTCTACAAGCCATTACCCTATGATCCCACTGAGAGTTACCAAAAGCAACTACAGCATTTGCTCAAGAAACTTCCTGAAAAAGCACAAGATCAAATCCGCACAGACACACCCCTGGAACCCCGACCTGGGATATTCTATCTACTACCCAAGATCCATAAACCTGGAAATCCTGGGCGCCCCATCATCTCAGGCATTGGCACCCTGACAGCAGGATTGTCTGGCTATGTAGACTCCCTCCTCAGGCCCTACGCTACCAGCACTCCCAGCTACCTTCGAGACACCACTGACTTCCTGAGGAAACTTCAATCCATCGGTGATCTTCCTGATAACACCATCCTGGCTACTATGGATGTAGAAGCCCTCTACACCAACATTCCACACAAAGATGGACTACAAGCCGTCAAGAACACTATCCCCGATAATGTCACGGCTAACCTGGTGACTGAACTTTGTGACTTTGTCCTTACCCATAACTATTTCACATTTGGGGACAATGTATACCTTCAGATCAGCGGCACTGCTATGGGTACCCGCATGGCCCCACAGTATGCCAACATTTTTATGGCTGATTTAGAACAACGCTTCCTCAGCTCTCGTCCCCTAAAGCCCCTACTCTACTTGCGCTATATTGATGACATCTTCATCATCTGGACCCATGGAAAAGAAGCCCTTGAGGAATTCCACCATGATTTCAACAATTTCCATCCCACCACCAACCTCAGCCTGGTCCAGTCCACACAAGAGATCCACTTCCTGGACACTACAGTGCTAATAAACAATGGCCACATAAACACCACCCTATACCGTAAACCTACTGACCGCTATTCCTACCTGCATGCCTCCAGCTTTCACCCTGACCACACCACACGATCCATCGTCTACAGCCAAGCTCTGCGATACAACCGCATTTGCTCCAACCCCTCAGACAGAGACAAACACCTACAAGATCTCTGTCAAGCTTTCTTACAACTACAATACCCACCTGCAGAAGTAAAGAAACAGATTGATAGAGCCAGAAGAGTTCCCAGAAGTTACCTACTACAGGACAGGCCTAACAAAGAAAATAACAGAACGCCACTAGCCGTCACCTTCAGCCCCCAACTAAAACCCCTCCAACGCATTATTAAGGATCTACAACCTATCCTAAAGGATGACCCAACACTCTCACAAGTCTTGGGAGACAGGCCAGTCCTTGCCTACAGACAGCCCCGCAACCTGAAGCAAATACTCACCAACAACCACATACCACACAACAGAACCACTAACCCAGGAACTTATCCTTGCAACAAAACCCGTTGCCAATTGTGCCCACATATCTATTCAGGGGACACCATCACAGGGCCTAATAACATCAGCCACACTATCAGAGGCTCGTTCACCTGCACATCCACCAATGTGATCTATGCCATCATGTGCCAGCAATGCCCCTCTGCCATGTACATTGGTCAAACTGGACAGTCTCTACGTAAAAGAATAAATGGACACAAATCAGATGTCAAGAATTATAACATTCATAAACCAGTCGGAGAACACTTCAATCTCTCTGGTCACGCAATCACAGACATGAAGGTCGCTATCTTAAAACAAAAAAACTTCAAATCCAGACTCCAGCGAGAAACTGCTGAATTGGAATTCATTTGCAAATTGGATACTATTAATTTAGGCTTAAATAGAGACTGGGAGTGGCTAAGTCATTATGCAAGGTAGCCTGTTTCCTCTTGTTTTTTCCTACCCCCCCCCCCAGATGTTCTGGTTTAACTTGGATTTAAACCTGGAGAATGGTCAGTTTAGATGAGCTATTACCAGCAGGAGAGTGAGTTTGTGTGTGTATGGGGGTGGGGGGGATGTGAGAGAACCTTGATCTATGCAGGAAATAGCCCGACTTGATTATGTAAAGAGTTGTCACTTTGGATGGGCTAGCACCAGCAGGAGAGTGAATTTGTGTGGGGGGGTGGAGGGTGAGAAAACCTGGATTTGTGCTGGAAATGTCCCACCTGTTGATCACTTTAGATAAGCTATTACCAGCAGGACAGTGGGGTGGGAGGAGGTATTGTTTCATGATTTCTGTGTGTATATAAAGTCTGCTGCAGTTTCCACGGTAAACATCTGATGAAGTGAGCTGTAGCTCACGAAAGCTCATGCTCAAATAAATTGGTTAGTCTCTAAGGTGCCACAAGTACTCCTTTTCTTTTTGCGAATACAGACTAACACGGCTGTTCCTCTGAAACCTGTCATTATGCAAGGCACTGCATTTAGCCGTATGGAGTGGAAATCTATCAACTGCATGAAGAAACTTGTACAGATACAGACAGACATCATCTTCCTTTCCAAATGCAAACAGATGGACATCGTACCAAAAGGACTGAAGGTCAAAAATCCATTACAATCTACATACCACACAGACTATGCTGACAGCTTGTGCCTCACGCTCTCAAAGAAACTGCGGAATCACCTGATCAAGATCCTCTACAGCAAACAGGGAAAGATTAAGAATGAGCTCTCAAAAATGGATACTCTCATAAAGAACCAACCTTCCACACAAACTTCCTCGTGGCTGGATTTTACTAAAACTAGACAAGCCATTTACAACGCACACTTTGCTTCTCTACAAAAGAAAAAAGACACTAAACTTTCTAAACTACTACATGCTACAAGGGGCCACAGCAATGGTTCCCTCACCCCACCTAGCAATATTGTTAACCTATCCAACTATACTCTCAGCCCAGCAGAAGCAGCTGTTCTATCTCGGGGCCTCTCCTTCTGCCCCTCCACCCCCACGAACATGATACAGTTCTGTGGTGACCTAGAATCCTATTTTCGACGTCTCCGTCTCAAGGAATATTTCCAAAATACCTCTGAACAACATACTAATCCACAGAGGTCTCCCTGCCAACACTACAGAAAGAGGGATTCTAGATGGACTCCTCCTGAAGGTCGAAACAGCAGACTGGACTTCTACATAGAGTGCTTCCGCCGACGTGCACGGGCTGAAATTGTGGAAAAGCAGCATCACTTGCCCCATAACCTCAGCCATGCGGAACGCAATGCCATCCACAGCCTCAGAAACAACTCTGACATCATAATCAAAAAGGCTGACAAAGGAGGTGCTGTTGTCATCATGAATAGGTCGGAATATGAACAAGAGGCTGCTCGGCAGCTCTCCAACACGAGTTTCTACAAGCCATTACCCTATGATCCCACTGAGAGTTACCAAAAGCAACTACAGCATTTGCTCAAGAAACTTCCTGAAAAAGCACAAGATCAAATCCGCACAGACACACCCCTGGAACCCCGACCTGGGATATTCTATCTACTACCCAAGATCCATAAACCTGGAAATCCTGGGCGCCCCATCATCTCAGGCATTGGCACCCTGACAGCAGGATTGTCTGGCTATGTAGACTCCCTCCTCAGGCCCTACGCTACCAGCACTCCCAGCTACCTTCGAGACACCACTGACTTCCTGAGGAAACTTCAATCCATCGGTGATCTTCCTGATAACACCATCCTGGCTACTATGGATGTAGAAGCCCTCTACACCAACATTCCACACAAAGATGGACTACAAGCCGTCAAGAACACTATCCCCGATAATGTCACGGCTAACCTGGTGACTGAACTTTGTGACTTTGTCCTTACCCATAACTATTTCACATTTGGGGACAATGTATACCTTCAGATCAGCGGCACTGCTATGGGTACCCGCATGGCCCCACAGTATGCCAACATTTTTATGGCTGATTTAGAACAACGCTTCCTCAGCTCTCGTCCCCTAAAGCCCCTACTCTACTTGCGCTATATTGATGACATCTTCATCATCTGGACCCATGGAAAAGAAGCCCTTGAGGAATTCCACCATGATTTCAACAATTTCCATCCCACCACCAACCTCAGCCTGGTCCAGTCCACACAAGAGATCCACTTCCTGGACACTACAGTGCTAATAAACAATGGCCACATAAACACCACCCTATACCGTAAACCTACTGACCGCTATTCCTACCTGCATGCCTCCAGCTTTCACCCTGACCACACCACACGATCCATCGTCTACAGCCAAGCTCTGCGATACAACCGCATTTGCTCCAACCCCTCAGACAGAGACAAACACCTACAAGATCTCTGTCAAGCTTTCTTACAACTACAATACCCACCTGCAGAAGTAAAGAAACAGATTGATAGAGCCAGAAGAGTTCCCAGAAGTTACCTACTACAGGACAGGCCTAACAAAGAAAATAACAGAACGCCACTAGCCGTCACCTTCAGCCCCCAACTAAAACCCCTCCAACGCATTATTAAGGATCTACAACCTATCCTAAAGGATGACCCAACACTCTCACAAGTCTTGGGAGACAGGCCAGTCCTTGCCTACAGACAGCCCCGCAACCTGAAGCAAATACTCACCAACAACCACATACCACACAACAGAACCACTAACCCAGGAACTTATCCTTGCAACAAAACCCGTTGCCAATTGTGCCCACATATCTATTCAGGGGACACCATCACAGGGCCTAATAACATCAGCCACACTATCAGAGGCTCGTTCACCTGCACATCCACCAATGTGATCTATGCCATCATGTGCCAGCAATGCCCCTCTGCCATGTACATTGGTCAAACTGGACAGTCTCTACGTAAAAGAATAAATGGACACAAATCAGATGTCAAGAATTATAACATTCATAAACCAGTCGGAGAACACTTCAATCTCTCTGGTCACGCAATCACAGACATGAAGGTCGCTATCTTAAAACAAAAAAACTTCAAATCCAGACTCCAGCGAGAAACTGCTGAATTGGAATTCATTTGCAAATTGGATACTATTAATTTAGGCTTAAATAGAGACTGGGAGTGGCTAAGTCATTATGCAAGGTAGCCTGTTTCCTCTTGTTTTTTCCTACCCCCCCCCCAGATGTTCTGGTTTAACTTGGATTTAAACCTGGAGAATGGTCAGTTTAGATGAGCTATTACCAGCAGGAGAGTGAGTTTGTGTGTGTATGGGGGTGGGGGGGATGTGAGAGAACCTTGATCTATGCAGGAAATAGCCCGACTTGATTATGTAAAGAGTTGTCACTTTGGATGGGCTAGCACCAGCAGGAGAGTGAATTTGTGTGGGGGGGTGGAGGGTGAGAAAACCTGGATTTGTGCTGGAAATGTCCCACCTGTTGATCACTTTAGATAAGCTATTACCAGCAGGACAGTGGGGTGGGAGGAGGTATTGTTTCATGATTTCTGTGTGTATATAAAGTCTGCTGCAGTTTCCACGGTAAACATCTGATGAAGTGAGCTGTAGCTCACGAAAGCTCATGCTCAAATAAATTGGTTAGTCTCTAAGGTGCCACAAGTACTCCTTTTCTTTTTGCGAATACAGACTAACACGGCTGTTCCTCTGAAACCTGTCTTGCTATAATGCTCCTTATTTCCAGAAGAGTCCCTGGGGAGAGCAGAGCAGGCAGGTATAGTTCTCACATCCAGTTGCAGTTAGGACCACATATTGTTTTATCCCATTTAACTAACAAAATGTAGTGTAGTACATTATAGTGTATTTTCTGCTACAGAAAATACTCAAGACCAAATCTTGTCTTCTGACTCATATAATTACTATCACTAAGTTTGATGTCACTGATGGTGTGTGAATAAGGCAAGCAGGATTTTGCCTCGACGGTTTAATTATAAAATAGTGCTTGCCTATTTCTTTAACACAGTTAGTGAAAATATTCTACTTTTATGTACTAGGAGATTTTAAAAGTAAATTACAATATTTAAAATGTTGCATGACTACTTCATGATATAAAGATGTTCCCAAAATCCCCCTTTTCCTAACTTTTCTTTTTCTCTCTCAGAAATATCAGGTCCTGAATGGAGATGGCTGAAAAAAGGGAATCCCCTTCTAAGGAAAAATTTTGCTTTTTTTTAAAATTGTCCCATATTGGGATGAAATGCCAAAAATGTGAATTTTTTTCATGGAAGGGAATTAAAAAAAAAAATCCATTTCAGAAGCATCAAAATGGAATTTTGCGGCTTGCCGGTTGCCCACTGAGAAGGCTGTCATCAAATTACTTGTTAAATTGTGAGAGCCTTCCAGCCTGACTGCCAGAGGAGCAGAGCTCCCTGGTATTTAGCTTGCCCCCGCAGCTTCAGGAGACAGAGCCCAGGTGCTCTGCCTCTCTGTCCCCGGAGCTGTGTGAGGCAGAGAGTACTGGCAGAAAGTAAAACTGAAAAAAGCTTTTTCAGAATGGCAGCCAGGAAGGCATCACTTTGATTTTTACTGAGGGAAAATCAAACTTGTGGATAAAACCTGAAATTTTTTTAAGGAAAATTTCAGTTTTGCAAAAAGGGCATCCTTAATAGGGTAATCGTTCCGATGCAAACTGTTCAACAAGCTCTAGTCCTGACTTTTGTTTTGTAACCAGCCTTTACTAGGCCAGTGTTCTGGGGTAATGCATCTGCAATTCCTGCTCCCCAAGTGGCACAACAGCCAGCTAGCACTGCTGTAAATGTGGCCAGGTTTGGCCAAAGATGGGACATGGTCAGGGTGTGTTGATTCAGCTTTTGCCACTGATGCAGCTCGGGAGCTCCTTTTGCAACTTAGTTGTCCTCCACTAATGGGCACCCACCACCACCAAGGAATGGTGTAATGTAAATACCATTGCATACTCCAGCACTTGGTAATTTATTGAGGGTACAGCTGCTGTCACCGATTCAGTGAAAGTCACTAATTAGCTCTCTGACCTACTGTGCTCCCAATTGGAGTTGGGAGAGCCGCATTTCAATTTCAGCCTGAAGCTATGATGTAACTTTCAAGGTGCTAAATTATTGCCAAAGTCCTCTGTCAAATGAGAAAGTCAGAACCTGATATTTCTGAGTTAACAAATAAGATGAGAAAAAATGAGGAAAAATTTTGGGGGCATCTTTCCATTGTAAAGGGGGCAGTTGAACTATAAAAACAATACAAGTTTATCTTTAGTAGAATAATGGATCTGTTTGTTTGCCACTTTAGACTTACACACTGTTATTAAAACTCAATAACAAATAGTTAGGTTTAGTCTCCAGAGATGTGTGTGCATTACAATTAAAACTTGGAAGAAAATTTTTAAGAATTAAGCACCCTGGACCCTTGATTTTAAATCTGAAACTGCTTCCGGTAGCCTCTTCTGACTCATCTAAGCAATCCTCCAGCAAAATAGGAAGACCAGACATGAAATTCAGTGCTTCTTCATACATCATAAAGATGCAAGGAATGGCACAAGTGTAACTTTTTTTCCCTTTTAGATTATCTTTAAGCCTAACAACATAAATCCCATCCTATACTGCAATATGTTGTACTCTACACAGGATTACAAATATTTCATTTCATAAGCACAGCTTTTCAGCATAAGTAGCAAATATACTTAGGAGGAGGGATTTTATTCACAGAATATTTTGGAAACAATCTTTGTTGTTTTTTAAATATGTGGTCCTGTTGATCTCCATCTGTTTCCTTTATTCCTTTGTATACTGTGCAATTAATATAATTCTATTCGATTTATTTTCATATATACAATTAATCCAGCATAACAAACTTCCTTCTGTCAGTCAATAAAGCACTAATCATCTGAATCTCATCTGTCACCTCTTTTTGGAGTTTGTTCTTGAAAGGACAAATTGCTATGGCAAAAATATTGTGTCCAGCACATAGTTTTTCTCTTAGTAGCTAAAGATTGCAGCTCCAATATTAGATAATAGGATTTTTCATCATAATAACATTATAAAGGAAATGAGATTTTTATCAGAATTTTATTGCTATATTAAATATTTCTGCATTAGCCTTTAATTTTTTTATATATGTGTGTGAGTTAAATGACTAGAAGGGGCCTTCCAGTGTTTCCATTAAAATTTCCTATTTACAAGGGTTTATATCTGAACTGTTAACATTTGATGTGGTCTGAAAAAGTGAACAAATTGTTCCTATTGAATCTCTCAGTAATCCATTGGTCTTTTATAGATTCTGTTGTAAGGGTTTACCAGTTTGAGACCCTTCAAGGAGATAAGTAGAATGATACTGAATAATAACCAGCTCATGCACTGTAACCTACATCTGAACTCAGGTCTTCAGAAGGGAAAGGATGGTGAGCTTATCCGCTGAGCCACCTAGTCCCTTAAAACTGTTTACAGTATAGAATAAATAAAATTCATTTTAAAATCATGTTATGTATTTATACAACAGAATACTTTAGGTCAGTTGTGTTGCTAATGCTCATTCATTTAAATGATAGATTTTTTGCCTTGGTTTCTTCAATATATTATGAAACACAACAGGAAGTCAAACCTAGAAACCATTTAATGTTCAGAGTGGGGTATAAACCCACATGCAAGCAATATTCTAAATTGAGCTAAAATCTAGCACAAGAGCATGATGGAATCTTAAACCATTTCCTCCATCTCTCCCCTCCATATTACTTCCACTTCACACAGGATTTCTTTAGCTTTTCCTCAGAATGTACTTGTTTTGATGGATTTAAATTGCACACTTTGATACTTTACTTATTTTGTTCTTATACTCAATTAGTGATAAACTGGTAATTTTTTTTATCAGAGTGTTGAAATAACGTGGTGGCATTTGGGTAGAGCTAAATTCTAGTAGCAGAGCACATTTCATAAATCTCTTATTTTATTTTTACATCATTATCTGTAAATGGGTTTTAACCTGACTGATTTCTCCCTCAAACAATTACTTAAGATAAGTATACAAATATATCTAGTCTTTGATCATAGTGCATAAATGACAGGCACATAATCGGTATTGCCAGCTGAGTGGAACCAAACTCCTTCACTTGCCCTAAAAATTGAGACTGTAATGATGAAATCATGAACTAAACTCATCGTTCTTCCTACTAGAAGAATTACTTGAAGACAAATGTTGGCAACCACTGTAACTAATGCAGTTATACCTGAGTAAATCAAACATAATCAAAATGTATACTGATGAGACTTCATGACTCATAACCATAACCTCAAAGGTAATAAAAATGATTTTATAGAAAGTAAATGATGTGAACTTCAGTGATTTATAGCTGGGGGGTTTTTTTAGAAAAATTAATTGTATTACAACATTTGAGATAGTAAAACATTTTAGTTAAAGTTGCAAGATGACTTTCATTGTCACCACATGTTTTAATTTACTTTGTGATATAGTGTCTTTTGGGGCTGAAAGATTCCATTCTTGGTTGAGCCAAAGGATACATTATTTTTTTATATTCAAGAAAATGTTGGGTTTTTTGGTTTTTGTTACCCAAGAAAAGATGTACTTTTTTTTTTAAAACTCTCATTGACTTCGGTGGGGCTATGAGTTCACTGAAAATGTTTTTGATACACTTGTAAATGAAATAACTTAAGTTTAATGCTGTCCTGGACTGCAGCCTTAAAAAAAAAAAAAAGTGCCATGAGTGTTTTTTAAAAAACTGTTTAAAATTACAAAGCTGTATACAGATGTCTTAAAATAAGGTTTGTGTATGTGCAGTAGCATTTTTATTCAATTTTAAGTAATTGCCTTTCGCACTGTTTGATCAAAATTGTATGTAATGTATAGTGACATGAGAATGGTAAGTCGAAAACCTATTCGGTTTGAGTTGAAAATCTGTGGAGATGCTCACAGCACAGTTGTGCATCTCCACAGTGCTGCAACTAGCATTTTCCTTTCCACCTGCTCCCTATCCTACCTTGAGAAAAATTGTCCTGTCCTCTGATGAAACTGGGAGGGCAAAAGGGCCAGAAAATACTGTGTGGTTGAGAGTTCGAGGTAACTATCCACTTGGGTAGGAAGAATTGGAGATAGTGAACAGAGTGCATATCCTCTCCATCCATTGCTGCAAAAGTCTTGTACCACTAAAAGGCTTCCAGTCATAACAACACTGCTTCTTTGAGAACTGTGTGATCCATGAGTTGCCCTGTAACTGCTTACCAGTGGAGGGGTCCGGTCCAGCAGGAGCTAATGCTTGCTTCAAGATCTTTAATACTGAACAGAGATCTGTGGAGTCCAATAGGGACAATATAGTACAATGCCTGGCTCCATCCAAAAAGAAGACCCTGGGGAGCAGAGCAAGAGACCACATAGCTGCCCCATGGGAGATCAGTGAAAAAATCCAGCCCTTTTTTCATAAACAAATATCCAGCAACCAAGAAAATTAAATGCTAAACCTATATTCATACAGTAAGGTTGCAAATTTGATCACACGCAGGAAGTGTATAGTTTTGTGTTCAGTAGCAAGATTGACTCGCCCATACAGTATGTAGCATTTTCTGTTTTGATTAGTTATACAGGACCATAAATATATACTTTCCACATGGGAAAAAATCTCTAACAGTCAAATCCTTCCACTATCAATGTCAGATAGCTTTCTACAGTGTATTTCTCAGAGCTTCGTACAGTCTCTTTTTTAGATACTTGAAATCTTGCTATCCCCATAGTACAGCCTTGAAAATTGTCATGAATATTTACCAGACTGCAAGCAAAATCTGTTTGTCCCCACACACCCACTTTATCATGATGATTGATGGCAACTTATGATATTTTACTCACATGTTAAAAAATGGGCAAATTTTTGCAGTGCAATATGTGATATTTAATCACATATATGTATGTATTTAGTTCTTGTAAACTTGAATCAAAAGCCAGTTCCTCTCATCCTTAACAGTTTGGTGTTCTTCTATGAATTCCCTCCTGTGACTGAAAGCACCCATGTATTCACACCCTACATACTGTTGTAATAAACTTTTGTACAAAAGATGCCTTGTGTGGTATCATTTGAAAACTAATAACTCACTTATCAATAATATCATGGTGATATGTATGTAGCAACATTATATGTAAAGTTATGAAGTCTCCCTGTGTGATGATGATAGCCCATGTTCAAAACCACCCATCTCTGACTAGGCAAAAGTTGTTAAACAGGTCTATGCTAAACAAAGGCATTTGTGTTTACCTCAATTTACATACAAGTAGTAAACAGGTCCTTGAGACAGTAGGGAGATGAGATGTCTGGAGACAAAGCACATTTGCATTTCAGCAAACACTGGTGAGAAGAAAGAACATGGAGTGTCCTTCACCACTTGACTCCATGTTGCCGCCTTTACTGTTTAGGAACCAGCCCTTTGACTCTGGCGGGAGAACCTAACCTGAGAATTTGGTCAGCCATGTTGCTGGGATCCCGTGATCAAGATTTTACCTTGAACCTAGCCTAACTTGTGAAGTTAGCTACTATGAATTTTTACCTTTGGTTTTTCTTGTAACCATTCCTGCCTTTAACACCTTATGCTTCTAGTCACTTCAAATCTATCTGTAGGTATTTAAATAAACTTGTTTTATTTTTAATCTAAACTAATCAAGTGTTTGTGTTTAAACTTGAACTGTTTGGGTAACTCCAGCTAAAATAGCAAACTGTTGATTATTGACCCTTTACATGGGCAATGAACCTTTAATTTCTGAACTGTCAGTGAGAGGGCAGGACAGTGCAGAATATATGTTTTTGGGAAAATTCAGTACTGGGAGTGTGTTGGGGTCACCCTGCAAGTAGTTACCAAAGCTGGTGAAAGCCAGTGTGTGACTAGAGTGCTGCTGGACCAGGGCTGCAGCTATACACAGACACTCAGGATGTGATCTGCATGCTGTTAGGTTGTCTGTGAGTGGGCCTGGCTGGAGCTACAGCACCAAAACATTGTGAAGCACCCAAGGTTGCAGGGCAGGTGATGACACAGCCCCTCACTTGTCTGGATTGTACCCTGAAATGTGGCACCTCAAATTTGAGTTGCCCAGAATTACTTACAATCTAAATTCCACCAGTGCCCATAAAGAGGCCTCTCTCTGATCTGTAAGTCCTCTCCATAGCCCAAAATCACTTACGAGGTGTGCAGGATACATGTCACCCTCTGTCCTTGTTGTTTCCCTAGTAATGCTCCTTCTCTATTATAGAGCCCCACTTCTCTCAGGAGATTGCCCAGGGATTGCTTACAGCTTGCTCTTAAAGAAGCAATAGAATTTCCAGACCACCTGTAAACAGGCTATCCCACTGCCTTCAGAACTCCTCTTGAAGTCTTTAAAACCTCTTGGGAGATAGTGTCCCCTCACAGAGCCTCTAAAGATAAGGAGAAAACTCTAAAGCTGGAGTTTTGAGCAAGATAGCTCAGACTCAAACCTCAGAATTAAACTTGAATTGACTTACAAAATTTTCAAACAGGCTTGTGATCGCATTTGATGCAAAGGTTATGGCAAGTTATGAGAATATATGGTGTCCCCATAGAATTGACAAAGCTCATAAGAAAAAAAATCTACAGCAAGAGCAATGATAGTAGCAAGATAAGTACAATGATCATAGACAGAAAGCTGATGGAATGATTCAGAATGACCATAGGAGTGAGACAGGGATGCACACTGTCACCAGATTTGTTCAGCTTGGTACTGGAAGAAGTAATGTCTGTGGCACTGAGATGAAACCATAAGACTCGTTATGTGGTAGGACAGTGCACAGCTTTAGATTTGCAGATGATTTTGACATCACACCATTGACCAATGAGGATTTACAGAGAATAACTGACAATGTAGATGGGAAAGCAGAAAAATTGATTGAAGAACTGCATGTAGAAGACACAAATTATAGCAACTGGAAGAAATGAGAGGTAAAATCAAACTCTGGCAAATAATTAGAACAAGTGGAAAAATTGTGTACCTTGGAGGACTGTTATCGAAGAATAAGAATTGTGAAGATGACATAAAAAGAAGTATCAGACTTATTGCTGCTGGGTTCAGAAAAGTGCAAGATCTGGAAGGATAAGACATTTCATGAAAACAAAAGTCAACATAAATGAGACAACTTTCATGCTGGTACTGTTTTTGAAATGCTGGAGTTACGAAGACAGCCAATGAACAAAAGATTTTGACTGCAGAAATGAACTGGCTCAGTGGAATACCGAAAGTTTCAAGACTGCAGAAAATAAAAATTGAAGAGATAAGAAAAAGTCTAAGGCAAGAATTAACACTGTCATAGAAAACTAAAGAAAGATCTCTGTGATGGCTTGGAGACATATCAGGAATGGACCTAGAAAGGATACCATACAGAGCAACACATGCCACTGTGCAAGGAACTAAAAGCAGAGGAATACCAGGGATGTGTTGGATAGACACAGTAAATAATGACACAGAACAAAAAGGTTTAAAGATGAATGAAGCTGGTACAAAACAGAAAGTGGTGGAAAGACTTTATTCAGCCCCATTGTTGCCATTGAACTGACAGACTGGAATCAAAGAAGATGGAAGAGATCTAATTTCACATGCTTTTGTGCTTTTAAAAAACAAACAAACAGGGTGGTGACCTCACAGGCAAGAGAATAGGATCTTCACTGAGACAAAACTTGGATAGTCACCTCAGCTCTGAGAGTATTGTCTGCAATGTCTTTTGCATGGCTATTCTCAATTGGGGGGCCATTAGGAGTACAAAATCAAACAAAGACCTACATAAAATCTACTTTAAAATAGATTTTCCCTCGCAGCATCTTTCAGGAGTGATATTTCACCTGACTAAGATTTGCTGTTCAATCCTGGAGGAACGGCAGCTCCATCTGTGGAATTCGGACTTGCAGACTAACATCTGATGACGTCCTTCCCAAATATTCTGTTGGTAATCTCTTTGGGAAGCATAGGGACAAAGCAGTCATTGAAGTCATGGACAAGGGGAAATAGGTCTTGTTTAAAGTGTTGGCTAGCAAGTGTTTTCAAATATAACCTGACGCAATAGTTTAGACAGAACATTATGTAGATACTTAAAAAGAACCTGTTGGGGGTGTGAGCTCTTCTGAAAATCCGGTCCAAAATTATTGGGTTGTGAATATATTTTTGTTGACATCAGTTACTCTAAAAGTTGAAAACTCTGACACAGATCTTTTTACTGGAAGTTTCAGTAAGCTTCAGATGCATGTTCTGATCCATCCTCCACTTTTA
The DNA here is from genome assembly GCF_965140285.1 of Lepidochelys kempii. Lineage (NCBI taxonomy): Eukaryota > Metazoa > Chordata > Testudines > Cheloniidae > Lepidochelys > Lepidochelys kempii. The sequence goes on from NC_136388.1 coordinate 73,682,512, forward strand.
CAAGCTGGTGTGATGTATTTTTCGTAACTGGAGCAACACCATAGTTGACATTGTGTACAAGTATTTGCATCACTTTTTCTTGTTGCTGCTTTTTTTATGTGGCCACATCCTGATATTGGAAGCCTTTTCTGTAGGTGTAAAATCTCTTCTCTATATCTACCCCATGAATGTCAAATGATATTCTGCTCTCCCAATATACACAGAGAATTTACTGACATGAACATGACATCTGTGAATGTAAACAGGACAGATTACAGTGCACAGATATGTCACATAATCTGAGAGGGAATTTGCCTCTAAAATTAATATTGGCTTCTTTTGGAATGGACAGTGTTTCATGTGCTAGGTAATAATTTGAAAGGACTCCAAGATCATAAAACGAAAGTGGTCTTTTTTTTTTTTTAAAGAGGATAGTTTACAGAGGTGCTGCAACTTGTGGTAGAGTTCTAGCCTTCTATGCAGGCTGATTTGTCTGGTGCCTCTTGCAAGCTCTTTCCTCCTGTAGCCTGTGCTCCTCCCTTCAAACTCCCTGCAGGTTGCTACAGACAGAACTCTTAAGACAATTCTGGATATTAAACTATTATATCAGAAACATATTTAAAGTTGTTTGTCTGCAACTTCCACTCATGCTGGTAAGACTGTTACTCAAGAGGCAAGTTAAACCTATTACAGGCAGTGCTGGGCTAATGATTGTAGTCCCACCTCTTTGTTCAACATGTGACTGAGCTACACATACACCTGCATAGTGAACTACTATCTCGGTATTGCTTTGTTAAGAAAATGATCCAATAGTTTTAAGTTCAGTGTTGAATGGAAACATTGCCTTGGGCTTTAGATTAAATTGCTTGAAAACACATTCACTCTCTGAACTCCTTTTGAGGTTTTGCAGGCAGTTTGCAGGCTATTTTGTTAAGTTTAGGAAAGGGAGGAAATTGGGAGTTAAAGGCTCTCCGGTACAAATACCAATCTGTCTGAATGAAGAGCTTGAAAATTATTCATAAAGATCTAGAAAAGGAAATGTACATGTTGTGTAAGGTAGATTTTTATATGCTGTATAATTTAAGTTTTTAAAAAGCAGATATTAAATGTTTAATTGACTTGCTGTATAAGAATTGGAGAAAGCTAATTTTTTTCACTGTAAGGATCAGACGTGGATAGCAAAGTTACTGGTTCCAGTAATGTTTATAAAAATGTAGCCTACCCTCAAACAGTTTCACTTTGTTTGGGGATCTTTCTCAGAAATTTATCATTACTCTTTAAACTGAACTTCTCTGCTCCAAAAATGCAGCTCTTCTCTTAGTTGAGAGAAGTGACATCTGTTTAGAGAAGTCATTTCTTGGTGCTGGTGTTTTTTTAAAGTTTTTTAAAGTAATCAATATTTGTATGTAAGGGAGTGGTAATAATCATAATCAATCTGTTTCCTCTTCCAACAGACTTGGTCCATTTTACCTGCTCATCAACTAAAACTGCTAAAGAAGATTTAGAGCCTGTTGTACAGAAGCTGTTCTCCCTAAATGCTGAAACAGAGAGGGGTAAGAAAAATAGATGAAAAGTATTATGGAAAAATTTTACAAATATGTTTACCTTTTGAATTTTAACATTTCTTCTATAGACCATCTGAATCCACCATCAAGATGAAAACACAGTGATTTCCGCTTGGTCGGCTGTTTGGGTATCCATGTTCTAAAGTAAAGGAATGGATTCAATATATTTTTAAAAAAATGAGAGAACATAATTAGATAAAGGTCCCTTATCTCTTTCCTTGACTATGATGTAATGGTCTTGGGTAGAGCTTCAGACATGGTTTAGGTCCAGCAGTTCTGAATAAGCAGAATAAGACTGGCTATAAATGTCCAGCAATGAAGAAAGCATGGGAGGCCAGAAAGCATTTTCTGGTGTTTTCATTTCTAACAAATGTTTCCTTACATGGGAAACGTTTGTTCAAAAGCACTTAGACACTACTGCTGAAACATGAATGCAATTACCAATGCATTACTTGTATCCCATCTTTTTCTTATCCTTCCTTATTTCTTATACTGCTGCACATCATTTTAGTATTGGCACTCCCAAGATAAAATAAAATCCCAATAGGCTGACGATTTACTTTTCCAGTCTGATTCCCGAGAGCAGTCAGGGCTGTGTGCTTTTTTTGTGGTGTTCTTTTCCTTTTTCTTATCCTTCCTCTTACATTGTTTCTTGTCTTTCTCATCTTCATCTTTTTCCTCCACTTCTCCTCTTGTTTGCTGTTTGTAACTGCAGTTGTCAAACTCGAAGTTGAAGTGAATTGTACACTTCATCCTGAAGATAATGAGATTTCTAGTCACTGTTATTCCCAGTAATGAGTCCCAAAGCCTTGACCCTATTTCTGAGAAAGCCCTGGTAGATGTTTTCGTGAGCTTCGCCCTTGACATGGACAGCTTCATAGTGCCTGGGGAATTAGCTGTTGAAGAAAGTGGTTGTTGCAAAGAGAGGATTGGTCTCTGAGGTATCTTAAGCCAGTTCAATGAAGGTCCTCAAAAATCAATAGCAGAATTTTGAATTTAACCTTGTATTTTATGTGGAGGCAGTGTGGAGAGTGGAGCAGCAGGGTAAGGTACTCTTGGTGGTTGCTGTGTTCTGAAGGAATTAAAGCTTTTTTTAATGTTGGAGTACTTGTACTCAACTATAGTGAATTGCCTTCTCATAGCAAAACCTTGGAACTTCTTTTGTCAACTGGAGTATTACTTTGTGACCAAACACACAAACTAGCTAGTGAAGTGAGCTGTAGCTCACGAAAGCTTGTGCTCAAATAAATTGGTTAGTCTCTGAGGTGCCACAAGTACTTCTTTTCTTTTAGCTAGTGAAGATCATTCTAATAGCCATTGTTGATAACCTACTAACTTGCAAAATGCTGACTGTGTAGCTAAGGATTCACAGCCTATTTGCCATGTTTTGTGAATAGTTAGTTGATATTTAACTTTTCACTCTTTTCCTGTTTCTTCTCTTTTCCAACTTCAAGGCTCATTGATAAACTTTCTTTTTGATAATAAAAAGAGGGAAAGCTATTATTGCCTTCATCAGAAAGTCTGATTTGGTTTGAGGAGCACATATATCTTCAAAAAATATTTTTTCTTTCTTTTCAGTTTACAGTACAGGCAAATCTCATTTTTACAAAAGGAGAACAGCAGAAGTTGAAAAATCAGGTTTTTGTAAAATTTGAGGAAAATGCATTTACCTACCTATTGGACTTTGGAAGACAGATTTTGGACAAAAAAGGGGGGTTGTAAATACAAGTGTGTAAAATAGGGAGTTACCTGTGTGTTTTATTTCTTTCAATCAGATATTTTGTTACTAATGTGCTCATTCAGTTAAAGCCCACAAAGTTGTATGCTAGAGAGCTAAGCTTAAACATATCTGTAGCTTGCATTTTAAAAAGCAGTGTTGTATGCCTCTTAGAGTATCAAATGGTAAATAAATGATTAGCCTGCAGTTCAGTGTCTTTTTTTACATTAATCTTAATGTTTAAAGTGATCCATTTTTGAAATGATGTATTATTTAGAACCTGACTGAAATTCTTCTATAAGAACTCTGATCAGAAGGGGTCCTCAGGTGCACTGAGGCACTGAAAAGCTAGTTTTCACTGACACATAGGCCTTTTTATCATCAGGATGAGGTAGTGGTCGTATTTTAATTAAAATGTCAGAACAAATACTGTTGGAGTTATTGAAAATGAATCACTAGATAAAGGGAGCACTGGGCCATGGCAGGTCAAAGAGGGAAAGTCACCTGGAGAAGAGAACTCCATTTATTTTCCTGCCTAAATAAGGAAGAAGTAACTTTTATGAGCAGTATGAACTTTTTAATATATTAAAATGCATCTTGTTCTGTATTAAGGTTCATGCTTTCACAGGCTGATGGATTTAATTTGTTTTCAAATTATTCAGTAGGGTTAACACCTATTTTTTAAAATATATTGTTTGATAGTCATAAAAAATAGATGCTGATGGAATAATATAGGTTTATCCTTATGTTCTTGCTGTTTTGTTTACAGTACTATGTTGCTTATGTTTTTCTGAATGTCAGCATTATCTGGCAGGACAGTTGGTTCTTTGAAAAAGAATAAATCTAACATTATTTTATAAGGAGTAAAGTTTTATGCAGGATGATAATGCTGGCAGCAATTATTATAGAGGATGTAGAATACCAAAAAGGGACAGAATGAATTTGCCAAACAAAATAACATCTAAAAAATCTCAGTATCAGTATTATATATTCTGGTTTTGCATTGCTGCACTATCGAAATCAGCTACCCCCGTCTTCAAAGATGTGTTGCTGGATTTGTGCAGGTTGACAAACCATATACTGAGTAACAGGAACAAGATACAGATAGTGGAATGAGGAAGAATTAGTTTATGGTAGTTTCTCGTGCATTAAGAATAACGTGCACTCTTTGATAAGCAGACATAAATAGACATTCACCTTTGGTTTCCATTTAACGACACAACAAAAAAGACAAAAATAGAATGACTAAGCTATCTGATTTGGAGTATTTATTATTTTTGTTGTTCTCCATTATCCATGGTGGTTGTAGTTTATTTTCTGTATTTGTTCCCAATTCTTTCATAAGAACTCCCTTTTGTTTTGGGAGTTAGGCACCTTATTTCTGTAGGTCCCTTTTAAAAATCTCACCCTTTATGGTTTGTCAAACACTCTCTTTTATCCTCTGAAAGAGGCTGTATAACTGCTAAGTCATTGTTAAATGGGAAATGACAAAATAAAATGTATATTTTGAAGCAACATTTGAGATGGACACTGTTGCTTGATAGCAGCAGGTTGTTATACAGAGGACCTGTGTTCAGGAACAAATTCCATGCTCTCATTCCCCTGGTCAGTGGACACAAATGGGGTAAGGTGAAAAGGCACTTGGGAGCCAAATTCAGAGCTTCTACAAGCATGTATATTTCCTATGTAAATCACTGAATGAAACTCATCAGTGATATGTCTTTATCAGTTGGTCAAAACAATAGGTCTAAATGGAAAAGCAGCGTAATTTGCATTTATTTGGCATTTGGTTGATGTACAAAACAAGTGTAACGGTCATACATACTGAAGGGATGGAAAAGGGAAGTGAAACAGAAAAAGCAACTAAGAGGTGGTTATAAGGTCAGATGAAATAAGGGGGTGGCTAGATAGACTGTTTTACTACTTACACCTGTCTTGTGATGTACCATGTCATATCAATGTAAAATTTGGCTTTTGGTTTTTAGGCATAGGAGAATGTACAGTCCATAACTACACTTCTTTTCCCACAGAGAAGCCCTTTTCTAAACCAGTCATGGAAAAACATTTAATGTGATTTGTTCTTGAAATTAAAAAGGGAACACTGAGGGTAATACCAGTTAGTGAAAAGGGTTGGAAAATGTATTGAACGTCAAAATCCACAACCCCAGAATGAGGTGGTCAGTTTAGCACATACTGTAATAGGACCCTGCTGGGGTCTATCAGGAGCAATATAAGGCTTGTTGGATGCAAATTAACTTAATTTTTTTACTTTAACACTGAAAACTTTATTCAAAAGTTAAAAATTGTAATAATCCAGCAAGATTTAAAATGTTAATTGGCGAATTAGGAAATTTCTTTCTTGAAACCTTAGAATAAGAATGCATTAAAAGTACTATCAGTATGCTTTAGTGCCTTTTAAAATGTATATATTTATACTCTATTACAGCAATTTCATGCTAATAACTGAATTGACTGTTTTATTATTCTGAATTATACAAGTCTCTTATTATATTTGAATGCTGGTCACTGAAAATATTTCTTGACATTTAGAGTCCGAAAATGGAGGAGGACTGGAAAAGCCCAGAGTCCTGTGGGCAGTATACTTCAACATGAGAGATTCTTCAGGCATTGACAGGAATTCATATGACTGTTTACCCTCAAACGTCTATGTCTGTTCTGGGCCAGATTGTGCATTAGGAAATGACTATGCTGTCAAACAGGTAAGGGAACTCCTGTTTTTCAACTTTGTGGTTGAAGAGCTTTCAGTTTAAAGACCTCAGCTGGTGCTGAGTATAAAACAGTTCGTTATAAAACAGAGCAGAGTGCATTGGCAATATAGCTGTAATGTGCTTCATAGAACTGGTGACTGTTGAGAAATTTTTTGGAAGAGAAGAAGTTGAAAATTTGAGGCTCATAGAGAAGTCAGCTAATAAGATGCAATATGGAAGACTTGAAAGTAGGAGTGGGATAAAAAGAAAGGGATCATTAGAAGACACTGTGGTGGAACACTGGGTTATAACAGAAGATAGGGGCATAATTTAGACATGGACAGAGCTCTGATGTGAATTGACAATAGAGGGAAAGTTAAAACTTAATGGGGGTGGTGAAGGGAAGTTATAGAATCAAGGCAGCAGACATAACTGAAAAGGATGATCCTTGTACAGTATCAAGATTTTTGGCTATATTACAGGTGAAAGATGGGAAGACCAAAGAACACAGGATAGATTTAATCACATAGGAAATAACCAGAGAACAGGCAATTTTTTGGCAGTGGGGATAAAGAGAATAAGGTGAATTCTGGTGTCTTTGTAGAGAAGAAAGCAACACTAACCAAGAAAAGCCAGAAAAATTAAAAGTAGAGTTCACACTGCAGAGTAAATTTTCAAAGTACAATGGAATGTAATCATGCAACTTCTGTTTGCGTTATGAAAAGCTATAAGACAGCGATGCTCAACTGAAGACATGGCCTCCCAATGCTTTGGAGAAGACCAAAAAAAAGTTACTTGCCTATCAGAGCAGCAGAGAGGTGTGGAAATAACCTTAACTATGGGTGGAATAAACAGCAGCCCAATCATCCAGGCTGCAGGTAGGATGCCCCTCCAGTACTACTATATCACCTAGTTCATCTTTGTCTGCGCTCCCTACTACTGTGCAGCAGAGGAAGAATGGATCTTACTGTGTCCAGGCCCTGACTCACCCAAAAAAAAGACCCTCAGAGGTGTCTCTTCTTTGCTGTTCCCTTCAAGCATCCACCCTAGTAAGATCTGTTGGCAGTTCAGACCTATATACTGCACTTATCACCATGTTATGAGTGCTTTCAATGCTAGCACACATGAACTCTTTTTACACCTACATAATGTTAAGTGACTATAGTATTTTTTAAAAGTTGAGGGTTTTTTAAGTGGCTCTGGCCAGAGAACATGAGTGGAAAACTTTTATCCAGCTGCAGTTTTTTATGGCCAAGCATAAACTCCTTAAAATAGGGTTTTATAATGGAATGGGTGACACAGCCTGAACTGTAGTGTCAGAACAGTATAATTAAGGGCTAATAGTATCCTTCACTTTGTTTTACAAGGCAATAATTTGCTTCCCAAGATGATAAACTATGAGGATAAAGGATTATACAGAGAGAAATAGTGAAAAACATTAGGGTAGCACTGTTACATTGTCAATGATTTGTTTAAAAGATCATTTTAAACTGTTTTACCATTTTAAACTGAGTGCAAATTAAAAGCTGCTTAAATTACATTTAAAAGTTAATTTTGGGCATATTTACAGTACACTTTTTACCCAGTGATGAGCTGTGGTATACCATGTTCACACCATTCTGTCCACACCCTCTTATCCACCACCTTTTCTAGGACCATCATTGTTTTCCCCTCAATTTCATTTCAATATGAGTGATATTACTGTAAATGGAAGCTACTCCTGTTCTTTAAATTTAAAAATTCAGATTGTTGTTGTTTCTCTATATGGCTCTGAAATGACTGCAGCTAAAATTATGTATTCTCTTCTGGGCAAGTGACCACTGAAAAAGCTATTTGTAAACTGCATTGAGCTCAGAGGAAGAGCCGAAGAAATGACCAGGAGCTGGAGGGGTTGATTTAGGGAAATAATATATTCAGTTTACCTAAGCAATGACTAGCTTTCAGTGGAACATAGTTCGCAAATACAAAAAGGATTTAAACAGCAAGGAGAGAGAGGAACATTTTAGTATGAAACACAGGGATGTTACTAGAAATAGTAATGGGATTAAATTAAGACTGGGAAAATGTAGGCTGAACATAAGGCAGACTTCCTTAAAATGAGGCTATGGATTAATCTTCCTAGGAATGTGGTGGAAGTTCCCTCACTTAGGATACTTTTAAACTGCATAGGACAAAAACCACTAGAAAATTTACTGTAGGGAACATGCTATATTAGCATGGTGATGATCTGGATGATCTCTCTCTAACATAGGTGATTGATTCCATGTTTGCTCTTAGTGTTGCTTTCCATGAGTTCCACTTGCACTACTTTTGAGGATTACCAGTTCTTGTGAATCTTGTGGTCTGATTTTTGTATAACTAGTAGTATGGTCTATAGGACAGTACCACAGTTTCTTTGCAGATGATTTTACTGCCAAAAATCCAGTAAACAGGCTATTTAACCTCAATTTTAATTGGTTAATTTTCTAGTGTATCATATTGGGTTTTAATCTGATGTGATGTTTTAATTTCCTCTGGGATAAGGCTAAAGAGAGGAATTAGTGCTATTTGGAGCTCTCTCTAAAGACAACAGGAGCTCTGAGTTTAAATCAAGGGCAGAATTTGGCTCCCAAATGTATTTGTTCAACAGCATAACCTGTTTATAGATGAATTATAATGTAGTACGTCAGTGTATTGGTTGAATTCAAGGTTTCATATTTAGTATAATATACCTGCACTGTATTTAAAATGTGTAAGATATTATTCATCTCAAGTTAATAGTATGCACTAAAGATCCTGTCAACATTTGTGGCATTGCATGCCTTTTCCCCATTATCTGGTGGTATTTGGAAGTATTGAGATTTATGAAATGTATTGGCCATTTTGTATTTCATCCGATTGTTAGTTCAACAGGATTCTGTATACGTGTTAAATAGAAAGGGGTTATATGGCTTCTGTGCAAGCTATTAAAGGTAGATGTCCAGAATACAGAAAAACACTATAAAGTACATTGTCATTTTAATTTTTTTTTAAAACAGTGTAATGGTTGTTAAACTACAATATCTCTGTAGATTTCAGAGTAGCAGCCGTGTTAGTCTGTATTCGCAAAAAGAAAAGGAGTACTTGTGGCACCTTAGAGACTAATCAATTTATTTGAGCATAAGCTTTCGTGAGCTACAGCTTACTTCATCGGATGCATTCAGTGGAATATCTCTGTAGTTTCTCTACACAATAGTGTATGGCGCTTAACTTAGCGTTCCAGTCTGTAAATTTCTGTTACCTGTAACCACTAAATATCAAAGAAACTATTTACTATATATCAGTTACTTACCATGAATACCAAAGTGTTATAATGAAGAGGCTGTTAAATTATTGTTGGTTATTCTGCATGATTTCAACGGAATACGGTTAACTTTTAATTGGTAGACGTGAAAGCACTCTGTACTATTGTTCAATTACAATCAAAGTCATGCTGTCCTACGTAGCATACTGAGAAATGCTGTCCATGTTCAATCTCATAATTATCTGACCAAGTTTTGGAGTGGGTATTTGCTGGCTAATTTGATACTGACTATCAAAGGCAGATGCACTGCAAATGTTGGTCTGTTTTAGATGGTGCTTTTCTTTAAATGTAAGATGCCATTGCATTTTCTTCATCATAGCAATGTCACCAGAGTAACTGTTGATAAAATTTTGCTGTGGGTTAAAATAGAAATGTTGGGGATTTTTTTCTTACATTATCTTTAAAATTTTCCTTTGAGACTTGATATAAAGAGTTGGGGCCTTTTTTTCTTTCTTCCCCCAATCAAAAAATCAATTTGGCTGATTTTCAAATTGAAAAGGCATGGTTTGTATTGTAAAATAGAATTTGTGTATTAGATATGCTATATTCCTGATTGGGAACTGAAAACAGTTTTGAAAGAGGAGAAAAAATGTAAATTAGGGAAACCAGAATTTTACAAAGATAGGGAAATGAGTCTGTGTCACTTCGATAGAAGCTTACTAATGGAATCCTTCATCCTCGGAATCTCAGTTCAAATTCATTGGTGGTCAGAGATGAGTGAAGTTCATCATTAGAATACTCTTTGGTTAATGTGAACTTGTTAAGCTCAGAACAGTTCCTGAGTGGACAGGCACCCCCACCACAAAACCCACGTCTGCAATTGGTACTAATTGACCTCATTGTTGGCCAGTGCAAATGCCAGTGATTGGATGGGCACAGAAACTAAGTTTATCCTCTAATCTCTTGAAGTGATACCTCCACGTCAGGATGAGGTATATTGAAAGGAGAGACTGGGGGAATCTTCTGTTGCCGCTGTCCATGCTGTATCTGTTCTGTGAATAAATAGACCCATTCAGTCTCCATTTCCAAGCTGAAAATCCAGCTCCTTTGAGTACCCCTAATTTCACACGTGGAGGTGGGAAGTGGGAGTGGAGAGTACAAATCTCATCTCATTTCAGACTTTATTTAGACCCTGATCCTGCAAAGAGATGCACTCAGGTGGATCCCTGTGCTCTTGTAGAGTCCCATTGACTTCTGTGGGGCTGTGTACTAGTTCCAGATCCACTTGCCTTAGAGTGTAAGCTCTTAGGGACAGGAAACTTGTCTTCAGTTTGTCTGTACAGTGGGTATCATTTGGTGTTCTCTACGTAATAATCCCCAAACTGTAAGACTCCTTAGCTCTCCTTGTAAATCAGAATCATTAAATGGCCTATAAAAGGAGATTGCTTAATTTGGGAAAAGCTGTTTAAATTGAATAAGGTAAGTAATGACACCTTTACATAGCTATGGCTATCCGGGATTTTGCCTCTGGTCCCCGAGATCTTGAATCTATGCAAAATGTATGATTTGCAGGAATTATTGTTCCTTTGCAGTTCCATGCTTACCCAGAATGTAGTGTATTTACAGTTGTACTCCATGCATTATAATAGCATCTGTCCTGATTCGTCCTACAGTAAGCATTTTTTTAACATAAATCACTGTGACAGTCGCCAGCTTAACACTGGTTTCAGAGTAACAGCCGTGTTAGTCTGTATTCGCAAAAAGAAAAGGAGTACTTGTGGCACCTTAGAGACTAACCAATTTATTTGAGCATGAGCTTTCGTGAGCTACAGCTCACTTCATCGGATGCATACCGTGGAAACTGCAGCAGACTTTATATATACACAGAGAATATGAAACAATACCTCCTCCCACCCCACTGTCCTGCTGGTAATAGCTTATCTAAAGTGATCATCAGGTTGGGCCATTTCCAGCACAAATCCAGGTTTTCTCACCCTCCACCCCCCCACACAAATTCACTCTCCTGCTGGTGATAGCCCATCCAAAGTGACAACTCTTTACACAATGTGCATGATAATCAAGTTGGGCTATTTCCTGCACAAATCCAGGTTTTCTCACATCCCCCCCACCCCCATACACACACAAACTCACTCTCCTGCTGGTAATAGCTCATCCAAACTGACCACTCTCCAAGTTTAAATCCAAGTTAAACCAGAACATCTGGGGGGGGGGGGTAGGAAAAAACAAGAGGAAATAGGCTACCTTGCATAATGACTTAGCCACTCCCAGTCTCTATTTAAGCCTAAATTAATAGTATCCAATTTGCAAATGAATTCCAATTCAGCAGTTTCTCGCTGGAGTCTGGATTTGAAGTTTTTTTTTTTAAGATAGCGACCTTCATGTCTGTGATTGCGTGACCAGAGAGATTGAAGTGTTCTCCGACTGGTTTATGAATGTTATAATTCTTGACATCTGATTTGTGTCCACCTGGATTTGTGCAGGAAATAGCTCAACTTGATTATCATGCACATTGTGTAAAGAGTTGTCACTTTGGATGGGCTATCACCAGCAGGAGAGTGAATTTGTGTGGGGGGGTGGAGGGTGAGAAAACCTGGATTTGTGCTGGAAATGGCCCAACCTGATGATCACTTTAGATAAGCTATTACCAGCAGGACAGTGGGGTGGGAGGAGGTATTGTTTCATATTCTCTGTGTATATATAAAGTCTGCTGCAGTTTCCACGGTATGCATCCGATGAAGTGAGCTGTAGCTCACGAAAGCTCATGCTCAAATAAATTGGTTAGTCTCTAAGGTGCCACAAGTACTCCTTTTCTTTCAGCTTAACACTGTCACTTTTAAGTGCTTAATTACTGAACCTTAACAGTGTCTGGAATAAATTATTTAATGAAATCAATGTGTTACTTCTTATAGCTACTTTATTCTTATTCAGATATAATGTATTATGTATATAGACACCTTTTTCAGAGAAGTGGTCTGTGTGTTTGGGTACACATGCGTGCAAACACAAACTTTATAGCTATATAAGCATTTATAACTGGTTTTGTAAAATATAAAAATAAATCATGCAAAAATACATATACATTTGTCAACAAAAATAGTACATTTTACAGGAATAGTAATGAATATTGAGCTATGCCTTTAATGAGAAAAACATCAGTAGTAAATACTACATACAAGCAATACAGCTATGATTTTTTTGCGGTTTTTAATTTAAAAAGGAGGTATTTCGGGGATAGATGATCTATGTTAAATGTTAACATTTTAATGGCTCCAATGGCCCTGTGAAGTTTATACCTTCTGAGAGGGAAGAGATTACTTCCTTCCTTTGCCGCTTCTGTTGTTGAACTGGAACCACGTGTGTCTTCTCAATGGAAAAAGATTCATACATTTTTGTAAATGAAAGCTACATTTGCAGTATACTGTAGAATGCACCAACAATTGCTGAGAAACTCTAAAAACTACAGAATCTGACCAATCTGAATTGGTTTTCTTTCAGATTTTGATCTGTTTTTAGTAATTCTGTCAAATGATCATTATAGTTTTTTGCAATGATAGAATTTTAATCTTAAATATCAGTAAAATATTTCTGCAATATATTAAACCTCAACCTAAAGTTAACTTTTTGTGTTTTCCTTGAATAGGCTGAGACACTTTTTCAAGAAATGTTTCCTAAGGAGGAATTCTGTCCACCACCACCAAATCCAGAAGATATTATCTATGATGGAGATGGGACTCAGCCAGAAGACCCTGGATTCAGTAGTTCATCCAATGCAAAAACAGAGCCCTCGCCTGAGGAAAGCAGTGATGGAGATAGCTGTAAAGTTTCAGAAGAACATCATGAAGAATAGAACGTACTGAGATTGAACCCAGTATTACTATCATTTCAGTGAAAGAGTTTGACTGACCTGGTGGTGGGGGAGTACAAACAGTTGTATTTATTATATATGATCTCCTTACTTAGGCTGAATAAGTATCTTACTCTTTAAGTAGCCTCATTTGATTTCGGTGAGACCGCTTATAATTGAGTAATACTCAACCTGTCAGAGAGCTGGATCCAGAATCATAAAATAAAACATTTCGTTTTCAAATCTGATTTTAATTTCCTTGAGAAGACTTTGGTTTTTAGTAATGATTCCTCCACCTTACAAACAGAGACACACTTGAAGATTATCAATAGCAACAAAACTTGTGAGTTAGTTAAATATAATTGACAATGGGACAAATCATCCGCTGATGTAAATTGTAATTGCTAAATTGACTTCAGTTTACACCAGTTGAGGATCTGCCCCAAAATCTTTCCCTCCAAATTGCATATAAGGAGGGAACATTAGACAGTATTGACAGTTCTAGGGTGTTCAAGCAGATGGACTTGTATCAGCAAACATAAAAGTTTTTCATTTGAATGCTGCTTTTAGAATAGCTAATATCACATTTACTTTGCTTATGAAAAATATTCTATACTAGTTTTTGAAATTGGTGTCATAAGTTCATTATTCATAGTAAGCAGAAATAAACTGTATGTAATAAATATACTGGTCTCAATTGAAACCATGTATAGTAGGACTTAAAACATTATAAACATTTAATACACTCCTTTTTTGATTGGTGTCATGAATTTAACTATATTTGCCAGTGACTTTCACAGTCTAGTCAGGAAGAAAATATAATTACTGCTGGATTTGTTTACATAATTAAGAACTACCAGAAATAAGCATGTTTTGAGTCCCTGTAAATATTTTGTTTAAACAAGATTAAGGCCCCAAACTTGCACATACATAAGGATTTGCAGGACGAGGGTCTGAAAAATTTAAATAGTTAAAATAGAAAATTTTGGCCATAGTTTTGGAGGGAAAATGTTGGACTGGTTATAATTACAATTGTCTTCATCCCAGATAATGCATCTAAAAGTCGTGAGATAGCTGTAAATTATGCATTTTGTAATGATAAATCATAAAGCATATTTATACAAGAGAATTTGTAAATGTATTTATAAACTTGGTTTGTGTACAGAATTACAAAACCAGAAAAATCTTGAAAAGGTTAATGATAGTAAATAGGCTCTCACCTCTCTTCTAAATAATATTTTGAAATTATACACTCTAGCTAAAGAAAGAAATAAGTACATATGGACTTTTAATTACAAAAAACTGAAATTTGAGTGGTGGAAGTTTTACCATAAAATCTAAAAAATTACCTGAAGTCAAATATATATAGTATAAATCACCAATATTTATACATATACATGGTGAACAAATGTTGATGACGGTCAGAGTTTAAACTGCTACATAAGCTTAGATATGATTATACCATTATACAGCAAATTATAGTACTGTTTTTTTAATACCGTACATCAATACAAATAATGCCATCAAATAATTGATGTCTGGTATTGACTGAAATTATTGACACAGCTAGGATTTTCTACAGTTTTTCAGTAAATGTGCCTGCCTTGGAGATGGCTTTGTGCCATAAAGGTCGATTTATTTATTTTTTTACAACACAGCTAACACAATGTAGAACATTATTTTCTGTCATGCATCATCATACAATATCCAAATTGCATTTATTAAATGTGTGTTAATGTTTACATTCTGTCACATTTGTTTCTGCTAGATAGGCATCGTGCTGTGTAATCTTAAAGTCCTCAGAAAAAATGTAGATGAAATCCATTTTGATTGCTAAATAATAGTGATCTTTGGTATGCTTGCAATTAAGCAGCTAATTACAGATGGTAACAAATTGCCTGCCTGCCTGCCTTTTCATTCTCAGCTACCATTGCTGTGTATATACCAAAAAGCATGAATGTAGGTTAATTATAGTTAACATCTACAGATCTGTAAAGGAACTAAGACAAGAACCTGGTTTCTATTTGCCTTTCAGTAACAGGAATCATGTTTGAGTTTTCATCTTTTCTGTTTACAAGGAAATTACATTTGTTGTTTTAAAATTAAAGGTTTGCTTGCACATGCATTTCTTTCTGTATTTTCTTTCAGTTGTGCAAGAAAAGCACTTTACTGCTAGCTTCTAAACTTTTGCTGTACTGTTTGTTAATGTCAGTTTATTGTCACATTGCTATTTGTAATGTGATTAAAATTTACGTACATCCCAAGAAATTTACTTAATAATATATATTTAATAAATATATTTCATGCATTCATGTCAATGTAAAGTAAAAGGTTTGTAATGTTACACATTTGATTTTTAGATCAAACAAGGGCTGTGCAACTTACAAGTCATAAACTATGATTTTCCACTACATTGATTGGCTAAAAACTCTTTTCATGTCGTCTTCATATAGTGAATGAAATCTTAAATGTTTTTTCCTGTGGTAGTTGAGTACCCAATAGCTCACTTGGAATAGGAATAGACGAGACTGTTGATCTTTTATTATATGGAAATCATGTATTGAACTGTGGTTTGTTCTCAAATTAAATGATTTAAGCCTACAAAGTGAGGGTTAGGTTTATTTGAAGTAGTTTTTACGGCTTGTCAGACAGGACGTATTCAAAAGATAACATGACTTTTTAAGAACCAGCAATTTATCTATGGGATTATTAATAAATCAAGTTAAAGAAAGATAAGGTTAATTGAATTTTTAAACAAGTGGCTGTATTATCCTTCAAGCACCTTGGAGCTCATACAATATTCACACCTTTTTTTCTAACAAGTGCTTTGATATGTTTGAATTCCTTTTTTAATGAGTACTTTCTTTTTAACTTTGGTTAATTGGATTAACCCTTAATATTCAAACATGCAATTTGATGCCACTTTTCCTTCCTGATGTTGTATTGCTTGATCTCTGACAGCAATCAGTTACCCTTTCCTGGGAAGTATTTTCCGCCAAGAAGCTGCTGTGTCTGCTTTTTTTGGTGATGATGATGCTTAGGGCCATTTGACAGGTAATCATTAGAACTTGGATCTTTGCAGACTATGGGGTCTTTCCTCCTATCATTGCAAGGGGATTTATGTGGGTAACTCCCATTAATGCTAATGTCCTTGCATATGTAAATCTTTCTTGTATCAATGGGAAAATTGACCCCTAAAAGAAATCCCCTTTGTATTAGACTTGCTGATGCAGAAGTGTTCAAGAATTACCAGTTCCTGGATGAAGTTCTTATGTTTGAGACATGTGCCACCACTCTGCCTTCTTAGAGGAATGCCATGAGTAGGAAGTGGGGAATTAAGACGCTTGTAAGGAATTTCGAATGTTGTGTGTTTACTTTTAATTTTCCGTTATACTTTTGTAGCATACTGACAGATTTCCTCTAACAATTTTGTCTTTTTTCCATGTAGCTAACATTGATTTTGTTCTATGCATCTTAAAATTCCTGGTTTTAGTTAACAGCTTCAACTTTCATGGTGCTTTATATCCTGCCAAAATATCTTTGTACCTGAGCAATGTCATTTGTGTAAAAAGAGCTTTAGGAATAGTGTGTAAGTAATCCATTGACTAGCAAGCACAAGGAGCACTAAATATTGTTTTTGTAGAATCTACAGAAGTTTTGGCCATTTTGTTTTTCCAAATGATCAGGAGTGCAGTGATCTTAAAAAAAAAAAAAAAAAAAAAAAGAAAAAAAAATTAGAGCTAGCTATTCAAAATATTTGGTCTCTTTATATATGGACATTTTAAACCTGATTTTATATTTAAGTAGGCATAAAAGGCCAAGGCTCACAATTTATTTTTAAGAGGATATAGTATCTCAACTAGTCCAGCATTTCAGAAGTGTGTGTGGAAGCAAGTGGAGCTATGGAACTGGGCTAACAAAATGGACAATTTAAATAAGTGAATCCCTCAACTAAGAAAAAGTAATTTCCTAAATATTGCAGCTTTTTCATAGTTTTTGGGAATCCATGACACTCTTATATCCTTCACATTAGCCATGGGGAGACAGACTTGACATGCTGCAGTGTTCTACTTAATTCTGAGGAATATCAGGGCTCTTACCTGGACTTTCTGTTTTCACAGGAATAAGTGGAATTTCTGAGCTGGTCCAACAGCTAGTGAATGCCCTCCAGTCATTGGTACATTGTGCCCCCATAAAGGAAGTAGTTGTAGGAGAAGGTACTACCAAATCCTATATTTAGATTGCCTAACTCTTTCTATTATATATAAATCTTTCCTTTCAGAAATTCAGCTAATACAGAAATAGCTTACAATAGGCCTTTCATATTCAACAGGGGGAATAAATATACAAGTGCCCTTTTACTATGAAATTTTGTTCAGCTTTTGCTGAGATATAAACTGTTAACAATTACTATTTCTCTGGTTTGTGTTCATCAGGAAAATTTTGTCACCATTCCAAAATAACTTGATTACCAACATTCTAACGCTGAGCTCACAACCACTGCTCCTGCAGCAGCAGCCATGTAGGGGGAATGTCTGGGAGCCATCAGAGAACCTGTAGTGTGGGAAGCGAAAGGGAGCTGGGCTGAGTTCCCCTCCTCCAATCTAGCATCTGGCCCCCATGGCCTGCACCCTCTCTGGGTATAACACATGAGCAGAAACTGGGTCTGATCGACGTTCTGCGAACGCCTCCCTGACCCAGCAGTTGTTCTCTCCCCACACCATGGAACTAATGCTACCACAACTCCCAGGTTGCGGGAGGAGAGAGCTGACAGGTGTAGGACACCACCAGGACCCAGCAGTCAATCTCCACTCTGGGATAATAGCCCTTTGCTGCTGCCAGCTAAAGCAGTTCATCATGTAGCTCAAGTAGCATCAGCCTACGCTGTGGTGCTGGAGGATCAGGATTTGAACTCTGATGACGATGTGTGAATGGAGGGGGCTGTTAGTTGTACATAACTTTGTTTTTTACCTTTTTTCATTTAAAAATATTAAGAAATTACATTAAAATACATTAAAAGAATAATATTCAGGTTCCATCATCAGTCACTCAAAAGTTAAGAAATGCTAGTTTTATGCATGTCCATACAACCTTTAAACTGCCCCCTTGTGTGTATGTATTGTAATCGTCTTTAATTTTATGAACGCATGCTATTTTTCCACAGGATCCTAGTCTCATTCAGTGCCACAGGATAGATGCACAAGTGGGCAGAATAATTTGCACAGGGCAACTTTCAGGTGCTTGACTTTGCAACCTAAATAACATTCTAGTAACATAATTTTTTTATGTAATTTGAGAGTGACCAATGTCAAACTGACCAATGCTCATTCCAGGAATGTGCAGAAGCTCTCAAATGCACTGTCTGAGATGGAGCAACACATTAGTAAAGTAGGATTTACAATAGAAGGAAAGATGCATACATTCAAAATGTCTAATGTTAACAAGTGTTAAGAAGGCCAGTCTGATTTTTCATTGGGCTCTCTAGACCCCTAGCCTGTGCTTTCTTACCTTTATAACAACCTAAATACAACTGGTGCCAGATTTAAACAGGTTGTTCTCAGAACTAACCTGAGGATGTGAAAGATGAGTCACAGATTCTAGAAAAGGCTACAGTGATCATCGAATTTGACCTCCTGAGTATGGAATCCATATATCAACCTATACTCTTTGGGTGACTATTTTAGTACTACCTGAAAAGGAGAGACTAAAAACTGGAATGGGTAATAATGGGCATGCTTCTACCTGTCCTTTTTAGACCTCCTATTTATTCTTAATGACCATAACTTCTCCCATTTCCTTTGCAGTTTTAAGATTACTTGCTATACGTTGAACAGTGGGGCTGAGAGCTCCTGCAACAGGTGTCAGAATCACCTTACAAAATAAATATGGGAAAGTGGGCAACAGTAATTGTCCCATGCATACACATGGAGATGGCAGGAGTACAAAAACCACAAAACCTACCAAAAAAATTATAATTTTTAGAAAAGAAATTCATGATGGGGTGGGGGGGGGTCTGACTCATGATTTTTGCATCTTTCGTCTTGTTAGTACTGGTATGCATTCAAGACATGTCAGGAGCATTTTTCTGGAAAGTTTTGGTCTTGGAAGGAAGGATTTACTAGCATATATGGGGGAAATTGAAAAATGAGTTAATGCATCGTATTTTTCTAAGTGGGTGAAAGAGCTGTCCTTGCAAGTGTCTGAGAGTATCCAGGACTTCAATCATTGTTGGCATGCAGCAATTTACAGGACGCTTTGTTTGTTAATACCTAATTATCCAAACAGAAATTGTCTGTTACTAATCGGGGCTGGCTGCGGCAGTGTGCTGTTACCTGTAAAAAGTAACAGGCTCTTTCAAGAGAGACTATTACAGGGTTCTCAATCTCACTCCAACGTAAAACAGGACACAACTCCAACTTCCTAGAGATGACTGGAAGGCTGCACCTTCTCCTCTAGCATCAGGAGGTGGAACATTCCAACCCTAACGTGTGAGTGGTACAACCAGATACCATCCAGAAACAAACAGAGAGAGCAGCTATCTGCTGCTGAGGTGAGCTCCCTGTGTGAGTGCTGCTGCAAGCAGTCCTCTCTGCTCAGCTGTTTGCATGATTTTCTCCTTAGTCCTGGGCTGGCCACAGGATTTTAAATGCATTTACATGAGCAATTCTCTTGCAATCTATCTTCTGGCTGTGGGCTATGATAATATTTATTCTGGGATTTACCAGGAGAGGCTCCTGTTTCCTCTTGCCATTTGGTTCTTTTCCTTTCTTGTTGTGCCTGATTCCCATTCTCTACCCTTGACAATGACCTCAGTCTCTGAGAGTTATCCAGGCTACTACCCAGGAGAGGGTCCCATGTCGACTTACTCTGAGGCAAAAGAGTTTCCTGTCTCCAAGTTGTATTCAAACCCATTCCCTACCCAAGGTGGCTGAACAGTTTGAGCTTTCATAGACTGACTTACACAAGTGCTTTTGGACTCTAGAGGATTGTGGGCATTGTTCTTTTCCTCAGTCTCTTGCCTTGCGGTGTGAAAGTCTGAAAACCAAATGTCTGTTTAACATGCCGCTCCCCTCTCCCTTCCCCCCACCCCACTCACAGTTGTTGTCCTTGGTCAGCAAAGACTTGGAGGTGCACCGTGCATTCTTGTGAGTTCACCTCCTAACCTGGGGAGGGAGCACTGAGCAGTGCGTCAGGGGCTGCTGTGCTGTTCATTCTGCGTCTCTGCCGTCACTCGCTCTTGTTCCGCTGCGGTTTGCTTTGCCGCAGGCCGCTCCGCTGGTGCGCACTCTGCTGCCAGCTGCTCTACTGTCATTCACTCCACCGCTGCCCTCTACTGCAACCTCTGGGATGCTTTTAGGTCCCACCACAGCTCTCCGTGGGGGAGCCTCTCTGCTAGTGCAGGCTGGACATTCTTTTTCACCAGAGAGGCTGTCCCACAGCAGGCCTAAGGCTTAGCACTTAGACCTAGGGCACGGCTACACTTGCAGCTGTAGAGCGCCGGGAGTTAAACCAGCCCTTGGAGACCACAGCAGGGAAAACGCTGCCGTGTGTTCACGCTGTCAGCTGCAAGTGCACGGGCGTGGCCACACTAGCGGCTCTTGCGACAACACCGAGAGCCGTGCATTGTGGTAGCTATCCCAGAGTGCAAGTGGCTGCAGCGTGTTTCCCAAATGGGGAGGGGGGACGGAGTGTGACGGAGTGTGTTGTGAGTATGTGGGGGGAGAGGCACTGTTTTGGGGGGCAGAGTGTGTCAGCAGGCTCTCTTGTAAGTTCAGACAGTGGCAGCGTGAAGGGGGAAACCCCAACATCAGCCCCCACCCCCGCCTCTCTCTCTCTCTCTCACAACACGCACAAACGCCTGCCTCTGCAGCAGGAGCATCCCACAGTGATGGTTTGCTTTGTGTCCCGGAGCAGCTAAGCAGCCGGCTGTCAGAAAGGGAGCATTGAAAGGGGATATCTGCATGCCTGCAGCCGAGTTCAAAACAATAACCAGCGTGGTTAACAATAACCACTTGACTTCAAGGGATTATGGGATGTTTCCGGAGGCCAATCACAGCGGAGTAATGCAACACGTCGTCCACACTGACACCCCGGCATTTCAGCCAGGGCGCTGAAAGCTCTATACTTCTCGTGGAGGTGGATTACCAGGAGCGCTCCAGCCACAGAGTCCAGGCACTCTAAGTGCCTGGTCAGTGTGGACACCTCAGGAGTTAGGGCGCCCGGGGCTGATTTAATGTGCTCTAACTTGCAAGTATAGCCAAGGCCCTAGTTACCAGTGATTTCAACTCTAGTGATCCATAACAAAAGACTCTCAAATGAGTCTAATCAGCTTTGCCATTAAACAGTAGAGGGAAGAAGGGTCAAATGGCATCTAGGGCTCTTACTAGAGCCCACACCATGAGATAGCAACACCTGTCTTCACTTTCTCTCGTCTCCACTGGACTTTGGCACCCCTACAAGTCCCTCCTTAGCGAGCACAGTTCAATTGAGGGTGAACTCCTCAACCAGGCCATGCCAAGAAAAGATCTGCTGCCCTTTATTCATACAACAAAGATTACACCACTTTAGTTGCCCTGCACCTGATAACAAAGTGACTTGCAACTCCATTATGCTGCGCACCTAGGCAGAGTAGATGTGTTTATGCAAACAAGGTCAGTTCTTCTCCCCAAATTCGTCACTTATTCAGACCCTGCTTACATCAATATGTGTACTGATTTTAGTTTTAGTCGTTTGTCTTTCATCATTTGGGTCCTCATGAAAGTTTATTAAATAATTTAAAGAAAAAATATCGCAATCGGTAAAATGCAGCAATCTGTTAAAGGTTTAAAGACAAGGAGTTCTTCTCATCACCAAAACTGTGAAATATATTTGGAGTGGGAAAATGTTTGTGTTTTCATTTAAAAAGGTAGTAATAGGCCTTTTTACTGAAAAGTGGGAGCATCTGTGACACTGAAAATGTGGCTGACCAACATGAGAAATTGGTTAATATTTTCCAACCCTTCTTAATGGTGGTTTAATGATCAGGGGGAAAATGTGATATAGAAACTAAATGCTCAATTATTTATGAGCAGATTTCAAAACCAACTTTTTTTATTGCAAACAAATTTTAGACACCTCCAACTTGTATTATAAGAAGTAGGAAATTGTCAACCATATGGAATTCATGAATCCAGCTTCAGATCGAGCAATAACATTACATTTGGTGGAAGTAGAGCTTGTTAGCAATTCCATTATCCTTTTTATTTACAGACTGCCAGTCCCTATTTATAACAGGGTCAGGTTCTTCCAAATCTTCATGGGGAGCCTGCAAGTATATTGTAAATCTCAGTAGCATTTGAGATTTAAAAAATTGACAGTGAAGTATCAAGAAGATACACTTGTTCACTGCATGGGAGGACTAATCAAAGGAGACTTTAATAGAAAATACTCCTCATGTCATAATTCTAACAGACAAATTTTAAGCTAGTTGCATACACTGACAAAAAAGATGGAAGATATCATCCTGAATGTATATCAAACCCAACTGTATGTATTTATGTAAACATTTTTCAAGACAATGGCTGACTCTTAGTGCTTATAATGATGCTCAAATGATGACTTTATGGAGATGCCTTCTCAATCTTTGGGAGAAACTGTTTACAGACATTTCATTTCTTTTAAACTGGTTAATTTATTAGGATTTCTAGTTTTTACCTGGTCTGTTTTTCTCTTAATATGCAAATATTTATTTAAAGTTATTAAAATAAAGGATAGGCGGAAACTAATACTTCCATTAGAGTCAGCATAGACTAGTGATTAAAGCAGGGATGGGGAGAGCCAGGAGACCAGGTTTCATTTACTAGTACAAATGGTAGTAATTTTTCCCAGATGCCAGAATGTGCATGTTTTTCAGCTACAGACTTCCAGTCCGTGCAGCTCCAACTCCCTAGAGACATAAGGTTTCATTTTGTTGTTGCCTGGGAGCATCACACAGATTTACATTTATGTTCTGCTCTATCACTCTAGATTTCCTGAACATGGAGTTAGGCCAGTTAATGATACTGTGTCAGACAGGGTGACCAGACAGCAAATGTGAAAAATCGGGACAGGTGGTTGTTGGTAATAAGAGCCTATATAAGAAAAAGACCCAAAAATCAGGTCTGTCCGTATAAAATCGGGACATCTGGTCACCCTAGTGTCAGATGCAATCTGTGTGTCTAACCCTGTGTCCTGTGATCCACCACTTCAGTACAACCTATTGGTGCAGCGACAGAGCATCTGGATAGTTGTGTGCCTTGATGTCTCAAGACCATGCTCAGAGGCCGTCAACTAGTTACGCTGTGAGAATGCCAACTTGGTGCAATACCTCAGTCAAGTCCCTATCTTGCTGCATAGATGCCTCAGTTCTGGTGAGTCTCGTGCCGGACATTTGAGATCCCAAGAGGGAGAAACTTGTGAGAGATCATATGCAGAAAGCAGAGTTACAGGTAAGTAATTATTTCTGCATTGGTCCTGTCTAGACTTTTCTCTAGGCTCAATGACCCCTCAGATGAGGGTTGCTCAACCTTTGGGTTGTGACACAAATTTGGGTTATGGGAATGTGTCCAAGGGTTGCGTGGGAGGCCCTAGGGCATGTGTGTTGCAAAACCCATCCTGCAATCTGTTCCTGTGAGGCTGGCTAGGGTTTGACTCCCAGCCCCGGTCATTGCAACCTGGTGCACGAGGGTGCAGCATCCTTTGTCATGATGTCATGGGAATGCTGACTGGGCCAAATTTGAATAAGAAGCTCTGCGTCCCCATCCGCCAAATTGGAATGCCACTCTCACAAATTTGGCTTGGCCAACTCCCCCTCAGGAGAGCCAGGCCAAACCTGAGCAGTGCTGCAACTCAGGTAGTCTCAATGTTTAAAGCAGGAAACTGAACCCAGCCAGCTCCACAGGACAGGAGCTGCAGAAGCCCCCGCTACAGTGTGCAGTGTACTTATTTAGTGCCTATTACATTGATGTGGATACTGTTGGTAAGAAATATGTAGTAAGGCAAATGTTTTTTGCACTAAAGCTATTAACTGTGCCACAACAGGCCATCAAGGTTTACTAATGGGTTCTGAGCCCCAAAATGTCAAGAACCATTGCCTTAGATGCTCCATAGTGGCCACTGTAAGATTTAAATGCTGTACTGCTTCCAGCCCAAGCATTCCTTGACTTCACTCTGGAAAAGACTAGTTAATTATGACGAGATGCCTGCTGACAGATCATTGTAGCTAAACATATTTTTCGGCACTGGGAACTTTTCAGCAGGGTGAAAATCACTGCTAGTCGTGGTTGAATCATTTATTGTGAATAAACTAGACAGTGAATTTAGCCAGGTTATTTTCTGTTTATTTCTGTAGATGTGTGTACTCATAAGCATTTGCTGAATAGACTGGGCAGATAATTTTTAGCCTATAGATTAATCATAGACTGTTTGCTATGACTGTTGTTCGTTGCACCTGATTGGTTAGTTGACTCTCGTGTTGTTGTTTTCTCTGCTGTACCTGGCCTGCTTAAAAGTTTAAGTAGACATAGAATGAATAAAGAATAGTGGAAAAACATATAGTAAATAATGAATAGAGAATGTTTGTACAGAAATTGTTTTGATATGTAAATACGAGTATTCCTATGGAGAACAGCCATTCTCCAAACATTTGTGTGAACAAAAATGTCTCACTAATAAAAGGAAAAAAAATGGTGGAACTAGACAGTGGTCTGGAGTAGAAACAAATGTTTGTGATTTCTGTTTTGGCACTAAACCACCAGCTCTAGTACCTGTTATAATTAACATTAATAAAGAAGAAAATCTGGGATGGTTTTCCCTTTAATTGAACATCACATTTTACATGATCTTTCTATTCTAGGATTTAGGGATGAATAGGGGAATGACTAATAATATTTTTGGTTTGTGCTTTCCCTCTTTCCTCTTCTGAAATCATTAGTAATTATTCTTTACCCATACGTAACATCTTTCTTCCAAAAATCTTGAAATGCTTTGTGGATATGTATTCTATAAATGTGGAAACTAGACTTGAGAAAGGTTAAATGATTTGCCCAGACCTTAGTGTCTTTCAAGTCAGTGTCAGAGTCTGAACTGAAATTCAGCTCTCAGGACTCCTACTTTTGGGTTAAACAAACATATCTATTTCATTTGCCTGTGTGTTCCCTTATTATTGGTTGTTATAGTTATTGTATTATGGTACTGTGTGCATCAGAAGTTTTAATAGGCAGGTGTCAGAAAACATTTTGTTGGTCACATGCCGATGCTAAGGAAACTCAAGTTAGGCTGTAGGCTTGACTGAGACTACAAATAGACACTCCAATTCTTAAAGCAGACATTGGATAAGAGAGAGGAGTTAATATTTATTTAAGGACCTGATTACCAATTAACATTTTAGGGGTTTTCCCCCTTTATACGCTTAAATTGTGATTCTTATATACATTTTATTTTTCTTTCAGCCGGATTTATTTTAGCTTTTTCTAAAGTAAACCAGTCTGAAAGAAAAATAAAATTTATATAAGAATCACAGGCTGATTTCCCTTACAATGGATGGAAGTTTATTTACTTCATTAAAGATAACAGTAGTAATATGCTAAAAAGTAGGAATAGTCTGATATGACCACCTTTTAAGCATATCATCCAATATAACAAGAGGGATCCAGGGTGATAACTGGAAAATGTAAACTTTTAAATTTACATTTTTGTTATTACTAAATTATCCTTATTACTTTTCTGTTGATGTATGGCTAGGGATTAAAGGTTGTCACAGTACAAAACAATATTATTCTATTGTTTTACTTACTAGGTATAGTCTGAATAATTTTAATGACAAAAGGGTAGAGAAAATGCTTTTATGGTTGATAGAGGTCATGTTTGTTTCCATTAAAGGAGCCATAGCAGAAGAATTGGATTTGGCATTTGTAGGCTATGGTATACTGTCTCTCTGTAAAAAGAAAAGGAGTACTTGTGGCACTTCAGAGAGTAACAAATTTATCTGAGCATAAGCTTTCGTGAGCTACAGCTTGTAGCTCACGAAAGCTTATGCTCAAATAAATTTGTTAGTCTCTAAGGTGCCACAAGTACTCCTTTTCTTTTTGCGGATATAGACTAACACGGCTGCTACTCTGAAACCTGTCTCTCTGTAGAATTTGTAAGAATATGGAAATCTGTGACTTCTGAACTGCTGTTTCATCATGGCAATGATTGAATTTGAAAATCTAATCCACTTCCTGCATCTGGTAAACATTTAGGCATGACAGCTCTTCAGGGGAAGTAAGACAACCTTCTTAAAATCTCTAATCAGCAGAATAGCCCTTCCATAAACACAAATTGAAGCTTCCAATACTTATTCTCCCTGCCACAGTAAAATGTATGCATGGCTGCACAAGGCAACAGTATGCTGCAAATGCTACTCTTCTGTTTTTGTAAATTATTTGCAGTAGGCATGAAATGCCTTTTAGAATGGGAATGCTGTTTTTGGCCACCTTCCTCTGAGATCATGAGTTGGGAGAAACTGTGCATTTATTGGGTAGATGAGGTCAGCAGAAAAAAATATAGTAATAATATCAATAAATCATGCATAAATGAAGCCTTTTTCTGAATGAAATACCTTACCAAAAGCCCATGTAAAGCTTTCATAAATGATACTCTCTGAATTATTATAATGTTGTAGATGCTAGACTTTTTTCTGTGCAGAGTTTGAAAACCTGTTGTGTTCAATGACCTGATATTACTGTATTGCAATGGCAATTTCACCCAGAAGAGCCATGAGGGGCAAATTAAAAATGAGTGAAAGAAGAAAATTGTGCGTGTGTGTGTGTGTATGTGTATGATACAATAAATTAGTTGTACAAGCAAAATAATGCACAACTAGTTTTTGAAATTGTATGGTCTCTTCTGAAAAAAAAAACCATGATTATACTTGTTACAAAGGTTTTAAAATATTACTTCAATATTTCTTCCACTTTGACCTGAAGATCTCAAGGTTTTTACAAAGGTGAGTAAGTACCATTAACCCTTACTTGAAGATGGGTACACTGGGGCCAAGATAGCTCAAGTGCCTTGTCCAAGATCATACTGTGAGTGACTGGAAAAGTGGGAAAAAGAACCTCAGGTCTCCTGACTGGGAATCTGCAGATGGCATATTCAGCTGTGTTAGGATCTCAGGGTGAGCTCCAGAATGTTGACAATACTTAGCATAATTCAAAAATCTAGCTGACAACAGTTAGTCCAGGTAGCATTCTCCAATGTTATTTTTGAATGATACCTGAACGTAGGTATATGCAGTGGTGAGCTGGAGCCAGTTCGCGCCGGTTCGCACTGGTTCGCGAGAACCGGTTGTTAAATTTAGAAGCCCTTTTAGAACCGGTTCTTCCACGAGGGACAACCGGTTCTAAAAGGGCTTCTAAATTTAACCGGCCAAAAGTGGCGCCTTAGGCACAGACTCCACAGGTGCTCCAGCCCTGAAGCACCCAAGGGGAAAATTTGGTGGGTGCAGAGCACCCACCGGCAGCTCCCCGCCTCACCCCCAGCCCCACCTCACCTCTGCTCTGCCTCCGCCTCCTCCCCTGAATGTGCCGCCCGGCTCTGCTTCTCCACCCCCCCCCCAGCTTCCCACAAAGAAGCTGTTCTTTTTTCAGCTGTTCGCATGGGAAGCCGGGGCAGGCTGAGAAGCAGGCGTAGGCTTCACACTCAGGCCCAGGGAGGCAGAGTGGAGGTGAGCTCGGGCGGGGGGCGAGGGGGGGGGTGCGAGGAGGGCCGCCCGCGCCGCAGCAGGTAACTCCGGGGGGGGGAAGGTGTGCGCGCAGGGGAACCGCTCCCCGCCCCAGCTCACCTCCGCCACCCTCTGCCTGAGCAGGAAGCCGTGGCCTGCTTCTCAGTCCTCCCTGGCTTCCCGCCAAACAGCTGATTCGCAGGAAGTGGGGGGCGGGCGCGGAGAAGCAGAGCGGGGCGGTGGGTTCAGGGGAGGAGGTGGAGTGGAGGTGAGCTGGGGCCGGGCGCGGGGCGGAGAGCTGCCGGTGGGTGCTCTGCACCCACCAGTTTTTCCCCGTGGGTGCTCCAGCCCCGGAGCACCCAGGGAGTTGGCGCCTAAGGTGCCACTTTTGATGTGATTAGTGGGGGAGTGGCTGCTGCCCTCCTAGCTACACTCCCCTGCCCCTAAGAGCCAGAGGGACCTGCCAGATGCTTCCTGGGAGCTGCCCCAGGTAAGCACCGCCGGGACTCCGCACCTCGCCCCCCCGGCAGGTCCTTCTGGCTCTTAGGGGTGGGGTGGGCACCCACTACGGTGGTCCACGAGACCCTCCTGCCTGGTTCTGGGGGCAGTCGGGACAGGGGTGGATGGGGCAGGGATCCTGGGTGGCGGGGGTGAGGAGGGAACCCATTGTTAAGATTTTGGCAGCTCATCACTGGGTATATGTACTCTTCTAAAACAGTGATAAATGGTAGAAAGTACTTCTTCTGACATAAATAGCAGCACCAATTCAACAGCATGAAGTGTTGTTTAGGAGAGTAAGTGCTATTGATATCCTGCAAATATTTACGGTAAACAGATGAGGACAGGTGCAAACAATTTTCTGTGTGGAAAATCAAATATAACTGTATTATGTGATGGGATAGCAGATGTTCAGCAAGCTGAGTTCCATTTTCTAATATTAACGTGTTCTGTACTTAATAGTAGCTTTCACTGACCTCCTGAAACTCTACTTTGGTGCTTAATAAAAACAGAAGTAATTTAAGTGTAACAAAATGGCATCTTATTGAAACATGTCTTGCTTGTGGGTATATTTTGCTGACAGATTGCAATGTGTATTGCTTCATTGTTTAGTTACGACTTAATGCTAAAGTCATTAACATTCTGTGTGATAATCCATAAAGTCGCCTACTTATGGCAAGGTAACAAAGAAAATCATTTTTTGTAGCAAGAACTTCTGACTGTAAATTAATTAAAAATATTAAAGTTGTTCTAACCTGATATATTCATTTTTATCTGTGTTAAATGCGGCCAAATGTTTTCCTGAAAATTATTGCCATTTGCACTAAATCCTTTTTTTTATTTCTGTAAAACTTCTCCTCAAAGAAGAATAGGGAAATGGATTGCATTACACAGAAATCTCAGAAAACTGAGAACCAAAGGATAATATCCTAGCACCAGTGAAATCAGTGGGAGTTTTGCCATTGAGTTCTCTAGAATGAGGATTTAATCCAATGCATACTATTCTAGGATAGTGCTTATAAATCCAGATAATACCCATCAACCAATATTTAATCATCTAAACCAGCAGTTTTCAAACTGGGGTCTGCGGAGATACTCCAGGGGGTTTGCGAGTCATGTCCGGGGCCACCGGCCCTGCTGATCAACTCCTCCCCTTCACTCCCAAGGCCTCCTGTATGTTCAGCATTGTACAGGAGTCGCTGGGAGGAAGAGGGAGGAGCAGTGAGGGGTGGAAAGAGGTGGGAAAGAGGAAGGGCAGGGACCGGGCGGGGGAAGGGGTGGAGCGTGAGGCTGAGCAGGCATTGAGCACCCCCCTTGGAAAATTAAAAGCTGGCTGGGGGGGTCTGCGAAAAATTTTAAATCAAAATCGGGTTGCTAACATTTGAGAACCGCTGATCTAAACCATGCATTCTGAATTAATATCTGTGCCCCTTCATTCAATCCCGCACTACAAGCATGGATATCTGTTTGGAATTGACTTGCAGAGTTTGCTTCTGTTGCTGACTTTGTTCCCTGTCTTAGGCACATCTCTGTAAAGACATTCTGCCTGGACTTTCTTCTACTATTTCTACACAATTGTTTCCTGAGCATGGTTTAAAATGAGTAACCTTTGTAAACATCTTATTTGCATATATCATTTGTTTTCTTTTTAGCAAGTATTTTAAACTAATATCTTGAAGGCTGTAAAACATTGCTAACTCTGTAACTGTGGTCATGAGCAGGATGGATATGCCTATTAATAAAATAACTGAAATTTACAAGGTGTTTGAAGCTCTGTTAGGAGCCTGTTGTTAATAGTGGTTTATCTCTGACATCCTTACTTTCCTGACCTCTTCCCACAGAGTGGTCAAATTTTTGTAGCTCTCTTCATAATTCATATTTCTTATGTCCTGAATAAATTTTTGTTTTAAGACTTTACTTTCTACACATTGTAACATGACCCAGCTTGATTAAACATGTGCTTTGATTGCGTGTTCCACGAGTCTTTAATTTTTCAGATTCAGACAGAAGATGATCAAGGGGGTTGTCTAATGATACCAGGCAACCTACAAATAATAATACTTCAGTAAAAATTTCAACAAAATTATTTTTACTGGTTCTCTTATTACTTAAGTGCTTGCTGTCCCTCATTCCCCTCTCAGCTGCAGTGCAGGAATTTCAAGAGAGCTCACTGCAATATGAAATTCCAGGAGACTATGTGGGATCAGGACACATAATGGGCAGTGTAACAGGGTACTCTGCCCGCCCCTCTTCCTGGGGCCCGCTGACTGCCCCAATAAAGCTCAGAGAGGCTTCCTGTTATGCAGCACCCGTGGCTTTATTTACACACACAGTTCTCCCACCACCAGTGTTGAGCTATTTACAAGGCTTACAGGGTTAGTTCCCTCTTTGGCTAGCAGTCAGCCCACAGCCAGGAGACTGCACTTTCTCCTGGCAGCCCCCTTCATACTGGCTCCCAGCCCTTATAACTGCTGGTGTGTCAGGCCCACAGGTGGAGCCAATCCATGCCTGCTACACCAGCCCCAATCTATTTCTCTTGATTGGAGCTGACTGAGCAAGGGCTAATAAGGTGCTTTTGCAGCAGCACCCTGCTACACACCTCCCCCTTTAAGCTGATGCCAGGCCTGGTCTTCCTTGACCCCGCTTCCCTCGGCCGGGGGTTTACTCTGGGGTTTAGCCCCCTGTCTCGTGGGGTTTTGGCATGCCCCCTCCACAAAAGGCGCATTGGGTAGAGGGCGGGGCACCCCACAGGTCTACGTCACCCAGAGATCTTCACACCAGTTGCACGGTTGGGCTGACCGCCCCAGACACTCCCTTTTGTTCTCTGGTGGGGGAGACGGGTCAGAGCCCCCTACCCTGAGTCTGGCCCCAATCTCAGGATCGAGCCCTCCACTCCTTGGAGTTTGGGTGTCCCCCCTTTGGGTTTCCCCCCTCCATCTCAATCTGCGGGATCCCCTCCCCTGATGGGTCCTGCCCAGGAAGCTCCATCCCCTCCTTGGGGACTCCCGTAGGATCCCCACCTTGGGTATGTTGTCTAGAAGTCTCAATTTCTTCCCCTGGACGTTGTGGGGACTCCGCCCTCCCAGGGCCCACCTCCATACAGGCCTCATCCCCGTCTCCAGGGCGCTCTCTCTTTCCTGTTTTGGGGATCTCCTCCTCGGGCCCCCTCTCCCCTTTGGGGAGGGTTCCAGTCCACCTCCAGGACCACAGGGTAGGCCAACCCCCCTATTACCTCCACCCGCTTCCAGGCAAACCTCCCCTGCACCTCCAGGGGTATCTGGGCCACGGGACAATACTCCTTATCCCCATGGATGCATTCCACTAGCATCATTGCCCCAGGGATAAGCCAATGTGGCTTCACTAAGCACCGCTGTATAAGGGAGCAAGTGGAGGCTGTATCTACTAGACGCCTCTGGGGTCTTTTTCCAACCTGCACTGGGATAGTGGCCAGCCCATGGTTCTTTTTCCGCCCCCTAATCTTAGTCAAACCACAAAATTCAGCAGCCCCACATTCCATCACCGGGCAGTCCCAGCTCTTATGTCCTGGCTGTCCACACCGCCAGCATATGAGCTGCGCCGAGCAGCGAGGGGTCCCTTTGGGCTCCTCCTGCCGCTTGTCTACCGGCTTCACCCTGGGGTGCTCGTGGGTTTTCCTGCCCCCCTCTGTGTCCTGCAGGGCCCGATGCTCCCTCTGCTGGAAGTCGGCCTCTGCACATTCTTCCGTTCTTTACACGGCGGCTTCTAGGGTGGCCAGCTGATGTCGCCTCACCCAAACCCGCATGCTATCGGGTAGACGCTGTACAAACTGTTTAAGGACCACTTGATCCATTATCTGCAGCACGGTGTGGGCAGCGGGCCTCAACCACCTCGTTGCCCAGTCTGTTAACCTTTGGGCAAAGGCCCAGGGCTGCATGACCCCGCCCACTGGGCTGCCTGAAACTTTTGCCGATATTTCTCGGCCGAAAGTCCGAGGCGATCCAGGATCGCTGCCTTCACTGCATCGTAGTCCCTAGTTTGGGCCTCCGTCAGGGCCATGTACACTGGCTGTGCCTCCCCAGCCAGATGGGGGCCAGCCGCAGGGCCCAGGTTGCCCTGTCCCATCCTGTGCCCAAGGCCACCCACTCGAAGGTGCCCAAAAGGCATCTGGGTCGTTGGCTGGGGCCATCTTACAAAGGCTGAGGCCCGGGGCCCGAGTGCCCTCTCCCCCTGCAGGACTCACCAACTTCTGCAGCTGGCTGAGCAGGGGCTAATTAGGTGCTTTTGGAGCAGCACTCTGCTACACGCAGGCAGCTGGAGAATTGAAAATGAGCGGGAGAACGGAGTGAGATGAGGAGACAGTTTTCATGGAAGAGAGTGAGAGGAAGAAATAAGAGGGAGAGGGAGCAGCTTTCAGGAGCGAGAGGAGAGAGGAATAGCATGGGGGGTGGGAATAAAAGGAAAAGAGAAAAGACTTCAGGCAGGGGGCTATGAGGGAGGAGGGAATTTTTTGGATAGGGTGGTGGTTGTGTCAGAGCAAAGCAGTCTTGCCTGTGAGCTGCTTTGTTCAGAGTTTGCAGAATATAGCTGCTGGAATGCTTCAGACTTTATTTCAGAGAGCCTGTGCTAAGAGGCAGAGGGGGGATGTGACCTGGGCATGTACAGGGAGAGCGCCATCTGGACATTTTTTCTGCTGCTTGCTTCACAGCTCCTGGATGCCCTAAACCCAAGCCAGGAGCAGGGCTGCCACTGAACTGCAGAATCTGCCAAAGGTGAGGGTAGGGGGAGAGACCCTGTTTGGAGAAGGGAGAGGTTTGACCTTCGAGAGTGGTGAGGGATAGCGCACTTATGGTTTCATCTGCTTGGGGTCACAGAGGCAATTCCATAGACACTAGCCGGGGAACGAGGGAGGAAGGAAAAGGGAAGAGGACTGGGAGAAACTCTTAACAACATATTGACTTCTTCATTTTTTGGCTGTGACATCCATCTTTATAGTAATTTACTCTGTAAATATTTCACAGCCAAAGACACTGGTCCCACAGTCAAAGTGCTTAGTTTGCCCACAAACTGATACCTGCTGTCTTGCACCTTTGAACAGACTTATTAATAAAAATCATGAACACTGAGTTTCACAAAGTACAGTTGCTTTGTCCATGCAGATAACGTGTGCAGTGCACACTGTAGGTCTAACACTCTGCTTTACTAAGCCAATGGGTTGCACAGGTCTAACAGATATTTCTCTTCTCCTTTCTTCTTTTTGCCTTCCTTTTGATTGTGAACTCTTCAGGGGAGAAGCTGTATATAGCACTGTTTCTTAAACAGAGCTGACTTTGTACAAGTAACTGTATGCATGGCAACTATTTGTTTGTATTTAAGTAGCATCTAGAGACCCTGACAATGGAATCCCAGTGTCTTAGGTGCTCTGCAAACACATAGTAAGAGGCCATTCCTGTCCCAAAGACCTTGCAAGCTAAACAGACAATAAATAGGAAAAGTGACTTGCCCAAGATGACACATCAGGTTAGTGGCCAAGCCAGGAACAGAACTCAGATCTGGTTCCCAGTGCAGTACCTTATCCACTGGATCATGTAGCCAGATTTTACCCTTCATTGTAATACATGCTCTCCTTAATACAAACTTATTTGTATTGCCAAGAAACAAATATTTAACAGCTATATCTTAGCAGAATTTACAAAAAAATGGTTACATGTTAGATTGGGCTATGCTTGCTTATAAATGTTCAAATCCATAAATCAGACTGACAAGTGCTTGTGCACAGTTTGTTCTTTTTGTATTGGAAATACATTTACACACACTTTCTCTTTTACAGTTTCCCTTTATTTTTCATGAACCTCCTAATCAGAGCACATAAATAAAGATTAAAACACTATTGCTTCTGAATAAATGTGTTCCTACTCTGTAGAAGACTGGCTGAAATGAGTTTTTTGCCATTTATAAATCCCATGAATATTCTTTAAATTACATGAACCTTACAAATGATGGCAGCTTTTGATGTAGGATACTTTAGTTTAATTGGAAAACAGTTTTCAGTAGCTTTAGAAATTACCGAATGCTATCAAGTACAGGTAAAAGATAACCACTAGTAGTTTTAAAATGGTTATTTCTTTGTAGCTATTTAGTTTTGGAACTATGGTAGTTCCAACCACAACGATGTGCAGAAACACATTTTTCAGAAGATGAGTCTTTATTTTACTTGTAAGTATAGGAATACTTTAAAGAATACTTGAGCTTCTCACATTATTTATAGGTTTGAACTTGATATGCCGCGGTTTCCATAAGTTCTTTATCAGGCAACTATGAAAAAGCAGTAGGTAAGAGAGAACTTATCAAACATAAAACTCCCTTAGGCTCTTCCTCCATTATTACTTCATTTTGTCCTCCTGAGTCTTTTATACACGAAAAAGAAAGTTATAAGCCCAGAGTTATTGAACAGATGTTGCTCCCCCGTGCTCCCATATAAAAATTGTCTATGCCCCTTCTGGACATGGAGAATTATTGAGGTTCATTGTGAGTAGGGTTACCACCTTTGAAATGCAAAACATCCAACCGCCCCCTCCCCCAAAAGGCAAGCCCACCACAACCCCAACCACAAGGCAACTCTGCAACTGCCACTTATAGATAAGATTGATAATATCGCATGTCTCCTCACTCTTGTGTGACTTAAACCCTATCTCACATACATGCACGGTGCGCTTGTGCATTGGTGGGCAGACAGCTTCTATATTTTCAATAGTTTTGATCTGTTATTGCTTAAACTGTGGAAATGGGAACACTGCAGCGTCTTTATCTGGACACACTTTTAATGTTAACTATCCCAGTTAATTGTGGTGATAATACAAATCTTTAGATCCATGTTTAAAAAAAAAACTCCGCAGATTAAATTATTTTTCTGGCAACTGGCAAATCCATCAAAAAACTTGGCCAGGCCAGTCAAATACTGGCAAGGTGGGAGGTATGGCCTAAATGTGAGGTATGGCCTCTGCAATGCTTCTATTCCAGAGAGCCAGGAGTGAGTTTGGGACACCATTGGTGGATCTCCTTGTGGCAGCATAAAGTGTTGCTGGAAAGTAGCAGGGTTGGCACAGTAAAACTTTTTTTTAAATCATGAAGAGAAGGGACATATTTCAAAAACAGACAGATGTCACTTACCAGAAATGTTCCTGTGGGTTTGCAAATGCTTACAATTAAAAAGCTAGAAATGTGGAACTTGTTTCCAGAAATTCATGGTTGCTGTCAGGCCTAGCTCAAGGCAGCATTAAAGAGCATCGAGGCTTGAATCTGGCCGATGTCAGTTAGTGGTCACTTTTTTGGCATCAGATGAATGTTTGGAGGAAGCTGTTAAATTTGTTTGATCTTAGTGTGTTTTCTAGAGGACTTTTATCAATATCTCAAAACACCACCATTACTGCCTTCCTTATTGGCAGTATCAGTAAAGAGGCGGAGAACTAAATACACATGGAATTTTAAATTATCTTCTCAACTTGGCAGGTCAGGATTTTGAGACAAACTATCACTGAGGGGAAAACTTTGTTGATGTCCATGCTGTTTCTGTGAAAAAGAGAGAACATAATTCTTTGGAGCTGTTAGTTTGGCTCATTTTATGAGCACAATGGTATATTTAGTTTAAGGGCCTGATCCTGTACCTATTGAAGTCAGTAGACATTTTACCTTTAAAACCCCATAAAAAGTATTTTAAAGGACAAGTGAATTTTCGGCCTATACCATGTGAATTCATTCATTTTCATTGACTTACAGGATTGTTCTTTTCTCTGGCATATTAACAGAACAATTAATGTGTAAAGATAGATTAAAAACATGTAGCTCTTCTGCGAAGGGAATATAATTTTTTAAGTGTAAGCAGGAAGGATTTTACAAAGATGAGTATTTTTTCTCAGAGTAATGTTGCATACAGACTGGAGATTGCCTTTTCTGTGAATTGTATAATGAAAAATCAATCCGTTTAATGGTTGACAAACTCTGACATTCAAATAAAAATGCTGCTGTTATTTTCATAAAGACCTGTAGGCAAAACTAGATTCAGTGAGTTTAATTTATGCAGTAGTAAACGTCTGCCAAAACATTGTACAAATGACTGTATAATAGGGCAATAATAACTATGAAGAAAGAGAAGGAAAGAAAGGAAGCAGAGGCCAAACTTCTCAGTTTTTAGAATAAATAAATTCACAAAACCTTTCAATGTAAAATGTTATATTTCTACAATCTCCTTTGCAGCTATGCATTTTAATTTAGAGCAATTTCCTGAAGTCAGCAAAACATGTATCTAACAGTGTGATGTGTGGTGTCAGACTAATTGTTTAGTTTTTGTTATTTGGTCCAGTGAAGTGAAAGTCAGTGATTTCATCTCCTTATTTGGTCTTCTGCCCACTAGTCCACCAGACTTAATTCATTCCTCTTCTGCCTCAAACATAGCTATATACTTTTCACACACTAAAGAGATGAAAGGCCTGATTCGTACAGGTATTCTGTCAGATTTTCATGACTGCCCACAAGTTAAAAGAATAGTAAGGAAAGTCTCTTTGAACAAAAAAAAATGTGGTTTGAGAAGTTCTATGGCATCAAAGATTTGCACATGAGCTAATTGTTATTTGGAGGAAAAAGATATCCCAGTAAGCAAACAAGACCAAATTTTCTGCTTACTTAAATGCATGTTTGCTTTCTCATATCAGTGTTAAATTTAAAATATTTTATTGCCATGATAACCTACATGCTTTTTCCCATAATAATAATCTGTTTGCAGCTTGTCTGTTCAAACCATGCTTTCCTTCCTTTTTCATGTCCTTTATTTACATCTCATTCACTACACTAGTTTTTTTTACATACACCATTTGAGAGGGGGATGTTATACCTATGATTCAAATAACTGTGGTTCCATTTTTCAATATTTCTCACTATTGTACATGATTTTATAACAAGATGTGATATCGCATGATGACTTTTAAAAAGGCTAAGTCTCCATTAATTTTTTTTGTCTTCCTCTATCCAGTCTTACATATCAGCCTGTCTCTCCAATATTTGCTCCTGGACATCTTCCATCAGCTCAGACTTAATATGACCAAAACTGAATTCCAAGTCTTCCTTCAAAAATCCTTTCCATGCATTCCCTTCACTGTCTATCACCATCCTCCCAATTATTCAGGCTCATAAGCTGTTGGCCCACATAGATGCTGTCAAGGTTCCTTCCCCACTCTGAATTCTAGGGTACAGATTTGGGGACCTGCATGAAAGACCCCGTACGCTTATTCTTACCAGCTTA
Organism: Lepidochelys kempii; assembly: GCF_965140285.1. Lineage (NCBI taxonomy): Eukaryota > Metazoa > Chordata > Testudines > Cheloniidae > Lepidochelys > Lepidochelys kempii. The sequence goes on from NC_136388.1 coordinate 73,720,099, forward strand.
GGTTAAAAACTTCCTCAAGGTACAAACTTTGCCTTGTCCTTGAACCCTATGCTGCCACCACCAAGCGTGTTAAACAAAGAACAGGGAAAGAGCCCACTTGGAAATGTCTTCCCCCCCAAAATATCCCCCCAAGCCCTACACCCCCTTTCCTGGGGAAGGCTTGATTAAAAATCCTCACTAATTTGCATAGGTGAACACAGACCCAAACCCTTGGATCTTAAGAACAATGAAAAATCAATCAGGTTCTTAAAAGAAGAATTTTAATTAAAGAAAAGGTAAAAGAATCACCTCTGTAAAATCAGGATGGTAAATATCTTATTGTGTAATCAGATTCAAAACATAGAGAATCCCTCTAGGCAAAACCTTAAGTTACAAAAAGACACAAAAACAGGAATATACATTCCATTCAGCACAGCTATTTTACCAGCCATGAACCAACAGAAATCTAATGCATTTCTAGCTAGATTACTTACTAACTTCATACAGGAGTTCTGAGCTGCATTCCTGATCTGTTCCCAGCAAAAGCATCAGACAGATAGACCCTTTGTCTCCCCCCTCCGCTCCAGCTTTGAAAGTATCTTGTCTCCTCATTGGTCATTTTGGTCAGGTGCCAGCGAGGTTATCTTAGCTTCTTAACACTTTAAAGGTGAAAGGGTTTTGCCTCTGGCCAGGAGGGATTTTATAGTTCTGTATACAGAAATGTGGTTACCCTTCCCTTCTCATAAGCTGTAGGCCCACATAGATGCTAATAGGTTTTGGGTTGTGACCACATGTCCTTCTGTATGCTTGTTCAGCATCCAGCACACTGAGACCTCAAGTGCTACAAGAACATGAACATGAACCTTGCCCTTCACATCCAGGATGTGTTAAAATGGCCACATTTCCTTCCAAGTTTTAGATCTGACTTGTTCTTTCTGTCCAAACAGTAAAAAACAATATCAGTGCCCTCATCATTGCTCAGATTGATCACTTAACCTTTTCCTCCTCTCTGGCCTCCCCAATGCCCAGGTCACTCACTGCAGTCCAAGCAAAACAGGTCATATTCCTTGCCCATTGATCTAATATCATTACCCTCTCTCAGTCCTTCCACTGGCTCCTGCTCTTCACTGCATTAAGTTCAAACTACTTATACTTCCCTTGTAGACCCTTCGCAACTTTTCCCTTCCCTTTCTTCTCTGTTTTTTTTCCATGTTCTTGCCTCTCTGCTAATGACAGCAGCTTGCTACTCTGTCCATTTCTTCCACACTATCTCTGAGCTTTCTTCCATGCAGATTCCTATACATGGAACACCCTTCCAGAGCTACTTTGCAAGGCTGCTATGCTTTTTTTCCCCCCATTCCAGAACCAATAAATTAGCCAACTAAAACTTTATTTTTATTTCATTTTCAAACAGAAAAAAAGACTTCTCTACTCCTCCATGCTATGTTCAAACCTTCACTAAGTAACTTTGTTGTTTTATGGATATTACCCTGTCATTCCAATCCCATTCTCACCCTGCCTTCTGTCTTGTTAGTTCTTTCTTACATCATGTCTGATAATAGCTTGTGAGCTCTTCAAGGAAGGGATCATATCCTTTTCTGTTTTGGTAGTGTCCAGCAAAGTTTTGGGTAGTGTGATAAATAATAATATATGCCTTACGTTCTTCATACAGCTAATCACAGGCCAGCCAAGGGCACACCTTGTCACTTCATTTCTCTAAGGAAATGATCCTTTTTATACCTGTTTTGTGGTATTAGGGAGTGCTCTCTTCCTTTCTCATTTTACCAGATTAATAATGCTACTATTTGCTGTCTACATTTATCATTATCTAATTTGCCTCCGTGTAGTCAGCACAAGTATTCACATAAAACAAGGAAAGGAGGTTAGTTGACTTCACCAAGGTCAGAAGGAATATGTGCTAGCGCGCATTAAAACATTCTTGAATTTGTTCACCCCAGAAGACCGCGCTGTCCTTCCTTCTGAAGTTAGAAAGTTGGCTGCCTCTCTGCTGGACCCTGTACTGATCTGAATGCTGAGACATAGCTGGAAGGAGCACAGGGATGGCCAACACAGTAAACATCTAGTGCTGCTGAATATTTGAAGGCCTTTTGTAGTAATTATTTTTATATACAATGAACAATATTTTTGTGGCTGATACCAAGCTGGGAGGGGTTGCAAGTGCTTTGGAGGATAGGATTTGTAATTCAAAATGATCTGGACAAACTGGAGAAATGGTCTGAAGTAAATAGGATGAAATTCAATAAGAACAAATGCAAAGTACTCCACTTAGGAAGGAACAATCAGTTGCACACATACAACATGGGAAATTACTGCCTAGGAAGGAGTACCGCAGAAAGGGATCTGGGGGTCATAGTGGACCACAAGCTAAATATGAGTCAACAGTGTAACACTGTTGCAAAAAAACTGAACATCATTCTGGAATGTATTAGCAGGAGTGTTGTAAGCAAGACACAAGAAGTAATTTTTCTGCTCTATTCCACGCTGAGTAGGCCTTAATTGGAGTATTGTGTCCAGTTCTGGGTGCCACATTTCAGGAAAGATGTGGGCAAACTGACGAAAGTCCAGCGAAGAGGAACAAAAATGATTAAAGGTCTAGAAAACATGACTGATAAGGGAAGATTGAAACAACTGGGTTTGTTTATTCTGGAAAAGAGAAGACTGAGAGGGTACATAACAGTTTTCAAGTACATAAAAGGTTGTTACAAGGAGGAGGGAGAAAAATTATTGTTCTTAATCACTGAGGACAGGACAAGAAGCAATGGGCTTAAATTGCAGCAAGGGAGGATTTAGGTTGGACATTAGGAAAAACTTCCTAACTGTCAGGGTTGTTAAGCACCGGAATAAATGTCCTAGGGAGGTTGTGGAATCTCCATCGCTGGAGATTTTTAAGAGCAGGTTAGACAAGAACCTCTCAGAGATGGTCTATAATACTTATTCCTGTGATAAGTGAAGGGGACTGGACTAGATGACCTCCCTAGGTCCCTTCCAGTTCTGTGATTCTATAATTTTTATGATGCACTTTACAAACACTAATAGTTTATCCTCCTAACACCCTGTGAGATAGAGAAGTATCGTTATCCTATTTTTACAGATGGGGAAACTTCAGCACAGAGAGAATTAGCAGTTGCCCAAATCTCTCTCACAATATGAGAGACAGCTGGGAATAGAATCTAGTTCTTCTACCTCACAGGCTTATTAAAAAAATGATGTATAAGGATTGTGGAGGCAATAGGAAACAAAGTATAGCACTTTGGTTTTCCAAGTGTCTGTCATTGGGTAGGGAGAGCATGTGGATGAGTGCACACTTCCTCTGTCCTAGATATACATAAAGAACTAAAGAACTTAGTAAAGAATTTTGACAAAAATGGCTTAGACTTCTCTCACACCTGATAGCTGTCCATCCTCAATTTCTGAGATGACAATTTTCATGAGGACACAAGTTTCTTTTCTAATGATCACCTTGCCATGTTCTACATGTGTTCTCTAGTAACACTTTGCAGTATAAATGGAATATGCATGTAGCATCCAAAAAGGAATATTTGATATTTACTGTAATGTAGCATTGTGGATACACAAATATCCAAAGAAGAATATACAAATGAGCAGACAGAATAACTGACAGACATCTGCTCAAGTCATTTTTCTTTTGTGGATCCGGCATTTCACGCATTGGTAAACTAATTCTATTGATAAAAAAAAAAGGAGTACTTGTGGCACCTTAGAGACTAACAAATTTATTTGAGCATAAGCTTTCGTGAGCTACAGCTCACTTCAGCAGATGCATTCTATTGATGTCATCCACAACTATCTGCTGTATGTGTCAGTTATATGATATGATGGCTTTGATTCACTATTCTGTAGAGTAAAATTATTCAGCAAAGCTTCTGTACGTTGTGATTTCATTGACTCATAAGGAACTGTTCATAATTAAGAGTTACTGTAATTCTATTTAAGGATGGAATTCACTCCAGTGGTGAGGTCCCTGAGTAAGGCTACATGCACTATTTAAGATCTAATACTGGGTCTTATGCGAGTCCTTTGCATTGTCTGAATATCACAGTAAGGAAATGTGATTCCTATTAATTTGTGTGCACACAGTGGACTCTATAGTTAAGCACTCTAAACACTTTGTTCTCGGCTTCTGCAGAGTTCAACAGGGCAAAGATGGTGTGTAATCCAGAGCACTGGCTATCCTATAGGCCAACAGTAATTTCAAATTTAATTATTTTAGCATACAGTTGACTGGTTCAAAAATAGCTTGAGTTAGGATAGACTGAAATACTAGATTGAAGTCTTGAAGTTTATGCTTTGTCACAAGAAGTGTGTAATATAGTGCACCTACTTTATAATGGATGCAACTGGAATTGCTATGTTGAAAACATGCTTAGTTAATCCTCCTTTATATATACAATATTTCTTTTTGGTGTTCTTGGTCCAATTTGGGCACATAAAAATAATTAAATTATTTTGTCATGGTTTCATGACAAAATCATGAGATCCTCCAGGTAGTCTTATTATGAATCCACCATTTTTGCTGCAACAGTGCATTTGTGACTTTGATCACATTAATTCTACTTATTGTTAACAAATATACCAATATTATAAATTGTAAGATCTTGAAAGTTACTAATTCTGTCCACTAGTCTATATTTCAAAACAATTTAACCATATGCCATTCTGTAAATGTAATACATTGATGTCTAGTGAGTATCCAAGTAAAAGAAGCTACAAAAGTGGAAAGATTTACAGCTGTGGATCCTAAAATTTAATTGTGTATAATTTAAGTTGCTGTATAAAAAGGTGATGGCTTGGGAGTTAGGTGTGCTTAGTAGCCTGTGTCAATTTATATTCCCTGATAACTATCAAACCTATCCCTAAACACTGATACATTCTCTGAACCTCGCTAATCTACACGGAGGATTCAGTAAACTGAAGTGGATGAAACACAAGTTCATTGATCTTAGGATGTATTTATCCATATTATAAATTGACTTATAAATAGTATAAATTTTCCATTTTTTCATTTGCTATCCAGCAGTCCATATCACACGTATAAAGGATGTCCTGGCTGTTTAAATTTCATACAGATATCCAGGGCAATATTATCTATTTTATTATGTAAAGATGGAGAAACCTACATTCTGTGAACTAAATAGTACTAAACTTGCACTATTTAATTAGTCTTGGAGCCGGTATTTATTGTCTGCATTGTCTGATTCCATTTTTTGGCTGTTATCTACAGTCTGTGTGCTGAAACTTAATAGCTTTATGCAGTTTGTCCTTTAAAAACAGTCACAAGATTATACATTCTAGATGGAATCTTGATAGCTTTGTTTGTTCCTTTCCAGCGTTTTTAAATAAATTAAGCGATCTGTGTAAACTCACATTGAGCATACTTTTCTTTGGGGGTTAGCTACATCTGTTTGTTTTAAGGGTTATCCATCCCTAAAGAAATTCTTCTGCTTATAATGATATTTGCCACAACATCTAAAGACTTCCTTATTCAGCCCTGGTTTGAAAGTACTACTGTTAATTTTTATATTACCAGGATCTGCTCTTTTTGTTTGGTCAGGTGCCTCATGGATGCCCAATTAATGAAACCAGTTTTATGTAGCCGGTGATGTTTCATGGGTGCCAGATTTTTGGGGGTATGAATCAAGCACAGAATTATAGAATGATATTTGGTTTACCAGTTTCTGTTCTATCAATATCCATGAGGGATTCTCTGTATTAGCAATCCATTCCAGTACCACTCTAATTTGTGCTGCCCTATAGTAACAAAACTCTTGAAGTCTGGTAGCACCAGACATCCCATCTGCACTGGATGTTGCAGCCATTCTGTTCTGATAGTTGGCTTCTGATTTGACCATAAGAATATTTGACTAACTTTTTAATTTATTGAAGAATTTTTTGGGACATGTAAAGGGAATCACAGAAATAGCATACAAAGCCGTTGGCAGGATATTCATTTTAAATACAGGTTTCAGAGTAGCAGCTGTCTTAGTCTGTATCTGCAAAAAGAAAAGGAGTACTTGTGGCACCTTAGAGACTAACAAATTTATTTGAGCATAAGCTTTCGTGAGCTACAGCTCACTTCATCGGATGCTCACGAAAGCTTATGCTCAAATAAATTTGTTAGTCTCTAAGGTGCCACAAATACTCCTTTTCTTTTTATTTTAAATACAGAAATTCTACCCATCAAAGTCAATGACAATAAGGTCTACTTTTCTAGGTTACTGTAAATAATTGTATTAGTGGCTCAATATTTAAGTTAAACATCTCCCCCAATCTAGGTGATACAATGATGCCTAAATATCTAATTTTATTATCCACGCTTTCATGTGGGCATTTGTCATTTATTGGGTATCTTTTTGAGCCACGGCATAGTATCTCTAACTTGCAGTAGTTTAGTTTGTTTCCCAATTTCTGGCCAAAATCTTAAATTATTTCTTCTAATACTGGTAGAATTCTCCTTACTAAAAATGGGTATGAACCAAAATCCTGGCACAGAGCACCTTCAAATTTCTGGAAAGTTTTGCAACCACATGCAAACTTAACAGTTAACTCCCATGTCTACATTTTGAGTCAGCCTAAATCCCAGATCTGAACATTCCCAAGTTCTGCTAAACTTACATTTTTATTCATATCTGAACCTTGCAGTCCAGGCTTTCCTATCAGTAGCAACGGTACTGCATCAGGTCCACTTTCCTATCGCTAGTTTTTACTGCTCCAGGATTATGCAATGTTCTCTCTTTGATAGGTAATGCCACAGATGACAATTTGATTCAGGCTACAGCCAAGTTCATATTACTTTCTAGAGACACATGAATGTGTTTTGGATTTGACCTACATCTTAAACCACCTGATGTCCATCACTTCATCTGCCATGTTCGATGGTCCATCTATTGTGCTTTCCTGATTTGATTCTCCACCTACAACAAGTATATTGGTAAACTCCCAAAATGGGCCTCGTCTCCCATACAAAATGTCTGCTATTACTGCATGGCTGCTTTGCACTCTGTCAAAATCTCTTATTGCTTCTACCTATCTCCATAATTTCTTTTAAACACCTGCCATCAACATGCCAAATTATCTCTCTTCACCTAGAATTTTTTAGCAGTTATGTCTCCTCTCTCTACGTAAGATGTGAACATACATTGATATTACATAGCTAAGACATTGATATTTTGATACATAGATTTATCTTACAGATAAATCTGGTGTATTTCTTCAACTGGCAAATACTTATCTTGGTTATTGTATAAAGCTATCCCTTTCCTAACAACTTAGTCACCTTGTTTGGTGACAGGCTATATTAAGTCAGTAATGTTATCCAGGGATAACAATTCTGTCTTCAGTTTCCTCTATTAGGAATATTCTGTGTTCACAACAGTGTACTGTCTCTTCCTGACCACAAGGGACACTGACTCTATTCTTCGTTGGTATGTGGTATTGCTCAGTGGGCTTTTTCCCTCAGATCTACTTTTAGCTTTGCTCCTGGTACTGGTTTGTAACATCGTGATCAAAGTCCAAGTGAGACTGTAGTTTAATAATCTAATAGGTGAATGGATCATTTAACACATACACATTGAAGGGGAGAGATTTTTTTCCCCCCAAAGCCCAAAAGAGTTAGGTGCCCCAACTCCTATTGAAAGTGGAGTTGGCACCTAATTCCTATTACTGCCATTGAAAATCTCCTCCTAAAACTATAGTGTAATGCAGTGGTTCTCAAACTAGGGCCGCCACTTGTTCAGGGAAAGCCCCTGGCGGGCCGGGCCAGTTTGTTTACCTGCCGCATCCACAGGTTCGGCTGATCACCTCTCCCACTGGCTGAGGTTCGCCACTCCAGGCCAATGGGGGCTGCAGGAAGCGGCGTGGGCTGAGGCAGTGGTTTGTTCATACTGCAACAAGCTCGGGAGGGACCCCAGGCACGTAATAGTATTTGCTGAGCATTTAATGATGATGGTTGTTTTCACAACCCCTGTAGATGCAGGCATGTTTGCTAAACATGTTTTGGGACCCATTCACCCCATTCTTGCCAGAGAAGAAAGGGAAGATCGCTGGAAGCAAACAGGAGTGGGAGTGGCGCAAGCATCAACTGCTGGTTTGGCGTGGGTGGAACAGGGTCTGGGACACAGAGCACAAGCTGGGGAGGGGGACGTGCTGAGGGTGGTACAATGGGCACGGGCACCAACGCCAATTAGGCCGGATGTGTTAAGGGTTCTCCTATGGGATTACCCTAACAGGGCAGATGGGGCATATTTGTGGAAGGGGTTTACAGCAGGATTTTGGATCCCTTCATTTGATGTCAAAAAATTTAAAGTCAGTAGCTGGGATGGGACATATTGTTCAGAAAAACATTGCTCAAGAATTAAAGGAGGGCAGGATAGCTGGGCCATTTAATCAATTGCCTATAGCACATTTGACAGTTTCCTCTGGGGTTGGTCCCCTAGAAGACCCCAGGGATATACCGATTAATTCCTCACCTGTCATACCCACAAGGTGGCTCTGCTTATGATGGGATAGACCTGGCACTATGTTTTGTACGCTATTCCTCCATTGATGAAGTTGTTCGTATCATTCGGGTGTGTGGCCCTGGAGCGCTAATGGCTAAATGTGATATCAGGTCTGCTTTCTGACTCCTGCTGGTGGACCCATTGGACTTTGACCTGTTGGGTTTCCGTTTTGAGGGGCAATTTTATTTCGACAAGGCTATGCCCATGGGCTGTTCAGTATCCTGTGCAGCTTTTGAGAACTTCAGTACAATGTTGCACTGAGCAGTGGTGCGGTCAGCGGGACTAAACCAAGTGGTGCGTTATTTGGATGATTTTTTGTTCGCAGAGCAAGCCAGGTCAAATGAGTGTGTTCACTGGTTGGACGCATTTGAAGCCCTGGCTGAAAAGTTGGGGGTAGCCCTAGTGGAGGAGAAAACAGAAGGCCCTTCCACTACATTGACCTACCTGGGCATTGAGCTGGACACCAGGGAGGGAATATCTCGACTCCCTCAGGATAAACTTCAGAAGCTATCGGGGTTGCTCCAGAGAGCACTGGGGGCTAAAAAAAACCTCAGTCTATTTTGGGGTACCTGAACTTTGCTTGCAGGATTGTTGCCCTGTGGCGGGCGTTTGGTGCACTGCTGGCTGTGGTAACGGCTGGCATAGCCAGTCCACACCATTACATACAAGTCACTAGAGAGATGAAGGAAGACTTGGGGGTGTGGGAAAGTTTTCTGAGTTGATTTAATGGGGTATCATTGTGGAGGGAGGAATGATTATTAAAAGGGGGGATTAAAAATCCACTCAGATGCAGCAGGCAGCATAGGTTTTGGGGTGTTTTATCAAGGCAAATGGTGTGCACCAAACTGACCCACCACTTGGACACACAACGGGGTTGTGCGTGACATGACCACCTTGGAATTTTTCCCCATTTTAGTTGCAGTGGCAATTTGGGGATCGGAGCTGGATAATAAAAGGGTGTGCTTCTGGTGCGACAACATGGCAATGGTACAGGTTATCAGTCTCCAAACTTCCAGATCGCCCAGGGTTATGAAGGTGGTAAGGATGTTTGTTCTCCAATGCTTAACCTTCAGCATTTGTTCTTCTTCAAAGCACGTGCCGGCATGGATAATGGCATAGCAGACACCTTGTCTCGTTTCCAGTTTGACAGATTTCGTAAACTTGCACCAGGGGCTAGCAGTGAACCCGAGCAGATGCCGCTGGCTCTCTGGAACCTTGGAATGTGATGTGGTCGGCGGAATAGGGATTTTTGGCTCCAGCTTACAAGTTGTTTATTTTGTTTTCTTTTAAGGTCAATTCCAGGATCCAGAGAATGGGTCGCCTATGCGCAGAGGGAGGTTGTTGCAGTACCGGGTCAAGGACAATGCAGCTGCTGTGTGATTGACGATCACACATGGAACAATGGGTTCTTTCTCCCCAGTAGGGCTGCTAGGCAACAGACCATTTGGAGATGTTTGGGAACCCAGCAGGGTTGTGGGGGAGGCAGCCAAGCAAATTGACACCTCCTTATGGTGTATGTTCAGTGGAGGTACTCTCTAGGGAGGGCAGCCAGTGACCAGATAAATGGCCTGGTAAAGGACTTAAAAAGAGGTACTGGATAATGGAACAGAAGTGGGAGGAGGTTGGGGACGCCTATGATTGGTACGGCTGGGAGCCAACTCCCTCCCCCCCACCCCTTCTCATAGCCCTCCTTAATCCTCTTACGAGGCTGGTGGATGGTAAGGTCCAAGCCTTGGGTTGGCTGAGGGACCTGAATGGAAACAAAGGGGGGCTGGTGGAAGCCCTGAAGGATTGATTTGAATAAGCATGGATTTGCCTGCACTGTACACTTTATCTGCCAGGTAGTCCCAGACATCTATATAATAAAGTTGTGGCCTGATTAAAACCCATAACAAGTCTCCTGTCCTTCTTGCAGTGTACCGAGACAATGCGGAAGCAGGGTTCATGTGGCCTGTTAGCGCACAGCAAGCCAGTGCACTGTAGATTCACACCTTGGCTTTCTGCACTCTAACTCGCCATATAGATAAGCCCACAGTTTTGAGCATATACTTGTTTGTGCAATGTCTAACTACCAGTTTGTGTATGTAATTTTCATTTGGATATTACATGTGGAAAATTGTGGGGGTGAGTTTTGGGAAATATGGACCCAGTGGTACTGCATATTCGGAGACTTTCACATTTCACAGTTAGATATTACCAATTGTTAAAATCCCATTTTTGTTTACATTATTTGTATTTAATTTTTTATTTGTAAAATCTACCTCTTCTAGTTATATGTGGACATAAATTTATTTTAAAAATACATATAAAGAATCTCAACCCAATATCCACTGGTAAAGTACTACCAATCCATTAAATAAACCCTGCCCTTCGTTAATCCACCTGTTCAGAAAAAGTCGAGGAAAAGTATCGTTCTTTTCTCCAGAGAACTCGCAATACAATTTTATACCGTTCTTCTTCTATCTTTCCGTCCTTTATCTTTGAATTTATACTTCTGTTACAGAAACAGCAGTAAATATGTTACAGGAAAAATGAAAATTGATTACAGCTTCTCCCTCAAGTCAGTCTTAACTGGCTGAAAAGACAAACTGACATTTGAAGAAGGAATAAAAGAAGAGAATAGAAGGATTTTGAAGGTTTTTCCTACTACCCCTAAAAAGGAAATTGAGAAACAAGCATACCTTCTTGGTATGTAAAAAAGGGATCGGAATCTTGCATGATAAGGCTTTCTTGTGGGATTTCTACTTCTTGATTTTATTTAGCCTGGAAATATGAGATTCTTTGTTGTCTCCCCATGCCTAAGACCAGGAAGTATAGCAACATCATGGAGGGGAAGGGGGAGTGTTAGCTTGAACTTTTTGAGGTTCAAAAAAGTTTATGTCCATTTGAGTTATGTAGGAAAGTTTGGTTTCTTTCTCTTTAACTACACTCAATTCAAACACAAACCATCCCATATTCCACTGTAAATGAAGCTGCAGTTGAAGCTTTTCATCTTTGTACTTACAGGGATATCATTACCATGGTATTTGAGTGCCTCCTTGGTAATTAAAAAGGAAGTAACAAAATTTCTTCCATTTTCTCCTGAGTGAAGCTTGCTTTCTCAGCAGCAAAACTAAAACTGTTTGCAAATCCCCAACACTTGTGTCAAGCAGCAAAATTGAAAGTATTGTCACCTGCACTGCTGTCAGCAGAAAAAAACAAAGTAAAGGAACATAATTTCAGCACGAACATAAGTATCAGAATGATTTACTTGTCTGTTCTGCTTCACTTTCATCTCAGTTTCCAGGGCTTCATTCATCCATATTTTATTTACACACGCATATCTCATTTTTACACAATTTCTCTCTCCCTGGCCAGATGGCTATGTTGTCTGCATGGTGTTCATCAAAGGGAATGACAAAAATGTGTGGATGCTTATTGGCATCTTGGTGGGGTTTGGCTAACAACATTTTTCAGCTGAAATTTCATATGTATTCTGATAAATGAATAAGAAATATTTTTAAATGTAGGAAAATACTGTACAATCCTCAAACACAAATGCACTATTTTATTCATCAATACCAAAACAGCATCCATCAGTGCCGAGTACACATCGACAAATTTGCTTCATTGCATAAAACGGTTTAAACAACAATAGTAGCTCAATGGGATAAATGTATGGTTGAGAGAAACAGGTTTGTTTCAAAATATAATGCAGCGTTTCCTCAGTATGTTGAATTTGTTTTCAATTACGATAACCTTACTTTGAGTGTGTACAAGTTAAGTAAGAATTAATACATCAAGGTTCAAATTCTTTTCTTATTTACACGAGTGACTGAAAGTAGATTTTGATCCAATATTTCATTTGTTATTGGTGTCCAGTTCTTATTGGTTGATCCAATATTTCAGTTGTTGTCTGTGTCTGATTCTGTGGCAAGCCACTGCTTTTTGAGAGCCTGTTTCTGATGCCTTTCCATACTTCTGAAATGTATAGAGAGTTTTTCTTCTGCACTTTTTAGCAGGAAGTCATTTGTAATTTTTAATGGTACTTCCTTTTCACGTATTGGTATTTTGCATAGTGACATTTCTCTTTAATCCCACCTAATCTCTCTAATCTATGGTATTTTGAATGCATTTTTATCACTATGCTATTTACAGCTTTGTAGCGGGGTGGTCACCCTGCTCCTGCCTGGAGGGGTTAAAAGCAGCCTGGGAGAGGGCTGCTGCTGGGGAAGCAGCCTCAGCTGTGGCCATGCCCTAATCAGGGCCCAGCTGGCCCATATAAGAGGGCAGTGGGACAGGAGCAGACAGTCTCCCTCTAGCTGAGGAGGAGGATGGACCTAGCTGCCTGGGAAGCCTAAGGGTACTGGAGTAAAGCAGGGCTGGGGAAAGGCTAGAGGAGCTCTAGGCCGGCAACTCCACAGGCTGCAGGGCCCTGTTCATGGCTCCTGGAGGTACTAGGCTGCAGGGAAAGGCAGTAGGTCAGAACCTCCCTTGCCTATGATGACTGGCTTGTACAGACTGCAGTCGGCCCCAGTGAAAGGGGGCTAGATGGTGTCTGGCGGTAGCCCATAGGCTGAGGCAAGGTGGGGATAGAGGGTGGGGGTTCCCCAGGGAGAGGAGACCCAGATCTGTGGGTTATTGCCTGGAGGGGCAGCACCCCAGATAAAAGGGCATGGGGGCCAGCGGCAGTGAGGTACTAGCCTGCAGAGGGCACTCTGGGTCAAAAGAGCTAATTCCCAGAATGACCAAGTGGAGGCACCGCAGGGGTGAGTAGCCACAACATGACAAGCTTGTTAAATATTATTCATTGTTCTGTACATTTTGTCTTTTTAAATAATGTATTGATTTTATCACCTAATTTTGGTATTTGACCAGTGATTAATATAGTATGCAAGTACCAGCTTCTGTTTGTTTGCTAGCTTCTATTTCTAATTTGTGATTGTGTATTTCAGGGGTCTCCAAACTTTGAGAGGAGGGCTATATTAGATTTTTGAAGGGGCTTTGCGGGCTGAAGTGACTGTGAAAGCAATTAAATATATGCAAAATATATGCAAAATCGTTTAAAAAAACACCACCACCACCACTCTACTCAGTCGGTTGGGACTGGTTCTATTAGTGCTGTAGTTAAAATTTAACCATTATGAAATTGTTAATTTCCATCTTCTTTACTCCATTTATTGGAGATGTAATTAAACATCTGTCTTGTATTTTTACTCTAAGGCGGGGTCCGTGCCTGCTCGGCTGCAGCAGCAACTCTCCCCTAAGTTGGCTCCCCTTTTGGGGGGACACTGGCTCCCAGGGGCACTCACCCTCTGCACAGCTCAGCTGAGCTACCTGCTCCCCACCTGCACAAGCTGCTGCTGGCAGCCCCTCCCGCTGCCTGCTCGGCATGCCTACTCAGCTGCAGCCTGCCTGTTTGCTTCTCCCTGTACCTGCTCAGCTGCAGCAACGACTCTCCCCTAAGTTGGCTCCCCTTTTGTGGGGACACTGGCTCCCAGGGGCACTCGCCCCTCTGCACAGCTCAGCTGTGCAGCTGCCGCATGTGAGCTGCTGCCCGCAGCCCCTCCCCCTGCCTGCTCAGCGTGCCTACTCAGCTGTTCGCTTCTTCCCTGTTGGTTGGAGGGCCAGACAAATGGAAGCCCCGGGCCAGATGTGGCCTGCGGGCCGTAGTTTGGAGACCCCTGGTGTATTTGGTAGTGGGGATCTGTTACAGATTTGAAGCTGCCCTGTGATGATTTATGAATACTTGGTTTTGGGATGTATACTATATGAGTATATTGGTTTGATTCAGTAGAGGGTTGTCTTGGAAATCAGAAAGGAAAGGAATGGCTCAAGATAGCCCCTCTCAGCAAACACTTAACAGTTATTAAGGGACAATATCAGAACTATTAGCTTTGATGATTTTAGTCTGCTTTCCAGCCAACCTGCAAAAGTGACTTTAGCCAGGACAGGAAAAGACCAGTGAACACAGAAGAATGAAAGAACTCTGGCAGAATTAAAAGGAACTCTCTCTAAAGAGAAAGGTGGTAGTCATTTTTTGGGAGGGTTGGGGGGAACATGCTAAGATACAGGACCCCACTGGGAGCGCCTGTAGAAGTTAGGCTTACCGAAGTTACCATCTCGGGGTGGTAAAACAGACACTCAGACTGTTTTAAGATCCTTTCTCTAAAAGCTTTGTTTCTACTTCAAATAAACAGTACTCATGTTTAAGAAGGCTGTTTTTATCACTTCATGCTACTGATCACGGACTCCCAGGGGGAAGATGCATAAGTGCCCAAACTCAGTTGGACCGCTGGTTAATAATGATTAATATACAGGGTATTGTAGTCCAGGCCCTGGTCTCGGAGTGGGAGAACAGTGAAATTCCACGCAGGGATAGATAAAGGCACAATGACAAACCTCTGAGGGGGATGCACTCAGAGACCACAAAGGGGACAGAGGAGCAGTCCGCCCTCTAAATATGACAGGTTCCCACTATATTCCCTTATGGCAGGAACCTCTGTATCCTCTGACTGAAGCAAAGGATTGAATTCCTAGCAAAAGATTGATTGAGCCTAAGGGGTTAGTCCAAATCTTTTATCTGTAACTATCAGGACTCTCTTTAGAGTTCAGATTCCCAGGAAAACCGCTCACTGCAGTTGTAGCTGTAAATGATCACTAGAATAGAGCTCTTTTACTTTAGATGTATCTATTGCTCATCATTTCAGTAAAAGGAATCTGAGTATGAGTACTCAATGTGCAGAAAACCAACCGGTCGCTTGTGATCTAAGATGAGCAATAAAGTCTCTCCTCTCTCATCATCAACTACTTCTGCTGGACCAAGAGACTAATGCCATGCTGCTTTAAAGATCAAAACAAAAAGACAAGGCAATCAGAGACAAGAGCCTTAAGGGATTTTTTATAGTAATGTTTATCTCTTAAAAATGGAGATGTAATCAATAGAGTGAATATTTTAGGGTGCTTCTTCTCTATTCATAGAGAACACTGCCATCTGCAAAATAGAGGGACTTCTTACAACTGAAGACAGCAGACAAGTAAAAATTCAGAGTGTGAAGGCATAAGTGACACTGGACACATTTTCCTGGAGCAGCCTAATAGGATATGAGGACAACAGGGCATCACTTACACGAGACCAGTACAACTGTGATTTTGTTGATGGAGTGTCCTCACCAGGGCATGTCAGGATTCAAGAAGGGTCCAAGCTAACAATAACTATCTTTGAAGCTGTGAACAGTCCTGAAAATGAGTATGAGTTCTTGCAGCATAGCAATGAGGAAGTTCAATTTCTGCTGAATCATTTTTCTCTGCCCTGGAAGAGAATAGCCGTGATAGATGCAAGGCAATGAAATAACAAGAGATCCTGAAGTTCCATACAAATCAACAAGTACCAAAACTACAGTCCCTCCATCTTTAGCTATCATATATAATCTGTCATAGAAAATCAAAATATCCCCTTCACTCCAAGGAGCTTAGTTGCAAACCATGGCCTTAAATTGTCCAAGGGCATTTAATAACACTATTGCTAGTACACATCTGTGACAGAATTTGTACACACACGACCCATACGTAGGGCAAGTATTATCCCCATTTTACAGAACTGGACAAGGGGATTGTGATTTGCCCACGGTCATAGAAGGAATCCTCATCAGGGCTCAGAATCTTCTGATTCCCAGAGCATTGCTCAATCCACATACCTGCCACTGCCTTCTCTACAAAATCAGGAATTTATAACTTCGGGGGGGAAACCCTTTCTGGCTAAAACTGAGCATAGAGGTTGCTATCTATCTTAAGCACTTACATTGTTCCCATTATGACTGGATCTGTGCCTTGCAGTCTTTAGTATAGCCTCATGACTATGCTGTGAGGTAGGGCATACTGTTACTCACATTTTACAGGTGGGTTATTAAGGCATACTGTCACACAGTAAACCTATGGCAGAGCCAGGAATTGAACCTGGGTCTCCAGACTAGCAGGCTAACCACTGTATCATCCTTCCTCTTGAGGTTCTTATCTCTCTGCAAGATATTAACGGATTCTTTTATTTTTTATAAAATTTACACAACAAATCATTTCATTTGGGGTCTTTTATGTGGATAAACTAAACCTATCCAACTAAATAACAATATTGTTGTATCTTGAGGAAGTGTGATCACATTATAACCTCATACTTGTGGATTTATTGCTTTAGAGATATAGTCTTGTAAATATGTTCTTTAATTATAAAGAATTGAGGTAAATTACTGTGTGCCTGCAAAACAGATGTATATATTTATGGGCCATCAATAAACTCAGACCACCAATCCTTTCTCTCTTAGATAGAGGTAAATATACTGACTTCTGAAAAAATATTTCTAGTCAGTGTGATTTAGTTCATATGGATAAAATGTTTTTTGGAATGAGCTTTCCTGAAAAGTAGTGTCTGCTATTATGTTCATAGATCAAGAAAGAGGATATGATCAGAGAGGCTTTTAAGTCTTTCTGGTCTGTTCTTGTCTGAACCTGGAAATGAGTGTTGTCCATAAAGATTATTTTGTGTATTTTGCTAATTCTTATTTTTTAGCTGTTTTTCCCCCCTTGCCATCCTTTCCTTTAGGAATAAAATGTTGAGGCATGATCTAAAGGAAACACTAGACAGCAACATACCCCTTTTTTTCCCTTTTCAACAAATTTTAAATAATTTTTATCAGGAGTTTAAGTTTATATATAAAAACCTTTTTTGAAGGAGCAGGGATGGAGGGTACAAGGGGAAGGACATCATGGAACTCAAACCTGTTTCCATTTAAATCAATTGTAAAATTCCCTTTTACTTCACTTGGTGCAGGACTGGAACCCTTTGTGATTAAGTCTGAGTTTTAACTATTTAGTTAAGATATAAAGTGATATCTTAATATCACTTCTCTGAATGACTACTACCTAATCAGACTTTCCAAATCCATTTAATGACAGTCTCCTCTTTACAAGTAACTGATTATGACACATGGTTATTCCAGATTAACACAAAATTATGCCACTAGGGTATCTAATTCATTTAAGTATCCACTAGCTACTGTAATAATTCACTAATGGTGTATAGCATTATAATGGATTTCTTCTGGAAATATTTATTGCAGCCACTTGATTACCAAACAAATTGATTCTGATCACTGTTTTTTCAGTGGCTGCCAGCATGATGTCACCATTATTTTATTAAACTAGGCTATGAAAAAAACAAAATTCTGAAGTTCAGTGTCAACAAGTGGCAAAGGAGTCACTCTGTCCTGATGAGTGGCATATTTATTTCATGTAGGCAAAGGCTTTCTGTGTGTACA
Source organism: Lepidochelys kempii (assembly GCF_965140285.1). Classification (NCBI taxonomy): domain Eukaryota; kingdom Metazoa; phylum Chordata; order Testudines; family Cheloniidae; genus Lepidochelys; species Lepidochelys kempii. The sequence continues at coordinate 73,737,905 of NC_136388.1, forward strand.
TGGAACTCTTAGGCTCTTTAATCACTCTACATATTTGCTTAATGCTAAAAGGACTTTTTAGTTAAACTCTGTATTTCGTGAGAGAGATGCAGAAGATTAAGACTTTGTTTCAGTTCACATCAATCTCCATCTTCTTTAAAGTAAAGGTGAATGATCAAAGGTATAGTTTATATCATGGTGGAATATACCAAATTCACAATAATCTATCTGTTGCCCTTTGTTATTCCCTCTGAAACTGCCACAAGAATTAGGTATAACTTTAGGATTCTTGCTATCCAGTCTTGTGAGGATCTTGTGATGTCCAAGTGTAACCCAAGCTAACCTCACCTAATCTTTCTTAGATTCTCTTGTTGATCCTCTTCCATCCATAGAGGAAGCTCCAAAAGCGAAATTTTATGTTCTGATCTCCTTTTCAAAGGAAAAAATCTTACAATTGGATTCTGCCGGGCAAGTCACAGAAAAATCCCAAGACCAGAAAGGGAACTCTAAAATGGAAGAGGGAACTTGTACAATAGAATAACCTGGGAAGGGAAACTGCTAGCAGACCATTAGAATTACCTTATCTGTCCACATTAGGAGTTCATATCTCCAGTATACTGTCTCCAACAATAGACAGTACCAGATGTTTCCAAGGACGGGGCAAGAAACCTCACATTGGGCAGTTATAGAACAACCTGTCCTTGATGCACACATAGTGGAAAAATGAGGGCAGACACTTGCATAGAACTAAGTGGCAGGCTTCAACTTTTATTAAACTTTAACATGGGATGGGCACTACCTGCCCATCACCCATTCGCTCCTATACCAGGCATTTAATTGGTTCAAGTGTGAGGGTTACAGGGCTCCTTACCATATAACGCATAACATGGGGTAGGCTCTCCTCAGCCTACTCCCCAGGACTCATCTCTCTGAGTTCTAGTACCATCCTCCCTGTGAGTGGGACAGAGGGTGCAGAAGTGTGGGGACCTTGGTCTATGAAGGCCACAAGGTCTCATCCATGGGCCCAAGGCCCATCATCACAATCCCAGGCCTTTTACTTCTGGGAACTGTTCATTTTATCCTTTTTAACTGCACTGGAAACTGGCCATCAATTGCAATGAATAAACAACTCCACCCAAGTATCTCAGCTAGGTACTAAGCGCATTCCTACTTAACAGTCTGTGGCTTTAAGGTACTGCGAAGAAGGCAGAAAATTCCCTGGTCCTCTGCCACTTGGCCCATGGGAGAAAAAATTCCTTCCTGACCCTCAAACAGACGATTGGCTAGACCAGTAGCATCTGTCAGGTCAGATTCCCATTTCCAGTCCAGGTGGGTAAGGGTGGGCTGCTGGAATGGAGCCAAAAGAGGTTCCATATGGCCTCCATGCTGGGTTAAATCCTGATAGCTGGGGAATGCCTGCCAATCAGCACCCCTTTCCCCCAGCTGGACAATGTGTGCCAGAGACTTCTGAGGGGAGGAGCTTTCTCATGTCCCTTGGTGAGTCTCCCTCCCTCTCTCTCCCTTGCTGCTGGGACTGTCCCCTTTCACTGCTGGACCCAGAGGCACCACCTTCCTAATGTCCCACTAAAGTGCCGAGGGGTGCTCAACCCCCCACCAGGCTCTGCCCCAGGCCCTGCCATCACTCCAACCTTTGCCCAAGCCCCCTCTCCCAATCCCATTCCACTCCTTCCCCCAAGCCCTGCCCCATTCTGCCCCTGAGTGTGTCCCGCCCTCACTCCTCCCCCTCCCCCAAAGCGCCTCCTGCATGCTACGGAACAGCTGATACGCAGTGGGTGGAAGGTGCTGGGAGAGAGGGGGAAGAAGCTAATCTGTGTGGCCACTGGTGGGTGGGAGGTGCTGAGGAAGAGAGGGAGAAGCTGATGGAGGGGGGCTGCTGGTGGGTGCTTAGCACCCACCATTTTTTCCCATGGGTGCTCCAGCCCTGGAGCACCCACGGAGTTAGTGCCGATGGCTGGACCCATCAAGTTCCCCCACCCATTGAGGCAGGTGGGTGGCATTTAGGAGCCTTTTTTTTTTACTAGCTTCCATCACTAGGTTTCTCATCACTAGAAAATAAGGTCATGTTCGAACATGACCATGAAGACTAGTGTTAACTAAGGTGCAGTGTACACTGGAATAATACATGGTGTTTTGAAACATGATAGCAAACACGTTTTAATTATCACGTGTTAAACACACATTTTCTTAGTTTAGATATACCCAGCCACTGACCTTGCAGTCAGCATAAACCAAGACAAGTTATGTTTAACATCATGTTTCATAATTATGGATAAACCCCCTTGTCCACTTGACATGATGTTAAACATGACTTGTCTTTGTCTACACAGGCTCCAAACTGACACTCAGAAATTTTAAACGTGTTGTTCTGAGGCTCCCCTTGTCCACATGGATCCTACTCTAGGTGCTCATATGCCCCATCTGCACAGAATTGGATTCTTTTTGACCAGCAGTGTCTGTTGGGGCACTGTGTGTCCTCAGTCCCCTCCCCTCAGACTATGATGGTGAGGCCTCCCCAGCTGCCACTTAGTTCCATCTCATTGCTATGAGTGGTGAGAGAAGGAACTGAGTCATTGTCCTTTGCGACCTTGTACCTATAGCTTCTATGTAACTCTAGATGCAGCAGAGAGGGTGCCTTCACGCAAGGTCGCTAGTGGATCCCCAGTCTCCTCGGGTTCAAAGAGACCTAGCATCTTGTCAACGCTGCTGATCCTCCAGTACAGATCCCCTTTGGACTGTCAGTGACTCCTGCTGCCCATAGTAGGAAAGAGCACAGTTTTAAAACTATTCTGGCACTGATCACTATCCCTGGCGCCAGCTAAAAAGTGAGGGAAAATCTACCTGAGGGCAGCCTCTGCCTTCTAAATCGAATGATGACTTTGGTAACAATTCAGTACCATTCCACCTTTACTACTATCACTTCTACGTCTATCAATACAGTCATCTTCTGTTTTCAGTTGCCCCAATACTGCATTCCACTGTGATTTGATATTGACAAGAGTCCTGGACAAATTCATTCAAATCTATACAGTTTTCTCCCTCCATTTGGCAAATGCTTGTCTTCCTTGTTCAATATATGTGTTTTGAAGGTGCTGACATCTTCCTTTTTCTGGGGGTGCTCAACCCCTGCTCAGCCCCAGGCCTCGCCCCCACTCTACCCCTTCCCACCCCACCTCTTCCTGCCCAGTTCCTCCTCTCCTGCGAGCGTGCCGCGTCCCTGCTCCTTCCCCTCCCACCAGCACCTCCTGCATGCCAGGGAACAGCTGATCCGAGGCAGGCAGGAAGAGGTGGGAGGGAGGGAGAGGAGTTGGCAGGTGGGAGGTGCTGGAGCGTGAGGGGGAGCTGGCTGCCAGTGGAGGCAGCGCCTATACTGCATGAGTCAGTTCCAGTCTCTGCCATCTCTTTTGGTGACCCCACTCATGAGAGCATTCTTCAGCGGGAGATAGAGACTCTCCTTCATATAGGTGCAATAGTGAGGTGTCCTCAGGATTCCTGAGCAGAGGTTTATATTCCCACTTCTTTATTCCAAAGAAGAAAGGTGGATGGCAATCTATCCTGGACCTCAGACAACTAAACAACGTCATTCATTATTTCTGGTTCCGAATGGTCAACCATGCTTCTATAATCCCCTCCCACATCCCATGGATTGGTTTATAGCCCTCAATTTACAGGTTGTATACTTCCTTATTTCCATTATTTAATCTCCTAGGACGAATCTGCAATTTATAGTAGGGGGAAAAATTCAATATCAATTCAGACTATTCTACTTAGGCCTTTCTACAGCTCCAAGGGTGTTCACGACATGGCTCTTGGTCATGGCGGCTCACCCACACAGGCAAGGCCTTCACATTTATCCCTAAGTCAACAATTTGCTGATATCAGAAGAGTTGTTGCAATAAGTCACTAAACAGTGAGAGGTTTCAGAGTAGCAGCCGTGTTAGTCTGTATCCGCAAAAAGAAAAGGAGTACTTGTGGCACCTTAGAGACTAACAAATTTATTTGAGCATAAGCTTTTGTGAGCTACAGCTCACTTCATCGGATGCATGTGAGAATACTTCATCTTTCCTCAGTAGATAAATCAAAATGAATCAGCCCTTATTCCTAGTGTTCATAGTGAAATGCTTCTAGAGCCAATGTCAATAAGAACATAGCTTCCTTGTGACACATTAGACACCATGAGTCATCTTCTATCGGAGCTACAGACTTGACCAAGATTATATTTTGTATCTCAGCTGAGTCATTTGTCCTTTGCACTTAGGTGACAAAACATGCCAGATTCTGCCTTCATCTTCTCCCTGGCTGGCTGAAGTTAGTCAGCCAGCCCGGCGCAGCATGAATCTGCCCATGGTTGTTCCCAGGAACAGCCTTTCTTCACTGCTCTGGGGAAAAGATCCTCAGAACATCTGTCAGGGAAACATTTGTCTCCACCTCCCTCAAACACCTGGATTACAGTTGCCTCCAGACAAGGCTGGGGAGTACATCTGGCTCATCTGCAGACACAAGGTTTATGGTCACTGACAGAATCCCAACTAAATATAAACATACTAGAACTCAGGGCCATTTGGGTAGGTTGCAGGCTGTATCCGCCTCTAATTCCGGACACCACAGTTCAAGTTGTGACAGACAACACAATGGTGATGCACTGTGTCAACAGATAGGGAAGAGCAAGAGGCTATTCTCTTCTGGGAATGATGTTTTCAGCAACACATCAATCTAATAGCCTGTACTTACCCTGGATTCAGAATGATTTAGAAGCTCAACTCATCAGAAAATGCTTTTCTCTTCACTAATAATCCCTCAAGGACTCAAACATTCAGACAGTTTTTCAGAAGTGCCCCTCCCCCAATGATAAACCTGTTTGCGACGATTCTAACCCACAAATGTCTCATGTTTTCCTTCATGGAAGGAATTCCAGGCTCCCTCTCAGATGTATTTCTGATTTGATGGAACAGGAATCTTCTCTGCACTTTTCCCTTGATCCCTCTAATGCCTAGATTCCTCAGGAAAATAAGATGGGAGAGAGTTTGAGTCATCTTAACAGCCCCGGAGAGGGCACAGTAGTTTGGTACTCAGAGATGGTGCACCTATCAATTCAACCACAGATCAAGCTGTCAATAACTCCAGATATACGGCAGGACAATGATCTAATTCTACACCCACCTCTAGTATCTGTCTATGTATCACAGCTTGGATGCAAGCCTGGAAGACAGATGTTCTGCTGAGGTATACAACATTCTCATTCTGAGCCAGGACACTGTTCTGAATATGGGTTTTTCATTATAATGTTCACACTATAGATACATGTGTTCCTACTATCCTGGATTACCTGTTATTACTCAAGCATTCAGATCTCTCAAATAGTTCTGTTAAGGTTCACCTAGCAGCAATATCTGCCTTCCATCCTCCAGTTCAAGGACACATGACTTTTCCCCATCCTACAGGAACCAGATTTTTGAAGGGGCTTAATATGTTTTTCCACCTGTTAAGAATTTTTCCCTTCCTGGGACTTAAACGTGGTCCTCCTATCTCTCCTGGTTTTTGTATCATTTGTCTATTAGGACAGCATTCTTGGTGACTGTAACCACTGCATGCTGTGTGAGAATCCAAGCACTAATGGCAGGACCACATAAAACGACCATACTGGGTCAGATCAAAGGTTCATCTAGCCCAGGATCCTGTCTCTGACAGTGGCCAATGGCAGGTGCCCCAGAGGGAATGAACGGAACAGGTCATCATCAAGGGATCCATCCCCTGTCGCCCATTCCCAGCTTCTGGCAAACCAAGGCTAGGGACACCATCCCTGCCCATTCTGGCTAATAGGCATTGATGGACCTATCCTCCATGAACTTATCTAGCTCTTTTTTTGAATCCTGTTTTAGTCTTGGCCTTCACAATATCCTCTGGCAAAGAGTTCCACAGAGTGCGTTGTGTGAAAAAATACTTCCCTTTGTTTAAAATCTGCTGTCTATTGATATCATTTGGTGACCCCCTAGTTCTTGTGTTATGAGAAGGAGTAAATAACACTTCCTTATTTACTTTCTCCACACCAGTCATGATTTTATAGACCTCAATCATATTCCCCCTTAGTAGTCTCTTTTCCAAGCTGAAAAGTCCCAGTCTTATTAATCTCTCCTCCTACGGAAGTCGTATCCCTAATAATTTCTGTTGCCCTTTTCTGTACCTTTTCCAAGTCCAATATATCTTTTTTGAGATGCTGCGACCACATCTGCATACAGTATTCAAGATGTAGGTGTACCATGGATTTATATAGAGGCAATATGATATTTTCTGTCTTATTATCTATCCCTTTCCTAGTGATTCCGAACATTCCGTTCGCTTTTTTGACTGACGCTGCACATTGAATGGATGTTTTCAGAGAACTATCCACAATGATTCCAAGATCTCTTTTTTGAGTGGTAACAGCTAATTTAGACCCCATCATTTTATATGTATAGTTGGGATTATGTTTTCCAATGCGCATTACTTCGCATTTATCAACACTGAATTTCATCTGCCATTTTGTTGCCCAGGCACCCAGTTTTGGGAGCTCCCCTTGGAATCTTCGCAGTGAGTTTTGGACTTAACTATCTCAAGTAATTTTGTATCATGGGCAAATTTTGCCACCTCACTGTTCACCCCTTTTTCTAGACAATTTATGAATATGTTGAAATAGGACTGGTCCCAGTACAGATCTGTGGGGGACTCCACTAATTACCTCTCTCCATTCTGAAAACTGATCATTTATTCCTACCCTTTGTTTCCTATCTTTTAACCAGTTACCAATCCATGAGAAGACCTTCCCTCTTATCCCATGACAGCTTACCTTGCTTAAGAGTCTTTGATGAGGGACTTTATCAAAGGCTTTCTGGAAATCTAAGTACACTATATCCACTGGATTCCCTTGTCCATATGCTTGTTGACCCCCTCAAAGAATTCTAGTATATTAGGGAGGCATGATTTCCCTTTACAAAAACCATGTTGACTCTTCTCCAACAAATTATGTTCATCTATGTGTCTGACAATATTGTTCTTTACTATAGTTTCAAACAGTTTGCCCAGTACTGAAGTCAGGCCTGTGATTGCTGGGATCACCTCTGGAGCCCTTTTTAAAAATTGGCGTTACATTAGCTATCCTCCAGTCATTTGGTACAGAAACTGTCCATGTGGAAGGACTACTCAGATGATCCAAGGAATGGAAAACCTACCTTATGAGAGGAGACTCAAAGAGCTTGGATTGTTCAGCCAAACCAAAAGAAGGCTGAGGGAAGATACGATTGCTCTCTATAAATACTTCGGAGGGATAAATACCAGGGAGGTGGAGGAGTTATTTAAGTTAAGTGCCAATGGAGACACAAGAACATATGGATGTAAATTGGCCTTCAAGTTTATGCTTGAAATAAGATGAAAATTTCTTACCATCAGAAGAGTGAAGTTCTGGAACAGTCTTCCAAGGAGAAGTGGGGGCAGGAGGACAAAAAACCTAACTGGCTTCAAGACTGAGTTTGGTAAGTTTATGGAGGGGATGGTATAGTGGGCCTGCTTACAGTGGAATATAGCCAATCTGTGACTACTAGCAGAAAATATCGAGAGCTCTAAGTAAGTAAAGAGAATTCTTTCCCGGGTGTGTGGCTGTTGTGTCTTGCCCACATGCTCAGGGTCTAACTGATTGCCATATTTGGGGTCGGAAAGGAATTTTCCACTGGGTCATATTGGTAGAAACCCTGGAGTTTTTTTTTTTTCCTTCCTCTGCAGCATGGACACGGGTCACTTGCAGGTTTAAACGAGTGTAAATGGTGAATTCTCTGTAACTTGAAGTCTTTAAATCATGATTTGAGGACTTCAGTAACTCAGCCAGAGGTTATGGGTCTATAACAGTAGTGGGTGGGTGAGGTTGTGTGGCCTGCGACGTGCAGGAGGTCAGACTAGATGATCATGATGGTCCCTTCTGGCCTTAAAGTCTATAAGTCAATGACTCTGCTGCTGTGCACTATAAGGTTTCTAGTGCACTTTGGTCTACGTCGCTTGGAAATGGGAGTAGATCTAAGTGCATTAGGGAATGTCTAGTGCATGGCAGCAGGGTCCACATGGACAGTTAGTGCTTGGCAGGCTAGCGTGAAGTAGATTTCTACCTCAGTTTGCCTCACCTTAACTCTTCATATAGACAAGACCTTAAAGCTCCATGCATACCTTTATAAAGCATTATTCACTGGTAACAGCCTCTAGATGTGATGGACAGTTTGGCAGGGCAATCTTACAGTAGTTGTTTAAATAGGACTGCTGCCATCTACTACCAAAGAGAGACAACTGCTTGCCAGTCACTTTGAGTGGGGTCCATGTAGACAAATACTCAAAGAAATAAAAATTATTTACCTTATAGTAACTGTTTGGTTTGTCAAGATGCTTTGACTACACAGATCCCACAACCTGGGCCCCTTCCCCTCTAATATGGAGTCCTTTAGCCTTCGGGATTCTATATTAGCTAAGTTTCAGAGTAGCAGCCATGTTAGTCTGTATTCGCAAAAGGAAAAGGAGGACTTGTGGCACCTTAACAAATTTATCTGAGCATAAGCTTTTGTGAGCTACAGCTCACTTCATCGGATGCATTCAGTGGAAAATACAGTGGGGAGATTTATATACATAGAGAACATGAAACAATGGGTGTTACCATACACACTGTAACGAGAGTGATCAGGTAAGGTGAGCTATTACCAGCAGGAGAGCCGGGGGGGGTGGACCTTTTGTAGTGATAATCAAGGTGAGCCATTTCCAGCAGTTGACAAGAACGTCTGAGGAACAGTGGGGAGTGTGAGGGGGGGATAAACATGGGGAAATAGTTTTACTTTGTGTAATGACCAATCCACTCCCAGTCTCTATTCAAGCCTAAGTTAATTGTATCCAGTTTGCAAATTAATTCCAGTTCAGCAGTCTCTCATTGGAGTCTGTTTTTGAAGTTTTTTTGTTGAAGAATTGCATCTTTTAGGTCTGTAATCGAGTGACCAGAGAGATTGAAGTGTTCTCCAACTGGTTTTTGAATGTTATAATTTGTGATGTCTGATTTGTGTCCATTTATTCTTTTACGTAGAGACTATCCAGTTTGACCAATGTACATGGCAGAGGGGCATTGCTGGCACATGATGGCATATATCACATTGGTAGATGTGCGGGTGAACGAGCCTCTGATAGTGTGGCTGATGTGATTAGGCCCTATGATTGTGTCCCCTGAATAGATATGTGGACACAGTTGGCAACGGGCTTTGTTTCAAGGATAGATTCCTGGGTTAGTGGATCTTGGGAGACAGGCCAGTCCTTGCTTACAGACAGCCCCCCAACCTTGTATTATAAGAAGGTAAATAGAAACACTGAATTTACCTTCTTTCGAACATTCACTGTTTTATCTACCTTTATCATGTCCTCCCTAATTAATTTCCTTTGTAAACCAAACAGCCCCATTATTTTAGGTCTCTCCCCATATGTGTCTTTTCACACCTTGATCATTTTTGTTACTCTTCTCTTGACCCCTTTGGTTTCTGCTGTATGTTGTTGAGAGATTTTTACCAGAACTTAACAGAATTTTCAAGGGAGGGTATACCATTGATGTACATAATAGAATTATAATTTTCTTTCCCATAACAAAACAGAAGTTGTTTTACCATAGAAACAAATTCTATTTAAGTTTCCTGACTCTGATCTGTAGCCACTCTGTATGGTATTAATGATAGCTTTTCACTTCTTAATTTGCCTGAACTTCTTTGACTTTCTTCATCCTGCTCATTATCTCTTTAGGCTGGGATTATCAAAGAAACTGATGCTTTTTAAAAAACCCGTTATTTACATGATTTGTGAACTGCTTTGTTTAGGATTTGACCCGCTACCAATTTTAACTGAAACCTGTTGTCCATAAGTAGAAAAGGTTCTCTTTAAGCAGAATATACTGAGAACTATGATGCAAGTGCTTCATTTTCTGTTAGGCATACAAACGTGGAAATCATACCTTATGGATGCCTCACAAATCTGTTTATATGAAGACAAATAATGTAAAATAAGGATCATTTTTCAGTCCATGATCACTTTTAAAAACTACTCCTTATAAATTATCTCTGTAATTGATATTCAGATGAGTGTTTCAGTCCCAGTGTATCTGAGGAAGTTTCCCTCATGCTTTATAGGAGAGAGGTATTAAAGTAATGCATTCTCCAGCATGAAGAATATGCAAACTTTCTGCAGCTTACTCTTCATTCACAGAAAAACCATACTGCTGTACATAATAGAAAAGGGTTCTCTCCTTCTTTGCCCTGTGCCTTTCATTAAGAAATCAAAGGACCTGCTTCATTTATGTAGAACATTGCATTGTTTTGTCTGAAAAGCAAAAAATCAAAGGAATTCCCCCAAAATTTGTTGGCTAAGTGACCTAATGAAACAAGGATTACCAATGAACAGACAAGGTCCGTTTGGTGTGCAAGAGTATGCCTAATTTATTCATGTAAGTGCCATGACTGTATATGCAAATTGGATAATTGCTAGCACAAATGACTACTGGCATTTGCGCACACATTTACTCAATTAGTATGTGCAATCACAGTAATTTCATGCACAAATTAACTGCACAATTGTGCATGCCTTTTGCATGTGTAATTGCATGCCTAATTGGTCTGAAAGTCTGGTCTACAACGTGTATCTAGACTTTTATTGCAGTATAATGCCAAAAACAGTCAGTTACACACAAGTTATTGCAAATGTTACATAAAACTTGGCATTTTAAAATAAGAAGCCAAGCTCTCTTTATAAGGTTTAAAGGAATGAACGTGTCACTAGATTCACTCTGTCATCTGCTACCTGTGGCAAGTAGTGGGTAATGTTAGCTCATATTCCATAAATTTAAAATAACATTGTAAAACTTAATTTGCCCTGAATTTTAAGTAATAGAATTAGGTTTTTAAGTGGAAAAAAGAGGAGCACAACATTACATTATTATTTTGTTCGTTATTAATATATGCTGTACGTTTCAGATAAAAAAAATAATTTTTGTTTACAGGCTTCAGCAAAAATGATCAACACTTCCATGAAAATGAAGGTTAGAATATCACCACCACAATCTCATATTGCAAGAGCAATGTATTAAATATAGCTTTAACATGGAGAAGTACAAAAGATATATATCACAAAAATACCTAAAATCAGCTATGTCATAATTTTCTTCCCAAATGTCATCACACACATGATGATTTCATTTAAAAATAATTAATATATTACCATTTTAAAAACTATGCTTACAAATGATGTTCCAAATATTTGCTAATAAATTTTCCTTTAGTCAAAGTGCTAATCACCTTAACATGGAACATAATGAGATCTTAAGAATGCAGAATTTGTGAACTAATTAAATTATATTGTCAAAATAATATGTAAAAAGTTTAATATAAACCTGAAATAGCTTTTTGAAAAGCATATCACTTGTAAAAGTTCAGTAAAATTCAATGGGCTGTGTAAAGTTGGTAATAGCAATATCTCATAATATTATAAATAGATCAATATGGCTATATCAGGTCAGGCCAAATAATTCCATACTTGGTGTGACAGAAGTTAAGTGGAGCTGCTCTGTAATAATTTATGAATATTGAATGTGACCTGGTTATTGGGATGTTTACTGCAAGAAAACGTTGGTTTAGTTAAATAGGAGGGTTGTAAGAAACAACCAGAAAGCCAGAACACTGACTCAAGACACCCCTCAGCAAACAGTTAAGTTGGTGATGGGATAATGGAAGAACCGTTGGCTTTGAGGATCTGGTTCGAGTTCTGAACTGGTTTTGAGCAGTGGGGTTGAAGCCTGGGTACTGACAGGAACAAAGAAGGTCAGGGTGGGGAAGTGATAGTTTGAGTGCTGTCTGGGGAACCAGACTGACCCAGGCACCTGCTGGGACGTCTGCAGTTGTTTGACTTGCTTAGGCCACAATCACAAGAAGATATGGCAAGATGTGCGTAGACTGTTTCTTGTTGTAAAATCCTTTTTCTCTAAAGGCTTTGTTCCTACTGTTAAAATTAAACAATAGTTTTGTTTTAAGAGGGCTGTCTGTCACTGTATGCACCCGTTCTCTCAGACTGCTGAAGGAAAGCACTACGGAGGCTGAACCCAGGCAGACCTGTTGGGTAAGCACAGTTGATATACAGAGTACTGTAGACCAGAACCTGTTCTAAGACTGGGAAAATCATCTGATTCCACCTCAAGGTTGATAAATGCATGATGCTGGACATGTGAGGAGGTCCACTCAGAGGGACCAAGAAAGGGACAGAGGTGCAGCTAGCCCTGCAACCACGACACTTGGTACTAACAGTAAAAAAAATCAGGGCACAAAAAAACCTCTCAAATCATATTCTTTGAGATCAAAAACTCTCTATGCACCTCCTCAAATAATGTTGGAAATTATTGCACTGCTGGTTTGGACAGGATCGTCTGAACTGAATAGGGTGACCAGATGACAAGAACAAAATATCGGGACACATCGGGGGGCAGCCACAGGCTCGCTCAACACCCCCCCCCCCCGGGCCGGCTCTAGGTTTTTTGCAGCCCCAAGCAAAAAAAAAAAAAAAGCCGGAGTGCCGCTGTACATCGGTCGGGACACGGAACAAACAACTAAATATTGGGACAGTCCCGATTTTATCAGGACATCTGGTCACCCTAGTTGAACTGAACATCCATTGTAGCAAAACCTGCTGGATGCCTTTTGAAATGTCTGTTGTTTTCAGTTCTGTTTCATTTTAAAAATGTCTAGCGTTGCTCTCAAAAATTTTCAGGTAGTGAAAAGCAACTTTCTGTACTTCACCCTCCTCTCACCCAACACGGAGCAGGTTCCAAGTAAGGGAGTTACTTTAGGCCATAGCCTTGGGTAAAAAAAGACAGATGATGATAACTTATTTGTGTGTTTCTATTAATTCTTTAGGCCTCTTTTTTTTTTTTCTTTTTGGAACGTTTTCCTTCAGGCCAAAAAGCCTGACATACACTAAAAAGCAACCACCAAGAATGAGCCCAGTTAAGAGAGCAGCATAAAATGAGGGAAGGGTAGAAAGTATGTTTGTTTTTCAAACAAATAGTTTCTCTTACCTTTTAATATGGTACCTAGGTATGATGATGGACAGGTTAGAAATTCATAAGCAGATTATATGGGGGGGCCTGGTAGCAATCTCTTTATTTAGGTTGCCTAATGCTTCCCATTATGAAAGATTCTTGTGATTTTTCTTTGAGGAGCTCTCAGACCTCTGTGGTTTGCAACAGGCCTTTCAAATATGTTGAGGTGATAGCTTTGGGGCTTAGAATCTTGCTTTTTGTTTGTTCCATGATTTTTTTTTCAGATTTGACTGAGTTATAAGGTGTTGAATATCACCGTTTCCCAATTCCTACTTGCATCTCTCAATATAATTGTGGTAATGTGTCAATCTCAGAACCATTGTAAAGTTGGATTGGCACCGCAGCATCAGCAGCATACACTGTGTTGTTATGGATCAGGAGTAGAGCCAGCCCAGCTGTTGATTGAGCAGCTACAGCATTTGGGGAAGGGAGAAGAGAGAGAACTGGCAGGCAACCCAGATGAGACCCAGACACACCACGTAGCCCCAGTGACCAATCTCGCTGCTCTGCGGAGGCATCACATGGAGCTCAAGCCTCCTCATCTCCCAGGGACAAAATTAGAGTGCCTAGAGCCGAGGCAAATGATGATAGCAGGGAAACAAGAAAGCGTGAATTTCTTGACTCCTTTTACTAACTGATGTTATATTCTGTATCATACACCAACATTCCACACAAAGATGGACTACAAGCCGTCAGGAACAGTATCCCCGATAATGTCATGGCAAACCTGGTGGCTGAACTTTGTGACTTTGTCCTCACCCAAAACTATTTCACATTTGGGGACAATGTATACCTTCGAATCAGCAGCACTGCTATGGGTACCCGCATGGCCCCACAGTATGCCAACATTTTTATGGCTGACTTAGAACAACGCTTCGTCAGCTCTCGTCCCCTAATGCCCCTACTCTACTTGCGCTACACTGATGACATCTTCATCATCTGGACCCATGGAAAAGAAGCCCTTGAGGAATTCCACCATGATTTCAACAATTACCATCCCACCATCAACCTCAGCCTGGACCAGTCCACACAAGAGATCCACTTCATGGACACTATGGTGCTAATAAGCAATGGTCACATAAACACCACCCTATACCGGAAACCTACTTATCGCTATGCTTACCTACATGCCTCCAGCTTTCATCCAGACCACACTACACGATCCATTGTCTACAGCCAAGCTCTACAATACAACCACGTTTGCTCCAACCCCTCAGACAGAGACAAACACCTACAAGATCTCTATCAAACATTCTTACAACTACAATACCCACCTGCGGAAGTGAAGAAACAGATTGACAGAGCCAGAAGAGTACCCAGAAGTCACCTACTACAGGACAGGCCCAACAAAGAAAATAACAGAATGCCACTAGCCATCACCTTCAGCCCCCAACTAAAACCTCTCCAACACATCATCGAGGATCTACAACCTATTCTGAAGGACGACCCATCACTCTCACAGATCTTGGGAGACAGGTCAGTCCTTGCTTACAGACAGCTCCCCAGCCTGAAGCAAATATTAACCAGCAACCACACAACAGAACCACTAACCCAGGAACCTATCCTTGCAACAAAGCCTGTTGCCAACTGTGTCCACATATCTATTCAGGGGACACCATCACAGGGCCTAATAACATCAGCCGCACTATCAGAGGCTCATTCACCTGCATGTCTACCAATGTGATATATGTCATCATGTGCCAGCAATGCCCCTCTGCCATGTACGTTGGTCAAACTGGACAGTCTCTACGTAAAAGAATAAATGGACACAAATCAGATGTCAAGAATTCTAACATTCGAAAACCAGTTGGAGAACACTTCAATCTCTTTGGTCACTCGATTACAGACCTAAAAGTTGCAATTCTTCAACAAAAAAACTTCAAAAACAGACTCCAATGAGAGACTGCTGAATTGGAATTAATTTACAAACTGGATATAATTAACTTGGGCTTGAATAGAGACTGGGAGTGGATGGGTCATTACACAAAGTAAAACTATTTCCCCATGTTTATCCCTCCCTCCCTCTCCCCACTGTTCCTCAGACGTTCTTGTCAACTGCTGGAAATGGCCCACCTTGATTATCACTACAAAAGGTTTTTTTCCCCCGGCTCTCCTACTGGTAATGGCTCACCTTAAGTGATCACTCTCGTTACAGTGTGTATGGTAACACCCGTTGTTTCATGTTCTCTATGTATATAAATCTCCCCACTGTATTTTCCACTGAATGCATCCGATGAAGTGAGCTGTAGCTCACGAAAGCTTATGCTCTTATAAATTTGTTAGTTTCTAAGGTTCCAGAAGTACTCCTTTTCTTTCTACACATTACTATTATTGCTTATTATTAAGCAATGCCTCCTCTCACTCTCTCAAGCTGGGAATAGAACCGAGGTCTCTGAGATTAGGGAAGCAGAGTTAAATTGCATCACTCAGCCCCACTGCCTTTCAGACAGAACTTGCCCATAGCTTTGACCTTGGGTATATTGTAAAATAGGGCTACTCGCTATTTGTGTGTTATGTATCCTCTAGTGGTTGATTCACAGAAGCTCAAAGCCTTCTTCTGCTACTCCTAATGTAGTTAGTGTCCCGTAGTTTAAAGTTGTTGAAGCCTGTGCTGCAGAGCCGATAATGCATGCATTGTCTTTTTCCTTAATTGAAAAACCCAAACCTGTAGTAAATTACATTGTGTTAAACAAAAGTTATTTAGGTTGCATAGTTGAGCTTAGAAAGTTAAGAAATGCCAGCATTAAGTTGCACAGGCAACCTTAAATCTGCCCATTTGTGAATGATTACTTGATCATATTACTTTCCACAGGACTCCTGTTTCATTCAGCACACAAGATTTACTATGCACAGGGAATGAATCAGGGTTGTGTAGTGAGTGAGGCTGTTATCTTTCGGACCCCTGCCTTATTTACTCTGAGAGTTGGAAGGGGTGTAAAGAATGAGGCAGGGAACTATGGTAAGATAAAAGAGAACTCAGTCTTGGCCTTGCCTCTACAATGGACTTCCTATATGAAGCTGAGCAAGTCACTTAAACCAAAAATTTGGTGGGTGGTCACCCAGGAAGAGGAACACAGTTCTTGGTTAACTTAAGATGCATGGTGCTGAATTTTCAGAGGTGCTGAGCACTTGAAACTGCAGCTGAAGTCAGTAGGAGTAATGGATGATCAGCACTTCTGGAATGAGCGTTGATCACAGGCTTGGAAGGTAGGAGATCCTGACCCCTAATCTTAACGCTGCAATTTATTCACTCTGGTCTCAGGCACATCACTTTGTTTCTGTTTGTTTCCCCTTTTCTAAAATGGGGGACAACAACGCTATTTTATCTCCAGTGGGAGTTGAGAAGATAGATTCATTATCATTTGTGAGACATGTAGAAAATGTGGTGATGAGCTCCATAGAAAAGACCCTGAGGAAATGACTAAATCTGTTGAGTTCAGTGTATGTGTTTGCAGAAAATAAAGAATGGGACCACACACTGAATGAGGAGGATTAAAATAAAAGTATTTAATAGCTACCTCATTGGCTGAGCATCACTGTGCATTAAATGAGGCGGGGGACTGTGAAAAAATAATACGGGTTGTGCAATTAAAGATGGAATGACGATGCATGTGTACAACCTTCATTCTGATATTTCCTGTTTTTTGAGCGCTTGACGCTGCAGCTTAACTTTATTTCAATATTTTTCTATGCAATATAATATAGAACAAGGATAGCGGAGCCTAGTGCTTATACTCCTTTAATTTCCAAAAATGGAGTCACTAAACTGCCTCTGTTTTTTCTGGTACAAAGATAAGAAGCTGAAGAGGGGTCTGACTGTGAGCAAGTGACATTCATTTAGATTACTAGGGTCTATTTAGCTGGCATGTGCCAATAATGTGTGTTTTTAATAATTGTGTTCCTGTGCTCAGGGCCTCATATTCCTATTTTTAAAATAAATAAAATATTCACTGACTGAATTCCTTGGAGAATTCTGCACAGAACAATAGAGGCTGGGTTGAGTCCCTCTGAAAATTTGGCCCTCAATACATCCTTGGAACAATATCTTTTGGATGATCTGTACTACTTATCTTTGACTTAGAGATGCAAATCTCCTACAGGAGTTCTTTATATTCCTTTCCCCCACTTCAGTTAGGCAATGCCTCTGTTCATTTGTATCCTTAATAGTGTCATG
This sequence comes from Lepidochelys kempii, assembly GCF_965140285.1. Classification (NCBI taxonomy): domain Eukaryota; kingdom Metazoa; phylum Chordata; order Testudines; family Cheloniidae; genus Lepidochelys; species Lepidochelys kempii. The sequence goes on from NC_136388.1 coordinate 73,755,196, forward strand.
GTGTGTTGCCAAAAAGCAGCTTTTAAACATTTTGTGATTCAGAGGTTTGTATTTTAATTTTAATGTTAATTCCTGTGTTAACCAGCACTGCCTTATACTGCCTTATACTGACACCTGCTGGGAAGGCCTGGATGTTAACTTTTTTGTACAGTCTTCACCTGAAGAAGAGCTTTGTGTAAGCTTCAGAGCTTCTCGCTCACCCACAGACGTTGATCCAGTAAAAGATCTTGCCCCCTCCGCCTTTGTCTCTCTAATATCCTGGGACCAACACAGCTACAACAACACTGCATACATTGTACAGTCTGGTCATTCTGTAGCACCTGTCTTAAGTAAACAGATTGTTTATGACTCATACTATTAACTTCTACTGTAAGCCCACTGCTTTACTTTACATCCCTTTCAGTGACAGAGGAGAATAAGTACACAGGAATTTTCTAGAATTTTGCCATCTTTTCTTTTAGACTCTATTACTGTTTGTAGCTTTTGGCTTCTCCTGTAAAGTCCAAAGAAATAAAATAAATAGAAAGAAAACATTAGTCTATATGTGTTATATGTATGGAAAATCATGGAGGCTTACAGATAGGAGGCAAATTCTGTGCTGGCTTAACTTTGTTGATGATTATGAAGTTTTTAGAGTTCTTGTGAGGCATTTAGGGTTTTTTTGGATAATCTTTATAGATCAGTTTGTTTACATTTTAATTCAGTGTGTAAAAGTTGTGATAATTATTCATTAATTATGAGTGACCTATATTTGCAATTTGCCAGTTACTGGATACATGAAGAACTTTATTATATCCCACTTAATCAGAGTGACTGGTTGCTATGGTTATGGCAGTTTCTTAAAAAAAAACCTGGCAGAATTCACTAGGGAGATCAGGAACAACCTGGAATATTTCACACTGTCTACACTAACCAATGTAGACACTGTTTTAAAGCTCACATTACATATAGTTCCAGCTAAATGGTTTTGATACTGTTTAGCTGGCCAGTATGGATAGCGTTAAATGTTTTGGTTTTTTTGTTTGTTTTTGTTTTTTCAGTAACTGTATTTAAGATGAATTTGTAATGGTTCTAGCAACTCCATGAAAGGCCCAGTGTAGACTAGGCCTAAGATTTCTCTGTAATTATCACAGGTAAAAGGTATTGGATGTATTTTACAAAATGGAGCCAAATTCTGCCCTTAGGTGTACATATACAGCTCTTATTGAGGTCAGTGGGAACTGCATGCCTGTGATGATGGAATTTGGCTCTTATTGCAGCAATGATTGATTCTGGCTTTGAAGTGACCCAAAAAAAAAGCGTTTGTAGAATGCTACTCATTGAACATAATGGTGCTGGAAAAGATTCCCTGTTGCTTCATGGACAAATAAATCCAAAGATTATTGGACATACACTCCCTGTGTAACTTGGCCAAGAAAACAGGAAAAGTGTAGCAGCAAAAGAAAATCTTTAACATATTTCTTGAATGTAAAGAAATAAATTAAAGGTGAAATTTTCAAAAGCAATCAAGGATGGGCCTAACTGTGTCCCCATTGAGATCAGTGAGAGTTTTACCATTGACTTCAGTGGGTGGAGTCTATCCAGAGGTGAAGTTTTCTATCGAGCAGAATGAGAACCACCTACATAACTACTACCGATACGTCTCTTCAGATAAGTCATTCCCACCCTTGAATGTGCAATGCAAATCCTATGACTTTGTGCTTGTTTTTTAAAATTACTTTAGGAAAATTGAGAGCAGCAAAAATCAGCCTCCTTACACTTGTGGAAGTAATGTCACCTTAATACTTATACTTCAGTTTAACCAAAATCTGTTCTTTTATGACGTACTAGTTAGTAGCATAATTGAGTGATTGCAGATATTGCAGCTGATGGAAGTGTGGCGTTCACGCTAGGCATGTTGGATACAGATCTCTCAGAGCTAAAACCTGCATGTGTAGCATTTATGGATTTGCAACATTTTTTAAAAGGGGGGAAAGAGAGAAGATAGCTGACTAGGAAACTCACTTTTGTCTCATCTCATGTGCAAAGTTTTGCTTTGGAGACTGGGATTCCAAAATAACATTACATGTAAAATATTAAAAACTCGTTTCTGCCATCCAAATGCAAGATAAACTCACACTGAAGTCAAAGGGAATTTTTCCTGAGTAGGAACTTCAATTGCATTGCGGGGGAACATAATTTTCCCCTTTGGAATGTGTAAACCATTTCATAACAGGTAAAATTCTGGAATGTCTTTTTACATATTTTATGTGATTCAAGATAAAATATAGTTTTACATGTGAAATAATTTTCATTAGGTCATTTTAACACCAGGAAAGGCAAGAAATTAAGTAGTGCGTAGGGTAGTTTTTTCTGAATTTACATGTTTGAATCTTGGTTTGAGGAACAAATGCCCCACGTTGATTATGGGATATATAGATGTCCTAGTCTTTCAGTAAGAGAGAAATTACTGCTGTAATTTTTATTTTTCAAGCTTTTTATTTTTCAAGCTTTAATTTGATTTGGAAAATCACCCAAAGCATTGTGATATTTTATCCAAACTTTATTTTAAACTATCTTCACCTCTGGGATAACATCCTGGCCTTACTGAAGTCAATGGCAAAACTTCCTTTGACTTCAATGGATTATAAAACTGGGATTTATATTATTTGAGATTTCTGGAACTACTTGCTTTTAGTGAGAGCAGAAATACACTCAAGGAAATTCATTGTTTCTGATACAAGCAGATGTATTTAAAAATGGTGTGTGAAGTATTGAGTGGCGGAAGGGAAATGACCAATATTTTTAAAAGTTTCTCATTTTATCAGAAATGGTTTGCCCGTCAGCATATTTCCAACAAGTCCACATTTTGATCATTATATAAATAAAGCAAATCAAGGTGAGCACTGAAACCCTTCCTGTGAAGGTGCTATCCCAGAAGGAGAAACTTCTGCCAAAACCTCTTCCCAAATGTCAGCAGCTACTGTTACAATCCAGTTTCTTAGGGTTTGTCTACACAACAAGTGCTACCATGGCACAGCGTAGTGCTGGATGGTGTAGACACTTGCTACATTCTTCACTGGTGCTTTCTTTAGGCACCAATTACTTTCACTTGTTTGTATTTCTTTTTGAATTGCTTATGTGCAGTAGTAGCTCCATAGTTAAAGTTGCATAGATTTTTCTCTTAAATCATATATTTGGACCTCTCAGTTATTTATGAATAATATCGTCTACCATCACAGGGCTTACAACACTTAACTCTTTGAAAACAGAATGAATTTTCTGAGACTGTACTAGCAAATTTAAGTTTTAGTTTGTGTTCAGAACTGAGCTGGGCAACATAATTCTATAACTTAGCTCCTCCGGGTGATATCAGTTTTTCAGTTTACCACCACCAGAGTGGTTTTACAGTAGTAAAAGTGTTTCAGTATGCTTGGAAAAGGGAAGGTTACTAATAATAGTATAGTTCTATTTAACCAAAGAGATCTGAAGGAAAACTAGGTTTGAAATGAACAGAGGAGTAACACACAGTAATAAACACTGCTATCAAAGGGATATCATCCTTCATTTAATGGGCAGTTTTGGTTAACAAAAGGTTGTTTGAACAGGCTATTGTATAACTTTGATAGGAGATTTTGGAATGGTTTAATTTCCTTTTAAGTGAGGAGCTGAATTTTAGCTGATAAATTTGGATTCCAACAATTTAATAATTTGGATTTGGATTCAGACAAAATTTAATAATTTCAGATTCACATAAGAATTTGTGAATTTGAAACAAAATTTTTGATTGCTTAACGGCTTAGCTTCTATTAATGTGTCCATAAAAGCTTATATTTCAGATATCCTGGAGATACCTCAAGTTCAGGCAGGTGAAATTTAAAATAAAATAAATAAAAACCGAACAAAACACACTTTTTTTAACCAGACTATTGAAGTACCTATACCTGTTCTGGGTATGAATAAAGAAAACAGAGTTTTCTATCCATCACCTGTCACCGGCATAAAATTTGCTCCAAATGTTTAGGAAAAAGAACAAAAAAAACCCTGACATCTTCAGTTTAGGAACATTACAACATGCACCTACCTGTGTTCTCTTGATAAGTGGGGTTTATTTTTTGTGTGGTACAATGTAAACACTACTTTTCCACCTGACCCAGCTGGGGATTGAACTAGTTATTTCTTAGAGCATTGTTTTCATGGTGATCTAGTACAGATGGTGACATGACCCATAGAATCCAATGGCTGGAATCTGAAGACAGTCAAATTTGGACTAGAAATAGGTGCAAATTTTTAGCAGTGAGAGTGCTTAACCATTGTAACAGTTTAGCTGGGTGTGCACTAATCCAGTAGTTCTCAGGGGGTACAAGTTGTGATGGGTTAGACCTCCCATCTGGGATGCCACCTGAGGTACTGGGGTTTCACTGAGCCCCACCTGCTCCACCAGCCTGGATTCCCTCTCCCTGTTTTGCTGAATTAGGCTCTCCAGCCTCCTGTAGCATACACACACAGGTAGGGCCACACCCAGCTGCAGACACAGACTGAAGTCAGCTCTGTGTGAGAGGATTCACCCAGCATGCACATGCACATCCCCTTTGGGGAATAAACCCAAAATAATACTGTATTGCGCTGTACAGAAAGATCTGCACAGCACAAGCTCATAAAAATTCATCTTCTCCCTCAATGTGAGGAGAGAGATGCACAACTTCTTGCCCCCCGCTAGAAATTGCACAAACTGGGTTTAATAATAAACAAAACAAATGTATTAACTATAAAGGGCAGATTTTAATGATTATAAGGGATAGCAAACAGAACAAAGCCGATTACTGAGCAAATAAAACAAAACTTGCATACTAAGCTTCAGATCTTAGAGACTGGTTTCAAGAAGTAATTTCTCATCCTAAATGTTACTTTAAGCAAGCTGCAGAGTTTCAGTAGCTTAGAGTTCCAGTTATTTCTTCTTACAGACTGGACCTGTTTCAGTCTGAACTCACCCCGCCTTTCCCCGCAGGTTAGTTCCTTTTTCCCTTTGGGTACTTTCAGCAGTCTTTCTTCTTGGGTAGGCAATGGAGGAGAGTCCAGATTTAACCCCCTCTCCAGCCTTAAAAAGGATTTACCTACGGCGGGAAATCTTTGTTTGATCCCCATTCTCATATAGAGGAAAAATACCGCAGTGTCCAAGGTGGTGTTTTGTATCAGGTGATCTTATCACCTGACCTTGCAGTGTCAAAGCAACTATGAAACTAGGTTTATTTGCAATGTCCATAAGAAGGAACTCCAGGCAGATGGGAGATCCATATCTTCAAAGACTCACTGTCTTTTTCTAATGGCCCATTAAGGCTGATTGCTTACGGTCTGGTGGACGTTTCCCCAAGTACACACACAGTTGTAATTGTTACATAGTCAATATTCCTAACTTCAGATACAGAAATGATACATGCATATAAATTGGATAATCACATTTAGCAAACCATAACCTTTCCAATGATACCTTACATGAGCCATCTTGCATAAACTATATCTTAGTTATGCCCTATTTATACCATAACCATATTTCTATGAAGAATATGGGGTGTAATATCACACATGTACCTCTAGTGGTACACAAAGGTCTTCTAGGAGTTACATCAACTCATCTAGATATTTGCCTAGTTTTATAACAGTCTACATAAAAAGCACTAGCTGACTCAGTAGAAACAAAAATTTCATACAGACAATGACTTGTTTATACTGCTCTATATATTATAGACTGAAATGTAAATACAATATTTATATTCCAGTTGATTTATTTTATAATATGGTAAAAATGAGAAAGTAAGCTATTTTTCAGTAATAGAATGCTGTGACACTTTCTATTTTTGTCTGATTTTGTAAACAAGTAGTTTTTAAGTGAGGTGAAACTTGGGGGTACACAAAACAAATCAGACTCCTGAAAGGGCTACCGTAGTCTGGAAAGGCTGAGACTAATGAAATAAAATACAAACTAGATAACTGAAGCCTTATCTGGGAATCTCCATTATTTATGCTATGTTAATAAACATATGCATTCCAAACACACTCCTCACCATTTCTCAGAGGTTCATCTTTTTTCTCCCTCCTACACTTTTCAACCCACTTTATGATCACTTTTTCCTAACTTTACTTTAACCTATGACCCTGAGATGTGAACGTTTGTAATGTGTTGTTGCTTTAAAAAGGCATACTTTCACCATTAACATATTTCAAATGAACAATGTAGAGTACTTTGTTGTGGCCCTGAACACATTTAGGTCAAAAGCTGCAAATACAAGAGAAAATTATTAAAAGGCACTTTTTGAAAACACACTAAAAAGAAACAGCAGAGGGAGCTGTTTTCTTACTTTCTTGCTATCTGTTGCTATTTTAAAAACTTGGAACCAAAATGATTGTTTATGTATTGCTGAAAAATGCACAATTTGAATAGACAGTAACTTATTGAAATAAAAAAATGTTCTCTAGGAGGGGCTTAAACTCCACTCCCCTACACACACGGAAATTGTTCTCTGAATAGTTTCTGAAATGTTATCCAGTAGACTTTTAGCTGCAGAGTTATTACAGCATGATGCCTCATACATCTCTGCTTCTTGCATGGTAGAACAGAAATGCTCTATAATATCCAGATATAAAAATAATTTGTTTTCTTAAAATTTGAAGGATAACTAAAGACAATCAGTTGTTTTATTATTTACATTTTAAGAGATATTTGAAGGCAGATGAGTTGAAAGTGTATGTTTAAAGTGTCAAATATGCTTAGCATATATTCTGAGATTCAACTTTTATTCATTTATATGAATATGGATTGCTTCCTAGTCACTTACAGTGAGTGCACACTGAAGAAAAAAATAGTTTTAACTCTACACATTTAAAAATCATGCTGAGATTATCTTAAAAATCATATTTTATTAAATGTATTTTTGGCCTGCTTTTTTAGTTTTGAGACTCCAGGAAGAATGCACTCACTCACCCTCAATTTATGTGAGATTATTTCAGGTTCAAGTTCAACCTTTATAAGGATACACAAAAATGCAGACCTTCCTCTGCTTATCTTTTGCTATTCCTTATTATATAGTCAGCTATCATATTCCTCTTCCTTATATCTACCTTGTCTCTCTCCCCTCCTTGTTTCTTTCTCTGTCCTATCCAGTCAATTGTCCCACTAACATTCTTTTTGATACCCCCCCACAGTATCTCTTCCTCTACATGCCCCTGTTTTAACCTGCCTCTATATTTCCCCTTTCTCCCACCCTTATTTCCTTGCTCCCAACATTGCTTTGCACCCCCACATTTCCCATCCCTCATTTCCTCTTGTTCTCTCCTCAACTCTGTCCCCTGTACCTTTATATTCACCTGCCTTTCTCAGTCTGTCCTCCCTCACATTCCACTGCATTTCTCAGCCTCTTCATGACTTCTGAAACTTCTGTGATCCCCCTCAGTCTCAGTCAGACTCACTCATATTCTCTCCTCTCCCTTCTTCTTTCTGTATTTCCTTCTCTCCCTCAGTTTTCTAATGGAAAGCATAGGAGGCAACCTGGCTTCTGTCCTAATGGGTACAGTAAGAGGCTGTATAGCATCTCAGGAGCAGGAGCATCACTTTCACGTCCAAGCACTGTAGATGAAGTAGTGGCCATCTTGTCTAAGGGCAACAGAATAGAAATAGATTAACGGTGAGATTTTCAAAAGTACTCAGTGCTGGCCTAGGCCTAGGTTTTTGTGTAAAATGGATACAAAATTTCATGAGATACACCATGCAACATTTCTGAAAAGTGACTTTTGACCATTTACTTCGTTTTCCAAGAACACTTGCCAGTAACCAAAATACGCTTTAAAAAAAATAAAATAAAATAAAATTCAGGCCTCTTAAAAAGTAGCTACAATTTTCATTTTTTAAATCAAGCTAATGTTTCAGCTCCAGAGAGGTTTTAAGTTCCCATCAAAGGCAAAAAAGATTGATGTAACTTTAACTATGGACCAACTATCAGTGTATCCACAATTAGAAATATCAATTCCTTTCCATAGACCTGGTCGAAACACAGAATTGCACTAGTTACAAAGTTCTGTTTTTTAAACTGATTTAGTTTAAGCCAGTGTAAAAGTCTGTTGACACTCTTAAATCATTTTTCAGCCTGACCTATATCTGTGTAGCCAGAATCTGTACATTTACAGTACAAACTATTTAAACTAGTTTTAGGCTAATGTAAAAGTGCCCACATGGGTTTGTACCATTTTAACAAAAGCATTTTTAAACCACTTAAACAGGTGCAACTTCGGTGTCTAAAAAAGGCCCGAGGTTTTTGATTAGGTAAATGAGTTCTAATCAGATAGATAGTATGTGTTAATGTCACTCCACAGAATGACTGTTAACTGATCATTTACATCTTTAATTTTCCAAATTCATTCAACAAAAATTATAGTTTCTTCTTTACAAGTAACTGATCATGGCAAACAGTTTATTCCAGATTAACACAAAAGATTAGGTCATATTGGTATCTCACTGAATTACTCAGTAACAACTGTAGTAGCTCACTAATGGTCTATAGTATTATAATGGATTTCTTATGGAAGTACTTATTCTAGTCACATATTTACCAAATGATTATCATCATTGCTTAGTTCTTTCAGTGGATGCCATGCTAGTGTTCTTTCAGGCTGCTATGATTTATTCATCAAACTATATTTTGCTATTATATTTATCCCTAGTTATAAAGTGGTGGTTTGCTGAAAGGAATCACTTCTCATATGAATGGTTTTTGAACACATACATATAGGATTTTGTGCTCCTACCTATTTTCTAGACATGCAGATATAGAAATCCCACTTTACGAATTTCAGAGTAACAGCCGTGTTAGTCTGTATTCGCAAAAAGAAAAGGAGTACTTGTGGCACCTTAGAGACTAACCAATTTATTTGAGCATAAGCTTTCGTGAGCTACAGCTCACTTCATCGGATGCATACTGTGGAAAGTGTAGAAGATCTTTTTATACACACAAAGCATGAAAAAATCTCTCCCCACCCCACTCTCCTTTATGAATGTACCTCTCATTCTCTTTAAGATCAAAAAATGTAAAATCAGCATAAAGTTTCACTCTGCAATCACATTTAAAAATAACTCCCTATGAATTATTTCTAATTGACATTCAGATGTATACATCTGTCAGAGCAAATCTGAACACATCTCTCTCATATTTTGTGAGAGCAAAATGTTAGTGATGCATTTCCCAGGATAAAAATATGCAAACTTTCTGAAACTTGCAAAGGGTTGCATGTGCAAGGTATTGTTTGTACAGAAAAGGGTTTTCTTCTTGTTGTCCCTTTGCTTTTAATATCCATGAGTGATTGAAGGCCATGCTTAGTCTCCTGTTGAACTTAAAGTACCACTTTGGGAGTGGATGCTTGTGTCATCATATTTAGAACATTGAATTATATTAACTTCACAGATTTAGAGAAACCAGAGAAATTCCCACAATCTTTGATTGCCAAGTGACCTGGTGAAACAAGGATTATTGGTTAAACACCAAGGCTAGATTTTCAGACAAATTAGGTGTGCAAAAGAGTGTTTAATTTAAGCATGCATTAACCAGATGCTCTACAAGTCAGATAATTGCATACACAAATAAGTATTTGCATTTGCACACATTGTACACAATTTTTATGTACTATCAATTTGCATCCAGAAGGAAAATGTCCTTCTGGGAAAGGGCCTTTACACAACCAGTTTTCCACATTCCCCTGCCATGTAAGTGGCAGTTGTTCCTGCAGGACATTTGTCAGTTATTCAGAAGTTGTGTGAAAGCTAATGATGGATGGAGCATCACCTGATAAATTTGAGGTTCCAGATTTCTTTTTTGGGGATTGGTAGATTGGCCTAGGATATATATTTGTAGTTGATTTGTCATTAATTATATTTTTCCTTCTATATTCCTCTTGTAAAATATTTCTTGAGTGAGGTGTTCTTAATATAATATTTTTTTAATATATATTATATAATTTGTTTTTTCCCTTTGGAGAAGACGACAAGGCCAGAGTTTTTAATCATCTCTTTACCTATCACGTTTATGTTTTATTAACATTTATGTTATATTACATTCCATGCATTACATCTGTTTTTAGAGTACTGTTGAAGATGAGACCTGAACAACTGAGTGCTTTAGTTGGTGCCAGTTCTGCTTAAGCAGGAGAAGAGAATTGGGATTTGCTGAGTGCAGCAGGGACAGTGCACGCCCCTAAAAGGTATGAATCCCAGTATTGTAGGATGAATGTGAACAGCTGAAATTATTTAGTTGCAATGACTGTTGTTCTTGGGTGCATACATGCACTAATGTGACCTGAATCAGTACAGGTGGAGTCATTGTCAAGTCTTGGTCTAAAAAGATCCATTCAAAAGATGACTGGCAATGCTTGTGAAACCAATAACTTTAGCATATGAACCAAAGTGTTTTCCCTGTGTTGAAGGCCCCTAAATTGATGGAAATAACAGCTTTCCTCTCTAGTGTAGAAGGATCTTGAGAAGTCCACAACACAATGAGCTGAGCTGGACTGCTTTTAGTAACAGCCCCTATATTTGAATGTCTGGAGAATTCTCAGTATGGGATTTTATGCTCTGGAATTTTCTTGCTCCATAGGTCCTGTCAGAGCAGAGTTTGTTGTCTTTCAGGGCATGCTGTAAACTGGGTGTTGCCCTTGAGGGTTGATTGTGTGTGGGGAGGGGGGGTGAGGGGAGATGGAGAAACATTGAAAGTATGAGCAGGCTTTCCATTTGCCAAAGAAAGGCCAGTCAGTGGTCCTTCTCAACAAGACAACAACTCAGAGGGGTGACAGAAGTTGTCATTAGGTAGATCTGTCATAGAGTTCTGGAAGAGCACTGAGATTTTAAGGGATGGAAAGCTGAAAGAACTGGTGAGAGCCTCTATGGGACCAGGGAGAAAAGGAAAATTAAAAATTATTTATTTTATTGGCATTTGTGCCATTCAGCAGCATCATGTTTCAGTATGGAACTCAAAATTGAGCAAGGAAATATTAAAGCCAGCACTAATAAAAGTAGCTCTGTGGAGCATGTAAACTACTCAACCTTCAGTATGTACTTAAGATGTTAGTTCAGTACAGCTCATCAATGACTGAGAATAGAGGTCAAATTCAGTAGTGCTGTAACTTTAAATCGTTAACTGGATCCTAGCAGGAAACAAAGCCAGGAAGTCGGTCTCATTCTGCTCTTCCTGTTATGGGTGATGAGGATTATCACTCCCAAGACTTTCAGTATCCGGTGCACTGGTCATAAATCAGTAATGCTTTGGGTTCCCTGTGTCTTTTCTGCTACTACTGCTGGTGATTATGGTCTCTGCATATAGTTGTGAATATACTTATTTAAACTCTGCCTTTTTTTATCTTGCTGCTAGTAATTGATGTTGACTGTTATTTATTTCTGTGTTCTCGTTGCCTACCTTAATTTCCACAATACACCCCATGGTCCTCTTCCTGAATGCTGAACTGGCAAAAATGCTGGTAATGCACACATGCACCAGACATGTTTGCTAATAATGAGACCACTGATTTAGATCAAATCTGCCCTTAAAAGTTTTGCCAGTATAGTAAGGCTGGGTTAGGAATGTGGGTGGTTTTTTTAACAACACTTTCAACCCAGTAGAAGTCCTAGTGTAGATGCAGCTACGCTGGCAAAAAAAATGCTTTTGCCTGTATACCTTATTCTGAATGGGAACTGGTATAAACTATATTGGCAAAAGACGGTACCTGTTACATCTACGCTGGCAGCTATACTGGCAAACGTTTTCTAATGTATGCTAGCCCTGTGATGCATGTAAACACTGACAAGATCAGCTTTGGGAGAAGAACCGTAGACAGGGTTAGGGGTTAGATTCAATAGCATCATCCAGCAGTGTGATACGTTTCTCTTTCTCTTCCCATGCCTTGCCAACATTCTGAAAATGGTTATTACATAGTACCATTTCTATTTGTACTCAAAATATTGTAAGCATAACATTAAAAGCAAAGAGGGCTGCTTTCATTTTTAAATGTTCTGAAGTGAAAAATAACCATTATTCAGAATTAAATGACGGGCATTAAATTAACTGAAAGGATGGATCTGTTATAGGACAAACATTTCAGCTTGAAATTTCCTGAAAAAGGTACATCTTTTTCACAGCTCCGCTCAGTTCACACAGATAATTATCAGCCATTAAATAATATATTTTTTGATTATTGGTGACTACTACTGGTTTGATCTGATTGGCTCCATATCCTGTCTCCAGTCTTGTGAACCATCCAGCCCCGCTCCCCCAGTGAACATTCTGACATTCAGAGAGAGGCGACAGACTGATCCAAGAGTATTATAAGTGTTCTTGTCTTTACTGCTCTGGAAGCCTGGCTCCTGGAAGCACCAACCATGATGTGGGTAAATGGGTACACTTAGGCATGTGAAATTAGCTAGTATTTTATTTTGTTGTTTTCATATAAGAACATAACATAAGAACGGCCATACTGGGTCAGATGAAAGGTCCATCAAGCCCAGTATCTTGTCCTCTGACAGTGGCCAATGGCAGGTGCCCCAGTGGGAATGAACGGAACAGGTCATCATCAAGGGATCCATGCCCTGTCACCCAATCCCAGCTTTTGCAAACATACATCCACGTCTGCTATATAGTGTTACTATTTCAGAAGTGGGCATATTTTTCTGTCAGATTAATTAAAGAAAGTGGACATAATTGTTTGAAGATATGTTAAAGGGGAATGTTTTAGGTCGTGGTGTTAGAAAACAGTTTTTAATAAGATTTTTTTCTATTTCTTTACCGATGCCATCTAAATATGTATCAATATAATTGACTCCCAGTTTGAGTTAGTTATGTATGAGTTTGAGTTGTAGTTATGTTTTTGTATTACAATATCTTCTTGCCTTTTTTTTGTAAAGTTTCTAATTAAGTTACAAGCACTAAGTTTTAAAAATCATGTTGTTGCTAGTACTAGCATGGTATGTGCAAGGAGAGTAAGGTAACTTTCCTTATATGCTTCATTCATTACCTGTGCCAAGGGTATGGACAAGCTGACACTGATTTGATAACATATTGACATGGCCTGGTCAAGACATACTTCTGCTTAATCTTGTGATATTTTTGTTCAGAAATTATAAAACTTTGCCTGATGCTCTGAGACCCCAGTGCCGGCACAGTCTTCATGGAATGGATTTTTAAACCATGAAAGTCCAGATTATACATGGAACAAATTTCATTTCATATGGGACCTAACTACAGATAATTTGGGGTCAAAAATTAATTGCAAACTACAAGAAATCTGTTTTCATAGATATTAGACACACCCAACCTAACTAGTTTCAAATTTGTACACACTTGTATTGTCCTCATTAGCAAATCTTAGCTTGCTTTAATCAACAGTAGAATCACAAGTCGTGAAGATATCAAAGAAAATAACTTCCAGAAACACATCTTATTAAAACTAATATATAATTATGAAAAGTGTAGAATCAACGGAACAGCCTTTTATTTACTTATTCGTAAGTAGAATGATTACCCTGAATTACCTTCTGTCTTAATAAACCTTGCGATACAAGGCCAAATTAAGATGATTTATTTTCAAATGAACATATGGCACATCCTATACACTATTTCACTACTAAATGCTGCTGTACAAGCCTCCGTATGGTTCACTCATAAGGGGAAGAGTTTTATGTGTGATTCTGCCAGGCGTAAGTGATTTTGATCGTAACCTTTGAATACTTCAGGAAAATGTATTTAACTGCAGTCTATTTTGTGAATTATATATACATGCAGGGTGCGTATTTGACCTGAGACATAATTATATGACCTTAAAGCATTTTGACACAAAATACTGATCTTGGCAATAAAATATAGGCAATGAAGCCCAAAGTCTGCCTTTGGGTAAACTAAAATTTGTAACAATGAAAACCTCAGTGGGAGAGGTGGATCATCACATATAGCCATTTCACCCTAGGAAAAGAATCACATATACATTATCATTTTACTAATGGATCTATCCCTCATAAGGACCTGCACATTCAATTAAATATATTTCCTTTTAGATGGAACCTTTTACTTGTAATCCTAATTTGTGCCAAAAGAAACCAACAGTTTTGGTTATACCTAAAATATGCAGAAAAATATTTAGCAAGTACATAGTGTTTACATTTTTAATTGCTATAAAAATAATTCTCAAAACACCCCAGGAGGTTAGCAAACAATATTATGTTTGAGAGTAATTTTGAAAAATACATTTTTCCAGTGAAAAGTATATACATTACATTTTTTCTACATATTTAAGATTAAATAAGTTGTCATTGTGAGGAATATACTATAATTATGGGAAAGTTGAGAGCTATTTTCAAAGGAACACCATGTTGTCATACCCATTAAAAGTGAAATTTAAAAAGTGATTTATAAGAGGGGTTTCTCAGAGTGAGATACATTATATCCGTAACTATTGTAGCAACTGCATGGAACTTGTAGAGAGGCGTACAGATTGCAGGAGAGTTTGGAGGAGGCACCAGAAAGTTAGTTTGTTTGCACAGGGCTTGAATGCTAACTGCAGTAGCAGCACCTTTGTAAATTGTTCTCTTAATAAAGAGTCATTTAATTTTACAAGGACTTTTACAAGCCATTTAATTTTACAATTCTCCAGGACCAGTAGGAAGGGGGCCAGGAGGGCCATTTGGCCTGGGTCTCAAGCTCAAGGAGGGCCTTAAATGTAGACACTTGTTAATTTTTTGGCATTTTATTCATTTTACAACTTTTTCGCATCCCTATCTGACCAAAATGTGACACACGCTCGCAGCTAAGAGCTGCAAATTTAATCAAATAAGAGATGTGATTTGGTAAAAGACATGATTTTTTAACTGACATAGATTTTGTCATATTAAAGAGTTGTTAATGTTAATAAATATTTATTAAAATGTATCTGTTCTGATGGCACAAGATTAGACTATGTGTTGTCATTTTTTTATTTTTATTATAGCTAGGGGCCTCAAAAGCTGGAATTCGCCCCGGCCTCTCTGGACCTCTGAGAGGGCCTGGTCCTCTCCATATGCACCAACTCTTTGGGTGCTTTGGGGCTCAAGCACCTACTGACAAAAATAGTGGGTGCTTACCACCCCCAAGACCAGATTAATCTTTTGTGAGCCCTGACGCCTGGACCGTGGCCCCACTGCACATGCTCCACTCTCTCAGCCTCTTCCTGCAGAGGCCCCACCCACCACTCTGTCCTGAGGCCCTGCCCCCGCTTGGCCTCTTCCCCTTGAAGCCCTGCCCCCACCTGCTGCTCTACCCCAAACCCCTCCCATGCTCAGCCTCTTCTCCCCAAGGCCCTGCCCATGCACCACTCTGAAGCCCTGTCCCCACTCAGCCTCTTTCCCCTGAGGCCCTGCCCATCAGTTGCACAGAGGGGAGGGAGCGGAGAGGAGCACCCATGTCAAGGTTCCTCCCCCACTCTGAACTCTAGGGTACAGATGTGGGGACCTGCATGAAAAACCTCCTAAGCTTATCTTTACCAGCTTAGGTACAAAATATTCCACCCGTTGTCCTTGGATTGGCCGCTACCACACCAAACTAATACTGGTTACTGGGGAAGAGCTGTTTGGACGCGTCTTCCCCCCCAAAATACTTCCCAAAACCTTGCACCCCACTTCCTGGACAAGGTTTGGTAAAAAGCCTCACCAATTTGCCTAGGTGACTACAGACCCAGACCCTTGGATCTTAAGAACAATGAACAATCCTCTCAACACTTGCACACCCCCCCCCCCCCATTTCCTGGGAAATGTTGGATAAAAAGCCTCACCAATTTGCATAGGTGACCACAGACCCAAACCCTTGGATCTGAGAACAATGAAAAAGCATTCAGTTTTCTTACAAGAAGACTTTTAATAAAAATAGAAGTAAATAGAAATAAAGAAATCCCCCCTGTAAAATCAGGATGGTAGATATCTTACAGGGTAATTAGATTCAAAAACATAGAGAACCCCTCTAGGCAAAACCTTAAGTTACAAAAGAGATACACAGACAGAAATAGTTATTCTATTCAGCACAATTCTTTTCTCAGCCATTTAAAGAAATCATAATCTAACACATACTTAGCTAGATTACTTACTAAAAGTTCTAAGACTCCATTCCTGGTCTATCCCCGGCAGAAACCAGCATAAGACAGACACACAGACCCTTTGTTTCTCTCCCTCCTCCCAGCTTTTGAAAGTATCTTGTCTCCTCATTGGTCATTTTGGTCAGGTGCCAGCGAGGTTACCTTTAGCTTCTTAACCCTTTACAGGTGAGAGGAGCTTTCCCCTGGCCAGGAGGGATTTCAAAGGGTTTTACCCTTCCCTTTATATTTATGACACACCCCCCAAATCTCAGCTAGGGTGAAACACTGGCTGGGATTTCTTCCTGGAGCTCTAGGAAAAACAGAGTTAATAAGACACATGCATCTCTAAATATACTACCAAGTATATAAAGACTACCAATATTTTCCACATCTCAAGGACGATTTTAACCAGTTGATTCTGGGAAACTTTCACGGGAGAGTGCATCAGCCACTTTGTTAGAAGCTCCTGAGATGTGTTGGATGTCGAAATCAAAATCTTGGAGAGCTAAACTCCATCGAAGAAGTTTTTTGTTAGTTTCCTTGACGGTGTGAAGCCACTTCAGTGCAGCATGGTCGGTTTGCAGGTGGAAACGCTGTCCCCAAACATATGGGCGTAGCTTTTCCAGAGCGTAGACAATGGCGTAACATTCTTTTTCAGTGACTGACCAGTTGCTTTCCCTCTTAGACAGTTTTTTGCTGAGAAACACTACAGGGTGGAATTCTTGATCAGGTCCTTTCTGCATTAAAACTGCTCCCACACCACGCTCAGAAGCATCTGTGGTTACTAGGAATGGTTTGTCAAAGTCTGGGGCCCTTAGTACAGGGTCAGACATGCGTGTCGCTTTAAGCTTGTTAAAGGCCTTCTGACACTTTTCGGTCCACTGAACAGCATTTGGCTGTTTCTTTTTGGTTAGGTCTGTCAGTGGGGTGGCGATTTGGCTGTAGTGCGGTACAAATCATCTGTAATAACCGGCCAAGCCTAAGAAGGATTGAACCTGTTTCTTTGACTTTGGGACAGGCCACTTTTGGATAGCATCCACTTTGGCCTGTAGGGGGCTGATAGTTCCTTGACCCACCTGGTGTCCAAGGTAAGTCACTCTGTTTAGGCCTATTTGACACTTCTTAGCCTTAACAGTTAGTCCTGCCTCCCTTATGTGCTCAAGGACTTTTTGTAGATGTTCCAGGTGGTCTGCCCAGGAATCCGAAAATATGGCCACATTGTCAAGGTAGGCGACTGCATATTCTCCTAATCCCGCTAGGAGACCATCTACAAGTCTTTGGAAAGTGGCGGGTGCATTTCTCAGCCCGAAAGGGAGTACATTAAATTCATACAGCCCGAGATGTGTGGTGAACGCTGACCTTTCCTTGGCAGATTCATCTAGCGGTACCTGCCAGTACCCCTTGGTTAAGTCCAAGGTAGAGATGAACTGGACCCGTCCCAGTTTCTCTAATAGTTCATCTGTGCGTGGCATTGGATAGTTGTCTGGGTGGGTTACAGCATTTAGCTGACGGTAGTCCACGCAAAAATGTATTTCCCCATCTGGTTTGGGAACTAGAACCACTGGAGATGCCCATGCACTTTCAGAGAGGCGGATTACACCCATCTGTAACATATCCTGGATCTCTCGTTCTATAGCAGTTTTAGCTTGAGGAGGCACCCGGTAAGGTTGGACTCTAATTGGGTGAGCATTACCTGTGTCAATGGAGTAGTATGCCCGTTCAGTCAGTCCTGGGGTGGCTGAGAACGTTGGCGCGTAGCTAGTGCACAGCTCCTGGATCTGCTGTCGCTGCATACGCCCAAGGGTCATGGAGAGGTTCACCTCTTCCACACCACCAGCACATTTCCCTTCGTAGTAGACATCTTCAGGCCACTCAGCGTCGTCTCCTCCCTGGGCTGTAAACTGACAAACCTTTAATTCTCTGAAATAAAAGGGCTTCAGAGAATTAATATGGTACACCTTAGGCTTTCGGTTGGAGGTGGGGAATGCGATGAGATAATTAACAGCTCCCAGGCGCTCCTGGACTGTGAATGGCCCTTCCCATGATGCTTCCATTTTATGGGCCTGGAGTGCCTTTAAGACCATGACCTGGTCCCCTACTTTGAAGAAATGCTCTCTGGCATGTTTATCATACCAGGCTTTTTGCTCTTTTTGAGCATCCTGTAAGTTTTCTTTAGCAAGGGCTAAAGAGGTTCGGAGGGTGTTTTGTAGGTTGGTTACAAAGTCCAGTATGTTAGTTCCTGGAGAAGGTGTAAATCCCTCCCATTGCTGCTTCACCAACTGCAATGGCCCCTTAACCTCACGGCCATATACAAGTTCAAATGGGGAAAACCCTAAACTGGGATGTGGTACAGCTCTGTAGGCAAAGAGCAACTGCTGCAACACTAGGTCCCAATCATTGGAGTGCTCATTTACGAATTTACGTATCATGGCCCCCAAAGTTCCATTAAACTTCTCCACCATGCCATTTGTTTGATGGTGGTAAGGAGTGGCAACCAAGTGATTTACCCTATGAGCGTCCCAAAGGTTTTCCATAGTTCCTGCCAGGAAATTAGTCCCTGCATCTGTGAGGATGTCGGAGGGTCAACCTACCCTGGCAAAAATGTCTGCTAGTGCCTGGCACACACTTTTAGCCCTGGTGTTGCTTAGAGCTACTGCTTCCGGCCATCGGGTGGCAAAATCCATGAAAGTTAGTATGTACTGCTTTCCTCTGGCTGTCTTTTTCGGAAAAGAACCCAGAATATCCACAGCTACTCGCTGAAATGGAACTTCAATGATGGGGAGTGGCTGGAGAGGGGCTTTGACCTGGTCTTGGGGCTTTCCCACTCTTTGGCACACCTCACAAGACTGGACATAGGTAGAAACATCCTTGCCCATTCCCTCCCAGTGGAATGACCCCCCCAAATGGTCTTTGGTCCTGTTCACCCCAGCATGGCCACTAGGGTGATCGTGGGCTAAGCTCAAGAGCTTGGCCCGGTATTTAGTTGGAACTACCAACTGTTTCTGAGGATGCCAGTCTTCCTGGTGTCCACCAGAAAGAGTTTCCTTGTATAAAAGTCCTCTTTCTACAACAAACCTGGATCGATTAGAAGAGCTGAGAGGCGGTGGGTTGCTCCGTGCCACCGTCCAAGCTCTCTGGAGGCTTTCATCTGCTTCCTGTTCGGTCTGGAACTGTTCCCTTGATGCTGGAGACATCAGTTCCTCATGGGATTGTGGACCTAGGCTTGGTCCCTCTGGAAGCGATATAGGGGATGGAGCTGTTTCTGTTGACTGTGAACCGCTCTCCGCTGGTGCACTATGTTGGGATTCAGGCTCCGGCTGAGCCTCTTGTGTCAGGTTATCGGCTGCTGCCAGTTCAGGGTCGGTGGGGCCCTCTGGTGTTGAGGTTGCAAGTACTGGATTCAGTGCTGACAATGGGTCTGGTGTTGGTTGTTCGGCTGGTTCCGGTTCTGGGACTGGTTCCGTCTGGGTCTCTGGGACTGGATCCACTACTGCTGTTGCAGACATTGGCCTGGGGTCCGGGTCCATCACCTCTGACCGGGTCCTGATAGAAGTTTCCGGAACAGAGCTAGGCCTCACGGCTTGTTTAGCCTGGCTGCGGGTGACCGTTCCCACCCACTTGGCCTGCTTCACATGATTGGCCAAGTCTTCCCCCAACAGCATGGGGATGGGATAATCATCATAGACTGCAAAAGTCCACATTTCTGACCAGCCCTTGTACTAGACAGGCAACTTGGCTGTAGGCAAATCGAAAGAGTTGGACTTGAAGGGTTGAATCGTCACTTGGATCTCTGGGTTGATTAAATTGGGGTCCACTAAGGAAGCATGGATAGCTGACACTTGTGCTCCGGTGTCCCTCCACGCGGTGACCTTCTTCCCGCCCACACTCACAGTTTCCCTCCGCTCCAAGGGTATCTGGGAGGTATCTGGGCCTGTGGACCTCTGGTGTGATTCCGGTGCAATGAACTGTAATCTGTTGGGGTTCTTGGGGCAGTTGGCCTTTACATGCCCCAGCTCGTTACATTTAAAACATCGTCCAGCTGACGGGTCACTGGGGTGAGGAGGGTTGGCAATGGAATGACATCAGGGATGAATTTAGCCCTATATGTTTACAGAGTAGAGGAATATTTGCACCACTTTCCAGGAGAGTGTCATTCAAGCAATGAAGATGAGTGTTTAAGCACTCAGTGGTTTATAGCTTGACCATAATAATTCACTGTAGGCTGACCCCTACTCATGTTGATTAGTATTTTACTATTGATTTCAGTGGGGCTACTTTGAAGAGTGGGGTACTAAGTGTGAGTTAGGGTATGACAATCCAGACCATAATGGTCTAAGCAGAGGAAACATTTAAGATTTATTGACGTTAAGATTTAAAGATGTGATGTTGGCACATGTTAGCTAACCTGCTAACTAACAAACTGTAAAAGTCTAATGCTGACAATACTCCACTAACTTTATCAGACCTCTTGAAGACCTGGCAAAAAATATGGTCTGGAGTTAAATGTATACAAGATAAAAATTGTAGTGGTATGTAAGGATCCTGGGAAAACATGCAAGATTCCAGTGAATGGCACAGCCATTCAGCAAGTGAGAAATTATTGTTACTTAGGAAGCATCATTATGGAAGATCGGATACAGATGTCAGCACCAGAACAGCTAGGGCAAAAGAGACATTCTGGAAAATAAACATCTGATGAGAAGGGACATAAATAAGACGACTAAATTCCAACTCTTGAAAATTTTCCTTTGGTCTATATTGTCCTATATTTGGTCTGTTACAGCTGTGAAATATGGACATTCAAATACTTGATAATAAAGGAATTCTATTATTTCAAATTATGGTGTTGTAACAGAATTTTGAAAATATCCTGGATAGACTGATTAACCAACAAAAAATTATTAGAGATTATTGTAACTCTGCAAATGCTTGTCAGGGATCTTATGTAAAGAACAATTTGATTTACAGGGCACTTTTTAGGAGGTTTAGGGGGCAGTGCATGTTTACAGGCACTGGAAGGGAAAATCGATGGCAGAAGAACAAGAGGCAGAAAAAGAAGATGTTGGATGAACCATGTGGTATGCTGATGGATCAAAAGGATTATTCATCTACAAAGAGGTTATCAGAGGACCATACAGAATGGGCTACTATGGTTGCAAATGTCCAATAATGGAGGTGCCACATAAGAAGAAGATGGGCAATGCACATTGCTCTCTGCAAGTATTAAGCTAGTCTGGGGGAAGCCAGGTCTTAATTTGATTAGATGAGATTGTTAAATTATACAGAGTGTTGTCTACACCACACTTTCAGGTAACTTGTAATTAGCATGTATTTTTTAGCCTAGTCTAGACAGTCCTAAATTTATAAAAATTGCATGAGAGTTCCAGGAGTGAGCTGCAAATTAAATCTAAATTCCAATATTTTGATACTGGACTACATTCACCCCATCAGGCACAAGGGAGTGTGATTCTCACTCCCCTGCATCCACTGGGATCTCTGCACCAGAGGAGGATTCACTCCCATGGAAGGAAAGCAAGAGTACTGCTGGCACACTCCCCTAGGAATTCCATTTCCTAGTCTTAAATTCCTAGACTAGTTTTAAATTCCAAATAGGGTTCCACAGCGCTCCCTAGTGGTGACTAACCAGGTGAGGCACTTTTTCAGCACATCTCCCACCTAAGCCCCATACCGCCTCCTTTCCAAAATGAGGCCTGTATGTTTTCGGTGCTGCATCAATTTGCTGTGAGATCTTAGGTGACTTTCACCTCTCTGTGCTTCAGTTTACTCCATCTGTAAAATGGGGACAATCCTGACATACCTCTCAGCAAGGTGAAAGCACCCTTATGAGCTATTAGAAAAGAGAAGACAGGCTGAGTCAGAAAAAGCTTACTTTTCTCACACACATCTGCAAAAAATTCACTTATGTAGCAACTTAGAACTTGACAGCTATGTGGGAGCAGGAGTCAACTGCAAACCCAGAGTTGTAGGAATACATTCACAATGGATTGACAGGGAAGATCCAAGGTGATATATCTTTCTCTTCAAAATTTCATGAGATCTGTTGTTGCAGGTTTTCTGCCATCTTTAACTGAGTTCAGTGAGAACATTCTTGTGATGTGTTAGCTACATCCAAGCCAGAATTGCAAAATGTCTCTTCTGGGTTTGAAACCTCTCAGTAACTCTGAATCTCAGGCCACTTAGGGTATGTTCACACTGCAATAAAAACACCTGTGGCACCGAGTCTCAGAGCTTGGGTCAATTGATTCGGGATTCAGGGCTAAAAATATCAATGTAGACGTTTGGGCTTGGGCAGGAGCCCAGACTCTACCGCAACCCACCCTTCTGGGATCTCAGATCCCAGGCTCCAGCCCAAGGCCAAATGCCTACACTGCAATTTTATAGCCTTGAGCCCTGCTGGCCTGAGTCAGCTGGTCTGGGCCAGCTGCATTTGTGCTGTGGGTCTTTTGTTTCAGTATAGACATACCCTTAGGAACCTAAATATAAGTTTAGCTATCTGTCCTTGTACATCCAGTCTGTCTATAGAGGTTTAGCCACTAAAGACAGGGAGGTATGCCAAACAGAATGATTAACTGAGGGGGTGATTTATGTTTTTGATATTGCAACTTGTTCTGCAGTGGCTGTGGACAGGTTACACCATGCACATAATTATATGTAACATAAAAAAACTACTGCACTGGTTTCTATAGGCACAATTCCAGGAATAATATAGGTTTGTTCTAATTAACAAATACAGCATCAGTGCAAAGTGTGAGAAATAGCATCCAGCAAAAATGTTCTCTATCAATGGAGTGTCATGTGCGTGTTATGCACATAATAAAACAGGAAATAATTCTAAATGACCTGGAGATGATTAGGAAGGGGCTAGTGATAATTGGCTGATTGAGTAGCCCAAAGACAAGAGACCAGCCTCACTAGACAATATCTTTGTCATTCCACTTGTCAGGAACAGTCCATGGAGATGTTAATTAGCTTTTATAGGAGAAAAATCTTTTCTGATAAGAGTTTACCATTTTGGAAGGAAGAATGTTAAGATTAGGAGTTAATGTTTACTGGTTGTTGAACTAATTGGTGTTTTGTGACCCTGGAACTGACTGGCAAGCTTCCTGTCTGCTTAGACTGTTCTGGTAGGTTTTCTGGGCCAAATTCAGTCTAGATGAATGTGCATACAACTCACTGTGACTGCACTCACTGCTGCTTCTAGGGTTGAATTTTCTCCTCTGTGAGGTAACTATCAGGATTCAGAAGGCTGCTTATGCTGTATCTTCATGTTTGTCAATAAAGTTCAGGGGCTGTTTTCTTTTAATGATTGATATCCTAGTTATTATCTTCACCCTCTTAAGAAGTCTGGTCAGACCTTTCTTTTCAAAGGCATGAACTCCCCGTAGTGGCCTAAAGGATTGTCCACTCTTCTCAAATGCAGCTAATGTACTCTCGAAAGACCAAATCTGTAGCCCTGCCTCAATCCCCTTTACACAACTTCAGCAATGCAAAAAAGGGACGTAAAACTCCTTCAAACAGATAGCTAAGGATTCCTCCAGCATAGCAACACCTTTCAACATGTTTGCAGTGAATAGTGAGGTGCACCTGTTTTTTCCTGTGTCTGCTGCTCTGCTCCTCTCCTCTTCCCTGTCCCTCCTATAGAAGTCTGGTACCACCACCCCAGGTCAGCCTTTCAGGTTTGTGATAGCTCTTCTCCATCTCTAATTTTTATGATCCCCAGTGTTTCTGTGAAATTAAACTAGTCTCTATAATGTTACATGATATTCGGTATTCTTCTTAAAGCCCCACCTACTGGAATCAAGAGATTGTCTAAGAATATCAGCTTTCTTTTTAAAGTAAATTTCTAGCCCTTGTGGTTGTGCAGAAAAGCTCAAAAATATAAAGTGTGTGCACCTTCATGGCTCAGAAAGCAGAGGCAAATAATAAGAACCCCAAGTTTATTAATTGGTTTAGAAATCATGAGAGTTTTCTTGGGGAGGTCTGAATGCTTGAGTTTGGTAATAGTAGTAGTGTTTTGTCCTAGGGCAAATCAGGCACATGTTTTGTAAGTAAAATAAAATATGGAGATGGGAAAGGATCTCCATTTGGCCCATTAAAGCACTGGCCATGTGGCAAAACCCTAAACTATAGTACTTATTAGATTTGTTTTCCTGCATATGTGACCTCTGGTTGGCAGCAGTTCCACAGCAGCTGTGCTTGTCTAAGTCGCCTTCTACTCATCTTTTTAAAACTTCCTAGTAGGGGGTTTTAATTAAAGGAATTGTAGATATTTTAGATGCCCATTTATTAAGGGTGGATTTTAGAATGACAAAATAAATCCTATTATAATGCAGAAGAAAGCAGTATGTAAGCCACTAGTCGTTCCTTCCACTCCACTCAAGGTCTGTGGAGAAGAGAGACTTGGTCTAGTGATGAGAGAATAAGACTCAGGACTGTAAAGCCATAAATTCCATTTCTGCATCTGCAACTACAATGTTTGCTTTATGACATTGGGCTAGTTACGTAACTTTCCAGTGCTTAATTTGCCCATCTGTAAAGTGTAATAATGCCAGCTTTGCATGGTGTTGTGAGGCTTAATCAATTAAATGCTGCTTCTAAAAAAGCACTTTGAGGTCCTTGGGTAAAAGGTGCTGTATAAATGCAAAGTGATGTCATTCTTCTCATCATCACTGTTTTATTCATTATTAAAGAAAGGTAATAAGCCAGAAGCGGAAACATTTCATAGTGAGCTGTTCTATATAGGCAGGAAACCACCCTACCTCTCACCAAAATGGTTTGTTTGGTGTTCAGAATACAGAAGACTTCCCATATAATAAAGTAAATTGAATATTAGGTGTGTAACCTTGGTGTGTCCTCTTAATTATTTTGATTAATGTATTCTAATAATAATACTTGCAAATGAATATTCTGTTTAATTATAAAGCAAATTCAGGCTATGTGTAGTGATGACTGTACTCTAGAAGAATACTCTGCCATGCTCTGCTTTCAATGAAGTTTAGCTCCGCCTTACAAAGCACCCTCTTCCTGACTTAAGCTCATAAATCACTCTATAAAGTATTTGCACAAAATTAATGGGGAATTAACAGAAGACCACATATCAGAACTGTGTCAATCTGAGTCAAACCAAAATTATCTAGTTACTTATTAATACCATTAATACCAAAGTAACATTTGAAGCATGATAACCTGCTATTGAACATTCTTTCATGGGAAACAAGAAGATAAATGTAATTATTTGACTTGGTTAATATTCCAGTGTCATTAGGCTATAAAATTGAAATTACAAAATTAAATTAAAATATCTTGGTTAAATTATTCAGTTGGACACAGTTTTCAACATATTGAGTTATTCTCTCATTTTGCAGATATTATACTGTTCTGTTTTCTGTATAAAGTGCTTATCTTTACTATTATTTCTTCTCTTGGTTCACTTACTTTCCCCTTATATTGTAACTTCAAGTCAGCTATAGGCAATAAAAAACATGAAGTGATAAGACCACTTCTGAATGAAGATCTTTTTTAAAAATTATGTTATTATTGTCTAAAATTTTGTCCCTATATTGAGCTACCACAAAGCCAGATAATTTCAGAAGACTGTAATGGAAAATTGATCCAAATGAGAGAAATAAGGCCCAGAACATAAAGCATAAGCTGTAATTTGTAGTGTTCAGCGAGCGTAAAGGAACATTGCGATCCACAGCTTTTATACTTTGTTGTTCATTTTGTTATACCAATAACATAAGCAGAGCTATAAAATGTTGAAATTATAATAAAGATGCCAAATTATTAATTACTGCATGACTAAAGTTTTTACTGACTCAACTACTTTTGGAGGGATGGCTTCTATGTTCTATAATAATGATATTCTTAAGATTTATCTTTAAAAGCATTCCTCTTTCAGTAAATGTATACCTCCCACCAGTTAGATCAGGCTGACAAATGTTATGTGGGCCATAGCATGGTTAGCACAGCATTAAATATAAGCATTAGTAAGTGAAAGATGTATTTTGTTATAAACTATACGGAGTTTCACAGAGCATAGGCTTGCTCTTGCTCGTATTAATTTCAATAGGTGCAGGAAAAGGCTTTGTTTTAAATATCCATAAAGGTATCTAATTATTCTTCTTGGATAAGAAATGGCAAGACTAACTGGTGCCGCAGCAACACTGTTCTCGTTCATTACTGTTAAAGCACCTGAAAGAGATGGGTGTGAGAGCAAGAGAGAAATCTTACTATAGCTGTATGGGTGTGAACATGGAACAGGAGTTCTGAAACTCTTTCCCTGTCCCTCTCACTCAGTCAGCAAAACTGCTATCTATCTATTTTCCCTCCTCTACTTATGTTTTCATAAGGAAGACTTTCTTCCAGGATATTTCCAGAAAAGCTCTTGATAGTTTTCTTTTCTTACTCTTCATTTTAAATGCAGGGCTACTTCCAAGGCCAGAGGAATAAGCTAGTCTGTTGTACTTCATGAGAATGAGCTTCATTATGGCAGTGCATAGCAATGAAACCAATAGTAAATTTTAATTATTTGTAATCTCTTTTGCATAGCATGGAGAAAGTCCTATGCCTTTGGGGAAGTAAAGGAAATATCTTGCATTTCACACCTGTATGTGCCTGGGAGACATGAAGCAACTGATTCAAACAGGACTCATGTTGGTGGCAACTTTGTTTGCTTGGTTTTCCTTTAGTGAAGGGTATGCATGAATACTGCTGGCCCTGTGGAGAGTCCAGGCAGCATCTGTTAGAAAGGGAAAATAGTAAACCCAGGCTTCTCAGAACATTGGGGGTTACACCCAGAAAATGCTATTGTGTTTTCTCATCACGGGGAAGGAGATAGGGGAATATAATGTGGAATACAAACATAGTCGCTTTCTCTATGGTCCATCAAAAAAGAAATTGGAGCCAATTTCTAAAACAGAAGTTTTGTCTGAATGCTTCCCTTTGAATGTAGCATGTTAAAGGGGAGCAAAAAGTGAGCAAGCAAAATCTGCCCAGTGCCCAATTTCCCATGTAGGAGCTAGGAAACACCACTAGCTTCCCTTACAGTTTATGGATCATTCCCTGCATTTCCTCTACAGAACAACCAAGAAATCTGGCCCACCAGACACACAGCTTTCCTGAGATTCACATCAAACTTGGGGGTATAGCTGAGCAAAATTTTTTGTTTGATTTTTTTTGTTTTGTTTTTAGCAAAAAATGCAGATGTGGTGCCACAGAAACATTTTGTAAATTAGTCCTGGGTTTGCCAACTTGTTTCAATCTTTATAAAAAAAAAAAATCCAAGGAAATTGAAACTTTTTGGTTTTGATATTTAAAAAAATGAAATGTTTAAATTTTTCAGTTTGAAATGACTTGTTTCAAAATTTCCTTTCATTTTATTTTTAAAACAATCAAAAAATTTTTAAAAGGCTCAAAATCGAACACAAGAATTTTACTTTGGATTGAACAAAACATTTCATTTACCCCAAATGAATTTGTCTTCACTTTTTGAGTCACCAAGAATTTGGAAAAATTTCAGTTTTCATTCGACACAAAATAGAGTTTAAAACATGAATCGGAATTGCCAGCAAACCAAAATATCTCTTCTTTGCACAGCTCTACTTGAGGATCCTCTAGAAGCAAAGGCCATCTGTGCAGAGGTTTGGGGCATGCAGTGCTTCTGAAGTCACCCTTGCTTCTGTTGCAACATGGCTTCAATTAAACAATCCATCCAATCCACACATCTCAGCACCTCCCTAAAGATGTATGTGGGGGAGTCTGCATCACAGATGAGGGTACCTAAATTAATAACTTCAAGACTCTCTTAGCCAAGGAATTCTCCTAGGATTTGGTTCGACGGGAGTGGGAATGGCAATGTGCCAACAGCAGCAACATACTGTCTCCCACATGTGAATCCCAAGTCCTGCAGAGCTGAGGGGTTAACGGCGCGGTCTAGCGGAAGCGGGAAACAATGTTAAGAGACACCACATCTCTTCTGCACTCCCTCTTCCCCCCACCCCTCCACCCGTCCTTGAGTAAGGGTGCTCTGAATTTTCATTCCCTCCAGCCATCAAGACAAAACCAATGATCTGAGTCCACCTATTTTTATTCTGTGTTCGGGTTTGTTTCCCATTCAGTTTCTGGGTATAGCACACAGTGGCTGACACTGCAATCATACAGAACCGAGAGGGTTTTAATAATAATACAATACTTTGAATTTCTCTAGTGCCTTCTGTCCACAAATTGCAAAGTATTTTACAAACAATGACACGAAGAAATATTATCTTTATTTTACATATGGGAAAATAGACACAGAAAGAGGTTAAGTAACTTGCCTGTGGGGTCACACAGCAACCTTGTAATAGTGCAGGGAGCAAGCCCCAGGTGTCCTAACTCCGAGTCCTGTGCCTCAAAAACTGTCCTACCTCTCTTCTTTAAAAGAAAAAAACAAACTGTTGACTTTAAGGAGCTAAAGTATATTTTCCCCTGTATTATTTAATTCCAAATGTAAATTTTAGGGCTGTCCCTCAGAGCTCTAGCTTCTCACCCATGAAGCCTGTCATAACCTTTTGCTGAACTGAGGAAGCTTTCTTCTTTTTTTCTCGTGGCTAAGTATATTTGAGTATATCACAGGTCTGAGACTCCAGAATTAGCAGTGAAATCAGAGGTCTTTGTTCTGTGTTTACTGAACAGCTTTTGTGGAATACAAATACCAGTACATTCTGTTAAGTTTGCAACATGCAAAACGGCCTACTCAGTCCAAATATTGTCCTGACTTACAGCAGATGAGTTGCTTTTCAATTTCAACGCAGTAGTGTGTTGTTATATTGTTAATTCAGCTAATTTGTGGGTGTAGAGAAATCAGTTTACTAGATATAAATCAAGAAACGTGCATCACATACCTGAGATCAGGTTTAGGCCCTTAGTCTGTATAATGATTGCAAATTAGTATTATTCCTTAATCTTTAGTGGGTGGCGTTTCTGTGAAACCAGTTTGAGCTGGTGACTCCTGTTTACATTTCTCCTGCTCGTACAGTTGGAAAAACTTCTTAGTAACACAATTGTTGATTGTGTCATGTGCTTCCTGATTCTCATATGCTTTAACCTGGATGGTGATGGACTCACTAGGATTTCAAAACTCTCTGAAAAAATGTTAATGTTATACAGTCAATGGGCCATCTAACACTAGCTTGAGGAACATCATGATCATCTTTTGTCTTCAACTGTGGGGACGAAAGGTTGCTCTGTGCCATCCTCATAGGTCATCTGGATATTCAGCTGACCTCTGATAAATGAGGCACATGAATGAAGGCTAGAATGCTGGAAATGGCACTATGAATCTGATTGATGGCAGTATAAATAGTTGGTGGATTCATACGTCATCTCTGTGGTGAAAGGGGAGAAAATTTTCTTCTTCTCTGCTGTAATGTCTACAAGACCTCCATCAGCTATTCTGTGTGTTGATAATCTAGGTTATTATCTCCACTATGATACAGTTGAGTGTCCCATTATGAAGAACATTCATTCTACTTTTGGAGAATCTTGATCACATTCAGAGAATGGGCTGTTTCTGTTGTTGCTCTTCTGTGATAGGGAGGGGTAATGTGACCTCTTTTTGAACAGAAATTTGGCAAGTATCACTCGGGAGCATCAACATGCAACCTGGGAATTGTGTCAATGGCAGGAAAAATATAACTAGGAGGAATGGGAGGAATCCTTGTCCCACTGATGCAGCAAACATGCATGTGCGCGCGCACACACATCCTGTTTGTGTTCATTTCATTATTAACTTGTTCCTTTATTCTTAAAGACACAAACTTTTCCAGTATTCTTAGTTTAAACCTTAGTTTAAATACGTTTTATCAGGTTCTCAGCTGATGTAAATCAGCATAGCTCCATTAACTTCGAAGGAGCTATGCCAATTTACACCAACTGGAGATCTAGCCCTGTGACTTTAGCTTTCTCCTAAAATGACTGTTCAACTGTTTTTCTTGGAAAATGAGCTGTTTCACCCCCCAGCTTCGCTCCTGCTTTACAGACACTCTGCTTTTTTATTCTCTGAGACATACCCTGGTCCAGCTGCTAGGATTAGTTTGCAAAATAGGTTTGCATCTCCATGCAGAGTTCTAGAATGAATCCCTTTATGGCTGAAGATCACCACTGCTTCCCTTGAGAAGAAGAAAGACCCAGCATCTCTCAAAAGAGAAACTGATAATTTCATGAGCAGGAAATTAGCTCTCTCTTTTACTGATAAACTCATCAAATATCAGCTTGTCTGGCAGTCCTTTTTTGGTGAATCACATCAGGTATTATCTGAGGTCTTCAGATTTCCTTGGACATCATCCTTTTCAATCTGGTTTAAAACCTGTATATGGTACAGAGAAGGTGCTGGTTTCTTGGTCAATGATCTCCTTATTGCAATGAACAAATACTAGCTGTCCATACTGACATCTCTCAGACCTTCTTCTGAGACATTTGTAGCCAAAAGTTGCACAGAAGCTCACATGGGTTTATCCAAAACTTAACGAAGTCAGTTGAAATACTCCTTATCATTTATTTACTGGATTAAACACTGTTCAGAACATTGGTATTAACAGTCAAACCAGGGTTTGCCTTGTTTCCATGTTGGAGTTAGGATTGGTTAACCAAATTAGATTGTTTATAAAGTCTAAGAGATTTATTATTTATTAGCTGTGTGTGAACTTCTGTGAGTGTAAGATTCAAGAGTCAAATTTCACTTTGAGTACTGCAAGTGCATTTCAAGAAGTGTTATCTTACACGCAGTAGGCTTCTGAAGCTCTTTAACTGTTTTATTCTGATACATTTGAATGAGAGCATTACCTATTTGTGTCTGTAACTGTGGGGAAAAAGAAACTGAAAGTAGACAAAGGCCCAGATTCTTTGGAACTTGCATCACTAAGCAAAATTTGGACTAATCAAATGTAGGCTGGTTTAAAAATTTGTATTCTTTTGAGTATAGATATTTTCCAGCAAATCTTACACAGATTAAAGACCTTTTGTATGAGAAGTACAGGCTGTATGATGTTCTTGTAGTGCTGTTATAGTGCTTATAGTGTGAAGAATTATGTTTATATTTGTTAAGTCAGGACAGAGGCAGTTGAAAGAATGTGGAACCTTATTGTGTTGAGATCAGCAATACCTATGGGTCATGTGGTGGGAATGCTCCTTAGTTTAGTCCTCAGCCCATCAGCTCCCCTTTTTCTTGTCAGGTTTCAGAGTAGCAGCCGTGCTAGTCTGTATCCGTAAAAAGAAAAGGAGTACTTGCGGCACCTTATTTGTTAGTCTCTAAGGTGCCACAAGTACTCCTTTCTTTTTTCTTGTGTGTAACCCTTCTGCCAGGCCAAGTTGATAGCAGCAAGGGCCGGGTTCAATACACAGGGGTTCCCTCTCATTAAAGCAAATGCAAAACTGGCTCGAGCCCCCACCCAGTGACCTGGGAAAATCTTACCACCCCCTGGGCGCCTCAAGGAGGCAATACTTCCCCTCTCGCAAGCACAGAGTCTTGGTGTAGTAGAGAATCTTTAATAACATGAGGCAAACAACATCAGCATTAAATTGGGGAAACACCACAACTAGTGTTCATTAACCAAACCATGAACACTGACCCACCCCAGAAAATTTGGGCCACATCCTTTCCCTCAGGCTCTTGAGTCCCAGAACCCAAACGTCTCTTGAGTCCAGCAATCCACTAATCGCCCAAAGTCCAAAAAAAGTCCAGCCCCGGAGTTCAAAAGTTCACCTGCAGAGTGTTACTCCCCAATCTGGCTAAAATGTGCCTGGGTGTGGGGGAAAGAGGTAAGGGGCACCTTACGTGTCCTGAAGCTGACTGCCCCACAGGGCTCTGCTCCGCTCCACCACGACCGGCTCCGCTCTGCACAGCTCACCGTCTCACGACCGGCTCCGCTCAGCTCGCCGTCTCACGAACACACCGCTGTCTCACGACCGGCTCCAGACAGCTCGCCGTCTCACGAACACACCGCTGTCTCACGACCGGCTCCGCTCAGCTCGCCGTCTCACGAACACACCGCTGTCTCACGACCGGCTCCGCTCAGCTCGCCGTCTCACAAACACACTGCTGTCTCACGACCGGCTCCGCTCAGCTCGCCGTCTCACGAACACACTGCTGTCTCACGACCGGCTCCACTGCACACTAGAACTTCCGGCTCCCCCCTACTTGACACAGTGCTCAGTGATTTCAGCTCTCAGTGATTTCAGCTCATAGTAGTGGGAGCCTTAGTGCTGGTGCACTATAAGGCTGAAGTGAATTCAGCACAATACCTGTAACAAAACTCTTAATAGACCCAAAATTAGCTCTGACATTCCACAGTGGAGAGAGACAGAGGTGCAATTGGTGCTTCAGGCCCTCACAAAAGGGGCCTACACCACCAGGCACTAATACCTGTCTCAAGTCTCTCTCAATTCACAGAGTTTTGGAACCCATGTCCCTTGCCTAGTGAGTGCTACTCAGTTGATGGTGAGTCCTCCATCATAACAAAAAGGCCAAGTACAGTTCCAAGCACAGTTCCCATAATCAGGGTACTAACAATTTATTCTTCCCGCCCCAATAACAGAGACACTGGGGATCCCACAGCAGCCAAAGTGACGATTTGGGCAGTTATGGCCTCATTCTAGGCAGGGTGGGTGTGCCTATGCAAATGAGATCAGCCCCTGAAGTTCTTTTCCACAACTTGCCACACCTCACCACCAGATGTCAGGGTGGAGCCCACCCTGTCTCTGCTTACATCCTCCCCCCAGCCGAGAATTTGGCGTCCCGACAAATCATACTCCCTTTATACCAACTCATTGATTTCCTCCAAAAGGCCTCAGAAAGCCCACTTTGGCTTCCACAATCCTGTGTGCTAAATGTATTGGCTCCTCACTAGTCACCCCAGGTGCATCATAAGTTAACCGTTTTACTGGTCTTATCACCCTGTCTCGTCTATTGAGAATCTCTGTTGCTGAGGTAAGGGGAACGTCCTCTTGATTGATGGATGGAGAGGCTTCCTTTGAGGGTCTCTTGGCTACTGGCGTAGGCCCCTGCACTCCTAGTTCTAACGCGGGAGGGTCCAAGGTGCCCAGGACATCCTCTACCTGAGTGTCTCCACTGGCCAATAACCTGTGTGTGTCATCACACGGGGGTCTCATCAGCGGCACAGGGGTGTCAGAAAGGGGCCTAAATAATTCCGCCATAGGGTTTAGGGTGGAAAAGGGAGAACTCTCATTCGGTTCAGCTGGTCGAGACTGAAATCTTGTCTCCATCCCAGGATACACCAGGGTTGTGTCTTCCTCCTCAGACTCACTCTCAGATGTGCAGAATAGGGGTAAGTTAGCTGCAGGAGGCTCACTGTCTGTGTTGGATGGCAGCTTTGGTCTAGCACTTCTGTTCTGCCCGGCTGCCCTGTCATGGCCCATCTCATAAGGGGTGCTTACCAATTCCCCCACAGGGAGCAAAAGGTTTCTATGCACCGTCTTTATTTGCCCTGGACTGTCTTCAGGTTTGATCTTGTAGACCGGCAGATCTCCCAGCTTTTCCATCACCAGGTAAGGTATTGCCTTCCATCTGTCAGCTATCTTGTGTTTGCCAGCGATACCCAAATTTCGCAGCAGGACTCTGTCCCCCGGCTGGAGCTCCTGCGAACGCACTCTAGCATCATATCGATGTTTGTTGCGGTCTGCGTTCTTCCGAGCCGCAGCGGTAGCCAAGCGATAAGCATCCTGCAGCCTCTCTCTTAGTCGGGATACGTATTGCTGATGAGTTTCATAGCTATCTCCATCCTCTGATACACCAAAGCACAAGTCTATGGGTAATCTTGGTTCTCGCCCAAACATCAAAAGATATGGGGTGACTCCCGTAGCATCGTTCTTTGTGGCATTGTAGGCATGCACCAGAAATGCGACATGCTGGCTCCAGGTTGCCTTCTGCTCTGGTCGCAAAGTTCCCAACATATCTAATAGGGTTCGGTTGAACCTCTCTGGCTGGGGATCACCTTGGGGGTGATAAGGCGTTGTCCTAGACTTTTTAATTCCTGCTATCTTCAGCACCTCCTTCAGAAGGTGACTCTCAAAATCCCGCCCCTGATCAGAGTGTATCCGAGCCGGGAATCCATAGACTGAGAAATATTTGTCCCACAATACTCGAGCGACGGTGGTGGCCCTCTGATCACGTGTGGGATATGCCTGTGCATACCGTGTAAAATGGTCAGTCACTACTAGAATGTTCCCAACATTCCTCTTGTCTACCTCTACAGACAAGAAATCAATGCATACCAACTCCAAAGGTTTGTTGCTGGTGATGTTCTTCAGATATGCAGCCCTCGTGGGCAGAGTTTTCCTTTGAACACATCGAGCACAAGTCTCACATTTCCTGCGAACATCTTCAGCCATTCGGGGCCAATAGAACCTACTACGAATAAGTTCCAGAGTCCTCTCCATCCCTAAATGCCCAAAGTCATCATGCAGGGCCCTCATGGCCAGGGCTCTGTACCTTTTTGGCAGTACTAGTTGTGCTCGTTGCTTTTGTAAAGAGTCGGTGGTCATTCGGTGTAGCACTCCCTGAATCAGTTTTAATTTGGTCCATTCTCTCAATAGTAGTTTACCCTCCGGGTTAGGTGGGACAACTGCAGCTGGGCTTCGCCCCTCCCTTTTGGCAAGTAGTGTATCACGAATGTCAATATCTTGCCGCTGGGCTTCTTGCCAGTCAGCCGCATTGAGCATGGGCAAAGGAGATTGGTCCAATGCAATATAGTTCACTGAGGCAGAAGGCATGCATTCAGGGGGCAGGCCCAAAGCTTCTGCAATACATCCCTGAAGGCTCTCACAGGCCTCTGGCTCTCGACGACTCACACTGCAAATAGCTCTCACTCCATCTGTAGGTATCACAGCAACTTCTGGAGCCTGCGGACGCCTGGACAATGCATCTGCATCTACATTGCTTCTCCCTGATCGGTACTGAATGCTAAACTCATAGCTAGCCAAGGCGGCCACCCATCTCTGCCCTGTAGCATCCAGCTTAGCACTTGTTAACACATAGGTCAGTGGATTGTTGTCTGTCCACACCTGGAACTGAGCACCATACAAGTAGTCTCGAAATTTCTCAGTGATGGCCCATTTCAAGGCCAAGAATTCCAGCTTGTGGGTGGGATAACGAGTTTCACTATCAGACAATCCTCGGCTGGCAAAGGCTACAGGTTTATGTTTGCCTTCCACTTCCTGGTACAGGACTGCTCCCAGACCCTCCAAACTGGCATCAGTATGCAGGATAAATGGTTTGCTTGGGTCAGCAAAAACTAGGACTGGAGCATGAGTTAGGCAAGTAATGATTTCTCGAAAAGCCCTTTCACATCTCTCATCCCACCGTGGCCCAAATGGTGCAAAGGGGCCATAGTTTCTCTGCACAGGAGGCTTTGGGAACCTCCCCTTATTCCTGGTCTTAGATTTGTTCTTGCTGGACTGATGTCCCCTGGTAAGATCATTCAGAGGCTTTACAATCGTAGCATAGTTTTTCACAAACCTGCGGTAGTAGCCACTAAATCCAAGAAAGGTCTTGAGTTCTCTATAGTTACTTGGACGTGGCCATGTAGTGAGTGCTTCTATTTTATCAGGATCAGTACTCACACCCTCTTGGGATACGATGTGACCCACATACTTCACTGAGGTTCTGCAGAACTGGCATTTGTCAATTGAAAGCTTCAGACCATAATCCTCCAACCTATCAAGCACTTTAAGAAGTCTTTCTTCATGCTCCTCTAAGGTTCTTCCAAACACAATCAGGTCATCCAAATAAACTAACACTTGCAGTAAATTCATGTCTCCCACAACTCTCTCCATGAGACGTTGAAAGGTGGCAGGTGCTCCAGAAATCCCTTGGGGCATGCGTTCGAACTGATAAAACCCTAATGGGCAGATGAAGGCGGTCTTCTCCTTATCTTCTTCTCCCAGAGGGATCTGGTAGTACCCACTTCGAAGATCCAACACAGAGAACCACTGGCTTCCCAGCAGACAGTCTAAGGCATCTTGCACTCGAGGCATAGTGTACTGGTCGACCACAGTACGGCTGTTTAGGGTGCGGTAGTCAATACACATCCGGATTTTCCCATTCTTTTTACGGACTACCACAATGGGCGAGGCGTATGGGCTGCGGGACTCTGTAATGATGCCATTCGCAGCCAGCTCCTGAAGATGATGTCGCACATCTTCCATCTCAGAGAGAGCAATCTTCCTAGATCTCTCCCTAAAAGGTCGAGAGTCATGTAGTCTGATATTGTGTTCTACTCCTTTTGCACATCCCACATCCCACTCATGCAGTGAGAACACCTTGGATCTTTCACAAAGTTTCTTCCTCAGGCGATCTTTCCACTCCTCGGACACTGGTGAATCTCCAAAGTCAAACTTTGCTGGGTCTATCGTCGGAACTTGCGTTTCACACTGGGGGGTTACAATTGACTCGGGTTCAAAGAGGTCTGCTATCTTTTGTCGTCGCCTCACAAAAATATCACGACTTGTCCCATTAGCAATCAGTATAGTCACCTCTTCCTGGGCTTCAGCAGGTAGGGTTATGACTCCACTAAGAACCAGCACTCCTTCAGGGAGCCCTCCCTCAGTTGGCTGCTCCACCACTGCTAATGTTCTCTTATTGCCTTTCAGGCAGGTACTCATGACAATCACCTCCTTTTCTGTCATTGCAGACACCACTAAGGGGACCGGGCCTGCGTACCTCAGTGCTCCCACCGGCAAATCAGGCATCACTCTTTTTGCGTCCTCAATTTTTCTGTAGGCTGCAGCACAATGTGTGTGTATCACCAAGGTATTCAGGTATTGGTCCCCTGCTCGCTGTCTGCAGTAATCTGCAAGTACCTTAAAGAGGCTGGAGTTGGTCCCTATCAGCACGGACACATCAGAGACACCTTTAGGGTCAGGGCATATTAAAGCTGCAGTGTCCACCTCCTGTCTTACCCCAGCGATCTCTTCTGGGAATTCCAGGTGTACAATGACATACCCCTGATACGGGTATTCATCCATGCTGAGACCACACAGGCCAAGCCCTGTCAAGGGCTGTATAGGCAGATGCATAAGCATCTGCTGGTAGAAAGACTGGAATATGATAGTCACTTGGGATCCTGTGTCAAGCACTGCTCTACATTCTGTCCCTTCAACCTTTACAGTGACCTCAGCTCGAGGTCCTATCAATCCTGGTGGGATTCGGGTGGCATGGTTCTTCGCAGGGGAGCCTCCGAACCCTGCAGGCCTAGGCGGCTCCCTTCCCAGGCCCTGGGGCCGTTTCCCGACTTTCCCCAGGTGGTCCTCAGCTTTTGGTATACTAGCGGGGGATTCTCTGCATTCTGACACCTGGCAGCAATGTGCCCATCCTGGCCACACCGGTAGCAGAAGAAGGATTGCCCTTTCCCGTGTTGCCGGGGTGGGGCAGAGGTTCTAAATGTAGTCTTCTGGACCGTGGTAACAGGGGGTTCCTTGTACGCTGAAGTCTTTGCTGAATCGATGGTATTCTCTAGTTCAGCCACTTTCTGTGTCAGGACCTGCACTCGTTGGGTAAGTTCCTCTTGAGGATTCACCATCAGCGCCTTGGGCGCTCGTATGGATGTTGTGGCAGTTGCCTGGGGTGGCTGAACCTCCCAAACCTCACCAGCTGCCTGCCTCTCTTCCTCCTCTCGGACCTCTTTTATCAGTCGAGAGTAACCCGGTGGATTGTCTTGGCGCTCCCTTAATCGAAGGTGGAGAAGGATTGGGTTCTGATATTGAATTCCCCTCACAATCTGAGCCAATCTAGTCCGGTCCATTTGCTCAACCGCTACTGCTCCCCTCATGATGGCTCTCTGTAATAATTTCTCCAACCTCTGTATGTAGGCAGAAACTTTCTCTCCCTTTTGTTGCCTGGCATTGAGGAACTTGCAATAAACATCCTCTGAGCCCTCGGTTCTCCCGAAGGCATGATCAAGGGCCTCTAGGCAGTCCTTTACCTTGACCCCAGGGTTACTGAGCTTCAGGGTGCGAATCACATCTAGGGCTGGCCCCCTGAGGCACTCTACTAGTCGCCTTCTCTTTTCAGCATCAGGTACTGCCCACTCCTGCAGCATTTCAGTGGTGTGTTCCAGCCAGGGTTCAAATGCTTCCTCCCCGGGTATTGGGGTGGGACCCCCAGAAAACAGCCTCAGTTTACGATAGGGGCTTGACTCAGGGTGGGGTGGCACGACCTTCTCTAATGCTTGCCCCAAAGCCTTCACCCACTCATCAGGTGATGGAGCAGCCTCCCGGGTTGGGACTCCTGGGTCAAGGCCCAACAGACCCGGCATATCAGCCAAGGTCTTCCCCTCTCTCCCCAAAAAGGCTGACATTTTCTTTAAAAACTCCACTTCAGATGCAGGAGCCGGTGAGGGCTGGCTCCCAGTAGTTATTACCTTCCACTCACCATCTTCCACTGCTATCGTGCCTGGAACCTGTAGAGGGTCCACAGCCGACGGCAGCTCACACAGTACAGCAAAATCTCCATCCTCCCTCACAAATATGCGCCCACGCATTTTACACTTACTCAGGTACTCAGTGGATGCCCTTAAGGTAGGCTCTATTGAGCCTTCATCGAATGCCTCCGGCACCCCGGTCACCAGGACACAGTTCCTAGGGTTAATATTCATCCCCTTGCACCAATCCTCTAGCAAATGTAGGGCCATTATACAAACTGTAATTTCTTTCCCAAATATAACAGATCAAAACAACAACAACCAGATTCTGGGTTCTCCCAATTTAATGACTCACCTAAGATGTGCTTGCGAGGGGTACTGACCCAGTCTCGATCCCGGACGAGCCCCCACAAATGTAACCCTTCTGCCAGGCCAAGTTGATAGCAGCAAGGGCCGGGTTCAATACACAGGGGTTCCCTCTCATTAAAGCAAATGCAAAACTGGCTCGAGCCCCCACCCAGTGACCTGGGAAAATCTTACCACCCCCTGGGCGCCTCAAGGAGGCAATACTTCCCCTCTCGCAAGCACAGAGTCTTGGTGTAGTAGAGAATCTTTAATAACATGAGGCAAACAACATCAGCATTAAATTGGGGAAACACCACAACTAGTGTTCATTAACCAAACCATGAACACTGACCCACCCCAGAAAATTTGGGCCACATCCTTTCCCTCAGGCTCTTGAGTCCCAGAACCCAAACGTCTCTTGAGTCCAGCAATCCACTAATCGCCCAAAGTCCAAAAAAAGTCCAGCCCCGGAGTTCAAAAGTTCACCTGCAGAGTGTTACTCCCCAATCTGGCTAAAATGTGCCTGGGTGTGGGGGAAAGAGGTAAGGGGCACCTTACGTGTCCTGAAGCTGACTGCCCCACAGGGCTCTGCTCCGCTCCACCACGACCGGCTCCGCTCTGCACAGCTCACCGTCTCACGACCGGCTCCGCTCAGCTCGCCGTCTCACGAACACACCGCTGTCTCACGACCGGCTCCAGACAGCTCGCCGTCTCACGAACACACCGCTGTCTCACGACCGGCTCCGCTCAGCTCGCCGTCTCACGAACACACCGCTGTCTCACGACCGGCTCCGCTCAGCTCGCCGTCTCACAAACACACTGCTGTCTCACGACCGGCTCCACTGCACACTAGAACTTCCGGCTCCCCCCTACTTGACACAGTGCTCAGTGATTTCAGCTCTCAGTGATTTCAGCTCATAGTAGTGGGAGCCTTAGTGCTGGTGCACTATAAGGCTGAAGTGAATTCAGCACAATACCTGTAACAAAACTCTTAATAGACCCAAAATTAGCTCTGACATTCCACAGTGGAGAGAGACAGAGGTGCAATTGGTGCTTCAGGCCCTCACAAAAGGGGCCTACACCACCAGGCACTAATACCTGTCTCAAGTCTCTCTCAATTCACAGAGTTTTGGAACCCATGTCCCTTGCCTAGTGAGTGCTACTCAGTTGATGGTGAGTCCTCCATCATAACAAAAAGGCCAAGTACAGTTCCAAGCACAGTTCCCATAATCAGGGTACTAACAATTTATTCTTCCCGCCCCAATAACAGAGACACTGGGGATCCCACAGCAGCCAAAGTGACGATTTGGGCAGTTATGGCCTCATTCTAGGCAGGGTGGGTGTGCCTATGCAAATGAGATCAGCCCCTGAAGTTCTTTTCCACAACTTGCCACACCTCACCACCAGATGTCAGGGTGGAGCCCACCCTGTCTCTGCTTACATGTGAATTCTTTAATGTTCAATTTTATAACATTGAAGAATTATAGTCTCTTAATTACACGCTGTGAGTGGTTATCATGATACATTTGTAATACTGAATTCTTCAAACTGTTAGTAAAAACAAGATCACACATCAATTTGATAAAACACGTACTGGAACATTCTGAAAATCTAGCTTCAAAGTTGTAAATTAAGAACAGAGTTTTCCCACTGTCAGTTAGTTACTGCAGCTAACTGCACCTCTGACCCCTCCTGGTCTCTCCAAGCGCACCCCTAAGGTCTCAAGCCATCACCTGTTTTAGGATGGGATCATGATTCTCCCATTCCCCCTGGTACTAACTGTGGTTATCGCCGCAGGTCTGACTTAGGCTCAGACCCTGCAGCTCTGTTCCCTCAGGAAGCTGTGACAGTGGTATCCAACAACCAAACAGTCGTCTTAAAACAAAATACTTAGTTAGAATCAAAGCATTTAAGAGAAAACAAATCTTAAAAACAATAAACCAGTCTACATGTGTGCATGCCGTTCCCTAAGGCTTACCATTCCCTGTATCTGGGAAGGCCCAGCTCCTTCAG
The DNA here is from genome assembly GCF_965140285.1 of Lepidochelys kempii. Classification (NCBI taxonomy): domain Eukaryota; kingdom Metazoa; phylum Chordata; order Testudines; family Cheloniidae; genus Lepidochelys; species Lepidochelys kempii. The sequence continues at coordinate 73,796,091 of NC_136388.1, forward strand.
ATTCCTCCCACAGTGGGTGTACTCTGTTGACTTCACCTACCGCTGTAGCGCTTTAGTGAAGTCACTCCAACGCCGACAGGAGAACTGCTCCCATCAGCATAGTTAATCCACCTCCCTGACATGTGGTAGCTATGTCAACGGGAGAAGCTGTCCTGCCAACATAGCGCTATCGATACAGGGGGATAGTCAGTATAACTGCTGCTTAGGGATGTGGATTTTTCACACCCCTGAGCGATGTAGTTATACTGATATAGGTCTGTAGTGTAGACCTGGCCTTTGTGTCAGCCTGTCTCCCTGGACATCCATGTATAAGCAGGGAAATATCAAGTAGGAGTAGGGATGTTATATTACCTCTGTATTTGGCACCAGTTTAACAGCTACTGGAATACTGTGTACAGTTCTGGTGTCCTCAATTCAAGAAATACATTCATAAATTGGGGAGAGTTCAGAGAACAGCCACAAGAATGATTAAAAGATGGGGAAACTTTCCTTATAGGGATGCATTCAAGGAGCTCAATCTGTTTAGTTTAACAAGAAGATGATTAAGGGGTGACAGGGTCACAGTGCATAAGTACCTATTTGGGGAACAAATAATTGATAACTGACTCTTCAGTCTAGCTCTAGCAGGCAGATGTATAGCAAGATCCAATGGCTGGAAATTGAAGCTAGATAAATTCAGACTAGAAATAAGGTGCAGACTTTTTACAGTGAAGGTAATTAACCCTTGGAACAATTTACCAAGCGATATGGTGGATTCTCCCTCAATGGGAATTTTTAAGTCAAGATGGGATGTTTTTCTAAAAAAAATATGCTGTAGTTCAAACTGGAATTAATTCAGGGAAGTCCAAAGACCTGTGTTATGCAGGATGTTAGACTAGATGATGATAATGGTCCCATCTAGTTTTATATTCTATGAATAGTCTAGGGGGAAATTCAGTTCTGATCTTTCACACATTGGCAGGGTTCACAGGAGATGGTTTGGGGGATGTGTGGTGGGGCATACAGTATTGCTCTCCTAGCTAGTGTCAGCAGCAAGAAACAACTTGTGTGCTAGATGCATAGGGCTAGCTACACATTCTTACTGGCAGACCTTTGAGGTCAGGCGTACCAGCCAGCGTGTTAGCCAGTTCCTTCTCAGTAACATGTCCTGCTGTTGTGGAGAGAAAAGGCTGTAAATCTCTTATGAAGGTCCATTTTGGGGCTCATTGTTAGAAAAATCAGAATGAAAATGCTCTATGTGATGGGCTTTAGCAAGAGGACATATTAAGTAGTGTATGCTAATAAAACTAAGAGCTTGATTCTGAAGCTGCCCCTGTGTACTGTAGTAGGAGTTCTGCATGTGGAGCTGATGCAGACTCAGGCAAGAAAGGGAGAAAATTACATCACTTTCCTTTCAGGTTGCAGTTATCATTTTAGTTTCACTTTTGTATGCAAAAAGTGCCATGCATCGCAAATAGTCCCATAACTAAACCTTGTCCTTAAAAATTCCGTTCAGTTTAATTTGTAAAGAAAATGCAATCTGTGACCAAAAAGGAACACAAACTGAAGCAAAAATTTCTAAAGTCTAAAAAATGAGCAGCAGTAAAATGGATGCAGAGAACATTATAAAACACAAATACAATACTTGTAAAAGAGAGATTAGGCAGGAACATAGTCATATGGAGAAATGGGCCTGAGAGCAGAGAAGGAGCAGGGAAACTGAAGCTAAAAGAGGAGTAGCTAAACAAATGAATGTAGAAGAGAGAATATCTATCTATCTAAAATAAATAACTGCATCTCTGTTGATATGGAAAAAATGGATTTTGGAGCTCTGCAGGTCTGGTAGAATCTGAAATAGCCATAGAAGCAGCAGCTCATACAGGCCTAAGTAACAACACTATTTATTTTTAGTATTGTGCACATAAGATATCCATTAGATCATCATTATGGTCAGGTTGCAATCCCAGAACTATAAGTATCTCTTGCCACATAAGACCCCTTTAGATGGGTATTTACAGAGTTTAATATTATTACCAGTGACTTCAGTAAATGTGTAATGTATCTGCTAACCAGTTTTTTTTTTAAACGAGGGAATAGAAATGACAGTGGCAAACGTCATGACTGATAACCTTTAACTGCTTTGTGAGTTTTGTTCATATTCTACAGCTGAATATGGGGAGGCAGGGGGAACTGGAATGAATATGTTTGGAAATAGGACTAACAAAGGGAAATAGAATATCATGTTCTATAGAAAAGTAAACCTTCATGCCTTTGTGATTATTTTTTTAAGACCATCATTTACCAGCAGATTGAATTTAGGTATTTAAAAGAAGGTATCTGAGGGAAGTTGCAAGCACTTATGGTCTTAAATAAGTATTGCTATTGTGTATGACATATTTCATTCTATGACCTACAAGGGAGTATATAGAATTCAAGAACAGATTGAGGACATTTCAATTTAGCAAATTGTCTCTTGGTCAGGTTTACAGTACTATCAGAGTGGTGACTCCTCTGATAACATGTAGGGCTTCCACATAATTTCTGAAATGTTACTGGGACAGACTAGGTTTGATAATCCAGTAAAATTTATTATAAATTCTGAAATTTAGTGCTCTTCCCAGAGTGGTAACACCAAAACAAATTTATGACATTTGGGTACATGGTATCATAGCAGAATAGATTCTTGCCTTTCTCTTGAGGATGCTTTGATTCTTTCTTCTGTGATACACGTGTTTACATCTCTAATCGATATTGTCACTACAGTAATTAATCATCCTGCCTTTGATCTTCATTTTCACAAGCTCATGCTGAAGGCAAGATACTGAGGAAAAAATGAAGCAAGATAGAATGCTAGTATTTGGGTTTTAAGCCTTCCACCTACCTCATAAAGCTGTATCTTTAACAATGGATACAAATTAATGGCCAGAGGCAATAACTAGTTTTATACCAAACCTGGTGTGGGATTAGTTTTGTCTTGACCATTATTCATTCTTGAATTCTGGTATGTTTAGAGTGGCAAAATAAAAGGTCACAGATGTAGCAACAGAAAATGCAGGAGCCTGCCATGAACAAACTAAACCTAAGAATAGTAAATAGGCAGAGCAGGGCAGGAAACGGATTTTCTGTCGCATGAGAAATTCAATGATTTAAAAAATAACTTCTGTTCTGGAATGGCATGAAAACAAATTTGAATGTTTTCTGTGAAGCAAATTTTTAGATAAAAAGTATTTCAGGTTGGTCAGAATATTTCATTCTGATTTTGACCTAATTTTATATTGTATCATAATATACATTTTAAAAAATTGAAATTAAATGTCATTTTGAAATTGAAAATCAAACATTCTGTTCCAAAAAAGTAATAAAGGAACTCTTTCCATTGACCTCAGCAGGGGCTGGTTCAGGCCATAGGTTTATACATGGATTTAGGTGCCTAATTCTAGGCACTGAGGTTTGTCTTGGCTAGAGATTTTACAAAAAGCATTCATTTATCTATCACATCCTAGTGTTTGCTGTATACCATAGTTGTTTTAAAATATCTGTTTATATTACAACCGTTTTGTCTGAGTATCATGGTCCATATTATAGTTACATTAACCTGTTTAATGTATTTATATGGACTATATTTGTTCCCCTATTTTGAGATTTTTTTTTAATAACTGTTTTAATCAGAAAGTTCCTGTACTGACTAGTTACACCTGACTCAGTGTTGTTACTACTGATGTATTTGTTTAAAGGCTTGAATTTTTTTCAAAAGGCAACTGTCAAGGGCTGAGTCTGTTTTGGGCCTGTGCTGGGGGTGCCCCCATGGGGTCAGAAGAGACTTGGCTCTCCGCTCCAGGCATTGCAACCTCCTGGGTTACAGTGCTGCTCAGGTTTGGCTCTACCTCCCTGATTGGACCAAACTTTGCGAGTGGAGTTGTGACCTGGCTCACGGGATTGCAGTGCCACTCACTCAAAATTTGGCCTATCTGGACTGCTGTCATCAAAAAGGCTGAGCCAAACCTAAGTGGTGCTTGGACCCCAGAGGTTCCCGTACCTGGAGCAGGGAGGTGAGCCCAGCCAGCCCCATGGGACAGGAACCACAGGAACTGCCACGTGACCCTTTGAAACATTCTGGTGACCCATTTTTGGGTCCCAACCCACGGATTGAGAAACCCTGCTCCAGATGACATCTTTGATCAGTATGAGGATCAGACCTCCAGGAATGCTTCAAGCAGGTCTCTGTAATCTATGGGGAAGCCACCTTGGAACACTCCACCCAACAATTTCCCCATTTTGAGTTATGCAATGAAATTACTTACTGGGTGGAGTAACAACCTTATGCGAAAGAGTCAGAATCCAGTTCCACGTTCCCAAGCCTGCTAGACGAGAACCGTTGAGACTAGCACATTCTGTCCGATAGCCAGACATCGGGGTAAGGCAAAGATCCTTGAGAGTCTACTGGCCCAATTCCTTTTGCTAGGAATGTTTTGGGAAGTAGATTTTTGCCAGTCCTGCTCAGACTGCAAGAATGTAGCCCCTAAAGGACAAAGGCCGGGGTCCCTTGATTTCTCTCCCCCTCATAACAACCCTGCTTGAAAGAGTGGGGACTGACATCATAGGACCCTTTGAGAAGAGTGCTTGGGGCCACACTTATTTTAGTACCAGTTGACTATGCCACAAAGCACTCAGTGGCTGTTTACTTATGGAACACCTTCATGCCCACCCTCACGTGGTCTCCCCTCAGAACTGATCACTGATCGGGGGCAAACTTTGTCCCAACTGCTTCAACGGGTCTGGTTCCTCTTAAAGGTTTGACCACTCTGGATCTCAGTCTGTCATCCTCAGACCAATGGCCTAGTCAAATGGTTTATTAAAACCCTTAAGTCAATGCTGTGAAAGTTTGTTAGGACAGAAGTCAGAGACTGGATCAATTGGTGCTGTACCTTTTATTTACGGTACAAGAAGTACTGCAGGCATCTACTGGCTTCTCCTTTTTTGAACTTCTCTACAGGAGACAACCCCAGGATATTTTAATCTGGTCAAGGTGTCATGGGACACCTAGCCTACCAACTCATTGAATGTCCTCCAATAAGTCCTGCAAATGAGGGAGAGGCTGGATTGTCTCGGTCACTTCGTCTGCGCCAACCTATTCCAGGCCAAATAGAGCCAGGCCTAGCTGTATAATCAGGGAGTTAGGATGAGGGTATTCCAGCTGGGTAACCAAGTTGTCCTATTGCATCCTAGCTCAGAGAAAAATGTCTAGCCAAGTGACGGGGTTCCTGTGAAGTCGTTCAGAGGGTAGGTCCAGTTGATTATGGTGTTTACTGCCCAAAGCAGTGATGAACAAGGCAGATCTACTGTGTAAAGCTGCTAAAGCCTAAACTTTATCCATCCAGAAGGAGAAGACAAAGATTTGGGACCCTACTCCTGGAACTGGTTGAGGTAGGAGATAAAGGGGTCCCACTTAGGGAGGGGCTGTCCATAGGCCAGAGAGGTCAATTAGAGACCCTCGTGTGAGCATATCAGGATGTATTTTTTCCCATTTCCAGGACAAACCTCCCTAGTGACCCACCAAATTCATATAAAACCTAGAACCAAGTCCAGTTAAAAGATCCATCCAATCCTGGAGGGGTTGAAGTCCCAGTTCACGCAGGAGAAGATGTTAAAACTCGGCATGATTGCAGGATTGAGAAGTCCCTGGTGTAGTCCAGAGATCCTCATCCCTGAACCGAAGGGGACTATTCAGTTCTGCATAGACTTCCACCAAATCAGTGCAAACTAACTTCAGTGCCTACCAGATGTCCTGAGTTAATGACCTGTTTGATCAGCTCAGCTAAGGCCAACATATCTCTGCATTAGACTTAACTAAGGGCTATTGTCAAATCTGCTCTCCTCTAATTCCTAGGCTCAGACAGCCTTCTTGTCCCGCATAGCCTTTTTCAGTTTATTAATACGCCCTCTTGTTTATGTGGAGCCCCAGCCATCTTTCAAAGACTAATGGACCAGGTTGCAGCCACATCAATCCTACGCAGTGGCCTACCTGGAAGACATGGTAGGCTATAGTTGGGATTGGCCAACCCACCTCAGGGACTTAGTAACAGTCCTTTAGGCCCTACAGGATGCCAATTTAACAACAAACCAAAAGAAATGCACATTAGTGAAGTAAGCTAACACATACTTAAGGTATCTTTTGGGAAATGATAAAGTGCAACCGTTTGCCGTCAAAGTGCAACCCTAGCCAACACATCCATTCTGAAAACAAAAAAGCAAGTTTGGGCACTTCTGGGGCTGGCGCGGTGGTATTGGTGATTTTGTACCCAAGTTTACATCTCTAGTGGCTTCCCTTACAGATCTTGTTAACAAAGCAGCTCCTCGGCAGGTCACTTGATCTCTCCAATGTGACCAGGCATTCCAAGACATTGAAAGGATTCTCTGTAATAAACCAGTACTGCGTAGCCGTGATTTTTCACAAGAATTTATTTTACAAATGGATGCCCTACACCAGGTCCTGGGGGTGGTACTGTCCCAGTAATTCCACATTCAAGAACATCCTATTCTGAATATGAGTAGGAAATTCCTAGACTGTGAAACCTGGTATTTGGTCCTCCAGAAGGAGTGTCTAGAAATACAGTGGGTGGTGAAAGCCCTGCACTATTATTTGTTTGGGACTTCCTTTCTTCTTGTCAATTACCACGCAATGCTCCAATGGCTCCAGTTAATGAAAAATTCAAATGTCTGGGTTACCTGTAATGTACCTTGCCTTCAAGCACTATTGCTTTCATACAGAGCATAGTCCCGGCAAGAACCACTTTCTGTCCAGGATGAACGAAGATGGCGAGCCACACAGTGAGTTCCCTGAGAGGCCTGCGCAGAGCAGAATCAGTATGTGAGAGGGTATGTCTACACTGCAATTAGATACCTGCAGCTGGCCCATGCCTGATGACTCAGACTTGTGTGGCTCTGGCTGTGGGGCTGCTTAACTGTAGTGTAGATGTTCCTGCTTGGGCTGTAGCCCAAGCTCTGTGACAACCTCCCCTTCCTACGGTTCTAGAGCCTGGGCTCCAGCACAAGCCAAGACAGCACTACTATTAAACAGCCCCACAGCCTGAGCCCTGTGAGCCCAAGTCAGCTGGCACAGGCCAGCCATGGGCTTCTAATTGCAGTGTAGACATATGATGAAAGAGCAGAGGGAGTGAGGGAGCTACCTATAGAAGTCTTGAAGCTTGGAGCAGGTTTGCTAAATGAGTTAACCAGAGACACTTCGTTCAAGGAGGGAACCTCAAGCAGCTGGTACCTTATAAGACAGCAGAAGCAGTTCTTGAAGAGGGCTGACTCTGGGAAGTCTGTCAGGGAGTCAGCTCTGAGTAGGGCAGCTGCATGCTGAACCCAGAATGGATCACCTCTGACGGACTGATAAAAGGAGCCTGTGAAGAATCTCTTTCACTCACCCAGGCCCTGAGGTCAGAGCCATGCCCCAGGACAGACTTTTGAAACTTTGAGTTTTAGGCTTGGTTTATGCTACAGAGTTAGGTTAACACAAGGAAGCTTACATCAACCTATGGAAGTGTCTACACTTCAATTTTGCTCCTGCCGATGTAACTGCCCTGCTACAGCAACTTAACTCCACCTCCTTGAGTGGCATAGATTCAAGGTCAATGTAGTTAGGTTGATGCACTGTCAGTGTAGACACTGCATTGCTTATGTTGATTGTTACTGACTTTCAAAAGCCTTCCCACAATGCCCCACACTAACAGTACAATTGATACAAGTGCTCCTGGTGAGGATGCTCATGGCTAACACAAGGAGCAAAGTGTAGACACAAGTGAAGTAATTACTGTGCTGGCAGTATGCTGACCTAAGTTAGGTTGACTTAATTTTGTAGTGTAGACATGGCCTGACTTTTGAGTTCATTTTGTCTAATAAACCCAGTCCCCACTAAGGGTGGTGATTGGATGAGCAAGCATGTGGCATCTGTAAAAGAGCCTGGAGGACAGAATAAAGGTCAGGGCAGTGCAGAGGCACTCCAGTCACAAGGTGGTATGAGGGCAGCCAATTCATTTATGGGGCCCTGATGGGAGGCCCTTGGTGCTACAGAAGTAGTACTACTGTTAATAATTCTGTGCAGGCAGTTACACTGTGCATGCAAATACCAATTTGCATGTGAACTTGTGGTAATTGCATCTGCAAACTGTGCAAGCAGCAGCACACCTGATTTTTTGAAACTCAAAACAAGTTGAAAGGCCTAAAGTATTTTGGGGCTGGGAAAAATAGTTAAAAACAGGAGACTCTTCTGCAGATTTCATATACAAAACCTGTCACTCGATCTGGGAGAATGCTACATTATCCGCTATCATTAGTTTATTATTTTAAAGTCTAGTTAGGATCAGGACTTCATTGTCCTAGGTGATGCACAAACACATATGGAGATAGATTCCCTGCTGCAAAGATAATTTAAAAGGTACAAAAACCTAGACTTCTTAAAGGCTTTTTCAAGGCCATAAATTCTTCCGTCAGATAGGAACTTTCATAAACAAAATGTCAGGTCCTCTTTTTTTGTGTTGTTTATGATGTCAAGTTGCTAATCTTGCATAAAGTTCTTCCCCAACTAAAGGGTGTTGGCTGAAGCAACTCCCATATGCCAAAACTGTGTTCTGTTGCAGTAGATCTTAATTTCAATCAGCTGATGAAACAGATGTGTATTAAAGTGGGAGGATTAGACACTCATCATGATGAGTACTGCATCTTCTGCCTTCTCTTTGTAGTTTAACTATAGACTAACAAGAGTTGGTCCCTTGTTTCTTGTGTCCTCAATCAGCCACTGACCCTAAATCTGAGCTTTCTCTTCCCCTCACCCCCAGATGGTAGGAAAGGGCAAAGATTTATTTTTAATTAGAGAATTTAATGAATTTACCCCTAATTCTTGTTGAATTATAGAACAAAATGAGTGAATTTTGGTCTCTGAAAATTTACTACAAAAATGTCTCCATTATTTGCCAAAATATATTAGTTTACTTTTAACAGTTAAATATGAGAATGAAAAAGTATATACCCTGGAAAAACATTCAGTACAATAAAATTAATGACTGAAACATTAAAGATAAACAGAATTGCATAAACGATCTTACATAAGCTGTTTTTTTAAAAAGCATTAGATATACAAGATAAAGGAATACAACAAAGTTGATGCAACTCCAAGTGGGAAGCACTATTTGAAAATAAATCATTTCTATAACTTTTATAACAGATATATGTATACTTACTATAGCCCGTAATCTGTTTAATATATTGGGCCAGATCCTCAGATGTTGTAAATTAGTTGATTTATATCAATGGAGGATCTGGCCCATTAATTCTACTGTTGTGATTTTAAATGACTACTATCTGTTATATAGGACCATGTTGATTTTGTAGTGTTGAATCATGTGAATGCAGTAGTATAGAGAAGCATGTAAAATAAGTATTTTAAGCCATTCTTTCCACTTATTGGGAAAATAAAAAGCAAAATTACATAAAAATAACACCTTAGATGTTTGTTTGTTTACGTCATTCTGGTAGTTTTGTCCAGCTTTTAAAGTTTGAGGTACATTCAAAAGGATCATAGTAAAAGATATTTGCGTAATGATTTCAAAAGAGTAATTAAAAAAAATGACACTAGAGCTGCTTCTTTGACATAATCCTCCCTGTGTAATGTATAAATTAAAAGAAAAGTATACAAAATATTTGTAAAGGCTTGATGTTGTTCCTCTTGAAATCAATGGCACCAGCATCTGTGTCAAAACATGTAATGATTCCGTCTTCCTTAACTCTAACAACAATATGTGAATTGCTCATCCAACAACCTGTCTGGGAGGGGAAAAGCAAATTATTGTTGTGAAGTTGAGCTCATTTCCTGTTCTCTTATTGTCTTATTGTGACAATAAGCATAATACTGTTCTGTGGCACAAAACTCCCCCAAAGTGTGCCAGGCTTTTTAGTTTAACAATTGCCCTACTATGTTCCAGATATTTGCAGGCCCTTTTTCATTAGGAGTTTTCCTAGGACAGCTTGGGCCTGTAAAATAAAACCAGGTGGTATAACAAACAGTGGTATGTATTCAAATGACATTCATGTACCATAAAATAAGGAAGACTCGGCAACATGTTTACCACTTAATTTATGTTGAAGGTTTAAGGTAGATAAAGTTCTGTTTTCTAGATGTGGAATATAAAGTTCTGTATTTATTGCTCTTATCAGGTTTGGTAAATAATGGTACTTAATTTTTCATAGAAATCTAGGATTCAGCCCTCAAATGCTGAGTATTTACTGCACATGTTATATGTGAGGTGTGTCACGTCTCACTGACATTCGGAGATGAGGGTGCTCATAGGATAGAAGGTGATCAGTACCTTTCTGATTTGAGCCCCAACTGGTGCATTTTCTTCTGAGAACATTAAAAACTACTAAAACTCTGAAATCGGTATTGTAATCTGTTAGAAACTGAATGGTTACATCAGTTACATAGTAAAGGATTCCTTCCTCCCACCTCCTGCAAACACGCACTTTTTATTGGATTAAGAATCAACATATAAATCAAACAAGAAATGATGTCCTCATCTGTGATTGCAGAATCCCCATCCCAAAAGGAGAAAGGTGAAACCAACACTAGGCATGATGTATGCACATTAGCTACTATGCTTGTGGTGTTTATTATTTGGTATTAAGTTATCATAACAGACAGTATATATTAATAAACACAAAAAGAGACAAAACCCTGCTGAAAAATAACATGAGACAGAAGAGAAAAAGAGGGGGAGATGGGAAGAAATTGTGTACTGTTTGATTCACATAACCCTCATATGTTGATTTTTTATTTAATGCTAAAGGATAGCTAACTAACCAATGTTAATTAATAAATGTGCAAAGAGCTTAACCCAGGTTCTTTATGCTCAGCTTGGATATTAGTGAAGATATGCAAAATATGCAAATCCCATTTTTCGTAGTACCGTTTCTCTTCTTTCATTATATGGAATAAAGAGTCTTAAACTTTTTATACTGCAAGTGAACCAATGTTTTATTTTTATTTTATTGAGAGTGGCAGGACTATCCCAAATGGTGATTTTATAGAGTTCAGATATATTGGAAATTAGGAATATCAATATGATGTGTGTCCTATTCAATTCTTCTATAAGTAAACATTCTAGAAGGCATCTGATTTTATACTCAAGCTTACTTTCACAATAGCTGGGTCACATTTTTGTGGATTCACAGAAAAATGTTCAGTAAAATGCCTCAACAGAAAAACAATTGGGAGTCCGTGATTGGACACTAGGAATGAACTTGGCCCTAAATCTTTTTTTAAACAACCTCCTTATGTCTGGCAACATCTGAAAGACAACAAGAAATAGTTGTTAATCACTAGATTTTATGTTGGTCTGGAATCAAAGGAACAAATACTACTTACTACATATGCAGGGATGAAAGAAAGCAAAATTCCAGGTGTACTGACTCACTGCTTTGCTTATTTATACATTAAATTGAGCTAAGAGGTGAGGCAAGGAGCTGCCAGGAGAGGCAGAACAGCAATTATAATTGCACTTTTGACAAAGAGCATTATTAATCATAACTGAAGAATTACAGTTCAGAATTATGCATCTGACATGTATTGCTGCTTTTTTAAATACATCGGGGCATATTTGTTTACTGGTTTAGCTAATGTGAAAAACAGCAGAGTGCCCGGCTGTGGAAAATGGGGACATAGGGCTGTAGCAATGCAAAGTGACCATAGCTTCACTTATGAGCGGCCACTGTTAGAGGCAATAGCACTCAAATGGTGACTGCTGTCTTAACATTTTTTATCAGTCTTATGAGTACAGATTGGATATTGTGCCACAACTCCAAATCTCTTCCATTATCTTCTCACAAATGATGAACTCTGCTGTAGATTTTGGAGTTGAAGGCCCTTCTACATCATTTTCTCCTGCTCATTTTTTAACTTTTAGAGAAACTTAGGAAAACATCCTCCTCCATTAGCCAACAAAAGAAACAATAGAAATGGTTTTCTACAATAAACATAACCTCTAGTACAAAAGGTCACTTAATATGGTAACTAAGAAGGAAGTTAGACAAAATTCCTGTTAATAAGAATGGGAGTTCTGTGGATAACTCAATCTTAGCTCTGTCAAGTGCTTCCTGTGGGATAATCACCAGCTGCTAAATCCTTGCTCCTTCTGTTTTCTCCTCTTGGCTGTATGGATTACTATCAGAACATTCATCTCTCTTTCAGGCTCCAGAAGACTAGCTTGACCAGGCTCAGAGACATTGCTTGGGGACTTTGAGTTTAGGCGCTTGTAAGCCAGGGTTCCTGAGGTAAAAGCCTCTTAAACAGTTATTTTAATTTGTCTGACCTTTCATGTGACTGAAGCCTCTGTCAGCTATTCCTAGCTACAATTAATATTAATAATAAAATCATCATCAGTATGTACTAGTAATAATACATCCTTTATCTTGTGGGACCCGAAAGCAACTAGTAAGCTTATAGGGTGACGGTGCACCAAGCTGGAGCATCAGAGGATGATACATATATATGTTTGAGATTTTATACAATATTTTACATAGTTATGCTACTATCCTTTGCACTAACTTGCAAGAAGAGGGGACAGGGCCATTTGGTTATTGAATGTGACAAGGGAGCACCAAAGAAAGTATTCTGGATTGAAAAATTCAGTGGAACATATATTCTTTCCTATGGAGTGAAGTTTTAGGCTATTGCCTCCCAAACAATCAACAGAGAACTTGCTGGTGGTCTATCCCTAAAGAGCAACCTGGTCACATGATGTTGCCTCTCCTCCTTGACACCAACTCCCAAACTGTATTAAAAATAGCTACAAATATATTAAAATGATTGCCTAATATCACTTTTCTATATAAGCAATTGCTGTAGTAGCCAGAGGGTTGTTAATGTGAATGGGTGAGAAAGTGGTCCCTATGATTACAAATGGAAAGTGGTCTACCACGTAGTAGAAAGTTTTGCAAACCCCTTAGTTTTGGCATAGAATTTGAGTGATTTAACTGGCTGTGACTAAGTAGCAGATTACACTCCCCTGTCCCTTCAACCCAACCTGGGAACACATTAAGACACCAAAGGGGAAGTTTAAGTGCACTCACATCAGGAATGAAATTAATTCATTTTGCTTTATTACAGCTGCAGGAAATGTCAAACCAAGGCTGATGACAACTGAAAATGAGTATATAAAGGGATTATTCTGCACAAATATACATAAAGTCCTATTTGAAAATATGGTGGTTGTCTCTATTGGAAACTGTGGTGTTTTGAAAGTTGTGTTAAAATTGTGATTTATTACTTTAAATGATCAAAGGTCTTCAAATGTCCTGCTCCTGCTTGCCCCTATGGGTCTTCCTAGTGAAGCATGAAGCAGCAGCCAGACCAAGGTAAGCTGTGGTCTGTTTTGAGAGCAGTCTGCTTTGTGCATGTGTTACTATTCTGAATTCCAAGAAATAAAGTTAGGTTGCATTTTCCAGCAAGAGTATTTTTATGTTTATCTAACATCTCTCTTTGTATGCTGTGCCTGTAACAGAAATTAGTTTAGGCCATGAATTATTATAAGTAATGTTAATGTATTTTAGGCTTTCCTTCACTCCACCTATTTGCATTATCTAGTACTAATTCCTTCCTTGTCACCCTGATAAACACAGGACAATCATATTGGCATCAATCGTACAGTCTGGTTTTAACAGAAGGGGAATGGGTGATAGCCCTACCCTGTTTCCAGCGCCTTTGAAGGCTGACATTACTTTCCCCCCTCTGGAGCGAACAATGCTAAGGTGGTGGGCAGCGGGGGGCTTCCCCGCCAGGCCTCTGGCGCTCTGCCCCAGGCTGGCCTCCAGGCGGTGGGGGCGCGGCGCACCTGCCTGCGCTGCTCTCCCCCCCCCCGCGCGCGCCAGGCCGAGCTGGCAGCCTGCCAGCGGAGGCAGCGGGGCGGCTCCCAGGGGCGGTGGGGGGGGGGGGGGGAGTCAGGTGAGCCGCCGCCGCTCCAAGGCGTGTCCAGTCCCGGGCGCTGCCCGCGCGGCTACTAATCCCCGCCCCAGCCCGGCTCGCCCGCACTTGCTGCCCCGCGTCCCAGCTCCCGCCCAGCTCCGCGTCTCCGGGTGGGCTCCCCGCGGGCAGCATGTACGGCGACCAGCAGCAGCTGCAGACCCAGGCGCTGCCCCCGCACCTGCAGCAGCACGGGGCGCAGCACCACCGGCCCCAGCCCTGCTACCACACGCTGCCTCTGCCGCTCCGCCGGCCCCGGCCGTGCCCCGAGCCCCTGCCGTGCCACGACCCGCCGCCCCTCCAGAGCCGGCCCAAGCCGTGCCCGGAGCCGCTGCCGAGCCGGCCCAAGCCGTGCCCCGAGCCGCTGCCGAGCTGGCCCAAGCCGTGCCCCGAGCCGCTGCCCGAGCCGCTGCCCAAGCCGTGCCCGGAGCCGCTGCCGTGCTGGCCCCAACAGTGCCCCGAGCCGCTGCCGTGCTGGCCCCAACAGTGCCCCGAGCCGCTGCCCAAGCGATGCCCCGATCTGCGGCCCCTGCCCTGCCCCGAGCCGCTGCCCCACCATCAGCATCAGGACGGCAACGTTGTGTACGAGCGGGTGAGGACCTATAGCTACCCCGGGGGCAGGCGGGGGCCGGTGCTGGAGCTCCCTCCGTGCTCCCCCAGGGCGGTGTCCCCGCTGGAGAACGCGCCAGGCCGCCAGCATGTCATCTGGAGCCGCGACCCGCCTCAGCAGGTAGGTGGGTCTCCCTCCCTCCCGCCTTCGGGATTTGGCCGGGGGCTCGTTCGGCTGCCTCTTGTGCTTCTGTAGACTTGGGCCTCTGCTACTTCCTGCTGCCTGGGTGGCTGTGCGTGACCGAGCGCGCGGGGAGGGTTTCATTGACTAGTTACTGTGTGAATGGGGGGAGTGATTGACTAGTTACTGTATTGGGGGGCATTGACTAGTTACTGTGTGTGTGTGTTGGGCTGGGGTCACTGACTGGTTACATTGTGGGTGGGAGGTCACTGATCCACAGGCCCATCTACACAATTGTTGCTGAGGGACTGATGAATCATTGAAATTCAAAATTCCTGTATATGGCTATTCCTGAAGTGAGTCGTACAAGGGCTACTATGCTTCTAAACAGATTTGCAAGCTGCATGGGAGAGTATTTTCTTTTTTGGCATTCACCAGTAGGGGAGAGGTGTGTTTAGCTTTCACCATAGATCTATTGACATGCAGAGAAAAGGTAATTTACAAAAGAGTTCTGTAGGGGTGTGGCAGCTTTATGAATGTGGTGTAAACAGGACTGAATTAAAGTATGAGCACTGATGATTATCTGCAGCTGAGAACTGTAACAGGCAAAATCATTAGGTTTAGAAGTGTTTTGCAGTTTGTCCTGGGATTTCTGTTCTTGTTCTTGTATAAGAAATTATATATTATTTCTGTACTGTAAAGATAAATGGATTATGAAATGGATAGATGGACCTCATAAAAGCTAGTGACTGCTTTTGGAATGAGATCAAAACCAAACAGTACATTAAGATACCTTTTTGTGTCCCAATAGTAATTTTTATTACATTGTAAGTATTAAAGAAAAGCATTATACACAGGACATTGCTGAAATTATGCTAAGCAACCTGTTTATCTATGTGTGAAAAGCTATATGTAACTGTAATGTATTTTCACAATCCAGGTTTTTTATGATTTTCAATTTAAATTCCACTTTTTCGTATCTTAGAATAGATGAACTACATTTGTATTTGTTCAAGCTTTCTTTAGTAATTCCTACCTACTATTGTTGACTACAGGACTACAAACAAACCCCCACAATATTTCAGTTCAACACAATTCAATAAGGACAAATGCAAAGTACTCCACTTAGGAAGGAATGATCAGTTGCACACATACAAAATGGGAAATGACTGCTTAGGAATGAGTACTGCGGAAATGGATCTGGGGGTCATAGTGGACCACAAGCTAAATTTGAGTCAACAGTTTAACACTGCAGCAAAAAAAGCGAACATCATTCGGGGATGCATTAGCAGGAGTGTTGTAAAAAATAGCATGAGAAGTAATTCTTCTGCTCTACTCCGCATTGAGTAGGCCTCAACTGGAGTGTTGTGTCCAGTTCTGGGTGCCACATTTCAGGAAAGACTTGGACAAATTGGAGAAAGTCCAGAGAAGAGCAACAAAAATTATTAACAGGTTTCAGAGTAACAGCCGTGTTAGTCTGTATTTGCAAAAAGAAAAGGAGTACTTGTGGCACCTTAGAGACTAACCAATTTATTAGAGCATAAGCTTTTGTGAGCTACAGCATCCGATGAAGTGAGCTGTAGCTCCCGAAAGCTTATGCTCAAATAAATTGGTTAGTCTCAAAAATTATTAAAGGTCTAGAAAACAAGAGGGAAGATTGAAAAAATTGGATTTGTTTAGTATGGAAAAAAGAAGTAAATTGTGAGGGGACATAACAGTTTTCAAGAACATAAAAGGATGTTACAAGGAAGAGGGGGGAAATTATTGTTGTTAATGTCTGAGGATATGACAAGAAGCCTGCAGGAGGTTCAGGCAGGATATTAGGAAAAACTTCCTGACTGTCAGGTGGCTAAGCACTGGAATAAATTGCCTAGGGAGCTTGTGGAATCTCCATCACTGGAGATTTTTAAGAGTGGGTTAGACAAACACCTCTCAGGGAGGGTCTAGATAATACTTAGTCCTTCCATAAGTGCAGGGGACTGGACTAGATGACCTCTCTAAAGGAAATCTACTTGAAGTTGAAAATGCACAAATCAATTTAAATAGATCAGACTAGTTGTGGTAGCCCTCTTTCCAGAAAAGTTGATTATAAAAAAAATAGCAGAACAGATACCAGTATGATATTAAAGACCAGTAGGTCTTCAATGAGGTCAAAGAGCAGAGGAAAGATGTAGTTTTTATTGTGCAGCTGAACTGATTTAAATATTTTGTAGTGGATCCTGATATATATAAAATAAAGAAGCAGATGCCTTCTTAATTTATAGCTACAATTGGAACAGCACAGTAGCATAGAGTGACACTACACAGCAAGTATTCGTTATTCCGTCAATCTTCTTTTCTCACTACTTCAGCAAATACATCCATTTTCTGTGGAAATGTTGTGTCTTATCTTTTACAAAAGCAAAGTTAACATTTGTTGATGCTATTAGCGACAGAAGTTCATGGAGCTGTGTCAAGGTTCCTTCCCCACTCTGAACTCTAGGGTACAGATGAGGGGACCTGCATGAAAAACCCCCTAAGCTTATTTTTACCAGCTTTGGTTAAAACTTTCCCAAGGTACAAACTATTTTACCTTTTGTCCCTGGACTTTATTGCTGCCACCACCAAGCGTCTAACAAATATAACCAGGAAAGAGCCACTTGGAAACGTCTTTCCCCCAAAAATCTCCTCCCCCCCACAAGCCCTACACCCCCTTTCCTGCGGAAGGCTTGATAAAAATCCTCACCAGTTTGCACAGGTGAACACAGATCCAAACCCTTGGATCTTAAGAACAATGAAAAAGCAATCAGGTTCTTAAAAGAAGAATTTTAATAGAAGTAAAAGAATCAGCTCTGTAAAATCAGGATGGTAAACACCTTACAGGGTAATCAGATTCAAAACATAGAGAATCCCTCTAGGCAAAACCTTAAGTTACAAAACCAGGAATCTACATCCCATTTAGCACAACTTATTTTATCAGCCATTTAAACAAAACAGAATCTAACGCATATCTAACTAGATTGCTTACTAACTCTTTACAGGAGTTCTGACCTGCATTCCTGCTCTGGTCCTGCAGGACAAAAACAACACAGACAGAGAAACCCTTTGTTTCTCCCCCCTCCAGCTTTGAAAGTATCTTGTCTCCTCATTGGTCATTTTGGTCAGGTGCCAGCGAGGTTGTCTTAGCTTCTTAACCCTTTACAGGTGAAAGGGTTTTTCCTCTGGCCAGGAGGGATTTAAAGGTGTTTACCCTTCCATTTATATTTATGACACGCTGCAATAAAATTTTGTTTCATAATTTCTTTGTAGTGCTGATGAGATGTTACTAAAAGTGAAATGTCTTCCCTATTGTGAATTTGTTCTGTTTGTGTAACTTCTTATTGTGGATTGTTTAATCTATCTATTGTGATTTCACTTAGTATAATATCTGTCATTGCTGTGGGATAGGGCTTTTGTAAACTCTGGAAAACAGGGCATTTTACCAACAATGGATGTGAATGTGTATATAATGCTGATTACCCTCAGCTCTGCGTGAATGAATGAGTGTGCTCACACCTTCCTGGATAATTTTACTAATATTTGAGTTTCAAAAGAATTTTAGATGTCATCCTGTTCAGAATGTTTATGGCATTGGGATACACATCTCATTTTTAACGAATTTGTTGATTTGTGTTTGAGCTAAAAGTCTTTGGACCTGATCTTACAGACTTTACTCAGGCAAAACATTGACTTTAGCATGAGTTTTTCCTGAGCAAGTGTTGCAGGATCAGGATGGTCTGGTATGAAGTGTGGCAATTATCTGAAGTATCTGTTTATGCCTGTGCATAATCTCATAACATAGATACAGCATGCATGTGATTTTTTTTTTTATTCTACTTTATTTCATTTTATTCATGGGTAAGAATAACGCAAGTGTGATTCTAGGAGTGATGGGAAAAAAAATTTCAGTGCTTAGAAAATTAATGTTAGTTTTTTTTTCTGGGTAACTTCTGGTTGTAATCCTTCTGTTGTCATAGAACTCATAGCAGGTGAACAATTTTCCATTTGGAGCATAGGATTAATCTAAATAGGATTTTAGTTTAAAATAAAGAGGGCCCCTCTTCATAAGTTGTCCGCTCACTGACAGGTATTTCACAAATAGTTTAGATTGGGATGTGTAAGAACTGACAAATTTTAGCTGCCTCACCATGTATATGTTGTAAAGTGATTTCAATCTGAATATATATTAGGCCAGTTCCAGAGGCAGCCTAATCTTTAGCAAATGCAGTCAGTTTGCTACAGACTGCTTCCTATCCCACAGAATCATATCTTTTATAGTTATTCACAACAAAATCATAGCATATCCATGGTGTGCAGGTAAATATTTAGCCATGAATATTGGAGATGGATTGGATGGAATATTTCAGATTATGTTTATAAATAGTGTTGCAAATAAATTCTCACAGGATTTTTGCACCAAATATTTGACTATGTGGGTTAACTAAATACATGTGTAAAAGCCCAATCTCACAAACACAGATGTACAGTACAGTATTTGAGTAACTTCAGTGGGACTACGTCCATGAATGAAATTACTTGCGTGCATCAGTGTTGGCAGAATCTGGTCAAAAATGTTCAGGTTACCCTTTTGCCAATCATAGTGTCAGTCCTTAAATTTAGAAAACATGTCCCTAGGGAAATATAGAATAGTTCAATTTTTATTGATTAATTTTTTACCTAGTCAGCTATCAAATGCATAAGTTAAAGCTAAAGTAGGTGCCTATTTATCCAAAAGTGTAAATAACTTGTTTGGGTACAAAAGAATAGATCTATGATTGCCTAAATGTGAACTTGTTGGGTCAGAGCCTGCCCTCTTCAGGTCTGCTTTCTGTCACTCCTGACAGTGCAAAGCAGAGTTAAATCCAGTTTAAGCAGCTAGCTGAAGCTTCCTCTTGGCATAGGGGATTCCTCCCTTTATAGCCTCTGGTGTTAGGGGGCATAGCTAAGAAAAGGAGGTGGTGTGTATGGAGAACCCTCCTGCTCTGACAGTCCCTGGCTGCTCGAATGGCCCTTTGCACCTATGGTTGCCAGTTTTGATTGGATGTATTCCTGGAGATTTCATCACATGACATAATCTTTAATTAAAGTTTAATCTTTAATTTCTGGAGACTCCAGGCCAATCCTGTAGGGTTGGCAAATTTATTTGCACCTGATACATAGGCACGTCTGGTGCATATTTAAATAGGTTTCTAAAATACCGTATTATGCTCAATAGACCCTAGCAAAACACAAACTATGTTTTAATACAGCTAAATGTAAAGTTATACATGTAGGAAGAGAGAATTTAGGCCATACTTACAGGATAGGGGGCTCTGTCCTGGGAAGTAGTAACTCTGAAAAAGACCTGGTGATCAGGGTGAATAGCTCCCAGTGTGACACTGGCCAAAAGGGCTATCATGCAATCCTTGGCTACATAAACAGGGGAATCTCAAATAGGAGTATAGCAATTATATTATCTTTGTAGTTGGTAGTGGAATGGTTGCTGCTGGAATACTGTGTTCAGTTCTTGGTGTCAAGAATTCAAGAAGGATGTTTTTGGAGAGTGCTCAGAAAAGAGCCATGAGAATGATTAAAGGAATGGAAACATACCTTATAGGGATAGACTCCAATCTGTTCGGTTTAAGAAAGAGAGAAGGTGAAGTGGTGACTTGATCCCAGTCTGTAAGTACCTACATGAGGAACAAATATTTGATAATGGGTTCTTCAATCTAGCAGACAAAAGTATGACAGTATCCAGTGGCAGGAAGTTGAAGCTAGACAAATTCAGACTGGAAATAAGGCATACTTTTTATGACTGTGCAGGTAATTAACCTTTGGAACAATTTACTAAGGGTTGTGGTGGATTCTCCATTACTGGCAATTTTTAAATCCGCATTAGATGTTTTTAAAAAAAGTTATGCTCTATTTTTGGGAATTTCGATGACTGCATTATGCAGGAAATCAGACCATTACAGTGTACCTTTCTGGCCTCAGAATCTAATTCTGTGTCTCAAATAGGAGAAGTATAAATAGGATGCAAGCTGACAGTACAGTCCTTATAAAAATTACACAAGTGTCTGTACAGGTAATTTCAACTTCAGTATTTTAGAGATTTAAAATTGTTTACACAACATTAACTAAATTTGGCAAATTTCACTTACATATCAAAGCCTTAAAGATGCATTTGAGTTGAGCATGTTGTTTGTAATGTTCATTTAACTTTAAAACATCTCAAATCATGTTTTCAAAGGTGGATAGAAGAATGATGTTCCTGGACTCAGTAACTTGATGGATGATCAAGTTTTGCAATAGGTGGAATATTAATGGGATCAGTAGGAACTGGATTAGGCCTCATCTATGGTTTGTAATAGAAACACTAACAACACTTAAACTGTAGTGGCACGCATTCCTCTCCATAATTCTGCAGTACAATAATTGTCAAATTTGATTTATTTGTATAATGTTAAAATAACTTTTTAAAGTAATGTATCTAGGATATTAGATATTTGGTGTTCTTGGATATATCTCTTAACCGTAATCATGTTAACTTTTAAACTATTTTAATACCTATGTGTCTGTTTCAGTTAAAAAATGACCTTACAGAAAAGTACTTTACCAGATGGAAAGTGATAGACTTTGTATAGGCTTTCTGAACCATCATATAGAATTTAGAATTTTTAATAGAAAATATATCCTGCTACAGGATAGTTTATAGATTATTGGTTACCCCCTCCCCTTTTCTTAAAAAAAAAAAAGATATCATTCTCTATTAAATTATTTAGGATTGCTGGGAAATTTCTGTAGCACTCTATTGATTTCATCCCTGTTATGCTCTCTGGAGGACTTTTCCCTCTGAGTCTCCAGTGTTTTGCTTCATGGAAGCTGAGGAAAACTTTATTTTTGTGGCATCTGCAGTTTTTCATAGACTGCTACAATGTGAATGACTTTTCAAAAATTGAATTTGGTGTGACCTTGAAAAATTATTTAAGACTGAACAAAAGGGTATAAAACTCAGTAATAATATGTGTTTCAACAGGTAAACATTTGTAAAATCCCTATCTTCATAGTACAATATCCTGCTATAGGGCTGTATTTTCAGATAAGTGAATGTGCAGATTTTCACACACAATGTGCTCACTGCTATGTGCCTCATTTGTGCATGCACTTACTTTGATTATGCATTCAAATTGGGTTATTGCCTGTACAAACTATTATAATTAATTTTTGTGCACAATTATCTAGTTTCCATTACTAGTGGTGATAAGTTGTGAGCATATTAAATATATAATTGTTTAAGCTAACTTTTTTTCAAAATCAGGCCTGTGAGAGGGGTGTGTGTGTGGTGTGTTTGTTTTTTTTTTTAAATAAGATTCCTTTTTGTGTCTTTAGCTCCAGTTTATGGAATGAAAATTTTAATCCTGAACAAATTTAAGGAAAACTTTGACAAGCAAGTATTAACCCTGCTTGTCACAACTTTACAAATGGCATTTAGACAGAATTCTGTGCTGAGAATTAAGAGGCAAGAGTTCCCCTTCTGCCTCTACCACTGACTGTGCTTTGTGATCGTAGGCATGTCAGC
Organism: Lepidochelys kempii; assembly: GCF_965140285.1. Taxonomy (NCBI): domain Eukaryota; kingdom Metazoa; phylum Chordata; order Testudines; family Cheloniidae; genus Lepidochelys; species Lepidochelys kempii. The sequence continues at coordinate 73,818,390 of NC_136388.1, forward strand.
TAAATTCTCTGTGCTTCAGTGACCCTGTCTGTAAAGTGGAGATGTATGCCCAAACTGGTAATGTGCATTGAAATCTAGAGATGAAAATGTTAAGCATTAATTAATATGTAGTACTTTACTACGCAGTGTAGTTGTAGCCGTGTCAGTCCCGGGATATTAGAGAGGTAAGGTGGTATTTTTTAGAGGTTGGTCCAATAAAAGATACTACCTCACCCACGTTGTCTCTCCATGTAGTATTGTAGACGTATTAGAAAACATGTTCCTAAAGTTAAGCCTGTGCTTAAATGTTTGGTGAATCAGGCTCTAAAGGCACAAAAAGGTCAGACATGGAGTGAGTTGTGGTTTCTGTAGCTGGAATACTGGTTGTAAACTTTTGGAAGGTGGAGAGGGAGGATGTTTAATAAACATTAATTTAATTTAGGAGGTTTCTCAAGCTCAAGTGTCAGACGCAAGTGAGAAGACGTGTAGTTGGAAGTAGATGAAAGAAACAAAAGAAGTGGTTGGCAAGAATTTTGGAAGGAGTATTAAGAGTGACAGGAAGAGTAGGTGGAATTTAATGTTTGTTCAGTCCCCTACATTGGAAGTCTATAATTCTTTGGGAGGCTGAGTTGTCCAATGGGAAATGCAGGGGACTAGAACTAAGAACTCTTGAGCCCTATTCTTGACTCTCCTATTGACTTTATGCAGATTGCTTAATTTCTGCATATCTCAGTTTATCCAGTTATCCCATAGGTATACCTACTTCACATTGATTTCTGAACCTTAATTGAGTTCTCAGATAAAGTGATATAGAAATATTATATTGTTTGCTACTGCTGATTGGCCAAGAGAATTCTCTTGTGTGATACTTTTTAAAAAATTACTTCTGGATAGATTCTATATGTACATGAAAGCCATAAAAGATACACTGTGTGTGTGTGTGTGTGAATCAAACATTTCATATAGCATTTACTCTATCAGTGAATCAGTGTTTTCCACTATGATTATTCTTATGTATACTTTGATTACATTATAGAGTAAGAAAATTTGGAAATGGATGTCTTTTATGATCTATTTGTCTGTATTGCCTCGTCACAGATGAAAGCAGCTACTTTATTAATATGTTGTTCTTAGTATTTTTTTTTTTTTTGCTGTATCTAGCCTTTGATTTACTCTTTCCTGTTTGAGATTGTGGGCCAAATGCTACTCTGTGTCAGATCAGGGTATATCTGGAATAATTCCATTGACTTCAGTGAGGTTATCTGAGAGGAGTCTTTCAAGGCAAATTGAAAACTCATGTGAAGAGTTCGTACTTGAGTGAGTGAAGGTTTGCAGGGTCAAGATCCACTGAGATACTGAGCACCCTCAACTCCCACTGATGCCAGTGAATATTAGCCAATGCTATGATCTGTCTGTTTTGGGACCAAGAGCCAAAACATTAACCCCCCTCCTCCCAATTCCCAAATTTAGTAGATTAACATGCAGGAGGAGGAGTGACAATTAGAGAACCAGATTATTTAAAAAAAAGAAAAGATAAATTGTAAGTCTTGTTCATTTATAGGCAATCTCACAGTCTGATGCTTATAACAGGTTTTTCTTTTACTTTTCATGATCTCTTCTGAGTGTTCTTTCTTGGTTCTCTGGATAGCGGGATGAATTCTATTCTCAGTTTGCATTGGTTGTAAACAAGAGTAACTCTACTGAAGGCTACAGAGTTATAATTTACCCCAATTTAACTGATGACAGAATCTAGTTTATCTCTGTTCAGAGGTAGAGTTCTTATCTGTCATGATTTTATTTCTTGGATCATATTCTATAGTGATAAATTAACTATTGTATTTGCAAACTGTTAGGTCATTTATAAATTCTGCTAACCAATCTGTTGCTGGAGTTCTTATTTCTGATTTTTTAATATTGTTTTAGAAAGCCTTCAGATACGTTTTGCTTGCCTTGTATATATTCTTCATAGTTTTTTATTTTTATCTGAACCAGTGGTGCTCTGGTGTCATTACACATTCACCACATTAGTGTGGAGATCTACTCCTATCATTTCTTAATTAAAGGCGTGAGTCTGCAACCTACATTCAGATGGAAAATTGCACTTAATCCTGTGAATTAGTCCCATATTCAAGACCCCATATTCAAGAATTTGGACAAAACAGTACAGAATTCAATACTGGTTCCTATTCCACAATTTATCTGTCTGTTTATAGAGGGATTTTTTACAGTCTGTTAAACCAGATGTGAATCTCATTACAACAAATTTCCTTGGCTGAGTAGTTCAATGAAATAATTATAATGGAGAGAAAACCGAAACAAAACAAAACCCCATGAAGTCACCTTAACACATATTAAATAAATCTTAGAGGTCAAAGCCACAATCTTTTCTGCTTGCCAGTTCATGTTTAAATTTGTCCTCCTAAATTTAATAGTATGGGGCCCAAATCTGCTTTGTTGCCTTGGTGTAAATCCAAGGCCCAATCTTGTCACTGAAATTTGTCCAACAATGGGATGTTCTCCATGCTGACCTCTATCTCTTGCAAGAAAGGAATTCAGTTGCCCCCTGGCACTGCAGAAGGTTTTCCTTGGTACATTGTAGGAAGAGGAGAGCTGAGGGGAAGATGTACATCATTTTACCCCTACTCATCAACTTGAGTTTCAAGTGGAAATGTAATATAACCTGAGGCTGTGTTACATATTTCCTTCCCCGCATCCACTGTCCTATGATGGGAATCACTCTTTGAGAGTAGAGGGTTCCGGGAGCAGCTGCTGGCTGCAGAAATCCTGGCAACACAGCCCCGCTGGAGCTGCAGTGTCAGGGAACGAAGAGTTTTTGCTGGGGAGTGGAAGCACAGGGTTTTTGTGTGACTCCAGCCTGTTCTGCAGGTGTGGGGAGAAGTGCAGGCAAATGCCACCCCTCTGACAGAACAAGTGAGGAGCAATTTCAACAAGCAGAACCTCGGCGAGACTTCTCATTTTGTCCCCTCCTTCAGGCTGTCTGAGGAGGTGATTGGGCCAGCGTAACCACGTTTAAGTCAGTGGCATTGCTATGAATTTAAATGGGTGTAACTGGGTACATGCTTTGAGGTAAAAAACAGAGTCTATGTATCCTGAAAGTGAACATCAATTTGTGGAAGTAAAACATCCCCCTGAGCTCTAAGTATATTATTCTACATAGAGTTTAGAATCTTTCCTTAAATCTTAAAAGCTGAGAAATGTATTCTACCTTAATAGTCTCCTGGTCTTTATACCTATGAGAGTACTTTAGTACTTTTTACTAGAGTAAAATAGTTTTACAAGTTACAACCACTGCTCCCAACTTTCATGTGGTAAATAAGCACCCTGACTTCCACAATAAGTAAAAAAATCAAGCTAGTCCCATTTCAAAACAAGGCCAAAACAAGCCAATCCCTAAGAACTCCAACACTCTATGTGACTAGATCCCCTGGCATGCAGCCTGGGACTGTGATGGGCCTGCTCTGCACCCCTGACTCTCTCCCCTCCTTGCCCCTGCTTGCCAGGAGCTGATTTTAAAAAAAAAAAAAAAGCAACAAGCTACAAGCCCAACAAGCTACAAGCCCAAAACTATCCAACAAGCAACTCACAAGCCAATTAAGCCAAAAAGAAGCCCAGTTTCTGTGTGTTTTTTTTTTTTTTTTTTTTTTTTTGCGGGTTTGGCATGTCTGGTTACAAGCGAGAGAGCTTAATAGCATGAGTTATGTATTCCAAAGCCCTGAGGCAGTGGATTTAGTTTAGGCAGGTTTGTAAATCTCTTTAACAGATTATTTACTTTAAATATAATCCAGTTTCTTAAAAGGATACATTTTTCAATGCCTCATACTACAGTATGTACCTCTGAATAAAAAAAAAACAAAAAGCTTTTCCCGATTGTTTATTTGTATTACCACAGTGCCTAGGAGTGGACCAGGATTCCTTGCGCAGGGTTCTGTGAAAACACACAACAAAAAAGAAGCTCTAAGTACTTATTTTGAGCCAAAGACTGAGAAACAAAACTCTATATCTATAAAGTGCAGTCTTTGGGAAGTGAAATTTGTGTGAAGAAATCAATCGCATATTAATTTGTAGGTGTTTCAGTTTATAGTCCAGAGCCTTTAAAAATTAGGATAATTTAGAAACATGGTTATGCTTTATAAGCTATACATCATCTTTTCTTCTGAATGTCGTTTACTCATATAAGGAGTCCTTTTTACTTCAATAGGATTACTTACATGATGAAAGTTTGCAGGATCAGGCCCTAATTATGCAAAGGTGAGAAAATGTGATCAAGACTATGACAAGTCTTCAACAATACTCCTAACTTTGACATTCTTTTATTACTATAATTGATGCTTAGGTAGAGTAGAGTCTTTTCTACTTTGATTTCTTTTCCCTGGTGTTATGATTCACTCTTTTAGGAGGAGGATTGAAAAACTGCTGCAGGCTGCTTATTACAGTGTAACACAGATGGGGCAGTTCCAAATTGGATATCTGACCTATTTTGGAATTGCTCTTATCCAGTGATGAATGTCCCCTTGATTTAAAATTTTGATAACAGCATCAAAGATCTTCCTGGTGTTGCTGAGTTGTTTGGGGAGGAAGGTGACTATTACCTGTGAGGAGTTCCTGCTGCTCTATAACCATTAACAAACAAAAGACGCAATCTTCAAACTGACCTCAGTGGGAATTCTGCTTACTTGAGGAATACGGTGGTGCAGCCATGTTCGTATCATGAAATTAAGAGAGACAAGGTAATATCTTTTATTGGATCAGCTTCTGCTGGTGAGAGAGACAAGCTCTTGAGCTTACACAAAGCTCTTCATCCGGTTTGGAACACTGTGTAGCTCGAAAGCTTCTTTCTCTCTCTCTCAACAATGGAAATTGGTCCAATAAAATATATTCCCTCACCCACCTTGTCTCTCTACTTGAGGAATGTAGGTTTGGGCTGTAGCTCTGTCCTGGATGTTGTTAATGTTGCTGGTGCACACATGGAATTTAAGTTGTCAATTTAGGTGGATGCTACAGTAGAAGAAGAAGTGGAAACAAATACTTGCCAAATGAAAGCAAACACAATTGGTAGGAATTTTTTTTTTTTTAAATTATAGAATTTAGAGAATGAAAATGATCGAATTAAAAGGAGAAACTTCTCCCAGGAACATCTGATTTCACAGTTGTCATTGCACTATCCTCTGAAGCACTTGGTGCTGTCAGGTATGGGATATTGGGGTAGGTGGTCTAGTGGTCTGATCTGGTCTGGCAATTCTTAAATTTCAATCATTTCACTATTTAAATAAAATACAGATTTTCTTTGCTTCTCATCTCAGAAGGGAAGCACTGAGAAGAGAAATAATGTAATTACAGTGCTTTTTATTTGTAGAGATGAGCGTACGTTATGGGTCATATCTTCAGCTGGTATAAATTGGTGCAGCTCTGAGTTCAGTGGAGTTATACTGATCTACACTAGCTAAGGCTCTGTCCCGGTAAGTCTGCATAAGCTTTGATTCTTATCCCCATTTTGCAGACAAGGCACAGAGGCTAACCCCATTGGTGTGTTATATGCAAATGAAAGAACTGAAAAAAAGAAAATGCTAGCACTGAGCATTCTAATTTTGCCGAGCAGATGTATGCCCCGCCCCCAAGTCTTCTTTATAATGTGGGGAAATGTGCACAAGGTTCAATAATGCTAAATAAACCTAATTACCTGCATGAAACCGATCACTGGTGGTTGGGGGTAAAAGCAGATGTGCACTAGTGTGGCAATAGGACCTAGATGTTTTAGCATGAGCACAATGTATGTAGCCATTTTCATTATTTAAAGACCATTCTAAAGTACTGCTTAACCTAAATATGTGGAAGAGTTGTGCTTAGGATAAAGAATGTCTGTGGCTGGCTCTCATGTGGCTGCCGCAGACATAGAAATGCTGCTTCTTTATATGAAACAGTATCTTCAGCAGCCAGTTCTTTAAAATATACTGGACACAGTATTGTTGCTAGCCCAGAAGCCTGGGAACCCCCAACATATTTTTTTTATTAGCTCGGAAAAGGAAGGAAGATCTTGTTGGTAAAGCATTGGATTAGGACTGTAGATCTGTGTTCTATCAATGGCGTTGGCATAGAATTTTGTTATGACTTTGGCCAAGTTGTATAGGTTCACATTTTCAAAAGTGCCCTTTTGTTGAGTGCCCAAATTTACTCACTGCAGTGTAAGCCCAGGGTTTGAACTCAGGCTCAGGCCTAATCCACCTTCCACGTACACACCCATTGCACTAACCCAGCTCCCAGGATCCCACGGGAGTGGAGAATCTGAGTCAAATTTGGACCCAGGGTTCAAGCCCTTTTGTACTAGTGCTTTGGGAAGCCACTAAAAGTATTGCACAATCCCACAGGCAAACTTTCTTTATTCTCTGGATAGTCAAGTTTCGTGGCTAGCCAAGTTTTCCCACACTGCACCACAAAGGGCTAGAGTTGCCACTTTTGGGAGGGTGCTAGGAAGTCTGGGATATGGGTGGCTGGACTCGGGCCTGCATAATGCAGTGTAGAAATTGGAGCTCCAGTTTGGGGCCACGTGTTCAACAATTCCTAACCTGGAGTTTACAAATAAGTGTTCGCAAAAAGAAAAGGAGTACTTGTGGCACCTTAGAGACTAACCAATTTATTTGAGCATAAGCTTTCGTGAGCTACAGCTCACATCCGATGAAGTGAGCTGTAGCTCACGAAAGCTTATGCTCAAATAAATTGGTTAGTCTCTAAGGTGCCACAAGTCCTCCTTTTCTTTTTGCGAATACAGACTAACAGGGCTGTTACTCTGAAACTTGTCAAATAAGTGTTGACGCTCAAGCTCTAGATTAACAAACCCAGGGACTGCTAACTCAGATTCTGCTAACCCTGGGCTTACATTGCAGTGTAGACATATCCTGTACAGACACTTGGGGGGTAAATCTGCTTTGCGTTAGCCTGCTACACGCTAGTTGTCCATGTGGACCGTGCTGTCATGCACTAAAAGTTCCAACATGCTGATCTACTTGTAGCGGGGTAGATCAGAGCACACTGTGGAGCATGGACTGCATCAGGCTAGTGTGAGGTAAATTTACACCCCAGCTTGCCATGAAGTGGGTGTTTATATAGATAAACCCAGTGACCAGTCAATACTTGGATCCATCTGAGTTATGCCTTTTGTTTCTGCCTTGCTCTCCCCCTCCAAGCCGCTCTGAGGATTAATGCTCGCATCTCAAGAGACCATCCAAAGGAACCAAAATCAGACTTCCTTCTGCTGAGGCAATATGTCACTATGCTATATTTCGTTTCTTTCCTCTTACTTATATATCTGTGCTCTGCTCTGGTCTACTCTGAACAGTTGTGGTCGTCTTAACACATGTGTTTTAGGTCAGTTCCTACAGAGTTGATTTAGCACTTTATAATCTGCCTGCCATTGTGTAGTTTATCAATAATAATGAGCCCAATCTTGTATACTCTCTAAGGGCTTGATCCAAGGCTCACAGAAGTCAGTGGGAGTCTTTTGTTGACTTCAGTGGAAACAAGCTGAGCCCCATTGATTCAACTTGCTTTCTTATGGAGCTCAAATTATGGATTCCAAGGCCAGAAGAGACCATTGTGATCATCTAGTCAGACCTCCTGTATAACACAGTCCAGAGAACTTCTCCCAAATAATTCTTAGAGCAGATCTTTTAGGAAAACATCCAATCTTGATTTAAAAATTGTCTGTGCTGGAGGATCCTCCAGGATCCTTGGTAAACTGTTCTAATGGTTAATTACTCTCACTGTTAAAAATGTATGCCTTATTTCCTCCAGTATAAATTTTTTTCAGCTTCAGCGTCTAGACATTTGATTGTGTTATGGCTTTCTCTAGTATATTGCAGAGCTCATTATTAAATATTTGTTCCCCATGTAAAATTAACGTGACCTTTTAGTGTCTCAACTACTACTTCAATGTACACAGTACCGTATCATGCCTAAATATGTTGCTCTTGTCCTTTCATTTGAAAAAACCCTCCACACTTTTTATTCAGAATAGTGCTAATTCTAAATAGGAGGGGTATATCCACAAGATTGTATATTAACACTTTTTTTTTTTTTAATGCTTTACAGTTACAGGAGCCATTGTCTCCATTTCTGAGAGGAGAAAGTTATTGCCCAGGGAATAATGTTATCTATGAAAAGACAATAAGAAAATATGAGCTGCTAAATCCTGAACAGGTAAATGTTTTCTTGCACAGCAGATTAATATAAAAAATCAAACACTTTTCTACTACTTTCTCAAGTTTTTGCTTCTCTTGGAAATTAAAGCAAATCTGATAGAATTGTTTTAGTATATGTAAGGGCTAAATCCTTACTTGAAATCAATGGAATTTTTTTTATGAGTAAGGTGAGCAGGATTTGGAACATCTATTGGCCAAGCTCGCAATGGCTTACACTCAACTTGATGGCATTTCTGTGTCTGTCAATATGTAACGCAATAACTTTTGAATGTCACATCAGATCAGTTGGAAAATTTTAGGGAATGTTGTGTCCAGAACCCTGTTACTTTGGGGAAAATCAAAAGGGGAGAAATAGGGTACACGTGGAACCCCTATCTTCTCTTTAGCCAATCTACAATTTCAAGCACCTTTGCGGTTGTCTATAGATCAAACAACTGGTTGATGGCACCCATTAATGCCTTCCATCATAACAATACCCCAGTATAGAGTTAAGATGTTGACCCAGTGAATGTCCTATCTTCCAGATGGTGGGGGGAATGGGTGCCTACAGGGAGCTCTTATCATGGAAGAGAGTGGGGTGAAGGGACCCTGGAATGGAGGGAGTGGGGGGCACACAGAACTCCTGGCATGGAGGGGGAAATGGAATGAGGGCTAAACAGAGCCCCTGCCAATGAGGGAATGGGGGGCGGGGGGAAAAGGCACACAGCAACTGACATGGAGGAGAGAGTGGGGTCCCTGGTATTGGAGGAGGAAAGAATGGAGTGAGCACACAGAACCCATGGCAGGAAGGACATTGAGGGGAATTGCAGGGAGTCCATGAAATAGAGGGAGCTTATGGGATGGCATGGCGGGAGCTTATGGGGGGGAAGGAGCAATGCAAGGAGCCCTTGGGGTTTGCAGTGAGCTTGGCCTTCCAGAAACTACGAAGTGTGCAGCCTGTTAGTTATACTTTCCCCAAAACCTTCCTTTTAAATTGAAGCTGAGAGTTGCTGTGCCTCTTTATTTGATAGTACTATAATTTTGAGCCTGAGGCCTGGTCCACACTGGGGAGTGGATCAATCTAAGTTACGCAACTTCAGCTATGTGAATAACGTAGCTGAAGTTGACGAACGTAGATCTACTTACCGTGGTGCCTTCACTGCGGTAAGTTGACGGTTGACGCTCTCCCGTCGACTCTGCCTGCGCCTCTCGCCCTGGTGGAGTACCGGAGTCGATGGGAGAGTGCTTGGCGGTCGATTTATCTTGTCTAGACTAGACGCAGTAAATCGACCCTCGCTGGATCAATCGCTGCCCGTCGATCCAGTGGGTAATGTAAACAAGCCCTGACTGTGGCACCTTTACTGTCATTGGTAACTACATTTGCATGGGGATTGTCTCACTGACTTCTAGAAATAATTCCAAATTGTATGAATTTGTTGTCCTATTTACCCAGGCTTTTAGAAAAACAAGACTATAAGGAAAGGTATTGTTTGGAATTTTACTCTGTTTCTGGCTAATTACATTGTGATGGAGCTGGTTGAACATTTTCAACTGAAAAAATTCACCACCAAAATTTGGGGTTTGATCAAAAACTTATTTTTCATTGAAAAATGTAATTATTGATTAGGTTTAATTTAATTTTCCTCAGAAAACTTTGCAACAAGATGACAATTAAAACATGAAATTGTGAAATTTTTGATTTTTGTTTTCTTCCTCCTCTGTCTGCCACTGAATGCAGAAGAATAAACTATGTATAAAGGGTCTCCTCTCCCTGCATAACTTTTCCAAAGTTGGAGAAGTTTTGAGTGGAAAACGGGAAGGGAATGCCTGGACTTCTTCTTTTTTTTTTTTTTAAGTCATACTTTAAGAGGAAAACTAGAAAAAAGGAGGAAAACAAAAACTGGACATTTAAAAAAAAAATTTTACAAAAATATTTCACCAACTCAAATATTCCATTTTTAAGTACTAAGAAACAACAAACCACCATAGAATCTAGGGCTGGTGATCTTTAAAATGCATTATATGTGGAAATATTTATTTAAATTATTTATTTATTTATTTAAAGCACTGAAGTATATTGACTTCAATGGAACTTAAGTGTATGCTGCAGTGCTATGTTGAGTCATGGCCTAAACTAGCTTCTAGATTACTTACAATTTCTTTGTCACTCTCATATGCTTGATAAATTTAAAAAAGTTGCATTTTTCCTGCATTATAAAAACATAAATGATGTGGCAACATGTAGTCTGCATAATGTGTGAAAAATGTTGCAGATGTCACTATGCATTGTTCACTGTGAAAATCAAAACTTGAAAATTCATGAAGCAAATTTACTGACCCATCTCCAGACTAAATTCAGTTCCAAATACTTTTCTTACTAAACTGTGCTGCAGTGAAAAAGCCAAGAAATATGTCTTTCAAACTTGATCTCATTTCCTAACGTCGGTGTTCCTGACTATAACAGGATATGTCAAAGGAACATATGTTAGAATAGTAATAGAATCTAAATCTAAGTATAAAAAACAAGTGGAAGTACCATTTCGTGAAATGGCATGTCTACGCTGAGACTGCATGGACCTAATGACATCAACCTTGACTCTATGCCGCTTGTGGGGGTGGAGTTATTAAGTCGGTGTAGCGGGGCAGTTACGTTAGCGGAAACAAAATTTAAGGCTATGTCTACGCCTACACAGCTTTTCGCGACATGGCTGTGTCGCTACAGCCGTACAGCTAAAAGTTGTGCCTAGTAGCCGCTGTTCATCGGCACTCCTGCCAACAAAAAACTTCCACTCCCAACGAGCAGCGTTGGCGGCAGGAGAGTACTCCTGCCGACAGTGCGCTGTTCACACTGGCGCTTGTTGCAGCAAAACTTTTTTGTCTTCCAGGGTTTGTTTTTTTTAAACACCTCTGAAAGACAAAAGTGTTGTCGTTCAGTTGCCTGTGTAGATGTTGCGTAAGCTGCTCTGTGACAACCTAACTCTGTAGCGTAGACCAGACTTCAGAATGTCACAGCTAAATACAAGGTGGAACAGGTTATTTAACATAAGTAGTTAACACACATTTCCAGGAACCATTCAAGGTGAAGTGGCCTGTTAACCTTGAATGGTCCCTTGAAAAATGTGTTAACTTCTTATGCTAAACCATCTGTTCCACCTTGTATGTAGCAGTGATACATACTGAGTGTGTTTCCCAGCCCTGAAGAAGAGCTCTGTGTAAACTTTCAAAAGCTTGTTTCTCTCTCACCAATAGAAGTTGGTCCAATAAAAGGTATTACCTCACCCATCTTGCAATATTTGCCAACCCCTAATGCTCAAAAATCTTGAGTCAGGCTCACTAAAAATCACGAGTATGTAAAAATAATAGATGTGGTGGGTCTTTTTATTTGTCTTCTGCTTTTTGAACCTTTAAGGTGGACAGGGGGTCACATTTTGAAGCTTTCTGCACAGACGCAAGAGCTAGAAACTTACTTTTTCTTTAAGAATGAAGGCTGAAATCATTACATATCCACTTGACTCTAGAAGCTGGGTCTTAAAGGAAAGCAGTCATTCTCATGAGACTCACGACAAAATCATGAGAGTTGGCAACACTGCCTCCTTGTTTCTCTAATACACTGGGGCCAGCACAGCTGCAACAACTGTTAATGTGTTAATGTTGTACTATGCCAAATGACAAGCATCTATTTGTGGCATTTTCAATAATATAATTAAAATATTTGCCTAACTGATCAACATAAACTACCATTTGAGTTTTCCCATGCAAGAATGCATTTTATTCATGTATACAGAGGCTTTGTATGAGGGAGAGTAATGTTCTCTGGTTCTATAATAATCTTGAATTTCCTATGTATTTTTTTTAAAGGAGAAACAATACCAGTTTTCCCACCCGTCCAGTCAATCCCAGGTTAGCCATGTATGCCAGCAATCTGAACAGCCCCAAGTCATCCACCAATGCCGAGAAACACAAAGTTGCAGTCCCTGCGAAATAAGCTCAATCTCTGTGAGTGATGGTGGAAGAGGAACGAACACAGTGCAGAGGGTAACAATCCAGTGCTGCGAACCGGTAAGAAGAATTCCTGTTTAGTATTTTACTTTTCACAGCATATTAATATTGTATACGGTGCACAGCATTTTACCGAGAAATTAAACTAACGGTCCATGGGAGCTTAGTTTAAATTATATAGTGTGGAGATTACATTCTATATATCCTTTTTGAAAATGCTCAGAATAAGTTAAATTAAGAGCCAAAATGTTTATGTATAGATATTACTGCTGCAAATCTCAACTTTCCCATTTTCTTGTATTGTCAGCACAGTATGTGAAATGTTTGGTTAAGAATGTTAGAACTGGCAACAGTCTGACCTAGAAAGGGTCCTGCTGTAACATTGTTTCAGGTACCCTGTAATTTCTAGGGGCCCAAATGGGGCATGTTTTGGTTGGAATCTGAGCAAGAGAGCAGTTTTCAAAGTCTGTCATCTTTATAATTATGTCACCTGCAGATGGAGATGAGAATTTTAAATAGATACTTTCCTCTCAATATACAGATTATGGTATTTGGAGGCTAATTTTTCAATTGTGTGTGGAGTGAATGCCTCCAAAAAATTGTGTGTTGCCATTGCACTTGCAAAACCCCATGTTGGCATATGCCAATAGGTAGTTACAGGAGGAACACAATCATCATGAAGCAGCTGAAAACTTTGACCTTGAGTACAGTAGTATGCCTAAAATAGAAAAGATTAGAAAATGTATCCTGCCTCAATAGGTGAATCCTTCTTTATATTCAGGCGTAAGGTAGGTAGATTGACTTGGTTCTGAACATCTGGTAGGAATTGATCGTAGTTTTTCTTCATCAGTGAGACTGTACGCACTTGATCATTCTCTCCTACAGAGAAACCAATAAAGAGACTCATTTTTCTTTAACAGCTACGGTCAATATATACATTATCTTCCACATGCTGTTCAGCATAGCCATGTTGGGTCAGACCGGTGGTCTATCTACCCCAGTATCTGTCTCTGACAGTGGCCAGTGCCAGATGCTTCAGAAGGAATGAACAGAACAGGGCCATTTTGTATGATCCATCCCCTGTCATCCGGTCCCAGCTGCTAGCAGTTGGAGGTTTAGGGACACCTGGAGTATGAGGTTGCATTTCTGACCACCTTGGCTAATTGCTATTGCTGGATCTATGCTCCGTGAATGTATCTATTTTTTTTTTTAACCCAGTTATACATTTGGCCTTTGTCCAACATCACCTGGCAACGATTCCACAAGTTGACTGTGCATTGTGTGAAAAACTTCCTTATGTTTGTTTTAAACATGCTGCCTGTTAATTTCATTAGGTGACCTTTAGTTTTTGTGTTATGTGAAGGGGTAAATAATGCTTCCCTATGCACTTTCTCCATACCATTCATGAGTTCATAGGCCTCTATCATATCCTCCCTTAGTCATCTCTATTCTAAGCTTGAACAGCCCTAGTCTTTTTTTAGTCTCTCTTCATATGGAAGCTGTTTCATTCCCCAGTCGTGTTTGTTGCCCTTCTCTGTAACTTTTCCATTTGTAATGTATCTTTTTTGAGATGAAGCGACCAGAAATACATGCAGTAATCAAGGTGTGCGTGACCAGTTTATAAATTGGTATTATGATATTTTCTGTTTTATTATCTGTCCCTTTCCTAGTGGTTCCTAACATTCACTTAGCTTCCCTTGGAACTGTTCTTTGTCCCCTTGGGACTGTTCTTTGTCCCCTTGCACTGCCAACTTCATACCTTTTCCCATACCATTTGGAAAAGCCTCTCAACATATGTCAGGTGCCCTCCCTTTCCTTCTTCACAAAACTCTACAATATGCATCTGTTCCATGAAGCATAAGAGGGGCAGAGTTAAATAACTTAACTCTAAATTTCTAGACTTTCAACCATTTAATTTTTGAACATGGATTCTAAGAAAGTTATTTTGTTCATTATATATATTTCACACCTTAAATCACATTACTCTCAAACACGTGTCTCTTTATTTAGTACTGTGTACTACTGCTTATCTTTCTAGTTTGTAAATCAGATTTTGCATTTATTAACTGATAATTCTTCTGTTGCAACTTAGGTGTCTCAAAGTTTGACTTGTTGGTTTAGTCACTGTTTATCCTTTTGGGGTTTTAACCAATCATGCAGTCATACCTCTAAAATCAATATTTTGCCTAAAGGAATAAACAAGAAATTAATTCATCCTCAACTTCTGAAACAGAAGTTCTCCATGAAGGAGGCATATCTATAGTGCCCTATCAGGATTACTTTCTGTCTGCACTTACCAATAAATTGTTAAATTAATGTGGAAATACTGAATTGTTTATTTAGTAGCAAAAATTACCATGTACTAAACTTACTATGTTAAACATGCTCTTCCAACATAATTAAGGAGTTAATAAATTCTACAACTTCCTCTACAATTATTTTAGCATTGTGTATCACATTTCCTTTTTTGAGAAATACTCAAAATTGACCAGAGGTTATTTTGGACTGCCTGCAAAATTTTAATCCCTTAGAAGATTCTGCTGGATGATATATGTAGCAGTTCCTGTCCCTAAAAATATAGCATCTAAAAACATTTGAAGGTACAAAATAATAAAACACTACAGAAGTGGGAGTGGTCTTTATAGCTGGAATACTTTTCTTTTCATGTTCTTTTTTAAAATTAAGGTATAGTACTCATTTTGAGAGTATTTGTTTTTCACCCTTCCAGAAAGTACTAAAGAAGTTTCTATCATTTAAAATTAAATGTGGAGGAGTGTACACTATTATATTCTATGACTTAGTTGGCAAATTTGTATAGTAATTAATTTTTAAAAATGTAATATCTCGTACCTCTTTAAAATGCCAGCGGTTTTAACAGAGATCAGATTCTGTTTACTCTTGAGTTAGTATTATATACTATATTTATAATACCCCAGAGCAAAGAGAAGGAATGAAACAACTTTTGAGATATCTGTGTTTCATATACTACCTGAGAACTATCTGGAATTATTTCCCCAAGATATAGTAAACAAAATACTCTGAAGAGATGAACCATCCATTCATAGATAAGAGTGTTGCATTTAGGTCTGATAATAGGAGTTTTTTAGTATAAATTTAAATCTTAGTTTTCTTTAAAGTTTTAGGACTAAATTATTTCTTTTTTTGGTTATATTTTAGAATATTATCTTGTATTTTTGACACAAACCAGGATCAAATCACAAACTGAGCTGCTGTTTAGACTTGAATGTTAGCTCCTTGGATATATTTCTATGTTTCTGTTTTTAAATAAGAATATCGTGTATACATTGATACAACAGGGAAAGGTGTATTATTCTATACTTCTAACTTCCATTGAAGTTAGTGGAACTACTTGGATGAGTTAAGACCATCAGGATTTGGCTCATGGCTTGTAAAAGTATGTAACATAATAGGGTGTGTACGTTTAAAAAAAAAAAGCATCTCACTGAGCAGTTATGGACTTGATTATGAAATCTTTATTCATATTAGTACTTCCGCTGAGGACATTGTCCCTACTCAGTTGAGTAAGAGCTATAGGATTGGGCCCTGAACTTCCATTCATCTTACAGGACTGGACTCTTTGTGCTTTCAAGATACTTTGCCTAATATCACTATAATTCTTAAACAAGAATAAGACCTAGTGCTATGGCTGAACAGTTTCTTAACATTTTTCCTATTGCTGCAGGTTCTAAGGTTCTGTCTGTGGTCCTATGTTCGTGCTCTCTCTCTCTTTTCCCCCATCATACCTTTTTCTTCATAAAACAAAGAGAGGCCTTTTTTTCAAATAGGTAAGTCTGAAAGATTAGACAACAGATCTTCTAAGTTTGGTAAAAATCAAAATGAACCACCACTATTTTTAAACAGACAGACAGCATTTTTTAGAGTAGGTTGGAATTATTTACTACTTGTATATATAAAGTGGATTTGGTTCTGGATTTTGCTTATAGAGCAAACTACACTTATATACACATAATAAAGCTGAAGTTGTAATTCTTCATCCTACCCACTAAGCAAATGCAGTCGCTGTCTCGCTTCACCATTACAATTTTACTTATTGTTCAAAACTTTGGCTGTAACAATTAGACAAAGAAATGCAGCTATGTCTAGACATGAATCGTGGACTAGACATTTTATGGTGCCCCTACTCATTATTCATATTCCTTGACACACTATCAGAATGATTAAAAGTATTAAAATGTACTTTTCTCCAGTAATTTAAATGTCAGTTAATGTTTGTGTAGCACCTTGGTGACATAGAGTGGGGTGGAGCTGCTAAGTGTAACTTTTATTATCTTCTAAAACTGAGGTGGCAAACCAAAAGAGAATTTTGTTTCACAGAAATTTCTGAAACATTTGTGTTCCCATGGTTACTCATTTGGCAAAAGATGGCAACATATGGTAAGAGACTATCTACCTACTCCTCACCTTGTTTACCAGTTCTGCCAGAGACAAGAAAACCGATGCCTCTATTTGGCAAAGGCAACAAGCTGCAACTCAATTAACAAATGCAAACATCCAACAGGCAAAGTACATTACATTTTATTCATTTATGCCCAAACCCTTATCCTACTAAAATTAGTGGCAAAGCACTAGTTGATTTTAACATGACCAGGGTTTGGCCCTTACAGAACTACCATACGAACCGTAAGTGAGCACAGGGTACAAAGAAAACATAGCAACATATAATAGTAATCAGAGAAAAATCAGTAAAGGCCAAAGACTAGTATAACCCAGTGTAAATACTGGCTCTCGGTCTTCACCAAACTCCACCTTTTTTAGATTGCTGTTGCACACTGAGCCGATGTTTTCAGAGCACTATCTAGAGAAACTGCATGATTTCTTTCTTGAATGGTAACAGCTAATTTAGACCCCCTCATTTTATGTATCATATGTATAATTGGGATTATGTTTTCCAATGTGCATTACTTTGCATTTATCAGCACTGACTTTCATCTGCCATTTTGTTGCCCAGTCACCAAATTTTGTGAGATCCCTTTGTAACTCTTTGCAGTCAGCTTCGGACTTAACTATATCAAGTAACTTTGCCACCTCACTGTTTACCCCCTTTTCCAGATAATTTGTGAATATGTTGAACAGCATTGGTCCCAGTACACATCCTTGGGGGGCTCCCACTATTTACCTCTCTCCACTCTGAAAACTGATCATTTATTCCTATCCTTTTTTTTCTATCTTTTAATCAGTTACTGATCCATGAGAGGACCTTCCCTCTTATCCCATGATTGCTTACCTTGCTTAAGAGCCTTTGGTGGGACATTGTCAAAGGCTTTCTGAAAATCCAAGTACACTATATATCCATTGGATCATCCTTGCCCACATTTGTTGGCCCCATCAAAGAATTCTAATAGATTGGCCAGGTATGATTTCCCTTTACAAAAGCTGTGTTGACTCTTGCCCCAACGTATCATGTTCATCTATGTGTCTGATAATTCTGTTATTTACTATAGTTTCAGCCAATTTGCCTGGTATTGAAGTTAGGCGTACCAACCTGTAGTTGCTAGGATCACCGCTGGAACCTTTTTTAAAAGTCAGCATTACATTAACTATCCTCCAGGCATCTGGTACAGGGGCTGATTTAAGGGGTAGGTTACATACCACATTTAGTAGTTCTGTGATTTCATATTTGAGTTCCTTCATAACTCTTTGGTGAATATCATCTGGTCCTAGTGACTTATTACTGGTTTATCAATTTGTTTCAAAACCACCTCTATCAACATCCCCATCTAGGACAGTTCCTCAGATTTGTTATCAAAAAGAATAACACTGGTGTGGGAATCTCCCTTGTATCCTTTGCAGTGAAGACAGATGTGAAGAATTCATTTAGCTTCTCCAGAATGGTCTTCCTTGAGTGCTCCTTTAGCACCTTGATTGTCCAGTTGCCCCACTGACTGTTTGGCAGGCTTCCTGCTTCTGTATCGTTGCTGGCAGGACTCAGGGAGTTCTAATGCAATATTATACATCTTGATTCAACATAATCAATTCATTGATGCAGCATAGGTGTTAAATTCTCAGATGTTCTTTGTGTGATTTTTGAGCTTTAGTTAACAGAAAGCTGAAATGAGAAGAAATAACTAGCCACAAAACGAAAAGGCAAGATGCATTCTAGTAGTGATCCAATAGAGATCCTACTCGGTTTTAAGAAAAGAACTAACATTCAGTAATTTTTAATCCGATTTTCACTTTTAGAACCTAAAAATGCACCACAATCTTAGTCACACAAGGTCAGTATATTTTAACTCATTTTACTGTAAAGAAAAAAGAGCAATAGTCCTTGTTTGAATGGTCTCCAGGGCTGCTTAAGTAGGCCAACACCTGTTGTGTGGCAAGACATTTTATTACCTTCTGGGCTGTAAGAGTGCTCTTTGTTCTCAGTTGCTTATAATTCCAAGGCTGAATTTAAGGAAGTAAGGATGGAGTGACTCCCTGCATTCTTAATCTCCTTCATTGATTTCATTTTAAATGTCCAGTTTAAAGTGATTTTAACATATTCTTGTAGGTATTAAAATTAGTTTTAATGGTCTATTACATAATAATAGTTTTATTCTGTGATGATAATGCATAGTCAGCATTAGTACTTCAACAAGAACAGATAAGTGGCTCAGGCAACTTCAAGGTGAGTAGGGAAAAAAAGAGTACAAATTATATAAGAGCAGGGAACATGACAAAGATGTGTGGAACAGATAAAGCAAGGGGAGGGAGATAAACTTAAAAGGAAGAAGTTTATTCTGGTGACTCATGTTTTTCACTAGAATTATACAGGAAATGAAACAGTTCTTTAGGACAGTAATGAAAGTCAACCCTTGCTTGTTAATCTGCAGCTTTAGAGAGAATTTACCTGTCCCTAGCCACTGGTGCCTTCACTCCTACTCCTCCAGATCCTCCCACTTCCGTTTCAACGTGCTGTGCTTTTGTATATAGAGTTAAATAGGAGCATGCCAATTGTAATGAGTGAAATAGAACATATGGAGAATTTTTGAAAAGTTAGAGAAGTTTTTTCATAGCACGTTAAGGTTAATATTTGTGTGTATGTAAAAAGAAACCCGCATCTCTGAGGTTGAGACACAGTTCATTTGTGCTTAGGAAGACATTATGGAATGCTGAGGTATCATTCAATTAAGACTGCTTTTGCAATGCTGCTGCACTCAAAAACGTTATTTGGTTGCTCCACAGAATAAATGAAAGATGTCTATGGAAACCAGCCTCAGTCTAGGTGACTGTAGTCATGTGTACTAAATTCTGCAGTAAAGAAAAGGAGGTTCTTCTTTGAATGGTGGTCCCTATAAGTATTCCGATTGTGGGTGCACATTCCCGCCAGGTTTTCTTAGCAGTGTCCATTGGCCTGTATGTGTGTCAGCAGAGGTTATAAGAGGCTGTGCGGGTCAACACCTCTCCAGTTCCTTCTTACTGCCGCATGGCCTGAGTCAGAACTCCTGTTCCTTTGTGCTCTTAGAGTGCTAGTCTGTTGTATATCATTCTTGTTTTGTTTACTTGTTTGTTGTTTAGAGCTTACTTTGGTGGATCCTTCCTTTTGTTCCACTTCTCCATACGTTAGCACCACTAGCTTCCTCTTTCTCCAGATTGCAAGTGTATTTTAAACCACAGTGACGGAATAAGTGATCTTATTTGAGATCCTGGTTCTATCATTCTCCATCTAAATTGCAGTTTAATTTGCTTGATGAAGGGTCCTGAACCTATAATCCTTAAAGCATATCTTCCAGAATGTCCATGTGTGTGTTAGAATGCATGATTTGAGTTAGTGTAGCTATGGATACTTGAAAGACATTTCCATACACAATACAGTGGAAGCAAAAATCATTAAGAAAATCTGGAAGTCATCAACAGTTTTTATTTTTTTATTCATTCAGTGATATTTTTTTTTTTGGTGTGGTTTCCCCTGCCCCAAATGAATGCTGAAAAGTTTTTTTTCCAATAATTTTTCTCTCCCCTACTCCCACTGGGCTGTTGAATTTGAATTGTCTGTGACTACATAGTGCGTTGAGGTCCTGAAGGGGTGATTCAGGCATCTAAGTCCAAAATTCAGATTCACAAAATTCCTATGCTGCTGCCACCTATCCCTGTAGGTGCTTAAGTTTCCATGGGTGAAGTCTGCTAGGCCCTAAATTTCTGCTGTTGGGCATCTGCTCGGTTTCCTCGGTCCTGACGCAACTGAGCAGCTCCAAGCAGGGTTCACCATAGGCATTCCCCAGACTGTCTCACTTGTGGGGCACAAACTGGTTAGGGTGACCAGACAGCAAGTGTGAAAAATCAGGATGGGGTTGGGGAGTTAATAGGTGTCTGTATAAGACAAGGCCCTGAATATTGGGACTGTCCCTATAAAATCTTGATATCTGGTCACCCTAAAACTGGTAGACATGCTCAGAGGCAGCCTTAGAACCTATTGGCCAGATCAAGCCAAACACAAAACACAACTGGAGGAGGAAGTGATGGTGCCATCCCCCCTCCTTATGACTTTTAGTCCAGGGGCTAGAATGTTCACTCAGGGCTGGGCGAAAGAGAGACTAGTCTCTAGCCCACTGGTGGGGGCATTCACCTGGGCCGTGGAGGACCTGGGTTTTTAATCGCAGCTCCACATCAGGCAGAGGAGGAGGTGAACCTGGATGTCCCACATCCCCAGGAGTGCGCTAACCTCTGGCCTAAAGGTTGTAAGGGGAGCATAAGTGCCACCACCATCATTTTTCTTGAAAACAGCTGACCTGGCTTAGCTGCCTAACTCCAGGAGAGGGTTAACCGCTATGAATCCTGAGTGAAGGGAAGTGTCTACTTTCATTTGAGGGGCGAGGATCAGCCCACATCCCTCTCAGCATTTCCTGTTGGCTAGCCTAGGTGGCTCCCCACTCAGCTTACTGGCTTGTGAGAATCCCATTCTGGGACACCTGTCTCCAGAGCCTTGGTGCCTGTCTTTGGGGTTGTGAATTCCACTTGGCAGCAGCGCACCTAAAAGTTATTTGCTGTAACGCTCAGCCTGAATCTCCCTTGTGAATCCCATCCTGAGTGTGTTCCAAATTCCACAATTACAGAGGCTGCCTTGTATTTTGAGGGGATTCTTTCTCCTAGAAACAGCTGCTTAAAGCCAACTTCAGCTTTATGCAGCCATTCAAGCCCATCTTCCTAGAAGCAGAGTGTCTGTTCTGCCTTTTCAGAGTGCCTGCGACAAGTGCCTTGGGGAGAATGCTGGGCAAGACGCTGTTCAGTTTATCCTACCCAGATAGCTAAGCAGTGAAAGGATCTGTTGTACGCTAGTAAAGATCCTTAAAGGGACTGCAAGCCTAAGTTGAAATCTCACAGCTTTCTGCTTCTTTATGGATCCTGTGCTGCCAACTAGGGGGAAATTGGGCAGATTACTTCCCCCTCCCTCTGTCATGGTCCCTGGGTAAGCTGCCTCTTCTGAGACACTTTTTTCAGTCCCCCCAAGTTTATCCCTTTCAAGTTACAGGCCCAACCCTGTCTCTGGGTTCCACTCCCATGGTTGTCACCTTAAAAAAAGCAGTCTTTCTTGTTAACCTTGATTAAAAAAAATTTTCCTCTCCAGGTACAGTGTCTTCAAGAAGCTAATGACCAGCTGGACTCCAGATATTTTGGCGAGCTACTTGCTGAAGTGAACCGCAAGAGCAATGACCTGTACAGCTGTTTACTGCAGCATGTGGAAAAGATAGGAAGAAGGTATTGTAGACCCCCCTCATTGTGGTGTTCCAGGAATGTATACCATGGTTAGAGAAAGCAGTGCTGTTTGTTTGAGCTGCATTCTGCAGATAGCTAAACTTCATAGAGTGTGGTGCATAGTAACTTAACTCCTTGAATGTCTCAAGATGTCAGAAGCCATGCTATTTTATTGAATGCAACAAGTGTATTTCAAACTGTTTGACTAATGGTCAAGGCACTTTACAGAGTTAAACAACTATGTACTTCCCTTGTCAAGATAATTTAGACAGCACATAGTGCATATTGCAGTGAATATACTGCACGCTGTGACTTTTTGCTTTAAGACACAGTTAATTATTGTACTCACCTGAAGATGAAAAGAAGGAAACTACCCTGATGCCAAGGTTAAGTGACATGCTCCGGATTCGGAGACAGGCTATGTGCACCATAATGCACAGCATCTATAAGCAAATTAAGCTGCTTTCTACATGTATTATAAACCACTTATGAAAGAATAATTTGATAGCTGCCATCTGAAAGGATTCAGTACAGGAGCTCCTCACTTAACATTGTAGTTATGTTCCTGAAAAATGCGACTTTAAGCGAAACGTTGTTAAGCAAATCCAATTTCCCCATAAGACTTAATGTAAATGGGGGGGTTAGGTTCCAGGGAAATTTTTTTCACCAGACAAAAGACCACACACACACAGTATAAGTTTTAAACAAACAGTTTAATACTGATACACAGTGATGATGATTGTGAAGCTTGGTTGAGGTGGAGGAGTCAGAGGGTGGGATATTGCCCAGGGAAAGCCTTACTGCTAAATGATGAACTAGCAGTTGGCTGAGCCCTCAAGGGTTAACACTCACATTCTACAAGGCAGCAGGAAAGGAGGGAGGGCAGACAGAGACAGAGACATACACCCTGTGTGTGTTTGAGAGACAGAGATGCGCATTTCCCCTTTAAGTATGCAGAGTGGGGTCAGAAATACACTGCCTTGTTAATTAGATCAGCAAGCTGATTTAAGGCAGCCGCTCCCTCCATCTGTGTGTCTCCCCTGCTCTATGGAAGATGGGGTAAGTGGGGTGCAGGAGAAGGGGGGAGGGGGACACCCTGACCTTAGGCCCCCCTCTTCTCCCCTCCCCTGCACAGCAAGCAGGAGGCTCCTGGGAGCAGCTCCAAGGCAGAGGGCAGGAGCAGTATGTGGGGGGAGGGACAGCTGAACTGCAGGCAATTGATAGCCTGCTGAGCAGCTGCTGCACAGGGAACTTAGGGGAGTGCGGAGCTGATAGGGGGGAGTTGATTGGGGGGGGGGGGGGGGCTGCCGGTCCACCCTGGTTCCAACCCCCACCAGCTAGCTGCAGTGGGCTGCTCTTCCTGCAAGCAGTGGACAAAGCAGGTGGCTGCCAAACAACGTTCTAAGGGAGCACTGCACAACTTTAAACAAGCATGTTCCCTAATTGATCAGCAGCGTAACAACGTTAACCGGGACAACTTTAAGTGAGGAGTTCCTGTATCTTCAAAACAAATCACAAGTTTTTCTAAAATTCCTCATTCTTCTCCTCCCCACCACTGATGTTCAACAGAGTCCAGGAAAAGATTTGCCTCCTGTTCAGGCAGTAAAGTTTCTCCAGGAATGAATTTGGTCCAGTCTGTAGAAAATAGTAAGATTTTCATAATACCGAGGAATTAACTCATCAAGATACTGGTTAAGGCATTGGCAGTGCTTAGAGCAATTGTAATGGCTCTCTGATGTTGCTTGTCACCTCGAGGAATATAAGAGGCCAGTTGGGCTGAAGCTAACCCTCCTTTGTTCTGATCCCCAAATTAAAAATGTGGTGGAGAGCCGAAGCCTGCCCATTTTTCTTCTCATGATTGGGCAGGTTTTTTTTTCATTACTCTTTCACATCAGCAAGAGGCACGCTGTTAATCTGTCATTTTTGTGTGTGTTTTACAGGACACAGGACAATGAATCTACAAGTCAAGTAAGCACTCAGAGGAGTCCAGTCCAAATGGTCACTACTTGTTGGTAATAACAATGGGGCAGATTCTCAGTTTTGAACTCAATGAAATTATGCCAGTTTACCCCAGCTGAGGATCTAGCCCAATCTGTAATATAAGGAGGACAATTTTTGATAGTTGTGCACACCTAGGAAACAGTAGGATTCCTAAATAGATCTATAGCAATATGGTTTAAATATGATGTTTTTAAACATGTACATTTAAATGATTTGTAGTACCATTATATAGTAGCTTATGAGGGGCAAACATTAAAACTTTTTTCCTGTGTGTTTGTCTGTAAAACTGACAAGATAGGTAAAAACCTGGGTAAGATGTATGTCACTTAAAAAGCTTCCTACTGTAAATACTTAAACATATAGCACTTTCACTCTCCCACAAATGCAGCAGCTGTTTTTAACAACACTGCACAGAGTTGTTTCTCCACAAGAAGTGAAGTAAGATATTGCCTCCAAATGAAACTTAAAGGGAATTTAGACTGACAAATGCAAACAGATTAGTCAGTTACAATCTCTAACTGCTGTGATCCTGTTGGAATGTTCCATTTACTAAATCATGTATAGCATGTCCTGCAGCATGTAGGTCATTCTAGTCTCCAATGACTGACTGACCAAGTCTGTCCATACTTAGCATGTAGGATTTGATTTGATCACATCACAGGCTAGTGTAGCTGCAACTCAGTGTAACTTTTATTTCTCCAGAATAGGAACATAATTGTTTATTATTTCTAAAATATACACATTTAAAATTGACAGACTTTTTGCTTATTCATCAGCAAAAAATAAATATGCTTCAAACTAATGTCTCCATCTAAATTAGCTTTATATACAATGTAAGACATACATTTTGGAAGTTTTCTGGATATACCCTGATCTGTGTGCATTCCATTTCTCAGAGTTTTCTGTCTTTCTCATGTTTTCCCAGCAGTAGAGTAATTTAATGAAGGAATCACATTGTGATATACAGGAAGAATTCTTATTCGAGATGTCAAAGCCAACAAATTGGTTTGTTTTTCTGTCTTCATTATTAGGTAGAAGATATTGAAGGTTTGATTCCCAAAGGACTGTCAGAGTTGACAAAGCAGCAAATTCGCTATCTCCTGCAGGTATGCAAACGAAAAATATTACTTGCAAATCTACAAAAAAGACTGTTAATTTAAGGCAGTTAATGATTGTCTTACACCTGGAAGCACTGATGTCTTACACATTTTTATTCTATCTAATGTAACTGTGAAGGTTATTCCTATAAACATCTAATCCTTTTTTGAATCCTCCTAAGGGCTTGGCCTTGATGTCTTGTGGCAGTCATTTCCACAAACTAATTACTTTTTTTACACTATTCACATTTCCTTTTACCCGTTTTAAATCTCTCGCCTTTCAGTTTGATTGGAAGTCTCCTCACATTATGAGGATGGATTAAATAGGAGCATCTGGATTACCTTGTCTGTACCTTTCCTTATTTGGTCACAGTTTTATATTAAGAAGTGATTAGTAGATATTTTATTGAATTGTTAATAGTTATAGTTCAGCAGATCTTATTGATAGCTTACAATCCATGTTGTGTAACCATCTATAACATCATCTGATGTAACTACCTGTAACACATATAACTCATGTCTGTAACTTCCTTATGACATCTATTAATAACTTAACACTTTATAAGTGAATCTTAATATAAAGTGTGCCTCGCTTTTTATATACCTCAATCATGTTCTTTCTTAGTAATCTTTGTCACACATCTTTGGATCCCTTTAGCCAGATGTTTTTGGATATGCGGTAATCAGAAAAGAACACAAGGTTCCAAATGAAAGCTGCTATTCTCAGTATTTTTTTTCCCATCCTTTATACATTTTAGTGGTATGCTTTTCTGGTCACTGCTGTGAAATGTGCTCAGTCAGAACTGAATCTCCTCCTTAGTTCATCTGGCATTGCTTAGGAATTGTAGTATAAACGTTATGTTCGAAGCCCCCTTCTAGTGCTAGCTGCTGCAGGGGCAGCAGGTGGAATAATGAGGGAGTACCATGAGCTCGTAGATGCTGCTTTAAAATACTATTTTGATACCCCTGTAGTCAAAATAACAGCTGATCCTGATTTTTATTTTACACAAAGGTATTTCTTTCAGTTAAAATTGTTAGTGTTAATCTTGTGTGTTACAAAACACTTCTGTTAATTTGAACTAAGAAGAGATGTTGGGAATCCTGTGAAAGAAGCTTTCAAAAGTGCTGCGTATTAATAAGAAAATTAAGTAGACAGGGAAACATGATCCATTTTGATCCAGACATAAAAAGATCAGATTACAATCTTTACTATATAAATACCAAGCCTTCACTGATAATCCCAAGAGTCATTGATCCTACCAGTAGCTAGAGCTGTTTTTGTATCCTTTAAAGGAAAACAACTTGACTCTTCACCATAACTTTAAAACAGACTTGTTGCACCATGAGATACTACAATAACATATTGTTTTAATATGAACAGGCCCAGCACTCCGCCACTTCAGTGTATTAACAATGGAAAAAGAAGACAGCCAATACAGCATTACTAAGCACTACTGACTCCTTTTAAATCTGTTTTGCTTTTCTCCACTAAAGGGAGGAGCTGGTGTTTTTATCTAATGGTTTTTGTCCTTGGGGTGAAAGCTTAGTTTGGCAGATCTCAAAGACATTGACTCACTGGTGTGTGCTTTCCCAGGAGTGATGACTAATGGTTTTGGTTTTTTTTTTGTAATTGCTCTAATTCTGAATGCTGTAAACTCACAATATAGCTGAAAATCAGAAATATTATTTTTTTTTCCCTTCCCACTGTGTGCAAATATGAAACTCTTCTTTATTTCTCTTATTCTTTCTTAGTTGGAATGTTTATTTTGTCCTATATTATGAGGCAATAATCTAAATAATTTTGTGTAACTGACAGTGTTGTTTTTAGTGAATGAAAAAGTCTCATCCTTGTAGTCATGGATTCAGATTTCAAAGTACAAGTGACATGAGCAGCTCTTACAATTCTGTTTCTAAAATTAGTTAGCTGCAGAGTAAATGTAATGTCCAAGTTTGAAATTATCTAACGTCTCTAAACAGATTTCAAATAAATCCCATACTGTTAAACTAAAGACAATCAGTTTTACTATTCTTGTTGTTTGGTTATTTTTAGTTATTGTCAAAGATTATATCCCACAAAGAATCTGAAATCAATCCTTTTCTTTTTCCTAGATGAGAGTGACATCAGATAAATCACTGCGACTTGTACTTTCCACTTTTGGCAGTTTGCGTGGGGAGCTCTGCCATCTACAAGATGACTTAGGGGTAGGTCATTGCAAAATTTAGTTTCCATTGTCTGATCTCTTCAGTTGGTTGATTTGGAGGCCTGAAGGGACCATTATGATCATCTAGTCTGACCTCCTGCATAACACAGATCTGAGTTTTTACATTACATTGTTTCAAGTATTTGCAAGAATCAGCTTTAGTCCATAAAGAAAAATTTAGACTAGACTAGTATCTTGTCCCAGCAGCAAACTCCACTGCAGTTACTACTGTTGCATGATGATTTTCCCTTAATAATTAGCTGTATAGGTAATTGCCTGTTTTGATGAAGGATACTCTGATACCAGGATGATGTGCATAGCATAGGAAGACAGGACAGCAAAATAATAGAACTATATATACGGTGGAGAATTTATGTCTACCCTCACTTGATGGTGCTTAACTTGACCAGGATGAGAGAACAAACGTAACATATGTTAGTCATGTTGCTTAATGCACTACTATCATGATATAAGAATCTATATAGAAAATAATGTAACCACGGACACTTTGGGCTAAGTGTGCAGTATTGTAACAGAGCAAACAAATCACAGATAGAATTTAAAGTATATCCAACAAAACTGATTTAGAATTAAGTACACACTTTGGGGTCTTGTTTCATTTAGTTTGACTTTGTGATAAATTAGTCATTTTAATTCATTTGTTTCTTTTAAAAATAAGGGGATCCATTTTTTTATTTATACTGACAAATTTTAGTAGCTATTCATAACAAGTACTTTTGTCTCATAGAAATTGGAAACTGACAAGATGTTACTAGAGAAAGACCTGGCTTTTAAAGAATCTCAGGTAAAGGAGTATGAAGCACTGTTGGCATCCGTGAGAGAGAATAATCGCCAACAGCAGGTAAATTCATATATTTATTATGAACAAATTTACTATCCCTCAAGAATTCACACTTAAAATAAATACTGAGCTCTATGAACAACTTTCACAAATCTATTCTTGGTAGAACAGCTTCCAACAAAAAGGAGAGAGACCAGAGATCAGCATTCTCTGTAACATGTGAATGTGTTGTTCTGAACACTTTATACGAGTACTGTTACCGGAGATGTTCAGACATCTAACACAGGGGTGGCCAATCTGTGGCTCTGGAGCTGCATGCAGCTCTTCAGAGGTTAATATGTGGCTCCCTGTATAGATGCCAACTCCGGGGCTGGAGCTACAGATGCTAACTTTCCAATGTGCTGGGTGGTGCTCATTGCTCAACCCCCTGCTCTGCCCCAGGCCCTGCCCCGACTCTGCCCCTTCCCCCCGAGCCTGCCATGCCCTCACTTCTCCCCTCTCCCCCCAGAGCCTCCTGCACACGAGAAACAGCTGATTGTGGGAGGTGCCGATCGTCAGAGTTGCCGGTGGGAGTTGCTGACATATTACTGTGGCTCTTTGGCAATGTACATTGGTAAATTCTGGCTCCTTCCCAGGCTGGCTACCCCTGATCTAATACATAGGGTTCTGGCTAGAAAAATAAAGGGGCCAATTCTCATTTATACTAAGGCTCCATATGCTGCTCTGTCCATGTAATGGAGCCTTATGGATCCAATTTATTTTTTCTACATTAATTTTTAAAAATACATTTGTGTGTGTTTAAAAAAATCGTATTTATCAGTTGCAAGTGAATGAGATCTGGAAATGTGTTCTGTGTAGGATATGGTAATTGCCAAAAATATCATAATTCATAGCCACTCCAGCAGAAGCAGTAAGTTGAGTCTGCTAGTAATTTGTTTAAATTTTTTTTAGTAATGCTCCATGTACAATTGAAATTGTTGTCCACCTGTGAAAGCCTATTAAGAATTTAACCCACTATATCAAATAAACATTGGGCAGTCTTTTGGGGGTAGGCAATTTTGTCCAAAACTAGTGATCTGAAGAACTTACTTGCTTGAAAAATCCAGTGCTAAGTTTCACAGCTTCTAGAGTGAATTTGGCCTACCTCCTAGAATGCCCAACCTCTTTCCACACATGCTTACACCAACACTGGATACAGTATATACACTAAAGGCCTGGCGCAGGGAAGTGCGGACTGCCTTTAATTTCCATTGATTTAACAGAAGTTGAATATGTGCAGCATCTCCCAACATCTGGCTCTCCAGCTGATATGAATCAGCTATGAATAAAGTTTGTAGGACAATAAGTTAAAAAATGGCTCACCATAAGTAACTGTATACCCAAAACTGAGCTTTGCTCAAAGACAAACCTTGAGACTACCTCACTGACCATATCTAAGAATTTTTTGTTTGCTGCTTTCATAGCAAGGACTCAGAGACAGTGCTGCAAAATGTCGTTCACTGGAGGAACAGATCATCTCTCTCCGATATGCTGAGGGAGAGAAGGACTGTCGGTTAAAAGAAGTGGAATACTGCAAGCGTGCCTTGGAACAGGAGATCCAGAACCTGAGAATGAAGGTAATGTTTTTTTTATTTTCTTGTCACTATTTTTTCACTCCTAAATCCAGCTTCACTAGATTTAGAATTCATACGGTGGAGGGAAAGTGACATGTAAAGATAATTTTCTTGTTTTCTCATCTAATGTAAATACATAATAATTAAGAGTGCTATAATTTTGTTTTGCATAGACCTGTTCTAATCCAGTGATACAAACCAGCACAGATGAGCTCTCTAGTCGTTACGTGGAGATGATTAACAACTTGAGAGAGGATAAAGATAGAGAGATCCGCAATCTTAGGGTATGTTGGTTATCTTATAACATATACATTCATAAACATATACAGATTTCTGAGCAAAGTATGGATATAGGAAAGTGGCAGGTTCCATTTTCAAAATTACAAAATGGAAGAAGCTTATACCAACCAAATATACATACTTGAGCTATTTTGTGGTTTGAAATTAGAGATAGTGGTCTCTGTTTTGTATCCATTGAAATCCTCGCTTTATTGTTCACGTTGTGTTTGGTTGAAAACTAATAATTCACCCTTCAGAAGCAGATTTTACAGAATCTTTTCTGACTCCAAAA
Organism: Lepidochelys kempii; assembly: GCF_965140285.1. Taxonomy (NCBI): domain Eukaryota; kingdom Metazoa; phylum Chordata; order Testudines; family Cheloniidae; genus Lepidochelys; species Lepidochelys kempii. The sequence goes on from NC_136388.1 coordinate 73,848,559, forward strand.
CTGGGTTGGCAGTTTTACTACACATTAGAGACTTGTGAGTTGAGCATAAACAAAAGATTCATGTATTTTGCGAGCGTGCAAAAACTAACCAGAAAGGCAGCTTTCATAGAATAAGACAGATCCTGATTTAAATTGTACCTATAAAACCTCTGTCACACAAAGGTACTGTATTTATATTTGGCCTGCTTAGAGATCTTTCTAACTTGTGCTATAATTGGTAACCAAAAGAATTTACCAGAGCATGCTGAGTTTCATAAACTTACTGATACCAAACAACATTATTACTTTAGTAGTTCACTAGTGCTTTTATTTTAACTCGGAACCACGCCATTGCACCAAAAAGGAGCTAAAATCATTTAATTGAAGTTGACCTATTCTTGAGTCTCCCTGACCATTTTTTTTTATATTAATCTGGTTATTTTAATGTGGTTTCTTGCTGTGTGAGAATCCACACAAACATAGGGAGATGAGATCTAAAGTGCTGACAAATGTACCAAGTGGACAAACTGGAAATACAAATATCTTTTCCCTTTTTATTTCTTTCAGTTGGAGTCCTGAAAGAAATAAAGTTGGAGTTTTGTACCAATAGCAGATATAAAACTTTTAAATAAAATTTGGATTTTTAAGTGTATGCCAGTAGGATGCAGAATCAAAAAAAATTATCCTTCTATTATTTGATGAAAATCCTTCATTTTCAGAGTCATGTCCAGGACTAGTCACACAGACAGGACCATAATTTCCTTAGATTTTCCATATATTCATGGTCATGATCGTTATCTAGGCTTCTAGACACTACCATAATAGAAATCTTAAATAATCATAAAGTAACAGAAAACAAACAGCAGCAAAACATGGGAGAAGTAGTGCATTAAATAAAATAAATCCACAAACTGGATAAAATTAGCTTAATTCTAGTTTAAAGGTGACCAGCAAAGGAGGAAAAGGTGGACTTTTTGCCTTTTTAGTTCATTATGTATTAAAAAGGCCTGAAAAGCTTTCTTTGTTTTTTTTAACCTATTATGGTAATTCAGTAATTCAAGTTTAGTGTTCCACAGTTTTGACAGAAGACTCCGTTGGGGGTCTTAGATTTATATTTAACTTTTAACTAAGCCATCTTTTCTCCTGTTCAGGTGTGTGTGAAAAATAGGTGTTAACTAAAAACAAACCAACAGTTTTAAACATATGAATAAAATTGGCTTCTCCTGTCAATCAAGTTTTTAATTATCCGAGTTCTACCGGTTCTCCTATCGCCTGTAGCATGTTTCAGGAAAAACAACATAGAAAGACTTGAACTTCCTCCTTTTCTTTCTTTGCTTTTCTTTTCTTCCCCCACCAAAAAAAAAAAATTAAAATTCAGATCTTTTTGAAACACAAGGCAGCAAAAAAAGGGGCACAACTCCATTGTTTGTTCATTGCAAGTCAGCTTTATTTAAGATGTGTAGACTTCAGAGCTATTATTTTCCTTAGATTCCTTACCATGTGCGTAACTGTTTTGTTTTTTTAAAGTCCCAGATAAACCAGTTCCAGCAAGATATTTCAAGAAGAGATGGAAGTAACAGTGACTTCCAGATGAGGCTGCATGAACTTACTTCAATGTTAGAAGAGAAGGAGACTTTTATTAAACAGCAGCAAGAGGTAAAACAGTGTTCATTTGTGCTGCACTTTTATGAAGTCTATTATTTACTCTTACCCTGTTGAGGACTATAAGAAAATTCAAATTTTAACGGTGTAAATCATTAGAATTTAAGGTGGAAGATAGAGCAGGTGGGGTAGAGAAGATCTGCCAAGATAACAGATCAGTAGTGCTGTTTCCTTTAATTGCTCTGCTACGTGTAAAACTATAAGTCTTTGGTTTGCAGGACACTTCTTCCATCTATTACTATAAAATTCCTTTGTAAGAATCTTTAATACTTATCAACAGCTGCCCCTTCCTTTCCTCCATGCTAAGTGGATGCCAGAGGAATTTATGAGCATGCTTCATAGAGAGGGGAGTTCTGCAACCTGTTCAACCTTTGTCTCTCCTGAAAAAGGAGTAATTTTTGCCCAACCCCTAGTAATACCCTTGACTGTTAGGTAGAGCCTGTAGGCCTTCCTCTGACCCAGTCTATTGGAATAACCAAATTTGATTCCATTGTGTCTTCTGAAAGGAGTTTAACCTTAATTATTTTCTTGTGACTTCAGAGTTAAAAATGATAATTCTGAACTCTTCACTAAATGTTATTTTTGGTTTCCTTAGGAACTCTTCAGGTTGAAGCAAGAAAGATTATCATGTAATCAATCCACAGGTGTAACAAAGTCTATCATCACAAAAAAGTAATGTAGCAATATAATTCTTTCTTAAAATTCGTTTTTTAATTTTCATTTTATACTGGTTTTCACAGCAGTAGTGGCCTGCAAACGTCAGGTTACAAGATTCTCTTATAAAATGTTTATTTAATATCTGGGCTTAAGAAAAATGTCTGGGGAGGATGTGCTTTATATAGTCCCACTGACCATTTTAATGAAGTGTTTGGAGAATGTGAAGATAAATGTGTGTTCCTTCCTCTGAATCTCACTTGATAAACTAAACCTTAGAAAGTTGTATATGTCTGAGAAATGCCAGTGTTCTAAGACTTAGTTGGAAATCTATCTTACTGCACTTTTTATTCAAAACATTTGTATTTATCAGAATAAATATGGCAATCTCTGTCTGTATGTGAATGCTGATTTAGATTTGCTTGCTTTAGGGATAAAAAATATGTACTATTTAATCCATTTTGCTCTTCAGAGTTAACAACACTAAAGCTTGGTGTACACTACAGAATTAGGTTGACATAAGGCCGCTTATGTTAGTGTTTATACTACAGCCTTGCTCCCACCAATGTATGGGCCCTATTACACCTCCACTTAGGCTGGTGTAGTTAAGACTGTTGGCTGTCTGGTCAATTTCACAGCTCCTTTGGAGCCATGAAATTCACAAGAAAGCTGCAACTGACAGGAGTCTGGGCTGGATCTCCCTGCCAGAGACAGAAAGCCCCAGGTGGCTGCCCTCCCCCTGCTCCTGGCAGGGAGATGTGTGGAGCTGAAATCCTTGTCTCTTAGCCCCACTGCCCCTCTTCAGTTGGTGGAAGCGCTCCTGGTGAGGATGCACACCACTGACAGAAGGACGGTAGTGTGTCCAGCAGCCATCGCAGTAATTACTGTGGTGGCTGTAAGTCGAGCTAACATAGGTCGACTTAAGATTGTAGTGTAGACATGTCCTGGGCTGAGAACACACATGTCCATACTGTCGCCATTTTTTTTTTTTGGTCCTCTGCAACTGTATGCCTGTGTCTTTTGAGCATCCCTTAATGCTAATTAATGGGTGTTGAACAGAATCATGGCATATAGTTAGTAATGAGTGTTTGGCTTTAAAAGAAAAAGTAATACATGTGGAAACACACACTTCTAAAGTGGATGCCTTTGAGGAGAGAGAATTTCAGTTGGTAACCAATTAACTAAAGCCTTTCAAAAATTATGGTTTAGATATTAACTCTTTTTAAACCAATCTGGGCGCAATAACTAATCTAGAAGTGAGTATTGTGGGGGAAAGGTTGAATTTGGTCTCCAAGATGAGATACTGCTCTGGACATAGATGTTTATCTCTGCTGAGCTTTTTAAACAGTATTCCACTTACAGTTTTGCAAAACTTTTTATACAGGTACATGAACCAATATCCAATCCTTGGTCTCCTGTCTGATGACTACATGGTTTCATCACCAGTTAGACAAACAGAGACTATTGTAATTGAGAAGACTGAAGCAATGTAGAAACATGTAAGTTATCCATGTTAGTTATATATCATTTGTTGTTGATGTGCAGATTCAGTACTCTAAAGAAGCCAAAAATGGGCTAGTAAAAAGCATTAAGGCAACAAAACTTATTTTGGAGACTTCTTTTCTGTAAATAAAATAGCAAAATGAGCAATAGGTCAGTAAGAACAGCCTAGAGAATGTTTCATAATAGACAAGTACTAAAAATGGTCTATGCATGTTGAAGAATAATAAGTAGAATAGCCTCTACTTTTTTCCTCATATCTTACAACCCTACTTTAGCCTTTGAAAGGGTTACAGTTTTTATTGATATTACACGATAAGTAGTACTGGTATGTGGTAAATGAAGATTAAGCCAAATCAGCTATTAAATCCCAGCACTGAAAATGTGCCCTATTTTTTGTTATCTCTAATAGGATGTACCACACCCTCAACAAACTAGTAGGGTGGGTGAATAAGAGGCTCTCATACAAAATTCAAAGCCCAGGGATGCTGGTGGCTTCAAATCACCTTTATCTGCTCTGAAACCTGGGCTGCTCCTTTGGCTCTGTGGTATAATTGAGACAGTTACAAGCAATTTCAAGGTTGCCCCACAACATTGCCTGGAATCTCTGCTTGCTGTAAACTAAAGCCCCCACCCCTTCAACTACATGTAGTCTCCAGGGCTTCTGAGGGGATCCTCAGCAGCCAGCCATACATAGTGCCTGAGGAGTCCTCCACCAGTTGGAATCAGCATTGGTTTTAGGGCCCTTTTACAATAAGCAGAGCAGTGCATAGAGGCTTGCTTTTGAATACAAGTAGTTTGCAGACAAAGGTTTCTGGGGAGCAGTACTTTAACCCTGAAAATAAATATACATCCAGCCTCGTAAACTTAGCTGGCACTTCACACAGACAAACCAGTTCCTTTCACTGAAGAAACAAACATATGACATGTAGGAAAGATTGGTGGGTTTTAAGGAGAGAGTGGGGAGGCTGTTCCTCCTGTAGGGGACACCATAGGAGCATACTCAATTCTGAGTACACGGAGAGAGAGGTGTAGGAGTCACAAGGGGCAGCTGGAGCCTGTTTGAAAGTTAAACTTGTTTGTTTATTTCACTACAGGAGAGAGAGTGAGTACTATAAGCTGAGAGAAATTTTGAGGTTTTATCTCCTGCAGACAGCTCCCAAAATGAAAAATCCCTCCCACACCTTAATGGGAGCAGGACTTAAAGTCAGCGGCACCAGGTTTTCACCCAAGATCTTCATACAGTAGAACCTCAGAGTTATGAGCTGACCTGACCAGTCAACCACATGCCTCATTTGGAACTGGAAGTATGCAATCAAGCAGCAGCAGAGACCAATAAATATAGTACTGTTAAATGTAAACTACTTCAAAAAAAAAAAAAAAAAAGGAAAGGAGCATTTTTCTTCTGTATAGTAAAGCTGTATTAAGCCAATGTTCAATTGTAAACTTTTGATAGAATATCCATAACATTTTGTTCAGAATTACAAACCTCCCCCTTCCCAAGGTGCTCATAACTCTGAGGTTCGACTGTAGCAGGTTTCAGTTGAAAAGAAATTATTTTACTTAAGTTACAAACCTATGACAATATAGGTTTATACTAGAAGTGTTTTGTTTTTTTAACTTTACCTGTAACAACATATGAGGCAGTGTATTTCAATTACCACAAAACATTATCAGTATTTAAGCAAGTTTTTGTCACTGAAATGTGGTGGTGTGCATAGGTAAAATTTTCAGACGCACCTATGCGCTCATTACTGTAGTTTTTAAAAATAAGTAGCATGTTACCATGAGTACTAGAATATTTAAACCTGGGTGCTTAACGTTAGGCACTGAATGGGAACTAAGGCTATTCACTTTACGTATATATCTGAGTCCCATGGAATGTCTGATACCTGTTATATAAAATCAACCATGTTTCTTACATAGACTTATTTGTAAGCACTCGTACATGTACAGCAAAATGGTTACATATGTGAAATCTAATGTGATGTTTGTTTTGTGTCAGGAATAACTTCCACTCAATTAACTGCTTATTTCTTTTAGGAATGAACAGATCCAGTGACAGTCCCAGCTGCTTAAAGGAGCTCATACCAAATGACTGTATCATGGCTTTAACCTTCTGCTGTTTTTCATCATTAGTCTAATATTTAGAACCAGGCCTTTCCCTGAACCCCAGTCAAAGGTGTATGTGTTAAAGACACGCAGTGGGGAAATAATGGATTGTGAAAAGCAATGGCTGGCCTTACTCAAAGCAAGCAAATTAACTTCTATCTGATGAAGAACACGCATTTTTCATAGTCTGCCCATTACCACCACTATACTAGCATTACATGCAGTTAAATCCCAGACGCTACATTCTCTATAGATATGAAAAGCAACAGGCCATACCATTTATAAAGTTCAGTCCTTCCAGACCACATTGAGTAAAGGGGTATTTTCCATTCCTTGCTGCATTACTAAGGAGAGGACCAAAAACCCCACTTATTTAGTCTGCATGCCTGGTGAAGAATAATAATCGTGAACGGTAGAGGCAAAATTACATCAATTACAAATTACTTGGTAAAGATTGACATATATGTCTGCACATCAGCATTTCTTGAAAGGGTGGTGCTCATGATTTTGATACACTTAAGTATTTAAAATAGTGGTACCAGTTTCTACTGCTAAAGTGTTAATTTATTACTTCACAGATCTTACATTAGTTCTAATCCTGCACTTAGCATTTGATCTCAGTATGGACAGATGAGAAAAGATAAGTGTAGCCACTAGAACTAATAGAAATTTAATCAGAGAAGTTTATATTTAAAAAAAAAGCACACAAATTCTGATCTCAAAATGGCATAAGTTACCTCTCTGAAAACATTTACAGCATTTCTGTACATAAACTAACCAAAATGCTTTAACTTGGGAGCAAGACCAGCTCCTCAGTGCTGGGTCTTAAGTGATCAGTGCTAATTTAGCAGATACATTTTATGAAAAACATCTATAAACTGGCAAAATAATCTTTTAAACTTAAGACAACTAAGTTTTAAAAAATGCATTAGAGATCACATGAATAAGTTTTTGACTGACCCTTTATAAACTGAAAACCAGCTGTGACTATCTGTACTAGGTAGGCATAGTTTAAGATTCTTGAAATTTACTTGTAAATTAAAATTTCAAGAATGTGGCATATCCATTTTTTATATTGGGAAAAGTAAAATGAAAATAGTTCTTGGGCTATATTCTGTTGTTAATGGAGCAAAATTCCCACTTGATTCAGGACCACAGTATGTGTCCCAATGATTTTGGTATAAGTGATAAAATAGAAAGTTGAAGCAATGTGGTGGGGTTTGAAAAAAAATATAGAGAAGATACTGGGAGGAGAGGAATTAAGGGTTCTACAATACTTAAATAGGTGCTGGCTTTTGTAAAGGGTTTCTTTTCTATATTTTAGTTATATTAGAGGCACTTGGAGTCCATTTTATATCCATACAGATACAATATATATGTTGGTGTGAGCACTTGTGACCTATGGGTAATAAACAGCTAGGAAATAAACATTCTTTGTCTATTAATAAAATATAGCGTGCAAAGTTTAATTTTCTGCTAACAAAACCTTACAGCCGTGTGTCCATCTGCTTTAGAAAACATCTAAGGCCTATCTTTTAATTCTTTAGATGCATTAATTTATCTAAATGGCTAGGCTACTTGATGCTACATTTTTATTTAACACTGTTACTAGACCCCAAATCCTTTATGCAGGATCTCAGGAGTGGGGGGGGCAGAGTTCACTGAAGGGCACTCAGGGGAGAGAGCCAGGCATAAAGCTATGCTCTATAGTCCTCCACACTGCTGCCAGTTTATGGCCCTTTGCACCACCCGAGAAAGCAAAGAAATTATCAATATTTTTAATTTTGAGAAAAACTGTTACTGTCCGTTCTCCACCCCAGAGTCAGTCATGGGGGGGTCAAAAATTTCTCGAACATTTGAATGGTAAGTTTTGAAGTTGCCTTCAATGCTTAGTAGGGACTAATCCATCCTTACTCAGACAAACTGCCACTGCCCATTGACATTACCTATGATATCGCAACTTCAGACTCACTGACACTTTAATTTGCCAGAACTCGAATATTTCCTTCATTCTAAAACAATTTTCCTATTTAGGGGCTTGTTTCTGCCCTTCTGAATCCAATGGGCATTTTGTCACTTAACGGGGAGTAGGATCAGACCCTGGTCTCAAACTCCTGAAAATTAAAACAGGAATAAGGTGACATCTAATGCATATGTTAGACATTCTTTAGTTAGCTTAAAGCCCCAATTTCTTATGGCTGACTGCACATTATTAAACAACACTGACATTTACACCATTTTAAAATAATTCTCATTTAGTTATTATGCAAATATGACATTCACAGGGCTCCTTCCCTGCCAGAGTAAGTGGTGATGCTAGAAGATATTCACATGAAAAGGTGGGAAATTGTTTGTCAAAAATGTAGTCTGCCTAATGGCCATGGCATAACTCTGTTGGCGCAAAACAGCCAGTACCATAGGGTTAGTAAAATGAAGGACTGAATAAAATGCCGCCTTCTTTAAAAAAACAAAACACCACCTCTGGGGAGCTTTGACTCGAGGGAAAAAATGCCATTTTTAAAATGGCTAACTATCTTTGCAGGCATCATCTTAGTCTTGTCTCTCTCTGGCTCAACTACCCTGGAAGCAATTCAACAGGCAGCGCACACATAAAGGAAGAATTCTTTTGGGGGGAAGGAATCACATAAAAAAAGGTGAAAATAAGGGTACAAACTGTCACAATGTGTTTATAGCGCTATGATAAATTTTGTACAAAGTATGCCTTGTGACTGAGTTATCATTTGACTGCTGGATCTGTAGCTAAATCTCTGTACATAGCTATAACCATAATGATGTAGCTACATCATTATGGTTATAGCTATGTACAAATATCTAACATCTCTTAGCTGTAGCTCTCTATAGGCATAGACAAAGATTACTGGCCCTTGCTTCAGCAAGCTATATCTTTAGATAGCCAGCTACAGCCAGAGATCTCTATCTATATCTAGCACTGTAGACATCCACAGTGTATCTCTAGATACAAAAGATTGCTATGTCTATATAGGTATGTATTTGCATCTATAGTTATATATACACAGATCTATGTCTATAATGAGAGAGCACTGTATGTACAGCTGTACATCTCTATTTATGTATAGCTAGCTATATCTAAAGAGAAAGGTGTATTCTACATTTTAAAGCATGTAGGATTTATTGACTTGCAGTTGTAATAATTAAGGGCCACATTTCCCCCAAAAGAACTACTCTCATGAAAGTAATTCAAATGATCCTATCACAGGTGTCTGTGTTTGCCCAGAATAGTGTAATCACATGCAATTCATCCACAAAAGCAGTAAATCCTGGCTGCTCAGAACCACCCACCTTAAGGTCCTGTGCCTCCTATTTACGATCAGTAGGCTCCTTTTGCTGACTCCAAAAGCCCTCTCAAAAGGGGATTATCATTAATCCCCTAACACTGGATGGGAGTTGGAAAGGGAGGATATGACAGTTGAGACAAGGGGATGCTGAGGATTTTGTCGAGAGGATAGCAGTGGGGCAGGAATCGTCTTAGTACAGGATCTAGTAGAAGGGCTGATCACTGATGTGGATCTCCAGCCCCTGCCACATCAGCAACAACATAGAACATATCTGGGGCATGTGAAATCTAACCACCATTAATGTTATTTGTGTGGGGACCAGAGTTGTCTTTGTTGACAAGTTGCAACCATTTACTTGCACATTTAAACACTGCTGCTACCTTGTAGCTCATAATGGGATGCTATGTATTGATTGAACTGCCTAAGAATGTGAAACACAACAAAGAAGCAGCTCCCACCAATTTTTCAGTCTTTAAAGATATTTTGGGGGGGGAAAAGCGGCAAAAACAAACTAAAAAAACATAAGTTATTTCTCTCCAAAGGTCATACTGCAATGGGTGATTTTTTTCCACCCAACCACGCTGGATGTGGATAAACAACATTTCTCTTCATCTATACCTCTAGTAAATTGTATGACACATAGAGAACGAGGTTTTTATCCTGCAAAACCAATGTTTTTCCTCAAACTCCTTTCCATGTGATGTTGTTTAGGGAGTATCATCCCTAGGGGTATATCACAGTACTCCCAATTATCTGCATTATAGAAGCTTTACACATACATTAAGCCCTGAAAAATATATATGAATACATTTTATTTTCAAGAGATTACAACACAAAGAGACAAAGTCTGATTCAAGAAACTTGTAAGCTCTGCTTAGTGTCGCAGCAAATCTTCTAACTGCTTGGAGCCAAATATCTCCAGTTCTGCCACTGACCTGCTGCATGACCTTGCTCCAGTTACAACATCTATACAATGGAGATAGAGTTCCTTTCTTTGCAAAGCACTTTAAGCTCTACAGATGAAAAGCACCATACAACAGCTAAATATTGCACATGCACACACATGCCCAAAAGCACTTTTCTTGGAATAGGATACAGGAGATATGACTGAGATGTAAGCTAATTAGAGGCAGAGTGACAACAGAGTAACAACAAGTCTTCCTTTTTTACTCTGACCCATAACAATAGAACAAGAGTACAAATACTATAAGATTATATAGTTTATTATTTGGACAAACATTTCTGATTAAGTGGTGTCAGTGGTCTATGGATAAAAAACTCTTAAAACCATGATTTACTGCCAGTTTATTTTATGCTAAAATAATTTTAAAAGCTCTAGGAATAAGTTTGTCTGCTCTGCTACCCTGCCTCCAGCATTACCCAATAGCTGAAGCTTGACACAGTGATTATGTATGTATCCAACCATGCATTGCTATACAGAAAGAAATTTGCCTTCCTGACTGCTGGTGGTCATCAGCATTCTTTCTTCCCACAGTGCCTAACAATGATAAAAGCATTTGGAAGGAAAGCTTTGGCTATCAAGTCTCTAGGGTAAAGTCTGCAGGTACAGGGCATTCCTAGTAGCAGAACTTCATCCCTGAAATTCAGTCCTACAAGATACATGCCTGAGGCCAAAAGTGACCACAGAGAAGCAAAGCGTTCCATTAATGCTGTCCTTGAAATCTCCTCATAGACTACTGCTGCTACTGGGTTCACTGTTATATATTCAAAGTAGATTTTCCTCATTTTCGAGAAGCTATTGTATGGTATTGTTTTTATCTATATAAACTGTGCCCAGATGCTACAGTAAGGGAACCTTTAAAAACTACTGAACAAAACAATTCTCAAAAGATTGTCAAATTAGCATAAATAGACCAAATACTTGTAGACACCCCAGCAAATAGTGCAAGAGAGTGAACAGAAAATATTCAAAACTTACAGTAAAAATGATTTTGGAGGCTCCATAGTACATCCAGACTTTTGCAACACTCCTCTGTTGAATACTTCATGTAGAGAGGAAGCACCTTAAAAAAAAACCATGCAAAATTACTAAAATTCTCTATTGAATATGAGCTGTTGACATGTTTATAGCAATAACTTTTAAAAGTCTTTCAGGTTTACAAAAGCCAATCCATTGAATGCTCTTCCCCACAGTGATACAAACAGCAGAAATGTAAAAATAATTCAGAGGTTAAAGAAACTCCCATCAAACTAATTGATAGTAATAAAAAATTCAAAGTTAAAGAAAGAAACTTTCCTTAATCTTTATTTATTCTTTATTTGCAGAAGTCTCTGCAAATATGCAGCCACACTTACTTATAGTACAGAATCCACAAGAGATAGAGAGAGCTATGGATAAAAATGTATCATTCTCTGAATTCCTTTGTTTTTATTAACACTCCTCATTATGTTACTATAGTTTTATATGTATTTTTATTTTAAAAATGAATAATTAATGAGACTGTCCAATAACTGAGGCATAACTGATAACTAGGGCTGTCAAGCGATTAAAAAAATTAATCACGATTAATCGCGCAGTTAAGCAATAGAATACCATTTATTTAAATATTTTTGGATGTTTTCTACGTTTTCAAGTATATAGATTTCAATTACAACAGAATACAAAGTGTACAGTGCTCACTTTATATTTATTTTTATATTTGCACTGTAAAAAACAAAAGAAATAGTATTTTTCAATTCACCTAATATAGGAATTGTAGTGAAATCTCTTTATCACGTACAGGTTTTAGAGTGGTAGCTAGGTTAGTCTGTATCAGCAAAAATAATGAGTCCTTGTGGCACCTTGGAGACTAACAAATTTATTTGGGCATAAACTTTCGTGAGTTAGAACCCACTTCATCAGATGGATGGAGTAAAAATACAGGAGCAGGTATAAATACATGAAAGGATGGGGGTTGCTTTACCAAGTGTGAGGTCAGTCTAACGAGATAAATCAATTAACATCATCCTAGCCACTATGGATGTAGAAGCCCTCTACACCAACATTCCACACAAAGACGGACTACAAACCATCAGGAATAGCATCCTCGATACCATCACAGCAAACCTGGTGGCTGAACTTTGTGACTTTGCCCTCACCCACAACTATTTCAGATTTGGGGACAATTTATACCTTCAAGTCAGCAGGACTGCTATGGGTACCTGTATGGCCCCTCAGTATGCCAACACTTTTATGGCTGACTTAGAACAGTGCTTCCTCAGCTCTCGTCCCCTTACACCACTACTCTGCTTGCACTACATTGATGACATCTTCATCATCTGGACTCATGGGAAGGAGGAATTCCACCAGGATTTCAATGATTTCCACCCTACCATCAACTTCAATCTGGACCAGTCCACACAAGAGGTCCACTTTCTAGACACTACAGTGCTAATAAGCGATGGTCACATAAACACCACACCATACCGGAAACCTACTGACTGCTATACTTATCTACATGTCTTCAGCTTTCATCCAGACCGCATCACATGATCCATTGTCTACAGCCAAGCTCTAAGTTAAAGTGCATTTGCTTCGATACCTCAGACAAACACCTACAGAATCTCTATCCAGTGTTCTTAAAACTGCAATACATCAAGAGCATCAAGAAGCATATGAATCTTTTGCACATCTGGCATGTAAATATCTTGCGACACCAGCTACAACAGTGCCATACGAAAACCTGTTCTCATGGTCAGGTGATACTGTAATTAAGAAGTGGGCAGCATTATCTCCTGTACATGTAAACAAACTGGTTTCTCTTAGCGTTTGGCTGAACAAGAAGTAGGGTTGAGTGGACCTGTAGGCGCTAAAGTTTTACATTGGTTTGGTTTTGAGTGCAGTTATGTAACAAAAAACCCTACATTTCTAACTTTCACTTTCATGATAAAGAGACTGCACTCCAGTACTTGTGTGAGGTGAATTGAAAAATACTATTTCTTTTGTTTATCATTTTTAGAGTGCAAATATTTGTAATAAAAAATAATATAAAGTGAGCACTGTAGACTTTGTATTCTGTGTTGTAATTGAATTAATTTGAAAATGTAAAAAAGCATCCAAAAATATTTAATAAATTTCAATTGGTAGTCTATTGCTTAACAGTACAATTAATCGCAATTAATTTTTTTAATAGTGATTAATTTTTTTGAGTTAATCGTGTGAGTTAACTGATTGAGAGCCCCACTGATGACTAAGCACTATCTATTTTAAATACATATAATTCACCCAAAGTTGTTATATTTTTACAGAACTATTTTTATTAAAACATGAATTTTAAAACAACTAATATGTATTTTCTCCATGTACAGGAAACAACAGTAGATAAAAGGAAGTACATATTAAAAATAAAGTTATGTTCTTTTGCCAAAAAAGGCATTTTTCACTTATTTAACTTTTTAGTTAATTCTTTAGCTGTGGAGTTTATTAAAAAAGATCACAAATGTTTAGATGCAATACTGGGATAATCATTTTCCAGATTTAACTTTATATTATGAAGCCCATTTTAAATTACAGTACACAGCCAAGAAAAATTATCATGCCACCAAGCTTCTAGTTTTTCCCTTATTTACATCATTTAAAATTTGTAAAACAAAAATTCATTTAAACAAAATTTCATAGTTTTGGTGGCAAAATACCATGTTTGTATATGCTTTTTACTGAACCAGAGTTACTAGCTATTGTCTTACTTTTGAGGAGCATCTTCTATTCAGACATAAAACTTGGTTGTGTATTGGCCATATGCCAATATTGTTAACAGTAAAAGGTGTAGGAAGTACTCAAGCCATTGTTCAAATACCATGAGCATGGGAAACGGGAATATGGACTTTTGTCTTTTCTACTGTGACTCTTTCCACCTTTGATTATAGTATTCGACATTTCATTTATCATGTAATATTAAAGTTCTCTGAATATAGTTAACCGCCTATAAAACCTATGATATAAACATAAATCACTTATTTTTTACATGCCTGTAGCTTTTAAATTTACATCAGTTAATCAATAAAGTGCAATACAAAAGTCTGACATTTTTAAAGCAACCCTATCTGCATATTTATAAGTTTCCTTTCTTGCATGAGCAAACATCATATTAACAGGCATATAAGCAGCATATATGTGGCCAATAACACATGCATCACTTTAGTGTTATGACACAGGACAGAGTACAGCTTTACAGCAGAGCTCACTTTACACAGTGTGCTACTTTGGATAGTGTCATATCAAATTTGCTTAGAAAAACATCACCATATTTGTTGTGTGATACTCACTGACAGTTTGTTAAGAATACCATCTGCAATTCTTGAATTAGCAGAAAGCATAAATACTGTATATCACCAAGAACTTTTTGACATGCCTGGATTGCACATTATCCATGTTCCCTTGCTAGTCAAACTGTTCACAACTCCTTTTTGTGTTTTTTTAAAAAAAGCTTAATCTTCCCTATTTTTGTTTCTTGAAAGATAAAGATGTTTAATGAATAGCACTTCTATTAGGAGTAACAACATGGATCCTGCATTTCAAAACAATTTATAGCAAAACGTTTATGCCCAAAATAGTGAACGCCCCACCTGGTACTTACTTGGAATTCTGGACTAAGTCGAACAGCTGACCATTTTTTTGGACAAGCAATAAGTGCGCACACTAACCCCAGCAAAAACAACTAAACTCTCCAGTAGTACACAAAGGTTACATACAAATATCCAGAATGCCCACAATCAGCAGAGTAAAAATAAGCAGCAACCAAGAGCAGTGTATTTCCTTTCCATACAGTGAACTGTGGGGTTGTTCTGTTCACCCCTATTCACAACTTGGTCTGCCAATGCCCCCATCTCATCCTACAGAAGCAATCTGTCCATGTAATTTCTGGAATACTTTGGCATCTTCATTTCCATAAATGAGTACTTGTGGCACCTTAGAGACTGACCAATTTATTTGAGCATCCGATGAAGTGAGCTGTAGCTCATGAAAGCTTATGCTCAAATAAATTGGTCAGTCTCTAAGGTGCCACAAGTACTCCTTTTCTTTTTGCGAATACAGACTAACACGGCTGTTACTCTGAAACATTTCCATAAATGAATTTAAAGAGAAACTGAGCTCTTGGATTTTTCTCTTTTCTCTCTTCCGTGTTTTCTTTCTGCTTGTTCCTTTATCTTCAGAGTTAATTTTTCTTTTGTAGCCCTACCACGCCCCACCCTGAACCCCCATCCTCCTAGCTCAACTCCAGCAGTCCCTGTCTTCCCTCCAGAATCCCCCTCTGTTCCCTTAATCTGCAGGATTCCCACCCCACCCTGGGAGCCTATTCTCTCCTGGCTCCTTCCTACTCTCTCCAAGTGGTCCTTCCATTTACTTCCCACCCTCCCCAGGTCTGTGCCTGTCTCCCTCTGTCCCTGCTCTACTGGGCTTGGGTGTCCCCTCTGTGTCCCCAACCTTCGCTGCTCCGTGAGAATGTCCGCGCATCCAAAAAGCAACTTGGAGAAGCCAGAAGCTGCTCCCATGTCCATTCACAGCCAGATGGCAGGGAGCTGGTGGAGGGTAGCGATGGGAGAGCAGCAGCACTGTGTGCTCTGCTGGCCAGAGTTGGGCAATGACAGAGTCTGCCTGTGGAGGTGAGGGAAGTGGGCTGTGAGCCTGGGAGGTCAGATGACAATATTAACTTGCTCACATTAAAATAAGAATCGTCTCCTGGTTTCTAAAAAGCTGTTAAGCTAAAGTGGACATGCTCCAAACCCTTATTTTTAGTATTAGGTTTTTTTTTTTTTTTTAAAGCAATGAAACGTTCAGTAGCTTGGTTTCTCATATGATTGAAATCTGACCACACCCTGTATATTGATCAGAATACTGTGAGGACAAAGAATCTAGGTAACACATTTATCGGTCGGATAGAGTTGCACAAGCCTGCTTCTAAACCAATTTCCTTTTACCAGGCACAGCCAGGAATAAGTCAGCCACCAACAGGTACAGGAAAAGCAATGCCCCAACTTTTAAAAAATTAACCTAGAAATAGGAGAAAGTAGGGTCACCTCAGAGTCATCTCAGGAGAAGCTTCCTCCACCCACGGGTCTAAGCACCACACCTTAATTCCTCCATCCACCACCCTTGTCTCATATGAGAGCCCACACATAAAGGAGTATCACAGTCAGCACTTACCCTACCAGCCCACCACCCCATTCTAATATTTGCATTTCATAGTCAGTAGGAATTCAATTTGCAAATAAAATGATCTGATAACATTGAGAACCACTTCCTCCTGAGGTAAGCTCTCTTGCTGAAAAATGTGTTCATTAACCAGGTTTTAAAATTTTGTTGGCTTTAACAAAAACAGTTTTAGAACTTTCTCTTCATTGCTACCTAGTCACAATGCAATATATATGGAGTGTTCATTATTTGTTAAATTCTAGTTCTGATTTCATTTTCTGTAACTAGAAATTTGTCCTGCCACTTCGGATTTCATTTAAGCTATTATGAAACATGTTTTACTTTTCTGAAGATATGCTGCATGGCATACTTTCTGCCATCAGGCCAATTTATTTGATGCTGATATCCCATTACAGTCTATATGCAGTACTGCAGATCATACAATGTTTGGCACCGTTTATGCATCTTATTATGGGGACATGTAGAAAATAAACGGTAGGACTAAATGTAAAAGTACATCTAGATGATGAAATTAAAACTTATCTTGCAAAGCACTGTCATAACCATACAGCTAAGGGTAGCATAAAATCCCTCCTTTACCTGTAAGGGGTTAAGAAGCTCAAATAACCTAGCTGGCACCTGACCAAAAAGACCAATAAGGGAAGAAGATCCTTTCAAATCTGTGGGGGGAGGTTTTTGTTTGTGTTCTCTTTGTTGTTCTCTCCAGGACAGAGAGGGACCAGGGCAGGAAAAAAACATCTCCTAAAACCCTACCTGAAATAAGCATCTAAAAGATTACAAAAATGGTAAGTAATAGCAAGAAAATGAGCTTAATTATCTTTTGCTATAGCTTGTGAATTTTCCCTATGCTAAGAGGGAGGTTTATGCCTGTTTTTTGTTACTTTGAAGTTGAGAGAGGGGAATCCTCTGTGGTTTAAATCTTTTTATTACCCTGTAAAATTACCTTCCATCCTGATTTTACAGAGGTGCTTCTTTTACTTTTTTCTTTATAATAAAGTTCTTCTTTTAAGAACCTGATTGGTTTTTAGTGTCCTAAAAACCCAAGGGTCTGGTCTGTGCTCACTTGGTTAACCTATTGGTTGGTATATTATTCTAAAACCTCCCCAGGAAAGGGGGTGAAGGGGTTTGGGGGGATATTTTAGGGAAATAGGAACTCCAAGTGGTCCTTTTCCCTGGATGTTTGTCTAAATCACTTGGTGGTGGCAGCAATACTGTCCAAGGACAAAGAAAGGATTTGTATCTTGGGGAAGTTTTAACCTAAGCTGGTAGAAATAAGCTTAGGGGGTCTTTCATGCAGGTCCCCACATCTGTACCCCAGAGTTCAGAGTGGGAAGGGAACCCTGACAAGCATATTCATAAAATAGTCTGGCTACATTCCCCCAGAATAACCCAAGTGGTTACCTGCTCCAGCCTTACTACTTCTGCAGCAAGTATTACTGACAGACCCCACCGCTAGCCCAGCTGCCACTGGGAGAATGACAGAATAACTAAGGATGATCACTGAGGGTTCTTTAATGTTGATCTGCCAAGGGGAAAATTGCTTGTATATAATATATGAAGGACTGAATGGTTTCCCACTACAAAAAATGGTGTCATGCTTTATTTTTTTAAAATTTAACACATGAAGAAAGTGCTGAAATTGAAAGACATTTAAAATAAAGAGATTTGGGGATTAGCTTGAGATGCAAAACTCAGCTCTCTAAACTGATGAACAGAATATCTGTCCTCTCAATGTTTCTGTCCATCAAAATCCCATACTTTAAATCTAATTTTTGGTAGATGACACTGACTATACAAAACCCTAAATCAATTATTGTAATTGTGTCAATGTTTTGATAAAGATCAATAATCTGTTTTTGGTATTTTTAAACTGCACTGTGTTAAATGCAATTAATGATATGCTCACTGTGGCAAAATGGCCACATACATTATGAATCACGGAGTGTGTATTTGCAAGTGAACGTTACAATCTGTGCAGAAATTTAAACAATTGAAAGTTTTATTAGCTATGTAATGTTTCTCCTAAAGTAATAAACCATTGCCTACTTTTGACAGTTTTGATACAGAGGTTTTGTTTGTTTACTTTAACATAGCATTTTAACATCTCCTACTAGGAGTTCTACTCGATCACTGTTCTACTCGAAAGTACAAATTTGAGGCACTGAGAACATAAGAGCCTGTTAGATTGCAAGCTATTTGTTTCATCACATTTTGACAGTTTTTAGATACTTCATATTTTATTTTTGCAAAAGTATTTAAATCACACAAAAAGAGATACTTTCTTATACCTCTAGCTAATCAGCAGACTGCACCCATTCCTTTCTAGTGAGGAACCCAGGAACTATACTCAACACTTTTGCAGCTCTATTTTGACTATTTCAGCTTGCTCTTGTGCTCTGTCTCTCTCTCTCATGCAAACACACTTCAATAGTTAAGGAAAAAACTATGTTGTTCACTTAATCATAAAACAATAGGACAAGATTGGTGACTCCCTTTTTAGTTGTAATAATCTTATAGTTAAGACAACTGAGCATCAGTATACTGTATATGGAATCTCACCTCAGAATCCCAGGACATAAGCTCTGTTCCTTCCTTTGAATTCTCCCTGTTAAATAAATAATAATTAGATGTAACTTTAATTTAGTTACTTTGCTTCTCAACTGATGTTTTTTATCCCATCTACAAATAGTGGGAGCCTAGATTATACAGGAGAGGATATTATAAAGCATAAATAAATATTTAGGAAGAACTGTATTCAGGGCAGAAAAGATTGTTTAGGACATAGGATATTGATCAAATAATAGCTGCAGCTGAACCTGTACATACATAGAATATCTAATAAAATAATGTTAAAGGCTTAAAATATACTTAAAATATATACTACTACACCTGGTAAAATAACTTTTAAAAGGTTTAAGACATGAACTTTAATTTCAACAATTTACACAACACTGAACATAGTGGGGCAGATCACTGTTCCATCCAGTTGGACAGCCTTGCTCCAAAGTAGCCAATACTTAAAAATACCCTAATTAGGGCCAACTAATTATCAAAAGGTGGTAAAATTCCCCCTTTAAAAGTACATCCACCTCAACCATTTCATTCAGCTGAGTCTGGTGCTCTCAACATGAGACAGGACAGAATTCCCCTACTGCGGAAAGTTTTCAGGCCCTTTGAGGAGTGATGGCTAGTGAGCAAGACATCTTGGCCTAGATCCTCAAAGTTATTTAGATACCTAACTCCCATTCCCAAAAGAAATAAAACACCTAATGCCTTTGAGGACTTGGGACCTTACCTCAACAGGCTAGTTGTGAAAAAACTTCCACCACCTCCAGCCCCTCGAACTATCCAGCTAGTCCCTTCTTGATTTCAAATTAGTCAAGAAACAACTTGCAAAAGCTGTGACTGGATCCTGTAAATCATCAATCCTCTGGCTCTCCTTTGACCAGTGATATATTGTAAACATCACATATCTTTTTTGGGTCTCACCAACAGTCTTTAACAAAAACATTTTATTATGGAATATACCTGCTATACTTTTCCTTGGACTACACAGCCTCAGAATGACAGACTGATATAAGACCTAGAGTCATTTCCTTCCCCCACCCCCGCCCCAAATCATTTCCATTTTTCAGGGGGTCATGATTCAAAATTTGCTTGTCAGATTGATTTCAAATTTTTGCCCCCAAATCTTTCCTCTTGATTAAGAGTACATATGAAGAGTCCCAACTCCCTCAGGAATAGAGTCAAAATTAGGGTTATAATGGAAAAGGGAAGTGACTTGCCCTGTTGTAACTGGAGTACTTCAAGATGTCCGGTCCCTATCTGTATTCCACTGAGTATTCCTGCGCTCCACTGACCTAAGACTGGAGAATTCTTAAAAGTAGTTGGTCTGCACCTGCATCCCTGCTCTCCTCATGCTCCATATGGAGGGTACAAGGGGTGGGATGGGGCAGACTGATCACCTCTCCAGTTCCTTCTCTACCGCAAATCTAGTCAATATGCGAAGCAGTGGGGAAGGAGGGCAGGTAGTGAAATACAGATAAGGCCTGCACATCTCGAAGAAAAAACAGTAATTCACCTTCTTGTAACTATTGTTCTTCAAGATGTGTTGTTCATGTCCATTCCAACCAGGCGTGTGCACGCGCACATGCACGATAGCTGGAAGAGTTTCCCATAGCAGCATCCGTCAGGTCAGCCTGAGCGCCCCTTGGGAGTCGCGCCTTTATGGTGCTCAATATATAGCCCTGACAACCCGCCACCCCCTCAGTTCCTTCTTGCCGGCTACTCTGACAGAGGTGTAGGAGGGTGGGTATTGGAATGGACATGAACAACACATCTTGAAGAATAGTTACAAGAAGGTGAGTAACCATTTTTTCTTCGAGTGCTTGTTCATGTCCATTCCAATCAGGTGACTCACAAGCTCAAATTCAGGAGGTGGGGTCGGAGTCGTCCACAGATTGGAGCACCACTCTTCCAAAAGTTGCA
Source organism: Lepidochelys kempii (assembly GCF_965140285.1). Classification (NCBI taxonomy): domain Eukaryota; kingdom Metazoa; phylum Chordata; order Testudines; family Cheloniidae; genus Lepidochelys; species Lepidochelys kempii. Next base: position 73,869,424 of record NC_136388.1, read on the forward strand.
TCATCTCTGGCCTGCTGGGCGACTGCATAGTGCGTGGTGAAAGAGCGAATGGAGGACCATGTCACTGCTCTCCAGATTTCCTGGGTGGGAACCTGCGCCAGGAACGCTGTTGAAGTCTTTGCTCCCAGCCACTTGCATGTGGTTTAGGATAGAATACCAGGAAGATGTCCTGGCTGACGTGAAACTGGGAGACAACTTTCAGGAGGAAAGCTGGGTGAGGTCTCAGCTGGACCTTGTCCCTATGGAACACAGTGTAAGGGGGATCTGAAGTCAGGGCCTTGTGCTCAGACATCCTCCTGGCTGAGGTTATCACTACCAGAAATGCTACCTTGTATGAGAGATGGAGCAGGGAGCATGTCGCCAAAGGTTCATAGGGAGGTCCCATGAGTCTGGAAAGGACCAGATTGAGGTCCGAAGCGGAACAGGCTGCCGGACATGCAGGTATAGCCTGTTGAGCCCTTTAAGGAAATGGCTGACCATAGGGTAGGCAAAGACTGAGCAGCCTTCTGCACCTGGATGAAAGGCAGAGACGGTGGCCAAGTGAACACTTAATGACGACATGGACAGCCCCTGCTGCTTGAGATGGAGGAGATAGTCTAATATAAGTGGCCGAGAGGCAAGTGTCGGGGATGGATGATGCTGCATCGACCAGATTGAAAATCTCTTCCACTTAGCAAGGTAGGTAGCCCTGGTAGAGGGCTTTCTACTGCCCAGGAGGACTTGCCTAACCGAGTCTGAGCAGGAGAGCTCCACTGGGTTCAGCCACGGAGCTTCCACGCCGTGAGGTGCAGCAACTCTAGGTTTGGATGTTGGAGATGGCAGTGATCCTGAGGTAGTAATCCGGGAAGAGTGGCAAGGTAACTGGAGCTTCCACGGACATTTGCAGGAGTGATGTGTATCAGTGTTGGCGGGGCCAGGCTGGAGCTATCAGAATCACCACCGTTTCTTCCCTCCGTATCTTGAGCACCTTATGAACGAGAGGGATTGGCGGAAATGCATATAGGAGACGGCCTCCGCATGGGAAGAGGAATGCGTCCGCTGGGCTGTGATTCAGGAAGGAGTAAAACTGCTGACACTTCCTGTTGCGTTATGGACTGAACAGGTCTATCTGGGGAAAACCCCACTGATGGAAGATTGAGTCCACGATGTCTGGTCGAAGGCACCACTCGTGGCCGTGGGACGACCTGCTGAGATGGTCCGCCAATTTGTTCTGTACTCCAGAGAGCTAAGATGCTTGCAGGTGTATAGAGTGTTCTACACAGAAGTCTCACAGCATGAGGGCTTCCTGGCACAGGAGAGGAGCATGCACCCCCCTGTTTGTTGCTATAAAACATCGCCATGGTGTTGTCTATCATGACTGATGCACATCTCCCTGCTAGATGTGCTCGGAAAGTCTGGCATGCCAAAGGTACCGCTCTCAGCTCTTTGACATTGATGTGGAGAGCAAGATCCACCTGAAACCAGAAGCCTTGTGTTCTGCGGTCTCCCAAATGTGCCCCCCAGCCCAACTAAGATGCGTCTGTCACTAGTGAGAGGGATGGCTGATGAAAGGGACCCCTGCACATACTACCCGCAGGTTGAGCCACCAAAGGAGGGAGTCGAGTACCAGGCGATGCAGGGTTACAATCTTGTCCAAACTGCCCCTGACTGGCCGATACGCTGATGCCAGCCATGACTGAAGAGTCTGAGTCTGGCATGCTGTACTATATAGGTACAAGCTGCCATGTGTCCAAGAAGTTTCAGGCAGTTTCGTGTTGTGGAATTGTCTGAGACCTCAAATAATGTCACCCAGGGCTCGAAATCTCGCTTCTGGAAGGAATGTCCTGGCATGTGTCGAGTCTAGTACTGCCCCTGCAAATCCTATCCTCCGAACCAGGGACAGCTTTGACTTCCCCATGTTCAGTAGCAGGCCCAGTTCGTCGAAAGAAGCTCTTATGAAGCGACCCGCGTCTCTACTTGAGTCCTGGATCGGCCCTTGATCAGCCAGTTGTCAACCTGTACCTGTCACCTGCAGAGGAACGTGGCCATGACTGCCACGCAGTTGGTGAATACTCAAGGTGCCGCTGACAGGCTGAATGTGAGGACTGTGAACTGATAGTGGGTGTTGTTCACCACAAACCTGAGGTATTTTCTGTGGGACTGAGTTATTATGTGAAAGTATGCATCCTTCAAGTTGAGGGTGGCATACCAGTCTCCTGGATCCAATGAAGGGATGATGGAGGCCAGAGAGACCATGTGAAGCTTGAGCTTCTTCACAAATTTGTTGAGCTTTCGCCGGTCTAGTACCCGCCCTTGGCTTTCGGTATTAGGAAATACCGAGAATAGAAACCCCTGCCCTTCTGTTCCTGAGGAACCTCTTCCACTGCCCCTAATGAAAGGAGTGCACTTCCTGTATAAGGAGTTGCTTGTGAGAGGGGTCCCTGAAGAGGGACGGGGAAGTGGGGGGTGGAAGGGCTACAAATCCTCGTAGCCCCTGGACAGCACAAAGTCGCGCCTTTCATTGTACTTAGCCATAGGGGGCAATGTGGCTGCGGTCTGCCACAAAGCTTTTGTGGTGTCAGAGATGGTCTTTATAAGAGGTAGGGCAATACATGCAGGTCCAGAGGGGGCAAGAATGTCTACCATTGGATCTGTGTCCTCCACTATCTCCTCCGCCTGAATGCCCAGGCCCTGGGCAACCCCCTGCAGCAATTGCTGTAGTACCCTGCTGTCCTCCAGAGCTGGGGCCATAGCCGTACCCGCCAGTGCCTCGTCTGATGAGGATGAGGAAAAGACCCCTGTAAGGGGTGGCTGCTCCCTTCCTTCCACACCCAGCTGGTCCCGCGGCACCTAGATTTCTTGGGCTGGTGCCAACCCGCATGGTGTCGCGCCCATTGGTGGGACTGCATACACTGCCGCTGGTGCCGAAAGTCTCGTCAGTGCCGAGGCCATCATCAATGCCAGAATTGCAGTTGGTGCCAGAGCCATCGCAGTTGGTGCCAGAGCCATCGCTGGTGTTGGAGACGTCAGAACCGAAACAACTGGGGCTGGTGCGGGCTGTACTGGTGCCGGAGGTGTTGGGATGGAGGTGCCGGGTGGCAATGGGGCTACTCCTGATCCTGCTGATGCCAAGCATGCTGGAGGGGATACAAACAGGGTCGAGGCCACCAAAATCACCCTGCAATGCGACCCTTAGTTCTGACCTTGGGTTTGATGAAAAGCCCAGGGAGTCCAAAAGGGCAATTGCGCAAGGGGTTGCCATTGCATGGGCCATGGTGCCGGGTAAGGGTGCTGGTCCCGCACTGATGCGGACTGTCTGCTCCTACTCCTATGAGACTGATACGAGTCCGACTCCGACGTGTCTGAAAAAGAGGACCATGGGGAGTGGTATTTCTAGGTGCTGACCATTCGTGCCAAGGGCTTGGGGACCAGTGCGGCTGCTGGGTCTGTTCTGGTGCTGGGGAGTGGCACGCTGGGGTTGGAGATCGGCGGGGCACCATGGCGGGCTTTCCCCTTGAAGGTGCACAGGGAGCAACCGGTGCCAGCCACCTGCCCCATCTAGCAGGGGAGAACCGTGCTGTGAGATAGAGCAGTTCTTGGGCTGCCACGAATGCCTCTGGAGTCGAAGGGAGGTGCAGCTCCTGGCTTGGCCTCTCCTTAACACGTCAAACACAAAGTGTGAGGATTGCTTCTCGGCATTCACTTGCTGCAGACTTTGAAGCTCGGAGACCCCGGCATGCCCTGGCGTTGAAAGAGTGTAGTAGGGGAACCCCCCCAATCCAAAGGAAACTAAGGACTACTAACTATTTAATTAACACCGCAGAGCTAATGAAAATTATGTATATAGACTGCTAAATGCACTTGCTGAGACAAGAGCAACAGGGAAGTTCCAGCTAACCGTCATTGGCGGTAAGAAGGAACTGAGGGGTGGTGGGTCGGCGGGGCTCTATATTGAGCGCCATAAAGGCGCGACTTCAGGAGGCGCCCAGGCCGAACTGATGGATGCTGCTATGAGAAAATCTTCTGGCTACCATGCACGTGCCTGACTGGAATGGACATGAACAAGCACTCAAAGAAGAACTCCAGCTGCAATAAGGTAAGTAACTTTCCTTTCTTCTTCAAGTGCTTGTCCTTGTGTGTATTCCACTGACAAGCAGTACTCAGAGAGAACGATGGAGTGAGGTTGCAGGTGGTATGGCTGCTTGTAGAACTGCTGCCCAGATGATGTGTCAGCAGAAAAGACTTGGACCAAAGAATAATGTCTCATGACTATGTGGCTAGAACATCACGTAGCTGCCCTGCAAATATCAAGCAGGAGTACCTCTTGAAGTGATGCCACTGAAGCCCCTTGTGCCTTTGTAGTGTGTGCCCAACTGATAGAGTAGGATCCAGCTAGAGATCCACTCAGAGACCCTCTGAGAAAATGTAACTTGACCTCACACTCACTCTGCTCTGGCAACAAACAGTCTAGAGCACTTTCTGATGGGTTTCATTCTTAGCAGATAAAATGCCAATCCTCATCAAGGGAATATCATCTCCTCTCCTTGTCAGAGGGATGGGGATTTGGAAAAAACCCGTAACAGGTAAGTGAACTGACTGCTTAAATTCTGAAACTATCGTAGGAGTGAAGTTTGGGTGTAATCATTGCAAGTTTTTTCGAGTTTACCCACATTTCTGACCAAGGTGATGGTAACAAGGCAGGCAACTTTCATTGACAGGTAAGACCACATAGCTAGCAGTTAGAAAGGTTGACTTAGTGAGTACTGAAAGTAAAGGTCCTAAGTGCAGGTTTGGTTCCTTTATTGGTTGACAGGGTCTGATCAGGCCTTTCAAGAATCTGTCTCTTAAAACTGGTTGAGTAAAGATCAAATAGCCATCAATGGCAGACGATGCACTGATTGCCACCAGGTGAGCCCATAGCAAGCTAAGGGAAAACCTGTCCCCTTGAGAGTAAGAAGGTAATCTAAAAGAGCAAGAATATCCAGAGTCTCTGAAGATATATGATTTTGCTAGGCCCAGATAAAGAAAAAAATTTAATTGGCTAGGTAACATCTTCTGGTGGAGTCCTTTCTGCTATTATTAAGAATGTTCTCTGTGGCTTCAGAGCAGGAAGATTCTAGGCTTGATGTCCTTTCAAATTCAAACCGTGAGGTAAGTGCCTCGGGGTTTGGGTGCTTGACCCTGCCATTCTTCTGGGTCTAGAGATTCAGGAAGGACCAAATGCTGATTGGTGGACAGGATGACATTTGTAGGAGCCTTGGAAACCAGAATTGCCTGTGTCACCCAGGGGCAATGAGAATGGCTTGTGCGCTGTCTTGTTGAATCTTCCATAGAACCCGAGGTAATAGTGGGATGAGATGGAAGGCATAGTTCAAGCGATCTGACCAATGTAGTAGGGGAGCTTCGCTTCTGGAGTACTTTCCTTGAGCTCCCCTGAAGCATTACATGTTGCATTTCCTGTTTGTCGAGGCAAACGATGCCAAGTGGTGGGCTCCCACTGAGTGAAAATGCTGTTCAATACTGAGCTGTGTAACTCATTGTGATTGATGATGAAATGCCTGCTGCCTGTCTGCCAGCGAATTCTGGATTCCTAGAAGGTACATTGACAATAGTGTGATATCGTTCTTGATACCCCAGTTCCATAAGATGACTGCTTCTATACACAGGGGGATGGACCTCATTCCTCCTGGTTTATTTATGCAGAATACAGTTGTAACATCTCACATTATGAGTAAACAGTGAAACTGAACGAATGAAGCAGAAGCTCTGCAAGCATCTTGGATTGCCCGGAGTTCTGGAAAATTGATGTGCATTCTGGTATCTCAAAGAGTCCAACTACTCTGTGCTGTGTGACTATCCATGTGGGTTCCCCAGTCTGTCAGGGAGGCACCCATAATTATCATGTGGTCAGGTGTGTGGGATAAGAAAGGAACAGCCACACACACTGGGCCTGGATCTTTCCCCCAAGTTACTGAGGTCCTCACCCTGGTAGGGATTGTCATTATGGTGTTCATACCAGGTTTGGTCTATATATACTTTTTGGAGCCAAACGTCCAGGCAACAGGGGTGGAGTCTGGTGAACAGTGTCACATAAGCACACAGCACCATGTGCCCCAAAACAGAAAGGTAAATCCCAACTAATGCACATAACCAGGTCTAGCAGGCTGGTCATTATGGTCTGAAATCTCTCTATTGAGACATAAGATCTTGCCTTGACTGAGTCAAAAGGTTTCTTTTATAAATTCTATAGTCTGCACTGGGGTCAAGATAGACTTTTCCAAATTCACAGACTCCTAGGGATGATAGAAGCTGAAGCAGCTAAAATGTTGATATGAGGGCTTCTACATGTGTCCTGCCAATGAGAAGCCAGGCATCTAAAGACAGTGAAGAAGCTTCATCTGAACCGGGCTGCTACTACTAGAAACTTTTGTGAAGACCTTAGGTGCAGTTGCTAGACCGAATGGAAGCCTCCTGTATTGATACTGGTCATGACCCACCATAAACCTGAGGCATCTTCTGTGAGCAGGGTGAATGCCCAAGTGAAAGTACGCATCTTTCATATTAGGAGCTGTGAACCATGTGTTCTTTTCCAGGAATGGTATTGATGCCAGCATAACCATATGGAAATATTTTTAATAGAACCCTTTTCTTTAATGATGAAGAGGCACCCACTCAACATTCCCCATTGCAAGAGAGATTCTACACCTCCTGGTAGAGGATCTCCTTGTGAGAAAGGTCCCTGAATAGGGATTGGGAAGGGAAAGAAACTCGATGGCATAGCTAGAATGGATGATTTCCAGCACTCACTTGTCCACTGTTATTGCACTTCAATTGTGGGAAAGAGAGTGCTAGACAGCCAACAAAGGATATTTGAGGATTGGGTGGAGATGTCATTAACAATGCTTTGCAACTCCTGAGCATCCCATCAAAAGTATCTTTGGCAGGGGGTGAATCCAGGTTCATGTGGTTAACGTGTAAGGTGCAGGGTATTATGGCTTTTGTACCTTCTGTCCTTTATGAGACAGTTCATAGGATTGCTGATGGTAAAATAGTTGAGGTATAGGCCTGGGTTTGTAGGGATGTTGTGCTATTTCCTCTTTGGAGCTGGTGTTTATTTCCCCAGGGAGCAAGGGCTGCCCTGGAGTCCTTTAGTGAATGCAAAGACTCAGAAGTCTTTTAGTTGAAAAGGTTGGTCTTTTTAAATGGCAAGTCCTCCATTGCATTCTGCACCTCCCTGAGAAACCTTAAGTGTAACCATGTCAGTGTTGCCCTTGATACAGCGTCCATTGCATCAGCAGTAAATTGTCATGCAGTTCTGGCCCCAAACTTGCTTTCATCAATAAGGGCCTGAAATAGAACCCGCCTTGCTGAAATAATTCGCCCTTAAATCTAAGAACTTTGAATAATTCAGAAAATCATACTTAGACAAAATCACTTGATCATTATATATTTTGAACTGGAGGCTACTAGATGTTAATACCTTCCCTCACCAGCAGATCCAGATGCTTGGCTTCCTTGGGGGGGTTGGCTCTTAGATATTGCTACCTAGATCTTTCTGTGGCAGCCTTAATAACCAGGGAATGTGGTGTGGTAAATAGAAACTCCACTCCCTTAACTGGGACAAAGTAACACTCCTCAGCCCTCTGGGGTAGGGGCGCATGATCCCGGTCTATGGCATATGGCTCTTACTGGTTCTGGTGTGGCATCATTCATTGGGAGTGCTATCGGGCTGAACCCTGTGAGTTGCAAGATGTTTAGGAGCTTGCGTTGTGTATCCTGGACCTTGATAAGGGAGATTAGGAGCTTCTTCACCACCCAGCATAGCAGCTTTTGAAATTGCTTGTAATAATCTGGAGGGGATGGCAAAGCTGGGGTAACTGCTTCATTGGGAAATAAGGATAGCCTTGCCAGTATTGGTGGAACCAGTGGATCTAGCTTGTAGTCTTCTATAAGGTCTGGCTGCTCTCTTGGAAGGGAGGAGTGGAATGATTCCTTATTAGATCCCACCAACCATGGGTATCATGTATGGGGCCCACTGGTCCCAGTAGGATGGATCAAAGGTGCATCATGGAAGCCCCAAGGCATGGGGTATCACCAATCCCAAGGAGCGGTGACTGGGTAGAGGTTGGTTCCAGAAAGCTCTTGATTGCCTGTGTGGACATCTCTGTTGGAGGAGGCAATGATGATTCATTTCCTCAATGACAAAAAGGCCAGATCCACTTCAAATCAGTAGTGTCAACAGTTCTGTCGGACCAAAGCTGCAGCTAATAGACAGGATGGGAGATGGACTTATCCCATAGCCCAGCAGTTCTTGATCTTTCAACCTAGGTGGTATTGCTGCCATTGTTACTGATGGTGCAGAGTCTGGTTCCGATAAAGCCCTCTTTTTATCATGGTTCTGTGACTTAGGACATTCTAAATCTTTAGGAGCTGCGCATGGAGGCTTGTACTACCTGGACATGGTGGAATCTGTCCTCTTTGGAGTGGACTTACAGGGGGATCTGCTCTTGTGTTTCTGAGAACATTTCTTGCTCTCCTGATGAACTCTGGAGATTTGATTTCCCTTGCTCCTAAATCAGCCATGTGGTAGGAGTGCACCTCACTGACTCTGGCCAACGTACCAGGGCAGGGAGAGGGTCCCCCAGGCTGGGTCTGCCTGGCGTCTCACAGCCTTTTCTATGAGATGGTTTTTAAGCCAGAAGTCCTGCACAGGCTGGGCATGGCTAGGGAAGGAATGACAAATATTTCACCTGCTCAACATATGCACTTTCCTAAGGCAGAAAAAGCAGTGCTGGTGGCTGTCGCTGACCAAGAACGAGCGGGGAATGAAGAGACAATTTTAAAAGCCCAGTGTTCTGGGCACAATCTAATTCCCATAAAAGGAGCCAGAAGGGTTCTCTGGGGTGGGAAATCTAATTAAACATGACTTATATTATTAAAATTATTTGTATTAGCTACATTAAAGTTAAAAGTTAAATATTTACAGATTCCAATGTAGGCCATGCACCAGTAAGGAGGAACAGGAGAGGTGGCTGGTCACCTTCTGCTCTCCTCATGCGCTGCACTGAGAGTATGGGCACAGGTGTGCACCAAAGGACACTGTTTGTAAAGCCAAATGTTTTAGCTACCAACAGTGCTACTGTACAGGATTAGAGGGAGACACAAAAACTTCTAAAAATGACTTCAAATACCTTTTCTGTATATGAAAAGTCACAATGCTAAAATCCAGAATTTTACGCCCTTCCAGGGTTATTTGCAAGATGTAAGTGCTGGCTTCCACTGGGAGGGTGGAAATATTTCTTTCTATGGGGATAAGTGCTATTTCTAGCCCTAATGCCCTGTTTGGATGCCAGACTAATTTTGTGGCATTTTTAGCTACAAAAAATTGTTCCTGTATGGGACTGAATCTCTTTGTAAAGTTTTATATTGTATAAATTCAATGACACTCCAAGTTACCTGAGTAGTCCATCTTTTAGATGAGATAGCGCTGATATCTGCTGGTAGAAGAGAAGGTCAGACCAGGACAGTGGCAAGATTGCTCTGATCTTCAGTCTAGTGGGTGTCGATCTTCAATCCCGGTACAAGGGAAACCCATGCTGTGTCAATATAGTCAGTATAATTTTTAGGAACAAAAAATATAAACATTTTCAATTAACTAGATTTTAACTTAGATTAGTTTGTGAATGGTTACAAGAAGGTATTTGGTTTAAATGGGAAAGAAAAAGAAAATAGATTCCCCAGGTTCCCATCTTTTATATCTGTGAGTGCATGCCCACAGGGTACACTGAATTTGTAACAAGCCAAAGAGGAACATTTTGGTGGGAATCCCTTTAAAATATTTACAGGATACCACAACTTGAAGGCTTTTGTTTTGTTCTGAAACATCTCCACACAGGAAACTCTGATTCAATTATATATTTTTGTATATTTGATTATAGTTTACATAATTCCACTGAAAAAACATGAAGTTAGAGGGAGGAAACTCAAATAAAAAAAAAAGGGTTTAGTGTTTTAAATTGTGAACTGTTCTTATTCTTATGAAAAATTAAAATCTACTTGTGGTTTTTCCAAAATGTGTGGAAAATTATGTTTTTGCAGAATCCAAACAAGGAAACTCAAAGGAACATCAATTACTTTCCATATTTGTTGACAGTTTTAGTAAATATGTTGAATTAAATTTATTGCAAAGTCTCACTGCTAATTAGAGCTGCACAAATAACTGATCTGTTGGTTTACTAGCTGATCCAAAAAAATTAAAAAACAAATTTTCTTCAGACCAACCAAAGAAATTCCCACCCTCCCCGCTTCAATTGTTGGTGAACCAATAAAAGTTGGGAAAAAAAAAAAAACTGTTTGGGGGCTGAACAAAATGTTTTGCTTGACCCAAAATGAAATGAAACACTTAATTTCTGAGTTTTTAAAGAAAAATAAAATTGAATACTTATAAACAAAAAGAAATTTTGAATAGCAAAAATGAAAATGGTTTGATTAATTAAATGTCAAAACAAAACATTTTTATTTTTTAAGAAATTTTTTGGAGGCCTTATGGGAGGAGTTTCAACCAAAACAATTTATCACAGTCAACACAAAGGAGTGAAATGTTTTGGCTGATCTGAACCTGCATTTTTTGGCGAAAAAGTTTTAGCCAAAAAAATTTCACCCAGCTTTAGCGCTAACACTACACAATGAAAATAATTAAACTGAACAATAAAAAAGTGGTAGCCTGTTTGAAAGACACTTGTCAGTTAATTGGCTTACCGCAGTCCAGATGATTAAACTCATACAAAGCTGAAAAGAACGATGAAATTAAAATATTAGGCACACTTTCAGTGAAGGAGAACATTCCCAGAATCAGCATAAATGAGAAACAAAGACTCCAAAGAACCTTGGAGTGCAAGAGATGCATTTTATTGTATGCTCATTACGATGAGTAACACATTTAGAAATAATAATCCCACGTAACAGTGACAATCTTATTTTACAGCGTGTACATCATTTTTTACAGCCACATAAAACACTTATTTTTCTAAGAGATTTCCCAATTTAGCTTTCTGAAGTTTAGAAATATAAAAAAAATTTATTCTCAAGGAACTGATTCTCATCTGGTGCAAAAACAAAATATGAACATTATCTGAAACACAAAGCCACAATATAGCATGAAGTAAAGTTACAATTTATCATGTGAACAGCTCTGTGCAAACATGAAGCAACTAAAAGTAAAAAAGTACACATTATATGCATAACATTTTTGAACAGGTTTTTCATTAAATAGCCCTAGACCAGCTTGTTATATTAAGCGCCATTTGATTTGCAGCATGCTAACACAAAGCATTGTTTAAAGGGATGCATATTTTAAATGTATACACTGTAAACTGAAGATCCACCTCCAAACTCGAGTGGCAGCATATTTTTCTGGTTAAATACTGCATATATACTTTCTTACAGATTGAAAATGCATGTTTATAGTATGGTAGAGATTTTTAAAGAATTGATTAAAAGGTGCAATTTTATGTCTATACTGAAAATTGTATATTAGCAGGTAGGACTATAATAGCCATACCTGTTATAAACACTGCCCTAAAGAACCTCTAAGTATTTTGTATTTTAATTCAAGAAAACTATTGTGTTCTTTGAATCTTTTTTAATACTCCTTTTAGAGAAGATCTTAAAGTAGCAAGAAAAAAAAAAAGTGTTGAGACAACACTATCAGCTGCATTCATTTTTTCCTTTTAAAAAAATGACAGATTCAAAGGTATTTGTCATGTGCCATACTGAACAACATTCAACTGCAGTTTCAGATAAAAAAGGGAAATTATATACATACATATTTTTAACCCTAGCACCGGAACACCACCTTTGAGCTCATAACATAATGCAATATTTTTAACATCATATCCTGCCATAAAAGAGGTTAGCAGCTCTGAAAATAGTTTTAAAAAATTACTCACTGAACCTAGACTAATAAAGGAAACAAAAAGGTTTCCCAATGAAATTTTTTTTTTTTTTTTAAAAAAAAGGGGGGAGAAACCCCAAAATTTGACTAATTCTGGAATACACTTTCCAGGCACAATTTAAAAACATAATGACCAAGTGATTGACTTATATTCTTTTCAAAACTGCATAAGAAGTTAGAATTGGTTGCTTTGACAAAAAGTTTGTAAATAATCCCACCACAACTGAACAGTTTTCATATTGGAGACAAATGCTGTTACTGATGAAATGGATAACACAATCATCTTCGTTTTCTCTTCTATAGCTTAACAATGTATAATACTATTAAATAGAAGACATTCAGAAATCCTTCTGCAACCTTTCAGACATTCATCCATCTTTCTGCATTCTATAGTGCTCTTTAGGTTCTGATAAGCCACAATCATAGGACTATGAGATCCCTGTCAACCTTAATACTTTTAAGACTTTTAATACAAAGAATGTAAAGTTATGATTTAATATCAAGCTTTGAAACCAGGAGAAACAGTTCATGAGATTTTTTTCCCCAATTAGCATATCACAGTTTCTAAATTGCTTCCTTCTCAACATCATATATTACATTATGGCCTCTTTGTGATGCCTCATTATATGTTGATTTTTTTCTGATGGTCTACGGAATCCCTTTTTGCAGTATTCACACCTGTGTGGATAGTCTTTTGTGTGTATTGATATTACATGTCGCTTAAAGCCTGATGCATCCGTAGTGCTATATTCACAATACTGGCATTGATACACTTTTCTTCCACTGTGGGTCTTCATGTGCTTCTTAAGTTCGTTTTGCTGCCTAAATCCTCTCTTGCACCTTTTACATTTAAAAGGCAGGTCCTTGGTGTGAACTGAGAGGATATGTCCACTAAGTACAAAAGGATCTGAAGTTTTAAAGTCACAGTGCCTACACTGATGTATCTTTTTACCTTTGTGGGTTTCACTATGCTTTTTGAGCTCAGATGGACGATGGAAGCCTTTTTCACATACCTCACATTTGTGGGGAAAGTCCTTCGTGTGAACCGAAATAATGTGTCGTTTCAGGTCGCTTGAGTTGGTGCTCTTATGGTCACAATGTGGACACTGATGAGTCTTATGTCCTTGAAATAACTCTGTGTGCTGCTGAAGTTCTTTTTCATCTGTGAATGCCTGGGGACAATGCTCACATTTAAATGGTAAATCAGTCCCATGTTTGGATTTTATGTGTGTTTTTAGATTGGACTGATCAGCACATCTGAAGACACAGTGCTGACACTGGTATGGCTTTTCTCCTGTGTGGGTCCTCATATGCTTTTTAAGCTCAGATGGATGACGGAATCCTTTCCCACACTCAACACAAACATGAGGAAAGTTCTTGCTGTGAACTGCAAGCAGATGTCTATTCAGCAGTCCCTGTTCTGCAGTCTCATAGTCACAGTATTTGCACTTGTGTAGTTTAGGCTCCTTGTCCCTCAATATCAGTTTATTAGAACTCAGTGGGCTTGCCTCTCTGTATCTCCTTGTATATTCTGTAAACTCATGGGTTTTGTCAACTTTATTTATAAGTTTATGGCTTTCCAGATGGTTGTGGAAACTTACTTTTTTGTTAGTTGTAAAGTCACAATCCGTACACTGGTATTTCTTCTTAATCATATGATCTGGGTGGTTCTTCATATGCCTTTTCAGGAATCCTCTCGATTTAAATTTTTTCCCACATATGTGACAAGGGTAAACAGTTAAGGGCTGTCCGTCAGGACCTATTATAACAGCTGTTTTCAAACAAACAGAAGATGTTATGAAGAAAACTGTTAAAAGTGCTGAATTAAAAAGAACTGCTCAAGAACATTTACTTGAACTTCACACATAGAGCAAATAGTTTAGTAGCTTGAAACAACCAAATCCCAGACATCTAAAATTTTAAATACTGTTAAAAGAGTTGACTGAAGCAAGGCATAAAACCCCATTGCTACCCCAATGCACGGGCACTGGTGACACTCGTTTACTGAATGGACCACAAATTAATGGAGAGATTGCCTTGTTAATCAACCTTTCTCCCATTCCCAATTGTGTATATCTCGCCTCCCATTCATGATCACGTAATATCCCCGTGACAACTACAGGAATTGTTTATGTGGATAAGTATTAGAAAAAAATGTATTTTAGATGTCTTTTAATGCAATTTGCCAGCTGGAAATTAAGAGAGTCAGCATGATGTACCAGCCAGCAATCTGTGGACCATCAGCAAATTCTCCAGGGACAACAGTTTTAAAACAGTTGCACTACACAATTTCAGTGGTGGTAGGGGTTTTTTTTGTTGGTTTTCTTTTAACTAGTTGCAGGAAAAAGGATCTTTCCATATTAAACCAATACAATAAACAATGAAAAATATTCTACCTGTTTGCCACTGCCTGGTTTCTCCCCTCCTCCTCTTCTTGGCTTTTTGTTTAAGCGCTCTATTTGTGTTAATGCTATCACAGATTTGCAGGTACTGTGCTGCATTACCATTTTTGTTTTCTAATCGTGTATCCAAGTTATTTCCTGAATACAAAGATCAGACACCATAAAAACTATAAGCAAGTTTTTTCTTTGGGACTAGATGACTGGAATCACATGGGAGCAAGTCACTTTACATTACCTTAAAAAATAAATGTTCACTGCAGAAAGGAATGGGCAAGTTTTTTTTCAAAGGGTCAATATTTACCATAGTTATTGATAAGGCATTATAGAAGAATTTAATTCAATTTGGACTCATTCTGAACTCTGTTTCCTCCACTCCCAAACCCTTAACATTCAGCCGATTATTCCTGTTCTTTCCTTCAACCTAGCAGTCCTTTATTTCCCAGTGGGCTCATTTTCCCTTCCCTGGTTACCCAAAACTGTACTAAAAGATACTGATGTACATTTCTGAGGGCTTCTGCTGTATATAGGATTGTTCTTATTTCTACAATGTTTATGTAATTGAAATTCCTTGAAGAAATGAGTTCCAAGTGTATGGAACCCTTACACATATGCATTCTGAATAGTTTGGTAGCATTCACTGATCAGGAAAGCTGTGGATTAGGAATTTGTCAATATTCCATGAAATAAGGGAGAGTCATGAATTTCTTAATGGAAAAATCTGATATACAACTGTGTTTTTTCAAAAAATTATGAAAGCAAATGAATCTCTTGCTCTTGTATCAAATATAATTACACGTTCTCACCTGCTGCTTGACAGTCTTCATACCTTCTGGGCAGTCGTCTTTCATCTCCTATAGAACACAGTATTTTACTAATTCATAAACTGAAATTGTATTTGACAATGATTGTTTGAAACTCCTTGTGTGAGAGAATAGCTAGCAAATTTTATTTACTGCAGAGTCCTCCCCATTCTGACCGCTCTCTACAGAGATGCCAAACCAGATAATGACCATACTGTACATATACCTCTACAAATTTGCTTTCATTCTTAGGTTCTGTAAACAACACCTAGTACGAAATAACCAAGTTCCACGATTCTCTTTTGCATGAGAGCAAGTCCAAATATCTTGCTTTCCTATCAAGAACTTGGTGCATGACAAGTTTTGGACTAATTTTCTATGTCTTGATACAATGGTCATTCAGCACTTGCACGAAGAATGCTGAAGCTCTATGGGATGAAATGGGCTACATCTTAGTAGTATTCTCATTTTCTTATTCTGGACTGAAAAAGTTTTTTCTATGCTTTTGGACTCTGTGGTTCAAACACATTTTTGTCGAACAGCTAATGGGGTTAGAAGTATATCTGGCCAGGACTTTTCTGTCAGATTAATTTTCTGATGAAAATGCCCTTTTCACAACATTAAAATTTTTCCACAAAAAATCGATTTTCCATGAGGAAAATCAAAGAGATGGCTCTTCTGGCTGCTTGCCTGGAACACTCATCAATTTCATTTTCAGCCTGCAGGGAGAAAGTTAAATTAACAAGAGTCTTCCAAGCGAGTTGCTTGCAAGCAGAAAAATTTTGAATTTTTCATCCTTGCCCACAACATTTTTTTTTAAATCATTTTTAACTTTTCATCCTGATTCAGGATGGAAAAAAATTCAAAATTGCATTTTTCACAGGAAGGGATTTCCATTTTGCAGCCAACTCCAGTTAGAACTCCGTCCTTAAACAACTGACTCTCTCTTTCATGAGTCAGAGATGATCTGAGAGGATATTCCCTTAAATATGATGGATTTACAAGTTAAAACCCTACAGCATAGTAAATATATATGATATTAATAGAATATACAGAATTTGAACCATTAAAACTTCCTAGTAAAATGTTCATACTATTCAATCCCCGTCACAGAGAAAGATGAAGATCAACTTATTAAGACCTTTTAAAAAAAAAAACAACCAATACACAATTTGTTTTCCGTCAGAGGATGAAGAGTCTGATTATGCAGTATAAGGCTATGTCTACACTACCACTTATATCAGTATAACTTATGCTGCTCAGCGGTGAGAATAACCCCCCCATCTCCACGACACTGGTTACACAGACGTAAGCGCCAGTGCGAACAGCGCTATGTCTGGAGAAGAGCTTCTCCTGCCGACATAGCTATCGCCACTTCTTGGGGGTGGATTAATTATGTTGACTGGAGAGCTCTCTTCCATTCTCATAAATTGGCTACACTAGAGATCTTACAGTGGTGCAGCTGCACTGGTACAGCTGCGCCACTCTTAAGCTCTCTAGTGCAGACATGGCCTAGGACTGAGAAAGGAAGATGTCTGCATGACAAACCCTAAGCTTATTTTCTCACACTCATTCCTCTTTTCTCAGATAAAACTTGTGTGAACCTTTCACCAGCCAGCTTCATGTATTTTAAACAAATTCCTTTAGCTTACGCAAGATTCTATAATGCTCAGTAGCTGACCTCAAGATATGCAAGGGAAATTTGCATGCTAGACATCTCTGAACTAGTACCTGGAACAACTTTAACAAAACCTTACAAACTACAATGCTTTCCCTTATATAAAACCCAACACTAAGCAAGGTATTTATTATGATTAAGAAAAAACAGATATTAAAATAATTTAAGGGCTGTCTGGCAGGCTAGTGAACAAAACACTAGAGTTTGGGACTAGCATTTTTCTTCATTCCTTAGTTGCAAGAGTCTGAGGGCATTCTGGAGAAAGTATACACAGCCGCTGAAATATCACTTAGATATTTCAATGTCTGACTCTTGTAAGTTAATGACTGGCTACAAACACAGCTCTTTACAATTCTCCTTAGACAGAGCTAAGAGGTAGGAAAGTCATGCTCTACAAGACTTGGGAGCTAAGTTAGGGGAAAAATAAGAGGAGGCATTCCCACGAAAAGAAGAATCTAGGATCCTACCATAAGCAGCAGCCCAAGCAACAGGAACAAAAGTTTTATTCACAGCAGAGTCTTCAAGTTGTGTGTCGGGAAGTGATGTTGCTTCCTCTTCACCTACAATGACCTCCATATAAACTTCATCTGCTATTTCAGCACAACCTACATTTAAGGAGGAGAAGTTGTGATTCTGGAATTAATTTTACTGTATGTTCAGCCTAAATTTTCCTTTGCTTATTTTCATATTATTATTCTGCTTAGTAGGGGTACCCACTGCACAATTCTCTTCCTTCCCCAAAATACTTGTACAGGGTTATATTGTTTTATCCACATATATTGCTAGACCTGAGACAGAAAAAATAACTATCAACCAAAAGAAGCTTGTAAGTGTGTAACTGTTGATGGTTCTTTGCCACTTTGCCAGAATAAGTACTGTTCTACTTAATAAAATGTAAAAAGTGATCTAAAAGGGTCTTGACACTCTCAATAACAAAGTTGTTTAAATGAGCTAAACAAGATTTTAGCATGGTAGTTTGTTAGGCAAACTGAAAAATTAGCAAGTTGCAAAAATCAATTACTTATTGACTTAATCAACGATCACATTAAATTCAATACAAATAATCTACTGCTTGTATAGGATAGGCACAATATGTATTTTATAATAACTATAGGCTACTCTTATTTGTGGGCAAGGCAAGATATGATTTCCACTACTTTAAATCTGGGAGCAATTATTCACAAACATGAAAAAGTTCCTTTTAGAAAGTGACCAATATTATGCATACAGTTTTCATTTCTGGTATTATTTTTTAAATGTACTTTTTTTAAAAAAAAGAATTCTTACTAATATCTTCATCTTCCTGAGAAGAGTCCTTAACAGCCATGTAAACCATCTTTTCTCGCTGCATTCTGCCTACAGCTCCCTGCTCAATGACTCCAGCTACAGAATGTCCATTGTGGAAGTCACTCTCTGTGACAATTTCTGTTCCTCCTTGAAAAAGAAAAACACAGTCAATGTAAACAAGATAATCTAGAATATCATCTCATGAGAATTAAATTAGAAAAATGTTTTATCAGTATTTTTTTCTGTTTTAGACAGCCATTTAGTAAAACCCCGATTAAGTGCTTTGAAATAAATGTTTTCTTGCCATTATAAATTTCATATTTGTTACTCATTAGTGGCACATTAGACAAAACCCTCCTTTCTCACCAGTATATTGACAAAAATCAGGGCTGAATGGTTGGATAGTACTATTCGGGGGGGGTATCATAGCCATAAACCGTGTCAGTTTTTGCATGCTAGTAGTGTGTTAAATATGAACAGAAATATTATGTGTCACCCCAAAGCTTCTATTTTATGCTGTGTTTTGAATATTGTGCTGGCAAAAACCAGACTTGAGATTCTTCCTTGAGAAAGGAAGTTAAATTGGGTTGACATAACCAGCAGACCACTACGAAGATGTTATTTCACATACTGCAAAACAGTGGATTTTATTAAAGAACACAAAACTAGCATTTTCAAACTACTGAATCAACAAACAGAACGTAAGACCGTACCTATTTCCACATCATCCTCAGCTTCAGCTTTAAATATATACACTTTTATAACTTCTGAACCAAATCCATCATCTTTAGAAACATCATCGTGTGAAACCTCAGTGCTGATTTTTAAAGGTGTGCTTCCAATATGGTCTAATTTTTCTCCAACATCATCCACTGTAAAAATAAAAAAAGGACAGTGAGGTTCACGCACAAATTTTGTTAGGACTCAAGAAGTGATCTCTAGCAAGTTTTCCTCACATATTCAATATGTAAGATCCAATGGAACTACTATTGTAACAGGTTCCAGAGTAGCAGCCGTGTTAGTCTGTATCTGCAAAAAGAAAAGGGGGACTTGTGGCACCTTAGAGACTAACAAAGCTTTTGCTCAAATAAATTTGTTAGTCTCTAAGGTGCCACAACTACTCCTTTTCTTTTTACTATTATAAAAGCAGTTATACAGACAGTTCCTTTTTCTTTTATATCTTAGTCTATTTTAGTAAAGTACAGTACTCAATTTCATTATCAAAACTTAGTAAATGAAGGACAAACATGGTTGTAAAATGAATCACACAGGAAGCACCCTCATTAAGTAATTAAAAAGTACCTGATATTTATTCTATTGTAAACTATTAAGCCTAGAAGGTATAGATGGATCAAAAAGTAAAAACACAAGACATATCTAATATAATTAAAAAACAAACCCAGAACCTGCTATTTTAATTCTTCTGAGATTTTCAAAATGCTCTACTGTCGACAATATCTATTACTAGTAACTAAAAGCTGTTATTCTTATCAAATGTGTTTTAGTCTGGCTGTGAGGTTTTGGGGTCAGTTATTATCCTGGCAAGTATATTTTTGAGATTTTGTCTCTTGCTAGTTAAAAGTTGAGATAGTAATATTTGGATTAATGTCCAACTATTTGAAGTTGAGCTACCTGCCATCCTTCATGTCTATAACTGAAGGATTAAGTCACCTACTACTCAATCTACTTACTTTTATCAATACAATCAAATTCTTACATTCGAACTACTATTAAGTGGAAGAGCAGAGTTTTGATAAAGTAAATGTTAACATATATAGGGCTGATTTCATAGCAAAGGACACTGAAAAAGCCTGATCAGAAAATGCTTGCTGTTGTGTGCCCTTTGTTAATCATGTATTGACAGAACACTACCTACTCCCTTTGCACATGGGCAGCATAAGGTTAATGCAACACTGAATATCCACTGAAGCCCTCAAATGAGGAATGAATTCCACACTTTGAAATAAGCCGTAACCCATACTGGATCATTTTCCAGATTCAAAAATATGTATATTATATTAGACATACAAAAACCGTGAGAATTTCTTTAAAAAGAGATGGGTTATTTCTTTATGACTTGGCATAATCTACTCTGAAAGTCATTTTAATGATACCTACTCAACTGCAGCAGGTTTTTTTGGTGTCACTGATGAAACTTGTGAATCTCAGAAGTCTTTGAATGAGTCAGAACAATACTGGAGCTACTGAAAACAGAACTAAATAGACATAAAGCAGCTAATTGATTAACATTAAAAAATCAACAAATACTAATGTAAAGTATTACAAAATTAAATTTCTGTAATTTAATAAAGATTAAAAAAATGTGAAAGAATAGGAGACTACATAATCTTTTGCATATTTCAAGCTTTTTAAAAAAAAGATTGGCTTGTAAATGGGGAGGGAGTTTGTAAAAGACAAACTTGGATCACTGAAAGCAATTGTAAATTTCTCCTCTTCTGGATGAGCTTAAACCTTTTTCCTTTTAATTTAAAGAATTTATGGCTGATCTTGTTTTATTGAAATCAGTGGGAGCAGGATCAAGGATCAAGCCCTTATTTCTTAAACATGTCCTGAATAACTGTATTGTATAACATCCACCACCTCCCACCTAAGAGGACTGCATGATGTCCAACATAAGAAAACAAACACCAAAAATAGCAAAACTAGAAAGGA
This sequence comes from Lepidochelys kempii, assembly GCF_965140285.1. Classification (NCBI taxonomy): domain Eukaryota; kingdom Metazoa; phylum Chordata; order Testudines; family Cheloniidae; genus Lepidochelys; species Lepidochelys kempii. The sequence continues at coordinate 73,890,196 of NC_136388.1, forward strand.
ATCTACAAATACCTTTGATTAGTAAGTTTACCAGTATCAGGCTGTTAATACAAATTTTATATATGAAGCAGCTATAGCATGCACTATTAGAGCATGCTCATGTTATCAGAATGGTGTTTCCACAGATAAGACTAAATCCAACTATCCATGTGCCTTTTAAAGGAAAGGAAGGGAGAGCTAAGACAACCAAGGTTTTGTCTATTAAAGGGTGCTATCAACTTAAATATTTTGAATCTGACTATTTTCTAATATCTTGGAACGGACTAATTTTCTGCTAAAGCATCTTTAATGACCTGATCCTTTTTATTTAAAAAATCCTTTAAAAGTTACAGGATTTTCTGTTCCATTTTTGATGTCTTTCCAATTAAGTCCTCAATCTTGCAAAGATTTATACACATGCTTTGTTCTACCAAAGTGAGTAGTTCCATTCCTAAATCTTTGCGGTATTGGAAACTGACTATACAGGAGAAGAATGAAACTGACTACACAAAGTGCTGTTAAATGTACAAAATAAAAAGTATAAAAAATTTACACTAATTTAATGGGTTACTTGTAACTATAATAGGTATAAAACTGAGGTAAAGTGATTTTAAGATGATGACTTTAATCATCATCCACTTTTCTGTTTTTTAATTTACAGATTTTACACACAATCAATTTAAATACAACAAATAAACATGTTAATACTTTAAAGATTGTTCAAAAGTGGAAGCCTTCTCCTATCAGGAACAGTGGAATAATCAATTACATTACTTTTCTTCATATAGTGTATATTGATGTATATTGTATCTTATTGCTTAATATACAACTTACTTTTAACCACATCTGTTAAAAATTCTAAATCCCTGCTCTGGCAGGCAACATTATTGCAATAACTAAAATATTAGAAGTATTTCTAAACCAACAAACATCCTCAGCCTGATTCTGAGAGAGGCTAAGCACATACAACTGAAACCGAAATCAACAAGTTTGTCCTAAACTATATATACCTAGACTCTCTGAAAATTAAGCTGCTCCTCTTTTAATAAGTGGAGCTGAAATATACTCAAAATGTTTAAACTGAATATAACAAAATTTGGAGTCAACTCCTGAAATAAATCTGCAACGTAATAGATATATTTAGGAAATCTGGATGGTTTGAGGGAATGGTAATGGAATATAGTTGTTTTCACTTCTAGAATGATGAAACATATCTAGCTCACCCTCAGTAGCAATTAAAAAGTAAACTATAAGTTCTACCACTTACTTTGCTAGTCTATATGAAATAAGTTTGGTGATCTCAGTCCACTTTTCAGAGACAGTCGTATTAGAAATAAAATCATCATAGTTAGCACTAATTAGTTTTTGTCCACAGTGTTAGCAGAGAGACTGAGAACTGAAGTAATTTCTAATTCCCAGAGATTTCCTCTTTGACGATAGGCAGTGTCCAGATGCTTGCTTGAACACCACCCATACACAATACATACTGTATGGACTTCTTAAGAGGACTCCAGTTACACAGGCTGTTAATCTAGTGCCTTTAGGAATACTAAATTCACATTTTTGTAAAGTATTTGTTTTAAAACAGGAATAAAAGTTTCTACATCACACAGTAAGTCAGTAAAATAATGGTGAACAGAACACCAGTCTCCTGGCTCTGAGTTCTCCACTATAAACATAAGATAATGCTGTTTCCTCATTTATAAAAAACAACAACCAGATTGCTTTAGAAATATATGCTGTATCCTCCCAAATAAGCACAAGAAGAGGAGCATTCAGCACACTTATAACTTAAATCTTACCTTTTTTAGTTGTTTTCAGGTGTGTGATGTCCAGATTCACTGTGGATTGCCAGCTCCCAATTCATGTGATATCTCAACATGCACTATGCTGGTGATATCACACCCACCAAAGAAGTCCCATGATTTTACAATTTTGCAAAGTTTTCTAAAGTTTAATATGTTTATTTTATATACCATATGGTACAATATAGGAAATATATATTAAAATATTTTAGCAAACTATGCAACACTGTATTGTAATATACTAAAAAGGAGGTGGTGGTGGAACATTACCTTACCCCTAAAGGCCAGCTCCAGTGTTGTTCTTTGGTGGGTATGAGGTCCCCCGCATAGTGCTTACAGGGCCAACACATAGACCAGAAGCTGGCAATCCCCTGTGGGTCTGAATATCGCAAACCTGAAAAACAAAAAACAAAAAGTATGTTTTAAGTTACAAGTGTGACAATTGTCCCATTTACCCTGGTTATCTGGTGTGTACAGTATACAGATTAAAATCTCATTTTGTTTGTTTTAAATAATCTAAAAAGGTAGTTATATTTAAAACAAACTTTCTATCTTAACTTCTAAATTTCCCTTTTTTTTTTTTTTTTTTTTTTTGTGGTGACGCTAATGCAGGGATTGGCAACCTATGGCCTGTGGCCTGCCAGGGTAAGCCCCCTGGCGGGGCCAGGCCAGTTTGTTTATCTGCCGTGTCCGCAGGTTCGGCCGATCGCAGCTCCCATAGGCTGCAGTTCGCCACTCCAGGCCAATGGGGCTGTGGAAAGCGGCGCGGACCGAGTGATGTGCTGGCCGCTACTTCCCACAGCCCGCATTGGCCAGGACGGCGAACTGCGGCAAGTGGGAGCTGCGATGGCCGAACCTGCGGGCGCAGCAAGTAAACAAACGGGCCCGGCCTGCCAGGGGGCTTACCCTGGTCGGCTGCGGGCCAAAGGTTGCCGAACCCTGCGTTAACGTATCCCATTGGGTCATTTTAAGTCTCCAGAAACTGTGATTTGACATATCCAATATGCCATCGCTTGATTTGTAAGTATATTAAGAATTGAGTTTTCAACCTTATGATTTTTACCTGATATGCTCATAATGCTTCCATTAATGTAAGAAGTTAAATTCATCTGCACAAAACAAAACAGATCAATGGTGACAAACTTCTAGTGAAAACTTTGACTATTACAAAGTTTTCTGTGCATATAAACTTCTGAGCAAAAAGATCAGACTATACTTATTAGTTTCCAGGTAACATTTACCACTAAAATAAAGATTTTTCCTTATAAATTTATAGGATAGCCAGAGGAGATACAAACTTAAAATGGTGAAAACTACATTTAAGCAGTATTAACACTGTAACACAAAGCAGCAAGATAAGGTAATTTTGAACTAAAGCTCCAAGCTTTAATCCAGCTTTTTGTCCCAGAACATTGTATACTGTAGGGGGTTCCCAAACTGTGTTCCACAGAGCACTTGGCGGTGATCCATGAAGAGCTAGCAGGTCATATGAAGTAAGATCTTTGTTTCAAGATGTTACACTTCATTAAAAGACAGCTAAAAATAATATAAATACTTTTCTAAGATTATGGTTCCATATAAACAATTGCTGTTGTTGACAAAGGATGTTATGTGTTCATGAATCAGAAAAATGTCCATGCGATAATCTCTCTGTTCAGAAGTGGTCCACACTACAAAAAAGTTTGACAACCCTGGTAATATATCATGGGGAATCATAGCATACAATTATACTCCTTTAATATATGTTGCATATTTGACTATACAGTAAAACATCTATACTAATCCGAGGTTTCAAATTCTTGGCTCGCTAGACATATTTATCTGTCCCAGCATGACAGATTCAGATTCTGTGGAAAACAAGTTCTCATTTTCTTTAAGGAAACAAAAAGAACCACTATCTAGCTGTAAAAATGTACATATTATCTTCAGAAGCATAACCAATTCAGCGCCATCTTATAAAATCTGAAAAAACAGCTCCATAGGACTGATTCTGCAAGGTGATGAGAACTCTGGTCCCAATCAACCAAAACATTTAAGTATATGCTTAACTTTACGGTTAATTTTAAAGTTAGCATATACTTTGTTGCACCAGGACCGGAGTGCTCAGCACATTACAGGATCAAGCCCCATGAAAGGTGAGAACTGTCCTAGTGGTCTAAATGAGACGATGACTTTAAAGCCTAATAATGACACTTCAAAAACCAGATTTTCTTATAACTCAGGTTGCAATTGCGTTTACTCAGACCATGATGTGCCTAAAACACAGTCACAACAACTACCATCAAGTTAAAGTTATCTACCTTAGAAGGAATTCCAAAGATGACTTTACTTACAATTACAAGGATGCAGTTGGAAATATCGCAGTTACAGAACACAACTCATCATAAGTACTCTGTTAGAAAGGAGGAATTCTTTCAGTGAAAACAACTGAGCATTATAATGGTGTTCCTTTTCTCACAAAACATACACAGGAATACCACTGCTGTAGAAAGTCTGATTTGCTTTCATAATGGTTTCTTTGTGTTCTTGTTCAAAAACCCTCACTAGTTTAAGTGACATATTTAAAGTGCCCTTGCATGCAGCACATGACATTACATTAAGGACAGACTGATGAAAACTATAGCTCTGTCTCTCCCACAATTTTGGAAAAAAATCTAAACATGTTATACTCCTAAAAATGTTTTGGAAAACAGCATCACAGACATGTTTCAAAATGTAGAATGTATAAGATATATTTGAATACAGTGATTTGTATTTATCCTGAAAATTTTAATAAAAGCCGTTTATTGAAAGTAGATCTCTGAAGTTTTTACACACTTGGCATTCTCATCATTTATTGAGATGGGTTGCTACCAGCTATATAAAATGGTTATTGGACAATCAAAACCTATTCTGGCCTAGTCAAATTTCACTAGCTGTAATTCAGAAAAGCTGCAAGTTTGCACTGACAAATATTGTGTATACTAACTAACCTACATGGAAGTCCTGTGGGTGAGAGTGAAAACTGGTACCAGATATCTAATTGTCAATATCATTTAATTGTAGAAAAAAAGGATTATTTGCCTACTTTGCAGTTTTCCCACAGTTGTTCTCACTCAGCCAGCTGTACCCTAATTGCAGGTAGCTAATAATTTATGTGCACTCCCCACAGTGCAATATAGGGCAAGAAGCCAGTTTACATTTTCCGTCTCAGATCAGAGGTGTCAGTCAATAAATGCGCATATTTTTTAAGTTTAGTTCAGATCAGGCAGTGGAACATAAAGCTGGCTACTATGTTTTTGCTTTACAAACAAACCTATTGTCAGACAAATGTATAGCCTTTAACGTTTTTATGTTAACCAATATGGTCAGGGACACAACTCCATACTCTGGGTGTCCCCAAACCGCTGACTACCAGAAGATGGGACTGGATGACAGGGGAATTACCCAACTCTGTTCATTCCTCTGACACTATCAGAAGACAGGATACTGGTCTAGATGGACCATTGGTCTGATCCAGTATGGCCATTCTTATATTATGTCTTTTTTCTAGCTTGATGCTATTGATGAAACTTGAAAAATGCTATTTTCTGCACATATTTCCATAATTTGATAATTATGTTTTTTTTAATTTACTGTATCACTGCAAGGTTAAATTACAGTATATTAAAAAGATTTTTTTTTTAAAAAAAACACCCATTGTTCAGAAATTACACACTCACATGAAAAATCTAACTCTTGGCACCAAGTCATTAATTTGGCAAGAGACTGTTTTTTCAGAGAGTTCAGGTGCACAGGATAGCAAGATTTCAGTGTTAATAACTTCTCCCTACTGGACCACTTCTAGTTGAAATAATCTCCTATTCATATCTACCTTTATTTCACTTACAAGATATCATTAAGTAGTCTTCAGATGTGCTCTTGCCATCATCATCATCTTCAGTTTTTATTGTAACCGTAGAACCAGGAACAGTACTGGCTGCTTGAATCACAGTTTCTGTATCTGAATTAGTTACAAGAACTTCTTCTGAAACCATTGTGGGTGAGTCAGCTCCTGACACAGAGTCTTGCACCACATGTTCCAAATGTCCATCAGGACCCGTAACAAGGTCAGCCACAAAAACCTGATCAGGAACTCTAACAGTTTCTGTTATTAGATCAGAAGTCAAAACATGATCACTGGTATCTAAAGCTTCTTCAATAGCAACATCAGCTTCCAACACAGATTCAGGAACAATTACACCTTCTGTTACAACATCAGTTTCAGTGATGATATCTGGTCCTTGGACAACTTCAGCAGCTAAGCCATGATCAAGAGTTATCCCATCATCCGTGACAACATCAGAAACTAGTACAGCTTCAGGAACTGATACAACAATATGGTCACCATCTATATGAGCAGTGCCAGCCATTCCAGCCACTGTGAAACAATTGTGAATGAGAAAAAATGTTAACATTCACACTACGGTATCACATGGACTGTATGTAAGGAATATAACTAAGGTAAAGACTATGCATAGAAGAGGGCTCCCTTGCCTTCTAACAAATTTCATTACATTTTACATACCTCCAGATAAGAATGAACACAATCTTGTAAAAGTCTATGATTTTAAAATTAAACAAAACAAAAGCACAAAATCCCCCAAATCTTTCTTTAAAAGGAACATTAGGTCAAATCTGCCCCCCAATTTAGGTTTAATAAAACTGAGATTTAAAAGACAAAAGATCAGTAGCGGATTCTATTATATGTATTCCAAAAAAGCTAAAACATTTTTCTATTATGCTAGCAACTTGAATGCTGCATTATTTTGTTAGTGCAACAGAGCCCAACAGCAAATCTGACTAAACAGCATGAAGCTGGCTGGCTTTGCTGACACACAAGATAACAGTTTCCTTAAACATCAAAATGTGCTACTGGAACATCCTTAACACTTTAAACATCAAAAACTGGAGAGTTCAAACTGTCAAAAATATCACTTGTTTTACTTGCTTATCAAATTATGGCAGAGGTTTCAATTAGTCACTCTAGTAAATATTAACAATTTTCCTTTCTAGGAAACATAGCCAACAGGGATCTGGGCTACAAGAGAAGCCACGTTAGAAATATCCAATTATTTTAAAGCCTAAATAAAAACAATTATTTTAATCGTTATGAATAAAAGATTCAAGAACATATGCCCTTTTAAAATGAAGGTGGTAAATAATATTTTCCATTTTTATTGTAATTGTAATTAATTTGGTACATTCCAAGGACTTATGCCATTAATACTAGCTCTGCAGAATGGTTGTCCCCATACAAATAAATAAAATAATAATAATAATAATAAAAAAAACCTCTCTATTGATAGATGGCAGAGTTAGGGACCTGCAGGTCCAGGAGATAGTCATGTTTGCCCACTGTACCATTCCTCCCAAATACTGGAGGCTGGTACAGTCACTATTATCTTACTTTTGCCCTGTCTACATGAGAAAACAGTAGCAAATTAACTAAATTAGTTTAGAAACTGCTTTAGTTAAATCAATGCAACATCTTGGCTGGACATTCATCTCAATTTAGGAGCTTCTAAACATAATTAGCTAAATAGATACAATTTTCTTGCATACACAAGGCCTTTGATTTCCTCTCTATACACAGGCATGCATGCAGAGGGAATTCAGACAGCAGCTAGTGGGAAGATCATAAGAACATGGATCTAAAGGGACTCAAGCCATTATGCTCCAGGAGAGCCTAAGATTTAATGCGGAAGCCCAAGATCTGTCAGAAAATCTCTCAGATTGCTGGCCATTCATGGAGCCCAGAGGCCCTGTCTGTTCCAAAAGGAGGAGAAAGGCTAAATCCAGGCTAAATCCTGTCCTTTTACCATCCTAACATATCAAAAGGAAACAGCAATTAAAAAAAAATCGTCACATTGCCTTTTAAGATAAAGATCTTGTTGAACCACCTTCTCTGTTTAAGGATCTCAGACTGTAAGCTATTGAAAGCCTCTATTCCCATTTAATCAATGAGGATTGAGGGTACTCAGCACTACAGAGGAGGCGTTCAGCACTTTTTACAAACTGCCCCTTAGTCAACTTACTGAAGTTCTACTTCATCCAGAATTAATGCTGCAATTTTTAAAGCAGACTTTTTCCACATGATAAAAGTGGGAATTCAGATACGTATAGCTTGTTTCCTGAAGGACTGCCTCTGTATGGCATTGTGAAGACAAAATTAAATACATACTAAATATTATTATAAACCGTTAGTTAACCTTACATTTGAGCTACATTCAATGATGTAGAAAATATGTTTTATTTAAAAAGATCTCTCCCATTTTGTGCATTAGTGTTTAAAAATAAAATGTTTTACCAAAATCTTGCATAATCATAGTGTGAGGCATTTTGGACTCTTGTGTCTGCAATCCAAGACTTCCACCACCTGGATCCATAGTCAGCTAAGCTCTTTCACAAATAGCTGTAAAAACAAAATTGTAATTTATATTAAATGCATATCATATTAATGTTTGTTTAGCTCTACTGGACTAAAGTCTGATTCACTCCGTATAAATCCATGCGTGCAGACATGGAAATGTGTCCCTGAAAAACGGAAGGAAAAAAAATAGATGCTACCTTACACAATTCACTTTGTCATATTATTTTATGATCCTGTATTAGATCTCAATCCTGCACACACATCCATGAGTAGCCTGATAAAGTCAAAAAGCACTGAAGTGTGCAAAATTAAGCAACTGCAAGTATTTGCTGGACTGGGCTTAGTTACAAAAGCAAACAAGTAAAAACTTTGTGATGCACTGTTTATGTTACAACTTGTAAAAATTTACCTAGAATGTGCTACTGGAACATCCTTAACACTCAGAACTCCAGACAGACACAGAGCTTTACCTCAAGGGGTACTAACTGAGCCCAAACCTTTTGTATCTATTTTGGGAGTAGAATATAAAAATATGCTCTGAAATTCTCCCCACAACATGACTAATGACAGATCATTAAAATGTCTAAAGCACTACTGACAATAGCAACAAATTATGTGTCAAGTATTAGTTAACAACAGAAGACAGTTACCTACGTCTTATTAGACACACAAAAAGCTGTTATGAAGCAGTTTGAGTTGCTACACATACAACTTACCTACCCACAAAAATAAGGAAATCAAAGGTAAGCCACCTAACAAGCACACACATTCAACCCACAAGCATACACTTTAACGTTACAACTACAATACGCTACGGATCATGCACCAAAACCCTAACTCTGTCCCATTTTCATCCTCCTGTACATACTTTTTACCCGATTATTTCCTCCCTTCCCCAACACTAACCATGTAGACATCTGGTGTAGCAGAAGGCTGTGATGAGAGAGGGTAGTCTGGGAAAGGGTTGTGGCTGTAAAGGCAGTTAAAGGGGATGATGGAAGCTAACATCCCAGGTGGATACCTGGTTTAAGTTATCAAGGCATGGTCTGTGGCATATTGTAGTTTCAACATTATCTCAAATAAAATTAGTAAGGTGGAGCAGAGAGCTGTAGTGTAGAAGACTTTTTATGTCTTTGCTTTTGAGAGTTTTCCAGGTAGGTTGTGTGTGCTTTCCAAAAATGTTTATATATAACTTTCTTAGGGATTTTTTAAAATAAAAATCTGTCAGTAGCTGCACACTAACCCTTCTGTTGGAGGATAAAATCTGACAAATTGTAGCTCCTATGGGTTTGTTTTCATTGCTTTGTTAGCTGGAGGTATAACTCAAGTTTTGCCCCAACCCAACTTCTGTCCACAAAGAAAATCTCTAGGTGGAGTTAAGTGGTGCTTTAAGATGCAAGCTAGCTCATCCATCAGAGATGGGGGAGGGGGCTGGAGAGGGGTCGGATGAGGGGCTGAAGTTCAAATGGTGATGAAGCTGGAGCTAGTAATGCTGTGGGGATGAAGTTATAACAGCTCAATGGCTAATCCAACTACCCTGCTAATTCAATCATTCTGTGCTGCTAATCAAATCACTCTGCAGTGTGTTGTTTTGCAGTGTGGTCACTCTCACTCCAGCTTGCTAGCTCCAGTGGAGTAACTCTAGTGTACCAACTGGAGTTAACTATTTAGCTGTTGCAGGGAAGACAACAAGTTATACCATGAATAGCAGCTGAACAAGGCATTATTATTTTTATTTGAATTGCAACAGCGTCTAGCCCCAGTTGCAGACCGGATCCCATTGTGCCAGGCGCCACACAAACAGAACAAAAAGACAGACTGAAAGTTCATAGGGACAGGGACTAAGTATATGACAAGGGACACAAGATGGATACAAGCAGATGGGGGAGCACAAGACAACAATAACACAGTATAGGTCAGGGTCCCCCCAGATCCCTGCTTCAGGCCCTTGTACTGTCTTTTCTCCTGCCCTGCCCTCCCCCCACACCGGCAGACACCCAGGGGAGACTTGGAGCAAACAAACAAACAAGAAAAGTACTCTCCCTTCTTTCCTCCCTTATGGGGGAAGGGAACCTGTGGGAAATTTAAAAAAAGCAAGGGGGACCTGGAACTCAGGCAGTCTTCCTGGGTCAGCCCTTTTGGCTTAGTTTACACAGGGTCCACCTCCAGCCCTTACTCTAGGGCAGAGGTGGGCAAACTATGGCCCGCAGGCCACATCCAGCTAGCGGGACCCTCCTTCCTGGCCCCTGAGCTCCTGGGACGCTTGCCCCTCCCCCGCAGCCTCAGCGCACCGTGCCGCTGGCACAACGCTCTGGGTGGCTGGGCAGCACAGTTGCAGAGTTGCGGCCTGACCCGGTGCTCTGGGCGGCACGGCTGTAGCACCGCCAGCCACTGGTGCTCCAGGCAGTGCGGTAAGGGGTCGGGGGGCTTGGATAGAGGGCAGGTGAGTTTGGGGGTGTGGTCAAGGGTCAGGGTGGTCAGAGGGCGGGGAACAGGGGGGTTGGATGGGTCCGGGGGGATCAGGGATGGGGGGTCCGGGTGTGGTCACAGAGCAGGGGGTGGTGGATGGGGCAGGAGTCCCATGGGGGCCGTCAGGGGACAGGGGGGTTGGATGAGGCAGGAGTCCTGGGGGAGCCGTTGGGGGCAAGAGGTGGAGGGGGGGGTCGGATAGGGGGTGGGGGCCGGGCCACGCCTGGCTGTTTGGGGAGAGACAGCCTCCCCTAACCAGCCCTCCATACAGTTTTGGAAACCCGATGTGGCCCTCAGGCCAAAAAGTTTACCCGCCCCTGCTCTAGGGCGTGCTGCTTGGAGGCTGGTTCATGCAGCTTTGGGAGCAGTGAGCCTTGTTGCTGTCTCCTCACTGGGCCTGTTTGGAAGGGAAGGGTGGCTTCCTGTGGAAGGTTTTCCCTTTTAAGCTCCCACCCCCAGACAGAACAAGCTTTGCAGGTTTGCTTTGCTGGCATTGAACAGGCTCAGAGGAACTCCTTAGTCCCCTCTCTGTCAGTGTGTGGGTGTGCCCCTTCATAGTTGGCATGACAGGCAATGCTCTGAGCGCACCAACAGACAACCCATTAAGTTTTCTGTAGGCCTCATGTCAAAAGGAGTTTTAAGAAGAATTATAAAGGAGAATAATGAGTTAGTTTTGCAGATGTTTATACAGTGCTTCTCCCAAGCATGGGCAGCAGCATGGGAAAGCACAAAGGTGTCTGAAAATTTAAAAAGTGAGCTATGGAAGCTGACATCATGGGCTCGTCAGAGGTGGGAGTCAGTATTTTGATACTAAATGAAAGGTAAGTAGGGTGAGGATAGGTCACAAAAGACCATGAAAACAAAGACAAGTTTGATATAATAAAGAGGGAACAAGTAAAGTGATGCAAAGAGAGGGGTGACATGGTTGAAGTGACAGGCAAGAAAAATGATCTTTGAAGCAGCATTCTGAACAGATATCAGCGGGGCAAGATTGCATTTGCCAAGATCAGAGAAAAAGATGTTACAATAATTGAGAGAAGAGACTATGAGAATTTGGACAAGAGTTTTAGCTCTGTAGATAAACAGGAAAGGCTGTATCTTAGAGAAGGTACGCAGAAAGAATATGCAAAACTTAGACATAGCCTGGAGGTGAGTACCTAGAGAGGTCCTAGTTGAAGATACTCTTGTCCATAACCTAGGGGTTGAATGGTGGTGATGGAAGGGAGGATTAAGAGCTGTTTTAGCCGATTAGAGTTTGAGATGACAACTAGATGCATACTAAAAATTTGACAATTGTTAGGTCACTAGTGTGCTAATACCACTACCTATCATGACGACCAATTCTGTCTCATTATTTTCTTGTACTTTCCTGTCTGTTAAACTATTGGGGGAAAGGCCCATATTTATGCATCACCTACTACAATGGGATTCTGATGCATGACTACAGCTCCTAGGTGCTACAATAATATATCTAAATAACAGACATCTTCTCTGACAATGTCCACTTCAGATGCTTCAGAGGAAAGTGTAAGAACCCTTCTGTGGCCAGATCAGAGAATCTGCCTCCCACATTAGGTTTCCAATAATGAGAGACTGGTTTAGGCACTAATGCATAATCTTTAATATCTCTTCCAAAATTATAATTAATTGTAACAACTCTGGATATGATCTATACAAATGTCCAATCCCTTTTGAATATTGCTAAATTCCTAGCCTCAATGATTTCCTATGACAATTTGTTCCACAGTCTAACTATATGTTGTGTAAAGAAAGAAGCACTGGTTTTGAATTTGCCACCTTTTAATTGAATGTCCCCTTGTTCTTGTGTTATGACACAGGGAGAAAAACATTCTTGATCTACATTTTTTATTTTATATACTTTTATCATGTCCTCTCTCAATCTTCCTCCTTTCTAAGTAAATAATCCCAACCTCTTCAATCTCTATTTGTAATTTTTTCATGCCCTTGATCATTTTTCTTGCCTGTCTCTGACCCCCCTCAGTTCTACAGTATCTTTTTGAGCTGGGATGACCAGTACTGCAAAGTATTCCAGACGAGATTGCACCACTGATTTATAGAAAAGGCGTTATATTTTCTGTATTATTCCCTATCCCATTCCTAAGGCATCTTTGTTGCTTTATTGACCACCACTGCACATTGAGGAACTCGTCACTGAACTGTCTATAACGACACCCAGATTCCTCTTTTGAGCTGATTCAGTTAATTTAGAATCCTGTACGCTGAACAAGTAGTTTAAATTTGCACATTTACCTAGCTTGTTTTAGGTCTCTGAAATTCCTCACCATCTTCTCTGATTAACCTAAATAAGTTGGTGTTGTCTACAAATTTTCTGTCTCACTGCTCAACACTACACACTTTTAAATGTATAGCTTTATTTGATAGCCTCCAATCCTCTGAAACAATGCTGTTTTTAATGAGAGAATTCATATTTTTGTTAGTGGCTCAGCTACTTAATGCTTAAAATTCTGCCGATCATTTGGGTATGGTGATTTGCTGCTTTTTAAATTATCAATTTCCTCCAGACATCTCCTTCTCCCAACATCTCAATCTCCAATAGCACCTCACCTTTATTCTCAGCAAAGAACAAGTCTGGGGTAGGTATCTTCCCAACATTCCTGGTACTGAAGACAGATGCAGAGAAATAATTTACAAAAAGAAAAGGGAGTACTTCTTTTTGCGAATACAGACTAACACGGCTGTTACTCTGAAAGAAATAATTTAGCTTCTCAGGGAAGTCTTCATCTTCTTTAATTGCTTCTTTTAGCTCCTGGTGATCCAGCAGACCCATCAATTTTTTTGCAGGCTTTGCCTCCAATGTACTTTAAGAATCTCTTTGTCTGTTCTTAGAAATCCATTTCAGCCCTTCCATTTTCCCATTTATTGCCTGCTGTAATTTGTGTCCTTTCTATTGGTTATTCCTATATTCGCTAGGGTCAGATTTCCAAATTTTGAAGGATTGTGTTTGGTTCAAATAGACTCTCAAATTGTTTCATGTAGCTATATTGCAGGGGTGGCCAAACTTACTGACTCTCCGAGCTGCTACAACAATCTTCAGAAGTTTGAGAGCCAGGTCGTACCTGCAGCCTTGTGGGAGGCGCCTGCTGGGACTTGGGGCTTCAGCCTCATGGGAGGCACCTGCCGGGGTTTGGGACTTCTGGATCTCAAAAAAATATTACCCAATCTTAAATTTGGACTTTATTTGGAAAACATTTTTAAATTTAATTGTTTAAGTTCAAAAAGATGATGGCAACTACAATCCCCTGCTGATGCAATTGATTCAACTCTGAGATATTTCAGCCATCCACCATGTACAGTGGATTTTTAGACAGGTCAGGGCACAAAGCAATAATCATAAGCTGCCTATATTCATTTCCAATCCCCACGTCCTCTCTCTCATTCACTATCAACGCTCACTTCTAATCTACCCATGATGCCAGCCTCCACTGCCCCTTATTACATTTTCAAACAACCTCCCTGTGCTTTCTCTGTTGCTGCCATATACATGAGAGATGTTCACCATTAACATCCACAAAGCTACCTCATTATTCACCTTCAAGTCCCTTCTCAAATCTCCTTTGCTATAAAGTCTACAAAAAACTTGAGAATTGTTTTAGTGTGTTGAGACTAAAACCTATCAGTGCTGACTCCTTCTACTCTGTCTGTCGATTTGTCTTATATTTAGACTGTAAACTCCTTGGGGTGGGGATAGTCTTTTTGTTCGGTCTGTACAGCACCTAGCACAACAGGGTCCTGATCTATGACTAGGGCTCCTAGATACTATAGTAATACAAATAATAAATAATTTGGCTAGCACCCATTTGGAACATATTACAGAAACTGAGCAGATGTAGTCCAAGTTAGGAACATTTTAAGGATATCAAGACAGGCTAATCTGTGGGCATGGATAGCTGAAATCTTATGACTAAAGTTTCTCTTACTTTTTGAGGATCTCATTTGAAGCTTTGCAAAAATCAGAAGTGCTACGCTGTCATTCCTGAAATTTGTACTTGGGCCAATGACAATACTGATCCTGCTTAGCAATCTGATTCCACAGCATTTTGTGTGCACCACAACTTCAGTATTAGACTAGGTACTTTTTTGCCCACAATGCCATTAATTATACCTTTTAATAGGCAGCTAGAGTCAGACAGCTGCACCTAAGGGAAAAGGAGCTCCCCAGCCAAGACCTCCTGGATCCAGATACTAAGGGGAAATGCAATGGGGCAGTAGACTTCTAGCATACTCCTCTAGTGCCATACTGAACAACTTCCTCCAGAACTGCAGTACCATGGGCAGGACAACTGTCGTAGTGAGGGGCCCCAATACTACCTCTCTAGACACAGAAACTACCTTCACAACCCTGTGTTGCCCATATACTCCACCCTTTCTGAACTTTTGCTGATGGAAGCATTTGGCTGTAAGGGACTTTGTTGGAGAGCAGGAGGCTTCAGAAGCTCAGTGACTTCACTACTGTCCATTATAGGTGTTTGTTTTAAAAGTAATCATCTAACTCGAGGATAGGTGGTAACCCCTTCTCAAGGATCAGGAGTTATCTCCTAATTACAAAGTTCAGTAACAGCTGAGTTATAAATATACAAATAATCACAGGCAAAAGTCTTAAAAACAACTATAATCAGAAGCTATCAAGTTGTGCAGTACTAAAGAGGGGTTACTTACCAGTAACTTGGGGTATGTCTACACTGCCCACATTACAGCGTGGCCGTGGCAGCACTGTGACGTGGGCAGTGTAGTCATGCTTTATCACCGGGGAGAGCTCTCCCGGCAATAAAAAATAAACATCCCTCATTCGGGGTGGTAGCTTTTATGATAAAGTGCTGTCAATACTGGCAGTTTTCTGCGCTAAAACTTTTGTTGCTCAGGGGGGTGTTTTTTCACACTCCTGAATGACTAAAGTTTTAGCGCTGAAAGTGGCAGTGTAGACACAGCCTTGTTCTTCGTGAGTGTTGCCCTGCATATTCCCAGATATGAGGCTGGCCCCTTCTGGTGTTGAGCTGCTAAATCTTCTAGAGAACAGTGCCTGTTGAAATCACTTAGCCCTCCTTCTCCCCTTCCTTAAGTTTTAATAATATAGAAGGGGTCAGTGGCTCGAACTGCCCATCAGTTTTTCCCTAATTTCAGAATTCTTGACCAGAGACTCCAAAGAGGTTCAGAAGATGGGTGAGGAGTGTGAATATGTAGCAGCAACACACTTGAAGAACAGCTACTAGTAAGTAACTTTTCTTTTTTTTCTTCTAGTGGCCCCAAGTACAGTACTACCTGTTAGAGACTAGAGCAGTACAACTGCTAGGAAGGTTGGTGGAGGAGTTCTAGATGAACAAGGACTGCAAAAACTACAAAAGCAAGCATGAGTTCTAGATGGAAAGTTAAGAGAGACCTAGAAGCAAGTGCAATTTCACTCCCCCAAGGACAATTTTTTTGTTCAAGCAACAGCTTTACAAATTCCATGAAAGAGACAGGGATGCTACCTCTGGATTAGCTGAATACCTTTTGATAGTTCCAAATGACTGAAGACCAGATGAGTCATAACAAGGATGTAGGAAAGACTTGTGGAAACACAAGCATAATAGAGGCCTGATAAAATCGAAACAGAGATGACCTGAGATTGAAAGTGGGGAGTATGACACTGACCAAATCACATTTCCTATATGGGCTACCGTTTATATAGAGAATTAGTTATTTGGCCTGTATCTCACTAAGATATCTATGGCTAAGATGAATGCCCTATTCACAGATGATACTCTGCAAATAGCAGATGAGAGGTCCCAAGAGTTTTGTGATACAAGACTTGACCCCAAAAGAAAAGAGATACATGCACCTGAGGAAAACCCCTCAGTGCAGCCATCAAGCTATCAGTATGTGGAACAACCCATCCATAAACTAGGTTATCTTAAGGCAAATGAAGACTGCTGCCAGAGCTTGTGAGGGTAGAAGCTGAAATCAAAACCCATGCAGCCTGGTGAAATTCAAAATGCAGTTTTTAATGTTCAAGTTGTAACACAGAGCAACATTAAAGAAAAGTTTGTTTGGTTAAAAAAAGCTTCTACTTTTCATTAAGATCCATTAGACTTCTAAAGAACACTCTTATCAAGCATCTCAGCAATCTAGAAGTCGGGCTGTCAAAGTGAGAAGATTCAGGCTCAGAGGGACATTCTTACTCTAACCTGAACACACAAGACCCAGTAAACTGGAAAGTGATGCTAGCATGAGACCTAAGTAGTTTGAAGATAAAACTGCAAAGACCTGGTTACAACTACTGTCAACATCTTGGCTCCATCCCGACTGCCCTGCAGAGAGAGATATCTCACGCCAACAAAATAAGGGAACACGTAGGAATTCCCCATTCCAGTTCAAGATAGGGCAGTCTGCCAATGACACTGGGTCCTGTTTTGATTCAGGATCAACACTGGACATAAGGAGCATTCTCTAATAAACAGTCCTAGTTGGAACTTTCTTCCCTTGCTTAACACGTAAGGCCAGACTAAGACCTAAGAAAGACATTTGTACTGTTATACAAAACCTCTTTTCCATGAACCTGCTTGGACACTTTCTCTGGCAGATAAGTCTTTGGCCTTGATTAAAGTTTTTCAAGCTACACAAATGGCTCTCACCCCTAGAGCCCTGATGGGGAGATTTCATTTCTCACAGAATCCACAAACCTTGGAAAGTCTGGAAAATAAGGTGAACATTAGAATCCACATTTTGAAATATTACCATAGATAGTAAGAAAAGTGAGGTGGGAATTCTCTGATGGGCACGTTGTTACTTTGCCATTCTGCATCTTGTATGAACGGAGACATAAGTGGCTGAGGTGTAAGAACTGTCAAGAAAGAGTAGTATCTGTAATTAGTCTTATGGAGGCCACAAACAGTGTGGATAGTTATCATCCAGTTACGCTTTTAAGGAACTTGTTGTACAGGGTTCTATTATTTTTTTTACTTTAAAATGTATGTAACACGTCTAGAGTTTGCCCTGTAAAAAGAGGCAATATAAAAACCAAGTGGTTTATTCAAATAAACAGCGCTGGATCTTTGGCATCAAACTATAACAGAAATGTAGGACTGGAAAGGGCCTCGACAAGTCGGCTAGTCCAGTCCCCTGCACTGAAGCAGGACTAAGTATTATCTAGACCATTCCTGACTGCTGTTTGTCTAATCTGTTCTTAAAAACCTCCTATAACGGAGATTTCACAACCTCCCCGAGGTAATCTGTCCCAGTGCTCAACTACCATTACAGTTAGGAAGTTCTTCCTAAGGTCCAACCTAAATCACCCTTGCTGAAATTTAAGCCTGTTACTTCTTGTCCTGTCTTCAGTTTAAGGAGAACGATTTATCATCTTCCTCTTTATAACAACCTTTTACATATTTGAATATGCAGGACATCATCACGTCCCCCTTCAGTCTTATCTGCTCCAGACTAAACAAACCCACTTTTCCCAATCTTTTCTCATATATCATGTTTTCTAGACCTTTAATCATTTTTGTTGCTCTTCTCTGGACTTTCTCCAATTTGTCCATACCTTTCCCAAAGTGTGGTGGCCAGAACTGGACACAGGACTCCAGTTGAGGCCTTATCAGTGCTAAGTAGCAAGGAAGAATTATTTCTTGTGTCTTATTTACAACACTCCCGCCAATACAGAATGAGATTTGCTTTTTTTGCGACAGTATTACTTTGTTGACCCATATTTAGGTTTGTGATCCACTATAAACCCCAGATCCTTTTCTGCAGTATTCCTTCCCAGGCAGAACCAGTGCTAGGCATAAGCAGACTAAGCAATTGCTTAGGGCCCTAAGCAGCTCAAGGGGGTCCCCTATTCACTTTTTATTATGTTTTTTGGGGGAGTATTCCTGTTTAGGACACCCAATGGGTTAGCACCACCTCTGTTTCCAGGCAGTTATTTCCCATTTTTATTTGTGCAACTGATTCTTCCTTCCTAAGTGTAGTACTTTGCCTCTGTCCTTATTGAATTTCATATTCATTTCAGACCATTTATCCAGTTTGTCAAGACCATTTTGAATTCTAATCCTCTCCTCCAAAACGCAACCCTCTCCCAGCTTAGTGTCATCTGCAAACTTTATAAGCATACTCCCTATGGCATTATCCAAGTTATTTATGAAGACACTGAACAGAATTGGATCCAGAACATATCTCTGCAGGACACTTGATATGCCCTTCCAGTTTGATTGTGAACAATTAATAACTACTATCTGAGTTTTCCAGAGCACCTTTTCCAACCAGTTTTGCACCCACTTCACAGTAGATTCATTTAGACAATTTTTCTCTAGTTTGTTTATGAGAAGGTAATGTGAGATGGTAACGCTTTTGATACTATGGGTATGTCTACACTGGAAACTTCAAAGCGCTGCTGCGGGAACGCTCCCACAGCAGCACTTTGAAGTGTGAGAGAGGTCTTCCAGCGCTCCTGGTAATCCACCTCTACAAGAGGATTGGCTCCCAGTGTTTAGAGCCTGTCTACACTAGCGCTTTAAAGCACTTGGACTTGCTGTGCTCAGGGGGGTGATTTTTCACACCCCTGAGCCAGCAAGTTAGAGCGCTATAAAATGTAAGTGTAGACATACCCTACATTTGAGTTACGTTACATCTACAGCTTCCCCCCATCCACAAGGCTTGTTACCCTGCCAAAGAAGGATATTAGGTCAGTTTGACATAATTTGTTCTTGATAAACCCATGTTGACTGACACTTATCACCTTATTATCTTCTATGTGCTTACAAATTGATGGATTACTTGCTCCATTATCTCTTCAGGTACCAAAGTTAAGCTGACGGGTCTATAATTCCCTGGGTTGTCCTTCTTCCTCTTTTTACAGGCAGGTACTATATTTGCCCTTTTGCAGTCCTCTAGGATCTCCTTTATCCTCCATGAGTTCTCAAACATAATCGCTAATGGCTCAGAGATCTCTTCAGCCAGTTCCTTAAGTATTCTAGGATGTATTTCATCACACCCTATGTTGACTTATACTGATCTAAGCATCTTATTGCCACTTGGGTTAAGTACAGAACCACTTAAATTGATGGTTCATCAAGGAGATTGGACCATTGTCCTGCTTATTCTTTGCACTGAACCATTTCAAGCAAGTGGCTCATCAGAGTATATTGTGCTGGATGCTCAGCACCAGACTTTGTTGACACAGATTAAACCAGGAACTTAACATCACTTACATTGGTACTGGACTACTTCAAGCAAGTGGTTCACTAGTCAATGGTGTAGACACCTGGGTATTGGACTCAGGGCACGGCTACACTTGGAGATGTAGAGCGCTTTGAGTTAAACCAGCAGTAGGGAAAGCGCTGCAATCTGTCCACACTGACAGCTACAAGCGCACTGGTGTGGCCACAGAGAGCAGTGCATTGTGGTAGCTATCCCAGCATGCAAGTGGCTTCAACATGCTTTTCAAATGGGTGGGTGGGTGGGTGGGTGGAATGTGACAGGGAGTGTGTTGTGTGTATATGGCGGGGGGGGGAAAGAGAGTGGGTTGGGGGGGCTGAGAACATGTCAGCATGCTGTTTTGTAAGTTCAGACAGCCGCCGGACCCCTCCCCCCTTCTCTCTCTCTCTCACGTACAGCATTCCACAGTAATGGTTGCTTTGTCTTGGGGCAGATAAGCATGCCGGCTGTCAGAAATGGAGCTTTCAAAGGCATATCCGCATTCCTGCGGCGATTCCAAAACAATGAGAAGAGTGGCCACTTGACTTAAGGGGATTATGGGACGCTTCCGGAGGCTGATCAGAGTGCAGTAATGCAACACCTTGTTCACACTGATGCCAGGGCATTTTAGCCAAGGCGCAACAAGTGTTAATCTACTCGACGACGTGGAGTACCAGGAGCGCTCTAGCCGTGGAGTCAGAGCGCTCTACGTGCCCTGCCAGTGTGGACAGGGAGTGAGCTAGGGCTCCCGGGGCTGGTTTAATGCACTCTAACTCGCAAGTGTAGCCAAGCCCTCAAATGACTCAGACTATTGTGGAAACACTAATGGTACAATGGGCACTGAACCTCTTCATCAAGTGGTTCACTAGAGACCACATTACCAGATCAAAGAAAATGGACTCAGTCAACCTGGACAGATCAGGGGACCTTAATGCAATTTAGAGTGGGCATTAAGCCACTTCTGGTTCACTAGAGCTGACTGTGATGGAACCGTGGCACCAGATTAGGTTGACTTGGAGGGATCCAGGGACTCAGTCCTATGTCAAAAATGCCAGGACCTCAGCACTAAATTGGGTTAACATGGAAAATCCAGAGACCTTGGTGTCAGATTAAGTAAACCCAGAAAGATCCATGGGCAGCAGTGCTGTGTCTACTGTGGTAGACCGTTGGCACTAAGCTCTATAAGCCAATTAAAACTGGGGAACTGCATATAGCCCAAGCTGGGCACTGAGCCACGTAGGCTAGCAGACCTCCAAAATCAAATCTGGACTTACATTTGCCAGACTTATTTGACCAGATGTGAGGAGACTCCCCTTCAGCTGGGTAACACAGCTCTGCTGCTCAAAGCAGGTCCAGATACTTATACCCAGATGGTAACATGTATTTTCTGTTCTTTTAAATACAGAAATCTGAACTAACTGGCAAACTAACCAAACCAAAAATAGTATGAAAGGGCCGAAGAAAAAGAATGTCAAGAAGTCTTGAGAACACCACATGCAATCCGAGTTTACTGCACTTTCAGTGGTTAAGAAGGAACTGAGGGCATGGCTACACTTGCAGATGTAGAGCGCTGTGAGTTAAACCCGCCTTCGTAGAGAACAGTACGGAAAGTGCTGTAGTCTGTCCACACTAACAGCTGCAAGCGCACTGGCGTGGCCACATTTGCGGCACTTGCAAGGGCATTGGGAGCAGTGCATTATGGGCATCCATCCCACAAAACACCTCCGCCTATTCTGGTGCTGTGGCTTGTGGGAAGGGGGTGGGGAGTGCGGGGCATTCTGAGTCCTTTCCCAACGCCCCGTGATGCATCGGTTCGCATCCCAGCATTCCCTTTGGTTCCATCCACATTTGGTGCCATCTTTCAACATTTTTTGTACTGTGCGCTCTGTCTTCCCTTTTGGTCCGCAGGAATGGAGCCTGGCCTGCTGAGGAGTATGCTGACTAGTCTCGCCAGCAAGTCACTATTGGCAGTCAAGTTATTCCTTATGATCCAAAGTGACAGGGAGAGCTCCGATGATAATATCAACTAGAGTAACGCATATGACGCTTGCTTGCGGCATTCACGGACATGCTCACCACCGTGGAACACCACTTTTAGGCTCTGGAAACAAGCACTGAGTGGTGGGATCACACAATCATGCAAGTCTGGGATGACGAGCAGTGGCTGCAGAACTTTCGGATGAGAAAAGCTACTTTCATGGGACTGTGTGAGGAGCTCACCCCTACCCTGCGGCGCAAGGACACGAGATTGAGAGCTGCCCTGATGGTGGAAAAGCGGGTGGCTATTGCAATTTGGAAGCTGGCAACTCCAGACAGCTACCGATCGGTCGCTAACCAGTTTGGCATGAGGAAGTCAACTGTTGGAATCGTGTTGATGCAACTTTGCAAGGCTATTAATCGCATCCTGCTCAGAAGAACCGTGACTCTGGGTAACGTGCATGACATTGTGGCAGGCTTTGCACAAATGGGTTTCCCTAACTGTGGAGGGGGGATAGATAGCTTGCATATTCCAATTCTGGCACCAGCCCACTTAGTCTCCGAGTACGTTAATCAGAAGGGGTATTTCTTGATGGTTCTCCAGGCGCTTGTGGATCACCATGGGCGTTCCACTGACATTAACACAGACTGGCCCGGAAAGGTACATAACGCACGCATCTTTCGGAATGCGGGCCTGTTGAGGAAGCTGCAAGCTGGGAATTTTTTCCCAGACCAGAAGATCACCATAGGGGAAGTCGAAATGCCCATTGTGATCCTTGGAGACCCCGCTTACCCTTTAATGCTGTGGCTCATGAAACCCTACACAGGAAGCCTTGACAGCAGCAAGGAGGGTTCAACAACAGGCTGAGCTGGTGCAGAATGACTGTGGTGTGCTTTTGGCCATTTAACGGGCCGCTGGCGCTCTCTGTATGGAAAGCTGGACCTGGCCGATGACATCATCCCCGCGGTTATAGCTGCATGCTGTACCCTCCATAATGTTTGTAAAGGGAAGGGTGAAAGATTCACTCAGGCATGGAACTCAGAGGTTCAACACCTGGAGGCTGAATTTGAACAGCCAGAGAGCAGGGCTATTAGAGGGGCCCAGCATGGGGCTGCAAGGATTAGGGATGCCTGGAGGGAGCAATTTGAGGCTGAAAGCCACCAGTAATGTCTGGTGCCCTGCACGGGAGTGAAGTGCAGTGGTTCCAATATTAGTAGGAATCTGTGTTTGCTACGCTGACTTGCAGTGCCCGTTTCTTTCCTGGGCTAAGGTATCTTTTACTTTATGCAATAATAAAGAATGTTTTCAAAGCCAAAAAATCCATTTATTGAAAAGAAAATCCATTTATTGAAAAGAGACACAACTGCTTGGGAAACAGAAAAGGCAAAGGGGTGTGGAACGGTACAATCACAGATTTGCGTATGTCCTGTCTGGAATGCTGTGCAATGAGTGCTGCACTTCAGGATGGCTATACTGCATGGTGATGGGGGTTGAGCGCAGTGGGTAAGGGTCGTAGTTTTCAGGGCTTGGTGGTGAAGCTACAGGTGTTGGAGGCAGCTGGTGGCAGTAAGAACCCGGATGTTGGGGAAAGTGGGTTGGAAGTGACATGGGGGCACAAGGGAAAGAATTTTGGGACAACGGCTGCAGGGGGGGGGCGGGCGCAGTAGTGCTCCGCCTGCTTTGCTACAAGTGCCTGTATCGACTCCGCTTGGAGCTCCGTGATGCTTAGCAGCCGCTCCATGATGCTTAGCAGCTGCTCCGTTCTTTGGTGCCGGCGAGCTGCATTCTGCTGGCGGACCCTCCTTTCACTCTCCTGCCACTCCTGCACTTTTTGATTTTCATTACTTGAATGCTGCATTACTTCATACAACATGTCTTCCTTGCTTCTACGTTGCCTCTTTCTGATTCTTTAGAGTCTTTCAGACGGTGATAACACAGACAGCCGAGAACTCCTGGCTTGAGAAAAGCTCCTGGCTGCATGCATCTAGGGATTCCAGGGTGTCTTCCTCTGCCTCAGCACTCTTGCTCCCGCTTTGTTACTCCTCCTGCCTTGTTGCACTGGGCTCTGAAGTGTCCATGGTGGTCCCCAGAGTGGAGGTTGGGTCACCCGCAAGTATCGCATCCCGCTCTTTGGAGAAATGGCAGGTCGTGGGGGCAGCACCGGAGCGGCGGTTTGCCTTGCGGGCTTTGTGGTAGGCATTCCGCAGCTCCTTCACTTTAATCCTGCACTGCAGTGCGTCCTGGTTGTGGCCCCTTTCCATCATGTCCCTGGATATCTGCCTGAAGGGATCGTAATTCCTACAGCTGGAGCGCAGCTGGGACTGGACAACTTCCTCCGCACAAACACTGATGAGGTCCAGCAACTCGCCATTGCTCTATACTGGGGCTCGCCTGGCGCGGAGGCATGGTCACCTGGAAAGATTTGCTGACAGCACTCCACGCCTGGCTGAGCAAACAGGAAGGGATTTTTCAAAATTCCCAGACAATTTAAAGGGCGGGTCTGATGGTTGGTCACCTGAGGGCAGGGCAGTAGAGTTCAAAGTGATGACCAGAGTGCCTAGCACAGGCATTGTGGGACACTTCTGGAGGCCAATCAGAGTGCACTATAGGACCAGGGCATCCACACTGGTGCAGTGGCGCTCCAGCAGGGGCGCAGCAAACATTATTCCACTCGCTGAGGTGGAGTACCAGCAGCGCTGTAGCTGCAGAGTCAGAGTGCTCTACGTGCCTTGCCAGTGTGGATGGGTAGTGAGCTAGTGCGCCCGGGGCTCCTTTATAGCACTGTAACTCACAAGTGTAGCCAAGGTCTGAGGGGTGACTAAGGCCCATACTGGTGAAGAGTGAGGGAGGAATAAGTGGCCCCATAGAGAGTGTTTACCAGAAGATTCTGCAGCTCAACCCCAGGAGGCACCAATCCCACACGAGGCCAATTGAATATAATCATATCACTTGAACAATGTCACCCATATCCTCTCTCCCTTATCACTCCTACTGTTTGTTCAAATCAACTTGTTGCATGTGGTCTTAAATTTAGATTATAAGGTCTCAGACGCACAGACATTCTTGATTCTGTTTGTACAACTTCTAGCACACGGGATGCCAATCCTGACTGGGAACTTTAGGTGTATAATAGAAATAATATTTTGATAGGCCCACAATCAGTGCTTGAATTTTGGGGGAATTTTAGAGGGGCTCTTAATGAAAGACGGGAACTATTTTTAGAAGAAAGGCTCAAGTTCCTGTAGCAAAGAATAATGGCCTTTGAGAATTTGCTCTGATCCTACCTTGGATTTCTTGCTCATTAGAATGGATACCATCATTTTTTATTTAAATTGTGGAACAAAACATCTACAATCTCAGCAGAAGCTACCCACACACACACACACACACACACACACACAAAAAGAAATGCTACCCTCAAGTTACAACCTACCCATATCCCCCCAAAAGCGACAGTCAACTCCCCCAGGATTAAAGGCTTTCCCCCAAATATATTCAGAAAAGGGGTGGGTCTCTCAAGTCAAAGAAGGGTATTTTTATCATGCCCAAAGCTTGCTAAACTTTATGTAGGAAAAACAAGGTCCCTGACAGAAGAGCTTCCCATCTAAATTGACAGAGACACAGATGAAGGCTCGGGGAGAGGGATGCAGCCAAGGGAATGATCAGGGACACTCGTTCCCAGCTTGTTTAACTCCACTTTCAATGAATGTGTTTTGGGTTTTTTATTTACAAATAGTAAAGTTGTGTGCCACTATTGACAAAATAGCAAAAAGTTGTGTGCCAGTATTGACATTTGAACTGATGCCCCCTCCCACCTGTAGCTTTTGGGCTGTTTTGTCTTTTGAGGAGGGGGTATAACACTTCTCTTTTGCTTTTATTTATTTTTGTATTCATGTCACACACCTTCCCCCAGCCTAGAAAAAGGTGTGCATGTTTGCGAAGGGGTGTATTGCAGAGGATCCCTCCTAAACACTCCAATGCCTAGTAAGGACAAGGAAGGAAGGTATTTCTAGAAGTCTCCCCCCACTTCCCTGACCAGAAGTGAGGGGGAATATTCCAGGGGTCTCCCCATACATCCCCCCTTCCAAGACGAGAGATGAGGGGGGATACTCAAGGGGCTCAACATACTTCCCATCAACACCCATCACCATGAGCTCTCCTGAGGCTGGGGGAGAATTTCCATAGCTTCCCCAAATGACCACTCCAGTGAAAAGGGGCCTCCTGATAGGGAACACACACATTTACCTCCTTTTGGAATCCCCTCCACCCCACAGGCAGCAGGCCATGCCTCCCATCCCATTCCCTGTGCAGAGGGAGAAGGGGAGGGAGGGGGTGGGGAGAGAACAATAGTGCCTGGACCAGTTACCTCAGGAATCAGGAGTTGAAGCCGCTTGTTTCAGCTTCAATCCTTCCCACCCTCACCCCCTACCAATCACAGATGAGAGGAAAGAACACCCTGCAGCAATGGTGCCAATTCAGATTTGCCCCCTCTCTTACCCACACACTGCATGAGCCAGTGACACCAGAAGTTGAGCTCTTGGCAGACTCACCTGCAGTCCACCATACAGAAACAGACTCCGGTGCGCCAGGCTGCAACACCATTTGGCCTGGCCACCCCTTCATCTAGCAGGAGGGGCAGCTGGGCCAAATTTGAGTGGTACTGTGACCCCATGTGCCCAATCTCAACACCACTGACAAAAACTTGGCCAGGCCGCCCCTCCATCTGTTCAAAGGTGCAGATGGGTCAAATTTCAGTGGCATTGCAAGCACACAACTGGAGTGATGCTTCAGACCACTCTGGAATCAGCTGTACTGATTCAGTTTAAAAGTGATCTGGCCACACATTCCCTCCCATTGAACTCTGAGCAAGAGCAAAAGCCTTGGGTGTGAGGGGGAATTCAATGTCCTCAGCCTCCCCTCACTGGCGGCAGTGTAGCTTTATCCTGGATTTCAAGTGTCAGGGTGGTTCTTCAGCAACACTAGACCCAGGTGAGAAATAAGGGGGCCAAAACACAGCACCCTGATGCCTTATAAACACAACTAAGACTAAGGCAGGCCCTAAAATTAGTAAGTTATTATCTAACTAAAAAAAACATATGGAATCTTACACCTCCCAGTTTTTGACTGAAAAAAAATTGTCAAATTAAGTTACAGCCATACAATCTATTTTTATGACAGACGCTACAGTATATACTTGCTATAACTAAATCAGATTTAATTCTAGACTATAAATGGCAAATATAATATCCTGCAATTTCCTGACCACACTTTTCCATTCCTCCCCCCCCCCGCCCCTTCTGAAAAGTTTTAGATGAAAAATCACCAATTACCTTAAATTACACCTGACTAGATTATAGGGAAGGTGCTTAAAAACAAACACACATACATAAACTTTCCAAGTACAAATACTGCCTGGAACTAGGTTAGGTAATGAAACGAAGACAAATCAGAAGACAATCCAGGCTAGACAAACTAATTTCCAATCCTGTTAATAGTTGGGAAAGATTAAGAATAGTAAGATTTAGATTCCAGTGAAACAACTGATGACACTCAGGCCTTAAGTATGTTGGTATTTTGCTCCAGTTTCAACAGTTAGTGTCCAGCCAACAATGTGGCTGCACTAGTACTAATTGTATACAAGCTGTGATTTGCACCAATGTGCACTGTGAAAGAGTTTAAGCTGGTGCAAATTACAGTTTTCCTTATCTTCCCTTGGAGGCTTTCACTGGCACAACTACAACATCAACTGTTGAAACTGGAGCAATTTCCAAAACAGACGATCTATACTTAAAATGTTAAAGTGGTGCAGCTGAACTGCTGTAGCACTTCAGCGTAGACCACTGGTTCTCAACTCGCAGGCGGCCCAATTAGCACACAGCTGCGGCCCAGCTCAGCTGTGTGCTAAAGGCCAGGTTCCAGGTCACAGGTAATAAACAAAACTTCATGGCCGGTGACTTGTCCATATCTTTTACTATATATATATATATATATATATATATATATATATATATATATATATATATATATATATATATACACACACACACACACCCCACCTGACTAAAACTTAGCACCTCCTGAGGCCCTGGGTGCTGCCGCTCCGGGGGTCTGGGGGCTGACAACTGCACTGGCCATAGGGACTTACTGACCCCCGCCACCCCTGCTCCGAGGCCTTGGGGCTAGCTGCTCGGGCACTCCCTGGGGCCAGCTGCCCCAGGAACACTGCTCAGTTGCTTCCCCCTGTCCAGCCGCCCAAGCAGCAGCTGGCCCTGGGAAGGCTACTCAGGTATTCCCAGGGCCAGCTGCCCAAGGAGCGGCTGGTGTGGCTGCCCCCTGGGATGGCTCCAGCTGCACCCAGTGCAGCTGACTGCGGGGTGCCCGAGCAGCTGGCCCTGGGGCTAGCTGCTCTAGGATCAGCCGCACCAGCTGCGAAAGTCATGGAGATCGTGGAACCGTGACTTTGATGATCTTCATGACTGAACTGCAGCATTAGTCGTGACCCCTCAGGGGGTTGCAAGGTTATTACGTGGGGGGTCACGAGCTGTCAGCCTCTACCCTCAACCCCTGCTTTGCCTCCAGCATTTATAACAGCATTAAATATACAAAAATGTGTTTTTAATTTTAATATAAGGGAGGATCGCACTCACAGGCTTGCTGTGTGAAAGGGGTCACCACTACAAAAGTTTGAGAACCCCTGCTCTAACACACATTCCAAACTCATTTTCTTTTTTCCTTGTGCGTATTGTAGACATCTACAACATGGCAACATATTAAGAAAATGTAAATGTAGCAAGAACTAACTTGTCTAGACAAAAAGCCAGCAAAGGAAAGTCTAAACTAGAAAATAATGCATAGCTTAATATAAACCTTACCCAGGAATGTACAGTGTAGTATAAAAATTAGTATTGGATATAATATAGTATGTAATATCAGCCTGCAAAATAGTAATGAAAATTTACCAGTTAGGTATGAAATCTATTTCCCCCACCTTCATTTACCACAACAAAATCAGAAAAAAAAATACTGTATTGTCCATTCAAATTAAAAAATTGCCCACCCTGGGCAAGAAATACTAGAAATTTAATTTTAGGTCTACATATAGTTCCTGAATATTTTAAATATATATGACATCTAAAGAAATAATAAAACTTCAGACCATGACAGAGCACCGTGTAACTGCTGAAAACCAGAAAGCTGTGTGCATATGCACAAAAGACGACAGGCATGTTCATAAAACAATCCACAATTACAGATGGGATTGAACGTGAGAGTACCAGGAGGACATAAAAGTGCACACGCGAAAATAACAGAAAGGAGTATGCCTGCTAAACACTGGCAGGGCATGTGCCTAGGCACCAGAATGACAGAGGTATGTGTGCTAACTACTGGCAAGGCCTGCGCATGAACACCTCAAAGACGAGTCACCAGTGTGTGGTCAGAGGACTGGCACGGGCGCGCGGTGGGCACTAGCAATGGCGCATGCATGTGCATCCCAGACAACAGTGGGCGCGCTGAACAGCGGCAGCGCGTGAGACGGACTGCGAGGGGACTGCAGCCACGGACCGGAGCGCGCGCGCGCGCAGAGGGCTGCCGCAATAATAGATGGACAGCGCGGAGGGGACCTGTCCACAGCTCTCGCCCCTGGACCCCGGCACGTTATTAGCCAACAGCAGACATTCAGAATGGGAACTGCAGCCCCGGCTCGCGAGCGTGCAGGCGCGGGACGCACTATGCGCGAGGCTGTGCCAGTGCGGCTACACGCAGGGCGCCAGCGCCCCCTGCCGTGCTCGGGAAGGGGGGAGGGGGCGAGCGCAAAGCCGTGAAGACAAAGGAGCTCGTGATGACTCAGGGCTGCAGCTCGGCAGGCACCGCACCGCCCCAGCCACACTCCCCCTTGCGCCGCAGGGGACGGGGCAGCGCTGCCCGGGCCGAGCCCCACACGCCCGGGCCGCCAGGCCCACTCCTCCCCTGCAGCGCCGAGAGGCTCCGAGCCCCGGCGGCTGCGGGACCGGAGCCGCCGCCACTCAGCCCCCAGCCCAGGGTGCGGGGAGGATGGGCGGGCAGGCAGAGCCCACCCCGGGGCGCGCGCGAAGCCTCTCCCGCCCTGGCCGCCGACATCTTGTTTTCCGCCATTTTATGGCCGCCCGAGAGGCCGCTCGGCGGCGGGATCCGGGCCCTGCTCCGGCCCAGCTGAGGAACAGCCACCGGCGGGTGGAGCCCACACGCCTAGAGCGAGGAGGCGGCGGTCAAGCCCGGCGGCGGTGGCGGCGAAACGCACAGGCCCCGGGCGCGGCCTGCGCTAAGGCCTAGCCGCCTCCATTGTTCCCAGCCCCCGCCGGCCCAGCTCTCGCACCTCCGCTCACCTGTGCGGGTCCCTGCGCCGCGCCGCGGGGTCGGGTCCGGCTGAGGGTCGGGCGGGCCGCACGACTCCGCCGCCGCCGGGGCCTTGCATTCGGGGCCGCCAGGTCCGGGGCCTGCACCAATCACAGGCGCTGGGCTAGGAAACGGGGCGCGAGCGCGCGCGGCCTTCTCCCCCTCCCCCCACCGGCTTCGCGACCAGCCCTGCCGCTGTTGCCGCACGTCACTGGGAGCCGGAGCGTGCCCCAGAGCTGCGAGCATGCGCAGCAACCGCAGCTGAAGTCGCTGCCCTTACTTTGCTCTCAAACGTGCCCCGGGAGCAAAGCGGGGAGCTGGAGGCCGCCGGGGAGAAAGGGTAGTTGGGGCGGAGGGGTCAAGCGGAGAGAAGGCAGGAGAGGATAAATGGGAGAGGCCAGGAAAGGGGCGAGAGCGGAGGACAAAGTGAAAGGGCCAATGTAGAGCAGGCTTGGGGTCGTGGGTGGATAGTGTGGCTCTGTGCTGCCCCCCACAGGGATGTGGTATTACAGCTACAGCCATACACCCACACGCACCCACAGAGGGGTATCAAAGATGCATTTTTATGGCCTGGAGGCTGCATGCACATGCTGCAGCACCTCAGCTTTTGTTAGGTAACTCAAGTTTCCAAATCTCTGCAAACAAATGGGAGTCCATGTGTGACTTCAGTGATGTCTGCTTGACAATGCAAACAACGTGAAATAGCATCTCAGAGTCTGTGTGAACTTCCCTGATCCTTATTCATTTTACCATAGTGTCATCTCTAGCCCCTAGTAATGGCACTTTCTCGTCAACGCTAAGTAGCCTTTTGCTGATCATTTTAACAAATGGAACAAAAAATGTAACAAAAGTGAAGCACACCTGTAATTGCTGCAAAGAAGGAAACAGATAAAAGAACAAAGGTAAATTTAACAAGAAAAAATGAGGAGTACTTGAGGCACCTTAGAGACTGACATTTATTTGAGCATAAGCTTTCATGGGCTAAAGCCCACTTAATCATCTATGGAAAGAGAAACAAAGGGCCAAATTAGTGATAAGCGTAAAGTAGAACCTGTTTTTCCACCGAGTGATACTGAATAAGACAATAAGGCACTGAACAAATAATATTTTAATTATAGAAAGTGCCATATTCTCCCATTAACAGCAGTGAAAGTTCTGCTTTGCATCCAGCTCATGTACACATATTTGCACTAGCTCAATGAAAGCTAGCACGGGTATAAATAGTAGTGTAGCCTCTGCAGCCCAGGCAGTAGTGGCACAGGGAAGATGCCCGTATTACACGCCCACCTGAACCCTATCGGAACATACACTGCTATTTATACTCACACTCGCTCTCATCAAACTAGTGCAAGTATGTGTATGTATGCTAGGAATCATATCCTTAGCTCATAGGGTAGACGTAGCCATAATTCATGTACACATTCTTATTTCAATACAGGAGTTTCTCGTTTCAGTTTTGTCATTCGAGAAGTGGTTTAAGCAAAATAAAAAAACAGCCACTCTCATAACTGTATAACTATACTGATAGAACTGTTTGGTGTAGATAAATCTTTAGGATTAGTCTGTAAACAGTTTTGTGCACTGATTTAACTAAATTGGTTTAGAAACCAATTCAGTTAATTGGAACAACCCCTTTTCTGCAGACACTTTTAAATTGGTTTATATGACAGATTTTATTGCAATATGGAATAATCAAAGGCTATTGTATCCATTTTATAAATGTTGTAAGTATCATTATGGGCTAGGGATTGTATTCTAGATCCATGAGGGATTTACAGGTGGTTCCAGAAGGAACTAAAATCACTGAGATGGGGGATGTGAATCCCTAAGCAGGCAGCAAGTCTGAAGGAGTCTTAGCTCCTGGAGGAAATTGCATGTATTTATTTAACCTGTTTCAAGAAATCTGATACCCAAAGAACTGAAAATTGTATAAAAGTGACCAGCCTGACATAGAAAGGGAGCTCACACTCACTCAAGAACTGACATGAAACTGACCAAGAGAGAGAGAGAGATCCTGTGGAAAGGGCCTTTGTCCCTATCAGGATCTCCATGTGGAAGATAGGTGACTGCCTGGTAAGCTAAGGCCTGCATGTAAGTTGTATATTATTTTAAAGAAGTGTTTCCTCTGTAATGCTTTTGTTCTGAATAAATAATACTTGTTTAATAAAGGCTGTCTGGTCACTGGTTAGCCCTGTCATTGTCACGGACAGAACAGGACTGCAGATGCTGAACTAAGTTAAATGTAATGACTTTGTTCAGCACCTGTGTCTAGTAGACACAGACATTGTGATGACAGTGAAGTGTGGGAGGAAAATTGCAGCCTAAATCCCCAGCCTAGAAGGAGAGAATCGAGGGACTCTGTCCTGAACAAGGTGATGGCTAGAGGCAACAAAAGAGTCAGAGGTACCTTTATCTCAGAAACGGTGATAGTTTAAAAATGCCTTATGATGATTGAGTTTAATTTTATTTAAGGCAAAAGGGCTACACCTACTTAATGAAATCAGTTGCTTAAGCCCATTTAGTTAAAATCAGTACACACACTATGTATAAACCAGCCCTGTGGTACAATGTTTATTTTTCAACCCAGAAGGAATTATTAATGAACTGTTTTAATGGGGGGAGGGGAGAGGTGGCTTTTGTTTTTAATCACGGAAACATTTGTAATGGTTTTAAGGTTTGTGAAAGCTTGTCTTTATAAAAACTTATATTTTGAAACAAATGTAAGTTTTTAATATCTAATATTTTACTACAAAACTACCCTTTAATTTAATTTACAATTAAATAAAAATAGTTACAGAATAAATGGGAACATTACTTACTATGTATTTTTCCTTTTTTGAAGATGAGAATCAGGCAAGATTCTCACTTCTGGATCTTAGCTTCTTAGTGCAAATCTAGGAGAACTCTTCTAGTTCTGAAGTTGTTTTGACTCTTGAGGTGGGGTAGAGCTACTGACCATCACATACCCTGCCTTACAAATGTTCCAGTCACCTAGGCTGAAGGCAAAGATCCCAGAAGGAAAGTCAATTCAAAGTGATCAGCAAATGAGGTTTAAAAGAAAACACCTCAAAAATAGGTAAATCTCCAAATTCTGAGGATATTTGGGCAGGTGAATAAGAGTCCTGCAAGAGGATATTTTCAGAGGAGCACAATTACAAAATGATTAATTATCTCTTTCTAAAATAATTCCATCTGTGCCGTATTCTCACTTCTGGAGAATAAGTAGCTCAAGGGATGCCTCAAAAGCAAAATGAGCATAAAGCTGCAATGAGCAGCAGCAACAAGGCTACTGCCAACAGTGTGACACAACATAGAACATAAGACAACATTCAAGTTTGCGGAGTCAGACAGCAAACAGGAAAATGCCATGCAAAAATTGGCAAGAGGCACAGGAAAAAGCACTGAAAGGCATCAAAATACCAAAAATAGTTTCTGAAGCACCCCAAAAAAACAAGTCAGAGTGCCATGGGAAATGTGACAAAGTGCCTGAGGTAAACACCTCAACAACCAAGCAGTTCTGGTTGGATGGCTGGGTACTGAGATAAAAGGATAGCTTGCTTGTTTCATTGAAATCTGTGGATGAACAGGAACAATAAGAACTACTTACCTTCAGCAAGCTTTTTGACCAACCTAGTCAAGAAGTAACTGACAGTAATGTGTGGTGTGCAGGATTTATGGTTGGCAGGGATGTGGCATATAAAAGCCATTAGAGGTCCTAGATTGCACCTCACCCTGCTACTTGGGGTACAAAACACCTAATGAATTATGGCATTTCACTTGGTTTCAAAGTGAGAAGCAAAGACCAAGAGTGAGATTCTCAGTGGATGAAATCTTTCCACAACTATTATTATTCAGTACTAAAAGGGACAGTCACAGTATTTCATGAAGTTTCTTCAAACTAATGTCTCTCTCACCCATGATGATCCTTGAGTATTTAAATTTCACTGGAAGAGTACTTACACACAGGACTGATGTCCTGCAATTGTTGATCTGCCTAAGGATGTTGGACAAGAGATGAAGTCTGATGAGGAAAACTACATTCACCCTGCTAACAGTCTCACTACTGTGTCCCAGATACCTTGCATCATTGTTACTCCTAGCCCTTTTTCTTTCCCGACCTTGTGGATCATCATGTGCATTAACCCCTCAGGATTTGTTCCTTGTTACCCTTCCTTTGGCAGGATTACCAGTGTCTCCTCCTCCCACGCAGTCAGTCTCTCTCTCAACTAAGTGGTGGGGCTGAAAAAGCCTGACTTTCCCAACTGTTACCAACAGGTAGATGGATCTGAATGCCAATAACAGCTCATTAGTTGGAGGCATTCTGAGTTTATGATTTTAAGGAATAGTAATTGGCTGCTTGCAGGCTAATGGGCAGATCACTTACTGTTTAGAGCTGTGGTTTTCAACCTTTTTTCATTTTCAGACCCCTAAAAAATTTAGAATGGAAGTGTGGACCCCTTTGGAAATTTTGGTCTGCGGACCCACAGGGGTCCACAGACCACAGGTTGAAAGCCACTGGTTTAGAGAAATGAAAAAAGGGAAAAAAGGGGTAAAACAGATGTGAAACTCATCCACACATTAGGACCTGACTTTTTAGGGTCATGACAATTTGTGTTTCTATTGCTTGACCTAGATCTATGTGGTGAGGACTGACAAATCGCCTTATTTTTTAAATTATTTTTTCCAGACAACAAATATACCAAAACCAAATCTCCTTGCCTTGTTTGTACACATCCAAGAATAATGTTGATAGCTCTGAAAGATGTCTATTTTTCTCTTATTTATAAGAGGAGTTGGGAGTGCAAGTGACTAACATCAGTATGTTTTAGTTATACATGGTGACCAGCAAAGAGCGGAAACAAAACTAAAAGCAGCGACACTCTCTCAAGCTCTCTCCATAACCAAGCTTTGCCCTTAAGGGATGCCAATACAAAATACCTCTCTCAAAAGTCTATGCATATCTAAGCAATATGATCCTCTCTTGTTCTTGTGTACTTTGAACAGCAGTGATTGAAATTGTTAATGCTGACATGCAAAGCTATTATTTCAGGCTATCTGTAATCTCAAACAGACATTGCAGCATTGGTTTACATTCATTTCACATTTGGAAGGTTTCCTTCACAACCACAATGGCTAGAGACTGGTTTCTTTTTAATGGAATCTTAGATTCTCTAGCATGAGATTGCAGCCACCTGGGAGAAGTATTGGCTTTACTAAGATGCCATGAGATGACTTGATTCAACTGCACTAGCCAGTCTGCTGCCCAGAGGTAGGTGATGCGTAAAAGATGCTGTTTAAATATCCTTTATCACCTGTCTGCTCTACCAGCAGAAGCAGGAATAGCAAAACTGACACTGCCCCAGCTGATGGCGCATGGAGCACAGAAGAGCGTTGGGGGAAGGGAGAAAACAATAGCAGCAGGGGAGATTGCCAGCTAAAAGGGGAGAGGCGTCACAGGGACAGGAAAAGCTGCCAACCTCATGGTCACTCTTCTTTCCCCCCCGCAGGAAGCTATGCCTATCCAGCTAAACTCTTTCAAGCAAGCAGGAAATGAAGTGAGGGGCTCTGAATATGCCTCTGGCTTTGTTGCTTATGCAGTTGTAGGGAAATGCACACGAACTGGGCCATAACTGAAAGCTGAGAGAGAACATGCAAGATGCCCGAATATAGACAAGCGTATGCTGTTGAGAGAAAAGCACTATACCTACAGAAAAGAAATGTCAACATTTTTATCTGCAGTTTATTTATTTACCTTATGGTTTTACTGATTTCATAAAGTTAATGAAGAGCATGATTTATTATAAAGGGTTAAACAAAGGGTTGAAATTACACTACTATATTTTCATGTCTTTCATACAAGTTACAAATAAAATCAAACCATATTTTAAAGGGGAAACTAAAGAGTTTTGAGTTGAACATTTAGGATCAGGGAAATTGACTTGATGTCAGGGAGACCAAGTACAAGAGAGATTGGGCAGCACAATGCAACAGCAGAGGTTCAGCTCTCTAAATTAGTGGATGTCCCAAGATTTGACTGTATCTTAGGACACCTGGAAGCTCAGTATCTCAACACAATGCTTTCATCATGACATCATGCATTTGGACCATAATTACTTGCCTCCTTCACGGCTATGCAGTAGCAATCATAGAGAGGAGCCAAACAGAGGTAATGTCAACTCTGAAATAGTATTAACTTCCAAATAGACAGCTGTAGAGTCTATAGCATAACATGTTCCCCAACTCTATTCTCTTGTCCTATGCCCAAATTACTATGGAGGTCTGACCTCGCTGATTTTGAGTAGAGGGAAACTCTGCTTGCGGTTCTGAAATGAATAGCTTCATGTTGGTGGAGAGAAGAATATGGCCCTAAGATCACAGCAGTGGTTGGATTATAGAAACGTGTGCCCATTATGACAGACCAGGAAAGGAATAGTGGATCCATAAACATGGAACAAAGTGGGGATTTTACACAAAATTTTGTTGGAACTTCACTCTTGCATTTACTGGAACCTCTAGCCGAATCTGCTCTCACAAACACGCATGCAAAATTAACTGAAGTCATTGGGGTTGCATCATGGTAACTAAGAACAGAATTTGGCCCTCCAATTCTGTAAGTAGTCAGTATATACAAAATTAAAGGTTTAATTTACAATCCCAAGCTGTAATTAGGTTTTTTGCTTTAAGGGAAATGAGGAATGTGGAGGGAGTCTGGGAGCAGCCATTCTACATGCCATGTTGTCCTGAGGAACCTGTGTAATTTCAGAAAACAAAACCTTATGGGTTTTGCTCAATGTCGTCAGTCCCCCTTAAGGGAGTAGAAATGCACCTTATGACACCATGGCTGTGGAACAAACTCTACAAAGGAAAGAGAGGGATGGAAAGCAGCACTGAGATGCAGACCACTGAGAGTCTGCTCCAACCTCCCCTAGCTAGTGACAGGATTTCTTGTGGAACAATGGGCTGATTGGTCGCCATGACCCGTCTCCTCCATGTGACTCTAGATTCTCCTCTCAAAGGAAAGAATGTTGGATTTCCCATGGATTTTTAGGTTAAACTAAAAGCACCTTTTTCCTTCTCATGAGTATTTCTGTAGGAGGGGAGCATGTGGCCTTATGTGGCCTTTCCTGCCACACATGCACAAAATGAATTTAGTGAACACAAAAATCTTTTTGTCTTGACAGATATGCAACAGTTAGGGCACTACTTAGAAACAGATATCCAACTGCATAATCAAGTCTTCAGAAAGAAGGTTAGGACTATATCAATCAGATAGGAAACAAAATAAGATATTTTCAGAAACAACCTGAATTTGGTTTTATAATGAGTAATATTCCATAGATGATTCCTTTTTTATAAAGCTTTCTTGTAGTTACATATATTTTTGTGAGCGTCCTAGTTCATAAGGTCTTCCAGTGTTTGGATTGTTCATTGGTTGAGCAACACTCTGAAACCTGTCAGACCTAGAAAACTCCGGTATGCCATATTTCTGTAAAGAGATTGAAGTTAAAATGTAAATAAAGGTAATTGAACAAGACATTTCCTACTGTTTCCTCTTAAAAGTGGCTGTTCATATTTATATGTCAAATTAGGTTTCGTTAAGTACATTTTAAGTACTAGTTTCTGTATTTGTGAACACTAGCCATCTGGAGTATCTGGAGATCATTTTGATATAAATTACAAATGATTTGACTTCCAGTGCACACAGGATCCAAACCATGTTAGTAAGAGCTAATAGAGATATGGTATGATGTAAAGGTTTTATCACTATGAATTTGGGATAGCTGTATTGTTCATCATTGGTGAGGCTACAAGTAGGTTATCCAAAAAAAGGGTCAATAAAACCTGCAGACCATATCATTGTGTATTATGCTTATGTCACCATCTTAACAGAGAAAACTATTTTTAGAAATGTTTTAAAGAATAAAAAAAAGTTTCCCTCAGTACCATGAGTCCTGCTCTACAGATAGACCAGAGAGAGAGGACAAAAAAACATTTTTTTTTTTAGAATAAAAATATTACTTAATTGCTCTAGTATATATAAAGAATTTAAGAACTAATTAAATTACTAATATCTTGATATCCTCAAAAATTTCAGGAGTTGAAGCAACTGCGGTGTGTCCCACTGGAGAGCTAGAAATCACCTTTTCCAACGCCTCCCATTTCTGTCCTTGCAAGGCTCTGCGATATTGTACCTTCAATCTGTCACTGGTCTGGGACTGAATGTTGTCTGTTGTTGACTTTGGGCTGGTGTAATTTTAGGGAGGAAATTCTACACTTGGGAAAGAAGAAAACATTTATCTGGCAGTGGTGGTTTTTTTTCTCCTTTTGTGTGTCTTTTTGAAGCTCTCCAAAAGCTTGGAATGTTACACTATATCTTGCCAAGATAGATTATTGGTATGGGCCTACCAAATTCATTGTCCATTTTGGTCAATTTAATGATCATAGGATTTTAAAAATAATAAATTTCATGATTTCAGCTATTTAAATCTGAAATTTCACAGTGTTGTAACTGTAGGGGTCCTGACTCCAAAGTGGGTAGTGAAGAGGTCGCAAGATTATTGTAGGGGGGTCGTAGTATTGCCACCCTTCTGCACTGCTGCTGCTGGTGATGGCGCTGCCTTCAGAGCTGGGTGGCCGGAGCGTGGCAGCTGCTGGCTGGGAGCCCAGCTCCGAAGGCAGCGCCATCACCAGCAGCAGCACAGAAGTGAGGATGGCATGGTATTGTAGTGCTACCCTTACTTCTGTGGTGCTGTCTTCAGAGCTGGGCCCTTGGCCAGCAACCACCGCCTTCCGGTCACCCAACTCTGAAGGCAGAGCAGAAGTATGGGTGGCAATAACACAACCCCCCTACAATAAACTTGCAACCCCCCATAACTTGCTTTTGTGTTGGGGCCCCCAGTTTGAGAAACACTGGTTTCCCCTGTGAAATCTGTATAGTATAGGGTAAAAGAATACAAAAGCCCAGATTTTACGGTCCAGGTCGCATTCTTCACAGCTATGAATTTGGTCGGGCCCTGATTATTGAGCAGTGTGTAAGTCTGGTCAAAAGTCCACGAAAATGCTGTCTGTTTCGAAGTTCCACAATTTCACATGGTACTCGTGATCACATATGCAACATAGTTTCACAAAATCATGCTACAGAATAGATCCTACCTTCCCCAGCCAGGGTGAGGTAAATTAGTTCATCACTCGGCTAGCAAGAACTGTTTTAAAACATAGTTTAAACTTGAGAGGAAAAGGCATCTTATTTTTCATTCTCTTACCATTTTCCCCTTTTGCAATCAACCTTTGAACAACTAATTGAAGACAATACTTGAATAGGAATACAGGCTTCTGAAAAAAATGGACTTCATGGGATGTCTGCAACTTTTTATATGGGAATTACACGAAACTTATGCCTAAGTGAAAGAAAAACTCTTCCAGAATTCAAACTGGCTGAAATAGCTTTCAGACCCTCATTTTTTGCATTGATGACAACAAATGTATACAGCAAAATAAATGTCTTGTGTCCTTAAGAATAGTGGTGGGAAACTTTTGGTTGGTGGCAACCCAACTCCCTTTAATGTCATTAATTCTACTTTGCACCTACTCTAAAGGCCTGATTCATGTTGGGATTTCTGTCAGATTTAAGAATGAACCTCTGAGAAACCATACATAATATATACATAAATGACGAGTACGTGGAGTGTCTAATGGAAAACAATTAGATATTTGAGGTTTTCTGACTATTTTATTTTTCTTAATTTTTTTGTAACAAGTTTTTTTAGAATCTTTACAGTAAACCCTTCCCTTACTGATTTTTTTTTGGGGGGTGAGGGTGGGGGTTGACTATTATGAAGAGCTGTGCCTATTTTACTTGCATAGGACCTTCCATATGGAAAGACCCCAAATTGTTTGTACATGCAAATCATTACACTGCACCACTGAAAGAGACAACTACGGGGCAGGAAGGGAGTCTAGTTAGGTTATTTATTTAGAATTTTTTATTGACATTAATTGCTGAAGCAATTGGAGTCCTTACATTGTTTTAAATAATCATTTACAAATGATTCAGTGGCTAGAGCAAGGAAATGTGAATCATGGTTTACATTCAGTTCTACAAATGGCTTTCTGTGTATTGGAAAAAGAGATTTAATTTCTCTGTGCCTAAGTTTACTTTTTTATAGTATGTGTACCTACCTAC
The DNA here is from genome assembly GCF_965140285.1 of Lepidochelys kempii. Classification (NCBI taxonomy): domain Eukaryota; kingdom Metazoa; phylum Chordata; order Testudines; family Cheloniidae; genus Lepidochelys; species Lepidochelys kempii. Next base: position 73,930,581 of record NC_136388.1, read on the forward strand.
CTACCTTCACAAACATGCCATGAAGCTTTTGTATTAATGTCTGTAAAGCACTTGGAGATCCTTGGATGAAAGGTGCTATGTAAGAGTTAAATATTAGCAGCACTATTGTTATTACTATTATCTGCTGTTTAACAGTGCTAGCAATAACACAACATTTTAGGGCAGAAAGTGATGGAGAAAGTTTGACACATTTGACACTTCAGGGAAAATTTAGTTAAACAGTAAATAATGAGTCAATTTGTAAATTGCTCAATATACCATAGTTAGATACTAAGAGCTTTGTATCTACAGCACTCCTTTTAGATTTGTACATCACCCCCACCGAAGATTTAAGCATGACTCTAGAAACTGTCACTACATTACTCTAGTTTCATACTGGTGTAACTCCAACCAAATAAATAAATTATGCTGGCACAAAACAAGTGTAACACATTGGTGAATCAGCTTGTTAGGTATTTGTGTTTCACAGAAATTTTAAAAATTCCCCTCACTGTATCAGCAACATAGATTTATAGTTTCCATAGAGCAGATGGATATACTTTTGGTCTTCTAGATTCTCTATTAGAAGCCTGGATTATGCAACTGTTACTCACTTTATTAAGCACTTATTCATATGAGTAGTCCCACTGACCTCCACAATAGGTCAAATTTACCCATATGTAGAGGGCTCACACAAGGATAAAACCCTCAAAATGGGGCTTTCACAATCTAGCCTAGACTGAACAGTAATAGGAGATTTCTGGGATAAAAACCACAGAAGTTAGAGATGTAAGCCTTTAGCACACAGAACATTTTTCAAATGAATGCAAGTCTAGCCACATAAAATGTATACAGGATTATGACAGTTTATTCTCAAGTGTCAGGTTACAAGATTGTATAAGGGACACCTTTCATGTGTGCTTGAGATAGTTTATACGTACAGGAAATTGCCTCCCAGACATAGGTGGAATGGGGATGTCCTCTTCATAATCCGCATTAGGAATATGACTGTTCTGATAGCCAAACTGGTTACGCTGAGGAGATTGGAGGCTGAAAGAACTGTCTGCTATTTGAACTGCTCTTCCTGATGGCCGATGTGGTATATAGCTATCAGAATTAAACAAACAGGGTTTAAAAATATTTGCAATGTCTAAAAAAAATATAAATAATTGTAAATGATGACACAGCATTTGTGTGTTGAGTTAAAACAATCACCAAAAGCTTTATTTTTGACATTTCACTTCACTCTTAGGCCCCATTCCTGGCAACACTTAAGCATATAAGTATGTTTATGGATGTGAGTAGTTCCCTTTGACTGTAAGCTCTTTGGAGCAGAGACCATATCTACCTCTATATTTGGCACTTACCACAATGAGGCCCAAATCCCAATTTTGGCCTGTGGGTACTACCATAATACATACCGGGGTGGCCAAACCATGGCTCACAAGTTGCATGCAGCTATTTTACGTTAAAGTATGGCTCACAAAGCCCCCCAGACCCCCCCCCATTCTCTACCTACCAGACTGTGGGAGGATGGGGGAAGCTCAGGGCTTCTGGTCTTGGCGGGGTGGTGAGAAGGGGCTTCTGCCAGCGATGACTGGTGCCTGCTGAGAGTGTGCGGGAGCGGGGGAGAGGGGTGTCATAATTCAAAGGTTTCCATCCCCCCAGGCATGCCCCTTCCTTGGCCTCAGTGGCCCTTCCCTGCAACTCCCAGGTGTTAGCGCTATGTGGAGTGGCAGCGGTAAACTGCTGTGAGCTGCAGGGAGGGGCCGCTGCTTTAGCTCCACAGGGAGAGGCAGCAGCAAAAGCAACAGCTTTCCCTGCAGTTCTTAGCTGTTTGCTGCTGCCTCTCCCCACAGCTACAGCTCCTAATTTGCTGGCTCCAACCGTTGCTGTGCAGGGAAGGGGCCTTGTGGCACCATGTGACTTAGCAGGGCCAGCAAACCCTGCAAAAATCTGGGGTGGGTCAGGGTGGGGACGGGACATGACCTGATGAGCTCTCCCACACATTGCCTCTGGCTTCTGCCTATCTGCGAGGGTGGTCTTGGGGTTCAGCTGAAGATTGTCATATGCAGCTTGGAGGGTCAGTAAGTTTGGCCACCCCTGATATATATAATGATTTATTAATATCACATTTTAAAAATCAACACAATAACAATTTTACAAAGATAATACTTATTAAATATAGTCCATATTAGAATAAATGAAAGCAAGAATACTAACCACAGGGCTCAAGAAACACTGACCAAATCTTTCTGTATTCCTCACATTTGCCAATTGAATGGAAAGATATTTCATCTAAAATTGCCAGATTATACTTTATCAAGTCAAATAACTAATAACCTTTTGTGACATTCAATTTCCGAAGCAATGTCTCTCTGGTTACAAAACCAGCTTTCAACAATAAATTTCCTTCAGGAATAATTCTTCTTAATATTTTGATAATGTTGTTTAAAAGTTATACAGGAGGTTCTCTGCTGGAAGATACAGGTTTTACGTAATTTAGCCAAAAATGAGACTAGAGATGAAATTTTTGAGAAGAAATGGGGACAGCTAGAGATATTGTAGGCCTTTACCACACAACATTTTTCAAATGAATGCAAGTCTAGCCACGTAAAATTTATACGCCAAAAATTTGGGTTATGTGGTTTGACAATGTTTGTACTGGAAGCTTCTCTGTCTCCTCTTACTCTCTTACATATCATACATCTGCTCAGGGCACAGAATGAGCTGATGTAGCTGGTTATTTTAGCTAGGTGTTAAATCTTTGATTAGTATATCTTGACTATTTTGGTATATTTATATATGAGAGCAAGCCTGTACCAAGGGCCAAAAGGCCGATAGCTATGCTCCTCTTCCTTAAAGGAAGTCGGAGTTATGCATGGCTCTGGTAACGCACTGCTATCATCTCATCCTATTCAGCTGTATTCTAAATCCAGATACACCCTAATCTTAAGCGATAGATAAGGAAGTAAATTTGTCGTCATGCTCACAAGTGTCATGGATTTTCTATGCTTTTCTTTTGACTTTCCTCGTCTTTCCACTCCATTAGTGATGGAAGAAAAGGGATATCTCTACCTGTTAATCCTGTAAGGGGAGAATACTGTGCTGCCAGTTGCCTTCCTCCTGTTAAGGGAGTGAAGATTCTATTACTGCAGAACCTGGAGGTAGGAGCTCTGGTGTCTGGCAGTTGTTGGGGAGGAATAAGAAGGGGAGAGAGCATAGCTAACTGAGGGAATTGTGGTTTTTTCCTCCCTAAAAATCAAAATGAATAAACCTATGATTTTTGGAGAAAAGTCACCATTATTAATTTACAAGCCTAGTCACCTATTTTGAAATTTAGCTTCAGAAAGAAAAGGGCTAGAAACTTAACTTTTTGTTTTTAATGAGAGCTAAGATTAGGTGGAACAGAATTTAACCCTAAGATTAAACTCGATAAGTTTATGGAGGAGATGGTATGATGGGATAACATGGTTTTGGTAATTAAATATTCATGGTAAATAGGCCCAATGGCCTGTGATGGGATATTACATGGGGTGGGATCTGAGTTACCCAGGAAAGAATTTTCTGTAGTATCTGCTGATGAATCTTGCCCATATGCTCAGGGTTTAGCTGATCGCCATATTTGGGGTCGGGAAGGAATTTTCCTCAAGGGCAGATTAGAAGAGGCCCTGGAGGTTTTTTGCCTTCCTCTGTAGCATGGGGCACGGGTCACTTGCTGGAGGATTCTCTGCTCCTTGAAGTCTTTAAACTACGATTTGAGGACTTCAATAGCACAGGTATAGGTGTGAGGTTTTTTGCAGGAGTGGTGGGTGAAATTCTGTGGCCTGCGTTGTGCAGGAGGTCAGACTAGATGATCATAATGGTCCCTTCTGACCTAAATATCTATGAATCTAACATTTGACAAACCTCAGAGATTTATGAAAAACACTAAGATCACCTAGTAATTGAAGATTTAGACTCTAACTTGGTAAATTTAGTCCTATGTGCTATTTCTCATGGAACATTAATGCACAGAACAATCCTGAAGTATTTGCAACAACAGTGTTTGAGTCGTGAGAGGACAAAGAACATTGTTCAAAAGGAGAAAAACTCACCAGTTTTCCCAAAGTCTCATAATTCTAAAACAATGTATCTGATCAACCTAGTGAGTAGCTGCTAAATTATAATATGCATATAAAGATTCAAAAGTACAATGAATACTAATGCAATAGGTATAATAGCAACCCCTGAATACACTTAGATATATTAGAACTTCAATGATCCTTAAAAGAAAGTGTCACAGAACAGTTAGATTCTGCTTTGTGCCTTAAAAAAAAGGGGAGGTGGAGAGAGCGGGCTGGGAGTAGAAGGAAGAAGCAAGTAGCAGAGTAATGATGGAAAGAGCAACTGGACCAGGCAATGAGGATGTAAAAGAAGGACTATAACAATGAAGAATAGTTGTTCAGATATTTGTGCAAAGCCCTAACTTGAGCAAATGGAATTCAACTATGATTAGAAATAAAATGTATTTAGTTTACATCAATTCTTAGTACAAGTTTAATCTGATCAAATAGCTGACTAGAAGGGGTTCTAAAATGGGCACTGAAAATGATTAGAGAGGCATGGAGGGACTTTAGTATGATGAGAGACAATTTAATTTAGAGGAGTGATGAATAAAAAGAGGTATGCAAAATAATACATGATTTAGAGGAGGTAAATCATATGCTTCTGTTTACTCTATTGTAATACAAAAATAAGGAAAATTCAATGAAATTGAAAGGTTCTAAACTGATAAGAGGAAATGCTAATTACGTGTTATATAAAAAAAATAAGTGGAACTTATCACTTATAGAGGCCATTGAGGCCATAAGCTTAGAAGGATTCAACAAAGCACTGGACATTTATACACTGGACAAGAGAAAGAAGGGTCACATTATTCCAATCTATTAAGAGAGAGAAACTTTCAGGTTTCAAGGCACATGCCAATCCTGGGTGGATGGGAGTAAGGAGGAAACTTCCGCTTTGGACAGGTTTTTCTGAAATTGTGCACTATCGGTTTCTTGCATCTTCTGAAATATCAGGTACTGGCAACTGTTAGAGGTAGGGTACTGGACTAGATGGACTAATGATTTGATCCTGTATGGCAATTCCTATACCACTGAAAGTTATATAGTGATTCTTTCACCCTCTAAGCCAAGGACCAAGTCTGGAGAGAAAGTGAGAAAAGAAGGCCTGACAAAAGCATAGCATACCTGAAACTTTCTACTTCACCAGGTGACTGTGATTGCACAAAACTTTGGCTTTGCAGTTGAATTTTTGGCATTCTAATATTCTCTGTGGTCCAGTCATCCTGTATAAGAAAGATGAGAAGTGAAGGCTTTACACACCAAGTACACAACAGTATGTTTACAAAAGTAACTCATCTGGTGCAGATTGCTAGCATTTGACTTTGATTTTAAAAATTTAGTATTTACACTTGTATATGTATCAATTGTATATGTATCAATTGATTTACCAATTATAAAACTCTTCACTTTTGTTGTGAAGATAGTATAAATCACCCTTGTCACTATCAATTCATTAACATTATAATAGTTGTAAATTCCACATAACAAATAAGGCTCAATGGACCTGATGCTCCTCTTCCACCAGTATTATAACAATACAACTCCACTGATATCAGTTACTCCTAATTCACTCCCAGTATAAATGAAAGACAAAGTCAACAAAATGACTCTGATAGTGAAGGTCATTTTAATGTTTGGGTTTTTTAAAAAAACAACAACATTTGTTTCTCTTTTCCATCATTTGTATTATGGAGGAGAGAGAGAGAAGGAAGCGGATGTAGAGTGGAGGTCTTCTGATATGTGTGAGTAATTGTAGAGGTGCTGTTTTTTAATGCAGTATCTTTTTGTTTTGCAGCAAGATCCTCTCTTAAAAAGAGAATGATGAAACACCAGAGCATCATTTTCATGCAGCAGTAAAGGGAGCAATCTGAAGAATCAAAATATGTACTCTGTAGTGGCAACCAAGCTCAAATTATGTTTCCTCTTCTAAAGCTACAACAAGTCAGGATCATCAGCAAGTTGTTAGCTTAACAAACTAGCATCTGGAGGGAAGAATTATATGGCCCACCTCCCTGCCAGTGTCCCTAAGTGTACAGTTTCTAGTGTTTTGACTAGCCCAATTTTGTCTAACACATGAAAGGGTTGGTTCTGGTTTCCTTATTTAGGCAAATATCCAACTAATGTCAGCGGCACCATTCTTTTAGTTTTCTCTATTTCTTAGGACTGTAAGTATTATCTTTATTGGAGTGTTAGCAGCTGCAGCAGAATCACCACCCAGAGGCATAGTTACTTTGGGATATTCTAATTCGTAACGCCAATGGGGCTGTTGTGCTGGAGGGTGTTGGTAGCTTCCAGAAAACGAGTCTGGTCTGTGGGCAATAAAATATCTCATTGCAGCTGATGGGCATGCTGACCATCGTTCATTCTGGGTAAATGGAAAAAGCAAATAAGCTCCTTTATGAAATAAGATAGCTGAAACGATAGAAACCACTGCCCAAAGCATCAGCCACATGAAAAACCTGAGCACGAATGAACTAAGGGAGAATAAGTGGGATTTCCATTGGACTGATTACAAATGCAGGGGCTGGGGCACTGACTGGATTGCAGGTAGATATGTAGGTAAGGGTGTGTATGTGTCTGTCTCTCTCAAAGGCAGAAAGCCAACTGAAAGCAGTCAGGAAAGTCAGAGAAGCACAAGTAGCATGGCCCTGAGAAGAAGCCAAAAGAGCTTCTTTTAAGCACAGTGCTGGCTGAAAAGGCAGGTTTGCAAATAATAAGCAAGAAAACTGCCCGTTGTTTGTTCCTACTGTGTTCAGGTAAACAGGATTTTGTGTACATTCTTTGTAAATAAACAGGATTGCACCAAAGAAACACCAGACTTATATCATCACTCTCTCCTCCTATTGTAAACAAGACAACAAGGCCCAAAATGTTGGCTAATTGCTCAGGGCAATAGGGCTATTACGGTAGCAGGGATTTTTAGGACTACAGTGCACATTGGCCATGCCCCCATCCCATCTTTACACCACCTGCGTATTCCCCCCAATGGGAAACTCACCAGCTAGCTTCTCCTTTATGGCAGTTTTTTAGGGCCATTTCACTGCTTTGGTATCATAACAAGGCCATAGCATAGATTAGGATCTGGCCTTCTTTTGCTATAATAACTTAATTAAAAATAGTTTAACGCATTAGCGTTATATTTTTAGTTTTTAGAAACTAACAATTTGAAGAAATATTTCATTGTAAGAGAATAACATGGAGGTGAATGAGGGCATAATGCATTAGCCCTTACATCTCCAGTGGGACTGCTCACACGAGTAAGGGCTGCAGAAGTGGACCCCTAGTTTGTAGCACTTCTACTTTTCATTTGAGAGGTAGGTTATTTACTACTTCAGTAAGAAAAGACAAAGCTAGCATCTGTAGTACCAAATTCAGCAATAATTATAAAAAAATTAAACAGCACCATCTACTGGTGAAAGAAAAGCTGTGCCTTATGTATTTCTGTTAAGTGATAAGATCAATGATTTTCTATTAAAATATTTTATAAATATATTTATCATGGCAGCTATCTGCTTTCATTTCTCAGGTAGCCAGATTTGTTGTTTGTAAATGAGATGACTTGCATGCACCGGTCCAAATGGAAGAAATGGAGAATATGGACATACAGTGAGTTCCTATGTGTCCCTTATCTCATACAGTTAAAGTTTATATAGCCATTTCTTCTTTACGTTGCTGGCTAGTACAAGTGGTGATCCCTGTTACTGAAAATATGTTGTCTATGGTCAGAGAACAGAGTTGAGAGTCAGGAGTGGGAAATTGGCATAGGAAGAATGGTCTAGTGAGTAGGGCACTATAGACTAGCACACAGGAGTTTAAGTCCCAGCTCAGTCACAGATTTCCTTTATGGCCTTGGGCTACTCTTTTAATCTACCCTGTTTGACAGAGAGTTTGTGAAGATAAAATTCATTAAAATGATTGTGAGGCGCTTTGGTGATGAGTGCCATATAAATGTTTAGATACTATCCTAAAGAATGTATCCCAGAATGAAGGCAGGGCTCTTTTTCTGGCTCTGTCATTGACTCACAGTGTGACCTTGGGCCAGTTTTATGTAACTTCTGTGCTTCAGGTCAGTTTAGCCAGCTAGTAAAAGAGATTGCTGCATATTCACTTCAATGTGAATTTAGGATTTGACTCATCCTTGTTCCAAAGATAAAATAATAAAACAGGAAGCGGTTGTTTAAAGTATTCCAGCCTCAGTACTAATTCAGTGGTACACTGTGTATTTTAACTGAATTTATATTATGAATTATGGCAAAACTTTTTAGTATGTAGGTACATATGTCCTATCACAAGCTTGACTGTTCATCTAGGGAACGAAGAACAGAGAAACTGAAAATTACATTATGCATAAGCATACTCTGCTGGCCAGCCGAAACCAACTAATCCACCCACAGAAGTGTCTGTAGATGAGAAGTCTCACAACATACATGGCAGAAGAAAGAAGGGCCATGCTATTAGTTTTACACAGAGGTTAGCCCTTCACCTACAATAAATTGAAAGGCAAACTAAATACAGTTGGAAGAAATACTTAGGCCTGGTCTACACTGGGGTGGGGATCGACCTAAGATTCGCAACTTTAGCTATGCTATTCTCGTAGCTGAAGTTGGCGTATCTTAGGTCGATTTACCTCCCGTCCTCACGGCGCGGGGTTGACTGCTGCCGCTCCCCTGTCGACTCCACTTCCACCTCTCGCTGTGGTGGAGTACAGGAGTCGATGACAGAGCAATCAGGGATCAATTTATCGCATCTACACTAGACGTGATAAATCGATCCCTGATAGATCAATCACTACCCGCTGATCCGGCAGGTAGTGTAGATGTACCCTAATTACATTCATAGCTTATATACAGCTTTAGTCCAAGATTTCATTGTATCAAATTTTAAGGCATTACATTATCTTTTTTTCATGATGGGCCAGGCCCCCAGCAAGTATAAATTAGTATAGCTTCATTAATTTCAAAGCAGTTATGCTAGTACATCAGCTGAGAATCTTCCCTGATATATCTTCATTACAACAGAATACGACCATAGATATAGTATGGAACAAATCCTTGCTAGGCTTCCTTAAATGTGCCCATCAAATCTGTGAACATATCCATTTTGTACATGAAAATCTTTACATGTTTTTAAAATTTGCAGGCGAACAATTTTACTTAATTTACAGTAATTAAATTGCCATATACTGCCACATGACAGGTATATTGTGGGACCAACATGGCAACAACAACACTGCATACAGGTATATTCATGTTTGTTAGGAAAGCAATAAGTTAAGTGAATTGGAAAGCAAACCACTTCCTCAGCAACCTGAGTTGACTTTTGTTAGAGGTCAGTGTTGAGACACACTGACAGACCATAGCAGTGGAAACCTGCACTACGACTGTCCACGCAGTACCTGTTCTGTAGATAAACTGAGAACGTCAGATTCAACATCTGTTTTTCACAAGCATTATATTCACACATACCATACATAATTGCCTGTATTCATTGCACTTTTAATGCTGGCTTGTTTCCTCCTCTGACCTGCACTGCTTGGATGCAAGGCAGCACTGGATGAATGAAGACAAACTGAGATTTTAAGCTCTGATTGTTTAACATACTGGCCTACAGAATGTATACTGTTACAAATACTATTCACCAATACACTGAAGCATTACAAATCACATCTGATTTCCACTTAAGTGGGAGCATGTGACAATCTAGATGGCAGATATTTCACTTTTTACCTTAGCCCACTGTTGTTGAGAAACATATCTTGAGTTATCATCCAGCTCAGGAACAAACACATGGTTATGCTGTGACTCGAGTTCCGTTTGTCTTGCCGGTTTCCTGAAATTAAAAACAAACCATGCTGTGGAGTATATTCATGAACATGTCTTTTATGAAAAACTTAGATCCTCCTTCTCCATTATATACAGGTACAATATAGACTAAGAACACTGAATCTTTATTACAATCCTTAGCTGCATAGATTAGTATGTACCATGCCAATTAATCATGATATACGTGTATTCAGTGGCCGTGGATGTTAACTAAAAACAATTATTGAAATAAATTGCAGATGTTGGGCCAAATTTCCCCCTCATTTACACCTGTGCAACCTCACGGACTGTGCTGAAGAGGCTTAACTGAGCCCAAAATTGAGCCCGCTGTATTGTGGAGATACAGAATGTTGCATTAATGAAAGTCTCCTCCCAGTCCTCTCCTCTCACCCTCCTCCCCTTCATCTTCTTCCACTTTCAGTACCTAGAACAGTCGCCCGTTTTCTATCTCAAGCTCACATATGCTTCAGCTCCTCCTCAAAACTTCCTCATTCTCCCAAGTAATATCTGTATTCCCTCCTTTCCCTCGGCTGTTGATTTGTCTTGTCTACCTTACATTAGAAACTCATTACAGCAGATAATGTATAATACAGTTTATAAAGCACTGCACAGATCAACAGCACTATACACATGATTAATAATAAATAAGATGGAGACTCTGCAGTAATGGGCCATATCATATAAAATGTATAGTTAACTTTTCCAAGCCCCTTATAATCTGAAATGAAGCCCACTTTCCCCTTCTCCTGTGGTTGCAGCTGGCCCCTGTGTGCTTAAGACATCCAAAACAGGTTTTATTTAGTGCAGCATTAACTTGCTATAATTTTCCTTTAGCAATTCATAGTGTTTTTCTTTTCAGTGCAGGATATGTAATGCTTTTTTGGTGTGATTTTGCCCACATCTCCTTAGATCATGGCTCTTGTACTGAATTTGTAGATATTTTGAGGATAGTCTACAGTGGGCTGTGTTGCTCTGTAATTTAGCATGGCAGCCATATAAAAATTTTAGCTCTTGCATAGTATTGTGAGATTTAGTTGCTATGTTTTGGGATGCACATACACGCCTTAGTGACAGAAGGTGTGAGCCAAATGGCTTCTTAGGGCAGAGATGCCCCTCATTCTTTAAATACTTGGGGATGCTCTCACAGACAGCGCACAAAATGTTGGGATGTGTACAGAGCACAAGCATCTGCTCAAAATGCCAATGATTGTGATAAATAGTGCTTAATTGGCAGGATCCTGGTCAGATCTCTCTTTAGTCTGTTTGAGGTTGAGGAAAGGCAGCCAAGCATACTCTCATAAATCAGTCAGGACAAATATCGTAGCTTCAGCTCACCCTAGCAAGTCAGTTAAGGGGACTTATTAAAGGAGCTTGCATGGTCAGTCCTGAGGGAGGGAAACAAAGGTCTTGTTTGGGTGGATGTGATTATATTAGGTAAAATGCCTAATAACTTAAGTGTTTTGATTAGTGCAGTCAATTAATCACAGTCAACTCTAGGGATTAACTCAAAACAAATTAACTCGATTATAAAAATAATTGATTAATTGCAGTTTTAATCACACTGTTAAATAATACCAATTGAAATTAATTATAAATATTTTTGAATGTTTTTCTACATTTTCAAATATATTGATTTCAATTACAGCACAGAATACAAAGTGTACAGTGCTCATTTTATATTATTTTTGATTACAAATATTTACAACTGTAAAAAACAAAATAAATAGTATTTTTCAATTCACCTTGTACAAGTACTGTAGTGAAATCCCTTTACAGTGAAAGTACAATGTACAAATGTAGATTTGTTTTACGTAATTGCACTCAAAATTAAACAATGTAAAACTTTAGAGCCTACAAGTCCACTCAGTCCTACTTCCTGTTCAGCCAATTGCTAAGACAAACAAGTTTGTTTACATTTACAGGAGATAATGCTGCCTGCTTCTTATTTACAATGTCATCTGAAAGTGAGGACAGGCATTCACATGGCACTGTTATAGCTGGCATTGCGAGGTATTTACATGCCAGATATGCTAAACATTTGTATGCCGCTTCATGCTTTGGTTACTATTCCAGAGGACATGTTTCCATGCTGATGATGCTCTTTAAAAAAAACTAATGTGTTAATTACATTTGCGACTGAACTCCTTTGGGGAGAATTGCATGCCTCCTGCTCTGTGATTTTACCCGCATTCTGCCATATATTTCGTATTATGGCAGTCTCAGATGATGACCCAGCACATGTTTTTCGATTTAAGAACACTTTCCACTGCAGATCTGACAAAATACAAAGAAGGTACCAATATGAGATTTCTAAAGATACCTACAGCACTCAACCCAAGATTTAAGAATATGAAGTGCCTCCCAAAATCTCAGAGGGACAATGTCATGTTGTCAGAAGTCCTAAAATAGCAACACTCCGATGCAGAAACTACAGAACCCAAATCACCAAAAAAGAAAATCAAACTTCTGTCGGTGGCATCTAACTCAGATGAAGAAAATGAACGAGCATCATTCCACACTACTTTAGATCGTTATTGAGCAGAACTCATCATCAGCATGGAAGCATGTCCTCTGGAATGGTGGTCAAAGCATGAAGGGACATACAAATGTTTTGCATGTCTGGCATGTAAATACTTTGCAATGCCAGCTATAACAGTGCCATATGAATGCCTTTCCTCACTTTCAGATGACATTGTAAATAAGAAGCAGGCAGCATTATCTCCTGTAAATGTAAACAAACTTGTTTGTCTTAGCAATTGGCTGAACAGGAAGTAGGACTGAGTGGACTGGTAAGCTCTAAAGTTTTACATTGTTTAATTTTGAGTGCAGTTATGTAACAAAAAAAAATCTACATTTGTACGTTGCTCTTTCACAATATAGATTGCATTACAGTACTTGTATGAGGTGAATTGAAAAATACTACATTTACTTTTTTTACAGTTCAAATATTTGTAATAAAATAATATAAAGTGAGCACTGTATATTTTGTATTCCTGTATTGTAACTGAAATCAATATTTGAAAATGTAGAAAACATCCACAAATATTTAAACAAATAGTATTCTATTATTAACAGTGCAATTAAAACTGCGATTAATCAAGATTTTTTTAAAATCTCGCGATTAATCACAATTGTTTTTAATAGTTTGACAACCCTAGTTTTGATACGATGTTTTGATTTATTCCTAAACTATATCAGATACAAAGTGAGTGGAGATTTTGGACTGTAAACACTGTTAATTTAAATCACCAGAGGCTGCAAATACATTCAAATACTAGGATTTTCTTTGCTTTACACTTCACACAAAGTTTGGGTATCTGTTCTATTATATTGAGACCAACTCTTCCACACAATTCTTTTGAGTTGATTTGTAAAAAATTACGATCCTCTATTGATGTTGTCCAACATACACATAAAATAAAGGAGTTAATTATTTCTAGATTCATTTCTTTGATCAGCAAAAAACTTAATTATGTAAAAAAATAACTTACCTAGCTCCTTTAACACTTTTATTTGACTTGTTTTTACAGTAGTAGACACACTGTATTATTACACCAACTAGGAAAGCCAGTGTTACTGCAGGAAGTACAGTTACTAAAATCAAGTCCAAAGTATTCCAGAGTTGTTCACATTTGTGACCCATGTACCAGTAATCTCCCCAGAGGCCTCGGTAGTAAGGACATCTGCCAATTAAAAAAAAAAAAAAAGAAGTGTGTTTCTTAAAGGAACAATATTCTAATTAAAAAAAACCCCTCCAATAATTCAGAAAAAAGGAAACATTTTGTTCTGTTATTGAGTGAAGTATGTCAGGAGTCCAGAGATCCATTACTTTCATGAAGCATTATCTATCTTAAAGTTTTATACTGCTCTCCACCAGTGTTGTATCTGTGCACTTTCCATGTAAAATCAACAGCAATAGCAAAGTCCGTAGTGAACTTCATGGAGTCTCTGGCTCTTCTGCCTTTTAGGGGTAAAAACTCTGCTTGGGGTAGGGTTTTTTAATTTTTTTTTAAAATTAATTTACTTTTATTTTTAAAGCTGGTTTCTTTCAGGGTTTTGTTTGCTCTTTACATTTTTTCCCCGTAGGAGGTGTGTCAGTGTGATGAATATCATGTTTGTGATAGAAAGGTCTTTTTGGAGATTTTGCATTTTCTAATGAGAGTCAGACTCTGGATTTGCCTAATGCTCTCTGGAAGTTTGTTCCATAGTTGGATCCTCTTCACTGAGAATACTTTGCTCAGCCATACTTTTTAATTTATATTAAAGTGGATTTGTATTTTTCATTATAAATATCAATTTTCACAATGTAGTATACTATATGCAGTCTTGTTGTAGCCATGTAGTCCCAAGATATTAGAGAGACAAGGTGGGTGAGGTAATATCTTTTATAGGACCAACTGCTGTTTGTAAGAGAGACAAGCTTTTGAGCTTACACAGCTTCTTCAGGTCCAGCAAATGTACTCAGTGTCACAGCTAAACACAAGGTGGAACAGATTGTTTAGCATAAGTAGTTAAATATGTAAAATATGTGTTAACTATTTATGCTAAGCAATCTGTTCCACCTTGTGTTTAGCTGTAGCCTGTGTTTAGCTGCAGCCTCAGCCATCCTGTCTCTCTAATGTAGTATATTATCATCTTCAAATTGCATTGAGCTGAAACGTAGGCACATACCGATTTGCCATATTGATCCATCTAATGAGGTATTTTACCTTCAGGAATTGCCCCACTTCATTTGCTTTATCACCTGGGCAATCCTGTAACTGTATAAGGGAGAAATTCTTTCCCAAATCCTATAGGTGATCAGATTGTGCCCCAATACATGGCATTAGATTATCATTATTAGTAACTCAATCTGCATAGCTATAAATGTGATTCATGGCCATAAAGTTATCCTACCCTGGTATTTGAGTTGATAATTTCCTGTAGCAGAACATTTCAGAGACTGACTACAGTATATGCCACATAAAGGACTAATATGCTGGATACAAAAGATTAATTTGGTACTTATATTTTCAGCTCAAATTGCTAGATCTCTTTAAAAAGAAAAGACGGTTTTGAGGATGAGGAGAGGGCACTAGTTTTATTCTCATTTAAAGAGTACATTTTAATGGATGTAAAAAGCATTTAGCACCTTAGATACACACTTTTGTGTGATGTAATTATAAATCAAAATAAATTAAGAACATAAATAAAATGATGCAAAACAGGTGAGTTAATGTTATTACTGTATGAGAAGCATTCTTCTTTTTTTCCTAGATATTTAAAATTGTAACTAATATTGCATTAACCTATGTTTTGGCATGTCGTTTGCCTTTTTGTGGGGATGGGGAGAGGTAGTGTCTTGTTGTGTTGGTTTGGTTTTGAGGGTGGGGTTAGAGGAAGCAGGCAGAAACCAGAATTAAAAGGAAGCTAAGGCTTCAGTCCGACAACTGGCTCTATACAGGCAAACTCTTACACCCACAAAGAGCCTTCCTGACTATGCATTTACAGTACTCCATAGTGACAGAATTGTAACACCACTCCTAAGTGAGCAGAAATTTTGTACCGTGCATGATTCAGTTGTTATTTTTACTACAATATCCAAGAAAATTAAGACTAAACACATGTGGCATTTGAAGTTTGGGTCAATATTTTTAAAAATATGAACTTAAACTTAGGCTTCTATAAGTACATTCAGCTCCCAAATAAGTGGCCTAATTTTCAAAAGTTCTGACCACTCAGCAACTCCAACAGTTGCTCTGCACTTTTGAAAAATCAGACCACTTGGGGGAACCTAAATGTTGATGTAAAAACCTAACTGTAGGCTCCTATTTTTTAAATCCTCTGCCTTCAAGTTCTACTGTTTTTGAGATACCCACCCACAAAAAAAGCATCTTACATTCTTGTATTTAAACAGATTTTGCTCAAGCTTAAGATAAAATAGAACATATTTGAGACAATTATTAGCATGAGAAAATGGAGGGTTATATGTCTATGTAACTTTAACTATAAAGTTTATGGCTTACATATGCTGTACAAAAATAGCAATGTTAGGACCTGATCCTGAATCTGATTCTTGTGAACAGCCATCTGTTCCTGTGCAGAGCCCAAAAGACGACAGGGGTCCACCTTCATGGATCAGATTGCAAGGTCCTCATTTACTTTATCAGCAATAATATCTTGTTGATGCCTCACTTACATAGCACATCCAAAATACTTACTTGCAGAAAGGTTTGTTGCCTTTACACCCGCAAACAATATCCTTTGGACAGAAGCCTTCTGTATTACCCAAGCAATTATCAAAGTCGGCAGTGCCACTGCAATTGGCTGTAAATTAAAACCAACACTTCAACAACCAACACTTCAACTGTAAAGTAATGCAGATGAGCATGCTGTATATTTGTCTGCATCAGAAACTCAGGATTTATGTGAAATAATCTTTAAACTGTAAGTTTTACCCCCCAGTGAATAAGAATTGATGTTTGATAGTTCTGAACCACTTTGAAGTCTCATTATTTCCTCCTTTTAAACAAGAAGCCTTACCCCACACAAGTTATTTTATTCTGAATCCGTACCCTACATTCTCATTTGTCCTCCATTAGCTAGTAAATCATACTCATGATATGTAGGTATTATGATTTAATGTGTGTGTTGCCATATCTGAATTTCTCTCAATGTCATTTAAACCTTGCTAGACAGCAGAAATCATAAGGCCTGCAAAACCCTTTGGAGGATCAGACTTTTACCTTTATTACAGAATATTTTTAATTCGATTTTTGGCTGACAGCTGACAAAATCAAGACACTGCAATAGCATACTAAATACATCTAAGTATAGAATCAATGGCAGGAAGTGATGTCACAATGAGAATGGCCACTTAGGATATGTCTTGACTACGGAAGTAATGGTGTCATGGGGTGTCACCCTCATCGCTGGACTAGCGCCTCCTCTTGGTCATGCTGAGGATTAACTTGAGACCAACACCCAGGTCCATTGTCTGCACACTGGCACTTTGTCTCTTGTTCCAGCCTATGGCTCCTCTCTCAGCTCGCAGAACTGCAGCGTCCTCTTTGCAACTCACCCCTCCGGCTGTGTCACCATCCAGATTTCCTTCAGTGTTTCCCCCTTTGGAAACCTCGTGCAAGGTTAGTAGAGTCCATGATTTGGGGAGATGTATCCAAACCTAGCACCTCTACAAGGACATGTCCAAGAGGGAATGAGAACAGGTATATTGGTCCATTACCCGTGACGCTACACTGATTGGCATTACAATTTGTTTTGTTGGCACTTTTCACTTTTATTAACAATTGCTAGGCTGCCTGTGTTTATTTTTAATAAAATGTGTGAGTGCCTGGGAAACAGAAAAAAGGAAGTTTATACCCTGCTTATCAGAGGCATACTATCTGGTTGCTTGTGGTGACTTGCAAACCAGCTTGGTCTTTGACCCACTTGTAGCAAAAGTTCTCCTCCTTATCCTTACATATACTGTGCAGTGCACAGAATACCCAACAACATGAATAGCACTGGGCATGCTAACACCCAAACAGGTTTGTAGGCAGCACCATCTTGCCTTCAAGTTGGCAAATACACATTCTACTCTCATCCTGCAACTACTCAGTGTGTAACTAAACCTTCTTCTGCTAGGTGTCCTTAAATCAGGGTATGGGTTCATGAGTCAGAGCAAGAGGATAGGATGCATCCCTATATATATATATACACACACACATATATATATATATATATATTTAGGAGGGAATAATGTCCTTTGTTGTCCAGGTAGGTAAATGCCATATCTCCTGAGCACCCTGGCATCATGCATCTTGCTGGTGTGGCTCATGTTGGTTTTCATATATCTCCTTCTGTGGTTGACCAAGGGCTGCATAATGAGCAAGTTAGTATCCTTGTGCAACTTGTGGTGGGTATATTCATGTGCACCAATGGATACATGGTCCCAGCACAGTTTGAGAATCCTATTCTCTCAAAGCCAGCTATTATTTCAAGGTGTGAGTGAGTGGTGTGTCAGTGCAACGGCACCCCCTCTGGCCAAGTGTGGCACAGCCCCTGGGCCCACAGAGCCTAGCAGGGCTGTCAGTCTATTTCTGTGCCCCAGGAGTCTGAAAACCCTTTCTATACTCCCAAGTCCATCAGGTGGTTAGTAGGGGAACCAAGGCCTGCCCACTCCACTAGGTTCCAGCCAGTGGTGCAAGTAGAAATCATTTCTTTCCGGTACTGCACTCATGGGAAGGACACAAGGGGGGGCACGTGACCTCCCCATGTGACCCTCCATGTGACTCCTCCCCACCCCGCCCCCAGCCCGGGGCCCCCATGCTCTCCCCATCCCCTCCGACACCCCACTTACGTGTCTAATATTTTATAACTGCATCTGTTAAACAGATGCAGTTGCAAAATGATGCTTTTGGCCCCTGGTGCCACCTGTACTTCCAGGTGTCACTGAGGATCCAGCAGTACCTCAAATTGAAAACTTCTTAAATGAAAGAAGGATAGGAAGGACAATCACCCCACTTTCACTTAACACACTATCAGTGCCTCCGCTTATGTCCAAACTAAGCTTCTGCCAGCTTACCTTTATCTAAGGGTATGTTCACTACCAATGTTAAACCGCTGCCGTGGCAGCACTTTAACGTGGCTGTGTAGTCGTGGCACCAGTGCTGGGAGAGAGCTCTCCTAGCGCTATAAAAAAACCCAGCCCCACGAGGAGAGTAGCTACCAGCGCTGGTGCACTGTCTACACTGCCACTTTACAGCGCTGAAACTTGCATCACTCGGGTGTGTGTGTGTGTTTTCACACCCCTGAGCAAGAAAGTTTCAGGGCTGTAAAGTGGCAGTGTAGACAAGGCCTAAGTATTGCTCTCCACCAGGCACTAGGAAAGCAAATATGCTGCACCATCTGGGTTTGATGGAAAAGAGGCATAGAACTGTGTGTGCCATGTGCATTTTGATAGAACTACAGCCCAAATTGTTTTATTTTTTTCCTCAGCATGACATACAAGCAATTGATCAAAATCACATTCTCTGATCTCTTGGGGCCAAATCCTGTTCCCACTGAATTCAAAAGAAGTTTTTCTATTGAGTTCAATGGGAACAGCCTTTGACATTTGAAGAGGAAAGAACAAAACCACTCAAGCAAGGGCTATATTGCGTATACCACTGGCATCAAAGGCTGCTGACTCATGTCAGAAAGTCAGCAGAGATCTGGTCTTTGTCCATTACAAGGGAGAAATCAGAAATCAATGAGGCTAGAACAGTCTTTGTACCATATACAACTCATAAGTCCATCTGCAAAGGATCAAGGAAATATGAAGGCTCCAGATTACGTTAAAGTCCTCAGTTCCTTGGTTAGAATGCTTCCATCAGTATATGTTCATAGTCTAGAGGCTGGAGCAGGAATCAAAACCACTATTTAAACACCTTCCGTCCCCCCAACCCCTCCCTTCTTGAGGACTTCTGCCCAACTTAACAGCACAATATATCTGCTAACAAACTTAAACAAAGCCTTTAAGTTTGTTAGTATATGTATTGTGCTGTTAAACCCATATAAAGAATGAATACCCTCCCTAGCCCCGTTCTGCTCCTTTAAGGAGCAGAATGCAGCTCCACACACCCCCAGAGGGGGGCTGCTAGCTTCCCCAAATCTTTCTGGTACCCTGTACCTGCTAAAAATCTCTTGCTGGTACTGCGTACTGGAGCATACAACCCTACTTGCACTCCTGGTTCCAACTCAGGGCTCTCGAGCTAGGTAAGCAGAATCAGGATTCTTTGACTCTGACAATGCCCTGAGCTTTTTTCCCTATGTTCTCCTGAATCTCTGCAAGCTCTCCTGCCTGTCCCCTCCTGGGCTGTTGTCTTTGGGCAGCTCTTGAGTAGCTTGCTGGCAGGAGCTCCTTTCTCCATTCTGCTCACTCCTCTGGTAGCCACCATGCCTCTCTGCTTCCCAGCCCTTTTAGCCTCCCAGCTACAGTGAGGCTTCCAAATCAGCAGTGGCCAGCAGTGCCTGTATTAACCCTTTGGTGGTCCAGCGTGGGGTATATAAACCCCATGACACAGGGATATTAACAATCTTCACCAGCTATGGGTAGACCACAGCAATCGTCACCTCACAAACAGCCATCCATCACACCACCAATGGTTGGTTTAATATCCAACTGGTTAGCCACCAACTTGTAGAAGTTTGGGGCAGCCTGCTTCCAGATGCCAATGGCAACCACTTCTGGATTGGTATGGGTGCCCCCATGTGTCTCCTGGTGCTGAAGGGTCAGGCCAAGCTCCTCATGTAGCTCCATGAAGGTGTCCTTCCTCATGCAGAAGTTCTGGAGCCACTACTGGTCATCCCCATATGCATTACAAGGTATTCCCACCACTCTATGCCTGTGGTTCTGCTCCAGAACCACTGGTCAGCATGGGAATTCCATAGCTATTAAGCTCACATTAGATGTCTCTGCTCCACCATGTCTGCATGCAGCCCGCATGATCTCCTAACCAAGACTTGCTGCTTCCTTCTCAGGCAACTGCAGAAGTCACTGCAAGTCACTGCAGAAATGCCTTCTCTCTGCCTCCAGTTGTAAAAACAGATGTTGCATTAATGCCAACAGCTAGAATAGGTCATGGTCCTGAGCTGGAGCCATGACTTGGCATCTGCTGGAATGGTGGCTGCTGACAGAAGTGAGGATCATACAGTGGTAGAAGTACTTTAGTTACTGCATTTGTGGCTATGAATTCTTATGCACAGGAGCCCAGGGAGGATACAAGTCCTCTCACAATACACTGGGAAAAAATTCATAAAGCGGAGCAGACTAGGGCAGCACTAAGAACCATGGGATATGCCCCCAGAAATACTAGCATCTAGCCTGGGTTAGTGCAGTGCCAATGTGGACACAGATATGTAGGTATTATTCAAGTGTTGCTTAGCAGCATGGACACGCCACATCCAGGCTTCTCATATCTTGCTGCTCAGACCCAGGTGAACTGCAGTGAAGACATACCCTTAGACTCCAGAGAGGCAATAAGAACATCTATTCTGTTGCTTTAAGGAAAGTAAGGAGGAAATTAAGAGAGAGGGACATAAGATATGGGGGGAGGCAAAGGGTAGAGAGGGTCCCGCATCAAAGTACATGATCAGACCAGAAATTTCTCATCAAAGATCTCTGAGAAGGGTTGGAAGTAATCTGGGAGCATTTGAATGAAAGAGAAGACTAATACTGTTTCTACAGCAAACTTACAGTTGACAGAGCACAAATGGAAGCAACTGCTAGAGAACAAAAAAAGAACGGTGAAGCTACATTTGGTTTTTTTGTTTCTTTGTTTTAGAGATGTCATGAGAAAATATTAAGGGAGTTAAATAAACAAACAAACAAACAAACTGATTTGCAGTTCCATTAGCATGCAGACAGAGGTGGGATGGGTTTCCTTTAAAAACAAATATATGCTTAAGCACTTTGCTGGATTAGGGATCATAGTCTTGAGCACCTTGTAGGACTGAGACCATGTAACGTCTCCTGTGTAAAAAGAAAAGGAGTACTTGTGGCCACTCTATGCCTGCGGGAGAGCTCTCCTGCTGGCATAATGAACCCCCCACGAACAAGCGGCAGTAGCTATGTCGGCGGGAGAGTGTCTCCCTCCAACATAGTGCTGTCCACACCGGCATGTGCTTTTTCACACCCCTGACTGACAAAAGTTTTACCAACAAAAATGCCAGGTATTCTTATATCTCATGTGCGTACTTTTCTATAGATTATCATGACCTTGCCATTGCAGAATTCAAAAAGCCTAAAATGTCTAATAAGAACATATACACATTGTTAGTTACCATAAAAAGCATCCTTACATCTTTACTTTTTTCTTATTTCAACCTCATTTCCACCTAGCACAAGAGAAGAATGTTGTCCACTAGGACAAAGTGTGAATAAGTAAGCAGGACTTTGCTTGAAAACATAATTTGTCTATAGTGCAAAGAAACCCAAATATTTCTTACGTTCTGAAGCCTGTTCCGTCAGCAAAACACTCGACAGTAAGACAATGAGAGGTAAGAAGTCGCTGAAATTGGGCATTGTGAAGCTGTTACAGTAAGAGATGACTCAAATTCTTCTCCTCTATTTGTTGAGCAGCTGTTAAAGGTAATAGCTGTTACTTTTGTTTATATCATAGCAGATCAAAGATCATGGATTTTGAACTTGTTTTACAGCATCCTTCCCTGTACATAATTACTAATTAACCTCTCTCTAATAAATTTACTGGCATTTTTTCTAGCATATACATCTTCTATGGTTACTAAATAGGTCAATAAAAATCTTTACTATTAACCCCTTTCTTTCTGAACTCTTGAAATCATATGTAAATAAAATCACGTTAGTGGCATAAAGGGTTAAAGAGATTCAATAAGAACATTTATTTGTTTAGCTTTGTTCTTTCTTTAATGTAGCTTTTCACAACAATTTAGTTTTTTGAGGACTGAAATACCATGGGTGAAATTTAATGGCCTATGATATGCAGGAGGTCAGAGTAGATAATCTAATGGTCCCTTCTGGCCTTAAACTTTATGAAATCTATGAAACTGAAGCCTTATTAACACCATGAATATAAAGCATTTCATTAGTAAACATTTTTAGAATTGACAAAAAGATGTAAAATGACTGTAGGAAAAAAAAAATCTATCTTCTTCCTATTTGGCACAACTTCTGTTTAGCAGTTATCAAATAAGAGAAGAGAAAAAGAAAAAAAACAATGTCAAACCTAAAACATTCAGTAACACATTTTAGTATATAATATTTCATTTTATGATTAATATTTGTATGGCAAAGATTCATGTATCTTACTTCACTGACACAAAGGCACCCAAAAAGTCTGTAATATTTAATTTCATTGGACTGGAAGAAGAAGAACACTGAAAGAATATCGTGGCCTGCACCTATCAAGACATCTTGACGTTAGCTATAGAGCTAAGGTGATTCTGGAGGTCATTGATCAAAAAGCCATTTACGCAGGAATAAATGCACTAACATGGCACTGCTGTCAAGCCAATAATGGGTTCCAAACATTTTCCCACTTGGAGTTTAGAAATGCTGAGAAATTTTCATGTAATTATATTTAAAGGAAGTGGGCTAGCTCTTTAGGTGCAATTGAGCTCTGCTTGATGCAGTACCCAGGGGAAATAAAGGTGGCTTTACTTTATCTTTTAAAGCACACTCCTTTCAATCTTGGGTTGGCTGGGCTCATTTTGGCCCCGAGCACAACTTAGAGCAGCTCAAGGTTGCTCTCATATGTACCTTACTGTAATGGTCCTTAAAGGACCTTTCTGGATGCCAAGCATTGTTGGAGTATAGTACCACTCTATCCATATCTTCTTCCCCTGGCCATACTGAAGGACATAAATCCACACCGTGTAGAGGTCAAACATAGGAGTTTATTACGTACAGCGCTGACGGAGTGTCACCTCACTTATTAGGCTCAGAGACACCATCAATCAATTGATTACAATGGAATGTATGGATTTTCCATGGGTGGGGAAAGTGACAGGGTATGCAGTCCCACACCCCCGGATAGGTTTAGCTGCAAGACATGATAGCACAGTAACCAATGGTCAAAAGGTTACATATGTTGGATTCAATTTGGGGTCCATAGGAACGAAGTAGCTCCTTTGATTGTCCAAAAGATACATATCTAGGGGTAAAAGCAAAGAAAAAGTGAAAGTATATGGCAATAAAGATTGTCTTTCAAGTTGCTTATTTGTGTTTTAAGGCAGGCATTGGTGCCATGTGAAAGGGAGGTGGAAGGAGGCCATATCTTATACTGACATGCTTGAACCTTTCATAAACTCAAGGATGGATGTGTGGGAAGAACATCTCCCTACAGAAGAAACTGACACAACAGAAACAGGGCTTCTTTGTTCTATTTGCAACTTTGAATAAGACACAATTATTGCCCCCAACATCTGGCATTTTGCTGACCAGGCATATCTTAGCAAAAGCAAGGTTATCTTTAGTTATTCTGCTTTCTCTTAGCTATTGCTAGGCCTCTGACCTCTTGACCAAACTCTGGACTTTGGGCCTGTACACAAATCCATATACCAGGTTATTACATCAGCAATGGATTTTAACCCTTCACACACCATAGTTTGGTTATAAAACATGTTCATGACATGTTCAATTTTTTGCTACGATTTCTATGGCTGACAATATTTGCACTTCGATTTTACCATCACTTCTCCCAAAGTTTAAAATGAAACACCTACATCTTTACTTTCTAATGCACATACTATCATCCAAGTTTATACATCTTCAATTCTATTTCTGAAGGGAGGTATTTACAATTCCATGTTCTTTGCCCTGAAGTTTCCAGTAAGAGAAGTTGATAATTTCTGTTGCGTAAGAATTTCCCCTGAACTTTGTTCTTTCTGTACATGAGGAAATAAACTTAGATTTATTTCAGACTGAACTTTAGCTTTATTCAGGTCACTGTCCCAACACTGTAGCCCTATTGACTTCAGATGGAATAAACAAAGATCTTACACTTATAATATGCCTTTCATCTCACAGGTTCACATAGCACTTAAACTGACATGCAAACTATAGAGAGGGATCATTTATCCTGCACTGAAAAGCAGCCACAATTTTAGCAGCACACAAAGACACTATATAAAAGTGAGTGACAGTAGGCCACTACTGAGCCTGAAGTGCAGAGGGAATGCAGGGAGGCAGAATGGACCAAGGCAGAATGGAACCAGATACACCTGCAGGAAAACTGGAAGGACACACTCATGATTTTCCTGGGTTTCTCTTTTGGAAAAGTTAATGCAGGGGTTGGGCCAAGGGGAGTTGTACCAAGAAAGAGAAAGGTGTCGATGCAAGGGTTCTCATAGGGTATGTCTATACTGCAATAAAACACCTGCGGTTGGCCTATGTCAGCTAACTTGGGCTCACAGGACACAGACTGTGCCGCTATAAAATTGTAGTGGGGACATTTGGGCTCAGGCTGAAACCTGGGGTCTGGAACCCTCTGTCCAGCCCAGAGCCTGGGCTCCAGCCTGAGCCCAAACATCCCCATTGAAATTTGATAGCACCACAGTCTGAGACATGTGAGACCAAGTCAGCTGAATCAGCCAACCGCAGGTGTTTTATTGCACAGTAGACATAACTAAAGAAGTCTGATCAGACCCAATGTAACATCCTTAAGTGAAATTTGGTCTGGACTCTGGGATTAACAGTCTTACATGATAAAAAAATGCCATGGAATCTTTAATGGTCACAAGTGGTCAGGAACTTGATTTCATAAATCCCATCTGCAAGACAGAACCTCTTGCTACACAATGCCTCCTAACCTCCATCCCAGCACATTGGTTCAATAGCAAATAAGAGAAAATGTGCCAGCTACAGTGTGGACTGTACCAACACTACTTCCTGCAGTTTCCTGGCATTCCTGTTAGGCCTCTTATCCAAGAACTGAGCCAGCTTAATGTGGTTTAACATGTGAGATCTGATGGGATCACATCACAAATGGGAATTGATTGGGTGTCCTCTAGACTGAGTTTGTTTTCTAAATTTGAGGAATTAAAGTCTCTCTAAAAGAAGAAAAAATATATAGTTGATGGGGAAAAAAATTTAGCAACTATTCAGAAATACATTTACTTTGGCCTGATGATACAAGCTGCTCTAACCAGGAAAGTGGTGTGCAAAGAATGATCACAACTTGGCAGAGACCCTTTGGCAGGCTGAAAAAAAATCTCTTGAAGGGCAAATTCTCTTAATTCAAAAAAGTTGCAGAGATGTGCATACTGCAGCAAATAGAGGAAGCAGAAGCTAAAAATCTGCACAAAGACACATGGAAAGATGTATACTCGGTATGAAATAGAAAAGAGAGGAAAACAAGCAGAGAACTTTAAGACCGAGAAAAGCTAATTGCCTGATCAGGCTGCAGGGAGGAAAGACAGATGTTGGACTGCCCTTATTGTCCTTTTCCTCCCACACCTCCTGGCCAGCCATACTCTCCCTTTCCATACATCTCCTCTTCTCCGAGCCCTGAATCATCTTGCACACCCAAGACATCACTGCTCTCCCCCTCATGCCTAATGCTCCCAACATACTGGCATGTCTCCCAATTCACTTATCTTTGTGATAGAGTCTATCCCCTCCCCAAAGAAATTACAGGAGACAACACTGGGGACAGCCTCTGGTATCCCCTTCTGGGCAGAGAACACAGAGCTGGTACGACGGAAAGCAACTGCTCCCCGTAAATCAACTGAGTCTAGCTTCCCTGTGTCTTTCTTTTTCCAGTTTCAATGACTGATTTCAGTGATCCCAACAGCCTACTATGGCCATGAACCTGAGGCAGGGGAAATGTGAGTATTGTGATGATGATTTCCATTGTGACTACCCATCTGCTCAGGGGCTGTTGGTTTAAACGAAAGTAGTAGGTCACAAGGATAAGTAGGGGTAGGATGTAACTAAGGCAGAGCAAGGAGTGGAGGCTAAATTACCACTTTAGTGAAGGAAAGAAAGAGGAGGAGGAAGAAACATTTTTGTTTCTTCCCTGTCCCAAAGTGCTTTTTGAAATGGTGAATGAGGAGGAATATCTCCCAAACAGCGGCCCAGCAGTGTTCCATCTCCCTCCTGGGAAGTAATCAATTCTCTGCCTCCTGCTTTCCACAGGTCTCGCCTTGGCGCTGGCGTCATGAGCTGTTTCCGAATCCGCCCGGCAGAGCCCCGGGACTGTCCTGAAATCCTGCGCCTCATCAAAGTAAGAGAGGGACAGAAGTGTGCAGGCATCTTTCCCTCAGTCAGTGTCTTTCCAAGTTTCCTTTTTAAAGCTTACTACTATTTCCTGTGCTAGGCGTAAACCCCAGTGAGCATGTTTATTAGCTACTTGTGTTAATGTGCTGGTGGATAATGGTACATAAGATAAATTAGATAGATGTCTCAGACAGTTAGAAGTAGAAGCATGAGGTGTAGACGTAACTCTTGCCTATCCTCTCTGATACCCTGTCTTTTTGTTCCCCCAATCCATTTTCCCTTTTCACTCCATCCAAACCACATGACCACCTGCCCCCTTCATGTCTTTCTCTCGGTCCTGTTTCCCATCCTTCCTCCAAGCTGCACCCTCCCGATCCTGGTCTGCCATGCTTTAATCCTCTCTGCCTTCAGCTCCTTTCATTTCTTCCAAAAGACCATAAACCATAATCCTCCCTACAAGATAAGTGACCTGTTAATGAGACTGGGAAAAAAAAATCAAACTATAATCATGGAGCTACCAAGACATACAGCCCTATGCTAAACTTCACCCATTCACTCATACTGCTTTTCATTACATCCGGCCCCTTACAATGATTACTATGCTATATCTTTACACTGTAAACTCTGAGATAGGGGCCTCATCTCTAAACACCTAGCAGACTGTTGGCTCTGTACAAATACTGTAATCAATTATGATAAAGAATGGGAAGAAATTCAGTTTTCCCTGACAGGTAGACTATAGAGATGATGTTCGCTTATGTTGATATAGAAATTTGCTGAAATGTAAGTTGGCCGAAAAATCTATTTCCTAAAAATACACTTGATGATAGCTCGGCAAGGCCTGGTAAAATACGAGTAACGTGAAGTAAAGTGAGACAATTTAGAAAAGCAAGCTAGAGATAAGTTATGGCCTAAACCTAGGTCATGCTGTAAATGTATTTTGGTTCCAACTGGTTTTTACAAGTATTTTAGATAAATTGTTAATGTTTTGAACAATGCAATCTATATTGTTAGTTATGGGTATGGTATTTACGCAAATATTAATTAAAACAATGCTTCATGTTAACTAGCCAATGAGAAAGTAGAAAATATTTAATTATAGTAGTGGAAATACAGATATGGTAAAAGGTGGATTTAATGTTAATTAATTAAGTGCCATTATTATAGTTGATTATGAAAAGGATAGCACACTATTTTTATATTAGAGGTGACCATCCTCCATCAAGGTTACAGAAAGGATTATGCCTCGTTTAGGAACTAATCACCCTAAATGCATCAATTCATTTTAGAATACGAGTATAAATGCATTGCAGGGTTATAACGTAATGCCTGTTTGCTTAACTATTTTATATTAAATAAAGTTTTTAATTTTATCACTCATTGTGCCATTCACAGTCCGCCCTTAAATTATATTTTCTGTAACCACCCTGGAGGCTTGAACCTTAAAGAATTCAGTTTGATTTTATTCTTTATTTTTAAATTACTAATTATGAACACATACATCAAAGGTTACATATGTGAGATTCATTAGTTGTTAGTCTCCCAAGGAGAGTAATAGAAACCTCATCACTTGGCATTTTAAAATGCAGACTGGATAAAGCCCTTAGGATGGAATTCACTTCTTCGCGGATGGCCTATACCAGCCCCTCTGTGCTGTCAATGTCCCATGTTAACCGAGTGTGTGAAGGCAAAGTGACTCAGAGGAGTCCTTCTCTATCTGCTGTATACCATGCAGATGGGCTCCATGACAACTCTAAACATACCAGAATAGAGAAGCAGCCTGGGGTTTGGGTGTGTCTCTTGGATCCACACTTATGTGGACCAGTAGATAGGACCAATTACCAGGTGCCAACAGATTGCACTGCAGCTCTGAGTCTTGCCCATGTGCTGGAGGTGATGATAGATTCCATGTCCTCAATCCTACACCTAGCTCCCCCTAAAAAGCTTGTTTATTCACCTTCTGCATTGATCTTCTTTACAAGACTGCACAATGTACTCAATTTAATTCAGAGTTTGATTTTTTTTAACTGCCCTTCCTAAGATCTGTGCTTTATATATATTTATAAAATCTATACAGGTTTACCAATGCCATAAAAATATTTCTCAAATAAAATACCCAATGCCCACAAAAAATATGTTCCCCTGACTACTTCTCTGTTCCCCTTTCTTTTTGATCACTCCTGAACATGGTTATTCTACCTATGCTGCACAACAAACTGCCCTTCATTTCCTTCTCTGTGCCTTACTCCATGATACCTGCAATTACCTCCCATATCTGGTCGGAAATGCCTGCACTCTCTTCACAGACCTCTTTAAAAGTCCTTTCAACATGTTGAAAGCTATGGTGTTCTTCTGACAGAAACATTAAAAAAAAAAGGGGGGGAAAAGGAAGGGCAAAAGGGGCACTAACAAGAGTCCTGGTTAGCTTCAAACACAACCATCTTTCTTCTTGTTTCATACCATTTCCCATCCCTCAGTTGCACATTTTCTCACTAGATTGTAAACTATTTGGGACAGACCTTGTCTTCTTCCTCATATGTAAAGTTCCTAACACATTTTGGCTGATAAATAATTAGTAGTACTAATACTCTGGCTTTGGGCATGGAGTGATGAGTTTCACTTTAAGATTGTGGCAGGTCCTGACTGGTGCATTAAGAAATGAGAGCCTGCAATATCCCCACCCTCTTTGTGCCCCTCTGGAAGGGCTAGTCTCAGTTATTGTGGATAGAATTGGCCACTGTGGGAAGAGCTGAGGTGGGGACACAACCATGTCCCTGTCCCTTCCTGCCAGTTGAGTTGACCCACTGTGAGTGCAAAAGCATATACTATCCCATTTCAAAGACCAGAGTAACTTCAACTTCAGTGTGTGATACCCCTTAGACACAGAAGGAGTTAGGTAGAATTCGCACAGTGACAACCACTGCACGATAGCCCAAGTACAATCCCCACAATGTGGCCAATGGCTTACAGGCACAATATGGCCCTTACTATTCATATTTCTCTCTTCTATCAGGCCTTTAAAGACATCCTCTTCTCCAGAGGTGATGTGTCTAAGACTTACATCTCGGGGAAAAAAAAACCTGATCTTGTTCCCAACTGAGTCCTCCAGTTGCCATTTTAACTTTTTGTATTTATTCCCTATCTTCCCTTTCTAGTTTTTGACTGCATCTCACCTGCAAGCCAGGGAGGATATTACATCACGTACCCACAAAACAATGAAGGGCTAGTAAGGTTAACATGCAAAGGAATGATATAACATTCCTCTATGCAAGAAATAAGGCCAGATACTTGTAGGCTAAGCTAATATGCTTCTACACCTGTTGGAACTGTAATCAGACTTATGAAGTCAGCGCAAGTGATACAGCAATCCTTCCCACAGATAAAAGTTTGCCACCTTTACAAAGTGTTCATTCCTCAATGGTCCAAGAGGAGAGTTTCCTAATCAGTTCTGAAATTCAGGTCTTCTGCAGGGGTAGCTAAAATACTGCCATCTTTTGGAGTTAATTTTCACTAATATGGCAGCAGGTTTCCGGAAAATACTGAGCCAGCCTTAACAGCAGCAATTTTTCATCATCATCATCTATAGAGTTCTGCTGATGTGATAAGACAGCATGCTACATCCTTCACAAAATACTTAGGAATGTTCTTTCTAACAACAAACAAAAAGTTCCACTAATCTGCTCAACTGCTAGTGATAACTGGGACCCCTGTATCGTGTTTCTATCCAACTTACTTCAAGACCGTTGAAGTCTTGGATGTAACTACTCTTTCCTTCCATTTACCTGTCTCACAAGTGTTGTGAAACATCATTAGTCAAAGGGACATCATCAAGTTAAAAAAAGTCACAAAGTTTTTACCACCTACATGCCGTAAAAGTGACACCTGAAGTTACTATAAAACAAACTAAAGAAAAATATTTTCTTTATTTTCCCAGGTAGTGTATAGTCAGTATCACTATTTCTTATATGTAGTTCTCCTGTTTGTTTATGTCTTTCAAACAAGGGAGATTTTGTTTAACAAAAAAATAAAAATGGAATTGTAAAATCACAAAAATTGGAAGGGGGATTTGGGATGGGGTACTCCATGAAACTGCTTCTCTTTTTAAAGCTGACTAGATTTCAAGTTGACATCCTTTAATAATAAAAAGTGCTTTACTATTCTGATAAAATGGTGCTATGTAAGTGTAAAAGTATTATTATGGTCAGATTGTGCTCAGTTTACAGGATAACACATATGCTGCAGTTTTTTTCATTTCCATAGTGAATTAGAACATAGCAGATATAGAACAATAGTTTCTGCCTACCTCATTTGCAGAGCTCATGGCAGGATTGGGGCCTAAGGTAGCATTTTGCATCGAAATCCAAGTGTAGCCTAAACATTAATATTTTGCATAGTATTCTGTAAAGACTGCAACTATTGATGAAACCTCAAACTCCAATTTGTTCATCTGACAGGAACTAGCCGCATATGAAAATATGCCAAATGCAGTAAAACTAACAGAAAAAGGTAAGATTATACTCTAAATAAAAACACCTATGGAAACCCATACATTATACAGTAGAACATCAGAGTTACGAACACTAGAGTTACGAACTGACCGGTCAATCACAGACCTCATTTGGAATTAGAAGTACACAATAAGGCAGCAGCAGAGAAACATGCCCCCCCTCAAAAAAAAACAAACAACAAAACCCAACAGTACTGGGTTAAACGTAAACTACTAAAAAAAAAATAAAGGGAAAGTTTAAAAAAAGATTTGTCAGGGTAAGGAAACTGTTTTTGTGCTTGTTTCAATTCAAATTAAGATTTAGCTGCATTTTTTTCTTCTCCATAGTAAAGTTTCAAAGCTGTAGTAAGTCAAAAGTTCAGTTGTGAACTTTTGAAAGAACCACCATAACATTTTGTTCAGAGTTATGAACATTTCAGAGTTACAAACAACCTCCATTCCCAATGTGTACGTAATTCTGAAGTTTGACTGTATATAAAACAACTATGTACTGTATATTTCTGAAAGATTATGATGAATATTGCTGTTGGAGGCAAAGTGTTATAGTAGTTAGGACAGACAGAAAAAACTAAGTTCTATTCCCATCTCTGCCATTAGCTTACTGCTACTTGCAGTTACACTTAGGCTATGTCTACACTAATACCTATGTTGGCAAAACTTATGTCACACAGGGGTGTTAATATTCCACCCTACTTGAGCGACATAAGTTACGCTGACATAAGCCCAAGTGTGCACAGCGCTACGTTGCTAGGAGAGTTTCTTCCGCTGACATAGCTACCGCCACTCATTGGGGGTGGGTTAATTTTGTCAACGGGGCATAATTATGTCTCCCGTGGGCATAGAGCGGCTACATGAGAAATCTTACAGCAGTGCAGCTGCATCGATACAGCTGTGCCACTGTAAGCTCTCTACTGTAGACACAGCCGTAGTCACACAGTCTGTCTCCTCATCTGTTAATGGAGAAAAACACTTACCTCATTTAAAAGCTGCAAGATCTTCAGCTGCAAGATTCTTAAAAGTGCTGCATAAGTGTAAAGTATTTTATCCCTTCCATGTACTTTT
This sequence comes from Lepidochelys kempii, assembly GCF_965140285.1. Taxonomy (NCBI): domain Eukaryota; kingdom Metazoa; phylum Chordata; order Testudines; family Cheloniidae; genus Lepidochelys; species Lepidochelys kempii. The sequence goes on from NC_136388.1 coordinate 73,962,777, forward strand.
CTTTTTGCAATTGGCTTTGTTTCCCCTGTCTGGTTCCATACTGAATTTGTACCGAGAGAACTGGAAATAAAAATTGAATGCTAACTTTTAAAACACAGAAATTTAAGTTTTATGTTATGTGACAAATGGCATTTCTTCATCTGCCTCAGCCTAGTTATTTCTGGCCTTGATTAAAGGAGAGGACAGCAAACTAGGGTCCTGATCTTGTAGCCTTTACTCATGTGAGGAGTTCTACTGAAGTAAGCAGGAGTACTCATATGAGCAAGGGTTGCAGGATTGTTAACACTAGTTTAGGAAAATATCTTCCAACTTAGTTGCTAACTGAAACAGTAGGTGAAATAGTCAAACTACTTTTAAAGCTCCAGTTCCAGGTCAGAAGTGAAGTGCAAAAATTGAGTTTTTATATTTAACACTTTACTGCTCTAAACAAACTACCCCAAACCATGACCCTTTAATGTTTCTTTGAAGCACTGTTGCAGCAGAATTGGAACTGCTCATCGTGGGCCTGATCCAAAGTTCACTGAAGTCAACAGAAAGAATCCTATTGCCTTCAATAGGTTTTGGATCAGGCCTCATGGAAGGGCCAGTTCAGCTGTAAATTATAGTTTCTCATATGTATGTTTTGATAGTCCAAGAGCAGACACATGTTAGTACTTCCCACCCCAAATATTGATGTTTGAACATTTTCCATTTCATAACCTTAAATTTTTCTTTAGCTTTATGCTTTTTTATTAAAGATTTTTACAAATACAATCTAGTGCATTAATATCTTGACTCATGCTCCTAAATAGCTTCTATTCTCACCCTACCATACCTATTTCTTTCTTCTCTTATTCCAAGCTACCCCTTTTCAACACTCCATGCATTTTTCCGGAAAAGGCTGATGGACTGTAATTGTACAGCCAGCAGTAACTATTTCCAAGTACTCCCTCAGATGGAAAGCTACTTTACAAATATTCTTATTTACTATTTTTTTTTAATGTGGTAAGCCTGCCATTAACTTACAGGTTTTAATTTTAATTTTAGATTTGCTTGAAGATGGCTTTGGAGAACATCCTTTCTACCACTGTCTAATAGCAGAAGTGCCAAAGGAGGGAAAAACAGGAAGTAAGCTAAACATGTTTTAAATATTTATCAATTGATTACCTCTAGCAATCCCTGATTACACAAAGAGTGACATAAGGGATAACAATACTGAGACAGCTGAGGCTGCCTATGGACCCTTAGCTGACCACAGCAAGGGAACTTCATGGATTTTTCTTCTAGATATTTTAATAAAAAGTTCACTGCCATCAATGGATGAATGAACAGAGACTGAATTATCTTCTCTATCTAAAAGGTGTTCCCTGCCTGTCATAGCTGAGGCACACTGGTGATGTGATGTTCATCCACAATCCACATTCCACTTTGTTGGTCTTTAGAGATTGACAAGAGTGCCAGTTAGTGGTACTAATTCTGTGGATGTGATCAAATGGTAATAGAGATTAGAGTATTGTTAGTAAGGCAAATGAATTTAATCTGAAACCTGTTCCTTATGAAGAACCCCTTCGCCCAGTACCTCCATTACCTTTGATAATACATTCTGCCTTCTTGATTACACCTTAGTATCAGTAAGTATCTGAAGTTTCCTTCCTAGTTTCTCAGATTTTAGAAGTGCCTTCTGCGTGAAAAATACCCAAGACTTTTAAAAAATCCTGCAGTTTGGAGTGCATGCCTTTCGATACTATTAAAACAAATAATGGCTTTGTGGTGCTTGTTTGGTCTGAAATCTATGTTTGTTGCATTTTAACATGATTCAGTATGCAGGGATTTTCACTGAGAGCTATCTGAGTTTATATCAAAAGTTTCCTTTAAAAGGTTGAAGGATAGCTATAAAGAATTGTATTGATATACTTTACATAAGCTAGCCAGGTTTCAGAGCAGCAGCCATGTTAGTCTGTATTCGCAAAAAGAAAAGGAGTACTTGTGGCACCTTAGAGACTAAAACTTATTGGAGCAAAAAATTTCATGAGCTACAGCTCACTTCAATGGATGCATTCAGTGGAAAATACAGTGGGGAGATTTATATACATAGAGAACATGAAACAGTGGGTGTTACCATACACACTGTAACAAGAGAGAGTGATCACTTAAGGTGAGCTATTACCAGGAGAGCAGGGGGGAAAAAAACTTTTGTAGTGATAATCAAGGTGGGCCATTTCCAGCAGTTGACAAGAACTTCTGAGGAACAGTGGGGAGTGGAGTGGGGAGGGAATAAACATGGGAAAATTGTTTTACTTTGTGTAATGACCCATCCGCTCCCAGTCTCTATTCAAGCCTAAGTTAATTGTATCCAGTTTGCAAATTAATTCCAATTCAGCAGTCTCTAGTTGGAGTCTGTTTTTGAAGTTTTTTTGTTGAAGAATTGCAACTTTTAGGTCTGTAATGGAGTGACCAAAGAGATTGAAGTGTTCTCCAACTGGTTTTTGAATGTTATAATTCTTAACGTCTGATTTGTGTCCATTTATTCTTTTACGTAGAGACTGTCCAGTTTGACCAATGTACATGGCAGAGGGGCATTGCTGGCACATGATGGCATATATCATATTGGTAGATGTGCAGGTGAACGAGCCTCTGATAGTGTGGCTGATGTGATTAGGCCCTATGATGGCGTCCCCTGAATAGATATGTGGACACAGTTGGCAACGGGCTTTGTTGCAAAGATAGGTTCCTGGGTTAGTGGTTCTGTTGTGTGGTTGCTGGTGAGTATTTGCTTCAGGTTGGGGAGCTGTCTGTAAGCAAGGACTGGCCTGTCTCCCAAGATCTGTGAGAGTGATGGGTCATCCTTCAGGATAGGTTGTAGATCCTTGATGATGCGTTGGAGAGGTTTTAGTTGGGGGCTGAAGGTGATGGCTAGTGGCATTCTGTTATTTTCTTTGTTGGCCTGTCCTGTAGTAGGTGACTTCTGGGTACTCTTCTGGCTTTGTCAATCTGTTTCTTCACTTCAGCAGGTGGGTACTGTAGTTGTAAGAATGCTTGATAGAGATCTTGTAGGTGTTTGTCTCTGTCTGAAGGGTTGGAGCAAATGCGGTTGTATCGTAGAGCTTGGCTGTAGACAATGGATCATGTGGTGTGGTCAGGGTGAAAGCTGGAGGCATGTAGGTAGGAATAGCGGTCAGTAGGTTTCTGGTATAGGGTGGTGTTTATGTGACCATCGCTTGTTAGCACCGTAGTGTGCAGGAAGTGGATCTCTTGTGTGGACTGCTCCAGGCTGAGGTTGATGGTGGGATGGAAACTGTTGAAATCATGGTGGAATTCCTTAAAGGGTTCTTTTCCATGGGTCCAGATGATGAAGATGTCATCAATGTAGCGCAAGTAGAGTAGGGGCTTTAGGGGACGAGAGCTGAGGAAGCGTTGTTCTAAGTCAGCCATAAAAATGTTGGCATACTGTGGTGCCATGCGGGTACCAATAGCAGTGCCGCTGATTTGAAGGTATACATTGTCCCCAAATGTGAAAAAGTTATGGGTGAGGACAAAGTCACAAAGTTCAGCCACCAGGTTTGCCGTGACATTATCGGGGATACTGTTCCTGACGGCTTGTAGTCCATCTTTGTGTGTTGGTGTAGAGGGCTTCTACATCCATAGTGGCCAGGATGGTGTTTTCAGGAAGATCACTGATGGATTGTACTTTCCTCAGGAAGTCAATGGTGTCTCGAAGGTAGCTGGGAGTGCTGGTAGCGTAGGGCCTGAGGAGGGAGTCTAGATAGCCAGATAATCCTGCTATCAGGGTGCCAATGCCTGAGATGATGGGGCGTCCAGGATTTCCAGGTTTATGGATCTTGGGTAGCAGATAGAATACCCCAGGTCGGGGTTCCAGGGGTGTGTCTGTGCGGATTTGTTCTTCTGCTTTTCAGGGAGTTTCCTGAGCAAATGGTGTAGTTTCTTTTGGTAACCCTCAGTGGGATCAGAGGGTAATGGCTTGTAGAAAGTGGTGTTGGAGAGCTGCCTAGCAGCCTCTTGTTCATATTCCGACCTATTCATGATGATGACAGCACCTCCTTTGTCAGCCTTTTTGATTAAGATGTCAGAGTTGTTTCTGAGACTGTGGATGGCATTATGTTCTGCACGGCTGCAGTTATGGGGAAAGTGATGCTGCTTTTCCACAATTTCAGCCTGTGCACGTCAGCGGAAGCACTCTATGTAGAAGTCCAGTCTGTTGTTTCGACCTTCGGGAGGAGACCACCCAGAATCCCCCTTTTTGTAGTCTTGGTAGGAAGCTCTCTGTGGGTTAGTATGTTGTTCAGAGGTGAGTTGGAAATATTCTTTGAGTCGGAGGCGTCGAAAATAGGATTCCAGGTCACCACAGAACTGTATCATGTACTTGGGTGGAGGGGCAGAAGGCGAGGCCCCGAGATGGGACAGATTCTTCTGCTGGGCTAAGAGTATAGTTGGATAGATTAACAATATTGCTGGGTGGGTTAAGGGAACCACTGTTGTGGCCCCTTGTGGCATGTAATAGTTTAGAGAGTTTAGTGTCCTTTTTCTTTTGTAGAGAAGCAAAGTGTGTGTTCCTGAAGCAAATACTCACCAGCAACCACACAACAGAACCACTAACCCAGGAACCTATCTTTGCAACAAAGCCCGTTGCCAACTGTGTCCACATATCTATTCAGGGGATGCCATCATAGGGCCTGATCACATCAGCCACACTATCAGAGGCTCGTTCATCTGCACATCTACCAATGTGATATATGCCATCATGTGCCAGCAATGCCCCTCTGCCATGTACATTGGCCAAACTGGATAGTCTCTATGTAAAAGAATAAATGGACACAAATCAGACGTCAAGAGTTATAAACATTCAAAAACCAGTTGGAGAACACTTCAATCTCTTTGGTCAGTCCATTACAGACCTAAAAGTTGCAATTCTTCAACAAAAAAAACTTCAAAAACAGACTCCAACTAGAGACTGCTGAATTGGAATTAATTTGCAAACTGGATACAATTAACTTAGGCTTGAATAGAGACTGGGAGTGAATGGGTCATTACACAAAGTAAAACGATTTCCCCATGTTTATTCCCTCCCCACTGTTCCTCAGAAGTTCTTGTCAACTGCTGGAAATGGCCCATCTTGATTATCACTACAAAAGGTTTTTCCACCCCCCGGCCCCGCCTCTCCTGCTGGTAATAGCTCACCTTAAGTGATCACTCTCTCTTGTTACAGTGTGTATGGTAACACCCACTGTTTCATGTTCTCTATGTATATAAATCTCCCCACTGTATTTTCCACTGAATGCATCCGATGAAGTGAGCTGTAGCTCACGAAAACTTATGCTCAAATAAATTTGTTAGTCTCTAAAGGTGCCACAAGTACTCTTTTTCTTTAAGCTAGCCAGTTATTTCACTTTTTATGTTCTTTCTTTTCAGGTAGTTGCATTGTAGGCTATGCTATGTATTACTTTACATATGACCCTTGGATCGGCAAGTTACTTTACCTGGAAGACTTCTATGTCATGGAACCGTATAGAGGTAACAAACAAGCTCGTTAACAAGCCTCACTCTTGATAAAAAAAAAACAAATAATTACTCGTTTACTCTTTCAGTATGAATTAGCTTCCAGCTTTCTCTTTCAATACCTCTAGGCAATATAATTCTGTAAATAAATATCCTGCAAGTTTTATAAGGGAACAAAGCATGAATGTGTTTCCAACCGTTAGAGGACTTTGTCTTCTGAAACATAATATACTTGAATACTATTATTAATACATTCTGTGCATGATTCTGAGAACTCTTCAAAGAAATTATGTTGCAGAATTTTTAAACTTTTAAGGTGAAGCTAATATTGTTTTCTAATGTCAGTGAAAAAAGTATATTTTAATTTCTTATGTTTAAAAGTAAATTTTAATGCCTTTAAATTTAATGTAATAAAAGGATTAAGAGCTTGACCTGCAATAGAAGTGATATTGACACAAAATATAAAATAATTAACTTTTTAAAAAATTTCTCATGCTATCCCTTTATTTCAAGTACTTATGAAAGTGCTAAAATATATCACAATTACTCACAAATAAAAAAAATCAACAAATTTAAACAAATTCCAAAATTTCATAGAAGTACAAGTAATATCAAATGAAAATAGTTTATGCAATAGTTTAAAAGTAGTACTACTTCACTGTAAATCAACATTTCCTTATGATCCAGTCAAAACACACATAGCTTAGTTCAATATATTTATATTATATATATTAAATATAAAATTATGATACAAAAATGTATATTTGCTCATTTCCAATGACATTTATTAGAAAAGTAATTCTATTTTCAATATAAAAGTTAAATTAATTTGAATTTCCAGTTAAGTATTTTAAAATGTCCAACTACAATTTCATAAAAATATATCTTGCTATGAAACTGTGTGTGTGTACTGATATTTTTAATGTTTGTACTATTTAATAGGCTTGGGCATTGGCTCGGAAATCTTAAAGAGATTAAGCCAGGTATGTATCATTTAAAACAAAGACTTACAAACACTACATAATTTAAATGGTCATCTCCCTCATTTTATGACCTATGACAGTGTAAGATTTTGATTCACAAAGTCACTGTAGAGTATGCTTACTACATATCATCAATTAATGTAACACAAACATGTAGACTTGTTTTCATATATATTTTTTTTCCTGCCAATGCAAGTCTGTTCTCAGCAAAATTTTATCAAGTGATTTTTTTGTTTGGTCTAGTGGTAAATGGACTCTTAAAGCAGTAGGACTTCTACATCTTCCACAGGGAGATTTTCCCTTAACTAAATAGACTCTCACAGTTCAGTTAGGACAAGCCTTCTGATATTTTGCTAAAGTTTCCCTATGCTCAATTTCACACTGTTATATACCCTGTTGTACCTCTTTAGGAGCACACTAAGTAATTCTTCTCTGGCCTTCATACTTACTTTCAAATAATGAGGGGAAAAATCTTACCCCCTGCTCAGTGTGTAAAAAGGTCCCAGTAGGCAGCAGAGCTTGTGTGATTATGCTGGAATACAAGAAGCCCTTCAAGGCGTCTCCATTTATTGTGTTCCAATGACCTGGTCTGCAGAACAAGAGGGGTCTTAGATATGTGTCTAATGAGCAGACCAGGCAGAGTTTAATGGGTAAACTAAGCACCCCTGTGGAAATCAGAAGAGCAGCTGCAGCTTTCCCATTGTAGTAATAGATGTGGATATGCTCCAAGGCTTATGTTGGAATATGTCCCTACACTAACTAGGAGCAAGCCTCCCAGCTTGGGTAGACATGCTTGTGCTAGTGGGGCTTGCAATACCATGTTAAAAATAGGTGTGTGAATGTTACAGCACCAATGGAGGCACGGGCTAGCCATGAGAGCTCAAGCGACTAGCCTGAGCCTTCACCAGTGCTGCAACATCCACACAGCTATTTTTAGCACACTAGCACAAGCCCTTCTAATACAAATCTGCCTATGCTGGCTGGGAGACTTGCTCCAAGCTGTCATGTAGACATACCCTTGGAGTTGCCATCCCTGGCCACCTGAGAATCCCTCTGCCAAGCCCATATACTAGTGTATTGCAGAGTTTCCAGGAATTGGACCATAGACTAGTTACACTGCCTTTTTTCCCTCAGTTTAACTAAGAGTGATCTAATCTAGCAGACTACTCACTTGTTGGTCCTGTGAATGTCACGATGACAAAAGAGGGTAAGGCATCTCTGCGGAGAATTTTGGCTCAAACTGTTGCTATTTTCTTGAGTTCATCACTATAACATGTGCAAAAAGGCACTAGCTTGTTAGAGAACATGAACTGCTCTGGCATCTACTGTGTGTGCAGTGGCCTTTTGCAATGGTACCACTGGCTCTTTTCATAGATTGCTCTTTCTATTTGTAGATGAGTATCTGAACTAGTATTGGAGAAGGCATCCCAAAATAATACCTTGCAAGTAATACAGAATGTTTACTTTTCAACAGATAGCAATCAAAACAAACTGTAGCTGCATGCATTTCCTTGTAGTCATTTGGAACAAGCCATCTATAGAGTACTATATGAGACGTGGAGCTTTAGACCTTTCCACTGAAGAGGGCTGGCATCTCTTCAGATTTAACAAAGAGAATCTTCTCAGAATGGCATCTGGAGAATGAAGGAAGTTCCCATTCACCATTCCAAGATTTGTGAGAGATTAGATTTTTAATCTGCAATCAGTTTGTCCTGCTTTTGGTTTGGCACAATACAACATCTGCTGCTTACACCCTGAAGTTCTAGTTTGTTATTCATTGAACAAGATTAATCAAGTTTATGTAACTTCTCTGTTTTATGACCAGAAGCCTTTATTACTATTAGGTACTATTAGATTTACTAAAGTTTCTTTCATTGGTTTGTTACATAGCTGGACACTATTCAAAGAGACCCCATGTTTCATCTCCCCACCTCACATTAAATATAAATAAGCCTGTGATACAATGCATACAGTACAGTAACACTTTAACAAATAGATGTATATGTTAAAGTGATCCTGCCTGCTACAAAAACAAGTCTTATGTTACTAACCTTTTCCATGATGTGACATTATCAGTTTGATGAATGATTGTGTCCTCATCTTTCAGGCAGGTAATAGCCAATCAGAATTAGAATTTTTCACCCAGTTCTTCCTCATCTGGGGGGTGCAAGTAGGCATCCCCTGTTAATGAGCAATGTAGCCGGAGAACATGATCACCATCTAAGCTAGTCACTTTGTCTGAAACTGGTCATTCACTGTGGCATTCATGGTTGGTTTTCATACTGGTGCTGCTACATCACAGAGAGCAAGGTGAGAGACATATTTTTTCTTGTGATGCTGGTGCTACCATTAACGAATGATGAATGGATCCAGTTACCAAGGAGGAAGGAGTAACTAAGGAGAAGTTAAGATAGACTAGGCTAAAGTGACAAGAGGAGAAGATAATCATGAAGAGCCTATTAAGATGAGCAAACCTCCTGAAGGTAACCTTTTAGAAACTGCTGAGGAAGGACCACTATGGGAACTTGACGATCGAAGGCTTCTTCAGCAGACGCAACTCCAGCCAGTACTGTCTCAAACAAGTAGCAGCATGAAAAAGTTCCTCAACTAAGGCCTCCCGCAACTCTGCCCAGGACATGGCCACAGTTAGGATACAGTGAACTCAAAGCTCCTCTGGGGTAAGAAGTGAGGCATGGAAGGGAGCTGAAGTGCTGCATGCAAGTTTGGATCCTACAGAAAAATATATATTTACATACCTTCTCCTCTTTATGAGCCCCTCCAAACAGCATGAATGGAGACCTGGACTTGGGGAATATTTTAGATAAGGTAATGCATATCTCAAACTCTAGGGAGATCCAGGTACTGCCACCACACCAAGTCTTGGAGTCATGGCAGAAGTTGGGAAGCAAGATCTCATTGCTAAGGATGAAGGCTGAGAGGCCATCTTGAAGAGAAAACTGGGGTACATCCAGAGAACGTTTCCCCCTGCAGAAGATTACATATGAGGGATTGCAAGCTACGGCTGCAAGTTTCCTGACTCTTTGGGCTGAGAGCATGACAACCATAAAGGCCACTTTCCTTGTCAGGAAGACCATTCAGAATGGTAAAGATATGTTCCAACAGGTCAGAGTAGATGATCTATGGAGGGGAACTGCAGACTTTAAAGTAAGAGACTGCTTTCAGGAAACTGGCTAACACAGGGTGGGACCCCACTGGGAACCCTTTGATGGAACTTCTGAGGACACTACAGGAGGAGGCCTGGACCCTAGGGCAGCGAGTAGAGAACCTTTTGTCAAACCCATTCTGAAATAATTCCTGATTGGAAGGGATATTGGATTTCCTGGTCAAGTTTCCATTGGATATGCAATACTAGGAAAAAGATAGACCACACAGCTATAAGCAGACATACCACTCTTCTTTCAGGAATAGATGAGGCAACACAAAACCAGTCAGAAATCCCTAGCTTTGAGGAGCCATCTCAGCCACTCCGTGGCTATGACAACAGGAAGACATTGATCTCTTTCTGCTTTTTCCCCTTTTACCTAATTCTACAAAACACTTAAATAATTCTTTTACAATTGGATAATGCATTGAATTTAGTAGGAAAGACAACTTAGTTTATTTTAAAATAAGATTTGTAGAGAAAAGGCAATCTGTAATCCTTTGTGTTAGCTTCACACTTTTTCATAATCAAAAGGATTAAGAAGCGAATGAATGATGGTGAATTGTGTAGGATCCAAATGCAGATTCTTTCCTCATAAGCCATTGATTTGATTCAGGGTAAACTTTCAAAGTGTCTTTTTTGTGAGTGTTACATGGTACCTGGGGACATAAGCATATGACTCCCAGTGACACTAATGGATATCTTGCAGCTAAATCACTATCTCTTTAAAAATTTAACTCTAAGTTTCACATAGAAAATTGAACTGCATTTCTTGCACTCTTCTAATCTATTATTTCCCTCAGTTAGGTGAGATTCAATTTCAGAAGAACAAGAATAATATATATCTTGTATCATCCCACTGATGTAGACTCTTAGGGCCTGAGAATGCAAAGACACATGAATAACTTTATGACTTTGAGTAGTCCCAATAAATTCATCTGATCCTTGCCTAGCCAGATATTGAAATCACTACACTTTCATGTTGGATTCAGTGGGAATACTCATGGTTTGTAAGTTATGCACACAAAACAGCTTGCAGGATTGAGACCTTAGTCACTTAACAGGAACTCAGTATTTTAGGTATTTTTGTTTTCTTTACTGAAACAGCCATGTTGTTTGTTTAAAAAGAGGCTGCTATCCACAGGCACAAATTACTTTTCACATTTTTTTAAAACTATATGTTGATATAGTTGCTGTGACGTTGCCATAACTACTAATAACTAGTTCAAGAGGCAAAGAATTGTGTATATGTTCTGCTCCAAAAATGATAGCAATAGCGGTATTGTGCCAGAACATGCTATTCTTCAAAAGTCAAACAAACAGTCCTTAAAAAGGATTTCCAGTTTGTCTCAAATCACTTTATGTCATGTCAAAATTTTATCAGAATGAAAAATTCACTCTAAATATTTGCTCATTCTTATGTTCACAGAAATCCCATTGAAGGCAATGGGCTCTGGTTATACATGCTTCAAGACAGACTCTGGACCTTGGTTTTATCCCTACTAACCTCCACAACTTTTTATTCTTTTTTTTAAGTTAAGCTATGAGAGCACTTTCATCCAATAGTATAACTGTCTCCTTTAACCTCTGTGTCACTAAAATGCCCAACTTTCCTGCCATAATTTGCTAATAAATTCCACATGAGCACAAACAGTACCAGTAACATGGGTTAGAGCTGATGGAGCTGAAAAGAAACTAAATAAACTATGTTATTAAAGGTTGACTGAAAACTAATGTGTGGTCTACAAGGGATGCTTTGAAGACTAGCTCCAATTTTTCCTTTTCACTTTAAATGTTACTTTTAAATTAGGAAAGCTACACACATACAGAGCAAAATTTATTTTCTATTCTAGTTACCTTGGTGGAAGAGGTTAACAGCAGTGATTTTTACAAAAAGAGTTAGCTTACATAAATCTTAAAGCAACTGAAATTGAGAGAGTACAATTATCACAGCTGGTTTCTTTTATCTTATGAGCGCTCAGACTAATAAGATATTTGAGCCAACATAGATGCCAAATACTATCATTTGCCCATAACATTCCAGAGCTGGGAGTGAGTGAGAAGGGGGACAACAATCAAAAGATGACCAGATTTCTCTTTTACTGTCTTTGAACAACTAAGGACCTGAAGGACAGAAATACATTTACACTTTCAAACAGTCCCTTATAAAAGTGATTTATGTTTATTAACAACTTGACACTGACAATCTTGATACACCCCACTGCAAGCACATATTGAGAGAAATACAATTCTCAGTGTCAAACAGCTAATTATTATTCAAAGAAATGAAAATATTTAATTGCTTATAGGTAGTAAGAAACAATATACAATAAACAACAAGGACAAAGTAGATTGACTGTACATATTGGGATTTAAGAAAATACCTGATTAAATTATACCACATTTGGTACAATCATACATTGCATAATCCATTTTTCTTTGCTATTGTTAGTACTTCCCAATATTTGTAAATTGGTGCCTTAGCTTCTAGTACTGTACATATCCACATCCTCTGGGTTGGACTGACCATGGTCCATAAGTCTGGGGTCAAGCTTAAATTTTGTTGTCTTCGCTACATCTGTTAAAGATATTAAAATGAAATAAAATGATAATAAAGGCATAAAAGCTTTTTTTAAAAAAAGCTAATGCTTATTCAGAAGTTATACATACTGATAGTGTGAAAATTCAAGCATTATAATAAAGTACTCTACGGTTATAAATTAACTGTAAATTACATTGGTGGGAATAGTGCAGGGAAGTTGTTGCCGCGCAGTGAAAAGTCGCATCAAGTAAGAAAAACATTTGAAAGATCTACAACCTCTCACAAACTCATCACTAAATTGTTTTCACAATTAAAAAGTAATCTATTAAAAGCCTGATCATGGCATGCCCTGAGCACTGGCACAAGGGAGAAGGGGGTAGTGCGTAAGGCTCTCCTTTACACCATACTGTTGCTTCCTGGGTCAGCAGGCTCTGCAGAGCTGCTACATCCCTCCCTCCTGCAGGTGGGAAGTAATAAATGAGAAACTGGGAAGCAGGCAGAACCTTGACTCTCCCCCCAGCAGCACAGTTAGATCAGCACACTGTGCAGAGTATGCAGTGACAGGATCACAGTTTAGTACCTTTCCAGAGCAGTGGGGAGACAGAGAAGCAGATAGTGACTGAGTCACTATCTCCCTCACAGCTGGTCCAGGGGGCAAGCTGAACTCACTGCACCATACTATGAGCTAGATCACAGATGGATTATCTGGGCCTAAATTAGTGCAAATAAATTCACACCATTTGACTTTATTGGTGATTTCATACGTTTATTAAAATGTGGAGGCAACACACACAGTACAGGGAGGTGAGGCAAAGGGAATGCCTTGTATGAAGTGACTCTCCCAAACCATGTGTAGAGTTTATGGGAAGTGAACCCCATCCAGCCCCTCTGAGCCAAAAAGATAGAAATCTGTTGGCTCCACTGGGGACACGGAACGCCTTCCACCTGGAAATATGGTGACAAATAGGAAAAACTTTATTTTACCTTCTATAAGTATTTATGTTTAATATGAAAGGAGAAGTGGGGGCTGAAGGGACTGAGAAACTGAGAAAGTTATGTATAAAGAGACCCAATAATTCCACAAACTAAAAAAGAAAAAATAAGGGAGCAACGGGATTAAAAAAAGGATTCATATGTTAAAGATTGTATAGCAGGAGATGTCACCCAGGGACATCCTGGTGCCAACTAACAGAGGGCACAGGGGTGCACAGGAGTACATAGATCCCATGGTTCCAAATCTCTACCAAACAGTTCATCAAAGAGAGTCATGTAAAATCTCAACTGAAAGCTTATGTCACATTGACCACTGTAATCACTGTGGAATGTACGTACAGATAACATATAAAGACTTATGTATATATACACAAGCAAAGTTATGCTCTTAGGTATGCGAGTTGGGGCTGGTCACCAGAAGGCAATAAATAAGTTTCTTTCAGGCAGAGATGCTTATCTACCTGTCCGGCTTTATAGGATTGAGTATTGTATACTTCACAATGAAAGCCTATTTGCAGTCTGATCAAGGGAAGAAAAGTCTCCAGGGGAGATGCTAGACAGGAAAAAATAAGCAGCAGGGGATACCCTGTTTACAAGTGAAGACAATGGATCACTGGACATGTCTAGGGGTGCAGAGGTACACCCTATTATGCTTCACCTAGGCTGACAGTATATTTGCTTCATGAAAAAAGGATCACAACCAAGTCTGGCTGAAAAGACTTTAGGGTGACCTAAACTTGATTTGACAAGGGTGTGTTTTGTTAATTAAATCTAGGCTCTAGAATGCGTGTTAGGATTTTGTTTTATATGTAACCATTTCTCTCCAATAATGCTACTTGCTATCACTTGAATCTTTGCTCTTTGTTAAATAAATCTTGCTATCACTTAAATCTTTGCTCTTTGTCTTGTTTTTACCATAAACATATCTAAGTGCTGTGTGTTAAGCGGAGCTGTGATAGGGTATAACTGTTAAGCTGAGTGTACTGTTCCTTTCGGTAGCAGAGGGTCTGGGAATTCTGTAAGTGTCCACTGGGTCAGGGGATGGGCACGCCAGGGAGATGCTCGGAGGACTCAGAGGTTGGAGTGTGCCTACTGTTAACCTGTAAAGAAAGAGTGAGTCATGCAGAGGCCTGGAAGGCAGTGCTTGTGGTGTGAGAGGCTGAACCACAGGAGTCACAGACCAGGCTTCCTCACACTGAGGACAGCTGATAGCAACGTGCCTCAAAACCATGGGTATCCCTGCGAATGTAATGGGGATAAAAACAAACAACAAAAATACACTTTAATAGTAAGCCCCTAACATGTTATGTTTGGTTATATAAAGACAGATGGGCATGCATAAAAGGTGATTGGAGGATATTGGAAGAACTTAATATAATATTTTCAAATTAAAATTAATGTTATCAGTGGTAGGGGAAGCTCTGTTTTACTAGATAAGGCCAATACCACTTTTCGTGATTACTAGGGAAACTATTGTTACTGACAGAAGGACATGAAAATTTCACTTAAATGTCACTATATAGATTAAGTTGTTAATTAAGAGCACATTCAAAGATTTTTCATTATCAGCATGCCATGCAATGGATCCCTTATTGATCACTTAAGATGCATGAAAAGCAACACAGTAAAGAACTAGTGAAAATAAAATACAGTGCTTCACATACAAATTGTGTGTGCTTTGTCAATGCCCTGGGCTAGTACCTCTCAAACCTGTGGCCCCTAGACAGATGGCTAATCACCTGGTGCTGGATCTCCTCTTTGTTTCCAGCTGCTTTTACAGATACCTAGATTTCACACTACAGGAGAGCCAGGATGCCTGTAAAAGCAACTGGAAACAAGGAGAAGCCACACTAGTTGCCTTCACAAGTAAGCTGATGCTATATGTGAGGAAACAGACGTTACCTTCAAGGAATATGATCTTTTAACAAAAGCAAATGCTGCAGTTTCCATAGAGAAGATGTGCAACTGACAGCAAGAAGGATCCATGTGATTGGGAATGGGAAGATAAGTGGTCCACAATACATATTTTTTATTGAGGTGTGGTCTACGGTATGGGATCCCCTATCACCTCTTTGGGCTCTTGATATAGCATACTAAATTGTATGAAGTTTACCACTCTAGGAAGCTAAATTTGACAGCTAGATTTCTAAAGCTAAATTTGACAGGCCTGCTAGAGTTGCTTTTTAAAAAAAGAATAATGAAAAATAATATTAAATAATTCACAATTCACTGCAGTTGATGCTAATTTGAGTTTCGTACCTGAGATGACATTTGGCACTTTTATTTCTGCTGGCAAAGGCACCAGATCTTTCAAACTCTGAATCTTCATTACAGGAGAATCTGTTACAGCAAGTGGTTTTGACTTAACCTCAGATTCAGGGGTTGTTTTATGAATCTCTGCACTTTTATCGTCTCTTACAGCTGGTTCTGGAACTTGTTGCAGGTGTGAACTAGGCTAAATTGCAAATGAACCAAACAAACAAAATAGAACAGTATTTATGTGTATGTTTATTACATTGTTGATAAAGGAAACTACAAAAGAGCTGTCACATTTTAATAAATGATTTCCAGATATTCATTCAGTGTGTACAAAGTTTCATAGTGGATACACAGAAATATGCCAGAAGAAATTAGTGTACTATATGCCTCAATTCACTTCATGTTAGATTCAAATAATTGACAATATTTCCTGATGATGTTGAGATTGTTTGCATAAAATAGGCACCACAATAAGGGGACAGAAGATGCATTTCCTTATACTATCAAGATACAAGGAACTTCAATTTGGACGTATAGAAGCTTGTTTAATGGTTAATGAATTCAACTACTAAGTTTTGATATACCTCTTTTTATCCAAGATATTCAAAAGACTTTACAAAGAAGGGTACAGGTCATTATCTCCTTTTACAGAAGGGAAAACTGAAGCACAGAACAAGGTTAAAGGAATAGGTGGATTTACAGGATAATTGTCAGCCTTATCAAAGTTATTAAGAGACTTGGAGTTTGAATTATCACTAACCACTTTGACCAAGATAACTAACAAACCTCCTGCAGATTATTCTTGATTAGTGATGAGCAACTGTTTAGTTTGGGGCAGGTCTACACTATGGGAGGGATCGACGCTCTGAGATTGATCCACTGGTGGTCGATTTAGCGGGGCTAGTAAAGACCCGCCAAATCGACTGCAGATCGCTCTCCAGTTGACCTCTGTACTCTACCCCAGATGAGAAGAGTAAGGTAAGTTGACAGGAGATTTTCTCCCATCGACCCCGCCCACAGTGCAGACCTCATGGTAACTCAACTTAAGGTATGTTGACTCCAGCTACGTTATTGACGTAGCTGGAGTTGCGTAGCATAGGTCGACTTACCACGGTAGTGTAGACATAGCCTAGGAAACAACTGATCTTATTTAGCAAACTCTGACAGTTTATAATTCTTCTTACCACCCAGTTCTTATTTCCCTAACAGTTTCTCATTATTCAACTGAAATAAAATACTCTTCAGTCAGAATTCTGCTCTTGGTTCTTAATGGAAATAAAACTGAGGATTAACAAAAATGTCAAAAATATATCAGTGTTTTAATAGATATATCAAAATATTTGTTTGTTGGAGTAAACCGAAATGTTTAATTTCTAATCAATTAAACATTCAACTGTATTTCCATATAGTAATTCGATGCCTCACGGAAGTTGTAGTTTGGGCATCTTGTGCCCTCACTTTCTCCTACTGGCTTGACTCTCTAACCGTCTGAAGTGGGTTTTTTACCCACGAAAGCTTATGCCCAAATAAATCTGTTAGTCTTTAAGGTGCCACCAGACTTCTCGTTGTTTTTGTGGATACACAGACTAACACGGCTACCCCCCTGATACTTGTTAACCAGACTACATCTCCCATGATGCAGTGTGGTCTCCTCCTTTGACTGAGCCATGTGGTGCACCAGCAGAAATATAGTCTGGACAGTGAGCTGGGTGCACTGCAGAAAATGGAGCACGAGATGTCCAAAACTATAAGTTTCCTGTGTCTGTGTTCTCATAGGGAAATGCAGTTTCATGTTGAACTGATTCAAAATGTTTTGTTTCTATCAAAAATGCTGAAATGAAATATTTCACCATTTCTGAATCAAAAATTTGTTTTGAACTTTTCATTTGTGAAAAATATTGCTTTCAACTTTTCATCCTAATTCAGGATTTTTTCTTTTTTTTTTTTTTAAATGTTGAAATATCAACATTTCCCTCAGGATAGAAATTCCAATTTTTGCTCACATCTAATTCTTTATTTATTATTATTATTATTATTAAGGTATACAGAAATATTCTCATAAGATTTTTTAAATTGTAAACTGGCATTCAGAACACGCATGTTTCCAAACTAGAGTAAGTCAAATTCACGAATACCTGGAATCTTCAGAACCAATGGAAAAATCTGTATCTTTTTATTCACTAAAATGAAATGTCTTATTTATACTTTGTAATCACAATAAAATAGGTGTGTTCTCGCCAGCTGCCACTTGATTGCCATCCACATGCTAAAAAGCATCACATTTTTCATAAACTGGCAATCATGTTAACAATATCAACAGAGGTGCCAATAGGGTGACCAGACAGCAAGTGTGAAAAATCGGGACAGGGTGGAGGTGGGGGGTAATAGGTGCCTATATAAGACAAAGCCCCAAATAGAGGGACAGTCCCTATAAAATTGGGACATCTGGTCACTCTAGGTGCCAAGGACTTATCCTGCAAACATTTACACATGTTCTTAACTATATTACCATGAGTAGTCCTACTGAAATCAATGAGGTCACTTATAGATAGAAAAGATAAGCATGTCTAAGTGTTTGCAGGTCCATGGCCTAAATAAGGAAAATTAACTATTTTCTTATGGTTGCATCTCCAGATCAATGAGGTGTATTAAAAAGGCAGTAGAGGGAAGCTCACCTAGCTGTTGTGCATGCTGAATATGTTGTATGAGTAAACAGATCTCAAGGTCTATAAATCTGAGATTTGTCACAAACACTACAGTCAAACAAAATTTTTTTAAAAAAAATCACTCTGACTGTAAGCTCTTGGGGCAGGGACTGTCTTTTTGTTCTGTGTTTGTACAGCACCGGGCATAATGGAGTCCTGGTCCAGGACTGGGACTCCTAGGTTCTACAATAATACAAATAAATAACAATGGCAATAAAATATGAGGACCTTTGTGCCTCCTAACACACTTCATTGTGATATTAAATAATATCAACAAACACACCTGTATCTTTTTGCTTAAATTTGCATTTCAAAAATCAATCCAAGGTATTGAACTGAATGACTTAAGTGATCATTCCTGGGAAAAACCTACCTTGGTATCTTCTTTCTGTGTGAGTAGCACTTCTTTCATAGAGGAGTTTTTTGTCCATAGTGATCCTATTGCTTCATAGGTTTGATGGCTTGTGACATATACCTTTTTCCCTGTTATCTAATTTAATTAGTTAAAATGTATTATTTTAACAAGAAGCTTTAAAAATGGTAGGGTTCACAGAACATTTCAAGTAAAGCAAATATTCTCCTTTAATAAACTGTATATTAGCTCCAATACTGGAAGACAGAAAATCTGCATTTCACAAATTTGATGCATCTCAGATCTCCCCCCACTCCCAATCTTATATTATAAATCATGTTTAAATTGTAAATCTGCTGCAGTGTATCCATTTACACAAAATGGATTTAAAACTTAACAAGGGAATAGTGGTTTGAATAAATGAATGCACTAGAAGCTGGAAAAGCAAGAAAAGTCAGACATATCATATGCTACAAACTTGAAACAAAAACGTGACTCATTTAGCTAGATTTTTTTCATTCATGCAAAGACAATCATAGCTAAATTTATGCCCCGTTAAAACAAATCCCATGGTGAGGAAAGATACAACCAAGAAATAAAAGGACCTGATTGAAAGTCGCGAACATTGCTGTTTTGCTTCACAAAGGTCTGAATTTAAATTCTTATTCAGCCCGTAATTATTCAAACTCTGTGAGGTTGCAGCAACATCTGTGGAGTGGCTCTGTAGATAAGCTGCAGCCAGGGAGGATTCTATTTCCTCATTCACAGAGAGCTATGCACAAAGTTTTGGTACTATGGCTATGTATACACTATCCTGCCGTTCGGACTATAAAAGAGCGTAAACAGCAGTGTGCACCAAAGTGCTGTGCTGAAACTCCCCCATGTGGTCACTGAGTGCACAAACTAAAAGGTTCCTCGTTCGCTTTAACATAGTCTTGTCTAAAGGGGACATTTATGCAAACTAGGAACATTTTAGTTCACGCCTACAGCATCCATGCAGGGGAATCACAGTGCAGCACTTTGGTGCACACTGCTATTCACACCCTTGTAGCTGAACTGCGGGGCAGCGTAGTTAAGCCTATAAAAATCAGTATTTTAAGTAGCTAGCAAACAAGCTAACTTCAAGATCACAGTCACAAGAAAAGAGTGAGGGGGATTCCCTGTTTCACATGGATCCAGCACTGGACGTACATTAAAAGAAAGAGCTTCAGAAATGTCACCTGTGTATCCATTGGGCAGTTTCTTGTACAGTATTATTTTAATGCACTGAAATGAGCAGATGTTAAAAAAATGCAATTTTCTGTTAATTAAAAATGTTATTGTATTGTATCTAAAAATGAAACTCTCCTTTCTCCAACTAAGAATTAAATATGGAAAGTAATATTGTATAGGTCAAGTAAATTCAGCCATATTATTCGTTTCTGATGGACATGTAATTAACAACTGTGATGCATCACACACACATAGCGTATAAACTGATGCCAACTCCAAAACCCTGGAAATTAAATACTGCAGATGTGTTGAATATTTCAGTCTCACTCAGTTTAAATATTAATATGTTGATATTTTCACCCTATGAAAGAACAAAACAAAACTTACCTTAGCAAGTACTACTGACTGAGCTGGGTAACAAACGGATACTGCTAAAGTGGCAAGCCCCAGCGGGTAAGCAGTTTTCTTAACTCTAGAACCTGTGTAAACAACACAAATAATTTAAACAGGTACTAGATACAAATGGAACATAGTATTGGATAGCTATAGCTATATAATTTTAACCTCCGACTCTTGGCAACTACCTAGATCAAAATCTATCGCAGGTCTGATTGGCGTAGAGTTGTGTCTGTATTCCAATGGGTCAACTGATGTTTCAGTAAAATTTACTGAATTAAAAAAAATGAGGATATATCTTCAATTATGAAATATTATTAAAATCTTCTATATAACTAGTTCAAATTCCAATGTGTATTATCTTGCATTTATTAAAGAGTTTCCTCTGCTATCATGCTACCCAACTGCCAGGCTCTCTCAGGTTTCTGTGAATACTCATACCCTTCTATGCTCCTCACTATCCTACATAATTTTGTGTTATCTGTTAATTTTACCACCATCACTGTTCCCCCCACCTTTTCCAGGTCACTAATGAATGTATTACACATTTGTCCTATTCCATATCTTTGAGGCAATCTATTGTTAACACTGATCACTAATCCCTACTCTTTGTTTACAGTCTCTTAGCCAATTTCTAATCTATGACAGTTCTTTCATACCAGGACTACTTAAGTTTACTTTAAGTTTCTTTGAAAGCCCAAATAAATTATATCTATTAGTTCTCTTTTACCCACTATTTTGTTGACACACTTAAAATCTAGCAGACAACAGAAGGACAACATTTTCTTGAATGAACTGTACTGTTTTGTCTGTATCATATTCACCTACTTGTAGATGTCATATAACTCTATGTAAGTACTGTTTCAAGTATTTTACCTGGTACTGAAGTAAAAATAATTTGTCAGTAACACACCCCAACACCTGTTTTAAAAGTAAGTACTCGCTACCCTTCAGTGCATAGTACATTACATTAATGAGGCTGCATATTTTAGCTAGCAGCTTAACAATTTCAGTTCACCCTTGGATCTACACTATCCACCCCAGTGATTTGTTGTCCTTTAAGGACTCGATCCTGCCAGCTGTTTCACATGGAACACGGTCTGATTTATCAGTTTGTTCTAGCACTTTTTCTTTTGACCCTTCAAACACTCACAGTGGCTCATTTTTATTACCCACTACCTGTCATTCTATTATGTTTTAAAAATGCCTTTTTTCCCCAAGATCACCTTCCATTGCCAAGTATTTTGGTTCACCGGTTTTGCTTTTAACCTCTACATATCTGATTCCCCTCTGAAATCCCACCCTTAGGTCTAGGCTGTCCTTTCCCCAATTCATTTTGTGGTGCTTAATGCATTTAAATCCCTCTTTTTTATTATACTACCATTGTATAATCCAAACTGTGGGGAATGATTTAGATTTGGGGCTATTTAAAAATCCAAGGAAATAAAGATCATTTGCAAACGTGATGTTCCAGTTATGCCCAGTATTCTCTTTTAATTTGTTGGTGGCTTTACCTAAAAATCACGTTGCTGTAAATTTCTACAATTTACATAATTATTTTCCCTGACATTATTCTTATGAAAATTTCAGAAGGAAAGATTTGTAAATTCTACAGTACTATAATGAAATACAAAGCCTACAATATTATTTCATAATTTTACAAAAATTAAGTCTGGTGATTTTGAATATATATTTCATAATTTTATGAAAATTAAATCCAATGATTGTGGAATACATCACTTTTCTCAAGCACATCTCTGTTCCTGTGTCAGAGCACCCAATTCCCCACTGTCTTATACAGCTCCATTTCAACATTCCATATCACAACTACCATCACTCCGGTTCAGGAGCACTGAGAGAGACTCTTCAGTGTTCACTAGAAATACTTCTCTATTGGCCAGGAGGTTCACTGAGAAGTTTGAAGTGCTCCTTCCTCCAGGAAGACACCTACAACTTATACTGATCCTTTTAAGGAATGGGAGAGGTACTATGTGATGCAGAGAGTATTGAATCTTTTTCATGTGGCTCTAGATTTGCATACCTTTCCCCTGACTGTAGAAACTGTGAATATCATCATTTACATTGTGTGCTGATTTAAATTAATTATCAAATAATAAATTACCAAAGAAAATTAAGGCATTTCTGATGGCACCAAAGGATCCTATATTTCCAATAAAATAATTCTTAAATGATAGAATTAAATATAAAATTGTTATTTTAAATGAATAAATTAAACAAAGCTGAAAAAAGAAATGAAAAAAAAAGTCTGTTGGTATCCCCTCTACATAATATAAAGATCTGAAATCTTGGCTTGTTTGTTTTTAAAACTACGTAACTGTTCACAAGTGTTCAAAAGGTTTGTTACCAAAACTTAAGTGAAAATTTCAGAAAGCACAAAATAAAGTACTGTTAAATTAAAGACGTGTCATACAATTACCAATCTGACAGTGTTTGAAAAAACAAAAAACAAAAAACCATACCTTTTCTTGCCAGAACTAAACCAGTTAAACCTGAAATTGTAATTACAGCAACTTTTGGAAGAAATTCTGGAGGTGGATTCTTCAGATAAACGTACGTATCTTTAAAAAAAAAATGAATCAAAACAGCTATGATATAACAATTGAAGATTAGTCAATTTGTTCTCTCCCCCCCCCCCATTTTAAGAGAGAGCAGTAAAGTCATGTCTATGAAAATCCGAATGCTGAGGTAGCTCCATCTCACAACTGGATCTGCTACTGCGGATACGTGCATCCGTGTCAAGCTCCACTGACTTATTTTGCAGGTGCACACATGGGAGTCAGCACTGCAGTATCAGGATACCGATGTGTCATTCATAAAATATACATTTTACAAAGTTCACAGTCATGCTCTTTAGATACCTTTTTGTATTTACTAAAATGTTAGCACTTGTTTCTAATGCAAGTGACAAAGTTTTTAGTTTTCAATGCATGTTAAAAATGTATTTAAAAATTGGTGAAAGGAGATGCCACTATGCTGGTGTTTCTTGATTTTTTAAATAATACTACTACTTGTATATAGCGCTTTTCATCAGTAGATCTCAAAATCTTTCACAATCTTGAACGTATGGATTCTTGCAATGCCCCTTTGACATAGGGAAGTTTCATTATCCCCATTTTTACAGAACTGAAGCCCAGAGAGACTTGCCCAAGGTCACACAGGAGGTCTCCAGTGGAGCAGGGAACTGAACTGTGCTCGTCCAAATCCTAAGCTAGTGCCCATAGGTGCCGACTCTGTGGGTGCTCTGGGGCCAGAGCACCCACGGGGAAAAATTGGTGGGTGCTCTGAACCCACTGGCAGCCAAGCTCCCCACCCCAGCTCACCTCAGCCTCTGCCTCCTACCCTGAGCGTGCCACGTCCCTGCTTCTCCTCCGAGCGCTTGCCGCCGCAAACAGCTGTTCCACAACATAACAAGCTCTGGGAGGGAGGGGGAAGGAGTGGCAATGTGGCACGCTCAGGGGAGGAGGCGGGAAAGAGGCAGGGCCTGGGCGGGGATTTGGGGAAGGGGTTGGAATATGGGCAGGGAGTAAGCGGAGTTGGGGCGTGGACGCTGGGGAAGGGGTTGGAACGGGGGCGGGGGAAGGTCAAGCACCCACCGGCGCCAGCACAAGTTGGCGCGTATGCTAATAATGCCCTAACCACTGGACCATCTTTTGTTTCTTTTTAATGAAACTTATTTTCCACGGGTAATTTCAGAAATGCATCTTTAATACAAAGAGTATTTTTTAATCTTCAATGCCAGAATTAGGACCAAACTGTGAAGTGTAAATGAGAACTAAAATAAGGAAGCAAGGGAAAGGAATTCTTCTCACTTATACAGCAGTTTGGTGTACAGCAACTGTGTAGCCTCCTCCCTGCTGCTTACGGTTGCCAGGTGTCCGGTTTTTGACTGGAACACGTGGTCGAAAAGGGACCCTGGTAGGTCTAGTCAGCACCACCGACTGGGCCATTAAAAGTCCAGTCGGCAGTGCTGCAGGGCTAAGGCAGGCTAGTCTGTACCTGTCCTGGCACCGCACTGCACCCCGGAAGTGGCCAGCAGGTCCAGCTCCTAGGCAGGGCGGCCACGGGGCTCCACGCGCTGCCCTTGCCCCGAGCACCAGCTCTGCAATCCCACTGGCTGGGAATTGTGGCCAATAGGAGCTGGTGGGGCAGTGTCTGCGGGCGAGAGCAGTGCGGGGAGCCTCCTGGCCTGCCCGCCAAGGAGCCAGACCTGCTAGCTGCTTCTGGGGCACAACATAGAGCCAGGACAGACAGGGAGCCTGCCTTAGCCCCACTGCACCACTGACTGGGAGCCACCCAAGGTAAGCCCGCACCCCAACCCTGAGCCCCAACCCTGGAGCCCTCTCCTGCACCCCAACCCCCTCATCCCCGGCCCCAGTCCAGAGCCCACACCCACCGTCCGTACCCCCTCTTACACCCCAACCCCCTGCTTCAACCCGCAGCCCCCTCTCCTATTGCAAATCCCTTGGCCCCACGCCCCAGCCTGGAGGCCCGCCACCCCCCTCCACACCACAGACCGCTCATCTCCAGCCCCACTCCATAGCCTGCACCCCCAGCCGGAGTGCTCACCCCATCCCACACTCCAACTCCCTACCCCACCCTGGACCCCCCTCCCGCACCCTGAACCCCTCATTCCTGGGCCTACCCGAGAGCCCGCACCCTCAGTTAGAGTCTTCACTCCCTCCCACACCCCAACCCTCTGTCCCAGCCCAGTGAAAGTGAGTGAGGGTGGGGGAGAGCGAGCCTCTGAGGGAGGGGGAATGTAGTGAGTGGGGGACGGGACCTCAGGGAAGTAGTGGGCAAGGGTGTTCAGTTTTGTGCAATTAGGAAGTTGGCAACCCTACTGCTGCTATCACAGCTATGGATTGTAATAAGAATTGGACTACTTATACACCACCTATGTGGAGGTTTACACATGTGATGCCACTCCCCAAACCATGCTCTGTGCTGCTAAGAGAAAGCACTAAGAAGAAAAGTTCTTCAGCATGTAGCACACTGGGGATATAGAGACACTCGGGACGTAGAGACACACTGTATCATCAGCTTCTTGCTCCATTCCCCTTTTATCCAACCCTGCAGTAGAATCATGAAAGTTCTATGATATTTAGAAGCTTCTGAACCTACTGAGGGATTGGGTAGCATTTGGCCTCAAAATGTCATCTAATATTAAAATCAAAGGAATTACAGACAAGCTAAGTTGGTTGAGTCATAATTACAAAATGACATTCGGAACTTCCTTTTCATTTTCAAACAAGAGACTATGGTAAATAGCATGAAGCCAGCTTCTAGGGAAGGCATGTGTGCCCCTTCTGTTTTATTGATTCTTGTGTTTGCTCTAGTACAATATCAATATTTTTGATAGAATTTGCTGTTCTCCAGTATAAACCAGCTTTGTAACTTTCATAGCCAAACAATGAGCAAGAAGAGACTAGTTTTAAATTTTGACTATATGACTCACCTACCTTTTCCAAACTGTATGGAATCCATTATCCCATTTTTAACAAAGACATAGGCATCCTACACAAAAGAAAATTTAGATAAAGTGAACTCTGTTTTTGAGAGTCAAAGTCTTCAATGCCATTGATACAACACTAACACACTGGACTACATACTTTTCCACTCTGGCCAAAGAGAATTGATTAATTACATAACACATAAAAGAAACAGATCACTCAAAAAGCTTTTAGAACAAAAAAACGCAGAGATACATTGTCTGTACTGGGAGCAAAGTAGAAATGTATGTTTAAATTATATATGGATGGTGTGACAGATATTGCAACCATGTGGAATATCTTTGAGGACCACATTGTATTAAGCATATGAATGGTTTATATATATCACTGTGGGCCAGGGACTGAATTCAGCTCCAGGGGGAAACGGTTGCTACAGCTCTGTCAGGACCAGAGCATGTCCAAGCATGTGAACAAGGGGGATCCAGTGGATATAGTGTATTTAGATTTTCAGAAAGCCTTTGACAAGGTCCTCACCAAAGCCTCTTAAGCAAATCATCACTTAAGCAGTCATAGGATAAGAGGGAAGGTTTTCTCATGGACTGGTAACTGGTTAAAAGTTAGGAAACAAAGGGTAGGAATAAATGGTCAGTTTTCAGAATTGAGAAAGGTAAATAGTGGTGTCCCCCAGGGGTCTGTACTGGCCCCAGTCCTATTTAACATATTCATAAATGATCTGGAAAAAGGGGTAAACAGTGAGGTGGCAAAATTTGCAGATGATACAAAACTACTCAAGATAGTTAAGTCCCAGGCAGACTGCGAAGAGCTACAATAGGATCTCTCAAAACTGGGTAACTGGGCAACAAAATGGCACATAAACAACAAGGAGTCCAGTGGCATCTTAAAGACTAACAGATTTATTTGAGCATAAGCTTTCGTGGGTAAAAATCCACTTCTTCAGATGCCCATGAAAGCTTATGCTCAAATAAATCTGTTAGTCTTTAAGGTGCCACCGGACTCCTTGTTGTTTT
Source organism: Lepidochelys kempii (assembly GCF_965140285.1). Lineage (NCBI taxonomy): Eukaryota > Metazoa > Chordata > Testudines > Cheloniidae > Lepidochelys > Lepidochelys kempii. The sequence continues at coordinate 73,989,374 of NC_136388.1, forward strand.
TGTGGATACAGACTAAAACAGCTACCCTCTGATACTTGTCACCATAAAATGGCACATGAAATTCAATGTTGATAAATGCAAATTAATGCACATTGGAAAACATAATCCCACCTATAATATAAAATGATGGGGTCTAAAGTAGCTGTTACCATTCAAGAAAGAGATCGTGGAGTCATTGTGGATAGTTCTCTGAAAACATCCACTCAATGTGCAGCGGCAGTCAAAAAAGTGAACAGAATGTTAGGAATTATTAGGAAAGGGATAGATAATAAAACAGAAAATATCATCTTGCTTCTATATAAATCCATGGTATGCCCACATCTTGAATACTGCGTGCAGATGTGGTCACATCTCAAAGAAAATATATTGGACTTGGAAAAGTTCAGAAAAGGGTAACATAAATGATTAGGGGTATGGAACGGCTGCCATATGAGGAGAGATTAATAAGACTGGGACTTTTGAGCTTGGAAAAGAGATAACTAAGGTGTGATATGATAGAGGTCTATAAAATCATGACTGGTGTGGAGAAAGTAAGTAAAGAAGTGTTATTTACTCCTTCTCATAAACACAAGAACTAGGGGCCACCAAATGAAATTAATAGGCAGCAGGTCTAAAACAAAGAAAAGGAAATCAACCTGTGGAACTCTTTGCCAGAAGATGTTGTGAAGGCCAAGACTATAACTGGGTTCAAAAAAGAACTATACAAGTTCCTGGAGGATAGGTCCGTCAACAGCTATTAGCCAGGATGGGCAGGAATGGTGTCCCTACCCTCTGTTTGCCAGAAGCTGGGAATGGACGACAGGGGATTCAACACTTGGTGATTACCTGTTCTGTTCATTCCCTCTAGAGCACCTGGCATTGGCCACTATTGGAAGACAGGATACTGGGCTAGATGGACCTTTGCTCTGACCCAGTATGGCCGTTCTTATTTTCTTAACTAAGAACAGTGCGTGTGTGTGTGGGGGGGGGGGGGGTTAAAGGTGAATCACACAGTTTATAAACACCTCCAGAGAGGTACCACCCATTGGGAGGCTTCCACATACTGGTTACAACTGGGTTTTCCAGAGTCCCACAGATAGGACCTACTGTCCTGTAGGGGCCCTAATCCTTGTAGTAAGATTAGAAAGACTTTGGCCGATGCAGGCCCCAAAATGCTGATGGGCGACTACTGGTAGATTTAATCACACACTAAACATATTTATTGGGTTTTTTATGCTTTCTCCTTAAGAATAAATGGGCTTGCTTAGAAAGAGTGGTGTGGTAGCTTGTGACAGCTGGCAATACCCCGTTCATAGCCCTGAGAGAGAAAACACCACACAAGTGCTGGCCTTTAGGCTGACTGCCTTGCTAGGGATATTGCAGTGTAAGGCAGGGAGCTGTGCAGCTTAAAACTTCACAGTCAGAAAGGAATGGGACAAAGATCCCTGCCCAGAGACAGGTAACAGGAGACTTGACTGGGCACTCATGAAATGGACCACAGATGGGGATACACAGGCACTTTCCCTGAAACCACGAAAGATAGTACCTTTTAAAATACCCACACACATACACACACAATAGCTCTTGTACATACTGAAAGTTTTTCCAAATTTCACCACAACCAAGGTATTCTTTAAAAAAAAAAATTGTACAGTAATTAAAAAAAAAAAAATCTAGGGAGCAAAAAATAGAGCACCAACTGTAAAAAGTTATTCTTCATTGAATTTGAAATATGTAATATTATTCAATATAATAGTATTCAAAATTGATTTTTCCCCATATAGTAAAATTATGCTGGTAGGGAAAAATTCCAACTTTTCTATGTGCAGTTATACCTAATGTTTAACTCCTCTATAAACTTAAAGATTATATGATGTACAATAGTGATTCGTATTGAGTTATTTGTGTTCAGTGATATAGCCTAGTCAGATGTGCAACCTAGCCTCAGAAAGTAATTTACCAGTTAATTCTGTTGACATCCAACAAGAGAACAATTCAAATGTACTAGTCCACAGCAAAATTTCAGCTTGGTCAAAAGTCATATTTAAGATTTTTCTTGAAGTAATAAAGGAAAATATAGTCCGACAGCCTATAGTTTGAATCATCATAGTGATACTTACTAAGCATAGCAAGAATTAGTATACTGCACATGCTTCAGAACATCGATTAACTTCAGATTGTAAGGTATAATTCTATTTCTTTTATGAGAAATTTTGTTGCAATCAATTTTTGAATTTATACCACAGGGGGTCACTGCTATTCAAGTGCTGAAATATTAAAAACCATTTTAGAAACCTTTTAATCTAATATAGAGAAAAAGTTTGATATTTTAATTGTGAATGTTTTAGGACCAAATCCTTGTTTCAGTGAAATCTCCCATTGATTTAAATGGAATGGGGATTTGACCTTGAGTAAGTACTCAAGACAACGATTATGGTTACATTTTCCCAAGTGCCTACATGATTTAGAGGCTTTTTGAACATGGGACTTGTCATGTAGATGCTTTTGAAAATTTTGCCCCAAGAATCTAAATAAAAAAATAATATATATCAAATGGAAGAAAGGGGGAGTTGATAGTAATGAATATAAATCAGAAGTTAGGAATTGCAGAAAATTGATAAGGGAAGTCAAGGGACACAAGAAGAAATTTATTACCAGTAGACTTAGGGACAATAAGGAGTTTTTAAAATATATTAGGAACAAAAAGAATCTGACAATGACATTAGTCCATTACTAGATGGGAATGGTAGAATTATCAATAATAATCAGAAAACGCAGAAGTGTTCAGTACAAATTTGTTCTGCATTTGGGGAAACACAGATGACACAGTTTCATCATATAGTTATAACATACTTTCCATTCCACCAGCATATCTGGAGAACATTAAACAGAACCTACTAAAGTTAGACTTTTTAAAATCAGCAGGTCCAAATAACTTACATCCAAGAGTTTTAAAAGTGATAGTTGAGCAGCTCACTGGACCATTAACGCTAATTTTCAATAAGTCTTGCAGCACCACAGTTGTTCCAGAAAACTGGAAGAAAGCCAGTGTTGTACCCATTTTTAAAAAGAGTAAATGGGATGATCCAGGTAATTACCGGACAGTCAGCTTAACATTGATCTTTGGCAAGATAACGGAGCGGCTGATACGGGACACGATTAATGAAGAATTAAAGGAGAGTAATGTGATTAATGTAAATCATTATGCGTTTAAAAAAACTAGAACCTGCCAAACTTACTTAATATCTTTTTTTAAACGAGATTACAAGTTTGGTTGATAAAGTTAATAGTGTTGTCATAATACACTTCTTTTACAGGTTTGACTTGGTACCATGCACCATCTTGATTCACAAACTAGAATGATGTAAAATTAACATGGCACACATTAAATGGATTAAAAACAGGCTAACTAATAGGTCTCAAAATGTAACTGTAAATGAGGAAATCATCATCAAGTAGGATTGTTTCCAGTGTGGATCCTGCAGGGGATTGGCTTTTAGCCCTATATTATTAAACATTTTTAACAAGGACCTGGAAGAAAACAAAATCATCACAAAAAATCTGATTAGAAAAATTGTGAGAGTGGTAAATAATGAAGAGAAGAGCTCACTGACTCAGAGCAATGTGGATCGCTTGGTAAACTGGGTGCAACCAAACAATTTGTGTTTTAATATGGTGAAATATAATGTATACATCTAAACAAAGAATGTAGGTCAAACTTACTTGATGGGGGACTCTATCCTGGGAAGCAATGACTCTGAACGACATCTGGGAGTTGTGGTGAAAAATCAGCTCAACATGAGCTCCCAGTGCTAATCTGTGGCCAAAAAAGCTAATGCAATCCTGGGATACATACACAGGGGAATCTCAGGTAGGAGTAGAGAGGTTATTTTACCTCTTTATTTGGCTCTGGCAATTGCTGCTGGAATACTAAGTCCAGGTCTGGCACCCACAATTCCAGAAGGATGTTGATAAATAGGAGAGTGTTGAGAGAAGAGCCATGAGAACGATTAAAGGATTAGAAAACCAGCTTTACAGTTACAGTGTCATGGATATAGGGGGAAGGATAGCAACCTTTATGCATCCTTGGCAGCTTTACTGGATTGCCTTACCTGTAAAGGGTTAAGCAGTTCAAAGAAACTAGCTGGCACCTGACCAGAAGGACCAATGAGAAAAGAAGACACTTTCAAACCTGAGGAGGAAGGATTTGTTTTTGTTCTGTGTGTTGTTCCCTCTCTGGGCAGAGGGAGAAGCCAAGCAGGTACAATGTTTCCTGAAAAAATATACCTGGAATAATCCATGTAAAACCACAGAAACTGTGAGTAGGGCAAGGAAATGCATTAGGTTATCTTTTGTTTGGCTTGTGAATTTTCCTATGCTACAGAGGTAGTTTCATTCCTGTTTCTGGAACTGTGAAGCTGAGCCCAGAGGGGAATCCTCTGTGTTTTAAATCTTTTTATTACTCTGTAAAGTTACCTTCCATCCTGATTTTCCAGGTGTGATTCTTTTACTTTTTTCTTTATAAATAAAGTTCTTCTTTTAAGAACCTGATTGATTTCAGTGTCCTGAAGACAAAGGGTCTGGTCTGTGCTCACACTGCTAAGGCAACTGGTTGGTATATTATTCTCAAGCCTCCCCAGGAAAAGGGGTGAAGGGACTTGCGTGGATAGGGATTCCAAGTGACCCTTCCCTGAATTGTTGTGTGAACCACTTGGTGGTGGCAGCAATACTGTCCAAGGACAAGGAAAGGAATTTCTGCCTTGGGGAAGTTTTAACCTAAGATGGTAGAATATAAGTTTAGGGGGTCTTTCATGGGGTCCCCAAATCTGTACCCCAAGAGTTCAGAGTGTGTGTGTGGAGGAACCCTGACAGACCATCTCAAAGAGCTCATTATATTTAGCTTAACAAAGAGAAGGTTAACAGGTGCCTGGATTACAGTTTATAGATATCTACATGGAGAACAAATATTAAATAATGGACTCTTCAATCTAGCTGAGCAAGGTACAACATGTTCCAGTGGCTGGAAGCTGAAGATCAACAAATTCATACTGGAAATAAAACGTACATTTTTAACAGTGAGGGTAATTAACCACTGGAACAATTTACCAAGGGCTTTGGCAGATTATCCATCACTGACAAAATTTTAAATCAAGATTGGATTTTTTTCTGAAAGATATGCCCTAGCACAAGGGTGGGCAAACTTTTTGGCCCGAGGGCCACATTGCGATTGCAAAACTGTATTGAGCGCCGGGGAGGGAAAGCTGTGCCTCCCCAAACAGCCTGGCCCCCATCCCCTATCCTCCTCCTCCACCTTCCCACCCCTGACTGCCCCCCTCAGAACCCCCAACCCATCCAACCCCCTCTGCTCCTTGTCACCTGACCACCCACTCCTGGGATCCCCTGCCCCTGACCACACCCCTGGGACCCCACCCCCTATCCAACCCCCCATTCAACCCCCCCTACTCCCTGTCCCCTGACTGCCCCAAATCCTATCCACACCCCCACCCCCTGACAGGCCCCCCAGGACTCCCATGCCTATCCAACTCCCCCTCCCAACTGTCCCGACCCCTATCCAAACCCCCGGCTCCTGACAGCCCTCCCCCCCCCAGGACTCCCACACATATCCAACCCCCCTGTTCCCCATCCCCTGACCGCCTCCCCAGGACTCCCACGCCTGTCCAACCCCCCCGTTCCCCACCCCATGTCTGGCCCCCATCCAATGCCACCGCTCCCCACCCCCTTACCATGCCGTTCAGAGTGGCAGGAGCTCGCAGCCCTGCCACCCGGCCAGAGCCAGCCACGTCGTCCGGCAAGAGCGGTGGGCCAGAGCACTGGCAGCTCAGCAAGTGGAGGCTGCGGGGGAGCGGGGACAGCAGGGGAGGGGCCAGAAGCTAGCCTCCCAGTCCGGGAGCTCAGGGGCCAGGCACGATGGACCCATGGGCTGTAGTTTGCCCATCTCTGCCCTAGGAACGATTTTTGAGGCCATTCTAGGCATGTATTATACAGGCGGTCAGACTAGATGATTAGAATGGTCCAATCTGGCCTTGGAATCTATGAATTATCCCTACGTACATGAATAACCATACTCAGTAGTACTCATAGGTATACGTGTTTACACAACTGGGGCTTAAAAGTAACAACGCTTACGAAATGTAAGAAAACTCTACTTTGCACAGTTTCTTCAGGTTATTTACTTCCCTTCCTTTAACCTGATTATTTAGTATCAAAGATTGTTTTGGCTGATTTACTTATTATGGAATCTTTCTTTGTCTTAAAATAGAATCATACTTAAAGCATATCAGAGGTAGTTCATGTTGTGCTATAAATGCAAACAAAATTTACATACCTTAAATAAAATAATCTTGCACTACTTTATAAATATTAATTAAAAATCCTCATGACAACAGCCCTGTGGTGATGAGAAAATGGAACATATTTTATAAAATAAGCAATATATTTATTGGCATTTAATGTATATTTACACTAGAAGATCACGAGATCATATCATATTGCCAAAGTTAACATCCACCGTTAATTTGGTTAAGGGACACTGTGACACTCTGAACCTCAAAGTAGCACCCTGGAACCCCCATATTCACCGCTGTAATAGTATTATCCTATGTTTTGAACAAAGTATGCCTTGTATGGTATCATTTTGTAAGTCTTGAGATGTTGAATAATAATAAACTGTTGAATTGTACATACTATCATTGTATGTGAAGTTATGAAGTATTTCTGTGTGTGTTATTGAAATACGTTATGAGGTTGGTTTCAGAGTAACAGCCGTGTTAGTCTGTATTCGCAAAAAGAAAAGGAGGACTTGTGGCACCTTAGAGACTAACCAATTTATTAGAGCATGCTCGGGGGTCGCATAACTAGTTATGCGACCCCCGAGCATGCTCTAATAAATTGGTTAGTCTCTAAGGTGCCACAAGTCCTCCTCCTCTTGTTATGAGGTTGGGAACACCCAAAACCAGCCTTTAAATTACAAAGGAATAGTTATCAATAGCCAGACAGTTGTTAACGGCTCATCAGTACACAATCTGCTATCCCAGAGGCTTCTTGGAGGCGGCATGTACATAATAGAGACTGCTTGACCAATGGGGATTGCCTGACCCCCACATCAGAGCAAGAATCTTTTCAGCAAGCTAGAAGTACAAAAGAGACACGGTGACATCACTTGGCCTCCCCCCTCCAACTCAACTTCTGGAAGACAAAGACTTTGAACTGGGAAAGTTCGGTCTTAGGCTGGAAGGGAGTCCCAGTCTGTGTATTGAGGAACTGTAACCTACTTGTACCATCTGTCAGAGTGAGAAAAGCTGTTTGATTCAGACCTCCCTTAGACTGAAAGTTTAGGATTTAGAATGCATGTTTACTTTTTATTTTCTTAAGTTAATGATCTCTGACCTTTATGCCTACTACTTATAATAATTCAAAATCTACCTTTCCGCAGTTAATAAACTTATTTTAAAGTTTTATCTTACCAGTGAGTTTGTCTAAAGTGCTTGGGAAATTTCAGCTCAAAATTACAAAGGCTGGTGCATGTCCACTTTCCTATGAAGAAGTGGCAAACTAAGTAATGAACCTACACTGGTCATGCTTCTGACCAGTGCAAGACAAAACAATTCTGGGGTGCAAGACTGGGGAACAGGAAGAAATTGGCTGGAGCCTCTCTATTGATGGTTCATGAGTGACTGGGAGATCATTCATGTAACAGAGTTGGGTGTGTCCCTGCCTATGATGTCTGTGTAAGTGCAGTGCAAATCAGAGGCTTGTAGCTTGACATCAGCATCACAGTGTGAGAAGCAACCCAGGTTGGTGGGACACAGGGCTCAGTAGTCTCACAATACAGGTTTCAACCCAGGGACCCCGTCACAGTACACACTCCCATATCAAATGGCACGAGGGAACCAATTTAAAGCTTTAGCAGCTTTTTACCTTTTGGCATGCATTGTACACAACTTGAAAGCAAGGAGTGCTGTGGTTTCCACAAAGTGCTCAGCAAAACATCCTGAAGCTATATCTATGGGAAAACTACAAATTATGGAGGATTACATGGATTCACTGAGAGTTAGACCTGGTGTACACTAGGAACTATTGCCAGTATAGTAATGTTGCTTAGGGATGTGATTATTTTTATTACATTTTTATGCTGGCAAACCTCCTAATGGAGATGCAGCTTATACCAGCAAACGAGTGCTTCTGATGGTATTGCTTATGCTGATTTCCCAAGCAAAATAAACTATGCCAGCAAATTCACATTTTGCCAGAATAACTGCATCTACAGTAGAGTTTTTCCAGTCCAGAAGTGTCATAAAAAAAATAAATAACCCAAGCAACATTTCTATAGCAGCAAAACCTTAAATATACACCTGGGCCTGGGTCACTAGTTTAGATCCAACTCAGGTCAGTGTTATTGAAAAGATATTAAGAGTTCTGATAGTTGTTCAGTATCTTTATCCAAGATCAGTTGGTGGTTTCAGTCTAGCTGCTAAAGGACCAGGGTGCACTTCAGAAAAACTACCATAAAAATTGTCACCTTTGTGGTTCACTGACACCTTCATTTCTAGAAGTGGTTGCAAGGACGTGGGGGAAACTCATACTGAGGTACCTCCCATGCTATAACTGTTATATGGATTAATTGATGAGAGGACTTTAACTTCCAGGACTATCAATCTGATGTATTTTATGAGCACTACACTCACTTGAAATGCCTGCAGGCTATTCTTTAGCTGATAGAGTTATATATATATATATATATATATATGATATCTTGCTGCACAAGTGTCTGTTCCTTTTTGATCTAGATTCTAAACAGCAGAGGCAAATCTCAAAGTGGCTAGCGAAAGCCCTCTTATTAAGGTAAAAAAAAATGTAAAACATGAGAACAAACATCAAAACAACAGTGTTCACCATTAAGAGTTATTATTTTTGTTAATGGGAGACCATCATAGCTAAGATACTACAGTTTTACTCTACACTTAAAATATTAAGCAGCTCTGGTAACTATCTGGTATTTATCACCAAATTATTACTTTGTTTTGGAAATCACTACATGTTTCAGGGATTCTAACAACTTAACCCCTTCTGTCACTGTTTCTTAAGTTACATAAACCAGTGTAATACTGACTGGCAGCAACAGAGAATTATTCAGGAGTAGTATGTGAAATGCAGTTGCTCTTAAGTGTTAAAGATGAAAATGACAAGGTGATCAAGTCAAATCTGAGTATCACCGTTACCGTCTGTTGAAATAACATGCCTTCTCCAGATTCCTTCCAAAAGGGTGAAGTTTTTGTTTTATTTTTAATACAAAAAAGCACTACACGGTGACTGATGACACGCCTCTTAAAGGGACAGTCAGCTTGAAATCTAATCAATTTTAAAAGTGTTTGAAATATTTTCACGTACAACATTCATCCTTAAAATCTGCCAGTTTTTGTATTTTATAATCATGTTTTCCTGTTTGTAAATATTTTCTCTTCCCTCTTGCTATATGAAAGGTCCACACAATCAAAAAGGAAAACAAATTGACTATATAGGGGGAAGTTGTGAAGTTGGCTATATACAAAATGCTGTCAAATCCATAAAGTAAACAACCCCCAGGTGTTCGGTTTTCAATCGGAACACCCAGCCAAAAAGGGACCCTCCACAGTCCAGTGAAAATGAGCGAGTGCGTGAGGGTGGGGGAGAGCAAGCAACGGAGGGAGGGGGGATGGCGTGAGCGGGGCGGGGCCTAGGAAAAAGGGCAGGGCAAGGGTGTTCGGTTTTGTGTGATTAGAAAGTTGGCAACCCCAGAGTCCAAAAAAGATACATCTTTGCTAACTCTCAGTTGTTATAAGCGAGATGTTAAAATTAGCCAGAGTATAAATCTTAAGTCAGTGTCCCTTGAAGAGACATACAAAGGACACTAACATATAGAAAAGAACAAGACAAAGAAACATCCCTACGCCACACAAACAAAAGTGACTGTGGGAAAACGGGGCACTCAGATATATAACTTGCACCACCAGTCCTCCTGTGATGCTATACAAAGACAAAACTATTTAGGAAATGTAAAGCTAGAACTCCATATTATGTAGACTAACAAATCTTGTAATGAAATTTTAGCTAACTCTGAGTAACCCCTCAAGTGTGTCCCTTGGTCTTACTGTACTGTACTCTTACCTACCCCACTGATCATTCAGCTCATCCAATCCCCGCATCACTGAATTTCCTTCTCTTCTTAAATCTTTTTTTCCTCGTTAGCTAACATTGCACTTTTATCTAGCATGGGGCTAGAATGTGCATGAAAATGAAAGCCAAGGCAATCTTCTACATAAAGTGTATGAATGTGCAAAAAATATATCGTAGTTTGATGAGGACCATACCAAAGACACAGTAATAACACAGATTCTTTAAATAGTGAGGTCATGAGGTTAATGGACGAAAAATTATTTTAAAATGTCAAGACCTCCAAGGTAGACATCATAAGAAATCATACAGCTTAACTGTACTAACAATGGCAGCTGAAATAACAATGGTATTAAATATAGTTCCTTGGATCCAATTAGAAATCTGAATTATTAGCTTCTTAAACTGTAAAACAGGCTTTATTCTAATGAAAAAAAAACACAAGAGAAAATGTTTTATTCCTTTTATTTTATTGAGCTAAAACAATTTGCAATGCTGAACATAAGAACGGCCATACTGGGTCAGACCAAAGGTCCATCCAGCCCAGTAAACTGTCTACAGACAGTGGCCAATGCCAGGTGCCACAGAGGGAGTAAACCGAACAGGTAATGATCAAGTGATCTCTCTCCTGCCATCCATCTCCACTCTTTGACAAATAGAGGCTAGGGACACCATTCCTTGCTCATCCTGGCTAATAGCCATTAATGGACTTAATCTCCATGAATTTATCCAGTTCTTATTTAAACCCTGTTATAATCCTAACCTTCACAACCTCCTCAGGCAAGGAGTTCCACAGGTTGACTGTGCGCTGAGTGAAGAACTTCCTTTTATTTGTTTTAAACCTGCTGCCCATTAATTTCATTTGATGGCCCCCTACTTCTTATATTATGGGAACAAGTAAATAACTTTTCCTTATTCACTTCCTCCACAACACTCATGATTTTATATACCTCCATTATATCTCCCCTTAGTCTTTTCCAAGCTGAAAAGTCCTAGCCTCTTTAGTCTCTCCTCATATGGGACCCATTCCAAACCCCTAATCATTTTAGTTGCCCTTTTCCGAACCTTTTCTAATGCTAGTATCTTTTTTGAGACGAGGGGACCACATCTGTACGCAGTATTCAAGATGTGGGCGTACCATGGATTTATATAAGGGCAATAAGATATTCTCCGTCTTATTCTCTATCCCTTTTTTAAATGTTTTTTCCTAACATCCCGTCTGCTTTTTGGACTGCCGCTGCACACTGCATGGACGTCTTCAGAGAACTATCCACAACGATTCCAAGATCTTTCTCCTGATTAGTTGTAGCTAAATTAGCCCCCCATCATATTGTATGTATAGTTGGGGTTATTTTTTCCAATGTGCATTACTTTATATTTATCCACATTAAAATTCGTTCGGCATTTTGTTGCCCCATCACTTAGTTTTGTGAGATCTTTTTCAAGTTCTTCACAGTCTGCTTTGGTCTTGACTATATCTTGAGCAGTTTAGTATCATCTGCAAACTTTGCCACATCACCGTTTACCCTTTTCTCCAGATCATTTATGAAGTAACTCTTATTACTCTAAATTTCTTAACACTGACATCTGTAGTTTGAGATGTGAACTTTTAAAAATATGGAACTGACCATGTGGTCTTAGGAGTTAGTATTACTATTTAATGACTGTGTTCATTGTGTAAAATATCGCTATTTGAATGATTTAATCAAGCAAACCATTGGAAGTCCTAGAACTTGCATATTCCCAGGCGTTCCATTTTTCCACAAATCCATTTCAACCAATGCAGTTGGGGAAAAGTAAAGTTACAATGTAAATTCAAAATTGGGCCCCATTCCAGCAAAGACTTATGCCTCAGTGAATATGCCTATTCAGTGACGGTGGACATAATACTTTATTTTTAAAAGTCATTTAGATTAAAGAGACAAAAAGTAAAATGTAATAGCATTGGAAAAACAATATATTAACATATTCCACTCTTGTTTCAACCAAGTAGTGATTCTGAATGCTGCCATTAGATGCTGTCATAATTGTGAAATCCAGGGGCAGAAGGAAAGGGACCTGTTCGGGGTCACTGCTGTTTGGTTTGGACTGCAGGGAGACTGAATAGGTCATCTCACTCTCTGCACACCTTTCTTGGCTCCCTGCTAAGCTTAGGCCAAGCATATCATTCATACTTTTCCCCTACATACCATGGCAATTCTGATTGAATGAAGTGCCCAACAAATTGGATGGAATATGCTGTACTTTAATGTTGAACTCAAGTGTTAAATCAGGAATTCCAGAAGATTTTGTCTTCAAGCATTAATCAAACTATATTTCTTACCTTGCACCACTCAACATAATGACTAGTTGTCTTTCTTAATGTAGAAAACCCCACCTGCAAACGACCAGGGTCTTCTTCAACGTATCTAGATTTCAGAGGTGGCACACAATAAATGGGAAGCTGAAAGGAAAAAGAATCTATTCTAGTGAGCTAGTTTCAGAAACATATAAAAGTCATTAGATATAAATACTAAATTTTAAAAACAACTTTAAAGAAAATAGCAAATGCTCTTTGTTCCCATAATACAACAAAGCCTCCATATCATGTTATATCTATAAACCTACAAAACTGTGGTGCGGATTAATTCTTATAAAGTTCTTGGAGATGAGAAGAATTATATAAGCGTTAATTAGTAGCCTTATTACTGAGTATGATATAGTCTCTCTCTCTCACACACACACACCCCTACTTTAGAAAATGAGGGGGCAAGAATTGGAAAACCAGTCTTTTTAATATTAATACATATATATCTAAGTGTGTGATATTACTTAAAATTGAACTTTAGAGCAATAGTAACATGTAAGTCTCAGTAAATACTGTTGTGATGAATTGAGGCTACATCTGTGCAACTTATAACTTCTGGTTGATATTGTGAAGCTGTATTATGAAAAAATGGGGGCCTATATGTACGTAGTTCCATCAATGCTGACAGGTCCTGTAGCTTATACACACCAGATACGGACAATGGAATATACTTGAGGTTAATGACAGTATTACAGCCACACCAAAAAGTTATAGAGAAACACAGCTGTATCCTTGGAAATCAAGTTTAGTGGACTCCTCTGAAGGTGGGGGGTGGGGGGGGAGGAAGGAGGGAGGGAAGATAGGAGCAGTGGAAAGTTACCCAAAAGACAAAACAAAGGCAGTGGGGTGGGGAAGGTTAATAACGAGCCAAATGAGAAGAGGAAACAGGGAGGCAGGAAACAGCAAGGTCACAGAAACTGAGTAAGGTACTTCACGAGAGGGAGAGCGCCTCTATGAAGCAGGAGACTTCCTGCCTGCCTGCTTTTCTGAACATCTGTGATCATAGAATCCCCAATGACCCGCTAGAAAGTGAGGGACACTGCAGTTTAAGATGTTTATTGTTCTGTATGAGCTGTACTCGTCTGTGTTTTATATGATTAAGTAAAAAAACAAATGTGTTAGACTCTGTGCAAAGTGTGCGTGCAAATTAACTGCTTCACAACTGCTGCATCCCCCTGAGAATTAACCACGAACCAGAAGCTTCACACATTTTGGGTGGAGTTTTGGGAGAGGATGTGTTTAAGTACAAGGGAGTTTGGAAGAGCCAGTATTAGCCCAAGGGGCCAGGCAGATGGACAACGCCTTCCAGTTCTCTGAAAGGGATGCCACATAAAAGGTCTGTGCCCTGACAGTGCGACTAAAGTTCCCAAGATTGGGGCAGTGGCTGGACTCTGTTCAGACTCCAGGGGCTTAACACAACTTGGGGACCCAAGGACAGAGAGGCTTGGATTCCCCTCATAGCAATCCTAGTGAGTGGCCAGGAGGGGTTACTTGCTAGGATCTGTGACAACTGTATTCCCGCCTGCTTGGCCTACATCTGTAAAATCTATTATTATATTAAACTTTAAAACTATTTTTTCTGTAATTCTGGCTATATTTTGATCATTTGTAGTAGCATATAAAGCAGTGCTATAGCATTCCAAAACATCTTCTAAATATTATTATTATGTTTTCTCTAGGATATAGTGTACAATAAAGATTCACTGGTGTTTGTATACATCCACTTATTGTTAAAAAATGCATGAGACAATAGCAAGAATCTTACCTGATTTGGCTTCACTGACTGGGCTTTTGATTCTTCTTCTGTTGCAGCATATATATTAATAGACACAAATGCCAGACCAGCAGGGATAGCTGCTAGCTTTGCCATCTGGGAGAGAGACAAAGATTAAAATATATATCTATATATCCTTATTTGGAAACTCTTTTCTCCTCTTCACTAAAATCCAGAGGTCATTCTAGTAACACTGATGTGACTGATCTAATAACAGACCAAGCATGTCAAATGATTTTAAATTAAAAACCATACGAAGAAAGTACCCCTTAAAATCCACTTCTATCACACAAAAAACATCAGAAACCTTTTTGATACAACAAAAGTACAAGAGCATTCACTTTGAAAGAGATCCAGAGCCTGAAAAGTGCAGTCCACTGTATCGGTATGGCCCTACTACTAGTTTTTTAGCAGTTTTTTATTTATCAGAATTACCTCTGAGATGCAGTTTAAGATTGCACTGTTATATCAGCTAGTTCAGTTTCAGAAAGCAGCAATACTGTTTCCCACAGCTATTATTACGGACAGTACCATAATGCTGTGTTTGGGTACTTCTGACTATACTCATCTTATTTAAAGTAACATTGACAGAATGATTTTGTCAAACAAAATCAATAATACATCAGAAAGAATATGTATTGCAGTAGCATGTAGGAGACCAAGTCATGGTTCAGCCTCATTTTGCTACGCGCTGTATAAACAAAGAAGAAAGAGGTAGTGCTAAAGAATATATATTTCCCTCACCGCAAAGGCTTTCTATTTAAAGACAGCTCATACCATGTATATTAATAAACTCTGCTTCTCAAATATTGGATTTTACTAGTAAAATCTCAGTGTTACAATACATACACAAGTAAATACTAAGAAGAATTTTATGGAGAAGGTACGTTTTCTTTTTGAGTTCTATTTCAGATTCTGCCATATACTGGCTGTGTGACCATGGGCACATCACTTGTGCCAAAATTTATAGTTTAGGCCTGATTTTCTGAGGTGCTGAACACCCACATCTCTAATGTAAGTCAATGGGAACTGCAAGTGGTTGGCACCTCAGAAAATTAGGCCCAGTATATCCAAGACAGATATCCAAAAGTCACTGGCCACTTTGAAAATCTTGGCCTTAAATCTCTAACAGTAAAAGGTTAATACTTGCCTGTCTCACGGTTGTGTTGGGTTGCTTAATGTTTTAGATACATGTTAAACACTGACTTATGTAACTCAAAGTGGGTTGCTGTAATCTCCACTCCCAGTAGCCTACCGGCCTGGTTTTGTTTAATGCTTAAGTAAAATATGGAAGGTGGCATAAGCAAACAGATAACATTTTTCTTTTTGCAAATGTTGTTGACAATATTAGATAATTCTGTTCAAATACAATACATTTTCAACTGACTCTTGGGAGATAATAGTATAGTCTGTTTACTGTTTTACAATAAGAAAAAAAGAATTTAAAAAGGAATGTGCATATAGCATCTTGAATACCTGTTCACTCTCAGTGCCACTGGCTTAATTTATTAACTATCCTTTTCATTTTAGCATTTGTTTCATTTGATATTCATCTTCACATGACTCTGTTGATGTCTGGTTCAGTCAGCCTATGTACTTTCTTTGAAAAATCAGTTTGAAAAAAATACAGATGTCACTATACAAACACACACTCAAATATGGGTGCAGCTCTACCAGTAGAAACCTACTCTATACAAGAAACACTACACTGACCATAATATAAGGAACAGGAAAAGGCTTTTGATTTCAATTTCTTTATTGAAATTGTCCATAAAAGTTATAAAGCATTCCAGAACAGAAAAACAGACATTTAATTTACTGTAGCGGGGTGGTCACCCCACTCCGGCCCTGAAGGGGTTAAAAGCAGCCCTGGAGAGGGCTGCGGCTGGGAAAAGCTGAGTGAGTAGCTGACCACAGGACCCACGTAGATGTTCTCCACTGAGTGAAGATGTTCTTCATTACTAAACTGTGTAACTTCCACTCATAGTCAGTGACAAAGTGCCTGCTGAGGCTGTCCACCAACAAATTCTGGGTTCCTGGGAGGTACAATGCTGATATGGTTCTTGATACACCAGTTCCATAAATTGACCACTTCTGTACACAGAGGAATGGATCTTACTCCTTCCTGTTTGTTTACATCAGATATGACTGTCATATTGTCTGACATTATGAGAATGTGATGAGACTGGATTAATGGTAAGACTGCTCTGAATCTTTCTTGGGCTGCTCTGAATTCCAGGATGTTTGGATGCCCTAGGAAACTAGAATGCATATAATCACCCTGTACTGTGTGACTGTCCATATGAGTGCCCCAACCTAACAAGGAAGAGTCCATGATTACTGTGCTGTCAGGCATGGAGCACAGGAAAGGAACTTGTGCAGGAGCTTTCCACCAAGTCAGAGAATCCCTTATCTTGATGGGAAGTGCCACTATAATGTTCATGCTGGGTTTGCTCAGTATGTGTACTGTTCGAAGCCAAGCCTGCAGGCAGCACAGGTGGAATGTGGCAAATGGCATTACACAGGTACACGACACCATGTGACCCAGTACAGTAAGGTAGATCCAGACCCATGTCCAAAGGTTGTATATAACCTGATCTACCAGGTTTCCCATGGCTAGGAACCTATACATAAGGAGATACTCCGTTGTTCTGACTGAATCTGTGGTCACCCTATAGAGGTCATTTTGGGGACTAGAACATGTTTGGAATAAAATCCTTTTTTCGTTGATGCTGTAGATGTACTCACACCATTGCAGAGACTGGAGAAAGGAGTCTCCCTACTGAAGGAGGACCTCCTCATGAGAGTGGTCCCTGAAGAGGAACAAGAAAGTGGGTTTGGAGGCGGTGGGGAAGGAAACTCGATGATAGAGCCGGAATGGATGATATCCAGCATCCACCTGTCCACAGTCATTGCCCTTCAGTCATGGGGAAATTGTACTAGGTGTCCACCACAGCATATCTCGGAATTAGGTGGGGATGGAATCAACACTGGTACCATGGACGGGATGAGAGATGGGCTTCTCCCTAAATCCATGTCCTCTACTGATACAAACTCCCTGCTACGATTGGTCCCAACAACAAGGCAGATTGCAGGTCTGGAAGGATGAAGATATCCTCTGGAGTTCTGCAAGATACTGGAACGTCTGAAAGCTGCATCACATCAACTTGTGCCATCAGAGTCAGTGTAAAGGGACTCTTAGTAATCCTTATAGGGCTGTGATGGTACCTCCAGTAAAGAAGTGTCTGACTACATGGTCTTTGTCTGTACCAACCATGCCCGGTCCCTCAGCTCCGATGCTTTGTTTTAGTTGGTACTATGGTCAGCATCAGTGGCGATGCAAGGAATGGCACTGATAGAGCCTTCCTCCTGTGCACCTTCTAATCAACAGTCATGAAGCTTAGGAGAACCTAAATCCTTGTGCTCTAGGCACGAAGTCTTGCTTTACCTGGACAGGATCAGGGAGGGATCTCTTCTCTTAGCAGAGGATCTGCTCTTCTGTTTATGAGTGTCTCTTACTCCTATGAGAAAGTCCAGATGAAGGGTCCTTCACTCTAGTCATTACATTCCTGAGTCAAACATCAAGTTGGGAGGAGTACTCCTCTAGGGCTCAGGCCAAGGTACAGGGGGGATCTCTGTAACCTGGATCTGAGTGAGGCCTCATGGTGTTCCATAGGTGCTTTTGAAGTTGACCTTCTTATGCCTGCCATGTTCAGCTGGGGAAGGCGAGGCAGACACTGAATTTAACATAGATATGAGCTTTTCTGAGGAAGTACAGGCAGCCCTGGTGTCACTGCTGACTGAAAAGGAGCAATAGCAGAAGACGTGGTTCCTGAAGCCGGGGCATAATCTAATTCCCCCATTTAAGAGACTCTGCTGGCATAGCCACCTCCTGTGCCAACCCTTTCCCACAGTTCTGGAGTAGACGGACAAATGGGGCTTAGCATAGCAAAGCACACCTATCCTCCACTGGCTTAAGGTCACTAGAGTATGTCTACATGGAGATAAAATACCTGCAGCTGACCCCGGTCAGCCATAGCCATGCTCTGGGGGCTTTTATCCCTGTGTAGGCATACACTTATGCTAGTGGTATAATTAGGCAAGGGCCATGCAACACAGGATTGGAAAGCTGTAACCAACTCCTTAATGCCCATCCCCCCACGCCTAACAGAAATCTGGCATGGAAGTGAATTAAATACTCTATCTTTTTGTTCCTGATTTTTTAAAATAAATTAATTTTCTTCCCCCGTCCCTGCTTTTAATAATCGTATCAATTTTCTTCCAGAATTGAGGGTATAATGCATGACCCTATCCAAAGGCACCATCAATATTATACTCATTAAAAAGTAGTTTGAAAAATAGTGCAGCCTGTAACCTTCTAGTACCACTTCCACACTGTCTACCTATCACTGGTTTTCTGCTTAAAAGCATTCACCCAGCAGAGCAATCCAAAGGCCCAAGAGTTTTGCTGTCACTACTGAAAACCATCAGAAAAATGTTCCTTCCATACTCCCAAATCTCACAGTCGTTGTAAAAATAGTCCTGAAAAACATATATTTTGAACTACATAAAAGCAATGTCATGGCTACGAGATTAATCATAAGGTAGATCTGAATTTAACATTAATTAAAATTTAGCATGTATTTCTGATATATAACAAGCCAATGACAAACTGCAATTAGTCATCAAAATACTACAAGTGGGACAGTCATTAGTGCCTTAATAGAACTTTTCACACTCCACTGTTCTTTGATTAGTTAGCCCATAATCTGATTTTACAATAATTTGCAAGTAAATACATATTTCTGACCTAAGCATCTCTCTAGAAATCACAGATAGAGGAAAAGCTTGTAGTATCCTTTTCAATGACATCAGTGAAAACCATATGCTCAGGTTGAAATATCTAGAGCTCTCAGATAATCATAATCAAATCAAAACAAGGTTGATTTCTCCTTTAGACTTCTGAGTGAGGTAAATTATGTCCTATGCAATTTATTGTATGGATGTTTCAAGTGCATGAGGTCCTCTCTATTCTGTTTAAACAATAAAGTTTTCACAGCATTATTTGTAAGAACAGGAGATTTCTCTCATGTCACTGGCCAAAATTTCTTCTTCTCCTCACACCACTGTGCAATGAACTACAATACTGTTGGTTTAAAGAAGCTGCCTTTTATTAGCAAATGAGTGACAGAGCAAGGATTTGAATTTAGGATTGTGTGATTTCCAACTTCATGCTCATCCCTCCAAATTATGAAACTTACCATATAATTGATACTGTTCATAGATATGATTAGAATGGCAAGACAATTTGTTCTGAAAAATATATATTGCATTCAGCTTAAGTCCAAATACAGCTGAATATTCTAATAATCAAGAGTATTATTATTTAGCATTTGTATTGCAATAGCACGTAAAGGATACAATCAGAACTCGGGATTCATTGTGTTAAGCACTGCACAAACATGAAATGACACTGTCTGTGTCTCAAGGTGTTTATAATATAAGATAGCTGAGGAAATATAAGGAACAGCAAGAACTCTGATTCTAAAACTGACATTTTTAGATCATGATGGTACTGTAATAGCACACATTATTCAATCAATTTTAACTCTAAATCTAACTTATTTTTTCTTTCCCTTTCTTTTTCATTATTGCATCCTTTCATTGTCACCCAACTGTAAACTGTCTGCTATAATATTTACTATACTTTTGTTTGTGTCTGATCTTTTTACTTCTCCTCCATTTCCTTTTCTCCTACCAGTCACTTTCCCCAACTCTGTAAAGGGTTCACCAAAAGCATATTTGATTCTTTATAAATATGAAGAAAAATATGATAATGTAATATACAGTATTCCTGACATCTACATTTGAAAGACAATGCAGGTGAGGTAATATCTTTTACTGAACCAACTTCTCTTGGTGGAAGGAACAAGCTTTTGAGTTACACAGAGTTCTTCTTTAGGTTTGCAGACGGTAACCAAGGGGTCTGAGATAAATACAAGGTGGGACAGATCATTAAGCATAAGAGATTCACACATGCTGTAGGAGACCACTTAAATGAAGTGGGCAACTAAGACATTTGATACATGCTTGGATGCCGTGAGTAGTGGCAGAATGTCTGATTTCAATTCCCTAAAATAAATTAATAGTACATACTCCTCGTCTGTTGTCTTGAATTCCAAATGGCATAATTCAACACATAATTATTTTCAATGGCATGGATTTGTTCCACAGCATTTTTTTGAACTGCTATTGGAAAAACAGTTTAAGAATTCACGTTGATCGTGAGCACAAAGCCAATAATTTTAATTAATTTGGACAACTGTTTATTCAAATACAGAACACAGTGCTTACAATACAGCACAATCTATTTTTGTATAGTATGCTACACCCACCACTTTAGAAAGAGTCAATATATCCAGAACAAAAATCAAAGTAATAAGCCAACAGATAAAGACATGAACTGACTCACTGTATTGGAAGACAGGTAAAGAGCTGCTAGGCAGATGAGGCAGGCACAAATGTAAGAGAAGAATGCAAAGGTTAAAAGTGTATAGTGAGCAGAGAGGGCAAGAGGATATAAGGCTAGAGAGCTAAAGGATGGTAAAAGCTCAAGGAAATTTTTTTTAAAAAAAAAGGTAAGCCTTTTTCAGTTGTGTTCCAATGACAGACAGTGGTGGTGGTGGAGGAGGAGAAAATAATATGGTCTCACTTTCTGAAACCTTGTGAAGTTTTGAGAGTAAAGATTTAGGGAGACTATCAAGAGAAAGAGTGGCAGCAATCAAAACATGAAACAAACACCACATGAATAACTGTCTTTGTTATAACAAGTCCTGGAATAAAATGCCATGGTCTGAGATACAGAAGATAGTTTATGAAAGGTTGTGAACCTCTAAAAAGTGTATACATATTTCTATTCAGCCATTTGTAGATATGCTACATTAAAACAAACTTTCTTTAAATTATTATTATATTTATTATTACCAGTGGAACATTCTCAGAATTTGTTTTAATTGTTTCAGAGTAACAGCCGTGTTAGTCTGTATTCGCAAAAAGAAAAGGAGTACTTGTTGCACCTCAGAGACTAACCAATTTATTTGAGCATAAGCTTTCGTGAGCTACAGATGCATCCGATGAAGTGAGCTGTAGCTCACAAAAACTTATGCTCAAATAAATTGGTTAGTCTCTAAGGTGCCACAAGTACTCCTTTTCTTTTTGTTTTAATTGTGACATTCTATTCCAGGACTAGTGATAGTAGGTTGCAATACAGAGGAAAGGGGAACCACAGTCAAATATTAACGTAAGTGAGAAGGGTGTAGAGAGGATACTGTTCATTAAATAAAGCTAGTTTTGTTTAATTCAGTACGTATACCATTGTGTTTACTGTGGTAAATTAAAAAGGAGAGTGTTATATAGTGAATAGTGAAAATAATCCAATTCTTGAATGGCACTAACTGCTTTACTTTGGATGCCTATTAAAGACAACTGTATAATTACTCACAAAATGTAACTGATAATCACTTTACTGTCCAATAATTATTATTAAGAATAATTGAATCAAATGACAACAGCAAAAAAACATCATGCTTGTGCTATATTTAAGAGACTTCACCATATCCACTGATTAGTTTGTCCTCCTCTTGAAGCCTAATAATTAGGTCAAATATAGTAAAATAAAAATTATTGATAATTTCAAAGCATAATTAAACAAAGTAAAACACAATTAAGATGAAATGGAGTAAGATATGCAAATGAGCCCTAGAACTTTCATATTACACTGGTAAAGTCAAAACATTTCTGGCTTCTTTAGGATTTTACATCTTCTCCTATAATAAGTTATTAAAAATAGAAAGAAAGTATGATCATGAAGTCTCTTCAGCTCTTGCAGACTTGCTAAAAGCAGTAGAGAGGGAAACTTCTGTACACAAGTCAAGGCCATAAAAATCAAATTGGAATTTCATTGTTAATCTGGAGAATGACTTCAGAAAAGCAGTAAAGTGCCTGTGTCTGATTTTATGCCAGTCTTGTTCTATTTCAAAGAACTAATCACAAGAATTGCAAGAAATGCATTTATATTGAAAAATATCCCTTGTCATGGAAAAGCATGAAATTCTAAAATAAGAATTCAGTTACTCCACATTTGCAATGCATTTTTGTGTGTGCTCTTTTTTATTTTTACTAAGGGTCTGATCCAACACAAAGTCAGTGGAAATCTTCCCACGGGCTTCAATGGAATCAGGCCATAAATGAAAAGCAGCATCTAGTGAACAATTGCTCACAGTGAACAACTTCTAATAGTTCCTAAAGCAACACTTTATAAAAGGAATGAATTCAAACACTATTTTCTAGAGATGAATACGGGGTGAGTATTGATCCAAATTTCACTAGGATTATAGGGTATTCAGAGCCACTGTTTTTGGTTCCTGAGTTTTTCAGTGACTTTGGCATTCTAGACTGAAAGCTGGTCACTGAAAACAATCAGAAAGTGTTTCCCTACAATGCCATCCAGCAAGCTGGCAAAAGGAGATCTCAGTACTGTGTAGTACATCACAGTGTTCTTCTTAGCCTGCATTAAATTCTTTAAATTTTTTAATTTGCAGGGAATTTTGTTTTATTGTGGGAGGGCTGGGGGCAGCAGTAGGTTCTGCCTCTAGGAGTGGGGGCCTGTGGGAGGCCATGGGAAGGAGAATGGGTGACCCCCCGGGTGGGTGCGAGGGACGAGGGATCAGGTCCTGCTCCCAGGGTCGAAGGGGTGACCCTGGGGGAGGGTAAAGGGTCATGCCTATGGGGATGTGTGTGTGAGGCCCAGAGGAGGTATCAGGTCGGGTCCTTCCCCTGGTGGTGGTGGTGTGTGTGGAGGGGGGAGAGTTGGGAGGCAGGTCCCGTCCCTAGGAAGAGATAGGGGGAATCCCTGGGGGATGAAGTCCTGCTCCCAGGGGACTTGGGGGGAGGACACGAAGAGGAGGTGGTTGGGTCCTGTGCCCAGGGGGTAGGAGGGGTTTGCAGAGTGAGCCTGCTTGTACTCAACCTGTAGCAATGGCTCCTGTCCCACAGGGCTAGGCCTAGCCTCCTGCTCCAGGTATTGCATAAGAACATAGAGTATTGTATAAGAGCAGCCATACTGGGTCAGAGCAAAGGTCCATCTAGGCCAGTATCCTGTCTTCCAACAATGGCCAATGCCAGGTGCCCAGGAGGGAACGAACAGAACAGGCAATCATCAAGTGATCCATTCCCTGTCACCCATTCCCAGCTTCCGGCAAAAATAGGCTAGGAAAACCATCCCCACCTGATGCACAGGGTTGCGGCGCTGCTCAAGTTTGGCCCAGCCACCTCTCCTTCATGACCAATGAAGCAGGGTTCAGATGGCCCAAATTTGAGTGAGTGGTACTGCGACTCTGTGCACTGGGTCACAAAGCCTGGAATGGGGGACTAGGCCCAGCCCTGTGGGACAGGAGCTACTGCTGCAGGCTAAGTTTTTCCTTTTTATAGGTTGTTTTTGTTTCATTTTGTGTTATTTTGCATTTGCAAAAAATCACGGGGCTCTAGATGTCTCTTATATAGATAAAAAGCAGATCAGCCATCTCATTCCAAAGGACTAAACTATTTTTATAAAACAGAACAGACTGACAGTCTTGACGTTATTTTTGGTCACAGAACCATGAATAGCAGATATTTTGCTTAAGTGGAAAAATTCTGGCATAGCTATATTTTCCAGGGGAAAAAACTGTTAAAAGCATAATTTCTACAATAGAAGACCTGGGGTAAAACACATCAAAGTATAATAATAAAGCTGTCAAAATATACCTACAACATTTGGGCTTTAAGTCTCTGCATTTCAAACAATCTACTTCCAAGTGCTGGAATAATATCAGATCAAAAATACAGATTCTGCAAAAAAGTATGAAAATTAAAGAGCTACAGGACTACAAAGCATACAGTGCCTTACTACTCAAAGACTTAGGACTCCATTATGCTTTAATCTATGTTCCACATTTATGCGACTCTCCTGGAAGAGCGTTCTTCTCATTAAAACTCTGCAAACTTGGTGTTCTCCCTCCAAAAATGTGGTGTAAAGCTAAGGAAACATACCCAGCAAGTAGGGATAAATCTCAAGTGAGAAAAGGTAAAAGACTCAAATAAGCAGGTTACACACTGAAATCCTAAACGTTACTTTTAAAAAAGTGTCTGTCTTTAATAAAGTTGCCTTCAGCAGCTCTCTCTCACAAAACCAGTACTTAACAACCAGATCAAGATAGGTCTAATTTTAGCAACTGTTGCTTGGGTCGTAATTTCACATAGGTGAACTCTTCTTAAAGCGGCATATCTTTATATCAAGCACGGATGCCTTCCATGACCACTTAAGTTTTCTATATCTAACATATAGCCATATCCTACCTTCAAACTCTGTGCAGATATCTTGCTGCTTTAAACAGGGATTATACAATTTGATCAATTGCAAAGTAGTGGCCTTAGATTTTTTTTTTTCACTAACACTTCAAAACCCCTTATCCTTTTGAAAGTATCTCAAGGGAACAGACTGAAGATGTTATTCCACACCCATATGAGGTCTGTTTGGTTCTCTTAATAACTACAGTGCAAAAAAACAAATGATACGATTTATTATTATTTTACCAACAGCAGTTGTGTTTTTGAAGGCAAATCAATTCAGAATGTTCCCATCTCCGTACAATGCATATGGACACAAGCCGTACATGTGGAAGAAAGCAAATTTTACAGGAATTGGGAGTGGTAGAGACAGGAGAACAAACAATGAACTAGAAAGTTCGGCAGCTTATTTACCATGCATTCAAGTAGTCCTTGCACACCACACTACTTGAGGCCTTCTGGTTAAGACAGTAAAATAAGAGCTAAGTGCTAAGAGCGTCTGCAGTCTATGCATTCAACCTGCTCCACAAACACTTTACATGAACAAAATACACAGACACATGTAAGCCATAGATAGGACATGCATAAAAACTATGGTGGCAAGCTCTTCAAAAATACATTAGCAGGGTGGATAAAAATCAATTCTTTAAAAAAAAAATTGGATTTTTTAACTTTTAAAAAATAAAGCCATTTAAATTAAATTTGAAATTATGACCTGTTTTAAGACCTAAACTTACTATACTGTAATAAAATAAATAAAACAAATAGTATTAAGCAATACATTTGCTACCAAGTTTTAAAGAAAGCCAAACCACTGATCTGGTAGAAGTCCCTGGCTGAGCAGCTGAACCAGAATTTGCTGGAGTGCTAAACTAGCTTTTAACAGCAATAGCCTCTTCTATAGGGGCAGAGTGAATATTTTCTTCATTCCGTTGAAGTTAAGAAACTAGTGGGAGTTGAAAAAAAGCAAAAAAGATTGTTTTCTAATCTCTGAATAAAAACAAGGTGTGAGAGGATGAGATCTGCTAATTCTAAAATCCTGAAGGGCATGGTGACCACAAACTGTTTAGTTCACTAACATATGATACTTTCTTTGTTTAATAAATCTGTTAGTTTTAAATTCAAAACATGCTTTGATAATTTTTGTTTAATGTATTCAGGAGTTTTTTTAAAAAAATAAAAGTATTTTAAAATGCTGTTTTTGTGCATTTAAATTGAATTTCCATCCAAACAGAGCTTGACACAAAACACTAGCAAAACAATTAATCAGCTAGTAAATAAGAAATGCATCCTTCACCATTTTCAAACATTATAAAAGTGTGAAAATTAAGAATCCAAATAAACATAAGCAATCTAATGGCTTAAATAAATATGCATACACATAGTGTATCCTCCTGGTTGGCAAAAAGAAGCAAATTTAGTGTAAAATCTATATTTAGCTGCAAATCAATGTATTTTAATTGTTATGAATCAGTTTGTTTACAAAAATAGCAAAATTGACTAATGCTAAACAAGATTAAAATCAGTGATTTAAATAACTGATTTAAATCAATCCATCCTGTACATTAACTTTTTCTTTTAAATAAAGAAAACAGAACTCTGGGCCAAATTCTGCCTTTACACACAATAACATACCACCCTCTGACTTCTATGAAAGATGCACTGCGCACACACACACACACATATGAAGGCAGAATTTGGCTCAGAGGATTTTATATTCAGAAAGACTCCAATTTTGCATCTGGAATTAACTACAGGTGAACATGACAGCCGTTAGATAATTCTAATTACCATAATTACCATAGCACACCTGCAAAATTGGAAGCGGTGTTGGAAAAATTAAGTCAGAGGCACAGCGTCCACTGACAAAAACTGAAAAGTTATCATTCTTATATGGGTCTTTGACAAATAAAATTCAAAGCAAACGTTTTCCTTTATAATGAATCTTTTCATCCACCAACATACTATTTACATATTTGGATTCTCAAACTATGCATATCCACATTTTGTGTGTGTCTGTACAATATAACTACTACAAATATTATAGAAAGTAAATTAATAAAAAGTGAAAGACTTTAGCATGAACAATAACCCATCCAGATTAGTAGTACATGCTACTCCCAAACATTCTGGTAACCTTTTCACTTCTAAATAGCCTGGGATAACAGGAAAGTCAGAGGATCAGGAGAAGCGGAAATAAAAAGACCTTCAGTTACAATCCTAGCCAGGTAAACCAAGGGACTGAAAGTTTGTGCTCTTCCACGGTTCTCGGACAGACAGATCATTTAGGGCAGGGGATCTCAACCATTTTCTTTCTGAGCTCCCCCCTCCCACCCCCACACGCTATAAAAACTCCATGGCCCACTTACGTCACAATAACTGGTTTTCTGCATATAAAAGCCAGGGCTGGTGTTATGGGGTAGCAAGCAGGGCAGTTGCTTGGGACCCCAAGCCAGAGGGATTCCTGCAAAACTACATTGCTCAGGCTTCAGCCCCGGCCCTGGGCTTCAGCCCCACGTGGTGGGGCTGTGGCTTTCTGTCCTGGGCCCCAGCAAGTCTAAACCACTAGCCCTGCTTGGCGGACCCCCTGAAACCTGCTTCTGGCCCCCAAGGGGCCCCAGACCCCTGGTTGAGAACCACTGATTTAGTGT
This sequence comes from Lepidochelys kempii, assembly GCF_965140285.1. Classification (NCBI taxonomy): domain Eukaryota; kingdom Metazoa; phylum Chordata; order Testudines; family Cheloniidae; genus Lepidochelys; species Lepidochelys kempii. Next base: position 74,016,681 of record NC_136388.1, read on the forward strand.
TCTGTGATTCAAACCAACATCTTGAATTCCATATGGAAACAAATCAGAAAGTAGAGCAAACTTTGGAGCACTGATGCTCCAACGTTATGGAGGATAGGTCCATCAATGGCTATTAGCCAAGACAGTCAGGGATGGAACCCCATGCTCTGGGTATCCCTAAACCTCATAAGCTGGGACTGTACTAGCAAGGGATGGATCAGTTGATAATTGCCCTGACTTTTCATTCCCTTTGAAGCATCTGGCACTAGCCGCTGCAGGACGACAGGATACTACGCTAGATGGACCACTGATCTGACCCACTATAGCTATTCTTATGATGCTTTATGGAAGGATCCACATTACACCACTAACCTGTCAGTCTCATAAGCAGACTTTGCACCTCAGTCATATTCATATACCAAATACTGTTGAGACAACACGACCCATGTACACAGGCTAGCTGTACACAGATCCTTTTTAAGAAAATGCATCTTAACTGAATTTTAGGTAACAAACCTGATTTTCATCCCATTGACTAAACCTGTATGAATATGCACAGTAAGGGTGCACGTATGCATGCACACATTTGCTTCAATGATTTTGTAGGGTCAAACAACCCTTGCATGTGAGCAGGTACAAGAACTATGCAACAGTTTGATTCATGCTTGTACTGAAAAGTGTTCACACATTTGTTTGCACACCTGAATGGAAGCCTAGCTGAGGCCTTTAGGTATAGTTTATGTCTCATGTAAAATTATGCAGCATTTAACATCTGTTGTCTACAATATATTGTATGTATTTAAAACATTAATTTAATTACTTATAATATAGCATGTTTTAATGTCATGTTTTCTTATGTGTAATTGCATCTTCCAAACATTACTTCAACTATTTATAAGGAATCCATTTCTATTGTACTTATAGGCTGTTCATAAAAATATTAATCTTGTTTGTATACTTTTATGAATGCAAAGTGAATATGTTATGTGAAATGCTGTAGTTATTCCATGGTACTGTACTTTAAATTAAGTAAAAGTCAAGCTGCACAGGGCATGCATAACAGGTTGGGAATGGCCAGGGTGTGAAACAGACAATCTTACTGGTAAAATTGTGTGTGATTATACTTGCTCAACTGCATACGGACAGGTTTTAAATTTGCTGATAGTCCATTTGTTATTTACTTATCAAGCATTTTATCAAAATAATGTTTTTATTTCTTAATACATCACTGTACTCTGTGTTTTAATTTCAAAGTAAAAAGGGTGCAACACACCCTTTCAACACACGAGTGGGAGCCAGGAACTTTGGAGTGCCAAACCTGGCTCTTAGAATGATTTCTTCTGTAGCTTTGGGCAAGGCATATTGGGTTTGACTGCAAGTATCAGCATCTTGCATGATCAAGTTCTTAACCTCTGCTTTGATTTCACCTATCTCACAGGGGTGTTGTGGGGATTAATTTAGTCAACATCTGCAAAATGTTGTTAAGGTGAAAAGGACTGTAAAAGAATAATTATTAACAAAGCTAATTTTCTCTGCAGTCTTTTTTCATATTTTAATCAGACACCACTTCACTTTTGTCAAGAAGCAAGGCTAGCAGCCCTCAAAGTGCAGAAACCAATGTTACTGAGCAGATAAGAGGGGCTAGCTAATAGCTGGAACTCTACCCTTGAGAGGGGAAGGGTAATCACAGTTTACTGCTGTCAATCTGGAATAACTCCATTGAAGCAAGTGCCTCAGTTACAATCAGATGTCAGATTACATTCCCATTTTAAGTAAGACTACACATTGTAAATTCATTTCCTCCCACTGTTCCTCCAATAAGTAAGTGTACTTTGCTTCAAGTTTTATTAAGAATAATTATCATTTAACGGCTAGATACGATTATATGAAACATGGCTGACAAGAGGTAGGTATTATATTTTTAATATAGAGGATTTTTTCTTTTCAATTTTCTCAACAACAAAATTTTAAAAATAATAATCCATTAAACGAAACCTGCCCGTCAAAATTATCAAGGAGCAGATTCCAAAATAGCAAATAGTATTTCTAAGCTCTCTTAAAATTCCTGTTCTCTTCCACATTAAAACATACAAAGTGTTTAAAGAGAAATGAGCACTAAACCTCAAGAATTTTCAGAATCACTTTGATATTACTCTTTTAAAACCTTTATTTCAACTTTACCTTTGTAATTCAAAAGAGAATCTTTTGTATACTTGTAACAAGGGAACATTATGACAGGCAACGTATGCTCTATAACTGAGGACAGAGAAAACATGAAGTAATTTAGTAAAAGAAAAAAATTCAGAGTATCGGGAATATTACTCTGTTAAACATCTATGATGCAAGAACATCAGCATTACTAATTATATACAATAGTGCATCAACTGATAACTTTATTCCTGCCCTCCATTTAGAATGTGTATATACTGGTTGAGTTAAATTTTTAGAAATCAGGACTCGTGTGTCTATACCCAGAGATGCCATTATCTTGTTGTGATACCTTGGTCGTGTCACTTTACGTCTCTGATGCCTCAATTTAAAAAAACAGCATTAGAAATATTTTATCTACTTTACAGGTTGTTGTGATGCTCCATGATGTCATTATGGAAGCTTCTGTCTCAACTCCACTTAATGGTTAGGTTTAGACATTGTTCTAAGCTCTATTTTGCATTGCCCTCTAAGTTTTGATAGAAGTAACTGATTAGTATGCAAATTGGAATGTTTAAAAAGGACGGTAGAATTATTTTTTGGAGAATTTGAAAAGTGAAGGAGTCTTTCTGCTATTTAATCAAAAAATTAATATGTTTTACATTCTTCCTCAGTACCTCAAGCTTTTTTGGCACAGTAGTGGTAGATTAAAACTTCACACTCAAGAGTCAGTTCCTTACCCACTTGTGAAGGGGGAAGTTTCAATTGGTAGGGCATTTTTAAAGAAACAATTATCTAGCAGTATTAGTCCTTAGGAGCTGAGCCATAGACAATAGAAGAGTCTGCAGCATCCACATTCAACCCACACTGTCGTCAAAGGGGCTCCATGTGGGCATAGCAGTCCATCCCCATGCAATATACTGCAGGATCTAGGGCTTACATTTGTATTTGACACCTATTGCTTTTACACCTGACCAGCCGTTAAACACTAGACCTTAAACAACATTTTTAAGGCCATCTTAATTCCCACACTTCACTCTGTGACATGCTTTTAGCACCCAATATCTTACAAACCAATTTAAGCATAGAACAGAGAGGTGTGCAAGATCAGAGGTGGGTTTTTTTATTTTAAAGTTAGTATACAAGCTTTCATAGGGAACAAAACTATAACATTGGTTTCCACTAGCCCTTTAATTGGGCTTTGGTCGAATGATGCAATATAAATGTGAAGTTTCATTTTTATTTTCTTGTGGCAATGGGGGGAGGTTATCTGAAATGACTATCAGCTGTTATTTTTAATCACTAATATTTAAAATTGGTGTGTACACAAATGCTGCATTAAATGCATTATTAAACAGAACATAAGAGGAAAGCCAATATTTCCCTACGGATATAAACTCAATACAAGACACCTACAAGCAGAGTTACATTTTAAAATGTTAAGAAAAAATGTGACTCAGTGACTCCAACAGATAATTTTGGCACACCCTAAGAGATACACAGATAATCATGAGTAAGGAATCCGTGTCTTCTGCAGACCTCCATGACTTCAGCCTGCAGCCACTGGGAGCTTTAGGTTATCCTCACTACCCATGTTGGTCGGGAGATGCAGGATACCCCTGCTGCCCGGAGTGGCGGGTCCCCAGCTGCCTGCGGGGGGGGGGGGGAAGGAATCCCCCACAGCTCCCCAGTCCCCACAGGCACTGGGGGATCCCTGGCATGTCCTCAGCCACAGCAGGGGGTCCCTCCCAGCCACTGGACACAGGTCGCAACTCCCAGCCATAGCAGGGCAGGGTGCTGGGCCCTCCTCCCTCCCCATTTTGTCATGGACATTTTTGTAAAAGTCAGGGACAGGTCACTGCTTCCAAGAATTTATTTATTGCCCATGACTTTTATTAAAAATATCCATGACAAAATCGTAGCCTTAATCATGAATGAGCAGGACAAGTCTACAACACTGAACCCCATACATCTGTCATCAAGACAACGTTAACCACCATAAGGCAGGGGCTACAAGTGGCCAAGGCGGAGACACAATCGGCGCGTGGAGAGAGCCAATGAAAAAGTGCAGTGACTATGACTACACAGACCCACGTCATGCCATCTGCGCGCCCTAGGGTGCAGGGCCCCACCGTCCCCATGGTGGGTACTCCACCCAGCCACAGGCCCTGGGCCATCGGTACGAACTAGCCCCCATGGGCCTCTTCCGCCCGTGCTGGAGGCTCAGAGACCATCCCAGGCCGGTGCCGTGCAGACCAGCCAGGGCAATGGCAATGCCTCTCCCAGCCGCACGCCCCTGTCGACTGGGGGCCCCATTCCGCAGCACCGTAGGAAGGAGCGTGCGGCTCCCCGCGCAGCCAGGAACCCCGAGAGGAAGCGTCGGCGCAGCAGGCCGGCTAGGATCCCTGGCGAGAGGCCGCGCCCCCGGGCTCTGAGGGGAGGGCTGGCGGCAGACAACGGCTGTGGGAGGGAGTCGGGGGGCACTGCTGTCCCCGCCCGATCCGCTCTCGCCTCTAACGTGTCCCGGGGGAAGAACAGCTGCCCCCGCCCCTCGGCAGTTAGAGCGGGGACGGACGCTCACCTTAGCCGCCATTTTAGTGACCCCTCCTCCTCCTGGCCTGTCCCCCAGCAGCGAGTTTGTACGGCACGCGAGGAGGCCAAACCAGTGCTCGTCTTCCGCGGGGCTGGCACCCCTCCCCCTGAGCGTGAGAGACGGGGGCGGGGCTAGAGACACCGCTCGCCAGAGTCGCCCTCTCAGACTTGGGTGTGAAGCGCGCCCAAGGCAGCGAGCTGAGCGCTTCGTCTCGAGAGGCTGTAATCAGGTTTTGATCATCGTTTCTAATCGCTTGGCCGTTCCCCATCTGCTAGCCTGGAGTTCGCCAGGTTTCCACTTCAAAAGATTATGTAGCAACGCAACACGCTCATGCACTAGCTGCAGGGGCTCAGCGTGACACCTAAAAATAGCGGGGTTTTGCTACAACATTTTCCAGTGGAGGTAAAGAAGCTAACGGGAAAATGAAGGGCAGCTTCTGACCCCTCCCCCTCCCCCCCCCCCCAAAAAAAAACAGGCGTGGGAAAGAAAAGGTCATCCATTTACCAAACGTATGTCCTCTGTGAAAGGGAACCCGGAGCAGGGATACGTTTTTGAACAGTCGACCAAGTCCCTCACGACCCTGAGACATGGTGGCAGAAGCTCTGAAAGTGACTGGACTGATTAATATGAGCGTGTCTTCTCCCACTGAAATAGGAAACTTTAATCATTCATGTTTCTGGGGAGCAACAGAGCTGGAAATATAATTCAAGCTTCTGGGAAGGAATAACGTAGATAAAGCTGTTTCAGGATTCTTAGAAGTTATGTGCTACTGACATGCATCATTTCAAAGGGGGCGATTTTCTGGAGGAAATTAGTCAGAGAAAAAGGAAACTGGGTGTTCCAGTCTGAGCTGGCTGCTTTGTGCTGAGCCAATGAAGCAAAACAGCCAGGAAACCAGCTTAATCTGTGTAGGAATCCTGAGATGGGGTAAAATTGCTGTAATGACTTGGTTTGTATGCCACTCCCCTTCCCAGCCTCTACCATAACAATGCTCAGTGTTGTCATACCGAACTTATAGGCACCTTTAAAATCAATACTATTCACAAAACCTGAGTTAGGTTTCCTACAAAATAAATGTCCGGAGATAGGCACCTATGAATGGGATTCATAAAAACCAAAATGCTAGGGGGCACCATGCCTAAACTTCAATAGCTCAGACATAGGGGAGAGGTTTATTGCAGGAGTGGGTGGGTGAGATTCTGTGGCCTGCATTGTGCAGGAGGTCCGACTAGGTGATCATAATGGTCCCTTCTGACCTTAATAGCTATGAGATGCCAAAGGGAGGAGTGTGTGATCAACCCCACCGCTCTCACGGGGTTCAGTCTCTAAATCTAGGCTGGAAGCAGTTGCCTGTCTCTGGTTAAGATTCGCAGCTGTGAACCCGAAGCCAGGTGCCTAAGGTGTTTCTTGCAGTAAGCTATGGGGGAGGAGGACCTTCCTCATAACTTTTAGTGATTAAGGAATTTACCTGGGATGTGGAAGACCCTCCCGCCCCCCCCCTTCAATTCCCTCCTCTGCCTGAGAGGGAGAAGGGAGATGCTGCCTCTCGGGAGAGTACCTTAATGACTGGGGTATGGTATATTCTGAAGGGGGAAGATGATGCCCTCAGTCTCTGCTGTTAAATCTGTTCCACTTTGGACAAATAATTGGAGAATCATTGTAGCCAAGGGATGGGATCCTGGGTCTCCCACATGCTGGGTGGGTGCTGTCAGCACAAGGCTATGGAGTCTTTCTTGTGCATATGCCAAGTTGGCAACCTTATACTATACCATTCCAAAGAGCATGCAGTAAAACTAATAAAACTGTTTTACATAAATGAGAGAATGTTGGAATAATAGAGTTTTATTAACTAATGAGAAATGATGATGAGGCTGGTCATGAACTTGAAGCTGTGTGTGAGCTTGCATGTACACACACAGCTGAAAAGTAACTGAGTACATTTTAGATATGGTCCCTTATGCATTCTTAGAAATTATAAAAATGTGCTTCAATTCTTGGTATAGTTTTTCTCAATAATGTGTATTGACTGAAACTGAAATATTGATAATAGGGCTGTTAATTGCAGTTAACTCACATAATTAACCCAAAACAATTAATCACGATTAATTGCAGTTTTAATTGTACTGTTAAACAATAGAATACCAACTGAAATTTATTAAATATTTTTGGATGTTTTTCTACATTTTCATATATATTGATTTCAATTACAACATAGAATACAAAATGTACAGTGTTCACTTTTTTATTTATATTATTTTTATTACAAATATTTGCACTGTAAAAATGATAGATAAAAGAAATTCAGCCAATAGCTAAGACAAACAACTTTGTTTACATTTACAAGAAATAATGCTGCCCACTTCTTATTTACAATGTCACCTGAAAGTGAGAACAGGCGTTCACATGGCACTTTTGTAACCGGCATTGCAAGGTATTTACATGCCAGATATGCTAAACATTCATATGCCCCATCATGCTTTGGTCACCATTCCAGAGACATGTTTCCATGTTGATGACACTCGTAAAAAAATAATGTGTTAATTAAATTTGTGACTGAACTCCTTGGGGGAGAATTGTACGTCCCCTGTTCTGTTTTACCCGCATTCTGCCATACATTTCATGTTATAGCCATCTCGGATGATGATCCAACACATGTTGTTCATTTTAAGAACACTTTCACTGCAGATTTGACAAAATGCAAAGAAAGTACCAATGCGAGATTTCTAAAGCTAGCTACAGCACTCAATCCAAAGTTTAAGAATCTGAAGTGCCTTCCAAAATCTGTGAGGGATGAGGTGTGGAGCATTCTTTCAGAACTCTTAAAAGAGCAACACTCCGATGCGGAAACTACAGAATCTGAACCACTAAAAAAGAAAATCAACCTTCTGCTGGTGGCATCTGATTCGGATGATGAAAATGAACATGTGTCGGTCTGCAGTGCTTTGGATCATTATTGAGCAGAACCCATCCTCAGCATGGACGCATGCCTTTTGGAATGGTGCTCGAAGCATGAAGGGAAATATTAATCTTTAGCACATCTGGCACATAAATATCTTGCGAAGCTGGTTTCAACAGTGCCATGTGAAAGCCTGTTCTCACTTTCAGATGACACTGTAAACAAGAAGCGGGCAGCATTATCTCCTGTAAATGTAAACAAACTTGTTTGCCTGAGTGATTGGCTGAACAAGAAATAGGACTGAGTGGACTTGTAGGCTCTAAAGTTGTACACTGTTTTATTTTTGAATGCAGTTATTTTTTGTTCATAATTCTACATTTATAAGTTATTATTCACCCAGATTATGATTCTTTGACCATTCTTCATTTTAAGGACAGTATTCTGTGCTTCATTAGCCTTTGAGATGTTCTAATTCCCATTGTTTTTTGGTGGCACTGCTTTGGGAGATTGCTTCCTTCTCTCCGATAAAAGTTGTGTATCATTTTGTTTCGAATTAATGTATCTAGGGCAGGGGTGGGCAAACTACGGCCCAGATCCGGCCCCTCAGGGCATTGGATCCGGCCTGTGGGATTGCCCCCCTTGATGCCGCAGGCCCCGTGCCACTCTCAGAAGCGGCTGGCACCACGTCCCTGCGGCCTGGGGTGGGGGGGAGGGCAGAGGGCCCCATGCATTGCTCTTCCCTCCAGGCACCGCCCCCCGCAGCTCCCATTGGCTGGGAACGGGGAACTGTGGCCAATAGGAGCTTCGGGGAAGGTACCTGGAGGTGCGGCAAGGGCAGCAGGGAGCCTACCCTGGCCTCGGTGTGCGCTGCTGCCACCCCAGAGCCGCTTTAGGTAAGCAGCACTGGGCCGGAGCCCAAACCCCTCCTGCATCCTGCCCCCCAACTCCTTGCCTGCACCTCGCACCCCCCCTGCACCCCAACCTCTGCCCTGAGCCCCCTGCCGCACCCCTCCTGCACCCCAACCCCCTGAGCCCCCTGCTGCACCCCCATGCACCCCAACCCCCTGCCCTGAGCCCCCTGCCGCACCCCATACCCGTGCACCCAAGCCCCCTTCCCTGAGCCACCGCCGCACCCCTGTGCACCCCAACCCCCTGCGCTGAGCCCCCTGCTGCACCCCAACTCCCTGCCCTGAGCCCCCGTCACACCCCACACCCCTCCTGCATCCCAACCCCCTTCCCTGAGCCCCCTGCTGCACCCCCGTGCATCCCAACCCCCTGCCCTGAGCCCCCTGCTCCACCCCATACCCCGTGCACCCAAGCCCCCTTCCCTGAGCCACCGCCGCACCCCTGTGCACCCCAACCCCCTGCGCTGAGCCCCCTGCCACACCCCACACGCCTGCTGCACCCCAACTCCCTGCCCTGAGCCCCCGTCACACCCCGCACCCCTCCTGCATCCCAACCCCCTTCCCTGAGCCCCCTGCTGCACCCCCGTGCACCCCAACCCCCTGCCCTGAGCCCCCTGCCGCACCCCATACCCCATGCACCCAAGCCCCCTTCCCTGAGCCACCGCCGCACCCCTGTGCACCCCAACCCCCTGCGCTGAGCCCCCTGCCGCACCCCACACGCCTGCTGCACCCCAACTCCCTGCCCTGAGCCCCCGTCACACCCCGCACCCCTCCTGCATCCCAACCCCCTTCCCTGAGCCCCCTGCTGCACCCCCGTGCACCCCAACCCCCTGCCCTGAGCCCCCTGCTCCACCCCATACCCCGTGCACCCAAGCCCCCTTCCCTGAGCCACCGCCGCACCCCTGTGCACCCCAACCCCCTGCGCTGAGCCCCCTGCCGCACCCCACACGCCTGCTGCACCCCAACTCCCTGCCCTGAGCCCCCTGTCACACCCCGCACCCCTCCTGCATCCCAACCCCCTTCCCTGAGCCTCCCATACACCCCGCACCGCTCCTCTGCCCCAATCCCTTGCCCTGAGCCCATTCCTGCACACTGCACCCCCTCCTATACCCTGCACTCCCTCCCGCACCCCAACTCCCTGCCCTGGCCCTTCATACAATTTCCCCATCCAGATGTGGCCCTTGGTCCAAAAAGTTTGCCCATCCCTGATCTAGGGAGTCTGTCATTCTTTCTGAACAGGGCATAGCCAAATGTGACTCCAACCTTGACTGGGGTGTCTAGCTGCTACTGCAATGCAAATAGAAAATAACAATAAATAATAAAGTGCTAACTCACCTTGTTTACGAGAGGAATCTGGTGTCATATGCTAATCAGTGTCAAAGTTAATTGGAAACTGATTAATGTGTGTCAAGGTTCCTCCCCCACTCTGAACTCTAGGGTACAGATGTGGGGACCTGCATGAAAAACCTCCTAAGCTTATCTTTACCAGCTTAGGTCAAAACTTCCCCAAGGTACAAAATATTCCACCCATCGTCCTTGGATTGGCCGCTACCACCACCAAACTAATACTGGTTACTGGGGAAGAGCTGTTTGGACGCGTCTTTCCCCCCAAAATACTTCCCAAAACCTTGCACCCCACTTCCTGGGCAAGGTTTGGTAAAAAGCCTCACCAATTTGCATAGGTGACCACAGACCCAAACCCTTGGATCTGAGAACAATGAAAAAGCATTCAGTTTCTTACAAGAAGACTAATAAAAATAGAAGTAAATAGAAATAAAGAAATCCCCCCTGTAAAATCAGGATGGTAGATATCTTACAGGGTAATTAGATTCAAAAACATAGAGAACCCCTCTAGGCAAAACCTTAAGTTACAAAAAAGATACACAGACAGAAATAGTTATTCTATTCAGCACAATTCTTTTCTCAGCCATTTAAAGAAATCATAATCTAACACATACCTAGCTAGATTACTTACTAAAAGTTCTAAGACTCCATTCCTGGTCTATCCCCAGCAGAAACCAGCATATAGACAGACACACAGACCCTTTGTTTCTCTCCCTCCTCCCAGCTTTTGAAAGTATCTTGTCTCCTCATTGGTCATTTTGGTCAGGTGCCAGCGAGGTTACCTTTAGCTTCTTAACCCTTTACAGGTGAGAGGAGCTTTCCCCTGGCCAGGAGGGATTTCAAAGGGGTTTACCCTTCCCTTTATATTTATGACAATGTGAGATGCAATTTTGTGTAAAATTGAAAATCATAGTATAATCATAGAATCTCAGGGTTGGAAGGGACCTCAGGAGGTCATCTAGTCCAACCCCCTGCTCAAAGCAGGACCAATCCCTCAATTTTTGTCCCAGATCCCTAAATGGCCCCCTCAAGGATTGAACTCACAACCCTGGGTTTAGCAGGCCAATACTCAAACCAAAATATGCTTTAGTATTCCCCAATGACCTTTAAGGTGGCAGACCTAATATGCTTTTATGGTCTCTTCCCACCATCACTCATACTTAAAAAAATTCTTCTCTCTTTCTCCTTTAACAGCTGTAGGGTTTGATTCTGCGAACAACTGACAATCATGGGTAACTTTACTCACCAGAATAGTTCCATTGTACTTAGTGAACTACTCTTGTGCATAAGTGTTTGCAGGATCAGGCCCTTAGATAACACCAAATTAAACATTAAGGTGTATTTTTCACATACAATTTCTTCCCTTCTGTTCTGGAGCATGCAATAAGACCGTTTGATGACTTTTTTTCTGAACTAATTTCAGTAAGTGGGTAGTATCTCTCACTTGAAAGGAATGGAAAAGCTGATTAAATTAGAATAGCTTTGGCCAAAAAGCTTGTTTAAACAGCTGCCTCAGGGGTGCCTAATAGTAACCACACAAAGTTTCAGATAATAGCTAACAAAATGAGGCTCAGTGCTACACCTGAATCCACACAGGATCCTTATGCCTGCACAAATCCTCTTGCGGGACTGAGACCTAGGTTGAGTAACCCATTTAAATTACATTATAGGACACAAAGATAAAAGAAGAGAGAAGCACAAAATTAAGTGCAGAGAATTCAGTTTATTGAAGTCCAAATTTACAACTGAAATTTACAACTTATTTCCCCCAAAACAAAAGCTACTTTTGAATTTAGGAGGAATAAATGTCCTTTTCATAATGTACAGACTATATCTTTTAAATAAGTTAATATCTTTGAAAAAAGAGCAATATGTTCCTTTTTTAATGTTGCAGTGCAACTTACAACTTACACGTCTGTGCAATGTACCATGAGGTATATGCCCAGTGAGCAACACACAGTGAAATTTTCCATTCATAAATTCTCATTGTAGACACACAAAAAGATAACCTGTGATAGAAAAAATGCAGCCAATTACAATAATTCACACAGAACTAATCTGAAAAGAGAAAAGAAAAATAAACTAACATTCATAGCCTATATAAATTAGTGGATCACTTCCCAACATAGGACAAGTATAAAATTAAGTATACTGTTGGGAAACGGGAAAAGTACTGTATTATCCAGGGGTTGAAATTTAGTTTTAACTGTATGAGTCCAGAGTAATTCACTTTCTATCTCTGTAGCATCAATGAGCTGAAGGACTTTATCTACTACAGAATCTAAATGGTGTCTACTCATAAAAGGGACCTTCAGATATAAATATGATGGTAATTATTATATTGCAGTCTCAAAATATCCAACCATGTATAAACTGTAACACAATCCAGGATTCTTCCCTGGCTCAGATAGACATTTTATCATCACCTCTCAGTTTTATTTCACAGCTAATTATGAAAACATACAGCAGGTGGGGCTGAAACATCTGTAATGTGGACATACTGGTATTTGAAGCTTTGAATCTTCAAACTTCTTTTCAGGATGGCTCCCATAAAATACTTTTTTTCTCTTTATGACAGAAAACATACATTTTCTTTTAGAAATAATCAACCACAACATAGCTTTGTGATAAATAACAGTTCTGCCTCTAATACATATATATACATTGTCTGTAAACAAAAATGCCCACAAATCATGTAGTCTCCATGATTTTTATACAAGGCGCTATAGAATTTTTTGTTGTTGAAAACAGTCCTAGTGAAAGTTTGGTTTATAACCTCCTATTGCTACAGAAATAGTAAGAGTGTTCGTATTTACAAAAGAAAGACCATGGAGACTCCATAGCATTATTTGCTAATGATCATAAGTTAGCAGGATTTTCAAAATACACTTTGTGAGCTTGTTCAGATTAGATTAACAGTACAGGTTGAACACCAGCATTATAATACTCTAGTGATTTGGTATTTCAACCCCTGAATATACAAAGACATTATTACTACAGCCTACTTCACAGTTTATATGCAAGTAAAGTGCAAGCCATAGTACAAGGGTGTCATACATTTAAGCATTATCTAAAATAGGCTCTCTATTTGTACAAGTTTTAATATCTACTTTAGTAAACTAGACAGATGTCATCTATGACCCAGCAATTAATGGTGTTACGAGAATATTTTCTTTGTAATTAATACAGCGTCAGTGTCAAATGCAAAAGGATCCTTAATACTACTGCCTTCCTCTTATTGTCTATACTTTTCTCTTCCTAGCTTCTTAGACTGAAATGCTTCAATTTCTTGGTGAAACAGAAGTCCTTACTGGATACTAAGCCTAATTTAGCATTTATAACAGGTCTCACTGTTACTTTGACCAGTGAACAGAATTTGTTGGTTAAGATGTGTTTTGTAGTTGCTAGTGACAAAACGCAAGAGAGACTCAAGATAATACGGAAATGTAAGTTATTTGCAACATTCTGCCAGATGCATTTACAATACGTAAAAACAGCTGAATTGAGACCCCACAAATGCCTCAGACTGTATAATACTCTAGAAGCTTGGGGACAGAAGTTTATTGGGCATTTCCAGTCAAGTAACATAGTTCTCTACCTATTTTCTCTCTCCTATAACATCAGCACTTACATCAAGTACTGCATATAGAGTGGCTGTAATGCACACTGTACAGTACTCAGCTGTCACGTTTAGTGCATGCAGTGCACGTACATATTTTAATAAAAACAGACAGTTCAATTTGTTTATTCCAGCACTGGCCTGTATTAAGAATGACTATAAATATTTTCTGAATAGAGTGAATATAGTCAGTATTCTTTTTAATGAGGTGTGTAACATATTCATTAACACCAGATTGCAGTAGTATATGAGCCATCTCAAAATCAGACAAAAGTTAAACAATATTAATTTTAATCTTCCTTCCAAATATGGAAGTATGGCATAAATTGTAACATGTAGAAAATAAGTTTAATCTATTAGTTATATTAAGATTAGAGAATCAGATGCCTATACATTAATAAATAGAGCTGATCATAATTAAAATACTGGTTCTGCTTATAAGAAGCTAAGGAAATAAAATCTTTTAAAAATCAACCATAAAAATATTATATTTCAGTAGCAGTTACTTAAATAATAAGAAATATAAAACAAATTTCCATTCACTAATGGATAACATGGCTGAGATTAGATTTAGATACTAAGTGGTATGTGTTAAGACAACATCTTTGCAGGGCCTAAACTACAGTATGTAAATTTATTTGGGTGGAAAAGGAGATAAAAGACAAAAGCAAAGAGAAATCTAGGACACCTATGAAAGCTTCTTCGCAGCTGAGGTTTAATGAGAAAAATCTGAAGAAGAAGTAAAAGCAGGCAGTTTAATAAGATCTGATGGGTCAAAAAGGAGCTATAATGCTTCTCCTCACATAAAAGTAACAGTCCACAAAAAATCTAAGGCCCCAGCACAGCGATTAACCACAGGGTAAACCTTACACAAGTGCGTAGTTCCACTGACTCCAGTGGGACTTCGCATGTGCTAAAAGTTAAGCACCTGCTTAAATGTTTTTATAGATCAAGGCCAGAGTGCTCAGCACCTTGCCCAAGTTATCTCGAGCTGAGTTAATATTGCTATCGCCACTGTTATCCAGTTTTTGCATTCCCCTCTTGTGGGGTCCCAGAGTCTGGGCTCCAGCTCGAGCCCGAATGTCTACTCCGCAATTTTATAGTCCTGTAGCCTGAGCCTCACAAGCCTAAGTCAGTTGACATGGGCCAGCCACAGTTGACATGGGCCATACCCCTTATGTCTTCCCTACAAATGCCTAGTTTCCATATTTTGAAACTTAAGCCAATTAAATGCCACTTTAGGAAGTTCTCCCTTGTAGATATTACACTAACATTTGCACAGTTTGAATTGTGGTGTGCTGTGGCGGACATTTTAGAGGCACAGGTCCCCAATCCTGCAGAACAAACCAGGCAGGCAGATCCCTGGTATCCTTGCTGACTCTTTTCAGGATTGGGTTCATGATAGTAGCCCAGTTTTCTGATTTACCTGCATCAGTAAATTGGTGTTTAGTCTGAAAATTAAATTATACTTCATATACCATTGGTCAATTGACCTCATATAGTCTCAAGTCTCACAGGTCTTTCTGGGACACTTGTGTCATGGGACAGCTAAGCCTTTGGGCTCAGATTCTCTGGAGCAGCTGAGTGGCATCTGGCACAAATCCAGTATGTTTAAAGGGAGCAAAAATTGCTTTCTCATCTTTGTGACTCCCTGACCCTAAAGCCATTAAATGTTGACTGAAACTTTAGGCATTCAGCTCTCACAGTGACTTCCAACAGCTCCAAGAGGCTGACAGCCAGGGTTTTCCAGGATGTAAGAAAGCCCCAGCTATGTACCCTTTCTCACATGCACATGCACTGTGTTGATAAGTGAGAGGGCTTTACACATCCTTCATGCCACTGGAAGATTGCAGGAGATTGCATGTTGAGATAGTACTCAGAGACCCAGATCAGATGGTCTTAAGTGTGCTTTGTGTCACTGGAGAAGCACAAAAGCAGATTTAATGGATCTGAGTTTAATGGCCCTTGGAGTTTAATAATTTTCCTCAGAGATGTACTGTACTTTAGGCACATGATATGGAGTTTCTGCCAGAATCTTAATTTTGATGTCAACACTTTTGTCACCACTGAAACATTCCCAGTTTCTATGCTATCAACAGTCCAGTCTAAATTCCCTTTAAGTCAATAGTAAGACACCTATTGACTCCAATGAGAGGTTGGTCAGGACTCAAGATTTCTGGAGAATAACTGGAGAACTTCCTTAGTAAAAGCTTTCAAATGGTACCCTTCCCCAAACTGCAATACTTTGACCTAGAAAACTATAATTAAAGAGGAGAGTTGGGGTAAAGTTAAGTTTTCATCTAAGGTTCTTCAGAACTGAGAACTCCCTGCATCAGTTGTATGGATGCTATTCCCTCCCCTGCTTCTCTTGTCACCTCCGCTCAAAAAAAAAAAAAAGAAAAAGAAAAAAGAAAAGAAAAGACAAATGGTGCACCAGTTTTCCAGTTTAATGGGTAGTGGCCCAGCTCTGACAATGGACTGATGATCAACATTCCAAGTTCAAAATTCTCTGTTTGGCACAGTGGCCACCTGAGTCTTTTGATAACAAATGATCAGGGCTGCCTTGTGGCAATAAGACCTATCCTAATCCAAGAGCTGCTTATGGGCGGGCTATTTGGGAAAGAAGGACCATAAAGTTGGCACGAGAGCAAGATGATTCTTAATCCTAAAGAGAAAGAAAGAAACAGTCTCCTGTCAGTGTTTGAGAAAGTGCAGCCCAGGGGGATGTGGGGCAAAGATGACTTTAAATCATCTTTGAACCCTCAGGATTGCAGGTTACTTTGGGGTCAGTGCAGGCCCCAAAGCAAATTAGAGCTGCCAAGCGCTACTCTAATTTACAGCAGCCTCCTGATGGCTTGTCTAGCAGCTGTGTCACAGCCCAGAATCTTCATTGCACTATGGAGATAATGCCTCTGATACCCATGATGACAGCTCTACACTATTGTGTCCACCCTTTGTGTGACAGCTATGGCCCGTATTTGCTTTTGCATGTAGGAACTGGGATAAGGGATAGAATCTGACTCAGCATCTCTGCCACATGATGATAATAAAGAATACTGATGCTGCAACTTGTTAGAGCTTCTCTTTTCCTTTGATTATTTCTTTTTATTAAATAGAATGAATTCAGGGACATTTTCATTTGATAATATGACAAAATAAAAAATGTCTCAAACCCTTCAGGAAATGCTACTGAGATAGATATTGGGATCATCAAAGGACTGTATTTAGAGGAAATGGAAGAATAACAATAATAAAAAAAGAGGGTGGCTGGTGAAAAGCATACAATCAGTTGCAAAAAGAGCATCTAGCAACAAAAAGACTTACTGAAGTTTGTGGAGTTGCAGGAAAGCCATGCTGATTGAGTGACGTCTTTGGTTAAAAATATTACTGGCAGAAAGTCTGAATAAAGGCTCAAAGTGTTTGAATAACTCTGAAGACATTTGAATAAATAAAATACATCCAAACACATTGTTTATGTGGTTGAAGATAATAAAAATACAGGATTTATCTGAGTATTCAGGCAGGAATTCTATTGAACTAATAAATATTATATATTTATTCTGGGCTTGATTTTGCTCCACCACTGAAGTCAAGGGAGCGCCATTCCTGCCCTTACTCATGTGCAACCATGTTGATTTCAGGAGGACTGTATTGGCTGTTAGGGCAAATTTGGATCAGGAAATTTTGCCACTGATTTCAATGAAAATATGATCAGGACCATTGTTTATAAATTAAATCTTTGGATCACAACTTGCATTCCAATTGGCTTACAGGCCACAAACCCCAAAACAATTTGTGCTAATGCAGGTTTGTGCACCATTTGTATAATATATAAGATCTACAACAGTATCTGTAGATGGATACTGTGGAAGCTGGATTTATTTATTCATCCGAGACAGACTATGGACTCCAAACTTCATTGCACTGGAGCAGAGCTTGGCACAGCTGAAGCAGTGGGGAGGCACATAGCTCAGTCTAAGGCATCTTTTGTCTTCCCTGAACCTCACGGCTGGCTAGGAGCTAAGCCAACTATGAGCACAAATTTCAACAGCCTCAGTGCCATTATGCCACAAGGTTCACTGAAATGCTGTGTTCCCTAGCCCTGCCCTTATGACACCTTTTACACTGGGAGCAAGAGCTGGTGGAGTAGATCTGTCTATATTGTTTTCTTCCGAGATTCTTCTATGCCAAGATAAATCTCTAACAGCCTCTTTTTGGGTAGCTTTTTGACTTTCTTGCACAGCCTGAGAAGGCAAAATAGGCAGAAACAGAGCCAAATATCTGACCTCATATGTCAAACAAAATGTCTAGATTAACCAGCCTATTCATTTATTTTATCCATGAGAAAAGATGGAGGCTATTTTTAAAATGTAGGATGTATAATTCACATTTTTAAAACAATTTCTTGTTTTAACTTAAAGAACTCCACATCTGTATTCTCAAGTGTTTTTTTTTTAAACCTAAATACAGAAAGTCTTGTCTTGTTTGGTTTAGAAAGTTAAACTCTGCTTCTCCTAATATTAAACAGAAATTGAGAGGCATACATTAGTTGACATTTTCTTAGCAAATCAGTTTTAACCGATTCTTATTTATTGTACAGACTTTTGTATGCATGTAAGTAAATATGTCAAAATTATTCTGAAAATACTTTGTCTCTATTGACATGTTAGTGATATTTGTAAAAGCTAAAAGAATAAAAATACTGTTTTAGACTTAGAAATAATTTTTTTGTTGTTCTAGGGGCTAAGCTTTGCTCCAAACCTATCTCCCAGTTTGTCTCAACCCCAGCCATGAGAAACCTGTCCAATGTATACTAAAAGGAAAAACAGTTCATTTTCCTTATTAGCTCACTTTTTTAATCCTGAATAACCAAAACACATTTTAGCTTCTTTAATGGGGATGGCTCTCCAAGAGTAAAATACAGACTCATATCACTAGAACTTCAAAATGAATAGACTCATGCCAAGGAAAGCTTTTTAAGAAAATATGATCAAAAGAAGTTGTGATCTCTTAGCCATGGGAGGGATTAGTTTTATGGCCCAGACTAATCTCAGCCACTCATTAGCTTTCAGAAATATCTTTGATTATTTTTCTTTTAATTATACTAAACCCTCTGAGAAATGAAGGTTGCGATCCAGTCTTTTTAGCTACCATTTTTGTTTATTTTTGGAGGCACATATCCACTAGAAAAAAATATTCTTTCTATTTTAGCTCTATCCAATTAATATTTGAGAAGAAGAGTGTAAGTTCACTTTTGAATGTTTACCAAAGACTTCATTTAACATATTCTCCAGTCAAGTGGCATTTTCCGATCTTTGGGTTACAATACAATGGAATCCCTCTTGAGCATTGTTTTAAAATCTTAGTACAAAAGCACAGACTGTGGTTTGGGTTTGAACCAAAATGCAGATGAGAAAATCTCAGTAAGAACACCAAAAGCACAATCCATTTAATTAGTATTTTGTGACCATCTATAGCTTCTTGTTAATGCACGTACAGTATGCAGTACAGTTTCAAAGTGGCTTTTCCACCTTACACCATTGCTTATTTCAATACATAATACTCCTCCCACACCATATGGAGGACAGGAATAAAAAAATAGTGAGATACATATTTATATCTATATTTATAGATCTGATATGAACAAAAGTTAGAAAGATAAGAACTCTCTTCTCATGCTCTTTCTATTCAGTGGTGCACTAATTAAAATGTTCACATAGTAAATACATTCAGATTTGTGTTTACTGTTTGCATGAATATCACAACTCTGATTTTGGTGAATGTATGATGGCAAGTTTTTCTCTGTCTATTCCCTGCACCTTCATTATTGCTGCAATTCAGCAAAGCACTTAGGCACAGGATTAACTTTAAGTGCATGCTTAAATCCATCACTATTCAGCAGAGCATTTAGGGTTTAATCCTGCTCCTCTGAAGACAATGGGAATTTTGCCATTAATTTAAACAGGAGCAAGATCATACCCTTTTAAGCCCATGCTTACGGGCCCATTGACCTGAATGGGACCAAGCATGGACTTAATTGCTATGCACTTATTTTGTATGTTCTATCCAAATGTAATTATAACTGTAGTGCAATGATTTCATGATTCAAGAGCTGGTGTGATGCCGAGAACCCAATATAAAGGTCAGTAATATTCTTCTACTAATATAACTATATCCTGGAATTATTTCAGGGTGAATTTTTTTACCACTGTGTCCACTATGGTTCAAATAAATGGTGGTATAATAGTGATAGAAAAATAAGTCTGAGTAGCATTCCTTTTTTTCAGGTACTGTATCATAAATGAACCAAACAAAAGGATGCTCTCTCACTAAATTCTTGTCTCTATAAAGTAAATTTATCTCCTAGAGCCATCTTTTTCCATTTCATATCACAACAAATAATTTGAACTTTACACTTTGATTCCCTCTGTGAAACTAGAACTGGGCAAATACATTTTTCTGCAAATATTTATTCAAATGTATATATGAAATTGCTTTCTGAGAATATTCTAATAAATAAGTTTACTATCAGGAATGTTTGCAGAAACTTGAGTTTTAAGTGCGTATTTGAGAATATTTATGGAAAGCAGATTTTGTTTTCATAAATGCAAATATTCACTCCAAAAACCTGAATCTTCAAGTTTCTAAGCAGAGAACAGAAAGAAACCATGTGATTTTATGCATCCATTTAAAACTAATTAATACAAATTGAGTTTCAAATACTGAATTGAACACTTGCAATTAACTTGTTCATGAAGTATCTACAGATAAAGAATTATATGGTGAATAATTTTGAACAATATGAATTCTTTACCCAGCTCTATATGACAGTCTGATATACAAACAACTGATCAGTTCAAGAATCTTTTACTTAATTCTCAGTCTTGAAGCATCAGATAACAATATTTTAATAATTTTATGACTCACAGGTTTGTGGCACTAAATTCACAGTGGTGCGATTTTGAAAACTGCCATAGCTACCATCTTCAGAAGCAGATGTTTTTCTTTTTCCACAAAACACTTCAAAGTAGATAGAAAAGTCAGTTCAAGTGACAGCATCAGTGAACAACCAGCTTTGTTCTACTTGTGTCTTAACCTCTTCTGTGCCACGCTTGCGTGCCTATGGCCACTCCTTTTAAAGGAAAGCTCATTGTTTTAAAAATAAGCACAACATCAAAGTGGCATGTACAGTATGCTCATAGGGCCAAAGGAGAGTCTATTTGCTGGATATATACACTATACATTGTAAGGCACCCGAAAGTGGTTAAGTTTACTTTTTTTATTACTCTGGTCTTCTCTAATTTCATAAAGATGGTAGCTACCACTGCTTGGAAAGGCTGGAAAAAAATGTGCACCCCTAAGAGTGGCCAGTGTATTTTTTTTTTTATATATTTCCTTCAAGAAAAACTTGTGAAAAGGTGAATTTTAGGGTATTTTAAAAAATAAATATAAACTACTATGTTACCTTTTATATACGTAGATATGTTTACATATAATATATATCTAAATATATAAAATGGTTGTAAGAACTCATTACTATAAGCTTAGCTTTAGTACAGTCCTTAAATAAATATACTGGTATATATTTTCCATTACACTCCTGCACTGCTTCTTTCTAATGCAGAACTTGATAAGCATGTTGGTTGATAATAGCAAACAAAGTAATTCAGAACAGAATAATATTTCTCATGCAATGTAGTAGGCATCCTGTGGCACTATTCTCTTATCCAAGTTATTTACAATACCGCTGAGTACATTTACAAATATTACAGTGTTTGCCATATTGGATTTCTCATGGCACCCAGCAAGGGTTCACGGTGCTACTCCTGTCAGACATGTGTTTCAATGAATGAATGTGTGTGTGTCAGCAGTGGTGCAGGGGTTACAAGTTCAGCGGCTCCATTTTGAGGTTTCAGAGCAGCGCTGTACTCACAAATGTCCAGGAAAAATTCATAGTTCTTTAGCTTCCACTCTTTGAACTTCTTTGATGTCAAGTTGGGATCATCCAGAAGATTGTTGATAGTTACCAGGTCCCCTTCCTTTGCCTGTCAAATGCCAAAAAAACCACAGCACATTTCAGAAATACAATTTAAGTGACATGTTATACTGGGCCTTTTATTTGTCCTTGAGTGCTAACAAAAGGTGCTAGAGCAACTGCAATGCACACTAAGGTCCTTCATCTATACCCAGAACTGTTACAGCTCACACAGTGCAAGGCAATCTTCCCTATATCCATTGGCATGATTCCACAGTGACCATCTGTAATTGTAAAAGCGTAGTAAATGAGGTCTTCTTGACAATTCAGTCCTTGGCATCCTCCATGACACAGGAAACAAGAGTGTCAAATACTGGCAATGGTTGTGAGGTTGGCAACTGTCCCCTATCTTCTGTTTCTCTCAGTACTGCCAAAGTTTCCTTGTGACCTAATTCTCTCTCTAAAATAAAAGTCCATACACTGAAAATTTTAAGAAGCTATACTGTTACAATTTCATGTTGAACATAAACATTAATGGTAACAGCTTACTTTTAAAGTGCTCTTGAGAACTCTGATGTGATGAAGTTTTTCATTGATAATTGGATCATTGCACCTCTTTACAAAAGACTTCCGGAATTCCTGCTTGGTAGAAGGACGCTGCTCTCCAAAGGCTGACAAGCTGGCTTGTTCCAAAGACTTGTACAGCTCTTGCAGACCATCTGTACTTTCCCTGATTTCCTTTATGTTTTCTGGAAAAAAAATTATAATTTTTTTAACAATCCAGGAAACTTTGGATGGGAGGGTAATGAAAGATCCTGAAAAGCTCAAGAATTCTGAAAGTTGCCTATGGAATAACCACCTAATATCCTTTCCCGATTTGAGAACTGATAAAACCAAAACATTCTGATCAACAATAAAGTTGGAATCAGAATGTACATACACTTTCTGAACCAAAATTACGGTGTAGTAACTAATGCAATCTCCATATTTTCATTTTTCTTGGAAATTATAATTCTGCCACAAAGATACTCATATAAAGCCTGATCATTCATCAATGAGGTCAATGGCAAAGCTCCCATTGAGGTCAGTGGTGAGTACTGGTGCCAGAGTCCCTTCAAAATCTTACCTTCTTCACAGAAATTATTTTGCTTTTTAATAAGAAGTTTCTCTTCAGGCTTCTCTTCTGTTATGCCTGAAGACTTTACACGCCCTTTGCCCCTGACATCTCTGTTTCGTGGAAGGCTTTGACTACGTTGCTTCTGGGGCCTGTTATGTGAACTATATCCCCTTTGCCACTCCACCAAAGGGAAAGGTCCATCTCGTTCATGATTGTGATGTCTTTGGACTGGTAATGTTGCCTGTCTTCGCCTCTCTGGTGACATTCCAGGTCGGCCACTCACATATTCTGGTTCAGGAGGAACAGTCTGAAGAAAATGGAGGCCAGAACTGGTTAAAGGGGTCTCTATCAGGTCCTGCCATGAGCGCCTTTCTCGATAGGGAGGTCTGCATCCTGATGAGTGTGTACTTCCTGTGGCATCTTGTCGGGAATCCTCCGCAGAAGAATAGGAGTAGGTAGATTCGCTTGAAAAGTGTCGACCATGTTTCAGTTCAGGGAATGGACTTGAAGAATTCACCTAAGAAGGAATGAAAATATCTGATTATAAAGACATAATTGTGACTAGACATTGACAAACCACAACAGATACAGTTCAGTATATGATTAGTACTAACCAAATGATCTGATTTGTATATTTTGGTATGTCACACTATAAACTCTTAGCAAGCAAGACATAACTAACTGTGTAATACTTTATGTAAGCACTACATTTTTAACCACTCCCTATTCTTGTTTTGACACATTCTCTGCCCAAGAGCAACTCCTGCTGGAAAGGACAGGATAGCACTGGTATAGGTTTTGCAAAGACCTACCCAGCTTACACCCAGTCCAGCGGTGTGTTGTGAGAAAGACATGGAAGCCCTCAAAAGAAACCATAACTGGATTTCCTTTCTTTTCAAAGGGCAGATGTTCCAGCCAAACAGGGGGAAAAAAAAAGAGACACTTCAGCACCCAAGAAAACATTTAAATTTTAGGGAACTGCTGAGCTTATCCAAATTATTTTAATTAAATTCTGCTTGGTCTTTGTACTATTTTAATTTAAAAAAAAGAGAAAGGCAAAAAAGTGGAAAAACAGAAAGGGAGGGGCTTAACCTGTATCCCGGTTGATAAAACAGCATCACATGGGTGAAAATCAGTCTGAACTTCACCCATGTGATGCTGTTGCCTCAGTCACTCTTTCTTTGGTTCTGGTTGTGTGTGGATCATGTCATTCACGCTGAAGAAAAATCTGAAAGAAAAATAGAGAACAGTCCTATCTGCACTTAGAAACAAAGGTTAAATATCACAGCCTACCCATGTACTGTATAGCAGCAATGCTTTTATCAGCTACCAGAACCTGCCCATACACTGTACACAACTTTTATCAGCTATTTTTTGCTTTAAAACACCTCTTAAGAAAAATATTGCAAATACCATGGGTATTTTACACAATGCTATATACTGAAAGAAACTTGTCTTTAAAGATATGTTTCTAATAAATAAAATATTTTTCCTCCAGATGACTATTGTATGAATACAATCTAAAAATCTTAATTTCCAGTAAATATGGAACACTGTAGATACAGTATAAACTCTCAGTTAATAGAGATGACCCAAGTACAAAACATTTTATTCATAATGGAGTCAAAATCTATATATTCCTTTCATATTGGATTTTTTTTTTAAGAAAAAATTGACTTAAACACACTAGGTAAACACAGCAGAGTAAGACGGCAGTAGCCTCTTCTTTCTATGTGCTTCCATTTCTTATTTTCAGAACATTCACTCCAGCTCTTAGCCATTAGAAATGATAATATTCTCATAATTTACAGCTGAGAACCACCTCTGTTCTGCTCATGATGTAATTAGATGCCATTACAAAGCAAGCAAAATACTAATCAAAGAAGCATGGAAATGTATTTCTTGGCCTTATACAGCATGTACTATTCATGACTTACTGAGGGTTTTCGATGGTAGGTGTCACATAGTGTTGAAGGACCTTCCTGTTTCAGGGTTAAAGAGCCATCAATATCATCCTGGTCACTTTCACTCCAGTAATCTGGTAACAAAATGTTCTCTGTTTCATTGCAATATTTACTCATAAGATAGTATTGGCAACATTTTCAAAGCATAAATGACACACTTTTTCTCTGATATAGACAAGGTAAGTCCCATTCTCTGAAGTGTCTAAGAGGTGGATTTTCTAAGATATTTAGATGCCTTAAGACAGTGGTCTCCAACCTCTCTATGCACAAGATCACTTTTTGAATTTAAGTGCAACCCAGGATCTACCCCGCCTCTTCCCTGAAGCCCGCCCCACTCAGGCCATCCCCACTTCTCTATTGTTCGCTCTCTCCCACCCTCACTCACTTTCACCAGGCTGGGGCAGGGGTGTGGGCTCTGGACTGGGGCTGAGAGGTTCGGAGTGTAGAGGGGCTCTGGGATGAGCCTGGGGCAGGGTGTTGGGGTGCAGGAAGGAGTGAAGGGAACAAGCTCTGGGAGGAAGTTTGGGTGCAGGAGGGGGTTTCGGGCTGGGGCAGAGTGTTGGGGTGCAAGAGTGGATATGGGGTGCTGGCTCCAGGAGGGGGCTCAGGGCCGAGGGCTGGGGTGCAGGAGGAGTCGGGCTCCCTCCAGGTGGCACTTACCTCAGGTAGTGGCACAGCAGGGCTAACACAAGCTCCCTGCCTTCCTCGGCCCAACACCGCTCCCGGAAGTGGCCATCGCATCCCTGTGGCCTCTGGTGGTGGGGGAAGAGGTCTTCGCATGGTGCCCATCTCTGCAGGCATGGCCCCCGCAGCTCCCATTGGCTGCAGTTCCCAGTTCTTGGCTAATGGGAGCAGTTCCCCTTTCTCAGCAAATGGGAGCTGTGGGGGCAGTGCCTGCAGGCAGGAGCGGCGCGTGGAGACCTTTGTCCCCCCTCAGGAGTGTGATGGTCACTTCTGGGAGTGGCGCAGGGCCACGGCAGGCACGGAGCCTGCCTTAGCCCCGCTGCACCACCGGACTTTTAGCGGCCAGAGATTGCGATCGACTACCAGAGGCTCCAGGATCAACCAGTCGATCACAATCTACCGGTTGGTGACCACTCCCTTAAGACATGGATAGGTGCCTGGTGCAATTTTCAAAAGAGCCGAGGCAGGTTAAGCCCCAAATCCCATTGATTTCACAGGGAGTTAAGTACATAACCCACTCAAGCACTTTTGAAAATCCCACTAGTTACCAATCTGCATCTTCAAGCCCCTAAGCACCTTTGAAAATCTGGTCCTCAGACACTTATGGCACATTTATATTGCAAAAAATCCCCTACAGCAGTGAGTCACAGAGCCTGGTTCATCTGATTTGGGCTCTGGGGGCTTGAACTATAGAACTAAAAATAGCAGTGTAGGCCTGGAGTGGAGCCTGGGCTTTGAGACCCACCTGCCTTGCCACGTCTCAGAGCCCAGGCTCCAGCATAAGCAGGAATGTCTATACTTCTATTTTTAGCCCCATAGCGCAAGCCCCACAAGCCCAAGTCAGTTGACCATGGCTCTGAGACTTGCTGCCATGAGATTTCTTTTGCAGTGTAGGCATAACCTTAGGAACCTCAGTCCCACTGACTTCCAGTGAGACTTGGGCCCTGCAGTGACTAGGTCACTTTGGAAAATGGAACTCAAGCTCCTAAGTTACTTAGGTACTTTTGAAAATTTTACCCCTAGACATATACACAAGCAAGCATAAACATTTCAAAAGTGTTTTTTAAAAATGCTGGCTTGAGTTTTTTCTTTTAAAAAAGCAATTTATAATGAATGAGCCATATTGTGTGTATCACTGTGTTCATTAGCTGGCTATGGACATACTTCGTGGATAGTTGAAAGGCACTTCACTTTCAGCCCAATGCCTCAAAACTCACCCAAGGAGTATACCAGTAGCCTGTCAAATCAGGCAGTCCATGTTGTACTTATAGTAGAATTCTCTTCCCCAACAGTAATAATCAGAAAGGAGTTCCATACTCCTCCACAGAAGACAAAAGCATTTACAAACTGCAATATCAAAATATTCAGTTAATCAATCAAGTCATTCTATTGTCGAAATGTTCCTTCCTGGGTATTTTATCATAATCTGTACGTGATGATATAAAAGACTGTATCTGGACTGCATAATGTAAAAACAAAGTACACTTTTTCTCCATTCATTTTTCTCTCCTGTTTACTATTTTCTCTTTAAATGAGTACATTCTCCTCACCCCATCTGTGTGTGACCTGTTCTGCTGGCTGATGGAGAAATGGGGGGCAGGGCTACTACTCTGTCTCTCTGTGGAGAATGAGGGAGTTGTTTGTATTATTTTTAATGAAGATCATATGCGCTTGCATCTGAGTTTATTGGCTTGATATTATCCTGCCTAATTTTGAGGAGTTAACTTAAAGAAGACTGTTAGGGGGGAAACAAACAAGAAATGAAACAATGGCAAAAATAAGGTACTGTCAGAGAGCAAGGTTTATTCTTCTCAGGCCCAAACCTGAGACCAAAGGGGATACTAAACCACCAATGTCTCAGCCTCGGGAGGAAGAGGCGGCTGGGCGGCAGCAGTGGCAGGAGGTGAGCCTCTGACAGAGAGACAGACACACACAGAGAATACTGCAAAGGCGATCGTCTATCACTCCCAGCCAGGAGTAGGAATGGCTGGGTTGAGTGGATCTTACCCAGCACTTGCAAGGAAAGAATAAAGTGATGTAAGAATGAGGTATATAGACCTTTTGTTGTTTTATCCTTCTTACTATGTATCTTTGGGTGAACAAAAATATGTTTGTTTTGATGCAACTTTTTAAGCCTCTTTAATCAGTTGCTGATCACAGACTCCTAAAGAGAAAATTCCTTGCAGGTGCCAAGTACATTTAGGCCTGCTGTGTTTACACAGTTTGGAATCAGGGCTGCAACCCAGAAATCTAGTCCAAGGGTGGTTGGACTTTGGGGTTCCACCCCAAGAGAGGTGAAGGAGTCACCTGAAGAGTGCACTCAAGAGGAACTAAAAGGAGTTTAAAGTGCAACTTGCCCTATGCCCATGTCACTCTCCCATTAGGGATTAGCACAGCTGATGGCACTAACAGAGACCTATGCAGAGCCATCTGCTTTCACTTAGCATTCTTATACTAAATGTAAAATAGCAATTCTATTAATCATGCTTGTTTTCCTAAAGACTGCCTTAAGACTGTGTTCTTTGCTTTTTCAAATGATCATTCTGGATTTCATTTTTTCTTCTGTTTGCACAGTTAAATGTATTTTCTAAGGGATTACACATATCTATGAAAACAAATAGTTAAAAGGTACTGCCTACATTAATGAAGAACTCATGAGATATCTGTGATTTATGACCAAATCATGAGTTGACTCAATAAACAGAAGCATTTTTGGAGCCTTTCTTTCTTCTCAGACCTCTCTAAGTCAATTTTGATTAAAATCACGGAAGCCGTACCTTCATCTGGCCGAATATCCTTGTCATCAGGTGTATAACCAATGGCTGCAAGTCCCAGACGGTTCATCCATCTAATAAAATAATAGACAAGGAAGAAGAATATCTAAAGGACTCTTCAGTGGTAAATGCTGTGGCCTACATTCTCTTATAATGTAGAAAAAACAGAGGAAAGAGAAGTAGTAGTGTAAAAACCAATGGTTTTCAAACTGAGAAAAACTTGACTTATACTTTCATCAGAGTAATGAGGTTACATGGAGGATGCAGCCACTGAAGTACACAGAGTCCGAGGAGCCATGGAGAAATCTGATCTCAATCCACAGCTCATGGAGAACCAGAGCCTCTATGCGTCTCTCTGTAACTCAAACTGTGCCAGCCTAGCACTGTTGAGAGCCAGGATGCCAATGGTCTATCACGCCACCAAAATGGAGCAGCAAACACACAGCGCACCAGCTAACACTGCAAATAGCAGAATTAATTAACACCTCCTTTTTTATACATATTTCCATTGGATACTTAGGGGAGCATGCTGTATAGAGCAGAGGCTTCCTAAGTTTGCCCCCCTTCAAGTGTAATCAAATATCCATTGAATCCTAACTGCATAGTGCTTGTGTGGAAGGGCTTCCATGGTTTCGGGGAGGGGAACATACTACATTGGTTCTGAGGCCCCCTCTGCTTGTTTCTGGGCCTTTGCATCCCTTTATGGCCCCACAGAACTGGCTCAAAGACAGATCAATTGCTGGTGCACCTACTGCCAAAGTAATAATTACTTCAGAAACCAACAACAGTATTTTCCATGGTGACATCCATGGTACATTCATGGTGATAATACAAGACAGTATTAAAATAAAAACAGAAAGATGCTCATGATTTCATACAGACATAAATTATGAAAGAAAATTCTGTACTTGTAGAATCAGAAAGCTAAAAGTGAAAATGAGACTGTAGTATATGATTGACTTCTGAAGTATCAGTCTAGGTGTACATACGATTGGAATCATGGAAGAAAATTTTGATCTCTGTTATCTTCTGTGATTATGGCTTTGCTTTTATCCAGAAAGAAATATACCCTGACAGCATCAATAATAATATAATCTATAAAGGGATATTACCCTGACAACATGCTACAATTTTGCACACACATTTACTC
The DNA here is from genome assembly GCF_965140285.1 of Lepidochelys kempii. Classification (NCBI taxonomy): domain Eukaryota; kingdom Metazoa; phylum Chordata; order Testudines; family Cheloniidae; genus Lepidochelys; species Lepidochelys kempii. The sequence goes on from NC_136388.1 coordinate 74,045,829, forward strand.
TTTTATCCCTGAGCAGCTCCTTATTTAACAAGATGATCTGGTATTTTCAAAACCAGACCATTAGATAAAGCATATTTTGGGACTAATTCTCCAAACTCCATCCTCGCTGAAATACACTAAGTTTGTATTTATACAATATATTTACTTGAATCGTATAAAAAGAAAAAAATGAACAGAATTAGAGAGAAGGTAAAGATACTTGATTGAAATAGACTTCCTTCTGGAGAGTTCTATCAAGTGTAATTCATTTCTTTTTGCCTGCATATAGAATGATCATGTTACACTGAATGAATCAGCCAATTTTCAGCAATAATGAAACATCAGGATCACAATGGATGAAGCAAAAACCCTAATATGAACATCAGTGTTTTCTATGCCAGATTTCTCTTGATAACTAAAAAGCATTCTCTCATTCAGAAATATTAAAAATGTGTTCATAATAGAAATTGAGAACAATCAGGCTGCAGCCTCAAATATTTCCTTAATCAACAAAGACTTAACAGCTGTCTAAAAGATAGCAGTTTCCTTATACAGTGAGATTACATGCTTTTTGGAAGCAATTCTGCCCTTTTTTAAATAGCACAACTTGACACTGATACAGTTAATCAACCAAGGATAAAATTATTAGCCATGTGACAAGATTACCCTTCAAGGGCTTCTCATAAGACAAACGTTCATGAATAACATATGTATTACAAGAACGTTTATTTTTGTGTAAGTTACATGAAGAAAGATAGTTTAATATACTTCTTTCCTATTTAAATGTGAACAATTTTCAACAATAAATTTCTAACTCACTGAATCTGTGAGTATTCTGATGGTACAGCATATGAAAGGGGATATAAAATGAGGGAAAAGTCATTGCTACCATAAAAAGAAGGCAATGTAGAAGTGAGATAAAATGGTCTAATGGTTTAAGCAAGGACTTGTGAGTCAGAATGCTTTTGTTCTAATACTGGATCTGTCACTGACTTACTATGTGGTCCTCAGCAAACCACTTAATTTAGCTGAATCACAGCTTTCTCAGGTATACAATAAGGACAATGACCAACTTAATTTTCAGACTTACAGGGGTGTTGTGAAAATTAATTTGTTTGTAGACCTGTGAAGATATGAAAAACTACCTACTAAAACGTTAAGTATTATTGTTATTAAATGAAAAAAGGTGGAAAATTTAGAAATAGGAATGAAAATGCAGATCACTTTTCACAAACATCAGGTGCAAATGTTAAAACTGCCTACAGAGATCTAATTTATTTGCTTTGCCATCCCAAATAACTGATCTCAAGAACATACAGAAGTAATTTTTAAACAATGAACAGTTCTTTAACATTTTCTCCACTATAATACCCAGCAATACAAGTTCATTCAACAAAAGGCATGTTTATAATTTGTGAGATACTTGCTTTTCTTGACAAAAGCTATTATTTATCGCAATAACTGAAATCACATTTCCCCTTGTTTACTAATAATTAGTGTTGGTAATTTTAAAATTGTGTTCCTGAATCGTGAAATTACATATCATAATATGGCACTGACTGTGAATATAAAAGTTCTCACTTATGTAATTATATGAGAGGTTTGTCACGTTTCTTTTCCTTTAAAAATTTTATTGGTGTCTTGCTTTAGAAAAATACTGTTACTGTTTGTCTTTAGACACTTATGACCTGATACTGATCTCATTTTTTTGCTAGCTAAGTATAAATTATCATCCATCAGTCCTTACTCAAGCAAAATGACCACTGACTTCAGTTGGAGTTTCACCTGAATAAGGACTGCAGGACCAGGAAATATAATTGATATGACTCAGAGAAGGAAAATTATTCAGTCACAAAGGCATAATAATTTATTTTTGTTGACATTTACCAAAACTTTAAACTTACGTTAAATTCACAGGAACACCATGAATGTACTGAATAAAGTTACTAATATGAATATGTATAGTCTATGCAAAACTGGCTATGTGAAGGAGCAGAGAGGCAGCTGCCAGGCACAGCAGGGATTAAAGAAAACCTTTGCGTTCAGTTAGCCTCACCCGTTATACCTGAAGCCAATGCCAGGCCTGGAAGGGGGAGAAAAGAAGGTAGCCTGGCTCAGTTAGGGGCTGACTGGTGAAGAGGTAGGAGCTCTCTGTGTGTCTGCCTGAAGGCACAGATGCAACCTCCCTGCCAATGCAGCCACTGGAAGCAAGTAGGTCTTCCCCTGCCAAGGGGGATCTCTACTGCCAATCGCCAACCATGGGGAAACTGGACTAGCAGGGCCATGCCCCAAACTAAAGGACTTACAACAGGTCCTGAGCCTCCCACTCATGGCTGGGAGCAAGATCCAGCTCCCCTGTCTAGGGGTGTGAGTGGCCCAGGACTCTAAGCCAGGACCTCAGGGAAAGGAGGGCAGGTTCTGCCCTCCAGCCCCTATCCAAATGCTAGGCTGCCCGGCCACTGAAGGCCCTATCACAGGCTACAAACATGATGATAGTGAAGATCATGCAGAGGCATTAAAATTTCCAAAAGAACTGTAAGAAAACTGAAAAATTTTCTCTTAAATTGACAGAAGCAAAACTGTAGTTACAGATGTTACCCCATTCTACCTCAATAATCTAAACATTGGAAGGACTGCCATTTTATTCTTTTGTAGTCTGAATAAAATTAGGTTTTTAGATTCAATATGAGTAGATATGAAACAACTTACATTATTTAATATTATAGAATATATCAATTTTTTAAAATATTTTGGGACTAATTTTGAATTAAGACAGTATGACCATCAAGTTTATCAAAAGTACTGTATTTAGATATATTCTATTACAGACCATATCACTATATATAATTCCAAAGAAAATTGAGAGATTTCTAAAGAGAAAATTTAGACAATTTAAGCAATTCAGTTTTATTTGTACTACAGAATTACAAAATTGAAATAATTAGAATAAAAAGTTATCAAGGAGTAGTCTATCATTTGCTAGCTACATGCATTAGATTTGAGGTAAAAATGATGTTAGTGAAAGTGGACTATAGCTTCAGTCTGATTAACTTCCTTAGTATGCAGTGTGTACTAGTGTCAAAGATAATCATGAAGGGGAATTTCCATAATTCTTATTAATGAGACAGTGTTCCAGCATCTGATTTTATCAACCTCCCCCATCCTCCACAATAAGAAAAGGTTACTGAACTGGTGGAATGCTATTTATTTATTACACCACAAAATCCCTAGTTCCAAAACTTTGCAACTAAGTCAAACTGGCTGTGCAGTGGCAACCTTTACAAACTGTGTATGATAAGTGGCAACTGCCTGAGGTGCCTCTGTGCTATGGGTAGCAGCATTTCCATGAGTTACCTGCTGCCTGTTCTCACTCAGCATAGGGCATTTATTCCTCAGGTGCTCCGTGGAATTACAATGATAGCACCTTCTGTGGCTCTTCTGCTTTTACAGGAGATTTGGGACAAGGACTGGAGGAGTTAACGTGGGGAGGTGAGTGTCCAGCCTCCCATCCACCTTCCCTCTTCCCAGTGGAAAATTGGGAACCTTGCTTCCCACCAACTAAAACCCCTCTGCCTGTGATTTATTCCAACTAGGTGCTTGAGATTGTTCACATTTATCTGCAAAAGTTGCAAGTTCTTCAATCATCTCTACCTTTTTATCCCCTAAACACTGTTTTACATCATCATTAGACATACTCAGGAACTGTTCCTGAGCAACCAAATCACACATTGCTTCAAAGCTTGTAATACCTTTTCCCCTTGCCCACTTATCCAGCAGATCTCTCATTTGATTCACATAAACCGCATTACTTAAACCAGACTCTCTCTTAAGTCTTCTAAATTTTACTACTAAATTTTGTATGTTTCAGGTGTAATCTGAAACCATTTTAAAACCAATTCCTTAAATTTACCATAATCCGCAGCATCACCAATTGGCATCTTATTGATTATGTCCAGACCTCTCCCAGTCAACTTTGCAACCCAAGTGATCACCTGTTGATCCTCAGGAATCACATGGAGCATACACAGTCTCTCAAAGGTGATGAAATATTCAGCAATGTCCCCAGACTCACTGTATGGAGGTGTAATGCGGCTGGACGCACCACTGCAGTGCTTCCTGCTGGCCGTCTGGGGAATTAGCTTGGGGATTGCCAGTACGCCCTTCTCAGGTGGTGTCTCATCCATCATCTCATCTGTCTCCACCTCCAAGACCAGTGTCACGCCCCGGACCACGTCATCCTCTTCTGGACACAGCCCTCCAGTGGTGTCCAGGTCGGTCCTTTCCCCCCTTACAGGGGACCGACAGTCCTTAGTCCAACGACTTGCCTCAGTGGCAAACCGCAGTTCCAACTCTAGCCGCTTGTCTCAGTGGCAAACTACAGTCCATTCACTGGCCACTCCCCTCAGTGGCAAGTGGGGGCAACGGGGAAGGGGGGGAAGACACCCGGGCCTACCCGCTACTCTGGAACTTGACCCAGGGACCCTATAGCTGGCCACCATGTGTTGCCCCTCCTCCAACTCTGTTGTCTCCTTCCCTGGGCCACTTCCCCCGCAGCCCCAGAACCAACTCTGCCCTTGTATCAGGGCCTCAGCTTGGCAGCCATCAGCCTGGAGCTGTCTCATACTCTGCTGACCCTACCCAGCACTGCTCTGTCCATGGTCCTCCTCCCTCAGACTCCAGGGAGTTTTCTCTGCCCTCTGCTCTGCTCAGCAGCACCTTCTTATATGGGCCAGCCTGGCCCTGATTGGCTGTTCCAATAAAGCGTCTTCTGATTGGCTGGCACTATAAGCCTTTTAGTCATTGGCTGCCTCCTGTGCAGCCTCCCCAGGGTGGCTTTAACCCCTTACCTACCAGTGATGGGCAGCCATCCATCAAAGGAGGGCACAGCTTCTCCCATTGGGGATTTTTGGAGAGGTGGAGCTCGCTGGTGTAGGGTTCTGTCTCTTCCACTCCATCATAGCCAGTTGATGCTTTTCCTCTTTTTCTTTTTCCTTCAGTTCTTTGTCTTTCAGTTCCAGGGCTCTCTGATGTGCTGTCTTTTGTCTGGTATTTTCTGCTTCCCATTCTTTGTCATCCTCCAGCTTTCTCCATTCTCGGGCTTCCTCAGCCTCTAGCTGTCTCAGTTCCATGGCTCTCTCGTAAGCTAACTTCTGCCTGGTTGCTTCTGCTTCAGTTTCCATCTGTTTTAATTCCACCTGTCTCTTATGCATTTCCTCATTTTCTTCTACTTGCAATCTGTAGAGCTCCAACTTTTTGGTAGCTTGACTTTCACTCTTCTTACTTTTCTGCCCCTATTTCCCTTACCCAAAATAAGCAAACAGAAAATAACAAACCAGTAACCACTTTGTCTGTTCTCCAGCCAACACACTTAAAACTCACTTAAAATCTACACCAGTATTTCAAAGCAATAAGCTGTACACATTACCCTGCTTGACTATGCTGCTGTGACAGGTTAGACCCCCCCCCCCCAGCTTCTGGGTTGCCACCTGAGGTACTGGGGTTTCACTAAGGCCCTCTTGCTCCACCAGCCTGGACTCCCTCTTCCTGTTTTGCTGAATTAGGCTCTCTGGCCTCTTGAGCACACACACAGGTAGGGCCACACCCAACTACAAACACAGACTGAAGTCATCTGTGTGAGAGAGGATTCGCCCAGTGCTCATGGGCACACCCCTTTTGGGGAATAAACCCAAAACAATACTGTCTTGTGCTGTATAAAAAGATTTGCACAGCACAAGCTCATAAAAATTCGCCCTCTCCCTCAAAATGAAGAGAGATATGCACAACTTCTTACCCCTGCCCCAGTTAGAAATTTCACAAACTGGGTTTAATAATAAACAAAACAAATTTATTAACGATAAAAGGCAGATTTTAAGTGATTATAAGGGATAGCAAACAGGACAAAACAGATTACTGAGCTAATAAAACAACACATGCATACTAAGCTTAAGATCTTAAAGAGTCTGGTTTCAAGAAGTAATTTCTTACCCTAAATGTTATTTTAGGTAAGTTGCAGAGTTTCAGTAGCTTAGAGTTGCAGTTATTTTTCTTATAGACTGGACCCCCGTCTCAGTCTGGACTCACCCCTGCTTTTCCCTTCAGGTTAGTTCCTTTGTCCCTTCAGGCTCTTTAAGAAAGTCCTTCTTCTTGGTTAGGCAATGGAGGAGAGTCCAGATTTACCCCCTCCCCAGCCTTGAAAAGGATTTACCTAAGGTGGGAAACCTTTGTTTCATCCCCATCCGCCTACAGAGAAAAAGTTCCAGCAATGTCCAAGGTGGTATTTTGTATCAAGTGACAGGACCACCTGACCTGGTAGTGTCACAGCTACATCCGAGGACATCTCTCAGGAAAGAGAGAGATTAGTATCTTTAGAGTTCTATTGTTCTTCTTAAATGGGTCATTCAGGAGGCAATTGCCTATGGCCTGGTGAGTGTTCCCCCAAGTACACAGACAGTTGTAATTGTTACATAGTCAATATTCCTAACTTTAGATACAGAAATGACACATGTATACAAATTGAATAATCACATTCAGTAAATCATAACCATTCCAATTATATCTTACATGAGCCATCTTGCATGAAATATATCATAGTTATGCCATATTCATATCATAACCATATTTCTATGAAGAATATGGGGTGTAACGTCACAATATGCTCTAAGAATTATTTTAGCGATGTTCTATGGCCTGTGTTATACAGGAGGTCAGATAGATTAGATAATCACAATGGTCCAATCTGGCCTTGGAATCTATTAATCACTTAAAAATTCTTCTTGCCAAATTTATCACATTGTCCATGCCTCATAATACAATATAACCTGAGGTGGGTGAAAAGAAGAACAGTAAATACAGTAAATTCTAGGAACAAAGGTGCAAAATGCATACATCTGAAATATTCTAGGTATTTCAGTTATTCTTATAAACAATACAACTTTCCTCAGTTGACACAAAGTATTAGATTATTATGGCTAGTCTGTCAAAGCCTTTACTTAGCTACAGAGGGGAATAGGGGTGAACAAGGCTGCCATTACTCTTTTGCTAGGCCCCCTGCTCTGATTGTGACTTTGGCCATGCTGGGGAGAGCAGGGACTCTTTGCCTTCTACTCCTTTCAGCAAGCAAGTGGGGTGGGGAGGTGGAGAAGAGAAGCAGGAAGTGGGAGGAGCCCAGATTCCCTCTTTCTTTCAGCCCACTTGCCAACTAGAATAGCTCAGAGGAAAGCAAGCTGCTCCATGGAAATAAGTGAATTTACTCCTCCCCCAGAGCAAAGGGTGCCCAGGGCCACTTTGCAGACCTCGTGAAAAGATATAGATATAGAGATAAAACTTGTTGAATGTGTTCTGAGACTTGAAGATGGTGTATTTCCAGCCTTTATATAACCTTCTAAATTAGCATATCTTATCCATTTGAAAATGGTTGTATTAGATGTTTTGAGGCTTTTTTCATGCCAAGATTAAGAGATGAACATGGCATCTGACTTCCTAAAGGATTTTGTCCTGTCTAGAAAGAATTTGATGATTCTGTAGACAACCAGACAAAGCCATTGGGACTCTTGAGGATGAGCAGGTTTAGACAAAAGATGTTTTGATTGAAATTGTAAAGAGAAACTACTTTTGGCAGGAATTCTGGGGTAGACCTGAGTACTAGATGATATAAAGGAAGTTAAAGAAAAAGGCGTTTTGATACAGAATGCAATCAACTCATGGATCCTTCTGGTGAAGATGATTGCATTTTAAAAAGTAACCTACATTGAAAGAGACAGAAGGTCTTCCAGATATGATCCACACTCTTGGAGGTTCACCCTCTCAAGTTCCAACCTGTCAACAGGAATTTGACTGGATCCTGCACTTTTGGACCCTGCACAGTAAGATCGTCTTTGGTCTTCCCAGGAACACACAGAGGCATCTCTTGTAGATGAGAGAACCAGAGCCAAAAGAGAGCTATAAGAATTTACCTTGCCCTACCTCACCTGATTTTATTGGCTTTTCTGGCACAGAAAGTCAAATCATGTATCAGATGGCCAGTCCATCTGAATGAGATGTAGGAGTTGCAAGATATTTCTTCTGGTGTCTGGAGCAGAAGAGATCCATTTTTAAAAATTATTTTTGGCTCAGTTTTAATGATGCTCCACCAGAGGAGAAACAGATAAAGAGAAAACAAGGAAGCTGGAAAAGAGGAGAGGAGTAAGTGTGATCCCTATGGCTCTCGGATCCATCCCCTTGAGGCTCCTCAATTCTGCTGGAGGAGACCACTTGCCTTGATATAAGAGCAGTGCTTTTAAGATACACTAATTCAGGAGCTGGTTTTTCAATTTCTAAGTTAAGGGTAATAAAAAGACTGCAAGGAATGGCCCTGCCAGCAATCAAAAGAAAACAATGAAGTAGAGAAAATCAGAGACATTTAATGAACAATTTCTGGTAGGTCCAATTATTCAGTCCTAAAGGAGATATCAGAATCAAGGAGAAATTTTACTATGTCATTTTATAGCTTAAGGGGAGTTATGACAAAATCAATTACTATAAGATGGTTCTTTCTCCTGATTCAAAAAAAAAGCTCAGTGACCTGGAGCTTTAATGCTGGTGAGATAAATCCCACCTTCAGGTTACAATGCAGTACGAGAAAAGTCACTGACATACAGAATTACCATTACTCATGGAAACAAACTACCACTGACATTTTTAGAATCCTCTTTTCTTCCTTTGGGGTTTGAACAAATTCACTATATAAGCTATTAAACTGTCAGCAGGGGACTGGACGAAACAGTCCTCTATGTATGGGTCACTAGTTTATATTTGGCTCCAGCTGGTAGTGACCGATAGCCATTGCCTTCTGATAGCTGTTTTAGTGGGCCACAATGAGTGGATGGTCTCAGTCCAATTCTTAGTGGATAGCTTTATAAATAAAGCATCCATATATTCTTCACTTTTTACTTCAAGTGCACTCAAGATGCTACATTAGTAATAAAATCCATCTCTCTACATTTTAATAAATTTCATTCCTATGGTATCTGAGCACCAGATACAATGTAATACTCCTGATACAATACAAGATAAATGATCATAAAATAGAAAATTTAAAACCAAATAAAACACCAGAAAGTTGTCATAAAAATGACCATCACCATTGGGACTAATTGTCATACTTTTGAGCATTTTCTCAATAGCAGCCAATAAGTGAATGGAAATAAAATCTGAACAATTAGAAATGTTCTTTTTGACTATTAGAAATGGTTCCTTTTGGTCTGGGAAGAGACAACATTGGGCTAACATTTTAGAAGTTTAAAAAACAAATATTTTAATGGTACATATCTGAACATGAGCTATTTTCTTTTAAACTTGAATAGCAAGAGCTATTAACAGCAAATTTTGACAAACATAATGTATAAATATGGTCTAGGACTCTATGAGTACTACACACTGTGTCCTCTTCAGATAATTCTATCCTTTGAAATCACCATTTTTATGTTTCATAGTCACTTTATAACATGGAAGACTGTGACAATTTCATTAGGGTAGGAAGGAATGATGAGTGTATTTGGCAGTGAATGTTAGTGTTTCAGTGTAGTTGCTGGTTATTGTGTTTTAAAAACTGGAAGAAGTGCACAGATCATGGGATGGACACTCCTGGTTAGGTATGTTTTAAAAATGGAAATAAATAATTCTTCCAAATGACAAACCATCTCCTGAGAAACAAAACTAATTTCCAAGAACAGTATTACTATATTTGAAGAAGGTGTGGTATTCTTAACTATAATGACCTGTTTGAAATTTGCAGCTAGTACCTTTAATTAAAAATTTAAAAAATTTAAAAAATAATGTGTTCCTTGAAACTTTATAAAATAAACTACCTTTCTGGTTACTAGATTTCTGAATCTGTTTCTAGTTTACTCATTACAAAAATATGCAGGGTCTGCACCAGAGACCAAGTGAAGCTGGTCTTCAGCTGGTACTGAAGTGTGGACACTGGGGATCTTTTCGGTGCCTGAGGGACCTAAGTCATCCTTGTGCTGCCCTTAACTGAGGTAGGATGAGGCAATGTCTCCCTCTTTTTCTTGCTAGGTACCTCAGATGGTGACCTGTGATTGTTCTTTTTAGAAGAGTGGTGCTGAGCCTTACCCCGTCAGCCAGTGAAGAGGACTTGAAACGAGGAAACATAAAGGAATGCTTTGAAGCAGCTGGAATCCTGGTACTGGCTGCAGAGCCAGTGCTCATCACAGCAATTCTCGAGGACTGTTCAGATCTGGGCAGATTTTGTTTACCCAGATTAGAAGTGGTTTCATAGACTTGTCCAGAAGAAAAAGTTTTAGGAGAGTCTCTCTTCTCTGTTGTGGGTTTTAAAAAAAATATGAACAGCAAATTGAACATTTGTCCATGATGTGCCCCTTACCAAGGCAAAATAAGCATTTTGAGTGACTGTCATTGAGGGTCATACCTGCTTCACATGAGGCGTGATACTTAGAATCTGGAGTTTGTTGTTCAGTTATGAAGGCTGAAGAAGCTTGGTAACCAAAAAATGGAAACTTAAGAAAAAATCCTACACTAACCTAAGTACTAAACTAGCCTAAAGGAACAACTGTTTACAAAACTTTTTAAATTCACAAGTGCACAAGAGTAAAAACACTGCTCACAGTTCCATCTCATGGCCACAGGTGGTAAGAAGGAATGGAAGGATGTTGACCCTGCTCTACCCTTTATGCAGGTGAATGGCATAAAGGCACTCTGTATGCAGGTGTGGTCCGATGGACACTGCTGACCAAAAGATTCTGCTCTTGATGCATGGGCCACATGCAAACCAAGAGTGGAATATATATGGCTAATCACTTGTAGAAGAAACAAACATTTTCAGATTACAAGGGTTTCCTTCAATGCCAATTACACAGTTGCTAAGAAATGTGAGATGCTGGAAGTTTTCCTTCTTATTATAGAAATATATATTCCTCATTATAAGTCTCCTGGGAATCTTCCCCACCCCCCACTACCTTAGAGAGACTTAGGGTATGTCTTCACCACCTGCCGGATCGGCGGGCAGCGATCAATCCAGCGGGGATTGATTTATTGTGTCTAGTCTAGATGAGATAGATTGCCCCCCCCAGAGTGCTCTCCCGTCGTGTCCTGTACTCCAGCACCATGAGAGGCGCAGGCAGAGTCGATGGGGGAGTGGCAGCAGTTGACTCACCGCGGTGGAGACACCACAGTAAGTAGATCTAAGTACGTCGACTTCAGCTACGTTATTCACGTAGCTGAAGTTGCGTAACTTAGATCTATCTCCTCCTCTGTCCCGCCCCCCCCTCCCCCAGTGTAGACCAGGGCTTAGAGTAAAGTGATTTAACTGATTCTGTCCAGGTTCTTATTTTTTAAAGGTTCATAGTAATGATGGACAATTTGTTGTCAAAAGCATTATTTATACATCACACTATAGTAGAGTAAAATGGGTTGTAGGCTGTATTTGACTCATTGACTAAAGTATTGCATAACATAGTAAGTCATCCGAAAAAACCCAAAATCTGAATGCATATAATCACAAAACATAATTCCCTCACAAAGGAATATAACTAAAAAAACTATAAAATACATCAAGGTTTTTTCTGAAGCTTAGCTTACAACCTATTATGCTGCTTGAGTGATTTCAAGACAACAATATAAATTAACAAAATATTGCACCTTCTGCATATTTCGAAAGCAGCAGCCAGTGAATCAAAACAAAGAGAATAACTGATCACCGGAAGGCTCTCAAAGCAATAGCAACACACACACACATATGAAAGGCAAAGATAAATAATTTAAGATGGAATCATTTATGTAATAGGAAAGCTTATACAACATGATGAATTTAGTGTGGTAAATTTCTTATTTCAGTCTAAGTAAAGATTCAAGTTCTGCAACACAAAGCTGTAAAATAATACTGGAGAATATAGTGTACTAATATACAATTTGTAAAAAATAGCCTGTGCTAGTCATTGTTAGATTTCTAAACTATAAAGTCCCTGACAGCAGTTCACAGTGATTTTTATCATTTATTTTTTCAGATACATATGGTGCACAGATGATAGCTTGTTTTACAACATAATGGCAGCATCAGTCTTTCATTATAAATAATTAATTGTCAAACTCTTAAGGGATAAAAAGTAGTACATGCTTTGTTTTTCCTTAGTATTTTAACCTATTAAAAAGCATATAGCTAATACCTTAAAGAGATAAACATATATAAGAAGTTAGGGCAAATGCTGCAAAGAAAATTTGACTCTACTGCTAACATTTGTTAGTTCTTTCACAATAAATATAAATCAAAATCAGCTCAAACAACCTATTGAATAGGTCAATAAGAGCTTCTTTAACTCTCTTTCACCTCACACATGCATCTTGCTTTTTCCTAATAATGTTAAAGAATGCCCTTTATGTAACACAGCTGATGAATAGCCTTTAATCTTCTTGACAGGATCAGTTCATTCCCTTAGTCCATTGAATTCAGTCAGTAAATCCAGGGTTGCAATGTGTATGTTTGACAGAGATGTTACAGGAACAGGCCTCTACAGGAAACAGTAAATGTGAATGGTATTAAAATTTTCCTAGAATCCCAGTATTGTGTATTTCCACTGTAATGTTAGTTACCTACAGGGCACTGGAATCTACAGCATGAAAACGATAGAATTCTGAAGAATTTAGAGAGGCTGATGTGTCTTGGAAATTAAAAAATAAACTGTATTTGGAAAAAATTCATTGAATAAATCATTGGTTTACTCTGGGCAAAATTCAGGCTCTTATGTGTACTTCCCTTCGAACAGGTGGAAAAATGTAACAGGGGAATCCCAGATTCAATACCATCATGTTACTGTTGTGGTACAGGTCACAGGTAAAGTAGGAGGAAGTAGATGCATTCTTGCTTCTCTGTGTGGGAAACACTGTTCCAAAAAAGTGTTCCCTCTGGAGTTCTGCTCCACGCAAAGTTTCTTTCATTACTTCCTTTGTGTTTCTGACACAACCCAGTTGTGAATGTAAAATTAGTTCCTCCCCTTCTAAACCACGAACATAAAACTAATCCGATTCAGAATGAAGTCAGGATATAATGATCTCATCGTCATTTTTATCTTTTGGTTTTGACAGCTGTGTTGGCTCTCCTCCTTGCTGAAGTTTGAACTTTTCTGGAAGCTTGGAAGCTATGGGGTCTTGCTTTCGAACTCTCCTCATTGCACATTTTGTACAAAAATGGCAGGTCTTAAAAATGCAGAGGGAATATATGTCAGAATTCAAATCTCTAGGGAATAGCTGGTTGCATGTCTAATCAAAGATCAGGCAATGAAATTATCTATGCTATACCTGTCAAACAGCCACAATAAAAAACCAGGAGATAGTTTATTCCACTTGCTTAATATGGGTGCTTCTCAACTGGGCCCAGAATTCTATGTGATCACAGGAAGAAGAGAAGTGTTTTGACAGGTCTGCATATGTCAAACATACATGTGTCTGTCTGAATCTCAGCTCTCTGAAGCACAGACGTTCACCTAAACAATGAGGAGTCCCGTGTCACTTTCAAGACTAACAGATTTATTTGAGCATAAGCTTTTGTGGGTAAAAAACCCCACTTCTTCAGATGCATGGAGTGAAAATTACAGATACAGGCATAGATATACTGGCACACGAAGAGAAGGGAGTTACCATACACCTCTCTTCCTCCACAAAAGCTAGTTGGGTTTTATTGTTCTCTTTGATTCGCTTTTCATCCCACAGGATAGACAGAGTTCAACATACACCTTGTACCGTGCAGGGCACACACTTTTCTATGCTATTGAGAATTTATGTCTATGCCACTCTGTGTCATACAGTCTGTGTTCAGGTCACCAGTCTGCTGTGTCTGCCTTCTGAAGGCCCACATAGGGGAAGAGACTGCCCAGGTTGCCAATTAAGGGTTAATTAGTAAATGTACACTGGACCTAATAAAGGTCACCCAAGTTTAGTTAGAGATGGCACTCCTGAGGAGAGAGGAAACTTCTGAGAAGGGGAGCTAAGTTGAAGGTATGCTCCAAGAGACAGCAAGCTCTCTGGGCACCTAGAAGGGATGCTCCTAGAAATGGGAGAATTCTACAGAGAGAGCTGCAGTTGGAACCCCCAAGCAACAGCCAGAAGCCTGGCCTGCCAGAGGTATGAGGTCTCATGGGGAAGAGCTGTCCTGGGGAAGAACTACTCTTGACAGACCTCCATAAACCCCCCTGGACTCCAGATGAAGACTCTAGCCCAGAAGCAGCAAGAGACCTGACTCCAGAGTTGGTGACCTGAGCTGAGTGAACCCCAGGTGAAGAGCCTGGATGGAGATGAGTAGTGGAGTAGATGGATTGGGACTGATTTGGTCTCTCAGCTTGGAAGCTGGGATGAAGGTTTTGTTTAAGCTTTGTGGTGGACTGTCTGTTAAATAAATAAGACCCTCCAAAGAGGGTCCTCCTTAATTTCTAATGCCTTCTTGGACTTGTTTATACTTGGAGTGAAGGGAAACTGAGGCAAGCTTCATCAAGCAGCATCATGCCTGACTATGATAGATATACACAGAGGATAATAACTGAAAAACTGAATTACATAATAACTGAATTAACTGATAATAACTGAATTACATCTCCCCTCCTCCCTTAGCTTTCCTTTCTATCTATTTTCCTGAGACTCTTCCTGCCTCCTCCTTTCCCCCAGCCCTAAGAAAACACTCAGCTTTCCCTCGCCCAATCTTCCTACCTTAACATGAGTTGGTTAAATACATATATACACACATATATAGGCTGTGTTTAAATAATTTTGTGAAAAAAGGAAAATGTATATTGACCATATATTGTTATATCATTACCAATATGTGGCTTAATATCGGTAATTCTGTATTAAGATATGTATCTATACATGTCAAGACCAATGTAATTGCAATGTTTTATTGTAAATTACCCAAGATAGCAATACATAAAATCTTTCCCCAGAACAACAAAATTATGAAGATTGTATATCCTGTCTCCAATGACGATACATGCCTTGTTTTGCCAACCTGGGAGCCCAAGACCAATGGAACACTAAACAGTTAAAAAGCCCTTTTCTGTAAGGAAAGAGGGCACGGGGGTCAATTGTCAGGAGCTGTCCAAGAAGACAGGCTCACACAGAGAATCTGTGGAGGGAATCTTAAGAAGTTGGAACTTCCCCCCTCCAGATCCAGGGAACAGTAAGCCTTAGGGAAAGCCAGGCATGCACATATCCCAATTTTGGATGTACTTACATTAAACAATGGATAGTGGGAATATAGAAGAAAGAGTTTAAGTCAGCTAAAAAAAGTAATTAGTAGACATAAATTAAAGAAAGATCTAAATTCAAGAAATAGTCCCTTCCTCCTTTAATTGCTTCTTGCTTTTAGAATGCTAATTGCTTCAGAATGGAAGCCTGCAAATAAAATTTCAGTCAATAAATAGTCTATCAAATTTTGGGGTATGTAATGTAAGGATAAATTCACTAGCCTTAAATACCTCTACATCATCATGCCTCCTAGCTTCATCCTCCTTACTTTTACATCTCCATCTACCCTGACCCTCCACACCCTTCTCTTCCTCCTCACACCTGCTGAATTTCTCTGTCTGCTATCTCCTATTTTCACACATTCCCCCTACTGCCTCACTCATAGCACCATAATTCTTTCTTTCCAAAACGTACACATCTAAAAACCAATATAATTGGTAAAAGTACCTACATACATATTGCTACATATCATGGGATTCCAAGACATGCACATGATATACCTAAGTAACCACATATCTGTATATTCTCAACCCATGTGTTTTGTTCCCCAATTCCCCTTACACTGATTGCAACTCACTTGTGTGGCTTATCTCGTATTTGCATTGTAAACTAGCTCTTTAGGGAAGATAATACATCCGTTTTATTTGTTTGTGAAGTGCCTACCTTGCTTTGGTGTGTTTAAAAAAAATTCACAGAAAGTTAGAATGGAAAAAAATAAACATGAGTAAAGCCAAATAAATACATCTTTAGTATCATAAGGATTCCCTTGATTCATTTATTTAGTAGTTGTAATTTATTCTATACATTTTATACTGCCACTTTGACGAAACTTTATATTGCATCCTTGCACTACAGCAAGGTACTTAAGTACAATATGGTGTTAACTACAATGATCTATATGATATAGCAGCACTTTAAAATAATTGATTGTGTATTGTGTGTCCTGGCTTGTCACTAAAATGTTCTTTTTTTTACTTGAGATTAAAATATACATTCAACAAATGCATGTCAGGAAATTAGGCAAATATTATTTTGACCATTTCTATAGGTTGTTTATACATTTGGTTGAATTAGCATTCATGTAATATGTAAGGCTAACCTGGACACGTCTTACAAATATTCAGTCCTTTGTTTTCCTTGAAGGAAAAAAAAATCATAACTGACTTTCCACTCAGAAATAAAGGGGTAAACAGACTCGCATTAATGAGCTCATCTATCCAAATACATCAACTCTCAGTATGCAGCATTTTTGCTATTGTATCTGTCACAGTTGCTTGATTTTGATAAGTAAAGTCACTCATGGGATAAAACTAAGTATTCTCTCCGATTTGATAATTTCACATGAGTCTGTTGATCTTGTTTCATGCAGTGTCTACTTAAATTTGTCAGGCCAGCAACAGATGAATAAGACCCAGACAGCTTAACAGATGACAAGTGAACCATAACAATTCATGGTCTCTTTGTGTGTGCGCATCTATTTTATGCATTAAATAGGAATCTTTTTTAAATTTCACCCAACAAATGAAGGCACAGTTATGTTGTTTTAGTCAGAAGCCTGTTTTCCTTCCCTGCTGGCACTATTAAGCCCATTATCTCTATAGGGGAAATTACTGCTTTGATAGCACAAAAACATCTTCATATTGCACAAAAATCACAAGTGTGCCACAGAAAATACACTAAAAGTAATTTTCTAACAAACTGTGGCTTTAAAAATCTGACAACAGTCACGTGGCACTAAATCAACTGGGATCTCATTTCAGAGGAACAGCCGTGTTAGTCTGTATTCGCAAAAAGAAAAGGAGGACTTGTGGCACCTTAGAGACTAACCAATTTATTTGAGCATGAGCTTTCGTGAGCTACAGCTCACTTCATCAGATGTTTACCGTGGAAACTGCAGCAGACTTTATATACACACAGAAATCATGAAACAATACCTCCTCCCACCCCACTGTCCTGCTGGTAATAGCTTATCTAAAGTGATCAACAGGTGGGCCATTTCCAGCACAAATCCAGGTTTTCTCACCCTCCACCCCCCCACACAAATTCACTCTCCTGCTGGTGCTAGCCCATCCAAAGTGACAACTCTTTACATAATCAAGTCGGGCTATTTCCTGCATAGATCAAGGTTTTCTCACATCCCCCCCACCCCCATACACACACAAACTCACTCTCCTGCTGGTAATAGCTCATCTAAACTGACCATTCTCCAGGTTTAAATCCAAGTTAAACCAGAACATCTGGGGGGGGGGGGTAGGAAAAAACAAGAGGAAACAGGCTACCTTGCATAATGACTTAGCCACTCCCAGTCTCTATTTAATTTAGGCTTAAATAGAGACTGGGAGTGGCTAAGTCATTATGCAAGGTAGCCTGTTTCCTCTTGTTTTTTCCTACCCCCCCCCCCAGATGTTCTGGTTTAACTTGGATTTAAACCTGGAGAATGGTCAGTTTAGATGAGCTATTACCAGCAGGAGAGTGAGTTTGTGTGTGTATGGGGGTGGGGGGGATGTGAGAAAACCTTGATCTATGCAGGAAATAGCCCGACTTGATTATGTAAAGAGTTGTCACTTTGGATGGGCTAGCACCAGCAGGAGAGTGAATTTGTGTGGGGGGGTGGAGGGTGAGAAAACCTGGATTTGTGCTGGAAATGGCCCACCTGTTGATCACTTTAGATAAGCTATTACCAGCAGGACAGTGGGGTGGGAGGAGGTATTGTTTCATGATTTCTGTGTGTATATAAAGTCTGCTGCAGTTTCCACGGTAAACATCTGATGAAGTGAGCTGTAGCTCACGAAAGCTCATGCTCAAATAAATTGGTTAGTCTCTAAGGTGCCACAAGTCCTCCTTTTCTTTTTGGGATCTCATTATTATTATTAATATTTATATATTTGTTTTGGTAGAACTCACAATGTACTGTGCACTTTCAGGACATCCAAGAAAGAATGGTCACTACCCCATGGGGCAGGACTCTAAGAAACATGAGCTGTTCCTTAAAAAGAATTTGTTAAGATAATTTTTTTTATATTTTTAAAAGTCCTTATCTGTACTCCTAAATAACAACTTGGACTCCAATGGGAAACTGCTGAGCTTGAATTAATATGCAAACTAGATACCATTAACTTGGGTTTGAATAGAGACTGGGAGTAGCTGGGTCATTACACATATTGAATCTACTTCCCTAAATTAAGTATCCTCACACCTCCTTGTCAACTGTCTAAATGGGCCATCTTGATTATCACTAGGAAAGGTTTTTTCTCCTGCTGATAATAGCCTCTTACAGTTTGTATGGCAACTTCCACCTTTTCTGTATATCTATATCTATATCTTCTTACTATATGTTCCATTCTATACATCTGATGAAGTGGGCTGTAGCCCATGAAAGCTTATGCTCTAATAAATTTGTTAGTCTCTAAGGTGCCACAAGTACTCCTGTTCTTTTGCGGATACAGACTAACACGGCTGCTAATCTGAAACCTGAAATTAAATAACAGCCGCTTTAAAAATGAAAAAAAAAATCACTTATTCTGTTTGGTTTTGCATTTCACTTTGATTAGATTGGCCAGTTCTATTCTGATTTTCATTACCACAATAGGGGAAATGCTTAATTTAAAATACAAGTAAAAACAAACATCACCACCATTCACCTGATTAAATATTTCTGTTACCCCATTTTATTTTATATCACCAAAGCACCAAAATTAAATTTTGGGTTTAAGGTACTTGACGCAGTCCCTTTTACAAAATTCTTCCATATGTTTTTTTTTTCACTTTACTGACATGAAACACTTTCAGGCACTCAGAATGCAGAGATATTGTTTAGTTACAGAAACATAGCTATATTTTCCCCTTATTTATGCAATTTTGTGCCCTCTCATTCATTACAGGGTGTTATTTATATAATCACTTTATTTTCAGTTAATTCCTCAATATCTATGCAGTTTACTATGACTGGCTCGCAAAATAACTCGATGGTTACTACTCAGTAACTATACTCTGAATATACACATTTCTCTCCTCTGACTATAATTGCTCAGCTTTGTTTCCTGTATTCAGTTCTTTAAAACTGTTTGCCAGCAACAAAGATGTTACCTCAGCTTCTCATTGCCTTCAGCTGAAGCAGCAAAGACTCCAATATTTGCATAAAAAAGAAAAATGTTTATAAAACAATGTTCAAAAACTCAGACTTATTCACTTCCCTTTTCCTTGCCTAATTACACTTCATGTGAAGTCAATGGGAGTTTTGTCTACACATAAAACTGGTGCAAACCCCGTTATGACACACTGAAGCCAGTTATAAACTGAGTGAAATCGATGTAGCTTAATTCAGTAACAGGATACGTGGTGATTTCATTAAATTAATTTTAGTTAAACCAGTGCAAGTTTTGTATGCAGCTCAGCCCTCATATGGAAGCAGGATAGGACCTTTCTTGTCATCCTACTTCCACACACAATCCTTCTTTCCTCTCTACAAGCTAAGAAGGGAACTTGTTCCCACAACATTAAATATTTATGTACTGGGAGTCTGTCTACTTCAAAGTCTCCATGATTACCTATTGGTCGCGTAAGGACTCTAGCTGTCAAAGAAGACCTGGAACTGTATAAAAATGTCTTAGGGTCCTGATCCTTTTTATCTCAGATCTGCCTGATGCTTCATGCATGGAAAGCGTAAGTCCTAAAACTGAGATCTCCAGTCCTAATCTGGATCACCCTCAATATGAATTTTGGACTATAACCTATGGACTAATTCTGAAAGAACTCTTTGGAACTACAAAGGTCACCATCTCTACTATGAATCTAATCTCAGAACTGTACTCATGTCTGTATGTATACTGATCTCTTTCTCTTTTCTTTTAAAATACATTTTAGTTTAATTAGTAAGAATTGGCTGTAAGCGTGTATTTGGGTAAAATCTGGAATACTCTTTAATCTGTGAGGTAATATGTCCGATTCTTTGGGATTGGTAGAACTTTCTTATATGATCAATAAGATTTTCAGTAATCCTCATTATATCTGACTTGGGTGTCTGGGTGGAGGCCTCAGGCTGGGTTGCTTTGAGGGAACTGTGTTGCTGGCTTCTGGATAACCAGTGAGGTATTATAGAAGCTGTTTTGTGCTGGCTTGGTAAATCAAAGTGTTGGAATATCCACCAGCTTTGGGGTGGATGGCCTGCCCCATTCTTTGCAGTACATCCTAACAGAGTGACATCAGCGTGGCTCCCTGGGATCCTGGTCACAGGGATACATCCTGAATATAATGAAATATCATAGAAAATAGCTCATTTAGCAAACGTAAGAGAATCTCAGTTTCAATATAGTAGGGCTAAATGGAGCACTAATAAATATCTGCAGGTGTTACATAACGTGCAGGCTACTAAGACAGTACATCTAAACGAATACACTAAATTTAGAGTTAAAAAGAAGATACATCAATAACAGGCTTTTTTGCAAGTGAAACCTTTCATGCTGCTCAGTGCTTTGCGTAAAACCAGTGTGTGTGGAAGCCATAATTTGGGGCAGAAAGCTGTTGTATATTTCCTCTCCACATTGAGGGAGGGGGTAAATTTCATGAGCTTACGCTGTATTGTTCTCTGTGCAGCGCAAGATGGTATAATTTTGTGTTTACTTTCCAGAAAGGAGGTGTGTGCCTTAGGAACTGGGAGATGCTCTAGCTATGCCTCCCCATGCAGAGCTGAGCATCTGTATGCACTGCAGTTGGGTGTGTCCCTACCTGTATGCGGGCTGGTAAAGTGCAGGCTGGAGCCTGGGAGAGGGCTTGGCAGGCTGGTCATAGCAGTACAGTGTAAAGGGAGCCCAAGCTGGTGGTCCAGGGAGGGGCTCAGTTCCAGGTGGCACCCTGAGGGGAACCCGTCACACATACATCACACAAGGTGTATTAAGAGTTATGAATATATGTTGGCATTATGACTCAAGTGTGTGTAAACCAGGTATGTAAGGGGGAGTTGGTAAACATGTCTATCCAAAACAAAGGAATGTGTGTTCCCCTCAATTTACATGTAAACAGGACCATCAAGATAGCAGTGGGCGGAGATGGCAGGAAACAGAACAATCGCGGCTCCACTAAATAGGTGGGTGGCCCTTCAGTCTCTTGAATGTGGCCACCCAGGTGCGCACCTTAGAGAGAACTATCCGCGGACCACCTGAATGGAACTCATGGACCACTGGTGGTCCACGGACCACAGTTTGAGAACCTCTGACTTAAACTATGTCCTATTGTTAATAAATTTGTTTTATTTTTACTGTAAACCAAGTCAATGCTGTTTTTAAATGAAAGTTAAGTTAATAAGTTTGTGACTCTAGAGGAACAAATGGACCATATGTCTTTGAACTGTCCAGGAAAGAGGTGGACATTACAGAGTGCATGGTTTTGAAAAATTTGGGATTGGCAGTGTGTTCGGTCACCTCATTGGTTGTCACCAAGGCTAGTGGAAGCCAGAGAGGGGCTGTAGACAGGCTGCTTGGGTCAGAGCTGCTGAACCAGGGCTGTCTAAGCACACAGACACTTGTAAGCTAGTTCGGAGCATCCCAGGCTGGGAGCTACAGGAGCAAAGCATTGTGAGGCATCCAAGGCTACAGGGCTAGTGGTGACAAAACCCCCTCACTTATCTGGATTGCACCCTTGAATCATCACTGTGGCATGAGGCTTTTATCAATCTATAAGCCACCAAGTAACCAAGCCAAGTGAGAGATGCGTTAATTAATTTCATTAATTCATTTTTAAGAACACAAGTGTACTCATGTAGACCTGACAAAACTGCATGTACGCATTAATTTTGCAAAGCAAAGTCTGTCTGCAACAAGTGACACAGCAGGAACAATTAATCAGCAACAGAACAACTCTATGTGCTGCAAACAAGTCAATCATTACTGATCAGTACATAACTCTTTCAGGAAATTAGGACATGGTATTAAAGAGAAATTGAATAATTGCAGTGTGTAAAAAATACATTAATTGCTTTTCAAGTGAATAAATACTGAATCTGGAGTGAGAACCTGAAGTAAAATTAACTGTCAATGAGAGCCCATGCTAACAGCCATTGACTAAAGTGGATGTATTTTCTATGTTTTGGATATAGAAATTCTATTTTCATGTTTTTCAAATAAGAGAATCTCAAATGATATGGTTAGATTGTTCCTTCTGCCTCCATGAAAAACTCAATGGAATCCTACAGGTATAGCAGGAGTGGGTAGTGATAACTCTGTAAGATAATACTTCCTCATATTTCATGGAAGCCCCTTTGTTGATGGTGAAGGAATAGAGCTGAGGGGATAGATATTTGCTGTGCACTAACCTTAGTCAGCTCCAAGCCCTCTCAAGAATACCCTCTAAGTCTGTGGTGAAGAGAGAGAGAGAGTGTGTGTGTGTGCGTTGGGGGGCATAGAGTCACCTAAGCCAGTTTTTGTCCATAGTTGGAATTCCCAACCTGGCATAATAGGTATAGAGCTAGGGTTAGCATGTGAGCCAATAACTGCTCCTTTCGTAAGAATGGAGCATCAACTCTGAAGGCAGTTAAGTGTTAGATGAGTTACATGTCAACATTGTTAACTATTTCATTGTTGTTAACTCCAGCTGAAATTTTGCATTATTCTGGGAACATGGACAGAGTTTGAGCAGAGTACTATTATTTTCCTCTCCAAAACTGATCCCACTGCTTTTATCAAAGGAGCTGAGTCTGAAATTTCAACTACAAAAGCAGTAACAGTGAATTCAAGTTTTGAAATAAAATTTCAACCATGGCATGCAGAGATTCCTTGAGCATTATATTTTAAGCATGATTGTTAAAGTGAGACTAGAATTTTGGTGTTAGTACCAACAAAAACATAGCAGCAAAGCAAGAAAACAAAACATCTTGTCTAGCCACAAAATTTGGAATTATACTGGGAATTACGAGGATAGGAAAGATCTTGAAATAAAGGAAAGGCTTGACATTTTAATAACTTATACAGTGCAGCTGTTTAGAGACTTTTTAAAGCCTCATGGGAAACTTTAAGACATATTCAATTTAGAGAAAATTCTGTTAATATAATGTATACTTTTCACTTAAATTATTTTAATCTCCTGCACAAAAAGTGCCATTTGACCTTTTAGCTGGAGCTTTCTATAGACAATTTTAATCAAATACACACAATTTCATTTGGATGACTTTGTTAAAAATTCATTAACAAAAGGAGATTTTTCAGACACTACTTTTAAGAATGTGACGATTACAATGGAAGTACAATGGCAGAACCTATCACTATACTCTGAACATTTGCAATGAGAGTAGATCATCAGGCAGGCCGATGTAGAAGAGCTCTGCTGTTAGTACTTGCCCATTGCAGACTATTATCTAACTGGGAGTATATTTTTATATTCATTTCATGTGTATGTTTAACTTTGGAACTGAGAGACAGTTTTGGCACAGGAGTGCCTACATTTGTGGGGGAGCCAGGAACCAGGCTGGTGCTCACCTCTCTTATTACCGATGTGCAAGTCTTATGCAGCATATTAGTGTAAAAAAATTGCTGAATTATAACACAATATATATAGTATACATTCATCTGTCTGTATCCCTGACTCTTGAGGTTTTCAAATATTATTGCATTATTTTAAACGTCTTGTTCACTGCCTTTTTAAAATGTCTTTCTTTACAGTCTGCTGCTACTGTAATAGGTGATGTTTGTCAGAGGAAGGTGAGGAAATAATTGAGCATATGGAACATCAGCAGTTTAAGATTGAGATGGAATCCAATTTGTTCCCAAAATGAAAACGGGGGCATATCCTCTATGTTTTCTCCTTGTGAAGATGCTCTCCAATTGTGTAAGCTAGTGTGGTTTCAACAATAAAGTTACCTTTTGAGGCTGTGGAGGAAGCTTCTCATCTTGTATTTGATATTTTGGGAACTTCCTCAAAAATAGTTTCTTTCCCTATTTTGGATTTAAAAAAACAAACAAACAAAAAACAGCCTGCAAAATCTAGTTGGGCCAATCCAGCTTCTTGTCCACCCATTCTAAGAAATCTGATAAACTGTACCAGGCCGTCATATCCCATTACCATTTTATTTATGTGATAAGACAGAGAAGGTTCTACCATTTAGTCTGAATCAGGTGGCACATTCCCAGGAGTGGGAATATGCAGAGGCCACTCAAAGAAGAACCTGGGGTACACCGTATCCATAGTTCACAGGCACATAAAGGTATAATACATTAGTGCTCCAGTCCTGGTCTATGGACTTTAATGGAAGAGTCAGTATCTGTAATATACATGGCCCTAGTTTTCAAAGATGTGCATGTTTAAGTGGCCACATCCAATCTGGGCATATGAATCCTTATTGTATGCAAACAAGGAGGGATTACACACACACACACACAACAGAATGTGCAATAACAATCCCCAGCTGTTGTGCATGCACCAGGGATGTGTACACCAAGGTCTGCACACTCATAAGGCAAACTCACCTTTGAGAGTTTGGATCAAAATATGTTGTTCTAAATTGTTAAGTGTCAGTTGTAAAGATTAGGGAGGACAAAAGTGACATTAAACACAATTATAAAATAGCATTTGTTGGGGAAGCAATCACATTTGCTGACAAATGATCTGAAATGTGTGGTTTTTAATGCACAGGGCAAATTTTGTTTTCAGGTACACATTTGTAGCCCCACTGAACTATATGGGGTTGTATGCATGAAACTGACAACTGAGTTCAGATACACACCTATGTATTTTAAGACTCAGGTAAAACATTAAACACTGTAGGTGAAATTTTCAAATATGAAAATCCCAGACACTTATAATTGTGATAATTGTGATAATAGCAGCACAGTTATGGAGTGGTATGGTCTCTAAGTGTACAGTTTTGGTTTAAGATATACAGTTCTTGGGCACTGGAAGCATTTGGCCTTCAAATGTTGGCCTTAGTATTTATATGCCTAATCCTGCAAAATTTATGCACAGAAGACACTTTACTCATGTGAGAAGGTTCATGCACTTAAATGAGATCACCTCATAGAAGCAAAGTTACTAACATGCATATTTAGAGGATCAGGCCCTGTGGCATTGCAAAGACCCTTTCACATGTATTGTTTCAAGCACCACATAAAGAATAAACTGAAGAATGAGGCATACATTATAACACTACAGGCAAAGGCATGAAGTCACATAAATCAGTAGCAGTCAGGAGCATATATTAAAAGCGCTATATATTAAAAGGAAACATTATGATGTTTCCTAAGTGACATGCGTGTTCCTAGAAGAGCTGATATAGTATTTTCCTTACATTGTGCTATTCCACATATCTCAGTAAAATTATTAGGGTAGTCCTATGAAGAATAGAAGTAACTTACCTATTCATTTCTTCAAGACAGTCAGTTGCAAAGTAAAAGCTCTTAATTTTTGGGTGGCATGCTTTGAAGGCACTGTAAAACAAGCAAAGGAGAAAAATGTAGTTTTTTTTTCAAATAGTTTGTCTATAATGACTTTATTCCCCTTTGTTGATAAATTTACATGATGAGGTTGAAAAGTCCTCCTTAGACTTACTTGCTCTTGGGTACTTTAGAATGTTTTAGAGTTACACATACATTTTTCTATGTGAGTTCAATGAAAAATGATAAAAGAGAAAAACACCTTGTCATCTATGGATGAAAACATTTCAAAGTGCTCACTCTTTAACTGACCTCTCAAGTCCTCATCCTCAAAGATAACCAGAACAACACCTTCAAAAGATGAGCCTGGGAGCTTAAATTCATAACTTTGATAGACACTAAAAACCATGGACTTGATAAAGACACTGGATTTATGGCTCATTACAACAATCTGTAAAATCATTAACCACCCTTTTCCCCCTATGACTGCAGAGGTATTAACTTGAATGGTCTCCTACAATATGTATTACTACTGCTGATGGTTCCAATGTGTGGAACTAAACAATCAGTTCCACCTTATATTTAGCTGTGACACTGAGTACATTTCCCAGGCCTGACGGAGAGCTCTGTGTAAACTTGGAAGCTTGTCTCTTTAACCAAGATAACTTGGTCCAATAAAATACATTACCTTGCCCATCTTGTCTCTCTAATATCCTGGGACCAACATGGCTACAACAACACTGCAAAACAGATCCGGTAGCACCCAGAATAAATTTACCAATTCCCTTCTGCATTTGTTCTGTCTCTCTAATCAGGGACTTTTCATTCAAATTGAACTTGATGGCAGCAACCTTGTCACTCTGGGGGGACATAAGACATAGAACTGCTTCACTGACAAGTGAACAAAAATGTGGAAGCTCTCATTAGTGGGGGCTACCACTCCTGAGTTCAGAAACAGCTTCTAAGAGTGAAACTGAAACCAGTCAAACCTCAAGTGGTCTTGGGGTTTGTAATTTATTAGCTTTGATATTTTTGTTTGTTTCTTGTAGTCACAATGGGCCCAATTAACCCCTGGTATAACTTCATGTAAGTCAGTGGAGTTACATCAAGGGTGAATCTGACTTGATTTCTGAAGCTATCATCAGCTGTGTGGTCAATGTCTTATCTTTCACATACAACTTTTTCATAGCTGAGTTTTCTTGCTGTGCTTAGTGTCTAGATTATTTACCATTTCTTCAGTTTTGGGACCAACCTCTGGCTAGTGGTTCAGGATGTGTATATCTCTTTGCATCTATTGTAGCATCACTCTCTTATAAAACTCCTGGGAAGGCATTCAGCCAACAGTTTTCTGTTCTTTCACTAAAGAACTCATCCCAGGTCACTGCAGAGCCATAGATAATATCCCGCAACTTGTAATCTTTCATTTCCTGAAAGGCTGTCGTTTCGGAGTAGGTATCCATGTTCGTGTTGGGTATTTTTTGTAAAAAAGTCACTTCCTCTGTTACAATTGCTCTGGCATTAGTTAGCAGAAAAATGAAAGAAATATCTTAGTCTGTAGTTTTCACTAATAAAATGGATAAGATGAAGAGTTGTCCACCAGCAAAATAACTTTGGAGGGTAGAATAGGTGATGATTCTGCAGGTGAGTATGTGACTACAGAGACAAAACTCTGTACTTTACATAATTTATTAACCCTATCTTCAGTTATTGATATGCTTGTTGAGTTTACATACTTTGCTGACAGTATTATGTGCTTAAAGCATGTGGGATTTGCATACAGAAATAATAATCTCATTTTATTATTATCAATACAATCTGCACTAGCCTTAGGCATCATTATGAACAGTCCATGCAAGCACTGATCTTGGATCCAGTTTATGAGGACTTCTGTGAATCCTGTTTTGGACTTCATACGCAATAAACTGTGGAAGTAACATTTTGTCCATGATAGTTAATAAATATAAGAAGTGTGTTTGTCTTAACAATACTATATACTGTATGTTATTCCATAAAATTCCCCTTAAATATGTGCCTTCCCCATAAAAAAAAAGTGTGTGTAGAGGCAGAGATTGCAACTGTTGATTTAGAAAAAAAGAATCATGCTGATATTTTCATTTTTAAAACATTATCTTAGCTCTATTTTAATAGAAACTCAAGGTGCTGTGAAAGAAACAAGACTGACAATGTTACAGACTGACACCCTCTAATTATCTACAGAACAGGCAAGCTTCTTGCACCCAGCACTAAAAATATATCTCAGATGTGGTCTATGGGATCATCTCTTGAAGTGGGACAGTAGATCATTATTCTTGCTTATTCAGCCCTTGGCTTATGTTTTGACACTGCCAGCATGGGTGCCAATAACATGGACAGCTGTCCACTGGGAATTGGATTGAGAACCCCAAATTATTTTTCACGCAGGTCCTTAACACAGGTATTTGATAAAAATAAGTAGACTATAAACCTAGAGATGAATGGCTTTGCATCCTATTATTCATTTCAAAATCAATTATGTGGAAAACCATGGGGAGGCTTAGTCCTTCAAAGTTAATGGATTCTTATCTAAAAGCACCCATTAAAATGATGTATTTTGGATATGCTCCCTAACTTGAAAAGTGTTCTTCTGCCAATGTCCTGATCCATCTACCAGAGTCACAGGCAAGCATCATGCTCCAGAACAGCATTTATCAAACTGTTGTATGCGGAGCACTGGTGGTCTGCAGAGAGCTGGGTGGTTACATGGAGCTCCTTTTTTCTAGCTGCTTTTACAGGCTAAAAGTGGCCCACTTCACTTGTCCATGTACTTCACTGAAAGAACAGCTTAGATGCCTAAAAAAAGAGTTGGAAAGAAGGAGTCCTCGTATTTGTTGCTGTGTAAGAGGATGCAAAGAAAGAGGAACTGCTGTCAGGAAGCAAAGACACCCATGGGACAATAAAAATTAGCTAAATACTCTATTATTTGTTACCACAGGCGTGTTGCACAGTAAAAATTGGAAGGCAAGTGGTCTGCCCAAGTTAAGGGGCAGGTGGCTTGCACAATATTCATCTGAGGTGCCCATCCGAATGGGAGAAGTGGTGGTTCACAAGACACTGTCATTCACACTATGAAAAAATGTGACAAACCCTGGTAGTAGCATGTGTTCAAGGCTAGGAGCTAAGACTGCTTAGTTCTAATTCATTCTCTGCCATTTACTATGCAGCCTTCGGCAAATCATAAACCTCTCTGCCTCAGTTTCTCTGTCTACAAAAAAGGGATATTTACCTCACTTGATTCTTGCAATTAGATAACATTTGTAAAGTGCTATATAAGTCCTAAGTGTTCTTATCATAGTCATACCTCCACATCGTCCCACTTCCTTCATATTACCGGATAATTCTTTCATTACTGATTATCGTTAATAGCTGGATTCTGGGTTAATGGCTTTGAAATTGTTTCTACAACATCTGGACCAGAATTAATTTTATATTTAATTTGTCTATTTAATTAATTTATATTTAGGCTCCCCATTTTTATTTTTAGTAAGATGTCCAAGGACATGATTTTGATTTTACGTCTGCAGGTATGTCTTCACAAACACTAGCAGCTCCTGTATGTATTCAAACTTAATGTTAGAAGATATGCAGGAAAATGCCTGTGACATTAATCAAGCCTAGCCTGATTAAAAGATCCAGTAATACTGCACATGTGGAAAGATGGCTGAAACCAAAATTCACACAAGGGGACTAATTCATATTACCACTTAAATAAATGGAGTTACCCCAAGGAATAATTTGGCCCACTATCTCATATGTATTTTGTACAATTAACTGAATAAAATTTTTAATAAAAGCAAAGCAGTCTATTTATACTTTAACAAGAGGAAATCTCCTTTCCTTCTGTCCTCTTCAGAATCTGATCTTATATCTGATATCGTATTTGTTACTTCCAATGTTATTTCATTGACACGAAGGGGAGTTGTATTAGGCCTTGCAATAATGCCATTTATGATGCATTTTGATGGTTCCAGATATATTTAGCCTCTTTTATTAACAGTTTCCCAGTATCAGTGTGGGGGTTATGTGTATGCACATGTGTACATTTTACTGCAGCTCTATTTATGTGATGTTATTTCTTTAGCAAATATCTATGCTCATTGTTGAACTCCTATAATGGTTCATCATAATCTGTACTGTAGTGTATCTAGAAAAAGTTCCTTTAATAAATATGGTAAAAAACCAAGCAAACAAAATGAAATTACTATTACTTTATAGCTACATTATAATTTATTACGGGCTTTATCACAGAATTTACTACCATAATAGTGAGTTTCATGTCTTTTTACCGAGTTTCTGGTATCATAGACATCCTCTTGCCCTCTGAGGAAGATTGAATGTATTTTTTCTGGCTCCAGGTTTGTGCAGTGTGCAACTTCCAGGTCTTTACTGAACTACAGAACAAGTTTCTTTTAGAAGTGTGTGCCAAACTCTTTTGTTTGGGAAAGCCATTGGTGTGGCATTAAAGGAGTGTCTTAATATTTGTACTTGTTTTATATAAGTGGAATTTTAAATAGAATTTTGGCTGCACTGTTTTACTGTGAGATGCCTAGATGGCATGAGGGAAAAGCAGCTGTAAGATTACAGGCTCTGTCCTATATTCCTAGATCTCTCTCAACTCCCATTAAAGAAAATGGCCCCAGCTCCTTGGCTAGTGTATGTCAGCCATGCTTCATTGACTTCAGTGGACTGAGAGATTTATATTAGGCAAGGACTGTAGTCAGTAGGTCTGATTCTCATATCATGTTGGCATCAGACGGATTTAACTCCATTGATTTAAATGGAATAACTCTCCTGAGGTCACAATCAGGCCCAATGGGAATTGTGAACATTCAGCACCTTGCAAGACTGGGCCAATATAATACATATAGGTATGCATCTTTAAAAAAAAAAAAACTCTGTTTTTCCTGAGTCATCCTCTTTTGAACTGCAATAAAATAGCTGTTGAGAGCGATACTAGGTTTGTCTAGCTCACATTTCTATAGCTGTACGATAGGGGATATTCTTGACAAAGAAACCAAGTCCTCAGGGAATGAAGGCTTCTATTATTTTGATTGTTTATGATATATTCCCTGATTAATAATATTTTGCAATATCTAAATTAGAATACCCATCCTTGCATGATAATTAATAGATGTAAGAATTGGATCAGGAAACAGTAAACATAGAGTTATGAAAAAAGCAGAAATGAACACTTGTGCTATTAATATCCTGAATGTAAATCACACTGTAATATTTACCATTATGATTTATTCGGACTTTCAGAGACACAAATCATAGCTATGGAAATCCCAGTTTGGCTGATTTCTTTTACACCCCATCATTAACATTAATACATACAGTAACAGAATTTTCCAAGACAAATGCATTCAGAAGAGGTAAATGTGGAAACAGCGTAAGAATACAAAATCCTCTGCCTGTACAGTTTCCTCTCTGTTGGCAAATTAATTATTCATTGGGGTGACTGGGCAATGGCTCAGCATAAAGCCAACTTAAGTCTCACTTCAGCCTATGAAATAGGACTTAAGTGATTTACAGGCCTTGAAGTAAGTGTTCCTTTCACCCATAGACATTTTATACTCTCATCTCACTGACTGATTACTGGTTTCAGAGTGGATGGGTCATTACACAAAGTAAAACTATTTCCCCATGTTTATTCCCCCCCCCTACCCCCCACTGTTCCTCAGACGTTCCTGTTAACTGCTGGAAATGACCCACCTTGATTATCACTACAAAAAGTTTTCTTGCTCTTCCCCCCCCCCCCAACCGCTCTCCTGCTGGTAATAGTTCATCTTAAGTGATTACTCTCCTTACAGTGTGTATGGTAACACCCATTTTTTCATGTTCTGTGTGTATATAAATCTCCTCACTGTATTTTCCACTGAATGCATCCGATGAAGTGAGCTGTAGCTCACGAAAACTTATGCTCAAATAAATTGGTTAGTCTCTAAGGGTGCCACTAGTACTCCTTTTCTTTTTGATCATTTGCTGATGATTTAATTGTATCACAATCTGTTATTACCAGAATTTGATGTTTTAATGAAGTTATGAGGACAAAACAGCCCAGAGAAACCAGTTATTAATACCAGTTGGGGAGATGATGTAAAAGTTAAAGTAAATAAGCCAAAGGACAAAAATACTGTTAATATTGTAATTGTTATAAATATTACTTGCGAATTGAATTAACTGGAAAAATTCTGTTTTGCAAATGTAAATAGTGAATTCCAGGACAACCTCTGAAAAGAAATGGAACATTCTTCTGGTGCCCCACTAGATGGCGCACACCGACTAATTATATGTATTATAAGTCCTCGGACTTACGATGCCAGACTTACGTCGGATGCCACTTACGACGCTTTTCAATTGACTGCTCGTTTCACCCCTAGGTTAATCGATTTGTATAAAGTTGGCTTGAAATCACTTCCTGATTGCGTTATGCTGGTAAGCAGTTGGAAGGGGTTGCTTCTGATTGGCTTCTAGGCAGCAGGGTAGCTTGTCGCCAGGTAGGGTTGCTGCTTGCTTTTGATTGGCTCCCGGCCCCGGGCTCAGCCAATCAGAAAGCTTGAACAGTGATTGGCTGAGGCTCAGCACGTGTGCCATTCTCCTTGGCTTTCTGAGCCTGTGTTGCTGGCATTCTGAGCAGCATATGTGAGTTTATGTGTTTATTTGAATGCTGTTTACAAAACACAGTGTACAGTAAATACATTGATGTTGCCACATGAGTCATCTATAATTCATTTAGTACAAAACTATGGGTTATTGTGGTGAAAATAGTGTATCGAGCCTTGGTTCAGGAACCAATCCCACCTTCATACCATTGATTCCTATGGGAAAAGTAGTTTCGACTTACAGCGTTTTGACTTACAAAGCAATTCTGAGGAACGAATTGTGTCGTAAGTCCAAGGACTCCCTGTATATTAAAAATAAGGTTCCAGTGCAATGGCTTTTTGGTTCTCGTTACATATAAGAAATTATAGGTGGCCTGTGATCCATCTGTTGACTGCTGTGGTGTTTTTAGTTTAATATTTTTAGTGGCAAGTGGCCTAGCTTCAGAGCACTGGAAATGTCCAGGTTATTAATCTTTGGCTATATCTTTCACTCTCTTCCATGCCAAATGACTACCAGAATTCCTATGCATCTCTGGTAAGATAGATGGGACTTGTACCTTTCTGGGGTCCAGATATCAAATGCATGTGTATATATATAGTGGTACTCAAAAATCTGCAATTAATGGGCCATTAAAATGTGGATAATGCCACTCCCTCACCTCACAAGGGTGATGTGGAGAAAAATTAATGTTTTTGAAGCAAGGTGGGTGAGATAATATCTTTTATTGGACCAACTACTGTCGGTGAGAAAGAAGCTTTTGAGCTTACACAGAGCTCTTCTTCAGGTTTTGAAGCACTCAGATATTCTAGTGGTGAGCACGATAGAGAAGCCCATGAGGAAATTAATAATTGTCTTCAGAACAGGGTTTGAATAATGCAGAAGGGTATTTTTCATTCTGTGGCTTCAGGTTAGTGCAGTGCCAGAAGTCAGTATCTGTTAGAATTGTGTTCAGAGTCTCTTGGTGTGGCATCCAAGGTGTATATTTTTACTTATTATGTTACATAGGTAGAATTTTAAATAGAATTTTGACTGTACTGTTTCATTTTGAGGTGTCAAGAATACTCTGGCAATAAACTTCCATTAGATAAAATGCCCAAACCTGTAATTCTTACATATTCAAAACTCATACTGAATTGAACGGCACTTTTGGGTCCACAGGGAATGTAAGATTGAGACCTCCAATGTTTTAGCATTATTCTGATCAACAGTGATTCATTACAGATGGATCCCCACTAATCCCAGCTCTCAGAATTAGTTTTATCAAAGGCCACCATGAAGTAGCAGCATATTTAGATTATTTACAAGAAACTTATAATAACTGAGAAACTGCTGACACTAAGCCTACTAAACACACTGGCAAACTTCATGTCTTATGTGAACATAGAAGTACATTTTTTATTAAACTGGGTGGGAAAAGTGCAAAATAAATCCGATGAAGTGCTTATACTTGGAAAAGTAACATGAATATATGAATGATACATACCTGGCAAACAAAATGACTAGTATACTAGCATATATTGTGTTTAGAATTAAATGTTATTAAATTTTTAGAACATGATCCTGCCCCCATTGAAGGCAATGGGTTTAACTTTTTTGTCATTGATTTTAATTGAAGAAGGATCAGGCAGCCTTATGCATTTACCCTTTACCACAGAACTGACAGTGTCTTTGAAAAAAGAGCATTTAAACAGGTGATATTTGTACTACCTCATATGAAGATTTAAACTACTTCGGTTTCTGTTTGGGTTCTTATATTTCTGCTTACTCTTAAAAATTTTTTTTTTTAAATATGGTGATGGCGATACTGCCTAAAATCAATGGAACATCTTTCAGTGACATCAGCTATCCAAACTCCATTGGTAGCACCCAGGACATCTTAGCACTCAAATATAGTGCCTGAAATCATTACTTTTACTCTGGAGGAGAGCTAAACCTTGGTGAGATAATGCCATGACTCCTATTTATAAAATTAAGTACCTTCATTAATGGTATGAGTGAGACAATTATTCAAATCACATAGGACATAGTAGTCTAACAATTACGCATTTTTGTCAAAGTTTCTCAAGGGTATTCCGTTCAATGTGTAACATGGGCAGCAGTAACAATTATTCAGTAAAGCAGCTTCCCCATGATTGATAAGAATACTGGAAAGAGAGACACCTATTTATTTTTGCTGTTGGACCCAAGTTTCCTTTGTTCACGTAACAAAGGTCCAAATCCTGCACTCCTTACTCTTTGAAAACTCTGCATTATGGCAATAGGTGCTTTGAGAGAAGTGCAGGATCAGCTCCTCAATGACTGACCCTACTAGTTTTGTCTGTGCTCTGAGATAGAGGAAGCAAAATTAGTGTTATCTCAGCTACAGCGATTTATACACTAACACTAAGAACTCTTTTTAAGACCATTTTTCTTCTGTTTCCTTAAAATAAATTGAAACCACAAAACAAACAATTGATCAAATAGTTCTTTGAGCACTTGTTCATGTCCATTCCAATTAGGTGTGCATGTGTGCACGGCAGCCAGAATTTTTTTCCCATAGCAGCATCCACTGGGTCGGCACCAATGGTGCAAGTAGAAATCATTTCTTGCTGGTACTGCCCTCATGGGAGAGACACAAGGGGGGGCACGTGACCTCCCCAGGTGACCTTCCATGTGACGCCTCCCTGCCCTGCCCCCAGCGCAGGCCATCCACTCTCTCCCTGTCCCTTCCGACACCCTCCTTTGTATATACAAACATCAACATGCTTAACTATTCACTTTCCCCCTAAATATGTAGTATTCAGTTGGTCTATATGGAATATGAGAATTGGGTGAGGAGCCATTGCAGCATACATATGATTTATTAAAAGACAAATTTTAAGTAGAACTATATCCTAAACTTCTTTATGGTATTGTACCCAAACATTTCATTTTAATGGGGGATTCAACTTCCTTTATAGGAACAGACTCCTGAAACTCTTACCAGTCCATAAAAGTGGTCCATAGTCATGCAAATAGTTCCATTGTCTTCAGTGGGATTGATCAAATGATTAAGGGTTTACAGGATTAGGTTCCACGTTTGGAAATTGTTCTGGACGAAACTGACAATGTCTGAGCTGTCAGATCAGAAGGAGCTTCATTCAAATAAAGGTGAGCCGATGTGTGATAAGTCTTAGCTCCGTTGCTAAGATGAGAAACATATTTTCAGCAAAGTTCTTGGCAGATTCCTGAGGCAGCTGGTTTAAGACCGTCAGTGTCCAGCATTATAATCTTCACTTATAATTCTCTCACCCACGAAGCTGGAAAATGAGGCATTTGTTTTCTTTGTTTTGCTGCTCCAGTTCCAGTTAACAAAATGCATGTTAGACTAGTTTGGCTGCAAAGAATAATTCTGTGTACACTGGGGACAATACCTGATTCCCACCAGGATTCAGAACTGAGCTGACATCAGAATCCAAACATCCTCTGGTCGGTACAAGCAGAGGCATTCTTCTAATGATTTGGACTTGATGTGATGCAGTACTGATGTCATGGATAATTCAGAACAATGGGGAGAAACAGAATAAAAAAACACTGCTTAAACACCTTCTGTCTCCCCTTCCCCTCTCCTCTTGAGGACTCCTGACCAAGGTAACAGCACAATACGTATGCTAACAAACTTAAACAAAGCCTTTGTTTAAGTTTGTTAGCATACGTATTGTGCTGTTAAAGCGATATAAAGAATGAATGCCCTCCCTAGACATGTTCTGCTCCTTTAAGGAGCAGAGCGCAGCCCCACACCCTCCCTGGAGTGGGGGGCGAGGGCTAGCCCCAACTCTTTCTGGTACCCCGTACCTACTAAAAATTTCTTGCCGGTACTGTGTACGGGAGGGTACCACCCTACTTGCACTCCTGGTTGGCATGTGCCCCCTCTGGAGTCATGCCTTCATGGCACTCAATATAGAGCCCTGCCGACCTGTGAGGGGCTTGTTGACTCCTGACCCAGAAGGGTGGTTGAGTCCGGCCCCACCCTGCTTGGCGGATCTCAGGAGTCAGCAGCTGCAGCTCCCATCAACCCCGTAGGCGTTTAATGCGGCTCAGGACTTGTTGCACCTCATACCTGCGTCGACAGCACTGGTCCGCCCTGCAGTACAATAAAGAAGGAAACCAGCTATGCTATCCCAGTGCTTGCATTCTCCACAGTGCCCTCTGACACCAGTCGTTCAGGAACGAGAGGCCAGTCGGTCCTCTAGCTCCTGATGCTCGGTGCCCCGAAGTGCAGCTCCTCTGTGGTGTTCCTTCTTGGAGACCTCAGGGTCAGAGTCCAACTCCTATTGCTCCAGCACAACCAGGAGCAGGAGGTCCAGGTCACAACGGGAGAGATGAGCTTACCTGGCACTGTGGCCCCTGCAGCGGCAGAACCCAGTGCAGTGGTGCTAGACTTGACCCAGGCCAGGGCATACCTCCCAGAGGTGAGGTGCAAGCTCTCAGCAACATCATTTGAGGTCTCAGGCAGTTCCCCACCACTACAGCAAAGAACTGCCTGAAACTTCTAGGACATATGGCAGCCTGTATGTATGTGGTGCAGCATGCCAGGCTCAGACTTCGGCCTCTTCAGTCATGGCTAGCATTGGTGTATCAGTCAGTCTGGGACAATTTGGACCGGGTCATAACCCTGCCACACCAGGTTCTCGACTCCCTTCTGTGGTGGCTCAACCCATAGGTAGTATGTGTAGGGGTCCCCTTCTCCAGCCCTTAGCCGCCTCTCTCCCTAGTGATGGACACATCAGCTCTGGGCTAAGGAGCACATCTGGGGGACCTCAGGACTTAAGGCATCTGGGCTCAGGCAGAGCTTGCTCTCCACATCCATGTCAGAGAACTGAGAGCAGTGTGCCTGGCATGCAGCCAGGGAAATGTGTATCGGTGATGACAGACAACACCACGGCGATGTTCTATACCAACAAGGGGAGGGGGATGCACGCTCCTCTCCTCTGTGCCAGGAAGCCCTCATGTTGTGGGACTTCTGCATAGAGCATTCAATACACCTGCAAGCATCATACCTCCGAGGGGTACAAAACGAGTTGGCGGACTATCTCAGCAGGTCGTTCCATGGCCACAAGTGGTTCTTACGCCCGGACATCACAAATTCCATCTTCCATCTGTGGGGCTTTCCCCAGATAGACCTGTTCACCACATGGCACAACAGGAAGTGTCAGCAGTTTTGCTCCTTCCTGAGTCACAGTCCAGGTTCCATCGCGGACACATTTCTCCTCTCATGGGGAGACCATCTCCTTTACAAGTTCCTGCCCATTCTGCTCGTTCACAAGGTACTCCTCAAGATATGTAGGGAACAAGCTTTGGTGATATTGATAACTCCAGCCTGGCCCCACCAGCATTGGTACGCATCACTCCTGCAAATGTCTGTGGAAACCATGGTCACCTTGCTGCTCTTCCCGGACTTATTGACCCAGGATCACGGTAGTCTCCTGCACCCGAACCTCGAGTCACTACACCTCATGGCATGGAAGCTCCATGACTGAATCCAATGGAGCTTTCCTGTTCAGACCCAGTCAGACAAGTCCTCCTTGGCAGTAGAAAGCCCTCCACCAGGGTTACCTACCTAGCCAAGTGGAAGAGATTCCCAATCTGATCGATGCAACATAGTTTGTCACCCACTCTCACCTCTATACCGTGTATATTGGACTAACTTCTCCACCTTAAGCAGCAGGGGCTGTCCATGTCATGAATAAGGGTTCACTTGTCCGCTATCTTGGCCTTTCATCCAGGTGCTGAGAACCAGTCCGTCTTTGGCAACCCTATGGTTAGCCGTTTCCTCAAGGGTCTCAACAGGCTATACCCGCATTTCCGACAGCCGGTCCCAGCCTGGGACCTCAATCTGGTCCTTTCCAGGTTGACGGGGCCATCCTTTGAACTACTGGTGACATACTCCCTGCTCTCTCTCTTGTACAAGGTGGCGTTTCTGGTGGTGATAACCTCAGCCAGGAGGGTGTCTGAGCTCAGAGTCCTGACATCAGAGCCTCCCTACATCATGTTCTATAAGGACAAGGTTCAACTCAGACCACATCCAGCTTTCCTCCCGAAGGTGGTTTCCCAATTCCACATCAACCAGGACATTTTCCTCCCAGTGTTCTATCCTAAACCACATTCAAGTGGCAGGGAGCAGAAGCTGCAGTCATTGGATGTTCACAGAACATTAGCCTTCTACATTGAGAGAACAAAGCTGTTCTGGAAGTCTATTCAACTCTTTGTAGCTGTGGCAGACAGGATGAAAGGTCTACCAGTCTCCTCCCACCATATTTCATCGTGGATCACATCCTACATCCAGGAGTGCTACAACTTGGCAGGGGTGCCTGCTCCTCCGCTCACAGCATGCTCTACCCGAGCGCAGGCTTCCTTGGCGGCATTCCTGGCACAGGTTCCCACCCACGACAAATGCAGAGCGGCGACATGGCCCTCCATACACACATTTACTGCACATTATGCGATCACCCAGCAGGCCAGAGATGATGCGGCCTTCGGTAGAGCAGTACTCCAATCAATAGTCAACTCCGACCCTGCCTCCAGAATTTAGGCTTGGAAGTCACCTAATTGGAGTGGACATGAACAAGCAGTCGAAGAAAAAATGGTTACTCACCTTCTTGTAACTGTTGTTCTTTGAGATGTGTTGTTGATGTCCATTCCAATACCTACCCCTCTGTTGGAGTAGTCAGCAAGAAGAAACTGAGGGGGTCAGGAGGGCTCTATATTGAGCGCTGTGAAGGCATGATTCCCGCGAAAGCCCAGGCCGACATGACGGACGCAGCTATGGGAAAAAATTATTTCCGGCTGCTGTGCATGCGCTCACACAGACACCTAGTTGGAATGGACATGAACAACACATCTCAAAGAACAACAGTTACGAGAAGCTGAGTAACCGTTTTTTTTTCCATCCACGACCAAGTCCCCAATGAAGTGATCAGACAGCAGAGTGGCGTGCAAGATGTCGTTGTTGAAAGCACGTACAGTAAAATGTGATGGCTTAGGCATATAGCTAGGCTCACTGACAATCAATGGGCTACAGCTGTCATTGAGTGGTATCCACGGAAACTGAAAAGATCACTTGGTCAACCTCCAAAGAGATGGGAAGATTTTATTGTGAAAAGGCATGGCTGCACATGAAGAAGGAAGGCAAGGATAAGAGAAAAATGGAAGATGTGTTGTGACTGGCATAATCTATATGAAGGCTGAAGGACCGATTGATCAAGCTGATCAAGGTGAGTTAGTTTTCTTCTTCCCTGTCCTTATTTACATCACATAGGCCTGATGCTCTTCTTACTTAAAACAGTTAGCAGTAGTGTAGTTTCAATATGCTCACTGGAGTTACTCATGAAATACAACAGTGTGAGAGGAGGATCAGGTGCTGATTTTTTCAGGTTTCTTGGTTCTGGGCTGAACTTAAAACAAGTCTCAAAGATCTCTCGTGAAAAAAGCCCCATCTAGTGAAAAAGATCTCCTGAAGTAGAGGGAAGCAAAAGCAAGTCCTGTGAGGGCTACCTTCCTTAATCCCTCCTGAGTGAGATGCTGACCTTATGCTGGAGCTGAAGCCATAAGCCTTAGCAAGAAGCAGGTCCTCAGTGGTGGACTCAACACTGTGAACGTGTCTGTCACCACTGATAGACATGAAGGGAAGGGATTTGGACATATGAGATAGTGCCTTAGCTTCCTCCAGGCCTCCCCTGGGTGATGGTGACCCCAAAGGGGGCATTTTTGAAACTCGCGCTCTATGAAGGTAATAGTGCAACAGCAGGGAAGGTATAGAGGACTTTTGGCACAACAAGTGGGCTTATCCTTTTGATGACAACACCCCCAAGATGGGGCTTTGTAGGGTACTGCATCCCTATGTGTGATGGTGGCTCAGTGAGTGAGTGCTCTGGGGGCCTCCCACTCTGGATAAGTATATTCAGAGGGGAGGCTTTCCCCAGGCTTACATTATATGGGAAGCCACAATAGATTGGTTCTGCTAAAGGCCCTCAATGTGCTTGAACCATCCATGCTCCAGAAGGAGAAGGAAGGGAAGTCAGCCATGAAAGCAGAGTTTACTGGCACCCCATGGAGCCTGGGACTTATTGTCTTTTAATCTTTTTTCATTTAATATTTCAGAATAATTTTCAGATTGTAAACTAACAACAGATTCTAGCTGCCTACAGATGTTATCACACAATCAGAAATGCTGAGAAATGATTCTGACCCTTCAGGTTTATAAGCATGCACTACTATCTGGATGGACATGAAGAACCAGCCTTCTGCTTTTTTACTGAAGACAAAGACAGTTTGCTACTGATGTCATTGAGGCAGGAACAGACCCTAAATCTGATTAATTTAATAAAAATATGGGGAAAACTGGAATTTAGAGTCAGAATCTCTCTCTCTCTTTTCTATGGGAATTGTTCCCTGGGAAATGTTCTGGAACTGTTCTCGTGTTTAGACCAGGGGACTGGAAGCCATTCCCAGTTCTGCACACTGACTCACTGACACCATCTGTAAACTGGGTATTATCCTGCCCATATTTTGGCTAAGTATTGTTGTTAGTAGTTACTATCTTCTCTCATAGGGGTATTATGAGTAGAGCTAGGCAAAAGTTTTGAATCCAAACTTTTTTCAGTGAAAAAAAGCAGATTCAATCACACTGAAATTCATGTCAGTTTTGCCAAATTGTTCATTTTGAAACCTCACCCCCAAAATTGAAACATTATGTGTTGACACTTTTTAATGAAACATTTTGATTTTTCCATTCAAAGAAACTTTTTGTTTAGAAATTTCCTTTAATTGTATTTTAAAAGAATAAAAATAGTTTAAAATGCTCAAAATTGAATTCATTTTTTTTCAACTTTTCAGATCATTTGAAAATCTCAACAACAAAAAAGAAGGTTTTGGTTCAACCTGAAATGTAATTTTTTCTTCAGAATTGGCAGCAAACTGAAAAATCTATAATACCCGGCTGTAATTGTGAGACTCAGCTAAATTTTAATTTAATGCACCCTGAGATCCTCAGAGGAAAGGAGAAATAAAAGTGCAAGTTGTAGATCTGGCTTCTGTTTATGAGACTTTAATAATATCATGAGATTATAATAAAAGTGACTAAGGAAAACTTTTATCCTGATCAACATTCCTTGTCCTAATGAATATTACCAGTGGTTTATTATTCATATGATCACAGTTGTATGAAGCCTGCTTTTGAGAGACCAATGCCATGTTCATCATTTGAAGAGGCATGACAAACAAACAATACAGGACATTAAATTATAACTAGGAAAGCTTTAGTAAGAGAATATAATTAATGCTGCTCTCTTCAATTCCCTAAGGCAGAGGATTTTCAATATTTTACAGGGAGTGTGAAAAAAAGTGATGGGAATAAATCAGGACTTCTTGAGATGTGTTAGTCTCAAAGCACTAGAATTGTTGTGTTAAACCTGCTGTATTCAGCAGCTGTTAGTTCCAAATGCAGCACTGCTGGCCAGATAGAATTTTCAAGTTCTGTCAATAAGTATCTAGCATTAAATATGCCACAAAGATGGGTAAATTTATCATATGCTTTGTGCCAGGAGCACAAGCCACTAATAGTGATGAACAGATGGCCAGTGGAGAGGCTGAGATACCCAAGCTTCAACCCATTAACCTTTGGAACCTAAATATTATAACAGCTGGGAATACCTTTCTCCCCTAAAATAGGGTGAAAAATTACCACTTTCAGCATATTAGCACTCTCTCCAAATTAACAAGGATAGCAAGTGATATGATTCTACTCTGGGACACTATTTGCTCTGCAGAAGGTGGTCCCATTCTTAAAGACTAAATTGAATGTCAGTCGATAGCCAGCTGGCCTAGTAGTCAGGCAGTAGCTCCACAATACTTCCTGTCCTGGTCATTCTTGAAGGGGCTTCATCCAGGTCATATGCAGTGGGCCTCAATCCCTCCTGAGTGTTTCTTCCCCTCCTCTTAGTGTTCTGTCATAGCAGAAGTACAGGGGAGCAAGGTTAGGGGACCCAAGTCCCCCCACTCCACTGGGTTCCAACACAGACCCCCAGAGAAGCATTACAGTGTCTGGACCACTCGTTGGTCCACCCCAAGTTATACTATCCCCTGGGTTGCTTCCTGTCGGGCTGTGTATCCTCTGTTTGAGGCATGGTCACAGACTTAGAAATAGCCACTTAATTTGCCAGTGGGACAATGTCCCATTCTTTGTAGTCTTTTGGGAGTTTTCAACTCCCAAAGAGAGGGGGAGAATCTGGATCACCGCTTCCCGGAAAGTCTTAACAATGCTGTAGCCACTCCTCATAGCACCAGGCACCAGCCTCACTTCCTGGTGCAGCCTGTAGCTCCTTTCCCACTTCCCCTGGGCTACCAGTTTCCTTTTAAGCTATCCCTCCACCTAGGGCATGCCCTGCAGCAGCTGGGGAATGGGGCATCCCAAGCCCACTGCTGTCTGTGCCTTGCCCTGGTTTAGTGTGGGGTTGGATGATCGAGATGCTAAAGGAGCATTCAAGGATGATAAGGCCACTGTGGAGAAACTAAATGAATTCTTTGCATCGGTCTTCACAGCTGAGGATGTGAGGGAGATTCCCAAACCTGAGCCATTCTTTTTAGGTGACAGATCTGAGGAACTGTACCAGATTGAGGTGTCGTCAGAAGAGATTTTGGAACAAATTGATAAACTAAAGAGTAATAAGTCAACAGGACCAGATGGTATTTACCCAAGAGTTCTGAAGGAACACAAATGTGAAATTGCAGAACTACTAACTGTAGTCTGTAACCTATCATTTAAATCAGTTTCTGTACCAAATGACTGGAGGATAGCTAATGTGACGCCAATTTTTAAAAAGGGCTCCAGAGGTGATCCCGGCAATTACAGGCTGGTAAGTCTGACTTCAGTACCGGAGAAACTGGTTGAAACTATAGTAACAAACACACAGATGAACATAATTTGTTGGGGAAGAGTCAACATGGTTTTTGTAAAGGGAAATCATGCCTCACCAATCTACTAGACTTCTTTGAGGGGGTCAACAAGCATGTGAACAAAGGGGATCCAGTGGATATAGTGTACTTAGATTTTCAGAAAGCCTTTGACAAGATCCCTCACCAAAGGCTCTTAAGCAAAGTAAGTTGTCATGGGATAAGAAGGAAGGTCCTCTCATGGATTAGTAACTGGGTAAAATATAGGAAACAAAGGGTAGGAATAAATGGTCAGTTTTCAGAATGGATAGAGGTAAATAGTGGTGTCTCCCAGGGGTGTCTGCTGGGCCCAGTCCTATTTAATATATTCATAAATGATCTGGGAAAAGGGATAAACAGTGAAGTGGCAAAATTTGCAGATAATACAAAATTGCTCAAGATAGTTAAGTCCCAGGCAGACTGCGAAGAACTACAAAAGGATCTCTCAAAACTGGGTGACTGGGCAACAAAATGGCAGATGAAATTCAATGTTG
The DNA here is from genome assembly GCF_965140285.1 of Lepidochelys kempii. Taxonomy (NCBI): domain Eukaryota; kingdom Metazoa; phylum Chordata; order Testudines; family Cheloniidae; genus Lepidochelys; species Lepidochelys kempii. Next base: position 74,089,495 of record NC_136388.1, read on the forward strand.
ATAAATGCAAAATAACGTACATTGGAAAACATAATCCCAACTATAATACAGGGTATTTTCATCTTGGAAAAGAGACGACTAACAGGGGATATAATAGAGGTCTATAAAATCATGACTGATGTGGAGAAAGTAAATAAGGAAGTGTTATTTACTCCTTCTCATAACACAAGAACTAAGGGTCCCCAAATGAAATTATTTGGCAGCAGTTTTAAAACAAACAAAAGGAAGTATTTTTTCACATAACGCATAGTCAACCTGTGGAACTCCTTGTCAGAGGATGTTGTGAAGGCCAAGAGTGTAATAGGGTTAAAAAAAGAACTAGATAAGTTCATGGACGATAGATCCATCAATGGCTACTAGCCAGGATGGACAGGGATGGTGTCCCTAGCCTCTGTTTGCCAGAATCTGGGAATGGGCAATAGGGGATGGATCACTTGGCGATTACCTGTTCTGTTCATTCCCTCTGGAGCACCTGGCATTGGCCACTGTCAGAAGACAGAATACTGGGCTAGACGGACCTTTGGTCCGAATAAGTATTGCCATTTTTATGTTCTGTAAATCCCATCACAGTAAGAAATCTTTATCTACTTCCTAATTAATATACTTTCCCCCGGGATTCTTTCATTTCATTAAAATAGGAATTAGGTATCTGGATAGCTAAGAAAGAGTTTTCTAATTGTTTGTATTTGCATTACAGTTTATGCCACTTAATTCAAGTTAATTTTTTTAAGTAAATAAGAAACACTGGTGCCCATGAGGCTGTAAAACAGTATCGGTCTGTTTTAGGGTTTTCTATATAACTCCTTTTCTGGAACTTTTTGCATTCTAGATAAAGACAGACAGACTGCTTTCCCCAGAGCCATACTTTACATGATATCCTTACAAAGGTGATCCTTTCATTTGTAGAACAGTGTGATTCATACTCACTGTTTCCTTCTGCATTCAATGGCTCTATCTATCCTGAACTCAGGTAAACTGATGAATCCTTCTGCTTTTTCATCCTATCACAAGAGAAGAGGAAGTGCAGGTGAAGATGAGTACATTATTGAGGAAGAGAGAAACAGGAGATGAAAACTGGACAGCTGTGACTTATGGTCAAAAGCCAGGTCAAGTCCAATGAATAAAGATAAAGAATACATTGTTCCCACACTGTTAATTCATGAAGATAGTTTACTTAAACATATGCTGTTGACAGTTTTTTATAAAGTGACCGACTTGTCAGTTCACTAACACCAGTAACCACAGTAACACCAGTCCTTCTGTGTTAAAGACAATACAAAGCACATTCAAATGTGAAAATTACTTTCAACATCATAGCAGGAATCTGAACCCATTTGTTTAAAGAGTATATTACATCTTAACAGTTATTGTATTGTGGACACCTCCCTTCCTAATGGTGACTGAAAACATTACTGTGGCAATTTCAACAATTGTTTGCATGGAAAAGTAATATTAGGAAAATATTTCATGTAATTTTCATTTCCTTAAATGTCATTTAACAGTGGAAGAAGACAACCGGCACAATATGACAGGCCAGCTTTCTGAAGACCACCCGTAAGTGCTGCGCAGATCACTGGTGGTTTACGTACCACACAGCCTGGGAACCACTGGCACACATAAGGAGTACCATCTGACATTTGCAGACACATCAATAAATATATTGGTATACACACAACACAAGCATACACTCACACTGTTTTATTATTACCCCCAACATAATCATACATACAAGCATACATTCAAACAGTTTTATTATTGCCCTCAGCATAATCTAAGAAAATAAGTCTCCATGACTCAAATCAACTGCTCCTCTGAGTCAGGTTTTCACTTTGGTTTAATTTTTAGACTGTAGGGATGAACTCATCCCAGGTGTAACTCATGGCTGAATTTCCCCACACTGTTGATAGTAGGGCAAGATGACAGCAAACATCTTGTTAACCTAATGAATAACAAATATGGAAAAGAAGTACTGTTTATTTCTGACACTTGTAGTTCTTGAAGAATGCCATGTAACTATTTTATTGTTAGACTTGCACATAGATGATTGAAGACTTCAACTGAATCATTGCAGCTGAATTTTTTCCCATCCAGACCCATGTATCACAGACCCATGTCCAAGTAAACTCTGCGTATTTAACTACTAATTGGTAAATATTAGCTTCCTTTATTTAAAAAGTAGCAAAATTTAATTTAGGCTGTTTTTTCTTTCTTTCCAGTGTAGCATATACTTACATTCTGGTTTGTGTACCAGTACAATGAAGAATCCTTCAGAATAAACCAGTATTTTTTCCATTTCTGTGTAAAGTATCCTTTGGCATCTTTTTTCTTCCACAGCCAGCCCTCACAATCTCCATGGCCCAAGTCTTTGCAGGAAATCCGTCTCCTGCTCCCACTAGTCAGAGAGCTCCCTGTAAATGGGAAGATAACATGAGAGACTGAGGGATCCTATTGCTACAAAAATAAATACAATAACTTACTTTTTAAAACTAGTGATGAGCCAAAACAGGAACCTCTAAACTGAAACCCTTCAAATTTCAGGGTGGAGGGTGGTTCAGATTATAATTCCTGAATCTAGACATGTCCTATGATTTTGGTTTCCAGATGGATGCAAAGATAGAAGAGGCGTGGTTTGTAATTCTGGTTTGGATTGAATAAAATCTTATCCAATTATTTATTCTCAAAGGAGTTCTGCCATATGGGGCCGAAATCTCATTAAAATAGTTTGTGATATTTTGGCATCATCAAATCCAAACCAAAAACCTAGTCCTGATTTGGTCTTTAAGTGGCATAAACTTAAATCTTGATCCAAATCCAAACACCACTTCCTCAGTCCGTTTTTAGGTCTTAATTTTAGCTGCCCTAAAATAAGTCAAATTCTGGTAAGGAAGTTTATTGTCAAGAAAAAAGGGAGTATCATCATTCCATAAGAATCATGGAGCAGTATATGCCCACAATACTTGTACTCTGATTTTAATTCATCAACAATATTTTAGATTTACTGAACTTAGTTTAAATGCTCTGTAACAGGAAAATACTTTGTCTTCATTACTTCAACACATCCTAGTTGATAACCCTGAAATGTCACTCTGTCTTACAGATATCACTATCAAACAGAATTTTTTCTTAATATTGTATAATTTTTCCTTAAAAGCCTACTGCAAAGTTAATTAAAACATTAGATGTTTTACTGTGAAAAATCAAGTTTACATTGTTACATACATTATATTTGTCTGACAGCTGTGAAGCAGTGCCAGAAGGTTAGATCACATTAAATTACTACCCTTTTCTTGATAGTATTCCATTGAATTAGGTCTGATCCCGACAGTGGATCTGTATACGTGACCCACACTCCTCCCATTGCCATAATAGGGCCTTCATTTTCTAAAGCCATAATAGGGCCTTCATTTTCTAAATTTTGAATATTTATCAACTGAAATGGTTTACCTTTTGACCATTTTTTGGTTTTTACCCTCAGGGAAGCGTAGTGGAAAGACTATAAGGAGAGAAAAAAATATGGATGAGTACCAGTCCATGCAGTATTAAACCATGTTATTCTGTTGATATACAGTAATCTCTTCATTAATGATTGTCTGTGTCCATGATCTTCCTATCTTTGCCATTTCAAGCACGAGAAAATCTTAATTTTTAATAATCATATTATAAAATATTGTAATAAAAGTAACACAAATTGTAGTTATTAGGCAGCAAAAAACGGTAGTAATCATTGGTGGTACTGAGCAATCACAATAATCTCCTTTGGTGTTATTTTGTTTTATAATAATAGGAGGATAAAAACAAACAACAAACAAGCAGAACAATGCAATGCTAAATAAATAAACTAACACCTGTATTTTCACAGAGCTACCTGGAGTATTTAGCCACATGCTTCCCTATCAAGTCAACAGGAGCTCTTGACTGAATCCTTATGAAATAGTGAGGAGATCATTTCATGGGGGTTTCACAGGCATTATATAATAACAAAAAGTCACATAATCATTCATTTTAAAAATAAATTAAACTGTAACACACAACTAATCAATTCAAGGGGAAATTTCTGTCCTGAATCTTATAAAGTTAATATGTGACTTTAGTCTTTGTTTAATGCCATATTAGTGGGAACTCATATACAAGTCCTCTAATTATATCCAGGTACATGCCTGCTGTAGCAATGAAATTACACCCAAAATTTAGTAACATTCTTTTGTGATCGCAGAATATACCATTAATTCGGAAAACAATGGAAAGTAAGTCATTTTTATTCATTTTAAAACATAAGTATTATTTAATGGAGAGTGGGGAGATTTTTTATGCATGGGAATGGCACGGGAGAAAGAACAGGCCAGCTTGAAGGAGAAGTGGACTGCTGGCTGCTGCGGCTGTAGTCATTAGCAGAGCAAAGGCAAGGAGCTTGTGGCATTGCAGACACATATGTAGGGCAGGTTTCAGAGTGGCAGCCGTGTTAGTCTGTATCAGCAAAAAGAACAAGGAGTACTTGTGGCACCTTAAAGACTAACAAATTTATTTGAGCATAAGCTTTCGTGGGCTAAAACCCACATCACCAGATGCATGCAGTGGAAAATACAGTAGGAAGATATATATATACACAGAGAACATGAAAAAATGGGTGTTGCCATACTCACTATAACGAGAGTGATCAATTAAGGTGAAAAGAAAAGGAGTACTTGTGGCGCCTTAGAGACTAACAAATTAAGGTGAGCTATTATCAGCAGGAGAAAAAAAAATCTTTTGTAGTGATAATCAGGATGGCTCATTTCCAACAGTTGACAAGCAGGTGAGAGTAAAAGTGGGGGAGGGGGGGAATAAGCATGCGGAAATAGTTTTACTCTGTGTAATGACCCATCCACTCCCAGTCTTTATTCAAGCCTAATTTAATGGTGTCCAGTTAGCAAATGAATTCCAATTCAGCAGTCTCTCATTGGAGTCCGTTTTTGAAGTTTTTTTGTTGTAATATTGCAACTTTTACGTCTGTAATTGAGTGACCAGGGAGATTGAAGTGTTCTCCAACTGGTTTTTGAATGTAGGGCAGCATCGCATGGTGAATGAAAGGCATACTTTTTCATCTGTTTTGTCCTGTCTGACATCTAGATTGTGAGCTCTCTGGATCAGGGACTGTCATCTTTGATATTTGTCTGTATAGTGCCTAGCACACTGTGGTCCTAATCCTTAACAGGGGGTTCTAGCTGGTACCATAATACAAATAAATAAAAAAATAATATAATGTCTACATCCATCACATAAATGTACACAGTATTTCAGGTGTTTTTACCATATTAAACATCTATCTGTAACACTCTAGTAACTAGAAGTTACTGTGGTTAAGCAGCAGTTTTTTTAAGGAAGTTGATCATAACCATAAGCAATAGATACAATAATCTAAGCAAATCAGAGTACAAGAAACTCTACAGCTATTGAGACTTAACTGTACAGTGGTTGTTTCCCTTTTAGTACAACTCTTTGTGCTCTGCTTGCCTCCAAGGGGTTGATTTGTCTCTGTAGGCCTATTTCTCAATAACCACACAGTGTGTGAATTCTTGTACTGGGTGAAACCCCTTCCTGTCAGCTGTGCAGGTATTTGCATAATCCCACTGTAGTTATTTCTCAATGACCACACTGCACTGATCTTTGCTCTGATTTGCTGCTATAATCCCTTTCTGCCCAGACTGGTTCTTGTTCTCAGGATTTTCAAGCTGATTACCAGCAAAAATGACACCACCTTAGCTTTTTATTTCCTTCACATGAAACAGAAAAACATCACTACTAATATGAAAAGGAGAAAAAACAAAGAAATTCACCTTTTCCAAAAACAAATCAAAGAAACCACTCAAATGCAAAGAGATTGGGGGCTGAGAAAATGTTTAAAGGGAAACTGTTTTCTAAATATTTTTAAAAACCAAACCCCAATCCCTTTGGATCATTACCCTCCCTCAGGCTGCATTCTGCTCCCACTGAAGTCAATGGGAACTTTGCTACTGTTCAATGGGAGCAGTTTGGGGTCTTTCATCTCATTTCTATTCCTATCTCACCCTACAGGTCAGCAGGGCTCTTCTTGTTGGTTTACATAGTCTCTTCCTCCTAGTTTAATTCTGGAACAAAATGAAAACAAAATATACTACAATCTGAGAGGCAAAGAGCCTGGCTGGAACACAGAAAGAAAAGGGAGTGAGGAGAGGAAAAAAGATCTGCTGAAGGCTAAAGGGAGAGAAGGGGGATGGGTTGGAAGAAAGACTCAGACATCAGGATGATGACCATGATATGCATGCCTAGACGTGAATTATATAATTAGTACAATATTCCAGCCCAGTTATTTATTTTGATATTAAATTAATTTTATGTCTTCACATTTTCATTTTCAACGTGAATATTTTTGAATTGATAATGCCTTATTTCATCTCAGAAATTATCATAGGGCTAGATGACATTTTTGCAGATGGGTAGGACATGGCTATGACTTCTGGTCCCTAGACAAGTATGGGAAGAAGTTTGAGATTGTGAGAAAAGCACATTAACTGGATATTTCTCCTAAAATGATAATCAGTGAGACAGTTATTGTTAATATTAAAATGTTGTCCTTAAGCTTCAGAGTTAACAACCAAGTGGAATACATGGGGCAAATATTACCTAAGACTACAGTTTCAGCCTATATGCATATGCAGGCAGACATCAGTGTGTACTCCATCCTGTTTTCAATGTTATCTCTGCAACCAGTATGGGCTAAAAATATGGGGTTTTTTAAAAAGAAAATTTAGATTCTGAAGCTCAATTGTGCACAGCAAGTTCCGTAGCCATGAATTGCAGAACACACAAAGCTCTGAATATAATATTAGATCATAATAATAAACAAATGTTTAATTTAGACTAACTGCTTGCCATTTTATATGTTTTAGACCACAGTGAAAAGTTTAAGATAGTACTCTAAATTGGTGAACTTATATTTTTATTTCCACACAACCAATTTAAACATACAAAACTGAGTATTCTTAAATTTGTTGCAAAAATATTGCTTTTGGGTTGAAACTTTGTGCTGAATTTCAGTATTCATAAAATTCTTTCTGTTCAGTTATTTCCCCCTGAAAATAGACATTTATTACAGGAAAACTGGCAGAACTCGAACTATATGGCCCAGATTCCTTCCATTACCATTTCTTCTCTATTATAAAAATTATATAAAATGAGACATGGGCATTTGGTGCTTTTATTAGCTTAGCAAGATCTTTCTGTTCAGGGAGGACATTCTGTAAAAGTAGCATTTTTCTGAATAAGTAGACCACATAAAAGGCCAAACAAATACCACTGCAAATATACCCCGTTATGCTGTTCTTTTCATCAGAAATTCCCCTGACAGTGTAGCCTGAAATGAGAGACAAAAATAGCTGAAAAGTTACTCAATAGTGCAAGACTGTTTGCAGATACATCAGATATTCTGAGTTAGCTCAGCACAAAGCAAAGATTAAGTATAAATCCCAGCAAGATGGCATTATTAGACTGTGACTATAGTTTGGGCCACAGAGGGAAGCTGTAAATACCAACAGTCCTTTGTAGATATGAAATAACAATGAGAACCTGAAAAAAATTGTGCAGTTACAGTGTTATGATAAGTGCAACAATATTTTACTACTTTAAAAATTTATGATTTTATTCGTTAGACAGGGGTTTAGTTACAGAGGCAACTGCAATTTAGTGGTTAGAGCAGAGGACTGGGCATAAGGGACTTGGGTTCAACTGACGATTCTATCAGTGACTCATTGTGTAACCTTGTACGAGTCACTTTTCTATGTGTCTCAGTTTATCCATATGTAAAATCAGAATAATGCTTACTTATTTTTGTAAAGGGCTTTGAGTTTCTATGAGAGAAGGTGCTGTAATAAGTGCATAGTCTAATTATTATTCATTAAGGAACATCCTTCTTATGAGTAAGGGTTGAATGTGGAATATAGATTATAAAATGTACAATAATTCATTTAAAGATATGCAACGAGGGTTATAATTTAAACACTGCACAAGCATACCACATAATAGGAGCATCTGAAGAGAGGACTCTGAATGCTGGAGAGGCTTAAGCAAGGCATAATTTTAAATGACAGTGGTGGATGGGAGGGATTGTCTCAGTATCATCGTAGGCCTGCTCGTTGTCCCCTTAAAATTCAGCCAGAAGCGACCTGCCATATTTGGCAGCATGAGCACTTTCTGGCCCCGAATCTCTCGCAGGAATCAGCTACGCCGTACTCTTGTGAAGCCTGGCTCACTGCACACCAGACCGAGTACCCACAGACTGCCACTGTCTATAGCAATGCTCCAGGGGCAGCTGTACACTAACGTGTGTCCAGAAATTCTTCTAGCCTCTGAGTCATTCTCCTATTTTTCTAGGCCTGCTCCATTCTCTCTTTTGTTCTGGCCACTCTCCCAGCCAACAACAGTACAATGTTTGACGTGCTGCAGATAGATAGAGTTGAACTCTGAGACTGACAAAATCCATAAATGTAACAGGTATGATATCATGCAAAGACTTAGTAAATTCTCTCCATCTGCTGGATGGGGGACCTGTATTTCAAGCCTGTGGAGTGGCATGGAAGATTGAAGAGAGAAAGGCCAGCAGTCTGTTGCTGTTTGTAGGAGAAATATTGGAAACGAGGACATAGAATGGCTGTTAAATGGGAAAAAGTGGCAAAAAAATTAAACAATGTATTGTGGCTTTTACGTATTTATTTTAAACCAGAGCAGCGAGTAAGATGTGCTGTGCAACCAGACTGCCCAAAGAATGATTATGCTTCTTGTGAATGGGGATGAATCAGAATGGAGCAGGCTGCTCCCTCTAACACAGTGGTTCTCAGCCAGGGGTCGAGGATCTCCTGGGGGTCATGAATAGGTTTCAGGGGGTTCACCAAGCAGGACGAGTGGTGGACTCATGGGGGCCCAGGGCAGAAAGGCTAAGCCCTGTCATGCAGGACCGAAGCCCAGGGCCCTGAGCCCTGTTAACCAGAGCTGAAGCAGAAGCTTGAGCAAATTAGCTTCATGGAGGCCCCAGGCAATTGACCTGCTTGCTACCTTCTAATGCTGGCCCTGGCTTTTATATGCAGAAAACAGTTGTTGTGGCACAGGTGGGCTGTGGAAATTTTATAGCAGGGAGGCTCAGAAAGAAAAAGGTTGAGAACTCCTGCTCTAATACACTGTCCCTTCTCTGTGGGCCATTGCAGGTGACTGTCTCATGGCCCTTGCTCCTCTCCATCACATTTTCAGGACCCAGAGTGTGCAATCCCCAATCTGCTGAGTGCTGGGAGCACAATGACTGCTATTTATAGAAGCCTTTTCACAGCCATGTAGCGGTGACATAATGACCCTGGGTGGGTCATATACAGTAAGGAATAAATCTTTTATCTCAAAATTTGTAGCAGACACATAAATCTGTAAGTGGTCTAGTCACTAGAGTTAGGGGAGTGTGTGTGCAGAGGGGCGGGGGGAAGAGCCATACTCTGTAAGCATAGGTTACAAAGTTTGAGCTGAAATGTACATTGATAAGACATGACATTTAAAATGAATAAATGATATCGTCAGAACATTTTTAGAAATAGCTTGACTGCTTACAATTCCTTAAAAATTCAAACAGAACAGGTTGAGAAGTAGAGTAGTAGTTCCTTAGAATGAGCTGGAGAATGCCTATATCAAATTATTCATAATCCATTACAAATCTCTAGATCTGATTCAACATAAAAATGGTGAGAATAGAAGCACAATAGATCAGAGAACAGAAGAGACTTGCAATTTTAAATTATGAGTCAATCAGCCTCATTCTCCTACTTCTGTGTATTGAACAGCATATAAAATTATGCCAGTTAAAAGAACAAGGAAAAAAGGGCATGAGTGAATACACTGAGCAATGAATGCTTTGGTAACTTACAAAACTCTAGATTCAAATTTTAAGATGCAATGGAACCAAATAATCCACTTTAGGCTACACAGTATAAGTAGGTTTCAGAGTAGCAGCCATGTTAGTCTGTATCCAGAAAAAGAAAAGGAGTACTTGTGGCACCTTAGAAACGAACAAATTTACTTGAGCATAAGCTTTCGTGAAATACAGCTCACTTCATCAGGTGCATGCAGTGGAAAATCCAGTAGGGAGATTTTATATTCACAGAAAACATGAAACAATGGGTGTATGGTAACACCCATTGTTTCAAGCTGTAGCTCAACGAAAGCTTATGCTCAAATAAATTTGTTAGTCTCAAAGGTGCCACAAGTACTCCTTTTCTTTTTACAGTATAAGTAAACATTTTACACTTGCAACTTCAAAATGATTCATAGAGTGGCTATGGGAACCAGCCAGAAGATGAGAGAATGTACCATGGTTGTCAGCATTTATGGCCTCTTCTCAAAACCACAGCATGAAGTGTGATGTTAAAAGAGTAGCACAAAACATAGGCTGACAACAGTCTGCATTCGTGAAGTTCCAGCAGCGACACAAACCTCAGCATAACCACAGAGAGGAACATGTTTAGCTGACACAAAATTACCTAACTGAAAAGTTGCACCTATGTTTAAATAATACAACAGAGATCAGTGATTTAGACTAGCTGAAAAGATTTAAGGAAACTAATATGTTGAAGAAAATCTGGTTGTTTACACCTCAGCTATTCTCACCCTCAAGGGTTTTTACCTTAATCCAATAACCGAGCGCAATAAAAACATTGAAAACACACAAGTAGATGCTCCCACCTGCAGTGCAGCCTTAGAGTAAGTATGTGTACATTATAGTGCCATATGCCTGGGGAGCAGCAGTAGAAGTGCTGGCTAACCTAGTGAGGAGGGCTTTAAACTAGGTTCACCGGGGGAAGGAGACCAAAGCCCTGAGGTAAGTGGGGAAGTGGGATACCGGGAGGAAGCACGAGCAGGAGCGCACAAGGGGGCAGGGCTCCTGCCTCATACTGAGAAAGAGGGACGATCAGCGAGTTATCTCAAGTGCCTATACATAAATGCAAGAAGCCTGGGAAACAAGCAGGGAGAACTGGAAGTCCTGCACCTGGCACAGTCAAGGAATTATGATGTGATTGGAATAACAGAGACTTGGTGGGATAACTCACATGACTGGAGTACTGTCATGGATGGATATAAACTGTTCAGGAAGGACAGGCAGGGCAGAAAAGATGGGGGAGTTACACTATATGTAAGAAAGCAGTATGACTGCTCAGAGCTCAAGTATGAAACTGCAAAAAAACCCGAGTGTCTCTGGATTAAGTTTAGAAGTGTGAGCAACAAGGGTGATGTCGTGGTGGGAGTCTTCTGTAGACCACTGGACTAGGGGGATGAGGTGGACGAGGCTTTCTTCCGGCAACTCACAGAAGTTACTAGATCGCAGGCCCTGGTTCTCATGGGAGACTTCAATCACCCTGATATCTGCTGGGAGAGCAATACAGCGGTGCACAGACAATCCAGGAAGTTTTTGGAAAGTGTAGGGGACAATTTCCTGGTGCAAGTGCTGGAGGAATCAACTAGGGGCAGAGCTCTTCTTGACCTGCTGCTCACAAACCGGGAAGAATTAGTAGGGGAAGAAAAAGTGGATGGGAACCTGGGAGGCAGTGACCATGAGATGGTCGAGTTCAGGATCCTGACGCAGGGAAGAAAGGACAGCAGCAGAATACGGATCCGGGACTTCAGAAAAGCAGACTTTGACTCCCTCAGGGAACTGATGGGCAGGATCCCCTGGGAGAATAACATGAGGGGGAAAGGAGTCCAGGAGAGCTGGCTGTATTTTAAAGAATCCTTATTGCGGTTACAGGGACAAACCATCCCAACATGTAGAAAGAATAGTAAATATGGCAGGTGACCAGCTTGGCTTAACAGTGAAATCCTTGCTGATCTTAAACACAAAAAAGAAGCTTACAAGAAGTGGAAGATTGGACAAATGACTAGGAAGGAGTATAAAAATATTGCTCGGGCATGCAGGAGTGAAATCAGGAAGGCCAAATCACACCTGGAGTTGCAGCTAGCAAGGGATGTTAAGAGTAACAAGAAGGGTTTCTTCAGGTATGTTAGCAACAAGAAGAAAGTCAAGGAAAGTGTGGGCTCCTTACTGAATGAGGGAGGCAACCTAATGACAGAGGATGTAGAAAAAGCGAATGTACTCAATGCTTTTTTTGCCTCTGTCTTCACGACCAGCACAGCATGGGGAAGAGGTGACCAGCCCTCTGTGAAGAAAGAAGTGGTTCGGGACTATTTGGAAAAGCGGGACGAGCACAAGTTCATGGGGCCGGATGCACTGCATCCAAGAGTGCTAAAGGAGTTGGCAGATGTGATTGCAGAGCCATTGGCCATTATCTTTGAAAACTCATGGTGATCGGGGGAAGTCCCGGACGACTGGAAAAAGGCTAATGTAGTGCCCATCTTTAAAAAAGGGAAGAAGGAGGATCCCGGGAACTACAGGCCAGTCAGCCTCACCTCAGTCCCTGGAAAAATCATAGAGCAGGTCCTCAAGGAATCAATTCTGAAGCACTTAGAGGAGAGGAAAGTGATCAGGAACAGTCAGCACGGATTCACCAAAGGCAAGTCATGTCTGACTAATCTAATTGCCTTCTATGACGAGATAACTGGCTCTCTGGATGAGGGGAAAGCAGTGGACGTGTTGTTCCCGGACTTTAGCAAAGCTTTTCATACAATCTCCCACAGTATTCTTGCCAGCAAGTTAAAGAAGTATGGGCTGGATGAATGGACTATAAGGTGGATAGAAAGTTGGCTAGATTGTCGGGCTCAACGGGATATGATCAATGGCTCCATGTCTAGTTGGCAGCCGGCATCAAGTGGAGTGCCCCAAGGGTCGGTCCTGGGACTGGTTTTGTTCCATATCTTCATAAATGATCTGGAGGATGGTGTGGATTGCACCCTCAGCAAGTTTGCAGATGATACTAAACTGGGAGGAGAGGTAGATACGCTGGAGGGTAGGGATAGGATACAGAGGGACCTAGACAAATTAGAGGATTGGGCCAAAAGAAATCTGATGAGGTTCAACAAGGACAAGTGCAGAGTCCTGCACTTAGGACGGAAGAATCCCATGCATCACTACAGACTAGGGACCGAATGGCTCGGCAGCAGTTCTGCAGAAAAGGACCGAGGGGTTACAGTGGACGAGAAGCTGGATATGAGTCAACAGTGTGCCCTTGTTGCCTAGAAGGCTAATGGCATTTTGGGATGTATATGTAGGGGCATTGCCAGCAGATTGAGGGATGTGATCGTTCCCCTCTATTCAACATTGGTGAGGCCTCATCTGGAGTACTGTGTCCAGTTTTGGGCCCCACACTACAAGAAGGATGTGGAAAAATTGGAAAGAGTTCGGCAGAGGGCAACAAAAATGATTAGGGGAGTGGAACACATGACTTATGAGGAGAGGCTGAGGGAACTGGGATTGTTTAGTCTACGGAAGAGAAGAATGAGGGGGGATTTGATAGCTGCTTTCAACTACCTGAAAGGGGGTTCCAAAGAGGATGGATCTAGACTGTTCTCAGTGGTAGCAGATGACAGAACAAGGAGTAATGGTCTCAAGTTGCAGTGGGGGAGGTTTAGATTGGATATTAGGAAAAACTTTTTCACTAGGTGGGTGGTGAAACACTGGAATGCGTTACCTAGGGAGGTGGTGGAATCTTCTTCCTTAAATATTTTTAAGGTCAGGCTTGACAAAGCCCTGGCTGGGATGATTTAGTTGGGGATTGGTCCTGCTTTGAGCAGGGGGTTGGACTAGATGACCTCCTGAGGTCCCTTCCAACCCTGATATTCTATGATTCTAAGCAGGGGATCAAGTGTTTGTCAGCAGTGGTGATATTTAAGCTGGAGGGTAGGGGTGAGAAAGGAGGAGGTGTAGTGAGAGTTCTTTGTAGACTGTATGGAAGGTAGTGATGCACCATCAAGGGAAGCTCCTTCCAGCATTCCTTACCTTCCTTAGCTTGACTGGGGAGATAGCAAGCAGGTGGAAGTGACACCTGGAAACAATTTGTCAATAGCACAGGTTTATGCCTTTAGTGAGCAGAGGTCTAATTTCCTCAGTGCAGTAGGTAGCAGCAGGAATGGGCTTCTGGGCCAGGAAGAGAGAACGAAAAAAAGAGAGGGTTCAAGAGGTCAACCCATCATTCCCACCCATCTCAAACATGTTCCACATGAAAGATTTTCTAAGAACATGTACTTCAAGGGGAGGCCTATAAATCACCGCAGTTAGTTCTCCTCCTGTATTTGTGTACTATCTCAGTCACTGGAATGGATGTTTCATTATGCATACTGTGATAGGGTCATGCCAGATGGCTATCGGAGAGTAATAGAAGGCAGATATATTAGCCCCAGGCTAAGTAGGTCCCTTTTCCCTGGGTAAGATAACAGGGAAGGTTCCAGAACAATCAGGAACCTTCTGGAGACAATTAAGACAGGCTGATTAGAACACCTGCAGCCAATCAAGAAGCTGCTAGAATCAATAAAAGCAGGCTAATCAGGGCACCTGGGTTTTAAAGAGGAGCTCACGTCAGTTTGTGGTGTGCATGTGAGGACTTGGGAGCAAGAGGCACTAGGAGCTGAGAGTGAGAACGCAGACTGTTGGAGGACTGAGGTGTACAAGCATTATTAGACACCAGGAAGAAGGTCCTATGGTGAGGATAAAGAAGGTGTTGGGAAGAGGCCATGGGGAAGTAGCCCAGGGAGTTATAGCTGTCGCACAGCTGTTCCAGGAGGAACTCTAGACAGCTGCATTTCACAGGGCCCTGAGCTGGAACCCAGAGTAGAGGGCAGGCCCGGGTTCCCCCCAGATCCTCCCAACTCCTGGTCAGACACAGGAGGAGTCGACCTGGACTGTGAATTCAGAAAAACGGCCAAGCTGAGGGCTGCCGTGAAGCTCCAAGACGAGCAAATCCGCCAATAAGCGCAAGACCCACCAAGGTAGAGCAGGAACTTTGTCACAGTACCAATAGCTTGTGCATAGCTGTCACTGTAGAAGGGAGCCTCTACTGCTACTATATCAGCAACAGCACAGCTACCCGGGGGACAGATCAGTACCGGTAAGAAGTGCTCCAGCATTTATCAAGGGCCAGGCATATGATGCTGAGAGAGTTCTGTTTGGAGGAAGTTCAAGTGGCCTACCAGGTCCAGGAATCACAGCAAGTACCTCTCATCACATATTTATCTGCCATCTGACAACAGAATAGGTGTTTCATGAAAGATCAGTGTTTGCTCCACATGCATCTCATTTCAAACACCTATTTGTTTACTTCTTCCTTCAGTTGGACAATTAGATGTAATGAAAACTTTTCAATCAGTACAGTTGTTTGATAAACTTTCCTAGCTTTCCCCCTATTTTATCACAAGTGGCATCTCACTTCTAACAGACGAGAGAAAGACTCACTGGACAGCTTCATGTGAGAGGAGGCCAGTATGATGCTGTCCAAAGTCAAATGTAAGCAATTTCATTCATAACTGTGAAAGCCAATCAGCACTGAGTTTTTGAAAAGTGTGGAGTGGGTTCAAATTGATATAATTTCCCATTCTGATTGTCTATTCAATACTCTTTTGAGGAACTAAAATTTTGTCTTGCAGAAGAGGTAGTACTCTTCTCTCCCACTGTCTTCTCTGGTGCATAAAGTGTCAAGAACATGCTGGAGGCTAAGGTTTTACACAATTTTTAAAATGGCTAGTTTAATGTAGGGTTATTATTCCTAAATTCAGGAGTTAATATCTCATTGGTACTAGAGACAAGAGTGCCTGAGTAAGTCCCACAAAGATTTACACATGTGATTAACTTTATGCACTATGAGCAGATATATAACAACACTCAGTCAAATACACATTCACCATATGGGCAGGATTGCTGCCTAAGTTAGGAATTTCAGACAGTAAACTATCAATTATGTTTACATCTTACCAACATGGAACAGCTTGAGCAGCTTCTATCATGAACTAGACAGATACTCAGATATAGCTCCTCAGCTTCACTGGAGCTACACCAGTTTACACTAGCAGAGGACCTGTCTGCAAAACCCTGATTCTATACTGTTAAAAACTGGAAATCTGGCCACAAAAAAACATGTCATCTATTTATAATCTTCTAGCTACTTGCATACATGCCTATCCTTGCAGATGGCATGTCCTCTCTCAGGTTTTTCTAATCCTCATTCTGAGATACAGATATTAAGCAACAATGAGTTTAATTGGGAAGTCTTTCATTCTTATAAATGGTCAACATACTTACAGAAAATCCCATTTACAGGGACTAGCCCTTTATACCTTTTCACAGGCCTTATCTAGACTCAGATTTAAAGGTGTGATATTATCAGTCAATTCGTAGGAGCCTTTAAAAGTCTGTTTCTTGTTTCAAAGCTTTAAGAGAACTTTAATCACCAAATCCACTTGCTTATACAATTTGATACAAACGTTCATCTTAATTTGAACAGAATGCAAATTCAGGTAATAAGCAAAAAGTGACTGGACACCAAGGCATTTTGTCCAGCGCATTTCAGTTCTGTTTATTAAGAATGTGTGCTACGCAGCGCATAACCAGAAGGAAATGGAAATTCATAGCAGTCTGTCAGAAGACTATATTCTGCCCTCAGTTACGTGGATGCAACTTCCATTGAGTTCAACAGCGTTTTTGCATGTTGTATATGAAGGTTGAATTCTGTCCAAAGAAACCATGGACAAAAATCAACAAAGAAAATCAAATATAATTTTCTCTTATGTAGACATAATTTTAAAGCTACATAGGTGGATTAAAACTAAAGTGTTTTAAAAGAATATATGTAGCCTAGTGGACAGATTACTGGACTAGAAATCAAGAGAACTGGGTTCTATTCCTGGCTTTGCCACTAATCTGCTGGGTGACCTGGGTCAAGTAGCCTCATTGCTCTATACCATTGTATAGTTTCCCTGTCTGTAAAATGGGATAATGATACTGACCTCCTTTGTAAAGCACTTTGAGATTTACAGATGAAGTAAGTACCATTATTTAAATTCAACCCTATTATCTGTTTATTACATTTAAGTAATTAATAAACAAAATAAACAATGTAGGGCTTGATTGTATAGTTATCACAAGGTCTGGGGCAGCATAATTACGTTAACCCAGAAAGAGACTTGGAACTGAATTGTGATGCAAAGTCAAAATTTCCTCTTCTTCATTGCTCCTGGAGGAAGTAACTGGGCACAGATGTGCCAGCTGGTGTGTTAGGAGGAAGAGTTAGGGTTTCTCTTATTTGCAACCCTCTTTTGCACGGGGTGGGAGTGGTGAATAGTGGTCTTGCAGGAGCTGCTCCCCAGCCCTGCACAGTAATCTGCAAGGCAGATAGATAGTGTAGGGGACGGAGGGGTCGTTTTTTGTTTCCTGAGTCCCTGGCAGGGCATACAGGGCAAGCCAAAACTTTGGCCTAAAGAAGGGAAGAGACACATTTTGATATAAAAATCCTGTCATTGTTTAAAAATCATACACAGTGGAGATTCTTAGAAATATAAGGACAAAATAAAGTAAACCCCTCTCCCAATACTCATGTGTGCCTTGGAAAATTTACAAGATTCCTTCCAATGCCTAATCCACCATCTTTGCAGGTAATTTGAATGCACTTTCAATGCTTTGAGCTTTAAAGCATGCCTTGGACTACTCTTTTTTGTAAATATAATGTTGTCCATTGTTTCTGTATTACTTGAGAAATCTTGAAATTTCAGGTCTTTCATCAGGATAGACAAACCTCAAAGACTATAATATCCTGAGTATCCTTTACATCAAGATATGACTGTGAAACTTAGATTGTAAGATCTTTGTGGCAGGGACTGTCTTTTTTGTTCTGGGTTTGTACAGCGCCTAGAACAATGGGGTCCTAGACCATGACTGGGGCTCTTAGGCATTATTATAATACAAACTAACAAATAAATACTACATAATAATGAAATTAGATTGGTTGGCATTTTTTTTTTGTTTTTAAAGTAGTGCAATAATTATTTACCTTCCTCATGGATGTGCTCCCTTGACGGTCACTGGCAGAACTAGCGTACCTATGACAGAGATGAAGAAGATTTTAGAGTATAAAAGAAAACAAATAGAATCCGAATAAAAATGACATATATTCAGGCATGCTTAGTGATTTAACTGAATGACTCCCAGTGATGGTAAATGCAAATCATGTAGCTAAATTCCTGTGCAGCACTTTGAAAATATACCTAATATGTGCACTTTATACAACTGAAGTATTAAAAATGGATCCAGGTCCATCTTCAACATTCTGATTTACAAACAGACAAATTCAGTGTAAGAAAGTCTGATCCCTTTGCAAGTCTTTGTCCTAACAATCTTCAAAGTTAATTAGCTGAAGTCTAGCTAATGCAAATATTGACAAAAATAGATTTAAAAAATGATTTGAAGTGATTCTTTCCTCTGTGTCTTTAGGGAGTCTTGTATGTCCTAGGTTGCAAGTTCTTTGTAGTATGCATCACCTTGATATCTGTCTTGTATCAATGGGAATTTATATGGCTGGAAGAGGGCCATACCAACCATTGCAACCTTCAGGCCGAAAGAGGGCACCAGATGATATAGTTGGTAGGTTAGTGTGATGCTGGCAGACCAGGTTCCAGCTCATGACAAGGCTCCAGGCCTCACTGAACACTTGCAAATGCATTGCTTACCTGTGTGTTAGCGTTATCAAAATAGATATTAGATAAACACATTCTGATCAATGTAACAGTGTTTAGACTTGATAAAATACTTGTAGGATGCGGCATGTATTAATCTCATTTATAATCTCTATAGCCCATTGTATAAAATTATATTGAGAGTTTGCATTGTAAACCTCTGATATTGTGTAACTCACTGAACAGGAAAAGAAGTATTAATGTAAAGGGCTCATCCTTCGTACAAGATGGCCTATTGAAGGCAAATGAGGGATGGTGTAGCATCAAAGAAGAGAGTCCCTGTTGACTGCGTTCCTAATTACCTCCAAGGAGGACAGACCTATGCATGAACTCATCCCATCAGTTTTGCCCCTGGAGTGGAGGGGATAAAAATCCCTGACTAGGAGAAACTGAATCTCTTTTATGCTGTCTGTACTGGGAGGGGCAAAGATTTCTAGACATAAGCAAAGAGATCCCCATGCTGCTTGGCATGGGTTAGTCCTGAAATAAATTTTGAACTGACAGATTACTACAACTGTTACCTTTAGAATCACAGACTGAAACTCATTGTATATATATGCTTGCTTGCTTGAACCTATAAATAACTTTTTCTTTTTCCTAGTTAATAACTTTTTACTTAGTTTACCACAGGATTGGCTACAAGCGTTGTCTTTGCTGTGAGATCTAAAGAGATCAAATTGAGCTGGAGTAAGTGACTGATCTTTGGGACTGGGAGCAATCTGAACATTTTGTGGTCTTTGGTGTAAGTGACAATTTATCACATAGTCCATTTTACCTGGGTGGCAAGATAGCCTGGAGTATCAAAGGGGACTGTTTGTGACTCCATTATAAGGCTACTGTAGTACTTCAGGAGTTCACATTTGTTACTGGGTTGGTGAAATCTAATTATAGAACATGCAATCAGTTTGGGGTGTCTGTCCTGCTTTTTGACAGTCTTCCCTGAGGTTGGCACTCTCAGTTATGAACTATTCCAGACATCATGACAGGTAGATAGAACATTTTTATTCACATAAAGCAGCATTTTCTTGGCTTCTTCAGAAAAAATACAGTAATATCAGTTGAAATTGTGAGTTTTGCTTTAAATGTCACCTATGTTTTATGACGTGTTAGTTTGTAGATGTGTGTTTGAATTGTGCCCTGTACAAGTAATTTATTCAACACACTAATCTGTGTAAATTTGTCATTTTCTCCCGTATAATTATACAGTCATAACAAGGATAATTTGTGTTATTTCCTGTGCCTTTATTTTAGCAACATGTAAGGACACTTACATATACACTGATACTAGCGATTGTGGTGCCAAAACACTAATCTGACAGGATTGGTAGGTACCACTTTTGTCACTGAGAGGAGATCCTTAACCTTTTCTCTCATTCTTATCATCCTGTGTCATAAACCCTCATAATCTGTTAGAGAGTCGATACTTCTCTAATGTGCCATTCAGCCACTCTTCCCTCACGTTATAGCTGCTAAACCACTGCTTAGTAGGACATGTAATGACACAGATGGTGACTGTCATAAATGTAAAGGGAAGGGTAAACCCCTTTAAAATCCCTCCTGGCCAGAGGAAAAATCCTCTCACCTGTAAAGGGTTAAGAAGCTAAAGGTAACCTTGCTGGCACCTGACCAAAATGACCAATGAGGAGACAAGATACTTTCAAAAGCTGGGAGGAGGGAGAGAAACAAAGGGTCTGTGTCTGTCTATATGCTGCTTTTGCTGGGGATAGACCAGGAATGGAGTCTTAGAACTTTAGTAAGTAATCTAGCTAGGTATGTGTTAGATTATGATTTCTTTAAATGGCTGAGAAAAGAATTGTGCTGAATAGAATGACTATTTCTGTCTGTGTGTCTTTTTTGTAACTTAAGGTTTTGCCTAGAGGGATTCTCTATGTTTTGAATCTAATTACCCTGTAAGGTACCTACCATCCTGATTTTACAGGGGTGATTCCTTTACTTCTATTTCTATTAAAAGTCTTCTTGTAAGAAAACTGAATGCTTTTTCATTGTTCTCAGATCCAAGGGTTTGGGTCTGTGGTCACCTATGCAAATTGGTGAGGATTTTTACCAAACCTTTCCCAGGAAGTGGGGTGCAAGGATTGGGAGGATTTGGGGGGGAAAGACGTGTCCAAACTATGTTTCCCAGTAAACCCAGTTAGAGTTTGGTGGTGGCAGTGGTTATTCCAAGGACAAAGGATAAAATTAATTTGTACCTTGGGGAAGTTTTAACCTAAGCTGGTAAAAGTAAGCTTAGGAGGTTTTCATGCAGGTCCCCACATCTGTACCCTGGAGTTCAGAGTGGGGGAGGAACCTTGACAGTGACCTCTCTGACTTTTTCTCTCTAAATCTTTCAGTTTGACTTTTCCAGAGAATCATATTATCACACCAACAAGACACGTAAAAAGCACTGACATATACCTAAAATAAGTTCTCTGTTCTTTCCCTTTTCATAGTAAATAAACAAGAATCTGTGTATGCCTCTCAACTCCTTGATAGAGAAATTGGCAATAATGTAAAACAGAGAAATCAGAATAAGGAAGTCCAGAGAGGGAAGAAAAATCTAGAGATTCAGAAAGCCCTAAACGTACTCTACCACTGATGAGCTATTACCAGCAGGAGAGCGGGGTGGGGGGGGTGGCGGGGGGACGGGACTTTTTGTAGTGATAATCAAGGTGGGCCATTTCCGGCAGTTGACAAGAACATCTGGGGGGGGCGGGGGTGGGAAAATAGATGTTCTTGTCAACTGCTGGAAATGGCCCACCTTGATTATCACTACAAAAGGTTCCCCCTCCGCCCTCCACACCCCCCACTCTCCTGCTGGTAATAGCTCACCTTACCTGATCACTCTCTTGTTACAGTGTGTATGGTAACACCCATTGTTTCATGTTTTCTGTGTATATAAATCTCCCCACTGTATTTTCCTCTGAATGCATCCGATGAAGTGAGCTGTAGCTCACGAAAGCTTATGCTCAAATAAATTTGTTAGTCTCTAAGGTGCCACAAGTACTCCTTTTCTTTTTAATTGGTATTCAGTATCAGTTAGGATCCTGACAAGGATCTGGCAACAACAAACAAAGCCAAATCATTCACAGAATTAGGATTTAAGCATGCTGTCAGTCACTCATGCTTTACTACTTGGGATGGCATTGAAAAAGAAACTGACTGCCATGAAAATATGCAATACCTGGTGGTCTGTGCCCTCAAATATCCACATATACATGGGCATTTTAAATAGCCATGTTTTCATGCCCTTCCTGGAAGCATCACTTCCAGAAAGAGATGCTTTCAGTTAGGTTATTGCAGTGCTAGCCAAAAAACGTTTTTACGCTGCTTCCCTAAGAATCCCTATCAGCAGCAATATTTTTATGAACGACATAAACAAATAGAAGCCTATGGTAGGTGGTGCAGATAGTTTTCTGATTTGATGAATTCAGCTGTTATGAGAAGACAAATTTACCAATCAGAACAAAATTATCCAGTTCTTGTAGATAGGGATCCATCAGTCCTGAATCACTAATGGAAACTGGCAGGCAGTAGTCAAAAGTGACATGGGGTAGTTTGACTTCTATATTTCGGGGAGGGCGGGGAAAGGAAGGCTCCAGTCAGGACAATGGAGCTGCATGCAGGGATGCAAATTCTGCACTTGCCCAAAGATTGCAGTTTAGGGTGGGCAACGCTCCCGCCAAACTACTCCCATGAGTGGGAAGGTTGAATACGAACAAAATTTTTGATAAAAAGAAATGGAAGTGTAAAGGAAAGACTCAGGAGATCAGAGCAGCCTGCAGATTTTGGGGGTTGAAAGAGGCACCTGGAAATGAGGAAATGCTCAACGTGTGGTATTTGATAAAGGAATGTGCAGGAGCCCAAACTGCACACAGCACATTTTGTCTTAAAATGCTTCTCTTCTCTCTACCCATGAGACTGCTATAAAATACTTCAGTCCTGCTGGGAAAAGTTTCCCCTGACTTCTGGATTGTTTTTTAAAGTCACTGCTTTGACCCATCTGGAAAATGTCAGTGTCAATATTTTATCTCCTCTTATGGACAACATACAATATGAATAATGAATCTGTTTCTTGAACTGAGGAGTCCTGTTCAAGTAAAGTTTTAGAGTGTCATACAACCAGAAAATAAAGCTGGACCTTCTTAGAGTGATTTTAGGAATATTATCTGAAGGCACCTTGTGAAGTTTTAGGGCAAGTCTATAAACAGATGTTTTTAGGTGCTAGCTGTCCAGGGTCTACAATATCCTCTCAGGTTCAGGAATACTTGGTCATCATATAGATGCCGACTCCGTGGGTGCTCCGGGACTAGAGCACCCATGGAAAAAAATAGTGGGTGCTCAGCACCCACCGGCAGCCCCACTGATCAGCTCCTCCCTCTCCCTCCCAGCACCTTCTGCCTGCTGTTATCAGCTGTTCAGTAGCATGCAGGAGGCACTGGGGGGAAAGGAGTAGGAATAGGGGTGGAGTGGGAGTGGGAAGAGGTGGGACGGGGGCAGGGTGGGAAGAGGCAGGTTGGAGGTGGGGCCTTGGGAGAAGGGGTGGAGTGGGGTTGGGTCCTGGGGCAGAATTGGGGAGGTTGAGCACCCCCCGGCAAATCACAAAGTCAGTGCCTCTGGCTGGTCAACCTTTTTTTTCTTTTGTTTTCATTTTTGAAGGGTCTTCTTTGGTACCTTATCAAATTCGCCCTCAGAGTCAATTTCTAGGGCTTTAATAATCTGCAGGATAATTATTTAAGGTCTTATGTGTATGAAATAATTTTCCTCCAATTAAAATGATTCCTCAGACATTCTTATCCAGGGATCACATTGGAAGAAGAGGTGGCCTGACTTCTCCTCCACTTCAGAGGAGGAAATTCTCTCCATAGAAGTTAGGGAATCAAGGAAGTTAGAGATGAAAGAGACCTACTATGTTAACTAGTTCAGATTCAAGTAATCTATATAATCTCATTTTGGTTGAGTTCTTCTTAGTCTTCCTTTTTCTGAGGACAGTTATCAAAGAAGAGAAGGAGGAAGAGTTGAGGGGGAAGATATCCTTATTTTAGCCTGGAATCATTTTTCTAGCGTATTGAAAACAGCTGCTCTTCTAATTAGTACACTGAGTGCTTAACTTCCTTTCTTGTTCAAAGTGTCAAACTGTTTAATTACAATGCAAACAGGAAACACTTGGATCTAGAAAAGAACATCAGATTTCCAGTCAGTAATAAGTAGCACCTGCTTTTATGGATTTTAAAAATAAAATAAACAGAACATCATATGACATCTCCTTATGCACTACTACTACTGGTATGGCATTAAATAATGTAAAAATAAAATATAAAAAAATTGAAAATAAAAATGGTTTTAAAATGAATTTTCCACATTTTTCTGAAATAACATTTTGTAAAATTTCTATTTTGCAGAAAATTTCAGAAATATTTTGTTCGGTTCCAATTCTGAATAAAAACAAATATTGTATTGAAATTTCAAATTTCCCAGGAAATTCCGAGTTTCAACTAGCTCTAGCCAGCATACCAATGGTACAGAAGGGGTGGTGTCCAGCTAAGGATCTGTTGTGATAAAGTGGAAGGAACTGGAGATGGGATGAAGAGTGGAGATGCTGAGAAAGATGGAGGCTCACAGGGGTAAAAGGTAGACCTAATCTTGAAGCCTCAGAAGGGATATGAAGGACAAGACACATACCCCCTGGTCTTGAAGCTCCAGAAGGACTCCTCAATAGTAAATGTCTTCCTGCAGGAGGCACATCCTCTACTTATGACTAGCAAAAATGTCTCTCTTTTAAGTGGGTCCATTGATTGCAATGGTGGGAGTACTGGGGCATACTATGACAAAATTAGGCTAGACATTTCTTAAGAGGGGGAGCCGATGCAAGAAGTCTGCATCCCACTTCTCTCCTCTGGCAAGGAGTCAGTAGCTGAAGACCAGGCCTGATGCTGACTTGGCTGCAGCCAATGCTCTTTCGGGTTATGAGCCTGAGGCATTAGTGGAGGTAACCCAGATGTGCTTGCCACAGCTCTTTTCCTCCAAGTTAGTTCCTGCTCCTCTTGAGTCTGATGTTGCTGAGGAGACAGACTATAGGCTTTTAATTTGATGGATTTCTGTGCATGAAAAATTGGAGCAGTAAATGCTGTGGCTTTTCCCCACAGGTTGTACTGTTAAATTTGGTTTCCAAAATAGTGACTTTGTTAATTATTGTTATTATATTAAATGTTTATTAAAAATGTTTAATACAATTTGTCTACATAAAGCACAGACACAAATTTGCCTTACACAGGAAAAATACCATCCTGCAACACAGTCTTATGTGGAGATTAAGAATCTTTTCTTAGATTCTTGACTGGATTCAGCTTGAACTCCTTGAAAGATCTTTGATCATGTTCAGCCTCACAAGTTATATAAGAAACTGGAATAAAAACTTAGGGCCAAATTTTACTCTCACTGAATTCAGTAGGCTTCCACCAGTGTGAGAACAGAATTAGTCCCTTCACCTTTATCTCATTGAATTGTTTCTACATGTTGCAATGCATTTAATTGCGTGACGCCTTTGAAGACAGTTTATGTGGATCTAATCTATACCTTCAGGAGTATATTGAGAATGGAGTCCTGGATCTATTCCATTCCTTTAATTCCTTTTTGACTTTGGAGTTTTGATGATCTCAGTGGAAGTGTTTAAGAAACTCTGTTATTTGAAAGTACAGTTCTTCCCTGAAAAAGTGACTAATCAATCTGCTCTCTGTGCATACTTAGAAATATATCTACCTATTTTATAATTATTTGTATTATGATTAAGATAATTTTGACTACGAATTAATTCTACAGACTGACCTAGATTCTCTTTTGGCTTGCATATCAACAGTATTTCTAACTAAATTCTGATGGCAAAATCTTTATTGTTGGTAATGTATGAACCAGAAACAACTCATTTTGGCGTTCAGATTATAGCTTGAACCTGCAAAACTGGCATTTAGAAAAAACATCTCTTCATGGAGCAGGTTTTTAATAAAGTTACTTTTCAGAGTAGAACTATACTTGAGGGATGTTTCTTTGAGATCTCATAAAGGACACCTCTTTCACAACAAGAAAAGGAGTACTTGTGGCACCTTAGAGACTAACCAATTTATTTGAGCATAAGCTTTTGTGAGCTACAGCTCACTTCATCGGATGCATACCGTGGAAACTGCAGCAGACTTTATATATACACAGAGAATATGAAACAATACCTCCTCCCACCCCACTGTCCTGCTGGTAATAGCTTATCTAAAGTGATCATCAGGTGGGCCTCTTTCACAACTGAAGTCAGTCTTACATCACACTGCATTGCTAACCTTTAGTCTTGTAATTTTGCTTTCACCTACAGTAACAATTATTTTACATCTGAAAACTTAATGTGATAAAATACTTTGAAAAACAGTCAATTCACACATGAACTAACCACTCCTTATTAGTTTATATTGTCCATGTTAAAAGCAGGGTATAGCCATGAGTATGCCTGGTGGGCCATTCGTTAACATTTTTTTTTAACAATGCACCCTGGGGTGCAGTGCTACCAAAGCAGTCTGGAGCATTGCTCTGGCACCTAAAATCCAGGATGGAGCTATGCTCCAGTCCTTTGGAAAGCTACTCTCTGACAGCTCTGCCAGATCCTTCCTACCCACAGAATCCTTTGGCAGCGTGAGCCCAAGGAGAGCTAGAACCTTGGCAGCAGCCCCTGGCTGCTTCCTCCCTCGTAGGCAGCGTGTGTGCATGCGTTGTCCCTGTAAGTATGTGTGTATGAGCTGTCCATGTATTTGTGTGTGCATTCTCCCTGCATGTGACACAGAGCTGTCCCTGTGTGTGTGCATGTTTTCCCTGTATGCGTGTCAGCTGTGTGCATGTGTGTATGTGTTTTCACTGTACGTGTGTGCATGCCACCTGCCCTGTGTATGTGTGTGTCGTGTGTGTGTGTGCGCGTGTGTGTCCCTGTCCATCTCTACGATGTGGTGGGAGGGACACTAGCTAGGCAATGTAAGTTCTTTATGGACTTTCATTTAATTTAGTAATTGGTTAAAATTTGATCTGATGACACCGCTTGCTTGACTTTTCTAAGTACATTTACTGCAGATTTATATAGATGCTACTTTATGTTATGTTAAATGGCTGTGCATGGACAATATTTAATGCATGTGGAGATTTAATTGTTTTAAGTCACTTACAACATAAATGATTTGCTGTGACATCAGACCTTTGGTCACTACCCATCCACCATAAATTGGGGCCCACCTAATTTTCCATTTCTAGCTACGTCACTGATTAAAAGTAATTTCTTTTCACATTCAGTGGCAAAGAGACTCATTCACTTTAACGACCAGGGTGAACAGTTTCAAAAATATATGTAGCATGAATTCTACATAAGTCCTGAAAATTTACCATCACGTACAATTATGTAGGTGAAGTTTCAAATTGTTTTTTTTCTTTTCTTTTGGCAACTGTTCCTTAGTCACAACACTGCTTATAGTGAAAACAGTACTATCTTCTCTCCTAAAGTCAGATTATTATGAGTGTAGAGAGCCCTGTAAGAAAAAAACCCTACACTTTGGAAACGAAACCAAAAGCATATGTAATGTATTGGCGAGAAAAATAGAAATGGCAGAAGCTTAGCTACATAGGACATAGGACATAAATTTCTTACAAAGAAAGCACATATAAGGCAAATTGCAGAGACAACTCTCACAGTATGTAAAATTCACATACTCTGAAGCAAAACATCCATAGATAAGCTGAAGAAAATAGAAAAGCAGAGGAATAAAGGTAAAAGGAAAATTATTTCTGATATTTAAACTTGATAAATTAACAACATTTTGACTCATACATGTACTAACAGCAGCTTGGGATAGACAGAAGCAGAGGATAATCCTTATTAGAAAGTCATATAGTAACATTACATCCAGTTACAAAGTACTATTTTTAAAGTAAATGGTTTAGAACAGAATTTTGTAACTTTAAAGAAAATGTCCTAAATCCATTTAGTCACAAAATTTAATCTTTCATTTTTATAGCAAATACTCATGGAAAGATACTGAATTAACTAGTTAGGGGACTGAAATCTTCCATGTATTCACAGAACCTAATACAACTTGGGCAGGAGCAATAAAAGCTTCCCTTACCATAGCTCACTAATGTGCCTAATCCCTTCTCCATACAGATTGCTGTTCAGTCTCTATTACTGGGCCTCTCTGCTGAGACTTACAAGGGTACCATTTCTGATGATGACCAGTGCTGGTGCTAGCCCACTGGGGGCCCTAAGCAGGAATATTTTTGCTACCCTAATACTAAAACAGGCAAGTTCTTATAATAAAAAGCTAATGGGGGCCAATGAGCTGCTTGGGGCCCCTAAGCAATTGCTTAGTCTGCTATTGCCTACCGTCGGCTTTGGTGATGACCCCTGTCCACTACAAACTGGACTAAGACCACAAACACTTTTCACATAATCCTCCAAAACTCAGGCAATGGTGAGATCTTTCAGTACACGTTGCTGGGTGAGCTTTAAATGTTTTGAATGTTTAGTACAGGAAAGCCCCCTAAAACATGGATCTGAGGCTAGTCATAAAGGAAACGCCACTAATTCATTAAATTTATTCTAGTGTATTGCCACCAGTTTTATAGACAACACCAGTGTCATCAATGATGGCAATAGAGTTCTAGGAACCGTGTTCGTTGGCATTTTAAAAAAAGTGTTGTGGGAGCAAAGGAAAGAAGAGGGATGGAAGAAGGAAGTGGTTAGGTGAGGAGGACGAGTGATAAGTGGCCATACAAATAACTATGTCAAAAACAAGAGAAAAAGCAGAGAGTAGGCCTCAAAAGATATAGCTATATTACTGGATAAGCACCCAAAATTTTACAGGATCTATTAGAGCGATACATCCAAACCATGTGATTTTCACCCACAGCTAATAAATATACCCAAACATATTGAATCCAGGAGCTAGATTGCCAACTTTAGATATAAATATTTTCATACAGACCAAGTTACATGCAGCTCTCCTATAAAGGAAGGATGTAACTTCGTCCACAGCTTCTATAAACACACAGGACACAATGCTACAATCACATTTGGCTTCAGTTTCAGTTTTGCCTAAGTAATGAGTGTAGGATTGGATCTGCAGTTTTTAATGCTGATGATTTAAAAACTATTCTATCAATTGTGTCCTCTTTAATCCGTGGTAGTGACCAAGTCAGTTCTGTTGCTTTGTGAGCCAAAACTTAGCACATCCCTGAGGCAGGTTAATGAAGTAAACAGTCACAAATAGTTATGTAAATTGCTAACAGGATTAGTTCAAATGACTCCGGCCATCTGAGCTTTCACCTAGTAAAATTTAGGATATAACTGAATTAGTAGTAGTAGGGATTTTTCAGACTTCTGCAATATTATGTTTATTATGATTAAATAACAACATTTGATGGGCTCCAGTTGTGTTCCATTCCTTCTGAGATGAAGGAATAATTAGTGACACAAAGCCATAAATGGACTAATAAAAAAGAAAAAGTTGTGAGGATCCTCCTGAGCTTCTGTGATTAAGAGAAAATGACAGCCTAATTTGGGTCAAGTCAGCATGATTTTAGCTTTCTTCTACTATATCTTATTCTCCACATAATATTGCAGAAGTCTGAAAAACATCCCTACTACTAATTCAGTTCTACCATTTATCTAGTATTGGTATGTAGATTGGATGATGGTAACAATTTATCTTGTTGAATATACATTTTTTTATACCTCTGGTTAGCTACTGCCTACTCCACTGGTAATGGATAGAAGGTTAAATGATTATTAATTATTGTCAGTAGTAAAAAAAAAATTGTGGTGCATTACAAACAGATAAGATATGTTCTCCATTAACTCTGGGATCAAACTGGAGGCTAATCCTTTCTCTTATTTTTATTAAATTATTTGACCAATGAGCAAGATCCAAAAGTATTTGCTGATGACTCCACCTTGTAGTTTTCTCTTATTTATGAAAGTCACAAGGAGAAAAAAAAAGGGGATTTTACATTTGTCAAAAGCTGCTACTGGAGGTGAAGGTGACTAAATGTTATGTGATCAGCTTTTTAAAGATACTGGTTTTGTTGCATAGTTTCTGAATGGCGACACTATAGTACAGGGGGCATCTGTTGGAAGAGAGAGAATGGAAAATTGGCACACGAAACTGAAATATTTCAGAGTAACAGCCGTGTTAGTCTGTATTTGCAAAAAGAAAAGGAGTACTTGTGGCACTTTAGAGACTAACCAATTTATTTATAGTTTCTAAGGGCAATGTTGGTGAAAAAGCAATCTTGGGTCAGTGGACCCATCACCTTTCTAGCTTTTATTTATACAATTCTATGTTCTTGAAGCTCGATGTATCATATCTGGGTGTGGTTGCAATAATTTCAGATAAAAGCTGACAAGATTTTTGAATAGAAGAATTCAGTAATTTTTAAAAATGGAGTCAGTGAGCACTTTTAAACATTTTCCAGATCTGATAGCATATGGGGGGTTTCAAGTTCTCATGGACAAGTAGGCAATCATTTCAGACCAGTCTCTGATAATAGAATTGGCTATAAAAATATTGGTTTCACAGGAAGAGTCATAGCACAATGGTAAGATATGGATGATTCAGAGGAAGACTTAGATATTATTGATAAAATATGGTTGACTGTAGTGAGGGCTGCACCCAAAAGAATATGCATTCTTGGCCACTACTGCTACCTGGGCATTTAAAGAACTAAAACATGGAGGGCAAACTTCCTCAAACAATGGAGGTAAAATAAGACTACAAGCTTTATCACGGTCTAATCCAGGTTGAGTCTCAACCCAGTGACCACCATCTAGGACAGACAAAACAGAGATGTTGAAAAGGGTAACAGACACACACTGAAGGCAGAAGAACCACTTCCTTATATCATAATAGCCTCATATTGTCATGACTTGGAAGGGTTACAGAACAGATTCCTGTAAAACCCACCATAAGATAACCCCTAGGGCAGGTGACTAATTGCCTAAAACTACTCTGGGTTCTATCAAAAAACAAAGGTCAGAGCCAATAAAAAGCTAATGTCAAGAGATGGTTTCTTGAGAAGAGACCTAATAATTGCTGCTTTAAGAGATGCTGGCATCTTGTTCTCCCAAAGAGAGGCAATGACAATCTCCTCCAATGGTGGATTCAGTACATTCCACCTACAGGCCTTCACTAAGTGAAGACGTTCATGGGTCCTTGCTGAACAGGTCTGCATGCGTTCCTGTTGTTTGTATGCAGGTGGCTGTTATGCAAAGGTGAAAGTAAGCCAGCACGGTACAGCGTACTCGCAAGAGCGGGTACACAGCCAATCGTACCAGCATGGGGCAGCTTCTAGGCCCTTTAAATCGCTGCCAAAGCCCTGCTGCCGGAGCCCTGGGGTAGCAGTGGTAGCCGGGAGCCCCGGGGCTCCAGCTGTGAATCAAAGGGCCCGGGGCTCCACTATGGTAGTGGCAGCTGGAGCCCTGGGCCCTTTAAATTGCCACCGGAGCCCCGCTGCCAGAGCCCCGGAGTAGTGGCAGCAGCTGGGAGCCCTGGGGCTCGGGCGGCAATTTAAAGGGCCTGGGCCACTGCCGGGAACCCCAAGCCCTTCAAATTGCCGTCTGAGTCCCGGGGCTCCTGCCTGCCGCAGCTACCACTACCATGGGGCTCCTGCGATGATTTAAAGAGCCCGGGGCTCCCAGCCGCTGCTACTGCAGCCGGAGCCCTGGGCCCTTTAAATCTTGATTTAAAGGCCCTGCCCCTTCCGGTTGAGGCCCCGCTCCCTTGCTCAGGACTCCAGCATACCAGTAAGTCCTTTAAGTTACTTTCATCCCTGCTGTTATGTGTCTTCCTTCTCTACAAGACATCAGCTATATCAATGGCTAATACAAGTTGGAAATAAAAACTTGCCTTTTGATCTGAAAATATATATCAGATGGCCAGCAAGTTAAATGCTGGTGACCAACAGAAGGTAGGCTTTAAATTTCAAATCGGGGAACAAAATGGTGCAATGTGACTTCTGATCTGGCAATGGGAAGTTGTTAGGGTTTATCAATATTAACTGTGAACATCAATGTTTTTTCCCTTTAACTTGGTATGAAAATTAAAATCAAGTGACAGGAAACAAACTGTAACAAAGGAAAATCAGAGCACCTATTTATATATGATGTGGAAAAATTCAACTGCATTAAAACTGGCAGAACAATATACATCTCTGGGCCAGATCCTCTGGTTCGGTAAGGCTGCTTGTGCTGTTCCAAGAGCAAAAGGCAACACTCATGCTGGCTTAACTGGCAGTTCAGGATTCCCCATCAGTGGGAATCCTTAAGTGGCACACAGTCACCATAAGATGGGTATGGCTGAGTTGTCCCTGAGCCCTGGTGATCCGCTGATGCCAGAACACCCCGTCCCTTGAGGCTATCGGAAACCAATGTAAAATTGTGCATCTCTGAGTGTACTCTTTTATACAAGGGACCAGACTTGTGACCAGATGGCCCCAGGTTAAGGGTGTGTGTGCAAAAGCATTCTCCAGCTTTTGTGCCTCATCTCCAAAGCTATACCAAGTGCAGTTTGGTCCCAGCTGAAGATTAAGACCCTTAAATTTAAGTTAAGAGATGTACAGATAGGTTAATATGCACTTTCAGTTTTTCATTTTCTGTGTAAACTTTGCTCTAGTCAGATATAAAACTGACAAGGGATCTAAGAAGAAAAATTAACCTTTTAACATTAGGTTTATTTGTGCCAGAAGTCACAAGCAGGGCCGGATTTAGGGGCAGGTGACCAAGGCAACCACTTGGGGAGCAGGGCTTGGAGTGCTGTTTTTGTTGTTAGCGACAAAAGGGAAAATAGAATGTTTGAAGGAAAATATTTCCAGTATTCCATATGTGGATTAATTTTTCACTATCCTTCTAGAATGTTCTAGACCTATATTAAGTCTTGTGGAACCTTCCAGACTTGGAGAACTACATTTTCCTCGAACCTTCTAACATGTTGTCATCCATGCCCTCGCAGGTATATAAGGGGCAGGGCGTCGGAACTCAGTCAGTGAGATATAAGAATGAAGTGAAGTTAAGTGAGAGGCCAGCTGTGATATTGTGAACCTTGTTTTATTGTGTAATTGTGAAAGTGTAAATTTATCGTCTTATATGACAGGGATAGATCATGCATGCCAATAGTGCATCAAAGTCATGAAATGGGCTACAAATGCAATAAAAATAAGGTATTCAAAAGTTTAACAAATGGAGGGGGGAGGCGCCGAAGATGCTCCTCACCTGGGGCACCATTTGGTCTAGGGCCCTGGTCACAAGCACAATCTTAAATAATTTAAAACTGCTAAAAATATCTGAAAGGACATAGAAGATACAACTTTGTCATTTAAAACCTTCATTGCAGCCTATATTTCAGGTTTTCAACTTTTGACATTGAACGTAAGTAGTAACATATTGCCCACAGCACTTGATACCAAATGTTTTCTTTCTGCCTTAATGGATCTATGATTGACTGCACCAGTCATTCTAAAGTGGTGAAGTGGAACCCATTAAAGTACAGACAAAAGGGACCAAATTCATCACTGGTGTGACTCCCTTGACTTCAAATTTCATTATACAAATAAATGTTTGTAATGAGAGATACTGTACTGTATGAAATTTTACTTCTTGCTCGGAGGAACATAAAATAGCAAAGGTGCCTCATTTTTAAAATGCAAATATAAGAAAATACATGTAAAAAAAGGCTACAAAATATTTCTCCCTGTTTTTCTCCTGAACATTAACTACAATGATTTAAATAACTTATTTTTTTAAGCATGCAATATTTACTGAGGATATGATTAATACCATTTTTAGATGAACACCAGTGAGTAGTTACTGATATTCACTGAATACAAACACTAAGAACAGTTGCTATGGAACTTCTTGCTGGCAATGATTTTCCAACACAACTGAGCATTCCTTTCCCCAATAAACAAGATTCCTTGTGTGTGGAATGACAGTTCATGAGAGCTTTTTGGAGACTGTGGCATCTAATTCTATGGCTGAAATTGGAAAATGGGGATTCCACTGCACTTTTGTTATTTGCAGCTACATTGATCTGTAACATCCCCATGCAATTTCCTAGTGAGAAATGTTCTATAGTTTTTATTTCTCTAAGTAGAAATAACTGTTCCTCTGTGCCTTCTATAACCCTAACAGGGGAGACAAGCAAAATAGCTCTGAGGGGCTCTTTGCCTATACTCTTTGTAGTGATGATGGCATGGCTCTGTGGTCACATTGCTCACAGAGCACTAGGATACACAGAAACTGAGGATTCCATTCCCTATCCTCTCAATGGACATGCAAATTTCTCCCCTTTGAAAAAAGAACTAGGTAGGACCTCTGAGTTACATTCAGTGTTTTCTACTGGGTTTTTACCCTCCTACAGTTTTTTCCCAGGGAGATTATTTTGTGGCCTCATGTCTGCATCAGCCTCTTTCTGTCAACAATCACAGCTAGAAAAAAAGAGCAACCCAGGATCAACCACAAGGAACTGCAGCCTTCTCCCTTGGGCCTCTGGCTTCCACAAATTGGCTATTATATAGATATCCACACATAGGGTTCCAAAGCTACAAGAAATAGCAACAAAAGGGTCAGAGCACTTTCCCAGGCCCTTCTTGTCAAGGGAAATCAGCAACTTAGGCTCACTTGACAGCCTACTTACTTGAAATTGTTTTCTTTAATGGATATATAGTGCACTATATTGTAATGAGTCTCATATTTTGCACATAACAGGAGTGTTTTTCAACATATTTGCATGTGGGTTTTTTAATATGTACCTACTCTGTTATATATTATAAACAATTTGTTATAAAGGTCAAAGATCTGCCTGGGCAGATGTCTATGACTGCGCAGAGCCCAAGTGAAGTCAATGATGCTTTCCCAAGGAGCCTGGGTCTCATCAGGCAGTTGTCTTTGAAAGATCTGACCCATAGTTTATATAGCAGATGAGCAGATAGTTTTGAATATATTTGGGGATGGGCTTGTCATTTGTAATAATTATAGGAGGAGCCGGTAGTGCTGCTGGAAGGTAAGGGTGCCTGACACTTTCCATTATAAAATGACTCAAGTTGGGTGTCAGTATAGTTCCATGTGATAGAGGTTTTATTTTTGTTTTAAAATAATCACATTAAAAAAAAACTTTGTTCAAAGAATGTTAAGTTGCAAGGTCAAGCACCAAAAAGTTAGGAAATGCCACTATAAAGGTTACCTGTGTAACCTTAAGTTGGCCACTTTGTGTGTATGCATTATGATACAGTCTTTAATTCCATGATCATAGTTTTTTTTTTATCACAAGTCCTGTCTCATTCAGTGCACAGAATGGACAGTGCTCTGGAATGAAGCAGGGTATGTAGTGAATGAGATTCTTTTCTGTCCCATTTGTTGCAGAAGTTGGAAGGCAATGAGGCAGGGGACTGCACTAGAGAAAGGACAGCCTCCTAATTAAGGAGGCTGAATGCCACCTTAGAGAACTGGAGTCTATCCCTGCCACAGAGTTCCTATTTGATGCTAGACTTAACCACTTATGCCAAACATTTACACCACAGTTGGTGACAAATTATGCGTTCTTCCTTTTATGAGTGTATAATGTGAGACAGCTGAGGCCAGGCTTGTAGAAGTGCTAAGTGCTCATAACTGCCATTGAAGTTGTCTTGGAGCTGTGCTTTGAGCAGAGAAAGTGCTAAAAAGAACTCTGAAAAGTGTCTCAAGTTAGGAACCCCAAATTAGTGGGTACTTTTGACATTAATATTTCTGTGCTTCAGTACTCAAACTGTAAAATGGGGATAGGAATACCACCAAATCTAACACGGGTGTTGTGAAAATAAATTCTTTAGTGCTTATTAGTGAAGCATTTGTATACTATTTTGAAAGCACCATTGAAACACCCATGAGAAAATTAATTATTTTTTATTCAGCGGAAGGTTTGGATGGTTAAAAAAGGCTTAGTGCCACGCAATGAATGAGAAGGATAAAAAGAAACACTGAATAATTATCCATAGGCTGAGTGAGGCAGTGTTTCTATGGAAAAAAATAGGATGTGATCATATAATTAAAGACTATCATAATGCATATGCAGAAGGGGACCTCAATTAATGTCACATGGACAACCTTAATTCTGGCATTTTCTAATGTTCAAGTGTCTGACTTTGCAAACAATGTTATTTTAATGTAGTTTACTGGATGTAATCTATTATATATTTTGTGCATAATCAGTCTAATTGTAAATGAATCAGAGATATTGCCACTATTATTTGTGTTTCTCTGTATTCTATTTGACCAAATACAAACACTAAAGAGCAAATTGAACAATAATTGCTTAGCCCTAGTATATTTATTAAATAGATACTAAGAAAGATAAACATTAGTTTACATATTTGTGCAGATGGGGTTAGCATTTTAAAAATGTTGATGGAACAAAAATATTCACAGAAAGGACTATTTCATTGTTGATTTCCAAAAATACTACTACTAAACATTTATGTGACACTTTTCATCTTCAAAGTGCTTTTGAAATGTTAATCCTTATAAATAAGGAATGAGAAAAAGAAAGGAAAGGGGAAGACATTTGCTCTCTCAACTTTGTATTATAGCTTTAATTTATTTTCATTTATATCTGATACTATTTTAGTTTAAAAAAAAGTTCAAGAAACCCTTTAAGTCTAAAACCTATGTTCATACTTGAAGCAATCAGCAGGGGAAGCCATTAAATATATTCACTGAGATCAATGTTTTTCTCACTAAAATCTGGAAATTACTTCAGTCTCTCAGAAAAACAAAACAAACTATACCCCTACAAAAGTGAAAAGCACAACTAATTTCTTAAAATATAATGAATATGAACGCAACAGTTTTGTACATTCAAATGCAAGATGACAAAAAAGAAATTACCTTTCAGAATCTCCACTGATTGTCTCCCCTGCTCTCTGTAGAGAAGAATAAAAAGTAGTATTTAGTATCTGGCTTGAAAAAAATACTTCCTTCTGTGATCAAAACCACACTATCTGTAGGAAAATGAGGTCACAGATATAAACCATAACAGCAGCTCAGTAACTCTAAGAGAAAGGAAACTGAAAACTTAGTTAAATTTCAACTAAAAGTGATTTCACCACAGAGATATAATGTTAAAAAATTCTGCATTTATCAAATAAACCTCAGCTGATGAGGTTATTGTAATGAAGGCTCTTTAAAATACATAATGTGCTTTAGGATTAAGAAATTGTATTTTCTTCAGAATAGGGCATATACTATAATATTTGCATTTCCAATTAACTGAGTGGGGATTTTAAGGAAAAGGAGGAAACTGTCAATTTAACTTACTTTGCTGCACAGAAATCACCCATATGAGGATTTAGATAACTATTTATATTCCAGAAGTAAGTGATCCGTGGATTAAAAAGAACACCTTTTGCGAAATGTTTTGTTTAGTAGAACTTAAACCAAGTTTCCCTGAGGGGGAAGAAGTTTTCTCACCAGTTAAGAAACCAATAAAATAATTTATTCTCATGAAATCAACCAAACAGCTTGAAACCACAAACATATACATTCTAAATTTTTCATACCATTTATGTATTTGGAAACACAGATATTATGTGAAAGTTTTAAAAAATGAACCCTGAAAACTTTTACCATTTAGTCAGCAACAGTGACAAACAGTATACTGTAAGAGCCTAGGCACGTACTAGTTTTCTTCCTCTGAATTTCCTATGTAGGAAGATGTGTATGCATCTTAATACCATTACATTAAAGTTTTACCATGACGATACCAAGCATACATGGGCTCAGAGAGGAAAGAAATTTTTAATCTGTCCTGTGTGCATATTTCAAGTGTAGGGACAGGAAGTCTTCAAGTGCAAGGCATATTTCTTTGACCTTTGCCTTCCTGAACGTAAATACATAGCAATATGAATATTTAAAAAACAAACAAACCAACCAAACTAACCTACCAAGACAAGACATTCCACAGCATATGCAGTGGGAAGAAGAAGAGAGAACAAACAACAAGTGACAGATGTGTAGTCATGTTGCTAAATGCCTTACTGGAAGGCACTCACATGCTATGGTCATGAGCACCGCATAACAATCTACACAGAATAAAACAAAGTCTATTGGTTTTCTTTAACTATCTAGGTTATGAACAAAAATGTCAAAGAGAATTTTTGAATAATAACCTTGCTCCTATATATATCCTACATATATAGGATTTATATGTAGAAGCAAAGTTGAGGAATTTGTGCAAGCTATAAAACCTACACCACATTGAAGGAGAATCTAGTTTTGTGTTGAAACTACACAAAGTTTCACAGGATTTTGATACAAAATTCTAAAGGAACAAATCCTGCTCTTTTCACCTAGCTATGCTGGACCAGATGCTGACTTCTGTTACACCAGTATAAATCTGGAGTAATTCCACTGAATTAATAGAGTTACTCCAGATTTACACGGGTGTATCTTAGATGTGAAGATATTCCTTTAGGTCTGCTCTGCTTTTTAAACTCTACATAAGGGGACTTCCCTGGAAGCACAGAGCAGACACAGTGGCTGTCCTTGTCCCTGGATACAGGGGAACTGCCTGAGTGCCTCTGCACTCCAGCCATTCCCAGCTGATGGAATGGCCTTCTGGAGCTAGAGGCAGCCAAGCATAAATTAAAAGAGCCTTCAGACTGCTGTAACTTACCCACAGAATCCAGGGGATACAAGGGTGACATACAGCCAACTTTGCCCTACCACCTTGAGCTGGGCTGTGCACTCTTTGGATGCAGCTTAAAATCTAGGCCAATGCCTACCAAGGCTCCCACAGGAAAAGTGCTCTTAACAGGAACCATGGGTCACCCAATGAAATTAATAGGCAGCAGGTTTAAAACAAACAAAAGGAAGTACTTCATCACACAACACACAGTCAACCTATGGAACTCATTGCCAGGGGATATTGTGAAGTGCAAAACTATAACTGCCTTCAAAAAAGAATTAGATAAGTTCATGAAGCATAGGTCCATCAATGGCTATTAGTTAAAATGGTCAGGGATGCAACTCCGTGCTCTGGGCATCCCTAAGCCTCTGACTACCAGATGATGTGCCTGGATGACAGGAGTGGATCACTTGATGATTACCTGTTCTGTTCATTTCCTATGAAGCACCTGACATTGGCCGCTGTCAGTGGCCATAAGAAAGGATACTGGGCTAGATGGACCATTGGTCTGACCCAGTATGGCCATTCTTATGTTCTCCCTGACTCTCCTGTAGTGCAGCACAGCCTGATAATGACTTAATATAGCCATAAGAGCTCAATTCTGTCCTCAGTTAAATTGGTGGGACAAATGATAAAACTAGACTCTTAGATCTTTATTAACATCTTTGAGCCCAGTGTGACAGAGTGCTGGGAGCTAACAGATGAGCCAGTGCTCTGATCTCTTAAGCATTAGTCAGCTCCACTGGAGAAGGCTGATTGGGGATATGCAGCTAATTAGCTGATAAGGTTGGGAGGGCTGATGAACCAATTAGCCATCATCTGAGGGGGTATAAAAAGGAGAATCTGGGCTAGCTGAGTCCAGTAGCTATGAGATCTCAAGGCAGGGAGACCTCTGTTCCCCCCCGGGCTGTGTGCTAAAGGACAAAAACACTATAAATATTGTGTTGGTGGTGGAGATGGATATATAAATAAATTCACATGAAGTTGCCACTTACTGGAGAGACTAAGAGGTTTCTGGGACATCAGAGGATAGTGATGGAGTTTCCCCATTTACACCCAGCTATCAGTAGTTTTATAGCTTTATAAGTACCTAACACAGTATAAGATGAATTTACAAAAATGGATGAGCAGATTATTTTAAAATGTTACAAAACATCATAATTTATGGTTCATAAAATTGTATTTAACAAACAGCAAATTGTGCCATTATTTACACAGAATGGGGCATGGTTCCGATCTCACTTACACAGTCTATGTCAAATGGAATAATGCTAGTCTGACTGAGCTACACCTACACACAGAGAGAGCTCTATATTATTGCAATTTCTAATGATTTGCTTAAATTCAAAAGTAGGTGAATAATGAATGGGATTGCCATTTGAGTTCCAATGTCAATTTGATATTTAAAAATGGGCTTGTCTATTCTAAACAGTTTTTATACTGATTAAATATATGGAAATAAGCTTCCCATAAAGCAGTAAAAGCTTTAAAAGCACCTTTATACAGGTATTACTGCACACACACTATGAGGGTTGCACCAATTTAGCTAAATGGGTTTCTAAACTGGTATAAAAAGTGAGTGTAAACCAGCTCAAAGACAGATGATGGTTCTTGGTGAGATCTATAATTACCCACTTCATTACATTCAGGCATTCCTTGGGCCTGACTCTCCACTACTCTGTTGCTGCTTTGAATATGGAAGGATCCTACCAGGATTTATGGATTTATTAAAAGAATAAGCCAACAAATATGTCACTAATTAATTTCCTTCTAATTTCTCTGAACTAATCAAATGATCAAATTAAGGTTACAACTGAAATTCAATCAATAAATGAATGATTCAATTCATCTGGCTTGTCAATTAGTACACTCAATAATTAAATCAATGTATAAGATGAACACAAGAATTATTTTAATACTTTGCAGGAAAGTTAAAGAAGAAGAAGAGTCTGTTAAAGACACAAGCTGTCCCTTGCCTTTCTTTTAAGGAAGTCCAGCTCTTAAAATTATCTTTATGGCATCCCATTTTGGTGTCCACCTTAAGTTTCTCTGAACATATTGTCTATATTAGACTATTTACTTAGCTTATTTCTCATCCCATATTAATATGTCTGCATCTTTCTGACACACTTACACAGATGCAGAAGTGATTAAGTGAAGTACATAGTTTTGAAATAACACACTTTTAACCCAAAATAATTTCTTACAAATTAGATAAAAGACTTTGGGAGTTTTAGTGCCTACCTGGGGAAACAGTAGCATACAAAACTGCACAATCAGGGGTGCAGTGGTAGAGGTAGGGGTGACACAGGTGCACCCGACTCCACTGCGTCCCGGCCCAGGGCCCTAACAGTGGCGGGATCCTGACCACAACGCGCTGACCTTATCTCAGGCAGTGCTGCAGCCAGACTAGGGTCAGCTGCCCCTGCGCCACTTCCTATCTCCCACTCGGGATGTACCTGGATCTGTAGGGGGTCCTCTGGGTCATCAGGGTAGAAAGCCCATGGCAGTCCTGGCAACTCCTCCGTGGCTTGGCCAGTGGGTGGCTCTGGCAGCTCTGGCCAGTCCTCAGCTGCGCAGAGGTCTGCAGTAGTCTCTCAGCTTGGGAGCAGCCGGAAGGCGTCTGTCTCCTTTGGCAGCTGCAGCCTGACTGAGCTCCAGGCCCCACCCTTAATACTTCCTGTTCCGCTCTCTGACTTCCGAGGGGCAGGCACGGCTCAGTGGGAGGCCATGGCTTCCTGCCCCTCAAATTCCTCTGCTGCCCTTAAGTCTGCCTCCAGCTCCCCACTCAGTCTCCCCATTCACATTTTACAGTGCTCAGCCTGCTCCTCACAGTCCCAGTGTCCTAACAGTGTCTTGTCTAGCCCTCACAAAAATAGAGTGGCAGCCATTTTGCTGTGGTCATGGTTTCTGTCTCATTGAAAAGAGTAGTCATTGGCAGTTATCTTTATTGGGGCAGCCTCACGTCCACATACAGATAGATTGTAAGGAAATAGCAGTCATCTTGCTGGCTTCAGCTTCATTGAGAGTAATGGGAGATTGCAGCCATTCTGAATAACGGAAAATCCACAACTTGGCAGCCTTTCATTGCGTTTTCATGAGACAGATAAACAAACAACCGAACATCACTACACTCAGAAAAACATCGTGAGAGTTTGCAACAATGTGTTACAATTTTGAGTGTCTAAAGTTAGCCAAAATGGATTTGGATGTCTAATATGTTTTGCATTTCTATAACACCTTCCATTTGAGAATCTCCATATTCTTTTCAGACTTTAAATAATTTAAGCTCACAATATTTCAGTGAGGTTGGTAGTATTATTTCCAACTTACAGATGAGGAAACTTAGCCACAAAGAAGTTAAGTGATTTGCAAAAACTGGAATAAAATTGAGGTATCAAAACTTCTTATTCTCACCTTTAAGTCTCTTCTGTCTACATCTCATCTCCCACATTCTCCTAACTTGTCATGCCACTTTGCTCTACTCCTCTCACCAGCAACTACAACTTTCTCATGCTATTCCCTAAGCTGGCAAAATCTTTTCAGATCCTTTGTACCGTTCATTCTCCTTCATTCTTCAAAAGTAACTTTACTTAGCTTTCCAAAGCTAACCTCCTCTCCACAGCTCCTGCCCCACTTTACTGTCTCAAACTACAAACATATTATATTAATGTACAAAAAATAGGAAACTACAATGTCTACCCTCATAAAATTCTAAAATGTTCAAGTAAAAAAACCACGTAACACAATCCTTTACACTTGTAACTCTTTTTGTTCATATAACCCATCATCATCCACCCACCCAACCATCCTTTGTTTGTTACCCTTTACTGTGCCATTTCTACTAGTAAATTTTAGATGAAGTTGCTCAGGAAAAGGAACTTTCTTTTATTATTTATCTGTAAAGCACCATGTTTATCTATCGTTCTATGTAAGAAATAAATAGCAATAAATAATAAAAAGCTACAAGACTGTCCTTCATCCCTGTATGATATTGTTTTAAATTTCAATTAAACATTAAGAAATGGAAATGATAAATCAAATATGATTCTTGAGCCTGAGTTAGGAATGTGTTAATATTACGTTATGAATCCAATATAGATCCAGGCTACAGATCTGTAAAATTATTTTTTTAAAGGAACACCAAAGCTCAAATACATCCTATGTATACACTTTCAAAAAAGTCATTCATTCTAGTGATATCCAAGTAGGGTTTAAATATTCCAGACATGTATTGCAAGTTGTCACTATCTAGAAAGATATCAGTCTGAGGCTATCCTGATGTTAGATGTAAGAATTTGTATACTATATCTATTGGAATTGGGTGCCAATTAGGTTCATTAATTTTCCTTTCTGACTGTTTACTTTGGTAAGGTTTGAAAGATTTCAGCGGGGAGATATTTGCATTAGATATATATTTTTTGCAGTGGCTCTACTCACCACCATTTTTCTTAATTACTCCTCCTGTCATGTCCATAATACTTCAGACAGACAGTCTCCTTCAAGAGCAAAGTGTGCAATGAATACACATATAAATGGCACTTGCTATCACGAAGGCATTAACGACATTGCCATTGCACTTGTTTAAAATATGAGAGTTGACAGTCCATACCAAAGACATGCTTGGGGTTCTAAATCAGCATGTGAAGTTTCACAAAGGTTGCACAAAGGTTATCAGGATTAATAAAATGTATCCATCTTGGAAAATTTACATCTTTCCAAGCTGGAATGTTCTCTTAATGATTAGCACATAGGACCGGGAATTAAGAGTCCTGAGCACTATTGCTGGATCTGCCACTGCTGAACTCTAAGACCTTGCATAAGTTACTTATGCCAAAAATACCAAACTTTTGGTGTATAAAGTTAAGCACCTAAGACATTATTTAGGCACCAAAATAAGTTGCCTGATTTTTACAGTGACTTCAGTTACTTCAATGGTAGCTGCAGATGATCAGCATCTCTGAAAAAAGAAAGACATTTATTTAGGTTCTTAACTATAAGTACACAATGTTAAGTTTTCAGCCCTGAACTCTGTCCTTTGCTTTCCCCATTTTTAAAGTGCAGCCAAAAAACTGACTTCCTTACCTCACAAAGGTGTTATTAAACTCTATTAATGTTTGTAAAGAGTGCTTGGAGATCCTCAGATGAAAAATAATACATAATTGCAAAGTATTATTGTCATTCTGTACCTACATTTAAATAAGAAATCATACTCACCCTCTGATAAGGTGTCCATTTCACAAAATGAGAGTGAGGATTGTGCTATTTACCTTTACATAGGTAGTGCATTATGGTGATCAGAAGGATACTTTTTGCCACCTGCATGCTACATGTATAAAGCATTTTAAAAAGTCTTAAATCTTTGTTCAGTAAAGCAAGAGAGACAATTTTGCTGAACCCTCCAAAGACGCCAAGTCACATGTAAATGTCTCTAGAAATTGCATGGAAAAGATGTTAAATTTAAATGTTAATTTCTTGCACATCTATTTCCATTGATTGACACAACCACCTTTGAGAGAACAAGCAGGACGATTGCAATCAGTGACTGGTATTGATACTCTATATTTCAACTGCACATTCTGCTTCAGATGTG
The DNA here is from genome assembly GCF_965140285.1 of Lepidochelys kempii. Taxonomy (NCBI): domain Eukaryota; kingdom Metazoa; phylum Chordata; order Testudines; family Cheloniidae; genus Lepidochelys; species Lepidochelys kempii. Next base: position 74,133,463 of record NC_136388.1, read on the forward strand.
ATTGACTGACATTCAGAATACATGGTAGTGACAAATGTAGCTGCATACTTTGCCAAGATGTTTCAAATATTCTGAGGAGATCCTGTTTAATTATTATACATTAGTTTTCATATTTGATTTATGGAATGTCTTTTGGATTAAAATGTTGCTATGGTAAATATGTATTTTTAATCAAAACCAGAATACATGCCAGTATAACAACATCTGTAATACAATGTAAATGGCAAGACAGTAAGTATCATCTTTATTTTATATCCTTTCCCCCCTCTTAGCTTCCTAGCCATTTTGCATTATATATTGTTAAGAGTGATGGGTCTGTTTCCTCTTGTTGCTGCACACAATGCCACTCTCTCTCACTGATCCAGTTACAGTAACTTATCTAATGCTGATATCAAAGACGGCCTCCCTTCAAATAAGATTTTATAGCGGATGAAAAGTATGTCTATGATAACAATGTTGCACCCTTGCCCTAGGAAGTGAGGGAATTTCATTGTCTGAAATGATTGCTTAGTAATAATGTATGAGCCGCCACTCAGCATAAAATTCTTTAATAGGTTTTCCATTTTAAGCAGGTGAATACTAAAAGTGACTTCATTCCTCCTCCTCCCCCCACCCCAAGTAAATTAGGAGGCACAAGCCTCAGTGCCTACCAGAAAAGAAAACTTATGTTGGAGCTATCTATAGGAAGAGTAAAGTATTCATCTACATTTTCTTGAAACAATGTGAAAAACCATTCAGCATACCATACCTGTCAGCAGCACAGTATCAGTTAAAAGCGTTACAATAAAATCCTGATTAATAAATGTCAGAATTTCTACTGCAGTAAAGTGTTATTAAAATATGAATGAACCAAGCTGATCTCCCTAGAATTATACTGGACAGCTAAAGCAACCTAGTAAAAGAACTTTTAGAGACAGCGGCATCATCGTTTCAACCACACTACTGCCATCCATCTATGATTTATTCATATTAAAAGATGAAACGATTTTTTTCCCTCACATGCCTCTTCATTCTGGAGTTATTAATTCAAGACACTGAAAAATGGAAAACTCGTTCAGTCCGTTTAACTGTTTCCTACTCTATATAATAATCAATGAAGCATTTTTTCCAGAAGTGTTCCCAATGTACACAAAGCATGTACATGCTGGGATGGTAAGGTCCCAGCAATGGGTTGGTTGGGGGACATGGATGGAAAAAGAGGGGGACTGGCGGAAGCCCCCCGGCTAGATATGAATGAACATGGGGTATCTGCATTTCTAGATTTAGAAACACATTGAAATATTGAACAAGAAAGTAAGAATATTACAAGTAATGAGGACGGCCTCAGTGAAATAGATCACCCTGGAGCAAACCACCTCTGATAAATCAACTGGTATGTGGGTGTGCTGCTGACATACCTACAAAGAGCATACCGCTGTACACAAGCAATGCTTCCTGCACCTGTAATATGTATGTATTTCTTATTTATTACAGGATTCATATGGTTTTTACAATAATAAGGAGCTCATCATACACTCATTGACATTGATGACAACACTCCTGTTGATGTCAGTGGATACAGGATCAACATCTACATATGAAATATGCACCTAACTTTCAACATAAGCACCACATCACTACACCATGTCTCTCCTTACTTTGAGATAAGAATTTATTGTCATTTTGGTGAAGCACTGCTTTAATCTGTAAATGAACAATCCATCTCAGGTCACAGAAAATGATGGTACAATGAAGTGCTGGCTGTACTGTTCACTACAAATAAACACATGTATAAATGGGCCCTAACTAGAACTCCTTTGAACTTTTGGAAAATTGAATCTGCATCTGAGCTTTGCAGCCCAGGCTAAACTTTCAGAAATTGCTGTACACTAGACCACACCACACCTTTAAGCAGAGCAGAGAGGCGTTGTCCGGATTTCAGGGGAGAGGGAATAGCTCCTTACAGCCAGAAGGGGTGTGAGGTTCAGAAACTGATGCAAAGTGGGGGAGTGGGTCAGCGTTGCAACGCTGACTCATCCCCGGGACTGGAATGGCTGGGGAGTTCAAAAGGGGCAAGGCCAGGGGGGAGAAACCCTTTTCCCTGGACCAGGAGGAGCAGCACCCACCTTCCCTCCCCTTGAGGTGTCAAAATAACAGGTTTGGTAAGGACCTACTGTGGGCACTGTGCTAGCCACTCCTTTCTAGGGGGGCTGGGAAGGAATTTTTCCCTCACCACTAGATTGGCCTAGGTGGAGTGTTTTTTTTGTTTTTGTTTTGCTTTTCCCACAGTGGGTTCAGGGAGAGCTTTGTTATAGTGAGTAGGGAAGGATGTTAAGTTATGATATCACAGCTCATTATTTAAGTGTGTGGCAGAGGTCCAGTGCAAGTACTCCATAGGGAAGGGATACAGTGACTGGACAAATGGCTTGATTAAAGGACTTCAAAAGGAGGTGTTGGTTAAAGGAGGGGAATGCGGGGGTGGGGGGGGAGGCGGGGGGCAGAGTTGGGCTCCTATGACTGGTACAGCAAGGAGCCAACCTCCCTTTCTTATAGTCTACCTTAACCCTTGTTTGGGGTTGGGGGGTGGGAATGGTAAGGTCCTAGCAATGGGTTGGCTGGGGTCCTAGATGCAAAAAGAGGGGAGGTGGCGGAAGCCCTCTGGCTAGATACTGAATGAACATGGAATTACCTGCATTGTACATTTTTATCTGCCAGGTAGTCCCAGACATCTAATAATAAAGTTGCAGCCTGATTAAAACCATATCTAGTGTTTCCTGCCCTTCTTTCGGTAGAGCCAGACAATGAGGATGCATCCTCTAGCATAACATACATTTCTCACCCACGTATTACCTGGTCTATAATTTTGAAAAAAAAAACCCTGCATAAATTATGTTTTATTTCCATGATCCAGAACTAGTGATCTAACTGGTGACATTCAAACTTTACATCAGATACAAGAATGCACTGTAAAATTGAAGTCAATGGATGTGTACCAATCTAACACATAATTCACTTGCATTGAAATGCTGCATGCATATGAAACCCCTTTTCTCCATGTGCACAAAACCAAATCGAATTGGTGACAATCCAGGTAAAAAGCCCTACATTTCACAAGAGTGGGTGTTTTGAAGTAAAATTAGATATGACTAGCTATACCTATAGCAACCAGAAAAAAAACTTCATGTAATGCACATGTGAGCTATTAAATGTAGGCGCTATTAAATGTTTGCTTCACAATTATTAAAAAAAGCATATACAAAATAAGAATCACAATGATGAAAATTTAATCCCATGCAAGTTTCTCTACAGCAGATGAAAGATCAAGATTGACAATAGGGAAAGCAGGTCTGTGCAGGGAAAATCGTGTTTTAAAATGCACTCTACTACTTTCCCTTGAGATACCAAATGTTCTAAAGGGCACATTGTCACCTAATTCTAATCAATCTTTTAAACTAGAATTGAGTACAAATAACTTTTTCACAGCTCAAGCTTAAAGTTTTTAAATTCTGGGGAACAAAATAGTAGATAGTACCCAAGCTTACAGAAAAGTCTGCAAATGAAAACCATCAGTTTTATTCAGTCAGCAGTCAATGAGATAAATTAAACCAAGTTTGAAAATGAACATGGGGAACAGGATAGAACAGGATTGGTAACAATACAGTCTTTAGTCTTGCGGTCACCAGTTCAAATACAGCTAATGGTGATTAGGGCTCCGTCCTGCATAGATGTATGCATAGTTTGTGCTTAACTTTACATGGCTGTGAGCAGTATGTAAAGTTAAGCACTTGCTTAAGCCTTTGCAGGATCAGGGCCTAAAAATTATTTTAGTCAAAAGGTTGTTTGGTAGTTTATACAATTCAGTCCATTTTTTAGTGGTTTTTTAATCTGGTCACATCCACCAGCACAGCTGGCACTAACTAGAATCCTTTTTGGTTACGGTTTGACTTAATTTGGAACCCTCTATCATTTCAGGGTGTGTTGACACTGCAAAAAACGTGAGTTATTAACTTGGGTTAGCTAACCTGAATTAGCTAATTTGGGTTACAACAGAAATGAAGACATGGCAACTCAGATTTTAATTTGGGTTAGCAACATGCATTCACCTCAGGCTGACATATAGGCTCTCTCTGACACTGCTAATCTGCTATTTTAACTGGATTTGGCTAACTTGGATTAGCTAACCTGAGTAAAGACGACACTTTTTTTTTGTATTGGAGACATATGCTTAGAGATAGTCCTCCCAGAACACGATGGAGACACATTGATGGTTCAGCGTAAGGTAGATGGCACTGTAGCTACCTGTGCTGTAATCTTTTTTTAACAGATTTCATTTTCCAGCACTATCTGTCACCTTTCACAAGTACTAAACTCTCTTTTAAAGAGAGATTAGTGTAACAGAAATTGGGACATTACACTCAAAACACCAGGCTTTTTTAGTTGTTCTGCATAGTCCTAATCACTTGAACATTACATAAAGAAATCATTTTAATGTTAATAAGTGCATTATTTGTGGAGAATAATAGGTAAAATGTTAGGAAATAGACAAAAACCATAGATTAGGCTTTTATTATTATTATTAGGCTTTTAATTTTCTATTATTTAAATGAGAAAAAAAACTAAGTTCAATATGTAAAGTTTGTATGCACTTGAATATTATCAAAATAATTTGCATTGCTAGAGCACCTTCCATCTTACATTCAAAAAACATTTTATTGATACCAGCAATTTAACCCCAGGATGCCCTGTGAAGAAGGTATTCCAATTTTATATGTGAAGAAACTGACACAGAAAGAGATTATGAGGAAGGCTAAGGCAGAGCTAGGTAAAGAACCCTCCTGCCTCCCACTGTTGTGTCTTACCCACAAAGTCTACCTTTCTTCCATTGGTATGAATGAGGAAATAGGCTTTGTTTGACCACATATTAAAACATAAATAATGGCAGCTCTATCCTGATTATTTTATTTATGTTTCTATTGAGTTTAGAGAACAGAGTAGTTCTCCCATAACTCATTTAACATATGTAATTTCCCACAAGTCAAAATTAAAAATGATGCATGCTAGTAGAAACATAATTGCCTTGTGGTTTGGCAGAACATGGACCTATGATTCTGGGGATCAAGAGAAGTGGTTTCAAACCCTGTGGTGGGTCGTATATTTATATTATTCATATATTGTCTAATTTTCAAAAGGTCCTGAGAATTCACCACACACATCGAAGTCAGAGCCAAAAGCACACCACAACTCTGAAAATCAAGCCAATATTTTATCTCATTGTCAAAAGAATCAGTCTATTTCTATTTGGTTGTACCTCATAATTTAAATGGCTCCCACTTGTTTAATGTTGCTGATATTCTAGATATCACTTCTTCATATGGATGATTGACTCTTTGCTTACGTTGGCTTCTCCACTCCACTGCAAGTGAATTGTTTTTATTTCATATAACCTCAGCCACTGAAAAAATAAAATACGGTACTACATTTTTAACATACGTTCAGATTTTTTAATAAACTACTACTAGTCTTGATCAATATTAATATGACTGTTCTATTATTAATTAAAAATGTAAACTTCTGTTCTAATCAGGTTCTTATACAGCCCCAGCACTGTAACAGCTCTGTGTCTTGAAGCAATATGACCAAGCTGAGCAATATGACTAAGCTGTCACATTTGTTCCCTCATCCTCTCCCCAAAAAGAAATTGTGTGGAGTTTGTTTGGAGTTTTATTTCAATAAAATTTTTCTTAAATTATAATTTAATATATTATATGTACCATGTGCTACCTGTTTACATTAGCAAAAGCAAAGTCCAGGAAGTGCACCTTGCACTTTGAGCAAAAGGTGATGAGGTTTGTGATGGTCCTTATTTCCAGTGTGAGTTTGTTCCACAGACTTGGAATATTCCCAGAGAAAGCTCTGTCTCCTGCACAGGCAAAATTTGTCCTTACAATGGACAAATTTTAGGGAGTGGGGAATGTGCCTGAGGAGCACAGTTGTCTTCTGTGGTCCTTGTCATGGAGCTTTATCAATTAGGTAACCTGGACGCAGACAGCTGCCTGCCTTGAAGATAAGAATGAACACCCTGAATTTAACCTGGGAAGGAAAGACAGTGTAAAAAGCAGAGGACAGATACGATGTGTTCATGGTAGCCTGAGTTATTAAGGAACTAGGCTGCCATGTTCTGTAAGGCATACATTTTTAACAGTGAGGGTAATTAACCATTGGAACAATTTACCAACCATCACAGTAGATTCTCCATCACTGACAATTCTGAAATCAAGATTGAATGTTTTTCTAAAAGATCTGCTTTAGGAATTATTTTGGGGACATTCTATGACTGGTGTTACATATGAGGTCAGACTAGATGATCACAATAGTCCATTCTTTGGAATCTATGTATTAGTTTGAGTTTTCTAAGAACGGCTGGTTTCATGACCAGGTAAATAGCATTGCTCTAGTTCAGATGAGAGGTGACAAGAGTGGATATAAACTGAGGTTAGGTCATCGTCTGCCAGGATGGGATGCAGTGTCCTGGTTTGCTGTAGATGACAGAATGCATTACTTGCAGATACACATCGCTGAGGAATGCAGGAGCACTCAAACTGCAGATTGAGCTGACAACTGTGGTTGTGCATCTTCAACCAATGGAAACACATTGAAAAATCTGTGCCACATCTGAAAAATGCTCAAAGTGCTTCCATCTTGCTTATATTCAGTTTTAGCCAGCTGTTTTTCATCCATAAGCTGATCTCATCTAAGCACTATGCCAGGTTAGTGGTGCTGTAATATGCTGTGAAGGATAGGTATAACAATGAGTCATCTGCATATTGTTGGCTCTTGGGTTCACAACATCTCCCCAGTTCTCTCAGTGGCTGGATTTAGATGTTGAAATAAAATTTAAAAGGTCGTAGAGCAGTTTTAAAATTAAGGACAGGGGGAAAGCCAACAAGTGCGGAGGAGCACATGGTTCAGACAGCAACATCCCTTCGGGGAGGATCTATAAATGGAGATTCTCTATGTCCTAGTAAGGAGGAGAGGATGGAAGATGATAAAATACAGGTAGGATCTGATGAGAAACAGTCAAATGAAAAAAAGTCCTACTCAATTACATCATGTAATGGCAGACAGCTAAAAAGTGACAAATTTTCAAAGTGCTTATATACCAATGCTAGAAGTCTAAATAATAAGATGGGTGCACTAGAGTGCCTCATATTAAATAGGATATTGATATAATAGGCATCACAGAAACTTGGTGGAATGAGGATCATCAATGGGACAGTAATATCAGGGTACAAAATATATCAGAAGGACAGAACAGGTCATGCTGGTGGGTGAATGGCACTATATGTGAAAGAAAGTATAGAATCAAATGAAGTAAAAATCTTAAATGAACTATACTGTACCACAGAAACTCTATAGATAGTAATTCCATGCTCTAATAGTAAGAATATAGCAGAAGGGATATATTACTGACTATCTGACGAGGATGGTGATTGTGACTGTGAAATGCTCAGGGAGATAAAAACGGCTATTATAATAAAAAACGCAATAATAATGGAAGATTTCAACCGTCCCCATATTGTACCATCAGGACGGGATGCAGTCACCTCAGGACGGGATGCAGAGATAAAGTTTCTTGACACCTTAAATGACTGCTTCTTGGAGAAGATGAACATAATTTGTTGGGGAAGAGTCAACATGGTTTTTGTAAAGGGAAATCGCCAATCTACTAGAATTCTTTGAGGGGTCAACAAGCATGTGGACAAAGGGGACCCAGTGCATATAGTGTACTTAGATTTCCAGAAAGCCTTTGACAAGGTCCCTCACCAAAGGCTCTTAAGCAAAGTAAGCTGCCATGGAATAAGAGGGAAGGTCCTCTTATGGACTGGTAACTGGTTAAAAGACAGGAAACAAAGGGTAGGAATAAATCATCAGTTTTCAGAATGGAGAGAGGTAAATAGTGGTGTCCCACAGGGGTCTGTACTGGGCCCAGTCCTACTCAACATATTCATAAATGATCTGGGAAAAGGGGTAAACAGTGAGGTGTCAAAATTTGCAGATGGTACAAAAACTACTCAAGATAATTAAGTCCCAGGCAGACTGTGAAGGGCTACAAAAGGATCTCTCAAAACTGGGTGACTGGGCAACAAAATGGCAGATGAAATTCAATGTTGATAAATGCAAAGTAATGCACATTGGAAAGCATAATCCCAACTATACATATAAAATGATGGGATCTAAATTTGCAGATGATTACATGTTCTGTTCATTCCCTCTGGGGCACCTGGCGTTGGACACTGTCGGAAGACAGGATATTGGGTTAGATGGACCTTTGATCTGACCCGGTATGGCCTTTCTTATGAATAGAGCCAGAGAGAGAACTGATCCTTGTAAAACTCAACAGTGTGTGTGGAGGGGATGGGGGTGTCTAATAGTGGAGTTTCCCATATTACTCCTTGGGTATCTGCCTACAGGAAGGACTCAGATCATCTTAGCACATTCCTCTGAAACCCTGCTACTTACCTCCAGTGGGAAGGCAATATCTCATAATGCTCTGTATCAGATGCTGCATGGGTTCAAGAATATGAGAACTGATCTCTGCTCTTTGTCCACCGATATAAGAAATCATCCATTAGTGCCACCAATGATATTTCCATTCCATGTCCTGGTCTGAATTGTGCTGGTTCTAGGATATTTGCTGTAGCAAGATGAGTTTGAAAGTGGCTTTTGTTCAGCTTCTCTGCGAGTTTGCTCAAGAATGGGAGGTTTGTGAGCATTAATTAGCTAGGTCAAATATATCCAGGGTGAATTTCTTAAGTGTTGGTCAGATTATTGCTGGAAGAAAGGAAGGAAGATTCCTTCACAAAATGAGGCACTGTCTATTTCAGTCATGAGTGACCAAAGTTGCTTCTGACTCTCTTTCACCAACCAGCAACAGTATATATAATTGAGACTCACAGGTATTTGATCAAGTCCTCTTTAGATGCCCTATAGGTCTTATGGAGTAAATGGACCAAACTCAAGGAGTGAAGTGTAATTGGATCCACATGTCTTGCGAAATCATCCCAAACATGGGTGATCTCATCAATAAAGTAGAAATGACAGTTCTTGTAGTGCTTAGATTCAAAAAGCCAGATTTTTCATATTAATGTATCATTTGAGAAAGATTAGTGCACTAAAAGTTTTTGACAGCGCATTAACATTAGAAATGTTGGCATTTAAAATAATTATGTAATGACCTGATCCTGCTCTCTCTGAACTCAATGGCATAAAACCTTTTGCTTCAGTAAGGGCAGAATTGAGCCTAAATTGTAATTTACTAGGGTAATGAGCTTCATGCATCCGATGAAGTGAGCTGTAGCTCATGAAAGCTTATGCTCAAATAAATTTGTTAGTCCCTAAGGTGCCACAAGTACTCCTTTTCTTTTTGAGAATACAGACTAACACGGCTGCTACTCTGAAAAAGGTTAAACAGTGTCTTTTGAGATCAGATCTAAGCAGTATGGCTTTGATCTGTAAATCATGGCAGTAAATTGAAAGAGTATCACCTGTACCGGGAAATAATTACAGTTATGTGAGTTTAGTCCAAAAATACTGAGATTTACATTGAGGGATCAAGGGGTTTCAAGTCAGATTGATCCAGGTTTCCAGATACAAGTTAATGCATTTCAAAAGGATTTAGAGTGAATGTTTTACTCCCCGTTTAGAATTTGAAAGAGAAGAGAGCTGGAATAATTGACCCTCCACAGCTGTATTCACCAGGGGGATGTCAGCCCATGAGTGGGGCAGAATGTATGTATGTATCACATGTGAGTTGGCTATTCTGAACACTATTTGCTAGCTGTCAACCTGATAACCTAACACCACTAACATTCTTTCCTTAACTGCTCATCTCCCTCCTATGGACAGATTCTCTTCAACAGTCTTTTAACCCATATTTACCCAGTGAATCTGCTCCCATTCTTTCCAAGGTAGCCTTGGCTGACTGCCTCCCCTTCTCTCCCAGACAAAACTTTTCCAGCCCCACTCTTCAGACAGGGTTAACCTGCTCCTCTCCCTTGGTACAGGGCTAGCCAGCTTCCTCTATTTACACAGAAGAAGTGTTCATTGCCATTGTGAATTGATCCATTTATTTATTGAGTTCACTTTTTAATTTCAAAGAGCACCTACACATAGCAGTTCCAGGCTCCCGTTTGACTAAAGATATTAAATTCTTAGGATAATTAACCAATTCTTTGGATAAAGTAACAGAACTTAGACATGCAGAAGACAGAATGTAATATGAAATGTGTTGATATTAACAATACTTTTTTATTTCTGTAAGTATTTCCTTGAACTCTTTGTAATCTTTTTCATAGTGAAGATCAAATATTATTTTTAAAATGTTTGGTGCTTTGAACAGTGTAATTTAATTAAAAACTGGCTGTACTAGAGAAGTACTGAAGTCAACATTTTCCACCTAAATATATGAGTGCTGAGCCCTCACAATGTGCACTGATTTTAATAGGACATGCAGAATCTCAGTGCCTCTGAAAAACATGTATTTAGGGACCTAAAAATGGATTTATGTGGCCAACTAAAAGTTCTCAATGTGCTTAAAGTTAAGAGCAGACTGGGGTCCAAGTCTGTATACATCTGAGTATTTAAAGATTACTAGTTCTTAAAGCCTAGAGCAGTGGTTCTCAAACTGTGGGTCAGGACCCCAAAGTGGGTCGCAACCCCGTTTTAATGGGGTGGCCAGGGCTGGTGTTAGACTTGCTGGGGCCCGGGGCTGTAGCTGAGGCCCAAGGGCTTCAGCCCTGGGTGGCAGGGCTCAGGTTACAAGGCCCCTGCCTGGGGCTGAACTTCTTGAGCTTCGACTTTGGCCCTCCCACCCGGGGCGGTAGGGCTTGGGCTTTGCCCCCCTCCCTTGCCTGGGGTGGCAGGGCTCAGGCTTTGGTCCCTCCTCGTGGGGTTGTGTAGTAATTTTTGTTGTCAGAAGGGGATTGCGGTGCAATGAAGTTTGAGAACCCCTGGCCTAGAGACTCCACTCTTCTACTGCTCAGGAGTGGGTGCACCAGTACGTAGGCCATTAAAAAGGCACAAAAGGTTATATGTGGTCCGAGAAAAAATGAAGCAGAATTTCTTGAATGGAATAAGGAACACTGTACATACATCACAAGGACTTCTTCATGTGTACCTAATAGACTTCTGCATGAACATATTCTCTCTCAAATCTGACTATTGATCACAGACTTAGTATAAGGAAATGAGTTTTTAGAAGTAGTGGAAGGAAATATGTTTTTTTTTTCAACCAGTTTTTTCATATCAGTTACAAAAAGGAAAATTATTTAAAAAATATATAGCAAGGTCATTCTTGCCTTAGATAAGAATTCCATGAAAAAGCAAATACTATTTGTATTAAAGATCTACACAGTTAAGCTTTAAATTGCTGAGTTTCTAACTGGCAGTTGAGTGAACCCAAGATGTGTACAATTAAAAAAAAAATCCAGTTTCAAATAATGAATCAGATTCTGAATTCACTTACATTTGTGTAAATTGAGAGTAACTCTTCTGACTAACAGAGTTATGCAGGTATGTAGCTGAGATAAAAATTTCACGCAATGACTACAAGATGACATTTTGTAATTTTTTTGTTCTGCCAACATTAGGATAATTCTTGTCCAAGTGTTAATTAAGAGCACAAGTCTTCACACACGTATCTGAAAATACAATACAGAACTTAATCAGAGGTGAAAGTAAGCCGGCCCGGTCTGGTCCGGAGTATCGGCAAGAGCCGGGGTGCCATACCAGACCGGCTTGCCCAGGCAGCGTTTTAAAGGGCCTGGGCAGTAGCGGTGGCCGGAGACCTGAGCCCTTTAAATCGCCGTCCGAGCCCCGCTGCTGGAGCCCTGAGGCAGCGGTGGCAGCCGGAAGCCCCCGGGGGTCCTTCAGCAATTTAAAGGGTCTGGGGCTCCGCTGTGGGTAGCGGCGGCTGGGAGCCCCTGGCCCTTTAAATCACCACCAGAGCCCTCGGCTGCTGCTGCTACCCCAGGGGCTCTGGCAGCAGAGCTTGGGCAGTGCTTTAAAGGGCCCAGAGCTCCAGCCGCTGCTACCACAGCAGAGCCCTGGACCCTTTAAATCGCCGATGGCTCTGGCAGTGGGGCTCCAGCAGTGATTTAAAGGGCCCGGAGTTGTAGCAGTGGCAGCTGGGAGCCCAGGGGTTCCTTTGGCAATTTAAAGGGCCTGGGGCTCCGCTGAGGGTAGCGGCGGCCAGGAGTCCCTGGCTCTTTAAATCACCGCTGGAGCCTTTGGTGGCTGCTGCTACCCCAGTGCTCTGGCAGCAGGGCTCGGGCAGCGATTTAAAGGGCCTGGGGCTCCACAGTGGTAGCGGCAGCCGGAGCCCCGGGCCCTTTAAATGCCACCAAACCCCGGGGCTGGTAGCTCCGGTGGTGATTTAAAGGGCCTGGGGCTCTAAAGGCCCCACCTCTTCCGGTTAAGGCCCCACCCCTTGCTCAGGACGCCGGCATACCCAGTAAGTCCTTTAAATTACTTTCACCCCTGAGCTTAATTCTTATTTGAGGAGACTGGTCCAGAAACTGGGAAGATGCTCAAGAAGGTGTGTTTGGAAGCACAATTATTTCTCTGTGTATTGCAAAGTGCATTCAGATATCTTGTATGCTCAAGAAAATTTAATCAAAATTACCCAATAACTTACTGGTAGGCCTGTAAATGTGTATACACCACCATTGGTTCATCCTGGTCCCAAAATCAGGTAAGATTAGAAGGGAGATAAAGATATTATTGACAGGATAACAGCAGAATGGAGTTCTGCCATTTGGAATAAAGGGCTTACTGCTCAGCTAATTCATGGAACTAGAAATAGCTCTATTCTAGAAGTCTGAGACAGAGACTTGACCTGGGCTCTGATCCTGCTCCCACTAAAGGCAATCACAAAAATCCCATCGAGTTCAATGGTACAAGGTAACCTTTGGAAAAACTAATAGCCAGTCTTCAAAGAAAATAAGAGAACCATGACCTTCAATGGTAACACTATGGATTAAAGTAAAGCACAAGAATATGCCCCCATCTACAAGGGCTTACTACACCTATCTTTGATAGTTGCCTCTTGTACTTCATTGGTGCTTGTTGTAATTTGATAGGTTTTCGGATGCTGAATCAGGACATATTCTCTTTGGTTTTGTTTGCTCAGTTTGTTTCCTCTGATTTATTGAAAGTTAAAGTTTTATTTTTAAACATGACCAAGTAATTATAAAGTCTTGCTGTTTGTCCTGTAAATACTGTAACACATACAAAATAAAATGTTTAGTTTATCGTAATCCCAAATTTTTGCCTCTCTAATTGAAGCCTACTTTTTGTACAATAGTAATATTGGGAGTGGGGCAGAAAATCACTTTAATTGTTGTAACTTACATTTTTGCTCTTAAGAGATCCTAAACAAACTCAGGGATTGTTCTTGAACAAGGAATTGATGGTATAAACTACATAATATCTGGTCATTTGACTTCTGCCATTTAAAAGACAAAGACTACGTATAAATCAATAGACGTTACATATGGTGGATGTGACTGTTATAAGTATACCCTTGTATTTGTGTTGATATTTGCATAACTGATTCTACCTTTTTTACTGGCTTCTAAATTTCTAACACTATATTTTCATGTATTTTAAGAGGATTCTGAAATTGTATTTCTGTATCTGAAGAGAGGATTCTGATTCAGTTGCTAACCCACAAACTACTAACCATATAAAGAAATGGCCTCTGATTACATATGTCCATACATCCATCCAAATATATTTACACAAACATGTGTGTGTACAATTGTACACTTAATTTGCATGTGCAATTATGGCAACAGCATGTAGAAATTTGGTATTTGTACATACTAATGACCAATTAGAAATCTGTCTAATTGTATGACCATATTATGTGAGCAACTGTGAGCACATTTTTATTTGTGGTCCTACATTTCTGATCTTTTGAAAATAAGAAATAGCTCATCCTAGTTCCCCCACTGTATTTTGAACTCCGCCCATCTTTCCAAAGAGGCCAGTCTGGGGATCAGTGGCCACCAGGAAGCCCATGGGAACACAATTCCTGCATAAATCATGCTGCCATGAGGATTAGGGCACTAATCCCTCACCATCCAAATTAATGGGAGTTTTGCTATTGACTTTAATGGTTGTGGGATAAGACCCTTGGGTGATAGGGAGGCAGTGACATTTTAATATGAATATTAGGGCCGTCAAGCGATTAAAAAAAAACAATCATGATTAATCACACTGTTAAACAATAATAGAATACCATTTATTTAAATATTTTTGGATGTTTTCTACATTTCCAAACATATTGATTTAAATTACAACACAGAATACAAAGTGTCCAGTGCTCACTTTATGTTTATTTTTTATTACAAGTATTGCACTGTAAAAAAACCAACAGAAATGGTATTTTTTAATTCACCTAATGAAAGTACTATAGTGCAATCTCTTTATCATGAAAGTTCAACTTATAAATGTAGAATTATGTACAAAAAAAAACTGTATTCAAAAATAAAACAAGGTGAAATTGTAGAGCCTGCAAGTCTACTCAGTCCTGCTTCTTGTTAAGCCAATCGCTCAAACAAGTTTGTTTACAATTGCAGGAGATAATACTGATGGTTCTTGTTTACAATGTCACCTGACAGTGAGAACAGGGGTTCTCATGGCACTGTTGTAGCCGGAGTCGCAAGATATTTATGTGCCAGATGTCATATGTCCCTTCATGCTTCAACCACCATTCCAGGAGACATGCATCCATGCTGATGACAGGTGCTGCTCAATAAGAATCCAAAGCAGTGCAGACTGACGCATGTTCATTTTCATTATCTGAGTCAGACGCCACCAGCACAAGGTTGATTTTTTTTTGGTGGTTCAGGTTCTGTAGTTTCCGCATTGGAGTATTGCTCTTTTAAGACTTCTGAAAGCATGTTCTACACCTCATCCCTCTCAGATTTTGGAAGGCACTTCAGATTCTTAAACCTTGGGTCAAGTGCTATCTTTAGAAATCTCACATTGGTACCTTCTTTGTGTTTTGTCAAATCTGCAGTGAAAGTGTTCTTAAAATGAATCATGTGCTGGGTCATGATCCAAGACTGCTATAACATGAAATATATGGCAGAATGTGGATAAAACACAGAAGGGGAAATACAATTCTCCCCCAAGGAGTTCAGTCACAGATTTAATTAACACATTATTTTTTTAATGAGCATCATCAGCATGGAAGCATGTCCTCTGGAATGATGGCCAAAGCATGAAGGGGCATACAAATGTTTAGCATACCTGGCATGTAAATACCTTGCAATGCTGGCTACAAAAGTGGCATGCAAATGCCTGTTCTCACTTTCTGGTGACATTGTAAATAAGAAGAGGGCAGCATTATCTCCTGTAAATGCAGACAAACTTATTTGTCTTAGCGATTGGCTGAACAAGAATTAGGACTGAGTGGACTTGTAGGCTCTGAAGTTTTACATTGTTTTGTTTTTTGAATGCAGTTATATAACAAAAAAAATCTACATTTGTAAGTTGCACTTTCACAACAAAGAGATTGCACTACAGTACTTATATGAGGTGAGCTGAAAAATACTATTTCTTTTATCATTTTTACAGTGCAAATATTTGTAATAAAAATAATATACACTTTGATTTCAATTACAGCACAGAATACAATATATATCAAAATGTAGAAGAACATCCAAAATATTTAATAAATTGGTATTCTATTGTTTAACAGTGAAATTAAAACTGCAATTAATTGCGATTAATTTTTTTAATCGCGATTAATTTTTTCAAGTTAATTGTGTGAGTTAACTGAGATGAATCAACAGGCCTAATAAATATTAAAAGTTCTGCAAAAATGATAACATTTACTATACTTATCAAAATACTATACCCTTACAATATCATTATAAATGAACTGTTTCCTTCCCACAATATTAATTATTATTAATAGTAAATTGATATGGAATCGCACCATGCCTCCAGTCAGGCTAGGAGTCCCATTGCGTTGAATGCTGTAAAGACACTAATGAAAAAGACAGTCCTGCTCTGGACAATCTCTGGTTAAAAGCCTCATGACTGGTACAGCAGCTACAGGCCTGATTCTCTCTCCACAACAGTTTCACATCAGTGTCGCTTTATTGATTTCAATGAATTTACCTCTTCTTTACACCACTATAAGTGAGAGGAGATTTAGGCCTTACATTTTCCTCTATGTGAGCCTAGCAACTAGAGTTGTTTGTGGTGTTCTAGTCAAAGCCTGTGAGAATTCTAATCTGCCTGACACGTCTGTAAATTATTAACATCCCTTACACTCATCACGTAAATTACAAGGATTTTTATGAAAAAAATAAATGTCCATGCTAAGAAAAAAAAAGTAACCCCATCATAAAATAAAGAGCTGAACCTTAGAGATGACCTTCCATGGTCCATTCCCTGCTCACAAAAACTAGAATTCTATGGAAATGAAAATTTGCTAGCAAAAAGCATCTTGATCTGCCATACAGACAATCTGAAATGCAATATATTCTATCTAGATATGTCCTTTGCTTTAGATGCAGATGTAGCTTTGCTACATCTTTATATACTCACTGTTCTGCTAGACTTTGGCAATACATGCTCTACAAAAATACTTTTTTTATTGCTTTGAAACCCGTGTGTTCTTTCTCCTAAGCATTTTCTAAAGTAGACTTGTTCTAAAGTGAAGCAGCAGCCTTAGTCCCAGAAGCTTTACATATCTCTCTGGTTCAGTAAGCTGATGCTTAACCCATCAAAGATACAACACTGGCAAATGTATTATGCTCAGCTAAAAATAAAAGCTGCCTTTGAGGTTTTTCTTCTACTCGCTCATGTAGAGGGGTTGGGGTGGAGACAGGAAGATACTTTCCCGCAAGTTGCATATATCTACAATTCAAAGAGGCACTTAGTTCTTTTTGCTACATTTCTATTTTTTAGCATAGAAATTAAGAAAAGAACAAAAGAAAAGGATCATTTAAAAATTCCTAATTATCAGATATTTTATACATATTATGTTAGTCTACAGTAGGTAATAGATTCACCAGACGGAAGCATCAAAAAAGAAATATTTAATTTCTTTTGATTTTTAAAAATGCACTCCATCCAGTTCTCTGGGTAAATTCACACTTAAAGCATAGCAACTATTTAGGATCAAACTAATTATTCCCAATAACTTTATCTCCCATAACCCTCCTGCCCCCACAAAAATTATTTCACCCCATCCACTAGCTCAGCCTTCTTCCCCTATATCTCAGGAAAAACATGAAAGAACACATGAGATTCACAATGTGATCTATAACAAAAAACTAGGGCTTTGGTGAACCAAAGAAGGAAATGCATTACACAGCCAAGAAGAACTGTGAGAACACACTGAGAACACACAGCTCCCAACCTTATCCAGTATTATCACACTTAAACTAGGGATTAATTTGCCCCAGATGATGGCAATCGTCACAGTCTCTCACAGGGATATAGATGGGATCTGAAGAAATCAGGATGCAACTCATCTAAAACATTTTAAAATAATTTTGCTCTAATGAAGTCAAACTTTTCTTTGTCACCACAAAATATCATCTCATGTGCCTGGTTTTGATTACATTCTATTATTCATCAGAACTTCCCACAAATAAATACATATTTTTCTGGGCTATGGAGATCCTCGAAAATTTCCCACCTCTGTTCCATTTTTAATCTGATTTAAGATGTACCTGAAGATTCCAAGCATCTGTTTTATGGCTGGAGATTGCACTTCTGGCAGAATATGCTCTCAAAAGTATTTCAAACCTTCGTTATGAAGGGGGTGGTGTGCATTGAGAGTTCAGAACACTTGGTTTGGAAGGTCATTGCTAGAATTATATTCCATTTTCTTCACCTCAATCCACTGATTCGAACATGCAAAGCCATTGTGACACATCTAGGTCTCCCCTTAATAGTTTTTATTTTGAAACATCACATCATGATCCACCCTACTACCTGCTATATTTTTTCATGGTAGGAAAAGTTGATACAGTACATGGGCAACAAATAGATATTATCTCAAATAATAAGTATGGATATGGAAAATGAAACAATAATTAAAAAAGGGTTAAAGGAGGAGTGGACACCAATGTCTACCCAAATTAGTAAAATGTATGCAGATCATGAAAAAATGCCTAAAATAAGACAGAGAGAACAGGCAGGATACTTCCCAGCAATGGTTAAACTTCATTTTACAGTAAGCAAAAGCCTAGTTTAGTCACTGATAACCAGAAACACTGTTTTAAACATGTGTTTAAATTCATGTGCATATGAGGTCTGGAAACATGAGTTTTGACTCCCTTCTTCAGGGACCAATGATAAAGAATGCATTCCCAAATAACAGACATGCCAGGCTGGGTTGTTTTGGGCAGCTGGAAATGGCACAAGAACTTGTAACCTGGTCTCAAGTCTGTTCTTTAACATGATTGGAACAGATAAGAGACATGTTTGTGTTACAGCAAATTCAGCAATGCACCAGTGTTTTGTGAAATTCACAGTCTATCAATAGAGTATATTATCAAAATAAACCCCCGCAAAGATTGAGGAGGAAAGGAAAAATAAAGATTATTCATCCCTGGTGAAAGCCACGGATATTTGCATTTAATTGAAAACCTAACAAATTATCTGAATCTGTAAATGGAAGCCAAAAGACACTTTTATAGTGCTCGTATGAAATATTCATCAGAATTTCGAGAACAGGCTGTGGCTTGATCAGAGAAAAGTTAATAGGTGGAATTTAGTGTCCCTTGGTAAGATGCAGTAAAATGAACACACAAGCTGAAGGAAGAGAGATATTACACATGGAAAATGGAGAGCAGAGCTTTTCAACAGAATTTATTGCCATACATGGGAACCTTAAGCATATAGGTGCTCTAAGTAAAGACTGCTCTTGGAAGCTCAGCCACATGGGATGTTGCTGATACTTACTGTTACTAATGGAATAAGCCTCTGAACTGCACCTGCACACAATCACACTCGCAAGAAACATGCGTTTTACTTTGTGAATGGGATTAACAAGAGCCAAACATGCAGCAGTCATACTTGTATTTCTTTTGGGTATTGGGCCCAGTTCGGCTTAATTTTATTGTGTACGCTGTCCCTGCTGCTAAATGCTTCATGAATTAATCAGTCGACAAAATATGAAACTGAAATTTGTTGTTAGACCCATATGATAGCTGGCATTTGCTTTCTTCGATTTTAAGGTTTAGGACAATTTTAAAAGTACTACAGCGTCTAGACTTCCATCACTTGCAATGTCAGGTTTTATTTTTAGGTACATATGTAAAATAAGACCTACAGGGGAATGATAGTGTGCCTGTACTTGTAATTTAAGTATTATTAACAAACATTTAGATTACTTCATGTGGCTTATGGCTGCCCTTTAGCCTGTTTATAGATAGTGAAGTTCAAATGTATACTTTCACTTTCAGCTTGCCTTTTGTAGCCTGAGGTAGGAAATAATAAAACCGATTAAACATTTTATTAGCCTGCTAACATAATATACAGTAAATCTCAGAGATCTATAGACACTTTCATCCCAAAGGGCTCTACAATGCTTGCCACCTCTAGGGTGGAATACAACAATTGTTGGCACTGCTCAGCAACACTGCTCTACAGTTTGGGATGGGAAGCAAAGAACAATTATAAAATCAGATCTGCCACAGAGTTCTCTCACCATTTAAGAAATCAACATATTATAGGCATTCACAAAAACAGTTTTGTGTTCAATCTAGAAAAAGTGAAAGATCTTTTCTCAATCTGTATTGCACTGTATTTCTCTGATTCTCAAGTTAGTCTTTAATGCTCCGATTCAGCAATTAGACTACTTAAATGTTCAAGTTATGCAAAGTGCTATGCTTAAGTGCTATGCTGAATTGGTGCCACAGTCATTTTTAAAATGTAGACTTCCCCAGCACATTAAATCAAATTTTAAAAACAAGTTTATCACCTATCCCCCTTACAAAAAAGGAGTATTTATCAAAAGCTACCAAAAGATTTTTCTGCTTAAAAAAGATTTAATTCTAAGCGTGTGGAGACTGAAAGCTTTCTCAGACTGCAATGGTTGCATTAAGGAATCTAAAGAATATATGCTAAAACAGAACCTAGAACTCCCCCACTGCAACTTGTTCTGTCATCTGCCACCACTGAGAACAGCCTAGCTCCATCCTCTTTGGAACCCCCTTTCGGGTAGTTGAAGTCTGCTATTAAATCCCCATTCACTCACTCTTCTCTTCTGCAGACTAAATAACCGCAGTTCCCTCAACTTCTCCTTGTAAGTCACGTGCCCCAGCCCCATAATCGTTTTCGTTGCCCTCCTCTGGAGTCTCTCCAATTTGTCGACATCCCTTCTGTAGTGGGGGGGACCAAAACTGGACACAATACTCCAGGTGTGACCTCACCAGTGCCAAATAGAGGGGAATAATCACTTCCCTCGATCTGCTGGCAATGCTCCTACTAATAGAGTCCTATATGCCGTAGGCCTTCTAGGCAACAAGGGCGCACTGCTGACTCATATCCAGCTTCTTGTCCACTGTAATCCCCAGGTCCTTTTCTGCAAACTACTGCTTAGCCAGTCAGTCCCCAGCCTGTAGCAGTGTATGGGATTCTTCCTTCCTAAGTGCAGGACTCTGCACTTGTCCTTGTTGAACCTCATCAGATTTCTTTTGGCCCAATCCTCCAATTTGTCTAGGTCACTCTGGACCCTATCTCTATCCTCCAGCGTATCTACCTCTCGTCACAGCTTAGTGTCATCTGCGAACTTGCTGAGGGTGCAATTCACCCCATCATCCAGATCATTGATAAAAATGTTGAACAAAACCAGCCCCAGGACTGACCCCTGGGGCACTCCGCTTGAGACTGTTATCAAAAGCTTTGCTAAAGTCAAGATATATCACATCCATGCTTTCCCCATATCCACAGAGCCAGTTATTTCATGATAGAAGATTGGTCAGGCATGACTTGCCCTTGGTGAATCCATGGTGACTTTCCTGATCACCTTCCTCTCCTCCAAGAGCTTCAAAATGGATTCTTTGAGGACTTGCTCCATGATTTTGCCGGTGACTGAAGTGAGTCTTTAGTTTCTCGGGTTCTCTTTCTTCCCTTTTAAAAATCTGGGCACTATATTTGCCTTTTTCCAATCGTCCGGGACCGCCCCTGATCACCACAAAGTGCCTAGGCTCCTCTATATTCTGGGAGCGTCCCAAGCTTCAGCGACTTCCCATTGAAATCCTGGCTGAGCCATCACTTCTAACACCAACAGACCCCAGTTGTGGGCGGGTGGGATTGAACCTGGGACCTTAGGAGCTTAGTGCATGAACCTCTACCGCATGAGCTAAAAGCCAACTGGTTGTTAGCTAAGGGTATAGAGCAGACTCATATAACTCTAAATGGTCTCAGCGCCACTAGATGGGACAGAACGCCACATCCAGGAGGTGTGTAGGTTACAAATATTCACGATTAATTAAAATCCATTTATAGTGACTTTAAGGATTAAAAATCTGCCCTAATCATTTCAAATTCACTCAGAGACTGTTACCATCAATGCTTTATGGAAGAGGGTGGCTAACCTTCTGGATGTGGATGATAAGCAACAATAAGACACTGCTTTTCCTACCCAGTCAAATTCTAATTTAGCAGCCTCATTTGAGGTCAAGTGTGTCTCCTGCAAAAGCTCTTAACATCCTTTTGAGCTTTCTTTCAAAGATTTTTAGAAGAACTGAACACTAAATGTCTTGAAGATGAAATAAGACAGCAAAATTACTTATGAAAATATGGCATAAGTTTGGATCAAGGCAGATTCACATTTTATGTGTTGCAATGTATTTTTCCAAGTTAGCATTGCCTGATAAACAAGGTATATCCTACAGGACTGAAAATAAGGAAAACTAGATAACCTCTATTATTGTAGCAAAGTGGCCAAAGCAGGGGACCTTCCATTTTGTTGCTCAAAAGAAAGTAACTCAGTCCAAATAAACTATTTTCTTTTGAAGTCAAGGATGGGTATATTTCTGAATTAGCATTGTCTAGGGCTTTCTCTCACTAGACAGATGATGATGATCAAACTTCTGACCATTTTACAGATATAATATCACGGTAATTGCCATTGATTAAAAATTATACTTTTCACTTCTGCCATACAAGTCATCAAGGATCTCCAAAAGAAAGTGAATGCATGCAGACATTTAAAGATTGTTGATGGTATTCAGCTAGCCCTAATCACTTTACTTCTTTCTCTTTCCTTTCCCTAATATTATAAAGGGTGAAAATTATTTCCCTTTCACGTCTAAGCATTTGTAATTTCATGCAGAGTCTGATTAATAAAATGACATTTTTAGCTAAGTTGCAAGGGGGCTCTGTGTTATGGAACAGGCTGAATGGAGGTACCACCTTACTAAATTGAGCCAAATCTCTGAAGGCTTGTACTCCTGCTAATTCAAGCTCTCATTGACACAGTCATGGTGCTCTACAAATGTAAAATAGGATCATCATGTCATAGTCAAAACAGCCAGTAAGAGTCACCTTTTGATTTAGTTGCGGATTGGTCTTGCTTTGAGCATTGGGTTGGATTAGATGACCTCCTGAAGTCCCTTCCAACCCTGATGTTCTATGACCTTGTAGTTATAGGGCCTGGAAAAACTCACATTAATTTAAGCGGGCTGTAGATCAGGCTCCTAACCACCTTCTAGAACACATGGGATATGATGGATAGATGAACTTCAAATCTCAGCAATTTAGGAAAGTGGTATTAGCCATGTTATAGAGAGTTTAACTAAGGCACAGAAAGGTTAAGTGGTTACCTGAGGCCATAAAACAAGTTCCCAATTAAACTTGAAATAAAACTTAGAAGTGACTCTCAGTCCCAAGCTTTGACAATGAGACAGTTCTCACTTCTTTTGTGAAACAAGAAGTAAGAAATGAAGGGCCAGCACTTTTCCAATCACATGGAGCTGAACACACGAATATGTGATTTCCTTAGCCCATCTTATTATTATAATATATATTATGGTAGTGCTCAGGGTTCCCATCACCCAAAAGAGATGTTTGGCGCAGCTGGGACATCCCAAATTGCACATGTGAAGACAAGACCGAATTCTAATTTTTTTTCAACTATTTTACTGTACATGTTTTTTGCTCTCAGCATGTGCCATTAAACTGTATACCGTTTGTCAAATTGGCTTCCGGCAGCTCCAGAAATAGTTTTGTAGCTTTTACTCCATTCATCTATAAAAGCTCTGTGCTAATGGGCATGTATTAACAGTTCTGCTTGGTCAGCAGACAGAAAATAAATTGGAAGTTAAGCAAGTGCAGTGAAACAATGATAAGCCCTAAACCATTTTAATACTGTGACACACTTAAAAAATTAACAAAGGCATTTCTGATGTACTATTTACAGCAGGGGTTCTCAAACTGGGGGTTGGGACCCCTCAGGGGGACACAAGGTTATTACATGGGGGGTCAGGAGTTGTCAGCATCCACCCAAAACCCCGCTTTGCCTCCAGCATTTATAATGATGTTAAATATATAAAAAGCTGTTTTTAATTTATAAGGGGGGGGTCGCACTCAGAGGCTTGCTATGTGAAAGGGGTCACCAGTACAAAAGCTTGAGAACCACTGATTTACAGTGACTCTGTCCTAGAATGGACATACTCTCAATTTCACTATGTAGGGAGAATAGTGAAAGTATCTGTCGTAAAATCTGTCAGTAGCCGAAATCATCTTCCACACATTACATATATAAATCAAAAACATGGGAAGTTTTCATTTTTTAGGAGCTGGTTTCTTTATTATGAAATACAAGTAAAGTGTTACTCGGTGGATACTGAGCACAGATATTGTATTGTGAAATGAAAACTTGTGACCCCTCAACCTTCTTATTTAGGGGCTTGATGCCAGAACAACTCAATGAAATTCTATAGTCTCTGTTATGCAGGAGATGAGACTAGGCGATCATAATGGTGCTTTCTGGCCTTAAACTGTGAATCTATGAAAAAAAAACTTCAGCAATTCCAATATAAATGTTTTAAAGGGTACTCATTCACTTTGTGGTTAACCTTCTGTCTGTGCTCCTCTCTTGCCTTGTCTTACTGTTCAAATTTTTGCCTAGCACCTTTTTCTTTCTGCTGCTGTTTGTTTACTTGCTGTTTCTTGATGCCACACTATTCTTCTCTGTACTGCAGCATATCTTTGCTTTCTCCCAGTCTCTGGAGCCCAGTCCCATTATTACTACTCTTTTTGCTGCAGACCCACAACATGACCAGTGTGTTCTTAAAACCCACTTTAACGTAAAGGAGATGAAACAGTTTTAAAATAATTAAGTAATATGAAGTACTCAGACCTTCAAAACTAGCTCATCTTGAAAACTGATCCAATTAATCAAGGAACTGATCACTACTTTAAGATACGCAATGAGTGACTTCCAACTGAGACAAACCTTCCTTTTAGTTTTCCTGGTAGAATTGTAAGAATCAATAAAATTAATTAATAAATAAGAATATAATTTAAAATCATTCTTCAGAAAAAAATCAGAAATTCCTGCCCCTTTTTCAAATATCTCCATAGCTAAAAATGGTGCTGCCTCCATTTTGTAATTCTCTCCAGGAAGTCCAGGGTGATGACAGTTGTTCTTGACAATTAGCTCAACATTTTTCTGTTTCAAACTATGTCAAACTGTCAACGTGGGAACTTCCTCTTTCATTGTCATTGTTATAGAAGATGGTTCAAACATTTTTTAGGCATTTAATATTAATAATTAATTAACTGTAATGACTAGAAAGTATTTTATTTCACATAGCAGTTTTCTTTTAAAGATACTGAAACTTCTCAAAGCACTGATCTAGAGAAATCAATTAGGTCTATTGAAAGAGGAATACAGTGACACTAAAAACCCCAAATAAAAACCCAACAAAAAAACCTCCATCCAAGCACACATTGTTAAAACCCTGAAATTAGAATTCTAAATTTGCACTGAAGTGGTAGTGTTTCCTGACATATTCCAGTTAGCACAATCCTGGGCACCATTTTATAATCTGGGTATCCTACAATATTATATTACTTACCTTTCCATTTTATACAGCTAACTCTGCATCCTCACAGCTTTTTACGAAACCACTTAATGTTTAGGTTCCAGTTCCACATAGCTTCGTAAACATCTATGTGGCATGATCGGCCTGTGTAATTATCAATTTTGTAAGACTATATCTATGCTTAGTAGTCACAGCTACTGTTAAATAAGTGTAATTTTGTTTACTTCTATGTAAATGTAGTAAGGAGGTAGTAGTGGGGCAGCCAAATAATACTGGGTCCCTTGTTTTCTTATTTGATCATACTATATTTTATTATACCGAACACCGGTCATCACCCATGTTCATTAAGGGTGCATAACAGTATCCATTATCACACTGTCATTCCAACTTTCCAAAATATTTACCTTGACTGAAATTTTCTAAATCTGGGTCTTTGTCTAAAAGTGATTTTGGAATGTGTGCGTGGCTGAAGGGAGGGGGAAAGCAGGAATGTAAATTTGATCAAAATTGCTTCAGCAGTTTTGAGTTCAGTAAGCTTTCCTATTTTTTTTTAAATGTTATTTAGGGCCTGATCCTGATACCTTCAAACATTTCAGACACCAGGGAAAACACAGACAGAGAGACAAATGAAAGAGAGAAGAACCACTTAGCAGTATCCAAAACTAACGATTTATGTATTTTTATAAGCCAGTAGCACACGTTAGTTTCACAACAAATTCCGTTTGGTAAAACCTCATAGTCACAGTATCTGGTTGTCCTTCATACAGTCTACTGTAAACGCTAAGTCTTGCTAACCTGAAGTCTCATTATATAGATGGCTGTGGGTAGCATAATACTAAAAAGCAGAAGGAAAATTCACAAAACATTATTATACAATAAGGAAAGAAGACAGTTTGCTCAGAGAAACTAAGCCTCTATTCAAAAATATAACCTTGTGTAATTTCCCCTTTCTTTTTGACACCAAAATGTCATTAAATGTTTTCAGGTCCCTTTGGATAGCTATATTTCCGGGCAGTTTTGTCAACCAAAAGGTTCTTGCCAGGGTTCTTGTCAATGGTCAAGGTGGCAAGATCAGGGTGACCCACACCATGCTGTCTGGTAAGAACCTACATAATATGATACAGCAGAGAATTCAATTACTTCTGAACATCACAACAGGAGGGAATCAACAGAGCTGCAAATGGCTTGGATATTTTCATTCATGTACATATACCTCTGAGTGAGGGAAAGTTCTGTCTCTAGAAGGCAGTACCTCACAGAGAGAGTTACATTGATATAATGCTGATTTATACTCCTATATCAGTCCTAGAATGTTTATCTTCCAGATATTTTTTTCACATTATGACAGGTTCTGTATGTGGATATTATATATTGGGATTGGAAAAGGTTCAGAAAAGGGCAACAAAAATTATTAGGATTATGGAACGGCTGCCATGTGAGAACAGATTAATAAGACTGGGTCAGCTTGGAAAAGAGACGACTAAAGGGGGATATGATAGAGGTCTATAAAATCATGACTGGTGTGAAGAAAGTAAATAAGGAAGTGTTATTTACTCCTTCTCATAACACAAGAACTAGGGGTGACCAAATGAAATTAATAGGCAGCAGGTTTAAAACATACAAAAGGAAGTATTTTTCACACAACACACAGTCAACCTGTGGAACTCTTTGCCAGAGGATGTTGTGAAGGTCAAGACTATAACAGTATTTAAAAAAAAAACCTAGATAAATTCATGGAGGATAGATCCAACAATGGCTATTAGCCAGGATGGGCAGGGATGGTGTGCCTAGCCTCTGTCTGCCAGAAGCTGGGAATGGGCAACGGGATGGATCACTTGATAATTACCTGTTCTGTTCATTCCCTTGGGGGCACCTGGCATTAGTGACTGTCAGAAGACAGGATAGGATACCGTACTAGATGGACCTTTGGTCTGACCCAGTATGGCCATTCTTATGTTCTTACTGTGATTCTTATGAACAGACCTGAGCGCTGTATGTAGTATGATTGCCCATAATTTCCTCAATTTCTTCCAGCCCATTCTACCTCACAGTTGACAAAATGTTATCTTATCATCTTATGAATTTAAAATTGTTGTAGCCAGGCAGTACAAAATGCAGGCCACCATTTTTTACTCAAGGAGTGAATCCCCATGTCTTTTTTAAATGTTTAAAAATGTTTTGTGTTGAAAAAGTATGTGAGCTTTGGAAATGTCAAATATGCTTTAGAATGCAAATCAAGACTTGTAAAGCTATGAACACCTTCAGAAGATTCACACCTTAGGTGGAATTAATCCAAAATGTCAGTCACAGCAAAATAATTTTGTTACCATTCTAAAAGGTTTTTTAAAATAATTTTAAAATAAAGCCATTGAAAGCTTTTAAACTGGCCAGGATAGAGTGAACTGGATAGTTTTCACATACAGTGAATCCAAGCAGGTGTGGCAGAATTCCATGTCTAACATAAATTTCATGCCATTGTCTGCATTTGAAATGCTACAGCAACAAGCTGCAGCCATGCCACTGTAGCGCTTCAGTGTACACACTACATATACTGATGAGAGAGGTTCTCCCATTGGTGTAGGTAATCCATACAGCCCTGCGTGGATAAAAGTTTATATCTGTGGATGATATCTGATATCCGCAGGTATAAATCGGTATCCGTGGAACCGCAGGGTTGTCCCAGGATCTGCAGTGGCGAGAGAAACAGACCACGTCCCTGGTTGCACTCTTGTGTTCAAGTGGCACTCATGCCCCCAGACAAGAGACAAAGAGAGCTGTGTGGAAGTGATGGGGGCAGGGCTACAGGTGGGGCAGCCGTGCCGGAGGAGCTGCCGGCACAGGGCACTGGCTCCTGGGAGAGGCGGCCCCTCACTCTGCTCCTTTCAACGCTGTGGTTCCCGGGAGAGCCCTGTGGTTCTAACTCAATGGAAAAATTCTTTCACCAACCTAGTGCTGTCTACACTGGGGGGTTAGATCACGTTAACTACGTCGCTTGGGGATGTGGATTTTTCACACCTCTGAGCAATGTAGTTGGACTGACCTAATTTTTAATGTAGACCAGGCTGCAGGGACTAAGCCACAGGAGTTCATAGTTCTGCATGCTATAAAAATGACAGCTAGTCAATCAGCAAAAATGTTATGATACTGAAAATGGACATTTTACTGTACATATAACTCAAACAATTATTGTTCTGGCCCTAGAAGTAAAAGAATATTCCACTGTAACCATCTAACACTATAGCTTGCTATATAGTGTTACAGGCCATTAGCTAATAATCATTTTATAAACAGCGGATGCTTTTCCTTTTATTATAGTAATTGGTAAGATTATATAAGAAACAGATTGTGTGACACAGTGTGGCAGGATTATAAAATGATGTAGTCCCTTTAGGTTTGAAGCCACACAAGATGACTATCATGCATACTAGTGACAAGCAGTTATTTGTCCATGGTTTCAAGCTGTACCAAATCACAACCGTATACTGTGAAAATGAATTAACTCTTGGATTTCTATATCCATTGTTAAATTAGCTGTTTAAACTTTTAACTTGTGTAATTTAGGAAACTGTGGCTTCCAAATGCAATGCACAGTTGCTTCTAACCAACTGCTGTAAACTTATTTACTCAGTGTATTTTCTTATTATACTATTGCCCAGCTTTGGTTAACTACAGAACATTTCTCACTATGAATATGATGAAAATGGGGATTTCCAAAAGGCCAAACTGTAAAGAGACAGAGGAAGGAATAAAAGAAACTCAGCTGGAATATGAAGGCTTTCTAGTGGACAGTTACTTCTGGTCATTCACTTAAAATGACTTGCTGTAAGTGACAGCTTTTCTTAAAGCCTTCCAGATCTAGTATGATGTACCAGCCTGCATATGACTTTTTCCAGTACATGCTTATTGAAATATTAAATCATAAAAACCTATTTTCAAATAACATGAGTCTAATTTAAACCCATAACATGGTTGTCACATTCCTATACACTATGGACACAAGGAACTTCAAAGTAGAATGAAATGCGGAACTCCTCCCTGCTCCATAAACACTGACCCCTAAAGCCATAAGCTTTTAGCTATAAGTATGACTGGGCCTGTGTCACACATATACACAGTTCTGTTCCCACGGAGCAGATTGCAGTAGTACAAACACACCTGCTAATACAAGACATTATATAAGATAGCTCTCTTATTGGGAACACTCTGGTATTTGTGTTTAAGAATAAATGACTCAAGAACACAGCATATTTCAAGGGTCCTTACTGACTCAGCCCAGGTTGCTTTACAGGGTTTGCATGGCTTGCAAAGTTTTCAAACTTTCCAATTAATTATTGCAAACTTTTCAAACTTTCCAATTAATTATTTCCCCTCATATTCAGGTAAAACTCATGTAATTCCCTACCACACTGCCATTCATGGGACTGTGCTGCTGGGAAAGGGAATTGCTAATGTACCAACACAATATTGGTTACAGTACCAACCAGCTCCATTTCAGGGGTTGGGCAGGAAGAGAGCAACAGGAGCTATGTAACCTAAAGATTGTCAAAGACTGTGAAAAGGAGAATAGATCAAAATACCATCACTATGGTAAGGCAGGAGGACCACTACAGCACAGGTTATGACAAGGCAAGTTCCTGAGCCACCATATCTGAATTTCAAACTCCAAAAAGTATGGAATTGTTTCTGGGATTCTGCTTTGGCCTATTATGGATACAGCTGGGTAACCTGCATTCACCCTTATGTGCATGGTTTGGGTAAAAATACTTGTAAATTAATACACTGATTTACATGAAAGTCCAAAATTACTGTAGAAAGGAATCGAGTGAGGCCCAAAGACCTTTGTCCTTACAAAAACAGTATGGCAAGGGGGGAGTGGCCATGAGAGCATGTAGTTCACTAATCCTTCTAGCAGATGTGACTGCTATTATGTATGCTATCTTTATAGAAAGATGAAACCAGGAACACTCAGAGAGGTTCAAAGGGAGGAGATAAATTTAAAGGAGCTGGGTTTCATCGTGGCGGGTACAAATTCAATAAACTTTTAAAAAATCTTTTGACTAAGGAGTGTGAGAAAACAAATTTACTGTCAATATGAATATGAAAAGCTGCTATCACTGCTAAATGGACCTTACGTGGAGAGACAGACAAACCCATAGTTTTTAAGTGCAATAAATATTTTAAAGTGTAATGAATAGAAGCCAAGACTGGGACAACACCCTTATTAGACACCCATATAACATTTTTTTCCACTTCAAGCTATAACATTTTCTAGCAGTCTGCTTCCTAGAATTAAAACACGTTGCACCTCAACAGAACAAGAATTTTCTAAACCTGTCATATTTCTATCGCCCAAACCATTAGATGAAATGACTGGGGTTCTGGGTACCAATGCTGTTTTGGCCACGCAGAATCAAGTAAGATCCTCTTGGCCGAGTCCTGTTTTGTTTTCTTAACTACCTTTAATAGTAATGGGAATGGAGGAAAGGCATGCATTAGGCCTCTCTCCAACTGAGGAGGAACACATCTTGAACAAACTTGAGGGCACTTGATATTGAACCTGATAGCAAAGCAGGTCTATGGCCAGAAAGACCTAAAGCTAAAAAAAGTGCTGAATCACCAAATGTTTTGGAGACCACTAGTGTATCTGCGAGCATCCCTGCTCATCTGATCCACACTCTCAACAATCAAATAAATGTTAAAGATACACCATAAAGATACACCATATACACCAGTTCCAAAGTTTTATTACCTCCTTGCAGAGTCGAGGCAACATTGTTTGTTTATGTAGTACATTACAGACATATTGTCTATTGCTACTTGAATTCTGTAATTGTGGAAGGAAGGATAGGAAGATTAATGAAGGAGATTTTTTGAGAAGGAGATAGGAGAGACTTCTTTTAATCTATTAAAAGACAGTTTCTCAAACAGAAAATCAGTAATTTGAGTGACACTTTTCAATTCCTCTTCAGAGGAAGTCTTTAGAAGCCAGTCTTTAGAAGTCATCTAAGTATGGGAAAATAAAAATTCCTTGTCTCCTCAGATATGTGCTACAAGAGACAGGCATTGGTAAAGACTCTGGGTGCAGGGGAGAGGTCAAATGGCAACACTCTGTATCGGAAATGATATTGACCAAGTGTAAAGCAAAGATATTTGTGATGAGAAGGTCTTGTAGAAATAAGGAAGTACACATCCTTGAGATCAAGAGCAGCAAGCCAAACTAGAGTAGAAAGGAAGGGGGATAATTGATTACAAAGGTTAGCGTTCTGAACTGAAACGTTCTGATGTATCTATTCAGTCTTCTGAGACCAAGAAGTGGTTTGAGTCCTCCGTCCAATGGGATCAGAAAATAATGAGTATTAAAATTCCCTGCTTTGGGAACTTACTGGGAATTCCTCTGTTGCTCCTGCTTGTAATAGAGCTTTTATTTTACTCTGGGTATCTTCTTGTAGAATGGTCTCTGATAAAGGAGAGGGGAAGGGGATTGTATGGAGGAAGGGATTTAAACTGAATGGTATAACCTTCCTTCTTTGTGTCTAAAACGCATCTATCTAAGGTAACTGTTTTCCATACATTGTAAATATGAGACAAATGGTCTCTAAAGATATGGATGGCATTTTCTAAGACTGCTTCAAAGCTCTTGACTGGTATGTCAAACCTTGGTCTGATGCTGGGTAATGAGAATATACCTGAAGAATTTTTATCGCCCCTTCAATATAAGAGATCTGGACTTGGATCTTTGTACCACTGCTACCACAACAAGTGAATCAGAGGGAGGTGAACATGAAAACAAGAAAACCCTGTTTATGGAATCTGGTATAGTTTGTCGCCTTTTTTGAAATTGGCTGACACAAAGATGGATTGGACCAGACTGCTTTTGCTGGTTGTCAAAGCCCTTCTAATATTGGTAAAGATATTTTATTTCTTGTAGAACCTAATATTTTGAAAACCAGGATGGTTATTTTAAAATTGACGCTATTCTGGCTACTAGTTCAAGGAACTGAATAGCATTTTCTGAAGGAGAACACACTCCTACATTCTTGGCCAGAGATGAACCACTTTCTAATTCAATTTCTTATTTTTGAAATTCAACTGGAGGGGATGTATCTCCCTCTTCTTCCAAAAGTGTATCTTGTACTAAGTTACTGTATCTATTGGTTCTGATTGTATAGGACCCAATCACCTCAGATTCACAGATTTAGGCTGTCCTTTATCAGGAACCAAACAGTCAGACTTTCCTATAGGGCAAGGATAAGTGGGAATTGGTCAGTATGGCCAAGGCATCTATAGTGGCATGTGCCAGTTCTGCCAGTTGCTCCAGTCCAGCATCATAT
The DNA here is from genome assembly GCF_965140285.1 of Lepidochelys kempii. Taxonomy (NCBI): domain Eukaryota; kingdom Metazoa; phylum Chordata; order Testudines; family Cheloniidae; genus Lepidochelys; species Lepidochelys kempii. The sequence goes on from NC_136388.1 coordinate 74,165,864, forward strand.
CATGTGCCTGTTGCATAGAAGGTCCTGGAGTGTCCATCTAGGGAGGAAAACCCTGCCTCAGGGAAGTTTGTTGAACTTTGGGTAACATTACCGGATCCAATTCCTGAGTGCGAATCTGATCCTGGATCTATTGTTCTTCATGTCCACTGGGGAAAGTAATCAGCTTAATCTGCAGCAAGGGAAATTTAGATTCAATATTAGGAAAACTTTCTAACCTTAAGGATAGAAAAGTACAGAAATAAGTTACCAAGAAAGGCTGTGGAATCCCTGTCAGTTGAGGTTTTAAAGAATATGTTGGACAAACACCTGTCAGGGATGGTCTAGGTCAGTGGTTCTCAACTGTGTGCTAAAGGCCACAGGGCCCACATGGCTGGGGTCCAGGCCGCCAGGGCTGCCTGGCCTTGTGGGGCCCAGGGCTGCTGGGGCTGCTCTGCCTTGCCGCATGGTGGGGCCTGGGGCTGCTCTGCTGCCCAGCTCTGCAGTGGAGTCCGCTCCTGGCCCCGCTCTGTTGAGCGGTCTCTGGGTTGGGGCAGGCACTGGGCATAGAGGAGCGCAATGGTTCTCAACCTGTGGCCCAGGCAACACACTGTGGGCCGCATATGTGGCCCACAATGATAAGTAGGTTGAGAACCACTGGTCTAGGTATACTTAGTCCTGCCTCATCATGGGGAGATGGACTAGACGACATCTTGAGGTTCCTTCCAGCCCTACATTTTTATGATTCTACAGTGGCCAGTCAAAGTCTTCCATTAAGCCATGAGGTAGACGGAAACATATACAATGAATATGGCGGGATCCCAGTGAATGGTCGAACATCACAACACAAAGCCTTCTAGAAAATCTTTCATATTATTTTCTTTGGGCCCGAGCACACATGGTCAGGCCTTGATGTCATTTTCTTCCAGGTAGAAATAGCTGTTTGCAAACATCAAAAGCAGCATTTTTTATTACTCAAAAATATCCTGGTCAATTTTGCATTTGAGCAGAAATGGTAACCACTCTCCTCCTCCCTTCCCCACCAAAAAACCCACCCCAAAACAAAATATAAACAAAGCTATTTGCACTCTGGTTCTAAATATTTTTTAACAACTTAGAACATATTTTAAGATTACAATTACATGTTCCAGTGGAAAACAAAAATATCGTTTTGAGTTGCATATTCATGCATGTAGACACTATAGACTTAATTAAATGTCTTTTGTTTACCAAGACTATTGAAGTGTAACAAAGCTAAATCCAATGCATAACAACTATGCATAACAATTATGTCTCAGAGGTAACCATTTTGCCCAGTTTCAGTGAGCAAGAGTATTTATTTGTGCTGACAAAAACAGTCCACTAATACTGAATACTCTGCTGGAGCACTTCAGAGTAATATATTGGGAAACTGATAAAGTAGGTAGATGTAATGGAGTTAAGATTAAATAAAAATAAAAATATATTAACTAAAATAGTGTTTTGGGAGAATAGTTTTACCAAAAAAAAAAAAAAAAGTTATAATGCCACAGTAACTTCACTTTCAACATTACATAACACAGGGCTAGATTTGTCCCTGGTATATCATCACTGATGTCAGTGAGGTTAAATCAGTGATGAGTGTGGTCCACTCTGGATACCTACTAATTTTTCTCTCAGACACATGTACAACAAAGGAGATTTTGGTTTTACCTTGAATACTGAATTTCTGCATAGTGGGCTAACTAATCTGAAATGGGCTTCTCCCTAGTTATCTCCTAATGGTGAGTCCCATCCGAATGGTTGTTAGGCTTTTCAGGTTCTAGCCTCCTCCCATGTAGAACAGCCTGACTAAAGAACAAGTTGATAACTTTCTCTGCACCTATAGCAAATAACTCCGGAATAAAAACAACCACAATTTGAGCAATATCTACATTGCTGAGGCTTCCAGATTGTTGGTCCCATTCTGCAGAAATTCAGTTAAGAACCAAAATGCCTTTTTTGCTAAGCTGGAAACCCATCTGAAATGGGCTATAAACAGCAGTACCCTGTTCTTCCTGCACCATAATATAAGAACAAGGGGACAGTCAATAACATAAAAAGGTGAGAAATTCAAAACAGATAAAAGGAAATACTTTTTCAAACAATGTGTAATTGGGCCATGGGACTGATTGCCATATGAAATCATTAAATCCAGAAACTTAACAAGATTTGAAAAGAGATTGGGCATTCATATACATATCAAGAATATTCAGAGTTACCATAATTAATGGCAACAAAATGTTGTGGAAAGCATATTAAACCCCATGTTATAGGGAGTAAGCCAATCTTTGACTACAAAAAATAAGCATGAGATCTATTATGGGGCATACTCTAAAGTTCTTATATGTTCCTCTGAAGCCCCTGGTATGGGCCACTGTTGTTAACAGGATATTGGACTAGATGGACTCCAAGTCTGATCCAGCATGACAATTCATATATTTCTTGTACTTAAATTCCAAGGTGAAATCCGGACACCATTTAAATACATCTAAATTTCTCCGTTAAACTTAACAGGACTACGATTACACCCCAAGATTTTAGAAAGAGCCTGCTTGAATGACTGAACCACTGGGTCTCAGGAGAGCAGAGCTGCAATTTGGAGCAGGTCCAAAGGGACCCAGCCAACAAGGTTAACAGCAGTAAGTAATCACGACCTGAGTAGGCAAATAGTATCAGGGATCCTAGGACCAATTTTTCCTTCCTCAAAAGATAGGTAACGTGTATGTGAGGGGACATGCCCCTCAACCTCCCATGGTTGAGAATGCTTCCATGGTCCAAGCAATGAGCTCCTTGTATCGACTGCAGAAACTCAGAACATGGTGAGGCTTACACTCTCTGATATTGCAAAAAGTCATTATTGGATTCACCCAATGATTACAGGCCAAATTGAGGATCTCCTGGTTTGGCATCAGTTGTTCTGGGAGCAGAGTCTGGGATTTAGCCAATCCACTTGGAAATGAAGAGATCCCACCAAGTGAGTCACACTGGCCTCATCTTCACAAGGAATAAAGGTGTGTTTTTAATATGTGTTAACTGATAGAAGTCAACTAATGTGCTAAAATCTTAGTGAAGACAGGCAATTAATATTTTTTCACGTTAGCTGGTTGAAGGAAACCCTAGACTCTCCTCTGTGCTTTACCTTCACCATCTTACATGTTAAAACTTACAACTCACCAACCGTAATCAGGATACAGGAGAATGTGACCTTTGTTGTCACAGTCTTCCTTCATTGCCTCCCCTTTGCCAGAGTCTTTCACTGTGGCATGAAAAGGCTCTTGCACCAGGACACCACACTGCTAAAAACAGTAGAGTTGATATGGGAGGCACTACTGAGGATGCAGAGATCCATGCAGGGTACTGGCCTATCTCTACTATACTCACCTAAGCTGGGGCTCACTTTCTACATTGCTGTTTATACCCATGCTAGCTGGGTGAGCACTGTCTGCAGTCTACATGCTGTGTGCTTGAGTAGACCTACCCATAGTGGACAAGTGTTCTGTGTATTATGTACTGAACTTTTTCATAATATCCAGATGGTTTTCAGATTTGCTCTGTATCTTATGGTATGGATGTGAAAATTGAACTGTAGGACCCTGCCATGCAACATGATACTGTAAGATATAAGATCATATTTCTGCTGTGCCAATCCTAGTTCCAATGGCTATTAAGAAAAAAGAATTAAAACTTCAAATTTTTATGAACTTACGTGATACAGTGGAACAGTGTTGCTTTCAGCTAGTGAGAAATTCAAGACATCTTGCTGCCCAGGTTCCAGCCTAACGCTAACAGTAGATGTCAACATAGATGGGCTAATTGGATAGTTCGGGCTACTTGTGTTTTTGCCCTTTTTCCTTGACCTGCGGCCTGTGTCTCTCTTGTTGTCTTTCTGTGTCATAGGCTCTTCTTGGATCACCAAGATCTTGTCATCACTCAGGTATCGCAGGAGTGAATTCTCCGAATCAGTTGTTGAAGGAAGAAGAAAAGAAATATGAATAAGACAAAAAAACAAACACACAAAATATAACCAGGCTACACTTTTATACTTACCCACTCAAGCACACGTCTGTGCAAAAATAAAGCCGCACCTTAAACAGGGTAATAATGGGTGTTGCAATATGACATTTCAAATGGAGACTACAACCTGCAGTCTTTTATTCACGTGGGTGTTGTCTAGAGAGTGTTTTACTCAGACATGGTAAATGGAACACAGCTATTATCTCAATCTTTCATAGCCCTTTGATCCAAAATGCTTGCTGCTCTTGAGAAAAGCAGTCCTTACTAATTCAGAGTTCACTAGCATACAGGGGGCCACATAAAGCTATTGTTCTATAATGGCATGGTAACTACAAGTGAACATTACCTTGTTTCTTTCCCCCTGGAAACAGATGGAGACAACAGTAATTGATTCTGCGGTTTCATTTACAGCACAAAGCCTCAAAAAATCTTGACTTTTTTTTGAGTTAACAAATACGCTGGACTTTGTGCATTAAAGCTGTGAATCACTGAGACGCCTACTCCGATAGTTTTTCTCAAACTGTAAGCCCTTATCAGCTCTCGGCTGAACAATTCTGGAGCCCCGTCTTTTTCAATTTTTTTGGCTATGCAGTTTAGTTAACTCTTTCAGTACATTTTAGACTACAGCATAATATATGCCCACAGATACTCTAACGAAAGCAAATGTGCCATCACCTAGCAATGAGGTTCTCTGATGGTTCTCTTTTAGGTTTCTATAGCTGACAGATCCAAAATCCTGCCTAGCGGATTCTAGAATGTTGGTCATGAAGACATTTGACTACAAGATTTTGAGAAGGGTATTTGGTAGAGCTGGTCAGAAGTTTTCTGATGGAATGTTTTTCTGCTGGAAAATGTTTTGATCAACCCCAAATGAATTTTTTTAATTTTGTTTTTCAGGAAATTTTAAATATTTTTGTTTTCATTGTGTTTCATAATGCAGATTCACCTTTGAAATGCCCGCCCAGCTCTACTGTTTTGGAAAAGTATGGCTTCCTGTACTTGGATCAACAGTAATTAATAAAAGTTAACAAGTAAATCAGAACAGTAACTGAGCTTAAGATAACTGTGCATGGAGGAAATAATCATTCTATAGGCTTCCACAGACTTCCATCATAGTTCCCCTCCCATTGTTTGTTCCTGTCTGCCCGCACAGTGTCGAAAGGCAACTAACACCGCCAGGCTGCTGCTGGCCACCAACATAACGCAGCCGCCTCCTGTTTCCCAGCTACAGCATGGGCAGGAAGGGGTTAACACTTAGGGCCCAGAGAACCTGACTGCAGAGGTTTCAGCAGCCACAGACCCTGGCCAGAGAGGTGGCTCAGCAGGGGAAGGTGCCTAGAGGATGGAGCAGCCCTGCGCTCCCTGGGGACAGGACCTAGGGCGGTGGGGGTGGAGACGGGCAAAGAGGGTGCTGATCCCCTGCCCAGGGGGCTGCTGTGGAGCCCACAGGGTCGGGGTGGGACCAGGCTGGAAATTGCTTCCCCCCCACTCCAAAGCTTAGCGCAGGGCTTTGGCGCATGCAGGGCTCAGCTCCTCCTGGCCAGCAAACCGGGCCTGAGGGTCTTGGGCTTTCCCAGGGTGCCACCCCAGCCAGAGGCAGTGGAGGAAGGAAGGAGCCGGCCAGCCAGCTGAGCTGAGCGCTCCAACCCGGGGCTGGTTCTCTGCTCAGCGCTGGGAGCAGGACGCGCCCTGCTGGGGGGATATGGAGGAACAGCGGGGCTGAGGAGGGGGTGAAGGGGCAAAGCAGGGAGAGGACAGCAAGAGGGGAAGCACAAAAGGGGCCGATGGGTGGGCAGCAGAGATGACACCTAACCAACCACTGCCTGGCACTCATCAGATGCCCCAGCTTGCAGTGTGCAGCCAGAGCCATCTGGAAAGGGGACAGGGTCCTGCTGGTTGAGAGCTAGGGTTGCCAGGTGTCCGGTTTTCAACCGGAACGCATGGTCGAAAAGGGACCCTGGTGGCTACAAAGTCAGCACCACTGACTAGACTGCTAAAAGTCCAGTCGGCAGCGCAGTGGGGCAAAAGCAGGCTCCCATCCCTATGTGGCTCCCAGAAGCAGCAACATGTCCCTCTGGCCGAGGGGCAGCCACGGGGACTCCGTGTGCTGTCCCCGCCCTGAGTGCTGGCTCCTCAGCTCCCATTGGCCAGGAACCATGGCCAAGGGGAGCTGCGGGGGTTGCGCCTGTGGGTCCAGGAAGTGTGCAGAGCCCCCTGGCCCCTCCACCTAGGAGCTGAACATGCCGCCACTTCTGAGAGCTGCCTGAGGTAAGCACTAACTGGCCGGAGCCAGTATCCTACACCCTCTCCCGCACCCCAACCCCTTGCCCCAGCCCTGAGCCCCCTCCCACATCCAAACTCCCTCCCAGAGCCTACACCCAACATCCTCTTCCCACACCCCAACCTCCTGTCCCAGGCCTGAGCCCACTCCTGCACCCAAACTCCCTCCCATAGCCCTCACCCCCTCCCACATCCCAACCTCCTGTCCCTGCCCTGAGCCCCCTCCTGCGTTCCAAACTCTTCATTTCTGGCCCTACCCTGGAGCCTGCACCCCCTCCCACATCCCAACCCTCTGCCCCAGCCTGGTGAAAGTGAGTGAGGGTGGGGGAGAGCAAGCAATGGAGGGGGGATGGAGTGAGCAGGGGTGGGGCCTCAGAAAGGGGCAGGGCAGGGAGCAGGGCAAAGGTGTTCAGTTTTGTGTGATTAGAAAGTTGGCAATCCTACTGAGAGCCTGCATGCAGCAGGGGCTGCGCTGAGAGACTGGCAGGTGGAGGGGCCGAGCCCTGCATGCTGCAGCTTCACTCCACCACCAGCCTTGCACACTCACCCACATCATCAGTCACTGGACCGCCTCACTCACTACAGGTGGGTGAGCAGCTGGCGAGCAGGGATCCTCATGGCGGGGAAGCAGAAAATATAGGACAATTTACCCACTTTTAAGAAATGTTGGGACACCTGCAGGAGGGCTTAAAAATTTGACTGTCCTGTTAAAAATGGGATATCTGGTCACCCTACCACTAACAGCTAAGAGAGATGAGGAACAGTCGGCAAGTTTCACCCACCACCAATCAAAGCTGAAACGTGACAAATACATTCTTTTAGCTATTGGTACTATTTCTACCACCAACCTTCTTCCCGAAGGCCCAACCCTGAATCCCTTTTTCTCCAAAATACTCACTGAAATCAGTGGCAGCTTGAACACTCAGGGACTGCCAGACTGAGCCTTGATGTTGCAGTTTCATGACTAGGTCATCAAAGTGGACTCTAAGTACATCAGTTTGTATGTATAATGTGGGTATGGAATCATACTGAATGAATATATTTTAAAGTTTTATATATCATTCGCAATTATCTGAGCCATATAGTCACTCGGGCATTTGGAAAGGTATTTCATTTTTTATTACAATTAAAGAGACTAGAACGCCTTAACTGACAGAATTCTATTTTAATTTTCAGGAAAGCAGAAGTAACAGGACAGTTAGTAGACCCTTCCATACTCTCCATGGCACTCATGAGAACTACAGCAGGTGTCTGTGATGCATATTTTCATCTTTTTTAAAGAACAGAGAGAAAAATCTTGGATCACAGCAGTGGAGAAGGTACTCACCTCGACTGCCTCTCTTGTACATGTTTGGTTCTTTTGACTCTCCGATCCAGCTGAACTCTGTAGGCATAGAAACAGGCCTCAAGTCACCTGGAAACAATCAAAGAGGAACCATTTTAATTTTTGCAACTCATTAATAAAAGGTTGTTGTATGATAGAATAATTAATACCTGTAAACTGGTTAAAAAAATCACCCTCCAGTTTTATTAGCATCCATTTATTAAGGTTACAGCTCCCTGAAGCTTTTAAATATCATGGGTCAGATTCTGCTTTTTGTTATGATGATTTAAATGTAAACTCCACTGATTTCAGTGCAGTTATTCCTTATTGTAATTGAGATTAGAGTTTTGCTGTATAGCTATCTCCTGCAAGAGAGTTCCCAGCTCAGCAAGCAGATGATTTTGAATGAAGGAAAAAAAGCTTTCTGAAGTGGCTAACATGCTTTGATAAAATTAGAAAGGTCACTGATTCACCCACAATAATTCAGAGCTCTCAGTCTAAAAACAGTAACATCAATCTTGTAACACATATCTGACTCTGAAAGGTACATGCTGGCTGATGCGTGCATCTTTTACCTACATAGAAAGTGGACTAACTGCAAACGCCTTGAGGAAAACAAAGGACACCTTGTTAAAAACAGAGATTCAGAAATGGTGGTTTCCACTAGTCTGACCTTTACTGTAATATCTGCACTACAACCATGCTGAATGAACCAGTAGTAGTTATGGTAGCAAGGCCATTAAATTAGGAATACTGACTACGGGGGGATAATCTTTTTTGACCTTGATTATCATCATTGAACACACAGAACCACCCTCTAGATCAGGGGTGGCCAATCTGTGGCTCCAGAGCCACATGCGGCTCTTCTGAAGTTAATATGCAGCTCCTTGTATAGGCACCGACTCCGGGACTGGAGCTACAGGTGCCAACTTTCCAATGTGCCCCAGGGGGTGCTCACTGCTCAACCCCTGGCTCTGCCACAGGCCCTGCCCGCAATCCACCCCTTCCCACCCCCACCCCTGAGCCTGCTATGCCCTTGCTCCTCCCCCTTCCCCCAGAGCCTCCTGCATGCCACGAAACTGCCGATCAGGAGGTGCAGGAAGGGAGAGGGAGGTGCTGATCAGTGGGGCTGCTGGTGGGTGGGAGGCTCTAGGAGCTGGTGGGGGAGCTGATGGGGACTGCTGATGTATTACTGTGGCTCTTTGGTAATGTACATTGGTAAATTCTGGCTCCTTCTCAGGCTCAGACTGACCACCCCTGCTCTAGATCATGAGTCAACTCCTCATGTGTTAGGATATAGATATTCAGGCCTGTCTGTAAAGGCCTATACTCTAAGAATTTAGGTGTATTCTTATCTCTTAGCTAGTTCTAGAAGTATAAAAGAAAGAATCAAAATCACTGTCTGCCGCTTTAAAGGCCCTTTCTCACTGACAGTCTGAGGCCCTGTTCTTAGGCTAAGATCTTTGGCTAAGCAGCAGAGGTAGCCATAAGCTGGGAAGCGACTGGTCACATCCTCACATTCCGAACTAGTCACACTGAAAGAAGGTGCTATTGGGCTGTTAGGAATACAATCCTGTCCTGATAATGCCTATCACCTCCAGAGAAAGGGAAGTGCCTAGAAGATGTAAAAGGAAACTTAGTTTGAGAGCATCGTGTCTGGCAAGAACTCACTTATCGATAGACACAGCTGGGAAACCCTTATGTCTTTATAGATGTAGTTGTGAAATCCTCACTTCTGTATTGCTTTGTCATTATAGTTCCCACTTTGCTATTGTTTATTTGCATGGTCTCTGTCTGGTTCTGTGATTGTTTCTGTCTGCTGTACAATTAATTTTGCTGGGTGTAAACTAATTAAGGTAATGGGATATAAGTGGTTAAATAATCATGTTACAATATGTTAGGATTGGTTAGTTAAATTTCAGTAAAATGATAGGTTAAGGTATAGCTAAGCAGAACTCAAGTTTTACTATATAGTCTGCAGTCAATCAGGAAGTAAGGGGGGAAATGGGAACAGGGAATGGGAGTGGCGAATTGGAATCAGGTTTTGCTAAGGGGGGATGGGAACAGGGAATGGGCATGGGGAAATTGGAATCATGTTTTGCTAAGGGGGGGGAATGGGAACAGGGACACAGGTAAGGCTCTGTGGTGTCAGAGCTGGGAAGGTGGACACTAAGGAAGGAAACTGGAATTGTGCTTGCTGGAAGTTCACCCCAATAAATGTTGAATTGTTTGCACCTTTGGACTTCGGGTATTGTTGCTCTCTGTTCATGCGAGAAGGACCAGGGAAGTAAGTGGGTGAAGGAATAAGCCCCCTAGCATCATGGAATGAAAAAAAACATTCCAAAAGCCAAGCTGAGTCTAGTTCTGTGGTCTGCTTGTTTCAGAATCAAGTTATTTTCTGAAACATTAAACATTGCCCAACTATCTTGTTCCTAAAATAATCACATATCTGAAAACACTGTACATAAAAGTTTCTTTTCTTGTTTCCAGTAGCTCATTTCCTCAATTCTACTGTTCATTACTGAAAAAAAGCACTTATGGTGCATAGCTACTGTACTGATGGATGAATGGACTTTGTTATTTATGGATATGTGAAACATCTTCACTGAATGGTCTATATTAACTAAGCTGTCACTAATTTATAATATTACAACATAATAATTAATAATTTATTTTTATAGGAAGATTTCTTTCATAATAATCCTGTCCTATAAATAATAAGATATTATTTACCTTTCTCCATTGTTCTAATGGCACTTTCCCTTAACCATCTTTTTAAAAATATAATTATAATAAAAGGCATTTTGAGTATTTCTTATTTGGATTTTCTCTGACTTGGATTTTTCCTGTTATATTTTCTTAAATACCTTTGGTTTCAGTTTTATGTGTAATGCCTTTCAACATTTGTAAAGACTGGATTGGGCACTGCACCTTAGAAGAACTGAACAAGATTAAGCAGATTGTCCATCAAAATTAATTAAAAGGATACAGGTAGGCCAAACTTGACAGCAAGTTTTAGATTTTGTAATAATAAACTTTTACAAAACTTGAGATCAATAAAAATCCTTCTGTGAAGTTAAAAGAAATCATTCAAACTGCAAACATTTTTAAAAAAACAAATAATCATTCTCTTCCAGGGTTTGCAACTCAAACATGGCAGCACTATGCTAAGTGTATAAGATCCTGAAAGTAAAATGGACTAGAAACTGATTCATAATAACTATGAATGCAGTGTCAAATTTGTGTGATAATGCTTTATAGTTATTATTTCTTACCTAGTACCATATGTGAGAGGTAATCCTCCAGTGCAAGGGCGGTGAGTTATATGGGCCCATGGTGCCCGGGCTCCAGAAAATTCAGGGCCCGTGGGGTTTGGTTTCACCAATGTTCAGGGCCAGGTCTTTCCCCCAGCCCCGCCTTCCACCCCTGCGTGCTTCCCCCAACCGTCCCTGCCTGCCCTGGGCAGCAGGCGGCTGCCCCTGCAGCTCTGCACTGTGCTCCCTCGCCAACTGCTGCTGCTGCCAGCTACAACTTAGGGAGCAGCACTGGGGGCAGGCTGAGATGGCTGCTGTACTTGCGGAGGGAGGAGGTGCATGGCAGCCCTCACCCACCTCAGCAGGCAACTCTGAGTCAACTCTGGGGGGCGACTTATCCTGGCTGGACCTCCTGAGCAGCAGCCTGGGGGGGCTTGGGTGAGTGTCATGCTGGGGGGGCTAGGGAGGCCCCCCCCCTCGGCTCGCTGCTGCCGGCGGGGAGAGGGCTGAGGGAAGTCCTCCTGTCTGAACCCCTGCCCCAGGCCTGGGGCAGCCTGCCTGCTGCACCCTAAACTCTTCATCCCCGGCCCAGTCCCACACCTCACATCCGAACCCTCTGCCCCAGTCCAGAGCCTGCACCCAGCACCCCTCCCACACCCAAACTCTCTCCCAGAGCTTGCACCTCAAACCCCCTCCTGCACCCAAACTCCCTCCCAGAGCCCTCCCCCCACATACAACCCCAGTGCCCCAGCCCAGAGCCTGTACCTAGCACCCAAACTCCATCCCAGAGCCCACACCCAAACTTCCTCCCAGAGCCTGAACCCCGAACTCCCTCCTTTACCCAAACTCCTTTCCAGAGCCTTAGGAAGGTGTGTGTGTGTGTGTGTGTGTGTGGTGGTGGATGGAGTTGGACCCGTTCTGGGCACCACCAAAAATTATACAAACCTGCCACCCCTGCTCCAGTGGTAGATCTAACTTTCATAAACAGACTCACAGGTACCTCTCTTTTTTGAGGGTTAAACAAAAGTTTTATTTGTCCTTCTGTGAGATGGAAAAGGATATGCACAAAACACTGCAGGTTTAGCCTCAGCACATGGAGCTTAGCATTCAGGTTCAGGCCACCAGAAGCTTCCAGTGTATAAATTACCCACACTCAAACTCAGGAACTGTTTTTTCTGGCCCATCTCCTGTTCTGACTGGTCCCAGATTCTGCCTTCTTAACAACTTAGTCCAATAAAAGATATCTCTCCCACCTTGTCTCGCTAATATCCTGAGATCAACATGGCTACCACAACCCTGCAAGAGTAAATCAGGGAAATTATTCCCTGAGTTTTCTACCTAATTGTTGTTAAGGCAACCCAACTGATTCCCAGGTGTCAGTATTCTCTGCTGCTCTGTTCAACTGAGAGGAAGAAAGCATGAAAGGAACTAGAATAGAAAAATGCTGCAGCGTAAACAAATATAATAGGGGTTGGGGGAAGACAAAACAAGACAATCTTTTCATACTCTATTTGTATCACATTCAGTCCCTTAATCATTCCACAACACAAGAGTCTTATAAACTACAGAAACCTCCTGTAATGGATCCAACCCCACAAAGCACCAGATAACTCTCTCACAATGTGCACGTACTTTACAATACTGATAAAGACAGATTGTAATTTCTTAGGTGCAGGCAAGCTAAATTAAAATGAGGATCCCTATATAGTCTCCCAATAACAGAATTTCTTTCCTTTTTGTTTCTCTTCTTTCCTCTCCACACTTATGTTATTTTATCATTTCTCATTGTATTATCTTTGCCACACGAGACTGTAAATATCATAGGGCAGGACCTTATTCTCTTTAATGTCTGCATAGCACCCATAGCAAAATATATTCAAATAATAGTGAGTGTTGATTTGGCAGAACATAAAACCGCAGATCTGCTAATTTCTACTTGTGTATAAACTTTGTGCAAGATGGTCTCTCAGTTTTCACTAAATATAAGTTCTTTAGACTTGGAGAGAATGCCAAAGAGGAAAGGACTCTGACCTTCCAATTTATTGCTGAGCAAGCCCATGCTGAGATTTGGAGAGCATTAGTGCGAACCAGCACAGAGCAATCAGCATAAAAGACAGGAACTTGTGATGGGAGACAAACACAGCTCCAACAAAACAAATTGCTGATTTTGCATACTAATTCTCATAATACAAAGCTCCAAACAAAAGCAAAAACTGTCAAGGTGTACAAAAAAAGTCATGCTGAAATGTTCTCTGAATACCAGGAGTCAATACTGGATTGATAGCAATCCTAGCTATGACTTTAAAAAGGCTTCACTTATGTATGTCATGTGTATCAGCCAACATTAGTATTAGCCATTCACAAAGGTGTTACGGCACTGCTCTGCAGTTAAAAATAAAATCAGACATTTCCTGATTTAGACAGGACACCAGGCTGCTGTATGAAGGAGCTGATTGTTCCTTAGACAGCTTTTAAAATGGAACCAAACATTTTGGAACCAAACATTTCCAAACCAAAATGGAACCAAACTTAGTTTAATTTTTTCTCGTCTTCCTTCCAAATATGTGCCTACTCCCTTTTTAGGGGCTTTAGGAGTCTCATACATTTTGGATTTTAACACTTTGGCCAGGAGGAGGTGGTTGGATATAGATCTGTTCTGGTAAACAAGTCATAACTAGGGTTCAGAGTCAAGAGTACAGAAATATTATGAAATTTGGAGTCAAAATGGAAGAAATTTCACCATATTAGCTGTTATCAAATTTGTATCAGGACTCTTGTCTGAAATTATAAGGGGTTCAAATCTAATTATTTTGGCTTACCCCTTATTTATAAAAGAACTGTAAAACTATATTGTTACTTCAAGGATATACAAGGTGGGTTTAAACAAAATGAAATTTAAATTTAAACTAGAGATGGAAAGAGTGATCGTTTTTGTCTGATTACAGTTGTTTTGTACAACTCAATATATAGAAAGATTTTTAAAATATTGTAACTTTTATACTAGAATTCTCATGTCAGGTAAAATGCTTTGAGCAAAAATCTGTACTTAAAGATGATTAAAATTGTGAGACATACTTTTCCCCATAAAAAGGACATTTACCTATTGAAAAAATCCTCCAGTAATGAGCTAGAATAGGATATAAACGGACAGTGTAAAAGGTCATGCTCTGCTATAGCTGATTCTCAAATCATGACAAATACAAGAAAAAACAATTACATGCTCATGCTTCTGAGTCATATACTTATAGATTTTTGTTTATGGGGCAAAAAGCATAGCAATTTACTATAAAACCTCCACATTTTTACCTAGGTTAAATCTCCTATTTGGTATGGGTGGCATACCAGTTTACAACATAAAAATGGCCCTGTGCAGAAGATCTGCAAAAGAGGCCTGGATTGTCCTCTCCTATGGGGAAAACCTCTCTTGAAAATGCAAGGTTGAATTCTGAGTTTCTTTCCAGTTTATACTTTGAGGGGCAGTTGTTTCTAACCTTTTGTTGGATGAAACAGCTGTGGCTAGGAAGCCATGAAAATCCTTAAACTTCATAGCGAAGCCAAACTTCTATCCGGAAGATTCTGGCGTGGAGCAGTACTGCCATAGTCTCTCTGATTCGAATTCATTTGGTTTACTCTGAATTCCAAGAGACTTATAAAAAGGACATAAATGGCCATTCAGGACCATGGGCCAGATCTGCTCTGGCCCTTTTGTGTCAGTTGGCAGCACAAAGGGGCCCGAAAACTAGCTAGCACAAAGTAAATAAATCAGTCTGTCTGAAGGAGTTTGAATGAATGCAAAAATACATATTGCTGGAATAGGGTTTGGAAAAAGGTGTATGTTACACCAGTTAAGGCTGCCTAGATTCCATTCTGAATTCGGTTCAGATTGTCTAGGGATATTAGGAACAATACAATATTCAAGTATAATATATATCCTAATAGAGAAATTAAAAGTGAAAGGAAAATTGCATCTAGAAAAGCCATCTAGCATGTGGAGAAAAGCAGCATTTTGACAGTCAGGCTGCTTTACACAACCTTCCAGAGTCATAAGCTGAGTCAGCAACTAAGCATTCAGCAACTGCAGAATAATTACATTAAAGGAGTTAGACTAAGATCAATGCACAAGAAAACAGCTCTCAAACTTGGCCCCTACAGCTGTTAAGCATGCTTTTTATGCATATTGTATGGGGCTGCAGCCCTGTAACTCAAGACAGATGACAATTAAGGAGCACTAGGCACAACCAGAGGCAAGTTTAAATGTAAATGTAATACGGATTGTCTGTCCCCTTCAAGGGCAGTAGAAACTAGGTGTCAGTCAACCCATGTTCCATGGCATGACCCTTTAAGGTTCCAGGAGTTTTGGGGTACTTGGGAGCCTAGTGAATGGCAGAGGCAAATACTGGGAAAGAGGGAATTAGTATATGGGGAAAATTCATGCTATGGCTTCTTTAAAGTCCCAGGAACTCTTGTAGAACAGGGTGGGAGCAAAGCTGGCACAAATCCTGGGAAGGAGGGTTGCATATAGGCTGAATCCTCCCTCATAAAAGGAGAGACGCTAGCAGGAGAAGAACTGCTTCCTGCTAAGCTTTCCCAATGCAAGGATGGAAGGACTGAACTGAAAAAATAGCCAGCTGAGAGATGCTGGTTTAAGACTGCAGCTGGCCTGAATTAGCACAGCCCCAGAAGGAAGGTTAAGGGAATCCTGATCCCAGGGGAAGAAACTTGTGTGGCTTATAGCACACAGGCTCCAGAAGGAGGGTTGTGGAACTCTTGAATAAAACTCTATCTGAATTATTACACAGGTCCAGAAGGAAGCTGTGGGACTCTAGAATTTAGGCCTGTCTGAATTAGCACACAGGCTCTAATCAGAAGGGGCAACAAACTTTGTACATGGAGTCATATACCAGATATGGACTGGTTACAGAGCTTCCAACCCAGAGGGAAACACATCTGGTTTCTTAAGATCCTTTAATGAACTGCCAGGTATAGCTGTTGTATGCTCAAACAAAGTATGCAGTGTTGCTTGAAGCCGTGTTGGTCCCAGAATATTAGAGACCCAAGGTGGATGAGGTAATATCTTTTATTGGACCAACTTCTGTTGATGAGACAGAAAAGCTTTTGAGCTACACAGAGCTCTTCCTCAGGTCCAGGAAAGGTATTCAGGGAGTCACAGCTAAACTATCTGTTCAACCTTGTATTTAGCTGTGACACACTTTGTGCAGCTCAAAAGCTTGTCTTGATCACCAACAGAAGTTGGTCCAATAAAAGTTCAGTATGGACCAGTCAGTTTAGTGTCTCTCAATTGTACTGAGTTGCTAATTACACCATCTGAATACCTAACAATTTGGTCATTTGTCTGTCCATTAGTTACAACAACAGGCTGTGGCTGGTTTGGAATCCTTGAGTCATCTTCTTGTTCTTCATCCGCCATCTGTAGAGTTTGTTCTGCTGATTGTTCTTTCTGAGGAACAAACTATAGATGTGACAGTTTCTGTTGAACTCTCCCCTGTCGGTCTCAATTACATATGATCTGGGTGATCAATTATTTTACTTTCCAACACCTGGCATTCTCCATCCTTTTTCTCCATCCAGTTGGATGTCACTATATTCTAGACCTGTCAGTTTTCTGAGTGATGTCTGTTGTACAAGTGTTTATAAGCTCTTTTTGCCTTTTTATCTGATTTGGCTACTCTGTTCACATCTGGCTACTTTAGAGATAGACTATTTTCCAAAGACGAAGCAGTAGTTCTGAGTTGTCTTCCCATCTGGAGTTGGGCTAGGCTATATCTAGTAACTGTTATCAGTGATGATCTGTAACTCAAAATAGCAAAGAATGGATCTTCTTGCTGTAGGACTTCCTTGGCTGTCTGTACAGCTCTCTCAACCTCTTCTGTGGGCTGCTAATAATACAACCAAAATCATATTTAGTTTGGAATGACAAATTCCACTCCAGTGAATTGTGGTCTGTTGTCCTTCACTAGTTGTTCTGTAATGGTAGAAATGGCAAAAGTGCACTTCAGTTTCTCAATAACACTGTGAGACATATGTCTTTCAGATACGTTATTTCTATACTTGGAAAAATAGTTCACTCCAACCTGGTAATAATGTCCTTTGAATTCACATAAATCTGCAACTAGTCTTTTCCAAGGTCTGTCTGGTAGAGGTTTTGTTATTAAAGGATCTTTGCATTGTGTTGGTCTGATATATCTTCATGTGAACATGGCAGAACTTTTATTCTTTACGTCCTTGCTGATGCCCAGCCACCATACTGACTGGTTAGCCTGTTAATGACATTTAGTTAGTTTCACTTTCTTAGTCTCCTTTAGATACTTGGGCCAGTTGGCCCTAAAGTAATTTAGAACTTCTTGAAGTTGTGTATCTGTCATGGTTGCTTGTTGTAACTGATGCAGTCTCTTTTCTGACACTGGTCGGTATGTGTCCACAGAATCTATGTATACCTTTCCATCATCTTCGAGTGGATTTTGGGAAATTCCTTTAGCCAAAGGAAGTGCTAAACTGACAACATTTATCACAACCTTTGGGATATTTTGCTTCTGAAGATTACCTTTGGGATTTACCAGTGCACCTGAAATTTTCCAAAGAAAGATGGTAGAACCGTTAATAAACTCAAATGGAGTTTCAGAGTAACAGCCGTGTTAGTCTGTATTTGTAAAAAGAAAAGGAGTACTTGTGGCACCTTAGAGACTAACCAATTTATTTGAGCATAAGCTCATAACCAAATAAATTGGTTAGTCTCTAAGGTGCCACAAGTACTTCAAATGGAGTTGTAGTTTTCATGGACAATATTTTGATAAATGGATCATCAACCAAAGAATATAACAAAACCTCTAACATTTAATCAGTCAGTCTGGACTGGAGCTACATAAGGATAAGTATGTTTTCTGTCTATACCAAATTGAGTTTTTGGGACAGACAATAAAAATACATGGAATCAGTCCTACATCTGAGAAAGTAAAAGCAATTCAGGAGTTGAAAACACCAATAAATATACTAGAACCGAGACATGTACTGGGCGGGTAAATTACCTTGGTCAATACCCACAAGATCTTTCTATAGTGACAAAACCACGGAATGAACTATTAAAGTCCAACACAGTGCGGCTATGGGGTCACATCAAGAAATTGACTTCAAGAAGGAGATAATCTCAACAGCTCCAATTCTCAAGTACTGTGATGTGAACAAACCCACAATGGTCAGGGTGGATGCAAACATCTATAGTCTAGGTGGCATATTGCTGCAACAAGGATCTGAGTGGAAGCCAATTATATTTTTCTCTTGCATGCTCACAGAAACAGAAAAACTACATGCACAGATTGAAAATGAGTTGCCTGGCAAGCATATGGACATGTCAGAACTTTTACAAATATCTGTGAAGACTGGATTCTTTTACACTGATAACAGACCATAAACCACTTATAGCCCTCACCAACAGAAAAGACCTAGATCAAGCACTGCTGAGATGCCAATCTCTATTGATAAGGTTAATGGATTTAACTTACATTCCTGGGAAAAATCTATTCGTAGCAGACACTCTTTTACAGACCCCAGCATCACAGCTTATAGATTCTATGCATCTGTTGTATGCTCAGATACAATAACTCCAAGAAAAACACTACAACCTCTTTCCTCACAAACTCACCCCAGGGACCTTTTACATGTTTCCCAAGTTAGACAAACAATGGAACCACGGCAGACCCATCACATCAGGCCACTCTTACTGAAGAAATATCAGGAGGCATAGAAACTGTCCTCAAACCACTTACTACACAAAAGGGCAGTTTCCACCAAGACACTACCAACTTCTCCCAGAAACTTTGCAACATTAACACCCCCCCCCAATCGCCCCCGTACACCATCTTTGCCACCATGGATGTCACCTCCCTACACAACAACATCCCTCACTATGACAGGAACGATGCCTGCCTCAAATACTCACAAGATAATGAACAATGCTCAGAAATCTACCCCAAACACATTGCCAAACTCATCCATTTCATCCTCACCCTCAACAACTTTACATTTAACAACAAACACTTTGTCCAAACCATGGAAACAGCCTTGGGTATTAGGATGGCTCCCCATTATGCCAACTTCTTCAAAGGCCATTTCAAGGAAGAATTTCTGGAAAAACTTACCACAAACCAATGATATATCTGAGGTACATCAATGATATTTTCGTCCTCTGGACAGACAACCTAAGCTCCCTCATAGATTTCCACCACAATTTTAACAATCGCTACCCATCCATCAAACTCTCTCTGAACATTCCCTCACCAGTGTCAACTTCCCTGACACCACAATCAGCTTCAACAATGGAACCCTATAAATGACTATATACAAAAAAAACCCACAAATCACCACACAACCTCCATAGATCCAGCAGCCATGTCATGAAAGAAATATTTCCTGAACTCCCTCTTCTGGCCTTCAAACAACACTTCAGCCTCACCAAGCACATCATCAGAAGCAAGCTTCACACAGACCAGAACACACCAACTCAAAGCAGCAACAGATCCTGCCATCATAACAGATACAAAACCTGCAGACATATCTCCACTGCTGTGATGATCAACACCACCCCAACATACCTTTCAAGATCCATGGGTCCTACACATGCCTATTACAACATGTGGTGTACCGCATTAGTGCATCAAATGCCTCAGCTACAGCTATGTGGGTGAAACCAGAAAATCACTATGTTCTCGAATGAACTCACACATAAAATGATAAAAGATACAAAAACACCGTATCATGGGTGAACACTTTTCACAAGATGATCACTCTCCATATTTCACTTCTCAGTCTTTGTCCTCAAAGGAAACCTGCAGAGCACCTTCAAAAGACAAGTCTGGAAACTTAAATTCATAACTCAACAGGTAGTGATCAATGGCTCCATGTCTAGTTGGCAGCCGGCATCAAGTGGAGTGCCCCAAGGGTCGGTCCTGGGGCCGGTTTTGTTCAATATCTTCATAAATGATCTGTAGGATGGTGTGGATTGCACTCTCAGCAAGTTTGCAGATGACACTAACCTGGGAGGAGAGGTAGATACGCTGGAGGGTAGGGATAGGATACCGAGGGACCTAGACAAATTGGAGGATTGGGCCAAAAGAAATCTGATGAGGTTCAACAAGGACAAGTGCAGAGTCCTGCACTTAGGATGGAAGAATCCAATGCACTGCTAGAGACTAGGGACCGAATGGCTAGGCAGCAGTTCTGCAGAAAAGGACCTGCAGTGGACGAAAAACTGGATATGAGTCAACAGTGTGCTCTTGTTCCCAAGAAGGCCAATGGCATTTTGGGATCTATAAGTAGGGGCATTGCCAGCAGATCGAGGGATGGAATCGTTCCCCTCTATTCGACACTGGTGAGGCCTCATCTGGAGTACTGTGTCCAGTTTTGGGCCCCACACTACAAGAAGGATGTGGAAAAATTGGAAAGAGTCCAGCGGAGAGCAACAAAAATGATTAGGGGACTGGAACACATGGGTTATGAGGAGAGGCTGAGGGAACTGGGGATGTTTAGTCTACGGAAGAGAAGAATGAGGGGGGATTTGATAGCTGCTTTCAACTACCTGAAAGGGGGTTCCAAAGAATCATAGAATATCAGGGTTGGAAGGGACCTCAGAAGGTCATCTAGTCCAACCCCCTGCTCAAAGTAGGACCAATCCCCAATTAAATCATCCCAGCCAGGGCTTTGTCAAGCCTGACCTTAAAAACTTCTAAGGAAGGAGATTCTACCACCTCCCTAGTTAACGCATTCCAGTGTTTTACCACCCTCCTAGTAAAAAGTTTTTCCTAATATCCAACCTAAACCTCCCCCACTGTAACTTGAGACCATTACTCCTTGTCCTGTCCTCTTCTACCACTGAGAATAGTCTAGAACCATACTCTCTGGAATCACCTCTCAGGTAGTTGAAAGCAGCTATCAAATCCCCCCTCATTCTTCTCTTCTGCAGACTAAACAATCCCAGTTCCCTCAGCCTCTCCTCAAAAGTCATGTGTTCCAGACCCCTAATCATTTTTGTTGCCCTTCGCCCGACTCTCTCCAATTTATCCACATCCTTCTTGAAGTGTGGGGCCCAAAACTGGACACAGTACTCCAGATGAGGCCTCACCAATGTCGAATAGAGGGGGACGATCACGTCCCTCGATCTGCTCGCTATGCCCCTACTTATACATCCCAAAATGGCATTGGCCTTCTTGGCAACAAGGGCACACTGCTGACTCATATCCAGCTTCTCGTCCACTGTCACCCCTAGGTCCTTTTCTGCAGAACTGCTGCCTAGCCATTCGGTCCCTAGTCTGTAGCTGTGTATTGGGTTCTTCCATCCTAAGTGCAGGACCCTGCACTTATCCTTATTGAACCTCATCAGATTTCTTTCGGCCCAATCCTCCAATTTGTCTAGGTCCCTCTGTATCCTATCCCTGCCCTCCAGCGTATCTACCACTCCTCCCAGTTTAGTATCATCCGCAAATTTGATGAGAGTGCAATCCACACCATCCCCCAGATCATTTATGAAGATATTGAACAAAACTGGCCCCAGGACCGACCCCTGGGGCACTCCACTTGATGCAGGCTGCCAACTAGACATGGAGCCATTGATCACTACCCGTTGTGCCTGACAATCTAGCCAACTTTCTACCCACCTTATAGTGCATTCATCCAGCCCATACTTCTTTAACTTGCTGACAAGAATACTGTGGGAGACCGTGTCAAAAGCTTTGCTAAAGTCAAGAAACAATACATCCACTGCTTTCCCTTCATCCACAGAACCAGTAATCTCATCATAGAAGGCGATTAGACCTTCCCTTGGTGAATCCATGCTGACTGTTCCTGATCACTTTCCTCTCATGTAAGTGCTTCAGGATTGATTCTTTGAGGACCTGCTCCATAATTTTTCCGGGGACTGAGGTGAGGCTGACTGACCTGTAGTTCCCACAATCCTCCTTCTTCCCTTTTTTAAAGATTGGCACTGCATTAGCCTTTTTCCAGTCATCCGGGACTTCCCCCGTTCGCCACGAGTTTTCAAAGATAATGGCCAATGGCTCTGCAATCACAGCTGCCAATTCCTTTAGCACTCTCGGATGCAACTCGTCCAGCCCCATGGACTTGTGCACGTCCAGCTTTTCCAAATAGTCCCTAACCACCTCTTTCTCCAAAGAGGGCTGGCCATCTATTCCCCATGTTGTGATGCCCAGCGCAGCAGTCTGGGAGCTGACCTTGTTCGTGAAAACAGAGGCAAAAAAAGCATTGAGTACATTAGCTTTTTCCACATCCTCTGTCACTAGGTTGCCTCCCTCATTCATTAAGGGGCCCACACTTTCCTTGGCTTTCTTCTTGTTGCCAACATACCTGAAGAAACCCTTCTTGTTACTCTTGACATCTCTGGCTAGCTGCAGCTCCAGGTGCGATTTGGCCCTCCTGATTTCATTCCTACATGCCCGAGCAATATTTTTATACTCTTCCCTAGTCATATGTCCAACCTTCCACTTCTTGTAAGCTTCTTTTTTATGTTTAAGATCCGCTAGGATTTCACTGTTAAGCCAAGCTGGTCGCCTGCCATATTTACTATTCTTTCGACACATTGGGATGGTTTGTCCCTGTAACCTCAGTAGGGATTCCTTGAAATACAGCCAGCTCTCCTGGACTCCTTTCCCCTTCATGTTAGTCCCCCAGGGGATCCTACCCATCTGTTCCCTGAGGGAGTCGAAGTCTGCTTTCCTGAAGTCCAGAGTCCGTATCCTGCTGCTTAACTTTCTTCCCTGTATCAGGATCCTGAACTCAACCAACTCATGGTCACTGCCTCCCAGATTCCCATCCACTTTTGCTTCCCCCAATAATTCTTCCTGGTTTGTGAGCAGCAGGTCAAGAAAAGCTCCCGCCCTAGTTGGGTCCTCTAGCACTTGCAGCAGGAAGTTGTCCCCTACGCTTTCCAAAAACTTCCTGGATTGTCTATGCACCGCTGTATTGCTCTCCCAGCAGATATCAGGAAAATTAAAGTCACCCATGAGAACCAGGGCATGTGATCTAGTAGCTTCTGCGAGCTGCCGGAAGAAAGCCTCATTCACCTCATCCCCCTGGTCCGGTGGTCTATAGCAGACTCCCACCACTACATCACTCTTGTTGCTCACACTTCTAAAGAGGATGGATCTAGACTGTTCTCAGTGGTAGCAGATGACAGAACAAGGAGTAATGGTCTCAAGTTGCAGTGGGGGAGGTTTAGGTTGGATATTAGGAAAAACTTTTTCACTAGGAGGGTGGTGAAACACTGGAATGCGTTACTTAGGGAGGTGGTGGAATCTCCTTCCTTAGAAGTTTTTAAGGTCAGGCTTGACAAAGCCCTGGCTGGGATGATTTAATTGGGGATCGGTCCTGCTTTGAGCAGGGGGTTGGACTAGATGACCTCCTGAAGTCCCTTCCAACCCTGATATTCTATGATTCTGTGAACTCTATTGGACACTAAAAACCATTGACTAAAAAGACACACCAGTTTTACAGTTCATTACAACAATTTGCAATATATCGTACTACCTGCTAAACCTTAGCTACCCACTCTATTTGAAGTGGTGTCCTACAGCATGTGTGAAACCCTTATGCTTAATAACCTTTCCCATTTTATATATAGTTCTGACACTCTGGCTACTTTCTCCATACCTGAAGAAGAACTGCAGGGACTTCTGGCAGATTCATTAAATCTACCAGCTGTGATAGGCACTAGATTATGACCATCATTCGTATTTTGGCAAATCCCCTGTAGGAATTTCTGAACTGCAGTTTGTATGAACCCCACAAACACTGTGAACAGACTATTTAACTAGGAAAGTGATTTAAAATATATTTAATTTTTAAAATATTATTTTTTCCTCTTTACCCTGGGTATTCAGCTCCAGCAACAGTCCCAAGCTTCTAGATATTGAACCAAAGATAAACCATAGCTTGAAAGCATAAACACAATCATTTATCATAATTCTTGAAGCTTACAAAAGTGGCTCTTTAAAACGAGAGATTTAAAACACACTATAAAAATAAAACTAAAAAGTTCTTCTCAGGGTTAGAAAGCTTAGCTTCCTTTTAACAACACGTGTTTAAAACTTCTTGCTTTACTAATTTCTCCTACAAGCACCAGAGGTAAATACAAATGTGCTTTCTGTTTGTTTTCACTTTTTCTTTACTTTGCAAGGCCTTTTCCTGCGCTGCTGCTTTATTTTTTATTTTTTTAAAATTTTCATTCTAAGTTTTCAAACAATTTCTCAAAGCTGTGGAAAGCAGACACAATGGTCCCATCATGAGCGTAAGAAGAAAGTTTAAATGGTACTGGGATCTGGCGTGCACACACACATTGCCTGATGTTCTAACTACAGGTCATTGAACAGTATGAGTTTATGAAAGCAAGCCAAATCCATATTACTGGCTCACATTTCAAACACAATTCAGGTTTCTCTTTGATTCTATATTAAGGTAAAAGCCTGTGGGATTTACTTGCTCAGGGAGATGATAAAAACTGAATGATAACAGTATTAATATGGAGTCTTACTCTTCATTTTTAATTTGGTGACTACTCTTTCGAGCATTGTGCAGGTTATAGTGTCTGATTGTACAGTATACTGGAAATATGCTACAGAGACAAATGATCTACTAAGGTTTCTCCAATCTTATCAGGAAACAGAATGACATTTAACTAAGGCCCTGTCCATATCATGGTTGAAACTGTGCCACCTACCACCATATTTAAATACCATTGTTGCTGGCAAGCCCTAGTACTGTTTACTTGATTAGCATGGACTGGGAATTTTTTTGAGGACTGTTCTTGAAACAAAAGCAATGCAAAGCATTTGGAAACCTGAATGCCCCTTGCCTGGGAGATCTCTGGATTGCAGAGAGTAGCAGGCTCTGTCTCTTCCCCACTCCCAGTCCTGATGTAGGGGGCATACTGGGAACATTTCTGGGGAGGGGTGTGGTCATGACATCATATACTTCAGCAAGCCCCAGCTGTTGAAATCCCTTTGACGATCATCATTGCAGTGTGGCATAATTTAGAGAACGCCTCAATCTGACTTTTGTAGTTCCAGGAATCACTGGGGAATGCAAAGATGGCTTGTCTTCTTCTCTGTGCAGTTCCACCGAGAAGACCACTGATTCAGCTAAGGACCTAAACCTGCTTCTCTACGTATAGTATACAATGGAGTTCTAACATGATTGTAACATGCTCTTCAGAGGCAAAATATACCCTGTCTACATTGTAAGAGAAAAGCATGCTTATAAATAATTGCTGGTATGGATTCAACATAAACAGAAAGAGAGGCACTAATAATGATACTCTTTTCTTCTCCAACTGTTGCCTTCTATCAGAGTGTCTCAAAGCACGATACAAAATCCCCCCCTCTCATTTTTTAACTTGTGTAGTCTAGAAAAAAATATAGCATATGCATATTTACTTATGCAGAAATTGTGACCACAGAACTTATTCCACTGAGAAGTTGGATGTGATGTTTAAATCTTTATCAGAACATATGTGAATTCTGCAAGAATTTTTCACTCACATTAAAACAATACACCAAATGAAACAAGCTTTTCTCACGTGCTTGTAAGTTTACTTCAAAAAATATTACAAACCTAGATGAAGTTCCCTATTCTTTGGGTGGTATTTCTAATACAAAACTTAATTTTGCAAATGAACCCTATCTTTATAATGAGCCAAATCTAAACCTCAAGTCCAATTATCGCCAAACAAAGTTTGAAATCTCCATCTGGACTTCTGCCGCTAGTCTAAAATCGGAGTAGTACTAAGATATTTCCTGAAATATCTTGAGGAACCAAGTGAAGGCACTTTCCGAAGATTAAGAGTGAGACAGAAAAGGAGATGCATTTTGATCAATATTTTCCTATTATCCTAGAAGACTAACTTAGGTATGGAAATACTTCTGTGAGGGAAGGAAAAACGAGAACATGAAACAATGTCTTTTAAAAAAGTAGTATTCTATAGGTTTAAGTTTCTCCTCCAAATATCTTGGATTTAAGGGCTTTCCAGATTTGCTCTCTTTGAGAAAGTCAAAGAAGAGAAATTTCTCAAGGTTGCCCTCAACGGCCTAGTAAATTCTGTGCTGCCTAGTCCTGTCTCTAAAGAGATTGTGTACATATCTGGAGATATGCCAGTCCCATTTTAAGGTTTTTAGACATACCAGTTGTGCAGTTAGTCAGGCTTGCATAGAAACCAGTTCTTATACTTAACCATAGATGGCTTGTGGTATCCACTGACTTTGTAGCAAAAATCCTGCTTCTGTAGTGTAGCCAGTTATGCGGTCATATTCTTATTAGTCCTTTGTTCATATATTACAAATAAATGCCACATATCAACCAGATTCACCAGTGAGCATCCTTAATTTCCAAAAACAAATTCGCTGGCAATTCTAATGTTTTTTCCTATGGGAGTAAGTCATGTAGAGTGGGTGCATCCAGGCTATGTGTCCTCCCAACAGCCAACTAAGCCCCAAACACGCAGGAATGCCAGGAGTTTAGGGAAAGCAGGCCATATTGGATCCTCTCTCCTCTTTCATTAACTTCGGGATTATCTTCATGAGTGGCATTGGTTTAATGCTTTCTATGGAGAAGAAGAGGTGGCAGCATTAAGTCCCAGAAATGCATTTTTCCGAAATCTCATTTAAAATTCAGCACCTTGCTGTTAGTTTCTGCTAGTGCTTTACATGGGGGCTGCACAAACTAAATTAGTATAAGATAAGCACAGTAGGAGAGAAACAACACAGAAGAGAACCTCTCCAAGATGCACAGTGTACACCTTATTTACTATTAAAGTTAGTTCCTGAGCAGCAAAATTGTCATCAGGTAAAGAATAGCATGTGCTTAGGTTTACAAAGTTATATATATCACCTAAAAAAATCATTAGTGGAAGATTCTTGTGTTTTTACAGTTTCCCAGAGGAATGCAAGTACGTTGCACAGATTCCAACTCTGCTTTTAATGAGTTTGCCAGAAGCCATTTCTTACAGTGTTTATCATAATTTCTTTCAACAATAATTCAAATGCATGATGGGAAGTGGAAGTCAGAAAGTTGAAGCAGAAGGGACAAACCTGATACTTGTGATTAATTCCTGACAGTAATCGGTGCAACTATTTAGAATTATTCCAAGTGAAACAAAAGACTAAGGATCAAATTGAGCCCCAAACATTCATATGGGCTGCTGACTGACTTCAGTGGGAAGTGTATGCATGTCTCAGAGGACAGAACCAGCCTCTTAGGGAGTGCCCTGTCTGACAGAAAGGGTAATTCTTTTCACTGGTGACAATGACAGGGAAATGTTGTCACTCTCTCAACCAAACAAAAATAAAAATCAATACAAAGTATTACAAGTTACATATAAGTATATATCTATTTATAAATATGCTCAGGACATACCATCTTAAAGATGTGTGACCCCAACAAGAAAATAATCTCTACTGCACTGAAAAGAAAAATACCACAAATACAAGAGTAAATTGGCTTCCAGTATGTTTCAGTAATGTTATTCTAAAGTTCACTGATCATCAATGTTCATCTTTAATAGATACAAATATATTTATAGCTCAGCAACTCTTTTACAATGTATTATGTACAATACTTGATTTCTACATAAAAACTAGAGTTTATTATTGTTACAATATCCTGCAATCATATTTAGCACTAACCATCCTAGGATCTGAAATTGCATTGCAAGCATTAACTAACTAATCCGCACAATACCTTTCAAGGTACTAAGTGATTATTTACTTTAATACAAGGTTAAATTAGGGATAACATTTCATTTTGCAGATGCTTTCATCTTCTTACAATGCCTTTTCAGGCAATTCCATAATATTTTAGTAATTCTGCAAGTTGCAGGTAGGAATCTCTCTAAGAGACTGTAGGTAGAGACTAATAAGTGAAAGTAGGCTCTATCTCCCCATCCATTAAATTTTTTTAAAATAATTTTTACACACAATCTTGTGGCTTTGAAGTAGATAATGTATTAAAAAAAATCTTGTACCTTGATCCTGAACATTTAATAATACTAACATCCAGTTACTATTCAAAGCAAAAGCATATTTCTATCAACTTTTGGTCCCAAACAGGTCACAGAGTGATTGTGAGTTGGTAAATAATAAAGGGATACAATTTGTTAATCCAGTCAACTTCTGAAGACCAAAGCAATCAAACATACCATGAGTTGGTGTCTTTTCTCGTCTCCGAACTCCTGTGGTTCTGCCTCTCTCATACTCAGAGACCATTGGATGGCCCTCATCTTCAATTAATGTGTAATACTTCCCACTTTCATGCTCCAGAAAGTAGCTAGGTGACTCGGAGCCTTTCATTCCAGACTTTCCATATTTGCTGATGTCATCACAAGACATTATTCCAATTTCATCCCTAAAAATATTGACATAAAATAATAATCCAAAGAGATATGGGGAAAGGATCACTTAATGATGAAGACCTAAAGTGGACGTTCTACTTCCCACTCTGTTCTAAACAATGGTGCGTTGTCATTAGGATACCATTTATTATGTGAATGAGAAATTTGATATTTTGCACTATTTGGCAGTAACTGAAAAAAAAAGTGACTGTACCTGCTGCCAAAATAGAAAGCAGTGCTGACCATTTTTTTTTATTTTCTTTGAAAGCAAAATAATTCATTTCAGCTAATTATTTTAGTGTTTATCAGACTTACGGGACAAGAAGTACTCATTTTTACAAAACATAGTATAGGCATTGACTATAATCATAAAAGAAAAAACTTTGTTTCCAATATAAATTCCTAATGTGCTGATCATCAAAGACTCTGTACTTAAATTTTACACCAAGTTAAAGAGGCAACAAATCTCAACATTGTCACTGTGGAATAAGAATAGTTTTTTACCCGACATTAACCATGTTTCTCCGAGATATTGCAGTTGGTGTGAATCCCACTAAAGATCTGCAGGTGCCTCGAAGACCCGAGATAAAATTATTTTGAACAGCAGGATCTGTTGTGGCCATACGTGCAACATGTGCATCCTCACGCTCATATGTGAGGGCATAAAAGGTGGAGTGATGCAACCCTTCCTCAGGTCCCTCACAATTCCTGTGACAGCTGAGGATTCAGAGAGTGGGGATAGAGGGTGGGTCAAGGCATTCACGTTGACATTATCTTGGATAACCCATTACCGTAGGGTAAGTAATAGTTCTTTCTTCTTCAAGTATATGTCAGTGTGGATCCTACTGTAGGTGACTGGCAAGTAGTGTCCCCTCTGGATGATGGGTGAGGAGTTTCAGCTGCGTTAGTCAAACACATATTGTAGTACCACCCTCCTGAACTTGGCATCTACCCTGGTGGGTAAATCCACTGCATAGTGCTGTGGTCCTTGAACTGGGGGGCACAGAGGAATGTTTTGGGCTGGGTGCACTGGGGTTCTGTTGATGTAAGCCTCTGAAAACACCCAGCATATGTAACTTCTGTATATCCCCAGGATTGCAGAGTGGCCTATGAGTCTTTTAGTGAATGGAATGTTCCATGAGTTCTGCTACTAAAGAACTCCATCCTTCAAAGGGCAGGTCCTGCAGGGCTGGCCCACAACATTTTGGCACCTGAGGCAGGGAGCTCAAATGACGCCCCCATGCTCCCTCACTTGGGCCAAAACTTTGAAAAGTCTCAATTCTGCCTTTTTCCTATTCTACCCCTCGCATGGTACTGCTCTGCTACCTACCCCAATAAAGAAGAACTAACAACTCAAAATGACTTGTTCAAAAATTTTAAGTAACTCTTAACTTCCAAACGCCTGAACAGCAAATGTAACTTTTCTTGTCTGCATAGTAAACACTGGCATTTGTATCTGTTTGAATAATCAAAGTGGTGCTTTCTGTGCCTTCTTGGTTGCAAAGATTTGAACTGCTTCCTGAAGGTCCACAGTCTGGACCAGCTCATGCTCTACTGAAATGGTTGCAAGGCCGACCAGCCTCTCCTGTGTCATTGTGGAGCATAGATGTGTTTTTATTAACTTCAGCTTGGAGAAGCTGCGTTCTCCACTGGCAACTGTTACAGGAAGTGTTAGACGTATGCACAGAGCAACAGTGTATCTTGAAAGGGCTTTCAGTTCATCACCTAAATCACTCGCATCAATATCGAGCATATCATCATGTGTCAACACTCTCTCTAGTGCCCTGCATTGCTGGTGTAGGTCTTCTTCTGGTATAGTGAGGAGTTTTGGAATATCATACAACATCCAAAATATACTGCTGTGTTCCTTGAGCTGCATGAAACGTTCTTCAATGGACTGTATTGCACAATCTAGCACCTGGTTAAAGAATTCAACTTTGAATGATTGTTTGGGGTCTCTTATGGGATTATCCCATGCCTCATAATCAAAGTGTCTTCTTCTTCGGTGACTCTTGTATTCTTGAATGGGTGGGAAAATAGCTTCAGTGTGAAGTTCCTCTGTCAACTTCTGTGTACTCTTCAGAACGTTTTGAAATCCTTCACCTGATCGGTAGGACTGTAGGTATGACTTTGCTTTGTCCAGTTGTTCTATTGCTCCAGATATATCAAGGTCAACACGTTGGAGTCTCTTGCTTACAACATTTATTTCAAACAGTATGTCATGCCACAACACTAAGCCACACAGAAATTTGAAGTTATGTATGTTTCTGGTGATTCCATTTCCCTCTGCCATTGTTCTCCCATGAACAGTTACTGTCATAGCATTATCCTCAATAATGGCAACTATGGCAT
This sequence comes from Lepidochelys kempii, assembly GCF_965140285.1. Lineage (NCBI taxonomy): Eukaryota > Metazoa > Chordata > Testudines > Cheloniidae > Lepidochelys > Lepidochelys kempii. The sequence continues at coordinate 74,196,486 of NC_136388.1, forward strand.
CATCTATGTTCCCAATTTGGCGTTTGATAGGCTTTATCGCCTCCACTTGACTTTCCCATCATGTGGCACTCAGTGCTTTCAGTGTCAGAGAGGATGTTCCCAGATGTTGCTTCCCCGCACAACACAGGTTTGTAATGTCCACTCCATACCCTCCAACATCTTCAGAGTTCACTTAACTCTCTCACGCTTCTCACTCTTCAAGCCATGGGTAGGTGACCTACTCCCAATATTACCACTATCTTCTATCTTCAGGAAGAGCATCAAAGTAAAGCTGTTGTTCTCACAATCCATAGGAAACTTCTGCAGAACATCAGATTTCCTGCCCAGTCCAATTCAGAAACAGTGGGGTCCTCAACACTGCAAGTTTATCTTTCTGCTAATGACTGAGCTAGCTTCTAACTCATTCTAGAGCTGAGAGATGCCTTAGAATGCACTGGTACTATCTGAAGGTATTTTCTGTGGATGGGGAAAGGGAGATTTACCCTTCCTGGTCCCCTGAAAACAAAAGATGAGGAATCATACCAGCTGGTCATCCCTGAAAAGCCAGAAAGGGCTTATCTGGCTGCCTCCTTAAAGGCGGCAGACAGGGGTTGAGGGACTACTACATCACTACTAAAAGTGCAAGCCTCTGAGTAAGACATAAGAGTCTCACCAAAGTCAATGAGACTTCTCACATGATTAAACCTATGCTCCTGCTTAAGTGCTTTTCTGGACCAGGGTCTAAAACAGTGTCATCTCCCAGTCAGTTGTTTAAGTGGAAACAAAAGGTGCTATGACATTATTAAAAACAAAAGTCACTCCGAATTTTGGTATCCTGGCTAACATATTCCTTCCTCTTAATTCTGCTGCACATTAGCTAGCAATTCAGAATAGTGCTAGACTTTCATGGCTGCATGGAGGATGATAGTTATGACATTTCCTATATATAGCCACTCCTTTACAGCTTTTTATTTTAATTAAACGCCTTGTACAACATCTTGAAATATTTGATTATACATAAAGTGGAAGGAAAGAGTAAATTGTTTCTGTTTTAACATTGTCTGAGAATGCTCAGATTCACTGGGAGATTTACCTTGGACCATAAAGTCCTGACATGGGAGAGAGGATGAAAATGTCCTGGAGAGCAGAGCTGTCAATTTTTGAGGACATGCCCATTGTGCTGGTTGGAGTTGTGGAGCTGCTTGTTGGACTGGTTGGAATCACGGGCTGTGAAAGAGAAACAAACAAATTAAAAATGAAACTCATCATTTCCATGCTACATTTCAGTGGTGCTCTCACAAAGCTAAACTGTGTTTTCTTAGCGGGGATCACCATTCTCTTGGCTGCTCTCTCTTTTGGATTAGCCATAATTACAGCTTCTTGCAGAAGGGATGTTTGTTGAAATTTCCCCCTGCTTTTGTAAGCATTGCAAGACCAAAGTTATTTGGTGGAAGAGGCTGAACTAAAGCAAACATATCTGTATTAGAGTAGCAGCCGTGTTAGTCTGTATTCACAAAAAGAAAAGGAGTATTTGTGGCACCTTAGAGACTAACACTGTATTAGTGTTCAAGATGTCTTATGGAAAGTTTTAAAAATTGTAAGTCAAAGAAGTATGATCTTTAAACTTCAAAACAAGCAGCAACAGATTAGAGAATACTTAGAACACTGGGGTATGTTAAATCCACTCAGTGTTGCACTGTGGGATAGCCATTATTAAAATACAAGTAAGTTGCACGTGGTTTATGTTCTCCAACTGATCACCCCCCCGTACTAATTAGGGTGGCCACTGGTGCATACCCAGAACACTGGACATTCTGGTACTTCTGAAAACGGCATTGACTCTCCCCTGTCTTCATGACCCCATCCCTGCTGTCATGATCTCGCATGCATGGTTCGTGCAAGTTCACACCAGTGGGGCAGAGTGGCATGCTCTTCAAAATGACAGCCTCCGTCTTATGAGGCAAAACCAAATACAGTTTTATACCAGCACTGGACAGGGGACAAACCTGGGGGGGAAAAACAGGACTGTCCGATTTAAAACTGGAGAAATGGCCTGCCTATTACTAATTCAAGCAGATATTTCTGCACTTTCAATAGCTCTCCTCTCTATTCCTGTGGGAACACAACACCCATAAGTTTAATGTATAGTATTTATTCCCTGCTAAAAGGGGTGGAGTTGCTCCAAAAGTTGAGATTTGTCAGTGGGAATGGAATTAATTATATACAGAAGCTAGTTGTTTCCAAATAGGATTTTCTCTTGGCTGTATCTGAAGAGGGAATTTCTATAGTGGAAATGCTTTAATTGTATCCCATGCTTTAATTGTATTTAATTATAGACTGTACAATACGGATGCTAAATGAAAGAGTTCAGAACCATAATATTGGGGGATGGGAGGGAAGGCTTCTTACTACTCCTACCTCTCCCTTTGGGACATAACTACAGGATTCCTATGGAAACCGGATCTTTGGCCCATCCACTCCAGCTGCTCCTTATTCTTTATCTGAAAGCCTAATCCTGTCTGTGACATTTGTGGCTCCATGCCAACTGATTGTGAGGCCACAATTAATGAAATATAAATTAATCTGAGGAATAAGCAGAAACATCACCAGCACACATCTTATTTAAAAAAAGTGAAGTTCATCCCTGGTTGGAAGGATAGTATCAGATAATGTTCTGAATGGGCTCTCTGTGGGAGGTCAACTGTCTGCATGCCCATACAGGGCACTGCACACTTCCTGTATGACACAGAAATGGGCTCAGCACCACCCCTGCATTATACTGATGCACAGAGGCCATTTAGCAGTCCAAGGGCATTTCAAGATGAGCCAGAGAAGGATCCCTGGATTTGTGTTTATATTGATCTAGTGGCCTCTGTACCCCATGCAATTGGCATGGAAGGTCTACAGCTGTTAGTCCAGCCTAAGGGCTGGGGAGATGGACTACACCTCCCTTACTGCTCTTCACTGTGTCTGCATAGAGCCCAGACACTTTGGATGAAATTGATTCCATCCACATAGAGCCCAAGATACTGTTTTCATGCAAATGTTTTTATTATAGTATAAAAAGGGAAGAGAAATACAGACATTATATAGATCTGTACACTATTGAGATGTGTCACTACACAGAACTTTTCAGAGACAACTTTATGGCTCAAGGGATTGGTAATGGAATACACACCAGTCACTTGTGTGATCATTCATTAATTCACAGCACTAGTCATTGTTGGTTACTGCTAGCAGATTGCTGCTTTAAGTAATCTGTTGATGGTTTCACTCCAGTTGCTAGTGGACAGATGTGCACATAACTAAAACCACCATCATAACTGATAAACCTTTTTGGCAGTATCAGCAGAGAAATTAAGAGTTCACTAGCCTGGACACTGAACTACCCTCTCACCCCTAAAAGAATGGCTCCTCCAGCTCAGTGTTCAGGAATACGGGTGGTATACTCTAGAAAACTCTATGATTGTTCATACTAGTCTTTATATAGACAGAAGAGGTCAGCATTCTTCTTGTCAGTTCTCTCTCCAAAAGTTAATTTAGAGCAATGCTGGAGATGGGAGGGGAATTAAAAAAAATGTGGAACCTGCAGTCTTTAAACTTGTAATTTTTTCTCGAAGTGTTTTTTCTGTTTCTAATTTTAGCTTTTCTAGGACTATATTATTTTTTAGGATTAGGACATCTGGCTACTTACACTACTTGCCCCTGTTTCACATACACTGATAATAGATGATGCAAAATGATTTAACACTGGCAAAAATGTAACATGAAGCCAGCAAACACAGTAAACTACAAAGCTCTTGTCTAATACAATTTGACTCATATTAGAGCACAGAAATAGGGGAAATATAGAAATGAACAAACAATATGTTAAATAATAGGCTGACTATATTACAAATGTCAGTGCAAAGGTCCCACTCACAGTTGTGATATTATTGAACTGATGTTGTGATATAAATCACTATTTGAGAAACCAAGCTAGATTTTTTATTCACAATATAAAAAGGTACAGGTTACTACCAGTCACAGTAATCAGCAATGACTTGTCTTCTCACATCTGTTTTGGGAGCCACACCCTGCAATATTACTGTTAACAGGCATTACAAGTAGTTAGAATGAGCTAATCATGCTGAATTGAGATATTATGTTAATGTCCTAACCTTATATGACACCTGCATATAGAAGCATCAAAGACTGACCCTGTGGGTGTTGCTATAGGTAATTAATTAATACAGAAGGGCTATGAAAAAGGTAAATATAATATAAATGAATTTTAAAGTACAAAAAGTTAAGGACATATTTTAATCAAACAATTACTGGCTCCTAGATATAAGGATACATTTTCATTGTAACTGTGTTTTTCATAGATGCAATATAGTATCTCTATCTACAGACCATTGTATATGTATTTAGGGCATGGAGATATATATATATTTGGGCAGGTTGTATAGATTATTTATGTGGAAGCCTCTAGTTTGAAGACACACAAATGTGATTAAATACATGCAGCTAGTTTTCTAGCAGGCTAGAAGGAAAACCAAGTGAATCTAGGAATCAGGTGGGGAATACCAGAATTATCTAGAACCACATCTTTGAATCCTGACTAAGCACTTAATCTTTCAGATGCAGATAATTTGAACACCGTGTAGTTTCATTTGTGGGGGTATTTTCAATGATATGCTAAAAATTCCATCCCCCATTAGTAAACATAAAAGATCCCATAACACTTTTCACAAGAGTGAGGATTTCACTCAGTGTCCTTAGCCAAAAATGTCCCCCACCCCAACTGCTGTGCAGCCTAAAACACGACCAGATTTTATGTTTACTACTCCACCATTATTTCAATAGCTTTGTTTGTACACTCTATGATCAGTAATTCTTTCAGGATTGTGAAGTATGCTACGATCTTTCAGGATGGAAGGTGATAAACAAGGATCCTAATTTTCTGTGATAACCCCCCCCCAAATTCTGATAAAAAACCCCCATAAAAATCCACGTTTTTCCATGATTAAAATTAAATGCTGAACTTTAGTTTCTCTAGCCACAATATATATAGGAATCAGTTGAACACAATGTTTTATTGATATACAGTAGAACCCCATTTATCAAAGTCTCCATTATCGAGCTCTTTCTACTAAATGAATCACCAGACACCTGGGGCTGAAACTGGCAGAGCTTGGGTGTTCAGTCCCAGCCTGAGCTGCCTAGGGCTGACCGCCCGAGCCCCAGCCAGGCATTGAATAAGTGACACTGGTACGTCCAGTAAAATTTAGTTAATATTTAATACATGTTTTTATTTTTTCCTCTGTAAAAATGCAAATTCTGTGTTTTTCTGTGACAAACTGATTTCTAGGATCTCTGGTGACAAACAGATGTAATTAATATTTATCTGCAAGAGGTATCAGGTTTTTTAATGTCATAAGGAGAATTAACACCACGAGAGCCATACTTTTAGAACTGATCTTCTAGCTTTAGAAAACTGACTGCTCTGAAGAATTGCTTTCCAGGTGTTGTACATTCAATAATTATCAGTGATGGGTTAATAAAGGAAGTCATCACACATATGCAGAGATTGTGGGGTTACTCATGAATATTGATGGGCAGCCAATATTTTCATGCTTCCATATCTCCAAAAGACCATCTATAAATATAGACTCTGATTTTGGTCTCACTTCAGTGTAAATTAGGAAAAACTCAACTGAAATCAATGGGGTTATATTGGTTTAGAAGTTGTGTAAGCAAGAGAGGAATCAATCTGATCGGATATGTCTATGCTACAGCAGGCCCGCTGGCAGGGAGGCAAAGGGAGGAATTGCCCAGGGGCCTGGGTGATTTAAAAGTGCCCGGGCGCCCCTGGCCCTTTTAAATTGCCCAGGCAGGCTGCAGGGCTCCTAGGCGCATGAGGGATGGTACCAGCTGTCAAGGTTCCTTCCCCACTCTGAACTCTAGGGTACAGATGTGGGACCTGCATGAAAGACCCCCTAAGCTTATTCTTACCAGCTTAGGTTAAAAACTTCCCCAAGGTACAAACTTTGCCTTGTCCTTGAACAGTATGCTGCCACCACCAAGCATTTTAAACAAAGAACAGGGAAAGAGACCACTTGGAGACGTCTTCCCCCAAATATTCCCCCCCTCCCTCCAAGCCCTATACCCCCTTTCCTGGGGAAGGCTTGATAAAAATCCTCACCAATTGGTACAGGTGAACACAGACCCAAACCCTTGGATCTTAAGAACAATGAAAAATCAATCAGGTTCTTAAAAGAAGAATTTTATTTAAAGAAAAGGTAAAAGAATCACCTCTGTAAAATCAGGATGGTAAATACTTTACAGGGTAATCAGATTCAAAACATAGAGAATCCTTCTAGGCAAAACCTTAAGTTACAAAAAGACACAAAAACAGAAATATACATTCCCTCCAGCACAGTTTATTTTACAAGCCATTAAACAAAAGAAAATCTAACGCATTTTCTAGCTAGATTACTTACTACCTTTACAGGAGTTGTAAGGCTTGCATTCCTGATCTGTTCCCAGCAAAAGCATCACACAGATAGCCCAAACCCTTTGTTCCCCCCCTCCAGATTTGAAAGAATCTTGTTTCTTCATTGGCCATTTTGGGTCAGGTGCCAGCGGGGTTACCTTAGCTTCTTAACCTTTTACAGGTGAAAGGATTTTGCCTCTGGCCAGGAGAGATTTTATAGCACTGTATACAGAAAGGTGGTTACTCTTAGCTTTATATTTATGAAACCAGCGGTGGCAAAGGCAGCCAGGTGGGCATGTGGAAGCCCTGGCAGTGCCGGAAGGGAGCACCCAGCAGTGCAGCCGGCAGCTCGCTGGCCACCAGCCAGCGCAGGTGCACACACACAATTCAGAGAAATACCATTGTCACCTCACATAATTGTATCTTAAAAAAGTATCTAACAATATTCAGGAAGGCATCTTTGGCTTGTTTTCAGGTAGTTCAGTATATCACTTTCAAGAAGACTGGTCTCTGTCCAAAGATACAAAGCCCCACATTTAGCACATGCATACAAATGACTTTTCCTCTCAAGATCAGATAAAGTCCAATATTTTTCCTAGCAATGAAAATTTGTGTTGTATGTTTTATTTCAACTTCCTCTTCCATAGCATATGTACTGTAGGCGATCCTTGGTATCCTGTAAAGAATTAATTTCTTACCAGGTAGTTGAAGGCTGCTATCAACTCCCCAGTCATTCTTCTCGTCTGCAGACTAAATAAACCCAGTTCCCTCAGCCTCTCCTCATACGTCATGTGCTCCAGCCCCCTCATCATTTTCGTTGCCCTCCGATGGAAACTCTCCAATTTCAATCCATAATGTATTTATTTAATTTAAATATATAGTTCAAAATAACAAATTCTACATCTTACATTTAGGCTCACAATTTGTTTAATACTGGTGCTGTAACTGGAAAAAAATTAACTACATCAAGCAACGCCACCACTTACGTATATTGGGTTCTAATTGGTTATCAATAGGATAAAAAGTAGTGTCATAAACCTCAGCCATCCCTTTCTACAGGGCCCATTGACTGTTCTGCTCTGGGGCCTGGAATTGCTGTCGGCAGGCCTGCACTACAATCAGGAGGTGTGACTGCAGCTTGTGTAGGCATGCCTGAGCTAGCTTTGATTTAGCTAGTAACAGCAGCAGTGTAGCCATGGCAGCATGGGCGGCAGCATGGGCTACCCGGGATCCTAGTGGGGGCTTGTATAAAGAAGGCTAACCCATGCTGCTGCCATGCTGCTGCTATTACACTGCTATTATAACTCACGCTAGCTGTGATCTAACTGGATCAAAGTTAGCTCAGGTATGTCTACATGAGCTACAATCACAACTCCTGATTTCAGTGTAGATACCCCCATAGAGGTTTTTTTCCCCGATCCACACTACCCTTTGATTCTTTCCTATGAAATCAGTGTTTCCATCTCTGGAACTATCAAAAGAGAATTTGCCTTCCTGTAACTAATATGACTTTAATAAAATCTGCTGAAAAGAAAATTATAGCATGAGAATTTGCTTCTCAGCATATGTTGCTATACAATGAAAAAACGTAGTGTATAGGAATTTAAATGAGAAAAAACTTGGAAATTATAATTACAACCAAGTGGTTGTATCAAATTTAAACAGTTTTGTCAGTTCAGTTATTTATACCCTTATCTGACAAAGTATTATCAGGTCCCCCATCAGTCCTCATTTCTCAAAACTAAACATACCCATATTTTTAAACCTTTCCTCATAGGTTAGGTTTTCTAAACCTTTTATCATTTTGTTGCTCTCCTCTCTCCAGTTTATATACATCTTTCCTAAAGTGTGCCACCCAGAATTGGTCACAATATGCCAGTTGAGGCCTCACCAGTTCTGAATAGAGCGAAACAATTACCTCCCATGTCTTACATACAACACTCTTGTTAATATACCCCAGAATGATATTGGCCTTTTTTGCAACAGTATCACATTGTTGACTTATATTCAATTTGTGATCCACTGTAACCCCCAGATCCTTTTCAGCAGCACTACCTCCTACCCAGTTATTCCCCATTTTGTAGTTGTGTATTTGATTTTTCCTTCCTAAGTGTAGTACTTTGTACTTGTCTTTACTGAATTTCATCCTGCTGATTTCAGACCAATTCTCCAAGTCATTTTGAATTCTAATCCTGTCCTCCGAAGTGCTCGCAACCACGCCCAGCTTGGTGTCCTCTGCAAATTTTATGAGCCTACTTGCTATCCACGTCATTAGTAAAAATATTGACTAGTACTGGACTCAGGAGTGACCCCTGCAGGAGCCCACTAGATCCACCCATGGTTTGATAGCAAACCATTGATAACGATTCTTTGAGTATAGTCTTTCTATCAGTTGTGCATCCACCTTATAGTAAGAGCACTGCAGTGTAGGGTCAGCAGGAAGCTGGTAAAGCCCAGTAGTGCAGAGACAAAAACCTTGAGATTATCCCTTATCTTTTCGGGGGGGTTATGAACACTTAGGGTGAGGTACTGAATCTCTGGTTTCTTCCCTGGATGGAGTAAACATAACTCCTTCATGAGTAAATTACCCAATGTAGAGGAGTGGCAGTGGTGAGTTTTCTGATAATTTACACATGAGGTCCCAAGAGAAGGTAGCTTCATGCCTTGATACTTCCTCTACAGGAAGGCCATTTTAAATTTTTGATCAATGATTTTTTCCCAGGTGGACAGTGGGAACCCAGTCTTTCCCTCTAAGTGTCATGGATCTCACCTGACATATTGTATTGTGTTTTAAAAATGTTGACTGCTTGATGCCAGGACTTACTTCCTATGCTGTATTATTGAATACAAAGGACTAAACTATTCAGTACAGACTTCCTAATCAACCATTTTCTTTCCTATTCATTTATTTTATGTTAGCAAAAAGATATACAAAACTACTTCCTTTTTTACTTCATTTTTAGGTTTTTCTTTAAATATTCATGCTCAAATTTTGCAAACTTACAGCAAGATTTGTGAAACTTAACTCAAATGAAATCTGTAAGTTTTTATACCACAACTAAAGCAAAAAAAGAAAAGAAGCAGCACAAATGGTGAGACCTAGATTAGATTTTAAAAATTCTATCTGGGCTATTAAGGTAAGATAATTTGTTTTTTAAAAATATTATTTTTTTACTTGACAGATTTCAGAGTAACAGCCGTGTTAGTCTGTATTCGCAAAAAGAAAAGGAGTACTTGTGGCACCTTAGAGACTAACCAATTTATTTGAGCATGAGCTTTCGTGAGCTACAGCTCACTTCATCGGATGCATACCGTGGAAACTACAGCAGACTTTATATATACACAGAGAATATGAAACAATACCTCCTCCCACCCCACTGTCCTGCTGGTAATAGCTTATCTAAAGTGATCATCAGGTGGGCCATTTCCAGCACAAATCCAGGTTTTCTCACCCTCCACCCCCCCACACAAATTCACTCTCCAGTGGTCAGTTTGGATGAGCTATTACCAGCAGGAGAGTGAGTTTGTGTGTGTATGGGGGTGGGGGGGATGTGAGAAAACCTGGATTTGTGCAGGAAATAGCCCAACTTGATTATCATGCACATTGTGTAAAGAGTTGTCACTTTGGATGGGCTATCACCAGCAGGAGAGTGAATTTGTGTGGGGGGTGGAGGGTGAGAAAACCTGGATTTGTGCTGGAAATGGCCAACCTGATGATCACTTTAGATAAGCTATTACCAGCAGGACAGTGGGGTGGGAGGAGGTATTGTTTCATATTCTCTGTGTATATATAAAGTCTGCTGTAGTTTCCACGGTATGCATCCGATGAAGTGAGCTGCAGCTCACGAAAGCTCATGCTCAAATAAATTGGTTAGTCTCTAAGGTGCCACAAGTACTCCTTTTCTTTTTACTTGACAGAGTGACTCTGAGTGTCTGAAACCTTTTGAGATGGAAAGTTCTTTGCAGGTTTTTTTAAAGAGAGTTTCTGCACAGAGAATATAATTTTTTTGTTTCTCCTGGGAATATGTTCAGAGTCTACTGGTACATTTCAATTAAATAATCAAACAATTATTCCAGCACTTCATGAATATTTACTTTTTTCCCTTTGATTACTTTATTTACTTGCTGCATTTCATTGCATTCTCAGTGCCAAGTAATCTAGGGACCAAATTCATATTTACACATAAAAAGGCATATACTTAAAATTGAAGTGATTTATAAATGCATAGGACTTGCAAATATTATAATTATACCTGCTGTTTTTCAGTCATGTACTACATCAATGAATATTTACCAGCTTCATAGGAATGATTCAGCAATATTCACAAGGTGTTCTAATCCTTTCTCACGGGTGTTCTTTTTTGTATAGTTATTTGTTACTTTTACTAATATGGGGCCTGGCCCAGTAAACCCTACTCATGTGAGTAGTCCCATTGAAAACTGAATGGGTCTACTTGGATAAGAGCTACACATAGAAGTAAGGGTTTACAGAGTCAGACCCAGTTATGAAACCACTGATAAAAAATCAGAAAAAAAGGCTTTCCTGTAGAGGAAATGTTAAGGCATAAAACTGCTTTTTATTGTGAGTCTCACTAGTTACAAATGTCCAATAGGATGGAAGTTAAAACAGTGGGTCCCTTTCCACCCTCTTGTGTAGCAAGTATAAAAAAACCCTGTTGGCTGTTAGGGCTCTAAACACTGCTGAGGTACCATGTAGCTATGTGGCTTTCAACAAACACAAACTGCTATTTTAATTAGTTCTTTTTTCTACATTTATATTTTTATGCTGATAAAATAAATGATAGAAACTGAGCCAGCCCCTCAACTTGTGTAAATTAGTGTTCTAATATCAACTGAGTTATGCTAATTCACATCAGCTGATGATCTAGTCACTGTCTTCCATAAATTCTATCACCACTATTGAAACTCTGTGAATTAACAGTAAACATAACTAGCTTAACAGTGCTTCAGCTTTAAACAAAAATGAGACCAAACTATGAACCCAAAGAGAGCAAACCCATCTCTTCCCGGCCATGGCACATATTCACCCATCCACCCACACAGAATGAAATCTGTAGTTGAAACCACTTCTTATTTTTCTTATGTGCAGTAATTAAAATTCATTTTCATTATGCTGGAGTTTTCCTTTAAGCAACCACTTTCAATTAGTTGTAAGATTTCCCTAAAAATATTTTCACCTAAGATACGTTTAATGAGGTATATCCATTAGTCCTCATCCATTTTCTACAGTTGGCGTCACAGCCCAGGTTGTCTCACGATGAAGACAGAATAAATTTTCTATTGTAAAATAATCTACAGTGCCACACTAAGTATGACTGCGGCACTACCAGTGTCCTGACAAGTTGTATTAAACTCACTGCGGCAGCCACTGAATGAAAATAGTTCCTGTCTTATACCGCCACCGTTTAAAAATTTATTACATAGAAAGAATTTCTCCACTTGCATCATCATAAAACAGGGAGAGTTTAGAGGAGAGGAAATTTATGAGGATATCTGGAGAGAAAAAACCCAAGCATCAGTGCTTAATGTAGTAGTATCTTCTTTGGGTCAAATTTCCACTACCAAATGTTACTGGGGCTGAATACTGCTCAGAACAGTCATGTCAAGCGACACAATGCTGAACAGGGTTCATCCTAGTCCACACTGACTTCTAAATGGTATTCAGCATTGTGCTTGTTAACACAATTGCTAGCAAGAGTTCTCAGGCATAGTAACATTATGTAGAGTAGGCTTTTTTTCTTTGCTTTTTCCGTCTTTGCCTACTTATCTTGGTTGAGAGAAGTTTGGGCAAATATACAGAATATATGATTGCAAAGTAAAGCTGTCTGGATACCGTATCTGAACAGTGAATTAAAAAACCCTCTAATACAAAGAGAAGTAATCTCAGAGAGCTGCACAAGAACCATCAACTTGTCATTTGCCCATCCACATTGCTCCCAGGCCTGTTCTTACAACATTGCAGAAATTATCCATTACAAAAGGCACCCTGTAGCCAAATTCATATGGTTAAGGATATTCAGCTAATTAAGCCATATGACAGAGAATATCCCTAAGTGCTTACCATATTACATAGAATAGGAACTAACTATTTGTAACACAGAAGTTTCATTATGCAACTTTCCCTATTGCTGAAAGTTTTACTAGTCAGACAATGGGCTGCAATATGGAGTTCTATATTTCAAGCACAACTGACAGTAAGGTCTGTGTGCTGGGCCTAGTGCCTGCAGTTGGAAGGATGATTCCACTTAGAAATAATCCTCTACATTTAAAAATATATATATAAAGTATTGTTTTAAAACTGAGTGAAGTTATCAGGGTTTATTTTTCGTGAAAAAATAGAGAACTATTTGTTTTATCTTTCTTGATAAACACAGAGCTGAAACACCTGAAATTTGGGTCAAATAGGGAAACAACATGTGGAAGCAAAGACAAATTCTTCATTAGTTTGTGAAATTTTAGATCTTCCTGAAATAAACTGAGACTCAAGAGGCACATTTTGATAACTTTGGTTTCCTCTTAGACATATGAGAGAGATGTGGATTTTTAAAACGTTATGCTAATTGAGAAACTAGCATTTTTGCTTTTAAAAACACATATTCCTTCATATATAGGGAAAACCCTTAATGATGATAAATAATAAGAATGCTTATTGTTTATACAGCACTTAAAACATTTTAAGTGCACAAGACTTAGGGCTCGATTAAGCCTTGAAGGCAGAATGGGTGCAATTTGCCTTCCCCTGTACCTGTATGTAGGTAACGGTGTGTGAGGGAGAATGGCAAGCAGCAGCATTATAGGAGCAGTCCTGACAGAAGCTGCCCAAGAGAAAAGCTGGAGCCTGGCCTTCTCTGCTCTGCAGACTACACTGTTGAGCGTCACTGGGTTGCAGGTGAACTTTCCACCATCAATGCCTATTGGGGACAATTTAGGCCTAAAGTCACTGTTTCATGTTTTATAATCAAGAAATATAAGATCTCAAAACTGCATTTTACATGTTGTTTGGCTAAAAACATCAGGTAAAAATTTAGGGGTTTGCATCTTTTTTGACCAATATAACAGTGCTATGGAAGAGTAAGCTGGACTCAGTTATGCTTTGTGCAACACCAACAAAATTGTCAACTAAGGAAAGAAAGGGTAATTGAACAATTTTCACAGTGGAGAGGTAAATAGTGGGGTCCCCCAACCATCTATACTGGGACCTGTGCTGTTCAACATATTCATAAATGATCTGGAGAAAGGGGTAAACAATGAGGTGGCAAAGTTTGTAGATGATTCAAAATTACTCAAGCTAGTTAAGTCCAAAGCACACTGCAAAGAATTACAAAGGAATCTCATCAAATTGGGTGACTGGGCAACAAAATGGCAGATGAAATGCAATGTTGATAAATGCAAAGTAATTCATATTGGAAAACATAATCCCAACTATACATACAAAATGAATGGGTCTAAATTAGCTGTTAACACTCAAGAAAAAGATCTGGGAATCATTGTGGATAGTTCTCTGAAAATATCTGCTCAATGTGCAGCAGCATTCAAAAAAGCTAATAGCATGTTAGGAACAATTAGGAAAAGGATAGATATTAAGATAGAAAAAAATCATAATGCCACTATAGAAATACATGGTACGTCCACACCTTGAATAATGCACGCAGTTCTGGTCTCACCATCTCAATAAAGGTATATTAGAATTGGAAAAGTACTGAGATGGGTGACAAAAATTATTAGGAGTACGGGACAGCTTCCATATGAGGACAGATTAAAAAGGACTGGGCCTGTTCAACTTGGAAAAGAGATGACTAAGTGGGGGATATGATAGGGGTCTATAAAATCATCAAGGGTGGGGAGAAAGCAAATAAGCAAGTGTTATTTACCCCTTCACAGAACACAAGAGCCTGCGGTCACCCAAAAAATTAATAGGCAGCAGGTTTAAAACAAACATAAGGAAGTACTTCTTCACACAACACACAGCCAACCTGTGGAACTCATTGCCAAGGGAGGTTGTTAAGGCCACAACTATAACAGGATTCAAAAAAGAATTAGATAATTTCATGGAGGATAGGCCCATGAATGGCTATTAGCCAGGTTGGGGACGCAAACCTGTGCTCTGGGTGTCCCTAAACCTCTGACTGCCAGCAGGTATGACTGGATGACAGGGGATGGATCACTCAATAAATTCCCCATTCTGTTCATTCCCTTTGAAGCATCAAGCACTTATCACTGATGGAAAACAGGATACTGAGCTAGATGGACCATAGGTCTGACACAGTATGGCCATTCTTATGTTCTTAAATTCTAAATTACAGAATCTGTATTACTAAATTGAAAGAGGAATTATTATTTGTATTAAAGCACTGGCTAGATGTCTTACCTGAGATTGGAGCCTAATTATACTAGGTTCTATACAAACAGCGAGAGACAGTCCATGCCTCTCTGGTGCTATCTGCCCTCACTTTTGTCATTGTTTTGTATGAATGACCCCGTGAATTCCTTGGGCAAGAACACTGCCATTGTTTACAGCTGTGATTTACTATGTGCACATGACATTATGTAAATAGACAAGAGTTATATGATTCCATTATAATTATGATAAAATAACTACGATGATGCAAAATAAACATTTTAGATTTTAGATACTAGGCTAAGTATGCATTGTTGGCAGTTTTAAGAAAATCATCTTTTGATTTTTTTCATTGAATAAAGCTGATTTAGTCATTGGCAGGGGGAAAATACTGATCTCCACAATGAGTTTTTAATAATTCCCCGTAAGTATATCCATTCTTTAAATAATGAGCTCTTATATAGCTCTTTATACCTGCAGAGTATTTTCCAATAATTAATTACTCTCCATAACATCCCACTACAGCACCTCTGAGTGGCAGAGGTATTAGTATGCCCCAAACAGAAATGGAACATAGAGAGGTCACATGAATCAGCCACAGTCACAGAAAGAGTTAGTGTCAAGACCCAGAATTAGAGCCTAGGGTTTCTTGACTCCAAAAGCCAGTGGTCAGTTTATAAAAGCATACCTTTTGCTTGGAGGATTCTTCAGTGCATTAAAGGTGTAATGTCTACCTTGTCCACTACTCATAAAACAATAGCGAACTGGAAAAGGAACAAGGGTCGGGGAGACAGAATCCAGCCCTTTAATTCATCGGCAAGGCATCACACACTCCTGCACGTTTGCTAATTCAGACCCTGGGTTCGTATAGAAAAATCACCACCTTTGTCCTGTATGTGGGTGTATGTGGCTACTGGATCTGTATGATCATGAACCATTTTCCCAATCCTCTTCATGACAGCCTATGCAGAACTGGTCCAGATAGTACAGAATCTCAGCCAACAGTATGAAAATATGAAAACAGTATGTTAGGCACTCAGATATGACAGTGATGGGTAACTCATTAGACAGAGATAGCTACTGCACTGATTGATGAACTTAAAAGTACACAACATTTATTTTATAAATGTTCAACTTTTCACATACTTGCAGTAAAAGTTTTAAATTCAAGGCCTCTGGTTTCACTGATTTCTTACATTGACCATTACATTAAAGGTGACTAAAAATGCTCACAAATTTTTACATCATTTATTTATTGCAGATTTACAGATATAAACAAGGCAACAAGGTTCAATTCCACCCATCAAATATAAGTAGTTATCCCTTAGAAAAGTTGGGAGAATAGACAGAAAATATTTATTTTACTGTACTACTCAATGAAAAGGCTCTGGTGCTTACAGAAAACAGAAGAATATGGCATAAATTATATATTATAAAGGGTACTTTTGAGGTGGCATTTCATTTTATCTAGCCCATTTGCCAGTGGTTAATAATTAAGGAACAGCTTTCTGATCCCAATGTATTCACCTGCAATTTTGTTAGTGATTTCAATGGGAGCGTGGCTGTGTGATGAGAACATAAAATATAAAACTTTTAAATTAATGGAAGTTTAGGTAAAAAAAGGTTTTAACACTTCTAACATTTTTAGATGTTCTGACATGTCATGTGAATTATTTATGTTTAATATGGGCCAATACACTTACGTGTATACAATTTTATTGATTCAGTTATATAGGGCCAAAGCCCACCAACCTTACTGAAGTGAATAATCTCATTGGAGTCTATGAAATTACTTTCTGAAGTAAGGTACTACTAAGGTGAGTGAAGGTGGCAGAATGAGCCACAAATAATATATTTTTTCCGGAAAAGAACAAGAGGAAGGTATGTAATTTTTTATTTATATGGCTGTTGAAACTGTTTTATTCTGATCTATCATATCCAGAACCTGATTAGAAGCATGGTGATGTTTATCTCACTGAAGAGAGCATGTCTGAAATCTCAGTGAATGTGAAGTTCTTGTTCTAGTCATAGAAAGAAAGAGCACTCATTACAACTAACTGATCTGGTGATTTCGCAGATTAACAAGGGTACAGCCTATAGGAGATTAAAGTTCATATTCTGTACTGGAACTCTAATTTGCTGGTCTCATGGATTTATAAATTATGGAGATGGTATGTTTGTATTTCAGGGAATAACGCAACTAAATTATACACTTATATTGATCCCTTCTAGATAAACAATGGGATATCATGAACAGCAGCTCTTGATAAAGCCTTCCATCCTCACAGCCATGGGGAAAAATTGTCTTCATGGGCAATTCTGAGAGAGAGAGGTATGGGAGCAACAGAAATGATCAACCTCAGAATATGATAGGAACCCTGAGCCCCCCACTTCTAAAACCTTAATCTATGAGGTAGAAGAAGACATTAGAGTTGCATGACACCGAGTTAAAAAAAATGTTTCTCTCTCTCTGAGTGGTTTCATATCAGCATCAAGCAGCAGGTTTATACCACTTGCAGCCATAAAGAGTGTTAGCCAGTAAGCTGTTCAACCTACCAAATATTACCTCGTTCATGTAGAGCCTGATCCAGCTCCCACTGTGACCAAAAATGGGGTAAATGCACATGTTACATCAAATATTTCTGAAGGAGATGATTTGAGCTGGTGAGAATGAATATGTAGATTAAATATCAATGTCACCAACCTCAAGCATTCAAAAATCTGAGTAAGGCTCCCCAGAATCTTTAGATATGATTTGAAATCAATTTTTTTTTTAAATTTTGATTCATGTCTGCAAGCTTTTCTCCGCAACCATGAGGGCTACAAACTTCCTTTTTTAAAATGTAAGAAGAGATTTTTTTTCACCTAACCACAAGCCTCCAGGAGCTCAGGCTTTAAGAAAAACATCAGTTATTGTGAGATTCCCAAGAAAATCTTGAGAGTTGGTAACACTGCAATATTTGTCTTTCTGTTGTGCACTGTGAAAGGAGTAGTACCTGGGCCAAGTGTAGGTAAATCCATGATATGGTTTCATAATGTTTCATGATGGAAATGCAGATTTCTATATATCACTACAGTAGCTTAAAAGGATTCCCAAAAGGATTCATTTTGTGAGATTGACAAAAGGGCTCTGTGATGATTTGTGCATTTCTTGGGTTTAGTAAAGAGGAACTGTGTTTTAGAATCCTGTGTGAAATAAGTCTGTGTGTGATATGTGTTACACCTACCACCACATGCCTCTGGAAGAGGTAAACCATGGGCCCAGAACATGCATACAGATGGAGCTCTGGGAGAAGGCAAGTTTCAGCTACAAGGGAGTCTGAGGAGTCAGCACTGATGCCAGGGGCTAGGCAGTGGGCCACGTAGTCACAGCTCTCATAAAGGGATACTCTGCACCTCAAGAGTGTGTCTAGAAGCCCCAAGGCCAGGGCAGAGCCTTTGTACAGGCTCCAGAGGCTTAAAACACTGAGGGATTCAGCTGCTAGATCCCCTCACAGCAGTTTGTGTCCTACAGGGAGAGTGTTCATCTGGATCTGTCACAGGATTCTATAAACAAATCATCTCTTTTATGCCTTGAGGTTTGTTTGAATTCCTGTTAACATGACCATGAGTCTCCATTAAACAGTTTCTTGGCAGAGAGATTACCTCTACAGTAGAATCTCACTGCATAATATTTAGTTTCCGTGAATCTTGGGAGGGAAGCAAGGTATTCTTCAAAAAAACAAAGAATTCTTCAGTTCATGAGAGAGTCAATTCACAAGACATAGTGTACAGTGCCACAGTTTCAGCCAGTGTACCGTATATTTTGTTCTCAAAATCCACTTCTGCACTTAAAGCCTGCATCTGTGCACAAAAGTAATCATTTATGTTCAGATTGGAAAGTTACTCTGGTGGCACAATTACCTAATTTACATATGCATAAAATATTTGCATCTGCATAAATCAAATGCCTGGAAAATATATCACAAGTTAGGACTGGCATTTTTTGGTGTCTCCTTGCAGTAAGAGATAGATGAAATAAAAAACTGGTATCTTGAAATCTATCTAGGCTCTTATACAGTCTTCATCACTATGGCATCTATGTGCCTAAAAAAAGAAAGACACTGGGAGAAAAAAAAAAAGTTAAATCTAGCTTCAGTGGTTTCAGACATCTTGTTTGACAAAAATCTGCTCTTAGAGGGTACTCATGAAGAACAGTGGCATTACTCTGGAAAAAATGTGAGAAATAGCAATGTACAATTTTACTAATTTCCTTAATTTTTAATATTTCCTCCTTATTGGAGAAACATGGTCTAGTGGAGACAATGATAAATACAACATGCCTTGCTGGTCCCTAAGTGAAGAAAATGCATGGAATAACATAATATAAAATATTTAATTCTGGTTTCCTCAATGAGGCGCACCACAAAAGCAGAAACTACTGATCACTAGTGAACTAGCTTAATGTGCTCCCATTCATCCAACTATCATGGCTGTGGTAACAATGCAGCAACCCATTGTATCATAGAGGAAATTGGATGCTATATATACTAGCACTGATCACTTCCATTCTGACAGAGCTTCTTGGACCTGTGTTCTGTTTCTTTTCAAGTTCTTTAACAACATAATTAATGTGCTGGCACAAAGGAGGGATCTCTACTTGTCAACTCTATTTTGCTTTCCAAGAAGGTTCCAGATTAACTAAATGAATAGCTGCCTTTCTCTTTAGGTCTTCAAGCATTCTAGTGGATAGGGAAGTTTGATTTTTGTGACCTACTGTTAGAAAAATCTGCAATGTTTTGAATATTTTATGTGTCAGAAAGTCCCTCTTAGGGGCAGGTTACTCAGTCCAGGTGTTAGCTTTGAGAGGGAGAAAGGAACTGAACAAATGTCAGAGCTTCCAGACTGTGAGGATCAGCTAGAGAGCTAATGGGGATGTGATCATTGTTGAGAATAAAAGTTGGGAAAGATGTAGAGGCAGAAGGGAGGACACACTCTTTGGTTGTGATTAAGGAAAGAGAAATATGGGACATAATATTCAGACTGGATTAAGAAAACTATTCACTTTTTTTTGAATGATCCCGCAAAATCTCCAAACTTGGTTTGCACATCATAAAAGTGCAGAAACTTCTTAGTGAATCTTATACAATTTTAAAAGGTAGAGATAGGCAGCCATATCCATTTGCTTATTCAGGAAAGTTGCCTTTAGTAGTTTTCCTTTTAAGTTTTTTGGTGGGTCAGTTTCTACCACATATGTCAATGTTTTCCAGCTAGAAATCACGGGAAAGCATAGGAAACTTTTAGCATGTTGAGGAAAACCAAGCTGACAAGCAGACCAACCATTATTCTTTATAACTGCTTATTTTCATATTGGCAGGCTTCCATGGAACAAGTAAGCATAAAAGTATTACTGGCTCTGCAAATGAACCATAATCCTGTTGGCCAAAAATGTGGAAAATAAATAGACCATGTCAGAAATCCAAAGGGATTGGAATCCCCTCTTAAAAAGATTACAAAAGACTTTCTCGGATATGATGGAAATGCAGAATAATTGGAAGGGCTTTTGCTGGAGACAGTAAGCAACTGAGTTGGAGTTGGGTCAGAACGGTTAGATATATTGAATATATTATTGTTTGCAGCTGTTCTCTGTCTCTTTTGACTCCTTTGGTCCCCGCTCATACAAAGATATGGAGGAAAAACAATTAGGCTGGTTGTTCCAGAGTGCTGATCTTTGGTCCATGAGTGTGACCCAAAACCGTTTCACTAATTTTCTCAGACTGTCACAGGCTTACAGTACCAGTCATTATGTCATTATGAACTGTACTATAGTTATAACTGTAGCTTCTGTTTGGAAGGAATAACCACTCTACCACCTTGCTCTTTAACAAAAGATAGCATTTACTATAAAACACTACAGTTTCAACAATCTTCTTACCTGAAGTGCTAGAGGCTTCCACCTCACATTCTTCAGAAGTGCAGGAGCAGAAACCAGGGTGTTTTGAGGACGTTTCTTCAAGGTTAAGATCACTCCATTTGGGTCTTCCCGCAATGCATTTACAAGGTTCTTTAACTGCCAGCCAACCTGAGGAGACAGCCCATAATGGAACTTTGAAAGATTTCCACTTAACTTACTTAAACGTGAAGGAAGTCTTGTGTTAAACTGAGATGGTCTATTAAAATGGAACTGCATTACAGTCCATTCCTTGCAAATAGGAGCATCATTTATAAATTATATTTGATTTTTCTTGGACAGAAATCATGCTGCTGATGCAGTTATTTATTTATTTATTTAGCTTATTTTGTATAATGGAGATGAAATGCTTATTTTATTCCTAAAGATATAGAGTAACCAGAGAAATTTGAAAATACTAATGTAATGCTATAATTTTTCTTGTCTTCTAAACAAAATTGATAATTTTTAATTATCCTTGCCACTGAATTATCATTGCATTTCTCTGTAGGAAGAGAAATAATAGTCATGGAATAATTACAAACGGCATCCTCAGTGTTATAACTGCAACTGTTTAATTTTTGGGGGCAGGGGGATAGGAGAGACAATATCATTGGACAACAATAATGGGACATCTTTGAGGGATTAATTAAAGATAAAATATCATGTGTTTGAATTACCAATAGTTCCACTGAGAGGAACTGAAGTTCCCAAATTATTATAAATGATAATTAGAACACAAAGAACAGTATCACTAACTCTGAAGGGATTTCACTTGTGTCTCTTGTTGAAAATTGCTTAGAGATATTTTTCAGGATTCTTAGTTATTTTGCATACATTTTTTCCCTGCTTTTCCATTTGAGCATATAAGTTTAAAAAACAAGCTATGAATTTTCAATTTGTATTTATGAATATACCTTCTATCATCCTATAAAGCTAAATGCTAAAAGGGATTAAAAATTATATATAATGTAAACAATGGTCTCAATGTGCAAAAAATAGTGTATTATAGAATTTTTGAAATATTTATGTATTGTTTACATAATTTTTAGTAGATTTTATGCAATAAAAGAAGCATGAATTCTGCCACGAGTAAAGAACATTTTTTTTTGTATATCAGTATATCAATATCCACTGTTTACCAATAGGGACCTCTTCATGAAGTATCATAAAGGAGTGAAAGTACAAGACTGGATGAAGTCAAATATAGGGCTGTGGTTTCAGGTCCAAATATACAGTATAAGTTATTGTTTTTCCTCCAATACATTACAAAATGTAACTAATATCTGATGTCCTGGGCACCTTTGCCTGTATGGCATTAATTTATATGATTGTCATTCATGTTGAAGGTTGGTACTGTGTTGTAAATATCCCTTGATGAATTTCTATTTCCTATCAAGGGTAGCTGTGTTAGTCTGTATCCACAAAAGCAACGAGGAGTCCGGTGGCACCTTAAAGACTAACAGATTTATTTGGGCATAAGCTTTCGTGGGTAAAAAACCCAAAGTGGTTTTCTATTTCCTAGTAGTTCTTAATGAATATCAAACAGACTAGATCAGTAGAGAATATTGCCTAGAGGTTATCACACGCAACTTTGAATCAGGTTCTATTCCCAGCTCTGACACCAACCTGCTTGTGTAAAGCTAATCAAAAGTCAGTTAATCTCTCTGGGCCTTAGTTTCCCATCTGTAAAACAGTTGTAACAATACTTACCTACCTCAGAGAGATATTATGGAACATAATGCATGTATGTTTGTGACGCTTGGGTAACAGGTACTATAGCACTCCACATTTACCAGTGTGTTATTCTATCATTTCTGTTAGATAGTATAAGCGTTTTAGAAGAAAATGAGATTCTGAGCATATTTTCTTCCCAGGAAAGGCTAAAAATCTCCAAATTCCATGACACTGTCAATCTTGTTGTCTTCGCTGTCAGTGTTATCATTCCCATGATAGCCACATATTGTGTTCCTCATCAAAAAACAGATCTGTAGAAACAATCTCCTTAAAAATCCTAGGAGGACTCTTCAGGGGAAGAGTTGGAGGGGAATGTATCTGAACAACACAGCACAAAAGAGCAGGGACCTTCTGAAGAGCAAGGACCTAGACTCTCAGACCATGGGATATTTAAGGCCCAAGAAAATACATAGGTTACAGAAAAGACTCTTGTACCATGTTTTCATATATTTGTACAGTATCCTTGAAATAAAGAGAGAGCTTCAAGAATTATCTCCTAAGTTTCCTTAGCTAGCTTGAGTATTTACTCACCATTATTTACTCTGAAGGAAAATGTTTGGTATAGTCATCTATTCTATACTCAAAATTACCTTTTTCTGCACAACATTGTTCTCTAAACTTTGCTTCTCCTTATTTTACAAGGCAAGCAAAGCACACACTAGCATGGATCATCACATCACCTCATACACCTGGAAACTACTGTATGTTGATCACATCAGCATGCAAATTTCAGCGAAGGGGGGGCCTAAAAATAGGATTATTTTTCCATGTTGACAGTGTCAACAGTGCTGAGTATTTTAAAATTAGAATGCAGGCTGTTGTTTGTTTTAATGATAATAAATTGGAGACTTTTCCATTTCCCTATTCTATGACTCACCTGCTAAATGTTCATTTAGCTTCTCAGGACCTTGCTGTTTGCCTCTTAGTTCATTATTCCTGCTGCACAAATGAAGCTCTAAGCATTAAGGCAGTTCAGCATGACTACCTGCTCTCCTATCTCACTAGAAAAAGCAGTAATTCTTTTTTCTTTAAACAATCTTTTAGTATTGTTGAATTTCTACACGCACATATGCACACACATTCAACTTGTGCCGAATGATTGTGGATTTCAGTTTGTCAATGTGTTTGCTTGCTGGTTTGCTTTCAGTTTGCAAAGTCTGATATGGAGCAACGTATTTTGCAAGAAGCAGACATTTTGATCACAGCTGAACCTTGATTAGGGGCAGGGCATCCCTAATCAGCAGGGCTATAAAAGCAGGCAGCTGGCCAGTCAGTAGCACAAGAGCCAGCAAACAGAGTTGAAAACAGGGGAGTTTGAATGGGAGTTTGTGGAAAGATGGGTATGGTGGTGTTTTTTTTCTACTTAACAGGAGTTCAGGAGGAAAGACTATGCCAGCTACAAAGGCAGTGATCTGAAGAATGGAAGAAACAATTAAATAGACTGGATGTGGAAGCCACGGGGTGTACATTATTTTGGATAGGGTACCTGAAAGGTGCTTCATTTGTATGAAGTGCTGCCTGATAGAGCTGATGGCATAGAAGAGAAGAAGTGTGAATATGCAGCTAGGAACTATGACTGAGTTTCACAGGGGATTTGAGTGGATGGTGGAGGGAAGGAGAGAGGAGGCTGAAGGGAAACCTCAAACTTGCAGATGCATGCTGAACAAGAGAACGGTGAGAGTTGGATGGCTGGATGAGAAAGCAGCCAGTGGAAACATTTGACTACAAGAACAAGGCAGATGAAAAGTGAAGGAGAAGCAGAGCTGAGGAACAAGTTCGCTGAGTTGGAAAATGAAGGTGAGAGGAGACAGTTACAGGAGATGGGAGAACAAAGACGAAGAGAAGAACAGCTAGTCCTACAAGAAAGCCATTGTATGGAGCCCAGAAGGATAGAGGATGACTCTCAGAAGATTGCCAGTGAGAAAAGAAGACTAGATGACTTGCAGCAAGAGATAACAGAAAGGGGAAGGCCAGAGAATCACACCAACACCAGGAAGAGGCAGGTCTATGGGATTGGGGACTCCCTACAAAAAAGAACAGACAGGCCTGTCACCAGAGCTGTTGTCTGCTGGGACCTAAGATACAGGATGTAGACCTCAGGCTGAAGAGGATAATAATGGGAGCAGGAAAGAATCCACTGATTGTCCATCATGTGGGAACAAATGATACTACTAGATGGTCGCCGGGAGTCATCAAGACTACACCAGGCTGGGGAAGACATTTAAACAAATGGAGGTTCAGGTGATCTTCACTTGGATTCTACCTGTCCCTAGAGAAGAAAAGCGAAGGCGAGACAAGATTCTGATGATCAACAGGCAGTGGTGCTCTAAGAAAGGCTTTGGGATGTTTGACCACTGGGAGACATTCATGGACAGAGGATTGTTTTCATGGGATGGATTCTAGCTGAGGAGGGAGGGTAATAGAATTCTGGGATGGAGGTTGACACAACCTATTAAAAGAACTTTAAACTAGGAATTCAGGGGAGACAGTTGGGAGATGCATGTGTAATCTTCACACCTGATTCTAATTCCGAGCAGGAAGAAAAATCAAGTAAAAGAGGATACAGCAATGGAGAAAGGAATAACAGAGGGTAGGAGTAACAGTCAGGTAGGTGATGCTTGCAGTAAAATGACTGCATCTAATAGGGTGAAACATCTGGGTGAGGCCTAGTGGAAACAACTAAGATTTCTGTACATCAATGGAAGGAGCCTGGGTAACAGAATGGAGGAACTGGAACTACTGGTGCAGGAAGTGAAATCAGACACCAAAGGGATAATGGAAACATGGTGGAATAGCAGTCATCACAGGAATACACGTAATGAAGGGCATGTGCTGTTCAGGAAAGACAGAAATAAAGGTAAAGGTGGTGGAATACCATTGTATATTAATGATTGTAAAGAAAGTAGACAAATTTTCAAAGGCAAGGTATATTCGTTCTATGTCCCAGTACAGGTACCTTCAAGGGCAACTGGTTTAAAATGTAGTGTCTGAAACAGAGATAAGAGAAAGTACAGAACAACAAGCTAAGGAACTGGTAAAACTGGTGGTTTGGATCTTAAGGTGACATATAACATTCTTTCTCACTTGAAAGAAACCAAGAAGGTTGGTGGCGATTGGATGTCTAACATAGTGAATGCCAGTGAAAATGAGTTAGGATCAGAGTCTAAAATAGGGAAAAAACAAGTCAAAAATTACTTAGACAAGTTAGATGTCTTCAAATCACAAGGGCCTGATGAAATGCATCCTAGAATACTCAAGGAGCTGACTGAGGAGATATCTGAGCCATTAACAATTATCTTTGAAAAGTCATGGAAGACGGGAGACATTCCAAAAGACTGGAAAAGGGCAAATATAGTGCCCATCTATAAAAAGGGAAATAAGGACAACCCAGAGAATTACAGACCAGTCAGCTTAACTTCTGTACCCGGAAAGATAATGGAGCAAATAATTAAGCAATCAATTTGCAAACACCTAGAAGATAATGAGGTGATAAATAACAGTCAGCATGGATTTGTCAAGAACAAATCTTGTCAAACCAACCTGATAGCTTTCTTTGACAAGGTAACAAGCCTTGTGGATGGGGGAAGTGGTAGATGTGGTATATCTTGACTTTAGTAAGGCTTTTGATACTGTCTTGCATGACCTTCTCATAAACAAACTAAGGAAATACAACCTAGAGGGAGCTACTATAAGGTAGTGTGCATGACTGGTTGGAAAATCATTCCCAAAGTTATCAGTGGTTCACAGTCATGCTGGAGGGTATAATGAGTGGGGTCCCACAGGGATCGGTTCTGGGTCCTGTTCTGTTAATATATTCATCAATGATTTAGATAATAGCATAGAGAGTACACTTATAAAGTTTGTGGATGATACGAAGCTGGGAGGGGTTGCAAGTGCTTTGGAGAATAGGATTAAAATTCAAAATGAGAAGAGCAACAAAAATTATTGAAGTTCTAGAAAACATGACCTATGAGGGAAGATTGAAAAAATTGGGTTTGTTTAGTCTGGAGAAGAGAAGACTGAGAGGGGACATGATAACAGTTTTCAAGTACCTAAAAGGTTGTTACAAGGAGGAGGGAGAAAAATTGTTCTTCTTAACCTCTGAGGATAGAACAAGAAGCAATGGTCTTAAATTGCAGCAAGGGCGGTGTAGGTTGGACATTAGGAAAAACTTTGTCAGAGTGGTTAAGCACCGGAATAAATTGCCTAGGGAGGTTGTGGAATCTCCGTCATTGGGGATTTTTAAGAGCAGGTTGGACAAACACCTGTCAGGGATGGTCTAGATAATACGCAGTCCTGCCTTGAGTGCAGGAGACTGCACTAGATGACCTCTCGAGGTCCCTTTCAGTTCTGATTCTATGAAATATAAGTGGTTTTGAGGACATATCTTTGAAGCACACCTGCATAAGGTGAACATGGTGAGATACGAATTGCTTCCCAGAAAGAGGGTATATATATATCTTTTTTGTATTGTATCATTTAGCCTGGTTATTTGGTCTCGAACATTTTTAACACTGAATCAAAAGTGTGATTGAGCAACTGGCTACACAGTTACACTAGAGCTGTGTTAGTGTTAATTACTTACATCAAATCTCATGCTACTCAAACTGAGTATTGGGTTGGACATCTGAGTCTGTGACTGTCAGTCTATGCACAAAAAAATTCTGCAACCTGCGTGGAGGTGACTTGCACAGCAAGGAAACTTCTTGGAAACTCTCCCCTCCCTTTCTCTAACAGCCACTTCCTTCCTGTCCCCAAAAAGCCATGTGGTCTCCTCTTCTTACCATGTTGGCTATTTTCAGAGAATAGGGTCAGGATCTTGTTGGAGTGATTTTGAGCTTGTGAGAGCAAGGGTGGGTAGCAAGGATCATTGCAAGAGGAGCAAGTTTGTTGCTGGGCATTTCTCTTTGTGGTTTGAGGTCAAACTCGAACCTTCCAAGTGACCCTTTAGCTGTTTGATTCACTTTCAACCCCTGCAAACTAAACTTCTGGGCTCAGTTTACAAAGTAGACAGAGCTCTTGAGTAAATTACATTTTAAAAATAATTATAAAGATAAGGACATTTTAAACATTTTTTAAAACCAGATATTGTACTTGATATCTATGCAAACTAACTATAATTCCATATGAACTGCTATATCTCTGTGCATTGCCTAGAAATTGACAAAGGCTAGTTTTATTATCACCTGGTTATGTCATGAAAAACTAATTACTTTTGATTTTCATAAATGGGTATATTTTTAGAATTCAGAAACCTCTGATTTCATGAGCTCCTTAGAGAAAAATGATTAATAATTAACTTGTTAATGATAAATTATTCGCAGGAGAAATCTTAATGACAAACCCATTAAAACAGTGAGAATATATGTTATTGAGGACAATGTGCAATCATTATCAGTTGACAGTGATATAAAAAGCTCTTAGCAATATGGATATTTTATTATAAATTGAACTACTAAAAATATCATTGAAAATCTAGCTAAGAACTGGTCCTTGAGAAAGGTTTTGTCATTTTTTTAAAGTAGTCAGCATTAAAAAACCTTGTGCTTCTATGGTGTAGTGCCATTTTAAAAGACATGCATCCCTACACAGGGAGAGAAGCGACTTTGTCTGTACAAAGTGCAAGCTGGTCTCCGTATTGGAAGAGAAGGTTCAAGGTCTGGAGAAACAAGTATCGACCCTGCGTTGCATAAGAGAAACTGAAGACTTCCTGGACAGATGTCAGGATATGCTTCTACGGACACAACATTCTGAAGATTCACAGCAGGCTGCACAGCAGGGACAGAAGGACAATGAAGAAATTTGGCAGCATGTGACCTCCAGCAGAAGAAAGGGGAGCATCCATGTACCAGCAACGCAGATACAGGTAAGCAATCGTTTTCATGTTCTCTCCACAGGTACTAATGCGGAGAGTGGACTAGATGATACATCTGAGGGAAGGGAACAGATGGAGACTCTGCCAACTGGAAGGCATGAGATGCACTGTCCTAGGGATAGGGGTTCCACGACCACCGCTCCCAAAAGAAGGAGGCGGGTGGTGGTTGTCGGGGACTCTCTCCTCAGGGGGACTGAGTCATCTATCTGCCGCCCCGACCAGGAAAACTGAGAATTCTGCTGCTTGCCAGGAGCTAGGATTCATGATGTGACAGAGAGACTGCCGAGACTCATCAAGCCCTCAGATCACTACCCCTTCCTGCTTCTCCATGTGGGCACCAATGATACTGCCAAGAATGACCTTGACCAGATCACTGCAGACTATGTGGCTCTGGGAAGAAGGAGAAAGGAGTTTGAGGCGCAAGTGGTGTTCTCGTCCATCCTCCCCGTGGAAGGAAAAGGCCTGGATAGAGACCGTCGAATCGTGGAAGTCAACGAATGGCTATGCAGGTGGTGTCGGAGAGAAGGCTTTGGATTCTTTGACCATGGGATGGTGTTCCAAGAAGGAGGAGTGCTAGGCAGAGACGGGCTCCACCTAATGAAGAGAGGGAAGAGCATCTTCGCAAGCAGGCTGGCTAACCTAGTGAGGAGGGCTTTAAACTAGGTTCACCGGGGGAAGGAGACCAAAGCCCTGAGGTAAGTGGGGAAGTGGGATACCGGGAGGAAGCACAAGCAGGAGCGCACGAGAGGGGAGGGCTCCTGCCCCATACTGAGAAAGAGGGATGATCAGCGAGTGATCTCAAGTGCCAAAACACAAATGCAAGAAGCCTGGGAAACAAGCAGGGAGAACTGGAAGTCCTGGCACAGTCAAGGAATTATGATGTGATTGGAATAACAGAGATTTGGTGGGATAACTCACATGACTGGAGTACTGTCATGGATGGATATAAACTGTTCAGGAAGGACAGGCAGGCAGAAAAGGTGGGGGAGTTGCATTGTATGTAAGAGAGCAGTATGAAACTGCAGAAAAACCTGAGAGTCCCTGGATTAAGTTTAGAAGTGTGAGCAACAAAGGTGATGTTGTGGTGGGAGTCTGCTGTAGACCACCGAACCAGGGGGATGAGGTGGACGAGGCTTTCTTCCGGCAACTAATGGAAGTTACTAGATCACAGACCCTGGTTCTCATGGGAGACTTCGAATCCTGGCATCTGCTGGGAGAGCAATACAGCGGTGCACAGACAATCCAGGAAGATTTTGGATAGTGTAGGGAACAATTTCCTGGTGCAAGTGCTGGAGGAATCAACTAGGGGCAGAGCTCTTCTTGACCTGCTGCTCACAATTAGTAGAATTAGTAGGGGAAGCTAAAGTGGATGGGAACTTAGGAGGCAGTGACCACAAGATGGTCTACTTCAGGATCCTGACACAAGGAAGAAAAGAGAGCAGCAGAATATGGACCCTGGACTTCAGAAAAGCAGACTTTGACTCCCTCAGGGAACTGAAGGGCAGGAGCCCCTGGGATAAGAACATGAGGGGGAAAGGAGTCCAGGAGAGCTGGCTGTATTTTAAAGAATCCTTATTGAGATTACAGGGACAAACCATCCCAGTGTGTAGAAAGAATAGTAAATATGGCAGGCGACCATCTTGGCTTAACAGTGAAATCCTTGCTGATCTTAAACACAAAAAAGAAGCTTACAAGAAGTGGAAGATTGGACAAATGACTAGGAAGGAGTATAAAAATATTGCTCGGGCATGCAGGAGTGAAATCAGGGAGGCCAAATCACACCTGGAGTTGCAGCTAGCAAGAGATGTTAAGAGTAATAAGAAGGGTTTCTTCAGGTATGTTAGCAACAAGAAGAAAGTCAAAGAAAGTGTGGGCCCATTACCGAATGAGGGAGGCAACCTAGTGACAGAGGATGTAGAAAAAGCGAATGTACTCAATGCTTTTTTTTGCCTCTGTCTTCACGACCAAGGTCAGCTCCCAGACTAGTGCACTGGACAGCACAGCATGGGGAGGAAGTGACCAGCACTCTGTGGAGAAAGAAGTGGTTCGGGACTATTTAGAAAAACTGGACGAGCACAAGACCATGGGGCCGGACGCGCTGCATCCGAGAGTGCTAAAGGAGTTGGCAGATGTGATTGCAGAGCCATTGGCCATTATCTTTAAAAACTCATGGCTACCGAGGGAGGTCCCGGACAACTGGAAAAAGGCTAATGTAGTGCCCATCTTTTAAAAAGGGAAGGAGGAGGATCCAGGGAACTACAGGTCAGACAGCCTCACCTGAGTCCCTGGAAAAATCATGGAGCAGGTCCTCAAGGAATCAATTCTGAAGCACTTAGAGAAGAGGAAAGTGATCAGGAACAGTCAGCATGGATTCACCAGGGCAAGTCATGCCTGATTAATCTAATTGCCTTCTATGATGAGATAACTGGCTCTCTGGATGGGGGGAAAGCAGTGGACATGTTATTCCTTGACTTTAGCAAAGCTTTTCACACAGTCTCCCACAGTATTCTTGCCAGCAAGTTAAAGAAGTATGGGTTGGATGAATGAACTACGGAAGAGAAGAATGAGGGACGATTTGATAGCTGCTTTCAACTACCTGAAAGGAGGTTCCAAAGAGGATGGATCTAGACTGTTCTCAGTAGTAGCTGATGACAGAATGAGGAGTAATGGTCTCAAGTTGCAGTGGGGGAGGTTTAGGTTGGATATTAGGAAAAACGTTTTCACTAGGAGGGTGGTGAAGCACTGGAATGCATTACCTAGGGAGATGGTGGAATCTCCTTCCTTTGAAGTTTTTCATGTCAGGCTTGACAAAGCCCTGGCTGGGATGATTTAGTTGGGGATTGGTCCTGCTTTGAGCAGGGGGTTGGACTAGATGACCTCCTGAGGTCCCTTCTAACCCTGATATTCTATGAGGGGATGCTACTCCTCTAGATTTTCTAAGGTGTATGTTCAGTTAATAATATAGACAAAAGGTAATTCACACAATAATGAAAGCTAACATTAAAATGATTCTAATCGAACAGAAAAGACCAGTGAGGATGTTGAATAATGTCTGTCTGCATAAATGAGAATAGAGCAATTAGAACCACCACTGAGCTCATATCACCAAATATAGCAGAACATTATTGTATCTGTTTTGCACAGCATAACTGAGCCTTTGTTAAGCTCTCAGCTAGACATATCTATATATTATGATACTGTGCACCAACTTTCTGTCTTTGTGTTCTTCCCATTCCTAAAAAGAAATCTGATTAGGTAAAGACTAAGAGACAAAAGCTGAGGTATTTTATTCACAACCCCCCCCCACAGTATCAAGAACCAGGCACAATCCCCGATTGGACTGGTCTTCCTGCTGAGATGCTTAACAGTGAAAGTATTAAAAATGTTGACATTTCAATTTTCCCATTAGGGTTCAGAGTTAATGATTATAGCCAACACTCTAACCTCAATTACCAAAGCACTGGTTGGGGATCTGCCCTTTTATGGCATCTTTATGTGTGGCAGAAATTATCACTTCACAAATGGGAGAAAAGGATGCCAAAATCAGGGTGCATTGGTTGGGAGCCCAGTACCAGGATAGCCTCATACAAGCAGCAGTGCTGCTTTCACAGGCAATTCAGGGATCATGCAAGGTATACTGAGGTGGCAGTAGTGAGAAGTGCTACCAACCATATTAACACCATGATTTTAAGTAATGTGAGCCTTGCTGGATAAAAGTATTCCAACCATCTTGTACTTTTAACTAGAACATTTTCTGCATGTTTAAAAGTAAAAACATGGAAAATCCTATAAAAACATGGAAAAACTATCCCACAAATGGTAAAATACAGGCAAAACTTTTTAGGTTCTCTCATGGGTCACATTTAAACTGTTCAGAATCAAATTCTATAGGCTCATACATATTCAGTGTGAATAATAATGAAATAAAGAGACTTAAAAGGCCAAATTATTCAGTGATTTGACTGTTATATTAACATAAGATGGTGTGTGTGTGACGCATGGGATGAAAGTACTTCAGAAAGCTGGTGTAAGTGGCAAAGGAATGTAACTCTCAAAATAGCAGCTCTAAAAATACTGCTCCCCCAAAAACTAAAATTTGTAAATATGAAGATACTGTGATCTAAATGTTGTGCCACTTCTGTGCACCTAAAATCCCTCATTTTCAAATTTAGCACTGGAGAAAATGGGAGAGATTTGTCAGGAACCTATTTGTTCGGAAACACTTACTTGAAGAACTAAATAGGATTGTCACAATTAATTTTCATGAATCTGTGCTCAACTGGTTCTCCTTCTACCTCTCCAATCTTTCCTTGAATGTGTCCCCTTCCTCCTCTCTCTCTCTTTCTGTGGGTGCTCAGGGTCCCCTCTTCTATACTGCATCTCTGGAGGCATGGGAGTGGTTAAGGTCCCCCAATTACTATCTCTACTCTGACTCATCCCATATCTTTCCCCAGTGTCTTCTCACTCCCCTCCAACATTTTTGCTTCTCTCTCAGTTGTCTCTTGTTGGATATCCAGCCACCAACTCAAACGGACTATGATAAAACACAAGTACTAATCTACTCTCACACTTTCTCCCATTTGTACCACCATCAACAATGTGGCCATCCTTCATTTTCCCTTGGAGTATGGACCTATACATGTATAATCTATGAATCTACCAGTGACAATTAAATCAATAAGTATTATTACGTAGACAATAAAATCAGATCTCAAAGTCACTTACTGCACTTATGAGCTTCCCACTTCCCAACATGCTAAAGGGGTTACTAGCTGTTTCGGGTACTTTTCGGGGTCAGAGTTCCCCTTCAGCTAAAATTCTTTAGGGAAGAAAAGAATTATGAGTAATTCTGTTTGACATAGTTTCTTCTGGAAAGAACAAATGACATTAAGGCTCCACCTGCTAAGAAGCAAGGAAGCAAAAGATTTGAGAGTTGGAACATTTCATATAAGATGACCTGTTCAGACCCCTCCCTTCGATACTTCCAAAGCAGAAATAAGGATAGACATAACAGAGAAAGAAAAGAATAAACAGCACTCCACTCCTTCCTCAGATGGGAAAATAGTGAGGAACAGAAAAGGAAAAGAGTTAGCCACAACAAATAGAACTACCTGCAAGAAATTTCCCTTTGTTATACATCTCTCTCATTTTCCTTTCTAGGAGTAAGCATTAAAGACAAAGGTAGCAAGCAGTACTTTAATGTGCCACTTTCAACATCTTTCTACTAATTTGGGCGTCCTGTGCAAACAGCAGATTCATTTGAGACTGAGATGAACATTTGCAGAGATGGCCAGGTTACAGCCTTGTACAACTCAGAGACAGACACCCCAGTCTGCCCACTCGTGGCACCATCTAAAAAGCAGTTGGCCTGCTCATAGGCTATACAAATACATTCTTTAATCCATCTAGCAATGGTAGTCTTTGAAGACAGAGTCCCCTTGAGGCAGCCTTCAAAACAGACAGAAGAAGGGTTACTTGCCAATAATAGTATAACTGCAGTATGCAGTAATGACTTTGCATGTGATTCTCCTGAGTCAGTAGTGCTGGGTCCTCAGCACCATATTCAATTAACCAGATCAGGGACACTCATGATGATTATTTTGGAGCACTAAACCACCATGGTCCATGGTGCTCAATCCTTAGCACTGGACAAGGTTGATCCAGATGTATTTATGATCTTATTACTAGTTAGTCTGATCATCAAACTACTTCATTCACAATTCAGAGTCAACAGCACCAGAATTAATCAGACGGAGGATATCAGGAACCTGGACTCTGTTTAAGCAAGGCTAGAGCCATTTTGAAGAGCCAATCTCAAAAGTTAATGCTGGACTTACATCACCAGACTTATTCAACTGGGCCTGAACAGCCACCATGTCAGTAAAGGTGTATTAGATGGTCTGCCCATTCCTACAAGTCAATCTCCAAAGACAATGCTGGATTTACACATTTATGACCATGCTTAAGGAGCCTTCTTGTCAGTAGGAGTGTGGCAACCATTCTCTGCAGATCCACATGATGCCCATGCCGGACAGTCACTTTTTCTCCTTTCTGAAATTAAGGAAAGGTGAGTAACTGACCAAAAAATCCCAAACCAAACCACTGCATGCAATCTGAGCTTGCTGCATGATCATCTATTAAGGAGGAACTGAAGGGCAACTATGGCTGGAGTGGTTTTATAACCTTAGAATCTTCTATGACGGAGGAGGGGAAGGGGTTAGTGAATGGTCCAAACTGACCCTGCTTGTCAGCTGATTCCAAGCACCAGTCCCACAAGTGCAGTGGCAACACTTTCAAAGAATAACTGGTTAACTTTCCTGAAGTCTTAGGAACAATACAAGTAAAATATCTGAAATCTTTTAACAGCTAAAAGAATGTAAACACTTGTCCTGAAGAAAAAAGGTAGCTAAAACAAATAAGATGTAACTCAGTGTTCACTGTGGAAATAAGCTCCAAAGGAAGCCAGAGTTCAGAGTTTATTGGAGAAAAACTGGAAGGAAGAAAAATAACCAAAGAACTTAATTCTCCAGTCCTCCTTTCAGAAATAACTATAAAAATGAAGTCGCTTTCAGAGTCAGGAATATGAAACAAACCTAGCTTATAGAATCAACAGGAGGTTCTGTGAGAACATGGAAAACTAAGGAACATTTTGGAGCGATAGGATTAAGTAAAGGTCTCTGTGACAGAAAGAAATGGAAAAGCTATTTGAAATAAGATAAAATCCATGTCAGTAATAGGGCCCTCAAAGGCCAAAATAGCAGAATCTTATACCCAGAGTACTCTGACTTAAAGCCCCCTCAAATCCTGCTTATATAAAAATCCAAAATATTCCTTATAGAAGAGGAACAGTTCATGATGTTTTGATCAGAAGCACAACCACAGAATGAGCCATCATGTTAGTGGAAGGTTTCTTATTCAAGAAACAATCTGCAACTTCCATGGCAGTCTTTTCTTGGAACCAGCACTACTCATATTTCCATATTCATCTCAAGTGATTGGATTAGGCCTGGAACAAATGAACTCCAAGATAAAAGGTTGGACGTCTTGAGAAGTGGTTAATTAAACAGGAGAATAAAGGCCATGGGCTCTAAGAAGCTAGCATAATCAACACTTCCTTGTCTTGCGGGCTATTTCTGTGACATTTTGAGTGGAGAGAGATTGGGGGAGGCAAGATGTCGCTTCATGCTCCAGTCCCAGAATTTTGGGTTTGGTATATCTTTATCAGAAACAAGGAAGTTTGGCATTTGTCAGACTGAGCTGAAATTAAATTTTAACTATATTTAACCGAAAAACCTGAATACTGGGGCTCCACTCCCAGGCAACTAACTGCTGATGACTGAGCTATTCTGCAAGAGAGTTGTCTTTCCATTGTTATTTGTAGGGAAAGCAAATGAGACTACATCCAGGAGGAGAGACTCTGACAGAAAAAAGGGAAGCCCAATTCCAGGAGTCGTAAGTTTGCATAAAAACAGGTACAGAGTTTGCTTGAGCACCCAAGAGATTGTTGGAAGCCCAGATAGAGAGGACAGAGTGAGCAGAATTGATGCTAGTGCCAAGGACTGTAGCAGTCTGGAGAAGAAAGGAACTACTATAGTGCTAGAAGGGCTACTATGCAGGGGAGGGTGAGGTGGGGAGAAGAGAATTCCCAAAATGCTGAGCTTACCAGCAGTCTGGGGTGATGGGTCTGGCTGACAGGCAAGGAACATAAATAAGCTGCATCTGCAAATACCAACAGTTTGGCAGGAGAGACAGAGTGGGGAGCTTATTGGGAAATGCCTGCTGTCTCCAGGTTGGACAAATAGCAAATAGTAGGAATAATACTGAGGGAAGAGGGCCCAGTGAAACCCACTTCCTATACATATGAAGTCAGATTTCTAGGATGGCCAGTATCAGGTCCATGAGATGTGGAGATAGCTGGATCCAGAGGTCTCTCCTGAGATGCAGGAGCAGCCTTGCCATCAGCAAGGGGTTCAACGGCAGAGCTTAAAGCTCTGTCATCCACATCCTCTCTGCAAGAAATTCACCTGAGCCTGAACCACTGGGGAGGGGATAATCAAAGCCTTGGTCTTTTCCAATATGTCCCTCTTCTTCTTTTCCTCCCTCTGGGGCCTAGTAATGAGTGGAGAAAAGGGTTTAGAAGAAATAGAGGAGGAAGGAACAGTGCAGGAGGATTCCCTGCTTATTTGATTGTGAAGAAGATAAAATGATCTGAGAGCGATCTGACTGGTGCTCTAACTCTGAACTCTTTTCCCTCCTTGCTTCCTATCATGTGGAACTGTAATACCATCTGTTCTTTACTCAGCATTGCCAAATCTAAGAGATCAAAATTCATGAGTTAGGCCCTGAAAAATCATGAGATTTTAAAAAATAATACATTTTGATCTTGTTATTTGCCTTCTGGATTTTGAGCTGTAAGGTTCATATTTTCAAGCATTTCTCCACAACCACGAGGGCTAGAAACTCACTTTAATTTTAAGCTGAAATTCTCATATATTATATTATTATTACCTAGCCCTTACAGAGCAATCAAATGTAATCAAAATAGTCCAAGAGTTGGAGCTTTAAAGAAAAACATCAAATATAGCAACATAGTGGTAAAACACTTTTTCCTGCCTCTTCTGAGGATGGTGTTAGAGATATGTACAGTCATCTATGCACACCGCCTTCCATGGCTTCTCAACTTACTGGCACAGTTTTATTCAGCAGAGTAAAATTCACTAACTATCTTAAGCAGTTTAATAATGTAATATGATCCCATGTTGCCCCTCACACCAGCTCCCTTCCCCTCCAACTCCTCCATTCCCCTTTGACTTTATCTTTCCTTTTCCTACCTTTCTTCCATTGATACCCAGCACCCAAAGTGAAGCTAAAGTCCTGTTAGATGAGCTATTATGAAACAGCTCTGCAAATGGTGCAGTTTGGTGCTACATTTATAGTTTTATCTTTACTTTTAAGTTGAACACTCATTAGGACTCAAATTGACAGTTCATTAAACATATTTCATATTAATGCAATAAACTCCATATCAACAAATGTTAAGACTGTGACAATTACTTCATTAAGTCAGGGTTCTTCCTACATTGAACTGTAATTTTAAGTATGCAATTAGCTGCACAATGAATATTAAGAAAGAGTGTTAACCAGCTGATCTTGCATTTGCATTTGATTTGCATTGATTCATCCGAAAGAATCCCAAAGCCTTCACAAACAGCAGCAAGGATCTCTATCAGTCATGAAAACACAACTACCTCAGGTGAAAACAGCAGTTGTTTATAAATACACCAAAGTTTAGAACAAAAAGCAAAAGAACATCTTTCCAACTGAAACTATAGGAAAATGAATTTAGGTAGAGAGAATCTAATTAATTAAGTTGGAATTAGACTAGGAGACAGGGTAAACACATCTAGGATATGTCTACACAGCACTAGACACCACTGCTGCACCATGCCCGCTGACTTGGGCTCACAGGACTTCGGCTGTGGGGCTGTTTCATTGCTCTGTAGACTTCCAGGCTCAGGGTGGGGCCTTGTCTCTAGGACCCTGTGAGGCTGGAGGGTCTCAGATCTCAGGCTGCAGCCCAAGCCCAGAAGTCTACACAGCAGCCCAAGGCTCGCAAGCCTGAGTAAGCGGTTGTGGGCCAGTTGTGGGTTTCTCTTTGCTGTGTAGACATACCATGCAATCTTCATTGACCACAACAGTCAGGACCTTGCTATTGCATCTTACCCATCAACACAGTGGTCTAACCTCTGTCTTAATTAAGATACTGATTAAGAGACAAGAGTGTCACCTACTGAATGATCATCACCTCTCTCAGTAGTACCTGCTTACTGAATGACAGCACAAGGTTATAGAGTGTCAGACTATTCACTAAATTACAGAATATGGGCTTGTCTATATGGGCAGTGCACAATAAGATGGGTGCAAATCTATAGGGCACTAGCCTGCCATACAGTAACTGGTCATGTGGACCCTGCTACCACTCACTGAAAGTTCCACAGTCCACTTTGATCTACTCCCATTTTAAAGCAGAGTGCATTATGGAACTTTCAGTGTGCAGTAGCTGGGTCCACACATGCAGCCAGGTAGTGTGCGGTAGATTTACACTTCAGTTACAGTGCACTACTGTCCATATAGTCAAGATCTGAGAAAAAGAAGATGAGGTCAGTGCTTTGCAAAAATTGGTGGAACTACAAATCTAAGAATTCAAATGAAATATTCAAGGCATATTTGCAAATTCAATTTCCATTTAAGCTGGGACTTTAAAAGACTCAAAGACTGGCAGTATAAAAACACCTTTTTTTAATAGACTTTTAAAAAAAATGTATCTGCCAGTGCCTCTCAAAGGCTCTTTAAGAAAACCTGACAGAAATGTGTAATAGAATAAACCAAACCAAACGAGTTTGCAAATGTTATTTATCTTCCATCTTAAAATCTAGTTTGTGGCCAAAATATCAGTATTTTCAAATGGAAAATTAATAAGTGTCACCAATTTATTTGGTCTGCATTTTGGAGTATGGTGAACGATACTCCAGGAATCTGAACTTCATGCCACTGTAACACATGATTAAAAGAATCTGCCTTAAAATATTATTGTAAATTATAGCAGAAATGTCTGTAATGACCTGTTTGTCTGTAATCACCCATTTAATTGCTAAAATACTTTGAAAAGTTGTATTTAGAAGAAGGACCCTTACAAAGAAAAAAAAATAATCCCAAAGGGAAAATGAAGGAAATTCCTAACTGTACTTTGTATGTTAGTTCTAGGTAAACATATGATACAAAGGCCATATTTATCGATGTAAAATAGATTTAGCAAGTTAAATACAGAAGCTGCCTGTAACGGAAGTCTCATGATTTACAGCATTTTAAGCAACAGGTATATTCAATACAACATCAACTCAGATAAAAAACAAAACAAAACACCAAGGACTCTTTGTTTTCCTTTTGATGCAAAGCTGCAATACAAATATGCCATGATTTACCTCAGTTTTCACAGCCATTGAGTGAATCCATTAGATAATTTTCTCAAGTTCAAAATGGTTCAAGATGACAGAGAAATATGTAGGCCTAAATTTACTCCCTGGCCCACTGATCATAAGTAAAAAAGGAATTTGACCCTTTTCACAGAATAAAAGTTAGACCCTCTTGGCTCACAGGATGTCAGCAAGATAACATAGGAGGCAGACAGAGACGGGTTCAAGTGAATAAGAGGAAGGTGGAGTGGGGCACAGGGAGTTAAGGGTGAAAGAAGGAGAATGTGATAGAGGCAGAATACTGAGAGAAAAAGGGAGGGAAAATATGGGGACATGTGGATGACAAGAAATTATGCAGAGCATATAAGGAGAAAGTGAGTGGGGCAGGAGGTGGGGTGGCGGGAGGGAAGAAAGACTAGGAAGGAAAGGAGAAACGATAGTGGTAAAGGGAAAGGATAGAATGATATCACTCAATCCCAGGCATAAGAAAGGGCAGATGGAATTCCCCCTCCAAACAGCCAATGGGAAAGATTCACATTTTCATGCATGCTTAAAGGTTGAATTTGAGCCAGAAATGATAATTTTTGAAGAAGGGCTGTAGACTCAAAAATTAGAAGGCAGAAAAACCTATAATTTATTATTTTTAATTATGATTTTAAGACAGTTTATATCATGTGGATTCAAATATTATGACTTTTTAATGTTTGGGGTTAGGCAGAATGGCCTTTACATTTCCATTTTTATTGATTTTTCTGTTAAACTGACCAAAGAAGGCAGCATTTAACAGAATGCTTTAGACAGTTCTTTGATTATTTAATTTTCTTTACTTATTGTTAAAAACATATTTTATGTTTAAAAGTTTTGTTTTTTCTGTCCTGATGTATCTCTGTAAGAGATGTATCTGATGTATCTCTGTAAGATTATATCTGTAACTGGACTATATTCAAAATAAAATGATATTCAAAAATAGCAAGTACTGTGGATGGCCTGGTGCAACTATTAATATAATGTTTAGCAGAATACATTGTGACACAGTTAGCAATCCTAGCTCAATGCCTCCGAGAGGTTTTGGTACCGATGCTGAGAATGGTTTGAAGCAGAAATGGATAAAGAGGTGGAATTTCTCAGCATTGTCGGCAGAACTGATCAACAGAGTTGGCACAATGGAAATTTGGAACATACAGTTTGTATCTTTGGATGCAGCTTTTAGGGTGTTCTATTAAAATCTAATTAGCAAGAAGGATGAATGGAAAAGCAGATATTGAACCTAAATTCTAGCCTAAAATATTGCTTTTTCTTTCTTTGATCCTTGTAATGGTATTACAGCAAATTCCTTAGTCAGATCAATAGAACAGCTTAATATCTCCCTTCCCACCCCAGCTATTTCAGTGGTTGCTTCATATGGGTCATGAAACTGAGGATACAATTCAAAATGGGGATTCAGTAATGTGCTTTTCTTAGAAACAGGTTTTTTTCACACACTCTTGCTTTGAACAGTACAACAGCTGCTCTATCTTTAATTTTCCTTATTTCTAGATACTGCTGTTTTTGTGAGGACAGTTCTAATATAGCTACCTCACAGTTACTGTAAGGATTAATTAGCTATT
This sequence comes from Lepidochelys kempii, assembly GCF_965140285.1. Lineage (NCBI taxonomy): Eukaryota > Metazoa > Chordata > Testudines > Cheloniidae > Lepidochelys > Lepidochelys kempii. The sequence goes on from NC_136388.1 coordinate 74,237,423, forward strand.
GTAGTCAGTGCTCTGAACATAAAGAACAATGTAAGTGCTAAGTAATAATAGATATTCTTAAAACTATAGGCAAGACAATCTGGTCAAGAAGAACTTGAATGGGCTTTGGATCAGGCCCAAGCTGCACAACATAGAAAACAATGGCTTATTATGAAAGGTTTAATAATAAAGAAATTTGTAAGATTAGATTTTACATGAAAAGTTAAAGAATATAAAATTTATAAACTCTGCAAACAGATGTGCTAATATGGACCCGTGTGCCCACATGGAGTCCGATTGACTTCAGTGAAATTCCACACAGGTGCAGGGGTTTAAGCTAATTTTAGTGTTTTAGACACCTTTTAAGCATAAATGTAAATTTAGTGCTGACAAAGAATGCTGGCTATACAGTTTGGCCCAATTTCATCTCACACAAGTCTTCACAGTAACTCCTGATTTCAGCAGATACTTCTGATTAGAGCTGATCAAATTTTTTTTTGTTTAAAAAAAACTTTCAGTATAATTTGTTGACTTTTTAATTTCACAAAACAAATTCTTTTTTTCCATTCAGTAACTTGTGATTGGTGCACTCCAATTTTTGGTTAGTGACTGAGTTTTGTCACGTGTTGCCATAAAGTGTTACATATTTGGATGAGTGTTACCAAGAATACTGGGAGAGCATGTGTCTGGTGCAGTTGACCCACATATCACAGAGGTGAACTACTGTTCCATTTGCGATGGAGTTTAAGATTCGGCTGGGATACAGTGTGTGGCTGGCTGTTTGTGGGTTTCCTCTGGTACTCCAATCTTTGAAATGGATTTGGGTTTGATGTTTGTCTCATTTGCCATTGCAATTTTCAGCTCTTTGGCTGGACTTTACAATGCATAAGAGTACTGGCCGGGCCTTACACAGTGCGGGTCTGACCTTCTGCCAGTGGGGTAGGACTAGTGGGCTTTTTAGGGGCAGGAAGAGGGATTTAGAACTGGTGTTTCTGCCATTGAACACGAAGGCTCTTTGGTGGAGTTTTCAATACAGTTAGTGGGGAGAATGGGGTGGCTCCTTGAGGTGCTTGCAGCATTCCTCTGTAACGCCCAGATATCTCCAGCCTCCCCAGAGTACTGATGCCTGATTCCTGTCCCCTGCTAATTCATGAAAGCTGCCCCCCCTTACTTTGAATGCAGGAGTCCGAATTTGGCTTCCCTACAGCCACAGAGAAATGCTCTCAAATGATGGAGAATAGCCATCTCCCTCCATCTTACTGCAGAGCAGTGCAGCCACTTTCCCCTGCCATCACCACTTCTGCACATCCTCCCTCTAATCAATCCTCCTTCCATTCTTTTGAGAGGGTTTTTTTTTCTTCTAAATGAAGAGTTGTTCAGGAATTCTGTTTCAAAATGTTTTTCTAATGGAAAAAATGCACTTTTTGTAAAACTAAGTTTTCAGCTATTCTGCTGAATTTTGCTGAAAATTTTTGATTTTTTTGTCAAAATAGCTCCCTGGGTGCCCACCTGGAAGGATGTTGTCAATTTCACTTGCCTGCAGGGAGAAACATGGAACATGTATTTGATACCTAGGTCTAAAAGCTCTCTCATATCACCATATTTTGCTTGAAGAACAGAAAGTGAGTTTAAAAATTAGTAGCCAGCAAATCCAGCCTTCCCTCAACTATGAAAAAACTCTTCATCCTTTTCATTTAGGCAGAGCATTTTGTGCAATATGTTATTTGTCAAATATATTATTAATAACACCTTGTTAAAACGTCTGTCTCATCTGCAACCACTATTGTCTTGTCCTATGTACCCCTAAACACAAAACATTATACTCACTGCATTTCATGTTTCACTCAAAGTTAGACATGGGCCCAAGACACAACTCATATCTGAATCTGAAGTTTCACAAGTTCAAAGGTATTTGGATATGGGACTTTGATTTGGGCCCATCTTTATTCAAAACAGAACATTCTTAATAAATGAGAAAACAGAAGTTGGGTTCAAACATTATAAGGCCTTTAGTAACTACAATCTAAAGCAATAAATAGAAAAGAAAGATAAAAGAACTTCAAAAATCTCATAAAACTAAGTGATTGGGCAACAAAATGGCAAATGAAATTTAATGTGGATAAATGTAAAGTAATGCATATTGGAAAAAATAACCCCAACTATACATACAATATGATGGGGGCTAATTTAACTACAACTAATCAGGAGAAACATCTTGGAGTCATCGTGGATAGTTCTCTGAAGACGTCCATGCAGTGTGCAACGGCAGTCAAAAAAGCAAACGGGATGTTAGGAATCATTAAAAAAGGGTTAGAGAATAAGACAGAGAATATTTTATTGCCCTTATATAAATCCATGGTACACCCATATCTTGAATACTGCATACAGATGTGGTCCCCTCTGCTCAAAAAGATATTCTGGCGTTAGAAAAGGTTCAGAAAAGGGTAACTAAAATGATTAGGGGTTTGGAACGGATCCCATCTGAGGAGAGATTAAAGAGGCTAGGACTTTTCAGCTTGGAAAAGAGGAGACTAAGGGGCGATATGATAGAGGTATATAAAATCATGAGTGGTGTGGAGAAAGTGAATAAGGAAAAGTTATTTACTTGTTCCCATAATATAAGAACTAGGGGCCACCAAATGAAATTAATGGGTAGCAGGTTTAAAACATATGAGCGCACAGTCAACCTGTAGAACTCTTTGCCTGAGGAGGTTGTGAAGGCTAGGACTATAATAGGGTTTAAAAGAGAACTGGATAAATTAATGGAAGTTAAGTCCATTAATGGCTATTAGCCAGGATGGGTAAGGAATGGTGTCCCTAGCCTCTGTTTGTCAGAGGGTGGAGATGGATGGCAGGAGAGAGATCACTTGATCATTACCTGTTAAGTTCACTCCCTCTGGGGCACCTAGCATTGGCCACTGTCAGTAGACAGGATACTGGGCTGGATGGACCTTTGGTCTGACCCAGTATAGCCATTCTTATGTTCTTATATAAAAATACTTCTAGTGCAGATAGGAAATGGGACTTGTAAATCTATTTCTGTAACTAGTTACAAGAAACCCAGTAAAGCATGTTTATTCATTTGGGTTCAGAGTTTAAAACTGCACTTTATGTTCCCTTCTCAACACTTTTCCTAAAGTTGTTAATATTTTGAGATTAAAAAGTGTACTGTATTCTAAAATTGTTTTAAAACATTATTTTGGTTTGGGCTGCTTTGAGAATTAGTGAATTTAGTGGCATTTATTTATTATAAAAAGCACAGATTGAATATCTAGAGCTCAGACTAATGACTGACAACCAATCAGAAGAAAGTAATATGCCCCCTAAACTTTGGCAGTCATGCTTCATTACATCACTTTATTCGCTTACGGTCTGTTACATTGGGCCACACTAGCAGTTGGTGAACCTCCGAAGGGAGTGTGGTGCCAGATGGCACACAATGAATGCTACTTTTGCATAACTCAGTACATCTTCAAGATAAACGATAGAAGTAAAATTTAAGAAACCCAATATGCATAATGTAGCTAATACAACTGTTTTCAAACAAAATCCATTTGAATGAATTTCTTAACTGTTTTCAATATATCCCTTTCTTTAGGCATAAAACACAAATTTTCAGAGAGAGTATTTAAAGCACGAAGTATGGTGCTAGTAAGCATGAAACCTGCATGCACTAATAAAGTCCAACTTTTTAATTTCCTTTTTTCTGAGATTTGGGATCACACACTAAACACACATTGTGAACCTATGTTAGATACAGTGCTGTACACGAAAAATATGTTCAGAACAGGGAAAAGGTTGTGTGCTCTAAATTGCACACTAGCAACCACCGTTTGTTCATTATCAGCTATATTCATTCCTATTTCTGCCTCATTTGTACTGTGAGAACAGTTCCTAACTGTACCTTTTCCTTTCATTCATACAACGGTCATTATAAGCAAAGAAGAAAATGAGCAGCAGCTGAAAGTTCTGCCCATTGGTAAAATAGGCATAACTATAATTGCATATTGATTATACTAATTGTGTGTGAACTTGGACTCTGAGACAGATGGCCAGATCCTTCCCATAATCAGAGGTCCTATTATTCAGAATATTTTCAGGAATATTCAGATTTGGAAGCTGCATGCAATGGAAGTAGACCTGAAGAGTTCACAGCAATGGACAGAGGACTGACAGCAAAAACACCATCACAAGAGCAGGCTGAGAGGAGACAACAACTCAATTTTTCCTCGCTTGTATTATGGAGATATATATTTTCAGGAGATAGTCATGGCAGTAGTCACAGATGCACTCAGGCCTGAGCAGGCAGAGAACAGTAACAGTGGGAATGAACAGAAGATGACCAGAAGCATATTGGTAAATGGGCATGATTTGCATGAATTCAGTAAACGCAGCTGAATCATAGAATCGTAGAATATCAGGGTTGGAAGAAACCTCAGGAGGTCATCTAGTCCATTCTCCTGCTCAAAGCAGGATCAATCCCCAACTAAATCTAAAGCTGAAGCAGAACCTGTGAATGGGAATGGCTAAAAAATCCAGGTAGCAGCATCACAATAGCAAGAACTAGACTGATATTTTTTTCTATTTTAGTTTGTTATTACTGTATCAGACAGATTAACCCAAGCATTACACCCTATCCCCACCCTGACTGTGCAGTCAGACAGAATGCATTCAGAGGAGAGTCTTTCTTCTGGCGTAGAAACCTGATCATGAGAACAGAAAAAACTCTTCTCCAGTACTGAGAGAGTTAGCCAGGGCTTCCAGGCACTCCAGGACCGTACTCCTCCAAGGAACAAATGAACAATAGCTCAGTTGCACAGAGCGCCTGAAAGAGCAAGAAATCACTGTTTGTCCATCAAAATGAGCTTCTAGTACAATCCTATGACTACAGTAACTAATGCAATCCACAGATGCATGAAAAGGGGAGTATTAAGTAGGAGACAGAGGTTATATTACCTCTGTACTTGGTATTGATTTGACTTCTGGAATACTGTGTCCAGTTCTGATGTCCACAATTCAAGAAGGATGTTGTAAACTGGAAAGGATTCAGAGAAGAACCAAGAGAATCATTAAATGATTGGAAAATTAAGGGTTACTTATCAGGAACAGCTATTCCTCCAGAGTTGCCTCTGTTCATTCACATTTATAGGACCTAGAACCTCTAATGTTGAGCTGCAGAAATGTATAGCAAACCTGTGTCTGCAGGGAGGGGGGATGCAGGAGCGCTCTTGTGCTAAGGGAATGCCATTTTCTCCATCTATATAAAGGAGCGCAACCTTCTCTCCTCCTTCTTCCTTTTTTGAGGGTCTTTGTGCATTCCCACTTATGGGACGCTAGCAAGCAGTGACCCCATCAGAGGACGGTGTGCAAGGCAAAAATGGATTGTAGCACCATCTTGCCCAATTGAGCATCAGAGCAGTGTCGAGTCCAATGGGCAATGCTTTGTGAAAGTATCAACAAAACGTCATGTTTTGCTTTGCAAATCTCTATAATGGGAACCTGTCTCAGACAAGCTTCAGAGGTAGCTGTGGCCCTAGTAGAGTGTTTCTAACTAAAGAGGTACTGGTTTTCTGACGAAAGTAGACCTATGCTCAATACATCTCTTAATTCAGTCGGAAAGAGTTTACTAACAGCCTCTCCCTGTATGTAACAAGCTACCTGTTCATTTTTCTGAAGGATTTAGTGCTGCCCAGGTAACAGCACAGGGATCTTTTCACATGTGTGGTGTGCTGGCAGGACTCCCCTGGGTCAGCATGTGGCCTGGGGCAGAAAATGGGGAGAGTAAATATACTGTGACCGATGAAAATCTGCAGCCATCTCAGTCATAAAGCAGGGGTAAAGTCTCAATCACTATGTCTTTATGTACTACTGTTGAGTGTGGAGAGGCCACTGCGCTGACTAAACCTCCCAGAAGTACAGATGGCTATTCAAAATTCCATTTTAATACACAGTTGTTTTAAGGAAGCTTGAGACAGGGGCTCTGAGGGTGGAACCATATTAAAACTAGAATAAAATCCCAAACTGGTGAAGGTCCTCTAGTAGTGTGAAAGGCATTAGTCATTCCCTTAGGAAACTTGGAGTCTATGGAGTGAGAAAATACAAAAATTATGATAGGAAGAAATAGTTGCTGAATGCCCTTTCAGGGAAGCTACTGAATAAACTTGTGATTCTAAATGCAAGAGATACATTAATACAACAGGGACTCCCACCCAGGATAAGGTCAACCCTTTACTTGTCACCCAGCACATAAACTGTGTCCAGTTTGTAAAGGTAGAGTTCTTTCTGGACTATAGCACTCTATGAACAGAAGTGGTGCGTGGTCAGCAAGTTATCCCCCATGCAGCTAAATGAGATAGTCTCTGGATTCAGATAAATATGCTCCTTTGCCATCAAGAGAGGCGGTCTGGGCACAGTGGAAGACCAACTGACATTCCTCTGGTATGCTGGAGAAGATTTGTGTACCAATAATTCTGAGGCCACATCAGTGCTAATAGTATGATATTGGCTCTGTCCTTGCTGATCTACCTTATCAATCTGGGAATCAGGGGAAGGGGAGAGAAGGTATGGACAGGCTAATTGCTTCAGTCCAGCACGAATACATACAGTAAATATTTCTTGTTCCTGTGAGCCTTGGTGCAGTACAGACCACATTTGGCATGCTGACAGGACACAAGAAGGTTGATTAGTGGATGACTCTACCTGACAAGAGTGAGGATATAATTGATTGGTTTAGGGACCATTTGCAGTCTCTACGGTCTATCCTTCCTCAATGGAGGAGTGAAGTCATGGCAGTGGGACGCTACACGAGCCTCTCCCAGGCACCCTAAGTGCTGAAAGTCAGAGTCTGTCTCTGGAAAAATGGCTGAGCAGGTTGCACACCTTTTGAGCCAGGTATGGATTTCAGGACCTGACACAGCCTCAGTGATAACCTGAAGCACACAGCCCCAACTATTCTAACTAACTCATCTATGAATAATTACGTAACTAGAACAATTACACGATAGGCTAACTCGCTTATAGTCATGACAGGTAGTTCCACTTAGCTTTCTGTGCAGCAGTGAAGGAACTGAGGCGGATGGGCATTGCCCTCCCTTTTACAGATGGAGTTGAAGATGTGCATGTGACATGCCACCTACCAGTGGACATAGCTTTGCTGCACAGTTCCACAGCTAGATGCTACAGATGTTAAATCCCATAAGTGGGAATGCACAGAGACCCTTGAAAGAAAATGTGTCTTTTAGTGAAAGATTCAAGGAGCTCAATCTATTTAGTTAATCATAAAGGGTGACAGGGTCAAGTGCCTAGATGGGGAACAGGTATTTGATAATATCAGGTACTTAAATCTAGCAGACAAAGGTATAACAGCCAATGGTTGGAAGTTGAAGCTAGGCAAATTGAGATGTGAAAAAAGGTGAACATTTTAAATAGTGCTGGTTAATTAACCACTGGAACAATTTAAAAAGGTTTGTGATAAATTCTCCCTCACTGCAAATTTTAAAATTAAGATTCAATATTTTTCTAATGGTTACGCTGTAGTTCAAACAGGAATTAAGTCAACGAAGTCCTATGACCTGGTTTTATAATCTGTGAAAATATGGAAAAAACTCCCTCTAATCACTAAAATATTTGTTATTATTGGATTTATGAATAACCAGTATCTGATGCCTGTCTTCTCACCACATTTTATTTACAAGCATGTGGCCTGCTAAATAAGAATCCTCCAACACTGGATTTTCCCAACCCTTAAAAAAAACTCTTTGTTTTAACAAACATGGTCAGACCAACAACGTGCAGGCTATAGAAATCTTTGTTTAGAGCACAGAAGCATCTGAAGAAAATACATTTCTGCATTGCAACAAAGATGGGGACTTATTGTAGACTCTCTCAGATTTGTCCTGCCTCTCTCATGAAAGAATGTAGACCTCAATTTTCAACGGAATTGAGCAAGACACTGGCAATGGAGGAGGAAGTAGGAGAAGGAAGAGAGGGAGAAGGTAAATGGAAATCAGAGGGGAACAGGATAAGAGAGAGAGGAGTACAGGAAAAAAAATGGAAAAAGTTGGGAGGTGTATAAAAAGAGAGCATGAGATGTGTTGTATTACTTTAGATGGAATATATAGGTCAAAAGAGTCAAAAGTGTTAACATAACCCAGTCACTGTCCAACTTTAAAAACTCTTTTAAACAAGGTTTGGTATACAGAGACCTCAGCCTGTTTAATACTGTAGCCAACATACCATTAAAAATCCTTTTAACCTTTTCTTAAGATTAAAACAGGAAAAAGGGGGAAATATGTTAATATTAAATATGTTAATAAATATTCTTTTTGGGTAAAAGAGAAGAAGTTAGTTGAGATGGACTGGAGATGCACAAAAGGGGAGAGAAAAGAACAGTGGAGATAAAAAGTGCAGATTCTGTCTCTGGGGTTGACATTCATTTGCAACCTAACTTCTGGAAAAATATAGGCCCAACATATGGTCTGATCAACCACTCTGAGACCTGGCAAACTTGCACCAGCATCAGGCTGTTTAGAGCATTGCTTTTAGCTGTCTCTTTGGTCACAGGCTTACAGCAATATTGCAAAATAGACAGTCTTGGCCAACTAAGCCAGACTCTTATTAGATAGAAGGCAAAAGGTGTGAGCTAAGAAAGAAAAGTAATAAAGAAAGGAAGAAAAAGGATAAACATGAGGTGGAAGAGAGGAGATGAAGTCTCACATCCCAGATGGTGTTTGGGATTTAACCAGAGCAGGTGAAGGTGGCAGTGTCATCTTGGTCCCTCTTTCTGGCCTGGGCTGGCTAGGAAATCTCTCAGGCTGAGGACAAAAGTTCTGGGAACCCAGGAGACAGTGGCAGCCATGGTGTTGAAGCTCACTGCTTCCCCTTCTTTCAGTCAGTGTAACCAACCTCTTTTTGAGGACTGCTAAAGGGGAATATGGGCAGAACAGTCTGTCCTCTCATTATTTTGCTTCACCAATTAGGCCTATTCTCTGAGCACTGGTCTACACTAGGACTTTAGGTCGAATTTAGCAGCATTAAATCGATGTAAACCTGCACCCGTCCACACGATGAAGCCCTTTATTTTGACTTAAAGGGCTCTTAAAATCGATTTCCTTACTCCACCCCTGACAAGTGGATTAGCGCTTAAATCGGCCTTGCCAGCTCGAATCTGGGGTACTGTGGACACAATTCGACGGTATTGGCCTCCGCGAGCTATCCCAGAGTGCTCCATTGTGACCGCTCTGGACAGCACTCTCAACTCAGATGCACTGGCCAGGTAGACAGGAAAAGAACCGCAAACTTTTGAATCTCATTTCCTGTTTGGCCAGCGTGGCAAGCTGCAGGTGACCATGCAGAGCTCATCAGCAGAGGTGACCATGATAGAGTCCCAGAATCGCAAAAGAGCTCCAGCATGAACTGAACGGGAGGTACGGGATCTGATCGCTGTTTGGGGAGAGGAATCCATGCTATCAGAACTCCGTTCCAGTTTTCGAAATGCCAAAACCTTTGTCAAAATCTCCCAGGGCATGAAGGACAGAGGCCATAACAGGGACCCGAAGCAGTGCCGTGTGAAACTGAAGGAGCTGAGGCAAGTCTACCAGAAAACCAGAGGCGAACGGCCGCTCCGGGTCAGAGCCCCAAACATGCCGCTTCTATGATGAGCTGCATGCCATTTTAGGGGGTTCAGCTACCACTACCCCAGCCGTGTTGTTTGACTCCTTCAATGGAGATGGAGGCAATACGGAAGCAGGTTTTGGGGACGAAGAAGATGATGATGATGAGGAGGTTGTAGATAGCTCACAGCAAGCAAGCGGAGAAACCGGTTTTCCCGACAGCCAGGAACTGTTTCTCACCCTGGACCTGGAGCCAGTACCCCCTGAACCCACCCAAGGCTGCCTCCTGGACCCAGCAGGCGGAGAAGGGACCTCCGGTGAGTGTACCTTTTAAAATACTATACATGGTTTAAAAGAAAGCATATGAAAGGATTACTTTGCCCTGGCATTCGTGGCTCTCCTGGATGTACTCCCAAAGCCTTTGCAAAAGGTTTCTGGGGAAGGCAGCCTTATTGCGTCCTTCATGGTAGGACACTTTACCACTCCAGGCCAGTAACACGTACTCGGGAATCATTGTACAACAAAGCATTGCAGTGTATGTTTGCTGGCGTTCAAACAATATCCGTTCTTTATCTCTCTGTGTTATCCTCAGGACAGTGAGATATCATTCTGGGCACCTGGTTGAAATAGGGTGCTTTTCTTCAGGGGACACTCAGAGGAGCCCATTCCTGCTGGGCTGTTTGCCTGTGGCTAAACAGAAATGTTCCCTGCTGTTAGCCACAGGGAGGGGGGAGGGTTGAGGGGGTAGCCACGTGGTGGGGGGAGGCTAACTGCGACCTTGTAACGAAAGCACATGTGCTATGTATGTAATGTTAACAGCAAGGTTTACCCTGAAAGAGTGTAGCCACTGTTTTATAAAATGTGTCTTTTTAAATACCGCTGTCCCTTTTTTTTTTCTCCACCAGCTGCATGTGTTTCAATGATCACAGGATCTTCTCCTTCCCAGAGGCTAGTGAAGCTTAGAAAGAAAAAAAAAACGCACTCGAGATGAAATGTTCTCCGAGCTCATGCTGTCCTCCCACACTGACAGAGCACAGACGAATGTGTGGAGGCAAATAATGTCAGAGTGCAGGAAAGCACAAAATGACCGGGAGGAGAGGTGGCGGGCTGAAGAGAGTAAGTGGCGGGCTGAAGACAGGGCCGAAGCTCAAATGTGGCGGCAGTGTGATGAGAGGAGGCAGGATTCAATGCTGAGGCTGCTGGATGAACAAACCAGTATGCTCCAGTGTATGGTTGAGCTGCAGCAAAGGCAGCTGGAGCACAGACTGCCACTACAGCCCCTGTGTAACCAACCGCCCTCCTCCCCAAGTTCCATAGCCTCCACACCCAGACGCCCAAGAACGCGGTGGGGGGGCCACCGGCCAACCAGCCACTCCGCCACAGAGGATTGCCCCAAAAAAAGAAGGCTGGCATTCAATAAATTTTAAAGTTGTAAACTTTTAAAGTGCTGTGTGGCATTTTCCTTCCCTCCTCCACCACCCCTCCTGGGCTACCTTGGTAGTCATCCCCCTATTTGTATGATGAATGAATAAAGAATGCATGAATGTGAAGCAACAATGACTTTATTGCCTCTGCAAGCGGTGATCGAAGGGAGGAGGGGAGGGTGGTTAGCTTACAGGGAAGTAGAGTGAACCAAGGGGCGGGGGGTTTCATCAAGGAGAAACAAACAGAACTTTCACACCGTAGCCTGGCCAGTCATGGAACTGGTTTTCAAAGCTTCTCTGATGCGTACCGCGCCCTCCTGTGCTCTTCTAACCGCCCTGGTGTCTGGCTGCGCGTAACCAGCAGCCAGGCGATTTGCCTCAACCTCCCACCCCGCCATAAACATCTCCCCCTTACTCTCACAGATATTGTGGAGCGCGCAGCAAGCAGTAATAACAGTGGGAATATTGGTTTCACTGAGGTCTAAGTGAGTCAGTAAACTGCGCCAGCGCGCCTTTAAACGTCCAAATGCACATTCTACCACCATTCTGCACTTGCTCAGCCTGTAGTTGAACAGCTCCTGACTACTGTCCAGGCTGCCTGTGTACGGCTTCATGAGCCATGGCATTAAGGGGTAGGCTGGGTCCCCAAGGATACGTATAGGCATTTCAACATCCCCAACAGTTATTTTCTGGTCTGGGAATAAAGTCCCTTCCTGCAGCTTTTGAAACAGACCAGAGTTCCTGAAGATGCGAGCATCATGCACCTTTCCCGGCCATCCCACGTTGATGTTGGTGAAACGTCCCTTGTGATCCACCAGAGCTTGCAGCACTATCGAAAAGTACCCTTTGAGGTTTATGTACTCGGCGGCTTGGTGCTCCGGTGCCAAGATAGGGATATGGGTTCCGTCTATAACCCCACCACAGTTAGGGAATCCCATTGCAGCAAAGCCATCCACTATGACCTGCACATTTCCCAGGGTCACTACCCTTGATATCAGCAGATCTTTGATTGCGTGAGCTACTTGCATCACAGCAGCCCCCACAGTAGATTTGCCTACTCCAAATTGATTCCCAACTGACCGGTAGCTGTCTGGCGTTGCAAGCTTCCACAGGGCTATCGCCACTCGCTTCTCAACTGTGAGGGCTGCTCTCATCCTGGTATTCATGCGCTTCAGGGCAGGGGAAAGCAAGTCACAAAGTTCCTTGAAAGTGCCCTTACGCATGCGAAAGTTTCGCAGCCACTGGGAATCGTCCCAGACCTGCAACACTATGCGGTCCCACCAGTCTGTGCTTGTTTCCCGAGCCCAGAATCGGCGTTCCACAGCATGAACCTGCCCCATTAGCACCATGATGCATGCATTGGCAGGGCCCATGCTTTCAGAGAAATCTGTGTCCATGTCCTGATCACTCACGGGACCGCGCTGACGTCGCCTCCTCGCCCGGTATCGCGTTGCCATGTTCTGGTGCTGCATATACTGCTGGATAATGCGTGTGGTGGTTGATGTGCTCCTAATTGCCAAAATGAGCTCAGCGGCCTCCATGCTTGCCTTGGTATGGCGTCCGCACAGAAAAAAGGCGCGGAACGATTGTCTGCCGTTGCTCTGACGGAGGGAGGGGCGACTGACGACACGGCTTACAGGGTTGGCTTCAGGGAGCTAAAATTAACAAAGGGTGTGCCTGTACATCAAGGAGTATTTCAGGCAGGACTGCACGGAGGGTTCCAATAAGAAATGGTGCACCTAAGTTATCGTTGTTATTGGAACAAGGAGGTTAGCCTGGCCTCTGATTGATACATGGCTAGATTTACCTCGCTGCACCTTCTCTGTGAGTGACTGCAGTGTGATCTAGACAGGGGAGGAGGAAAATGAGTACAAAACAAATCTGGTCTATTTCTTGTTCTGACCCACTCCATCTATCTTTTACATCTTTGGCTGGCAGCAGACGGTGCAGAAGGACTGCATGCCATCCACATCTCATGGCTGCTCGGCAGAAGATGGTACAGTACGACTGCTAGCAGTCCGTATCGCCTGCCCGCTCACCATAAGATGGTTCAATAGGACTGACTGCAGGACTAAAGAGAATGACCTGCTCAAGTCACTCCAAATTTAGTCCCTGCGCCCATGTCTGCCCAGGCGCTCCTGATCGACCTCACAGAGGCGACCAGGAGCACCTCAGACATGACGATGACGGCTACCAGTCGTACTGTACCGTCTGCTGCCACAAGGCAAGGGGTTGCTGCTCCTGTGTAGCAATGCCGTACCGCGTCTGCCAGCACCCAGGAGACATAGGGTGACGGTTACCTGAGCGGGCTCCATGCTTGCCGTGGTATGGCGTCTGCACAGGTAACTCAGGAAAAAAGGCGCAAAATGATTGTCTGCCCTTGCTTTCACGGGGGGAGGGAGGGAACGGGGGCCTGACGATATGTACCCAGAACCACCCACGACAATGTTTTAGCCCCATCAGGCATTGGGATATCAACCCAGAATTCCAATGGGCAGCGGAGACTGCGGGAACTGTGGGATAGCTACCCACAGTGCTACGCTCCGGAAGTCGACGCTTGCCTCGGTACTGTGGAAGCGCTCCGCCGAGTTAATGCACTTAATGCACTTAGAGCATTTTCTGTGGGGACACACACACTCGAATATATAAAAGCGATTTCTAAAAAACCGACTTCTATAAATTCGACCTAATTTCGTAGTGTAGACATACCCTTAGAGCATTTTCTGTGGGGGGACACACACTCGAATATATAAAACCGATTTCTAAAAAAACGACTTTTATAAATTCGACCTTATTCCGTAGTGTAGACATACCCTGACACACCAATTTTGGTTCACCTATTTTCTGTTTCATACTTTTCTTATTTACCAGGCATGATCTTAACACGAGTTATATCAGTGGGCTTTTTTGTTTGGACTAATTCAGACCTTCTGTCTTGCCTTTGCACTTTCCCGCCTTGTCCCCCATCAACATTTATGACGTTTTATAAACTTTCACTCACTTTTTACAGTTTAGCTCACAATTAGGGTAAATTTGTAGGCCCTGTAATCACAACGGGGGGAAGACAAATGACGAGATTTACAAAAGACTTTGGGATCATAATGGAAGTGGGAGGGAGAGAGAGACCGCAGGTTAAGAGCTAGGGTCTGAGTTAAAAGAGGCAGATAAATGTGGCACAGGACTTTCTACTGTTCCTTGATGTCAGACATTTTCTTGGCAGTTCTGTTTGCACATATATAGATACTACTAAGAAAATATGTAGTTTTCCCTTTTATAATGTATTCACAACAACCAAGTTCTTACTTCAAATGCACTTCTGCTCTATATGAAAGCTGCAGTTCACCAGGTGAATTGCTCATGCCAGTATTAGTGAATATATTGATTATATAGGAATTTACGGAGCTGTAACCAACAAATTATTCTAGCTCACTAGTGGAAATAGTAATTTTAAGGACCATATTGATTCATGCCAACTTAGGATATCTAAAAAAGTAATAAAGTACTATATGTGGCTTTGAAGTTCAGCAACACTGTAGTAAATAATAGAATGTTTCGTCCTTCAAACTAGTCAAGGATAAAATTCCATTTACTTAACAGTGAAGTTGGAGCTTGCTCTATGAAGATAAAAATAAGCTTTTCTGAATGTCGTGTACTGGCTTTTTCAATTGCATCTATGCAAGAAAGGAAATAGATTATTAATTTTAATACATATGGGTGCAACAGCTTGAAATTAGGTCCCATTATTAAAAAGAATAACCAAATCCTGGCTTTTTTACAATTAGGTAATTAGATACTGAATGATGTTGAAGCTGGTACATGATCATGGCACTTTAATTCAGAAGATAGACTTACTTTATACAAATGCTAAATATATTTAATGAAGAATGAATTCATATATACATTTAATGAAAGTTTAAGCATTGCTTTTGTTCCCAGAATTGGCCTTAAGTTATCTGTTTAGCCTGTGCCCAAGTATCCATGTTCCGTTCCTTTTACCCTCTAATGCCCCTCCTTCCTTCTCTGGGCTTAGGAGAAGAGAGGAACTGAAGATTTCCCCTTGCTCAGACCTACAAATCCTCATGTATATGGGGTGGCTGAAGGAGAAAGTGGGATGTTTTTGAGAGTTGAATGAATGAGTGGTGGGGAGAGAAGTGGATGATGGGTGGGTGTGGGGGCAATAAGAGCTAATTATAAAGAGGTGGGTTAACTGGGGCAGGGATCAAATGTGCTGGGAAAATGGCACCCCACTTGGGCAATTCTCACACTTTCTACACAAATTCACATGATGCTCATGAAGTGAGAGGTTAATAATACCAGCGATAACCAGTCACAGGGCTAAATTCTGCCTCTGTGTAGAAATGTCCTTAAATGGGTCCTTGTATAAACAATGTTAATATGCAACTACATTCAGATTGGCAAAAACCAAATTCACAGAGTCCCTATGCAGATTATTCCTGTTAGGAGCTTGAGACAACTGCCTAGCATTGGGTGTAGGTGCCTTTGACTATATCAGCAAAATCATGCTGATTTGGCCTGGATTTCTAGGCCCTTTCTAGAATGCTCCTCTGCAGCCGCATTCACAGAGGGCTTCTGAAGAGGATTTCCCATGGGGTTTTGTCATGCCTGGAGTGAGGCAGAAATATTCCGAGACACTGGAGCTAAATGTTCAAAGCGTGTAAGACTTGCAAGTTCATGAAATTAGGTTTTCTTAGCAGCTGGCTTATGCTACTGAACTCCCTTCCACAATGATATCAGACTGACCACAGATCTCTCCACCTTCAAAATAAAACGTAATAAATCATCCCTCTTTACATTAGCTTCCCGTCAATGACTGTCCTATACAGATAGTGCCAAAAAAGTCTACCAAGTACTTTATGTAACTGTGTATGTGCTCTGATACCACAGTGATAGGTGCATTAAAATACAAAGATTAAATACATTAGATATATGGTCATTTTATTATGTGAATAAAATTTTCAGGGCACAAGACAAAAACCACTACATTCGTTTTTTTACTTGTTATCTACGCAGGATTTGAACCATGGGAGAAATCCATCTGAAAGGTAACAGGTAGGTTTTATTTATTTATTTTACAAATTTCTGTGAGGGAAGTAGCATTCTTGTTTGTTAATATTCAAATAATATAAATAAATAAATTGTTAAATTGTTAAATAAATATTGTTATTTAAATTGTTAAATAAAATATTAATTTTAGTAATAATTGCTGAATTTGAAAACTGGAATAAAACAACCTGCATCAGGGGAGTTATTCAGTATTTATACAGAAGTGTTGTAAAGTGCTCTAAAGATATGACAGAGTCCATGTGCAAAAGAGCTTACTGGTCTAAAGATACAAGAAGGTACAGTTGCATCCAAAAGCAAACAGGAGAGGCAGTGTGGGGAGTGATTTACCTGGCTGGAACGATTCACAGACCAAAAGGACTTGGCACTAAACTTGAATTGGGAGGGTGTCTGAGAATTAGGGGCAGCTGATAGAGGTCAGCAAGGTCTCTCTAGCTTCCTTTTGACCTTTAACAAATTAGCTTCATTAACCAAGATGGCAGGGTCTTCCACACTGAGTGCTTCTTCCCCTTTCCCACAGGAAGGGAATAAGGAGGACTCTACAACATGAAAAGGAAAGTAGGTAAACCAAAGTAAGGTTTGTGCCCTTAAAAACACAATCTAGCTCTTAAAGACCTTACCCACTGAGTATCCTTTCTCTCTCTTGTATTCTTAAGATTTTCCCTTATATAGTTTTTCTTCTGGGAAAAAGTATCATTCTGCTGCAATTTATATTACTGTTTAAGAAAAAAGGTACCTTTGCTAGCTACACAGTGAATATCAACTCATACTTACAAAACAATTTTTTTAGGACATAGTAAACAGAGTATTGTAGCTAAAATGTAGAACTTATCTGAAAAGGTGGGCAATATTTTATGCTAAATACACCAGAGGATATTATGTTGAGGACCTAACATGAAATTAAAAATGTAGAAATGGCTCCATAAAGCTTCCACAGGCTGAGGGCTAACCACCACAGAAGGATTATATGAAAAAAATCTGGTCATTTTAGTTTTCAGACATCTGTGGTAACTATGTCCCTCAGGTTTCTCGAAGGCTAAAATATCAACCAAATTAGGAAAAATAGATAGCTTTGAAGGGTACTGATTTAAGTGGCCATTAAAGTGAGCTGCTAAATAAACAAGCAAGAGCAGCAGTTTATAATATTTCAAGTAGCAATTTATGAGGCATATTATACATTTTTCACATTGATTTAAAGATAGGTCCAATAATGATACTGATAATTAAACTCATAAAAGTAGCAAAAGGTTTCAAATTATTACATATCTTTAGCCTGGACATTTTAAGATAAATTATTCAATAATTAGGTAAATATTAGGTAAATATTATTCAAGCACTACTGTTATGAACAACCACACATCTGACAGTTGAAGGGTCACAACTGAGAGCATTATGAAGATTTGCTCAGCATGCAGACAGGTTTACAGCCAGGACCATGAATAGTATTCTAATTGGTAAGGAAAATATCCCCTATGTAATGAGTGGAGATAAGATGACTGAATGGAGGGACTAATTTATACTATGCCCTTCAGAAAGACGCTCAAGTTTGCCAAATGCTCAGTCTATTGCAACCTGCAAATCTAAACTAAAAGGACATCTGCCACATACTGAAAATTTCTGCACTGGAACATAGAAAATGACATACTGGCTTGACTTGTGGCACCTTAGAGACTAACAAATTTATTTGAGCATAAGCTTTCGTGGGCTAAAACCCACTTCACTAGATGCATGAAGCGGGTTTTAGCCCACGAAAGCTTATGCTCAAAATAAATTTGTTAGTCTTAAGGTGCCACAAGTACTCCTCGTTCTTTTTTCTGTGTTTCCAATTATAGTTAATGTAGCAGACTTTACATCATATCAGAGTACCTACTCTCAGGATCCTAAATAGCTAAATATGTGACAATATATAAAAAAGAATGCCTGGAATGTTAGTGGTGCATGCTTCACAAACTCTTAATACAAGTAATTAACCAATTACATATAAATATACACACACACACAAAGTATAAAGATTTATTGTTTTGCAAAATTAAAATCAAGAAAATATAATTCTGTCAGCTCTAATAAAAAAATTAAAACAAAAGCCTGTCTTCTTTTCTTTCTCTTCCCTTCTACGATATGAATGTTTTCTATAACTGTTTAAAACAGCTGGATTTTGTCAACTGTAACTCCATTCTTCTCATCACTTATTTATTATAGATTTCTTTTTTTATTTCCTCTGTTTTCCCTTAAGTTTCCTATTTTTTCATCTCTCGCCCCCACTGTTTTTTTCCTCTTAATTTTACATTAACTGCTTTAATACGCATTTTTTTCATGTGTACTATTCTCTTATTCTTCATGTCCATCCTCTTCTTCTTTAGGCCTCCTCCTTTCCTTTTCTCACCAGAAAAACATGAACAGAGGTTTCGTGCCTATTAAGGTGACCACTCATGTTTCAAAGATAAAAAAGGAATTATCTGAAATATAAATGACAAAGCTCATGTTTAAGTTACTGCACTCTATAATGTTTTATTCCTGGCACAAAATCATGTGTGTCAGAATGCATACATGAGTATATTGTACAATAACTGTGTCATAAATATGAAGGGAAGGGTAAACCCCTTTGAAATCCCTCCTGGCCAGGGGAAAGCTCCTCTCACCTGTAAAGGGTTAAGAAGCTAAAGGTAACCTCGCTGGCACCTGACCAAAATGACCAATGAGGAGACAAGATACTTTCAAAAGCTGGGAGGAGGGAGAGAAACAAAGGGTCTGGGTCTGTCTGTAGTCGTCTTGGCCAGGGACAGAACAGGAATGGAGTCTTAGAACTTTTAGTAAGTAATCTAGCTAGGTATGTGTTAGATTATGATTTCTTTAAATGGCTGAGAAAAGAATTGTGCTGAATAGAATAACTATTTCTGTCTGTGTATCTTTTTTGTAACTTAAGGTTTTGCCTAGAGGGGTTCTCTATGTTTTTGAATCTAATTACCCTGTAAGATATCTACCATCCTGATTTTACAGGGGGGATTTCTTTATTTCTATTTACTTCTATTTTTTATTAAAAGTCTTCTTGTAAAACACTGAATGCTTTTTCATTGTTCTCAGATCCAAGGGTCTGGGTCTGTAGTCACCTAGGCAAATTGGTGAGGCTTTTTACCAAACCTTGTCCAGGAAGTGGGGTGCAAGGTTTTGGGAAGTATTTTGGGGGGAAGGACGCGTCCAAACAGCTCTTCCCCAGTAACCAGTATTAGTTTGGTGGTGGTAGCGGCCAGTCCAAGGATAACGGGGGTAATATTTTGTACCTTGGGGAAGTTTTGACCTAAGCTGGTAAAGATAAGCTTAGGAGGTTTTTCATGCAGGTCCCCACATCTGTACCCTAGAGTTCAGAGTGGGGGAGGAACCGTGACAAACTGCTTGGAAACATTTTTCATCTGACCAAATACTTCTTAGTAGCTTTAAAAAAACAGTCAACTCATGTTTCCTCTAGCACCAAATAAAGGATATCCCTTAAAATACAGTCTCTTATTTCCTGCTCTCGTCTTCTTTCATTTTCCCTAACACTTTCTTCTCTACCTCTTGCTGCCCAACTCTATCTTTTCCTTCCATCATCTCTTTTTTCTCCCTGTACTCTCATCAGTTTATAGTACTCCTGTATACGTGGTATTCCCAGAATTTCTCCTACATCTCCTTGTTTGCATAGCAGGTGTTCTCTTCTCCTGATCAGCCCCATCACTAGCCAAATGTATCCTGTGATAGCCAGTGTTTCTTCCTGATTCTACCAGAGACAGCAGCCAATGCTGCAAAAAGAAGAAATAATGTAGAGCAAGTGAGAGAGAGGAGCACTGATCAGTACAAGAGTGCTCAGCTAGATTTATCTTTCTCAATCAGAGAAAGCAAAGCAGTGAAACAATGGTTGTTATCCCTATGCTGCAGCCAACTGGGAAATCCATGAACAGGCAACTCAATTCGGCCCTGATTGAACTCTCCTGTGGGCCCAGGGCTATTAGATTTTGTGGGGCTCCTGTATACAAGTCATTTTCCTGGGAGGGAGTTTGGTGCAGGAGAGAGCTGGAGCAGGGGATTGCGATGCAGGAGGAGGTGCAGGGTCTGGGAGGGAGTTTGGGTTTAGGAGGGGGAATTATGATCTGGGGCAGGTGGCTGGGGTGAAGGAGGAGGTGTGAGATGCAGGCTCTGGCCAGGAGGCGCTTACCACAGGTGGCTCCCAACCAGCGGCGCAGCAGGGCTCAGGCAGGCTGCCTGCATGCTGTGGCCCCACGCTGCTCCCAGAAGTGACTGACTGCTAGCATGTCTCTATGGCCCGAGGGGAGGGAGACAGTGTGTCTCCATGCGCTGCCCGGATCCTCAAGCACCACCCCCGCAGCTGGGGACTTTTAGTGGCCCAGAGTTGGAGATTGCTGCCTGTCATTTATTTTTCTGGGGCCCCCCTTGAGCCGGGGCCCTGGGCTGCAGTCCCTAAAACCCCTGCCTTAATCCAGCCCTTACTCCAATGCAGGAACCTGGAAGCTGCTCCCCAAAATCAGAACCATCAGAAGAACCCAGGGTTTTGAGAAGTGCTAGGGCTGAGCTGTTGCTTCTTTAAACTACATACAGATGACCCAATCCAAAATCCCACATCCAAACCACCTCACACTTTGTGACATTTGAAATACAGATTCAAATTTTGCCATGAGCCTCTCCTCTGCTTTAAACCATTCAGAGAAAATCCCAAACCAGATTAAAACAGAGGATTTGAGGTTTTTGCTCAGGACTGTAACGAGAAGTATTTGAGTCAAAATAATCTGGTTTCAGTCATAGAAATTTATTTGAGGAATACAGAATCCTATTTAGGCCGGTGTGCATTTTCCTCAGAACTGGTTATCCAGCAGCAGAAAATACTGTCAAACGTTTAAGAGCGACCAGTAGGTTTTTTTTGCCAAAATTTCCCACAGTTGCAAACAATGCTACTACTCCAGAGCGGGTGCACTAGAGCAGAAAGGGCTCCAGACAGCCATTAACATTTCAATCATCTTATTGTCTAACACTGTCCAGAGTAGGTCTACATGATATGGGTACAAGTCCTCACTTGGTGTAAATCGGCTCCTCCAAAGAAAATGGAACTATGCCAACATACACCATCTGAGGATCTGGCCCCTGGTGCTTAAAATGCCAGCATCTACTAGCTCCTTTGTCTACATTAGCACACCTAGTGTTGCTCCCAGCAGTAGAGGGGCATTGGTATTAGCAACTGTGGGATATGTTAGTATAAAAATAAAATGTAAAAATAAAAATAAAAGTATGGACACAGACTTACAATGCTGTTTTAGCAAAAATGATCCTAGTTTAGAGATGACCTAAGACTATCATCCATTCCACATCAGTGAAGCACAGAGTAAGAGAATACGATTTTAGCTGTCTATATTTAGTTACTAAATAAATTGTACTGAGATTTTGCTGTGCACATTGTTTCACATCACTCCATTGGTTATCATTCCTTTTGTTTATTAGTATCCATTGAAAGAATGAAATGATTAACTATAGCATTCATTAAAGAATTAGAAAACAGAGACCCATTGTATTATCCAGGAAACAGGCACAATACACACTGCTAAACACTCACTGCAATATCATCAGCCCTGAGAGAGACCATCTTTTCCGGATTCAATATCTATTTTACAGTAAAACTGGAACTTTTTTGTATTTTAAAATATAAATCAATGTGGAAGGCAGTGTATGCTTGTTGGTAGATGTGTGTGACTGCTCCATATAATACAACTTATCCTGGACAGCAGGGTCTTGAATTGAAAATCTTTAGTGGAGTTTTGTTGTTCCAAATATATTTGCTTATTAAAAATGTTAAGCTATTATTGGAACGTGAAGTGATGAAAGACAGAAGATTAAACCTTTCCCAGTATATTAAGTAACTTAAAGCAGTGCAAAATTAGTTCTTTAGACTGACTTCACCTCTCTTGTAATAGGCACCCACGGAAATTCAAATTTGGGCAACTGCAGAATGATATCAAAAGAGACATTGGTGACACAGACTCCGAAGGCAAGAGTCTCTGGAATGACACGCTATACTAACAATCAGCATGGGGAGATCTTACTAGAATCTCCATATTTGGCCCTTATCAGGCTGGAACAGAAGTTGGATGCTACCCATATTTTGATGATTTGAACAGAAATTAAACTGGAACAAAAGACTGGCTGTGTAGGGAAATACAGTGAGGGAACACCACAAAAAATCATTACGCTGAAGCTCAAACAGATCTGTTAATGAAGGGTAACAACCACCAATTAGGAAGGAAAATACCATATCTGGAGAACACTCCAAACTATACCAATTTATGGTTAGTGAATTTCCCTAAATGGGGATGGTGAATTAATTAGTAAAATTAAGCTTGAGCTGTTCAAACTGTACTTGACAGAAGGCTTTGATATTTCTGGAGACTGCTT
Organism: Lepidochelys kempii; assembly: GCF_965140285.1. Classification (NCBI taxonomy): domain Eukaryota; kingdom Metazoa; phylum Chordata; order Testudines; family Cheloniidae; genus Lepidochelys; species Lepidochelys kempii. Next base: position 74,259,948 of record NC_136388.1, read on the forward strand.
CCCATTTACTGGAATGAGCTGTTCTAACTAATTAGAAATCTATGTATTGAACTTAACTAAAGACATACAACTGAGTTACTGCAATGTTAAGGTTGCTCAGTTACAATCATAAAAATGCAGGAAATGCAAAAGTTAAGGTACCAACAGCAATGTTAACTTTGCTCTATTACACATCCTGTATGTACTGTAGTCAAACCCAGACAAAGGCAATCTAGAGTCACCATGACATCAGGGTCATTTTATGACTTTTTAATAATAAAAAGTAACACTCAACACATATATAGCACTTTTTATTCTGTAGATCTCAACAAACTTTACAAAGGTGGAGAAATAGCATCTTTATTTTACTAATGGGGAACATAGAGGTGCAGTGACTTGCACTGGGTCATTCAGCAAGTCAACGGCAGAGGTGGGATAGTTAATTTAACTAGGCAATATTAGGCCATACCCATATAATTGCCAACCTTGGAAACCCTAGAGCAGATGGTTGTCTGACTCCAGCAGCCATTTGCAGCACTAACTCAATTAACCTCTGGTAAGAATGAGGGAGTTATGTCTATTTTTATAAATATCATATGCACCCCAGGTTACCAGCTTAATATTATCCTGCCTGGCTGCAAGGAGTTAAATCAAAGGAGATTGTTAAAGGGAAAAACAGAAATATGAAACAGTGACAAATCAGGTACTAACACACATGATATCAAGGTTCCTTGAGGAAACACTGGAGAAGCTATTAATTGGGGAATAGCCACCTGCCTGGCTCCAGCTAGGCTAGCAAGGTTTATTCTTCCCAGGCCCAAATCTAGGATCAAAGGGGATACTAAAACCCTAAAATGCCAACTTAGGGAGGATTGGAGGTTGAATGGGCAGCAGTAGCTGGAGATGAGTTTCTGATAGACCAAGAATGCCAGAAGGGCTTTCTGACTCTCCCAGTCTGAGCTCAGTAGAATTCACCCAAAACTTGCAAAGAAAGACTAAAGTTTATGTAAGAACTTGGTGTACAGGCCTTTTGGTGTTTTATCTCTTTTCTCTGCTTGAGTGAATAATCAAAGCTTTGTTTTGAAGATGTTTTTGAGTTAGTTATTTAGCCAGCTGCTGGTCACTGGCTCCTGTGGAAGAGATTATTCACTTTCTCACTTTTATAGTACTTCTGTATTTTGAGTATAAATTCTAGATTATAAACAATTTAAACTCCATTTTTAAATAGTTGTATTAAATTAGTGGATTTATTTATTATGAAAACCAAAGTGTAAGAATTAGAGTTTTTGCAATGAATATATTTATAGATAATATGTTTCTGGATCTCCTTATATAATATGACAGCATACAGCAAATACAGAAATATACAAATTTATCTCAATACCTAGAAGAGCAGTTGATCAATCAATCAGACCATAGCTTTAATATTTTCTGGATAACTTTTACTCTTTCAACTTTTTTAAATGCATAAATAATTTAGATTGCACAAAGCTAACCACTAAGTGGAATATTTTTCATAGTGCTGGGAACAGAACAAACCCACACCGCAGTATCTACTAAGTACTCACCACAGTTTGATGATTGACCTGGATCACCTCATCCCCTGCATGGATCTTCTTACACTGGTCTGCAGGAGACTAAAGCCAAGAGATAACAGTTAATTTGGCAACTGTGAAGGACCAAGAACTAGTAGGGAAAAAAAGACAATAGGCCCTACCCAAGGAAACTCAGTTCTAATAACAATAGTAAATTGTATTTATAAGATGCTGTGTTACCTTTCCCAACCACAGTATACATATTAGTATTGTGACTGGGTACTTTAGATTCCCTATCCCTGCATTAGTGATCATCTTCTCCACTGAGCCCTGGTGCACTCTTTTGCCCACCTCCCATGCAATTTAACTTGTAGCTGTATTACCGTTCTTGCAAATATGAGATTAGGGTGTCAAGCAGCCCAAACTCTATGGGTACGAGTGCACACAGCTGAATGGAAGGTGCCAGGCACCAGCAGGTACAGCTGAGGTCTTGCATTGTTAAATCAATAGTTATCCAAAAATGTTGGAGAGCACCAGAAATATAGCCAAGAAAACAAAGCAACTAGCCAAATAAACAATCCATTGAAATTTTAGGTTTGCAGCCAGTATGAAACCTGAAATATCAATAAATTTGCCCCTTTCATTTGACAAGGGTGATTTGAAATTAGAGGTATCCTTCGAGCGTTTGACTCTGTTCTTCAGTGATGGATAATGGCCTTGATAGGTGATTTTCTTAAACTTATTTAAGAGCAGTTCATCTACTTCAGTCTAGACCTTCAAGATGAAATATCCTTAATTGTCATAACTTTGGTTGCTTTGGGCTGGACGATAATCTTTATTTCAGTGTAACCCAGCAGTTTACAATAAAGCAAATATAGACTCAGGCTCTGGATTGGACAGAGCACTGGGACTCCAGTGAGTTCTAAGTATGTGCCTCAGTCCTCTGAGAAATAATGAGGGACTTGAGCACCCGTGTAAGAGCTTTACTGAATCAGGGCCTAAAACAGAAACAAGATTAATTCTACCATTAAAACTAGACTAAAACTACAAAGAAAACCAGCATGTTGTGAGCCAGATCTTCTGAATTAAATACATAAATTAAAACAAAGAGGTGGGATGGGCTATTTTCAGAAGAGCCCTGATTATGAAAAGGAATGTAGTGTTGTGTTATCAGAGCAGTAAATCTAGAAGTAAAGTGAGCTTTTTTCACTTTCCCAGAAAAACTTCTCAGTAAACCTACTAAAAAACACTAGGAATATCCTTGTTGAAATAATAACGTATAATAACTCTAAAAACTTCATTCAGAAAAGCGCTGAGGACACGTGTAGTTGGAAATGTTTTAAACCTTTTATTTCTTAAATGTTGAAATGGCAAATACCTTTATGAAACGCATACTTGCAAAGACGTTCTATAAACACACAATTCCTAATAGAGCTCCTAATATCATTCCTATGTAAATAGTAAAATGTTTAAAGATTAGATTTAAAAGCTCTTGTAATAATTTTATGGGAATATTGAAATAAAATTAACTTAAAATATGTTAATCTCCTGTTAATCACCAAATGATTAGAGCATGTATTCTTGGAGAGATGATAGAAAGTTAAATATTGGTAAATTAACTAATTTGATTAAAAATTCTTAATATTCCTTAATTGGCCTGTTTTAAGACAGCTCCTTAAATGGCGAATGGCTTCTTCCAAGTTATTGATTTAGATATTTTCTTCCATTTCATAGAATTTAATTAAATAGCTTTGCCGAATTATAAACTGTCTGGTTGTTCTTGTAAATAACCAACAAGAGCCACCTTTCCTTAAACAAAAGTATTTTGCCCATTCATAAATATTTTAAGTTATCTAAGGGACAGGCTAAGACTGGCTTCCCAATAATTTTGGGAAATAAGACCTTGGTCTCCATTTAACAAAAGAAAAGTGCCCCAGCAAATGCAGGCCCACTCTCAGAAGTATAAACCCTGTTAAAAAGCTCTGCACAGAGAGATGTACAGAAGACATTGTAATGGAAGTAAGCAGTTTGTCATTTGTGTTGTGTTTTTTTTAACATTTTCTTTTTCTTTCTTTAATACTAAAATAGCCAGGGCTGTTAATTGTAATTATTTTTCTTGATCTCAATCATGATGTCCCAGGAGGTGGAACAGGAACAGAAAAGAACCCATCACTAAAATACTAGGAGTCACACCCCTGAGTTGGCAGTTAGAGAAACAATTAGTAAGAGCTGGCTTACCATTCCTTGCTTTGCTAAATTTTCAGTATTTTTAAAATAAAATTAATTGGCATTCAACAATTTAAAATTGCCCTATTTTACCATACCCTCCTTACCATTGCATGCTTCAGGTGTTGACAGTCACATGCTCTTGGACCTCAGTGAGAGTAATGGTATATAGCAGCCAAGAGTTCAGAAAATGTGAAAATCCATAATTTATACAGAGTTTCAAACATCACTGAAATCCCAATCCTTTCTCCCTGAGAAAGCTGGCCTTTGATCTAATGTCACCGGAAGGCATAACAGGCTTTCTCAGTAAAATTCTTGTGAACTAAACATACTAACTAAGGTAGACATTGTATGGTTTAAGTGACATATTCAGCACATGGATTAAAAAATTGCTGTCTATGGCCACCTTTTCAGTGTTACTGCAGGGTGTGGCGAAAGCTGATCAAATCTATATTTTTATTGTGAATAAACAAAAGGCATTTCCATTCATCAGTCAAGGGAGTTACAGGCATGAGCAATTATTATGACGGTTATTTTTGATAAAACACTTGATATAATTTTCAGGAGTGAAGAATAATCATTTAAGGGAAGTGTACTTAATAAGAGAGTGTCATATGGTGTATTTCCTTTTTTGGTTGTAGTTATAAGAAAATGATTTAAGTAGGAATACAAATGAATTAATATCCCAGTCCTTCACACTTCCTCTCTGCAGCCACATGCACAGCTGGCTAAACAAGGTTAAAGACAAACTAAAAGAAGATATATTTATGGGAGCCCACTGTTAAAATACTGACAGAACAAGTTTATGGTTTTTATTAAGACTTCTGTTTTTCACTAGTATATAATATTTCAGATCTAAAACACTTTATAGTATTATTGGATTAAGGTCACAACATCCTGAGAGAGATGTAGGTAAATATTTCTATTTTACAAATGTGGAATGGAAAGAGAGTTTATTCTGCATCTTACACTGAGCAGTAGCTTATTCGGTATGTAGTTGCACTGGTTTCAGTGGGACTACTAAAGGAACGAGAAGCCACTCAATGAGTTAATAAGGGTGACAGAAAAAGGCTGTAAGCAAATTTGACCAAAAACTTGTATACCAAGTTGATAGCAGCCAAGGAGAGAATACCATGATTTCTTACTGCACTAACTGCTGGGCCACCAGTCTTCCCACTTTCTGAATGCTGAGGCAAAATGTAATCCATCTCTAGGCAGGCATTATCTAGTAATTACTTGGAGTACTCAACTATCCCAGTTTCTATATCTTGTTATGTTGAGGGTTTGGAAAAAACTTGCTAGAGCTGGTGGATACAACAGGCACCTGCCATTCAGGCAAAATGAGGGGCTATTCTTCACTACAGGGAGATTGACACTGCTGCAATCGATGAAGCTGGGGTCAATTAAGCAGGTCTAGTGAAGGCCCACTAAATCAACGGCAGAGTGCTCTCCGGTCGACCCTGATACTCCACCTCTCCAAAAAGAGTAAGGGAAGTCGACCAGAGAGCGTCTCCCCTTGATGCAGTGCAGTGAAGACACTGGGGTAGGTTGACCTAAGCTACGTTGACTCCAGCTACATTATTCATGTAGCTTGAGTAGTGTAACTTAGGTCAACTTAAACCGGTAGTGAAGACAAGCCCAAGAAAATAATTAAATTACACTTTGTTTAAAGATAGCTGAAACAATAAGAGCCACCACCCAAAACACAGACGGTATGCAAGGCCGCTCAGGAATCTGAACTGTATGGATGGAAGGGTTTTACTGTGGACTGAATGTAAAAGCAAGAGAAGAGGACTGATTTGACTGAAGCTGTGAGTAAGAGAGAAAAGAGGCAGAAGCACCACGAAAGCACACAGACAGGAGCAAAGCCTGAGATGCAGCCAGAGAAGCCCTGGGTAGCATGACCCTAACAAATTGCTAGGCGAGAGAGCTTTTGCATGTCCCTGTGGCCCGCACATCCCTGCGGCCCGCACCGCTTCCCACAGCTCCCATTGGCCAGGAACGGCGAATCGCAGCCACTGGAAACTGCAGGCAGCCGTGCCTGCGGACGGTCAATGTAAACAAACTGTCTCGTGGGCCGCCAGTGGATTACCCTGATGGGCCACATGCTGATATAGAGCAGCATAAACAAGTCATTGTCTGTATGAAATTTTAGCTTGTACTGACTTCGCTAGTGCTTTTTATGTAGCCTGTTGTAAAACAAGGCAAATATCTAAATGAGTTAAAATACCCTTTGGAAGATCTCTGCATGCCCCCAGAGGTACACGTACCCCTGGCTGAGAACCATTGTGCTAGATCCTGGATTTTGGCTAACTACTCAAATCAAAATGGGTAACAGTATTATTAGTCTACTTATTGGGTCACTCGTAAGAGCTTTTAGGACATTTGCAGATACAGGGTATTTCATCTCCATTTCTAGACCATAAAGTCATTGTGCATTAAATTGCTACACCCACAATGAATAGGAGGTGGATATGGAAGAGACAGAAATACTGTTGTTCCCAATTTGTTAGATTTCAATTAACATTAGCTGTAAAAGTTAAGATTTGGCTCTTGTTCCTTTTAAGTTCTTTTTCTGACTTTGAAAAAGCCGAGTTATTTATTATCTTTTAAAATTAAATTGTGGCTTTGGGGTCAATGATCCCTTCAAAAGGGATGATAAATCAATTTACTGAAATGATGGGAATAAAGGTCTTTGAAATTGCTTTATTTCATGAAACATTTTTTAGCAGAAATAAAGAACTAACTCTTAGTGGTGTCCTGCTTCCTTATGCTAGCAACACAGCAGTTTGCAAATTGGAAATTAGCCTCTAAAATATTTATGGTTTTCACTTGGTCTACTGACAATTTTTCTTTTTAAAGAGCTTGTGCCTTGTTTAATCAGAAACACTTTTCCCCTTCAAAAGTATATTTTTGTTAAAAAATCTTTAATAAGGAAATATACAAATGATTTCTTTTCATTCACTACAAAGTTAGTTTCTGAACATGAAAGACAATGTGCACTACATTCAGCCACCAACAGCATATCACTAACAGGAAACGCTTTGAGAAGCCATCTCAGTGCTATTATGTTTATCATAAACCAGAAGACACAGAAAATTGGTTCGCAGCTTAAACTCGGAAAGGCAGACTCTTTTTAAAAAAAAACAAAAAATCTGATCCAAGCTTCACAAACCAAACACCAAGTCATAAAGAATAAAGAAACATGAAAGAACAGGATCACTGAGGAATTTTAACTAACGAGGGATTTTTTTTAAGTCAGTACAATACTTGACTAGAAACCACTGACTTGAATGATCATATTGAAACAACAGTGAAACAATACATACAGATGCACTGAATTAACTGAAAATAAATCAGAGAAAGGAACTGCATCAGAACAATAGGAGAAATATCAAATATTTTATGTGAATTAGGACATTTGCCACATTAGAAGTATACACTGGTACAGGCCATGGCCCAAACTACAGAAATGAGAAGTCTGATGATTTCAGCTGAACAGCACTAGGAACAGTCCTATTTCTCCACTTATCCACCTTGGCTGCATCGCTAGGGCTTACGAGTGCTAGCTCACACATGTGTTAGGCACATAGGTTGAAAATTCATCCATCATAATAAGGGCTACATTGGGAGCAGGTGGCTGAACAGCAGGCTTGCAGGGGAAATCCACAGCCACTGTACACAATGGAATTGAGTTTCATTCCAGTTGCAATGGCCAGTGAGGAGAGGTATTTCACAGGAGTTCCATGAAGGGCTGCTGCGTACATGATTATGTATATCCAAATGTCCACTAATCCTCTATATAGATAGCACAGAGGTATCATAGCCCCCATTTCATAACAGGGGATGCAGAAGTGGCAGCAGAGGACTGCTGAGTTAACCCAGGCTCTGTTTACACACTGGGGTATGTATTATATCCCCCAAAACCTCACATAGTTCTCTTACACAAAGTCAGTTTATTCTGCCTTTTCCACAATGAAAAGCAAGTTGGGCCTGGGATAAGCTTAATGGTCTATATTATGGCCAAGAAAACCCTGTATAGCTTGTGTTTGTTTTGATTTCAGCATAATTATTAGGTATTATTTGTATTACCATACTGCCTAGGAGCCTAGGCCTGGACCAGGACTCTATTGTGTGAGGCGCAGTACAATCACAGAACAAAAAGATAGTCCCTGCATTTGCTCCAACCCCTCAGACAGAGGCAAACACCTACAAGATCTCTATCAAGCATTCTTACAACTACAATACCCACCTGCTGAAGTGAAGAAACAGACTGACAGAGCCAGAAGAGTACCCAGAAGTTACCTACTACAGGACAGGCCCAACAAAGAAAATAACAGAACGCCACTAGCCGTCACCTTCAGCCCCCAACTAAAACCTCTCCAACACATCATCAAGGATTTACAACCTATCCTGAAGGACGACTCATCACTCTCACAGATCTTGGGAGACAGGCCAGTCCTTGCCTACAGACAGCCCCCCAACCTGAAGCAAATACTCACCAGCAACCACACACCACACAACAGAACCACTAACCCAGGAACCTATCCTTGCAACAAAGCCCATTGCCAACTGTGTCCACATACCTATTCAGGGGACACCATCATAGGGCCTAATCACATCAGCCACACTATCAGAGGCTCGTTCACCTGCACATCTATCAATGCGATATATGCCATCATGTGCCAGCAATGCCCCTCTGCCATGTACATTGGCCAAACTGGACAGTCTCTAAGTAAAAGAATAAATGGACACAAATCAGACGTCAAGGATTATAACATTCAAAAACCAGTTGGAGAACACTTCAATCTCTCTGGTCACTCGATTACAGACCTAAAATTGGCAATTCTTCAACAAAAAAACTTCAAAAACAGACTCCAACGAGAGATTGCTGAATTGGAATAATTTGCAAACTGGATACAATTAACTTAGGCTTGAATAGAGACTGGGAGTGGATGGGTCATTGCACAAAGTAAAACTATTTCCCCATGTTTATCCCCCTCTCCCACTCCCCACTGTTCCTCAGACGTTCTTGTCAACTGCTGGAAATGGCCCACCTTGATTATCACCACAAAAGGTTCCTCCCCCGGCCCCCCCCTGCCCCCGCTCTCCTGCTAGTAATAGCTCACCTTAAGTGATCACTCTGGTTACAGTCTGTATGGTAACACCCATTGTTTCATGTTCTCTATGTATATAAATCTCCTCACTGTATTATCCACTGAATGCATCCAATGAAGTGAGCTGTAGCTCACGAAAGCTTATGCTCAAATAAATTTTGTAGTCTCTAAGGTGCCACAAGTACTCCTTTTCTCCCTGCCCCAAAGAATTTACAGCCTAAGTAGATGACAAGAGACAACAAATGGATACAGACAAACAACGTGAGAGTACAAGAGAACACTGAAACAATACTGGGCAGTATGCTAGGTGGTGGACTCCAGACACCAACAGCCTACCTGTTGTCAAGCATTTTGTAGGCCTCATGGCAAAGGAGAGTTTTGAAGGAGGATAGTGAATTAGTTTTGTGGATGATTATGGGGAACTTCTTCCAAAGGTGAGCGCCAGTGTGGGAGAAACACAAAGGTACTTTTTTGAAAGTGAGCGATGGAGGCAGACATCGTAGGCTGATCAGAGGCAGGAATCAACCTTTTGATATTGACATCAGCCTCCTAATATCAGAATAGATCTGTTCTTGGCTGTTCTCTTCTTGGACTCAAACAAGTGCCTCTTTCACAGCTTTCTTTTCTTTCTCTCCCAATTCCTACCTCCCTTATTCTCCATCTGCCTCTCACTTTCCTTCACCCTGCTCACACCCTTCCCTCACTATCCTCACTCCATCTCTGCCCCATCCCTTGCTTTTCCTCTATTCAACTCCTCCATTGCACTGCTGTTCATTCTCTTTCCATGCCCAGGTGCTCATGTCCTCCAATACCTCCTGCACTCCCAAATAAAGCCCATTAACCACTTTAGTTCATTACACCATATTACACTATATTTTAAACTAAAGAAAACATAACTGTATGGTATGCGCACCAAGTTAAGTACTCTAATGATCTTATCACTATAACTTCTTCTTCTGTGTCTCCAATGCAGTTGTGTCTTTCCTATGAATTCCCCTCTGAACCACCCAACTTCCGTGTCCATCTTCTGTTCTTGCACACCAGTCTCTTTCCCCTTCTGTGGGCACACAGAGGTGAACTAGACTTTTGAAAGGCAGGGAAGAAAAACAGAGGTGAGGAGCTCATGGGACTAAGAGGAGAAAGAGAGGGAATCAGAATCTTTAGGGGTTTGGAAAAGGGGATCTTCAAGGACACAGAAGAGGGAAACTTCAGGGGAAGGAAAGAAGGGTGTGTTCTAATTCAATCACAAGAATTCTTGCTCATCAAGCAGAATGAAAACAGCAGGCATAGAAAACTCTTGCACACTAATTCCTCATTTACCCTGCATTCCTGACTATGTCCAGAGAGGTTACCAAATTATTTTTCAAAATGACTGTGATAGCAACCTTCAGCCTTCTTACTTCATTACTCAAAGTATTACAAATTCTTTCAGCTTTTCACACCTCAATCAAGCACCTTGCTGTAAATAATTCTTCTCCCTTAGGCGGTTGATAGTCATATTATTAAATATAATGTTTACTGAAAATAAAAAGATCATTTTGACCTTCTGTACTAAAAAGTACAACTGTGTCATCTCTGCATAGCTAGCTATACATGTTCCTCCTAAAAAATTTAAAAATACTTCCTAAATGTTTTATGAACCATCCAAGGAAGACTGAAATTGGCCTGATGCTATTAATTTCTTGACTGTACAATGGGATGCACATTAACGTGGTTTTACATAAAAATACAGAAACAACTGTTGTGAACTAGATACATTTCCAGTGAAAATGTTCCTTTTATTTCTATGCTGAAAAATAACACCCCCCAAAAATCTCCCTTAACTGTGAAATCTCCATCTTCGTGCTTCTTTTACATCTACCTCCATCTTCCTCATGGATTTGTCTCCCAAAACATTAAAAGCTAATGAAGACAGTGAAAGCTTGTTGGCATCGCTTTGCAAAAGCCTGCACTTTAAGCTACAGTTCCCCAAGAGACAGCAATGTGCTTTATACAAAGGTTAGTTTGCTCCTAAACTTCTCTTTCTTAAAGGATGTGCCTCACTTGAAGATGAAGCAGCAGCACGTATCAGAGATTTTCTCCCATCATTTTGGACTTGGATGGTAAACATTAGATAATTTACCAAGATATTTCACATCTTACAGCTCAGGTTGCTGTATGTACGGCTTTCTTCTACAACATTAGTTAATAACTACAATTTGTACTAATTTTTCTACCTAGGTGAATACAGATGATATGTGACTACTCATGCCGGCATAGTGATAGATTTTAGTACATCAAGTTTCATCAAGGGAAAATCCTATGAAAAGCTCCAAACAAAATGTTTCTTAGAGCACAGAACATTGAAATGAATGTAGTAGTTTAATGGTTAAACTTATTAAAAAAATATAGAGTTTTTCAAATGGGAAGAGGGTATACAACATATTCCAACCCTCAGGAAAGACACACCACCATGGTTTGCTAAGTGGTTCTTCTCTATGAACAAGTTTCAATTTCAATTAAAGAGGCAGATCCAGCAGAGAGAGGGAAACCTGCCACCAAAAATAAAGCAGAAGCATTAAAAAAAAGGGAGAGAAAGGTGAATAAAGTAACCCAGCTGGAAGGGTTTATTGATATGCTTGCTCTATTATTTGAGGTCTAATAACTTCTGTATTATTTGAAGACAACAATGATGCAAACCTAACCAAATCCTCTTCTCTATGTATCCATCAGTAATCTAGATGGAACATCGCCGTAGTATCTAAGCAGCTCCACTAAAATTTTAGGCCCTGAACTTGCAGAGAGCTTTGCATAGGTAAATGGATCTGTCTGGGGAGAGCTCTTTACAAGATTAAGGTCTTAAACCACACGCGTGCTGTCAAGGTTCCTCCCCCACTCTGAACTCTAGGGTACAGATGTGGGGACCTGCATGAAAAACCTCCTAAGCTTATCTTCACCAGCTTAGGTCAAAACTTCCCCAAGGTACAAAATATTCCACCCGTTGTCCTTGGACTGGCCGCTACCACCACCAAACTAATACTGGTTACTGGGGAAGAGCTGTTTGGACGCGTCCTTCCCCCCAAAATACTTCCCAAAACCTTGCACCCCACGTCCTGGACAAGGTTTGGTAAAAAGCCTCACCAATTTGCCTAGGTGACTACAGACCCAGACCCTTGGATCTTAAGAACAATGAACAATCCTCCCAACACTTGCACCCCCCCTTTCCTGGGAAATGTTGGATAAAAAGCCTCACCAATTTGCATAGGTGATCACAGACCCAAACCCTTGGATCTGAGAACAATGAAAAAACATTCAGTTTCTTACAAGAAGACTTTTAATAAAAATAGAAGTAAATAGAAATAAAGAAATCCCCCCTGTAAAATCAGGATGGTAGATATCTTACAGGGTAATTAGATTCAAAAACATAGAGAACCCCTCTAGGCAAAACCTTAAGTTACAAAAAAGATACACAGACAGAAATAGTTATTCTATTCAGCACAATTCTTTTCTCAGCCATTTAAAGAAATCATAATCTAACACATACCTAGCTAGATTACTTACTAAAAGTTCTAAGACTCCATTCCTGGTCTATCCCCGGTAAAGACCAGCATATAGACAGACACAGACCCTTTGTTTCTCTCCCTCCTCCCAGCTTTTGAAAGTATCTTGTCTCCTCGTTGGTCATTTTGGTCAGGTGCCAGCAAGGTTACCTTTAGCTTCTTAACCCTTTACAGGTGAGAGGAGCTTTCCCCTGGCCAGGAGGGATTTCAAAGGGGTTTACCCTTCCCTTTATATTTATGACACGTGCACACACACCCCGATATATATTGTGGCAAATTGCCGGCACTACTATAATGGGTCTTGCGCTCTCTCTTCTTGGGGGGTTTGGGAGGGTGTGTGTTTCAGGGCACCGTTTCTTGCCCCTGAACTGGGGTATTAACTGCCCCACTCGTGTCCTAGAGGAGGGGAGTGGGGAGAGAGGGACCTGGGCCCACCCCCTACTCCGGGTCCCAGCTCAGGGCCCCTAGGGATAGCGGTAAACCACTAGAACTAGTGGTTCCTTCCCCTGGGCTACTTCCCTCTCCTGCCCTTCAGCTTGTGGGGCTTCCTGCCCTCCCTCTGCACAAACCAGGTGTCCCTTTACCCAGGGTCTTGGTCTTCTTAGCCCACCACAGCACTTCTCCAAACTCTCCTCTGCTTCAACTCCTCCAAACTGCTCTGTGCTCCAACACCAATTCACTCTGCTTCAACTTCTCCTCTTGTCTGATTGAAGCAGGGAGTTTTTATCATGTGACTGGCTTCAGGTGCTTTAATTAATTTATAGCAAACTTTCTTCCCTCTACAGGGAATAAGGCTCCCTTCTAACACTCTCCTGCTGCCCCCTGGCCATGCTGTATCACATATTCCGCCCCCCTACCCCCGCTCAACACTATGGGGTTGGGCTACTTGGGACGAGAGGCAGTGCTGTCGTGATAGGCCATCAGCGTTGCCGTGTTGGCTTCCGGCCCTATGCTGTATGTGGAAATGGAAGGGCTGCAGGGATAGGAACCACCTAGTCACTCTTGCGTTCTTCTTGTTTCTGTGCATCCACTGGAGCGGGGCGTGGTCTGTCACGAGGGTAAACTGCCATCCCAGTAGGCAGTAGCGGAGAGTCTCCATAGCCCATTTTACCGCCAGACATTCCTTTTCAACGACGGCATACTTTTGTTCTCGGGAGAGGAGTTTCCGGCTGAGGTACAAGATAGGGTGTTCCTCCTTGCCTACCATCTGCGAAAGGACGGCTCCTAGCCCTACCTCTGAGGCATCTGTTTGTAGGATGAATTCCTTCTCGAAGTCTGGGACTATGAGTATTGGATGGCAGCAAAGGGCTGTCCTTAAATCTACAAATGCTCCTTCTGCTGCATCAGTCCACTCTACTATCTCGGGGCCCTAAGCCTTTATAAAATCAGTCAATGGCCCTGCTCTTGTGGCAAAATGAGGGATGAATCTCCGATAGTATCCTACTATCCCTAGAAATGCTCTGACCTGCTTTTTGCAGACTGGTCGAGGCCAACCTAGTATTGCCTCCACTTTATTCCACTGGGGTTTCACCAAACCTCTCCCTACTACATACCCGAGGTATCTGGCCTCAGCTGTCCTATCACACACTTGAGAGGGTTGGCAGTGAGGCTGGCCTTCCGCGGGGCATTTAGCACCGCTTCTACTTTTCCTAGGTGCGTTTCCCAGTCAGGGCTATGGATCACTATGTCATCTAGATAGGCGGCGGCATACTTGGCATGGGGTCACAGCAATTTGTCCATAAGTCGTTGGAATGTTGCAGGAGCCCCATGGAGTCCAAAGGGAGGACAGTGTATTGGAACAGGCCATCGGGTGTAGAGAAGGCAGTCTTTTCCTTAGCATTCTCAGCCAGGGGAATTTGCCAATATCCTTTGGTCAGGTCCAGGGTGGTTAGGTATCGGGCCTTGCCGAACTGATCAACTAGCTCGTCAATGCGTGGTATCGGATAGGCATCGAATTGGGATACTTCACTCAACTTCCGGAAGTTGCTGCAAAACCTCAGGGTGCCGTCAGGCTTGGGGACTAGGACGATAGGGCTGGACCACTGTCTCTGGGATTCTTCAATAACCCCAAGTTCCAGAATCTTCTTCACATCTGTCCTAATTTCTTCCCTTTTAGCTTCCAGTACCAGGTACGGTCTTATCATCACCCTTACTCCGGGCCTGGTGACAATATGATGTTGGACCAGTGTCGTATGGCCTGGCTGTGCATAGAACACGTCCTGGTTCCGTTGGATCATATCAATGACCTCTGTTCGTTTTTCTGGAGTTAACTCAGGAGATATCTTCACCTTCCCCTTTGGGTCATCTGTCTGGAGTGGAGCTCCCCGAATGACTAGGCATGTCTCTCAGTCACGCCAGGGCTTCAGTAAGTTGATGTGGTAGATTTGCTCTGGCCTTCGGCGGTCTGGTAGTCTGACCTTATAGTCCACCTCCCCAGTGGCTTCCACTACCTCATATGGTCCATGCCAGCTGGCCAGGAGTTTGCTTTCCGCTGTCGGCACTAGCACCATCACCCGCTCCCCTGGCTGAAATCTCCGTACTTTCGCCCGACGGTTGTAATATGTTTGCTGGGCCTCTTGTGCTTTTTCCATATGTTCTCATACCATAGGGGTTACTCGAGTTATTCGCGCTCTCATCTGTGTCACGTCTTCAGTGACATTCTTTCCTGCGTTGGGTTGTTCTTCCCAATCTTCCTTGGCAATATTCCACATGGGTGGCATCCGTATAGTAGTTCAAAGGGAGAGAAACCAGTGGACGCCTGGGGGACTTCCCGTATAGCAAACATTAGATACGGTAGAAGGGTATCCCAGTCTTTTCCATCCTGAGATACCACCTTCTGGATCATACTTTTAAGGGTATGGTTAAACTGCTCGACCAGTCCATCTGTTTGTGGATGGTAGACTGAGGTCTGTATGGCCTGGATGCGGAGTAGGGTACATAAGTCTTTTATTAATTTTGACATGAAAGGGGTTCCTTGATCTGTCAGGATCTCCTTAGGGATGCCCACTCTGGCAAAAACCTGGAGTAGTTCTTTTGCTATTGCCTTGGATGTGGGGTTTCTTAAAGGAATGGCTTCTGGATACCGTGTGGCAAATTGCCGGCACTACTATGATGGGTCTCGCACTTTCTCTTTTGGGGGGGCAGGGGTTTAAGGGCACTGTTTTCTTGCCCCTGAACTGAGGTATTAATTGCCCAACTAGTGTCGTAGAGGAGGGAAGTGGAGAGGGTGGGTCCGGGTCCCAGCCCAGGGGTCCTAGGGATAGCAGTAAACCACTAGAACTAGTGGTTCCTTCCCCGGGCTACTTCCCTCTCCTGCCCTTCAGCTTGTGGGGCTTTCTGCCCTCCCTCTGCACAAACCAGGTGTCCCTTTACCTAGGGTCTTCGTCTTCTTAGCCCACCACAGCACTTCTCCAAACTCTCCTCTGCTTCCCTCCAAACTGCTCTCTGCTCCAACACCAATCCACTCTGCTTCAACTCCTCCTCTTGTCCGATTGAAGCAGGGAGTTTTTATCATGTGACTGGCTTTAGGTGCTTTAATTGGCTTCAGGTGCTTTAATTAATTTATAGCAAACTTTCTTCCCTCTACAGGGAAGAAGGCTCCCTTCTAACACTCTCCTGCTGTCTGGCCTGGGCTTTCCTTGCTTTTTGCCCCGCTTTAGTTCCCCCCACCCCCCGACCAGGCCAGACGCTTTTTCTTCGGGGGTTTGTTTTTTTTTGCTGTTTTTCTTTGCTGCTGTTCGAGTGCTGGTCGGCTGCCAGCTTGCCTGCCAGCCCCCCCCCCCCCCATGCCTGCCCTTGGACGCTGCTACTGCTTCAGCTGCAACCGCTTCAGCTGCAACCCCCGGAGGAGGGGGGGAGGACTGCCGACCCGCTCCCCGGAGGAGGGGAGTGGAAGCCCCCAGACCCAGCCGTTTGCTGTTTTTGTGCACCTGTAATTAATCGCTTCTTATCTGCTTGGCATTTCTGGAATGCTCCACAAAGCCCGGGAGAGAAGACAGCTGACAAAGACATCGCCCAGGGAAGCTACAAATCATCGTGGAGGGGGCCATAAGACTGAGTAACTTTTGAACTGTACTCTCGTGTGGGGGGAGTTTGACTGTGTCTTAACTGCGTTTGTAGAGGCACGGGGGTGTGGCACGGAACTGCCCCCGATCCATCGGTGCCCCCCCCAACACTACTACAACCGTCACGGCCACCCCACCGTCCGTAGCGGTGGGGGGGCGTAGCGAAAGCAATTTCGCTGTGGCTAGGGTCTGTGATGGCGGACGTGATCCACCCAGACCAGACCTATACTGACTCGGGCGGCAGCATTTTTGACAACCTATTTCTAGTCCGAGACCTTTTGGAACTCGGGTGTAGAGATGGTCTGTCGTTCGCCCTCCTGTCGCTTGATCAGGAGAAGGCGTTCGATAGAGTGGACCATAGGTACCTCCTGGGCACTCTGCAGGCGTTTGGATTCGGACCTCAGTTTGTGAGTTTTCTCTGGGTGCTGTACGCTTCCGCGTAGTGTCTGGTTAGGCTCAACAGGACCCTGACCGAACCGGTCAGCTTCAGGCGAGGAGTACGGCAAGGGTGCCCCCTCTTGGGCCAGCTGTACGCTCTGGCGATCGAGCCCTTCCTCTGTCTCCTCCGAAGGAGGTTGACAGGGTTGGTGCTACGGGAGCCGGAGCTGCGGCTGGTTCTGTCAGCATACGCCGATGACGTGCTCCTCGTGGTCCAGGACCCGGGCGACTTGGCGAGGGTGGAGGCTTGCCAGGCCATCTATTCGGCAGCCTCCTCCGCCCGAGAGCTCTGGCTTGGCGGTGGGGGACTGGCGGCGGGTGAGCTCCCTCCCACCCGCGCTTCAGACCATTCAGTGGAGTGTGGGTCCACTGCTCTACCTAGGTGTTTACCTCTCTGCCATGCACCCTTCTCCGCCGCAAAATTTAGAAGGCGGGGTGATACAGCGGCTCCGGAAATGGACAAGGCTACTCCGATGTCTCTCCCTCCGAGGGAGAGCACTGGTGCTTGATCAACTAGTCCTGTCCAAGCTCTGGTACCAGCTCAACACCCTGGTCCCGGCCCCGGGTTTCCTGACCGACCTCTGGACATTGATTCTAGAGTTCTTTTGGTCAGGAACGCACTGGGCCCCTGTTGGGGTTCTTCATCTACCCCTGAAGGAAAGAGGGCAGGGCCTGAAGTGTCTGCACACTCAGGTCCGTGTCTTCCGCCTCCAGGCCCTGCAGAGGCTCCTTTATAGTGCAGGTAGTTCGACGTGGTACATACTGGCGCACGCCTTCCTGCGCCGCTTCCAAGGGCTCCAATACGACCGGCAGCTCTTTTATCTCTGTCCGAGAGGTTTTCTGCGAGACCTCTCCGGGCTGCCGGTCTTCTACCAGGACCTCCTCCAGACCTGGAAACTGTTTTCAACGACCAGGTCCGTGGCGGCCGCCGTGGGAGCAGATCTCCTTGCGGAGCCTCTGCTACTCAACCCCCAGCTCCGTGTGCAGGTGGCAGAGTCCCGCTCGGTGCGCCAGAGTTTGGTCCTGGAGAAAGTCATGAGGGTCGGAGACCTCCTGGACTACAACCGGGGAGACAGGCTGGATCCCCTGACGCTTGCTCGGTGCATGGGGCTCTCCAGACCTCATACCCCCCGGCGCGTACTTCAGGAGGTGAAGGCCGCCTTGACGCCCGCTGCTCGGGCTTATCTCAACCGAGCCCTGCGTGAGCGCGCACCCCGCCCACCCTCTACCCCAGGCCCGCTGGACCTTTCAATTGGGCCCCTACCCCGTAGATCCCAACAAACCCCTCACCCTTTCACTGCGAGCCGGCTGCATGAACTGCAGCCGGTCAGCTTCCAAACTGCGCCACGGAAATATCTATACACACTCACGCTTCACACCCTTCACGCCCACACCCTGGTGTTCCCCCCCGATACAAAGTGGTGGGACCTCCTGCCACCTTTAGAGGGTGAGCAATCCCGGTGGGCCAGCCTGTATTCCACCTTGGTCCCGAGGCCCGTCGGGGACATTAGTTGGCGGCTCCTTCAGAGCTGTGAGCAAGGGCGTGTTTTTGATGTGGTTCACCCCCATCCCAGAAACTTGCCCTTTTTGCAACGTGAGGGAAACCCTGGCGCACGTATATATAGAGTATGCCAGGCTACAGCCCCTTTTCCGGCTCCTCACAAATATTTTATTACGCTTTTGGCTATACTTTTCCCCTCATCTTTTTATCTACACACTCCCCATCCGTGGCCCCACAAAATCGCGAGATCTCCTGGTTAACCTCCTCCTAGCCCTAGCTAAAACAGCCATTTATAAAACCAGAGAGGGGAGGTTGGCTAATGAAGCGTCCTGCGATTGTAGGGCCGTTTTCCAATCCTCAGTACATTCATGTATCCGGGTGGAGTTCCTCTGGGCGGCGTCCACTGACTCCCTTGGCGCCTTCGAGGAGCGGTGGGCGCTGTCCGAGGTTCTCTGCTCGGTGACCCCGTCCGGTTCCCTCCATCTGACCCTTTGATTGAGGGGAAGGGCGAGAGACTCCAGCCCCAGCCGTTGCCGCTGTATATACCATCATCACTGTCACCTAGGAAGGATCCTATCACATGTGAGTGTAGGTCCCCCCACACCCCTAAACCGTCACCCCGCAGCCGTGCCCATCTTGTCGGGCACTCTCAGGAGAGGAATGATTGGTGACACTGGGCGTGGCACTAGGTAACTCGAGGGGGTGGAAGACCATGAGTGTCGAGGAAGCCCCCCCACTCTAGGCCACCAGGTAACTCAGGAGGGTGGAAGACCACGAGTGTCGAGGAAGCCCCTGCTCTGGGCCCAGGCTAGCCTGAACACTTCTCCCTCCTGAAGGCTGCTGTGTTATACCTTGTGTTTGCTTTTGTTTTGTTGCATAGTTTTGCTTCATCCTTTTTGGTGATTCTTGTAAGCGTTACACAAATAAAATTCTTTTCTCCTTCAAAAAAACAAAACAAAAACAAAACAAAACACTCTCCTGCTGCCCTCTGGCCATGCTGTATCACAATATCTAAAGACTCAGAGAAACGACTCACAAAATATAATACCCATAAAAACCAACCTGTGATAGTCTGGTCAGAACACAAGCAACTGAAAAGAGAAGTTTTGTGTCCCCAGTTTCTTGGGGGTCAACACAGATACAACTCACTGAAAAAAGGAGTATAAGCACTGGATGATGCAATAAGCTCTAAATGAGGAATCAAAGTGGTCTTGAACATTTAAGCAGGATCTAAAGTCCCAGTGAAGAAGTAAGAAATGAGTAATTTTCTCACCTATGCTTCAGCCTAATTAGAATTCAGATAGGAAGAAGACAGACTTAGCCAGGTATGGGGAAACACCTGTCTGTCTTCAAAACTACACCAATTAATCAGTCCATCTCATTCTCTCCCTCTTAACTCCTTTTGGCTGTTTTCTATCCCCCCTAGCCCATCAGCTATGTGCTGCCAACTAGAGTAACTGGTATCCTTCTATACAGCTCTTGATGATCTACCTATTCATTAGTTAGTGGCTCACAGGCACTCAGGTGGTTCCCATCCCCACATAATCCAGGGTGCTTTTGTAGACTGTTTGCAACATTAAATCTTAAGAAACATGAGAGAATTCATTATATTCAACTCCATTATTGTAGTGGTGAAATTCACCTGCCAGAGTTTGTATGTGCATATGCATGTGGTTTTCATTCAGTATGAATTCTCATGACAAAAGGCTTTGTATTTGTGTCATTTAGGCTGGCCTCATTGTAAGAGATACAGGATCTACTCAAGATACTACAGTCATCACTTATAACCCTGCCAATTGCCTTAAATAACAAAATAGCATTACCTCAGTATCTGTAGTATTCTCTATAGTATATGTTGAGAATTTAAGCTAATACTGCAAAATAATGGGTGACTTTATCCATCTAAGGTGAAAATGGAAATTACAAGGGTGATCACTAAAGGAATTGGCCAGCATATGGAAGCCATACTTGCTTTTCAGCAAACAGAAAGTTAACTGCTTGTTAATTTAGACTTTCTATTCAAGTTTTACAACATGCTTATCACCATAATATCTGAGTATCCAGTATCCATAAGTGATGAGGGCAAGCAATATAGCATAGCTGGGGACTAACAGAATATTCCATTAGAACAGCTACCTGATATTTTGAAAGTGGAAGACTATGCCCCCAGAGGTACACGTACCTATTTTGGAAGACTATTGAGAAGGTAAAACTCACCACACCTAGTTATTACAGGAATGGGTTATAAGAGATGCTGGGAGATGAGGATTTTAGTTATGTAAATTAATTTATTTTTTATTTGTATTCCCCCCCAGGCCTGAGCAGTTAACCAATATTCAGGGCCTTGCAGGTTGTTTCTGTTAAGAGGAGAAATTGATGAGAGAGTCAAGTATTTCTTTGGTACAAACCTATTTTCTACAAAGACTGTACACAAAGTCCTGTTACCCTGAACACAGCGGAAATGAACAACAGGAGGCAGTTTCTTTGCTCAAAATTTCTAGGCTCTTTTCAGCTGCCCAAAAGAAGCTCTCTCTCTCGGCTTCCTCCTAGAGCTATGTTACCAGTACTTTTCTGGATGTCTCCTGAATTTCCTGGCAACTCTCTCTTGGCTTTCTGCTAATTTCTGCTTCTTTTCTGGATGCTTCTGACACACACAGACCCTGCATTCACAATCAGCCCCCAGGGAAAACCTCTCCACCCAGATAATTCAGGTTCTGATCAACCTTGCATGTGGCTTAGTCTCTTTGGCATTGTTTTCTATTGTTTCAAACTATCTTATTCCAGACAGGAGTTTACAGGCTTCTTACATTTATCCTGAATAAAGGATGGCTAGTCCCCCCCGGCATCAGCTTCAACAAGGTCTGTGATTGCCTAAAGATCAAAATTTGCCTCCTGGCAGCCACCAATGCGCTCCAGTATAACGCTATCATTATAATCGATGCGCTCTAAAAAACCCCCAAAAATAAACTTTGAGGAGAAAATTTGTGGACTGACAACAATTTGTTGCTGAACCAGCACTTCACCAGCTCAGAAACCTCTTGCATAATACCACTATATTAGCCCTACGGATTACCACTCGCCATCTAATAATTCCATTGTTTTACAAAAGTATAGTTCATTGACTTAGCTTACAGCACTGTTGCCACTGCTTCAGAGGTTGTCCAGTCTCCTATTTACTTCAGTAAATATCTGCTCTCATTAGGTCTAGGAATATGATATGGCAAACCATCTAACCTAGACTAAATCAAAGGTTTCGTATTGTTATAATGGGAACATATCTCTTTTTATGTTCAGAGCTTGTCCGGTCCTTTATTATTACATCTTATTGGCTACATAAAGTCAACCCCAAACAGCAGTCACTGAACAAATGAGCCAGGATTTTTCTCTGATTCTTAGGAGTGGACTTGGACAGGGCACCTTTTTCATAGTGTTCAGCTGTTCTGTAACATGTATGTAGTCTTTAGTCTACAAAGTCTCCTTAGATAAAAGTCTCCTCCACTTTCCTTTATTTCTCACTGCTTCCGGACTACAGCACATCTGATTAGATACATCAAACATCCACAATTAGTAGGATGGTGATATAGTGAAGGGAGAATTGAGCAAGAGAAAGTTGAGGAGTAGTCTGGTGTGATGGGAGGGTAGTTTGGTAAAGGAGACCCTCAGGGGGCAGAGTTAAGGTTGCTGTGGATGTTGAACAAGTGGTAATGGTAAGATGTGTGCCTGTGAGTGGAGGTTATGTACTGCCAGTAGAGAGTATGTATTTGCTTAACTTTTCATTTCCTTATTTTTTAGTTCAGTGTCAAGCATGTTGTGTGTGTGTAGCAAACTAAACTGTTTAACAACAATGTTTTTGTGTATTAACACATATTCTCAGATACCAATACTATGTTAAGATGAAGTAAAGGCTGAGAGAACTTATCAGTAATTTAGAGTAAAATTCATTAACAGGGATAACAACGAGGAGTCCTTGTGGCACATTAGAGACTAACACATTTATTTGGGCATAAGATTTCATGGGTTATAACCCACCTCATCAGATGCATGGAGTGAAAAAAAGTAGGCAGGTATAAATATACAGCACTTGAAAAGATGGGAGTTGCCTTACCAAGTGTGGGGGTCAGTGCTAATGAGGCCAATTAAATTACGATGGATGTGGCCCATTCCCACCAGTTGACAAGAAGATGTGAGTATCAACAGAGGGAAAATGATTTTTTGTAGTGACCCAGCCACTCCCAGTCTTTATTCAAGCCTAATTTGATGATGTCAATTTTGTAAATTAATTCCAGTTCTGCAGTTTCATGTTGTCCCTCTTTCATGTTGTCCCTTTGATTTAGACTCTCTGCTCAATGCTGCTTGACAAGCCTTATTTAAATCACACTTAAAGACTAACTCTGCTGTCTCACCTCTTTGAAGTGTGTGTGTGGAGGAGAAAATATAAATAAAACATCAAAACAAATCACCTCCTGAGTCACAATGTGATCTTAAAAAGAAAAGGAGTACTTGTGGCACCTTAGAGACTAACCAATTTATTTGAGCATAAGCTTTTGTGAGCTACAACTCACTTCATCGGATGCATACCGATGAAGTGAGTTGTAGCTCACGAAAGCTTATGCTCAAATAAATTGGTTAGTCTCTAAGGTGCCACAAGTACTCCTTTTCTTTTTGAGAATACAGACTAACACAGCTGTTACTCTAAAATGTGTCACATTTACCCTCTCTGATGCCCTTCTTCCTTGTCTGTAGATGACTCCCACTTCTTGTATCATATCAAATTTAGACTGTATGCTCTTCAAGATAGGGTCCAAATCTTTGTTTTGTGAGGTGCCTAGTACAATTTTTGAAACTTGACAAGTAATAAATAAATTAAAAGTTATTCAAAATAATAATGACCTCCCATTAGTTAGATTCAGAGTTAGATTCAGAGTTTGCCAGCATGCTGTTTGGTCTTTCTTAGTTTAAGAATTACAGGATTCATATGTAGAGAAAAAGGTGGGTGAGGTAATATATTTTATTGGACCAACTTCTGTTGTTGAGAGAGACAAGCTTTCGCGCTTACACAGAACTCTTCTTCAGGTTGCTCTCTGTGCAAACTCAAAAGCTCGTCTCTCTCACCAGCAGAAATTGGTCGAATAAAAAATTATTACCTTACCCACCTTGTCTCTCTAATATTCTGGGTCCAATATGGCTATAACAACACTGCATGTAGGATTCATACATACAGTGTAGATTAGAACACTGTATAAATAAATTACACCATACAGGCTCTATGATATCAATATCTTTCCAACAATGGAAACTGAGCTGCTGCAAGGCCTCTGAAATTTGCCTTTGTTCAGCCAACGGGCAATAATATTTTGCTTTTGTGTATGTGTGAATATAAAACTTATTTTAATGAAAAATCATTAACTCGTGAAGTGTAAGGGTCTGAAGCAAGTTACTCTACTATCACGAGGAAAGAGCTGAAACAAGGAGCAGGATTTGAAAACTTCATTACTATTTCTTCCCCTTCCCTCCTCCCTGTCACCTTTCCCCCCACCCCCCGATTATACCACAAACAAGTTGCTTACAGAGAAATTTTCTCTTTAGCCTTTTGTTTACTAGAAAGTTGCTAATTTTACATTAACAAATGTATTTTAAATATAAAAGGCTTTTCTTTAAAAAATTCCAAAATGACAGGGATCATTTAAGCTTAGTATGATTTCCCTACACCCTACATTTTAGCTCTAAAATCTATTCTAATTTTATTTGTCATGAAACTCAGTCTTTGAATTTAGCTTAATTAAGCATTTTTAGGTCCAAGCAATTAAACAGCAATATAAAATTAATCCATAAAATGCAGAGTAATAGAAAATAGAGATGGAGAAGTCCAGTTAGTTCACATGGTCTATCTCCCTACTAGTGCACAGTACAGTAATTTCCTACAGTTTTATTAAGGCCAGTTTTAAACGATTCAAGCAACGAGGCTTTCACTAGTTCCCTTGGGAGATTATCCAATGTTAGAATAAATCTCACACCACTAGGAAAATTTTCCTGATATTCAATCAAAGGTTTCCTTTGCTCATTTTCACTGTATTAATTCCTTGTTCTGTTGCTTTTCCTCCCTATTTTAGGAGTCAGTTTCTCCCCTTTGCCAAGGGCTCCTGGATGGGGAAGAAGCTGGTTATAGCTGCCTGATTCTCAAGCTGCCCTGACCTCAGGTCTCATGCAGCTTTGAGACAACAGCTGGCTCTGCTTCCTAAGGGACCACACATCAACTAAGAACTATCCTCCTGACACACCCTCTATGCTGCGGTAATGGGGGAGATTGGTATAGGTGCACAGTACACAGAGTACTGTTATGGGTAAAAAATTAAAATTTAATCTTTAAACTACAATTTTCTTTGCTCTTGTGGATTTCTCTGACAATCCACTACTTAATGTCACATTAAAAATTAACCAATGCTGTGTAGAATTACACTGGTATGGGACAGCGTGCCACACTGGCCTTTGCCCTACTGTCTTCAGCTAATTATTAACAGCATTTTTATTTTTCCAGTCTGAGCACTAATTAGGCATAACTTCAATAATTGCTCTATAGAGTTTGAATACTGTTGTTCAGGGCTTTACACAGCTGTATGTCGGCAGAAGGATTTGTGACTGATGCTATTCTAAAGTATTAACTAACTGAACAACGGGAGAGATGGCTCCTCATCAGTCATAATTCGAAAGGTCTATCACATTCATTAGGATTTCATGGTTGAAACCATGCTCCTTTCTGAAACCTTTAATTATAAATTATGAGGTAAGCAACAGGTAGGAATTTGGAAGCTACACATTTTTCTGACTTCATCTTAATTATTGCAGGCCAGATTGTCATCTTTAGTCATGTTCAACAGCGTCTCATTCCATGATTAGTTCCATTGATTTACACAGATGTGTTTTTCAAAAGCATTCAACTATATCTCTGTGTACCTTTTTCTGATGGGTCTAATATTGCTGAGAATACAGTAAGATGAGATTTAATTAATTCATTACAACATTCCCTCTCACCTCTCTCATATCTTTATGGCAGTTGATGGACAAAGCAAGGATACAATGGTGCCTATTTGAGGGCAAGCTTAACTTCACCTCCACCTAATCCAGTTTTATCAGGAATGGTTCACTTCATAAAGGAAGTACACACAGCTTACTGCAGGTAAAATTTTCTTTGGAACTTTCTGTAAGCAATTAAACAACAATCTTCTCCACCCATACAACTTGCCATTTTATCACTGCCTTTCCCATGACAAATGAGAGGAATTAATTTCCAGCATTCAATTCAGAATCATCCTACTTTGTTATAACATCTTCTGCATCCCTCCTTGAATAGTTCCATTCCTATCATGCACTCTTTATCAGTCTTCAGTTGGTGACTTCATAAATTGTGTAAAGATTTTTGGAGTCCCATAAATTTCAGTTTTCACATGTCTGCTCTTCTCAGTCTACCCTCTCTCTAAACCATCTTATTATGATCTTCAAACTTTAAATACCTTGAGTACATGGATAGCTTTCCCCTCACATATCTTTAAATGCCTTAAATAATTCATTCTTATACACCTTTTCTGCTTGTCTATTGCAAAGAAACTATGGCTTCATCTCAACTGACCTCGGTCATATTTCTCGAAAACAGAAATACTTCTCTCAGGAAAAAGGAGCAAAACAAATTCCATCTACTCTCTCTACCTCCCTCCCATACAGATACATACACCAAGTATCGCCCTTTTTATCCTTTACCAACCCTAAACTAAACATCAACTAGTTTAGTATTCTACTTTACCTTATTCTCCTCTATCTGTAAATATGCCTCAATATTTTCACAACATTGCCTGGATACACAACTGACCTGATTCCCTCCCTGCCGCAATCCCAGTTCATGACTTCATTTCCTTTCTTCTTGATAATGTAATATGCTCCTCAATGCCCTCCACAGGCCTCAGCTCTTCAAACTCCAGAATGTATAGAATTCTGCAGGCTACTTTCTCACATATACCAAAGAGTGGGAATTCCCACTTCCATCCTCAAATAACTGTACTAGCTAACCATCTATTTTTGTATTGAGTTCAAAATTGCCTTGCCTTGTTTTTATTTTTCCCCCATAGATTTTTGTCTTCCTATTCCTTTCCAACTCTCCCTTCTCATATAGTCCCGGTCTCAGTTTTCCCTTTCCCACAATCTTTCCACTGTTAGCATGATCGTTTTCTCCTCAGCAGTGCCTATCACCTCAGACCTCCTTCTATATCTGTGCATCACTGACTACTTTTCAAATCTCTTCTTTAAATGTATCTTCCACTATTGCCTATGCCTGTCAAATTTTCTTCTGGGCATATGTCTGTTTGCTTCAATTATCTATACCACTACACACACACACACAATTAGATTTCTTTTATGACCTAATTCTGTAAAGAGTTTAAGATACAGTTTCTATGAGTCAATCCTAGCAAATGTAGTATGACAGAGTGAAAGGTGTACACATTTGCCTGATATCTCCTCTAAAAGTCAACAGTGGTCATTTTTCTGCCGTGGTTAATAAAGCCTGTTAACCTTTAGATTAGATTAGGTTGGCTAAGACTAGTTCTAGCACATTTTTACAATCCATTCTGATTACACAAGGAAGCAAAAGAACATTTAACAGAAAATTATTCACCATTGCATAGCAATGTTAGTATATAAATAGCACCATTGTAGTATATTAAGGGCTGCCAAACAGCAAATGCTCTCATCTTTGACTCTGTAATGTTATGAATGTCTGTTCTACCCAATTCTGGCAGTTGAAGGTGCTTGGCACTTTTCAGCATCATTCATGGACACTGTATGTACATGCAAAACCTTCCTGTTGTGTCTGAGGCAGCACAACTAAACAGGTATTAGGTGGATATACATTCACAAATAAACTGCCTGTAAAAAGGCAGGGCTTCTCCCCAGCTGGCAAAGCATCAACTGGCATGCCCACAGTTTCTTCTGGGGAGTTTTATTTCTCAAACATAGGCAAAGCAAACAAAAAGAGTTTTTCAACTCATCCTTGGCTACAGTCCCCAGGGGACTTTCCCCCCCTTTAGCTCTCAGGCTCTCACTGCCTCCCCTTTCCAGGGACCCTGGCAGGTGGGCCTGCTTCTGTGCCCTGTTCCCTGAGCACCATCACCCAAGGCCTTTCTCCCTGGATACCATTTTACGAACAGTTCCTCTCAGGTTCTCACTCACTCGCCTCTTAGGCTGCTCCTGTTTTCTGCAGTATTTCCCAGGCACTCACTGCCTGCCCTCCCAGAAAATTCTGGAAGTCCTGCTGCTTCTACACCCTGCAGCTTCCTAGTTCTGACTCACCAGGTGACAGTCTCTCTCTCACTGGATCTTCCTCTGGCCCAGATGCCTGCTTTTAAACTGAACTGGGGTCAGCTAACTAGGCACAGGTACTCTGGTGCTGCTCCCTCTTAAAGGGCCAGGGTCACCCTGTGACTGCCCCATATTACAGTTGGCCTTCTTAAAGGCCAGGAAAAGATATATTTGTGCCTCATCTTAGTTGTGAAAAAGAGAGATACTCATTTATCTTTTTTCAGTAGTTTAGGAAATACCAGTCTACAGTAGGGTTGCCAACCCTCCAGGATTGGCCTAGAATCTCCCAGAATCAGCATTGATCTCCCAGTGACTATTGAAAGCAATCTTGGAGATTTTAATAGGATATTTTAATAAAATTACATTATGTCATGTTGGGGAAAACATCTCCCAGAATAGCTTCAGTCAGACTTGGCAACCCTAGTCTACAGCATATCATTACTAAGTTTAGAAATAATTATGATCTAATATATACATTAATA
This sequence comes from Lepidochelys kempii, assembly GCF_965140285.1. NCBI lineage: Eukaryota > Metazoa > Chordata > Testudines > Cheloniidae > Lepidochelys > Lepidochelys kempii. Next base: position 74,288,174 of record NC_136388.1, read on the forward strand.
CTAGCCTACAGTACATCACTACTAAATATAGAGTAAGACATATGCCAAATTCTTAGCATGAAGTCTCTATATAAAAATAGCCAACTTACACAAAACTCACAGGAGAGATTCACTGGGAAAATTAACTAACAATGTAAGAAATGTACTAAATATTAATATGAAAAGTATGTGATACACTCCACTCTGTTTTAGCTAACTCTCTGAATATAATGATGTTTACTAAGTAGAATATTTTTCATATATTATTAATATTTAACCTTTTTAATGCCATATTGTCTAGGTGTCTGGTTATGGCCCTACTGTGCTATGGGCTGTACAAATATAGAAAGTGAAAGTCCCTGTCTCAAAGAGCTTACAATCGAAAGGACAACACATAATAGGTGGAAACAACAAATGGTGGGTCAAGTTGTGGAGCAGGAGAGAAAGGGTTAAAAAAAAGAGGATGTGTGCAATGATTCTCAGACAATCAGCAACAACAATCACAACTCTCCACCTGCCAAGCCATTCCTGATGCACTATGGAAGAAGCAGGTTTAGAGGAGGGACATGAAGGAGGCTTATGTGCTGGCTTTATCGATTTTGACTGGGAGTTTCTCTCATTTGTAAGGAGCAGCATGGGAGAAAATGTGAAGGTGCTTGTAAGAGAAATGGAGAATCAGAGGCTTACACCATTAATAAACCGAAGGCAGGAGTCAATCTTATGATAATATAAAAGGTAGGATAGGAAGGGGAGAGCTAAGTTGTGGAGGGCTTTGTAAGTTGGGACAAAAAATTGTGTTTGACATAGTGAAAGACAGAGAGGGGGAGAGAGTCAGAATGACAGACTAGGAAAATGATTTTAGCAGCCTGTTGAATGGACTTGACGGGGGGAAGAATGCAGGCATTAAGCCCAGAGAAGGTGATTACAGTAGTCCAGGTGTGTGATGATCAGTGCTTGGACAGTTATAATATATTAAAATTATATTTTTTTAAGAAACAGTGCAGGTTAGTATTTGGACACATTAAGAAATGACCTAAGAGACATTTCTACCAAAATTGATAAAGTCTATAAAATACAGAATCAGAAATTACCGAGTCTGACTTATATTTACTACATGCTTTTCTATCGACACATGAGATAAAAAAAGTCTTTAAAAATTGATAGCAATTGCCTTTGATTATGCATAGAAATTGATCCAGAACAGGCGGAATATCTCTTTAGTCATGATTTAGAAGACTGACATTTTGACATGACAGAAATTATATAAGATTAATGACAACAATGAACAATATCATGTGCGAAAAATTTATCTCCTATAAAAGCAAAAATTTGCAAGTGGGAAATTGTGTACACGAGCTCATTAGGGAAGTGTGGTGGGGTCAACGTGTGGGATTTTGGTTTTTTAAGGCCTTTGTTGCTCTTCATTTTATTTTGTTTCTATGTATATAATGTTAATGGTTTTAAAATCAGTAAACAGATACTATTAAAAGGATGTACATCTTTTAAGGAAGAAACACAGTGGATTCTGCTTATTAGCAGCCTGTTGGTTCTCAGAAAAGAGTTGCTATTATTTGAAGTGCCTTCTTAGGCTGCAGCCCTCCAAACCTGCCTACAGATGGTGCTCAGCACATCCTAGCTCTTCCTACCCTGGTTGCAGAATGGCAACACTGGGGCTTTGTGGGAAGGAAGGAAGCACTGAGATGGTGCCAGGACAGGGCACAACCCAAAGAGCACGAGGAGAGGTACCCTGCAGCCCTCCAGCACCCCTGCTCCCCATGGAAAGTCTTGGCAGCTGGGCTGCAGTGTCCTCCCTCCTGCTGCCCCCTCACAGAAGCCTCCCCTCCCAGCTGCAGACAGGTTTGTGGGGCGGCAGCCAGGGAAGACATAGAATCATAGAATCTCAGGGTTGGAAGGGACCTCAGGAGGTCATCTAGTCCAACCCCCTGCTCAAAGCAGGGCCAATCCCCAATTATTGCCCCAGATCCCTAAGTGGCCCCCTCAAGGATTGAACTCACAAGCCTGGGTTTAGCAGGCCAACGCTCAAACCACTGAGCTATCCCTCCATGTCTAAAAGCTGTCAATAAGTGGCATGCCTGTTGCCAATATCCAAATCCTACTAATATTAAAGTCAATGGGACAGGACTGGCACCCAGCAAAACACTGCTATTAACTAGAAGTTGTTGATATCAGCATTGCTATTCAACGGCATCTGCTGTATATATATATTTTTACATAATAATGAAGATACTAAAAAAATTAAAGCATTAATAAAAAGTGGCTTGATTTAAAACAAATCTTCATAATGTGAAATATACTGTTGATACATGTCTTTTACGAACTGTAGGTGTAATAAACAAGTCTCATTGGAATAAAGCATCTTACATTTTCAGTAGTCCCAGTGATAACATGCAGCCCATCGTATGTTGACTTGATATACATCCCCTAAAGAAATGGCAAGAGAAGGAATAATTAGCATCTGTGAGTAGTTACTGCGACAAAAAACTAGCTCTCTAATACTGCAGTAAACAAACTAGTGATGTTGGAAGAACGCTTGTTCTGGATTAAAGTCAAAGGCATTTCAGCTGATTAGAGCAAAGTATGGTTGAATAAAATTTGCAAAACAAAATTAAAACAAAAACATCTTAAGAGTCAGTATAAAAATACATGCTTCCTTTGGATGCATCTCCATTAATTCCAGCATCAGCAGATAAGAAATCTTTTGGACAGGATTTAACAAACTAACATGATAGGAGAAGCTGGACTCATTTTGGCATCTGAAATGCACAGATGTTTATTACTTTACTAATCTCAGAAAAAGAACTAAAGTTGTCAGAACCTAGGTAAAGTACAGAAATAGAGGCTTTAAACTTAAATAGCCCATACTCCAGAGGTCTATTGAGTCAGTAAAAAATAAAACTAGATAAAGCCTGGTGTGTCAGTAAGGTTCAGCAGCTAGCACTCTTGCCTCTTAATAGAAGTGTCACGTACCACCCCAAGACTTGAGCTTTCAGTTTAATGCTGACAAGGTAGAAATGTGCTGTTAAATCATCCTCTTTTGAAGGATTCTGAAGTCCCTTCTACTGTACATAAATGTTGCAAAATCATTCTAAAGTACCTAGCATATTTTACTTGCTTTAAAAACAAAACAAAAACAGTTCATAGTTTACCAAGATGTCGATCATGAATTTGATACTTTTGTCAAAGAAGTTTTGCTTGCATAAAATATTTATTAATCACAAGTTACACTTTTAGGAGAGGAAATGATATCAACAGCAGCTGAACTGTTGCCAACTGATGCGGTTTGCAAACTTCTTGTAATGCCCAGTGGCCAAGGTGGGTAAGGGGGCAGTCCAGAGCTGTAGTCAAGTGTGCATGAGTCATTGGATAGCCAACAGGTTAATCTGTATTGGAGGCAGCCTGGGGCAATTGTCGTCGTTCTTGCAGGGGTCAGCAGCCAGAAGATCCAATCCAAGGGGCTGGGTCAGTGAGCTGGGGAGTCGAGGTCAGGCAACATGGCAACATTGTTCTTTAAAACAGCAAAGCAACAAGTTGGCTCAGGCAGAGAAGCATGGCAAGGTGGTCTAATCAGCAGGCAATGGTCTGTCACTCAGACAGTTTCCTCTTCCTGTTGGGGTGTTTATATAGCCCAGGCACCCAATGAGAGTAGTGCCTGTCCATCCAATCAGAGGCCTGGCTGCTGTGGGCCTGTAAGCCTTTAGGACTAAGGCTGTTGGTTGGGGCAGCAGTTTGATGCATTGCCATGGCACAATGGCTAAAGATACCATCTGAGAGACCTGGGTTCAATGCTAGGGTCCTGACACTGCAATTTTTCCATTGTATGTCTTGAATGTTAGGAAGACTAACAATTATAGTTTCTTTGCTATCCAATATCCACTATCGCAAGCCCTTATTCTTACTGATTTATGTAGTTCTATTGACTTCAACAGAATTAATCTCATTAGTAAGGATTACTCAATATAGTAAAGACTGTCAGATTAGGAACTAGGGATTCGCTTTCAAACTACAAATGAGCACCAGAAAAAGGATGATATTCTGTTGTATTAAACTTTCTTTAAAAACGAAAGAAATAGGTTAATTTAACTGGGTTAAATATATATTGATATGGTACTGCAAAACACTCTGATTCACAGAAACACTATTTCCATTTCATGTTTGTGATAGACTGTCAACTCCTCTGCTTGGCTACTGACAAACAGAAAAAGTAGAAAGAATGCTCTGGTATTTGGAATTCTGCTTCAGGATCAATTCTCACTGAGACCAATTCTTCCCTTGGAACATCACAGCATAAATGTCAACATGTTGCAACATACTGTTAGAACATGACGACAATTGGTGGGCTCCAAAAAGTAATTTTGAGACCCCTATCCTTATTAGCAGAGGTTGCAGACCACTGATTTACCCAAGAAAAACTGCTATGATACTGCAAGTTCGCTGGTGGATGGTTTAGCACTGCCTGGGTTAGCTGTACAAACAAAGTGTGTCTACACAGGGATAAAAAAATCCACAGCTGGCCTGGGTCAGCTGACTTGAGCTCACTGGGCTTTGGCTCCAGTGCTGAAAAAGTGCTATGTGGATGTTCAGGCTTGGTCTGAAGCCTGAACTCTGGAACTCTGTGAGCCCCAACCCAAACATCTACAGAGCAATTTTTAGCCCCACAGCTAGCCTTCACAAGCCCGATTCAGCTCACCCAGGCCAGCTGTGGCCATGCCGTGTGGCTTTTATCACCAGGGAGATGTACTCACAGACACCAGGAACTCTGGGTTCTGGTTTACAGCCAACTCTTCCAATTTCTGGGGTTCTATATTTAAAAGATCTCTTAAAGAACAAAATGCAACTAAAACATATTAGGTCAAGGCTTAGTGCTTCCTTCTGTCAGTAAGAGTAGAAAGAAAAATAAGAAAGAAAGTGTTAAAAGAGATAAAGATATACTTCCTCCACCTATTTGGACAAGACACCTTCCTCTAGGCTCTGAAGTTTGTGCCTCTGACCTCCCATTGTCCTTCCACGAGAAGATCAGCAGGCTGTTGAGCTTAAGGCATTGTAATGAAGACAATCTTTCACGTCACCCAGTTTATTAATTTCTGTTGAATCTGACTATATACCTGTTGTAGATATAATTGCAATGTTTTGCGTTTTTTTTCTTGAGAGCAGTTTGGTATGGAGTACTTCAAGTCCATATGATTTCTGTGCCTGAAACCTGGAAGGGCAGTACACCATCTCACAAAGGGCAGATAGATAGGTCGACCTGTCTGCTCTTGCTTCTGAAACTATCTATCTACTTCTAATACTCGTTCTTATTTCCTAAGAAATACAAAAGTTTATTTCCTCTTTTTTCTTTATGAATAGCATCATGTATTTTTACTGGACCACACTTATTTAAAGCTTAAAAGCCAAGCTTAGTCTTGATATAATTAATGGAAACTGACATTTTCTACAAAGATTTATAGATGTAGAGACCAGAAGGGACCATTATGATCATCTATTCTAAGTTGACTATTTGCATAACACACAGAATTTTATCCATTAATTTTTACATCAAGCCTATAAGTTTGATCAGGTTGAACTAAAGCACACTTTTGAGAAAGACACGAAATAAGGATTTAAAGACCAATGCCACGTAAAAAGGTAATAACTTCACCATACTTCTACTCAATATTCTCCTGTTTCTACTTACAAATTTCACATTAGCTCTCTTAGCCACATCATCACACGGGGAGCTCATGTCCAGTTGCTTATTCGCTATAATCCTTAAGTCCTCTTAAGAGTCACTACTTTTTAGGATTTTTTTCCCATTTATTTAGATTTACTCAAGATGCCTATCCAAGACACTAGGTGCCTTAACAAAATTAATTATACAGTAAATACAATTAAATGAAATCAGTTCCACAGGAATACAGTCAGCCAGCCACCTGTCCACTTCGTCATCTAGAAAACATACCCTCGGCCATTTCCTGATGATGGGTGAGCAAGTTCCAGAGTCTCAGAGCTCTCACAGAAAACTCCCTACCATCTGCCCCTTCTCTTTGATAACTAGGGAGATCCAGCTCAAGTGCACCCTCCTGACTGTGGCTGAGCAGTATGGCCTGAGGAGAGAGGCAGTCTATCAGCAAGGCCAGTTGTATGTCATTTAGTGATTTATAGGTCACAAACCAACATCTTAAACTCCATCCAGAGACCAGAGATGACCCGTGCCTGCTGATAATGGTGGTGCAGAGTAAGGGCAGCTGGCTTCAGCAGTGCTACTGAGCATGCTCAGTACAAACCAAGCAACGAATCTGGAGGGCACATGACCCAGCATGCCCCCCACGGATCACCTCTGCCGGAGACCAATGGGCTGCCAGTACAGATCCCAGAGCACTGGTGTCATGTGCTCCCAGTGAGATGCCCTGCTCAATAAGCGAGCTTATTGATATAGTCCCCCATCCTGTATGTGTGACCCACATTCTTTGTTCCTAGATGTTGGACTGTAAATTTGGCTATATGAAATGCATATTGTTTGAATGAACCCAGCTTATCATCAATCCATATCATTCTATATAACTGATCTGTCACTATTATTTACTACCTTACTAATATTTGTGTTATCTGCAAACCCAACCAGCAAAGATTTTATAATTTCCTCTCTGATCATTGAAAAAGATCATGAATATCACTGGGCCAAGAACAGATTCCAGAGAGACCTAACTAGAAACACTATGATGATTCTTTGTTAACAACTTTACTTTTATATCAGTTAGGCAGTTTTTAATCTATTTAGGAAGTGCTTCATTGATTTTGTATACTGCTAATTTTTTTAAATCAGATCAGGAAGTTTAAAGTCACATGTCTTACAGAAGTCTCAGTATATTTTGTCAACACATAATAGACTTAAACACACCATTATCAACCAAAATTGTAATCTCATCAAAAAATGATATACTGTAAAATCTGTTTGACAAGACCTACTTCCCACAGAACTATGTCCACAGACTCTCAGATTTAAAGGCCAGCCCCTACCATTCTGATCATCAGGCTAACCTCCTACATAACATAAAGCATAAGTATCACCCAGCATTTTCTACATCAAACTCATAACTTTGTGTTGAGCTAAAGTACATCTTAAAGAAGGACATCCAATCTTGATTTAAAAGACTTCCAGTGATGGAAATCCTCTCATCCCTAAGTAAGCTGTTCCAAAAGTAAAATTACCTTTACTATTAAAATGTGTGCCTTATTTCTAGCCTAAATATGTTGACTGTTGAGTCACATTAATTATGTTACCATCCTTTAATTCTTTATGATAGAATCCTGTATCAGTCATTCCATGATATTTCCCAGCATTAGTCAGACTAATTAGCTTATAATTACCCTGATCATCCTATTTATGCTTTTTCCTAAAAAGTATGGTCACAATGTTAGCTTATATCTCCTCTGGAACTTCTCCAGCATACCAAGATTTATTAAAAATCAGCATCAATAGTTCAAAGAGCTCCTCAGCCAATTGTTTTGAAACTCTTAGGTACAAGTTATTCAGCCTTGCAGATTTAAAAGTTAGTAGATACTGTTTTTATCATGCCAATGTTTGCCTGACATTAAGTAAAGCATCACAAAATCTTGTTGTTATCCTCTATTTTCATGGATCTGGGTCTTTAAAAAAAATTGCTCTTCCAGAATTTGAATAAATTTGTATGTCAAACTCCCAAATACAACCATCAGACATTATGCACATGCCTGCTGCACCTCTACATTTCCATACCTATGACCTAGATCTAATCAATTCCATGTGAGTGAGATGTAATTTGTTTGACTGATTTTTTTATATCTTGCATATACTGTTTTTGCTACAAAATCTGCACAAATTTGAACTAATTGTGCGGCTAGGTAGAACAAGAATGTATCTTTTGATATCTGCAATTCTCTTTAACTTGGTGAGTCTGGGAATAAAAAAAATGAATACAGGCTCTTCTCTGTGCTTGAGGAGTTACATGCATGAACCCCCAAACACTGAAATGAGGCTGTATTATAAAAAGTTTTGATCCCTTGTCTCCACAAAAGAAAAATGAGCTTGCACCTGTTTTTGTAAACTATTATCACAAGATGTGAAGACAAAGAGAATTTTTAAAATTGTACTTCAGAAAGAATAATACAAATGTGAATAAAATTAAACTACAAAGAACAACACTTTTATCATGGCAATCTATTTTTATAAGTTTATGTATAGTAATACATGGTACCTATTTATCTACATAATAAGATTCTAGGATTGTCACTGTATATGTCTCTCTGAAGCCTAGAATGTCTGTTGAGTCCGTGATAGAAACAGCTACAAACATGGTTGAGAGCTCTTTTTGTTTAGAACATCACCAGGTTCAATAATCCCTGGGATTCATGGTCTGTTACTGTCCAATGTTTAAGTTCACAGCCATTTTCAGCTTATACACTTTACAAATTACACTCCTATGACAACAAGGACTTTCATTTAGTAAAGCCATAAAAGACTCCTCTTTTTATTCAGTTTTTCTTTTTTTACATACTTTGGTATGTAGAATGTGATAGGTGCAACTGTATTTTTCCATTGGGGAGAAAGTTTTGACTAGAACACTGAAAAATATCAGCACTTTTTTGTAGTAATTGTCTCTTTCTTTTGTCCGGGGCATGTATTGTCAAATGTGTTCCACTTAAAAGATGGCACTTCAAATCACCCTTTGCAGTACTATAAACATTTTTCATGAAATACCCTGTCCTTGATATGCAGACTGTCAGTGTTTGTCTGTCCTGTTATGCAGTGAACACACAGTTCAATTCAGCTCTCGGCTGCTCTCTCTGGAAGGAAGATCCTTAAAAGGTAATTTACCCTTCAGTGTAAAATGACACTGAGAATTGGAAATATATTGTTTCTAAAGGACAATTTAAGGCAATACACTTTAGGGATTGCGCTGCATTATTTTAAATCAAGTTTTGTAAAGAGGAAGAATTGAACTTCTAAATTCAATTTTAAACGATACTGAAATATGTTTAGCCCAAGCCTCCAAACTTCCTGTTTATAACGTGGATCCTAAAGTGTGCCAGAGATAAACAAAAGATTTTCAGAGAGAATTTTCTTTCCACTATCTACTAAAAGCAGAATAATCTACCTTTGGCTCTGAGTGTAGCTCCATTTGAAAGTTTGTATATGACTGCAAAATTTTTGGTCTCTTAGACACAGTGCTTGAATCATGCCATAACACACTGAAATTCTGTGCCGGTGCTTTTTTAACGAGCCACAGTGGTGTTCCAGTACTTCTGCTGGTCCTGGGACAGGTGGCTCCTTTCTGTCCTATGTGGGAAGCAGGAGCCGAACACAGTTAGGGAGAAGGCAAGGAAGAAGTGGTCTCCACAGGGAGTCATTCTTTGCTCCCATGGGCCTCCTGCAGAAGCCCCCCTGCTTGCTCCCTCCGAGGGTTTCTGACTGCCCTGTGTTCAGGCACTTCTTTTTTTAAAGGACTCCAGAACTGCTGAGAAACTTTCTGTTAACATGTTGTAAACCCAATAAAAAGCACCTAGTTAAACTGACATTCATAGGTAGAATTAGGCAGAACAGCTGGACCTTGCTCTAGATGTAACAGGCCATCTGTTTTCATTGAGTTTATCACTGCTTTACCACTGAGATGTTCCCACATAAAGCACATTCTATAATGAAGAAGCCTAGTTAAAATAGAAATATATTTCTAAAAAAATTCTTACAATTAATACCTATATATACCATGCCAAAATATAGTATTAATGAAATATGATAGTTGAGCAATTGAACCATCAAGCATCCTTCCCCACCGACCTTGCTTGTTTTGTAGATCTCACTGTAACTCTTGCTAATACTTCTGGAGTTGAAGAAGTGTGAACAATGGTGGAAATTCTTTGTAAAATGTTTCCACTGTAAGCAAGGTTTAAAGAAGCCATATTGACTCAGTAACCCAAAATTGAGTGTACTGCAATAATATTTTACATTTATACAGAAAAACATTCATCTTAAAACATTTTATAAATTTCATACAGAGGGCACCCAGTCCTGCATTATTACAGTTAATAGAAGTTTTGTTATGCATTTTAATGGAAGCAACATCACATCCTTACAGAATACAGGACGCTTCACAGCAGTAACAGGAAGGGAATATTCATATGACACTGGCGCAAATCCCTGTTCTTTCAAAATGCATCATGGGCTCATTAATGTCCACAGAGAGCAGACAGTACTTTATAGTTGAGATTTTGCCTGAAAATCTACTGTAAACAGCTTGGAGTTCAGTTTATTAACCTTTGAGGAATGCAGAACTGAGCAAATCCTCCATAGCTTTGAACCTGTGCTCCAGGAAAACAAAATGCTCCAAAACTAGCATTTAGATCTGTAAGTCGTGCCCTCCAGCAGAGCCTAAAATCCCATAGAACATGTTTCTGCTAGGCTTGGGTTTTTTCATAGATCTATAAGGATTGTTAAGTCTGGTGTTCCCTGGCTTTGCTGGATGGATTGTTGGGGGCCTCTGGTGTGGATTGAGAGATTTCAGATCCAATAAAAATGAAGAAGCAGGCTTGATAAATCTTTCAGAAAGTCTGCTTGTCTCCCAACTATTCATTTGGGGCTTGAGATAGATAGATATAAACATAAACAAACAAAATATAAACTGTTATGATGCCCTCATTCACACCAAGGCCTTCTTACACTGCTCTTGAAATCATAATGTATATGCACATGGGTGACAAATTAAGGTTGCATAAGTAACCTTAATTCTGCTATTTCCTAACTTTTGGGTGCTTGACTTTGCAACCTTAAAAATGTTTTTTTAATGTAGCTTTTGTATATATTGTTTCCCATGTTTGTTTGTTTTTTAAAATATCAAAACTCGAAAAAAATATCATGTAGCATATTGACACCCACATGAGTTATCAGCAGGGTTGGATCCACCACACAAACCTCTGACACTGAGCTAACTGAGTAACTGCTAACACAGTAGGTTGTCATCCTTTGTGCGGCCCAGCAACAGATGGGGATGAAGCCCACAAGTCGCCCATAGAAGAATGGTGGTACTCAAGAATCTTGACTTCCATTTACATAAGAATAGCCATACTGGGTCAGACCAATGATTCATCTAGCCCAGTATCCTGTCTTCCAACAGCAGCCAATGCCAGGTGCTTCAGAGGGAATGAACCAAACAGGCAATCATCAAGTGATCCATCATGCCCTGCTGTCCACTCTCAGCTTCTGGCACTCAGACTAGGGACACCCAGAGCATGGGGTTACATCCCTGAACATCTTGGCTAATAGCCATTGATTGACCTATCCTCCACGAACTTATCAAATTCTTTTTTGAAACCTGTTATACTTGTGGCCTTCACAACATTCCCTGGCAACAAGTTCCACAGGGTGCCTGTGTGTTGTGTGAAGAAGTACTTCCTTTTGTTTGTTTTAAACCTGCTGCCTACTAATTTCATTTGGTGACCCCCACTTCTTCTGTAATGTGAAGGATAAATAACACTTCCTTATTTACTTTCTTCACACCATTCAAGATTTTATAGACCTCTTTCATATCCTCCTTTAGTTGTCTCTTTTTCAAGCTGAAAAGTCCCAGTCTTTTTAATCTCTCCTCATATGGAAGCTGTTCCATACCCTTAATAATTGTTGTTGCCTTTCTCTATACCTTTTCCAATTCTAATATATCTTTTTTTGAGATGGGACAACCAGAACTGCATGCAGTGTTCAAGGTGTGGGTGTACCATGGATTTATATAGTGATAATAACATAGAAAATGTCATAATATCTATTCCTTTCCTAATGGTTCCATTTCAGGTTCTGAAGGATAATTTACTGTTTTGGGCACAGTCTCTTCTGCCTGTCCTCCCCAAGCTTGAGTCCTTGTGTCCCATCCCCCCACCCCCACCCCGAACCTGTCCCTGTCCTAATTCTGTCTCTTCCCCATCCCTGGTTCCACTCCCATTCCCCTTGCCTACCCAGTGCCAACTCTCATCCAATTTCAGTGTTTCCAACCCCCTCTGTCATTTCCCTCACAGGCTTCAAGTTCCAGCCCCCACCAATCAACAAGTCACATCCTCCCCATCCCCACCAGTTCCCAGTCTCCACTCCCCCTGACTGGATCACCATCCCATTTTCATTGCCGAGCCATTCCCAAGCTCACTAGACAACTTTTTCCAATCTACTCATTTCCCAGTCTAGCTTTTTCCCCTTGTTCAAATCAGACAGACAGTCTCCTCCTCCATGCTGCCAGGGTGCGAGCCAGAGGAGTGGTCACTCAGCATAGGAGAGGCTCTCCCTGGTCCCAGTTTTAGTGCCTGGTCCCACCCTCATAGTCTCATGGATTTTAAGGCCAGACGGAACCATCATGATCACCTAGTCTGACCTCCTGCACATTGCAGGCCACAAAACCTCACCCTCCCACTCCTGTAATAGACCCCTAACCTCTGAGAAAGTGAAGCTGGCAGTGAAGGAACCATCATGGGGAGAGGCAGAAGATGACTGGCTCTTTGCCCCAAATCAGCAGACAACGGTGTAATTTTATTGACAATGTAAAATATGGCTTCAGGTTGCTGACAATTTAGTGGTCAAGAAAATTGGGAAGAAAAATGTGTTTGCAGGAGGAGAACTCCAGTTAGATGCATAATTCCTAAAATGGGAATTGCAAATGCCATCTTTAAAAAATTGATCCAGAAACTAGAGACAGCTTCTTCACAGTGCTAGCTAGTTAATTACTACCAAGCCATTCTCCAGTTGCATTATATATGAGGAATACCTTTCCTAAGAAAAAGCTAGCAAAACTGGATTTTATGATATGTATATTTTTAAAATACTCTTCCCCTTACACACGTCAGAGTATTAAAATACTACAAAAACAGGTTTATATTAACAAAAAAGCACATCCATTAAAAAGTCTCTCTTGCTAAATATCATTTAGAAGAAAAAACCCCACAGAGCTTACTACAGTTACTCCATTATTTCAAGTGGTAAATGTCTATGCTGTGGATCTAAAAGCTCCAACTCCATTGGTGACCCAGAAGGAGGCAATATGGCTCCAAATGAGAACACTTCCTTTTCAGTTTGCTTTTTTTAAGAAGTGTAGGAAATTTCTTTTAAAAGAACTATGTTAAAAGAACATTAAGGTTGTAAAGTCAAGTACTCAAAAGTTAGGAAATACCAGAATTAAAGTGCCTATTGACCCTTGAAGTCTTTAAACCAGGGGTGGCCAACCTGAGCCTGAGAAGGAGCCAGAATTTACCAGTGTGCATTGCCAAAGAGCCACAGTAATACATCAGCAGCCCCACCGATCAGTGCTTCCCCCTCCCTGCTCCTCCTGATCAGCTGTTTCGTGGTGTGCAGGACACTCTGGGAGGGAGGGGAAGGAGCGAGGGCAGGGCAGGCTATGGGGAGGGGAAGGAAAGGGGTGGAGTGGGGGCAGAGACCGTGGCAAGCGAGGGGTTGAGCAGTGAACACCTATTGGAAAGTTGGCACTTGTAGCTCCAGCCCCGGAGTCGGTGCTATACAAGTAGCCGCATATTAACTTCTGAAGAGCCGCATGTGGCTCCTGAGCCACAGGTTGGCCACCCTTGCTTTAAACCATAATTTGAGGACTTCAGTAACTCAGCCAAAAATTAGGGGTCTATTATAGAAGTGGGTGGGTGAGGTTCTGGGGCCTGCAATGTGCAGGAGGTCACACTAGATAATCATGATGGTCCCTTCTGACCTTAAAGTCTGTGAGTCTTGTTCAGCTTCCTTGTGAATGTGCATTATGACACCATCTTTTAATTACATGAACACATGCTATTTTTCCCACAACCCCTGCCTCATTCAGTGCACAGCATGGACCTGCTCTGGGGATAAATCAGGGCTGTGTTGTGAAGGAGGCTGTTGTCTGTAGGACCCCTGTCTCATTTGGTGCAGAAGTTGAAAGCCCTTTAGGGAAAGGGGCAGAGGACTGCAGGAAGAGAAATGATAGTCTCATGGTTAATACAGTTGAACATCACTGTGTCCCTGAGAGCACCCCCAATGCAGAGGGCTCTCTGGTGTCTAGCACTGAGCCTCAGCAGGCCTGAGCAGCTGAGTGTACTCTAACTCACTGTTGTCATAATCTGTATCTACAAGGTGTCATGTAGGGAATCACATATGAACTGGGTAACACACTGGGCTGTTAATATTATTGTGTGGTGTATGTATGGATGATATATATGAAAAGTTATAAATATGTGCTGGAAATATGTTCTTAAAATGTCTTAAGTCACTCTGCCCTAGACAAAGGAATGTGGCCCTGCCTGCTTGAAAGGGTCTCCTATGTAAATTGAGAAGATGCAATAGAAGTACATTTACATAAAAGTTAAAGCCATCACATTAGCGAATGGGGAAGGCAGCCACCTAACTACTGGGGGAGGAGACTGCAAAAATTAACCTGGCATCAGTTCTCTGGTGGACATAGCAAGCTGAGGCTTCAGGAGGGCTTCTTGTCTTTGAGAACAGAGACAAAAAACTTTGAGGATCTGAGCAAAGAGAAAAAGCCATTTTGGCATCCTTCACCTGAAGAGACAAAGAAACCAAGCGCTTTAAGGTCTGTATTGGACCTTGGCTAAGAACTGACCAGCCATGCTGGAAGAACAATTGTCATGAGAAATCTATGTTGAACAAAAAACTCTGGTTTGTTAAGCTAGGTTTTAGTTTTAGAATAATAATTTTACTTTGGTTTGTTTGTAACCATCTCTATCTCAATTCCTTCTACTTGGTATCACTTAAATATCTGTTCCTTATTAATTTACCCTTGTTTTATTATACAGCCATCTCAGGGCAGTGCTACTTGATGCACAAATGGAAAATTAAAAACTCTACAGTGTGGGACTGTGGTCACCCAGAACAGACAATGGAACATGTAATGACTCAATGGCTGGTTCTCAAATATGAAAGAGGCATCACAGCGTTACACTCCGCTACTCCTCATGCAATTGTCTGGCTTAATCATCTAAATAGAAAATTATAGTTGTTGCTCCACATCTATATCAGCCATACGAAGAAGAAGTGCAGTGTTTCAAACTGAAGGATAAAATCCTCAGCCTGGACTGGTGCTGTGTACTGTCTCTTTAAAGGAGCAGGGAAATTGATAAGGAACTATAGTGAGAGGAGCTGAGCACTGCAGGGGAGATGATTTTGGAGAGACTCAAGGCTGGAAGAACTGTTGGTGTCACCCTGCAAGGAAAAACAAGGTTGGTGGAAGCCAGGGTGAGGTCATTGTGCTGTAAGCAGGCTGCTGGTGTCAGGAATCTGAGCCAAAGCTGCACAGCACAGAAACACCCTGTGTTACAGGACAGGTAATGAACAAACTCTTAGTGGTCTGGGTGAATCCCCAAAGTGTCAGAGTCACCTTGGAAAAAAGAATTCCATCTCTGCCTCAGAGACAGAGGTCCTAAGAGAGGCTGAGCAAGTCACAAAACATATTTTTCATAGATTACCACTAATTTTCTGGGTGCTCAGATGCCTGGAGTCAGATCTGCGGAAGTGCTGAGCACTCACAGCTGCAACTGAAATCAATAGAAGCTGTGCTTTAAATAGGTCTATAAAAACTTAAAATACTCTGCAAAATCAAGCCCTCAGCATCTCAAGCTGGGCATCCAAAATTAATGGACACTTTTGACAATTTTAACCTTAATCTCTCTGTGCCTGAGTTCCCTTCCTATAAAACTGGGATAATAATACCACCTTACCACACAAGGGTGTTGTGACGATAAACTTATTACTGTCTGTGAAGCATACAGATACTACAGTGAAGAGTGCCATAAAAATGCCCATCAAGAAATCAGTAACTCACTGCAGTACAGAACTTGGTTAGTATGTAGTAAGTAGTGCCTGGGAACCCACATTCATACGTGCATTGACTGAGACAGGGGTCCTGTGGAAAATACGATGTGATCATGTACTTAAAGATTCTAACAACAATTTGTAATCTGTTCTCTACTCTATTTTTCATCCTATATTTTCGTAAAGGACTTTTCCTTTCTGCTCTTTCACTGTTCCTTTTTTCTGATCTTTTCTAAGAATATGGACCCAGGAATGTTGAAGTTTCCAAACCTATAATATTCCAGTGCCTTCAGAATTAGGCAAAATGAGCTCAACCATCCAATTTACCTACCTATATTCTCACTATCTGTTTTGATTACAGAATTCTTTAACTTCTCCCCTAAAGTATGTATTGTATTGTTATGCCCAATAATGATTTCACCATATAGAAGGCTGCATTTCAGTGATGGGTGAAGTGTTTTTTGTTTATAACATTTGTAAAAAAAAAATCTTTGGCATTATTTTGGTTTAAATATGCTATTTGTTAATTCAGACTTGCACAGTTCCTCACTAGAAACTACCATTCTACAATATTGTGAGGTGGCTGCATAATTTAGGTAAATGACAGGAATTATAATGAAACTGCCAAATCAGGATTTGAATTCAGGTTTCAAGAAGTGAAAAAGCCAATTTGTTAGTCCATGCTGACCTCTACAAAAATCATCGGTAACAAGAATCATACTTATTTAAAATAGCTTTTTATTTAACTTCAACTGGAAAATAACCAACTTGTGACACCAGCAGCAATTCACTGATGTGAATTTCTTATTAAATACATTTCTGCAATGAAAATGAACCAAAAAGTATTTTTGTGATACTTTAAAACTCTAACTATCCAGTCGAAATTCCCTATTGTGTACTATTACCATATGAGGGGAGATGCTTTTTATTTTAAAATTTGAAACACGGAGTTCTTCCAAATGGTGTAGTTCTTTATTTTTATTTGGAATGAGAAATATTAAATATGCACATATCTGTCAATCTGATCATCAATGTATCCAAAAAACACTTCCAGTTAAAATTATTACTTTAAAGAATCTTATTTGAAAAACTTGGCTGTTAAAGAATTCCCCCTAAGGAAAGGGGTGGCCTGAAATGCACAGAGTAGATCTTGGCCCAGCAGAAAGCTAGTAATGCACAGTGGAGCCACAGAGTAACTGAATGGCTGTTTAGTAGCATTAAGAGATCTACATGAAATAAGCATTTAACAAAAAAAGTAATGGTGGCTTAGCCTGCAAACTAGTAGCCAGATACTGGAGTAGACTCAACTAATTAGCAGAATTACCTACCTTGAGACTGTATGGGTCTCTCCTGCTCACTCCTGTAGATAGGACATGAACTGGACCCATGTGATATATAAGCAGCCTTCTCGCACAAGAGATGCGGTCAGATAAGCCTGTCTGACCCTTAAATCAACCAGAGGTCTGCTAATTGGTCTCATCTTGCTGCCAATGTTTCTATATCCAGTATGGTCTCCTTCCCAATAATTCATTATTGCAATATAAGGTATCTTCTATATATAGTTTTTCAATTAATTTTTTCAGGCATTATAATTGTCATGGTCACTGGGCTAGCTGCACTTAAGTCTCTCTGAGTCATGCCCCTCAGGTGTTAGACCTTTAGCCTTTACCTGTCCTGTGCATGTGTGTGTGCGGGGGTGGGGGGTGGGTTTGGAAGCCTGTGATTTTCCCATTCTTAGACTAGGTCTCGGACTATAGCCTCAGCGTCTACACAGCAGGACTGGATTTGACAGAGTTTTTAACTGTTTAACATCCTTTTGAACTGTGTGGTCTCAGCCTTCGTAAAACAGCTGTATAACTTTGGCTGGAGCCTGGAAGTAGCATCTTCACAGCTAATAGCTCAGGTATGGTTTCTTAACCTCCTAATCTGTTAACCAGGAGGTGTTTTATCTGGATTCATTGTTTTACCCTCCTGCTTGATTCCCAAGATCCCTACTATTAACTAAACCAGTCCATGCAAACAGTGAATTAACTCCATATAGCAAACATTCTCATAACCTAATATACCCATATATTATTCATAAATGAATATATACCAGCCCCACATCCTTCACAATAATCACATTATGTAATCTGCAGATTATCATTACTACTCAGCATCAGGTTTCAAAATGCAAAGATGTTGAGAGACTAAGATTTTATTATTAGCAGAAATGGAAGAAATGTGGATTATAACTGAGAAATATAATACAATCTCTATAAAGAGACATGGGGCCAGATTCACTAGTATACTCTGACTGCTTTTGTGCTTTTCTGTTGATGTAAGATAGCTACAGACCTGGCTTAACTGACCAGATAAACTGGATTTACAGCTGATTTGTAACTGTGGAATGGTGCAATGCAGCTGCACATATGGGTGAATCTGTCCCAATGTCTGTTCTGTAAATATCATCTACAAATCTTCAGGGTTTTTTTGGTTGGTTGGTTGGTTTTGGTCTTCCTTAATAAAGTAATCTTGCTGAAATTTGAAGTAAAATCAATAAAAGCCTTTTAACTAAATATTAAGAAAAATAATATGATCACTTTCCTTTAAACTTCTAGCACCATCTCTTACATTTATTTTATGCAGCTGATTAACTTCTATATTGGAGCCCAATATTTTTTATACATAAAAATAAAATCAATAATTTTGCTGTTGTCCAAAACAGCTACATTACAGCTCACGACAGATTACAATGCTCTACTTTTGCTGCCAGTACATTTTCTGGTTACGTCTGTTGCTTTAAGTACTGCAGATGTTTTATTTTATTTTAACACAGATAAAGACTGTAGTTAAACCACTTCTAGAAATCAGCTGAAGCTTGCACTAGTATAAAGAGCTGGAAACTGCATAAAACAAATGCACTTTGGTTTCTTGGCAAGTAAAAACAAAACAAAACACAACACTCTAAAGGACAGATGCTTGAGTTTAATATTCAAATGGAATTAGCTATATTCTTACTTACCAAGCCCTCACTGGGCATAATGCTAGTAAGGTGAACTACTTCAAGGTGTGCTGACTGAGACACCAGAGAGTCAGATGAAAGAGAGATGATGTGGTCACAGATTCCAGACAAAGTTTTACACTAGAAAAAGCAAACAAAAATAATCATAAACCCTTGTGTTGAAGTGACAAACTGTTGGTATTAAAGCACAGTTCAAGGGCAATATTGTTTACATCATGTTTACTTTACATGGTATATATATTTGAGCAGCAGTAGCTTTTCATTCGTACTGTCATAAGAACACAGAGCTGAAGTTCTATATTAATCACAAGGCCAACTACAAGAGGGCCAAGGAAAATAAAATTCCTATCAATGCCATAACAAGTGATCGTGAATTTACAGCACAGAAGCCCAAAGGAATCTTCTTGTGAAGTAATAACCTAAGCATGTGTGCTTGAATCACCTTATTCATTCAAGCAGCCACCCCTAACAAACATGCCTGATAAACTTGATTTTACTTGTTGCTGTACATGGCATTATTAAACACAGATTCAATTAAAGCAAAATATGTAAATAGTAATTACTTTACACATTAAATTAATTACTTTTTTGACCAACAAATGAGAAGGGTAATTTATAAAGTCAAGTGTTTATTTAAGGTGTCAATTCCACAATACAAAAACATAGTGAGGTCATTCCACAGAATGGGGAAGTGAGATAAAGGGATGAAAGTTATTTGTCCCGGGTCAAACAAAACAACAGAAGGAAACAGAACCCAGACACCTGAAACAAGGGCCCAAAATAAGGGATTTGTCCCCATATTTTTTTCATGTTTTTTAAATTTTACTTTCAGACATAGTATGCCTAAAAATATTTGTACTTAATTTGCAACCATCCATTTAGATGCATTTCAGAATGCTCTTCTGGTGGGAATTCTGTTGTGTGCTCTCATTTTTCTTCAGGGACTACACTGTCATTTACTTTAATTACATTAAATGGTGGTGAAATCCCTTAAGGGAAGTTATACTTCATATATTTTCAAATGCATGATGAATTCTAATATCCCATTTGACACTACATATATAAGCAGAAGCAGCAGTGAATAACTCCTTTGTCTAAATACATAAACAGTGTTCAGAATTACTTCATCTTTACTCATTTAGAAACCAGGGTAAAGCTCTGGAGTACTGGATGTTGCATTTGGATCTCTGTATCAGTTGAAACATGTGCAAAATCACATGTATGTATGCAGCTCCCTATTGACTATGCATTTGAGCCTCTATCAAATGGCCACTGAAGAAAACACATTTTTCCATTGACTTCAGTCGGCTTTGGATCAGGGCCTTGAAGAGGAATATATGCATTGTCCACTACACCTATACCCTACACATTAAATGTATTCAGATACTTTACATATGCATATGTGGCTGGCATGTAGAATAAAAATTTAATCAAAGCATATCCCTTTCTTGGGATCTGTAGTATGGATGTATTAGCCATGTGGCTGTGTTCCAACCTGACTTTTTGATGCTGTAGTACCCCTATACAATTATCATTTAGAATCGAGCCCACCACTACCCTTTAAAATTATTTTTATGCCACACATACAGACTAGATATCGGAAGCAATTCACATTGAATCCTTTGCATTGTTTGGAGACACATCTAAGGTTTCCTCTTGACCAATGTTTAATGGGGGGGTGGGGTGAGAAATCTAGTAAGTAAACATTAGAACTGAATACATGTTAGGAAAAAGTGCTCAATGAGCAAGATTATGATGATAGCTCACCAAGTCCCCACCAAAGTTCAGAAATTACAATCAATGGAGAATTTTAACATCAGGAAAAAATATTAAAGAGCAATAAATAAAATAATAAGAAATACCTGGCCACTCTAAAGTAGCTCAACAGACAATAGAGAGACCAGATGCCCATAATAAATGATGCAAAGGCTGGGACTGCAAAGGATGGGACTTGTCGTGTGAGAACACCCAGGAGACAATAATGAGAGAGTAAATAATGCTCTGTCTGGCACTATCAATAATACAAACTGTACCCGCATCTGTTGCTGCATCTTTTGGATAAAAACAAGGCGAGATTAAAGGCAAACAGAGAGGGGGAAAAGGTTTCTTAAGTTTGCTCCAAATTTTGTCATTTCTAACAGATCACCTTTCCAAACTACCATCAAGAAATTATAATTAATGATGATACTTTGTTCTTATATCACATTCTAGTCAAAAATCTCAAAGCATTTTACAAACAAGTCATTGTGAGAGTGAGAAGTATTAACCCCATTTTAGAGATGACACTGTCGAGTGAGAAACAGATTTAAAGTGACTTGAACATGGTCATTTTTCAAATCCATGTCAGACACCACCAGCAATAGGATCTAGGATCCCTGTGCTTTTGTCATGACGCTATATTAAAATAACAGACACATTCTCCGGATGGGCTAATGCCACCATAGAAAGCTAGATTGAACATCACCACAAAATTGTCCAAAAAAAATTGATATTCCAGGTAGTTCAGTAACTGCTGCAGGGAGAAACTATATGCACTTAAGCTGCCCAAGACTTAGTTTTCTTATAAACAATTTATTGAAATCCTATCACTGGGGCTTGACAAGAAAAGCACTTCCTCAAAATCACTTTAAACCCCGGACATACAACTCAGCATGTGTCACATAGGGTGTTTTTATTTTTAAAAAATAGCCACTTTCAGATTGGTACCTGCAGGTATCTGCAGTTATTGCGCACAGAGGAAGAGGTGTTTTGGTATTGTTCAGTATGGTATCAGTAGGTGTCTTGATCTGGTATTAAGAATTGATACTATAGCTGCTGTCCAGGTAATAGCATTTTACTGAGCACTTACCTAAATGTGGGAAAACTTGGCCCTCAGGGTTGCTTTGCAGACGCATGCCTCCAAGATGCTGTTTCAAGGTTTCTCTTTTGTAATTTTTCCTTTCCATTATGCACTTTCAATCAGCCACTGAGAATTGATCAAGCCTTAGCATTTTAAAAGTTTCTCTCTCTCTCTCGTTTGAAGTAACATTACTGTAGCTCACGAAAGCTTATGCTCAAATAAATTGGTTAGTCTCTAAGGTGCCACAAGTACTCCTTTTCTTTTTGTGAATACAGACTAACACGGCTGCTACTCCAAAAATTACATAAATATACACTTCTACCCCAATATAACGCAGGTTCGCATACAGCGCGGTAAAGCTCTGACACGCTGCTCTGAGCAGTGTGTTAAGGGTGCCTTGCTGGGCCAGGGCCTAGGGGTTGGATAACAGGCAGAGAGTCTCGGGGGCAGTCAGGGACTCCCCCTCCCCACCCGAGGGTCTGGGAGGCAGGAGCTGTGGGGGGGCACTTTTGAGGGACCCGCAGTCCCAGAGCGGCCCGGGGATTAGTGGGGAGCTGGAAGCAGCCCGCTCCGCTTCCCTCGCCCTGTCCCCAGCCGTGTCGCTCGGGGGAGGGGACTTGGGGGAAGGGATCCTCCCTGGCACTCACCAGCAGTGGCGGAAGCAGAGCAGCCCGGCCC
The DNA here is from genome assembly GCF_965140285.1 of Lepidochelys kempii. Taxonomy (NCBI): domain Eukaryota; kingdom Metazoa; phylum Chordata; order Testudines; family Cheloniidae; genus Lepidochelys; species Lepidochelys kempii. Next base: position 74,310,491 of record NC_136388.1, read on the forward strand.
CAGCCTGCTCCACTCCGCCAGCTCCCAGCCTCAGCGCTCTGCTTCCAGACGCAAGTGAGTGCAGGACCTTTCCCCAACCCCTGCCCCCAGCGACACAGCTGGGGCCATGGCAAGGAAAGCAGAACAGGCTGGGGCCATGTCATTCCGCTTCCCACCTCCAGTGAGCGTGGGGGGCATCCTTTCCCCAAACTCCCAGCACTCACCAGCGGCGGGAAGCAGAGCACCGTGGCTAGGAGGTGGCGGAGTGGAGCGGGCTGGGGCAGTGTTGCTCCATTTTCCACCGCTGCCGGTGAGCGCCTGTCATGGGGCGAGAGGTGTGGATAGGGTCGGAGCAGTCAGGGAACAGGGGGGTTGGATAGGAGGTGGGGTCCTGGGGGTGATTAGGGATGGGGGTCTCTAGAGGGGGCAGTCAGGGAACAAGGAACGGGGGGGGCCAAAGCAAGTTTGATATAACGCGGTCTCACCTATAACAAGGTGAGATTTTTTGCCTCCCAAGGACCGCACTATAGTGGGGTAGAGGTGTACCTCTCTTACTCTCTTGGCTGCTTTCCCAAAATAAAAATAAAAGCACTTACACAACTTTGAAGTGCTGTTTTGGGGCTATCCCTTCTCCTCCCTTTTCACACATGTACATTTTTATTTTTAAAGCACTTATAAGTGAGCTTTTGGACTCCAAGTTCCCTTCTCCCTGGTCTCCTCTCAATTTTCTGTTTTCTTCATATGAACAAGACAGAAGCGTTTAGGGAAGATGAAATAGAGCCATGACCCCCATTCCCACACTCTCTACCATGTGGTATCTTTTGTGAAATTGAGCCATGCAAGGAATGCAACATATACAAAAATAGCCATGTGCGCAGGTTAAAATTCTGTACCTAAGGAAACAAGTTTGTTTAACAAAACACAATCTGAATACAGTTGATTCAGTCCTCTTCCCTAATTCAGAGGTCCCATGTATGGTTTTATGACTAGAGTTATGCAAGATAATGCACTTTCAGGTCACAGGGGATTGATTTGTGTTGGGTTTTTTTTGGTTAGTGGGGGTTTCCATCCCAAGGTTTGCTTTGTGTTTCAGTTTCAAGTGAAACCAAAATCTCACAGAAATTCAGCTGAAACCTCTGAGTTTTACCAGGTTTCCGGTCAACATCATGGGTAATAACTGCACTTTGCTTACTTTCAGTTCAAATCCATAACTCCTGAGGGGGTTATAACAAATGAGATCTGGCAAGTCACGACAAACTGATTGTCAATCTGCTGGAGGCATCTCTTTAAAACAGGGTATTTGTGGGGCTATAATTCAATGCAAGGAGTCTAGTGAAGTAAAGTACATAGATGAAGTGCTCTGCAGTCATCAGAAAACAGAATTTTAACTCAAAATTTGACTATTGTTTATTTTATAAAATATGTATAATAGTTCTGAAATCTGGATCCAGGCCTTGTACAAATACCAGAGAGCTCCCATTTCATCCCTGTCCCGACTTCTCAAAATTCCATATCAACTTCAGACTCAATCACCCCCTCTATCTCATTAGTCAAATTAAAGAAAGCAAATTTCTCTGAACAGCAACATTAATCCTCTGCTATTGTACATTATTTCTGTGCATATATTATTGTATGATTTTACTCTAAAGAGTAACTGTGTAACAATGTTCTTCTCTTACACAATGGACATCCTCTCTGTGGGCGAAATCTTGATGATTGACTTCATAGGACCAGGATTTCACCCTGGATATATTAGTTGGACTCATATACAATATACAGATTTTAGTTTTTACTGGTTTTTTAGTCCTGTAACCCTATAAAACCAACACAACCAGTACAGAGTGAGCTGGTTTCTATTCCTTTTCACATGATATCAATAGAATTGTTTACTAAGTTCTAGGAAGATATGCCTGTGCAAACCCACTGATGGTCAGAGATGAACATGTGTTACCAAAGACATAATTTGGCATGCAGAACCTTCATTATTAGTGATATGCTAAAAGGGAATACCCAGATTGACTATCAGGCCCCAAGTTGAGTTTGCAGGGTCATTACTTAGGGAAAAATATTTTATTTGTAAATTGAGTGCATATGGAAATCATTAAAAATGGACCCTGATAATGCCATTTGTACAGTCACTTGTCAAAACAGATTTCAGAGTAGCAGCCATGTTATTCTGTATCAGCAAAAAGAAAAGGAGTACTTGTGGCTTAGAGACTAACAAATTTATTTGAGCATAAGCTTTTGTGAGCTACAGCTCACTTCATCAGATACATACAGTGGAAAATACAGTGGGGAGATTTTATATATACAGAGAACATGAAACAATGGGTGTTACCATACACACTGTAACAAGAGCGATCAGGTGAGGTAAGCTATTACCAGCAGGAGAGCGGCGGGGGGAGGAGGTGGTGGTGGTAAAAACCCTTTTGTAGTGATAATCAAGGTGGGCCATTTCCAGCAGTTGACAAGAATATGTGAGGAACAGTTGGGGGGGAGAGGGGAGATAAACTTGGAGAAATTGTTTTACTTTGTGTAATGACCCATCCACTCCCAGTCTCTATGCAAGCCTAAATTAATTGTATCCAGTTTGCAAATTATTCCAATTCAGCAGTCTCTCGTTGGAGTCTGTTTTTGAAGTTTTTTTGTTGAAGAATTGCCACTTTTAAGTCTGTAATCGAGTGACCAAAGAGATTGAAGTGTTCTCCGACTGGTTTTTGAATGTTTTAATTCTTGACATCTGATTTGTGTCCATTTATTCTTTTACGTAGAGACTATCCAGTTTGGCCAATGTACATGGCAGGGGGGCATTGCTGGCACATGATGACATATATCACATTGGTAGATGTGCAGGTGAACGAGCCTCTGATAGCGTGGCTGATGTGATTAGGTCCTATGATAGTGTCCCCTCAGTAGATATGTGGACACAGCTGGCAATGGGCTTTGTTGCAAGGATAGGTTCCTGGGTTAGCGGTTCTGTTGTGTGGTGTGGTTGCTGGTGAGTATTTATTTGCTTCAGGTTGGGGGAGCTGTCTGTAAGCAAGGACTGGCCTGTCTCCCAAGATCTGTGAGAGTGATGAGTCGTCCTTCAGAATAGGTTGTATATCCTTGATGATGCGTTGGAGAGGTTTTAGTTGGGGGCTGAAGGTGACGGCTAGTGGCGTTCTGTTATTTTCTTTGTTGGGCCTGTCCTGTAGTAGGTAACTTCTGGGTACTCTTCTGGCTCTGTCAATCTGTTTCTTCACTTCAGTAGGTGGGTACTGTAGTTGTAAGAATACTAGATAGAGATCTTGTAGGTGTTTGTCTCTGTCTGAGGGGTTGGAGCAAATGCGGTTGTATCGTAGAGCTTGGCTGTAGAGCTATTAATGTAGATCAGTCTCCTATAGAGAAGTACCTTGATGTCACTGTACTTTCCTCATTTTAAAACACATAGTATAAGCAAGCACAGCAGTAAGGGTTATATTGTCGTCATTACCACTGTATTAAGAGAACGGGGGTTCCTATGGATTTGTGACACTGACAATGAAACTCTGAGAAACTAGGCAAGATTTCAAAATCTTGTTAGCAAGCTTCCACATCTAACTGCATATTGGTAATCTCAGTAGTGTGTAACAGTTCATATAGTGTTTTTGTCTTACAGAATTACAGAATGGAGATAGAAAACTATTTCAGTTGACCTGGCTCCATGCAGTTTGACATTTGTGGCAGTGTTTTGAATTTTCTTAACAGCGGCATCAGCTAGCCAGGGGAAAAGGGTAATAGATCTGCAGGAACATGTGTTGAAGACTCTATAAAGAGATGCAAGCATTTTTTCTTTAATTTTCTCATCTATTGAATCTGTTTCAGACATATATATATGCGTATGTGCTTAAGGTTCTCAATTTATATTACCCTTCCATTAACATTTACTATTGTTCAGTTTACAATGATACGTCATAACATTCTTTACAATTTTGTGAGGATCAGATTTCTCTTAAGGGGGAAGGTTTTTGTTTGTTTTTACAAGGGTTGTTTGTAAAGATGATTAAATCAACCCTATCTATCATTCATTCCTACAAATATCTGTTCTCAACCTTCTCACCATGTTTCAATCCTCTAGCATACCATACTTTGTACCCAGAGTAGAGCTGGGTGGATAATCCAACTTTTTAGACAAGAACTTCTAAAACCACCCTATTTTACGTTTCAGAGTAGCAGCTGTGTTAGTCTGTATTCACAAAAAGAAAAGGAGTACTTGTGGCACGTTAGAGACTAACAAATTTATTTGAGCATAAACTCACGAAAGCTTATGCTCAAATTTGTTAGTCTCAAAGGTGCCACAAGTACTCCTTTTCTTTTCACCCTATTTAGCCACTTTTAATTTCCCCTTCAAAACTTTATTTTTAAATCCTCAATTTTCTAATAGCTAGCTTTCTAGTAAAGACAGAATCTCTATACTTAAGAATTGTCTAATAGTTCATCATGATTCCCAGATCTTTGCATCTAACATTATTATATTCTTCTACCTGATTTGGTTGCTTTTATACTAGTTATTGTAGTGAGCACATTAAACAACAACAAAATACAAAATAGATGCATTTTAACATCCCAAAATCAAGACTGAAAGATTGTACGCTCTTTTCATGGTAGGGAAGGTATTTTTCCTCCCCTCAGGAACCCCTTCGACCTTTAATTGCTGGTGGGGTACATACACCCCTCCACAGTCTTCAATAAAGATTTTTGGTTTTGATTAAATTTTGTTGGCGAAAGCATACTGTGTAGTGCTTGCCTTTGACTTTTTCCCTTGAGAAGCAATTTAAGTGCACAAATCACTTAAGGAATATACAAATTAAAAGCAGACGCCATATCCACAATCATTAAGATAAAAGTGATAGTATAACCTACATACATGAGAGAACATTTTTTGTACTTATCAGTGCAAGCACCCAGCAAATCTTTTTGTGAAGTGAAATGAATACAAAGCAGTCTTCACAGTCCCAAAATAGCCAGTGCAAACAGTTAGGGTAGCAAGCAGGACACAGACAACAAATTGTATACAACTAAAAATAAACTCATTTAAAAACATTTTGAAATGCAAGGGTAGGGAGTGAGAAAAAATTAACAAGTGAACAAGGGTTTTTTGCACTGGTAAATTCTATTTTGCACCACAGACTTTAAAATTTAAACCACATACTACAGTAACAAATAGAAAATTGGCATTCAAAGTTTTGTCTGTGCACATGGTAAAATCCTGTGCCACTGAAGTAAATGACATTTTTTTCTGTCACTGACTTCAACCTAGCTATGATTTCACCCATGCTGTCATTTGTTTTTTACATTAAATTAATGGGAATACAAAGGGTTCTCACTCACCCTAAAACTAGTTACCATATATTAACTTAAATACATTAGCAGTTGCTTAGTTAAAATATCTAAACAAATCTCTTTTTCTTTGATGCAGATATATTTCATAAAGTTTGTAGGGAAAAGCACACATCTAGAATTAACATACAACTGAGCGGAAGCAGTCTGATTTCTATATCTTGAGTTTATTTCTCATGAAAGGATTTTACGTTGTGTTTCTGTTGAACAAAATGTAAATACTATGAATGATTTCCCAAACTGTTTTCCTTCGTACACTGTGACTAGAACAAAGAGCTAAAAAGTTGGTAATTTCTGCAGCCAATCAGACTGATTAATGGAAAAAACAGTTTATAAAAGTAACAAATTTGTGGACACTAAAGATCTGCATGGTTGTAACTGTGTTGCACATTATGGCTACTCAGAACTTCTCTCAGATAGCAAGAATAGAACTTAGATCTATCTAGATGAAGGGCAGGTCCTTATTAGAGTTAGAGGAGATTCTCCCTGAAGTATTAGCAGTATAGTTGCTATGACATCCAGTAGAGGGCAGTGGTACAACTACACAGCTTATCACAGAATTTGTAGCTAAATCTACAGAAGGAATGTACCTTATAAATTTTAGTAATTTTAGTGTCAGTGATACTAACTAATGTATATAAAAGAAAAATACTTAATTGCAGGCTAATTTAAATCACATCCATAAGATTAAAACCGGAGACTGCAGATATGACTTAATACAATTCACTACTGCTTTAAAACATTGTTTGAAATGTACTTCAACAGTAGCAAATGACAATGAGTTATATATTTTCATCTCATCTTTGTCCTACCAAAATTAAACATACAAACTATCTGATGTACCTGTTACATATGATGATTTATTATTTTATGATAAAGAACTGGTAAAAGTGATTTTAAATTCAAATTTTAAATTGTGGAATTAGAGCAACTAGCACAGTTTAGACAGACCACAGAAGCAAGTATGTCTCAGAAACTATTTTTAACAAACTTCAAAACCAGTCTTCCTTTAAATGATCATATGCATATTTGACAAAAACAACATTTTAGAGGGTTAAGATATCAAAATCCCAGACCAAAAAATTAATTGAAATAAATCTGTTATTTAGAAATTCATGTTTAGAAAATAATGCCATATGACTAGGCTTCAAAGGATTTTTTCCAGCAAATGCCAATTTCATGATACACACACAAATCAACAAAAATATTTCCAGTGATAATTGAAATTTACAGGTAGGCAAAGACAGACAAATGCTGCTTGAGAACTTTAAGGATATTTACTTTGTATATTTTGATGTGATGTTGACCGTTCATATTTTAATGGTTATAAAAATTTAACTTCTTGAATCTCAATGTCTATCATTAAATAATTATTGCCTGATCGCCCCCCATAATTTCCCACAACTGTGAACATTTAAATAGATAAAAATAAAAAAGTTCAAACCCCATAATTTTGCACAACTGTTATATTTTTAAATGCTTACAAATAAACATCAATATTATGTCTATTGGAAGGACATAACTAGTGGGGTCCTGCAGGGATCAGTTCTGCGTCTGGTTCTGTTCAATATCTTCATCAATGATTTAGATAACGGCATACAGAGTATACTTATAAAGTTTGCAGATGATACGACGAAGCTGAGAGGGGTTGCAAGTGCTTTGGAGGATAGGATTAAAATTTAAAATGATCTGGACAAACTGGAGAATGGCCTGAAGTAAACAGGATGAAATTCAAGAAGGACAAATGCAAAGTACTCCATTTAGGAAGGAACAATCAATTGCACACATACAAAATGGGAAATGATTGCCTAGAAAGGAGTATTGCGGAAAGGGATTTGGGGGGCATAGTGGACCAGAAGCTAAGTATGTTGCAAAAAAGGTGAACATCACTCTGGGATGTTTTAGCAGGAGTGTTGTAAGCAAGACATGAGAAAAAAGAAAAGGAGTACTTGTGGCACCTTAGAGACTAACCAATTTATTTGAGCATAAGCTTTCGTGAGCTACAGCTCACTTAGAATCACAGAATCATAGAATATCAGGGTTGGAAGGGACCTCAGGAGGTCATCTAGTCCAACCCCCTGCTCAAAACAGGACCAATCCCCAATTAAATCATCCCAGCCAGGGCTTTGTCGAGCCTGACCTTAAAAACTTCTAAGGAAGGAGATTCTACCACCTCCCTAGGTAACACATTCCAGTGTTTCACCACCCTCCTAGTGAAAAAGTTTTTCCTAATATCCAACCTAAACCTCCCCCACTGCAACTTGAGACCATTACTCCTTGTCCTGTCCTCTTCTGCCACTGAGAATAGTCTAGAACCATCCTCTCTGGAACCACCTCTCAGGTAGTTGAAAGCAGCTATCAAATCCCCCCTCATTCTTCTCTTCTGCAGACTAAACAATCCCAGTTCCCTCAGCCTCTCCTCGTAAGTCATGTGTTCCAGACCCCTAATCACTTTTGTTGCCCTTCGCTGGACTCTCTCCAATTTATCCACATCCTTCTTGTAGTGTGGGGCCCAAAACTGGACACAGTACTCCAGATGAGGCCTCACCAATGTCGAATAGAGGGGGACGATCACGTCCCTCGATCTGCTCGCTATGCCCCTACTTATACATCCCAAAATGCCATTGGCCTTCTTGGCAACAAGGGCACACTGCTGACTCATATCCAGCTTCTCGTCCACTGTAACCCCTAGGTCCTTTTCCGCAGAACTGCTGCCTAGCCATTCGGTCCCTAGTCTGTAGCTGTGCATTGGGTTCTTCCGTCCTAAGTGCAGGACCCTGCACTTATCCTTATTGAACCTCATCAGATTTCTTTTGGCCCAATCCTCCAATTTGTCTAGGTCCCGCTGTATCCTATCCCTGCCCTCCAGCGTATCTACCACTCCTCCCAGCTTAGTATCATCCGCAAATTTGCTGAGAGTGCAATCCACACCATCCTCCAGATCATTTATGAAGATATTGAACAAAACCGGCCCCAGGACCGACCCCTGGGGCACTCCACTTGACACCGGCTGCCAGCTAGACATGGAGCCATTCATCACTACCCGTTGAGCCCAACAATCTAGCCAACTTTCTACCCACCTTATAGTGCATTCATCTAGCCCATACTTCTTTAACTTGCTGACAAGAATACTGTGGGAGACAGTGTCAAAAGCTTTGCTAAAGTCAAGAAACAATACATCCGCTGCTTTCCCTTCATCCACAGAACCAGTAATCTCATCCAACTTCATCAGATACATACTGTGGAAACTGCAGAAGACATTATATACACAGAGACCATGAAACAATACCTCCTCCCACCCCACTCTCCTGCTGGTAATAGCTTATCTAAAGTGATCGCTCTCCTTACAATGTGTATGATAATCAAGTGCTACCAGCACTCCCAGCTACCTTCGAGACACCACTTACTTCCTGAGGAAACTACAATCCATCAGTGATCGTCCTGATAACACCATCCTGGCCACTATGGATGTAGAAGCCCACTACACCAACATTCCACACAAAGATGGACTACAAGCCATCAAGAACACTATCCCCAATAATGTCACGGCTAACCTGGTGGCTGAACTTTGTGACTTTGTCCTTACCCATAACTATTTTACATTTGGGGACAATGTATACCTTCAGATCAGCAGCACTGCTATGGGTACCCGCATGGCCCCACAGTATGCCAACATTTTTATGGCTGATTTAGAACAACGTTTCCTCAGCTCTCGTCCCCTAACGCCCCTACTCTACTTGCGCTATATCGATGACATCTTCATCACCTGGACCCATGGAAAAGAAGCTCTTGAGGAATTCCACCATGATTTCAACAATTTCCATCCCACCATCAACCTCAGCCTGGTCCAGTCCACACAAGAGATCCACTTCCTGGACACTACAGTGCTAATAAACAATGGTCACATAAACACCACCCTATACCGGAAACCTACTGACCGCTATTCCTACCTACATGCCTCCAGCTTTCACCCTGACCACACCACACGATCCATCGTCTACAGCCAAGCTCTGCGATACAACCGCATTTGCTCCAACCCCTCAGACAGAGACAAACGCCTACAAGATCTCTATCAAGCATTCTTACAACTACAATACCCACCCGTGGAAGTGAAGAAACAGATTGATAGAGCCAGAAGAGTTCCCAGAAGTCACCTACTACAGGACAGGCCTAACAAAGAAAATAACAGAATGCCACTAGCCGTCACCTTCAGCCCCCAACTAAAACCCCTCCAACACATTATTAAGGATCTACAACCTATCCTGAAGGATGACCCAACACTCTCACAAATCTTGGGAGACAGGCCAGTCCTTGCCTACAGACAGCCCCCCAACCTGAAGCAAATACTCACCAACAACCACATACCACACAACAGAACCACTAACCCAGGAACCTATCCTTGCAACAAAGCCCGTTGCCAACTGTGCCCACATATCTATTCAGGGGACACATCACAGGGCCTAATAACATCAGCCACACTATCAGAGGCTCGTTCACCTGCACATCCACCAATGTGATATATGCCATCATGTGCCAGCAATGCCCCTCTGCCATGTACATTGGTCAAACTGGACAGTCTCTACGTAAAAGAAGAAATGGACACAAATCAGATGTCAAGAATTAGAACATTCATAAACCAGTCGGAGAACACTTCAATCTCTCTGGTCACGCAATAACAGACATGAAGGTTGCTATCTTAAAACAAAAAAACTTCAAATCCAGACTCCAAGGAGAAACTGCTGAATTGGAATTCATTTGCAAATTGGATACTATTAATTTAGGCTTAAATAGAGACTGGGAGTGGCTAAGTCATTATGCAAGGTAGCCTATTTCCCCTTGTTTTTTCCTCCCCCGACGTTCTGGTTAAACTTGGATTTATGCTGGAAATGGCCCACTTTGATTATCATACACACTGTAAAGAGAGTGGTCACTTTGGATGGGCTATTACCAGCAGGAGAGTGAGTTTGTGTGTGTGTGGGGGGGGGGGAGGGTGAGAAAACCTGGATTTGTGCTGGAAATGGCCCACCTTGATTATCATACACATTGTAAGGAGAGTGATCACTTTAGATAAGCTATTACCAGCTGGAGAGGGGGGTGGGAGGAGGTATTGTTTCATCGTCTCTGTGTATATAATGTCTTCTGCAGTTTCCACAGTATGCATCCGATGAAGTGAGCTGTAGCTCACGAAAGCTTATGCTCAAATAAATTGGTTAGTCTCTAAGGTGCCACAAGTACTCCTTTTCTTTTTGCGAATACAGACTAACACGGCTGTTACTCTGAAGACATGAGAAGTAATTCTTCTGCTCTACTCTGTGCTGATTAAGCATCATTTGGAGTATTGTATCAAGTTCTGGGCACCACATTTCAAGAAGGATATGGACAAATTGGAGAGTGTCCAGAGAAGAAAAACAAAAATAATTAAAGGTCCAGAAAACCTTTAATATATGAGCAAAGATTGAAAAAATTGGGTTTGTTTCGTCTGGAGAAGAGAAGACTGAGAGGGGACATGATAACAGTTTTCAAGTAGGTAAAGGGTTGTTACAAGGAGGAGGGAGAAGAATTGTTGTTCTTAACCTCTGAGGATAGGACAAGAAGCAATGGGCTTAAATTGCAGCAAGGGATATTTAGGTTGGACATTAGGAAAAACTTCCTATCTGTCAGGGTGGTTAAGCACAGGAAAAAATTGCCTCAGGAGGTTGTGGAATTTCCATCATTGGAGATTTTTAAGAGCAGGTTAGATGAACACCTGTCAGGAACGGTCTAGATAATACTTAGTCCTGCCAGGAGTGCAGGGGACTAGACTAGATGATTTCTCAAGGTCCCTTCCAGTCCTATGATTCTATGATTATAGAATAATTATGATTATTGAATGTATTATTCAATGAATAATATATTATCAATGGATAATATGAATGTATGATTATTGAATATAGAATGATTATAGTCCTATGATTCTATGATTATTCATAGAAATTATAAAAAAATATAAATCTCATTCTATCAAACAGACATAGGATATGCTAATTAAGTTGTGGTTGTGAAAAATGCCAAAGGAATTCTGAACCACCGATGTTAAGTGCTGTTCAAAGGGTCGGCTTCATTAAATATTGATTTGATATTAGCATAGAATTTTAAGTAACAATTCATTTTGTGAATCCAGAATTGCTTTAACTTAGAAAGCAAGGAATCCTTGAATGCCTTCAAACAAAGCTGTGCTTTCCTACATAAGTTAACGATCTGGCCCCTTCTCTCTTTTTTGGTAAACTGACGGTATATCTACACTACGAAATTAGGTCGATTTTATAGAAGTTGATCATAAGATAGTCAATTTTGTATGTCCTCACTAAACGCAGTAGGTTGGTGGAGTGTGTTCTCAACACCGTGGCTAGCATCGACTCATGGAGTGGTGCAATGTGGGTAGCTATCCCATAGTCCCCGCTGCCCATTGGCATTCTGGGTTAAGCTCCGAATGCCTGATGGGGTGGTTTTGAGTATATGTCGTCAGTCTCCCCTCCCTTCCTCCCTCCTTGAAAGCAATGGCAAACAATCTTTTCGTGCCTTTTTTCCTGGATTACCCATGCAGATGCCATAGCACTGCAAGCATCGAGCCCACACAACTCACCGCGACTGTTGTGAGCATTGTAAACACCTCGCACATTATCCTGCAGTATGTGCAGAACCTGGCTAGGAGATGCCAGCACGAGGACGATTGTGAGAGAAGCTGGACACAGACATTCCTGAAAGCATGGACTGTGGCAATTGGGACATCATGGTGGCAGTGGGGCAGGTTGATACAGTGGAACACCGATTCTGGGCCTGGCAAACAAGCACAGACTGGTGGGACCGCATAGTGTTGCGGGTTTGGGATGATTCCCAGTGGCTGTGAAACTTTCGCATGCGTAAGGCCACTTTCCTTAAACTTTGTGAGTTGCTTTCCCCTGCCCTGAAGTGCAGGAATACCAAGATGAGACCTGCCCTGACAGTTGAGAAGCAAGTGGTGATAGCCCTGTGGAAGCTTGCAATGCCTGACTGCTAACGGTCAGTCGGGAATCAATTTGGAGTGGGCAAATCTACTGTGGGGGCTGCTGTGATCCAAGTAGCCAAGGCAATCAGTGACCTTCTGCTAGCAAGGGTAATGACTCGGGTAAATGTGCAGGTCATAGTGGATGGCTTTGCTGCAATGGGGTTCCCTAACTGTGGTGGGGCGACAGACAGAACGCATATCCCTATCTTGGCACCAGACCACCTTGCCAACCAGTACATAAACCACAAGGGGTACTCCTCAATGGTGCTGCAAGCACTGGTGGATCACAAGGGATGTTTCACCGACATCAACGTGGGATGGCCGGGAAAGGTGCATGATGCTCACCTCTTTAGGAACTCTGGGCCGTTTGAGCAGTTGCAAGAAGGGACTTACTTCCCAGACCAGAAAAGTACCACTGGGGATGCTGAAATGTCAATAGTTATCCTTGGGGACCCAGCCTACCCCTTGCTCATGAAGCCGTACACAAGCAGCCTGGACAGTAGTAAGGAGCAGTTCAACTATAGGCTGAGCAAGTGCAGAATGGTGGTAAAATGTGCCTTTGGACATTTAAAAGCTCGCTGGCACTGTTTGCTGACTAGGTTAGACCTCAGTGCAACCAATATTCCCATTGTTATTGCTGCTTGCTGTGTGGTCCATAATACCTGTGAGAGTAAGGGGGAGACATTTATGAAGGGGTGGGAGATGGAGGCAAATTGCCTGGTGGCCAGTTTTGAGCAGCCAGACACCAGGGCGATTAGAAGAGCACAGCTAGGCATGCTGTGCATCAGAGAGGCTTTGAAAACCAGTTTCATGACTGGCCAGGCTACGGTGTGACAGTTGTGTGTGTTTCTCCTTGCTGCAAACCCACCCCCTTTGTTGAATTTACTTCCCTGTAAGCCAATCCTCCTACCCTCTTTGACCACAGCTGGCAAAGAAAATAAAGTCCCTATTGTTTTGAATCCATGCATTCTTTATTTATTAAAAGAAAAAAAAAGGGAGATCACTGACAATGTAGTCCGGGTGGGGTGCAGGAGGAGGGAAGGACAAGGCCACATTGCTTATTGTAGCCACACTACAAATCAAAGCTGTTTGAATGACAGCCTTCTGTTGCTTGGACCATCCTCTGGAATGGAGTGGCTGGGTGCCCAGAGCCTCCCCACCGCGTTCTTGGGCGTCAGGGTGAGGAGGATATGGAACTTGGGGAGGAGAGCAGGCAGTTATACAATGGATGCAACGGCAGTCTGTGCTCTTGTTGCCTTTCCTGCAGCTCCACCAGATGCCTGATCATGTCTGTTTGCTCCCCCATTAGCCTGAGCAGCTCCTCCTGCATGTTCTGATCACACTCACTGAATGCTTTCCTGGCCTCTGCCACCGAATGCCTCCATGGAGGAGGCCTGCATGAGCTCGGAAAACATGTAATTGCGAGTGCATTTTTTTCGCCTTCTAATCTGCGATAACCTTAGGGACAGAGTTGATACAGGGAGCATAGAAACATTTGCACCTGCAGGAGGGATGAAAAGGGAGAGTAAAATTTAAGAAGATACAGTTCTGAGAACAAAAGGGAGACTTTCACACTGAATCAATCAATTCACAGCAGACAGCATATGTGCTTTAGGTACAAGGTCGCATTTTGCCTTTTATATTGAGCGCCCACCAGTATGGTGACACATCACACACAGCTGGGTAACAGAATTCGGTTTCCAGGCAGCCATGGTAAGCCAAAGGCTATGCGGGGTTGGCTTCTTCTGCCTTCATAACATGTGGGAATTGTTTCAAACTGCAGCACCCTCCTTTCCCACAGTAAGCAATGCTGGTTGGGTTTGCCATTTAAAAGGAGGGGCTGTGGTTTTGGGTTGGATGTGCAGCACACCCCTCCTCCCACTGCATGGCTATTCTCTGGGATCATAGAATATCAGATTGGAAGGGACCTCAGGAGGTCATCTAGTCCAACCCCCTGCTCAAAGCAGGACCAATCCCCCACTGAATCATCCCAGCCAGGGCTTTGTCAAGCCTGACATGAAAAACTTCTAAGGAAGGAGATTCCACCACCTCCCTAGGTAACGCATTCCAGTGCTTCACCACCCTCCTAGTGAAAACATTTTTCCTAATATCCAACCTAAACCTCCCCCACTGCAACTTGAGACCATTACTCCTCATTCTGTCATCTGCTACCACTGAGAACAGTCTAGATCCATCCTCTTAGGAACCCCCTTTCAGGTAGTTGAAAGCAGCTATCAAATCCCCCCTCATTCTTCTCTTCCGCAGACTAAACAATCCCAGTTCCCTCAGCCTCTCCTCATAAGTCATGTGTTGCAGTCCCCTAATAATTTGTTGCCCTCCGCTGGACGTTTTCCAATTTTTCCACATCCTTCTTGTAGTGTGGGGCCCAAAACTAGACACAGTACTCCAGATGAGGCCACACCAATGTCAAATAGAGGGGAACGATCACGTCCCTCGATCTGATGGCAATGCCTCTACTTATACATCCCAAAATGCCATTGGCCTTCTTGGCAACAAGGGCACACTGTTGACTCATATCCAGCTTCTCATCCACTGTAACCCCTCGGTCCTTTTCTGCAGAACTGCTGCCTAGCCATGTGGTCCCTAGTCTGTAGCGGTGCATGGGATTATTCCATCCTAAGTGCAGGACTCTGCACTTGTCCTTGTTGAACCTCATCAGATTTCTTTTGGCCCAATCCTCTAATTTATCTAGGGCCCTCTGTATCGTATCCCTACCCTCCAGTGTATCTACCTCTCCTCCCAGTTTAGTGTCATCTGCAAACTTCCTGAGGGTGCAATCCACGCCATCCTTCAGATCATTAATGAAGATATTGAACAAAACAGGCCCCAGGACCGACCCTTGGGGCACTCCACTTGATACCGACTGCCAGCTAGATGTGGAGCCATTGATCACTACCCGTTGAGCCCAACAATCTAGCTAGCTTTCTATCCACCTTATAGTCCATTCATCCAACCCATACTTCTTTAACTTGCTGGTAAGAATACTGTGGGAGACTGTGTGAAAAGCTTTGCTAAAGTCAAGGAATAACATGTCCACTGCTTTCCCCTCATCCAGAGAGCCAGTTATCTCGTCATAAAAGGCAATTAGATTAGTCAGGCACGACTTGCCCTTGGTGAATCCATGCTGACTGTTCCTGATCACTTTCCTCTTCTCTAAGTGCTTCAGAATTGATTCCTTGAGGACCTGCTCCATGATTTTTCCAGGGACTCAGGTGAGGCTGACTGACCTGTAGTTCCCTGGATCCTCCTCCTTCCCTTTTTTAAAGATGGGCACTACATTAGCCTTTTTCCAGTCATCCGGGACCTCCCCCAATAGCCATGAGTTTTCAAAGATAATGGCCAATGGCTCTGCAATCACATCCGCCAACTCCTTTAGCACTCTCATATGCAGCACATCCTGCCCCATGGACTTGTGCTCGTCCAGCTTTTCTAAACAGTCCCGAACCATTTCCTTCTCCACAGAGGGCTGGTCACCTCCTCGCCATGCTGTGCTGCCCAGTGCACTAGTCTGGGAGCTGACCTTGGTCGTGAAGACAGAGGCAAAAAAAGCATCAAGTACATTAGCTTTTTCCACATCCTCTATCACTAGGTTGCCTCCCTCATTCAATAAGGGGCCCACACTTTCCTTGACTTTCTTCTTGTTGCTAACATACCTGAAGAAACCCTTCTTGTTACTCTTAACATCTCTTGCTAGCTGCACCTCCAGGTGTGATTTGGCCTTCCTGATTTCACTCCTGCATGCCTGAGCAATATTTTTGTAATCTTCCCTGGTCATTTGTCCAATCTTCCACTTCTTGTAAGCTTCTTTTTTGTGTTTAAGATCAGCAAGGATTTCACTGTTACGCCAAGCTGGTCACCTGCCATATTTACTACTCTTTCTACACATTGGGATGGTTTGTCCCTGTAACCTCAATAAGGATTCTTTAAAATACAGCCAGCTCTCCTGGACTCCTTTCCCCCTCATGTTATTCTCCCAGGGGATCCTGCCCATCAGTTCCCTGAGGTTGTCAAAGTCTGCTTTTCTGAAGTCCAGGGTCCGTGATGATCTCTTTTAGCCAAGCGCAAACAGCCCATCATGAACGGGGTTCTTTTACTGTTCCCTTACAAAAATTCCCCTATTTCAACCAGGTGACCATGAATGATATCACTCTCCTGAGGCTGACACAGAAAGATAAAGACCAAATGTTGGATTAATGTGACCAAAATCCAGGACCATTCGCTGCCATGCTTTGTGCTGCAATTATTACAGACTACTTGCTACTGGCTTGGCGTGGTAAAGTGTCCTACTGTGGAGGATGAAATAAGGCAGCCCTCCCCAGAAACCTTCTGCAAAAGCCTTCAGAGTACCTCCAGGAGAGGTTCATGGAGATGTCCCTGGAGGATTCCTTCTCCATCCCAGACACGTTAACAGACTTTTCCAGTAGCTGTACTGGCCGTGAATGCATCCCAATTCTTCAGGGCAAATCAAACATTAAACACAATTGCTTTTAACCCGTCGTGTAGTTACAAATGTGCACTCAGCAGAGGTGCCTTCTCCGCCTTCAGGGTCCAGGAACCTGCCTTGGGAGCGTATTGGCTCCACGGTGATAAAAAGGTCCTGGCTGGCTGCCAGGGAGAATGGATTCTCCGCTTGCCTGCTGCGCATTCTCCTCCTCCTCTTTCTCATCCACAAAATCCTCCTCTGTGTTGCATGAGACTCCTCCCTTGCAGGTGTCCACGGACAGTGATGTTGTAGCGGTAGGTTCCCCCCCTAGAATGCCATGCAGCTGATCATAGAAGCAGCATGTATGGGGCTCTGATCCGGAGCGACTGTTTGCCTCTTTTGTCTTGTAGTAGGCTTACCTGAGCTCCTTAACTTTCACATGGTACTGCTGTGTGTCCCTGGTGTAGCCTCTCTCCACCGTGCCCTGTGCGATTTTGGGATATATATTAGCATTTCTTCTTTTTGTTTGGAGTTCTGCCTGCACAGATTCTTCTAGCCAAACAGAAATCAGATCCAATGTCTCCCATTTGCTCCATGCTGGAGCTCGTTTGCGATTCTGGGACTACATGGTCACCTGTGCTGCTGAGCTCGCCACGCTGACCAGACAGGATATGAAATTCAAAAGTTCCTTGGGCTTTTCCTGTGTACCTAGCTAGTGCATCGGAGTTGAAAGTGCTGTCCAGAGCGGTCACATTGGAGCACTCTGGGATAGCTCCCGGAGGCTAATACCGTCAAATTGCACAACACTGCACCTGCACTAACCCAAAAAGGTCAATTTTAGCGCTACTCCCCTCGTCAGGGAGGAGTACAGCAGTTGATTTTAAGAGCCCTTTAGGTCGACGGAATGGGGTTGGTTGTGTAGCCAAATTGCTTATAAAATCAACCTAACGTGGCTAAATTCGACCTAACTAGTAGTGTAGACCAGGGCTGAGACAAAGAATAGACTCTGCAATTAATTTCTTCCATTTTAACCCAAAATAGACAGGAGAGGGAAAGTAGGCTAACAAAGGTGAATGTTTGTGATCACTAAGATTAGAATTAGCAATACTTCTACATTTTTCTACCTCACAGGGATTTTGGTAAGAACTAGACTCACTGAGAAGCTTAAGTTACTTATATCTTTAGAATAATTTTCTTAGGAAGTAACAAACAAATCTCTGCTCTGGAAAAGCCTGTAACCTTGTGTGTGACTCAGTTGTGACTTATTTAAATAACAAATTTTGGATACTGCAATTAGTAAATTGATTTATCTATGATAAGCAAACAGGATTCCCTTTATGTTTACTACTTGGGCAAATAAAAATACATGCAATACAAATAAAAAATTAATAAGGTATATAACCATCATCACCCAGACCATTTTGCTTGCAGGTTATATCATTTCTCTGCCCCTCCCTTATTGGTATGACGACAATATAAATAATAATTGCAACCTTAACATTCTTAATATAGCTTTTTGTGTGTAAAGTCAAGCACTCAAAAGTTAAGAAATACCAGAAGCGGATCATGCCCAAGAAATTAATCAGATTTGTCTAGTGAATGTATTGTCTGTAAGACCTTTGCCCCATTTCTTGCAGAAGTTGGAAGAACTGATAATGGCCAATGCCACATGCTTCTGAGAGTTGGAAATATAGGGACACTGCGAACATAGGGTTGTACCCCTGACCATCTTGGCCATTAGCCATGCATGGACCTATGCTCCATGAATTTACCTAATTCTTTTTTGAACCCATTTATACACATCCTATGTGATCATGTAACTAAAGATAATCATAACGCACATGCACAGGGGTGTTGAATTAAAGTTGCACACACAACCTTATGGGGTCCAGCATAGTTTGAACATTTTGTCAATGGCTGTCACAGTATTTGCTGACCACAGAGTAATGAATGTTGATATTCAGAAATCTTGGATTCAGTTCCAGGTTCAGTAGGGGAGTAGGCTCTAGTGGTTATAATTCTTCTGTCACAGTCCCCCTGTGGTTTCTGTTCCGCCCCTCCAACCTAGGACTTCAGCCCCCAGCACTCACCTATAGCACCCCTCACTCCTGCCCCCATACTCTGGTTTGTGGCCCCCTCCCTACTCTTATCCACCACCACCCTCCTCCTCCCAAGCTATCTGTATCTGTTCCAGCTCAGCTTCAGTTCTTTCTCCTACACCTTTATCCCTTTTCTTCCCCTTCCCCCAGCTACTGTCTCCCTCCATTTGCCCCATCCCATAACTCCTGAAATCTCTTCCCCTGCTATTTCCTATCCCTCCCCTCTTTCACCTTCACCCCTCACATTCCAGTAAGATGGCTTCCTTCTTTTCCTCCACATTGCATTGGCACCAGAGCACATGAGAGACCATCTCCCCGCTCTCAGTTCTTGTGCCTAATGCCACAATGGCCTCAGGCAACCAGGAAAAGCAATTGTAGGAAAGGTCTGCTCAGACCCTGGAGCCTCAGGCTGACAGATGGTCCTTTTGGATAATATTGCTGCCAAACTCTAACAAGCCTCTATTGATCATGTGGCAACTGAGATTTTTTTCATAGGCCTATAACTTGGCTAAAATTGGGAAGATTTTCATAGGGACGATAAAAGGCCCATCTCTGAAACTAGGATGAGCTCCCTGCAAAATTTCAACTCCCAGCTGCAAAGGATGTATGTGCTTCAGCTTCTGAAATCATGATAAGAATTTTTTTTAAATGGACAAAATATAATATTTTCCTTAATTCTGTTATCAGAAACAGCTGAAGCATTTTATATGAAATTTTTAAAAAATTCAGTGTGAGCCAGACTGGCATGGGAAATTTGGGCCTGAATGGTTAAAGTTTGGAAAACTGAAAAGCTTTTACAATAGAAAGTGTTAGGCAACCTTAACTACCAACTCCACAAATAATAAATAAAATGAAATGAAATAAATTAAAATAATAGAGTTCCTGTTTTAGCACTTTCAAAGAACCAGGCCTGACATCTTAGTGGGCGAGGTGCTTTCACAGAGTAAAAGTTAGTTAGTTAGGATCCCCAATCAGGTGCAGCCAGAGAAATTGCCCTTGAAATTGTGAAAGTGATGAACGGAACAATATGTATTTATTGTTTCCTTCATAACTTTGTTTTTCCCCAACAGAACTGTTTTGTTGACCTTTTTTTTAGGTCTTCATTTTAAGTTTTGTGAAATAAAATTAATTAAAACATGTTTACTCCTCTGTTGCTTTAATTCTCAAAGTAGTATTTTTAAGTTAAATGTATATATTGCTAAAATTCTACTACTAATTAATTGTATCTACAATTATCTTAATTTCATTAAATTGTATTTTTATTTTACGTGGAATTGTCTGGTATCCAAAACACTAATTCAGATTTGTGACATGCCCTTTCCTACTTACAATACAGGAACTCCTCACTTAAAGTCAGGTTTCAGAATAGCAGCCGTGTTCGTCTGTATCCGCAAAAAAGAAAAGGAGTACTTGTGGCACCTTAGACTCTAACAAATTTATTTGAGCATAAACTTTCGTGAGCTACAGCTCACTTCATTGGATGCAACTTAAAAGTCTTAACTTAAAGTCATCTGGGTTAAGTTGCTGATCAATTAGGGAACAAGCTTGTTTAAGGTTGTACAATGCTCCCTTCTAACATCCTACCTGCTTTGTCCACTGCTTGCAAGAAGAGCAGCCCATTGCAGCTAGCTGGTGGGTGACTGGAACCAGGGTGGACCGGCAGCCCCCCTATAAGCTCCCCCAAGTTCCCTGTGCAGCAGCTGCCCAGCAGGCTATCAATTGCCGGCAGTTCAGCTGTCCCTCTCCCCACTGCCATGTGCTGCTCCTGCCCTCTCTGCCTTGGAGCTGCTCCCCAAGACTCTTGCTTGCTGTGGTGGGGGGAGGGGAAGAAGAGAGGGGCCTAATATCAGGGTGTCCCCCTGCTCCTGCACCCTGCTTACCCCATCTTCCATAGAGCAGGGGAAGGGAGGACAGGGACGGAGGGAGCTGCTGCCTTAGACAGCAGCTGCAGCCAGGTCTCAGCTTGCTGATCTAATTAACAAGGCAGTGTACTTCTGACCCACTCTTCACACTTAAAGGGGAAATGCGCATCTCTATCTCTCAAAAAACAGACTAACAGGGCTGCTACTCTGAAACCTGTCATTATACAGGGTGTGTCTCTGTCTGCCCTCCTTTCCTGCTGCCTTGTAGAGTGTGAGAGTTAACCCTTGATGGCTCAGCCAATTGCTAATTCATCGTTTAGCAGTAAGGCTTTCCCTGGGCAATATCCCACCCTCTGACTCCTCCACCTCAACCAAGCTTCATAATCATCATCACTGTGTACCAGTATTAAATTGTTTGTTTAAAATTTATACGGTGTGTGTATAAAATATAGACTTTTGTCTGGTGAAAAAAATTTTCCTGGAACTTAACCCCCTCATTTACATTAAGCCTTATGGGGAAGTCGGATTTGCTTAACATCGTTTTGCTTAAAGTCGCATTTTTCAGGAAAATAACTACAACGTTAAGTGAGGAGTTCCTGTACATGCAACAAATTACACAAGGAAGATTATTACTATCATCATATGAATTACAATGGCACTTAGAGACTACAACCAAGATTAGAGTCCCATTGCGCTGGGCACTGGACAAAGAGTGAGAAACAGTCCCTGCCCGAAGAGATCACAATTAGAGCTGGTCAGGAATTTTGTGACAACACAGTTTTTCTATCAGAAAATGATGAGCCACTGAAACCGAAACCTTTTCCAGGAACATACCAGTTGCAGTGAAACTTAAGTCGTGAAAAGTTTCACAGTTCCAGGATGGAATCTCTCACCAAAACCAGAGGGAGAGATAAAAAGAGGCCAACAGCCCCATGGTTAGGGCACTTGCCTAGAATGCGGGAGATCAAGGTTCAAGTCCCTGCTCTGCCCGAGTAAGACCAGGGAATTGAATATCTTGGTATCCCACATACTAGATGAGTGCCCTAATGAAACACTATTGGGTATACTGAGATGGGTCTTTTCCATTGGAGCTATTCCACTTTGTAATAATTAAATGCTCGTTGGCCGAGTGACAGAGAAATTAGCTTTGTTGCCCAGTGGTTATGCAACTCATTTGAGAGGTGGGAGACCAGTACTAGATTGCCAATGGTGCCATATCCACAAACAAAGGTGGCCCTGGTGCCCGGATCGTCACTCCGCCCCAAGCCCCCACCTTCACTTGGTCTCTCCACCGATCCCCCCATGCAAGCAGCAAGCGGGGCCGTGGGGGGAAAGGCTGAGTGGGGGCGGGGCCTCGGGGCAGAGAATGGGTACAGTGCAGGTGCCAGGGCCCACACAAGGTTAATCTGGCTCTGTGGAAGACCCAGAGTTTTTAGACAAATTGCAACACCACGTTCCAGTGAAGATATTGTGCTGGGGTGCATGGTAACTAGCAATATCGGTTTGTAAACTTGATGAAGAGTAGCTCTTTCTGAAAATAAAACTAATTTTTTATATCTTTGTCCTTTGGAGTTGTTTTCAGTGGCCCTTGCTCTCTGGATTATTCAGGTACAGCAGCTACTAACAAGATACTTGGACTGGATGTGTGTAGAAATGTTTGAAACCATTTAAGGTACTTGATAGCTCCTGGCTGTGTTCTTTGAAGTAAGAGCCACAGATGATGGGGTTTGCCAAAGAGATCTTGCTGGCTCTCAAACCCCTCGTTAATTGGCATGGACAATTTTCCAGGCATCGACATGCATAAGTAGTCAACCAGCTTGTGGGATTTTTTCTCTGCTACCTCCAAAGTACCTCAAGAGTGTCTGCCATTCAGCACAGAAGTTCTATAGAAGACATCACCAGGTGTCCTACTGTTGATACCAATGTACCACATGAAGTATGGAGCTCCATGTGGGACAGTGCTTTTGCTCGGTGACTAGGCTCTCTGAGGATGTCAAAAGGACCTGATTTGGGCTGTGAACTACCCTTTGGTTGAGTACCTTGAGGAAATCTATCCCTCTTTTTACTAGATCACAGAGAGCATGATCTACACCTGTGCACACTGTGGGAAAGGTGTTTCTCTCTATCCTTTCCAGATGACTAAGTAGAGGCAGAATTAGCCACTCTCTGTTGGTCTCAGGAAGTGATGTGTTCTTTGAAGACTGAGCTCAGAGTTGAGCCACTGCTCACAGGTGCATGTAGGGAAGAAGCCTGATAGGACCCTTTTCCTCTCCCGCTTTGAGGAAGCTTTCATTGAGCACTCCAGGAGAAATAGCCTAAGGTGAGACTTTTTCACTTTCTGCATCCTCTTAGCAAAGGTATGGCAGATGGAGCCAAATACTGAGTATGTGGCCCTCTCCAAGGCAAACAGGGCACTTCTGGATGCCTGTTGTTCAGAGGAATAGCTGCATCACAAGAGGAGCACGTTCAGCCATCTCAGCTAGCTTCAAGTACCAGGGAATTCCATAACACTAAAAGTTCTTTTTTTTTTTTTTTAAATAGAGCCAATGGACATGAAAAAAATATGAAAAACTACACTCAGCACTATACTAACTACATAGACAAAAAGGATTTAAGTTGCACAGTGTGAAAGAGAACTGGACACTGTCAAGGATTCTGTCTTGGAACCAGGGATGGTGAAAAGGAACTGAGGGAAGGTTGGGCCTA
Source organism: Lepidochelys kempii (assembly GCF_965140285.1). Taxonomy (NCBI): domain Eukaryota; kingdom Metazoa; phylum Chordata; order Testudines; family Cheloniidae; genus Lepidochelys; species Lepidochelys kempii. The sequence continues at coordinate 74,333,966 of NC_136388.1, forward strand.
CTCTACCATTTATACCCTTGGATAGGGGGTACAAAGGCACCGACTGCACAGGCATGACCACAGCAGACATTGCTAGCCAAATAAATAAATCTCATACACATGGGGCACATGGGTACCAAAAGCAGAAAATGTGTGGACAGTTACCTGAGGATGACTGTACTTTGCAATTTCTCTGAAGCCAAAGGTTTCTAATGGTAATGTACTGACAGAAGTGGGCATTTTGCTAGTTACCAGACCTGTTAGCACCTTTGCATAGGGTATGAGCTCTCTTCCACTATGCTCTTCACTGGCACTAATAGGGCACTGACATGTTACTATGGGATAATTCTAAGAGACAGATTTCAGCATAGAGACTCAGACTGAAATCCTGGCCCTATTGAAGTCAATGGAAAAATTCTCATCGACTTCACTGGAGCCACAAAGCAAGTACAGACGGGTAACAGCATACTAATCAGAGGATGCATTTTCGTACAGGCGTATCTCAAATGTAGTCTCCCTTTATACTCAGCTATGATTTTACAGTCCCCCAAATTATTTTATACAGTTAATGAAAATATAAAAATGAAATATCTTGACTTTCTATTATAAAAGAAATGGTATAAATAGTCAAAGTAGCCTCAGCCTGACCTCTTTCTGTATACACAATATTTTACACACTTAATTCTGCACATTCAATGCAAACCCAAGTGTTCTTGGATTTAAAAATAGTTCTTAGCAAAAAGCAGTTCAAAAGATCAATGATTGTTTTCACTCAGATCTCATGCAAAAGTGGGTTTAAAAAAAAATCAATGTGTAAGTCACTAATGCCCTGACTTGTGTTTTATTTCATTATGGTTCTTTGAAAAAAGACCTTTAAGTTTAGTTTGCATTTCAGCATGATGCAGTGCACACAAGTATGTTTTCCCTTCATCTTCTCCATATAAACATTCACCACCTTTGGACTTTTAATTGTTATGTACTGTAGATATCAGCTGGGTCAAGAGCTATAATTGCTCTTGAAAATGTACTCAAATTTTCAGAAATTAATATGTTAATATTCCTTTAAGTGAGCTCTCTTGTAATTTATGACAAACACAATGAACATTCAAGCTGATATAGAGGAAACATCAAAGGCTGATAGCATCACATTAGGTTAGCAATGAAAAGCAAACCTAAAAGTTGCTAATATTCACACACTATGCCCATTTCTATATTAACAGAGTAAGACTGTTTAGAGAAAGCCTTTTTGCATCTAGACTGAAGTAACTCTATGCATTTAGAAATTTTAGATGTTTAATTATGTTTCTTGGTGAATTTGTTTTAAACTTTAAACAAACTGTGGCTAGACTGCCAACCTTATCCTTTTTAATGAATTTGTTCTTCAGGTGGAGGTTTCCAAATTCTCACTGTTCTAGCTATGACCATGTAAAATTTGGCATTTTACATTGAAATAAAGAAAAAAAATCTGTAAAACCTTTAGGCTACTGTCTACACTACCAGCCTTACAGCGTCACAGTTGTGCCTCTGTAAGGTCTCCTGACCACTCTATGCCGGTGGGAGACAGCTCTCCCACCAGCATAATTAAACACTCCCAATGAGTGGCAGTAGCTATGTCAGCTGCAGATGCTCTCCCACCATCATAGCGCTGCCCACACCAGCACCTTTTGTTGGTGAAACTTGTGTCAGTCAGGGGTATTTTTTTTGGTGTAGACAAAGCCTCAGTTTATCAGAATAATTTCAGTTGCTCGTACACTGCAGTAACCTCATACTCACAGTCCATTGTAATTTTGACTTTGACTTCAACAGGAGTGGGAACAAATCCATTGTGGATCTCAAATGTATATAAATTAAAATGGAAAGGAGCTTGGCATACTCATGAAGTCAGTCTTCAACAGGCTGAGAGAAGCCAGTGTGAATACATTAGCAACTGACCATGTACAGGATCCATAAAAGCAAAGGGAATCAAAAACAAGGACCTTGAATGTTTTAAGTAGGATTTTATATGGTTGCCAACTCAAAGCTAAAATATACTGATTAGATTTTTACTGAATGTTTTTTCATTGACAAAACAAATATATAATTATACATTAAATATAATTTCATATCTACTTTTTATTTCATTGTAAAATTTCTCTGTGGTTATAGGTCAATTTTTATCAAACCATTTTAAAAAGGAAAAATGTAGCTAGATAAATATACTCTATTAAATAACTTAATTTTTATTTAATTTGTTGAAATACAAAATCAATTACAACTCATTTTAAAAAAGTGAAGGCCTTTATGGTTTTAAAATACACTTATATTTATAGATAATTAGCAAACTTGTCATATTTGCAGACCAGACATACAGCAATGGGATGTTAATTAAACTGGTAGCTCTGGCAGGGACATTTTGGTTAAACTACAATATGACTGATATACCTCCCTCTACATTCAGATGTTCTTATATGTATTAAAAATGAACAAACAAAAGGACTTTCTTTTCTACATACCTCTCCCTAATCCACAACAAAGGAAGGAGAAAATCTGTCTCACTTACCTGGAAATTTTCATTCTGGGTAGGTGGATGGGTCCATAAATTCAGTAGTGATAGGTTCTTCAGTTTCCATACAGACTGCTACAAGAGGCAGAATCAGATATTTTGATTGGCTTGGCTAACTTTCCAGATAGCTCCTCTCACTGAAGAGCCCCTCCAGAGAGTCACTTCCAAAGCTTCTGTTATATCTGAATGAAACACCCCTTCTCGTATTAACAATAGCAGAAAATCTGCCCAACAACTACGAAGCAGAATTGCCCAACCTGACAAACATATAAACTGGGATAACCTTTAAGGTAATTGATAAACGGTAAGAATATGGGTATCCATCAGTTCTTCCCTAAAAAAACCACAAACACAGTACTATTGAGCAATCACCCCAGAGAAGGAATAAAAAAAAAGTACACAGTGGGATGAATTTATGAACCTGTTCTTCTACCCATAACAAAAATTTGCTGGTAAGTGATACAAATTTTCTCATTCTCACTTCAGAGGATGGGTCCATAAATTTAGTAGTGATGGGATTTCTGTAGCAGTACCCCTGCCATCAAATAGTTGGGTGGGCTAAGGGTGAGCTACAGCTTGCAGAACTTGCCTGCTGAAGTCTGCTTCATCTGACTGAAGACTATCAGTCTTGTAAAATTCAGTGAACTTATGCACCCAGCAAAACTGTCCATATGGTGCACTGGACCCATTTGTCCACGAGACTGCTGTTGCCTTAGCGGAATGGGCTGTAAGCTTGAAGGGGCAGGGGAGAATTATTCCTTAGCTTTACATTCCTTGGAAATTCCCTCCTGCACGGCCAACCTTCCCCCACCCCCACAATATACCTTGATGTAGAGCACCTGGAAGTTTTCTGTCCCCTAACCCTGTCGTGGATTAGAACAAACAAAGCAGAAGTTTTACTGAAGGACTTTGTTCTCTAACGCAAATCTTAATTGCCCTCCACAAGCCTAAGGTGTGTCAAACCTTTTCTTTCGGATGGGCTGGATTTGGGCAAAAAGCCGGGAGCAAAATCTCCTGGGATTAGTGGTGGAAGAAAATTATTGCAGGGATGGATGAAGGGTATATCTGTAGTACCACCCTTTCACTATGGGGAAATACCTGCCCCCACACATGCACACAATTCTGAGGGAGGACGGAGAGGGGGTTCCTAACAATGATACCCCTCACACAGGAGTCATGACCACTAGAAACCTTAATTATTAGGAAATATAGTGACATTTTGGAAAGAGCTTAGAAAACAGGACGTGAATACACATATAATGTTAGAAAAGATCCCATGGAGCTATGTTGTGAATGGAAGGAGGTCTGATTAAGGCAGGAGGTTTGAGGATTGTTCTTAAGTGACCTCTCAAAAACCAGGGAGCGAGGTTGAGAGATGCCAGGTTGCGATGGAACAGGTGGCCCTGTAATAGTAGATCCAGAGTGGTTCGTACTGTTGGTGGAGGGGACACAGATACCCGAGGTCTGAAAACCAGGGATGTCTGCACCAATGCAGAGCGATCAGAATCTCTTTAGTCTGTTGCCCTCATATCTATTAGATGGTGTGTGTTATCTTGGGGAAAAGAGGAAATGCATATAGCAGAGCTCTTGGCCATACCTGGCAAAAGCGTCAATTCCCTTAGCCGGACAATCTCTCCTCCTGGCATAGGAGCTGCTTGTCTTGGCATTGGAGCTGGATGCACAGAGATCCCAAGCTGGTTTCCCAGAGGTCTGGGATACACAGTTGAATACCTCTGGTGGAGGCACCATACCCCCTCGCCTCTGTTTTTGCAGCTGAGCTAATCCACTGTGGCATTCAGTTTCATTTTGATACACATGGTTTTAATTGACAAAATGTTTTTCTTTGCCTAACTGAAGAAGTTTATAGCTTCCACTTGGAACAAGCTCAACTGTGTGTCCCGCCCCCATCCATTTACATATGCCATGGCAGTCATGCTGACTGTGAATAAAGTATGTGTCTGGAGTTTAAGGTGTGTGCCTGCAGGTCTAGCCAAATTGCCCACAGTTCCAAAAAAGTTTATGGTGCAGTGAGATTCTGTTTGTAACCATTGATCTTTTACCATGTGTGATCTCTCCAGCCTGTAAGCTGGTGTCTCTCGATAGTTCTGCCAGGTAGATACCGTCCATGAATCATCCAGGATGTAACAATCACCTGACGGACCTGTTATTGTGGAGGGAAGACTTACAGTGTAAGAGTTGGAATTGCAAATGTGAAGAGGGAAGGTAAGTAGGTAGTACTGCAGACAACTGAGATGAAATTTTGCACATAAGAATAGGTATATGCATGAAATGAACCTGCCTAGAAGTCACAGTAAAACCTTCATGCAGGAGTGTGGACTATGAAGGATCTTGTATGTTTGCCTGTTTCTGGAGAGAAAGGCCCTGCAGAGCACGGTGTCCAGCCAAACTCCCAGGTGTGCTATTGTCTGTGCAGGGACGAGCTGGCTTTCCTCCAGATTGATTATAAGAACGCTTTGTTGAAGGATGTGTACTATCACTTGGGTATTCCCAACTGACTTCTGTAGGAAGGGGGCTATCAAAATGTCATTGAGGAAAATGGTATTAATGTACCCCTTTAACACAGGCTATTACACCCAAGATGTGTGACTACGTGGGGTCAGTGGCCATGCCAAAATGAAGGACTTCATACTGCATGTGCAGACTGCTGTAAGCAAACTTCAGAGGCAGTCTGTGGCCAAAGGATGAGAATGTGGAGACACGCCTCCTTCAGGTCCACAGAGATGAGGATATCCCCTGGGTGATAGCCTCCATGGTGAGCATGAGCAGTGTCCATATGGAACTTGTGGAAAGAGGGAGGAGTTATCTAGAGATTTAGCCCTGCAAATCAAAAACATCCAACTCTGCTTGCTATAAGATGGAGACTGAAGAATCCATCACTACTGAATTTATGGATCCATCCCACAAAGTGAGAACAATCCATGGCTACAATTGCAGGCAGCAGCATTTCTTCATTAAAAGAGAGTTTAGTGTACAAATTAAATTTGGGAGTGGAGTGGGGAGGGAGAATGCTGTCTGGCCTTATTAAAAATACATAACTTCACATTCCATTCAAAGTTTGTAGCATTTAATTTCTTTTGCTTTGGTTCTCAACTGAAGAAAAACATTATTGCAAGTATGTATGAGAAACTGCCATTTAAACTATTACAGTCCTTTCATATCACTGACATGACAGACCGGTAAAGACTACTGTCAGTACAATTTATTAGAGATTATAAATCTACCCATTAATTTTTGATACAGGAGAACATAATGATCCCCAAGGGAATTTTCAATCTGAAAAGCATCAAAGTGATGTGTTTTTGGAAACTCCTAATCCATAGATTGACAAAATCCACAACTTCTCTGGAGCTACAGTCTATATTAAGTCATTACCTACTTTGGGAGTTTTAACCTGTGGATTACTGATATGTTACAAAGTTAAATAGCCTCTAAAGTAAATTGTGACAATGACAGTTCATACAGTATACTTTAAAAATGTTTGATAATCCACTTAATTACAACACAAAAGAAAATATTTAAACCTAGTAAGCAATAATATGAAGATAGTTAATGAGCATTTACAATAGCCACTTTTAAACCTGAATTTCTCAGCAGTTTTGCTTTTTTCTAATACTCTGAACTCAAAAGACACTAGGCCACATGATGGAATAGAATCTTGTATATTTTCATGTTTTAGATCAAAGCTGTCTGTGTGTGATACTGGTTCAGCACACATCCAAGACCATTATTTTAGATTATGGTCCTTTAAGGATGACTTTTTAAAAAAAACAGTATTGGAAAGTTAAAATGTAATGTTTTGGATTAATATTCTTTAATGATTCTATTTCTATTTCAGTAGCTCCCTCTTATGCTAGGCACTGTACAGAACAGAATGAGACAGTTCCTGCCACAAAAGGGTGCAGTCTAAAGCCCTGATTCCTGCAAGTGCACTTCACAGAATCAGGGCCAAAGAGGGAAAGTGGCATAATAAAGGTGGAGACAGAGAATCAAATATCAGTTAAATAAAAAAAAAAAATCAGTTCTCCTATGCATATAAACATTGTTTTCCCCCTTGTTGGAGTATTTCGTAATGGTTACTACCTCAATTCTCGGTCCTCAGAATAGGATTCCATCCTTCACACTCAGCTCATCTTTGATTTGAAAAAATGGTTCTGCTCCTACTGGTACTTGGCTTTTGTCTTTTAGCCACCCTCCTAATATCCCTCTCTTAACTGCCTGTCCTTTGATGTTCTTTTCCATTGCCTCTTTGATTCCCAGCAGCTTTGCTGTTGAAACTAGGGGATTAAATCGATTAACATGCTGCACTATGTCCTGATCCCCTTCTCCCAACTCGCTGATGCTAGGTATATACGCCCTGCTCAGGCTGTCAGCTAACACCAATGATCATCCTGGACAATATCTTATCTCTACCTGATAGCGCTTCAGGTTCATCAACATGTGCTGCAATCTCTTTGGAGCACAAAGAAGGGGCTTTGCCTTGATTGTCTCTAGAGGTTTGTGGTCTGATGTCACTATTACTAGCTGATCATGGGTGAACTGATGGAACAATTCCACTCCAAATACCACAGCCAGAAGCTCTTATTCTATTTGGGCATACCTCTGTTCAGTCTCTGACAGGGCTCTGACTGCTGGCATAAGCTACCCACTGCTCCTGCAAAAGAGCTACACCAAATACTTTCTCTGATGCATCACACTGGAGTGTCAGCGGCTCTTCTGACTGGTAATACTTCAGAACAGGGGCATTTGTTAGCATCTGTTTCAGCATGTCAAATGCTTGTGGTTGGGAACCTGACTAGTCCCACTCAAAATCCTGCCTTGTGAGTGGACAAATGGATTCCACTTCTGCAGCCAGGTGTGACAGAACTTGGACAGAAAATGTATCACTCCTACGAAGGGCTATATTGCTTTCGCATCCACTGCAGTTAGCATGCCTCTGGCTGCCTTTGTCTTGCTGGGATCTCCTTGCAGTTCTGCTGCTGAGAATTCAATGTATGGTCACCTCATGCTGACTGAGCTACATTTTTTCTGGGTTGAGTTTTACATTCTTGCCCTGCAACACTGTAGAAAACCTTGTAGTTTTCAGCTATATTTTCACTTGGCTTCTGTATCACTGCTACCTTCAACTACCAATGACGATATCATCTGCAATTATTTTCATCCCATACAGCCCTTGGGTGAGTCTTCTTTAGAACAGCTTCTGTGCTCGGTTTCTGCATGTGCAGCCACCTGTAGCAACCAAATGGGTGTTGCAAAGGCTGTCAAGCATGCTGGATTCTTTATCCAGGGTTATGTGCCAAAAACCATTTTTCATATCACGGACAGCAAAGATTCTGCTTTCGAAAGTTCTTTCAAGATATCTTCAATGGTGCGCAGTGAACAGTAGCATCTTGTCAATGCCTCGTTCAGTGGCTTTGGAGCTATGCAGATGTGTAATTTCCCTGATGGCTTCTTTATCATCATTATGCTGCTTTCCAAGGCTGTACTGATCTCTACAAGTACTATACCACCTCTGCTCTGCAGAGTTTTGAGCTTCCTGAGTGCTGGATTACATAGTGGCACTGGAATTTTCCTTTACAGCAAGCACACAGATTGCACTGTGAAGTGTACTTCCAGTTGCAGTTTTCCTTCGAGGCACTGGCCACCTTTGAAAACATCCCTGTGTGCTTTTAAAATTATCTCCATTGTCTATGGGAACTTCCTCTTTTGCTTCTTACACTGCAACTATAACATTCTGATGCCCCATCCTGATCAGATCCCTGGCTTGTATGGCCATATCCCCCAAGAGAGCTGTGTAATGCTCACCATCCACCACCACAAAGTTCAATTGGTACGGTCATTTATTTAAACCCTGTGCACTGCTCTATGTGGTTGAGTTGCTTCCAGACTAACTTCACCTATTCCCTGTTCCCCTGGTGTCCCCTCAATAATAGCCCATCCAGGGAACATGACCCAAGTTTCGCTGATCATGATACACCATCCTCCACACAGTTTTATTTTCAACAAATACAGCTACACGCAGACTACTGAACATGTGCCATAGCCATGGCACTCGCCTGTACCTCCATGATTCATTCACCAAACTGCATGAGACTCATGGGAACCTCTGCATGCTGCAATGCCCTATGGTCATGACACTTCACACTAATTCCACTATGTAACCCACATGCACCCCACATTCCTGATTTGCTGACCCTTGATTGCATCAAGAGACTCACACACCATGTCACCTGACCTCAATACCATGATGCTCTCCCATATACTCTTCACCAAAACTACTCAGGTGCATTTTACCACACAGTTATGACACATGGCCCAAGCCAGTTATCCCCACACAATTCAGGTGCATAATACCTTCTTCAATGATGCACTCCGTGAACCCCCTCTGCTCCCTTTGCCCCATGGCTTGATGTACCCCCATGCCGTCAGCCCCCTTTACACTATGATGCACCGCCATCCCCATTATATGCCCTCAGTGCCCTCTGGTATACCCACAGTCCCTATGGTGCACCCCCATGGCTGCTTGCCCTATTTATTACATGACGCACTTCCCTTCTGTTCCCTGTAATGCAACACATACCTAACAATTGTCCACCAATCCCATACAATCCATAATCCCATGATACTCCCCTATATTGCCTTGCACAGGCTACAGCATAGTCCTTGTCAATTATCATGTGAGTTAGGGTGCCCTGCCCAGGGGGTGGCAGAGGAGTCAGAGCACCCTTCTTTGGAGATGGAAGGTTGAGCTCCCTGTGAGAGATTCCTTCCCATCCCAGTGCACTACTCAGTACAATCTCCTCTTTAGAAAAAATCAGTCACACGTCTGCTTTTGAATTATCACATTCCATCTCAATTTCCAGGTGGAGTGGTCTAGTTCTGGTCATGTTAATATGGAGTTATGTGGCTAACAAAGAAAAGCTAGCTTCAAATGTATCTGTTGTAAGACTAGTGTCTTTCCTCTGGTACAATATCATTCATACTAAGATTTAGGTCAGGCATATGCAGAGTACCAAAACACTTTACTAAGACAGGGAATAAAGAGAGAATGATCTAGCACAGCTTTCATTAAGAACAGGGCAAATTTGAGCATTATCATTTAAAAGGCATATAAAAATGTAGGTACTGGTTTTTGCATTTAACAATTTGCTGACTCCCCAGAGTCAGGGCACACTGAAATTAACATTTACACTTCAGCTCCACCTTTATGTATAACTATTCACCTGGAACGGAAGATCAGAATTATGTATCATTTCATGTTCCTGTCCTATTCCTCAACAAAGTAATAAGCATGAAGATTGTAATCGGATTACATTTCATGGCTCATTCTTGCCATACTGCTTGACTTATTCTATCTACATATGCCTTTGCTTTTTTTTTTTCCTATGAAAGTCAGTTTAAAGAAAAATATCTTAATTAAAAACGCCTTCACACACCTTATGGAAGAGTCCTGTAGAATTTCACTGAGATCAGAACAATAGGGTCCACAGAAATTTAATATTACTTTAAAAAAACCTATTGAATTTAACAAGAGAATACATTTTTTTCTGTAGAAGATTTTAAACCATCCCATAGAATTTAAATGATAATTATCTCTCTGCTATAGAGAATTCTACAAGTTATTTTTTTTAATTAGGAAAAAATTATCACATGCTATTAAATCTTATAGGACTTTTCCATACTGCATATCTGGCTATCTATACACTACATATTTTTGCAAGGAGCTACATACAGCAAGGGATGGACATCTGCAGGCTAATAATTTACTGACATGTGCCCAGATGAAAAATCCAAAATTACTATATCCCTACAATGCATGGGCAAAAGCCAGTGTATACAGAAAATGAATTCAATTGGCTGCTTAAAGAACAAAACTATATATTCAAATTTATTATAATTTTCATTAGAAAGGTATTGTCATTTTGTGGAAGTTATTCTGGTGAAGCCATAAGGAAAAAAGAGGGGGCCTGCCATTATCAAATCAGGATATTATCCCTTAATGCATCCTCCTCAAAGGCCAAAGTCATAATAACTGAATACTAAAGAGATTACAATTCAAGAAACAAACAAATATCTAATACTGTAGTTCATAAGACATGTTCACATTTTCTTTGATATCATAAAAGTATGTACCTAATGATAGGATAGTAATGTATTTGACTTTTATTATCTGCAATGAATTATTTTAATCCCTTGCTTCCAGGGACACATCTCTCTTTCTTGCCTAGCTGTCTCTCAATTTACAATATTTCCAGAGTATTTTTTCTCCTCCGCACACTAAAAAAGAACATGTGATGCTTCCTAAGGGTCAGGGAGATGGCATTTTAGAAGCAGAGAAACAAATGAGCGCTTAAGTGTTTTGGGGGTGAGGGGACCCCTGTAATGGTCTACTTTCCTAAGCTAAACCATGCTAAATTTTAGCATCTGTCAACATCTGCAAAACACCACCACATCATCTAAACTCTCCTCTTTGTTTTTTTCAACTATAGCTGAAGGACAACAAAAATACTTAAGATGTGGCAGGATTTATGGATGATGCGAGACTGCAAAAACTAAGATAATTTAGCCTAGAAAGGAGAAGTGTTAGAGGGGATTTACTTCAGATATTGAAAGCTATGGTGACTACTCTTCAGTCCCTCATTTTCATGTTGCCTATAATGCACAAAAAGTATCAGTTGAGGAAATGAATGGTTGGGAAATGTAGAACAAATGAAAGTGATATAGGACATCACCCCATGGAATTCATTGCTGCACAAGGTCACTAAGTCAGATAACGTGATTGCATTTTTTAAAAGGCTACTGTAGAACCTCAGAGTTATGAGCACCTCAGGAATGGAGGTTGTTCGTAACTATGAAATGTTCGTAACTCTGAACAAAATGTTATGGTTGTTCTTTTAAAAGTTTACAGCTGAATATTAACTAAATGTAGCATTTTTCTTCTGCATAATAATAAAGCGGTTTTCCTTTTTTTTTCAGTTGTTTATATTTAGACACATTACTGAACTGTATTTGCCTTTTGGGGGGGGGGGCAGGCGTTCCTGCTGCTGCCTGATTGTGTACTGCTGGTTCCAAATGTGGTGTGTGGTTGACTGGTCAGTTCGCAACTCTGATGTTCGTAACTCTGAGGTTCTATTGTACATCGTTTTATAACCTGTAATCTATAATAATTAGCACTGTCGAACAATTACAAAAATTTAACTGTGATTAATTGCACAATTAATTGCACTGTTAAACAACAGAGTACCATTTATTTAAATATTTTTGGATGTTTTCTACGTTTTCAAATATATTGATTTCAATTACAACACAGAATACAAAGTGTACAGTGCTCACTTCATATTTATTTTTGAACACAAGTATTTGCACAATGTAAAAAAAACAAAAGGAATAGTATTTTGCAATTCACCTAAGTAGTGCAATTTCTTTATCATGAAAGTTGCACTTACAAATGGAGAACTATGTACAAAAAAACTTGCATTCAAAAATACAACTATGTAAAATTTTAAACCCTGTAAGTCCACTCAGTCCTACTTCTTGTTCAGCCAATCACTTAGACAAACAAGTTTGTTTACATTTGCAGGAGATAATACTGCCAGCTTCTTGTTTATAATGTCACCTGAAAGTGGGAAGAGAGGTTCTCCTGGCACTATTGTAGACGGTGTTGCAAGATATTTGTGTGCGCGAAGCACTAAAGATTCACATGTCCCTTCATGCTTCAACCACCATTCCAGAAGACATGAGTCCATGCTGATGACGGGTTCTGCTTGATAACAATCCAAAGCAGTGCGGACTGACACATGTTCGTTTTCATTATCCGAGTCAGATGCCACCAGCAGAAAGTTGATTTTCTTTTTTGGTGGTTCAGGTTCTGTAGTTTCTGCATTGGAGTGTTGCTCTTTTAAGACTTCTGAAAGCATGCTCCTCATCCCTCTCAGATTTTGGAAGGCGCTTCAGATTCTTAAACCTTGGGTCAAGTGCTGTAGCTATCTTTAGAAATCTCACATTGGTACCTTCTTTGCGTTGTGTCAAATCTGCCGTGAAAGTGTTCTTAAAATGAACAACATGTGCCAGGTCATCATCTGAGACTGCTATAACATGAAATATGTGGCAGAATGCGAGTAAAACAGAGCAGGGGACATATAGTTCTGCCCCAAGGAGTTCAGTCCAAAATTTAATTAACACTTATTTTTTTTAAATGAGCATCATCAGCATGGAAGCATGTCCTCTGAAATGGTGGCCAAAGGATGAAGGGACATACGAATGTTTAGCATATCTGGCACATAAATACCTTGCAATGCCAGCTACAAAAGTGTGTGCAAATGCCTATTCTCACTTTCTGGTGATATTGTAAATAAAAAGAGGGCGGCATTATCTCACTTAAATATAAACAAACTTGTTTGTCTTAGCAATTGGCTGAACAAGAATTAGGACTGAGTGGACTTGTAGGCTCTGAAGTTTTACATTGTTTTGCTTTTGAGTGCAGTCATGTAACAAAAAAAAAATCTACATTTGTAAGTTGCACTTTCATGACAAAGATTGCACTACAGTACTTGTATGAGATGAATTGAAAAATACTATTTCTTTTGTTTATCATTTTTACAGTGCAAATATTTGTAAGCAAAAATAACATACACTTTGATTTCAGTTATAACACAGAATACAATATATATGAAAATGTAGAAAAAATATCCAAAACATTTAATAAATTTCAATTGGTATGCTATTTAACAGTGCAATTAAAACTGTGATTACTCGTGATTAATATTTTTTATTGTGACTAATTTTTTTGAGTTAATCGTGTGAGTTAACTGCAATTAATCAACAGCCCTAATAATAATTAGTTGCCCAAAAGATTTATCAGAGTTAAGGTTGCCCAGTGCTGCCTTGTGCCATTCCAGAATGTCAAGTGAACCTATACTTAAACCTCTTAAAGCAGGAAATGTATGGTTAACATAGCACAAATGTAAACCTCTGAAAACCAGAAGGTACAAAGTTAAGGTACACATCAGCCCCACAAAATAAACCTAACTCTGCCCTCTGGAGCTGGAAATAACCACTGAGAATGGTTCAGTAAGGGTGGTGCCATATTAAGACGACATGAGGAACAACAAAGGGTATGTCTACACTGCCTGTCGGATCAGCAGGCAGCGATCGCTCCAGAGGGATTGATTTATTGCATCTAGTCTAGACATGATAAATCAACCCCCGAGCACTCTCCTGTCGACTCCTGGACTCCACTGCCATGAGAGGTGCAGGCGGAGTCGACAGGGGAGCGGAAGCAGTCGACTCACCGCGGTGAAGACACCATGGTAAGTCAATCTAAGTACGTCGACTTCAGCTACATTATTCACGTAGCTGAAGTTCCATAACTTAGATATATCCATCCCTCCAGTGTAGACCAGGACTAAGAGAATGTGCCATTATTTGTACTGTGTTGTATTCCACAGATTGGAATTCCAGCATGTATCTGCATGCACTCCAAGTGCCATTCATGGTGTTAGGTGCGGCTATACCGAATAATTGAGTTACTAGTTGGAGCAGGTTAGCAGAGTTGTCACTGTGATAATGAAGAGAGATGTTTGTATACCTTGAAGGATCAAGTATGCCTCATTTCTGCACTGAGTTCTGTACATTGTTAAAGCAGAAGACCACAGGGATGTTTTCTTGCCAATGGAGATTATCAGCTGTTAATTGTGGATATGACAGTGGTCTCCAGGATGCAGTGAGGTGTAAGTAAAGGCAAAATACCAAAAGGAACCCTTCCTCAAGGCCTAAGTGAAGGAGTGTTAACATTTAACAAGTCTGGGGTGGTTTGTTTGGAGCAGGCTCAGTGTTTGAGTGTAGGCCAGGCGTAGGTAGTTCCCGTTCTTACGGCAATATTCTGCCATAGCAAAGAGAAGGCGTTAGACTTTATCCTACATTCTTCATATGCTCTGTTCCTGAAGTGTCTTGTGGCATCAGAAAGGGTAGAGTGCTAGTACGTGTATTATAGGTGTGTTGGGGTGTCACTTAACGAAGTCATAAGGCAGTGCTGGGTAACCTTAACTTTGCATTAATAATGATTTTTGGCATGTTTTAGTGGGGGTTGAAGTGGGTGCACAAAGGCACAACAGGTTGTGTGTGTGCTGGCAGTAAAGGGAACGTGAAGGACTGATTTCGGTATGTGTTTTTGTGGAGTAGGTTGTCCCTGTATGGCATCTTTTGGTTCTACTCAGTGTTTATGTGAGGGTACATTTACCCCTCAAATTAAGGTGCAATTGCAGCATGGGCAGGTATACACTAACTTTAATCTAACTAGCATGGATAACAATAGCAGTGAAGATGCGGCAGCAAGGACCCCAGCAGAGGCTAGCAATTGCAATATGTACACCAGAGCTCCCAGCTGACTTGTACCAGGTGGCCAGCCCATGCTGAAACCTATGTTGCCACGTCTTCACTCCTTTTGTTACCCATGCCAGCTAGATTAAAGCTCGCATGTGTATGCCTATCCATGCTACAATTACATTTTAATTTGGGTGTAGATGTATCCTGTGTGTTGTAGACATAGTTCAGCCCAGCGTGTTGTGTGGCACCTGTATGAGAGGTAGTTAAAGGTTGGGTATAACCACTAGGTCCTTGGGAATTGCTGAAACAGACTTAGTGGGTGTGACTGGTGTTTTTACTGACTGTATAGTGTACTTGCCACTGAGTGGTTTGTTTGGCTTCCTAGGTCCATTTCAAGAGAACGTTGTATTCACCAGTGGCATTCTTTGCCTAAGCATACCTGTAGTTGTAGTATGTTGCCTGGAAGCATTTGAATTTTCCCTGTAAGGACAGGGTCCTCCTACTCACCCTTAGATCTGAGTCCTCCAAATTCCTCCCGTCTGCACAGTAAGCTCAGTTTCTACACACTCCCTCTACAAGACATCCCACTATCAAGCAAACTTGCTTAGGAACACTTCCTATAACTGATGACACATGGGGCGTCACCAGTCATCCAAGGTAATCCTGGATGAGTGGAAGGGGGCTCACGATCTCTATTGGGGAATGGAGGAAGTGGTTCTAGCTATCAGACTGCTCCCCATCCCCACAGTCAGCTCCTGAAGCTTCTGCAACCTCCTCCCCAAGTTCCTTATTACTAGGATGACCATATTTTTTCCTATGCTGAATACGGGATACCTGCTAAAATTACTCATATTCAAGCGAGTTGAACGGCAATCAGTCAGAACTATGCAGTACAAACGTTTAAATTAACATCAAGTTGATTGAGCCCCTGTTAAAAAGAAACACTGTGTAGTTTGATTCTTTTTATTTACCTTCTAATCTTTAAGGCTTTAGGGTTCACAGAGGGAGAGTTCACACACACACTTACTTCTGTACACCTCTCACACTCCTTGTTCCTGGAACTGTGGTCTTCCCGATGCAACAGGTAGTGGCGGAGGGCACATGTGGTCACATTCCATTTTCTGCTAGGGTTCACACCAGAATGTGGCCAGTAACAGCCTTTCGGCACTGTGCAGGAGGGAAGGAATGGGAGCTGCAGGAGCGGAGGGGAAGGGGAAGGGCTGACCTGGCCCATATCTTTGCAGAGCTCATCTCTTTCCCCCGCCCCTTCCCTGTGGCTGGAAGCAGCTTGTCCCTTCCTGCCCACACAGTATCGAAAACCAGCTGACACCTTCAGGCTGCTGCTGGCCACCAACTTAACCCAGCTGCCTCCTGTCCCCCAGCTACAGGGTGGGCAGGAAGGGATTAAGCCCTAAGGATGCATTGTGCATCAGGTCCCAGGGAACCTGATTGTAGGAACTTCAGTGAATCCCACCAGAGATGTGCCTCAGCAGGAGAGGGTGCCTAGGCAACAGAGCAGGCCTGTGCTCCCTGGCAGCAGGCCCAGGGCTGGGGGAGGAGTGCGTATGTGAAGAGGGTGCTAAACCCCTGCCTAGGGGCCTGCTGTGGCACCTGCAGGGTTGAGGCGTGAACAGGCTGAAAATCGCTTCCCCACCCCCTCTCCAGAGCTTAGCTGATGGGTGGAGAGGCTTCCCCGTGCCAGCTTTGTGCGGGGCTTTGGCACATGCAGGGCTCAGCCTCTCCTGGCCAGCGCACTGGGCCGGAGGTTCTTGGGCTTTCCCAGGGCACCAGCCCAGCCAGAGGCAATGGGGGAAGGAAGGCGCCTGCTGGCCATGTTGTTGGTGAGCTGAGCACTCCGACCAGTGGCTGGTACTCCACACAGTACTCCCCACAGCCTTGCACACCCACCCCCGTTGTCGGCCACTGGACCCCTGCACTCACCACTCTTAGGTGGAAGGCTGGTGAGCAGGGATCCGGCCAGCAGCAGGACCCACCAGTACCGGTGGTGGAGAGACAAAAGATACGGGACAATTTGCCCATTTTTTAAAAAAAAGTTGTGACACTCGCAGGAAGGCTTAAATATGGGACTCTCCCTTTAAAAATGGGATGTCTGCTCACCCTACTCATTACACCTCTGTACTTCACAAAGAGAATCCATTGGGTGCTCATGGCCTCCTTTCTCTCGGCCACATCCCCTGCGAGATACCCAGGAGTTCCTGCACTATCCTCAGAATTGGGTTCCTGGCCACTTTCAACCCTGAATGCTTTAGCCTCATCCACTAGGTCCTTATTCTTATCCTCCAGGGCATGGTGAATATCACATTCTGCTTTTTCAACCATAGTCTGAACATTAGGACAACCCCAATCAATCAAACACTATTTTAACTGCCTCCCTCCACTCTGGAAGTAGCCCATCTGTAACAAGCTCTGGGGAGCCTGGATCACCATGGGCTGGATTATTCGTGACTAGAGAATAAGCAAGAAAAAGTCAGTCACTCTTCATATTCTGCAGAGGGCTCCTTATGCTTCTGCTTAACAGCACTGACACTGGTGATTGCTCTGTCAGACCCAAATAAAACTCAGATAATCTAACACACAGGGATTGACCCATATAGCCCTGTGGAATATGCAGCTAAACCCCAGAGCCAACTCCTTTCTGCAAAATTCTCTCCCAGTCCCCTCTAATCAGTTCACAAAATACAACCTGCTCCCTAGTTTTCATAAGCCACTTTAACACTTCCTCTAGGACAAGGACCTATTTCTTTCATTATAGTTGATATCTCCTCTGGTGAAAGGTTTTTAAACCTTCACCTCTGTATGTGTATCATTCTGATTGTTTTGGACTGTGGACATGATTATAAACTCCATAGGGTCATCTTTAGAGTCCAAATTGCTCAAGGAAGGAAAAATGGATTCTAAGGATGTAGAGTTTCAGACGACAATATTAATGCCTCTCTTTCCAAAAGTTTCACTGTCTGATTAAGAGTGCTTGTCAGTTCTGTACTCTCCAATTGCACTGCTTCTAGCTGTGCTTGCAGAACACCATACTGCTCCTCGAGAGGTTCACATTCCTGAGCTCTCTCAGTCAATACCTCAGAATACTTAACACACTTGTAGCTCAGCGACCTTGTCTCTCAGGTTTATATTTATATTTTACATTCTAGTTTCAGGGATTCATTTTGTTTCACAAAAGCTCTGGCTGCTACTATCAAACCCTGAACCATCACAGCTTTTACCCTTTTCTTAGCTAAGGAAGTTGCTTTCCAGCAGATTAGCCACCTCAAGTGGATTCTAGCTTCCTCAGATGTCCACCACCTTAAGAGGACCCACATTATGTAGATAATTATCTACATAGATCACCAGTGACTCCATTGTCTCTTTAAAATGCCTTAAACCCCTCAATACCCTTAGGTAATGGTCCCTGGGATACTGGCTGTCAGCCCAATCTGCAAACTTCCTGGCTTGCCAGAATATTGGATTGGGGTTCACTTACTCAGCAGATGGATCTAACAAATATTTATTAAAGCAAAACACTCATTGAGTAGTGATCAATTACTCACGAGTGGGAAGCTTATCAGGACGATCTCATCACATTCGCCTCCAGCACTGGACAAAATAGCTTTAACCTCCATTTTTTATGCAAACTTATTTATAACTTTTTGTCATCTTTTCTTGCACATATATATTAGTCTGTCAGTACAGGTTTAGAATTAGTTCAAACCAGTCTTTTCTAGCTGTTTAAAAAAGGAGTACTTGTGGCACCTTAGAGACTAACCAATTTATTTGAGCATAAGCTGAGTGAGCTGTAGCTTCCTTTTCTTTTTGCGAATACAGACTAACACGGCTGCTACTCTGAAATATAGCTTTTCAGTTACTTCATCTTTTCTTGTTCTCTCAAACATGATTACTGTGCGATTTCTTACGCAGATGCAACACTAAACATGATTATTCTGCAATTTTTACACATACGCAGTTCTACTTACGCTTACACTATTAAATGTTATCATAACAGTCTCTTAAAATCCACAGCAGACTTCTGTCGGGCCTAAATGCGTCTTCACTCCTAACATACTGAACCTGTGCTCTGGGAGTCTGCCAAAAGTATCCCATGGACCGACTTTCTTTGTCCTCTGAGCAGTCAAGTTTGGTGGACAGTCAAGTTTTCCCACACTGCACCATGAACAAAGGGCTAAAGCAATCATGTTTTAGGAGGGTGCTAGGAAATCTGGGATATGAATAGTTGGACTCAAGCCCTTATAATGCAGTGTAGATGCTGGAGCCTTAGGTTGGGAACCAGGGGTCAAAAATTCCTAAACTGGATTTACAAATGAGTGTAGATGCTCATGCCAGAGGTTAACTCAAATTCTACATGCCCTGTGCTTACATTGCAGCGCAGACATACCCTAAGAGACTGTGCCATTGTTTGTGTTGTATTCCACAGATTTGCATTCTAGCATTTAGCTCCACTGATTTTTGGGTGAGAGGGGAAGGGTGGGCTGTATTTCAGGAACTCTATGCTCAAACAACCCCACATTTGGGCCACTAATCTTACTCCAGCCCCTCTTATGCACTGCAATTTTCAAGACAATAGAAGGAAGCACATGAATTTAGAATACTCAGAAAAATCAGCTGTTAAACAGCAAGTTCATGTTAACCTTAACTATAATGGTGTTGCCACCCCATTATAACAACTGTAATTATGCAAACTAAAATAAGGGTAAATCAGATTTCAACGCAAAAGCTAATTCCTTTGACCATTGTACAGAACTGCACAATTGCCTAGGGGTCTTATGTGGCTTTTTTGTTGTGTCTTACTCCAATTCATCAGGTACTGACCGCTGGTAGAAGACAAAAGATTGGATTTACACGATTGACCAGTACTCTAACCAAGAAAGATAAAACCTGTGGAAAATTAGTCCTAGGTGGTGGAAATGCAGCAGACATTATATAATCTGTGTAAATACTAAGACTGTGGGCTTCTCTGCATTCTTTTCTACATGCCCAAGCATCCATCTGAGTAGAGACAAAAGCAGCAAATGCAAGATTTCTGCTGAGTAAGCATATTTGGAAGGCACCTGCAGCTGGAATTGCAAATTGCGTGCAAAGAGACTTTTCAAACCACATAAGACTTCAGGTCCTTTTAAAAGTCCCCCTCCAGAAACAGGTTTACAACAGTAAACTCATTTCTAAGAAGTCATTGCACAATTTCTGAATCTAACTGCACATTAATGGTTTACTACATATTTTAATTCTCGTTGGAAGCAGTGTACGTAACAGAGGATTAAAAAAAAAAAAACAGACCTTTTGGTTAGAACCTCTCAAAAGCATACCAAAGCCTGCAAATCCTCTGAAAATGTCCCCTAATCCATAGGATGCAACTCTTTCTGTGCCATCACAACTTTTCTTTTCCTATATCTTGAGGAAAGAGAGAGCACCCTTGACCACCAGAGCACCATGCATCTTTAGGGGAGATGATGTACTCTCTTTAAGCAGCAGACTTTCACACATGTCTCTTCCCCCCATACCCCTCCAGCCATTGAACTTGTTTGGATAAAACCTGTGGGGTACTCTACGTGCTAACTGGCAAGGTATCAACAGGTAAAGTGCCAGATTCTCTGCTGTGCTTCCATGACACTATGTTTAAATCTCCTAGGCTCAGAAGCCCCAGAGTGCACTATCCTCAGTGCAGTGCAATACTTCTAAATGGATTTGACACCAAAATTAAGTATTGGTGATTAGTTCTAGGATCAAACTTTTCAAAACATCTAAAGGTTTGGGTTTGATTTGCTTCAAAGAATAGGAAATTGTTCAGTCTGATTCTTATCTGCTCCTAACTAATCCAGCCAGCTCTAATTATTTTTCATTTGTTTCCATGTTTGTTTTTGTATTAAACAGCATAAAATAAGAAAATATGCATTTGCATGCTGAAGTTATATAAAAATGTTCTGAGAGCTTCTAGTATCAAAAATGTTATATAAATGGTATTATCTTGTTATTTTCTGGATTGTTTTTAAAAATATCAAGTTAACATTGTTGATTATTTCCAGCCCTTTGAAATAGAACACTTAAAAAGAACATTTAAACCACTCTATATGGCTGGAGACAGACAAGGATGGGCAGACTGTGACAACTAGAGAGAAAAGAACCAGGAGGAATTCCAAACAGCCATAAGTTTCCAATCCTTGCTGTGTCCTCAGTGTGGAAACTACAGAAGATATCTCTGACCATCCAGCTGTTTGATTGGAACAGAGAGATGTTCGCCACACACCTGTGGATGACTAGTCAGTCCAACCTATAGGAAACATCAAGCATGTCCACAAAGAGATATCCAACCATTCAAGAATACAGACAATACTGGTTGGAGATTCTATATCAAGAAGAATGGGAAAACATTTTGCAAAAGACAGGCAGACAACAGAACAGTGAGCTGTCTTCCAGGAGCCAAGACACGAGACATGACTAAGATTGCACCGCCTTCTGAAGCGTGTGGGGAAGTAAGAATCTGATGGTGATGGTGAATATGGATACTAATGATGCTGCCTCACAGGATACCTCACAGATTACAGATGACTTTAAGGGAACTCGGAAAGGTGCTGAAGAAGAACGTCCAAGTGATCTTCTTGGAGATCCTTCACTCCCAGGACAGGAATTAAGAGAGAAGATTCTGGAAGTGAACCACTGGCAAGGTAACCAGTGTCAGGTGGAGGATTTTGGTTTTGTGGAACATTAGTCCACCTTCTGTGGGAAGAGAAAAGTTTGAATGGCTTCCATCTCAGTAGCAGGGAAACCAATCTTCATGGAGACAGGATGGCTAGACTATTAGGAAGACATAAAATTAACAATAAAAGGGGAGGGTGAAAAGAGTGGGCAAAAGAGGAGGGGGACTAGTACTATGTCAAAAATGGCATTACCGGTTTCCAAGCTCCTGACAACTTGGAAACAAATGATGTTGAATGCTTATGGATCAATGTTTTAACTGATACATTACAAGATGGAGTGTTAGTTGGTGTCTGCTACATACCACTAAATCACACTAGAGAATAAGATGACCTATCTATAAAGCACCTGTTCATTATGTGGGTAGGAAAAAAAGCTGCACTACCATAGACTTCAATCTGAGTGACTGCTGCCAGTATGACAATGAGGACATGGAGGACTTTTACATTAGATCTCATCTTGACAGATAAAGAGGAATTGATCACAAAACTAAAAATTAGTGGCAGCATATGTACCAGTGATTTTGACTTGGTTACACTTGCAATAGAATCCAAACCAAAACATATATACTTGGTGCTTTAAAATGGTCAATTCATAAAGCTGAAAACAAGTATAAGCAGATCAACTGAGAGAAGGAATTTAAACCAAAAAAAATGTCAATGTTAATTGGGAACTGTCTCAGAACATTTTACTAGAGGCCCAAACAGGCATGATCCCATAACGGAGAAAAAAACCAATAAACCTGGCTTACAGGAGAAGTGAAAGCAGCTCATAATTTTATATAAATAAATAAAACAAACGGAAGAAAGAAGTTGATGGTGATGAATATAAATCAGAAGCTAGCAAAAGGACCGAAAGAGAAACCTATGGCAAGCAGAGTTAAGAACCATAGGAATGCTACTGGTCCATTATTAAATGAAATGGTAGAACTGTCAATAATAAAGCAGAAAAGGCAGAACTGTTCAATAAATATTTCTGTTCTGTATTTGGGAAAAAAAGTCAGAGGATATATTCAGATCATATATTGTGGATGAAATACTTTCCTTTTCAACAGTCACTACAGAGGGTGATACACAGCACTTACTGAAGCTAGACATTTTAAAATCAGCAGGTCTGAATAACTTGTATCTGAGAGTTTTAAAAAAACTGACCACGAAATTCTGTAGACCATCAGCATTGCTTTTCAATAAGTCTTGGAACACTGGGAAAGTTCCAGAGGCCTGGAAGAAAACTAATGTGTGCCAATATTTAAAAAGGATACCTGGAAAAAGCTGGATAATTGTAGACCCATCAGCCTGACATAGGTCCCAGGCAAAATATGGGAATGGCTGTTACATGACTCAATAAAGAATTAAAAGAAGATAATGTAATAAATGCCAATCAACATGGGTTTATGGAAAACAGACCTTGTCAAACTAACTAGCTTTTTTTGAGAAGGTTACAAATTTTGCTGATAAAGGTAATACTTAGGAGTATTGTAAGTCATTTGACTGGGTATCATGACATTTTGAAAAAGAAAATAGAATGATACAAAAATCAGTGTGACACATTAAATGGATTAAATAGTGGCTAACTATTAAATCTCAAAATGTAACTGTAAATAGCGAATCATTATCGAGTGTTTCTAGTGGGTCCGGAAGGGATCAGTTCTTGGCCCTATTCTATAACTTTTTTTTAATCAATTATCTGGAAGAAAACATTGCATCATTACTGATAAAGTGTGCATATGACAAAGATTGGAGAAGTGGTAAATACTGAAGATGACTGGTCACTGTTAAAGAGCAATCTGGATGGTGGGTGCAAGCAAACAATACACATTTGAAATGCAGGCAAATGTAAAGTCACATCTAGGAACAAAGAATGTCAGCCATATTTATGGGAAGGCGGAGTCTACACTGGGAAGCAGCGACTCTGAAAAGGATTTCAGGGTCCTGGTGGATAATCACCTGAACATGAGCTTCAGAGGAACAGCCGTGTTAGTCTGTATTCGCAAAAAGAAAAGGAGTACTTGTGGCACCTTAGAGACTAACCAATTTATTTGAGCATGAGCTTTCGTGAGCTACAGCTCACTTCATCTGATGAAGTGAGCTGTAGCTCACGAAAGCTCATGCTCAAATAAATTGGTTAGTCTCTAAGGTGCCACAAGTACTCCTTTTCTTTGAACATGAGCTGTGGCCAAAAAGATTAATGTGATTCTTAGATACATAAATAGGGGAATATCAAGTAGAAATAGAGAGTTTATATTACATCTGTATTTGGCACTGGTGCAACTGCTACTGGAATACTGTGCCCACAGTTTTGGCATCACAATTCAAGAAGGATGTTGATAAATTGGACACAGATTTTTAGAGAGTCATGATATTGCCTTCTGACCTTAGTTTAACCTCTTGCACATTGCAGGCCACACAATTTAGCTCAACCACTCCTTTAATCGACCCTTAACTTCTGGCTAAGTAACTGAAGACCTCACATCATGATTTAAAGACTTCAAGTTACAGAGAATTTACATTAGTTTAAAACTGCAAGTGACCCCGTGGCCCATGCTGCAGAGGAAGATGATGGTGAAAAAGACTGTTCAGAGGAGAACCACAAGAATGTTTAAAGCACTGGAAAACATACCTCTCAGTGATCGTCTTAAGGAGCTCAATCTGTCTAATTTAACAAAGAGAAAATTAAGGGGTAAGATGGTCACAGGATCTATATGGGGAGCGATCTATAAGGGAAATATAAATTCGATAACCGAGGGCGCTTCAGTCCAAGAGTCAAAAATAACACAACAAGATCTAATTTCTGGAAGCTGAAGCTAGCCAAGTGCAGACGAGAAATAAGGTACAAATTTTTAAACAGTGAAGGTAAGTAACTATTGGAACAAATTTACCCAGGGTTGTAGTGGATTATCCACCAATGGAAATTTTAAAATCTAATCAAGATTGCATGCTTTTCTGAAACATATGCTCTAGTTCAAACAGAAATTCAGGGAAGTCCTATGGCCTGGGTTACACAGGTCAGATTAGAGGATTATAATGATCCCTTTTGATTTTATAATCTACAAAACTCTTAGCGACTAGTGTCATCCATTACCATTTGCCACTGCCAAATTCCTTATTTTCCTACACTAGATTTAAAAATGTACTGTAAGTCTTGGAAATGAAGAGATATATAGCTGCACATAGTTTAAAAGAGGAACAATAAGATTACTTACCACATGAAGAATTTTATTTTCTGTTTCGTATACTGTGCAATCCTATAGCAAAGAAAAAAAAAACCATGTGAGAGATTTAAAATGTTAGCCCTACACACATGAACTATTATTTTTCTTTTTAGTAATAATTTAACACTTTACACTGTTAGAATATGTCTCTTGCATTCACACACACACACAGAGCGAAGTCATCTCTCCAGGCTTTACATGAATGTCTAAAGGTTATTCTGTTTTCTCTGGGAAACTTCACTGCAGTAACTTCTCATTAACCTTAGGGATCTATTCTATTTATAGGGCTATAGTTTTTGTTCTTTGTAATGGGAACTATGCACCTGTATCGGGGGAAAAGAGATCATTAATATAAGCAGAGAGATGTACGCAGAAATGCACTATCATGTAAATGTTAGTGACCATTTAGACCTAGACAGACAAGGCCTAGTCCTAAAGTTCTCAATCAGGCAAAAAAAAGTTGACGACTTTAATACTTTTTCTTTAGTAAAGACTATAGTGTCAGGTCCCCAGCCAGTGAGTACCCCCCACCCCGCCCACTTTTTATTTATTTATTATTAAATATGTACCAGATGGCATGACTGAATGATGGGAAGACAAGGTATTTCAGGGAATAGACATAATTTTTTAAGTCTTGTTTGACCTTCACCAGATTGCAGGTACCATATTTGACAATCAGGGGTCTTCTGCTTTGAGCTCAAATGCATTATATATCACAACAAGTTTGTTATATTTTTGGACATTTACAAGTGAAAAGGCAGATATCCCATCTTGAGTTATATTTACAGATTTCTGTGAAACAAAAGCAGATTATTATTGTTATTCATTATTTATATTAACATAGCTGCTAGGAGCCCTTGTCAGGGACTAGGATCACATCTTGCTAGGCACTATTCAAACACTGAACAAAAAGATGGCCCCTGCCCCCACGACCTTATAACCTAATTATGTCAAAGAAACTCATACCACAGATATTATAGTACAATATAAAAACCACCCCACATTACTTCTAAGGTCAGTTTTTCAAAAAAAGCCATAATTTTTTTGCCCATCGTTTTGGGTACACAAGGGTTTCTCAATCCTTTTTCTTAGCAAGAACTACATTTTAATAGAGAGATTGTCTCACAGATAATTCTTCACAAACCACAGTAAGTATCTAAGCTTGAGTTTAGCATACAGTGAGGCAAACTATGTTGGAAAGACATGTGACGCTGCTGAGATAAGAGTAATCTATTTTTATGTACTTATTACTGTTAGGGACTCTTTTTAGTGGCCTCTAATTTTGCATTTAAAACTCAATCATTTGCTCCTGGAAAAGATAAAATGTGTGTGAAAACATATTTGTTCTTCCAAATCTAGCCCTCCATCTTCTATGTGGTTTGTGCATATTAAAACTGTTTTTGTGAACTGGTCTTTTGCAAAAGAAATATTTGTGAAGGCAAAGTTGTGGGCACACATTTAGATGACACACTTCCTCTACTTAGAAAATGTTGCTCTTACAAGTCAAAATGTAGCACAACCATACTATCTTATGATTGATGTAACCTATTTTATTCTGGAAAAAAAAAGAAAGAAAATCTTTAATGCACTCAACCATAAACATAGCACAGTGGAATTACTTGCACCTGGATTTGTGATGCTCTTCATTTAGAAGAGAGTTGCATTTCTCTGTCATTTCCCTGACAGCAGAGATGTTATGGTTTACAAAGCCAGCAGGATTTGCTCGCACTGGAATTGAGGTTGCCACTGAAAATAGTGACAACAGGGATTAGTTTTCATATTTCTTGTTGACAGATTTTTTTTCTAATAGAATCCATGAATTCTCCACCATCTTATTTTAGGGTAGGTGAAATGCTGACCCTAATTAAACTACTTGGCATTGCCTCTTAAATGGTAAATGGATAGGAAAGAAGGGGACTGTCAGCTTTATTCAGTGCAAAGATGTTATAATTGCAAATGACCACAAAGAGGTAAATAAAATGTACCTATTTATTTTTTGGGTGGATGGGAGTTGCTTACAGGAAGAGAATAGATTATCTTGGATATGAAAAGGAAATAAAGATCCTGTATAACTGAACAAGAGACAGGAACATTTTGGAAGGGCTTGTGGAGCCTCTTCATGGATCAGAAACAGTTGTAGTCCCATCACTTAGGGCCCACAGAAAGGAGCAGGCTTCTCCTTCCCAAGGGCTAGTGCAACATGTGCACACATCAGGGATCAGGCCCCCTAAAGAGCAATCCCTCCCCAAGCTCCCTGTGACAGAGTGGCTCCATGTTACTCTAACAAATGCCTGAACACCACAATCTGGATCAAAATCTGTATTGACAGTAGATTTCTAAATACTTAAGAAGTGCATTCACACTTCTTAGCTCACTTATCATAGCAAGGAAAATGAAACTTGTCACTCTTGGTCAAAGGCTACTACTCCTTCAGCTCGCACTTTGATTGCATCCCATTACAGGTGGTTGGTCTGTTAAGTGTTTTTCACTAGACCAAGCACATACTTTGATTTCCAAGAATAGAGCTTAGGGAGAACATAAGCCCTAATTATAAAAAAATAAAATATTGAATATTTGCAGGTCAGATCAAATTATCCATCACCATAACAATGAAACAGCCCTGTCTTCACCTCTCTTTTCATGACAATACGCTTCAGAGCAACCAGATTTCTGCCCAACAGAGTTACATACAATATTAATACCAGGCAGTTACGTGCTCAGCTTGTGAAGCTGAAGACATTGGTTTTAGATAGTAATGTTGAACAGCATGGCATAAAGATATATGGACACAGGCATGCTGCACAAGCCATAAAATACCATTTTATATCCTACTGATAGGACAAGCAAAACATTTGGGGTCAGATAAGACTATACACGTTTCAAAACCAATTTTTTCCCCTCTGGTGTAATTAGACCAGTTTTGAAAATGTCACCTCATGAAGGTTCCCCAAAAAGAGAGAGAAGCAATTGTGGAATGAAGATGGCATAGATAAAATCTGAGAAAGAGAAAGAAATTTTGCTACTATACAGCTGAAGTAAATTGGGATTCTGGGGAAGCATGAAGGGGCCTGGGATGCCTCAACATGGCTGGCAACTCATCTGAATTTTTCATTCTCCAGCAGAAAAGGTCAGTCCAACAGCTACATAATCAGCTCTGCATATAATTTCTTGAAAGTAGTCAGATATATTTCCTTGAATGTAAACTTTATTCTTTTACTACACTGACACCCACTTCAAGGTCCCTTTACTCTAGGAGGATGGTGTAAAGGACCTTCAGCGTAAACAAGTGGTAGGCCCAAACTGCTGTATCCCGTTAGAAACAGGAGATTACCACTTCCTTATTACTAACACTGATGGTTCACTAAACGTGGGCCCTTAAATCTGTCACTGGTCAAGATGTGACTATTGTTCATCCTGTACTTTAGCCCAGTAACATGATTTGGGAAAATAATATTTTCTTTGCTTGAAACTTCTGGTGATTTAGAATGTTGATAGAGATAAATTTGTGAGCAGACTGTAGAGGTAAGAGATGGTTACTCACCTTGTACAATAATGGAGGTACTTGGAGATGTGAGTCCCTGTGGGTACTCCACTTGAGCTGATTGTACACCCTTTGCCCCTAGTTGGATAATTTTGACAGCAGTAACTGGCTGGGCCACACATGCACTCTCCCCATCTCGGACCTGCAGCAGCAATTAACTAGCGCTGCATCCCCCATCTGCATGCCCCAGTTCCTTCTCTACCGCAGAGGAATTAATTAGAACTCCGAAGTAGAGAAGAGGAAGGTGGGTACAGGAGCACCCACAAGGGCTCACATTTCAAAGAACCTCAGTTACTGCACAAGTTGAGTAACCCTCTCTTCTTCAAGTGGAGTCCCTGTGGGGTATATAGGCGGGGGTGCATGCCATGGTATGAAAAGTGCGTCGTCACTGAATCCTGATCCCAAAAGACCCACACTGGAGCAAAAAGCTGGACATTTGTTTTGTTTTGTGGCAAATAGGTCTATTGCGGGGAACCCCCATAATTGAAATATGCTCTGGATAATGCAGGTGTCGATTTCCCACTATGGTCATTTGAGAACCTTCGACTTAATGTGTCAGCCATGACATTCTGAGACCCCAGCAGGTAGGTGGCTGATATGGTTATGTTGTGTTGTATGCACTATGTCTAGAATTTTATGAAGTCCATCCATAGGGAGTGTGATCTCGCTCCTCCCTGCTTGTTTATGTGGAACATGCAGGCTACTTTGTCCGTCATGATCTGTACGTTTTTGTCTTTGATCAGAGGCATGAAATGTGCACAGACATTGCAGACTGCGTGTCGTTCCAGTACATTGACGTGGAGTGTTGATTCAGAAGGAGACCCTCTTCCCTGTACTGTGAGCTTGACTAAGTGGGTACCCAACCTCAGTAGAGAGGCATCCCTTGTGATTATCAATTCTGGAGGAGGTTGAAGGAAAGGGTCAGCAGCACAGATATTGTGTGGTTGAGTCCACCATTGTAATGAGTCCTTGACCTTCATTGGCATACTCAGAAGTTTGTTTGGATTGTGTTTGTGTGGTGTGAACACCATCCTGAGCCAACCCTGCAAACAGCATAAGTGTAGTCTGGCATGTTTCACCACATATGTGGTCGCTGCCACGTGACCTAGTAGCTGAAGACAGGTCCTGGCTGATATCCTTGGGCTGTGCACTGAGGTATTGATGAGGTTCATTAGAACAGTGAATCTCTGAAGAGGTTTTGATGCTGTTGCTTCTAGATAATTTACATACATGCCGATTAAGTCTAGTTTCTGGATTGGAGTCAGTGTGGGCTTTTCGGAGTTTATTTGTAGGCCGAGACTGGTGAAGAGCGACATTGTCTGGTGCGTAACTGCAACGGCTTCTGCCTGAGTGTGAGCCTTGATTAGACAGTCGTCTAAGTAGAGATATATCATGACCCCATGCTTGCGAAGATGGGCTGCCACCACAGTAAGGACTTTGGAAAACACTCGGTGGGTTCGTGGAGAGGTCAAAGGGTAGTAGTGTATATTGAAAATGATCCTGTCCCAGTACAAACTGAAGAAATGTCCTGTACATAGTGCGTATACTAATGTGAAAATATGCGTCTTGCAGGTCGAGGGCTGGAAAAAGCTTGGTTTTTTTAAAAACCTAAATAAAGCTTACAACTGGCAGAATGAAATGAAACCTGAAACAGGGGATCCAGGGATTTTTTTTCCAGTGCCTATGATTTTCTCCTATCTGTGACATTGCTGGTTTTCACATTTGCAGGATTTAGGTGTCTTTCAATAAGATGAATGAGGGAAGTTAAAAGTAATTTGTCCCAGAAGCAAAACAGCTACCTTAGTCAGGTCACATCAAGCAGGGAGAATGTGCACCGTGCTGTCACAGAGAAGACAGGGTACTTAAAAATAAATAACCTCTTCCACTCCCCAAATACTCGGCAGTTGCCTAGTGAGTATAACTACTATTATTTTTTCAGTTGCTTATAACAATATCTCCATCTCCAACCCTATTCAAATTAAGCAATGCAAACACTTCAATGTGTGATTGTGCAAAATTTCAAGTTTCAAAATTCAGTCTTTTTTTTCCTGTAGTCCTCTTCCAATGACAATAATAGTCTTTTCCTACACTCCTATGACTCAAAAGTGACTCAAGACCTTTTGCTCAAACTTTAAAAAAAATAAATAGTGACAGCCCAAAGATGGAAAATTGCAGCCCAAGGGCTAATGTTGCAGAAAACGTGAATACCTGGAATTACAGTACTTTTTGCAGTGTTGGATTAGATTAATCAGTATGCTCTGGAGTCACAAAGGAGCCATATGCCTAGATGATTTGACTGAGTTTATGGCTGCTTTGCTTTGCTAGAGCAGCACAAAGCAGCTGGAACTCACTGGTGAATCAATAGCATTTTTTTTTCCAAGCGTGTACTACCTATATTTGCTTTAATAAATATTCAGTATGTAGGATGGAGTACATATCCACATGCACACTTATATCTTAATATACCACGTCTCTGACTCAGAGAGGTAATGATGTACCTTTAAAGTATATATATTAATGAACTGACTTGCTGGAACAGATGGACAACATGAAAAATGCTGGTTTTAAAAAGAATTTTACGCATACGCCCAGTAGACCTGAACAGTTTTCTTTAGCTGTGCTTCGTCACACTAAAATAAGGTCAGTTTTTCATCTTTTAGAACAATGAATGTATATATATATATATATATATTAAATCAAAGTTATTTGCTTGGGAGATCTACATAACTAACTATTCATTAGTGTCCTTTATTCTGAAGAGGAATTTGTGCAGTTCCCAAGTTGGTATTAATATAGGTTTTAAATCCCCATAGAAAATTACATTATTTTTCATTTCTTGTTCTGACATGCTGTGTAGAGTTTCTGTGCTCTGTGCCATATTTTGCGACAGAGATGGCAGTATTTCATTGGTGGATCTTTGTATAATCAGTTTGCTTTGGGGCACAGCTCTTTCTGGAGCTCCCAAATGGGAAGGTGATGTTGGGATACCGCTGCACCCCTTAAGGAGGAGGTGGAGCCTGAGCTCCCTTCCCCTGGGTGGTGTAAGTGCAGTAAAAAGGGATATTTCCCTGTTGCCCTTCCTGAGTTGGCTTGTATTGCTAGTGAATGTGTAACCCCAACGGACCCTGGATCGAACCGAGGACCTCAGGAGCTTAGTACATGAGCCTCTACCCCATGAGCTAAAAGCCAAGTGACTCTTAGTTAAGGCTCTAGAGCAGAATCATTTAACTCTAAGTGGTCTTGGTGCCACTAGATGCGACAGAACACCACACCCAGAAGACGTGTGGGTTACAAATGCAGTGATGACAACTGTGGCTGGCCTCTGCTCTGGGAACTCTCCCCTTTTGCACCTACACAAGGGCCAGTCAAAATCAGCAAAATTAAGTGTTTTGGTATCCTTCAGGAAGAAAAGATACAGTTATATGTCTAGTTTTTAGATCAGAGTTTTAAAAAAATAGCTATATGCAATTGATTCTCTTAAAAATACAATAGCTAAGTAACTTATGACAGCTTTCCACAAAATACCAATCTTATCCCCATTATAGACCTTAGCTTCAAGCTTTACGTTTCAATCAAAACACTACAGAAATGTGTTTGCACTCACTACCTTCTAATAAAGAATTTAAAGGGAAAAATGGGACAACCTTAATTATAGTGGTGACATTGCTGGTTGTAGCAAGAGAAGTTACATTCTTATTCATGCAGCCTGTAAATTCTATGTTAAAGGTTTGAGACCAAATATATGTTTTTCAAGATTGTATGTGCCTGGGGAAGATGCCCCCATTTGCCAGCAGAAGTCAGAAGCATGTTTTTTTTATGCACAGTAAAACTGAAGGCTGAATTCGCTGAATCTTTGAACTTTACTATCTTAAACACACACACTTTGGTACAACGAAGGCTTGTGTGTGAATGCAGTTATTCCAAAAGAGTCTATTTCAACTTCCACACAAAGAGTTATTTCAAATAGTTATACCTGCCAAGACATCTGCCTCAAACATAAAATTTCTAAATAACATTTTCCTTTTCCTTAAACTTTAAATGATATATTCTTTGGGTTGAAATGTCAGCATGTTGCTTATGAATGAACCAACAGCCTGACATAATCACACATTGTCAATTTTGTGTGTGACAGAAGGCAATCAAATACATGTTTTGAACATGGCTTTATGGGGCTGCACCAACTGCACAGAATTTTTATGGAAAATAAAAGTGCTGTCCATTTAAAAGTGCAATGGTGAATACATATTTTTAAAAGAAATCTACTATTTTGCTTTGTAAATTACATAAATGCTGTGTGAGATTCAATCACCTGTGAGAACTGCTTTGACTTGTATCAACTGCACTTTTTAAAAAAATGGCCTACTTCTCATTCAGTCCCAAATCTATACTTTACAATATGATTTCTATAAAATTTGATTTTTACTCTGCTTATATATTTTAAATAGGTCTGCTAAATTTTTTATATTTATTGAAAATTTGGTGTGATTTTCTTAACTTAACTGCTTTTGCCCTCTACAGTTCTGTAAATGAAAGAAACCTCATGAGAATCATTGATTTTATATGACTGTGCACGTCACGAAGACTTAAGTAGTGGGAGGCTCAGGCAAGCTTCTTAAGCCAAAGAAACTGGACTAGAAAGAATATGAAAACAGTCATTAAAATTCCACCTCTTCCCACTTTTGGTCAGAGCATAAATTCTGCAAAAACAGTCACCCTGTCGTGGTCTGTACTTTACTAAACGTGCTCCTGGCTCCAGCCTGAACCAGGAATTGTGAACATAGATGAAAGTGATTATTTTTTAATTTCAACCACACAGTTTGAAACTACAAAAAAGCTCACTATGAATTCTGAGCAACAATTTAGGAGGCTCTTATTTTAAGCCAAACCATGCATTTAAATCAAACCATTACATTCATGCAGTTGGTTTGCATCTTTTCACTGAGATTTCCTTTTGTGGGTCTCTTTTTCTGGAGGGAATCCAAGTACTGTTTGAGAAATGAAAAGAGCTCAGTACGACAACACTATATGCAAGCAAGCAACAGAAACTTTATAAATAGAATTGTAATACTACCCAAGATGATTAAATTGGAAAATTCTCCCTCAACAATTTCTGTTGTCTTACTATATATTGTTTTGAAACATGTAGCGCTATGGCCAGTCAGCTGTCAAGGCAATATTTAGCTATGCTGTAGAACCAGATTCAGAAGGAATAAAAGTATGGTGTATTCAGTTATGTAAATGTCATGATTCTGTGTTCTGTCTGCTATACCTTTAAATGCAGGAACTTTTCTGCTTGCTTGCCCAGAAGTGGGGAAGGGAAACAGTACTGACAGGCGTCTTAAAATGATTGCTACAAAGAGAGAGCACACAATATATTACTTTCTGTAGTAGTCATCTTAAACTGGCATTCCGCATTGCTCCCAACAGGCAAGTAGAAGGCTCCCTACCTTTAAAAGTGAAGCACAAAGAAAGTAGAAATCACATGGGACTGAACCTCATCTCAGTTACACGAGTATAAATCACGAATTACTCCATTATTTTCGATGGAGCTGCACAAGGGTCAAACCAATCAGAGAAGAATCAAGCTCAATACCTCCCTGAAGTGGGTCAATTCAACAGTCAGCTAGTCTAGTGATCACACAGTGGCTCCTCTGTTCTTTTCCATAGGCTTGTTCTAGAGTGGGCCCTGATGAGTCATATACAGGAGAGCCTCTCCCTCCTGTGTATTCCTTCTTCTGCCATTGGGGTTCTGTCATGACAGCATTGTGGGGGGGAGCAGGGCCCTCCCATTCCACTGGATCCTGACTCAGGATCCTAAAGAGATGTTGCAGTGTCTGGACCACTTGTTGGTCCATCTCAAGTTACACGCCCCGGGTTACTTCCTTCTGGGCTATAGCTCCTTTAGGGGTGTGGTCACAGTTTTCGCAGTATCAGCATAGTCTGCCAGAGGGACAACGTCCCCTCCTTTGAGGTCGTTCTTCGATTCCCAACTCAAACCGGGAAGTGGGGGGGGAGGGGGGTATATGGATCACAGCTTCCAGAGTGCCTTACCAAGTCTGTAATCACTCTTCCCATAGCTCCAGGTATTAGCCCCACTTGCTGGTACAGCCTGTAACTCCTTTTCCCCCTGCCCCTGGGTTTCCAGTGTCCTTTTAACTGTCCTACCACTGGAACAGGCCTGCAACTGCTGAGGGGCGGGGTCTCCCTGGCCTAGTACTGCCCCATGCCTTGCTCCAATTTAGTGTCTGGTCTTTGAACTCCCTCTGTTTACAAAGCTAAATACATCATAAGAACATCAGAAATTTTAGGAACAGCAAAATGTCATTATGGACCTACAAAAATCAGTGTTTCCAGAGGAAGTTTGTTTTTCACAAAAATCTCATTTTCTAACAGAAGACTGCTCCATGAACATTTTTGACCAGCTCTAACACAAAATAATTTGTTCTAAATTCTTTATCAAGACCAAATATCTAGATAATATTCCATAACTTAGCTAATAATAACATAATATTCCACCTGTTAGCATCAGAAACTTCCTTCCTTTCCAAATTTTGAATTCTTCTATTGAGTTAGTCTGACATTTCCTCTTTTCCAATAACAAACAGCTAAAACTTCTTACTCATCTAGATTCTTGAGACCTACGAGGCACAGCAAAGAAACCATAGCACAGATAGCCCAATTCTGGGCTGCTCCAGGGACCACAGCAGACCCCAGCAAAGTGTAGGGACAGCCATGGAAGCCTGTCTAAAGCTTGGTCTACGCTACATACTTTGGTATAGCTATGTCACTCAGGGGTGTGAAAAATCCACATCACTGAGCGATGTAGCTATACCAACCCTATTTCCCATCTCCCCCCCATTAGTTTTGAGAAAAAATTAGTTTCAGTACAAGAAAAAAAAAAAAAAGGTTAAAACTGGAAGATGAAAACCAAAGAACTTAGGGATATAGAAGAATTTCTATTTGCACTTCATGGTCAAGTATCCCTTTGATGTTTTTTCTGTATTCATACTGGCTTTTTTTTCCTACGGTACAAAAAGTATTCAATTAGTGTGGCTGGCAATGCCTAAGGCAGTTTTTTCCTACCAGTTTAAACATACTTCAAACAGAATATCCATTTTATTAAATACTGCCTCCCTTTAACCCTTCAAGTACCAAGACAACAAAATGATCAGAGCAAGGCTTAGAGTTTCACTTTAGAGCTAATGTTCCAATAAAAATTATTCCTTTAATTTAGGTGTCAGAAATACAATGTAAGCTTCACTCTGAGTAAACAATTATTTCAGGTCAAAGACTAAAGGACTTGTATGTATAGTAAACCTGAAAATTTCTCTGTTTTGTAGAGCAGAATGAATTAATTTTAGAGAAAAAAAAAAGAGTCTATGCTTATGTTGCATACTGAAGTTTATATTAGAATTTAAAGATGTTCTTTTTTTAATAGTGATTGGGATATATGTATATCTTCTAAAATGTAAGGCTTTTTCTACATCTGTCTGGTTTAAATAAGCATTTAAGACCACTGAGAGCATTACACTTAGAATATTATGGTGAATTATTTTCTTTTTGACCACAAGGTTTAACATGCACAGGGTTTCAGTCTATTTATTTTACTTAGGAAATAAATGATAGCTAAAGTGTCACATTTATCTCTTGTCAAAAAACGGATTAGAGACATGCTTAAAGGTGGAGTTTTAACTTGGGGCTTTTATATCATAGAATACACATTATTTAGTTCTGTTCTATAAAATGGTAAAGTAAAGAGAACTACAAAATAGTAGTAGTGTTATATGTCCACATTCAAACAAGGTATCAACCAGCTCTTGCATCATGCAGAATACCCCTGCCAAAGTACCTCATGCCATCACCATTCTAATTGATTAAAATACTGAATTTATTTAAAATAAAGAAAAAAAGAAAGAGAAAAGGCAAGTTACAAATAAGATGAACAACTCTATTTAGTCCTGAATCTACAAATACACATGCTTAGAACAAAATGTTTTTCATTTCAAAATGTGATTGTTAATGGGGATTCTTCAGCAAGTGTGTGTGTGTGTTGGGGGTAGGGGGCGGGGGGAGGTTCCTCATAGGGCACACAAGGATTGATGCTCAGCCAAACGCTAATCAATTTTTTAAATCAATAATCTGGAAGAAATGTACAATTATGGTGATAAAGTTTGCAGATGACAGAGACTGGTTGTGTGATAAATAATAAGGACAGGCAACTGATAGCGTGCTCTAGACCCTTTGCAAGCTTGGAACAATCAAGTAGCATGCATTAATACAGCCAAAGGCAAGGTCACTCATCTAAGAATAAAGAATGTGGGGCATTTTTTTACGGTATAGAGGATTGTATCCTGGAAAACAGTGACTCTAAAAAGTACTTAGGGATCACTGTTAATTAACTGAACAGAAGCTCCCATTTTGATATTGTGACTAAGAGGGTTAACACAATTTTTGCATGTCTAGAATGGGGGTATATTAAGTAGGTGTACAAAAGTGATATTACCTGTGTATACTGTATTAGTGAGACCACAACAAGAATACTTGTCCAGTTTTGGTATCCACCCCCCCGCTTTTTTTTTTTTTTTTTTGGTAAAAGTTGCAACTTGGAGAGGACTCCACAATGAGCTAAATGAATGGTTCATGACATGGAACACACACACCAGTTACTGAAGTAGCTCAATCTACTTAACTTATCTAGGGGCTTTACTACAGGGTGGGGTAATGATCACCATGGGAGTGATTTCTAAAGTACGCTAACGTGCTGCACGTTAATTGTTCTGTGTAGACCCTCCTGGGGTACACTAAAAGTTCCTTAGTGTGCTTTAACAACATACTATTTCGAACAGCACTTTGTTTATTTTAATTAAAACAAACATGAAAAGCACCTATTGTGGGCTCTAAGCAACTTTAAGATATCTTACTGCTGTACACGAACAATAAAACTATACTGGATCCAGTAGGACCTACAAAGCCCAAAGGAAAATTAACTAACCAGAACGTTGAAAAAAATACATAAATACCCTTTCTTCCCTAAGAATATGAGCTGTTATACCCTTGTCCCACACTAACATTACAGAAAATAGATAGGCTTTGCAGTATGCCTTCCAGGTCAACAGATTTGGATTAATTTGGTGGATTCATTTTTCTACAGCTATGGCAGTCTGCTTTGTAAAGATAAAGTGTTACTGAGTCACTGGAGAGCCATAAAATATTATCAACACTGTGTCCTAATAGTGTGTTATGATATTTATATAAGATTGTGTTTTTCTGATGCATCATCTTCACATATTAACACAACAATGGGATCTCAATAGCAAGATATTCAGCTATGATTATTTTGTGGATCTGTGCAATGCTATTTTCCACTATCTCCCTCCTCCTTGGTGCTAATAGAGAATTAGTGAGACCAAGGAAGAGTGAGATGAGCACTAAATCAGACTTATGCACTCAGACTTTACTCTAGAGCAGAGGTCTTCAATCTGTGGGGCACGCCCCCCTAGCAGGTGTGGAGGAACATTTGGGGTGGTGCAGCTGGGCCCAGACCAACGCCCACAGGGGGTGGAGAGGGAGCAGCACCCAGCTCTGCTCCTGCCCCAGTCCCGGGTGCTGGGCTTGTGCCCAGGGATCTGCTCTTGGCCGCGGCTGCTAGCCTTGTGCCCGAGGTCCTGGCTGATGGCCCCATGCCCAGGGCTCCACACCTGGCTGCAGCTGCAGGCCTCAGTTCCCAGCCGAGGGTCTTTTCTGCCCCCACTACCAGCTGTGGCCCCAGCCCCCTTACCCCTATACACATCCCCCCTCCCAGAGCCCTGTCCCTGCTCCCGATTAAAAGTTTGGGGACCACTGCTCTAGAGCTTCAGTGTTCCTGCTGCACTTGTATATCAAGAGGATACCAATTATTTTCAGAGGGGAAACAGCATTTAATCACAAGCATATGATTGCCATGGAAACAATGCACAACATTGCAATCCACATATTTTCTAAGTTTAAATAATGACTGTTGATCTCCATATTTTATTAATCACTTCCAGAATGACTGTAGAACTGTGTTTGTATACAAACACACTTACTTTTCTGTATCTAGCTATGACATCCTAGGTTATGTCAACCAGGTACCAACAAAATTTATCAGTGTGTCTGAAAAGCTGTTGTATCACCCAGTCAGATGACTTCCTTGTGTGGTTTTAGCAGTGCAACTCTTTAAATCTGTTCTTGCTTATTTAATCAATTTGAATTTTAAGGAGAGAAAGTCAATAGTGCATTTTATTAAATAAATCTCAGAGGTTAAGAGTACATGAGCCCTTTCTAAAATCTTTACATTTACATCAGAAATATACCTTTTCTACAGATTTTATTTAATTTAGATTAGACACTTTTGAACTGCTAGGCTCCAAGTGACAATCTCTTGCTGTCCATATGCCAGTATGACACTCATCTTCTAACTATATAACATTTTCTGCAGCTGCTTTGCCCTCTCCAATCAGGTATGGACAAGGCAAAATGTGCATCCTCCTTTGCTATCTGTGCTCTCTGCCTGCTCTGGTGATGCTGCATTAGTAATCATGATGCTTTCACTGTCTATGAACATTCTTGGAAATTTTGTCTTGCTCACAGGAATACTTCAAATTGCAAATGAAAGGGTCATGAATATCAATGAAGTGAACTGGCAGGTTTCATTTACAATGACTTTTATAAATATATACTTCTACTGTATTTGTCTAGCTCTTGTCTATGCATCCACTTTTAGCTTATCTTTGACAACATTTAGCAGGGAACATGCAATGGTGTGTGTTACATTCTAGACACCTTATTAGAAATATATTGACTAATTGCTGGGACTTCAGAGAACAACAACAAAATGATTAGGGGTCTAGTGGCCATCTGATTTATGATGAAAAACTTCAAGTCTAATATGTATCAGTTGGGTAAGCAACAAGAAAGCATACAGCAAGGAATCATATGCTGGAAATCAGGGAAAGAGGGGAATAGAATATGTTGGGGGAGGAAAATGTGAAGATGAACTGAGGATCAACTGGAGATACCGCAATAATTTGTATTTACTTTTTGGGAGAGAAAACCCATCAATATCCTTGAAAACAATTAAAATACAAAAATTCTTTCCCAATATTACTGGTAAATAATTACTGTAGTTGCAACTGAGATGTTGCACACACATACCTCCTCCCTCCACCCGCACTTTCCCCCAAAACGCACACAAATTCTCCTGATGAGGTGACACATTTCTAACAATTTTTGTAATATTTTATAATTTCTTCAGCAATGTGGAAGTGATTTAGGTATGGCACACAATAAACCTGTTCTTACCTGTTGCACAATGGTTGTTAATTCCAGGCACAGTTGAACAATATTGTTTTTCAGCAGTGAGTATTCTGTCACACTGACAAATGGAGACCTGCCAGAGAGGGACAAAAAATTTGTAGGAGACCTCATCAATCTGTGTTACTGAGCTGTACCTCTTGTAATGTATATTTACAGTCAACACAACACTAAATAATGCA
This sequence comes from Lepidochelys kempii, assembly GCF_965140285.1. Lineage (NCBI taxonomy): Eukaryota > Metazoa > Chordata > Testudines > Cheloniidae > Lepidochelys > Lepidochelys kempii. Next base: position 74,373,814 of record NC_136388.1, read on the forward strand.
CTTGAGAAGCTGGGATGTTGTTAATTCGAAATGGTACAACAATGAATTCCAACAGAAACTTCAAGAGTCAGTCAGATTTAGACAGTCACTATATCACATTAAAAAGAATTAAGATTTTTATTCTCTGTGAGTTAACTTGTACTATAGCTGCCATATTGGTCAGTGCTGTCATCATCAACCTGTGTATTTTACATATGGTAACAAATTCAGAAATTGCTGTCTTCACCTACTGGAATGGATGTTACACCAAAGAGGGTATGATGCTAAAAATGACAATGATCTTATAGTCACACAGCAACTGAAAATTAGTAGCAGTATTTATTTTTTTTAAAATTTCATCTAAAGGAAATGTCACACCTAAAACTGCCCATGCAAAGCCCTGGACATTCTTGACATCCATTTAAAAACACAGTAATATCAGGTCATTGTAGTATTTGCTCTGATTATTTCAATTTGAAATATTTGACAATATGCGACTTCAAGCTGGGCTTTTTGCTTGCAAGACAAACAGCTTTTAAAACAGACTGTTAGGGTTGGTAACTTTACTTGATTAAACTAGACTGAACCAGGTCAGCTAATTTCTTTGTATTGTATATAAAATGAAGCTGCTTATAATACCCGTTCCTTTTCTTTGAGTCCCAGAGCCCTTTAGAAGACATATTTGTTGTAGAGGTAAACTCATTTATCATGGAAATGCCAATCACCTCACAATAATCATGCCATTCTGCACCAGCAACACTGAACAACAACTTTTAGGAGGGGAAGTGAATAATGTATGCATTTGAAATAACTATAGGTAGTAAGAACATAAATTATTTGAAGTTGGATTTTGGGCAGGACACCAGAGTTAACATCCCTATTTTTGGAGAAAGTGCAACACGATCTCTCAAATGAGCACAAGTAGAGTAATATATCTACTAAACAGGAGACTAGGATTTCAACCATCCACCTTTCCAGTGCAAATCCCCTTCCTCCTGGCCAGGTAAGAGAAGGGGGAACCCCTCAGACAGAGACAAACACCTACAAGATCTCTGTCAAGCTTTCTTACAACTACAATACCCACCTGCAGAAGTAAAGAAACAGATTGATAGAGCCAGAAGAGTTCCCAGAAGTTACCTACTACAGGACAGGCCTAACAAAGAAAATAACAGAACGCCACTAGCCGTCACCTTCAGCCCCCAACTAAAACCCCTCCAACACATTATTAAGGATCTACAACCTATCCTAAAGAATGACCCAACACTCTCACAAATCTTGGGAGACAGGCCAGTCCTTGCCTACAGACAGCCCCCCAACCTGAAGCAAATACTCACCAACAACCACATACCACACAACAGAACCACTAACCCAGGAACTTATCCTTGCAACAAAGCCCGTTGCCAATTGTGCCCACATATCTATTCAGGGGACACCATCACAGGGCCTAATAACATCAGCCACACTATCAGAGGCTTGTTCACCTGCACATCCACCAATGTGATATATGCCATCATGTGCCAGCAATGCCCCTCTGCCATGTACATTGGTCAAACTGGACAGTCTCTACATAAAAGAATAAATGGACACAAATCAGATGTCAAGAATTATAACATTCATAAACCAGTCGGAGAACACTTCAATCTCTCTGGTCACGCAATCACAGACATGAAGGTCGCTATCTTAAAACAAAAAAACTTCAAATCCAGACTCCAGCGAGAAACTGCTGAATTGGAATTCATTTGCAAATTGGATACTATTAATTTAGGCTTAAATATAGACTGGGAGTGGCTAAGTCATTATGCAAGGTAGCCTGTTTCCTCTTGTTTTTTCCTACCCCCCCCCTCAGATGTTCTGGTTTAACTTGGATTTAAACTTGAAGAGTGGTCAGTTTGGATGAGCTATTACCAGCAGGAGAGTGAGTTTGTGTGTGTATGGGGGTGGGGGAGATGTGAGAAAACCTGGATTTGTGCAGGAAATAGCCCAACTTGATTGTCATGCACATTGTGTAAAGAGTTGTCACTTTGGATGGGCTATCACCAGCAGGAGAGTGAATTTGTGTGTGTGGGGGGTGGAGGGTGAGAAAACCTGGATTTGTGCTGGAAATGGCCCACCTGATGATCACTTTAGATAAGCTATTACCAGCAGGACAGTGGGGTGGGAGGAGGTATTGTTTCATATTCTCTGTGTATATATAAAATCTGCTGCAGTTTCCACGATATGCATCTGATGAAGTGAGCTGTAGCTCACGAAAGCTTATGCTCTAATAAATTGGTTAGTCTCTAAGGTACCACAAGTACTCCTTTTCTTTTTGCGAATACAGACTAACATGGCTGTTACTCTGAAACCTCACAAAAAGACCACGAACCATGAAGAACTAGGCACTTTGGGGATCAGATACAGAGCAAAACACTCCGGATTTATGTACAGTGCAGGCTGTGCAGAAACTGAGGAACCCCATGTAGAACAGTGTGTGACTACAGGATGTACGTGGCATGCTTCTAGTACCTTAGATGTTTGATATGCCTCAGCACTGAGCAGATATAATAAGTACAGCAGTCAAGTCCTCAGTTTTATGGCTTATCCAAAAGATAGCACATCAAGCAGCACACTGCTCCTTAAGAGCAAACTATAGCCTTAGTTCAGTATTAACTGAGAGGGATGAGTGCCATTTACTGAGCCACTAACTCAACTCCTGCGGGACCTGGGTTTTCCCTGGAATCTCCAAGTACTGTCCGGATCTGACCAATTTGGCTTATAAGGACTGATGAGATTACATCCCAGGAGATCCTGATTGCTAGCATTAGGTCAGAGAAGGTCATCAGGGTCACAACAAGCTTTGTGAAGAATGGTCATGTCATTCATTTATATGCACAATAGTTTCAGATTTCAATTAAGCTATTCACTTCTAGAGAGAAATGCAGTGTGTGCATAAAATATAGTATTTCATACATAATATTTTAAAACACAGTTCATGCAGAGAGTTACTTTGTAAACTGATTCCTAATTCATCAATGAGGAATCATAGCATTCTCTCACCAAGCAGTAATTAATGTGACAAGAGTGACTAATGTATGAACCTGCCCCCTACTGTTAACAAAAAGTCAACTAGTAAGCTCTGAGTTTCCAGGGATAAGCAAGTGGTATAATTTCTTTTAGAAATTATCCAATAACAAGTATGCAGCAGGATAACAGCAAGTCAAATTTCCCTATACTCCTCTTAATTTGCATCAGCCCTGAATGGTCAGAACCACTCTTTGCTCTGGTTATAAGGAAACTCAGTTTCAGTGTTAATTTATCCCTTATACTCCCTTCTGAAATAGAAATGATCCTGCCATCTGTGGTGGCAATTTTTGTCATTCACGAGGAACATTCACTAGTGACATTCACTAGGAACAAGACTTAAACTGCTAATTTCACAGAGGTCACCGTCAACCTGGGGGGACCCAAAAGAGACTCCAAAAATCCCACAGCTGGCTCCTGACCCAGGCCTAGTCAGCCTGGAACTCAAGTATATAACAACATTTACAAAGTAAAACCTATAATTACAGTTCTAATATTAGAACAAGAGAAAGAGAAAAGAACAAGAGAAAAAGAAACAAACAGGGCAAAAGAATTACTGGGGGGGGGGGGAGGGAGTAAGAATTAAAAAGCTCTAAATTACCTGTCCAGCCAGGCTAGCAAGTTCTTGGCAGCACCAATCAGGTCAACAACAGAGGTAAGAAAATCATTTGGCAGTCGTCTGGAGGCCCTGCCGTCATAATGGCCACTCCTCCTTCTACCCGTTATAAAGTTCTGAAGATTTTTGGCTGAGGCATTCAGCTTGTGAGAGAGTGTTCTCAGATTTTCTGTCTCTAAACCATAGTTCTGAAAGAAAGAAAAAAATAGATCACACAACATGTTTAAAGCAGATAGCTAAGCCACAGAATATTGAGCTGAAACATTTGCAGCTTGCATTGATTCACTCAATTCTTGAACACAGCAAAATCAAGGCAAGTCAGGACTTGATGAACTGTCCCAGTAGATCATGAGTATTTAACAGCTGACCTTTCAGGGCCCTTCCTTTCCAAGCACTTCAGCCACAAGAATCATTTAAGCCCACAGCCTCTCTCCAAGGTAGGTAAGTAATAAATGCATTATTCCCATTTTACAGAGGTGGAAATAGAGGGTCAAAGACATTAATTTATTTAGGATGACATAAGATAGAATCATAGGACAGGAAGGGACCTCAAGAGGTCATCTATTCCAGTCCTCTGCACTCATGGCAGGACTAAGTATTATCTAGACAATTCCTGACAGGTGTTTGTCTAACCTGCTCTTAAAAATCTCCAATGATGGAGATTCCATAACCTCCCTAGGCAATTTATTCCAGTGCGTAACCACCCTGACAGGAAATTTTTCCTAACTTCCAACCTACACCTCCTTTGCTGCAATTTAAGCCCATTGCTTCTTGTCCGTTCCTTAGAGTTTAAGAACAATTATTCTTTTCCCTCCTCCTTGTCCCCTCCTCTTTTCCAGACTAAACAAACCCAATTTTTTCAGTCTTCCCTCATAGGTCATGTTTTCTAGACCTTTAATAATTTTTGTTGCTTTTCTCTGGACTTTCTCCAATTTGTCCACATCCTTCCTGAATGGACACAATGCTCCAGTTGAGGCCTTATCAGCATGGAGTAGAGAGGAAGAATTACTTCTTGTGTCTTGCTTACGACACTCCTGCTAATACATCCCAGAATTATGTTCACTTCTTTTGCAACAGAGTTACACTGTTGACTCATATTAAGCTTGTGGTCCACTATGACCCCCAGATCCATTTCCGCAGTAATTCTTCCTACGCAGTCATTTCCCATTTTGTATGTGACACTACAGCTGGTTAAACTGCTCACTGCAAATAATCTGATTAATTTAGCTTTTTTTGTTGTAATTCAGACTTTTCTTCTTACAAGTTAATTTGCTATTCAGGACCGTTTAAACTGTTTTTGTGAACAAATTTCAGAACATTGATTGATTATCCACTGTTAATTCCAACTATTCATCATGTATAGTGTATGACTGGTCCTCTATGTCATGTGGCATTATTATCCACTCAGAGAGCAGAAACAAACTTTTAAACCAGGAACACAGATACTAATGCACAGTTAATAATGTATAGCTTGTTTGCATGAGAATAGACACATTTGTACAAATATTTCCCAAATATTAGTGAGAACAGAAACCTGTTTGTGTGAATATTCATAGCTAGGGTAAAAGCACAAAAGAAGTCTGGACCAAACAGACATGTGGAATCCAAACAAATGTTTGTGAACACTGTTTTGTAAGATTCAACTAGGTTTACTTGGATGTTCAGGCCTGTGCCTTAACTGCAAGACCATCCTTCCTCAGAAAGTTGACTGTTAGAAAAGGGATTTGAACTGCTGGGGTGGACTGCAACCTAAATGGAGAGGGAATACTTTATCTTGGTAGTCAGCTTTTTGCAATGTGCTCCAATTTAAAAAAAAAAAAAACCACACACACACACACACACACACCCCACACACAAATTGTTGGGCGACAGAATGCATTCTTTTCACCCAGACCTACCCTGCAAGAATGTCAAAATACACAACGGGATATGGATAAACATTAAAGATTAACTAGCAAAATAGACAAATTAAAAAAAGATGTTTGCAGTGGTGCCGTAGCTGTGCCGGTCCCAGGATACGAGACACAAGGTAGGTGAACAGTGTCAGAGTAGCAGCCGTGTTAGTCTGTATCCGTAAAAAGAAAAGGAGAACTTGTGGCACCTTAGAGACTAACAAATTTATCTGAGCGTAAGCTTTTGTGAGCTACAGCTCACTTCATCGGATGCATACAGTGGAAAATACAGTGGGGAGATTTTATATACACAGAGAACATGAAACAATGGGTGTTACCATACAGACTGTAACAAGAGTGATCAGGAAAGGTGAGCTATTACCAGCAGGAGAGCGGGGGGGGGAGGGGGGGGGAGGGGAACCTTTTGTAGTGATGATCAAGCTGGACCATTTCCAGCAGTTTACAAGAACAGTAGGAGGGGAAATAGTTTCACTTAGTCATTACACAAAGTAAAACTACCATGGCAACAGATTCATAAGAATGACCTGAAGACACCTAGACTGACAAACTAGGTAAGAGCTCTTATTCTGATGTTTGAGAATTCCCTCCATCAAAAACAGAATGAAAAAATCCACATCCAACATTGATCATTCACTCAGAAACTAAAATTCAGAACTAGAAATCTGTACGTGAAATCTGACACCTTTTCTGAATGGCAGAAATGGGAGGATGATTAAAATGCAGGCTTTGACAATGCTCAATGAAATGTAGAAAACTCTACGAAACAGTAAAAGCGAGCTTCAGGGAGCCTTATGTCAGGTAATAATTCACACAATCACTGCACAGTGGTGTTTTAATTGACTAATGATCCTAATCACATATTCTCTGGTCACAGGAATGAGATAAGAGAATCAATTGAACCCAACATGACCTAATTTTCAGATGGCTTTATCACAGAAACCTACCACCACACAATTTAACTTATCATTTTGTAGCAACTGTCTGGTGGAATTATTATAATGACTGTTACAGTATCATAAGGAAGTATTGTGTTGTGAAAATCCCAATATACTAACTCATACAATTCAATTTATTCTGATCTTAAATTGGGATCACTGTGCCAGAATACACCAAAAAACCAGGTGCATCAATTAATTCATTCATTAAATGAAACTCATTGGCTCTGCTCTTCATTACGGAAAGAAAAAAAACACTCATATGGCCCATCTCTATGTACACTGCTAAAACCAAATTATGCCATTTTACACTGTGTGCAACTTTAAAGAATCTGACTTTAGTGTTTTGTAAACAGCAAACCATTCCCATTAATAAAAAGGGCCTCCAGATAAGACTAATAGTATATACTATTTTCGTGCATTTCCATGAGCATTATTAGGTCTATAGTTATGGCTAGATCGGTACTGCTACAATCGATGCAGTGGTATTGATTTAGCGGGTCTGGTGAAGACCCCCTAAGTCGATGGCAGAGCGCTCTCTCATCGACTCCTGTACTCCAGCTCCCTGAGAAAAGTACGGTAAGTCGGCGGGAGAGCATCTCCCATGGACACAGGGAGGTGTAGACACGGCTGTAAGTCAACCTACATTATGTTATCTACATAATTGAAGTAGTATACACTACAGTTGTAAGTTGACCTAAGTTAGACCAGCCCTGAGATATATCTTGATTCTAAACTCTGAAGTATCCCTCCCTTCCTTCTTTAAATTTAAAAATATATCAATTTCAACTGGAAATAATTTTATGCTATTGCTGCAAAGACTAAAAACGGGAGCTGAAAGATCACAGGTTAAAGAACTTCTAGACCAAAATGTGTTCAGTTACCCTTGATCAATCCCATTCACTGATATAAAAGAGAGCAGAATATGATCCTGTTTCAAGAACTATGCCAGCATACCATTGATAATTATCAGCAAAGATCATGATATAAGGAAGTAAAAGCTACACAGTCCATTCTGGCATGTGCTCCATAGGGGAAAGGAAAAAAGGAAAAAGTAACTGCGTGAAGATGAGCATTGATGCTGCAGCTGTGATCTGCATCAAAAATAGCAATCAGTACCAAAGACAGTATCTGTTCCAACAAGCCCGTCAGTACTGAGGAAGCCAAAGTCAGGTCTGCATTCTGGTGTCGGCAGTAGTGAATACTCTGCAACCAGTCCAGGCAGCGCTGAGAACACAAAATAAATCACAGCAGCTCCTGAATTAAAGGAGAGTTAGGAACAGAGAATCAGAGCAAATCTGATACCGCCTAATACACCAGTGGAGCGGAAACAGTCAAGTGCTGACACTGCTCTCATCGGGACTGGATTCAACAGATGCCCAATGGAGGGTACCAGATAGATGATACAGTGACTCTTGTTCCTGTCTCGGTACCAGAGAGCAGTTAAATGACATCTCTATCCTGCATACTGAACGACTTCTGGTGCTGGGCTGCACTTCTGTTACAGGAGGAGAAAGAAGAATCTCTCCAAGCTTTCGAGTGGCCTCAGTCTGTTTTGAGAGTCCTTTTCCTTGGAAGACCACAGGGAAGAGAATGATCTCTCTTCCTCCTCAGAGGGACATCGGAGTCTGGCTATGGAACAACAGACTCCACCAGCTCCAAAGTTCTCTGAGGGACTGGACCTATTGTGGGGAGAGGCGAGCCATTTTTTTTAAACCCTAGTGAGGACATCACAACAGGCTAACTCCTGCTGAACTAAATTACTACTAAATAACTAACTAAACATTCCAGGTACTACTACAACTAGCCAACTGTACACACGAGTTCACAACAAAGCACTATGACAGTGAAGCGTGAGGTAAGATACTACACAGAATGCTCCAACTCAAACCATGGCTGGTGACAAGAAACTGAGGCAGTCAGTATGGCACCACACTTAAAATAGCCATGCCAGGGGCTATGAGGGCCAGAGATCATGTGGTCCACCCTGACAGGTACTGCTAAACAAAAGTTCTCTGGCTTCGATGTACTGGACATGCACTTCCTGAGTAAGTCTGCAACCTTTCAAAGAACCATCAACTCATTTCTCATAGGCCACCTGACAGACAATATACGGTAACCTTTTTGGGGGGGTAGGGGAGTTAAGGAGTTGAACAGGTGACCAAAAAGTGAAATATTCTATATACTATTACCAAGTATATTCTTTTTAAAACTACATTTTCAATTAGTAGAAGAGTTATTTTTGATATAATGGCGAAGAGATCAGCTCTATTTATTTTTGTTCCAGACATCAAGTTCTGTATTCTCTTAGTAGAAAAAAATAAGTCCATTTAACCATGTGATATAGACACATATGGATGAATCAATATTCCATTTGCTGGAGCTGTTCAATGCAGTGACTTTCACCCACTGTGTACTCCAATTGTGAGCCTTTGATTGCTGAAAAGCCACTGGTTTATTAAACTACCAATAACTGAATTCACTAATTATGGAATTTAGGGATGCTAGTATACTGGTAACCAAACTGAGATACCTACACATGTTATATAAAATTGTGCGGGGGGGGGGGGGGGAGGATGGTAGAGGAGATAAAAAAGTATGCATTGTTAACTAAATAAAGCTCCCACATATATACTGTAATAGGGTGACCAGATGTCCCGATTTTATAGGGAGAGTCCCAATTTTGGGGTCTTTTTCTTATACAGGCTCCTATTATCTCCCACCCTCTGTCCTGATTTATCACATTTGCTGTCTGGTCACCCTGTGCTGAAACAAGGTGTCTGGCTATCTCCCATGAGTAACCAAAAGAATACCACTAGTGCCTGGGAAATGACTGTTAAATTATTTAGATCCCCATCTAATGTAAAGGTCTGATCTAAAGTCTATTGAAGTTAATGGTAAGAGTCCCATCAACTTGAAAAGGCTTTGAATCAGGCCCCAAGTGTTTTAACTTTAACATAAAAATTGTTCCACATAGATAAATTAATGAGGTACTTGGTATTTAACAATATTTTATTGTATTCTACCAGTACATAGCATTGCAATTAACAAAATATATAGTGGACGCTGATAAAAGCCACAAAAGTCCCAATTTATTTAAACAAAAAACAAAAAAAAATAACCTGTAGCACAGACAGATGTTCTGGAACCTGGACATTCTGGCAAAAGATAATGATTTTTTTTTATTGTGTAATTTGAGCACTTCAAAATTTAGAACCACTCCTATATAAATATGGTTGCTTCACTGCTCCATTTTCTTTCTCTGCTCTGCACAAGGCTGGAGATTTAACCCATTCTACATGACAAGGCAGCACATTCAGAAAGATTTCTACTTTTATAGTTTATGAATGCAGCACTGAACTTTTAGGCGTCATGACTAAGGCCACCAGTTTTCAGGCAAATTCATTGTAATTAATATAATTATATGATTTACAATCTGCATTAATTGCACACTATTCGATATTCATTGAACAACCATGAAGATGCAATAATGTATCTGCCAATAAAGCATGCAACTTAACAATAGTTATTAATACTGAAACTGCATTTTAATAATTTTTCACTGCTGCTACTTCACCTTCTCTTTATACTTACAGGCATCCAACAAGAAGGAGCACTATCAAAGAAGAAAAGCTAACTAAAGCATTGACATAATAATTCTTGGTTTATATATGAGTCAGTGCACATCTGGCAAAGTGCACTCAGTAAATTAATTTGGATACGCATCAGACAGTAATCAAGTTTTATGTCAGCCAACAAAGAAAAATAGAATGGTGGGCTTACAGCACCAAAGCTGCATTACACTGAACTGCTAAAGTTTTATCAGCTATAGACCTTAGTTCACTAATCAAGAGACCACATACACTGCAAACGGATCACCATGAAACCTCAGAAATGGGTGCTTTCTTAATTGGAATTATAGCTCTGTATCTTGAGTGATGTTTCTGTTCTGTCCAGGCTTAATGATATTTCTGTATCACACAGATGAAAAAGTACTCACATAAAATTTCATTTGCCAAAAGGCAATTATCTAAACTAGTTGCTATAAAAAGCGCCACTATATTTGCTATATTTCTGGCATACACATTGACATTAATAATCAGAATTGTTGGCTGCAAAGCCTTGGCAGCACAAAGTGGAGTCTTGGATAAGGATTCGGACTGTTCCTCTTTTAAATAAAAATAAGAAAAAGAATAGCACGAGTAGAAGAACATTATTGGCACCTGTTTAATTATAGCATATTGAACAAAGAAAAAGATACACTCCTTTTTCAATATCATATGTTGCAACGCTATGGCATAAAAGCACATTTATTCAAATGATTAGATGCTATAGCCTCAGATATTCATGGGGTCCTATGTCACAGTAGGAACTCATAACAAACAAAGGCAGCTGACCTGTTAGGTAAATGCGCTTTTCATTACACAATAGCAATTAATACTATAATTAATACAATCAATGCCATAACAAAAGTCAGGATGATCTAAACAAGGTCAATCGACTTGCCTGGAATCATACACCACAATTCAGACTAGGACCCAGGCATTTCAGGACAAACAGTACTTTGCTAGACCCTCTAGGTAACACAGCCAGAAAGTTTTCATTTTCTTGTCTTTCAAAAAGTAAAGGAAATTCACAATTCCCCTCTGGAGCTAAGAACATTAATGCTTCTGCAAATTTCAAAATACTGAAATATATGGTATGGGAATATGAACATGGAAAATAAAGCACTGCTTTGCTCCATGGTGACCAATATTTGTTCCAGCTCTACTATAATCTTTCATAGTCTTGTTTATGGAAAGCCTTTAGCAAATGCATCGCTTCCACTATCAATATCACTACAGAAAACAAAGCAAACTACTGTAGCAATATATCATCTACCAACTAATGACACAGGACACCAAAACATTACAGGTATTTCTTTTTTCCTCCTTCCAGGCAGAGAGAAATAATGAAAAAGGAAATACGTGCCTCCCTTCCCACAACATACACTCTTCATTCTAGCTAACACACAGATTCACAGACATTAATTACAGGTGTTAGCTCAAGTTGGCCCACAGGGCTCAGAGAAGTTTCTTTAGGAGATTCCAAGATACCTCCAAAATAGCAGCAGATAAAGCATAGGTTCTTTGATTCAGGGGCTGTGGAAAACCATTTAAACGGAGGGGGGCACAGAGGGACGGAGGGGGGCACAGATTTGCCCAACTACACCTGATTCTCCTCTTCTCCACTCAATGGCCCCCTCCCCACCAACAGCCCGACTCCTCTGGCCAATAACATCCTACACATACACCCTCCCAAGAGCCTCAGCCCTGGAGAGAGCCCCCACTATCATCCCCTCCCAGGAGACCAAGCTTCCCCCCTCCCTCTCTTTATCTTCCCCCTCCCTAGTGTTGAGCCTCACTCTCAGGTGATGGGTTCGTCTTGCTTCTGAGCCAGTCCCCAGCACTAAGAGTAGCCACTGCAGTTCTGACAGCCGGCCGGTGAGGGCCTGCCCCACCGTGTGGGACTCAGGTGCCAGCCACAGCATGCTCCCAGCTGTAATGTGTGCAGCTGCTAGTTACAAGATCACTGCATGTGTGGCCACACATGTACACAGCAAAAGTGGTTGGGCCATGCCCACTCCAAACTCTGTGGCCTATGTTTTGATCTGTGGATCCAGGCCCTGGCTTGCATGTGTCCCAGGACTCGAGAACCTATGGCACAGAGCTATCCGAGACCCCCTGCCCCCTACTGGAGAAGACTGAGGCAAGGATAATGGGGATTTGGGTAGGAGCAGGAGCACTGGCTGCCTTCTGTAGCTTCCTGTTTTTGAATGTGGCACACTACTCTACTATGCAATGAGGGGTGATCTGAAACACTGTACTAAATTTAAGCACAAAAGACAGCAAACAGTAGGATGATGGTGCATGTGATGCACTGAGGCTGTTGATCCCATCAGACATTTATAACATCAAGTGGGGGTAGTGGTGCTTCCACACAATCCTTGTCAGGGTCTGTGGAGGACCGGTACCAGTGACTGGGACATAGGCAGTCTGGCCTGGTGATCTATGCTGTATTCAGGAACCCCAGGATAATGGGCAGATCTGGGGTCAGGAACAGGAGCTGAAATCAGAGCTTGGGTCAGACAGGAAACGGGAGACGAAGGTCAGAGCTGAGTAGCCTAAGGTTGGACCTGGAGTAGTCAGACACCAGGGCAATAGGGTTTAGAGACCAAAATGAGGCTGAGGACAAGACCTTGCAAGAGGACAGAGCTGAAGTCAGGAACCGGGGATGAGGCTGAGAGTTAAGTAGCAGATGGCAGGGTCTGTAGCATAACCAAGCCAGGATCCACTTTGTTGCATAGACAACTTCCTTTGTCTCTTTCTAGCTTAAATAGTGTACCTGTTCCAATCAGAGGCTCTGGAGCACCTCAGTTCCGGTCCCTGTGAGAGGTACCTTTAGTGGAGAGTAAGGCCTCAGAGCTCCCAATTATCCAGCCACTAAAAGAGCCTTTGGGTGTTGCTGTGGATACAATAGCAGACCATGAGCTTGAGGATCCTCACAGTCCCCCTCCTTTATCTGAGGGAGAAGAGACCATCTCCATCCTGTGAAACCTAGCAGTGGTTGTAAAAAGACTAAGCACAAGTCATCAATGGAGTGACCACCATCACTCCAGGCCATTGTTTCCTTAATCCAACACTGCAGAGATGGAGCCTACTGCATCAGCAATTTCAGTTGAAACAGCTGAAATTCTTAAGAAAAAAAAAAGTTTTCAAACCTACTTTTAGACCTTCCAAAAACATCTAAAAATCCTAATTCAGATATTAAAACAAATGCCTCAAAAATCCCCAGAACATATGCAAAAGTATACACAGAAGCTATAACATATACAGACATTAGACATTGCCTTTGGATTCAGTGCATCCAGTCTTTTCCCTCCAGCTCTAGACACGGATATTGGATCAGCCTATGTGAAGTTTTCAGCAGGGCGTTACCACACAGTCCTTCCCTACTCATTTATATAAATTTCTGCTACAGCATTGCTCTAAAGCAGTGGTTCTCAACCAGGGGTCTGGAAGCCCCTGAGGGGCCACAAGCAGGTTTCAGGGAATCCGCCAAGCAGGACCAGTGTTAGACTTGCTGGGGTCCAGGGCAGAAAGCTGAAGTCCCACTGCATGGGGCTGAAGTCTGGGGCCCTGAGCAACTTAGTTTCATGGTTCCCCCTGTGGCGTGGGGTCCTGGGCATTTGCCCTGCTTGCTGCCCCTTAACACTGGCCCTGGTTTTTATATGCAGAAAACCAGTTATTGTGGCACAGTTGGGTCGTGGACTTTTTATAGCATGTTTGGGGAGGGCCTCAGAAAGGTTGAGAACCCCTGCTCTAAAGCAAAAAGAAAAGGAGTACTTGTGGCACCTTAGAGACTAACCAATTTATTTGAGCATAAGCTTTCGTGAGCTACAGCTCACTTCATCAGATGCACACTGTGGAAAGTGTAGATCTTTTTATACACACAAAGCATGAAAAAACACGTCCCCCCCACCCCACTCTCCTGCTGGTAATAGCTTATCTAAAGTGATCACTCTCTTTACAATGTGTATGATAATCAAGTTGGGCCATTTCCAGCACAAATCCAGGTTCTCTCCTCCCCACCCCAAACACACACAAACCCACTCTCCTGTTGGTAATAGCTTATCTAAAGTGACCACTCTCCTTACAATGTGTATGATAATCAAGGTGGGCCATTTCCAGCACAAATCCAGGGTTTAACAAGAACGTCTCTAAAGCAGCAACGCAGGACAAGCATTCACTATGGTCTGCTATTCCCCATCAATGAGTGCAGGTAAATCTTAGTAGTAATGGGAGTGACACCCATACTGAGTGAGTGAGATCCCACTGAGTTTTACCATGCTACATAACAGGATATAATATGAAGTGATGGATTGTGTTAGTCCAGCTTATATTTTCTTTTCAAAAGTGGCTACTCTTCCTTGACATGACTTATCACCTTCATAACTTGTAGGTAGTGTAGGTTCTTCATGTTCACAGTTACTTAAATGCATCAATTTCATTTGGAAAAACTGTCACTCTCTACTGATAGACTTTAACACTTGTAGAGAATGTGTCTCCTTAAACTGTCTCAAAGAAGGACTATGAGACTGGGAAATCTTTCAAATGTGTCACATATAATACAAAACAGAAATCCATTTGCCTTTCACTAGTTTGTCAAAAATGTTCTTAACACATACGCAATTTTCCTTCAACAATTAAAAGAATTAAAAGAGAAGATTCACACCATAACTCTCTTTGTATGTGGGTGATGTTATAATGTTATTGGACCTGCAAAAGTCTGACAGAATTAGCAATAAAAAATATTGAAGAATTTGGAAAAGCTTCTGATTTGAAAGTAAATTATATTAAAACTGAAATTCTGGCAATTGATATTATGTAGAAAAAGTAAATTCATATAGGCTAAAATTTTCAAAAAGACAAGTCCCGCCTTCAAAAGTGACTTAGGCACTTGGGGCTGTTGTATTGATCTAAATGAAATATATAAGCCCAAAGGTGTTAACATAACCCAAATACTTGGAGTTTAATCTACAAAATCTTCTGCCTGCTTAGTATCATGGCAAAGATAATTAAACATCCTTTTTAACCTTCAGGGGCATGCGCAAGTGGGGGCAAGCAGGAGCACAAGCCCTGCAATAATCGGCAAGGGGCGCAGAACTCGTCCTGCTCCTGGGCTACTGCAGGGAAAGCAAGAGAGCTCCCCGCTCTGTCCCCAGGCTGTGGCAGGGAAAGCAAACTTCTCCAGCCTCTGAGCTGTGTTGGGGAGCGTGCTCTCCCCATTGCAGCCCTGGGGCTGAAGGAGGTCTGCTCTCCCCACCGGAGCCCAGGAGTAGGAGGAGTTCTGTGCCCCTTGCTGGGGCCCCGGAGGTGGAGGAGTTTGCTCTCCCCCCATTCCGCCAGAGGAGTTCTGCATCCCCTACCAGTGCACTCCCCCCCACCCCAAAGCAGTAAAATTTAAATTTCTGGCACATCTCCACTAACCTTTTATTAAAATACTATAAAAGATAAAACATTTAAAACGTAAAATATTTAGCAAGATTTTCATTTTAACAATATCCCTTGTTCCCTTTTCCTTTAGCTAAAAAAGATTTTAAAATGCCTTGTATAATCGACTCTCAAATAGTATCAAAATAATTGAACTTTTGAATAAATGAAAATATTAGTCAAAACGAGCTAGAGTTGTTGCTGCTGCTGTTAAACTCCGATCCTGCTTCATCTCACATGATGTTTGGAGTTCAGTTGAAGTAATGATGTCATCTGAATCTCTCTCTCTGGCCCAGTGAAATCAAAACATCTCTCAGACTGAAAACAATAAAAGCTCAGGGTTCCAAAAAATGGCAGGAGTGGCAGCCAGGATGGTAAAGCTTGCTTTAGTAAAGCTCGGTCTGTTCTTCTCTATCTTTTCCCAAAGTCTTTCTTTAAAGACCCCAAAAAAAGGAGTAATGGGTAAGATAGCCTATCCCTTCATTACTTTGTCCACCAATTAGGCTTAATATCCGACACACCAATTTTAATTCATTAATTTCTGGTTGCACATCATTTGGTTTTAGCAAACATAATTTCAACATAGTCCTTAAATTATATTAATGTGGCCTTTTTGTTGAGACTAATGTAGTCTACCTTTTTATATTATTAAAAGCGACTTGACCTACTTTCCATCTTCTCTTGTTATTATACATTGTTAGAACATCTTATACACTTTCACATGCTTTTTGTAATTGAGTTTACAATTGAAATAAATGTGTAGATCCAGTTATCACAATTGAGCGTAAGTCTTGCTAACACTCAACAAGACAAAGGTCTTCTAAGCCTTGGAGGCACTTTTTGAAATCTTACCAACAGACACTTCATACTGCCATAACTGGTATCACCACATGGCACTGCTACACATACTCTTCCAGTTTATTTTTCTTAAGTGTGCAATCAAATATTCAATCTTGGGAAGACATGGTGTAGAGTCATTAGTTTTTGTTATGCAAGGTTTTGTTCTGAGGCAGGGGATTTTGGATATGGTGCTGTGTGAGCAGCAGGAAAGTTTGCTGTCTGTCTCAGAAACTGACTCTACTCAAATACTAAAGCAGAGCTGCTCTCTGGGAACAGGGCACTGGAGCTTGGCTGGGATTCCTGGAAGAAGGGATTGCCTGCATGCTGTTTGTTTCTCCATTCCAGGACTGGTGTTTATTTGTAAATAAAACAAGTAACATTTAGAATATACCCAGACTATGGGTCACTGATTTCTCCTCCCCTCTGAAACCAAGCTCCAAGTCCCTCTCCCCCGACCCCCACATCTGCTGCTGGTTGTCAGAAGGGCAGCATTGGTATCACAGTCGGACAGTGGTATTGGAAGAAGAAGCAACCCTACGTTTAAATAAGTGTCTCTTTTTGTGCAATACTAACAAGTGAATTATTTGAAAAGTCTGGGGGAAAAAAAGGGGCCTTCACAGTAAGCCTAAAATAATTTATATATCAACTATAAAAAAGAAACACCCTTCCTAATATTTGCAAATAGTTTCCAAGCATGATGATTAACAGTGTTTATTGATTAGGCACACCATAAGAAGCATCTCTGGATAGTCATTGAATACCTGACTTCTCTTGCTGTAAAGATAGAGAAAACTATTGGGACATAAAAATTACATAAGTCTTATTGTCCTACTACTGTCACTGTAAAAATATGGGATTCCATCTCTTCTAGCACTGATATATGTAAGTGAGGCTTTCAATCTAGGCTAGTAAAAAGGAATTTTGAAGACTAGGGGAAAAAACACCACCACACCAGGTATGTGACTGTAAGTGTTCAGACTCACCCGGCGGCGCCTCCTGCTAGTCATCCTTGGGAATTAGCTCACCAGCCATCGGAGCACCCTCTGCAGGCCAGTGCCCTGCTTATGCCAGGCCCCCATGTCCCCCCCACACCCAGTGCCCCTTTTACGCCAGGTGCTGCCCCCTGGTAGTAACCCCTCACTTGCAGGTTCTCCCCTCCCCAGGGAACCCCCACCCACTATCCCTACCTCACCTCAGTCGTAGGCTACTGCCAGTCACCAGCTAGCCCCCGCGCCTGGGGCAGACTGCAGTATAAGCCACTCATCACAGGCAAGGTTGGGTTTGGACCTGCTGCCTCTCTCTACCCTTGGGCTGTCCCCTGCAACCCCAGTACCTGTTGGGCCTAATACTAGGCCTGCAGGCTGGGGGGTTTCCAGGCCGGACCTCCCCAGCTCCTCTGGCCTGCCCCCAGTCCTGCTCCACCTTAGGTACTCTGCTTAGGTCCTTGGGGCTAGGTCCTTCCCTCTCAAAAGCTACAAAGGGTCTCTGTCAGTGCCTGGCCCACAGCCCTTTTATAAGGGCCAGCTGTGATCTGTTTGGGGCGTGGCCCCCAGCTGCAGCTGCTCTGCCAATCAGCCTAGCTTTCCCCCTGCCCCAACACTCTCCCAGGGCTGTGTTAGGCCTTTCCAGGCCAGAGCGAGTGACCACCCCTCTACAGTGACATATTCAATGATTTATTCTGAAATTTCACTTGATTAGATTTCAGATTTTAAAAGAAATACATTTCCAAGATTTTAAATATTCACAATATTTTCAGATCATTGAATATGTCAGCAAAGAGAAGACTTTAAAGATATTTAGAAAAACAGAAAAATGTATTACTCCAGGTATGAGCATAAAGGAGTGAATTTGGTTTCTATAAAGCTTTGAACAGTTTTAATGCTAAAGAATAGATTTTCATGAAGAAGAAATGATGGAGAGGAGTGGAAACAGCTATGGAAATCAGATTCTTCATTTTCAATATGTGCTACTGCAGAAGTAATTATTGCAAATCACTACATCAATGTTACCTTACACTGGTCAGATTAGAAAACGATTTATGGCAAAGGAAGAGATGGCTGTTAAAAAATGCTGAGTGCAAAGGGATTTCATTTAATTTGGCAGCTATATCCTAAAAATAGAAAAAAACTGGAAATGAATGTATAAATTAAAGATACTGCCAGCTGTTACTAACTGTGGTCCTAGTGGTCTTTTTATAGGGTCTTCCACTGTAAAAAATATAATGCTCAAAATTAAGAGAATTAATAAGCCACTAATTAAGTGCTGCTAGATGTATTTCTGATACTTTCTAAACTTTTGTTTCCATCTAGCCATTAAGTCATTATTCACTGGATCATTTCTTTCACTTAGCTGAAGTTTATGAATACACAGTCGATTTTAATTACATTACATATTCTTTGCAATTAAGTATTATTTATTTTCTTTTTCCACTTCTGATTCTCCTAATCCTCCTCCTCAATAGACTGCTTATATTTTCTCATGTAGGCTGTCTGTAGCATCATAAAAATAATGGCCTCCAATATCTTTTCACTTGCTTAGACGTTACACGCATGAATTTTAATGGCAGTCTATGCTGGCTGATAGAATACATCCAATTTTTTCCCCTACTGATTTTCATACATTTTATAGAATTCTTTTCCCCAAGACACTCTGTATTCCTTCTTAAAGTCAAATATTTTCATGTAACTGTCCCCACCAGGACGTAGGCTCATTAGCAATTTACATCTAACAAAGATTACAAGCGGTGCCCTACATGCTCTCCACTTTCAAGCCTACATATCATACTTGGCTCATTTCCAGTGATTAGGTCCAGAGCAGGCCCTGACTATGAAGGATTGCTCAGCCAGCTCTGATAAGGAAGCAATCCTACACCATCTCTAGGAACTTGCAGATTCCCTTAGTTTTTTCCCCTGGCTATCATTCCAGTTATCTGAGTAATTAAAATACCTCTATGGTTTTTCAGGCCTATAAAATCCTCTCATGATTTGTATTTTCAGAATAGAGAAAGAACCAAAGCTGAGCCCATGGGTCATCTCATCACCTCTCACTGTACTTAACTTCAGCGCAAATGGTCTTTGCTGTCCATGCCAAAGTGCCACTATTATTTCTCCCAGCACACGTAACCTCCTTCAAGCATTCTGTCTCTCACTCATGCATTTATTCCCCCTAACCACTCTAACCCTAGTATTTTAAATTCTCTCATTTTCTTACATACAGATTGTATACTTCTATATCAGCATATCATCACATGGGCTCTTCATAACTGTATCAAACAGATTCCCCCTCCCCCCATTAAATTTCCTCCTTTACTTTACCTTATTTTCACCTTCCACCTTTACATGTAGGATTCTCACAAGTGGTCAGTACCTATGTTACCGGATTTTTGGAGTTCAGATTTTTTTAAAGGAGAAATATGTTCCATGATCATGTATATTAGTGATGCTTTTCAGTTTTAAACCCGACATAATTTAGGGTTTGAAAACGATACATTATTATCTTAAGCAATGCACAGATGACACAGAGAAGACCACCCAGGGCTTGATTTTCCCATTACCTTTCAGCTATTGCAATAATTGTTAACTGCAAAGTGGATGTAAAATTCTATCAGAATGAGCGTCCATGTATTACAGACACCACAAGATACAAGGAGGTGGAGAAACATGTAAACTGCTTCTCCCTTAAATCACTTACAACTTAAAGGCCAGACTTTAGATGTCTCTGTGCAGATGAACAAGTGGGGAACACAAGAGGGTGTCACACCCCTCATGGTCCTGCGCAAGGGTCTGCCATGGTATAGATGGGAGGGAAGCCAACACTCGCTGGTAATGATAGCCATTGAAAAGGGAGAAGGGTGGGGTGCTGCCCAAACACCAGGGTGAGTGCATGCAGAAGAGATGCCTCTGCAATGTGAATTTCTAGGGAACTGCAAAAGTTCTGGTTGGGTGTCCCACATTGCCAATGCTGAGCTGAACCTATGAGGCACAATTTAGTCCTAAATAAGTCTAAGATAAATTTAGGTACTTTTTGAGTCTCTTCTGTTTAGTATATTGAACAATGTGCCTGAGTAGAGACAGAATGGAATGCCGCACTAATGCAGACTGCAAGCTACGGATCACACAGCATGGGCACTGCCAGCTTTTAAGCAGAAATCCCCACTGAAATCAATGAAGAATTCCATCTTTAAAAAAAAAATCAATGGTCCGCAGTACAGCCCAGTGAATGGATGATGTACAGAATATAAAGTAGAACTGATGTTTATTGATGCATGGAATTTTAAGGCCAGATTGTACTCTGCTACATTACTGTTAGTTTGGAGTAGCTATACACAAGTTAGTGTATGCAGTGTTGTTGCAGCAGAATTGGTCACTGGACATTAGAGAGAAGGGGAGTGAGTTAATATCTTTTATTGGACCAACTTCCAAGGTATTAAAAGATATCACTTCACCCACCTTGTCTCTTTAAGGTCAATGTAGTAATTCAAGATATGCACAGATGTTACTGAGATCCGAATCTGTTCCTCGATGATTACATGAATTAAAAATGAAATAGCAAGAGTATACAGGAGTACTCATAATTGATAATGATAGTCTAATATAAGAATGTTTTATGCACAGAATGTTATGGGTTTTTTTGGTTTGATTAGTTTTTCTTATTCTGTTTCTCTCTTTTCTAAAGGATTATATATATTATGTTCTTTAGTATCAAGGTAGTGTAAGATACCCTTATTCAAAAAGCAATGTGGTACTATTTACCTGTAAGTAGTTAAATTTATAAATGACAGGGAATAACACTTGTAAGTATGCTTTTCTGAGCTTTATTTTAATTCATGCTCTTTAGCCATGCAATGAAGCATATTTAGAAAAATCATGTAATGTATTTGTGCATATGTCATGAGAGTTTTAGTTTTCAAAGATAGACAGCAAAGTGTACCTAGACATTTCAGATTAGAGCCATCAGAATACAAATTTTCCATTGTCCTCCAGCCATTATTGACATAGCTGTAGTTTTTGACCATTTGCCTTGTATTTAAATCCTAAACAGATGATTGAAGTGTAAAATGTCATCCTGTCCCTTTGAGACCATGCTCCTCTGTATGATTTTAAATCCTTGCCTATCTACATAAATATATAGTTCAACCCGCACATATTGGGCCAGATCATCAGAATGATAAAACAGCATAGTTCCCTATACTTCAGTGGAGCTCATTTTATTTACATCGGCTGATGATCTGATCCAACATTTCTAATTCCATCACTCTCTCCTGCTCACCTTGTTAATTTATAATGTATTATATAATAGTCCTCACTCCACATTCCTTCAGTCTCTTCTCTATACTTTTTTGTTTGACCTACTTCTTGTTTATATAGTGATAACTCAAGTTGCAAAATTTAGTTCCTGAAATTTTGATTCAGGCTGCTTTTAACAAGGTATCTCTTAACTGGTTGTTAACAAGTTTTCCACTTTTAGGGAGATGGTGTTCTCATCCACACTTTATGCCTTTACAGTATTCAGAAACTATGGTCACGAAGGCTGTATAATAACCTATATAGCATAGCATAGTTTAGCTCCCAAATTCTTGTTAATTCGTAACAAAAATACATCAATGCACAGGTGTTCTACTGAGGCAGCAATTAAACTGAAACCACAGAAAAAAGAGAAGTTACAATCTCACACTGTAATAGTGTATTAAGGCAAAAACATGTGTGATAATTTAAGTGTAGTATGTAGACATTAAGGCCCCAATCCTGCAATAGGGTTCCAGTAACGTGGGCTGCTGCTACCCATATCTTATATGGTTTCAAAACAAGCACCAGTGAGGCTAAGGAGAAGTTCCCCAGAAGATGCCAGCAATAATTTAATTTGGACCTTCAGTACTAAAAGCACAGGATTATTGCTTTATCTATAAGATTACCTCTTTTAGTTGGTAGCAGCAGTAGGCTCTTTTCCTCTATATCAGTGGTTCCCAAACCGGGGTTCGCAGAATGTTACAGGGGGTTCGCCAGAAAAATTTCACTAATGGCGGCCAGAGGATCCCGGCCATTGGAGACAGCAGGTGGGACCCAGTTGCAGGGCAGACAGCCCGAGCCCCAGGGAAAGCGGGGCAAGGCCGTTGGGGCTGGCAGCCTGAGCCCTGCCCCCGTCAGCGGGGGAGCCGGCCACACAAACCCTAGCACTCCACGCGGTGCTGGTAGCCTGAACCCCAGGGAGAGCAGGGCAGGGCAGTTGAGGCTGGCAGCCTGAGCCCTGGCGGTCAGCGGGACCTGCAGCCCGAGCTCAGTGGAGCTCAGTTGACCGCGGCGGTCAATGGGGTCCAGCAGCAGGAGCCCCACGGAGTGCAGAGGAAATTTAAACTTAAATCCCTGGAAATATTCATTTTTAGGAGGAGGTTCACGAGATTTCACAATTTAGTGAAAGGGGTTCACGGGCTGTTAAAGTTTGGGAACCACTGCTCTCTATGGACTACCCAATAGAAGAACACATTTGGCCTGTGTGTTACACATCGAGATTTAATTAGGTACCCTGCTACTTTCCAGTTTCCCAATTTCATAGGCTGAGGAAGAACATCAGCATCCCAAAAGATCTAATTAGGAGATATAGTTGGAATTTAACTCTCCCTCACAACTTTATGTGGTATAGCAGGTGGCCTTTCATTCTCCCTCTGGTTCTTTGAAACTACTTGTCTGGTTCAGAAATACTTCTCAAATAGGTGACACTGGACCAGGCCCAAACGCCTTCTGATCCCAAAAGAGTTGTGAGACCTGGTCACTAAAAGAGTTTAGTGTAATATATGCTAATTTGCTTCATGCACCTAGTGCAAAACCCAAAATACATTTCTAATGCTACCCGTTTGTTACTGTATACACATGATGCCTCATACAGAAGATGTACAACACTTTTAACATTAAATCTACACCAAGCCCATGTCTCAGTTCTATCGTAGTATGGGAGAGTATTGCTGCACTATGCAATTTGATCTTTATATGAAGGGGTCATGTTGCTTTCACACATGTTCAAAAAGCAGGTGCATATTACAAAGCTAGCTTTTTACCTATTAGAACACTGTTTGTACAGACATTTCCATGGTGATTAACTTTTGTCACTATGCTGAGCACTGTACTATTAATTCTGATATATGGTTTAACATAAGGTTTGATGCTAGTTAGTACATAACTTCGGTTTTTGAAATGTTAATTTTCAAGCCAAAATTTACAGAGATAGCAGCAAAATGAGATGTAATTATCTTGCTCTAAGTGGGCTAGAAGTTCACAGTCATCTACAAAGAGCAATTCTTTAATAAAAGCTTCCAACGGCTTCATTGATTAATGTCTCTTGTCTGCATGAGAGAGTTTGTATGAGAAAAATCTAACCTTTCCACCCAAGGGCAGGTTACAAGTTGTTTAATATAATAAGTCTGTAAAGAAAAGGCCAAATAGAGATTGGAGGATGATGCACCCCTTGCTTAATACAATTTGCAATGCTGAAAGAATCAGACTCTTCAGTTTGCACAGACTTGCCCAACTGTACGTTAATGGACTTGTCAGACAATGCTGGCCATCTGATCCAACCATTCACAATTTCTCAAAAGCTACAATAAACAAGGATGGTAAATTGTAGCAAAGGCATTTGGCAAGTCAGTAGAGACTATGTAAGCATTTTTCTATCATTCCCATAACATTCTTGAATGGCAAAAATTCATATCAGTAGTTGTTCATTAGAATTAAAGATTGCCCCATAACTCATAATAGAAGCCTCTTATTGAGTAAAATCTCTTGTTCACATTTAATACCTTTTATATGTGAGTTACAAAATGCACTACAGACTACATGATATAAAATACTTGGAAATAATACTACTAGCAGTGAAATCTAGTAGGTTCAGATAACAATTTATGAAGTGAAAACTTTGTGACTGTCATGTGGTAGTATGCATAGCATATACTGCCAACTCTCCTAATAAGGGTATTTGAATTTGTCCTGGACACACTGCATGAAAAAAAGACAAGACATCAAGAGTGTGGTTTAATTAGGCATCAATTTTATTAAGCAACACATCTGGCAACTATCTGCCAATAATTCATACAGTGCAGGTCCATCCTATTGCAATGTGTTCCTCCTGGTTTCAGCACCATTTCTGAGATCCCACCACCCTGCCTCATCAGAGTGGTAATGGATAAGGAAGAGGAGGTTGTCCTTCCACTGTACCAATCATTAGGGGCACCAACCCCATTCCCACCTTCTTCAGGAGATGTCATCCTCTGATCTGCTTCCAATTCCAGTTTTTTCATGTAACTGGACACTTATTGATTGATTACCTGTACTGGGCATCAACCAAGTTGTGAAAAAAGTGAACTTGACAACCTAATTTACCCATCAGGACCCTAAAAGTAAGGCCAAAATGCCACAGTGTCTAGGCCAATCTGGTAGTGAGGAAAAATTATTTCCTGGCGTCAAAAGGCAACTAGCACAATGCCAAGAGCAAAGCCCAAAAGACCAGGTCCATCCTTAATCCTGAGGGGAAGCTTTTCTTCCTGTGCAGAATGGTGCCCAGGGCTGGAGAAAGGGTTATAAATAATTCCATTAAGTGTACAGGGGCCAAAAGGCTTTGCTACACCCTTTTGTCCCACCAATCAGCCTAGAGAGCCAGCCCCACAAGACCACAAGTGCACTGAATGCCCACAAGGTGGGGAGTGGTGTGAACAGTTTAAAGGAGACATGGGTTTTCTTTTCCCTGTTGGCCCATACATCCCACCTCCACCCACCCACATCTGAGTCTGGGAGAAAGGGGGGATATTTTAATTGTTCCAGGCCCCATATACTTTTTGTTTAAGCAGGAGCGAGAAAGCTAAA
Source organism: Lepidochelys kempii (assembly GCF_965140285.1). Classification (NCBI taxonomy): domain Eukaryota; kingdom Metazoa; phylum Chordata; order Testudines; family Cheloniidae; genus Lepidochelys; species Lepidochelys kempii. Next base: position 74,399,035 of record NC_136388.1, read on the forward strand.
TGTTCCTGGTGTTTGCGGCGGCTTATTGAACTGTCATTTTCTCCTGCCTGTTTCCTAGCTTTGGCTTTAAGCAGAAGTAGTAAAAGGAAGCACAAGCAGTTATTTCTCAGAATAGTTTTGACCTGACTTCTCAACTAAAAGGGCTCAGACATGATTGATTAAAATAGTGGAGAAACATCGGGATACTCATCTGACTACATCTTTTCAGGTTTGTCCATCACTTAAAAAAAAATCACACTCTCACCGTAAAATTATAGAGCTAAAGAGGGAGGATGTGTTAGAATAAATAAAATCCACTTTAGCAAAATCAAAATTACATTTGTGTTATGAAGGAAGACAAAATACACAATTCCAAACTGAAATTCTGAATATTAAAACTTTAGCAATACAATAAATTCCTGTTGGAGAAGGATGAAGATATTAGGTATCTGGGTGACCAAACTTCTAGAGGCAGATCCTCAACTAATGTAAATTGTCATAGCTGCAGCTAATTGGTGATCTGTCTCCTAACGTGTAAGTTTTGTATTAATTTCTGTATTAATTTCTGTGTGTATAATGGAGGCTTTTGGCTTCTGAAGCTCATGGAGTGTTAAGCATCAACATTTTAATGTGTTTCACAGTACAAGTTTTTCATTCATATGGCTGCTTGGATGAGTTTTAGTAAGAAAATTCATTAAATCATTTAAAAGCTATTTCCCTTTCTTACATTAAGATATAAAGAGGGAACAGAAATGTTACTTTCTATTGACTGAATTCAAGGATATTGTTGACTCTTTTCTGACACATGGGAAAAAATCAGTTAAATCTCTCTGTGACCTACCTAGACAAACATCTCCTTATGAAACATGATGTGAAGAAACAAAATGACATTTCCTTATCCAGGAGTTTGTCAGTATACATGTACAGGCAGTCACCAGAAAATATTTTCAAATGAATAAAGCTGAACAGTAGACCTTTCAGAATCAGAGTGGATCACACTTTAACTTTAAGATTATGAATGTCCTCTGTTGGGACAGTGCCAAATTATTATGAATTACTGTGATTGTTACGAATGAATGTGGTGAACATGAGTTTGGTATGGCTTGGTACATCTGAATTTACTAGAGGATTCTGGGATCTGGGATCCGATCTGGATATGGATAGAGACCTCTTTAATGTTTTTAACGAAGTAAATACTAATGGGAATTGTGTGATCATGGGAGACTTCCCAGATATAGACTGGAGGACAAGTGTTAGTAATAATAACAGGGCTCAGATTTTCCTGGATGCAATAGCTGATGGATTCCTTCACCAAGTAGTTGCTGAACCAACAAGAGGGGATGCCATTTTAGATTTGATTTTGGTGAGCAGTGAGTACCTCATAGAAGAAATGGTTGTAGGGGACAACCTTGGTTCGAGCGATCATGAGCTAATTCAGTTCAAACTAAATGGAAGGATAAACAAAAATAGATCTGTGACTAGAGTTTTTTATTTCAAAAGAGCTAACTTTAAAAAATTAAGGAAATTAGTTAGGGAACTGAATTGGACTGAGGAACTTGTGGATCTAAAGGTGGAGGAGGCCTGGAATTACTTCAAGTCAAAGTTGCAGAAACTATCAGAAGCCTGGATCCCAAGAAAGGGGAAAAAATTCATAGGGAGGAGTTGTAGACCAAGCTGGATAAGCAAGCACCTTAGAGAGGTGATTAAGAAAAAGCAGAAAGCCTACAAGGAGTGGAAGATGGGAGGGATTAGCAAGGAAAGCTACCTTATTGAGGTCAGAACATGTAGGGAATAAAGTGAGAAAGGCCAAAAGCCATGTTGAGTTGGACCTTGCAAAGGGAATTAAAACCAATAGTAAAAGGTTCTATAGCCATATAAATAAGAAGAAAACAAAGAAGGAAGAAGTGGGACCGCTAAACACTGAGGATGGAGTGGAGGTTAAGGATAAGCTAGGCATGGCCCAATATCTAAACAAATATTTTGCCTCAGTCTTTAATGAGGCCAATGTGGAGCTTAGAGATAATGGCAGGATGACAAATGGGAAAGAGGATATGGAGGTAGATATTACCACATCCAAGGTAGAAGCCAAACTTGAACAGCTTAATGGGATTAAATCAGGGAGCCCAGATAATCTTCATCCAAGAATATTAAAGGAACTGGCACATAAAATTGCAAGCCCATTAGCAAAAATTTTCATGAATCTGTAAACTCAGGGGTTGTACTGTATGACTGGAGAATTGCTAACATAGTTCCTATTTTTAAAAAAGAAAAAAAAAGTGATCCAGGTAACGACAGGCCTGTTAGTTTGACATCTGTAGTATGCAAGGTCTTGGAAAAAATTTTGAAGGAGAAAGTAGTTAAGGACATTGAGGTCAATGGTAATTGGGACAAAAATACAATAATGGTTTTACAAAAGGTAGATCATGTCAAACCAACCTGTTCTCCTTCTTTGAAAAGGTAACAGATTTTTTAGACAAAGGAAACGCAGTGAATCTAATTTATCTCAATTTCAGATACAGTTGCACATGGGGAATTATTAGCTAAATTGGAAAAGATGGGGATCAATATGAAAACTGAAAGGTGGATAAGGAACTGGTTAAAGGGGAGACTTCAACGGGTCACACTGAAAGGTGAACTGTCAGGCTGGAAGGAGGTTACTAGTGGAGTTCCTCAGGGTTTTGGGACCAATCTTTTTATAATTGATTTTGACACAAAAAGCGGGAACATGCTAATAAAGTTTGTGGATGACATGAAGCTAGGAGGTATTGCCAATACAGAGAAGGACTGGGATATCATACAGGAAGATCTGGATGACCTTGTAAACTGGAGTAATAGTAATAGGATGAAATTTAATAGTGAAAAGTACAAGGTCATGCATTTAGGGATTAATAACAAGAATTTTTGTTATAAACTGGGGACACATCACTTAGAAGTAACAGAGGAGGAGAAGGATCTCGGAGTATTGGTTGATCACAGGATGACTATGAGCCGCCAATGTGATATGGCCGTGAAAAAAAGCTAATGTGGTCTTGGGATGCATCAGTCAAGGTATTTCCAGTAGAGATAAGGAGGTGTTAGTATCGTTATACAAGGAACTGGTGAGACCTCATCTGGAATATTGTGTGCAGTTCTGGTCTCCCATGTTTAAGAAAGATGAATTCAAACTGGAACAGGTACAGAGAAGGGCTACTAAGATGATCCGAGGAATGGAAAACCTGTTTTATGAAAGGAGACTCAAAGAGCTTGGCTTGTTTAGCCTAACCAAAAGAAGGCTGAGGGGAGATATGATTGCTCTCTATAAATATATCAGAAGGATAAATACCACAGAGGGAGAAGAGTTATTTAAGCTCAGTACCAATGTGGACACATGAACAAATGTATATAAACTAGCCATCAGGAAGTTTAGACTTGAAATTAGACAAAGGTTTCTAACCATCAGAGGAGTGAAATTCTGGAACAGCCTTCCAAGGGGAGCAGTGGGGGCAAAAGACATATCTCGCTTCAAGACTAAGCTTGATAAACTTATGGAAGGGATGATATGGTGGGATAATTTGGCAATTAATCGATCTTCAACTATTAGTGGTAGATATGCCCAATGGCCTGTGATGGGATGTTAGATGGGGTGGGATCTGAATTACTACAGAGAATTCTTTCCTTGGTGGCTGGCTGGCGAGTCTTGCCCATATGCTCAGGGTTTAGCTGATCACCATATTTGGGGTCGGGAAGGAATTTTCCTCCGGGGCAGATTGGCAGAGGCCCTGTGGGTTTTTCGCCTTCCTCTGCGGTGTGGGGCATGGGTCACTTGCTGGAAGATTCTCTGCACCTCAAAGTCTTTAAACCACAATTTGAGGACTTCAATACCTCAGATATAGGTTAGAGGTTTGTTACAGGAGTGGGTGGGTGAGATTCTGTGGCCTGCATTGTGCAGGAGCTCAGACTAGACGATCATAATGGTCCCTTCTGACCTTAAAGTCTATGATTCTATGATTCTAGTATCAGGTAGTTGATATGGAAATTTACTGAGTGTGCTGAGATTGCACTTGAATGGTTAATTGAGACTCTATCCATGTGTGTGTTTCAATATGAAACTTCGGAACATATCAGCCAATGACCAGATCACCAAGTAAAGAAAATGCAAAAACACATTATCTGTGAGCTTGGCACAGGATTACCTGGGTCAAAATGACCCTTTTGGATGACACCACACTAAGAGCTCAAGTGAATGATTGATGAGAGGATAAACACTGATTGATCTTTGGTTTCTGTTTTGCAGTCGCATCTAAAATATTAATTAGAAAAAACAGTGATGAAACACCTACAGGGCATAATTCTGGGTCATGTGACTCCTTTGAAAACAAGAGGTATATATGCTAAGCAGAGTTAATTAGTTAGTTCCCCAATTAACATCTGAAGAGGTCTGTGATGCTGTAAGACAGAGGGTCTCAAGGTAGCCAAGACCCTGCTTTGATAGACTTTTGAAGGACTTATGAACCAGAGGGTCTCAGGGTAACCAAGACTCTGCTTTGGGGGACATTTGACAGACCAAATACTTGGGAGGGGAAGAGAAGAAAATAACTCTATCTAGGATTGGTAGCTATACCTGCTTTGTTTGCCAATCAAGATACTGTGTAAGGCCAACACAATTACTGAGGGTTTAAGCTTGGGGAATTGAGGCTTATCAGAGAGATGCATTATAGAACCTCTTACTCCTTGTGTGATTCTTTCTCCCACGGAACTCCCATCTTTTTATGTGCTGTATATTTATACCTGCCTACTGTATTTTTCACTCCATGCATCTGATGAAGTGGGTTATAGCCCACGAAAGCTTATGCCCAAATACATTTGTTAGTCTCTAAGGTGCCACAAGGATTCCTCATTTTAAATAGATTGAGTTTCTTAAGTCTCTCACTATTATCAGACCTCAAGTCAGTCTTGTAGCTCTTTCTTGAGCTCCATCCAATTTTTCCAACATCTTTTTTGAAGTGTTGACATCAGAACTGGACATGGTATTCCAGTAAAGGTCCCACCGATGCTATATGGAGTGGTAATATCACCTCACTACTACTAGATTACACATCCAAAGCTCATGTTTGCCCTCAGCTACAGCATCACACTGGGAGGTTATGTTCAGCTTGTTATCCATTATTACCCCCTAAGTTATTTTCATTGTGTGGCAAAATGGCAGATGTTGGTATGGTGGGTTCTGCGCTTTTCTTGGTGTATGTGTGGGGGGCTAGGAAGCCAACCCTTGCCCCTGCTCTTGGGGCGCCAAGGGCCCCACTAGTGTCCCAGGAAGTTGGTAGAGGAGGGAAGCAGAGAAGGGGTCTGGGTTTGCTCCTCACTCTGAGCTCCAGCCCCTCTCAAACCCTGTGGGTTTCTTACCCTCTTCCCCCTTGAGTAGGGTTACCCTTGGTCCTTCACGCTGTGGGAGGGAGTCTCCCTGCTCTGCTGGGGCAGGGTCTCCCTTCCTTCAGTCCTCTGGTCTTTTAAGTCTCAGCAACACACCTCCAAACTCCAGTCCTCCCTCCTTCTTCACACTCCTGTCTGCCTGAAGCGGCGGGTTTTATTAGATTCCTGACCGGGCCTTAATTGACTACAGGTGCTTCGATTAATCTGTAGCACCCCTCCCTAGTCTACAGGGAACCATGCTTTAATTAGCGTAAGGCTTATATATCTCCCCTCTACCACTCTCCCACTGCTCCCTGGCTTTGCTGTATCACAATTGTCACTGCACTTCAGGAAACCATCTCCTTTCTTGTAAGCGTGACCTATATTTTTTCTTCCTAGATGTATGACCAGCATGTTATTCAATTGAGCCCACCTAATCAGGTGATCCAGATGAGTCTTTATCACTGATTATGCCCATCATTATTTAGCCCCCTCTTTTTTTAAAACTAATGTGCGCGCCATCTGCAAATTTTATATTTTCTTCAAGATCATTGATAAAACTACTGAATAGCATTGGGCCAAGAACAGATCCCTGTGGGACCCCCACAAGAAACACCACAATATGATGATGATCACCCATTTAAAAATACTTTGAGATCTATCAGTTAACCAATTTTTAATCCATTTAATATGGAAAACACTGATTTTGTACAGTTCTAGGTGTTTTTTTTAAATCAGATGTTCATGTCTTATAGAACGCTAAGTATATTATATCAATACTTTTATCAGCCAAACATGTAATCTCAAAAAAAATACTGTTTGACAAGACTTATTCTCCATAAAATAACATGGGAATGGCATCAATTATGCTACAATACTTTAATTCTTTACTGATGGTATCCCATATTATCTTTTCCATGATTTTGCCTGGGAGAGTTGAGAGGCTAACCAGCCTATAGTCATCCTGGCCCATTTATCCTTTTTATATTCTAGCACAACATTAGTTTTTTTCAGTTCACTTGAATTTTCCCAGTGTTCCAAAATTTGTTAAACAAAAACAAATACATGATATTAATGGATTCAGAGAGCTCCTGGGCCATTTCCTTTAATACTTTTGGGTGCAAGTTATCTGGTCTTGCCACATTTAAAAATCCTTAACTTCAAAAAAAGAAAAGGAGTACTTGTGGCACCTTAGAGACTAACCAATTTATTTGAGCATAAGCTTTCATGAGCTACAGCTCACTTCATCGGATGCATACTATGGGAACTGCAGAAGACATTATATACACAGAGACCATGAAACAATACCTCCTCCCACCCCACTCTCCTGCTGGTAATAGCTTATCTAAAGTGATCACTCTCCTTACAATGTGTATGATAATCAAGGTGGGCCATTTCCAGCACAAATCCAGGTTCTCTCACCCTCCGCCCCCCCCCACACACACAAACTCACTCTCCTGCTGGTAATAGCCCATCCAAAGTGACCACTCTCTTTACAATGTGTAAATCAAGGTGGGCCATTTCCAGCACAAATCCAGGTTTTCTCATCTCCCCCCCCCCCCCAAAAGAACACACACACACACACAAACTCAGTCTCCTGCTGGTAATACCTTATCCAAAGTGACCACTCTCCTTACAATGTGTATGAAAATCAAGGTGGGCCATTTCCAGCACAAATCCAGGTTTTCTTACCGCCACCCCCCCCCCCCCCAACACACACACACACAAATTCACACTCCTGCTGGTAAAGTTACTGTTTCTATTCCATCAGAATGATTTTAAAGTATTTCCTTATCACTATAAGATAATAGATCATATTGCTTCTTTCTCGATACAGAACACAAATATTTACTGAATATTGAGCCTCTTCTGCATAATGCACACATTAGACCTATATCATTGTTAGAATGTCACTTTTTCCTGATATATTTAAAGGATTTCTTCTTGTTGTCCTTAATCCTGCTCACCACTGATTTTTTATTGACACTTTTAGCTTCCCTTACCAATTGTCTGTATTTTATAATTGCTGATTTGTACTCATTGCTCTCAACCTCCCCATTTTTCGATTTGTTATATATGGAGGGTGGTTTTTTTATTTTTAATTGCTACTTTCCCTCTTAACTATTTATTTTTAACAGAAAAAGCTTTCTTACACAGTTGAAGAATTATGTGATTTTGGACATCTAATGAAAGCACTCAAACAATTCAATTATCATTAATATTTTTATGTTTACATTTTTTCTCACACTCAGTTTTGTTTAGAATTCATTTTAGCTTGGGAAATTGGTCATTTTAAAGGGGTGTGTGTGTGTGTATATATATATATATATATATATTATATATATATATATAACACTAATATTACTGGTTGGAACTATATTATGCTTGCAGATAATTCAACTAGATTGTAATCACAGGCACTTAGGCATCCAATCAATCAAACATTTATGTTTGTCCCTTGAAATGATATCTAAGATGGAAACAACATGGAGAAATTCTAATACTTTCTGTGTCCTGTAAATGTAAACAAACTTGTTTGTCTTAGTGACTGGCTGAACAAGAAGTAGGATTGAGTGGACTTGTAGGCTCTAAAGTTTAACTTTTTTTTTTTGAGTGCAGTTATTTAAAAAAATAATTATACATTTGTAAGTTGCACTTTCATGATAAAAATGATTGCACTACAGTACTATGAGGTAAATTGAAAAATACTGTTTCTTTTCTTTTTTACAGTGCAAATATTTGTAATACAGATAATAATATAAAGTGAGCACTGTACACTTTGTATTCTATGTTGTAGTTGAATCAATATATTTGAAAATGTAGAAAACACCCCAAAAATTAAATAAAATGGTATTCTATTATTAACAGTGCAATTAAAACTACAATTAATCCTGATTATTTTTTTAATCGTTTCATAATCGTTTCATTTTTTTAAACGTTTCATCGTTTAAACGTTTTTAATCGTTTTCAATATGAAAATATTTTAATAGCACCATCCAATTGTGCCAGAATCACCTATTAAATGGAGTACAGTCTTTACTGTAATGAAAAATGTCAGCAAGATGTCTAGGACACTTGTCATCAAGACTACATCAAAATCTCGCACTGACATACCTTGCTCCAGCTTTACACCACCACATCCAGCTTTGATAAGTACCCAAGTGACACTTTATCAAAAAAACAGCTGTTTTCTGTACATGAGGTGCTACATAGCCAAAAATTTGCAGCCTGGGTTCCCAGACTATTCATCACATATAAAACATCCCCCTCTTTAATTACTATTTATACTCTCTTGTATCCAAGTCCCTCTGCCTCTGAGCCTTACCTGGACAACTTCAGACAACATTTGGTGGTGATAGTGGTGGTTTTTTTTAAGGATTGGTGCCATCGCATTTAATTTTATCAATGGGTAGGAGGCATTTTAAGAGGAAAAAAAAGGACAGTACGTTACTGGCACCCAGACTACTTGAACAGGGTGTATGTAACTCAGTAACTTTTCACCAGACAAAAAATAAGTTTGCTTCCAAACTTGACTCTTCTGCACAATAAAACTGTGCTATTACAAAGCTAGTAACCTGATCACACGGTGTCAGTATTTAATGTTTAGGGTAAAGTCTCTTGTGATTTTTGCAAAACTTGTTTAAAATTAATTTTAAAATCATCTTCCAGTCTAATTAACACTGCCTCTGCAATTTCTGCATTAATTCCTTGAATGCTGGCAATGCCTTGCACATGCAGGAACTACATGGTTTACTGCACTATGGTAAAATTCAGTGGAACATGAGGGCATACATGACATACAATCATAGGACCATAAGGATGCCAGTGCTGATCATGCATGGCACATGAATACAGCACTCAAGAAGCTAAAAGGAAGACGACAAAGACAATCTATGGAAAAAGACTAAAAATAAATTTAAAGTTTTCAGAGGCAAATGATTAATTCATTTGTACTTAGAGAGGCTTTTGTGAATACATCCTTTTTTGAAGTAATAAGGAATAATATTTAAGTAAGGCAGGAACTGGAGAAGGTGCTGTATTTGATGTAGCCTTCATTATCTGAGCTTTGGTTAGGAGATGCATAAACCTATATTATTAAAAGGAATGTCCCCAAAAAACAGCCTACTTACCAATGCACAGAGCAGATCAACTGCTTCTAAAATCAATTCTTGGTGTCCAATGCGAGTGACTCCCAGTTCTTCAAGTTCTTGATGAGTGATGTGCAACAGCTGTTCTCCATTGATTTTTTCCCTTTCAAAATTTTTAATGTATTGCTGGAGGCAGTCATCAAGGCCTAGTTAAAAAAACAAAACAAAACAAAAACATGTTCAGAAAATGATAGCCAAGAATGTCAAATCTGTAATTCAGTCAACGTACAAATTCCCTTTGGTGCTGAGAAACACTACAGTTTTGGGATTTTTAAGGATGAAAATGCTTTATAAATCTAACGTGAGTCATTGACCCTATAACATGGTGAATACCAGATACCAATATGTTTTTTCAGCCAGTAATACTTCCACCATTTTTATTTTGATTTAGATATAATTGAAAAATATCCATCGTGGGCTATAGGCACCTTAGCCCAAAATTAAAATTACAATCAAATCAAAAGCAAAACCAGCAGTTACTCCTAACTTACAAACAAGAAAATGACCAAATAAAAAATTAAGCTCAGAAATTATTCCTTTCCTCCATGAAACATCATCTTTTATAGGACTCTTGTGTCTTAGTAAGCAGATGGGCAATGTAGTATGTCCTGAAGGTCCAACTGTTATTTCTTTTCCAAATGATGGAAAAGCATTTCCAAAACTGAGAACCCTTTATGGAGGACACCTTGCCAGAAGTTCTTTCTCTTATGAACAAACAGAGCTCCAGCTCAATGCTGCTGCTAACTGCTTCTGTCTCAGTATCACACAGGGAGAGTCACAGTTTCACTTAAAGGCACTTGGGGTACATGGATAAAAATCAACAATTTAAATTCTAATGGAAACCAATAATGACATCACAGTATTCAAAAATATTATTTGCCAGTTCTATTACATTACTCCCAGAAGTATAATTTTCAAGTATGATAATTCTATTAAAGAAAACATTTAACATTTGGAGGCAATGCTGTTGGGAGGTGGGCTTTCAGAGACCTTAACAGGCTATCCAAAGGCTAAGCCAAATCAGAGGCATATCCTTCCTGGGATCTCTTTTCTAAGGCTCTCTAATAGAGTTTGCACTTGAATCGTCTTTCTGTTCCTGAGACGGTGTTAGGAAGAACCCCATCATGCATATTCAGCCTATACAACAGTGTCACTATCTGCTGTGTTCAGAAATGCTTTAAAGTTCAACAGACTCATTTACCAGAACTCCCGTAGCAACACTTCAATGTTAAGGTCTCTGGCAAAGACCTAGATTCTTTAATTACACAAATACTTAAGAAAATATATGTGCCTAGAATTATGTTCTATTCCAAATTCAGAGTTTATCTAGCAAGAGTAATGGATTTAGTAGTAGCCATGGTATTCTAAAGCCTAGACCATCAAGAAATGAATAACTGAATCTAAGCATAAATACCTCTCAATCCTCCAAAAACAGTTTCACAGCAACACGTGCTTTAAATTTGAGGCCAGGACAGCTGTATGTATATGTAAAATGCATATGTAAAATGCTTGGAATATAAATCAGACCTATTTCTCATCTACTGAAAGTTCAAATATCAGAGTTGCCTCAAGGACTGGACTTAGAATTAGGCCAGATGGAATGGTACACAGCCATTGGCCTACATTGTCCCCGTGTTAGACAAATCTTTTTTTTCCCCCCGCAAAGTCCACAAAACAATTTCAACCAGCAGAGTTTACCATAGTTCTCTCCATTAAGTTGAATGGATGTTTGCTTCTCATGCCTTCCTCCTACAATGGAACAGGCAGGGTCAAAACCCATCAAACCTGCCAATACAAAAAACCCCAGCAGGTCCTGGGCATCTAAGAAAGACAAAGTATCTCTCTACATTACCTTCCAGGTCCTATAGAATCCACAGAAGCATGGTGTTACCAGCATGGGTGAACTAACTAGAAGGGGAAAAGCACTGACGAAAATCAAGGTGGAGTATATGAAGGTAAGAAAATAAACATACATAAATAGTGGCTGAAAAAGCAAAGTAACAAATATGAGTCATTATCTGTCATTGTAGAAATGCTTTGAACTCTCTCACTAACACAATATAAAAGAAATAAAGAAGAACTTACAGGAGGCTTCAGTTCCATGATGTAATCATGTAAAGGGATGCAAAACTATAACTACCATGCTATTGGGTATCATTTTTTTAGGTGCCACTTTTTTTCCATAAACAACAAACTCATCTTTTAAGCAATTGGTTTTATTTTAGAAATCAGAAGATGCAGTTTGGCAATGATAACCAGAGACATGCATTGCTTGGTGGCAGCACAGGCATGCTGAATAGAATGATGAATGCACTTCTTTATGAACCTCCTAAAATGCTTCCAGCAATTGATTACTGTCCACTAGTCTATTAATCAGGCTGTTTAATCAGGCCCTTTCAAGCAATAGCTCTAATTGCATGTAGTAAACTCTAGTTCATATTTCCAGATTTTTACCATGCACCACATGTATCTTAATAGACAATATTTATTAGCATAAAACATTGTTGCAAGGTGCGATATAATACCAAGACATGACCAAATATCAGGGTAAGTTGACTTACCAAGAGGCGTTTCCCCTGAAATCACATCACCATTTGGTCAGAATTTACAAAAAAAGTTATGATCTAGAGGGATCTTCTGTTGAAAATATTAGCAGAAATCTGAAGTTTAAATCTACATCTCCATATCGCCTTTCAGCAAAAACAGCTCATGTTCTCCATTGTTTCCCCACGTACAGTATCATACCAGATCATAGTGTACTATTTTATTATGACCTCATCCAGACACATTGTAGCAAGAGGAATCTGCAAAGTCCACATGCAAGACTGATTATACCCCAGGCCTTCTAAATTAATTCAAAAAAATCAGGCCAGAAATCTATACATGCATGCAGACAATTGTAGTATGGCTTAGATGTTAAACATACCTGGAGATTCTTCCATAAATAAAAGAAAGAGCTACTGCTCTTCCTAAAATGAAAAACCCTAATCCAAACTACCTCAGACTGCAGACACTTCCCAAAATTCTTATATTTATTGAATTACCAATAAGAGACAACAACTTCCACTAAAAGTCATCTTCAAAGCAACATGATTTAGTTGGGGTTGGTCCTGCTTTGAGAAGGGGGTTGGACTAGATAACCTCTTGAGGTCTCTTCCAACCCTAATCGTCTATGATTCTATGTCTATTTGTCACACTCTGAGGTGCAGTCCAGACTAATGAGGAGTTGTGGCACCTCCTGCCCTATAACCTTGGGTGCCCTAAATGTTCCGCTGCAGTAGCTCACAGCCCGGACACCAACAGCCAGTAAACAAGCATGCAGTCCCCTGAGAACCTGCATGCTTTGCAGCTCTGATTCAATGCTCAGATCCCAACAACTGCCTATAACACAACAGACTCATTCTAGTCTCTATCGCCCAATTACCTTACGCACGGGTGACCCCAAACACATTCCCAGTCCCATATTTCTCCAAAACCATCTGCCCTAAAGCAGCCCTTTCCTGATACACTTAGAGAAATTATTAAGTTTGCTGTTTTCTTTAAAGTAACAGTACATCAACAGCTTACCACGTCACTGGAGTTAACTGGCACTTCATTCTAATCAAAGCAGTGGATTGGATTGGTTTATAGTAAGAAGTAAAACAAGATTATTAAACAAAGGTTATAGGTTAAGTGATACCAAGCAGCAGGAATAAAGGTCAGAAAGTGCTTCAAACAAACCAAAGTAGGAATACGCTTTTAAGAATAAAAGTTAATTTCAGCCAATTACAATCTTTACCTAAGCAGATTTCTTGCTTATAATCAGTGTCCAGAGACTTCAACCTCCGTTGGCTGAAGGACCCATCCTTCTGTGACCTCAAGAGCTCTGGCCTCTTTGTGAGAAATGCTTTTCAAAAACTAAAGTTCATTGAGCCTGCTGCAAGAGGAAGTCTTCCAGGGGGTGCTGTCTCCATCCCCAGTAGAGATTGTTAAGTGGCCATCTTTCCCCACTTGCTCTCCTGATGGCTTTGTTTACCCTGCTTGTATTAATGCCTTCATTGTCTCTGCCTGATGACCAGGCTGGTCACACAAGCAAATACTCATTCCTTTGTGATCTGGACATACTGACTCTGTAGCTACCTTGTGAGCTTTCATGACTCTGTTTACCCTCTGTGTAAACTAAAATCCCACTGTCACTGGTCAAACCTGCTTCATTTGTATTCAAGAGCTGGGCAAACCTGTTATCTACTTCAAATTCATACTTTTAAAACATTATAAGAGAACATCTATAACTCCACATATAGTATGAATACGTATATTTCACAATGATACTAAATCACCAGTGTGTCATTAGTTTTCCAGTGATATATTACAGGGCACATTTTAAATACAGATCATGACACCAATGAATTGGTGTAGACTGGTCAAGACAGCTGAAATTCATTGCTCGATACCAGGGAGCCCCTTGCCCTCTGGCCTTGGGATGCTGTTGTGGTCACATTATTTTAACCATATGTGATTGAGTCTACTCACACTACAGAGTGAGGAAACCAGAAAGTTAGAAACAAACGTACTATTTTTGAAGTGCAAAAACAAAGTAGTCAAGAATCGACCATCTTTCAGATCTTAGATAAAAAAAAATATATTTTGATGCTAAAAGGCCTCCAGATCAGTCCCCTCTGACAGCTATATTGTCTGTATATGTGTAGCCAGTGTTCATAATCAAAGGCTGAAAATAGTATGGAGATCTGATGTCCAAAATTCATGATATAATGAAAATAAATTTGCTATGTGGAAAACCTCAGTATTGATGCCAGAATGGTTATTACATAAAATTATTATTTATTCTGATAATATTAGGTCATTACAAACTTGCTTGCACCTTCAATAAAGGAGGTACAAGTATTTTCATATACAATATACTTAGAGGATAACATGTTTGTTAAAAGAAATGTTCAGGCTAATTTAAAGAAACTGCTAGGAAATTTGCTTTTTTGTCATCTAGGTACAGACTTCAAGTGTCAAAGGGAAGTAACACTATATTTATTACCCCAAAGAATGTTTAGCAGGCTCTGAAATACAGTTTGTAACTTCTACTTTGCTTTAACATTATATATGATTTTCTTTTATGCTGTTTTGAAAGGCGTATATAAGTATTAGTTATTGTAACTGTGCTTTGTATAGATATTGGATAGGAATTTTTAACTGCAAGTTGTAAATGTTATAAACTGTAGATTATAAGTATGAAAATCAGTTGATCAAAGGGCAGGCAACTAATATGATTGCCTTGTCAAAAAACTGAAGACACACTAGTCTGGTGTAAGAGATCAGTTGGTACAGACAGGATTTTATCCCAAGTGACAAACTTCACAAAATATTTAAGTTTTAGAAAGAAGTCCTGACTTAAAAAAAAAAATGTAAGGATATTTTGTTTAGGACAAAAAGGAACATAGAGATGTTATCAGAAGTAATTAAACTGTGTTGTAAAAATGGTCTTTTTTGACCCCTTTTGCAAGAAAAGAGTCTTTGGTAAACATACCAAAAAGATGCTAAAAAATTTCCCAACTGAAAGTAATTTTTTATAAATATTCTAAAATCTTCATTTAACAAAAATACATATACATGAGAAATATTTTGGAAAAAACTTTTGTTTATTCCCTAAGTGTTTAAAAGGTGGCACTGACTTCTTTTGAGATGTATATTTGCAAATCTTATCTAAATGCAAAGCTTCTAATATAAGAACTTCCTAATATCATTGTTATATAAATGAAAAGATGCCTTATGTACTAACATGGAATCGAATAACCTTGCTAGATTGGTTACCAATACCAGGAGCCATTTGTGTATAAAATTTTTGACATTTAATGGGGAAATGAATTAGTTATCTGGCAATACATAAGCAGTTTCCTTACCAATCACAGAAAGACAAGAATCACCTCTCCAAGAATTGTTAAAAATAAAACAAAGTTCTCTGAGGACTCTTTAAAGTTAAATAGTTCTTAGAGTTTTTAAACCTAAAAAGACTATTTTGAGTGTTGGAAAATCTTTATATATGATATAAGGATGCTTAGACTTACTGGAAACAGAATTTCAGCGGATTTAAACCCTGATGAAACTAAAGGGATGTCTCAGAAAATGGACTGAATAGAAGAAAAAGTTAAAACCCCATCCATAAAAATGTTCTGAAAATTTGGCCTGGCCTACTCAACCAAGTTAGGTCGATGTATGTTGCTTTGCGTCAGTTTATTTGTGCATGTGTCTACAGTCAAATTTGTCTCCTACCCATATAAGCACCCCATTGCAGTGACGCAGTAACACCACCTCCCCGAACAGTGCTAAGCCATGGTTGATGTACTATGGTCGACACAGTGCAACTATAGATACTGCGTGTCCTGAATTGACCCTAACAGTCCTCCAATAGCTAGCTGTCCAACAGTACCGGACAATGACTGCTCTGGTCACAATTCTGAACTCCATTGCCCAGGGTTACACAGCCCGGAAGAATTCCCTTCCTTTAAAGCCCTCATGTTTTTCTGATGCCTTTTCCTGATTGCCTAGCTTGGCGAGCACATTTAGGAACTCTCCTTTGTTGTGTGCAACTGCCCAACCAACCATGCTGACTACAAGCTTTAGACATTCTCCTACCTGGAGTAGACAAGAGATGTTGGATCTCCTGGACCTGTGGAGGAAGAGGCTGCACAGGCATGGCTATGGACCAGTCATAGAAACAGGGTCACCTACGAAAAGATTGCCCCGGGGGATGCAGGGGAAGGGGTACAACAGGCATCAACAGCAGCAGCGTGTGAAAGTGAAGGAACAGTGGCGGGGGGCCAACAGTTGCTCTGCTACCAAGCTGAAGACCTGCTACTTTTACAGTGATGCGTGTGCTGGCGAAGACCCCACCAGCACCCCGCAGACCACTGCAGATACCTCATTGGAGCCCAAGATGGAAACCTCTGCCATGAACAGTGAGGAGGAGGGACATGCAGTGGAGTGCAGGAAGGTCCAGCTATGCCCGAAGCCAGGATCTGTTTGACTCCAAAGCAGTCTAACCAGTCCCCATTAATGTCACTTGCATGACAACAGCCCCCACTGTGGATTTTTCAACTCCAAAGTCATTTTCCACTGACATTAGCAACCTAGCGTTGCAAGTTTTCACTGTGTGATCACCACTTATCTCTCAGCTATCAATCCAGCTCTCATTCTGGTGTCCCTGATCCGGAGGGCTGGTGTGAGCTTGGCACACAGAT
This sequence comes from Lepidochelys kempii, assembly GCF_965140285.1. Lineage (NCBI taxonomy): Eukaryota > Metazoa > Chordata > Testudines > Cheloniidae > Lepidochelys > Lepidochelys kempii. The sequence continues at coordinate 74,415,779 of NC_136388.1, forward strand.
CCAGGAATGTGGCCTTTCACATCCAAAGGTTCTGCAGCCACTGCTCATCATCCCAACCTCCATTATGATGCCATCCCACCAGTCAGTGCTTGATTTTTGGGCCCCAAAGTGTCATTGCACCATCTGCAGCTGCTTCGTGATTGTCACCAACAACCTTAAGTTCTTTTTCACTAGGTCCCTCACCAACCAGTCCTTGAAGAAATCATCACATCCCCCCATTGTTGTGGTATGTCCTGTGGCTCTGCAAATATCACAGGATTCTTCATCCCATGTTTGCAATGTTCATGACAATAGTGCAGAGCTGTGCAAGCTCCATGCTTCTGTCAGAGATGGCAGACAGTGCGATTTTAAAAAAAAGGCATGAAAATTATGAGATAGGGATGGCATTATGGGATGGAGAAAGTTGTCTGATGGGTGTGATGGGTTTCCCCCCCATTCGGCGTGCAATCTGATGCACTGGGGTACCACTGAGCCCGCCTGTTCCACCAGCCTGGACTCCCTTACACTGTCCTGCTGAGCCAGGCCCTCAAGCCTCCTCCAGCACACACACAGCTAGGGACACACCCAGTTGCAGAAAAACAGAGACACTGAAATCAGCTCTGCATGTGAAGGCTCAGCTAGAGAACTGCCCAGCACTCAAGTGTATACCCCCTCTGGAGTGTAAACCCAAAACTGTATTGCCTTGCACTGCACAGATCGCTCCCTCCCTTGCACTGGGAGGAAGATATGCACAGCTTTTTGCCCCCCAGTTATGAATTCCACAAACTGGTTTCAGAGAATACAAAAACAAGTTTATTAACTACAAAAGATAGATTTTACATGATTATAAGGGATAGCAAACAGATCAAAGCAGATTACCCAGCAAATGAAACAAACACACAAGCTAATCTTAACACTAAAGAAAGTGGTTATAAGTAGTAATTTCTCACCCTAAATGTTGTTTTAGGGAGATTGTAGAGTTTCTTGAAGGCAAGCTGCTCTTGATTGCAGCTTAAAACTCCAGGTATTTCTTTCACAGGCCAGATACCTTTCTAGCCTGAGCTCAGCTCTTCTTTTGCCTATCTATAAAACTATTTTAGTATCTGTGATGCACTGAAACAGGATTAACTATTATTCAATCCACCTTGGCCAAAACCCCCACAGAGGGACTTCGGCCTTGTAATGCTGAGGAGGAGTTCCATAACCACTGGGCTAAAGGTTTAAGGGAGGCTACCTCCACTCGCCCACCACACATACACCCTGACCATTTTGTGTGAAATTAGGCATGCTTTGAGAATGCTTATCGGATTGGGCCCTGCAGGTAAGATAGGCAGGGAAATGCCTATCTTTACCCAGTCTAAGGATCACACTGGGGTTTGACATGAGATAGGCTCCCAGGTGCTTAAACTGAGGCAGCAGTGCCAATTCCCAGATGCAGAAACTTAGGCACCTATGGGACTTCAGCTGTGGAAATGTAAGCACTGAGGGATTTTAGGCACCTCCAAAGTAAGATAGCAGTTTAACTGGGGGTCTGAAAACATCTGTGGTGCCTAAATTTTGGACTTGGGCATCTAATTCCCACTTTAGATGCCTAAGTCCTTTTGTGGATCTGAGTCTTTGGTCTTAAACTTACCAAGAGAAGGGTGTCCCACTGGAGGCAGTCCCATTCCCAGAAGCATAATATGTGTTTAAAGTTCTCCTCAGAGAAGCATTCAGAAGAGATTGTGACGGTGGTAACTATTATTGCTTGTTTGTGTTTTGCTTTATTTAATATTGTCTTTTCCTTTCTTTAACCGAGTAGTCATAGTAAACAACTAATTTTTTTAATCACAGTGTCCCCATGGCAAAAACCCCCATGTGACTAAAACAGTGGGAGTCATGTTCCTAAATTAACATTGAGAGGGTTATTCAGATTTGGACTACCATGTCTTGTTTCTCTAGACAACACATTTTTAGTATTTTTTTTTTTAGAATAAAAAATACTAAACTTGAAACACACCTTTGTACCCCACATTGCCTAAGAGTAGAATTTCACCAGTGACCCCCACACCCTATTTTAATGGAGCTGGGAGAGGGTAGGGAGAAAAATGGCCAGGAATACGCTCTAGGAGCAGAGCCCTCATCTATCTGCTCCTTCATAGTGCATGTGTGAGATGCAGCCCTATTCCTAGGTCTAGTTTGTTGCTCCTTTGTTGAGTTAGGTCAGGACTCAGGATGGTAGTGATGTCCCTGTCAGTAAAGGGAACCAGTGAGAGAGGAAGAGGCCCTACAATTACATAATGTTTATATGAGGAAGAGACCTGACAGTTATTGATGGATTTTTCTCAGAAAATTGGACAGTGGCAGCTAGCTGAAACAGACATTTAAACTTACCTCAAAGATCTAAATAAAATACCAAATGAGGGTAAGCCCAGCATTCAAATACCGAAAGACTAAAATCAGTTTTAAATTTTCCCTCCCAAACAAGCAGTTATAAAGGGGCAGATCTGAGAGTCAAAGTCTTTTTTAAAAATCATCTTTAACGTTAACAGTAAATGTAACTGTTAAGTAATTTAAACATATTGAACTTTTCCAAATATACATTAATTTTAAAAACTTCAAGTCAAACTTAATACCGGTAAACAGTGAATGGGAGACAGCCCCGGCGACTGACCTTTATTTATCCACACAGCGTGGATAATATAGGTACTGGCTGCTGGCAGTATCGCCACATCAGTAGGCCTCAAGCTGATCCTGAGGGAACTGCATCTGCACATTCCACAATTGGTCTTGTGAAATTTTTAATACGGACACCAGACAGGACAAGTTGTTATGGATGTGTCTGTGGTGACACAAAATTTAAGCATATCATTAATGACATAATATATTTGACAAATTTAGCTGCCTCCTAAATGTGCCAGTATATCACAGTTTCTTTGATTTATTATTGAAATTTAATTATTTTAAAAAAATCTTTATAGACTGATCATCAATTTTTGAAATTTCAGCTATGATGGTTAGTTGTCACTAATCAAATAATGCACACAGAAATATCATCAGTGTGTGTGTGTATACATGTAAATGGATGGGAACACTTAGCTAATCAAATGGTAGCTTTCATCAAACCTATTTTAGAAGGGTGATTATTCAGTTGAAAGCTATATAGAAGAAAAGATGATGGACTCAGACTACAGAACGTTATTGATTTAATCTGTCATAAAAGCAGTCTTATTGCAGGTTTATGTTGTACATCATGAAAAAGCGATATTTTCCATAAGCTCAGCAACACAGCAAACCATTTGTTTGATCATACAGGGCAGTGATTTTGCCTCCTGTGGAGTAAGCTGTAAGAGAAACTAAGTGTAATGAGCAATTTAATTTGTTTAAAGGCAAACCCCACATTTTCACATTTCTTTCTCTATGTATAATCCTGCTTGCTGACCTGCATTCTGAGCATTGAAGATCACAAGGAGGAAATGTAGGGAAACGAGAGAGTTGGAAAGGACAGGTATAGTTTCTTTCAGTATAACAACTAAAAAAAACATTAAAATGTGCAATGATGGTATCTTACCTAAGGCTATTTTAAGGAAGCAATATGCTATCTTTCATATAATTTGTAAATGTGATGTATTTTCTGTAAATACTTCCTATTTTAGTTTTTTGTAATTACATTTCTTTTTAATGTTATTATGTGTGTTATTATGCTCATTAAATTGGTGGTTTTATAGGGAAAATAAATTCAGTGTGACATTACTACTGAACCGGCATCTCTTGCTACTTTGCTCCATTACTGAAAGAAAGTGTGTGCGTAGGGGAAGAACAGGGAGGCAGGCAAAGTGAAATGTTGTTTTTTCATTGTGGATATAAATAATATTCCATACAGAAAACTAGTTTAAGAGAACATTCAGTTGCTCTCAAAAGTTAGAAAATGCCAGAAATTGAGGTGGCCTGTGGCTTATAAATGAGCTGGTTGGATTTACGTGGAAACAGTGAAAGGCACCTTCCTGACCCTAGCAATATCTTCATTGGAAATTGCAAGTTCCTGCTCCATACCTGGAAGGCACAAGGGCCCTGATTCAGCAAAGTACTTACACACAAGCATAACTTTAATAGATGAGTAGGTCCATTCAATTCAAATGGACTACTGATGAGCTTAAAGTTAGGAGAAATATGCCTAAGTACTTTGCTGAATCAGGGCCTAGGCCTGTTAAATTATTGACAGAGCCACCTGTTTCTCCATTAACTTCATCATAGAAATGGCTTAACTATCTTGTGCTCAAATTTAAAAATAAAAAATGCACCTGAGGTAGGTAAGATTTCAGCACAAACAATTAAAGTTTATCAAAATAATGGGCAGCTGAAGACTGATTTATAATGAAAGAATTGTGCAACCTTAACATTGCTCCACAAAGAGCAAAAATGTGCACTATGGTAACAGCAGTTTAAGGTGGGTAGGATTTGTTTTTCTCTCCTTGGGGACCTCCTGTCTTTAATGCAAGCAGAAGAAGAAAAACACAACAGTGAAAAGTGCGTGTAGTTAATTATATTTATTACCACTGATAAAAATAATTTAAAAGTTATATAGTGCCGTGCATCTGAAGACCCCTAGCCAGTTTATAATAGTCAATTAAGCTTAACAACACTTCTATGAGATAGGTATGTATCATTATTCCCATTTTACAGATGGGGAAAAGGTCTCCCAGGACACTGCTTTAACGTCCACTCACAATTTATTCTTAATTTGTGATAGACAGAATCAAAGGTTAGAATAACTTTCAGTTATCACTAAAAAATTCTATTTAGAGCAGTAATCAAACCTACAGTTTCAGCTGCAAAAACTTAATCCTTCTGGTTCTATTTATGGGTTTTTGGATTTGCTTGGAGTTACAGGTTCACGGAAAGTAGATACACCTTCCACTATTTTCCTAGGAAAGAGGCTGATCGAAACACCATGATTCTCCATTTCTAAATCAAAATTAGATGTTTTTGTAAAAGATATGGTCTAGTAATTATTTTGGGGAAATTCTATGGCCTGCTTTATCAAGAAGTTCAGACTAGATAATCACAATGGTCCTTTCTGGCCTTGGAATCTATTAATTTACAATTTAAAATCTCTTTCTAAATTACAGGTATGCAAAGTCTGAAACCAGAAATCTTGGGTAAAAATGCTACCATGAGCTTGGGTTCAGGAGTGCTAGTAGCTGCCACTAGTGAACAGTAATAACAGTAATTACTGAACAAAGCTTTAGATGAAATCTGTCATTCAAATTCAACAAAAGTTTATTTTAGGCAACATCAGATTTTTTATGTGGCATGCACAAGATTTACAATATTTGTTCTTTCATGTTTGTGGAAAGTAGGGAAGGGTTTGTGCACTAAAGAAATACAGTTAGTAAACTGTTCACAACAAATTATTAGTAGCAAAAAAAGCTTTTTTTTCCCTGTTCTTGAAATGTCTGCAAACAAATAATATTTCTCATGTATTTTGTTACTTTTTCTAAAATATCTGATCAATGTTTTATGTGAACGTATTTCAGCCTGTGGATTGCTCACAAACTATTCACTGCAAATATTGCACTGAACATTAAATATTCAAAATTCAAATGGTTTTAACTGGAAACATAGGTCACATGATATTTCTGTTCCCTGATTGGATAACTTTCAGTTAATAGTAGAATATTTGCTTAAAACTTACTCTTTTTGCAGAAAGAAAAGGAGTACTAGTGGCACCTTAGAGACTAACCAATTTACTCCTTTTCTTTTTGTGAATACAGACTAACACGGCTGCTACTCTGAAACCTGTCTTTTTGCAGACAAGCCTTCCAGGAATCTAAGTCACTAAAATAGGTGCTGAAAACAAAAGTGAGGTGAATGCAGTTTAAGCAAATTTATTTAAAAAAATCAAATCAGTGGTCACCAAAAGGTGAGTAGGGTTGGAGGTGTTGCTTTTTGCACACAGTTCTTGCTCTGTTCTAGGAAATACTGAACAAATGTGACACGTCATGATAAGGAAATTGTGTAGCTGGTTGCACTAAATGTGCCTTTATGCCAGGTACAATCTATGACAGAAAAGCAAAATCTGCTGTTTTTATGACTCATACTGCTCTGTAATAGCTCCCTGGGGCATGGTTTGAAAGACATTTACTTAATGGTGCAAACAATATGGCAGCTGACAATGGAGGAATACAGAAATTCACTGTCAAAGGACCAGACTGTCTCATAACATGACAGCATGTATCAAGCATACAAAAAAGAATTCCATCTGGGTGGCTCTCTGCTTTAACCATTCACCTAGGGATTGGCGTTTGAGTTCCATTTTTTTCTCTCCTGTACTGACATGAATTTTTCTGAGCATGGCATTTTAGAAAAATTAAGAATTCAGCTATCAGTAAACTAGTGCTTTATTATTGTGGTAATCACTAGTTCCTTCAAGAAATTGTGCATTACTGGGATGGCAGTGCTGAGAATAATAAAATAAATAATGATAGGCTTACACAGTGTAGATTGAGAACATAATTTGGTCCAAAAGGAGCCAAGTGGAAGCAAACAGGTGTTTTGTATGCTCATTGACTGCTGCATTAGGCCCTATAGTGCTTTCATGCAATGATCCATGAACCTTCTGAACATTATTTTATGAATACTCTCAATGCCCCACGGAAGGTAGTATTATCCCTATTTTGTATGTGGGAAAACAATCAAATTATTATCCTAAGGTCACACAGGGAGTTAGGGGCAGCATTAAGAAACCCACAATTGCAATTCCTGACTCCTTGTACTCTGAAGTTCTGTTGTCTCACACCGTGGCTCCAGTTTGTAACAAGCCTGTATATTTCTTAGCAGCACTTTAAAATCAGTGAAGGGCATAAAACGGTTTAACTTTGCACATGTCATCTGAAAGATTGGACTAATGCCCATGATGAGATATAGTACCATGTCTGAAATGTGCTGCACTCTCTTCCTCTCTATTTTTAACTGCACCAAAAAAAAGTTCTCTCCCTTGCAGTTGGGCTGCACTGTGTCCTTGACTCAAAGAAGTGGAATCAGAGGGAAAAGAATTCTAGCTCAGGCATGTTCACTACTAATTGTGAGTATGAGAAGTTGTCCAACAGGTGGATGAGTTTCACAGCAAAAGAAACAGGGGGAAAAAAAGTTAGTTAGTTCCAGCTAAGGCAATGGTGATTGCTTGAGCCACACACAAGGGAGCAAGAAGAGAGCTATTTCAAAAGAAAGGCCTGTTATGATAATTGGGCCTCAGCTGTGAGAAAGTGTCACAATAACCTAACACAATAAGTGTTGATGGGAAAAACAGCAAAAGAGACTGAAAGGTTATATATATAAAAAAAACAAAATCTTTTGGGGGAAATTAGCAACAGACAAAGCTGTCTGCCAACACTGCTGCAGCGAGTTTTACCATTACAGCTGTGTAACAGAGTGTTGAGATGTGACAGGTGGGTCAGCACCCTGATCACTGTCACCTCATTTCCCCCAGTGACAACTGATTGAATAATTAGCTAACCAGAAGGAGAGGCTGGGGAAAGTAAACAACTGATGAGCCCTCAGCTGAACAACCTGGTAGAAGTCAGGAAGGACATGTTTGTTATGAGGAAGAGGAGGCCAGGGAAAGATGAAAGAGCTTCCTAGAGCTGGAAGGGCTGAAAGATGTAGGGATTTAAAACTGTGATGTAGCATTGTACTGGTGTGGGTGGAAGGGTTTAGAATAAAATTCAACCTGAACACTAAAAAAGTGGGTCTGAGCAGTTTCTGCGGCATCAGAGGACTACGACAGAATATGGCCCCCTCCCTGACTGCCACACCTGTCTCCTGTGACCCCAGACCTTCATGTAAGCGAGGGAATAGTCTTGATATTGTGGGGAACTTTCCTGGCTTCTGCACTACCCCGGTGAAGTGGGCTAGAGAAAGCATCTGAGTCCTCGCTCCCAATTCCTTTACCCACTGGCCTCCCTGCCCTGGAGGACTCCCCTTCTACTCTTCTGTCTGGCAGAGTCCTCGTAACCCCAACAAGGCTGGGCCAGGATTCCTGGGGGAGCTCGACACCCAATCCTGCTGTGGTCACCTAGGACAGGGGCTAGGGTGTCCCCACTCCGGGGTACTCTCTCTGCACTGGGCACTTCTCTGACTCACTGACCATTACATACAAGTTAAAGCAAATGCAAGTTATTTAATCAACAATTAATTTTAAAAAGAATAAGGAAAAATGGGAAAGGTTAAAGGAAACATCAACCCGCTCTGTGGCAGGGAACATCACAAACAATGTCTCTGGAATGCCAGGGCAGTTCACAGTCTGTTCCTTGTAAGTCCCAGGCCTCCTTCTCAGGCCCTGGCTGTGCCGCAGGGATGCTGTGGGTTGGACACTTGCTCTGGTGGTGGCCACAAGCTCTCAGGCTCTAAATGGTAGGACCCTTCTTCCCAGGGTCGCCCCCAGCCTGTTGGGGTTACGATCCAAGCCTGGCCTGCAGAGCCTCTTGGCTGAGGCGTCTCCCTGTGCTGGGCCTGCTACCCAGGGGCCCCCTCGCTCTCCCCAGCTGCTCACCACACCCAGCTCCGGACTGCTCCAGCCCCAGCTCCACCACTCTGTCTCTGCACTGCTGCTGCTCTGCCTCCAGCTCCCTGGGCTGCGTCTTTGGCCCCTCTGGCTCTGGTTGCTGCAGCTCTGCTCCCAGGACAGGTCTGCTCTGCAGGCTGCTTCTGTGACTCTGCTCCCAGCACTGACCTGCTGCCTGGGCTGCTTTTCTGGCCCCTCTGGTTCTGGTTGCTGCAGCTCTCCTCCCACGGCAAGTCTGTTCTCTCTGGGTTGTGCCTCTGCTCCCAGGACAGGGTCTGCTCTCTCTGGGCTGCTTTTCTGGCCCCTCTAGATCTGGCACAGCTCTGCTCCCCAGCTCAGCTTGGGCCCCTGCTCCGTCCTTAGCTCGGCCCCATTCTGACCCAGGCAAATCCAGCTCACATGGAGGATGGGACCTCCCTGGCCTCCTGACTCCCTGATTAGCCTGCTCGCTCTGTCATTCTGGCTGACCTGGAGCATTGGCCTCTCCCCATTGTTCCAGGGGACTCTCAGTCTCAGGGTCCTGGTTTCCCATAGACCCTTCCCCTTTTAGTACTGGGAGCTAGCCAACCAAAACACCCTCACTGAATGTTAGTAGGGGGGCAACCGTCCCCTTACATTCATCTTAATCCTTAGACATGTCCTGATCCAGCCAGGCCAAAGACAGGGACCCAGGGGACATTGCCACTTCACTGGTTCCAGCTAAATCCCACACACAACCTGGGACGTGAGACAGACAGACACACATGCTTTTGTCCTTTTCCCTCCCCACTTTATTTCTCTCTCTTTCCTATCCGTCTCCTTTTGCCTTCTGTCTAAATAAGAGTCTGGCGTAACCAAAAGACTGTATATTTTGCAATACTGCTGTAACCTGTGACCAGAGAGGCAGCTAAAAGCAATGCTTTAAACAGCTCTACGCTGGTAGAAGTTTCCCAGTCTTGGAGTGATAAAACCATGTGCTGTGGCCTATATTTTTCCAGCAGTGAGGCTGCAAGAAAAAAGAGTCAATACGAGAGACAGGAAATGTAACATCTATCTTTGCTATTCTTTTTTTTCTCCCTTTGTATCGGTTTGTCTTGTTTTGCTGTCTAGGAAATGGGACTGGACTTGAACAGCAACATTAATAGCTCCAGCCCATCTCAAATGAAATTCAGCAAGGATAGTTATTAACATCTGAGCAACTGTCAAATGCACTGGTTTCCTTCTGAAAACTCTCCAGCTAAAGGGAGAGAGCAAGGGATGTTAAAATGAAAGCCTTAGCTAACACTTTACATTTAAAATATTTTAACTGTTTTTCCTTCTTTTCTGTATCTTTACTAAAAGGTTAAAAAGGATTTATCATGCATTTGCCATGGTACTAAGCAGACTGAGGTCTCTGCATACCAAACCTGAAACCTTGTTTAAAGCTCTTTCATGTTGGACAGTTACAGGGTTGTGGTAATACCTTTGATTCTTTGGGTTCTTTATTCCATCTGAGAGTATGTCTACACTACAAGCACCACAGCAGCAAAGCTGCATCACTGTAGCTATGTTGCTGTGGTGTAGATACTACAGTAATATAAGGGGTTTTGCCACCACTGTAGTAAATCCACCTCCTCGAGAGGCAGTAGCTAGTTCTCTACACTAGGGGTTATGTATAAACTAGGCCTATGCACAATTCTTAGGTCACATAAGTCAGGAAGGAAAGTACAGTTCCTTAAGATGGGGATACTGAAAAAAATTATTCCAAAAACTACCTTTTTATAAGCATAAGCTTTTGACTTCTGTAAGGGAAGACCTTAAACAGATGATGGAAGCAAAGCCAGACAGGGTCTCAGAAGGAAGTGTGGAATGTAATGTAATGGCAATAACTCAGACAGGTCTGAGCATGATGCCAGGTTTACAGAATAGACATTTTGATACAAAGGAAATTTTTCAAAAAATGCCTGCGTGGTTTAGGAACCGGATTGCCGTTTTCAAAAGTGACTTAGGCACTTAGACGCCTACAGCCCTTTTACTTTTGAAAATAGGACTCACTTTCCTGAATCAATTAGGTGCTTTGAAAATTATACCCAGTGTCTAGCAAATCAGTATGGTTTGTCTACGCCCAGGAGACAAACCAGAGGCTGAGATTAGCTGTAATGAAGATATGCTCCAGTGAAAGAGAGGGATATCCTGGCTCAGTAAATAATGCATTTAGAAACTTGACTGTACACTGTACAGTAGGTGAAATGTGCCAAACATAAGCCCCTGCTCTGAAGACCTTGCAGTCTAACAGCATATGGGGTATAATAAAACCAAACAGAACAATTGCAGAAAGGGTATTTCAGCTGGAACACTTTAAATAGAGATGTTTATAAGGAATTTTTGAAAGCAGAGGTGGAAGGCACTTCGCACAGATTAACAGGGAGCATGTTCTAAGGCTATGAGGAAGCATGAAAATAGGTATGAACCAGGAACATACATAGGAGATGACAGGTGAGAAACATGGGTGGAAACAGAGAGCAGAACAGATTGCAGGAATAACGGGCGAAAATGTTAATGGGGATGGCATTACAGAGAACTTTGAAAAAGAAATTAGACAATTAAAATGAATACTTATTTTTTATTAAGCAGTCATTCCTGCAGGCATTAAACAAAGGAGATGAATGGAGTAAATCTTCAAATCCTTAGAGGAGAAGCAAATTCATAAGAAAAGAAATTAGGAGTTGTCTACATAGGGGGACACTCAGGAAAATTAACTGAAGGTGTGAATTTAAAGTGGATTAGTTAAACCACATTAAACCCCTGTGTGGATGCTCTTATTCAGAATTATAGTTGCCTTAAATTAGATTTATTTTAATGTTAAGCAAAATCAAATTAAGGCCACTTTAATTCTGAATAAAAATATCCACAGGGGTTTAATGTGATTTAACTAATCCACTTTAAATTCACACCTTTAACTAATTTGGATTAGCTTCCCTGAGTGTCCTCTTGTAGACAATAAACCCTTAGGTTGTCTGTTAGGACACCAATGGAGATGGACTGAGAAGAAAAGGATGGGGAAATCAACTCTATAAAACAAAGTCCTAAGTAAAAGTATGACATTTAAGGAACAGGAATTCCCGCTGGAGGTGATTCTGCAGACAGAAAACTGACTATAAAATGATATGTTCTGTTATTAAAATCCCTGCATTCAGTGTCTGTGCTTAAAGAGAGGGGAAGCTGCTCAATGGAACTGTATTTACAGCTTCTGGTTTACGCAAGTTAGCATTGATGCACGGAAATATCTAAGTCCAGTAACAGCATCCAAGCAAAATGCAGCAGTGGGAGGAGAGAGATCATCAATAATAAACACATTTTGCAGAACACAAATGTCTAGACAGCCATACGTTCTATTTTACTAAAATACCAAACAACCTAGATATTCTAGCAATGCCGCCTTTCCACTGCAGTGAAATACCCAATTGTTCAATGGAACATTAAATATAATGTCTACATTTGTTAAATCACCACACTTTTTGTCATTACAGTTTAAAGTAAACCAGCCTCTGTAACATGGAAACAAAGAGGATGGTTGCATTGTGTGTTTATTCTAAATCAGGGTATTTTTATAAATCTTAACTTTATTCTGAATGGATATGTTAAGATTATGCAGCACCACTAATCTATCAAGACATGACAGAAGTCAGAAGCATACTCAGTAAGAGTCTAGACGAGCCATGAAAAGGATGTTTAGCAACCATAAAAAGGACGTTTTTGATTGATTGATTGTTTTAATTTTAAGGTGAAATGTAACACTACATTGAAAATTAAGGATCCAATCGTGCAAATACTTAGGCGCTTCCATGGGACTACTAACATGATGGTATTTTCAGAATAAGGGACTAACCCTATTGCTATCAAAGTCAATGGAAAAGTTTCCATTGATTCAGGGGGACCACAATTTGATAATAAGTTTAGCCCCAAAATAGGTATTGAATACCCCTTTTAATGTAGCCTATCAGACCAGTACAAGTCATGGGGCAATGTAACATAGGACAATTGTAGCAATGTTCTTACAGAATGGTGAATTTTGTGATGTTTGTAGAAATCCAGGAAGTACTAGTAGGTTTCAAGGAGGGAAAAACTAAATTTAAACATATTTTAATTTTGTCACTGAAAGCAGTCTATCATCTGGTTAGAGTGGGGGAATTCAGCACACATTTCTGATTTTATCTTAATTTTCATTTTCTTCTTGCAGCCAACCTTAAACATGATCAGTGCTTAATAATATCTGGCAGCAATGTCCAATGGGTGACAATTACATAAAGTGAAAACTGTTTTCCAATCAAAAGATATTTTCAATAAAATACATTTCAGGAAAGTGTACTAGGGAACAACTGAATGTTTACACCTTTTTCAGTTATTAATGGGTTTTTCCCCAATTTAAATTTGCAACTTTAGATCAATCTTAAACTGATTTAAGGCTTTAGAATGGTTTTCAGTTAAATTTCTTTATAAAAAAATAGATAATTGGAGGAACAAGAAGAGATAAATTGGCAGGCATTTGGGTAGACTATAGTAGGTTAGAAAAAGACTTTTTAAAAATGCATTTTTATTAAGTGCATGCTTACAAAGTCACAAATGCATGAACATTTGACATGATGTATAGTCCATTGAAGTCAACAGAAAGACTTCCAGTGGATAAGGTCCATTGTGCCTATCTTTAAGTACTTACCTCCCAACAATAAAAAATACTGAATGAGTATTCAAGCTGTAATATTAAATGGCTTTAAGATTAATTAAATCAAAATAAGTTTTTTCCCAAACAAAGAAACGTCACAAATCCTCAATGAGGATTATGTCAATGCTAAACTTCATCTTTCAAACTTTTGCTTTTTGTGCATTAGTCCTCTTTGAAAACAAGTCCAATTTCTCATTCCAGCTCCAATCCCATCACAGAAAGTCCAAGTCTCCCCCACATTCTCAATCTCCTTGCCCAGCCAATCCCAGTTGCCCCTCTGGCCCTTAATCTGGCCCTTTCCTCCCTTCCTAGCCCTCCGTTCCACCACATTCCCCATCTCCACTGACAACCAGACCCAGTGCCCTCCCCAGCCTCCTCAACCAATCTCAGTGTCCTCCCCATGCCAGCTTCTTGTCCCAGTCTCTTTGCCCAGCCAGTCTCAGTTCTCTCTCTGGACCCTAGTTCCTCAAGACCTCGGTCTCCTCCTCCCTCCCACCCACAGGTTCCTAACCCCTTGCAATGCCAGCTCTAATCTTTGCTGCCCATTTCCCAGACTCCCACCCCCTGCCAGCCTCTAGTCCCACCCCCAGGCTCCTTGTCTCAGTCTACTTCCTCCACTATCTGGTCCAGCTCTTATCTTCTCTGCATCTGAATTAGCTTCCTCATCCATACTATCCGTGCCCACCAGAGGCATCATTGAAAGTGTAAGAAACACAAGCTCCCTGTTCTCAGTTCCAGGGCCCTGTCATGGCCATGTCTGGCAAAGTCATAAGCAACTGAAAACAGGATTATAATGGAACATGTTGGGGTGGTGTAACCAGCCCCACCTACAATCTAGCATTTGCTTTCAATAGTCTGATATATACAAATGTCAATTTTAAGTTGTGTAAGAAACAACTTTGTACAATTTCCTGTCACTTGTTCATAGGTACATGATTTACCTGGTATTATACAAGTGAAAAAATGAAGACTGAAGTGAATGAAGTCCTACCTTTTTTAAAATCAAAATGACAAGAGGAAGAAGCTACAGGTATTCTGAATTGTTGGGCCATGATGTATCATGACATTAATGAATAGCATTTCCAGAAAGTTTGCCAGAAATGAGAGCTGATCTTAAAGCTGGCTCTGGAAGAAAAATGTGACACATACAGGGTGCATCACATTTTCAGATACAAGTCTATACCCTTTGCTGAGTCACATTTCACAGCAATCTTAATCTGTAGTTTTGTGATCAGTGCTGCTACTGTTGTACCAGCTGCATTTTCCATACAAGTGATGAAATACAGAAGGGGCTGCACTTGCCCTTGGTAATAATAAAGGTTTTTAAACCTTTCAGAAGCCACATTTGTTTTCTCTTTGATAGAGACATAACAGCAGCCTGCAGCCATATTTGAAAGCTGAGGCATGAGCCAGCAATGCTACATGATTTTAAAAGCAAGCACGTACCAAGGTCCCATTTACTGGATTATGTGCTTTCAAGTTCCAGGAGATATTGTGGCAAAGTTGAGACTGCTTTGGCACTGACTCTGTGTCATAATGATATTTATTTTAAAGGGGCAAGGCTTCTGCCAACTGTGAGGCAAACACTTGTATCCTCACGCTGCGCCTGACTCACAACACACAACTGCTCTGTCTCTTCAGAGAGCCACATTGGGCACTACTCTATTCCATTTTCACTTCTACTTACCCAGGTGGCATTTTAAGATTACACTCCAAACACTTTTCTTAGAAAGTAGATATTGAAATCTTTCAAAAATTTAAAAATCAAAACAGAAAGGTAAATTGAATTGAAATAGCCTGGATCCCGATGTCTCCAGAATTTCTGGGCATTTCTTAATCCACTGTTTTGATTCAGGTCAGGTCCAACACAAACATAGGCTCACTAAAGAAAATCATGGGCCCTCTTTACACTGTTGTAAAATGAACTGGTACCCCATATGATAATGTAAACAAAGCTGACCAGTTCTGAGGATGGTTGAACCTGGTTCCTGAGGAAAGGAGAAGTGAAGTGTAGGTCTCCTTGCCAATGGGGAGCTCATGTAAATGGACTTTCCGCTCCTCCTCCCTGAGCTGACCTTGACCACATACCTTGATTCCCTCTTTCACCTTCCTGAGGCCAAGGAGATGGCATTAGCCACTGTACTACTGCCTCAGGTGAGAGAAGTACCGAAGTATTTTTTAAAAAGTCATATTTGGATGGGAGGAAGAATTTGGAAGGTTAAGGCGTGTCATTTCCCTCCCATCACTCCAAAACCCGGGTGGTGGGGGAGAGTGTTACATGGCACAATGGGCCTTGGGTCTGCTCCCAAATTACAGCTCCATTTCAGAACTGGAAGCCAGGAGATGTATACTGGTCTATTCACTCTTCTCAGCTTCCTGTTAGACAAGGAGTGGGAGAACGCATTCAGTATAGGAGGTGGGAAGCACTTTACGTGACCTTGGAGACAAGAATTGTCTTAGAAGTTGAAAGATGACTGGTTTATTAAAACAAACCATCACCCTTCCCTTCCCCCCAAAAACTGAAAGATCCCATGGCTGTTTTTGTTAAAACAGACTTGAAAGGTTACATTCAAGTCTTTGTTAAAGACATAAGATGGGTCTGATGGTTGCTTCTCCTCTCCTGGCCTCAGCCTGTCTCTCTACCTCATAATTCCAAGAGAAGGTTGTGCTTGACTGCATCGAGACCTGACTCAAGAAACTGCAGTTTGGTGCCTTCCAAGAATCAGGCCACTTACAAGTGATTCCACACCAGCCTTCCCACAAACATGCAGTGAAATATAGGTGAGATGCAAGTCTTCGGTCCATATTTCAATTCCAAGAAAAATGGCACCATGCCTGCTGGAAAGTGGGCAGCCAGTTAACAGATTTTTCTGAGTCTTCATGATGCTGTTGCACTGAGGCTCGGTGTTAAATTTAGATGGGATTCAGTTGCTGAGGGATTCAGTCATAATGCCACAGATGGTAGATTCAGCCCACTGGCACCTCAGCCAAGAACTTATAGACATCGGAACCTGCATTGCTTGCGCTGAGCAGGATTTACTATTGCAATACCAGTCATCACTGGGGCAAAACAAACCTGTAACAGGATGGTCTAAATCCAGGTTATGTTTTCTATTAGCAGGTGAACAATCCAATAGTTGGCAAATTCTGCTGTATGATAATAGAAACAGCTGACAGAGAGATCAAAAAGCAACATCACTATAAATGCTTTGATGCAACAGACTACTAAATCTTTGTGTTGACTTTGCTGACAATTACTACAAAAACCCCTAAAAGTCAGAAAGAGAGTAAAACCCACTCTATGTTCTTACCAAAAGGGAGTGAGATTTTGCCCTTCTGCTCTAGACAAGGTATCCATCCTTATATTTTACCACTCACCACTCTATCTAGGAGCTCACGTGAGGACACTTAGATGCCAACCCTACTGCCCAAGTAGGCCAGAAACTGTGAGACTCTCCTCAGCAAGGAGAGGCAACAGGAATCCACACAGTTCATATATTCTTCACCACCAAATGCAGAATTCCTTAGATTTGCTTATACATCTTCAGAGGCTATTAGGAAGCTGTTGTAGTATCTGCAGCACAGATGCACGAATAGCCAGAATTTGGTCCTTATAGACTGCCTGCAATTTTATTTATAATAATTACTTGTCTACAATTTTGCTAACATTTTGGTATGATTAGCCACGTGATGCTCGCTTACAGATGATGCAGTTCCACTGATTTCAGTGAAATATGAAGGATATAATGCACACAGTCATAGACCACTGGTCATGTCACTAATGACCATACAAATTATAAAATATAATAAATAATAATAATAATAAAAGATCCCAAAGCCTGGGTAACTCTAGATTACATACTTTACTTAAAGCAGTTTGATGGAGTTAGTTCTGGCAGTTAATGATTGGCTTAGTTACGAGTCAAGACTCCTCCAAAAGTCATTAACTGCTAGGAAAAATCCCTAACCCAGGAGTAATTATTGTTGTTATTATAAACTGAATTAAATTAGTAAATCAAGACAATATGAAGTAATTACAGAAGAAATAAGAAACAACCAGAATCTGTTCCATGGAGAGAGAGGCGCTTTTTTGCTCTGTTTACAGTGACCCAGTTTTATCCTACTTCTTAAAGGCAAGCAAGATAGCCTCTGGAAAACCAGTACTTCATTCTGAACTCTATCAGGTTTATATTATATGTTGATGCCAAAGAAAATGGTTATGGCTGCCATTATTGAAATGGAATTATGGTTAGAAATCTTTATTGCCTACCACCTTAAGTGCAGTGTTAGATTCACATGGTTTAAACCTCTAAATAAAACTGCATGATGTAGAAGTGTTATTAGCATTTTTAGATTCTTATATTTGTCTTTTGAATCTTGATTGTAAATATGTTGGTGTTTGAGCTGAACTTCCCTTGCATGAGCCTAAATATTTATAGGAAATGACTAGAAACTAGCAAGAATTTCCTAATAAAAAAACAAAGTATATAGTGTTTCAATCTGAATAGATCTGGATTTGTTTACAGCTGCATGAGGTGCATTCATCTTTCTATTTTCAGCCAGTTAAGGAGCCAGACCTGTAATCTTTGGGAGTACTTGGTATAATTCAGAACAAAAGGATAAAGTCAACAGATTGTAAAATACGTCAAAAAATATTGTGTGTTACAAGTAGGATGCATTGAAATATCGAATTTTCATAAACGAAGACAATTAAACTTTTCACCAGAGGACTGAAGCTTTTTACAGCAGCACAAGAAGATAGTCAATCTAAAATGAGAATCCAAAATCTAAACCCTTTCAATTTCAAGAATGATATATATTGCATGTATATACAATATTATGATTCAGATCAGATTAATAACTAAAAGGGATATAATTCCAGTTGAAAAGGAGTTGAAGTCTTGAAAGAACAGTCACTTGTGAGATTTTGGCCCAAGATGGCAGAAATCTTGCAAATAAAGTTGGTCTTATGATATTTCTGCAGTGTTGGGCTGCAATCTTGTAAAAAGAGCTCATGAGGTTTTGGTGCCATCGAATGAGAATACCAAACTTTAGCCTAAATTAAATTCATAACAGAACACCTCCTCTACCTAAAACTGTGAAAACTGCTAAACCTAGACAGCCCATCATTGCCAGATGAGGAGTCAAATTTAAGACAACAATTTTAACTAGTAGAAATTTTCCAAGAACAATTATCTCCACTGCAAACTTTAAATAAAGCTGCAAAGCCAAAATTTATAATGTAATCTATTTATTTCACTGATAATACAGATGAGACAGACTGCAGCTATGGATTGACTGCTGAGTTAACTCGATTTATCTACCGTTAAGTTACTTCTTTTGAGTTTATCTACCTTCAGTGAAAGTGGCCACACGGTTGTAAGCGGGGGAATAGTCCCGCTATTGTGGGGAACTTTCTGGGCTTCTGCACTACCCCGGTGAAGTGGGCTAGCGAAAGGATCTGAGTCCTCGCTCCCAATTCCTTTACCCACTGGCCTCCCTGCCCTTGAGGACTCCCCTTCTACTCTTCTGTCTGGCAGAGTCCTCGTAACCCCAACAAGGCTGGGCCCAGGATTCCTGGAGGGGGGCTCGACCCCCAACCCTGCTGTGGTCACTTAGGATAGGGGCTAGGGTGTCCCCACTCCAGGGTACTCTCTCTGCACTGGGCACTTCTCTGACTCACTGACCATTATATACAAGTTAAAGCAAATGCAAGTTATTTAATCAACAATTAATTTTAAAAAGAATAAGGAAAAATGGGAAAGGTTAAAGGAAACATCAACCTGCTCTGTGGCAGGGAACATCACAAACAATGTCTCTGGAATGCCAGGGCAGTTCACAGTCTGTTCCTTGTAAGTCCCAGGCCTCCTTCTCAGGCCCTGGCTGTGCCGCAGGGATGCTGTGGGTTGGACACTTGCTCTGGTGGTGGCCACAAGCTCTCAGGCTCTAAGTGGTAGGACCCTTCTTCCCAGGGTTGCCCCCAGCCTGTTGGGGTTACGATCCAAGCCTGGCCTGCAGAGCCTCTTGGCTGAGGCGTCTGCTTGTGCTGGGCCCACTGCCCAGGGTCCCCCTCGCTCTCCCCAGCTGCTCACCGCACGCAGCTCCGGACTGCTGCAGCCCCAGCTCCACCACTCTGTCTCTGCACTGCTGCTTCTGCTCTGCCTCCAGCTCCCTGGGCTGTGTCTTTGGCCCCTCTGGCTCTGGTTGCTACAGCTCTGCTCCCAGGACAGGTCTGCTCTGCAGGCTGCTTCTGTGACTCTGCTCCCAGCACTGACCTGCTGCCTGGGCTGCTTTTCTGGCCCCTCTGGCTCTGGTTGCTGCAGCTCTCCTCCCAGGGCAAGTCTGCCCTCTCTGGGCTGTGCCTCTGGCTTTGGGGCTGCAGCTCTGCTCCCAGGACAGGGTCTGCTCTCTCTGGGCTGCTTTTCTGGCCCCTCTAGATCTGGCACAGCTCTGCTCCCCAGCTCAGCTTGGGCCCCTGCTCTGTCCTTAGCTCGGCCCCACTCTGACCCAGGGAAATCCAGCTCACATGGAGGACGGTACCCCCTGGCCTCCTGACTCCCTGATTAGCCTGCTCGCTCTGTCATTCAGACTGACCTGGAGCATTGGCCTCTCCCCATTGTTCCTGGGGACTCTCAGTCTCAGGGTCCTGGTTTCCCATAGACCCTTCCCCTTTAGTACTGGGAGCTAGCCAACCAAAACACCCACCCTGAAGTTAGTAAGGGGGTAACAGTCCCCTTACAATGTGAAACAACACTTTAGCTGCTGTGTCCACACTGGCACAGCACTGACTTAGGTGCAACACTAAGAGTCCTGGAGCACATCCCATAGTTCTTTGTACTGCAGTAAGCTGAGCCACTGTATGAAATCTTTCCCAGTGAGTTGTGAAAGAACTTGTCTTTCCTTTCTGGGCACACGGCTGGAATGGGGGGCAGAATTGTAGGAAAGCATTAGAGAACTAACAGCACTTGAGTGGAGCTAGCCTGTGCCCACACTACAGAGTGGTTAGCAGCTGAAGAATTGTGTTAACTTGAGTTTTAACTTATGCCCCTTGACAGGCCGGCCAACTTGAGGTAAAAGCACCACCACACTTGAGTTAAGGATTTGTGTTTGGGATGGGACGCACACTAAGGACAACACCCAAGTTATAACTAAATTAACTCTATCATGAAAATAATCCCTTATTCATGAGTTCTCTAAAGTCTCCTTCCTCTAAGGGCTTATGTCTGAAGTAAGTCATAGTCACCGTGCCACAGGATGTAGAAGGCACAGCATAAGTTACCGGTACCTAGGAAATGGTTCATTATTAGATATGTGTCATAGTCACAAAGCAGGCTGCACTCTTAAACACATTTTTTGTCCCTCTCGAGTGCACCCCTCATGTGACAGACATGGCTTCCTTCAGTTCTCTGACAAATGGAACCCTGCAACCAACCACTCTGGGAATGGATCTCTAGAAGGCAGCCTCTGCTTCCCAACTGGGTTAACACAACAGGCTGTAACAGTCGCTGATTAGAATGATCATCTAATCTAAAAAAATCATCATTTATTCTTTTACCCAAAAGTACATAACATGCAGAGCAGAGGGGTAAAACAGACAGACACATGGGTCTTACCTCACACGTTAATCTTTCCTTGCCAGCTTTTTTAAGCTTCCCTCAGCCCAGTAAACTCCATCTCTACCCCATCTCTGGCTGGAAGAGATGGATTTAACTGGGCTGGTGGGCATGCTCTCTATGACTTTCCCCCAGTATGTGTCTCTGTCAGCATGCTGACAACCCACTCTGCCCTCAACTCCCCGCACCTTCCTTTTTCTTTAGGCCAGCATCTTTGAATCTAGGTTTAGTCTAGGAACACTACACCTTCTCAGACTAACTGGAGCCAGGCAGGGGGTATTCCCCAATCAAAAACTTCCCCATTGTTTCCTCAAAAACCCTTGCCATTTTCTGGACTCTGCCTCATCTTTGCCATTGTTTCACTTCTTATTAGTTTCCCCCTTCCAGCCTCCTATGATTTTAACTCTATGTCAAGGCAGCATAATATCATGCAAGTAAACTGAGGTGCACCTGATATCTAAGAAAAGTTAACACAAATATTTCCCAATTCTCCACAGATGGGAACCTTCAGAGGGCACAGAAAAGCACAATACTGGTCCCACTTGTGAAAAATCAGTCAACCTAAACCGGCCAGTGATTCCCACACAGAATTCCACAGATGTAGTGGGAATCTATGCTGGTGAAAATCTGACTGTGTAAACCTATGCAGCTGCCCCTAACTCCACCCTCCAGCATAAGCAGGAGAAAAGGTGTATTGTGGCAGGCTATCAGCATGTTGCAGCAGGATGTGGTGTGGTGCAGCTAATTCAACTATGCTGGATCCTGTGATGCTATAAAATCCGTTAGCTTACTTCTAACCTCCAGGCAGGGCCAAGCAGTTAAGAACCACAATCATCAGAACTGGGACCACAATCCTAACTGATACACACAAAAGATTGATGTGACCCTTCTGCCTGTCAGAGTTGGCAGCAACAAGGGCCGGGTTCAGTATCTAGGGGTTCCATTCCAATAACACAATGCAAACCGGCTCAAGCCCCCACCCAGTGACCTGGGACAAATATATACCACCCCCGCTGGGTGCCTCCAAGAGGCAATACTTCCCCTCTCGCAAGCACATAGTCTGAGTGTAGCAAAAAGTCTTTTAATAACAGAGAGAAACAATGTGGCATTATGTTGGGGAAACACCACCAACAGGATTCATAACACAACCCATGAGCAAAAAACCCACCCCAAGCAAATTGGGGCATCTCCTTTCCCTTTGGTTCTTGAGTCCAGCAACCCCAAATCACCCAAAGTCCCACAAGTCCAACGACCCCAAAGTCTCTGTCCCTGGTCAGGGCAGCCCCAGAGTTCGAAAGTTTATCTGCAGAGTTTTACCTCCCAACCTGGGTGGAGATGGGGGGGGGGGGTCTAAGGGGCACCTTACATGGTCCAAAGCTGATGGCCCCACCTCTCCATGGGGCTCCACTCTACCAGCTGCCCCATGAGCTGCTCTAGGCATCTGACAAACTGCTCTGCTCTGCTCCACCAGCTGCTCTGCTCCACAAGCTGTTCTGCTCGCCGTCCCGCACACTGCTCCGCTCCACCAGCCGCTCCGCTCCACAAGCTGTTCTGCTCGCCGTCCCGCACACTGCTCCGCTCCACCAGCCGCTCCGCTCTGCCAGCCGTCCCGCACACTGCTCCGCTCCACCAGCCGCTCCGCTCTGCCAGCCGTCCCGCACACTGCTCCGCTCCACCAGCCGCTCCGCTCTGCCAGCCGTCCCGCACACTGCTCCGCTCCACCAGCCGCTCCGCTCTGCCAGCCGTCCCGCACACTGCTCCGCTCCACCAGCCGCTCCGCTCTGCCAGCCGTCCCGCACACTGCTCCGCTCCACCAGCCGCTCCGCTCTGCCAGCCGTCCCGCACACTGCTCCGCTCCACCAGCCGCTCCGCTCTGCCAGCCGTCCCGCACACTGCTCCGCTCCACCAGCCGCTCCGCTCTGCCAGCCGTCCCGCACACTGCTCCGCTCCACCAGCCGCTCCGCTCTGCCAGCCGTCCCGCACACTGCTCCGCTCCACCAGCCGCTCCGCTCTGCCAGCCGTCCCGCACACTGCTCCGCTCCACCAGCCGCTCCGCTCTGCCAGCCGTCCCGCACACTGCTCCGCTCCACCAGCCGCTCCGCTCTGCCAGCCGTCCCGCACACTGCTCCGCTCCACCAGCCGCTCCGCTCTGCCAGCCGTCCCGCACACTGCTCCGCTCCACCAGCCGCTCCGCTCTGCCAGCCGTCCCGCACACTGCTCCGCTCCACAAGCTGCTCTGCTCTGCTCACCATCCCGCAAACTGCTCCACCATATATCTTCAGGCTCCCCCACTACTTAACACAACACTCAGTGATTTCAGCTCTTCGTAAGTTTATCTCTTTTGTGATTTCAGCTTGTAGTAGGGGAGCCTCAGTGCTGGTGCACCATTAGTCCAAAGTGAATTCAGCTCAGCACCTGTAACTAGACTCCTAATGGAATCAAAATTAGCTCTGATCTTCCACAGTGGAGAGAGGAGGAAGTGCAGTTAGCATGTAAGGCCCTCACCAAGGGGCCCATGCCACCAAGTATTAGTACTTGTCCCCAACCTCTCAATTCACAGAGTTTTGGAACCCATGACCCTTGCCTAGCGAGTGCTACTTAGTTGATGATGAGTCCCTCCATCATAACAAAAGGCCAAGTACAGTTTCAAGCACAGTTCCCATAATCAGGGTAATAACAATTTATTCTTCCTGCCCCAATAACAGAGACACTGGGGATCCCACAGCAGCCAAAGTGACCATTTGGGCAGCTATGACCTCATTCTAGGTGGGCTGGGTGTGCCTATGCAAATGAGATCGGCCCCTGAAGTTCTTTTCCACAACTTGCCACACCTCACCACCAGATGTCCAGGTGGAGCTCATCCTGACTCTGCTTACACTTCTAACCTCCAGACAGGGCCAAGCAGTTGGGAACCACAATCATCAGAACTGGGACCACAAACCTAACTGATACACACAAAAGATTGAAAGCAATAAATAAAAATAACTAATGCTGTCTTTGGGGTTAAAAAAAATCCAAGGAACCTTCTAAAAAGAAAAAAATAGATCAAACGGGAAACTTTTGCAGAACTATTTTATGCAAAGTGTGATAAACAAAATAAGTTATGAGAGGAGTGAGCAAAGCAAATGACAAATATAGTTAATCAACACAGATTTCTTTCAAGAGGAGGAGAAAAGGAGGAAAGCTGGATCAATATATTTCAAAGAGAACCAGGCATGGTGGGCTCTTCCTATTCTTAACAATTGTTTCACATTCTCAGTCTTGCAAGTATTACCTCAAAAGGAGCTGCTTCCATATTTTCTAAATCAGGAGTGGCCAACCTGAGCCTGAGAAGGAGCCAGAATTTACCAGTGTACATTGCCAAAGAGCCACAGTAATACGTCAGCAGCTCCCCAATCAGTTCCTCCCCCCACCGCTCCCAGAGCCTCCCGCCCACTGGCAGCCCCACTAATCAGTGCCTCCCCCTCCTTCTCCCTCCCCACACCTCCCAATCAGCTGTTTCATGGCGTGTAGGAGGCTTGGAGGTGGAGGGGGAGGAGTGAGGGCACGGCAGGCTCAGGGGAGGGGGCAGGAAGGGGTGGAGTGGGGGCAGGGCACGTGGCAGAGCCAGGGGTTGAGCAGTGAGCACCCCCTGGCACATTGGAAAGTAGGTGCCTGTAGCTCCAGCCCCGGAGCCGGTACGTATACAAGGAGCCGCGTATAAACTTCTGAAGATCCACATGTGGCTCCAGAGCCACAGGTTGGCCATCCCGTGCTAAAACGTTTGTATTTTTTAAAGCGGCAAAGAGTCCTGTGGCACCTTATAGACTAACAGATGTATTGGAGCATAAGCTTTCGTGGGTGAAAGCTTATGCTCCAATACGTCTGTTAGTCTATAAGGTGCCACAGGACTCTTTGCCGCTTTTACAGATCCAGACTAACACAGCTACCCCTCTGATATTTGTATTTTTAGTTGCTGCATGTTTGCAGCAATGTTGTAATTTTAGTAGCTCAGAATAGAGACAACTTGAGAGTAAATACATTTAGCAAAATGAAGCAGGATGTTATTGATTGGCTGAGGCTTGATGAAAATGCGTAATGTCATTTGTGATTGGAACTATTTCCTTCCAGTGATGGTACTCACAGAATTAGAATGTAAACATGGCTGCTTCCGCCTCTCTGAACATGTATCTGCAAATACCATTCCCTGTTGGCCAGAAGCCAGTCCTCCCCAGTCGTATATATTGTCATAGAGGATGAAAACACCAACAGCTTTTAGGCAAGTATCATGGTGACAAAGCTGTAAATGAAATGTTTTCTGTAACAGCAGCTTCCAGTCCACAAATTAATATCCTCATGAACTGAAATGAGTGTGAAATGGATTAGGTGGTTACAAAGATCTCCTATTAGTGGACTCTGCAGACTTGGGAAGTGCTAAATGAGCAGGACTGGTTGAAGTAATTAATTACACCACAGGCCCATGGCAAATTCAAGCAAAGGCAAGGCAAAGAACATATGTAGTTTATAGTAGTTAATTCTACAGACCACAGCAAAATTTCACACGCTGCTTCTTCACTAAGAGGATTTAACGAAGAGTGAGTTACAACTTGCCTCTTAATTATCCAGAAATGGAAGCCCAGTACTTCTATGCCAAGAGGTTTGTATAGGCAGAGTAGGTGGCAATTTGCATCTTCATTTTAGCCAGGACCCTAAACACTTTTTTTTTGGTGGGATAAGAGGATTTGTCGGGTAGCTTTAGTTACAGTCTGCACTTTAATTATGGATCATTGGAAAGCATACCATACTTCACAGCTTGGCTCAGCACGGATATAAAAAAAACTGTTGATCTACAAGTTGCACCTTGATTGACTCCAAAAAAGAAACCTAGCACTTGAAAGTCAGGAAAACGAATCCAGCTGCGTTAGCTGATTTATTTTGCACCATAATTTTAAATGGTCACAGTTACAGATCTTCATTACTAAAAAAGTAATTGATAAATATACTTATTTTATTAGTAGCAAACATAATAAACTGGTTGTTTCATATACATTTTGAAGATCATGTAAATGATTAAATACATATAAATTATGAGGCATGACTGAATTACAGAAAGTGTTTTGTGTGTGTTTTGTTTTCTACTTTGTGAAAATGCTTTAAAAGAATCTTCTCAGGACTGACTCCGTCCATAGATAACAAATCCCTACCACTGTGTCTACCAGCTGATAACCACATGAAGAGGTTTTAACTAATTTACAGCATATAAAGCCTAGAGTTGCTAACTGCTACCTACCTATTAGCCAACTTCAGAATCAAAGTAGGGCCCTTCAGGCCTCAGAGATAGCAGCTGTACCAAAAGACTGACATGGCTTGGCCAGAAAAATGGCCCAGCCACCAAAGAAATGAGCTGGGTTATTGTCAGCTAAATGATGCTCATTACATCCGACAGTATAAATTTTTAAAGCTATTTTATAACTTATCTGGATTGGAGGTTGTGACGGGTGGGATCACAGAAACCCCCTGGGAGTTGCCACCTGATGTGCCAAGACTACTTCTGCTCCTGCTTTCCTGCCCTGTCAGCTTAGGACTTCAGGGCCCTGCCTGGTTTGAACCAGACCCGCTAGCCTTCTGCAAACCCAGACCCAGGTCTGAAACACATCGCCTAACAGCTGTAGGCTTAACTGAAAGCAGCTTACAGAAGTGTTCCTGTCTCTAACACTCAGATGCCCAACTCCCAATGGGGTCCAAACCCCAAATAAATCTGTTTTACTGTAAACTCATAAATTGTTCACCCTATATAACACCTATAGAGAGAGATGCACAGCTGTTTGCCCCCCCCCCCCGTATTAATACATACTCTGGGTTAATTAATAAATAAAAAGTGATTTTATTAAATACAGAAAGTACGATTTAAGTGGTTCCAAGTAGTAACAGACAGAACAAAGTGAATTACCAAGCAAAATAAAATAAAACATGCAAGTCTATGTCTAGTACATTAATAAAAACTGAATACAGATGAAATCTCACCCTTTGAGATGTTTCAATAATTTTCTTTCATAAACCGGACACCTTTCTAGTTTGGGCACAATCCTTTCTCCTGGTACAGTCCTTGTTCTAGCTCAGTTGTAGCTAGGAAATTTCTCATGACTGCAGCCCCCTTTGTTCTGTTACACCCACTTATATATCTTTTGCATAAGGTGGGAATCCTTTGTCCCTCTCTGGGTTCTCACCCCCTCCTTCTCAGAGCACCAGGTTAAAGATGGATTCCAGTTCAGGCGACATGATCACATGGCCTGTGAGACCCCAAGCCTTCATTCCTCCCAGCCTGACTCACAGGAAGGCCTGTCTGCAAACAGAGCCATCCACAGTCAATTGTCCTGGTTGATGGGAGCCATAAAGATTCCAAACCACCATCAATGGTCCACACTTTGCATAATTACAATAGGCCCTCAGAGTTATATTTCATATTTCTAGTTTCAGATACAAGAGTGATACATTTATACAAATAGGATGACCACACTCAGTAGCTTATAAGATTTGTAATGATACCTTACAAGAGACCTTTTGCATGAAGAATATTTTAGTTACATTATAGTCACACTCATCAGCATACCTGTATAAAATCATATAGAGTGCGTCACAGAGGTATTATTCATATTCTCCTTTTTCACTGTGATAGTATAAAAAGGAGAGAGAAAATTTCATTATATTATTTGCTTCTTAATATCAACTCTCAAGTATAAATCAAACACGCTATCAGAAATTATGTTAAAAAGAAGATAATTGGTACAGTGAGTTTTTTAAAGAAAAGTCTTACTAAAAGCCATCTTAGACTTAACTCACATCAACAGGTAAACTCTGGCTCTATATTTGGTCAGGGAGACTGGCACTATGGAATCAGGTTATTCCCTATACCTCCAGTAGGCACATCACAGAAGATGCAGCCCAAGGGAAAGGTTTTAAGCCACCTTTGTTCCGTCCTGACTCTGGGCTGCTTCTGGCATGATTGAGGAAGTCCAGAGGGCTACTCTAAGTTACAACAGCCAGTGCGGTACAAGCTGTAATGGAGTTAGCTGCATGCACTGCAGCGCTACACCTTACCATGCCCCAGTGCTGAGGCCTAACACAGTACCTGCACAAGGGGGAAATTCTCCTTTGGCCACTCACAGGCTGTCTTTAGCTACTATATCATGTCAGAGCAGCACATTGGAGCTATAGGAGGGGCAGAATCCCTGCCACGGTATGTTTTTATGCTCATCTTTCACAAGGTCAAGGTGATCTCTCCTACCAGGGTGAGATTAGAGTCTTCCCTTGGCCCTGCCACAGAATTGTAGGCTAGAGCCCTGCAGCAGGACCGAGATCCCATGATTCCTGCAGGACCCACTGCCATGATAGCGGGAGAGGGGAAAGCATACTTTGTTGTGGCCAGGATTGGGTGGCCAAAAAAAAAAACATTGCGGTGATTTGGGGAAAAACACTAAATTTTTTTTTAAATAAAGATTTTAATACTTAAATTTAAATAAGGGATAGAAAGATTTGATGTGTATTATAACAGGAGTTAAAGTTTTGTGGCGGGGGGGAATTTTACAAGATTTGTTTTATTCTTTTAGTGGTAAAAATTGTATCTGAATTCCATTTATACATTTAATATATTAACCGAACGTGGTGGTGGTGGGGGGTATTTTAAAGTAGCATGGAGGAATGTCACTCTTGTGGGATTTTGGGATCTAAGGTTTTTGTGGGTGAGAGTAAGATAAAAATGCAAGAAACAATGTGGGAGTGGGTATTGTGGGGTGGGACGGGAGCGGGATTTAAAAAAATAGTCCTGCACAGGGCTCTAGCATGGGCCTGTTTCTTCTGGCCCAGAAGCTCCACAGTAATCAAATCTCAGAAATTCATTTGCAATCAGCCAGCAAAGCAAGAAAAAAAATTGTGTTTTTTATACTGGCAGAGCAGGAACTTTCTGCTATTAACATCCATTCCACAGCCCCTCCATCCTCAACTGGCATATATAAACAACCACTAGAAGTAGCACACCATGCACCTAAATAATGCAATGACAGTATATTCAACGGGAAAAAATATATCCATCTCCCTTGCCAAAGAAGCCCATCCAAACCCTAATTTTTGTCTAAAGATTCAAATACTCTGCGATAAGAGATCCATGTGACTGGCCTGGGTCAATTGACTTGGACTCATGGGACTCTGGCTGCAGAGCTAAAAATTGCAGGCTGGAGCCTGGGGCTGTGAAACCCAGTGAGTGGGGTGGGTCTCAGAGCCTAGGCTCCAGCCTGATCCCGAACATCTACACTTCAATTTTTAGCCCTGTAGCCTGAGCTCCATAAACCCGAGTCAATTGACCCAGGTTCTGAGATTTGGTGCCATGAGATTTTTACTGCAGTGTAGATATACCGTAAATGGCCACAGTATAGAAGATTACAATATTGTGCCACTTAACATTAAGTTCTACCCAAAAGAGATTAATATTTTCTACATTTTCATTAATAAAATTAAATAATTCAGTTCCTGTGACAATTACTCTTAAACAGTCGTCATAAACCAAAGTTTAATTTGTTTTGTGCGGGTTTTTTGCGTGTAATATCCCCAAAATGTCACAATGGTGCAATCCTAAACCATGAGAGATTTTCATGTCAAATATTTTGAAAATATGGGGGTACATTTTGCTACTATAAGCCTGGCACTTATGCCATATTTTGGATCTACTGTGAACACATTTTGATTTGATTCTGGCAGCCTCTCAGTTAAGACAACCTAAATTACAATTACAAGTTGAACGCTCAGTAAACACAAGCTCCAGTTTCTCGGGCAAATGGCTATGCTATTTACTTGCTTTATTCATTTGTAACCTATAGAGCTGAATTCAGCCATGAGTGTATGTATGGATGGCACTACACTGAAGTCAAGGAAGTCAATGGAACTACACCCACATACATTGAAGCTGGATTTGTCTGTGTGAGAAATTAATTCACTGTGTGAATCCGCAGTGTGGGTATACCAACTAGGGTGACCAGATGTCCCGATTTTATAGGGACAGTCCTGATTTTGGGGGCTTTTTCTTATATAGGCTCTTATTACCCCCCACCCCCATCCCGATTTTTCACACTTGCTGTCTGGTCACCCTAGGTCATCCTAATACCAACTAATGAATGAGAATGTCATTCAGAGGATCAGAAATAGATCAGAGAGCATAATCCTTCTGAGCCTTGCTCTCTATGGTCTTGATACTGCACCACTGAAGCTAATGGGAACTTTATCATTTGCTGCACTGGGGGCAGGATCAGGCCTCTGTTTCACACTACTGATTTTTGGTTTATGAAAACGCAGAGATTTTCAGAAGTATTGGTAAATTTAGATAAAGGCAAATTGGTAAAGGCACAAAACAGGTAAAGCATGGGCAGTAGGACTGCAAGGTCTTCTTCACTGCCCTGCCAATATAGTAATTCTGGCATGGCTGGGCCATTATAAGCATGATGGGTTAGCATTTATGTCCATACAGTTCTTGGCCTCTCTGATGAAACTACCTGTTGTTTTTACTAAACATTTTTAGAAAGTTTTTGAAAACAAAAAAGGTCAGATTTTATGTGGACATTTATTTTTTCTAGAGGTGATGCTGGGGCACAACCAGCATTTTCCTAAGGGGGCTCAAAGCTCTCTCTCCACCCCTCCTTCGCCCTTACATACATACATACACACACTTCTTGCTGCCCTCACACCCAGACCAACACTCTACTCCTTGCACCGAGTTCCATACACACTCCCCTCTTGCTGCCCCATATCCAGCTTTTCTCCCCATATTGTCCCTCATCTAGCTCTGAGCTCCCTCCCTGCCCCACATCCAGCTGTGAGCTCTTACCCAGAAGAGTAGGGTCCCTACCTGTGGGCAGGCAGTTCCAGGGAGCCCCAGACTCCACCCTGCTCCTGCGTCTCCACTTCCCCAAGAAGTGCCAAAACCGCAGATCCAATCCTCCCACTCTCCCGTATTCTGTGAGTTCCCGGTGCCCCCTGCTTGGTTTCAAAATGAAGAACCCTAGACTTGGAAAACTAAGGAAGGCGGTGAAGTTTAAGTTTGCAGAACTGCATGTCAAAAGCCAAGAGGCCAACTTTCTGGTTTGTTGTTGAGTTTGGAGATCCATCCTAAAGAGCTGTAGTAGTGTCTTCTGAATCTTGAGAGTAACCTAGCATTCTACCAATTTGAGCAGCAGACTGGGAATCAGGACTTCTGGGTTTGTTCTCCTCTCTGCCATTGATTTGCTGTGCAACCTTGCACAAGTCACTCCTTCCCCCCAGCATTTCCCAATCTATAAAATTTTTATAATGATACTTACCTATCTCACAGGAATATTGTGAGGCTTCAAGTTTTTAAAATGCTCTGAGGTCCTTGAATGAAAACATATCTAATACCCAGCAAACCTTTTGCAATAATTATTATGATGGTACAAGCAGATGTGTTTTCACAACAGAAGCAGCACATTAAAAATGTTAAGTATGATGCTTTATAGTACATTTCAGATAATTTATTTGAAAAAACTGCTGCAGCGGCACCTTGGGGGCTGTTGGAGGCGGTCAAAAGTTAGAGAAAATGTGAAGCTGCTCTAATTTATGTTGGAAGCAAAATCAGGCATTGGGTAAGCACAGAAACACTTCTGTCCCTAGTCCCTGCACTGCAATCAGATCCTGCACCTCAACCAGACCTCAAGGATCAGGGTATATGTACTCTGTCTGGTCATTCAACATATGGTACTTGCGTACGCCCAGTTACTGATTTTCCAGAATATCTCACCATCATCTGTGTTGAACCTAGTGGTAAACTGAGGCAGGCAATGCCAGTTGCAAAATGCATTGCTTTGTTATAAACTGGATGCTTGCTTCATATTCAGAGACAGACTGCCTAGGAGTGAGACATGGGTCTCCACCCAGGTGAGGTGATTGTGGGGAGCAGGGGACCTTTAAGTGGGTACCCTTGAGGGACCATGGAAGAGGAATATAGGTGCAGTTACCCTGAAAAGGTGACAGTGTAATTTTAATCAGTCATGTAAAAATATTTACAAGGCTAGCTGAAAAAAGCACTTTTTTTTTTTAAAATAAGGTCTGTTAGAACTTGATGCCTCTTTAGTTCACATGTTTATAATCAAGATCAATTCAACCAAACTGGTAAATGAGATGTAGGAAATTGCACAAATTAAATTATTTCCTACATCTAAATGGCATCTTTCATGCAAAAAAATCCCCAAGTACTTTATTCATTGTGTATTAATGCTTTTTAGCAATCACCAGCTCTCTCAACATTGCTCATTTTCCCATTCTCCTCTCTCCTCTTATTCATTCTGTGATCTCTATTCTCTATCTGCTGCTTTCAGCCTTTGCTCCCTTTTGTCAACTCCATTGTTCCTATTTTCAAGTCTACCCTCTTCTGTTTGACTCCTTTGTTGCATTCATTCCGCGCTGTCCATCACTCTGCTCCCACCTAGCAGTTGCTACCTCTATTCCTATTGCTCTACTGCTAAGTGCATATGGAGAGTCTAGTAACAATACAAACTTCTTCCAATTTCCACTCATTCTCTTTTTTCAAGGCTGCTCTATTCCCTTCTATGCAATTTTAATTCCACTCTGAAAGCCTGTGGTGTTTCCATTTTTCTCCAATGAATTTGCTGGGTTAGTTCAAAATGCAGCCTCTTCTCAACATTTGGCTTTGTTAACAGGTTAATGCAACACAAACATACTCCAGCCTATGCCTTCACCTGAGATTTTCCATTCCTAGAATCAGCCCCAAAACCTAGATTCCTGTGAGCAGAAGCGCTGTTCCCAATCCCTTTATAGCCAGGATATTTAATGAGTTGCACCTGCTATGATGAGTCAGCAGGATTCAGCATGTCCCTGTAGGTCTACAATGGCTGATAACCTCAGAGGTCAATCAAAGAGCCCCGCAGTTACATACTCCCTAAATGATTCTTGTGCCAATTTACAATTAATCCTCTCTACTTTTGAGTCTCCACAGCCCCTCTGTTGCTTTAGCTTCCATCTGTGTCCTTGAACTCCTCAATTAAAGAAACAAAATTGAAGTGACGATCAGTTAGAAGTTTTCCCTTTCTCCTTGTCTCCCACTTCTAGTTCCACCCTCTCCTCCATCCCAGTCTTCTGTCCCTTGTAACTTCATAAGCATCCACCTCCCTCAGTCTCACACAAACACACACCTGTGACCTCACCTATTTCTTTTATTATGACCCTAGCTCTTCCTCCACTTTGTTCCCCAAATCTTACTATATGTTGTTATCTACCCCTCCTGCCTAAACTTCCGTTCTACAAACTTTCTCCTAAATGTTTCAGCATGACCTCTGCCTTCTTTTCCATTCAACCAAAACTGCTCCTTCTCACATTCAGGGCACTAGATGATCTTGCTCAAACTTCTTCATTTCAAAACCAGCATACACAATAACCCAAACACACACAGCCCCTCACTGCAACACGCCTCTCATTTGTTACTTGCACAAATCAACACAAATCTCCCAACACCACACACGCACATTCGTCCACCCTCATTTATGCTTACCATAAAACTATAAACTTGAGTGGCAAAGTTACTAGCATATATTTATTTATTCCCCCCGCAAGTTAACACCAGTTATATGATTTTGGTAGAAGGATGTGAAACATTTATTTGACCTGTTAGATCTTTGAGATCAAAATCAAATCAGTAGACTACCTCTGGTACAATCCCATTTAGAAAAAATGATGAGTGCTGCCTTTAAGTTTCTTACCCACTGGATCACTCAATCACCTTTATTCAGGTTCTCATTTTCCAGAGAAAATAATGACTTAGATAATTATATTTGAAAGCATTCTCATTTTCTGCTCACTGAGCTGCAATTCTGTTTCAATTCAAAGCTGTCAGAAAGCTGCTGCCTGTTTTAACAACTAAGAGGTTAATAAATACAACTGAATAAGTGCTGCATTTTGTGTCAATCTTAAGCACTGTTGATTAGCAGGTTTTCTTACCTATAGTTATATCATAAAGTGGAGAGGCATTTATTAAGAAAGGTGCCCTGTGCGGGCAACATGACTTTTCTGACTACAATATTTGCTTATTTGAGCTTCCATAATGACTATCCTTTGTTAAGTCAGGTTTCAGTTGATTCAGGCCAGATTTAATTGGCTTCTATTGAATTTGGCACTTAAGCAACTATTAGTATGAGTTCTGTACTGACTAAAGAGATGCAAGTACACATTACAAATACAATGTGAGGACACAAACTGTAGGAAAATGGAATATTCAATTTTCAGTGTCATCACATTGTACTAATAAATCGTAATGCTTACAATATAACATGATTAATCACATGATGTGCAACAAAAAAATTGGAAGTAAAAAACTTCCATTTACTAAAACCTTAACTCGGAGTAGGTAAAATAGCTCTAAAAATCTCTATTTTCCAGGATTTGGACTCAGAATCTGGGGGCGGAGGGGGGGTCTCTCCTCCATTCTGCAGATCTGGAGCCCTGACATTCTATTCCCATCAACCTACACATATAGATGGTGAGCAGTGAGATTGTTACAGGTGGCAGAAAACTGGGAGGGGTTCCCTCACAGAAAATTTCAACAAAAAAATTCAGCTGAAAATTGCCCAACAAAACCCAACATTTTGGTTTTCAGCCCGCACATTTTCAGTTTTTCTGATGAAAAAAAATCTAAGTTTTAGCTTAAAGCAGACAATTTCCATGGAAATGTTTAGTTGAAGAACCAATATTCCATCCAAAACCAGGTAAGACCGAACATTTTTGACCAGCCCTACAGATAGTGCACATGAGTAGATGTTACCAGGAATGCTGTTACCTGGAGCCTGAGTAACTGAGTAGAAGGAGTAGCAGTACACTCCTGCTGCACTCGGCAACTTGCTGTTAGTGCATTTGTAGCTAGGGTTGCCAACTTTCTATTTGCAGAAAACTAAACACCCTTGCCCCACCCCCTGCCTGCCTTCTCCGAGGCCACGCCCACTGCTCACTCCATCCCCCCTCCCTCCATCGCTCACTCTCCCCCACCCTCAATCACTCGCTCATTTGCACTGGACTGGGGCAGGGGTTGGGGTGTGAGAAGGGTTGAGGGCTCTGGATGGGGGTGTGGGCCTCTGGGGTGGGGACAGAGATGAGGGGTTTGGGGTACAGGAGGGGTCTCCGGGCTGGGGCAGGGGTATGGGAGGGGATACAAACTGTGGACTGGGGGTCTGCGCTCTGGGGTGGGGCCAGAAATGAGGGGTTCAGGGTGCAGGAGGGGGATCCAGGCTGAGGAAGAGGGGTGAGGGCTCTGTCTGGGGGTTTGGGCTCTGGGGTGGGGCCAGGGTGTGTGTGTGCCATGTGCAGGAGGGATATCAGGATTGGGGCAGGGGGTTTGGGTGCGGGTTCAGGCAGCGCTTACCTCAGGCGACTCGCAGGAAGCTGCTGGCATCTCCCTCCAGCTCCTAGACGGAGGTGCGACCACATGACTCTGCGCACTGCCCATGCCTTCAGGTGCCACTCCCTCAGCTTCGATTGGCCGCTGTTCCTGGCCAATGGAAGCTGCTGAGCTGGCACTGGGGCAGCACGCAGAGCCCCCGTGGCTTTTGCTCCACCTAGGAGCCACAGGGCAATGCCGATAGCTTCCAGGGAGTCGCGTGGAGCTGGGTAGGGAGCCTACCTGTGCCGCCAACCAGACTTTTAACAGCCTGGTCAGCGGTGCTGACCGAAGCCACCAGGGTCCCTTTTTGACCTGGTGCTCCGGTCGAAAACCGGACACCTGGCAACCCTACTTGTAGCAGAAGGAGCAGACCAGTCCTTCAGCCAAAGGAAGCAGCTTGTTTGCTCAGCAGCACAGTCCGTGCTTGGATACCTAGATAATGTTGCACATCTGCAGCACCTTAGGTACTCCATACACTTACATGAAAAACACACAGGATGGTAAAAGGATATTGCTAAGTCAAGCACTCAAAAGGTAGGAAATGCCAGAATTAAGGGTATTCATGCAAACATAATCCCTCTCTCTTGGGTGTATGCATCATAATGATGTTTATTTACATGTTCCAAAAACAAAAACAAAAAATCAGTCTGAGGCAGACAGCATGCAAAATTTCAGATGTAATGGTTAAACTTCAGAAGGGACTGAAAACAGGGTTTTTATAATGCGAAGTGTCAGGCAACCTTAACTATAGGCAGAGATGGCTGGGCCGCCTACAATATAAACAATCCACCACTATGTAAAGTATAGGGAACACCTAGGAATACTCGCAACTGTTACAAATACTGGGGTGATGTTATTCAAATATCTAAGGCATTTTCAATGGTTTCAAAGGAGAACCACTGTACATAAACACAACATTATAATTATAATAATAATAATAATAAAAAATTATTATTATAATGGACTTCATCCAAATGGCATCTGATATCAAACCAAAACCAATTGAATAGGTTCAGATCCAGTTACTAGAATCCCACTTCTCCACAAATTGAGGGCCATTTCAAACACAGACACTCTTTTTCTTGAAATATCCCTAGAATCCACTGCTGAGAAGACCATCTGCTGTTGCCAAATATTATTTTATTTAACTTTGATTTACTCTTCTTCATATCTGTGACAATCTGGCCATAGTGAGTAATGCTGTGGCTATGGTTCTGCATTAATAAGAGTGGGATCTTGCAAACTCAAAGGCAAAAGCTGTTGAGTTTGCAATTAACTTTGACTAGAGGGTTTAGTGTTTGCACAGAAGCAAAGTGCTTAAGAATTTATGACTTGCAATTTGCATGCATAGTGGAACAACTCCAAAGTTTGCAGAGTGCTGTGAAACAAGAATCAGAGGGAATTACCAAGTGTTTTATATATAATTAGTTTTAATCATTTGAAGGAGGGGAAGAAAGAAGATTTCCTCTTACCAATATGAATTAAATATTATATACATCTGT
Source organism: Lepidochelys kempii (assembly GCF_965140285.1). Lineage (NCBI taxonomy): Eukaryota > Metazoa > Chordata > Testudines > Cheloniidae > Lepidochelys > Lepidochelys kempii. The sequence goes on from NC_136388.1 coordinate 74,452,518, forward strand.
TGGACTTTTGTAGACAGCTAAACAATTCAAAGCTGTAGATCTCCAAGCATTACACATGAAGAGGGAAATACAGCATACTCCATAAATGCATTATAGAGTCTAAGGCTGTGTTTGGCTGATTGGTTTTTTTTCTGCACATACAGAATTAAAGTTATGATTAAGATTTATAACTGCCCTGAAGAATTTCAGAAAGAGCTATTCAATGAAATATATACATTGTTGAGAAACTTACTGAATTATGAAACAGACTAGTGATGGACCCATGCCTTTGCCATTCAAGTTTAGAGCAATGGTGGGTGAACGTGTATGTTGTGCTAGGAAATTCATGTTGATTAGTGCAAGTGCCAAATGAGGTGTGTGTACTGACTGGAGCGAGGAGCTGTGTGTGCTTGGGGTTATGTGTCTGAAGCTTGTGTTGCTGTGTGGGTGGTTTTGGAGAACTCTGGCAGCTGGGCCACGTAAGCCACCATCTGTGCAATCTCCCTCATACAACCAATGAAATTGTTGCCTGCAAATTAGCTGTAGAGTAAGCGTGCTGATATCACAATGGCATAGGACTCTTGGTATGGCATAGATACATGCCTTGCTTTTCACAGGAGTATACTTTGTAAAGGCAAAATGGCTGAGAATTTAAAAACTGGATGGCAACAGACTCGTAAAACCCAGCGCAGATTCAACCTGATAGTCTGAACCAAAAGAGCACTCAACCGTGCTTGTAGCTGCTCTACCGTTTCACACTGACTCAGACATCTTAGGCTTCATAGTGACCCACAATGATACTGCTGGACCTTATTATATAGATTAATGATACTGCTGGACCTTATTATATTATATAGGCAGCACTCACAGACGACTGGTGCCTACCCAGTAGGCTAAAGAGGAGGACACATGACTGCCCCACGTCTCCTCTGCCCAGTGATCCCAACATGTGCCCAGCCTGGGGCCGCAGTGCTCTCCCCACCCCACATTACCTGCAACGGGGGCGGGGGGTGGAGCTCTCTGTCGTCTCCCTGCGCTCTCCCCCCACACTCCATCCAGTGGGATGGAGCCGCGTCTGCCAGAGATTGCCTGGCTAGGAGGCTCACTCTCATATACACAAAAAGAAAAGGAGCACTTGTGGCACCTTAGAGACTAACCAATTTATTTAAGCATAAGCTTTCGTGAGCTAATGAGTTGTAGCTCATGAAAGCTTATGCTCAAATAAATTGGTTAGTCTCTAAGGTGCCACAAGTCCTCCTTTTCTTTTTGCGGCTACAGACTAACACAGCTGCTACTCTGAAACCTCTCATATACACACACACCTCCTAGCCAGGCTCTCTCAGGCAGAAGCTGCTCCATTCCGCCCCCCGCCCAGCTGCCAGGGAGAGCAGCTGAATGTATGGGTGGGGGGGCAAAACGCAAGGATAGAGGGACAGAGAACCTCTCCCTCCCTGCTCCCAGTAGGCCAATCTGGGGAGGCACTTGGCCCCTGCAATACCCACGCACACGTCACCTCTGGCAGCACTAACTGTAAAGAGCAGACTGCAATAAATGTCTCAAAGCAGGAAGCCATGTTTTGCTGCCATAAACTAAGAATCTGTATTTGTCTGCATCTATTATCATGGCAGCACAGAATTTGCCATACCATGCATACCAGTGGTCCATCTAATCCAGAATACTGTCTCTTTACAGTGGCCACTACCAGATTCTTCAGATTAAGCTGGAAGAAATTCCATGATGGACAATTATAGAATAATCTTTCCATAGTAGTGGCTTCTTTCTCACATGCATCTGTTAGAGGTTGGCTTATAAAGCCTAATCCTTCAAGTCATATTATTATTTTAACAAGTGTCATCAGCATGGGAGCATGTCCTCTGGAATGGTGGTTAAAGATGAAGGGACATATGAATCTTTAGCACATCTGGCACGTAAATATCTTGTAACGCCGGCTACAATGGTGCTATGTGAATGCCTGTTCTCACTTTCAGGTAACATTGTAAACAAGAAGCAGGCAGCATTATCTCCTTCAAATGTAAACAAACTGGTTTGTCTGAGCAATTGTCTGAACAAGAAATAGGACTGAGTGGACTTGTAAGCTCTAAAGTTTGACACTGTTTTAGTTTTGAATGCAGTTATTTTTTGTACATAATTCTACATTTGTAAGTTCAACTTTCATGATAAAGAGATTGCACTACAGTACTTGTATTAACTGAAAAATATTTTTTTTATTTTTACAGTGCAAATATTTATAATAAAAAATAAATGAAGTGAGCACTGTACACTTTGTATTCTGTGTTGTAACTGAAATCAGTATATTTGAAAATGTGGAAAACATCCACAAATATTTATATAAATAGTATTCTATTATTAACAGTGCGATTAATCCCAATTATTTTTTTTAATCACACAATTAATCATTATTACTTTTTTAATTGCTTGACAGCCCTATTAAATAATAATGTAATATTACTGTAGAAAGTAATTCACAGAAAGTGAAATGTTTTTATTGATACCAGCACCATTGTGTTACTGTTCCCCGTCATACTACTTCCAATGAGTGCAAGGGGTATCTACACAGAACCTTTACGGTCAGTGGACAATGAGCTGGCAACAATCCCAGTACGTACGCACGCACACACACACACACGAGCACCAGCAGCTCTCATGGAGGAAAGGCACATCTCACTATCACTGTTAAGTGAAGTATCAAACCCCCAACCTTATTATCTGCTAGCATCATCAGTGTCTCTTGGTAACTCTATGCCTTCAGCCCAGCATGCTAGCATTTTTGCTCTGCTAATAACAGCTAGTCTATGCCCCAGTGGCAGCAGGGTCCTTTTTGCTCCCTAAACACTATGTATCTAGCAATGAGCTCCCACTGGAAGGCGCCATGTTTAGTCGAACTATCATTATGGAGGTTACTGTAATCATAGCTGCTTTCTTTAAATGATTACTGGTTTCACAGAAACAATCTAACATTTTTATGAGGGGGAGGAATGAATTAGATAGTTAAGGAAAACAGTGAAGAATGGGAAATTTTCATTCTTTGTTACCAATTCAAATCCAGCTCACGATGATAAAATACATTACTACCAGATAATTGTTCAGTAGTCTGTCTCTTTAAGAGGTAAGTGGTCATGGAGACTCTTGCCTCTAAAGGCAGTCCACTAGAACAGGTTGTGTCACTTTGGCAGCATGACTGGGTAAGCTTGCACTGCCAAGCTTCTCTACATATTTGTTTTGTGGAAAAGAGACTTGCCTGTACCTCCAGAGCTGTCAATGTGACCTTCCACCAACATACACACACCACAAACTCTCAAAAATCTAAAAGAAAAAATGTGGTCAATACGTAAATATCTAATTCAGATTGGAAGACTGCCCAGGGGCAAATGTGTCTGACACTATTTACTACCCACATTTTTCATAAATATAGTTTGAAATATGAACATTTGTGATATATGATTGTTCCTTTTGGGGGCAATGGCTGAATAATTACTTTTTTGTCTAACAATATAACTGATAAATAGTATATCTGCTGCTACTAATGCTGCATATTGTAAAGACATAACATAGATTCAGAGGAAGAAACAATGTGTTGAATGACAAGCAAATTGGATTCTGATTCAACAGACCCAATTTTGAATATATATCTTTATGATACAAGGCTATCAACAGAAACACCTTACAAGAACATTTCCTTTTCTCAACTTTCCATTTTCTCTTGGAGATGTGATAAAAATATTGTGTGGTCATTCACCTCACTTGGGGAAAAAAAAAAGGCTATTCATGCACTAGCTCCACAGAAGCCTGTCCTGAGACAAATTTAGCACTCATCTCTCTTGGGAAGTTCCAAAGCCTTAGTTTGGCACAATATACGGATTTATCCAGCATAGCTTATGATTTGTAAGTGTGCCAATTGCACTTGAATGCTTTCAAACTGCTACAGCATTCCAGAAAACCTTTTTTACTATCAATATTTAATGTATCTGGACTCTTTTGGTTGCATATGTGATTTAGTACTCTGCCACACCAAAATGGTTTTATTTTTCAAAATACAAATAAATATTTCACATTAGTTTTCTTCATAATTGATTAATTTTGGTCATGCACACCTATTTTGTTTTCTTCTAGCAACTTCTGAGCAGCCAGACACAGCTATTTCCTCTTGTGCCATGGGTAATAGCAAATAAGAGTCTGCAGGCAAGTTTGAAGACTGAGTGTTGCTCTCTGTTAAGAGATAAACTACAAGAACAAACTATGGAAGAGAGCTGGACTGTTCTGACTGAGACCAGTTTCAGAGAGACTCCACCCACCCACTCTCCACTGGATACTTAAACACTCAATCACCAAGACACAGGATAGAAATATTACATCGTCAGAACATTCAACAGCTGACCAATTAATCTGAAGTCTGGACATTATCTCCTAACAACCACTGAAACAATAACAGCCTGTGGGTATTAGTGGCCAGAAGGCAGAAGTTGAGACTTCTCATTAGAAAACTCAAAGTGCCAGATCCTCAGCTGGTGCAAACAGGTTAACAGGCATTAACTTCAACACCACACAAAATGGCAGCAGCAGAGGCTCCCTTTTCAACCTTTAGCCCAGTAATTAGGATACCCACCTAGATGTTTGATGAGGACAAAGGATTTGAAGAAGTGTTGCCCACATCCCAGGTATGCGCTCTCACCAAAGGTTATAAGAAGTCCTCCTCCTACCTCTTCCCCCTCAGCCATTTTGTATGGAGTTGGGCATGCTTTGAGCACATGTAGGCCCCACGCCAGTCAGTCTTATCAGAGCATACCAAAAACCCTCATGGGCCTGCTTCCAGCTCCCATCCTGTGTTCTCTTTTTCACTCCAAGCCCTTTAAGGGACAAGGCATAACCTTAAAGGGACAGGATGCAGATAAATATCACCCTGGCAGTAAAGAATCCTGACATTCTCTTATGAGTGTTACTCATGCCTACAGGATCAGACCCTGCAGGGAAGATAGACAGATGTTCCCCCATCTATCTTCCCCTGCTTTGAAGGGTGTATGGGGTTTAGACATGCGAGCCGTGTCTGGACACCTGCCTGAGGCAGCAGTGCATGAGCCAAGAGGCAGAAACTTAAGTGCCGAGGAAACTTTTACTCTGAAAATGTAGGCGCCAAGTGAGTTTAGGCAGCTACAGGGTTAGGTGGCTACAGAGCAAGCAGGTTTTACTTGCAGTAGCACCCAAATCTGGGATCTAAGTCCCTTTGTGGATCGGGGCAAAGTGCTTCTTGCTTTGCAGACATTGGAGAATATCTGCAATTATACATCCTGCCTCTGTATAATATTTTTAAATATTTACACATTTTTCCATGAGCAGCATCTCATGATTTAACAGACAAACTTATGAACTGAAGTGATGTTAGGAGACTTCCATTCTGAGGCTGAGACATACTAATGCAAAAGATAACAAAAATGATCACTGTTTAAGTCATCATCACAGCCCAATGAAAACAAGTCCTGGAATAAGAGCATATTGTTCATTAAAAATATTACAGCAGTGAAATTACGTGTTTCCTCAAACGTTGGGATAGGCTTCTTAATGACAGGAGTGTTCCAGACCTAGCTTTTGTATGTTATCCAAAAAGTGGCACCCTCTACCCAACAGGATGGGGTGACCCAGCACAATGTGCAGGCATCAGTTCAGCACTGAGTGAAAGAGAGTAGTGTCACCTATTGAATTAATAACTCCATGGAACTTTTCCAGCAAAGTGGCTGGAATCCTGCTAAGACTACGAAGTTTGATGGGGTATCAGCCGAAAGTGGTATGGTTGCATGCCATAGGGAAACTACATGTTAGATGGTTTGATTTATTTTCCTGCACTGCTGAATCTTAACAATTAACAGATTCTGTCCTGGTCTTAGATAAAAATGTATAGATTTTTTTCAAGATACAGAGTGATCAGTCATAGAGTTTACATGCAAAGAAGTTGATTTTACTGGGGAAATGAAAATAGATCACATTCTTTGGTATATCTAACCTCATAATAAACCCTAAAATAAAAACAAAACACACACGCCAAGGAAAATAATGCAAAGCAGTTAAAAAGTAGTTATTAATGCAACATTTTGTTGCTACAGCTGTGATTCTGTACCAGAGTTACTTTACTAAAGATCTCCATGCTGATTTAATCTCCAAACAAAGGAGACGTGTTTAGAAACCAGTTTCTAAGAATACATTTGGAACCGTGCCACTAAAACAAGCAAAAGAGCTAAAAATTCTATAGTGCCACTAAAACACAAGCAAAATGGCTAAAAACAAACATGAAATCATCACATCCTCCTACATGTTGGAAGGGGGAGAAATCAGGAAACCTACTTAAAGATTATTCAGGAAACCCAAAACAAATATAAAAAAAAAACCCAAACCAAAAAATAAATAAATAAAAAACAAAAACAAAAAACACCCCAACCCTGACGACAGCCATCCAACACAAAAACAAAAAGTGGAACCAACTACAAACAACTCCACAAAACACCACCTCCAGGAGAAACCAGGACTGAACACAGGGAAGATACATGGCACCCTATCATCATCATCCTATCAAGACTACCTCTAACAAGAGCAGAATTATCTGTACCCTCCAACGGACTGAACTTCTGCCCTACCACAGAAATGGATAACATACTAACATGTGGAGAACTAAAAGAATTATTTTTCCAACTCCGCAACAACCTCCACAGACAGTCATAAGAAAAAAAGAAAATCTGACTGGACAACCCCCCACCCCAATGGATGAAACCACACATTGATTGCTTCAGGGAGGGAGGAGGGAATCAACTGTGAAATCCTTAAACATCACATCCACCACAATCACTCCACTATGGACAGCATAGCTATACTGCCCCAGAAATCTAATGACCAGATAGCCATCAACCAAGCAGACAAAGGGGGTACCATCATAGTCATCAACTGTGATGACTGTCAACAAGGCCAACAGACAACTCTGACAGCACCCACTATAAAGAACTCAGAGAAGACTTCAAAGTACTTTTCACCCAGGAATTTAAGGATATCATCGAATCCTTCCCCAAGCCACTCCTAGAGAAACTCTATAACCTCATCCCCCCCTGAACCCACTCCAGGGACTTCTACACATTTCCAAAAAGAGACACAGGCAAGGGAACCCAGGCAGAACCATCATATCTGGCCACAACACTTTTACTGAAGGAGTATCAGGCCTCATAAAAACAATTCTCAAACAACTCACTGCACACAAGGCCAGTTTGCTCCAGGACACAACCTACTTCCTCCAAAAACTCTGCTCTTAACATCCCTCAGAACACCATCCTTGCAACCATAGATGTCATCTTCCTATATGCTAACATCCCTCGCCATGACGTCATCACTGCCTACATCAAACTTCTACAAGACAATGAATAATACTCATATAGCCACCCCAAACACATCCATAACAACTTTACATTTAACAAATTCACACTTTGTCCAAACCATGGGATCAGCCACAGGTACTAGGATGGCTCCCCAAAACGTCAATCTCTTCATGGTCCACCTCAGAAGAAAAGTTTCTACAAAAATGCACCACAAAACCAATAATATACCTGAGCTATATCAATTATATTTTCATCCTCTGGACAGATTTGCACCACAACTTCAGCAAGTTTCATCAAACTCTCTCTTGAATACTTCCACACCAGCATCAATAACGGAACTCGACAGACAATTATATACAAGAAACCCACAGATCATCAATCTTACCTTCACAGATTCAGTAACCACCCCAGATACACCAAGAAGTCTGTTATCTACAGCCAGGCACTCAGAAACCACAGAATATGCTCCGAGGAAAAAGTAGGGGAAACACACTTTAAGACATTCCACCAGATAAGTAGATCACATCTTGAGAAGTGCCACCCAAATATCCTGAGAGAACCTTCTTCAATACAGGAAAAAGAACCCCTCACTGACCTCACAACCCTGCTTGTCACCTGCCACCCCTCACTGGAACCCATATGGGGTATCATCAAACAACTACAACCTTATATTTCATGGGGGCTATACCCTGAAAGAAATTTCTTACAAATCCCCTCTTCTGGGCTTCATAACAACCCTCTAAACCTCACCATACTCATCATCAGATGCAAGCTCCCCACAACCACAACACACCACCTCAAAGTGGCACCAGAACCTGCCAGAACAACAGCTGCAACACCTGCAGATGTATCTCCATTGCTATGATGACCAATATCCCCCACAACTAGGGTTGCCAGGTGTCTGGTTTTGGACCGGAATGCCTGATCGAACAGGGACCCTGCCAGCTCTGGTTAGCATCACTGACCGGACCGTTAAAAGTCTGGTCCACAGTGGCTCTGCATGGCTCCTGGAAGCAGCGGCATGTCTCCCCTCTGACTTCCAGGCATAGGGGCAGCCAGGGGGCTCCACATGCTGCCCCTGCCCCAAGCACCACTTCCACAGCTCCCATTGGCAGGGAACCCTGCTGCTTCCAGAAGCTGCTTGAGGTAAGCACTGCCCAGAGCCTGCACCCCCAACTGGAGCTCTCACCCCTCATGTGCCTCAAGTCCTTGCCGCAGCCCTGATCCCCCTCCCTCTCTCTGAACCCCTCGATCCCAGCCCAGAGCCCCCTTCTGCAACCAAACCCCTCATCCCCGGCCACACCCCAGAGCCTGCACCCCCAGCTGGAGTCCTCACCCCCTCCTGCACCCCAACCCCCAGAGCCAGCCTGGTGAAAATGAGCGAGTAAGGGTGGGGAGTGCAAGCGACAGAGGGAGGGGAATGGAGTGAGCCGGGGAGGGGCCTTGGAGACGAGGCGGGGCCTCAGAGGAGGGGCAGGGCAAGGGACAGAGGAAGGGTGTTTGGTTTTGTGGAAATATAAAGTTGACAACCCTACCCACACACCCCCTTCAATATTCATGGTCCTATGCATGCCTACCACAACAGGTGACCTACCTCATCCAATGCATCAAATGCCCCAACAACTATGTGGGTGAAACCAGACAATCACTACACTCTTGAATGAACTTGTACAGCAAAATGGTTGTTCCAGGCAGAGGAAGTGATGGTTGTTGAGGGGAGTGCAGAGAGGGAGAAGATGTGCGGGGGAGGTGTCTGTAGCTCTAGTGAGCAGACCCTCACAGAGTGAAGTGGCAAGAACCAGAGTGAAATGGCCAAGAACCAGCCCAAAGCCTGGGAGGGAGAGTGGCCAACAGGGGATGCCCCAGGCTGGGAGCCAGCAGGAGCATCCTGCTATGGAGGAATCATTTAAGAAGGACAAAACAGAACCAGTCCCAATATCACTGTCACTCAGAGCTGTATTGGGCTGTGAGTACTGGGGCTTGTGACTTTGCTTCTGGAATAACATGGCAGGAGGGTGTCACTCTTTATGAGTTTGCAGACAGCAGCACAAGAGGGCACTGGAGGGATTTGTTGGGGAAAGTTGACTGGTGCTGAAGATGACCAGGTGCACTCGAGACTCACTGTCGAACTGGAACTCTGCTAAGGATTCCTGAACACTGCTCAGTGTCTGCCCTTTCATATTGTGGTACCACTGGGCCTACTGGTCCTCATGTTGGATGTAGCCCTGTTTTACCACTCCCTCTATGTCCCCACATTCTTTTTCTTAATCCCTCTGTAAATAAATAATTTTCATTTCACTTTCATTGTACTATTCTGGAGCATGTGTGTGTATTTACTCTGGGGCACTTGGAACAGGTGCTCCTGGGATGGAAAGGAATTTCCCTGCTGCATTTCTGCGCACACCTTTTCTTGGCTGGAGCCATCAGCCAAGTGAACTCTATAGCAGGCTTGTGGCCAAGATGTTTACAAAAAACACAACACCTTTGGATAAACACTTTTCACACAGCGGTCACTCCATATCTGAGCTGTCAGTCCTCATCCTCACAGGAAATCTGCACCACACCTTCCAAAGATGAGCATGGGAGCTTAAATTCATGACTCTGCCGGACAATAAAGCTCATAGACTAAACAAAGACATTAGCTTTATGTCTCATTACAACAATTTGTAACCTGCTAACTGCCCTATGACTGCAGAGGTGTAAATTGCCAATTTCATTGTAAGCAGTTTTTTTGCCACATGTGTTAACTTGCTATGCTTAACAATCTGTCCCACTTTATATTTAGCTCTGGTTATCTTTTTCCAGACAGGAAGAAGAGCTCTGAAGCTTGAAAGCTTGTCTCTACCACTAACAGAAGCTGGTTCAGTAAATGATATTGTCTTACTCACCTTGTCTCTCTCAAAAATTCTCCCCTCCGTCTTATTTTACATTCCATTGATAAGGAGACGTAGGCAATGTAACTTACATAGAACCAAATGTTAAAGCTGGTAGAGGGTGGAACTGGCACTTACTGCCATGGTAATTGGCTGCATTGAAAGACAGAAAGAGATGCAGTTGTGACATTGACTGCTCCTTTGAGAGCAAGATAATTTGTTTAACTTAATGTACATTTCAGATAGTTGCACAGACATCTCCGAAGGAAGCATTTTTTTTTGGTAACAATAATGAGGTTGATCCTTTCCTCAAGGAGATAAATCACAGAGAGGGTACACAAGCACTAATGATCTGAGTCAAAGACAAAGTAAATTCCTGATAAAAGGAAAGCTAGACACAAATGCAGAATCATCAGAAACTTACAAGTCTCACTTCAACAAAAAGTAACTACATAGTCGGAAAGTAGGGCCACTGGAAATATAATTCTAGGAGATTCTGCAATGTGGGCTCCTCAAATCAGGGAGCAAAGCTTTAAGTTTAGTGCTGGGGGGGGAAACTGTTTTGATAAACAGCTCTATTCTGTATCAGACTTCCCTATGAAATCCATGCTATGTAACATTATAAGTAACCAATGAACCCTACCAAATGCTCAAAAGGCCGAGAGATCTGTATTTAATGACAAACTATCTATCTATCTTAAGTACTCTACATATTTCCTCCTTTCATCTTTATGGAAGACAATAGGATAAAATTATGTATCTCTGGCAGTATAAAATATTTGGGAAGAACTCAACTAAAATTGGCACAGTCCCCCAACAGTTAATCATTAACTGCACTTGCTGTGATCCATCTGCAAATACACATCAAAAGCCTTCCTATAGAATGGTTTCCATGAGCGAATTCAGTTATTTCCAAGCCAAGGCTGTGCAGCTTTTTTTAATATCCAATGGCAGACACATGCTTAAATGGTTGGTGCTGTCAATAGCTCACAGTTGTCTGAAGCTGTTCTTTTATTGCATGTGCCTTTCAGTATTTATCTACTGATTTCCTTTTGAAGCCCTGCCAAAATCATTCATTGGCAGTATGTTACAATCCGATAATATGTTAGCAGTAGCGAGCCAAACTGGAGATTCAGTTGGAAGATTTGTAGAAAGCAAGCACTTTTTTTTTTTTTTTACAACGGATAATATTTCATTTTCAAGATTTTAATGCCCATTCATCTCTAGGATAAAAGTAGCTTAAAGCACTACTGTTGAAAATGCCTAGAGATTCAACAATACTGTCAAGTCTTGTACTAATCTCATTTCATGTTTACTCCCACACACTGCCACCCAAACCTCATTAACATAAACAAACATATCAGATCTCAAAAGTTAAAGTTAAACATAAGAATCCCCCAAATAGATATATACACCTTGGGGAAGTGAAATTTAAGAGAGTCTTGTGGTTTACGAGTCTTCCGGTTTACGAGTCTTCCATTCAAAATCAATAAAAGATGTGAAATACAAAATTAAAGTTTCAGAGCTAGCTTTGAAGAAATAGAAATGTTTCTTTTGGCATTCCTAAAGAATGAGGCTAGGAAGCAGCTTTACATGTATCTGTTAATTAAACCAAATCCTAATAAAACTCAATTTACTCTTCCACTAAGCTATTAAAGATTTTTCTTGTGTTGAATAGTTATTTGCTTCAAAATTATTGTTTGCACAAGACAAGAGAAATGAAAAATGTGTGAAAATGCAGTTTAAAAGAGGAATACATAACCCTGATATTAGCCAATCATTGCCTGAAACAATTATGACGAACTTGGCGCTATAACTTGGTGGCAAAGAGCATGCTTGTTTCTCCTTTAGATTCTCTGTGCCAGAATTTCCTAAATAGATGTAGATGCCCAAATGCTGAATTGATTCATCAGCAGATTAAACAAACTGGTTACCAAAGTAGAACTCTGTTATCTACAAATGAAAAATGGGTAGCTCAACTGATTGCCAGCAGGGAAATCCAATAATAATTAATCTAGATGACCTGCCATCTTTCCTTTGCATAATATTTAACAAGGACCTCTACTCACCAATTTATTCTGTAATTAGATTCTTTTACATGACTCTAGTCATTCCAAGGCTCATCTATGTATTGTATCATTTTCTAAATGTTAATTTTTGTATTAACAGACATACTCCTGTGTGACAGGTTTTCCCCCAGAGTTCCACCTGGAACTGGGGTACCACTGAGGCCACCTGACCCATCAGTGCAGTCTCCCTTCACACTGTATTGCTGAGGCAAGCCAGCCAAGCCCTCCCTCAGGCTTCAAACTGCACTTAACCAGCACACATGCAGGTAGGGACACACCCAGCTGCAGCTTTACACACAGATGTTGAGCTCAGCTCTGCATAGGAAGGCTCAGCTAAGAAACAGCCCATTACTCAAGTGCCCACCCCCCTCTGGAGTTCAAACCCAAAATTATGCCATCTTGCGCTGCACAGAGAATTGTACAAAGTACACTCATGAAATTCGCCCCCTCTCTCAATGTGGAGAGAGATATACAAGAGCTTTTTACCCCCCAGTTATGAATTCCACACACTGGATTTTAGACAAAACAAAAACAAGCTTATTACCTTAAAAAAAAGATAGATTTTAAGTGATTAAAAGGGATAGCAAACAGATCAAAGCAGATTACCTAGCAAATAAAACCAACACCCAATCTAACGTGAATATACTATAGAAACTAGTTATAAACAGCAAATTCTCACCCTAAATGTTGCTCTAGGCAGATTGCAGAGATTCTTGAAGGCAAGCTTAAAACTCCAGATAGTCCTTTCACAAGCCAGACACCCTCTAGCCTGGGCTCAGCCCCTGCCCCCCACCTCAGTCTCTTTGTTTCTCAGGTGTTTCCAGCAGCCTTCTTTTTTGGGCGGGGAGTTAGTGAAGAACAAACCACGATGATGTCACTCCCCTGCCTTAAATAGTTTTTGCATATGGTGGGAATTCTGTGTGTCCCAGTGTGGTTCCCACCCCTGGTTAGTGGAAAAATTATCATGGAGTCCAGTACCCAGGTGACTTGATCACATGACCCTGCAGCCATAACTCAGAGGCTGTTTGTAGCATCCCCAGAAGATTGCTCAGTGAGTGATTAGCATCTTCAAAGATCTATTGTTTTCCCTAATGGCCCTTCCCAACCGGCCATCCAGACTGATTGCATTCTGTCTAGTGGGCATTTCCCAGGTGTAAACACATTTGTAACAGATTCCTAGACAATATTCCTAACTTCAGATACAAAAACAATACATGTATACAAATAGAATAATCATATTCAGTAAATTATAACCTTTTCAGTGATATTTTACATGACTGATCTGATATAAAATACATCATAGTTTTGCCATAATTATATCATAACAATATCTCTATAAAGAATATGGGGCATAGCGTCACATCCTGATCACAGTTTATTTATTTAGCACAAGTAATACTTCTGTGAAGCACAGAACAGCTCATTGAAAAGATTTATTTCCTGTCTAAACTTGTGTCATTTCAAAAGAGTTACTCCTCAAATTATTTTACTAGGTCACCACCAGGAATAAGAAAGTATGCATCTCAATGGGTGTTGCCCTGGTACACAAATACTTCCTCTGGGCAATCAAAGGTCATTCCTTCAATATAATCTCGTTGCTGTATGGAGTAAGAGGCTTTAGGGACAAAGAGCCAGCATAGTGCACTCACCTAAAGCAGAGCAACAGGAAAGTCAGTATGAAAAACAAACATTCACACTGCTAACATGAGTTCTTATTAGTCACTTTTAGTGACATGAATGGGTACTTGGAGAGTAATGGCTCACAAGTCTCATGCTGCTGGTGCTATTCACAGCAGTTTTCTACTATCTGTCATTTTGGCAGAGACTGTCACACTGTGCACCTGCATTTTGGGAGACGTTCCATTTTTCATTACTTCTTTTTTATGTTGTGGTGGCTTAAAGTTACTGACCTTAATTACTCGTTCTTCACTCTCTTTTCTCTCACTAATCTTCAGTCCAGCATAGTCCACATCTACATTACACAAGTGCTATGGCTAAAATCAAGAGACAATAAATTCCCTCAACAAAATGTCTACCTCTGTCCCAAACTAACACTGAAGCAATTTTCCAAATTTCACCAAAGCACCATAGCGTTCTTAAAATGTAAGCTTTCATTTTACTGGATTCTGAGGGCAACATATGATCCCATGGGGAGGAGATTCCTCAAAGAGGAATTTACTAACAATAAAATTAGGCATTAGGTGGCTTAAACAGGAATTTTGCCTGAATAAGAACTCCAGGATTGGGCCTAGATGGGGAGAGGGTGTTATACCAATAAAATTAAAACCAGCAGGATCTTATTAAAAGGAATAAGGCAAAATGCCACATTTATTGTGAATGCAGAAAGAATCATAGTAAGCAGTTAGCTATAGCTATAACATTACATTCAATTTCATATTTATTTACACATTCATTCATACACACACACACACAGGTTCTGCAAGGTTGTTATCATAGTTATCAGCCTTAGAATTGCTCGTGCCAAGCCACTGGCCAGGTGGCCTGGACATGAGGAGGGAGCAGGGCCTTGTCAGATGCTCATCTGATGCTCCTGGAAGTTGGTTTGCAGAATCAGACCCCAAAAGTTCTCAGTTTCTAGAGTCCATTTTTATAGGAATTTATTCCTATGCCAGTCTATGGGAATTGCTTCATCATGTTGTTGCTGAATCAATCAGCAGATGGCACATTCCTGACGGCTCTGTGCTGCCAGATGTTACCTTGTTCTTCAGTTCTCCCATCCTTGAGGCTGTTGGGTGGATTCCAGTCTGCCCTCCGGGAGTCCTCTGGTTGTTTCCACTTGACGCCTTCTTCGGCCGATTGACACTGAATTCTTAGGCTGGCACCTCCGTCATCGTTCATTTATTATCCACACCAAGCATCCATCCACATACATCCTCTATCTCTATTTAATCACAATTGTTAACAAAGTGAGATGAATACAACAAAAGGGCGGGGAGTCTCTGTGTGCTGTTTCTGTTGTTACAAAGTATCGCTTTGAGTCTCTCTCTGTCTTAGGATGTACTAACACAATTAGCAGCTTGCAAGTTGCACAGAGAGAGGGAGAGAAACAGTAAAAATAAGAGACCAAAAACCAAGAGACCTCTTAATTAGTAATACCCTCGAATTTAAACTATGGGGAATCAAACTCATTTGTGATATTAATACAGAACTGCTTTAATATGATCCACCATAACAAGGGTATATAAATGCAAGAGGCAAGTCATCAAGGGGTTTTAAAATAAGATATTTCACTGCCCAGTAGAACTTTGTAGCTTATTTATTGTGAGCAATTTTCCTTGAAAATTTAGGCATTTTTCCATCAAATAATTATTCACAAAGATGTTTCCATCATCCAACCAGCTCTAATGTCCAAATATCCCACTGGAAAATATTAGGATGTGTATATACACACACACACACACAATAATAAAAGTTCAGATAGGATTTTTAATGGAATATACAAATTTCCCAGGTAAGATCTTTTCATAATTCCTGTGCAAGTTGCTTCTCTCAAATAAACTCAAGACAATTGTTTATGTCCATCATTCAGATGAGGAGCTACTCTAGATGTTTGAGTGTCATCTGTGGTCTTGTCTACACTGGCAAGTTTCGGCACATTAAAGCAGCTTTCTGCGTTGTAACTCCCGAGGTGTACACACTGCCAAGCAGAAACCGCGCAGTTGCAGCACTGTAAAAAAAAACAAAAAAAAAACCACACATCCCGACGAGAGGCGTACAACTTTCTGCACTGGGGGTACAGTGCCACGGTGCCAGTGTAGACACTCTGGTTGATTACAGTGCTGCAATTGGCCTCCAGGAGGTGACCCACAATGCTTGTTCTGGCCTCCCTAGTCATCGATCTGAACTCTACTGCCATGCCCTCAGGTGACCAACTGCCAACCCCACCCCGTAAATTCCTTTGGAATTTTGAAAGTCCCCTTCCTGTTTGCTCGGTGATGCATGCAGTGGTCTCAGTGCATCTTTCCAGGTGGCTATACCTGCTTCACGCACCAGGCGACCTCCTGCTTGAAGCAATGCTGAGCTGCTGGACCTCATCAGCATTTGGGGAGAGGAGTCTGTCCAATCATAGAATCATAGAATCATAGAATATCAGGGTTGGAAGGGACCCCAGAAGGTCATCTAGTCCAACCCCCTGCTCAAAGCAGGACCAATTCCCAGTTAAATCATCCCAGCCAGGGCTTTGTCAAGCCTGACCTTAAAAACCTCTAAGGAAGGAGATTCTACTACCTCCCTAGGTAATGCATTCCAGTGTTTCACCACCCTCTTAGTGAAAAAGTTTTTCCTAATATCCAATCTAAACCTCCCCCACTGCAACTTGAGACCATTACTCCTCGTTCTGTCATCTGCTACCATTGAGAACAGTCTAGAGCCATCCTCTTTGGAACCCCCTTTCAGGTAGTTGAAAGCAGCTATCAAATCCCCCCTCATTCTTCTCTTCTGCAGGCTAAACAATCCCAGCTCCCTCAGCCTCTCCTCATAACTCATGTGTTCCAGTCCCCTAATCATTTTTGTTGCCCTTCGCTGGACTCTCTCCAATTTATCCACATCCTTCTTGTAGTGTGGGGCCCAAAACTGGACACAGTACTCCAGATGGGGCCTCACCAATGTCGAATCCCAGCTGTGCTCCAGCCGTAGGAATTATGATACCTACGGACAGATTTCATGACACATGACCAGAAAGTGGCCATGACCGGGAAACACTGCAGTGCAGGGTCAAAGTGAAAGAGCTGCAGAATGCCTACCACAAAGCGTGGAGGCAACCCGCTGCTCCGGTGCTGCACCCACGAGCTGCCAGTTCTACAAAGAACTGGATGTGATACTCGGCGGCGACCCCACCTCCACTGTGAAGTCCACTGTGGATAGTTGGTGGCTCACGTGCAGTCAAGAGTGTACCGAGCCAGGCGGAGGAAATCTTGGATGAGGATGTGGAGGGGGACCCAGAGGCAGAGGATGACTCAGATGTCAGAGGTGCATGCAGCCAGAAGCTCTTTTCTACCTTGGAGGAGGCTAGCCAGTCACAGCTGTCAGATGCTGGTAAAGCACAAACAGGAGAGGAGGCCCCTGATAAGGGAATTTGATTTTGGGAATCGCTGAATCGAGTTGTTGGGGGCAGAAGGGTTGCAGAAAGCAGGCTTGTGTCTGTATGATGTGCGTACTACCACATGCCTAGTCTGAGTGGTGGAACAGGCTGTTGATTGACTCCCCCACTTCATGGGAATCTGCCTCAGAGATCTCCAGGAAACTCTCATGGAGATACTGGGCAATCTGCTGCTGCAGGTTCTTTGGCAGAGCTGCTTTGTTTTTTGCCCCATTAACAGTAACTTTCCCATGCCACTCTGCCATCACGGGGTGGATGGGGGCGGGGACACCATTGCTGCACACAGGCAAGCCACATAAGGGCTAGGGTGGAAGTCACAGTCTTGAAGAAGACCCTCCCTTGATTCCCTGCTCACCCTCAGCAGCAAGGTATCTTCCATAATGAACACAGCCTGTGGAAAATGTGGGGACATGTGCCCTTCCCCTCCCCCCAGTATTGGCTCTCCTCAAGAGCCATGTATGTGCCCAGTGTATAGTAGGGTCCGGAAACACTGATTTACCCTGTCTCTGCGGCTACTCACCATTTTGGGGATCTTGCGGCTCACGTGTGCTTGCCTGGGGTCAGGTATGTGAATAGTGACTGTGTTTTAAACCGCTGAATCAGTATTCTGTGTGTTGCAAACAATACTGTTTCTGTAAAATGTTGCGTTTTGGCTTCACTGAGATGACCTTGGGAGCCCAGCCTCCCTCTTTGTTATCGCCAGCTGAATGGCTGCGCAGAATTAGAAAGCGGCTATGAAGAACTAAGGAGGACTTCCTGCATGATGTTATGATGCACTCTGCCGCCGAGAAACAGGAATTGAAGGAGTGTCAGAACAGCAAGAAGAGGGACCAAAAGGAGAACACACCACACCAGAATGAAGCCACAGAGCGGCTCTTAAACATTATGGAGCACCAAGCGGACATGCTCCAGGTGATACTAGCACTGCAAACCGAGCAGCTTCGTGCCCGCCCTCTCCTGCGGCCACTGTCACAAAACCCTTTCCCATGCACCCCCCAGACACCACCAACACACTCTTATCAAGCTCCTGGCTCCAGTCTGTACCCGTGACATTCCACTCCACCCCGTCACAGTCCACCACTGCTGACTCCCAGTAACCACTGCACTCAACACCCATCCCTCTGCAGTTTAGCCCTGCAGAAGTACAGTACCCGCTGCACTGTACTCCAAAGGAGAAGGTTAGATATGACCCCTGGACATTCACAAATTTTTAACTGTCCCAGGACCTCTCCTCCGCTTGGGACCTTCCCTTCCCCCATCCTCCTCTGTGCTGATCTGTTTTTTGTTTGACTCTCTTCTCCAGTTGTTGTTTTTTAATAAAAAAAATTGTGTTGGTTTGAAAGCAATCTTTATTCTATTAATTGAAAGCAAACAGAGCCCTGCAAAGCAACAGACAATTATCTTAAGCCTTCATATTGCATCATCTGCACCAATCATAATCGCCTCCTAGCATTACAAGCATGGCACTCTTGAGCATAGCAACAAATAGTAGTGGCTTTCAAGCTTCAAATTGCTGCCTCAAGGCATCCCTGAACCTTATGGCCCCGCACTGCGCCCCTCTAATAGCCCTAGTCTTTGGCTGTTTAAATTCAGTCTCCAGGCACTGAACCTCCACGGTCCATCCCTGAGTGAAGCTTTCACCCTTCCCTTCACAATAATTATGGAGCATACAGCACACGGCTGTAAGTATAGGAATATTGTAATATGCCAGGTCCAGCTTCCCATATAAGCAGCATAAGTGGGCCTTTAAATGGGCCAAAAGCACACACAGTCAGTCATTCTGCACTCGCTCAGCCTGTTGTTGAACCGTTCCTTGCTGCTGTCAAGGTGTCTGGTGTATAGCTTCATAAGCCACAGCATTAAGGGGTAGGCAGAGTCTCTCATGATCACAATGGGCATTTTGACTTCCCCTACGGTGATCTTCTGGTCCAGGAAGAAAGTCCCTGCTTGCAGCTTCCTGAACAGGCCAGTGTTCCAAAAGATGCATGAGTCATGCACCTTACCAGACCAGCCAACATTAATTCTGTGAAACGTTCATGGTGATCCACAAGCGCCTGGAGAACTGTTGAGAAATATCCCTTGCAATTAATGTACTCGGAGGCTAGGTGGTCTGGTGCCAGAATTGGAATATGCGTGCCATCTAGCGCCCCTCCACAGTTAGGGAAGCCCATTTGTGCAAAGCCATCCACAATGTCATGCACATTGCCCAGAGTCACAGTCTTTCAGAGCAGGATGCAATTAATGGCCCTGCATACTTCCATCAATATGAGTCTAACGGTTGACTTTCCCACTCTGAACTGGTTAGCGACCTATCAGTAGCAGTCTGGAGTAGCCAGTTTCCACAGTGCAATCGCCATGCACTTCTCCAATGGCAGGGCAGTTCTCATTCTCATGTCCTTGTGCCACAGGGATGGGGCAAGCTCATCACACTGTCCCATGAATGTGATGGCTTTCATTCATGGGACAGTGTAATGATGGCTTTCATTATCCAAAAGTTCTGCAGCCACTGCTAATCATCCCAGACGTGCATGATGATGTAATCCCACTACTCAGAGCTCGTTTCCCTGAGCCCAAAAGTGGCGTTCCACTGTGGTCAGCACCTCCATGAATGCCACAGGTGATCTCGTGTCGTACCTAGTACGCGTGGCAAGGTCAATGTCGTACTCCTCTTGCCTTTCTAGTTTAAGGAATAACTCTACTGCCACTCATGACATGTTGGTTAGAGCGAGCAGCATTCTGGTCAACAGCTCAGGATCCATTCCTGCAGACCGAAGAGTCAGAGGACACAGTACACAAACCATTCAAAGATGGTGCCATATGTGGACGGAAGCACAGGGATTGCCAGGATGCGAAGCAATGGATCATGGGGCATTGGGACAGGACCCAGGGTGCCCCACGACCCCACAACTCTTAGCGGCAGAAGAGGAAGAGGTGCTCTGTGGGATAGCTGCCCAGAGTGCACCACTCCAAATATTGCTGCAAGTGCCACAAGTGTGAACATGGTATTCTGCAGGCAGCTGACAGTGTGAACACACAACAGCGGTTTCCCTTCGGCGCTCTCTGAGCGGCACTGTAACTGCCGGTGCTGTAACTCTGACAATGTAGACATACCCTAAGACAAGTATTGTGGAAAGCAGTATTCCAGGTCCTGGCCCTTTTTACTCTATAATGACATGATCTTTGCATGTCTAACATTTCCTCATATCATTCTTCAACGAAAAGCTCTAACTCTCCCATCTTCCCACCCCACCAGAAACTAGAGCATTCATTATGTTCTCTGAACACTGCCTGCTCTGAATATTAAGAACCCTACATAATAACAGGGGGAAATTAATCACAAAAGGTTTGGTTTAGATGCATATCTAAACCTTTTGAATTCATAAAACGGGTTTGAAAATCTTGAAGATTAGGCTCTCTCAGGATATTACTAACACTTTCTGCCTTCTTTCAGGCCGAACACCTTGCAAGAACAGCCTATTTGGGGTTCTACAACACTCATACTGCCTGAAGAAACCAAAAAGTGCCAGGGGGCAGGTGAAGGTGAAAGATAATTTGAAAATTTTCTCTGAATTTTCCTGATTCTCCAACAGCAGCCTCATCTTCCATAATGAGTGAGGCAGAGGCCCTGTGAAAAGGTAAAATTTTATATATATTATACACACACACACACACACACCCATGTAGTTAAACTGACTAGACATATGTGGGGGCAAAAATAACGTTGCATATACATCCTTCTTTCTGACATCCCCTAACACTGCAGTGTGTGACTCTGCAACCTTAACATTCCTTGAATGTGTGTTTGTATGGAATAAGAATAAAAAAGTACTATATATTTATTAAATGCACAATTGGAAAGACTATAATAAAATGGTAAGTTATATACAAATATTGGAAGCAATGTCTATCAGGTTCGCAGCTACAAGCATATGATTGGTGCTGTCTTTACGAGAACAATTAAAACATGCTGTCCATTTATGAGGCAACACAATACCATTGAATTAACTTATATGAGCAAACTCCCCCTATTCTCCCTGGAGTCCTACCCCATTTTGGTGACCTGCTAGTAGCTTTCTATATGTGACCATAAGTGCTTTTGAAAATTTTACTCAAGTCTCATTGACTCTCTTAAATGCCTAAGTCACTTTTGAAATGGTATTTAAGCTCCTAAATCAATTGGACACTTGAATAGGGCACCCCTTGACTTATGTGCATATTTCCCAGTAGAAGAATTTGCATGATTGTATGTTAACATATATAAAAAAAAGATAACTTAGATCATGTCCTTCAAATAAATTAGCCAGAAAATATCCCTCTGATCCTCAGTATATACAGTAAGGATTGAGTAAGGATTCTGGGATTACATTAATCAGAAGTTTGCCCATGACAATTGTTGATGATGAACTTTTTAATAAGCCTTTTAAAAAACTATCAACATCTGTTTTTATTTTATAGCATATGGGAATGTTCCATATATCCCAAATTGCTCCAATGGCATCCAAGCGATTCAGTCTAACTGGAAAGAGAGACAATGTCAAGTACAGAGAGCAATATACAGTATAAAAGTGTTTAATTTGCTTATTTTAAAAGGTACATTAGACTACTCTGCACTTTGCATTATTCTTCAAGGTAGGTTAGGATTTTTAAAAGGTATTGATTCTCCACAAGACCTCAGTCTTGCAAATGCCTATGTTCATGAATAACTTTATGCACGTGAGTTCATTATGGAGGGGATAGTGTAAAGTAACTCTTGCAGGTAACCGTTTGTAGGGATTCGGGCCCAAATATTTCAAGTTACATGTTGATGAGAAACTTTCAGTGGGTATCAGAGTAACAGCCGTGTTAGTCTGTATTCGCAAAAAGAAAAGGAGTACTTGTGGCACCTTAGAGACTAACCAATTTATTTGAGCATGAGCTTTCGTGAGCTACAGCTCACTCAATATGCATATTACTCAAGTGTTTCTATACCAGTAATTGCTGAACTTTCTTTTTACCCACTGAAAGAAAAGGAGTACTTGTGGCACCTTAGAGACTAACCTATTTATTTGAGCATGAGCTCATGCTCAAATAAATAGGTTAGTCTCTAAGGTGCCACAAGTACTCCTTTTCTTTCAGTGGGTAAAAAGAAAGTTCAGCAATTACTGGTATAGAAACACTTGAGTAATATGCATATTAATGGTGTCACATAATGAGATGTTCAGCTTTCTAGAGAACACAAACACGTCTTGGGCACATGTAGTGTATTAAAATCAATTCTAATAATGTACTCGTACACACCAAAAAATCCTTGTAATTAGAATCACAGCTGGTAGCTGGCATCAATACCAGCGAGAAAATGACAAATTCAAAAAAAGAAACACTACACAATGAAAAGTAAAACATCTCTGAACAAATATCAGAGGAATAATAAATCTTCTGATAATAACAGAGAGCCTCAGTTGTAGAAATCATTATTAATGTGAGCAAAATCCTCTTATGAAGATTGTCTGCATTTTGCTTCAAAAAGAATCTGCATTCTGTGAGGAAACCTCCAAAGTGTTCCATTTTCCGCTTTCAGTCAGCAACCTCCTGCTGACAGTTTTTACAAGCCAAAGCCATCCAGTACAGTAAAAAAAAAAGACTTCCACAGGGCTTTTTTTCAGGAGAGGAAAAAATAAATCACAAAAGCATACTCTCTTTATTTATGGTCCACTCTCTTATCCCAATTGCACAATCTTCAGATCCATGGTTCAAAGCACAATGCTTGTCCCCACTAGTTTGAGGACTGTTGCTTTTTAACGTAAGTAAGTATCTTTAAAAGATTTCTTCCTATTAGCTGCAAAATATTTTGATCCAACTTCAATAATCTTCAACAAACTCTCCCCACTACTTCACATTATGAACATTTCAGAAGTGTAATCATTTTTCAACCTCCACAAAGACCTCACTCCAGTGCAGGCATTGAAGTAATTGAGTGCACAATATGGACAGTTTTAATACATCACAGTTACCTGCAGGTTATTTCTTTGTATAGATTTTTTTCTTTTAAATAATGTTATTTTATATAAAGTATTTATTAAGTTCAGATTTCACAGCTTTAAGTTTATGATTAAAACATCAAATGGTAATTGTTTTCACCATAAGACTAAGAGAAACCATTAGTATGAATTGAAATTGTATAACCAGCATTCACACTCAACAATACAATTCAGTCTGACTCATTCCCTGGCCAGACTAATTAACTTCCAAAACAAAGCCAGGGGATTCCTGTTGGAGTGATAACATTACAGAGACATTATGCAAACGTCACCTCTAGGAAACTATCTTCCAAACAATGCAGAAAGCTTTCCTATTTTGTTGTGAATAGAATGTAATTACTCAGTTTCTTTGCAAAAATCAGGGGAAATGTTTGTATGCTTTCACACTACTTTAACTTATAAAAAGAAAAAAAAATGAAAATGAGATGATCAGTAAGATAATAAGTTATAGGTGTATGTTAGTTTAAATATATTTTGAATCGATATACTACATTATGTGATTCAAATTCAGAGATGAAAATAGCTACCCTTTCACCACCTACCAAACTCATAAGGGTAAAGAATAAGCTGATGAAGCCACCAACAGGAGATGGTATTCCTTCATTATTGGGGAACAAATAATCTAACGCTGCCTAACAGAATAATGGAATCAAAATGCACAAAGACTTGCAAAATATTTTCAAACTACAACAATGAAGCAGGGTAACAAAATGGACTTCAAGAGCTACAGACTTTTGAAGCCTCTTTTTTTTTTTTTTTTTTAACACACATATTTACTAAAGTGCTGCTTACATAAAGTTTATATATGTGAGTATGTGTCAGAAAAGAGCAAGTTTGTTATCTAATTACTTCTCTGCTCCACAGTCTGTCTAAAATACTGCCACTGAAGTCGCTTTCCTCTCCAATATCAACGTGATCTATATAAGCTTTTTGTCTCTTACTGCATCAGATTCAAATTCCTTATTCTTACCGTCAAGGCCATGCACATTTGTCTATTTGTAACACCAATCTAAATTTTCTTTTCCTCCCACTATGATCTTCTCAATCCTCTCTTCTTACTGCTCCCTTTATACCAGTGGTGGGAAACCTGCAGCCCGTGGGCCTCACGCAGCCCATCAGGATAATCCACTGGCCGGCTGTGAGAGAGTTTGTTTACATGGATTGTCCGCAGGCACGGCTGTCCGCAGCTCCCAGTGGCCACAGTTCGCCATTCCCAGCCAATGGGAACTGTGGGAGGTGGCGGCCAGCATGTCTCTGAGGCCTGCACCGCTTCCCGCGGCTCCCATTGGCAGGGAACAGCGAACCGTGGCCACTGGGAGCTGCGGGTCACAGTGCCTGCGGACAGCCAATGTAAACACTGTCTCTCAGGTTGCCCAACACTGCTTTAGATACTCATTTTTACACATCCTTCTTTTTGCAACCCTACCCTAGGAACAGTCTTCCTGTCTGCAAAGCTCCCCTCTCCCTTATTTCTAATCTATCCTTAATTAAAACCTGATCTAGAAGTAATTATAAAATCACTGCTGATGAAATTTGTAGATGCCACAAATGTTAGTGGAGATAATAATATAATAATCATGAGGACAGGGCAGTCATATAGAGTGATCTGGATTGCTTCCTAAACTAGGCTCATTAAAACAAAATTCATTTGAATATAGTCAAATACAAGGATGTATATCCAGGAACAAAAAATGCAGACTTTACCTCCAGAATGGAAGAAGATTGTATTCTGGAAAGTAGTAACTCAAGCAACAGAACATGAGCTCCCAGTACAATGTTGCAGCAAAAAGGGATAATAGGATACTTGAATGTATAAATACAGGAATGGCAATAGGAGTAGAAATAGGGTTGCCAATTTTGGTTGAACATATTTCTGGAGGTTTCGTCACATGACAATCTTTAATTAGAAGATTAATCTTTAATTCCTGCAGACTCCTGGAGAATCCTGGAGGGTTGGCGATTTTACCTTTGTGAGCGGCACTAGTGATACGTATACTAGACTGTTGCATACAATTCTGGAGTCCACATTTTTAAAAGGATGTTGAAAAATTGGAGAGGGTACAGAAGAGAGCCACAGAAATTGATTCAAGGGCTGGAGAAAATGCCTTACAGTGAGAGACTTAAAGAACTTGATATGTTTTGTTAATCAGAGAGAAGACTGAGAGGTGACATGATCACAGTATATAAACACTCACACAGGGAAAAAATACCAGATAATAAATGACTCTTTAATCTAGTGGAGAAAGGCATAACTAGAACCAATGCCTGGAAGTTAAAGGCAGACAAATTAAAATTTGAAATAAAGTACATATTTTTTATAAGTGATGGTACACAGGAATGAACTACCAAGGGAAGTGGTCGATTCTTGATCTCTTCAAAACAACACTCAATTTCTTTTGGAAGGTAGGCTTTAGTCAAACAAGTTATTGGACTCAGTAGGGTAATGTGGAGAATTCTATGGCCTGTGTTATACGGGAGGTCAGACTGATAATGGGTCCCTTCTGGCTTTAAAAATCTATTAATCTATGCCTCAGACCTGGAAACCTTACAATTTAAATAGGAAAACAGATGAAACATGAAGGGAGATGGATAAGAGGTGCAGCATACAAATAAATGATTGAGTGGTGGTGTTTGGCACACGTTTGGTTAGTGCCACTTTGGGTTTTGTTTTTTTAGTTTTGTAAACATTTTATTTTGCTTACATAACACTGTAAGTTAAGTAAACTCTGTCTTCTCCTCTCACTTTTGCTTCTGACCAGTTTCCTCAACTCTGGAAAGCTCCCCGCAATGCCATTAAAAAAAAAACAAAAACACCCTTCTCCCTCTGACAGACTTTGACATAGTTATGACTAGGCAGGCACATGTCGTCGCTGGTTATGACACAGAGCCCAATAAGAAAACTGTTAGCTAAAATCTATGGACATCTCAAGTGTCTAAAAGGAGCCTCCGGGTTTCATAATAGGGTATGTCTACACTACGAAATTAGGTCGAATTTATAGAAGTCGTTTTTTTAGAAATCGGTTTTATATATTCAAGTGTGTGTGTCCCCACAGAAAATGCTCTAAGTGCATTAACTCGGCAGAGTGCTTCCACAGTACCGAGGCTAGAGTCGACTTCCGGAGCGTTGCACTGTGGGTAGCTATCCCACAGTTCTCGCAGTCTCCGCTGCCCACTGGAATTCTGGGTTGAGATCCCAATGCCTGATGGGGCTAAAACATTGTCACGGGTGGTTCTGGGTACATATCATCAGGCCCCCGTTCCCTCCCTCCCTCCGTGAAAGCAAGGGCAGACAATTGTTTCGCGCCTTTTTTCCCTGAGTTACCTGTGCAGACGCCATACCACGGCAAGCATGGAGCCAGCTCAGCTCACTGTCACCGTATATCTCCTGGGTGCTGGCAGACACGGTACTGCATTGCTACACAGCAGCAGCAACCCATTGCCTTGTGGCAGCAGACGGTGCAATAGGACTGGTAGCCGTCATTGTCATGTCCGAGGTGCTCCTGGTCGCCTCTGTGAGGTCGATCAGGAGCGCCTGGGCGGACATGGGCACACAGACTAAATTTGGAGTGACTTGATCAAGTCATTCTCTTTAGTCCTGCGGTCAGTCCTATTGAACCATCTTATGGTGAGCAGGCAGGTGATATGGATTGCTAGCAGTCCTATTGCATCATCTTCTGCCGGGCAGGCAAGAGATGAGGATGGCTAGCAGTTGTACTGTACCATCTTCTGCCGGGCAGCCATGAGATGTGGATGGCATGCAGTCCTTCTGCACTGTCTGCTGCCAGCCAAAGATGTAAAAGATAGATGGAGTGGATCAAAACAAGAAATAGACCAGATTTGTTTTGTACTCATTTGCAACCCCAATCCCCCCCCGCCCAGGGGACTCATTCCTCTAGGTCACACTGCAGTCACTCACAGAGAAGGTATAGCGAGGTAAATCTAGCCATGTATCAATCAGAGGCCAGACTAACCTCCTTGTTCCAATAAGGACAATAACTTAGGTGCACAATTTCTTATTGGAACCCTCCGTGAAGTCCTGCCTGAAATACTCCTTGATGTAAAGCCACCCCCTTTGTTGATTTTAGCTCCCTGTAAGCCAACCCTGTAAGCCGTGTCGTCAGTCGCCCCTCCCTGCGTCAGAGCAACGGCAAACAATTGTGCATGTGAGTTGAGAGTGCTGTCCAGAGCAGTCACAATGGAGCACTCTGGGATAGCTCCCGGAGGCCAATACCGTCGAATTGTGTCCACAGTACCCCAAATTCGACCCGGCAAGGCCGATTTAAGCGCTAATCTACTTGTCGGGGTGGAGTAAGGAAATCGATTTTAAGAGCCCTTTAAGTCGAAATAAAGGGCTTCATCGTGTGGACAGGTGCAGGTTTACATTGATTTAAAGCTGCTAAATTCAACCTAAAGTCCTAGTGTAGACCAGGGCATAGAAGAAGCAGGCCTTGGTATTCTAGCCTCTTTTGTCACAATCAATTCAGAAAATATTAGCCTTTTCTTATGCCAATTTGATCTCCACTGTTCTGAAATATTCCAAGGCTGCCCTCTTTTACTTAAATAAATTTAAGAATTTAGATTTTCAATGTCCATGCTACCATAATCTGTAATTTAATGTGTCAAGAGATTGTGAAAGTGAAGAATCAAAAAAACCTTCTTTGCTATTTTCTTGTTTTTTGGAGAAGTGTGGAAAAAATGAGAACAAAGAAGGAAGAACAGACTGAAGTATAAAATGTGTCTATTTGTTAATCAAAATGTTTTTTCTTCACTCATTATCATTTACATACATTTTAAAAGATGAATTTTCTGCTTGTTTCAGAGTAACAGCCGTGTTAGTCTGTATTCGCAAAAAGAAAAAGGAGTACTTGTGGCACCTTAGAGACTAACCAATTTATTTGAGCATGAGCTTTCGTGAGCTACAGCTCACTTCATCGGATACATACTGTGGAATCCACAGTATGCATCCGATGAAGTGAGCTGTAGCTCACGAAAGCTCATGCTCAAATAAATTGGTTAGTCTCTAAGGTGCCACAAGTACTCCTTTTCTTTTTTCTGCTTGTGTTACCATTGTAGTAGTCCCTTTGTTTGCTTTCCAACATAATAGGGGTTTATTCCAATTCTGGTTCCTAGAAACTTATTCTTTTGTCAAACCACTACTTAAGGAGCCCAGAATGCTAACTAAGTGCGGTTCCAATTTCTAGCAAGCAGATATCAGTATATCTACACTGTTTACATACTTTGCTGAAGATTTGACTTTTTCAGAGAGAATTTGCCATATGGTTTGAATTGGAGCCTGCTGCTTAAAAAAACTGTAGCTTGAAATTGTTTTGCTGGTGCAGCCTCCAATTTCATAGACTTCAAGATTCCTGAAGTGGACAGTCTTCCCTATAATTAACTCCTCAGGTATTGTGTAGAAATATCAGTTGACAAGAAGAATTGTGTAAAAAAAAAAAAAAAAAAATCAGATGATGTTTTCAATGGATTCAAAAATATGGTGTTTTTTCTGGCAAAATCTGCTTTTTCCAACCTCCCACAATGTATTGAAAAAATTCCTATTAAATATCCAGACCACATTAACCCATGCACAAATAAAATTTTAGGGAAAAGAAACACCACAACTCTGGTTGGAGTATTTTATCATCCCAGACTATTACCTTGCCTTTGTAGATGGTACCCAACTCCATGAATGAGTAGTCCAATACACTGAAACACAGAGTTGCCTACAGTCTAAATTAATGTAATTCTAACAACTAATTAACATAATATCACAACAGAGAACAGTCACATGATCAATTAATGTTATATGCTTTGAAATGTGTTTCCCTTATTTGTTTATTAGCAAGAGAATGCCAATAGGCTTTTCCATGAATGTTCTGCTCTCAGCCACACACCTAAAACCCATTAGTTACAATGGGCTATAGATGTGTAATTGAGAATGGAATTTAGCCTTATTTCTGTTATTGTACAGTAACTAGGCTGTCTAAAAAAAGGCAACTAATCAGGTTCCCAGCTTTGGAAATATTAAGAAATTCTTTCGCTTAGCTTCACCCATGTCAGTGACAGCACAATTTGGCCAATCAAATTTTAAAGGCAGACCAAACTTTCCTTCGGAATATTTAGATTCTATGCATATAGTAAAATGATTAATGGCGTTTTTTTTATTTCACACAAAAGTGCAGAAGACAACATAATTTCTCATCTTACTTTCAATAGATACTTAAAATGGAAAGTATTTTATACAGTATTTGTACAGCGGTTTGAAGATGTAAATAATCACTGTGTAAATGCTAAGTGTTAAAACATTAACAACAACAACTGGAACATAATTAGGCACATTCTCAGTAAAATATCACATTATACGCACATTTTTCACTTACAAAGTGTGAAATATCAAACAATAGATTTTGGCCAATTTCTTCTAGTGTGACTCACATACAGGACTACCAGTATGAGTGAAATGAGCAAGATTTGGCTATGCAGCTAGATGTAACTACATTGAACACATACTTTATTATGAAGTGGTTTGATTTAGTGATTCGCACTTGTTCACAGAAGACTTGAAAGTAATAAGTGTAGTAAATAAGGAGGCTATGAAACCTAAAAACATCTCGATTACAGCACTGCTTGCTCAGAAGTGCATGTGTGTGTCACAAACTAAGAGTGGCAACAAGCAGGGCCAGCTCTAGGTTTTTTGCTGCCCCAAGCAAAAAATTTGCCACCCCAAGCTCCGAGCACGCAACGGCCCAACCACAAAAAAAGGGTGGCCGGAATGCCGCCCCTGGAATTGTGCTGCCCCCACGCCCCAAGCACGTGCTTGCTTTGATAGTGCCTAGAGCCAGTCCTGGCAAGAAGATCTTTTTTACTTTATAAGAAAGATTCAGGAAACACGTATTCAGTTGTAAACAACCATTCCTAGAATGCTGGTAATGTTTAGATCTTAGAACAAGTGAAGGAGCAAACTCTTTAATGGCTGTGGTTTAGAATGGTTTGGAAGTTATGCTGTAAAATCAATCTTAACTGTGTCTAAAAATTGAAAAATATTAAAAAGTTGAGAAAGGAAACAGAAAATTCTCTTCAGTGCAACTGTTTGATTCCTGGTTATGAAGTCAGTAGTCTCTAATGCCCTTCTGCCTTACCTTTGTCATTCACTTGTACAGCATTTAACTGCTATAGCACCACCTTTATTCTGTAGAATAAATCCTGCACATCTGCCATGAACATATCCCATAGCCAACCAAGAAAATACCATAAAAAAGTGTAGCATTAATTCTCAAAGAAGTAAGGCAGCTACCTCTAGGTTAAAATGTAATGTTAGACACTGCAATCTCTATATGTGCCTGATCTGATCCCACTGAAGTCAATGAGAGTTTAACCATTGACTTAAAATGGTGCAGGATCTAGCCCTGAAAGCACAGGAACTGATGACATAAAAGCCCCTGTCATACGCAAACATGAAAGAACTGTGATTATATAGGTAAACTTGATTATCTGGATTGTCCAAAATATTTTTTCCTTTAACTCTCAAATTAATTTACACACCTAGGTTCAGCTCCTCAGATGGTGGAAATCAGTGTAGATCCAAATATCATTATCGGAATGAAGAGAATTTATGCCATCTGAAGATCTTCCCCCTTGTTTTATTTATCCAACTCTCTAATTACCTCAAGGTTTTGGATGTCCCTGAGACAGTTATATAATTTGAGTAATAGCTATACTGTACATAGAAAGATCTTAGGAAATATTTCCTATGTTTTCTGTTATCAGATATGTTTCCAGCTCGCATCAAAAATATTCCAAACTGGCAATTCATCTGAAAAACATTGGCTCAGCAAATTTGTACTTCTTTCCACCATATTATTAATAGTAACTGCTTTAAGTATTCTTCCTCCCCCCACCCTACTTGCTGGACTTCAGGGAAGCAAAATAATTTCTAAAAGACTGTATCAAATTAAAAATAAAGTTAATTCAAATAATTGGCTACATGTATGATTTAGAGACTTAAGACTAAATGTTTGAACAGAGCAGTCGGGTTGAGCCAGATCTAAGTCAGGGCATAATAGAACCCAGTGAGTTTACAGAAAAACAGTTATAGAATTTAAGTCTTTCAGTTTTCTATCAGACACTGGCTGGATGGGTTAGAAAAATGCTTTTAATATTCTAGAAGCAGAGAAAAAAATGGAAATATATGGGTCAAGTGGATATTTTTATTATCCAACCAAACCTTATCTGGAGAATTGCGGGTGCTGTCTTTTTGGATTCTGATGTTCCAAAAGCATGATATCCAGAAGTATTACTTGCTAGAGTGTCATCACAATGACATCAAAGATAACTAGGGTTGTGAATTTATACTTTTGGAAGTGGCTTTTCTGAGACTGATGAAATATGGCAGCCTCAGCCTGCCAGAAAAGCTGGATGGGTTTGGGGAGATTATTTTCAAGCAACTGGGCAGGTATGATGTATCAGTACACATCCAGCCCTATCTTTTTACGATTTGTAAATTTGCAAAATTGTTTGAAAGCATTTTATTAGCCCTCGCCCCCTCCCCAATAAAAAACCCTGAGCAACTAAAAGCAAAAATATAAAATGACAGTGAGCAGATAAGCTTCCAGAAGTCTTATTTTTGTGAACACTATAGCCATTGAGTCATGTTAGACTGTAAGTATACACATTCATTTTCATTTGTGGTGAGAGAAAGGGAAGTGCCAGAACACAGATTTTTGCTTCTTCAGTATTTCTAACTCTGCTGAACTTCTCCATTAAAACCAACCTACTTTATCAGTCCTCTCACCACTTGGCTGGTTTTCTTTTTGTCAGCATTTTAATTTAGCTCTCAGTCCACTAAAGTGAAAAAAAATGCTTCTATGTGCCATATACTGTTTGCAGCAACAATAAATGAAATAAAATCCCCCAGTCAAACTGAACAGAAGATACTGAACAATAAATTCCAGTAAGTCCAACAGTCAGGAGTTACAATCCTTCTAAACACCAGTTGACTTGTCACTCGCAGTTAGTGAGAATGTGGAGAATATCCCCATTACTGGTTCCTAGAGATTAGTAAGCAAGCTAAATTCCTGCTAATTGGCCCTTGCCAAAAAAAAAAAAAAAAAAATCCACTCTGTAGTTTGTTTATTCAATCATGGCTATAATTTCAAATGGAGATATACTCTGGTGAAGTTAGGACTCCAATTCAGATCTAAACTTTGGTTGAAAATGGGATGGGATTGAGTTGCAATTAGATTCTTCCATTTCTCATCTCACTGTAATTATTTGCTCAGGTAGAGGTCATAACATTGGTGTTGCAAAAAATGTGAAGGTTCTGTAGAATATTCCCCCCCAATAGCTGGAATTGTGTGATGTACTGATGATGCTCCTTGAAATGCAATACTAATTTCTGAGAACATATTGGTAACCAGTGTAAAATGTTAGGGACCCAACAGTTCATAACATCAGCATATGGGATTTCCCATGCCAGTGAAATGATTTTTTTTTTAAAGTGTGGGACAGAACAATAGCTCTTAGGATGCCATGCGATTCCACTATGGTAAGTGGACAGACTGTGCTTTGATGAACACCATAGGGAGCAGAATGTATCACAGTTTTTACCCCCCCCCCCCCCCCGCATCCACAAAAAAAAAAGAAAGAAAGAAAGTTTAGCCAAAATTATTTGACGTTTCAGTAAGACTTTCCTGAGGAAAACCTAAACCATAAAGATGGGTGCCAGAAAGTAGTTGAATGTTTTATCCTTTCTTATCATGATGTACTCACCCATTTGTTGCTAATAATTGCTACATAAACCAGAGCACTCCCACAGTGAAGGATCAGATTAATAGTAAGGAGCACATACATGTTCTGAAAAACTATTGGTTGGTTACTGAATAGGTTACTGAAGTAGAAAGGTCATTTTGGTGCAAGTGATATATTGCCTAGGGTAAAATGAAGACTCAGTTTCTAATTTCGTCAGCAAAATCAGCAGTCACTCTGGTTTGAAAAATGACATTTACAATGGTGATTATATAGAATTCTTAGATATTATTTTAAGTCCTCAGCTTTAGGAAGTTATTTATGCTTGTAGAGAAAAGAGAAGTATCAGCATCAAAAGGAATTACTGTATGTGTGCTCATCAAAAGAGCAGACAGTCTCCATTTAGCAGGATGACTGTATGTTCACTAAAATGATGAGCTGTCTCTCTGAGTCACAAGCCAGCTGAGAAGGTTATTCAGAATATCGTATGTTGGGTTTTTTAAATGTTCCGAATTTCAACACTTGAATGATTCTGTGTAGAATTAATTGTAGTTGATAATGTAGAGGTAGCTACTGATCCGTAGAACTATAATATTTGACACAGTGAATCCTCAAATTTAAGTGGTCATGAAATTTCCACATTTTACGTCAAGAAATTATGCACCAGATTTTTGTAAAGTAGGGTTGCCAACTTTCTAATTGCACAAAACTAAAACCCTTGCCCTGCCCATGCCCCACCCCCACTCACTCCAGCCCCACCCCCTCACTTTCACTGGGCTGGGGTAGGGCGTTGTGGGAGGAGGTGAGGGCTTCAGCTGGGGGTGCAGGTTCTGGGGTGTGGCCAGAAATGAGGGATTCAGGGTGCAGGAGGGGGCTCAGGGCTGGGAAAGGGGGTTGGCGTGCAGGACGGGGTTCAGGGTGCAGGCTCCAGGAGGGAGTTTGGGTGCAGGAGGGGGTTCCAAGCTGGGGCAGGGGGTTTGGGGTGTGGGCTCTGGCCAGGCGGCGCTTACCTCAGGCGGCTCCCAGTCTGTGACGCAACGGGCCTAAAGCAGGCTCCCTGCCTGCCCTGGATCCACCCTGTTCCTGGAAGCAGCTGCCATGTCCGGCCCCTAGGCGGAGGTGTGGTCAGGGGGTTCTGTGCCATGCATGCTGCGCGTGCCGGCAGGCACAGCCCATGCAGCTCCCACTGGCCACAGGGACAACATGCGGAGCTTCCCTGATCGCAGCTGCGCCTAGGGGCTGCAGGGGGATGCCAGCCGCTTCCAGGAGCTGCGTGGAAGCAAGGCAGGTAGGGAGCCTGCCTTAGTCCTGATACGCTACCAGCTGGACACCTGGCAACCCTATTGCAAAGTAGGCATCCATTGTGATATGATTGTGTAAAACTGTCCATAGTACACAGCACTATTTAGTAATGTTAGTATGTGTCAGGTTAGCCACAAAGACAGAGGCAAAATGGGCATTAGCAACAACAACTTTATTGTAAAAATATATTAAAAAAAGCATGTCCCCAGTACTCCCTGAAGATGTGCTGCAGTATTCTTCACACAATGCCACCTACTGACAAAACATTATATTGCAGTTTAATCTTTCCATCACAGCATACGATTTAAAATAATAATACAAATTATACTTTTATTTGTTAAAATACTCAAAATCATTAAAAACAGGTCCACATAGCTATGCAAAAGCACTCAAATATGATACTAGGTGTGTGAGACTTGTCACAAATAATACATTAATTTCTTTTTTTAGCGGGAGCCGGGGAAGTAATTGCAAGCATTTAAATGCAGATTTATAATTAGTACCCCACCTAAGCTTAAGGTAAAGTCATTTGCAACATTTGAAACAAGAGAGTAAGAGCTATATTGTTTTGTCCCAGGAATACAGATCTCCTACTTAAGAACACATCTGTGTATACAAGCAGGCCAGCAGAAATTAATCCAATGCTCTTCTACCTAAAATGAGGATTATATTCTGGGAGGAGCCGAAAGGTTTACATTACCTAAAAAAACAATAGCTAGCTTCACATATTAGATTGTACATTTTATTTTACCATGTGTTATTGGTTTAAAAAGTACTTTCTTCAAGCTGCTGAAAGCAGTGTGCTCCTTAATAATTCTAAAGCTTGAATTTATAGAATACAGCCATGAATAGCATAAGTAAAAAGGATAGGAGATGATTTGAAAATTTACTGAATGACAGATTATCTATGAAAATGCTTTTCAGAACTGTACCTTTGTACTTGAAACAACTTTTAATTTCAGTCAACTTTTAGAGCAAGATACTTGTTCAGCACTCTGGCCCCAGTCCACCTAAGCACATGCTTAATTTGCCTCCGCTGAGTAATCACCAGTCATAGCTAGATCAGGATCAGATTGTTCAACATTTTGCAGGTGGGAGCCCTTAACGCAGTAGGCTAGATGCCCCTTGTGGGTGATCTGGCAATGAGGAAGGAGTGTGCAGGTGGCCTAAACCCATAGTTGGTCATTTATAACCATATAGTGGAGCAAAAAAATTGCCTTTAAACAAGTTAATCCTTCTTGATTATTTCTATTGCTTATTTGAGATCTGCCTAGCAAAGCAGATAAAAGGATTTTGACATTACCATACCACCTCTCACAAAATTAATGAAGTAACAGGTCTAAAAAAAATCCTACCCAGACTTCTAATAGAAAGGGTGTTTATCAACTTGGCAAGCAGCCTCTCTTTTGCATTGTTAGCAAACTGATTATTTCTGTTTACACTTCAGGAACATAATTTTTCTTTTCTTAGTGGCAGATTGATCAATAATGGACCACTGCATTCTGCAGCTGCAGTATTTATGGCTGCATTCTTATAGCTAACTGTGTGCAAAGCCAACTTTGCAATTTTTTCTAAGATAAATAGACATGTTCATGGGAACATGAAAGAGTGGTTATTGTATTCAAAACAAATCAAGGCTCAGTTCTGTATCTAAAAAAGCACAGAAAGGAGTAATATGTAATATAATGATAAATTGGTAAATTATACGGGATCCTCCTAACTATAGAGGGAAACATTGTATACACATAATTGTACAATTCTCCAAAGTATAATGCTTTATAACTTACGAGTTAAAAGTAACATCCAGCAAAATTTCACAAATTTGGGATATAAATGTCAGCGGATTTTGCCAAAATTGTCTGCTGATGTCTGTTGGCCCTGCAGTCATGTAGTAAAATGGCATATAAGGCTGCCATGAAAAATCAATTACACTGGAACCCTATCTTGTGCCATTTAAATATATATATATAGCAAAATTCCTGATGTTTTGCTGTCTGCTCCCCGCTTCAATTTCTCAGAAGCCTCGAAGAGAACTGATTTTCCAACTATAATTTCTCTTTATTTCATTAGATCTGACCAGAGTTCTTTACTTACAGCTAATCAAGTTATGATTGTAGATCCTACAGTGTACAGATGATTTTTGTAAGTACTATTATAAAACTGCCTATAGCCTTTATATCGATCAGTATGTTTTGTCCCCATTGTACATATTTATATTTAGTCACGTAGGCAAACATTACAGTTACATTTCAAGAAGAAAATTTTGTTCATGGTCATTAAGCTTTGTAGTTCTTATGTCTAACTGTAAAAGGAGGAGACAGACAATCAGTAACCTAGTGATGCATATAAATTTATAATAATTTTATCTTGTGGAAAATACAATACTGCACTGCTAACATTGCTACAAGAAACCAATAAAGCTTTTCCAAGAAAACCACATAGCATAATTATTCTATCCTGTTTTGATTTTAAAACAACTAATTGATACCAGTAAAATTAACATTTCTTCAATGCCCTATGGAAATACAATGTGGTATAATGTATGTTCATAAAAATAAATTGTACATTCTTACATTCTGTGAAAGTTAAGGGCCACAGTAAACGAGTCTGTAACTAGGCACTCAAAAGATTTGTATGAAATATTTACACTGACAGAAATATTGGGTAGCTTATATCCAGGGCTATTGAGGTGGTAGAACTCAAAAGTATTATTTTGTAAAGAGCTATTAACATACTGTGGTATGTTAGCAGTGTTTTCCAGATTGGTATAAATGATTTATCTAAGACTGATGGTGCCTTGTGTTACAAATCTTATAACAAAGGAAATGTAATATTGTTTCCAGTAGCACAAAATAAAAATTCCTACAATAAGTCCTAGAGACTTTGGAGAGGGCAGTAGTAATGCTGCTATGAAAACAGTCTTTAACCATAATAACAACATTCAAGTGAAATAACTGGTGCATAGAAGGCCTGCAGCAAATTAGTATGCTTGGGTTAGAAACACAGTTGTGTGGAGGCAGAAATCAATTTAGCTCAGGACTAAAACAGCCTTTCAGGACACACGTACATTATGGCTATTGAGGATTTTTTCACCTTTTCACATTCCAGGAATTCAGATGAAAGCCTAACATTTTTAGGCTCTAGTATTTAGAAATTTTCTGAAAAATGCAGCCATTCAAGTTCAGTCAACATACTGCTGGGCTCAGTAAGCCATCTGCTCTGCGCTCCAAATGTGCACTGTAATTAAGAGAGCAGATATCACCTTAAAATAATTTTTAATATCATGTTTTCAACAAAAGCCCTTAACATTCCAGATGTCCTGTTTTCATTATCAAAAGCCATCAATTTTCTCAGGATTTCCCTAGAGATGGCTTGACTGAGAGCAAGTAGGGTGGTGGGAGAATATTAATGTGGGTGGAGCAGGAAGGTTTTTATATGGACATTAGTCCTAGGGTGACTGATATGAATATATTTTTCATAAATTGTTTACACTTTGTATCTTAAGTTTTAGATAGGAGCACTTTCAGAAAATGAAATGACAGAAGTAACTACATATTCACAAGTTATTATCCCAGAATTTCTGAAACCTACAGGGTCAAGCCAAAATATACAGAATACTCCTCCCTTCCTATAATAGATCAGGTACAATGAACAGAGAGATGTGACATGTTGACAAAGCTATACACCCAAAGCTATATGGAACTCATCTGGTCTCTTATTCCATTACAAGTCTTATATTCAGACCTTTTTTGACAAAGGGTCCACTAAGAATTACAAAGCTTTCAACCTCAGTATAGGTAGCAACCAAATTATAGTGTTATATTGAAGTCATGTGAAGTTTGCATTTTCACAACATTCATGAGAAAACATATGGAACTCAATTGAGATTTTGAGTTTGTTCAAACCTGACACTCAAAGTAAAACTTGGGGAAAATCCACACAGATCAAAACCAAAGAAAGGTGTGCCCAAGCTGTGGCATAGTGAAACTACCCAAGTTTCCACATTGCAATGCAAATAAATTCATTATATTTTCCCTTGGTTAAAACAGATACAAATTTTACTTAGAGTGGACACTTTCCTGGTATTGTACTGACATTACAAAAAGGACATAGGCAGAAGAAAAGATGTACAGAAATGCTTATTTAGCAAAGAGTTTTCTTAGGGTTGTACAAAACTCGGAGCAAGTCCCCAGGACCCTTACATGCTGAAAAGGTAAATACGACAAGGCAAATGAATACAGCTCTCGATAATCTGAAGATATATTGATCATCAGACATCTTAAGGGTTGTTTCTTTTTTTAAAAATATACAAACATGACCCTTCAAGAAATGAAAAACTATTGTGAAAGGCTTATCGAAAGTACTTTTTCCACAAGAGACTTGAAAGGAGATTCAATTTATTATAGAACAAATCTCTATTAAAATATTCCTAAAAAGAAAAAAAAATTATATTGCCAATGAAAATGTTCTCAAGAGACATGTTGACTGTCCAAAACCCTCAAAAATTAAAAGATTTACAATCCTTTTCTCCATGTTACCTTCACTGATAAATATGCTGCTTAAATACACAATACCATACTCCTTTAAAATTTAATTTAAAATAATTCTAGGTAAATTTATATGTGTCTTACAAATATTTTAAAAACCACAGATAAAACAGAACAAAATGTAGAGTTATTTCATCTCTTACAATGAAGTCCTGCTCCAAACACACCTACATTTAATCAAATACTTGTGTTTGCTGAAAAGCCCTGCTCACAGAATACTTATGCTACATTGCTTAGCACGAACAGAGGAGAAAAAAATTGGAGCATGAATAACTCCTTTAGAATCAAAAAGCCATTAAGACATCTCCATCATCTACTAACCAGGAGCAAATTTCAGAATACATATAGGTCAGCATCTGTCCTTCAGACTTCCAATTCCTTACTTCACAAAGCTCCTCTAGATACCAGTTAAAATATTGTAAAGCAAGTCTGTCAAATTTGGACAGTTGCTGTATGCATCAAGCAGCATAGGGTACAGTTGTTCAGACTCTGGTAAACTACCTTTCACTTGACTTTTCTGGAAGCAAGTTATAGATCACTCACAAACAAATTTACACAAAGACTGCAAGATTAGAAGTGAAATTATTTACTATAAAGGAATAGACTGATAACATCTAGTAGTATTATTTTAGAAAACTAGAAAGGCTTTCTGGTTACATATTTATCACTGGATGCATTCTGTCCTTCACATATAAATGTGAGAAGGTTTATGCTTCTGAATGTAACAGAATTAAATCTTTTTAGCACCTGGAACCTAGTGAATAACTAAAATGCTGGTCTGCTCTTCAAAGTGACTCTGCAAAAATGGCATCACGGGGTTCCATGTTTGCTTAGTCTCACTAATTCCATACAAGTAAAAATATGTTTTTTTCTAAGTGTTAGGCCTGCAAACTCTGATTTGACACTGCAATACATAATATTCTCACATACACTCACAGGTTTAACCCTTTGCCAAACATGGTGCCAGCAGACTATAGAAGTGTTTTTTCACAAATTTTCTTTAGGTTGAGTTGGTAAGTGGGGTAAGGATCATCAATATTTGTCATCTTTGGCCCCATGAAGGCTAATCTGTCACTGCTAACATCTGTGGAGTTTGTATTGTCTATACCTGCGGATTCTCAATCTATGAATGTTTTGTTCCCCCCACTCTGTGCTTTACCTATTCCGCCACAGCTCCTACTTCATCAAAGTGATGACACAATGAAGCTTGTGAGACACAAAAATCACAGATTTTGTTCAGGAGGGGAAGATTCACTCACCTTTACTGTATGGAAGAGTCCTATTTTTAATTAGAATATTTAAAGGAATGTATGGAATTCTATAGCAGGACGTAAATCTCTATCCAATTCTATATGTTTGTTCAAATATTCTATAGAAAGATATAATTCCCTATTAAGTTACATGGGATGGAAGATTAATTTCTACTGAATTGTACTGGTTTCTTCCCTGTTAAATTCTACAGGATTTTCCTATAAAATAGGTACTTTTCCCATCTTCCATTCTCTTTCACTTTCTCTCAATATGTTGGGCTCAGTTCTCATTCAGATACGTAGGTGTGTATCTTTGAGTGATCTTTGAGGATCAGATTTCATAAGCCCACCAAAGTCAATGGGAGTCTTTCCATTGACTTCAGCGTGCTTTGGATCAGACCCTCAGCTATGCTGCTTGCTTTATACACATTTTTAATTAGAGTTATTTATTTTAAAACATTTATTAATCAAATGTGCCCAGTTATATATCTTGGTACACAGGTACATTTCATACCTAAAATAGGTATGAAGTCCACAATCACTTGTTTTCTGATCTGTGTTTGTCTCCATGCAAGTCACTAAGCAGTTTTCTGTATTGATTACCTATATTTCTTCCTAAATGCTTTCGTCTTTATACATTTAGAAAGTTTACTTCAAATAGTTTTTGAACTACAGGGTAAAATTTAGAGATATAATACAGGAAATAATTTACCAAACACATGTCCCAATTAAGTGTCTCTATTAAACAGTACCAACAGTACAATTTTATTTGAATTAAATAAAACTAATATAATTTATGCATTTCCCCCCCAGCACGAAACAGGCAAACAAAAATCTAGAGATGAAAATTGGGTTATGATTCCAGCCAACAAAAGGGATTTAAACATACTAAGAGACGGAAAAACCCCAAACCCCACAGATATGTACATTATTTTCCTTACAGGGAAGTATATAATTTATATTGTAATTAGAAATGTTGTGTTATGTTGAATATGCAAATTTTATTCCTTAATTGACACAAATCTGGTCTTGGGTCAATTCCAAAAGATCTTTCTATTCTCGATCTAGCTCTAAGAGAATATCTGTAAAGTTCATTTTAGAATATGACTTTAAACATCTACTATGTAACTATGTTCATGAAAGATTTCAGAGTAGCAGCCGTGTTAGTCTGTATTTGCAAAAAGAAAAGGAGTATCCGATGAAGTGAGCTGTAGCTCACGAAAGCTCATGCTCAAATAAATTTGTTAGTCTCTAAGATGCCACAAGTACTCCTTTTCTTTATGTTCATGAAAGAAGCACATTTTTCACTTACATCACAATCAGCCATAATCAATACTAAAATGATAACGCAAGTAGCATGATGCAAAGTTGATACTATACAAAGATTCTGACATTGTACCACATGATGGCAGGGAAGGAAGACAGAGAAAGCGTTGTCATCTTTTAATTTACGGGAGATTCTGAGGACAAGTATCTAGATGAAAGAGAGATAGTACTGATAGAATGATGCTGTTCAAGATAAATTTCTAGTCTACATAAGAGCATGAACATTTTTACATTAGTGAGATTCCACTCCAAATGAATTTATATAAGTGGAAAGACTAAGTCAGCTAGGGGTTGGTAGTAGTGGTACTGAAATGTACTGGCTTTGAGACCATCACTGAGTAAAATTGCGCTCTAGAGACTAGCCCATGGGGAGGATGTGAAACCTACTAGTGTGGTAAACTAAAGGAGTTCTCCTTTAATTCAGGTGGTAGAGGCCTGTGTTTTAAGAACTGATGAATCAGGAGTCCCTATCATGTGAGCACACATGGATGATTTATATAACTATTTGCATCACAGTGTGCTACCTATACTTTGTTTACAATCTCTAACTCCACTCAATCCCAGAATAGCTGGATTTTTTATGACTAAAATGATCATTAGATATAGTTAACACTGAGATTTAACATGGGTTCACAAGGCTTCAGAGTTAGTACTTTTTATTGAGACAGACTGGGTAGTCTCCACCTTTCTAAGAGCTATTGTTTCAAGCTGGATGGTTACAGACTCAGTATGAAAGCACTGTATTCAGTCACATTTTGGAGATTTTCATAACAGCTTTTTTAAAAAAAAAAAAATCATGCTTAAATTCTGCATAAGTGCCCTTACTTCAGTCCAATCCCTGACTGAAAGGGTTGTTTCAAGACAAATGCCGACCAGTTACGCCACATGTAATTTCTGAGTAGCCTAAGACCTGGTTCACCCAAAGCTTTTGAACCGTTATAACTATTTTGGTTAGGAGTGCGATTTATTTTAATGAAACCGTTATGCTGGTCCAACCCTTAATGTGGGCAGAGTTATATCAGTGTAAAAGCACTTAGACAGGTAGGTATAAGCTTATTCCCATTCCCATACAGGAATATGCTGTACGAGTAAAAACACTTTTTTATCACTATAAAGGTATAGCACTAATACCACACTGAAGTAGTTATGTGGTCTTAATTATACAGGTAAAGAGATACAAGTTGTGTGTGTTGTAGACAATGCCTTAGTGGAGCTGAGTTCACTAATAAAATCAGCAATGTGTATGCACTGAAAATTGCTATTTAGTCAATATGTAAATTAAAGCTTTTGTTTGATCTTATTTTTCTCTTTTTTCCTCCCAAGTCTCCTTTCAAGTGTCAGACAAATCTCCTCGAGTCTAACATCAAAACACACCGACAGCAATAAGAGTGCAAGGCTGCTAGCTTCTCTCAAGTAATGCCACCCATTGATCTGTGAATAAATGTTCCAGTTTCAAGGCACATCACTGCTGT
Source organism: Lepidochelys kempii (assembly GCF_965140285.1). NCBI lineage: Eukaryota > Metazoa > Chordata > Testudines > Cheloniidae > Lepidochelys > Lepidochelys kempii. Next base: position 74,495,580 of record NC_136388.1, read on the forward strand.
AAAGCTATCCCTTTGAGTTTCAGAGAAGAGCTCCCTGTCTGGTGCCCTCAGATCTGAAAACCTGCTGTAGTTAGAGTGGGAGTCAGAAACTGAAATCATGGTTTTCAGGAAGACTTACAACCTCCCTCTTTTTTTTCCTCTCGCTTTTATAAATTAACACCAAAGAGCATAGGAGTTTTAGAGGATTATGGGTATTGTTCATGCATTTTTATTCTAGACTTTTAAAATTCTGTTGCAGGACTTTTTTCCCTTCAGTGGTTAAGTAAAAACAGCACACAATTTGTTTTTATAACTATGCAATCAGGAGCCTTAAAAAAATACACGAGGAATAAAATCCTAAAACAGGCTAATTCATAGATTTTTTTTAACCTCTATATCATCTGCTTTCAATTTTGTTTTCAGCCACTGATGATATTACTGATAATTACTATGAGCACTGATGACTTCCTGCAGAATACTCCAGAATTTTCTTCTGGGATATGTGGTAAACAAAGACTAATGCAGGCTTACAGCAAGGGGAGGGTTCCCTCAACCCAGGCTCACCTCAGAGCTTCTTACTGAGCTGCTGGCTCCTCCCATCTATATCCTCCCAATTACCTGATGAGCTCAGTGATTACCACCCCAGTGCTCACAATCCCCCCCTACAGAAAATGTATAATTGGCTTCCATTTGCTCTTCCCAGTACTTCAACAAATCCAGGTGACCCAGATGCTACTAAGAGTACCTTGTCATACCATCACTCTGACCATATCTGTTTAGTCTTTAAATCCCTGGTCTTTCCCTAGATCAGTTGCTGGCAACCCATACCTCCAGTGTTGGAAGACAAATGTTCCTTGATAATTCTGTTCTTGAAATTGCCCCATGAATTAAACCTGTCTGCACCTCTGTGACTTTCAGACCCCCTTAAAACTTATTACTGCAGAGAACATGTAGGCCCAAATATCATCAGATGGGGGAAAGTATCAACATTCACACCTAAGTTTTGATAGGGTAGTATATAAACATCTTTTATCCTACATTTTCCAAATTCTCAGGAAAAGTTCTTCTCTTGCCCTAATCTAAGCATTCCAGTTCGTAAACAAATCCAAAAAGTAACAGAAGTTATCAAATCAAAAGCAAAAAATAGGATTGGTAATTGAAATCCTGACTCAATCTTATCTGAAGAGTCCTGCCCAATGCCTCTATATCACAGCAGATACCAGATAACAATGGTGTACCACAAATAGGTTGGTGTTCAGGCATATCTTCTCCTCAAGTCATTCTTGGCATATGTACAAAGTCTGATTCAGCCCAGGAATATCTGTATCACTTGCTGCAGTCACAGTAACACATACTGCTGTCTATTAATAGCCCACTTACTTTAAACAAACATTTTTTCTGCAGAACATTGTTTTCTTTTATTTCGATAGAGGATTTAAAAAAATTAAAAAAGGAGAGAGAACAATCTGTAAACATGACTGGCTTGTAAAGAAGAACCTTTTCCCACCATTATGTCTTGGTGAGTAGCAGCATGTTGTAGCTCAACAACATTCAAATTTATCCAAGGTAAAGATTTTAATTGAATTCTTAACAAGCTATTGTCAGAGATTCTATCCCTAATGAAACGTCTCAATTCCCTCAAACCTACAGTGCAAACACTCCTACATTTACCAGCACTCACATTAGATTTTCAGTGAAAAGTGATCATGAAATTTGTTCCAAAAGGACACCCTCCTGCCAGAAACCCAACTGGCTGGCAGCAAGGGAGCCAAAAAAGCTTTTACCTCTTTGCAGAGACATTCATCACAAAAATCTTAACTGAATTCAATGCAGCTTAGATTTAAGAGACTATAGAAGGTGATGACGGGAAAAATGGGTGGGCACTTTTCCAGTTTCAGTTAATCCCCGCATCACTCCTCTACCTAGGAGGTGCTGTGCAGCAAACATATTCATAAATTTACAAACCATGTGTAATTTATTATTTTATTGAACTCGAGAGTATGATTCAGTAAACATGTTATCTAACTAATCTGATGGCTAAAGAGAGATGATCCTGTGACATGGTACAGAGACCACTTTGTCCAAGGCAAACAGAATTACTGAGGTTAATAAAAACTCAGGTTTACACAGGTGCTCCAGAGTGGGAACACATAATCAGCTGCTTTGGGAACAAGAGGATGAGACTGCCTGGAAGAAGGCACGGCTTGGAAATCAGGCTGTGGGGGTTAGGTCAGAAACTCCAAAATAGATGTTAGGGTTTTTTTGTTGTTAAATTTCTAGTGTTTACTCAACTGATGTGCTTTGCTTGATACATATAGTTGTCCCTGGGAAAGGGACATGGCTGGCTGACTCTATGGGTTTGTTTTCTACCTGCCAGTGTTTGCAAACAAAAAGGCTACATACATTTGATGCATACATTTTCATCAACTTGCAGACACATTGCTCATTTGTCCTTCTCATGCCCACTCCATGCATTCATTCCACACCTGCTTTTATTCCATCCTGCCTTTCCACACACATGCTTATTCCACACATACTACCCACTACTCACACCTATCCACTCCACACTGACCCACCCAGCCACTCATTCAGCATGCACATACTGAACATGTATAGCCACTCATATTATACCCCCATCCTGACACCGAGACCTTACCTATGCTCCCATACCCACTCCACTCTCCCCATTCATTTCATGTGTGCACACACACTTATTTCACTCCCATTAATTCTGTGCATATACCCCATCACCCCAATGCACAGTTCAGCCGTTGCTTCCGGCAAACCAAATCCCAAGCTACACACAGGGAGGGAAAGCACAGCCATATGACCTATTCTTTACAGGTAAAGCTTAGAGGAAGGATGGGGATTCCAAGTGTTCAGTAAAGCCCCATTCTTCCTAGTAAACATCCCCAGTTAATTCCTGCACCTAGTCCTGAGCACTCTCTTTCCTTGGGCACTCCCTGCTTCTCACGTCACCAGTTCTCCTGCAATACCTGGTCCCCCAGTTCTAATGCCTGGCTCCCCACTCCTTAGCCAGACAATCATCCTTCCAAAATCCCCAACTTTCCAGTTTCCACAAAGTCCTTGCTCTCTCCTCCAGGGGTTCTCAACCTTTCCAGACTACTGTACCCCTTTCAGGAGTCTGATTTGTCTTGCATACCCCCCCCAAGTTTCATCTCACTTAAAAACTACTTGCTTACAGAATCAGACATAAAAATACAAAAATGTCACAGCACACTATAATTGAAAGTTTGTTTACTTTCTCATTTTTAACATATAATTATAAAATAAATCAATTGGAATATAAATATTGTATTTACATTTCAGTGTGTAATATGTAGAACAATATAAACAAGTCATTGTCTGTATAAAATTTTAGTTTACACTTACTTTGCTAGTGCCTTTTATGTAGCCTGTTGTAAATCTCAGCAAATATCTAGATGAGTTGATGTACCCCCTGAAAGACCTCTGCGTACCTCCAGGAGTACATATATCCCTGGTTGAGAACCACTGCTCTACTCTATTCACACTGGAGGTCCTTAGACTTTACCAACAAGACCTCTCTACATCTGGGGGGGTGAGGCCTACAGAGTCCTCCAGCCCCATCTGGAAGTGACTGGTGCCAGGTACCCCCAACACTTGATTCCCTCCATATACCTCTGAACATCCTCTTCAGTGTTCCATGTGTCTGTGTTGCCATTCTGAATCTTGATGTGCCTGACCCACTCCTCTACACACTCTCTCTCATACACCTCAGTTCCCCTCATAGGCCTCTGCTGCCCTTCCCAATTCCCACCAAGTATCTCTAACCCCATACCAATCTCCACCACTTACCTTCTGATGCCCCAATTTCCCCTTCCATTGCAGAGACTTCTAGAAGGGACCCAAGGCTCCACATGGTGTTCAGTGATCATTAATGCTTCAGGTGCTTGCAAAAGATCTCTGTGTCCCATTCCAATTGACTGTGCATAAGACCTTCCCCCACCCACAACTTTGTTTGGAAAGCTCAGCCCTTAAAGGCACAATCCTCAATATCACCCATTGTACCCTAAACTTCAGGGAATGCCCCCCCCCCATCTCCAGTGCTCCTGGGTTACAGGCCTCCCCTACACAGATACCAGGTGCAAGCCATGATCTACAGGGTAGGGACTCAGTTCCCACCACCAGGCAGGGCCCAGCCTCATTTGCAGACTGATCCCTTTGTACCATTAACACTCTATAAGGTTCAGTATAAATTTAGACTACTTTTTGGTGTAAGAATTAGTTGGAACACTAGGCTACATTTGCCAGCATATGGTCTCTTTAAGGTTTGGAACTCTGCTACAGAGAGGAGAGGGGGACATGTCTACAGCAGAGTTTGGTGCTCCTGGAAATCTCTCCAGCAATGGGGCTTGTGCAAGCTGCTGGTGGATGACAGATTCTGATAAGTATTTTAATAAAATGCTGCAGTTTAAAACAGCATGCCGGTCAGGGAGTATAACACTTCCCAGCTCCTCCAACATTATGCAGTGTTCAAAGGTGCTGGGTATGCAGCTGCACCCCCTGGCTTCAAGTGGTTTCTATCATATACAGGATTTACAGTTTGGTTCAATGGCTCCTAGTACTCCTGGCAGCGTTTCTCCCCTCCCTAAAACTGGAGAATTCCCTACCACCAGCACTAGCAAACCCCTCCCTCATATGCACCCCATGGAACTGTTTGTGAATGAGGCTGGGGGGTGTGCAATGTGGAAATGAAGAGCCTAAATATCTTTGTGGATCTGAGCCTGCATCCCCTCCTATTCTGGGGTGTGCAAACACTCTCCCTCCTTCCTGTGGATAGGGGGAAGGAGCAGCCTCACCACCCACCGCACAACTGCAGATAGGGTAACCAGACAGCAAGTGTGAAAAATCAGTATAGCAGGTGTGGGGTAATAGGAAACTATATAAGAAAAAGATCCAAAAACCACGACAGTCCCTATAAAATTGGGACATCTGGTCACCCTAACTGCAGATGCAGAGGTAGGTAGTCAGACAATGAACTAATACTGGTTACTGGGGAAGAGCTGTTTGGACGCATCCTTCCCCCCAAAATACTTCCCAAAACCTTGCACCCCACTTCCTGGACAAGGTTTGGTAAAAAGCCTCACCAATTTGCCTAGGTGACTACAGACCCAGACCCTTGGATCTTAAGAACAATGAACAATCCTCCCAACACTTGCACCCCCCCTTTCCTGGGAAATGTTGGATAAAAAGCCTCACCAATTTGCATAGGTGACCACAGACCCAAACCCTTGGATCTGAGAACAATGAAAAAGCATTCAGTTTTCTTACAAGAAGACTTTTAATAAAAATAGAAGTAAATAGAAATAAAGAAATCCCCCCCTGTAAAATCAGGATGGTAGATATCTTACAGGGTAATTAGATTCAAAAACATAGAGAACCCCTCTAGGCAAAACCTTAAGTTACAAAAAAGATACACAGACAGAAATAGTTATTCTATTCAGCACAATTCTTTTCTCAGCCATTTAAAGAAATCATAATCTAACACATACCTAGCTAGATTACTTACTAAAAGTTCTAAGGCTCCATTGCTGGTCTATCCCTGGCAGAAACTAGCATACAGACAGACACAGACCCTTTGTTTCTCTCCCTCCTCCCAGCTTTTGAAAGTATCTTGTCTCCTCATTGGTCATTTTGGTCAGGTGCCAGGGAGGTTACCTTTAGCTTCTTAACCCTTTACAGGTGAGAGGAGCTTTCCCCTAGCCAGGAGGGATTTCAAAGGGGTTTACCCTTCCCTTTATATTTATGACAACTAGTTTATACATATTTCTCTACATTTTATGCTGACAAATTATAAATTTTCCTTTCCTCAGTGCTGTGGTGAACTGCCTTCAATATGCTTGCAAGTGGTTAAGAGCAGGAAGTACAGACTTCCTGGATTCACTTGTGGTCCATGCAATGTAAGTTGTGACTGTACTGAAATAAAAGCCTATTGTTTGGAAAATCCTTCCTGGGGTTCTGTGTTAATTACCACTGTGTCTGTAAGAGACTGCACCAAATGAGACAGTATAAGCACCACTTTTTCTGGTCTTGTTCGTGATAGCACTATTCATAATAGAATTAAAAGGAAATATGTTTGTTTTGTATTATTCTTTTAACCTTATAAAACACAATATTTAGAAAGGAGTTTAAAAATAAGGTGAAATTTTGCCAGAAATGAGTTTAAAATGATGTTTTAAAATGTTGTTAGAATGCAGGTGTTTTTAACATTGTCGCCCTCACTGCATGAATGACCCCAATCACTTAGAAGAGACTGTTCATCAGATCAATCATATGTGCATGAAACATTTCATAAGTAGGTCTTGTTAGTACATTACTCTGAAGAGCAGTAAAGGGCTATCATGACCAGATCTGTGTTTAAATAGCTGTTTCGTAGTGTATTGTCCTAAGACAGTGAATATAATACATGCTAATATTTAGCATTTATATAGTGCTTTTAATCTTCTATCGCACATTACAAACATTACCAAAGTAATCTACATAACCTCCTGGGTGGTACATTTTTTTTTTAAGTTCCTAATTAGAGATTCATTGCAGAGTCTATTGTAACTCCAAAGGAATAATTGTTTAATTAGAAAGCATTTCAAAATGTTTAGAACTTTTTTAGCTATTTAAAAAAAAATGAATACTTTAAGTCTTACAAGAGGGAGGAAAATAACCTAAGGCTAAAAATATCAGATGGATGCTCAAGTGTTTTCTAGAATTTTTGGCATAAAGTGGCAAACTCAGAACACCTTTTTTAAGAAATCAATACACAACCTCCTCTCAATAATAATTGCAATGTTATTAATATAGCAAGAAAGGTGCTGATCTATACCCCCAATTGTTTCTCTTTGTATTTTATATAACTTTCTGTCAGGGGAGACACATAGATCATGGTGTCAGCTTTGGGCTGGGAGTAAGGAACTTCTCAGTTCTAATCCTGACTCTGGCTACCTGTGACTTCAGACCACATAAACTCCCTGCCTCAGTTTTCCCAACTGCAAGATGAGATAATACAGTATGTACATCACAGGGGAGTAAAATACCTTGAACGCTGAATGCACCTTTTTTATAGGGAAGAAAAATGAAACTCTACATCACCTATAATGTTTTTAAAATATTTTGTGTTAAACCAGTTTAATTAGACTATTTGTAACCAAATTAGTTAAAAAACAGAATAGTTTCTTTGGATTCTCAGATTTTCAAATAGTGGGAAGCTATTGGGACATAATGCACTATGGTATATCTCTTTATTGTATATTGTGTACAAAATATTTATGGAGCGGTTTATATTTACAATAAGCAAAGGTGACCAGAAATGGCATAGCAAAAAAAAAAATGCAAAAGTTTTAATTTTTTTTCCAAAAAGAAACATCATGACAGATTATTTCAATTAATATTGAGTTGTTTAGCAAGGGAATTGTTCTCACCTGGGGAAAAATGAAAGTCATAGCATATATAAAGGTCATATTATTTTTAAGCAAAACACCCCTTATTTTACAGTCAAAATGTTTTAAATGATTTAATAATATTGAATATATTTTAAATCCATTAAAAAAAATATGCAACTACACACCTGATATAAATGTGTTTTAAAAAATAAATAAATACCCAGATCTGTAAAAATGTATGGACAAGACTTGCCTAATAGTTTAACTTATAGCGAGGGCACTGGAGCGGTGCTCAGTACATCTGGGTCACATAAAGATAGCTTTATGTCACCCTATCTTCTCAATCCTGGGGCTAGTTTGGTCTCCAATTTGGCAAAATGCCCATTTCAAGTGTTTTATAAGATAATCATTAAGACTGAATGGGATAGCGGAAGGGTCTACTTGAAAATGATATTGCCTAATATTCATACATGTTAGTGAAAACAAGGTAGAAGCCATAGCTACTAGACTCAAACAGGCTTCTACTATCATGTGTTTGATCTGTGGTGATGTAATAGTAGCATCCTTATGGAAACCTTATTACCAATATGCACACGTTCTATCTACAGGCTCTGCAGTAACACCGAGACGTGGAATTTTGGGATCCATGAGGCTTGGTAGCAAGGAAGCAGATTGATCTCACAGTAGGAGACATTCTTTTGTGATGAAAGCGGAAGATTTTGTTATGCTGCAGGTAATATTTCCCTACATTGGAATACGATTTGTGCACAGCACGTGGTGATTTTCATATATTGTTTGTTTATCTTGCATCCAAATTGCAGTTGGTGCTTTACAGACATAAAAGAAAAAGCCCCTGACCCAAAGATCTTACAGTATATTAAATAAAAGGGGGTGCGGGGCTAGAAGTGGCAGTGGGGAAGAAGGAATAAAAAATAAAAGCAATGTAGCTCTGTATGTCTTTTAATGTTATGGTTTTGCTGAATTTATATTTTGGCCTTTTTTATTATTTTTAAAGTTTGAAGTATGGACAAAATAAAATGCCTTTTTCTGACATATTTACGCTTATAATTTAAACTGCATAACCTGTCCCTTTTATAGCTTACATTTTTGTTTTACATATCCTTACTTCACACTAATGTCTTTGACACAATGGACTGCTTTTTGTTTTATATGGGTATCCTGTATGCATGTCTGATTCTAATCGGTTATTCCAGTTAGAGAGAATCAGGCAAGGAATAATCTTCACCCAGTCATACAATCCGATTCTAAAAAGAATTGCATCCCAACTAACACATTTCTTTTCTGGACTCTAACTGCCTATATATTCAGTTAAACAGAACTTGTAACGTTATTTGCAATAGAGCTACAGTACCAGTGACTACCGGTATTATTAGGTAGGCTACACCTTATCCTTACCCCTGTATGTGGTCCATGAATAGTCTCCAGGTGCATATTGGTAGTTCTGCTGATGTCAGTTTACTGGTAAAAAGTCACAGATGACTAAAACCATAAAAGGACTTTTAGAGATATGAGGCTGCTGCTGAGTCCTGCTTCGTGGAAAGCTGGAGTTTTAAAGGACTGGCCACTAGAAAGTGGCTTCACAAGACTGGGGAGTGATGAGGCTGTTGGGGCCTGGTGTCCCAGCAAGGGACCAGTGGAGAATGGTTAATATGTCTTAGAGTTTTCTCCTGCACATATTGTTCCTTCTGTAGCTTTTTCTGAGTCTTCCTACCTGCCAGAGAGCTGGGATCTTAAAGGGATCTGATGTCGTACAGTAGGTTGCTCATGCTTCCCTTGTAGCAGCTCAACATTATCTGACTAGTTGTATTGATATCCATTTCTGTTTTTTATTTTCTCTCTATTGTGATAGTTTGCCAACATCTACTTATTATTTAACATTTATGGTAGTGCTTGCAGGCCAACCAAGTCAGGACCCCATTGTGCTGTACAAACAGAACTAGAAAAAGACAGTGCCTCACCCAGAGACCTTCTAGTTCTAATTAGAACATTACTTGGACATGGAGACTTACATTTGGGACACCTGCTGGACTCCAAACAAGAGAGTCTCTACGCATCACATCATTTGGTATGTGGTTTTAAAACAATATTTTTTTCCAGTGTGCACTGAAGTAGGAAGTAATGAAGACTGACATTTATTTACTTCGTTTACATATGGTTTCATTTCCTTTCACACAAATTGGGGAAAAACAGACTGCACAAGAGAGCTGACAGAGGAACATACAGAAAGGAAGGGAAAAAAGAGCTGCAATTTCAGTTTCATCATCCTAGCATATCAGAACAGGGTCTGTACTGCAGCAGTAGAGATGAAGAGTAAAAAACTACAAGATAAAATATTATAGTACATAGATGTACTGAAGATGAGTGAACAGCATGGAGCAAATACAAACCCACTTGGACCAGCACTGTTTGTTATAACAGAATGAAAATCCAGCTTCTTGGTTTTGAGTTTGGTGTATTCAAACAGTGTGGCAGCATCACAACACATCAAAAGGGTATATATATCTCAGCACCAACTCAAAAAGTTCCTGTTTTGGGAAACCAAAATTGTAAGGCTATGTAGCAAGTTATTAATACAGGCATGATTATGAAAATGAAATGTCACTCCCATGCTACTATGACTGGGCTATTACTGTGTTAAGCCTCTGAGCGTGCCCAGTGTAAATTAGATTTGTTATAGGATTTTTGTAAAACACTGCATAGACACAGACTGAGTTGCATGCTCAAGCATTTAGTAAGTGTTTGGACCTCCTCTCCAGCCAGCCTGCCTCCTGAGTGCTTATTCAACATTTATATTGTATCAGCAGTTACATCAAACCAAAGATGGAGTAGTTACTTACTTTGTTTACTAGCCTTGCAAGGAAATTTTGGAGAAAAAAATAATATACATTTAAACAGACAGTTTGATATTTTTCCCTTTGCCAAGGAAACTGCAGAGAAAGGACTTTAAGTTCAAGGCAATAATGTTTTTCATGCAGTGAAATGAGCAATTTTGTAGTTATCGATTGCTTTTACATGGAGCTTTTAGATAGCTGCTCCCATACTTTCCATATGTTTTCTCACTTACATAGGCAGTTCCATATCAGTAACTTCATACATATCCTCTAAAGTGCTGTGCACTTGGAAGCCATCCATGGGACACAGGGAAAAAGAGAAGCCAACCATTTCCCCATACAATGAGTGTTCTATTCTGTCACCTAAAGACCATTCTGACCTTCTCTGGGCTATCTTTGCAACACAGTGACATCTGCATATTGTCCAGTTATACCAGAAGAACGACAGGAGACACTGGATGTGGTTTAATTAGGCCGCAACTTTATTATTAAGTGTCTGGGAGTATCGGCATATAAAAGTGTACAGTGAAGGTAACGCCATGATTATTTCAATATCTACCTGCGTCTATGTAATCTCCCCTCTCTTCTGGGTCACCTGGGGGGATGAGTCAACATCCCTATGCTGACCCGCTCTACCTCTGCAGCAACTGTCATTGTCTCTCTGTCCTTAAAGAGGTATACCCTTTCCACTGGCAAGCCAGACTGTGTCCCCATCCCCTGCTTAAGGTGCCGTCATTTGCAAAACTTTATGATTGAGTCCTAAATTAGAACCCAAAGCTTCTTGTTTAGCATTGCTACTAGTCACAATTCCTACTGTAGTTTAAGAAAGCTGTTTAAGCCACAGTCTTTTTTTTTTTTAACTACAGTAACATCATTAACTTACAACTGGTGATTTTCCGAAATATGGTGGTCTTAAATAACCCATTTTTCTTCGTCCATTTCAACAATATTCACCTCTAGTTGCATGTTTTCCACAGAGTAATGAGCAAAATATTTCTTTAGCTATATTTGTGTGTATGTGAAATGAGAATGGATTGTGTGATTTTAGCAATATGAAGAATAACCTAAGTACTGATTTGGTTGTCTAAATACTGATGGTCTGCCATAGAATATATCAATGACTCCATTCCACCCAAATGTGAAAACATCACTTTGCAGTTCGTATATGAAATAGTGTTTCTTGGAGAAAAGACTGTTATGAAGTAATGAATCTGATTAATTATGTCATCTATCAGAATTTTGTGTGTGTGTGTGTGTGTAGATATACATAAATACATACACATATGTATGCTGCACTCTGTACAGGTCTGTTTCAAATTTTATACAGCGTTTAAGGCTAAGCTATAGATACTTCTATTTATATTTTAAAGTGTCTATGTCACCTGAATAATGTTCACATTCTCTTTCTCTCCTCTCCTTTTGCCTCCGATTTTACTTACGTAGAAATAGAAAGAAATCTGACCCACCATAGTTCATGAGTAAATAGCCAACTTGTAGAGATAAAAGATTTTCTAAAAAGTCATTTTAGAAAAGAATACACTATTTAAAAGGTCAAATTAAATAAGACACTGTTAGGACTAATTTGCTTCCTTTCCTAGGGTTTATAAACGAACATCTCATAGCTGTGAATTATGGAATATGTAACTGGGTCAATTTTTTCAGCCTGGCCTTAGCTGGATCTCGTCTTTATGGTCACAGATAATTATAGGTGTAATTTTATGCCCTCAATTATTTGCAACTGAATGAAGGCAAGTGTCTCAAAATCTGACCCATAATAGCTTCCCCTGTCACTGCCTCCATGCAGGTTTAATATGTTGTTTAAAAAGAACAAAATGTGAACTTCCTTGTCTTCTCCAAAACACAAAGAAATAGTTTAATATTACAATCAATCTGAATTAATTAAAATATCTGCACAGTATATCAAAGCCAAAGTACCAGTCTGTTCATAAAACGCTATTTCCACATTAACAGAAACAAAGTTTTTCATTATCTGACTGAGAATAAAGAATTAGATTAGTAATTTTCTCTCTGCATCATTATCTCAGCCCTGCTGCACAAAGCTGTTGTAACCCAGATGGAATGATTCTTGTCACAATATTATGCCAGTGAGTTGCTCTCATTTAGTCATAAATTTAAAGTCATTATTGAGAAAATGAGATTGGTCTGTCTGTATGACGAATACCAATCTGTAGATAATTTCTCTCTTCATCAAAACAAATATAAAAAGCTTTCTATAGACCCACTTCTTTCAAGTAGATTTTCCAACAGTGAAACCCAGGCACTAATTTACAAAACAAATAACCTTTTTTTTTTAAAAAATGGAAACCAGCATTCAGATTACTTCAAGATTTTATGTTGTGTTAATCTCCTTCCTCAACTCCATCCCTTTTTTTCTAATGCTCTCTCTCAGTAGGTCACACTTGGCTTATTACATCTTCCTTAAATCCATATGCTGCTATTCATGAAAAAATGAGACATAATGCATTTTTGTTATGAACTCTATTTTTGTACTTCACTTAGGCTCTGATCCTGTAAGGTGTGTGCCACATTGAGCCCCTTGACTACAGGTGTCCACTTGTGTGGCGAGTGCAGGAGTGGGAAGTTGGATCACCCCGATCCAGCAAAGCACTTAAGCATGTCCTGAGTAACCTCATTGACATCAATATTACTACACACGTGCTTAATATTATACATGTGCCTAAGTGCTCTGCTGGATAGCTTAGATATGAAGGCAGCAGGTGTCTTAAAAATACCAAGCTAAAGCCTCAGCTGGGGTAAATTACTTCAGTGGACCTATGTAGATTTACAGTAGCTGAGGGTCTACTCAACTGTCTCTTATTTGTGTCTATAGTGCTGTATAAATCTATTATCATTATTGATTTTTATTCATTTAAGTTGCCCAGAGGTATTCTAAATTGGTAGTGAAAATGTGTTTAATATCCATGGGCCAGATTCTGCCATGTTTACTTACACTAAGCAGTATCTTGTTCCATGAGTAGTTCCACTGAAATCAATTTGAGTAAGGTTGGGATAATCTGGCCATCAGTTGATACTGTTTGTCTGTGTTCTTACACCTAACCACATGAATAAAGGGAGCAGAATTTGGCTCACAGAAGTAGAACAGACTAATTCTAAAACAGAGGATTGGCAAGGTTCTTAAGAAGTTTTGCCTCAAAGTGGCTTAAGTCTAGAAACATGTTACCAAGGGCTTTGTGCATCCCCAATACCTAAAACTGTACATTAATAATTCATTTGAATGCTGTAGCAAATTTTAAAAATCTGACAGATTTTTAGTTCTACAATTTCTCTTCAAGTTTGTTGGCTGTATTTTTTTCATTAATATTTCTATTAACTGTTTTTATCAATGTAAGTATAGATTAATTGTTACCACTTTTTAAAACCCAAAAATCCCTAACCCATGCATGCAAAAAAGCTGAATTAGCAAAGTAGTAGATCAGCCATATCAAGAAGTGATACCTAGAAAAATGGCCACGTGTCTTGGGGTATTAATATTTGCATTTAGAGCTGCTAGTTGTTAGAAGTTTTCAAACAGAAATTTGTATTTGTTTTTGTGACGTTAAATAACTGTCAGGATGTTCAGAGCCTATGTATGGGCCCTCTATATTATTATTCCAGCTGGAAAATACAGTAAGAAATAGATTAAATTAATGTACCTCACCAATTCAGCATTTCCATGTCTGTGTTTATTATTCTGAGTCAGTGTATAGGTATCTGTATGGATTTCATAACTGCAGGATAAGTTGATCATTTAAACTGTACAGCCTTTTCTAATTTATTAGCATTTACTGGCTTCACATCATTATAAGACCAAATATTTATTTTGCAAACTCTGGCCCCAATACTGCAGAAATGTACACAGGTGAATATTCCCATTGAACTCAATGAGACTACTCACCAACATAAAATTACATGTGTATTTGCAAGATGACTGCCTTAAGGCCTGGTTCTCAACTCACTCATTCTCTTGTAAATCAAGAGTAACACCACTTGAGTCAATTCTGTTACACTGGTGCAAATGAGAGGAGAATCAGGCAATTTATATTTTGCATATGAGAATGATCTTAGCTCATAAAATTACGAATCAAAAATTCGTAACTTTTTTTACTGTACTGAAATATCAGGAATTATTTTGGACTGTTTCTCTGATCTGCTTTTATTCCGTAGTGCTTCCATAATGCTGCACTTTTCCAGGTGCGGTCTTCTAGTCCTTCTGGATTCACTTGCATATGGATTCACTTGGATTCCAGTTCAGCAAAATAGTTAAGTATGTAGTTAAGAACTTCATTGAATTTGGGCCTATTGAAGCATATTGTTTGTTATCTTGTGTTATGCCTTTTCTGCTTCATAGGCTGTCTCTACAAATGTAATCGTTTTGTCCAGCTATATATAGCAGAAGGTGGTCCAAGAAGGGACAGTAAAAATTAATAAAATGTAATTCTTCAGTGGTACGTATCTTGTGCAAGTGTACCACATTGCTTTAGCTTTCTCATGTTTTGTTTCTGAGACACTTATGAAAGATAGACAGGAAGAGAGAGATATCCATCTCTATTTTAATCAGTCAAGCTTGTCTTTTTTAAAAAAACTTAAATTCAAAATGACACGGACGTGCATCACAATTCACTGTTAATTGTCCATACAGTTTAGTCTTTTATTTGGTGAGGAATTCCCCATGCAAACAGCTTTCACCAAACTGCTTTCATTGATGTTATTTTAATTAAGAGTACTTGGTCCCTAATTTGTTTTCTTGTAGGTTATGTAGCTGCTGAAAAACAGGTGCAAGACAAGTTAGCACTTGCCAGTTCTTGTTTGTTTTGTGTAGGTTTGGGGTGGGGTATTTTTTTTTAAGGTTTGGAAGCAAAACTGCATTTGTTTACAAGTTTGCTTAATGACAGCATTACAATATTTAGAGTTCTTAGCAATAAAAAAGGCATAAAAAGCTTCAAGATGTCATTTTTAAGGCAGCTGCAAAAACATATTTTTTGCTTTCCCACATTTACATAAGGCAATTTGAGATACCATGTTTAGCTTCATTGTAGAACTGTATTACACCTGCAAACAAGCAGGGTCTTACTTATTAGCTTTAATGAGTTTTCAGAAGATAGAGATGCTAACCTCTCCATTCAGTTGTGAGGTTTCCCAGTCCAATATAACTTCTATTTGGCTTCTCCATTGACTTACCCTCCTGACTTTCTAACACATTAGGTCCATTGCACCTAACCAGTCTTAGTTGTGAATCAGTTCTAGAGCCAAACCAGCAGAAGGTCCTTTAGCTTTTATACTTCATGTGTGGTTGTCTGAGAGCAAAATACAGTATCTACAAACACCAAGGAGCAGTGGCTTTACAGTCTGCATACCTATGAAGGCTGAATGTATGGTAATCTGGAGATATTATGCAAATAACCCAATGCCCTAATATGTGTATCTGGTGAACCCACCCCAAAAAAGCCAATAGCTCAGCACATAGGGCACTTATGTGGGTCTCCCACATCACAGAAAAGTTTCCTAGCCACTAGCCAATTCTGGGCTGGGTTTCTCTCTCTCTCTTCCCCTCCCCACTTCCCCCCTTAAAAAAAAAAAAAAGATTTCTGAAGGTTTCAGTTTTGTTCTGCACTGGAACAAAAACAAATTTTGACAGCAGTCATTTTTTGTGAAACAGCATTGTTGTTTTCTGGCCAGCACTGATTATTCCCTCAAGTCTATTACTTCTCCCCTCAGCTTTCCCATAGGTCCTTATTGCTGGCTCCCCTCTGGTGTTTCTCCATATCCCTAATCTGGCTACCTCTGTCCCACCTTGAATCCCCACCATTTCCCTCCTGGAGCAGCAGTACCTTTTCTATATATCCAGAATGGTGGCAGCTGTATCACCCTAAGGACCTGCACCATAAATCCTTTTCTCGACTGGAGTTTGCTATGATAGGACAGCAGAGCAGTCAACTTCATGGACAGTGTCCCTATAGCCTTGCTCCATGCTGCCTCGCAACCAGACTGGAACACGGAGACCAGGGCCTAGAATGTCATTCTGCTCTGCACTCCTAGGGATCCCTAGATCCCCTCCTAGAGACTCGGCTCAGAGCAATATCCCGAGTGGGCCTGTGGTCAAAGATACAGGGCTGCAGTGTTATACTACACAGTGCTGCTTTAGCCATTACATTGCTCAGCACCTCCTCCAGGACTCTTAACCATTCACATGCAGCCTAGAGGGTCTCCCGCACAAAGCCCGGTGGCTCCTCCAGGGAAACACAGGAGATCGGCATCTGCTCAGAAGCCTGAAAAAGAGTGCCTGTCATCAGGAGAAGTAATGGGCCAGGGTCTGGAGGGCAGCAAAGAGGTTTTTCACATTCTTCAACCGGCAGAGGCAAAATCTCTCAGTGCAGTTCTGCAATCTTCCTAGCTCCCACCAGACTGAGGTTCAGGACAGAGGGTGAGACTTCAGCTTGAACCTGCAGATTTGGGCTGGTAGGGCTCACACAAGTGACTATGAGCTGCCAATGTGATATGGCTGTGAAAAAAGCTAATGTCGTCTTGGGATGCATCAGGAGAGGTGTTTCCAGTAGGGATAAGGAGGTTTTAGTACCGTTATATAAGGCACTGGTGAGACCTCACCTGGAATACTGTGTGCAGTTCTGGTCTCCCATGTTTAAGAAGGATGAATTCAAACTGGAACAGGTACAGAGAAGGGCTACTAGGATGATCCGAGGAATGGAAAACTTGTCTTATGAAAGGAGACTCAGGGAGCTTGGCTTGTTTAGCCTAACTAAAAGAAGGTTGAGGGGAGATATGATTGCTCTCTATAAATATATCAGAGGGATAAATACCAGAGAGGGAGAGGAATTATTTAAACTCAGTACCAATGTGGACACAAGAACAAATGGATATAAACTGGCCACTAGGAAATTTAGATTAGAAATTAGACGAAGGTTTCTAACCATCAGAGGAGTGAAGTTTTGGAATAGCCTTCCGAGGGAAGTAGTGGGGGCAAAAGATGTATCTTGCTTTAAGATTAAACTCGATAAGTTTATGGAGGAGATGGTATGATGGGATAACATGGTTTTGGTAATTAAATATTCATGGTAAATAGGCCCAATGGCCTGTGATGGGTTTTTAGATGGGGTAAGATCCAAGTTACCCGGGAAAGAATTTTCTGTAGTATCTGGCTGATGAATCTTGCCCATATGCTCAGGGTTTAGCTGATCGCCATATTTGGGGTCGGGAAGGAATTTTCCTCCAGGGCAGATTGGAAGGCCCTGGAGGTTTTTCGCCTTCCTCTGTAGCATGGGGCACGGGTCACTTGCTGGAGGATTCTCTGCTCCTTGAGGTCTTCAAACTACAATTTGAGGACTTCAATAGCACAGATATAGGTGTGAGGTCTTTTTTAGGAGTGGTGGGTGAAATTCTGTGGCCTGCATTGTGCAGGAGGTCAGACTAGATGATCATAATGGTCCCTTCTGGCCTAAATATCTATGAATCTATGAATCTATAAGTGTGCTGAAAATTGCTGTATAAACAGTGCTTTCAAGTTGCTGCCTGGGCTGGAGCTCCAAGCCCCACTCTGAGGCTTCAGAGCTTGAGCTCCACCTTGTTTTGGAACAGTATGACATACATATTCTGAATTTACTAACCTGCGTTGGTTGTTATGAAATGCAACCACTTAAGTGACATTCTCTCCACAGACCAAAAATATGTTGAAATTTTGATGTCTAGAGAGGTTTCCTCAGGCAGTTAATTGTGGTGGAAGAAAATAACAGCAATGAAGTGTGTGGTTAACTAGTCAGAACTTGCAAAGTGCTAAAGCTAGTGATACTTTTAGTACATCACTCCTTTTAAGTTACCCTGGTCTGTGTCCACCTACCTCTCCTCCCCCTCTGGGACAAATATCCTATTTAGACCTCCCTCTCCAGTTTGTTGCATTATTTATAGAATGATGTGATAAAGCAACATGATTGTTTGTTACATTATAAATAGTATCTCAAATCATTGGGCAGAGTAATAAAAAGCAATTGAAAAATAAGGTTACTATGTCACTTTCATTTAAATCAGGCTAATCTGACCTTTAAACGTTGAGCAGTTTCACTAAAGAAAACAAAAATCCAAGAATTAAAAGAGGTCTTATTCTGAGCAGGAATTTTTGACACACAAATTTGGACAGGTATTTGATGACTAAAAATACAGTTCATTAATAGATTTATAGATTCCAAGGCCAGAAGGAACTACTACAATCTAGTCCGACTTCCTGTATAATACAGGCCAAAATAATTCCTAGAACATCTCTTTTAGAAAAATATCCAGTCTTGATTTTAAAATTGTCAGTGATGGAGAATCCACTATGATCCATGGTAAACTGTTCCAATGGTTAATTACCCTCACTGTTAAAAAATTTATGCTTTATTTCCACTCTGAATTTGTCTAGCTTCAATTTCCAGCCACTGGTACATGTTACATGTTAAAGAGCCCATTATTAAATACTTGCTCCCCATATAGATACTTTTAGGCTGTAATCAAGTCACCCTTGACCTTCTCTCTGTTAAGCTAAATAGATTGAGCTCTTTGAGTCTGTCATTATAAGGCAGGTTTTCTAATCCTTTAATCGTTCTCGTGGCTCTTATGTGAACCCCCTCCAATTTATCAACATCCTTCTGGAATTGTGCACACCAGAACTAGTCAGAGTATTCCGGCAGTGCTTGACCAATGCCAAAGAGGTGCTTAATGACTTCATTGCTTCAGTTTTCACCAAGAAGGTTGGTAGTGATTAGACATCTAACATAATGAATGCCAGTGAAAATTAGGTAGGATCAGAAGAGGCTAAAATAGGGAAAGAACAAGTTAAAAATTACGTAGACAAATTAAATGTCTTCAAGTCACCAGGGCCTGATGAAGTGCATCTAGAACACTCAAGGAGCTGACTGAAGAGATCTCTGAGCCATTAGCAATTATCTTTGGAAAGTCATGGAAGACAGGAGAGATTCTGGAAGACTGGAAAAGGGCAAATATAGTGCCCATCTATAAAAAGGGAAATAAGGACAACCCAGGGAATTACAGACCAGTCATCTTAAATTCTGTACCCGAAAAGATAATGGAGCCAATAATCAAGCAATCAATTTGCAGACATCTAAACGATAATAAGGTGATAAGTAGCAGACAGCAGGGATTTGTCAAGAACAAATTGTGTCAAACCAACCTGATAGCTTTCTTTGACAGGATAACAAACATTGTGAATAGGGGGGAAGTGGTTGATGTGGTATATTTTTATTTTAGTAAAGCTTTTGATATTGTCTCCCGTGACCTTCTCATAAACAAACTAGGGAAATCCAACCTCGATGGAACTACTATAAGGTGGGTCCATAATTGGTTGAAAACGACTCTCTGGGAACGGTTTATCAGTGGTTCACAGTCATGCTGGAAGGGCATAACGAGTGGGGTCCTGCAGGGATCAGTTCTGGGTCCGGTTCTGTTCAATATCTACATCCATGATTTAGATAATGGCATAGAGAGTAAACTTGTAAAGTTTGCGGATGATACCAAGCTGGGAGGGGTTGCGAGTGGTTTGGAGGATAAGATAAAAATTCAAAATGAGCTGGATAAACTGGAGAAATGGTCTGAAGTAAATAGGATGAAATTCAATAAGGACAAATGCAAAGTTCTCCACAAACAAAATGGGAAATGACTGCCTAGGAAGGAGTACTGCAGAAAGGAATCTGGGGGTCATAGTAGACCACAAGCTAAATGAGTCAATAGTGTACCCTGTCACAACCCCCTCCCCCCCCAGTCATTCTGGGATGTATTAGCAGAAGTGTTGTAAGCAAGAGAAGTAATTCTTCTGCTCTACTCTGTGATGATTAGGCCTCATTTGGAGTAGTGTGTCCAGTTCTGGGCACCACATTTCAGGAAAGATGTGGACAAACTGGAGAAAGTCCAGAGAAGAAAACATGACCTATGAGGGAAAATTGAAAAAATTGGGTTTGTTTAGTCTGGAGAAGAGAAGACTGAGAGGGGACATAAGAGTTTTCAAGTACATAAAAGGTTGCTCCAAGGAGGAGGGAGAAAAATTGTTCTTTTTAACCTCTGAGGATAGCAGTGGGCTTAAATTGCAGCAAGGGATGTTTAGGTTGGACATTAGGAAAAACTTCCTAACTGTCAGAGTGGTTAAGCACTGGAATAAATGGCCTAGGGATGTTGTGGAATCTCCTTCATTGGAGATTTTTAAGAGCAGGTTAGAGAAATACCTGTTAGGAATGGTTAATACTTAGTCCTGCCATGAGTGCAGGGGACTGGACTAAATGACCTCTTGAGGTCCCTTCCAGTCCTATGATTCTGTGAAATACAGAAGCAAAACAATCTCTCTACTCCTACTCGACAGTCCCGTTTATGCATCCACGGATTGCATTAGCACTTTTGGCCACAGCATCAAAGTGGGAGCTCATGTTCAGCTGACGATCCACAATGACCCCAACTCTTTTTCAGAGTCACTGCTTCCCAAGATACAATCCCCCATTGTATACGTATGGCCTATGTTCTTTGTTCTTCGATGCATGCCTTTACATTTAGTCCTATTACAATTTTTAGCATATTGTTTTGCTTGTGCCTAGCTTATCAAGTGATCTAGAATGCTCTGTTTCAGTTATTTACCACTCAATTTGAATGATCAGATAATTTGATATGTTAACAGCTGGTATAGTATAAATACATGATACTACTAGAAAGACATTTATAAAATGCACTTCATGCACAGAGCACTGATCAAATTACTGATTGCTAGTCATTACCTACATTCTGAAACTAACAGCTGAGCCATTATGATGTGACAGAGCTGTTGCAAGCTGTAGCAGTATGTAACTTATTGGGTTGAATTTAAATAACCTATGAAAGCTACCTAAAATGATGCAATATGCTAAGGCTGATTGAAGGATACAAATGAGGGTTAGTAGTTGAATTTTGCTAAAATGTGTGCAGAGCATCTACGATAAGAAATAGGTTTGAAAACCCAGTATGCATTCTTTTTTTTTTGTAGTCTGCAAAGAGAATACAGCACAATGAGTCTGTTCTCTACTGAGCTTAAGACTTTACATCAGTACACTTAACCTGGAATGCTGAAAGAAAAAAACAATGTAGATTCTGTCAGCTCTACCTTCTCCTTCTCCTTTGCTGCAGGTTTCCACACTTACCTCTAATATTTTATGTAAATATTACTGGTGCCAGTAATAACTTTCACCTCTTAGTCACTGGTTGCAGTAAGTCCTTGTGAGGGTAGATAAAAACTGATGATTCAAATTTTAAAAATCTGATTTTTAGTGTTTTAATTAAATAGATTTTTCTTTTTAAAATAGATCTATTGAAATCAGAAATTATGAGAACCTATATTAAGACCTAAACTTATTACTTTTTGTTTTTTTAAACAATTATAATAATATTCAAGTAGTACTTACTTGCTGTCACGTTTTAAAGAAAGTCACCCCACTGAACTGGTAGAATTCACTGGCTAAGCACCTGGAATCAGAGTTTGTTGAAGTGCTCAACCAGTTTTTGGCAGCAGTAGCTTCTTATGCAGATACAGAGAGAATATTTTCTTCATTTCAATTTATTCAACCAGCTCAGTTAAATAACTAAGGATTTGTCTACATCATGGGGTAATTCGCTCTACAGGGGTGTGATTTCTAAAGCACACTAATGTGTTGTCCATTAATTTGTCCATGTAGACCCTGCTGATGCTCACTGAAGGTTCCCTAATGTGCTTTAATGTATAAAAAGTAGGTGTGAAAAAATAAGGTCTACTAGTCCTAAAATCTTGAAGGACACGATGACCAGAAACAATCAGTTCAATTCGCTAACTACAAATAATATTTCCTTTGTTTAATAAAATAGTTTAAGTGCAAGTACTGTTTTGATAAACTTACTTTTTTCTTATGTATCCAGCACATTTAAGATACTTTTATTTAATTCATAAAAACAGTTTGAAAATGTTTTTGTGCATTTTTAATTGAGTTCTAATATCCAGCCAGATACAGCTTGACACAAATCATGAATAAACAAATTAATCATCTATTAAATAAGAAAAGTATAATTTACAATTTTCTAACAATAAAAAAAATTAAGAATCTTAATAAATGTGTGTTTTATTAAAGCAATTAAATAGCTTATTAATATAGTATATCCTCCTCGTTAGCAAAAAAAAAAAAGTACCAAATATAGTGTAAAGACTATGTTTAGTTACAAAACATGTTTTAATGGTTAGCAACCAATGAGAATCAATGTTTCTTTATGAAAATAACAAGAAAGTACAAATGCAAAAGAAATCAAAATGATCTAAAATTCACCAATTTTCAATCTTAAGTCAATACACTTTGTTCCCTGCCTCTGTGAATTCAAAAGACACGTGTACTGGAAGATCTCAATATTTTCAGGAGACTATGTCCTTGCCAAATTTCAAGTTTCCATCCCCTAGATCAGGTACTTCAAGCAATTACACTTTTTAATTTTTTTAATCTAGCAGAAAGCCTGCAAGATGCTCTTCATACCTAAAACTAAACAAAAGATAATTGAGGTAAAATTTTCAAAAACACCTAAGTCCTATTTTCAAAAGTGAAATTCAAGGGAACTTAGGCTCTGAAGTCACCAAGGGTCTACACAGGGATAAAACACGTATGGCTGGCCCAGGTCAGCTGACTCCGGCTCACAGTTCTTGGGGTCTGGGGCTGAAAAATTGCTCTGTAGACATTTGGACTCGGCCTGGAACCTAAGCTCTGGGACCCTCCAACCTCGCAGGAACATGTTATATCTTTCTCTGGTGGATTGAAGAGCCCATTATTAAATACTTGTTCCCTATGTAGATACTTGTAGACTGTAATCAAGCCACCCCTTAACAATCTTTGTTAGACTCAAAGAGCTCAATCTATTCAGTTTATCATTACAAGGGAGGTTTTCTAATCCTTTTATCATTCTCATGGATCTTCTGTGAACCCTCTCCAATTTATCAACATCCTTCTTGAATTGTGCACACTGGAACTGGACACAATATTCCAGAAGTGTTTGGGTGGCACGTGCACCCCCTGTTTGGGGAGCCTAGCCCACTGCCCGACCCCTTCTACCCAAGGCCTGGCCCCTACTCTGCCCCGTCCATCCCCTTGCTCTCGCTGGCCAGCCCGCCAGCAGAACCCTGAACCCCAGGTGACGTCCGAAGCAGCCCTAAACCCCAGCCGGCCCGCCTGCACCTGGAGCAGCCCTGAACCCCAGCTGACCCGCTGGAGCAGTCCGGAGCAGCCCCGAACCCTAGCTGGCCCACTTAGCCCCGGCCAGCCAACCAGAGCCAAGTCCTGAGCTTGGACTGCTCAGAGGAGCTCTGAACCCTGCCACGGCCCAGCCCCGGGGCTGTGGCAGGGAGCATTAGTGAAGGTTTGTGGAGAGGGGAAGTTAACCTCCCCCAGCTTCCATTACCTGAGACACATGCAGCAGTGCTTGCACCTGTGCCAAATACAGAAGTAAAATAACCTCTACTCCTACTTGAGAGTCCCCTGTTTATGCATCCAAGCATCCCGGAGCTCAGGCTCCAGCCCAAATATCTACACAGAAATTGTTAGCACTGCAGCCTGAGCCCATGAGCGTGAATCAACTGACTTGGCCAGCCGTGGCCATGCCAGGTGTCTCTTATCCCTCAGTAGATGTACCCTTAGATGGTTTTGGAAATTTTACCCCAGATCCTTACCTTGTGTAAATCAGTATAGCTATATTGACTTTCAGTGGGACGTAAGGCCCCTAAAATATTTAGGTGTTTTTAAAATTTCAGCCCTGGTTTTCTGTTTTTGGTCTGATTAGTCAGCTGATGATGATGAAATAAATTATACTGCAGACACTTGTACTTAGTGGATCAAATATAGTTCTTAAATGAATTCCTAAATGTAATTTAGGACTAAGCTGTGAGTAGCCTCTTATTCTGTGTGCTACAGAACTGGCATTTCAAAGAAGCAATAGTTTAAAGTGCTGAGAAATTATTTCTCTAAATCACACCCTGATGAGATACTTGACCAGTCTCTATATGGGCAGTTGAAGTCATCCACTATTACTGCTTTATTAGATCTAGTTGCCTCCCTGATCTCCCTCAATATGGTGCACTCTATCATTTTTGCGATACAGAGACTAGTAATATATAACACTACTGGTATAATTGTAGATTTTTGTCTTTGTAGCCATATGTGCTGTTTTCCACTTAAAAATTTTATCTCTTTTCATTCTATATAATCTTTTAGGTATATTACTGCAGTCCCAATGCGGTGGTGTAATCTGGCCTTCCTGTATCATTTACAGTGAAGTCTGACAGTATCTCATCGATTGCCATTCTCCTGTGTTTCAGAAATGCCCAGTAGGTTCCACTGCCAAGCATTCTGGTTCACCTATTTTTGCTGTTGAGATTCTCATATAGGTATATATGTTGTTTGCAGAGATAGTGTTGTAGCCATGTTGGTCCCAAGATATTAGAGAGACAAGGTGGGTGAGGTAATATCTTTTAATGGACCAACGTGTATAGCTTGAAAGTTTTGTCTCTTTCACTAACACAAGCTGCTGGTATAGAGATATTTCTTGTTTTATGTTTAGATGTGTTCCTTAGTATCACTGATATCCCTAGCAGAGGTATTTGTTTGAATTGAGTGCTCCTAATCACTCTACTGTCCCAGCTTCTTGTTTAAGTACTTCCCCAAAACTCTAATCATTTTGTGTGACATGGTTATACTTTAGTTGAGTTGGAGCCCAACCCTTGGAGTGGAAGCATTTCAGAGAAAGCTACAGTAAAACCCTGGACTGAAGTCTTTTTTCCTATGAATCTCAATTTAGGACCCAGGACCTCCTTTTACATTTCCCTATGCCACTGGTATCAGTATATACAAAACCATGGGGCCTTCCCTAGCACACACTAAAATTTTGTAAGAGTTTTATAACAGAGTATAGAGAGAAACTCAGAAAAAGATTGGAATACAAATTCTCTTTATCTACCTCTGACATGTAGAGAACTGTATTGCCAGGGGTCCGGTTTTCAACTAGACCGCCCAGTTGAAAAGTGACCCTGGTGGCTACAGTCAGCACCACTGACCAGGCCATTTAAAGTCCGGTCGGCGGTGCAGTAGGCCTAAGGCAGGCTCCCTGCCTACTCTGGCTCTACACAGCTCCCAGAAAGTAGCCGGCATGTCTCTGTGACCTGTAAGTGCAGGGACGATCAGGGAAGCTCTGTGTGCTGCTCTGTCCCCATCGGCGGCTCTGCAGCTCCCATTGTCTGGGAACCACGGCCAATGGGAACTGCAGGGGCGGCGCCTGCAGGCAGCGCGCACAGCCATCTGGCCATGCCTCCGCCTAGGGGCCGGACATGCTGGCCACTTCCGGGAGCAGCGCAGAGCCAGGGCAGGCAGGGAGCATGCCTTAGCCCCGCTGTGCCACCAATCAGGAACCGCCTGAGGTAAGGGCTGCCTGGCCAGAGCCCGAACCCCTTCCTGCACCCCAACTCCCTACCCCAGCCCTGAGCCCCCTCCTGCACCCCGCTCTGAGCCCCCTCCCAGAGCCTGCACACCCTCCCGCACCCCAAACCTCTACCCCAGCCCTGAGCTCCCTACCGCACCCAAATTCCCTCCCAGAACCCACACCCCATCCTGCACTCCAACCCCCTGCCCCAGCCCTGAGTCTGCTCCCACACTCCAAACCTCTTGGCCCCAGCCCGGAGCCCCCCTGCACTCGAAACCCCTCGTCCCCAGCTCCACCCTAGAGTCTGCACTCCCAGCCGGAGCCCTCACCCCAACCCCCTGCCCCAGCCCAGAGCCCCCTCCCACACCCTGAACCCCTCATTCCTTTTCCCACCCTGGAGCCTGCACCCCTAGCTGGAGCCCCCTCATCCCAATCACCTGCCCCAGCCCAGTGAATGTGAGTGAGGGTGGGGGAGAGTGAGCAATGGAGGGAGGGGAGCTGGAGTGAGTGGGGGCGGGGCCTCGGAGAATGAGCGGGGTAGGGGTACGGCCTTGGGGAAGAGGCGGGGCAAGGGCGTTCCTTGGTATTAGAAAGTTGGTAACCCTAGTGTTGCCCCAACAGGGCCCTTACAAACTAGGCCCGTGCCTGGGGATTGTGGATAGGCTCCACTATTGTTTGTTGAAGCTTCCTGTACATGACGAGGTGTTTGAGGTAATGTTGCTCTGCATAACATACACTTGCGTGTGCTTGCTCTTCTCAGGGGAACATTCCATCTTTTGGATGTGGGAGCGAGCTGAGGTAAACGTAAGGGTAATAGCAAAGGCTGCCATGTTCAAAGAGAGTGAGTAGTGGTAGATGTTCAGTATGAAAAACCCACTGCATCTGGGCTAAAAACAAGCTTCTTGGGCCTTGAAAAGATGTCTCCAATGTGTTTTGCTCTTTAGTATTTTAGATAAGTTTTAAAACAGTCTATGAGCTTTGAAATAAACAGTTTAGTTTATATATGTGAACTATAGGTTACAGTACTTCGGGGGGACCGTGCAATGGGTGTTTCCCACATTTTCCACCCATTCTTTTTTTCTTTCTTGCTACAAGTCTGACTGTTTGGATTCACATTGTTCTAACTTTAAAACGTAGTGGAGTTTGTTTTTAAAACATGAGGAATTAACAGCTATAGTATTAGACATGATGTGGTTATATGTCTTTCTCTTTAAAAAGAGGATCTGAAGGCTATGACAATGTGTGTGTGTTGGGGAGGGGGGAGGCAAAGGTTAAACCTGGCATAGCGCATTCTGCCTCCATGAGTTTGAATTGGATTGTGATAGTCAGTTAGCGCTAGTTTTTATGAATATCCATTTGTCTTCTGCCTCTCTCTGGGGGCACAGTATGTTGTGTGGAGAATCACAGAAAAAGCCCAAATGCAGATATATCTATTCCCCTGAATATTCTTTGGCATGAGCATGAAGCAAGGGAAGGTACCTCCAGTTTTTAAGACTGCTGTAAGAAGGTCAGAGCTGTCAGAAGTTTTTATACTCAGTGATTCCTCTCTGTCCATCAGGTGATCTTTCAGGCAGCCCTTCAGGGCAGAACAAACATTTTATTCCAGACTATTTTTTATTACGCTAGTTTTGATGTTATTCACATGAATGGGGAAACCAGAGGTTAGTAGATAAGGCAAATATAATTTCTTTTGCCACAGAATAATACATCTGT
This sequence comes from Lepidochelys kempii, assembly GCF_965140285.1. NCBI lineage: Eukaryota > Metazoa > Chordata > Testudines > Cheloniidae > Lepidochelys > Lepidochelys kempii. Next base: position 74,522,995 of record NC_136388.1, read on the forward strand.
GGGGATAAACTAAATGTGACCACAAGAGTTGTCAAGACAAATTGACTGACTGCTCAAAAACTACTGAAATTTTTAAAGACACCGTTTTCTAAGCTGTGTTTTTTTTTTAAAAAAAATCCTTCATCATTTTATACTTTACATTTTAGATCTACAGCATTTATGTAACCAGTGGTTTCTTTAGAAAGGTTTTGAAGGTACAAGATTATTTAAAAAATAAGGTCAGATTCAGCCTGACTTCTTGGCAGTGAAAAGTCTGTCTGGGAAAGAGGTTGCAGAAGTAGAAATAAGCTGTAACCCCCTCTTTGTTGAGGGTGTCCTTCCAAGATGGCAGCAAACGTGGATGGGAATGGTGTAACCGAAATAATAACTCGGCTGCTCTCATCAATGAGGTCACCAGTGAGGTGATGCCCTCTAGTGAAAAGGAGAACTATCTGTTGTAGAGGGGTATAGTTTATACATCCAATGAATCTGGCTTTGAGGTATTTCCAATATTAAATGTAAAGCAAACGAGAAAAATTAGGAAAGCATAGGAGATGGGGAATGAACATATGTATTAACTATAATAAAGATACTTGGTAGGTAAAATAGTAAAACAGTTTTGATTATGATTGTTAAATATTTGCACATATTAGGCAGTTAAATTTAGTTTGGGAAGCAAAATACAACATATGTAGGTGCTCAGTTCTTCTGAGTCTGAAGTCATCCTGGATCACATATATTATACAATAAAAACTCTTATCCAAAACAGGTAATCATGTGCAATTCTTGGAACTGTGCATTTGAACTTCAGTGAAACTCTCTGGAAAAGGATTCTCTTTAAATAAGTCCCGTCCATCATAGACACTCTGAGGTCTGCCAATATGATGGCACATTCTACCCAATTTCTCTTGCTGATGAGAAGAGTCAGATGGCTCCTGTCACCAAGAGTAGTCAGTGGGCAATCTCAACATTTCCTGTGTAGGGAGCAGTCTTTATACAGCTGACCTCCGTATGGGTGTAAACCTGAAAGTTGCTGGTGACTTTTTGGCCTTATTGCCCAATAAGATATGCAGGAAAAGATTAAACATATAATTGGTTCAAGTGAAAGAAGTGCAATAGACACAAGAAATGGAGCTCTGGTGTGCTGCATCTTCACTGCATTGTTAGCACAAAGTATAACTTGAGTGTTGCCCTGAATCCCATTCACACACACAAATCTCTAGCTCGAATTCAGTGATGCTTTAAACTCAAGCTGGCTGTCCCATGAAGGAGTTGCGGGTTGAAGCTCCAGTGCTGCTGACTTTTGAGCTAGTGACGCAGTGAAAACTCAGCTACTCTGTGCAGCTGAAGTGTAGCTTTGCAGTGTGAGAGCTCTCTCTTGAGCGAGGTTAACGTGAGAGGAGTAAACTTGAGTGTAGATAATTCGAGTTGACACAGGAGTGAAAATAAGCCCTGAGTATGTGTTGCCATTATTGCAAGATTGCTGTGTGCGAGACTAGTACAACAACCATGCAGGGGGAATGTCACAATGAAAGTAAGATGTGGCTAAAGGAGACGGCAGCATCATATTTTCCCCCTGATAGTGCTTTTTAGAGACCGTTTGTTTTTTGCCTAACACTACTTTAAAATTGCTATTCACTATACCGGCATTTCTCAAACTGTGGGTTGGGACCCCAAAATGGGTCACGACCTCATTCTACTGGGGTCACCAGGGCTGGCATTAGATATGCTGAGGCCCGAGAGCTGGGGCCAAAGCCCAAGCCCCACCGCCCAGGGCCAAAGCCTGGCCCGCACTGCCTGGGGCCAAAGCCAAAGGGCTTCAGCCCTGGGTGGTGGGATGCTCAGGTGATAGGCTCCCCGCCTGGGGCAGAAGCCCTTAGGCTTCAGTTTTGGCCCCACCAGGCTTTGGAATTGCCCCCCAACCTAGGGCAGTTGGGGTCGTGTAGTAATTTTTGTTGTCTGAAGGGGGTCACAGTGCAATGAAGTTTGAGAACCCCTCTTTGAGAATACCTACTGGTGTGACCAGGGTACAAGAAAGATACAAGGAGGGCCAATGTGCACATCTGGTCTTGACAAATGGTGAGGTAATTTGGTGCAGAACACCCTAACTATTTAGAAAAGAAGTGTCCTGCAACTATTTTTGAACTGACAAGCCAGAAGATAAAGGAGTGCAGTTAGGTTCACATGAAGTTGCCAATTGTCAGCCTGAAACAAGCTATGCAGAGAGATAGCCACAACTGTCTGTCCTAGTATATGAGCAAACCAGCAAAGAGATTCAGAAGACAGTTTCTGGCATGTCGGACTGTATTGTTCCTGAGCAGGTGTTCATAACATAAGCATCTATTTGCATTTTAAAGGATAAGTTAGAAATATATACACTCGACAGTCTCCAAGAACAACAGTTTAAAAAAAAATTGTCCTTGTGTAAAATTAAGTAGTTTGGTGATGCATAGTTCCATTCGTGTTTCCCTTTCTGTAATATGCCAGAGTTTCAGGAATTGTATATACCTCTGGGCAACACTTTACCCCTATTGCCCTCTGGGTCAGATGTTATTTATATAAGTGAAAGCGAGAAACTTTTTTAATGTCCAAGTCCTATGAGACGATAAACAATGAGAGATGGGGGCCTCAAATGAGCATGTATGTTAAAAAAAATTATGCTTAATAGAAGAAAAGGAGTACTAGTGGCACCTTAGAGACTAACCAATTTATTTGAGCATAAGCATCCGATGAAGTGAGCTGTAGCTCACGAAGGCTTATGCTCAAATAAATTGGTTAGTCTCTAAGGTGCCACTAGTACTCCTTTTCTTTTTGTGAATACAGACTAACACGGCTGCTACTCTGAAACCTATGCTTAATAGAATCAACTTTGTGTTATAATTTACCTTTGGATGCAGTAAAAGGTGAAATGTTACAGCAACAGATCTATAATTAATATTTTGTGATATATATATGCCAACCAGTGCAATTTTTCCTCATTTCTAATGTTCAGAAGAATATAAACTCTCTTTAGTAATTACCTGACAAATGACAATACCTGTTTTATGTTTTGGGGGGAAAGGTAATGCATTTGACAAGTCTCTCCTCTGGCACACTAAACCCAATTTTATAATGACCCTGCTGTGCATAATTTAAAGAATACTACATTATTCGTGTCAACAGCAATTTTCATGCAGCTGTTATAAGTACTATATTGTACAAGCAATATACTTTTTTCATTCGGGCACAATATTCCCATTAGAAGTAATGCACCTGCATCAAACGGGGACTATATATTAAAGTATTTGTCCATTTCTGGGTTTTGTCTGTCTGTTGCTTACTTTTCCTCTAGTGATGGAACTTTTAAAACTTGTAAATTCTGGGTTGGAAACTCAAATTCAAACAACACAGTGAAAAACTGTATGAATCATACACTCTGTGTATATACCATATGCTAATTATTAGTAGCAGAGAAGAAAAGTAGCACAAAACCGTCAAAAAACAAAATAGCTTTCCTTCCTTCCACCCCTGACTTGCTGTCAAGAACCTATCTGCACAGGGCCATCTCAAATGACATCAGCCAGTAAAAACAGAAACGAGAGAGAGAGATGATGGAAATTCCCATAAAATCTATTCTGTGATTGAAGGTATTATAAAGAAAAAGGAGAAGACACACAGAGGATTGCCTGGAGTTCTCCTATGACTCATGGAGGTAGTCACATGACCAGGCCAGTCTGTTGTAATCTTTGTGAAATGGCAATATCTTCCCCAGTATGCTTATCACAAACAAAGAGAAAAAAAGAGAGGAATAACAAACAAACAAAAAACTGTACATGCTTTCTTGGGTGTAAATTCACAAAAAATGAGAGCTAGATTTTGTGACATTGGTTTAGATTAGCATGTAAAAGACCCAACTTCTCTCGATATCATAGGTTAATTAAATATAAACTGTGTGAAAAGCACAGACAAAGTAAATTTGTAGGGGATATAAGTAAGCAAACTATGTATCTGCAGTAAATGCACAGTACACAGTATATGTCAAATTTGCTATTCTGAGAGATTTATGCAGTACAGGACTAGACGGAAATAAAGCAGTGAATTTTACAATTAGAACATTAATGTCCTAGAATACACAATAAATATCTTTGTACACAGAATGGTACTAAAGTAATGGCCTTTAATTCTCATGTTGTAAGATTACATATGAAGATCCTAATATATGAATGGGAAAATAGAAAATATTCCTTTACTCTGTTTAATAACATACCACAAAAATTATTCTGTTAATTACTACTGCATGCGCACACACAGTTCTAAATCTAAAACTGCCAATCCACTGTGGATGTATAATAAGCAATTATTTTCAGCTCCTTGATGGAGATAGGGTATATTAACATTCTATTTAATTATATTTTCTGAGATCCCTTTTCTCTGATGCTTGTTTTAAATCCATTATCTTAAAACCAATTTTTGCAATGAGAATATCTTGATCTTCCAGAGAATCTCTATATAGGGGGTGGACAAACTGCAGCTCATGAGCCACATGCAGCTCTTTTACAGTTAAAGTGCAGCTCGCAGAGCCCCCCACAGCCTCCCAATTCTCTGCCTTCCAGACTGGGGAAAGGGGGGAGTTTGGGGCTTCTGCCCTTTGAGGTGGGGAGGAGAGGCTAGGTGCTTCTGCCAGAGATGACTGGTGCCTGCTGAGAGTGGAGGGGCACAGTTTAAAGGTTTGGCACCCCCAACAACTTCAGTCATGCCCCTGCAGGCACACCTCACCTCTTATCCTCAGTGGCCACTCCCTGCAGCTTCCAGGGGTTAGCTCTGTGTGGAGAGGCAGGTGCAAACAGCCGGAAGCTGCAGGGAGGGACTGCTATTTTAGCCAAAGCTCCCAACTTGACAGCTCCAGCAGTTGCCGTGCAGGGATGGGGCCCAGTGGCACCATGTGACTGAGCCAGCAAACCCTGGCAAAAATCGGGGGAGGAGGATGTGACCCATGTGCTTTCCCCCATATATTGCATCTGGCAGCAGCGGGGGAGGTTCAGGGCTTCAGCCCTGGCTCTCGAACGTCTGAAGATTGTGATATGTGGCTCAGAGGGTTGGTAACTTTGGGCACCCTTGCTCTATATCCCAACAGCAGTTGTTCTTGGTGTCTTGCAATGGCTAAGGAAGTATGTTGCCCATATATGAAGATTTTCTAGCTGGAGATTCAACATACTGCTGAGAAGATGTTCACCTTTAGAAGATGGAAGAACTACCAACCCTCTAGCTGGATTTGGTATCCTGATTCCCCATAGTAATGTGATACTACGGATAAATGGTGGGCAGCTGGTTCTTCATTTTGCAGTAATTCTCTATATTGTGATGCCTAAACTTACTTGACTCGTTCCCCACATGGTGTAATGCGCTTACACCTGTTGAGGCATATTCCTTTTATTTTGTATCTGTTTGAGCTTTGCATTTTATTTGTGAAAATCATCACCATTGTAAACCAATGCATTTTGGAGGGTAAGAAAGTAAATCAGTAAGACCCTTCTCTGCCCCCATCTCCTTGAAGGCTGTGGCTTTGGAATCCCTATGGCATAACCTCAACTTCTCTGGGGGGGGGGAGGAAGAATACTGCCCTTCCCCCACCCCCCCATTGGAATGGCCTTTTGTTCCCCATACACTGAGCCAAGGTGAGCAGAATTTTCTCTCCCACCTGGCTTAGGGTCATTTACGTTGTCACAGACCATCAGGCAGTCATAGGGGAGTGTGTGTGTGTGGGGGGGAATTCCTCCTTCCTGGCTGTCTTAGGCATCAGTTTCTTTGTTACCTGCAGAGTGGCTCTAACCTTCCCTTCTCTCTCTCTCACTACTACTTCTGCAGTGCAGAAGTGACCCCCCACACACACACACACAACTGCTTTGTGATCTCCCCCATAGCCCCCTTTTGGGTCGAGACCCCCACTGTTACAACACCCTGACATTTAAGATGTAAACATCTGAAAATGTGAAACTGACCGATTTTAAATCCCTCTGGCTATGAAATTGACCAAAATGGACCATGAATTTGGTAGGGTCCTAGCTATGAAGAGTATATTCCAGCAGTCATAAACACAGCTCTTTCTAAGCAAGCACATTTATTGATCAGGTAAAAGCATTACAGAGAAAACATAACCAATAAATGTTCTTATACGTGTGCTACCAGCTTACCAGAGTTCACCTGTCAGTCCTAGGGGCTCCAGTAAGCCAAAGTCCTTCCAACACTTCTGCAAAAATTGGGAACCCCACTTCGGACAGCAGGTCCTCTCCATTTGCTGGATCAGAAAAAAGGCCCTGAGTCAGTTTAAACTCAGGCTATTTATCTAAAGGTCCTTTCTTCTTCTGTTTGGTCTATGGAGAATTCAGTTTGAACTAGTATACGCAAGCCTCCCCAGGAGCTAATACCTCTCTTGGGGGAGGGGGGGTGTGGCTTACAATCTGTCTGATTTGCCTTAATCACCACCCACTGTTTTTAGTTCCTGGAGGAGCTGTGGTAGTCCGCCCCCACATGGAGTAGAACATAACCATACATAAACTTAAAACAGTCGACCCCAAAGATAGTGCAAACCCATGCACTATATCTGCCACAGACCTGATGGTTCCTTTCCAAATGAATAGGCGGTTCAAACACCATGTTCTAGAATTGTCTGTTGGTTTTGTATTTGATGTCCCCCCCGCACCCTGAAGTGTCTTAGGCCAATGTGATTGTTTTAAAAAAAGCTAACATTGAAGAAGGCTGCATGTATGTCAATCAAACAATGATACTTAGCACAGTGCTAGCATTTATGTTATGTAAATGTGGGAGAATCACTGTTCGAGACAAGCTGCTACAAAGCCGGTAGTGATTTAATGAAAAGCAAAAAGATTGAAAGGGGTTTGCCAGAGCCCTGTGTGATGTGAATGTTAACAAGCCCTCTTGCATCATCAGCATCCCTGCTCTCCATCCTGCTTTCCCTCCCCTTCTCCAGCCAGCTTGAAACCAGGGAATTACATTCTAAGGAAAACCCTTCAACTAAATTTATAATTATTCAAAACAGAATCAGTGCAGCACAGTTAATCAGATTACTAACTGAATTAACTTTTATTTGTATCATGTCCACATCTCCTGTGGAGACTGGAGAAATGCAGCATATGCTGAAAATATATTTGTATTTGGAAAATTGTTTCCATTATTAGATTCAAAAGAAAAGCAGATTTTTATGATTTCTATATACAGATATTTATGTAGAGTGTGTTTTTAAATAACTAAGCACCAAAAAGTCCTTTCATGTGTGTTATTCCTACAGATGGGACTGAAAACTGCAAATTTAGACTAAAGGGGCTTGATTCTCCTTATATGAGAGGAAACCAGGAGTCATCTCCCTGAAATAAATAGTTTGTAGTTGTGAAAAACCAGTATCAAGTGAAAGGAAATCAGCTTCAAGGAGTCTCTGCCTGATCATTCCCTATGGGGCAGGGTCTGCCTCCCTACAAAACAGGCAGTCACTGGATTACAGCCACGGAAACCTACAGATATCCTGAGATACACAGGAAGAAAGAGCTAACCACTCAGAAGTCTGTACCTCAGCACAGCATCCTGACTGCCCCATGGCAGCACATCTTCTGCCTCAGTAAGTCTGCAGAATTCACTTAACCCTTTCCCAGCAAGATGAACGCCTTTTAACAGGGTGCAAGAATTCAGGCACACTTTGCCATCCTGCTACAGACTTAATCACTGAGGACCACATACTGTCTGCCTTACTAACACCGAGTAGTATCTTATTATGTAAGTAGTCCTGATTCTGAATGGACTACTCAGCGTGTGAAACTAAATGATACATTTCAGAGTAGCAGCTGTGTTAGTCTGTATTCGCAAAAAAGAAAAGGAGTACTTGTTGCACCTTAGAGACTAACAAATTTATTTGAACATAAGCTTTCATGAGCTACAGCTCACTTCATCGGATGCATTCAGTGGAAAATACAGTGAGGAGATTTATATACACAGAGAACATGAAACAATGGGTGTTATCATACACACTGTAAGGAGAGTGATCACTTAAGATGAGCTATTACCAGCGGGGTGGAGAGGGGGGAGATGGGAACCTTTCGTAGTGATAATCAAGGTGGGCCATTTCCAGCAGTTGACAAGAACAGTAGGAGGGGAAATAAACAAGGGGAAATAGTTTTACTTTGTGTAATGACCCATCCACTCCCAGTCTCTATTCAACCCTAAGTTAATTGTATCCAGTTTGCAAATTAATTCCAATTCAGCAGTCTCTCGCTGGAGTCTGTTTTTGAATCTTTTTGTTATAATATTGCAACTATTAGGTCTGTCATCGCGTGACCAGAGAGATTGAAGTGTTCTCTGACTGGTTTACGAATGTTATAATTCTTGACATCTGATTTGTGTCCATTTATTCTTTTACGTAGAGACTGTCCAGTTTGCCCAATGTACATGGCAGAGGGGCATTGCTGGCACATGATGGCATATATCACATTGGTAGATGTGCAGGTGAACGAGCCTCTGATAGTGTGGCTGATGTGATTAGGCCCTATAATGGTGTCCCCTGAATAGATATGTGGACACAGTTGGCAACGGGCTTTGTTGCAAGGATAGGTTCCTGGGTTAGTGGTTCTGTTGTGTGGTTGCTGGTGAGTATTTGCTTCAGGTTTGGGGGCTGTCTGCAAGCAAGGACTGGCCTGTCTCCCAAGATCTGAGAGAGTGATGGGTCGTCCTTCAAGTCGTCCTTCAAGTCATCCTCACTAGCGAATACAGACTAACACGGCTGTTACTCTGAAACCTTTAGGATAGGTTGTAGATCCTTGATGATGCGTTGGAGAGGTTTTAGTTGGGGGCTGAAGGTGATGGCTAGTGGCGTTCTGTTATTTTCTTTGTTGGGCCTGTCCTGTAGTAGGTGACTTCTGGGTACTCTTCTGGCTCTGTCAATCTGTCAATGATACAGTTATGACATGGTCTGGAACTAAATGACGTTTAACTCTGAAGCACAAGGAATTAAAAGTGCAATTTCATTTATCTCTAACGAGAGAGAGAGAGAGAGAGAGAAATTCTTCTGTTTCAGAATGAGGTTATGGGTCATTCTTTTCTTGACTATATTAGTGTACTCCAGTATAAATCTATTGACATAAATGGAATTTCTCTTGATTTACACTGATGGAAGTTAAGAGAGGAATCAGAGTCTATATTATTAAAACTGGTTTTCTGTATGGATGTATTGATTATCTCTATCTATTCCAGTATATAGTTGCTTGAATATGTATGAATATTAATGAACTGCTGATTTAACTTCACTATGTGATGACATTTTTTTTAGAAGATGGGTTGGGGTCCATTCTTTGTTGTCCCCACTTTTTGCCAGTAGCAATGCTAAGTAGTGATTACTGTAAAATACAAAGTTGTATCTGTACTTCAGTGCTGGTGTGATGCTGAATTCATTAATATTTATAAAGGACTTTGAGATCTTCAGATGGAAATTGCTATGTCAGAGCAATCATTTATTATCTTGCAGACATCGATAGTCAATAACCGTGTTCTTAAGAGCTTTGACATATTAGATACATTTATTGTGAAAGATTCATACAGTTGATTTATTGCCCACATTCTGTCATATAGCCCTAGTCAAATGAAGATTTTTAAAAGCAGAAATCTATACTTTCTGCTGTCATATTCAGTGTAATACCCAGAAATCTAACTTGGCTTTTCTGTTTTAGAAACTAGGATCCATTTTAGACTGTTGGATTATTATAAGTAGGGATCTATAAGACTCCTATTTACTAATAATTCATGGAAAAGTTCTGGAAGCAATTTTTCCCTCTAAAGCTAATCTGCAATGTGAGTAGGAGACTATATCAGACTCCTAGGAATAATTTTCACACAATCCTATTTAAAATAAGTAGATAAAAATGACAGACTAACACGGTCAGGCCATTTCAGTCTCCATATTTAGGTTTCATTAAAACAAACTTCGGCAAAACCTAGATGAACAGAAATGTTTCCATTTTTTTAATGCTAATGAAAATAGTTAGTTTGCATGTAAACATTCCCCTGCAGTATTTCCAGGCCAAACACTGCAGCAAAAGGAATCCGCTCAAACTGTTTTCATTCTCCAAGTTAAGTGACATGCAAAAACTAAGGGTATGTCTACACTATGGAATAAGGTCGAATTTATAGAAGTCGGTTTTTTAGAAATCGGTTTTATATATTCGAGTGTGTGTGTCCCCACAGAAAATGCTCTAAGTGCATTAAGTGCATTAACTCGGCGCAGCGCTTCCACAGTACCGAGGCTAGAGTCGACTTCCGGAGCGTTGCACTGTGGGTAGCTATCCCACAGTTCCCGCAGTCTCCGCTGCCCATTGGAATTCTGGATTGAGATCCCAATGCCTGATGGGGCTAAAACATTGTCGTGGGTGGTTCTGGGTACATATCGTCAGGCCCCCCTTCCCTCTCTCCCTCCGTGAAAGCAAGGGCAGACAATCGTTTCGCGCCTTTTTTCCTGAGTTACCTGTGCAGACGCCATACCACGGCAAGCATGGAGCCTGCTCAGGTAACCGTCACCCTATGACTCCTGGGTGCTGGCAGACGCGGTACGGCATTGTTACACAGTAGCAGCAACCCCTTGCCTTGTGGCAGCAGATGGTACAGTACGACTGGTAGCCGTCATCGTCATGTCCGAGGTGCTCCTGGCCACGTCGGCTGGGAGCGCCTGGGCAGACATGGGCACAGGGACTAAATTTGGAGTGACTTGACCAGGTCATTCTCTTTAGTCCTGCAGTCAGTCCTATTGAACCGTCTTATGGTGAGCGGGCAGGCGATACGGACTGCTAGCAGTCGTCCTGTACCATCTTCTGCCAGGCAGGCAAGAGATGAGGATGGCTAGCAGTTGTACTGTACCATCTTCTGCCGAGCAGCCATGAGATGAGGATGGCATGCAGTCCTTCTGCACCGTCTGCTGCCAGCCAAAGATGTAAAAGATAGATGGAGTGGGTCAAAACAAGAAATAGACCAGATTTGTTTTGTACTCATTTGCCTTCTCCCCTGTCTAGGGGACTCATTCCTCTAGGTCACACTGCAGTCACTCACAGAGAAGGTGCAGCGAGGTAAATCTAGCCATGTATCGATCAGAGGCCAGGCTAACCTCCTTGTTCCAATAAGAACGATAACTTAGGTGCACCATTTCCTATTGGAACCCTCCGTGAATTCCTGCCTGAAATACTCCTTGATGTAAAGACACCCCCTTTGTTGATTTTTAGCTCCCTGAAGCCAACCCTGTAAGCCGTGTCCTCAGTCGCCCCTCCCTCCGTCAGAGCAACGGCAGACAATCGTTCCGCGCCTTTTTTCTGTGCGGACGCCAAACCAAGGCAAGCATGGAGGCCGCTCAGCTCACTTTGGCAATTAGGAGCACATTAAACACCACACGCATTATCCAGCAGTATATGCAGCACCGGAACCTGGCAAAGCGATACCGGGCGAGGAGGCGACGTCAGCGCGGTCACGTGAGTGATCAGGACATGGACACAGATTTCTCTGAAAGCATGGGCCCTGCCAATGCATGCATCATGGTACTAATGGGGCAGGTTCATGCTGTGGAACGCCGATTCTGGGCTCGGGAAACAAGCACAGACTGGTGGGACCGCATAGTGTTGCAGGTCTGGGATGACTCCCAGTGGCTGCGAAACTTTCACATGCATAAGGGCACTTTCATGGAACTTTGTGACTTGCTTTCCCCTGCTTTCCCCTGCCCTGAGGCGCATGAATACCAAGATGAGAGCAGCCCTCACAGTTGAGAAGTGAGTGGCGATAGCCCTGTGGAAGCTTGCAACGCCAGACAGCTACCGGTCAGTTGGGAATCAATTTGGAGTGGGCAAATCTACTGTGGGGGCTGCTGTGATGCAAGTAGCCCACGCAATCAAAGATTTGCTGATATCAAGGGTAGTGACCCTGGGAAATGTGCAGGTCATAGTGGATGGCTTTGCTGCAATGGGATTCCCTAACTGTGGTGGGGCCATAGACGGAACCCATATCCCTATCTTGGCACCGGAGCACCAAGCCGCCGAGTACATAAACCGCAAGGGGTACTTTTCGATAGTGCTGCAAGCTCTGGTTGATCACAAGGGACGTTTCACGCATCTTCAGGAACTCTGGTCTGTTTCAAAAGCTGCAGGAAGGGACTTTATTCCCAGACCAGAAAATAACTGTTGGGGTGTTGAAATGCCTATATGTATCCTTGGGGACCCAGCCTACCCCTTAATGCCATGGCTCATGAAGCCGTACACAGGCAGCCTGGACAGTAGTCAGGAGCTGTTCAACTACAGGCTGAGCAAGTGCAGAATGGTGGTAGAATGTGCATTTGGACGTTTAAAGGCGCGCTGGCGCAGTTTACTGACTCGCTTAGACCTCAGCGAAACCAGTATTCCCACTGTTATTACTGCTTGCTGTGTGCTCCACAATATCTGTGAGAGTAAGGGGGAGACGTTTATGGCGGGGTGGGAGGTTGAGGCAAATCGCCTGGCTGCTGGTTATGCGCAGCCAGACACCAGGGCGGTTAGAAGAGCACAGGAGGGCGCGGTTCGCATCAGAGAAGCTTTGAAAACCAGTTTCATGACTGGCCAGGCTACGGTGTGAAAGTTCTGTTTGTTTCTCCTTGATGAAACCCCCCGCCCCTTGGTTCACTCTACTTCCCTGTAAGCTAACCACCCGCCTCTCCTCCCTTCAATCACCGCTTGCAGAGGCAATAAAGTCATTGTTGCTTCACATTCATGCATTCTTTATTCATTCATCACACAAATAGGGGGATGACTACCAAGGTAGCCCAGGAGGGGTGGTGGAGGAGGGAAGGAAAATGCCACACAGCACTTTAAGCAGAGCACTTTAAAAGTTTACAACTTTAAAATTTATTGAATGACAGCCTTCTTTTTTTGGGGCAATCCTCTGTGGTGGAGTGGCTGGTTGGCCGGAGGCCCCCCCACCGCGTTCTTGGACGTCTGGGTGTGGAGGCTATGGAACTTGGGGAGGAGGGCAATTGGTTACAGAGGGGCTGCAGTGGCAGTCTGTGCTCCAGCTGCCTTTGCTGCAGCTCAACCATACACTGGAGCATACTGGTTTGGTCCTGCAGCAGCCTCAGCATTGAATCCTGCCTCCTCTCATCACGCTGCCACCACATTTGAGCTTCAGCCCTGTCTTCAGCCCGCCACTTACTTTCTTCAGCCCGCCACTTACTCTCTTCAGCCCGCCACCTCTCCTCCCTGTCATTTTGTGCTTTCCTGCACTCTGACATTATTTGCCTCCACGCATTTGTCTGTGCTCTGTCAGTGTGGGAGGACAGCATGAGCTCGGAGAACATTTCATCGCGAGTGCGTTTTTTTTTTTCTTTCTAAGCTTCACTAGCCTCTGGGAAGGAGAAGATCCTGTGATCATTGAAACACATGCAGCTGGTGGAGAGAAAAAAAGGGACAGCGGTATTTAAAAAGACACATTTTATAAAACAGTGTCTACACTCTTTCAGGGTAAACCTTGCTGTTAACATTACATACATACCACGTGTGCTTTCGTTACAAGGTCGCATTTTGCCTCCCCCCACCGCATGACTACCCTCTCAACCTTCCCCCCTCCCTGTGGCTAACAGCAGGGAACATTTCTGTTTAGCCACAGGCAAACAGCCCAGCAGGAATGGGCTCCTCTGAGTGTCCCCTGAAGAAAAGCACTCTATTTCAACCAGGTGACCATGAATTATATCTCACTCTCCTGAGGATAACACAGAGAGATAAAGAACGGATGTTGTTTGAATGCCAGCAAACATACACTGCAATGCTTTGTTCTACAATGATTCCCGAGTACGTGTTACTGGCCTGGAGTGGTAAAGTGTCCTACCATGAAGGACGCAATAAGGCTGCCCTCCCCAGAAACCTTTTGCAAAGGCTTTAGGACTACATCTAGGAGAACCACGAATGCCAGGGCAAAGTAATCACTGCTTCGGGTCCCTGTTATGGCCTCTGTCCTTCATGCCCTGGGAGATTTTGACAAAGGTTTTGGCATTTCGAAAATTGGAACGGAGTTCTGATCGCACGGATTCCTCTCCCCAAACAGCGATCAGATCCCGTACCTCCCGTTCGGTCCATGCTGGAGCTCTTTTGCGATTCTGGGACTCCATCATGGTCACCTGTGCTGATGAGCTCTGCATGGTCACCTGCAGCTTGCCACGCTGGCCAAACAGGAAATGAGATTCAAAAGTTCGCGGTTCTTTTCCTGTCTCCCTGGCCAGTGCATCTGAGTTGAGAGTGCTGTCCAGAGCGGTCACAATGGAGCACTCTGGGATAGCTCCCGGAGGCCAATACCATCGAATTGTGTCCACAGTACCCCAAATTCGAGCCGGCAACGTCGATTTAAGCGCTAATGCACTTGTCAGGGGTGAAGTAAGGAAATCGATTTTAAGAGCCCTTTAAGTCGAAATAAAGGGCTTCATTGTGTGGACGGGTGCAGGTTTACATCGATTTAACGCTGCTAAATTCGACCTAAAGTCCTAGTGTAGACCAGGGCTAAACATGCAACATTTGAAAAGTAAATCAGATATGTACAATTCTTTACATGTAATAATCCAAGGTAATATTAGTGATACAGAAAATTAATGTTTTAATACAACTATTTTGAGCTTTGAACCTGAGTGTCTCTCTAACATATGTAAATTGACTCACACAATTATAGCTGTTTGGTTTCCCTCTGTGCATATGTTATAATCATAAACTACAAACTCCAGTGTATAAACTAAGCCCCTTTAAATAAATATATTTCATAAAAATATAGATGTCATAGTATAATTAGTTGGGCTGTTTGTCAAGCTTACTCATACGAATAAATTAGAGAGTAAATCCTTGAACATGGGGGATTCCATGATGATTCAGAGAGGCCATTACTACAGAGATCACTTGTCCACCAACAGCCCTACTTTAGTACTTGGCCGGTTTTCATTTGAATGAGTAACTGCAATACCTTGCATCATGTGCATGTTGTAATCATTTTTAATGTAAACTAGGTGCATATATAAGTAAAAGTTTATTCCTTTTACTTCCTTGAGTTAGTATGTAAATATTTACATCACATATACAATCTAAAAGCGTAAGTGTACAATGATTCTGGCAAATATATGCACTCCAACAATGACAGTTTCTATAAAAACAAATGTTTACCTTAGTTAAATACAAGCTTTATTGATTCAAATATTTTATAATTGACATGAACTTGCAGTGAGTGACCAAAAAATGAAAAAGTGGAATAATCTGAAAGAACCAGATTTTGATACCTTTCTCATGCTGGTTTGTATCTTACTCTATGAGTAGCCCTACAGAGGAATTTACTGGGGAGACAGGAAGGGGAAGTAAATTTTTGCCATAAAAGCATCTTGCTGAGGGTTGAATTGTAACATTATAGTCTAACCCATAATAAGGGGCACCATGACATTGTGCTATCCTTGGACCAGATTGGCAGGGAGATTGAGCCCAAGTCACAGTCTCCCTCCTGGACTCCCTGCTGCTCAGAGAAGGGAGTAAGCTGCAACAACATATACTTCCTGGCACACTGGCGTAATTACACCGCCAGGTGTGCTGTGGGGACAGTCAAGGACCCACCTACGTTCTGTGTTGCTGCGTGAGGAAAGATGTAACAGCTCTGTGGAGAGGTAGATACAGACAGCATTTTAAATTTCCACACAATATTAAGAATGTTAATACTAGGTAGAATATATAACTTAATTTTAAATTAGATTTCTAAGTGATAGCTATGCTGTTTAGGTCAGTTCCTAGGCTCACTGAGGGTAAATGGGTAGCACAGAAGTTGCTGAGGGCATGTGTGATAGTATATACCAAACTTTCTTTCATCAATATCCAGACGCTCTCCTGCCTTGAAAAGCAACTCAGGCTCAGGAACCAACAACACTGGGTCTTCCACTGGCAAGAAGGGCCAAGAGGAGGACATATAGCCAGTCAGGCAAATTAAGAACACTTGCCTGCTTTGTCTAAGGAGGAGTGCTGGGTGAAGCTGAGACAGGAGAGAAGTTTCACAGTCCTAACCCTGGGCCCGGGCCTAATAATCAGACTGCACCTTCATTTAACTGCAACCAAGGGAGGGAGCTGGACCCCAGCCAACATCAAGTAAAGACCCCAGCTTTTCTTGTGAATTGGCAGGAGTGACTATCTTCTTTTGTAAACTGAGCAACTGTATGTGGAATCAATGAGACGCACAAACTATGGAACTTCTTGTCCCACACCTCCCATGTCACTTTCAGAGTTGAACCGCAGCTTCACTACCTGGACTGCGAATATAAATGTGGTGTTTTGTGCATGCAAACGGACATGCCTGCAAATCTTGCTGGCACATGAATGAAGGCAAACTGACAGGATGACCCTATGTGTTCTGATTAGACATTGTGACCCTCATGATGTAGCTGACCTCCCAATGATATAGATGAAAACTGTGTTCATGAATCAAGTCAATATACAGTCCTCTCGGTTACTTTTATTTTATTTTATTTTGCAGCTTTAAACATCATTATATATTTTTAAAGACAAGTTGGCCAAGCTTTTCAGCACCAAGTGCCATATTGGTACCTTACCATATGAACCCAAGGGATGTACCTATGGTGGTTGACCTTAAAAATCTGCCAGTTGCCTAGATCAGGGTATCTCAGTACTTGTAGCATTCTGTATACTTCCTTACATTTTCACCTTCTGGATACTGCAAATACGTGGGCAATACTTATTTACTTATCTAAGGCAACTAGCAAGTTTTTAGAGGTGGCTATGTTAGTATAGTACATTTGGGGGTGGGGGAGTCAGATATTTTAATGTGTCAGGAAGGTAAATTTATCTGTTCCTCTTCTGTGTTTGTGTTGGTATCTTAGGATCATAGAAGATTAGGGTTGGAAGAGACCTTAGGATGTCATCTAGTCCAACCCCCTGCTCAAAGCAGGACCAACCCCAGCTAAATCATCCCAGCCAGGGTGTTGTCAAGGGTAAGGATATGCATCTTCATGCATATTAAAAGGAGTTGGGGTAAAATCCTAAAGTCTTCCTTCAGGCAGTGACTTCAGCAGGAACAAAATGGGGATAATAATACTTACCATCCTTTGCAGTACGCTTTGAGACCCCTGGATGGAAAGTGCGACGTCAGAGTTAAGTTTATGATTAGACATGAGTAAGGACTTCAGGATTTGGCATGTCTTTATGTATTTGTAGTGCCACTAGGTATATAAATGTTAACTATTCTCTGTGCCATATAAACAGTGAATTAGAATATAATGGTGGTTCTGCCTCAAAGGAGCAATGCCTTTTTAGAAATAAAAGATGTTATTCTTGTAAAGTAATAATTCCTAACACTGCAGATTATATTTAACTGTAAAACACATTCAGAACTCTGAAATAGGGTACTGAATTAGTGGCTTCAAGAAGGGATTGTGATCACCAAAAGGAAGAGGCTTCTGTGGGGTCGCTAGTAGGAGGAGGAGAAGGAGAGGAAAAGGGGAAAACTTCACAATTCCTACAGTCAATTGAAAAAAGTTGCAGCAATTTTTCCATTCAATCACATTCCCACGTAAAAGAACTCAGTAATAATACTGGCAATCACTAGCTAACATTTAAACTGAGTAACCTATAGATCGCTTTTTTCATTTACTGTATGTAACAACTAAGTTTTTTAATTAGCTGCCAACAGTGTCTCGACTTTGGTTATTGGTTCTTCATAGTGCCAGCCTAAAAGTTGGGAGCTGCAGTTCCTGCAAGAGTTTCCTTTCTTTTTATTTACTTTACTCTGAACAAGTGAAATTTATATTTAAGCCTTCAAAATAGGGCTTAAATGAGACCTGAGTGGCTCATGGGCCCTCTGCATAGGGATAAACTTCAGCCCATGTGAGAAAAATGGACACCATTGCACTTCATACCACTTCAGATAGTATGTAATTGTAATGCATGACATGTGAACCCCATTACAAGGATCACAAAGAAATAGGTGTTTTGTGAGTCCCCTGCAGCCAGGTGTACTGCCAGCAAGGGGTAGGTATGGTAGATATTGAGGAAGGGATGCTGCGTATGCACAAGCCATGTTTTGGACATGATTTTCCTGTGGAGACTGTCTCCTCATGTTCAGTAAGTCTTGCCTTCTGCCAATTTCATGCTGCTATGGTGAATTTAGAAAGTCAGTAAAGCTATCGATTAGATTGTCCCCTTCTGGTCATTTAGTGTCGGTGTGGAGCATTGTGTCCCTTGTAACTAGATTCAGCAGTGTGGATTGTTCAGGTGATTGGGTTACCAGTCATGGTTCAGTATGGACAAGTGTAAAACAATTAGTCTTGGCAAATAGAATCAAGTTTGGGAATATTTGCTAAATTTATCAATTATACCTTATGAAAAACAAATGAGTTTAATATTCAGACTCAGCATTTATAAGTGTTACATTATTAATTATTATTTGCAAGGGCTGCTTTGCTCAGTGTTGCAAATTACAGTCCTTGCCTGAACGAGTTTAGTCTCATCAGTTTACAAACATTAATCACAACTCCCTAAGTGAGGGTGGCGGAGAGAAGGGAGGAATAACTAGATAATTTAAATGATCTCTGTAGTGTATAGTAAGATCTTTTAAAAAAACAAACAAGTTATCAGAATAAAGAGTGATAGTTACTGTATAAGGTACATGTTAGTCCACCATCTGGATGTAATCTATATTATGAGAGAAGATTTAGTTTGATTTATCTGTCTCTAATAATAAGTACTCCACAGTTTTAAAAACAACAATGCTTTTTACAACAGGTTAAGTCATTCTTACTGGAATTTCAAGGTGAAAATCCTTAAAAAAAATTATGGAAAGATTATTGTTGACTGACTTTAGCTACATAACCAATAAAAAGAGAATCAATTAATTTAGAGTCAAAGCAGTTACACAGGTGTAAAATCACAAATAATTACTACTATGGAGAAGTCTTAGAATGAAAACAACAATGCTAACCTTTCTATAGGTTTTTTTAATATCTCCCACAGAGCTTAACAGAAAGTTATATGATAAAAATTCTATAAAGTTTTAAAACAAGCTATAGAAATGTTATTCTCCCAAATTCTATAGTTTTAGAATTATTTCCTAGAATATTTCTGGTTAAATCTCTGATTCATTTTGTAGGTCTTTTTCATATGGATGATATTAAAAAGTGTGTGTATATTTCTTATCCATTTTACTTAGTACAAAGATCTGACATTTTTAGGACAAGAAAGAGGACATTTATCCCAACATTTCCTTTTTTGTTTTCTCTTAATCCCACATTCTTGTTTTTTATCCTATTCTTCAACCTCCTCTAGATACAAATCTAAGTGTTTGTTGAACCCTTTATACATGGTACTATAATTTCAACTCTGACATGATAGCAATATTAAACATTGACCATAAGGATTTATCCTCGCACATTTTTTCCCATCCACATACCTCTCCAGTGTGATATTTCAGTTTAAATCAGTGGGCGCTGGTGTCTTACCTGTATCTAGCAATTTCCGATTTTTAACTCACTGAATGACCTGCACTTAGGATAATTAGCATCTTTCTTATGCCGAACTGACAGCTACCTGAGAGACAGCAGGCATTCTCAATGTCAGTAATGCTATCCAGCCCAAGGCTTCTTTCTGTAAATTTATAGAATAAAGAAGGTCTCCAGCAAGTCAGATTTATTGAATAAATTGTGAAAATGTTTTAGTTTTACAGAATGGAGTATTAATCTTATGCCTTACCAAATATGGCAGTGTTAGGCAAAAAGCCATCAACTGTATTATTATTAGTAGTAGTACACAGTAGTTCCTAAAGGCCCCAGTCATGATCAAGGAAGGCATCATTGTGTATGTACAGTAATGAGCACATAGTAAGAGACAGTCCATGGCCCAGATCCACAAAGGGACTTAGATGTTGGACTGCTCAGCATTGCAATGCCTAACTTTTAGGCATCTAGCCATCCAGGAGAATCCACAAATCCTGTGTTAGACTTCCTATGAGAGTGAGAGAGAGAACCCACCTGCCCGCCCGGGGAATGGCGGGGAGTCACCAAAGCTAGCCCTTAGCAGATGCAAGGAGAGAGGTATATCCTAAGCCCTGACATTCTCTGGCTGGGATCCACATCAGGGCACCCTCTCCAGGAGTCAGGCGCCTTATACACCTACATAGTTTCTTGCAAGAAAGGCAGTGGTGCATGCCTAACAACCAGAGCTGTACCTTGGGTAGGGCAAATTAGGGCGATCGCTCCTGGCCCTATGCTTTGGGGGGCGCTGTGGGCTGGTGTGATTGGCCAGCGCAGTCAGTCCCGTAAGACACAGGTGTGAAAACTAGGGGTTCGGGGGGTGCTGCAGCATCCCAGGGCTCCTGGCTGCCAGCCCCACGTGACTGGGGTCCTGGCTGCTAGCCCTGAGCGAAGAGGGCTCTGCCCAGCTGCCGATGCAGAGCAGGGCCCCCAAGCTCGTGGGGGCTGATCTGTCCCAGGCCCTGTTCCCCCCTATGGACAGCCCTGCTAACAACACACAAAATGGGTGGGAAGGTGGCAGCAATGGCCTCCTGTCATAAATATAAAGGGAAGGGTAAACATCTTTAAAATCCCTCCTGGCCAGAGGAAAAACCCTTTCACCTGTAAAGGGTTAAGAAGCCAGGATAACCTTGCTGGCACCTGACCAAAATGACCAATGAGGAGACAAGATATTTTCAAACGCTGGAAGGGGTAGAAACAGAGGCTCTCTCTGTCTGTGTGATGCTTTTGCTGGGAACAGAAAAGGAATGGAGTCTTAGAACTTAGTAAGTAATCTAGCTAGATATACGTTAGATTCTGTTTTGTTTAAATGGCTGATAAAATAGCTGTGATGAATGGAATGTATATTCCTGTTTTGGTGTCTTTTTGTAACTTAAGGTTTTGCCGAGAGGAATTCTCTATGTTTTGAATCTGATTACCCTGTAAGGTATTTACCATCCTGATTTTACAGAGGTGATTCTTTTACTTTTTCTTCTATTAAAATTCTTCTTTTAAGAATATGATTGTTTTTTTCATTGTTGTTAAGATCCAAGGGTTTGGGTCTGTATTCACCTATGCAAATTGGTGAGGATTTTTATCAAGCCTTCCCCAGGAAAGGGGGTGTAGGGTTTGGGGCGGATTTTGGGGGGAAAAGACGTTTCCAAGTGGGCTCTTTCCCTGTTATATATCTGTTAGACGCTTGGTGGTGGCAGCAATAAAGTCCAAGGACAAAAGGTAAAATAGTTTGTACCTTGGGGAAGTTTTAACCTAAGCTGGTAAAAATAAGCCTAGGGGGTTTTTCATGCAGGTCCCCACATCTGTACCCTAGAGTTCAGAGTGGGGAAGGAACCTTCACACCTCCCACATAACCTTTAGCCCAATGGCTAGGGGACTCACTGAAGAGGTGGGAGATCCTGGCTTCATTCCCCCTTCTGCCTGATGAGGAGAAGGGGGGGGTTCCCACATCTCTAGTGAGTGCCCTAACGACTGGGCTATAGAGTCATTTTCATGTTCTAGCCAATGTATGTAATTATTTAATACAAAGTAGACATGACTTCAACAGCACAGAGTCAGAAACTCTCATCAGAATGTCATATAGTCCAGTGGTTAGGGCACTCTCCTGAGAGGTGGGAAACCCATGTTCAAATACCTTCTTATCAGTCAGCGAAAGGAATTAAAGAAGAATCTCCCACATCCTGGGTGAGCGCTCTATCCAGTGGGCTAAATCTTATATGAGAGGCCTCCAGCCATTTTATGTGGAGTTAGACATGCCCAATTGGGCCCACAGGTGAGATAGGTGGGCCACAAGCTACATTCACAGGAGTTGAGGGTTGCATTGGGACTTAGGTGTGAGATAGGTGTCCAAGCACCTGCCTGAGGCAGCGGTGTGCATGCCCAGAGGCAGAAATTAGGTGCATACAAAGTTAGGTGGCAGCTGAGTGGGGTTTTGTGGATCACAGTAGTGTCTAAATCTAGGATTTAGGCACCTAAGTCCCTTGATGGATCTGGGCCCCTTGTAAGATCTTTAGGGGGAAATGACTTGCCCAAGCCTACACAGCAGATCACTGGCAAGGCTAGGAATCGAGCCCAGGTGTCTGGATTTCTACTCCAGTATCCTATCAGCTGGACTATCCTGCCTTTCATCTTCCCACCCACTTACAAATTTTTTTCATTCATTAGCTAACTGCTAACCTCTTTCAATCCGGCAAATGTGCACCTGAACATATCCACTATGGATTATATGCCAATGTAAATCCAAAAGTATCAGTTCAATTCTTGTTAAACAGTAAATAGTTCAAATTAGGGTTTGAAAGTCATTTGCCTCTCAACAACTATGCCCCATAGTAATGAACATTCTGTAAATAACTTCTGCTAACAGATATATAGACTTTTCCCTAATTTGAATGTTTAAAAACGTGTGCAACACTGAATATGACAAGCAGTATAACTGCACTGGTCACACACTTGCAGTGAAATGTGAGATATCACAGAGAAGGTTGGGAAACTTCAGTTGTGCAGGTAGCTAATATGACTTCTCTTCCTGAAGGACTTCAGTGCAGTCATAAAATGATGTTTTTGTTATATTTTTGTAACAATTAGCTGATGATTCCCAACCCATATGGTTATACCAGATGTCTCAACCTTTGTTAGCTAATCAAATTTCTCCCTTCATATGGACCATTTTATAGTACTAAATAATAATCAAGATCATTATTTTAATTTTCATCAATCAAAATCTTGACATAGCAGAATAGGTGAATAAATATACTGCAGATTTCTCCTTTATTTAGTGATCTGTAAGTGTGTACAGAAATATTTCCTTTTATCCTGAAGACATTATTTCCACAATGAAGCTATTGTCAGAGAGACAGCCCTTCTAATTTCCTGAAGCAGTTTCCATGTACTGTGGGATGGTGATGGTGATTCAGTTCTTGTGCAAGTGCCAGAAATGAAATTTTGATAATTTTCATGTAGTGCCAGTTGTAGTGGTATTTCCGTTACCCGTTGCCATTTCCCCATTTTTACTCTGAATCCCTGTCCCCCTTTTCTGTTATTGTTACTGTCTATATAATAAGATTCCAGGAATGTCACTCTGTGTCACTCTGAAGCCTAAAATGTCTGTTGAGTCAGTGTGAAGTGAGGGAAACAGCTACAAGCATGACTGAGAGCTCTTTTTGTTCAGCATATCACCCAGTTCAGTCATCACTGGGCCTTGTGAGAACTAGATGGAATGTTGGAGTGCAAAGATTCTGTGGCAGTTGGAATGTGATATTTGATCAGAGAAGGTGGGAGTAATCAGCTCTGTAGGGTAATAAAGAGGTGGTTGTGCCTCCAGCCAGGGGGCAGCTCTGTGCACAAACTTAAGGAAACGTACAAACATCAGTGTTGCTCACTACAGTGCAGTGCATGGAAACAAGAGCCCCCTACATGGCTTGACTGCCACTCTGTCCCTGAGTATGTATTTACAAAAGAAAACAACCTAGCAGCCAGCAGGATGATGATAATAGTTGTACATTCACATAGACCTTTTCATTTCCAAGGATCTCAAAAGGTTTTAAAACCTTTTATTAAAAATCTACCCAAGAATAACTTTATCCTCAACTGAAATACAGCCAACTCTGGGCTGAAATGTGACAGCTGTTTAACAGGAGACAGCAACACAATGCAGCCTCTGAGAACAGGAGTGCAAACTACCTTTTCCAGCTGAAAAGGAGGTGAAAATTTAGGGAAGCACAAAGAGTAGGAATTTGATGAGAGCACAAATATTAACATCATTTTCTAGTAAGAGTTTCTGTGTGCCGTTTATGACAGCATACTATTAGAACCATGATTTTAGGTCATTTAAATGAGATTGCACTTTCAGCAACACAAAGACTGTGCTGAGGTGTTGGTTTAGTATGTACTCAGAGGGTAAACTGTCACCGACTGCATCATCAACACAACTCTCTAAAGCACCTACAGTGATCACCATTATATTTACCCGAAGTTACCACTACTTCAAGATTAATGCATTTCCACTTTATTATATAAGACTTAAGCAAAACAGTGCTGACACCAAACATTAACATCTGTATATAAGCTACTAGCATCTGTTTCACTTTTTAAAAACAATGCCTTTTGCAATGACATGCCTCCTGTTTAAATGTTATCAGCAATTACACCTGCATTTACCCCAACTATATTCGATTACTACTTCTTCCTAAACTGGGATTCCTAGAATATTTTGCATTGCTCATGTTAACATCCTGCCAAGCTGAAACAGTTTATTGAGTTTTAGAACTGAATCAACTGGTTAAAATACAAAAGCTGAAAGCATAAATTGCACAGAGGCAAAACAGAAGATAAATACTCCAAACAAGAATACCTTTCATCCAGTCTGACACTTGTTTGGACATTCACTTGCTAGCAGGTTCCATAACAACAGCCTTCATTAGATCACTTTATCATTCACATCAAAAGCAGAAAATCTATCACAGCATGGCTGGGCTGCATTGTAAATTCTCTCATCTCAAAGGCAAGATAAGGCTTTGTCCCTCCAGGTTTCTCCTAATTACACTGCTTGATCAGTTCTACCAGCTCATCCATGGCACAGAGCCTGTAACATATACTGAAACTTCTGTATCAAGACTGATATACTACATATTCCCCAATTTTTACACATGCATAACTATCTACTCACTAGGTTGATGATCAGAGACCAAGTCCAACTAACTGTATGCAAGCCTCAGTGTTGTGAGCTTGATCTCAATTAGTTCTAAAATTTTCTATCACCATGGAAAATTTGATAACAGATTGTCTTGGTTTCCTGCTAGTTTATTGTACAAGTGCGATTGACTGTCACTCAGATTGCAGGCAAGATAGATGATGATGCATGCATAATCTTTGTAAGTACAATAGAAGTAAGAATCTCAGATAATGCACATCTCTCAGGAATGATACGGACAAAGATTGTCAATGCTTAGAAGCAGTGTTTCTCAAATGCCACCACCGTGGCCATCTGAGGCCACCAGGGGCTTTTCTTGTGGCCTCAGCTTCTAGGGCGGTGTTGGGGGGGCAGGGTGGAGAAGCAAAGCAGAGTTAACAAACATACAAATAACACTTTTCACAGAAACTTCCTCACTAGCAAGTCTAAAAAAAGCAACCCAAAAAGCAAAAGAAACAACAACAAAAAGACAAGAACATGCAAAGCATATTATTTGTTTCTATTCTGTTTAGGTCCAGTAAAGAATAGAGACAACTGTACATTATTTTTATTATTGATTCTGCAATAAAAACCTATATTAATAAATTACAATGATTTGGACATGTATACGTGCATATTTATTTGTTTTCCCTAAAGTTAATTAAGTATTTTAGGAAAAATTGTCAGAGCGGCCACCAGCAAGAGTTGGTGGCTGCACTCTGAGGCCACCAAAAAATTTCTTGTGAAACACCTGGCCTAGAGCATACCAAATGGACCTCAAAGAGGGCCAAATTCTGTTCTCAAATACACACACAACATTAATTGACTTCAGTGGAAGTCAGACGAATTCGTCCGAGGGAAGAATTTGGCCTTATAAACTTGCAAATTAAGTTTTTACAGAGTAAAATTACCTATAGGAAATAAAAAGTGGTATGCCTTGACCTTCAGGCTGAAACAAAGTAAACTAAGGTTACCTATATGGTCCCCTCCTTATTTTTAGTATGTAACTTAGAAACCCTGATTAGTTTGCAGCCTACAGAATTGGTATCTGCAGAGCTAGCTTTAATATGTTTTCATTGAACCTACAGGATAATATATGCCATTTATTATGCTATTTATTGATACTGAAAGAGATGTGGCTCTCTCAGCTCAGAGAGTATCAAGTAATGCAAGAAAGACAACAAATGGTAAAACAAATACCCCTATACAGTGAGGCTGGGAACATCCTCTGTTTCTTTGGGGAAAACAACAGAATTTGATTTCATCCTGTAAACTTCTACCAGATATTAAGGGGAGTTTCTACTCTTACTTAACACCAGTAGCGCTAGTAGAATAACTCCTAATTTACAAAAGTCTAAATGAAATCCAAGTTGGACCTCAAATCTGGGATTTAAAACATTGATGCTGAGAAAGAATTTATGCCAAGAGAGAGCGACACACATTCACTGCAGCTATTAATGACTAAAACCCAGCAAAATATCATGTATCAAACGTGTCTTTCCATGGGGACTGCACCTTGTTGTGGTGGGAATGTTCATGTGCTCCAAAGACCCTGAGAACTATGCCTATAGTCATTTTCCAAAGAAGTTATAGAAACACAACAAGTTAGCCCTTCTGAGAAACAGCAGGCCAAAGTAATGGACTCTGTCTCAGCAGGAATGATGTATCTTTGTGCAAGCAATCAGGTCAAGGCTGAGAAGATCTTTGCTAAAGGTCAAACAAACTATAAAAGTAGGTTTCTGGAACATTAGAACAATGGCTGCAATGACAAAAGCTTTGCAGGAGGTGAAAGAAATGGATTAATATAATCTTGAAATCCTTGGAGTAAGCAGAAGTCAGTGGGCCAGGAGTTGATAAAAATATATTCATAAATGAAAATAAAGTGATAACATATTCGAGGAGGCAAAATGGTTACCACTGAAAGGGAGGAGCATTAATTATGATTTCCAAAGCTGAAAAAACACTTTGACTGAGAGCCAATTAACAGCCAACTGCTCCTAGCTAGGTTTTAAACATAATACATGAAAATGACAATTATACAGTGTTATGCACCAAAAGACAATTCTGGTGATGAAATCAAAGATCAGTTTTACAATTGCCTACTATTCTGCTTGACAATATTCCCAAGCATGATGTTTTCTTAATAATGGGGGGACTCATGGCCAAGATTGGGGATGACAACAATGGAATGGAGAAAGCAATGGGCAAGTATGGCATTGGTTCCCAAAATCAGAACTGTGAAACACTGTAGATTCATCATGATTCACTGGAACATCTTGAAGTGTTATGGTATTCCAGTAAAAATTATTAACTTTACCAAGGCTTTAATTGTGCAAACTGCACCTTGATATAAAGTAAACACAGACTAGAATGAACCGTTTAATATAATACAGATGCATTCTCTCATCCCTCCTGTTGGGCATTGATATTTACTTCATTATGAGAACAAGTGTAGATGAATACAACATAAGCATCACAGAGCTTAACACACTAGAAGCTTTTGATTTTGCTGATGACATAGCTCTTCTAAATGACCACTCAAACAACATGCAAGCAAAGACTGAAAGACTGTTCAGCATTGCACAAAAGACAGGCTTTGTAAGTTATTAAAAAAAAAAATAGCTAGCTAATGAAAACTCCAGCAACTCCTAACCCAAGTTTTAGGTGGAAGACAAAGAAATACAGGAGGTGTGTCAATTCACATACTTTGGCACTAATATGCACACCAGTAGGGATAGCCATAAGAAAATAATTTTACAAATAATGTTGTAGCTACCTCCACCAACTTAAACAAAATTTGATAGTCAAAAATCTACAGCTTAAAAACTAAACTATGAAACTTCAACTCAAATGTTATTTGCACTTTAATATTGGCTGTGAAAGCTGAAAATCCATCAAAGATATAGATATATGTCTAAATGCTTTCAAAAGCAAACACCACATTAAAATACTACTTTTTAAATTGAATTAATTTATAAAAAATGCTGAGATTTATCAGAGTTCAACTTCTTATCTCTAAAATTATCCAGAAAAGAAGATGGAAATATCTGAGATACACATTAAGAATGAAGCCAGAATGTCTGCCATGGCAGATGTGCCACATTGGGTAGCTGGAGGAACACATAAAAGGAGCTGACCAAAATAATCTCTCTACTGAGTCGTACTTAGAGAGGGAAAACTTATGGTACTTAACAATAAAGAGATAATGCAAAGAGTGACCCAGGATAGACAGGGATAGTAGAGTTTGATTTGTGTCCTAAGCAACATTTGACATCATGAAGATTCAGATAAAACACTTCTACCAAACAAATTATTATTTGAGCAATTTAGTCACTAGTTAAAGCATTCTCTACTTGCTGAAAGCTAATAATGATGAGTTGGACATTTACATTGTACTATGAAAAAAAATATTGATGTTAATGAATGCCCAAAAATAATTTTCTATACGTCATAAAATTATAAAAGCAAGAGATGGAAAAGACAAATTAGAATATCTAATCTATCTCCCCTGTCAATGCAGGTTTCCTTTACCAGTGTTTTGTCCAACCAAAGATCCAAGTGGTGGGGTTTCTACCACTTCCCTTGGAAAACTGTTCCACAATTTGATATATCTCATTGGCATTCAGTCAACATAGTCCCTTTCCACTACTGATAATCATATATCTTTACCCGCAGTATTTACTTTATTTAGACATTTGTAAACTAGTGACAGGTAACTTCTTAATCATTGTTCATCCAAACTCTGTATAATTAGCTTTTAAATTTTTCCTTATAGGACAGTTCCTCTAGTCCTTGATCACTTATAATTTGCCAATTTGTTTCTAGATTCTTATAGACAGAAATTAGTACATCCCTGTCCTGTGATTCAATGTATTTGCACATTAATACCAAAATACATTGTTTGCAGACATATTCAACTGCAAACTCATTGTTGCTCATTGTTATTCTTAGGTCAGCAGACTTTTTCCTTTCCACTGAGTAAATATTTTTCAGACTGAAGAATTTTAGAAGGGACCTCAAGAAGTATCTAATTCATACCCTCATACTGAGGTAGGATTAAATATAACTAGACCATTCCTGACAGGTATTTGTCTAACCTGTTCTTACAAACCTTTAGTGATGAGGATTCCACAACCTCTCTAGGTAACTTGTTCCAGCTTAATTATCCTTATAGTTAGAACGTTTTCCCTAATATCTAACTTAAACCCTCCCTTACTGAAACTAAGCCAATTACTTCTTGTTTTACCTCTACTGGAGATGGAGAACAACTGATCACTGTCCTCTTTATGGCAGCCTGTTACATATGTGAAGATTGCTATGTTCTCTCTCCCTCCCCCACCAGTTTTCTCTAAGCATGGCCAGCTCTTTCAACCGTTCATCATAGGTCATGTTTTCTTAATCTCTTATCATTTTTGTTGCTCTCCTCTGGACTCTTTCCAGTTTGTGCTCAAAACTGGACACAGTATTCAAGCTGCTTTTTATTAATGAGAATGTAACTTTGGTATTTTCTGTCAGTGTTTCTAATTTCTCTTGGTCCTTTTGTATTATTGCAGTTGGTGAATTTTTAATATCTTCCCATTGCAACTTACTCACTAGATTTCTTCATTTCCCAAAAATTGCTTTCTTGAAATATAATACCTATGAATTGCTATAGTCAGTGATCCCATTCCTTACTATTCAGAATTCAAGTAGCTCACGGTTTCAAGCTTCCCATTATTCTCCCTTTCTCTATTAGTTCTCCTTACCAGTGAATAGAAAATCTAAGATGGCTACTCCTCTACTTGTATATTATACATGTTCTTTCTGAGTCATAAAATTGTCTTGTGAATAACTAAGGAGTTTTTCAATGTAACCCAGCTGAAATCTGAACAGGTAAAATTCCCCCACAGTGGCCTATGACTTAGGGTACCCTGAAGATTACCTCAGGGATGTTCCATTCCCACTCTCCTATGCAGGGTAATATATAGAAGATGCCTATATGTGTTTTTCCTGTTCTGTATTCTATTGAGCCACATGCCCACTGCCACACATTCCTGCCTACTCTCAGGGGTGCACAAATAGACACCAAGGGTGAAATGTAGCCCCAATGAAGTCAATGGCAAATCTCCCATTGCTTTCAATGGGGCCAGATTTAGACCCCATGGAGCAAAAGTCAGACACATGACTAATATCCACAGTGATTTGTAACACAGTCGGTGAGGCTGTGCTACAAATACATCACAAAGTTGGCAAAGCTTCACAATGGAGGCCCTTGGAATCCAAAAACAGGTGGTGGTTTCAGCCCACTCTAATGAATTTTGATGCTATAGAAATAACAGCCCAGATGCAAATTTATTTGTATAAAAATAATTTTCATTTAATCAGTCATTTGTGAGATACAGAACTATCAATGGTTTGCCAAGCACGAGAGCAAAACTTGCTGATAATGTCATTTAAAATGAATGAGTTTTGCAGACTGCTAATGCTTAATATGAATGTCTTTTTTCTCTTTTTTTTTAAAAAACAAAATGTTTTGTGATAGCTAAGATATTTGCATCTGAAAGATAGATAGCAGGGCACAGCAGCTGAGCTTTGTGTTATTTAGATTGTATCAAATGAATTTCATACTCAAGTGAATGTAAAGTTTATATGGTGGTAAGAATTGTCATGCATGGCAAGAGCTGGGCTGGAGAACATTAGAGAGACAGAAAAGGATCTTGTTACTCTTACTTTACTTCTTTTCTGCCTTGATCTCACTGAATTTGCTTACTCATCTCTCCTCATTCCTTATCTCTCTCTAGTTCTTTTGGTGGTACCAGAATGCTGCATATCTGCAAACCATTAGAGCACTCCACTCACCTGGAAACACAAGGCCAGAGTACTAAACAAAGCAAGGACTAGTCTCTGAATTCATGCTCAATTCCCACCTGATCAAGAAATAAGGGCAAGAAACAGACTGGCTGAGAATAGCCTGAATAAGCAACAGAGGACAGGAGAAGCTGGGAGGAGATATGGTGAGGGTAATGAAGTGGGAGATATGTGGCATACTTCTGCTTCAAATGGTAATTGTGGCAGGTCTAGTATAATATTGGAGGCTGCAGGCTGATGGCCACTATTGCCCATTAGAGTTCACTTTTTTTTAACCCAAATGGAAAATGGTTTTCTGAATAACTAAAAAGAGAATGGGCCAAATTCATAGCTAGTGTAACTGCAGTTTATTTCAGTTGCATTACAGGGGAAATAGATTCCGCCCATGATTTGTAAGTAGGAAAAAATTAAAGTTTTTTAGTTGTACAAGTGTAGAGAACTCCACAATGCTACCCTCTTTTCTCTGTATCACCAGCTTCTGTGTAACGGACACATACTGCTCATTTTTTGTCTGAGCAAAGACTGCTTTACAGTAGAACATCCTTATATTTTTTAGCTTATGGCTCCCCAATGAGCCATAATGGTTCCATAACCAGTCTCTTAGTATTTTGAGTAAGTTAGCTGCTTTAACAGTTGTTCAAGGTGACTGCTTTTCTACTTTCAGACTCAGAAAATTGTTTTTTTTCTCCCTGCCCAAAGTTGTTCACAAATTTTTATTACAGCAGTGATTCTCAAACTTTTGTACTGGTGACCCCTTTCACGTAGCAAGCCTCTGAGTGCGACCCCCCCTTATAAATTAAAAACACTTATATATAACACCATTATAAATACTGGAGGCAAAGTGGGGTTTGGGGTGAAGGATGACAGCTCGTGATCCCCCATGTAATAACCTCGTGACCCCCTCAGAGGTCCTAACCTCCAGTTTGAGAACCCCTGTGTTACAGTGAAATGCATAATATAAAGGAGGTATTTATAATTGATTTCAGTAGAATTGAAAGTCTGAATGCCATACCTTTTCATAAAACACATCTGCATAATGAAAATCCTTATGGAAACAGAGGCAGAGATATGGGGAAATAATGGTCTAGAATGAATTTGGTCCTTTCCCTCTACCTGCAGCCTGAGTGGTTAACTGCCTACATATGTACGCTCTAACTAGCCACTGTAAGTCTGGGCAGTGGTAACCACTGATCTGATTGAGGAACAGAATATACTTTTTGTTTCTTTAGAGGATTACATTGCCAATCCTCAATTTCTCTCAAGATATGTAATAATAGCCAGTGGATCTATCCTGTCAGAAAGACATCTGTTATCAGGGTTATTTCATCACCTTTAAGACATCAGATAATGGACTAGCTTTAGGATGGGTGCTGTGGAGTGGTACACATGGAAGAAATTGCCCAAATTTAGATTTGAGGGATTGGATTACACCATGGAAAAGATGCCAAACCTTGTTCATCTGAGAGAAAAAGGAATATGGTGGAACTGCATCTGTGGTCATAGTCTGAGAATCCTTGGAAGTACATCTACGTGGTCCTTTCAAGGATGACGCATAATTGAAGTGGTGAGAGATCTGTTGAAATGGTCAACTGCTAGTAAGCAACAATGGACCTCCGTTTTGCCTCTTATTATTATGAAGTTGATTGCAGCGTGTCACACCCAACCAGCACAGTACCATTCAGTGAAAAGTAAGCTTTGTGCAGACAATGAAACTAGATTAGAGGTCTTCAACAGGAAGATAATTTGTACATAATTTGCACTTTCTGCAGTGAAGAGGGCCATATAAGAATCTAGATAGATAGTTATCTTCACAAAAGACAACTCCTGCCACTACAAAGGAGTCTTCAACATTTCTAATGGTTGGATGACATTCATGTACCTATTTTTGATATACTGGAACTACAGAGGATGACACAGGTATCACAACAATGAGCAGATGTAAAATGGTACAAGAATGGCAAGGAGATTTTGATGGACTTGTAGAAACACCTATTACACCTTTATAAGAATAATAAACTAAAAATTCAAGAGTTTAAAAGCCAGAATTTGTGAATGAGTCAAAATTCAAAGATGGCCAATACATTGCTGCCATGTGAAATTCATAAGCACAACACTTTGAGCTAAGTGCTTCTTTTTATGTTTTTACACATCTTAAAGCAAAAAATAATAAGTCAAGAGGAAGGCAAAGCCAAGCAGAACAATTTCCAGGCAGGAATCCTGACCTGGCTTCACCTCTGAGTGACTAGAATCTCCTTTCCCAGAATAACATCCCTGTGACTCCCCAAACCTACAAGAAATTAGCCAATCCCCAGATGACATTAAGAGTGAAAGAGGCAGATCTCTCCACGGTGCACAGAAGACTAGAGTAAAGGCTGTTCTGTCTATGAATCTGAATCTATTCTGTAAAGTCACTGTACGATGAGTTTTCATTTCAATAAACCATTCACAGAATAGCTAGGAAGTGCTATATCTCTTTTATAACTCATACTTATTAGAAAGCAGTTGGCTGAGAATTTGAATAGAAAACCATATCAAGCATTGTACTGGCTTCTGGATGCACCTGTGGGGAACTGATTAATCAGGAATAATTTTATTTTGGTACATCACTGTAGCACTTCACAAACATAGCCTTACAATTTGTCACACTCTCTTTATCCTGTACTATTGCTCATGGAAGCCCCATCTTTGCACACCTGGAACAAAGAAAAGTCTCAGACTTAATTAAAAAGCTGAAACTTCAGAAGAGATATTTAGTAGCTGTGAACAGAACTTCAGGTCCCACTCCTGCAGGCTCCGTAGGTCAGGGGTCATTAACAAGACTGGAGTTAGAAGGGAACATTGTTAATACTATTTCTTATCTTTGAATTTTTTTGCCGTTAAGTTCAGTGTGGTGTTGAATTACCCAGCAAGATACCTCAGGCCAAATTCTAAGATTATTCAGTTTTACTCCCAAACTGGCATATATTGGTACTGAAAAGCAGTGTTTATTGTGCACAGCCATGTCTTATGCACAAGTATCCAATGTCCCCTATCACTGCACATGCAGATTGATTATTTCTGTCAGGAGCAGGTACCTAAAGCTTTCACTTGGGTTAAGACATTTACATGCCAAGCCACGTGGATCATACACCATGAACCAGAGTCTATGTACCTGAAAAATACTGTGAGGGTCTACTCCTGAGGATGAATTAGAGACAACTTCTCCATGAGATCTGAGGTAGTCAGAATTGCCTCACACTCCCCTATTTGTTCAGGGCTTTTCTGGCATGCACATTGGTACAAATGCCACTCAGAATGGAGTTCTCCTGTAGAGCATCGTTTCTAATACTGACTTACAAACCAAGTAACCAGAAATACTGTACTATTAAACTATAAAAGCACCCACTTTCTCTTACACCTCCTTCTCTGAGAATCAGACTGTTATAAACCTATTCTAAAAATAACTGTCAAGGTGTTACATGTAGTTTCTGAATGTTACTGTACCTCTGCCAATCTCATTCCTGCCAAAACATTCTCCCACCCAGTTGTAAAGAAAGGAACAGAATCTGTTAGTGACTCAGAGTCATGGGTTAGAGGGGGAAGATAGTGTCTCTAACACTATGCCGATGAAAGCGTGTTAGTGTGATACTCTCATTCTCTACCACTCTATATGCCAGATAGCAGTGTATGCTACTGTGGATCCCTCTGTACTTCCTTGAGTATGAGCTGCCTTATTTAGTATGGTTTTCAAGGTCCAAGTTTGAATTCTGAAAACAATTTCTCCACCTAAAGTAACAGTGCAACAGGGAGAGGTGCAGAGGGGTGGCCTTTTAGGACTCTGCTGTACTACCCAAAGTGACCAAAATTGTAAGGAAGGAGATGTGTCATGTATAACATGAGTCATGTGCGGGGTAAGATTACAGAGCGAAAAACAAGTTATTCTAGAGATGCATGCTAATCATGGATCTGGCTGCCTATTCAGATGTCTGTTCAGATTCCAAACAATGGACAGATATTTTTAATTATAGATAATAACCTACTAAAAGTGAGTAACATTTGGCAACTGTTAATAGAGGCATATTCCATCAACTCATACTCCTCTCTGCAGACAGTCGCATTTTACTGTAAATAATCTGAATTTATGTTTTACAAAATGAGGAAATTAGAGAATTTAGCAGTAAATCTGCCGGTACTGTTTAGGGAGCATTTAATTTGCTAGTGCTACATTTCTTTATGTTTACATTTCTTTAGTGCAAATTTACAGTTTGCTCTGGGGAGGTACACAAACCAGTTTCTATTTTCTAGGTCCTAGAAAAAAATGGTGGTGTGATATAGGTGCAGAAACATCACAACAACATGGAAAATTGCTCTGAATTTAAACATGGATGCAGCACTAAGAATGCCCCAGTCAGTCTTGAATGATCCGCTTGTCACGACTCAGAGGGAAGGATAGTGCAGAATGTGGCTGTGTGTTCTTAGGGAAGGTGGAGAGGGGAGGAGGGGATTCAGTCGACCAGCTGTTTTGCTGTCTCACTGCCTGCCTGCTGTTATATAGACTTGAATTCAAAGTGATGCTTTTAATATTTAAAGCCTTGAATGTACTGGGTCTTAATTATCTTGTCAGTCTTCTGACACACTCTGTACCATCTTGCCCTTTTAGATTAAAAGGAACAGGGCTTTTGGTCACAGGGTTAGTAGGAGTAGAATGGGTATATTTTTGTTTCTGTTGCTCAGTGTCTGCAGAGAATGCCCTGCCTTCTGATATCAGAAAGGCTGTCATTTTAGCTTCTTATAACAAGAGATTAAGAGTTTATTTCTTAAGGCATTTAGCACAGTGTATTGATTTTACTTTTGAATATTTTCTCCATGATTTTGTTAGGCTTTAACTGGAGTTTTAAGTAGTCTCCATGCTATGTGTAGTATCTATTCATGTACAGTACCAATGATGAATAAGCACCATGCACATATATATATATATATAAGTGCTCTAATTTCTATTTAATACAGAATACCAATGTTTTCAATCTCCTGAGAGTAAAATGTTACAAAACCATTACATATCTCTCTGACATTTTGGCCAATGACTTTTAGACACACTGAAAACCAAAAATTAAACAGAAAAATTTAGAAGAGGGAGAATTAAAATACATTGATGTTCCTCAGACCACCCCACCCATTTTTATTCATCCAGTTATCAGGAAGGATAACTCACTTACCTGCACATCAAAAATTCTCTGGGGAAAACATTTCAAGACTTCTTTCCCTAAGGAGCTGAATTTCCAGATTATAGTCTCAAAATTTTATTAATCTGGATTGTTTTATATTTTCTCCTCCTCAGGCTGTTCCCCCCATCATCCAGCTATTTCAAACTGAGTGCCTTGCCACTGCATTTGGGAATGTCCTTTCATACTGGCATTCTGGAAGGAAAGACCATGAAAGATCTGGTTTGGGCCTGGCATTTTATGTATTAAGGATGAAGTTCATACATGTGCAGAGGGCCAGCACAAGGCCTAGTCTGAGGGATTAGGTGGTGCATAGTCGTAGGGCAGGCCCTTTATCCAAGATTGAATTTCACCTTAAATCCCACCTTCTTGTCGCAATATAAAGTTCATAATCCTTTTTCTTTGATGGGTGAAAATTTAGTTCTCAGCAGTCTTGCCCATAGTCCCTACCACTTTCTATTATGATCTTGGGCTTGACCCTCAGACTCCTGCATCCCCTTTTCGCTTTCTACTATTCAATCCCCTAGTTCTGTCAACAGGAAGGTGGAGGGATTTCCACTGGAAGATAACCCTAGTCCTCAAATCATAATAGATATTGCTTTTCTTTAATTATCTTACCTGATTCTGATTCTTAAACACTGTCAAAAACTTCTGTAGGTGTGTTGTAGGAAATAATCCTGCACTGGTAAAGGTTAGGTGGTATATTGGGTATTTTCCATCTTCATTATTATGATTTGTAATTCTCTGACGGTATTCTATAACCCAGGGCAGGTAGTCCCAATCAATGCCTACACCTAGTGTATATATAGGACAACCATCTGTACTCTTCAGCTTCTCCCATTTGGTAAACCAATTCTTAAAAAAGAGAAAGCATTTGTGCTTTGGTTCAATTCACTGATAATCAGAAACTCTACTTTAATTGTTCTACGAAAACGAAGAATTTAGCAATGAGGCCAGATTACTCATCAGAGTCTTGTATTTATAGTGACCAACCCTTGCTGTGATTTCACTATAATAATATTTTTAAAAACTTACTGTTACGATTGGCAAGAAAACATAGGGATCCTTAGCAACATTTACTGGATTAGTTGTTGCAGAAGGAGTATTGCCACAAATCATTAGATGCAGTTTTAAACCAATTTTTAAACCACCCGGATCAGCGGGTAGTGATCAATCTATCAGGGATCAATTTATTGTGTCTCATCTAGACGCGATAAATCAATCCCCAAATTGACGCCTGTTCTCCACCTCAGCAGGAGGAGTAAGCGGAGTTGATGGGGGAGCCGCCGTGGTCGACTCGCTGCCGTGAGGATGGCCAGGTAAGTTGAACTAAGATACTTCGACTTCAGCTACGCAAATAGCGTATCTGAAGTTGCGTATCCTAGTTCAAACCCCCACCCCACCCCCCAGTGTAGCCCAGGCCTTAGGAGGAGTCAGAGGAATTTTGGACAGTTCTGGCTCAACTCAAATTTTTCCAATGATGAGTCAGAAATTGAAATGGGGAAATAGTGGGACTTGGTTATCCCAGAGGTTCCTTGGGAGTCATAACAATAAATTGATTGATTGTTTCACTTTTGGAATTGGTGAGCCTGCAAGGGCAATGATGAGACACTTATTTTAGTTTCTGCTTGAAAATCCAGCACTAATTCTAAAGAAGTCTGTGCTTGTGGGTGTTCTCTTCTTTTCCAGATCTGTTTGTCTACAGGATGAATTGAAGAATGGGGTGAACCCCACATTTTTGTAAATAATATGTGCGCCAAAGTTATATACTCAAGTTTCAGATTGTGTTTCTTGAAGTAGAGTTCTTGAAATATGGGATTCAGTGGGGAAAGGCTAAGTATCATCCAGCTCAGTGCATGCAAGGCTGCTTTTGTGACAGATCATAA
Organism: Lepidochelys kempii; assembly: GCF_965140285.1. NCBI lineage: Eukaryota > Metazoa > Chordata > Testudines > Cheloniidae > Lepidochelys > Lepidochelys kempii. The sequence goes on from NC_136388.1 coordinate 74,560,597, forward strand.
TATTTAGCAGAGTACCTCCAATATGCTTTAAGATTTTACATATTGCATTTGGTAAATGTGGGAGGCTCACTGTTTCTGACATGTTACTACAAGCAGGTAGTGATTTAATGAAAAGCAAAAAGACTGAAAAGGGGTTTGCCAGATCCCTGTGTGATGTGAATGTTAACAAGCACAGTCACGTCATCAGCATCCCTGCTCTTCACCCCTCCCTCCCATCTTTCCTCTCTCTTTTATGAGCCAGCTTGAAATCAGGGAATTACATGCTAAGGAAAACCCTTCAGATAAACATATAATTATTCTGAACAGGATCAATGCAGCACAGTTAATCAGTTTACCAACTGAATTAATTTTTATTTTTTTCATGTCTGCATCTCCTGTGGAGAATGGAGAAATTCAAGATTTAAGGAAAAAAATTGATTGCATTTGTGAAATGATATTTATATCTGAGCATTCATTATGAAAGAAACCTCTACTGCAGGCTGTTTTGGCAGACAAACATTACTTTCAATCAGCAGGACTTTGAATAACTGACTCCATGTGAAGTTATTGCTAAAGGTACACTTAAGAAATAGCTGATTTCCTATTTTAATTTCCAGCTGTTTAATAACATCCCATTCTCCTCAGAGCCTCAACTATTTGTGTTTTTGTTTTATGAAAACAGTGGATTGTTGTGTAGAAGCTTCAATTTATTTGTACAATATGCCAATTAGATTCAAAAACATTTTAAAGAAACTAATGCAAACTACTTAATTCAGGAAGCACAGTAAGCCTCAGAGCTGTTATTTTAAAATCTAGGTAATAAAACCCTTTTGTATTTTATTTAAAAATTTAAAATTAAGCAGCCTGAATTTTATAGTTGTAAGTGCAATAGAGATTCAGAAGTATAACTTGGAGACACCAAAACTGTTTTCTGTACAGGGCTAGTGTCAGTCTTTCATTGTGACAGGTTTCAGAGTGGTAGCCGTGTTAGTCTGTATCAGCAAAAACAACAAGGAGTCCTTGTGGCACCTTAGAGACTAACAAATTTATTTGGGCATAAGCTTTCGTGGGCTAGAACCCACTAGCCCACAAAAGCTTATGCCCAAATAAATTTGAAGGTGCCTCAAGGACTCCTTATAGTCTTTCATTGTGCTATTTACATACATCTGAAAATGGGTAATTTTTCAGTTTAGAACTGCACTTTTGATAAAATGTGGACTTAACTGCAAAGCTTCATTGGATTGTACAGTAAATAGAGATGCTGATGGTTAATAGGTTAAAATGCATTAGAAGCCTCCAGGTAGTAGCATTACATTAAGGTACACTTTGCCACCGAGTACTCATTTTAATATGCTCAGTTTTCACATAGCTAAACAGAAGAAAAATACATGAGAACAATTATGAAAGCAAGTTGTTTAACATATTTTACATTCTACAATACTTGTGGAAAATATTTTACCCAACATTGCAACCAAGGAATTTAAATAAAATGAGGTAAAGATCACCTCTTAATGTTTTCAGTCCACAGAGATATATTATTCCAATGGAAGTATTTGCCTGTGGTAAGAAAAGGATACACATCAGGATAAATAAAGCATCAATGATTTGTGTGAGAAAAAATAAAGTGAAATACATTTGAAATATGGAAATAATTGAATCAAGAGAAGTAGAAAAAACTCACTACAAATACCAAAAAATATTTTTTTCAAAATCACACATACCAATCCTTCTTTGAAAATACCTCTTTTTCTTTAAAGCCACTACTTCTACAATCTATTTGTTAATTCTCTCAGAATATTTTTGTGTATCCTAAAGACAAATTCAATAATACAAAACTATCCGGAGTCCTCATTGCCAGATCCAGAACAAGCTTCAAAAATCAGTTTCTCAAATCTTTCACAGCCTTCCCTGGGTGTCCACAATGTGAAATCAAGACAGTCTGTTATTGAATCTGTTCCTAAGGAAGAATCCATATATAAATACAAGATGCCACCTTATTATAATGCTGTTCCTGAGAGGCCATTAATTTATACATTGTAGCAAGTAATGCCTCTTAAAGGGAAGGAACAGAAGGATTGTCCTTGGGTTGGAATTCAGGGTATGGCTACCTCTTACAACAATATGACATAGAGTGAGATGCACTGTGGGTATTCAAGTGTCTCAAAATATTAACATCAATTTTGTGGCTTTCTTTCATGACCTCTTACATTACTCTGATGTTGCTGATAGCACAAATTAGTTTGCAAAATTTATTAGCTGATTTAAAAAAAAGTTATAAGACACAAGTTTAAAAATGCCTCTTACTGTGGTCACCTTACTGTGAAATGTGTTGTGACTAACAACCTTTAATATTTAACACTGTTGTATTCAGTGTTGTTGTAGCCATGTTGGTCCCAGGATATTAGCGAGATAAGGTGGGTGAGGTAATATCTTCTATTGGACCAACTTCTGTTAGTGAGCGAGACAAGCTTTTGAGGTTACACAGACCCCAGACCTCAAGAAGAGCTCTGTGTAAGCTCAAAAGCTTGAATTTCTCACCCACCTTGTCTCCTTAATATTTAAATTAATTGAGAATGTATTTTAAAGGGCACGTGGGGTACATTTTTACAGGGTCTGATTACTGAACACTGTTAAAATGCTACAGTTGTAATGTGTTGCTTTCTGTAGTTGAGGTTAAATTCTACCTTCAGAACACAGTGATTTTGCTGCAAATGTCACGGAGAGATGGTATTATAATAGGAGTAGTTATGATGTGGTTTCATGGAACTGGGAGCCAGGCTGCACTGTCCTTTTGTCCAGGAGATGTACAATATCAGTCTGGGGTACTAGTAATAGTTAAATTCCACATCTCGGTCCTTGTTACAAATTCTAATTTCTGGTCCTTTTTAAATAAATATATTTAAGCAAGAGGTGCAGAATATGTAACAATGTAAGTAGCTAAGTTGTCTTGTCAGGTTTTGTCATGTGAGCATTTTCTGAGGTAAATCCTTCAGTTTGGGTGATTCATATGGATAAGTTACGTATCACTTGAACGCCACTAGCAGTCTGCAGCTTCATCCTGACTAATGTATTAAAATCTATTTAGCAGAATAACTATAGCTAGTGAAACTGCTACACAGCATACAAAGAAGCTACAATGCAACAGTGACAATGATGAACTCAATTGTAGTGAAGTTAGGGATTTCCAGATGATTTTGAACTAATTGTTACCATATTACATTGTCAGCTATGATATTCTATTTGTTAGAACCTTTTTCTTTGACTACATAAGGCGTTCAATAATATTTGAAGCACATATTTGCACAGGGAAAATATTAAGGTAAAATATGGTAGTGTAATATGTGTTTGGAAATAATATACACGTAGCTTGCATTGTCTTCATGCACACAGCACTCATATTACTAAATAAAATCCCTCAGTTCTATACACATTTCAGTCATTGGTGCACTATTCTTATTTATATTTGAATTCACAAAACCAGGCAAACATTACATGAGGATATCCCAGTGTTTCTTATGTGATATGTGACATGCAGTCTATATATAAAAATACTGGCAGACATAGCAGGTTTTAAAATATATAAAATGTCCCCCATCAAACAGGCAATTTAATATTGGGAGACTACATGGTGAACATCTGAAAAACACATTAAAAAAATCTCCTGTTTGTATGCACTAAAACTATTTGCTCATTGTGGTAAAAGTTGCTGATGCTACTATCATAGTCTGTTACTCAAGATGTAGTCAGATTATATCAAAAGCATGAAGAGGTAACAGGGAATATTCTGAAATGCAGCAACAAGTATTATTTAAATATTACCAGTTGTATTACATTACAGTCTAACTCATAATTTTAGATACCATAACATTCTCTGTGACTTTTTAACCATTTAAATACCGGCAAAGATCTATATAATCAGGTTCTTCCTCTCACCAGCAGCAGCGTATGATTTTAATTAATGTAATTGGGCATGGCTATCAATCATATATCAGGTGATTTCAAGATTCATCCTTGCTGACTGATTTAGGATAATTAGCCTCTCAACTAGCCTGAGCTGAAGACACCTGAGAAACAAACGACATGCATTTCCACAGATGCCATCTGCCTTATGATACTGTATGGCTGTAGAGAGAGTAGGGTGTTTACAACTGTAAGATAAGTGACGAGCACTTAGCCCAGTTTCAGTTAAGTGTGAAGATATATTTCAGCATCATTAAATCAAAGCCAGTCACAGATTCATTATGAATGTGAAGGCTTTAAAGAAAACTATAGCCATCCAGTTTAACCCTATAGTGTATTTAAAATCCCATTACAGAAAACATATATTCACAAATACCTTAACCATAAAAATTGCACCTATTTCCTGTACATAATGGGAGAGTATTTTATAGCTGAAATTAGTTGGTCTGTGAGACCAACACCTCATTAGAAACTGTACAACTATGGTAATGTGTGTGCTATGTAAATACATTTTTTCCTAATCAGGAGAAATTTAAAACACTTATCATGAACAATTCTTCACTCTTCCATCCAAATCAATCTGTTTTCAAAACAGCAGAGCACCACAAAAGAAAACATTTCACATCTTATTTCTGTGTTTATGAAACTACAAATGTCCAGGGAAATCATAATCCTTGTCAAGTTATCTTGCTGGGGAAACTCTTCTAAACTGTGCACAGAGAAGCAGCCCTTCTCATTTCCTCTTGCTCTCTCCATATATGGCAAAGACTGCACTGTCCACGGTACTAGTGATTGTCAGAGAAGCATATGCATTATACAAAACATAGAGATACTAACAAGAGTAGCCGGGAAGCCTGCACAAATCAGGATATAATAAAAGAATCAGAATTCCATAGTTCGGTCACTGGTACCTTGCTTTCTCTGTGTATCACCCTAAAAACTACACACGAGTGCTGCATACATGCACAACCACTGCATGAAGTCACCTGATATGAGCAAAACAAAGCTAATCAGGAAAAATTTAAAGATAACCAAACATAATATCATTACACTGCAATGCATAATGGAGTCTTAAGGCACAAACACTATAGTTATGGTTGCATTTATCCACAAATGCATTAGATCACTACTCAGTTCTTAGCAGAGATTCCAACAGCATGTTTTGCAGCTCATACCAGGTCTGTGTTCAGTCATAGCTCTGAGAACTGTTGTATCAAACAGCATATGGATTTTTAGAACTAAACTAACTCTTGACAAAATAAAAAATACAGAAGAAGAAATGTAAATTTCACAGAGTCAAAGCACAGATAATACATGGTAATAAATGATCGTACCTTTCATCCAATCCACTACTTGCTTGGGGGTCCACTTGCTAATAGGTTCCATAACGAGAGCCATCATCAGATCACTTTATCATTCACACCAAAATCAGAAAAAGACTGGGGAAATCTATCAGAGCATGGCCGGGATGAGAGAGCTGTAGGATTTTACAGTGCAGTCCAAAGACGAGATGATGCTTTGTCCCTCCAGGTTTCTCCTGCACTGATTCAGTAATGTATAAAATTACACTGCTTGATCAGCTCTAGCACCTCCCCCACTGCACACAGCCTGCAACACAGTGGAGCACACTGAATCAGGAAATGGTGCAGTATGTATATACTTACTTACAAAAACCTATACCCAATGATCTACTTATTAGACTGATATAAAATTATAGTGTTCTGAGAGCAATCAAGGCTCATGTTATTCCAGACTCACAGCTTTATGGAGCTTGATTCCAATCAGCTCTGGGATCTTCATAAGGGAAAATATCTCTACTGTAACTTGATAACAGATTGTCTTGGCTTTATTGTAAATATGCTGACTGTCGTTCAAATTAAAGAGAAGATAGAAATATCGTAATATCACTTGGCATCTGGCAAAATACTAAGCATCTCCATCTTTACAATACAAAATGTTGCTAGAATCTTATAATATATAATCATGTAATTCAGAATGTCAAACACAGTAGAGGGAGTCTTACCAAGGTAAAACTCACTATCTAAAGAAACATCTTTTTTCTGGCCACAGTCAGGGCCAGTACCCTCTGAGTCTCTCCTTTCTATAGTGAAGGAATGCCAGCCTACCATGTTAAGGTCCATTCTTTTCTTTTCTTTTTTAACCATAATCCATTAATTCTAATAAAAACAGCCAAGAGGTAGCACTGGAACTATCAGTTAATTCATTTACCTTTTATTGGAGAGAGGAATAATGGTAAAGTTTTGATACCTTTTAAAAAGGATAAAGGTAAGAGGTCTCAATCATGGATTCACCTCACTCAGATGTGCCAAATGGTGCTTCTCAGGCCCTTTGTATCTGTAGCGGGGCAGTCACCCTGCTCCGTTGTGGAAGGGATTAAAAACAGCCCTGGGAATGGGCTGCTTAGGGGAGCCAATCAGGAGTGGCCTTCAGGCAGCCAATCAGGGCTGGGGCTGGGAGTATAAGAAGGCCTAAGGGAGGAGCTAGGTCAGAGTCTCTCTCCAACCTTAGCCCTGGTCTACACTATGTGGTTAGGTCAAATTTAGCCATGTTAGGTTGATTTTAAAATGAATGCATCTACACAACAAACCCTGTTCTGTCAACCTAAAGGGCTCTTAAAATCAACTTCTGTACTCCTTCCTGGTGAGGGGAGTAGAGCTAAAATCAACCTTGCTGGTATTGGTCTCCGGGAGCTATCCCAGAGTGCTCCAATGTGACCACTCTGGGCAGCACTTTCAACTCCGATGTACTAGCCAGGTACACAGGAAAAGCCCCGGGAAATTTTGAATTTCATTTCCTGTTTGGTCAGCGTGGCGAGCTCAGCAGCACGGGTGACCTGCAGACCGCCCAGAATCGCAGACGAGCTCCAGCATGGACCAAAAGGGAGACACTGGATCTGATTGCTGTATGAGGAGAAGAATCTGTGCAGGCCGAACTCCGATCAAAAAGAAGGAATGCTAATATATATGCCAAAATCTCACAGGGCATGGTGGAGAGAGGCTACACCAGGGACACACAGCAGTGCTGCATGAAAGTCAAGGACTCAGGCAAGCCTACCAAAAGACAAAGGAGGCAAATGGTCGCTCCGGGTCAGAGCCCCATACATGCTGCTTCTATGATCAGCTGCATGGCATTCTAGGGGAGGACCCTATCGCTACCTCACCACTGTCCATGGACACCTGCAAGGGGGGAGTCTCATGCAACAGGGAGGAGGATTTTGTGGAGGAGGAGGAGGCGAATGCGTAGCAGGCAAGTGGTGAATCCATTCTCCCCAGCAGCCAGGACCTCTTCATCACCCTGAAGCCAATACCCTCCCAAGGCAGGATCCCCAACCCTGAAGCCGGAGAAGGCAGCTCTGGTGAGTGCACATTTGTAACTAAGGTGAAGGGTTTAAAAGCAGTAGTGTTTAATGTTTGATTTGCCCTGAAGAATTGGGATACATTCGTGGCCAATACAGCTACTGGAGAAGTCTGTTAACATGTCTGGGGATGGAGCGGGAATCCTCCAGGGACATCTCCATGAAGCTCTCCTGGCGGTACTCTGAAAGCCTTTGCAGAAGGTTTCTGGGGAGGGCTGCCTTATTTCATCCTCCATGGTAGGACACTTTACCACGCTAAGCCAGTAGCAAGTAGTCTGAAATCATTGCAGCGTAAAGCATGGCAGCGAATGGTCATGGGTTTTCGTCGCATTCAAGCAACATTCGGTCTTTATCTTTCTGTGTTAGCTCAGGAGAGTGATATCATTCATGGTCACCTGATTGAAATTGGGAAATTTTTGTAAGGGAACAGTAAAAGGACCCCATTCATGCTGCGTTGTTTGCGCTTGGTTAAAAGAGATCATCCCGGAGAATAGCCACGCAGCGGTGGGAGGGGTGAAGGGACCATCCCAGAGAATAGCCACATGGTGGGGGGAGGGGTGAAGGAATCATCCCAGAGAATAGCCACGCGATGGGGGGAGGGGTGAAGGAATCATCCCAGAGAATAGCCACGCGGTGGGGGGAGGGGTGAAGGAATCATCCCAGAGAATAGCCACGCGGTGGGGGGAGGGGTGAAGGGATCATCCCAGAGAATAGCCATGCAGTGGGATGGGGGGAGGTGTGTGCTGCACATCCACCTGAAAACTGCAGCCCCTCCTTTTAAATGTGAAACCCAACCAGCATTGCTTGCTATGGGAAAGAATGGCGCTGCAGTCTGAAACCATTCTCACATGTTATGAAGGCATAAGAAGCCAACCACGCGTACCAAAAGGCTTACCATGGCTGCCTGGAAACTGAATTCTGTTGCCCAGCCATTTGTGATGTGTCACCATACCGGCAGGCGCTCAGTATAAAAGGCAAAATGTGACCTTGTACCTAAAGCACATGTGCTGTTTGCTGTGAATTGCTTGATTCACTGTGAAAAAGTCTCCCTTTTGTTCTCAGAAATGTATCATCTTAAATTTTACTCTCCCTTTTTATCTCCCCACAGGTGCAAATGTTTCTGTGCTCCCCCTATCATCTCCGTCCCTGAAGTTATCGCACATTAGAAGCCGAAAAAACTGCACTCGCAATGACATGTTTTCCAAGCTCATGTAGTCCTCCTGCACTGATAGGGCACAGCTTAATGCATGGAGGCATTCAGTGGCAGAGGCCAGGAAAACGTTAAGTGAGCGCGAAGAGCAGAGGCAGAAGGCAATGCTGAGGCTAATGGGGGAGCAAACGGACATGATGAAGCATCTGTTGGAGCTGTAGGTAAGCCAACAAGAGCACAGACCCCCCACTGCATCCATTGTATAACTGCCTGCCCTCCTCCCCAAGTTCCATATCCTCCTCACCCAGACACCTAAGAATGCGGGAGGGGGAGGCTCCGGGCACTCAGCCACTCCACTCCAGAGGATGGCCCAAGAAACAGAAGGCTGTGATTCAAACAGTTTTGATTTGTAGTGTGGCTACAATAAACAATGTGGCCTTGTCCTTCCCTCCTCCTGCACCCCACCCCACCCGGGCTACCTTGTCAGTTATCTCACTTTTTAAAAAATTTTTAAAGAAAGAACGCATGGTTTCAAAACAATAGTTACTTTATTTCCTTTGCCACCTGTGATCGAAGGGGGGAGGGTGGTTGGCTTACAGGGAATTAAAATCAACAAAGGGGGCGGGTTTGCAGCAAGGAGAAACACACAACTGTCACACCGTAGCCTGGCCAGTCATGAAACTGGTTTTCAAAGCTTCTCTGATGCACAGCGCGCCTAGTTGTGCTCTTCTAATCGCCCTGGTGTCTGGCTGCTCAAAGTCGGCCGCCAGGCGATTTGCCTCAACCTGCCACCCCACCATAAATGCCTTCCCCCTTTCTCTCGCAGATATTATGAAGCACACAGCAAGCAGCAATAACAATGGGAATGTTGGTTGCGCTGAGGTCTAACCTAGTCAGCAAACAGTGCCAGCGAGCTTTTAAACGTTCAAAGGCACATTCTACCACCATTCTGCACTTGCTCAGCCGATAGTTGAACTGCTCCTTACTACTGTCCAGGCTGCCTGTGCACAGTTTCATGAGCCATGGGAGCAAGGGGTAGGCTGGGTCCCCAAGGATAACTATTGGCATTTCAACATCCCCAGTGGTAATTTTCTGGTCTGGGAAGTAAGTCCCTTCTTGCAACTTCTCAAACAGCCCAGAGTTCCTAAAGAGCTGAGCGTCATGCACCTTTCCCGGCCATCCTACGTTGACGTCGGTGAAACGTCCCTTGTGATCCACCAGTGCTTGCAGCACCACTGAGAAGTACCCTTTGCGGTTTACGTACTGGTTGGCAAGGTGGTCCAGTGCCAAGATAGGGATATGTGTTCCATCTATCACCCCACCACATTTAGGAAACCCCATTGCAGAAAAGCCATCCAGTATGACCTGCACATTTCCCAGAGTCAATACCCTTGATAGCAGAACATCAGTGATTGCATTGGTTACTTGGATCACAGCAGTCCCCACAGTATACTTGCCCACTCCAAATTGATTCCTGACTGACCGGTAGCAGTCAGGCGTTGCAAGCTTCCACAGGGCTATCGCCACTCATTTCTCAACTGTCAGGGCAGCTCTCATCTTGGTATTCCTGCACTTCAGGATGGGAGAAAGCAACTCACAAAGTTCAAGGAAAGTGGCCTTACTCATGTGAAGGTTTCGCAGCCACTGTGAATCATCCCATATCTGCAACACTACGCAGCCCCACCAGTCTGTGCTTGTTTGCTAGGCCCAGAATCGGCGTTCCACTGTATCAACCAGTCCCACTGCTGCCATGATGTCCCAGTTGCCACAGCCTATGTTTTCAGGAATGTCTGTGTCCATGTCCTCATCACAATCGTCCTCGTGCTGGTGTCTCTTAGCCCGGTTCTGCACATACTCCAGGATAATGCGCAAGGTGTTTACAACGCTCACAACAGCAGCGGTGAGCTGAGCGGGCTCCGTGCTTGCTGTGGTATGGCGTCTGCATGGGTAACCCAGGAAAAAAGGTGTGAAACAATTATCTGCCGTTGCTTTCACGGAGGGAGGGAGGAAGGGGCAACTGACGACATGTACCCAAAACCACCCTCGACAATATTTTTGCCCCATCAAGCATTGGGAGTTTAACCCAGAATTCCAATGGGCAGTGGACATTGCAGGAACTGTGGGATAGCTACCGTCAGTGCACCGCTCCGTAAGTTGATGCTAGCCACAGTATTGAGGACACACTCTGCCAGATTAATGCGGTTAGTGGGGACATACACAATCGACTGTATAAAATCAATTTCTAAAAATCAACTTCTATAAAATCGACCTAATTTCATAGTGTAGACATACCCTTAGAGGGAAAAGGACTTAGATGTCTGGGAATAGGGTACTTGAACAGAGCGGTGCTGGGGAAGGGCAAGAGGAGCTCCAGCCTGGCAACTCCCCAGGCTGGGGCCTTGATAAAAGTCTATACTGGTACGGGGGCTGGGAGGTGCAGCCCGGGAATAGGCTGGTCAAACCCCTTGCCAATGATGAGTAGCCTTTACAGGCTGCAGTTTGCCCAGTGAGAGGGGGCTAGATGATGACTGGCAGGAGCTTCTGAGGCAAGGTGGGTGTAGAGGGTTGGGTGTTTCCCTGGGAGGGGAGACAAAGTGTGTGGGGATACTGCAGTGGGCAGAATCCCAGGGTAAGGGGTACCGGGGTCTGGGAGGGACACAGGGGCCTCAGGCAGAGGAGCTAATTCCAAAATGACCAGCAGGAGGCACCGCACCGGTGTGTCTTCAACACTGTTACAGTATCTCATATAGCAAATATCCCACATCCATGTGGTTGAATGGGTGCATGGTCTGTCTGAGATATACTGAGATATACAGTACTGCCACACTGTCAAGGTGGGGATTAGTTTAGGCTCCAGGAAGAGTCAAAGAAAGGTACACCTCACCTCTGAGTTCTTCTCTAAGCTCCAGCGCTCTTCTCAAAGATCTGGAACAAGAAGCTTTGTTAGCATAAGGAAAATCGTATTCTCTCCAAAGATACTCCATCCCATTGAGTTAAAAACCTAAAAAATGGCCATAGTGGGTCAGTCCATCCAGCCCAGGATCCTGTCTCTGAGAGTGGCCAGTGCAAGATATTTCTGGAGAACTGGGAACACCCAGGGCATAATTGCATCCCCGACCATCTTGACTAATAGCCATTGATGGACCTATCAGTCATGAATTTAGCTAATTCTTTTTTGAACCCAGTTATAGTTTTGGCTGTCACAACATCCTGTGGCACTGAGTTCCACAGGTTAACTGTGAGTACTTCTTTTTGTTTGTGTTAAACGTGCTGCTTATTAATTTTATCAGGTGACCCCTAGTTCTAGTGTTCTGTGAAGGGGTGAATAAGACTTTCTTATTCACTTTCTCCACACCATGCATGATTATATAAACCTCTGTCATACCTCCCACCGCTTAGTCATCTCTTTTCTAAAATGAACTGTCCCAGGCTTTTTAATATCTCCTTATATTGAAAGATGTTCCATCCCCCTAATCATTTTTGTTGCCCTTCTCTGCATCTTGTCCAATTCTACTATATCTTCTTTTTTTTTTTTTTTGAGATGGGGTGACCAGAACTTCATGCAGTATTCAAGATGTGGGTGTACCATGGATTTATATAGTTGCATTATGATATTTTCTGTTTTATTATCTATCGCTTTCCGAATGGTTTCTAACATTATTAGCTTTATTGACCACTCCTGCATATTGAGCAGATGTTTTCAGTGAACTAGCCATGATGACTCAGATCTTTCTTGAGTGGTAACAGCTAATTTGGACCCCATCATTTTGTATGTATAGTTGGGATTATATTTTCCAATCTGCATTATTTTGCAGTTATCTGAAATTTGCACTGAATTACCTGCATTATTTTGCACTGAAATTTATCTGCCATTTTGTCGCCCAGTCACCCAGTTTAATGTGATCCTTTTGTAACTCTTTGCAATTGGCTTTGGATTTAACTATTTAAGTAACTTTGTATCATCTGCAAATTTTTCCCCTGTTCACTCTTTTCCAGATCATTTTTGACTATGTTTAACAACACAGGTCCTAGTACAAATCTTTGGGGTGCCCTGCTGCTTACCTCTCTCCATTATGAAAACTGACCATTTATTCCTACCCTTGTTTCCTAACATTTAACCAGTTCCTGATCCAGGAGACAACCTTCCCTCTTTATCCCATAACTGCCTGCATTGCTTAAGAGCCTTTGGTGAAAGACCTTGTTAAAGGCTTTCTGAAAGTCCAAGTACACTGGATTGACTGGACCACCCTTGTCCACATGCTTGTTGACTCCCTCGGAGAAATCTAATAGACTGGTGAGGCATGATTTCCTTTTTAAAAAGCCATGTGACTCTTCCCAAAATTATCATGTTTAGCTAAGTGTCTGGGAATTCTGTTCTTTACTATAGTTTCACCCAATTTGCTTAGTACTGAAGGCTTACCAGTCTATAAATCATCTCTGATGCCTTTTTTAAAAATCAGCTACCCTCCAGTCATCTGGTATAGAGGCTGATTTAAGCAATAGGGTACATACCACAGTTAATAGCTCTGAAATTCCATATTTGAGTTCCTTCAGAACTCTTGGGTGAATACTATCTGGTCCTGGTGAATTATTACTGTTTAATTTATCTGTTTGTTCCAAAACTTCCTGTACTGACACCTGAATCTGGGACAGTTCCTCAGATTTTTCACCTAAAAAGAATGGCTCAGGTGTGCAGATCTCCTCAGCATCATCTGCAGTGAAGATCAATGGAAAGAATTCATTTATCTTTTCCGTGATGACCCTTGTCTTGCTTGAGTGCTCCTTTAGCACCTCAATTGTCTAGTAGCCTCACTGACTGTTTGGCAGACTTGCTGCATCTGATGTACTTAAAAAAAATTGCTGTTAGTCTTTGTGTCCTTAGCTAGTTCTTAAAATTCTCTTGGCGTGCCTTACTATACTTTTACACTTGACTTGCCAGAATGTATGCTCCTTCCTATTTTCCTCAGTAAGATTTGACCTCCGTTTTTTAAAGGACGCCTTTTTGCCTCTAACTGCCTCTTTTACTCTGCTGATTCACCATAGTGGCATTTTTTTGGTCCTCTTACTGGTTTTTTGATTTGGGATATATATTTAGTTTGAGCCTCTATTGTGGTGTTTTTAAATAGTCTCCAAGCAGTTTGCAGCCATTTAACCCTTGAGACTGTTCCTTTGAATTTCCATTTAACTAGCTCCCTCATTTTTGTGTAGTTCCCCTTTTTGAGGTTAAATGCTACTGTGGTGGGTTTCTTTGGCACTTTTTCCCTTACAAGGATGTTAAATTTAATTGCATTATGGTTGCTAAAACTGAGCATTTCAGCTATATCCACCCTCTAGATCCAGATCCTGTGTTCCACTTAGGACTAAATCAAGAATTACCTCTTCCCTTGTGAATTCCAGGACAAGCTGCTCCAAGAAACAGTCATTAATGCTGTCTAGAAATTTTATCTCTGCATCACTTCCAGAGGTGACATACTCAGTCAATATAAAGGTAGTTGAAATCCCCCATTATTACTGCATTTTCTGCCTTTGCAGACTTTCTAATCTCCCTGAGCATTTCATAGTCAGGGGGTCGGTAGTATATTCCTACTGCTATACTCTTATTCAAGCATGGAATTGCTCGCCATAGAGATTCTATAGTACATTTAATTCATTAATTTAAGATTTTTACTTTATTTGCCTCAACTCCTTTCACATATAGTGATGCACACACACCAATGCAACCTACTCTCATTCTCACTCCTATTAGGGCTGTCAAGCAATTAAAAATATTAATCATGATTAATCGCGCTATTAATCACACTGTTAAACAAGAAAAGAATACCATTTATTTAAATATTTTGGATGTTTTCTACATTTTCAAATACATTTATTTCAATTACAACACACTATACAAAGTGTAAAGTGCTCACTTTATATTTATTTTTAATTACAAATATTTGCATTGTATAAAACAAATAGTATTTTTCAGTTCCCCCATGGCTAGTAGTGTAGTGCAATCTCTTTATCATGAAAGTTGAATTTACAAATGTAGAATTATGTAAAAAAAAACCTGCATTCAAAACTAAAACAACGTAAAACTTTAGAGCCTACAAGTCCATTCAGTCCTCCTTCTTCTTCAGCCAATTGTGAAGACAAAGAAGTTTGTTTAGATTTGCAGGAAATAATGCTGCCCACTTCTTGGTTACACTGTCACCTGAAAGCGAGAACAGGCATTCACATGGCACTACTGTAGTCACAAGATATTTACATGCCAAATGCCCTAAGGATTCATATGTCCCTTCATGCTTCAACCACCATTCCAGAAGACATGCATCCATGGTGATGATGGGTTCTGCTCAGTAATGATCCACAGCAGTGCGAACCAGTGCATGTTCATTTTCATCATCTGAGTCAGATGCTACCAGCATCTGGTTGATTTTCTTTTTCGGTGGTTTGGGTTCTGTAGTTTCCGCAGCAGAGTGTTGCTCTTTTAAGACTTCTGAAAGCATGCTCCAAACCTAGTCCCTCTCAGATTTTGGAAGGCACTTCAGATTCTTAAACCTTGGGTCGAGTGCAGTAGCTAGCTTTAAGGGGGAGGGATAGCTCAGTGGTTTGAGCATTGGCCTGCTAAACCCAGGGTTGTGAGTTCAATCCTTGAGGGGGCCATTTAGGGATCAGGGGGCAAAAATTGGGGATTGGTTCTGCTTTGAGCAGGGGGTTGGACTAGATGACCTCCTGAGGTCCCTTCCAACCCTGATATTCTATGATTCTATGATTAGTGCCTGTGATGGGGCATCTGGCCCACACTATCCTATAAAGGGTTAATAGAACCCTAGGGAGGCCGTGCAACAGGCAGCTAATTGGAGAGGACCCTAAGGAGGCTGTGCAGGGGATAGCCTATTGGAGAGGGGCTGCAGGGAGCAGCCAATCAGGGCCAGGCAAACCCATATAAGAAGAGCTGCACGGCAGATCAGGTCAGTCACTCCCTGGAGTTCAACAAGGGAGGAGTCTGGCTGCCTTGCAGGTGGAACACAGCTAGCATGTTGGACAGAGGAGTGCTAGACAGGACCAGGGGAGCAAGAGCAAGCTCCCGGCTGACTGCTGGCATGCTGAGGCCCTAAGATAAGGATAGAGAATGTGCTGGGGCTGTGGGGAAGTGGCCCAGGGAAGTAGACTGCGGGGCTGTAGAGGACACAGCACATGGCTGACATCTACAGGGTCCCCGGGCCGGGACCCAGAGTAGTGGGCGGGCCTGGGTTATTCCGCTTTCACCCAATCCCCACGCAGGAAGTGGCTGGACAGTGGACTGCCATTCCACCAGAAGCCGGGGAGAACTGAGTGTGACACAGCTGGAGAGCTGTGTCCTGAAGAGGATGCCACAGTCTTTGGGAAAGCACAGGTCCAGGTGTGGAGGTGATGGCGGGCAAGGCACCACCAGAAGAGGGCGCACTGGTTAGCAGAGCTGATCCCCGGGACATCCAGCAGGAGACTCCACAGTAGTGAGTCGCATACCGTCACAGGACCTTCTTTGCGTTTTGTCAAACCTGCAGTGAAAGTGTTCTTAAAACAAACCACATGTGCTGGATCATCATCCGAGACTGCTATAACATGAAATATATGGCAGAATTCAGGTAAAACAGAGCAGGAGACATACAATTCTCCCCCAAAGAGTTCAGTCACAAATTTAAATTAATACGTTATTTTTTTAATGAGCGTCATCAGCATGGAAGCATGTCCTCTGAAATGGTGGCTGAAGCATGAAAGGATATATGAATGTTTAGCATATCTGGCATGCAATCCTGGTTACAAAAGTGCAAACACACCTGTTCTCACTTTCAAGTGGCATGGTAAATAATAAGCAGGCAGCATTATGTCCCATAAATATAAACTATCTTATTTGTCTTCACGATTGGCTGAACAAGAAGTACGGCTGAGTGGACTTGTTGGCGATAAAGTTTTACATTGTTTTGTTTTTAAGTGCAGTTATGTAACCAAAAAAATCTACTTTTGTAAATTGCACTTTCACGATAAAGAGATTGCCCTACAGTACTTGTATGAAGTGAACTGAAAAATACTATTTCTTTTATCATTTTTAAGGTGCAAATATTAGTTATAATAATATAAACTGAGTACTGAACACTGTGTATTCTGTGTTGTAATTGAAATCTATATATTTGAAAATGTAGAAAAACGTCCAAAAATATTTAATAAATGTCACTTGGTATTCTATTGCTTAACAGTGCAATTAAAACTGCGATTAATCACAATTAATTTTTTTAATCACAATTAATTTTTGAGTTAATCACATGAGTTAACTATGATTAATCGACAGCCCTAATACCTATATATTTTGTAACCTGATCTTATCATGTCCCACTGATTATATTCGTTTCACCAGTTTCCTCTATGCCAATTATATCAATATTCTCATTTAATGTCAGGCACTCTAATTCACCTATCTTAGCATTTAGACATCTACCATTTATATATAAACACTTGTACAATTTATCGATATGCTGTTGCTTGCCTTCATGTGTTATATGTAAGTGGGACTCTTTTACATTTGATTATTCCTCACTAGCTCCTACCTGTACTTTACTTTCTTTCTTATCCTCTTTATTAGGACAGGGAGTCCCCCCCCCATTCCTTAATAAATTCATCCCTAAGGGATGTTTCCACCCAAACTGAGTGCTCCTCTGCACCGGTCAGCTTTCCCCAGTCCTTAGTTTAAAAAATCATAGAATCATAAAACTGGAAGGGACCTCGAGAGGTCATCTAGTCCAGTCCCCTGTACTCCAGGCAGGACTAAGTATTATCTAGACCATCTCTGACAGGTGTTTGTCCAACCTACTCTTAAAAATCCCCAATGATGGAGATGACACAACCTCCGTAGGCAATTTATTCCAGTGCTTAACCACTCTGACAGTTAGGAAGTTTTTCCTAATGTCCAACCTACACCGCCCTTGCCGTAATTTAAGACCATTGCTTCTTGTCCTATCCTCAGAGGTTAAGAAGAATACATTTTCTCCCTCCTCCTTGTAACAACTTTTTATGTATTTGAAAACTGTTATCATGTCCCCTCTCAGTCTTCTCTACTCCAGACTAAACAAACCCAATTTTTTCAATCTTCCCTCATAGGTCATGTTTTCTAGAACTTTAATCATTTTTGTTGCTCTTCTCTGGACTTTCTGCAATTTGTCCACATCTTTCCTGAAATGTGGCGCCCAGAACTGGACACAAAACTCCAGTTGAGGCCTAATCAGCATGGAGTAGAGAGGAAGAATTACTTCTTGTGTCTTGCTTACAATACTCCTGCTAATACATCCCAGAATAATATGTTTGCTTTTTTGCAACAGCGTTGCACTGTTGACTCATATTTAGCTTGTGATCCACTATTTAGCCTGTGATCCCCAGATCCCTTTCTGCAGTACTCTTTCCTAGACAGTCATTTCCCATTTTGTATGTGTACAACTGATTGTTCTTTCCTAAGTGGAGTACTTTGCATTTTTCCTTCTTGAATTTCATCCTATTTATTTCAGACCATTTCTCCAGTTTGTCCAGATCATTTTGAATTTTAATCCTATCCTCCAAAGCACTTGCAACCCCTCCCAACTTGGTATCATCCACAAACTTATAAGTGTACTCTCTATGCCATTATCTAAATCAATTCCTGGCCAATGGGAGCTGTGGAGACTGTGCTCAGGGCAGAGGCAGCGCACAGAGTTGCCTGGCCATGCCTCCGCCTAGGAGCTGAGGGAGTGGGATCTTGACGCTTCCAGGGAGGTGTGGAGTCAGATAGAGAGCTTGCCAGCCCTGTCAGCACCCACACCCCTCCCACCACCAACGGGGGTCCCAGGCCGCACACCACTGCCTGCCCTCCCCCAACACCCATGGCGTCCCCGAGCCACGCCCCCACTGCACTCGTGGCATTCCCCAAGGCTGCCGCCCCCCCCTCCCCACCGCACCCCTGGCACTCCCTAGGCTGCCTTTCCACACCTGTGGTGCCCCTGAGCCGCCCCCCAAGACCACCCATTATTTAGTCAGGCGTATATAGTACAAGTCATGGATAGGTCACAGGCTGTGAATTTTTGTTTACTGCCCGTGACCTGTCCATGACTTTTATTAAAAACACCCATGACTAAAACATACCCTTAACCATGACCAGCTTCTCACCTGCACTGCACATAAGTCTGAGTCTAGATATCTAGTGAGATCTGCAGGCTTCGCGCCCAGCAAGCAATTAACCATGTGGTTCTCCTGGTCATCACAAACCCAGATGTCTATATTTCTTATAATCAAATCCCCTATCACTATTACTTGGCTCTTCCTAGTAACCTCAGTTCAATCCCCTGAAGGGATATCCTCAGTGCAAGAGGATTCCATGACATCATCCGAAAGGAGGGTCCCCACTATAGGATAGTTTTTCTCTGCTCCAGACTGATGCTCTCCTTCCCCGAGACTTTCATCCTCCTTAACAGCACAGAGGCTGTCAGAGTTGGGGTGGGACCACTCTATTCTGTTCCTGAAAGTCTCATCTGTCTCCTTAACTCCTCCAGTTAAGCCACTCTGGCCTCATGAGCCATACTGTGTCTCTGAGGGCCAAGAGCAGCTTGCACTGTGTGCACTTGTATACCACCTGCCCATGAAGTAAGTAATCATACATGCTGCATTCAGTGCAATAAATTGGATAGCCGCCACTCTGCTGCTGGACACCTGCCTGCATTCTTTTTACCCTTGTAGAGCTTTTGTTTTTTTGGGGGGGGGGGAGGGGGATGTGCACAGGGACTTCAATAGAGCTATGCTAATTTACCCAAACTGATGATCTGCCCCCTGTATCTTACACAGTGGAAAGACTATAGCTTTCTCTCCTTATTTTTTCAGGGAGCTTCTTTAGGTCTATGCAGACATAGAAATGCCTGTTTTTTTTTTTCATTAACAGTCACCAGAGGGGCACACCACTCTTAGTTCACTAATTTGTTCAATTATATCATTCTTTTCCACCCCCTTCAATTCTTCCTTCACTTTTGGAAGCAGTGGGGTTGGCACTTTACAATGTTTATTGAGTGCATAGGGTACGGATGTTTCTTTCAATAGAATCCGCCCTTCAAGCAGGACATTTTCACTGAGCACTGTTTCAACTTCCTCTATCAGTTTTGCAAGTCTACTTTCAATAGCATTGGTTCCATCTAGAAAGCTATATACAGGGGACAAAGATATTAAACACATTCTACTTGTCTGTGTACCTAGTACAGAATTAGAATGACCCAGCAGCATAAATGTACCTTTGGGCTATTAAATGCTATCCCAGGCTGCTCCAGTTTGGGACGAGGGTGGCATTTCTTTAAAAGTCCTTTTACAAATCAGTCACTCTGCCCTGACTCATGTTTCAGTTTAAAAGCACAAATCAGTCACTCTGCCCTGCATCATTTTTCAGTTTAAAAGCACTGTTGCAAAACTTTAGATTAACAGTTCATGCTTGTGTGTGAATGGTGTCTTTGGACAAGAGTTTGCAGGAAATATGCATTACTCACCCTTGCTTGGACTGTCTCCCTGATTTCTGTAATGTGACAGACACACTCCCAATGTCCTTTTATCTTACATTTCCTACACATGCTTCCACGGTCTGGGAGATGATGTCTCCCCTGTGTTCTTCCTTGCCACACCTGACATGTATTTCTTCCTAAGGACCTGAGGGTCTGATCTAAAGGCTATCAAAATGAATGGACCTCTTTCCATTCACTTTAGTAGGCTTTGGATCAAGCCTTCAAAGGCATTTTTTAAAAATGCTACTTTCAGCTTCCCCCGTGGGAATTCTTGCGCTGTTCTGCTGCTGCTTTTTTCCTGGGTGACTGGCATTTTCATTAACTCATATTGCTATGCACCACCCATTCTTGTGCTAGCTCAGACATACCTGTAATTTTTCTGAAAGTGTCTTGTTTGAAATCCTCTCTACTGGATAATCTCTTATGCCATCTTCCTTAGCGATGCCAAAATCACCATATTCTTTTTGTTCATATAAAGTCTTTATAAAAGATTCCACCCTTTCTCTGGGTTTCTGCAACTATTGATACAAGCATGCTAGTTTACATACTATTCATTGGAATGAAATGCTTAAAATTTTTAAGAGTAATGACATTGTTATTATCTCATTCCTCAGAAAAGAGAAAATATTTACAAATCATTTGAACTTCAATCTCCATTGCATAAATTAATGAGCTGACCTGAACTCTGCCACAGAGATAAGCTTCACTGTGGTTCAGAACCTGGTGAAGTGCTGCTTCAAGCCATCTCATGGGCTTATTCACTGACATTCCTGTGAAGGGTGAACTCTGGCATTTTCTCTCTCTTCTTTTGTTGGTTCCAAAAGTCTCGACTTTTGACACCATGTCCTGTGAGAATGGAAAACAAACTACAGAAAGGGCTATATCACAAAAGTGGCCCACTGCTGACACTAAGTTTCAGTAATGGATTCAGCTGAACATGGCTGAGCTGCAAGTGTAGCCAAGGCAAAGTCATATTCAGCACCATTTCAGTAACCATGGTTAAAACTTGGTTGTAGCAACTTTTAACAGAGGAGTGCCCTATCATATTACACCAATGGTCCAGCTAGTTCAGAATATTAGCACCGGATGCATCAGGGGATGGTGCAAGAAACCCTGAAATGGGCAATGATATGTACACAAGGCTGAAGAGTCATTTTCTTCTAACACTGAATAAACAACGGTTAAAATAAGGAAAACAGTATTATCCCTAATGTTACTCTCAGTCTACCTCATTGCAAAGCTTCCTCCAAGAACCTTTCCCAGATCAGCCTTGCACTGCTTCCTACTACAGATTTAAAAGGAATAGTGCCTTCTATCATCACATTTCTCTTCGAGGCTGAGCATAGCAAACCAACAAAAAAATCAAGAAAATACTTTTTACATCTTAGGTATATCTAGGTCATGTTTATGGGATAATTATTTTTCAAGTGATGTTTGCATTGGAGTCTGAGTGGATTAAGGGATTTGAAACAGAGATCACCATTGGCACCCTTGGTAGCAATCTTAGTGAAGAGGCCAAAGTGCACAGGCCTGTCTAGAAGTTTCAGACCCTCTCATCTCTCCAGGGATACTGGTACACCCTTGATTTGAGAACACTGTCTTGTATGTATGATGTCATTAATGAAGTTAACATTTTTCTTTGTGTCTTCATGGTCACACCTTTAATTAGTTAAATGTTCTTGTAGATTTCATGGCAGGTGATAACATTCCAATTAAGGATTATGCTGGCATGCAGTTCAGTAGTTCGTTAAAATGACACCCACACTATTCATTTATATTTCTCATGCATTTCATCTGGTAGTAATTGTCCTGATAATCACTCTATAGGAATTACACCATATTTTATAAAATAAATTATTCCATGCAAATCTCAAGCACTTTATTTCATAGCTGTTATGACAAATATAGATATATGTTTGTTTAAAGTTTTGTGTAATCATGAATGCCCTATTTCAGTTTTATTGAAAAGGTGTTATATAATGATATACATGAAGACATTTTATAAATATTTTTACTCTAATAATTCAAATATAAAGCCAATGCTGTAATGACATGACAGTGTTGGCCGCTCGGCTATCAATAATGCTTTCTTATCATGTGACATTCATGGCTATAGCCTCTGCTCCATCTTACATAGTGCTTTTTGGAAAAATGGTTTTTTTAAAAAAAATGGATTATAGCTGATTTATTCCTTTGGCTCAGTCCTGACCTACTTTGTGCCATTCTTTACTCTTTACTGCAGTATCTTTTCTGCTCCCCATAACTCTTGAGGAGTTGAATGTGCCAGATCTGGAAGGGCAGAAAGCTATCTTTGGTATTAGAGAGCCATAAAACTTGTGCTATGAAGAAAAAAAAAAATCATGTTGCATTTTTTGTGGCTTACCAGAGAATTGACCCCATAGTGTTGCCAACCTCACAAGATCAAAAATAAGTCAGACCTTCAAGAATCATGAGATTGACCTAAAAAAATTTTTTTAAAGAAAGGAAACATTTTTTAGTCAGTCTTTAGACTTTTTAACTCTCCTCTGCACACCTCTCCCTAGCTATTCACATGGAGACTCCACTTAGCTTTTCTTCACCCCTAATATAGGGAAAGTGCCATCTATTTCTTATTACTCTCTTGATCTCACAGCAACACTTCTCTGCTTTCTGCTGCCCCAGGACTTACCTTGGACCCAACAGCCCCATTTCCCTGTCTCCCCACTTTGCCTTCTGCTGTCCCAGGGCTTCTCCTCTGCCCAGCTCTCAGATGAACTACTTCCCTGATTTCCCCATTCCCCTGCCTCCTGCTGCCCTGGGACCCTCTCTTTGCTCTAGGGACATACCCGAAGGCCAGGCTCAGTGTCAGGGCAGGTCTGTGTCCATAGCCCTGAAGCTCCTTCACAGAGCTCTGTCCAGCCCTGGAAAACATGGCTTTGGAGGAGCTTCTTGTGTCATTGTGAGAGCTCCTCCTGCAGACTCAAAAATCCCAGGACTCAAGCTCTGTTTGCAATAAATGCAATACTGTGACACTGCCTTTTCCTGGCTGCTAGGAGGGCACTTATTTTCCTGAACCTCATTACCCTGCAACCCCAAAATCTGCCTCCTTGCTCCCTCTCATTCTTACCATCTACCCTTAAGAGTCTCTGCTGCTCCTCACAGTCCAAGTCCTGTCTAGCCTACTGAACCATACAGTGGCAGCCATTTTGCCTGCTTGCATGCCTTCAGTTTCACTGAAAACAGTGGGAGATAGCAGCCAGCTTTATTAAGGTCAGCCTCACTTCCACATGAAGATAGATTGTAGGGAAATGGTGGCCATCTTGCTGGCTTCAGCTGCATTGACAGTAATAGGGGATGGTGGCCATTTTGAATAAGGGAAAATTTGTGAGCAGGCAGCCTTTCATAAAACATGTTAAAAATGCCCCCCAAATTGCTGGAGTTATGGTAAAATCATGCAAGTTGACAATATTGGGGTTAGCAGGCATGCTTGTTTAATCAAAATACTTTTACCTTATGTTACCTCGAATTTACAAACTAAAGGTTAAGGCTGGATTATGACTCTCTTTATAGAATCATAGAAATGTAGGGCTGGAAGGGAACCTCGACAGGCCATCTAGTTCAGTCCCCTGCACTGAGGCAGGATTAAGAATTATCTAGAACATATCTGACAGATGTTTGTCTAACCTGTTCTTAAAAACTTCTAATGATGGAGGTTCAACAACCTCCTTAGGTAACTTGTTCCGGTGTTTAACTACCTTTACAGTTGGAAGTTGTCAAGGTTGGTTGAATTCTAATCCTGTCCTCCAATGTGCTTGCAACCCCTCCAAGCTTGGTGTCATTCACAAATTTTATAAGCATACTCTCCACTTCATTATCAAAATCATTAATGAAAATTTTGAATAGTGCCAGACCCAGGACTGACCCCTATGTAATCTCACTGGATACATCCTCCCAGTTTGACAGAGAACTGTTGATTACTACTCTTTGAGCATGGTCCTTCAGCCAGTTGTGGACCCACTTTATAGTAATTTCATCAAGAGCACATTTTCCCAATTGCTTCTGAGAATGTCATATCGGACTGTCTCAAAAGCTTTACTAAAATCAAGATATATAAGTCTACAGCTTCCCCCGCATCCACTAAGCCAGTAAACCTGTCAAAGAAGGAAATTAGGTTGGTTTGGCATGATTTGTTCTCGATAAATCCATGCTGTCTATTCCTTATAACCCTATTATCCTCTAGTTACTTATAAATTGATTGTTTAATAATTTGTGCCAGTATCTTTCCAAGTACCGAAGTTAGGCTGACCAGTCTAAAGTTTGCTGGGTCCTCTTTGTTCCCCATTCTGAAGATAAGTACTATGTTTGCCCTTCTCTTGTTCTCTGGGACTTCACCTGTCCTCCATGAGTACTCAAAGATAATTGTTAACCGTTCCAAGATCGCTACAGTTAGTTCTTTCAGTATTCTAGAATGAATTTCATCAGGCTCTGCTGACTTGAGTACATCACATTTATCTGAATAATTTTAAACCTGTTCTTTGCCTATTTTGGCTTGCATTCTTTTCTGCTTGTTGTTAATATTAATTGTATTGAGTGTCTGATCACCATTAACCTTTTTAGTGAAGACTGGAGCAAAATTAGCATTAAACACCTTAGTCTTCTAGTTTTCCTTCCCCGCTAAGTAGAGGACCTATATTTTCCTTCAGCCTTCTCTGGCTTCAGATGTATTTAAAGAACTTCTTATTGCCTTATACACCTAGCAAGAACTTGGTCCTTGCTAGGTGTAACTCATTTTGTGCCTTAGCCTTTCTGATTTTTCTTCCACGTTTGTGCTTTTATCCCTGCATGCTTGTGATTTTGTAATCCTTCTTAGCAATTTGTCTGTGTCCATTTTTATAGGATTCCTTTTTGATTTTCAGGTCATCAAAGATCTCTGGATGGAGCCATATTGACCATGTAGCACTCTTCTTATCTTTCCTTGGCATCAGGATAGTTTGCAGTTGTCTTTAATATTGTCTCCTTAAGAAATGGCCAGTTCTCCTGAACTCCTCTATCTACTAGATTTTTCCATGGGACTTTATCTACCTATGTGCAGCCTTTGAATATTTCCATTTATTTCAATGGGAGCAGGGTTAGTTCTTTAATTCTTGGTCTGTTGGGGGTAAAAGTTGGGAAACTGAGTCACAAATCCATTCAAATTAGATTCAATTTTCACCTTAATTTATACTAGTTCAGACAGAATTATGGTCACTTATAGTGTCTGGACATATTTGTACCATACAAATAATAAAAGGCAAGCAAGACAGATTTGGTAAAAGGGCCAAGTTACCACATTCCAGGCCTCCAGAAAGTCTTTCCACTTTCTATGATAGTATTTGCTTTCTGAACTCCTAGTCTACTTTAACTAGATCTCCTGGTCTGGTCCTTCAGTTCCAAACTTCAGTCTCTGGTCCGGTGTTTCTATGTGACACAATATGATGGGTGCTTGCCATAGGGCTTTCTTGCTTTTAGCTTAAAACCAAAGATAAGATAAACATTGTGAAGGTAAAGTAAGTTAAAAATCATCAAAGAATATAACTTTTTAGTGGGTAGGGGGGTTGGGTGGAATTTAGATTTTTAGTGGATTTTTTTAAAGCCAATTCATTTTACATATGCTTTCCTTTTTAATTGGGATTTGACACTCTGTTAAGATTTCTAACATGTGTAGTGATTAAAGCAGATACAAATTGTTAGGATGGAGAAAAAATGGAGACAAGAAGTTATCTATCAGAAGTTATAATATATTGTTGCTGTGTTCCCTTCCCCCTCCCTTATAAAATTTTCATTGCTTCATACGCAGATTCTATGTTTGCCACTGGGGCAGCATTGCCTAGTAAGGATACCAAGAAAGGTATTTATTGATCCCAGAGATTGTGGTGGGTGTCTGTCAGTTTTAAGAGGGGTCCCTACCTATTTGAACCCAGCCTTTGTTATTACCAATAATACATGGCAGAATGGTTAGATAGTGAAGCAAACAAGGAACAAATATCCTCTTCTCCAATCAAATGTTACTGCTTCTCCAAAAATGAATAGGGAGGATGAGAGTCCAAAGAAAGTATCTAAACTGACAACTTTGTCCTCTGCTTCCACCTAAGTCCTTTTCCCCATGAGTTCTCATTCAATGAGGAAGTGGGAGCCCAAGCCAGAGAAAGGGAGAGGAGAGAAGAGCACTCCCTCTGCTTTGAGCAGAAGAAGGAAGAGCTTTGTTCCCAGATGTCCCCCCAGTAATATATCACAGATTTTCACTGGTATGGCACCTCCTGCTAGTTGTGTGGTAATTAGCTCTTTTCCAGCCTCGCTGCCCCCTCTGCTGGCCAGTGTCTCGCCTGTTTCAGGCCCCCTATATCCCTCCCAGACCCCAGTCCCCCTTACCCTTGGGGGACTGCCCAGTACCCCCTCACTCTGGGTCTCCCCTCTCAGCCCATCTTGCCTTAGTGACTACTGCCAGTCATCATCTAGCCTCCTCTCACTGGGGCAAACTGCAGTCTGTAATGGCCACTTATCATTGGCTAGGGGGTTGGACCAGCTGCCTTCGCCTATTCCCAGGCTGTGCCTCCCAGCCCCAGTACCTGCACAGGCCTTTATCAAGGCCTCAGGCTGGAGCTCCCCCACTCCTCTTGCCTTCCCCAGCCCTGCTCTGCTTCAAATACCCTATTCCCAACCTAGGCAGCTAAATCCTTTGCCCTTCAAGGCCTTCTTATACTCCCAGCCCAGCCCTGATTGGCTGCCTCAAGCCTGCTCCTGATTGGCTCCCCAGGGCAGCCCTTTCCTAGGACTGTTTTTAACCCCTTCCACACTGGAGCGGGGTGACCCCGCTACACCTCTCTTACTTTAAATTGCAACCTAGCCAAGTACAATGTAGGTATTAATCTACTAGGAACTAACCTGGAGTTGGATTTCATACAGTTATACAATTATCAGTCTTACCAGAGTTAGAGGCCAGTTACATGGAGATTTATGAAGCTTGCATCACTGCTATCCCCCAGGGCAGTTAAGCATGTGCACACCTATTTTGAGTAGCAGATGGTTGCCAAACTAGGTTAACATAATAAATCTGCGGAAAGGATTCACTCACATACTCTAGTTTACCTGTTGGCCTACACATGGGGGTAGGGTTCTTGCTTATGGTACTGGAAGTCCCAGGATCAACGTGCTGGTGGTGGTGAAAGTGGGAGTTATTAACGTGCAGACTGGATCTCTTTCTAAAAGATATGCTAGAACAAAACAGAAGTTATTGGTTTGGAATTACTGTGTGAGGGTCTATTGCTGTGTTATGCAGGAGATCAGACTAGATAATCATAATGGCTCCTTCTGGCCTTAAAATCTGAATTTTAAATACTGAGTGACCATTAACTTTTTTCTCTGTAGGAAAAAGTTTACAGCATTGTTATTAATAGCAGTTCCTGTTTATCATCAATTGCAATATTCATTTTTGAACATAAATGCCATTTACCTTTGCCGTAAATGAATGGAAAGTATTAATCCCTTTGGTTTTGCACAAGATCAGTACATTTACTACACAAGAATCATTTAACCTAGCCTCAGGACTTTAAACATTTGCAATCAGTAAATTGTCTGTCACTGGATTTGATTAACCAATCAGATTACTTCAGAAAAGGCAATTGCAATTATTAACTAGTGACAACATTAATAATGCTTCTAACTATTAACAGGAAACTCCCTAGTTACTCCCAAGTAATCAAACCCTCAGTCATTTTCTTTCCTAAATAATGAGCAAGGAGTTTGTTAGTCTGAAAATAGTATTATTCTGGAAGATGTTAATGGCTGCCAGAAGACATTACTTTGATCTATAGGCAATCATAGGCCTTGTTAAAGATGATGGGGGTGCAAGCCACACTTCAATCATGCTAAATGGAAAAAGCAATTATTCTCTTATGGAATTAGATAGCTGAAACAATAGAGGCCACTGCCCAGGGTACTGGGCCACATGGGAGGGCCTGAGCAAGAACTAACTCAGGGAGAATAAGAAGGGTTTCTTTGAGGACCAGTTGCAAATGCAGGGGCTGGGGCATTGGTTGGTGGCAGCTTTGTCTGTCTGTATGGGTGTCAGGGGCAGAAATTAACCAGAATGCCAGCAGACAGTGAGAAATGCAGTCGTGAGCATGGCCCTGAGAGGGAGTATGGACAGAGCTCCTTGGGGCACAGGACTGGCTGGAAAGGCAGGTTTGGGAACAGTAACAAAAGAAACTGCCTGTTGTTGTCTGTTCCTACTGTGTTCAGGAAAACAGGACTTTGAGTACAGTCTTTGTAAATAAACAGGATTTCATTAGTAATACCTGACTCATTATCAAATCTTCCTCCTAATGAAAACACCCAGCATCGCCCCCAATATTGGCTATAGAATTTGGACCGTGTGACATTAGGGACTGATTTTGACACTAACTGGTAAACCTACTTTGAGGGCAGGAAACAAACTGGCAGCAGTCCCTGCACTCAGGAGAGCACAATCTGGCCCTTGATGTAAAGAAGGGTTCTTTTGCAGAAGTATAAATAGAAAATGACATTCAGTTCTTTCACCCTGGTCTGCGTCAGTCAGTTGCAAAGCTTGTTAAAGTAACTTCAAAACCATATTATAGTTGTGGCTTCAAAATTAAACAGCTATTTTGCCTTGCAAAGACTTCTGATGGAATTATTTAGATGGCAATAAGCATCAGCTGGCAAGTGAAATCTGAGATTTGTGTGTTAGGTGCACAAAAAGAGTCCTAACTATGCCATCTACGCTGCTTCCCTGCCCTCTCAGACCAAACCTCTGTGTCTCATGTCTCCAAGTAGCTGTTCACAGCAGTATTTATAGTCTCTCTCAAAGCACCTCTGAGATGGCCTCCTGCTTTGTTCTGGCTTATCCTCCAATCATTGACCACTGGGTCTTTGTGGTGCCTCAGTTAAGCCTCCAAAGATTTTTGCCTCCACTTTATACTCAAACATTAGTCACATCTAGTCAGGCCAAAAATGGGTTGTTGGATGAATAGACATTTGCTTAGCGACTGGCAGCTTTCCTAGGCTATCAGCATGGCTTGTTCCCTGCTTTGCATGAGCTCTGGCCTACAGAGTTCTCCCAGCAGATTACTAAAGTGGAGATTTTTGTTGTTTCAGTGGAGTATTCAGAAATGTAGACACGCAGATTCAGTAGTCACTTGACAAGATGTGGCAGTAAATAATCTTTAGGTTGGTAAAAAGTTATCTCACAGGCTCCTTGTACCTGCTAATCTGCCCTTGCTCTAGTCATGTATCTCAACCTTGTGTCATGCTCACTCCTGGAACTCCTCACTGTGTTAATACTTCTATAAGTGGCTGCCAGCTGAATCTTCCAGTTTAAATGCAGAATTAGAACTTTTCTTAACAGGTTAAGGTAACCTGGGAACCATTTGCAACACTGCTGAGAAAGATAGTGGTAGAATTGAGTGTTTGGAGTTTTCCCTCTGCCTTCCTGCCAGAATTTACCAGTTCTAAATCCAAACAGGCTATTAAGAGGACTACATTCTTTCCCGCTTGCTCTCTTACCCAAGCACCTTTCTGTTTTGTTTCACTGCTGAGCAGCTATTCCCCTCATCCAAATTCTTCAACCATAGCTTGCTGCTTTAGTTTCACACCATTCTACGCACTCTCGTCTCTTAGAGGTAGTGATAGTTTTGTTCTAAAACAGGTAATGTTAATTCTTTCTTCTCTTTTCAAAACTTACCCAGATAACCACAAGCCTTTACACCAGGGGTAGTCAATAGGCAGACCGTGGGCCAAATCCAGACAGCCAGACACTTTTGAATGGACCACAAAATGTTTTATTTACTTTAATAAATAATAATATTTATTATTATTATTACAGTGTGAAATATGTTTCTCTGGAGTCTGCACCTTGACTATACCTTGACCAAGAATTTGGACTTGACAAAAAATAATTGACTAGCCCTGCTTTACATGGTAACAACATTATCTACATCAGCTGAAAGTAAATATGAACTAGTGGCCAAGAGCTAAGACTCTGTTTCTTTTACAGAGTCATCTTAATTTCTCTCCCCTCGCTTCCTGACCTTCCACATGACTAGAGCCCCAAAATAAAATCTCCTTTTCAGAGGTCTGTTTTAT
The DNA here is from genome assembly GCF_965140285.1 of Lepidochelys kempii. Lineage (NCBI taxonomy): Eukaryota > Metazoa > Chordata > Testudines > Cheloniidae > Lepidochelys > Lepidochelys kempii. Next base: position 74,590,700 of record NC_136388.1, read on the forward strand.
AGAATCAGTTGCCATCCGCAGCTTGTCCTCAGACTTCCACAGCCCTCAAACTAGGACCTGCATATAGCCCTTCCAACCTTATGTCAGGCATCCCCATAGTTCTCCACAGCCCAGAAGTAGTCCTTTCATTTCCTGTGTCAGGTTCACAACACTCTTTTTAGGCCTCAGCTGCCCAAGGATCCTCCACAGACATCCCACTAAGGTCTAGGAATAGTCATGTCACTCCTTTTGGCTTCAGGGATCTGCAATAGTTCCAGGCAGTCCTTGGCACACTCACCAGTTTCTGAACATAGCCAGACTCAGGCTACTTTCCCATGTCCTTGCCAGGAGAGATCTAACACCACAGCTGTTTCCTGTCAGATCTCCACATGGAGGCTCCCTGCTCTTCCTCAGGTCTACCTTCAGACTGAGCAACAGCCATCCTTTTTTATTTCTAGTCTCTTCTCCTAGCAGATACTGCTCTCTGCCTAGTCGCATGCTTGGACATTCTTTCTAGTGACTACAAGGACTAGAATGGTAAACTTATTAAGACAAGACCATGTAACAGGGGGTGCCAGTCAGACCTGGCCTTGCACTTACAGCCCTGTTACATGTCCATTACCAATTCCCTGAGCCACTTATTCCCACTCTTTTTTATTTTTAATATTCTTGTCATAAATATAAAGGGAAGGGTAAACACCGCTAAAATCCCTCCTGGCCAGAGGAAAAACCCTTTCACCTGTAAAGGGTTAAGAAGCTAGGATAACCTTGCTGGCACCTGACCAAAATGACCAATGAGGAGACAAGGTACTTTCAAAGCTGGAGGGGGGGAGAAACAAAGGTTTGCCCTGTCTGTGTGATGCTTTTGCCGGGAACAGAAAAGGAATGGAGTCTTAGAACTTAGTAAGTAATCTAGCTAGATATGCATTAGATTCTGTTTTGTTTAAATGGCTGATAAAATAAGCTGTGCTGAATGGGATGTAAATTCCTGTTTTTGTGTCTTTTTGTAACTTAAGGTTTTGCTTAGAGGGATTCTCTATGTTTTGAATCTGATTACCCTGTAAGGTATTTACCATCCTGATTTTACAGAGGTGATTCTTTAACCTTTTCTTTAATTAAAATTCTTTTTTAAGAACCTGATTGCTTTTTCATTGTTCTTAAGATCCAAGGGTTTGGGTCTGTGTTCACCTGTGCAAATTGGTGAGGATTTTTATCAAGCCTTCCCCAGGAAAGGGGGTGTAGGGTTTGGGAGGATTTGTCGGGGGGAAAGATGTTTCCAAGCGGGCCCTTTCCCTGTTATATATTTATTAGATGCTTGGTGGTGGCAGCAATAAAGTCCAAGGGCAAAAGGTAAAATAGTTTGCACCTTTGGGAAGTTTTAACCTAAGCTGGTAAATATAAGCTTAAGGGGTTTTTCATGCAGGTCCCCACATCTGTACCCTAGAGTTCAGAGTGGGGAAGGAACCTTGACAATTCTCTATTAGTTTCCCAGCAGAATCCACATCTTTGGAACACAAAGGATTTCTCTGAAAGGGGTGGGGGGAGGAAGGGAGTCCCCTGGAGTTTTATTTAGCTTAGAGTGCAGTAGCAGCAGCAATCACTTTCAGCTAAAAAGCTTTTCTTCGCAGGGTTAGCACTGTGACCAGGTGCTTCAATAAAGGGGAAACAATGAAGTGTGTAGTTAAGAAACTGATATTCATTTCCTGCTCTCAATTACCCAATGTGGGAGAAGGTAACAAAGGCTAACATGGGCCTGCTGCATGGCAGGGCTATTTACTGACTCCGATGACTACTGTTCAGAGGCACCATTCCTAACCTGCTCTCAAATACAGTTCAGACAACATGTAGAGTCCAAGCTCGCTCCTACACAGGGTTTGATTTGATTTAATTAGTACAGAAATTAAAAATAAGATCACAAAATTTAGCTCAATCCTTCTGCCTGAGCTTGACTGAGACAAAGATTTCTCCCACTTGACTGCTCACTCAGTTGTTATTCTCGATCCCCTCTCACTAAAGAACTACTGCCACATTCCTTATTATATCTTGGTAGGGTAATGAGCTACCTGGCTCAGTGAGTCAGCAGAACCCACTTAACGATCCCAAGAAGGATCAATAGCTCCTTGTTACAAGCACTCTCTTTTTCTCCTGTGTCATATGGATCAAGTTTGAGTAAAAAACTCAGCAACATATTTCACTGTGCCACATGCCTTTTCTATGTTGATGCCTCATTCAAGCTCCCCAAAGGTTAGCCTGAGAGCCATTAATATTTTTTTAGCATGTAAGATAGACATTTAAGAATTTCTTACATTTTGGATGAAAGGAAATGACCACACAATCCTCTTTCTTTTTTTCTTTCTTTTAATTCAGTTGAAAATGTTGGAAAAATTATTTGAAATGACTGTAATTTAATCTATCCATAAAAAGTGTTAACATTCATCAGTGCCAGCTATTATCTCTATATTCATTCACCATTGTATTTCTAGACTCAGGCATATAGAATGACAATTTTTATGATAGTGTTTTGTTTAAGTGCTGGCTTCAGCCCTTTCTGATGAGTTGCCAAGTTTTCCTAATTTATGTATCATATTATGTGTCTTCTAATTAAAGTTACGATAGCACTTGTAATACACTACAATTTCGTGGTTTGTATTGTCTCCTTCCAATTGCATCATAGTGAAACTAAACTGTATTTGAGATGAAAAATATTATTCTTTCTCCCCTTTTATATAAAGAGCCTTATAATCTGTTTTAAAAAGTAATTTGTTTCCAGTTTTGCTACTTTTTTGCCAGGCTATACATAAAAATGGGAGTGGAGGGAGTTGTACAAAACTAAATTAGGGAGATGGTCTTTCTAGTTTGTCTGTTCATTTAATATCTTGGGAAAAATCACATAAATTCAGATATTGTTTTATTCTGAAACTCTGAATATGATTTTCCATTTAAAAAAAATCCCACCAATTTTATTTTGAGCCATGGAAAAGTGTCAGTCTGATAAATTTTGAAATATGCTAAGTTAATGCAAATTGATCAACTAATTTCTGACATATCTTTTGATGCACTTCCCCAGTGGGATACTATTTCATTATAATTGTAATGTACATTTTAGAATGAAAATATAAATAGTTTTGACATTAAGAAAAACAACATGTAAACTTTTATAAATAGAGATCCAACAGACAGGCAGTGTAGCACGCACTGAGAGTACAGCTATGCTACACTAGGGGTGTGATTCCCAGCTCACCTACTCATACTTCTGTTAGCTCTCATTGAGCTGGCGCAAGTATAAATAGTAATATAACCACAGTAGAATAAGCAGTGACAACAATGGCATAGCTTAGCCGTGCTGAGTACAACCTGCCTCGAAACTGATGGGTACATACTTGCCGTGCTGCCAGTGCCGCTGCCCATGCTATTGTGGCTATGCTATCATTTATACTTGAGCTAGCTCAGTGAGATCTAACACAATGATATGTACACGAGCTGGGAATCACACCCCAGCTCATAGTGTAGATGTGGCTGAAATGCCGTTTAATGATATGCACATCAATAGAATCTACCACTTGGAATCTAGCCTCTTAGACTAGAGGACATAGGGCCTGCTCCTGCTCTTACTGAAGTCAAAACTCCCTTTTATTTCACTGGTGAGGGATCAAATCCTACAGAGGTAAATGCGGGTGTGTGTGTGTGCGTAAAATATATAAAAGGCAGTTGTCATATAGCCATACAGTATTCATATAGCGCACGATCCTGAAAAGTGCTGAGTGCTTCTGAGCTGTGGAAACAGGATTGAGGCAGATGCCTTGTGCTGTGAGCTGCAGCAACAGCATTAAGTTTTCCTGCACGTTTTCTGGTGTGCATAGTTAAGACGTTTGGCCCACAGACATTAAACCTGAAGGGCCAGTCTTACTAATGGTAGCACATGGATATGTACACTGTCTCCTTATAACAGTTAGGCCCCTTCATCCCAGGGGCAGTCATCAAGAGGGAGAGCAAGTAGTGTTGCTTCCATTACCGCTATTTCTTGGGGTTTTCTTTCTGTCTGGGCAGATCTAGTTTGTAGCTGGGGATCCGACAAATAGAGGCTGCTGAGGAGTGCTCTAAGGGCCTGACCCAATGACCACGGAAATCAGTGGCAGTCTTTCCTTTCACTTCAGTAATCACTCGATCAGACCTTAAATCAGCACATCCAAGATGCTTTGGTAATGAGCCTCTTCCTAGCAGTTGCCACCCATTATTTGGGTAGCACTGGCCCATGGCCACCCCTACCCCAGGAAAAAGAGATGTTTTGATAATTTTGCTCCTCTACAACTTCCCATCTGTCACACTTTCCGCCTCAAGGACCTACTACCAGGATTGATGTCTGTTTAATATGGTGTAAAGTCTATGTGAATTTGACTGTTCAACTTACTTCTCTCAGCCCTGAAAGTTAACTGGAGCAAACTTAGCTTACACTAATTTGCTTCCAAACTTTTAAACAAATCTTGAGGGGGAAAACTATTGGATAAAGTTTTTAGAAGTCTAATAAAAATCTTTTGCTTCAGTTTAAAAGTTGTGAATATATCATCACAAATAAGGGCAAATGCAAAGTACTACACTTAGGAAGGAATAATCGATTGCACAAATACCATATGGGAAATGACTGCTGAGGAAGGAATACTGCAGAAAGAGGATCTGGGGTTATAGTAAATCACAAACTAAATATGAGTCAACAACTTATTACTGTTGCAAAGAAAAAAGTGATCATTCTGGGATCCATTGTAAACAAGACATGAGAAATAATTCTTTCACTCTACTCAGTAGTGGTAAGGCCTCAGCTGGAGTATCGTGTCCAGTTCTGGGTACCACACTTTGGGAAAGATTTAGACAAATTGGAGAAAGTTCAGAGGAGAGCAACAAAAATGATTAAAGTCTAGAAAACATGGTCTACAGGGAAAAATTGGGGGGAAAAATGGGGTTGGTTAGTCTAGAGAAGAGAAGATGGGGCGGGGGAGACATAACACTCTTCCAGTATGTAAAAGGTTGCTATAAAGAGGAGGTTGATAAATTGGTTTCCTTATTCACTGAGGACTGGGCAAGAAGTAATGGGCTTAAATTGCCGCAAGGGAGATTTAGGTTAGACATTAGGAAAAATTTCCCAACTGTAAGGATAGTTAAACACTGGAACAAATTTTCTGGGGAGGTTGTGGAGTCTCCATCATTTGGAGGTTTTTAAGAACAGGTTAGACAATATTTAGGTAATATTTAGGTCTAGCTAATTATTTAGTTCTGCCTCAGTGCAGGGGACTAGACTGGATGATCTGTTGGGGTCCCTTGAAGTCCTACATTTCTATGATTCTATAAAACATTTTCTGTAATCTTAAAGTCCTCAAAAGGAACTGTTAAAATTAAAAGCTTAATTCCAAACCACCATTTGACTACAAAGTAGATGAATCCTGCTTGTTATTCTGGGGACATTCCTTGCCAGTAACATGTCTCCAACAGACACAGTCATCCGAATGTCCTATGGAGAAATACCTTCAAAGGTGATTAGTTGGAATCGCCCACCTAAAACTTGAAATTGACACAAACACCTACAATGTCAATTTTACTTGCATCATGATTAATATTTATTGATAATACTCTGTACCTATCTTGTGCATTTATCCAAGTCTGTCAAAGCATTTCAAGCCGATGATGGGGGAGCCAAAAGCATAGGGTTACACCTACCTTTTTAAAAACTTCTTTGGGTGCAAACAACCATTTGACTGTCCACCTGTAAATATAAGAGGAAGCTGACTAGCGAGGCAATTTTCAAAGCTTATGGCTAGGCACAAACAAGGAAGTTGTCTGAGTACTCTAGCCTGGAGCACTTTGCCCAGAGACAAAATAGTGTTCAGAGAATGGCATGGATGCACTGAGGGGAGGGGTTCTGAAAATTCCAGTGGCTGGCTACCCAGCTGATGTTTAAGAATCCGGATGCCTCCTGTACCTTAACATATGATGAGATTTTCAGAAAACTCAGATGACCAAAAAGTGATTAGAAAATTTCCCATTTACAGAATCACTGGCAGAGAAGAGAATAGAATGCAGCTCTCCCAGTCTCTTGCTTAATCACTAGAATAGACTGAAAGGAACAGAATTAAGTCTTTCAAAGGGCTCCTGTGGCATGTTAAAATATGTCACCTGCATTACTGCTTAAGAGCTCTTCTAAGCTAACAACCCAGAGTTATTCTTTGCAGGGTTTGTCAGGAAAAAAAGGTTTCAAAAATAGAGTACTATATCGTGGTTAAATGGCACACTCTAAAAATATCAAAGCAGCAGGCTTATTTCTCTGAGTCTTAATCATCTACAGCACTACTCTGCCAGCACGTGTATACTACATTGGCCAGATTCTCACATTATCTAAGTGAGCAAGCCACTATATGTAGCTCCTTGATTTGAATAATTTGAAACTGGTCAATACAAGAGTGCATGTTGTACAAACAAATGATGTGTTAGTTCGCAAATAGCTGCATGTGCAAATATTATGGATGTGGTTAAGAAGGGCCTTGGTATATGTGGCCCATACTAATTTTATATACCTTTCCTTCAGGCTAGGGAATATTGGGCTGGATCCCCTTGAAAGAAAGATTTGTTTTGTGCTTATGGAACAGGGTTTGGACTCGGGTGATCTGGGTTCAGTTCCTTGCTCTGCTATTGATTTCCTGTGTGACCTCAGCCAAGTCACGTAATCTCTGTGTCTCAGTCCCTCATCTGTAAGATGGAGATAATAACACTTTTTTCTTTTGTCTTGTCATATAGTTTTTGTTTTAACTCTAAAGGCCGGGACTTTCTTGCTCTGAGCATGGTCAGCACATGGCCTAATTGGGGCCCTGAACTCATCTAAGGCCCTGGGCACTAATGTAATATAAATAATAATTATTATCATTATTTTAAAAGCCCCAAAACATGTGGAGTTGATGTGAAATAACCTGAAATACTCCCTTGGTTCAGGGGGTGAGCATAGTAGTTCTGCAGTGCTCCCAGTCCCTGCCATCTGGAAAATGAAAGACCAGGAATGCCAGTGAAATCTGGGTTCCCCAGGCAGCAGTGTAGAACACAGCCATTAGATACCAGGCTTCCCTTTGCATCACTAATTTAAACAAAATAAAGGCTAATTAATCTTGGTCCAATCTTGCTTTCCTCATACACCCATGTGAAAAAATGAGTGCTGGGTGCACAAGAAATGTGGTATGTTGTGGCCTGCTCTCATGACTTACAACTTTTTATTTTAATTTAAAATATTGGAGTGGTGGGCAAAGTGTGCCAGGTAGCAAATATAGCTGACAGTCAGTTTTGTTTTAAATACCATCATGTCTGTCAAAAAAGCAATGTTTACTTTAACTTAAGCAACTACTTTAAAAAATAACAAGGAGTCCGGTGGCACCTTAAAGACTAAGAGATTTATTTGAGCATAAGCTTTTGTGGGTAAAAACCTCACTTCTTCAGATGCATGGAGTGAAAGTTACAGATGCAGACATAAATATACTGACACATGAAGAGAAGGGAGTCGTAACTCCCTTCTCTTCATGTGTCAGTATATTTATGTCTGCATCTGTAACTTTCACTCCATGCATCTGAAGAAGTGAGGTTTTTACCCACAAAAGCTTATGCTCAAATAAATCTCTTAGTCTTTAAGGTGCCACTGGACTCCTGTATCCACAAAACCAATGAGACTAACACGGCTACCCCCTTATAATTTAAAAAATGTTGCTCCGGAATATTATGATGATTCATAATAAGGTTTCAGCATTTAAAAAAAATCAGTAACATGAAATGTGAATTTCACATTTATTATATATCATGAAACAGTATTTGAAACTCAGTCCAGAGGCAGATTAAAGGATTCTTTGCAATATTCTCCATTGCAGAGTCAGGTTGGCTGACCCCCCACAAAGCCCTTCTCTTTGAAATCAGTGTCTCACCTGAAAGAAACATTAAGCTTTCAGAAATCCAGTGCTGTTTCCTGGGGTTCAGCATTCATTTGAATGTTCTGGTAAGGTACTGAAAACTATAAACTTTTCAGCCAGCAGGACCATTTGTGTGAATGCCCAGGGCATTCTGTGCACACCCTTTAGGAAGGTCTCCAGGACAATTGGAAAATATCCCCATTGTGTTATTCTTTATATTAGGTAAACATTGAGGAAAAAGGGTTCCCTTGGCAACCATGAATAGTCCAATCAAAATGACTAATTTACAGAAGAGCCTTGTCTTTGATGTCAAATCAGGATTTTCAATCTTGCTTTGAGCCAGGGAGAGGGAGAAACTTGCAGACAGGCATCTGAATATGTTCAGTGGCAAAGATGATGTGATTCAAACTATTTCTGTAAATTATTACACATATGCCTTCAACAGTATAAATGCTCTCCTAGACCAATCAAAATGTTAATTGTATTTTCTCTTATTTTAGTTACTGTAATTTTTACAAGTATTTCCCTTTGCATAATTTGACCAATTTTAAATATAGTGTTCTATAAATATGCTCAACCTGTTGGTCTATATAATGTCTTTCCATAGTCTATTGTCCAGAAAGGGATACTGGGTCAGATTCAGGCCTTGTTTTAATGGAGTCACACCTGCTTACACTGGGCCTGAATCTGGTCATTGTGTCTGTAATACCACAGTCTAGGAAGTCCCAGACTCTAAACTCTCTCCTTCTGCAATGAACAGAAGAAAGGTGTGATGGGTAGTTTGCCATGGAGGGCTATAGCACCACCCTGCCACCTGGAATGACTCCTTTTAAGCGTTTGAAAGGGTCCAGTAGATACAGAGAGAGACCTAATGGTCCTGGGAATGAATGGTGCTTGGGGAAGGAATCCTGTACCTTTTAAGGAACTGAAGCCTTGCTGAGAGGGCAGGGCAAGACTCATCACTCACCCAATCAACTGGGAAGGAGTTGGGAGAAGGGGACCAGCATCTCTTCCCTCACAGCAGGCAGACACTGACCGGAGAAGGCTGGCGTACTGAACCCTCCAGATTGGAAAGTGCTCATCTGAAGGGAAATGGTGAAAGCCTTGTAAGGGTATGTCTACCCTGCAATAAAATATCCACAGCTGCGCCATGTCAGCAGTGTATATGTTCGGGCTTCAGATAGAGCACAGGCTCTGGGACTCTCCCTCCTCCTGGGGTCCCAGAGGCTGGCCTTCAGCCCAATCCCAGATGTCTATACTGCAATTGTATAGCCCTGTAGCCCAAGCCCCACAAGCCCGAATCAGCTGATGTGGGCTAGCCCCGGATGTTTTATTGCAATGTAGACATACCCAAACTGACTATTCCAAGGCTAGAGATCTGAGACACAGACCCCAGGCTGAGGAGGAACTCCTGATTGGAGGAGGGAGATATTGCTGGAGATTGCATGGAACACAACTGTCATCCCCAGAGAGAAGGCTGAGGGGAAACTCCTGTCTAGAGGAGGGAGCTAGCAACTGCTCTAAAGGCCAGAGACTGAGGGACTGCTCACAATATAGCTGAAATGCTGCAGAAAAGGGTTGGCAGTGGTCTTTGAGAAAGCACCTTCATAGCTGGTAGGGAGAAACTGTGTGGCATGACAGATCCAGGTGGAGATAGCAGATTCCAGACACCTAGCGAAGACATTGACATGTAGGGTGAAGGTTGGAGCAGCTTAGTAAAGTGGCGGAGAAATCAAAGGTCTGCTCTCCCCCAGATCAATAGGGAAGGGCTGAGCACCAGAAGTGGAAGAGGCTGAGAACTGTGACCCCCCCATATGGGGGTTGAAGGCTGGATTTAAAAGAATATTCGACTTTTGGTTTCCTTATTTTTTAGATTTTTGTGTTAACCCTGAAAGGAGAATGAACAGAGACTATCCTAGCTGGAGAGCTTGACCACAATCAATGGCAGACTGTTATGGTACCAGAATTATAAAAGGGCCACTAGTCTGAGAAAATCTCTGAAACACCACACCTGGACGCTAGAAGGCACTCTGGAGGTGAGAGGCACGACTACACCAGGGCCCAGAGGTTAAGCATGTAACTGGGGTCAACTTTCTTCAATGTAGTTGGGATTTGAGACAGGCAAGGACTGATGTCTTTGCAGTAAAATACAGAACAAAAGTTGCATTTAATAGAACTTTACTTAGGAGCTTTTCTGTTCCTGGACTGTTTTCTAGACCAATGACAAAGTCGTCATCAATTGGGTATTTAAATCAATTATTTCTGTTTGAGACCTGTAAGTGCCCATCATCTCTGAAAATCAGGCAAATGACTTAGGTGCCTAAGTGTGGATTTAGGTGTCCTTACTTTAAACATCCAAGCTGAAAATTTTGGCACAGCCTTTTTGGTACCATCTCAAACAAAAACAAAATGTGAATGATTACTATGTTCAAGTAAAAGCCCAGCGTGACGATTATTTAGCTGGTATTCTACAAATGCATTTTAGACAAGGGGAAAATCTAGGCTTTAATAAAAATATATAATTTAGTTGATATGCTCATCCATTTCTTTGTATCTGTTAACATAAGTTATTCAGTACAGAACATTTGGTATCATTTTTAAAAACAAACAGATTTCCAAATGCATTATGGAGTCTCTCAATCTGCTGAAAGCTGTTCAGAAGAGTAGGGAAAACAGAGAAATATTTTGTTCCTTATTTCATTTGAATAAGTCATCCACTGACGACTGATTGGTCAAAACACTGGCACAGCCAGAAAAGAATAAATAAAATAAAATCACAGTTACATTTCATGAATGGAAAAATATTCCTATATATAATTGATATTCTCATGAAAAATCTCTAAATAAAAATGTGTTTATTTTGGGCCATGTAACAAGTTATGTTATCAGCTTGGGGCCTGGGATCCTCAGGAAAGAAGCCTGGCTAAGAAACCCCCTTCCAGACTAGAACCATATGCTGGAAGGCAAGTGTTAATGGGCTCCAGCTGACTTTGGTCCTTGTCCATTAACCTTTGCCTGCTGGCATATAGCCTTATACTGAAACCTTGGGGCATGCTGGCCCAGCCTCCTTCCTCATAGTTCTGGGATCCACATGAATAATATACCCTGTCACAATCCAAGGCAGTCTATGAATTACAGTGTAAGAGAAAAAAGTAAACAGTAGCAATGGTCTGATTTACTAATGAACTCTGTGCGTGTGTGTGTGGTGTTCTTTATTAAATAAAGATTGAAAACACCAAAGTAAAACATATCTAAAAAGCAAAGCATGGTAACTACTTTTAAATGTAGGGAGCTTTCTCTCGAGAATTTTAGTAAAAAAGCATCTAAATTAGAAAGAGAAGCACCTTCCTTTTTCCACTACTGAAAGAGTCCTGTGCATATGAAACCCCAAAAAAGATATTGTAATCCGCTTGCCAGAGGTTGAAAGAAACCTAAAATCAAAACAAAATGGTTCAAACAGAGCAAATAATCCCAAAGGAGTTAAAAAAAGACAAACCACACACACACTGTAGCCATCAATTTGGTTTAGTCTTTTCTTGTTTCTGGCTGTTTTAATATCCAGGAAAACAAGTTTGAAAATGGGTTATGTTTCAATGCCTATATGTGGCTAATTTAACTGAATGACACTAGATGTTCACTCTTTCTGTTCATATGCTGTAGGCCAGTGGTTTTCAAGTTGTGTTTCGCAGACCCCTGGGTGTCTGCAGACTATCTAAGATTTTCAAAGGGGTCCACATCTCCAGTTGAAATTTTTTAAGGGTCTGCAAATGAAAAAAAGGTTGAAAACGATTGCTTTATGCAATAGATTTCACAGCATGTTAACAATGCATTTTATTGAAAATCTGGGGTTCCCCAAAAAGGGAGGTGGGAGAATTATCATTCCTAGAAAATTCAGGACTGGACTAGGCAGTCACCAGTTAGGGATGGATGTCATTATGCTTTGTGCTCTTGACACAATGCAGGGAAGATGAGCTACATGACTCACTACAGAATCCTTTCAAATTATGATTCTGAGACCAACTGACGTGAAAAAAACATCAGAAATCACTGCAGCTGTGGACTGAATTAAAAATCTCTACGTCAAAGCCATCTTGACTGCCTTGCCCACTGGCATGTCTAGCATCAGACTCTAGAAGAATTCTCAGTTACATTGGTTTGGAGCAGCCGATAAAACCACACAAAGCCAACATATAAATAAGCACTATGGCCCCATCCCTGTTCAGTAAAGCACTTTAGCACATGTTCAAATCTATTGATTTCAGTAGGACTTAGGCACATATTTAAGGGTTTGCTGAATAGGGATAGACTGTAGCATGTGCTTAAATGCTTTGCAGATCTGGTACCTACATGCTGTGTGCCTATTATAGAGCATGCCCACAGGAGCTGGCAATTCGTTATTTTATTATTACTGTCACTTGGAATTTTAAGTACCTGAATTCCTGGAAAAATCAAGATTTAAACATTTAAAGGAAAGTAATTATGCCTGCACATAATTGTGGGTACAAAATTAGAGACAGTGTTAAGGTGAAGTTTGGAACTAGGTCCCTTTATATTTTTTAACTTTTCACATATATCTCTTTATTGTTCCATTTTCAGCCTGCTCATTATCTCCCATCATACTTTTGTGTTCTGTAATTGTGATGCTTTTCATATTTTATAAAAATATAGATGTATTTCCCTCAAATAATCCTGGAATACAATGGTACAATCAGGATTTGTGTTTATTTTATTATGAAGTATAATTATTGTGGCAACATTTCAGTTTCACCAATAACTATTTTTTTCCTACTAGTTACTTGTACTAGTCCTGTCTAATCCCATAAAATTTTATGGGAAACCTGCTTTGTATCTTGTTACCAGTCACTTGAACCATCTACGCTCCCATGGCCTCCAATTTCCAAAACAAAATCTACTTCCAATTAAGCATTCATGTATTTTGTACACATGGAGGGTTTATCTATCTGTGGAGATGTACATTAAATTGATATAATTTCAAAAAGCATTTTTGTCAAAAGACACACAGATTTCAGAAGGCACCCAACAGCAGGGAGAGACTGACAGTCCTTGTTTTTCTTAGTTTAATGGCACAAAATGTATGTGCAATTTGCATGTCCAATTATATGACTACAGGTGAAAATAGGGTAGCTGAGTGCATAAACAGCTAATTATATGCATTCATTCTCAATTATCAATTTGCACCTGAATTCACAAAGTTTGCACACATTTTATGTACGCAGTTGCACAACTAAGCTGTCTGAAAATCCAGGTATTCAAGTGACTCTACTTATATTTAAAAAGAGAATCAGTTGTATGTTGGTCATGAAACAACTTTGAAAGCTTGAAAGTAATAAGCCAAATTCCGGTAGGCCATGCATGGCAGAAGATCAGTAGACAACACTCAGGCATGCAGCAGAAGCTAGGTGTCCTGATTCTACCTCCTCTAGAAAATGATAGAGCAATTAGGTCCACAGCAAATATCGTGGAAGAGTGCAATGAGGCATGACCATGAGTAGGTGTGATCCACATTTTTCATTAGAGCTGTGCAGAGAAAGGTAATCCCATTTTATGGAGGATTTTGATATTTCAACATTTGGTTTTGTTCAGATTCAGAATGAAAACCAATGACTGAATGCATCCGATGAAGTGAGCTGTAGCTCATTGAAAACCTATGCTCAAATAAATTTTTAAGTCTCTAAGGTGCCACAAGTACTCCTCATTCTTTTTGCGAATACAGACTAACACGGCTGCTACTCTGAAACCTGTGAAAGGTAATGAGCCATGACCCTGGAGTTCCTTACTTCCAAGCATTATCTGTCACTGACTGAATTAGATTCAGGGATGAGGGAAGCCCTGGGGCCCTGACTCCAAAGCAGTCTAGCAGGGGTGCTGGCAGGGAGCCAGGTGGGCAGGCAAGTTGACAGAAAATCAGGCAGAGTTCTATTGGAACTTCATAAAAATCAAACTGTTTAGATTTCCATGAACTTCACATTCCAATGAAAAAATATTTCATCAACATTTTCCCAAACATCTTTAACATTCATACACACATGTAGCTCTTTATATAACCCACACACCTCCAGCGTGTAGTGTTCTGTCCCATCTAGTGGCACTGAGACCACTTAGAGAGAGAGAGAGATAAAATGAGTCTGCTGTACAGCCTTAGCTAAGAGCCAGTTGGTTTTTATCTCATGCGATAGAGGCTCATGCATTAAGCTCCAGAAATCCCAGGTTCGATCCTGCCCGACGACGATCAGGGTCTGCCAGCATTACATTTACATTGAGCAATGGTCTGTGCTTACAGCTTCCTACTCCTCCCCTGTCCCTCCCCATGTTATTTTTACTTGTAGCAAGAATAGAAAGGATGATGGGACAACGTGTATGGCTGGTCTCAACCAGAATATGGTCACATATTAACATCACTTGAACAGTCACTATGTGCCTATTTGTACTGGGGGAGTGGATTATGCTAATTTCCCTATTTGCCAGAATTTCAATCAAAAGGAACAGCTTGATATTTAGTATGAAAGGTTTAAATGTTTCTGAAGAGCACAGATAACGGTATTGCTGGTAAGATTTTTTTTTTCAAGTCATGTCAAAGTAGAGTGTTAGGCTTTGTCTACATTACACAATTTTGTCCACAAAAGTTATGTCTACACTCAAAGTGCTATAATAAGCACTCACTCACTCTGTCAACAGAGCGCATCCACACTTGGGGCACTAGCATCAACAGTGTGAGTAGTGCATTGTGGGTACCTATCCTACAGTCCAGCTTGACACCTTCTGCTGCTAGGTCTTATGGGAAGGCAGAGCAGATTGTGGCACATCTTGGGACTGGGCTCAATGTCCCACAATGCATTCCTTTCTGTCCCAACATTCATGGGCTTCTGGCTTTCTTTCATGGCATTTTTCAACTGCCCTAGTTTGCTGTGCACCCTGGAATCTTTGTGAGAAGGGATGGATCCCACACTGCTCTCCTATGCTCTGCCAACTGTCATGAAGACATTGTGGATGACAGTGCAGTTAATTGAAAAGTTCCTAACTGAAGACGACTCCCAATTGCCTGACATGCAGTTTGATATGGATAGGAGCAACTTTAGATTGCTTTTGGCATTCGCAGGACAGCTGCAGAGGGTGGACCGTTGCTTTTGGGTTCAGGAAACAGCATTAATGATGGGATCGTATCATCATGCAAGTGTGGGTGTCATAAATAATAAAGGGAAGGGTAAACCCCTTTGAAATCCCTCCTGGCCAGGGGAAAGCTCCTCTCACCTGTAAAGGGTTAAGAAGCTAAAGGTAACCTCGCTGGCACCTGACCAAAATGACCAATGAGGAGACAAGATACTTTCAAAAGCTGGGAGGAGGGAGAGAAACAAAGGGTCTGTGTCTGTCTGTAGTCGTCTTGGCCAGGGACAGAACAGGAATGGAGTCTTAGAACTTTTAGTAAGTAATCTAGCTAGGTATGTGTTAGATTATGATTTCTTTAATTGGCTGAGAAAAGAATTGTGCTGAATAGAATAACTATTTCTGTCTGTGTATCTTTTTTGTAACTTAAGGTTTTGCCTAGAGGGGTTCTCTATGTTTTTGAATCTAATTACCCTGTAAGATATCTACCATCCTGATTTTACAGGGGGGGATTTCTTTATTTCTATTTACTCCTATTTTTTATTAAAAGTCTTCTTGTAAAACACTGAATGCTTTTTCATTGTTCTCAGATCCAAGGGTTTGGGTCTGTGGTCACCTATGCAAATTGGTGAGGCTTTTTATCCAACATTTCCCAGGAAAGGGGGGGGGTGCAAGTGTTGGGAGGATTGTTCATTGTTCTTAAGATCCAAGGGTCTGGGTCTGTAGTCACCTAGGCAAATTGGTGAGGCTTTTTACCAAACCTTGTCCAGGAAGTGGGGTGCAAGGTTTTGGGAAGTATTTTGGGGGGAAGGACGCGTCCAAACAGCTCTTCCCCAGTAACCAGTATTAGTTTGGTGGTGGTAGCGGCCAGTCCAAGGATAACGGGGGTAATATTTTGTACCTTGGGGAAGTTTTGACCTAAGCTGGTAAAGATAAGCTTAGGAGGTTTTTCATGCAGGTCCCCACATCTGTACCCTAGAGTTCAGAGTGGGGGAGGAACCGTGACAGTGGGATAATGAGCAGTGGCTACAGAACTTTTGGATGTGGAAAGCCACCTTCCTGGAACTGTGCATGGAGCTTACCCCAACACTGCGGCGCAAGGACACCAGAATGAGAGCTACCCGATTGGTAGAAAAGTGTGTGACAATTGCTGTGTGGAAGTCGGCAACTCCAGACTTCTACTGGTTAGGTGCCAAGTCGACCATTGGGGCTGCATCAATGCAAGCATGCAGGGCAATTAATCGCATCCTGTGACGAAAGACCATTTCTCTGTGAAATGTGTGTGAAATAGTGGACGACTTTGCAGAAATGGGTTTCCCTAACTGTGGAGGGGTGATAGGTGGCACACACATTTCAATTTTGGCACCAGACCACCTTGCGACGGAGTACACCAATAGAAAAGGATACTTCTCCATGGTGTGGCAGGTGTTTGTGGATCACCGTGGCCGTTTCATTGACATCAACGTGGGATGGTCTGGGAAGGTGCATGACGCACACATCTTCAGGAACACCGTACTGTATAGAAAGCTGCAAGTGGGGATTTTCTTTCCAGATCACAAGATTACAGTGGGGGATGTTGAAATGGCCACAATGATCCTGGGAAACCCGGCATACCCCTTACAGCTGTGGCTCATGAAACTTTACATGGGAAACCTGGATGGCAGTAAGAAGCAGTTCAACAGGCTTGGTAGATGCCGCATGACAGTGGAATGTGCCTTTGGCAGATTAAAGGTATGCTGGCAATGCCTTTGTGGCAGGTTAGACCTCAGTGAGGATAATATTCCCATGGTCATAGCCGTGTACTGTATGTTGCATAATTTTTGTGAGGCTAAGGGTGAAAGGTTTACTCAGGGGTGGAGTGTTGAGACAGACTGCTTGGCTGCTGATTTAGAGCAGCCAGATACCAGGGCTATCAGAGGGGCCCAGAGGGGGGCAATTTGAATCAGGGAGGCTTTGAGGCAACACTCTGAAAATGAGAACCAGTAATGTTTATCTCTGTGATGGGTGCTGCAATGTTACATTACATATAGTTTTCCTAGGGAGCAATGATGACGTTTTGGGCCTTACATTCCCATAAGCAGATGATTAAACTGCCTGTGTATGTATTGGTAGTGCCTGCTATCTCAGTTTGTAAGACACAAATAAAGATGTTACCATTCAAAAACTTTGTTTTTATTGCACAAGAAACTCCTCCCCCCACCCCAAATATGCTTGGTGGGAAAGGAGGTACCAGGGAAGAGCAGACTTTCAGAGCTGTGTGTAGGTCCAGCTATCATTTTGAAAGTTGTCTGAGGGGGTGGAGTGAAGGGGAAACCAAGAAGTCCCGGAAAGTGGAAAGCACAGTGTGGGCGGAGTTTGGAGAGGCATGGAAAAGAGTTCTGAATGTGCTGCAGGGAAGGATGGGGACGCATTTGCTCAGTCTGCAGTATTATTACGGACTTCAGCATCTGCTTTTGCTCCCCCATGACTTTAATCATCCACTCAGTAGCGTCCTTAAACTCCTGATTTTCTTTTCTGTTCTGATTTTCGGCTTCCCTCCGCTCTTTATGTTTCCTTTTCTCTGCACTGGAGAAGTGCAGTACCTCCTGGAACATGTCTTCTTTGCTGTGTCTTGGACACTTTCTTATCTGGTGGAGACGTTTGGCTAGTGTGTGTGGGGTGTTCCTGAAAGCCACATCTGCCGAAGTAGAAGGAACAATGCACAGAAGCATGATTAAGTTCATGCACAACATTGAAACATTTCAGCAAAGTACACCTTTTGTAACATAACTATCACTTTCTCACTCACCTTTGGCAAGCACACATTTCTGCGAACACCCAAAGCATGGTGAGTGGTGGCTGGGGATGAGGGCGCTCTACATGGGGAAAAGAGTACTCTGCACGGGTTGCGGTACAGCCCACTAGGGAAAAAATTCTAAAATTCTCCCACACTTTTCCACAGGTGGGGGTCATTGCAGCAGATATCTCACTGCTTAAGGGTAAGCAGGGAAGCAAAGGTACATCTACTACACTCTTGTGGCTTCCGCCCTGGTCCCTATGCTGCTCGCCTGTGTGCCGCTTTGTTACCTGCACAAGTGATTGCTGAACGGCGCGAGGAAAATTTCCTACAATGGGAGAAGGAACAAAGCAGCTCTGCCAAGGAACCTTCGGCAGAGGATTTCCGAGTACCTCCAGGAAACTTTCCTGGAGATCTCTCTGGAGGATTCCCATGAGATCTCTGTATGCATCAACGCCCTGTTCCACCATACTGATTAGCTACACAGGGGAATGTCCAGCACACAGAAACACAGCCAGCCATGTTCATTTCTATACCTGAAAGCACCTCCGCACTACGTAAACCACAGCCACTTACCAGGCATCTCCTCTCCTGCTTCTTGTTCCCCAGAGAGCAGCTGCCGAGACTAGCTAGACACCTCCATAGCGGTGAACAGTTCCTGGCTGCCTGCCCCACTGGGAGTTCCATATCATCATCTAACTCCACCTCTTCATCAATGACTTCACCCTCCAGGTTAGGTCCTCTTTCCGCTGCCTCCAGGCCCACCAAAGTGTCCACGGGGCTCTTGGCAGTGGAGCTGGGGTCACCAGCGAGGATAGCGTCCAGCTCCTTATAGAACTGGCAAGTCTTAGGTGCAGCACCGGAGTGATGGATTGCCTCCCTCGCCTTATGGTACCTTTGTAAATATAATACACAGTTTAAGAGCAAGTGTGTTTAATGTTTAATTTGCCCTGAAGACTTGGGATGCATTCGCAGCCAGTACAGCTACTGGAAAAGTCTGTTAACGTGTCTGGAGATGGAGCGGAAATCCTCCAGGGACAGCTCAATGAAGCTGTCCTGGAGGTACTCCCAAAGCCTTTGCAAAAGGTTTCTGGGGAGGGCAGCCTTATTGCGTCCTCCATGGTAGGACACTTTACCACGGCAGGCCAGTAGCACGTAGTCTGGAATCATTACATAAGAAAGCATGGCAGCGTGCAGTCCTGGTGTTTGCTGGCATTCAAGCAACATCTGTTCTTTAGCTCTCTGTGTTATCCTCAGGAGAGTGATTTCATTCATGGTCACCTGGTTGAAATAGGGGAATTTTATTAAGGGGACATCAGAGGTGGCCGTTCCTG
This sequence comes from Lepidochelys kempii, assembly GCF_965140285.1. NCBI lineage: Eukaryota > Metazoa > Chordata > Testudines > Cheloniidae > Lepidochelys > Lepidochelys kempii. Next base: position 74,609,839 of record NC_136388.1, read on the forward strand.
CTGGGCTGTTTGCCTATGACGGAAAAGAAATCATCCCCACTGTTAGCCACACGGTGGGGGGAGGGATGAAGTGATCATCCCAGAGAATTGGGTATGTGTGGGGGGGTTAGTTGGGTTTGTGCTGCACGTTAACCCGAAAACACAGCTCCTCCTTTTAAATGGCCAATGTGTCTTTTTCAGTTTTAATCTCCCTTTTTTTCCTCCCACAGCTGAAAATGTTTCAACGCGGAGACTAGCATCTCCGTCCCAGAGGCTAGCACAGATAAGAAGGCAAAAAAAACACTTGCCATGGTATTGCGAGACAAGAGCAGCCGAGCAGAGTTGCAGCGGAAGCGGTTGTTCAATGACTGTGGTTTGCAGACCTACTGTACTGTCTGCTGCCAGGATACAACAGGAATTAACACATATTGCAAGAGATCATTCAAGGTGAAGTGGTCAGTTAATACTCCTGCAGTTATAGGACAAAGAGGAGGTTAGTGGATTACAGATCATTGTAATGAGCCATAAATCCAATATCTTTACTGAGTCGATGATTTTTAGTATCTAGCAAAATTGTAAATGTAGGCAGGTTTTTTTAAGGTTGTGTTCAGATTTCCTTTGGGAATGAGGCCTGAGAGGTGTGATATGGAGTGATTTTTTTTGTGAAAAGTGTTTGCTCCTGGGTCACATGGTGTTTTTGACTTTTATCATTTTTCTGTGTTCATTTGAGAATGCAGCCATTGTCCGGTTACTCCCATGCTGTTGGGGAATTTAGTGCACTGGATGATGATGACATATGTGGTGATAAACATGTATAGGACCCATGGATCTTGAAAGGTGTATTGTGAAGGGATATTGATCATCATAGCAGTGGAGATATGTCTGCAGGTTTTGCTTCTTTTGTTAGGATTGGCTTCAGTGCTGCTTTATGTGTGTCCTGGTCTGTGGACAAGCTCATCATCGGAATAAGCTCCAGAGTTCAGGAGTTGTTTCAAGGCCAGAAAAGGAGGGGGTTCAGGAAAGATTTCTTTCAGGAGGTGGTCCCATTGGTTGTAATTGTTTAATGATACCCCTTTGGGGTTGCAGTGAGGGGTGGCAGGTGACAACAAGGGGCGTGCAGTTGGAGGTTTGATTTTTTTGCGCCATATTAATACTCTCTCGGGGTACTTGGGTGGCCCATTCCATGATGTGATCTACTTCTCTGGTGGTGTGTCCTTATTTGCTGGAGGTGATTTTAAGTGTGTTAAGGACTTTCTCTTTGGAGCATATTCTGTGGTATCTGAATGCCTGGCTGTAGATAAGATTTCTTGGTATGCCTGGGGTAGTTTTTGCACCAATAGAGACATATGTCCACGGCTAGGATGATAAACACCCTCACCTCCATAACACCATAGCTGACTCCCCAGTCCTCATCCTCAAAGGAAATCTGCACAACACTTTCAAAAGATGAGCCTGGGACCTTAAATCATAACGTTGTTAGATACTAAAAATCACAGACAGTAAAGACACTGGATTTATAGCTCATTAGAAAGGTCTGTAACCCACTTACCCTCCTTTGTCCTACGACTGCAGAAAGTGTTAACTGCCCACTTAACACAGTACAAGAGACCATTCAAAATGAACTCCCTATGTTTAACAATCTGGTCCATCTTGTATTTAGCCATGACATTCTAAACCAGTGGTTCTAAACCTATTTACCATTGTACGCTGCATATGCAGCTCTCGGTGTAATGTGGGCCCCCTCCACAGGCTCTATATACTACCTGTATGGCCCTGAGGATGTCACATGGACCACAGCGGTATGCTGATTGGGCCACAGGTTGAGAACCACTGCTCTAAGCTGTGGTCTACACTACAGAGTTACTATGCATCCGATGAAGTGAGCTGTAGCTCACGAAAGCTTATGCTCAAATAAATTTGTTAGTCTCTAAGGTGCCACAAGTACTCCTTTTTCTTTTTGCGAATACAGATTAACATGGCTGCTACTCTGAAACCTATGGTATAACTACGTCGCTCAGTGCAGCTATGCCTATGCAGTGTTTTAAGTGTAGACCTGCCCTCAGTACCTTTCCCCGACCTGAAGAGCTCTGTGTAAGTTTGAAAGCTTGTATCTCTCACCAACAGAAGTTGGGCCAGTAAATGATATTGCCTCACCCACCTTATCTCTCTTATCATGGGACCAACATGGCTACAGCAAGACTGCAAACAAAAAACAGAGTATGTTCACTTACAAATATTTATCTTAAATAAAGTGCCTTAAAACATTAATGCTTAGCAATTCAGCAAATGTGCAGTCTGAGGCTGCTCACAGTCAAGCTGGAGGATGATTCAGTCCCCTGAACTCCAGAATCCGGAAGCCACAAATAAATCACGAAGCCAGCTTTGTGCCCCACCCCCATCTTCCTCAGCTGCATTAACTTAATCTCAACCACAGCTAGAGATCCTGTCCATATATAAAAAGAACAGGAGTACTTGTGGCACCTTAGAGACTAACAAATTTATTTGAGCATAAGCTTTCGTGAGCTTATGCTCAAATAAATTTGTTAGTCTCTAAGGTGCCACAAGTACTCCTGTTCTTTTTGTGGATACAGACTAACATGGCTGCTACTCTGAAACCTGTATATACATAGCATCTGAGGCCAAAGTTAATGAAGTTATTTTCATGTTTTATTCTTTGCCTACCGAACCAACAGTTACTATTTCCCATTTGCTTATTTCAATGTCCTGTTTTACATTAGTCAACAAAAACAAAGAGCTTTCTAGAATCTCAAATGATTTTGTCTGTTTTTTTTATGTTTGCTCTTGCACAACCATGTATTTTGGGCTAGTAAACGGAGTGTCCTCCAAAATTGCAATGTGATCATCTAATACACAACTGCTTACCAATACTGTGCTGTCCATCTTTGTGTTTCCTGAGTTGGAAGTTAGCTATATCAGTCAGTGGAAGCTGAAGCTTGGGGGTTTTGATATGTTCCAACAGTTCTCATTAATTATGAAGCCCAGACAATTACAGTAATGCAGGTGCTCCAAGGCAAATACATCAGGCATGAGGCTTGCTGGGATGCATTTCTTGTTTGTTGTAATAGCTTTGGCTTTTGGACATTTATAGAAGGAGATTGATTATTCTTTCCCCCAGATTATACCAAATAGATTATTTTCTGTTTGTAAAACTCAAGATTCTGATCAGCTTCCTACCACTCATCTATTTTATGCTCTGAGCTACCAAGTACTGCTGTATTTTCACTATTATGTTAGAAAGACATGACTAGAGTATATAATTATGAGTGTGCCCTTTCCAAATACCAACTACTGTCCTTTTTCTGGTTCTGTTTATTTCAGTAATTGTTGAAGTTGTCCAAGGTGAGCTGAGACACCTTTACCAAGCATTCTCATAATGAATTTATGTGTTACTACTGTGCCCTAAAATCTTTTTGGGTGATTAGTGGATTTGTGTGGGCTTTCTATCAAAAATTATTAGATGAAACCAATCACAAGGTCTCTACTGTATTCCTAAATCTTGGCAGCGTGGACCTTATCTTGGTCCAAATTAATTATTATAATTGAATGTACACAAACAATTTACTCAAGCAGTGAGTAAAATTGTCTAGACCTGATGTCTATGAATTCTGCATTTGAACGATTACACATGTGATTGTCAATACCAATATTCAATATGCACTCAAGCAGTTGACAATCCATTCTATACATGCAAATGTCTGTTTGCCTGTTCAAATGTGGTATATGCACTTAAAACTTTGGCCTCAAGTATAAATTATGTGGAAAACAAGCAAAGCTCTTCTGTAGTACAATGGAGTGCACCGTTAGTTGTTCAGATTTTCAGGTAAGATACTAAACTGAGTTCCTCTCCGTCCATCTCTGATAGCTGTCTAGGTGGAAGTTAAAGATCCCTTTGTGAGCCACATAACAGAGGAGCCCCTGAAGTAAGGCCATGGATCCATATCCCCCTATATTTTTGAGATGTTTGAAAACCAAACTGAATTAGATTAAAATTTTGCAAATCTCTCTGGTCTTTATATGGGGAGAAGCCAAAACTTAGTGTCTAAAACTTGTCCCAAACTTTAGGAAGCTAGACATTTGCATCTAAATATTGGATTGAATTCTTCACTAAGAAAACAAGGAATAAACCCCAAATCCTGGCTAACACTTCCTGTCTCAGTATAACATACTTTAATTGCTATTTCAGAGACACTATTAAAAGCTATTTCAGAGACATTATTGAATGCTGGAACATTGTGAGGCACTTCCTTACCACCTGCCCTTAGCTTGAGGAAGCCTTGTCTGATCCTGCTGTGGGTCAGCTCCCCAACTCCATCAGCCTCAGACAATACAAGTACTCCCTTCTAGCCCTCATAGGACTGCTGTTACTCTACAGGTTAGCAATAGGCACACTCCAAATCTGGAGCCCCCTAAGCATCTCCCTGGAATGTTTAACCCCTAGTTCAACGGCACACTCTGTTTTTACTAATCCACTGCTTCCAAAAAAGCAGTACACCTCAGATCACTGCTTTGCTTAACTCACAGCACCCTGACTTGTTTATAGTGAAAAAAAATATTTGTTTAACAAAGCATAGAGGTGCAAGTAGAAGTATTGGAAACAAATGGTTATACAGAAAATCAAATTATAACATTCATTCCAGAGTCTTGACTTACGTAACAAGATACTCTCATGTCTAATAAAGTATTGCTCACCCAAAATGCTTGCAGTGCTTTACAGCCAGACGGGCTCTGATCTTTCTTTCATGAGACATGGATGCTGTCAGTTTGCCTCCTAGATGATGGATTCAGTGTGTCTCATTACTCTGCAAGATGTACCAGATCAGTTCTTTATCTTTGCTCATAAACAGGACACCCCCTGCTGTTTGTTTCTTCCTGTAGATTTCCCTTCTTGGAGATTTTGTAATCTGTCAATTCTCACTTGGCTCAGTATGCAAATAGGCATACAATACACAAATGGCCAAGCCAGGGATTAGGTGGTTACTTCTTCCCTGAAAGGAACATCTCCGAGGTACATCACTTCTTGGTGACCTGCCTTAACACCAAGACCTTAAGAACACAATATTCAACATACATACATAACTCCTTAATATTATCTGTACATTTTGCAACTGATTATGATAATCAGTGGGAACTGGCTCCTGGTAGAGACTTCACATGCCACCCTTTGGTAAAATGTTATGCAGATATCAAACCTTGGGGATCCCTATAAAACCCTATACACCTATGTGCCATCTGCCAGCTGTCACCAAGGGGTCCCTGAGGCACAACTGCCTAACAGCTGTTCTGTTTGCCCAGAGTCACTCCCCAATACTTTTGCAAAATTATATGCAAAGGTCAAAATAACATATGCTTATGAGATTATTGAAAACTGAACCCTTGAATAAGAAACTGGATTTTAAAACCTTCTCATAATGTTATTTTGACCTTTGCATGTACTTATCTTACAAATTTCAGAGGGCAAGGGTAAGTCTGAAAGGACAGTATAAGTCAGGTGGGATAAGAATTATTGATGAAGGGTTGTTTTACACTAGGCAAAAGATTGTGAGACAGGGGAATATTGGGACAAGTTGTGTTCTTAGATCCAAGTAGCTACTTGTTGTTGTTGTTGTTGTTGTTATTACTTAAGTAATATTTTATAATAACTGGGGGTTTTGTAATTAGAACATTTGGAAAATATTGTACTTGTCTGCATTACCCTCAACATGCTCAGAAAACTTTCAGCTCTGCATTTAAGATCATGAGAAAAATTACATCTTTATGCTTCAGGGCTTCAGCAGGTTACCTACAGGGGTCAGAAAGGATTTTTTTTTCCCCGATGCACAATTAACTAGATGTGTTCTGGCATTTTTTTTTTAAACCTTCCTCTGAAGCATCAGTGATTGGCCACAGCTAGAGATGTGACACCAGACCAGATGGAACAGTTTGCTAAGGTGATACAGAGAATCTTCTTTCTAGATACATGGCTGGTGTGTCTTGCTTTAATGCTTATACTGATTACTGGATTTGGGGTTGAGACGGAATGTGCTCCAGGACAAATTGGCAGGGACCCCCCCCTTTTTTTTTTGCCTTCCTTTGTAGCTTGGGGCATGGTTCATCTGCTGAGATCCTCTGAGTATGCCTCACCTAATCAATTCCCTGCCATTGCAGTTTGGGGCAGCTTGGTCACAAGCTTTCTACTTGTGACACATAGTTTAGTCCCCTGACTATTGAAATGCTTTAGTCTAAAGTCTTTGGGCTTAGTATAGGGGTATCCTGTATAGGAGGTCGTATTAGATGGTCTAATGGTCCTTTCTGGCCTTAAACTCTACAAAAAGATCAAAGTTAGGCATTACACTGTTAACTGATATTATTTATTTTTAATTTCAAGGATGCTCAGTATCGTGGTATGGGTGCATTTCACAATACTAAAGGGTTCCATAAAGATCTTTAATATAACTTCCTAAACTTCCACAGTAGCTGGTCCAGCTCCCTAGCAAACATTATAGATGGCAAATGGCAACTTGAACAATAAGTGCCCTGAGATTCCAAGACCCATATAGTCATTTGAGGTGCGAAACTCTGAACAAGGTGATATGTTTAGCCTTTTATTGTAAATGTATCCAGGTTCAGCATCACGTTTTTTCAGAGAGGTCATGCTCTGGAGGCAAATGTATCCAATGTTGCCTACTATGTGTTTCAACCTTGGAATAGACAGCTAAAACAATTCTTTCTGAGTACCCTTGTCATGGTGGCATTCTGGAAAAGAGCTGGTCTGTGAAGTAACTGGGACCCTTTTAAGGCTTACAGACAGTAGAAAGTTACTTGAATTTCATCCAGAAGTGAACTGGCAGGCAGTGTAGAATATACAGCAAAGAAGCAACATGATCCTTTTGATCTGTCCTACGTAAAAGGCAGAAAGCTACATTCTACACTACCTGAAGCTTTTAAGTACATCAAAGTTAGTCCCAGATAGAGTAAGTTGGAGTGGGCATCGCTTTAAGATAACAAAGGCATTGATGATGGTGGCTAGGCCTCCATCTAGAAAGAATTGGCATACTATCTTAGCCAAACAGAGATGAAAAGGGAATTTTCTTGATACTTGGGCTATCTGAAACTTCAGAGAAAAGAGGCATCTAGCAGAAGCCCAGCACTACTAATTACTTTGAGAAAAAGGTGGGCAAGTGCCAACATTTGGAAAAGAGATGTAGTTTTTTGCCATTATTTTAAAATTCTCTCTTTCAGGACCATACCCTTACAAGCCAATGGGCTCAGTGACCTAATACATATCTTCCAAATCGCTACTGTATCTATTTATGTCGGAGACACAAGTCGGTAGAAACAGTACCTGAGCATCTCAACCTTCTATGTATTTATCCTCCTACAGGTAGGGCTATTATCCCCATTTTATATATGACAAACTGAGGCACCAAGGGGCTAAATGACTTGCTCAAGATTACACAGGAAGTCTGTGGCAGAACAGGGAACTGAACCCACATCCTAGACTAGTGCCATTAATCACTAGACAACCTTTACTCTTTCCAACTTCTCCTCACCTAGCTGTGCTATAATAAATTGGCAAGTGTATGGTTTGGATGGAATAGAAGAACAGATATTTCATCTCATGTAATAAGTGAGACACATTCTGGGACTAGCTGAGGTGCCAAGGGCAATCACTACCACCTGCTAACAGCAGGAGCAAGTCCTATCCATGCTCCAGCCTCTGGCTACTAGAAATTCAGGCATGCAGCTCTGAGATCCACAACCCCGCCTCTTTCTCTAAGCAGGTTAGCAATGCATACATGCTACTTTATCTTCTGGACACCTGCAATGTACTGATCTGCAGCCTCTGTGGAAGCAGTGCATGCCTGTCCCCTGGTTTCACCTCTCTTCAGCACTCTCCTTAGCATAAGGCATTTAGATGTGCCTATAGTAAAACCAAACTGAAACCAAACTGAAGATTATTTAACAGAGCTTGAGTTAGAGATTCAAATTAAGGCAAATATAATGGTTTTGAAACATAAGGTTGCAAGTAAAACAAAAATGTAAGACAATCTATAGCCTATACTTATAAACAAGTTACTTCTTAGTCTAATAGGGTATTTCTCACCCAAAGATTAGTCCTTGCAGCACTTGCCCAGCCCAGAGAGCTGGGATCCCCCTTTCATGAGCTACCCCCATGACAGAGAATCTCCACCTGTAAAGGATCACAACTTGGCCCACTGCTTCTGCTCTGATACATTGGCATTGTCTTTTAGCTAAGGTGGGGGGCTCCTCTTCAGAGAGCTCTCCTGGGGTGTGTTTTTGTAAATGCTCAAGTCTCCACCTGGTCCAAACAGCAAGCAAAGGACATCCCTCCTTCTCAGTGCTGACTTTTGCATCCGATGAAGTGAGCTGTAGCTCACGAAAGCTTATGCTCAAATAAATTGGTTAATCTCTAAGGTGCCACAAGTACTCCTTTTCTTTTCGCGAATACAGACTAACACGGCTGTTACTCTGAAACCTGGGTTAACTCTGGGACTCCTCTGCCTCAGGCGGTAAGTTTCACTTCCAGTTTTGGAAAATAATATCCTACATATTATGTAACTCTAAAATTGTTTCACGTACAAACATCTTACAGTAAGTGTGACAACCAGCTAGTTCTTAGCTCTCAGCAGACAACACACGGTATTAACCCCTTCAGTGTAATATCAAGAAAATGGTCAGACACAGATGTAACACACCTGCCAGAGCATGTCTGCGTCACAATAAGGAATACAGTTAGTCACAGTGGGCTTATGTTCCCATGAAAGGCAGTACCAGGGACGTGAGTAAATAATATAAACAGTCCTTTGGAGTAAGTCACTCAGCTCCTGTCTTAAGCAACCAAGCACACTGTGTATATTTACATATGCATTTTTGTCCAAAACATCAAGCTAAAGTTCAAAACAAAAATCATGATATATAGCTGCTAGCTTCAAGGATGTCCCAAGGCTTTCGTGATAGGTAGCTTTTACTATTAATTCCCCTTCACCTACCTTCTCTCCCTCATAGTCTATGCATCTCGGTTTGCTTTTCTACACTGTAAAACAAACCCCATGGACTGTCTACAGTGAAAGAAAAAAAATTACCACAATTAATTTTAAAAATTCACTGATCCTTTTTTCTTCTTTACCATCCCTCCCCTTTACACTTTTCCATTCCACTTATTGAATACAGACCTCTTAAGCTTCAGCTCCATCATGAACTTGTATACCTAGGCAAACTTCTACTACTGTAAACTACTATTTTTTTTAATGTGGCCACAAGTGTGCATATTAACGTATTTTTATACATATATATTTTTTTTTCTGGTTATTTGATACAAAGTATAGAAATAGCAGCTGTGAACCTATTCTCAGTCCAGAACAGAAAAGGACCTTTGACATGTTTCATTCTGTATTAAGGAAGAGTATTTTAATCCAAGAACGTTGTATCATCTTCTTCTTCAGGGAATTTAAGAGATATTGTATCATTCCAAAGCAGAAAGCCATGGTAATGTTTATATAATATGACGCATTTAAAAACCATTGTGGTTCCCCTGTCCTCAGATAATAAGAGAGGCAATGTGTCAAAATTTGGAGTCTTGACTCTCTGGCTCAGCACAAGGAATTCCCAGACAAAGTTTTCTGTGATGTCCTCAAGTGTAGAGGTTTTTATGGGGATTGTTTTATTTATTTTTATCATAGCAAGTGTTAAAAGCTCACTGGAGAAGGAAGGGGAATATATAAAGGGAAAGCAGCAGCAGCATAAAAGATTAAGGATTGTTATATACAAAATGTATGGACATAAATAAGGTGACAAGCTTGTTATAAGTCTTAATTAAAGTTTGTACACAACTTTGAAATCCTCAAATGGAGAACGCTGCAGAAGTGAATAATTATATTGTCCGCCTACTGGCTGTTTTCTCTAACTATATCCTCTTTCCATTCAGATAGCTGAATAACATATGCTTGTGTGCCATCCTGCCAACCAAGCTGAGATTTTCTAGGGCCAATAGAATTTGGGAGTGATTATCAAATTGTCAGGAAAAGAAAAGGACCTTATTCTATCCAGAATACATGAAATTGGAGGGGGCATATATCTGAACTCCAGCCCTCCAAGCTGGGAATGAATTCTCACACTCCTAAACTATTCTCTTTACCAGGGTTTAGTTTAAAGCTATATTTAAAGGGGTAAATGTTTCCTTAATAGAATTTTGGTAGCTGAAGAATATAGGAGCATCTTAGTGTCCTCTTCCTAACTAGTACCTCCCTTTCTTCTGCAATCAGGTAGTTCCTTTGGCTAGCATAGGATCAAGATCCAGGTATAACACTTGACCACAGTTTGTGAAAATGACATGAAAAGTGTTCTCGCTACACATTAAGGGAAGTAGAGGACGGGAAGAGGTGCTATTGTGCTTTTGCAAAAGATATTCAAATAAATATTTTAACTATTAAAGGAGGAGAGAATTAAATGTATATTGTCAAACACCTTATAAAGATTTTAAAATAATAGAAGATGTCCTTCTCAAAACAAAGACCAAACAAACAACTTTTGAATGAAATGACTTCAAACTTTGGACGTAGATTGGTATGCCAAACGTGTAGTGAATTTCTACAACTCAGATCCAAACCTCTAGAAAGAATGGGGAATATTATTATGTTTTAATAATTATACTGCAGTAGTACCGAGAGCCCCAATCAAATTGGGGCCCTTTTGTGTTTGACACTGTATCACCACATAGAAAGACATGATCCCTGCCTCTAAGCATTTGTAATCCAGACCCTCCACCTGCAAACACAGATGTCGTTAATTTTAAGCATGAGAGGAATCCTTTTCTTCCAAAGGGAAAATGTAAAATTAAGTATATGAATAATTGTTTGCAGGATCAGAATCTTTGGCTGCGAAGTCTACACTGAAGGCTTGTCTTCACTACAGAAGTAAATCAACCTAAGTTATGCTACTCCAGCTGCACGAATAACGTAGCTGGAGTTGATGTAGCTTAGGTCAACTTACCCTGGTGTCTTCACTGCGCTGTGTTGACAGGAGATGCTCTCTGGTCGACTTCCCTTACTCTTCTTGGAGAGCTGGAGTACCAGGGTCGACCGGAGAGTGCTCTGCCACCATTTTAGTAGGTCTTTAGTAGACCCACTAAATCGATCCCTTCTGCATTGGTTGCCAGCCCAGAATAGTATAGGATCTGGACCTAAGAAAACAAATGACATACAAAAAAAAGGGGGGGGGAGATATAATCATATACAATTATATACATTTGGGGCTTGATTCTCTGTCTGGTTTCAATGGAGAAGGAAGGCTTTCAGGGAGCCAGTCCAAGCTCTCTGATTCTCATCTGCAGATGCCATGAGGTTCTTCAGGTACCTTACGCCAGATGAGAATTAGCTATAGTGGAGCTTTTGCTTATCATGCCCCCTCTCATTTCCTCTCCTACTATGCCTACCCTGTTCCCTTACACAGGGGGATGGTTCTGGTGTAGGAAGCAGCAGAACCACCACCAGTTTTATCCCAGCAGAAATGCACAATGAACAGGGGGAATTTCCCAATGGGAATCTTCAGGAACTTTAGGTTCTCTTTATGCTGTGTAAGTGTATGTAGAACAAAATGATATTGGGGGGACTGGAAAATCTGGCTCTTGAAATTATAAATAAATAAAATAAAGTGAATGCTGCTATTCCTATCCGCTCCTCAACTAGGCTTTATTCATTGGCTAATTCCCTATAGGTGTTGCAGAAAAGATGTGTCTGGAGGAGCGATTTGAAGGAAGACATGATGGAACTTCTTACAGAAGCTTAACTTATAACACTAATGGGAGAGTTATTTTTGCTGAACAATTGAAAGAGACGTATTTTAATACCGCTAGAAAGATATTTTGTGCTCAAGCAAATGTATGCCAAAGTGTTCAGTACATATGCCAAAAACTTGTGATTAGAAATAGTAAAATTATACTTTGAAAAACTTCAGGTAGCATGAAAATATAGTTGAAAAATCTCAAAATCACTGTTTAAATTTATGCAACTAAGATATTACATGGTTTGCCAGTAGATGGCATATTATCTTATTATATCACAGTAGGAAATATTCTCATTATCCTCACAAAAGAAAAAACTAGTAGAAAATCATTTGAATTTTCCACACATAAAAATGCTTACATCACACATAGCCTTGTACTGCCTGTTGCATAATTTTTGTGTGTGTGTTTTATAATCTCATTAAAATGAAATTTTGTCTCTCTCAAACAGGATTAAATTTATAAAAGTTATATTTAGGTATATTGTTGTTGAAAGCAGGCTCAGCAAAATGTGGTGGGCGGGACACGTGGCCTGACTCAGCGACAACAGATGGACCGCAGCTATATCTGAGTGGTATCCGCAAGAACAGAAATGGCCACGCGGTCGGCCTTCAAAGATGTGGGCTGACTTCCTAACAAGGAGATATGAACAAGCATGGGGAAGAATGGCCAGAGCGAGAGAAGATTGGAAGACATGTTGTGATCGGCTCAGTCTCAACTGATGAAGCACCAACAGTCTACGCATTTAGGTATATTGTCAGTATTTTTTTGCATCTGTGTTTAATGGATTTAAAATTACTGATTTTGTGTAAAGGTCTCTGAAAGGCTAAAGCACAGAATAATCTTACAGCAACTGAAAAACCTTCCAGCAGTTCACAATAAAGTAAAATCTACAAATCTCTTTCTCCTGTGGGAGAAAAGCTATATACTGGATAACAGTTCCCTCTGCTTACACAAGCAGAAAACTCCATTTAACCCTAAGAAAAGGGTATAGAGATGATTAATTATATTCTAGGTCCCAGTTTAGGCCATCTGAAATGTTGAGTTCTGATGCATGGGTTATTACATCTTCTAGAAATATACATTAAAACAGCAAAATATTTTACTAGCTTAAAGGACTCAATCATACAGTAAAAAACAAACAAACAAGAAAGACCATGTAGACTCTCCATTCCATATAAAAGAATTCTGTATGGGTTCATCCCTTTTAAAATTTTGCTAGATGTTGAAGGGTTCATCAAAAATTAGTTATTTTAGGAGCTATATGTTGTTCATTTGAGACCCCACAGAAAAATCAATATGAACTCAGTCCTGCAGCCCTCAGAGGCAAAACTGCCATTAAATTAGTTTTGCCTGTGTAACAAGTACAGAATTGAACCCACTCTGAGATGCAGCTTTGTCCCTTTATGAGAAGATCCCTTATTCTGGATACATTGCAAGACAGTTTTTAAAATATATTTTACGATTTTTCAATGTGTGTTCCAATAAGATATTTAATCTCTCAATTTAGACTATTACAGCTTGCACAAATCTGGAAATATTTTTCCTTTATATGAATATTGTTTTATACATTGTAGCCGAGTACTTAAAAACATTTTCACTAACATGCACTAAAAATAAATTCTGAATGTGTATGATCTCTAAATTTGTAATAAGAACGAGGAGTACTTGTGGCACCTTAGAGACTAACAAATTTATTTGAGCATAAGCTTTCGTGGGCTAAAGCCCATTTCAATTTATGGTCAAATAAATTTGTTAGTCTCTAAGGTGCCACAAGTACTCCTTGTTCTTAACAAATTTATTTGACCATAAATTGAAATGGGCTTTAGCCCACGAAAGCTTATGCTCAAATAAATTTGTTAGTCTCTAAGGTGCCACAAGTACTCCTCGTTCTTTTTGCTGATATAGACTAACATGGCTACTGCTCTGAAACCTAAATTTGTAATCTACATGCAAATCTGCCACTTTACACTATTGATGCACATTACTTGTATCCCTATTACACTGACCCTACATATAACACGTGCTTTCTTTGGCCACCATTACTGCAAAGTTTTATGCCCAAGTACTCCAATGAAAGTTATTGGTACTATTCATGTGCATAAAGTTAAGCCCCTGCATAAATCTCTTTAGGATCGGGAGTCTTAGAATGTAAGCTCTTGAAGCAAGGAGCTTGTATCTGTCTGAATCTGCACAATAGGCCCCTAATCCCAACTGGGGCTTCTGGGTGCTGCTGCGATATAAGCAGCAAATAATAATTTTACATGACCGTCAATGATTCTAACTATTTTTCTCTAGCCCCAATCCTGCAAACAGATGAGTTGGTATGGTGCCTCATGTTTATGTGTGGTCTCATTGACTGCAGTGTGTTCCTGTCATTTCAGTGGGTCTTCAGGTGAAGGTGAGGGTCTGCATCAGTGTGGCTCTTTGCAGGTTCAGGGTTTATATGAATACAGCACGGTAATACAGCCACCTCAGGGATGGTGAAACACCACCTTAACAACAGTAGAAACCTTAAGCGGTGGGGTGGCTGAAAATAGTGAGACAAAACACTTCACTTGTACGAGAAGTACCCCAAGACTTTTGATGCCCACATAAAGCAGGCAGGGCTTTGACATTGCGTCTCACCTGAAAGATACAAACAAAACATCATAGCAGACTTCTCTCTGTGGAGAAAGTGGAGGAAGGGGTCAGCTGCCCCTGCTAGAAGGCAAAGGAGTCGTTAGGAAAGCCCAGCTATTTCAGACTCCAATGACTGAGCCAGCCCTCCCAGGAGAACTTACTGCCCCACGGAAGAGTCCGCATGCCATGACTACCCTCAGCAAAAGGCGGCAGTGGGAGCCCCGGGCCTGACAAGGGAGGAATGGCCACCATGGCCACCGTGCAAGGCTCCTCTCCCAAGCCAAGCAGGGCCGAGAGCGCTGCAAGGCAGCCAGTCCTGCCCATGGCCCAGGAGGCCGGGCCCCGCTCGCCTCTGCGCGTGAAACACTTCGATCCTGCCCCACCCATCACCAGCGCCGCGCGGCGGAAGCGGGGCGGCTCCCTGGCAGGGGAGGGGGGCGAGGGCAATGCCGGCCGGGCTCGGGCTCGGGCTCGCGCGCGGCGAAGGCGGCAGCAGCACGCCGGCCAAACCGCCGCTGGCCCGCTGTGATGAGCGCAGCTGAGCACAGGTTGCGCGGGAGCGCCCGCGGCCGCGGCCGGCAGGCAGGCGGGAGGAAGAGCCCGCCCCCTCCCCAAGGGGCGCAGCAGGGTGTGCTGCGGGCCAGCGGCGTTCCCACAAGGAAGCGAGGGGCGCAGCCCGGCCCCCGTAGGCTGGGGAGGAGGCAGACGACTCCCGCCGCCGCCTTCCGCCCGTCTGTGCCCCGCCTCTTCCCTGGGCCTCGCGCTCCGATCCCGAGCTGGGCGGGGCTGTTTCCTGAGGCAGGCACCCACCCATCGCAGCAGCGCGGCTGTTCCTTGTACTGGCCTCCCCTCCCACCTCAGGCGGGCTGTTCTCTGTACCAGGCGCTCCCCCTGGCGGGAGGGGCGGGGGCAAGGACTGTCCCGGCCGGCGCTGATCTTAGGCTGCCATTGGCCGCTGTCTGCGCTGACGTCACGATCATGATGAGAATTAATGATCGGAGGCGCTGATTTCATTGTGTGACGCCGGGACCGACCCAGCCGAAACCGGCTGAATCCGGAGCCCCCCGGACCAACTCCACCCGCCCCGCAGAGCACGGTAAGTCCGGCACTGTCCGCGGGGGGCGGGGTATGTGTGCGAGCCCCAAGGAGGGAGGGGAAGCGCTGAAGCGCTCAGCCTGGGCAGGCAGGGCAGCCAGCCTTGGCTGGGACTGGGGAAGATGCCCCTTGGCTGGGGGCCTGGATGTGGGGGAGGGCAGCCGCTTGGGCTGGTGCTCGCAAAGCAAACTCAGGCACGCATGCGCACTACGGCTCGGTTCTGCTGCGGCAGATGCTGGCTAGCCCCGTCCGCCGTTGCGAAGGAAGTGCGCATGTGTACTACCGATGTGTTCTGTATGGGCTGGCAGCTGCGCATGCTCTGCGGCTGTTGAGCTCTGCTGGAGTGAGTGCGCGTGCGTATTCACAGTCACTTGAGTGATTTCTGACTTTGTCCGGCCGGAGTGCGAGGCGCAGATTGCAGCTCTGCGCGCTCGCACGTTACTGCGTCTTAGTAGCTGGTCCATGGGCGTTTTCACAGTTAGGGCGTCTTTAAGTCTTTGGAAAATCTTGCGCATGCGCAATGAAGGCTCCTTGATTTGCCATATGTGGGCTGTTAGGACTCAGTGACGCTTTCTAGCTGCAATCTCCTAGTGGCAGGGTTGGGTGCGTGGGCTGGGATTGTGGGTGTCCATCCTGCCTGGATCCCCTTTCCTGGCTCGGTAGTATAAATACTCATTGCTGGTAGCATGGCAGCCTACGCAGTGGGGTGAAGCTGTGGGCATGATGGGGGGGTGGCAAGAAAATAATTCAAAGCTCATTCTCCCTTGTCTTGGGGCAAGAGGGGTTGTGGAGGTGCTATGTGCTCTACTTGAGGTGTAAGAGAGTATCCGCAGAAGGCGGGGTAGTGGTGGTGGAGGAGGAGAGATTGGGCAAATAACATTGCTCCTATTGCTGCTGTTGTGACACTCTCACAGATCTTAGGAGACAGGGCAGTCCTTGCTTATAGACAGCCCCCCAACCTGAAGCAAATACTCAGCAGCAGCCACACAACAAAACCACTAACCCAGGAACCTATCCTTGCAACAAAGCCCGTTGCCAAGTGTGTCCACATATCTATTCAGGGGACACCATCATAGGGCCGAATCACATCAGTCACACTCTCAGAGGCTCATTCACCTGCGCATCTACCAATGTGATATATGCCATCATGTGCCAGCAGTGCCCCTCTGCCATATACATTGGCCAAACTGGACAGTTTCTACGTAAAAGAATAAGTGGACACAAATCAGACATCAATAATTATAACATTCAAAAACCACTTGGAGAACGCTTCAATCTCTTTGGTCATTCGATTACAGACCTAAAAGTGGCAATTCTTCAACAAAAAAACTTCAAAAACAGACTCCAACGAGAGACTGCTGAATTGGAATTAATTTGCAAACTGGATACAATTAACTTAGGCTTGAATAGAGACTGGGAGTGGATGGGTCAATTGCACAAAGTAAAATGATTTTGCCTTATTTATTTCCCCTCCTACTGTTCTTGTCAACTGCTGGAAATGGCCCACCTTGATTATTACTACAAAAGGTTCCCCCCCCCCCCCCCGCCCCTCACTCTGCTGCTGGTAATAGCTCACCTTTCCTGATCACTCTTGTTACAGTCTGTATGGTAACACCCATTGTTTCATGTTCTCTCTGTATATAAAATCTCCCCACTATATTGTCCACTGTATGCATCCGATGAAGTGAGCTGTAGCTCACGAAAGCCTTTGCTCTAATAAATTTGTTAGTCTCTAAGGTGCCACAAGTACTTCTTTTCTTTTTGCGGATACAGACTAACACGGCTGCTACTCTGAAATTTAGCCCTTGGGTATTTGCTGGTGAAGGGAGATGGTGGGTGGCATGCAAGTCTTCCAGCTTGTGTTTTGAGGTGGTGCTCAGTGCTGATGGTGTGAGCCTTGGTTTAGGAGCATCAATATGCAGTGGATAAAGAAAATTGCTTCATGCTGCATCCCAGAAGCCTGAGATATGTCACTCTGTTTAATAACGCCCTTGATACTGTAATGAGTTAAGAATATGCACAATCTACATAAGGAATTGAGCGACCACATGAGCTATTACTGTATAACTGTGCTTGTAAAATTCCCTGTGTAGATGAGGTGTGAAATGTCTGAGTACTGTATTTGCTTTAGAAGGAATACTCGTGTGTAAAGTTATGGATATGTTCAAATTGTTGCAAGATGCAGGTCTAAAGAAAAACCTGTTTTGTCAAGCAAGATTTACTTTAAAATATTTTGATCAGATTTGCTATTAATTACCTATTTTTTTTTTTACGAACACTTTGTTGCAGAGGCTGAATGTAAATCTTTATATTTATTAGTGTTTCTAAATGAAGATCCTGTTTTGTGGCTCCTAGCAGTTAGTTGCCCATGGAGCACGCTCAGACTCTTAAAATGTTTATAGCACTATCTTCCCATGTGCTCCTTTAAATTATTTGCAAGTAGTGTTAATTCTGCAGATACAGTAAACTAAGACCCAATTACTTTTTGCTTTGCACACGAGTACAACGCCTATTTTGAGTAGTGAGTAAAGTAAGAATGGCCTTATTGGATTAGACCAATGATCCACCCAGCTCAGTATCCTGTCTTCCAACAGTGGCCAGTACCAGGTGCTTCAGAGGGCATGAACAGAACAGGCAATCATCACGTGATCCATCCCCTGTCATCCACTCCCCCCCCACCCCATCCACTTCTGGCAGTCAGAGGCTAGGGACACAGAGTATGGAGTTGCATCTCTGACCGTCTTGGCTAATAGCTATTGATGGACCTCCTCCATGAACTTATCTAATTCTTTTTTGAACCACATTATAGTTTTGGCCTTTACAACATACCCTGGCAATGAGTGCCACAGGTTGACTCTGGGTTGTGGGAAGAAATACTTCCTTTTGTTTGTTTTAGACCTGCTGCCTATTAATTTCATTGGATGACCCTGATTCTTGTGTTGTGTGAAGGAGTAAATAACACTTATTCACTTTCTCCACACTATTCATGATTGACTTGGATATATCATATGGGCCCTGATCCTGCTAAGATTTAAGCATGTACATAGCTTGAATACGCCTACTGGACATAATGGGACTACTCATGCTTAAACTTAAGCATTTGCCTAAGTGTCTGCAGGATACTTCTTACTATGTTTTTTTGCATTTCTCTTGGCTTGGAAACGAAAACAGGCTAGTCTACCATGAGAACTTACTGACTTCTGGTAGTATTATTCAAAACACTTTTCATGGAAAAAATTCTGTTGATATCCATATTTAGTAAATTGTCTTTTAGAACTTTTATAAAACCCAAATTTTAGGCAGACCTTTTCTGATGGTGACCTTTTAAAACAACCCGCCCCTTTGGAGCAATTGTAGTTAATTGTTCCTTGCTTGCTTGGAGTATCGTAGTTTTATGAAGTAGGCAACAATAGTGCAAACTTATGTACAAGCTTAACTTCAAGCAGGTGACTAATCCAGTTGATGTCATTAGAACTTTCAAGAGTAAAGTAAAGCACATGCATAAGTGTTAGCAGAATTGGGGCCAACTCTAGTTGGATCCACACATAGAAACATTGCTCAGCTTCAATAAAGGATTGAGTTCTAAAAGTTAAAGTGCTGGTAATTCAATGACTGTAGCCCAGGGGTTCTCAAACTGGGGGTTGGGACCCCTCAGGAGGTTGCAAGTTTATTACATGGGGGGGTTGTGAGCTGTCAGCCTCCACCCCAAACCCCGCTTTGCCTCCAGCATTTATAATGGTGTTAAATATATAAAAAGTGTTTTTAATTTATAAGGGGGGTCACACGCAGAGGATTGCAATGTGAAAGGGGTCACCAGTACAAAAGTTTGAGAACCACTGCTGTAGCCTATTACACAGTGAGTACTTTAGGTAGTGAAAAAGGATGTCAATATACAGTAAAAGCTGTTTTATCCAGCATGTTGGGGGAATGGTGGGTGCTAGTAAGTGAAAAATGCCGGTTAACTAAGAGAGAGGGAGTTTAGATGTGGGAGGGGGTGTGGGGCTGGAGGTTGTGGCGCAGGAGGGTGTGCGAGGCAAGGGCTCTGGGAGGTAGTTTGGGTGCAGGAGGGGGCTTAGGGCAGCGGGTTGGGGCGCGGGAGGGGGAGCTGGGTGCTGGATCCAGGAGGCACTCACTTCAGCGGCTCCCCACAAGCAATGACTTGTCCCAGCTGCTCATAAGCGGAGGTGCATCAGGCACCTCTGCCCGCAGCCTCCGCCTGCAGGCACCATCCCCGCAGTTCCCATTGGCTGCAGTTCCCAGCCAATGGGAGCTGCGGACCTAGTGCTTGGGGTGGTGACAGCACGTAGAGCTGCCTCTGCCTAGGAGCAGCTGGGACAAGTCGCCGCTTGTGGGGAGCTGCCTGAGGTGAGCATCCCCCTTATCTAGCACCCCGCACCTCCTCCTGTTCCCCAACCTGCTGCTCCGAGCCCTCTCCAGCACCCAAACTCCTTCCCAGAGCCCATGTCCCGCACCCCCTCCTCCGTCCCAACCTCCTGCCGTCCCCACACCGACCGGACTATAAACTGGAATTTCAATGAAGATCAGAAATGCCGATTTATAGAGCTTTCCAGTTGGTGAAGTGCCTGATAAAACTGCTTTTACTATAGTTAAAAGTAACAGTATCAAATCAATTAGAATACCACATCGTTATTTGGAGTTCTGCTTATTATAGATAACTGCTGCCTTTCCTTTATGTAACTCACATAATATATAATATTCAGGTTACTGTAATTTTGGTCCCTTGTATGCTTGTATACAGACTGTGTCCTTTATTTTTTTTTATGATTTTATGGCAAACATAGAACAGAGAACTTTTGAACTGTTGAGTGGGAGTTGAAAGGGAAGTGAATGAATATAATTTTAAAATGCAGGGCTCTAATTCTGTGGCTGATTCCTAGCATCTGTACTGACAGTTTAGTTTGTTTGTGTATGTATCTTTAAATATGTTTTACTATTTGCAATTGTCTCATTTTTGGTTTTTTGTATCAGACTCTTTGGAGATTATATCACTTCTGGAAATCTGCATTGTCAAAAATAGAGCATAAAGAGTGACATTGTATCTGCTTTGAGTATCCAGACTATAATAAGTACGAGGGAATATTTACAGGCCAATATGGCATGTGAAAAGATAATTTATGATAAAGAAAGAAGAATTCTGTGGGAGTAAGGTTTACCTGTTAAAATGGATGGAGTAGAAATGGCAAGGAATGAGTACTGTACTTCAAGCCCTGATGCTTCCATTATGTCCATTAATGGTAACATTCTCTTTCCTTGACTATCAACACACTAACTTAACCTGTGTTTTTTCATTTTAAATGATGATTTCTTTGTTTAAGACTATAGAGGCTCCTAGCGGCTCCATAGTTAAGGTTGTGTTGAGTTTTGCACTAAAGTATATATCCTTTTAAATATAATTTTGAGAAATCAATCTGAGAGATGGACTATTTGAAGGATGAACTTTAATTTTCTAAAAAAGAAAAGGAGTACTTGTGGCACCTTAGAGACTAATCAATTTATTTGAGCATAAGCTTTCGTGAGCTACAGCTCACTTCATCAGATGCATTCTGCTCAAATAAATTTGTTAGTCTCTAAGGTGCCACAAATACTCCTTTTCTTTTTGAGAATACAGACTAACACGGCTGCTACTCTGAAACCTTTAATTTTCTAGGCATTTTTCAAACTCTGAGCTTTCAGTGTGTTTATTCTAAAAGGCTTAACATTCTTAAAACCATCCTAGAGACCTCAATGCTTAGGGTCCCTATAACATCGCAATCTCAAAAGTCAGAAATTACACACAAGGCTTCATAGTTGGAAAAACTGAATTCAGTTTAAATTCTGGGGGAGGAAAAAAACACCTTAAAATACAAACAGTCATTTGACTGCTTTGTGGTAACTGAATATATCTTTTGCCATTGAGCGCTGAATCTTCAGGGAGGACTCCCATTTTTCAATGGCCCTCATGGTGTGGTTTTCTCCTGAGACACCAAGATATACACCTTTGTTCCTAATTATATGTCTCTAGGTTCCACCCAGTCTCACTTATACAAACTACAAGAACCTCCCACAAAGGGAGCCCTAGTCCTATATACCAAATATCGGCTTTGTCTACACTACCACTTTTGTTGGTAAAACTTTTGTTGGTCAGGGGTGTGAAAAAACCACACCCTGACCTACATAAGTGTCACCGGCAAAAGTGCTGCTGTGGACAGCACTATGTCAGCAGGAGATAACGCTAACGCTGCTTGTTGGGAGTGGTTTGATTATGCTGGCAGGAGAGAGCTCTCCTGCTGTCAAAGAGTGGCTACATGGTAGACCTTACAGCAGGACAGTTGTAGTGGTACAGGTGTGCAGCTGTAGGGTCCATAGTCTATAGACATAACCTAAAAGTGGAGGGAGTGGTGGTCCCCTCAGGCAAGCTATAGGAGATTCACTCCATTAGGAACTTACCTTTCAACAGGAGCTATGTGCTATGTTTCTCAGGCCAATTTCCTGTATCTCCTTTTCCCCCACTCCCACCTGTCCTAGCTCCTGCTACAAATAGGGCACATTGACAGCTGGAGAAAGAGGGGGAGTTGTAGCCAAAGATGCTTGAAAAATGAAGTTTCAGCACTGCCGGAGAAGAATCTTCTGCATGTAGAGAACCTACTGTGGCTCATGAGAGGTTGGGTACTGCTTGGACAGACTTCACAAAAGCATTTAGATTTGACTCTTAATGTTCATATTAAACAAAGCTGCAGAGAAGCTGCAAGAGGATGGAGCTTGACTTTTTTGGCCCCTGATACTCACCATCCTTTTTGCCTAGGTCAGTTCCTTGGCCCCGGTGCCTGGCTCCCTGGTTCTTTGGCTTCACTTAGATTCCCTCACTTAACCTCTCTCTGTAGACTGTGTTTTTTGTGTTCATTACATTTAGAAAAAGTCTCTCTAAATGAAGCAAGGGGAGTAGTGGGGCTGGTCATCTAGGCTCAGGATAAGTGAGCAGCAGGGGCTAGAGAACTAGTAGGGAGACCTACTTCCTAGCTTATATTGACTGTTTAGGTCAATCAGCTTTTGTCAAACATGGGAAAAGCTAATACAGATACAAATGAGTATGTCAGCACTGACATGTTAGACATAAAACTGAGTTCTAAATTCCACACGTGTGATATAATGTTAAAACAAATTATAAATGGTATAAAATATAATTGTGCTTTGACACCATAACATTTAGCAAACATAACACTTGATGAAAACTGTCTTATCTTACTAGCAAGATAGGCAAATTGCAACTGTTCTAATTATTTCCTCATTATTGTTATCCTGCTTCAAGAAAAAATAACCAATGCAACCTCAACTCTCACGCCTTGTCACCTAAACATAATACCCAAATTCACAGACTCTTCTACTCTACAAGAAACTACCTTTCAATTCCAACTACCAAGTATACAGACATCCAGTACTTCAGATGCACACTTCACAGGAACATTGTTATTTTAGTCTTGCTGAAGTCAAAAGTCCATGTTTCTAACTTAAAAGTCTGAGATCCAAGTTCTGGTGAAATTGTGAGATACTGGATATGTGCTTTGTGGGTGGCTGTAATTGGAAATGGAGCTGGTTTAAACTGAGGAGTCTGTATTTGAGGCTGATCTGGGTGTTAATGTTGTCTTAACTGCTGACTTTTTTTTTTTTTATGTGATTGCAGTGATAGGAAATGCACTAAAGCAAACTTAACTGTAAGTTAAAGATGTCTTGTGCATGGATTTGTATACACATTTTCCCCTGCTTATCAGTGGACTTCTCAAATAAGAAGGTTACAGGCTAAATAATATCATCTCAGACTTTTATGTACCTGTAGTAATTATCTAGTTAATACAAGCTGATTATGTTTCACAAAAGGAAATAAGTGAAATATAGACCTTTGAGAAATCATAAAGATCTTAGAGAAAAATTTTCCATTTAATGGGTTATTCTTCATAAACACAGTTGTGGGAGTTATGGTTAGGGTATTCTGAAATTTTAAAGTTTTCTGCTGGAGAACTCTATTACAGTGAATTGAAGTCTTCTTCATTGTGGCATAGTGAAGTAGTGCCCAGTCTAAATGATGAATTTTAGAACATGTATTGGAGACAGGAAACAGTCAAATTTTGTGAGGTTTTGGTATCCGCAAATATATTTAATTTTTCAGTTTTGTTTCCTGACAGTACTTGGGAGCCTCTTTATTTTAGTGCTCAGTTTTTAAGGGCAGTTATTGACTTCCAAATAAAACTGGATGTTTGTTTATGAAAAAATCCAAGGTAGCAAAATTTCACTTCTAATGAGCTGTTACTGTGTACAAGAACCTATGGATTTTTATATTGTTAAGTAACCAATGTCGGCTTATTTTACAATAGCTGCTAGGCTTGTACATCTGTGGTGTTTGTTTACTCAGCATTTATTAATTTAACATAAACATTCTTTACATACTTATTTTGGTGGGTTTTAGGGTTTTTTTTCCCTCTCCATGTCAGTACTTTGAAACCCTCATTAGTTCAAATATGGGAAATGTGACTCACTGCAGCTCTTGTATTTTGCAGGATGACTTTCACTTGGTCTAATTAACTTAACTAAGGGATTTAAAACAAAATGCTTCTCATTTATCTCAGTGCAGCTCCTGAAAGTTAATATAGTTCCCTCAAATCTGATAACTTTTATAAAGTTTAACATTTTAAATAGGTACTTGAGGCTCTAGCTATGAGTTACGTAGCTATATTTCTGAAGTGTGAATTAATTACTGGCAAAAATCCAGTGTGAAAAGCACTAGGTGTAAACTGACTTCCAACTACACTTATTTTAATAACTGGAAAAGAAATGTTGCTGATTGCACCTTGGATTCTTATTAAACCAGTATTAAAACAGAATGACAACTGGCAAACCTTGTATGACTGAATGTTCAGGGCTTCCTACTGTTAATGTCACAAATAGTGTCCCTTTTTGGCATTATGCTCATGGCCAAAAAGATCTCCAAATGGAAAACTTTACTTTTGCTTACTATTCAGTTCCTAAATTGAGACTAGCAAGATGGATGCAACTTTTTTAAAATTCTCTTCTAATGTCTTGGGAGACAGTGTGTTTTCCATCTTGCTATGAACATAGACTCCAAACTTTCCTCATTCCTGGGTTTTGCTTTATTTGTAACTCAAATAACAACCAATTATGAACCTCAGTTTAAGCTTTCTCTCCAGTTTGGTCATTTCTAGGTTTTTGCTAAGACCTCCAACCCAGACCTTGGCTCACTTTTCTCGGTGAGATGCTACAACTCTTCTTGTATCATGGCTGAAACAACAAAAAAAATCCACCTGCTAGTATGACTTAGCAGCAGTAACTACAATGCAGTGTTCAAACACTAATATTAGAGTGTCTCAACAAAGCAGCAGCCCTGTCACCATCCTGTTAATTTCCTTTGGGTTTAAATAATTTGAGAGACTTTTTTGTGTTTTTCATCTGGTTTTTTTTCAGAGTTTTATCACTGAAAATTTCGGCTCAGACTCAAGTGGAACACTGCTTGTGCAACAAACTAACTCAGTTGCTGGGTAACATAGAGAAAAGTCTTCACATCTGCAGTTGTCATTCACTACCCGTATTAGATATATGTTGGACAAGAAAATAGACATGAGGGAAATATCCAGATAATGCATCATTTAAGTTGTTGCACTATTAGTTTAATACATTATATATAAACTTAAACGTGTGTGTATAAAAACTAAAGGGATAAAATCACTGCTCTTTCGTTTCTAAGATTTCAGTTCAATTTAATATAATTTCTGAGATGTAAATAAGTTTGTTCTCAGCTGAAATCTGTATTGTAATGTCACAATTTTAATTTAGAATTTCTGCTCACTAAAGAACCTTATACGAAACAAGATTAAGCCTAAATTTGTTCTGCCTCTGGAAAAGGACAGTACTTAAACGTTAGGACAGATGAATTTGAAGAGCAGTGTGAATAAAGTGGATATTCTGTCTTTTTATTTCTCTCTCCATTGACTAGGAGTATCATTGGATAGGTCTTTGAATGAATGGATTTGTCATCCATAGAAATTTAGGAAATGAAAAGAAACTAAAATTAAGGGGGAGAAATCAATGCAGACCCATTTGTTGGCTCTCACTCTTAACAGGTTTATTCAATAAACCTTAGATGCAAATTGCTCTAGTGAACTAATGCTCATCTGTTCTCTTAGGGCTGGATCCTGCATTCCTTGGGCAACCAAAACCTCCAAGTAAGTTAATGATTCAAAACATAACCCTGCTATATAGTTTGATTCCAAAATATCTGTAGGGTTATCTAATAGTCTTCCTGGCAGGAAGTAGGCTCTTGTGAATCTGTTTAGATAGTAATCCTGCAAAGCTACTGTTGAAAGTAATATCAGGAGTAAGAATCCTACCCACCTTGGAAAGCCTCCTCACTTACTCCATTTGTTATGTCTGTTGATTATCAAGATCCTTTGTGGAGGGGGAACCTAATCATTTAGTGACTTTTTGTGGGGTTCTGTGCAAGGGTCTACCTACTGCTTGTCTTGGCAGGATTGGGGCATAGTGTATAACTGCCACATTTGTGCAGCACCATGTATGATATTTTATGCAAATTATTTAAATAGGCTAACATGTCTATGGAAATTCACACATAACTATTAAACACCATAAAAATGTGCAAGTTCAGTGCAGGTGAGAGGCATGTAGTTGACAGCCCTGGTGGATGAAGTTCTCTCTCAGTAGAGCTACTGCAGGAGAAGCAGGGGCAAGCTTCTTACACATACCGGCTGCCAGCACAGCTATGTTGGGAAGGGGAGAATTCTTTTAAGAGTAACAGGTAGTTCCAACTCTATGGCCATTTTGAGACTGAGGTAGGCTTCCTGAAAGGATCTTTCTTTTAGTAAATTTTTACCTATAGGGGGATTACATAGGTAGGTTCACCAACTCTGCACTCACAGGCAAAATCTCCCACATTGTTCTTGCTGTTCTTCAGACAAACTCTATAATTTAAATGCTCCACCCTGTTCCTTATAGATATCTACCATTATCTAAAAATATACAGGTACTAAAAAAAAGAATAAAACAAATACTAGCATAGATCTTAATTCACTTCTAAATGCAACATTTTGCAATATAAAATTACTTCAAAAACTATTTTAGGGTCCTCAAACAAACTTCTATTTCTCCCTCCCCCTTCCCACATAGGTGATCATCAGGACTTGACCCCACAATATTCAGATCCACAGAGAGACCTCTTCTATACACTTTATAAGAGAAACTGCTAGGGCAAACATGCTCCTATCATTTTAGTGAACCAGCCCATAGAAGGAGACATAACATGATTTGCCAGTTATACAACTGTTTGTGACATTACTCCTGGGGGAATTCTGAACCACTGTGTGTGCGCAGAATCCATGTCCCCTGCAGATTTCTTTGCTTCCCCGCAGAAAAATGACTTTCTGACAGAGAAGCAAAGGGAAGCTGCAAGAGCAGTCATGCACCATTCCCTAGCATTGCAGGTACATCATTTCAGGCACCTGGAGCAGCCAGCAGGTAGGTAAATCACCATGGGGCTGAGGACAACCCAGCCAGTGGCTCCTATCCTGAGCTTAGATCAGCTGCTTGTCCTGGCTGGGCTGGAGACAGGAGAGGATGGGACTTCCTCTTCCCCTGCAAGGAGTGGCTGGGGCTGTGTCAGACCCACCTGCAGAAACCTCCCCCAGCTGCAGGAAGCTCAGTATCCTCCCCTGCTTCCTGCCCCCATCACTTGTCAGCTGTGTGGGGAAGGGTCACTGTACGGGGAGTTGCTCCCCCATCCACCCAACCCCTATGCATCTGGATCTCCCATACCCAGACACCCCTGCCAAGTCTTACCCTGTACACCCAGAACCCCTATCACTCCATACCTGAACCCCACCTCACTGCACCTCAACCCCTTCATCTGGAACCCCCACAATGAGCTGCTGTGCATCCAGATCCCCCCATATCTAGACCCCCCCCCACTGAGCTGCCTGCACCCAGATTGTCCCACACAGAACCCTCTCACCCCACACAGGTATCCCCCCACACTGAGGCCCTTCACACTTGGATCCTGCCTCATTGAGTCCGCCTTCCCCACACCTGGTGCATCTGGCGCAGAGCCCAGTGTGTTTATGGGGCAGGTCCAGGCCTTGTGTTGTGTCAGGGTTAGCCACACCGCTGAGTCTGTGTCCCAGGGGTAGATGGGGGCTGAGGGGAGGCCTGCAGGGTGATCTCCCACCTTCATGCAGCCAGTGGCCTGTGCTCCCCACTGCCATGCTGGAGCCTCTGCATTTATTTATTGACAAATAAAACTTGCAGAATTTTTAATTTTTTTGTGCAGAATGCCCTCAGGTGTATGACATACAGTGGCATGTTGAGTTATCAGGATTTGGTTTCTGGCTCTGTGATGAGAGTGGGTTCTAGTTGTGAGAGCCAGCATCACCAAGTATAACAGATCAATTTGGTCATCTATAGGAACTGAACCTGGGATCTCTATCATTTGAGTTCCATTCATATCGAGGCAGCAGAAGACTCATAAACTGTACACGTGGTCTAGCGTCCAGATAGGGACAAAGATACCCAGCGTTCAAATACTTCTTCAGAAAGGCAGTGTGAATCAGTGGATGAAATTTAGGTCTGTAGTATCAGAGAACTGGGTTCTATTTCTAGCTCTATTTGTGGGGGGCCTTATGAAAACTCTGTTACCTTATTTGTAAAATGTATGAATGATAGTTGCCTCTCTTATGAAAGGGGTGTGAAGTCTTGCTCGTTAGTGGAAGAGATGCTCTCATATCTTTTGCCTTGTAGTTTGTTGTACATTCCTCAAGGCTACAGAGTATTGGGAGGGATGGTCTCTCCCTCCCCCCAGTGTATGACATTTTACTAGTTCTGCCTGGTGCACGATAGACCTTGGTGCAAAAATGCATGACGCTTGGCAGGTTTATTAGTGCTGTAAACAACATAACTTCTGTTAGACTGACAGTCTGAGGTAAGGGACGGGAGGGGAGGTGAAATATGGTATGGACAAATCATCTTCAGTCTGCACTGTTGGAAGGAAAGGAATTAACCGCCTAATTTTTGAAAGCCACATTAAAAATCTTTGCGAAAATGCCTCTTTTTCCCCATTCTCTTTTTTTCCATTATTAGCATTTGGAGGAAAATAAACTTTGCCATTAAAGCTCTGGCCTAGGGAAATAGTGGAATTTTACATTAATGACTGATGATATTGGTGGTGAAACACCCTGTTGAAGTTTGACAGATTTCAGATCAGAGTATTAAAAAAAATTCCAATCATTGCTTTGACACCTACATTTAAAGAAAATAAATCTCTAGTTTTTCAGCCTGATAGTTTGTAAAGGTACAGTGTTTTCAGTTAACTGTAACATGATTTTCTATTTCTTTTTATTTTAAAGAATTATTTTGCTGAGGGTCAAGTTTTTTCTCTTGTTCAGAAATGTCAGTCTAACATTCTGTTTTGTATAAAACAAGCTGAATTTATTGTTTCTACATGAAATTTTTTTACTTTATAGGAAACTAATGATTGTGGTTATAGTCAAGATTCTGTCTAATATCTACAGCCAATTACAATTTTTAGATGTTTTAAATTTTATTTTGAACAAAAATTATTTTAACAGTTTTCTCCTTAAAATATCCCACTAGCTGGGATTGATTTTTTTTTTCTTCCTCTTTTCCCACGAAATGGATTTCTTGTTTTTCTTTTTACTGTGTTCTGCATTTACTTAAGTGTAAAAAGAATTTGTATGGTCAGTTGTTCTTTGCTTCCTGAGGCACTATATCAGGTACTTCCAAAACTGGCATCACGTGCTATCATGCTCTTCTCCCGCTGCCATCTTTTATTTAAAGCCAAATAAAGGGCCTAGTCCTGAATTGTACGTGTTCTTAAAATTCCCACTAATGTTTTGGATGCATAGGGGTAGTAGGATCAGGCAATAAAATGTTAAATGGTGATAAAGTGAAAAAGCATGCTTTGAGGTAACAACTTCATCTTGCCAGGAGTGAGGGTTTTTTTTGGATGATAATGTAAAATAGCATTAGGTTTATGTGGAGTGTGTATTCTTAATTTTATGGAAAAGGTGGACATGTAGACTTTATGCCTGGACTAGTACGTTTTTATGGAGATTTAGCAAAGTTGACTTAGGGCATGTCTACACTACAGCACCACACTATGATGCTGCAGTGCCGCTATGTAGACACTTCCTACATCTACTAAAGGTTTTTTCCGTCAGTGTAGTTGATCTGTCTCTCTGAGAAGCAGTAGATAGGTCAATGGAAGAATTCTTCTGTCAACCTAACAGCTTCTATACCAGGTATTTGGTCCATCTAACTGCTGCATTCAGGATGTGAAATTTTTCACAGCTCTGAGTGACATAGCTTTTTAGTGTAGACCAGGCCTTTACAGCCTTGGGTAAATGTTTGATGAGTCTTCACTGCCCCCAAGGTGACAGTTTGACTTCATCTCATACTTTGTGCTACTCCATAGAGAATTTACTCGTGGTTGTTACAAGCAACATTAGCATCTTCAGGAAGAAGCCTTTTTAACTGAAATTAGTTAGAAGAGGTTTTTAGTTAGTATTGCTATAAAAAGGTGACAGCCTTTTTTGATTATATAATTTAACAGCTCAGGTTAAATCCATCTCATAAAGGAAAACTACGAACATAGTTCGTATCAGAAGTTTTGAAAAGTAAATAAAAATATCAGGATGAATAAATTTTTTTTTTTTAAGGAAAAAAGTGAGATGTGTACACTAGTTTTATGATTGTTTGGATAAATGAGTAATTTCTACAAGTATTAAAATATTTATTCCAACTTTCAGAGTATCTTCTTTTATTTTTAGATGAATCTGCGTTCTGTATTTACTGTAGAACAACAAAGGATATTACAGCGTTATTATGAAAATGGAATGACAAATCAAAGTAAAAATTGCTTTCAGCTCATATTACAGTGTGCACAAGAAACTAAGCTGGACTTCAGTGTAGTCAGGGTAAGTACTGAGGCCTTCCACACTTGAATTTACATAATTATTTAACAAGTACATTTGTTTACATAAAATATCTGTAGGGGATGGAATCATTAACTTTATTTTTTTTAAAAAGGCTTCCATCCCCAGCTGTAATATATGCTCATTTTTTCCTGAGAGAGGGCTGCTTGTAGTCTGTGTTCCTATGAACGCTTTGACGTTATTGAAGTGTTAGTAGGGACTTTCATACTGTGCAAGCAGCAAGGGTCTCTTCAAGAAAGTTAAACTCCAAATAGGGTTTTCCTGCTGAAAACCTAGATTATATACTACATAAAGTGAATGTTGTTTATATCAGGAAACCACTTTGGAATAGAATAGAAATTTTGTGTCCTTTAAAAATGACATTGAGAGAGAGAGATAAAACTGCTGTCTTCTCATGTTTGTGTTCCTTGTCATAAGTAGATAGCATTGCTGCTTACTGGTATTTACAGTTATCTCTAAACAATAATATCATTGAGTAGCTTAGTGCTTCTGGGGTCTCTTCTGTAGACACTGAATTCCATGAGAGCGGGATAATGCTCCCTCTATGAAAGAAGAGCCATTTTGTTATCTAATGTTTCACAAGGAAGCAGAAATCACGAAGCAATAATTGAGAGTTGGTACAACAATCAAGCAGGCAGGAGCAGATACAAGCAGCTGCAGTGGGTACATCTACAACACCGTGTGGGAGGTAGGAAGGAGATTAGACCCATTTAGTTATTTCCCAACCCTGTGGACCCAGAACCATGTAGGGGAGTGCCCCTCCCCTCCCATCCCCCCACTCCAGGGGCACCAGCTTCTAAGTAGCCTTGTCTCTCTGGAGAAACCTGAGCTCAGGATAGGAAAAAAACACAAACCCAGGGAGCTCACCAGAAACTCAGACTGGCAGGAGCAGACAAGTAGCTGCAGTAGGGAACTTGGGATGCTTTCTACAGTTTTTGCTCTGGACATTCTCTCCCCTGTGCTGATTGTCTGTTTGCATCAGGTCCCTCACAGTCTCTTTGCCTCACTCTACCTGTAGTACTTACTCCCTGCCTTCCATCCCTCTTCTTTCTTCTCCAATCCCCTTTGCTCTGTTCCCTGAAGGTCCATTCTTCCTTCAGTTTTCTGCCTGTTTAGCCATCGCCTTCCTGACAAAAGCATTTCCACAAAAATTGTGGCAGTAACATGCCATTTGCAGACCAACATACCGTTTGCTGTGCTGGCATTTTGTAATCCTGACCCCTCCTTGTCTAACTTGTCTGTTTAGATTGTAGAAGCAAAGACTATCTCGTACTGTGTATAGTGCCTAGCACAGTGGGACCTAGATCTCAGTTGGGACGCATAGATGCTACCATAGTACTGGAAAAAATTAATAATAATGTAAAAGTCATACAGAAAATACCATAGTGTTTCTGATGTTAATCTCTGTATGGAGTCTTTGTTAGTTTTATGGGTTAGTATATTGCCATCTTGACAAATCCTTGAATTGGTTTGGGGATAAGGTAAAGACTTATTTTGAGATTCTCTTTAATGACTTATTTTGGTTTGTGATACCATTTAAAAAACAAAAATAAGCTTTATGACAAAAGTAGATGATGCAATATATTGGTTGTTTCCAAATTAGGACCTGTACAGCCAGTCCTACAAAGAAAGAGGATTTTTTCCTTGCTGGGATACTTAAGCATTCAAACCAAAAGGGATTTGGACGTTCCCAACATAAAAAGTTCAGAAATAAGCTATTTCTTTAATAATTAACATAACTATAGTTGTAAAATATTTTACCAAAGCAGTTTTACTTCAATTTATTGTATGTGTTTTAAAATAACCTTGATTTGACAACTGAGTATTAATTTTGCTGAACGATGAGGTGACTTTTCTATAAGTTCCAAGCTGTGGGGGGTGGTTTTTTTTTTTTAATATATTTTACAGTTTTTTCTTTTGATATAATTTCAATTTGAAAAGGATGTTATCTGAATAGAAGTAAAACAAATAGTACCACCGGATGCAATAATTTTTCAATTATCCATCTCAAATTTATGTCTGTGATTGTGAGCTAATGGGGAGAGAAATTAATTTGCTTTTTCCTGAAACTTGTGGCTAGTCATTTTTGCGTTGTAGGCTGCTTGTTTCTGTTTTTTCCTCTTAAGAAGAGAGCAAAACTAAAAACATAATGTGAGGAATTTAAGCCCTTCCGAAACCAAACACTTATATACGTAACTATTGAAGTCAATGAGATGATTTGCATGCTTTATCTTGTGCTTAACTTCAAGTGCTTTGCTGGATCGAGGGCTACATATCATTACAATTGTTAAATTTATGTTTTTATACTGATCATTAGAGCTTGTAAATGAGATGTCATCATTGGTATCATTCTTTATTTTGCATGATACATACTAGTAGATGGATGGTAATGCAGAAAGTTGCTCTCTTCTGTTAACATGAGTGTCAGATTACTTTTGTATTGGGGTGAGATTTCCAGTGAAATTCTATAGTTATGAGGTTCAAATATTAAAAAACCAAAACCAACTATGTGGGTGTATCAGAATGTAAGGTAGGGTTGGCTGCTTTTTTTTTTTTTTTTAAGTGCTTTTATAGAAATCCAGAGTAACTACAGAATAAAATCTCCCTTTTGTTCTGTGTAAAATTGATCACTTGGTTTGCTGAATTTTCAGCTCTTGTTTGAGTTAACTGGTCACCATTTTGCTGCACACCAAAGATCAGCAAAGGGGAACAGCAGAAAAAAAAAATTGCACTATATGCTCTATGTACACACTTAAGGTCTGATCCTGCACCCATAGATGTCTAAGGAGATTTGTCACTAGCTTGAATGTGAGCAGAAGGAAGCCCTTGTTTTCTGGTGGTTCCTTATATATGTAACTCTCCTCTTTATACTAAAGCATATAAATTAGCAGAAATCGACAGTTACAAATCTGAAGTCCAATTTACAGCTTGTATATACTTAAAATGCTTGTGGTACAGCTGCACCACGGCAGCTGTGCCACTGTAGTGCTTCAGTCTAGATGCAACCTGTATGATGGGAGGGGTTCTCCCATTGGTTTGGTCAATGGAAGAATTCTTCTGTCGGCCTACTGCTGTCTACACGGGGACTTAGGGCGGTTTAATGCCGCTGCTCAGGGGGGTGGATTTTTTACCCCCTGACCAACATAGTTAAGCCAACCTGATTTTTCTAGTGTAGACCAGGCCTCAATAGGCAAGAGACAGGATGAGTGAGGTAGTATCTTTGATTGGACCAACTTCTGTTGGTGAGAGAGACAAGCTTTCGAGCTACACACAGCTCTTCTTCAGGTCTGGGAAAGATACAAAAATGTCACAGCTAAAGAGAAGGTGGAACAGGTTGTTTTGTATAAGTAGTTAACATATTGTACGAGATCATTCAGTGTGGAGTGACCAATTAACACCTCTGCAGTCATAGGACAATAAAAGGAGGATTAGTGGGTTACAGACTGTTGTAATAAGGCATAATCCAGTGTTTTTATTAAAACTGTTATTTTTAGGGTCTAGCAAAGTTATAAATTTAAGCTCCCAGGCTCATCTTTTAAATGTGTTTGTGCAGATTTTCTTTGAGGATGAGGCCGGAGAGGTCAGTTATGTAATGATCTGAAAATTGTGATATTGTGTTTTTTTGTCTTTTTTATAATTTTTCTGTGTGAGTTCATTCAAGAGCATAGTGATTGTCTGGTTTCACCCACATAGTTGTTATTGGGGCACATGTTGTGATAGGCATGTTCAGCATCTTTGTCTACATTTAATTTAAGCCTGGGAGTTTGAATCCATAACTTCGCCAGACAGTGAAAATCATGGTCTTAATAAAGATACTGGATTTATGGCTTATTACTACAGTTTGTAACATACTAACCACTGTTTTTTTTCCTGTGACAGCATAGGTGTTAAGTGGCCACTTCACCTTAAATGGTCTCTTAGAATACATGGTAACTATTTTATGTTAAACAACCTATTTCACCTTCTGTTTAGCTGTGACCCTGAGTACCTTTCCCAGACCTGAAGAGCTCTGGGGTAGTCTACGCTGGCAGCAGTGCTTTAACGTGGCTTGTGTGGTCATGGCAGAGTGCTGGGAGAGAGCTCTTCCAGCGCTCTAAAAAGACCACCTCCACGAAGGGCATAGCTACCAGCCCTGGGAACTACACTGGTGTCTACACTGGTGCTTTACAGTGCTGAAACTTGCTGCACCCCTGAGCGAGAAAGTTGCAGTGCTATAAAGTGCCAGTGTAGACAAGCCCTCTCTGTAGCACAGAAGTTGATTCAATAAAAGAGATTGTCTCACCCACCTTGTCTCTCTAATATCCTGACACCAACATGGCTACAACGCTGCAGACAACTTAATACGAAACTGTTATGAGTGTGTAAATTCATCCCACCGCTCTCATGGTAAAGGTTGTTTTTGTAGTACGGATATTGTAATACCATACATGCTGTCAGAGGCGCCGACGTTCTAATGTGCCGGAGTGGTGCTCCCCTCCTGCCCCGCCCCCACTCTACCCCTTACTGCAAGGCCCCACCCCACCTTGCCTCTTCCTGCCCCTGCCCCGCCCTTGCTCTTCTTCCCTCCCTCCCAGTGCCTCCTGCATGCCGCGGATCAGCTGTTCCATGGCGGGCGGGAGGTGCTGGGGGGAGCAGGAGGTTCTGATAGAGGGACTACCAGTAAGTGCTCAGCACCCACCATTTTTTTTTCCCACAGGTGCTCCAGCCCTGGAGTACTCATGGAGCTGGCACCTAGGCATGCTGCTTCTAATAAGTTACTAGCAACACTCTGTTGAAATGCTGAAATTAGTGTTCCCCACGACTTTCTTAAATATATTTTTATTCATTGGCTTCAGAGCAAGTTTTCCTAAGGATATATTTTGTTTGAAACCAGTCATGTGTTTTTGGAACAATTTTGTACAAAATCACTAAAGAACTCTAGCTTGTTTTCTTCAAAAGAGAGAGACTTTCGCATAAAACACCCTCCACCCGTTTTAAATATCTTGAATATAATTCTATACATCTTCACTGTTAGTTTCTGAAATATCTGTAATGGGAAATTATTCCGTCTGTTGAACCTAATCCCCTTAGTCTGTATTATATTTGTGTAATCAAATCAATTTCTCACTAAAAGCAGCTCTGGAGGTATATGATATAAAAATGTTTGTCTTTTTAATTTAACTTTTTAAAATTCTTTTTTGACCAATCTTCAATTCAGTCCCTTTCTATTGGAAAACTTTTTCCCTTCTTGGGTTTCATTCGTACTTTGAGGACTATGCTTGTATTTTTTTTTATTAAATTAAAAAATAAGAGACGATGGAAGTGTCTGTAGTGTAGCAATTTTGAAAACATCTCCTCAGCTATTGGATAGTAAAGATACTGATTATGCTGAATCTCTCAGTATAGTGACTGATTTCAGAAGTACCTTATTTTCACTAGATGTAAAAGTTGAAATTAGGAAGGGGAAGGAATTAAACACCTAGTGTATCCTTGTTTGTTTGTTTTTCACAATAAAAAATGAAAGGTAAAACCAAGTCCAAATATGTGGAGGAGAAAACCACAAGCTGCTGCCATATTTATGCAAAGATAATTTTAGGGCAAGAAGAGGGGAGATGCAACAAGTTGTATATTCTTTTCTGAGATGGGCCAGAATTGGAAATCTGCACTCTACTGAACTTCAGGCATTTGGATAAAATGGGACCTGGATCCCCATCGTCTGTGGGTTTTGTTTTTGCATAATCAAGACATGTCTCTTTCCCCTCCCCCAAAACTATTTTTGATTGCTACCCATTTCTAATGTATTAGTAATTTAAATCTTAATTGTAAAGACTCTATACATGCTGAAGTCTTTGTAAGATTGTGGCTTTGAATATTAAAAAAAACTGACTGGCTAACATTCTTGTATATTAATATTTTGTATTTGCAGACTTGGGTTGGCAATAAAAGAAGAAAGATGAGCAGCAAGAATGTTGCAGAATCTGGAGGCACCCCACCAAGGACTGTTCCTAGCACCCCTACAGTGCCTCCAGAAGTAGCAGTCAGAAATGTGGTAAACATTGCTCGATCCCAAAGCCAGCAGTCTTCTTGGACATCATCTAACAATGATGTAATAGTAACTGGTATATATAGCCCAGCTAGTTCATCCAGCAGGCAGGGATCCACAAAACAGACTAATACTTCAATGACTGAGATACATAAAAACTCTATTCAGAGACCACCTGGAAAAAGTGATACAGAATTTCAGCAGCAGCATATCCCTGTAGGACGACAAGCACCACATTGTAAAGGTGCTTCGCTGCTCCTGGGGGAAAAAACTATTATTTTGTCAAGACAAACAAGTGTGTTGAATTCTGCAAACTCCATATACAATCATACTAAGAAAAATTATGGTGGTTCATCAGTCCAGACTGCAGAGTTGGTGTTACCTCAAAAGCCAATAATATGCCACAGGCCATGTAAAGCTGAACCAGTGGGGAGTCAGAGATTACACAAAACAGAACACACAGCCCTTGCATCACACATCCCATCTGGACAAAGAGCCAATGTTCGAGACCCTTCTTGTAGCACACAAAACTTGGAAATTCGTGAAGTTTTTTCCTTAGCAGTTACCAATCAACCTCAAAGAATTATGGGAGGAAATACAACACAGAAGCCTTGTTCAGTCGAAGGCAGTTGCCTGTCCATTGCAATGGAAACAGGAGATGCTGATGATGAATATGCTAGAGAAGAAGAGCTTGCATCTATGGGAGCACAAATGCAAAGTTATTCAAGATTTTGTGAAAATAGCAGTTCCCTTCGAGTGGAGAACCAAAGCACAGCTTTGTCTGGACCAGGCAGAAATGTGAGCTGCAGTTCACAGATGGTGAATGCCAGGGACTTGCCGGACAATATATTATATCATAACAGAGACTATCGCTTGCCTCCACGGACCTCATTACATACACCATCCAGTACACTGTATAGTAGTGCTAATCCATCAAGAAGTAACTTTTCTCCTCATTTTACATCTTCAAATCAATTGAGGCTGTCACAAAACCAAAACAACTACCAGGTAATCTGTAAATTTATTTTTGCCTTTCAGATTTTCAGGACAGTCTTCTCCTGTGAGAGCTGAGAATGTAGACTAATACATCTATGTAGACTAATATATCTTGATCCATTGATGAAAGTTTACACTGTTCCTTGGCACTGTTTCAGGTTTTCTCCTTATGAGCTGAGTCTGGCATATAGGTCAAATCATATCATTCGCTCCTTCCTTTTTGAGTGCACCCATCCCCTGTCCTTGAAATGAAAGTTTTTTGGATTCATTGTTAGAAATGGTAAGCATCAGTTCCTCCTTCTATACTACCCCGCTCACTAAACTACCATCTACTCTTTTTTGCTTCCTGTTTTTTTGATGGGGATTGGGATCTCCTTCCAACTATTCAGGGTGTTGGCAGATACCAGTTACAAGGAGGTGAGTCCTTCACCCTTGCAGTTTAGTTTACTCCATTTGTGTTACAGGAAATGTAATGAGGGCATCTCCAGGACCCAAGTTGCATCTCGTTCTCATAAAATATGCTTATAGGGGTAAAAAAGAGAGGAGAAATGTGAGTTCAGGTTACTGGGGGGCTGAAAAAAGAAAAAAGACCTGTGTCCAGCAGTGGCTGGAGCATTGCAGACCATTGTGGATTCATTTGTTGGAGGAAGAGAAACTGCAGGAAGCGTCAGAGTTGGTTTCAAAGTGGCAGAACTGCTGTGCTTTCCAGCATAGCACAGAGCCTGGAGCCTGAGTTAAGGTGCTCTTGATGATCATGATGGGGAGATAGCATTGAGCATTGTGTCCTGACATGACATTGGTTGCTGTTCCTCTTTCAGAGGAACTGTAGTCTTCTAATGGGAACTTCTGGGATGCCTCAACTTTCAACATCTTTTTCTAAATACTTTTCTCACTACTGTGGTTTGTTAACTCTTCAAATATATGTCACTTTTCATCATAAGGTACTACCAGGAATGTCACAGTTCTGTGACAGTTGCAAGTTTTGAAGGCCCATTATGTGCTAGCATAGACTCTGTCTATAGTTTTTGTGATCTCTATTAATAGGAATTGCAAATCCTCTCAAGCATCTTCTTGCCATTTTGGGTGCATGTGCTATGCTCACCTCTCCTTTCATGGATAGAGCTTTTCTCCTCTCTAGAGGTGGTCAGTTAGCACTTGCTATTAACAAAGTGCTTTTACTTAAGAAAAACCAGATTTGTGAAAATGAAGAAAAGCCTGTAAACATATTTTTATTTAGTCATGAGCTGTTAAAAGCTGCAACAGCTTAAGCTGTTAAAAGGCAGTACAGCTTAAGAATTGAAACTTCACATACCTAAATGTATTTTCTCGTTTTTCTTCGCTGTTGTTGCAAACAAATGACATTCTTGGTTTAAAAGAAAAAGAGTACACCTTACAGCTGTAGCTCACGAAAGCTTATGCTCAAATAAATTGGTTAGTCTCTAAGGTGCCACAAGTCCTCCTTTTCTGTTTGCGAATATAGACTAACACGGCTGCTACTCTGAAACCTGTCATTCTTGGTTTAGTTCATGACATGGTGGCAGTGGTAGAGTCTTTTTGGTGTCTACTCATCATTGGTCTTAGGAAACTAGATATCAAAAGTCCTCCTTAACTTGTTAAGCATTAGGCCAGCTGTTCACTTGAGAAATTAGCAAACCTGTAACCAGCCTTCCCATATAATACATCTCCATTATTATTTTATAATCAGGAGGCTTGAATCAGGTTTTTTTTCCACTGCACAAATAGACCAGTTCTTCCTCATATTGCTGTAAGAAGACTTCAGACAGCATCAGCCTATTTCAAAGGATTCTTTTGTTCCTGGGAAAGGGAGTCTTTCTATTTAGTCTGAATAGTATGGCTTTGTACTAGTTAGCAGTGATTCAGTATATTCTTTTCTAAAGTATATCTCCTAGGAATGCATCCCTTCCTAGGGAAAGAGCCCTTTTGAATGAAAACTGACTGGCCCTTTGTGTGCAGTGTAGTTGTAGCCATATTGGTCCCAGGATATTAGAGAGACAAGGTGGGTGAGGTAATATCTTTTATTGGACCAACCTTCTGGTAGTGAATGAGACAAGCTTTTGAGCTGCACAGAGCTCTTCTTCAGGTCTAGGAAAGATACTCCCAGTTTCACAGTAACATGCAAGGTGGAACAGATTGTTTAGCGTAAGTAGTTAGCTACTATCATCTCTTACAATATGTACTAACTACTTACGCTAAACAATCTGTTCCACCTTGCATGTTACTGTGAAGCTGGGAGTACCTTTCCAGACCCGAAAAGAGCTCTGTGTGGCTCAAAAGCTTGTCTTGCTCACCAACAGAAGTTGGTCCAATAAAAGATATTACCTCACCCCTCTGGTCTGTTTTGTTTCCCCTTTTGAAAGATGTTGAGATTCCTCATGCTGGTTCATGGTGCCTGCAGTAGGGTAACATACAGTATAATACAGATCAGAACATCCCAATCATTATTACTTGTACAGATTTGTTACAGTTATGTGAGGAAAAACTAACAAATGCAATTGAACTATTACAATCAAACCTGGCTCTTCATTTAGGGATTCCTTTTCATTCCCTTTTTTTCTATGGCTAGTGGGATGAAAATAAGGTGTATCCTGGTCGGTGAGCCTTAGAAAGGGGCCAGTTTTGCCTCTGTATTTCCTCTGACTTTTTTGTGTATGTCCCTCATGCATGTTTTGCAATGTGCAGTTTTTGGCAAGGCCAGGAATCAGGGTGTCACCATGACAGGTATGGCTCCAGATATGAGTGCCAATCTCAGGTCAGACTGTCAGAAAACAAGACAGACACCCCAAACTGGTGGTGTATTTTATTATTCTATTTCACCAAGCTAGTAACAAGTGTGAACTTCTGGATCACTGTATTAGTCTTACCACGGAGCTACAGAGAGTCCTCTTTTGGCTCTCCAACCCCTACTTTACCACCAAGACAAACTGGAATTTGTGATAAAAGGTTATTAAAACCAAAAGTCACCACACATTAGGCCACTCCTGACCCCAAAGGGCCAGTCACTTACCCTATTTCACTGAAAAAAGAAAAGGAGTACTTGTGGCACCTTAGAGACTAACCAATTTCTTTGAGCATAAGCTTTCGTGAGCTACAGCTCACTTCATCGGATGCATACAGTGGAAAATACAGAAGATGTTTGTTTTTAAACACCCATTTTTTCATGATTTGTGTGTATATCACTACAAAAGGTTTTCTCTCCCCCCACCCCACTCTCCTGCTGGTAATAGCTTATCTAAAGTTCTCACTCTCCTTACAATGTGTGTGATAATCAAGGTGGGCCATTTCCAGCACAAATCCAGGGTTTAACAAGAACATGGGGGGGAGGTGGGGGGGTTTAGAAAACAAAGGGAAATAGGTTATCTTGCATAATGACTT
Organism: Lepidochelys kempii; assembly: GCF_965140285.1. Classification (NCBI taxonomy): domain Eukaryota; kingdom Metazoa; phylum Chordata; order Testudines; family Cheloniidae; genus Lepidochelys; species Lepidochelys kempii. The sequence goes on from NC_136388.1 coordinate 74,650,769, forward strand.
AGACACTCCCAGTCTCTATTCAAGCCTAAGTTAATTGTATCCAATTTGCAAATGAATTCTAATTCAGCAGTCTCTTGCTGGAGTCTGGATTTGAAGTTTTTCTGTTGTAATATCGCAGCTTTCATGTCTGTAATCACATGACCAGAGAGATTGAAGTGTTCTCCAACTGGTTTATGAATGTTATAATTCTTGACATCTGATTTGTGTCCATTCATTCTTTTATGTAGAGACTGTCCAGTTTGCCCAATGTACATGGCAGAGGGGCATTGCTGGCACATGATGGCATATATCACATTGGTAGATGTGCAGGTGAACGAGCCTCTGATAGTGTGGCTGATGTTATTAGGCCCTGTGATGATGTCCCCTGAATAGATATGTGGGCACAGTTGGCAACGGGCTTTGTTGCAAGGATAGGTTCCTGGGTTAGTGGTTCTGTTGTGTGGTATGTGGTTGCTGGTGCGTATTCACTTCAGGTTGGGGGGCTGTCTGTAGGCAAGGACTGGCCTGTCTCCCAAGATTTGTGAGAGTGTTGGGTCATCCTTCAGGATAGGTTGTAGATCCTTGATAATGCGTTGGAGGGGTTTTAGTTGGGGGCTGAAGGTGACGGCTAGTGGCGTTCTGTTATTTTCGTTGTTGGGCCTGTCCTGTAGTAGGTGATGCTGGAAACTCTTCTGCCTCTATCAGTCTGTTTCTTCACTTCCGCAGGTGGGTATTGTAGTTGTAAGAATGCTTGATAGAGATCTTGTAAGTGTTTGTCTCTGTCTGAGGGGTTGGAGCAAATGCGGTTGTATCACAGAGCTTGGCTGTAGACAATGGACCGTGTGGTGTGGTCAGGGTGAAAGCTGGAGGCATGTAGGTAGGAATAGCAGTCAGTAGGTTTCCGGTATAGGGTGGTGTTTATGTGACCATCGTTTATTAGCACTGTGTAGTGTCCAGGAAGTGGATCTCTTGTGTGGACTGGACCAGGCTGAGGTTGATGGTGGGATGGAAATTGTTGAAATCATGGTGGAATTCCTCAAGAGCTTCTTTTCCATGGGTCCAGATGATGAAGATGTCATCAATATAGCGCAAGTAGAGTAGAGGCGTTAGGGGACGAGAGCTGAGGATGTTGTTGATCTCACACCAAAGACAATGCCGTAGCCAATTACTCTATTAAACTAACTAAAGATTTATTAGCTAAGAAGAAGAAATGAGAGTTACTGAGATATTAAAGCAGGTAAAATACATTACTGGTGAGTTAGAGTTTTTACTCCAAATGATAGCAGAGCTGTAGTATGCTAGTTCTCCATGAGTCTCTCAAGGTTACCCAAAATGGCTTTGGTGACCTTTCCAATTGCTCAGGTTTCCCCCTGTTGGAATCCATCAGTCCAGAGATATTGGATCACTCCTAGCATTTCTTCTGATAGCTACTTTCCCCAGAAGGCAATCTGGCAACTTCCCATCACAGCATGAGCCCTCCCTTTGCTGACTAAAAACAGACAAAGTTTTTGTGAATTTTCCATTGTTGAACATAATGATCTATACTTTGAAGTTAACATGCTTCTTCATTTACAGTTCAATCCTGTTTGATGGGCAATTCAGTTACATACATGCACAATGCATTCAGTTACAGCAATCAAGACAATCTTCATTAGTTTTCATGAACAATGTGATAGCCAGAAACAATCCTTCATTAGTCTTCATGCAGTTTCACACATTAAATAAATTCTCATCTACACGCTAGGGATGTAAAATAGTAAACAGTTAACCGGTAAGCATTAGTATTACCGGATAACCCAGTCTAACCATTAACCCCCAGCCCTGGGTGGGCTGGCACAGCACCAGCTGCACTGCCCTGCTGACCCCAGCCCCCGGCCCAATGGAGCAGCCTCAGCCCTGCGCTAACAGGAGCAGCCCCAGCAGCAGCCCTGAGCCAGGAGGCCAGGAGTCGGGGTGGCCCCTGGCCCCTCTCCCTTTAATTGGTTAACCAGTTAAACGATATAATTTTAATGGTTTAACTGGTTAACTTTTAAAACGATATTTACATCCCTATTACATGCTAATACATCCTTCTGATCTAGGGCTAATTAACTACAAGGACAAAGATAATGTGAATCAACAAGTTACAGATGAGTGAAGACAATAACATTAACATTTCTTTGAACTACTTTAGCAAAATAGTGAATTAGTCTGATCACAGTACAATATCTTTTGACACTCCTTTGAGTTCTATTAGCCTGCTGCCTTGGTCTGAGCTGGCAACCTGCTAGGCAGCATCACAGAGGGAACAGCTATATTTTTTTTTCTTAGTGCCTTTGACCCTGCGCCCATTTCCAGCCTTGCAAAAATTTTGTGACTAAGTTAAAACAGACCTGTCAGCATTAATTTACTTGACACTGGCCTCTTTGCTGTGAAATCCAAGATGGTAGATTTGGGGGGTAGCAGTGTGTGATGAGGGGGAAGGCAGGAGCTCGTGGCATCCTGGTTCTGCAGAAAGCATGTGTCCGTGGTGGGGATATTGGCACAGGTACTGTGTAGATCCCATGGGATCTTGAGGGAATCTGCTGGTTTTTGGGAGCTGAGCACTATGATGCTTTTTGGGGGTACACAGGGTTGGGAGGCATTTCACTACCACCTGCCCTTAATATAAGGAAGCCTTGTTGGTGTCTGCAGTGAGTCAGTTCCCCATCACCACCAGGCTCTGGCGTCGCAGGCCCTGCATTCGAGGCCTCCACGGGTCCCGCTTTCTCTTTGCAGGTTAATGATAGGCACACTCCAACCTCTGAGCGTCTCCCTGGAGTTTCCTAGCCCCTGGTACTCAGGACACTTTCAGAATTCCCAGGTCCTCTGTTTCTAAAGGAACAGTATACCACAGCTTACTAGTTAAGCTGTAGAGCACAGTTCTGCTTATCACATAGCACTTAGATTTGTTTATGGAGAAAGCAAGTGTAAGTTTATTTAACAAAGAACAGAGATTCCAATGATAGCAATCATAAACACTGGAAACAGAGTGTTACAGATGAAATAAAATTGCCTATTTAACTTACAGCCTAAACTTAACTAATAAGACATTATGTCATAAGAGCAAAAGCTCACCCAAAATCCTTCCAGTGTATTAAAGCCAGGGTTGTGATTTTTTGTTCATGAAGCAAGCCCACTGTCAGCATACTCCTAGGTGAAAATTATTGTGTGTCTCCTTGCATTCTTCTGATATACCAAACTAATTCTTTGATCTTAGTCATAAACTGGCAACCCTGCTGTCATGTATTTCTTCCTGTAGATTTTGTGGTCTCTTGTAAACTTTGCAATCTTGATTAGCTGGTGATACCGTGTTCCATCAGACTTCTCTTGTAAGACACACAAATGTCTCCTATGAAGATAAGTGTCTGTTATCTCTTGCCTGAACAGAACCAATTTATCACCTTCTGGTGACCTGTCTCGTTTGCCTTAAGAACACAGTTTTCAGCATATATACATATTACTGTACATGCACTTTTCAGTGATGATCAGTGTGAAAGAGGCTTTCAGTAGAGACCTTTCATGACACTCTTTGAAAGAAATATGGAGCTACCAGACCCAGGGGATCCCAAACCATATGCAGCCCTATGCCTTCTGCCATTTGGCACCAAGAGGTTCCTGAGTCACAGGCAGCCTACCACTTCCTCAAGTGGGGCTTCTAGAACATTTACCACTTAACTTTACTTATGCATTGCAGTAATTTATGTATTGATTATTTTCTTATATACATTTTTGTACGTGGCAAGGATCCACTTTTAAATTTGATCTGTTTTTAATACCTAAAACAAAAAGGCACATGTCTAAAGCTCTGATTATCCTTTAAAATCACATGCATCATTGGATAGTAGAGCACCCCATCAAGTGAGTAACCAATTCCATCTCTGACCCTTTCCCCACAGAGGGAATTTCTTGATGGCAATAATTTCATAATGAGAAAACTGCCAAGATAGGCTGGCTTTTTGGCTAAGAGCTAGGATGGTATCCCATTAAGAAAATCTACTTTCATGAATATTTATGACATATTATGCTTTTACATATTAAAAGCTTGAGGGAACATAAAGCATATTTTGGTAATGGTTTTTCAGTGTCGGCTTTTATTGTTCTTTTGAAGAGGCATTAGAAAGAACCTGGAAAAAAAGAAAAAGATTTTAGATTTTTGTGGTCTGACACTCTAGCACATGCAGTCATTTATTGTTCATGTTTTTGCTCAAGTGTAATATAATTTAATCCATCAACCTGGGAATGAATATCCTTATTCTTAAATTCCTGGGAAATCCTTCAGATTCAGAACATATGAAGCTTGAGTTACTGAATTGTTTGAATGCTCAGTTATTATAACAGGTAGCAATTGAGAGCAAGAAGTGATGAATTCATTACTGTTAAACATTGGTGGGATATCTAATAAGCAATTAGTCATAAACTCCCCAATTGAAATCATTTAATCAAATTCATGCTAATCTAACATAAGAACAAATGTAATAATCAATTTTTATGACACAAAGGGGTTCCTTGGAATTATTTATCCAGTTATTTATTCATCAGAAATTTTCTGCTCAAACTATTAAAAATGAGTAATCAGTGTCTTCAGACTTTTTTAACATGGAGCAAGGCAATTTTACCAAGTTGCATGACTTGCAGGACTAAATTAATGTCTGACTTTTATTTGGGGGCTGGGAGGAGGGAATAAAGTGAAATTATGTATTTAAGCTTCTTTGTAGAAAAGGTTAGGATTTCATTTTAGCTAAATGTAAATGAACATGGGATGCTTTTTTGTTTAATACATTAGCTTTCCTTGTTTGGAAACATTATTGTTAATCCTGTTCTGTGCTGTCTGTAATTTGCCCTTATTTTGTACATGAAAACGTAGAACATTGCAGCCAGGTACAGAGGAGGGCTGGGATACCTCTTTAAAATGTTAGTTATAAAGCTATTAGTTTATTTAGTGATATGGCAATTATGGGTTATGTTTTCTACATTCTTTTTGAAAAAAAGAACTGGTCCCACTTTATTTTTCTTATGAAGAGTTGTTGAACACATGAAAATGTCAAGATAGACATTCTAGATTTATCTGAAATTAACAGTAGACTGACAGATATAGAAATTGAAAACACCACCTGTAGTAGAGAATGGTGCTTTTTTTTTTTTTTTAAGCAAAACAAGTATGGTGTGGGGCCTTTTATTGTCTAACGTGATTTATGTCAATTAGGACAGTTCTCTGTAAATATCAGCTTCTATGTATTTGTCTGTTCATACTACTGTGTTAATGTAGGGCCAGGTTCTGATACTCTTACTCACATTGAGTAGTCCCATTTAAATCCAGTGTGATTGCTCAAGGAGCTAGATACTGTTCTTCATGAGTATGAGTACTGCAGTTTAGCCCCTAAAAATTAATGTGAATCACATAAGCAGTATAACAGTTTGGTTTAGCTTCTTAAAATTATGTTAAAATGAATTGGTGGACAAATGTTAAAAATATACATAGTAGCTTTAAATTCTTGATTTTTTTCTTCTTCTTGTTTTGTATTGAAAACCCTACCTGACAAACTGCAGATACTATGTAAATACAAACATTGCCTTTACCTTACATAATGGTGAAAGTAAGCAATCATTGATACAGTTTACCAAGGATTGTGGTAGATTCTCCATCACTGACCATTTTAAAATCAAGAATTTTTTTTTTTTAAGAGAGAGGTTCTGGAAATTATTTTGGGGAAGTTCTATGGCCTGTGTTGTACAAGAGGTTAGACTAGATGTTCACAATAATCCCTTCTGGCCTTAGAATCTGTGAAAAGGACAATGCGTGCATGCAGCAACCACAGGATGGTATTTTGACAAAAACACTGGTGATGTTGACTTTCCTCTTTCCCTCCCCTTATAGGGTGGCCAGGTGTCCGGGTTTCGACCGGAAAGTCCGGTTGAAAAGCGGACCGCCGCAGTGTCCAGTCAGATCTACTGACTGGATACCCAAAGTCCAGTTACTGCAGGTGGGGAGGCACCGGGTCATTACCCGCACCAGCCCCTACTCAGCCAGGGCCGCCTCCTACCTGTGTTGGGCAGCTGCAGCTCCCAGCCCCGGCTCTGCAGGCGAGTCCCTCCATGGGGGGAAGAGAGCAAATGGAGGCGAGGCCTTGGGGGAAGAGATGGAGAGGGGCGGGACCTCGCGGGGAAGAGGTGGTGATGGGGGCGTTCCAGCACTCCTGCTGGAGTGTCACGTTTTTAAATATTACAGAGTTGGCAACCCTACCCCATTGTGGTCCAAAGTGAGTGGGCATCCTAATCAAGCTAGAAGACGGCTGGCTAAACAGGAAGTTTGGAGAATCTTAAAGTGTATTTTTCTGTACAGAAGTGTCTTAGGTAGCAAGTACAAAGGATAAACTTTTAGCTGAGGAAGATATAATTATATTTTTGGATATGCATTTGTTCAGAAATTAGTAAATGTTTTTAATGATGAGTATAATTCAGAGGGAAATATTATATTTACCATATTTTGAAATAGGTGGGTTAAATCTATGATGGATTTCTTGTCTTCCTTTTATTGAACTGTTTGAGAGTCTCTTCAGTTTCTGTTGTGCATAAAAAATGCTTGTACCAGAATCTAAAACCAGCCTAGAATGTTATTTCATACCCTGCATGTTTCAGTCAGAGAGAGAAAGAAGTACACTTCAGGTTTATGTAAGCAAATGCCTCTTTGGAAGGGTGGGAATTTGTGGTGATCAAGAGGAGAGATCCCCTGAAAAAGATCACTTATTACTCTAAAATGCAAATTTCTGCTATCTAGAAAAGTTTGATGCTGAAAACCACCTGTTCTGGATCTGGTACATTTATTAATGTTCCTGGAACATTACACGAAAAGCAATACACATAACAGATACAATTGGAAGGTGTGTTTCGGCAGTGAGTGGTTTCATTCATTTGGCCCATGAGCCAGATCCAGCCTGCTTGATGGGCCTCTATGACAAACTCAAATAATGTAGAATTCAAGTTTTCATTTCAGATTTCTAGGCCTCATCTGAATGTGTCATGTAACTTTGTCTTAGCCTGAAACAACTATTTTCCAAATTTTGACTTTTACTTTCATCTTGTTGAGGTGTTACTTCTGAAACCTAACAGTGACACTTTAAAAACAAGAAAATTTAAAATAATTTGGGTGTACAACTTTGCCTAACTTGCAGTTACTGTAATTGTGCGTTGAAATTGGGTAATGGCACATGCCACTAGTCGTATATACAAAGGGCAGAAGTGATACTGATTTTAGTGCTTTGTATCCTTTTTTCCTGCCAAGTACAACAGTAGCTTTATTAAGAGCCAAATTCTGCTTTCTGCTCTCAGTTCCACTGGTGCATCTTCAACTACAATAAATGAAAGTTGCATCCATATAACTGACTGAACAAATTGGCCCTTAAATAATAGTTATTACTGAGGACCATATTCTACCCATAGTCTTTATGCAAATCTCCCACTGGGCCTGATCCAACGAGGTGCTAAATCTTTGTAACTCAATGATAGTATTCAGAGTAACAGCCGTGTTAGTCCGTATTCGCAAAAAGAAAAGGAGTACTTGTGGCACCTTAGAGACGAACAAATTTATTTGAGCATAAGCTTTTGTGAGCTCACTTCATCAGATGCATACTATGGAAAGTGTAGAAGATCTTTTTATACACACAAAGCATGAAAAAATACCTCCCCTCACCCCACTCTCCTGTGGGTGATCACTCTCCTTACAATGTGTATGATAATCAAGTTGGGCCATTTCCAGCACAAATCCAGGTTTTCTCTCCCCCCCTCCCCCCGAGTGGCTAAGTCATTATGCAGCAAGGTAACCTATTTCCCCTTGTTTCCCCCCCCCCCCCCCCCCCGGACGTTCTTGTTAAACCCTGGATTTGTACTGGAAATGGCCCACCTTGATTATCATACACATTGTAAGGAGAGTGATCACTTTAGATAAGCTATTACCAGCAGGAGAGTGGGGTGGGGGGAGGTATTTTTTCATGCTTTGTGTGTATAAAAAGATCTTGGATGCATACTATGGAAAGTGTAGAAGATCTTTTTATACACACAAAGCATGAAAAAATACCTCCCCCCACCCCACTCTCCTGCTGGTAATAGCTTATCTAAAGTGATCACTCTCCTTACAATGTGTATGATAATCAAGGTGGGCCATTTCCAGTACAAATCCAGGGTTTAACAAGAACGTCCGGGGGGGGGGGGGGGGGAGGAGGAAAAAACAAGGGGAAATAGGTTACCTTGCTGCATAATGACTTAGCCACTCGGGGGGGGGGGGGAACCTGGATTTGTGCTGGAAATGGCCCAACTTGATTATCATACACATTGTAAGGAGAGTGATCACCCACAGGAGAGTGGGGTGAGGGGAGGTATTTTTTCATGCTTTGTGTGTATAAAAAGATCTTCTACACTTTCCATAGTATGCATCCAATGAAGTGAGCTGTAGCTCATGAAAGCTTATGCTCAAATAAATTGGTTAGTCTCTAAGGTGCCACAAGTACTCCTTTTCTTTTTTCAATGATAGTAGTAGGTGCTCAGCAGCACTCAGTATTGTGGCCATTTTTATTAACGGGAGATTGGCTGGCTGTTGATTTAATTTAGTAGTTCTGTTCTACAGACTATAATAAAAAATGTATTTTGGCCTGTGCTACAGAATAAATTTGATACTCTTTTATTAAGGGCTCTGTAAATGTTTTGATTTCCACATCATTTAAAAAAAAACGTTTTAGGACTGGTGTTACTATAATATAGTACAAAGTTAGTCCTGAAACTTTAGTTCAATAAGAGCAACTCTGCTCACCTAACTTGTCAGAGGAGTCCCACAGTAATCAGGCTACTCACATGAATAACACACAGAATTTGGCCCCCTCTGAAAATCTTGCAAGCATTTTTCTTAAGCAGAAAGGAAGAGTATTTAGATCTGGACTCATGTTTATAGACACTTATCACAATGAATACACACTCTTGAAGCTGGATTATTTTGCACAAGTCATGCAAAAGCTGTGTACATAGTATTATTTGCCATACCAGCAGTCTGAGAGTGTGCCTTATTGGTAATTGTTTTTTTGCTTCCACAGATTTCAGGAAACCTCACTGTGCCTTGGATTACAGGGTGTTCCAGAAAAAGAGCAGTAAGTACATTTCACTTGAAGCAGCAAATGAGCTAAGTAAAGGCATGGAAACACATTTAAAAAAAATTTGAATGACCTCTAGAAAAATGTCACTTTGAGTATTTGGTAAAACAGAAATGTGTGTTTTTTGCTTTATTTTATTTTTTGTTCATAGTAGCCACAAACAGTAGCCTGTAAATATACCCCATAAATAGCTGTACAGTATCTAGTGTTAAAAGCCCAAAATTGAAAACCTAGGTCCCATCATGCCACCTTTACACATGTAAGTAGTCCAAGTATCTGAAGTGCACAAATAGGGATTATTTCCATGAGTAAAGACTGCAAGACTTGATGTGATTTGTGTTAAAAATGAAACAAAGGCTGGTCATGACCCAAAAATTCAGAGAGGGAAAACTAAACTCATAAGGAGACAAATCCTAGTTTGTCAGCCTGCTAGATCCTATCTGTATGTCTATATATAAAATATGAGAAGCAGGATTTAGTCCAAAATGTATGTCATAGTTATCTCAGGTGTAATTTTTATCCACATTTTAGTTTTTATACCCTTTCCTATTAAGCGAAATCAACCAGATTGGTGTTCTGAAGTCATAAGGCATTCCTAAATATAGTATAAAACTACACTTCTGTTCATATTTACGAACTTTTATTGAAAATGTCATAACTTTCTTGTCTTCCAGCTCAAAGTCTATTTTTCTAAAATAATCAGGGTCAGTGTTGCGGTATAACAGTGGGAGGGAAAATATTTGCTCTCAGTTATTTACATGTAGTAAGGTTCTGAGTGATAGAATGTATCAATTCAGCCATCAGTAAATCCTAACTAGATATAAAAGCACCTCTATTTAATACATCTAATATTACTTTTTAAAGATAAAATGTTAGAGGCAGCTGTTCGTGCTTACATGTTTCCCAAAGCATAAAAAGAACTTTAAGATAAAGATGAGAAATAGATATGCTTTACACAAAGGAATTTTTAGTAAAACATTGTAGTTTTTAAAAAAAATTTAAAAAAACCCTAAACCTAAATGTTGTGAGCTGGATAATTCAGAGACATTCCACATTTTTAATAACTTTGCCCTTATATTCTATTATGCTGTGCACTCTACACATAAAATTAGTCTGAGCTTGTGATAAGCATGAAAACAGTTGAATTTCACATTTGAAAAATGATTAAAATAGGGGGAAAAATGTTTTTCATATTGTAAGCACATGCCAGTTTCTTTGATGTCTGTTAGCAGTTCCAGTGATGGGCCATGGAGAACTTTCTGGCACACTACAGATGTTCAGTGAGTCACATGTGGCCTGCTCCGAAATCCATTGAAGTCAATGGGAGTCTTTCCATTGACTTAAATGGGATTTGATCAGGCCTATGATATTGCCTGTCATCCTCATTCTCAGCTGCTAAATTACATTAAAAGACAGCTAAAATTAATTAAATACTTGTCTAATTGCTTTTTCATGTAATCAATTGCTATAGTTGCCAGACGGGCTTTATGCTATCCTGCTTGGGAGGGCAGGTGGGCACAAGACAATCCCTAGTAAGTTGCATTCCACACTATGGGGGAAAAGTGGGAGCTTCCCCTGCTGTGTAGAGTAAATAGTTCTAGCCTTTGGGACAATGAGATATTTAGGGGGCAATATTTGCAGAGAGGGTTAGAATGGATATATGGATTCTGTATGGTTAAAGGGGTGTTTGAATCCATGTCAGGCATAAGATCAAGAGAAGTATAGTACTGTTTTTAGACTTCAAAATGTTCAAGGGATAGGATGTATTGTGGTTCACAGTGAAATAGTGGTTAGAAGGGTGGGTGTTTATAGAATGTATGTAGAGGGTAAGATAGATATGTTGTGATCTCATTAGTGAGAAGGTAGGATATCAGAATGATCGTTCTTAGCCAATATATGAAGGATAGGAGATGAGATAATGATACAAAGGGAGAGCAATCTGCAGGAGGGTGTGTTCTGGTGTAGGTGGATAATGGTTGCACATGTTGTGGAGTAACACAATATGAAGAGTATGGGATAGTATCCAGGGTACTTTATATAGGAACGTAGCTTATACTAGAAATGGTGAAAGGATACAATATGAGGGTATAAAGGGGCTTTGGGCATGTAATAGGATGGTCAGGGATGTGAGAGTGCACGGTTAAAAAGTTGTCTGACAAACCGAAAAGGACAGTTAACTTCATTTTCTCCCCATCCCTCACTTACAAAAGACATGTAAGTATTTCCCTGTTTGCTGTTAATGACCCATCCAATTTGACTGCATCCATTGTTCCCACATAGAGTAAGTATTTAATTAACTCAAAATTGAGCTGGTTCATTTCTGTAGTGGCTGCTAGTGCCTACAGGAGGAAATTTCCACAGTCCATTTATCTCCGACATGGCTTAATAAACACATGTGTTTCATATCTTTACTACTCTTGTCACAAGAATGTTTTTGCTTCAAGATTTGTCTTCACTGCAATGTTAGCTTGAGTTCTCTACACTTCGGTAACTACTCTCGAGTTTCCTTAGTTCAAATGAGCGTGGTAACACTGCAAAACAACATCTGAGCAGCACAAAGTGGTAGTATGAGCAGCACAGAGTAGCTGCATCGTTAGCAGGACTCAAGCTTTTTTGTAAGCTCTCCGGGAAAGGAGCCATGTACTACTCTGTATTTTGTACAGTGCTTTCAACAATGGGGCCCTGTTCGTGGTTGGTTGGCACTACCATAATAGACATGATTAACAATTCATATACCCTCTGATGGGTCAGTCAGCACTTGAGCTGGAAATTTTTGTGCATGAGTGGGAATCTGGTATGGGGCAGCACTCAAGTTATATTTCTAGCTAACACTGCAGTGTAGAGAAGTCCTCAGTCTCCTGAGCTGACCCTGACTGCATGTGTGCACGTGTATGCACATATTTATAAAAAATAATTTTCTGAATGAAACTAAAACTGAAGTAGCTCTTCTCCTGATTTCCTGCTCTTGGAATGTGCAGGAATATTCTCTGGCATTATTTTCCTGGGGAATAATCGTGTTCCATAAATATAATGTCAGGATAGATTAGTTTTGTGTAATGGCCTCAGAAACCATTGTTTTCCTCATGTACCACTGTGACGATTGGAGTTACAGTCCCTAGAGTTAAGCATCACAAGGTTGATGGTGAGGTGCTCAGCTCTAGCATTCGTTTCCCATCTAATCAAAAAGCTCATGTTTTATATGTATTTAAAAAAAAAAAAAGTGAGGTTTGGGGCCCATGGCAAGATCTCTGTCTTCTGATAGGCTACTTCACCAAGGGTAGAACGCTGAGGGGTTCTTTTAAATGTAGGTTTAACTTGTCTGTATGTCCCTGCTTTGGCTTTCATTACTGCTATCTACAGAGAAGCTAATTTGTTTTACAGCAGGTTGCATAATTTACAGCAGTCAGTTTCAGAAACAATGTAATAGTGAGATACTTTAAAGTCACTATTAGCAGTCCTCCCTCTGTAAGTCAGAATGCAGTAGATTTTCAAAGGTAGAATAACTCTAGTGACAGACTGATGTCACAAAGAGCAACTGGGAAACCCAGTGGAGTGAAAAATAGCTCAGCACAGTTCTTTAGAAATGCAGCATAAGACTTTGTTTTCATTTTTTTTTTAAAGCCCTGCTAATGGAAAGAGCAATGAAGCTCCCTCCAAGTGAGCTCCCTCAAAATGAAACTTTTTACCTACAGTTTCTAAAATTAGTTTAAAAGTAATGTAAAGTTCTTATTCTCCTAAATCTTAGATAATCCTTTAAATAAGCTTTGAAATATTCTTCTGTTTTTATTTATTTTGCTTTATTTCATTTTAATTTACATGAACTGAAATCTTAGATTGTAGATTATCTTGGCATGTACAGGAACTAAAATGTGCTGATGTAGATCCATAAATGTTTTAGCTTATGTAGTAACTGTAAATCTGCTCTGGACATACAATAATGTGTGTGCCAAGACTGCTGTTTAGTAACCTTGGTTAACTATCTTGCTATTAATCTGTGTTGTTAAATAGCCTGAATCAGTGCAGTTGAAGATGCTTTGTAAACCATTTTTGACTGTTGCAGATTTACTAGTCTAATGAATGACCTCAGTTTCCCATCTTTCACATAATCTCACACAAGGCAAATTGTCTTCTAATGAGATTCAAGAAAAGGACAAAATAATTTGTATTTGTCTGAACATGTGGTAGGAAAACAAAATATCTAATTTTGTGTTGTGATTCAGAATAATCTAGGGTGGGGTTCTAAATAGAGTTGTGTAGAGAGAAATTGGAGAAAAACAGAAGGCTGTACAGTGTTAGTAGTTTTTTAGCATGTACAGTTGAACTTAATTTGAAGTGGTATTTCTGGCAGCCTTTAAATTTAGAGGTTGTTTCCACATGGAGTTGTTCCCAATTAGCTGTTCCTGATTATTCAGGAACAAGTCTATGTGTGGATAAGCCCTCAGGTTATCTCTAAAGCAAAAAATAACTTTGCAATCGAGAAAAATAGTAGGCTATATAAAATAACTGAAACTTTCGGGAGGTAATATATTAAACATTCAACACCCGATCCCTTCAGTTAAGGGCAAAGAAAGTTCACAATCCGCATCTGTCCGAGGAGACCTCCATGGACAGAGAAGAATTAAGACTCCTCATGTGTTTCAGACAGAACATTTCTATTTAAAAGAAAGCAAAAAACCCCTACTACGTTGTTTGTTTGTGAAAGGTGCCCTGAGTAGTAGATGGATTCCTCTTCATGTCATTATAAGAAATAATCACAAAAAGAATACACATACATACTCTTGGTAGATCACCTTTTAAAAACCAATAAAACTAATAAAAAATGAGGAAGGAAAGCAAAAATAGAAAATATTGTTGTGGAGTTTCCTTGTAGACTTATGTCATTTGACTTTCTGCTATCTATAATAGTATCCACAGGCCCTTCTGAGGAACTGATCTAGAGTCAAAACCACAGTCCTTTTCCACACCTATGGGCTGTAGACTGGAAATCCTATTGGTGCTTCCTGTGAGATCTGTTTCCCTTGAGAGTTTTAACCTAATATAAGTAATTGGTAATTTACAGAAGAAGAAAATAAATAAAATTGTTGGATATTAAATTATGTGGATTATATATGCTGATGCTTCTGTCATTTGTGTACACTAGTGGCAAGTTTGTATGTGCACACATGGAGGACCTGGTATGAAAAACAAACCCTGGGAATTTAGGTGAGAAATGTAGTTTCATCTGAACAACTAATTTTTTCTTATGATCTACAGCTTTAACACTAGACCAGGGATCGGCAACCTTTGGCACGCGGCCCATCAGGGAAATTCGCTGGCTGGCTGGGACAGTTTGTTTACCAGCAGTGTCCGCAGGTTCGGCCGATCGCAGCTCCCACTGGCTGCAGTTTGGCATTCCAGACCAATGGGGGCCACAGGAAGTGGCGGCCAGCACATCCTTTGGTCCGCACCACTTCCTGCAGCCCCCATTGGGCTGGAACGGCGAACTGCGGCCAGTGGGAGCTGCGATCAGCTGAACCTGCGGACGCTGCAGGTAACTAAACCATCCCGGCCTGCCAGCGGATTTCCCTGACAGGCCGCGTGCCAAAGGTTGCCGATTCCTGCACTAGACACTTCATCAGCTTTTAAACTACTATTTTCAGTGGCAGATACTAGTGTTCATTTTGAAGTAACTCCTACATACTTGCTTTCTTACTTGCATTTTAATTGAGTGGCATGATGGATAAATTGCACTCATTCTAAAAGAATATTCACAAGTCTTTCAGTATGGTTTTAGGTTTCCATCTGTAACAGGTCATCAGAAGGAGAAATGGAAATGACTTAGTCTGATCTTCAAGCTCAGGACCCCAGGTGGGAAAGCAAATGTCGATTAAGGCCACCTTTGTCCTCCTTTGGCATCAATAAGAGCAGCCTCAGGGCTGCTGTTACACACTTTGGATGCAGTGGCCCCATGGGGCTGCTCTGCTGGCTGGAGATTGCCAGAGGGCCTCCTCTCCCATCCTTGACACATTCCTGACAAGTCTCCTGTGAGGGGAGGAGGCTGGGAGTGGATGGCACGGACTTAATGTATAATGGGTGCTCAGCACCTTCAAAAAATCAGGGCACTTATGGCCTTGCCTAGGTATGGACCAACTTGCCTAACTTTAAACATTCAGGTTTGAAAATTTTTGCCAAAGTGTGCCCATGAGATTTGCCCTCATCCTACCTGAAAACATATCCCTCTGTTCATTCTTTCTTGTCTTAAAAATTTTCCCTATGTGGCTGAGTTAGCTGGATATGTAAGAGTTGTTCAGCCTTACTTCTCTGTACAGTGGCATGAATATAACCCTCACTGAAGAGAAATGCTTTTAAGTGTTCTAGTGAAATGTGGTTGATTTAACCAATTCTTGACTGAAAAATTACATGCTCTGTTTGCAAAGTTATTAGAGTGATGGCATGTGTCCATTACACAATGGATGCGTGCATCTCATGCAATGGTGCCAGAGAGTTTTCTCTAATGGTGCCCATGGAGGTGGCCGTGTTTGTTCACTGGTGCTCCTTGTGCTCCCTCTGAAGCTATAAAGGAGTGAAGCTTTCCTCATCCTTCAGTTCCTTCCTACCATCCATGTTCGATCGGAGTATTCTGTCTGTCTGTTCCTTCAGTGGAGATTGCAGTGAATGTTCAGTTTTTAGTTAGTCCTACTTAAATAGTAGGAAACCATACGCAAGTGCTACATACCTTAATAAGTGGAAACATTTCTTTATCTGGGTGTGTATGCCTACACTGCAATTAAACACCTGCAGTTGGCCTATATCAGCTGACTCAGGCTCACAGGGCTCTGGCTGTGGGGCTGTAAAATTGTGGTGTAGATGTTTGGTGTCCAGCCTGGACCCTGAGCTCTGGGACCCTTCCCCATTGCGGAGTCCCAAAGCTGGGCTCCAGCCCAAGCCTGAACATCTACACTGCAGTTTTATAGCCCACAACCTGAGCGCCGTGAGCCTGAGTCAGCTGACATGGGCTAGATCTGGGCATTTAATTGCGGAGTAAATATCCCCTGGGTCTCCTATGCAATCTACTATTCAATAGATTTTTGATTATTTCTTACATTTAAGAGTAAGGTTTGGTGGTCAGCTCTATATAAAAGTGCACCTTGTCACAATTTTGGAGTTTCACTCTCACGTCATGGGACCGCATTCTCCAATCCTATGACCACCTTAACGGTTTCTTAAAGGCCTAGAAAGATTGTTCCCTCCTATCAGGGACCCTACTTCATATTGGGATTGGAATTTAGTGTTGTGAGCCCTTATGGGCTCCCTTTCGAACTGTTAATTACCCATTTGTTGCACCTTTCTGCAAAGGTGGCCTATCTAATAGCCATTGCCTCAGCAAGAAGAATGGGGGAATTACATGCTCTAGTGACTGTCCATATAGTTTTTTTACAAGAATGCTGTACAGTTTAGGCTAAACCCTAAGTTTCTCTCCAAAGTAGTATCTGATTCCACCCCAACCTATCTATATATTTACCAGTCTTCTTTGCAGGGCCTCATACTCAAAAAGATGAGCAAAAGCTCTGCACTCTGGATGTTTGCTGAGCACGAGCTTTTTATCTGAAAAGAACAAAGTCTTGTGGGTCTCTTCCCAGTTGTTTGTCTCCTACTCAGAATGAATAGGAAGGCATCCTATCACAGTACAACTTTCCAAATGGATCACTAGCTGAATTGTTATGCGCTACAGGATCCAGAACATCGCACTTGTAGAAAAGCTCTCTGCACACTCAGTCTGTACAGTATTTGTGGGAAATGTTCTTGTCATGGGTGTCTGTATAGAGCGTCAACATGGTCTTCAGTCCACACTTTTGCTAGACATTACAACCACATCAAGAGAAGATGCTAATGTAAGAAAAGCAATTCTGCAGTCTCTCTTCCACTGAGACTCCTAGCTCCCCCAGAAACTGCTTGGGAGTCACCTGGTGTAATAGACATATGCAGTTACTCAAAGAAGAAAAAACAATTACTCACCTTTGTGTACCTTTCACCCATTGAGATGTGTTGCATGTGTCCGTTACCTGACCCACCCTCCTTCCGCAATGCAGCGAAGTCTATCATCTAAAAGTCTGGTACGAAGGAACTGAAGGACACACAGGGCAGCTCTGCCCCTTAATATTCTCAGCTTGGTGCATGAGGAACACCAGGGTGAAGGCATGGCTGCCCCTATGTGTCTTGCCAGGGGAAGCCCTCTGGCACAGGTACCTGGGAGGTACACACACTTAGTGTAATGGACACATACAAAACCCCTCGAAGAACAACAGTAGGCGAAGGTGGATAACTGTTTTTTATGTTTGCACAACTTATTCACAAAGCTTATAAAATGTACAGAGAAGGAAGGCTGCACTAGGCATACAGGTGCGGCTGCACAGTAAAAAGTTTTTCTGACCAGGAAAAATTCCTGCCCATTTCAGCTATAGTATGGTCTTTTATTTTTAAGTTGAAGAAATGTGTGTTGTGTTTTGCTTTTCTTAAAGTGACTGGATCATTCTTGCTAAAACTTCCTTTAAAATCACAAAGATAGAAGCAAATCCTGGAAAATTTCAGCCCCAAATGTGAAAATTCGAAAAAACAAAGCTGAACAATTGAGAAACTAGAGTGGAAACAGTAATATAATCTTAACCATAGCTGTTACTGCTACTCCACATGTAATTAAGGTTATTGAGACTTGTGTTTTGATATGAGTGAAAGCTTGGATATTTTTGGGTGTTGTGGGTTTTTAACTTCTGCAGTTTAAAAAGAAACAAGTATTCATCCAACAGCTGTGATAAACAAGACAGTGTTGCAAAATCTCTACTCTAGTTTATTCACTCTCACTCTGAGATGACATTGTAGTACCCATTAAACCAAAATAAGTTAACTAGAATGATACTTCCAGACTCCCCTATCTTTACTCCATCTACAAGAGTGAAGCTGGAATTCTGGTATTCCTTAGTTCTGTTTTAGTTGCCCACAGTCAAGGGTAGAAGTTGGTCTTTTTGAGCCACAGCATTGAAGTTTTGCCTAGAACATGGAATCACAATGTGAGGGGTTATGGGCTAAGCATTGCTGGAATACAAAGACACTCTGAACACAAGTTCAGATCTCAGCAGAGGCCTTTCAGCCCTTCTTCCTTCTCAGACAGATGGGTTAAGTCTATGCAGTTTACTGTATGTGTGTGTTATGAATGAGATCTTAAAAACAGAGGTTCTGTCTGCTTTCCGTGTATGATAAGAGTCAGACTGTGGCTGGTCCATGTGAGGGTCATGGAGAAGCATCAAAGCTGCAGGAGACCTGCAAGGGAACTTGTCCTGAATTGCAAAAAGAAAAGGAGTACTTGTGGCACCTTAGAGACTAACCAATTTATCTGAGCATAAGCTTTCGTGAGCTACAGCTCACTTCATCTGATGCATAAAAGTGGAAAATGCAGTGAGGATGTTTTTATACACACAGACCATGAAAAAATGGGTGCTTATAACTTCAAAAGGTTTTCTCCCCCCACCCTACTCTCCTGCTGGTAATAGCTTATCTAAAGTTATCACTCTCCTTACAATGTGTATGATAATCAAGGTGGGCCATTTCCAGCACAAATCCAGGTTTTCTCTCCCCCCCACCCCACTCTCCTGATGCTCAAATAAATTGGTTAGTCTCTAAGTACTAGAGCCACAAGTACTCCTTTTCTTTTTGTGAATACAGACTAACACAACTGCTATTCTGAAACCTGTCCTGAATTGCAGGAGCTTTGGGCAAATTTATTTTGGAAGACAATTCTGCTACCTTTTGAATAGGTGCAATGTATACCTACCCCACCTTGTACTAACAGTTCTGCTGGCTAATGGGTAAGAAATCAGGAGCAATGGGACTAGACTCACCCCATCCTATCCCAGTCTTGTCAGAGTAGCTGATGCTGGTGATGGCTGGAAGCAGTCCATATGCTAAGGGAGTTCAAGGACTATTATTACTGGCCTTTGTATGTAGACACCAGAGTAAAGGGATGAAGACCCTTTTGTGTCTTCTTTCACCACCTCCCATTCCTCAGACAAAGCAACAGTTTAGGCCAAAAGATTTCATGGCATTTCTTGGTTGGTTTGACTCAGTGTCTGTGGCTACAAAGTTTCGCTCACCTTACGCTGTGAACTGTGCCATGAGACAGATGGGTGCTGCCCTTCATCCCAGAGATGGTTGCACTTTGCTGGTATCCTGGCATCAATGAAAAATGCATTTCTCCCTTCCCAAATGGATTGCGGCAGCGTTACTCTGGTGGTCCCTTCTAGCCCTGTGATTCTATCTACTTGGATGCAGATTGTCAGTCTCAAGAAAACTCCATCTACTCTAGTACAGAATGCTTTAGCACATCTCCTCGGTAACTTGGTTTGCCATAAGTACATCAGACCTGTCCTCTGCTCTTTACACTGGCTCCCCATTGAATAGTATGTCAAATTCAAGGTCTGCGTCGTCCTCTTCAAGACACTCAATGATCTGGGCCCAGGATACCTAAAAGGTAACCTCCTGCTTTGTGGTAAGAGCCATGGCCACTCAGGCACAATGGAACTGACTCTTGCAAGGTAAAGCTCTTTGGAGACAGTTTTCTTTGGGATCAGTCCAAAACAGGAATGAACTCCCATAAGAATAAGAACCACTACTAGCTTCACCATATTCCAGTCAAAGCGTACTTCAGCCTTGCTTTTGCTAGCATAAACAGACAGCAGTGTACATATACTATATAAAATTATTGGTGGTGTGGGGAGACCACACAGTTTCTCCTTGGGAAGACAAAGAAAGAAACCCACACATTACACATCCTAGTCATGTCGCATAATGAGAAGAGGCATTCAGATTCTTATGAACCTGAATAGAATGGAAGGTCACAATGGTTAATGTATTTGCATTGTTGAATTACTGTTAGGATTCTCCGGGTTTACGGTTCTTTGCTGTAATCTCTGGATCACTGACGAACTCTTCTTTCCTCCTCGAAGATTCCTATACATCTCTATAGAGAGTCCCTCATTATTTCCCCAACCTGCTTCTTTTTTTTTTTGTATTTACTTTGCATTGAACTATCCTCACCTGCAAAGCCCCTATTGTAGGCAACATTCTTTTGGACAAAATAGGCAATCAGTACTGCCTCTTAACAGCAATCTTCTTAATTGAGGTGAAGGAAGGCAAGTTTGAAGATCTCTAAAATTCAAGCAATATAATCTTTTTTGGGGCCTTGTTTATTTCATGGCAAGCTGGACCTAAGTTCCACTGCAAGGTTCCCTGGTTTCTGTGGTAGGCCAGTGCAGCTGACAGGAAATTCTTTGGCAGCTGCAGGCAAACTCAAAAAGTGAGATTCAAAATGAATTTAAATACGAAAACAAATAGAATCAGTATGGAACCACTCTGATATCTATTTTGCTGTCAATTTCTATTTACTTTACTTTGACCTTGAATTTTCAGCATTCAGTGTCTTGCAAATTTTTGTATTGAAAACACGTAACTGAATTATAGTTATGGGGTTGGCGGATGGGTGTGGAAGTTGATGGGTTTGGAAACTCTGTAGTGGGGCAGTTGGCAGTTATAGCCTTCAAGAGGCTTGGGAGGCAGTTTGTTTATAGACAATACCTCTGTTTTTGCACTGATTTAACTATGTTGGTTTAGAAACTGATACAGTTAAATTGGTATAATGACCTAGTATGGATGCAGTTCTGTCAGTATAAAAGTGTTTATTGGTAGGGCTAGATAACACTTCTATATTGATATAACTGCAGTAGCTTGGTTTCTAAGCCAATATAGCTAAATCAGTGCAAAAACTGTGTAGACCAGCCCTGAGACTAGGGGATGAGTATCCTGGTTGAATGGTTCTTCTAAAACAGGGGTGGGCAAACTTTTTGGCCTGAGGGCCACATCACAGCATGGAAATTGTATGGAGGGCTGGCTGGGGCAGGGGATTGGGGCTCACGGGAAGGATGAGGGTTCTGGCTGGGGATGCAGATTCTGTGGTGGGGCTGGGGATGAGAGGTTTGGGCTGCAGGAGGAAGCTCCAGCCTGGGATCAAAGGGTTTGGAGGACAATCAGGGCTTGGGCAGGCAGTTGGGGCGTCGGGGGGGAGGGCGGCTCGGGTGCAGGATCCGGGTGGCCCTTACCTGAAGCGGCTCCTGGAAACAGCGTCCTGCCCCTGCCTCCGACGCAGAGACGGGACCATGCCGGTCTTCGTGCTGCCCCGTCCTCAGTTCCTGGCCAATGGGAGCTGCAGAGCCAACCCTTGGGGTGGGGCAACGTGTGGAGCCCCCTGGCTGCCCCTGTTTCCGGAAGCCAAATGGAGCTGCTGCATGTGTGGAGCAGAGCCAGGCAAGCCACCGACCCTGCTCCCCAGCTGGAGCACCGGAGCAGGGAAAGGTCCCAACTCTGCTCCCCAGCAGGAACTCAGGGGCTGGATTAAAAGGTCCGGTGAGCCGGATGCGGCCTGTGGGCCATAGTTTGCCCACCCCTGTTCTAAAATCATCAGTGAAATAGTTGGCAAAATATCAACACTCTGAAATGAAGACAGGCAGTTCGCACTGTTTTTGGCCTATTGTTTCAGGCTGACCCCAGACTTCTTCCATGCTTCTCCCGCCAATCAGGTTCCAATCTCAGCAGAGGTCTACAGATGCCCCCCAATTTACGCAATCGTTCCATTCCAGAAAGCCTTGCATAACTCAAATTTTGTGTAAGTCGGAAACATATACCCGTATGTTACTCAAAAATTTCCACAACTCGAAAATCCTATGTCTGGCTTATGAAACTTTTCTGTAAGTACGAATTTGCATAAGTCGGGTGTTGTGTAACCCGGGGAGTGTCTGTATAAGGTTTTATGTAGCTCTAGGGAGAGTCAAGAACTAGTAACCTCTTAGTGTAACGTGCTCCCCTAGCTATGTGTGGATTCCAAGTGGACGATCTCCTGCCCCACATGCTGAAGTTATTTGTGGTTATGGTTCACCAGTACCTCCATTTCTAAAAATAAAATGCGCGTGCGCGCACACACTCTCTCTCTCTCTCTCTCACAACGAGAGTCGGGTGGAGTGTCCCCACTAATTTACCTATAGTAATGGGGACTGGAGTGTATGATGGCTTCTGAGGAGTGTTAGACAGAATTATAGATCTGTTCTCCTGATATAGCTATCCATTACAGGAAACCTATAAAGGATGTACATTTTAATCCAAACACTTGGAACAAGGCTGTTAGGTTTTTGTGGATGTGTTATAATGCAGCTAATCTGGCATAGTGCTAATGGGTCAGTGCTTAAAAAGGGAGGGCATTCTGACTTCTGAAATGAAATAAAGTAAAAACTGAATTTTATATGTTTGAGTAATATGTATGGTCAGAAGTTGACCTATCTCTTTTATAAAAAAACAGGCAGTAACTTGTGTTACTGTGGTTAAATATATAGATATAATTTATGGAGTATTTAAAGATACAATATGAGAACATGTAGGGGTATGTGTCCTAAAATCAAGAAGAAATAATGGATAAAAACAGACGTATTATTCTGTTGTCTGAAATGAGTAAAAAAGCACATTGAAATAAAACTATTTTAGTAGGCTTTTGAGATTGATAATCTGCATGCACTAATAAAATATGTTTTATTAAAGTATTTGTTTTTCCCATCTGAGTCTCAGTGATAGAGTTTATGAGGGACAGAGAGGGTATTTGTTTTTAAGCAATTTCATTAATTTAAATTAAATCAAGTCTTGCCTCTGCTACTGATCAAATTTCAGATTTTCATAAAAGAAGACATAACTTCTATAAAAGCCATCTTGTTATCATGACAAATACAATGAGACAAAACTAATGAATGATAGATTCCTAATAGAAACTTTATAAAATTGCTCAGTGAACAATTGAGTCTTTCATTTCTCAGGATATAGGTTTGGTCTGTACATCAGAATGAAGTAGATTGTATCTTTAAAGAATAGGAAGGTAATTCTGGATTGTCATATGTCTGTTTTGGGTGAAAGAAAGAAATGAACGTTTTAGTGAGGTGGGGTTTTTTTAATATGGTTTAAAACAGTGAATTTCAGAAGCAATAAATGCAAATTCAGTCTACTTTAAATAAACCAACTTGGGTAAATGGTATTTTTTAGGTGTACACATCTCCTTTTATGGAAACTACAACATATAATACCCAGAATTGATATTTAAAAATTCTAATTATTTAATATTGATTTTATTAAATGACTTCAAGTTAAAATGAAGTTATACTGTTCCTGTATAGCTTTGGTACATTTGCTCTGAAACATCTTCAACAAATGCATAAAAGTTGGGAAGTCAGAGCCAGTGCTCAAAAGGCAGTAACATGATAGGAAAGTGCCATTGAAATTTGATGGATCTTACCAACTTTAGGTATTGGTTTTGCACCAAAACTTTTAGATATGTTGTGCATATTCTGTGACACTTGGCTAATGCCAGCAGTGCCCATAATATGCAAACTGGATAATTTCTTATAAAAAATGTTGCCTTCACACACACACACAGCCATTGTATAAGCCAGTGGTTCTCAACTAGGAGTCGGGGGGCCATGGGCAGGTTTCAGAGGGTTCGACAAATAGGGTCAGTGGTAGTAGATTCACTGAGGCCCAGGGCAGAAAGCCAGTCCCCCACCGCATTGGTCTGAAGCCCAGGGTCCTGAACCTCATCACTCGGGGTTGAAGCCGAAGCGTGAGCAATATAGCTTTATGGGGGCCCCCTGTGGCATGGGGCCCCAGGCAACTGCCCTGTTTGCTCCCCCCTAATTCTGGCCCAGGCTTTTATATGCAGAAAAACAGTTGTGGTGGCACAGGTAGGCCATGGAGTTTTTATAGCATGTTGAGAGGGCCTCCGAAAGAAAAAGATTGAGAATCCCTGGTATAGGCAGCATATAACCCAGAGTCTGGCAGAGTTGTTGACTCAGTTTGCTAACTAGGACTGCTTTCTGAAGCTAATTTTTGAAGCTTTTCACCAGAAAACTGTCTCACAATCTGCTTTTCAGAATATGGATAACAAAACTGATAAATTTAATTACAGGGGGTAAATATTTAGCCATCATTTGATACCTGGAAGTACAAAGCAAAGACTTGGACCAAAAAGTGAAGAGGTGTAGGAGGAGGAAACAGAAGTTAAAGCAGAAGAGAAGTAAGAGATGGCTTGCAGATGCAAAGGTCTTGCTAGAATTGGGGTTCTAGGGTCTTGTGATGAGGCTTCCCCTTTCAAGGTTTTGAGAGAAACATGTATTTCCATTGTGATGTAAAACTTTCCTAGTAAGAACCATTTTCTAACTGAGTACCCTGTTTTGTGTTTAAATATATTTCTTTTCCCCCACCCTCAAATTTGTCTCTATCTGGAATCCTTAGAGTAGATTTTATTTCCTATTTTGGTTGCCATGTGAAGAAACTTGTCCCCCCTATTTCTGCCTAGAAGCAATATCAGCATGCTTTTCCTTATACTTGCTCTTGAAGGAGATGTACAGTAGCAATTTAAAATACCTGATTTGGCATGTAAATGAAGCAAAATGTTATTTGGCTAGTGGCATCTTAAAGACTAGAGTTTATTTCTGACAAGGAGGTAAAACCAAAACTGTCTTAAATTTCTTCTGTATGACAGCAGTAAGTGGAAAAAACAAGGTTTCTGTAGGGATGTTGCCAATGGGCATTTCCCACAGTTTTACTTCAAGACATATTTGCTTTGATTGAGTCCATTCAGACTTTTTTTTCCCTACATGCAGCGACCCACTAGGTACTTTTTCTGTTTTCTGTGGTGCTTAACAATGACAGGGAGCAAACTACCGTAATTTGATTTCTCTAATAAAAATTCCATAAAAACAATTGTAGGAGATTGCTAACACATCATACAGAGTGCTTATCTAGCTAGAAAGGGTCACTGTATATATGGGTAGGACAAAAGGAGATGACATTGGCTGTACAAGTATAAGCACTGAAGGACAGACAATAGACAAGTGTGAGGTCATTGTGGCCCCCAGGAAGTAATGCCAAAATGTTCTCTCTCACTTGTCTGTCTTTACTATTCCTTTTTCATTGACACACCGCCAAGCACTCTGCTCAAGGCAGACTGGAGTCTTAATTAGCTTGCCCATCTCTACTATTGTGGTCACAACAGCAGGGCTTTTTTTAAAATGCCTTGTGAGAAATGTCAGTGCCACAGATACATTCATCACTTTAAAATATTCTGTTTATTAATATAAAAAAATTAAAACAAGATTTGGTACTTGGGCTGAATTGCTACTTCAGTGTTTTTTCATGTGTCAGAGGGAAAGCACACTGTTAATGTCTGTCACAAATTGTCCAGGGAAAGAGAGTTAACACTCCCTACTTAATTTCTTCATATTTTAAAACACAAAACACCATTGTAAGTAGTTAGGGTTGCTATACACATAACCTACCTGGCTCAAACCCACAAAAGTGAGGAAATGAAAAATTAGGTTACTTAACAGAACTTACCCTCTATACTTTCTCTCTTCTCCCTCCCCCTGGAATCATCCTACTGTTCTCACAATTTACTGTACACTGCAACTTTAGCTCTGCCCCCAGTTCTCCACACCACACACCTCATTGCAAAATTAACCACTGCTAATACAGTTAGTAGTGGATGTTTGATCAAGCTATGTGTTGTGTGGGTGGTCAACCTGTGGAACTCCTTGCCATAAGATGTGAAGGCCAAGACTATAACCGGGTTCATATCTTCATAAGTTCATGGAGGATAGGTCCATCAGTCGTTATTAACCAGGATGGGCAGGAATGGTGTCCCTAAGCTTCTGTTTGTCAGAAGCTGGGAATGGGCGACGGGGATGGATTACTTGATGATTACCTGTTATGTTCATTCCCTCTGGGGCACCTGGTATTAGCCACAGGATACAGGGCTAGATGGACCTTTGGTCTGACACAGTAGGGCCATTCTTATGTTCTTATGGGTAATAGAATTCTCGCATAAGGTTGTAGGTATATACTGTTAGGTGGTTTAATTTTAGCAGCAGAACCTGCCCTGTCTTGCAGTGGTTGTGTTTTCGCACTTTCACCTTGAAAAAGCTGCCATATTGCTCTGTTACCTTGCAGCAAGAGAACTGTCATCCTAGAATATTGTGAAACATTGGGAACCAGATATCTAAACTGGACTTTGAGCCTTACTACAACTTGGAATAGGCTAATTTAACTCCTGGAGGTTTTCCTTTGCCTCCACCCTCCTCTTTGCGATACAGTAGTGGCTTCCCTCTTCTCTACCCCCAAGGAATAACGGTATAGGGGAGAAAGTGAAATGGTATCTGTTCATGGCCATGAACTGAATCATTGTGTTGAAAGACAGCTGCATGGTTTGCTCCCAGGAATTTTTCTCCAGCAGCCAAAGGGTCCAATCGCTTGGAAGGCAATCCACAAATCCTGGTTCCCTCTCCTCTGCTATCAGCCAACTCTCAGGCAAAGACAATGTAGGGCTGCCTGAGTGGCAAGTAGCTACAGCAATGATTCCTATGGTATCCCCAGAAGCAGGAGCAGATGCAGTACTTCTTTACTGTCAAGGTTTTAAAAAAAAAATCAGCCTTGAAGTTGAACTAGCTGTGAGAGGGGTTCTCAAACTGGGGGTCATGACCCCGCAGGGGGTCATGTGGTTATTGCCTGGGGGGTCATGAGCTGTCAGCCTCCACCCCCAAACCTACTTCACCTCCAGTATTTATAATATTAAATATAAAAAATGTGTTTTTAATTTACGGGCGGGGGTCATCGCACTCAGAGGCATGCTGTGTGAGAAGGGGTCACCAATTCAAAAGTTTGAGAACCACTGAGCTATGAGCAGTCTAATGTCCCCATGTTTTTACTGAAACATTCTTAAATGTCTTCCATCATGCACCTACTCTTACCTTCAGCAGTTCCTTCCGTTCTTTCAGTCACTGGGCTGCTCCTTATCCTCCCACCTGTTCCAAGCAGGCAGAATGAGAATGAGGCAGAATACCTCCAGTCATTTTTAGAAGCCAAACACACCCCATCCTAGTAGGTATAAAAAGGGGGTATTTGATCAGTGGGCCTGGAAGTATCTACTCTGTCATTTTGCTCAAATTAAGTCCATAGGAAAAAAGTGGAACAGTTCAGATATTTGTAGAGCCCTCAGTCTCAGAACAGAGTCCGTTAGGAAGTCGGCATTCCTCTTCTCTTTCACTTCTGAATGGTAGATTGTGAAGAAAGGTTCTGAATTGACTGTACCTAGATGGATGAAACTGTACATAGCAGGGGAGTATTTGGAGTATTTTTTGGTAGTGAGTATAATCTGTTAATACTACACTATACATGTGCTGAATTACATAATCACTCTAAACAGGACATTATTTTTTTAGGAAACAAACTATAATTCGCAGAAAGAAAAGGAGTACTAGTGGCACCTTAGAGACTAACCAATTTATTTGAGCATAAGCTTTCGTGAGATGCATCCGATGAAGTGAGCTGTAGCTCATGAAAGCTTATGCTCAAATAAATTGGTTAGTCTCTAAGGTGCCACTAGTACTCCTTTTCTTTCTGTGAATACAGACTAACACAGCTGCTACTCTGAAACTATAATTTGGCACACCTATTTTATATTAATTTAGCACTGAAGAAGCTGGAGTTCTTTTAATGACTTGTTAAGGATTTATTTAAAAAGGGAGAAAACAGCAGATACTTATAACTAAAGAGGTAGATGACAATACTGGATTCTATCAAAAATCTTAGCAATAATTTTGTTCCACTAATTTTGCTGACTCATTTTAAAATTAATGTTTTAATAGCTTTTTATTTGAAAATTCTCTTCTCTTTTGACATAGAAATCTTGGGTTTAAATATATAATTCCAGTAATTGGTGTAAATAACAAGTAACTAAGCATCTGCAGATGTGTTTCTGCTATCTCTTCATGTAGACTTCAAAAGTAGCTGCCTCTATGGATTCTTCGCAGCAAGAAGTGGTAAATCTGTTTGTCAGCGTGAGGAAATGGAAACAATGATTAAGATAGTTGGACTAACAAGAGTTACTGGAGCTAATGGTTTTACTTGCAGTGCAGTACAACATACATAACGCATTTTTAATACACAACCATACAAATCAAGGAAATGGTAGGTAACCTCGGAATCATTTTGCAGTGTCCTTGTTTATATCTATTGTCTACTATTGTGCAGTTTTATCAAAACACAACATTTGGTAAATCATAAATAGTGAAAACAATTTAAGCTCCAGAGCCTACCATATAAACATAAAAGGATTCCCTTTAGGGGGCTTGGAATCCTTTGAATTATGCATGTATTGTAGTTATCAGTAAGATAAAAGGGTTCTGGCAAAAACAAAAAAAAAAAAGGCAACTTTCTCCGCCCCCAAGGGATAATACGCATAATGGGGTGAAGAGAAAGTAAACAGCTGAAGCAAAAAATACCCCATGATTACTCATGAAACCTTATAAAAATGAAATAAAGCAAATCAAATAAGATGGAATTAAACAATGCTAGCACATTTAAAACGTGCATTGGTTCTAAAACCACCAACAGAGGTGAATCCCAGAGAACTCTGTGACAATCTAGATTGAAAAATTGACATCTTCAGGGAAACTAATATGAGAGAATTTAAAGAACAGAAAAGCTAAGGAAATGGAAGGCCATGAAGTGATTTTTGCTTTTGTAATTCCAAAGTACTTCGTTTGTGAACAAGGCAGTATCACCTGAAAGCCTTTTTTATATCTTGTTCTAATCATAACTTCTTGTCTTACAGCTACAGGACCGCACACAGTTTAGTGACCGAGATTTAGCTACTCTCAAGAAATACTGGGACAATGGCATGACCAGCCTGGGCTCAGTCTGCAGAGAAAAAATTGAAGCTGTTGCTGCAGAATTAAATGTTGACTGTGAAATAGTGCGGGTAAGAAATGTACAGTCTCTCCCTTCTCTTGTTTCAGAAGCAAAAATAGCATAGATAAAAAAAACCTTTAAAAATTGCTTGAGGTAGCCAGAAATATATTTCACCATATTAAATAATGAATGGCCTGCAAGGATGTACTCTTGCTCTTTCACCAGTCTATATATAGATAAAAGCCCTCAGGTGATTTTTTTAAATTTCTTTCTTTCTTTCTTAGCAGCAAGAGCAGCTTTACAAAAATTTGACATTCCATTTAGAGTGGAATTAATATAAGATTTTAAATGAGCAGGACTATCCCAGCAGATTGAAAAGAACTAGCAGTTATGATGGGACTAAAATACAAAGTCCCTCTAGGGATAAGAAAATGCTTTTGGT
This sequence comes from Lepidochelys kempii, assembly GCF_965140285.1. Taxonomy (NCBI): domain Eukaryota; kingdom Metazoa; phylum Chordata; order Testudines; family Cheloniidae; genus Lepidochelys; species Lepidochelys kempii. Next base: position 74,680,148 of record NC_136388.1, read on the forward strand.
GTAAAATCAAAAACATGTGAAAGAAATTGATCAAAATGGGCGGGGGAGAAATACTTTGCAGGAACCAGGACAAGATGTGACAAAGTGGGCAAAGGATATTCTGAGGGATACTGGGGAATTTCCATTTAGTAGTCCACATAGTCATCAATGATTTCCTTAGGGAAGAGAAATGAATACAAGGTTGATGTGGTTGATCATTTTAGAGAGCCATGCAATATAATTGAAGTAAATAGTAAAATGATACTGGACACCAGTGAACAGACGTTCCAGAGGTGTAGAGAGGAATGCAATCCTGGGGGCATTCTAAAATGTCTGGATTTCAGGATCTGTTCTACCTTAAACTTGGAATGTGGATACTACAGCAGAAGACAGAACTGCAGAATTGTGATCAACATGATGGTCACATATGGGTAGAGTTTATACAGATGCATCATTCCCATAGGTTAGGAAAGTGATAATCTCGTCATTCAATACTAGTGAAATTCTGCCTAAAGTAAAGCCTAAAATTCTGAGCCCTGACTAATAGAAAGTCGGGAGGAATTTAGAGCAATTAGAGGTGGAGGAATTGACTTAAGAGTTCAAAAAAAATGTAATGTGTGTAGTTTGGCTGTATGATGACTAAGAGGGAGCGCAGTTGGAACAGTTTACAAATATTGAACTTGGGTTTGCCAAATCAAGTGATGGAAGTTCTTTTGCCTTACTGTTTTAGAGTAATTGGAGAAAAATGCAGGACAGTATAGTGTAGAGAACAGTCTTTTATTAGCAGAAAGATGGACGTGACAAGTTACTTTGACCTTCACTTTTCATGGTTCTGACAAGTAGGTGTTAATCATAGGATTATTTTTTTATCTTGAGTCCAAGCTAACTGTATGACGATCTTTCATTTTCGTTAACTTGATGTTTCATCATCTTTCTTTAGGAGCTCTACTAAGCACTAATGAAAATATTTATTATTTAGTTAAGTAGCATTTATAGTTTTTTATAAACTATGTGGGGGGGCATGCATAAAATTTTCATCATAAATTGAAATATACACAAGCACTTAAAGGAATGTTTCATTTGTTGTAATTCTGAAATTTTTGGATTAAAGGCTTTTTACCATTGTGTGACCAAAATTTTTTTATTTCCTTTTATGTAAATTTACTTAAATCTCTTTGTGCCCCAGGAGACACTCTAGTGTCATATTAAGTACTGACCAGTACTTGTTAAAATAGAAAACATTAGAACTGAAAAATATAGTCTTGTACATTAATTCATTTTTGAAAGGTTAATTACTGAGACCACTCTCTACATTCACATTTAATAGTGTTGGGAGTTTTTTGAGACTGGAGGTGCTAGAAGAGGGATAGGTAATACATAATACGCTGGGATTTAGGCTACTGAAAAGGTATTATCCTTTCTCAAATATTTGGGTGTTTTACACTGGTCTATGGAAATGATCAGATACTGAGCATGGTACTGCTCTCTTTGGAGATTAGTAAATCAATATTTTTTTCAGCATTATGGACCCAATTATTTATTTAATAGGACATCTTGGATAGAGTTTGATGGGTCAAGCCCTTTGATCCCTCAATTCTGCAAGCCACAATATGCCTCAGGATGCCTGTGAATTCAAGTCAGTGGAATATTGTATGGGTACAGGGGTCTGGCTGTGTGGTTTTGTTTTCAGCATCAGGCCTTGTGCTCATAAGAAGAGCGTGTTCAATAATAGAAATTATCTAGTGTATTTGACCACCATCTATGGCATTTGTAATTGGGCAGCAGTACACTGACTGAAAAAGATGGGTCTGGATGGGAGAAAGCCATTTCTTGCCTCACCCTTGTCCCTATATAGCCATGACAAACAACTTAATCCCATCAGTAGTAATCACATTGATACCAAAGAAATTCCCCAGATTCTATTTTGTATTCCTGACCCGCTTTTGAATAAGCAAGAATCACTCCACCATTGGAAACTGCAGGTCACATGGTACTAGGATGACCAGATAGCCAGTGTGAAAAATCGGGATAGGGAATAATAGGAGCCTATATAAGACAAAGCCCCGAATATCAGGACTGTCCCTATAAAATCGGGACATCTGGTCACCCTACATGATACTTCAAAAGTAGGGGAAAGGTCAGCTGAGGTAAACAACAGCTGCATGCTAAAAATAGAACTGGCCATGAGCATGCATGGAATGCTGGCGGTGAGCATGTGCAGTAAAGATCTGACTGGAAGAAATTATCAAAGGTGTCTAAAAAGCTTTGGCAGGACAGTCAGCATGTCAGTGGGCTGATAGGAGGAGAGAATAGGAGCTGACAGGCAAGAAGGACAGAGAAGAAGAGCAAAGCTTGCCTGAGCAGTCCATTGACAGCAGCAGCAGTAGCAGCAGCAGAATATCCTGCCCGGTCCAGCAGCAGAGGGAGAAGAAGTAAAAACAACACAGCGGCAGAGGGAGGCAGAGAGAGAGAGAGAGTTCAGAAGAAACAGTCAGCAAGCGTGGAGTGAGTCTGTCAGACAATATTACAGAATAATATAGTGTAGTGAGTATCGGTATGTATGTGTGCGCTTAGGTTAATAAAGATGTGTGTTTGCGTTGTGCTGTTTGTAAAGAGAATGTATATACATAGGATTTAAAGAAAATTTAAAACTGGTGTCAGCGACCTCTGAACTACTGATCACCATAAGCAGGGTGTATCACTTAGGATCATCTCAACTGTAAGGCAGTATGGTTTGGGGAGTTCTTTAACTTGCTATAAGAGATTTGTGGTTTAGATTATTATTGTATTAGGGATTATTATTTGCACCAATAAAAAGGTGCCTTGTTTTGAAAAGAACACTGTCTTTGTGTCAGTCATTTATCAGAAGCCTGTGTCCTCCAGGTATTCCTTAGCCACCCTGGAGACCCATACATCAGGAAAACAGATTGGTTAGTAGGTGAGCTATTCTGGGGGTACCCTAAATCTGTTTTCGGGGTAACAATATCTGGAATGCACTGCTCTTAATCAAACTCTGCTCTACTTTACAACGATATACAAAAGAATATATATTTTACCAATTCCTGATTGTACCAGTAGGAGTGAGATGGCTATCAGTCCCTCTTCTTCAGTAAAAAATGTATCTATGTGTTTTAGGGTTTTGAAGGTGCTGTGATATATAAACACCAGTATAATTGATGTGACAATTACAAGTATTTTTCAGCTCAGAGCTAGTGGTCCTATGTGTATAAATCTTCTAGGCCTAACAGTACACCACTATCCAAATTTCAAAGGAGATAAGGCAGTTGACGTGGTGTTGCTACTGGGTCAATATGTGGACATCTTAATATGGAAAAAGATTTTCACCATAATTAGCAAACTTCTGAAAGCCCTTTTTAAATATGCTTCATATCAGAATGACAGATGCTATCATTTAGAGGTTTTACAGGAGCAGGAACTAGCTATGAAAGCCACAAATCATGAAAGATTGGAGGCTGGCAGGACTGCAAGGGCTGAGTTTTTTAAGATTGCTTAACAGACACAGATTTGCAGTCTATGCCTTCATTTAAGTCTGCTGTCAGAACTGTACGTTTAACATCAGCTGGTGACTGCGTGTTTGTTTTTTTTTAAATATTGTTTTCATTGAGCATATTGTTTAGAGTAATACTTCTCAGCCTTAACTTTTAGCTAACAAAGATTTTTTGGGGAGTAATTCCTGTAATCAATGAATTAATAATTTATTGGTTACATTGTTTCAAAGAAGTGAGTACCAAACTTGAATCATAGCACTGCGGTATAGTTACATGAAACAAAAACAAATATTCCCTGTGTTCTTTCACTTTGTGAAGAAGTGTGACAAAAATAAATGGTTTAATGTACGTACACAATTTTCACATTTTATGTCTTTTTTTTTAATTTTACTTTTGTTTTAATTTTATTCAGTTGTCCTTCCCCCTCCCATCCCCCCAGGCTTTACCCCGTTGCAGTAGGTTTTTAAGGGGGATCATTTTTTCTTAATGATTTATCCCCAGCAAGAAATGTTGTTCTGGAAATGCACACATACGTGATCTATAAACATGGCCCCGTGTATAATTAGAATTCTTTAGCGCAAAGAGTATGAGTAAAAACTATTGCTTTTCCTTTCTCACATAAGAATGACATTTCACGCCTGTGCACCGTCAAATTCAAGCAGATTCAGTCTTTTCAGGTTCAATGGTTTAGTTTGTCCCCTGGCTCCAATGTTTCCAAAGGGATTGTGGTCACATAGAGTGACTGCAGGCTGTACATTAATTTTACATATGTTTTGACACCCCCAGATGGTCTTTCATGGATTTCCAAGGTACCAGAAGAAAAGCTGGTTATTTTGTGGTATTCTCAGACACGTGAACTCTGTACCAAAACCTCATAAAATTGTCCAATACTTCTTTCATTTCTTTTTTGATTAATTACGTAGCTTTTTGTGTCTAATTAGAAGTTTGTTTTTTTTTAATCCTTCTTCTCTTGACTGATTTATTCATTCATACCAAAGTTCGGGGTTTTACATTAGAAGAGCTTTCATGGTGATGACCAGGGCTCTCAGACATCTGAATGTCTTGGGAACACAAGGATGATGACTAGAAAAGAAAAACCTTATTTGCACAATTTCATAATCAGAAATAATTTGAGGAATAGAGGACAGATGCAGGACAATGGAGTTTTGTAAGTAATTAAAGTTTACATTCTTTGTAGAGTGTTGATTTGAGTTTCTCAAGGAGATAGTATAATGAAGAAATTCAATTAGAATATGTTTAAATCAGTATTCCTCCTAGGGGTGAAGCCAGTTGGTTTAAGGAAAAGAGAAATGTATATATTTAGGTACATTTCTCAATGCACTGCTCCAAAATATTCATTCTAGAGTGGTGTTTTTTTATAGGAAAGCCTACAAATACATGGCATATATCTTCCTTTCTAATTTTAACTTTGGATGCTACAGAAGTGGATACATGTATTTCAAAGGGCATGTTCAACATACAGTAGTGAATGCACGGTTCTATTTTGGCAGAATTTTGAAAGCAGAAATGACACATCAAAAAGAAAAATAAACAGTCTGCCTTGTCCATATGTTCCAATAACTTCTTGCTGGATTTTTTTCAGTAATTCACTGTAGAAGGGAATAAAGAGGCAGACTCACTCTTAAATAAAGGAAAGATAAATTGTGGTAATGTGGCAGGAACCCTACAGTAGTTAGCACCATGCATTGCTGCCATAAGCACAAGGAAGTTAAATATATGGCAAATTATTTTATGAGAAAGTCCTTAACTTCAAATAATTTGCCCATTTTTGGAACTATTGTACATTTTTATTATGAAAATGTAGATTAGGGGAAGGGGCATATTATCCAAGAGCAAGGGATCATCAGAAACAATGTGATGAGTAACCAGTTGGAACTTTTTTAAAATAATTTTGTTTCAAAAGTACTTGATTTTGAAAAAAGCTACATACAGCATGGCAAAGTCTTGTAGGTAAAGCTGGTATCCCTATCTGTTATTAAAGTTGCCAGACACTTTGCATTATAAGACCCTGTTTTTAGTTTCTTATATCTTTGTAAAACTTTAACACTTTGGGCTCAAATTTTCCATGCCGAGTGTCTTCAGGCTTTTTTTAATTTCATCCAAAACAGTTGAGATGTTTCTGAGAACGAGGCAAGGAAAAATAAATTATTTTGCCAATGTTAAAAAATGTTGGCAACTATTTTTTATTTTTTTAAGCTTTCGTACGCCCATGCATTGGAGCCAGGACTAGAAATTTATCAGAGGATGTGCCTTTTCCATCTCTGTGAAAATCTGCCCAATTTTGGCCAAATTATAAACCTTTGAAGAAAATCCCAATTTGCACATGCTCATTAGAGATGACTTGAATATAGCTGCTAAAAATATCTGAAGATTCCATCTTCACTGAGCATGTTACAGTGCCTCTCAGCTCCTAGTGCTGACCAGACTCTGCATGTGCCATCCACCCAAAAAACTGAGCCTGCTCCATTCCCTCACAGCTCATACATCTGACCAGACTCTGCCTGTGCCATCCCAAAGTCAGGGTGGGGCTGAGAATGGAAACTGATCCCAGAGACCTTGTGTCTCCTGTGCTTTCAGAGACTCCCCTGATGACACCCAGGTAGCAAGGAGGAAGAAGTTGCCTGATTTGAATACAGAGGAAACAAAAAAACAGACTTTAGAGGGAAAGAAGAGGAGTGGAGTGGATTGGAACAAGAAGTTTGTTGAGACTGGGACTGGAGGGGCAAGAAACATGGACTGGCTGGGTACAGAGACCAAGAGTGGGAGCTCATGGAGAAGCTGGGACTAGTTGGGCAAGGAGACTGGGACAAGGAACCAGTTTGGGGAGGAACAGAGGTGAGGGGAGATTAGGTGGGAAGAAAGCCTGAGACTGGCTGGGCAAAGAGACTGGGACATGGAGATAGGGTGGGGTTGTAAAGGGATGACCAACACTGGATGCAAAGCCTGGGTCTGGGACTGAGAGCCAATGTGGGTGAGGAGGGAAGAGACAGATCAGACAAGAAGCCACAGGCAACCTTAATTATGGCATTTAAAATTTTTGAATGCTTGACTTTTGCAATCTTAAAAATGTTCTTTTAATGTTTTTTGTTCATAATTTAGGAAAAAGAATAAGCATGTTTATTACCAGCTATATGGTCATACTTGTATACTTTTAAGTAAATCTTTATCTGTTGAGAGGTGTGGTGACTTGGATTATGTGAAAGGAATGTGAATGGAATGTAAGGTTGTGTTGTCTGATTCTAAGTCACCTTAAGGTTACTTGACCCTGAGGCTACCCCAGGCTCCTGCGTAGTTTGGAGTGGCCTGAAGGTTGCTCTTAAAACCTCGTAAGATCATCTAGTCCAGTCCCCTGCACTCAAGGCAGGACTAAGTATTATCTAGACCATCCCTGAGAGGTGTTTATCTAAACTGCTCTTAAAAATCACCATGATGGAGATTCCACAGCATCCCTGGGCAATGTGACTGATAACTCCTAAAGGCTATTCTTACTACAGTGGAAAGCCAAAGCATAGTGGTGCTCTGGCTCTGCCTAGTTTTCTCTGGCTATGTCCTCTTTGTGGAGGGGAATGAGAGAGAGCTATAACACTGGAGGATTTACAATATGCTGTGGGTTTTGGGCTGCTTTGTTCCACTGGCATGTGGTAGAGCAGTGGAAATTGGGCCAAGGATCTTGCCCTCTCCCTGTCGCACAGAAAAGTTCATTACTCTTGGTTTTAGGACTGAGACTTTTGTTACTATTTCTGATATCATCCATTTGTATTTCTCTCTATAAGACTTGGATTGGGAATCGAAGACGAAAATATCGTTTAATGGGGATTGAAGTCCCACCCCCTAGAGGAGGCCCTGCTGATTTCTGTGACCATTCTGAATCTGGTGCTAAATCAGCACTTACTCCAGGAGAGGAAACTGCTACTGAAGTGGGAGATGATAATGATAGGAATGATGAAGTGTCAATCTGCTTATCTGAAGGAAGTTCACAAGGTATTTGAAACTGCAATTGCTACTGTTTTGTTAATTATATTTTGCAATTTGTGTGCTTTTCATCTCTCTCTAGTGTATACATTCAGAAGGGCTTGAAACAGTTGCTTTTCTTACCTATGAAATGAACAGCCTTCTGAAATGCAAACCAGTATTTTTAAAATTACAGTCATTTGGCATTGTCCTTGCCAAGGTGGCAGAGGCAAGTTTTTGAGCTATTATGTAGATTTATACAAACTGTAGCACCCATTCAGCACTCTGACCACTCTAACAATTTTTTTTCTAAAACACTAAAATAATTAGACCTGTCAGTTCCTCTTGATCAGTGGTTCTCAATTTATTTACCATTGTGGGCCGCATATGCAGCTCTCCGTGCATTATGTGGGCCACATCCACACTAATATATATACACACACACACCCTACCTGCAGATCTAAATAAAAAAATAAAATAAGGTTTAGTATTTGTTATATGACAGCAGTATGATTCAAACTGATATAGTACCTTTCATTTCAACACTGGCAAATGTTTACCAAGAGCATTTTAAATTAGCAAAATAAGTCAAAAATTAACTGTTAAAATGAATTAATTTACTGTAAGGGTGGCATGGTATGGTGTATTGCCACCTTCACTTCCTCGCTGCTCCTGCAAAGATGGCACCCCCCAAGCCAGGGACTTCCCCCTCGCCCCTCATGTGCCGAGCCACCCCCATCTAGGGACTGCCCCCCAGCCCCTCCCCACATTTTACCCCCAGCCAGGGAATGCCCCCCATCACTCAACCCACCTGGGACTGTACCCCCAGCATCCAGACCCCCTACCCCAACACTTGGGTGGCACACGTGCCTGCCCTGCAGAGACAGGGTGCCCTGTCCAGTGCTGACCCCCCTCCCCCCCAACACTGCCCTGCTCCAAGGGACTGTCCCCTCCTTCATCTAGTCCCCCTCAAGCACTGCCCCCCCAGCACTGAACCTTCCCGTCCAGGGACTGTGCCCTAATATCTAGCCCCCCATCCAGGGACTGCTCCCAGCCAGCAGTCCCCAATCTAGAGTCTGTCCCCCATGCACCAGCTGCACCCCCCTCCCCGCAACTGTACCCACCTGCATCCTCCTCCCTGCGCAGGCTGGTCTCCTACCTCGACAGTAGCTCAGCTGCCCAGCGGCCCTACCCACCTGCTACTGTGGTCCTACTGATGGGGAGCCTGCTCTAGCTGGGGTCAATGGACCTGCGATCTTGCAGAGTCTGGGGAGTGCTGAGCACCCAGTCCTCCTGCCGATGCGCCTGGGCCAAATCCTACAGAAGGGGGCTGACGCTTGGCCTAATCCTGCACTGCCCCATTTTGGAACTCCCCTCCTGCTGGCTCTGTGCCTGGGGTGGGTGCAGCCCCTGCTCTGCCCTAGTTATGGCCCTGAGAATGTCACGTGGGCCACAGCTGTGTGCTGATTGGGCCGCAAGCAGGTTGAGAATCACTGCTCTAGATCAACTCAAATACACAATCATGTTGTTTAACTAGAGTTACAACACAACCAGAACAGTCTAGTCCAAACAAACCTACAATAGTATTAAAGCCTCTTTAAATAGCCTGGTAACAATGCAGAGAATTAGGCAGCAGAGTCAGTAGCACTGGGCTGTTTGGAGGGCACCTAAAGTGTGTGTGTGTGTGTGTGTGTGTGTGTGTGAGAGAGAGAGAGAGAATGAATTTGTTTTCCCACCCCCACAATTTCATGAGTTTGAGTGTTAAATGGGAATTAGATGATCAACTCATTTGCTCTGTCGCACAAAATAGAATGACCAAAACCAGTCTTCTGTGTCCATAAAATTAAAACTCTAGGCCCTAAAGGAGATGAACTGCCACCTTTGCACGTTTCACTGGCTTCAAAAGTTGAACTAATTGCTCCCAGTGCTTCTGATTAGAAGTGATCAATAAGGCCTGGGCTGGCTAAACTAAAAGGAAGTCTGCTTTAGTGCACACTGTTGGAGCTTTGTAGGCCACATAGGATCTTGTCAATTGGTTTGAATGGTATAGAGGAAAGCGTTAGGGACATTGAGAACTGTTGTGAACGAACTCGTGATGTCTTTGTTAAATTCAACTATAAATAGAATAAGATGATACAGAATTGGGTAGAACTGATTGAGATCCAGGGAAGATGCCAAAGTATGAGAATCCTTGACTTGCCTGAGGGAGAAGGAACTGGTCCAGTAGGATGTTTATTTTAAAGACAGAAAAGTGAATGTTATGCCATTTAAAATGAAGGATGACTCAATATTCATTGAGCTAGGGCTTTTGAAGCTGAACACAGAGCTGTAAGGGATCCAGGCAAGGAGAATATGACTATAATAAAGCTTATGGAGCTATGGACAAACACAGGATTTCTTTAGTAACAAAAATGAGAGATTTTTATTTTCAACATAAAGATTATTTTCCTACCAGCCACAACCCAGAAAGTAGTTCAAAATAGGTTAGGAGGCAGTAAAGAGAACCTTTATTGGAAATTAAAATGGGTTAATTAAGAATAAGTAAACTACTTTATTAGACCCTGCCCAAGTCTGTGGAAAAGCTGTTGGACTAAATTGTAACTAAACCCCCTTTGATATAGTAGTGGACTTTGACTCTGATAATTCTTAAAACTTGAATCTATTTGTATGCCAAAATGATGATTTCAGTTTTATTGTTGGGTTGCAGACATTATGTCTTTTATTGGCACTGACTGTCACTTGACTTTAAGTCTCCAGTCTGCTAACCCCATAATAAAGACTTTCTGAGAGGAGAGAGAGAGAGGCTAATTATATCAATGAGGGCTTGAAAAAAGAGCTGACACTCCTGGAGAAGATAAGTAGTCCAGAATTACACGCAACAGCTGTTTTATCAGAGCTGTGTAATCACCCTTTTAACTTTTTCGGAAAATACAACTCTAGGTTCCAAAAGGACTTTCAGAGAGTTGAAAAGAAGTACTCCTGCGGGAATTCTGCCCCAAAAAAATAAAAATTCTGCACACGATATTTTAATAATCTGCAAAATTCTGCATATTTAACGCAATATAATCACAGCAGTTTCAATAATTTTTGGTCATTTTATTTCAGAATACCTGTCAGCAAGTATGTCTATAACAATACAGGCGACAAAAACAATTCAGGAAATGTTTTTTGACAAATAGATTCCTTATTAGGCATATTAATACATAACTCTGAGTAATAATTCATTTAAACTACAATGCAGAACCGTATTTCCTGCACCCCTCAGAAGCAGTGCAAAGGCTTGGGGGAGTCAGGGGTAACAGAGGAGCTGAGGGAGAGGGAAGTGTAATTGCTGGGAAGGAGCCTGGGTGTGAACTTGGGGTGGTTGAGTATGGGTGGGAAAAGTATGGAATAGATTTTTGAGGGGGGCAGGGAGGGTTTGTTAGGGACCTTCTCCCATGCAGACCCTGGCTGACCCCAGCCTCTCCCATTCAGTCAGGCACACCTGCCCCATCTCTGTGTCCCTTCACCCCCATGTGTCTTTGCACCTCCTGGCCAAATGTGTCCCTCCACCCCCACTCAGACACCCACTTCCCCCATCCTCATGTGGCACTGTACCCCCTCCTCCATCCCCATGTGGCCCTGCACCTTCCTCACCCCTGTGGCCCTGTGCTGTGAAGAAGGCACTACAGGCTCTTTCTCTTCCCTAGCTAGCCTTGAGTGGTGGCTCTGTTCCAATGCCACAGCACTCTCTGGTGGGAAAAAGACGAAACTGCAGCAACTTTCCAGCCGAAGTTATTTTCTGCTGAGGCTGCTCTGGTCTAGCGCCATAGCACCCTCTAGTGAGCAAAAGGTAGAACTTCAATAAATTTCCAACAGAAGCTATTTTCGGTCACACAAAAAAATATGCATGGCACATGAATTATGCGCACGTGCAGTGGTGCAAAATTCCCCCAGGGGTAAAAGAACTAACTAGGTAAGTGAAATAAGTGGAATGAGGCTGGTGAATGCTGCTAGTCTTTAAAAGTAGCTGATGAAAAAACAAAAATCAAAACCATAACTTGATGCAAAATTAAGGTTATATACTTTATCAAAATCAGAAAATGGAAAACGTTAAGGTTCACTTGTAACATTAACGGGCCCTTTTGTCTTTTGCGTTAGTTATATCCACATTAGGTGTAAATTGGTGCAGCTCTGAGGTCAGTGAGCTGTGCCAATTTACACTAGTTGAAGAACTGATTCTTCATATTGAACATTTGGATTCACTGGTCAAACTAAACAAATGGTGACTGTTGAGATTACAGGGCAAGTTACGCTTTAGATCCTTTTTCAGTCCCCCTCATGTGCACCCCTCTGGTGACAGCTTTTGCTTCCTTCACCCTTGTCTGGATGGAACCAGTTGGTCTACTACTCTTAGACTAGATCTCTGGGCTGCAGTCCAATTGTTTACCACCAGTGATAAATTGACAGACTTAACTGTTTTCAGCACCTGCAAGAACTTTCTCCAGAAGCCTGTGACAAACAGGTGATTGAAGTGACACAAAACAGCTTCATCAAAACAAAATATTAATGCTACATTGCAGCCAGAGAAGTGAGTTAAAACAACAAAAGTCTATGAGCAAATTAAATATCCATCTGGTAAAACTGAGATACATATCCTATGCGTATAAAATAATAAAGATGTCTCCCTTGTTTTCCACAATGACCCTGGGCAGTGCAGTAGGATTTTGTAGCTCTTATGATTCAGGGCCCCAGAGGAGCTATGAAGCTTCCTGAACTGAAGCGGCTGCCTTGCACAGATCCATAGTTACTGTGAATATATGTCTGCAATTAGAGCAGTATGAATTAACTGGGAATATAGGGATTGCCATACAGGTACAAACCAATGAGCCATCCAATCAGCTGTTCTGTTTATACCGAAATAATTCTGTATTGTAGACCAGGGTTTAGTGGTTCCAGTACACCAACATGGGGGTATATGCATGTATGTGAGTAAGATACACAGACAGGCAAACCCACACATATATGTACCCCATATCTTTTAGGCTGGAATTTTCAAAGGCTTAGGGAGTTTGACACCCAACTCCTGTGGAAATTCAGTGGGTGTTGGGTGCCAGACTCCCTTAAGCTCCTTTGAAAACCCAAGCCTGAAGCTATAAGCAGTGAGAAATTGGTGTATATTGTAGGAGAGTAACTGACGGGAATAATGTCTGTCTTCTCAGGCAGTGATTGGTATAAATGTGATTTTGAAATGTTTGTGTCAAACAATTATATGCAATTTTTTAAATTACAAATAAACTTTGGCTTAAAAGTCATAGAAGAAAAATCTTAAAGGAATTCCATAAAAAGGGCATAGGGTACTAAAGCTAACACTCCAAGGAAGATATAATAGCTCATTTATTTCTGCAGAAGAAACCAGTGAAGTTATTCAAAATGAAGAAATTGGTCACAAAGAAGAGGACCAAAATACATTATCTGCAGATAATGTGGTATGTACATTTTTTTCATATCTTACCAATTCGACTTTCTTAATTATTACTGTATAAATTGTCTTCCAAAGGCAGTACGTCTAAGTTACTGAAGATTTTTCATGTCCTGTTAAAAAGAACCCTGTTTTATAACTTTAATACTAAAAATAAGCAGTTATTGATAGAATTGTGCATATTCAATCAAAAAATTTAAAAAAATTTTCAATATAATATAATGAGTAGAAATCTTGTGTTTTAGGAGGCTACTTAGTGTAACTGCATTACTACATTCTAGTCTCTCTCATCTCCAAAGTCCTGAGTAATTCTTCTACTCTACTTAGCTCTGGAACACTCTCCCTTCAGTAGAGTTATGCTCTGTGTACAGGGACATGTGGAAGTACTGAAAGAATGTTTTGTCCTGCTTAGTTTTGGTGTACTAGCTAGGCCTGAAACAGTTTAAATTCAGGTTGATTGGTTAGGCCCTGATCCAGGAAGGAACTTCTGTGTGGTTGTAGGTGCCATATGGAGCTCCTCCTAGTACTGATACTTTATTTGATTATAGCTAGCCTGAGAGACCAGATGCCCCAGAGACCTCGGTACATGTCTCACTATAATGTGTTTCATAATTTTGTGTCTTGGAAAGCCCAGTGTACTGCATGACAGTATAGGGGCAAATTCACCATTGAGTAATTAGGTACAACTCCATTGACTACACTGAGGTAGCCTTACTTCTGCTGTTGATGAATTTGGTTCATATACTTTTACTATCAATTTATTTTTAATTCTGTCAAGTAATAAGATTTTTATCTGGGTGTTTTTACCTAATTCTATGAAAAATTGGGAGGTTTACACTTTTCAAACATATATCTAATTAAGAATGTAAAAGGCCAGTGTGTTAAACATAAATTCTGTGTTAATCATAAATTCTTTCAATCACAGTACAGTATTACTACCGTATTTCATGTTGAAAAATGTTTATTTTGACAGTATTTAGCACTTATGCGGTATTTTCTAATGTGTTATATTTTTGAGAAAAAACTCAGTGAGGTGAGAAGAATGATTCTGAAAGTGTGTTATGACAGAACAAAGTGTGTCACGTTTATGGGTTTTTACAATGCCCATGAGGTTGTTTTTATTTTTATTCATATCTAAATTAGATTTTGAGCAGATGGAATGAATATAAATCAGTTTGTGATAGGAGGCTGGCATTCTTGCCAATAAATCAAAGAGATAAACTGCAAACAGCTGAAATTACTGAATCTATATTTCTCGGCTTTTGGATGTGGTGGGATCAATGAGGAAGATAATGGTGTTAGGGCAGGCTTTTATTCTAGTATTTCAATCAGTATTTAATCTCTGTGGGCTAAGGTATAATAAATTTAACCAATTTTATTGCTGTTTAATAGAACAGTGTTTGAATTAAATCATTTTCAAGGTTATAAAAATAAACACTGAGATAAAAAGGTGAAGGACATAAATCCACACCGTGTAGAGGTCAACCACAGGAATTTATTACGTACAGCACTGATGGAGTGTCACCTTATTAGGCTCAGAGACACTGTCAATCAATTGATTACAATGGAATATATGGATTTTCCATGGGCGGGGGAAAGTGATGGGGTAGGCAGTCCCACAACCTCGGATAGGTCTAGCAGCAAGACATGATAGCACAGTAGCCAATGGTCAAAGGTTACATCATTTCTCTGCCCATGGTCTCAAGTTAACAAATTAACATTTAATTAGTACTTTAATAAATGTATTACTATAAAATATGTATGTTGAATTCTGATTTGGGGTCCATAGGAATGAAGTAGCTCCTTTGATTGTCCAACAGATACATATCTAGGGGTAAAAGCAAAGAAACAGTGAAAGTATATGGCAATAAAGATTGTCTTTCAAGTTGTTCATTTGTGTTTTTAGGGCAGGCATTGGTCCCTGGGAAAGGAAGGTGGGAGGAGACCATATCTTATACTGACATGTTTGAACCTTTCATAAACTCACGGTTGGATGTGTGGGAAGAAAATTTCCCTACAGAAGAAACTAACTTCTTTGTTCTATTTGCAACTTTGAATAAGACAATTATTGCCCCCAACATCTGGTGTTTTGCTGACCAGGCATATCTTAGCAAAAGCAAGGCTATTTTTGGTTATTCTGCTTTCTCTTAGCTATTGCTAGGCCTCTGACCTCTTGACCAAACTCTGGACTTTGTGCCTGTACACAAATCCATATACTAGGTTATTACATCAGCAATGGATTTTAACCCTTCAAAAGGGCAGTAGGTTATAGAATTTAGGAAAAATATGTTAATTTTTATGGTAAAATTTAAATACCTTAGAATTAGTGATGTGTGAGATCTCCATAGTTAAGTCACAATTGAGTTTCTATCATAAACTGGATTTTAGCCTTCCTGCTCCTCCCCCAATCTGACAAACAAAGGAATATTCGCTTCAGGATTGATGGTTGGATCTCAGATAGTTATCGGGATCCATTTGGGGGAAAAAAAACTGAGTCAGCCCTGATGAACCAATAGAGGCTCTTCAGAAGGCTGAAGATCCTATGTATGTTCATCGGCTGGCAAGCAATACAAGTTTAACTAGAAATTCAAGAGTTTAGTTTTCTGAATGAAATACCTTTCACTTCTATTTCAGAAAATAGAAATTATAGATGATGAAGAAAGTGATATGATTAGTAATTCTGAAGTGGATCAGATGAGCTCTCTTTTGGATTATAAGGTAAGTGATTGAGATCTTGCAATGCTGAGAGAGACATTCCCTTTACACAGAAAGCTCAAACAGGTTTTTTGCAGGGAGGAATGTGGAAGGGTGGAATTCACCCCAACCACAGGAAGACCTCTGTTCCAGCAGTCAAACTGTGATAGTAGCTCCGTCATCTATTTGTGGGTTCTTAGCCATTGGATCTTTGTTTCTGCAAAATGAAAGGAACACAGAAAGAAGCAGCAGCATCAGTCCTTCATAGCAGCTAAATTACTATGATTCTAGCAGCTTATAGCTTCCACTGGGTATCTCACACCAAGGCAATTTATTTAGCATTTAAAACATACATCTTTTTCCTTTAATTTTTTAAGTGAAATCTGCATTTTGTTGACCTGAATTTGATGGGTTAGTTGTTATGGCTCGCCACTGATCGCATCTGACCAGAAGATTTATAGGTTCTTATCCAATTCATACTACAGAGCTGAAGAATTCAGAGAGTTCTATATTGGGAGAGGATTCTCGGGGTGCTTGGCAAGAACATGCACTGAGGACAATACCAAATTGATAAAATCTTTATTGAAATTAACATAAAAATAAGAAATGCAATGAAACTTATAACTGCAAAACAGTAAAAGAATTCCAAAACTCCTGGTGGTACCATTTCTATTATAAGTACCTTAACATACTCGCACCCTTCTTTGAGGACCTGGTAATAGGAGGTGAAGGACCAGCCTCACTCCTGGCATGCCCAATCACGTGATGGTGCTGGCTTTCCCAATGGTTAGGAATGTTGAGTATTTATACTATACTGCACAAGCTGAGCTGATAGCGTGATAGTAGATAGATAGAGCTTAGAACTTATAAGAGCTGAACTTAGCAGAACCGAACTCAACTACTAAGAACTCAGGCCCAACCTATTATACCCAAATCTTATTTCTGTACCCTAAGAAATTCTGTAGAAGGGTACCCTTCTCCTATAGGTTTGTGGATTATGACACTTACTTTTTCTAAATATATTAATAAGGATTATCTCATTCCAAAACTGGCAACCTAGGCTCTCTTGACGACCTCCCAAGTTGTGGTGTACCCTGCGGTTACCAACTGGTTGTAGAAGCCAGATAAACCTGTGATGTGATGTGGATAGTTCCTCCCTTTGGTTTCTCAAAGTTAAGGGACCATTTTTATCTGTGCCAAAGGTTGCCAGCGTTTATGCTGACATATTTATAACTGATCATACTTTTTGCTATATAGCAGATCTTACTGGATCTTATAGGCCAGTAGGCTTCTTGCATTTCAGCAAAACTTATTATTAGGAAACACATGCCTCAACACATTTTCCAAGGAATTAATACTGATAAAACATAAGAATAAAATGGATTAATTTCAGAAAAAGAAACATATTAATTGATACTGCTGGCCGGATTAGTAGGATATAATAGCTAGCAAAATAAACCTATGAGCTACAGTTTTCATCAAATACAAACATTCTTTGTGCCAGGAGTCTGTTCTTTTGGGTTTTATTTTAAATATATAGCCTAATACTGCCAGCATTGGGAGGCAACATAACAGCTAGAGTCCTCTAATAAAGCAGGGAGGTCCAAGAAAGCAATGGCTTTAATAACGTAGACCACAGTATAACAACATTGCTGCCCATTCTAGTTATAATATGACTATATAGAGTTGTCTTTGAAACAGTAACATGAAAAAAATGCTGGATACCCTGACATTCAGGATCTTCTGCCAAAATTGTAACGGTTACATGTTTGTTATAGCTCATGTAAGAGTTGCCATGGCTTCATTTTATACCTTGTGTTTTCTGTGTGAAACTGACAAATTTGTAACTTCCTTGTTTGTGAAATATACAGCTTTTATTAGAATGGAACCTGTTTCTAAAAGAATAAAATATTTTAAAAAGTAAAATAGACTATACCCTTAGGGGCACAAAAATGAATCCTCTGGGCAGTGTGTTCAGGGTAAGGGCAATGCAGGATGAATATGGATGGCGAATGACCTTTTCTTAATGTCACTTGTCACTGAATTGAATGGCTTGTTGTGACAGCATGCCCTACAGAATCTTGTTTGTTTTTTTATTAGGTTTTGACATAAACTATTAGTCTTCATGGTCACATGTTCTCTGCATAAATATGCATGCTAGCTTTTACTGGACCAAAGCCCAGAGTAAATTGCTGACTTGCAAGCTTTCATCAGCAACAAATCCCATGAAGCTGATTTTTCTACCAAAAGGGAATATTTTCTTTAAGCTACTATATTAAATGTATTGTTGTTGTACCAATAAAATAAAAACCAGCAGGATCTTATTAAAGGGAAAAAGGCAAAATACCACATTTATTGTGAATACAGAAAGAATCATAGTAAGCAGTTAGTTATAGTTATAACATTCCATTCAATCTCATATTTAGTCACACATTCATTCATACAAACACACACACACACAGGTTCTGCAAGGTTGTTATCATAGTTACCAGCCTTAGAGTTGCTCATGCCAAGCCACTGGCCAGGTGGCCTGAAAATGAGGAGGGAGCAGGGCCTTGTCAGATGCTCATCTGATGCTCCTGGAAGTTGGTTTGCAGAATCAGACCCCAAAGTTCTCACTTTTTAGAGTCTATTTTTATAGGAATTTCTTCCTATGCCAGTCTATGGGAATTGCTTCATCATGCTGTTGCTGAATCAATCAGCAGATAGCACATTCCTGACGGCTCCAAGATGTTATCTTGTTCTTTGGTTCTCCCATCCTTGAGGCTGTTGGGTGGATTCCAGTCTGCCCTCCGGGGGGGGTCCTCTGGTTATTTCCACTTGACGCCTTCTTCAGCCGATGGACACTGGATTCTTAGGCTGGCACCTCCCTGATCATTCAGTTATTATCCACACCAAGCATCCATCCACATACATCCTCTACCTCTATTTTAATCACAATTGTTAATACAACAAAAGGGCGGGGAGTCTCTGGGTGCTGTTTCTGTTGTTAGAGTATTGCTTTGAGTCTCTCTCTCTGTGAATTGCTTTGAGAACAGACTCTGTCTTAGAATGTACTAACACAATTAGCAGCTTGCAAGTTTCACACATAGAGGGAGAGAAACAGTACCAAAAACCAAGAGACCTCTTAATTAGTAATACCCTGGAATTTAAACTCTGGGGAATCAAACTCATTTGTGATTTTAATACAGAACTTCTTTAATATGATCCAACATAATCCCCCTTTTGACACTAAGATTTATAATCGTCAGTGTCACTTTCTATGTAGCCTATTCAAGAGAAAGTACTGTGAGGCAATTTGAGTTTGTGATTCCAATTCATGCCACATACATGATCCTAGTGATGTATCTTTACTACAAGGTTCTGGGGCAACAGGCAAGGTGAGGCACACCCACTTTTGAGGAGTCCATTCGGTACAACCTCTAGTGTCCAATAGCTTCCCTCCCTCCCCAGCTCACTGGCTCAAGGTCCAGGGTAGCCAAAAGGATCCCATGTGTAATATGGGGAGTGGGTTAACCTTCAATACCTTTGCCTCCAGGGACTGTTGGTGTGCAATTTTGACAACAATTTCTCCCATTAACAAGTCTGGTTTACAATAGTGGAAACATATTGCATCCATTCATATTGATAAGTGTCAAACAATGATCTCTTTCTTTTTTAACAAATGCATCAAACCCTTAATATTTCCCAATATGACCCAGAACATTTTGTGTTCCAAAGTAGCTAGTGCAAGTATCTGCATTTCAGTGCATCCCATAGCTATGGCTGTGTAGTTTCCTATTTCTAATATTTTTTTTTCTTATGGATAAGCCATGTGGTAGTATTAAGCCATTACTAAAGATTCCATTGGCCTTTTAGGTTACCTAGACCAATTTGGACCAAGTCTACATTGGCATGTACTTGTTTTTGTATCAGGCTGTCCTGTAGCTGGGACAGAAAGCTTAATTTATTTTTAAGTTCCTGCAGGTCTTCAGTATTTTTTTTTTTTTAAACACACAACAGTGCTAGCAACAACACAAAACACAAGACAAAACATAGAACACAGAACACAATTTCTATTGTGACAGTAGATTCATGGTATTGGGTTGCTTTTCAGCTGGCAGCTTTTCCTGATTTTCTGAAAGACAAAAAAACATGTTTCTACCCTTTTTGGGGTGGCAGATTATTGCTTAAAATATTTCTTTTACAAATACCCTTGCTGATTGCAGGCAAAACAGAGAAATTGCCCCCATATTTTCCTGTTTTTGTTCTATAGGCAGGCCAGGTTTCAAAGGCTTTTATCTTTTAAGGGTTATGGGGAAATTATCCCACTGTTTAGTCATTAAATCCCTGAGTTTTCCTTCTTATACAGCAGACTAAGTTTATAATGTTTTTCCTGCTGTGTTAAGCTTTAAGTTTTATTTACAGGTAATAACTGAGAAGCATCATTACCATACGACCTTAAAGGATTTTTCCAAAAATCATACACACTATACGTTGTTACAGGGATACTTATTATCATTACATTTATTAAAATTATCTTGTTATCCCATGCCTTTTATTTAGACAATTTGTTTGCTGACCAGGTATGTCCTTTATCTGCAGCTCCTTTGTGCTGCTAGTTCTTTCCTTCCTTTATCATTTAGGTCATTTGCATTTTCACAGAAACTTCCTGCTTTTGGATTTAAAACCATCAGCAGCTCAGAGACTCTATCTTAAAAGGGACACAATCAACTTTCACCAGAGTTTTGATTACTTTTAACTTCTGCTTCCAAAACACACAGCAATCTGAAAAAGAAAACCCAACCTATTGTGGCTCCCTTTGGAGCCCTAATAGCATTTTAATTAAGTAGCATGGTATGTTTGCATTTCTTTTGCCCCTTCTACAATATACCCTGCACATGTTCTGGGGCAAATGCACATTCCTTCCATAGTTTAACTTCTATAACATTGTCCAGATCCATTTTTACATAAGGTGTCACTATTTCTTTTTTTTTGCTTACAGAGTTTTCATGTACCTTTATCAAAGTGACAGTCTGATTACTCAGAGCCATTTTAAGACTCAGTGTTTCTAACATTGCTTCTTTTTGTTTTGTGCACCTCACCCCTGCTGTTGCTTCAGAGAGGCACTGTCTTTTTTTAATTTTTTTTTTACTACAACTCTCATCTGCTATTTTGTTACAAAAACAAACAAACAAAAAACAAACAAAAAGAATCCAAAACAATTTTTTTTTATATTCTCCTGATTTTGACTGCCCTGCTGCAGCCACAACTTAAAAACATTTTAAATTTTGTAAAGCATTGAGTTACCTTTTAAGGGTTAAATGCCAAATCCCAAAGCCAAACAACACTAATTACCTGTGTCTAGCAAAAAGGTCTGTCAGTTTTGCAACTTTGAATTAAAGAGTCAAATGGATTTTTAGTGGCATTAACAAAAACAAAACTAACTGGTCCTTAGAACTTTACATATTTACACACACACAGACAGATACATACACATTTTCTTTTCCTTAACATCCCTTCCACACTGCTCTGTTTTTTACATCTTACATTCCCTTTATACATTTGAGGCAGTTAAGTTCCAATAGAACCCTCTTATGTTCTTTTAGCAAATTTGACTAAATTGTCCAGTCAAATGATTTTAATCAGATAGTTTATTTTTGCCTGGCTAATTTACGGACATTCCTTTGGAAAAGGGCCCATTTTTCTTTCAGAATGGCTGCAAAGAAACCAAGAATGCTCTAACACTTTTCCTTTTTAACATTTTCGGTTAAAAGTTGTTTGGGTGAAATACAAAGTTTAACTGCTTAATTCCCTCCAGCCTCTGCAGAGTTAACTTTCTTTTTTTTTTTTTTTTACTCTCTTTTCTCTTTGTAATTATGCCTGGGGGTGCCATACATAGGACCTTCTCCCCCTTTACCTGCCTCCCTCCAGCCTCTGCAGAGTTAACTTTTTCACTCTTTTTGTATTCCTGGAGTGCCTCTTTCACTATTTTCAGCTGGCTTTGGATATTTGTAGCCAGCACCTTCCAATTGTCTGCTCCCTTTTCCATTTGTGCCTTTTCCTCTTTACATGAAGACAAGCGGAGGGAAGAATCCTTACATGCCTCCCACAACAACCAAATTGCTGCTGCATCTCTTTTGGCAGCACTAGAAGGTTTGTATATGAGGATATACTGAGCCAATCTATCCTCTAAGTCCGAAATAGTGCAGACATCAGCTAGGGCTTCTTTAGTCCAAGGACTGTGCCCACATTTTTGAAGGATTTGTTTAAAAGGTGTAATTTCTTTAACAAAAGGTGAGGTTGGAGTTCCTTCTGACTCCATTCCTCCCTCTGGTACTGGCTTACCCTGTTTTCTTTTAAACATCTTAACATGGATATTTCAATCTCTTTGTCACTGCTGGTATTACTTAGCAAGTGACACAGCCTAGATTCTGAAATCATAGCTTAATCTATGCGTTTTTCCCCTGCTACCTTCCCGGAGGCCAGCAGGTCCCCTGCTACCTTCCCAGAGGCCAGCAGGTCCAGTTAACCTATTTCTCCCTGCTACCTTCTCGGAGGCCAGCAGGTCTGGTTAACCTGTTTCTCCCTGCTACCTTCTCGGAGGCCAGCAGGTCCGGTTAACCTGTTCTTCCCTGCTACCTTCTCGGAGGTCAGCAGGTCCCCTGCTACCTTCCCGGAGGCCAGCAGGTCTAGTTTAATCTGTTTTCCCTGCTACCTTCTCGGAGGCCAGCAGGTCTGCTTTAATCTGTTTTCCCTACTACCTTCTCGGAGGCCAGCAGGTCCCCTGCTACCTTCTCAGAGGCCAGCAGGTCTGGTTTAATCTGTTTTTCCTGCTACCTTCTCGGAGGCCAGCAGGTCCCCTGCTACCTTCTCGGAGGCCAGCAGGTCTGGTTTAATCTGTTTTTCCTGCTACCTTCTCGGAGGCCAGCAGGTCCCCTGCTACCTTCTCGGAGGCCAGCAGGTCTGGTTTAATCTGTTCTTCCTGCTGCCTTCTCGGAGGCCAGCAGGTCCCCTGCTACCTTCTCGGAGGCCAGCAGGTCTGGTTTAATCTGTTTTTCCTGCTACCTTCTCGGAGGCCAGCAGGTCCCCTGCTACCTTCTCGGAGGCCAGCAGGTCTGGTTAACCTAATAGAAATGCCTAGCTCACTAGAGCTGGCGGTGTGCACACCAATATTTACAATAACTGAGGTTTTTTACCAATATTCCCCCTTTCGCAATTCTCCACCAAAATGTTGTACCAATAAAATAAAAACCAGCAGGATCTTATTAAAGGGAAAAAGGCAAAATACCACATTTATTGTGAATACAGAAAGAATCATAGTAAGCAGTTAGTTATAGTTATAACATTCCATTCAATCTCATATTTAGTCACACATTCATTCATACAAACACACACACACACAGGTTCTGCAAGGTTGTTATCATAGTTACCAGCCTTAGAGTTGCTCATGCCAAGCCACTGGCCAGGTGGCCTGAAAATGAGGAGGGAGCAGGGCCTTGTCAGATGCTCATCTGATGCTCCTGGAAGTTGGTTTGCAGAATCAGACCCCAAAGTTCTCACTTTTTAGAGTCTATTTTTATAGGAATTTCTTCCTATGCCAGTCTATGGGAATTGCTTCATCATGCTGTTGCTGAATCAATCAGCAGATAGCACATTCCTGACGGCTCCAAGATGTTATCTTGTTCTTTGGTTCTCCCATCCTTGAGGCTGTTGGGTGGATTCCAGTCTGCCCTCCGGGGGGTCCTCTGGTTATTTCCACTTGACGCCTTCTTCAGCCGATGGACACTGGATTCTTAGGCTGGCACCTCCCTGATCATTCAGTTATTATCCACACCAAGCATCCATCCACATACATCCTCTATCTCTATTTTAATCACAATTGTTAATACAACAAAAGGGCGGGGAGTCTCTGGGTGCTGTTTCTGTTGTTAGAGTATTGCTTTGAGTCTCTCTCTCTGTGAATTGCTTTGAGAACAGACTCTGTCTTAGAATGTACTAACACAATTAGCAGCTTGCAAGTTTCACACATAGAGGGAGAGAAACAGTACCAAAAACCAAGAGACCTCTTAATTAGTAATACCCTGGAATTTAAACTCTGGGGAATCAAACTCATTTGTGATTTTAATACAGAACTTCTTTAATATGATCCAACATTGTTAGGACCAACTCTTCAGCAAGCCTGTAAAAGTCAGCTCACAATGTTTGTCAATTACATTAGGGCTTTCATAATGGCAAATGCATGTTTAACTGTCCATTTTGTTCATGGAAAATGTGTTTGTATACAAAAATAGCTACACCAACCAAGGTTGGGTCTGCTGAAAATTCATCCCGGATTGTTAGGCATAGATGGGAAATTGATTATCACTTAATCTTAACTGAAAGACAGGTTTTATTAATGTGAAATGATAGCCAGTCTGTAACAAATCTGTGTGCAAAACTTTCATGTCCAGAACATAGTATTAAGTCTCACAGGTTTTTAAAATAATACAATAAAATAAATTAATGCCTGTTCTGCAGAACTTTTTTGCACAATCTTTTGGCAAAGTTTTCAGATGCCTTTTAACTAGATTTGTAAATTTGCACATGCAATAATTTCTCACTACCAAAACCTGAAAGTTTCTGTAGGAATTGGTTTATATGCATCATTGCAGGCCCAAATAATCATGTGAACAGATATGTGGACCTAATTTTAAATGATTTTGAAATTTGGCTTTTTATATTGATTATGTAAAGGAAAAATAAAATCGTGCTAACACAATTTCCTTAATTTCTTGCTGTCAGAATAGTTGTACTTTATCATTTGTTCATCGTAAATTATGCATAGGAGGATTGTACAAAACGGCTACAAATTCTGGTGTCTGCAGCAAACTACAGTTCCACATCTTAAATCCGCAAACATGCACATTTATACATTCACAGATGATTTTTGAAATTAATTTACAGTTTGAGCCAAACAACTAGGATATGCCTTCAAAAATTATTAGATCAAAAAGAGCCACTTTGAGTTCTGATTTGCATTTTATTCATCCAATAAGAAAAACATAATCATGCCTGGTTGTTGAAATATATAGTGTATGCAAAAAGAAAAGGAGTACTTGTGGCACCTTAGAGACTAAACAATTTATTTGAGCATAAGCTTTCGTGAGCTACAGCTCACTTCATCGGATGCATACCGTGGAAAATACAGAAGATGTTTTTATACACACAGACCATGAAAAAATGGGTGTTTATCACTACAAAAGGTTTTCTCTCCCCCCATCCCACTCTCCTGCTGGTAATAGCTTATCTAAAGTGATCACTCTCCTTACAATGTGTATGATAATCAAGGTGGGCCATTTCCAGCACAAATCCAGGGTTTAACAAGAATGTCTGAGGAACGGGAGGGGAGGAATAAACAAGGGGAAATAGGTTACTTTTTATAATGAATCAACCATTCCCAGTCTCTATTGAAGCCTAAGTTAATTGTATCCAATTTGCAAATTAATTCTAATTCAGCAGTCTCTCGTTGGAGTCTGTTTTCGAAGTTTTTTTGTTGAAGGATAGTCACTTTGAGATCAGAAATCGAGTGACCAGAGAGATTGAAGTGTTCTCCGACTGGTTTATGAATGTTACAGTTCTTGACATCTGATTTGTGTCCATTTATTCTTTTACGTAGAGACTGTCCAGTTTGACCAATGTACATGGCAGAGGGGCATTTCTGGCACATGATGGCATATATCACATTGGTAGATGTGCAGGTGAACGAGCCTCTGATAGTGTGGCTGATGTGATTAGGCCCTATGATGGTGTCCTCTGAATAGATATGTGGGCACAGTTGGCAACGGGCTTTGTTGCAAGGATAGGTTCCTGGGTTAGTGGTTCTGTTGTGTGGTATGTGGTTGCTAGTGAGTATTTGCTTCAGGTTGGGGGCCTGTCTGTAGGCAAGGACTGGCCTATCTCCCAAGATTTGTGAGAGTTTACCTACACCTCTTCAATTTAGGAAGGCTTACATTTTTTTTAGAGAAGAATGTGTAATGAATCCTTAACTGAAATGATGTTTTGCTATGTTTATTTTAGTGGCATGTTAACTCCAATGTTTGTTGAAAGAATTACTTTGTAACATCACTATTTATGGCACCAGCATTCAAGCTTCCTGGTGCTAATTATTAATTCTTTATTTCTAAGTGCTCTATGTTGTGAAGTTTTATACATATTTCTCCCGAAGCTTAATGAACAGTGTAACAGTGAAAGCACGTTGTGTGTATGCATGGATTATTATTAACTTTGCATTCAGAAATTCTTAGCTAGGGATGAATAAATGTAGGAAGAAAAAAACATGGTTGCAAAATAATTTGATGTTCTCAGTTCAGTTTCTAGCAGACATGAATCTATATGCCAAAAACTTCTACCAAAAGCTGACAATCCCTTGGGAGTCACAGCAAAAAGAAAACACTAAATTAGCATGGATACCAAATTACCCTCTCATCCCTAAAACTGAGTCTTCCAGAACAGAATTGAGGCACATGTGGTGAGGAAGGCTGAAGACTACATATGGGAGAAATCTTGCACTGGCTGTGATGTAGTTTCTGCATATTTATATCTGTTATCTTGTGGAAAACTGGTGTTCAGCGCCATCATTTGGACACCTTTTGCAGAGACACCATTTTCTTAATCTTGAAAATCTAAACAGAACACAGGTAGTTAATTACATATAATCTTCACATAACCTGGTCTTTGCAAAGGGATTAAATACCTAGGGAAAATTACATTTTTATATGCAAGAAATTAACTTAGAATATATACAGTGCAGTAAGTCTAGTAAGGCCTATGTGGGAATTAGCTGAAGTACTTACTGAACCTGAAGTTAAATCTGAACTTTTGATTTAAGAGATTTGTCATCTAGATATCAAACTTGTGCTTTGTAAATCGAATAATATGTGTTGTTCATTGTTTATAGAATGGCTGAGAAATGCCTGGCTGAAGCCTTCTTGTTCATCTACTGTGTTGGCACTGTCAATGCTTCCCCACACTCCCTTACCAGAATGCCACAAATCTGACATCAAGGGACCATCTTGAGAGAGAGAGACACTAGTACACTGCTGTTTTGCTTGCCCTGTCAATGAGGATGTTAGTTGTGGTGGTTTTTCTTTTCTATTTGGGTATTTATAGTGTGCATGTCACTGTAGTATCGGAGGTGCTATGGATAGTGGAAACTGGGAATTTGAAACCACCAGCTCATTTCACATAGGCTATTTTAAGCAATCAGATGCTGACTTTCCAGCCACTATGTTCCTAGGCTGGATTTCAGTTATCCAGAGAATAGCTATTGGAGGCATAGAATCATAGAATATCAGGGTTGGAAGGGACCTCAGGAGGTCATCTAGTCCAACCCCCTGCTCAAAGCAGGACCAATCCCCAATTAAATCATCCCAGCCAGGGCTTTGACAAGCCTGACCTTAAAAACTTCTAAGGAAGGAGATTCTACCACCTCCCTAGGTAATGCATTCCAGTGTTTCACCACCCTCCTAGTGAAGAAGTTTTTCCTAATATCCAACCTAAACCTCCCCCACTGCAACTTGAGACCATTACTCCTTGTCCTGTCCTCTTCTACCACTGAGAATAGTCTAGAACCATCCTCTCTGGAACCACCTCTCAGGTAGTTGAAAGCAGCTATCAAATCCCCCCTCATTCTTCTCTTCTGCAGACTAAACAATCCCAGTTCCCTCAGCCTCTCCTCATAAGTCATGTGTTCCAGACCCCTAATCATTTTTGTTGCCCTTCGCTGGACTCTCTCCAATTTATCCACATCCTTCTTATAGTGTGGGGCCCAAAACTGGACACAGTACTCCAGATGAGGCCTCACCAATGTCGAATAGAGGGGGACGATCACGTCCCTCGATCTGCTCGCTATGCCCCTACTTATACATCCCAAAATGGCATTGGCCTTCTTGGCAACAAGGGCACACTGCTGACTCATATCCAGCTTCTCGTCCACTGTCACCCCTAGGTCCTTTTCCGCAGAACTGCTGCCTAGCCATTCGGTCCCTAGTCTGTAGCTGTGCATTGGGTTCTTCCGTCCTAAGTGCAGGACCCTGCACTTATCCTTATTGAACCTCATCAGATTTCTTTCGGCCCAATCCTGAATCCAGAATTCTTTCAGAATCCAGAATTCTTTCGGACCAATTTGTCTAGGTCCCTCTGTATCCTATCCCTGCCCTCCAGCGTATCTACCACTCCTCCCAGTTTAGTATCATCCGCAAATTTGCTGAGAGTGCAATCCACACCATCCTCCAGATCATTTATGAAGATATTGAACAAAACTGGTCCCAGGACCGACCCCTGGGGCACTCCACTTGACACCGGCTGCCAACTAGACATGGAGCCATTGATCACTACCCGTTGAGCCCGACAATCTAGCCAACTTTCTACCCACCTTATAGTGCATTCATCCAGCCCCTACTTCTTTAACTTGCTGACAAGAATACTGTGGGAGACTGTGTCAAAAGCTTTGCTAAAGTCAAGAAACTATACATCCACTGCTTTCCCTTCATCCACAGAACCAGTAATCTCATCATAGAAGGCGATTAGATTTGTCAGGCATGACCTTCCCTTGGTGAATCCATGCTGACTGTTCCTGATCACTTTCCTCTCATGTAAGTGCTTCAGGATTGATTCTTTGAGGACCTGCTCCATGATTTTTCCAGGGACTGAGGTGAGGCTGACTGGCCTGTAGTTCCCAGGATCCTCCTTCTTCCCTTTTTTAAAGATTGGCACTACATTAGCCTTTTTCCAGTCATCCGGGACTTCCCCCGTTCGCCACGAGTTTTCAAAGATAATGGCCAATGGCTCTGCAATCACAGCCGCCAATTCCTTTAGCACTCTTGGATGCAACTCGTCCGGCCCCATGGACTTGTGCATGTCCAGCTTTTCTAAATAGTCCCTAACCACCTCTTTCTCTACAGAGGGTTGGCCATCTATTCCCCATGTTGTGATGCCCAGTGCAGCAGTCTGGGAGCTGACCTTGTCAGTGAAGACAGAGGCAAAAAAAGCATTGAGTACATTAGCTTTTTCCACATCCTCTGTCACTAGGTTGCCTCCCTCATTCAGTAAGGGGCCCGCACTTTCCTTGGCTTTCTTCTTGTTGCCAACATACCTGAAGAAACCCTTCTTGTTACTCTTGACATCTCTCGCTAGCTGCAGCTCCAGGTGCGATTTGGCCCTCCTGATTTCATTCCTACATGCCCGAGCAATATTTTTATACTCTTCCCTGGTCATATGTCCAACCTTCCACTTCTTGTAAGCTTCTTTTTTATGTTTAAGATCCGCTAGGATTTCACGGTTAAGCCAAGCTGGTCGCCTGCCATATTTACTATTCTTTCAACACATCGGGATGGTTTGTCCGTGTAACCTCAACAGGGATTCCTTGAAATACAGCCAGCTCTCCTGGACTCCTTTCCCCTTCATGTTAGTCCCCCAGGGGATCCTACCCATCCGTTCCCTGAGGGAGTCGAAGTCTGCTTTCCTGAAGTCCAGGGTCCGTATCCTACTGCTTACCTTTCTTCCCTGTGTCAGGATCCTAAACTCAACCAACCATGAACTCAACCATGGAAAGGGGAGTTAAATGTGTAAAGATTCATTCCTTTATCGGCATTGGTGGCAATAAATTGGCTGTGGAGTGGTTTGGCAGGTCCCCTCCAATGATGGGCTAGGTTATTGGTTAGGGATGACTACTCTTTGGCTTTTGGCTTTGGCTTTTGAATTAGGTGGGTTGGTGTCTCCTAATTAGTACAGGAGCAGATAAAGAAGAGGGTTTTCTTGGGTAGGAGTCAGGGTTGGTAGGGGAAAACAGTTTATAGACTCCCCTCTAATACTGTCTCTGTAAACAATGAGAGACGAAGTGGATGAAGTAATATCTGTGATTGGACTAATAAAAGGTATTACCTCACCCACACTGTCTCTCTAATATCCTGTGATCATATCTAAGATGATACTATCTGCAAACTATAGGCAGGCAAACAGTGGTGGAAAAGAGGCAGGCTTCAAGACCTCCACTCTGTGTAGCACCAGCTTGATCCCAGCTCTTCTCCTTGTACTCTATTGGAGCAGCTGGTGGATTGGTGCCAGGAGCAGCAATAGTGCATCCAACTTGTGGCTCAGTAGCTGTCTGAATGAGCAGTGTCTGGCTCAGTCCCAACCTCAGAAAGTTAAGCAGACAAGCGTTAGTATTTTGGGTGAGCCTTTGAAAAAATTATCTTCCCATTCTCCAAACAAAACAGTTTACTGTGAATGCATCACTATTTACATGGCTGGCTTTTGGATTTTGAGGAAGGTTATTGAGGTGATCCTTTGGTGTACAAACTTAGCTGACTCCACATAACACGTGTTTTTCTGGGTGCCATGGAATTAAGGAATTTTAGGGATTTTTCCCTCAATTCTTCCCATTTCAAGCTTCCTGCGGCAGTAGAGGAGCCTAGCTGCTGTCTGTGTCTCACAGTTGGTTTACATTTTCAAGACTAACTTTGCGAGGGAGAGAGGTAGAAACTTCCTTTAAGGTGATAGAAGAGATTCTCCTCTCTGGGGCCAAAAGACAGTGCTTATTAAAAGTGCTCTAGAGGTGTACAGTAATTCCCCTGAAATGCTTTGTCTGTAGTGTGATTGCTATTATGCATGGAGTTAATATGCAAAATGACTCCGCTTTCTTGAGGTCTTCGTGCCTTGAACATCATTGATTGTATATGTCAAATAAATAAATTGAGTTTATATAGGATCAGAAGAAATGGTTTGGCCTATGCATTTACTGGGCATTATAAGCCTAGTATGACATCACTCACAGCCAGTTAGAATGCCCCAATTGTGTTAATTTCTAAAGCCTTATAAAACATGCCTTGTTCTGTCTTAATGCCTAATTATCAAACCAAAGTAATAA
This sequence comes from Lepidochelys kempii, assembly GCF_965140285.1. Classification (NCBI taxonomy): domain Eukaryota; kingdom Metazoa; phylum Chordata; order Testudines; family Cheloniidae; genus Lepidochelys; species Lepidochelys kempii. Next base: position 74,710,650 of record NC_136388.1, read on the forward strand.
AATCAGACAGTGAGGAATTTTTCCATGATGATACTTTCACAGGAAATCTTTATTCTCTAGAATTATTTGGTTTTACCCTATTTTACTTTTATCATAACAATAAGAAACTCATTATTATTCCTTTTTATTTGAATATAGGTACATTTAATATCATAATTTTATCCAATACTAATTATTATTTGGAGAATTATATCTTTTTTTCCCCTCAGAATGAAGAAGTTAGGTTCATTGAAAATGAACTGGAGAATCACAAACAGAAATATTTTGAACTACAGACATTCACTAGGAGCTTGATACTTGCTATTAAATCAGATGATAAAGAACAGCAGCAGGTAAGTCTAAGAAGTAGGCAGAAACTATGTCAGACATTTTTTCTTTTGTCATTTTTGTACTTACTTATATTATGGTAGTGTTTACAGGCCCCAACTTAGATTGGGGCCCTATGGTGATCAACACTGTATGGACACATAGGGTATGTCTACACTGCAATTAAATACTCGTGGGACTCTGTGAGGGGTGGGTGCCGCAGCCTGGGCTCTAATCTGAGCCCAAATGTCTACACTGCAATTTTACAGCCTCACATCCCAAGCCAGTTGACACGAGCCAGCCTCAGATGTTTAATTGCAGTGTAGACATCCCCACAGTAAGACTGTTCCTGCCCCTGACATTCTGCAGTCTAGACAGACAATACAGGCAAAGGATAAGAGAGCGAAAGTATTATCTTCATTTTCCAGAGAGGGAACTGAGGCCTAGACCAAAAAGCGACTTGCCCAAGGTTACATAAGAAGTCTGTGGCAGAACTGGGAATTAAAACCAGATCTCCTCAATTTCTGCCAGTGTCTTAACTACGCTCTTTAGTCTTAGTTTGCTCTGAGGGATCAGTATTTTTGTACCGTGTCAAGTGGCTTTCGGAAGGCCAGATCTTCAGCTGATGTAGTGTAGTCTCCAGGGATGTCAGTGTAGACGTATACCTGCTGAGGATCTGGTATTCTGTGGTAACGCATAATGTGATACCAATAAGATAGTAGAGTTTCTTCTAGTCATTCATAAAAACATTACCATTTTCCTCCTCAGTTTGTTAGGTGGAACTGTGGCCCCAATCTAGCAAAACATTTTAATATATTACTTCACTTTAAGCACATGCTTTGGTACATTGTTGGATCAGGGTTTATGTGCACAGGCTGAATACTGATTCAGGGGTGTGTGTAGGTTTGTTCAGCTTTCCAGTCACAAACTGTAAGTTGTGGGGATCATCCACAAACAGTAAATGAATACTGCTGTACAAAAAATATCAAATCTCCAATATCTCTTTTTGTTACATAGCTTTTGATGTTAAAAAATAGTGCAACATTTTGAAGCTAAATTTATACATTCTAATAATTTCTTTTAAAGTAATAATGCTCCTTGTTTATTACAGTATTTAATTTAAGGAATGAGCACAGCTGACAATGTACAATAAAGCTTAATTTGGAGTCTTGGAGGTGTCACAAACCATGAAACTGAAACATCAATTACAGCAAACTACTAATGATGTTGTACATATGGCCCAGTCCCATGTCCCTTACTCACATGATGTAGGATCAGATCCGTAGAGATGGTCTTATATATTCCTTTTTTTATATAGTTATTATAATATAGTAATTCATTGTCATACTTGAAAAATTTAAATCTTGAGGTAATTGTGCATTAAAATAATCACATTTTTCAAATGAATTTTTAACATACTATAATACTAGAAATAACATTGGACATCAATCTGCTTTTGAAGTCAGTGCAATTCAGTACAGTTCCTTTCAGATCTGGAACTATCAAGGCCCCAAGAAAATACCTGTCTGTGCAAATCTTTAGACTGTAAACCCTCCAAGGCAGGGATTGTCTCATCTGTGTTTGTATAGACCCCAGCACAATGGGGCCCCAATCCCAACTGGTGCTATCTTAATATAAATATTGACAATAAAAATAAGTACTCCAAATTTAAACAGTAAGTCCAGACATTTATCTTATATAAGCCAACTGTCAGTATTTCTTAAAAAATTATAGTTTCTGCTTCTGACACACCTATAAATCAATAGTACAGAGCCAAGCTATTCATTTGTTACATCATATAAACCACAGAACAGGGTCTAATTTCATGAAAACATTCTGGGAATCCTTCACTATATGTAGTTTCTTTCTTTCTTCTTTGTGAGCAAAGGGTATGGTTTGTAGCATTTATTGTAACTGAAACAATTAGCAAGTCTGCATATGTATTGTAAAATATAATCATCCTAAAAATGTCTTTGTTCGGAAAAAAAATGTAGTGGCTAAACTTCTTTAGTTTGTCCTTGAATGTATTCACTCTAAGGTACAAAGAAAATCTAAAATAAATATATGCCATACAAACTAGAAAAGTGTTACTGTTAATGGAAGAACTACAATATAGAATATATCACTGTGATGAACAGACATTGTAGGAGTAGAAAGGAGTCACTGACCAGTATATTAAGGCATTTTTCTTGTGTCCCAAGAAGAAAAGATTAAATTATGAATTTCCCTCTTCAACTACTGATGGTGGGAGGTTCACCTTTGGATAGCCTCCTATGTATGCATCTCAGGATACAGTAGTTTCTATTTTGAAATATGGTAAACATCACTTATTATGTTTTCATTTTATAGCTGAGATATCACTGTTTTCCTCTGTGCTTGCCAGCAGTAAGCTTGTTATCTGGCAATAGTACAGTGGTTACATCATTTTTGGACAGCATTCTGTTTCTCCTTTAGTGTTGGAAATTTCACCATTTTCAGTGAAAAAATCATAAAAAGTGATCCTTTACTGTACAAAGTACTTAATGAGTTAACATGAAACTTGAAAAACATGTCCAAATACTAATTTTAAAAAAAGTTGTTTTTTTTTAAACATAGGCACTGCTGTCAGATTTACCTCCTGAATTAGAAGAGATGGATTTCAATCATGTATCTCCAGAGCCTGATGATACCTCATTCAGCTTGTCGTCTTTATCAGAGAAAAATGCCTCAGACAGTTTGTGATCTTTGGAGAAAAATAATATATATATATATATATATATACACACACAATCTTAGACTGCCTAACAGGTGTGCATTTCAAGATAACTGCATTTTGTTACCTGATATCATTCAGTCAACAAAAACCTGGGTTAACTAGGCAGACCTTGTTGAAGGTTGAATGTGATGTGATATGACTGCAACTTGTGGTGACAAGGAATATGGAACTTTGTTTTTGGCAAGTGATAAAGCTACATGGAAAAAGTTTTAGTTTTTAGCATCACAGCCTTGATTAAGGTCATTTATAATTTTCCAGAATAATTCTTGCTTTGTAGCAAAATCTATTCTGAGCAGGGATCCAAGAATGGAAAATAAATTGCAGTTACACAGCCAGGTAACATTTCAGCGTTGCTTGTCATGTAATATTCACCAGTCCTGTTTGTGATCATTGCCTTTTCCCTTGCCCCTTCTAACTCAGGTAGGTGGACTGAAAATTGGGAATCCAGATGGAAAAATGAGCTTGTTATGGGCAAATGGGCAGAGTTGTTCTTGGACCCCTGAAAAAATCTGAATTAAAAGATTAAACTAAGGTGCATATTGGTATATAAGTGCAACTTGTTGAGTCTCCCATTATCTCATAAAAATGTCTGAAAAACACTTGGAAGACAAAGTGAATAAATTTAATTGGCTTCAATAAATTACTAATGTACAGAAGCAGACCTAAATGTTGTAAACCATTAGGCTTTTACTGGAAACTCTTGATTGCTGGAGAAGGCAACTGTTTCTGGTATTCTTACTATAGTGATGGGATTAGATAATGTTACACCAATATTTAGAGTTCTACAGTCATAGTGATGTTTTTATTTCACTTCACTTTATAAAACCTGAACAGTAAAGGCTCTGGTTCATGAAGATTCAAGAATCAGCTACATGGATTTTCTACAAACTATACTCTATTTCATTGCAACAGTGCTGTCAGCCAAGGACAGTTTTCATCCCGTCTCCCTCCGAAGCTGTTTTAGTGTTGGAATCTGGGCCCCACAAATTTCCTCAGCGTGATTCATTGACTAATTAGCCCAATTTAATACATTGTGTCATTCCGCCAGCAGACTCCAGGTGCTGACAAAGAATACATTTAGCTGAAGTTTCTAAACTGTGTGCCTGATAGCTTTAGCCACTCTCTGCTAACTTATCCTTTCTCAGCGCTCATTCATACTAAATCTCACATCTCATTTGAATAAATACATTCACCCTGACACATTCAAATAAGTTCAGTATGGTAAACAGTACTGCGGCATACAGCTAGAACTTGGTAATTTCTAGTCTGAATCTTTACAAACTGGCCTCACTAAAACCTTAGGTCACACCAGCTTGAGAGCTAGATTCTTTCACCCTCACGCTGAATGGTACCTTATTCTGTAGTAGTCCCACTGAAATTAATGAGACTATTTACTGTATAATGGGAGTAAGGGTTGAACAATCTGGTCTTTCTAAATGAAAACAGTCTTAAATGTCCAAAAAGGAAAATCAATGCAGAGCTTGCACCCTCTGTCCATCTTCTCTCTTAAACTGAATTCCTGTTCCTAGGTGTTCAACAAACTGCCGTCAGAACTTTTTCTGAGGGACAAATGTATTCTATCATAAATATGGTGTTAATGTATTAACTTCCTTCCAGCCCTAAATCTGACAGTCATTTCAACCCAGTACTGTGAGAAACAATCACTGTACTGTATTTAAATATATTATACATTTAATTTACATTACTATACACCCTAAGACAATAGGTGTGATTTATGATAGGTTTTCTGCTCTGGGTTATTAACTGTACTTTCTCTAGATAGGAAGATCCAGCAACTGACAATAAACCCTCATGTTTTCAGGAAGCTTTACTAAAAAAATTTAAAATGTGGTGTCTGGCCCTCATGCTCCAAAACTTGGACCTTAATTCCCTGTTACTTCTCCTTGACATGTTATGACAAAAGGCAGCATCTTCTTAAAGCTAATTCTTAATTTTGTGGTCTATGAATCTTTTTGCAATTTCACCTTTTACACTAGGTTTCAGAGTAGCAGCCGTGTTAGTCTGTATCCGCAAAAAGAAAAGGAGTACTTGTGGCACCTTAGAGACTAACAAATTTATTTGAGCATAAGCTTTCGTGAGCTACAGCTCACTTCATCAAATGCATGCAGTGGAAAACACTGCATGCATCCGATACAGTGAGCTATAGCTCACGAAAGCTTATGCTCAAATAAATTTGTTAGTCCCTAAGGTGCCACAAGTACTCCTTATCTTTTACACTAGTAGCCAAGTAGAATTTTATCACTGCCATTAGTAATTTTTTATTGTTCTGACCTGCTTTTTTCTTGACACAACATCAGACTAAATCAGCAAGTTCAAATTGGATGAACTGTGCCAAAAACAGAATTCAGTAAACTAGAATCCTGGTTCATGATATACATCTAAAATCCTAGGCTCCACACTCCTTGGCTGGAGTCTGTACTTAGTGTATTCCTTTGAGCAAAATATGCTTTGACTCTTTCTGCAATATAGGATAACAGAACATTTATAATAAAATAGTCATGCTTTCACATCCAGAAACAATCAGCAGCAATGTAGGATGATCAAGAAGAAATATTGAATATGAAGTATGTTCCTATGTAATAAGATGCTCTAGAGAGCAGTACTATACAGTTGTATGAGTACCTCCATGCTTCTCCTCAAAATAACCTTCATCCATAATACCTGCAGCACAAAAAACAAAACTCTTAATGGTGAGTTATTACCAGTGCTAGTTAAAAATATTGAGGAAATATATATTTACAGGACAGAGGCTGCAGAACAGCAGATTTGCTCTTTTACTGCACGGTATGGTAAAAACTCGGAAGAACAATTATCTCTGAAAGTCATGAATGGCCATTTCTGAATATTGCATTCCAGCCATGCTCTGTCACCACACATATTTCAAGGCTTCATGATCTGATGTTCTGTTCTCCAGAAAGACAGTTAGATATAATAATTAAATTCACAGGTTCAGATTAGTAAGCATGACATCAGCAAGTCCCCCTATGTCTCTGTCCAGTTCTTTATTTGCTGCACCCTTTCTCTTGTTTTGGCATCTGGTTGAGGAGCAGTGCTTGTCTAGGAAGGTGCACACACTTTTCATATTAAATGTTTGTGGAGGGTGAGGTTGGAAGGTGCTTCTCCAGTTCTGTGATCAAACACAGGGCTATAGTCTTGGCCAAATTCAGTCCCGACCTCAATGGGTGCATATTCTATTCACTTAAATAATAGAGAATTGTGACCATGAAAGATAGGGCAGAATTTGGTCCTAAGACGTCATATTGTCCATCCATACTTCCAGCTAAATTTGTCATGATAGCTAGCTGATCTGTGTCTAATTCCCAGAAGAGAACACCTTGATGTTCGTCTCCTGAATGAATTCTAGGTATTCTCCAGCTGACAGAAAGCAATGATGGCTCTGTTGATCTTGGACATTTTTAGGATTTTGGTTTACAATTATTTCCTTTGTTCAGAGGCAGATGCTAATTCATCTTCCACTGCACTATAGATTGCAAGGAGGATTTATTTTTCCATAAAAAATGGGAGAAATAATCATAGCTGGTACTATGGTACCACAGAGGAAGTATTAAAAAGCAGCCATTTCACTTCTTTGGATCATAAAGTTAAACAACAGATACAGCAAGAGTGCCATGAGTTGAAGAACCTTCCATCAACTTCCTGCTTTGTCAGTGAGGGATGACTTTAGAGACATTGTTATTCCTGACACATCTTTTGCAACGTGGATTATAGAAGAGTATACAGTAATTCCTCACTTAACATTGTAGTCATGTTCCTGAAAAATGCAACTTTAAGCTAAATGATGTTAAGCAAATCCAATTTCCCCGTAAGAATTCATTTAAATAGGGGCGGGGTTAGGTTTCAGGGATTTTTTTTTTTGCCAGACAAAAGGCATTATATACATTTTAAACAATTTTAAACAAGCAATTTAATACTACAGTCATCATTGCTGAGTATGAAACTTGGTTGAGGTGGTGGAGTCAGAGAATGGAAGAGGGTAGATTGTCCCCCTGCTCCTCTTGCAAGCATAGGCACTGACTTTGCCAGGGACGGGGGGCTCAACCCTCGGCCCGCCCACTCCATCCCTTCCCCCAAACCCCCACCCTTAACCCACCTCTTCTCCTCCCCCTTTACTCCGTGCGTTGCATCCTCGCTTCTCCCTCTCCTGCCCACGGCAATCAGCTGGTTTGCGGCGTTCAGGAGGCAGGGGGGAGGGGGATGGAGGGAGAACTTGGCGCGCAGCCTCCTCTGCCTCCTGCCCACAGCAATCAGCTGGTTTGCGGCGTTGAGGAGGCAGGGGAGGGAGAGGGAGCCTGCGCGTTGCGTCCTTTCTCCTGCCTCCTGAGCACCGCAAACCAGCTGATTGCTGTGGCTAGGAGGCGGGGGGAACAGAGGGAAGGCGCTGATCCGCGGGGTCCGCCAGCAGGTGGGAGGCACTGGGGGGGGGTGCGTGGGGGTGCTGATAGGTGGGCTACCAGCCGTGGACAAAGCAGGCGGCCAAACGACGTTATAGCGGAGCATTGCACAATTTTAAACAAGCATGTTCTGTAATGGAGAAGGGATGTAAGTTCAAAACAATGTTAAGCGGGAGGATGTTAAGTGGGGAGTTACTGTATCCTACTTGGAAAAAGCCTAACATGAAAAAAGGCAATTGATAACAGACATGCATTTTAAACCAGCAATAAGGCGCTATCTACCTGTAGGGAGAAATGAAAGTATGTCTCATGCTAGTCAACTTGCTATACCTAGGGAAAGTTGTACCCTTGAGAGATGCTTGTCTTCATTTCCTGAAAATGTTTCCTGTATTGCCTACAGTGCTAACAGGAGTGAGTAGTAATGAATATTTCTAGTCAGTAAATTAAGCAGGTAAGGCTTTAAATACACATGGAGAATTGATCTATTAAGAAGGTGTTCCTTTTCTTAAGTAGTCACTTTTGAGAGTAGCATTGGACTTTAATATTAAAGTACCTTTTGTGTGACCGAAGTCAGTACTAAAAATGATAAGAAAAAAAGAGCTTTGCAGCTCCTCAGAGACAAAGTGGGGAGCAAAATAAGGAGATAAACCAAAAATGTAACATGCCAGCTTAAATTAGGAAGCAGTTAATCACCTCTACCCACCAAATGAAGAGAGAAGTATGGGTGTCAAATAACAATGCAGTTATACAATCAGAATTATATGGCAGGAATATGTGTGTTGAAAATCTTATTGTGGAACTTACTGCTGCACAGTGGTCACCTATCTAATAGCAGAACTGTACTATTGTTACCATATTAGTAAGCATTAACCCTTTAAAAACTAGTTGCGTAGTGCTGCTTTTCCCATTGGCACTTAACCATAGCAGATTCTCGCTCTCAGGATTCTGATGGCATGAGGAAAGAAAATAATTAATGCACATGAATGGAAAATTAAGCAGAGCATCTGAAAAATCAAAATTTAGTTTACTAATAACATTACAACCAAAAGCTTAATTTACTGTACTGTACTTTACTACCTCCAGTTCCACTACCCAGACCTGTCAGCAACAACCAGTTATACAGTAGGCTGGCTTATTTATAGAACAGTGTATCTTTATCTTTGAAGCATTCTTTCAACTTTAATATGAGGTTCTGCTTTCTTTGTCTAAAAATCCAAGACTGCATGAGTTAATCAGTTATCAAATTTCTGATCAAAGTCAGAAAATGGCTGGAACAAAATCTCTGACTAACTACTCGTCAGAAGGCATCAATGCCACATTTTGGCATCTGATTTGTCCAGCAAGTTAATATTTTACCACACTGGCTGACCAAATTTTGCAGCCTCAAAAAAGCTAGCGGAAAAAAACTAAATTGTACCAGAAGACTGGAACAACCTTTGGCAGATTGCACTGTACCACATTTCACCAAAGCAGAACCCACAGTTTTACTCAAATCTAAAAGCCTGTTTCCCTGTGACCAAAAATGGCTAGCATTCTGCTTAGAGGATGCAAGATACAAAAAAAAGAGTGATTTAACAAAAAAGCAAATCTCTAATCAAGAAATATTAAAAGAATGTTCCTTTAAGGTGAATGCTTTCTGGTAATTTCTGTGGTAATGTTAAGCATTTTCACTGTATCACTGAATAAGTCCTTTAGAATCCTGTGTTACATTTTACACATACTACCTCTGAAACATAATACCACCTTAAGACCACATCAAAAAATGTGAATTTTTTTGTTTTTTAACTTTATAAGGGGCAATAACTTCCAATAGACATATTTTCCTTCAGCTTTATACTCATTTTTAGTAAAGTGTTTGTGTTGCATTTAAGATTTATGCTTTTTAGTTTTGTATATTTTTCTTTAGTTTTCCCTTTTTTTTTCTCTCTCTCTCTTCCAAGCTACTCAAACTTTTGACAAAGGAAAGCAATGAATGATGACATGACTCCTAGCAGCAAATATCTCCAATGGCTGGTGATGGGACACTATATGGAGAGGGCTCTGAGTTACAATAGAGAATTCTTTCCCAGGTGTCTGGCTGGTGGGTCTTCCCCATGTGCTCAGGGTCTAACAGATAGCCATATTTGGGATCCGGATGGAATTTTCCCCAGGGTCAGATTGGCAGAGACCTTGGGGTTTTTTTGCCTTCTTCTGCAGCATGGGGCATGGGTCACTTTCAGGTTTAAACTCGTGTAAATGGTGGATTCTCTGCAACTTGGAAGTCTTTAAATCATGATTTGAGGGCTTCAGTAACTCAGCCAGAGGTTATGGGTCTATTACAGGAGTGGGAGGGTGAGGTTCTGTGGCCTGCGATGTGCAGGAGGTCAGACTAGATGATCGTGATGGTCCCTGACCTTTGAGTCTACAATATGGGGAAGAAAATATGGCATGTATATGTTAGGGTCAGTGGAAATGTTACCATCTTCTGGGTTCAAATACTGTTAAGATAGTAAATAGCTGTGATGTGTTTGGTGCAGCTATTGCAGGCAATAGATATTGCACTTAGAGAGCTCAATCAGTGCCAAAGGACTAATGTGACATTTCCTAACATAAAACAAATTAATTTCTGTGATGGAGAGCAGCCAAGTGATGAATCTCAGCTACAAACTGAAAAGAGTAAGATTTAAAATCTAATGGGTACATCACTATATGGGATTAAACTAATCTATCTTTAGTTTTTGTTTGCGTCTACACTTGTCTGCACAGAAAGAGAGTATTTTTATTTGCTGCAATAAAGGGTCAAATCCTAGTCTAAGAATAATCAGTGGCAAAGCTCTCAATTTTAACTGGATCAGGATTTGGGGCGAAGTGCAGACCAAACTGCCTATAAAAGTTTCACATCAAAAAGAAAAGTGCCCTTGTAATTTCCCAACAACCCATGAAATAGTTTGCAGACTGTTTTTAAAAAAAAAAATTAAAAGGTGTTAGGTGTGGGGAGAAAGTCAGGTGCACATAAACATGTCAGTTGAATCAACAAAATTAACAAACTTTTTAAAAAATATTTGGGTTTTAATTCAATAAAGCATGGATATAAACTGAATGCGAAGGATCTCTTAAGTGGAAAATTTGGCTTTTGGAAGGTGGAAGTGCTTAAATATTATAAAATGAAAAGTATAAAATTATGGAAACTCCATTGAAAATGTGTCTTAAGATAAACTGTGCTCTCATAGAAATTAAATACAATTTACTAAGTTTATTACATACATCATTTGTGTGTGTTTTGTGTGTGTGTGTACACACATATAGATATAAAACACTAAGTTAAATATGATTCACTCACATTAGCACCATCAAAGGCATTTTCACTTGAGGAAATTCCAAATGCAATACTTGTAAAGTAAATATCAGTTGTAAAAGGTAACTACCACCTCATTTTTGTTGTTTCTCATATTCAAGACATACTTTTGGATTAAATTGAACTCATCCATATAAATATTGATTATAGTTAATCTTTCATAATTCAGAATAATGCTGCTAGGTTTAGGCTTAAAACTATCTTGAAAAGCCCAGTATAATACTACACCTAAGTAATCTCAGCACACAAACTGTGCTGCACTCATGAAGAGTTTAAACAATCTTCAACCAAGACAGAGTCCACTTTAGTTTCACTAAAGTTTGAAAAAGGTGACTTCACTGAAAGTTTAAGTGTTACTATATAAGCTGGTATGCTATTTTAATTTGCCTACAAAGTGTTAAGGTAACTCATTCTCTTTAACTTAATATGATGTCCTTTTGAGCCAATTTGGCAAGTTTTGTAAATTTAGTATAATACTGAATTTCTCTGTGAAAATCAATATTTATATTGCATTTTTATTGTATGTATCAGTATGTGTAGCAAAAAGATTTACCAATCTTGAACTTGAGTACCTCTATTAAGATCCAGGATATATGATCTTGGTTTATTTGAAAGATGGATGCCAAGTGAAATATTCCATCCAGTTTTATTGATCTTGTCTGTATATATAAGGGTATTTATAATCTTATGTTAACAAAACTCATAATGAAAAATGGTTATTTCCTTCTTTAGAAACCTGCCCAGCTATTTTTATATAAATGTTGGTCTCTGCCTTAACTTTTTTGTGAAAATTTGTGCCATAGAATATTCTAACTTAACTACAGATAGTTTATAGAACTTGCTTTGGCTCATCTTTGGTTCACATTTAAGTAAACTGTGACCAATTTTATGTGGTTATTTGATAGTTAAATTAATCTTTTTTGCTTAAAGTTGTTTTAATTTATTTATCCTGTATATCTGCATCAAGGGTTTCTTCCCTAATCTTTTTTGTCCTTTAAAGCTTTTGAATCTATCCTCATATGCACGCTTTGTTAGTTTAAGTAGCAATAACTTTTCATTAGTTTATCATATATAGTTTGGCAAAACCTTTAAGAAATTGAGTCAATGGTTATAAAAAAAATGTATCTATATTGACCCAATTGGTCAGAGTAAAGGGCTATTTACCTTTGGTAAATTTGTCTACTAGACTCAAGGATATTTTTCTAAGTCGATCAGGTTTGGGAATCTGGAGAAATGAAATAAAGGTTAACGAATTCATTTTCCTACATAAAGTTCTCAGTTTCTATATTTTTAGTCATTACTAACCTGTAAAAATCAGTACAACCAGATGTTTAAAACCAGATACTACATTCTTGTGTCCCCAATTCCTCCCCTTTTAAGTCAATGGAAACTTTGTATGCAACCAGGGCCTTATTAAAGCACTGTGTTGGGAAAAGGGAGAGGCATGTTGTAGGGTTGCTTGTCTCACTGTTCAGTAGATTCATCACCAATATGGCAGTAACCACCTGGATTACAAAGACCTGATAATTTTGCAAATTATGGTATGAAAAGAAGTTCCTTTTCAGCACAATAAGCAGGTGGCATCAACGGGTATACAGGGGCCATAGCTGAATAGCATCTTGACATTTTGAAGCATCATGTTAAAGAAATATTAATTTTTAACAGCTCACAGTCTCAGTAGATAATGCATTGCCTTACAGTACATGGTAGACCTGGGTTCATCATTGTCCTCTGGATTCTTACAGCTCAGGCTGGCTAAATTTCATGGAGGGGATGTTTTAACCTATGGGGATTGCAATTTTGTGTCCCCAAGGGAAATAGTTTTCTGATTTATCAACTTCAAAGAGAGCTGCTTATCTTCCCAGCATCAGCAGGGCAACTACTAAATAACAGCTACTACTCTCAGAGCAGGGTATTACAGAGAAAAAAAGAATAAGAATTAAATGATATATGACAGGCCCAAGAGTCTCAGACACTGTAGGTCAGACACTGTAGGACTTTGCTGGAGTCATGAGCTGAAACAAAGATCATATTCAAAAGTTCAGGACATTCTGCATTAAAAAAAAAATTTAAGTTGTAAAAGGAACTCTCTCTCCTTTTGATGGAATAGCTCTGAATGAATCTCTCATGCTCTAATTTTTCAGTATAAGCACTCAGGTCAAAATAATGCTCTGTACGTAATATCATAGCACAAAACTTAAACCTTCTCAGTTATTTTTCTCTTTGTACAATACACATGGCTTACTTATAAGGTGGGGCTAGTTTACTAGCAAGGGCCCTACTCGCTTGCAATCAGAGCTGTGTGGGAAACCAAATGGCAGGATCAGAGCCTAAATATGGCTGTCCACTTTAAGGGTTTCATAAAGAAGTTCCTTTTATTCAATCTAAGCTTTATCATTTAAAATGTTTAAAATTTATTTACAATTAATTCAGACCAGGTCCTCTATTTCTAATTCATAAAAATGTCAATCACACACACACAAAATATGTTTAAATGATTAAATGCCTTGATGAAGAGGTTTTGGGAATGGGATGATTCAGACAATGAAAACTTTCATCTGAATGAAAGTTCTCTTCCTATTGGTTTTGTAGAAAAGTGTGTTAAAATGGTTCAATAGCTCAGCTGAAGATTTCCCAGAGAGCTGAAGTTGAGTACAGATACTTGAATTCATGTATATGTTTGCTGAATTTACTTACGGTCTAACTGAAAATATATATGCCTGCTTTCTGCACTGAAGACAATCTAGATGCTGTTCTCCTGAAAGTCGCATGCTTCACTGCAAAAGCCTGATTATTGCTAGCTTACAACCATGTTGCCAACCAACTTTAATAATAAAGGTTAAATTCATGCATATGAACATGTGCTGTTTAATACTAAACAATCTACTGCAGTCCCAGATTTCAAAAATAAACCATACTGTTGATTACTTAAAATCAATTTTTTCCTAAATAGTGAATAAATTGTAATGTGCAATATAGAGAGAAGAATCATTATCCAAATAGCTGGGTGCAGTGGAATTTATTTGCCTGAACAACAGACTATTTGATACAAATGATGCATGTTGAGGGACATAACCAAGTTTCAGATAATGAGAGATTTTGAGTAAATGAGATGAATATTCCTTTCTTTTAGTCATAGTTTGGCAGTAAATATTTTTGTAAAATACATCTTCAGAGGGGTGTGTGTTTTAAGAAGCTGAGGTACAGGCCAGGTGCATGGTTCTCAAAGCTGTAAGAGACCTACAGTATGTTGGGGGAGGAGGGGAAGCTGAATTGTCAGTGCATTGATACATATTTTTCATGTAAAGTTTTGTTAATTTTTACCAATATAGCAGTTAATTTGGCATAAAAATATCCAAGAGAAGTACGGATTTTAATGTTTGTAGTGTTCTAGAGATGTACTAAAATGTGGGTGGATGTGTGTTGCTTAGACATCCATCTGTTGTTAAGCTAATGTATATATAACAGACAAACTCTACCTCAGTACTGCAGAAGGGAAATGAGTGTGCCTGTTAAGTACTCCCAGTGGGAAGTTCAGCCTGTAAAAATATGAAAGGCAATTGGCCCAGTTCATTCCTAGTATAACTCCACTTTTCCCCATTGTCTTGTATCCTAGTAGTCTAAATTAGGTCTCCTGTGTTCAGTCTTCCTTCTTTTTTGGAAGGATTTCTCAAGCCACTTCGAATACTTTTATAAAAAAAAATCCCTTCAGACCTTCCCTAAATGCATTTGAATGTTGACCTTTTATTATATTTTTAAATAAATACAAATGACACTTGAACATTTTTATATCATCAGTGCCTGCCCACCAAGCATTTTGATGATAGGAACCAGTTCCTGAGAGAAAATTTCTTATAAATAGAGAAATGGAACCTAATAGTTCTGTTAAGACCAGCGTGCTCGGTTGCACTATATATAAACACAAAGGGATTAAATTCAGTTTAGGGCAGAGAGCCAGCACCAGCCTATGTGCTCCTTAAGTCCTACTCAAACTGTATAATTCATCATCAGCTATCTAATTCAGCATCATCAAGACACAAAGAAATTGCAGTCAGAATATAAAGAAATAAAGCAAATGCACAAGGCTCTTTGCATCATCTAGATCGAAGAATGTGTAACTGGGCAATAATTTAAAGGCTGGAATAGGAATATAAAATTGAGTAGCCAGACTCTTCTGAATTATTAAGTATAATGACACTTGAGATGACACACTGCCAATAAAACATAGGTAAGAAACTGTTCACTGGGCAATCAAGCTGGAATATCCTCTACCTTCCTGATATTTGATTGGATTTAATTATTCATGCTCCAGCTTTTATCCCTAGCGAACAGGACCAATATTGAGATGGAATACATTTCACTAAAAAATACCATTTGCTTATCATTGACCTGAACATGGAAATCTCCACAAATAATACTGGAGCAGAATATAGATCAGGAACACAATGAGGCCTAGATTAGACTCTTGTGATGTCTTTTAAATGAGGTAATGGGATGCTAACAAAACTTTGCCATTACTAATTGGCCTCAATCAGAAGACAACATTGACTGCTCTTGTGCTCATAAGCTGTCTGCCAAGTAGAGCTCTTTTTTCAAAGACGACCAGTTCTAAAGACCACAGATGAAAATAACTGTGACGCTAAATCATTTAGGGGGAGATTTGCAAAAGCAGGTACAGAATTTCAACAGATCTTGTGCTCCTAAGTCCCTTGGGCATTTTTGAAAATCTTCATTTTATACATTCTTGCTACAGTGCTGAGAGAAATCAAACAAATTTGCACACCTCAATCATAACTCCTTAAATTATATCAAGGGATCCTCAAGGGAAACTTAAATGCCAGCTCTTTAAAGTATCAAACCATAATGTTCCTAAATTATTCAGAACAGTATTGCTGATAACACTACTTAGCACTTACATAGCACATTCCAAACATGTATGAGCTAACTGCTACTAGTTACCTTTAGCCACAAATAGAACTGCAGGTTGGTGATTAGCTGTATCGTGGAATTCAGGCAAAAATTATTAATACTAATTTTTATTTATTTTTTAAACCAGTGGCAAATGTACTCAGTACCGCAGAGCATATAGAATAGATGAAGCCCCTTCCCCAAGGACTTTGCAGTAAAAAAAATTGTGACAGGGTCAGGCCAGATGACTATAGGAGAGTAATCTTATTGGGATCCAGGAAGTGGGCCGGCAAAGCCCGCCCACTGCTAAAGGATCCCCCCCCCCCCCCGCAGCCTCAGAGGGAGGTCCACAGGACCTGGAAAACCAAATGATTACGGGGGACAACTAATGAACAACAGGGACAGGAGTGTGGTCAAAGGGTCAAACGAAGGGAACTGGACGGGGACACCGAGCAGAGAACCCCGGACAGTGCCCACTGCTCCTCAAAGGCGTCAAGGGAGTCAGTGGATGCCGCCCAGAGGAACTCTGCCCGGAGGCATAAATGGATGGAGGATATAGGAGAGTAATTTTTTTTTTTTTTTTGCATAACACACTTACAAAACAACAGCATATGCAATGTGTAACACAGCAACCAATCACAATTGTTTTCTCATTAACTTCAGGGGAGGGAAGTGTTCAAGCTTGCCTGGGCCCAGAGTGGGGGGCTTCCTCAACTCTCGTGGTCTTCCACCCTTCCGAGTTACCTGGTGGTCTAGAGTGAGGGGGCTTCATCTACTCTCAAGGTCTGGCACCCCCTCGAGTTACCTGGCGCCATGCCCGAGTCACCAACAATTCCCTCCTCTGAAAGCACCCAACAAAAGGGGCAGGCTGTGGGGTGGACAACCCGGGTGGGACACGTGCACCCACGTGTGAAAGGACCCCTCTAAGGTGGTGGTGTCCGCAGCAGCAATGGCTGGGGCTGCGGTCCCTTACTCTCTCCCCCAATCAAAGGGTCAAAACAAAGGGAGCCGGATGGGGACACCGAGCAGAGAGCCTTGGACAGTGCCCACCGCTCCTCAAAAGCATCAAGGGAGTCGGTGGACGCTGCCCAGAAGAACTCCGCCCGGATATGTGAACGGACAGAGGATCGGAAAATGGCCCCACAGTCAGAGGAAACTCCATCGACCAACCTCCTCTCTCTGGTTTTATAGATGGCCGTTTTAGCCAGGGCCAGGAGGAGGTTAACTAGGAGATCCTGCAACTTTGTGAGGCGACAGATGGGGAGTGCATAAATAAAAAGGTGAGGGGAAAAATGCAACCAGAAACATAATAAAAGATTTGTGAAGAGCCGGAACAGGGGCTGCAGCCTGGTGCACTCCAAATATACGTGCTTCAGGGTTTCCCTCACACCACAAAAGGGACAAGTATCTGGGATGGGGTTGAACCGCGCCAAGTACGTGTCTGTGCTCACAGCTCCATGAAGGAGCTGCCAACTGATGTCCCCGATGGGCCTCGGAAGCAAGGTGGAATATAGGCTGGCCCACTGGGGCTGCTCACCCTCCAAAGGTGGCAGAAGGTCTTGCCACTTTGTGTCAGGGCGGGACACTAGGGTGAGGGCGTGAAGGGTGTGGAGCACGAGCGTGTATAAATGTTTCCTTGGCGTGGTATGGAAGCATACCGGCTGCAGTTCATGCAGCCGGCTCGCCGTAAAGGAGTGAGGGGGTTGATTGGGTCTACGGAGCAGGGGTCCAATTAAAAGGTCCGGCGGCCCTGGGGTAGAGGGTGGGCGGGGTGTGCCTCGAGCAGGACCCAATCAAGGTAAGCTCTAGTAGCGGGTGGCAAAGCCTCCTGAAGTATGTGCCGGGGGTATGAGGTCTGGAGAGCCCCATGCGCTGAGCGAGCGTCAGGGGATCCAGACAGTCTACCCGGTCGTAGTCCAGGAGGTCTCAGACTCTCATGACTTCTGCCAGGATCAAGCTCTGGCACACCGAGCGGGACTCCGCCACCTGCACACGGAGCTGGGGGTTGTGTAGCAGGGGCTCCGCGAGGAGATCTGCCCCCTCGGTGGCCGCCACAGACCTGGTCATTGAAAACAGTTTCCAAGTCCGGAGGAGGTCCTGGTAGAAGACCGGCAGCTCAGAGAGGTCTCGTGGAAGACCTCCCGGACAGAGATAAAAGAGCTGCCGGTCATATCGGAGCCCTCAGATGCGGCGCAGGATGGCGTGCGCCAGTATGCTCCACGCCGAACTGCCCGCACCATAAAGGAGCCTCTGCAGGGCCTGGAGGCGGAAAACGCGGACCTGAGTGTGCAGACATTTCAGGCTCTGTCCTCCTTCCTTCAGGGGTAGATGAAGAACCCCATACAGGAGCCCAGTGCATTCCTGACCAAAAGAACCCCAGAATCGATGTCCGGAGGTCGGTCAGGAAACCCGGGGCTGGGACCAGGGTGTTGAGCCGGTACCAGAGCTTGGACAGGATTAGTTGATTAAGCACCAGCGCTCTCCCACGAAGAGAGAGACATCGGAGTAGTCCCGGCCATTTCCGGAGCCGCTCTATCACCCCGGCCTCTAAATTTTCCCAGTTCTCCGGCAGAGAGGGATGCGTGGCAGAAAGGTAAATGCTGAGGTAGAGCAGTGGACCCGCGCTCCACCGGATGGTCTGAAGCGCGGGTGGGAGGGAGCTCGCCTGCTGCCAGTCCCCCACCGCCAAGCCAGAGCTCTTGACCCAGTTGACCCGGGCAGAGGAGGCTGCCGAATAGATGGCCTGGCAAGCCTCCACCCGCGCCAAGTCCCCCGGGTCCTGGACCACGAGGAGCACGTCATCAGCGTATGCCAACAGGACCAGCCACAGCTCCGGCTCCCGCAGCACCAACCCTGTCAACCTCCTGCAGAGGAGGCAGAGGAAGGGCTCGATCTCCAGAGCGTACAGCTGGCCCGAGAGAGGGCACCTCTGCCGTACTCCTCACCCGAAGCTGACCGGTTCGGTCAGGGTCCAGTTGAGCTTAACCAGACACTCTGCGGAAGCGTACAGCACCCGGAGAAAACTCACAAACTGGGGTCCAAAGCCAAACGCCCGCAGAGTGCTCAGGAGGTACCCGTGGTCCACCCTATCAAATGCCTTCTCCTGATCTAGGGACAGGAGGGCGAACGACAGACTGTTTCTACGCCCGAGTTCCAAAAGGTCCCGAACCAGAAATAGGTTATCAAAGATACTGCGGTCCGGGACAGTGTCGGTCTGGTCTGGGTGGATCATGTCCGCCAGCACAGACCCTAGCCGCAGCAAAATTGCTTTCGCTACGATTTTGTAGTCCGTGCTGAGGAGCGAGACGGGACACCAATTTCGTAAATCGCGGAGGTCCCCCTTCTTCGGCAATAAGGCGAGCACAGCTCGCCTGCACGAGAGAGGGAGGACCCCGCTCTGCAGAGACTCGGCCTAGACGGTGACTAGGTCTGGGCCGAGGACGTCCCAAAACACGTGGTAGAACTCCACAGTCAGCCCGTCCATGCCTGGAGACTTATTAGTGGGCATATGACGGAGGGCTTCCGAGAACTTGGCCAGATTGAGAGGCGACTCTAGCTGGTCTCGGTCGCTCGCGCTGACCATAGGGAGCTCCTCCCAAAGCACTCTGCAAGTGCTAGGGTCGGTCGGATCCAGGGAGAAAAGACTTGCGTAAAAGGCTCGGGTCCTCCTGCACATCTCTGCCGGTTCCATGAGGGGGGTGCCATCTTCTGCCAGGAGGCAGGTGACGTGTTTCTTGGTCCCCCTCGTTTTCTCCAGGGCATAGAAGAAGCGGGAGCCGTGATCCATCTCCCGAAGGAGGCTGATGGTCCTCGAGGGCCCGGAGCTCCTCCCGCTTCTCCCGGCACTCTCCGCAGAGGAGCGGGTCCTCGGGGCTAGCAGCCAGACACCTCTCCAGCTCTAAGACCTCCCATTCCAACTGCTCTATCGCCACATTTCTCCGTTGGCTGGTGCCCCGGGTGTAGTTGCGGCAGAAAAGCCGGGCACGCACCTTCCCTAGGTCCCACCATCGCCGCATCGAGGGAAAGGCATGCCGCTGCCCTCGCCAGGCCAGCCAGAATTCCCGGAAGGACGTCACGAAGCCCTCGTTCTCCAACAGGCTGTTGTTAAAATGCCAATAGGCCGGCCCCGGCCTCTTCACACAGAGGGAGGCTGTCACAGTGGCTAGGTGATGGTCAGAAAATGGGGCCAGCTGAATGCTGGAGGAGTGGGCTCCTGAGAGATGGAAGCATGATAAATAAATGCAGTCCAACCTGGAGTGGCTCGACCGATGGGCTTCCACACGGACAAAGGTGAACGTGGAAGTGTCATCCTGGTGGTGGTCACGCCAGATGTCCACTAGGGAGTGATGTTCAACTATCTCCCGGAGGGTGTCCGCGGCGGCTGGGCTCTGCTCGGTCCTCGAGCGGTCTCGCTCCTCGAGGGTGGTATTAAAATCCCCTCCCAGGATCAGGCACTCGTGAGAATCTAAGGTGCTGAGGAAGGCGGACGCCTGCTGATAGAATTGCAGCCGCTCCGGGCCCGATGTTGGGGCATAGACCTTAACAAGGTTAACCACGAGCCTCTCTATACGGACCCGGAGATGCAGCAGGCGACCCGGCACAGCCTTGGCGACCCCTAGCACCTCGGGCTGTAGGTCGGGGGAGAACAGGGTTGCCACTCCATCCTGTCAAACAGTGGAATGGCTAAAGTAGATCCTGTCCCCACACTCCAGTCGCCAACTGTCTTCGGCGGTCGGATCCGTATGGGTCTCCTGCAGGAAAATCACAGAGTACCCTCCCTCCCGAAGGAAGGAGAGCACCTGGGACCTGCGGAGAGCCATCCTACAACCCCAGGGTGTTAAACATTGCGATGGTGAGAGGTGTCATTGGGAGGGCTGGGGGGGGATCCTCACTGGCAGGGACGCTTGCATCCCACAGCGGGCCGCGCAACAGTCCTTGACCCGTCCCGTAGGTGAGTAATTGCTCACGGAAGACGCGGACCCGCCAGTAGGCTGCGGCATCCTGCTTCCCCGTCCCTTTACCTTCCCCCATGAGGGCCCTGTGGCTCAGAGGATTTGAAAAAAGTCCCCCCATCGCTGGAGAGCAAGCTGTACCTTGTTGCGGGAGCCATGGACATCCTCTAAAAACTTCCGCAGCTCTCCTCGCAGCTCATGGAGGAGTGGGCTTACAATTTCCCGGTTGTTCCCCTTGGTGCAGCCCATGGCCCACTAAAACGGGCAAGCAGGGTGCGGACTCCCGACGGGGTGCCTGATGGGCTGGAGCTTCTAGGCCCGCCTCAAGCCCTGGGGCGATAGGGGGCGGTGGAGGGAAAATAGCAGCCCCTAATGGGTCAGGGCAGGAGAATGCAAAGGCCGCTCCCTGGGGGTCATCAGTTGGAAAAGGGAAGGAGACAGCTCCAGGGGCGGCGATAACATCGCAGGAGGTAGACTGGATAGGGGCAGGGGCAGGGGCAGGGGCAGAGGCGAGGTTCTGGGTTTCGGGAGGCAAAATGGTGGCGCCTCCCGATCAGGCTCGAGTGTTAAGGGGGTGGGGAGGGAGCTCTCAGTGACACAGGGCGCAGGATCTATGGTGGATTTAGCGGCCACAGCATCAGGAGGTGGATTATCTTCTGTTGGGCCCCCGCCTGGGAAGGAAGTCAATTGCACCGCACCAACGGGGGGTGCGCCGGCTGTCACCTGAGCAGGCTCGGTGGTCGTCAGCGGGGTGCCATCAGCGGTCAGGTCAATGAAGGAGTCCAGGGGCTCCTCGTAGGTGGGAGCAGAAATAGCAGTTAGGGGAAGGGAACATGGAGAAAAGAGGGGTGGAGTGATGTCGCCCAAATCGAGGTTTACTGGCAAAAAGTCGTCCTCCCCCTGAGTGACCGGGGTCAGATCTAGGGCCTCGATCTCCACGAACATGGAGGAGAGGACACTTTCCGTCGCCCCGGGGTTCTCCCCGCGGGCACCCACCACGACGGTTGCCTTGGGGTTCACGGGGGCTTTGGGTAGTGTCAGAACAAAAGGGGCTTCCTTGAGGGTTTCGGACGAGAGGGTCTCCTGTGGAGGGGAGACACTAACCTTCGGTGCTACCAAGTCTTTCCCGGCTGACACCGGTGGATGGGACGCACTCGTGGGCAAAGTGGAAGGTTCGGCATCGGTGCCCCCCTTCGTGGTCTTCCGGGGGGCCTCTGCCTCAGGTAGATGAGGTGGAGCTCAACCCTTCCGCTTGCCTCGCTTCCCCTGGACTAGGGCCCAGCCCTCCATGGCATCATCTGGGGGCTGGTTAGCAGGGGTCATATCAGGGGGTAAAGGCGATGGCTCAGGGACTTGAGGGGGAGGGTGGGGTGGCATCAGGGAGGGAGGATTCTCCCTGGGGCAGGCTCTCTCCTATGCCTGGTGGTATCTCTGCTACACCCTCCTCCATAGGCCCCGCCAGATTGTCAGCAGCGAGGGCCGGGCTCTTCCGCTTGTCTGGGCATTGTAGGGGAGGTGCCCCTTGCGTCTGAGCAGGAGAAGTGGTGTCCACAGCGGCAATGGCTGGGGCTGGCATCTCTTGCTCTTCCCCTCAATCAAAGGGTCAGATGGAGGGAACAGGACGGGGTCACCGAGCAGAGAACCCCGGACAGCACCCACCGCTCCTCGAAGGCGTCAAGGGAGTCGGTGGACGCTGCCCAGAGGAACTCTGCCCGGATACGTGAATGTACTGAGGATCGGAAAAAGGCCCTACAATCGCAGGACGTTTCATGGGCCAACCTCCTCTCTCTGGTTATATAAATGGCTGTTTTAGCCAAGGCTAGGAGGAGGTTGACCAGGAGATCCTGCGACTTTGTGGGGCCACGGATGAGAAGTGTATAGATAAAAAGGTGAGGGGAGAAATGAAGCCAGAAGCGCAATAGAATATTTGTGAGGAGCCGTAAAAGGGGCTGCAATCTGGCACACTCTAAATATACGTGTGCCAGGGTTTCCCTCACATTACAAAAAGGGCAAGTATCCGGGATAGGGGTAAACCGTGTCAGAAACGCCCGTGCTCACAGCTCCGTGAAGGAGCCGCCAACTGATGTCCCCGACGGGCCTCGGGACCAAGGTGGAATACAGGCTGGCCCATCGAGGTTGCTCACCCTCCAAAGGTGGCAGGAGGTCCCGCCACTTTGTATCGGGGCGGGACACCAGGGTGTGGGCGTGAAGGGTGTGAAGCGTGAGTGTGTATAAATATTTCCGTGGTGCAATTTGAAAACTGACCGGCTGCAGTTCATGCAGACGGCTTGCAGTGAAAGGGTGAGGGGTTTGTTGGGATCTACGGGGTAGGGGCCCAATGGAAAGGTCCGGCGGGCTTGGGGTAGAGGGTGGGCGGGGTGTGCCCTCACGCAGGGCTCGGTTGAGATAAGCCCGAGCAGCGGGCGTCAAGGCGGCTTTCACCTCCTGAAGTATGTGCCGGGAGGTACGGGGGCTGGAGAGCCCCATGCGCCGAGCGAGCATCAGGGGATCCAGCCAGTCTCTCCGGTCATAGTCCAGGAGGTCTCCGACCCTCGTGACTTCCGCCAGGACCAACCTCTGGCGCACCGAGCGGGACTCCGCCACCTGCACACGGAGCTGGGGGTTGTGTAGCAGGGGCTCCGTGAGGAGATCTGCTCCCACGGTGGCCGCCACGGACCTGGTCATTAGGAACAGTTTCCAGGTCCGGAGGAGGTCCTGGTAGAAGACCGGCAGCCTGGAGAGGTCTCGCGGAAAACCCCTCGGAGAAAGATAAAAGAGCTGCTGGTCGTATCGAAGCCCTTGGAAGCGGCGCAGGATGGCGTGCGCCAGTATGCTCCACGCCGAACTACTTACACTATAAAAGAGCCTCTGTAGGGCCTGGAGGCGGAAAACGCGGACCAGAGTGTACAGACACTTCAGGCCCTGCCCTCCTTCCTTCAGGGGTAGATGAAGAACTCCAACAGGGGCCCAGTGCATTCCTGACCAGAAGAACTCTAGAATCAATCTCCGGAGGTGGGTCAGGAAACCCGGGGCCGGGGCCAGGGTGTTTAGCCGGTACCAGAGTGTGGACAGGACTAGTTGGTTAAGCACCAGTGCTCTCCCTCGGAGGGAGAGACATCGGAGTAGCCCTGTCCATTTCCAGATCCGCTCTATCACCCGGCCCTCTAAATTTTGCCAGTTCTCCGGCGGGGAAGGGTGCATGGCGGAAAGGTAAACGCCGAGATAGAGCAGTGGACCCGCACTCCACCGGATGGTCTGAAGTGCGGGTGGGAGGGAGCCTACCTGCCGCCAGTCCCCCACCGCCAAGCCAGAGCTCTTGACCCAGTTGACTCGGGCGGAGGAGGCTGCCGAATAGATGGCCTGGCATGCCTCCACTCGCGCCAAGTCCCCCGGGTCCTGGACCACGAGGAGTACGCCATCGGCGTACGCCGACAGGACCAGCCGCAGCTCCGGCTCCCGCAGCACCAACCCTGTCATCCTCCTGCGGAGGAGACAGAGGAAAGGCTCGATCGCCAGAGCGTACAACTGGCCCGAGAGGGGGCACCCCTGCCGCACTCCTCGCCCGAAGCTGACCGGTTCAGTCAGGGTCCAGTTGAGCCTAACCAAACACTCCGCGGAGGCATACAGCACCCGGAGAAAACTCACAAACTGAGGTCCGAATCCAAACGCCTGCAGAGTGCTCAGGAGGTACCCATGGTCCACTCTATCGAACACCTTCTCCTGCTCAAGAGACAGGAGGGCGAACGACAGACCATCTCTATGCCCGAGTTCCAAAAGGTCTTGGACTAGAAAGAGGTTGTCAAAAATGCTGCGACCCGGGACAGTATAGGTCTGGTCTGGGTGGATCACGTCCGCCATCACGGACCCTAGCCGCAGCGAGATTGCTTTCGCTACGATTTTGAAATCTGTGCTAAGGAGTGAGACGGGACGCCAGTTTCGTAGATCGTGGAGGTCCCCCTTCTTCGGCAGCAAAGTGAGCACCGCTCGCCTGCGCGACAGAGGGAGGACCCCGCTCTGCAAGGACTCAGCCCAGACGGTGACTAGGTCTGGGCCGAGAATGTCCCAGAACGTGCGGTAAAACTCCACGGTCAGCCCGTCCATGCCGGAGATTTATTGGTGGGCATGCGACGGAGGGCTTCCGAGAACTCGGCCAGGGTGAGAGGCAGCTCTAGTCGGTCTTGGTCGCCCACGCTGACCATGGGGAGTTCCTCCCAGAGCACCCTGCAAGCGCCAGGATCGGTCGGATCCGGGGAGAAAAGGCTTGTGTAGAAGTCACGGGCCCTCCCACACATCTGCTCCGGATTCGTGAGGGGGGTGCCGTCTTCCGCAAGAAGGCAGGTGACGTGTTTCTTCGCCCCCCCTCGTTTTCTCCAGGGCTTAGAAGAAGCGGGAGCCGCTGTCCATCTCCCGAAGGAGGCGGATGCGGGACCGAACGAAGGCACCTCGGGCCCGGTGGTCCTCGAGGGCCCGGAGCTCCTCCCACTTCTCCCGGCACGCTCCGCAGAGGGGCGGGTCCTCGGGATTGGCGGCCAGGCACCTCTCCATCTCTAAGACCTTCCGTTCCAACTGTTCTGTCGCTGCATTTCGCCGTCAGCTGGTGCCCCGAGTGTAGTCACAGCAGAAGAGCTTGGCGCGCACCTTCCCGAGATCCCACCATCGCCGCACCGAGGGACAGGCACGCCACTGCTCTCGCCAGGCCAGCCAGAACTCCCGGAAGGATGTCACAAAGCTCTCGTCCTCCAACAGGCTGTTATTAAAGTGCCAATAGGCCGGCCCCGGTCTCTCTGCACGGAGGAAGACCGTTACGGTGACTAAATGATGATCGGAGAATGGGGCCGGCCGAATGGCAGAGGAGTGGGCCTGTGAAAGATGGAAACGGGATAAGTAAATATGGTCCAACCGAGAGTGGTGTGACCGATGGGCCTCCACCCGGACAAAGGTGAACGTGGAGGTGTCATCTGGGTGATGGTCATGCCAGACGTCCACTAGGGAGTGATGTTCAACTATCCCTTGGAGAATATTCGCAGCGGCCGGGCTCGGTTCGGCCCCTCAGCGGTCCCGTTCCTCGAGGGTGGTGTTAAAGTCCCCTCCCAGGACCAGGCACTCATGCGAATCCAGGGTGCCAAGAAAGTCGGACACCCGCTGATAAAATTGTGGCCGCCTGGAGCTCATTTGCGGGGCATAGATGTTAACAAGATTGACCACGAGCCCCTCCATACGGACTCGAAGGTGCAGCAGGTGGCCCGGCACGGCCTCATTGACCCCTAGCACCTCAGGCCGTAGGTTGGGGGAGAACAGGGTCGCCACTGCAGCTTGCCAGGTCGCGAAGTGGCTAAAGTATACCCCGTCCCCCCACTCCAGCCGCCACCTGTCCTCGGCGGCCGGGTCCGTATGGGTCTCCTGCAGGAAAAGTACAGAGTACCTCCCTTCCCGAAGGTAAGAGAGCACCTGGGACCTGCGGAGAGCCATCCTACAGCCCCTGGTATTCAGGGTCGCAATAATAAGAGGCGTCATGCGGAGGGCTGGGGGGGGTGGGGGTTTCTTGTTGGCGGGGGTGTTCAGGGCCCCCGGCGGGTTGCACAGCAACCCGTGACCCATCCCGTGGATGAGTAGATCGTGTCGGAAGCTGCAGGCTCGCTCGTAGGCCGCAGCACCGCGCCTTCCTTGCCCCCTGCCCTCCTGTATAAGGGCCCTTGTGGCCTGGAGGATTTGATCAAAGTCCCCCATAGCTGAAGAGCCAGCTGTACCCTATTGCGGGTGCCACGGGTGTGTTCTAGGAACTTCCGTAGTGCATGCCACAGCTCATGGGGGGGTGGGGTTACAATTTCCAGGGTGTTCCCTGGTGGGACTCTTAATACAGCCTCGTGGTCCGCTAAGGCGGGTAGACAGGGTGCGGACCACCGACGGGGCGTCTGACAGGCTGGGGTTATTAAATTCATTTCACGCCTTGGGGTGGAGGGGGATGGCAGGGAAAAAATTGCAACTCCTAATGGGTCGTGACTAGAAAGTGCAAAGACTGCTCCCTGGGGGGAATCTGCAAAAGGCGGGAAGGAAATAACCCCAGGGGCAGCATTAACATTGCAGGAGGAGGGGACTTGGGCAGGGACAGGGGTGGGGGCAGGGGCAGGGGTAAGGCTCTGGGGTTTAGGAGGCAAGCAGCTAAAGGAAAGTGCCTCCTGAGCAGAGTCAAGGGTTAAGGGGTAAGGGAAGGGGCTCCCAATAATGCTAGGCACTGGCTCCATGGTGGTCTTAGCGGCCATGGCATCAGGTGGTGGACCACCTTCTGCAGGGTGCTCACCCAGGAAGGCAATTAGGGGGAGGGAGCATGGGGAAAGGGGGGCTGGGGTAAGGTTGCCCAGCTCGAGGCCAGCCGGCAGTAGATCATCCTCTCCCTGGGTGACCGGGGTCAAATCTAGGGCCTCAATCTCCGCATACATGGGGGAGAGGCCAGATCCTGCTACCCCGGGGGCCTCTCCTCTAGGGCCCGCCTCAACAGTCGCCTCGGGGTCCGCGGAGGGTTCAGGTGGTATCCAGGCAGAAGGGGCGTCCTCAGGAGTCTCGGAGGGGAGGGTCTCCCGTGGAGGGGGGATTCTGCCCTCCAATGCCAGTCCGTCTTCCCCTCCCAACACCAGCGGATGGATCTCGCTCGTGGCCATAGCGGGAGGCTCAATATCAGTGCCTCCTTTCCTGGTCTTCTGGGGGGCTTCCGCGTCGGATGGATGCAGCGGAGCTCAAGCCTTCTGCTTGCCTCGCTTCCCCTGGGCTAGGGTCCAGCCCTCCATAGCGTCATCTGGGGGTTGGTTAGCAGGGGTTGTGTCGGGGGGGTTCAGGGGTTCGGGGGGATAGCGGTGAGGCAGCATGAGGGGTGGGGGTTTCTCCTTGGGGCGGGCCCTCTCCTATACCAGGTAATATCCTTGCCACACCCTCCTCCATAGGCTCTGCTGGATTGGTAATAGCAAGGGTGGAACTCCCTTGCTCACCCAGGCGTTGTAGGGAAGGTATCTCTTGGGCCTGGATGGGAGCAGCGATGGATCGAGTAGGAGGAGGGTTGGTTTCAGGTGCCGGGCAGCCAAGGGCGTCGGCAGCGACGGGGCCGATGTCCTGCCGGGTCTCGGGGGTTTTGGGTGCCCCTCCCCCCCGGGCCAAAGGGCAGTCTCTGCGGACATGCCCCGCTGAGCAGCAGAGGTAGCACCGGGCCTCTCTGGTGGAGTAAAAGACCCGATAGCGGGCTCCCTGGTAGGGGACTAGGAAAGACCCCTCGAGCGCCTCTCCGTCACGCGCCCCTGCTGGCGGTAGAAGCTGCACTTGCCGGTGGAACGAAAGGACGTGACGGAGTGTGGGGTCCTTGCAGCCCAACGGGAGAGGGCTGATGACAGAAACAAGTTTCCCCAGAGTGGAGAGAGCGGGTAACAGGGCAACATTGGGTAAGAAGGGAGGAACGGAGGTGAGGACAAGGCGAACGCCCAGGTCTTCTAACGGTTCTAGGGGGACAAACACCCCCCCCACCGTCAGGCCCCTCTTTACCGCCTCCTGGGCGGCAGCCTCCGAAGCTAAGAAAAAAACAACCTTCCCATACATCTTGGAGGCCGCCACAATAGCCGTGGGTCCTACCACCTTCACCAACGCCTGCACGTATGTCTCCGCGTGGGGCGAGGCGGGCACCAGGAGGCAACGGACACCGTGCCTGCTGGTCAAGGCAGGGAAAGGGCCCCGGCCGCTGGTGATGGTAGCGGAGGCGGGGGGGGGGGCGAGATGACAAGGTGGCAGGCAGGGGGGGGCCTGTCACCGCCCGGGCATACGTCCTGGGGGCCGGGGGAGGGACAGTCGCAGAGCTGGTAGAGGGAAATGCAGGGAGGGGCACCACGGTTGATGACGAGGCCACAGCGGTGGGGGCAGCCCCTGCCATGGAGGGCTTAGTGGTTTTAGCGGGACCTTTTCCTTTCTTCCTGCCCTGGCCCTTCCGGCCAGCTGGGGGGGGTTTCCTAGAATCTGGGGGGGGGGTGGGCGCAGCAGCAGCAGTGATCACCCCGGTGCCTCCTGCCACCGGTGCCCCAGCGGGGGGTGGGGGGTGGAAAGTACCTTAACAATAGTGGTGGTGGGGGACCTTGGGGGTCAGGCAAGGGGGGAGGTGGGGGAGGGACAACTGATTTTGTTGGAGGGGCCTCACCCCTCTCATTCCCCGCCATTGTGAGCAGGGAGAGACAGGGAGACACCGGAAGGAGGAGGAGGGAGGGGGAAGCAGATTAACCGCTCCTCCCCACTGGGCTGCAGGCGGGGGGGGGGGAATGCCGAGGGGGTTGGACTGGGGGGGGAAACAAAATCGGGGTCCGGTAATAGGGGCAAGCTGTGGGATAAGCAATCCGGGGCGGGGGGTGCAGACCCACACATGTTTGTCCAAAGAGTCTCGTTTGGTCGGCTGTTATGTCCGGTCCGAAAGGCAAAGTTCAAAGCGAACAGCTGGATCCGAAGGGAGATGGCAGGTTGCCAGCAGGGACGGATGGCGGGGGGGGCCGTGACAGTTGTAGTAATGGTGGGGGGGGTTAGGGGCACCGATGGATCGGGGGGGGCTCCGTGCCACACCCCCTGTGCTGCCACAAACGCAAGTAAACCACAGTCAAACTCCCCCTCACGAGAGTATAATTCAGAAAATTACTCAGTCTTATGGCCCCCTTCACAATGATTTGCAGCTTCCCTGGGTTATTTCTCCTGTCTTCTGAAATCTTCTTCTCCAGCTGTGTTGGCTGTGTTCCAAGGCTTCCGGCATGCTGAGAATGTTGTAAAGTCTGAGCTGCCAGCAAAACGGCTGGGTCTGGGGGTTTCCACTCCCCCCTCCAGACAGCAAAATCGGCAATCTTCCCCCCCGCCCTCTGGGGGGCTCAGCTGAGGCAAATAGCTGTGCCCGAAAGCAGGCGTGGGGGAGGGCGGGTGCTGGCGGCAAGCTGGAGGCCGACCAGCACGTAAACGGCAAGAAGAAAAAAATAACAAAATCAAACCAAAACAAAAAGCATCTGGACCGGTCGGTGGGGAAAACTAAGGCAGACTCAAAAAGTAAGAAAAATCCAGGCCAGGGGGCTTTAGAAAAGAATAGAAAGCAGATAGCTGAGGAGCAAGCAAAGGACGTTCCGTTTCCCAACAGGGAAGGTTCCAGAACAATCAGGAACCTTCTGGAGACAATTAAGACAGGCTGATTAGAACACCTGCAGCCAATCAAGAAGCTGCTAGAATCAATTAAGGCAGGCTAATCAGGGCACCTGGGTTTTAAAAAGGAGCTCACTTCAGTTCGCAGTGTGCTTGTGAGGAGCTGGGAGCAAAAGGCACTAGGAGCTGAGAGTGAGAATGTGGACTGTTGGAGGACTGAGGTGTATAAGCATTATCAGACACCAGGAGGAAGGTCCTATGGTGAGGATAAAGAAGGTGTTGGAAGGAGGCCATGAGGAAGTAGCCCAGGGAGTTGTAGCTGTCGCACGGCTGTTCCAGGAGGCACTCTAGACAGCTGCATTCCACAAGGCCCTGGGCTGGAACCCAGAGTAGAGGGCGGGCCCGCGTTCCCCCCAGATCCTCCCAACTCTTGGTCAGACACAGGAGGAGTTGGCTGTTTTTCTGAATTCACAGTCCAGGTCAAGCTGAGGGCTGCTGTGAAGCTCCAAGGCGAGCAAATCCGCCAATAAGCGCAAGACCCACCAAGGTAGAGCAGAAAATATTCTAACTAAAAGCTGTATGAAGATTTTTAAAAGTGATTTCAAGAATGTGGGTATTAGCAAGCAAAGTTATTAACTGTGAAAAAGAGAACTTTTATGTAAGGCATCCTCAATCCATGGCATCTGAGCTTCAACTCTAAATACAAAAAGTTGGTAAAGATTCTGATGCGAATTCCCAAGTTGTAGCCCATTGAAGTTAATGGGATATCACCATCTTACCAGAGGAGAATTTAGCCCATGGGACTGCACTCAACAATACAATGCCTTTGATTAGCCATTTTTATTCATCTGGATCTGTGTCTCTTATGCACAGATGTTGCCAGGTGGCAGTATAGCAACACACATGACCAGTTCTTCCCTCTTAAAACTATAAAGGTATGTACCATGGTTACAGAACTAGCTGCCACTCTCTGACCCCATCTCTGATCTCTCAGAGTGCACCCCTCAAGTATCAGGCCTCAAGCCTTTACTTCACTCACTGTGGAATCTCTCACTGTTAGACCAGGTCCTGGGCTTCAGTACCCTGAGTACCAACCATCCTTACCCTGCTGGTCCCACAAGGTTCAGGTACCTGCAGTTCTTCCCTGCTGGGGCTTGTGACCAGTGATCCAAAACAGCTTTCTAAAACAAAAGTACTGTTTGTTTAACCATGAGAACAAAACATGTAAAAGGAAAACAATTTTAAAACAACAAAACCTCAGAACAACACAACCTCCTCTACTGAGGGGAAAATAGAGAAGGTTTGGGGGGAAAATGATAAATTAAACAACAATAAGTCACCAGGACCAGATGCTGTTCCATCCAAGAGTTCTGAAGGAATTCATATGAAACTGCAGAGCTATCACTTAAATCAGTTTCTCTACCAGATGACTGGTGGATAGCTAATGTGATATCAATTTTTAAAAGAGGCTCCAGAGGTAAGCCTGGCAATTACAGCCTAACTTTAGTACCAGGCTAATTGGTTGAAACTGTAATAAACAACAGAACTATCAGACGCATAGATAGACATGCTATGTTGCAGAAAAGTCAACACGGCTTTTGTAAAGGGAAATCATGCCTCAACATTAGAATTCTTTGAGTGGGTCAACAA
Source organism: Lepidochelys kempii (assembly GCF_965140285.1). Classification (NCBI taxonomy): domain Eukaryota; kingdom Metazoa; phylum Chordata; order Testudines; family Cheloniidae; genus Lepidochelys; species Lepidochelys kempii. Next base: position 74,742,126 of record NC_136388.1, read on the forward strand.
AGGTGGATAAGGGTGATCCAGTGGATATAGTGTACTTGGACTTTCAGAAAGCTTTGATAAGGTTCCTCACCGAAGTCTCTTAAGCAAAAGAAGGAGTCATGGGATAGTAGGGAAGGTCCTCTCATGGATCAGTAATTGGCTAAAAGACAGGAAACAAAGGTAGAACTAAATGGTCAGTTCTCTGAATGGAGAGAGATAAATAGCAGTGTCCCCCAAGGATCTGTACTGCGACCTATGCTGTTCAACATATTCATCGACTATCTGGAAAAGGGGGTAAATGATGAGATGACAAAGTCTGCAGATGATACAAAATTACTCAAGATAGTTAAGTCCAAAGCTGACTGTGAAGAGCTACAAAGAGATCTCATTAAATTGCATGACTGGGCAAGAAAATGGCAGATGAAATTCAGTGTTGATAAATGCAGAGTAAAGCACGTTGGAAAATATAATCCCAACTATACATACAAAATGATGAAGTCTAAATTAGCTGTTACCACTTAAGAAAGAGACCTTGGAGTCACGGATAGTTCTCTGAAAACATTCACTCAGCATGCAGCAGCAATCCAAAAAAACTAACAGAATGTTAGAAACCATTAGGAAAAGGATAGATAAGATAGGAAATACCATAATGCCACTATATAAATCTATGGTTTACCCACAGCTTGAATGCTGCATGCAGTTCTGTTCAACCAATCACAAAAAAGATATATTAGAATTGGAAAAGGTACAGAGAAGGGCAACAAAAATGACTAAGAGTATGGAACAGCTTCCATACCAGGAGAGATGAAAAAGACTAGGACTTTTCAGCTTGCAAAAGAGACAACTAAAGGGGGATGTGATAGAGATCTATAAAATCATGAATGGTGTGGAGAAAGTGACTAAGACAGTGTTGTTTACCCCTTCACATAACACAAGAACCAGGGGTCAACCAATGGAATTAATAGGCAACAGGTTTAAAACAAACGTACAGCAGTACTTCTTCACACATTGCACAGTCAACATGTGGAACTAGTTACCAGGGGATGCTGTGAAGGCCAAAACTATAACAGGGTTAACAAAAAATTAGATAAGTTCATGGAGGACAGGTTCACTAATGGCTATTAGTCCAGATGGTCAGGGATGCAACCCCAGGCTTTAGGTGCCCCTAGCCTTTGACTGCCAGAAGCTGGGAGTGGACAACGGGGATAAATCACTTGAGGATTGTCTCTTCTGTTCATTCCCTCTGTAGCACCTGGCATTGGCCACTGTTGGAAGACCAATGGTCTGACCCAGTATCACCAATTTTTTGTTCTTATGTAAAAGGTCTATATGCAAGTCTATCTTCCTGAGTGGGACTCCAATAGGTCTAGCTCCGCCTGCCCCGACCACATAGCAGGCTCAGAAACCTGTGAGACTCTTGAAGGAATGTGTGCCTCTTTAAAGCCTCCTGGATCCTTTGTTTCCCCTTTCCCTCAGGGATGGCATCACTTTTGCAGAAACTGGTCTGGCAGGCAAGCAGGGGGGAGAAGTCAGGCAACAAAGTGGATGGCTCTTGCATCATCTCTCAGGTGTTTGCTGAGAAGAGTCTCTAAGGATCCACCCTCCCTTCCTGGATGCATTTCCTGACAATCCTGCTATTGAATCTACTCGGTATTTGCATACAGTAAGCATCACAATAACCTGGTCAAGAGCATGATCATAAAACATTATAGACATCTTCAAATCCTTCACCATATTTTAAAAAAATGAGGAGTCCTTTTAGCACCTTAGAGACTAACAAATTTATTTGAGCATAAGCTTTCATGGGCTAAAGCCCACTTGATCAGATACATGCAGTGGAAAATACAGTAGGAAGAGATATATATATATATATATATATATATATATATATATATATATATATATACAGGCCATGTCTACACTACGAAAGTACTCCGATTTTACAGAAGTCGATTTTTGGGAACAGATTGTATAAAGTCGAGTGCATGCATCCACACTAAGCACATTAATTCAGCGGTGTGGGTCCACAGTACCGTGGCAAGCGTCGACACTCCCAGCGGTGCACTGTGGGTAGCTATCCCACAGTTCCCACAGCCCACTGGAATTCTGGGCTTAGCTCACAATGCCTGATGGAGCCAAAAATTTGTCATGGGTGGTTATGGGTAAATGTCATCAGTCAACCCTCCCTTCCTCCGTGAAAGCAACAGCAGACAATCATTTTGTGCCTTTTTTCCTGGATTGCCTGAGCAGATGCCATAGCACAGCAAGCATGGAGCCTGTTCAGCTCGCCACAGCAGTTATCACCACTGTAAACACCTCGCACATTATCGTGCAGTTTATGCAGAACCAGCACCTGAAAAACCAGGCGAGGAGGCGATGGAAGCGCAGTGATGAGGACATGAACACAGATTTCTCTAATACCGCAGTCCCCAGCAAATTGGAGATCATGGTGTTACTGGTGCAGGCTCATGCTGTGGAATGCCGATTCTGGGCATGGGAAACAAGCACAGACTGGTGGGACTGCATAGTGTTGCAGGTCTGGGATGATTCCCAGTGGCTTCGAAACTTTCATATGCATAAGGGCACTTTCATCAGAGAATCAGAGAAAGCATCAGAGAAGCTTTGAAAATCAGTTTCATGACTGGCCCGGGTACTGTGTGACACTTCTGTTTGTTTCTCCTTGATGAAAACCGCCCCCTTGGTTGCCTCTAAATTCCCTGTAAGCCACCCACCCTCCCCCCTTCGATCACAGCTTGCTTGCAAAGGAAATAAAGTCACTGTCATTTAAAAAACATGTATTCTTTATTAATTGATTATAAAAATAGGGAGATAACTCACAAGGTAGCCCGGGTGTGGTGTGGGAGGAGGGTAGGAGGGAAGGAAAAGGCCACTTTAAAACTTCTTGAATGACAGCCTTCTGTTGCTTGGGCTGTCCACTGGGGTCGAGTGGTTGGGTGCCCGGAGCCTCCCACCCTGCATTCTGGGGCATCTGGGTGAGGAGGCTATGGAATTTGGGGAGGAGGGAGGGCGGTTAAACGGGCTGCAGCCGCAGTCTGTGATCCTGCTGCTGTTCATGAACCTCCACCAGACGCTGAAGCATGTCTGTTTGATCCCGCAGTAGCCCCAGCATTGCCTCGTGCCACCTCTGATCTGCCTCATGCCACCTCTCCTCACGTTCATCGGCCACTGTCCTGTACTCTGCTATTGTGTCCCTCCACACATTCTGCTGAGCTCTGTCAGTGCCAGATGACTGCATGAGCTCAGAGAACATTTCATCGCGCGTGCGTTTTTTTCGCCGCCTTATCTGACATAGCCTTTTGGACGGAGGATGGAGGCTTGAAACATTTGCAGCTGCTGGAGGAAAAAAAGGGAATGAAGTATTTAAAAAGATACATTTTACAGAACAATGGCTATACTCTTTCACGGTGAACAACACTATTCACATTACATAGCACATGTGTTTTTTGGTACAAGGTCACATTCTGCATCTTATATTGAGTGCCTGCAGTTTTGGTATTAGAGATCACACATGCAGTGTCGGGCAACAGAATTCAGCTTACAGGCAGCCATGGTAAGCTATAGTCTTTCAGCTTTTGCAACCTTCATAACAGCAGCGCCCTCCTCTCCCATACCAAGCAAAGCATGTTGAGTTGGCCATTTAGTGCTGCAATTTTCCTGTTAATGTACAGCAGCAGAAACCAAACTAACCCCCCGCCCATCCAATTCTCTGGGATGATCGCTTTACCCCTCCCCCCACCGCGTGGCTGGTAACAGGGAAGATCCTGGCTAGCCAAACGCGAGCAGCTCAACACCAATGCCCCTCCTCCCCCCGCCACCGTGTGGCTAACTGTAGGAACTAGCCCAGTAGGAATGGCCACCTCTGAATATCCCCTTTATTAATTTCCCCTACTTCAACCAGGTTACCATGAACGATATCACTCTCCTGAGGATAACACAGAGGTAAAGAACGGATGTTGCTTGAATGCCAGCAAACACCAGGACCATACGCTGCCAGGCTTTGTCATGCAATGATACCAGATTACTTGCTACTAGCACGGCGTGGTAAAGTGTCCTACCATGGAGGATGGAATAAGGCTGCTCTCCCAAGAAACCTTCTGCAAAGGCTTTTAGAGTACCTCCAGGAGACCTTCATGGAGATGTCCCTGGAGGATTTCTGCTCCATCACCAGACACATTAACAGATTTTTCCAGTAGCTATACTGGCTACAAATGCATCCCAAGTCCTCAGGGCTACTTAATCATTAAAAAATGCTTGCTTTTATAACATATATTATATTTTAAAAGGTACACTCGCCAGAGGTCCCTTCTCCGGCTTTGTTGGGTTGGGAGGATATTTCAGTCAGTGTGATAAAAAGATCCTGGCTGTCAGGGAGAACAGTGTGCTGTGTGCTCTCCTCAAGCTTGTCCTTCTCCTCCTCATCTTCCCCGTCCACAAAATCTTCAGGCATGGCGGAGAGTACCCCATCATCAAAGTCCATGGAGAGGGGTGGGGGAGTGGTGACAGCCCCCCCCTAGAATTGCATGTAGCTCAGCGTAGAAGTGGCATGTCTGGGGCTCTGTCCCGGAGCATCCATTTGATTCTTTGGTTTTCTGGTATGCTCATCTGAGCTCCTTAAGTTTCACGCAGCACTGTGTTGTGTCCCTGATGTAGCCTCTGTCCTTCATGGCCTCGGAGATTTTTTGAAATGTTTTGGCATTTCATCTTTTGGAATGTAGTTCTGATAGCACGGATTCCTCTCCCCAAACAGCGATCAGATCTAGTACCTCCCGTTCGGTCCATGCTGGAGCTCTTTTTTGATTCTGGGACTGCATGGTAACCTGTGCTGATGAGCTCGCCTGGCCAAACAGGAAATGAGATTCAAAAGTTCCCAGGGCTTTTCCTGTACACCTGGCCAGTGCATCCGAGTTCAGAGTGCTGTCCAGAGCGGTCACAATGGTGCACTGTGGGATAGCTCCCGGAGGTCAATACCTTCGAATGGCATCCACACTAATCCTAATTCGAAACAGCGATGTCGATTTCAGTGCTAATCCCCTCGTTGGGGAGGAGTACAGAAATCGGTTTTAAGAGCCCTTTCTGTCGAAAAAATGGCTTCGTTGTGTGGACAGGTGCAGGGTTAATTCGATTTAATGCTGCTAAATCTGACATAAACTTGTAGTGTAGACCAGGCCACAGAGAACATGAAAAAATGGGGGTTGCCATACCAACTCTAAAGAGAGTAATCAATTAAGGTGGGCTATTAGCAGCAGGAGAAAAGAAACTTTTGTAGTGATAATCAGGATGGCCCATTTCAAACAGTTGATGAGAAGGTCTGAGTAACAGTAGGGGAAAATTAGCATGGGGAAATAGTTTTTAGTTTGTGTAATGACTCATCCACTCCCAGTCTTAATTTAATGATGTCCAGCTTGCAAATTAAGTCCAGTTCTGCAGTTTCTTGTTGGAGTCTGTTTTTGAAGGTTTTTTGTTGAATAATTGCAACTTTTAGGTCTGTAATTGAGTGTCCAGGGAAGCTGAAGTGTTCTCCGACTGGTTTTTGAATGTTATAATTCTTGACGTCTGATTTGTGTCCATTTATTCTTTTGCGTAGAGACTGTCCGGTTTGGCCAATGTACATGGCAGAGGGGCATTGCTGGCACATGATGGCATATGTCACATTGGTAGATGTGCTGGTGAACGAGCCTCTGATAGCGTGGCTGATGTGATTAGGCCCTATGATGGTGTCTCTTGAATAGATATGTGGACAGAGTTGGCAACGGGCTTTGTTGCAAGGATAGGTTCCTGGGTTAGTGTTTTTGTTGTGTGGTGTGTGTGGTTGCTGGTGAGTATTTGCTTCAGGTTGGAGACCTGATGATATATGCAATCATGTGCCAGCAATGCCCCTCTGTCATGTACATTGGATTTCAGTGGGACCAGGATTTTACCTGAAACAATTTAGGCTAAGTTTAGTCTAGGAAAAATGGGTTGTCTGCTAAATATTTAATAAATAGCATTCTAACTAGCTGTGGGTGAACACTTCACAAAGCAATCATTCTATGTATGATCTCTCGGGTCCCATCCTCAAAGAAAACCTGCACAATACTTTCAAAAGTTGGGCCTGGGAGCTTAAATTCATAACTTTGCTAGACACTAAAAATCATGCACTCAATAGAGACACTGGATTTAGGGCTTATTACAACAATCTGTAACCAACTAAAAAAACCCCTCCTCCAGGTTCCTTTCCTTCTTAAGACTGGAACGGTGTTAGGCCATGTCACCTTGAATTGTCCCTTTACATATTTGTTAACTACTTATGCTAAACAATCTGTTCAACCTTGTATTTAGCTGTGACACTCTGGGTATGTTTCCCAGGCCTGAAGAAGAGCTCTGTGGAGCCTGAAAGCTTGTCTCTTTCACCAACAGAAGTTGGTCCTCTAAAAGATACCTCCTCATCCACCTCATCTCTTTTATATCCTGGGACCAACACAGCAACAACAACACTGCATACAACAATCTTAAACAGGTATTTTCACCTAATGTAGATAGGACAAGTCATATTAAGATGCATTAGCTGGTTGTGGTCATGACTAAGGGGGTTTAAACTAGCTAACACTTTTAAACAAATCTTGCCTTGCCTACAGCTAATCTCAGTGCTGTGACTGAGATCAAAAGAAAGTTAATCCCCCAACAAGGCTGGGTCCAGGATTCCTGGGGGGCTCAACCCCCAACCTTGTCGTGGTCATTTAGGCCAGGGGCTGGAGTGTCCCCACTCCGGGATGCTCCCTCTGCACTGGATACTTCCCTGACCCACTGATCATTCCATACAGTTCAAAGCAAGTACAATTTATTAAACAGCAATCAATTTTAAAAAATTAGGAAAAACTGGGAAAGGTGAAAGGAAAACACGTCACCCTGCTCTGTGGCATGGGGACATCACAACCAGCATCTCTGGAATGAAAGTTCAGTCTGTTCCTCACCAGTCCCAGGCCCCTTCTCAGGCCCTGGCTGTGCTGCAGGGATGCTGTGGGTTGGACACTTGCTCTAGAGATAGCCACATGCTCTCAGGCTCTGGGTGGCAGGACCCTTCTTCCCAGCGTCACCTCCACCCCGTCGGGGTTACGATCCTCCTCCAAGTTTGACCTGCAAGGCCTCTTGGCTGGGGGCATTTCCCTGTGCTGGGCCCGCTGCCCAGGGTCCCCCTTGCTCTACCCAGCTGCTCATCACACCTGGCTCCGGACTGCTTCAGCTCCACTCTGCCTTAGCACTGCTCCTCGGCCTCCAGCTCCCTGGGCTGCTTCTCTGGCTCTGGTTGCTGCAGCTCTCCTCCCGCCACAGGTCTGCTCTGTGGGCTGCTTCTGTGACTCTGCTCCCAGCACTGACCTGCTTCCTGGGCTGCTTTTCTGGCCCCTCTGGATCTGGCACAACTCTGCTCCCCAGCTCAGCTTGGGCCCTTGCTCTGTCCTTAGCTCAGCCCCGCTCTGTCTGACCCAACCAATTCCAGCTCACACAGAGGACAGGGACCCCCTGGCCGCCTGACTCCCTGATTAGCCCACTTGCCCTGTCAATCAGGCTGGCCTGGAGCACTGGCCTCTCCCCATTGTTCCTGGGGACTGTCAGTCTCAGGGTCCTGATTTCCCATTGACCCTTCCCCTTTTTTTGGTACTGGGAGCTAGCCAACCAAAACACCCCCACTGAGTTTTAGTAAGGGGAGAACAGTTCCCTTACATTAGTATACAGGAGAATCAGCCTTCAGATCTGCTTTTATACAGTGCCTTTCATATTCAAAGTGTTCTGCAAAGTAATGAGCTAAACATTGATAGTCCAGTGACTACTGGATGTAGACAAATGGAGCAGCTAGAATTCAATCAATGGTAGCTTTCATGTAGTCTCCAATATTAGTTTGTTTTGTTATTAAAAGAAATGAATGTGGCCAAAAAGGTGAACTTATTCCCTACTATTTTTCATAAGTGCCATTAGCTTGTTAGTTCCCACATGGCCCATCCACCTAAGATGGGCAGAAGAAGGGACCAGCACAAGGCATGAAAATACAGCAGTTCCATGGTTCAAGCAATCAGAATTACTGAATAATTTTGTATAGAAGCTGCTTCTTCTATTACATTTAATTACTTCTCCCTGTGGCTTTAAATTGATGGCAACTTCAAAATGAGAGCCAGGTATATCAGGGGCATTTGGTAAACAGGTCTACCTTCTAGATCAGGGGTGGCCAACCTGTGACTTCAGAGCCACATGCGGCTCTTCAGAAGTTAATATGCGGCTCCTTGTACAGGCACCGACTCCAGGGCTGGACCTACAGGCGCCAACTTCCCAATGTGCCGGGAGGTGCTCACTGCTCAACCCCTGGCTCTGCCACAGGCCCTGCCCCCACTCCACCCCTTCCCAGCCCCTCCCCTGAGCCTGTTGTGTCCTCATTTCTTCCCCTCTCTCCCCCAGAGCCTCCTGCACGCCACGAAACAGCAGATTGGGAGGGAGGGGGAGGCGCTGATTGGCGAGGCTGCTGGTGGGTGGGAGACACTGGGAGCAGCTGGTTGGAGCTGCTGGGGGCTGCTGACATATACAGCTCTTTGGCAATGTTCATTGGTAAATTATGGCTCCTTCTCAGGCTCAAGTTGGCCATCCCTGTTCTAGACAATGGAATGTGTATTTCCTTCTCTGACCAGTCAGGTCATCAGGCTGAGATAATGAAGGTCCAATTACATAATTAGATAAACAATGCTATTATGCAGGGAGGAAACAGTTTCCAGCAGGGAAGAGAAACTTTATCTGGGTTATAAAGATAGGGTGTGATCCTTAAGTGATAAGCAATTAAATCAGCTGATTGTATGCAATGTTACTGTACTATAAAAGTTTATCACGTGTGGTGTTTTATGAAAGCTTATGAGACACTGGTGATTAATATGATTGTAAAATGTATGTATTACCATTATATAAAGAATTATGGATACTCATTGATATTAGGCTTTACAGATTGTGTCCTAACAAACGGGAGAAACAGATCTTTCCCTGACAGGAGGGAATTTCACAGCTATTTATCTGTCTCTTATTAAATTAAGGTTGGTGGAATCAAAATGGAAGCCCCATGTACATACAGGGGGATGGGAAGCCCACAGGAAAGGAAAAACAGCATGAAGTCATCCTGCTTCTTGAAACAAGGTCATTGAACTTTGTAAGATGTAAGCAAACACAAAAGCTATCTTTGGCATCACTAGACAGACACAAGGCAACAGAGCTCTCGCAAGCAGAGAAAAATTGGTCTTGTACTTGGTCCACCATCTTGTACTTCTGGGGAAGGTCCTTACTGAGGGAAAGTCAGCCATGGTTGGAAAGAAGAATGACTGGTGAGAGAAACCATCTTGACCAAAGTCTGTACCTTGCTAGATTAAATTTTAGACTTTTAGATGTGTGTTTTCACTTGTATTTGCTTTTGTAACCATTTCTAACTTTATTCCCTTGACTTGGCATCACTTAATTTATGTCCTGTTGTTAATAAATTTGTTTTATTTTTACTATCAATCAACTCAGTGCTGTATTTGAAGGGAAGGGTATGTTTACCTGAGTTAGGTTAATAATCTGTATTGTGCTTTTGTCTCTTTAAAGGAGCATCAAACTTTATTATGTCTCTCAGTTCCCCTGGGGAGGGCTGGACACAGGGCACATGGTTTGGGGGAAACCAAAGGACTGGGAGTGTGCTGGGTCAGCTTGCTGGTTGTAACCAAGGCTGGCGGAAACCAGGGTGGGACTGTACACAGGCTGCTGGGGTCAGAGGTGCTGAACCATGGCTGTCTAACACAAAGACACTCAGGGTGTGACCTGCATGCTTGTAGGCTGGCTGGGAACAGCCCAGGCTAGGAGCTACAGCAGCAAAGCATCATAAGGCACATCATAAGTGCTACAAGGCAAATGGTGACACAACCCCTTATTGGTCAGGATTGCACTTCAAAGCCTGTCAAAGCTATAAGAGGTAGTGTTTTCAGAGCTCCCTGTCCATCTGAATAAAGCAGTCTTTCACAACTCACATAGTATCAAGTTCCAGTACTCTCCTAAAGCATTGCTTCCCAAACTGTGGGCTGCAGGCCATTTTCTGGTGCTCTGTGAAGACCTGTCTGGTCACGTGGTGCTGACTTTCCTCATTTCAACTGCCACATCACATTAACACATACAACTCTTTCCTAGTATTGGGTTTCCATGTCTGCAATCGATGTAGCTGCCTCTGAGATGTATTTAATGACCCATGGGAAGGGATTTGGTCCATGACATAATCTCAGTTATGATATAGGCTACACTGTGATAATGTCTGAGAATCTGCTTGGGTCAGAAGCTGGGTGGAGGGGAGGGGGTTCCCAAGATGGTAAATGAAGTGTTGGAGTAAACTGATTTAGGACCCAAATCCATCCCCCAGTCAATTCAGTGGAAAGTCTCCCATTGTGCTTTGAAAAGCAGCTTTGGTATTTTTAAAACTGATCATATGAATCTGAAAACTTTAATTTTTAGAAAAATAATCTCTTTGTTTTATTGGTTTGTGTGTGCTGACCAATTTATGCAATTTCTTGTGTGTAAATGTATCCAAAGGTGACAGGGGGTGGTATACAGAAAACACACCCTGTGTTATTGCTTACTTAGAAACCTCATTCAGCTTTTTGTTGTTTGACTTCAGGACAAGCCAGTCTGTATTCAAGGGGACAGTATTTCACCTTTGTTATAAATCTCTTTTTCTTATTGTCTCATCAGAACTCTGAAGATACTATGCCTGGTTGCTTGCTTAATACAGCAGCAATGTAAGACAAAGATTAAAGTCATACACATCGCTGCTGCCTTTGTACAGTTGTCTGATGCTCTCCATTCATACCAGCTGTTAATTAACACTACCTGAACATGAATGGGCTAGTTCGAATGATCACTGCAGTGTAGATGGTTGTAGTAGAAGTCCACAAAAATTATACAAATGAGAAACTAAAATGAGCAGCTTTAATTAGAGGGAGCAAACATCCTATTTGTGGCATGAGTAGACACAAATTCAAGGCTCAGTTCAGAACTTTCCCTGAGTTCAGACACTGGGATTATGCCAAATTCTGACCTCATATACATCCACTCTGCTCCCATTGACTTTGATGTGTGGACACATATAAAGGAAAACTTTGTCTTCTGGTGGCTTCCTCATTTCCTGTAACAAACATTACAGAAGTTCTGCAATCTGCATCCAGTTTGTACTGTTAGATGACTGGTTTTGTGTATGGTCTGTACAGGAAGCTAACATGTATTTAGTTCTATGGTGTTGGGAATCAGGAGGTTTTGAAGCCAGTTTAATGCAGGCTCCTGCCATTAGTATGCTTGTCAGCTTCAGCAAGAGACGAACATACAGAAATAGCCTCATAATATGTGGCAGTAAATCAATGGGATCACTCATGCCTACATTAAGCATGTGCAAAAGTTCTTTGTTGAATTATGGTCTATACTGTGAAGAGCTTATCTCAGTGCTGTTGGTGTATGCAGCTCTTCAGCATGCTTCACAGATGTGTCTGGTTGTTTTGAAGTTCTTGTGTTCTTTTCTGGTCATGTTTTTTTTTACAGTAGCTGGATTTGATGGTATAGTACCTGTAAGTGTTGCTGGAAGAGCATCCACACTGTATGAAAGGCTGTGTGTTTCCTGCAGTGCTATAGAGAAACCTTGGGAAAACATGATATTCTTGCCATTGTCACTGATCCTTTTTTAACGGAAGCAGCTAAAACACCTGGGCATCTTTGTAGTTGTGGAAGCAGAGTGACACAGAGGTCTTGGTCTTGTGTTGCCTGAAGATTTAGGGACAAGTAAGTATGTCATGTGCTCTTTCATTTTTCGGCTTCCTGGGTTTTGTTGGCATCTCAACTTAGTTTAGAACCTAGGATTCAAATAATGAAGCAGATGGAGGCAGATCAGCACCTTCAGGCATTTGTATTATGCTAATGTTTTCCTAAAACCTTTGTTCTTGCTTTCTTCTACTTATTCTTCAGGCTGTTATAGTTTGTTTTACAGGGATCAGGAATCCCTGCTCCTGCGGAATGTCCCTCTCACTGATTCTCAGTCAGGTCTTCCAGTTTAGTAAAAAATCCCCTAGGATGGAATGCAGCGCAAACCGGAAATCTTAAAGCTTTCCCATTATCATGGCAAGGCTCTATAGAGTTTCTTTCACCTGCCTGGCTGCTAAGCTCTCTTGCTTAGTTTCAGTGGTGCTTGTGTCTGAGGACATACTGTTGGGGCCATCATTTTGTTTTGTATCAGTGGTCGGAAGATACCTCTTCTTCTGCTTTTGTGCTGATCTAAGTGTAAGGGGACCGTTGCCCCCTTACTAACATTCAGTGGGGGTGTTTTGGTTGGCTAGCTCCCAAGTGTCCAACCCACAGCATCCCTGCAGCACAGCCAGGGCCTGAGAAGAAGGCCTGGGACTTACAAGGAACAGACTGTGAACTGCCCTGACATTCCAGAGACACTGTTTGTGATGTTCCCTGCCACAGAGCAGGTTCATGTGTTTCCTTTAACCTTTCCATTTTTCCTTATTCTTTTTAAAATTAATTGTTGATTAAATAACTTGCATTTGCTTTAAATTGTATGTAATGGTTAGTGGGTCAGAGAAGTGCCCAGTGCAGAGAGAGTACCCCGAAGTGGGGATACCCTAGCCCCTGTCCTAGGTGACCACAGCAGGGTTGGGGGTCAAACCCCACAGGAATGCTGGGCCCAGTCTTGTTGGGGTTACGAGGACTCTGCCAGACAGGAGAGTGGAAGGGGAGTCCTCAAGGGCAGGGAGGCCACTGGGTAAAGGAAGTGGGAGCAAGGACTTGGATCCTTTTTCTAGCCCACTTCACCGTGGTAGTGCAGAAGCCAGGAAATTTCCCCACAGTAGCGGGACTATTCCCCTGCTTACATAAGTACCAGACCTTTTTAATGGATATGTGTACAAGGTTGTTTTTGACATTGTACGGTCCTAATTTTGCTTCTGCATCCTGCTGATTTAGATCCTTCGGAATGGGGCCAGGGCCCAGTGTTGAATGCTGCTGCCAACTAGGCCTGCATTATATGATTTGCCCCATACAAAAATAAAATAAATGGAAATATCAGCTTGTTAAACCAAAACCAGGTAACTTTACAGTCGAGTATTTAATCTTCCATTACCCACAAATAGAAAATGTGGTATAAATTAACCATTGTAACAGTGAAATAACCAGTGTTCTAAAGATCATCCTTCTGTATAACCAGTGCTCACTGCTGGTTGAAACATTTATCTTTCTGCTTTTCTCATTGTTATTCATGATCAGTGTGGTTCTTTGAGGGTCAAATTAGAGCCGATTCAGCCAGAGCTGTGGCATGACAGTTCTGTGCATCTGAGAAATCATTACAAACATTTACTTGCAGTATTCCCTGGGCAGTGCTTCATGTAGAGAATTTACAATTTTAAACTTAGACCCACTTTGAAAGGCTAAAACCATCTCTTCCTTTTCCACTTGTACACTCTGCCCTGATCAGAAGCTTCTTTTGGTGTATTTCTGTGACACCAGAATTCTGTTGGCCAAAATAAGGTAATTTAGTTATTGTGAAGCTATGGAAGCAATTTAGTACTTACAAGTGAGCTCTTACAAAAAACAAACCAACCCCATGATTCTTAGGAAGGGGACTAGGAGGCCCCATCACTGACAACTCCCAGTGAAACCAGTGGGAGTGCTGTTTCTGCTAGGAGAACATGCTGGGACTCCATATGAACAGACAATTAAAGCAGGACTATTGCATAATAATGTAATATGTTTGTTCTGACACACTTGATTTAGTTTTAATTATTTTGGATAATGTATCACAATGTAAATATTCTCTAGCTTGTTCTATAACAGTACTCACGTTTTGCTGATGTGAGAATTCACTGTTACTTTGCTAGTAAATCATTGCTGGGAAGTGGGGAGAACCAGTGTTCGGTGTGCTTTATAAAGTGTGTAGATTTGTGTGGTCCACTTATAGGCTTAAAGAGGACAGCGCATTTGCATTTTGTGAGCTATCTTGAATGTTGCCGTCTCAAAAATATATTGCTGAACTTGAAAGGGTTCAAAGACTGGTAATAAGAATGATCTAGAGTATGCAAAGCCTTTCATATAAAGAGAGATTGGGATTGTTTATCTTTAAAAAGGAGGTAAAAAAAGGAGATGATAACAATACAGCATATAAAATAATGAGAGGCATAGAGAAGGTCGATCTCGGATGCCTGTTTGCTGTGTCTCACAACACAAGAAGGGAGCCAGAAGCCATAGAGAAGGTGCTCTTGCTGGATCACATGGAGGAAATACAGGTGCATTCGCTGTGAACTGTGATGAGGGCAAATTACCCTACATTTACCCGTTTCAGAGGAAGATGTGGGAATGCTTCATCGTCTAGTACTGGCCACTGTCTGATCCAGGATACTGGATTTGAGGGACTTTGTATGTTCCCATGCTCAGTGCAATTCTTGAATGCTGTATCAAGACTCTCCCATGGTAGCTAATGCAGGAGATGCATAAAATCCTGGCACTTACCAACAGATTAAAATAATTTTGACAACACTTGAATTTATTAGAAACTATAGGGTCTATTCTCTGCTCTGCCCATGGAGGTAGTTTCCATGCAAGTTAATGGTGGTTATGTCGATTATACCAAAGAAGGAATTGACCTGGTAGTCTCTGTACCTGTTTGTGTGGGTGCAGAGGTAGGTTTTAAAAGGTTTAAAAGGTTTTAAAAGATCGTGAGAGAGTTAAGACAAAAATGCAGAGGAATGAAGAGCAAGTTGATAACCTCTGACACTTAAATATTTGATGAAAAGTTTGAAGGTGGCACACTGACAACTATAGATCTCTTGGAAAATCAGTGATATTGAAGAGATGTATATTACTATACTGCCACCTGCTGGCAAGGGTACATAATAAACAACTGAATAAAAATGGTTGACCGAAAAACAGTACAATTTAGCAAATTTCATTTAAAAATACAAGCATTAATTTAACATCAAGGTTGAGAAACCAGGCACTCAGAAGTCAGCAGATTTAGTGGTAAGACTGAATGCTCAACCTTAACTCTGCCCTTTTGAGCTTATGCATTAAAATGGGTCTTAATTTCTATCTTAATAAACTTAAATATAGAATATATTCTACAAACTGGAGGTATAAGTCCTTATATATTGTCTTCAGGCCTGGCTTGTTTTTAAGTCTCAATGAGATCTACAGTAGAAGTCAACTTCAAAGAAAATTCGTTCAAAAGTTATAATGTTTTGAACATTAAGAGTTGATAAGTTGAAACTTTTTTAATACATTCAGCAGTTTAAACCCAGCACAGGTTAGCATATTGAGGCCTGGGATGAACTTTGAACTGGTCTCATTTGTAGGCTCAGATGCCTCTGAGTTAAAAAGGAAGAGGCATATCTAGTGGACAAAGCACACAACAAACCATCAGGAGCTTTGGGTTCTAGTTCCAATTCAGTTTACACCCTGCTAAATAGACTCTCGTAGGGGGTGAAAAAAATAGCATGTCAGGAAGCCGGTCAGCAACAAACTTCACTGACTTATTTTCCCTCTACTCCACCAGTAGAGGCAGGGACTGGGAAATGCCTAATTCTATCTTTTTTTTAAAAAGTTGTTTTTCAGAGTTAAACAAACAAAACCAAACCAGAAATAAACCCAAACTGGGGCTTTGCAGCTAAATCCCTTTCAAAATGTAACTGTGGCTTTTGGGGGGAAACTGACAATATCTACACTTCAGCAAAGAAGAAAAACTTTTTCAAACTTTCGAATTTGCTTGTACATAAATTGTGACATTGAAAATGGGACCAAAATCTTATGAATATAAAACACAGACAAATTTATTTTAGTCAGAGGCTCTGACCTTGCAAACACTTAGGCAGTTTCACTCGTGTGAGCAGTCCCATTAACTTGCATAAGTGATTGCAGACCTGGGTCTTAATACAGTCTTCAGAACATAGTGAACTTCTAAAAAAAATGTGGCTTTTCAATACTGTATTAGTTCTAATTGCCAGATATGCCTTGTAAATTTGGGCAATATGTTCTAGTGTGGCCCAAAACTACCCACTGACAAGAAATTATCCAGCTATGTCCAAAATTAGTAAAGATACTTCCTAGTAGCCCTAGTTTTAAATTCTGCCTACAGTATAGAGTAAGGTTACAAATGTAAATGGTCTTAAAAATATATTATAATGCGGGAGCCCTCTGACTATCAATACAAAAAAATTGCCTTGAGGTAGAAATCTGAAGACTCATCTTCTGGATTAAGTTCAGGAAGAGAGCATATCTGTACTATCCCTAGCTGACAGCACTGATTTTGACTGGATTTGGGCTCTACCGAGAGAAACTTCAGAACTTTAAGCAACTGAGCAGCTTCTACTTTTTAAAAAATGTGTACAGCTGTTGGCATAATGCTTTGTTAGAAGAAATGACTGAATAGACTATTGGGATGTGCTCTTGGATTCTTTGTATTGTTGTATCTGTGGCAAATACCTGTATATGTATTAGGCCCTGATCCTGCAAACATATAGGCACACAGATTGCCTCATTTGAGTTCAATGGGACTATTCACATGTGTAAAGCTACCAGATGACTGGCAGATAGCTAATATGACACTATTTTTTTTAAAAGGCTCTAGAGGCGATCCTAGCAATTACAGGTGGGTAAACCTAACTTCAGTACCAAGCAAATGTGTTGCAATTATAATAAAGAACAGAATTATCAGATACATAGATAAACATGATTTGTTGTGGAAGAGTCAACAAGGCTTTTGTAAAGGGAAATCATGCCTCACCAATCTATTAGAATTCACTGATGGTGGCAACAACAACATGTGAATAAGGGTGAGACAGGGGATATAGTGTACCTGGACTTTCAGAAAGCCTTTAACAAGGTCCCTAACCAAAGGCTCTTCAGCAAAGTAAGCAGTCATGGGATAAGAGGGAAGGTCCTCTCATGGGTCAGTAACTGGTTAAAAGGCAGGACACACTGAGTCTTTTGAATGGAGAGAGATCCCCCAAGTGTCCCCCAATGATCTGTACTGGGACCCGTGCTCTTCAACATATTCATAAATGATCTGGAAAAGGGGGTAAACAATGACATGGCAAAGTTTGCAGACAGTCCAAAATTACTCAAGATAGTTAAGTCCAAAGTGCACTGTGAAGAGTTATAAAGAGAGAAACTAGGTGATGGGGCTACAAAATGGCAGATGAAATTTAGTGCTGATAAATACAAATTAATTCACATTGGAAAACATAATCCCAAGTATATGTATAACATTATGGGGACTAAATTAGCTGTTACTAATCAAGAAAGAGATTGTGGACTCATGTATAGTTCTCTGAAAACATCTGCTCAATGTGCAGCCGCAGTAGAAAAAGCTAACAATGTTAGAAACCATTAGGAAAGGGATAGGTAAGAGAGTAAATATAATAATGCTGCTATATAAATCCATGATATGCATATACCTTGAATACTGTATGCAGTTCTGGTCACTCCATCTCAAAAAAGATCTGTTAGAATTGGAAAAAGTACAGAGAAGAGTGACAAAAATGATTAGGCTTATAGAACAGCTTCCATATGAGGAGAGATTAAAAAGACTGGGACTTTTCAGCTTAGAAAAGAAACAACTAAGGGGAGGGCTCTAAAATCATGAATGGTGTGGAGAAAGTGAATAAGACAGTGTTGTTTACCCCTTCACATAACACAAGAACCAGGGGTCAACCAATGGAATTAATAGACAACAGGTTTAAAACAAACATAAGACAGCACTTCTTCACACATTGCACAGTCAACCTGTGGAACTCATTGCCAGGGGGTATTGTGAAGGCCAAAAGTATAACTTGATTCAAAAAAGAATTAGGTAAGTTCATGGAGGATAGATCCATCCATGGGTAGTAGCCAAGATGGTCAGTGACACAACTCCATGCTCTGGGTGTCCCTAGCTTCTGACTGCTAGAAGCTGGGCCTGTTTGACGGGAAGAATCACTCTGTAATTGCTCTGTTCATTCCCTCTGAGGCATCTTGGAGTCATTGTGGATAGTTCTCTGAAAACATCCACTCAATGTGGAGCAGCAATCAAAAAAGCAAACAGAATGTTGGGAATCATTAAGCAAGGGATAAATAAGAAGACAGAAAATATCATATTTCCTGCAAGGACAGATTAAAAAGACTGGGGCTTTTTAGCTTGGAAAAGAGATGACAAAGGGGGGATATGCTAGAGGTCTATAAAATCATAACAGGTACAGAGAAAGTAAATAAGGAAGTGTTATAAGGTTCACCAAATGAAATTAATAGGCAGCTTATTTAAAACAAACAAAAGGAAGTATTTCTTCACACAATGCACAATCAACCTGTGGAACTCTTAGCCATAGACGTTGTGAAGACTAAGACTATAATAGGGTTCAAAAAAGAACTAGATAAATTCATGGAGGATAGGTCCATCGATGGCTATTAGCCAGGATGGACAGGGTTGGTGTCCCTAGCCTCTGTTTGCCAGAAGCTGGGAATGGGTGACAGAGGATGGATCACTTCATGATTACCTGTTCTGTTCATTCCTCTGAAGCACCTGGCATTAGCCCCTGTGAGAAGACAGGATACTGGGCTAGATGGACCATTGGTCTGACCCAGTATGGCCGTTCTTATATTCTTATGTTTGTGCTGTTCCTGCAATCAGAAGTTTCAATGGGAATGTCTGTGCCCATATGGTGCATCATTCATTGACGCTCCAGATGGTGTGGCAGTTCACAGTTGCAGGATCTGTACACAAGTTTGCACTATTTAAAATTGCCAAATTGCTGGCTTCCTGTTTCATTGTTAGTTACTGTGAGGTTTCTTCCATCTCCTATTTAAGACACTCCCGCCCCCTCCCCTGATTTACTCTTCTTTATAATTAGATATAGTGTTTAAAGGATCCTCTCTGTTATGCTGATTTATTCTGTTAATTTATTTTTAAATAGTTTTGTACATGTATATTTAACATCTTCCTTAAAACAAAAGCCTTTTTGTGCTACACTGTAGTAATTGCTTGTAATTGAATTGTTAGAGTACAATAGGTTAAAAATATATACACTTTTTTTGTTCAAGAAAATGTTATATTTTTGCTTCTGAAAGGTCAACTCAGTTTTCTGTCCCACATCCTTCAGAAAGGAACATTGCCAGATGTGAAACTGTGGCAGCTGATACATTTCATGTATTTAGACTTGTCCAAATGAGATGTATTCACTCTCAGTGAACTTTAAAGAGAGTGAAAGATGATTGTCTTTTCTCCATCCAGAGAAGTCTTGAAATGTTCCTTTCTCAAACATCTGATATAAAAACTGGGTTATGGTATAGGAAATTAGATTGCAATGGTCTAATTAGTGTTAGCTGGAATTTAGTCAGTGTAGATTCTATTAATAAGTAAGGAGCAAATTAACATTTGATATTTTCAGTGGAACCAGACTTTGCACTGGATTGCATGAAAGCATATGCACACTGACCTTGCATTGCAAGGGGAAAAAATAAACATTGCAGCACTGACTGTAAATCTCTAAACGTTAGGCAGAGGGAAGATAAAGTATCTTAATGTTCATGGAATACTGTATGCACATTTGTAAGTGACTTTTTACAGACATAAAGTGGGAAATATCATGTACTGTACACAATAGCCACATTCAGCCCTGGCATAAGCGGGCACAACTCCACTCTCTTCCGTGGGGGAGCGGGGGGTTGTCTCTTCTTACAACACAGCTGCATTTGGCCCCCAATTTTTTGTGTGTGTCATTTGGTCTCCTCATAAAAACAGTCTAGACATTAGCAATGGACTATCAATTGATTTAGTTTATAATAGTGTCAGAAAGAGGCTTCTGAAGAACAGTTAATTCTAGGAGTCCAATTTTGATCATATTTACTCCAGTGTAAATAAGGAATCACATCAGCATAAAATGCTAAGTGAGGTGAGAATTGGGCCCTAGATATCTCAGCAATGCCAGCTGGGAGAATAAATAGAAGCATGCATTTCTCCTCTTCCTTCTCCTCTTCATCATCATCATCACAGAAGACCTTTTACAAATTCTCCCTAAATGTATGTGTTCTTCTCTATTTTCCATTGAATTATTTATGTTGCCCTCTTGAAATGTTTATGGGTGAGGAGACTTTACTTTTTAATCTAGGTCTGACACCATTCAAACTAAATCCAAGCCATTTGCTCAGTGGAAGATTCAATAACTGACTAAATGCATTTTCCTCAGATATCAACCATTTTCAGGAACTGATGAATTTAAAAGAAATTGCTTTTACAGAATACATTTGATGGAAATCTCAAGGGATAAAATGAATCCAGTAATGTGAAAAAAAATACTACTTGAGAAAAAACTAATTAACTGTAGCCCAAGAATTAGTTAATTTAAAATCTGCCATTAATTATTTTCTTTGATCCTGTACCAGTAGCCAACAACATATGGCATTCAAAAATCACTGTATGCAAGACACGATCAGCTGTGTTTTGAAACTTGGACTAAACCTCACTAATCACATAATAAACCCAGAATCATAGAAATGTAGGGCTGGAAGGGACCTTGAAAGGTCATCAAGTCCAGCCTCCTGAGCTGAGGCAGGACCAAGTAAACCTAGAGCATCCCTGACAGGTGTTTGTCCAACCTGTTCTTAAAAACTTCCAATGATAGAGATCCTACAACCTCCCTTGGAAGCCTATCCCAGAATTTAACTATACTTATATTTAGGAAATTTTTCCTAATATCTATCCCAAACCTCCCTGCTGCAGATTAAGCCCATTACTTCTTGTTTTCCCTTCAGTGGACATGGAGAACAATTGATCACTGTCCTCTTTGTAACAGCCCTTTAACATATCAGATACCCCCTCAGTCTTCTTTTCTGTGACTACACATATCCTGCATTTTTAACCTTTCCTCATCGGCCAGACTTTTTATCATTTTTGTTGCTCTCCTCTAGACTCTCTCCAGTTTGTCTACATCTTTCCTGAAGTGTGGTGCCCAGAACTGGATATAGTACTCCAGCGGAGACCTCACCAGTGCTGAGTAGAGCAGGACAACTACCTTTCATGTCTTACATACGACACTGCGGTTAATACAGTCCAGAATGATTCATAGAGATTAAAGACAGAAGGAATTATTAGCCTTCTTTGCAACTGCATCACATTGGCTCATATTCAATTTGTGATCCACTATAATCTCCAGATCCTCTTCAGCAGTACTATCATCAAGATAGTTATTCCCCAGTCTGACGTTGTCCATTTGATTTTTTCCTTCCTAAGTGAAGTACTTTTCACTTGTCTTTATTGAATTTCATCTTGTTGATTTAAGACCAATACTTTAATTTGTCAAGAACATTTTGAGTTCTAATCCTGTCCTCCAAAGTACTTGCAACCCCTCCCAGCTTGGTCCCATCCACAAATTTTATAAGCATACTCTCTACTCCATTTTCCAAGTCATTAATGAAAATATTGAATAGTACCAGATCCAGGATTGGCCCCTGCGTGACCCCACTAGATATGCCCTCCCAGTTTGACAATGAACCATTGATAACTACTTGTTGAGTACAATCTTTCAACTAGTTGTGCACCCAATTCAAAGATAATGGTTAATAGATCCCAGATTCCTTAAGTTCGCTCGGATGAATTTCATCAGGCCCAGTTGACTGGAATACATCAAACATATCTTTTAAATATTCTTTTCCCTATTCTGTTCTTTCCCTATTTTGGCTTGCATTCCTTTCCCCCACCCCTCCCCTTGTTGTTAATATTAATTGTGTTAAGTATCTGGTCACAATTAACCTTTTTTATTGTTTGCAGTGTTGTTGTAGCCATGTTGGTTCCAGGATATGAGAGAGACAAGGTGGGTGAGGTAATAGCTTTTATCAGACAAACTTCTGTTGGTGAAAGAGACAAGCTTTTAGGCTCCACAGAGCCCTTCTTCAGTTCTGTTTTTGAATTTAGCCCACAGAGGGTAAGGCTAATGCTTGCACTGGTTGGCTGCTGAAGGAGTGTTATCAAACTAAATGTTTCCTCTGCAGGAGCTGAGAACAAGAAGTGTGTGTACAACACCCATTATGAAAGTTTCAGAGCTTGGAACTGTCTAAGGCGATCCAGTTTCTGAATGCCAGGGAAGACAGAGCAATAAGTGGAGTTGAGGACAACATCAGAGGACCCAAGTGAGCATGGATTGCACTCTTACTTGTAGTCTCATCAGAGGTAGTGGACTGAATGAGCATGGAGATTGACCTAATCTCTGTCTCATAGACATGGTCATTTCAAGATAGGCATAAAGCATGTCAGCAGGGCTCTGTGTGGGATGTTTGCTGTATTGCTGATCCTGTTTTGTGGACAAAAAGATTTTAATTAAAAAATATTTATATATAACAGCAGCACATTCTACTCTCCCCTCTGTAAGGGGTGGTAGGAAGCCAGCATTATCTCTCATGTTTCTAACAAGAATGTCTTGGGCCTTCAGCAATTTGGAAAAAAATATCCCCATATGTTAAACCGAGGCTGTCTTCCCCCATATCCTTCTCTAAGCTTCTCTTTTGTGCTTTGTTAATTGCACTGACAGATTCATCAGGAGTGAAACTTATCATTAGCTAATCTTTCATTTCTTTGACTCTGTGCCTAGGGACGTTATTGTTGGTCAATGTAATTCTCTAGCAGGTTGAGTAACGCATGCAATCCAACAGATGTAATGAATGGAAATCCTTAATAATCAGGTCCCACTTACTCCCTCCAAACCACAGGTAAAGAAAGCTCATTTCACTAATTCACCACCAGTAACTGATGCAGTGCTTTGATCAGCAAGCATAGAGACATGAATGATGCCACAGGGCTAGTCTGCACTAGAAGCGCTGCATCGGTGCAGGTGCACCTCCACTGTGTGTCTGGTGAAGACACTGTATGCCGATAGGAAAGAGCTCTCCCATCAGCAGAATTACTCCACCTCTGCGAGAGGCAGAAGCTTTGTTGGCTGGAGAGCGTCTCCCACCAACATAGCGTTGGCATGGACAGCACTTAGGTTGCTGTAACTTGTGTTGATCAGGGAGTGGCTTTTTCACACGCCTGAGTGAGGTAAATTAGAGTGACATAAGTGATGGTATAAACCTGCTCTCAGTCAGAGGCTTGAGTCCTTCATTTCCCATCAGAGCAATGATTGCTGCACTTAAAAGGATTGCATCAGAGATGAGGCTTTGCCACAACCCAGCTGTATTGTTGAGTTGAGTGTATAGTTCTGTGCACTGTTTAGTAGCTGCTCTAGGATATTCAACAAACTAAACATGTTGGAAGCTGCCATAATATCTGACTGAAGAAATAATCCCTATGCACTTGCTACCTAGAATATCCAGAATGCACTGTAGGGTCAGAGCTACATGGTCCTAAAATGAATGGGGATGATTTGTTTTCCTTATCATATGAAGAGAGAAATTAAAAATGGGGTTTGCATGATAGTTTTTGGAAGAGAAGAGGAGGCACCTGATACCTCTCCAAATAATAATAATTCATCCTCCTTACCAGATGAGACTATTATGCCCCCACCCCCAACAGCAGCAGATGATTTTACTCATTTTCAGGAGCTCTTCAAAAGAGTGGCTAATGAGCTCAAGATCACTCCGGAGGAGGTGTCGGAGTCTCAGCGTGAGATGACCGACATATTACACCCTTCAACCTCCTCCAAGATGGCCCTACCTATTAATGGAGCCATTTTGGACCCTGTCAAGAATATCTGGCAAACCCCAACCACCACACCCCCTACCTACAAAAGGGCAGACCAGAAATACTATGTCCCCTCCAGGGGCTCTGAGTTCCTTTTCACGCATCCAGCACCAGATTCACTGATAGTAGAAGCAGCCAACCAAAGGAACAAACAGCAACATTTCCGGTCCACTCCCTCTGATAAGGACAGTAAAAGAATGGACTTACTCAGCCACAAAGTTTATGCATCACCTACGCTGCAATTCAGGGTGACAAACTATGTAGTCCTACTAGCCAAACAGGACCACAGGAATTGTGGGAAACTCATGGACTTTATTAATGACATTACAGAAGACAAGAGACAACAATTCAGAGCAGTAGTCTCTGAAGGGCAGATTATTTCCTTCATGGCACTGCTGGCTGCCCTTGATGCTGCAGACACAGCTGCCAGGTCCACCATGATGGCCGTTGTTATGCGTCAAGCTTCATGGTTTACCTCTTCTTCTTTCCCATGCAAGATACAAAATACCATGGAGGATCTCCCCGTCGATGACAAGAAGTTATCTGCAGAGAAAACCAACGAGGTGCTGCACATCAGGAAGGATTCCAAGTGACGCTGAGATCCCTAGACATCCATACTAAAAGAAGGCAATACAGGTATCAGCCTTACCAATACCCATGATACCCAGCTTACACACAACAACAACAGAGGCCGTACGACCATCAGCAGCAAAGCCAGAGATCTAGGCATCAACGATGACACCTCACACCATTGGCACCGTCTCAACCCCCTCCACCTAATAAGCAGATCTGAAGCCTTGGTTGAGGGTATAGAAGACCTCCCACCCACTCCAGCGCTTATACTTCCCATCCAACCTTTTGATCACTGTTTGCTCCCATTCTACCACAACTGGCGAGCCATCACTATGGGCAGATGGGCCCTTGAGGTCATCTGACTGGGCTATTCCATCAACTTCCTGTCCATACCCTCCCCCACCCGGTCCCTCTTCAGGGACCTCTCTCACGACCACTTGCTCCACCAAGAGGTGCAACATCTTCTACAAATAGGAGCAGTGGAGACAGTGCCCAATCAGCACAGAGGAAAGGGGTTTTACTCCCACTATTTTTTGACAGAAAAGAAAAGTGTGGGATGGCGACCCATTCTCAACCTCAGGCTACTCAACAAGTTTGTTAAAAAGCAAAAATTCAAAATGGTTACCCTCACAACCATAATTCCAGCTCTGGAGCAGGGAGACTGGTTTTCAGCCCTCAACCTGCAGGATGCTTATTTGCATGTAACTATACACCCTGCCCACAGGCATTTTTCTCAGATTTGTTATGGGCTCAAATCACTACCAATACAGGGTTCTGCCCTGTGGCCTTTAAACAGCACCCTGCGTCTTCTTCACAATTCTCATGGTGGCAATGGTGCACCGCTAGAAAAAAGAAGTAATAATTTTTCCTTACCTGGATGATTGCCTGCTCAAGTCGCACACTCTCGATGAGGCCATCCAAGCCACAGAAATGACCATTGACTGCTTCCAGGGCTTGGCCTACAAATAATAAACAAAAAAAATCCACATTAACCCCTACTCAACAACTGGAGTTCATAAGCGCTCACCTTGATTCCATAACCAGACTTACATTTCTCCCATTTGACAGATTCAACACCATAAAGAATCTTGTCGCCAAGTTGCAAAAGAAGCCCCCAGGTCACTGTCCACGACTGTCTGCAACTTCTCGGCCATGTGGCCTCTTGCACTTTTGTGGTCAAGAATGCATGCCTTTACTTGTGGTGCCTGCAGGGTTGGATGACCACCATCTACAGACCAAATGTGCATGGTCTAAACAAACTTCTATCCATACCTACCAAAGTCAAGGACTCACTCACACAGTGGACTCTTCCACACAACCTCTGCTCCGGAATCCCGTTCATGCAGGAGTCCCCCTCTGTTATAATTACCACAGATGCTCCCCTCATGGATTGGGGGGCACATATGGTACACCACACCACTCAAGGACTCTGGTCCCCTACAGAAGCTTCACTACACTCATAAAGCTATGAGAGCTCTGAGCAATCCACAACGCCTGCCACCAATTTCTCCCACATATCCAGAACCAACACATCAGGATCATGACCAACAACACCAACTGCATGTTTTATATAAACGGACAAGGGTGAGCTCAATCCCACTCACTCTGCATGGCGGCTATGAAACTTTGGAATTGGTGCCTCCAACACAATATCAAATTTCAGCCTCCTACCTACCTGGTTCACTAAACACCACTGCAGATGACCTCAGCAGATCTTTCCCCCTAGATCATGAATGGGAGATAAACGATACAATCCTACACAACATATTCAAAATATGGGGCTACCCACAACTGGATCTTTTTGCAACCACGACCACCAAGAAATGCCCAGAATTCTGTTCCAGAGCGGGCTTAGGAAAGCACTCGATGTGAGATGCTTTCATGATCAAATGGAGTGACAATTTACTATACGCATTTCCCCTGATATCGCTTCTTCACAGGGCATTACAAAAAATACAAGTGGAGAGGGCCAGGGTCATACTAATAGCCCCTACATGGCCCAGGCAGGCATGGTACCCATTTGTAACAAGGATGTCAGTTTGCTCCCCGATTCCATTTCCTGCCCCTTCCAAACCTATATTCACAACACAGGGGTCAACTACACCACCCCAAAATAATGATGCTGCACCTCAAAGCATGGCTCAATAATGGTTCTCTAATGAGGAACTAGATTGCTGTGAACAGGTACAAAGAGTACTGTCACATAGGTGGTACATGTGGATTGTGTTGTGCTATGTCCATAAGTGGCCTAGGTTCATTCACTGGTGCTCCGCCAGGCAAACCATTCCTGCTTCTGCGCCTCTTTCACTACTACTAGACTATCTGGGCTCTCCTTTAGCTCCATAAAGGTACATCTAGAAGCAATTATGGTGTTTCACTATAAGACCGAGACACTACTATCTTTGTCAACCCCATCACAAAGCGGTTCCTCAAGGGCCTCCAGACCCTATACCTGGACCACCCACTCAACCCTGAGACTTGCACTTGGTCCTCACATGATGCACCAACCATTTGAGCCGCTAGCAACATGCTGCCTCCAACATCTATCCATGAAAACTATGTTTTTAGTTGTCATTACATCTGCCAGATGTATAGGAGAACTTGGAGCGCTTATGGCTGACCCACCATACACTATGCTTTTTAAGGACAAAGTCACACTCTGAACACATTCCAAATTTCTCCTGAAGGTGCATTCGTCCTTCCACCTCAATGAACCTATCCATCTACCAACCTTCTTTCCTAAACTGCATGCAAACACTTTCGAAGCAGCAATGCAAACACTCAGCGTGTTTATTTGGACAGGACTAAGCCATTTAGGGCTTCCCCTAAACTTTTCATTTCATTGCAGAACGATCCAGAGGCAAATCGATCTCTACCCAGAGACTATCCAGTTGGATAGCAGCCTGCATCCACCTATGCTACCAACTAAATAATATGAATCCTTCAACTTCTGTTAGGGCACACTCCACCAGACCTGTGTCAATGTTGGTGGCATTCTTATGTAACATTCCCCTCACAGATATGTGCAAAGCTGCCACCTGGGCTTTGGGTCATACCTTTGCTAAACATTATGCTCTTACTCAGGGACCCTCAAATGGGCCAAGCTGTGCTGTCTACAGCTTTCTTACTAGATCCAAAGTCCCTACCTCCTCAAGAGATGCTGCTTTTCAGTCTCTTGGAGTTGAGCACCCACAGGGACATCTCTCTCTCTCATAGAGGAGGTTACTCACCTGATGTTGTTCGAGATGAGTGTTCCTGTGGGTACTCCACTACCCACCCTCCTCTCCTCTACTTCAGAGTTTGGAGTGGTCTCCGTTGTAGAGAAGGAACTGAGGAGCCCGGGCTGTGCGTGCGTTATTGAGGCACCATCGTGTGCGGCCTGTGTGAGTACTGCTGTAAAAATCTCCGAGTGAAGGCACAGGGACACACCAACATCTGGAGTGGAGCACCCACAGGGACACTCATCCTGAAGAATTACTTGAAGAGTTACTGCACAGGAGGAATAATCTCCACTTTTCTACTTTTGTGTAGGGAGAGGGGGAATGTGGTTGGGGTGTGTATGTAAGATAATACAGACTGGATTCTAGGGTGACCAGATAGCAAGTATGAAAAATCGGGATGGGGGTGGGGAGTAATAGGCCCCTATAAGACAAAGCCCCAAATATCGGGACTGTCC
Source organism: Lepidochelys kempii (assembly GCF_965140285.1). NCBI lineage: Eukaryota > Metazoa > Chordata > Testudines > Cheloniidae > Lepidochelys > Lepidochelys kempii. The sequence goes on from NC_136388.1 coordinate 74,770,082, forward strand.
CTATAAATCGGGACATCTGGTCACCATACTGAATTCACTGCAAAGTCCCAAAGATTATGAACTTTCACCTGTGGAAGTGCACCAGGAAATCCACGAGACTGGGCTTTTTATCAACTGTCACCTTCCTCTTTTTTCTTAAAAAACACACAAAATGAGGAAACAAATTCAAAATTGTAGCTAATGTTACCTTAAATTTATAGCTGAAAATGCTCAAAAGTCAAGAGCTGCTAGTGTTAAGGTTCTTCTAATAACTTCAGTTCACCCACGTTACACATATTTTGCAGTAATAGTAATTCTAATAAATACACGTATTAATAGACAGTGTAAGTGCAGTTCTACTCTGAAAAAGAGCTATGGAAAAATAGCCTCTTCATACTCAGCAGAGCCCACTCCCAATGTATATTAATCAGAATCCAATCTGATATCTACTATTTTCACACCTGTTATTCCTGCTGAGCCAATACAACTGAGAAAGAGAACAGGGCCCTATTCTTCCCATCCCCCAGGATTCAAGTGACTGCCATTGAAATTCTAGTTGTCCTTGATTATCAGCAGCAGAACTGTTATTCTAAAGTCCAGTTAGTTCTATGTTGTTGAACAAAGTTCTAGCTTGTTACACTTGTACAAACCTCCTGAAGGCAGTGGGTTTGCACAGGTGTCGCTGAAAGCATAAAATGGCCTAAGAACCCATTCCAGTAGAGTTGCAGAACATGGGTTGAATGCACAGAGCTGACAGAAAAAACAGCCTACATTATAAGTAACTCATCATTTTGGGTGTTTCTTATTGAGCGCCCAGAAACTGAAACACCCAAAGTCATTAGCCACTTCTGAAAATTTGGGCCAATTTTTTTTATTAGAAAGCTGAACACAGTAGGTATGGATTACTGAGCAACAATGAACGTTGAACCCCACAATAAGAATGTTACACTGTTTAAAATAATAGATGCACTGTTTAAAATAATAGATGAAGTCTGACTCCAGATCTTATTTTTGTAGCTTGGTTCCAAGTCCTCACATCCCACACACATTTAGGTTTTGGTTCAGATCTATCCCTAATTATAATCTAATTAAATACATGAATCCATGTTAATATAATGTGAAAGTTAACAGTTTAAGAACTCAAAAACCAAGGCTTTCAAAAATCAAGGTTCTCTGGGCAACCTTGAAGTGTGGTTCTGAAAAGTGACAGTACAAATGGCTTTTCTGCCTCAGCAGCTGTGGTCAAGACATTCTTGTCCACACTGCAGATAGCCAGCTCCCTGAAGAAAAGCCATACACACGGTCATCAGTGACACCCTTCTGGGAAAAACATTTGGTTTCCTAGTCAGTTTGTATTTGCTTGTAAGGATTCATTTATTATTGCTAATGTGGTGGGTTGTTGGTGAATATGTATGTTGGATCTGGTTTATTATTGGAACACTTGCCTAGTAAGATATTTTGAGGGAGAGGTGGTCACAAGGTGCTCAGGTGACTTTGGACAGGACTGGCTCATAGAACAGTGCCAAATCTTTTCCCAGAGCATGCCTACCACACGCCCACACAGACGCCATCCCAAGAGGGATAGGCTGAAACAGCAGTGTCTTTACTCTTTACTGCTTATCCACTGTACCTTGAGCTCTGAGGGCTCTGTGAGGGCACAGCAACTCTGAGGGCACAAAGCTGGTAGAAAACGGTACGTTTTTGCTGTGGAAAACTTAAAAAAGAAATGGGGGGGGGAAACCTTTTCTGAAACTTCTTATTCTATCTGATGTTTTGATGGGAAAAAACCTCAAACTTCTAAGGTTCAAAAACCTGAAACAACCAAAACCCATAAACATTTCAGTTTTGGTTTACGAAAGTTAAAACATTTTCTGGGTTTGGTGGTTTTTGTATTTCCATTTTTGATTTTTTTAATTGAAAAACTGGAAATATTAGAGACAAACTAACATTTTCATTTTTTTTAAAAAAAGGCTGTTTTTCAGTGAAAAAAATGTTTTGACAGAAAAATGTTAACCAGCTTCAGTCCTTCTGTCATCTGTTCCTCTTTTCTCCTCTTTAGTAGGAAACCACCATCAACGACTCCTTTATTTCTCTGCAAAAACACACACAGCCATTGTCTGGGGCAAGAGGAGTGAAGAAAGGTCAGACACTGAAATTCCCTTGAACCAACCCTTCCTCTGGGTTTGGAGGGCCATAAAAATAAAAATGTAGTGTTATTATTTGGGGCTGAAGCCATTCATATAATCTGCCTGTTTTTGAAGAGAGCCAGAGTTTTCAGGGCTGAATAAAACTGTGTATAAACTCTAGCTTGCAAAATAGTAGGTCACTCTTCTCCAAGCTGACCTTCCTCTCTGACTGGAAATGCTGGATTTCCTCTATTGTGCCCATGTGAATCAAACAAACTAAACAACCTTCCTTCCACTGCTGACTCCTCATTTGCCTTAGTGTCACTAAAAAAAGCAATGGCATGCAACAGTGCACACGTGATGCAATGAGCAGGATCACCGTCTGTTTCTGCCTCTGTTGTTTTCTTTAACCATGTCTGTTTCTGTATTTTCCCCCTCCATCTCTCTAGCAACTAATAAGTTTTAAATACCTCAAACTATCCTAACAAATTCTAGATCTACTCAGCCCTGACAGTGACTGGGAGGATAGGAGACATCAAAGGAGCAAAGGTACCACACTGAAGAGGAAATCTGGGGATCCCTCAGACATGGACCTGGGCAAGAGCCCATTTTTATAACTTAGAATATTGTGTAATTGGGCTGCTGAGGGGGAGGAGAGATCATATCATTTCTTGTCTGTTTTTTAAAGATAAGAATTAAGCAAGATTGTACTTGCTGTACCCACAGGGCTTTCTCTATTCGGCACAAGTTTCACATTTGACAACTTGGGCCTGGCTGGCTGAAGTGAAGACTAAGGGAACTATCTCGCTATCAGGGAATGAGTTACACAATCCTGATTTGCACATTGTGTTCCAAAACTTGTGTGAATGACATGGAAATTATGTGAAGTATTGCCCTGTCTTTGGCATCCCACAACACAGCTAGGTAGTGTAGCTAGGTGCATGTCAACTTGAGAGAGGAGCAGGTCCTCTAAAAACAGGGGTTGAGACTCCAGAACAAAACTGGTTTAAGACCAGGCAAAACTGAGCAGCTTTGATGTATTCTCTTCCAAATACCATGAAAGTGGAAAACATATGTGGTGCATTGATTATGTATTTTGGTAACTCTCTTCTCCACTGTGTCAAAAGGAATATCCTAACTACAACAGTGAGCTAGCATGTATCATTGTTCCATTTACGTAGAAGTGAAAATGCATTTTGTTGATTTATTTTTTAAGTGAGGGACTACATTTATCTCCAGTGTAGTGACTGCACTGAAATCAATAGGATGATTTTGGTCCAAATTGTTTAAGATGAATTGCAAAGTTTGTTTTTTTTTAATTCATGCAGAAGCGTAAACATGTTTGAATGAGCCCAAAGAAAGAGGGAGAAAAAAATTATGCCTGTCCCTTAAAAATGCAATTAGCAATGTACCAAAATAGGTACGAGTACCTTTCCAATTCCTTTTGTCCTCTGCAAGAGTAAGTATGAGTATTCCATTCCACGATTCCAATCCTGCAAAGATTAAAGTACATCCATAATTTTACTCATGTGAGTAGTCCCATTGATGTCATTCCTGAAATCATGCAAACAAGTTTCGAATCAGTGAGACCACTCATGTCAGTCAGAAAACACAGGTGCTTAAATCTTTTCAGGAGCGGAGCATAGATCCCTATTTTAATTCCCTCAGAACTGTCTCAAGGTGTTTCTTCTTGGGCTAAAATGTCAGTAGATTTTGTACTAGTGGAGGTCTTTCGGAAGGTTACCTGCCCCATCCAGAAACAATAAGAACCTAAAATCAGCCAAATAAACTAAATTTCCATTCCAATTCTGTTCCCCATACACTGCTAATTTAGCAGTATTCCATAGCTCTTTTATGATACAATCCTACAAACTCTTACTCATATGAGTAATAGTAGATTTCAGTCTGACTCCTCATGTGAGGAAGGAGTGATCATGTGAATAAGGCTTTTTCATGTATTACAGTATTTCAGTGATGAGTGAGGTACTGATGCTGCTGTAACCTAGCCTGGCTGTGTTCTTGGCCTCAGACTCTACAATTGGTCCAGCATTTGGTGGTGTGAGTCTGATGGTATGTCTACACTGGAACTGGTTGCAGCTTGGGTAGACATACCTGTGCCAGCTTTGATCGAGCTAGCACGCTAAAAATAGAAGTGTGGCTGTGGCAGTACAAGCAGTGGGAGGGGCTAGCCATTCCAAATACTGTCCTGTCTGAAACCCTAGGTATGCATGCAGGCAGCTAGCCCCTCCTGTCACTCATGCTGTCCAGATGCACTGCCTGATCAGAGCTAGCCTGATTAAAGCACTAGCCTGATCAGAGCTAGCAGGACTTTGTCTACTTGAGCCAGAAATTACATCTTCCAGCTCCAGTGCAAGAAACATCCTGAGAGTCACCAAGAAGCGTGTCCTGCAGGATACATGGCAACCTTAAACTTCCTGTTGCAGCTTAACTCTGTATGGCACATGCAGATTGGGCTCTAGGAGCGTATCCTTGGTGTCCAGTCCACATTCTAGTGTGGGTAAAATGCTACATTTTAAACTGGATAAGGTACTCTTCACTTCCTGTTCTAGAACCTGATTCAGAAATTCACTGAAATATGTACTACTTAACTTTAAACATGTGCTTAAGGCCTATTGAACTCAATTGAGTTAAGCACATGCTTAAGTGCTTTCCTGAATCAGGTCCCTAAATTGTTGTATAGTGTTGCATTGTGTGCTGTTAAAATTTGGGATCCTGCAGAATGAATGATTCTATATAAATATAAGACATTGACTATGACTATTCTTATTGATTTTTTTCTCTTGCTTTCCCTCAGCCACAACATAATTTTTTTTTTAAATAAAGTTTTAGCAAAGTCAGTTGACCTATTTTTGATTTGTGCAAACTTGGAAGAAGAGTCCCTTTTAAAAAAATAAGTTGCCTTTTTGTGCTCAGATAACTCAAAGCAGGTTAGTTCTTTACTCACACTTGATTTGAACTTAGACCTCAGCGAAAGCATTTGACATGTCTGAGGAAAGATGTTTCACAAATAAGAAGTTAGACATAAACAAAGATGATGATAATTGTACTACACATAGAATCAGCTTCTCACTTTTGTTTATATTTGAACCACATTCCTTACAACCTGTCATTGGCGTTAATCCTCATTTAGAAGGTGTTAAACTATAAAAGAAACTCAAATAAAGAGTTGTCCAATAGATTCTTTATGCGAAACAGAGATTTGATTGATTTGGTTGAACGTATTACCTTTAAAGCTTTTCCTGGCTATTTTCAGTTGTAATTTCTGATCACCACAAGTAGCTGAAGAACAATCTCTCTCATGACAGTCTTGTTCACATTAAAGTTCTTGAAAAAATGGCTCTCCTTCACCATGCTAGCAATCAAATCCAACATCTAATCACCACACATGCACACATCCAGACTCACTTGCTGTAGTCCATGGAGACAGTGGTTATTCAACCCCCCATTCCACTCTCCTTATTACCAGCTTGGAAGAAGAACAGAAAATAACTCCTAAGGGACCACTGCTTAATTTTTGTTGTTCAAAATTCCTAGCCTCTTCCAGCTTCAAGAACTTTAGTATGTTTTTCCAAAATCCTTCCTGTATTTATCAAAAACATTATAAAATTGTGTTTTTAGAAAGAAAATACTGCTTCTTCATCTGCCACTGAATCCTTGGCACTGATTTCTGCTTTCGCTGCAGAGCTGTAGCAGCAAACAAGAGAGCTGACTCCATTGGTATAGGAGACAAGAAGCTGAAATCAACCCCCGTAAAGTGCTATAAGTGTTGTAGCACACCAAATCCTTTTAGATACTTGGTATCATGCCAGGTGTACAAGAGGCTCTGAGGTAAGTGCTGAAGGCACTTCAAATGCTAGGCCTAATAGGGTCCTGTTTTAGGAGGGTTCCTAATAGTCACACTCACATGTCTACTAATAAAGATGATCTTTACTAGGGCTTGCAGGAAGAAAGGCTGTTCATCCCATAGACTTGATATATTACACTTTACTGGAAAAAAATATGGAAGATATAGTCCCTAGGAAGTTCTACTGGGTGATTGTTCAACAGAGAGGTACAAGGGGAACCTGACTTCTTGGGGTTCCTCAACTCTAGGACCACAAGTGTCTCTTCATACCCATCTCTTTCTTAGAGGGCAAACAAAATCAGGCCTGAGCTTGATGCGGTTTCTGTTTTCCTGGTGCTGTCTGGCGGTCTCAGTAGGCCCTTCTGCATCTCCTGTGTGGCTAGTAGTGCTCATGGTCCCACAGAACTGTGCTCAAGGGTTTCTCTGGGGCCTGCATCAGTGAGTATGGTTCCCCCAAATGAGCCTCTTAATTCTCAATCCGCAAGGTTTATATTTATTCTTATGTCCTACCCTGAGCTTGAGTTGTCCCCAATGACTGAAATATCCCTATTTAGAGACCTACGGCTTGAGTCAACTGTGCTAGCACAATGGACACAAACTGCACCCTAGTTGAGGGTAGGTGGCTTGTCTCTGCCCCATCATAGAGTTGCAAAGCTGACTCTCCAATGGGCTGCTCCCTTCTTTCCAGCCTGCTTGAGTAGGGTGGCCAGATGGTTCAGAACACCAAGATTTTTTTTTAATGTAGCCTTTTCCCTTTTTGCAAACTGCATCAGGACTGGGGTTCACTTGGTCCTTTTAGTTCACAGTCATATCTACTACAGCGTCTGAGTCTCCCACGATTGGCAATTGGGAATGCTTTTCTCCACATGTCCATGGGTATAGAAGGCATCTTACTTTTCAGAATTCAAAGGCAGACAGTGGGCTATTTCCCAGGACGATGATGGGGCGAGGGGAACAAGTAACTGGTGAAAAAATGTGGATGAATAGATAAAGGAGAGGGCAAGTGAGGGCAAAGACTAGGTGGAAAGGGGATGTAGATTGAAGGATGGAAGATAGAGACTGTCTACTGCTATGTGTCCATGCAGTGCCTAGCACAATTCTTGGTTGACCCTTAGACACTACTGTAATAAACATGATTAATAATAAAATGCCGATTAGGTACAAAATGAAGAAAAGGAAATACAAAATCAGAAAACACAGAAGGAGGAAGAGATCAAAATCCATATCAGGAGGAGAAGGGCAAAGAATCCCGTAGAAATCAGAACAGAGGAGAAAAACAAACACACAAAACCTCCAAAGCAGCATATTATAGAATAATTTATAAACTATTCCCCTTCTAACCAAGCTCATTAACAATTTTCATACACTTAGGTTTGCTATGAGATCTCTTTCACTGTGTAATATTGACCAAGTCATCATAAGCAAAAGCCCTTTGACAATGTGCCTTATTTGCTATAATAGGAAGCAAGTTGCTTGCTCAGTGAATGGATCAGACCCACGTTCCCATCTGCATTATAAACATGTTTTAAGGAGTCTGCCAAATATTCAGTATTAAATTATTTTATCTCCCTCTGCCTACAGTTCTCTCCCAATAGCCCTAATTCTTCCAAATATTTAGTTCAACAATCTCTTCTTTTAGCAATCCACACTCTCTTAGCTCTGTAATCCCACCTTTGGCCCAGTTTTAACAATTCAACACACTGCTGTATGCACATAGCAGGTTGAATAGTAAATCTGAGAGTATTGTTGTGAATAGCTTGGTTTGCTATGAGTCATGGGGTCATATGCTGTATTTACAGAGAATTGGACAAATCACTGGGTATTTAGAAAAGTTTCACAAACTGTAATATAAATTATTATTTGTCCAACAATTCACCCTGAAATGTGATTTCCCCCTCCCCTATTTTTTAGGCTCTTGTTTAAAAAATGTCATTCATCTGGGGTTTGTTCCTGCAGGATCCTGAGTACTTTTGTGAGCTACGGTGCACCCGCAACTTTTGCTGAGCTCAGTGAGTGGTGAGCACACTCAGCCCCTTGCAGGATTAACCCCCTTTCAGGGAGCGGAAACATGTGACTTAATTTGCAGAGGATGGGTCACAACTTTACGCAGACTTACCTATAAGTACTTAGAAAAAGTGAATGGGGTTATTAGAAAATAAGAATTGGTCCACAGACAATTTGCTAACTGAAAGGGGAAAAATTTATGCAATTATTATTCATAATGAAGAGTTCAATCAGCTCTGGCTATAGTGTGTGAATTAAACATGTGGTCTCCCTTTAAGTCTCATAGAGGTTTCAGCTTAAACAACAATCCACTAAAATATCTGAAATCAAAATCATTAACTTTAGCTGCTTAGTCAAAGCCCCAAGGCTTCTTGGTGTAGCTTTCCTTAGATTACTTTAGCATGGGAGAAAAGAAGTGCTTGGTGACAATGCTGGCTTCCATGACAGCAAGAGATTGCTGACATCATTGACTGTATGCTTCTTCCACAGTGAAGCAGTTGAATTGGTGTGTAATTGATTTGTGCATCCGGAAGCTATAAAAATACATCTGATTTCCCAGCTACCACATCAGTCAAATAGTTAAAACTCAAAAGTCTGACAGCACATTATATGTATAAATGTCTGATTTATATAATGTAGCTATACACACATAGGTTTCTTTGTGCATTCAAAGGGTATCCACAGAAAGAAAAGGGTGTGCATATGCACTGCATGTAATCCAAATGAGGTGCTGGTGATTTGGGGGTGGCACTTTCCCCTCTGAGTCAGTGCTGAATCAATATCTGAATGTGGTGTTAGAAGTTACTATATTGTATCAAAGTCCTGACTACTTGTGGACATTAACGAGCCCTTAAAATCTTTCACGAGAGTACCAGTATCGTGACCAAATTCCAGCTTTAGTCCAACTCCTTGTCAATCCCTGGCCTGAAGTGGTGTTCGCTGTTGCTGTTGCTGTGTGTTGCTAAACAGCTGCCATGTTTCACTTAGAGGTGGCTGCATTTTATCAATGAGGGGAGGACTTCCCATATGAGAACACTTCCCACAGAGGGAGTAGGAAGTGCTGCAAAGTTGTGTGTGTGTGTGTGTGTTTCCAATGCTACCTTGGTTTTTGTGATGGTGGAAGGAATGAGATTGCTCCCCCTCACCCCTGAATTCTCAGTATGGCTCTTACAGACAGCTCAAGACAACACCTTGGATTTCCCCTCTCCAGCTTTTCTGAATGGCAGAAGGAAGGTGGCATTCAGTTGCATCATTAATCAAGCCACAGCAGCAGGGTGAGGGGAGACGGGGGGCCTGGAGATGTGCCAAGAAAACACCCAGCATGGGGAAGACCAGTGATGCCTAAGGTCATCCCAGTAATCTGCAAGGTTGTCTTGTAGGGGAAGATATGGTTCAGTATTACTAACCCTGGAGCTGCACATCTGTTCTCCTCTTCCGTGTCTCATAAAGCATGAAAGAAAGGATTTAGTGCACGTAGCATATTATATAAAAAAATCACATAAATAAAGTCTAAGCACAAATAATAACTAGTATTAAAAGCAAAATACTCCAGATAAAAATTACAGGAGGAAATTCAATGCGACAGTCTCAAAAATGCTTTGGTTGAAAGGAAACCCGGAGGGCTTGTTCACACAAACATTTAGTTCACAACAAACTGGAGTTTCAGAGTAACAGCTGTGTTAGTCTGTATTCGCAAAAAGAAAAGGAGTACTTGTGGCACCTTAGAGACTAACCAATTTATTTGAGCATAAGCTTTCTTGAGCTACAGCTCACTTCATCGGATGCATACTGTGGAAAGTGTAGAAGATCTTTTTATACACACAAAGCATGAAAAAATACCTCGCCCTACCCCACTCTCCTGCTGGTAATAGCTTATCTAAAGTGATCACTCTCCTTACAATGTGTATGATAATCAAGTTGGGCCATTTCCAGCACAAATCCAGGGTTTAACAAGAACGTCTAAGGAGGGGGGCGTAGGAAAAAGCAAGGGGAAATAGGTTACCTTGCATAATGACTTAGCCACTCCCAGTCTCTATTCAAGCCTAAGTTAATTGTATCCAATTTGCAAATTAATTCCAATTCAACAGTTTCTCGCTGGAATCTGGATTTGAAGTTTTTTTGTTGTAATATCGCAACTTTCATGTCTGTAATCGCATGACCAGAGAGATTGAAGTATTCTCTGACTGGTTTATGAATGTTATAATTCTTGACATCTGATTTGTATCCATTTATTCTTTTACGTAGAGACTGTCCAGTCTGACCAATGTACATGGCAGAGGGGCATTGCTGGCACATGATGGCATATATCACATTGGTGGATGTGCAGGTGAATGAGCCTCTGACAGTGTGGCTGATGTTATTAGACCCTGTGATGGTGTCCCCTGAATAGATATGTGGGCACAGTTGGCAACGGGCTTTGTTGCAAGGATAGGTTCTGGGTTAGTGGTTCTGTTGTGTGGTATGTGGTTGCTGGTGAGTATTTGCTTCAGGTTGGGGGCTGTCTGTAGGCAAGGACTAGCCTGTCTCCCAAGATTTGTGAGAGTGTTGGGTCATCCTTCAGGATAGGTTGTAGATCCTTAATAATGCGTTGGAGGGGTTTTAGTTGGGGGCTGAAGGTGACGGCTAGTGGCGTTCTGTTATTTTCTTTGTTAGGCCTGTCCTGTAGTAGGTGACTTCTGGGAACTCTTCCGGCTCTATCAATCTGTTTCTTCACTTCTGCAGGTGGGTATTGTAGTTGTAAGAATGCTTGATAGAGATCTTGTAGGTGTTTGTCTCTGTCTGAGGGGTTGGAGCAAATGCGATTGTATCACAGAGCTTGGCTGTAGATGATGGATCGTGTGGTGTGGTCAGGGTGAAAGCTGGAGGCATGTAGGTAGGAATAGCAGTCAGTAGGTTTCCAGTATAGGGTTAGTCTCTAAGGTGCCACAAGTACTCCTTTTCTTTTAACAAACTGGAGTGTGACTCTATCCTGCACTAGGCTCTCACGAACTAACTGTCCATGTGGACCCCGTTGATATGCATTTACAGTTTGTTAGTGCACTTTGCTCTACCCTTCTTTGAAATGAGAATAGATTGAATTTAGTTCTTTAGCCAAGACCCAGATAATGTTGGATTACAGGTTAGTTATGTATTTGCATCTTTGAGAATGATGGATTTTGCCAGCTAATTTGTTTGTGGCTAGTAAGATATTTGTCAAATAGACATTTAACTATTGAATACTTATAAAGAAGGAGTTTGAAAGGAACTCAAACTATTGATGTCTTTCTACAAGTAAGATAATGATAACATTCACCTTCATGGCCGAAATATTCCATGGGAATACTGACTGTGTTATTAATTTTAAAAGGCGATGTTTGGACTTAAATCAGTACATGCATCAGTAAGTGGTTCAACTAAGCTTCAGCTAGCATACAGCTCAGAGCACCAAAGCATTACTCATGTGTGCATTACCATTTTCATTTCTACTGCAGCAATAGATCATTTCCCTCCTTCCCTCCCCCTCCCACCTGAATGCTAAGAATACTGCTGCAAAACATACTTAGAAAACCCTAGAGGCTCATGGCAAGGTTTGGGCAACTGCTCATTTAAATACAAACATTAAATAAGGATAAAGCAGAAAGATTCTTTTAAACCAAGTACTGTACTGTATACATTCTCAGCAGGAATAAACAGACCTTTCCATGTAATTAGCCCACATTTTGCTTATCACAATTTGGAATGTAGAAACTGTAGAATCAATAGGCACTAGCCCAAAAGATAGTAACCTCTTCACTTTAACCTTAGACTTTCTCATATTTATCAAAGAAAAATTAAGTGTGAGGATAGGGCCGGAGAGCGTGATCATTAAAACGAAGACTGTGTAGGTGTATGTGTTTGTGACTCATTATTCACTAGGGGCTAGGTTCTGAGCTCCTTACTCAATTTTTACTATGTCCCTGCTCAAGCTTGTTCCCGCTGACTTTACTGGGAGTTGTGCCTGAGAATGGATTGAGTAACCACCTTAGAATTAAGTGCTGGAAATCTCAGTCAGTAGTTTCTAAAGTTAGATGTGGAATCTTAAACGGAATGGGCCACATCCTCAAATGGTGTAAATCAGTGCAGCTTCACTGAAGTAAATGGAACTGTGCCAATGTATACCAGCTGATGCTCTGGACTGATATCTTCATACAAAATTACAGTAATAGTCATTTTTAGAAGACCACGATATGTTCATAAACATGTATTTTGTAGCTGTAGTACATATTTATGTATCTGAAATCTGTTGAATATTTTATTTTTCAGGCTGCTGCCTGTCAGGTTGTGATGCAGGCAGGAGCCAGGTTGCAGAAAGAGGTTACAATGTAGGCAAGTCCTTTCTGAGTAATAATCTTGACGTGACACACAAGAGTCACCAGGTGTAGTGAGAAACTTAACTCAAAAACAGCCGTAATGGACACGGACCCTCTGCATTAGGAAAGAGTTGCTTCATGCTCTTGGCCTAATTCCTTTGTGTTTCATTCTGACCTCAGAATCCCGCGACTAGATTGCACCATCAATTTAGATTACAGTGTTTGTCATGCACCATGTTGCTAGTGGCAATACTGGTGTGACTTTCAATGACCTGGTTCAGTCAATATTAGTGCCTTGCTGCTGAGTAATACACATATGGGCTAGTTGAAAATGTGCGGGAGGTTGTTTTTTGACAATTGCTTTGCAGCGTCCTGTGATCTAAGGATGCGGAGGATTTATAGGATTTAGTTGAAGGCTTTGTGTTTCTGTGGAATGAGTCCATGCAGATCCACAGGAACTGGAAAAAAATTGCCCAGCTTAATGATTCAGTAAGCATTCTGCCTCAAAAAGTTGTTGATTGGTAGTATTTTGTTACCTTTATGTGACACCTGGCTATGAAGAGGAATAGAGACAATAGTGAGGTGGCAATTTTATACAATTAGTAATTCAGTAGAGCTTTTTAACCCCGTACAAGAATACACACTGTATTTCCATGCTAGAGAATTATTCCCAAAGCTAAACTATCTCTTCAGTGTATGCATGGATGGAGGATTGGGCCAGATAACTCATCATAGAATGTCCTGCTTCATATGATTTGTTAATGCCCTGAATCTGCAAAGATCTACGCACACTTGTAATCCTATTGATTTCAGTGGGATGAGTTGCATGGATACAGTTAAGCATGTTCGTATTTTTTTGCAGGTTTGGGGCTTAATTTTTAACCTTCTGTTAGTTTTGCTGAGGGAAGAAATGTATTCTCTTTTGCTGTTGGAGGTCTTAAATGTCTTTGATAACTACTCTCTCCCTTTTTCCAAAAAAATTGCAAGAGTGGCAAAGTTAAGGTTCTCTGAATGATTAAAATATCAATTCATAACGTCAGACAGTCAGTAACAGAGAGAGAGAGAGATTAGAGAGAGATATGCAGGTATCCTGGTATAGTGTCTCTGCTTCTTCCAATACTTCAGGAAATAAAGACACATTTCTGAGATCACTGTCTGTCCTTTACAGGATTTAGGAATGCACCTGTCAGCTAGAGGAGAGCGAACATACCCATGGGTCAGGCTCTCAAGTGGATTTCACTGAATATGAGCATCTATTAGGTTAGGCAGACCTACAGGGTGGAGACAGCAGGAAATGCCTGGCATTTAATGTGGGGTTTTATTAACCAAAGCTTTGAGGGTCATCATTAAAAAGGGAGGCAGCTCTTTCATTGTTAAAGTCTGCTGGTTTTAAAAAGCTTCATAATATGTGGATCTCACAAATGTGGTTTATGGCAAATGAGAAAATGTTGTAAAGAAGTAGGAATATCCACAAGTACATCCTTTTGCATCTTAGCATTCGGCTGCCCTGTGATTACAATCTTTTATTAAAGTGCTAGAGGAAACAAGATAATGAAATGAACTATGAAGCATTTTCTGGTGCTTCTCTGTATGGAAGACTCTGTTTAAAAATAAATTACAATTGTAATTGTGGCTTTAGATTTGTCCTGAAGAAGCACAGTGTGACTGAGATAAACGGTTCTGACTTTGCTGATGGTATTCCACTATCAGACAGCTTTTACAAGACTGAACAGTTAACTCTTGAAGAACAGTAGGCTAAGTGAAACAGAATGAAGTAACAAGCAATTGTATGACGTGCTAGTTAGGTATTTAGTAGATCTGTTCTCCAGTTAATACATGTGTGCAGAGCTGGCCTTACCATGAGGCGAACTGAGGCGGCCACCTCAGGTACCAGACTGTGTGGGGGGGGGGCGCCACTAGGACCCAGAGTGTGGAAAATTGTGTCTGCGGCTGGTGCATATGTATTCTCTCTGCTCTAGTTGCACAGAGATGGTGGAGTGCTGTGCTGGAGGAAGGAGGGCACAAGAGACATAACAGGCAGGCAGGAGAAAAGGTGAGAGGGAATAACAGAAAGCAGCAGGAGCTGCAGGGAGAGAGAGTCTTCCAGTCTAATGTTCCAGCCACATTGGGTTCTACAGGAACAAAGGTCTGGAAAAATCTGGCTAGAAATATGGCATGCCATGAGAAGGCAGCAAATCACCAGAGAGCATTCCATAGGTGGAAAGAGCTTGAGATGAGACTACGGTTAAAGGCCACCATAGATGATCAGCATCAAGAGAAGATTGCATCAGAGTAATTTTTCATTTCATTTTCACTTTGGTCTCTTCTTTGCAGAACTGATGAAAAACTCTTCAGACTCTGAAGGTTTTCTGCAAAGACAAAACTCCTTGAGGAACTCATATGTGAAGGCCTTTTTGTGGATAATTGTCCTTCTCTCAGTTATAGTGAAAGTGACCTACAGCTTAGCCTTGAGAGGTTCCCAGAGGCAACTAAACAGTTTGGTCTTACTTTCAGCCTGGAAAAAAGAGAAGTCCTCTTCCAACCAGCCCCATTAATCACTGCCACTGAATAAAACATCACCATCAGTAGTATAAAATTAAAGAATGTCAATCACTTTATATAACTTGACAGTACTCAAGTGATGGTTCCCTAGATCGAGAAATATCAAACAGAATATGAAAGGCAAGCCAGACTTTTGGAAGACTTCACCATAGGATACTTAACCAGCATACTATTAAACTGTCAACAAAACTGATGATATACAATGCAGCAGTGATAACATCCTTTTTATATGGGTCTGAAACATGGAAAGTTTATTGCAGACACATTAATCAACTTGAAAAATTTCACCTGAGCTATCTTCACTCTATTCTGAAGGTCCAATGGGAAGACAAAATGTTAAACACTAACATCCCTGAAAAAGCAAACACAACCAGCATCAAGGCAATGATTATCAAAGCTCAGCTTAGATGGACGGGTCATGTTATCAGAATGGGTGATGACAGATTCCCAAGAAAAGTCTTCTATGGTGAGCTGAAATTTGAAAAATGCAGGAAGGGTGGTCAATGTAAATACTTCAAAGACACCCTTGAGCAGAATTTCAACTCATGTGGCATAAATATTGATAACTTCAGAGACACAGCCAAGGACAGACCTCAATGGAGAGCAGCTCTCGATAAAGGTTGTAAACACTTTGGGAGAGACAGACGCAAAAGACTGATTTTAAAAAAAAGGGTCAAGCATCATGCCAAGTCTTTAGTGGGAGCCTACACATTACTATGTGACATCTGTTTGTGATCTGGATCCTCGCAGATCAGACTATACAGCCACAAGAGATGCTGTGACATCATCGGCTATGAAGGACAGCCATACTCAAGTCCTGTATGTTTGATGTGTAAAAATTCATATTCAGAAAAAAGTGAAAAGAAGCTGGGATGATTAATCTGTTATCAGTCATGACTAAGATGAAGAGAGATATTTTAGCAAGACACTTGTTCTGAAATAGAAACCTTCCAAACAAAAAATGTCAAACACATGAGATTTAATTACATTCTTGATAGCAATGACTTACATCATGATCCTACCCCACGAATGCTATGAGGAGTTTTGCCATTGATTTCAGTGGAAACAGGATCATGCCCTTAGGCTCTGATTCAAGAAAGCACTTAAGCATGCCCTTAACTTTAAGCATATGCTTAAGTTTTATTGGCTCTAGTAGGACATAAGCACATGCATTAAGTTAAGCATGTGCCTAAATGCTTTCCTGATTAGGGATACTTTACTGAATTGTGGCCCTAAGGAAGATTCTTGGCACTACTAGCAATTAAGAAGTCAGAACTTGAAGAAAGGATTGAATGACCATAAACTGATGATCTCACTGAGAAGAAAGCTTATTTAAGGAAGAAACGTGATGTGTATTCCAGATAAAGAACTGATGAATCAAGGTGTGGCCAAATTTGGACAGAAGAGAAGTCAAGGTGGTCTGAAAGTAATCTTGATAGTGAAGAAGAAATAGAAATTGATTCAAGTTATGGTGATACATGAAAGCTATGTAATAATATTGGATGGGAGAGATAAGTTGCCTTCTGTTTCTCAAGGAGTGGGAGTTCTCCCAGTCTAAAGTAAGTACTCTAATAATTATCTGAAAAAAGACAAGTGCATCAATTAAAACACTCTCTTGAAAGAAGCTAATTTAGGTTTTTTAAAAATTGTTTCTGTGGCAAGTATGATTTGATCTCACTTTTTCAGCTGTCTGTCTTTCTGTTTTACCTGTAGGTATGTGTATATTTTTGTTTAATGTTCCAGAGCTTCTTATAAAAATAGTAGTTGTTAAGGGTTTACATATCTTTGTCTTTTAAAAGAGAGATCACATAAGAACTTGTTTTTTTCATCATGATAAACTTTTCTCCTACTGAGAGCAATTCCTAAGCACCAAGAACATTTTCCTGCTTAATATTCTGAAAGGGCATTTAGTAATGAACCCTTCATATCTAATAAAGGGCTAAATAGCTGTTCAGTACCTATTATTCTTTGAGATGTGTTGCATGTGACTGTTTGACTTTAGGTGTCCATGCTCCAGAGATGGAGAACTTTTTCCCATAGAGGTACCTGCTGGGCGACACACGTGCCCTCTGCACACTCATGCCACCAGCTGAGAGTATAAATGGGTGGAGACACTTTGATCCCCGTCAGTTCCTTCACACTAGAAGCCAGTATTTTAAATTACTCCAATCAGAGGTGTGCACAGTGGGGAGCAAGCAGGGGCATGCCCCCCCTATCAGTGTGGGCACAGAACTCCTCTGAGGCAGGGAGACTGAGCTCCTCTGAGCCCAGGGCTGCTGGTGGAGAAGGGGAAAGCCATGCCCACCAGAGGACGGGGAGAGAGCCAGCTTGTTCAGCCATGAAGGACACAGAAAATGCCCCTCCGAAAGCAGCCAAATTTTTATTCCTGTGCACTCCCCTGACTCCAATATAGAGGAAAAAGTGGGTGAGTCATGGAATGGACATGTGCAACACATCTCGAAGAACAGTTACTGAGCAGGTATGTATCAGTTTTTTCCTCATCGAGTGCTTGCACATGTCCATTCCACTTTAGGTGACTCACAAGTGGTCCCATATGGAGACGGTATTTGAGTCTGTTTAAACAAGGACTGAGGCATTACTCTTCCAAACTTAGCATCATCCCTAGTGGCCTGGGAGGTTGCATAATGAGTGCTGAATGTATGAACCAAAGACCAGGTGGAAGCCCTGCAAATGTCAGTAATGGGAACATGATCCAGGAAAGCTGCTGAAGGTGCTTGAGCCCCTGTAGGATGTGCTAAAACTCTCTGGGGTAGAGGATCTTTAGCAACATCATAGAACAAACAAATCCAGGAGGAGATCTAGGAAGGTATCATCTGACAGGTAACAGGCTTTCCCTTCATTCTATCAGCAGAAAAGACAAATAGTTGAGGGGATGATCAAATGCCTTAGTCCTGTCCAGGTATAATGGTGATGCACAGTGGATGTCCAAAATATTTTTTCCTCATCTTTGTGAGAATGAGGTGTTGTAGAAAAGGTTGGCAAGTATATAAACGGAGTCATATGAAAATTGGAAATTACCTTAGTAAGACATTTGGAGTGCAGGCACAAGTCAACTTTGTCCATGTAAGAACTCTATATGAGGGGAGTGTAACGGGGTTGGCTGCCACCTTGGGGCTAGGGGTCACTCTGCAGCAGTTTCCCTCTTCAAGGACCCTTAATAACTCATTCTGTCCAAAGGTAATTACAACATTTCCCTCGTGGGTCCAGTTTATTCAGTCCTTACACACTGGCCCTCCAGGCCCCAACTCCAGTTCAGTGTCTTTTTCCCCTTAGGTAGGGAGTCATGAGCCCTTCTTTGCAGAAATGGAGTCCCAGTTCAAAGTCTCTCTCTCTCTCTCTCTGCTCCCTCTCCTCCCAAGTTGCGGGTAAATACTAAAATAGTCACTGGACCAGAAAAAGAGTGAGAATGGCTCTGTTGCTTGGTGGTTAGGGCACCCACCTGGAGGTTGGAGTCCCATGGTGTGGTGCCCCTGCTCCAATCACTTTTTCATTATTTATCCACAGTGGAACAGTTTCAACAGGGGAGACTGGGGAAGCCTCATATCTGACTATCCTGTAGCTCAGTGGTTAGAGCCCTGTCCCTGAGAGGTGGGAGAGCCCTGTTCAAATCCTTTCTTCCCCATTAACCACTTGAACCGTGGTCTCCCACATCCTAGGGGAGTGCTTTAAACAGTGGGCTAAAAGTTATAAGGTGGGTAGTAGCATCACAGGGAACTGATTTGATACATCCTGCTGGCTACTGTGGGAAAGCTTTATTGAAGAAGAGACTCAACAGAGTCTTGCAGATGTTCTAAAGTCAGTCAGATTCTGGATTAGCTTTATTTCCTCTGGAAAGTCATTCCACAGTTGAAGCCTCTTCAACTGAGAACCCTTTTTCTTCTGATTTTCCCATGTTTCATCCTCAACTTTGTCAGATGCATTTTCCCAGGAGAGGGCAGTTGTCTTGGTATGAAGCTGCATCTTCATACTTGATGGCTTTGTAGATTAGGACCAAGACCTTGACTTGGCACTGGCAGCAGACTGGCAGCCAGTGGAGAAATCAGAGCACAAGGGTGATATGTTCACAGTACCTGAATCATTCTGCACAAACTGCAGCCTCTACATTGCTTCCACTTTAAGACCCGAAGATAGTAAGCTGCTGTAATCAGTTCTTGAGGTAACAAATGCATGGCTCCGAGAATGGGTGACAGTTCCTAGCAAGATGCAATGGAAGAAGATATTGTTTTCCCTGGCGTTACCTGCTAGTCTAAGCTTAGTGAGGAGTCAAACAGGACCTTGAGGCTTCACATCACTTTGAATTACTTAAAAACCAATTTTAGTTGAACTAGTGCAACTTTTGTATATGAACAAGGACTCAGGAAGATAACTGCATAAATGTTACATCCATTTATACTCAGTTTATGGTTAGAAGGTTGGGGATTTTTTTTTGGTTTTTCTTTGCAATTGTAAGAGCTTGAAACTTACTTTAAAAAAAATCATGGGGTTTGCAGAATCTAAATCTTTCAAGTGGGCCAGATGCAGCCTACATACTGGATGTTTAACACCGGTGATGCTGGTGCAGGACTTTTGAATCTTTAATTAAGACCTAAACTAATATCTTCCAAATTGTAGTCAGTAGCCTGGCTGTTGGTTACTCACAGCAACATTCTGCACATGTAATCAAATCTCATTGTCCAGCAATAAGTGCAAATGACTGCCAAATATAACATTTTAAAACAGTACCTTGCAACTGCAAAGATACAATCCACTATACTTGTTCTGTTTTAGAGAGATATGGGCTCCCATTTCAGTCTTATGAGATAAGATATTTTTCTAAAGAGACAAGTCTGTAATAAACCATTATAGTCAAAAGGCAGGATGATCTCTTTAGCAGACAACAAAAGTTAAGTAAAGCCATATTTGTCATTATTCCATTTCATAGCGTAACATCACACCATCACATAAACTGCCCTGAAGGTTAATGGGACAACAGAGATATTTTTAGGAAAAAGATCAATTCCTCAAATATATTTATTAAATACTATGTACACTCATGTAAGAACACCAGGAAGGTTTGATTCTGTGCTGTTGCACTGCAGCAAAACTTCCAGTGAATCCAGTGAGAGTTTGCCTGTATAATGACTGTAGGATGGGCCCTTGATTTATTATAGCAGGAGTGGTAGCATAAGCTTCTATAGTCTAATGCTGTTGTCATTTGCTTATAACTTCTATATATTTTCATGTTTCAGGTTGTTAAATTTTTCAGGCTTTTACCATTTTTCATGGACTTTGGCCTCATTATCAACTGTCCCTGTACAGGGCCATCTTTAGACATATGCAGCATACCTGACCGAATAGGACACCCGAAAATTTGGGGCACCCCTGGATCTTAGTGTCCACCCATCCCACTCTTCCTATCACTGTTCTGACCCTTCCTGCAGGCTCCCATAGCTAGCTTACTCCAGAGTGGATCTAGTTACTTAAAAGTGAAAAAGCCTTCCACCCTGCCAGACCTATTAACACAACATTAAAACTGTTAAAGAGCCATTCAAGTGGCAATGAAGCCATTTAACAGGCATTTGCCAACCCCCAGGTGTATACTGTCAGTTTCTGAATTTACTGACAAAAATAGTTATGCATTACTGTAATATTTACTCAGAACATGTTAGTCTACAGGATCTTAGTTTAAAAATTGCTTTAAAATATTTCATTAGGATGTTGCTGAAAATGACAAAGTCGCATCTCTAAAAAATCCTTGAAGAGAGCCCTTAAAGGGACTACACCCCTTTCCTGCCAGATAGCTGGACAAACCAGTTTCCCTTTCTTAACTTCTGACTATCTGATGAACTAGTTTTAAGACAACCCTCTAGCAAAATCAGTACCTTTGTAAGATATAAAATCCTTTGTTATGCCTAAAATCTTTGGAAACATATTTTTTAAAGTTGGTGAAATTTCATAAACATGTCTATTGTTATGGAGATCACACAAAGTAAACTGGTGTTCCCTTTTTCTAAAAGCAATGAACATTGTTATGAACACACTAAACCTCTGTGACTGATTAATTTAAAATAATGTCTTTGTTTCAGTGAGTTAAATATGTAGTAATCTGGAATGATTACTTTCTGAAGGCTTAAGAGTACATTTAAAATATAAAATCAGCTTAGAAATACTGATTAAGAAAACGTAAAACAGAGAAGAGCTGCATCATGTATTCCATAATATTTAATTTTGTTTTTAGCAGGACAGCTGACTTGCCCTTTTTACAAAGTTTTTGCAAATAAATCTCTGACAAACTTCTGGGTATATCAAAAAACCCGCAACTGACATTTTTTATTCCCAAATGTAGTGCTTTTAATTAGGTACCTTCTGCGTGTCCAGTCTTCACCTTCTGGCATGCAGTGGAAAACATGCTCCATTTTCTTTAGAAAGAAATTGCAGAAGAGTGTTTTTTTCAAATGTCATTTGCTTCATTTGGTTTCAGGGATTTGGCTGGAAGAGGGTGATCAGGGAGTGGGAGGGAAGAGAGGAGGGAGACAGTGGGGAGAGGACAGGGCCTGGGCAGAGTGAGTGCAGGGCCTGGGGAGGAGCAGGAGTGGAGTATGGGTGGGGCCACAGGCAGAAGAGGTGGGCTGGGGAGCTAGCCTCCCCAAGCGGCAGCGTCACCCACCACCTATGACAGCAGGTAACAGCAGGTTGGCTCCCGCACACTCAGCGCGCGCTGCAGTGTCTTTAGGCAGGGGCCGTATTCACAGAGCCGAATGAGCTGGTGCCGCACATTCTGCATGAGGGAGAGGGTACGGGGGTCTCTGCAGGGAACTCTGACTCTCCGCCGCCTTGAGATAGGCCAGGCAGCTCAATGTCCTTTGCTGCCTTGTTCCACCCCCAACCTGGGCTGCGAGCCTGGGCTGCCATCAGTCATAGGGGCACCAGTTTAATAATGCTGCTTAGGGCCCCATAAATCCTAAGGACGGCCCTGTTCCTGTATGGGAGATCAGTCTACATGTGTGAGGAAGTCTTTCTTTCTCTAGACAAGTTTTGTGTCCTTCAGAACTCCTATTTCACCAAGTTCTGTTTCCCGGCCCAGTCCTTAGCCAGACTGTTCTCTGGCTTTTTGTGGCCTAATTTAATTCCCAGGGCACAATTTCATCTGCTGTCAGGCTTTCCTTTTCCAGCATGGATATCTCTCAAGCACACTCTGCTGCTCCCATCAATCCAGGAATCCCTGGCATGGAGGAACTCCCAATGAATATTGCCTCTGCTTCTCAGATAGGGAAGCCTCCAGGTTTTTAATATTGCATTAAAACAGTTTTTGTCATTTAATTTCCTAGGTTAAACAGAAAAAATAGGAAAAGAAAATCTTTGATCTATGGGGCATGTATAGCTTGCAAGATCCCTAATCTGGAAATATTGGGCTTGCGGATTTAATATGAACTGACAATTCTGTCATCAAAACTTGTAGTCCCCAAGAGTGCATGTAGGGCACAACCTGGAGAGATGATGAGAGCTCTCACCTTCCTCTGAGAAGGTGCCTAGCACCTTAAACGGTCAGGCCCTTAACCTCTTGCACAATATTCAAGACAAGTTTCAAGCTTCAGCCTTCAGACATTTTTGCTGTAGTCTTATTTTTAAAAAGTGTGGTTGGAATTATTTTAAAATGGGGAAAAATGTATTTTTTCACTGTCTTCTGACTAAAAAATGGTGGCAGCTATTTTGCTCTCAAACTTTCCTCCAAAAGGTCTGAGCATGTGAAATTAGGGATTGAAATGGTAAATGCTTTGCAACTGGCATCTGATACTATATATATGATCAAATTCTCTGTTGGTGAAACTCCATTGACTTCAGTGGATTTACACCAGTGAAGAATTTGGCCCATAGTGAGTTTTCTAGTAGTATTTGTAAAATACATATTTTTTTTACTTAAAAATGCAATTGTGTTACATTGGGTAGAGGATTTAACATTTCAAATTAGTTTTACATTAACTCCATCTAATTAGGATTGCCTGTTTCTAAGTAACACTCCTTTGGAGCAGAATAATGCAGGAGGCAAAACATAGTTGTACACAATAAGCTCTTCCAGTGATTAAAAGAGACCTGCCAGACCAAGTGTCAGGTATGATAGAGTTCTCTTTCTATAAGGGTTCCATAGTTAGTTAATTTTTTTCAGGCAGCTTGATTCTTATCCTTGAAAACAAGATCAGATTATTTATCTAGGCTAATGAACATTTCTAAATTGGGAATGGAAAACAGATAAATGTGATGCATCACATGTAAAGGGGCAGATTGTGTTTTTCCATGAGTTTTAACAATATAACTACAAAAATTAGGAAAGATTGATATGAGAAAGTATTAATCATCTTAAAAACAAAAATGAGGCAAAGAGTTCTGTTAGGGTCATTTCACTCATGGCAAATCCATGTTAACCAGAACTGTGCATTAAATCAATTCTTGCTCTTATCATGTGAACATGACTTTCCTTACCATGTGTGGAAAGGGATGACGCATGCAATAAACTGATTTACAAAACCAGCAGAACAGTTTCATAGCATGGTTTATACCACATTTATGTAAATATATGTATTTTTAAATATGGTCCTTACTTATGCTCTTTTAGTATGTGTACAGACAAGATCCAATAATGGAATATGGTGCTTTTAACCTCTAGTTCACTAGTTCAGGTCCAACCCAGGTTGGTAGTGTACAAAAGTCATTACCAACTAATGGCTCTTATTAGTGGTGGCTTAGGTGGCTTATTAGGCTCGTATTACTGGTGGCTTAGGCCTGGTCTACATGCAGGTTTTGTACTTATAACTCAGTTAGGAGCGTGATTTTTTTTTTTTTACTGAAATAGATACAATGGCACAACTCAAAGTGTGGATGGATTAACACCAGTATAAATGTGCCTTAACCTGTATAGCTTATTCCTCTTCCCATACAGGAATAAACTAGACCCTATAAGCACATTTTATCCTGTATAACTGCATCCATAGACTTGGAGTGGGGATGGGGTTGTACTATACCTCTACAGTTAAAGTGATACATCTTTTGTAGGTAGACAAGGCAGATGAAATGAGATGACAGACTCAATTGTAAATGTGTCCATATCACAAAAACTATCTTCACAATTGGTACTAATTGACATTTGCAAGTATGTTGAGTTCCCACCCTGCTCTGAACAGGGTCTACACACAACTAGTTGACATTTATTCTCTTCCTGGGGTTTGGCTTTATTGATAAATCACAGAATTACAAACACTTCAGCCTAGGTGTTCTTCTCGTCAAACATTGCTGTTTTAAGGGTTTCCTTGCGGAGATCTCTCTGACCTACAGCCCAGTTCCTTTTACCCAAATTGCCACTCCTGCTTCCCTTATTATCCAGGGTGGAGTTAATGAGCTGTACCTGCCGCAGTCAGCATTTTCCTGGAGGATTCTAACACCTGCTGATGGGGTGGGGAAGCAGAAGAACCTGTCCATATGGTACAATGCCCTTATTTGTAGTTTTTTTAGAGAAGCCAATAATTGAATGGATATGGAGACTGTATATATCTTTTGAAATAGGCTAACTGGAATAAGTTTGAGACACATAACAGAAGATATGATGTGCATGGTCACTCTCTGTGTTGTACCTGTCTAAGAACTTGGTTATTGACATATGACCACAGTTTGAGGTCTATAAAGGGAACAGAGCTGTTTGAGTTGGTGTAGGAAAAGTTGAAAAAAAGTTCAATGCAGGTTGTAGAACCTTATTTTTATTTCTTTCCTCAAAGGATGTTGGGAATACAGAAACAGTGAATATGCAAATTATACCGAAAATGTATTTGACTTTGCCAGCTGGACTTTACTAAGACATGCAATGCATACCAGTCATTTCAAAGCTACCAGCTTCTAAATATTTTAAATTACATGTTAGCTTTAAATCTTTGTCTAAAACAGTTAATCACAGAACTGTAGCTGACAGAAAATATCAGTTAAAATTTTGATGCTGACATGAGACAACATGTTTTTATTTCAACTATAACAGATGGCATTTACACTCCAAACTAAGGCTCCATTATGCACAAATGTTAACATGGGAACATAGGAATTACACACTAGATCAAACCCGTGGTCTATCTGGTCCTGCATTCCATCCCCAACCATGAACCCCGAAGCATGAGGTTTAATGTCTCTTCCTCACTTTGTTAGCATTAATGGTTATAACTCTGGGTATTTTTAATATCCATATAAATATCCAATCTCTTTTTGGATCTTGCCAGGTTTTTGGCTTTAATGACATCCCATAACAATGAGTTCCACAACTTAATTATGCATTGAGTGAAAAAAGTATTTCCTTTTATTGGTTTTGACTTTACCACCTTTACATTTCATTGAATAGCCTCTTGTTCTTTTGTTATGAAACAGGGAAAAGCAAAGCTCCTGATCTCTATTCCATTCATTCTTTATATATACCATGTGCTCTCTTATTCACCTCCTTTCTAAGGAAACAATCCAGATTTTTCAATCTGTCTTCATTTGAAAGTTTTCCCATACCCCTAATCCTTTTACATTGCTCTTCTCCGAACCCCCTGTAATTCTGAAATGTTATATGTCGTTGACTATGTGTCTGTAACCCGTCACCCTTTTGGGAAGTAGGAACTGCCTCAACAACCTTCAAAATAAGTGACTGGAATGCAGGAGGAAAGGGCAGGCTTTGCTGAGGGCTGAAGTGTCAACAGCAAAAAAAGTCACTTCTCACTTCCATCCCTTTTGATTTAAATTAATAGCTGTCCAGTGGTACTTCTTTGCCTACATATTTAACCACACAGAAGAGGTCTGGTCCTTTGGCTTTCTGCTGATGCACATCAATAACATTAATAAAGCCTGTGTGCAAACAGAGGCGTAGGAGTAAGGAGCAGCCAGGGTGTGAACTAAAGGCACAAAAACTTGGCTGCATCTCCTGGTTGCATTTGTCATTAGAATCTGTGAAGTTCATTTCCTGTCCTGTCACCTGATCACTCTAAAACCTGAATATCCGTCTTGCAAGCCAACAATGATTTTTTTTAGGTGTGAGAGACCTGAGTAGCCTTTTATGTAACAGAAGCAGTTACATATTTTGAATCAAAACTAGTTGTCCATAAATATTCAAACACTGTGTATAGTATGTTCATTTTGGACCTAAATATTTTGCAAGTGAACTACATTTTATAGGGGGTGGGAGGGAGGAGGAATGTTCCTGCACGCATATGGTTTGTTTCAGGCCAAAACATTTTTTTCGATGACTGAGTTGTAAGCCTTTAAAAACAGGTTTACAATGGAAGTGCTCACAGGCTAACTGGATCTTGTTATAATGTCATACTCACAATATCCAATTCTCTTTTGTAGTCACACAGCTCAGTTATAATGCATCATGGCTAGTTCTGTGAGACATGCTGCTCTTCCAAACGTATTCAGGGAATACAGCACCACAACATCCTCTTGTGCGCACTTAGTAAAAAGAAATATGCAAGGCTGAGTAGTTCTGAACCATGTGGTGTGCCAGCTTGCTCCCTGTCCTGCCAATTGTATAAAAATTATTTGGCAATCAAGAACTGTCTCTTGTTGAAAGGGTGCTTGCTAGCTTGATGTGATGTTCCTTTGTGAAAGTTCATGCACAGGGCCGTACTTAGGCATACGCAGCATATGCGACTGCGTAGGGCACCTGAAAATTTGGGGCACCATTCCCCTCGCTGACTGCTGCTGGAATCCTCTCTTCTCTGGCCCCTCCCCTGCGCTGGGCCAGGAGGCTTCTGCCGGCTCCCAACCCTGCCCCCTCCCTCCCCCACTCCCCAACACACTGTAACACACTGGCTCTGTCTCTCACACACACACCTGTATTATTGTTGTTGTTATTACTGCTTGGTACTTCCTGTCAAAATGCTCGTGATGAGCCAGGAGTGGCTAGGGACTGCAGGAGGGCCGTGGGCTCTGGCAAGATGCAGCCCCCATGTTACAGTGCGAAGCCTGCCTTGAGCCATTGCCGCAGTGTTTGCGGTGTACGAAGCTTGAAGCTCAGTGTGTGTCAGCAATGGGGAGGTTCCGGGAGTCCATGGGCGGGGTGGTGGCTGTGCCCCTTCAACACACTGGGGTCAGTGGCACCAGCTGGGGACCGCCTTCAGTGGAGCATCGGGGCACCAGTTTAATAATACTGTGTAGGGCCCAGAAATCCTAAGGATGGCCCTGGTCATGCAGCATGTTTAAATAAGTCTAAAATGTTCTCAGAATAGTTTTCTGTCTTGGGTAATAATTTCCAAACAAACATTTTTAACCACGTTCCAAGAACCACAACTTTTTTTCCTTCTAAGATCAAAGAATGATGTAGGGAAAAAAAATAAAAAACCTACCCTTTCACTCAGAGAATCTCAGACATCTTTTTATCTGGCAAACTAACTACAGTGCCAAACTCCTTCAGAATCGGAAACAATGCAATGTTCCTCCTAATTACGTACTTGGAAACAGAGGAATAAATCTCTTGGTGCTTGTAACCAAGGTGAAATACATGATCCCTTCCTTTCTCATGCATACATGTACATGCTTTTATGCTGTTTCTGGCTCTAAAAGGTTGTAAGACCCCAACAGGGTCTTAGTTTGATCTTGCAGCTTCTGGACCTGAGTATATATTCCCATCCTCCCATTTAGTGAATTTCACAAGTTAATCACTGGCTTATTTTTTTGCTTATACAGAAGGTGTTCACTGCAAATATGAAATGATATCTGTAAACCAGTTTAGCACTGGTAACTGAACAACCTCTTCTCATGAACTACTGCCGCTGCTCTGTAGGTGTCTTATCATGTGTTATACAGGAGGTCAGACTAGAAGATCACAATAGTCCCTCCTGGCCTTGGACTCTATGAAACTAGTCATCAGTTACTACCTGAGGAATTCAAAGTGCCCATAGTTACAATATTGTGTGTATGCAATTTAACTTCACTGCAGGATCAGGGCTTAAGCCCGATTCCACAAGATAAGCACATCCCTGACTTTCATTGTGTGAATAACCTCATTGACTTTGATGGCACTACTCCCCTTGGCTTTAAAGATACGATGCCCATCCCCAGCAGCCCCCGGGGCTGCATTGGCACTTGCAGCACCTCTCTGCAACAGGGCCAAATCCTGCAGTCCTCACTCAGGTTTCAGAGTAGCAGTCATGTTAGTCTGTATCCGCAAAAAGGAGGACTGGTGGCACCTTAGAGACTAACCAATTTGTTTGAGCATAAGCTTTCTTGAGCTACAGCTCACTTCATTGGATGCATCCGATGAAGTGAGCTGTAGCTCACGAAAGCTCATGCTCAAATAAATTGGTTAGTCTCTAAGGTGCCACAAGTACTCCTTTTCTTTTCACCTTACCTGATCACTCTCGTTACAGTGTGTATGGTAACGCCCATTGTTTCATGTTCTTTATGTATATAAATCTCCCCACTGTATTTTCCACTGAATGCATCTGAGGAAGTGAGCTGTAGCTCACGAAAGCTTATGCTCAAATAAATTGGTTAGTCTCTAAGGTGCCACAAGTACTCTTCTTTTAGTCCTCACTCCGTTTTCCCCAGGCAAAACAGGGGGACCAGATAGCAAGTATGAAATATCAGGGCACTTTTTTTCTTTTCTTGCAGGGGAGTAGAGGGAGGTATCCTTGCCTATATAACTCCAAACCCCTAACACAGGGGACGGTCCCGATAATAGCCCGAGGTCTGGCCGCCCTAACTCCCACTGACTGCAATAAGCAGCAGTACCCGCGATAAGGCAGGATCACACCCCACCCCGTGCGGGGTCGCCTCTGGCCCCGGTGTCCGTTTGACCCCCTGGGGCTCTGGGCTGCCACCGCCAGCGAGAGGCGGTCAGCACGGACCGTGCAGTGGGGACCCCGCCCCAGGGCGGGTGCAGGCAGCATCCTCCGGGGCACGGCGCGGGCGGAGGAGGGGGAAGGGCGCCCCCCGCGCAGCGGCTAGGCTCCGAATGCTCAGCCGGCTGAGGACGTTACAAAGGACGTGCATCACACCCACGCCATGGCTTACGTCATCCCCCGCCTCCCCCACACCGCCCGCTCCACGTGCGCCTCCCATCCCCCCCTCCCCGTGCCGGGGATTCTCCAGTCCGGCCTGACGTCATTCCCATGCTGCATCGGTGCCGCCCCCTCCCCGGCCGCCATGTTGGGGGAGGGGGCGCGGTGCGGGCAGAGCGGAGCCGCCCCCGCCGGGCAGCAGCAGTAGCAGAGCCAGTTCCTGCGCCGCCGCCGAGCTCTATGGGCCGGCGGAGGGGACCCGCCGGCTCGGCAGCGCGCTGCCCTTGAGGCCGCAGAAGCAGTAGCCGCCGCCGCGGAGCCGGGACATGAGCAGCGGCTGCGAGCGGCGGCGGCTCCCCGGCTAGCGGGCGCGGGGACATGGTGCCGTTCGCCCCTCTGGAGGACGCGGAGGAGCCGGAGCCCTGCCACAAAATGGAGCTGTGCATGAGTGGCGGCGAGGTCAGTGCGGGGCTCGGCCGGGGGCGGGCGCCGCGCAGCAGGAATGGGGGCGCCCGGCGGGCACCTGCTGTCTCCGCCCCACTCCCACGCTTGGGGCTGGCTGCTGGGGCAGCGGGCCGGAGAGCGTAAAGCTTGGAGCCCCCGGAGACACTCAGCCCTTCCTTGTCTCTCATCTCCTGATCTGCCGCCGGGAGCCTACCTGACCCCCACCCTGAGACTGTCAGTCCGTATCAGCCCCCCCCCCCCCGTGTCTGTCAGACCTCACCGGCCCCCCGATCCCGTGCTTGAGAGAGCCCACCTACCCCCCGTCCCGGTCCTGTCCCCTAGAGAGCTCACTTTCCCCCCACCAAGAGACTGTCCGCCCCCGTCTGCTCCCCCTGAGAGCCTCCCTGCCCTTCACTTCGAGATCCTGCTCTCCCTAGCCCAAGTCTGGCAACCCCCCAGCCCAAGTCTAGCAGTCCTCCCCCAGAATTCCTCTGCACGCTCTTCCTCCTCTAGTTCCCCTCAGAGCCCATGTGTGTCTCCACCCTTGAATCCTGCTGCCCCCAACTGCCACCTCTGGAGAGCCTGCTCATGCTTCACCCGGATGCTCTCCCAAAGAGCCCATGTGCCCCTTTCCCCTAGATCCTGCTGCCATCCCCTGAGAGCCCACCTGCCCCATCCTGATCTTGCTTTTCCCAGCTCCTGTTCCCCTAGATGTGGCTGTGACTCTCCTGAGAGCTCTGCTGTTCCTCACCCTTATTTTCCTGGCCCCCAAGAGACCACTTGCCCTTCACCCCAATTCTGCTGCCTGAAACAACCCAGCTAGGTCCCTCCTGTTACTCCAATCCTGCTGCCTCCAGCCACCCCCCCAGTGCCTACTATTCTTCATCTTCCTGCTGCCCCCAGTCAGACTGAATAGATCCTGCATACTCCTCATCCTGGCCATCCTTAGCCACTCCTAGATCCCAGCTACACAGTGAATTTGACCTCATATTTTGAGAGCCTACTCATCCTAAATTGCCCCTTCGGGCATCACCTGAACTGTGCATTCCTGAGGTCTCAAAGTGCCCATTAACCTGTCCATCCCAAAGAACTTGAGACTTCCCCCGACTCATCCCCTCAACTATTCCCCTGAGGCACCAGTCACTTCCTAAACCACCGCCTTGAACTGTTCCCATCCCCTTCAGTTAGCTGCCACCTCCTTACACCCAGAGCCCTGTTTCTAGGCTCAGCAGGAGCTGACAGACCTCTTCTCTCATGGATTTATGCTACCTGTAACACGTGCAAAGTTATAGCAGTGTCAGCTTCTCTTTGGATGAATTAGTGGTCATTGAGTGTGAGATGTTAATTTGATGTGGTGCTGCGTTCTGTGTGTGTTTAACTTAACAATTGCCAAGCTATTAGGTTGTGGTGAAGAAAATGCTGTTTGGTATTGGACTTCCTATAAACAATCCTGGTAATTTAAACACTCTTGCTGCTGTTATAGTTTTGTTAGACATTTATTTGGGTTTTTCTGATTGCAAAATTTTACCAATTAGCCTGTATTTTTGTGCCTGCATACAGAGGCTACTACCACATTTCTCGTTAAATAAACATAGAATATCTGCCAATTAGTGATTTATAGGGAGAAGTCTGAGATGAAGCAAAGGTTTGGGAACTTAGCAGTCGCAGAGTAAAATCAAAAGCTCTTGCTAGAGGAGTTTAAATAGTGCTTAAGCCTTACAGTTTCCTTACTTCCTCTTAAACAGAGACCTAGGCAGAAGTGGAGCACCAAATGCGATTTAGCTGCACTGTGTAATTTTTATATATGTATTTAGTACTGTATTTATCTAGTAGTAACAGTTCAGTATTATTATTTTATGCACTTAAATGTAGAAATCAGAAGTGCACTGGAACCTGGGATTCCAGAGTTGTCAGGTAAGACAGTTGAACTGAATGATCACACGTATGTGTCTGAGGGATTGATTTACATGTTACACATATGGAAGATGTTTTCTAAGTAAAAGCTTCTAAAAACAGGTCTCACTCACTTCCTGTGGTACATTGGGCTGTACTTAGTGAGACAGTGCGTGCGTCCGTATGTACAAACATACATAAAGTATGCCTTGGATATTAAAGGTTTGGAGGGAATGAACTGTTCGTTATGAATTCATACAACTCTCTTAGATTTTTGGACGCACTGTAATTCCAGAACAGAAATTAGTATGCATGATGTTAAAACCAAATTGTGTTTGCCTAACAGTCTTTATTTTATATTCTCCTTTTATGTTTTAAATGCACAAAGGACATTTCCTTGCAGCTGCATTTTCATAAACTAAAAATGCAAATATTTACCATTTTGCAATATACTATTTTGTATTAATTGGATCACACACAGACAGTAGCATTTTTTGAGTTCCTTTTAGAAAGTCCCTGTTCACTCAGTAACTGGATTTAAACTGTAGTTTATTTTGAGTTAAATCTTTTTTATATTGGTGGGGTTTGATCCTCTACGTAAATGTGTAGAATTAACCTTAATTTGTAGTGCATCATGCCACTTCGTGTTTTTGATTTGGAGGGTCTAAAGTGACCATGGACTCTGTGGAGTTGCAAGGAGTTAATAGTGGTAGTTTTTCAATAACTTAGATTTTGCAGGGCAGGTCATTTACTCTAGTATCAGTGCTCCAGTCTGTTGGGTTAAATAGTTTAAGGTGACCATTCAGAAATTATCTTTGAGGATACGCTTGTTGGCTAAATGTATCCCATGTTTTAAGGTAGATAAATACATTTCCAGTGAAATGGCACTTATTTTTTGAACTGACAATTGAGGAGGGAAAATCAAATATTTATTATGGGAAGTACTGTTGTTTTAAGGCATAAAACCAACTTGTAAGGAGTTAGAAATAAGTTTTCCCTGTGGATAATTTATTCAGAGTTGCCCAGTTCAGTTTTTCTGCACTTATCCTCAAGCATCAGAGGCACTGGACTAAATGGACTCTGGTCTTATTTGGTGTGGTAATTCTTATGTTCCTGTGACAAAAATAAGAAGTCACTTAGTAATCACTGACACTGTTTCCTATAAACTGTCCTCTTCTAAATGAGTGAGTTAAGGATCTCTGTCAAGTAGTTAACGCTTCATATGTACGGCGAATGAAATATATTTTTACAACAGTCTGTATACACAAATGTTTTCATGTTATTAAATAGATGAAAACTAAGTTTTTGCTTATAAATATCTATGCAGTAATAACAGTATATTACATGAGAATTAGAAAGTGAAAGTGACCAGGACACTATTTAAAGTGACATGTTGGCCATGTCTTTTTTTTTTTAATAGTTCTACAAATGTAATCTGTCTCCCAAGATGAGAACATGAATGGAACTTTGAGAATTTGGCTTTGATCCTACAGTTGGATTTGTCTAGCCAAATCCGCATTGGAAATACTGGAGCTTCATGTGAGTGCAAGGATCTGCTTGTCCAGATACAATTGCAGAGTCAGAGCCATTCTCAGTTTGGTTCATGCCTTCCTCATTTGACTTTTTGGTTCACTTGAATTACATCTTATCCATTCATTTCAGTTGGCTCTACAGCCAATTTAGGAGCAATCTGAAGGAGAGGTTGTGCCCTGTATTTGTTTCTTTATGATGTATAAAATACCTGAAAGGTGGTATGACAGAGCTCTTTATATGTACATTGTGAGCTTTTTAAAGCTCTTATTGAAAGGGACTTGGTGTCAAATCTTTACCAAAACAAAAAGAAACTACTTTTTATCTACCTGGGTGTTCAGGAGCTTTACTTAAATGTGGAACAACATGTTAAATAAAAATAACTTACTCTTTCCTATCGAGTTTCACATATGTTTTCTTTGATGTACTGCTTTATTTGTCCATTGACTCTCCCTTGGAAACAGTTATCAAGGATTGAAATTACGTTAAACAAAAAAGTGGACATTTTTGTGAGGGGAGAGGTAGGACATCTTTCTAATCTTATTTATACACATTAAAGAAAGAAATAGGGCATAACTTCTTTTTCAGGTCACCTTTACAGTGTCTGTAGAATCTATGGCCACTTTGACTTTAAAGATAAGTCAAGTGAATTTCATCATTACTCATACCAAAAGATGCTTCTATTTTTGAAGGTTAATTAAACCTGTAGGATGTGTTTCATTGTGCTTTTGTGTGTTTCCATAGAGAAATAGTGTAAGATAATACTAGGAAATCTATTTCACTCTGCGTTTCTAGTTATCTTGTAAAGCATCATTAACAAATGTTTGACTTTCTCATATTGGAACAGACTAAGGCAAGTTTTGATTAAAATAATTCATTCAACAAAACCAGAAATCCTGTTGAGTATGAACCCCTCTGTTTAAGGGCTCATACCAAAACATACTTGGGTTATAAAGTTCCTGTAAGATTGGCAAGAAGTTAAAAGCATCTTCTAGTCAGCAAACATGGTTGTTGTTAAAAGTGGAAAACTTACTGCATTGTCTATTAGGTCAGGCAGTTTAAGCAAAATGAACATTGTACTTATGTACAATGAACAGATGTATTTAGAACGTCAAAGCTAATTGTAAAGAGAACAGTTTTATGTACAAATGCAAGAAGGCCTGCATATACCTACCAAAAGCTGTAACTCTCCAAGAAGTTGTGTGTGGTTGGGTCTTTTAGATGTGAAGTGTTTTTGAATAATTAGGTTATATTGAACAATTCACTGATTCTAGAGAAGCTAGCCAGATACACACAAGACAAGCAAATTCTGGCACTACTAAGAAACATAAGTAAACTTGTTTGTTTACAACATATATTCAGTTTTCAAGGTCAATCTTTAAAAATGTCATTAAAATTAATAATTTACTTGTACTAATATTGCATTTTTGTGTTTTGATACTATTTCAGCATTCTTGCACTACTTTAGCATTTTCTTTTGAAGAGAGTAAGGGGGAATTGAAAATTTCTCTCTGTTTGGAAACATCACATGAATTAAGAAATGCAAAGAGCTACTTAAATTGGGTATTAATCAACCTTTAATCAACTAAAGATGGTAATATGCAAAATTAGAATTAGTGTTAGCTTCAAAATCCTATGTCTTTTAATTGAGTTTATTACATCTGTCAGTCTCTTCAGTTAGCATCTATTAGTTTTGTAAATTGTTTTGCCCATCCTGTAAGCTCTTTGAAGAATAGGTTTGTACATGGGAAAGCTATCTCTTCATTGGTTAAAATCCACAAGGAAATAAAATCAGAATAACAGTGACCAGAAATTAAATTATTCAACCATAAAAAAAGGGATATTTGCTTAGGGTAATGCCGTTAGTTTTGGAGAAGGCAAATATTGTTATGTATATGAGTTAAGCCTTCCTATTTTTGTTGTTGTGCCAAGTCTGTGCGTCTTTTTTATCCTGGTGCTTATTGTTGTATCAGTTTGAAACAAGTGTGCATCACTTTGATTTTGGCTGCTGTTTATAAGACATCCTTTTAAATTTGTTCTTTTCATATTTTGATAAATACTGACCCATGTAAAGACTGGTGTACACTATTGGCAGAGTATCTAGAAACTAGGCATACAACTGTTATGAATATTGGCAGTCTGGGATGGTGAATTAAGTATCTAAATTTGTGTTTGGCTGAAAGTTTACAAGACTTATAACCTGTTTTTGAAGATACAAGAATTGAGAGGCATAGTAGTAGTTTTATAACTTGTGAATTGATGTCAGTGCTCAGGCCCCACAATGATAGACAACTTTGTGAAAACTGACATAAATGAGAACAGGTTTTACAAAAATATCTAAGCACACAAATACTTTTAACAGTATCTGAAACCAGTGAATTAATGCTAGTTGTGGAACTACATACTATAATAATTGGTATTACTGTTTTTGTTTACTGCTTTAGAAGTTGGGGTAGCTTATCTTGGAATTGTTTGTTGTGGAGTATGAACCTCTGAAAAGACCAGCACTGGTCTTTTCAGTTAGATTACTTGAAGTAGTCCACCAGGATAGCTTGCAAGAAACTTTGCTGCAGCTCTAGCTGAGGGAATATCATTATATGCTAGTTAACACAGTTGTCATCTGGGATATGAACTAATTTACATATTTAGACCTCTTCATTAAGTTAAGGAACAAGTTTAAATACATCCCCATCAACTTTAAATCTTACCTATTTCATTGTCCATCCTCTGTCTTTCAATAACCTCAGTAAACACAATCATCCTGGTGCTATTCTAGCTCTTTTCTGAATTTCCTTTATGGACCATAGTTTCCTTCCATACACTAAATACTGTTCTATAAACTGTCTTTCTATCATAGAATGGACAAAGAATTTTTCAATTTAAATTTAGCCAATTTTGAGGATGGAATGAATTTTACCAGTAAACTTAGTTCATTTTGACTAAGGATACTTGTTAAATTCATTCTGTCCTTGAAATTGACTAGCAAAGGCGATTTTATTATATTAAAGACTTTGTAGACATTTATCTTTAAAAACAAAATTAAAATAACAGTTTGAGTGCATTTTTCACATCCATGCCTTCTGTGAAATCATGATTTATGCAGGGCCCTCGCTATATCTGATATGGGACACATTTACAGTGCAGCTGCCCCAATCTAGTTAAAGCTTATAGTGTGGAAGGAGCCTTACTATGTCCTTACAGCTGGTGAAATCCTTGGTTTTGGGCTATTCAGGGATTTAATGCAGTTGTGGGGCCTGGTGAGATCCCATCCATCCTTCATACAGTTGAACTAGATCAGGGACCAAACATTTTGTAACTTGCCCCAATAACTTAGTTATATGTATCGTATACAAAGGACTTAAAAAATGTTAACATCTTTTAGCTACATAGACTGCTGTGAGCTACACAGACCAAATCTTCCCTACCTACCTAAAGTAAACATATGGTCTTCATTACTGTAGTATTGAACATCTCAATCTTTAATGTAGTTATCCTCTTGATACGCCATGAGTGGAGGTGGTAATATCCCCATTTTTATGGATAGAGACTGAAGCAGAGAGAGACTAAGTGACTTGCTCAGGGTTACACAGCCCTGGTGGAGCAGAAGATTTAACCAGAGTCCCAGGTTCGTGTCCTAGCTAGTAGACCATCCTCCTTCTTGTCTCATCTGTCCTTCCAGGTATTGCAGAGGTTCTATTCAAGACTCATAGTTCCATGTATAGTGACCCTAATAACCTCCATAATTCATTTCCTCATTTGTTCACTTACTGTTAGAGCTGGTTAGGAATTTTTTTAATGTGTTTTTCTTGGTGGAAAGTATTGATTTTTTTTTTAAACAAATCTTTTCTTGGAAATGTATTGGTTTCAACAAAATAATTGGAAGAGGGTGGGAGGGAGACACAGAAATATCCCACAATAGCTAGTAGCCCAGTGAATGATTGACTTGAACCTGGGTCTTCCACATCTCGGATGAGTGCAATAACCACAGTTACAGTTGTTCCACTTTGGCCCAATGAATATTTAACTATTCATACAAAGAAAGGATTTTATAGTCGGTGGTTAGCCAGAACAGCACTTGAACAAAGGTCTCCCATATCTTATGTGAATGCCGCAGTCATTGGGCTGATGTTTGTTCTGGGGTGCCTCTGGTTTTTTTTGCTAAAATTTTTTGAAAGGTCTGTTTTTGTTCCACATTAGAATGAAAACAAATGTCAAAATCTCAATATTTTGTAAAATGGAATTCCTGCTTTACATCCAGACCTACTTAACAGTGTCAGGTGAGACTTATACCTACATCCCCTTCTGGAAGCATGCAAAACCTGTACTATAAGATAGCTAACATATGCAACTCAGGTGATCGGATACCACAATGATGACATTTCAGTCGGGTACAGATACAGTTGATGCATCTTTTATAGTAAGAGCAAGTCACTGTAATCAAAAAGGAAACAATTGCTGCTGAAAGAAACTTCTAGGTAGTGGGGGAGGGGGAGGTCTCTGCCTGTGCACAGAAATGTGGAATTTCCCAAACAAATCTCAGGAACTTAATTAGCAAGATTGTTGTCCTTTGAATCTCACTAATGTGGCAAGTTCTGCACAGGCTTTATTTAAAAAGAAAGAATACTTTTTTTTTGAAAAACCTTTTCAAAATAACTGACATTTCAGTAGACACATTTTATTTAAAACATTAATGTGGGTTTGTAAAAATCCTATCCCTTTTGCAGAATAAAGGACTGGCTCATCCTGTGTCCCTTTGAAAGAATGTTAGGGAAGCTGTAAATCTTAAGTAATATAGTTGCAGTCACTTAGCATGGTCAGGAGTATTATAAGAGTGAAGACCATCTTCATGGAAGCATAGTATTTAGCAGAAACTTTTACGTAATCTAAATGCAATGTTTTTACCTGTTGCTGCAAACTTATGAGCTCTCCTTTATATGTGGTGGTTTTACCTTGTTGACTGTAGATCTTATTCCTGCACCCCGGTGGTATTGCATGTATAAAATGCCCACTTCTGCTGTTTCGATTTTTCTTTTATTCTTTAATTCTGTTGGAAAGACAAAATGAAGAATTTTAAGTAGAGGGGTAATCCAACCAGTTTTTGACCTTTGAGAATTGGATTCTCTCATGGTTTGGAATTGTTGTCAACCTGTTGGAATGCTCCACTTCTGTTCTTCTCTTCTTCTAGCTAAAACCTCCAGGCACATTAAAGCAAAAAAACTCACTAAACAAGCTGAGACATTTAAGTAGTGTTAGAACTACTGTGGCTATCTTTTTTTTTTTTTTTTTTAAGGGGCCTCTGATGACATTGAAAGTTTCTCTTGTTGGAGGAGTTATGGAACTCAGGCTGTTGTGCAATGTGATATTTTACTGTAGTAGACATATTTCAGCCTGTTGACTAAATCCTACGTAGCCAAAAGGCTTGATTTTAAAGGAAATAAAAAAAAAATTAATGTATTCTCCCAAATTAATACAGTGCACTCCCAACCAGTCACGGGATCCACTGAAGCTGTAGCAATGTATTTAAATTAGAAAGCAAATTACACTTTAACTTCATGTAGACAGGCAGTTTGGCATTGAAAGGTTGGTTGGACCTTCAAAGCTGTTCATCTGAAAAAGTAAGTTTTCACCATTAGTATTGTCTTGGCTTATAGGATATGATTTTAGTCTTGTCTTTTTTTGTATGCAGAGGTTTCTTTTAATCTGTACTAACCAGCAACCTAGAGCACCTTTTAAAATGTATACAGTTCGCTGAAAAGTACTGCTGCAGTTAGCTTTTGTGTTGATGGTTTAATATTTTCAGCCTTTTAATAATTACAACGAAGTTAAATACTGAAGGGCTGAGTGATTCCACTGTCTCTCATTCTGATGGCACTTGTTGGTTCTCACTAGCTACGTTGTTTCCTTTCACAAGTTGCCTGTGAAAGGATTAGCCTATATTTTCTAGTTCACATATTTATTTCTTTTCTGAAGATAAATGCACCCAAGGATCTAGATGTTCTAAATTTAGTTTTGTGCCCCCCTAAATAGATACATATTATTTACTTGATGGGCTAGAATAATTCCTTTATCCTTTGCATACAACAATCAGAAACTTTATTAAAAATAGCTGAATATATCTCCGTGGATAAGCCATTTGCCAGTAATAACTTCTACTGAAAAAAGTAATCTGAAACGCCAGAATTCAAGTTAATATTTTTTTGTGTTTCTTTACGGGTGGGAGTTAGGCTTGATATTTTATTTAGTATTTGCTGTATAACATTTTAGGTAAGGTAATGGATAATGTTGAATATTAAACCTTTGCTGAATACAAGTAATTCTACAGAATATTAAAAAGCTAGTGACTCACTTTATCATAATTTTGACTTTTTGTAGGTCAATAGCACGAAGTTTGTGCCCTTGTTTAAAACTCCTTGGATTGTGTCTTGCAGTCCATGAGTTTATCTGAGGATTTGTTTGAGGGATGGTGGTTATAATTCACAAGTGGATAAACAGTGTTCATTCTCCAGAGTTGTTGTTATGGCAATTTTCATGAACACTAAATGTACTTAAAAGTAAAATAATAATAATAATGAAAAAACCCGATAAGTCTAGTAAATCTCAAGTGGTGGAGTGCATAAGAGAGAAGTTGTACTTTGCGCACATGTTCGTGCGCATGCACAGCTCCAGGTAGCATGTTAACTTCCCCTCGGAAGTTTCTCACTTAAGACTTTTTGTGTACAGTTCAGTAGCAAGCTGTTTTAAAAAGTGTTTTGGAAGCATCCAGAACCTTCAGGTAGTGGCATAGGGATCTGCAGTCTTGAGGAAAGGGAGTTTGTTCATATTGTTAGGAAGAGGGGGCAGAACTGGCTAGCATCTGATTAACCAGCGGTCAGATTAAGAGATACTTGTTTAATGTGAAAAAATCAACTAACTCGGATAAAAAAGATATATAAAATAAAAACACTAGGAAGAGACCGAAGTTAGCCGAAACCTCAACTTTTGCTATGAACAGCATCTTGAGTACATTTAAAAAAAAAAAAAAAGAATACTTCCACTTTTTTCTGGGTTGCATTTTGCTAACCAGATTTCAGATTTAGTTTGCATCAGATTTCACTACTTCAAGAATTAAACCTCTCCTAAAAATCACATGCAACAGTGAAGGAAGAGATGTATTGGTAAACATCCTATTCTTTCTCTTGATATTTTA
Source organism: Lepidochelys kempii (assembly GCF_965140285.1). Lineage (NCBI taxonomy): Eukaryota > Metazoa > Chordata > Testudines > Cheloniidae > Lepidochelys > Lepidochelys kempii. The sequence continues at coordinate 74,810,011 of NC_136388.1, forward strand.
GATAGGCCAAAAAGAGTAGGTAAAATTTAAAATCTGGCTTGTATTTAGCTGTGTAACCTAGTGTATTGCCTGAATTTTCATTTCCAGAAATAAAAAATATTAGTTCACTAATATGTTTCTCATAATTTATATTATTTAACATTTTCCTGAGTGATGTGTGTGCCACATGAGGGTGGAGATATTGTGATAATTACTAATGTTTTGAATTGCATGGTAATTGCTATATCAAAATGAATAATTGGCCTCACCCTTTTCACCAGGTTTTTCCAGTTTTTAAATTAATACATTGCATGTTGAAGCAGGGCATATCCTTTTATTTTTGTGTTAAGTTTCAACTGTTAAGCCAAATTTAGTGTTTGTTAGTGAGGAGGAAAAGTTTAACTACAGGACATCTACATTACTAATTTTATAAATTACATGTTTTAGTATGTTGGCTTACTGTACTTCTAGTTGGTTGAGAAGCTGAGAAAGGAAGATTTGTTACAGGTGGGGTAGTGTTTTAATTAAACTAGTTTCATTTCTTCCAAATTGTTGGTATTAAATCTACACAATATTACTCCTATTTTTCCTTTTCTTTTTACATACCAGCCGTTTTAAAATGATCTGTTCACAGACAAGTTTCCTTCTCTGTGGCATCTATAATTCTTTGTTCCTAATTTTTTAAAAATCCTGTAGACCTCAATTCCTCCATTAGAAATGGTAGTACGTCACAAAGTTTGAGAATTACTCAGTTTGCCAAGGTAGAATTATCTAGATCAGTGGTTCTCAAACTAGGGGTGCTGCTTGTTTAGGGAAAGCCCCTGGCAGGCCGGGCCGGTTTGTTTACCTGCCGTGTCTGCAGGTTTGGCTGATCGTGGCTCCCACTGGCCGCGGTTCGCTGCTCCAGGCCAATGGGGGCTGTGGGAAGCGGCGTGGGCCGAAGGATGTGCTGGCTGCTCTTCCTGCAGCCCTCATTGGCCTGGAGCAGTGAACCGTGGCTGGTAAACAAACTGGCCCGGCCCGCCAGGAGCTTTCCCTGAACAAGCGGTGCCCCTAGTTTGAGAACCACTGATTTAGATCCATTGAATAATGGCGAGTATAAAAATTTTCAAAATTATTTTAAGGACATATAGTTATGGAATCTCAAATTATTTTCCAAAATATTCTAGTACACAAAGAATTTATACTTGATTTTAACTTCTTGATAAATATTTCCATGTTTTCTTCGATAAATCTAAGACCTGTTCATAATCTTTCCTTCTTAAACTCTAAATTAGCTCACTGGCAAACTACAGTTTCTTAAACTGTGTGGCAGACATTTCCTAGCAAGAGTGGGGAAGGCACTGTACGCAATGTCTGACATAAGTGTTGTGCACAGCTTCTATTTTTAATTAATCCCTAGTCAATCAACACAACGTAGCAAAATTTACAAAGCAATTTGTTAAATGAATAAGCAGCTGTCTCTTTGTAGTCTGACCTGGTTCAAAATTGCAGTTGTCAATCCAAAAGGAAACCCAACTTTCATTTTTGCTTGCTTTATAATATTAATCAGATTAGCAATGAAAGTATTTCTGTTGGAATTGGGTTGTAATGCTATTCTAACTTACTCCTGTCTCTCTCACGTAGCTGCTGCTGATTAATCTTTTTTCCCTTCTAGCTGAATGGTCTTAAAATGGTGGATGAACCCATGGAAGAAGGAGAACCATATTCTTACAATGTAAGTACGTTTTGATGAATATAGTATTGGATGCTTATTGCTTGCATAGAGCCGTGGGGAAGTCCTTTTAAAAGAGTTACCCACTGTAGTAGTTGTGCACCGTGGTTTGAGCCACAAAGCAAGCAGTATAAACAATTGGAGATGACTGAATGAGGCTGCCTTCCAGTTGGAAAGGGGCTGGGTTTTGACCTGGCCTCCTAATCTTTCATTTCCTTGGGATGATCTCAACTGTTGATTTTACAGTAGATATATAATAGAGCAAAGAGATTAATTCCGGTTTTCTTATTCCAAAGAAAAAAGCAGGCCTGTACCCCATTTTTGACCTTTTTGAAAACTGACTAAGCATCTCAGGAAGATGATGATTCATGTTTTTTTTTTTTTTTTTTTTTCCTGGAAAATGTTCCCTTCTCCAGATTATCAGATTGGTTTATGGCCCTCAGTTTCAGCATAGCTTCTTCCAGGTTTTCTCCTGATCAAGGCATGAAAGTATACATCTTGCTCCCAAATATTGATCAGAAGTATGCCTAGGATGTGTATCAGATTTAAACTGGGCAACGACCATTTCCATTTTATGGTGTTATATCTTGTGCTGCCTGCACTCCACAAAGTTGTTCACTTAATATCTGATGATGGTGACTGATCATTCTTATCCTCATAAGTAACACATAACCTTGCCAAGATGACTGGCTCATAAAATCTCCATTTAAGTCGAGGTATAATGCTCCCTTTTCAATTCTTTGGGGTTGAGAAGAAGGTAGAAAAGTCCTGTACTGAGCTTGACTCTACTGTTGATATTTATAGGTGCAATTCTGAAAGATATCTGGCGTGAATCTTTTGGCCACAAGCCTGCAAGCTACATATCTGATGTTTTATTTCAAAGCAAGCATCTGAAGTTCAGTAAATGTTTTTCTTATTGGGGACAGGGCTCATTTGCAATTATGTCTCTACACTTCATTGCTTCTCAAGGTTCAGAGGAAAGGCTCTTTCTATAAAATGGGTTCCTTAAAGGAGTCTCAAGTTGGGTGCCCAAAAATTAAGTCTATCATTTTAAAAAATCGTGGCCTGTTTCTTTTTATTGGGCTGTTTGGATCCTGGGCTGCTAACTAGGAATTCTTAAATTTTCTGTGAATCTTCCAAGACCCACTTAATTTAAATATTTTGATTGATCTAGCCCAGATTATTTAGTCAATTTAGTTTGATTTGAAAGGGAGAAAACTTGTCAAGCTTCAGGGCATGAGCTACTCACGGGCAAGGATTAGGAAAGAACTTTTTCTTGCTCTATACTACATTAAATGAGAGATTAAATGCTTTTATGAAGTGGTTTTCAATGCCCTCTGAAGCTTCAGGTGCTAGAACAGGGATACTGAATTTGTGTGGATTGTTTGAGAGACAAAGTGGGTGAAGTGTAATACCTTTTATTGGACCAGATTTTGTTGGTGACAGATTGTTTGGTCAGCTATGGCAGATCTTGTGTTGGGTGACAGGGCTTAATGCATTACTATTTTGACTTTGAAAACGTCAGTCACCCTTTTTACTGTAGTTGTTTTGGTAGTTTGACTGTACATCTTCTGAAGTGTCTATCACTCCCATAAGATAAATACTAAGTTGTGTAACCTGCCTATTGAAAACAAAGATATAGTCATTTTGACCTTTCTGTGAAGATGGCCTTTTTAGAAATACTGTACCAAAGACAGATCCTGTCCAATGTTTTGTCAAGTTACATCCCCAAAACATGTTGAATATTGGTACTTTCCGTGCAGAATCAATCTCAAACTAAGGTTTCAGAGTAATCTCAAACTAAGTAATTCTCCACAGTAAAAAGCCTAAATTTATAATGGGAAAAGTAGTTTCTCAGCAAATATGATATCCATAGCCTCTGGATGGGCCCCTGGAGAAGAGGTGTCAAATAGACCTTATATGTAATAATAGCCAGTATGTGTGCTACTACATTACTACCAAAATATCTGAGTCTTCTTTAAGTGGTGTAGATTGTAAGCCTGGGGCAGCAACTCTTATTTTGTTTGTACATCTTCCAGCACAATGGAATAAACAGACTCCAATTTGGTAGAAATCTGTTCCACATGGTAAACGGAGATGAGCAGTAGGTTGTGTCAAAGCCCTTTGCTTTACCTGAACTAAAGGAATCTCTCAGAGCTTGCTTGATCCGATTGTGAAGCGCTTGGAGCCACCCTCCCCTCATGCTGTAAATAAATTATTGAGCAACAAGCCAAAACTGATAGTGATATTGCTGTAGGTGCTGGATTACCTCCACTTTAAGCAGCTGAAACTAACTACCTCTTATGTAAGCAAGCAAGTCAGTGAGGCTTGGCACATGCTAAGCCCTGAAATGGATGTTGTTGCCCAGGCAGCAAAGCACAAAACCACTTAACCAGATTTATAATCGAGGGAGACTAGACTAGAAATAAAATAGAAACGGGTTAATATATTTTCAGTGTTCAACCTGAATGAACGTAAAGAGGAATAGTGTAAAATAAATTAGCATTTAGAAATTTTCAGTTTTAATTATATCAGATTTGTTGGGGAAACTTGTAATCTGAGAGTGACCCTTTGCGGATAAATATTAAAATTTAAAGTTTATGATCAGGGTCAGATTATGTGGAATTATACTTGTGGTGAAATGTATTTGCAAAGGGCAAGTTACTGGGCACAAGCCAGAGTGTGAATCTATAGTGCATTGTCTTGCTGCAAACTAACTTGCCGAAGCTACTCCCAAAAGTCAGAGTGCACTACAGAACTTCTAGTGCCTGATAGGAGCATCTGCACAGCAATTAGTGTGTTGTAGATTCACACCTTGGCTTGCCATGCACTGACTGTGTAGACATGCCTATAGCAAATACACTGCAAATGTACCACACTTTGGTAGTTGCTTCACCTAATTGAAATTTATAAAAGTAGCATTGGAAATTGTTAATTTTTTTTATGCACCAAAAAGTAAAACCGAGCATCATTTTTTTAATCTATTCATTCTTTGACACGGGTGTTGCAGAGGTCTCTGCATGTCCAGCAAGGGTGCCAAGTTGCAACTCTCTAATAGTAGAGAATACTAAATATAAAATAAGCTGCTTTTTAAAATAAATATTTTACCTTTATAAAGCATCCTTTATAATTGACTTCTTCTTTATTTTAATTGAAATTAGCATGAAAAACAAATTTTTCTCCTGAGTTCCCCGTTTAATAACTGTCAGTTTCCACAGCAACCAATTGTGATGTCAGAGGATAATGATTCAAGGTGGGTGATAAACATAAGAGCAGATGAACTTTTAAGAAATTTGTTTTCATGCAAATGTTCTAAGTATTAAGGAACAAAAATGAAGACAGTGATGTTGAAATAGAAAGGCTTCTAAGTAAAATGTTTCTCTGTCTTAATGTGAAGCATCAACAGCTATTTAAGATTTTATTAGGCAGTTAAATGTATAACTAAAGAAATTCTTGCTGTCACCAGGCAACTTGAATTCTGCTAGTATTTCTTTCCTGCCTTTTCTTTAAAGCAAAACTTATGCTATGTCTGTACTAGCACTTTTGTTGGTGTAACTTATGTTGCTCAGGGATGTGAAAAAATACCCTTCTGAGCGACATAATTACACTGATAGAAGTGCTGGTGTGGATGGTGTTATGTCGGCGGGAGACGCTTTCCTACTGACATAGCTACTGCTGCTCATTGGAGGTGGTTTAATTATGTAGATGGGAGAGCTGTCTCCTGTAGGCATAGAGTGGCTACATGAGTGATCTTGCAGCGTCACAGCTGCATCAGTGCAGCGTCACAGCTGCATCAGTGCAGCGTCACAGCTGCATCAGTGCAGCGTCACAGCTGCATCAGTGCAGCGTCACAGCTGCATCAGTGCAGCGTCACAGCTGCATCAGTGCAGCGTCACAGCTGCATCAGTGCAGCGTCACAGCTGCATCAGTGCAGCGTCACAGCTGCATCAGTGCAGCGTCACAGCTGCATCAGTGCAGCGTCACAGCTGCATCAGTGCAGCGTCACAGCTGCATCAGTGCAGCGTCACAGCTGCATCAGTGCAGCGTCACAGCTGCATCAGTGCAGCGTCACAGCTGCATCAGTGCAGCGTCACAGCTGCATCAGTGCAGCGTCACAGCTGCATCAGTGCAGCGTCACAGCTGCATCAGTGCAGCGTCACAGCTGCATCAGTGCAGCGTCACAGCTGCATCAGTGCAGCGTCACAGCTGCATCAGTGCAGCGTCACAGCTGCATCAGTGCAGCGTCACAGCTGCATCAGTGCAGCGTCACAGCTGCATCAGTGCAGCGTCACAGCTGCATCAGTGCAGCGTCACAGCTGCATCAGTGCAGCGTCACAGCTGCATCAGTGCAGCGTCACAGCTGCATCAGTGCAGCGTCACAGCTGCATCAGTGCAGCGTCACAGCTGCATCAGTGCAGCGTCACAGCTGCATCAGTGCAGCGTCACAGCTGCATCAGTGCAGCGTCACAGCTGCATCAGTGCAGCGTCACAGCTGCATCAGTGCAGCGTCACAGCTGCATCAGTGCAGCGTCACAGCTGCATCAGTGCAGCGTCACAGCTGCATCAGTGCAGCGTCACAGCTGCATCAGTGCAGCGTCACAGCTGCATCAGTGCAGCGTCACAGCTGCATCAGTGCAGCGTCACAGCTGCATCAGTGCAGCGTCACAGCTGCATCAGTGCAGCGTCACAGCTGCATCAGTGCAGCGTCACAGCTGCATCAGTGCAGCGTCACAGCTGCATCAGTGCAGCGTCACAGCTGCATCAGTGCAGCGTCACAGCTGCATCAGTGCAGCGTCACAGCTGCATCAGTGCAGCGTCACAGCTGCATCAGTGCAGCGTCACAGCTGCATCAGTGCAGCGTCACAGCTGCATCAGTGCAGCGTCACAGCTGCATCAGTGCAGCGTCACAGCTGCATCAGTGCAGCGTCACAGCTGCATCAGTGCAGCGTCACAGCTGCATCAGTGCAGCGTCACAGCTGCATCAGTGCAGCGTCACAGCTGCATCAGTGCAGCGTCACAGCTGCATCAGTGCAGCGTCACAGCTGCATCAGTGCAGCGTCACAGCTGCATCAGTGCAGCGTCACAGCTGCATCAGTGCAGCGTCACAGCTGCATCAGTGCAGCGTCACAGCTGCATCAGTGCAGCGTCACAGCTGCATCAGTGCAGCGTCACAGCTGCATCAGTGCAGCGTCACAGCTGCATCAGTGCAGCGTCACAGCTGCATCAGTGCAGCGTCACAGCTGCATCAGTGCAGCGTCACAGCTGCATCAGTGCAGCGTCACAGCTGCATCAGTGCAGCGTCACAGCTGCATCAGTGCAGCGTCACAGCTGCATCAGTGCAGCGTCACAGCTGCATCAGTGCAGCGTCACAGCTGCATCAGTGCAGCGTCACAGCTGCATCAGTGCAGCGTCACAGCTGCATCAGTGCAGCGTCACAGCTGCATCAGTGCAGCGTCACAGCTGCATCAGTGCAGCGTCACAGCTGCATCAGTGCAGCTGTGCTGCTGTAAGCTTGCTAATGTAGACATAGCCTTAAATTCCTAATATGTGTAGAATGAAAACCAGTTGGAAAGGCGATTTTGGTTCTTGTATTGGATGGACTGGGGCTTGGATGTTAGAACTTGTCTACATTAGGGATTTTTGCACCAGTGTGGTTCAGCTGCTGTTTCCTTGTGCTGATGGAGAGAGCCATACTTCTTTAAAATGAAGTAGCTTTGCCACTGCTCCTACCAGAACACACTGAGGGGTGGTATGGAAGTGGAGGGTATGGAAATGTGGTAAGTTGTGCTGTGCTTCCTTAGCTTACCACACGGGTGGGCAAACTTTTTGGCCTGAGGGCCACATCTGGGAATAGAAATTGTATGGCGGGCCATGATCCCCACAGAATTGGGGTTGGGGTGCAGAAGGGGGTGCGGGTTTTGAGTTGGGGCCAGAAATGAGGAGTTCAGGGTGCGGGAGGGGGCTCCGGGCTGGGGTGGGGGAGTGGGGTGTGGTGGTATGGGGGATGAGGAATTTGGGGTGTAGGAGGGTGCTCTGGGCTGGGATCAAGGGGTTTGGAGACCTGGAGGGGGATCAGGGCTGGGGCAGGGGGTTGGGGCGAGGCTCAGGGGTGCAGGCTCTGGGTGGCCCTTACCTCAAATGGCTCCCGGAAGCCGCGGCAAGTCTCTTCTCCGGCTCCTACATGGAGATGTGGCCAGGCGGCTCTGGACACTGCCCCGTCCGCTCCCATTCGCTGTGGTTCCTGGCCAATGGGAGCTGCAGGGGCGGAACTTGGGGCGGGAGCAGCGTGCAGAGTGGAAGCCACTGGCTGCCCCTATGTGTAAGAGCCGGAGCGGGGGCCATGCCACTGCTTCCGGGAGCCATGTGGCGTGGCCCCCGACCCTGCTACTCAGCTGGAGTGGGGCCATGCGGCTGCTTCCTGGAGCTGTGTGGAGTGGCCCCTGACCCTGTTCCCCAGCTGGAGCGCCGGAGTGGGGCAAGCCCCAGACCCTGCTCCCCAGCAGGAGCTCAAGGTCTGAATTAAAATGGCTGGTGGGCCAGATTTGGCCCGTGGACTGTAGTTTGACCACCCCAGCTTAACAGGTGAAAAGAAAGGAAACGAGCACTTGTCTTCTAACCTCCAGTCTGAGAACCCCTGAGCTAAACTGTGTTTTTTCTCTCTCTTCCTCGGACTCAGAAACCTTTCCAATTAAAGTTTTGTGGAAACATATCTGCTAAACATTTTGGTTTTGGTGAAACAGCATATTTTTCAGAAATGGTACGTTTCCTGATGCATAACTGGACTGTCCCCATCTGCCTCCACACTTTGGTTCTGGGTATCTAGCTTGCAAAATTATCAATTGTACAATGTATGGATCTTTGTACTCTAGTGTTTTTAGTCAGGATACAAGTATTTATAGATGTACAATTATCTCTTACTAATCTTATTATGTGTTCAAATCACACTATTCACTCCTATAATCCCCCTGCTTTGACTTGTTCCTGCACTCAAATTTTCAAACTGTTTGCCAGCATTATGAAGATGCCACCTCAGCTATTCATAAGCTTCAGTAGCAGTGACCACTCCCAGCACTTCCACAAAAGGGGAAATAGGTGCTGTCCTACAACTGAGAGGGGGTGGTGGTGATTCTTTTAAAAAAAGATCTTTTTGATTTATTTTTTCTTCTTTTCATCCCTTTCTCTTCTGTTCTTACTCTCTCTAAGCTGGCAAGATTCATGTGCCTAGACAATTGCAGCGTATTGGTGACTTACATTGGGAAAAGATCTTTCAAATCAGTTATGAGGCATTTTATAAAACAAAATATGTATCAGTTATTCTGAGCATGAAACCATGCTGACCTTTAGGGAGGGAATGGTGAAAGGAGGAAAATGAAGGCATCCAGTCTTGGTTTCAAGACATCAAGAGATGGACAATCTACCGCTTTCTTTGTTTGTTTAACCTTTGCAGCATCCTTACTGAACCATTCCCAGTGGTTGTTGCCAGCTCCTGAAGAAGCAGAGTTAAGATACGTGCCATCCCTGGAATGCATCTTAACTTTGTATTTTCTACCTTTCAGAAAATTAAGGTTAGCCACTCTTCTTGTTCTGGAAGGGCACAAGAAACCAATAGGAGACCGTATTGCTGTATTAATGAAGTCTCTGGGCATTTAATATAGTTAAAGGAGAAATGATCTTGTCACAAAACAGAGAGTTAACTTTACAGTTGTAGCTTCTTGCACCAAAGGAAAAAATTAACCTGTTTGCCTGGGCATAAAGCTTAATGAGTTAACTCCTAACCTTGGATTTTGACTTTGATACTTCCCCCAGAAGCATGCACACAGTTTTCTTACTTTTGCCTGTTAATATGAGTAGAAGGACCCTCTAGCTTTGAATATGGCTGTCGGGATTCCAAACAAAACATCTTATTGTCGATTCTGACAAAGAAGAGGCTTTTGTGGGGGAGGCCTTGAATCAAGACCTGAAGGAGAAAGACTGTCTATTTATAGGAAGCACTGCTTTTCCTGCTTAAATCAGGATCAGCAGAGCTTCCACAGATCATCTGGGAGTTTCCATATCTGTTCTTGCCTCAAGAGACTCTCTATATCTGACCTTGGAAGCTTTGATGCATGATATTAGGCAGTAGCTCTCCCATTCCTCAAACTGGCCATGGAAAAATTTTGATGCCAGAAAGCCAGTCCTCCCACAAAAGGCAGGGTTGGCTTTCCCCTTCCCATCCCCCCACATATCTAAGGTGCAATACCATAGTGTATGTATTGAGTTTTAGCTATCTTCCCTCAAGACGTAGCTTCTGAGCATGGGAAGGAACTAATAATGTGGAAGTGGGTAGTAACTGGGCACCTCCAGGACTTGAAAGCAGTAAGCCCAATGTCAGTTCAGGCCAGATTCTTTGGAGTCTATTCACTTCTGCTTGCAGTGCTCAAGAAATTTCAGCATTTTTCTCATTCGATCCGATCTCTTCCACCTTCAAATATTTCAAGGCTCAAATGACCTTTTCTGTTATTGTGGTAGACCTAAGCACTTAACTTCATTTGAAGGATGCTTATTTGATATTCTAACTGTGTGGCTCACCAGAAGTTTTTCTCTTTCACCTTGGGTTAAATACATCAACAGTACATCATCTCATTTGGTTTCACCTTGGCTCCCAGGGTTTTCTTAATAGTAGCTGCTGTCGTGCTGCACACACAGATTTTCATACTGTCATCTGCACTGCTTATTAGAGAAGGTGCCATCCCTGCAAGAAGCAGCTAGAGTAGTTGAAGACCTGGTGAATCTCCTACCCAACCTCAGATTTGTACTCAACTTTTGAAAAAAGTGAACTGATCACAGCAAAGACTGATCTTTCTGTGAACTGTTTTACATATCACAGGGGTGGCTTTTCCATGAAGAATTCTTAAGCTTAGATAGACTATTCAGATTCTGTTGACTGTCACCAAATGATGCACATCCTTCTGTTGTTCAGGTCAATAACTTCATTTGCTGTTTGTTCTGGACTCTTCCTTTTATTCTCGGTTAATTCAGAAGGATGAGGGAATCGCCAGTAAGTTTTAATTAACAATATTTTGGCCAAGGCCAAGCATAAATTTCAGCCCCAGATGATTATTTTTGAGAGAGCTAAATGGAACTGAAGCCAGGGATTTAGAATGGATGTGCCATCTCAGCCTTGTGATGCTGTAATTCCTTTCTTCTGGGGAAATTTGTAATGGTTACAATCCATAATATGGTTACAATCCTTCCATAAAGAATATTGTCTTAGTGGAAGGGAATTTGGTGAGGAAACAGACTTCAAGTTCAGGATTCCTAAAGGAGAATATATATGAACAGTAAGGAAAATGACTTGTTAAATTATAAAAATAACATTAGTGCCCTTTCAATAATTATCTACAAATGCAGCCGGTAGTTGTATATACATATTGTAAGAGATAACTATTTCAATACTTTTCAGTGTTGTGCTGATTTCCTCCCTCTTTCCGCCCCACCTCATTTTTTTTAACAGGATGAAGGAAATGTGAAAGAAATTCCTATTACCCATCATGTGAAAGAAGGGTGTGAGAAAGCAGATCCCGCACAGTTTGAATTACTTAAGGTTCTTGGTCAGGGATCATTTGGAAAGGTAAGATACAAACTTTTTTTTATCCCAATCCTAGACTTCTAATAGACAGCTACTTAGTCCTACTTGTTAACATTAATGAACTTCTCCATTAAAGTTGGTTTTATAGCTTCTGAATACTCCTGTCTGCTGTCAAAAGTACATCTTTTTTTCCTGTAGAGTTTACAGTGTCACTGGGTACTGATGGATTCTTGAGGCCTTTGTATGTTGCAACTCTGCCTGTGAAGCAGGACATGAATTTCTCCCTTTGATCACCATATTGTTTTTCCTTAGCATTAGGAGCACAATCTTGCAGTTCTCATGTAGGCAAAACTCCCATTAAAGTCAAGGGTAATTTTCCTATAAGTAACAGGACTGCAAGGCTGGGTGCAGAACAATACAAAAACATTCTTAATCTTGATGAAACAGGTTACTGTCAGCAGTTTGAGACTGAGTTAGAGAAGGCCGACATGGTTTTTAGAGGCCTAATAAGCCACAAACACACACCTGTGAAAATTGGCTTGTTTTTGAGGATGTTATTCCCTGACTTGTACGTTCTTATGTGGAGGTGACAGTATTAGAAAATTTAAACCTTGCACCCAGTAGCCCTCTATTAACCTGAACTTGCTTGTCCTTTAGACATTCTTTACCCTTTTTGTTGCTATAACTAAGTCTAACTAAGACCAGTGTTTCCACTCCATTCTTCCTGCTATCCATGCTGAGATCAATTGTCAGTTTCTTGCAGAAGAGATGTACGGTGGGGTTCATTTACTTAGCCATGTCACATGAGGAGGATAAAACTCTTGTGGAAGGGTATATAGTATCACTTGATATTTGTGGCAAGTTTCCTTTATCCTGTTCCACAGTTACTGTCTCTAAATGTGGAGTACATATTTTCTCACAAGTGAGAGATGGGAAAAGTCTTTTATCTACTCAATCTCCCTGCTAATGTAGGATTATTCCCTGTTGTGCACTTACTAGTGCTTTGTCCAGTCTAGCTTTAATTGACCTATGCGTTGAGACTTTCCTTGGGAGACTACTTCACAGCCTAATAGATCTGTCAAGGTCTGGCATCTGTGAAGTTCAGCATAAATGATCCCTTCTCACTTTTATTCCATAACTCTTAATTATACCTGTTGGGTGTTTTTACAATCATACGTTATATATGCTTGACCTGTCATATGTACCCCCTGAATTGTTGTTTAGCCAATTCTTTTCTCTTAAGTCCATCTCTTCCGCATTTTAAATGTTTCTTTATTCTATGTATGTGATAGCCCCACACAGACAGGTGGGTTAGGAAGGTAATGACATTAAACAATAGATTGAGAAGGCGGGTTTTAATTAGAGTTTGGAAAGAACTATTAATAGAATACAGCATGGACCAGAGAAACATGTTTCAGCCTTAAATGGGGGATGGTATGGGGTGTTGTCATGTTGACTTTAGTCCTTTGCTGGGACATGTCCTTAACTTGCTCGTTAGGTATTACATCAGCATACATGAGGTGTCATCTGGTTGGATGTTGTGTGGGCTTAACTTTTTACAATATGCAATATTTAAACCAGGAGTGTGGCCAACTTTCTAAATTGACTCTGTTAGAACAATGCTGTACCATGAAACATTTCACTGCTGAAAAGATTTTTGTTGCAGATGCTCCTTGACCAAAAATGTGAATTTGTCCACTTTGCAATATCTGAGCATCTGCACCCCATGAACTTGAGTTTGGATTCATTTGGTCAGCAGTATTTGTTTGGGGCCACGCCTGCTCCCTGAGTGTCCTTGTGCCTTCCATCTGAGAGCATAAAGGGTGGGGTGACCACAGCTGTCTTAGTTCCTTGTCCCTACTGTGGCTATGAGTTGGAACCACCAGTGAGTTTCTCCCTCACTGTGATCTATCCATTGTATTGTAAATAGAAAGGATTAGTTGAGCTATTTTTCACTTGTTTCCTTTCTTACTGTAAGAAGCAGCCCTTTTCTTTGTCTGTGAGACTTCCTGGTACTGGGATCCTATCGTTATGACTGAATGCACACCTCCAGGCTTAAAAATGACTCTTTCTGATGGACGTATGAGGTGCTTATTGTGACATGGTGAGGGGTACATACAAGAAAGAAGTGCCATTTGTAAATCATTCTCAAAGAACTCAAAAGTCGAAAGTCTTGCTCAGAATTGTTTTGTCTGGATAGATCATTGCGCTTCTCTTCAGATCCTGAAGCAGCTGGGGGTGAAAATATTGACTATTCCTCCTCAGAGTGCTTCCACTGGCTCTTAGGCTTATATATCTGAGACAGGTTTCAGAGTGGTAGCTGTGTTAGTCTGTATCAGCAAAAAAAAACCGAGGAGTACTTGTGGCACCTTAGAGACAAACAGATTTATTTGGGCATCTGATGAAGTGGATTTTAGCCCACGAAAGCTTATGCCCATATAAATGTGTTAGTCTCTAAGGTGCCACAAGTACTCCTCGGTTTTATATCTTAGACAGGCACTTGTAAAGAATCATCCTCCACAGCTGCTAAAACCTCAGAGGTTGGGGGGAGGAAGGAGGACTAAATCTCTAAGGGGAAGAGGTCTAGACCTCCATCACTGGGTCCTACCTTAAGAAACTAGAAATACCCTTGAATTACATTTGAGAAGAGTAGTTCAAGGCCCAAGAAGGGACCCTATGCTGCCCACTTAGGCATCAGTCACAGAACACTGGGACCAACTTCTCCACTGAGTCAGAAATTACCAGGTACAAACCCCTTGCATTGAAGCCCCTGTTACTGATATCTCTGGTACAGGCACCTTACATTTGCCCACCTGCAGCACTAATGTACTTGATACTGAAACCTGTGTGATATCAAGGGATCTTATGGCTAAGGTGAAGATTTTGTCACGGATATTTTTAGTAAAAGTCACAGACAGGTCTCAGGCAATTAAGACCTGTCCCTGAATTTGAGCATTGGCCTGCTAAACCCAGGGTTGTGAGTTCATTCCTTGAGGGGGCCATTTAGGGATCTGGGGCAAAAATTGGGGATTGGCCCTGCTTTGAGCAGGGGGTTGGACTATATGATCTTCTATGAAAATGGGAAGCCGCTGGGCAGCTGTGGGGCCAGCTCGGAGCTCCACGGTGCCCATCCACCCGCGGCTCAGAGCTGCAGACTCCCCCTGGGCCAGAGGTAGTGGGGCTTCCCCTGCTGCCCGCGTAGGCTGAGGGTGGCAGGGCTACCCCTGGGGGCTGAAGTCACGGAATCGGTGACTTCCTGACCTCCGTGACAAAATCATAGCCTTACTTTATGGCCTCTTTGGTACTGGGCACTGTTTTTGGTAATAAAGGTATGGTCTGATACCCCAAGCTTAGTACCGAGCACAGCCTGAGTGTGCTCCCAACTACTCAAGCTCCAGCCCCACAAAGGGAGGAGTGCATTTCTTCCTCAGGCTCAGATAATAGCAACGAGGAGTCTCCAGTACATTCTCTGTGGTCTAGGTATTGAAACTCTGTGGTCTAGGTATTGAAACCCTTACACCTCAGAGTGAGAATCTAGGATGATTTTTTTTTTATTATCCCATTGGTACTATCCCTTGGTTTCCACCCCATGGCCTCCTTCTCCCTATACTTATTGGAACCTATGGCCTTATTGAGCACTATGGAGATTACAAGCCAGAAGACTAGCTTCTGCACCCAGTCCAGAGCTAGAACCCCTTCCCCACTGTCCACTCCACTGTCAGCTCATGCTGCCGTGGTGTTGACTGTGTGGGATGATCAGGGCTCTGATGAGGACTTACAGGTGGAGGACTGTTCCATCCCAGCACCTGTCTTGTTGCTACCTCTTGATGAGGGGTGGTACATGTAATATCTACCTTACAGACAAATTTGCTATGCGGAATGACAGGTACATTTGAGATTCCGTTGGAAGTTGTCCAGGGGAAGTTGCACGAGCTCTTAGACCTCCTACACACCTCCATGCCTGGACGTCTTGCAGTGCTCATCAGTGAGGGACTACTGAAGCCACCCAAGTTACTCTGACAGATGTCTAGTTCTCTAGCTCTGGTATTCGAGGGTAGATTATTGCTTCCTAAGCCTTTGAGCAACTTTATATGCAGTAAGTTGAAGTAATCAAGTCCTAAGGTGACAAATGCACATGCAACTGCTACTGGGCCTGTGTAGGAAAGGAATGTGGATATATTGGCCCTCAGAAATTGATACAAGGCTTTTCTGATCACTGTCCGTAGGCCTACAGAGTGATGAAGCATCTGATAGAATTCAGTACTAATTATTGCTTTAACCACCAAGGTTATACTTAGAGTTCTGTGAAATTCTTTTTATTTTGGGGAGTGTTTTGCTATTTGGTTGTATCCATTTTCCTCTCACCTGGGGGGTCAGGTTCTGCCCTCAGGAGTATGTGGGAAGGGTCCGGGGGGGGGGGCAGGCACAGTGGAGGCCCTGTCTGGGGGTCATGACAGAGGGAGGTGGACGGGCCAAACCTCAGTGGTGCTCCAGTCCCCTGTGCCAGGTTGTAATGGCTGGAGCTGGGCCCAGCGCTGTGGGACAGGAGACTCAGGGGCCGCTGCTGTGGGGTGAGTTTTTCATTTTAATTGTTGTGTTTTTGCATTTTGTGAAAAAACCCCAGGCTCTAGTTGTTCTTCTTCAGTGATGGCTGGGTGAGATCATTTTCAAAATGCAGAATTGAATTCTTATCCAAATAGAGCTTCAAGACCTTAAAAACTTTATACCTGATTTAATTGAAAAATAAATATAAAGATAGATATAGAACTGATTTAAAAATATTATTTTTGAAGTTAAACTTTCTTCTGTTGCACTTCACATTAGAAGTGTAAAACTCAGAGTTAAAACTTTTTTCAGGTGTCCTTGTGTTAGTTATAAGCACTGCATGAGAAACTTGGCAGTGCAGAAAACTATTCAGAGTAGACCTCATTTGACTTGGGAAAATTAAAATTGTCTAGTTTCACTGGCAAATAACTATACAGTCACAAAATTGGTTGAGTTGTTCAGTATTATGCCTACGATATTAAGTCTCTTTATCCTCAAATTCCTAGCACTTTTTAATCATATTTTGGACTGTGATGCACACATGATCAAGGATGTGTCCAGTGATGATTTAAGGATGAAGTTTCAGTGGGTGAATGAGCAGTTAGTTCAGTAGTGGGACCTCTTGTAGAGAGGGAAGCGAAGCTGTAAGAGGCATGGATTGGAGGTGAGAAGCTATTACTCTACATCTGTCAATTTCTGGGTTAAAATTACAGGGAAATGTTGTTGGCCTCTGCATCCAAAATCTGTGAGAACTTCTAAATTTTGTCTTATTGGAAACAGCCAAACCACCATAAAATCATTGATTAAAGCATTGAATAAAGCAGTCTTTCTATAAAAATAAAGTAACGTATATTTTTTTCTTTTTCTTTCCCTGTCCACAATGTGTTGTCTTTTGTTCCTTCAGTGGTCTTTAGGGTTCATTGTTTCACTCAGATTAATGTTCACTAATTTTCAGTACTATTTATATCTCAATATTTTTCTCTCTCCACTCAGTTTTTTTCTGATTAGGTCTTTCTTTTGTTTTGTGGTTCAATGTTTTCTCTCCCCTGCTCTCTTCATCCTTGCCTTTTCCATTTTCTTCCTTCTATTTTCCCTCTATTTCTTCTCCCTCTTTGTGGTGTCATCGTTCTGGCTATTAGCTGTCACCTGTATGTGTGAGAACTGTCTCTCTCATGCCTCCCAAAGCTGTCTCCTTCACTCTTTCTGGCAGGTTTCAGAGTAGCAGCCGTGTTAGTCTGTATTTGCAAAAAGAAAAGGAGTACTTGTGGCACCTTAGAGACAGCTCACTGCATCCGATGAAGTGAGCTGTAGCTCACGAAAGCTTACGCTCAAATAATTGAGCATAAATGAGGTGCGTGGTTGAGGGGCAAGTGCAAGGGGAAGGACCTATTTCCCCTCTCTATACCCGTTCATAAGCCGACCCCCTTCTCTGGTGCTTCTCTTTTTTACTAAAAGAATTTGGCTCATGAACGAGTATATATGGTATACTTTTATTTAACCACTTCTAGTTAAAACCATAAACAGAGTGGTAACATTTTTTGCTTCTAGTGTTGAAAATCTGGAAATAAATATAAGAATGAAAAGACTTTTGAACCTCAGGTTTTTGTTAGCATACTTTTAAACCTATGATTGGACTTTAATGTTATGATGATGTAGTAAAAGTTTGCTCATTGAAATGTATTAGAAATGGTAATTCAGTAGTTACGCTGGAAGAGCTCATAGTATGGAAATGCACATAATCCGTAGCAATCGATTTTTCTAATCACATTTGTTACTCTGCAAGATCATACTCTCCAAATTTAAGCAGACTGAGGGGAAAAATTGTAGTGGCACCCCCTCCTCCCCCAAGGTGCAGGGCCTTGATCTTAAATGGTGTATTTCCCCACTCCCTTCTCCTCACACTCCAACTTCAGAGATTATGTATTTGAGGTTACATAGCATTTGTAGGGAAGGAGACAGAGCTAGGGACACCTGTTTGACATGCTGCCCTTTCCTAACACACTAGTGTAAAATATACAGGTACGTGGCATGTAAGTTAATATTCATTCTATAAGCATTAATTTAAGCTGATCTCTGTAGAAAAACTGAAGAGTGCCTAGAGCCCAGGTCTAGCTACTTCAGGAACCCTAGGGGTTTCTACCACCTGCAATCCGGTTACTTGTGGAGGTGAGAGTGCAATTACTTTTGTTGCTCTGCCTGCACGGGGGGTGTGTGTGTGTGTGTGTGTGTCCTAGCATCTGGTGCTCCTTCCTACATCCAACCAAAAGATCATCTCATAGTCCCTTACTGGATTTAATAATTGCTTTCTCAAAAAAATGGTGTACTGTGAAAACCTGCTGATTTTCTCTGCCCCTATTCCCATTATTTTAGTTTTTCCCTATGGAGGCTATGATTTGGTGCAGTCTGTTCTCTTTTCCTCATACTAAAACAGACCATGATAACTTTTTGTTCAAACTAAATCACTGTTATATATAACAATTTTAGCAATAATTTGAAATATAAAATATTTTTTGGGTCAGGTTTTTCTTGTGAGGAAAATAATTGGTCCTGATGCTGAGCAGCTTTATGCAATGAAAGTATTGAAAAAAGCTTCTCTGAAAGGTAAGTGTGTTTTCTTTATAAAGGTCTTGGAAAATACTTCCTGTGTTAAAGTCAGTATTGTCAATATTTTTGTATTAAATAGCCCTCTGTCTTAAACAAGCTGTTCCTTCAGTGAAGTCATAATTCTTTCTTTGACATCAATTTTTTTAATTAACCTTTTTGAGGCCATGCCTTAAGAATTTATTTCAAACCTGTCCAGATGTCTTCAGGTTTTTTTTAATATTAACCTTCTGTAAGTCCATTTAACATTTTTTTTATTACAACAAGAGAATTACAGATAAACAGTTTTCCTGTATTTTCCATGGTTCTAATTTGGTCAAAACTGTTCATTTGTCAAGTTTTGAGTCAACCCTGCTTTATTGGGGAAGTCAAAGTAAGCCAAATTATAAGGTGTTTCTGTCTTTACAAGACACATCACTGGACTCTACTCCACTGTGGGTTACATTTGGGCATGAAGTGTTACTGCTAGAAAATCCAAAATATGATCTTAATAGACAATACATATTCATGGGGGCAGAATCTAGAAGTTGAAATTAGCTGAAGCCCCTCCCCCCCCCCAAAAAAGAACAAAACCTGACCACCAAACAACCCAACCTTCCCCAACTTTTTTACGATTTTTGAAAAGAAACTTGCTAGATCACTAAATATAGCTGGATTTGTTGCAGAATTTAGAAAGGTTAAAATATATAGTGGTAAGAGGGAAAATGTAATATCTCAAAATAAAAAGAAATGATTTAAAGGGTAAATAAAGATTATTTTATATTTCTCTGGATATTTAGAACTTACTATCTATTCCTTCCTGTTCTACCTTCACTTTACTGAAATAGAGGATTATTTATTAGTATTCTGCTTTTTTTCAGTACGAGATCGAGTTCGTACAAAGATGGAGAGAGATATATTAGTAGAAGTAAATCATCCATTTATCGTCAAACTGCACTATGGTTGGTATTTTTGTTCCGTTGCCTATATATTTTTGGCAGGATTAGCATGTTAAGGGCATTAGTCGTCTCTTTCTTAATAGTTGGAGTGGATTTGCTCTAAAACCTAGTTTTCATTAAGCACGTCAAATGTAATCTTCTTCTGCCTTATTTTTGTTAACAGTTATTGTAAGCAGGTACAGATAATGTGAAAGCTAGGCATAGATGACTAGTAATTTCTACCTTCCAGTATGTAACTAAGGACATTTTCTGGAAAAAAGTGACATTAACAGATAAACATCAATCCAGCCTTTCTGAAGCATTAATCTCTGCAGAGTTTAACAGAACCAGTATTTTCTGCCTTGAGAGGTTTGACTATACCCTCAGTTATGTAAACATTCCTTTTATAATTACAGAGCATATCTCAGTTTTCACTATTATGGTTACATCTCACTCTGTGTCAAAGTATCTGCCTAGTCCATTCTATACTGACAGCCTGTGCATGGTGTAGAGTCTTGTCATTTAGGCCTTTTGTCTGAGTTTTCTTCTGTAAGATATGAACACATCTTAAGGTGAATTGCAGACCTCTCAGGGATATATTTCTCTCATGTACGCGCATATCTGTTCCAATGTAGTTCAGATCAGGATAGTGCTTTTCCCAAGAGACTAAAGAGTACATTAAATAAAACATGCATGTGAACAATTTAACACACATTAAACAATTCCTAAGCACTTAATCAAGAAAACATAATTACCTTTTTATAATACTTTAAAAGCATATGATAGATTTATAAACAATTAACATCTTCACATAGTAAAATGGTAACATGCACATAAGAAAACATCTAAATAGACCATGTATAGTGTAAAAAAAAAAAAAGATTCCCTTGATAAGACTGAAGAATTAAAATATTTATCTTAATCTTTTTAAAAGAAATAGATTTTCATGACCTTTGAAAAGTTATCGGGCATGTATTATCGGGATCCTGACCTCTATATTATAGCCCTTTTTGGTCACTGGTTTCTGTTTTCCTCCGTTTTTGCTTCTTTATTTTCTCATTCACAGTCCATCAGACTCTCCCCACAATCCTATTTTTGAAAGTTTCATTAGACCTGAATTCTGCTGTTGGTCTTGTTGTTTCTCCACTGGCAGAGGTTTCAAGCACTGCCATCCTATGTCTTTAACTGGCTGAAATGCTTCTCTTCCTCACCCCACCTACTTCCAACTTGTTTTCTTTATAGGGAGAGACACAATCAACTTGAAATCCACTCAATTTAAAAAAAAAAGTTAAGCTTGGTTTCAGTTGTTATACCTCCCCCCAGTCAATTTTTATAGTATAATTTTCTTATTTAAAATATTTTTCTCCCTTGTTGCTGTAACAAACAAAAGTGGAAGTTGACTAACTTTATGGGGAAAAACTGAAACAGACTCTGCACAAAGTGCAGTCAAATGTAAACAAACGGGAGGGGAGGGGGAAAATGGTGCTTTTATCTTACCTTTCATTTAGTATTTTTTTACCAACTGCAGGTAGAAAGCTTTTGACCAGAAGTGAAAAATGAATGTCCTTTTAGAATCTGATTGGCAGGCCCTGTTTAAAATGTATCGCTAAGTTTAAAATGTAATTACTTGACTTTTAATGGGCAGTGCAAGGGGTTGGAGTAAGAGGCTTCTTGTGCTTCTCCCATTCACTGTACATATATATGAGCAAGTCACACAGAATCTGATCCCTTGTTCATTTTTCAATCGTACACCATTGCCACGGGGTCCACTTACTGCTAGTGGCTCCTCCTCGTGGCAGTCCTGGGGATTAGCTCTGCCCTCCTCTGGCGGTGTCCCTATCAGTCGTCTTTTCTCACTTTGAAGGCCCCTCTTGCTCCAGTAACCACAGCCTCTTCTTCGTGACTTGGTGCTTAATTGGTTGGTTGGGTCTGCCTGGCCTAATTCAACCTTCTCAGAACCAGAATGAGGAATACAACACCCCATCACAGTCATATAACATTTTCATTATTTTTGAATGCCTTTACTATTCTTAAGCTCCCCAAAGACTTCCTACAGCTTTTGGAAAATGTCCCACAGATATTGTTTTTCCATTTTTAAAACCAATACTTTGTAATAATTTAGGTACAATAATATTAGTCCAATATAAAAACTGAGTTTGGCACACCAGTGGGTGTGGTGGTGCGTGGATGACTTGTTTGAATTCCGAAACTCTTAATTTTTCAAATTGTTGTGTTAAGTCCTAACAAGGCAAATTTTATTATAGTAGAACCTCATTAATTCCCATATCAATAATTAAAAACATAATTATTGTACAAATACTGGGGGGGTCTCCCCATGCTTAGTAAAGATGTACTAGAACGTCAGTGCTGTAGTGAGATCTCTTGTCACTAACACTTTGTAATATATTAGTAATGGTTACTTTTTGCAAACTTCCCTGTACAAAGTATTAACAAAATGAATAAAACTAAATTACATTTCTCAAATAAATGAATATAGTACATTTTGATGCAGTATTCGTGTGGTGTTAATTATTCAGGTTAGTTCACAGATTTCAGTAGCTCATATGAGGCTCTCATGCCTAATTGAATTACCTCAGTTCAGAAGCAACTGCTCTATTACGCTAAAATAAAAGCCGTAAAAAAGTATTATAGAATGCCTGAGTATTGTGTCTAATTTCACCATTGTCATATAAAACTATCCATTAAGTTTTGTGATGTTTTAAAATCAGCCTTTCAGACCGAAGGGAAGCTATATTTAATATTGGATTTTCTCAGGGGAGGAGATGTATTCACGCGATTATCCAAAGAGGTAAGTACCTACATTTTAACTGAATACAATAGTAAAAATTGGTTCAAAGACGCAAAGAAATTAGAGCTGGAAAATGACATCCTTGTCTAACCCCCTACCAATATTGGATTGTTCCTTTTGTCTTTTTCTCTAATTCTTGACCCATTTATTTTTAGGAGCTCAGTTGAACTTTCATTTTTATATATATAAAAGTGAAAGTTCAACTGAGCTCCTAAAATATATATATATTATAATAATATCCATCCCTTGGGATGATATTCCATCGCTTAAGAAACCTCAGTGTCAAACTTTTACTGATAATTGGCCTAAAATTTCTTTTTTGTACCTCCCCATACCAAATTCTCTAATCTAAAAGTGGTCTTGTTGCATAAAGACCTAGTTGAAGTAAATCAGGTTTATATAATAAAGAACACAGGTGTGATTAGAGTTTGATGTCAGTTTAGCTGCCCCTGAGTTTGTTGAATCATTTTAGTGTTTAGTTTCTTGAACCGAATATTTTTTTTCTAGGTAAAATACTTTTCTCCCCCCTCCTTCCTCCCCCCCCCCAATTTTGGAGAAATCACAACCTTGATTGACAGCTCACTATTGTTTGTTTGGGGAGGAATGCTAATTGTGCTACTCTGATGACATGTCTTTAAATCTGTCAGTCTGTGAAATTGCATGTGGACTATAATGGTATTTGTAATATTCCAAGCTAAGAAATATTCTGTTTTTCAAAACTTTTCTGTAAAAATTCTAGGTGTTGAATTAAACTTTTGAAAATATCTTCATAATGAGTTTTTAGTGCTTCATAAATTTCACGAGTCTGTTTCTCATTTTAAATCTACTTCCATATGATTTCAAGACATTCCTTTCGATAATGTCTAACAGAGGACATTGTCTAAAATTGGGCAAACTAGCTGGCTGATGTGAAATAGATTGTCAGTAGTTGTTTCAAATTAGTATCCTTAAGCTTTAAGAACCAATGAGCTGGATTTTCTCAGTGCATCTGTTTCCTAAAGTCAAGCTACATATTGAGGATGGGTCAGGGAACATATACCTAGTATATGCCCTAAAATTACATTGAACTCGTTTTATTAGCTTGCAATAGTGATCTTTCAGTATTTCACAACTAAACTCAATGTAAATATCCTGTAGCTGTGCTATGAAAATATTGAGAGAGTTGTCTATTTGTAGGAGTCAGCAGACCTGTTAAGAATGAATGAGGCATAAACCAGGAAAGTGGTCAATCTCTATTTCCATTTGATCTGAGATGTCTCCCTTAAGAAATCTCAGTATAATAGGAAATGACTTCAGGTCTTGTTGTGATAGTGCAGCTAGAATATACGGATCCTCCAAAATAGACACTTAAATGAAGGGTGCAAATCTGGCTGTAAAAATATTGGCTGGGTATCTGAAAAAGAGAGAAATCTCTCTTTTAGGAGTAAAGAAATAAGCAATAATTTTGAGGTCACTTATTACTCAAGTTTATATTTGGTTTTCAACAAACTTCAGATTATTTCTAAAGTACCATGATTTTTTAAAACTTTTAATTTTGTATATTAAAAAACACCTGATGTTTTCTATAAAGAAAACACAATAGTTTTAAAAACACTGTTTTCTATTGCAATACCACATGGCAATGGAAAGTGAATGACCCAGGCCAATGCGGGGGGGGGTCAGTTCCTAGGGCCACTTGAAACCATCCCACACATGGATTATCAGGCATATTTGAAATTGTTTTTGATTGTTTAGCTGTTAATAAGATATTTAAGTGTTAATTTTGGTTTTTAAAATTCTAACGTATGGGACTTTTTCCGCTGCAATGCAGAAAATGTCTGATATCCATCCAATAAAGCACTTTTACTGCAGCTTTCCCTTCAGAAGTAAAACTTAATGCAATTTGTTTTTACCACATTTAATTTGGGGGGAAAATCGTATTTAAAATGAATTTGTGCAATCTTGTTAGGTTGCAAAGTAATAATTAGAATAATTGTATTTGGAGATTTGGAAACTTCACTTGTGTCTTTGGACTGTAACAGTCATTTTTGTTCATTGTACTTCATTCTTAATTCATTCTTTTATTATTTCTGTTGCATACAACTTTGACATGACAAACTACAGTAATACCTGTGCGCTGTGCAAATTAGGAATATTTCTTAATCTTGAGCAGAGCTGTTCAGCAATAAGAGTACATCTTGTATTCATAGTTCCAAATGTTGATGTATATTACTAAGCTTAATCAACATCGTTTACACAAGACTAACTAGTCCTATAGAAGGAGACTAAATGAACAAAGTTTCTACGCTCCTTTCGTACTCTCAATGATTTCAGCAAATGGAGAATAGTTCATCTTGGAATATAATTTGAGGTTTTAAAGACCTAAAAAAAATATTCTAAGAATATAGACATCCAAAATGCTTGAAGTTATTACTGGTTATGTTATAATTTCCTCAGATAATGATTGTCTGTGTGGCCATATGGTACCAGCATGTTAAAATGGTAAAATAATGTGTAACTAAGTGAAGAAAGGTGCGTGAAAGGAACAGCAAGTAGTGAGAGCAGAAGGGAGAACTCACTCTGTTACTGAGGGCAAATATATTTTTCTCAGTCCTGGTTAGGCCCCAGTCATGCAGGGTCAACCAGCTAGCGTACATGGCATTGTATATAGGTAAAGCAATGCTTTATCTGTACCCCACATATGTGACTAGTTGTTCCTTATTTTATTTAACTAACTCCCTCAATCTCCCTGCTTCTTGTCTAGGCACTACTAACCTCACCTGGTGTAACATTTGGCTAGATACAATTGAATATATGTTCAAGTCTCCTGGGTTATATGTGGCATTTAGAGTGTGAATTTCTTGTCTAATAGGCCAAGTTGCACAAAGTGAACAGAGATGATCATTTGAGAATCCCACCGCCTCCTCCACCCCATCCCCTGTGATGCAGTGGAGAATCATGGCCATTGAAATAGTTCTCCCCCAGACTAATTTCTGTCTGTGCAGAGACTGTCTAAATGGTGTGCATACAAAATATAAACCTATTACAGTATTACCAAAGCATTTGAAAATGATATATCCAGAGAGTGAGAAAGGGAGGCTGGAGGAAGAGCGACACAGATACACACAAATAAATTTGTGTGTGTGTGTGTGAGAGAGAGAGCTTTTTTCTACAACTAGTTGGGCTACAAACTTGTTTTTAAATGAAAGCTGAGATTTTCACATAATCTCCTGACTCGAGGAGCCAGGGCTTTGAGAAGAACAACAAATGCCATGAGACTTAATATCATGAGTTGTCAACACTGCTGCTGTGATTTTTTGCGCAAGTTAAATACCTGGAAGTCTTAGAATGTATTGAAGCAGGTCTAGAATAAGGAGAGTGAATAATCTCTGGGCTGCTAGAGAACATCTCTACTTCTGTTACACCAAAGAGAGGAGAAGGGGGCGGTGTGGGGAGGAATAGGTAGAGACATTGCCCTAACATCCTTGGCTCTTTTACATGAAAAGCCATGGTGATAAGGGAGAGAGGCAGGCAAACTAAAGAAGAAAATTCCTGGATCTCATTTTTTTTCCCATTGACAAAATACAACAAAATGTAAAGATGTACCGTTGCTGTTCAGCCCAACCTTGTAGCAAAATGTTCAAACCCCCCCCTCCAAAAAAGGGAGCAGAAAAGGTTTGAATGCATCTCTGTTCATGTAAATGATGTGCAGATTCTGTCCACTCTTCAACCTTGTTCACCTCAGTGAAGTATGAACTTAACTTTAGGAACAAGCAGTTCCTTTTTTAGAAGGAAACTTAATAAGTCTTAATAGTGTTAACATCACTCAATTGAAAACTATAAAATGGAAATATAAAATTTTAAGGTTACAATTACACATCCTGTATATTTTATACTATTGTAAGCAATAGTACATCAAACTACATGTTAAACTGGAAAAACAGGAATAGGAAATGCTCTGTATAGGGCACTGTGGCTGAAAGAATACTGGTAAACCAGCAAGGCAGATACAAAAGTTAACTTTCCTTTAATTATGCTACCTTACAGTTGCAATAACATTTATTTTTACTTTTAATTCTTTAAGAGCTGGATTGTGAGGAACACTAAAATAATTTCAGGGTTAGATCTACAGAAAACTTCATAGTCTATAGTTTATTCTTGCATATCATCTGTATTAAGTGAAATTGTCTCCTGAGAATTTGTGAAATGTAGTAGTTATGAGAAATATTTGAATTTAGGGAAGCAGAAGAACTGTCTGTTTTTAGATTGCAGTATTAGAAACTGACAAGATCTGAAGGTAAATCTATACAGTTCTTATTAGGTTATGTTTACAGAGGAAGATGTGAAATTCTACCTCGCAGAACTGGCCCTTGCTTTGGATCATCTACACAGCTTGGGGATTGTATACAGGGATCTGAAGCCAGAAAAGTAAAGTAAAATTTATTTTATCCACTATTACATGTATTTTGTTTAATTGCTTCTTTGCATTTTCATTATACATCTCTATAATTTTATAAAAATGGAGTAAAAGATGTTTTTATAAGCTATATGTATTGGGTTTAATAGTTAAATATATGCACTGATTGCAATATAATGTACAGAGTTCTTAAATTAAAGATTGGGAGATTGGTTGAGATCTGTCTTTAGCTACTATCTTTAAATTGTTATATATAAATATTCCTGTTACGTGTATTGGTGAATGTGAATTTTAATTTTCAGCATTTTGCTTGATGAAGCAGGACATATCAAGTTAACAGGTAGGTAAAATTTAATAGATTAGCTCTTAAATATTTTCATGAAATTACAAATATTTTAATGAAATTAGGTATTTTAGTATGGAGTTGCATTTCTTGTATAACAATCTTGATATACCAGTACTTAATTTAACAGTTTTTTAAATTAACTGATATAGCCCTAGATTGTGCAGTCTGATCTACATTAGCAGACTATTATGCCTCGGCAGAATCCCATTGAAGTTAGTGTGACTCCACGTGAGTGAGATCTTCCCGCGTGGATTAGATGGCAGGATTGGAGCCATCGTATTTATGTTAAACCTAAAACCAAAAACCACTGTAAAGGTTAATTTCTGTGGGTAAAGTGGTTCTAGAAATTAATGTTTATAAAATAGACATTGAAAGCTACTTCATTTTTAAAAATAAGGTAAATAAATTCAGATGACACTTCATCAATAACAGAAATAAACTACTGTTCAGGTTTAAGTGGCTTATATGATGGTTGATTATAAAATGTCTCTTTATCTGAAGATCAACAGCTAATGCGATTGAGCAAGGCAGATGTTCAGCAAAGCTGAAATGTCAATATGCTGACTCGGTCTTTTAAGGAAGATAAAGATTTAGTGCAGACAACATGTTCTTTAAAAAATATAAAATGTGATTTCAGAAATTATAGTCTAATCAGTTTAAAAACAAAGGTGTAGAAAAATTCTGTATTACAAGAAAAAATAATGCTATTTTCTTTTGGAAAATTAAAGTTCACCAACAAGACTTGCATTATAAACATTGGGATAAGTACAAAGTGTGAACTAGTTTACTCTTAAATTATATTACCATATTAAAATTATAGTAAAGTAACCATTTTGATTATATCATGAAGTTCACTATATGCTGTGCTGTATAAGTATTAACAGCTATTAGAATCGCCTTGCAAGATTAAAAAGAGATACATTATTTAAACTCTCATCCATTTAGTGCAATGTACACAATATACACAATAGTTTTACTTGTAATCTTTTATTGTTTCTGATAGAACTTTTAGCCAAATGGGCTTTGCTTAGATTACAGAATTACTGGATATTCATTATTTAAAAGCACTACAGGATGTGTTTTTGTTTCAGACTTGCTTTAGACTCTTAGGCAACAACAGGGATTTGAATCCCTATACAATATTATTGATTTCTGGATACCATTCTCTTGGACTCCTTCAGCCTCTGAGCGGTTTTCTCTCTTGCTTTCTGCTTCTCTTGAAATGCCCAGTTGAGGGATTTAATTTAGATTAACTTCTCCTTCCAGACCACATTTAAACACCTTAGCCATTTGGGGCTTTCACAGTGCAGGGACTAGTGGGAAAGTGGGGTCGGGAGGGTGGGGGGTAGTGAGAAATCAGGGTTACAAGATTATATTGTTTTGCAGGGTACATCAATACTTAAATTCAGTTTCAACTTGGGTCCAAAGGAAAAAACCTCTTGTAATTCTTTGAGGCTTTGTTTTCCCATCAGCATTTTGAAGCTGCTTGTAAGGCAGCTTTTTGAATGAACAAGCACTTATAAAATTCCATTTTCCTTCTTACAATGGAAAGGAGAACTGAGAGGTGTGCTTGATATAAACAAGTCTGACTTTGGCAAATTATTATTTGCTACTAATATCTGCAGTAGTAAACCCCTGGTGTAGACAGTGGTATGTTAACAGAAGAATTCTTCTTTTGACCTAGCTACTGCCTCTCAGGGATGTGGATTACCTATGCTGATGGGAGACTCTCTCCTGTCAGCGAAGGGAGCGTCTACACTGCAGTGGTGTAACTGTGCCGCTGTAGCATTTTTAAGTGTAGAAATACCTTAAGTCTGATTTTTACATAAGCTGTTTTCGTAAGTTAAGGCCGTGACTACACCAGCAGTTACGTCGGCAAGACTTTTATTGCTTAGTGGTGTGAAAAAAAACACCCCTTGGAGCGACATAAGTTTTGCCGGCATAAGCGCTCATATGCACAGTGCTGTGTCGGTGGGAGACGCTCTTCTGCTGACATAGCTGCCACCGCGGGTTGCGCTGGTTTCATTATGTTGTCGGGAGAGCTCTCTGCCCTTGGGATAACGAGACTACACGAGGGCTCTTACAGCGGCACATCTATATTAGTACAGCTGTGCCACTGCAAGCTTGTAAGTATAGACATGGCCTTTGTAGTCTGGTGTTTTCTATGATGAAGCGTTCTCATTTAAATCTAGTTTTTCCATCCTATACAGCAAGCAGCAAAGTCTCAGCAAATAAGAAATATAAATGTAGAACCTTTCATAATTTTAAGGTTCTAAATATGTAAAGTTTTAAATACCTAATGGCAGAAAAACTAAGCAACATAATGGTTGCTGAGACTTTCAGTTCACTTGTTCCTGGCACAGTACAATAGATTGTGTAATGCACTATTTAACTCTCATTCTCCAGTGAGCTTTAGGATTACCATTTCGTTATTCATAAACAGTCTTTGGTTGTGTGAATCCAAAATATAAAATTATTGTATAAAATATTGCTTTTAAAGTTCTTTACTAGATATATCTTTGTAATGCTGTTGTTGTAGACTTCGGACTCAGCAAAGAATCAGTAGATCAAGAAAAGAAGGCCTACTCTTTCTGTGGTACTGTAGAATACATGGCACCTGAAGTAGTAAACAGGCGAGGCCACAACCAGAGTGCCGATTGGTGGTCATTTGGTGTTCTTATGGTACTGTATGATTAATTGCATAATGTTGTTTGCAGTCAAATAGTCTGCATGCCTCCACAGAGTAATGTTAAATTTATTTAGAATAAACTGCCTAAATAGAATTAGGACGACTTTAGGTTGAGGGGAAGACCTGGGAGAAGGTGGTAACTAGATTACTACTGAAGAAACAATAGTTTTGAAATAAGTCGAACCTTGACTTGTTTAGACCTTTAAGGAAATGCATACCTCTAAGGATTATTAACATATACGTGACTTTGTAGCAGTCCAGAACAATTTTATTCAGTCACTTTCCTAGTTGTTGTAAGGCTTCAGTTGGAATGTTTCTTTGACATATAGCTTATTAGTAAAAAACAAAAAAACTGAGTTTGACAAAGCATTCCTTTAAAAAAAATGTTTAACAGCAAGCCTGTTGAATGAACAACACAGAAAAGTGGAATACACCAGTAATACTAATATATGTGCCATTGTGGATAGTAAATTGTTACACCATTAGCATTTGTACTTAGGAGGAAAAATAAAAACCAAATTTTTGATTACTTTTTTATGGTGTAGCAGTACATGACTTCAGGGAGAATTCCATTTGACTCCTCAAGTAGCTTTTGAATTATGGTCCCTGAACCACCATTAGTCTGTAAAGCCCTCCAAGGTGTTCTACATCATCTTTTTATCCCATCTACTGTTGATATTGATTGTCATGTAAATTGCCTTTGAAGAGAAAATGTTTAACTTTTGGATATTTTAAAAATTAAAATTACTATGTATTTGCTAATCACCCTGAAGACTTCTCAGGTCTTAGTGTGTGTAGTACAAGTGAAATACCATTTTAATTAAAATCTTGTAAGAGTACTTTTAAAAAAAAAATTAACCACTTGATGTTGATTAAACATTTGTTCTTTTCAGTTTGAAATGCTTACTGGTACACTACCATTTCAAGGTAAAGATCGAAATGAAACTATGAATATGATACTAAAGTAAGTATTCTCTTTTTTTAATAGAATTACCCTTGTTTTTGAAAGTAACCCAAAATGTAGCTATAGATATTATGCTTTAGCTTGTGTATTGTAGTTTGCTCATTTTCAGGATGTGAAATTATAAAATGTCAAACACAAAAGTAAGAATTTGATCACAAACAATGTGGATACTGGAGAATATCTCTGAGGCTTAAAACTGTAAACATAAACTTGTGTGTGTGTAAAGTTAGTATTAAAAATAGGGGCAGTAAAGTACACTAGAGAGTTATTTGCCAACAACCTCTCTATATGCTGTTCGTCTGTGTTACGACATAGCTTATATAAAAACAAAACAACCTATTTTATACAGATTGTGTGTATGCTATTCTCTGTGTACAAGCGTGTGTGTATACACACGTTCTGTATCAAATAGTTTAATCCATGTTGTAATAGTAAGACAAGTGTACAGTGGTGATTGGTAAACAAGTCCTAACTGTACACTCTTGCCACTCTTTAAATGAGGGAAGCAAGAATTTATTGCTTTTATGAGTAGTCAAAGGGTATCCTGCAGCTCATGTGGTTAGACTTCTGGGACTTTCTGAGGGGGATGGGTGCTAAAGAAAAGGGGGTTTAGTCCTGACTCCATGGCAGGAGGGACTAAACCCTGTGTGTGGCTAATGTATAGCAGCATTGCTGCAGAAGATAGGTTAGTTCACCACCTATTTCAGGATTTGTAGCAAAATGAATATGTGCGTGTGTAACATAATGTTACAATTCTGCCTAGAAATTTCAGGCTGAACTAGACACTTCGATTATTAATAAAATTGTTCAAATCACTAAAGTTGTTTTAAATTTAGTAATTGTCCTTACAAAATAATCTCCATTAAGTTGATCCCTTTGGCCTTCTCTAATGACTTTATGATCTAATTCTTGAGGCTTTTTCTGAATGGAGGAATAAAAAGGTGACTTGTGGGGTTGTGTAGATTACAGGGGTCGTTTTGGTTCTTTCCAAGTGCCTTCAAAAGTTGGTTCTGGTAGGAAAGGATGAATACTTCCTGTTTGTCATATGCCAGCATGTTTGGATAGACTTAGATCTCTTCAGGGATACACAACTTTTCAGTACTTTATGCAGCATTAGTCTGAAGCAGCCTATTTGTTGAAAACCACTATGCCACACTATGTGTTTTTTTCTAAAAGTTTCTTGAATGGGTAGCTATTTTAATATTTATATTCAATTTGAAATCTCGTTCACACAATTCCACTGTCTTGTGACACTCATTGACAGATCTGATGGCAGAGTTTCTTACCCTCAGTTTAATGAGTCCATCTAGAGCGTTTTTAGCAAAACATGCTTTTTGAAGTCATAATTTCTTCATTGTCTTTCTCCAGAGCAAAGCTTGGAATGCCACAATTCCTTAGCCCTGAAGCGCAAAGCCTTCTACGGATGTTGTTTAAAAGGAACCCATCAAACAGATTAGGTAATGTGATCTTGTTTTGGTTGGTTCTTTTTGACCTGGATCTTGAAGTAAAACCATCTACAGCATAACTTGTGAACTTGTGAAGCTTCACTGAATAGCCATATCAGTTCTTGGTTATTCAACAGTCTTCATTTTCTCATTTTCTTGAGTTTGCAGTATGGCTTGAGTTCTGGGTTTGGCTCACCTGAGTAAATGACAGAGGAAGGTCAGCAGGCCATCACTCAGAAAAAAGTAGCCTTTCTCTTATTTTAGCTCCCTCAATATGCCTGTCTGTGTCTTATTTTAACTTCCTGTTTTTGCTGGCAGCCCTCCACAGGTGCATGGAACAGTGGCTTATCAGACCATCCAAATGGCTGTAATTCTGGAGTAAAAACTAGATATTAAGTTGCCAAACAAAAAATCAGGAAGCAGATTGGAAAATGCTGTTATACTCCCCCAACCATAGTCTCCAATTACTTGTTTGGAGGTTTAATATTAAATTAGTGACTTGCAGGGAAGTACTCCTGATTCTTCGTAAACTGATGTAAAGATGCCCTGTGAGGAGGGCTCCTATATATTTCCAAAAGAAGCAAACAAGGCACAAGTCCAGTTTTTTCCTTTTTCCAGGTTCCCTTTTAACGTGATTGTTTTTCTTCAACGTGTGTGAATTCTACTAGCTATACACCAGTCTGTTCTCAGTCAAATATCTTGCTTGAAAACGCTAACCTTAGTCAGTATTCCATGAATAAGTGATTCCATGCAGTTTTCTAAGAAACCAAGTGACTAACTTTTTAATGCAATTTTGTTTAGAGATTTTTACGCTGAATCTGGTTTTAATTGTCACTTTCGTTCCCTTTAATTACAGGAGCTGGTTCCGATGGAGTTGAAGAAATCAAGAGACATCCTTTTTTTTCAACAGTTGATTGGAATGTAAGTACAAAACAGTTTAATTTCAAAGCCATTTTTAGTTTTGCTACAACATTTTGCAATGTCTCTGTAAATTGCAAGGTAATTAAACAGGATATACTAAACAAATGAGACTTCTGACTATAGTATTCTGAGACTGTATTTCTCCTCATTGCTGTACAGTATTTATTGAGGGTCTCACTAAAATTTTAAAACACACATTAACATTTTTAATAGTGATTAGAATTGCAACATTCTAAATCTTAAAATACCAAATAGAACTCCTTCAAAATGACTAAGAGGGGAGAGGTACAAAAATTTGAGTCCTTTGTGTGTGTCATTGTAAGCCCAAGATAGGTGCCTGTGTTCAGGAGGCTGGATTCTTTTGAATAGCAGTGTTTGTCAGGGCTGTGCATGCATACTGTGCCTCCTTGTGCTCTTGTGTGAAGCCATAAAAGGCAGTGCGGCCACAGTTCTCCCTCAGTTCCCTACTACTGCCAGTGAGCGTCCAACCCATTACATCCTCTGAATGTCAAACTTGTCCTTTTCCTAATTAGTTTGTTAAGGAGAATTGATCTTCACCCTTTTTATCTCGTTTTCTTTAATTTGAATATTCCAATAAAAAAGACATTCTCCCTGCGGGGCCCCCTCCCCCCCAATATGGAGTCTAAATAGTCATGTTTCAAACCCTGCCTCTCTTGTCATAGCTTCATCCCCTCACTGACAGACATAGATTACGATGTCTTTTGCCTAGGGGACAGCCATATCCCAGACAGGTGTTGAGTGTGCTGATTGCTTTCCTCCAAGACCCACGAGTCCAGAGACACACAGTTCTAGTTACATCTGCTTGAGCAATCCATGCAGGTCATTTCAGACCTAGAAGAAACAATCACCATCAAGATGGAGGTTCGAGGCTGCTTTGACCAGCACTCGATCATGTAGAGGGATGCCTCTGTTTCCTGAGATCAGGTAGAGATAGAAAGGTGGGGAAGAGGACATTGTTGAAACTGGGGCTAGCAACTTCAACAACACCTATGCCACGCTGACAGAAGAAGAGAAGCTGAGGCATAATTTCATGTGGAGCATAAATGCATCTCCAAACAATACTGGGGCCATCCTACAAGGACAGAAACCATCACTTCTCCAAGGACGGAAGCTCTAAGTCCTCCACCTTCGTGGAAACAGCATAAGGTACAGGACCCCAATACTTGTGTTGATGCCCACAACCAAGCCATGTTATGCCCTTGCAGAACCCCCTATATCTCTTGCTCCTGAGTGTTGACTGATACCCTCCCTGGCCAGCTTCAGAGAACGTATTATAGAGCTTATTGCAAACATATGTGGCCTTGTTACTTTGTCTAGGAGTCATAGAAGAGAAATTGTGGGAATACAGGGGATGAGGCTTCTACTCTTGATATTTCCTTATCCTGAAGAAGAGGTCTTAGTCGTATCCTACACTTGAGGAGACTGAACAAATACATACACTGGTGCCCCATGTGCAGGATGCTAACTCTTGCCTCTGCCATTCCATCCATGTAGGCTCAGGACTGGTTTGTGGCTCTCGACTTGCAGGACTCATACTTCCACATAGCCATCCGTCTGGCCAACAGGAAATAGCTGAGTGGGTCCAAATCGCTGTCAGTACCAAGTGTTGGATCTAGCTAAGCACCCCCTGTTGGTCACTCATGCTGTGAGCAACCACCTCACTGTATCCCATGTACTTTCCACCTTTGGAGTTTGAACTGTTGAAACATTCCCCTGGATGTGTGGTCTCTGAGCACACAGTTGGTGTGTAGCACCTCTGTTTAGCACACTCTCCTCAGCTGAAACCTCCTGGTACAATTGCCTCACCCCTGGGACCAGTGCTGATATCTCAAACTGTCCTGTAGCTTAAACACACTCTCGCAGAACTCCAGGCACGTGGGTGTTCTGGTCCATAAACTAACTGTTCAGGGGCTTGTGATATGTGTAATACAACACACACTCTCAGACCTTGCACAGGATTGTAAACAGCCATCGCTCCTTCTTCATTAGCACAAGAAATGCGTAGATCTATTTAAAAAAAAAGAAAAGAAAAGAAACACATTTCGCTGACTCAGTTTCCTCGTCACTCTGCAGCATTTTTTGGGCTTGGGTTTGAATCCTCTAGAGGTGTCCGAGGGACCCTTCTGCTGCAGCTCATGGCTTGGTTTCTTAACCAGAGAGCCCCTCTCTATCCAGGTCACCTTGCTTTGACTTGTTTGGTCCTACAGCTAAACTGGGCTCCCTGCCATGCAAGCATGCTCATCTCTGCTCTTCTCCTGCCCAAAACTTCCAGCGTGGTTCTGAGTCATCTCCTGTGACCCAGCTCGTCTCTGTGGTTTTTAAAGGTTAGCATCAACACCTTGATTTCTTTGTCCTGTGTTTGGGGATTTTCCACTTTCCAAACACCAGCCCCCTGCAGAGGGGTAGGGAAAAACTGGTTGTCTTGTGCTCCAGCTAATCCATTGTCCCAAGATGCTTTTATTAGAATATGCAGTCATTGAGTTCTAATGACCCCCTTTTGTTCCTGGTATGGGAGGGATGTGATTCAGCCCTTGTCAGCAAAGGTGGAATCCACATACACAGAAGTTTTCATAGTAACAACTTCATAATATCTGCCAGAATTTCTTAAGGTGTACAGATAGATTCCCGAAATTTGCACACAGGTTACTGCCATTCAACTCTGAGAGTTGACTTGTGGCGCTGAGAGTTTTCACAAAATGGTGGTTGGTGATGGTAGCGGCGCATCTGAGGAGACAGGTCATCCACATTTACCCGTACCTGGACAACTGGCTGAGAAGAGTCAAGTCTCAGTAGGAGAAGGTGGCAAGTCTAGAAGATGCACTCTTCTTGTTTGCGTGGTTGGGCTTCCTTGTGAAGAATGAAAAATCATCTTACTCCTTTGCAGATAAGTGTTCATAGGAGTTATGATCAACTCTTGGTAAGAGAGAGCAGACCTCTCAGAGGTTAGAATCCTGTTATGCAATCACTGCTTCTTGAGATAAAATCAAACATGACAGTACAGACTTGCCTTAGGGTGTTAGGTCATATGTCAGCATGTGTGTCCATGGTGCTGCTTCTCAGACTTTACCTGGGGCCCTTACAGCTTTGGTTCAGGATAGTCTCTCCCTCTGTGTAACAGCAGATGGACAAGGAGGTCTCTATGCCACTTCGTGTCCTTGTAGACTTGATGTGGTACCTAGAACCTGAAAAAAGAGGAATATTCACATCCCTCTCACCCCAAAAAGGAATTTTAATTATGAGTGCATCAGGGACAGGCTGGGGAGCCCACCTGGACCACGTGCAAATGCAAGGCCCCTGGTTCCCAGAAGACATGGGACTTCACATAAGTCCTGGAACTCATTCGTCAGGCTAGCCTGTATGCCATTCCTACCTGTCCTCTGAAATTTCACAGTGCAGATTCTGACTGACAGCTCATCTGCAATCCACTGCATGTGAAAGCAGGAGGACCCTGCTGATTGCTCCTCTTCTGGAGACTGTCGGATTCTGGACACAATGCTACCAACATGAGAGAACCCTGATGGGTCTTCATCTTCCAGGAGTCAGCAGTGACTCGGTTGGCTTATTTAGGAGACCATACATGACCAGTCAGTAGTGTCCCCTGCAAAGATCCATTGTAAAGAAGATATGCCAGTGTTATGGTAGGACAGGGTAGACCTGTTTTGCGACCAAGGACAATTCCATGTGTCAGAATTTCTGTTCCAAAGAAATTGGAGCCAGGGCTCGTTGCCAGATGTGTTCTTTCTGCAGTGGAATCCAGGCCTCCTTTTCACCTTTTGACTGATTTCTCTTGATGCTCAGCGTGATGTCCAAAATCAAGAGACAAAGCTACAGTCATTCTCATAGCTGCCTGTTAGTTGAGGCAGTTTTGGTTGATAGACATGCTACAAATGTCTATTCAGACTCTGATCCAGATCCCAGACTGCGCAGACCTGATCTCACAGCACCTCAGATACTCCATCCACCTGAAGTTCCTGAGCTTGTTGGCCTTGATGTTGGCTGCTTAGGTACCATGGACAGGAATTGTTATAATAAGTCCAGGAGATCATGGTATAGAGCAGGAGGATGTCTACCAGAAGGACTTATTTGTCAGAATGGAAGAAGTGCTCTATCTGGATGGCCCAACATGGCCTGGACCTTATACAGACTATTTGCTGCAATTAGAACCCTCTGGCCTTCCATTCAGCTCCATTAAGGTCCCCCTCGGAGCAATCTCTGCTTGCCATCTTCTCCCTCTGTATGGTATCTGAGTTCCTCACAGGCCTATCACATACTTACCCACCAGTCAAAGAACCTGCTCCTGCCTGACATATCAGCATTGTCCACTTGAGGCTAAGGGGGCCTTCCTTTGAGCCTTTTTCAGAATGCTCCTTGTTTCATCTCAATCTGAAGACAATCTTCCTGATATCACTTAGACCAGGAGAGTGAGTAAGGAGCTTCAAGCACTATTATGGCTGATCCTTCCTACGTGACATTCTATAGAGATGAGGTGGTATTGAAATGTCAACCTACATTCCTTCCCAAGGTGGTTTCAGAGTTCCCTCTGAATCAATCAGCTCCCCCCTCCCCCCAAGCCTTACTCTGCATTGGGAGAGAAGCTGCACATACTGGGCATTTCCAGAGTTTTGCTTCTCTATGCTCAGAAAAATAAATTGTTCAGGCTCTCTCTATTTATTCCTGGGTGGACTTGGCCACCCCAAGGGTCAGGCCATCTCAACACAAAGAATATTTAAATGGATAATGCAGTGTATCACGCTGTGTTACAAATGACTGGTGCAGCTCTCCTGCCAAACATCAAGCCTCACTCCACTATTTGCTTATCCTCTGCCTACTTCAGAAATGTGTTAGTGTCAAAAGGTCGGCAAGGTGGCAACGGAGAACAAGCTGCTGACTTCTGCCAAGCACTATACCTTGGACTTAGCTGCCAGAGCAGGTGCCAAGTTTGGAAGAGCAGTGCTACAAGTATGTCTGCGCTGATGGAAGGGATTTTTCTGTTGATGTAGGAGCACAATCTCCTCAAATGAGTTAGCTAAGTCAACAGAAGCCCTCTCCCATTGGCATAGTTGCATTTACACTGATCAGATGCAGTTTTTCATCCCCCTAACTCACATTGCTGCGATGATATAACCTTCAAGTGTAGACCAAGTCAGTCTGTATTCTACTGATGCAGCTGGAATGCCTCATTCTCACCATCGGGGGGGGGGTGAGGGGGAAGTTCTCTATGCCAGTCAACCACAGGGGATCCATACTGACACATAGCTAAGAATGAACTGTTCCTTTATGTAACTGGTTCTTTGAGATGCTGTCAGTGCGAATCCTACAACCCACTTTTTGTCCCTGCTGTAGGAGTCCTCAGCTAATGCTGGCTTCAGGTTGCAAGGAAATTGAGGGAGAGTCACAGAAGCACTGCCCTTTATGCCCTCACAAAGGGAGGTGCGGGGTGCCTGTACGACTCAGGTGGACACAGCTATTCAAAAGACTCTTGTGCTCATGAGGGGCGTGTGCACCTAAAGTGGGATCCATGCTGATGACATGTCTAAGAACCCCAATTATTGTAGAGTAAGTAACTGTTCTTCAGTGGAGCTTTGTGAAAATGTCCTAAAAAAACCCACTTGTTCATTAGTATAAATATTAGAAGGTGAGTGGATGGGAAAGGAAATGAGGGTAGGAGAGAAGGTACTCGGAACACATTTATACCCTGTGAACAATTACTCCTCTGCCCGGAGTTCGTTCTTGTGGCTGGTGGTCCTTATGCTGCAGTTACTGTTCCATTTGCTCTCTTAGGCCGGTAAAGACTCCACGACATGCTGTCGTGCCTCAGTAATACTCCTCCTCAGGGGTCAGTTTATTACTTAGCATAGCCCAACCAGTCCATAACCAAAAGTCCCAAAAGCTAGGTCATTTATCACCCCAGTCCATAGAATCCTTAAAACTCCAAACCATCTAGTCCATCGACAGTGCATGTACTATACTCTGGCATTTTCTAGCGCACCTGGGGTTTTCTTTGGTCTTCTCCTGTCTTTCTGCCATGAGAGCAGGAGCATAACCCAGCTCTTCCCAGCAGGTAACCCCTCCCTTGCCTCTCTGCTGGGAGATCATCCTCACCAGGAGAGCATCCATTGGTTCCCCTGTTCAGTAACTCTCAAACAGGGCAGCAGGTAGGCCCTTCCACTGTTATCCTGGTGCTCAGTCCACTGGTTCCAGCTTTGTACCATGGAAATGTCAGAGGGTAAACCCCTCTGCTGCTCCCCTGTCTCAGCCTTCTGTGGCTCTCAGTTCTGGCTGTCTGGCTTGAAAGTCAGACAACAATCCTCTGCTGCTCTCATGCCTTCAGCCTTTTTCCAGGAACCTCCTACAGCTTTCTTCATGGACCTCCTTCCTTTCTGATTCTTCCATAGCCCCAGATACTGCCCCACCCTCATAATTGGCCAGATGAGAGCTCCTCCTATGATATAAGGAAGCTGGACATGCTTCTTTTAAAGGAGCTAGTCACCCACTCTCATCTTCTCCCTTGCACTTGTTAATATCTCACTCTCCTCTGGCTCTTCCCTTCATAATACAATCGTGTTTAGTCTCACATCTTAAAAAAAGCCCCATCCTTGACCCCACTTGCCTCCCCAGCTATCATTCTATCTCCTTTCCCCTTTTATCTCTAAACTCATTGAATGCAGTGTTTACAGTTGCTGTCTGGAGTTCCTGTCTAATTCCATGCGAGGCCCTTTCTAATCTGGTTTCTATCCCTGGTACTCCTCTTGCTAAAGTCTCTATTGAACTTTTCTTTGCCCAAGCTCAGAACCAGTACTCCATCCTCATCCTCATTGACTTGTCAGACATGCTCTTCTTGAAATCTTGGCTTCTGTGACTGTCCTCTCCTGGTGCTCCTCCTCACCTCCCCTTTCAGCTTTCTGTGTGGGTTCCCCAGGGCTCTGTCCTTGGTTCTTCTCTACTTGTTATCTGGGTAATTTCATTTGCCCAAATTAACCTACGCTTTCCATGCTGCTGACTTGTATATCTACCTCTTTGCTCCAGATCTTTTTCAGTTTGTCCAAACTAAAACTTCTGCCTCTTTTTGACATATCCTTGTGGATGTCTAGCTGTCAGACCAAGCTCAACATGGCTAAAATAGAGCTTTTAATCTCTGCTACCAAAACCCTCCCTGATGCCTTCTTTCTTGATTACTGTGGACAACGCCACTGTTCTGACTGTCTTACAGACCCATAACATCAGTATCTCTTCCATTTGGACCTCTCTAGGTCCTCATATCCAGGCTTTGTCTAAATCTTGACTGATACTTTCTGCATAACATCTCTAAAATACAGCCCTTTAAATCAGTGTTTGTATCTTTTTCTAAAAGGACATGCGCTAGTTCAAACAGGAAATAATGCAAGGAAGTCCTAAAGACCTGTTGTACAGGAGGTCAGACTAGATGATCACAGTGCTCTCTTCTGGCCTCATCTATGAATTCTTCCAACCCATCCACACAGCTAAATTCTCATCTCACATCTCAATTACTGCAGTATCCTTTTCCCTGGCCTTCACAAATGCAATCTTGCCCTGCTCATATGTATTCAGAATGCTGCTGCAAAATTTCCCTAGCTCGATGACTTAATCATATCACCTCCCTTCCCTGCCTTTTTTTGCATTCCTCTACTGGCTCCCCCTTCTCTGTCCCATCAAACATAAGCTGCTTGTCTTCACTTTTTCAAGGCCCTTCATGTCTTAACTCTACCTGTCATCTCTCCTTCACTACCAAGATGACAACTGCCATCTCCAATCAGCCCATGAGGCCAACTTCCAGTGCCCACTTGTTGAATTTTCAAACTAGTTCCTTTGTTCTTTCTCCCATGCTTCCCTTCATGCTTTGAAGGAGTGTCCTTGAACCATGAAACATTATCCTCCTTAAAACTGTCCTTTTGCTGTGATGCCTACAAAAATCTTAACAGCTCGGCAGCTGGTGTGCTGAGACCACTGCCTATCATGCTGACTAATATTAACTTATTTCCCTGTACTCACCTGTCTCTGTCTGGCAGGTGTTATGGGAATACAAATATTAAATAGAGAAAAAAATCCTATTTTTATATACCGAGTAATAGGAAAATATATTTATACAGTAGCAAGAGGATTTCTATTGACAAGGAACTGAGATTTCTAAGGGAGCAGTATCTAGAACAGTTTTCAACCTGTGTCTGCAGACAACTGGGGGTCCACAGATTGATTTCCAAAGGGGTCCACACCTCCATTCAGAATTTTCTCCGGGGTCTGCAAATGAAAAAAGGTTGAAAACCACTGAGAAATTGCACTTTTACCTGAAAGTTTTGTACCTGCTTTTTTACAGTGTGCACTTTGAATATTTGACAGCAGTTGGTGTGTAATCAGTTCTGGTTTGGTAATGGTCATTTTCACTTCCTGTGTCATGCACTGCTCTGGGTGAGCTCATGCATATTTTCCCCAAGCCCTGTGATAGTGGGCCTGGGATGACTTCTCTTCAGTGATATTCCTGCACACAAGGACAGGGAGCAGTGGGAGTCTGGTGATGGTCAGGGAGTACCACCTGGCCAGGGTAGAGGCAGAAAGCCCCTACAATCCACTCAACCTTCCACAGGCCTCGACATACAAGGATGAAAACAGAGATGCTGAATGAGTCTCCTTTTTCTCTTCCCAAACCCTGAATAGGGCTGGGGAGTACCTGTTTGGGGTAATGCTTTACTACTGTACTGCTCATCAGGACGGAGAATGAGGAGCTGCCTTTCCACATTGTTCCCTTAAGGGACCTAAGAAAGACCTGGATTATTGTTTTAAGAGGTGGCAAATCCCCTCATCCCCTAAAGCAGGGAGAGCAAGACAGTAGGGAGAATCTCCTGCCCTAGGGATCCAGAATGGGAAAGTATGGGATAGATCCTCTCTCCCTCCTCTTGGGATTGGAGTGATATGGAGAACCTGGCTCCTTCCACAATAGCCAGAAACTGGGTTCCAGTTCTGGTATTTGGGGAATACACCACTGCCAGCCCATCTCCTTCTGAGGTAAGGATGAGTTGGTGGGGGCAATTGTATGCTGTTGTTTACTTAATAAGCTGGAAGGGGAGAGGCCTGGTGGGTAAGGTGTATACAGCGGAAGGAGCAGGGGAAAGCTTTGGTATATTCTTGTGCCTTTCTGACTCTATCTTCCCTGCTATGGCCCTTCGAATCAGGAGAGCAGAAAAATCTGAATAAATCTTTTTTAAAAAAGGATCAGCAATACATGTTTGTTTTGTGCCTGCTATTTTGAAGTGTGCTCTTTCAGAAAACTAAATCTTTTGAAAATAGATGAAAAACATTCTAGTGGTGGTTCTTTTAGGTTAGCAAAATATATAATATCTGTAAAGTAATTCTGAATTTTAGTTAAACTTCTTTTGTGGCTTTTCTGTTCCAGAAACTGTTCAGAAGAGAAATTCAGCCCCCATTTAAACCTGCTTCTGGTAAGCCAGAAGATACCTTCTGTTTTGATCCAGAATTCACAGCAAAAACCCCCAAAGGTAATGCATATATTTAGAAAATAACGAGTCAATATGATGATCTCATTGTATGGGGAGGGCTAAATTACATTGTTGTTTGGTACCTGGGGGCTAGAGCTATAAAATTAGAGCCACTGATCTTGGGAGTTAGCACAAAGATGAAAGGCAAGAGCCGGTGTGCCGTACCGGGGGTAGATTGGCTTCTCCAGGCGCAATTTAAAGGGCCTGCAGCTCCCAGCAGTGGCTAGAGCCCCCAGCCCTTTAAATTGCTGCCAGAGCCCCGCTGCTGGAGCCCTGGGGTAGTGGCGGCGGGGCTGGGGCGGAGATTTAAAGGGCCCGGGGTGGTAGCGGGGGCCGAGCCCTGGGCCCTTTAAATCGTCCCCGGACCCCACCGCCGCTTTCCCAGGGCTCCAGCAGGCTCCGGGGACGATTTAAAGGGCTTGGGGTGGTAGTGGCAGCTGGAGCCCCGTCCCCGGAGCCCTGCTGCCAGAGCCCTGGGGAAGCAGTGGCGAGGCTCCCAGGACAATTTAAAGAGCCCAGTGCTCCAGCCGCCGCTACTGCCCAGGGCCCTTTAAACTGCTGCCAGAGCTCCCGGCTGCCGCTGTTACCCTGGGGAGGGGGAAGGAGGCAGTTGCCGGTACAGGGTGGGCTGGGGCTGGCTCTGACCCCTCCCCAGCCCTGCCCCTTCCGCCCGAGGCCCGCCCCCCCCCCTTCCGGGGGCCAGAGCTGGCCCCAGCCCAGCCCCATACCTGGAAGTTCCGAGACTTACTTTCACCCCTGTACCAATCATAGTGAAATCAGCTGTGGAATTGGGGTCATTTAGTGGATAGACAAGTGTGTTTTACTCTTGTCTCAATTTTACTTCCCTTCGCCATTTCTCTTGTTCCTGTTTTGGCCTTTATCTTTCTTTGATCCCTATTTTCTCCAGTGGTGGATTGACTTGAAATGGTAAAAAGGGGCCTGAAATCCAAATCTCCCTCCTCTCCCCCAAGTGACTTATAATTTCCCCCACCTAGCTTCATTTCCTTATCCTTTACAAACCATCCTTACCTCAGTGCAGGCCCCAGAGAGGAGCATTCTTAGTCAGTGAATCATTTTCTCCCATTCATCCCCTCCTAGCTGCTGGAGAGAGAAACTGCAGAGAAAGTGTTTTTTCTTTGCCTTCTCCTCTAAGTGGATAAGATGAGAGGAAATTGAGCAGCAACGCATTTTTCTTCTATTCTATTTTGACCAGTGTGTGTTAGAGGGTAAGAGCTGCCAGACAGTCATGGAGAGAAAGAACTGTTCTTTTTTTAAGTGATTGATATCCAGCTAATGGGATTGTATTTAGTAGTAGACATTGAATATTTTTGCTAAAATGATTAGCACTGAAATTATTAATATCAATTCTGTTGTAATTTCAAAATTAGCACCCCATTGTAATGAATTAGTGCCCTTCACCCTCATAAAGGTATTGTACCAGCCTGTCTATAGATCAGGAAGACAGCAGTACGTTTTATTTGGTTTCACATTATGAGAGATTATTTTTCCAACTGTAAGAGCTGGGAACCATTTTTATATTAAAAGCCTTGAT
The DNA here is from genome assembly GCF_965140285.1 of Lepidochelys kempii. Classification (NCBI taxonomy): domain Eukaryota; kingdom Metazoa; phylum Chordata; order Testudines; family Cheloniidae; genus Lepidochelys; species Lepidochelys kempii. The sequence continues at coordinate 74,853,987 of NC_136388.1, forward strand.
TCTGCAGAATGTGTGCCTATTACTGGGACTAGTTAATACAATTGTTGGAGCAGATCTGTCCTATGTCTGAGTCTTTGACATTGCTTGTGAGCCTAGATATGTTAATACATAGTTCTTCACATCTTGTCAAAAGTGAAGTGAAGATGACTGACATCCTAGTCCCTTGTGAATATTTGAGTATATTTCAGGATCACTATCCTCAACAGCTGGAAATAATTTGGCTCAATTACGTTTTTGATGGGTTTACTATTTCTTTTGCCCAGTCAAATTTGAATTTAGGTGAAATCCAGGTTTGAGAGATGAGGGCTTTTTCCATGTCAGCATTGAGGTGCAGTGGTAAAACTCAATGTGTGGGGAAAGTAAAATGGTATGTTAATGTTTTGCCTGACTTGAGCCAGTGCTATCAAATCAATTTTAGGAGTGCTTCAAGTAAACTTGTGTAAATATCTTTTGTGAAGTCATCTTTTAAATACCTTTTAGAAATGACTACACAGTGAAACGTTTTTGTTCTAATGTTCAGTCACTCAATTAAGGCTTATAATCATTACTGTTCAGCAATTAGTATGTTCATTTAAGGGTCCCTTTTATAAATCTCCCCTTGAGGGTTTCATCTGGACTTTAAAACTGGTTTGCTGGCCACGTGGGGTATTATCAGCAGTTTGTATTCCAATATAGCTCTTAAGTTTACATACATATGTTAAAATACCTCTGGGCCAAATTGTGCTTTGTGTTTAGACAGGGTACAGTGAAGTTAGAGTTGCACACAGTGTACACTGGGGAAGATCTTGGCTCTCATGACGTTTGAAACATATCACTACATTCTTCAAGTATTGTCGCCATGGATCCCTGTATTTCTGCCATGCCCACATCTATGGTTCTGTATTTGAAACTTTTAGCAAGTAGTGCCCTCGTATGCACCCTTTTTGATTCCACATACTTGAGCTCGCTACTATGAATGAAACCGTGGCACCAGTCTTTAGTTCTTCTTTGTGAATAATCAGACAGGGTTGTTTTTTGGAGAGAATAGATGAAATTACATGTATTCTAGTTTATGCACATCTTGAAGCCTTGTAGTTTACAAAAAAAAAAGTGTGTGTGTGGGGGGGGGCAAGCATGTATTTCATTTAGCATGTGATACTGTTAAACTAAGTAAAAGTGAGAATATAAGTGAAAGGTGATATATTGGCACCCTGACTACATCTTATAGTTCAGAACCAATTCTACTTTCTTGTATTTTCCTCAAAATACTTTTGAGAACATACCTGTGGTAAACACACACAATAGCTTAGCTTGAATATACTGTAGTAACAGAATACTCTTCAGATTCTAATTAAACCATGTGTATTTAACAATTAGATTCTCCAGGAGTTCCACCTAGTGCTAACGCACATCAGCTGTTCAAAGGATTTAGCTTTGTTGCAACTACTGCCATAGAAGATCATAAAATTTCACCCCTCACCAATATATTGCCAATAGTACAGGTAAAATTTATTTTTCTTGGTATAGATATTTCTTAACTGAAATGCCTAAAGCTGATGTATATATTGATAGTTAACCTCCATTCTCCTCTGTTGGAAAGACCCTTATATCGGCAGAGCAGCACCAAAACCCTTGTAATATATATAAACATTATGTGCAGCAATTTAAACTAATCCAGTGTCAAAAATCAAGTTGAATGTCTCTTTAAATGCAAATTTCAAAAGGAAAAAACTGCAAAGTAAAGAAAAATGTGCTGCTTGAGAAAGTAAAAATCATGTTTTGGTTAAAGTACAGTTTATTGTTTTAAAATGCAGTTTATATTTGTTTAAAGCAACTTCATGGAAACAGTGCACAGTTCACTGATGTGTATGAGCTGAAGGAGGATATTGGTGTTGGCTCCTACTCTGTTTGCAAGAGATGTGTGCACATAGCTACCAATATGGAGTTTGCCGTGAAGGTACTTGGTGTAAATTCTTTTTTGGTATTTGAATAGTTGCTCCACAGTCGAGTCATGTATCTTTTTAATGTACTAGTAAGTAAAGAGACCCCTTTTTTAACCTAATTTTTCAGTCAGCGTAATGTTGTATGTACTTTGAGAAATGAAAAAGAGTACATTTTTCCATTCAGCTAAATTTTGTATTTGCTTTTACCATTATTTCTTGTTAGAGGGAAGGTTGCCATCAAACTTTACTGGAAAAATACTTATGGAACAATATATCCAATTATTTGAAACATAATTCTGTTAGCTTTGAAATTACTTCAGTTATCACATGTTTAGACAGACTGAATAGACATACTGTTAAATGTTCCCTTTTCCTTTTTTCTTTAACCTTACAATAAGAGTACAACAAAGGTGAGATCAGTGGGCTCTTCAGGTGAGGAAGTGGGGAGGAGGGAAGTAGGAATATTTAGGATAGTCTGATAAATTCACTAATATCTTCAAATTAGAGCAATTTTCAATATATGCTGGAACTTGTTTGTAACTATTAACCTCAAGCTTTAAGTGAATAGGCTGGATAATGTCATTCATGACTACTAAGGATGAAGCATGAAAGTAAAGAGAAATATGTGTGACTTTTATAGTCAAAACTGCTGTCTTCCTCAGTTTGAAAGTTCTTGTTACTTGTAGCTTTTGCGGTCTCTTACCCTAAATCCGGGATTTTCATCCATTTTGCGTCTGAGGAAATACTTCATTTAACATTGACGCCTTTTCCACCATTTATTTCACAGATAATTGATAAAAGTAAGAGAGATCCCTCAGAAGAAATTGAGATTTTGATGCGCTATGGACAACATCCTAATATAATTACTTTAAAAGATGTATGTACTCTTTTTAAATTTTACAATTCTTACCACAGAGCAGTCAAACAGTAAATAAAATAACGGTTGGGTAGGGATCCCATGTTTTGCGTTTCCAGTAAAATATACTGGAAACAATACTTACAGTTTAAAAAAGGTAAAATATTTTAAATATGGCATATACTGTTACTTAAAATTATATCTTAATTTTTTTGCAAAGGTGCCAGGTTTTGGGAGACTCAAAATGTTTTTGGCCTTTGCTAATTAATTAATTAAATTCCTAAATGATTCTGGGCTTTAAAGGTGACCCTGCAAAGAAAAGAAAATTCTGCACTTACTTGCTTTTATTTCCACTTTCCCTCCCATTTGAAATTCAGATTTTGTTATGTTTCTACTGGAAGATTCTGTAGACAGCTAGAGAGCTAGTAGAGTTATGATACCATAATTAATTAATGGAATTTGTGCATGTGAGAGGGGATGGGATTTTTAGATACTAATAATGTCTTGGTTTTTGTTTAATGTCGATTTAACTCAAAATGCCTAACAGTTAAAAGATCTACTTTTGAAAGAGTCAACACTTACACACTTTAAACTGATGGCTCAGGCCTTGTCTACAGTACAGGGGGAATTCGATCTAAGCTACGCAATTTGAGTTACATGAATAGCGTAACTCAAATCAATGTGGCTTAGATTGACTTACCACGGGGTCCCCACTACGCGATGTCGACGGGAGACGCTTTCCCGATGACTCCCCCTACTCTTCCCGATCTGGTGGAGTACAGGAGTCAACAGGAGACCTATCTGCGGTTGATTTAGCGGGTCTTCACTAGACCTGCTAAATCAACCGCCGATACATGGATTGCTGCTTGTCGATCCCCGGTAAGTGTAGACAAGCCCTCAGTAAGCTTCTACTGTAGTGCTCTGGCATTGCAAAGAATTCTGTTAGCAGAAATTTTAAAAAGGACCAAAAAAATACTCCTGCTATTTCTAAGGTTTAAAAAAACCAAACCAAACCAAAAAAAAAAAACCCCAAACCAAGCAGAAACCAAGTTTATTGGGGCTTTCATCATTAGCTATAAAGAACCAAAATGCCACTCCCATTTCAGTGGGTGGCAAATTGATGGGCCACTGGAGATTGGGACAGTCACAGTTGAACAAGGGTGGAGAACACATGGTAGAGGGATACAGGGGTGATTCTTCCCATTTAGAATCTCTAGCCGCCCTTTGGCTAACTGCAGTTGTTCTTCCATATGTTTTGCCAGCGCATGGGGAGCTTATTTAGTTTTTAAAATAATAACAAAGAGCCCTACGTTATATAAATAAATGTAAAGTTCCATGGCTGCCTGAACAGTTTTAATATATGTATCTGAGTCTGATATTGGAAGCTTGTATTTGCCATCCTTATCTCAGCTGAACACCTGATATGATGTTGCTCTAATGGAGAAATAAACTACTTAAGAGGCGATATATTAAGTGCCGTCACTCAAAATTGCATCTGATAAAAGTACGGAGAAACAAAATGCTTCTTCCCAGGGCAGCACAGGTTCATAGACTGAATGAATGAATCCCAGAATCATCATTTAATGACCCACTACCTTCACATTGCATAAGAATGGCCATGCTGGGTCAGACCAAAGGTCCATCTAGCCCAGTATCCTGTCTTCCAACAGTGACCAATGCCAGGTGCTCCAGAAGGAATGAACAAAACAGATAATCATAAAGTGATCCATTCCCTCTTGCCCATTCCCAGCTTCTGGCAAACAGAGCCAGGATGGGCAAGGATGGTGTCCCTAGCCTAATAGGTATTGATGGACCTATCCTCCATGAATTTATCTAGTTCAGTGAGATGTAAGGTTTCTTTAGTCCTTGTGCCATGAAGCATGAATTTTCAGTTGAAGAATTAAATTTTGCAATACCTGTCTGTATTCATATACACTTAGAAGATTGAGAGGACTTTTTTTATTTAGTGCTTAAAATTCTTAGAACGTATATTTACTTGTGAATTATTCAAATGAGTGTGTATGTTTTTAAACTTCTGCAGGTATATGATGATGGCAGATATATTTACCTGGTCACTGAATTGATGAAGGGAGGAGAGCTGCTTGATCGGATTCTCAGACAAAAGTATTTCTCAGAACGGGAGGCTAGTGCTGTATTGTACACTATAACTAAAACAGTTGACTACCTTCATTGTCAAGGAGTAAGTGATACATATTATGTCATGATTGTATTTATACTTTGTATAATTAACAATCATATTTTCTTTGTTTCTTACAAATTTTTGTTGACTTGTTAGTACGTGAACACATTATGAAGAGAGTTGAGACTTCATTTGCGTACAACATAATTAAAGCTTTATGCATAATTTATAAAAAGTCTTGCTGGAAAATTAGTTGGATTACACAACCTTTAATTATCCTACATCTCCGTGGAGGGTGAGGAAGAGGAGTACTTTTCTGTATTTCATACCAAGATTTCAGTTTTGACTCATGCAGTTAGACAAAGAAAAATCTTTTTGCTCCTCTAATGGAAAACTAGAATGCAAAGTTATTCTAATATGAAGTATTTAATTCCTGTAGAATAATTATGTAAAATAAATTAGTATTTAAACCACCAGAAACAAAGTTTTCTATAGAAATGTGCCGCCCAAAGATCTGATTGTGTATGTGAACTTCAAGTATACAAACAGTTTACTCAGCTATTCTATTTAAAATTGATCTGAATTATTAGAACTATCCAGCTGGAAATACCAATTGGGTTATATCACTGCCATAATCTGATTTTTATTTATAATGACCAGATAATGCTTAATCCCCTTGAAGAGCTCAGCCAGATAACTACTTATATATACTAATGAGGTTTGTGCATCACACAGCACGAAGTGGGCATTTTGTGGAAGTCTGATTTCATTTTGTTATGAATTTCTGCTTTCATTATATACACATCTGTACAATCTGTATGTTTTAGTTAATACACGTTGTTAATACAAAGCCACTATCAACTCAGAATAAAATGTAGTTGGATTTTAACTACAGTATTATATTTATTCACCTACAAGGCCCCAGCTTTTAGTTTGTAGTCTGTTAAACCTGTAATGCTACTAATGCATTTATCTTTATATACGTTTTTTCAATAATATACTCCAATTTTAGTAGCTTTTAAAATGTTTAAAGCACATGCTTAGTACTAGAAATGTTTTTATGCGAGAGATTTTTTTTAATTACACATTTATTTGCAGGAATATTTAGTGGTGAGAGTTCATCCATATATGTATCTTATGAAAGTCCTATTGCAAAGTGACTTTTAAGGGTTTAAAATCTAGTTAACTGAGTGCACCAACTTTTCACTTTTTGAAGATGTCTAGATCACAAATGAGATTGGTTATCTTAGTCTTATTCGAAATGTCCACATGCAACCATGTAAGCGTGTTAAAATTCAGATAAATGAAGCCTTCTGGTAAAAAATATTTATTAAAGACAATGATTGAGGTATATTACCAGAGTTGTGTGAGGATGCTGTCCTAGTACCTCTCTTTCTCTCTTGCTCAAGAGTAGGATTATTGGCTATAAAGTATCTACTCACATGAGTAAAGACTATTTAGATCAGAAATTGTTGCAAGATTGGGCCCCCTGTATATGTGGAACGCTATCACTAAAGATATCTAACACCCAAATAGTAAAACCAAAATGAACACGAATATCCTCCTATCAAGTAATAGAATAATTAATAAATGTACAAACCCTCACATTTTCTTGAAATTACTGAATTGAACACAAGATGCATCATAAGATTATGGCAAGATAGTTTGATTCCATTTGTACAAACCTAGATTCAGTAATGAACACAGGCATCCCACTACTTAGCGTAGTTTTCACTACAGGCTGCACTTTTGATAAAATGAAAGCCCATTTAGGAGTTCTGATTTTATGTAGTAATTACATTTTTCCAAATCTTACAGGGTTAAATTATATGCAAACAAGTAACTGTTAAATTGTTATATGTAACAATGCCATATTTAGTACAAAACCATATGTATGGGGCAATGAACGAAACAAGAGAAGGATCTTTTTATGTTGTGTAGAAATACTGGTAACTTTTTCATAATCCATTTCAATCCTAGGCTCTTTCTCTTCTTGTGTTAGGGAGGTTATCACTTTATTGCAAGCTTTCCTAGCATCATCAGACAGGGAATTTGTCTTATCCAGTACAGGAGATTTATCTTTTCAGTAATTAAAACAATAATAATTTTATGCCTATGATTATACACTGTTTATTTCAAAGAGTTATTTCCCAGATTTAGCCCTGTTAACAAGGTCAGGAAAGAACTTTAGAAGAAAAGTTGCTTTTTCATTTGGTCTTTCATAAGTTTTTAAGTAAGAAGTTTAATTTAATTGTTACTTAAAGTATCTGACATCACATCAGTGCTAATGACCTTTCATAGATTAGAATGTAAACGGTATTTCAAATAGAAAAATTATATACTTTATCATAAATAATCATTTAACATTGTAGTAACAATCATACTGTTCTGATAGCTTATGACATGGAGTAGGTTTTATTTCTCAGTTTGGGGTGGGGAGGGGGGTCAATAAAGGGTAATTGCATCTTTACCATGATTTGGGAGCTCTCCTATGTAAAAGTGGCAGAGTCCTGTGGCACCTTATAGACTAACAGACGTATTGGAGCATAAGCTTTTGTGGGTGAATACCTACTTCGTCAGATGCATGTAGTGGAAATTTCCAGCATGAGATTTCCACTCCATACGGCTAAATGCAGTGCTTTGCATGGTGTCAAGTATCAGAGGGGTAGCCGTGTTAGTTTGGATCTGTAAAAGTGGCAAAGAGTCCTGTGGCACCTTAATAGACTAACAGACGTATTGGAGCATAAGCTTTCGTGGGTGAATACCCTCTTCGTCGGATGCATGTAGTGGTAAATGCAGTGCCTTACTTATGCTCCAGTACATCTGTTTGTTAGTCTATAAGGTGTCACAGGACTCTTTGCCGCTTTTACAGATCCAGACTAACACGGCTACCCCTCTGATACTCCTGTGTAATGTTACTTTAAAAGATATAGAATTTCTGGAGTTACATCATGTACTTTAAGTAATTATATGGATCACTATTGTGCTACCTTCATAGAACAGTTACAGGTAAGGAAGTTACATATTTTTGCAGATGTGCCCTATAAACATTTGTTATCTTTACAAGTATTATACTTTGAAGTCTATTTATTTTTTTAAAGGTAGTGCATCGAGACCTTAAGCCAAGTAATATTTTATATATGGATGACTCAAACAATGCTGACTCTATCAGGATTTGTGATTTTGGATTTGCAAAACAACTTCGAGGGGAGAATGGACTTCTTTTAACTCCTTGCTACACTGCCAACTTTGTAGCACCAGAGGTATCTTCAGCAGTTTAATATATTGACTTTATATGTACCATTCTGACTCTTGAAGAAACCATGTTCCACCATTATAACCTTTCTGAGATGGACATATTTTTCTACTAAAAGGTGTGAACAACACATTTAATTGTTCCAACCCTTGTTCTCCTTTCCCCTAAACTTATCTATAAATGTCATTCACAGTCTGTACATAAGTCTTCACGATGGCTTTTATTTAATACAAATAAGATGTTCTCTTCCTTTGGAATTTGAAAGAATGACTTAATGAGAAATTTGAGACAAATTTATTTCCTAGCTTAATGGGCTAAAATTAATCAACTCTACATTCTTTCCTTGCTGTGTAACCAACATTTAGATCCCTTTTTGTCCTACAAAATATTGATTTGATACTGTCTACATTTTGGGCTTTGTGGACTCCTTCCTCAGTTTTACTCTTAGTATTAATAGCAATTTCCCAAAACCGCTAGAAGTCATTGTTACACTAAAATGGCTGTTACAGTTAAAAAGGGAAGCATCCTGTCATGACAGTGCTCTGGTTATGTTTCTAGAGTGGTGATCTTAAATATTGCCATCCTAAGTCTCAAAAAGATTAGTTCCAAATAAATTCCAGAGACTCTAATTTAGGCGATATACCGTTCTAATTACAACTTCAACATTTTTATCTTCCCTTTAAATATTTGTCCAGGAAATGCATTTAAAATACTCGTGTCTTTTTTCCTCATTTTTCCCAAGCTTTTTTCCTTAGCGACAATGTTGCTTGTATTCTGCATCTTTAGATTGTATCAACTGTGCCATGTGCGTCTAGTATTACAGTGAGATCTTTAAAGAGAACACGTTCCTTCAGAGAACGAGAAATGTCACAATAAAAGACACTGAAAGTATTTTCCTTTTATATCTGTCCTTAAAGCTCGCTGGGATACAATACTGCAGACCTTAATCTTGAAATTGTTTCTATGGGAGTTTTCCATGATTAAGGACAGTAGGATCAGGTTCTTGGGTTTCCAGCACAATATTACTATCAGTGTGTTTGTGCTGCTGATCTCTCAAGGAGTGGCTCAAACCAAATAAAATGGTGGTAGTGGCCCCCAGTAGGAGGACACAAGCATGTTTTAAAAATATTTATACTGGCTATCTATATTTAAGTATATTTGTTATATTTCTGTTTTGGTTTTAAGAAAGAATGTTGGGATTGGCTACCCTTACTGTAGTTTTTTACATGCAGCAAATAAAACTTTAACAGATCTTTGTTTTATAGGTTCTCATGAGACAGGGATATGATGCTGCTTGTGATATCTGGAGCTTGGGTGTTCTCCTTTACACAATGCTGGCAGGGTAAGATTTTTCTCAGCTTTCAGATGTCATCTTAGTTTCCTGGAATTATTTGTATGATGTATACACACAGACATTCTGATATGACAGCAGCCCCGAGATAGATTAGACATGATAATGAATGTAAAAGTTCTAGATTTTACAACTTGTTTGAAGGAAAATCTTTGTTTCCCTACTTGCAATAAGCTTTGTGTACAGTATCAGGCATTGTGGCATGCCAAGTAGCAGTCTTAAAATATATGGGTTGCAATATAAAGTATATTTTAATGGAAGGCTTCCATAATTCAGCAGTGTTCTTTGTGTTAACATTTAACATAAACTTGTGGAAATATTCAAAATCTAGAATCTGTTGCTTTCAATGTAATTGTGCTCCTGTCTGGAAAAAAAATGTACCTAATATCGTTATAAGTAGTATCTAAGATTACTATAACTAAAATATGAGAAAAATGTTTCTCTATTTCATTTTTGCTTGATGTGTTTGACAGCCCTACGTATGTAGCCATTTTCACTGTTTGCTCTGAATAGCTAATTATCCTGGTCTGTATCTTTTGTATAGGAACAGGGGAAAGAACAGTGCTTAAAAAAAAAAAAAAAAGAGTACAAAACTACCAGATTTGGCAGGGAGATTTAGGGTCAGATACACAACTATTTTTCTGATCAGATTTCAAGTGGCCGACATCCCTTAAAGGTTTTGATGTTGACACAAAAATCATACATTATATGGGTATGAAACATTACATTAGATGGGTTTTGAAATCTCTAAATTACAGCATTATGGAAAAAATGAACTGAGTTACTTTCTTTAGTAGCATCCAGATATAAATTGATGCAATTTCTGTTGAAGTTATCACAGCAAATAATAAACTGATATTGAGATTTAAAGCGAGGCTTTTAGTAAAATGATAGTACTAAAGATTAAGGATATGATACTACCACCTATTCCTTTTAGGCAGACAGTTGACTAAATTTTAGCAGCAAATTCAAATTTATAGATTCATATCTACCTATTTGAAGGAGTATATTAGTTGATTCATCAATGTGAATTTCAAAATATAAATATTTGTATTGTGACCCTAATGACAATGATAGTGTGTAATTAATACTTTAAAAAATTGTGAAGTCAAACTCCTATTTAGCACACATTCTACCCTAGCTTCAGCATCAGAAATTTTGCAGATCAAGCGTTCATACTGTCTTTTTATAACTGCCTTGCAGCGAACAGGCCAAATTAGTTTTGTGTAAGGTTCTAGTGAACCTTTTGTAGACAGCTGCTTAGTGTTAAGATTTCATTCCCCAGAATGCTAATTCAAATTCACTGAATACAAAATCTGAAAATATAATGGTGCTGGGTATTTTGGGGATCTTCAGAGTAATCTCTCTGAGCTGGAATATCAGTGACACAAACATTTAGCAATAAACATGGAAAAACTTTCACAAGCTGTCATAATATTCCTGGACAAGAATCCAACCCATTTTACTGAAATTTGAGGTACATACTGCTTCTCAGTGTGGCTATCCTATACCAATCTGCTAAAGGGGCATTGCGTTAATTGTTAGGCCAATTAAAGATGATTTTGCAAGAATACAGTACTGAAAGTAATAATCCTTAGAGGACATGCTCCTTATGACAAGAAATGGTAAATTTTGCCATTGCCATTTGAAAGTGTTGCCACTGTAACACTTTCAAAAAGTACTTTTCTGGACTGAAATGTCTCATTATTTGCAATCAAAAGATAAATATTTTTGGAACATCTGGAATGTAATTGATTTTTAAGATATAGAAAAGCAACAAAAATATGCAGGTTTCTGCTTTTCAAAGGGGCTTAATTTTGTGCCCTTCCAGGACCTGAAAGAGGATTGTTTTAGAACATTGTGGACTTTGTCCTCCATGAAAGCAGTTACATAACAAATGTCATAGGTTAATTCTTCAGCTTTAAACAAAATGTATGAAATCATTAACTTTTAAAGGATATTAATATTCAGTATGCACCAGGTACTTGACCCTCACTGTGTGTATCTTAAAATGTTAGTGTTAATGTATGTTATCCTTATGCTCATAGCTTGGGAAAGGCAAGAGGCTTCAATCACAAAGTTCTCAAAAATGCAGCTCTTTCTGGGTAGCAAGCAGTCATACATCTGGGATTAATAAATTATTGAAGTCACTATAAATTACAATTGAAGGGTAGTTGCAAATGTTTGCAGACAGTGTCATTTGCTAATCTTGTACAAGTTTTACTCAGTGTTTGCTTCTGGACATGGAAGGAACAAGACAACGTAACATTCTCAGGAACTGTTCAGGTCTCTTGGATGTGGTTTATATTTAGTCATTTTAACTCTTCTGAGCGCTCCACAGTTGGATTCATGGTTACTAAGGGATCTGACTTTACAGGCAGAGACTGTTTCTTAAAACTTTCTAAAAGGTTCTGAAAACAGCTTTTCTGTAATTTGAACAATGAGAGCCTCCCAGACTGGAGTCTTATAATCAGTCCCAGTCACGTTTTTTTTTGTATTTTCTGTCCATGATAAAAGGTGTAGACACATTTATGGGTTTCAGTCAGATTTCTTGGTCACTTCATTGCCATTCAGTTTAAAAAGTGTGACCTTACGTGAGGATATTCCTGGTCATTTCTGTTTGTGAAATATTTCAATTTAATTGATGAACTCTGGAATGGCAAGAATGTATAGCCTGCAAGTTGTTAACCTTTAGTTACTGTGGTCTTTGGTCTGTACTTCGTTTGTTCCACTGAATAAGCCACTGCAATGAGTAATAAGAAAAGTTTTTAAAGATTACATTTTCATGTATTTTTAGTAAATATCTGAAATCACATAATTTAGTTGTTGTAACAAACCACAGCAGTGTCATAAGCATTTAGACAAAATGACAGTGCTTTCTGAAGATTTGCTTACATCATGTTTCTTTAAAGATTTCATATACATGTAATCCTTTCTTTGCTTGTAATTTTTTTTAAATAGCTATACTCCTTTTGCCAATGGTCCCAATGATACTCCTGAGGAAATCCTGTTACGAATAGGCAGTGGAAAATTCTCTTTAAGTGGAGGCAACTGGGACACTGTTTCAGATGCAGCAAAGGTGTAAATATATTTTATCTTCTATAGTACCATCTAGGGTACAAGCAAATATATGTTAAACTTGATCAGATATCTGACTAGTATAACTTAACTCTTAGCCATTATATCTTGGTCTATTTTTGTCTGTGTATGGAACCTGTGGGTATATTTTTTGATGATTTCTGATGCTAGGGCTATATCAAGCTACATTTTTAACAAGGGGAGAATGTTTTACGGTGCCTCACAAAGCCCACGTGCTCTATATAAGAGGTTTGGGATGTGTTTTACAACTTCTGTCTTACTGGAAGACTTTCAGGAGTTTTTGGAGGACAAAGATGATGTCATATTTCAGGGCTAAAACCGGAGTTGTATTTCCAACAGTCAGCTGATGTGGGATGGATATTGTGTGAGACTACTTAAATCTGATTCCTGTTGAGTTGTGGCTACCTGATTCTTGTTTGGCACTATTAACAACATATTATTATGGACTCCAAATTCACAAAGTCAGAAGGATGAAAGCTTAATGTTTTACTGTATTGATGTGAACTGGAAAACCAAAATGAGAAGTGTTAAGCCAAAATTGCTGTACTGAATGTTCTTGCTGATAAAGGTTGATTTCAGTAGAGAAATAAGTTTTTTACTGACTTTTAAAATTCACCCCACCTCTACAAAATAATGTTACCTTCTGGTTTACTGAAGGTGTTCTGGAATGTAAATACTAACTACTTATTACTAATAAGTTTTGTGTTCCATGGTATTTTGTGATTGCACAGGACAATGCATTCTGGGATACAACCAATAAACTAGAAGCCAAGAGAAGTTTAAAGGAAAAAATGTTTTAAAGGGTTAGTTATAAATGTCTTTGAATTTCCCCATAACCTGTCTAATGAGGACATTCAGCACAAAAATCTGAGTCATTTTAAAATAGCTCCCTAAAATTAACCATCACCAAGCCTGTCAGTTGACTGACGTGAAGACTGCAGCTCAGGTTTCAGTCTGGCTTACAAATGTGACTTTTCAGATTCTTCTAAGACTTATTTTTTTCCAGTAAAAAGTTGGAAAGACTGCATCTGATAATACCCAATGAAAAAACCAGGAGGAAAATACTTCCAGAAAAAGGAAAAACTGTTTCTTGTATGTCAATAAAGACATATCAAAAGTAACAGTTTTTATATGGCAATTCACATTTAAATCAAATAATGTGTTGTTTAGGATTTGCTTGACTTCAGAATTTTAACTAGAAAATTAAAATAGAAGCATAAAAAGTTGAAAAAAATTGGTAAATACTCCAGGTGGAAAACTTTAAATTTCAGTGAAATATAATGACATGATAGTGGAGAAAAACAAGGAAAATCTACTCAGATTAATAATCAAAACACAAACGATAATAAGGATATGACTCAAATCAACAAAACAAGAAAAAAATAGTTGACTGCCATCTATTTATTCTGAGTATTTCAACATGTAAAGTTGCCTCTTACTCACAATGTTTAGATGCTACCAAGTTTTTGGTTTGGGAGCAAACATTCCACTGCAATTTTTGCATCTCCTGTGGTGAATGTTTTGCTAGTCAGTGAAAATCAACTGGAGGAACTAATCTATTTTTTCATGACCTAGCTATGTGAACTGCAAAAGTAATCACACAGTGTCAATGGTAAAAAATAGGTTATTTTAAATCTCCCAGTTTTAGTAATCTAAAATGGTGCTAGTATAATTATAAATTTTAACCCATTAGTAGGTTAATAGACTTTAAAGCTACAAAGGGACCATTATTGATCATCTAATCTTACTTCCTTAATGCTGGCGGTAGCATTTCACCCATAATTCCCACGTCAAACCCATAGCTTATGACATCTTTTAAAAAGATGTTAAATCTAGATTTAAAGACTGTTCAATTAGTTATTGCTTAGTTTTATCTAATTTAAAATAAAATTTATTTCTAATCTGAGTTTTAGCTTCAGCCTCCAGTCATATGGTACTAAGTCAAATGCATTACACAAGTCTAGGTATATTGTGTCAACATGGTTACCTTTCTCAACCCAACTTGTAATTTAATAAAAAATGATATCAGATTTGTTTGATACTACCTGTTTTTCCATAAAATATTGTTGAGTGGCACTAATCTACCATCATGTATCAGCCATTCCTTGATTTCACCAGGATCGGTGTTGGCCTATAGTTACTCAAGCCATTCAGTTTACCCTTTTAAAGTTCTGGCACATTAGCCTTTTTCCAGCCAATTGAAAATTTCCTAGTAATTCAGGATTTGTTAAAAATCAACATCAGTGGTTAAGAGAGATCCTTGGACAGTTCTTTTAATACTCAGGTGCAAATTATATTTTAAAATGTTGAACCATAGTAGCTGTTTAACATCCAACTTAGTTACTGCTGGAAAAAGCAAAAAAATCATCACTGTGAGATGTAAATGCATCACCCAGCTTCTTTCCAAAAGCCACATAAATATTTACTGAACACTTCTGCTTTTTGTTTCATTAGTGACACTTTTCCCATCTCTGTTAGTAAGGGACCTATACCATTACTAGGATTTATTTTGTTGTTGTTATATTTTTTTAAATGCCTTGTATTGTCCTTACTCCAATTGCTCAGTAATCATTCTTTGTTCTTGCTTTTGTTGATATCCTTCATTCCACCTATTAATGTTTTAATTAATCTGTTCTCTCTCCCACCTTCCTTTGACCAACCTTGCAAATTGCGTGTTAACTTAAATAGCACTTTCTTAATACTCCAACAGGGCAAAACCAAATGTACACTTCTGGTCAGTTTTAGCTTTCAAGTTTGTACCTTAAAGTGGAAAAACTTTAGAGGCATATCACTATATTTGAGTTTTAGATTTTGCAGCTGGTAGTCCAGACATTAATTATATAGTGGGAGTGAGGAGGAGCATCTGCCACTAGAAAAAATGCATCCAAGGCAAATGGATTGCTTATTTGTTTGTTCTGGGTTAATGCTAACGATTTCTGTCCTTGTTCTTAAAGATGATGGGATTCATAAGCAAACCAAAATATGAAAAATCATGAACATTCTAATAAGGCTCTATTTAGAATGAACGCTCACTCTGTTGACAGACTTCATTGTATCTATATAGTGTCACACATTGTATTCAGACATTTGCAGTGTCAAGACCTAGAATGCCCCACTTCAGCTATTGATTTTCTTCTTTGGTGTGGCTTTTTGGATCCTTCCAGATGAATTAAATGGCTTTTTTCATGTTAGTAATTAACACTAACTTTCTGGCACTTTATATTTGTATGTAACAACTGTATATGTGTTTTTATTATTTTAATCTAGGACTTGCTGTCCCATATGCTTCATGTAGATCCACATCAACGATATACGGCAGAGCAAGTATTAAAACACTCGTGGATAGCCTGCAGGGACCAGTTGCCTCATTATCAGCTAAACAGACAAGATGCACCACATCTAGTTAAGGTAAAACAAAAAGTCCTCCAATATGTGTGAGCTTAACACTTCTGAGAGAAAAGCAGTCTTTTTCTGACTCTAATTATCATCTGCCTAAATTCCAGTTGCACTTTCAGCTGGATATAGGATGGCTTTTCACTTCCTGTCCTAAACTGCAGATATGGCTTTGGGGATTTTTCAGTTTTTTTTTATTATAGAGGATGTTAGCATTGAAATAAGGACCTTTTTGAAAAGGGGTTAATCCTTTTTTTTTCTCTTTCTTTCTATGTGCTTCACTTGAAGTTGTCCTTTCCATAGTTGCTCTGTTGCCTGAGGGGATGATACTTGTTCCCTCCTTCCCCAGTATGGCCAGTGAAGGAGAGCCCTATGGAGGGTGTTGGCAGAGGAAATGAGGAGGAGGGCAGTTGTTCCCAGGTTTGCTCCCCTGCCCAGAGAAGCCCCTCTGACCCATTTCTGTGGGATCAGGGACTTTGTAGATCACAAGGGAGTATGTGGAGTGAGAAGGAGAGTATCTACTGTTTGAAATGCCCCTTAGATATTGGGGACCTTTTTTGAAGTATACTTCACTATATGCCCTTACCTTGGTTGATGGTCTTTGGTTCTTTTTGGCTCCTCAGTTGGATGCCAGAATATCCATGGCCACCAAAAACTCCAGTAGTACCAAACACGGAAGACTGGCAACTTAACAACTTGTGTTGCTATGAACACCTCACCCAGTCATCCATTCTATACTGGCTCCTCATTGAATGCAGAGTTCAACGTCTCTGTCCTTGTATTCAAAGCCTCCTTGGGGATTGGCCCTAGTTACCTGAGAATCACCTCTGCATCCATTTTTTTGCAACTGTGACCTCCCACTATGTAGAACAATGAAACTGTTGAAGGTAGTTCATGATAGAAATTTCTCAGGAGCTGGTCCTAGACTATGGAACCAGCCACTTTCAGAGCTAAATGCTGAACATCTTTCTTAGAATTAGCATTCTCTCTGTCATGTCACAATGCACACTCTCACTCATAAACATTCAAACGAAATGTGACAAACTAATCGAGCTTCCAGCTTGAGGAGACTTACCAGCACTAGCTCTGATCAAGCTAGTATGCTACAAATAGCGTAGCTGCGGCAGCACAAACACAAAGAAGAGCTAGCTACCCTGAATATATACCTAGCATCTCAGACAGGAGCATCTCAGGCTGGCTAGCCCCTCCTGGTGCGCGCAGGGCTCTACCAGGAACCACAGCAGCAGAAGGAGCAGAATGTGCAGCTCTTCCAGCATGGCTGTACTGTCCCAAGCCCTGTCCTCCGACGGGGCTGCTGTACAAACCCCAGACAGGACTCGAGAGACAGCTGCGTGGAAGGGCTGGGGGCAGTACAGCCGCGCCCAGCAGCCACACTTTCTGTTCCTTTCACCGCTGCTGTTCTGGAGAGCCCTGCAGTTCAGAAGTCTCCAGCACAGCGAGAGAAGGACAGAGGCCCTCCCCACAGTAATGTGGGATGGATGATGGGGAGAGTGCATGAGCCCTGAACTGGGGGCGGGATCATATGGGGAGGTCGCTGGTGCCCCTCCTTTGTGTCCTTCCCCTGGGTGCAGCGTACTGGTAAGAAATGAATTCTACTTGCACTGCTGGCTTCATGTACATAAAGGAAATTTAATGGAAAGTGAAATAAATGTAACTGGAAAGAGGGAACAGACCTAAGGTCTATGAAGAACCCATGATCAGCAGCCTTGAGGACCCAGGCATAAATATTAATTATCCCTTTATCAACACAAGGTTTCACAAAAGTAATTCTGCCCGAATACACATTCTCTCTGTGGCTTTTCCAGGATTCATAAAGAATTAATATTTAACATTCAGTGTTTTCGTTCCCAGATAACTTTTACAATCTTTGTGGATTTCATTGTTCTCTAGGGGGCCATGGCTGCCACATATTCTGCACTGAATCACAAGACATTTCAGCCAGTCTTAGAGCCTGTTGCAGCTTCAAGTTTAGCTCAACGACGGAGCATGAAAAAGCTAACTTCAACAGACTTATAGATCCACTGGGGCACCTTAGCCAAACTGGAGCAAAGGAAAAGCCAATAAGTGGCTCTATATCTGCCTGACCTGTGATCGAAAGACATATATGGTTTCCTGCTACACTACTTGAATTCTGTAAAAGTCCTTTTTTAAAAGAAAAAAATCCACAGGTTCAGGGGGATTCACACTGTGTTGTTTTACAGGCGGTGTCCATGTTTGTTTAACTTAAACATCAGGGTACATCACAAAGATCATAAAGAATTTCTGTACACTGTCCTTTCAGAGATTTGTTGCAAATATTCTTTACATACTGTATAGTTTTGCTGGGTTCATGAAGAAGTGGTTTAGGGGACCATTACCAATAACCAAGTTGTACGTAGAAAGTGTCAGCGTCCGTATTTTTACCATCAAACCCATTTGTAAAAAATCTGCAAATTCTTACTTAAATTACTTTGTAATTGGGCACTTACTAATGGACTCCATTCATTTAACTCATTGATGCTAGAAGACAAGACTGACCACCTTATTGTGCCAGTGCAAAATGCATTAGTGCTAATATGGGAGAGCTACACTTGCCTGGTGCCAAGAATTGAAAAGCTTTGTGTACAAATATTAAAAAATGGTGTACAGCTGAGACATTGAACTTTGTCCATAAAATTAAAATGATCACTTGTGAACCATACAACTGGATAACAACTGACCTTGTTTAGGGAATGTGTGTGTCTAATGTCAGTATGTATTTCTGTCTATAGCAGTGGTGGAAAACCTGTGGCCTGTCAGAGTAATCTGCTGGTGGGCTGAGACACACTTTTAGATTCACTGTCCGCAGGCACGGCTGCCCGCAGTTCCCACTGGCCGCGGTTCACTGTTCCTGGCCAATGGGAGCTGCGGGAAGCGGCGGCCAGCATGTCCCTGTGGCCCATGCTGCTTCTCACAGCTCCCATTGGCCGGGAATGGCGAACCACGGCCACTGGGAGCAGCAAGCAGCTGTGCCTGCGGATGGTCAATGTAAACAAATTGTCTGCGGCCTGCGAGCAGATTACCCTGACGGGCTGTGTGCGGGCCGCAGGTTGCCCACCACTGGTCAATAGTCATAAGCTTGGGGAAACACCCCTTGATTTCAACATAAAAGATCTTTGTGTTCTGTACTGAGCTATAAAAATGATTGTAAGTGTTCAAGAGTGAGAGCCTGTATAGTATTGGTACTACTTTAGATAGGACATGTGATATATCTCCAAGTAGTCCATATGCTTTTAGTTACCTTGTCTATCCTTCTGTTACTTGACTGAATTATGCCTGTCTATTCCGTGAGGAACATAGGGACTTCACCACTGCTTTCCATCTTTTGACAGTCTCTTACTGTAGTCTTAGTTCTTCCCATATCATTTTGATAGCTTTCTGTTGTGTGTTTCCATGTTGTGCTTGGTCTACCTTGTTGCCTCTTGCCCTCAGGGTTTCAGTCCAACTCCTGTCTTATGTTATGTGGGTCTTTCCTCCATGTATGTTCTAGTTATCTTCATTTTTGTTCCATAATTTCCTGACCTATCAGTATATTTTGTCGTCGTCCAGAGTTTGATTATTTTTTTTCCTGGCCATCTGATATTAAGGATTTGTTTAAGGCAGTTGTTTATGAAAACTTGGAGTTTAGATAGTAAGGTCTTAATTGTCCAAGTTTCAGTGCAATTTATTAAGAATGACTTCACAATGTTGTTAAATATTCAAAATTTCATTTGAAGGGCAAGATTTCTGTTTCTTATTAACTTTAGAGTTATGAAGGCATGTCTGGTTTTTGATATTCTGACTTTAATGTCTGTCCTACCTGTTGTACTTGATATGTGAAATATTGGACCTATTCTATGTCAGGCCCAGAAAGTGTTGGTGTTTCTTGTTCTGTGTTGATTTTCAACCCTACTAATTGTGCATATGCCCAAGGATAACTTGTTTCAGCTTGCATGCCTCTCTGAGCATGGGTTAGCAAGTTGATGTCACCTGCAAAGTCTAAATCTTCTAACTTTTGTGTGAAACTCCATTGTATGCCACTTGATTGTTCTGTGGTCTTTCTCATTACCCAATGTGCTACCAGTAAAAAGATCATGGGTGACATAAGGCATCCTGGTCAGTTGCTGGTAGTAAACTCAATTGGCTTAGCTCACTGTTACTTATTACTTGGCATGTCATATTTTCACAGAAACTCTGTGTGATCACAGATTTCTGAGGGATTCCATAGTGGCATAGCAACTTCCATAAAGCTGTTTTATCCACTGTATCAAAGGCTGTCCATCAGTACCTGGCTATCCCTCTGTATGTGGACTATATTGCTGTTCCTTTGGCAATCTTTTCTGTTGAAGAGCAGTATATTCAATGTTAGCTTATCCTGGATTGTTAGGTAAATTGACATTTCATTGTAGCATATTTGGCACATAGTTTATTAGTTTTATTTATTTAAATGTATGTAATTGCTCCTATGTCCCTTGGCACATGTACAGATACTACAAAAGATAAATGCAAAGACTCATGGCCCTATTAAAAACCCTCTCCTTGGCTAACTACAGGTGAAGCCTGGGAAAATAAGTAAGCCTCGAAGTGTGCCCTTAAAGTCAATAGGTACAGGATTTTGACCAAAGAGGGGGAGTAGGTTCCACAGTTGTGGACCTCACTGAAAATATCCTGCTGCCCTCTCCCTCTCTGAATGTATGGGCATTTAGTTAAGTGTCTCGGTTGACCTGAACTACTTTGGTATCTCTCTCTCTCTCACACTCACACACAGCCCCCAGAGAGAGAGAGTTAATCTGTAGCACTGCCAGGTCCCAAATGATTTTAGAGTTTTCTAAATCAAAACCAACACTTTGAATTGCACCTAGGAGTGAACTAGAACCTCTTGCAATTCTCAGAGGATATGAAATGCTTTATTTGATCACGACGCTTTAGACACTACTACACAATTGTTCTAATATAATAGCATGATAAATATTTTAAATATTATGAAAGTATACCTAGTGATCTACTGCTAAATTTGAACACATTGAGAATCATTATGACCAAAAATCAATTGTTGTCCAGACTTGTCTGCTGTCATTGAATTTTTAATCCCCTAACGTTTTTATAACAGATCATAAAATGTTAATCTGGGGGGAGGGGAGACTTTGCATACTGAGATAATAAAATGGTGTGAAGGGTTTGGGGGGGATTCTGAAATAACAAAAGAAGCAGCAACTCATCCTAAAATATGGAGGTGACTCACTACTTTTTTTGTTGTCATTGGGAGTATTGTAGATATGCTGCTAGTTACTTTTTATTGCTGTGCAGGAGGTAGGAATTGCCTTACTGAAGAATTAAGTATTTTAAATTGGGATGCTTGTTGGTATGGGATGTAATGAATATGAAGAACATGTGTACACTAGTGTCATGCCTGCTACTCAATTTCTCGGGTATAATAGGTATTTGAAATATTAGGGCCCATTTGTACCTAATTTGAGGTGCCTGTTTGAAATGCTTGAAAAATATCAAAGAACACAGCTGCCACATGGGAAACATACTACTTAGAAATAATTCTGCATCTTACAACATTTTTTCATTACTGGAGACCTTTGCGTGCAATTAAGTGTACACCTCTCCATATTTCCCACCTAATATTGTAATTTCATTTGTAATATTAAATATTATTTCTATCAAAATTGAGATCACAAAAAATCAGACTCTAGATGGGGAACAAAGAGCAAAAAGCACATTTAAAAACAAAGATCTATATGTAATATATATTTTAATGTTAAAGTAATAAAAATGAGGGAAAGAGAACATCTAAGATGCTAAGCTTAATTGTCTTCAATTTTCCCCCCGCATAAAGTGGCAGCTGGTCTTTTTTGGTTTTATTCATGAGTGATTTAACAGTGTTTTCATTGATATTTTCACTTAACTTGTTCAGACCCACTGTGCAATAAGCACCTTACAAGTATTGTGCACTAAATAAGTAATAAACAGGCCAAGATACTTAGCATGTAACGGTATCTTCCTGGAGTGAAGGATAGTGTTGTAAAGAAGAAAAATGTACAAAGACATGCTGCTTGGTGAACACACAATTTAGAACACTTTCAAAGTCAACCCTGCAGTTTAGATAAGAACATCACTAAGCTCTACTACGAATGGCACTCCCAGGGCAAAAATAAGGTTTCCCTGGCTGCAATGTTACAGGGGTAACCTTTTCAAAGAGATAAACTGTGTAGACAACACCTTTGTTATATTTGACACAAACATCAGGCATATATGGCATGTCTATTTCCACTTTTATTTTGGGAATAAGGCACACTTATTGTAACTAGTGCAAACAAAATCCTGTCTGGAGACTTACAATTTAATCATGTCAGTCTTTCAGTATCTCTGGGTATTGCTGGAATCCAGAATAATATTTCACCTTCATATTTGCAGAATACCCCCCTACAGTGTTTCATGACACAACCTTCATTAATGCTCTTTTGGGGGTTGAGCTGATTTTTCTCATTTTAAAGGAAAATGCCAGTTTTGCAGAACCCAGTAGTCATGGAATTTAAAAGGTAAGCAACATGAACTCCTCATGAGTAATCTGTGAATTGTTTGAAAATGAAGAGAATTACAATTATTTGAATCTTTTGGTAGGGGCTATTGAAAAGTATAATTTGTGTCATATACATAAAGCTACCACACACAGGGTTGCCAGGTGTCCAGTTTTGGGCCGGAACACCCGCCCCCTCCCACGCTCTGAACCCCTCAGCCCCACCCCGCAGCCCAGAGTTCCCTCCTGCATGCCTTATTTCTGGCCCCATCCCAGAGCCTGCAGCTGCAGCCCTCACTCCCTCCTGCATGCCAACCCCCTGCACCAGCCCAGTGAAAATGAGTGAGTGAGGTTGGGGGAGAGCAAGCATCAGAAAGAGAGGGGATGGAGTGAACTGGGATGGGGCTTGGAGAAGGTTTGGGACAGAGGTGGGGCCCCAGAGAAGGAGCGGGGCAAGGGTGTTCGGTTTTGTGCAATTAGAAAGTTGGCAATCCTAAGACTAAACTGGTTAGCATTTTATTGTGGGTACTGGCTTAAAAATAAGATACACTAATATAGTGAATTTTTTTCATCCTTAAGTCCTTTATAAAAACAGAATAGAGAGCTATTTCTGTAGTGCTAATTACCATCCTACCTAATATGATCCAATATGGGCTAGTATCTCAAATATCATTCCCCAGCAAGAAGCATGCCAAAAGTCATAGTCTCAGTAGTGCAGTTGTAATCAGCCTTTCTTTTCAAATATGTATTCACATAGAGCCTGACCAGCTTCCACTGAAGGAAGTGGCAAGACTCCTATTGACTTCAGTTTGAACTGGAGCAGATCTGTAATAAAAGATGTCATACCCTGTGTGCTGCGGGATTGTTTCACTGAAGTACTGGGTATTTGTAAAATGAAAAGATCTGCAATGTGCTCCTGGCCCCATTACTCAAAAGTTATGTGGTGGCTAAATTGCAGATGTTGCAGAATCAACAGTATCTAGGGAGTTTCAGTATGGGCAGATTGTCTTAAGCCAACATGTTTTGGCTTTTGTGATCTGTTATTGAACACAGGTTGTAGTTTTTTATGCATTTTTCTTATGCTCAAAAGGAGAGCATTCCTTTGGCCCCACTAGGAACTTGTGATGTATGTGGTTCTACAAAAGCTGTCCAATTGCTGGTAGCACAGCTGTATAGCTTAGATGTCCTGCTTAGTGAGTACTTCCAGAGAACACATCTCAAACACATCTCATGGATATGAAAATGAAAGCAAACCCCACACCAGTCAGCTGTTATCTTTAGACTTCTAGCTATAGAGCTGAATTATCCTTATCCTTTTCTCTTTAACTTTGAAAAAATTAATTAAAACAAACTTATACACTCACTGTATATTGTAAGAGTTGAAAATATAAATTAATTGAAACATCCAATAATTAAAACGATTTCTAGCAAATTTTAAGATGTACTTTAACAAACATTCATTGTAGGCATCTGTTCATCAGTGCATTGTAACAGGTTGCTATAACATCAAACTACTTAATTTCTTTTTCAGATGTTACAGTTAGAGGAGGGGGGAGCCTGCAAAAGATTGAGATTAAGTTGTATAAATTGTCCATGAGTGTGGTGATTATCCACACTTAGTCAACAGAATGAGGCTAAAATAGCTATGCAAACAGGGTTTTGTGCACTACTATAACAGTTATGTTTCTTACTCCCAGCCAAAAACTGGAAGCATGCATGTGTTTAAGATAAATGAAAGATTTTTTTTTAGAAGTTAATTTTCAGTGTGTTTAACCTCCTGTTTGATTCAATTGTAGTGATAAAGTGGGGGGAGGAGGGGAATCCTTTACATATATAATACCACAGGAGCAATATATTTGAAAGAACAATTGATCCACAATTACTTATTAAAGCATTCATACATGTTACCGTGTGTGTGTGTGTGTATAGAAGACAAACCATGTACTTGGCTGTATACCACACTTCTGTATTAGCAACGGTTCAATTAAGTGCATTCAGAATACTAGCTGTCCTTATTTTCAGTGTATCTTTTTAAGAATAATTGCTCCCAAACTGCAATATTTTCCTGACTGTTGATAAACCTGCATATTTCTTTGTGAGTATAAATAATACAGAAATTAAGTTGAGGAAAAGCAGCTGTATGGCTAAAGCTGAATAGTAGAGTAACGAGTCTTTTTTTAACCTTTTATAATATAAATCCTTCTCTTATTGGGATTTTTCTGTGTAAGGAAAACAAATTCTTTCATGAAAAGAACAGTTCTGAAAGCTGTATGTAGAGGATCTTTAAACTCTAATTGGCAAGTCTCCTTATTGATAAGTATGTTTCAGAAATAATCATTCAAACTCCATTTATAGTAATCAGCAGTAATTACACCTGTTTTTGTTCGGGTACTGGAAAAAATAGCAAGAAGATATCTCCTTTGCAAGGCAAAGTGTTACTATAATATGTACGTTGCATTAGGCTTATGAACATTTGCTAACTATTGCATTGTCATAATTTCCCAAGCACTTGGCATTCTTGCACTGATACTCTGATTATAGCTAAAACTGTTTTGGCATGTGACTGGGCATAAATCTCAATATATGAAAGGGCATTAAAGTTAAAACAAAGTGTGCAATTCAATTATATGCTGAGGTACTTCAAAGATGAACTTTACAAAAGGTCCCCGTTGTCAGATATTGTAACTATCATTTCCTTCTCTAAACATATTGTGGATTTTGTATCATATTGTATTTATTTCATTTTTTAAAAGATGTTTTCTTTAAAGCTCTGTATATATTGACATTAAAGTTTGCATTGTACTACATTCTTCTCCTTGTAAGGCTGAATCCAGTAGTGCATTATACAGTATGTATTTTTTCTTTTACACTATGCTGCTAAATATTACTCTCTCCTTGAATTACAACATGCCAAAGATGACTTAGAAATTGTATTTATTTTTGTTAAAAGCGTTGTGAATAATTATAGAGGGACAATTTTAAATAGCTGGCAGTTCCTTGGGTACTAGGAAAAAAGTGCAAATTTATACTTTATAACTGACCAAGTGTGATCGTGTGATTCAGAAACTTTCCAAGCCCATTTTAATTTTTTTTTAAAAAGCAGTGAGCCAACTTTCATAAAATAACCTCTACTGTGAGTTGCATTATTTATTGAACCTTGCTGTATATTTCAAGCATAAATCAAAAGCCCATTGTATATTTGTAATCACAGCATAGTGTTTTAAAATGTGTATAGTAAACACTGTAAAAAACATACCTACACAACAGATATGAGTGAAGTATGAACTTAACGGTGGGATGATTCACCACTTCACATGATTTTGGTGTTTTTATTGTGGGTTTCCTGGTTGTTCAAGAAATCCTTTTTATGCTCTACAACAGGGGTAGTCAATTATTTTTTTTGTCGAGGCCCAAATTTCTGGGCCCAGATATAGTCAACGTCCAGACACCAGAGAAAATCATTTAAAAAAATAACTACTAATAGGTAAATAGATTTTTGAGGTCCATTCAAAAGTGTCTGGTGGTCCAGATTTGTCCCATAGTCCATCTATTGACTACCCCGGTCTACAGGAATTGCTTTTTCACAAAAGCTTCGATCCTACTCATGGACATACTTAACTTCAGACATGTGAGGAGCCCCATTGCAACTAGTGGGACCTACTCAAGTGCTGAAAGTTAAATATGGAAATCATTGTTTGCCAGATGAGGGTCTAAAAGCTCGAATTGCAATCCATGTCTCTGACTTCGATTTGAGTTTATTTTAAACTGAACTACCAATGCAAGCTCTTTGAAGAATTTGCCTGGCTCATAGATGAGAGGGCTATTATTGCAGTAGGAAATGGCATAACCAATGTGGAGGGATAAAGATGCTGTTCCCAGACTGTGCTCTTGGTTGCAAGAAAACTGATTCCTTCATGTCCCCAGATTTTTATATTCCTACTATGGGCTCAATTTAAATCTGCTTTCACTGAGCTTGTTCACCAGCTATAAGCCAGGTTGCTCAGTCACACGAGCAAGTTACTGCAAGTACAACTGTCCTGTTCTTGGTTGATATCTGGGACTCCAACAACACATTGTTCTCCTTTTGTGGGGGTAGAAAAGGCATTTCTCATTCAATAGATTTGTAGAGCTCTCCAGGGTGCTTTGGTTGGCCTGCTCATCATCTTTGCACCTGGAAAGTGCTCTGTACGCTGCCAGATACCTCAGAGGTGGTTTCTGAAGAAGCAGCTTCTCCATACTGGCCCCCATAATAGTAAGGAAAGATGGACTCCAGCTGGTGATCACTCCCAGGAAGCATGTAGGGTCCCCTGCTTTATCTCAGGGTGAAAAGTCCAGCTCTATTCAGACCTGCCCCGATTACCTCCCTGGGCTGCTTCTTACCATCACCTTTTACCAGGCCACTTCCCCGCTACCTCTCTATGTTCTATCTTCTCCTGGAGCCAGGACTGACAGGCCTCCTCATGGAATACCCCCATAAATCTCAAACCAAAAGTACAATTTAACCTCTGCCCTCCTTGGGCTTGACCTGTCACTACTCAAGTTTCCCTTACACAGTTCCTCAGTTAAATGCCTTTCAGGTCTCTCTCCTAGGAAGTTCCTGCCTTTTTATCAGGGCTCACCACCAATGCTTGCTCCACCCCAGTGGCTGCTCCTGGTTAGTCCTGGCCTTTTGCCAGACTTCCCTGCTTCAGAGAGGATCTCCCTGGGCCTTCCTCCTTGATCCTGCTGACTTTTCTTCAGTGCCAGGAGAGAAACTGTAGATCTCCTTCCCTTTCTCTGCCACAGCTCCTTCTGCTCCACATGTCCTGCCTTTAAAGCAACCATCCAGATCCTTCCCCGGCTGACCTTCATCTTTGTCTGGCCCATCCTCCAGGTGCAGCCAGCTAGCATAATTGGCCTCTGAGGCCCCATTAACCTGTTCATTGCTTAACATCCCTCTAGCAGTTTGTGGTTCATGAGCACTCCAGCAGGAACAACTTGGAATTCTCCCTGACCTGTGCCAGCTACTGCCAGCAGCTCCTAGACGCTCACGTACCAGAAAAAGCCCCCCCAGCTCCAGCCCTCTGGCCTCCACAGAGCAAGGCTTACTTGTAAGCAACCAAACAAAAACCCAGGCAAGTTGATCCATGCTATAAGGCTGCCTTGTTCTCCACAGTGGACTTTAATGGTAGGATGTCAGGATTTTTTTTTTTTTTGGACAGCTCAGGCAGTTGTCCATTAATGCAAACACCCAGGACAGGGTTTAAGCAATCCTGGCCAAAGTGACAGTTGGCAAGAATGATCCAGTCTTCAGAAGGGCATGATTGTTGCAACTGTTATTTAGCAATCAAGCTGCATACCCTGAAATACTCAGACTAGCTTTTTGAAATGCAGCAGCCCTTCCCCTTAGGATGTTCGTTCTTCAATTGTCCATTTTCAGGCTTCCTGTTCTCCAAAGTGACTCATGTTGGACTGCTCTTTGCTCTTGTGGTGAGGGGACCTGGGGCTGGCTAGTCGTAGATTCCAAGGTCAGAAGGGGCCATTATGATCATCTGGTCTGACTTGCTGGATAGCACAGACCATAGGCCTTAATTTCTGTTTGAATTAGAACATATCAAGGCTTGATTTTAAAGTTACCAATGATAGAGAATCCACCACAATCTTTGGAAAGTTGTTCCATTGCTTAATTACCCTGACTGTTGATATATGCCTTAGTTCTAGTCTGAATTTATTTAGTTTGAACTTCAAGATACTGGATCTTGTTATACCTTGTCCATGATCAAATGTTTGTTCCATGAGTAGGGACCTGTAAACTATGCTCAAAGATGGCCTACATTCTTTGTTCCTAGATGTATACACTTACATCTGCCCATTTTAAAATGCGTATTCTTTGCTTGTTGCCTTGCTTTCCAAATGATCTGGATTGCTCTGATCAGTGACGTGTCCTCTTCGTTTTTTACCACTCCCCCAGTCTGTGTCCTCTGCAAATTTTATCAGGGGTGATTTTGGTTTTCTTCCAGGTCATTGATAAAAATGTTATAGTATAGAGCCAAGAACCAATTACTGTAGGACCCCATTAGAAATACACCTGGTGGATGATGATTCCCTGTTTACAATTAGGCAATTTTTAATCCATTTAATATGTGCTATATTGTTTTTGTATTATTATAGTTTTTAATCACGTCATGTGGTACCAAATCCAATGACTTACAGAACTGTTACAAACACTCTTACCTTTATCAGCAAAATTTGTAATGTCTAAAAAGGATATCAAGATAGTTGGGCAGGCCCTATTTTCCATAAGCCCAAATTGGTTAGCATTAATTATATTACCCTTTTTAATGAGTCCTGCATCAGCTACTCCTTTTGCCCAGGATCTGTGTCAGGCTGTCATGCCTATAATTAGCTGAATCATCCCATTTACTCTTTTTAAATATTGGTTCCCAAATCCTAATCTGTGTGCCTGAGAATCCCCTTTCCCCGCAGGTTCCTGTCCCTGAGCCTTCAGGAGGCAGGAATTAACTTCAAGAACAAATACTACACTCAACAATATAACACACTCATGAGTAGAGACAAGCCCTCTGTTAATATTAGGAATAGATTGGGGGTGGAGGTGGGTCTACAAGGAGTTACACACTTACCCTGGCAGTCATGCAATATGTGCAGACCCTCAACACCCCAGTGTACAGATTAACACAAATAGTTTCAGCCCCAGTCTCCTAGTCCCAAATGGTTCCTTCCAAGTTCCAACCCTTGCGGAGGTCACTGTTGGTTGGGTAGTGTGAACTTGGAGGTGTAGGGGTCTTGGTCTCTGCTGCACGGTTGATGCCTGTAGATCGGGTGACCAGATAGCAACTGTGGAAAAATGGGACGGGGTGGCGGGTAATAGGCACCTGTATAAGAAAAAGTGCCAAAAAACGGGACTGTCCCCATAAAATGGGACACCATTATTCCTAGTTCTTTAAATAGGTTATTTTGGCTTTTAAGGTAAGGGGGAGGGCTCTGAAGCCTACACTCAGGACACATATATGGAGGCACTGACCATGCCATAATCTGGCACTGGTCACAGGCATGGTCAGCGCATAATCTGCACAATTGGCTAGGGCCATTAAAAGTCCAGTTGGTGGCACAACAGAGCTTGTAGGCTCCCTGTCAGGCTCCGTGCAGCTCCTGGGAAGCAACCAACATGTCCCCCCGGTGTGGAGATGCCCAGGGGGGCACAGTGTGCTGCCTCTGCCCCAAGCGCTGGCTTCACAGCTCCCGTTGGCCGGGAACTGCAACCAATGGGAGCTGCAGTGGCGGTGCCTGTGGGCAGGGGCAGCATGCAGAGCTCTGGCTGCCCCTCCACCTAGGAGCCGGAGGAACATGACGCTGCTTCCCGGGAGCACCTGAAGCCCCTCCTGCACCCCAATCCCTTGCCCCCTCTCAGAGCCCCCTGAGCCTGCATCCCAAACCCCTCATCCCTGGCCCCACCTCAGAGCTTGCACCCCAACCCCCTGCCCCAGTCTTGAGCCCCCTCCTGTACCACTAACCAGAGCCCTCCCACATCCCAACCCCCTGCCCCAGCCCAGTGAAAATGAGTGCAGGTGGGGGAATGTAGTGGGAGGGGGCAGGGCATGGGTGTTCGGTTTTCTGCAATTAGAAAGTTGGCAACGCTACAATAGACACAGCTCTACCAATGCTGCTCAGTTTGAAACTGCACCCCACTCTTGCGGGGCCTCTCCTTATTGATGTCTGCTGAACAGATCTGGATAAACATCTACAGAGAACTAGGATGAGCCCACACAATGCACTTTCACTAAATATACTAAATTCTTTTTTTTTTTTTTTTTTTTTTTTGGTGTGGTAAACCAATGCTAATGGATTGTATGAGTTTGATAGCGTGGGTGACCAACGCCCTCTAGTCACAGAACTGGTTATAGTGCAGGGAGTAGCAATACAGCATTCCACCCTATCTTCCCACTTGTTTATGTTCTGGTGCCCAGTGGTTAAAGTGCCCCAGGTCTCAATCCTTGGAAATAAAGTTTATAAAAAGCAAGCTGGGCTGCTGAGGGGTGCACGTTTTTAGTAGCACCTGAGGGAACATCCCCTTGGATTGGATTTTTTCTCCCCCACTTGCTTGTCTCCTGAGGAAGAGCAACTAATCCGGGCTGCTGCAGGAAGCAGGCAAAGCCCTCTTCCCTTCCTCTCAGGAACCAACACCCCAAGCTCATTGGAAGGAGTGTGGGGAGTCCAGCAGCTCAGGGTGGTTCCACTTCCTCTTTCTACCTTCCCACTCCCTCCCTGCAACATCCAGCCTGGGAATGGGGAAAGGAAACCTGATGCAGCCTGTCCCCAACCTGAGAGGGAGTGGGGTGAAGAACCCTGGGAGTTACTGGAGGAGTAAAGGTGAGGCTGGACAGGGCAGAATTGATATGGGGCTGGAGGGCAGGATAGATTTGGGTGTTGGGGCAGAATTGATGGACCAAGGGTATGGGCAGATGTGGGGGTAATGACAGACCCCCTACACACACAAACACACTTTTCAGACTGCTTTAAGCTCTGCCGGTGCCCCACCTACAGGAAATGACAGGTAATCTAAAATGTCATGATGCCTTTATGGGGACTGCCTACAAACATTCTGCGTGTGACTTAGTGATACGGACACTGTCCACTAAATGCTGGTCTGAGCCCACCAACCCATTTTGCATAGGTAAGGCTACAATTTTGTCATGGAGGTCACGGAATCTGTAAGTACCAAAAACCTCTGTGACTTCAGCCTAGGGTCTGGGAGCTGCAGGGTCCCGCCATCTCTGGCAGTGGCAGGGAGCTGTGAGGTACCCACTCCGCCTGAGGCAGGGCCGGCTCCAGGCACCAGTGTTCCAACCAGGTCCTTGGGGCGGCAATCTGCAAGGGGCGGCAGTCCGGGTGCCGTTAGGGCATTTCTGTGGCAGTGGTAATTCTGCAGCAGCCTCTCCCTTCAGCCGCCCCTGGTGGCAAATCGGTGGCAGCTTCTATCTTCAGCCGTCTATGGCAGTGGCAATTAGGCGTGCTGCTTGGGGCGGCAAACACAGTGGAGCCAGCCCTGGCCTGAGGCAGCGGGCCTCCAAGTTGCCATGGGCAGTGGGGGTATCCCACAGCTCCCCAGACGCCATGGCAGGGCAAGGGGACCTCTGCAGCTCTGAGCCCCCATGGGTGGTGGTGGCCCCAGAGCTGCCCAGACCCTTCCCGTTTTATCATGGATATATTTACTAAAAGTCAAGGACAGGTCATGGTTTCCGTGAATTTTTCTTTATTGCCCAGGGCCTGTCTGTGACTTTTACTAAAAATATCCATGACAAAATCATAGCCTTACATATAGGCCACTGCACAGCTCTGAGAGGATAACTTTGGGGTTCTGTTAATCCTACCTAGACGTGACCTAGCAACCAAGACATGAAAGGCTCCTTTTAATTTAATCTGCTCAAATCTGAAGCAGGATTTTTAGCTATGAAAATCAAGTGCATTTACCAACTGCACCACTTAGCAGCCACTACTCAGGGCCTTGTTGTCAGAGAATGTTGACAAAGGAAATCTCCCCTATTCCTAGAACGCTATTCACAAAGCTCTCCATTTATTCCTTTTCCTCCGTACTTCTCCTTTTGGCCATTAGATGGTGCCATTACCTAAATTAAACTAATGGTACTATCAAAGCGGTGCTACATAGTATGACGGGAGTACAAAAAGTATGCTTCATTTACTAGACTGAAAACTCAGGCAGTTAACCTTTCCTCTTTACCATTGAGTAATCCGACTGAGAGTTTACAAACCTTTTTATTTCATTAAATAGATTTTAATCTGTAATAATTATTAAAGTCAGATTATAATTAAATGCTAAATACTAAAAGGGAGGATTGAAATTCAATTTTTTAATTACATTTTTACCCGTAACCATTTTGTGGACAAACCTTTAAGTCTATAATCACGGCAAAGCATGCTACTGGGACATAGCTGTGGAGGTGTGTTGACAAACTAGGCAAACTATCTTTTTGTCTGCCTCCATAAGTCATCATAGCAGATCTCTTGTATTTTTCCTGGATCCCATAGAACCTCCCTAGGTCTTTTCCCTGACCTCTCTGCATCTCATCACCTGTCCGTCATAGGGCAAGTAATGTCTTCTGGCTAGCCTACCTCCTTTTCCAGCCTGCACTTTAAGGAAAGGTTGCCAGAACAGTATGTGTTGTCTGGACAGAACGTTGCGTCTTTCTGCAGCATGGAACCATTTCTTGTTATGTTGTAGGTCTGTGGAAGAATGAGGCCAAATTTCCAATGTTGGTGTATATTTGCATGATTCCTCTTTGTTTTAAACATGCTTCTAGGATATTAATATCAATCTTATGTAAGCCTATGGCCTAAAGCTCCAGAGGGGAAAGAGCACTTTACTTCCTCTATTGCTGAAAAGGGGAAAGTGCTGCCACAGAGAGCTTCATTTGCCTAGGCTACTACCCACAGTTCCTGAAGTGAAACTGGGGAAGTTACCATAAACAAACATGAACTTATGTTTGGAGGAGGGGGATAGTGGGATTCTTATCTTGTGGTAATGAGATCATTTCCAATCAGTAAGGACTATGCTTAAGGTTCCTAAATGCTCTTGGTTCCCTGCTCATGAAAATTTTGCTGCGAGGGATAACTCTGAGCTGAGTGGCCTCCTGTAAGGCCCAGCCTACCCAGAACTTAAAGAAAACTGAACTGCTGAGCTAGTCCAGGTGGTGATGCCTCAGTGACCAGGCAAGCAGCTCCTTTAGGACTGGAGACAGACCCATAAAGAGACACATGGACTATTGCTACTAACTGATTAAAATTGCGAGTGCAGTTTCATGGATTGATGAAGTGATGCAGCCAAGGGACTATCCCCTGTGAGATTCTTGCCAGTGGAGGAGGAGGAGGTTAGATGTGCTACTGCCAAAGTTGCCAAAAGGGGGAGATGGTATTTTATTCTTTATTTGCATATATGTACTGTTGCTGTATTTCCCCAAGTTTGACTGTGTTCCATTACCCCAGAAAATTTTCCTTGTGTGTACCCTATCTTGGAGGGCTTGTGAGTGGGCAAGATCTGTCAGTTAAGGGTACCCAGGGAAGGTGTATTTAGTTTGCCCAGATTACTGAGAGTTTGAGCCTGTTTAGTTATTTGCTGAGAAGGACGCTTTTTGCTGCTGTTAACCACCTGTCAGAAGAGTTATGTTTGGAGGCTCCTACAGGATCCTCTAGGTTAGTGTCCCTCACAAGCATTTCCTGAGTAATTCTTCGATGTGGGGAAGCAAAATATTTGTATTATATTTTAGTTACATCAGTGGCATCACAGCAGTTTACAGGTGCAAAGTGGTGTGTATTGACCCCCAAAATATCCCTTTTGGTAACAGTGATTGCTGAAGCCTACAGTTAATGATCAGTTGAGACCAGCCATGGAGTGCCTGGAGCAAAGTGTGAGGGCTTGAGAACAGGAGGGAGGATAAGGCCTAGGTGGCTTTATGTGAACTGCTTGATTGTAGTGGAACCCCTGCAGTTCCCTGCAGAGAGATGTTTATGGAAGATTGTGATCTGGAGATGCTCCCTCATCTGGGACTCTGTTGTGAGTGTGGAAATTTGGCTCTGTGCCCTGTAGGTGGTGGTTGGGAACACCACATGGCTTTGTGCAGCAGTTCAGCCAAGATGCTCTCCAGTTTTGTTAAAGTTTTATTCCTTTCTCATTCACTGGCTTTTTATTTAATGAATCCCAAGATTGTTACAGTCCCCAGTGAAATAGCCATGGAAGATGGCTTGTGGAAGCCAGTCCTCATAAGCCAGCCCCCCTGCTTCAAAGGATGAGCTTTTAGACAAGATGTCAGCCTTCTTGGCAAAAGTCTTTGGCTGACGTGCAGGGCTTTAGATCCTCATCCTACAGCCCTTCCCCTGTGCGCTGTTGTGACATCTGATGTGTGGGCAAAGACCAAGGGAAAAGCATTAGAGAAGCCTGTATAGCCCCATCTAGAGTTGGCCCCATATCAGAAGTTAAAATGAAAGAGGATTTGATGCCTAGCTAGAATGGGCCATTGAAATGACACAGGAGTGGCTGTGAGTGCAGGTTAGGTCTTGTGCAACAATTCGTGCACATCAACTCAGTGACTTAGCACATCAAGCTAAATCCCCAATGTGGATAAGCCCTGAGGAGGGAGTCTCAGGGCCTGGCCTTATATGTGGGCTACACCTGGAAAATCAGCAGAGCTCCAGATTTGTCACTGATGTTCCAACTGTCATTGCTGTTGTTCCTTAGCAAATTAAACCAAGTAATCTATAGAAAATGTAGACAAACAAGTACTTCATTTGGAAGGGCAAATGCCCCAAATATGGTCTCAATTACAGAAACCAAATAATGTGAGACTTGTGTCTACATTTCTAGTGGGGTTTAAAGCAAAACTGAGCCAGATATTATATCTCTATACTGTACTGATTGCATCATAAATCCATGTGGTCCTCATTTAGACTGGACACGAGTTCCTGGCACCAACTAAGTCATATTTAACTTGAGCTGTCGAAAGACCAGGATAAAGGTCATCTGCCAGGTAGATCTGAAGAGGAGAGCAGCTGGTCTGAACATCAACTTCCTTGGAGTTAATGTTTTAGGATATCTCCTGCTCCACAGAGAGGCTGAGTATCCAGCTCTGTTATCTGTTTGTGGCACCCAAAACATGCAGTTTGTAGCCTCAACAATATGTTTATCATTCTAGCCCATCTTTAACAACCTGATCAAGATACCTGAGGGTTTGTTACAAGTACTACCGTGTAGGTGTTGTGTGCAGAGGCAAAGAAGTTAACCACCATTAATATCAAGCATTCTTTAACTAATTCTCCACACACCAAACTGAAAACAAACCCTGTAGCAATCTTGTTAAATTTTCATGCATCTCATAAAAATGATCATATTTTTAGCTGGCCAAAATAATTAATTTAAATGCACTGGCAATGGCAATCAGTGATGAACTATACCACCAGAAGGGTAAATTTTGGAACATTAGTAACATAATTGAAAGTTCCTAGCAAACTACTGACAAAGGCAATATAAACTTGGTTTCAAATTAATTAATGCAAATAAACATATTAAACGCTACAGGCCAAATTAATATTTCAAAATTCTTCACCATTTATTACTGTGCTTAATTTTCTTAACCATATTATGAGCTATAGACAGATAAGAATTTAATTTTTAAGGTAGTTTAATGAGTTATAAAGCATGTTTCAAATAGGAAGGAATATCTAATACATCCCAAAAGTGATTAATCCCCATATATTTCAACTGGGCTCCATGTGGGTGCAGCAATTTGCCTGTGTGCATTTAAATGCAGGATCAAAGCTGTAGTGTGCTTAGATGGTGTGAGGGGGGAGTGCTTATTTAGTTTAACTACTCCTCTGATATTTTAAAAATAAAACTAGTTCCTATGTATACATTCTAACTTCTGAGAGCAAACTAAAGTAAACCCACTAAAGTAAGCCTATAACAGGTAAATATTTAATGTATTGACAATAATGCTGAGTGAATTTTGCGTTGGTGAGATGTACCTGCTTGAAGTCTGTCATCAAGAAGACTTCAGATGGAATTTTTTTTGTCACTACTGGAATTGGGACTGAGCTGTTTAGGTCCAGATCCAAACTCCCTCAAACTTCACAGGTATTCCAATCTGGAGTTTTGGTTTGTCCTATTATAAAGACAGGACAAAGTGTAGATACTGTTGCCTGAAAGCTTGGGGGGTATTTTGAGCCAGAGATTTCATTTGGGCTCATCACTGGGCTCTGTTAACGGGAGCAGGATTTGAACTGGGGACATAGAGAGCAGAGCTTTTTCTCTCTATTACCTGAGCCAGGCAGATCCCAAATCATGGTTTATTAATGCAATGATGCATCCACCTTTGAGAAATACTGGAGTTTAATCAAGATTAACTTGTCAAGTGATGACTCTGACATTAAGTGGTGTTGTGGGTGAAAGAATCAATGATATAGGCTTAGTGGTGGGATTAGAAATAAATGCAGTGTAATGAAATGAGAACTGGTCTGATCTTTGTTTTTTAGTGCAGGAGTGGAAAATAAAGCCCCTTGAGGGGAAACATCTGGGTGACTTGTTGATTACTATGTAAAAGTGTGGTGATTTCTGGACTTGATGGGACAAAATAGAATATGTTTGTACAAAGGGTAATTGTGGCTTAACATGCAGATGCAAATTAAAAAAAGACATAGTAGGGGCTAGAGCTCTAGGACATTAGACACCCATCTCAAGCAATGAAAACTTATGTCTGGTAATACCCCCACTCTGCCTTTTGGGTGACTCACTCCATTAATTGCTGCTGATCTGCTTCCTCTTGGTTCTCTGATAAACTGTTTCTTAAAAGTAGTTTCCTATGTAGCTTTTGCAGTGCGCCATCCACTTTCCACAGGGCATTCATAGCTGAAATGAAAGGACTTTTCACGAGATTTCATGTATATTTAATACCACTGGTGACTTGACTTGATCACCAGGGCTGTTGCTGCTACCAGTTTATACCTTCTTTTTGTAGGTCTGTCTCTACTAGAAATGGTTCTAAATTGTAGAATAGTAAAATATAAAACAGTAATTATGAGTTAAATTTCTGTATTAAATTATTTCCTAATCCCATTACCTAGGGATACATACAGTCTTGAGTGCGTGTAATAATCTTGGGACTGATCTCATTATCTGGATAATGCCAACACGTGCAAAAAGACATGAAGACATGGTTTTGGAGGGAAGATTTTCTGTGGTCTAGTTGAAAGAAAAGGAGTACCTGTGGCACCTTAAAGACTAACAAATTTATTTGAGCATAAGATTTTGTGAGCTACAGCTCACTTCATCGGATGCATGCAGTGGAAAATACAGTGGGGAGAGTCCTCACAAGGGAGGGTCAGGGTTTAGTGGTCTTGTGGATGGAATGCCTTTTAAGAAGATTGGATGCTGAAAGGCCCAGCAGTTAGTGATATACCTATTTTAGAAAAAGCAGTCTGGTGCCTCACTACTGTATGGTGAAAGGCATCTTAATAGTGGGACATGTTGCTCTTGTAATGGAAAGCATCAGTGATATCAACTGGGTAGGCTTGTGATGTTCAGACTAAAGTAACGCTGTTTTAATAAACATCGTGAGGAACACCCTAATTTAATGAAAAAAGAAAAGGAGTACTTGTGGCACCTTAGAGACTAACCAATTTATTTGAGCATAACGAAAGCTTATGCTCAAATAAATTGGTTAGTCTCTAAGGTGCCACAAGTACTCCTTTTCTTTTTGAGAATACAGACTAACACGGCTGTTACTCTGAAACCTAATTTAATGGTTATAAATGATCAAGCACTCTTCCGTGGTCAAAAATGTTCAAGAACCAAATGGGCTCTGATGACTCTAAGGGAGATAGTTCTGAAACTGGGGAGTTGGATTTTCATTTTTGATTTTACTATTCTTGTACTAAGAGTAATCTCCATGAATGCAGAAATGACGTTATTGTTGTTGGTCATAAGCCAGAGCTGACACATTATTTCCCACATGCTTGAACTGACACAGCACTTCTGCAATATGTTCTCTTTGTAAGTTTAACTGAATGCAAGTGCTGAAGCATGCATTAATCTGAACAACTTTTTGTGAAAGTGGTATAAAAATGTGGAATGAAAGTAACAGCACAGAATGACATAAATTAAGAGTTTACCTTACTACATTAGGGTTAAAATATACTTTTGAGTGTTCCAAACATTTGCACTGAAATGTATTCCATGAACAATGGATGTTGCTAGCCAAATGTATATGGCAAGGTACTATCAAGGGTACCTCTGAAGAATGCAGCACAGGTTCCATTTACTGTTCCCTTCCTTTGTTCCACAAGGTTATTTTTAAAGTTAATATATTTTAATTAGATACAGATATAGTACATGGTTAGTATTTTTTTCTTACATTAAATATAATCAATTGGAACATGGAACAAAAAATTGAGTAAAATATATACAAAGTTATCTGTCAGATGCAGTTCAGTTCAGATACCAGTGTGGTCACTGTATTTAGATTTGTGTTGAAGTCATGATATTTCTGCTTGCCACAATGGACAGGTTGGGAGGCCTTTGTGGTGGTGATATTGGATTCATCAGCAACATTTGCCGTGGCTGATTGTTGCACTACCAAGTGGAGGGTATGTTAAGTATGTCTAGAATGCACAACTGGTGTTGGCTGTATCTGACAGAACATCCCAGTGACGCTGAATCAATTCTTATTGGCCTATGCGGTGATCAAGTGTACAGTCCCCATGCTGCATTTCTCTGAGGTGCCTTTGGGAAAGCTATACCATGGATTATATTTGCTGTATACATATTACATGGCTCAATATTTCTCTCTTCTAGCAAACCTGTATTATGGTATGAAGCAGGTGACATTTTCCTTGGCTGCTTGAGCTTTGCTGGGGAGTTACAATTTCAGTGTGTCAGGGCCAGGAGCTAATTAAAAACCAGATATCTGGTGTGGTTTGGGATCCTTGCTTATTTTTACCACTTTTAAAAAAAAAAAACCTAGCTAATGGCATACACCTGTGGCATCAAGTTTGGTATACTCTGTATTCGGCTAAGTAGGAAACTGAGTTTGTGCCTTCTGCAGATCACAGCAGTAAGATTATTATTGGGAATGAACGAAGAGGATTCTACCTACCCACTCTTACATGATTTGCTCTGGCTGCCTGTTGCTGTTCAGGGTGTTAGTTTTAACATTTAAAAACCTCTCAATGGACAACCATGTTGAGCTTCAGGCACCTTACAGCTCATCTTCCCTTTTAAGGTCAGAGAAGCAATGCTCCTGTGTTTATGCATTTCTGAATATGTGGCATGCCCTTCCTTTTGAAAATGTCCTGGATTTGGTGTGCAGTAGTAAAGAAGGACCAGAAAAGCTCCAAGTGCAGCTGAAAGTCTGTATTTTAGAAAATGTACAAGAGTTGTTAAATTGCTCTTATTGTTGGAAGTTTTAAAACTGAAATTCAGAGCAATTCTTTAATTTATGCACATGGTAGGCAGGAGCAATTTGACTTGAGTTCAGCAGATTCTCCTCTCTGGCTGGCCTGTGAAATGCAATTGTTGTAATACTTGTTTTCAGTAGGTGGCATAAATTGTTTCAGTTTGAAGTGCTTTTCTTCCACAGGAAGAGGCAGCTTGGGAAGCTTTTTTTGGAGCAGAAGTGCACTGCTTAGGAAACTTAGGGTTTGTTTTTTGCCTGATATAAAGTTTGTGGTTAAGGTCTTGTCAGAGTCAGCTTTTAAAAACTAATTCTTTCCCATCCCCTCTATCATTTTTAATCTGTCTGTGGTCTGTCTTTATTTTATGATGTTGCGTGTTTCACAGGACTTTTTCTTGTAAGCATATGATGAAAGTTGATAACATGACCCCTTGCACTTGTCCAGGCACTCACCTGTTTTGATCACTAGCAATCATCAAGGAGCTGGTGCAGGGGTGAATTACATACTCAGCATAATAGATAGCATAATTAGACAGGTAAATAACCTGCCATATGCATCTCATAGAGTTTTAAAAGTAACCTGCTGGAAACCTCATTGAATCTTACTGTATATTATACACTAATATTTGTACTCTGGAAAACTGAGTTTATTTTAATAAAAATGTTAAATGCCAGGAGAGCAGATTTACTATGCCCTTATATTTTTACATGAGAAAACCCAAAACAATTTTCTTTCCTAACAAATTAGAAGATGCAAATGGGGGATGGGGGTTGGAGGAAAGACTAAAGAGATCACATGAGGGACTTGCAGACACTGCTGGGCATAGTCTGGAATTAACTCTACTTGGAAGTTTCACTTTGCTCCATGGCATTCAGCGCTCTCTCTCTCTTTGATTCTTCTCACCAGTCACACAAATAACAGGCCACTCAAACCACTTGCTCCCACTTCAAATTATAGAATGTAGAGAGATTGCATCAGTGCAGATGCAGGACAATTAAAGAAGTGAGCACTGTGGTATTTTGCCAAAATGATAATGGCAGTTCTGTGTTAATGGAAGTATTGCTCTATAATGAGCATGGGCAGTTCTACATGGGAGCTCTCAAGGTTCCTTCCCCACTCTGAACTGTAGGGTACGGATGTGGGGACCTGCATGAAAGACCCCCTAAGCTTATTCTTACCAGCTTAGGTTAAAAACTTCCCCAAGGCACAAACTTTGCCTTGTCCTTGAACTGTGTGCTGCCACCACCAAGCGTTTTAAACAAAGAACAGGGAAAGAGACCACTTGGAGACATCTTCCCCCAAAATATCCCCCCAACCCTAGACCCCCTTTCCTGGGGAAGGCTTGATAAGAATCCTCACCAATTTGTACAGGTGAACACAGACCCAAACCCTTGGATCTTAAGAACAATGAAAAATCAATCAGGTTCTTAAAAGAAGAATTTTAATTAAAGAAAAAGTAAAAGAATCACCTCTGTAAAATCAGGATGGTAAATACCTTACAGGATAATCAGATTCAAAACATAGAGAATCCCTCTAGGCAAAACCTTAAGTTACAAAAAGACACAAAAACAGGAATATACATTCCATCCAGCACAGCTTATTTTACCAGCCATTAAACAAAAGGAAATCTAATGCATTTCTAGCTAGATTACTTTCTAACTTAACAGAGTTTCTAAGACTGCATTCCTGATCTGTTCCTGGCAAAAGCATCACACAGACAGATGAACCCTTTGTTCCCTCTGCTCCAGATCTGAAAGTATCTTGTCCCCTCATTGGTCATTTTGGGTCAGGTGCCAGCGAGGTTATCTTAGCTTCTTAACCCTTTACAGGTGAAAGGGTTTTGTCTCTGGCCAGGAGGGATTTTATAGCACTGTATACAGAAAGGTGGTTACCCTTCCCTTTATATTTATGACAGGAGCAAATGAACTGTTTGAATGGAGGGGAGACTCATTCTAGTCCAGAATAAATCAGAGCTGGAAAATCTTGCAAGGCATGTCACTAAATGGATGGATTTTCAATCTTAGCAAACTTTGTGAACCCCAGTGGTGGGGACTGATGTTGAAATAACAGATAGATAGTCATATTGGTAGTACCTTGTAGAAACAGCCAATATAACCTGGAGGGAAAAATCCATTTGCTTTAATTTCTTCACACACATACAGCACGCCCTTTCACTCACAGAATCACAACCGAGCAAAAACCTCTAAATTTAATTGAGCTATTTTTGCTATAGGCTGGGAAGAAAGAAAAAGAAAAAGAAATTTCTTTAATTACTTGGGAGGTGCTCAGATTCCTCAGTGATGGAGCCCGTTTAAATAACTAGAAAGACTGAAAAATTTACACTGCTACAATGATGAACGTTCCCCATGATATACCTTTCAAGATCCATGGGTCCTACACGTTTCTCACAGTAAGTAGCTTCCCTCCTTCAGTCCACTAAATGCCACAATAGCAACTATGTGGGTGAAACCAGACAATCACTATGCTCTTGAATGAACTTACACAGGAAAATTATAAAAGACAAAAACACCCTGTCACCTGTGGGTGAACACTATTCACAAAGTGATTGCTCTGTATGATCTCTCAGTCCTCATCCTCAAAGAAAACCTGCACAACACTTTCAAAAGATGAGCCTGGGAGCTTAAATTCATAACTTCGCTAGAGACTAAAAATCATGAACTAAATAGAGACACTGGATTCATAGTGTATTACAACAATCTGTCACCCACTAACAACCCCACCTGCACACGTTTCCTTTCCTTCCTGTGACTGGAGGGGTTTTAGTGGGCCACTTCACCTTGAATGGTCCTCTGAAATTTGTGTTTACTACTTATGCTAAACAATCTGTTCCAACTTGTATTTAGCTGTGACATTCCGAGTACGTTTCCCAGACCTGAGGAAGAGCTCTGTGTAAGCTCAAAAGCTTTTCTGTCTCACCAATAGAACTTGGTCCAATAAAAGATATTACCTCACCCACCTTGTCTCTCTCAAAAAATAGACTAACCAACTAAAGTGCAGAGATTTTAACATTTGCAGATGAACAAACCCAATTTAAATTACCGCTTCACATTTATATAGCACCTTATATCCAAAGATCTCAAAGTGCTTTACAAATACGAATTAATAACCTCACAGATGGTATGGATAGGTGTGATTAATATTAGCCCTCTAATATAGCTGGGGAAAACGAGAAACCGAGAAGTTAGATGACTTGGTCAAACTCTCAGAGCCTTTGTGCTGACTAGAATTTAAAGGTGTGGTGCTACCTCAGGCTAACACCTTCTAAAACTCTGCTCAACCTGTGGGTGTCTACTTTTTCATAGAATCATAGAAGATTAGGGTTGGAAGAGACCTCAGGAGGTCATCTAGTCCAACCCCCTGCTCAAAGCAGGACCAACGCCAACTAAATCACCCCAGCCAGGGCTTTGTCAAGTTGGGCCTTAAAAACCTCCAAGGATAGAGATTCCAGCACCTGTCTAGGTAACCCATTCCAGCGCTTCACCACCTTCCTAGTGAAATAGTTTTCCCTCATATCTAACCTAGACCTCCCCCACTGCAACTTGAGACCATTGCTTCTTGTTCTGTCATCTGCCACCACTGAGAACAGCCTAGCTCCATCCTCTTTGGATCCCCCCTTCAGGTAGTTGAAGGCTGCTATCAAATCCCTCGTCACTCTTCTGCTGACTAAATAAGCCCAGTTCTCTGTCTCTTCTCATAAGTCATGTGCCCCAGCCCCCTAATAATTTTTATTGCCCTCCGCTGGACTA
This sequence comes from Lepidochelys kempii, assembly GCF_965140285.1. Taxonomy (NCBI): domain Eukaryota; kingdom Metazoa; phylum Chordata; order Testudines; family Cheloniidae; genus Lepidochelys; species Lepidochelys kempii. The sequence continues at coordinate 74,897,268 of NC_136388.1, forward strand.
TCCAATTTGTCCACATCCTTTCTGTAGTAGGGCACCCAAAACTGGACCCAATACTCCCGAGGTGGCCTCACCAGTGCTGAATAGAGGGGACTAATCACTTCCCTTGATCTGCTGGCAATGCTCCTACTATTGCAGCCCAATATGCCGTTAGCCTTCTTGGCAACAAGGGCACACCGTTGACTCATTTGCAGCTTCTCGTCCACTGTAATCCCCAGGTCCTTTTCTGCAGAACTGCTGCTTAGCCAGTCAGTCCCCAGCCTGTAGCAGTGCATGGGGTTCTTCTGTCCTAAGTGCAGGAAACTTGTCCTTGTTGAACCTCATCAGATTTCTTTTGGTCCAATCCTCCAATTTGTCTAGGTCACTCTGGACCCTATCCCTACTCTCCAGCATATCTACCTCTCCCCACAACTTAGTGTCATCTGTGAACTTGCTGAGGGTGTAATCCATCCCATCATCGAGATCATTAATGAAGATGTTGAACAAAACCGGAGCCAGGACCGACCGCTGGGGCACTTTGCTTAATACTGGCTGCCAACTAGACATCGAGCTGTTGACCACTACCCGTTGAGCCTGATGATCTAGACAGCTTTCTGTCCACCTTATAGTCCTTTTAACTCAACCAGCTTGGCATGTGCTAAAGTACAACTTGCCTTGAGCTTTTAGATGATGTTAGTTCAATCAATTTAGCCAACACAGTTTAATGTTATACCTTTAAGTGCTAGTCTTGACCAAGTCTCCATGAGTAGAGTGGCAGACCTGGAAATAGAATTTGAGCCACCTGATTCCCAGTTCTTAGCTCAAATGCTTGATAACACTGCCTCTGTATCTTTCCATTAAGATCTGTCAGCTCTGGGTCAGGCCTTTTATGAGGAAATGGGCATAAGTAGTAAAATCAAAACAATGGCTACATCATTTCTTCTGACTACTAAAACATATTGCACCAAACTGGATTTCATCTGCTTTGATTGTGGCAAAACCATCACAAGATGGAGCATTTCTAAGGTTTGTTTTTTTCTGTGTTTGTTAAACCCTATTATCTAATGTGCAGATTTTTTTTAACTGTTCTACAAGGTGTTCATTGCCACAAGTTTAGTTTAAAACTTGAAACTTCAGGTTTTATTGCAGCTGGTCACTGGCTAAATCCTTAAGAGCCTTTCTAGCCTGTTATGGAAGGAAGATTTCAAGATTATACCCTCCTGTAACCTGGCTTTTGCCTGCTGTTTAATCAGCTCATGTGGTCTCCCTATAGAAATCCCAAGCTGTCAGAGGGGTTGCAGTCTACTCTGTGGTACATTTTTGCTGTGTAGAATGTCATAATGAAGAATTACTGGAGAAGACAGAAATGGGGAGGGGATGCTGACCATCCCAAGAATTCTTGAGGAGCCAGCTGCTAGAGAAAAGCTTGTACAGTAATGCCATCATATGAAATAAACTTCTCCCAGCAAAAGTTCTCTATCCACAGCATGGAGATTTGGCACCAGGAGAACCCTGTTCAAAGTTGCTTGGAGTTTAATGCATATAACCATCTGAGTTTTATCATTTCCTGGTTGCATGATGGGAGTTATCTCACAGGTCACCTGCAAACATTGTTGTTGTTTTTTTTTAAATTGGGTTAATGCCATTCTCTGCTTTTTTAAAAACCCTTTCTATCTTCTTAAAGTTTATTTTTTCCTGCAATGTTTTTTTAAGAAAAAAGAAAAGGAGTACTTGTGGCACCTTAGAGACTAACCAATTTATTTGAGCATGAGCTTAATAAATTGGTTCGTCTCTAAGGTGCCACAAGTACTCCTTTTCTTTTTGCGAATACAGACTAACACGGCTGTTACTCTGAAACCTGTCATTATTTTAAGAAAAAGTACACCAGCCCTGTTGTTCCCCCTTTGCAGATCATCTTTAGGGCAAACTGAAAATAAGTGTAAGTGACAGAATGCCTTAAATATGGTAATAGAATCATGGGCTGTAGTGTTTTCTGCTACAGAGTAAATTTGCCATTTAGCAAAGATAGTGTGATGTCTAAGGGAGGGAAGGTCAAACAAGGAAGAGGACTGTAGCATATAGAGAGGAGACAAAGTTGCTGCTACTTTTGTAAGGGCAAAATCCTTTACTGGTTGGGGGAAGCAGAGTTGCAGCTCGGTGCCGCCTCTGCCACAGGGAAACTACTGCTTACCACAGCCAGATTATATAGGGAATGGCAAAGCAGCTGTATACATGCTCACCATGTGCTGAGTTTGTTGGGGGTCATGGTGGATAATCTTGGAACATGCGCTCCCAACATAATGCTGTGACCAAAAGGGCTAATGCAGTCCTTGGATGTATAAACAAGGGAATGTAAAATAGGAGTAGAGAGGTTTCAGAGCGGCAGCCATGTTAGTCTGTATCCACAAAAAGAAAAGGAGTACTTGTGGCACCTTAGAGACTAACCAATTTATTTGAGCATAAGCTTTCGTGAGCTACAGCTCACTTCATCGGATGCACGCAGTGGAAAATACAGTGGGGAGATTTTATATACACAGAGAACATGAAACAATGGGTGTTACCATACACACTGTAACAAGAGAGAGTGATCACTTAAGGTGAGCTATTACCAGCAGGAGAGCAGGGTGGGCCCCGGGAAACCTTTTGTAGTGATAATCAAGGTGGGCCATTTCCAGCAGTTGACAAGAACGTCTGATTTTACCTCTTATTTTACTTCTGTATTTATCACTGGTGTGGCCATTGCTGGAATAATATGTCCAGTTCTGGTGTCCACACTTCAAGAAGGTTATTGGTAAATTGGAGAGGGTTCAGAGATAAGCTATGAGAAAGATAAAAGGGATTAGAAAACATGCCATATAGCAATAGACTCAAGGAGCTCAGTCTATTTAGCTTAATGAAGAGAAGGTTATGGGGTGATTTGATTACCATCTGTAAGTACCTATATAGAGAACAAATATTTAATAGTGAGCTCTTCAGCCGAGCTGAGAGAGACATAACACAATCCAATGACTGGTGGTGGAAGCTAGACAAATTCAGACTGGAAATAAGGAGAAAATTGTTAACGGTGAGTGTAATTAACCACTTATCAAGGGTCCTGGTGCATTCACCATCTCGGACAATTTTTAAATCGAGGTTGGATGCTTTCCTTAAAAATCTTCTCTAGGAATTATTGTGGGGAAGTTCTATGGCCCATGCTATACAGCAGGTCAGAATAGATGTTCACAATAGTCCCTTCTGGCCTTAGAATCTGAGTATGTGCTATTTCCTAGGGTACCTAGATACGCCCTCTAACTGACACTTGAAACTGCTTTGGCATGGCATGTTAGCCAGGCCTAGCTCCTAGTGTATTGTCACAAGGCTCCAGTGCTGGCTGGTCGCTAGTGTGGCACATCCACAGACAGGCAGCCTCTAAAAAGTTGTGGATCCTCCCAGAGGGAAGGAGCCTTGACTGAGCAAGTAACCCAGAGAGGCAGGGTGGGGATATTCTTCCTTCCCAAAAAAGGGAGAGTGTCCTCCGGGGTCAGCAAGCACCAGCAGCTGGAGGGGAGAGGTAATACATACAGTAATAATCACACGTTCTCCCGTTACTGAGCATGTGTCTGTACTGTCATTCCAGGGACTCGGCCTGCTTGTGCTAGCCCGCAAGAAGGAGACTGCAAGGTCATGCACCGGTACTCTTGTGCATTAAGGAGGGATTTTGCCCTGATGCTTGCATAGTGGGAAGAGGCTCCCTATACCTATACTCTCAAGGGATAAATATCAGTGAAAAGTTTAAAGTTGCCCCAAGGCCTCTGTGAGGCCAGGCTTCTGGTGGACTCTGACTCTCTCACATAGACAGGAAGCAGTTGCAGAGAGTGAGGATATGTCTTCACTGCACAGTTAACCTGGGTGATTGGCAAGATTGGGTTAGCCCAGCCTGGGGTGAGCGTGCCCACAGCAAAGTCCTCCACATGTTACTGTGCCCTTAGCTTCTGCACTTGCCTGTGTGTGTCTGGGGGCATATCCTCTGGTTCTTTGTGTTGTGATGCTCTCGGACTCTTTCCCAATCAGTTGTGGGAGAACTTGTCTGTGCTTTGGGAGGCATGGTGGGAAGGCATTGGAGGATTATTGGCACTCAAGTGATTTTGCTTGTGTTTTCACTGGAAAGTGACTGGGTTCTAGCCTGAATTAAGCTGAAACTTACCTAAACGCTGACCTACATTCCCAGCCTTGTAAGTGAGCCCAGGCTTAAAACACTTCCAAACCCAGGTCAGGGGTTTTCTGTGTGGAAGGTGGGGGGAGAGGGGTTTGGGCTAAAATCCAGGTAAGATCATGGGTTAACTGTGCAGTGAAGGCATGTCCGGAGACTTGGGCTATAGGCAGGCTAGATTATAGCAGCATCAATATTTATCTCACTTGTTTTCTCCAGGGGTAAGAAGGCAGCCCTTTGAGAGAGATCTAAATCTGCTGTGGGTAATTTTGGTATTAAAACAAATACAAATGCAAGTGCTGAAATGCAGATAACTGTACTTACCACATAGTGAAATACTGCCAGGGAAAGGGCAGCAGGTGTTCCAACAGACATGGAATTTTTCCCTCCCTCCCCCCAGGGTTTGTCATTTTGACAACACATGAGAGGGGTTTGTCTTGGAAAAATTGTAAAATTCCTCCCTCCCCTCCCCCCGTCCCCATTATTTTAAAAAAGAACAAATGCCCTCCCCGAAGGGAGGAGGGGAGAAGGAAAATAGTTGCATTTAGAAAGGAAAAAGGGAAACATGTTTCAAGGTCAGATCAAGCGAACATGTCGTGATCATTTATCTTCTGATTTGCTTTGTTGCTTGCGTAGGAATGGAGCTGGACTGCAGTTCACCTGCCACGAGACCATGTCCATGAGAGCAGTAAACATGAAGCTGCTGCTTACAGAAAGGCAGAGGGGAATCCTATATTTTATCTCTTCACTCCATCATTCTTACTTAAGCCTGGCTAATAGCAGGTTGGGCTGGTCCTGCAAAGTGCAGAGCATCCTCCAGCTCCCACTGACTTTGCTAGGGGTTGAAGGACATTCAGCACCTCCTGGGGTTTGGCCCCAAGATGATGATGCAATTTCTTATAGACACGTTTCAGCATCCTGACTTGAACTGGGAGCACAGAACACATTCAATTTGATGTGATAAGGATCTCCATAAATCTGGTTCACTTTTTAACGGAAACTGCAAGAATGATCTAATTAAAGTTTGTTCAGTGCACTCATCTGAATCTTATTTTAAACCAGTATGTCTCTCCTGTACCCCTTCTTCCCTTCATTTCAACAGTTCAGGCCATTACCAAACAATCTAATTACCTCTATAAATCACTGGTGAGCAGTGGTTTTGTGTGCAGCATGGTTACTCGTGACAGGGTTTATTTAGTAACATTTGATGGGAAGAACCATTCCTTGCTACCAGCCTCTGTATGTGCTATCCACAGGGAAGCAGGCTGCTGCAACTGGAAAAGGATTCTTTCTTTAGAAGAATTTTTGGACCCATTTTGCTCCAGGCTGTGGAATAAGAGACACGAGAGAGAGAGAGAGCAAGGGGGGAAAAAGACTTAGAGGTTAAAATGGTGTCAGTGTTCCTCTTCTAATGAACTTATGACTTAAGTGAGAGATCACTATTAGGTTCAAGCTCCTCATCCATAGACTAGACCACTGGTGCTCAACTTTTTCCATATTGGGGAGTCCCCACCCTCAGGACATCATCACATCCCATAGCAATATTGGAAAGGCAGGGTGGTCACAGCCCTCCTGACACCTGTTTGCAGTCTTATGAACATTGCAAATCTCCAAATTGAAAACACATGGTCTAGACTAATTATTATCTGGGACTGCAGCATTCACTGGCTTGTGTAGACAGTTGTGAGGATTGGTGGCCAGTTGGCTACTCTTATCACTTACAGCTTTTTCCACTCAGATCTTTTCCCCAACCAAGAGCTGAATTAAGGCATGTGCCATGTCTTGACTATAACAATGTCATCCACTGGCCTGTCCACTCATTGCTATGCAGGAGTGGGCCCAGAATTTGTGGGGAAACGTGCACCTGGCTTTTTAAAAATTGTCTGCCTGGTTTCTTGTCAGGGTTGCCAGCCTTTCTAGCCAAAAAGAAAAAAGAAGTGTAAAGAGTCTACAGCATAATGTCACTGAACTCTGAGTGAACTCCAAAATTATCCTGGGATTTGATGACCCCTTTGGTCAAGCAGAGTCAGATCATTTGTTATGCATAACTCTTGTGGCTTGCAAACCAACATTAGGCTAAAATAAGACAATGAAGCATTTAAAAACCATCAACCAGCATCATAAAAAGGCAGTTGGGGTTATGTATTTTACAGCATCCTCTATAACTTTCCTCAAAATTCCCAATGCAGGAAGCCAGTGCCTTTAGGAAATCACCAGGATTCTCTTTTCTCTACTCCCCACCCCCAACTAGAGGACGCTTTTAAAATTCAGTCACTCCTGTTTAAAGCCAGGAAGAGAATAGCTGCCATAAGAAAATCACCAGGAGGAGAAAAGAGAAAGGAATGATAACCAGCTCAGAGATTAGCCTTACAAATCAGTGAGGCATCCTGAAAATTTGTTAGAGTGGAGCAAGCTATAAGTCAAGAAATGAATTCATTTTATATAGGGTTCCTGTTTAATCTCCAGGTAGGAGTATTTGAATACTAGAGAGTTTGAACCTCAGCTAAGAATGAAGTGTATTCTGACACCTGGGTTCGCGCCAGGTGATTTGGAGAGAGGCTGTCACAGTTCATCTTTTCCCTGCTTGATCTGTTGAAATTCCTAGTGGATCATTGTTAGATGTTGGGGCTCTAAGCTCTGGTGCTGGAAAGCTGGTGTGAGGGGTAACGTGGTGGCTCAGACCTAAATGGGCCACAGCCAAGGAAATTAGGAAGTGTGCGGATCTGACCACTCCCCATGGGGTTCCTACCAGCTGGGTTTCCTGAAGCCCTTGAAGAAATGAAGAAAGAGATTTTTAAAAGTGCCCTGCATTGGCTTAACTTTTTGTCTCCCATTGCCGAATAAGCATTTTACCCTTGGCTTCAATAGGAGCAGAGTTAGGCCAGTGCTGAGTGTTTTTTATCCCCCCTCTATCCTACTCCGGCACAGTCCCTATAGAGTGCAGTGACACATTGCTTTGGATTGCAGGCAGTGTGCTATTACTCCTCCCTCCATGCAGTAGGCTGAATTGGCACTGGGGGCAGAGCTTTGTCCCTTCCTGTGCCAGCTTTGCTGAATTTGGCCCCATGTTTTTGGCTGTTCTAACTTGCTGAGCCTGAGCCTCCAGGTGCACCATGTGCTGAGCTCCCATGTCTTCAATGGGTGTTCTCTTAAGCACGGGGGGTTTGGAAGGTCAGCCCTAGTGCATGTAATCTTGTATAAATAACTTGTTATGATTGCCAAATTTTTAACGTAGCAATTTAAAAAAAGCTTGAAACAAATGTGCTTACCTAACTGTAATTCTTTTGCATGTAAGTCAGGGCCATAGTGCAAAGCTGGCAACTTAATGTACATCTCTTATTGGTTATGAAAGTAGCAGTAAAATGTATCTGGAAACTGAGCAAACAGCACTGATGTGACAACTGCAGAGGGGAAATTCTCCTCATACTGGATAGCATAGAAGGTGAGCAGAACACCTCCATTTGGTTCTAATAAATTATCTTTCAGCAACAAGAAGAAAAACTGCAATGGCTGAAAGCCATAAACATTCCAGGGCCCAATTTCTAAACATGAGGCAACCAAATCCTATATATGGCCAATCAAACGAGCACATATGGTAGGTTCCCTAATAGTTTGTGTGCTTAGGTACCATTTAATATAATCCATATAGAGGGTTTGGGTGCCTACATTTGACATGGAGCTCCCCATCTTCTCAGATTTCATTCATGGAACCATTCTGAAATATTGCAGGTTCTTTTTCTTTTTCTTTTCTTTTTGTTGTATGGACAATATGAGCTAGCTTCCATCAAATCCAGGATCACCCTGGGAATGAAATGCTTTCAGATTACTCTTTTAATTTGTCTCATATCTGAGTCCCAGCAGAGATAAGCTTACCAGAGGTGCAGACCTTGACACGGCTTTGTTTTGCAGAGATGCCCCAGGAGTCAGTGCAGATGTAGCTCTGTTAAAGTTTGTCATTTCTCCAGGGCCCTTCATAGTAGCTCCAGATGGGTCACTAATACTGGTAATTGCTTGGGTGTCAGTAGTTGATTTGACCGAGGTGGTGGATAACACAATAGTGGATTGGCTTAATTTGGGAAGCACTGTTTGACCAGCTGCTAGATGCGGGGTTGTGACTTCCAAAGATGAAGGTGAAATACTGGTGTTCACTAGAGTTGAGCTTACCTTAGAGGTAGCCTGGGTAGTTGAGGAGGAAGCTATAAGATCTGGAGGTGACTTGGTTTCATTGGTCATTGAAGGAAATGTCGAAACAGAAACAGCTTTAGAAGCCAAACTGGGAGATACCTTTTTGGTTCTGGGAAGTAAATGTAATTTTAAAAACCCTTTGCGTGACCTTGATGGCCTGGCGGTGGGAGCCTCAGGCAGCACTGGGGTAAGGGCCTTGGAGGAAGACTCTGGTGATGGGGTAGAAAGTTGCAATGTTGAAGATTTAGAATTTACCTTAGCATGTGAAAATTTGGATTTATCCTGTTCCTTGAAAACAATTAAATCACTTTTCTTAGAGGTAGCCTGAGTAGTTGAAGAGGAAACTATAAGGCCTGAGTGTGATTTGGTTTCATTGGTTATTGAGGGAAATGTTGAAACAGCAACTGCATCAGTAGCCAAAGTGGGAGATGCCTTTTTCTTTCTAAGGCATGAAAATAATTTTAAAAATCCTTTGTGTGACTTTGATGGCCCCAGGGAGGGATTCAGGGTGGGTCCTGGCACGAGATCTTGGGAAGGTTGTGGGGAGGTTTCCGATATTGGTCCCTGGGAAGGGCCCGGGGAAGTGGGGCCCTCGGAAGGGTCCTGGGTGGGCTCCTCAGGAGATGGCTGTGATGGTGTCTTTGAAAGTTGAAATGCTGAGGTTTCTGGGGTTATTTGAATGGGTGGAGACTTCAGTTTATCCTGTTTTGTGAAAGATAATTAGTTTGCACGTTAATAATGATCTTAACCACTTTCTTCCTTTCCAAGAGATGGCAGCTGGGAGAATGCAGAGCTAACCCATCATGAACCTCACACAGTACCTTATGGGGGAAAACTTCAGTGTACATTTGCCACTATTTTGTCCATTTTAGTTTTAACTGTCCCAAGCTTTAGGGATTTCCACCACTTCCCTTGAAAAGCTATTTCACAGCTCTAATAAGTCTTAGTATCAGGAAGTTTTCCCTGATATGCAGCCTAAGTTTTCCTTTTCTTAATGTTTATCCCATAAATTCTAGCTTTACCCATTTGTGCAGTTGGGGTTTACACCATTTGGATCTGTATAGACGATTACCGTGTCTCCCATTAGCCACTGATGTTTCTTCTGCAACATGGAAATAGGGTTGCCAATTTTGGTTGGCTGTATTCCTGGAGGTTTCATCCCATGACAATCTTTAATTAAAGATTAATCTTTAATTCCTGGACACGCCAGGACAATCCTGGGGGCTTTGCAACCCTATATAGAAACCAGTATCCACACTCCTAGAATCATAGAAATGTGGGGCTGGAAGGGCCCTTCCGTCTCAGCTCTCATGGACAGGGCTGTATAGGCCAAGTTCAGGCTATTTCTTTTGTCTTCATAAAAGTTAACCGGCAGTAGATGGTACAGTCAACTATAGAGTGGCTCACAGGGTGATTGTCAGATATCTGCTATCAGCAGACAGTGTAATTGGAATTCTATGTGACGCACTTACTTCCATGGATAATACAAACATTGCATTTAAATCAATAAAATTTTGTGGCATTTTTAAATACTTACAGTAACTTTGTTTGTTTGCAAGTCTGAAGGCTTTGACCTCACCTTTGTACCTGATCGGGGTGGTTTTGGAAAGTCCAGAGAAAAACTTAGTGTATTCCATGAGCTTTGTACTAATTTATAACTTTCAATATCTGAAATTAGATGGAAGAAAAATACAAATTAGTCAAGAAAAAAGTAGCAACTCCATGGATATGACACATAAAGCTGAATATCTTGGGCTGTTCAAAAAAATAAGGAAACTAAAAATTTAAGAGAACTCAAATGCTACTTAAGAGAAAATGGCTTCTCAAAAATGTGCCTTTTGCATTTGCTAAATGCTTTGTCATAGTTAACGTGTTTAATTTACAGTAGGACATAGAGCAATATTATATATAAATTTTACGGCTGTCAAATTATTAAAAAATTAATTGTGTGATTAATTGCACTATTAAACAATAATAGAATACCATTTATTTAAATATTTTGGATGTTTTGTACATTTTCAAATATATTGATTTCAGTTACAACACAGAATACAAAGTGTGCAGTGTTCATTTTATATTTATTTTTTATTACAAATATTTGTTGGCTTCTGTTGGCTTCCTGATCCAAAGAAGGGTGGACACATGTTCATCTTCATCATTCTCATAATTTTCATCATCATTTTATTTGTTTTTCTACCAGCAGAAAGTTGATATTCTTTTTTGGTGGTTCGAGTTCGGTAGTTTCTGCATTGGAGTGTTGCTCTTTTAAGACTTCTGAAAGCAATCTCCACACCTCGTCCCGATCAGATTTTGGAAGGCACTTCAGATTCTTAAACCTTCAGTCAAGAGCTGTAGCTATCTTTAGAAATCTCACATTTGTAACTTCTTTGAGTTTTGTCAAATCTACAGTGAAAGAGTTCTTAAAATGAACAATGTCCTGGGTCATCATCCGAGATTGCTATAACATGAAATATACGGCAGCATAGGCGTGGGCTTCCTCCGGGCCCGGGGGGTGCTCAACCCCACCACTCCATCCCAGGTTCTGCCCCCACCTGCCTCCTTCCCCCAAGCCTCCCGTCCAGCCTCTTCCTGCCTCTGTTCTGCCTCTGCCCCTGCCCCCAACCCACCCCTTCTCCCAAGTCCCCACCCCCATCCTGTCTCTTCTCCGCCTCTTCCCACCCAGTTCCACCCCCTCCCCTGAGTGTGCCCTGTCTCTGCTCCTCCCCTTTCCTCGCAGAGCCTCCTGCATGCCTCAGAACAGCTGATTGTGGCAGGCGGGAGGAACTGGGAGCGAGGGGGAGGAGTTGATCAGCAGGGCCCCTGGCGGACGGGAGGCCCTGGGGCATAGGGGGAAGCTGGCTGCCAGTGGGTTCTAAGCACCCGCTAATTTTTTTCCATGGGTGCTCCAGGGCTGGAGCACCCACAGAGTTTGCACCTATGAATGGCAGAATTTGGGTAAAACAAAACAGGAGACATACAATTCTCCCACAAGGAGTTCAGTCGCAAATTTAATTACCACATTTTTTTTAAACGAGTGTTATCAGCATGGAAGCATGTCCTCTGGAATGGTGGCTGAAGCATGAAGGGGCATATGAATGTTTAGCATATGTGGCACGTAAATACATTGCAATGCTGGCTACAAAAGTGCCATGCGAATGCCTATTTTCACTTTCAGGTGACATTGTAAATAAGAAGTGGGCATCTTTATTTCCTGTAAATGTAAAGAAACTTGTTTGTCTTAGCGATTGGCTGAACAAGAAGTAGGACTGAGTGGATTTGTAGGCTCTAAAGTTTTATATTGTTATTGAGTGCAGTTATTGAACAATCTACATTTGTAAGTTGCACTTTCACGACAGATTGCACTACAGTACTTGTATGAGGTGAATTGAGAAAAACAATCTTTTGTTTATCATATTTAGATTGCAAATATTTGTAATAAAAATAATATAAAGTGAGCACTGTACACTTTGTATTCTGTGTTGTAATTGAAATCAATATATTTGAAAATGTAGAAAAACATCCAAAACTATTTAATAAATTTCAGTTGGTATTCTATTGTTTAACAGTGTGATTAATCACGATTAATTATTTTGAGTTAATTGCGTGAGTTTACTGTGATTAATTGAAAGCCCTAATAAATATAAAAGCCTTTAATGGGACATGATCAACTTGATGTTCACATTTTTGTCTAGCAGTGTTTTGCCATGCCTTGGTACAAGGAAGACCTTGTTTGAACACACAAGTTGTACCACTTCAACTATCCCGATATACTTAAAGCAGTACAACCCTCCTTAATGTGTATATGTTATATCAGTATAAAAGTGCTTATCCTGGCATAGTGCATTTCCATACAGAAAGGGGAACAAATTTTATATGGGTATAAGGTATCTTTATACCAATATACTGCATCCACTGTATATTAGGGTTGTGTATGAATAAAAAAATCACACCCCTCCCAAAAAGAGTTATACTGGCACAAAAGCTGTGCATAGATCACATCTAAAAGAACCTAGTGGAAAATAATTGTTTCTCTCTATTGTTTAACTTGTTTACTTGTGCATTCCACAGCTTTTTGTGTACCATTAGTTTCAGTGTTTTATGGATGGCTAGTCTGCACTGCTCTGGCAGAGCTTATCTGCACAGTCTTCTCTGAGCCCAGTAAGAGCACTTTTCCAGTAACGGCAGCAGAGCTCTGGGTGTCCTTTTGTATTCCTTTGGTCACTTAACATCCTTACTTTAATCCTTCCTCTATATGACTGATTTTTGCTAACTCTTTATCACATACTTTCACCCTATTTTGCAGGTGCCCAGGTTAAAAAATATCTGACAACAGCTTGGACTTATAGTATTTTGATAGACTAGTGTGTGCCTAGGATGGAAAAGGCTAACAGACCACTAGGAATTGATGCAAGTTGGGTCTTGCTCACTCCAAACCCATGTGATATCTTCAAATTCTGGGCAATAATGTTTCCCTCCCACAGGTTTTACCCACCCTTGCTGGCAAACATTGAATTAAATATTCACCTGTCTTTGGTTAAAAGTTAATTCTTTCTCTCTCTCTCTCTCTCTTGTTCGTGTTTTTAATCAAATTGGATGAGTACTCAAAATGGCAAGTAGTTTGAACTATCTACAATGCTGAATACAACAAACTCGCTATAGCCGTCTGCACTGCTTCAGCTTCTTGTATTAGTCTCTTCTATTCATAGACCCTTTTATTGGCTCAGTTTCAGGTAATAGCATGGACTGTTCTCAGAGAGCAGGACAGACCTGTTTTGTAGGTCTCATGTGAAAGTCAAACATCATGCTCCTTCTATCCACTTTGGATGCATGAAGGGCTGAGATCATCCTGCTGGGATGGGAAGCTATGATTCAGACTGAGTATATTGCAGTCCTTGGACCCAGCACTACAAGACTCAGCTCCTCTGAGATAATGACACACAGCACCTAACAGGACTAGATGCTTTCTATTTAGGTCACCAAGTAATTTCCTCTGGCAACTGAGTAATGAGTTTAGGCCCTCCCCCCCCCCAGTCACACTCTTACCTGGAACATACTTTTCATACAGTGCAAGTCTTGCATTTTGACTAAAAAAGAGAGGAAAAACTGAGCTGCTGACTTTGTTCTACCATCACTAATTATACTTCCTTAATGTCTAGCAGTCTGAGTTGCATGCACCTGGAGGTGGAAACTGTAGCAATGCGACTAGACTATTAAAACAGTGCATGTGGATGGAATTCTGTCTTCCACTGATTCCCCCACCCCTTAAATTATATTCTATTTCACCACTGATGGCAGTAACCAGAATACAGGCCAGATGGAGTTTAATCTAGAGTTTGGAGAAAGCTACTTGGCCTGCAAGTGATCCTTGTTTTACTGCTTCTGGGCCTAAGGCAAGCAGAACAGAGAAAGAAAGGAGGTGTGCTCATTTGGTTGAGGGTGTGTGTGTATGTGTTGTTTCTTTTTAAGTCATGAAATAAATATTATATTTGCTCGGTTACAACACCCACATCAAATTCAAATACAATTCAGGTTCCCAGTGTTTGTCTTTATGATGTGTACAATATTATTGGGCTAGTAGCATCAGAAATATTTGTGTGTGAGCATCAGCATCTAAAAGGGAAATTGTGACTGTGTGCTGGGCAAAGGGTTGCAGATTCAGCCCTGTGTCATGCCCACTCCTTGTTACGGAACAAATTAGAGCAGGCTGGAGGTAACCAGGCCCTAACTGGGGAGGCGGTGACAGCTGCTACCTAATTAGCCTGGGCCTGCATAAAAGCCTCAGGGGAAGGAAACCAGAGGAGAGCAGGAGGAAAGGAAAAAGGCAGGGAATGGAAGCAGGGAGGTACCTCCTGCCTGCAGATGGTGAAGGGTTACTTGTACACGGTGAAACAGTGGTGGGAACACACCTGAGAATAAAGTGCACCAGTGGTTACAAAACCCAGAGCCTAACAGAGGCAGAAGCCAAGAGGACCCTGCCGCACCCTGCTACAAAAACCTAATAGGGTGATTGTACATGGAGTCAGAGTGATTCAGGAGTGAGAGTGCTGGGAGTTGGAAGATCTGGGTTCAATTTCCTAACCAGCCACAGATTTCCTGTGTGACCTTGGGCAGGCCACTTAGTTCCCCATCTGTAAAATGGGGGTGTTGTGAGGATAAAAACATACTATAGTAATGGGGGTCACATAAGTGCCCTTGATGTCTAAATTGCAAGACTGGCTGTGATGTATGTAGTGTGCATCTTCTTATAACTCTTTATCTTGTGTCAGGTACTTTTAAAATCTCATTACTATGCTGTCTTTAGAGATAGGCAGCCATTTTGTGTTCATCTGAGCACAGGCTCTCAGAAAGGAAATACTCTCATAAAGATGTTTTTCCTTTTGAGTTATTTGGAGTGAAAGTATTAGCACATAGTTGCTCTTTTAGTATTGGGAAAATACAACTGCATCAAGTTAACATGGTGGGCATTCTAGAAGGCACTATGTATGAATTGATTGGTTAGGAAAGATTTTAAGAGCTTGTAAATGTTTCTTCACTTCTGGCCTAATATCTGCAATATTTATCCAGGCAGGACCTCCCAATGAAAGTAATGACAATGTCCATAAATCCTGTAGTCCATAACCAGACAAGACAGTGGGTGAAGGCTGCAGGACCTTGGGGCCCCATACAGTTTTCACTGAGGTCAGTGGCAAAACGTCCACAGAGTTCTGGGAAGAGGTGTGGACCCCTTGTTCTTTGAGTGTGTTGCTGTTTGTCAGTTTTTGAGAACGTTCACCTAAGTTTGAATTTTTTGTGCTGATCCTGCGCTTCTTGAATACCTAAACTCGCATTGGCTTTAGTACGATTTTTGGTTCTATGTGTATTGGGTCATATTTAAGCAACTTGCCCTTCAGTTTCTTCCTCTGCAGTGTACTGATAACTTGACTGGCTGGTGGATGCCACAGAGGGCAGGCATGCTGTCGCTTTGTTGCTTTGATTTAATTCCTCCAGCTTTCTTTACTCTCTCCCTCATTTGTCATGCCCTCTTGCTAAGAAGAAAAAGCTGATATGGAAATATGTATTAGCCTTGTTCTGAGATTAAAAATAACTGGGCAGACCATAGCTGGGTTAGGCAGCAGTTTTTCCTACTCTAAAAGAAGTGTCAAGACACTAAAAATAAATGATCAGTTAGTGATTACATATAAAAACAACCAAAGAACTGGTATATTTGGTTTTAAAATATAAACAGGGGCATGCACAAGCGGGGAGCACAGGCCCCTCACCCAGTAATCGTTGTGGGCACAGAACTCCTCCAGCCCTTGGGCCGCAGTGGTGGTGGTGGTGGGGGGGAGGGGCGGGAGAGCGGGATCCTGACAGGTAGGGGGGAGGGAAGAGCGAGCTCATGCCACAGAACCTGCGTCCCCCCGCCCCGGGATCAAAGTTAAATTTCTGCGCATGCCCTTGAATATGTACATCTGTTCAATGTTTAAAATAATATGAACTCATCTTGGCATGGGTTTTATGTGCACAACTTCCTGCCCATTGAGATGAGAATACCTGCCATTAGTTGTGTGGCTCAAAGTTGATTGTGATTTAGATGCTTCTCTTCCCAGGAAAAGAGACACTTTATAAAATCATCATAGTTCACTTTGAACCCAAAACAATTAGCACTATCTTTAATTTCATGAGTCGATATACTGTGAATGATTTATACTCAGGTACAGTGCGTCAAATGTTCTTGCCACTCATAAGTATATAAGAATTGAATGATTTGCTGCCAGGAGCACTTTGTGGCCTCTTTAGTTCACGCTGTTAGAATTTTCATAAAATGTTCATAATTCTTTCAGAATTATTTTGCTTGAGAGCCTTTTGAATGCATGTAAAGATTTTGTAGTTGTTTTTTTCTTTCCTTGTTAATTAAATCATTCATCCAAGACAGCCTTGGAGAAGAAAGATCTAATTTGCAGACCTATCCTTGTGAAAAGAAATGAGATGATGAATAGTCTGGACCATCCAAAGGATTATTACAATTTTCAAGTAAGCTATTTAAGTAAACATCAATGGGAAAATATCTGGAAATGTAATAATTTAATCCTACATCAAAAAACAAAGAGGATAATAAAATATATTGTAGAGACAGAGACTATGATTAGATACAATGACTCGTGAGGGGGAGGCTTACTTCCAACAGGAAGATAGTCTTATTTTGTTTATTCCAGTGCAGGCTGGTACTTGCGGAGGGCTGTTGTGGTTGAACGTTTTCATGATGCAATGCTGTTTGATGCATAACAGGGCAGGGTCTCCCCATTAGAGCCCTGGCATCAAGGCAGTTAGATTAATAGCTTAAGGCCAGAAGAGACCTTTCTGATCATTTAGTCTGAACTCCTGGATGACACAGGACAGAATTTTACCCAGTAATTTCTGCATCAAGTCCTTCTGGTTAGACTAGAACCTCTCTCTTAGAATATATTTTTATTTTAATGTAAAGACTTAAATTTTAAGTAATGGCGAATCCTCCACATCCTTAGGTAAGCTGTTCCATTGGTGCATTACTCTTGCTGTTAAAAATGTGCACTTTATTTCCATTTTGAATTTTAAATGAGCCAGGCAATTATCAGAGCACATTTTTGGTGTTTAATAGAACCTTCTAATATTTTCCTTCATCATTCAAGTGAGATCATAACAGTGAGACTTCATTAGCCCCAGATATACCTGAATCAGCAGATGAGGTTTCAAGATATGACACTCCTGTCCTTCCACTGGCACTGGTGGAGGAGAGAGAACAAAGGGGAGTGGAGGAAGGGAGAGGAGCTAACAGCCTTAATGATGCCAAGAAAACCTGCACTCTGCCCATTGCTAAGGAGACACATAACTGTTCTTCTTGCAAGAGATTCACCCCTAGGAAAGTCTGAATCACTGAGAGAGAACTTCTATCTCTGGTAAGAAGAGACCATTGTGCTGCAGTATGAATGAATGAAGGGCACATTTTCTTGTACTGGGAAGAAGAGACCAGTAGTCTTGATTCAGTCAATGAAAGAGACCTTTCTCCACTGGCAAGAAGGTATCATCCTGCTTCAGTTTAGGTGATTTAGACAAACTTTCCTTTCTAGGGACATGTCTGCACCACAAAATTAAGTTGACCTAACTTAGGTTGGCAAACAGCTGCCTCAGTAACTACATCACTTGTGCGTGTGTATACTTTGCTCTTTTTGTCGGTGGTGCACGTCCTTACCCTCACCAGGCACACTTGTATCAATTGTACTGTCACTGTGGGGCATTGTGGGACAGCTCCTGCTAGTAACAGTCGATATAAGCAACCCAGTGCCTACACTGACACTGTGTTGACCTAACTACATCAACACTGACTCTACGCCTCTCATGGAGGTGGAATTAAGTAGGCGGGAGCAAGATTTTAGTATAGACTAAAATTTTAGCTGCCTATCATTGGCCTAAATCTGTAGTATAGACCAAGCCTAGGAAAGTCATAGAGATCTGCATGACTACATAATTTGTATAGATCTCCATAGCTACTTCCTAGTGTGATTCAGTCTGTCCTTCATTGGGAAGGAGACCACAGTAGTACAGACTGATTTGGCAAAAGACTTTCCATCTTTGTACATCAGAGACAGTGGAGAGGTTTGCCAGGCTTTGAAATAAAAGAATTGTATGTGAGATGTTTTCTGAAGCGGAAAAAGGTCAACATGTAACTATAATAAACAGGCCTTTAGGAGCATTTTTTGTTGTGTTCCTCTTATCTTGGAGAATAATATGGAGGATAGATTGGTTAGGTATTCAGATTAATTTGTGATAAGGAAAATAATCAGTGCAGTTTTTCTGCTGAAGGGGGAGAGGTGAAGGAGGTGGGTACAGTTGATTTATATATTTCTATAGCACTTATATCAGTATATTATTAATATGAAAGTTCAAAGCCTCCCCATTGGTCTGCACTGGGGAGGTGAGGGGAGGAATGTGCAGTTACTGTACCAGGAAGAAGGGAGTTTCCAGCTCCCTAGCTGGTTAGAATTATGGGTGCATCTACATTACAATAAAAAATCTGAAATATCAAGTCTCAGAGCCGAGGTCAATTGACTCACGCTCTTGGGACCAAAGATAGCAGTGTAGATACTTGGACTCAGGCTGGATCCTGGACTCTGAGACCCACCCCACTCACGGGATTTCAGAGCCCAGGCTCCAGCCTGAGCATGAACATCTACACTGTAATTTTTAGCTCCGTGAGCCCAAACTTCAGTCAGGTGACCTGGACCAGTCATGGCTAGGCCATGGGTCTTTTATTACAGTGTAGACCAGAGATTCTCAAACTGTGGTCCACAGATAGTTCCGTCTATGGTGCACTTCCGGCGGCTGCACATGAGAGAATGAAGGGCCAGCCACCTAATTAATGGAGCCATGCCTGCATGGCTCCACTAATTAGGTGCCTGGACCCTGGAGAAGAAGCACATGTAAGGTGAGGTGGTGGCCTTGGGGGGAAAAGGGGGTAGATGGGAGGGGGCAGTGGGCTGAGAACAGGGGATGTGGGAATTTGGGATGTGCAGGGCAGCAGCAGCCAGAGAAAGAGGCGACTTTCCCCAGCTCCAAGGCTGTGGCTGCTGGGGAGAGACGGCCCTCCTTCCCAGCCCCAGCTCTGTGGCTGCTGTGGTGGGGAAGAGACTATCACTGCTTCCCAGCCCCAGCTCGGGCTGCTGCGGCAGGGGAGAGAGGGCACATTCATCACATTAGAAAGGTAAGACTACTTTTATTTATAGAACAAAAAAAGGTAATTAAGCGTTTTTTTATATAGTGCTTTTATCCAAAGCTCTTTACAATAGTTAGCTAATGGTACAATCAACATTTGGAAAGATGATTAAGTGGTCCGCTGAGACCCTCAGCAATTTTCAAGTGGTCCATGAAAAAAAAGTTTGAGAACCACTGGTGTAGATGTACCCTGTGAGGCTAGCAGAAAGACATGCTAACTGGCACTATTTAATTCCTGCTTGCTCTTGGTGAAATTCATGCAAGGGGCCAGCTCAAGGTTTATGCATCATTTTAAGTCCTTGGGCTAGCAGGAACTCTGAGGTACTGGTCATAAAGATGGCAATCCCCACCCTGCATGGCTAGTTGGTTAAACGGAAAGATTCAGCCCCTTTTTGTTTGTTTTTTAGTATCTCAATGTGTAGCTAAAAGTTATATGAACATGCACTGACTTGTTTGTCAAAACTAGGGCAGCCTGTATAGATTAGTATTGTTATGAGTTGAGTCCAACCTTGTTGTTGTGGGTTGGGTGTAACCACTGCCTTTCATTTAGGATGAATATAAAGAAACAACTGAAATAAGTCTCCAAACACAAAGCATAGGTATGTGTCTCTGGCCAAAAAGTGCAAGTCTGCTTAGAAATTTGAATGACCTGGGTGGACCTCCTTCCTGGGCACTGTTTTTGGGTGGGAGGTGGGTGTGAGAGTGAGTCAGCAGAAGCAAAACAGACTGAGGTTCTGTCTACACTGCATTACCATGAGGACTACAGGGATGTGAATCGCAGAATATACCAAAATGTAGCACTCTGCAGGGATGAATTAAAAGGTACTTAAGACCAGAAAATACTTGACTCTATCATCAATTTCTTTTTCTACATGGAACAACCCACAAGACCCCAAATTTAGCTAGCCACTTTTCTTGCCATTTTCAACACACTTTTATAAGGTAATAAATGTTTGCTTTGTCTAAAATCTCTGATTTTATGGCAGGAAAAACACCTCAAAAATCCAAAGCACTAATCCTGAATCAAGACAAGTTCCATCTCTCAGACATTTTCATCCCAGCCTAGTATTCACAAGATCTTACTCTCGTGCTGTGGCCATCTCCTCTGTAGCTGTGCCTTGTTCTGTCAGGCTGTTAATGCTTGGCAGATGACATAAAGAGAATGAGAATATTATTAAAGGGGAAACGCATCCAAACCATTCATACAATGTACAGGCCACTTTGGAGGGTTAGATGGAAGTAAATAACTGATGGATGAGCATTTCTAAATAGATTCCAGTTCGTCTGCACAAAAAACTGTAATGCCTGGAATTCACACAGTATTCCATGAAGATACTTCACTCTTTCCTCCATAACTCTTTCACTTCATTATGGAATTTGAATTCTTCTTGCATTCAAAGCCCATTAAAATGAAGTTGGTTTTTAAAATGTGGCATTTTGTGTGTGTGTATGTGTGTGTAAAATATTATATTTAGTTTTTTTAAAAGACCAGATTAATAAATAGACCATTCATGTCTGTCCACCAACTGTCTTGATGCAAGATCTAGGAGGATACAATGTGAGAGGATAAATATTTTGCTTGATTGCAAATGTTTTCATTAATTTGGAGAAACTAAGTGGGAAACGGTGAACATCTGATTATTATGATTTCTATTAAGAATGGCAAGATGCTATAATCTCTTTGCTGTGTGATATACCAAACAGCTCTCCACTTTGACATTCTGTACACTGATATTGATTTTCTTTGTACACTGGACCGCAATCAGCAAAAGTGTTGAACAATTGCCCAGGGGACATCTGAGAAATGTCTTTAAAAATCTGTATGAACATATGCAACACTGAAAATCTACTGCAAATATATAAACATTTTTTTTTCTGGTCAAGACATTGGCTCCATGTTTCAGAAATGGCCAAGCTTAGTTAAGGTTTGCCATTCACAGATTTATGGGGAGTAATATAATTTATTCATACATCAGCAAATTACACTTTCTGAAAATGAACTTGTTAAATTTTCTTAAAACTGTCACCTCTCATTTTATTAGTTAACTGCACAAAAGCTGCAGTTACTCCTGAGGTTTAGTAAGGTAGCCTGCAAAGAAAAACAAATTGTGTTACACCCTTATTAGATTGTTTTATAATCTAGAGCAGGCCTGAAAGGATTTGGGTTTTTTAAATAAAAGAATTGTAATGAAGAGCAGGGTTTTTTTACTTCCCTGGACTAGAGAGCTAGAGAAGGAGCTTTCTCGCCTCTCAATTAAAGTAGGGGTTTTGAATCTTATTTCCCAAAAAAATATTTTTCCAAAGTGTTTTGTCATCTGTTTGTTTAACAAAGATGAGCAACTTCTATCAGAATTTTAAAATCTGACTACAAATCCTTTCTTCTGTTGCTCCGGTTCCATTCACTTGTATCTTATCATGCCATAATAAAGCTAGTGCTCCAATGAATTACCAAGGAAGTCAAAATCTAAATGTGCAGTCTGCAACTGTTGCCTTGAGTTCCTTCCAGCTCCATTCTGTATCCCTTCCAATACGGCTTCCACCCACTCCTTTCCACTGAACTGCACTCATCAAGGTCTCGACAATCTCTTCCTGGCTGGATCACATGGTCTGTACTTCATCCTCACCCTCCTGGAGCTCTCGGCTGCTTTTAACACTGATCAAGGGCTCCTGATTAACATCTTATCGTCCTATGGCTTTTGTGATCGTTCTCTTATGATTCTCCTCCAATCTCTGTAGCTATTAAAGAGAATGGGGCCACTTCTAGAGTCAGGTGCTACCCCGTGAGAGTGAGCGAATTGGAATCTTCCTCCTTGACAAACAATACATCCCTTCACCCATCCTTTCTCTCTTTGCACTTTTAAACTGCAAGCTCAGGGAATGTCTTTCAACTGTGTTAGGATTACAGGTGGTTGAAAACATTTAAATGGAATAGGTTTCAGAGTAGCAGCCGTGTTAGTCTGTATTCGCAAAAAGAAAAGGAGTACTTGTGGCACCTTTAGAGACTAATAAATTTATTTGAGCATAAGCTTTCATGAGCTACGGAAGCTTATGCTCAAATAAATTTATTAGTCTCTAAGGTGGCACAAGTACTCCTTTTCTTTAAATGGAATAGATTTCCATGGAAGAAAGGCAGTTTTGTTGAAACCAAATATTTTGTGGGAATCTGTAGATTGTAAATCTGTAAAAATTGATGCGGGGGGGAATTCACAATGTTTCATTTCATTTCGTTTTAACTTTTATATTATATTACAAAATGTCGAATGGTCCTGCATTGAATTTTTTTTTTTAATTTTCATTGTAAGGGTAATTTGAAAATGTTAGCTTTTCATTCCAAATCAGAATGAAAAATAGTCAAAATATTGGAATTCCTCGCTGAACAGAAATGCTGGTCCCTGACCAGCTCTAGTTAAGGAAGCAGCTGGCATACCTTGAGCACCATCACTGACTAATAATGAGTTAAAGGTGATAAGATTTATAAGGTAAAAACCAGGCAAAATACACTTAAAATCCTTTTCTTTTGATATCATAATGAAGCAAAAATAAAATTGTTTTTATTTTCCATTGCAGGTAACCTTTTCAAGATATAGCTAAAGGGCAGAGATGCATGGGCGCAGCAGGGAGAGAATAGAAAACACCTAGCGACTCGTATAGTATTGAAAGAAAATTATTTCAAATGAGCAAACTTAATCTAAGGAGCTGTTTCACTGTATAACAATTCAATTTTTGATTTTATCTTCCCTGAAAGCTTGAAGAGTCACTGCTAGAGATTACATGAGACACACTACTGCTACTGTATGTACTCAGAACCACCTGCGACAATGTTTTAGCCCCATCAGGCACTGGGATTTCTACCCAGAATTCAAATGGGCGGCGGAGACTGCAGGAACTGTGGGATAGCCACCCACAGTGCAATGCTCTGGAAGTCGACAGTGGCCTCGGTACTGTGGGCGCATTCCGCTGACTACCTGCTCTTTGAGCATTTGTGTGGGGACACACACAATCAACTGTATAAAAACGCTTTCTACAAAACCGACTTCTATAAATTCGACCTAATTTCGTAGTGTAGACATACCCTAAGATTGTTCTCTCCAATGTATCTTCCTGTTAATGAGGGGATGTTTGAGATCCATTTTTCTCCAATGTTGTCTTGTCGAAGACCCCATTGTCAAGTATGTGCACATTTAAAAGGGCGTGCAAATCTTATATCTGGCCATTTGTATAACCACTTGAGGCTGTAAACAGGCATTTATACACCTACGTTCTGGTTTGAGCATCCAAACATTGAATTTGGACATCCTGTTAACATGTCCACATTTGAAAATTGGGTTCCAACTATACATTTCTGAGAGCGCATCAACATTTTGGATTTCAGCTGAGCAGAAAGGAAGGCATTAACTAATAACTCTAACCCATGTTAGTAAGAATGTCTCCCACACAAAATAACTTGTAAGATAGAAATACTGTCTGGTCTCTCAGTAAGATTTTGTGTTATCTATTTAGATTATAGGCTCTTCGGGACAAGGGCTGTGTCTGTCGTCTTCTGTGTCTTGTACAGACTCATGCACAATGCTAGTGCTTAACAGATAATGTGGCATTATAAAACTCCCACAAGGAAGAGAATTTATCTTATTCAGATTCTTTATATCACAACTAAATGGAGTCTTGTCAGAGTTCTCACAGCAGGTAGCATTGCAGGAGAACAGTGCTTAGAGAATAGCAACCAAGCAGAGCGCACGATGAAGTTAATGTTCCGCTCCCTCAGAGAGTCACCACTCAGATTTTGGGTTTATTGCACAGGCTGAAGCAGAAGCAAAGAGTCTAATGCAGCCTAAATTAGTGAAGCGTGCCTGCCCTGCTGAGTCTTGCTCACAGGAACAATTCCTCACCGGTGAAGAGTGGGCCTGGCACAGGCACAGGCATGGCCAGCATCCCACCAATACGCACAAAACATTTTCTCACGTTTTCATATTGATCGTCCTTTTCCAGAACGTCAGCGTTCACTTCCGGATGTCTCGCTCCGTCAGCAACAAAAGTCTTAAATTACAGTAGAGAAAAGACTATTAGGAATATAGTACATATAATAACACTTAAGGCAAGCACCCACTGTTGTTAATCCAATAAGCATGGGCATAAATCACCCCTACAAGCTTAAAATACAAGTGGTTTACCTTCCCTCCATCATCAAACAAAAATCACAAAATATACCCAGAAATGAATGCATATGGTGAGACCTAAAATGCTGTCTTGGATGCATCCGATGAAGTGAGCTGTAGCTCACGAAAGCTTATGCTCTAATAAATTGGCTAGTCTCTAAGGTGCCACAAGTACTCCTCTTCTTTTTGCGAATACAGACTAACACGGCTGCTACTCTGAAACATTCTAAAAGGCATCTTTGGTGTTACTTAGATTATCGTACAAGGCCCAGATTTTCAAAAGATTTTAGGTCTCTTAAGTGCCCAGTTTGAGACATCTGAAAGGGATGTGATTTTTTTTCAGGAAGAACTGCCTTCTGAAAACCAGAGGTTTGATCTGTAATTTTAAAAGCTTGCATCTGACTTGTCACTTAAAATGGCCTCGGTTGCGTCTGCATTTTTATTTCACCAGGTTTTTAATTTGCTCTAAAAGAAAAGAAAACCAACCAACAGCATTTCTGTCCCTATACTTACTCCATGGTTGAGATGTCAGATGCTTACCTCTTTGCTGATGAAAAGTGGATACCGCTTTGTTTGTGGTCTTTGTTTAGGACGTGCAGGCTTTGCGAAGAGGAGATTGGTCTTGATCAGTGATTTTGGAGGCAGTTCACCAAAAACTGAATCTAGGACTAAAATCCAGTAACAAATTCATTAGGGAATCAACAATTAATGTTTGTTACCATCACACAATTTATATATTGAAGTGATCTTATGAACCAAGTTTCAGCTCATGGTGATCTTCCTGGGAGAAATGGCCATGCTGTGTTTGTTGTAATGAAGACATTGACATATCTGTAATTATATAGGGGGCTTCTGAAAACGTTGCCAGGTTTGTGCTTCAGAAGATTATTGAACTGATGAGCAGGTATATGTACATTAACTCACATTGTGGAGTGAGGAGGAAAAGAGGTGCAATTTTTAAAATTTTGTATGTTAAAGATGACCCCTGGTGCTATCAGCCATTTCATGTAAGCAACCACACAAATCTTATTTTGAAAACTTCGTCTAACTTCAGTTCTAACTTTCCTTCTTCTTTGAGTTCCTATGCATGGTGTGGGAGCACCTCCAGCACAGGAGTTCAGAAGTGCAGCTAGCAGTGTCCGGTAGGGGTCACACATGCACCCTTCACGCCGGCAGACCCCTGATCAGCATAAAGGGTGGCATGATCTGTTTCACCCTCAGTTCCTTCTAATGCCATTCAGCACTGAGTTGGAACACTTTGTATCCTTATTTAGACGGTTAGTTTAGTTAAAGTTATTAGTCTTTTTACTTGGTTATTGGTTATTTAGTTGTTAGCTACTTAGTTAAAAACAAAATTAAATAAAGAGACTGAAAAGCAGCAATCTTTTCCTTTCCTTTCCTTTTGTCAGAGAGGCTAGTCAATTATATTGTCAATTCAGCCTTTATGCCTTCCTGCTGGAAAGTCATTCCCCTCACAGATGGACACAACCCTTGGCTTTTTTGCTTAGGGGAATCTCATGTCCTCTCAAAGTGTGCCATCTGCAGGGCTTTTAAGAAGTGCGCTCAGAGATCCAGAGAACATAGACGGGGGCTCTTTTTAATGGAAAAATCTTTGACACCTAAACTTCCTTGTAGATTTCCACCACAACTTGAACAACTACCAGCCATCCATCAAACTCTCTCTAAAACACTCCCACACTAGCATCAATTTCCTGGACACCATGATCAGCTTCAACAATGGAACCCTACAGACAGCTACATACAAGAAACCCACAGATCACCATACCTACCTTCACAGACCCAGTAGCCACCTCAAACACATCAAAAAATCTGTTATCTACCACCAGGCACTCAGCCACCACAGAAAATGGTCAGAAGAAAAAGTCCAGGGTACACACCTTAATATACTTAAAGCCGCCTTCACCAAACAGGGACACTCCACCAGAGAAGTAGATCACATCTTGGAAAGGTCCACCCAAATACCCCAAGAGAACCTGCTTCAATACAGAAAATACACACACCCTAGCCCCAACTGCACAATCCTAGTTGTCACCTGCCACTCCACATTGGAACCCATATGGGGTATCCTTAAACAATTACAAACTATACTTGATATAGACCACATCCTGAAAGAAATCTTTCCTGAATTCCCCTCCTCTGGCCAACCTCATCATCAGAAACAAGCTCCCCACAGATCAGGACCCACCAACCCAGAGAGCACCCGATCCAGCCAGAAAAACAGATGCAAAACCTGCATTCATATTTCCATTGCTACAATGATCAATACCCCCCACAACATGCCTTTCAAGATCCTTGGGTCCTACACATGCCTATCACGTGGTATACTTCATCCAGTGCACTGAATGCTCCAATAACTATGTGGGTGAAACCAGACAATCACTACGCTCTTCAAAGAACTCTCACAGAAAAATAAGACAAAAGCACCACATCACCTCGGGGTGAATACTTTTCACAAAATTATAACTTCATATCTTTCCTCTGTCTTCCTGCACAACATCTTCAAAAGACAAGCCTGGGAGCTTAAATCCTTAATTTTGCTATACACTAAAAATCATGGTTTTAATGAAGACACTGGATGTATGGCTCATTACAACAATCTGCAACCGACTAACCCCCCTTTTTTGTCCTATGACTGAAGGGGTGTTAATGGGCCACTTCACCTTATGCTAAACAATCTGTTCTACCTTGCATTTAGCTGTGATGCTCTGAGTACCTTTCCCAGCCCTCAAGAAGAGCTCTGTGTAGCTCAAAAACTTGTCCCTCTCCCAACCTGAAGCAAATATTCACCAGCAACCACACAACAAAAACGCTAACTCAGGAACCTATCCTTGCAACAAAGCTCGTTGCCAACTGTGTCCACATATCTATTCAGGGGACACCATCATAGGGCCTAATCACATCAGCCACACTATCAGAGGCTCGTTCACCTGCACATTTACCAATGTGACATATGCCATCATGTGCCAGCAATGCCCCTCTGCCATGTATATTGGCCAAACTGGACAGTCTCTATGTAAAAGAATAAATGGACACAAATCAGACATCAAGAATTCTAACATTCAAAAACCCGTCGGAGAACACTTCAATCTCTCTGGTCACTCGGTTACAGACCTAAAAGTCTCAATTCTTCAACAAAAAAAACTTCAAAAACTGACTCCAATGAGAGACTGCTGAATTGGAATTAATTTGCAGACTGGACACCATTACATTAGGCTTGAATAAAGACTGGGAGTGGATGTGTCATTACACAAAGTAAAACTATTTCCCCATGTTTATTTCCCCCCTCCTACTGTTCCTCACATGTTCTTGTCAACTGCTGGAAATGGCCCACCTTGATTATCACTACAAAAGGTTTTTTGTCTCTCCTGCTGGTAATATCTCACCTTACTTGATCACTCTCCTTACAGTATGTATGGTAACACCAATTGTTTCATGGTCTCTGTGTATATAAAATCTCCCCACTGTATTTTCCACTGTATGCATCCGATGAAGTGAGCTGTAGCTCACAAAACCTTATGCTCAAATAAATTTGTAAGTCTCTAAGGTGCCACAGGTACTCCTTTTCTTTTCACCAACAGAAGTTTGTCCACTAAAAGATATTACCTCACCCACCCTGTCTCGCTATAAGACCTCAGGCGACTCTGACCTAATGTTGGGAGTCCAATCAGTGAGCTCCAGTGACAAGGGAGATAACCTAGAGCTCGTTACCCCCTAGGAAACACAAGACCTCCAAGGCTCAGCAGCTGGAGCAATCCTGCTGCCCACTGAGTCGAGGATACTCGGGTAGCTCTTCAGCCAGGAAGAGGCCACTTCACCAAGACTTTCACTAGATAAAAGTTCACCTTGCAGTGATCTCAGCCTTTCTTCCTCCTCTCCAAGGTTCCTTGGTGTTTTCTCATACAACTGTCAAAAGATTTCTTAAAGGCTTATGGCACATGTATCCACCGATAAAGGAAATACCACCTTCTTGGGATGTAAACTTAGTCTTTTCTTCACTTATGGATCCTCCATTTGAATCTCTGGCTTCTCGCTCCCTCTCTCACTTATCAATTAAAGTGGCATTTCTGGTGCCACACAGGTCAGCGAGTAGAGTGAGTGAGATTCCGGCACTCACGTCTAAGCCCCCATATACAGTATGCTGTGCAGATTGGGGGACTATGCAACATCACCGTAGGTTTATCCCTAACATTGTCTCAGAATTTCATATTAATCAATATATACGCTTACCTATATTTTTTTCAAAGGCCTCACCTGTCCCCAGATGAGGCAAAGTTACATACCCTACATGACAAAAGGATCCTATTGTACTATCTTAGTAGAATGAGAGTTCAGAAAATTTCCTAGACTCTTTATAGCATATGGTAGTGCATCAAAAGGTAGGCCACTCTCCTCTCAAGGATTATTGAAAGGGATTGTGGACTGTATCAAGATTTTACATCGTCGATAAATTACAACTACCAAGCTGGGTAACTGCTTATCCCACCAGGGCCCAAGCTACTTTGGCAGCATGCTTCAGCAGAGTCCAATCATTGACATTTTGTAGAGCAGCAATGTGGTCCTCATTGACCAACCATTTCTCTCTAGTATGAGCATCTAGAGTGGATGCTCAACTTGGAAGATCAGTTCCGCAGTCCATGTTCAAATTAACTCTTAGCTCCCACCACCTAATTCACCAAACTGCTAGGTAATCACCATAAGTAGGAGCCACATATGCAAGAACTTGAAGAAGGAACAGTTACTTACCTTAGAGTAACTGTTGTTCTTCAAAAAGAAAAGGAGTACTTGTGGCACCTTAGAGACTAACAAATTTATTTGAGCATAAGCTTTCGTGAGCTACAGCTTACTTCATCAGATGCATCCGATGAAGTGAGATGTAGCTCACAAAAACTTATGCTCAAATACATTTGTTAGTCTCTAAGGTGCCACAAGTACTCCTTTTCTTTTTGAGAATATAGACTTAACACTGCTGCTACTCTGAAACCTGTTGCTCTTCAAGATATTCTGTGCAAATGGATCCCACTATCCACCCTCCATCCCCACAGCTCAGAGACTTCTCTTGAGACTTTGGGTGGCAAAGGAACTGAGCATGCATGGTTCACTCTGCCCCTTTATGTATGTGAGGGGGTGTGCGTGGGCATGAATCTATTTGAACTTCTGAACTCCTGTGCAAGGGGTTCTGCCGCACCATAAGTGGGATCCACATGGACCAAAGATCTCAACAAAAAAAATTTGCAAGTTTTGTACCTACATAATTTATAGAACATCTAATCTTAACTACTTCGGACATAGACTATGGGTTTTATCCTGCTGTCTTCACACACGCAAAACCTCCTTTGATTTCATGGGGAGATTTACAGCAGAACTGGACTGAATACTAGGAAAATTAGGAGTTTATTTGCTAGCATTTCCTTTATCTAATTTCACATTTTATCTTGGACCATGATAAGTGAATAGCTTAATAGATTGCATACATGCTTTCTCTGCCATTTCCTGTTGAACATGCAGCTTCTTAGAAGGCTCAAACTTGGTTGCAGAATGTGCAGTATCAGATATATCAAACAATTCTGATGCAGAATCTGATCCATCAAAACATTCCTCTCTTTCACCATCATCACTGTCTTTGTTCATTTTTACCATCATTCCTTCATGAAGGATTTCTTCATCCACGTCAGTTTCGTACAGTTGTTCATTATGTCTGGGAAAAGAGTGGAGTGTGACTAAATTCTTTGATTTGAAAATGATTGTTACATATTCTAGAAAAAGTCTTATTACTGAGACCTTTCTAATAATACTTCCTTCTTCAGTAGATTCACTAAACAGGGGCAGGATTCTGATTTGAAATGTAAATAGTGTCTGATCAAATGCAGTTGAGTAGGTTTAGAATTTTTTTTATTTTGTCACAAAATCTCCTTACAGAAACCAAAGGAAGAAGTGGGAACATTTTAGGGCCTGATCCAAAGACGATGGAAGTATATGAAGATGCTAGGATCATAATTTCAATATTAGAATTGCCATTAGGGGTACGTGTCTTCCTGGCCCTTATGCAGGTGTGTAATAAAAGAGAGGGTATATGGAGCCTCCACTTCCACTCTCCTAGATGGCCAGAATCTGACCCTCCTGACTCCTTTGGATACACAGGAAGAGAGTGGTGCTAATGCTCTGAGCACCTAATCCACCAGTTAGAGCAGTTGGCTGGCTGTGTGCAGTGGAAAAGTAAGCTGCTCCTTACAAAGGGTTGTATTAATGACTGTGCAACTATTGCACGCCCAGGAGTGATGGGAAGCGCTCTGCCTTCTTAAGGCAATATGCCCAATAATGGTGTCACTGGGATGGGGTAGCCTTGCGTGGCTCCTCGCTGCGGGCTGTGCTTAAATGGCACAAATGAGCCCTAAATGATTAAATAATGACAGAGTTAAGATGGTATGTCACAGTGGGATTTCCCGCTCTTTTTGGTGTGTGTATCAAGGGTGATAGCGTTGGGGAATTGAAAGTGAGTCTGTTAGACCAGGGGTGGGGGCTCTTTATAGAGTGTATTGATGGGAATGAGCTAATTCTTGGAGAATGGTATGGTTAGGTGGGAAGGTTGCCTTAACTTGCAATTTTCTTGCTTTTTAGTGTGTGCATTGTTATGAGGGAAATACACCTGAGAAACTTCAGCGCTAACGTAAACAAAATTGTTGCATTTGAATATACACTTATCACGGAAATTTTCCTTGAGAAATCACCATGGATTTATTTCATGAAATTTTGGAGATATAGTGGAATGGAATTTAAGGGTCTATTTCAAATCCCATTGAAGTGGGTTTTGGATCAGGATCTATCTGACTAGAGACATTTCATGATTCTAATCCATATTTTAGTTTTATTTTGTACCGCACTCAGATGCTATTGTGGTGAGCTCTTTGAAAGTGTATATACTACTAATGAATATACAACATATACGCCAGTTTTTCTATTAAAATAAACATAAGTTCTTGAGAGATAATGAATACCGCATGTAAAAGTGTTACCTTTTGCCATTTTCCTTAGTAGGGAAAAGTGAAACTTTAATCTGCAAATGAAAACACTAAGAAATAAAATCTTCAACTGAATATGAATAAGGGAAAATATTTCTTGTTTGTA
The DNA here is from genome assembly GCF_965140285.1 of Lepidochelys kempii. Taxonomy (NCBI): domain Eukaryota; kingdom Metazoa; phylum Chordata; order Testudines; family Cheloniidae; genus Lepidochelys; species Lepidochelys kempii. The sequence goes on from NC_136388.1 coordinate 74,928,642, forward strand.
CTTACTCTTCTGGGTTCTCCATTTATTTATATGTTCCTCCCTGGTCAATAGCCTAGGACCCAGTAACACTTATTGTAAGTTTTAAAAATGTAGGCAGTTTATTTGATGTGTGCAACATTATTACATCATCAGACGATGACAGCATAGTGTTTTTATGATGTTATGAGCATCTTTTTCTGTTAACTTTTTTTTCAATTTGAGGTGGCAGCAAATGATGACATTAGCCAAACACTGCCTACGATCTCTCTGGGCAATGAAGAACCTGAATGAGATGAAGTAGCTATTATATAATTCCACTGTGACCGGTGTGGGGTGTGGGCTAAACCATGGAGAGGGAGTCCAGAGATAATCCACATCCCCTGCATGCTGTGTAGCTCTTCTCTTCTGTGCTCCCCTACATGGCATTGTGGAAGGGGCCTGGGACTTTCAGCAAGGGCAGGCTTGGAGAGAACAGTGGGACTGCCACTTTGCAGATCCGTTAGCTAATTGCTGCTTGTTATGCGTGCTTAATTTAGAGGCAGCAGATGCTGCTGCTATCAATTGGGTGATAGTAGTCACGGAGGGGTGACTACTGAGTTGCTCCTCACTGAACTGCTAGGGAGCTGGAGAGATTCTTTCCCTCTAGTCTATCTAGCTCCTCTGTTCATTTGTGCAAAGTCTATTTACTCTCACTTTTTGGGGGGTTGGCCAATGGAAACAGTATTTTATATTCTAAACGTTTCCCTGAAGCCTTTGCAATGCTACACTAGCAAGACAAAAATACTTAGAGAGCTGAGAAAATCATTTGTAAAGTAGCATTCATTTGTTCCATATTGTGCCTTCAGCTGATTGTTTTGTTGTTATGATATAAAGTTCAAAATCTACCTGGTGAATATGAAGTGGTTTTGGAATGCTGAGCATGAATGGAGACTTCTGCCTGTCACTGGGGTTCTTTCTGTATCTGTATCTTTGTCGTTTCTTTACCAAGATTAGGAGGGGTCATGGATCGGATAACTTAATAGATCTTTTTCTATTTCTGATTTTTGTGATAATGGTCCATAACTGTGCAGTTCACCTCTGGTTGTTTTCTAGGGTGGTTTTTTTTCCATTTAGCAAATGAGTGGGCAACAGTGATAAGATTTTGTAAAATGGCAAGCCATGCAGGCAGTATAGTTGGTGAAGCATGCTGTCAGATCAGAGCCAAGGCTTTGAATAATTGTTGGAAAAACAATTTTTAAAAAACTGCTGTAAAACCACTAGAAATGTTTACATTAAAATAACAAGAAGAACTCTTCAATGGAAACAATATTTTAAATAATAATCCCTGCAACCCCAGACTATGCTAGTGCACCAGTTAGTTAATTTTCATTGTACAATGCAACAAACTAACATTAATACTGAAAAATAAATTAGAGCTGAAAAATTATTTCAGTTGAATAATCTTAAATAGGCATGGTGATTAATTTTTTTTAAAAATACTATTTTTAACTTGTATGTGTCCCGTTAAACTTTTTATGTAATTGCTCAAAGCTGTAAATTATCCATTAGGTCCCAGGGAATTTGGCCACTTGTCCTAAAATTAAGTGATTTATTATCATCAGAGTCCACCGATAATCTCAATTAGCATTAGTGTTCCAGGGAGCAAAAAGGGAGCCCTGTGCATGTGGTCAGAATAATGCAAAATAGATGAATTTGTCTAATATAAATATAATGAGCTAAATATATACAAGAAAGTGGGGTTATAAAATAAGAGATGAACTGTATACACACCTTTAGATCCAAACCAGTCACTATCTTTATCTGAACCTCTGTTGCAAGAAGCAATAGCTTCTCACAAGGAATCGGATTGTTGCCGGCACCCAGTGCCGAGAGGCAAAACAACAGCAGGGGTTGGTTCGCTACCCGGTGTGCTTCACCCAATAATCACAACGGGGTGGAGAAGCAGAAAAGTTTATTTGAAGCTTCAAAAAGGTACAGGGAGAATAGAATCTCAGATCCTGCACCCAGAGCAGGAAGTTACACAGGCTTTTATACATCCTTTCTTCAGCATACTTATCCAATAGCAAGCTGCCCTAAGTATCCATATAGCCAGCCAATCCAGTTACCAGCTAGTTCCCTTGTTTTTTGTATCATTTGTTAAACTATACATAAAGCTGCTTTATTCAGCATTTTTCTTCCATATCTGCCCTGTTTGGCCTTGTTTAGTTTCAGGCAGTCTGACTCTGCCACACATTGTTGCAGATCCTCAGCATAACTGCTGTGAGTGCCTCCAGGCGGGGGGCCAAGGACACTTGGGCCTAGTACGCAGAGCTGCTGCGAGTGCCTCCAGGCGGGGGGGCCCAAGGACACTTGGGCCTAGTGCGAGGGGGCTTCATCGACACTCGTGGTCTTTCATCCCCTTGAGTTACCTAGTGGCCATGCTCCAGTGTCCCCAACAAGGTCACCCAGGGTACAGCCTATTTATGTCTATTTAGATTTCTGAAGGAACTTCGAACAGTCACTGCTTTATTGTCTGACCATATGAAGAGTGAAGGAGAGAGATTTAAGTCAAAACTCTGAATTAGGCTGTAGAAAAAGTCCCATCTCAACCCTCTTTCAGCTTTGCATTCAAAAATCACGAGTTGGGCATCACTTAAGTCATGAGATTGACTTGAAAATTGTAAGATTTTTTTAAATTGGACGTTCTTAATTTGCCTTCTGGTTTTGGAGCCTTTAGGTTGCAGCCAGCTCACATTTGCTTCACAACCATGGGGACTTGATTTTTTGTTAAAATAGAAACTGAGATTATCACCTAATCACAGGATTCCAAGAGCCAGGGCTTTAAAAAACTACCAAATATCATGAGATGTGTGATATAAACATGAGTCGTCAGACTCTCCTGGTCTAGCTTCTAGCTCCAAAAAGAAACTAGGGAGCAGTCAGTCACTAGAAAAATAATTGCTGCATGGTATACACCTCCGTGTATTGCCATGGAGATGCTGGGTAGATAGTTCAAAGTTCTGCTGCACTTGGCTGGAATCTTTTGGCACCACATAACTCCCTCTCCTAGTCACAAGACTGAACACTGAAGTCACCATCCTTCTAGCTGAGGTCATAATGTGAACTGGATGAGGCTCTTTTGGGAGCCAATGTCAGGAATGGGTGGGACTGAAAAGTGGACTCAGATCTCCTCCTTGATGTAAAACACACCACTATCATTAGACCACTGAGCTAAACCATGTTTTAGAATGCTAATCATCCCACCATGGTGTGATAAGTGTATTGAGTGGACAGATATTTATGAGCAATGGAGCTAAAGACTACCATCCCTCCCCCTTCTCGGGTTTACTAACTTGTTTCTGGCCTTTGTTATTTGACTTTTTCATGTATTTTAGGGAGCAAAGTTAAGGTTGAATTGGGCAATGTAACTGAGGTGGTGTGACAGTGAGTGATGAGGACTATATGGCCGTGGGAAATAGGCTGAATCCTTTCCTTGCTGATTTTATGCTTTTTAATGTTTTGGGTTTTTCTACAAAGGGATAGAGTTTTTATTAAGAAAGTATAATATTATTTTTTCTTGGGGATGTTGGCTGGCTTCATTGAAACACTCTTTCATAGTCAACTCTTTTCAGAGCAGTTTTACTTCCCTCTTGGAATGTGTACTTATATGGTAAATATTTATTTATCTACTTAAGACATTAGAGAGAATCATTGCAGTTTTCCTTTAAATTACAGATTTTTTGGTAATGCACATGTGGTTTTCCTTGTTGGGGTTCTTGCTTCAAAGACCCCTCTTCACTTTGATGGTTTCAAAGAGATCATGTGAGTGAGAGGGTTTCCCTCCACCAAAGAGTATTCACTGCTCGAGGGTTCACTCCTCAGAAAATTCACGTATCTAAAGGGATATCTTCTGAAATCTCCTTTGATTGGGGGATGTCCCTCTTCAAATAACTAGAGATTTCCCCTTGCAAGCATTTATTTGCTTCATTCCTTGTTTGTTGTTCATAGGGAAAACACAATACTGTCTTCTACACTTAAAGTAATTCTGGTGGCACTTTACATTCTATTTTAAAGTATGCAATTAATTAAGATTGACTATAGCAGAAATTGTGAGGAATTAAATACCAATTGGGGTCTTATATACAATACATATAAAGGAGCTTTGACAGAACCAGCAAAGTGACTAGCTGACAGGGATTACAAGTTGCGCAGTTAAGGAACCACATCCACAAAGGTAAGAGCTCATTAGTCTGAACTGCTGAAAATCCAAGCCATTTAGCTTGTTTTAAGTTTAGATCATCCAGTTTCATGCACTGAAGGGGACTTGGATTTTTGCCCATACTAATGATGATCTCTTTATATCTTCAAAATTATAAACACTCCTTGGATAATTCCAGCATTTTACATTGGAAAAAGTATATTTAAAAATGCTATATTGGGTGGGAAAGAATATTCTACTTACAGATTCTTATAGATTCTCTAACCATTTAGTTTTTTCTCTTGTTATAGAGGCCAAGGGCCAAATACAACTAATAGACCATTCATAATTAATCATAACACATAGTAATAAACAAATAATACATCACTCTTTAACTTGAAGTTATTAAGAGTTAAAGTGGAGGGAGGTACCTTCAGTAGAAAGAGTTTTAGTAGTATTGGGACTTCAGAAAAAAATGAATGAATGAACTATGGACACCTCTGGTATGCTGACAGGCATTTCTGATATAAAAGCAGAATGTTGATGTCAAGGTTCCTCCCCCACTCTGAACTCTAGGGTACAGGTGTGGGGACCTGCATGAAAAAACCTCCTAAGCTTATCTTTACCAGCTTAGGTCAAAACTTCCCCAAGGTACAAAATATTCCCCCCGTTGTCCTTGGACTGGCCGCTACCACCACCAAACTAATACTGGTTACTGGGGAAGAGCTGTTTGGACGCGTCTTTCCCCCCAAAATACTTCCCAAAACCCTGCACCCCACTTCCTGGACAAGATTTGGTAAAAAGCCTCACCAATTTGCCTAGGTGACTACAGACCCAGACCCTTGGATCTTAAGAACAATGAACAATCCTCCCAACACTTGCACCCCCCCTTTCCTGGGAAATGTTGGATAAAAAGCCTCACCAATTTGCATAGGTGACCACAGACCCAAACCCTTGGATCTGAGAACAATGAAAAAGCATTCAGTTTTTTACAAGAAGACATTTAATAAAAAATAGAAGTAAATAGAAATAAAGAAATCCCCCCTGTAAAATCAGGATGGTAGATATCTTACAGGGTAATTAGATTCAAAAACATAGAGAACCCCTCTAGGCAAAACCTTAAGTTACAAAAAAGATACATAGACAGAAATAGTTATTCTATTCAGCACAATTCTTTTCTCAGCCATTTAAAGAAATCATAATCTAACACATACCTAGCTAGATTACTTACTAAAAGTTCTAAGACTCCATTCCTGGTCTATCCCCAGCCAAGACGACTACAGACAGACACAGACCCTTTGTTTCTCTCCCTCCTCCCAGCTTTTGAAAGTATCTTGTCTCCTCATTGGTCATTTTGGTCAGGTGCCAGCGAGGTTACCTTTAGCTTCTTAACCCTTTACAGGTGAGAGGAGCTTTCCCCTGGCCAGGAGGGATTTCAAAGGGGTTTACCCTTCCCTTTATATTTATGACAGTTGATAACAATACTTAGCCCTTAGTACCATTCAGCAGAAGATCTCAAAGCAATTTGCAAAGATGAGTGATGAGTATAAGCCCCATTTTACACATGGTGAAACTAAGGCGCTGAGAGTCTAATGCTGAAATTTTCAGGAGTATCTGCTGATTGGACGTACTTCCTTTTTAAGTGTCTAGTTTGAGAGACCGAAGTGGGAAGTTTTGAAAATGTAGGCCTAAGATCACATAGTGAATCCACTGGCTGACTCCCACTTGTTTAACTAGAACCACTTCTCAAATAGACCTTTTTAGGTGTATTTTTTAGTTCGTCGCTTGACACTATTACCCAGCACCTGAACAAAACATGAGGAATCAAATTGACCTTACTATGAGCAATGAGGCACTTTACAATGTCCTAGATTTTAAAGTTCTCTAGAACTCTTTCAGATGTTCTCATGTTTTATAAAACAAATCCAAAGTTCTAAAAAAGGAAAATCGTCTATAGGATAATTCCTAATACAATTTTAAAAGCTTTTAAAAAATTGTAATTAACTGTATTATTACTATTGTGGTAGCACTCCGGTTATGGACAAGGTCCTCATTGTGTGACACCCTGTACAAACACAGGATAAAAGGATGGTCCCTGCCTTAAAGAGCTTATATCATCTCTTATGTCATAAAATAACAACCCTTGGAAGTCACAGCTTCCCTGGCTGAGCAGATCTTTAAAAGCTTTATATATTCGTCTTTAGAGTGATAGCTTGCATTTCAACAGCATTTTCCCCTCTAAGGATATCAAAGCACTGCCGCGAGTATTAATTAACTTTAGTCTCTCAACACCCCTGAGAAGTACATAAATATTATTTCAGTTTTACACATAGAAGAAAGTGAGTTTCAAGGAATGTAAATAGCTTGTCCCAGCTCCCTCAGCAGGTCATTGCAAAAGTCAGGAATGGACACAGTAACTCCTGGCTGCTGGTTCCATGTTCTTATCAGTAGAAAACATTCCCATCAATTCCCAGGGCTCTGTTAGTTCTTTTGTCTTCTCCTGTTTGTTTCTGTGATATCAAGATATTCTCTGCTTCCAGGCCTTGTAACTTCCCCTATCTCCCATTCAGCCCCAATCTTTATTTATTTCTAGAGTTCTGTGCTCCAAACCCTCCCTTCCACCTACTCCCTTCCCCTTTCCACTTTGTCCTGGGGCCTTGCTTTTAGGATCTTGGAACTGCAGTACCATTAAAAGGTGCTGAGTGATGAGATGAGGAAACTTTCAAAACATTGAGTTCTTCATTCCAGGAAGCTGGAGGAGGCTCAAAACTTAATTCAACATGATGTTCTTCTGGTATTATGTCCGTAGCAATATTATGCTTAACATGTGTATGATACACAGGTTGCAAGTACTAAGTAGTGAGTTAATCATTCCTGTTGCTGATAAAACTAGGCTTGTCGCTCTCATTACACCAACTTTAACACTGTGTTAGTGACCTTCATGCCATTATTAACAATTTTATATTATGTTAGCAAATTGCTCAAAGATTTAAAAATCTTACTGTATTCTCTGATTTCATATTTTATTAGCAATATGGAAAGCAATAAAAAGTCTGATTTTTGCTGGAGGGATTCCCCAAGAGACAGGCACAACAGCAGCAGTGTCTCACATTGGGGAGTTCAATTTCTCAATCATTAATTATTTAACTGTATTTAACTGCTGTAAATTCTCAGAGTAATTTTTTTAATGTTGAGTTTAGTGACCTATAAATATACTGGTATTAACCATTACAGTATGAAATCCAGTTGCTTAATGCAAATAAAAGCCAACTCTTCCATGAGGACTTGCATGTGGGGGATCATAATGGCAAATTTAATTTTTGCTATTGAGACACTGAAGTCTTATTGTATTACGGTCTTTGGTATAAATTAACATTACACAATGAAGGATGCAGACGACTCCAGTGGCTGAATTAAGAATGAGCTCCACTCCTGTTAGTGTCCCTGTAAACTTCTTTTGATCACAGCTTCCTGGTTTTTCTAGAGGAAAACCTCCAGCAACCCCATCGCTGTTTTTATTAAGTGAACTTTCTAGCGCATTCAGTGGCTAAATCAGGTAAAACAATAGGATGAAAACTTGGTAACACAAGACAGTGTTCATATTTGTGTGTTCCTAAACTTTTATTTCCCAAAGAATATAATACAGTATAATCACGTGTCTGAAGTGATAGGTAGAAAATTTTCCCATTACCTAAAACCACAAAATTATAAAGTCAAGTCCTTAAGTAGTTCTTGTCCATCAATTAAATGAAAAAAAAACCTTAGAACTGAAGAAGCAAGAGACAGTAGAGACATACCAGAAGAAAGATCATCCTTACACAAATGCAAAATATAGTACCACGTTAGAGGATGTATCCTATATTGAACTGATACTATACCTAATTTGAGTCAAAAGACTGACAAACGATAATTATCCATCCATAATAGTGTTCCCTGTTTTAATAATTTTTTGGCACTAAACTTGTCCTTGATGATGACTTATGCTTTGGTACCATTTGACAGATCACTGTTGTCTCCTCTTATAAATGTTTTTGAGCTATAAAAAGACTCATGTTCAATATTACATTAGAGGCAGTGCTCACCTTTTTCCCCCAGAATGCCCTGATACGAGGACATGCAAAATCGTTTGTGTTAAGTTTGTATTTATCACCCTACGATGACAACTTATATTAAATTGATATTATTTAACATCGTCTTTCTTACTGTGCGGGAAATAGTATAGGAAATAACCTAAAGACCACTTTGCATTTTCAAATAATTTCAAAAGACCAGTAGCATTAACTAATTAAAAGTTGCTGGTGTGGTTCAAAATGACTATTTTTCATTTCTATAGCATCTGTCAGCCCGAGACCTCAGAGCCCTTTACAAACCACAGTTAAATCTGTGAGGCAGGCATGAGATAACAATTTTATTTATTTATTTATTTTTGTAGACAAGGCCATAGGCTTCACCTTCGCAGGCCTAAAAACATGAGGGCAGGTCCTTGCTTGCTGTAAATTGTCATACCTTCATTGACTTCAAGGGAGTTATGACAATTTATAATTGTTGAGGCTCTATCCATGGGGCCTGATTCTGATCTTGCATATATTTGGTGTTCGTGTGTCTTCCTCAGAAATGTGTGTTGCTGGCACTTGCTGGGGACAGGACACTGGACTTGGTCTGTTGGTTGATTTAGTATGGCAATATGTATGTGCCTTGGATTAACTCCATTGAAGCCAATGGAGTTACACAGGTATAAAACCAATGTATTTGAGCTGAATCAGGTTTATGGTGCCCAAACGGGTTTTTTAATTGATTCAGGCTACGGTTGTTTTAATAGAGTTTGGCCAGCTAATTTGTTTCAATGTTTGTTTTTTTACTCTGATCCAGTTAGAAACTGTTTAAAGCTGGTTAGAGTGACATGGTAGTAGCTCCAATCTAGACAAAACATTTGATTTCAGACTGAGTTAGGGAACAAATTTTATTCTCCCATTGTGCTGTGTTGGTAATGTGACCATTATTCCAAAGGCATGGAATGTTTCACATACAGTAGGTCCCTATTTGTAAATACACTTTCAAAAGAAGTTTAAAACCTGGTTCACTGACTGATTGAAGGAAAGTTAATAATCTGCAGCATTTTGAAGAATGTGGTGAAAATCCCAGCAGAATTTTCTGAAGTGTTCGTCAGATTTGTGTGGAATAGCAATAAAAAAGTAAGCAAGCAATAAAAAAAAATAAACCAAACCAAAAACAACAACCTGGATTCCAGTTCAACAGATGATCAGTACCACAGTATATAGTGGCAACACGCAGCAGGTGACTCATTGTGCAGAAGTAGCATAAGTCTCTGTAATATTCAAGTGTCCCGCTCAGAACTATTTTGTCTCACACAAGTAAAAATTAGGTCAATGGGGAATTTTGCCTGAGCAAGGACTGAGTGAAAACCAAGTATGATCTTCAAAATTTGACCTAAATGTTTTCCCTTCTCGTTAAATAAAATCAAGGACCTGAGTCAGCATTGCTCTGAGTCAGCATTCACATCGGTGCAAATGTGGGTCTCAAATGCTTCCTTTTTGCCTGGGTAGCATTTTACTCCCACTTTTCACTGATGCAAATAAGTATGCAAGAGGAAGAGATGTGTGGTGAAGCAAGCCCCAAATGTTTATCTTGTAGTGATGCTTTTGATGCTGCAGATGGCAGCCTTACACTAATTTTGCCACACAGCGTTACACTGAACATCAGAACTCAATAGGAGCCTCTTGTATTCATGCTAAACCCATAATCATTCAGGAAGGAATCTGTGTAAACGTCACACTAGCGATACTTTTTTTGCTTCTGGTGTATTCATTAAATTATTAATGGCACAATTGCTAATTGCTTATAAATTAAATATGATAGAACAAATTTTGTTCTGTCACAGTGATGTGAAGTTGGAGTGATGCCATTGTGCTTAATTCTCTTTGGCCCTTATGTGTGTGCACAGTGTAGGGAGGCAAATGAGTGTGGCGATTGCCCCTGTTTGAGCAGCCCATGTAAGGGCTCGGTAGAATTACAGTCCCTGTGCTCAGGGGAGTACAGAGGCTTTTCCTTCGCTGCACCTCGATGATGGAGAGTAGGCTATGGCATAACTTGTCTCCACTGCCTCGTGCACCCGCCAGCAGCATGGGGTAGGGGGAGAGGGAAATATGCTATGCTCCATGAAGGGTGGTACCAGTTTGTATACTCCCCGACCACCCTGGGAAGCTCTAAACATAAGAATGGCCAGACTTGGTCAGACCAATGGTCCATTTAGCCCAGTATCCTGTCTTCTGACAGTGGCTAGTTTCAGATGATTCCAAGGGAATGAACAGAACAGGGCAATTAGTGAGTGATCCATCCACTATTGTCCACTCCTAGATTCTAGCAATTAGAGGCTTAGGACATCCAGAGCATGGGGTTGCGTCCCTGATCATCTTGGCTAACAGCCATTGTGATGGACCTCTCCTCCATGAACTTATCTATTTTTTTGAACGCAGTTATCGTTTTGGCCTTCACAACATCCCCAGCAACGAGTTACACAGGTTGACTGTACCTTATGTGAACTAGTACTTCCTTTTGTTTGTTTTAAACTTGGTGCCTATTAATTTCATTGAGTGACCCTGGTATGTTCTGTGAAGGGGTAAATAACACTTCCGTATTCACTTTCTCCACACCATTCACCATTTATAGACCTCTATCGTATCCCCTCTTGGTCTTCTCTTTTCCAAGTTGAACCAGACCCAGTCTTTTTAATCTCTCCTCATATGGAACCTGTTCCATACCCCTAATCATTTTTGTTGCCCTTCCCTGCACCTTTTCTAATTCTAATATATCTTTTTTTGAGATGGGGCAACCAGACCTGCAGGCAGTATTCAAGGCATTAGTGTACCATGGATTTATATGGTGGCATTATGATATTTGCTGTCTTATTATCTATCCCTTTTCTAATGGTTCCTAACATTAACTTTTTTGACTGCCACTGCACATTGAGTGGATGTTTTCAGAACAGTAGCCACTATGACTCAAAGATCTTTCTTCGGCGGTAACAGCTAATTTGGACCCAATCATTTTTGTATGTATAGTTTCGATTATGTTTTCCAATGTGCATTACTTTGTATTTATCAACATTGAATTTGATCTGCCATTGTGTTGCCCAATTTTGTGGGATCTCTGTAATTCTTCACAGTCTGCTTTGGATTTAACTATCTTGAGTAATTTTGTATCTGAAAATTTTGCCACCCCATTTTTACCCCCTTTTCCAGATCATTTATGAATATGTTGAATAGCACTGGGCCCAGTACAGATGTTTGGGGTGGCACTGCTATTTACCTCTATCCATTCTGAAAACTGACCATTTATTCCTACCCTTTGTTTCCTGTCTTTTAACCAGTTACTGATCCATGAGAGGACATTCCCTATTACCCCATGACAGCTTATTTTGCTTAAGAAACTTTGGTGAGGGACCTTGTCAAAGGCTTATCTGAAAATCCAAGTACACTATAGCCACTGGATCACCCTTGTCCACATGTTTGTTGACTCCCTCAAAGAATTTTAATAGACTGGTGAGACAAAAAAATCCTTTCACAAAAAGCCACATTGATTCTTCTCCAACAAATTGCATTCATCTATGTGTCTGGTAATTCTGTTCTTTACTATAGTTTCAATCAGTTTGCCTGGTACTGAAGGTAGGCTTACTGGACTGTAATTGCCAGGATCGCATCTGGAACCTCTTTTTAAAAATTGGCATCACATTAGCTATCCTCCAGTCATCTGGTACACAAACTGATTTAAGTAATAGGTTACATACCACAGTTAATAGTTTTGCTATTTCCATATTTGTGTCCCTTCGGAACTCTTGGGTGAATACCATCTGACCCTGGTGCCTTATTACAGTTGAATTTTCAATTTGCTCCAAAATCTCCTCTACTGACACCTTTTATCTGGGATAGTTCCTCAGATTAGTCACCTAAAAAGAATGACTCCATTTTGGGAATCTCCCTCTCATCCTCCGCAGTGAACACCAATGCAAAGAGTTAATTTAGCTTCTCCCCAATGGCCTTGTCTTCTGGAGTGCTCCTTTAGCATCTCAGTCGCCGAGGGGCATCTCTTCAGTGCTCCTCTCTGGGGTTCTACAGTCCTCAATGCAGGGCTGATCCGAAGCAGAACAACAAGGAAGTGCTGAAGCAAAAAGGTGGCATGTGTTTGATTAGGTTTCCGGGCTGAAGGAAAACGTTAGTACACGATGGTGGTGCTTGTGGCATTGTTGGCTTTGAGACATTTTTAGTTCCCAGTTAAAATATGGAACATCATGTACCCACCGACTTGGCAGGGGCATACTGAGCCACAAAAGGAATGTTATTGAAGAGAACAAGGTGTTTCAATTTACAGGGACAAGATTAATTCTACAAGCTTGATATTGGTGAATATTGACTTCGAAAACTTACTTAAAAAAACCACAACAAAACTCTACTGACGGTAGGACCTTGTGGACTGGCTATATTTCATCTTAAATAGCCCACTTCAGTAAGCTTTCTTATTCTGGGAAAGTGTCCAATTCAGACAATCTCTTGCATTCTGCGGTGTGGGATCTTTCATTTCAGGAGCATCAGAGGAGTCTCAGGAGACCCTTTAAAAAAGGGACAGGAGCCTGGGATGGAGGCTTCAAAATGTTGGCAAATATACAAACAAAATATGCTTCTGTCTTAAATTCTTGTAAAATATGATGAAACTGTGTCTCGGAGACTATTCCCAATGTGCTGTTAAAACAAATTGGCCAGTGTTCACAATGAAAAATGCATTCTCCTTCCTAACCTCTGAAAAAGAAAAATCCAAACACACCTATTCGTGAAGATTCCCATTCACTAGCTAATCATTGTAAAAACTGTATTTTATTTTGGAAATCTCACAATATATATTTCAGCACAAAATGCATCAATTCATCTATTAAAAATATTCTCTAGCTTGCCAACTTTTTGCAACTCTCTCCCCAAACCAGGCAAACTTTCAGGGAGAGAAGATAAATCATTACTATCTGATGCCTGTTCAGTGGCCTGTGTAAAAGGAGCCGGTGTTCAGTCCGATTTGTACTAGATAATGGTCCACATAATAAAAGCTGTCCTCATGTTGAACTAATCAGCCCTCTTGCTTATAGAGTCAGCACAGAAACTGAAATACCCTCTGACCGACTACAGGTGCTTGCTCCAGGTCCCCAGTGAAAACATGTTTGCACGGTTAGCCTGGGCTATATCGGCTCACTAGATTCTTGGTTCTCTAGGACTGTACGGGACTCTCTTCAGAGTCCATCTTTCCAGTAACAGATTGTCATGAACTGGAATGTTGAGCAAGAAAAGGCTCCCTTCCTGCAAGGGTTCCATATTATCAGTCTGGAAGCACGTTGCTTGTTTGGGGAATTTTGTCCAGATCAGAAAGCAAAGAGGGCAAATCAAGAAAAGAAAGCCAGGTAGACAAAGTCTGAACAAGGAAGGAATTTGAGCAAATGAAATAACATTAAAATAATAAATGTAATTAATAACCAGCTAACGGACAGCAAGTCTCTATAAACCCCGTAACAGTCTCCATAGTAACCTAATTGCCCCTCAGCCAATGAATACATGCGGTGTTACAATCCTTTTCATTTGTAAGTGGGAGTAATGACTTGTAGGGACACCTTGGAGGGTGGTGAAGCACTGGAATGGGTTACCTAGGGAGGTGGTGGAATCCCCTTCCTTAGAGGTTTTTAAGGTCAGCCTTGACAAAGCCCTTGCTGGGATGATTTAGTTGGGGATTGGTCCTGTTTTGAGCAGGCGGTGGGACTAGATGACCTCCTGAGGTCCCTTCCAGCCCTGATATTCTATGATTCTATGATGTGCTGGGGTTTGTACAGTCAACATCACAGTATAATTAACTGGGTCAGTTTCCTTGCCAGCCAGTCGTCATAGACACAGATTTGACCATGCCCCTCCCCTCCCCATTTGCATGGCTGCCATTATACAGGAGCACAGCTGAGGGCAGAGCAGTGGCATCTGCAGATGGGGAGCTGAGCTGAACTGAGGAGTACAGCAACAGACACTGCCCAGTAAAGCACCGTAGTGCTCCAGATTGACCAAGAGCAAACATTGCCTTTAAGGGAGAGTGAGCCACTGTCAGTCTGTAGCAGCAAGACTAAGAGGAGCATTTCGCAGTCCCATTGCTGGCTTACTGGAGAGGGGAATGGCTTGTAGACTGTACACTCCTCTGAAGAGGATTTTCTGGACAGTCCCCAAGTGGAAAGGAGGTGTGACACTATGAACCAAAACCAGAAACATGTTAATTGAACCCCAGGTGAGCCATAAGTGCCAAATTTCACTCTGCTTTACCCTTTATTTCAAATCTTGCCAGCCCATGGAATGAAGGACTGGGATTTTGAGTCCTGGTGACTCACCTGGCAGAGTAAAGCAGTACCACACAGCAGATTCCCATCACTCAAAGCTTAAAGACAGAGACATGTTCCTACATATAGGAGACAGATATTTTTTAATTTAAAAAAGGAGCTTGGAAAATATAAGGGGCACGAGAAATGTTTTGGGGAATGAGCACTGTTATCACCAGTTCTGTTCCTTCGTTCTATTATGTAATTCACTGACAATGTGTTTTCATGGCATCCTCCATTTCCTCCTCTCCTATTTTCTCCTAATCTATTTCTGCAATTGCAGTATATCTGAATAGCTGTAGGTGCAAGGCTGTCTGATTTTTTTCTTCTATCTAATGTAATTTATCTAGAAGTTTATACCTCGACACATTACCATCTTTCTTAGTAAATCTCGATGTCTGGTCTAGATCTACATATAATGAAAGCAATTAGTAGCTGCAGCCAAGTGGCAGGCTGTAGAGAGAGAGAGCCACATGCATGCTTCTGTGTGTTATGTATGCTACATTCATATGCAGTTTAGTGATTAAAAAGTGCAAATGGCTTGGGAAAAATCTTTTTCACAAAGTAAGGAAGAACCAAGGACTAGTTATATGTTCATTAATTATTTCTTGACACTGTACTGTCAGATTAACTTTACTGAAGATCTATTGACTGTGACCTCCCATAGAGATGGTTGTAGAGGGCACTCTTAGTATATTGCTGTAGGTAGAAACGAACAGCTAAAGCAAATGTTGACTTCACTCCAAGTACAGTATATGAGTTTCAACTGTTTTAGAACTAGCCACAGTCTTTTAACAAATGTCTTCTAACCTGCCAGTGATACAAAACCTTTGCAAATTAGGAAAGGATATAGAATGACCCAAGAAAAGGGGCATGAACAAAACAAAAGGCTTTTTTTTATTTGAGGCAAAGAGTTTATTAGAGAATATTCTGGTCTTAAGTTTGGTGATTCCTCTACCCGTCCTGCAACCCTCTGTGATAAAGGAACTCTGCAGATGATTGTGCCTTTTATTGTGGTGGTCACTGTGGAATGGGACTCAGGTCTGGATTCTTAAAGGTACTTTGGTGCCTAACTCCCACTGCTTTCCCACAGATTTTCTCAAGGATAGCAAAGGGCACATCCCTGTGACACAAAACTCACCCCCTGCCAAATTCCAAGTCCCTGCCCCAAAGCATAGGGGCAACAGAACTTTTCAAAGAAAGGGTTGCCCAAATTTTTTAACGTGGGTAAAATAACATTTTATTCCTAGCCTTGTTCTTTGACATGACTGAACTGGCATGGAAAATTGCAGCTCCAACAGCTAACATTCAGCAAAGCTATAAGCAACTGAAAGCAGGTCTCACAATGGAAAGTGCTGTGCAACCTTAAAAATAGGTGGTGCTGATAGCTCTGCCTATAATTTGAAGCTATTTTTTGCTCAGGCCTTTAGCTAAATTGTGGAGGGGAGAACCCCCAAAAGCTCAGAAAAACAATACTTTAAAAATCCCACAATAGTAGCTCTTCAGGTAATTTTAACTTTCCACAGTTCTAGTTGAGAAAAAATGAGACTACATAATAAGAGCTGGATCTGTTTGATGCATATAGGGTGCATACATTACTCCTTGTCTAAATATTCTGATCCGTTTTCATTTCACCATTGGAGGGATATCAGAGTGTGAATTTCAGGATACAACTGCTGAGTCCAGGCCAGGATATAGAGAATGCTCTGCCCTGAATCCCCTATCATTTACACCAATATTACCCCACTGTAACTCAATAGACTTGAGTGGCTGTTGTGATTTACACCAGTGTGAGTGAGATGAGAAGTAGGCCCGGTGCATGGTGACATCAGGCAGCACAACTTGGTTAGTTGGTCTCGGAGCTACAGGGTCCAATGATTGTCGAGCAGCTTCAGTAAACAACCCCTTTTCTTTTCATTACAAATGAGCCCTGTTTCTCCTCCGCTATTAGGGATACTATAGTCTGGAGTATGGCCTGTTCCCAGGACATCTGCAGGAGCTGAGGCTTTTTATTTTATTTTATTTTAAAAACTGGAGCTTTGAGGACTTTAACGCTCACAGATTGGGTAGGTATCATGGCATTGCATCTCTGTGTGTTCTAGAACATTACCCTTCTCCCACTGAGCAGCTTTGCCATTAACTTCAATGGGATCTGACCTGGGCCTCCAGTTACCCTTCTGTGACTTCACTGGTAGTTTTTAGAATCCATATTGATCTCTGTTCCACTTGCTCTTAATAAAGTGCATCTGCCATGGAATTTAGCATCTAAATAGATATTCCTTCTTTGTCTTGTTACTGTTACATATACATCCTTCTTTGAGCCATTCCCTCCACTTATTACCCCCCTTATGAAACAATTGGCATATGAATTAACACCCACAAAGGATTTTAAAACTGTTTCATCTCTTCCCACCATAATACCCACCCACCCCTGCTGAGTAACTACAGCCTCAGAGGTATTTAGGTGTCTGTCTATCCCACTGGAATCACAATAAAATTGGTTCCCAATGGTACATGAGTGTCCTTTCCTCTGTACCTCTTGTGCCTGCCTTAGAAAAGCAGCCATACAAAGGTAGGCACAGAGTGGCACTTTCTCTCTTAGATGGGATCACTGGTCCCCTCTTCCTTGAGGGAGCTAACTAGCATATGGTATGCATGAACACATCAGCTGTAGTGCTCAGATAAAGTGGTGATGGGCATGCTAGAAAAACGTAGATTAGATAAGCCAATACAATGCCATCAGAGGCAAGTAAAGAAATAGCAGAGATAATGTAAGACTGTTTCTTACTGCTGTTCTCTGCTCTTCATATAATACAGGTAAGAGAATTGTACTTCTTCTGTACTTTCATTTATGTTCTGTGGTAGAATGTGTTTCATGTCCTTGACTACAGGAGGCAGAAGAGATTTCCAAACTTTCAGTTTACAGACATGCATTAACAAAAACAATTAAATAACCCCTCTCCCACATACACACACACTTTTTTTTTTGCTTATAAATAAAGCACATCTGCGTCTACCAGTGTAGAGGAAACCTCTGAACTTAGATCCTCAGTTTCTGTGACCTAATAGGTCGCCATAAAACATGCACATAAAATAATGGGTGGGGAAAAAAGTTTTTCCTACTATGGTGAGTGGCTCAACCCGTCCCAAACCACTTTTGATAGGGCCATGTGACATTGGCTAACAGAGATGGGAGGCACACCTCTGATGTATCCATGTAGTGTCTTGTCACTGGGGGAAGAGGACATTCCTTGTGTTTCGTTGTTGTGAGGCTGCTACGACACTCCTACTGTTTCACTGAACGTTTTTTTTTCTTTCCTAAGGTTGATAATCACAAGAGACAACATCATCATTTGCCTGGGTTGTGTTGCTAGGTGACACTTCAGCACTTTGCACCCATATTCCACAACTTCGGAGAACAAACACAAAGGACTGTAGTGCAGCAACACTGTCCTCTGGCAGTGTGTTCTCTACATCCCTTAATCTACAATGTAAATTTCTCTTTCAAATTTAACACATATATTTTATATTGTTTGCTTCACATCCTTGCATAGGTTATTCATTCAGTTCCTAACAACCACATACTATTTCTGCAGAGTTTTGTCGTTCCTGATGATGAAGATTCAGATAATGTAGTAGGCAGGCCTAACAGAAGTATAACAAGAGGACAATATACATATGTATGAACAAACTGGATGCCAAAGACTGTGTGCCATTTCATTAGAATTTAATATAGAAGCATCCAGTGCACATCAGGAGCCTCTTAATTCATTACATCTTTTGAATTCTAATTAAACCTATGTAGAATAACCAGTACAAAACACCACTGACTTCAAAGGCGCTATGACAATTTACACTAATTGAGGATCTGGCCCAACATGTTTTAAAGCTGAGTAATGTTAATCTTGTTGATTACTCTTCACTGCGATGTGAGAATTGGGTGTTGGGGGATGGGGTTAAGTCTATCCAACAAGTTATGCTTTGTGTTATCTTTTATCTTTTCTGGATGAATTGTTTTTAAAGGAATTTTTCAGTCATCAGCATCAGTGAAATGAGTTTATGTATTATTAAATGCGACTGACTACTTCTTCAGCTTAAAGGAAATGCTTGTGAAAGCTGCCTAATCACTCACTGCTATATTTCAGACGTCATATTGCCATAAGGGACAAAAGGGAATTTCATTCTTATAAGGTACTTCTTTGCACTTGATAATAGTTTAACTATTTACCTTGATTATATCCAATCAAATTAGTTAAAAATAAAGGATATTTTTGTGGATTACAACCAAGAACCAGATGGGTTCTACTTAAACCTTCTTGCCAAAAGTCTTTTTTTTTTAACTATCTTACACGTATATTTGGCAGTATGAGACAATCAGATGAATAAACTTTTTTATTGTAGCACATTCTGTGGGAGATGCAATTTACAGCAAAGTCTCTGCATCTGTAGCTTTAAGAAAAAAGTTTTTCTCCAGTTTTTCTGTCCTCCAACTAGTTTAGCTACTTGTCGCGTACCTGACCTCATCTCCTCCAGGCTATGTTTGTGTCAGCCTTCAGCTGACTGATTTACAGTCCTGTCTGCCCTAAAATATCCACGTTAGTCATTATCAAACTCTCATTGGTTGTATACAGGGAGACCCAGTGCATCTACCTGTTGGTCTACAGTAATCAACTATGTGTAAGCTGAATCCTGTAGAAAGAAGTAGAAATTAGAGAGATGATCTAGATGCAAACATTTGGGTTTGGTCTGGATTTTTTTGGGGAAAACCGCCCACCAAATTTCAGGGGTGTTTACCTAGAGGATTCCAAGTTAGCTCCTTATAAAGAGTCCCTAATCAAGAAACATGGATCTGGATCTGGGTCTAGGTGTGGATAACTCCTGAACTATGGTTGTGGTTGATATCTGAATTAGGGATTCTGGTGCAGTCCATTTTTACGATACACTCACTTTAGCTTTAGTTTCAGAGTAACAGTTAGTCTGTATTCCCAAAAAGAAAAGGAGTACTTGTGGCACCTTAGAGACTAGCCAATTTATTTGAGCATAAGCTTTTGTGAGCTATAGCTCACTTCATCGGATGCACAGTATGCATCCGATGAAGTGAGCTGTAGCTCACGAAAGCTTATGCTCAGATAAATTGGCTAGTCTCTAAGGTGCCACAAGTACTCCTTTTCTTTTGGCTTTAGTGTATCTATTAATTCTGTAATGGGAAAATATTTACTTAGGAGTTTTATTCATTCAGTCTCACAGGTGTGCCCGGCATTGTAGACATACAATGAGATTTGACATTTTAGATAATCTGGTGGCCCTTTCTGGCCTTAAACTCGGACTCATTTTGCCCTGAGGAGCCTATGATCTCCAGTAATGTAGGCAGATAATTCAAGAGAGTGAAGTGGAGAGACAGTGCTATTCAGTGGGGAAGGAATATACAGTAGCTGTTGGGACATTACTGTTCCATGAGGAAAGTAGGTCATGTGTGTTAGCTGGTATGTTTCTATTTGTCATTTATAAATTTTTTTATGGTGGAGTCCCAGAGCAGGAGAAGATAGTGTTGCAGTGGAGATCAGCAATGGAAAACCAGCCAAAGAGAGGTCAGTTCTGAATTTCTTGGAAAAGGGACTAACTTTATTGAGAGGCAGGAATTTGGCTTTGACTGGCTAGGGAGAATTCTACAGTTCTGAAATTTCCTAGGCCTTGTTTTCACTGAGAGGCATGCTGATGGTGCAGATATCAATTTGAATTGGTGGATTGAGGACAAGATTTTTCAAAGGCAGACCTAGCAGTTACACACCCAACTCCCATTGAAATGCATTGATAATATTGCTACTTGCCTTCTCTCCCTGCCTGCCCCACCCCCAGAGGCGTATACACAAATTCAGTAAAGGACTCCCCACCAACTGAATCATTGTCTTCAACAGAAGAGTTTGTGGTAGTGGCACCAATTAGGAGGGCCTGGGGGTGTGAGAGAATGCCCCTGCTCAAGGTTTTTGCACATGCCCAAAGTCGCACAGGCTGTGGAGCTGGGCGGGGGGCATGGCCGGACCACTTTTAAGCAATGATAAGTACTAAATCACTATGGTTGCTTCCAGAGTGTTACTCCAGCTGTGTGGTCATAACACCCTTCCACCTGTCCGTACAGACAGAGGGGTGGCTGGGCCAACTGCTGTGGAGACCTGATACATTGGGAGTCTGTTCCTGTACAGTGGAGTGCAGGGGAGTCTGCTGAGAACTCTACTCCTGGCAGCACCAGCTCATGCACCGTGTGGGTAAAGGAGAGGGGAGACTCCCCAGCTGAGAGATCCAGAGTCCCTACAGCAGGGTGGAGGTCAGGAGAAGGGTCTGGAATGGGATCCCTGCCATGGGGAAGGGAGACAGAGGGACTGGAATTCTCTCTCACCTGCCAAGAAATATCTGAACTGGCATCACTTTTGCGGGGGAGATTTTCAAAGACTCAAATGGCAGTGACATCTAATCTCATTTGACCTTCAGTGGGTTACTTGAGTGGGGGAGTTCTTTGCTGGCTTTGTAGATCTGCCATCTATTGTCTTTGGGGAGATTATGTCGATTAGTGTACTAATAGCCAAATCTTGTAAAATAATAGCATGGGATCTGCTAGGTTTTGTAAACTGGAAAATATAGCTATAACATTAGTCATAACTTAATTTTACCATATCTCAAGTTATCTTTCAGAGAGAGCAAAGTTCTTGTCTCTGGGGAGAGGACCCATTTTTCCATTTCAAATTCTCTTAATGATGCCTTCTTTTTCTTCCTGGTATCCTCATGTTACCTAATTCCCCTAAGAGGGTGTTGTCAGCTCCTAGAAGTGCTGATCATACCCTTTACAAGTTAACTTCAAGCTTATTTAGGGTATGCAGAGTGATAATAACTCTGTCAAAACAATGTGTTCTTTGGTGCATGTCAACATAATTTAAGCATCATGTATCCAGTCTGAAATTTATGTGAATAATTAAAGGCCTGATCCAAGCCCAATGTACTTAATGGGAATATTTCTACTGACTTCACTGGGCTTTGGATCAGGCCTGCCCATAGTGCCACTACGCAAGATACTGGTCAGCTTCCCTACTGTGGCAGAAATATATTGCCAATTAATAATCTCAAACTGAATTTGTATCACCTATTTAAATATCTGCATTCCAAAGACAAATGAGGCTCTTTTTACATTTGTATTGCTTTTTATTCAAGTCATTATACAATTTTCATGGGTTGTATTTTCTTTATAAAAATAAATGAGAGAAAAGTAATAGCTCTACAGAGAAGCACAGAACTTATCGGTGTCCAATCTTTAACCTATTAATGGCTTTTGAAAACCCTGAAAATGCACTTACCCTTCAGGACTGTTGCGCTTTAGAAACAAGCCTCTCTCTTTGTCATTACAGTAGCAAAGCTCCTTTCTGATGAGATTACGTCCTTTTAAAACAAAGTAACTTTTATTAATCTTATGCATATGTGACCACTTGCAGTCTTGACATTTAGGGGGGAAAAACCCATCAAGGAGTTCATTATGATTAATCACATTTATTCATTGGTATTTCATATAACTTTACTAAATCCTAGCAATGGTGTGCAGGTCAGTTTCACTATTAATGATGATGATGATTATGTCTCTTAGAGGCTGTCAAAAAAAAGAGAGAAAGCATTTTTGTACAAATCATCACAGTGTAAACAGAATGCACAGGCAGACCCTACCCTTTATACCAATTGGTAAACAAATCTTTGTTAAGCTCGTCTTGATAGTCTTACTTTGTTGCCACATTTTAATTACTCATCCTGTCTGTGTATATTCTATTGCATTGTGCTGAAGATAGAAGCTTTAAAAATCATTGGTATTTAGGAAAATCCAAAGCTGGGGTGAGGCATGCTCAGGTGCTAATTTATTTACATCAATTAATTTCAGGCCCCTGATGTAAACCAATTAGTATTCAACACTTAATGGAGTCATTCTCTGTCAGATTAGCTTTTTAGAAATGCTTGTCACTACTACAGGACCAGGCAGCAGAACTTTGCTAATAAAACTAGCAGAATTAATGGAGTGAACAGCATAGATAATGACTTAATGTGGAACATACAGTATAGAAAAGAGACTGATCAACTGTCTCCAACAAATGAAGATGTCACTGAGGCAGCTACTTTATTCCAAAAAAGGGCTTAGACAATGTTATTCAAAAACATGGCAAAGTTGTGTCGTCATAACTAATTTTCAACCTTTGTGCGCTCGCGCGCGCGTGCTCTCTCTCTCTCTCTCTCACACACACACTCATACACACACACACACACAAATTGTCCTTTCCAGCATGACACAGCGTGCGAATAAAAGCTCCATGTTGTGCTGACCCACTGTAATATGAAACTGTTAATTCCAGAGGAATTAGGGATTACTAGAAATGACAAAATCCGAGTTACTGAGCCAATGGGTGGGCATTATTTCCAAATAGAGTTGTGCAGAACATAACTCTGTAGGTGAGACCTAATTTGTGACAACACACTTTTTGCCTACCTTCCGGGGAGCGGGGCAGTGGAGAATAAATTTTATTTCACAGAAAACATCCAAGAGATTAAAATTCTGCAGATGAACAATACAGGCATATCACTTTCAGTATTTGATGAAGGGAAATATCTGTATCCACAAACAATAATAACCCCCTCCAGAGCAGTATCAGTGATATGTAAGCTTTCCTCCTGGAGATAAGATGACTGTATTTACATTTTATGTGGTTATTTTGGGTTTTTTTTTTCCTTTCTCAGAATTCACTGGGACAAAACTTTGCAAGCTTTCTACTGATAATTCCGGTTAGTTTGACTATGCATCTTTATTTATAATTTCAACGAGTTAAAATGTTCTTCATGTGCAAATTTTATGTGTAAAATTCACCTTTATGCAGAGGACAGGCACAATGCATATACACCACTTAAATCCCATGCAAGCCTTTGGAATAGGATATAAACGAGACTTTAGAAATGCGTTGACATTCTGCTGGGCCTCTGCATCCAGGTGAATTTCACCCCATGTGAGAATTGGAGCACAGAGAAATACACTGTAGGGACCAATCATGGATTTCCAAGGGACTGGATTAAATGACCTAGTGAGTTTTTTTCCATCTGTAATTTCTATTATTATGTTCGGTGGAAAATCTTGGAAAGCATCTTTTCTGCAGTGTCTGGCTGCATGCATATTATCATCATTATTACATGCATTTCTGTGATTCCCCTCTACCATCAACTCTTGGGCATCCTATACCGGGATTAGAAACACAATGCTACAGAACTCCCTTTTGCTTTTTGAGTCATAGCCGCCACTTAAGGAGACCAGTCTTTCATTTTCATTAATGTTATACTTCTTGAAATACTTAAAAAAGAAAAGAGAGACAGAAATAACTGTGAACTGTTTGTTAGGTGAGTATTCGTAAACCTTAACCACTTCACATTTACCACAGTCCTGCTCCAATTTCTCTTTGGGGATTGTAAACTCCTACTGAAGGGCCAATTCCCAGTTTCATTTCAGCCCTTTTTCATTGCTCCAATGGAACTGAGTCCTGGGGGAAAACCCCTCACAACTCTGACATCATAATCAAAAAGGCTGACAAAGGAGGTGCTGTTGTCATCTTGAATAGGTCGGAATATGAACAAGAGGCTGCTCGGCAGCTCTCCAACATGAGTTTCTACAAGCCATTACCCTCTGATCCCACTGAGAGTTACCAAAAGCAACTACAACATTTGCTCAAGAAACTTCCTGAAAAAGCACAAGATCAAATCCGCGCACACACACCCCTGGAACCCCGACCTGGGATATTCTATCTACTACCCAAGATCCATAAACCTGGAAATCCTGGGCGCCCCATCATCTCAGGCATTGGCACCCTGACAGCAGGATTGTCTGGCTATGTAGACTCCCTCCTCAGGCCCTACGCTACCAGCACTTCCAGCTACCTTCGAGACACCACTGACTTCCTGAGGAAACTTCAATCCATCGGTGATCTTCCTGATAACACCATCCTGGCCACTATGGATGTAGAAGCCCTCTACACCAACATTCCACACAAAGATGGACTACAAGCTGTCAAGAACACTATCCCCGATAATGTCACGGCTAACCTGGTGGCTGAACTTTGTGACTTTGTCCTTACCCATAACTATTTCACATTTGGGGACAATGTATACCTTCAGATCAGCGGCACTGCTATGGGTACCCGCATGGCCCCACAGTATGCCAACATTTTTATGGCTGATTTAGAACAACGCTTCCTCAGCTCTCGTCCCCTAAAGCCCCTACTCTACTTGCGCTATATTGATGACATCTTCATCATCTGGACCCATGGAAAAGAAGCCCTTGAGGAATTCCACCATGATTTCAACAATTTCCATCCCACCACCAACCTCAGCCTGGTCCAGTCCACACAAGAGATCCACTTCCTGGACACTACAGTGCTAATAAACAATGGTCACATAAACACCACCCTATACCGGAAACCTACTGACCGCTATTCCTACCTGCATGCCTCCAGCTTTCACCCTGACCACACCACACGATCCATCGTCTACAGCCAAGCTCTGCGATACAACCTCATTTGCTCCAACCCCTCAGACAGAGACAAACACCTACAAGATCTCTGTCAAGCTTTCTTACAACTACAATACCCACCTGCAGAAGTAAAGAAACAGATTGATAGAGCCAGAAGAGTTCCCAGAAGTTACCTACTACAGGACAGGCCTAACAAAGAAAATAACAGAACGCCACTAGCCGTCACCTTCAGCCCCCAACTAAAACCCCTCCAACGCATTATTAAGGATCTACAACCTATCCTAAAGGATGACCCAACACTCTCACAAATCTTGGGAGACAGGCCAGTCCTTGCCTACAGACAGTCCCGCAACCTGAAGCAAATACTCACCAACAACCACATACCACACAACAGAACCACTAACCCAGGAACTTATCCTTGCAACAAAGCCCGTTGCCAATTGTGTCCACATATCTATTCAGGGGACACCATCACAGGGCCTAATAACATCAGCCACACTATCAGAGGCTCGTTCACCTGCACATCCACCAATGTGATATATGCCATCATGTGCCAGCAATGCCCCTCTGCCATGTACATTGGTCAAACTGGACAGTCTCTATGTAAAAGAATAAATGGACACAAATCAGATGTCAAGAATTATAACATTCATAAACCAGTCGGAGAACACTTCAATCTCTCGGGTCACGCGATCACAGACATGAAGGTCGCTATCTTACAACAAAAAAACTTCAAATCCAGACTCCAGCGAGAAACTGCTGAATTGGAATTCATTTGCAAATTGGATACTATTAATTTAGGCTTAAATAGAGACTGGGAGTGGCTAAGTCATTATGCAAGGTAGCCTGTTTCCTCTTATTTTTTCCTACCCCCCCCCCAGATGTTCTGGTTTACCTTGGATTTAAACTTGAAGAGTGGTCAGTTTGGATGAGCTATTACCAGCAGGAGAGTGAGTTTGTGTGTGTATGGGGGTGGGGGGGATGTGAGAAAACCTGGATTTGTGCAGGAAATAGCCCAACTTGATTGTCATGCACATTGTGTAAAGAGTTGTCACTTTGGATGGGCTATCACCAGCAGGAGAGTGAATTTGTGTGGGGGGGTGGAGGGTGAGAAAACCTGGATTTGTGCTGGAAATGGCCCACCTGATGATCACTTTAGATAAGCTATTACCAGCAGGACAGTGGGGTGGGAGGAGGTATTGTTTCATATTCTCTGTGTATATATAAAGTCTGCTGCAGTTTCCACGATATACATCTGATGAAGTGAGCTGTAGCTCACGAAAGCTTATGCTCAAATAAATTGGTTAGTCTCTAAGGTGCCACAAGTACTCCTTTTCTTTTCACATAATAGGGGTTTCCTGTGTGGTATAGACTTGGCAGAATGAAAAGGAGTACTTGTGGCACCTTAGAGACTAACAAATTTATTTGAGCATAAGCTTTTGTGAGCTATAGCTCACTTCATTGGATGCATGCAGTGGAAAATACAGTGGGGAGATTTTATATACACAGAGAACATGAAACAATGGGTGTTTCCATACACACTGTAAGGTGAGCTATTACCGGCAGGGGCAGGAGGGAAGGAACCTTTTGTAGTCAAGGTGGGCCATTTCCAGCAGTTGACAAGAACGTGTGAGGAACAGTGTGTGTGTGTGGGGGGGGGGGAATGAAGTGAGCTGTAGCTCACAAAAGTTTATGCTCAAATAAATTTGTTAGTCTCTAAGGTGCCACAAATACTCCTTTTCTTTTTGCGGATACAGACTAACACGGCTGCTACTCTGAAACTTGGCAGAATGACACTCTATTGCCCACCTCTCCCACTTTGTAGAGCCAGTTTAGAGCTCACATCCCAGATTGTGTCCAGGGAGGGGTGGCACGGCCAGATTGTTGCTTCATTGTGACTATTCTTGGCTGTCACAACAGCCCAAATGGCGTTGTGATGGGTTCTCCTGGGGGTGCCACCTGGAACTGGGGTACCACTGAGCCCTCTGACCCACCAGCCTGGGCTCCCTCTCACACTGTGGTGCTGTGGCAAGCTGCAAAGCCTTCTAGCCTGCACTTTCACCAGCATTCATACAAGTAGGGACACACCCAAGTGCAATTACACACAGTGTCTCTAACCACCAGCTTCCCAGCTTGGGACCCCAGAGCAGTACCATCCTGCCCTGGTCAAATCTTGCCAGTAAACGGGTTTAACACCCGGACAGCCTTTCCCTCAATGTGAAGAGGACAATACACACTTGTAGTAACCAAGCAGAGATTTTCTTCAAGCACTCCAGTCAAAACTCACTGGTTTAGATTAAAACATAAAATAAGTTTAACAACTACAAAAGAATAGATTTTAAGTGGTTATAAGTGATAGCAAACACATCAAAGCAGATTACCTAGTACATAAACAAAACTGCAAACTGAGCTTATGGGCAGGTTATTTCTTAATTGTCCACTGTGGTATTTTTTTTAAATCTTTCTCTGAAACATCTGTTGTTTGCAGCTCTCGGAGTCGGGCTACATCTAGTCTAGTTCTGCTGGTCTGATCCAGCATGGCAACTCGTAAATTAAGAAACATATTAGTTTTTTAGTTTCAAGAGTCTCCTTGTGGGAAATGGTAAACAGGAGCTTCTGATTAGCCTTCTCCATAGCCTCCATTATTTTATCCTCTGTCATGTCCCCTCTTTCTTTTACTTCAAAACTCCCATTTGTGCCTTTGAAAATCTTGCCCATAGTATTTTTAATCTCTCTTCCCATTTAAGTTTCCACCACCTCTCTCCAGTGCCTGTAATTATTTTACCTGGATCTTCTCTGGACCTTTCCTATTTCTTCTATTTCTTTGAGTTGCAGTACCAAAAACTGAGCTCCCGGTATAAAATGAGACTGCATAGTGCATCTGAATTGTATAATGGCATGATCATAGTGATGAACTGGGCAAAAGTCTGGGGAAATTACTATGAATTTTACTTGTGACTCATTTCCCTATTCAATTGTGTGAGATCACCTTCCCTGGATGCAGAGAGCTAAATCAAAGGAGGCTGTCAAGGCGGAGTTGAGGGGTCAGGAAGGAAAGGTAAAACAATGACACAGATAAAAGCCTAGTAGGTACTCAGTTTCAAAGGAATTAAGATGATAATGGCTGGGCCATCAGTTGGGGGGAGAATTTACCTACCTAGATTCATCTGGGCTAATATGTTTTACTCTTCACATAACTAAACCTGAGATCAAAAGACTCCTGACTAATTAAAAAGTTGCCCTTGCAGAAAGGGAGGGTATTTTGGGGTGAATTGAGAGTGGTTGGCCAGGCTGTGTCAGTGAAAAGGGTGGCATTTCAACTGAGACGCTCGGAGACAGAGGGAGAAGACTGCAAACAGTGTAGGCTGGGTCTCCTAACTCTGAGATGGGGAATAAGCCAGAGCCCTCTGACCTGTGGATAGAGAGGCTAAGATTAGGTCAGGGAATATGGGTGTACAATTCTGTTACTTTAATTGACTTCTCTAAGTGTTGTGTAATCTCTTTGGCAAATGAAATCAGGCTTTATTCTGAATCCAGTTTCTGTATCATTGCAAGCATCTGCTGTTACAGGCTGCCCAAGAGGAACCCCAGGAGGGTCCAGCCCCACTTGGATCTGCTGAATTGGTATCAGAGTTAGTATCCATGGGGCTGATATGAGAGTGGGAGAATTGTGGAATTTCACACCAGGAGAAGTGAAGGCCCAAGGCCTGACACCTGTTTGGGGTACAGACACAGAGTATGTCTCCACTACAATTAGACATCTGTGGCTGGCCTGTGCCAGCGGGCTCGGGCTCGCAGGGCTCGGGCTAAGGGGCTGTTTAATTGTGGTGTAGATGTTTGAGCTCGGCCTGGAGCCCAAGCTCTTGGACCCTGTGAGGCGGGAGCATAGGCACCAACTTCCACTCTGCCTCGTGGGTGCTTGACCCCCCCCCACCCACTCCTAGCCGTGCCCCTGCCCCACCTCTTCCTGCCCTTGTACTGCCCTCACCACACAACCATTCCACCCCCAAGTCCCTGCCACTGCCAAGCCTTTTCTCCACCTCCTCCCTTGAGCGCACCATGTCCCCGCTCCTCCCGCTCCCTCCTGGAAAGTCCTAAGCACTGCCAAACAGCTGTTAGGCAGCGGCCGGGGTGGGGGGGCGGGGAGGAGCAGGGATGTGGTGTGCTTGGGGGAGGAGGAGGGGGTGGGGACGGGGGGAGCTTGGCTGCTGGTGGGTGCGGAGCACCCGCTAATTTTTCCCCTTGGGTGCTCCAGCCCCGGAGAACCCATGGAGTCAGTGCCTATGGGTGGGAGGGTCCCAGAGCTCAGGCTGTATCCCAACATCTACACCAGAGTTAAACAGCCTGGTAGCCCTGCAAGCCTGGGCCAGCCACAGGGGTCTAATTGCAGTGTAGACATATCCTTAGGGAGACCCTGAGAGGGGATAGCAATGAAGCTAGGTGGGTAATTTGACAATAATATTTCTGTATTATTTTTCCATCCCCTTCTTAATACAGCCAAAACATATATATACTTTTTTGCTGCATGGCTCAGATTTTAGGCTTGAATAATCTCTTGTTCCTCGTCATTTGACCATACTACGGTTGTTTTGTCTTAGTTCTGAAATATACACTGAGGTATGTGACTGAAATAGGGCCTTAATTAGCTTCTGGACTGATTTCATGTTAAGTTACACTATTTAACTTCCTAATTTTTGTTAGGTCTGCCTCCTTGAAATATAGTGTCAGGCATTACCTCTTGGCCTGATTCACTCATCCCAGTGAGGATGTCACACTTAGCTATGATTACAGCCATTGATACTTACAGCTTAACCACACTTTCTGAACCAGCTCCTGTGTGTTCTCCATAGCAGTGCTGTTGTAAACCTGCAGGGTTCATTTGTGTTGGCTTTGCCATCTCAGACTTGCTTGTTTGGTTTGCTAAGTGTCCACTCCTTGCAGGTTTGCTGGAAATTTCAGGTTAATGGAAGCTCAAAAATCCAAGAGGAACCTCCTGAGAACCCTCCATCCCCAACACCTATATGCCCTTGAATTCCATCTCCCCACTCACCCCTCCTGTTTTACTCCATTATTGTTCCCCTCCAGGGATGCTCTGGTGGGAAAGTGGGCTAAGTGGATGTTATTTTCTGTCTTCCACCCATGTTTGGGAGGGAGCTCTCTAGCCCTCCATCCCCACTGCCCCCAAGTCTTTGAGATGTTTGAGGGAAGAGGTACAACTTGCTCTCTTCTCTCCTTGTCATACCCGTACAGCAAGAAAGCTGGAGCAGAGTTTGGCCTTTTTTATTACACTGTGATGGGTACCTTCAAAATATTAATGACAAAGGGATAAGAAGCTTTTCCAGTAGTTGCTAGGGAAAACCCGGTTGTGAGGGATCCCAAAGGAGAGAAATGTCCCTCCATATCTCCACCCAAAGGAAAATCCTGGAGGGAAGAGCTTGGGCAGAGTTAATGGGGGGTTGCTGGCTAACCTCAAGATGATACCACTGTTAGAGGTTAAAATTTTAGGCTTTTTGGGGGGAGTGGGTGGGAATTGAGATGCCTATGAGGAGGTAAAGGGCTGTAGGCAGGAGGAACCAGCAATTATGGGCCTGAAACACCACTGGGTTGATGGACTTTTCACACATCTGAGCTACATTTTGAGTTCAGAAATTAAACCTAAACCCAGGCTAATTTTGAGTAGGTTCAAGTTTCACTATGTCTGTTCTTACAGCTCTCCATATCCTCTCCTTTTGTGCGTTCCAGAGTGAGCTGTTGTAATGCACAGCTGCTTATGGTGTCAAGAGTTTGTTTCTGCAAGCCATGTTGCAATGTGATATTAAAGATCAGCCAGTTTATAGTTGGGTAATTGAAATCACCTATGGCGATTGTACTGTTCTAGTAGATTTTTTTCTCCTCCCAGGTGTGTCTCAATAATCTGCATTTACCATCACTATTTTGATCTGGAGGCTTGGCGGTTCAACCTCATTGTTATGTTGTAATCTGTTTACAGTGTAGGAATTCTATCCATATGGATTCTACTTGACAGTCCTGTCCAAGAGAGATGCTCTTCAGAAAGAATTTGCAGAATCCTTTTTGGATAGAACTACTCTCTAATATGGAATGATTAACACTGATATTGTGCTTTTATATTTTCAAAGCACAGTATTAAAATTTACTAATTAATTTACAAATATTTACCATTTAGTGCTAACTATATTGGAGGAGTTGGTTCAGTGGACTGGCAGGCAGGAGACCAGAGTTCCATTGACTTGGTGGGTGTCCCTGGCTCTGACTCATTTAACCTCTGTCCATTTTCCTATCTGTAAATGAGGATAATGTTTTCATTTTTATTTTCCTTTTCATAGTGCTTTGAGATCTACAGCTGCAAAGTGTTATGGAAGTGCTAGGAAATATGATGAGTAAAATGAATCCTCACAACAGCCATGTGGGAAAGGCGGGAGTATTTTATATTTCCCAGATTCAGCTGGGGAAACTGAAACAGAGAGGTGGTGAGATTCCCAGACCCACACTGTGAGACAGTGGCAAGGTGCAGTAGAAATGACAAGTGCTAATCTCTTCTCTTGCTCAGTGCATGGTCAGTCCCTGCAACCTAACCTCTCTCTCTCATGTTGTTCACTGTGAAGAATTATGTGGGATGCCACTGACTTACACTCATCCCACAAATTCTCAAAAGATATCTAGGGCTCTTCCCAGTGCCAGGCATCCTAGCTTTTAGCTTCCCCTCACTGCTATAGAAGCATTTGTAGTTTTTATTTATAATGTGTGCCCATTTTATGCACCTTTTTTGGATGAAACTGTTACCTGATTGCAGTGCTTCTTCTGCCCCCTGCTCCAGGTACAATCATCATTGTGGCCTGATTGCTTACAACTAGAATCCTCGACTATACAGGCCTTTGAGTGCAGGTTTTAGGTTTTTCCTTCTTTATAGCTGGTCTCTATACAGCCTCTCTGTGAGACAACAATAGACGTTCTCATTAGGTAAATGAATTTTCACACAAACTGACTGTCTTCCTTTGTGAAACCCATATATTTGTAAATTACTGAATAAACAAAAACTGATTCTATCCAGTTTTCAGTTCTCCCAGCACCAAGCAGTGTTACCACACCTGATAAATAAAGGACACAAAGTTAATTCATTTTTCATTTGCATTCCCATCTAGGTATGGATTAGTGAGGCCAGCATTACTGAAGAGCTCTGAATTATGGAGGGTTCCTACAGAAGGATTTTCCCCTCATCTTAAACCTCTTCACTCACCTTTTCAAGCATAATCCCACTCTGTCGAAAGGGATCTCCTCACCTTACAGCCTATGACAAAGGTTCCCCTTCCAATCGACAGCATGAGTGTGATCCTTCATTTGATTTGTTTAACAAGCGAAAAAGGGCAAGCGGAGTATGAGGTTCAGGCATCCCCTGTCCTTAAAGAAAAGCGGTGGTTGTTCTTTCCATACCACAACCCAGGGCACAGCCTCAGCTGAAGATCTGCCCCATTTTTCTTTTCACAGGATGCCAGCTGTCAATAAGTGCCCTGTGTGTCTGTAAACAAACAATTAAAAAGTTTAATAAATTTTTTGTAAGCAAGTAAAAATGGCAAAATGATTTAGAATTCTTTCCCTTTGCCCCAGTGTAAATGTCCAAGGAGTGAGAGTGGTTTTAATCAGTGACCTAAACTTGTTGAGAGGAGTTTTGATTACTTGAAATGTGCAGATTCTGTAAAAATTGACATGCATGGCTATTAAAAGAAAATTTTATGCATTGAGAATGCTTCTGAATTCCTAATTTTCCAGCCCAGATGAATACATTTTCATACAAATTCTAGATATGTAATGCACTCTTAAAATGCTTACATTTTTAAGTAAATAACCAACAAAAACTGGTGTCAAATTATATATACATATTTGTGTGTGTGTGTGTAAAGCTAGTACATGTTTGATGGGTGGAAATGATTATTGTTCTTTTCTGCATTTCCCAATTCGGTCCTTTTCCCTCATATGGCCAGTAGGGGGTGCTATTGGAATATTGTGTCTTAACTCTTCCTTGACACTTCTACCTACTGTATAAGGAAATCAAAACAGTTCTTCTGTTTTTATATTAACACTTGAATTTTCTTGTTTGTAATAGGAGTGATAAAAGTTGAATTCCAAATATATATTAATGGCATTCATCTCACAGTACATAAAGCAACTGGTAAAATGTCCACATTCTCTGTTGCAATAAACCTAATTTAGAAATAGTTATGATTAGAAAAGGGCCTAGCCTAATCGGTTGTGGTATGCATGGGAAAAGTTCAGGGTAAGTGTATAAGTACTAAAAAAAGATAGCTGCTTGTGCTCGCAACGTGTAGGATCACATCAGCATTTTGAACCATAGTCCCGCAAGGGAAAACAAAAAGAAAACACAGAATAGTGTGAAGCTGGTGCAGAGTGGGAGAAGGATGACGGATTAGTAGAGTGGGAGTGAAGGAAAAAGGCAATTGCCTGCAGTCATTTGTTTATAAGAACAATTTACCTGTGATTGCATCCTACATCTGGAAGAGGTTTGGGGAGGTCATGGTTATATTTATCTGTTTGTCTCCAGCCACACCACCTGGGCCTGTGATTTCACCACAACTTGCAAGCTAAGGAGGGTTAGACCTGGTGAGCCTACAGAGGGGGGACTGCCCAGGCAAACCCAAGGTGCTGTAAGTAGTGGTATGGAATTCCCTAAGAAGTAGCATGCTTTCCTTTGTTAGTACTGAATCAATGACCCAGCATAATGCTTGGGGTCACTATCGTGCCAGACAGGTGTCTTTTGGGTGAGTTATAAAATGGAGGTTTTGACCACTTGTCATTAAAAATCCTATGACACTTTTCACAATAGGGGAGGTGTTTGCCCAAGTCTCCTACGCAAAGTCCAGCATGGCATTCTGCTTATCTTAATTTCCTTTGCAGTTTAAACTGGAGATAGCATTTGTTTTAGCTGCCTGTCCTAAACTGTTAAGTAGTGTTGCTGTGTGCTTTTAAAATAGCTGAAGTGCTCTATCCCAGTTAGAGCTGCATTTCAGTAGCAGATGGAAAGATTTATGTAAAACTTTGCAAAGGGCTTTGGGAAGAAAGTTGCTAAATAATAAATGTAAAATATTTCATGGGTTTGCCCTGTCTGAAGTCACCAGTAAGAAAATGAAAGCAGTATGTGTCTGTGTTTCTTTATGAAACATCCATGCTATCTGTAGTAAACATAGGCATAGGTTTGAGCTTTTAATGATCAAGGCCTTTTTCCTTTAATGGAATCTCCTCCCATTGTCCTTAAATAAATTAACTGAAAAAAGAAGCATTTGATCTGTACTGTAGATGGATGGGAAATAATTTGTGTCTGCTCAATACACAGGAGATGTAAGAGTTTGATACACCTCTCAGCTTGAGAGCCTGGGATTTGCGCTCAAAATTCATGTTTTTAGCTGGGGAGGTCCCTGGTTCAATCACCAGTGGCAGCCAAAATAGCAGCTGTTACATAAGTGGGGCATCAAACAAATTTTGTCAAAATACTTCATAAAGGGGGGTTAATACAATTTTCTCTCATCTGCAGAAAGGGAAAGAGAAGCACAAGGTGATTGGGTCATTTGCTTAAGGTCATGCAGTGGGTCAGTGGCAGAGACAGGACTTAGGACCCAAGTCTCTGTGCTCCCAATCCCTAGCCCTATGGTCTGTATTAGACTACCTCTGACAGGTGCTGAGATAACCTGTGTTACGTATCTGTGGTGCTTTCTGCAATACTAGCTGGTGTCACAGAGGAGGGAGAGAATTGTGATTGGCCAAGTGAAGGGACAGAAACTGCTTGCTGCTATTCAACTGCCTGGTGGTTTTTCTTGACTGACAACTGTCAGTTTACAGGCATAGTTACGCTACAAATAGCCAGTCCAGGTTCTAAATTTACCGGAACTCTTATTTTATTTTTTGAAAACAGAGCAAATAGCCTTGGACATGCCTGTCATAATAAACTTGTGGGTGGGGAGGGAAGGGAATTCCACAAATCACATCATGGTATAGGTTCTTTGATTAATTTCAATCAACTGTTTAACAAATAAAGAGCTGCTTTCTCTCCCTTTGGACCCGTTGATCATTTACATTGCACTGAGTGGGGAGCATTTTTTCCTATGGATTTTTTTTTTTTGAGTAGCAGCTTCCTTCTAAACTGTGCCAACTACAAAGTTTAATTTAGCAGATACCGAGTGGCTCAGATTAAACCTGCCAATTGGAGTGAAGGCACCAAAACAGAGGCGACAATTAACTGTTGATAGTGGAGGGGCACAATTTAAAGGTTCCGGGGGGCATGTGACTGCCCCACATATTGCCTCTGGATCTAGAACAGAGGTTTTCAAACTGTGGAGGGTGCCCCTTAGGGGGGCAGGGAGGAACGTTCAGGGGGGCAAGTGATGATGCCGTGGGGCTTGGGTAGGGACTGCCACCTCCACCCTCTGACTCACCTTAGAAGCTGTTGCTAAATGGAAGGCAGGGCAAGCCCCACTGCAGTGTGAGGGGAGCAGTTTCCCCTGGCCAGAGCCCTGCTGTGGGAGTGGGAGAGGGAGAGCAGCCTGTGCCCTGGGAACAGGCACGGAGTGTGTGCTCCATGGTGATTTGAAAAGCAGGCACCTGGAAGCGCTGGGACTCCAGCAACAGGGAAGAAGAAGCAGCCCCATGTAGCGGTGGGGTGGGGGGGCTCAGCCTGCAGCTGGCTGCCCTGCTGCTTCCTCCCTCCCTGCGCTGCATAGACACAGGGTGAGTGCTGCGGCCAGGGGGAGCCACTGCCTCCTCACTGCTGGGCATCCTGGCGAGAGGTGGCCCAAGGCCTTGCCCACCGCTACTGCCCTATGGGGCAGAGTCTGCAGCAGCCCGTCTGGATGGGTCCCCTCGGAACATTTAGCTGTTGCTAAATGGAAGACAGAGATCTGGGGGTGCAGGTGACCTCCCTACACTCGCCTCCGCACCAAAAGGTTAAATAATGTCAGGGATCTACGTCTTTTGTGATTTCATACACACCTGAGTCGCTGCCCCTGCCCCAAGCACTGCCCCCACAGCTCCAGTTGACTGGGAATCCTACCCTGAATTAGAGAGAGGCCCAAGGTGCAGTGACAGATTTCTACTTCCCTAGAAATTGGGGGTGAGAATCCAGCTTCTAGGTTTGGTCCATTATGCAAAGAGATTCCAGCTGCAAAATTAGGGTGTGCATGGGCCTGGAGTTTTGTTTCAGGTTCTGCTGAAAACTAACCATGACGACTTTGCTCAATGATATTTATATACCTAAACTGACATAATCAATTCACCACATAATGCACGGCTTTAAAACTTGCAAAACCAAAAGTGTACAAGAGCAGTTGCATGCACTAAAGCCTGCAGTTGCTGGGAGATGTAGGCCCTTGGTGAGTCCTAGAGACAAAGGGTCTTTGGGGTCCCCCCTTGCTATGTGCTTGAGGCATGCAGTCCATATCTCACAACAGTTCCATGCTCTGGTTTGTGTTAATCCTTACATGTAACACGGGGCTGCCTGTACAGTTTGTGATAAGGCAGTGAAATTAAATCATTCCTCTGTGTGTTCAAGGTACAGTATTTAAACTACATTATAATAAAACACCAACCCTGTTATGGTTCTGAACAAGAAGAATCACCAAAACCCTATCCCTTGTCTACAGTGGTGTTGCTTGGGGTATAAATGAGACCAGAATTTGGACCATACTATTAAAAGGTATAATCTGACTGCAATTCTTATAGGTTTTTATAATCTTAATTTAGACTGTAAATTCTTTAGTTCTTCAGGGCAAAGACTGCATGTTTGTGCAACACCTAGCATCATGGAGTCCCTATCCTGACTGGGGAAGTTGGGCACAATACAAATCTCCAATATTAATAAACTCTGATTTTCATGAGATAAAATGGCTTTGAGACCGTGTTTATATTGGTGACCTGATCTAACTGAAAAGCTGTTTCATCAGCTTGATACCAGCCTTAACGCCGAGTTCCTTTCCCCATGAAAAAGCAAAAGC
Organism: Lepidochelys kempii; assembly: GCF_965140285.1. NCBI lineage: Eukaryota > Metazoa > Chordata > Testudines > Cheloniidae > Lepidochelys > Lepidochelys kempii. The sequence goes on from NC_136388.1 coordinate 74,965,751, forward strand.
CAATATGAGAACATGGACTCCCCTAGCATAGCTAGGGGAGCCACAGCCCTTCGACAGTGAAAATAACATCTCTGAATTTCCACATATAATGATAAAGGCTGTGTTCCTTAATAGAGAAAGTGCCTAATTTATATTCCAGCTACTGTAAATTCAACTTCTTTTTAAGGTTGATAAAAAATAATACCTACCGCCTGATGGCACAAGGAGCATGCCTGCTAGCTTCCCAAGAATCTTCCTTCCTTCCTTCTACTTCTGCTCCTGGACTTAGGCCAGCCTCCATTCCTTGCTGTCCTTTCTCCCTGCCAACCTCAGCTGGATACAAAAATAATAACTATAGCTTCCTTTCTGCCCTGTTCTTCCTCCCACTTGACCCGGTCTCCTTTCAGCTTCCTGCTTCTCCCATACCCACTCAGGCTGGGTTCCCCACCTGAACTTGCCCCTTCTTGCTGTTTCAGTTGTCTGCTTTTCTGTTGCTGGTCCTGTTAGCAAGCAGGTAAGTGGAATTTTCATGTCCAGTTAGCAGGGAATGATTTTCCACCAGTGCAACTCTAGATTAATGCTTACCATTTTTCCAAAGCAAAGCAATTACCTGCTCTAAACTTTTGTCACTGACAACCATGTTAGAAATGGTTAGTAAGCTATTTAAATAGACATATGGACACTCCCTTCCAATTTAGAGCTCCCACATATTTATTGATGAGCCCAAAGATTGCAACCAAGTTACCTCTAATTATGTCTTGTTGATTATCTAAACTTGGCCATTTAAACAGTTACCCCAGTGATGTCCTGGAGGGAAATCTCAGACACCTGGAAACTCCTAATTAAAATTGTCACCAAACTGAAGGAAGCTGAAAACAAGGAACTCTCCAACCATTGCAAGTTACATTGTGGTTTATGTTCAAAGGGCCTGATTCCCTTTTATACTAAGGCTGCTTTATGCCACTCTGGCAGCATAAAGGAGCATTAAGTATGTGTGTCCATCCTCCCCACCCCCATGTCTTCTGAGAATACTTCTCACCAACCTCCAGTGTGTGGGACACGGTAGGCAGGAGACAAGGATCATGGAGGTGGAAGGCAGAGGATTGTCCATTGATATGACCAGAATGCACTGTTTTAAGGATGTCCTCTGCTTCCTGGGCTGCTCTAACTTGTGCTGGAAGCCTGTCTGACCCAAAATATGGGGAGAGAGAAAGTAACTTAATGCTTCCTTTGCCCCTCCCCATTCCTGTACTCAAGAGTATATTCTGCGCCCATCTTTGCTCCTTTGTCTCTTTTCCTGGACTAAGTATATCATCTCCAGAAAAAGATGCAGATTCATAAATGATTGTTTGCTGAATGATATTTTCTTCTTTCTTGGCAATCCACCACTGATTTAACCATTTCAAAGGTGGTTGCTTAAGCTGACTGCATCTTTACACAGTTGAGTTGTTCCTTATCTGACTTTGTTTTTTAAGATTAAAAGAACTTTCGAATCAAATGTTATCTATGGATATACATTTGTCTTTGGGCATTTACTCTTCTTTATTAACTGTGTAAGTAAAATCAGCTATTGTAAATATAAATAAAGCCCTCTGTTGGACAAAAACTGATTTCCAACACATCAGATGAGAAATATATCAAATACATACCAAAATGTTCTCTGTTTTTCCTGATATTTATATATTCATTACACCCACAAACAATTCATTATTGATAATTAATATTCATTTCAGACATTTAATTGACAGTATTACCAAGGGGTGACTAGATCAGCTTCCCAATATTAAATAATTTTTGCCAATTTGTACTGCTCTGCTTGCTGCTTTACTGATTTCCCAGTTGCTTCATCTCTTCTGCATCCACAGTCAGACACTGGGGGAATCAGAGCAGCTCAAAATCAATAGATCAGCAGCTAGAATGACTAGAAATATGTGAGTTTGCTGTATGACCATGCATTTCACATGGAAGATCTATGAGCCTTGATATATTTGATCATGCTTTCCCAAGGTACATTTTCCCACTGAAACACCAGATATTTTTACAAATATATTCCTCAGAAATGTTGCACAATGTTACACTATTAAGAAAATGCACTTTTTCCTCCTCATGATCTTGTCTATCCAAATTGACACTCATTTTTGTTAGTATTACACTGCATTTTCTTTATCATTCTGGTTTAGAATACGTTTTCACAAGTCAGTATAGCTTTACATTAGTGCAGTAATATCCAAGCAGGATGGTTAAAGTCAGTGGTCAACTGAAAATCTGAGGCCAAGAACAATTGCTTTTATTTTATCTATTTTTGGGTGGAGGGGTAGTGCTTTCCTTTAACAAGACAATTTAAAAATATGCCTGCTTGAGGATTTTGTTTCTATTTAAAAATATACCTTAGTGAAATTTTTGAAGGCGGTTTGTCTATAACGAGGAAGTAATTACATTTCAGAAAGTGAGTTTAGTGATGGTGGATTGGCTGCAGTGAGAGCACAGGAAACCAAAGGCCTGTAAAACAGAAACTGCACGTGCTGCAGACGGCAGACTTGGCACTATAAACTATTATTCTGAAAAGTTAGCATGTGACCCTGACACTGTCCTACGCCATAGACCAGCATCCTGGGTTTATTGGGTGCCGTGTCTGTCTGTGTTACAGACAAAAAACCCCCAGCAACTCATCTGTGTTGCGTTTTACTCCTGCAGCACTGTAGAACCACCAGCGGTGCTGCAGCAGAGCCAGGCCTGACACGTTGAGTACGACTTGTCACATTTCAGTGCTGCCAGCTCTGGCAATTCTGGCTGGGGCTGGAGTCTACTCTGGCAATGTGGCCAGAAGCGCGAACCCTCTCATGAATTTCAGCCCTTTGTCTGTCTTCCCCAAATGCCCCCCTCCGGGGGCTGAACAACCACTCAGAGCTATTGCAGGCATAGTCCTCTCCTCCTACCCCTCTCCTCAGTAACCTGAAGCCATTCTCATTGGAGGGGAAGGAGCTAAAGAGCCCCTTTGCTCAGGGTGGCTCTGCTTCCTCCCGTCTTGCGAGCAATGTGGACAGGATGTCAAATCTGCTCCTCCCCACTTCCTCCTTGCAACACCTATCCTGGGCAGGGCGGGGTGGGGTGAAAAGCCTCTGGAGTCACTGCCCTCCCCCAGCTTGGAAAGGGTCTGGGACCCTGGTGCAACCTCTTTCCCCCCTTCCAGGCTTGGGAGACAGGGTAAAGAACAGCAGGAGGAGCAGAGGTGAGACTGGAAGGGTGAGGAATTGTGGTGGGGTGGGACTGCTGGGAAGTGGGAGAGAGGCAGAACTGAGGAGGGGGCAGGGTGTGGGCTGGGTGGCAGAACTGATGTGAGAGCAGAGCTAGGGGGCTGGGCAGGGGACAGGGAGAGGTGGGGGTCAGAGCTCCTGCAGTGGGGCCACAATCACCTCATCCAATACATTTGGGAGAGTAGGCAACACTAATTGTGTCTCTCCTGTGCTGGGGAATGGGTAGGGGGTGTTCACCAGGCACAAGGCAGGCCAAAAAGCACAATGTAATCTTTTAAAAAAAATCTCATGATTTATTGTCCCCAACTCATTATTTTTGATCCCTTGAGATTGGCAATTCTGCACTTATTTGCCCCAGTTGCCTGCCCCCTGGGACTGCACAGCCAATCAGAGCTGCTGCAGCAATAGCTCTCTTCTCCTACCCCTCCTGTCCACATGGTCCCGCCAGCCCTGGCGTAATCTCATGTTTACAGCCCTGCTGGACAGACTCTGTGGGATTTTCCTGCAATTTCACCTCCAGATGGCTGGGAACTGCTGCGGGACCAGAATGGAAGAGTGCCGCGGGTATTTTCTCTACCTTCCCTCCAGATGTTCCCTGCCTCTCCTGGTGGCTTGAAGCTGGCAGAAGAGAAGGAAGGAGGCAGAGGATCCCAGCTTCCTCAGTCACTGTGTCCAGCTGATGGGAAAAATGAGGAGCTAATGGGGATGGGCTGAAGGGTGGGACGGGGATGGAGAGGGGACAAAGGAGGAACAGGGACAGATCATGGTTGGCGGAACTGGGGAGGCTGAAGTCAGCTCCCTAAGTCTTCCACCCAAACCTAACACCGACCTTCAGGCTCTAGATTCCTTCACCCAGCTGCGCCAAACCCCACATGGTGCCCCCTACTGAGAAATCACCCTATTATACTTCCCTGATCCTGCCAAGTCTTCTCCCCCATTAGGAGATGTGCAGGGCATTATTTCATACCTACTCTGCCCCAGCTCCCATTGTTGTAGGGATCTCTAGGAGGGAAATCGGTGACTGGTCATCTCCAGTGTGAAATGCCACACATGGAGCAGCACAGATCTTGGGAGCAATGTTGAAGAGACCTGAATTTAATTTGAAATTTCCCAATATTTCAACACAGCTTGGGGAATCGCAGCAATATACATGGTGTGTTTGAGAGACTGGGTTAAAATTTCTGTGAAATCTTGTAGTGCTTTGTTTGTAAAAGTCTGCTTTTCATAAAGTATTTGTGAAATAAAACACATAGCTGCTTCTTATTTAACTAAGTAATCCTTTCTGTCCTGTTTTTGGTGACTAGATGTCTCACTTAGCCCCCACTGGACACAGCATAGTAATTAAATTTAAGTATATGGTTTTAAAGTTAAGCAGGACTTAATTCTCTTTTTAGGCTACGCTACATCTTTTAATCTTTTGACAAGTATATTTGATGCATATGGGTCTAGATACTGTGTTAAAACAAATATGAAATCATGCTGGTACTACAGCGCGTAATATAATTTATATAAAATGTTTTGCCATATTTAAAGTCTTATCTATGTTTCTATAATAACATGGAGTTTTCAGTGGTTTATATCTGCCATTTTAAATTATGCACTGTTTACAAGACTTACAAGTTGTCAGACCAGATGTATTTTTAAAATTAAAAATGGAGTAATTTGGAAGTTATTTGATAGCTAATAATTTATTTTAATGTTGTCCTTTTTCCTGTTTTGCAAATTTTCTGTGAACGAAAGTTTGTGGGGGAATTTGTTGTTAGGAATTGTTCAAAGAACATATTGGCTAAAAATGTTTACAAAAAAGTTGTAGATGAACCATTTGCTTCAGCTATTTATTAAGTTATTTGTGGTATATGGTTGGTCACACCAATCATATGGTGGTATTTCTGCTCGCTGACTGAAATATTTCAACTTTTATGAATAGAAGGGAAATCAATTGATTTCAAGAGAGTCACATCATGCTTACTTTGTGTGTCAACTTTCATGCAAATACATTCACATGAGTAGTTATGAGAATTTCACTTGTGCAAACATTTTTGTGAAGGAAACTTACTCATCTGAATATTTGAGGTAAACAAATAAAAGGGTCTTGGGTATTGAAGCAAATTTGTGGTTTTAGTCTAATGGATGTTTGGCGTACTTTTTTCACGATATTTCACCCCCTTTTGTCTCAGAACATCAGAATTATGACATCTAGTAGTTTTTAGCTTTTTTTTGCCAAGAGAAATCAGGTGCTTTAAAAAAAATGGATTCACTATGAAATCATGAAATTTACAAGGCAGTTTTCCTGTATTGGGGAGCCTGGTGTTTTTGAGTTCAGTGGGAGGTTGGCAGGATTTGGTCCTTACTTTGTAATATTTTAATTACATAATTAATGTTTCTTTCAGGATGTTACGTTTTATTCATTTCTCAGTACAGTCTTGGAAGTTGGCATAGAGTTTAGAAGTCTAGAGGTAAATTGTTTTATAGCAAATACCATAAATGAAGACTTTCAAAATGAAAAAGCAGACTATTAGATGACCTTTTTGCTAATCTCTCCTCAAAAGCTTGATTCTACATCTGCCCTGCGGGTGGGTTTTCTCCAAAAAGCAACTTCTATAAATGAGGCTTTTAAAAATAATAAGATGGGATAATACGCCACCTTTCAGAAAACCCACAGGTACCACCAAACCATTCCTGGGTATAATTGGGCAGTCTAACAAGAATTATACCAAAAACAGAAAAAGTCATATTTTGGCAAAAGTGATTAAGATACTAAATTAATAATTCCATAGAAATTGTGATACTTATGATGGGTCAACAGTATCTTATTTACTTACACCTGCCTCACCTGGCTCAGTATAATATGTAAGAAGAGGTTTTAGTTGCTGTTAAATTTAAGTAGCTATAGATAAAGGAAAACTCATTCAACCTTCAGAGCCATTTACACAAAGCATAATTCTGCAATTTTGGTGAAATTCATCCAAGCTCAGGGCAGAGTAGCTAGAAAAAAGGACTGGGTGTCAAGCCTTGTTGTCTTGTTTCTTAATACTTTATATTCTGTAAAATTTTTCAACTTTATTGCTCCATAGATTCTGAAACTGCAAGGGTAACACTAAAGGACCTTCAAAGAATGAATCATGGCTCTTTGTGTGGTTAAAACTGAATACTGTGGAAGTAAGAAAGTTAGTGTTTGGAACTCAATCTGCAGGTGACTAGATAATCTAGCTGTCTGGGAAGCAAAATTTGCTGCCTTTGTTATAAAAATAAAATACAAAAATAATTCAGAACATGTTTATCAGAAAGCTATTCAAATTCTCCTTTAACCCTTCGCTGCTGGAAAAAAGCAGTGTATGCCCTACCACTGAACGTTGAAAGTTAAACTCTGAAACAGGCAATGGGACTCAGGAAATCTTAACTTCCACAGTGAGAGAGAGACAGAGAGACAAGTAAGTAAGTGGATTCCAGATCAGGTAGTGCATTGCAGCTTATAACTAACACATTGAAAAGCACTAGGAAATGAGTAGGTAGCCCTTGCAGGTCTGAGAGAGGTGTTATTGTCCGTTCATAACGGCTTGCCCAACTCAAATGATGAACTGTGTGCATATTCTGCACTAGCTAAAGCTTATGAGTCCTTTTCAAGCACACAGTAGCCCTAACTACAGTACTTTGCAGTAATCCAGCCTTCGCGGTAAAAAGGAATGGACAAGTACAGTGAGGCCTACAGCAGTGAGGACTGTTTGGAGGCTTCTGGCTGATTATACATGGAGGGGGGTGGGGGGGGGGAAAGGCCTTGTGTGCCACAGTGTCACCTGAGCATCCAGAAGCAGTGATGGATCCAAAACGACTCAGACACAGCATTCTATTGACAAGAGCCAGACATCTACCTCAAATAAAAGGTACTTTCACAACATCCAGGCAGTCCAAAGCCTTTATATAGATCCCCATGACAGAAAATCACTAAAACACTTTTGGGTGTTAATTATACTACATAGGATTAATATAAATATAAAGGATATAAATCTTCATCCTTGAGGGCATAAGCCAAATACTAAATGGCGGGGGAGGGGGCTACGAAGAAACATTCCCTATAGAAGGTCATTCTGCGGTGAAATACAGGCTTTTTTGCACTGTCTTCTGAACCATCTAGTTTTGGGCACAATTGTAAACAAGATTCTGGACTAGATGGAGCACTGGTCTCCTGTGTTAGAGCAACTTCTAAGCTGACAGCCAATGTTCCCTGAGTAAATATAACACTTTGACTTATAAAAAGAACAGGAGGACTTGTGGCACCTTAGAGACTAACCAATTTATTTGAGCATAAGCTCGTGAGCTACAGCTCACTTCATCGGATGAATGCATCCGATGAAGTGAGCTGTAGCTCACGAAAGCTTATGCACAAATAAATGTGTTAGTCTCTAAGGTGCCACAAGTCCTCCTGTTCTTTTTGCGAATACAGACTAACACGGCTGCTACTCTGAAACTTTGACTTATAAAGTTCCATGATTTGGTGATTTAAACATTTCCCCTCTAAATATTGGTGTAGTGTATCCTTTCCCCTCACTGTTAGTTGTTCACTCTGTAAGATATTTAGATGTTTTCTGAGTTTGTTCAGGAGGGGAAGGGATGGGGAGAGAAATTTTGCCTTTTTTCCCCCTTAGCTATTAGTGGTGCTTTACAGTTTGAGGGGTTTTGGCAAAATAACACCCCAGTGACTTCTTCCTGGTAATACCCAGTCTGTGCCAGTCCTCTCCAGTGCTGCTTAACGCATGCATCTAGCCCCTTATGATTCTTTCCTGGCTTTCCTAACTGCCCCTCGTACCATCCTAGTTCTCTTCCTGATACTCTCACTACCTTGCCAACTTTCCGTCTTCTAACCTGACCATTTCTAATGCCCTTGTGGCTCTTCTTGTCGTTCTCTAGCTATGTCACGGTTCTCCCGTGGTCCCTGATTCGCCCACAATTCTCAGGCTTCTTTGGGACTCCAGTACTGTCCATTTTATAATGCTCTAATGTTGCCCCTGATCCTCTTTGACACTCCATTGGTCCTTTGTACAAACCTCAATCATCTTTGCACACGCCACTTAGCCAGAACTCCTCCAAAACCAATATGCAGCTCAGACTCAATCTTACAAAGAAATTAATATAGGTCAGAATCATGGCTTTAATTCTGTGCATAACTTCTACTACCCAGTGTGCTGATAATGCTGGGGTCCATCTCCTTCCCTTCTTTGTTTTTTCAACCCAGCCCTCTTTTTCTTCTTCAGATGCAAGAGAGTAAGATTAGTTAATCTGATTCATCAGAGCAGATGAGGAAATACGCAAAGCTCTATCTCAAGGGCAGTGGTGGTTCCCAAAATGAATAGTTTCATTTCTCAAAAGGAAAAGGAGTACTTGTGGCACCTTAGAGACTAACCAATTTATTTGAGCATGAGCTTTCGTGAGCTACAGCTCACTTCATCGGATGCATACCGTGGAAACTGCAGAAGTCATTATATACACACAGAGACCATGAAACAATACCTCCTCCCACCCCACTGTCCTGCTGGTAATAGCTTATCTAAAGGGATCATCAAGTTGGGCCATTTCCAGCACAAATCCAGGTTTTCTCACCCTCCGCCCCCCCCCCCCCAACTCACTCTCCTGCTGGTAATAGCCCATCCAAAGTGACCACTCTCTTCACAATGTGTATGATAATCAAGGTGGGCCATTTCCTGCATAAATCCAGGTTCTCACTCCCTCACCCCCCTCCAAAAACCACACACACAAACTCACTCTCCTGCTGATAATAGCTTATCCAAAGTGACCACTCTCCCTAAAATGTGCATGACAATCAAGGTGGGCTATTTCCAGCACAAATCCAGGTTTTCTCACCCCCCCCCCCACCACCACCACTCCCATACACACACAAACTCACTCTCCTGCTGGTAATAGCTTATCTAAAGTGATCATCAAGTTGGGCCATTTCCAGCACAAATCCAGGTTTTCTCACCTTCTGCCTCCCCCACAAACAAACTCACTCTCCTGCTGGTAATAGCCCATCCAAAGTGACCACTCTCTTCACAATGTGTATGATAATCAAGGTGGGCCATTTCCTGCACAAATCCAGGTTCTCTCACCCCCCTCCAAAAACCACACACACAAACTCACTCTCCTGCTGGTAATAGCTTATCCAAAGTGACCACTCTTCCTACAATGTGCATGGTAATCAAGGTGGGCCATTTCCAGCACAAATCCAGGCTTTCTCACCCCCCCACCCCCTCCCCCGGGAACACACACAAACTCACTCTCCTGCTGGCAATAGCTCATCCAAACTGACCACTCTCCAAGTTTAAATCCAAGTTTAACCAGAACGTCTGGGGGGGGGGGGGTAGGAAAAAACAAGGGGAAATAGGCTACCTTGCATAATGACTTAGCCGCTCCCAGTCTCTATTTAAGCCTAAATTAATAGTATCCAATTTGCAAATGAATTCCAATTCAGCAGTTTCTCGCTGGAGTCTGGATTTGAAGTTTTTTTGTTGTAAGATAGCAACCTGCATGTCTGTGATTGCGTGACCCGAGAGATTGAAGTGTTCTCCGACTGGTTTATGAATGTTATAATTCTTGACATCTGATTTGTGTCCATTTATTCTTTTACGTAGAGACTGTCCAGTTTGACCAATGTACATGGCAGAGGGGCATTGCTGGCACATGATGGCATATATCACATTGGTGGATGTGCAGGTGAACGAGCCTCTGATAGTGTGGCTAATGTTATTAGGCCCTGTGATGGTGTCCCCTGAATAGATATGTGGGCACAGTTGGCAACGGGCTTTGTTGCAAGGATAGGTTCCTGGGTTAGTGGTTCTGTTGTGTGGTATGTGGTTGTTGGTGAGTATTTGCTTCAGGTTGCGGGGCTGTCTGTAGGCAAGGACTGGCCTGTCTCCCAAGATTTGTGAGAGTGTTGGGTCATCCTTCAGGATAGGTTGTAGATCCTTAATAATGCATTGGAGGGGTTTTAGTTGGGGGCTGAAGGTGACGGCTAGTGGCGTTCTGTTATTTTCTTTGTTAGGCCTGTCCTGTAGTAGGTGACTTCTGGGAACTCTTCTGGCTCTATCAATCTGTTTCTTCACTTCCACAGGTGGGTATTGTAGTTGTAAGAACGCTTGATAGAGATCTTGTAGGTGTTTGTCTCTGTCTGAGGGGTTGGAGTAAATGCAGTTGTATCGCAGAGCTTGACTGTAGACGATGGATCGTGTGGTGTGGTCAGGGTGAAAGCTGGAGGCATGTAGGTAGGAATAGCGGTTTCATTTCTGTTAAAGCAGGAGCAGTCCGACAACTTGTTTTAGAAGTAACATATCCCATACTTTCAGAGAAGGATGTTAAAAATGCTTAGCGCTAAGGATACGGGTGGGGATGTTTCAATGTCTAAAGCTGTTCAGTTTGTAAAGGACGAAAATGAAATATAACAGAAGTATGTAAAATAATGAATATTGTAGAGAAGGTCAGCTTTTCCCATTCTTACCCTGTCCTACTCATACAGGAAAAAAAGGCCACCACAGCTGCTCTTTGGGACCCACAAAACTTACAACTATCCCTGATTTTGGGGGTTCTACAAATTATCAAGCATAATATCCATTTTATTGCCCCCCTTCTAAACTAATGGATTAGTCATGAGCCCCCCAACCTCTGGGGCTCTTTGAATCCATGACTGTAGGTGCCTCTGGTTTTAGAGAGACGATAAAGCCATTTGAAATAGGTGGGAGTGCTAATGGCTTCCAATGGCATTTGGACCACATCAAGCTCCTTCCTATTTGATAGCCAGTTGCCTGCACATAAGCTGCCTCCTCTGCTGACCTCCTGGGCATCTATCATCCATTTTTGTTATAGTTTTATACTGCTAACATTGTAGTATCTGATCGCCTTCTATGTAAAATCGATTACCGATAGCAAAGTCCCTACTAGACTTTCTGGAGTTGTTGCTCTTCACCCTTTTGGTGCCGGTGATGGGGGTGGATGGGTGAGTAATATAAGCTCTGCATGCAGTGGCATTATGGTTTTCGTTTTGGGAGGTGGGGGTTTTGGGCAGCAGTTGAGGGATGTTAGTGATGAAACTTGTTTTAGCGGAATAAGCATTGGGTCTAAAAGAGGAATTAGTGCATTCTGAGCCTGACTGAAACTGGTTAAGTTTGGCAAGGGAAAAAAATTGCATTGGCCCTCAGAAAAACACTAGGGTGAGCTCAGTATACCCAATGAAACTTAAAGGTAACCTATTTAAAACAGGAAATACTTTTCTACCTAATGTACAGTTAACAATAGAAGTCACTACCACATGAAACAGCGAAGCAAATAGTTTGGTGAGATTTGAAAGAGAATAGGCATTTGTGGGAATAACACTACCATGCCCAGCAACACTAGCTGGGATCAATAGTCTTTCAGATGTTTATCCTCATATATTAGGGCATAAACTGATCACCAGTTAGAGGTCAGCAAGAAATTTCTGGCCACCATTTAGGCTTCATGATTTCCTGTGACGCATTCAGTATTAGTCAATGCTGGAGACTTGATAGTGGATTAAATGGACCATGCGCAGATTCCAAAATGGCAATTCCTATGTGATATATAGATTTGTACTACCAGTGGGTTAAGTTTGCATCACTTATCTATTCCTTTTGCTACTATTAACAAAGGAGTGAATTAATATTCTGTTTTTGTATTCTTACTGCAAATTTTGCCTTTAGAATGGATTCATGTTTTGCCATTTTCTGTTCTCGTTACTATGTTTGTTATGAGAATGAGCTATCATAACTTTAATGTCCAGGATAGTCTGTGAAACACTATAAACGTTTAATAGACTCATAAACACAGACTTTAACCTTTTCAATATTCTGTATTTTGATTGGCTACCCATTCCACTTCATCCCGACAGGTTACCAAGGCTGTAAACAGGAAGAATGGGAATGGCTAGTGAATCAAACAGCAGAAATACTGAAAAGGTCAAAGTAGTGCAGTTTACTATTATCTTCCTCCGAATATATGAAGCGTTACAATTCTGATACCACATTCTTGTGACTTAGATTGTGGCAAGAAGAAGAAATGGGACAAAATAAATCTGTTCTTAAGACAATCATTATAATGTGGATGGAAACTAGAACATACTTAACTCATTTTCCTTTACCAATGTTTTGGTGGTGCTAGGTTTCTGCACTTCCCTTTCATGGCTTGTCATGTACTGGACAAAAAGCAAACCTGCAATTTCAGAACAAATGCTTTATTTTTGGTTATGGAACTGGGAATGCTTCTCCAAATGTTGGCTTAGTGCTAAAATCTCATTATTCATCATCCTTTTATTCTACATAGCTCATTTTATAAAAAATATCCAAGTACTTTTTCAGTCAAGGATTACAAAAAAAAGTTATGCAGTGGAAACGCACACAGTGAATTTGAGCCCCAGGTGGACTCTAAATTGAAATAAATTGACATTGGTGCACAGTATGGCAAATGGACAAAATACCATCTATACCAGGCAATACAGACCTTTGTTTTCAATCAGACATGAAGACTGAGGTACTGTAACAGGCACTCTGTTTTATTAAATTGGCTATGGATTGCTACTCATGCTATTTTTGTCCATGGAACAATTTCTGAAGCCATCTAATATTACCCCTGTTTAGGAAAGAAAAGGCACTCAGACAGCAGGTCAAGAAGTGAATGTGTTGGTGAACTCTCTTTTGAGGTAAGGTGGAGCATAGTAGATGGGTTGAGGGGAACAGAGGAAACAAACAACTCATCTCAGGTTTAGTATAAGATTTCGAGATGGTGGATTTAATCCCTGTATTTCTAAATACAAACAAAGCTATGCTGTCAGATATGGGATAACAGGAAACACAAGAAGATGAAAACATCATTTGGTTTGTATTTCAACAATAAATTAAAAATGGCAAATATTAAACATTCTTAACTTGAGTTACTGTAAACTTATGTCACCTATGCAACTTATTGCACATCTTGTTCTACCAAACGCATATTTAAAGAAAAAGTCTCTTTCATACCTGCCTTCTGCATCCTAATTTTGGTCTGAACCATCTCCTGTAGTTTCAGTTCTGGACTGCATTCAAAACCTAAAGACAACTGTCTTCTAATTTCAATACAAATGCGACTGAAATAATGGCTAATTGTACAAGATTTCTACCATTTTACACTGAAAGCTCAAAAAAACCCATATTGCTGGCATCCTAGTTCTGATAAGTCTTTAAACTTGAACCCTTATTCGAAACCTGCTCCAGATACAAACACAGCAGCTTCAACCCATCTCCTCGGCAATGCAGTTATCTTCTACTAATGCTGATCAAACCTTTTCTACTGAGAGGGAATGCATAATGGTGTGATACGAAGTATGTATTTTTATACAAACAGATTTTGTTACATTATACAATAATTTCATCACATTTCACCAAAGATCTCTTCTACGTATAGTCAAGTGGGTTCTGTGTTGTTTGCCTGCCTGTCAAAGATGAAGTTTGCGCTCCTAGAACTCCTACTGAAGTTACCAGGACTTTTGGGAGTGTATGTGATACAGAATTTGGACCCATATGTTGTATGTACATGTCATTCTTACATGCTTGTTTGGTTTGACTAGTATTACCCATTAAGGGATTTTTCTACTCCATTTAAAGGTATTCAGTGGAAAGGGCTTGACTGCAGTTTTTCTCAGGCAGAACTCCCATGGGTTAAAATTGGGATTTCCTTTATGGAGAAGTCAAATAACATTTAATAGGGATTAAACATGCTACCATTCTCTATAAAAGTCTATAGATATTTAGACTTGGTGGGTTTAGTGATCCACAAGACATTTACAAATCCACTTGTACAATCCACATTTCTGTCAAAAATAGGTCAAATAGCCAATGTATTTATAAAGCTTGAATGATGCAAACAGAGAAAAGATGAATAATCTAATTTTCAACAGTATGAGGTTTTTAGTTGTTAGCTACTATGTTATAAGAACCTAAAAGTGAACACTTAGTTCTTAATTCTCAACAGGATTCTGAGATATGGAACTGTTTTTTTATTTTAATTTTACTTTTTTGCAGTATCATACTGTAGCAAAAATTGTCATGCAATGAGATCGATTGGTTTTCCACAGTTATTGCACAGAATTTCTGTTTTGGTGTATGATTCCCAACATCTGCTGGTGGGCTTTCAATCTGGTTTAACTAGATCACAAGTTACTAGCTGTAGATATGTGTAACAAAGACTGATTCTTTAATCCAGACAGAACTACAAAACCTTCCACACTGCTCATATTACCTGCCATTTGCCCTAAGTCTGAAATGGAAGGGAAGTTAAGAGTTAAGATTGTTGTTTATCCTTCAATATTTTATGGTCAGTGAGATCTGTGGGAGGGAGCTATTTTAAAGGCCAACAGTAAATAGGAAAAACAAAACTTCCTGCTTTGAGACTAAAGAGAAAATAATTGTCAGATCTAAAATAGCAGAAATTGTACATTGGATAAATATTATTTGTTCTTGGGATGCAGAAGTTAAAGACTTGCATCATTAAAAAAACAATCTAATGGCAGAATAATAGTGATATTTTTTTGTCCTGTAATATTAATGAGCAATGTCCCATAATAAAAGAAGCCGTTTCTAGATTCTGCATTTATTTTTGAAATATTTTTTAGTATTTTAAAATGTACTTTTGCACAGGCCAACTTTTAACTGCCATTTTCATGCTGTTGCATCCTGTCCCTTTCTAACATGCAATTGACCAGGAATAGTGCAGCGCTCCAGAGCTAGAAGCATGGAGATCAATATCGCAGTAAGAAGGGGTCAGCATTAATAAAATTTATCAGTAGCTTCTTAGCTTATGGTTGACAGGCTTTAAACAACAGCAAATATTCCTTCTATCCCTTTTCAAGGTTTAAATTGGTATTTACAATTTTAATCAAGAGTCTGATTTTGCAAACATGTACTATCAGGACAAGCATAGTGCTTATTGTCAGTGGGGCAATGTTGGTTGTAAGCATTATGCCTAGTAGTGAGTGAATGAAGGATTAGGCCTCATCTTTGCAGAGTCCCACTGAAATAAAGTCCTGTTGCATATGGGTGTGCTGTGTATATACAGACCTCTTCGCAAGTTCAGTTTATCTAGGTTCTGGTACTGCACACATCACAGAGGTATCTAACCCTCTAAGGTTGTAGTTTTATTTTAATTACTCACCCTATCTTCAAGGGGCTTAAAATTTGACCAAACAATCAGCTTTGTCTGAAATTTGACATGTAAAATTACATATTAGGTTCAAACCTCTCATTATTATTCCTTTTTAGCATATTAAAAGAAAAGTTTATTTAGTTTGGCCATTTTCATAATTTACAAGTTTAAAAAAATTGATGCTTACTGCTTTAAGAATCGTTTTGATTTTGGAATTATTTAGCATCTGGGCCATAGTATGGTCTAATTGCTTTTGATATTTAAAAAATAAAATTAAAAACAGCTGAGAGATGGTGGTTTACAAATTGGCTGTTACACATGTAAAGTAAATTTTATCCCACAGTCACTCTTAAGGATCTTAACAACAGCTATCACATATCCTAAATACGTAATTACTGTGGAGCCTTTCTCATCTATTGGGTACATAATACTTCTTGTAAGAAAGGGGAAAAATGCACATTTTAGGTCCTGATACAATCCTACATATATATTTGCAGGAACTTTATGTGAATGAGTAGTTCAAGGGGACCACTCACATGCATAAAGGTTGTGTATATATTTTTATAGGATGTGAGCTTTTGCATCTGATCCTGCAAACATGCACATGAAGTACTCATAGTGGCATGGGTAATCGCACTAAATTAAATGGGACTGCTCACAAGTTACCTGTGTGTGCTTCAGAATCAGACCCTTAGCAAATAGACTGCAAAAGGTCATCAGCTCCTATTACTGTGCCTTTCTTACCTTGTTGTGGGATGAGTGAAACATATAATACATGCTGACTTCCATTTGTGGATCTGCTACTGATATCAGTGGCAGTTTTGCTACATAAATCCAGGGCATAATATGGTCAGATGGTTTCACCCTGCTCTAGTTGAAGCTGTGGCATAATTTCCATTAAAACAACCCCCCTCCCCCCAAAAAACAACCCTAAAAGTTTTATGTTCAAAGGTTTTTAAAGCTTCTTGGTCAAACTCAGTCTAGGTGTGAACCCACTTCATATCCTGAATTAGCTCTGGAGTAATTCTACAGTAAAGTGAGACACTGTCCCTAGCTCTCAGTGATTTTGCTTTAAAGTGACCAGTTTGATAAATGACGTCTTTCCTAAAAGAGAGAACAACATTGCTACCGTGGGAACATTTAAAATTGAAATTCTAAAAAGTGTCAGATTTTCTCCTTTTCAAATAACATAAAAAAGCAAAGGCAATTCAACCACAAAATTATTAAAATATGGTTAAGGGTCTCTATTAAAATCACAAAAGCAAGGAAATTCAGTCTTACCACTGAAATACATTTTCCAGTCGATTCTTCTTTGGGCTATGTGAGGTATTTAAGCACTAAATTAGTGCCTTCCCTTAATGCTCATGGCCATGAAGAATACCTCTTAAATCCCTCAGACATTAATACTTCAATGGGAGCGATGCCTGTGTGGTGACTGCAGGAACAGGGCCAATTTTGCTCTCAAAAGAGGGCAAAGTAATTCAACCCAATTCTGCTCTCAGTTATGCTGCTGTAAATCCAGAGTAATTCCACTGGAGTCAGGTGCTCAAGTACCATGGTGATGGGCAGTCTTATAAAAGCTAACGTAGCTTCTGGTTTTACAATGCTACAACTGAGAACAAATTATGGACCTCTTCTTATAGTCACTCATAAAAAAAAAAAAAAAAGCACAAGGAAGCATATAGGCAACTTCACAAATACAGGATTTCAGGGCTGATTGTTTCTTAGATTTTAATCTTAACTTATTCTTTCCTTGTTATTGGTTTGTCACACCTTTAGCATTTGTCGGGCACCGTATGTATGTTTGTGAATAGGGAAATATACTTGGGTTTGATTTTTTCCCCCCAGAAGGCACTAGCTCCTCAGCTCCATTTGGAAGTTAATGGAAGATGTGGGTGCTCAGCACCTCTGAAAATCAGGGGTGTGTGTATGAGTTTGAGAATAGAGGAGAGGACAGTGATCTATACTTAACATAAGAGGGCACAAAAGAGTTTCATTTTGCTCAGAGGGAAACTAAATTAGAGAGTGAATGGGGTGCTGAATTTTTATTTCCTTTGTGGATTTTCCTTGCGGATTTTCCTTGCTTGTGGTTCTCCACTCACCCCCTCCCTCTATACATAATGATCTTTTAAAACACTTTTGTTTATATTTTATTTTATTCTTTTCCATTTTGCCTATCAACAGCAACTCTAGGTGTATGGACAATTACAAAAACAAAAGCCCTCTGCCATACAATAATCAAATACACACAACATCCAAATGATCCTAACAGGACCCAATTCCAGCTAGAACCTTCCACTCTGAACCAACACCTTTTTGAAAAGCTTTACCCCATAAGGCTCCAAAGTGTAATAGTAATCATAATCACCTAAAGTATTTATTGATCTCATAGGCTTTTCTTAAGAGTCCTTATCGGTGGTGGTTAAAAAATATTTCACTATGTGTCTAGTTGTGACTAAATTAGTACATGGTTACTTTGTATATTTTCCATCTTTTCTTTTATTGTGGAGGGAGGGGTGGTGGGGCAGGATATGAGAAATATAATGACTTTGTAATTGTTTCCCTTCTGCTTTTCAGTCCTTTTTAAATAGTTAAAAACTATGGTCCACAGTTCTGAAACACCCAATCAACATAAGTGCTATTGTGAGTAGCCAGATTTAAGCCAATAGGAATAGGAATACAGCTTAGTGTTTGCAGGAGGCCTATGAGGTGATCAAGGGCCCGATCTTAGTCATTACTCAGCAACATGACCATTGTCTTTTCATATGGGTCTCTGGCCTAATGAATGCAGGCTGACCACTTTGAAAGCAAAGGAAGTTTTGTCATTGACTTCAGTGGGAACAGGATCAGGCCCCAAAACTGTGATCTCCAGTGCAGTGTCAGTAGTTAAAAGATTAAATTGTTTTTCCAAAATGTATTCCTATGATAGGAAAAAAAATAATTGCACATTGTCTACACTCTACACCCCTCTTTTTAATAAATTCAGGATTTTCTGTTTGTAGCCTGAGTGGAGTCAGGGTAGCAGCAGCAGCCTGAGATGTGAACAAATGGAAATCTATGAATGCTAAATACTTTCCAGGGAACAGTGCTTGGTTTATTAAAGACAAACACAGCTCCCTCCTAGCTTTGGTGCTAGTCTCTCTCTCTCTCTCTCTCTCTCTCTTTTTAAGGGTTTGCTGCAGCCTGTCAACAGAGGTATTTCTTTCTTTCCCCTCCACTCTCCCCCCCTTAAATTGTACATAGGACTGTTGTATTTTTTCTTCCAGCTCAGGCTGAGAGACTATATATGAAATTGTACTAACAATTCAGCTAGGCTTTGTTTGCTGGTGTCTAGCCATTCCTTCCTCCCTTCCTCTCCCCCAAGACTTATTTTGCTCCTATAGCTCTGATAAGGTGCTGAGGATGTAGCTTTCCAGTTTCACCCCCTTAGCTATGATTAACTGTTGTTTTTCAATACTCCACTTCTTGTTCACATGGGACAGAGCCCCCCCAGTACTATGAACCTGCAGCAATCTGAACCTAAAGCTGCCTCCCTGGCAAGAGCCATCCGCAGAGGCATCCCTGCAGCTAACCCTCAGACCCAGGCATCTCTTTCACTTGGTGTCCAGGGGAGATGGGGAGGGTGAGCCCATGGGGCAAGAAATATGTAACAAAAGAAACTTCATTCATGCTGCTTCCTGCTGGGGGGCGGGGGGGGGGAGGAGATAGAGCCATCATTCTACTGGTATCAGTATGCTTTTATTAATTTTTTTAAATCTGTTCAATGTATTGAAGTCTGGATGAAATAAACTGAACGAAGGAGTGTCTACTCACACAATTGGCCCCTACTGGACCATCAACCCAGTGATACAATGACATTTACCGTAAACCGAAACAAGGATCAGCCTTTCCACTGGGTGTATATAATGTGTACATACATCTTATGTACGGTGTGTTTCTATATAAACCATATTTGTATTTAGATATCTCTCTAGACATAGCATTAATGTAGGGTACAACTGCACCGTCTTAAATAGACGATCGGGAAAATCTAGGTCTATTGTTCCTAGGAAAAGTTACCTTCTAAAAATGGTTATAGTCTCTTCGTCTCTCCAACAACCGTCACTACTTCACGGCTACAGAATAAGAGTCCATACTTTCAAAAATACGAACAGACCTCACCTGCACTGTGTCTCCAGGTGGAGTGGGTGACTCTGTGTAGAATACACCCCCCCCCCCACCATCAAGCGAAATATTTTCCCATCGGTGCCAGCGAAATCCCTGTCGCTACCTCTAGGACGAGGAGAAAGACCAAACAACAGCGCCCTCGTGTTTAAGACACAAACCAAATGCCTCAAGCCACCCAGCATGTCCCCCAGCCCTACCCCAGAAACGCGCTGGCTCCAAACCCTGGCCGCGCTGGGCTGCAGGAGGAGTAAGCAATGCCTCCCTCCATATTGCAACATCAACTCCACCCAAGCCCCGCTAGGCAGCAGCCCTCCGGCGAGCCAAGCGCCCCTCGGGCGGGAGAGCACCGCGAAAGGCCGGGGCAGACCTTTCCGAAAGGAGACCAGCGGTGGCCAGACACCCGCTGAGCTGGGCTCGGGGAGTTGCTCGTCGATTTGTGCCCATTGCCCGGCGCGGGGAGGGTTCAAAACCAGGGAGAACCACGGTGGATCTCCTGCGAGAAGCTTTGGGGGCCCTGATAAAAGATTGAAAGGATCAGAATACAGATGGTCTACAATGAGCCCAAGGCCGGAGCTGAGGTTTGTCCGAAATGTCCCAGTTTATACACCACGCAAATAAAGCAACGTTGTTTTTGTAAAAATGTTTATTTAACCCTTTTTTCCCCCTTTCACAACAATAAAATATTGCGTCAATATAAACCCCTGGACTAAAACTGGTCGACGATCAAACACGACAGCGAATCGTGTGTGTATAATTTTTTTTACACCCATTTCGGCTTTTGGGAACCTTTTTTTGTGTTTTTTAAACATAATGCGGAATTTATTGAAAATAAATAATCGTGGGCAACGGCAATAGGCAATTTTGAATAAAATAGTTGAAAAAAGCAACCTTTAATGAAAATAGCGTTTATTATACATCAGTTACTAAACGAATAAACTAAATGATCTGTCTTTAAATTAATAACTTCCAAAAACGTTTAATATACAAAACTGTACAGGTATAAAGTTGGCAGAAATAGTCAGGTCCTCAGTGTCGAGATTTTAGCGCGTACTGAAAAATACTTGAAAAATATAAATGTCAAAATGAAAATCTTAAGGGGGGGGGGAGAGAAGAGATCTGGGGAGCGCAGTAATGCAATTTGCTAATAAAGCTGCAGCTTCAGGGATGCAAAGCAGCAGGGTCAACATGGGCCTTCCGTCCTAGCTACCGGTATGTCTCCCCTCCCCGAGCTCAGCCAAAAACTGGGGGAGGCAGGGTTGGCCTTGCCTTTAGGTAGTATGGATTGGGGGGGGGGGTGGTCTCCAGATAGCGAGCTGTGTGCGGGAGTGTATAAATAACTATATTCTATATATACACACACAAGGCACACAACCAGCCCAGAGTATCCCCCTCTATGGAGACAGTCATTATACAGTGTGTTTGGAGCAATATTTGTGCTTTGTGTGCGTTTATAATAGGTGATTTTCCGTGTGTGTGTAGATGGCTGTATATTCACACACATCTGTATACACTCACATATATATAGTATGTATAGACATATTTACACACATACATACTACATATCTGTGTACACACACAGAGTACATCTCTACTGAGGGCTGGGAAGAAGGGAAGGATAAAGCACAGCTCCTTCATATGCCAGAAAAATGGTTACACTTTTTTAGCATTTTTATTCACTTGCCTTTTTTTGTTTGTTTGTTTTTTTTTAATAAAAAGCTTTTCAACAAATCTAGCATTTCCTCGTGAGACGAAAATAAGCTCAGCATGAAACAAAAGCGGGCATTTCCCCGAAATTCATTTCGACACCTCAGGATCCCTCTTTAATATTGAAACAAAAATACAGAGAAACTGATTTCTGAAGCCAAAGCGCAGAATTATTAAGGTGTTTTACTACAGACCTTCGCAGTCTGCCGCTGATCAGAAGCCCAACACAGCTTCAGAAAGAAAAGAAGGGACACATCCTTTATTTTATTTGCAATGCTTAATTTCAGATCTCTCTTCCTCCTCTCCCCCCCCCACCCCCGCCTCCGTGGAGGAGGGAACAGGGAGTCGGGGGGGTTATTTCAGAATTGCAATCTGACCGTTTCGTGGTTTTAGGAAGTTATTTGAATAGAAGGAAAAGCTACAACAAATCAGGCTGTTACTCTTCATAACGTGCAAGCGGCAGTCAGCTGTGTTACAGTCAAAGGAGGCACAATTTCCTGCCTTTGGGGTGCAGAAGGGGGACCCCACTCCTCTAGTATGGAATTTGGGGGAATGAAGGGGAGCGAAGGGAATTATCCCTTCTCCCCACTACAGTAACAGTGATATGCCCAATACATGGAGCGGGGGGAATGATTGCTCAATTCGGTACAAATTATGCCACAAATATTGTGTACAGTTTGTAGTAAAACACCTCAGACATTTAAAAACGCTATATAAGTCTTTAAAAATGCAAAACTAGTCTATTGTAAAACAGATTCACCTGAAATACAGCTGATATAACCAAGGCGCTGGAAGGTTATTCATAGGCACACATCTGTCTTTATTTTTTTTTCTTCCTAGTGGAGACCGAAAACAAACCTTGTTTGATAGTAAACAATATGTACTGATCAGCGAAAAGGTTTGAGAGAAAATATTGCCCAGGCGGAAGAGCAGGAAGCCCCATGCTCTAAGTCTTCGAGTATTTGTTTTTGTTTCCTCTTTAAGCATAAGTTAAAACCCCCTTTAGAAAATCCGCGCTGTTCCCAGTCCTGTCTGCGAGCCGAGCCCTATAGTCAAAGATCGTGGCAGGATGTGTCTGTTTTCACGTTATGAGAATAAACCTCATGTTGCTGCTGATCCCCTGGTGGAGTCATTCTTTTCTCTTTTTGCCGTCTGTTACAAAACCAGACACGCACCACTTCTTTCTCTAACTGCAGGCTGTCTGCCAAGGAGGAGATCTCTTGGGCTGCAGGTTTGGGACATTTAAGAAAATGAGTTTCCAAAACCCCTTTGACACTCACCTCTATCGAGGTTCTCTTCTTTCTTTTCCTGCCTTGGGCTGCGATTTTGTCAATACTAGTCGGGCTGCCGGTAGATGAATCTGCCTCTTCTAGCCACTTGTTTAGTAGCGGTTTCAGTTTGCACATGTTCTTAAAGCTGAGCTGCAGAGCCTCAAACCTGCAGATAGTAGTCTGGGAGAAAACATTGCCATAGAGAGTCCCTAGTGCTAAGCCAACGTCTGCTTGAGTGAATCCCAACTTGATTCTCCTTTGTTTGAACTGCTTTGCAAACTGTTCCAACTCATCTGATGTCGGCGTCTCCTCGTCAGAGTGATCCTGACAGTGATGGGAGCCTATATCTCCATGGTCTGCGGGGTCCCTCAGCACTGGGTGCAAGCTTTGGGTAGTGGCTGAGGCTGGAGGTGGTGTTAGACCCCCATGGTCCAACATGCCACTGACTGTGAAGCCAGGTTGCGAGTAGACATTAATAGGCTGTCCACTGGAGGTTATTGATGAGTTATGAGCTGGACTGGCTCCCCATGCGTTGGGATGATTTGTATGGGGCGAGTGATGAGACACATGAGGCGACCTGTGATGGATGATTGCGCCAAGCTGGAGATCTTCTCTTCCTGGCTTCACGTCTTGCTGGTCGAGGGGGCTCGTCGCTAGCGTGGAGGACCACGGAGTCCCATCACTGAGGCTGGTCACCCAGTGGTGTCCGAGAGGATGCCCATTGCTAGGAACTCCCTGTAAGTAGTCACTTTGGAGAAGTTTTTGAGGGTTTCTGAAAGGACTCCCTTGCTGCATGCCCGCAGAGTCTGCATGGACTAAGGAGCTGGAACTGAGAATGCTGTAGGGATTAGAGGCAGCTGTGGCCATGGTTGGTGTAGGTCCCCTACTAGTTATAATGTGGCAAAGGGAGCAGCTTCAGCCTTTGACATCTACCAGGCAAGGGAGCCAAATCAGCAACCACTGAGTTATTGGCAGCGCTGCTGGCCAATGACAGCATTTCATCTGTCGGGAAGCTTTGGCTGCACCAATGAGGGGTGAAGAGGCAGGTCGCGCTGTCCAAATTAGGTTTGCGAAACCCAGGAGTTAAAGTGAGTCTGAAGCAGGAAGTGAATCAATCTTTAGGCTCCATTGGTTGCTGCTAGCTGGCTGTCCACGGTTCATTTGTTTAACTCTTTCTTCACTGCATGCCAAGATTTGTTTTTAAGATCTTATGAGAGGGGAGGGGGGATGACAGAGCATGGTTTAAATTTGTAGTGATTAATTCCAGGTACAGCAAAAAACAGAGGTTAAATGCCGGCACCGAAGACTGACAATCTATCCTTAGCACAGTTCATACGGACTCCCCAATCGGTCCAGCATTGTAAATGCAACATGAAGGTAATTGTGAGATGATAAACTATAGATTTATATCCCCCAACAAACAAAACACCCAAACAACACCCCCCCACACACACACACACCTAAAAGCAACCACGTCTCAATCTTTACATTTAAGGTCCATATCCTATAATCAGGAAAATTAATGAATATACCCTGCCCTAAAATAGGATTTAAAACGGGTTAAAGGGAATATTTCCTGGAGGGCAGAGCTTTATTACGAATTTAAATTTTTATTTTGTTGTTTGTTAACCAACAGTCAACCGCTTCCCTGATTTAAATACAAACCTTACAAGCTATTAATAGCATTCAGTTATTCTCCCCGATCGTCTGGTCAATTGGGGTCCTTGCTTTTATGCCTATTACATGTCATTTCATATCAGCAGTTCGACAACTTCTAAATCCCACAGCCACTAAGCACTCCTTCTGGGCGACACACTTCTGCAAGGCTCCAAAATATGTACAATATATTTCCTCTTTCCGGATAATTTAGTTCACTGGGATACGTTTTGCCCATTTAGGAAATAAAAAGGTGCTTTCCAATATTTGTTTAAATAAATTATAATGATTTCTCTTCTCCATCAAAGTTTGAAATAGAAAAAGAAATTAATGAGGTGTATCTTCACTAAACACTGTCGTAGGTATATGAATTTTATGTTGCTCGGTGCAAGTAAGAAAAGGGAAATATATTTTGGTGACCAGGCAAAACAATGAGTGTATGAGAGAGAATGGGAAATGCTAAATTTTCTCTCAAGTTCAATTTCAAATAATCTGTAAGTTAGGTTGGAGGAAGACATTGTGTTTCATGCTTCCTCTTTCAAATGGTCTGCTGAGGAGTAGCGTTAGACAAATCTGAGTATTTCAGATTTGTTGTAGCGCTCAAGCAGAGAAAATTAAACACCTAATACCTTAGAAAATCTCTGAAGTTAAAAAATGACCTTTCCTTGCATAATTTTGGAGGTAACCTAGCTGCGTAATTATATTTGCACTTACAGAAGACTGCATCAGAGTTCCCTTATTGGTTTGAAATTCCATTAAATATATTGCAAGAGCTCCTAGGTTAAGCTTGATTTAAATTTGCATACATTTTCATATATTTAGCAGAAATAAAAGAAGGCTTGCAGCTACCAGAAAGTCATTAAGGCATTAGTTTCTCTGAGAAGACAGATCTGGAGAAAATTCAAGAAAATGAATATATGTATCTATATATCTCTGTATATAAACAAGGTGAGCTTTCCTCTGATTCCTTTATAGGTAAGCAGCATCCGTTTCCTCATTATAATAATAATAATTAATAATAATTTCTCATTGAAGCCTAAACCTGCACATCTGATATTTGTAAATTTGAATGTAATTTCTAAAAAGATGCGTGTGGTAAGTTGTTTGAAATAGATTTCGATATTTCTGAAAAATAAGTTATGGAGAAAGATGCTCATTTCCTCTGTGTTTTCTACCGAATTAGGAATGTGCTTTTCCATAAAGGGCAATGCCATTCTTGTATGGATGGTGCTCCATTTTCAGGGTTTTTTCGCCGCTTTTAACCTAAACGTTTATTGTATTGCATTTATTTATTTCGAGGCCACTTTTGCAGCGAAGTGGGGTCCCTGCCCTCTTTGAGAGTTGCAGTATTTGTTGGTGGCTGCCTCTAAAATCGAACTTCGGGAAACTTTTCAGGTGCAGGGGAGGCGGCTCGCTTGGAAAGTCGTTGGAAAGCGTGTTGTGAAGGGTCAGTTGAGAGGTCAGAAGATGAAAAATGTCTCTGCAAAAGAGAGCGATAGCCCCTTTGCCCGTTTCAGAGCGACATTTCTGACGGCAAAATTCCTAGTCAGACTCCAGCCGGTCAGACTGCGGTTGATCATATGTATGGAAAGATATGAAAATAGATCAGACAAGACTTTTAACATAAATATTACCGCTGCCTGATGCCGGGTGGGCGGGGAGGGGAGAACTACTACTGTATTATAAATGTAACTAAATTATTTAAAGTTAATTTGCACTCTAGAGTCTAAAATATTTTTTCCAGTCCCCTCTGTTCTTGAAAATGAATGTTCACGTCAGCCGTTTAATTGAAGTAGAGCCTTTAACGGGGAAATAAAACCCTGAATATCAGATTTTAATATTTTTAAAAATGTAACCAAGCCAGAAGCCAGAGCCATAAAGGTGAGCTCCTGGTAGAGTCTGATCTCGCCTATACGAGAATATGCTTTATTTTAAAGTCTTTTTATCTGCATATAGTTAAATCTTCTTGCTGTTCTAACTAATCTGCTGGAGAGGGTTTCTTTAGCTCTTTCCTGTCAGTCTAACTTCCCAAGTGTAACAGATGCCGCTCTCAAGCGGTCCTTTCTGCTGCTTTTCTTTATTCAGCCTCGCATATTTCTCCCCATGATCTGGGTTTCCATAGAGAGAGGAATAAAAGGGGGACCATGGCCACAAATCCCCTGTCCCATGCAGAATAAAAGAGCCTTATTCAATAGACGACCCCGTCTGGACATGGGAGAAAAATAAGTACATGCAAAGCTACTGTTGCAAGAATTTGTAACTTATTTTTCATAGACTGAGACCCATTAAAGTAATAAAAGTTTCTGGGTCTGGACTCCGCTCTTCAGCTGTTTGGCTCTAGATGCCTTTGCACTCGAAAGATCCATGTTTACCCAACAAATAACTAGATTTAATATATATATTTTTCTGCTAAATCTCTGCCATGAATAACAATAGCTCAAGGAGCCTGCCGTCTTTGGGAAGCTAGAAGTCGCTATAGAGAGAAACCACCATTGAAATAGAGGAGCTGTAATTGTGTCGAGTCCACACACTTTGCAAAGTAAAAGGCAGGACAGTTGAGTTTCTCAGGTCACCTCTGTACATGGCTCAAACTTTCCTTCTGGTGGTTATTGGACTGACGGCGGTACCAGCCAACAAGGCGTTAAATCAAAGTCTGCAGGGCGAGCGGATTTGCAACTCCTTGTTCTTGTGGGCACTTGCAATAAAGCTTGTCGTGGGCACCTCTGTTAGAGGAGAGGAATGGCTCGCTAAAGGCAGGAAACACAGGTTTCCCTTTAAGAAGCTGTTACTGTAAAACAACGTGTGTGTGTTATAGCTATGTCTATAGACACACGTACATAGTATAATTCGCTGACAGGAGCTATCCAAGGAGTATTGAGTCTGGGTTTATTATCCTTGCAAGATTTGATTTGATTATATTTTAGAGATGTTGCCATTATTCAACTGCAGGGGGAAAAGTGGTCGAGGAGGGGGTTCGTTGTGATTGTGTTTAATACAGCATGAAGCTCCAGGCGGTAAGCTGTGCCTCAGTGTCGTGACCCCTACATTGAAAACTTCACCTTCAACACAAGTTCACTTTAGAGACCGTTTGAGTTAGGTTGGACTTGGTGGGAACAAGTTGACATTTCAAGACAGAATCAGTCATAACGGGGCCTGGGGCATGGGAGGGACAAGTTAACTGTTTCTTAAAGCAGGAGTGAAGTTTTTTAATTGTGTACACTGAGGCTCGTGTTGAACCCCCGCTCACCAGATGGATAGCGGAAAACAGGCTACTGTACCGCCCGAGTTAGCGTTCTAACAACCCTGCCTGCATGGGGGAAGGTAAGGAGGAAAAGGAGAATTTACAGAGTATTACCAGAAATTAGCCGATACCGACACAAGCCCAATTAGTTCCCTTTTTGGGTCTCTGTTGGCTGTTCTCGAACGTGAGTAAATGCTATGCTGGGAGGGAGGCACAGCATAGTGCGATCTCAGCACCACAGCCAGGCGAAGGACAGACACTGCAAATTAAAATATTCCTAATGTAAGTTTTAATGCAACCCTCCCCTCCCCCCCCCGCCGCCCCAAATCTCCAAGAACACGAGCCCTTCAGTAATAGCCCCAGCACTGACGGAGCATTGTTGTGGTGGGGGTTGGTTCTGCATTATGGACAGAGGATGGGGAGGGACAATAAAGCAACTCACTCGCAGAGAAAAGCACAAGGTAAATAACATTTGTATTCTAACGGCTGCATTCTCCAAATCGGTTTCATGCGACTCCTCGCCGCTCTGCTCGAGTCACCTGTTATTTTCACAGGTCCATTGTTAACGTCTGAAAAATGTACTTGCCGGCAAAAAGAAAACGTGTTCAGTTGTGCACCATCACGTCCTGTGAAGGTCACTGTGATTTTTGGCTTTAAGTTAATTTGTAGCGGGTATTGTAGTTAACATTTGATTAATTTGCCATTTAGATAGAAAATATTCTGGAGAATCTCTCTCGAGTGCAAATTTTGACAATAGATCCCGCCTTGCCTTTTATTAAAATCAGAGCATTTGAACGTCGGGTTTGTTGTTCTTAATCCAGAAATACGGGTGGTGGAAAAAAGACCCAGATTTTTCGGGCTGAAGTCCTAAAATGTTTGCGAGGTTCCGGCACGCAGTATTTTGAAGTGGGCGGATCAGTTTCTCAGACGTCTGTAAATCGGTTATTTAACTCAACACCCGTTTTTAAGGTCACGTAAAGAATCGCGTAGAGATTTTTTAAGGTCACACAGAGCTGCACACAATTGCAGTCCCCTTCCCCTTTTCGTTTGCACTTTTCTTATACTGTGATAATTCGAATCTTTCTCTCTCTCTCTCTCTCTCTCTGTGATGATTTCATACTTCACTCAGATTCTGAGATTTTTTTAACGTGTGTTCACACACCTTCCACACCTATGCAAGTCATCAGGATCGACCTTTTCTTAGCAGTGTAAATGTGTAGGCAATAATTACCATATACATTTAAGGAAACAGAAACTAATTCAGTCTCAAAATCAAAAGCCGTGTTGTGCATATTTTAACAATAATTAAAATTCGTTTCCTTTATGTACCGATTTCTGTTCAGGAATGCTTACAACAAAATGGATTGGATCTGAAAATGCACTAAATGGTACACTATTTAACCTCTGTTGTTGACTAATGGGACATCGAAGACAAATAGCTCTCTTCCTCGGATGACAAATACCTGTATTGGTGTTTATTAGCTCGCCGAATAATGTCAGTTTGATTTTTTTTTTGACTGTGCATTTCTCCAGCTTTATCACTCCGCGTGCGCATGATTCAGTGGTACTGATGATCCAGAGACCTCTGTGTCTCTTGCCCTTTGGAAGTACTTCGTCATTCTGAGGATAACATGTATTTATTGTCCAGTTGATTTTTTTTTCTGGAAGAGGAAATGTTAAATGGTCCAACAGGAAGTTTATTCACTGTTCCGCGTACATTGGCGCAATCAATCCCGATATGAGAATTGAACCTTCAGACCATATTCAGTACCTAAAAGGTATTTTTATCTAAACTGCATCCACAAGATGTGTATTTTTAAAACAAGTGTAGAGGGGTGAGACATTGCTTGGTCATCTTAGACGTTTCCTATGCAGCTGAATGTTTTGGACCTGTCCTACGCAGCTGCAGGTTTTGTAGCAACCTTGTTGTTGCTTGTGTCAGCGGCTGTCCGTTCACGTGTTTGGGGTGTGCAGGGAACAGCATAAACCTGCCTGTAGCAAGACCCATTGCAATGAATCGGTGGAGAGACAGGAGGCTGCAGAACCAAAACAAAGATTTCATACAAGGGACAAATAAGAGCGTAGCAGGGAAGTCCACGGCGAGCTGTGTCTGTTTCCGGAGGGCCAGGCACTCACAACCTGTTGTGTAGGAAGGGGGCTCGGGTAATTGGGGCTCATTCCTTAGTTGGATTCCGGTTTATAACGGGGTCCTTTGCAAACCCCACAAGGGGCGAGCTGGCAAGCAGTGCGTGGGGGGCAAAAGAAGGATGACACTTCTAGGCTTCTGGTGCAACTACTGGGCGAAGGGCAGTGTCGATGTTGGGGGGAGGGGCCGGGGGTCGCTTGCTCAGGGTCGCGCCTGGTGCCTGCGGCGCCTCGCTGCAGTAGCGCAAGCCAGGCGCTGGCTGCGCTTCCTTGCACCAGCCCAGCCTGCGGGAGCGGCCGGGGCGGGTCCCCGTTTCCCCGGCACGCTGCTGCCTCCCCGACAGGGAGCCGCCTTTCTGTGGAGGGCTCCTCGGCGTCCCGCTGCCCCGAGAGCCGCCGCTCCTCCGGCCCCAGTGGCCCAGCGCTGCCCCTCTCTGTGCAGCCGGGCGGGGAAGGGCGGCAGCCGCCTCCCGCGAACGCTGCTGGGAATGGGAGAAGCCCTCGGCGTGACGCGCCCGCATTTCCCACGGAGCCTGCGGCCACGAACGAGTTAATCCTGGTGCTGTCAAGGGCAGCAGTGTCCAGCCTTTGAGTTTAACCCACCTAATCTTCATGAAAGGAGCAATTTTCTTTCCTTGAGCAACAAAGGCCCCCAATAAAAACCCCGCGCCGCTGCAAACAGAACTTGTTTGCGATTTTAATCGCGCAAGATGATGCCCTGAAATGCAAATCTAGCAAGACTTCAACCAACTGGAGAGAGACTTTTCTTTCCAGATTTCCAGTTTCTGTTACAGCCTCTGGATTTTTATTTGCCACTGAACTCCGATTAAATCCAATCAAGATTTCATTGCTCTCCCTTTAAAATGAGAATCAGAGAGCTGAGATATATAGAACGCTCCTATACATAGGGGATAGAGAGATGGGCATATTGATCTCTCTAGTCTTGCTTTTCACTATCTCTCCATCTAGCTAATCGATCAGCGTGTGCACATATGGGGTGAATATATGTGTATATAGCATATAACATGTAGGCCAAGTGCATTTCTACAATTCTCTATAATACACTTAGCAAGGGAAAGTTAGATTTAATAATCATTTGGAAACAAATTCATCCGAGCAAATGCAAAGCAGTTTGAATAATAAGTTATAAGCCAAAGGGCAAATAAAAATGCAGAAGGATGACTAGATATGAGGTGGAAAAATTCAATCTCTTGCTTGCTGAGGTTACAGGTTTGTAAGTGGTATTGTTCCTTATGTTAAAAATAAAAATGTCTAAATCCCTGAATGGAACAGAAGAATGTAAGTAGGCGAATACACACTGGAGATAAGACCCTTTGTCAGCATCATAGGTGGGAATTGGATCTTCAGAGGCCTTTCTCTCAAGGAATGATTACCCCTTATGAAATACAGCCCAGCTTATTTGCTAATTGGATCGAACCCACTGGCACATTGGAAACAATTGGTACCAACTGTTTCTCTCTCCTTCCCCCCAAAAATATGAAGAAGAAAAACCCAGTGCCGTGGGACTCTTTCAGGAATGCCCCCTCCCCCCGCCCCTTCAAGTAACCTCAGCGCGAATTTGGGGCTGTAAGGCGGTTAGTCTTTTCTGTGCCTGGGAATGAAAACCGGGAAGAACAGAAAATGCACTCGGCAAACTTTTAATGAAATTACTGGCGTTATCGATTTTGTTTTTATTGGGCTTCAGACATTTTAAAGAATGTCGCTGGCGGTGGGGGGAGCGAGAGGGGGACAAAGCTGTCTGACCCTTATTGCACACTGAATTATTTAATATTTTAGAAAATAAACTGCGTATATTAAACAAATCTTAGCGAGAAGGAGGCTCACTTGGAGGTTTGGAGACCATCTAATAAAGTTTGGGATTTATAGATGGAGAAACTCCAGGAACAGTTTTATAGGCCTTAGATATTCATCTGCAAATCAGATCCCGTATTCATCTAAGAGTTATTCGAATAGGAAACCAGCATCATCTCTGCTGTCCGCATTAGGTGAGGTACCAGTCTGTTGGTGTCAGGTTTTTTTAGGATTACTTTTGCAGGTCATTATTTATAAGTTTTGCAAACGTCCCCAGGAAGCGGTGTGAAATTCCATACAAACCTGTGCCTTACCAGGTTGTCACAGAGGAGAAAGCGCTTCTAAATCCATAGTTTCTAGCCTGCTCCTGCACTTGGACACTACATTTAAAGATCAACGTTCAAGTATTTCGGATTGCTCCCTTTGCAAACTGTTTAGAAATTACTAGTAGTGGGTAAGTAAATTGCAAGTAAACCTAGTGAATTAGGATGATTCTCTATCAGTTTAATTTATGTTTTATAGTTAGTTTAGCCTTCTATTTGATTGCCTTAGTAATGTGAATTGCCTACAGCTGCTGATGATACAGCTTTAATTCTGTTTTAAAGGTCATGTAAACATGTGCCTCTAGCATAAGGAATGCAAATTCAATTCCCTTTTAATGCTTCCTCACATTCACTTCACAGCCTTCACCTAGAAAATTAGCCCGATTTAATATAAAACTGTTTAATGTTATGATTTCATTAAAATCCTCGTTCAATGCAATGCTCTTCCCTTTTCAGGCAAAGGGCACCTAAGTCTGCCTGCGCCTTGCGCTGTCTTGCTTAGCACATGCCCCACGCAGCACCAACAGAAAACCACATATCGGCTAAGATCCTTTACCAAGAAAGACTCAACTTCATATTCGGCTTTATTTAGCTGTAGGTAAACAACATGCCCCTAGAACTAGAGAATCCAGCAACACTGCAAATTATTGTCACAAAGGAGCCAGAGAATTATGCAGGTGTATGCTCCTCTACAGTTGTTTGTTTCTTGACTATCGTAATGAAAGTTTAGTCTTGAGAAGTGTAAAGAGTAACAAAATACTTGATTTCCATCGAGGCTGACTTGACAGTGGGGTACATCGTCTTTCCAAATTAGTATGACGAGAAGCTGGGTAAAGATCCCAAGGTGGTAGGCTTACATATAAAATATCTGTGCCTTGAAGAGAGACCTTTTCAAATGAATTTTTAAATACCGTCAACCCCCGAATTCATGCAAGATGGCTTCATCACACTGTACTGAAAACTTTTTCAACGGTTTTTTTAATTTCATTCTTTCTTAAGGGGCTGTGTACGTTAGGCGGTGTAGTGTGTAAAGAGATACCAAGTAACTAGTCTCCTTTTTACAGCCCCTCATCTTCTCCACTATCTGGAGAGGTTGCTGGGGGGCGGGGGGCGGGGAGGAAGGGGAACAATGTGTCTTTGCTTAAAAAAAATGGTGGGGGGGGATTTTTCCCCTCCCACATCATCTTTACAGAAGAATATTGCTCCGGCTTTGTGGTACCTGTTTGCCAAACAATATTAAGACTGGAGGACTTCATCCATCATTAACCCCTTGTTAGGGGGTTATAACTGAGTCATGCAAATTTTCTGCTGGCTAAAGCTTTGGTAAAACTCAGCTCAAGCGCCCGCCCACTGTAGCTTTTCATAAAAATAAATGGCTTTGTCCACTTTCAAGTCCCGAGCGTTACCAACCCCCCCCCCCCCCGAATGTCACTACTACGGGGCCCTTCTGAAATAGCTTCATTCATAAAGGACATTTGGGAAGGGATCGACCCCCGTTATGGGATGATCTTTTAGTACTTTGCACCCCACATTTAAGAGCCAACTTGTTACATTTCGGAAAATGGCTTCTGTGCATAGGCACGGTTTCCTGAGGGTTCTTACCAGCTACGTTTTAAAAATGGTCTCTTCGCACCATAGCCTATTACTGGGTGATACTTCCAGTAGCATTATTTAAGTGCTGGTTTAAGTGCCGAGAGTCCGTCATCTTTGACTCTGTGTCAGTTTGACTTTCATTTCTGGGATTTCTTTCCCTTTAAAATGCCCATGAAAAACAAAGGAAATCAACACGCTGATTGACTCAACAGACTAACAAGCGCAGGTTCTTCAAAGTTAACACTGATACTTTCTTTGATTGTGCCTAGTATCACAGGGATGCACCCCACCATACGGTATCCCACAGTACCAGGAACAAAGGGAGCCACATTTTACTCTTTACACCGGTCTAACTCCGGACTGGCTCCGCTGGAGTCCATGGAGTTGCTCCGAATTTACACTGGTGAAACTCCGAGAGCAGAGTCTCACCATTGCGTTGTCTTGCTCCTGTGTCACAACCTCAATGTTACTTCTTTGTATTTTTTGTTTTAAACTAGATCATAGTGCAAGTGTCAGTGATCTTACGGGGGGGGGGGGGGCTTTCCCATGAAAGGAAAAGCCTCCTCACCCCCAAGAGGCGCCTATTCCAGCCTATGGATGTCTCCCAGGCTTGAGATTTTCCCAGAGCAGCAGAACTGATTCCCCCCCCTGCCCAGTCTCGCTTCTCTAGTGGCCTGTGCACTAGTCATTCTTTTCGCACTACTGGCTTTGACTTCAGGGTGCGGATTATAGCCGCGTTCCCATGGTGGCCTGACACCATCCGGATCAGACTTGGGAGCGGGAGTTCAAAATGTGACTCCAACCCCCTTCCTCCCAAGCCCCACCACAATAAAAACAATCAACCAGGAGAGGTGGCTTGAAGCGACACACAGCGCTTCTGAGCTGCATGATTATCACCTGACTGCTGCCTGTGTGCAATTGATGTCACTTATTCACATGACTCCGCAGCTAGAGGTGTCGATTTCAATGTAGGTACATATTTTCCTTTGGTGGGAGGATCAGTTCCATTACACTGTCAGAAAGACACAGAGATACCAATCCCTTTTGGAAATTAGATATTTCATGAATGCTCCATATGCGTCACAAACGAACACTGCTTGTGTGTGTGTGTAGCTGATGGGACTCGGGGAAACACTTGACCTCAAGTAGCAAGAGTAGATGTATGGTAAAAGTGAAAAAGAAAACAACTTCTCACGTGGGGGGCCCACACTCCTTTGGGGTATGCTGGTGTCCAAACTCCGGATAACTCATTGTTACTTAGTTTAAACAAATCAGAAATTACCTGTAGTCCTAAAACCAAACCTGACTGCCCTTTATAGCATTAAACTATTAGTCATCTGTCATTAAACCCCCTTCCAGTTGGTTTTGACAATTTTACATTTATCTGCAGTTCCCACATAGACATGAAGTACTGTCCTTATCTAGCTCTTCCACCAGAATGAATGATTTTCACAAAACCTTAATTCTTGTAGTAATACCTCATTGGTGATTCTATTAATGTTGCACACCTCATTAAATAGCCCCAAACACAAGGAGGTTTAAATGACTTTATTAAATTAAAAACAGCATAGAAAATTACCCATGGTACTCTCATCAAATAATTACTGTAAACTATACACATACAGTGTGGAATTCTTTTTAACAAATCTATTCATAAAAAGTGCAGAGATTCATAGATTCCAAGGGCAGAAAGGACCATTGTGACCCTCTAGTCTGGCCTCCTGTATAACACAGACCACAGAATTTCCCCAAAATAATTCCTAGAGAAGATCTTGTAGAAAAACTCTAGTCTTGATTAACTTAATACCAGTTGCATTACAATAACTTAGAGCAGCGTAAGTTGCTTAAAATATTGAACCACACTCATGCACTTCCTCATATGTTCTTGTATGTTTCACTGTGTGTTTTTCTTCCTTATCTTTTTTATATCTGAAGTTCTCTCCCCCCCCCTCAATGTATTTGATCATTTTTTCAAATCCCTCTGCTGAACCAATCTCTTTTCATGCAGAGGATAAAAAGAGAAGAACTTCAAAGTAGGTTCAGGTAATTAACAGCTGAGGGGAATATAATGTAAACCATAGGCCCTGCTTTGCACCCAGGTCTGCTTTCAGAGCCAGCCGGCAAGGGAGGGTCTATTCCCTACAGCATCCAAATCTGCTTCCTCTGAACAGCTTTGCCAGGCCTCCAGTTATCACATCTGCATTTCAAACACCATGTCTCTGGCATTAATTATTAATTAGCCTACAGTCACCCCAGAGGATTTAAGTTCCAGCCTGCACACACTTATTCATTGACCTCTATCTTAGTTTTTGTTGGAAAAAACCCACTAGAATGCTTAATAATTTCCTTTCTCTCAGTTCTAGTTTCATGGAGGGGAAACTGTGTATTTTCATAGATGGAGAATCGCAAGGTTGCCTAGAAAGTTGTTTAGAGTAAAACGCTATGTCAAGGGTTTGAGCAAAACCTTTCAAAAGATTTGGAGAGAATTTTGTGTACATATTTTTGCCTTTGACAAATGAATTTATGGATTTCCCAGAACTGAGATATGGTGGGCTACAAATAAAATAGAGTTTAGCTCCATGTGGAATATCACTATGGAGTTTTTTTCACAAAAGTAAAACTGAATGTAATGACTGGATAATGCATTTATATGGTCAATCAAACTATGACTTATCTGAAGGCTCTGGGGTTAGAGTACACTGTTGACACCGCTAAGAATGAAAAATAATGTTACAAAGCACTCTAATCTTTTGTCATAAAATATGCATTTCATCCTCAGGAATATAGTGTAAAAAGTCCAAGTTGTCATTCTTCCGTTCAATTTTTCAATTAGTTTGGAATTTCTTTTTATGTTCAGATAACTACATTTCTCACCTCTTCTTTCTTGGCCATTGTATACCTTGACATTAAATTGCCAGTTTTAAGAATGCAAAGCGGTCAGATAGGAAATTGGTTATATGATTAGAATATTATCAACTTAACCATGCTTAGTGAAATTGCAAGTGATTGCTATAGTAAGGGTGTGTTGTGTACTGCATATACTCTTTTGTTAATACATTTTAACATTTTAGCATCCAAAAGAAACTGAATAAGTCCTATATTTAACCCTTTTTGCAATTATACACAAACTTCCCTAACTACTGCCATGTTGTACCATTTTATATGCTGTACTATTTCAAATTATTTTTGAAACATAAAACATATCCATTGTTTCCTAAAGGAGTGTTTACTGTGCAATTACAAAGTCATAACTAGTTAACTTATTTGTCAGTCTAGAATTGATTTTTGAAAGCATTTATTCTGAGCATAATACTCTTTTGAGTTTATTTTTAGTAAACTATATAGTACATATATATGTCAGCTTGATGCACACACATATGCAGTTAGGCTATGTCAATAAAGAAAAGAGACAGTTTTTGAAACTACAGATAAAATACCCCTTAGCATGACTTGTGCTTCAGAGAAATGTAGGGCCCAATCCAGTATTCTTTAGTCAGGGGACTCTCCCCTTGACTTCAGTGAGAATTTTGCCTGAATAAGGGACTTCAGGATTTGGCCTATTATGTGACCTCTTATTAATTAACCCATGTCTCGTAAACTGGTCTGGAAAGCATTCAAAGTTCATCTGTTAAATAGTAAATGTTTTAATCTCCATTTCAAATAGTAGGAACAACATTCCTGGCTGAGGAGAGGAATATTTAACATCTCTTATTTAGTTCAGAGAAGAATATTATATGCTTAGAGAAATTTCAAAATAAATCAAAGCTTAGTGCTGAAGAGGGGACCAGATCTGAATTAATGTAATTATGTGTAAAGGATCTTCTGTTGACTTCTCCTACAGTACCTAGGGGAACTAATCTGGAACTAGGGCTAAAATCCATTTTTTTTTACATACCTTAGCATCTTCATATTTGTGATACTTAGATGTTAAACCTCTCCATAGTGTGAATATTAATTAGGAACAAGAATTCAATTTCTCATACAAGGAAATGGAGTGGGGAAAATTATGGAAAACAAATTACAAGACAAGGTAGGTGAGGTAATATTTTTTACTGGACCAACTTCTGTTAGTGAGATAAACAAGCTTTCAAGCTCTGTATAAGTTCGAAAGCTTGTCTCTCTCACTAATAGAAGTTGGTTCAATAGAAGAGATCACCTCACCTGCCTTGTTTCTCTAATATCCTGGGACTGACACAGCTACAGCAATGCTGCAAATTACAAATCAGTCAGTTTTAGCGTAACATCTCTAGACTGTTTTAAGATTATGAATAAATTCTATTGGACACCAGAGAGATTTTGTAGATTGAGCATTAAGGATTCTGAGTTGTCCTGGTGCTATTTTGACACACCCTAGCTGCTGTGGCTTTGTTTTGATTGTGCTCCACAGTAGCTGACTTCTGAAGAATGACCTCTGATTAAGTACAATAAATCCTATAAGGTGGGCTCTGACCCATCACCACTCTGTGTACTTGGGGATACAAATAATTTGAATGTGTGGGGTGGGAGGGTGTCTCAAAATGCAAGAAAATTAACTAAAAATATTCGCATGAAAGCAATCTTTAAACATTCTAAGGAGATCACTCATTTGTTATCAGAATGGACTGCAGCTTTCATGGATGGTCTATTGTATGGCTGACTTTACAGTACATGTACATTGAGGAGTTCTACTGTATTTGGGAGCCTTTTCTAGTCTACACAGAGCAAAAAACAAGTTGTACATGGGTCTGTCCTCTTTCTCACCTTGTCATTTTCCCTCTTAGCTCTACTACTTTCTCTCTCTCGGTCCCCCGGCCATTGTTAAATAGGCTAATGTAAGGAGATTCTGGAATGCAGGCAGATCCATGCTTATAGAAATCCAGTGGCCCTAACCTCTTCCATCAGCATGGAAGAGTACAGCTGTAGACTGGCCACATTTCATCCCACAGTTTGCCTTGAGTAGGGAAAGAAAGAGTTAATCAAAATGTTACAAATTTTTGAAATTTTGATGGAAAAAGGGCAAGAATTTATCAGAATTTTTTCTCTCAACTATTTTTTGCCAGTTTTTGATTAGCTTTAGGGGAAGTAGATTCTATTCCCCAAGTCCTGCAGAGCTCCCATCAGTAGGTCCAATTACTTCGTCTTTGGGGAATACGTTTTGGGATTGTGGTGACAGGAGAGAAGGGAAAATATGTATTTTACAGGGCAGGATTTCACTGGGTGTGAACGATTGTGTTACTCTTGTTACCAGTGATGAGTTTCTGTAAGAAGCCTATTTGTTTTTGTTTTTAAATATATTTGCACTTTGTTACTTTCATTTAAAGCACAAATGTTTTACCGAACAGGTAATACCTAATCCCTGGCTACTCTGAAATCCCATTTTACCTCTGTTCCAATTCTATCCTTCACTTATTTTCTTAAAGTACAAATGTTTGCAGCAATTTTGTAGTGGAGACTACTAGCCTCTACCAGCGACTGACCTGTGATCGTGGTGGTATATATTTTGTATATTCAGATTTGTAGCATGCTGATTATATTTTGTTTAGAAAGTCAGATGGTTAATCCTGTTTTAAAATTATTTGCACAGTAATTATAATGAAAGGTTCTGTTGATTTCTTCGGCATTGAAAGTCCACAGAACTATGTTTGAATTAAAGCCCTGCAATAGTTGCTGTGTTCCAGGAATCTTGTCCAACTGTGCATAAACATTAGGTGGAAAAGGCTCTATACAAAGAACAGCAGGTGATACAGTGGATCACTACAGATAATAAATATGTAGAATATTGGTTTATATGCCAATGGATTCTTATTGGATTATGAACTATAAATGGGGCCAGACCCTCACCTGGTGGAAATCAGTGTCTTTGATTAGAAGGGAGTGATGCTTATGTACACCAGCTGAAGATCTGGCCCTTGAAGTTTAGTCTACTCTGTTCTAAGAAAAAGATCCGAGAAAAGATGTTAGAATTACTTTGCATTATGTCTGAAGTTATCTATAGTCATATAAAGATAGAATTTACCTTCTGATTATGCTGGTATGGTAATGATGCAAGCTGAACTCCAATCTACAGGTCATGCACTCTGTATAGTACCATTAATGCATATACAGAGGTCATCAGTAAGAAGCCACTAATTTGTGGTAAATAAGATATTAGGGATATTTCTAATTCTTTGTGATAACAGTTGGTAAATGTTGGCTTTTTTGTGGTGACCAGTGTTTGACACACTATTACACAATACGTTTTAGCAAGTGGTGTGTAGGATGGTTTTTATTCAGGTGATTTTAGTCAGATATTAATATTCTAGTTTCAACATTTCAATTCTCTGAGCAAGATCCTATAAAGGTTTCTGCTCACAGGGGAATTTGAAGATTTCTTGAAGTTTCTTTTACAGATTTGAGTTTGAAATTTCTAAAACTGAGCTGCTTCATGGCCAAATTCTGGTATCGCACCCATTTTAACACTGTTAAGCATTTAATGTACTCCCA
The DNA here is from genome assembly GCF_965140285.1 of Lepidochelys kempii. Taxonomy (NCBI): domain Eukaryota; kingdom Metazoa; phylum Chordata; order Testudines; family Cheloniidae; genus Lepidochelys; species Lepidochelys kempii. The sequence goes on from NC_136388.1 coordinate 75,005,532, forward strand.
TGGTCTGGCTGGCAGCGGCCCAACACACAACCTCCCTGCTAGTGACAGGAATAGTCTGCGTGGGGTTTTTTATAATTGTTACTGCCAGGAAGCGGATGTACACAAATATATGGACCAGGCCTCTTGATCCCGAGGCCCTGCACTGGACCGTTGTTGCAGAGCTCCTGTTGTGAAGAGCTTATAGAGCAAGGTTGTGGGAACCGGAAACTGCTGTTCCTACCTCTCCCCCTGCAACATTTTTTTCTGGCATGTGCTTGTGCATAACTGGCAGCCAGAATTTGGCCTATTATTTGCAAATTTATTAAAGGCCTCCCATTCTTTGTGTATTTTTTCTCTACAATTTTAACCTTTTTATTCACACATAAATCAGGTGTTCTATGTATTGGTTCTTGGCTATTGTTTTGGGGTATGTATGCAATGAATTAATTGGGCCAGATTCTCAGCTAATGTAAATCTGCATAGCACCTTTGTCTTCAATGGAGCTAGGCTAGTTTACATCAACTAAGAATTGGTCCCATTCTGATTGAGAATATGTTCACTGGGAATAAATACATCATATCCAATGTGCAAACAAATATGATGTAAAACTTCTTTTGCCCACAACATAAAACAGAGGATGCAACTACAGGAGGAATATGAAAGGTCTTTTGAAAATATTTGCTTTTTTATTAATATTATTATTATCATTACATATATTTAATCTTAAAACTGTGTGTGTGTGTGTGTGTGTGTTTTGTAGTCACCAGAGTTTACTCCTATCCAAATCACATATACTTCTTGAAGATAATTGTGTTTGTCATTATGGAGTTAGTTGAATTTCTATAATAGTAAAAAACTGGCATATAAAAAGTCTCTCAAGATTAATCTGTATATTTTAGTTGGAGAGAAAAATAAGATCATTTGGAATATTTGCTGTAAATAATGGAGTATCACATGCAGGTGAGGGTGGGATTAACAAAATAACCACCCAAACGTGCAGCCTTACTCTTCCAAAGAAAAAGTGGACCACACTAAAACCTAGGAGCTCCCACGCTGCTCCTCTTTTTCACTTTTAAGGAAACACAACATACATTTAGGTATTTGCAAATTGGAGAGACATGTTAAAGGAGCTTTCTGGTGTGGCCTCATCATCTGTCACTCTTATATTAAAAGTGCACTGAGATATACATGGCTGGATGTGGGAATGTTAAATGGGTGTCAGCAAGATTCTAAGTGTTTAATATCATGATAATGCAGTATTGTGGAGTTAAGGTTTGTTTATCCCATTTGACCTTAAATTAATAGTATCTTTCATATCCCTAATTAATAGTATCTTTCATATCCCTTTTGTAATCCATTAGGTGTTATAATGCCATTGTAGGCCAAATTTACAATTTACTTTCCTGGTGATTCACAGGGTGTAATACAGCATAGAATTTGGCCCTATGTTTCCATATCTTGGTCTCATATATTTCCAACTGATTTACTCTGTAACAGAAAAGAAAGTCTAAGAATTCTCAATTTACTAGGTATAATCCTGCATCTCTAACCATGGGAAAAGAGTCATCCAGCTGAAAATGAGAAAATAAACAACATATGAAAATGCTGATTTCTTGTTTTCACAACTTTCGGGCTTCCAGCTACAGTGTACGGACAAAGGCACAACATGAAGGCCAGCATTGCTTTACCTGTTAACAGCTATGTCTTACTTTCTTTTCTTTCCTAAGTAAAAACATTTTCCTAACAGGACAGTCACTTTCCAAATGTATATACTTCAAGAAGCAAGGAAAGTTGATGAACATTTTAACAATAATAAGATATGATAAAAAATTCTCATCTGTCAGTTAACATAGTAATGACCTGACACCATAGCAAATCCAGTTTTCATAATTCCTTTCCAAATGATCATGTACTGCAGTTTCATTATTTTCTTGTGAGATTCATAGCAGAATGTTTCCTTTAAATATCCTGGTTTTATTTACTGAAGAGATGGATTTGGTTTGTAAAATACAAAATATTGATACTTAGACCTGGATCCCACAATTTGCATTATTTCTATACACAGAGAAATTGCTGCAAAGTTGCCAGTTTTTCTTGTGTCACTGTATTATATTTTGCATTATTACTAACCTGAGTTTATGATTTAACTCCCTCCCAAAACAAAAATAAACACCTCCCCAACACACACCACAACTTGGTGGCTTTATTTATGTTGTTTTCTACTTCCTCACAATACTTGCTCCCCTCCCCCAGCAGCTACACTACAAAGCTTGTTGTACAGGGACTCCATTAATCCTACATTTCCTAGATGGTATCTGAGGCACAGTGGGTTTCCACAGAAATTAATTTGTCCTGACAACAGGCCTAAAGATTGGAGTCCAGGGATCACTTGGCAAATTCCCTTTAAACTGAGCACAATAATAAACAGAAAGCTGATAACGACAGTTCTAAAAGACCACACAGAGGAAGGACCCAGAATAGACTTGCTCTGTGTATATCTATGAATACCTCTGATAACTAGCGTACAGAAGCTTTATGTATGATAGGAAAACAAGCATGCTGATTTATGCATGTTTTGATATTACAGCACTAGGCAGAACTCAATTAATCTAGATATATAAATTTATAGCTAACTGTTTTAAGGTATATAGTAATTTAATAAAAATAAAATACTAAATGGGAAACAGTATCTAACAAGCCATTCAATTTGCAATTGAACTTAATGATTGTATGACCAGATTTCTATAATTTTCTGTACTTTAATGTGGCTCATATTTTCTCAGAATATCGGGCTTTCTAAATATTTTAAGAAGATGAATAACTGGCAATATTGCATTTAGTAAAGAATGAGTCCAAAACTACAATTACCTCTGGTTTATGAGAAATGTATTTTCTTTCCAACCCTTTGTAAATGTGTTGATTTTTGCATTTGGTTTGAATTGTCCTTCTGTGCAATAGCTCCTTGTAAAATTAAGAGCAGCTTAAAAAACATTACTGGTTTTTCCTCGTCCCTTTGGTGCATGTCTGAGAGTTATTTTTTTCCCAAAGTTTAGGTTTATAAAATAGTATTTAAGTTGCATGTTGAAATATATACCAATATAGCAAATGAATGATTCATTCATTGGATAACCTAGCCTGTGTAAGAGGTAAGAACATTTTAGCATTTTATTATTTGTAAATAGTCTTGGAGCTTTAAGGATGTTTGTAATTTATAGTGTGTCAATAAACTGATCCCAGGTAAATTTATGAAAAGCTATCATAATATTATGAATTGGTAGAACAAAGTGAGGTAAAATATATGCTACTTAACTTTTTTCAGCTCTCAGGCATAGGATGGCAAATGTCGAAAGAGAGAGAAAATGGATTTTGGTGCCTGAACAACCTTTTGAAAGTAGTCTAATTTTGCTTTTAATGACCAAAATGCATTATGAAATAATACCTCCTCACTGCACAAAAAGGAATATGAAACTGTGTTTAAAGTAGGGAACTAGTATGGTTGACAGGTATGGTTATACACCTAGATTGCATGAGTCACATATGATTACTTTTAATTCCTTAGATATTTCCTTCTAGATGGAAATTCTTTAATATACTTTTACATGATATCCTCAAATTCAATGACAATAATTAAGCACAATATAATTTTCCACCATTTTTTTCCAGTAAAACTATGCGGGTGCTTGAGATAAGCAGAAATATTAAAGTTGCAAATCTACAGTGCCTGGGGAAAACAGATGCAAGGTAACTGACCCAATGTTCCAGCATGAAGTGATAGCTCAGAATAAAGGGTCACGTTGTGGTTGTTTCTATATCACTACATAAGGCTGGGTGGCAGGCTGCCAGTGGCTGTGTAGTTAAGGGTTTGGAATGCAGGCTGCCCTTGGCATTTGAGATGTTGGGAATTTATATATAAAAGTTCTGTCTTACATGCTATTTCAGCACAGATAATGGGACCAATTCTGCTTTTATTATAGGCAGTGACAAAACTACCGTTGACTTCAACTGAGGCAAGATAAGGTCCGTTATTCAGGTGCTGAACTAGCTGCAGAGGTGGGGTACATTATACTCTTCACGTATAATATATACGGCATCTCTTCTTGAAAAATAAAAAAACTTGCTCTCATTATTGGCTTTAAATTAGTTTGTACACTAAGAATTAATTAATTAGAGCTGACATACTTTTAACATTAAATTCAGAATGAGTCCAATTTATATTTGTCACACTTAAAGAACTTTATCTATTGTTCTGAAATACAGAAGATTTAAAAACAACTATTTTAATGCTCTCCGGCTCCTCTTTCTTGTTTCTGATGCAAGACCAAATTGACTTGCTATGCCTTTTAGTTCATAGTTCTGTAACAGAGAGAATGCACCAAAAATAAATTCCCCTCATATCAAAATCATTCCATGTGTTTCACTATATAAGCTATTAGGTATTTTGAATTTGGACCAAATCAGCCAATGTTTTTCTGCAGCAAACAGTTCCATAGTGTGCTTTATATATTTGATTCGAAGGACTGTGTATTATTTGATGTTCTTATGAGATAAACAATAAACTTTTGAATATGTTTTTCCATTTGAATAAAAGCCTAGGGATGCTTCACCCTGCATCCTAAAGCCTGATTTCCCCTGGGACTCATTATCATGCAGCTCACATTGTCAGTCACCTACACTGTTGAACTTGCTATCGCATAACCTTCAAAACGTTACTAGTTATTATGTGTCATAGGGCAGATTTATGATAAACTAACTTTGAAACAATAATGAATTCTTGTTCTGTTCTGTTTCTGGTAACATTTCTGGTAATGTCATCAGATTTAATTTTTAAACAATACGTCACATTTTCCTTTTATTCTATCATATAGAAGAGCCCACTCCCTGTCTGAAATATTTCCCTCCCTAAACAGGGTTTATGATGATTTGATCACTGCCTATAAAGAATGAAAATGAGAACACTTGTCTTTAAACTACCAAACTGCTCACTAAGGTTCATCATGACTCAAATCCATCCTTTGTGATTAAACTTTCGGAATTCTCTGACTTGGTGAGTTGAAGAAACTTGAAGAAAGTTGAAGAAACTTAACCCTTATTCCAGCAGTCAGTATAGACTAACTAGCATTCTGAATACAAGAAGAAAGTTTATGGGCATATGTGACAGAAACATTTCTCAGTATCATTCATGCTGCCAGTGTCTTGGGATTTTGGCTGAGGCTCTAGTTTAGTGGTGACAACTATCAATAGTATCATTATCTTAAGAAAACACAAGCATGTTTTACCATGTATCTTAATAAGTGACCTGGTTTTCAAAAGTGTTGGGGCCCACAGTAACTCCCATAGAATCCGGTCAGTGCTTACTCAGCATTTTTGAAATGATAGCCATTGGTATTGTGAACTGTTGTGAGATCTTAAAACAGGTATGAAATTCATACTGATAATCACTGTACAACCACCCTGTAGGAACTTAGTATGGAAAATACCCACAAAGAAGATGTGCAATACAAAATATCCTGTGGCAAAAGCCACTAGTGTGGTTAATTTGGATCCAAATCAGCTGGACTCAGTGTTGAGGATTGGATTTGCACCTCCTATGAAGTGAAGAGAGCAACAATGCAATTCTAAAACATATTTTGAAGACACATTGATTTGACATATTGCCCAGATCTACTAGAGATAACTGCACAGACAGAATGTTTCCACAAAGGTGGTGTTGGTGGAGTTTAGGGATAAGGGCCAATATCATCACCCTGGGAAAAATCACTTGCTACCATGGCTGAGGTATCATGCTGTGGTTCTGGTTCTCCAAGGGCACTAGGGGCGAAAGTTTCATATCACTCTATTAATATTTATGTAGCAATTCAGGAGGTAATGCATTGCTAAAATTCAACTCAGAAATGCACCAAATTTAATCATTTTTAGTGCTTGAAATTAAATATTTCTATACCAGCTGAAGGAGGAGGGTGGCAATAATTAGAATACACTTCTTACCCCAAGTTATTTGCTAGCTCAAATGTCCCAAGGGATTTTCTACCTCAGGTACCAGCCCAAATTAAAAGGTCTACAAATATCTCTGCATTTTTAGGCAGAAGATAAAATACAATAAAATATAATGTAAGGCATTCAGACATATTTAAGGCCAGATCCTTCAAACACTTATTGACATGGATGTGCACTTGTTTCCCATCCAGGCCAGTCAATGGAACTCTTCTTGTGTGTAAGGGCTATTTGGATGCATAAGGAGTGGCAGGATTTGACCTTTTGCACTGGGCAATACATCCCACCTAAAGGTAGTCAAGAGTATTTTTGGTCATAGGCACAACCCATTTTTGCAGCAATCTGCTCACATCGGAATAGTAATATAAAGTCTGACAAAGACCACTCTCTCTCCTCTCCAAATCTTATGCAAAATCAACAACTATTACTAATGCTGGTCCTTTTAGGGTCAGATTCTAAGAAACAGTTTAATATTTTATTAGTCCAAAACCAAAGGACATTATAACTATTGTCATGGAAGGTTCTTATACAGCATTCCTTATTCACACAAGATTTCCACTGGTTTCAATAGGATTCTGTAGCAAGCAAGTAATGCTAACATGTCATTAGAGCAAAATAAATTTAATGGAAGTAAAAAAATCAATTAAATTAGTTTAAAAAAATCTGAAAAGTAAGAAGTCTGAGGAGAATATGGTACTCACCAGAAAACACTTTTTCCAGGTCCCTGGGATTTATTATGTAATTTTTGGCAGGCCTGCTAACTACATCATGTGGCTACATCACTTCATGTTCTGAACTATATAACATGACCAGAGATAATGAAAGTGAAAATGCTAAGTCACAGGGCATTTTAAAAATGCTTTATTCTGAAAATTTTTCTAAAACTGTATACATTTTATATTTAAAAAGAATTGCTAATACTCTAATAAGTACGCAATCATCTCTTTTGGGTGGAGCTATTAGAAAATGTGAATGAACAACCCAATATCCCAACAGGTGGCAGATTGAATTGGTCATTTCTCCCAGTCTCCAGTGTAGTTTAGCCCATCTCTGCTTTTAAACACTTTTTACTCTTGAGCACTGAAAGTGTTAACTTCTTGAGACCAGATCTTCAGTTCTTGTAAATTAATATAACTCAGCTGAATTCAATATAGCTATCTCAGTTTACACCATCTGAGGATTTGTCTCTCTCTGTACTTTATTTCCCTAATTTTCTCTCTTCCTGATATTTCATGAACCTGCATCAAAGTAATGCAATCAGCAATATTCCTAATAATACAATCCTGTGGATTATTTGATAGCCCAAACTTCAATAACATATAGTCCAAGTAATTTGAATATTTCTATTAAGGGTAACATTTACCCCAGGGTTCAGTAGGACTTCAGTGGTCCCATTGGCCTTGTTCTGCATAGGTATGAATTTCACCCCAAGTTAACAGTTTGGTGTTCTAGCATATTACACATTTTACATTTCTATGAAACAAGAGCCCTGTTGAACAAGGGAGTAAATAAACTCACCAGGAAGTCAAAAAGATAATACGTCAATTTTTCTAATTTTAAATGCATTTTAGTGCTCAAGAAAGTGAGAAACGGGAGTGCTGATTTTCAAGTTTTTAAGGGCTGTACACTCTGTTGCCCTCAGAACACGGATGTGATTGGGAGCTGTATGCAGGACCATAGGAAGTACCGGTATGTTATATATGTACTGGAAATATGCAATATATGATATTCAGGATTTTACTATGTCCATTTTCATTTATAAGCTTAATTGTAAGTGTGTATTTTACAGAACCATTAGAGTTTGTGCTGCGAATATTTGCAGAATGCTGGGCCCCCCCAAATGGAATACGGAAGGTGCTGTGCAGGTTTCCGTATGGTCTCTTACATTAGGTGATACAGAAAAGAGCTGGTTGTAGCAAGAAACCATGGCCTGGAATACTGTACAACATGGTATGCTTCCCAAAGCAAATAAGTTAAAGTCAGGATGTACCATGATATATCCCTGCCATTGCTTTGCCATGTGAGAAAGGGAGTGTGGCAAAGCAAAAAGGGGAAGAAAGCAGGAAACTCTGTATGTGGCATGCTCCAATGGAAAACATGCATTGCATGGATATTGGCCAAGCATGTTAATTCTGGTCAGAAGATTATTAACTTCCTGTTTCCTTTGAAGGGGTGACATAAATGTTTGTACAGTGGCCAGGACAATGGGGCTGGGACCTTTAGAAGCTACCATGATAGAAATAACAGTAGCTGCTGTGGCCAGTCAATGACAGCTTGGTAAAGGGTTGGGAGACACACACTCAGGGCAATCACTTGGACAAATGCTACTCTCATTTACACTGATGTAAATCTGAGTAACTCCACCGAAGTTTCCCCAACAGAATTACTCCAGATTTACACTGGTGTGATTGTGAGCAGAATGTTGTGCATCTGGTCTGGGGTTCATAGGGTGTGGGCCTTCTGTTTCGGTATGTTCACACATCTCATCCTTTTGCCCTGCTGTTGGCCTCAGGTAATTATGTAGACAATGTGGGATCCACAGTTCTTTTTCACATGAGGATTTCCCTTCCATTCATACTTTACACAGGGACTTAGGACATGGCCCATGGTTTTCTCAAGTGTATCTCATACCTGCTACTCTAATCATGAGCAAAAGCTGCCTTGTTGTAACAAACTGTGTTGGTTTTGTGCATTGTTGAAGCTCAAGTATTGCTCTAAGTCACTGATATATACTAGATGGAGAAAATAGCCTCTGGGCTGCTAAAAACTATGCTGTCATAGTCACAAAGGACCATTATGCCAGCTGGGGAATCACTGGAGCATACCCTGTAGTAGGGGCCAAAAGAAAGAGTGGGGGGAGGGGAGTATGTGGACTGGTGCAAAGGAACTACAGCAGAGTAGAGAATCTAGCTCACTATATACAGCTGATATATACATAGGTGTTATGATTAAACAGGCCACAAAGCCTCAATTACTGGTACCTGAGATATCAATTATGTACTGTTTCAGACATAGTTCGGGTACTGCACTGTACACATGCTGTATCTCAGATACTACTGGGGGTAACCCTGTGTAAATGCTGACTCCCAAATGGCAACAACTGTTTCCAAACTGTTCAGCTCAGAAGGGTTGGGTATTTGCTTCCCTGTAATCCAGATACATTCTAGTATTTTATCTTGTATTTCAGAGCAATTCTTCAGCTCTACTTCTCTGTATAACCCACTGATAAATCATTTAGGATCATTCCTTTTAAGAACAGTAAAAGTGTCACATTAGCTGATTCCTAAAACGATTGCTTGTCTTGTTATAGGTATCTGTTGACCTGCTCCTTTAAAATTACAAGTCTGCAACTAACTGCTCTCTTAAGCCAATCTACTTCCTTTTTTAATGAAATTGTGCCTTTAGCCCTTTTGCAGAGCTGACTTTTCAACAATGACGTTCGTAACATTGTGCTCAGTTCTTTCCTCTAACACCTTGCCCAGAGCTAACTTTCAGCTTCACTCTGTCAGCTGTAAGATATAGATATACTGTTGTCTTAATTACTCATATTTCTCCTGCTGCTCATAATTCTGCTTGTACCACCAAAGAGCTCTTCAGAGAGCTTTACTGCTTCCTTTTCCCTTTCTTTGGGGGTTTAAAGGTTGTCAGATGTATAAATGATCCTTGTTGTACAGCCTTGGTTATGACAGTGTCTTTTGTGGTAGAGGTTTAGTGGGATGGGAGAACTTAATAAGAGAGCTTTTGGATAGGAGCTCTATGGCAGAAAAGAACATATACCACCTTGCATAATAGAGCATCAGACACTGCCTATGGCAAATCCAGTCTCTAATGGGTGTCTTATCTATCTAATCTATCCCTCTTAAATTTTAGAAGCTGATTGTCAGTGGTAAATGGTTATTTGATTCTCACTCCTTCTCACTGGTTATTTATTGGCAATTGATTTCCTGCTGTATCCTGCTAATGTACTTCTGCTTAAAAAACTACTGGTGAAGGAGGACCAGAAAGTCCAAAAGAGCCCTGTGCAATAGCTCTTACACTTAATCCTTTGTGGTTCCAGTTCCCTCTTTATGAAAATATACTATTGTTTCTGTTATCTACATTAATTAACTAACTAATCCATCTGCTATTGCCAGTTGAGGACCCTTTAGTAAACTGATGACATGACGTCCCTGTTTCGTAGGCAGAGGTTCAAATAAGTTTTGTCAGACCAGTGAGATCTCTAGTATGGACCATCCTTGACCTCAGTCCTTCATTTGCAATTACTTGAACTGAGAATTGTGTCTTTTAGAATATAACAGCTTAACAAGGCATGTATTTTTCATAGATAGAATACATCTTGGCTTGTTTATGGTCCAGTGCAGAAAGTACTGTTGTTTTTATTTTGCTTGAACAGATTCAGTGGGAATGAATTCATTGGACATTACTACATCAGGGCTTGTCAAGTCACTATAGTTAAGAGTCTGTTACTCTTTCCGTTATAAAGCTTTCTGGGATGCTGAAGGTGTTTGAGGTGATGCAGGGCTTAGCACCAGCTCAGATACATGTGTTCTGCTCAAGCTTGGCCTGTACCCCAAAGTGTTCTTTGATTTTACTGGTTTTCTTATGGGTTTTTTTTCCCAATTCAGTTGTGAATACGTTGGGCAAGCGTATCTTGGTAACTAATACAGCAGGGATAGTCAATAGGCAGACTGTGGGCCAAATCTGGACTACCAGGCACTTTTATTTACTTATTGTCATTGTTTTTTTAAATTATTTTCTCTGGAGTCTGGATCTTGACTGTGCCTTGACCAAGAAATTTGGATCTTGACAAAAAATAATTGACCACCCCTGCATTACAGTATCAGAGAAATGACAAACAATAACACAAGGAATTATTACAGAATTTTCCTGACCTTAAAACAGCATTAAATAAAGGTCAAGAGCCTACAGACAATAGGCTGCAATAGGCTCATGGCCAGGCTCATCAAATAGCACAGGTGTGACTAAAGAGGCTGTTAGAGGCGCTAAATGGAAATAGATGAGATAACTTAATAAGAAGCATTGGAACTAAAAAGCAATTCTGTTTTGTATGGAGGAATTGTGGGGCCTGAGGAAAAAAAGCCTTCTTATGTTAGCACTGACTTCAAGCAAAGGAAAAGGGACAGGAATCTTGCAGCAGGAAAGGAAGCAGCAGTAGGGAGGAGAATGGGCATTAAGAGGAAGGTTAATGCTGATACCAGTCAGATAGGCAATACTGGCAGTAGAATGACTGTACCCAATTGGGCAAGGAATGTGGGCGAACCCAAGCAGCAACTGTTAAGATGTTTGTGCACCAATGCGAGGATCCTGGGTAACACAATGGAGGACCTAGAACTACTGGCGCAGGAAGTGAAACCAGATCTTATAGGGATAACGGAGCCACGGTGAAATCATAGTCATGACTGGAGTACAGGTATTGATGGGCATGTGCTCTTCAGGAAAGACAGAAATAAAAGCAAAAGTGACAGAGTAGCATTGTAGATCAATGATGAGGTAGGCTGTATAGAAATTAGAAGTGATGGAATGGATAAGAGAGTCTGTTGGGGCCAAAACCACTTTGGGGAAGAAAGCCATTCTAGGTTCCTCTGATATAGTGCTTGGGATATGCTACCAACCATCAGGATCTGATTTAGATATGGATAGAGACCTCTTTAATGAATGAAGGAATGAGACCTCTTTTTAATGAAATAAATACTAATGGGAATTGTGTGATTATGGGAGACTTTAACTTCCCAGATGTAGATTGGAGGACAAATGCTCCTAATAATAGTAGGGCCCAGATTTTCCTGGATGTGATAGCTGACAGATTTCTTCACCAAATAGTTGCTGAACCAACAGGAGGTAAGGCCATTTTAAATTTGGTATTGGTGAGTAGTGAGGACCTCATAGAAGAACTGGCTGTAGGGGACAACCTTGGTTCAAGTGATCATGAGCTAATTCACTTTAAACTAAATGGAAGGATAAACAAAAATAGATCTGCAACAAAGGTCCTTGATTTCAAAAGAGCCAACTCTAAAAAATTAAGGGAATTAGTTAGAGAAGTGGACCGGACTGAAGAACTCAAGGATCTGAATGTGGAGGAGGCTTGGAATTACTTTAAGTCAAAGTTACAAAAGCTATCCGAATCCCATATCCCAAGAAAGGGAATATTTTTAGGGAAGGGTGGCAGACCAAGGTAGATAAGCAAGTATCTCTAACGGATGATTAAGAGAAAGCAGAAAGCCTACAAGGAATGCAAAATGGGAGGGATCAACAAGGAAAGCTGCCTCCTGTAGGGATAAAGTGAGAACTGCCAAAAGGCAAGAAGAGTTGGACCTTGCAAAGGGAATTAAAACTATCAGTAAAAGGTTCTATAGCCATATAAATAAAAAGAAAACAGGGAAAGAAGAACTGGGACTGCTAGGCACTGAGGATGGGATGGAGATTAAAGATTATCTAGGCATGACCCAACACCTAAACAAATACTTTGCCTCAGTTTTTAATGAGGCTAATGAAGAATTCTGGTGTAGTGGTAGGGTGGCTAATGTCAACGAGGATACAGAGGTAGAAATTACCACATTCGAGGTCGAAGTCAAACTCAAATAGCTTAATGGGACTAAATCAGGGGGCCTGGATAATCTGTATCAAAGAATATTAAAGGAACTGGCACATTGAATTGCAAGATCAATAGCAAGGATTTTTAATGAATCTGTACATAACCTGTGACTGGAGAATTGCTAATATAGTTCCAATTTTTAAGAAAGGAGAAAAAAGGTGATCCATGAAACTACAGACCTGTCTGTTTGACCTCAGTTGTATGCAAAGTCTTGGAACACATTTTGAAAGAGAAAATAGTTAAGGATATAGAGGTAAATGGTCATTGGGATTAAAATACAACATGGTGTTACAAAAGGTAGATCGTGCCAGACCAACCTAATCTCCTTCTTGGAGAAGATAACTGAGTTTTTTAGACAAAGGAAATGCAAAGGATCTAATCTACTTGGATTTCAGTAAGGCATTTGATACAGTTACACATGGGGAATTATTAGTTAAATTGGAGAAGATCAGGATTAATATGAGAATTGAAAGGTGGATAAAGACTTGGTTAAAGGGGAGACTACAACGGGTCATACTGAAAGGTGAACTGTCAGGCCGGAGGGAGATTACTAGTGGAGTTCCTCAGGGATCAGTCTTGGGACCAATCTTATTTACCATTTTTATTACTGACCTTGGCATAAAAAGTGTGAGTGTGCTAATAAAATTTGTGGATGACACAAAGTTGGGAGGTATTGCCAATACAGAGGAGGACCAGAATATCATACAATAAGCTCTGGATGACCTTATAAATTGGAGTGATAGAAATGGGATGAAATTTAATAGTACAAAATGCAAGGTCATGGATTTAGGGACTAAAACCAAGAATTTTTGCTATAAACTGGGGATTTATCAGTTGGAAATGACAGAAGAAGAGAAAGACCTGGGTGTATTGGTTGATCACAGGATGTCTATGAGCTGTCAATGTGATGCAGCCATAAAAAAGGCTAATGCAGTCCTAGGATGCAGCAGGCTAGGTATTTCTAGTAGAGACAGGGAAGTGTTAGTACCATTATACAAGGCACTGGTGAAACCTCATCTGGAATACTGTGTGCAACTCTGGTCTCCAATGTTTAAGAAATATGAATTCAAACTGGGACAGGTGCAGAGATAATCCGAGGAATGAAAAACCTACTTTATGAGAGGAGACTCAAAGAGCTTGGCTTGTTTAACCTAAACAAAAGAAGACTGAGGGGAGATAAGATTGCTCTCTCTAATACTTCAGATGTATAAATACCAGGGAGGGAGATGGGTTATTTATGTTAAGCTCCAATGTGCACACAAGAACAAATGGGTATAAACTGGCCATCAACAAGTTTAGGCTTGAAATTAGGCAAAGGTTTCTAACCATCAGAGCAATGAAGGTCTGGAACAGCCTTCCAAGGAGAGTAGTGGAGGCAAAAAACCCAACTGGCTTCAAGACTGAGCTTGATAAGTTTATGGAAGGGATGGTATGATGGGACTGCCTACAATTGCATGAGGCCCATCGGCAACTGGCAGTAGCAAAAATCCCCTATGATTGGAGACAGGACACCAGATAGGGAGGACTCTGAGTTACTACAGAAAATTCTTTCCCAGATATATGCCTTGTGAGTCTTGCCCACATCCTCAGGGTCTAACAGATCACCATATTTGGGGTTGAGAAGTAATTTCCTCCGGGTCAGATTGGCAGAGACCCTGTGGGGGATGGGGTTGTCTTTCTCTGCATCATGAAGCACAGGTCACTTGCAGGTTTAAACTAGTGTAAATGATGAAATTTCTGTAACTTTAAGTTTTTAAACCATGATTTGAGGACTTCAGTAACTCAGCCAGCAGCTGGGGTCTATTTCAGGAGTGGGTGGGTGAGGTTCTGTGGCCTGCAATGTGCAGGAGGTCAAACTAGAGGATCATAATGGCCCTTTTGGACCTTTAAAGTCTATGAGTCTATAAGCAGTTTTAGTAAGGAAAATAAAACACTGAATAATCACAATATAAGGGGAAGTTAAGAGAAGGACTCCTAATTTATGACACCTGGGACTACTGAAAATGCATAAGAAAAATATTAGTTAATTTCTGCCAGAGCTAACTCAGATTATCAGGTGCAGGAAAGTCATGTTTATAGCAAAAAGAAAAGGAGTACTTGTGGCACCTTAGAGACTAACCAATTTATTAGAGCATAAGCTTTCGTGAGCTACAGCTCACTTCATCAGATGCATATCGTGGAAACTGCAGCAGACTTTATATATACACAGAGAATATGAACCAATACCTCCTCCCACCCCACTGTCCTGCTGGTAATAGCTTATCTAAAGTGATCATCAGGTGGGCCATTTCCAGCACAAATCCAGGTTTTCTCACCCTCCACCCCCACACACAAATTCACTGTCCTGCTGGTGATAGCTATGGGCTATGGGCTATCACCAGCAGGAGAGTGAATTTGTGTGTGGGGGTGGAGAGTGAGAAAACCTGGATTTGTGCTGGAAATGGCCCACCTGATGATCACTTTAGATAAGCTATTACCAGCAGGACAGTGGGGTGGGAGGAGGTATTGGTTCATATTCTCTGTGTATATATAAAGTCTGCTGCAGTTTCCACGATATGCATCTGATGAAGTGAGCTGTAGCTCACGAAAGCTTATGCTCTAATAAATTGGTTAGTCTCTAAGGTGCCACAAGTACTCCTTTTCTTTTTGCGAATACAGACTAACACGGCTGTTACTCTGAAACATGTTTATAGCAATGGATCTCAGAGCCAAGGAATGCCATTTGAACAATGCAGAGCAAGTCCAGACATAGGACTAGCCATGTAAAAGTAAAACAAGAGTATTGATGAATAATGGGGAAAACGTTTTCTTTGCTGCAGACAGCATTAGAGTATAGAAATGAATAAATATGTCCAGGCAAGGAAATGTGCATCTTAACGAGGACAGCTCCTGAACTGGGTGGTTTGTAATAATAATAATGTGCATTTACTAGTATACGATGCCTTCCCTTTGAGATTCTCAGAGTACTGTACAAACATGGCTGCAATGAGCTAGGTAGTTAAATGCTATTACACTAATTTTACAGATGAGTAAACTGAGGTACACCAAGGTATAGTTAATTTTTTCAAATATGCCCTCTAGCGTTGGGTGCCTCAGCTTTTATATGCTAAACTTGAGATACCAAGATTTTGATTTTCAGAGATGCTGAGTCTCCACAACTCCAGGGGAAGTAAATTTTAACTCTGGATGCTCAGTACCACTGGGAAACAGGCCCTGTGTCTCTCAGACTGGGCCTACAAAAATGGAGGCACCCAGTGAGTGGCTTCCTTTGAAAATTTTGGCCTAACTTGTCCAGAGTTACACAGTGAGCCAGTGGCAGAGCCAGGAATTCTGAATCCTAATCCCTCCCTGTTTTGAATGTCAATCTTTCTGTCAGAATTTTGACCAGTGTACAGAATCCCTTAAAAATTAAACTGTAAATAAAACAAGAGTATTTATGACACTTCTGTTGGCATCACTCATTGCTTTGTTTTCTTTTGTTGCATTATTGCTATTTAATTGAAAAGTCTGAGTCATCAATATCAAATGTTTTATAAGGTCACAATTAAAGTAATTTTTTAGAAATTCACACTTAAGGAAGCAGTTGATTAAAATGTGATTTGTGTTTTTAATATGTAACATGTAAGTGAGTTTTTATGCTTTCAGGTAATTTGGGAACTGTGCCTTTACAATTATCTTCCCCCTCTACAGAAAATAGCAAACTGATGAGAAAGAGATTATATTAGTGAAGGAATTTATTATGCATTTTTTTCTATTGAAATGCAAGGAAATTTTGTGAAATATATACAGTATTATTTTTAAGTGTCACTTCTGCTTGGGCATTCTGTGGTAATACAATAAAAACATTATGGCCCGGATCCCACCAGAATTCATGCACATATTCTTACTTTTTGCACACAAATGTTCCCATTGACTTCAGTGGGACTATGCATGAGTGTAAAGTTCAGCATGTGCGTTCGTTTTTGCAGGATCAGGGCCTTAAATAGCCATTGCAATCAAAAGTCGAATGTGAAGAACAACCAGAGGGAGCTTATACAGGAAAGGGAAAAAAATAATAAATAAGAAGACAATAGAGTAGGAATGATGGTCTAATGGATAAAGCATTGGACTAGGACTCAGAAGAGCACTGTTCAATTCTCTGCTTTTCCAGGCTTCCTGTGTGACTTGGAGCAAATCACTTAATTCACTCTGTGCGTCAGTTCCCCACCTGTAAAACTGGAATAGTACTCCCCTACCTTACAAGGGTGTTGTGAAAATAAAAGCCAGTAATGATTGTGAGGCGATGGTAACAAGGGAGCGTAAGTACCTAAATAGATAAGAAAATGTTCAAATAAATAAAATAATGGGCGGAGGGGCACTAAGTGTTGTTTAAATATGGAGTGGAAAGGATGTAAAAGAGAGCATATTCTGTACTTCCTGGTCCAGCACAACATGCTTGCCTAAGATGAGATGGCAGGTGGTGTCTAAATGCAGATGTTAAGTCCGTCTTGTTATGCTACATATATTGTTGCAAAATATAATAAGGTTCTAAATCATTGAGATTTAAAAAAGTTAAAAATACCCCTCCCCTCAAACAAACCTTTTTCAGGGGGTTATTTTGGTATCTTGGGTTAAGAATCTCGCTCAGTTGGCCTGGGTGGCTAACCTGCAAGGAATTAATTTTTATCAATTAAAAATGACTGTTTACTATTTATAGTGGCATTAAAATATAGAAATGCTAGGCAATGTCATCCAAAGCAGCTGGGCAGGGAGCTCTGTGAGGCTGAACATGAGAAGGTGCTTCATGTAGGGGGACCAGGTTCTAGGTGGGAATACAGTGCTGGGATCCCCAGGGAAGAAAACCCCATTGCACGCATCTGTGCACAGGAGTAGGTTTCCTGTGCTGCTCTTTTCGTCCCTTTTCTCCCTGGGCAGCATGGCTCTTCATGTATATTCCTTACATACATATCCATCAGGTTGACCCCTGAAGCCATTATGGTCATATGTTACCTGTATTCAGAATGAGTATATGTACCAAAATATGCACCACACAGACACTCTCAAGTTGTTACCTCCCCCAAATGTGAGCAGTGTGTACATTGATGGGGAATGTCCCTCAGGGTTTAAATATCTATTAATTTTACATCCAGCTTTATGTGGTTGAGAGTTATTTTAGAGTCACTTGGTCAAAATCTTCTCTCAATTACACCTCTACAACCCCTATTTATGTTTAGCCTTACAATACATGTATACAACAAAGATAAGCCATTTTCATTGGTTAAATCAGGACTGAAAATACTCCAAGGGATAAGATCTAAGGTTCCATAGCAATACTCAGAGCAATTTCACTGAAATTAGTGAAAGGGGATGTAATATTATGGGGGGCAATGAAACCTGGGTTTGTTAGGACTGAGAAGGGTGTTGTTTTATATTTATTTAATCAGACATTGTTCTCTTCTCCTTATGATTTTCTCTTGTTAGGACATGGCACATGCACCCGTGTTTTCTCTCTTGATGAATGAAGCAGAGCTCAAGGAGTTTAGTTGAGATTGGTTTCCACTTCAAGAAAGATTGCTTCTTGCTGACTGAATTATAATTTTAAAAAATGGAAGCTGTTCATCAGGAAGCCAACACTTTAACTCCTTACATCTCTTCTGCCTCATATATGATGGGTGAAATCCTGACCAATTGAAGTCAATAGGAGTTTCGCCATGGACTTTAATAGGGTCAGAATTTGACTGTGATGACCCAGCATCAATGTTACACCATCAATAATATTATTAATAACCCACTCCTGTGTATTTTGATAGTACAAATCCATTTAATGTATCATCCAAATTATTTAAATGTGTTCATCAAGGTACCAAGCCTGAAGCTGGATCCAGTAGAGTGCCTATCGGAAGCCCCATTGACTTCAGTAAGGTTCCTCCTGAGTGGAGATAGAATTGCAGGGTCAGGCCCTTGTTAGCAAAGTTTGGTGTTCTAACATATTGTGATATTTCATGTTTGATGAAGCAATTGCTTTGTGGCAGAAGTGAGTAAATAAACACAGTCAATTCACACAAACTTAGACCATGAGATGTGCATAGTAGGTCATTTTAGGTACACATCATGTATAAAATCATATCAGATTATTCCAGAGGACTGAGCCATGAGAAACCTTTGATTTTTGTTTTGGTTTGGAAATTCCAGCTTCATGCTGTCTATGTCCAAGGAACATTCTGATGAGGCTCCCTGCTGTGTCCCCTTTGGGAAAGACAAGGTGGGTGAGGTAATATCATTTATTGGACCAGATTCTGTTGGTGAATGATGAGCTCCATGGAGCTCTTTCTTCAGTTATTTACAAATTTTGAACATTTCCACTTGCAGCAATCACCTCCTGTAAGGTACAAGTATCAGCTCATGACACATTAATGTAGCTCGTTGTTAACATGATACACTTTCAAATCCGTTACCAAATGGCTGGTAGGCCCAAATCTAGCAAAGCACTTAGGTCCATGCGTCACTGTAAGTACATGAGTGGTCCCATCATAGTCAATATGTTCACCCTTTTACAATGCTAACTGATCCTTAGGAAATTGCCAAAAAAGCATAAAGACAACACTTAGCTTTGCAGTCAATAAGTTTACTTGTGCTTAAGTTTACCCACATGCTGAAATACGTTGCTGGATTAGAATCCTAGTGCATGAGCTGAAAGACTGAACCCATATCTGAACCATGATTGACCAGTTGTCTGCCAAATGAAAACAATGTTCAGGGAACTTCTTTTCAACCTTCATATTGTGTCACATTAGATGCATTTCTGACTTTACATTAGTATGTGTGTGTGGGGGTGTTGTTTTTGCCCATTTTGTAATTTTCTGAGGATTTATTTTGATTTGTAAATAGGCAAACACATTAGTTAAAGCCAGATAGCATCTTCTGACCAGCTCTGCCAGTAAATCACTGAGCTATGTAATTGAGTTTGTGTAAAATTATGCATTGTAACCTTGGGAATAAATAAAATAGGGGGAAAAAGTAGATCTTTTAACTCATACCATTTTTTCAGCACACAATTTCTTTTGATTCTTCTTTTGCCCTCCAACTAGATCATGTTTGTTCTTCTTTCAGAGTTCAAATGAAAAACAAACTACAATATAGAAGTGGTGAAATTTAACTGAAATGGGTAATAATGTCTGATTTGGCTTGTAGGTGGAGTGGAAGACAATGCCTGCATTTATGGTTAACTATAAGTGATACACTAGGAAGATGACGGGATTCAGACAAACACAAACAATTTGATTCAGATAGATTGGATACAAGATTTCAACCAGCATAAGGAGAACAGGTGAGAACCCTTGAGTGTGAAGCTGAAATAAAAAGTATTCTGGTGGACAGGGAAAATATTTCTGCTATAATACAATAGACCTTCTATTATATATTAAAACTCTTAATTAAAATCTTCCCAAAGACACCTTATAAATTAAATGGAAATACAAACATGTTAATCAAATGGGGAGGCATATTTGCAGATAGTCACTAAATCAGTGACACATCTTCACAATTTTAACAGTGTTAAATAGCAGGTTTGCTTTGATTTAATTTAATTCAGCGATTCCTTATATCTTCACAGGTATGTTTTCAAAGAAAATCTGCTGACCCTGACTTGTAACTTCCAGTTTTCCTGTTCACTTAGGTTTTTGTTGTTGTTGATTTCCATGCTATTTACAGCCAAATGATGGGGTCAAAGCTTCCTAACAACATGGCCAACAGATGTAGCACAGAGATGACAACTGGAGGTTTCAGTGCTCTTTTGTTACCTGAGCACTGACTGATGGTTGAGATGCTGGAAGTCTGAATGTCAAAGGGCACCAGAAGGCTCTTACAGTCTTTGGAGCCCAAATCTACTTGGGAGAGAAAAGACCCCCCCAAAATATGCGTTTTGCTTACCTTTATGCAGAACTGAAATGAGCTGTTTGCTGGAGATTCATACTCTAGAAAAGAGGCCCCTTATGTGCTCTGAGGAATTTAATGGAGTTCTCTCATCAACTTTTGGATGGAATACAAGCTTTGAAAGCTGTCAAAGTGTATATATTTAATGTTTGGAGATTTGGTGGTTTTATCTAAAAGTGAAACTAGCTATTGATAGAAAAGAAAAATTCTGATAAACAAAATCAGAACAAAACCAGCCCCTCTGTGTGCTTACCGAAAGTTTTCTCCATTGACTTTGTTTGAACTTTCTTTGGGTGTGAGAGTTTAGAGACTATTTTTTTCCCCTTTATGTCAGAAAAATGATTGCTAATTCATCAGGTGGTGTTTCCCCCTTTCTCCACTCCTACCTGTAATTAAAACAATTATTGAAAATGTTTCAAATCTCTGTAGTCTTTAGTTAACTTTTAAAATTTGTATTTGAAAAAGAGCAGTAAAATTAATTTGCATCTTGCTCAGTAAAGTGCTCATGACTTGAGAGTGGATGTTACTGCATTGCCAACAAAAGGAATGGGATTAATATTAAACTTGAATTTATATAGAGTTATTCAGTTAACTGTTTTATATTGGAAATTAATTTCCATATCTCAGAGGTGTCTACGGACTCATGAATACTATGTTTCCAGTACACAGTCAGATAGATATTCCACTTAATATACATGGTACTCAGAGAAAAAAAAAACTTAAGAAGGAGGTAAAGTGAGGCTTGCCAGGATAACTGAGCGAGTCTATATTCTACAGATTACCCAGTATGTAAATTTAAAAAGTGTCAGGGATCATTATTTTGAAGAAAAAGAAATAAGAAAAAAACTACAGTTTTGTCTTTCTAGAAAGAAAAGTTACTTTGGAAACTCGGAGCAACAGAAACTTACAAAAAGGCATGTTTTTATTTTGAAACACCTTCTTTCCATATCTTTGTTTCTTTAATACTTCAGTAGCTGACTTTAGAATCTTATAATTCAGGCAGTCTTGGAACAAGACTTTATTCTTACAACAAGCTTCTTGGTAATCCGTTCTTTTTCATCCTTTAAAAATAACCCTTAAACATCATTACAAATCAATATACTAGGTCAGTTTAAAGTGAATAATTCAAATTGGATAGCATAGATGAAAAGTATAAATTATGAACTGTGTATATAACAGATAAGTACATGGGATCGAAATATATAATATATATTATATATATAACCCAGCTAGTAACTGGAGAAATATTTATGAAAACACATCTATTCCATTAAAGACTTGTGAGAAGTACATATTCATTGATAAAAAGGGTGTATTGACAAGAAAGCACAGAGTATGCTGCAGAAATAGCAAAAATACTATTTACATGTGCAACAGCTGTAATGGTTCTTTCCCTAATAGCTGAGTTCATGCCTGCAGAATATGCAAACAAGTTGGAGGTGTTCATTCAGAAGTAACTGCTGTACTGACCATTTTTTTATGCGAACATGTGCTTTATTTATATATTGTTTTAACTACCTCCTAATCTCACTGCTCCTCCCCCCATTATTTTGGTTTGATCTGGAATTGTGGATCTCTCTGCGATTAAAATGAGAAGTGATAACTGGCAGTGCAGAAAATACTGGTTAGTGAATTTTCAAAACAAGCTTAATTGATGAGGGCTTGTGAAATGACCTGTTTTTCTAAAGCATGTGTACAAACCTGCATGCACATGTTTGCATGCCCCAATTGCATAGATGTAAATGTTACTTGAGAGCACATGCATATATCTACACACACCTGATGAGTGCATACATGTACCTATATGCATGTGCTGAGGAACACTTTTACACACATGCCTTTGAAAATCTGGACTAATATTTATTAGTTAACAAACAACTGAACAAAAATATCAGTAATGATAGCTCCAAATAGTGATATTCCCCCCACCCCACACACATACGTTTTAAAAAATGGCCTAACGCTATTTGTACAAATATTTTCCAGTGATTAAAGGCAGTGTAGTCTCTTCCTTTTTCTATGCTTTTCTGTGGACATTTTTTGACTATAATATAGACAAAAATAATATACAAATATTAATCTGCATCTTTGTTTCAGCACAACCTCAATTTGACATTGCATTTTTGCCAGGTGGAACAAAGAGCAATAAATTAGTTTTGAACGTTTATGATCTTGTATTATAAAGACTCTGCAACAGACGGTGTTCAAAATCAATTGTCAAAGTGATGGGGGATTAATAACTCTGGGTAAGGGCACATTTCAAGATCAACTGGGCATATTTCAAGATCAACTGCCATATTTCATTATTGCAACTTATATTTAAAACACGTTTTGGATGCTTTTTTAGAAACCGATTAGATTTTAGTAGAGCTGAGTGAATAACTCATAATGAATAACCGAGTTGATGAATTTTATCTTCTGTTTGTGGAATGTTTTTTGAAATTATTTGGTAAAATTTTTTTTCAGTTTCAGTGACTATGTGGCTTGCAATTCAAAATCAGAAATTTAAGCTATATTGCTTAGTTGTGACTTATTACAAGACACATGATACTGTTTCTGTTCCCTGACAAGTTGAAGGAAACTCCTATAATCAGATTTCTGGGGTGAATGTTTGTGGAGGGCAAATTTAAAAATCCCTTTCCACAAATATGCAAGTTTATAATTGGTTTTAAGAAACAGAACGGGTAGTAAAAATCCAATGGTATGAAAATAGTTGGAAAGTAAACACAAAGAGACATCAATATCACCAAGGCAAAGTCATTTTAAAATCCAAATCAATATTTACAGACATTTTTTGTAGTATTTGCCCAGCTCTAGTTTTCCCCTTATTTGCTCAAATACCTATTTTTGAGAAAAGATCACCAAGTTTAGACAATAAATGTAAGGGAAGTGTAAAGGAGAGCTGTGCGTGCTAGGTTCCAAACACTGACAACTTCACTGAATAATTTTAGCTCTCCAAATAGGGGTGGTTTGGATCTCAATTGTATTTCATAATAATGACATACATTCAGTGATAGTTGTCTTGTTCTGGTAAGACCTTAGTTTTCTTCATCCCTCAGCCAATGATTTTGGGTCATCAGTGGGAGATCCATTTGTAGACTGTGAGGCTATGAAGGACGTGTGGGCTATGTTTCTTTTTATATATGTATATTATTTTGACTTGCCTCTAAACACTACATATTTTTCAACAAAATGCACATGCATAATCTCAAGAGCCATGCATCCCATTTAACTGTCATTTCCTTTGATTAACCTTCCCCTGACCTCACTCCCTAAGGCTATTTCATTTCCTTTTGCCCCTCCATTTAAATACTGCACTTTATCAGGTAAGTACATCTGTCATTGAAGAGCTGGCTATTTTATTAGAGCTCACCATACATGTTTGTTATAGAAGACTGTTTGCAGAATCTTTCACTGCTGAGGACAGTTTAGTCCAATGGAAACAGACCTGTTTTGAGCAGTTATGTGCCTCCTTTAGAAATGTGTGCATTCGTGACAAAGAAACTACGTAAATACAGTTTATGCGTTTAAACCCCCCGCATTAGAGAGGTGTGTGGATATGTGTTTTTATTCATAGAGTTTCAGGCTAGAAGGGGCCATTATTAGCATTAGTTGGGAATATTTCAAATCAACTTTTTTTATTGGAAAATGCTGATTCATTGAAATGGAAACTGTTCACAGGAAAGGGGCAGTTTTGATAAAACGACTGATTTAAAAAAATTGAATAATTTTTTTGGAATCCTGTTGAAGCATCCTGTTTCAACACTTTTTAAATGAAAAGTTTTGCGTTTTGTTTGAAATGACATCTCATTTCAAAATTTTAGATATAAGGTAATTTTTTAAAGAAAAGGTTGAAATAGAAATGAAATATTTCAAAATTATCAGGATGCAATGTTTCAATGAACCTGATCCAAATTTTATTTTATTTTATTATTAATTCATGAAAAATTTTGAGACTTTGACTTTTTGTTCCAGGGACAGGAAAAAAACTGAAAATTTCGAAAGGGAAAACTGTCTCCTGATCACTTCTAACCATTATGTCATCTAGTTTGACCTTCTGCATAACCTGGGGCACAGACCCTCACTCAATCATTCTTGCATCAAACCCATTACTTCTGTTCAAGCCATAGCATGTCTTTTAGGAAAATATCCAATCTTGATTTTAAGACTGCAAGTGATGGTGGATTCTCTATGACCCTATGTAAGTTGTTCCAATGGTTAATTACTCTCACTGTAAAAAATATGCACCTTATTTCTAGTTTGAATTTGTCTAGCTTCAACTTCCAGTCATTGGATTTCATTATGCCTTTTCATACTAGATTAAAGAGATGTATACTACCTGAAATTTGTTCCCTGTATAAATACTTGTACACCATGGTCAAGTCGCCCCTTAATCTCGTGTTTAATAAACAAACTAGATCAAGCTTCTTTAGTCTCTCATGATCAGGCCTGTTTCCCAGTTCTTGAATCATTCTCATACCTCTTTTGTGGACCCTTTCCAGTTTTTCAATTTTTTTAATGCCATTCGGAGTTGGATGGGCAGCTTCAAATATTTGCCAATGTCAACTAAGCAAAAATCTCTGGATACCTCTCAAAATGATGAGACGAGCTTAAAATAGTTTATTATTAATTTATATTGTGGTATCACCTACAAACTCCAGTCACGGACTAGGGTCCCATTGTGCTAGGTGCCGTACCGGCACAGAACAAAGAGATGGTTTCGGACTCAAAGTGTTTACAATCTAATTGCTCTCTGGTTTTTGAGCTTTTAGGTCATGTTTCCCAGCTCTTCTTCACAGCCATGTGGGGATAACAACTTACATATTTTATAAAATGAAAGCTGAGATTCTCCCAGATCTAGAGCCTTAACGCCCCCCTCCTCCGCCCCCACCACCAGTATCACAATACTTATGATAAAACCATGAGAGTTGGCAATTCAGAGACCCACAGTTGATTTAAACTGGTGTAGCTCAAATGACTTCAGGACAGTTTTTTTTTCTTTTGCTTAAAAAATATCCAGTAAAAAAAGGTCATGTAATAATGTCTGTTGATCTTAGTGTAGGTCTCATAAAATCTAAAGTTTGGGCCAAACTTTATCAGATATTGTGACTTTAAAGGTTTTGCAAACAATTCTCTAGAGCACATATTTCTCTGAAAAACTCCGTAAAAACAGTCTGTTCTTGATGAATACTCTTTAATGACAGAGATGTACTTACCTGGCAGACTGAAGAATTAAATGTAAGAACAAAAAGAAACTGAAATTGCCTTAGGGATTGAGGTCAGGTGAAGGTTAATCAAAGGAAATGACAGTAAAATGCATTCATGGCTCTTGGTACATTTTTAATCATCTCTCTCTCTCGCTCTCTCTCTCTCATTCAGACCCACACACAGAGTTTATAACTTTTGCCCAATATATACAGGCAAAAAAGGATTATATTTTTGTGTTTGGTTTTTAAACAAATACTACTTGTTGGATTTCTACTGCGGTTTAGCTTCTTAAAACTTGTAGAGAGATGCTTTAAAATGTCTATGTGGAGCAGAGGAAGAATAAGGAAGGATATTAAGAAAAGATGATTTTAACAAGAATATACCATTGTATACTCTGCCTCTGATACATTGCGTTATGAAGGATTTCCAGAAATGGGAGAATGAACACCTTGATTAAGCTAAATAAGACTAGGCTTTGGAGATAAGGTAGAGAAATGGACCTGTTGGCATAAGAATGTTTTTACTCCCTTCCAGTTCTGTGATAACCTATGAATAATTACTCTGTTTTAAAGTATAGAGTAAATGAATATTTTAAAATGATTTCTACTCCCCGCCTCCAAAACAAAAAATTCCCACACAACTGATTAAATTGTGAAGGGAGCTTTTGTCCCATTATATTGGGTGTCAACCATCTTGTGATTGATTGATTGATTTTTGTGTGAAACTTGTTTTCAAACTTTTGAATTGTCATTTTATGCTAGTCACCTTAGGTAACTTACACGCAGTATGACACAAATGAGGGCAGCTTTATGTAAGTTACCATTGCCTAAGGCATCTCTTTAAAAAATGAGAGCAATGCATTTTTCTTCAAGTATGTTTATATAACTGTTTTTTCCCCAATAATGGAAGGAATTTTTAAGGATATAGTAAAAAAAAAAAATTTAACCTTCAGATATGATGGTTTGTCTGTAGCAAGAATGTTTTCCCCACTGTTTGGATCTTATGCTGCCAAGCACTGAGCACCATCAGCTCTTGCTAAAATTGTTGGGAGTTGAGTCTGCTCAGCACCTTGCGAATTAGGCCTTTGAAGAGTGATGGGTAATATAAAGCTAACCTATTACTGTAAAACATTGTTATATTATCACCCAACAAAATTCTACAATAAGTGATGTGTTAGCTGTATCCACATCTGAGAAAAAGTCTGGAAATAGTTTTCCTTGTATTGCCATGCTGTATATCTACATGATCACTACTGGTAATGTTGCATTTTCCTGCTAGTTCCCACATGCTGAATGCTTTCACATGCATGCCATATGTGATGTTTGACACTGAGCTGTAGAGGGTAGGAAAACAGTGATGTACGTCTGTGAGCAAAGCTGTGAAAAGATGTGCTAGGCTAGAGTTAGTCAAAACTGAGCCATTTATCTGAACCCCATAAATGGTACCTGGTTCCAATCCACCCCTGATTTTGCAAAACCAAAACCAACCTCACTTTCCTTGATTTCTCTTGTGCAAGGGAAAATAAATCAGTGACCAAGCCATGGAGGCCAAAATGAGTACTAATTCTATTAATTGAAAGATTCAGTACTAAGGCCTGAATCTTGTGAAGATTTAAATAGCTGAGTGACTCAGGTGCTTAGGTATTTTAGGGATGGGGCTTTTTGTCATATCTTATATTGACAAAATATTTATATTATTATTCTCATACAATGGGAGTTTCAAAGGTCATCACTAATGGGAGGAGAGTCAGGCCAGTGCTGAGTAGTTATGAAAATCCCACACATAATGTTTCTGTTTTGTAAAACTTTTTAGGATTTTTTTTTTGCTTCTATAAAATGTTACATCAATAGTAATTGATGAGCCTTTGATAAAACAGGAATAATCAAAGTCGAATACACTTGGTAAAATTTTAAATGAAGCCCTCTGTACATTTCAGGTGAAGACTATCAGCCAAAACAATGACAACTAAGAAACAATGCAGAGTCTGACAGTGTATAATGTTTCATTAGAAAGACCAATACTGCCACAAAACATTTCTTTTGGAAAACTGAACATAACAAAATTGTATTGCTATTAAACAAAACCACCCAAGAAGAAATATTGCTATAAATATCCAAGCTACAGTCCTTCTAGACACTGACCTATTTAAACAGAAAGCTAGCAATCAGCAATAGCATTCTCTTCTAAGTCATTCAAGATGGCATCAAGTGCATCCTTACCACTTTTCTTTTGATGTTTGTTTTTAAAAGCTACAGCATTTTTGTAGGCTCTTATTTCTTCTTCAGCGGTAACACAGAATTTGGCTGGTAGAAGTACTGAAGCCTGGATGCTTAATGAAAGAAACTCTGACTGAAGATTCTGTAGTTTTCTAATGAAACCTTGTGAATGTTTTCTGTATGAATATATGTAATTACCATGTAGGATGTCCTGAGAGGCCACACTGGATAACCCAATGCAAATAAAGTGATGGGAGATTGGAAGGGACTGGAGTCCTCATCCTGCAGCCTGATCCATGCAGCGGGAATCTTGGGCCTGTGCAGAGCCCCACTCAGTGCCATGGGACTCCGTGCTGGTGAATGCTTAGACCTGGCTGGAGGATCATTGAAGCCAATTGAGCTCTGCACAAACACAGGGGTTTCCCTTCATGGTACAGATTGCAGGTTCGAGGCCTTTTGTTAGGACAAAAATGTTTTTATGTGAACTAAAACTGATTTGTATTTTTTCTCTTTTCTCATGTTGCAGAATTGTTGTGGGGGGCATGTGTGTTGGGGAGGGGGAATATCACCATTTGCAGCTTCCCCTATCAGCAAAAAACAGGTTTTTGTGTTTAGCAAAAACTGTCCTTGTGTATTACAATGGATGGGTGAAGCTGAAGGTCAAAGGTTAAATTATACTTGCTGTCTCACATTTGCACTGGCTGAGTTTTACATACTGTATGGGATTAACAGCATTCTCATCCTGATGGAGGGAGTCTGGGGACAAGAGAACTCGTTTGAGCATCAGAGTAATATGATCAAAAAATAATGGACCGGCATGAAGCTCAGGACATATTTGCCATTCATTTTCTATTTTGTTTTTGATTTGGAAGGAAATGTTATAAGAAAGCATTCTTGGCTTTATTAAATATTTTGGTGGAAAATTGGGAAAGACGGGAGATTTTGGAGAATATAAATGCGAGTCTGGTAGTGATATTATCAGCAATACCACAAATGGAGATGAAACTAGAGAGAGGAGGCATAGAGAGGAAGAGAGAGAAACACCTCCTACCACCATTACCATCAAAACAGCAACAACAGCTGTTTTATTTAATTTGTGTGGTGGGGCACATGCTGAAATAGCAGCTGCACCCACAAAGGTCAATGATATTGATAGTTTCTGCCTCCTCTCAGAGAGTGCATCAATGAACAACTTCAACACTGATCTTTGTGAATCAGCCTCAGCCCAGTTTGTGCCACTACAGTCTCCTAAGATTAAAAGAGGAAGATACATTTTAATGATGTCACAACTAACTGGTGGCCACAATAAAGACCTTGGCATTCTAGTGAGCCTCTCCAATGTCCGGTTATCTAAAAGTGTGGGGGGTGAATTGGCACTTATGCGGGAATTATTAACTTGACTTTCTTGTTAAGCTAGTTGTGTTACAAATTGGTTTGATCCATGCCGGTGATAATAGAATAAAAGTAATCCAACAGCTACTATAGTTTGTTAGCTCAAATGAATTCATATGCTTGGCTGTTTGGTAATCTGTTGAAATAAATCGGTGGTCTCAGTTTGATCCCCAGCATTTGTTGGGATCCAGTGAATGTTCTGGGTTGAATGGAGGTTTCTTTGGACATCTTTGGTATTCCCTAGACCTAGAAACAATCAGAAGGAAGAGACCACCCCTCAAGTTGTGAGCCTCTTCTCAAATGGAGTTGATGTGGTCATTCTCTCTGTGGTCATTTCTGCTGTATATGACATTAATTTATAGTGCAATGCACCCCTAACTAGGGACTAATTTCTTTTATGAGTTTTTGAACTGGAAAATGAGCTCACCAAGCTTACTGCCTCAAATTCCCCTTTGCAGAACTGATCATGCAGAAGGATGGATAATATCCAGAATATAGATCTAAAAAATGAACATGAACAATAATGACATTTCTTTATGGTATTAATTTAGAAATACGAGTAAAGCAGGAGTAGGCTGGCAATAGAAGCCTTCATGTTCCATGCTGTTGTCCTTATTGGGGTCATCAGAAGGTCAGGAGTCTAATATTGGCCTGGACAGCCCTGGGCAACTTTGGACCATTTTGTGTGCCCACCTGTAAGTACTAGTTAAGAATATGTGTCAGCACGTTTCCGTGCTTCTGCTCAAAGTACCAATTCTGTGAGTTAAGGGCCTTTCAGATGAAAAAGGTAGAATCCATTCCTGCCACTCAATGTCTGTGTTTCGTGGCACCAGCTCTACTGTTGGAAAGACAGCTGTTGGGAAGAGGGGCAAGCAACAGGACAATCTGGAATAATGGGCAACTTCATGATATATTTTACATAAGACTTCTGCCTTTTGCATTTTCAAGGACTTTTATTGCTCATAAACATGAATTTTATTTGATATCAGAATGTGGGGGTCTCCTTTAAATAGTGGTATTTAAATACATTTACAATAACTTAATATTTTTTCAATTAGAGTTTCATAAAATAATACAGTTATTTTTTCCCGTTCTGTCTTTGATGAGCCAATATTTTCACCATTGTGCACTCCCTCCTTCCTACTACTTCCATTTTCTCTTCTTCAAATACAATACCACTTCATTTCTTCAAATGAAGACTGTGTGTTTGTATATGGGGGGAATACTTCTCCTCAGATGGCTAGAATGTGTTCTATTTTTGCCTTTTAAATTGTCTTGGATATTAGCACCATGAACCTGCTTGTATACAGCACACCTACCCAGCAACTTGTCAGGGAGTTCTCATTTCCATTGGATTTGGTCTTCTATAAGTAGCATCTTATGTACTGGAGTAGCCTTCATCAGCAATGCTTCCTTTGGTTCTTCCTTGGTTATGGAACAGTGGATTTCAGTTCTCTATTATGTATAATAACTTCAGGAATCTAGTGGCAAAATAATTGAACATTTGACCTACCAAGATATTCCTGCTTTATTAGGCTAGTAGTTGGAGCAAGAGTTTCTAACAGGATTATGGGACCATAATACTGTACTGTATATCAATAGGAGTTGTACAGAATGCAGATAGTATGTGGCCCAAACTGTTTATCTTAGCTCAGCTAGTTTTCACTGAGTTTCACCATATTATAGGCAAGTGATCAAAAGCTCCAGTAGGTCTTTTAGAATAGGGAGAGAATGCTTGCATGAACTGTTAGATCATTTGATAGTTCTAATTGGAATTTATTCTCTATCCAGAAAGTGTCTGATAATGAGTACAAATAACCTGGTACTAGGGCGACTGAAAATTGGCAGTGCACTAAAGGCTGACTAAAGTGTTTTGGGAGACTATCTTCGTCTCCTGTGAGCTGAGTCAGAGTTCCTTATTCACATGTATCCACACCACGCCTAGTAAAACAAACTTTAAAGGAATTTCTGCGCCTGGGGAAGGACTGAGCCATTTTGGTTTTGTTAGCAATTGTGAGAGAGAGACATTGATTTTACAGCACTGCCCATTGAGATATTTAGAGGATTCTCATTCTTACTGTATTTGGGAGAAATTAAACCTGCTGCCCAACTTGAACCAAAATGATAACTTGTCTTTTTTTATTTCTAAAATAACTTATGTATTTTAAATGTAAAATAAGCTAAATTGGTGTTTTCAGTGTGCATTTGGGTGGGAAGGACTACACAATGGGCTTTGCAGATACTTAAATCTGTCTCTGAAAGCATTCATTATTGCTCCTGATAAAACTCTTACTTCTACTAAAAGGCATAGGACAGATTAAATTTTCAGTCTGAATTTTTCCTGTTCCTTGGGTGTACAGCTAGAATAAGGACAGATCACTTGAATTACGTTAGCCTCTGGAAAACAAGGACAAGGCTATATATATATCGCACATTTTTGGACTCTTCACAGAGGAAAAGCAGACATTGTTTATATGAAACAAAATGATCAATTCTCTATTTACAGAATGCAAATGAAAATTGAGTTAAGCTTCTACATTTTCTGGTGCAGCTATCCTTTAGAAAATAGAGCTGAAAGGAATCTGATTTTGCCTCAACTTAGGCTTAAAGTATAAAATATTTGACAATTAATACTTGTGCGTACCTTTTGAAATAACGGACCTTTTGGGAGTTTACAGAACTATGAGATTAGCCTTTGTATTCTACTCTGGGTCTTTGACTCTCTGCCTTGTGGATGTAAGTTCAGTGGATACAGATCTGAAACTTGATTTCCTCAGTATAGCTGCATTAGCATTCAGCTGTGGGTATGTAAGATAATAGTATTAAAAGCAACCTTCCATCCTGTTGTCATGGATGCAGCACAGCCCAGTACTGGTAGCAGTACACCACTAGTCTTTGTACAATCTCATTTTTATCTACCAATTTTAATTACACCAGAAATTCTTAACTGTATATAAAATGTGATTTTATTTTCTGTTTTAGACATTACAATGTAAGAATTGAGCAGCAAATGTTCTTTGTTCAATGCTCATTTTTTTGGTTTTCCAAATAACTGTCAGTATTAGTTATGAGACTGTGTGAAATAAGTAGCCATGAAAGATGCCTGCTTTTATGACAGAATGAGTGGTTTCATGAATTTTAAAGGAGCACATTTGTATTTTCTCTTCTTGAACTACATGAGGCTACTCACAAATAACTGACAGAAAATAATTGTTTGAGGAATTATGATGCCTTTCAAGATTTTGTAGGCTATTACTATTTTCATAATCTTTCACTTACCAGGTGATATACCTGATTTATTTATGTATGTAATTTGGAAATTAAAGTACTCCCATTCTGTCAGCATAGGTACATGTTTTCTCAGGCTAGCTCAAACTCCTGCTCACAAAAATAATGAATATACTAATTTTTTTGTCAGTTACTAAAGAAATGCAACATAACTGGAGAACAGTCAGGTATTATTCCAGACCACATGAGACAATATGGAACTGTTCGTACTGCTCTGTCAGTGTTTTAGGATTTCTGAAGAGCTGATTTCAATATGCAATGACAGTAACCATGTCACTAGACAGTATATGTAGTGTAGTTTGTCAAGATTTAAATTAATGCATTGCTAACACTAACTTCAGTGGGATTTTGTGTGAGTGAGTAAAGACTTCAGGCCTTTATTTATCTAAGAAAATCTTTTTAGTTGTGATTACAGGGACAGATCCTCAGCTGGTGAGAACTGATGTTGCTCCATTCGGTCAATATTCATACCAAATCTGAAGTCAATGGAGCAAGACTGATTTATACTAGCTCAGTACATGGTCCATGATTTTAAAAATATTTTTCAGATTTGGTACCTGAATAGTACAGTAGCCTGTTTTATCAAAGATCTGCTTGACCTGTGTTTAAAATTTTCATTCAAATCAAAACATATCCTTAGACTGAAAAAAAACATATTGCCTCAGTCATTAATTACTTTAATTCTGTGACAAGGTTGTGTGTCGAAAGCTAGCATTGTATGACCATTTATGTTAGACACATCAATCACACTTTTAAATAATTTTGTATTGAGTGCAAAATTATCTTTTCGTTTTAAAAAAAAAGAACTAAAATTAGACTTCTGTAGATCTAGCTTTTTTTTCTATTTTAATCATGACATACTTATGTTCTTCTCTTGGTAGTTTTAAGCTATTTCCCACCCATTAAGAATTGGGCATTGTTTTCTAATAGCAATATCTTAACATGTTTATACATAAAGGCTGTTTATAATATCTGTTATTTTGACTTTAAACCTCCAAATTCTGTGCACACCCATAATTAAACTACTATGAAGGCACATGCATCAGTCAGGCACCAACATTATGGAGTGAAAATTAAAGAAGCAAAACATCAGAGTGTCTACTGTGTGTGCCTGCTGTTAGACACTCAAGCATGGAGAACAGGATACACCTCTATGGATGGATAGCTTTCCTTATTAAAAAAGCACAGTACGACTCACAGTAGGGGTACATACTAAAACAAGGCTTTGTAGTAATTTCCTTGAAAGAAATTTCCCAAGATAGCAACTTGAAAAGCTTTTAATCTTATGACTGGCTATATAGTGAGTTTGACTGTAGGTGGTATAAAAAAAGACCATTAGATTACAGCTGATCTGGTAGAGTTGGTCCAAAATCTTGTCGTGTCCCCCCCCACCCCGATGAGAAATGAGAAAACAATTTTATCTCATGAAAATGTAGTAGAGTATGTCTATGAATGTTCTGGTGTCTTTGAGAGCGTTGCGATCTTTTTTTAATAGATTTTTCTTTTGAGTTAAAAATAATATTAAAAAACCAGCCGTAACGCTTTTGCTGGATGGAACAGACCTCTATGGCATATTTACTGCATTCGAGATATTGAACTCATTCATTTGATTAACCAAATGTTTCAGCAGGTGAATACTGAAAACACTGCTTTATCTTTTTTACTTTAACTCCTATTTGTTCAGCTGTTGTTGCATGTTGGTGTTATGGTGTCCTTTTGCAATGTAAACTCTCCAGTTTATTCTTCTCTGGTTTGAAGAGAACAATGAAAATACTTCCCATAAACACCTGTGAACTCAAAGAGCTACTATTTGATATCCCATCCTGCAATGGCACTGTGCACTGGAGTGTATTTGCAATGTTCTCATTAACTTTGTCTGATTTATATTATTTATTGAACACAATTATTAAACCTCAAAACATTTGGAAAAATTCCCATACAAATATACTGGAATGCCGTTGAGCATATTGTAGCCAATTGATGGAACATGTTGAACAGTCCATGGTAATTTGATATTCCTTAAAACTGGAGGATTGTATTCTATGCTTTATACAACAGTGGTTCTATTCATCTGTAAAGTGCCAGATCCTACAGTCCTTTCTTCCATGAGCTTCAGTGGAGGAATTGGCCCAAAGTGGGTGCTTTTTCCATTAGAACAATATGATGGTTTTAGTTACAGGGCCACGTGGACGACAACTTTAGGCCCTGTCCTTGCAAGGTGACGAGTGCCTCTTGGCTGGCGCTGACCACCCTCAAGTGCAGGTGAAGTTGTTTCCCATTGAGGCTAGTCAGCGCCTTGTGGGCTTGAGCCAGAACTGAAGAATACTAAACATCTTGTGAGACACCAAAAACTGAGAACAGGGAACAAATATGCTTGATAATCTGTTTCACATTGAAATAATTAAAGAGAATTGTTGCTGCATGGAAATTTGTCTTTAAAAATTAACCCTGACTTCTCATGGAAAAATCAGTTTATTAAACAAGGGTTTTTTTAAAAAATATTTTTTTTCTAGTTATGCTAAATCTGATTTTGGTAGAGTTTTGTCATTGAACTTCATCTGTTTCTTTCAGCACCTTAGAAAGCAGGAATGTAGAGCCCTATTCTTCAGTGCTTATTTACATGAGTAGTCCCATTTATTTCCTATGGGTCTCGTCATAGGATTAAGGGTTACAGGATCTGGGCCTTAGGAAGTGAGACACCAATATTCTCCTAACCTCTGGAACCTGCATTAGTAATTATTGGAATGCATCTTCCTATTTTACAGAATGTGATTTTACACTAAGATGCCAAAAAGTGACACACTTACTTGTTATGGGGCTCTAGAATATTTGAAAAAAGATTAAAGATACACGAAAGCGGAACTGTTGCTTTTAAAATACTAAATATGACGACAATACCTGAATACTTTTGTTAGTTATGGGAAGGTAAAGATGGAAATAGATATAGACATTTGGAAATGTTTGTTTTCATTACATCATTGGTAGAAACTTCTTATATGTCAATCCAACATTGTACAGCTTTATCCTGATTCAGTAAAATAGCTGAATTTCACCCCTTTCATTTGATCAAAATTTGGGAAATCCAGTGTGGAGAAGTCTTGGATTTCTTTCAATTTGTTTGATCATTTTTCTAATCAATCTCTTACTGCACTATTCATTTAACTAGAGCAAAAAGAGTGTCTAAGGTGACAGGATTATGCGTTTGAAGTCGGACCATTTTTTATCTGTTTGATGTTGTTTTAGCTGTCTAGAATTGCTTAAAAAAAAAAAAAGAGCTGTTCTTTCTGTGTGCCTGCCTGTAAACACAGGGAATTCAGATAATTTCTTCCAGCCACGTCTCAGGATTCTAAAATTCTCCATCCTCAGGAATGGTTTGGTGGTAGTTACATGTTTTCATTTTGAATTCAGTAATTACTAAATGGAAATGCAAATTCTCCTTGACATTCTGAAAAGTTTGCTGCTTTGAAATGATACCATGTGCTGTAAACCTACAGCAAGAAAACAAAGTTTAATGGGTAGGATTAGGGAAATACTTTTATTATTTGTATTCTAAAACTCACCTTTGCGTTTGCAAACATGGGGGTGGAGGGGTTGAGCTGGGGGTGGGGCAGCAGCAGATCTTCCGCTGGTGTAAACTGGCATATCTCCATTTGGAGCTAGGCCAGTTCAGATCAGTTGATAATCTTATCCTGGGCCTGATCCTGCCCTCCTTACTCCGTCAAGGGGAATTTTGCTATAAGGAGTGTAGATTCAGACATCTATTTTCTGTACCTTATAAAGTTTAATAATGCACTTATTCAGGGCCCAATTCTGCAAGGTGTTGAGTACCCTCCATGGGCACTGAAATAAATAATGGCAGAGAGCACTCAGCACTTTTTAAAATTGTGTACTTTATTAAATAGAATTTGGAATCATTTTGCAAACACAATATATTTGACACAATATGGAAAGGTATTTACAATTCTTTTTTTTTTTTTTAAACACAGGAAATAGCCATTAGGAGGTGTAACAATTACCATTAAGCTGGCTATACCGGTGCACTATACCTTATACACTACATATTCGGTGCATTCTTGTTGGCTATTAAAAGCTCATTAAAAAAATTAAAGTCTCCACAATTTACAATATTTTCCATTGAAATAGCATGTTAACACATTTCTTTAATCACTGTGTAACTGTCAAGGGAAAGGACAATTCAGCTAGTATGTGCATATACTAGAAAAAAATGATCAGATATAATTTTATTTGTTTTATATTCAGTTTTCTGAAGAAATTCCTGCAGGGAAATGGTTAATCTATTTTTAACTAAAGCTTACTTTTGTAATCTATCCAGTGCTTAGAGTTCTGTCATTGATCTATGATTTATGTGATTTAAACCACCTCTTGGCTGTAACATTGGTTGCTATCCAAGATGCTGAGCTGAATACTAATTACAAGATCAAATTTATGCTGTTGGGCTAAGCAGCTGAAGGAGCTTTCCATGTAGGACTCCCTTAAACCATGCCACTGTTGAGCCTTAGTGAAATATATTTTGAGGGGGATGTAGAGGGGGATGCTGAGGGAAAGAGAAACAATGTTACAGTAAAAAATGTATAATGTCCTTTGAAAGCTGTATTTTAAGTATATTGAAGCAATATACAGAACTATATACAGATCGGCAGTGTGTCTGTATATGTGAATGTATGTATTTATAGTAGAACCTCACTATTTCACAGTAATGATTGGGAAACTCATTGAGGAGCACCAAATGGTAAGAGTGACCAAACAAATAAATAAGATTGAGGATATTTAATCCCAAAATGTATTTTGTGCCTTTATTTATATTATTTCATAGTATACTAGTAAATGTACTGTAGTATGCCACTCCAGCTCTCTCCTATAACATCTTTGCTGAGAAATGCTCTGAGACCACCAATTTTATAAGTGAGCATTATAAGTCGTATGGAAGAATGAGTAAGTTTCTTCAGTTTGTATGTGTGTTATTACCTTGGTAGTGATGGTGGGGAAGGAAGAGCTACTTGAAAAATATTCAACAGAGCGGTTTTCCACTGGAAAATGCAGTTTCACTATAATTGAAATATTTTGCAGGAATGTGTCGATTGACATTTTTTAACCGAAAAGTAAACTAATAAATCATTTTTACTTTCTCATTTTGATGATGTCAATGTTTAATTTCATTTTGTGTCAACTTCTATATTTTAAATATTGATTTTAATATTGCATTTACATTATATTTTAGGAATATTAACTATTTTACATTATAATGTTTCGACATTACCAAAATAAAATGATTTTATATTATCAAAATGAAATGTTTTTATAGGACTATGATGGGGATAGAAGGGGTTAAAGGATGTACTGGGCCCAGCTAGTCCCGCCCTTGCAACCCTGCAGAGCATGATCCAACTGGAGACAGGGTTGAAAAGGGAGCAATCCAACTCTGGAGGCTGGAGAGGAGGACAGACCTATCCTGCAGGCTCCTGTCAAAAGGGGCTAGAGATGCCTCCCTGAAGTATCAGGATTGTATTCTGAGCCCGGTTAGGGCTAAGCTTTTGGCTTCCTTTTCTTCTTTGTTTTTCCTTATCTGGGACCAAAAGTGGAGAGAACCAGTGGTAGGAAGTGACCTAGGGAGGGTAACTCAGGGTCAAACATTGGGTCAGAGCATGGTGGAGTGGGTGGGCCTGGGCTCTCCTGCAACAGAGTGGACGCTAACCATTAGGCATCCTAGACCGCTGAGGACCCTATTACAGGGACCTTGGGTTTTTTGAGTTCTTGGTGATTTTTTGCCTTCACCTGCAGCCTGGGGTGCAGGTTGCTTGCTACGTTCATCTGAGTCTATCTCACCAAATGAATGGTGCCCCTCAGTCCCTCCTATTTTCTGTCTGGGGCACACAATGGATTAGTCTCCTGAGGGCTGTAGTACTTTAATCTAATCCAGGTTATTGGGCTCAATGCAGTGGTAACTGGTGTAGGGATTGGTAGCCTGTGCTGTACAGGAGGTCAGACTAGATAATCTGATCCCTTCTGGCCTTGAATTTTACGAATCTTCCAAGATGTTTCTAAACAAAATTATTTCAGAATTTGTGTTCCACAAAAAAAATTAATTTTTTGTTCCAATTTGGAACAAAACCAAATGTTGAACTATTGGAATTTCCTGAGGAATGGAAATTCTGTTTTTCAACCTGTTGTATTCTGTGGGATTTTTTTTTAACCTTCATACAGTGGATCTTTGAGCTACTCAGGGATATCGAGGATGAGGGGACAAACTGCAGGTGAGGTAGTCAATGGGGCATGATGAAATGCAATCCCAAATGCTCTGGAATTTATCAGATTTGTAGAATAAGTTGTTTTGTATGTTTGTATAAGGAGGTTGTGTGTGTGTGTGTATAGAGGGATATGGAGGAAAAGAAATTCCACTTCTGACTATGTCCTTCCTGTTGAAACTCGCATGCCATATCAGGTGGGAATGTGTGGTTTTTCAGTTGTGCAGTGCCTTTATCTCACAATGACCTTACAACAGCAGCATATGCCCTCATGACCCCAAGGCTCTATTATTGCAATTCTATGTCCGTATTGGTCCACCCGTGCTTGCAGTTGAGAATGCAGCAACACAATTGCAAACTGACTTGAGATATTTCAATTAGATTATGCTCACCTGTGTTCTTCAGTGGCTGTGCATAATATAGTGGCTTGAATTTAAATTAGCGCTATAAGGTTTTAAAGCCCTTCATGGTATTGGCCCTGCCTACACGTGAGACATATGTCTTGAGCCTTGTTCTACTGGGTATATGTGCTCATGTGCCATCCACGACCCACCATTAAGGGTTACAGCATCATGCCTAAAGTCAGCAGGCTATCACACTTTGGCTGTGGGAGGGCCCTCTGGTGTGGAGCTCTTCTGAAATGGGTGTCATTACATTCCTGCTCGCTTAAAAAAACCTTAAAGAGCTTTTTCCAAGGATGTTTTTAGAATGACCACTATTGGCCTTCCTTTCTTCTTCCTTTTCTAAGGGGGAGCCTCACATTTATTTCTTGTTTGTATTTTTGGTTTATTTACGATATCCTGTTTGGTTTTGCTTTGACAAAATCTTTGTGTGTACATGTTTATGAATACATTAGAAACAAATAATATAATATGCATATACTGATATAAAATATACCTGCACATGTGGATGTGTGTAATACATCATTTGGGTGCGTTTCTTTTGGACCAATGTTTTAAAGTCACAATTCCATTCTGCAGAAGCAATTCACAGTGGGCAATTATTCTAATATTTCAGTGTCTAAGTGACTGATTTGTGGTGCATATAGATAGATATCAAAATGCTAGCATTTCCAGCCACAAAGAATTGCTGGTACAACCTTGTACCTGCACAATGGAAGCCATTTTAAAACAAAATCAGGTCCTAGATAAGCCCAGGCACACTCAAGAAACTACAAATCACAGCTATAATTTTAATAAGACCATCTTGTTTACTTACTGTAACCCATAACTAATACTGCAT
The DNA here is from genome assembly GCF_965140285.1 of Lepidochelys kempii. Classification (NCBI taxonomy): domain Eukaryota; kingdom Metazoa; phylum Chordata; order Testudines; family Cheloniidae; genus Lepidochelys; species Lepidochelys kempii. The sequence goes on from NC_136388.1 coordinate 75,045,635, forward strand.
TCCTTCTTATCTTGTATACGTGACACCTGCTTTTTCACTGCTTATGCAAGAAAATAATTTGCACTGGAAACAGTTCTGTTTATCTTGAATAAAAGTAAATAAAAGTGAAAAGGGTGTTTAGTTAATCATTGCCCCACTCTAAGAGACTTCAAAGAACTTATTTGCCCAAAACCTCATTAAATGTGCAGCATATTTTAACACATCTGCCTCCACCAATACGGCTCATTATAGCTGGCCCAGCACATTTTAGAAGGCGTGCAAAAATTCCCAAGAGGGGCACAACTTCCTCTGTGCATGAGATCTCTGTCCCCCAAACCCCACCACCAGCTGTTCTTATCCTACACTCACCCATCCTCCCTTGTGAACCCTTTCTATTGATGCACTCTGTGGCAAGAAGAAAAGGAGTACTTGTGGCACCTTAGAGACTAACAAATTTATTTGAGCATTAGCTTTCGTGAGCTACGGCTCACTTCATTGGATGCATGCAGTGGAAAATACAGTGTGGAGATTTATATACACAGAGAACATGAAACAATGGGTGTTTCCATACACACTGTAACAAGAGTGATCAGGTAAGGGGAGCTATTACCAGCAGGAGAGTGGGGTGGGACACCTTTTGTAGTGATAATCAAGGTGGGCCATTTCTAGCAGTTGACAAGAATGTGTGAGGAACAGTGGGGAGGAGGAGTGCGGGGGGGAATAAACATGGGGAAATAGTTTTACTTTGTGTAATGACCCATCCACTCCCAGACTTTATTCAAGCCTAAGTTAATTGTATCCAGTTTGCAAATTAATTCCAATTCAGCAGTTTCTTGCTGGAGTCTGTTTTTGAAGTTTTTTTGTTGAAGAATTGCCACTTTTAGGTCTGTAATCGAGTGTCCAAAGAGACTGAAGTGTTCTCCGACTGGTTTTTGAATGTTAGAATTCTTGACATCTAATTTGTGTCCATTTATTCTTTTACATAGAGACTGTCCAATTTGGCCAATGTACATGCCAGAGGGGCATTGCTGGCATAGGATGGCATATATCACATTGGTAGATGTGCAGGTGAACGAGCCTCTAATAGTGTGGCTGATGTGATTAGGCCCTATGATGGTGTCCCCTGAATAGATATGTGGACACAGTTGGAATGGGCTTTGTTGCAAGGATAGGTTCCTGGGTTAGTGGTTTTGTTGTGTGGTGTGTGATTGCTGGTGAGTATTTGCTTCAGGTTGGAGGGGCTGTCTGTAAGCAAGGACTGGCCTGTCTCCCAAGATCTGTGAGAGTGAGGGATCGTCTTTCAGGATAGATTGCAGATCCTTGATGATGCGTTGGAGAGGTTTTAGTTGGGGGCTGAAGGTGATGGCTAGTGGTGTTCTGTTATTTTCTTTGTTGGGCCTGTCCTGTAGTAGGTAACTTCTGGGTATTCTTCTGGCTCTGTCCATCTGTTTCTTCACTTCAGCAGGTGGGTATTGTAGTTGTAAGAACGCTTGATAGAGATCTTGTCTCCATCTGAGGGGCTGGAGCAAATGCGGTTGTATCGTAGAGCTTGGCTGTAGACAATGGATTGTGTGGTGTGGTCTGGATGAAAGCTGGAGGCATGTAGGTAGGCATAGCGGTCAGTAGGTTTCCGGTATAGGATGGTGTTTATGTGACCATCGCTTATTAGCGCCATAGTGTCCAGGTAGCGGATCTCTTGTGTGGACTGGTCCAGGCTGAGGTCAAAGTCACAAAGTTCAGCCACCAGGTTTGTCATGACATTATTGGGGATACTGTTGCTGACGGCTTGTAGTCCATCTTTGTGTGGAATGTTGATGTAGAGGGCTTCTACATCCATAGTGGCTAGGATGGTATTTTCAGGAAGATCACCGGTGGATTGTAGTTTCCTCAGGAAGTCAGTGGTTTCTTGAAGATAGCTGGGAGTGCTGGTAGCCTAGGGCTTGAGGAGGGAGTCTACATAGCCAGACAATCCTGCTGTCAGGATGCCAATGCCTGAGATGATGGGGCGTCCAGGATTTCCAGGTTTATGGATCTTGGGTAGAAGATAGAATACCCCTGGTCGTGGTTCTAGGGGTGTGTCTGTGGCAAGGTGGGCTGGTGCCAAATAGGGAACCCAATTGCTACAAATCTAGCCACTGCTTCTACACACACGTGCATAAGTGTACAGACACAAACCCCTTACTCCTGCCCCTGTGCCCCCTCCCCTGCACATCTTTGTGGTCAGCATTTTTAACTATTTCACTGCTGATTAGAGCAAGTCTGTAAGAAGAAGGGTGTTAGTATTATGAAGATCTACACAATCTGCTTTGAGTGACAGGTTATTGTGGGGCCAGAGGAGGGTGACACCACTTATTTTCCCATCTGATCCATGGAGCTAAGAAGCCAGAAGGGAGGAGCGAATTGCACACTAAGGGGAAGCCAATCCTACAGAGGCTAGCACAGTATCCAAATCTTACTGAGGGAGAGCCAAGCCAAAATAGCTGAGCAGATCTTCAGTACCCCACTGAAGAGGAATTAAGCCCATTAAAACAGCCAAGGTGTTTGAGGGGATGAACACAAACCCAAGAAGTCCAACAGAGAATTCATGAACACATTTTGAACATCTGTATAATCTACTATGTTGTTATCTTGTTTTGGCTTCTCAAGTGGGCGGAGTTCAGTTTGTGGGTGGAGCCTGGCAGAGTGCCACTGTATTTTTGTCCACATTTTGATTCTTGGCAGAAGTTATTGCTGGAGTGAGGATGGGAGTGTCAGGGGAACTTCACTCCCCTCCTCCTCAACAAAGAGTGCAGGGATCCTTGGTGACAGTTAGGCGGCTAGTTCTGCGGGCACTAACTTCATACTGGCAGTCTCCATCTCCTAGCTCAGTGCTTCCCCATGGCTGATTTTGTTACTTCTTTTAAGCACTAGGGACTAGTCCTGGGGGTGCCACCTGTGATCACAGGTCTTGCATGCCCTCTGCACTGCCTTTTCTGCTCATCAAGATATTTGTGCTCAATTAGAACTATACACCCAAGGCCTGATTCTGACTTATACTAAGGCTCCTATAGATTACTCTCGCAATATAAAGGGGCACTGAAGAGGAAGGAAATGTAATATATGTATTGGGCCCGTTAAAAAACTTACCATTCAGTGTTTTTAATGGAAGATGAGGTTTTTTTCATAAAAAATTCAATGTTTGTAGAAAATTCTGGGGGCTTTGTCAATAAACCTGAAACATTGTAAAGCTAAATGTTGATGATTAATGATTTTGATGATTTTTGTTGTTGTTGTTTTCATTAAAATATTTTTGCAGGAAAAATAAACATTTGCCAACTGGCTCATATATATATATATATATGAGCCAGCTGGAAAATGTTTATTTTTATAGTTTTATATATATAGTTGAGGAGATGGACAATGTGCTTCTAAAGCACTTAATGTTTTGAAAGCCATTATGGCTAGCAGTCACTCAGCTATGTGTCTTATCCTAGTGATGTGAACAGGCTTGTTAAGTACCCTGAGTCGAGTTTTATTATATCATCGCTAAAGGCTGTTCTCTATGGCTGGTGCAAGGGGTTCGGCAAAATGGGACATGGTCAGGGCAATCTTTGGCTGCAGGAACAGTTCCTGCTTTATCTTGCACCTTGAGATTGGCCTGGCATAGAATGGAGGAGGATCAGAACAGTTCAACAGGGCTTAAAGCCAATTTTGCACCTCATTTTCTGACTTGTCTCTAATAGTCCTGGGCCAAACTCCAGGATCTGACCCAAATATTTTATGTGATTCCTTCCCTTCTCTAAAATTCTAGCCCAATTCCCTTACACCAGGAGCCATGAAAATATGTTCTCAAATATATCTATCTTCATTCAGCCTTAAACATAGCTGCAGGTCCTTGCGGAACTTTGGGTCATCTGCCACAAAGAGCTGTAGTCTATGTGCTACAGGATAATAGCCCGATGGGATAGTCCCTAAGGGTTTTCTAACTCACGGCTTTAGAGACCACCAGACAGGAAACCGTGTTTCAGAATGAAATGCTGGGAAAACGACCCCTTTCCGTTCAGCAATGAAATTGCAGACCAAGTTCAAATCACCTAGTAATGAGTGCACTTGTTTTAATATACTTCTTTCTATTAAGGTCGCTTGTGCCTGCAGCTTTTTGAAATGTTGGAATTGATGGAAAAGGAAGTAAAACCCAACCCTCCTTGAATTATCAGCAAATGGTGATGATAATATGCTGGCTGCTGGAGTTCTCTCTTCTGCTTTTGGGACAAGAGACTGTTAGCTTCTCAGCTGATTCTCAGAATTCATTCAGTCAGCCTTGATAGATGGAGGTTTGCTAATCCCACAGATATAAAGCTGTCTGAAGCGGGAAGGGTCTGAAGTTTAACCCAGATTGCTGAACACTAATCAACAGGAAAAGGAACCACAGTGCAAGTCACTCATAATAGAAGCAAAAAACCTGCCCAGTCCATGGGAATATAGTTACCAACCAAATGTTTTCCCTTCAGTTAAAGCACTCACCCCAGCAATTGAAAACTAGAGAGGAATATATACAATAAGCAAGAGTAGAAGTTTGGTGTCTGCCTTTACTAAGAGAGTGACTTTTCCAGAAGGCCTAAACTGTCTTGAAAATGCCATTTTATTTTCTTGCACAAAGGGCATATACCAGGATGTAATATAGAGTTACACAAAAAGTATATAATTCCTACAACACAAATGAAAATTAATAATGTTTAGAGCTAATCATTTTGATGAACATGAGCACAGAAAGGTATATACCTATTTGTTGACTGGGTGTCATCACAGAGACGATGAATGATGATGGATCAGCACTCATCTGAACTTTTTTGGATAAAACAACAGAAGCACAAAAGTTATTTCCATAATGTACTTGAATGTGCCTGAAGTACCACAAAATATTGTCTGTTGCGGGTTGTGATAAAAATGATAAATGTTTGTGTATATTGAAGTGAAGGGTAGTTTGTGTTATTTGTCTGACTTCTGACATCTTTGATTTAAGAAGCCAATCAGATATATTTTTTAAAAACATCTTGGTTTACCTAGAAAAGTCTATGCTACAGTGGTGAAATGCCCACACATCTCAAGAACATGTGTAATGGCTGACACCAGGCTGCATCACTACTGTGTCTGGGACTTGTTCCAAACAAACCAATGGCACAGACTTGAAGAACTTGTGGGAGGTGCCTCAATGGTGCTGTGTGAGCATGTGATAATCATAATATTGATACATGTCACCACTCTGTGTACTTCAGCGGACAGAGCATTTCCACAAGCCAGCCTCAAAATGGGAATGAATGAATAAGATGTCGTTTTCTCCTTATTTTCTTATCAGAAACATTCTAATCCTATTAGTATCGTTATAAATAAACGTTATAATAGCCCAATTACAAATGTACCCTGGATCATTTAAAAACTGTAATTACTCTAGTAGCTTAGGATGACAATGATCATGGCTGGCTATAGCATTTGAACAAATAACAGAAAACTGTATGTAGTTGTCTCGAACATCCCAAGAGTGTCAGGAGGTTGGATTAGGTTCTGAGTTCAGTGGAGCTATGGCAATTTGTACTAATGTTCTGCCCAGAGCATTTAGTTAGTTCACTGTCAGTACTCTTGATTGTAGGATCAAATCTTTTTTGGTTGAGAATCCTTTGATCTTGTAAGGTGAGTTATTTTCCCCCAATTTAGATGCCTCCATGTACCTTACAATTACTTTATATCAGCAGCAGTGAAACCCACACAGAAAACTTGAGGAACATTCTGTGTAGAACATCTTTTCTACATCTTTTAATGCATCCGATGAAGTGAGCTGTAGCTCACAAAAGCTTATGCTGAGATAAATTTGTTAGTCTCTAAGATGCCACAAGTACTGCTTTTCTTTTTGTGAATACAGACTAACACGGCTGCTACTCTGAAATCTTTTCTTTTGTGTCTCTCACTTTTTTTAATTTGGTACATTTTTATGAAAACAGGAACTTTGAATTTTAAAAGTTCACCTGACCTCATTGTTTATAAACTGTTCATCCATTCAGAGGTTGAAATCCCCTTGGCTTTGATATGATTGTTACTGCCATTTGTGACTTTATTTACTTGAGTTTGGAGATTTGCAAGCATATTTGGTTTTAATATAGCTATCTCAGAGAAGCAAACTGTTGACTTAAACCAAATTACTTGTAACACTGGGAAGATGTATTGAATCTCCTTTCCTTTGGCCTGGCACTAAAATCATTTATCCTCTCACCTTCTTTAAGGTCAGAAATCAGTTTTCCCTCTGGGGTGCCAAACAGTAATTATTCCCATTAACATGCTATGCCTCTAAAAGCAAAAATTATTTGACATGAAGTGGAAAATGAGGAAAACAAAATGAAATAATTTGAAGTAGAATACTAACATGGCAAGACTAGACACCATGGTCAATGTGACTAGCTCAGCTTTAAGGTTAGTTAGAAAGAACTTTGATTAAGTTACCTCAGAGCCGGCCCACAACATTTTGGCACCTGAGGCAGGGAGCTCAAATGATACCCCTATGCCCCCTCGCTTGGGCCAAAACTTTGAAAGGTCTCAGTTCTGCCTTCTTCCTGTTCTACTCCACTCATGGTACTGCTCTGCTACCTATCCCAATAAAGGAGAACTAACAACTTAAAATGCCTTGTTCAAAAATTTTAAGTAACACTTAACTTTCTAACACCTGAACAGCAAATGTAACTTTTCTTGTCTGTATAGTAAACACTGGCATTGTTATCTGTTTGAGTAATCAAAGTGGTGCTTTCCATACCTTCTTAGTTACAAAGATTTGAACTGCTTCCTGAAGGTCCACAGTCTGGGCCAGCTCATGCTCTATTGAGATGGTTGCAAGGCCGACCAGCCTCTCCTGTGTCATTGTGGAGCGTAGATGTGTTTTTATTAAATTCAGCTTGGAGAAGCTGTGTTCTCCACTGGCAACTGTTACAGGAAGTGTTAGAAGTATGTGCAGAGCAACAAAAGCATTCGGAAAGAGGGTGGTCATCTTATTTGTGCACATATATTCCAGAACAGCCTTTGGAGTTGATCCTGCTGAAATGTATCTTGAAAGGGCTTTCAGTTCATCACCTAAATCACTCGCATCAATATCACACATGTCATCATGTGTCAACACTGTCTCTAGTGCCCTGCATTGCTGGTGTAGGTCTTCTTCGGATATAGTGAGGAGTTTTGGAATATCATACAACATTCCAAGTATACTGCTGTGTTTCTTGAACTGCATGAAATGTTCTTCAACTGACTGTATTGCACAATCTAGCACCTGGTTAAAGAATTCAACTTTGAATTGTTGTTTGGGGTCTCTTATAGGATTATCCTGTGCCTCGTAATCAAAATGTCGTCTTCTTCGGTGACTCTTGTATTCTTGAATGGGTGGGAAAATAGCTTCAGTGTGAAGTTCCTCTGCCAACTTCTGCGCACTCTTCAGAACGTTTTGAAATCCCTCATCTGACCAATAAGACTGTAGGTATGAATTTGCTTTTTCCAGTTGTTCCATTGCTCCAGATATATCAAGATCAACACCTTGGAGTCTCTTGCTTACAACATTTATTTCAAACAGTATGTCATGCCACAACACTAGGCCGCACAGAAATTTAAAGTTATGTATGTTTCTGGTGATTCCATTTCCCTCCGCCACTGTTCTCCCACGAACAGTTCCTGTCATAGCATTATCCTCCATAATGGCAACTATAGCATCATATATCTTCCCAATTTGGTGTTTGATAGGCTTTATCGCCTCCACTTGACTTTCCTATCATGTGGCATTCAGTGGTTTGTGTCAGAGAGGATGTTCCCAGAAGTTGCTTCAAAATTTGCCATCAATGAGTTGATGCAGAGAAAAATACATAGATGCTTTGAATTACATTAAAAAATTCAGCAGCCTCACTAGAAGCTGATGCTGCATCACTGACCAAGTTCAATGAATGAGAACTGCATGGGACAAAAAAAGCTTGAGGGTTTAACTCTCGGATCCATGTTTGCACTCCTCTGTTCTTTCCTCTCATGTTGGCACCATTATCGTAGCCCTGACCTCTCATGTCAGCTGTCGCAATTCCCGTATTTTCCAGCTTTTTAAGAAGCACATTTGTCATACCAAATCCTGTAGTATCATGAATGTCAATAAATTCTAGAAAATGCTCTCTGACAGTCACCATTGTAGGGACATTTTCACTAGGTTCTGTTGTTGTTACAAAATGCACCATTAAAGTCATTTGTTCCGTACGGCTGATGTCAGGTGTGCAGTCCAGAATAACAGAGTAATATCTTGCTGACTTCAGATCTGCCACAATCTTCTGTTTGACTTTTGTTGTCAGTAACTGTATGATCTCATTTTGAATTGTTTTTCCAAGATAGTGATGTGTGTACATTTCTTGGGTGGTGACTCTTCTTAGATGCTCCTGGAGTACAGCGTCAAACTCAGCCATCAGGTCCACAATTTTAAGAACGTTTCCATTATTTGGCACATACAGCTGATCTGAAGTGCCACATAGGTTTTGGGTAGCAAGCATTGTCACAATGGCAATCAGCCTTTTCAGAACATTTTGCCAGTAAAGAAACTCTCATGCAATCTTCTCTTGATGTTGATCATTTATGCTGGCCTTTAACTGTAGTCTCATCTCAAGCTCTTTCCACCTATGGAATGCTCTCTGGTGATTTGCAGCCTTCTCATGGAATGCCAGATTTCTAGCCAGATTTTTCCAGTCCTTTGTTCCTGTAGAACCCAATGTGGCTGGAACATTAGACTGGAAGAGTTTTCAACAAAAACAGTATGCAGCATTCTGGGGTTTTGAGTACATAAGCCATGGTCTCTCCACTTTGTCACCATTGGGGATTTCACACCTGTAATGTGTTGGATGGAAACTTCTATTTTCATTGTCTTTGGGGAACATGAAGTTTTTCACTTGCTGTGGCCCATGCAGTACAAGGAAGTCCCTCAGGCTACTGCTCAAGTGGGTCCGCAGTCCTGGATCATCTAGACTTAAGGAACTAAACTCAGCAGCAGCTGTTTCTTGTGCCTCCACCACACTCTTCTCTGATCTACACTTTTCTTCAGGAATGTGCATGGTTCCATCCATTTGAGATGGAGATATGGATGCTGCAGTAGCTGCCAGGTCACCTGCACTCTGACTAACTGGAAGATCAGGCATCTCCTCATCACTCACATCCTCACTGGGGCCGGAAGGCTCACTGTGAACATTTGTGTCTTTGTATCTCAGGAGAGCTCCTTCCTGCTTAGATAGAAAATCTTCCTTTGCTTTCTTTCTTTTTCTGAATGCTGCCCCAGAGGGGTGTTTTCTTCTTTCACTCATGACTGCTGTTCTGTGCCAGCTATAGTGGCTCTCAACACTCAATTGAAGGGGACAAATAAGCAGGCTGGTAGCAGGGCCTGAGTAAGGGAAGATTTCAGCGTCTTAAGGGCCTAACTGGCTCCTACTACTTCAGTTGACTGCCTGTGCTCCTCAAGTGGGCTCAGGGAAGCAGCAGGAAACAGGAAGCTCCCTGAGAAGCTGGTGTTAATCAGTCCAGGCTCCTGGGGGTGCTAGAGAGGTACATAAGAGGCTCATCCTCCTCTTCTCTTTCCCTGCAGCTCCTGCTGCTTTCTGTTATTCCCTCTCACCTTTTCTCCTGCCTGCCTGTTACGTCTCTTGTGCCCTCCAGCACAGCACTCCACCACAGCACTCTTGTGCCCTCCAGCACAGCACTCCACCATCTCTGTGCATCTAGAGCAGAGAGAATACATATGCACCAGCCGCAGACACAATTTTCTATAATCTTGGTCCTAGTAGTGCTCCCCCCACAGTCTGGCACCTGAGGTGGTTGCCTCAGTTTGCCTCATGCTAAGGCCAGCCCTGAGTTACCTGAAGATTTTATATATTATCAAAGTTTCTCTTTCTTGGTCCAGCAAGACGTCAGATGGAGTTTTATTGTCAGCCTGAAAAGATCGTGTCCTTTGTTCTCCAGCCAGGTGTAAAACGCAGTTCCTCCCCTCTACTCTTATAAGGCTCAATCTTGATAGCATTGAAGCCAATGGGCAAAATACCCACAGACTTCAGCGGTGCAAGGTCAGGTCCACAGTCTTGTGAGGCTTTGTGAGTTCAATTTTATTAGCATGTTGTAGATTACCTCGTCCTTTAGTCCAGGCATCTGTACCAAAGTACAATTATGTTTCAAAGTTCCAGAATGTTTGATTTGGATTCAATATTTCTATTCTTTGAATACATGAAATTGTTTAACTGCCTTTTTTTGAAATTTGTGTGAGTGCATATCAGTCTGCCTCACCGGCCTTTCTCCCATTTCAGAACTTTCTGGACAGGTTTAAAGGATGGGCCTTCAACTGGATACAAAATCTTGTGCATAAAAATTAATTAGCCATGCCATGAAATTTATCTTCGACATCACTGAATCTTTTGGGAGTCCTCATCTCCTTTCTGTGTCTGAGCCCATTTCCTCATTGGAGCAGCAGGTTAACATGTTAAAGGGATACTGTCAACTTGAAATCTGGACAATTAAAAAAAGATGTTAAAAGCAATTTCCCATACCACACATGCTTGAGTCTCCCTGCCAAATTTTGCACATATACAATGATTTTCTTATTTCCATTATCATGTCTTTCTTTCCTTGTGAAGTTGCTGTTCAGGCAGAAATGGTACAATTGATGATACAGAAAGGGGCTGTCAAATGCACAAGTGAACAAACAAGAATTTTTCCCTTCTAATCTCTTTCATTTATAGTAATTGTTAAGTGTTATGTCTCTCTGAATTTTTTTTTAAACCTACCAGAGATCCAGGTCTGATTTTTGTTTAAAGTGACTTTTAGGTGTTTTAATAGACACTTCACTTTAGGGATTTTTGATCACAATTTATATTAAGGTTCCCTTTATAAAGAGTTAATAAATGATTAATTGATGTTATGCACATGTTACACACGCCTAGTATGTATTAGAAACTGTTATAAGTGCATCTGTAGAAGGAGTTGTAGAAAGTTATAAGACATGTTTATAAGCAGTCTATTTACTTGTCGGACTCTATAACAACTGATTAATGATTTATGAAATCATTTATTAATAATTTATTGTCTTTTAAAACTATTTATAAATGGAGGCTGAATACAAAGTGTGACTGATTTCTCTGATTTCTGGCTGCATACACGTTAAAAAGTTGAATGTACTGCTCTAGTAGATATCCTTCATCTCAAATGGCAAGACATTGCCCATTGGTCAAGTAACCCTTGTTCACATCTCTCCACTAATGAAGGTTGCCTGATGCGATGAGAATCAATTTGATCAGATAGCGGGACCCATATCATTAGTAAGGTATCTGTTGTCCCATCCCTATCTATCTGCCGGAGAAGGGTGCTCAGTGTGGTGAGAATCAATACTAGGATGTCATTGCTTGCTACAGCTGTGCTTTCCTCTGTCACCTCGCTGAATGACATAGTTCGTATCATGATGTCAGTCTCGTTCTCTTGTTTGCTGAAGGAAGTGTGAGCACACCTAGGAGCGAGCTTGTCTGTGTTCTGATACTTCCATTTTCCTTATTTTGCACACATGCATCTATAAGTTTATAGTATAAAGAGTCTCAAATGACTCCATCTAGTGTAATTGTTTGTATAGCTCAATGGCAGAGTCCATCCAGCTGGAAAACTAACAGGTTTCTAGTTACAAACACAACCTCTACCCTATAAACAACTCTGTAACTGCCTACTAGGAACCTCTGTACAGGCTGTTAGGTCTGTATAATTATGTAGAGACTGATAGACTCTGGGACCAAGCCCATGGCTTGGTGAACTAGTGGACGTGAAACACAGAATGTATATGAATCTCTAACAGCTGGATCTATTATGTTGATTGGTTATTTATTACTGAAAAAGCCTATTGTGATACAAAAAGTTCAAGGCTAAAGTTAAACCATGGCAGGTCAAACTAGAGAGCTTTATTCATTGTAGTGGCCTTTATTCATTGATGGCAGAATACTTAGTGCCAGTGGTCTTAGTGCTAGACTCTCAAATGTCTTGGCAAAATGAATCCAGTGCACCATATATGGTGTTTTACTCTGCTCTGTGGCTTCCTGCTTTTCACATGCAAAAAGAATTAGACTATCTAAAATGTGCTCTGTATTGTATGTTTTACTTGCTTGTGCTATTTTGATCATTCTCCAGCAAGACAATGTGGTAGGCCTCAAGTAGAACTCTCATGTAAGTAGCCTCTGTTTAGATATTCCTTACTAAGTGATGACTATTCTGATCAGAATGTTGCCTTTTCTGCTGGCCTGAAATAAGAACTATACTGCTGTATTGCAGTCACATCTCTTGATCAATGGAAAAAGAACAGAGCTCCTTGAAACCAGCAGGCTATACTGTATATTCAAGCCTCTTAGATTTCATTAACATTTTGTTAATGAAATAGTGCTTTGTCACAGTCTTGAAAACTTAAAAGGGTATTTAAGCTTCTTCCATGAGTCAATACCATATAATGTCAACATCACCACCAATAGATAATTCAGAGATGTCACACAAAGCATATTTTATACCATTCACAGTCTAGCAAAACAGCATAGCATTTATGTTGTTTAATCCATCTTCAAAAATCTTTTGTTCTGAAAAAGTTGTAAATCAATCTTGCTAGTATTTACTGACGCAGAACAGATGTAATCACCATGGCTCTATTGCCTTCCGTGGAGAAACAAAGGATTTACAGCACCTGAGGATCTGGCCCAAAATAGGCTTATAAAACAATTCTTAACACCAAACTTTTCAGGAATATAATGGTGAATGACACATTTCCTGCAAGTGACAATATGGCCAAATTTAAAGTGAAGTAAATAGCCTGAACCATTACAGGACAGCACAGAAACAAGTGCAACAGATTGTAGAAAGATAATTTGAGTGTTAGGTCACATCATGATTTTTGAACTTATTTGAGGAATAATACATTTTCTGATTATAAATAAATGTGCAATATAGAAATATGTATATGTCTAAAGAAACATAGCCAGTTTGATCCTATTCAGACTGGTGTAATTACTATGTCATCCCATGTAAATGATCAGAATCTGTCCCATAGTCTGGTATATGTACATATCTCTGTAAATGTATATGTCTGAGGTGGTCAAAGAAATCACTGTTGGGATCTGGATATGGTTTTGGCAAAGACAGGGTTTGGGTTCTAGGCTGAATCCTGACCAAGGTTTTGGGGGTAGATTTAAGGGTGCTGATTTCTTTGGGCCTTGATTTCATGAGGTTTCAGACTAAATTGTGGAAATATCACAAGACCAAATGCCCTCATAAGACTTGGGTTGCATCCAAGAAAACAAGCACCTTCTGGTTTGGAATCTGAAAAGTATAGAAACATAGAAATTACCGTAATGGATGAATATTTTGTCCCCAAAACTGGCCAGTACCACCTGAGATGCATTAGAGCAGTGAGTCCCAAACAGGGGTATGCATACTTTGGGCGGAATGCAGAGGTCTTCTAGAGAATACTTGAACTCAGCTAGATATTTGCCTAGTTTTACAACAGGCTACATAACAAGCACTAGCAAAGTCAGTACAAATTAAATTTCATACAATGACTTGCTTATACTGCTCTATATACCATACACTGAAATGTAAGTACAATATTTATATTCCAAATGATTTGTTTTAAAATAATATGGTAAAAGTGAGAAAGGAATCAATTTTTCAGTAATAGTGTGCTGTGACACACGTATTTTTTGTCAGATTTTGTAAGTAAGTAGTTTTTAAGTGAGGGGTATGCAAGACAAATCAGACTCCTGCCAGGGATATGGTCATCTGGAAAGGCTGAGAGCCACTACTTCAGAGGACAGTGCAAGAAGCACTGCAGTAGGCAGTTATGGAAAAAGCAGCCAGAATGAAGGGTTGAGTTCAGATGTATGTATGCAAATCTGCACCCATTCCATCCAAAATCTGGGGTAGGGAGTGTTGACTTGGAGGTTTGGGGTATATCCAGAGTAAAAAATACAGCAATGCTCCAAATTAGCTTCATCATGACATGTTACACAGTAACATTACGCGGTCTGATTGAGTTAATGTGTGTGATATGTCCTCACAGAATCCTATGGTGTGCTTTGTCCTGTGGTTACATAGTCACCAATATAGCTTCTGTGTGCGATATGACATCACCCTGAGATACACTGTACCATGAGGCCACCTAGATTTTATAGAATTCTTATGGTTCATTCTTTCACACTATTTCTTATCTTCTTTCTTTCTGTCTTTGATCTCTGCATCATTTTCTTGACTTAGCCTTTTCAGTTTCTCAGTATTTCAAACTAATTGTCTAATGAGGTAATTACATACGAAGTTTATATTTACCTTTGTACTTCATAATCATGTTACACTAATACTTTATACAATTATTGGAAGTGTAATACAATTTTATATAAAAGAAGTAAACTTCAGATTCATTTGAAGAAAACATGGAAGGCTTTACTCCACACTTTGGTTGACTGTAAATACTGTTCTTATGGTTATTTCTTAGCTGCATTATGTCTATCTCAGGTTCAGACTCCCTGGAAACAAGATATAAATTGATGAGCAATTCTTTTCAAAAGAATTCTTGTGCTTCTATGGTAAAGGTCTGTGTTTTATTCACATTCAAGAACGTTTTTAAAAAAAGGTAAGCAGGCAACATGGCAAAAGAAAATATCATAGACTTGCTGAAAGAACCCAGCAGGAAAAAGTATCAGCTCCACATAGACAAAAATGTAACTAAGGGAAAAATAGTTCTAATGCCTTATTAGAGTTGGCGATTCCTGTACATTGAGGTAGTTTGCAGTGTCTTCGTTTTTTAGACTAGGGGATGCTTTCTGGCTTCATTGCACACAGCAGGAAGGAAAAGAGTGTGTGGCTCATCATTTGCAGCTTTATGTTGTTTCACAACCCAGGAACCACATGGGGCATAAACGGATGGCTCTTTTCTGTGAAGAAGTCAGAAGGCTTGCAGTCTTGTTGCTTAGAGTGAGGATAAAATATGGAAAGAAATCTATCAATTGGGTGCAAACTAAAAGAACTTGATACAGCATGTTGTGTCCCAGTAGTGTTAAAATAAGTATATGATCATTATACAGCTTTCATGAAATACCAGCTGTATCTGATAGCAAATGAAAATGTATATGGCAACAGATAATATGCAATGCATTCAACACATTGTCTGGCTATGCTGGCTCAGACAAAGGACAGGAGACACTGGATGTGGTTTGATTAGACTGCAACCTTATTCCTAAATGCTTGGGAGGACCCAGCAGATACAAATGTACAGTGCAGATATTTTCATAATCATTTACATTTACTTGGAAGGGGGCTGCTGTCAGCTCTCCCATTTTACCCATTCTGGTTCCCAGCCAACATGCTGCTGGGCCTTGCCCCCCTACCGACTCAAATGAGGTTTAAAGGGGGGACTATAAAGGAGCAGGGGGTTGACTCCCTGCTGTACCAATCATAGGAGCCTCAACTCTTTCACCCCAGTTTCTGCTCCTTTAAAGAATAACTCCTTTAAATCCTTTGTCAATCCATTTTGTCTTATCACTGTATCGCTTCCCTATGGAGTACCTGCACTGGACACTTGCCCCATGCTCACATAACGAGTTATGACCTCACAGCCCAACCCCCTTTTCATGTCTGCCCCAACAAAGCTACCAACCCACTGCAGGGAAGATGAAAAATCTTCACCTTGATTTGGCCAATGTGGTGGTGAAGGGAAAAAATTCCTTCCCAGCCTCCCCATGAAAGGAGTAATGTCCACAGTGGATTATGACGTACCTGGTATTTCACTACTTTGCTGAGCTGCTCTGCCTGGTCCAGGTAAAAGAGGGCTCTTCCTGCATCTGTGTGAACATAAATAGTCCCCCAGTCTCATTCGGTCACCTGGTGCGGGGGGATGGATCAGTGTCCACACGCTGACCTGGTATAGAACAGCCACTGCAAGTCACTCTCTGGCTCTCTAGCCCTTAACGAGGAACACACCTTTTCCAACAAACCTGAAAATGGCCCCCACCGCTTAATGTGTAGTGAGGTCATTACATTAATGCTAAACAATTGGAATTGTCCCACAAATCCTAGCATATTTGACAAGTCAATTTAAAGCAATAATAAATATACAATTCTAGATGCAAATGAAAATTTGATAGAACAAAGGTTACAAAAGAGAAGGAAAAGGCCATGATCCATCCCAGTCCACCTTTAAAAACCCAACTTGAAGTAAATACATTGAATCTGAAATGTCATAGACAGCACTGAAGTAAATGAAGCATATGACAATGAAAACAATGTTGAAGACTTAAAAGATGTTACTTGCAGTTAAAAAATAAAAAAAGTATTCCACACAAAGTATAATTCAACTATATTGGTATAGTGCCGTTCAGGCAAAAAGTATTCCAAAGTGTGTTACAGATTTAAATTAAACAGTTACAAATAAACGTTAAATAATAGTGGAGGCAGAGAGAAATATAGAGTAATAGGGAGCAAGAAAAGATACTGTATATTTAACTGAGAACTGAAAATAGATGGAGTGCTAATGCAGGGGAGAAATACAGAAAAGCTATTCCAGATGGTAGGAGCTACATCAAAGATTGTTTTTTCACAGACTGTAGTGAAATGGTATGACGAGACAGAGAAGTGGCTAATGTTAGCTGAGCAGTGACAGGAATAGAGAGGTGCAACTTCGAATGAAGGGAACAACTCCCTTAGATGGAACCAACCTTCTGATAAGGGTAGGGGGCACTGATCATTCTTTACTCATTGCAGAGGAAATGGGGATACAGCTGTGATATTGTCTGTCTCTCTGTCAAGGGTATGATTCTATTCTGTTAATCTCTTGCCCTTCTTAAGGATATTGAGATTTATTGACAACAATGACTAACTCTGTGAAGATTTGTCATTGAATTCAGTGCTCATGGAGGTATGGAGATAATAGTGTTGGCCTGAACCACAGAGATGTTGTGGAAGCTTCTCCACACAGCTTTGGTAATGCAATTACTCCTGACTTACCACATCTTTGTTGTTCAGATCCTGGCCATCTGCACAGCAGATGCTGCCAATCACATGATATTAAATTGTGGGTTTATGATATGTGCAATTGAGAACCTTTCCTTTCCAATTAATTGGATAAAGTACTTATTGTTAAAACACTGAACTGGAACTCAGGAGATCTGAGTTTAAATTCTGGTTTTGCCATAGACTTTCCTATATGCCCTTAGGCAAATCACATAGGCCTTGCCTACACAGAGGAGTTGCGCTGGTGTAATCTAAATTATTTAAAAACCAATTTAGTTAAACTGGTGCAAAACCCTACGTAGACACTCTAATTTCAGTTTCAGAGTGGTTTGTTTGGTTTAGCTTAAATCTGTTCCCTATTGGCTTAAGTTAAATTAATAAAAAACAGGTTTATATTGTTTTAAGAGTATCCACAGAGTCTTTTGTATTGGTTAAACTAAATAGATTTTAAATTGCAGATATTAAATTACACCTGTGGTTAAATTGGTGCAAATATGCCTGAAGACAAAGCCTAAATCTCTCTATACCTCAGTTCTCTATGTGTAAAATCAGGCTAATTACACTTTCTTTCTCCCTCAATTTCTCCGTCATCAGCTGTTTAGATTGTAAACTTGTGGGAAAGGGACGATCTCTGACTTTGTAATTGTACAGCACCTAGCATAATGGAGCCATGATCTCAGTTATGGATGCTAGATAAGATTGTAATACAACTAGTAGTAATAATAATTTAGGCAATACATGGAATATTTCCTCAATGTGTCACACCGTAAAATCCATCCTGTGATTTAAATTAAAGCTGAAATAATTTATCAAAAATCTGTGGATTTCTTTACTCTTTATGCTACATTTTGTATAAATTAAACCCCATTGCCTTGTTCAAGGTAATTTGGACAACAGAGCTGTGCAGTTCTCCAGTGTACCAAAAACGTTTATATTCATACCAAGAGGATGCACTGGGTAGAGGTTCAGCTGTCTGGAGCCCATTATGTCTCCTACAGTTTTTATCAATTTTTTTCTAAGGGAGGCAGTGCTCTGTGTGTGAGAGAGAGAGAGAAAGAGCATTGCCTAGAAGCTTTGGTCATCACAGTGTATAACTATCCTTTATTTTTAGTTGGAGTCTTCTGAATATCAGGTCCCGCTGCAGCTAGGAGCAGTGACCTTTTAGGTTTTGAATCTGCTCTTCTCTGGCAGATGCAAGACTGAAACTTTGAAGGGGAACCCCCTCCTGTTCCATGTAAAACTCTTTGAATTGCCCCATATATGCTTCTGAGGCTCCCCTCTCATATGTAAGATGCTTTGAAGATGAATACTCCATCAGAAGGAAAACATGAAACAAACCTTACTCCCTTATGTCAGGGAGTGCTGTAGAGCTCTCAAAGATGTTCTGTACAATGGTTGCTCTTTGGTGGGTGGGAGAAAACAGGCTGGTTCATCAGCCTGTCAAAGCATCAGAAGAAAATTTCACAGGGCTATTTGTTGGGTGTGTGTTAGGTGAAGGAAATGGATTTGCAATCCCCATAATATTCAGATACAGCAACACCTAATTCAAGTAAACTTTTGTGTGAAATTTGTTTAACTAGCAGCTTTTAAAAAATACTTTATTGTTTATAACAAAGATTGCCACATTGTTTAGGGACACAGCACCAAACCCTGCCCTCTCTGCCAAGGGTACAAGATGAACTTTCGTGAGGTGGTACCATGGGGGAGATTTCCGGACAATTTTTGGAAGACTACACAGAGGTATGTATCCCCCAGTGCACTACATAGCCCAGGTCCATTCCTAGTTGCCAGCTGCACCAGCTGTTCAAGACAGGACAGGCCTGCTGAGCAACCACTGCCTGGATCCATTGCCTGTTGATCTTCCACGTAGGAGGACATGGATATAAATGGTTGCAAAGCTTAATTCAGTCATAAGGTTGGAATAGGTGCCTGCAGAACAGCTCAGCTGCCATTCCTTGTCTTGTTGTGGGGACTATTTTTCTCTGTCCCCATGGAAATCCTCAACAGCCAGCCCAGTATGTTACAACCAGGATTTTCTTTTATGTTTTTAGCATGTCATATATATGTACTCTGAGAAAGTGTCGAGCCCATGAGTCTTAGGAGACTGGGTAGCTCATAGAGACTGGGAAAGGGACACAAAGTCTATCTAATCTGTCCATATCTGTGTATTTATGTGGTGCTTATTACCAGAGTATCTGACTGTGTTATTGAAGTCTGCGAGTTAATTTCTTCTGGCCCAGGTGAGTGTGTGACCAAAAAGCCGTCATTACCATCTGAAGAATGTTACATGGTCTGTGTTGAATGAATTAGTGGTTATATAATAAGAAAAAATAAAATTGATTGTCATGAACATGTTGGTTAAATTAATCCTGCTTTTTCCAGAGGCAAAGAATAGTGATGGGATTGAGTATAGGAACAGAAGGAGAAGAGAAACAGAAAGACACAAAGTAAAAAATATGTATTGCTTTGTGGAAAGTGACGCTGGCTTTCTTTAGATAACCTGGCAACATTTTTGTAAAAAGAAAAGGAGGACTTGTGGCACCTTAGAGACTAACCAATTTATTATGCTCTAATAAATTGGTTAGTCTCTAAGGTGCCACAAGTCCTCCTTTTCTTTTTGCGAATACAGACTAACACGGCTGTTACTCTGAAACCAACATTTTTGTGTAACTTCCCCTTCCTTCACACAACCCTATACATTTAAAGTCATCAGACAATTTAAAAATTGCAAAGAGTAGTCAGAGCAAGTGAACAGGAGATGAATTATTTTACTTTTAAATCAGAAATGAAACAGTTGTAATAAAGGGCATGTATTTCTGCTTTTTCTAGCTTGCTCAGATTTAAATGAGCTTCCAGAATATTTACAAGCTTCAAAGCATTTACATTTTAAAGTAAATGTTCATTCTTTGACATGATGGATTTCCATCAAGTGACTATTCAAATAAACAAAGTAAGTGACTCCATTCCCACCTGTTCCAGAAAAGTATCACTTTTCTGTTAAATAATAGGCATGATTGTATTCTTTCTATCTTACTCTATGTATCTTTCTGCCCACCAGTCTACTGAGGAATATTGATGGTTGGAATAATTGGTTCTTTTTTGGTATTCTTTTGTTTTCTCTGGGATGTTTTGATTTCTTCACTGAGTCCTTTTCGGTTTTATTTGTGTCATGATCTGGTTGTTTTAAAATTTACTAATTCTGGTAGAGCTCTGAGTGTAAAGAAGAGGCAGTATTTTGATTTGCTGTGCAAGTCATGTACTGGTATCTGGTCTCTCTCTATTTATCTTTTCGAGTTGAAATTTCTCAGTTGTTACTAGCTATATTTAGCAAGTGAACTCAATCTCTCTCCTCTGTTATTTTCTATCTGTCCCTGGCTTCAAGGGCTGGTTGTGCACACTACAGTGGATAAATGCAAGAAAATCTAATAATGTCTTTCGAGTACAAACATTTATCTAGTAACATATTTTATTTTAACTGTTAAAGCAACTATATAATCACTACTCCATTGTTATAATTGGATTTGGAAGTGTATTTGCGCAATTTCATTATATCGCTAGCATTTTGTAGGTTTACTCAGAGTATTTAATAATCTCGTAATTTCTACTTGGAAGAAAGTAGAATTTCTACTGTATGCTCAGTTTTTGTCCTTCATACATTTACACTCATTTCCCATGGAAAGATCAAGAATATAACATATTGTAGGATCTTTTCCTCCACTGAAAACGTGGTTGGGGATGTACTGTTTCTGCAGAAAGAGACTGATCCAGCTCCCATTGGCATTAGTGGTCTTCTTTCTGTTGATTTTACTGGGAACTGGGTCAGGCTACAAGGCTGTAAATTGCACACAGTCTTCGAACATTTGTTATATAGGACATACAAAACAACATACAGGAAACTTTTAGTGAGTCTCTGTTAAAGAGATTAAAGTGATGAATATTTCAGGATTCCCATAAACAGGTTATGGACATATGGTATATACTGCTAAGCTACAGTTGCTTGAAAAATGGGGAAATTTTTCACTAAAAAAATCATGAAAATTGCACCCGTTTTATTGAAAAATTAAAAAGTTGATTTTTTTTGACTAGCTTAATGCTAAGTCCATTCACGCCTACAATGACGCTTAATACAAACAATCTCTTTCCCCCACATACCCAAAACTAGAAAATCTTTCCATTTTAGTGGAATTATTATCAGCAAATTTCATTTCCATATATTCACAAATACAATATGTAGGTATTGCCAGTATCTTAATTTTGCAATCACTGGATATTAATTACTCATTCCTATATTACATTATTTTTCAAGTATTGTGGTTTGCTTTTTAAGGAATTATTTTTCTCTTCTGCATTGCTGCCACTCTACTGACTAAAGATTTGTTGCTTTAGTACTGTATATCTCCCTTTTAGGGGATTACTGATTACTGGCAAACCTCTAACCTACCATTTTAGTGGAAGGTTATTGAGACGGTGATGTGGGATCAGCTGTAATTGCTACTTAAGGTCATGAGTGTCCTTGATCTCTAGTGGCCAGGTTTTAGATATGGAGTTTTAGCATAGAGATGGTGTTGGGATCTATGGTTGAAGAGCTCCTTGTGTGTTAGCTACAGACTCAAGAAGTGTCCATACTGGTTTGTTAGATGTCAGCACACTTTGACATCACTGCTTACAAAGTTTTGCAGACTCATCAAACTGAGTAAACTGAAAGTAGATGGAAATGATGTAGGAAAATAAGGACTGTTATACTAGATCAGACCAATGGACCACCTAATCTAGGCTCTATGCTATTGAACATTTTTATCAATGACCTGGAAGAAAGCATAAAATCATCACTGATAAAGTTTACAGACAACACAACAATTGGAGGAGTGATAAATAATGAAGAGGACAGGCCACCCTACTTAGTGAATTGCTTGTTTTCTATGTCAGTTACCCCAAACTCCAGGTTTCACTTAGTGGTTAGCTGCTTGTCCTACAGCTGATTTGCTCTGTACTTTTTTCTTTCAGATTAGTCCACTAAATATGAATTGACAAACCTAATCCCTTCAGTGCCTAACTCCAACTCATTTCAAAAATCTTTTAATATGTGCTTGCCTGTCACTGCCTCTCTTCGCAGCTCTAGAATGATGTATGTAGTTGGGGAAAGCTTCTCAAGGAATAGGTTAGTGCAGTGAGTATGACTTCTATTGAGGATATCCAGCCTTTGAGGGAGATTTTCAAAGACACAAAGAGCAGTTAGGTGCCCAACTTCCATTGAAAAGTCAATGAGAGTTGGGTGCCTAACTCCCACTTCTGCCTTTGAAAATCTGCCCCTTTGTCAATAAGGGTCAGTCTCAGAGTTGTATTGGATTTCAGCATTGCTTCTGGAATCTTAAATGTCAGTTCTGGCACACAGTGCCATTAAATGTCTATGACTGGCCCAGGGACTGTGACTTTCCTGTCTGATGTGGACCTTGCGTCAGCATGTGATGGATCACCATATGTTTGTATCCTAAAGACTAGATTAATACAATACACTGTATCTGGAATTATCCTTGAAAAAACAGAGATGGAACAAGCCATTATATTATGGATCTCTTAAATTGTCAATGCTCCATCCTGTGCTCTAGCTACTTGTTCACACTTGCTTCCCCATGTAATTCAAGGTGTTATTTGTGATCTGTAAAGCATGGCATGGCCTGGGACCTCTAATGTAAGAAAATGACCCTGTCACTATATCCAATTGCAGGAGTTATGATCCACACTGGGTTACATTCACTGTCGATGCCAAAATTTTAAATTGTCTGTGATCAGCAGCAGAACATTCTCCTTAGATTCCACTCTTTGTGAAACCTCAGGAGCCTACTTGAGCTGGACTTTTGTTGAGTTTCAGGGCACAACATAAGGCATAATTGTTGGTTGAAGCTTTTGACTGAAAGTAGATCAGCTGAATAGTTTGTGGTGGGATTTGTCTCATTCGTTTAGTGAACAGGATCTTCTATTATTGATCTTTTACTAAATATAAGCTTTTTAACTGAATGTTGTAAATAATAATTTCATGAGGTAATATAAAGCACCCAAATGCCTGATACAAATTTCTAACTAAATACATTCTTTGCTGAAGATGTATATATAATCTCCATTAAAATGAATGGAATCTGTATTCCTGCATCTAGGGGACATTCCTCATCAAAGGTGAAATTTTGCCCTTAGAGGCATATGTGCAACTGAAGTTTTGTCAGAAATTAAGTACTGTTTTGCTACTTTAAAAGCATGGTGACAGCACAACATTCTTTTAGAAATGACTTTGTGAATTAATTGCAAATTACTTATTAATGAAGCAAATATTCAGGTGTCACATGAACTGAACTACAAGATATGCTTAATGATTATTTTGTGAGAAAACAGTTTAGTGTTTGTTTGATCCTCATAGTGTTAACAGCAGTAGGAAAGGAGGAAAGTATTTGGTGTCTGACTGGAAACTTGAAACGTGCAAAAGCACAGTATGAGAAAAGCAGCATAAACTACCAAATGGCTGCCAAGTTGGTGAAGAGATTGAAGAAAAGGAGAGCACTGACAAGTCTGAAAAAACCAATAATGACTAGATATTAAAATGTAAAACCTTTTGTTAGTGTGATCCTGAGGTTCCAGGTGGAAGTCATCTAAGGTCAAGAAACCAAAAAGCGAAGTTTCTTATAGCAATGTTAACGCAGCCACATCCTGCGCCCTGAAAAATGGGGATGAAAGCGTTTACCTTACAGAGTTAAATGAACATTAAAAAAATTTCTTCCAATGTCTCAGACAAAAGGTGCTCTGGAGCTGCAAAACATTATTTAGGTTTTTAAAAAGTAGTAAAAAAAATAGATGCAGCCAATTACGAATATTGTTTTTTTAACAGAGTCCTTCTGTTTCTGGTGAGCTTAATGGAGCCCTGATGGGTGACTGTAGTGAACCCAGTGGGACCTTTCCCCCTAGAGTTGGCAGACAGTTTGCTGAAGCTCCACATTTTTCCCAGTTGTTCTCAGTTGCAAAGCCAGGTGTGAAGAGATAAATAATACCTTTGCTGCTCTTCAAAAGACCAGAAACACGGGCGTATATTTATCGGGCTGGATTGCCTGAACTTTGAAGCTACAAACACCAGGTGTCCTTGTGCTGTTGCTGCTAAATTATTTACTATTCTGTATGTGCCTGTCTGCATGGGATGTTTAAAGAGGGGTCTCTGAGGTGAAACCCCTTTAGTTTACTCAGAGCTGACACTGGAATATTCATTGTCTCATTAGATCTAACCAAAATTAAAATGAAGGTTTCCATTGATGGAGTGGTAGTACCCACGCTGTCCGCGCTGGCAACCCTGTGTGACAGAGATGTGAAAAAGAAACCAAGTAAATGGAAACAGGGCTCTCTTTATGGTAGGTCTAATTTCTTGAGAGAGATGAGAGTTGACAGATTTATGTTCAATTTTAAACCCCGGGTGGATTATATAACTTTCTAAATCTCCAAAAGTGATACGAGATTAGCACACATCACAGAAGCTCAATCCCAGCTATAAGCATGATTCAAAATTTCCCATAAAATCAAAAATGCAGACTTGACTTCAAGAGAACAACACAGGTTTGTCTTAATATAAAATTAGTTTTATGTCCTCTCGGAAGGCAATTGTTTGATGTCATCACCAGGTGAAACATAGCAAACATGCATGCCACTATTTTAAATAGAAATGAGTATGTTCGTTATCAGTGGTCTTGATTTTAGGAGTCTAGTCACTATAATCAATATATGTTAAAGGCTATGAAGTAAGTTACTGCAGGGGGAGGGGAATAATTATGTCCATGTGCTGAGGGGATCCTGTGCTGGTGAAAGTGAAGAGTTGTGCCTGGGCACACGCTGACTGCCTCACCAGGCCCACTGAAGTGCCATTGTGGTGGTTTGGCCTCTGCAAAGCTAGAGGGGGTAGGGAGCCATTTGTGCTTTTCTGAATTCCCCCCTTTCCCTCAAACCTGTAGATCAGCATGGCTCAGTAATATAGCTTGTAATGCCTTCCACTCTGCACTCCTCCTGGAGGGGACAGACATGGTCAGGGAACCTTTGGAAGCATGACTCCTGCAGGAGCAGTTCTCTCCAGGGATGGTAGGGGCCAATGGGATTGGGCAATATAGGGGAACAAAGGGACATTAAGGAAAATGGTCTCTGTCTCATAGGTCATGAGGTATCTAACAAAAAAGGGAGTTAAATCTTCTACTTGTTTCAGGGTGGTGGCAATGGAGAAATGGGTAGGAAGAGGAGTTGAAAGTCATGGAACTTCCACTGCCTTGAGCAGGTTAATCCCATTCGGGAGACAGTGGGACCCCCAGTATTCTCTTCATGGGAGCGTTTGTCGTAAATGACGTGCAGACAGTGGTGGCATCGCTGAAATTGGAGTCAGTGACGATGAGCACTCTGTATAAATAAATGAGAAAATAAAACCAGTTTCTGTTAATGTTAAAAGTAGTTGCAACTCAAGCAAGTGAAAAGAATTAATTCATAATTAGTGTTTTATTAAAATATGTAAATGTGCAACTGATTGCATTGGCACAAAGAATTTTACAGATGATAAAATTAATTTCCTGGGTCCTTTTAATAGTTTTAAAAGACATTCTACTCTGGCAAATAACAAAGTAACACTCTTAGATCTAATAGAAGGCTTGCTTAGTCATAACTGACAATTGATACATCTTGAGTCGGAGCTATAGTACCTGGGTTGCAATGAAATCGTAATTCTATAGGATGAGCTTTTTTCATAGAACACTGAAGATATTATACAGCACATTCTTTTTATGCCTCCTGTTTTCATCTTTAGTTGTAAATGTACTTAGTAAGCAAGAATAAAATATAAGCAGACATGCTTTAGATAGACATGTGCCAAGCACCCTTAACTTTCATTGAAGCTTGTACTGAGTATATATGGAAAAGAAATGATCTGTAAGTAAAATTTAGAGATAAACAAAAATGTTTCATTAACATTTAAAGGAGGAATTACAGGTGCCAAAAACATGCTTATTTAAAATCCACTCACCTGTCCAGTGTTGTTCATAGTTTGCCTTATCCCTTGTGTCAGTTAATCATGTTTCAATGGGATTTGGGTCCTCATTGTCCATCTTCTCTTCCATTTTTAATACTGTGTTGAAGCGTGAGTGTAAAATTTGTGACATCCCAATAGTATTCCTTACAACACACTTTGATGTCACATATCCAGGGATTATAACTTTTAATTCAGGTTCAAACACACACACACAAAATAACTGGATTGACACATTTTTTCAAATACAAAGGTCTAGTGCTGTAACAAGGGGAGTATGAATAATGAGATTCAAACTAAATTCCTTCTTGTCTGCGACCTATTGAAGTCAATGGGAGTTTTGCCTACAATGTAACTGCATGATTGGGCCATAATGGACACATCCTGCTCCCACTGAAATGAGTGGCAAGGCTCCCACTGACTTCAAGGGGAGCAGTATTCAATAATTGTTCTTTGTACCAAGTTTGTTCCACTGTGAGAATAATCCTGCTAATATCTTAAAAAAATGGAATAGCGCTTGGAGTTAAGAACCTGAGGCTACATTTTCAGCATATGACTCCCACTGGCATGTGCTTCAGTTGCTCAGTTAAATCCCCATGTACTGAACATCAGTTTCTTGATGTGTACTTCCACCTTAAAGTTGTATCACAAAGCCTTACCTGTACAATTCTTTGTGTTGTTCTGAGAGACTTTACAGCCCCCAGAAAATGATGTCATGTTAGTGCAGGAGGATTACAATGTAATGAGAGATATTTGGAAGTGGAAATATTTTGGATTTCCTTTGGATGTTTGTAAGAGCTCTCTCAATGTGGTTACATTCTTTCCTCTGTGCTTAGACACTTCTCTAAAAGTTTATTTTCATACACACCCATCATAGTTTATGGTACAACTACTACATAGTCAATGGATCATTGACCTTGATTGGCCCTCCATAAAGACTACTTTGGGAATAGCCCCTTCTCCCCATGTCTTTGTGGCTGCTGCACATATGCTTTAAGTCCTCATGATAACTCTTGTAAAAGTTTTGTTTAAAAAAACTACTAAACAGCTGCAGTGGCTAGCTTTTCTACCTCAGTTTCTTGACTATTTTTTAAATTAAATGTAAAATGTGATCATAAACCTTTCCTAAAATTAAATACAGTTGATGACGTTTCTGAGGGTCATTAACTGAGCTCACAGAAATTATTCTTTTTTATTTCCTAAACATACTTGCTCTGCTTTAAAGAAGATCAATATGTACACATAGCGCGTACTACCTTTGTTACAGAAATCCTGCCCTGTCCTGCGTATGATGGTGGTGAAACTTAGAAGTTCAGAAGATGTCCTGCATCCTGTACTATTCAATATTTTCTTTAGTGACTTGGATAATGGAGTGGAGAATCTGCATATAAAATTTGCAGAGGACACCAAGCTGGGAGAGGTTGTAAGCACTTTGGAGGATAAGATTAGAATTCAAACAACCTTGACAAATTAGAGAATTGGTCTGAAATCAACAAGATGAAAATCAGTAAAGAGAAGTGCCAAGTGGTACACTTGGGAAGGAAAACTCAACTACAAAATGGGAAATAACTGGTTAGGTAGTAGTATTGCTGAACAGGATCTGGGGTTTATAGTGGATCACAAATTGAACATAAGTTAACTATGTAATGAGGTTGTGAAAAAGACTAATACCATTCTGGGGTGTATTAACAGGAGTGTCATATGAAAGACACAAGAGGTAATTGTCCTGGTTTACTTGGCCCTGGTGAGGTCTCAGCTGAAGTACTATGTCCAATTCTGGGCTCCACACTTTAGGAAAGATGTGGACAAACTGGAGAAAGTCCAGAAGCGAGCACAAAGAATGATAAAAGATTTAGAAAACCTGCCTTATGAGGAAAGGTTAAAAACACTGGGCATGTTTAGTCTTGAGAAAAGAAGAATGAGGAGGGACCTGATAACAAATATGGTTTAGGACTGTTATAAAGAAGAAGGTGATCAGTTGTTCTCCATGTCCACTGAAGGTAGGACAAGAAGTAATCAGAGTAATATACAGCAAGGGAGCTTTCAGAAAAAACTTTCTGAGTATAAGGATAGTTAAACTCTGGAACAGGCTTCCAAAGGAGGTTGTGGAAGCCCCATCATTGGAGGTTTTTAAGAACAGGTTGGAGAAACACCTGTCAAGGATGGTCTAGGCTTACATGGCCCTGCCTCACCACCACCAGGGGGCTCAACTTGTGGCCTCTCAAAATCCCTTTCTGCCCCATGTTTCTATGATTCTATGTTTATTCATGCTGAGCACAGCAATGACAAAATACTCCAGAAATCAGATTGACTGATAAAACAAAACTAAGCAGGAGGCCAACCAATTGGCCAACCAAGTTATCTGGCCTTCCACATTGGAGAGAGAAATTTAATTTCTATTTCCTGGAGAAGCAGAGGTTAAAGGGACTTAATGTGAACAGGACAAATACTACATTTCTTACTAAGTTCTTGATCAGACAAAATTCCAATTGACTCGAATGGGACAACTCACATACTTAATGTTAGGGACCTATGCGTGATGACCGGTGTTTGCAGGATCAGGCCCTGAGGTAGACAGAGCACACAAAGACATGATACAGTACAACAGACCATGTAAAAAAGGGCTGTGAGGGATCATTTGAGGAGAAGCCAGGAAGAATTCTTTAGAGACAGATTTTAAGGAATGATTTGAAGGAGGAGAATGGATGCTTGGAGAAAGGGTGGAGATTTAGTGTTCCAGGCATGGGATGGCAGCAAGAGTGAAGACATAAAGTAGACAGTGAGAAAGGTAGAGTAAAGAGAGAGGAGTAAGAAGAGTGTAAAAAGGAGGAGGGGGAAAAGAAAGTAGAGTGTATAGTTGAGGGTGAGACTATGCTGGCCCTTGTAGGTAAAGGAGAGGAACTGAACTTTAATGGTTAAGGACAGGAGGTCAATGAATGTATATGAGAAGCAGGAAAAATATGGTCAGAAGTGAGAGGAGGAAGATTACTTTAGAAGTGGTATTTTGGATAGACTGTATAGTATGGGGGAGATGGGAGGCCAGAAGGAAGAAGGTTACAATAATCAGGGTGACTAATGTGTGGGCCAGGGCTTAGCAGTGGTAGATGTTGAGGAAAGCTGGATTAGTGAAGAAGGAGAAACACAAGGATCAGCAAGACATTGGACAATGGAGAATAATATGACACAATAAACAGAAGAAATAAGTAAAGGCTCCCACTAATCTCCCAAGATCCCCCATGCCATAAAAATAGAGCTACAAGTAAAAGAGATTAAATAAAAATCATAATGAAGACACATTTTGTGTGTGTGTGTGTGTATTTCACATGCATGTACTTGTGTCTACTTTTCCTAGGAGTGGTCTCTTCTGAAATTAATGAATCAGTCTGATCAATGGAATCTTTTTCTATTTCATAAGTAGATTATGGTACAGTTTATATTGGGTACAAATAGAAAAGATTTTTAAAAGTAATGAGCTTAATTTATTGGGATAAAGATTATTAATTTTATATCAGTTAGCTTAGTTGAACAAATCTGCTTACAAATCTGTTGTATGCATCTAAACATAGTAAGAATCCAACAGGATACATCTATACCATTAACCACTGCAAATTGTTTCTATGATCAGTGTGAAACAAATAACTGTTTATAATAATGATGGCGATTAAGAGACTGATCAGTTTTTCACGTGAATGTACACAATTTTAGTTCTTGACATTATGATGCACTGCACGTGGGCAGAACCCCATTGAAGTCAGTGAGGCTCCATGTGGATGTAGGCGTCTACCCAGGTGCAGTATATTGCATGATCAAGACCTTAAATGTTTAGACTGAAAACTCTTTGGAACAGGTACTATCTCTTGTATTGTGTTGTGCAGTGTTCATCACTGTTGGACACGGATTGGTGACCTGTTGGTGTTACCATTAAAAATAATAATAAAAAATTATGTAAGGACTTATTTAAAAAAAGATTTAATCACCGGTGGTATTTGATAATAGAGAATATGGCCCATTTCTAGCCAGATGTAAAAGATACAATTATATGGACAGTTAAAAGTTCCTTAGCACAACAGAAATATTCAGTCAAAAGTTGTAAAGAAAGTCAAGCTGAACACTGAGAAAAATTCAGAAAGATAAAAAAGATTTCATTTTGGTGGTTCACTGTTTTTGCAGTTTGGCAGCTGTCAACATCTCAAAATATCATCTCACCCAAACTGTTGAAAGAAAGAAACCCTTTGATTTTTCCCTTGAGACTCTGAAGCTGAAAATGGACTCTTTGTAGTCTCAGCCTCATTTCAGAGGTTCTTTTTAAACATCCTTGCTGGCAGGAACAAGTAATTCATAAGTGGAGCCTCGGTTAATTAAATAAGTTTTATCATTTTAAACTTGCCTTGTAAAATGAAAAATGGAAAGTAAATCTCTAACATTTTCCTCTTTATTACAAATCTTAAGAGACTAAACATCACATTTCTTGCATCATTAATAATGCAAATTAGTTTTTGTTTGGATCTCACATAAGTTTATAATTAGAAGTAAATATTTAATGCACAGATCAGGAAATCAAATCATATATGGAAGAATTGTATTCTCTAGTTATTGGAAGTTAATGTAGAAAGATTGCAAGTACTATAGTTTTTATTTAACCTTTCTCACTTGCTTTTCTTTCACCAGCACTCTTTGTAACTTGTCATTAAATACTACTATATTCCTTTAGTATCTGTTTTTCTATCTTTACAGTAGCTGTAGCATTACGCATTTTCTTAACATTATTAGGTAAAGGTTAAGCATATAGGTTAAGTATATAAAATGCTTATTGTTATTAAGGCTCTTTAACTATATTTTGGTTTTGATTATTGGCAGAAAAGCCAGATAATTCTTTAGAATAATACCTAGAAATTAGTTGACTTTGCATTACTTTTTCTTACTTTCCTTTAAGAAGAAACAGATTGCCAAGAAAGATTAAGCTTTGGTGGTTCATATAGAACCTGCTTTAGTTCTTTAGTTCTTTATGAGGGTACGTGCAAAAAGGTATTGAAATCCTCTAACTTATTTATTTACTAACATAGGGATATGCCGCAATTTGTGAATGGGTTGTATAATGTTGTATTCAGCCCTTTGTTTACTTGAAGAGCACTTTCTCTTTGCATATTATTCCCAGAAGTACTTTCTCTCCTTTAAAAAGGTACTTCTGTGCAGGCATGATAACTGCAGTGCTGGGTACACCAATTCACATGCAATATAAGATCACTCTTGGAAGTACTCACCCACCTTCTAGTTCTACAAGATGAAAGAAGCCTTATTGCCATAGGGTCACTGGTTTACTGTACCCATGGGCACCCCCCAGTTTCTAATGGTAATATAGATCTGGAAACTCAGTTGCTACTATGTGTTGTACTAATGTTTGATTGGACAATTTTATTTGTCAGACTGAATTATACGGGTACAGTAGTAATGCAGTTATGCAGTTTAACTAAGAGTTGGTATGTTATTGTTTAGTGGTTAATAATACATTTAATTTCACTGTTATATCAATCAGTGACTGACCCTCCTTACACCACATACAGACACACTCTAACTCTGTAAACCGAACAGAACCATTCCACAATGACATCTGTGCCATCACGACTCAATTTATTTTTATTGTACTGGATAACGTAACAAAAATAATACGTGTTATGTTATCTTGTGCATGAAATCTGATAGTGAAAAAGACACAAGAAAGAGAGTTTTCCCATGATAAAAATTTAAATAGATCCATTTATCAATGTGACAGAGAGAAAGAGAGAGCTGATTTGACCCGGGAGTTAAAATGTTTGAAATTTGAGCGAGGTATTTTAAAGAAAGCAGAAAATGTGCTACAGATATACTGCAATTTTTTGTAGATTATTAAACTGAAAAAAGATATCAACAAAGCAATACATTGTTCCTATCTTCCAATCTCGTTGATGATTCTGTAGCGTATTAAATACTTTATATCCCCTTATGTGGGAACCCCTTTCTTTTCTCATATCTTTTGCTATTCCACTTCAATAGATTTACTTTGTGGTTGGTTTTATACCAGACCTTGCTCAGTTGCACATGTTAATATTCTGCCAGATAACTCATGCTGACTAGCAGCTTGAATAAACAGAAATGAGGGCATTGTTTTCTCACATAATATACAACAGTAGGGTGGTTTTAGCTGTTGAATTTTCATATTGGGCCCTATACTCCTAGTAGGGTGGGCAGAGTATAGAAAATAAGGGACTCAAGTATCTCAAAAGCAAGCAAGGAAGGAATGATTACTTGGTGGAGTTTGTCCCTCTCCTCAGGTGGCGGTGGAAGGATTTCCATGCTGGGGACCTGTGGGATTTGGAAGGGGTAGGATGATTTGGGAGGATGGAGTCTGTGAGCAGCTGCTTTTCAGGGCAGGCTCCCCTTAAACATGGGCATGTTTTGGAGTGGGAAACCATGTGATAGTTTAATGTTGCTTGCATAATGCAGCATAACTCTCCCCTGTAACTTTGATCTTCCTCAGAGAGGGGGCGAGTTTGCAGCTGTAGCGGAGAAAGCCAAACGGCTGCATTTCTCCAGGAGAATGGTGAAGCTGGGCAGCAGTGGAGAGGGGAAAGCCCTCTTTACAAATGACCTAAGCATCATGGTGCTGGAAACTGATTATCCCCTGGCTCCTCAGACTGCATGTGGTTATAGGCCATACCCCCTGTACACAGCTTCTCCACAGAGAAGAGTCTGAGTCTGGTTGTTTTTATCTCGAAATGTACACAGATTTTAGACTATTTTCCCTCCTGTAGATTTTTCCATGCAGAGAAGCATATAAGACATTACTATTTATAGTGCACAGTATGTGCACACAACATAACATCTACTGGCTTTTCAAGCAAACATCCTAGCAGTTTGGAGGGAGGGGGAAGCATTCCCCTTTATCTGGCCCTGGCCTTTCCCACTGTCACAATGCCTCAGGCTTGCACATGCCCACCACACTGGTAATGCGAGGGATATCTGCAGGCTCCCTCAAAGGGGAAATTGTGCTGAGGAACACACATAACCCCTACTAATGTTACTGGGTTACTTCTACACCTTTTCCAGTCTGATTTACTCCTTTTCATGCTGTGGGGTTGATTATAGGGCCCACAATCAAGGAAAGTTAACATGGCTGTCAATGTGAGTAAAGTGCAAATATGGGGAGGGGGAACAGAACACAAGCCAAAATAAGGAAAGAACAGGTTAAAGAATGTTTAGGTAAATTGGATGTATTCAAGTTGGCAGGGCCTGATAAAACTCATCTTAGGATACTTAAGGAACTAGCTGAACCAATCTCAAAACTCTTAGCAATTATCTTTGAGAACTCATGGAGGATGGGTGAGGTCCCAGAGGACTGGAGAAGGGCAAACATAGTACTTTTTTAAAAAAGGGGGAGTAAAGAGGACCTGGGGAATTATAGACCAGTGAGCCTAACTTCAACACCTGGAAAGATACTGGAACAAATTATTAACTGGTTTGTCAGCACCTAGAGGATAATAGGGGTTATAAGGAATAGTCAGCATAGATTTGTCAAGAACAAATCACGCCAAACCAGCCTAATTTCCTTCTCTTACAGGATTGCTAGCCTAGTGGGAAAGGGGAAGCGTTAGATGTGATATAGCTAGAGTTTAGTAAGGCTTTTGACACAGTCCCATATGGCATTTTCGTAAGCAAACAAGGGAAATGTGGTATAGATTAAAAAACTATTAAGTGGGTGCAAAACTGGTTAAAAGTCCACACTCAGTGTAGTCATCTATGGTGTGCTGTGAAACTAGGGGGACATATCCAGTGGGGTCCTGCAGGGATCTGTCCTGGGTCCAGTACTATTCAATATTTTCATTAATGACTTGGATAATAGAATGGAGAGTATGCTTATAAGACTTGTGGATGACACCAAGCTGGGAGCAGGTGCAAGAACTTTGGAGGACAGGATTAGAATTCAAAATGACCTTGAAAAATTAGAGACTTGGTCTCTAAATCAACAAGATGAAATTCAGTAAAGAAAAGTGTAAAATGCTCCATTTAGGAAAGAAAAATCAAATGCACAACTACAAAATGGGGAATAACTGGCTAGGCAGTAGGACTGCTGAAAAGGACCTGGTGGGTATACTCGATCAAAAATTGAATGAGTCAACAATGTGATGCATTTGCAACGAAGTTTAATATCACTCCGGGATGTTTTAACAGGAGTGTTGTATGTAAGACACAGGAGGCAACTGTCCCAATGTACCAGCTGAAGTACTGTGTCCAATTGTGGGCACCGCACTTTAGGAGAGAGTCCAGAGGAGAGCAACAAAAAGGATAAAAGGTTTTGAAAACATGACCTATGAGAAAATGTTAAAAGCGCTGGGCATGTTTAGTCGGCTGTTGTAAAGAGGAAGGTGTTCAATTGTTCTCCATGTTCACTGAAAGTTGGACAAGAAGTAATCAGTGTAATCTAAAGCAAGGGAGATTTAAGTTATATATTAGCAAGAACTTTCTGAGTATCCAGATTGTTAAGTACTGAAATAGGCTTCCAAGAGGCTAGACTAGATGACCTCTTGAGGTCCCTTCCAGCCCTACATTTAACTGCTTCTGTGATTTAAGACTACAGAAGTTACAAAGAGGTTGTAAAGAGCCAGAAAGTCTGATTGGGATGCTCCAATTGCCCTTGTTGACTTGGGGAGAGTATGGAGAAACCTAACCAGAATTATCCATTTTGTCTTTAAACACTCTGACCTATCTCTCTGTCTAGGTGTTTATCCCACACTCATCACTATGGCATCTAAGTACCTTTCAATCTAGATATCATACCTCCTAATTCACCGGGTATAATACTGTGAAAATGTTCAAAGCAAGTTTGCTATAATCTGATATTTTCAATTCCATAAACCCTGATCCAGCAAAGCACTTAAGCACCTGCATAATTTTAAACAAGTATATAATCCCATTGAAATAAATGGACTACTCACATACTTAAAATCACATATGTGCTTAAGTGCCTTGCTGGATCAGGGTCATAAAGAGCAAGGTGTTTAGAAGGGGATACTTTGTCAGAGAAAGTTTGGTTGCAAGTGATGGAACTATTATATTTTATATTACAGTAGCACCTACAAGCCCTAGCCAAAAATGGGCCTCCACTTTACCATGCACTATACATATATAGTAAAAGACAGTCTCTGCCTTAAAAAGTTTACAGATAGAGAGGACAGACAATGGGTGGAAGGCGAAACAGAGGAACAGCTATGTGCGGTAACTAACCCAAGCTCACACAGATCAGTGGCAGAGCCAGCAATGGAAAGCAGGTTTCCAGTACCCTAACAACTGCACCATACTACCTCTCTTTTTGTTTCTTGATTCCAAAATCAGAAAGTTCTAATCTAAGATTGACTCTTGATATGAAAAAGATGACTGACAATTACAATAAAAATAAGAGGAAACTGTTGGAAAGGCCCAACTCAAATTATGTTCTCTCAACATCTTTGCAATCTGTATAAATATGGGAGGAAAGACAAAACAACTCTGATTTCTCTTTAAGAATGTGGGTAACCATTGGCCTAGAATTATATTAGAATGTTTTCCTTGTATTGTACGTTAAGTCAATCTTTGCAAATAACCCATGTCTATGAGGGCATGTGTATTTTGGGTCTTGTATAGTTTTGGTGTCTGCTAAATACAATGAAATTTGATAGCACACAGAATTATTCACATGGAATGTCACATTTTTTTTGCATGTACTTCTCAGATATCCATAAAAGAGTTTACACATTTCTAATTACTCATTCAAAAAGAGACTCTACAGCACTCTTAAATGAGAGCCAATTTTTTTCTCTGTGTGTTCTGTTTTTACAGCTTGTGGAAAGCTTATTTAATGAAAGTTAAAGGAAGCAGTGAAAGTCACTTCTGAGAAAAGACTGACAGATATGAAGCCCCTTTTCACACTTCAGAAGAAGTGGAGATAGTAGACATAAAACCTTACAACTGAATAGTACTCTATTCATCTTAAACTATAGATTTATTAGTGGTTGAATCATGGCATGGATTTTAAGGAGGCAAAGAAAAATATTTTAAATTATTAAGTCCATGTTGTATAGTTTATATATCATGTGTATGAAAACAGAAGGGTTGGGGTTGTTAATGAGAAAACTGCCTGTACATTTCCATACGGGAGTGGCATTTCTTTCAAATTATTTGTTTGTAGCATTTGGAGCTGAGTTAGTTGGATGGTGTATTAATAACACAGTGTATGCGGCAGTTAGAGAGAATTGCCTCTGGAAACAGAAGTATGAATCCCAGGCCAGGAAAAAGAAGAGGCAGGGCATATCAGGTAAGAGATTAGTCTTTAGGGAAGAGAGCTGCTTCATCTTGTCTGTCCCAAGTCCTCAAAATGCTATGAAGTGACCTAAAAGATTTGTTTTAATGTGTAAACAAGCTGTCAGGTTTTTTGTTTTTAAAAAGCTAAATGAAAACAGGAAGAGCACAGCTAAATTGTGAAACTGAGAGGTTAACAAGAAACTGCTACTCCAGTTAATATAAATGTGTATGCCTCTTGTAGATAATAACAAGCCTTTAAGTGTACGTCTTTTAAATATTGTGAGGTACCCAGATGCTATGGCAATTGGTGCCATACACACATGCTTATATCAATGAATAAATAAGCAAAGTGGAATGAATTTAAGCATCTAAATGCTAAGCTCTCTGCATGCTCTTCCTGTTTTTCGTTGTGCAGTTAGATCTATCTGATTATCCAGGAATGAAATGGAAAAAGTATTAATAATTTTGTATAGTGCTTTGTCTATCATATAATATGAACCATATGGACCGGATCCTATTTCTATTGAAGTGATTGGGAGTTTTGCCATTGATTTCAATGGGAGAAGGATAGGGCTGCTTATCTTCCCAATCAGTGAGATATCCTTCATTCTAACTGTGGCAGACCTCTGCATAACATAGGAATGGTGAAGGGAAGTCACCTAGCCATTGGAGCTTACACCAATATGCAGTTTAAATATGTTGAGCATAATATTTATATTTTTTATTCACTTTTATGTGAACCTAATACAACCAGCCTCATAAAGCTCACTCTTGCACCAGATTAAAGTGGAGTCTCCGTAGCATGTACTAGTTGTTCATAAATCACGGTGGCAGTTTGTTACTGTCCACATTCTGGTTTTTATGCAGAAGGTTTTAATCATTAAGATGTACAGTATTATCTCAGGCATGGCTTTAGTCCTCAACAAATTATGCTGAGTGGTTTTTTTGTATGTATAGCATTTGTAGAAAATGGTGTGTGTACTGTGTGCTGTTTGAAAGCTGATACACATGATACCATTAACTAATATATTCACAAGCACTTTAACTACATGCTGCCTAAATATACAGGAAACTCTCTTGTGTATTCATACAATGCAGCAAAAGTACTTATCGCACCCAGTGTTTACCTTAGATGTCTGTTTCATCTCAATTAAAGGTATTCTGGACTGTGAACGTTTAGATTTCAGGTACAGATCTCCATTACATGAAAAGTGCTTTGATTTATCAAACTCTATAGGTTTACAGCCTTGGTTGTAATATAAACAATTCCTAAATCCTATCCAGCTTGCTCTGAAAACTGTGTTCTAAATGCATCCAGTGATCCTGCATTCAAATGGTTAATTTGTACTATGTTCTGTTAAAGAAAAGGAAAACTGTCACCCTGTCATTTTAGAGTCTGACACTAAGCTTGTCAAAAGAGACAGCTGTTAAACTGAATTACTGTTGACATGCAGAGAAACGGCCCTTGCCAGATGTAAAGGACATCTGCAGCAATGAAGTGGTACAGGGTGGCTTTTAAAATGTGGTCATACTGGTATTTGAATAGAATGTCTATGGCATTAAAACATGGCCTTGACTCAGACAGTTTAAGGCAGCGAACCAGAGCCAATGAGAATCACAAAGAAGTGCTGATCTGTTGCTATATCCATAACTTATGCATGAATATGAAAACAGTGCAGTGTCAAAGCTATTAAGCTCTTATCTTGTAACCAGGAGGATGTGGGCTTAAAACACAGCAGGAAATATTTTGTATTTCAGGTCCTTGAATATATGGATAGGTGAGGTGTAAATTCATAAGGTGGATTATACAGAGAATGAACAGAAATAAGTCGTCTTGTCTTCTGCTAACAACTGTTCAGACAAGAATTGCAAAGGGCATTAAGCTTGTGTACTGGATATGCCTAGCCAATGTCACAGATAAGGCTGCTTCTATATGTAGTGTGTGTGGGTGGGTGGGGAGTTGTCTTTGGAGAGAAAAGCAAATAAAATGGAAATAACTATATGGGGATACCTGTACAATTTTGTCAGAATATTTTAACAAGATCAGCACAAGCAAAAAGTTAGGATACCAAATTCATTTTGTAAAAAACAGATATATTATGAATATTTTATAATTTCATGATTGAACTGGCTGTGGGGAATTATGCACATCAGATAAGTCTGTGGTTCTTTGATTTGCATGATTTTAGGGCAGAAAGAAGACTGTTTGGGAAAAATGTATCAGTTAACCAATTTTGCTAAATGTAGGGAAAATTAAATATTACGAGCTGACGGCTGTATTCATTATTAAATAAAATTGATGTTGGAAGCTTTAAAAAAATGGAGGCCAAGCATTTTTGGAATATGTTAACAGATCATATCTTGATGATTTATTTACATCTTTAGTGGTGGCAGAAACCGAAGAGTTTGCAATCGGTAAGGAGGAAGACAAAACCAACATTTCTAAATCAGCTGGAAGGGGGTGGGGGAATTGCCCTCTTCCAGAAAAAAAAATTGTCTTAGAGAGCAAAAATCCCCATAGTGGTAGGTATGGGAGGTGGAAGGTTTTGCTTTGCCATGGAAGAAGCGGAGAATTCTATCCCAAAACCTCATGGACTCCCAATATGCTTTGAAGGTATGGGCCATACACACAGTGTGAAAGCCTGTAACACGGAGACATCCACCATCAGATGCTGTCTATATTACATTGTCACTGTTTTCTGACACCATAATGCAGAAGAGAGAGGATCTGGTCATTTAGTCTACTCTGATGGCCTCCAAGTTGTTCAAAAGATTAATTGCAGTGTGTGATTTATTGAAGCTACACACAAGCAACTTGGCACATCGCTAGATACTGCTGCCATCAAAACTGATCCAGTGGCCACTCAGACACATAGTCAGTGGTGTTCTCAGTAATCTGTATGGCCATAGTTAGTTGAATCATGGCAGGAGGCACTTTTGAAAATAGTGAAAAATAGGAAAGCAAAAAATGTGTGACCAAGCGACTGCCAGCTTGGAATTGCAAATTTCAACAGCTGTCCAAGGCCTTCTTCCTTCATGTGTGAGAAGGGCAAAAAGTAAAGTGCAAGCATTTTAGCTACCATGATATTAAACAAGAGGGTCTCAGTGAGGTTGTGATAGTACTTATTGTCTTTTCTATAGTCTCCCTGGTCATGCACGTCATCCCACCTCTTGGTCGCTATCCTTTTTAGTGACAATGGATAAAATGCTGTGGTTCTGTAGTGTGAGCAACTGGAGAACTTTTTGTGGCACAATACACTATAATGGTGGGGTCACTTTTTTATATATATATAAAAGTGACCCCACCATTATAGTGTATTGTGTGTATATATATGTATATATATATATATATATATATATATATATATATATATATATATATATATATATATATATATATCCTTTCCACTGGGACAATGTTGATACCCACTGCTGCTTACTAATGGTTCAAGAGCATACAAATGAAGGTTAATACCCTGGCTCACCCTCTCTGATGTATGATGAAAACCTCACATCTGACAACTTTGGCATTGTATATAAATAGCCACTCTCCCATGAAGACCAGTTTTTGTCTCTGCATAAGAAACATCTCACTGCTGTTGGTGCTAATGATGCTGATGCAGTATTAACCGGAACTATGCCTTCCAGAGCAGGGGATTTTGATTAGGGCAATTGCCTAAGGCAAGGGTTCTCCGAAGCTTTCATAGTGTGGATTCCATGTTAAAAGAGGAATTGTCTCAGAGATCATCTCCTCATCTATTGGCCATCAAATAACTTCCCTGTGGCAAGTACAGGAATTGCTTACATGGAAAACTCTGTTCAATTATGTGACCAGCCGCCAGACTCCCTGGAAGTGCTCTAGGAAACACTGGAGATCCATAGCCCATAATTTGGGAACTGCTAGTCTAGGGGGAACATAAGAAGGCCTAACATTAGAGTAATCACCAGCCCTACCACTCCCTGTGGCTCTGGCTTCTTCGCCGCCATTCCCAACGTTTCACACAACGTGCGTACTCGTGTGTGCTGCAACACCAGTAGCACTTTAGAATGGCAGCTCCTCTTCTATGGCCATGTTGGGATTAGTCTGTTGTTCCACCTCCTAGATGCTGAGATTCCCCACCCCCCACCCCCCACGTCCATGCCCTAAATCACCTCCTTTAAGGCTGCCCAAAGGTTTTTGCAGGGCCTGAAAGAGGTTACTTTGGGCATTTGTTTTCACCATGTGTAGGACAACATCTTAAACCTCCCTTTCACCGAAGGTGGTTTTATACATTAACACAAACAGATTGAAGTTTCAATGTGCATTCTTTATTAACTAGACTGTGCTGTAGCTCATTGGTGCATGAGCTGTATTTTGCAAGATTGTCTAGTTACGAAAGCCTAACTTTTCTTCCCTGCATTAATCCCATTACATGGGATCTGCTCTATGGGGTCCTCTCTGTCTAAAGTGTTCAGTATCATATCCTCTATCACTCTACCGGCTAACATGTCTTCCTT
This sequence comes from Lepidochelys kempii, assembly GCF_965140285.1. Taxonomy (NCBI): domain Eukaryota; kingdom Metazoa; phylum Chordata; order Testudines; family Cheloniidae; genus Lepidochelys; species Lepidochelys kempii. The sequence goes on from NC_136388.1 coordinate 75,086,487, forward strand.
TATGACATCCCACCACTTCTTCTTGGGTGAGCCTATCCGTCTTTTCTCTTCAGTCATGATCAGCTGGATTCTGTTACCTACATAGATGTCAGGACTGCGCTTTACATGACCTCACCACATAAGCCTGCATTCCCTCATTTTTTCATTTAAGGGTGTAAGTTTGAGCATGTAGTTATGTAAGTATTACTACGGCATAATTATTAATTCTGCATAACTAAGAATCATGTGCAAAGTTTAGAAAAGTATATGCAATTATATTATCAAGATGACAATTTTCTCCATGTTAGCAATTGTAATGTAATAAAGTTTTAAGTGTGTGTATAAATGACACTCATTAATATTATTAACTCATTAATGCTTCTGATAGAAAAATCTATAGCTCCTATTCCAAACTAATTCATACACCTTTAAGTTCGCATTTCAAGGTTTTGATTGACACCAAAATAAAATAGCTAACTCTCAAATTATAAAAAGCAATTTAAATGTTGTAATAAGTAAATGTATTTGCAAGTCAATGCAAGGAGCATTTATATCTGTTATTAGTGATGTATATACAATTTAAAAAAGTCTTTAGAACACAATATTTTACCAAGGCTCACAAGGAAGCTGAAGATGCATATAAATGCAGCCTCTTCCTCTGATTATCCGGAGCATGTGCATTAGGTGCAGCCAACCAAGCAAACCAGAGGAAAACATTTCAGCTGTGTGAATTCCATCATGTAATCAATCCCAGAGTGAAACGTGAAATTCAAAATGTATCACAAAAAATGGACTCAGAATCTTAACTGATATCCACATAGAGCAAAAAATATTCAGTCTGATCCTGGGCTGTAGGCACAGCAGAATGTGGGGTGCAGTGGTGAGGTTGGGCCACATTTATGCCACCCTGCTACTGGGGCCATTCAGCTGCTGGGCAATCCGCTGCCATAAATTACATCACCCTTGGGGCTGGTCTACTTTATGCCATCTGCAATGGGTCATTCTGTCAACTGAGGAGCTCTAATCATGCTCCCTGCACTGGGGAAGGGATTACGATCCTGAAGGTTGCCAGCCCAGGTCTCACTCGCTTGCCTGCTGGAATACCACTTCCAGTGCAGTCAGACGTGGTGCTGGCCACATCACTCCTATGTGTGCCAATGGCCATGAAAACTGATGTGCCTTTGTCACATCAGCCTAATGATCCCTTGGCTTGGGGGGGGGGGAACCTAACCTTATATATATATATATATATATATATATATATATATATATATATATATATATATATATACACATATATATAAAGCCACTAGGCATTGTAGTTGCTTTGTGCTATAGGATTTGTGCAAAAGGCCACCGTACAGCTGAGACTCGGCCATTTTGAGACCAGTTTCTCTGTCTCGATTTTCTATTCACTCATTGCATGTTTACCAAGGAATCTGAAAGTACAAAATTAAAAAAAAAAAAAAAAGAAAGAAACAGCTAGAACTGGGTGAATAATAGGAAAAATAACTTATAATTTACTTGAGAAAATATTGCCATATTCATAGTACAAATGAGTTTCTAAATATATCCCACTTAACTATATAGCTGGGTGAATAATAAAGAAATGTATTGTCAAATAATGTACTCAAAATATTTGAAAATATGTTGAAAAAATTATTAGATGACTCTTATTCAACACCTTTAAATACAGAGGGACAGTTCAGATCTCAGTAACTCCAAGTCTACACTGATGTAACTTTATTGACTCCATCAGAGTTACTCCTAATTTTTACAAGTGTGACTAAGAGCAGAATCAGTCTCAAAGTATCCAACTTTTACTTCTACAGCATTTTACAGTCAGAATGACAATATTATGTGTCATGTAGGTTAGTGAATTGAAGGGCACATATACATGTGCTTCTTGGTCGTAGGATGTGACACCACTCTGCTACTGAAATGTACAGGCTAGGTGATCAGCCATATCCAAAATGTACCTGCCATTTCACTGACATGCATGTCTCATGTCACAAAATGCTGTAATCTATCTCACATTAGGGATAGGCATTTTCTGTTCCGTTGTATTTATTTAGTCATGGTGGTGTAAAGAACAAAACCTCACCCATTCGGGATATTCCAGAAATCTAATTTTTTTAAGTCATATATAGATACACACACACACACACCTGTTCATCTAAATACGTCAACTAAATCTATATTTCTCATTATATTCAAGCTGAGAGATGATTTCTACCTTTTGAAATTTCAGATTGCTCATCAGAAGGTAATGGGACAGATCTTTACCTGGCGTACACTGGCATAGTGCCATTGGCATTGACAGAGCTATGCTGATCTACTCCAGCTGACGATCTGCTCCCAAAGGTGTCAGTCTCCCCTTTAAATAACACAAACAATATTTGAACTAGATTATATTGGTAAAATGAAAATACTACATATTGGTTTATTATAATCCATATCTCGAGGAGCCCAGTGTTCTCCAGGGAGTGTAACAGATCCTGATTGCAATATTTTGAACTTGAGTGTCTAATTAAGCAGATAAATATGTAAAATCATACATAGCCCGATGGCTCTGAAATTACCAAATGGATTTGTATTCATACATAAGTGCAAGTTATTCTGTCTAAGACAATCAATAATGTAAACTCAGAGTTTTCTGTGTAAGGCCAACAGTTTTAAACATATATTATTATTTGATGCGCATCATCAGTGTGCTTGGAACTCTACTGTACATGCCCATAGTGGAAGATGGTGGTCCTTCTCTTAGGGGGTTACAGTCTAAAATGGATAAATAGCACAGTTCAGACTAGAGCTGAGTGAATAATTATCAAAGAATAATTTACCTTTTGAATTTAGCCTCTTCCTCTGCTCGGAGATAGTGTGACTTCTTTGAATGTTTTGTTGTACAAAGATACTCAAAAAGCTTTTTGTGTGAAAGTTCTTCACGCTAGAATGAATGTGAGAATGTGAAGTCATTATTTGAAGTTGCAATTGGTTGATTAAGTGGTGTGCAGTCTCCATGAGAGCTTGGAGTGTGTTTTTGTGGCTGGTCCCTCTGCAATTGGGGGCCTGCTGCCACCTAGCATTTTGCTGATTGGACTTGATAGGTCAAGATCTCCAATGATATGCACCCTGTGCAATTCCCCTTAAGTTAAAAGGAGCTCTGTGGAGTGTACATCAATGCAGAAACTGGCCCCATATTTCATCTTCATGGGTTATTTGAATGTTTTTCTTGGTTTTCTTGGTCTCTTTTTCATTAGCAATGAATGTTTGTGGCATTGTGAAAAGCTAGGTAACATCTCTAGCTGCATCCCATGTCAACAAAAGCTTTTAAAGGTTATTTCATGGGTACATCCTGCCTTTCCAAACATCAGTCTCTTCTGTATTTAATAGAAAGCATGATCTGTCCATTCACGCTGCTTTCCCCTCATCTTAGAATTACTGGCCATGTGTCTTATCACACTGACAGATCTGTGCCACTAAATACCAATTTTCTAATAGTTAAATGAAAGAGTCATGTCTTACGCAAGTGTTATCATATAAATTAGCTAAAATATCAGCTTCATGTGGGACATCTTTCTAATGGTGCCCCTACGGCCCTTATTGTTTTAGCTGTTTTACAGTTGAATGTTTCATGTTTTATGTAAGCTATATAAGCTAGGTAAAGATTAAGAAAGAAAGCTACCTGTTTATGACATACTATGATTAGACCAACTACAGTAACTGATTTACAGATATGGGTATCCCCTGGGGCAGGCTTTTAACCAGACGATCAACATACCTTGCCTTTTGTTTATTTATCTTGCTACTTAATACTTCTTACAGCTCCTTTGATATGGATGAATTTATTGCATAAAACACCCTCTGCACTAACCAATGTTCCATTGCATTGATAAAATTGCAGGAAGGATTAATTAAATGAAAAGAACTTAAGAAGAATTTTCTACTTTTGTTTACTTGTGACCCAGATATTTAGTATTTATCTTGTGCTGAGTCCTTACATGTGACAGGAAAGATTTTTACTTTGGCATGCAGGGAGTTCAGATGGTATAGAAGGTAACAATATTTCTTATTCACACAAAATCCAGTTCATTTATCATCAATATCCACAGGAAATAATAATCTCTTTATACATCACATTTCTCTGAGCTCCACAAGATTCTTGTTATGGTTTCTTTCCAGCTGCTTTTCTCATCCTCGTGAAAGAATTGCAGGTGAAGTGTTGCTGCTTACCCATCAGTAATTCTAACAATTATTGACTGAAACCTACTGGTAATTACAACTCTGACAGTTTTTGATAAGGATTTTATATAGTTCTGATGCTCTAAAATATTGTTTCATCCATGAAGGTCTTGAACTTTAAGTTGTGGGACTCCAACACAACCATATTTTCCAGATCCTTGAATAGAAAGAGGTTAATTATGTGGAACATCAAGTCTTTGCATTTATAGAATTGCAGCATAAGGCAGAGTACCAGTTCAACACCCTTGCTTTCTCTCACTCTGGAGCAATGTTATACTGTCAATCAAACTGCTGTTCAGAAGGCAAGCAATTTGGGAAAGAAATATATCTGGCACTTTATGGCTTTCCCCATTTTATCAAAAGGCTTTCTGAAAAAGTATTTTTGCAATACATTAAAGCGATTAAAGCACAAATGGGCCAAAATCTGAGGAGACATTTCTAAAATAATTGTAATTATTAGTCTGTCTTGCACTACAGATTTTAGACTAGAGTATGCCTCAAGAAGTTACTCATTTCTAGCTTCCATATTTTGTAAGAAACACTGTTCATCTGTCTTTAAATACTATTTCCTGATATTTGTTGTAAGTCTCTCCATTCCGTGTACCCAGTATACAACTGCGGGAAAGCTGAATTTTACCATCTGTGAAAGTAGGTATGCTATTAAGGCCCTGACCCTGCTAATGATCAAAGTGGAGTCTGAGTCTGCACATGGGTGCTGCAGTTCTCCCGCTCACGTGAAGTTTCCAGGTTAGGGCTGAAATCTCGAAAGACTTACAGGCAGTCATATGACTTTATGATGAAGTGAAACTATGGCTGTTGTGCACTTTACTCATCGTATGAGAGAGAACAAGAAAAACCACTGAAGAACAAGTCAGCAAACCTCTGAAGAACAAGTGCAATGCAGAAAAGAAGAATAAGTAAAGAGAGGAAAGGAATCCCTGGCTCTGCTTGCAGGGCAGCAGGGGCTATAGTCATTTTAGCACAACAGGGCAGACAATAATTATATCAGAGTTGTGAAGTGTAATACCGTAGAGCAGAGATTCTCCAAATGACTAGCGACCCATGGGGATCTGGAAGGTCACATGATACTGGCGCCTTCTCCTTGCTTCCAACTGTAGAATTACATGAAAAGCGGCTAAAATAGATTAATTAATATCTTAATACTGGTTTTGCACATAAGCAATTGTTGTAATTGGCACAAGGACGTCATGCTATCAGATATTGGTTGAGAAGTGGTCCTTGAGGCCCATGCTATGGAAAATATGAGGTCCACACTAGTACCTTTAAACCCCTGATATAGAGGGTCCATGCTTTAAACTCCAATTCAAAATAACAGGAATATCATTGCCTTTCTAAACCTGGGAATTCTTCTCATTTTTGTCAGGGTGTCCAGTGGTTCATTTTGGTTACATATTTGGCTTTGACTTTAATTTTCCTCTTGTCAGCCTTTGTAAATCAATGCGACCTAATTGGTGCTCAGCACTTTTGAAAAGCAGGTGCCTAAATATGGCATATAATATGGCCTAAATATGGATTTAGGATCCTAAATTTAGATTCCTGTTATAGAAATTTTGCCCTGAAGCTATAGCAAATTCCTTGAAGACCCTAGGGAAAAATCAACACTGCTATTAGCGGGTACTTTTTCCAACCGGAGAAATTATTATTTAATCCAAAAAAGATGTTGTTTTATGAGATGGGGCATCAGATATACTCCAATTCTGTAAAAAATGTTACCGATAATTTAAGAACTTAAAAAACAAAACAAAAACCAGTATTTTGAACTCCAGAGGTCATCAATAAATGTTAGACACCAATAAATGGAAAGCAGACCCAGCAACATAGATGGTACAGTGGAAAAAATTAAATTGTGTTGAATGGGAGCAGGACAGGGACCCTATTATATAAAGCTTATGCATCATTCTCAAACATGATTTTAGCATGCCAGCAAAGAAATAAGAACAAAAAGATCAAAAGACTGTGTGGAAATTGTTTGAAAGTAGCAGAGTCCAATCTTAGTTTGCCTTGGGACAAAAATTATGAAATGGTCCTGCCCTTTTGAAGTGAATGAATCATTATGCCATTGATCGATGTTGGAGTAAGATTGGCCCTGATAAAAGAATCAGAATCAAACTGTTTCAAAATACCTTACAGTACCTAGAAGAAATGACAAATGGAGATTGCAAGAAAGATGGAGAAAGGGACAGGCAAAGAGAGATTAACAAAAGACAGGTGTTTTCCTGCTGATTGGTAGAACATGTAAAGTGTGATGAGCTGGCGAATGTCAGATTTTAAAGAAAAATTGGTGACACTTAAGGTCAAGGACAGTTACTCCAAAATGCATGAGCCCTGGAGGATGCACAGAAGGGATTGTTTAAAGCAACAAATACTGGGCCTACAACTGGGCCACGCTGGAGTGAACAGCAAAGCCACCACAGCAAGGCAGCAGAGGCCTTTGACAAGTTCTGGGAAAACAAAACAAAACAAAACAAAAGGGTGACACAAAGGGTAAAGGATGCTTGGACACCTGTTATGACAGCAGTGACTAAACACACAATGACCAGATCAGGGTGGTTAATTCAAAAATCTGCCTTCTTAACAATGTGTATGTGAACTCAGCAGGGACATGAAATGGTTTTGTTTTGTTTTACTGACAATGTGTTCTTGGCATCATGTCTCTGCCTGGGGATTCAAAGCAAATTCTTATGTAACACTGGATATAGTAAATGGCAGGGAGGAGCGTGAAGAGAGAAATGCATGTATCTCAATTTCTAGTTAAGAAGCACAATTAAGTTATGTTTTCAATGATCGATTTCCATTTCTAATACACTGGTAGCAGAAATGTCTATCCTAAACTCCGGACGTCCCTTATAAAGTTCAAAGTGCACAGTAACCAATTAATCGGATTAAGCCATTTATATCCAGGTCCCGCTGCAGATTCAGTGCCAATACTTTTACTTTGCTATCTCACCCAATTTGTACCCAGTCCCATCCTCCAAGTTAAAGGATCACATTTGGGATCTCCAGCTCAAGTGCCTTTTGCTGACCACAAGCGCAGTTGTATGGCACGAGGAGAGAGGCAGTCTCTTAGGTAACCCAGACCCATACTAGTTATGGTATTAAAGGTCAGTACCAACGCCTTGAATTTACCTAGAAACCTGTAGGTGACCAGTGTGGAAGAAGCTGCTTCCCATGTAGTGCTCTACTGAACAAGCAGGCCACCACATTCTGGGTTAGCTTCAGTTTCTGAACAGTCTCCAGTAGAACGTATTGCAGTAGTCTGACACTGAGGCGAGAAAGGCACGGGTACGTGTAGCGTAATTCACATCTGAAACCAGAGATTTATGCCACACGCCTTACTAAGTGTTGATGGAGAAATGCACTCTTCAATACAACCACACTCTGAGCACCCAGGAGTAGCCATGGGTCCAATACAACCCCTGTGGATATGAACCGGATTGACAAATAGTGGTATGATATGCAAGAAAAACCCTTTGTTGCTGTATTTTGAAAGAAAAGCTGTGTGGAGGAACTTAGAATGCTAAGGCAGCATTTGCTGGGTTAAGAGTACCCAGTGGGGGCAGCCAAGCAGCACAAAATATATTTAGAGGTAGCAGAAGCTGAGCCTCAGTGGCAGCATATTGTGCTTGCAGATCATCCTGTACAAGGAATAAATTACAGTTGAGTTTGTCAACTAATTTGGTGGAAGTATGAATTCTTTATCTATTAATCAACGTAGAGAGGCATTGAAGCAGCGATAAACCATTCGTCTCACTTTAGTTTCTTGTTTCAATTTAATTAGAGATGGCCTGAATTGATTGGAAAAATGTGAGGTATCTCTGAATTATAGAGGTATCAAATGGAGTCTCACTGGCTTTATGAGATCCTAGGAATAGCAGGTCAAGTAGACTGGACTCTTTTCCAAAACTAATACCCATAGAAACCTCCAAGGCCATAGAGATTGTTAAGACAGCAACTTTCTAATGTCTTTTAAAAATGTCAATTTGCTGTGGAATGTAGAATGCATAAATATGGCCCTCTTCTAATGCTCCATTCTTGTGGCAAGCATGCCCATGTTATGTCACCACATACGTGGGTTGAGTTGGAATGGATGTACGGTAAGTATTATACACCAAACCCTCCTCCTAAAGTAACTTCTCAGAGCTAGTTCTTCAAAGCAGGGATGACCGTTGTGACCTCCAAACAAGCACAAAAGACCTTCATGCCTCTAGAAGCTTCTGATTTGGTTTAACGGGTGAGCAAAGGTTTCAGGTAGGGAGAGATAAAAGGTCTAGCATTTGTGTTTGGCTTGGACAATCATCCCAAACTTCAGATGCTTACCAAAACTATTTGAACCTCTATGTCCTGAGTAGGAAGGTTGAAAATCAAGTACTTTTTGGGTTCCAGGTGGAAGTACTATGTGGACAGCTTTTCTTGTGGCATTTTACCAGCTCGGATTCCATTCCCAGCCTGGATACAAGTGGGGAACATATGTATCCAGACATTTCAGAAACTTATAAGAGGGTTGATTTGATTTTAGTTTGCATCTAAAAATGAGGAGGTGGTTTGAGATTGGAATTGAAGGTATGTGTTGTACAGGGCAAGATTTTGAACCCCTCAGTCACACTGAAGTCAGTGTGATTAACAGTCCACCAAGGTATGTAAAGTGTTCTGACTCTGGTCCTTAATCTGAACTGGTTCACTCCTCTGTCGCTACATCTTTTTTTCTCTTTAAACAATTTCTCCGCCTCTAGTAGGTATTTGTGCAAGTGCTGGAGGACAATTAATGTCTCTGGGAAACTGAATTTCCTCACTTTTTAGCATTATCTTAACTCTCTGTCCCCTGAAATCAATGGTGCAACTATCATTGATTTCCCATTTTTAAAGATCTCATGCTAAACTCTTTATATTTTATTTCTATTAAGCAGAATTTTGCAGGGGTTATAAATATGGTATAATATTTGTACACAGATACCGTACACCATATTTGGTGACTTATACAAAGCCTCAGTGGGTCACTTTGCTCACTTATTTTTAATGGAAGAAATTATTAATATTTTAAAGAATAAAAATGATAAATATTAGCTGCTTTCCTCACTGTAGCTAGGTGTCCTTCCAATCAGACTTCAAGAGATCATATACTGAAACTGGTATACAATGCCACCGGCATATTATGGATAAATGTGTTTCTCTTATGCATTCCATCAAGATGATTATTTAATTGCTAATACCCCATTTTTTTTATTTGCACATACAGATTTCAAGTCTGTGCATTTATAGATTTTGACACTGTGTTGATATATCCTACTTTTCAGATGTCTGGCTCTGAGATTTGTGAAATTATTAAAAAAAACAAACAAGAGTTTTGGTGGTGTCCATCCTAGCTCTCAGTGGACAGCTGCCAAAACCATTATACCATTTGGTACCACTTGGCAGTGTCTGTAGAAAGGCGTGGATTTGAGATGCAAAGAATCAAAACACCCCTTTCACCTCAAAAGCCGTTCTGTCCATGGCCATGCTAAAGCATATAGGTGAGGCAGGGAAACTTGCATTGCTACTGCCTTTGCTGTTCCAGATCTGTAGATGAGTAGAGGACTTCCAGTTTCAGGATAATCAATATGGCATCCTTCACCAGCCTTAAAGCTTTCTGCAAAGCTCATCTTTCCATACAGACTTTCAGAATAGTGGTGGATTGATGGAGGAAGGCCCCAGTGGGTTTGTGGGGTGGTCGCTGGGATGAGTCAAGTTGGTTGTGACAGGTTTGTGAGGCCAGTAATTCATAATATGGTATTTTAAAATGCAGTTTTAAAATGATTTACTAGGTGTTTCTACAATGCACGCACTGTAACAGTCAAATAACATTCACATTCTATTTTATGGTCTAAATATTGATGGCTCTTGTGCGGGCATCATGGGGGTATACGGGTGGGAAGAGCCCAGCAAGGAGAGCCCAGACCCATGTTTATGCAGTCATGCCAGGGCCTCCCACAATAGCAGTGTCTCTTTTTTGTGGGGAGCACATGCACACATTGCTCCTACTTCTTCACACTGCCAGGCAAATTGTGCCAAAGCGACTGTGTGGCGGTAGGACTCTGGGCCTCTATACTAGCCTGTAGAGAGGGCCAGTGCACTATGGAGAGTTGTGCCAGTTCGATGGATGATGCAGTTTGTGCACTAAGCAGCCTCGGGAGAGAATGCACTTGCTTGCAGTACAATCTCTCCTAGTGCCCTCTTGGGGTGGCATAGCTCCATGCTGCTCCTTATGCAGGGCTGTGGAATAAATGCCATGATCTAGCCCAAAGTAATATGAAAACTTCTACTGAAACATCTGACAGCACAATGAAGGTGTCTTAGTCACCTTTGTCCGGCTTGTCCTCGTCCGTCTGTCCACAAATGCAAGTCGACGCCACACCATTCTGTTTTGTTTTCAGCACGTCCTTTCCATTTCTGGCCAAAGAGTTTTGTCATGGGATCGGCCCAGCACGTTGTCGGTCTACCCAGTGGTCGCTTGTGGTCTCTCGGGATCCAGTCACTGATGCGGGTTGGCTACCTATTGTCTTGCCTGTGAACTATATGACCCATGAATCTTCACTTTGCGTCATACATGGCCTGCACTACATCGGTCACCTCTGTATGTCTTCTGATCTCCTCATTGAGTATATGATCATGGAGGAATATTTTACACAAAATCCTATCTCCCTACCTCAGTGTTGGTGTGGGGATGAACGAGGTTTGACAGCAAATTACCTCGGAGCGTATGCTCTGGCAGGTCTTACCAAGCCGAGAAGGTGTTGAGCTAGCGTCTAGGGTCGTAGGGAGTCTGAATGTACCTCTGTTACTCCAGGGCAACCCAGCCAAAGTGGAGGGGGTACTGCAGCTACAGGGCACAAGGGACGGCATCCTGAATGCACTGCTGCAAAATTCTTCTGCCAAATAAACCATACAAAGCAGAATAAACCAGGAAACTGAGCACAGAATCATGAGTCAGCATGACCAATGCTCACACCCCGGGGTAGCACAGGACAAAAACCAGAAAGTGACTAGAAGAACAGCCCACTATTTATTGCAAGTCACAATACAAGAACACTATCATCTGATCCATACATCGATACTTATACGGAAGTCATAAAATCAATAAAAGCAGACATCATCGGGATATGAGAAAGAAGAACGAAAGACCTCATTGCACAATGGAAAAGTGGAGAGCAAATTTTCATAGGAAGATCATTTGACAATAGGGCAAGAACTGGAAGCACTGGATTCATTGTCTTAGTAGCAAATTAAAAAAAATTCTAACCAATTCTGCCAGATACAGGCTATGACCAGAAAATATGATGACAAATTGTGTAGCCCAGATCAGATTTTCTTTTGGCTAATTCTTTGCTCCTGTTGTCACATAAAATGTCATTAGAAGTTGCATCATTCAGGCATTTTAATGTGTTCCTATCAATTGCATGATGCATTTTAGTAGGAATATTTTCACTGCAGCAAATACCATAAACAGTTTCCACACTACAGTATGTTATACTGACACCAGAATTGGTTCTTCTGATGCTTCATTTCTTTTATGCTGAAAATTCAGGACCAATTCAGCTTGGTTTTATGCATCATTAGAGATTTACAATTACTTTGCTATAGTTTCTTTCTGCAAGCCTATCTCTCATGGTTAATGCTATGGATGTCCTGTTGTGTAGAGGCTGGTGTTAGCTACCTTATAGCAATAAAGTGTTTGCGAAGGATTTAGAATTATGAGTGGCAAAATTCCCCATGCAGTGGCTGTAATACTGTTATCCCTTGCTGAGCTTGGGTTGAAATATTTCTTCATCTGTTCAAATTAGGAAAAATGCTGCTTTTTAAAGAGGTTTCAAGGCATTTCCATATCATTTTTGTTGAATTACTGCAAGCAGAGATGAGAAAATTATGAAAAATTCCATTTGGGTTTCATGATATTTAAAATACAATGATGTTGTATTAGAATATGATAAACAGGAAGGCTGCCTCACTTTTTGACCTGACCGATTTTAAAGCAGGTAATTATTTAGGACTTAATATTTTTTTAATTTTTACTTATGTTGCTAAGTTGCATTGATTTCATAGTGTTTGGCATGTGTATAATAAGTGGTGAACCCTGTACATACTATAATTCACACAACTCATGATCTATGTTAGTACTACACTGCATGGAAACAAACATGGATTAGAGAGAGGAATATGGGATTGATGTAAGGCCCATTAAAATCAATGGAAAGACTTCAATTATTTTCAGTAGCCCTTAGATCGCGACCTAAATGAGCAAATTACAATTATGGAGTTTTCTATTAACATACCTGTGTTATACATTAATTTAGTACCCTTTTGTATGCTTAGTTAGATTAACAGGTTGCCAGGAGCATCACCAGCAGTGTTTCCCAAGGCTTCAGTACAAGGATTATGTAGTCAATCCACACATGGCTTAAACTGTAGAAAAAATGGACATAGTTATCAGAGAAGCTTTGACAACAAGGACAGATACACTATCTGGGATATTCCCTCAGAGATTCTTCTTCCATCTAATGAATGTACTCAGGTCAACAGTATGGGCCACCAGACCTGGATGAAATTTGTAAAGCTTTTGAGGAAAATGTACACACCTCAGCCCTATGCAAGTCTTAAATAGACCATGTCATAAAAAAACCTGTTGATCTTGAATGACGTTAGAAAAAAGACATACTGAAAGTATTGGAGGGCAGTGTTTTGGAAGAGTGTGGAAGGTTGTATGGAGTTTTTAAATCCACTGTTATAACATAGTAATCTTTCTCCTTTTACACAGAATAACTTGGATCCCAGTGAGAATGAACAGACCTGATTTACAAGATTCTGATACCTGCTAGTCATGTAAGTGTGTCAAAAGGACACTCTTATCTGTTCTTTTTGAGTATCCTTTAATTAAACCATTTTGGAACATGGCTGAAAAAAAGACATCATGCTATCTGATTAAGTAACTCCAGTGATAAGCTGCCAGAAGCTGAAGAACCAGTTCCTTCAGTCGCTCCGAGCCTTCGGCGGCACTTCGGCGGCATGTCCTTCAGTCACTCCGGGTCTTCGGCAGCATACAAAAGGGTACTCCGAAGGCTCAGAGTGAGTGAAGGACCCGCTGCCTAAGTGCCGCAGAAGGCTCAGAGTGTCGCCGGGTGAGTAAAAATTCACAGGAGAGCCTCCCCAGCCGAGAGCTCAGGCAGGACGGACAGGACGGTCCCACGGGCCACATGTGGCCTGCAGGCCAGTGTTTGCCCACCCCTTTAACAACCGGTTCTAAACCGGCTTCTAAATTTAACAACCTGTTCACGTGAACTGGTGTGAACCGGCTCCAGCTCACCACTGCTTATTTGACTATAATGTACAAGTATATTTCATAGAATATTCACAAATATACATGCCACACTCCCACTGAGTTCAATGCTTGGATGGTTTGTAGGGTCTGGTTCTTAATGAAATAAATGCTATTTCCTTCCTGAACTTTTATTTCTAGCTTTGCATAGTCGTTGCATTTGCTGTTACCTTACACAATTATATAATTTATGACCTATTTTTTTTGTTTGCTTGTCTCTTTTCCCCACGATGTTAAAATACTCACTGACAATTTGGGTTCCTTTGTGTAGAGGTGCAGAATCAGCCAGCAGAGAAAATGTGCCTGTTCATCTATAAACTACCCATCAGTGAGTAGATACAGGCATTACATATTAGGAAAACAGATAAGATTATAGTGGAAAGTCTTTTATAAGCAGTGTTTTCAGCAAAGTGTGTCTCCAAAAGGCATCAATTCCCATGAAGATGTTAATGTCTTTGAATAGGCAATTCCAGGGTTGTTACAATACCCTTGGATTTACCACTTCTGAGGAGGACGGTTTTTCTGTCAGCATTATCGTAACCAGAGACTATGATTTCACCATCATTTCCAAGTCTGCTTTGTTCATGGCCTAGCAGGTAATACACCAATTGGTAATCGTTTTGGTAATACACAAATTGCCCTAATACTATGAAAAACATTGTTCATGTGATAACATTTGACTTCCCAACTGCTGGATTAAATTGAGACCTGAAATAAACAGGTGCAAGTCCCATGAAAGTCTCTGGGGCAAATGCACTCCCAAAGCTTCAGAGGTGGGGTCATTGTGTGGATCTTCTAGGGGGAAGGGCTGGAGCCCCTTGAAGTGAAGCTTACTTCACTTCCCTCTTGAGAGCCCGCTTCTCATAGTTTGGGGGAGGGTAGCTGGCAGAAGTTCTGATGAAGCCCATTGGCTTCTGTGCACCAATGGGGAGGGCATAATAGACCTTATTCTGAGTTCTATAACCATAGAACTCAGAATGGACCAGCAGCTCCCACCCATGCAATTAGTGTAGTTGGATCTGTTGCAGGCATAGTGCTAATTACCTTTTGGGGACTGGGAAGAAATTTTTCCCTCCCTGTAAGGTGGGTTTTTTTTTGCCTACCCCACAGGACAGAGACATGGGGGTTCAACAGGAGGTTACATCCAAGTTGTCTCACCTTGGCAGTGCAGGTACTGTACAGGTGCAATATAGTGCAGGCAATTGTTCAATAATGGTCCATTCCCTGATAAACCAGACTAGGAAGTGAATTTAGGGGAAGCTGGGGAAAGAGGTTGGGGGCTTTTAATGTCTCTAGCCCTTTAATCATCATACTTTGGGTGGTGGGGTCCCAACAATATTCTGGCCACAGGTGTGGAAGAGGTAGTGGGCTGACGGCAGCCATCCATCAGGCAGAGTGTATTATTGAAAGAAGAAAGAGTGACCCATATCATACAAGTTATTGCCGGATAGTTCACAATAGAGTTAAATTAATAAGATTGTGGCCAGTTAAACCACATCCCTTGTGTCATCTTTCTTCCTGCATGTCCAGGACAATTCAGCAGTGGGATAAATAGTGCCATAAGTGACGGTTAGTGTATCAGTTTACCCCATCTTGTTTTGACCAGCTTTCCATCAAATGTAATGCATCAGTGATCACAGAAGTCCATTTTGAGAGCACTTTATTTTGCTGGGTGAGGTAGAAACAGCTTACAATTGATTATTATGTTAAATACTTTGTTCTAGCAACAGAGAATTATGAGGACCTATAAAGTGCACCTCCCTTTGCACTTTTGGCTACTCTGGGAGCTGGGATGCTGAATAGGTGGACCTCTGGTCTGATCCAGTATAGCAGTTGCTATGTATCAGATCTCTACAAGTCAATATACAATATAAATGAATACAACATAATGTTCAAGTGTACAAAGATACGAAAATACCTGTTATAACATGGTAATGTGGCTTCTAGAACAATAAAAAAAAACAGAACTTGAGACTGCCTGGCTTTAATGGAGCAGTTCCAGGAAGTGTTCTGAGTGTTTTCAACATCTCATAATTCAAGAGTAAAATTATAATTCCAATTACAATTTCAGCCATTTCTGGCCTTGAGAAACCTATGCTAATATTTATTATTATGTGATTGACCTATGATTTCTCCATCATTTACATTAGCAACCTAGGATATTCATAGTAACATCCTTTAAATCATGTAAGCAGAAGTCAACAGTGCACAGTGAAACCACACACTGCAGTTTATTTATTTAGCTAGTACAATCTATCTTGACAAGACAACCTTATGAAATGCATCATCTCATTTCCATAAGGTCTCTAGGGGACATCAGGCACATATGATCATATAATACATTTTCTATAATCTCACAAAGTGAGTCAATTCAATCATAGGTACAAACAACAAAATAAAGTCAGTCTTTCAATACCAACATTGACTGACATCATCTGTAAATGTCAGGAAAACTCTGACATGGATCTTTTACAACATGTATCACCCCTATACGTTTTTGGAAGGAATTCTGAGAAAAAAAAGGGGAATAAGAGTAATTTAATTTGCTTTAATCTCTTTCCTAATCTTGGAACTTCAATTTTAAATAAATTGATGATATCAATTTCTACAGTTTTATAGGAATTTAAGGTAGAAATCGTTGATCTCTTTAGAGGGTTTTCTTGAATGATATGAAAATACTATGCAAAAAATCTTTTCATTGCATGGCCATTTAAGTGAATGTGTCCTGCTTATGAATATCCAAAGGTAGAATCTGCCCCTCTGTTGCCATCTTTCAAGCATGTCTCTTGCCAATGGCTGAGTGATACCGAATTAATAGTTTGCTTTTATTCTTCAGTAAATATGCTCTTCCAATAATCTTTATGAATAGATAAGTACTTCCTGAAAGTCTGGGATGTCCTTTCCATGGACCATGTTTCAGGGAAAGCGAATATACACGGAGTGTGGTGCAGACAGATGGTTGTTTTTGAAAATCAGAGTGTTACCTATCCCCACTGGCAATAATTAATAGTAATATTTCTAATACTAGACTTGTTTCATTCAGCACACTACATTTAGTCTGACATAACTGGTACCACTTGCTGTAAATACTATAATTTTTATTAACTCTAAAAATACTAATAAAAAAATCAAGAGAAACAAAAGCTCTTTTAGTCAGGAGAGGGAGGTTATAAAAGTGGGTCTTTGTTGCTTAGTATAAATATTTTTTCACAGATTAGCATCCAGGCGAACTGACAGTGGGAGCATATAGAAATGAAGGTGGTCAGGGGAGGTGGCATTTGAATATACAAGTGAGGTTGCAAAATGAGTCTGGGGCATCTCACATGACTTTAAAGATAGCAAAATGACTTGGATTTATCTTCTAGGTGAAGGGAGAAATGGAAAATGTTCCACATATCACATTGTTTTTGTTATTTGTGGGAAAATTTCAGTCTTCCATTTGGATTAATAGCACACCTCCTATTTGTGACACCCCCTCCCAACTCAGTTTTTCCCACTGCAGGGCTCACCAGTATATCTGTTAGAATCCCCTGTGAAAATTTGTCTAACCTATAAATAAGGACCCATAAATGTGGTTGTAAAAGTGATTCTCTTTTGTGATTATTCTTTCTGGGTTAGGTTTAAAATGTGCATGCTGAGTTTTTGTAAACACCATAAGGTTAACTTCCATGAGGGGTATGGATGTTAAACTGGACAGCCCCCCTTAAGTCAACTTATAATAAGTGGCATAGCTAAATCCTTCTGATTATTTAGTTTGATTTATAAAATACAATTTAAAAATGCCCACCCCTGGTTATGGGTGCCCTGCCATTACTTAGAATTACAGAACTCATGCAAATCCAAGCAGCTTTACCTGTAATTTAAAAACCAAAAGTCTTCATGCAAAATCCAATACCCCACATTGCCTTCAATCATTCCCCTCCCATCGGAACCCTCATCCTTCTCAAAAGCCAGGGAAATTAGGTGGGCCTTTTAGCTGGCCCTGAAAGTCAACAGGTTTGGGCTGTCTCAGACTATTTTGGACCAAGGGTGGGGAAGTGGTTCCAAAGCCGAGGGACCCCCAGAAAGAATGCCCTGCCATCAGCATCCTCCCCATTAACCTGGCACAAAGCACTAAACATGAGATCTCTTTCTTAGATGTTAATCAAAGTAAACTAGTGAGGGCAGTACAGGACCATCTTTCTGAGCAGTGGTGCTAGATTATAATAATGAACAATTTATATAGCGCTGCACTTTACCAAGACAGAGCCAAATACACACAGTGCGCTACCTCAGGAAAAGTTCTCATTGACCTGAAAGACAGCTTTTCCTGAGAAGAGAAGCTGGAGCAAGCTCATGGAGTAAAACATTTCCCTTATCATGAGCAATCTAATCATAGGAGACTTATTAGCAATGTAGAAACTAATGTTGAGTCAGAAAAATAGACTTTCTGGAAGGATTGTTTTGTTGCAAAATGAGTTTTGCAGATAGAAATTGTGCCAAATCCCAGTTGGCTGTGAGACTGTCTCCAAATGACTGTGAATGTTACGTTACCATCCTACTCATACCAAAATGAGTGCAATATATGTTGTGCTTTGCTTCCAAACTGTCCTTAGATTTTGTAAAACCTCTGGGGAAAGGCTGGCTTTTAATCCTTGCTTCTCAGCGCTTCCACTTCTCAGCTTCTTGCCACTCTCCCATCTTGTCTTATTTTCCCCCTTTTCACTTTTAATAATATATTTTTAGAACAACATTCTTTTAACTGTAAATTCAGAGCTCTTACTCAATTTACATTTTTTAAAAAATGTGCTTAAAAATTTTGTAAACTAAAAACCGAAAGAACTTTACAGCAGTCTGTAACTGCCAAACATCCTGGCATTGTTGCCTGAAAATGAATGTCAATGAACCTAATAAGTTAATCGGACTCTGTCAGCCTGTTGGCATCTGTGAAAGCTACTGCCTAGATGTATACCCAAGAGGAAGAGAAGAAAGGGATGGGCGAATAAAAAAGCGCGAACAGTATCCAGATATGGAGTTCTTGTCATTGTTTTTGCTTTGTTTCTTTGGGCCAGATCATCAGCAGGTGTAAATTGTCACAGCTCCATTGACTTCACTTGAGAAATGACACGGTACATCAGCTGGGGATCTCCCCTTTTCATGTTTTCTTTCTTTCATTCAGCTATTAACTAAGAGTTGGTCTACCATCCAAGTTTAGGCCCCAATCCCACAAGCACTGATTATCACACTGCGCTAAGAAGTTTGCTCTCTAAAATCATCACAGTAGGAGTATGTTTTACTTTAGTTGCATTTACATTTCTTTTAGTTTTACTTTTGCAACAATAGTGGAAAAAATATTAACAGAATGGAAACCTTTGCCAGCATGAGCACCAGTAAATCAGTGACCCCAGGACTACATAAAATCAATTGATACTATCATAAAAACAAACAAACAAATGTGGATAAAATAAAATGTGCAAGAAACCAATAATGAATTATACCTAAACTTATCTCATTCATGTTGGACGATTGATTTAATTTGAGGGAGGAGGGGTTGTGTAAGGGAGAAAAATGAAGCACGCATATCTCTAATGGGGCAGGAATCTTGCATTGTAACATCAGTGTTACTGGCAGGTGTTCAGATGCAATGGTGATGAATGTAATATAGGCAGGGATACATAGAGCTGGAATAGGATAATAGGTGACAACCCATTTTGTGTTATTTCAGTTGATGGAACTGTCATCCCTAAGCACATTGTTGTAAACAGGAAAGGCTGGTATCTAAATGCACCCCTGTTGCCAAGAAGGCTAATGGCATATTGGGCTGCATTAGTAGGAACATTGCCAGCAGATCAAGGGAAATGATTATTCCCATCTACTCAGCACTGGTGAGGCCACATCTGGAGTACTGCGCCCAGTTTTGGGCCCCTCACTACAGAAAGGATGTGGACAAATTGGAGAGAATCCAATGGAGGGCAACGAGAATGATTAGGGGGCTGACATACATGATTTATGAGGAGAGGCTGAGGGAACTGGGCTTATTTAGTCTGCAGAAGAGAAGAGTGAGGGGGGATTTGATAGCAGCCTTCAACTACCTGAAGGGGGGGTCCCAAAGAGGATGGAGCTCGGCTGTTCTCAGTGGTGGCAGATGACAGAACAAGGAGCAATGGTCTCAAGTTGCAGTGTGGGAGGTCTAAGTTGGATATTAGGAAAAATGATTTCACTAGGAGGGTGGTGAAGCACTGGAATGGGTAACCTAGGGAGGTGGTGGAATCTCCATCTTTAGAGGTTTTTTAAGGCCTGGCTTGACAAAGCCCTGGCTGGGATGATCTAGTTGGGGTTGGTCCTGCTTTGAGCAGGGGGTGGACTAGATGACCTCCTGAGGTCTCTTCCAACCCTAATCATCTATGATTCTATGATAAAGCTCATGGAAGTCAATGGAAAGTCTCCCATTGACTCCTGGGGTTCAGATTAGGCCCAAAGTGAACATTCCTCATTCACATAGTTTACTGGAACAGGGGGTCAATGCATAGAAACTGTAGCAAGTGTAGGATTGAACGGTCCCATGTCTGGCCAAGATCCACTCACTGTAGGGAGTGCACATTTGATGCTTTGTATTTGTGTCATGGAGGAGTACAAGTCCTCTGTTGTCCCCCCATCAGTGATACCTCAATACTGAGTTTAAAAGGTATTTTGCAATATCAGGATTGAGTCTTAACACAGGAAGTTGATGGCAGGAGACTCAGAACAGGACTGCTTTCTTTCCTTCTTACCTTTCCCCAGTATGCTACATGTCTCTGTGGATACTGCCGGCATATCGTGGTGCACTTCATTTATCAGTTTTGCTCTCTGAGCTGTTGTAAAGTGGATGAGAAATTTTGGAGACACTGTATTTGTTTTATGGGCAATCAATTTTCAAGTTTCATGTAGTTTCCTATGTTTTTCATAGAAAAAAATGAGAATTGGGTAAAGTTATGGCAGAGTCAAAATTTGAATGCTTATGTCTTTGGCAGCTTTCAGGCTGACCATGCCAAATGCCCTGCTTTACACATTATCAGCCTATGCTTTTAACACAGAGGACTTCACTCACTCAACCTCTGCTTGGGTACAGTGGAGAGAAGGAGCTGTAGTCAGGGAGTCAGTTGTGACCGATGCTCAGCTGGCTGGTCCTGGAATTATGCTGGCAGAGATTCCCCCTACACAGGGGTATTCTCCCTTGACAATCTTTGGTCACTTTAGGTTCACTTTGCACCATGCAGAACATATAGCTTTTCCACACTTGCCGAAAATCTGTTCCAGAGAACTTAAACACAGATCACAAAGACAGATCTCCTACCGACACTTTATTTGCTGGTACTCTAAAACCTAAATTTTACTTGCCCCTGTCACTCTAGTTGGGTAGTCTAACAAGAGCAATTGGTGGTGATGCTAACATAGGGATTCAGCAAACCATCCCAATTCAGCAAAGCACTTATGTGCTGGAATCCAGCTGACTTCAATAGGATTTGAGCACGTATGCTTTGTTGAATTGGGGCCATAGTAAGCTAGCTGCCTTCCCTGAAGTTTTCATGCTGGTATTCCCTTTTGAGATGTAAAGTACCTGAACTTTTCCAAATTAGTTAGGTCGTCTCCAGTTAACATGTATCAGTGCATAAAATTTCCTAATTATTACATTTTTAATTAAAATGCCCCCTCCCCTCCTTTCTTCTCTCCACCCTCCTCCTCTGCCCATACCTCCTGTTCTGATGCAAGCGTAATGCTGACAGACCCCTGTCGTCGTCAGGCAGGATCAAACCTGGGACCTCTGGAGCTTAGTGCATGAGCTAAAAGCCACCTGGCTGTTAGTTAAGGCTGTAGGGCAGACTCATTTTATCTCTCTAAGTGGCCTCGGTTCCACTAGGTGGGACAGAACACCACACCCAGAAGGTGTGTGGGTTATATACTTCCTCTACCTGAGGAAGCGCATCCCGAGCTTCAGAGTCTTCCCAGTTGAAATCCCGGACGAGCCCCCACTTGTAATGCTGACAGACCCCGGTCATCAGGATTGAACCTGGGACTTCCAGAGCTTAGTGCATGAGCCTCTACCACATGAGCTAAAAGCCAACTGCCTGTTAGTTAAGGGTGTAGAGCAAATTTATTAATCTCTCTCTCTGTCTAAGTCGTCTCAGTGCCACTAGATGGGACAGAACACCACACTCAGGAGGTATGTGGGTTACACAAGGATGAACATGCCTGCTCCACTACCATCCAGAATTAACGTTAACTTTGGACATTGTTAATTATTGCTCTCTTGCTCACTTCACTGAATGTTGCTCCTCTGAAAAGTCAGGTTGAACATGGTGTTGAATAATCAGACTATATTCCTTCCAAGACAACTTCTGGGCATGTTGATAAAACAATAAATGACTAAAAATGTACTGTACATATGATAAAATACATTTGAATTATACACTTATTGAAAAGTCTCCAGAATTTGATCAGAAATGACAACCTTTCTATAGTTTTAAACTGTCCTATAGAACTTAATAGAGAGTTATTTCCCTTTTATAGAATTCTGTAGAATGTTTAAAAAAACATAGCAAATCTCTAATTCTTGTTTATATTCAATAGGGTTTTTTTAGAGTATTTTCTATGAATTCCTGTGCTTTCATCCCTATTAAGGGATGAAAGATTTTTTCCATGAAGATGAAGTTCAAAACTACAACAAAATTCAAATGTGATTACATGATATTTATTGTAATAGAAGGGGCAACATTTACCTGAATCTCTATTCCTTGAGCATCCAAATCTTCCACTACTGTGGAAGACTGCAAGATCAGGCCTTGAGCCAACAGGAAGTACAATTTTTTACAAGCAAATAAGGGAGCCAATATAACTCTGGACTGTGTGATAACATTCAGGAGATCATGGCATTTTTCAGTCTTACCCAGCTCTTATAAATTAACGTGGAACCAATGTCTCCATTTAACCAAAAGGAAACCCTAAAGCTGTGCTGGAATGAAACACAGCATTGTAACTCCTGATGATATGTCTAAACTTTACATGTGTAAATAAATACAGACAGCTAATGTTATTTCCTAATTTTAGTTTGATGCAACCAATTACATTTTTCACATGCATTAGTGATGTATCATGTCAAGGAAACAAATTTACTTAGTGTGTAGTAACTGTTAATGAAGAAGTAAAATAAACATCATACCCAATCCACAATTATAATTGTGAGGTATTGTCTAGTAATAACTGGAAATAGACAAGCTGACGGATAATTTATATCAATGGACTAAATTAAATGAATGAAAAATTAAAAGAGCATTACATAACTGACACAGATCTTTCACAGGTAAGGTGGACTTGGCCAAAGATTCAGGCAAATGGTTAAAAGTACTTTAAGCTCATTGTTGTGTGAAATTTAAAAATAGACATGACAGAATCAGATCTTTCCCCCACTGATCATACATTGCTGCAAGTGGGGAGAAACCCTATAGAAATCAATGGCAGTTTTGAAAATTCATTAAGTAACATTGGTATACAGATTCTGGAAATGCTACAGATAAATTGACTACTTGCCATCCTAGAGAAGTTACCAAAAATCCCATGTAAAACTCAATAGGAACATTTTGGACACCACATTGGATTTGTGAAAAGAAATCCTGTGTTGGTTGTTGTACTGATGAAACATGCTTAGCCTAGCTGGGTGGAAAATGCTGATTTGTTGAGAGTGAAACATTTATATAATACAATATAAAATTTGTAAAAAAAAAAAAAGTCTATAGGAATGAAACATTTTGATTTTATCAGAACAAACCATTCAATTGATCTGAAATGAATTGTTTTGTGGGAAATTTTGAAATGTTTTGGTTTTGTTCCATTTTGGAAGTGAAAAAAGTCAAAGACACAGAATTTCCTCTGAAACAGAAAATCTAGTTCTAGCTCGGCTATAGGAAAACTAAAAGCAGAAAGTCTCAATATAGACAGAAAATCAAAAGCCATCACTCAGTGTTGATCTGAATACTCTTGTGATTGGCTGTACTCACTACCACAAAAGGATGGACTTAGAAAAGAGGTAAGCAGCAAAAGTTTGGGTAAAAACAGAACTCGAAAAGAATATTGCAGAACCTTGATGGAAATCAGGAAACCATCTGCTCTCCGAGTCTAAGCTGTAGTTTCAGCTTCATTTCTGAGTGATGTATGTTTATACCAAATTAATAAAAAAAGAAGTCTGTCTGAGTGCAGATGATCACATAATTGTTTGTTTTCCAATATTATACAGCAAAGTGAGAAACAAAACTAAAATTGAAAGTGATAAAGGGCTAGTTTAAAGGTAAAGAAGTGGAGAAAAAATCTTGGGGACATAATGTAAAAATCAGGAAAGTAGGAATAAAATGAGGAATTTAGGAGAACTATGTATTACAAAGGGCCAGGTGGGCCTTCACTTCTACCTGTGTAAGCCTCATTGGTGTCCATGGAAATCATGCATGAATTTGAAGGTAGATATTGGTCCCATGGAATGAATTCCCAGGGAAGTAAATTGAAACAAAGTTCTATATCCTGCTATCATTTGGTACTCAGAACTTTCATTGAAGTCGGTGAGGATTAGGAGGGTCTCACTAACAGGAAATGGCCAAAACAATGTAAAGGGGTTTAAGAGACACTTATCTTTGATCCTTTTGAGTGAGGGGATGATGAAAAAAAGCAGAGAGGATGGATTAAGAATACTAAAAAAGGAAGATATTTTGGATAGGATAATGTTCTCCTAAAATGTCCTGGATACTGAAAAGAAAAGAGAATGCACCATAGGCAGATATGGTATCAGCAAACACATTGCTCAGTGCAGCTCTCTCAGAACTGAGATTTTGCAAGGCAGGGGATAAAGGGTGCAGAGTAGGAAAACTCAGGAAAACAGTGCTGCAGTGCTAACAAAATAGAACTATTGTGAAAAACAGTGATTTCCTGTTGTAGCACTGACCAAGGAAACCAAGTCACAGAGGGTGGCCATCTCACAATGCTTTTATAAGAGAAACAAGGTGGGTGAGGTAATAAATTGGACCAACTTCTGTTGGTGAAAGAGACAAGCTTGAAAGCTCATCTCTTTCACCAAGAGAAGTTGGTCCAATAAAAGATATTACCTCACCCACCATGTCTCTCTAACATGGTGGGTCGAACACCCAGTACATTTTACACACACAATGAATTTTATATACACACAAGCAATAATAACCCACTTTTCAGCACAACAATGATAACTATAAGGAAGTGAAGAGTCAGGTGATGAAATTCTGAGTCTATTTGAGATGCTGTTGAGTAGGAATCATGAGGTGAACTTACATGGTAGAGAGATTGTGTTGCTGGAAGACATGGAAACACGATAACTCAGAGCCAGATTCTGCCACTCTTACTGATGTTGAGTTATCCTGCAAGTAGTCCCATTTGTGTCCCTCAGCTCGAATCGCTATCTTTCCCCATGCTTCCCCTTTACCTCTTTCCTTGTTCAGTCACCTTTGTATCATCTAAAGATAGAAGACACACTAGTTTAGGAATGGTTAAGGAACAGGAATCCTACTGGTTTATTCTGTTTTCTGTAACTTTAAGGTTTTGCCCAGAGGGGGATCCTCTGTGTTTTGAATCTGAATACCTTGTACAGTATTTTCCATCCTGATTTTACAGAGGTGATTCTTTTACCTTTTCTTTAATTAAAATTCTTCTTTTAAGAACCTGATTGATTTTTCATTGTTCTTAAGATCCAAGGGTTTGGGTCTGTGTTCACTTGTACAAATTGGTGAGGATTCTTATCAAGACTTCCCCAGGAAAGGGGGTGTAGGGCTTGGGGGATATTTTGGGGAAAGACGTCTCCAAGTGGGCTCTTTCCCTGTTCTTTGTTTAGCACGCTTGGTGGTGGCAGCATATTGTTCAAGGACACGGAAAAGTTTGTACCTTGGGGAAGTTTTTAACCTAACCTGCTAAGAATAAGCTTAGGGGGTCTTTCATGCGGGTCCCCACATCTGTACCTGAGTGTTCAGAGTGGGGAAGGAACCCCTGACAATGCCTTAAAATACAGCAGAATGTATCTCTGTCTACAAGATCTTGGCACAATTGGCAAAAGTACTGCGAGACTTAAGTACCTTTGTATATAAAGTACAGATGCTGAAGACTTCAGGGAACTTGTGGAGTGTACAGTTTCAGCCAGCAGACACCTAGCAGAGACGATTTTCCAACCAAAAGGGACCTAATATTTGCTGTTATTTCTGATTCACGAGTGATGTTTGGTCTGAACACAGAAGCAGACCTAAAGAAGGAGCATGATATTGCCTGCAGCATGCAACAGAGTTTATGGCACAAAACGTTTGTCAGAGTGCCAAAGGGAGTGATGAAAGAGGCACAGCCTGTGACATATCAGCCATAGCAGGATCACTCACATCACCAGCTATTCTTTAGTATCTGCAGTTAGAAGTGCGTACATCCTCTCAAACTGGGCTGGGGCAAGCATTGATTTGAGCTAAAACAGTCTGGATAGAAAGCTGGAACCTAACAGCAATAGTATTCCTTCCAACTCTCACAGGATCCCACTGCCACAGGCGAACACCATTTACTGGAGCGCTAACATAAGAGCACGTTGTGCTGCATGATCCATCCTCTGAGATGCTCCTACCTCTGAGATTGAGATAATTTGCATTCGCATTAGCGTGACTAGGAGAAGCAAAGTAGTGGGGCAAGTGTCCAACCTTTGCCAGAGCACATTTGTAGTAAGAAAACATATCAGCATTTGTGATGTGTTTTATTGCAATTTCGAATTTTTGCAATTTTTCTTCAGAAATGGAAAACAATTCTATGACATCCTCTATACCCTTTTAGGGTAACATACAATGAAAATGGAATCACACAGTACAGAGTTCACAGCTGCAGAAGGATGGTAAATAGCAGAGGCTTCTGACATGGATGAGATTCTGCTGTCACCGAACAGGAAGAGTGTTATAGAGAAACTATTGATCAAACACCAGCCTTATGCTTTATGGGAGCTCAAGAAACTAACTGTAGAATTTTTTGGACACAAATCAAGAAATAGAGACCATGTAGAAATGAGATACCATAAAAGCAACCAAGTGAGTGAAAAGATCAGAAGGAAAAGTATGATGAAACTGACAAAAATGATTTAATGATATTCAGGTGGAATTTTTTGTTAGTTCTTTCCAGTCATTTCTCAGCTCAAATTTTAATTTTTAAGTGAAATGTCATGAAATCAATATTTTTGTACCAAAAACCAGTAAGATTTTAAATTGTGCCCATTTTCAAATCAAATTTCAAAATTTTTGCATTGTGAACTCATAATAGCCTTATTATCAACCAAAAACATGTGTATAATTCTGTTTTTTTCCCCATTTGATTGTTTTTGTAAAACAAACCATTTTTGAACATTTGGAACACAGTGCAAAATATTTTAATTTACGATGTTTTAGAATATAAAGGAGTTTTTGATTCTTTGCAGTAGTTGTATTAAGGTGTAATTGAGCAACACAATAGTTGGAGTGAGTGGCAAATAGCGTTTATAGGTCATGATCCTGAAAAGAGTTACAGGCATACTTAAAAGGGACGTAGTTTTTTATTGAAATGTCCTGATGATAGAAAGTGTCAGGTGAGTTGTCACAGATGATAATGGCACAAGAGTAAAGGTGATGGTGCTGTTTGTGATATGGATGGTTGACCACCAACAACTGAACTAATAACAATGCATGTCATATAGGCCACAGAGCAGCGTAGTGAGTACTAGAGGAGAAATCCTGGCCCCCCACTGAAGTCCATGGGACCAGGATTTCACCATCGGTCAGTAGTCACTACTGACCTGGAAAACATTCAAATCAATGATGTCAAGGTGAAAAAACTCCTAACCCCATAACCAACCCTGTGACTAACCCAGCTTCCCAAATTTTGCTCATTGATGTACAAAACCACGGAGAGGTTTCAGAGTAACAGCCGTGTTAGTCTGTATTCGCAAAAAGAAAAGGAGGACTTGTGGCACCTTAGAGACTAACCAATTTATTTGAGTATGCATCCGATGAAGTGAGCTGTAGCTCACGGAAGCTTATGCTCAAATAAATTGGTTAGTCTCTAAGGTGCCACAAGTATTCCTTTTCTTATAACCACGGAGAATTGTTTGTCTCTGTATTTCCATTTCCATGGCAAATGTATACATTACATTTTAATATATTGTTCCCCAAAAGAAAGATTTAAATATTTGTAAAAAGAGACAAGCCATCTGAAGAAGACATTGGTGTGATGTTATGTTCTAAATGTGATTTGTTTTATAAATAAATTTGCATAAAAATATCTATCCCTGGATGTCATAGTTCTAGTTTATCTTTAATTCAGATGCTCACGAAATGTAAATTATTTTTACAGCTAAATAAAAGCTATACAAAGCTGCCAGAAAAGAATAATGAGACGCACATTGTGCCATGCAGTCATGATAAATCCAGAAGCACCATGGTTACAGTCAAAATGTAAGGCCCCCCAGCAACTAGGGAATATGAGCACATATAGATTTCTTTGACTAGCTTTAGCAAACTAATCTTAACTGGAGAAGCATGTCACGCATGACATTAGTTCAGCAGCAGAAAATATTTACCTAAAAGCTTGACAGTCACCCAATATGTGGAGTAACTGCTGGTATTTATATAAAGCTTTTATTATGGAATAAAAGCATCAGTGTGTTTTGGGCTTTATTCTGCCAGTGCGTGTGCGTGCGTGTGTATTAGAGAGAGAGAAATAATGATATCAGTATTCTTTTAGCATGGTAAGGTTTACAACAGCTATTGGTGAGAATATTGATGTTAGGATAAAAAAGCTTATGAAATATGAAGTGATCCTCAGGGTGGCAATGACATGCTTTTATTTTATTTTCTCTACTTGTGTGCTGGCATCTAGCTTCTTCGGAGGCAAACAACTCACAGTGAGAAAATGTGGTTGTATCTTCTTTAGCATTGGAGGTCTCATGTTACGTTAAAAAAAAAGGTACTTCGCAAAAATGCAATGGCTGTGGACTGTGTCCTGCACTCCCATACATCTGTGTCAATCCAAAACAACTCAGTTAACTTCAGTGGAGTCGCTCTGGATGGAGGCTGGTATAACTGCGATTAGAATTTGGCACTCCCTCTAAGGAGAAGTTAAATTCTGGCTGCCTCTACAGATACAGAAATATAGATGTGACACGGAGACCCACTGGTGATTCACTACTCTGAGAATAACTCTTGCCAGGCCTGACATACTCACTACACCTAACACACTGATGTCATGATATATACCCAAAAGGTGTCATGTACTATGCCATTGGAACACTAATAAATCCCGGATCATTACTATCCTTGTGTGATGGATGTATGGTCAATCCACAAAGGATTATACAGATGTGCCGGAATTATGATTAAAAAGTGTTTAAACCAGGCATGTGGAGAGGAGCTGAAATACATTTTTTTTCAGATAAAGGAATGCGGTTCTATCTGCTTAAATATCTCCCCCAAGTAAATTGAGCAAGGTGTGACCAAAGACAAAGGAGAACGCATCTGCATGCCAGGCAAACAAAGCTATCAGGAGAGCAAGTGAGGGAAAAGTGATTATTGAACACTCTCAACGGGGGATGGATACTTCACCCCCAAGAAGCCATCCTGCCTCTTGATGCAGGGTCATTGAACTTTGAGAGAGAGATTTTTCAAAGGTTTACTGGACTATAAAGAGAGACCAGACCTGAAGAAGAGCTCTGTGTAAGCACAAACGCTAGTTTCTTTCACCAAGAGAAGCTGGGCCAATAAAAAAAAATTACCTCACCCACCTTGTATCTATACAGAGAGGGGCAGAGAGCTACTCAGTTACCCTTCACCTGGGGAGACAAAAACTTGGACTTTCTGGGGATTCAGACTAAGAGCTAGTCTGCCATTACTGGAAAAGAAAAGCTGGTGAGTAAACTACCTTGAACAAAGACTGCAGCTTGCTAAGTTAGGTCTTAACCGTTAGAAATTGTATATTTACTTTTGTTTGTAACCTTTTCTATCTTTATCACTTATACATGAACTCACTTAAAAACTCACTTTCTGATCGAATCAACTTGTTTTACATTTTATCTAAACCAGCCTAGATTTGATTTGATTCAATTGATGTGATTGTTAACTCCAGTCAAGGCAACAAGCTGCTGTTTCTATTTCTTTGCAGGAGCAGCGAACTTAATACCCTCTGGGAGTGTTCCAGGAGAGGGTTGGACACTGCAGGGAGACAATGTGGGGGGAATTCAGGACTGGGAGTGTTGGGGTCACTCTGCAGACAGTAACTGGGTGCTGGAAGCCTGGGCATGACCTGCATGCTTATATGTTGCCTGTTGGGGTCTGTGCTTTGAGCCACAGCAGCAGAGCATTTAAGGCAAGCAGAGTTACAGGGCATGTTGTGACAAAACCTCTTACTGATCTGGGTTAAACTCCAAAATGTCACAGGAGAGACCCAAACAAAATGCCTGTTTTGTTTTTTGTTCATTGACCCACAGATGCCAATTGTCAGCATCGCCCCACTTTGCCACCCAAATACTTTTTGTGTGAAGATGGCTATTGTAGGTAACAGTGGTGATGGTACTTGTTCTCTAGGTCTCCAGAAGGAAACCCAAACCTCTCCACCAAGAAAAAGAGAGGCGACACTGGGTACCAATACTCTAACCATGTTGATGAAATTCATAGTACTTTATAATTTGATTTAAATACCTAAATACATATTGTTAGCATTTCCAGTTATGATCTCCAATTTTGATTTCAAACAGGTTCTTTAGAATAAAGAATTCTATTATTTTATTTTGAATTAGTTTGCTGTAAATATTACACTAAGGAAATGATCACTAGAAGTAGTCATTAAAATCCAAAGATGGCTAGATAATTATGGGGCAAGGGGCCCTAAGGAACTTCAGCTGATATTAATTGAGACATACACTTGTCCAGATAAAAGGCATGGTGAATAGACAAAACACCCTTACTGGGTTAACAGTCGTAAAGGGTAAATTCATGGATGTAAAAAATGAGGGCAGAATTTGGTCAAGATGTTTCATTTACAGGATTCAGTGTAATTGCGCAAGAGTGCAGATAGGACTGTTCATTCCCTGAGCTGTGCTCTACCAGGGATGCCTCTGGCTGAGTTTCCCAACAAGTAAAACTGCTTGACTGATGTGGTCATCTCTAGCAGATTCAAGTACCCTCAGTTGCCCTGTTCTTAACAGGAAAAAAACAAAAACAAAACCTGCATACACAATAATGACTGTTCCCTGCCTCAACTGCATGGGTGCTACAGTACTGCCTTAAACAAACTAAGCACTCAGGCCAACCTGCTCCAAAAAATTGTGGGTCCTGCAGAGCCCAAGAAATAGGAGCATCTGAAGAGTCTTTGCAAAAGAAGGAGCACAAAAAAGTAGGGCCTAGCTATTCAGTGCAGCCACAATGCCTCTGCAAGCAGCATATTTGCATGGGATATTTGGGAGGAAGTAGTCACACAACATTTCTGTCTCCCAGTAGCTTTTGGAATCACATATTTTCTTTGAAGCTGTGGCAGCCCATATACAGTACCTTGCTGTGTTGGCTATCTTTATTGTTTCTGATGTTGCCAGTGATCAACTCACTAATCTGAACTCTCCCTATGGCCTTCTGGCTACTTGTGCATTGTCTTCCCTTTGCAGTAGTTCCTGAATTTTGCAGAGCCTCTTAGGTCCTGGTCCCTAGCTTTCATTTGGGTCAATGGTTGTACGAGCTTCCTTCTCCCCTTGCTTTCAGACACTCATTTTACTGGTGGAAAACAGTGGAGTGTACAACAGACAAACTAAAACATGAAGGGAAAAAAAGGAGAGAAAGAGAGTGTGTGCAACCCAGCATAGAAGATAAATGTATCTTCTTGTTGCTATTGGAGCACTCAGAGGCTGCAGTCTAAATAGATATGACATGACACAGTGCTTGCCCCAAAGAGTTAGTTGTGTCCACATTCACACAGCTGATAAAAAGGTAATTGGGGGAAAACGGTCTACATGTTTTCACACTGTTCTCCAGGGAAGAGTTTTTGAATTGCCATGTATCTGGTATGTGTGATGTGTCTATTTTAACCTGTCCTGACTTTTTTCCATTTTGATTAAACAGGGGGAAATAGAAGCCAGACACTTACATTCAGATGATACTAATGGCCAGTTTCTAAATATTACATGAACAGGGATGAATCCTGAAGGGTGCTGAGATTCCTGTGAGGTGCTGAGTGCCCTCAGCTCCCATTGACTTCTATAGGAGTTGAGGGTTCTCAGCAGCTTGCAGGATTAAGCCTGGGAGCCCCAATTTAGTAAAGCATAAAAGCAGCTGTTACTTTTAAATAGGGTCAGTGAACTTTGAGAGAGAGATTTTTCAAAGGTTTACTGGACTATAAAGAGAGACCAGACCTGAAGAAGAGCTCTGTGTAAGCACAAACGCTAGTTTCTTTCACCAAGAGAAGCTGGGCCAATAAAAAAAAATTACTTCACCCACCTTTTATCTATACAGAGAGGGGCAGAGAGCTACATATTTAAGCACATATTTAAAGTTAAGCCCACGCTTAAGTGCTTTGCAGAATTGGGTCATCAAGCACATGTGGGAGTAGTCCCATCAACTCCAGTGGACCATGCATCTGCTTAAAGTTAAGTGTGTGCTTAAGCTCTCAGCCAGGTTGAGTCCAGAATGCACATCTCCCATGTATGTCAAACATCCTCTGCTCTGCTTATTTTGTAAAGTGCATCAGGCTTCAAGAGCTCAGTTCTGTTCTTTGGAGATATTCTGCCTCTCACTTTTAACTTTAAAATGTGAAAATTGTCACTTTAAAAATGTGTATCTAGCTATTTATCTATTGAAGTCATCATAGCATTGAAAAATTTAAGAGCAGTAAACCTCTTGGCCTTTTAATATTTTATATCTACGACGGCCAATCGTTTGAATAGAACCAAACAATGCTGTTTAGAAACATTGGAAAAAGAAGAATAACGCTCAGCTGATGGCTCGTATGACAAGGTGCTGCTCAGAGTGAATTTTTATGCTTGAATTATAAACCCTTGAAAAATGGGGACCCTAATGCAAAAGCTGACACAGCTTTAACTAAAGCAGCTCTAGTAAGTGCTGCTATAATTATTTGCTCATTAATTACAAATTTTGCAAGACGCGAGAGTAACACAAATTGGAAAATAGGAATAATTATCAGTAATAAAGCCACAGAAGCTGGACACATTGAAAGTGTCTTCCTCTTTAAATTTAATAATAGCAAGACAGCTAGAAAATTAATAAGAAATACATAATTGAAAATTAACCTTGCAAATCTGCTGTTAATAAACCATGGTACTCTTGCATTACAATAATTTTACAGAGCCCTTAATTTGCATTTGAAGTGCTATCCCAGGTAATACTTTGTGTTCAGAACAATCTATGTGTGTTTGGGTTTTCAGATAAAATACAGAGTGTGCACTTTAATACAGTTAAAGTTTTTGGACCGTGGAATAATGTTTACTCTGTGTTCTGAATGGCCTAGGAAATGCATTTTTATAACCAGAATGACTGGAAGCCAAAAGTACAATGGTGATCTTGTGCCTGCCATTATGCCTGAATGCTGTTTTGTTGTTGTTGAACCAGAGTATTGTGGAGCATGCTGCTTTCATCCTCAATTTCTTTCCCATTTGCATAAATATTCCAGTTTTGGTGATCAGACCTATTGATGGAGCTTCCCTCGATATGGGATTTGAGTTATCCCAGGTCTGGGCGCCTGGGTTAGCCAAGTTCAGCTGCGAGCAGCCACACTTCTAAGCCATATCTGGGACATACCTGGGTAGCCATGTCTGGCACTGCACTGACCTGTGTTCAGCACTAGAACTTCTGGGGGCATATCTCATGGTTCTTTGGGCTGCACTAATCTGCACCGCCGTGCGGTGTGAGCCTCTGACCCCCCTGGCAACATGCTGGGCTGAGAATCTCTGAGATGGCATCAAGTGCTGTGCAGAGATGTAGCAGGCCGCATTGGAATGTGGGGTTTAAATCTTGACTCACTGTATATAAACTGTTAGGT
The DNA here is from genome assembly GCF_965140285.1 of Lepidochelys kempii. Classification (NCBI taxonomy): domain Eukaryota; kingdom Metazoa; phylum Chordata; order Testudines; family Cheloniidae; genus Lepidochelys; species Lepidochelys kempii. Next base: position 75,120,121 of record NC_136388.1, read on the forward strand.
GACTTCTGGTGCAGAAGAAGAGAATAGGTAGAAGGGCTGAAAAATATGGCCCAGAGGGAATTGGGGGAACGTATTGGAGGACGGTCAGCAGCCAAGTGAAGTAACTGGGATTATCCACACTGCAGGGTGGGTGGGTTGTGGCCCAAGTTAAAATGGAGCCTGAGCTCTTCCCTCCATCCCCAGTCACGCAAACTGGTCTGGTTTCAAAGTATGTCCAAATCTGGGAGAAAGGATTTTTGTGTTGGGATGGGGGTCGGGGATCGGGGTTGGGGGGCTGAAACCTGGGTAAGAGCCCACGTTAACTCTGTAGTGAAGAAGTATTCTCAGGAACACTTGTGAATGTTCAGTGAGTCAGTGGTAAGTAGCACTAAGCACACAGTTGCTAGGCTACAGTGGATGCTGTCATCACTGTATTTCTGGGTAGATCTGGTGGGAGGCAGTGTAATCCAGTGGACTGAGACAGAGCTGGGAATTCAGAACTCCTGAGGCCAACTTCTCAGCTAGTGTAAATCAGCACAGCTCCTTTGATTTAATGGAAATGCACCAATCTACTCTAGTCAAGAATCTGGTACATGGGTTCTATTCCCAGCTCTGCCGATGCGCCTCTGTCTCCATATCCATAAAATAGGGATAATACTTATCTAGCTACTTCCTATGGCTGTTGTGACCATTAAATAGTTAATGTTTGTAAGTTCAAAGTACTATATGTTATACATTATTAGATCTGTTTTATATGTTGCATAAAACAAGTAAAGAGATTCCTCTTTATTTTCAAATTGGAACTATTAGTCCTATTGTATCTTGCTAAATGGCCTTTACATAGACTATGCTTTATAAATAGGGCACTGTACTTTTCCTACTGTATATCCATAGTGCACTCACACATTTATTGCCAAGTGTTTCACACAAAGGTGTGCAGTGTTTCATTACAGTGCAGTGCATTACGAAATGCATTACAAAGTGGCTTTTCGAAAAAATTTATTCAGACACACAGTATTTGGCATCCTAGAGGAAGAAGAGAGTATTCTCAAAACATGGTTTGTGCACAATTCCAAGCACCCCCACTGACTGCATATAAAATGTTGGCTTCATTGTCCCAACCACAAATCCTAGGGAAAAGGCCATTTGGGGTCAGCGATTCAGCTGTTTGTCTGTTCATTTTATGTAAGAGGGTAGCAGCAGTGTGCTTTCTGTCCAAAGCAGCAATAGCAGGAACACCTTGCCTCTGAAAAGGCTGGATCCCCTGGTAGAGCTGAGGAAGGTGCTGAAAGAAACCTGGAAAGCAATCGCTGTCAGATAGTCTTTGATTTGAACTCTTGTCCCTTTATCTGCTACACATGTATGCTTGACACTGCAGATGACGTAAGGCCTTTGTCACTTCCTTCCACAGTATTCTGCCTGTTTCAGAGACTCCTTCAGGGCAGACATGGTTTTGTATTGGCCTGCTGGGCGAGGGAGTAGCGCGAGCTGTACTATTGCAACAGCAACAGTAATAGCTGATTACGGTTCTATAGTGACTTCCGCCAGAGGAGCTCAGGGTCCTTAAAGGATATGCGTAGCTTCAACTGAGACTACCCTTGTGGGGTAGGTAGCTAGAGAGCCGTAAGAAGCTCAGCTCTTTCAGTTCATGGGCGCACGGAGTGGGTTTGAATTTTGGTTAGCCTGTGTACTAAGGTTGCCCCTCTGAGGTACGAAACAACAGTGCAGCAGGGGATGCTGAACCCATAAAACTGGAGAGCTGGCAGTGTGTACTGAGCACCCTGACAGATTTCCTGCAACAGCTACCTCAAAAATGGAATGACCCTGGGAAAAATCTGGACAGGCAGCCCCCTTCTGTGTACTCACCCTCAGAGCATCTCTGAATACTGCACAGGGGCGTAACTGCTGAAGCTGGGAGTATCAGAAACTGCTCATTAGCAACCTGGGGTTATCAGATACCCAGGTCCTGACCTTCCGTTGGTCGCAGGCCTCTCTCATCATTAAAAGCAGCCGCCTCCCCATGGATTTCTGCAGGGAGTTTTGCTGAAGGTTGGCTGCTGTCTGCACCCTGCCATGGCAGAACTGTTGACAGGAACTGCCTGCAGCTGTGCATGTGCAATCAGCACCACCGGGGGAAGAGACTTTCCCCAAGTCAGGAGGTACGAAAATATAAGCAGAGCTGTGTGCCAAGGGCAGCAGAGGGGCTGAATGCCCAATGCCAAGAAACAAGTGCATCAGGTGGGGCAGAGAGTTGGCGAAACCATGACTCCACCCTCCTACTTGCTGTGGAATGGAGTATGCTGCACCAGGAAAAGGGGCACCTCAGAATACTCCCTCCTCAGTGGAAACAGAGGGGCTGTTGCCTTTGTGGGGCAACAATGCATCCCAGTGCTCCCTGTAGGCAGAGTAGCTGCATGCTGCCCCTCCTTACAGCTGTGTTTAAAGAGCCAGAAATAAACTGTCCCTACAGGACAAGGAAATGGTTTCCTTACTGTGAGGTAGGTTCTGCCATTCAAACTCCAGTTGTGTAGCCCCTGCCTCATTGAGTAGCCCCAATGTATTCAGTGGGAGTCCCTACAAAGTCAGGTGGTAGTCACCGTGCAAGGGCAACGTAACCCAGCCCTACATCTGACCTTGTTATTTTAGGGCCAAGTTCTGATATCCTTTCTGACCTGCAAAGAGAGTGGGACTATTGGAGGTGTAAGGTACTATTCATCCTGAGCAAAGGTATCAAAATGTGTCATGGAGCATCTGATGATCAGAGGTTCCAACCCTCCACAATTCCACTTGACTTCAAACATACTAACTACACTTCTGTCTTTTTCACTGCAATCTATTAACAATTTTAACCTGTCATCTTAAGTCATTGAGATGCATTTTTAAAACACTAAAAAGCAGCTGATAATTCAAACTGATCCAGGCTAAAAAAATGTTAATACCTTTAATCGATCAAAGCTAATTAATATAAATTGGGCTGGGTTCACTACCGTAGCCAAGTATAAATGGTGACGGTGACATCAGTGAGGCTGGGGTCTGCCAACCTGAGTTACACTACTGGAATGACAATGGACTGATTTAACCATGAGGATCTCATTTACTATTTCATATTTAAAATGAAGCCTAACCTGTAATTCAGGTTTATGGGGAGTGCATATTGTGGAATCAGTGTAGAACAGATTCCAGCACAGATAAACTTTGCAATTAAAGGAAATGTTTGTGAATGGCATACTTACTGCATACACCATAACATCTTAAGGCCTGGTGGAAATCCTTTTAGAATGAAAAATTACTCTGGAATAGCTTTTAATAAACAAATGGCTGGAACACCTTCTAAGGTTTTCCAACACACAACCTCTGAAAAAAATCATTTGAATGGCACAGAGAGAAAATTGCATTTTTTTTAGGCTCCTGAACCAATAAAACCATCATCCTCATAATAATAAGAACAATAAAAATACAGTGGGAACTTTGGCTTATAAATGTAGGACCTTTCAGCAACAATTTTAGCTTTATAATAATGGTGTCAAAGTAGCATAGGTCCAGATCCATCCACTTAGTGTAAGGCACTGCAGCAGGTATGAGAATGCTCTCCTGTTCCTACTATTCTATTTGCTTTTAGGTTTGGCCAGGGAGGAGACTGACCCTAACACAGTTCCTCTTCATTCCCTTGAGATCTGCAGCGTGGGGATCTGTTCCCATGCAGAGCAGGAGCCACTGTGGATGCTGGCCCATTGTCAGCCCCTCAAAATGTGGTTCTGCAAGTTCATCTCTATTTGCCCACCTCTGGTTTTCCCTTAATCCTCTAGCTCAGGAAGTAAGGACTCTTTGGCTATGTAGACACTACAGGGATAAGACTACAGTCTTCTGCTTTTACTGTCCTGTGTTGTAGAAAGAAGATCTCCTTGTCACTCCTATGATGGAACAGGCAGACATAAGAGTGGGGCACATTTATCTAGGCAAAAAGCATCAGGTCACATTATGTTTGAACATACAGTACATGATAAAAACACATAAAGGGTTATAACAAGTAAAAGAGTCACTGTGATTGCTCCTCGTTGAAGGAACTAAGGCCCAACGAGAGGAACTATGTACATCCAAGCGAAGGAACATAGGCCAGGCCTTGATCTCATAAATTCTCCTTCTGTGCAAGGAAAAATGGTCCATAAAGAGGCCTTTTAGCTGTATCTAGTGTATGAAGCCAGGCTCAATTGCTTATCACTAGCCAGCAGCAATCCAGTTAATTGGAAGGAGCACTTCAGTGGGAGTCGTGGTGATCCAGCACCCCTGATTCTCAGGTCTCTTCTTCTTTAGACACTGAAGTGTGGATTTAAGTGCCTAACTTTGGGGCACCCAAATTTGAAAATGTTTTCTCAAAAACTTTTTCATTCCAAAATGGCCTTGTCAGCATGAGAAAATCGTGACAATTATTCTCTTTGAAGTATTTAAGGTATTGCAATAGAAGCAAATGCCTTAACCAATAAAGTCTCTTTCTTGCGGTTGATGGAATAGAAAGGAGGGTTGTACATCCAGGATTTTAAAATGTTCAATTTATTTAAACAAAAATGTCACTGCTTAGGTTTGTTTTCAGCTGAAAGTGGATTTCCAATGCCCCTTTGTGCTAATAGATAATTTTATGGTATTGTCATCATTATTAGTTTAAGCTACTAGAATCCAACCTTTGTTTGTATATGGATGGAAAACCAGTGCACTGGTTTCTTCCTATTTGGACTCCCCCGGATGCAATGGGAATAAACAGAATAGAAAGATTTGTAACACAGGCAAAGCAAGAACAATTAACATACTGTTTAAATTTGCAAGGCTTGAGGATTTTATCTGGAGTTTATTTGTAAAACAAAAGTGTATTTCACTTTGTTTTTAGATGCTCTTTATTGTGTTATTCATGCTTACTACACAGGAGACAAGATTTTTCATGTAACAGTAATATTTCTGTTGCTGTTCCAAAAATAGACTAGGAGCCATGAGATTCTAGTAACAGATTTCTCCCTCTAGTGGCTGCAGAAAGGAAATACAAAACTTAAAAGACAGGTCATGTTTATTTGTTAAGCATAAAAGTGCATATAAGATAAAAATAATTATATTTATCCCCAATTTAAAAGAAAAATCATTTGATGTTGTAAGTGTGATTTTCATCTGTAATATCTGTATATTTTTTCTGCGTTTCGTTAGTTATTGAGATACAAAACTGAGGCAGGTAGAAGCGGAGGCAGAATTTGGCCCATTTATATTAAATTACCATTAATTCTAACATACAACTGAGTTTAGATAGTTAGTCAACACAAATTGAAATGAATTCAATTTACTGTCCTGGATGTATATCAATAGAGCAGTAGCAATGCTGGTGATTGGTGGAGAATTATAGTAGGTTTAATATTTCCTCTCATTTCATTTGGCGGCAGTGAGAAGGGAAGGTTTAATATAACCATCTATTGCTTATCCCCAATTTCCAGATCTGCTGATACTGACATATCTACTTTGTCTAGATACAGTGCTACCAACATAATTTTTAGTAACTGTGCTAATCTCTGGCTTGCACTGACAGAGAAGTGTACTTGAGAATAATTGCCTGATGGTGCTCCAACTGTATTCTCATAAGGAATAGGGAATACTTTCTGTAGCATAAGTGGATATACAAAGAGAACAGTGAAAGGAAGAGATAGGTGATCTTCGAAGAATTTGAGGTTTTGTGGATCATTTAAATTATATTTTGGGTTTAAACACAAGTCTAATTTTGTGAAACTTTTTCCTGTAACTTATCTTCCATGTTCTTTCAAATGTAATTGAATTACACCCTCCCACCTTTTTTTTCCTAGCTGAAAGGAAAAGTGTGCTATGTATTAAGGCTAGCAGAACATCAGTCCCGCCCATGAAAGCCAAATGGCGCAAGTGAGTGCCTTGTATCTAAGGTACCATGTATATATGTTTTTTGGTTGTTCTCTCTTTTTGATCTGTTCCTTTTCTCACAAACTCTGAGATGGAACATAAACCCAATAATGCTTGAGTCAAACTACAATAATGGAAATGGCTCAAAGTAAGGTGAAATGAGTTCACCTGCTCCTAGTGAGAAGGGATCATGCAAACTGTAATGTTGACTTCTCTCTCTCTCTCTCTGTTAGCCAAACTCAGGTTGGCACGAGCGGGCACAAGTCCCATTGACTTCAGCAAGATTTGCACTTTCTTATGGCAAGCTGAGTCTGTTTCTCTCCCTCTTTTCTTCGAACACTTCCTTAGTCAAACAAATCTGGTATATTTGCTAGCTATCTAGCATCCAAAATTCAGTGGGAAAAACAAATGGGAGAAAATGAGACAACACCAAGCAATGTTTCACAGATGAAAAGAGAGAAGTCCTCCTTTGTATTGGGGATAATTTTTTGTTATCCTAAGAGGTTTCATACTGAGGTGTAAGAAAGGAAGTTATTAGAATCTGTAACATTGTTATATTCATCTTCCTTAAACACTAGCTGAACTAAATTGTAACCTACCATCATGTAATCATCAATTATTTGAATGCACAGCTCCATGGAGATGCTGGAGCATGGGAAATTCAGCAAGTAAAAACAACCAAGCAATACATGACTAGTTAGAACAGCTGTCTTGGTCTATGTTTGAAGGGAGAGAAAACCTTTTGAAGTGATAAACACCCATTTTTTCATGGTCTGTGTGTATAAAAACATCCTCACTGCATTTTCCACTTTTATGCATCCGATGAAGTGAGCTGTAGCTCACGAAAGCTTATGCTCAAATAAATTGGTTAGTCTCTAAGGTGCCACAAGCACTCCTTTTCTTTTTGCCATGACATTGTTAGGCCCTTCACCAAGGAAAAATTCCAGCAATTATACAGAAGAAGATTGAATTTGCTTGAATACTCCTGGCTAGTGCTGTGCAAAAATGTCCAGTTCATTTTGTATGTTTTCAGTTCTAGCCCCTTCTCAGAAGAAATGGGCCCCAGTCAGAAAGTTTGACTCTGAGAGAGAAAGAGAGACACCAGCAGTGAAGTTTGGATCCTCGTTTGGATTCCAGACGCTTCCTCAAAGTTTGTGGTGTTTTTCAGATCCAGGATATCATAATTCCAGGTCCATCTCTACTTCTGAGTAAACTTTCACTTTCATTAAAAAAAAATGATGCAAGCCAAAGCTAACTCAACTGTGGGGAGGAGGTTTCTTCAAAGCTCTGAAAGATGATGTGTTTGAGTGGAAGTAGGATGCCAAACTTCTTTGAAAAAATTCTTTCAGGGTGAGAGGAGAGGTTGTGGCTGGAAGAAAGAAAATTAAAAACACACATATGATCTCTGTCATGACCTCCTATGACAATTACAGTCCACTGGAACAATAGAACATCTGCCTCAAGCGTGAAACTCATGTGAGCAGGAGACGTAGGAAATGGAGCCATGAATTTAGAGTTCATTTACAGACGAGATCAGGTTGACCACAAACTTTAGTGACTGCAGAGCAAAATGTAAACTCCACTTTTCCCAGGTGGGATTTTTCATTAGCATTAAAATCAAGTTTATGATTTGAAGCTTCTCTGGTTATCTTTAGTGTTTGTTTTTAATACAGCTCTCATTAGACTCTGTCCAGATCATCAATCCTGCCAGCTAGTCATGCGCCAAAAAGTCATTATTATTTTTAGAATTTAATCTTTGGTTGTTTTCATTTGACTTTTAGGGTTTTCTGTTTTCAAACTTTTCTCTGCAACTATGGAGACTAACAGCTTAATTTTTAAATGAAAGCTGAGATTCACATGTACTCACATGATTCCAGTACCTAGAAATTTAAGAGAAATATAAAATATTGTGAAATTTGCACTCAAATTGCAAAAGTTAACAACATTGGTACTTTACCTTTTGCCAAAGATTCCACTACAGCATCACTTTTGCCATTTTTAAAGGAATTTTGGTATTGATCCCATTTTACCCTAAGACTTTCTGAAGTTCTTCTTGCTGTGGTTCTTCTGAAGTTCTGACTTACCTTAGACCCTGATGCAGCAATCTAATCCATGTAGGTAGATTCTTATGGCTGCATGCGGTCCCACCAAAGTCAATGGGGTTCTGTTTGGCTACAGGAGTCCACTTACACCAAGCAGTTTGCAGGATGGAGGCCTTAGATTGTAAATTCCTAGGGAAGGGATTGTCTCTTCCTACATGTTTGTATAGTACCTTGTACAATGGTGCCTTATTCCTGGTTCAATTATAAATAAAAATAAGTCCATCACATTGTTAGGCCTTGTCATGATACCTCCTATATGTCTTCTTTCTCCCTGAGGAGGTGTGATTCTGTTATCTGTCTTCCCATCTTTTTGAACACCAATAAATAAATAATTCAGTCTCTCAGCAGTTTATAATTCTTCAGCTAATAAATCACTCTTCCCTTCCTCTAAGAAGTCTATGATCTGCTTTGCTGGCCTCTTGTTGTGTGTACAGCTCCTGAAAAATCTATTATAATTTCATTTGATCCTCTTCTAAAAGTTTCCTTTCATTCTCTGCCTTTGCTTTTCTTATCACTTTTTTATGCTCTCTTAACTTCATTATGCAATCATTCCTATCCTGCTCTGCATTTGATGTTTTATAACCCATGTCTGCCTCTTTCTCACCCTTGATTACTTTTACATTTCTCTGTTCCTTTGCACTGGCCCCCTTTAAAAAAATTCCTTGTGCAATTATTGCTAGATGGCGCGCATATTGCTAGATGGCATGCATAACCCTTGGGCATACATTAATTTATCTTTGAACACTTTCTATTTCCCCTTTGTGTCCTTTCCCTGCTTTATCCTGTTCAATTTCACCCTGCACTTCCTGCATTTTTCCAAATTTTGCTCTGCTGAAATCCAATCTTCTTGTTTTCTCAGTTTCTTAGTTGAACATTAATCCAAATGAAATCCTTAACTAGAGTACAGTCCTAGTTTAGATGGTTCTCCCCTCCCCCGCCCCCACTTCTGCATCACTAGTTATAGCACAATTGTTACATAAATCTAAATCTAGAATTACTTCCTATATAAATCATATCCAAAGGCCACAAATTTGTTGCTCATTTTTTTCTTCCCAGTTTTAGTGTCTCATTATGATCCTGGCCCAGCAAAACACTTAAGCATGTGCTTAACTTCAAACACATGAATAGTCTATGAATCATGTCATTAAGTGCTTTGCTGAGATGGGGCCTATGTTTAGGAAGTTAAGATCTTTTACGAGTAGTAGCTTGTGCATTTTCCCCCCTTTTGATTTCTTTACTGTCTCTGAATTGTGTTATTTTCCTCCTTTATTAACTTTGTAACAGCCGTAATTGTTCAAAGAAGAGGTAAAGCTGTCTGTGGGTCTAAAGCATCAGAGACTGTGTGCAGAAACACTTCATTCCTCCTTGCATGTTGGATAGATTGCAGGAAAGAATAATTTGAAAGAGGCACCAGGAAGTTAGTCTGTGTGTACATGGCAGGAATGCTAGCTGCTGTTGTGGCATCTCTGAAAACACTTTTCTTAATGTAGAACCATTTTAGCTTTAGAATCATGGAGTTCTCACCTGTTTATTATCCAGCTTGCAGCCCATGAAACAGGTGCTTAGAGATCTGCAGGTTTTTCTTTACATGTATAAGATGATTTTCTCATGTCTGAATCCTTTATAAACTCTTAAACAGTCTATCACCTTCAAATTTGCTTCCTCCCACACTATTCGTTATCCATTGTCAGGATATTTCAACTACATTTACAATTTTGAGACTTCCTGTATGTATATTGGTCTTGGTCGTCTTCTTTTTTTTCCCTTATGGTTCTTGCATTATTTTACAGAGAGAGAGACGTCAGAAAAACTCCCTTGAGTGACCTCCTTATTAATTTCATGGTTTTGCCCTGGCTTCCTGAGTTTTATTTTCATTCAACATTATTTTTCCTCTCTATGGAACAATTACATTAATGTATTGTTTGTAATCTCTGAGGACATATATTGAAAAGAGAATTACTAAAAATGCTATATATTTTCATTGAACATTTTCAAACAAAAAGAAGATGTTTTGTTGTTAGAAAAAAATTTTGTAGTTTTTTTCCAAAATAGAAACTCAAAAATATGTTGGATTCCAGGTTTTGGATTTTTTTTTTACCCCCTTTCTCTCCTTATTTTCCCCTTCTCTACCTTTTCATTTTTCCCCAGAGAAAGTCGACTGGGGGTAAAGTGGTGGTGGAGGTTTCTGAGGCAATGAGGCTTGTGGTTTACCCCAACATGGCGGGCATTAAAGATATTCCTGAGGTAATTGCTGGCTTTGAGAGAATGCAGTTTCCTAACTGTGGCAGGGCTATTGATGGGCCTCATGTGCCCATAGTTTGCCCTTCTCAAGGAGCACCTGAGTACATAAACTGAAAAGAGTACGACTCCATTGTTATGCAGGTACTAGTGAACCACAGAGGCAGATTTATGAATGTCAATGTGGGCTGTACAGGAAAAGGTCACGATGCCAGAGTTTTCTGCCATTTGGGAGTCTACATTCATAGATAGGCTGAGACACTATTCCCCTCAAATGACATTGACATAAATGGTGTTACTGTCCCCACTGTTATTTTGGAGGACCCCATGTACCTCCTGTTGCTTTAGTTCATAAAACCATACCCTGATATCAGAGGCCCTGGCAAAGAAAGGTTTAATTTACACTCTCAGAAGGTGTAGCATGGCTGTTGAATGCTTTTGGCAGATTAAAATCATGTTGGAAGTATCTACAAACCCATCTGGATGCCAGTGCCATTAATGCTGTCCGCATTGCTGTGGCTTGCTGTGCTCTTCACCTTTGTGAAGCCAGAAGTGAACCATTTCCCCCTGACTGGATCTGACAGCAAGGGAACGCTGGATCGGTACCCTCAGCCAGAAAGTACAGCTACCACTGCAGGAGCTGGTTGCACCCAGGCAGCAGAAGTCAGGGATGCTTTAAGTTCCCACATTTGGACTCACATGGTCCAATGGAAGAGGGGGAATAGCACCTGTATGAATGCACATGGGGAAGAAAACCAGCTCATTTATTTGGGGGTAGGGGTGCCATGCTTGGGAGGAGGTGGTCTTGATTGCCCTGCAATGTAAGTGTGAATGACATGATGAATAATGAATTTGGTTGGGGGGGGGCACAATGGCTGTACAGATGGAATTTATTGACATGTGAATTGCCGTATCTAGCTAAATAGAGGAATACAATTTGCTTACTAATGCCTAATTGCTCCTGAACATGTTTTTACCATTATTATCTCAAATCGTGATTGTACAATGTGATGCAGTGATAGCAATAAACTGTCTTGAAAACATGACATGCTTTATTTGTAAACATATCTTAAAACAGTAAACCACTCCTGCCATCTTGGCCAGGCCAGCTGCCATTAGAAAACCACAGACTCGAAAAGAAAGGGCAGGAAATTGTTAATACCCCCGAACAATTGCCCTGCTACTACATGTCCCCTGGCTCCATGTTCTCCTTTCCCTTCTTTAGATGTTTACCCCTCACTTGGCGGCGGAGGGAGGGAGGTGGAGGGTATCAAGAAGAATGGAAGAAGGAAGGCTGCATGATGTTTAGTTACCCAGCACAGCCACTCATGAGTCCTGAATGCATGGGCTGCCCTGACCTGGAGATGTCTAAGCTACTGCTTGGCTGACAGTACATTGCTGGGGCATCATGCTGTTATGTAGGGAAAGGCAGCAGGAGTCAGTGCTCTTGCAGCCATTATAGACAGGAGTTGACGGAACAGTTCTCTCTGTTGAGCTCTGTCCTCCTCCCTTGGCTGCTGTCCTGTTCCAGGATCTGCTTTGCGAGTGCCAGCTCCCTCCCTGAAGCCCTGTCCTCCACCTGGGTGGTGAGCCACAGGCTTTCCTCCTGCTGTCAGCCTGCCATTGTCCCAGTCTTCTTCTGGTACTGGCCTTGCCCTCTCAAGAACATTGACCGTAACTTCATCACAGAAACGCTTCCTTTTGGAACAGTCCATGAAGTACGTTGGGCCAGCGATCGAGCTCCTGAAAAATAGCAGGCAGAAGAGGTTGAGGGTCCTGAAACAGGACAAGAAACAGAGGGTTATTGTTTAAAGTAGTTCAGTGAAGGAGCACAGAATTAATTAATGTGGCATCTCAAGGACATAAAATGCAACAGTTCTAAAGTGAATCTATACACAGCTTCAGTCCTCAGACTGTCTCTGGACAGAACCTTGTTAATCACAGCTAAGTAGTGCAGAGACAATGGTAAGTTTCAAATTATAACCTTTGTTCTATTTCATAAAAATTTCATAACTAATTGCCATATGGCAGGGGAGTGTTTAGTGACCTCGCTGCAAAAGGCTTTTTCTGCCATTGCAGGCTTTTCATATTTCAGAAGCCATAACTGTGGCTATGGTGCCTTATTGACAGAGAGAGAGAGATTATTCCAAGCTCCTGGAGGGAAACCTGCACTGCATGCAGCTGACGTATTCAAACAAATAGTGTCCGAACAGCACATTTGCAAGTGGAGTGGACTAGTCCACTATCCAGAGGGGCCTGGAAAATACAATCTTCCCTGCAATGTGAGTGACTATCTGGAGTTCCAGTTTCAGGAAAAGTTTGCAGCTATCAGTAGCCAGGATTGGGTCAGAATCCATGAGGGAATTAACATGACATTAGCTCACACGTGGCTTCCCGTTATTGCTGCATGTAAACATGCTGAAATCTGTACTCTACCCCGGCATGGATTACCTATAACTGACATGGACTGGATTCAGAAAGAGAGGACTGTTTCCCAAACACACACACTCAGTTCACTGTTTACAGGTGATGGCATAGACCCAGCAGGAGTGATTACAGAGTGGCAAATTTCTAATTACTGACAGGAAAACAAGAATGACTGGAGCAAACCTCTGTGACTGAACAGTGAAAATTACCTGTACAGATGTTTATGAATATTTGAAGTTCCAAGCTCCCATTTTGAACTCCACTTGGTGGACGCAGGGACACCTAGGTACTGTTGTGTAATCCACTAATGGCCAAACGTTGGTAGCTGGGGCTTACCATTTTTGCATTGTTTCTTACAGCAGAAATCCCTCCTATTACTGTAATAATACACTTACTGGGCTCTGGAGCAGCTTCTATCTCCACCAGGTTCTCTGCAGGCTTGGCAGTGGGTTGTTCCTCAGCCCTGGTCTACACTAGGACTTTAGGTCGAATTTAGCAGCGTTAAATCAATGTAAACCTGCACCTGTCCACATGATGAAGGCCTTTTTTTCGACTTAAAGGGCTCTTAAAAGCGATTTCCTTACTTCACCCCTGAGAAGTGGATTAGCGCTTAAATCGGCCTTGCCGGGTCGAATTCGAGGTACTGTGGACACAATTTGACGGTATTGGCCTCCGGGAGCTATCCCAGAGTGCTCCATTGTGACTGCTCTGGACAGCACTCTCAACTCAGATGCACTGGCCAGGTAGACAGGAAAAGAACCGCGAACTTTTGAATCTCATTTCCTGTTTGGCCAGCGTGGCAAGCTGCAGGTGACCATGCAGAGCTCATCAGCAGAGGTGACCATGCAGAGCTCATCAGCAGAGGTGACCATGATGGAGTCCCAGAATCGCAAAAGAACTCCAGGATGGACTGAACGGGAGGTACGGGATCTGATCGCTGTATGGGGAGAGGAATCCGTGCCATCAGACCTCCGTTCCAGTTTTCGAAATGCCAAAACCTTTGTCAAAGTCTCCCAGGGTTTTCCTGGGGAAAAAAACGGTTTTCCTGACAGCCAGGAACTGTTTCTCACCCTGGACCTGGAGCCAGTACCCCCCCGAACCCACCCAAGGCTTCCTCCTGGACCCGGCAGGCCGAGAAGGGACCTCCGGTGAGTGTACCTTTTAAAATACTATACATGATTTAAAAGCAAGCATGTGAAAGGATTAATTTGCCCTGGCATTTGTGGCTCTCCTGGATGTACTCCCAAAGCCTTTGCAAAAGGTTTCTGGGGAGGGCAGCCTTATTGCGTCCTCCATGGTAGGACACTTTACCACTCCAGGCCAGTAACACATACTCGGGAATCATTGTACAACAAAGCATTGCAGTGTATGTTTGCTGGCGTTCAAACAACATCCGTTCTTTATCTCTCTGTGTTATCCTCAGGACAGTGAGATATCATTCATGGTCACCTGGTTGAAATAGGGTGCTTTTCTTCAGGGGACACTCAGAGTTGCCCGTTCCTGCTGGGCTGTTTGCCTGTGGCTGAAGAGAAATGTTCCCCGCTGTTAGCCATGGGGAGGGGGGAGGGTTGAGGGGGTAGCCACGCGCTGCGGGGAGGCAAAATGCAACCTTGTAATGAAAGCACATGTGCTATGTATGTAATGTTAACAGCAAGGTTTACCCTGAAAGAGTGTAGACACTGTTTTATAAAATGTGTCTTTTTAAATACCGCTGTCCCTTTTTTTTTCTCCACCAGCTGCATGTGTTTCAATGATCACAGGATCTTCTCCTTCCCAGAGGCTAGAGAAGATTAGAAGGCGAAAAAAATGCACTCGTGATGAAATGTTCTCTGAGCTCATGCTGTCCTCCCACACTGACAGAGAACAGACGAATGCGTGGAGGCAAATAATGTCAGAGTGCAGGAAAGCACAAAATGACCGGGAGGAGAGGTGGTGGGCTGAAGAGAGTAAGTGGTGGGCTGAAGAGAGTAAGTGGCGGGCTGAAGACAGGGCTGAAGCTCAAATGTGGCGGCAGCGTGATGAGAGGAGGCAGGATTCACTGCTGAGGCTGCTGGAGGATCAAACCAGTATGCTCCAGTGTATGGTTGAGCTGCAGCAAAGGAAGCTGGAGCACAGACTGCCACTACAGCCCCTGTGTAACCAACCGCCCTCCTCCCAAGTTCCATAGCCTCCTCACCCAGACGCCCAAGAACATGGTGGGGGGGCCTCCGGCCAACCAGCCACTCCACCACAGAAGATTGCCCAAAAAACAGAAGGCTGGCATTCTGACATTGTAAACTTTTAAAGTGCTGTGTGGCATTTTCCTTCCCTCCTCCACCACCCCTCCTGGGCTACCTTGGTAGTCATCCCCCTATTTGTGTGATGAATGAATAAAGAATGCATGAATGTGAAGCAACAATGACTTTATTGCCTCTGCAAGCGGTGATCGAAGGGAGAAGGGGAGGGTGGTTAGCTTACAGGGAAGTAGAGTGAACCAAGGGGCAGGGAGTTTCATCAAGGAGAAACAAACAGAACTTTCACACCGTAGCCTGTCCAGTCAGGAAACTGGTTTTCAAAGCTTCTCTGATGCGCACCGCACCCTCCTGTGCTCTTCTAACCGCCCTGGTGTCTGGCTGCGTGTAACCAGCAGCCAGGCGATTTGCCTCAACCACTCACCCCACCATAAACGTCTCCCCCTTACTCTCACAGATATTGTGGAGCGTGCAGCAAGCAGTAATAACAGTGGGAATATTGGTTTCGCTGAGGTCTAAGCGAGTCAGTAAACTGCGCCAGAGCGCCTTTAAATGTCCAAATGTACATTCTACCACCATTCTGCACTTGCTCAGCCTGCAGTTGAACAGCTCCTGACTACTATCCAGGCTGCCTGTGTATGGCTTCATGAGCCATGGCATTAAGGGGTAGGCTGGGTCCCCAAGGATAACTATAGGCATTTCAACATCCCCAACAGTTATTTTCTGGTCTGGGAATAAAGTCCCTTCCTGCAGTTTTTGAAACAGACCAGAGTTTCTGAAGATGCGAGTGTCATGTACCTTTCCCAGCCATCCCACGTTGATGTTGGTGAAATGTTCCTTGTGATCCACCAGAGCTTGCAGCACTTTTGAAAAGTACCCCTTGAGGTTTATGTACTCGCCGGCTTGGTACTCTGGTACCAAGATGGGGATATGGGTTCCGTCTATGGCCCCACCACAGTTAGGGAATTCCATTGCAGCAAAGCCATCCACTATGACCTGCACATTTCCTAGGGTCACTACCCTTGATATCAGCAGATCTTTGATTGCGTGGGCTACTTGCATCACAGCAGCCCCCACAGTAGATTTGCCCACTCCAAATTGATTCCCAACTGACCGGTAGCTGTCTGGCATTGTAAGCTTCCACAGGGCTATCGCCACTCGCTTCTCAACTGTGAGGGCTGCTCTCATCTTGGTATTCATGTGCTTCAGGGCAGGGGAAAGCAAGTCACAGAGTTCCATGAAAGTTCCCTTATGCATGCGAAAGTTTCGCACCACTGGGAATCGTCCCAGACCTGCAACACTATGTGGTCCCACCAGTCAGTGCTTGTTTCCCGAGCTCAGAATCGGCGTTCCACAGCATGAACCTGCCCCATTAGCACCATGATGCATGCATTGGCAGGGCCCATGCTTTCAGAGAAATCTGTGTCCATGTCCTGATCACTCACATGACCGCGCTGACGTCGCTTCCTCACCCGGTATCGTTCTGCCAGGGTCTGGTGCTGCATATACTGCTGGATAATGCGTGTGGTGTTTAATGTGCTCCTAATTGCCAAAGTGAGCCGAGCGGCCTCCATGCTTGCCTTGGTACGGTGTCCGCAGAGAAAAAAGGCTCGGAACGATTGTCTGCCATTGCTCTGACAGAGGGAGGGGCAACTGACAACATGGCTTACAGGGTTGGCTTACAGGAATTAAAATCAACAAAGGGGGTGGCTTTACATCAATGAGTATTTCAGGCAGGACTTCACAGAGGGTTCCAATAAGAAATGGTGCACCTAAGTAATTGTTCTTATTGGAACAAGCAGGTTGGTCTGGCCTCTGATTGA
Source organism: Lepidochelys kempii (assembly GCF_965140285.1). Classification (NCBI taxonomy): domain Eukaryota; kingdom Metazoa; phylum Chordata; order Testudines; family Cheloniidae; genus Lepidochelys; species Lepidochelys kempii. Next base: position 75,136,822 of record NC_136388.1, read on the forward strand.
TACATGGCTAGATTTACCTCTCTGCACCTTCTCTGTGAGTGACTGCAGTGTGACCTAGCGGTATGAGTCCCCTAGACGGGGGAGGGGGGAAAGCAAATGAGTACAAAACAAATCTGGTCTATTTCTTGTTTTGATCCACTACATCTATCTTTTACATCTTTGGCTGGCAGCAGATGGTGCAGAAGGACTGCTAGCCATCCTCATCTCTTGCCTGCCTGGCAGAAGATGGTACAGTAGGACTGCTAGCAATCCGTATCACCTGCCTGCTCACCATAAGATGGTTCAATAGGACTGACTGCAAGACTAAAGAGAATGACTTAATCAAGTCACTCCAAATTTAGTCTGTGCGCCCATGTCCACCCAGGCGCTCGTGATTGACCTCACAGAGGCGACCAGGAGCACCTCGGACATGACGATGACGGCTACCAGTCCTATTGCACCATCTGCTGCCACAAGGCAATGGGTTGCTGCTGCTGTGTAGCAATGCAATACCGCGTCTGCCAGCACCCAGGAGACATACGGTGACAGTGAGCTGAGCTGGCTCCATGCTTGCTGTGGTATGGTGTCTGCACAGATAACTCAGGGAAAAAAGGCGCGAAACGATTGTCTGCCCTTGCTTTCACGGAGGGAGGGAACGAACGGGGGCCTGACGATATGTACCCAGAACCACCCGCGACAATGTTTTAGCCCCATCAGGCATTGGGATCTCAACCCAGAATTCCAGTGGGCAGCGGAGACTGCGGGAACTGTGGGATAGCTACCCACAGTGCAGCGGTCCGGAAGTCGACTCTAGCCTCAGTACTGTGGAAGCACTCCGCCGAGTTAATGCACTTAATGCACTTAGAGCATTTTCTGTGGGGACACACACACTCGAATATATAAAACCGATTTCTAAAAAAACAACTTCTATAAATTCGACCTAATTTCGTAGTGTAGACATACCCTCAGAGGTGGGGGTGTGAGTGTGTGAAATCAGACAGCTCCTCTGAGCAGGGACCAAGAATTTGCTGTTGATCCTGATCCACAGCCTGCTCTGGCACTGCTTTAATTAAAAGAGTCACTCCATGCTCATGACTGGGGGCCTGCTGCTGGCTCCCATCAGTCCCCATGCTGGATTCAGGGGCTAGTAGGGCACCATCCCAGCTCATTAGGTCATCATGAAGCACAGTTGGCTCTGTGCTGGGCACAGTGCCCAGGATCTGGTCAAAGTCACCATAAAATGGGTATGTCATTGGCAAGTTGCCCAAGGTGCAGTTCTTGTCCCTGGTCTTCTGGTACTCGCTTTTCAGCCTCTTTCCCTGCATTTTGATCACCTGTCAGGAAATCTGCAGCGCTGTCAGCTTTTTAGCTATCTGCTGGTATGCGAGGTCATTCCTGGTGCTTTTGCTGAAGTCCACAGTTTTACTGGCCTTGCACCAGAGATTCACCAAAATCTGGCTTTGCTTCTGTGACTAGGAAGCAGCTGTCTTTGAAAAAAGCTTGATCGGTTCGCTCTCCATTGCAAACCGTGGAGGCTCTTTGATAGTGCACTTGCAGATTAGTGATCAGAAGATAATGGTGTAAAACTGACCTGAGCTGCTGCTGTTCGCAAAGGTGGGATGGTTTCCTTTTTCAATAGACTGGATTGCAGAGTGTTGGGAGAGTGAGCACTAAGGAAGTTATGGGATACTTCTTACTGACTCCCGGAATCCAACTCAAGCGGCTGCATCTACACTGCAAAGCAATGGATCTCAGACCCTGTGTCATGGCTTAACTCGACCTCAGACTCTCCAGCCCTGTAGGGTCCTGGGACCCTGGTCTGAGCCATGGGTTAGCGCAATTTCACTATAGATGCAAAGGGGGTTAGGTTGGAGCCCAGGCTCAGGTATGGGCTTATGCTGAAGTGTAGGCATACCCTGAGAGACAAAAAATGAAACCAATCAAACAAAAACCTGAAAAGTTTTTTGTTTTTGTTTAATCAGAAAACGGGGCGGGGGGGAATCAACTAAAATTAACTAAAATTAATGTTCAGCTTTTGCTTCAGTTGCAAAGACATTTGTCATTTTGAAAAAACTATCTAATTGCAAATGTTCATTCCAGCTCCAATCCGATTCAATGTTAATGTTGTAGTTTGAACGGAATAACTTGTTTCCTCCAGTGTCTCACAAGAAGTGCACAAACAGAATGGTGTCTTTTATTCACTTGATAAGCTCTTATTTATTATGTATAATTTATTTATGATTCAATAAGGACAAATGCAAAGTATTCCACTTAGGAAGGAACAATCAGTTGCACACATACAAAATGGGAAATGACTGCCTAGGAAGGAGGACTGTGGAAAGGGATCTGGGGGTCATAGTGGACCACAAGCTAAATATGAGTCAACAGAGTAACATTGCTGCAAAAAAAGTGAACAGCATTCTGGGATGGATTAGCAGGAGTGTTGTAAGCAAGACACAAGAAGTAATTCTTCCGCTCTACTCTGCGCTGATTAGGCCTCCACTGGAGTATTGTGTCCAGTTCTGGGTGCCACATTTCCGGAAAGATATGGACAAATTGGAGAAGGTCCAGAGACAAGCAACAAAAATTATTAAAGGTCTAGAAAACATGACCTCTGAGGGAAGATTGAAAAAATTGCGTTTGTTTAGTCTGGAAAAGAGAAGACTGAGAGGGGACATAACACTTTCCAAGTACATAAAAGGTTGCTACAAAGAGGAGGAAAAAAATTGTTCTTAACCTCTGAGGATAGGACAAGAAGCAATGGGCTTAAATTGCAGTAAGGGAACTTTAGGATGAACATTAGGAAAAACTTCCTATCTGTCCGGGTGGTTACGCACTGGAATAAATTGCCTAGGGCAGTTGTAGAATCGCCATCTTTGGAGATTTTTAAGAGCTGATTAGATAAACACCACTCAGGGATGGTCTAGATAACACTTAGTCCTGCCATGAGTGCAAGGGACTGGACTAGGATGATCTCTCAAGGTCCCTTCCAGTCCTATGATTCTATAATATTGCGTGCATTAAAGCTTTTTAGCACAGAACATACTTTCCCTTTCACTTCTTTCATAATAGTTCACTGGAAAGACTTTATATTTTAAAAAAATATATAGGATCTTTGCCAAACTACAGGCTAAAAGTGTGACATGATATACTTACACTTTCTCCACTGGAGGAATTAGCATTCTCACTGGTGGCTATTCACTGTGTATCTTCTGGTCATTAGTTCAACAGCCAGCTTAGCCAAAGTATGCTGTGATCTGAAATCAGTAATTTGACACTGTTAAAATATTTCCAGTTTCGGCTGCACTCTTGTACGATTTCAATCCAGACCACCTTGTGTCATTTAATTCAATAGGATTTCCAATCCAGACCACCATGTGTCATTTTAATTAGAAGATAAGAACAGGCAATTCAAAGCACAGGCTGAGAGAAAATTGGAGAGGCACTCTATATATCCTTGTGTATAAGTTCCTCTAAACAATAGCACGAACGCTATAATTGGAAAAAAAGATTAAATAGTAAATGAAAACAAGCTCTAAGGGTAAGTTTTATGAAAAGACTGAGCAGATTATAGTGGGTAAAGTTATTTTCATTTCCAATAAATCAAAATTAGTCATTATAAACTGAAGGAAATAAATATGGTTGTTTCTGCATTATTAATTTGACTAGTATTAAAAATTTCCAGATTTAAGTATGTATATAGTTGCCTCAAAGGGACTGAAAGCTTCTCTATAAGCTTGTGGACTGTGGTAGGACAACTCTATTATTATTATTTTGTTCATTATTTGTACTGAAGTGGTGCTAAGGAGACTCAGACCTGGACCAGGCCCCTCTTGTGCTAGGCGCTGTACAGAACACAAGGATGGTCCCGGCCCCAAGGAGCTTACAATCAAACGGCCCCTGAGGGCATCTGTTCCAGCACAGTCCTGTACATTTTATAAAATAAACTTCATGACCAAGATTTTCAAAGGTGAGTAGTGATTTTAGGGGCCTCAGTGTTTGGATGTCCACTGTGAGACACACTAAAGGGGGCTGATTTTCAAAAGGTGCATGCACTGCAATTTTGGAAAATAAGCCCCCACATTTATGAGTCACCACTTGAAATCTTGGGGGACAGCACGTTGTCAAATATTAGGGCCACTAGGAATGTGGCACCACTCTGAATTTACCCTTCCATGGCTTTAGGTATGCAACTAGCGCAAAGTGAGATGGGGAGACAATGCAATCAAGATACTAAGCAGAATTTTAGACGTCCCAGTGATTAGCAGTTAAAGAAGAAAAGGCTGCTGACAGTGAAGGGAGAAAAAAGAGTGCTGATCATTTTGAATACACCTTTCTTTACAGACTCCTGCACTCCTGACTCAGGCAAAATCCCATTGGATCAATGAGAAGCATTTAATATCAAGCGCCATAGGATCAATGAGAGTGTTAGCAGAGTCAAGTGTGCAGTGTGCGGACTTGCAGTGTGGGACTATCACAACCCCCAAGAGATATAACAGCTTTACAAATGCCAGTAGAGAGATCTGGCTTCTGCAGTTTGGCTTTTATTTTGAGCAGAATATTATTTATCATCCAGACTTTTATAAAAAGCCCTAAAAAGGGGGGAACAAAGAGATAAAGTGGCTGCAGCTTAAAACCTTGCAGGTTGCTCAAGTGCAAGGACAACAAGTAAGAGATGTGCATAGATAATTGCTTTACCAGTCTATCTAGAAGAAGTGTAAAGAGGATTTAGGAGGAGTAACAGCCTGATAGTCTAATTCAGCAGAACCAAAACCTGACTTTTCCCACAACTGTATAATGAAATTCTGGCACTCCTTTCTAAATGGCAAAGGATATGCCCAGTTTATTGTCTTTCAATAAGTACTAAATAATGACACCTTTTTTGCTACTTTGTTGCTGTTTGCCAATCATGGACAAACTTCATTCTTAACGTGTTCTCCTTAGATCTCGATACTGCACATGTGCAATATAGTCATCATTAAATTAGCAAAGGCACAAGTGGTTTTTTTTCTTACCGACAACAGTTGGCTTGAGTCATCAGTGCATTCACTGGCATTACAGCAGTGAGAACTGGGATAAATGGCTGGTGAATCAGGCTCTGTGTTTGGACCACTAGGAGCAGAAGAGTGGTGGAGACTTCATGTTAATGCCTTTGATAGCCCACCTGCTCCCCCACCTGCCTATAAGAGGCAGTTCACATGGAGGAGAAGATCAGAGAGCAGCCAGCAAAACATTAGGAAGGGGACATTGCACCCCAGGAAGCCAGCTGCTTTGAGAGAACAGGGAGGTAGCCGAGCCAATGGAGTGGGATGGCGATAGAAGGAGCATTGGGTCAGGGTGGAAAAATAAATCACATAATTTGGAAAAACAAATACTGAGTTTCCACAGCTACAAGTTGACCTTTTTAAGCTGTTGTTGACCATGCAGATCATGTAACCAGCCCAGCAAGTTGTGACATGTCTGATGACTAATTGTTTAGCCCCACCCTGTGGCAGTCCTCCTCCTTAATAACGGCAATATTGAATTTGATGATTTTTTTCTTTATTTAAAATTTTGCAAGCAGAATTTCTTAGTGCTTAGAAATAGGTGTGATGCAAAGCCAACTCTCCATATTCCTGGCCCAAAGATCAGCATGAAAAAGGGTTTCACCAAGCCAATTTCCTGATGACTAGGGTAGTTAAGTGTGAAGTCAAGAGCTACACATTTCCACAACATCTGAAGCACAGAGGTCTGTGAATGTGAACCATTTTACAAAGAAACAGCTCTTAATTAGGTATACATTTGAATATAGCTTTTATTTTACATTCAAATCAGTTCAGATGATAAGAAAAGAGTCTGACTTCAGCCAGCCCCCCCCCCCCCCCCCACAATAATATGTGACAGTTACCAAGATGCAGCAGCTCCTGCTACGAGGCACAGAGTGGAACTGCAAAGTTATACATGCTGGAAACAGTGCAATTAATCTGAAAGCAATTCTAGCACTGCATTGTGTAGGGGTATGACAGGCTAGAGTCTGCATAAAGAAGCAGGAAACCCCATAAGAAAGAAGTGAAAGTAGTTCTGGTTATGTTCAGCCTCAAAGCTTTTTATGTCAGAGTACGTGTGAGAAGATCCCAAGTGTCACTGGAAGGTATTTTCTATGAGGTTTGGTGCCTGATGTTGGAACATGCTTCATTTCAGGAAATGAATAGCTAGCTAGTGGAGAAGAGTGTCGTGAATTAGCCTAGGATTAGGATCCAGGAGTAAAAGACTGAAACTGTGGACTAATCTAGTGTTTTAAATTGAGCAAGTGGGTTGCTGCATCAGCTTCAGGCATGTCAAGTCTGTCATTTCATTTTGCTTTACTTAGCCGTTAGGTACTGCCAGGTTCCAAGTCAATTTTAGGCATGCAATAGACTCTGTTCTCTAGCCCTGCTTGTGTTAAACCTCTACGATTAATATTGGAACACTGCCATGATTGACCACTGAGGTTACAAGATGTTTTTTAATTGTAACCTGTTGCTTTCTTTTTTCCTTCCCCTAGCTTCTCTTCCCAGCCCAGGGAAGGACTGGCTACTTGGGAAATGGATATTCAAATGTTCTTTGACATTTCTGTGGACTTGTTTCTTGACATGATGAGCCATATTGCATGGTGCTGGATAGTCTCTCTCTCTTCCCCTTTGAGGAAGCTACATTGCTCTTTTTAAACAGCACAGACATTAATGTGTTGTATTTGCTTTTCGCCTACAAAATCTAAGCTGGTCTTTTTACTGTGATAACCTAAAAACTCCACATCTGAAAGTCTTATTTTGAGTCGAAGCAATTGCAAAGATTTTCATTTTCCATGTATTATAAAGATAGCTTGGAGGAAGGAAAATCAGGGGGTGGGTATGTTGTTGCTTTTACCAGACGTCAGAATATTGGCTGATTCCAGAGCAACTTTTCTTCTTGAGAGAGGACTTGCGAACATAATCAATTAAAGAAGGAATCTGATTTTCTTGTAATTGTTTTTCTGTCCACATGAATGATGTAAGGGTATATTGGAAGAATTCACTCTTTTCTAAAATAACCGGTTTACCAGTTGATTTATGGGGTTTTTTTTGTTTGTTTTGTTTTTGTTATTTTCTCTGTAGGTGAGAAAAAGGTTAATTTGCTGGAGGAAATCATGTCTGTGCGAGAGAAGGTCAGCTTGCTCCATCATCATGTACTGCTGTCTGAAGGTGACCTGAACCCACACAACTTGGTTGAATGGAAAAATTAGACATTTTGATTTTTTTCAGAATAGTGCCTGCAGAATTTCAGTTTTCTCCAGGGGTTTTCACACCTTCACCAGAAAGGAAGGACTGTATGACCCATTTCAGTTACTCTGATGTCTCATTACCCAGTTCAGCATCAGTAGCCCAGTCTCGTTCCGAATGACATAAAATTTCTGATAGCTGATTATTGCATTCTAAAACTACTAATTTAATCCTAAATTGTGCCAGACTCATGACTTCTCCAATCCTCCACTAGACCATGGGCCAAAACAACCCCTGGTATAGCACAGAATAGCTAAAGTGTTTTTTAAGTTGCTGTGGTTAGCACAATCCCTCAGAACAATTTTGCTGGCCCATGACCAGGCAACGTGCTGGATGCTCCAGGCTCACCACTCCTGCTTTTGTCACGACCACCCCACAAAGGTTGAATGCTTGAATCTCATAGTGCCATCAATGGGAATAGTAATTCTGAAGAGCACCTCTCAGGACCTGTCTCCTTGTAAATTGATGGTATTAGAAATAGTAAATGAGTGAGTGAGTAAGTACGATGGTCTGAGAAGAAATAAGATACTTCAAGTGGTACCCTACCAGCAAATACTCTAGACATCTGTGGGCTAGACTTTGAGGTAAAAACATGGCATCAAATGCAAATCTTAGTGACATAATTAGCAAAATCCTGTTAGCCTTACTCAGTAACTTCAATGGGACTATCTGTACGGGATAAGGCCAGGAGGATTTGGCCCCAAAATGATTTCATGGGACACTGGTGGAATCAATTGCATGATAATAGCACTTTATCAAAAACTGATAAAGAATTGCTTCTCCAACAGAACATGTTTATGTTAAATGTAACAGAAGCTGAATGTCTATTTAATGTATCTATCTGCCTGTCTATTATGCACCCAGCACCCATGGTATCTGAACACAGCAAAATGATTTAGCACACTGGCAAATTGAAAGACTGTATTCTTCACCCTTTCCTTGTATGCTCCATGGAGTGTTCTTGACTTTTCCACCCCACATATTTATTTATTTGCCTTTCCTCTCATCTATCTATGTTCATATAGCATGATCATCACATGACTTCTGAGCATCTATTTTGTGTGTTATTCTATCTTCAGGAATGAGAATATGGGCCGTACTTGGAATGTTACGGGGGAAAGCTATTAGAAAGAGAGGCGATAAAATATTGTAACTACATTTTTGTTTAGTTAATTACATTTTTCAACTTTGTGTTGAGGTTAAAAACTGGTGTTACCTGGGCATATTATGTACATCCTACCCATATTCGTTGAATTGACTATTTTAATCATTTTTATTATTGCTATGCAGTATTAAATTATGGCATCATTGATATCACTGTTATGTTTTCAGAGTAACAGCTGTGTTAGTCTGTATTCGCAAAAAGAAAAGGAGTACTTGTGGCACCTTAGAGACTAACACATTTATTTGAGCATAAGCTTTCATGAGCTACAGCTCACTTCTCAGTTGAGCAGTTTGGGGTAGATTATTTCATATTATTTTGCTTTAAGATAAAGCTCCACTCCTGCAAACCCTTACTGGTATGCTTAGCCATAGACTTCAACAGGGTGAGCAGACTTTCCTGACACAACTTGCATGAGTAAATTACTCACATTGGTTTGCAGAGTCTGTCTTATGAACTAAACTTCTAGGAGTTAATCTGAAATCTTGGTAAAATGTGAGATGTAACATAACATCCATATATGACAATGTTCAGTCCAGTTATGTAAATTCATGTATTAAGTGCAACTAATTCAAATAAGATGTTCAAGAGTATATTAAAGCAGTGAAAGCATAAGGGAAATTCTAATATTCAAATTACAATCTGACGGCACTTGGGCTCCAGTTCATGTAATCAAACCTATTCAGGGCAGAACTTAAGCATATGCTGGGACTTAAGTACCTACTTGAGTGCTTTCCTGAGTCAGGACCTGGATGTTTTAATGAGGAGTCACAAAGCATTGCAGATTAAAAGGAGCTTCATAAATGTGCAGTTCATAAAATTTGGGGACTACTGTATATTCTCATTGCTCTGAGCAATGAATACACACAATTCCCATTAAGATCAATGGAATAATTGTATATTGATACATCTGGGTGTAGGTTAGAAGGGATACCTGCCATTGTATTTCAGCATTATCTTAAGTTTTGGAAGTGGCGAACTATTTTTGCTGCATTGTAGCCTGGGAACTGGAAATGCTGCTCACCACCCTCAGGCATGGAAAGGGCCTCCTATGGCATGCTTACTTTTAAACCTAAGTAGGGAGCAGGGTTGAAGGACTGGCTCCAACCTTGGCCTGCCCATAAGCCTGAGACCCTACTCTATGCAGTAACTCCGGATTTCTGTTGTCACACTGGGGCAATGCTTTGAAATACAGAGGGTTCATCAAAATCATAGTTTTGATGAGAATATTTTTGTTGTTTGACTTTTTTCTTATTCTAGGTCTGATTTACTGGGTCTGACTCCTTTATATGGTCTGCTGATTGATGCCAATAAAATGCTTCACCAATCCCTTGCTTTGTTGCTGCCTTTTACATTTTTTCAATAGCTGGCTTTGAAATAAAAGCTTTATTTGTAAACATGAAACCTCCAGAAAAACAATGGCTTTATCTAGAGGGACTTAAGGGATTTTCTCAGGCTTGTTGACTAGCATGATATAATGACTCTAATATCGATCCCACTTATACCAGTGCAAGTAAAGTGTAACTCCATTAAAATCCGTGGAGTTACACAATGACAATGAGATCACCACTAGACTCAATGTATTCATTTGTACCTTTTCCACATGGTACTGGACATTTGTGTTTTAATTAATTTTATTGCTTTCAAAATATTAAATAGTCACCAAAATGTTCCAATATAGTAGCAGAAAATGTTCTCTGATATATGTTATGTATCATACCCCCATCATCATTTAATAATATCCTTCAATTATTATAAGCTTTTCTTACAAGGCTTGGAGTAAGACTATTATTAAGATAGGTTTGAAGACAAAACAATTCTTATGGAGATTCCAAGTTAACAACTGGATTTCCTTTGAAAAGCTGGGGAGTGGGAGAGGAGGAAAATATAATGCAATAATAGACATGTTGTGATTCTAAGGGGGATGACTAGAAAACTTTATTATATGGACAAAATGCTGCCTAGAGACACAAAACCCTCCAAGTAATATAATTTATATATGCAGAATGCACTAGAAAACAATTCCTAAAAGATGAAGGTTACCTGGCAGTTAGGAACTTTACTTCCTAGTACGTAGACCCACTGTGGGCATCTGCCTCTTCCAAGACAAGATAACAGCAATGACTTGTGGGGGTAGTTGTGACACTACTGAGGAAGGGTAATTAATTTCCTGAATAAGGTATCTGGTTTATACTTCCACTAGAGAAGCTTTCAGAACCCGATCCTGTGATCCTTACTCACTTGTTGTTATTCAAATGAATATTCAGAAATGCTTCTAGCAGTATTAATCCAGCAGTAATTATCAATATCTGAGAAACATTAGGTTTTTCACAAACATTGTACAGAATAAAGCAATATAAACAATTTATAGTTCAGTTATCCTTCAGTTCAGCTATGGCAAAACTCATGTTGGATTCCAACACTCCTGCCTTCTGCTTCATTTTTTCTTTAAAGGGCTCTACTTCACTGAAAACACATGTGAGTCTGCCAAATATTACAGTAAGCCATGAATGTCAAATTCCAGGCCTGTGGGCTGGACATGGCCTGCTTGCCTGGTGTATTCATCCAGCTCTTGTCTCAAGATCAGTTTGGGGGTCTGTGAAATGTAAACTTTCCAAAAATAAAAATAAATAAATAAATAAGCTGAGTCCTTCTGGTTGTGAAGAGCACCTTCTAAATCTGAACTGCTCTTCAGCCAGCCAGCCTCCCTAAAGACAGCTCTCATAGGCGTAGATAGCTTCCCTTCATCTCCCCAGGCTAATAATTCTATCTTAAATGATGACACTTTACATATCAACATTGTCAAATATTACAGTGCTGACAATCCATATCATGTGCCTCTGCAGTGTGATTGGGTGGAGGGGTGAGTATAGTGCATGGGGTTAGCATGGTAGGCAATACCGGGTGGCAGGCTATCATGGACTGAGTGTAGACAAGGGCTGTGTTATCACAACCCTCTGGAGACCCCACTACACTCAACAGTTACACTGATGTTCTGCCTCATAGCACAAGAGGCCACAGTCAGGAGACTGAGCAGCTGCAGCTCTGGCTGCCATCAGTAGAGCAATGTTATAGTAATATTGCTATATGTTATAATAAGTGGGATTGGGCTTGTTTTTTTAAAAGTCACTTTACTGTTTTGAGAGTAACAGGTTGCGGCTTATTGGACTTGTTTTATTTAGAGGTTGCTTATTTGGGCTTTTTTGGTGATAGATGACTTCAACACAAAGTTATAGTTTAATGATAGTTGTGGGAGTGGTTTCAGTGATTGACTGGTATCAGTGTGTACGCACAGCATTAGCATTTTAGAATCCTCCTTTCCCCGCTCCTGTTCAATGAAGAAAACACACCCAAATTCGTGAACTCTCTGGTGCACCCACTGACACATCCTATGGTCCAATTTTTTGTCCCACATCAGGATATGCTTCGATGGTTCAACACAAGAATGTACCACACTGAGGCAACAGAGACCATGGAGGATGGAGAGAGTGAGGATGACCTTTTTTAATACTATAAGTATGCACACATTTATTATTTCAATATTTTTAATGTGTAACTTAATGTTGTATGGAGCAAAACTTAGAACTAATAAAAAAATGGACTTTGTATAAATACCCCCATTCTCCTCCCCCTGAAATGGGCGGGGCTTATTTTGAAAGGGAGTGCTCATTCCCCCCCTGCCACCAAGAGTTGGCAACTCTTTCTGTGCTGAGCAGAGGTGCAGCAGTTGGCAACCAGCTTGGGGGGCAGGAGAGGAAGCTCCTACCAGCGTTTTGCTCACCCCCCCCCACTTTGTCCTGCGCCAAATTGGAGAAAAAGTGAGCATTGTGGGGGAGAGGAAGAGGAAGGATTCATAGATTCATAGATATTTAGGTCAGAAGGGACCATTATGATCATCTAGTCCGACCCCCTGCACAATGCAGGCCACAGAATTTCACCCACCACTCCTAAAAAAGACCTCACACCTATATCTGTGCTATTGAAGTCCTCAAATTGTAGTTTGAAGACCTCAAGGAGCAGAGAATCCTCCAGCAAGTGACCCGTGCCCCATGCTACAGAGGAAGGCGAAAAACCTCCAGGGCCTTCCAATCTGCCCTGGAGGAAAATTCCTTCCCGACCCCAAATATGGCGATCAGCTAAACCCTGAGCATATGGGCAAGATTCATCAGCCAGATACTACAGAAAATTCTTTCCCGGGTAACTTGGATCTTACCCCATCTAAAAACCCATCACAGGCCATTGGGCCTATTTACCAGGGGGAGACAGAGCAGGATCCCGGGAGTCTGTGCCCCACTGTCCCCTGATCTTCCCCAGCCTGCAGGGAGCCAGCCCCAGGTTATCTGTCCGTTCTGCTAGTGCTCTGCATTTTCCCTGAAGGCCATGGATTTTCTGACCCTGCTGCGGGGCTCTGTGTGGCTAGAGGCCCTTTCCCTATAAGGGCAGCCAGTCCAAGCTTCTCTATGTTAGAGGGACATCCTGGTCCCTAAGCAGGTGTATAAGACGTTGTTCCTGCCCCCACCCAAGTCCTCCATCCATTTGCTTTTGGAGCCGGCTGAGGAGCTGCTTTTCCTACTGACTCCTCAGCCTCCAATGCTGCCCTCTTTTACCCTCAGCTTGGGCAGGGGAAGACGAGGGCCCTAATTAGTGCTGCTGTCCTCCAACCAGGCCAGGGAGGTGGGGTAAGGAGGCACATAGAATCATAGAATCATAGAATATCAGGGTTGGAAGGGACCTCAGGAGGTCATCTAGTCCAACCCCCTGCTCAAAGCAGGACTGATCCCCGACTAAATCATCCCAGCCAGGGCTTTGTCAAGCCTGACCTTAAAAACTTCTAGGGAAAGAGATTCCACCACCTCCCTAGGTAATGCATTCCAGTGTTTCACCACCCTCCTAGTGAAAAAGTTTTTCCTAATATCCAACCTAAATCTCCCCCACTGCAACTTGAGACCATTACTCCTTGTTCTGTCATCTGCTACCACTGAGAACAGTCTAGAGCCATCCTCTTTGGAACCCCCTTTCAGGTAGTTGAAAGCAGTTATCAAATCCCCCCTCATTCTTCTCTTCTGAAGACTAAACATCCCCAGTTCCCTCAGCCTCTTCTCATAAGTCATGTGTTCCAGTCCCCTAATCATTTTTGTTGCCCTCCGCTGGACTCTTTCCAATTTTTCCACATCCTTCTTGTAGTGTGGGGCCCAAAACTGGACACAGTACTCCAGATGAGGCCTCACCAATGTCAAATAGAGGGGAACAATCACGTCCCTCGATCTGCTGGCAATGCCCCTACTTATACATCCCAAAATGCCATTGGCATTCTTGGCAACAAGGGCACACGGTTGACTCATATCCACCTTCTCGTCCACTGTAACCCCTAGGTCCTTTTCTGCAGAACTGCTGCCGAGCCATTCGGTCCCCAGTCTGTAGTGGTGCATGGGATTCTTCCATCCTAAGTGCAGGACTCTGCACTTGTCCTTGTTGAACCTCATCAGATTTCTTTTGGCCCAATCGTCCAATTTGTCTAGGTCCCTCTGTATCCTATCCCTACCCTCCAGCGTATCTACCACTCCTCCCAGTTTAGTGTCCTCTGCAAACTTGCTGAGAGTGCAATCCACACCATCCTCCAGATCATCTATGAAGATATTGAACAAAACCGGCCCCAGGACCGACCCTTGGGGCACTCCACTTGATACTGGCTGCCAACTAGACATGGAGCCATTGATCACTCCCTGTTGAGCCCGACAATCTAGCCAGCTTTCTATCCATCTTATAGTCCATTCATCCAGCCCATACTTCTTTAACTTGCTGGCAAGAATACTGTGGGAGACCGTGTCAAAAGCTTTGCTAAAGTCAAGGAACAACACATCCACTGCTTTCCCTTCATCCACAGAGCCAGTTATCTCGTCATAGAAGGCAATTAGATTAGTCAGGCATGACTTGCCCTTGGTGAATCCATGCTGACTGTTCCTGATCACTTTCCTCTCCTCTAAGTGCTTCAGAATTGATTCCTTGAGGACCTGCTACATGATTTTTCCAGGGACTGAGGTGAGGCTGACTGGCCTGTAGTTCCCAGGATCCTCCTTCTTCCCTTTTTTAAAGATGGACACTACATTAGCCTTTTTCCAGTCATCTGGGACCTCCCCCGATCACCATGAGTTTTCAAAGATAATGGCCAATGGCTCTGCAATCACATCCGCCAACTCCTTTAGCACTCTTGGGTGCAACGCATCCGGCCCCATGGACTTGTGCTCATCCAGCTTTTCTAAATAGTCCCGAACCACTTCTTTCTCCACAGAGGGCTGGTTACCTTCTCCCCATGCTGTGCTGCCCAGTGCAGTAGTCTGGGAGCTTACCTTGTTCGTGAAGACAGAGGCAAAAATAGCATTGAGTACATTAGCTTTTTCCACATCCTCTGTCACTAGGTTGCCTCCCTCATTCAGTAAGGGGCCCACACTTTCCTTGACTTTCTTCTTGTTGCTAACATACCAGAAGAAACCCTTCTTGTTCCTCTTAACATCTCTTGCTAGCTGCAACTCCAGGTGTGATTTGGCCTTCCTGATTTCACTCCTGCAAGCCCGAGCAATATTTTTATACTCATCCCTGGTCATTTGTCCAATCTTCCACTTCTTGTAAGCTTCTTTTTTGTGTTTAAGAGCAGCAAGGATTTCACTCTTAAGCCAAGCTGGTCGCCTGCCATATTTACTATTCTTTCTACACATGTTCCTGCTGCCCCCCCCTTCCAGGTGGGCATGGTGGGGGTAAAGAGGCCGCCTTTAATCAGGAAGCTGTTCCCCTGTGCTGGGGGAGGGTTGATGCTGCTGCCCCCTTCTCCGAGACCTGACGGGGAAGTGAAGAGGCCCATGCTCTTGCTGATACCCCAACCACAAAATAGATGGATGGCAACTCTTTGGGGGAGCTGTGTATCTGGAGAGGCAGGACTGATGGAGGGGTTCTGTTATTAATGGGGAGGGCTGGGTTTGTGTTTAACAGCAGAATGAATTGTGTAGAGAATTAACTGGGGGGGGGCTGTCTATATTTACAGGGGGGAACAAAATTAATGGTGGGCTGCATGTCCAGGGGGCACATATAGAATTATTTGAGAAGGATATGTGACCTAAGGACTTAATTGAGTGGGTCTGGGTGGAGGAGTTATGAGCTCTCAGATTAAGCTCATTATGATTTATTCATATTTACAGAACATTAATGTACTCTTTTTATATTGGACTATATTGGCAAGTATGTCATTCTCCCATTATTTTTTTATTTATTTCTGGTTGAATTTCCTGAAATTCAGAGAGGAAAAAAGGGGCAGTTCCAGCTAAACGTTCAAAAATCAGTAAACTGATAAAAAAAAATAACATGACGATATATAAAAAACAACCTGATGATATTTTTCGCCAGTCTCATTACTGTTTTAATGTATTTCACGATTTTTGAACAAATGGGGTTGGTACTAATGATGCAGCAGAACATCTGATGCTGTGGTGGGGAAGTGGGAGCAGGAGGAGAAATAAAAACAACTCTTTCGTTTAGAGAAAAGAAGACAAGGTATGCAAATGATGTCATCTATATGCAAATAAATGCATCACTGCATGTATAGAATCTCCAGATTTCTGGACTTTTGTCCTTAATAAGTATGTGCAGGCAAAAAGTATAACTGGGTTCAAAAAAGAACTAGATAAGTTCATGGCAGATAGGTCCATCAGTGGCTATTAGCCAAGATGGTCAGGATGTAACCCTGTGATCGGGGTGACCCTAAGCCTCTGACTGGAAGGGGAAGACAGGGTGGATCTCTCCAAAACTACCTTGTTCTGTACACTCCCCTTGAAACTCTGGTACTGGCCACTGTTGGAGATAGTACACTGGGCTAGGGGGACAATTGGTCTGACCCAGTATGGCAGGTCTTATATTCTCATATATCCCCTATATTAAGAAGTGAATGTACAAGATCTTATGTAGGCTAATATTTTTCATGTAGAACAGCCTAAAAAATGGCCCCCAAATTGCCAGGTCCATTAGCCCAGTGGTAAGTGTTTGATTTCTCTGACTTTACTAATGATTGCCAAGAACATGAATGTTCAGCTTCAGAGACAGAATAAATAGTAACTGTCTGACTAAACTGGTGTAACTGATGTGAAAGACCCTTCCACTCCCTTTAGGTTTTCATTAAAGAAATGTTCTTTGTTTAGTTTCTCTATCCATAAAATTGCAAGTCCAAATTTTGTTGTTCAATCCATATTTCTCTGTTTGGGATTTTTGCCTATAGTAATATTCCTCATTAGCTTTTCGAATTGATTAAATGCCTTACTTCTTGAATCAATTCTTTATTTTTCTTTTCATTTTGATTTTTTTAAAATAACGTGAAAAGCTATGTTTATTTTTGTCTAATCATCTTGGATGTTTTGATCATATATAATAGAACCTTTTATTGCCTTCAACAACCATCAGAATCCTTTCTTGCTTTCCCTTCCCCTGGGCATATCATATATTGTACCAAGTTTAACCATTTGGCTTTAAGAAAGTATCTGAAGAAGTTTGAAGTACACAAACATAAGCACACACATATCTACACAGAGGATATATTCCTTGTAATTCCCATTTGTGTATCATGGAGTTTGTCACTGTAAGAATAAGCATATTTACCAATTCAATATACCTTTAACTATATATAACCTTTAGACATCCTATCTTCCTGTGACCAATTGTATTTGACAGTTGGGTTTATTAATCCTGTATCAGCATTTTGGGCATTGGTGAAATATACCCATAGGGAGTTTACAAAAATGGCACAGTGTGGTATAAAGATTTTATCAGCATAGATTGGAATAATGGTGTGACGCATGGCCAGAAAGGGTAAGCATTCTGCAGGGTAAATGACCCAAATTCAACCTCCGGAGACATATTGGTAGATAATGTTTGTGGTTTTGTGTGTTTACATATATATTATTAGAAGTTAACAATGTAATCAAATATTTCCTGTCTATGCTATATTCTGTTAATTCAGAGATCCAATGGAGATCTTAACATTTAAATGAAGTGTAAATATAGTGATACCACTGTATTAATTTCTCTTTGAAGTATATAGCAGATCACCTGCAAATGGTGGAAAACAGGCATTATGCCTTATGTTAATTCCTGTAGCTAATTACTGGTGATGCTTAGGAAATAGATCTACTTCAAAGTCTTGAAGATTGCCTATTGTTCACCTAAGGATTCCATGCTGTCAAGAGAAGGCCAGGAACTGTATAAATGTCTCCTGGGGCCTGATCCTTTTTATCTCAGATCTGCTTGATATTTTATGTAGGGGAAGCTTGAGTTGTAAGACTGAGATCACCAGTCCCATCTGGATCACCCTGAGTATGAACATTGGACTATAATCTATGGACTAATTCTGAAAAAACTCTTTGCAGCTACAAAGCTCACCATCTCTACTATGAAACTGATCTCAGAACTGTACTCATGTCCATATGTGTACTGGTTTCAGAGTAGCAGCCGTATTAGTCTGTATTCGCAAAAAGAAAAGGAGTACTTGTGGCACTTTAGAGACTAACCAATTTATTTGAGCATAAGCTTTCGTAAGCTACTTAATAATATCGTGTGTATTGATATTTTAACAAATACTCTCTTTTCTTTTTAAAATTTTTTAGTTTAATTACTAAGAATTGGCTGTAAGTGTGTATTTAGGTAAAATCTGGAATATCCATTAATTTTGGAGGTAATGTGTCCAATCCTTTGGGATTGGTAGAACTTTCATATTTGACTTGTCTGTCTGGGAGGGAGCCCAAAAGCTGCGTTGCTTTTAAGGGAACTGTATTTTGGCTCCTGTGTAACTAGTAAGGTATTATACAGCTGTTTTGTGCTGGCTTGGTAAATTTAAGTACTGGAATATCCACCAGTTTGGGGGATTGTCTGTCCCATTCTTTGCAGTTTGCCCTAATTGAGTAACCTCAACGTGGCCCCTCCTGGGACCCTGATCACAGACGGCATTACTCATGAGCTGTTATTATTCACCATCATGTATTCTGTATATTGCATGTGTTATGGACTAACATTTTTAGAAATATTTTAGAGAGTTCTTAAAAACAGTGCTCGGACTATTTCTTACCATGTGCCATACCTGCCGTGTGTCCAGCTGCAACTACATCAGATATATACACAGATTTAATGATGTTTATATAATAACAATTCTATATCATAAATAATCTAGCCCCAGGTGTATATATAAAATTGTTAACAGTGGATTTATATATATTTATGCTAGCAGTCAAGGGTTCTATAGCACCAGGAAGACTCTTAATAGGTGGTAGTAGTGTAGTTAGCACTGTTCGTCATCAACAGAACACAGGATGATTTGTGGCATACAGGCATTTAAAATGCTTATGTAAGACCTCACATGAGGGATATGTCCAAACAGCAGAGGGAATACTTTTGAAAGCATCCATCTCTTGACCTTCTATAGTTTGCTATAACTTTGGTTTCTTGATTCAGCCTGTCTGATGTCAATAAATTGCCGTAATAAACAGTGGATAATAACAGATTTGTGTGTGGCAGTGGTAAATTCTGGCAAATAGTGATGAGACATACTCATCAAGGGCCAGGTCCAACTCCTACTGCAGTGAATAGGGATCTATCCATCTCTGTGTCAGGAATAGCATCAGGCCCCAGATAAAAGCCAGTTTAGAGATGGGTGAGGAATAGTTTGCCCATCTCATAAATTTTTTTTAGATATGAAAAAAAAATTCCTTTCCCAAATCAGGATGAAAAGCCCAAATTTCAGAAATTTTTGCAAACCAAAAAATTTAGAAAATGATTTTTTGGGTCAATCAAAACATTTTGTTTCGATAATTTCATAGAATCATAGAATATCAGGGTTGGAAGGGACCTCAGGAGGTCATCTAGTCCAACCCCCTGCTCAAAGCAGGACCAATCCCCAATTAAATCATCCCAGCCAGGGCTTTGTCAAGCCTGACCTTAAAAACTTCTAGGGAAGGAGATTCCACCACCTCCCTAGGTAACGCATTCCAGTGTTTCACCACCCTCCTAGTGAAAAGGTTTTTCCTAATATCCAACCTAACCCTCCCCCACTGCAACTTGAGACCATTACTCCTTGTCCTATCCTCTTCTACCACTGAGAATAGTCTAGAACCATCCTCTTTGGAACCACCTCTCAGATAGTTGAAAGTAGCTATCAAATCCCCCCTCTCAGTAATCTCATCATAGAAGGCAATTAGATTAGTCAGGCATGACCTTCCCTGGTGAATCCATACTGACTGTTCCTGATCGCTTTCCTCTCGTGTAAGTGCTTCAGGATTGATTCATTGAGGACCTGCTCCATGATTTTTCCGGGGAATGAGGTGAGGCTGACTGGCCTGTAGTTCCCAGGATCCTTTCATTTAAAAATGCTTCATTTAACTTTTGTCCTTTTTTCTCTTTTCAAACAATTTTTAGTCTACATTTACTAACATTTCAAAACAAAAAGTCATTGTCACTCAAAAAACCCAAAACGTTTTGGTTCAAAAATGTTGAAACAGGACATTTTGACAGGTTTCAGAGTAGCAGCTGTGTTAGTCTGTATCTGCAAAAAGAACACCTTGTGGCACCTTAGAGACTAACAAATTTATTAGAGCATAAGCTTTCGTGGGCCGCAGCCCACTTCATCGGATGCATAGAATGGAACATAGAGTAAGAAGATATATATATATATATATATATATATATATATATATATATATATATATACACATACAGAGAACATGAAAGGTGGAGTAAGAGGCTAATTAATTAAGATGAGCTATTATCAGCAGGAGAAAAAAACTTTTGTAGTGATAATCAAGATGGCCCATTTAGACAGTTGACAAGAAGGTGTGAGGATACTTAACATGGACATTTTGACAATTTAAAAAAAAAATGGATTTTTTTTTTTGTTGGGAGATTTGACAAAATTGACCTTGTTTCATAAACAGTTTGGGTTTAGACAAATTGGCATTTTTTGGCAAAAAATGGTTTGCTGCAAAATTCTCTCACTGTTCTACATACTGTGCATTGTGTAGTATGCTAAGCAAGCAATAGTTAGTATGTCGGTTTCTTCTGTCTTGCTCAGCTTCATGGCTATTTTTTTAACAAATGCGAAGAATTTAAAACTAAAGATCAGCTTGCACGACTTATAATCAGCACTCTCAGAGGTCAGAATAGACCCAATAGTATTCTCTGGACTAAGAGGATTTCACTGTGTTTTGAAAGCTGTCGTCTATTTTCTTTGTAGAATAGTAGGACCACTTTCCGGACGTACAGGACCTGATTCCAGTCAGACTGATTAAAGAGGTATAAATCTAAAATAATTCCATTGAAATCAATAAAATAACAAAGGCATAGAACGGGTATAAAGCAGTGCAATCAGGATTGCATTATTCCATTGCAGCTAAAACACAACAAGATACAGTAGAACTATACATGTATATATATAAATGTTGAGGTAGCAACCATTTTGACAATATAGGTACCCCTTGAGCTATTTTTAAAGATTTGCTTTTTGAAAGCCACGCTAGTAAAGCACTTTTGGTCAACTGGTTTGAAAATGTTTGTGGTGAAAACAGTACTCCAGAAATGGGCAGGGAAGACAGCCATGGAGACTAAAGATCCCTGCTTATTTGCAGAACAGATACAGGTCAGGCAATTTCCTCCACTGTCTCCCAGTGTGCCTCAGCCCTGACCTAGAGGTCCAGCTGAAGTATGCCCATTCTCAATCCTTAATTGCTTATCTAAATAGGTTAGTGAGCATCCATCAGATGGTAGCTGCTTTTTGGTTAGACTCATCACCAACCCAAGATGCAATGTGGCATTATAGTGAGATATTCTAATACTAAAAAGATACTAATCTTTTGAGCCATTCAGGCTCCACAAACTTTTCTTTTCTTTTCTTTTTTTTGCAGTGGAGATCAAATGTCTGGTGAAAAGCCTTTACTTACCAGAGGTTACACAGTAGGTGTCCTTCCCAAACATGTCATGGAAGTGTTACATTAAGAGCTTACATTAATTAATTGTGGGTGTTTTCTATTTACCCGAAGAAAGAGCTGGCTACAGTGGTATGTGTCCCTTTACACTGTGTTTACCATTTTAGTATAAGTAACAGCAGGCAGAATGTATGCCATGGAGTTGTAGCCATGTTGGTCCCATGATATTAGAGCAACAAAGGTAGTTGAGGTAATATCTTCTATTGGACGAACTTCTGTTGGTGAGAGAGACAAGCTTTCGAGCCACACAGAGCTGTTCTTAGGTCATGACTTGAATACTGAAGAAAATCTCTGTGTGGCTCGAAAGCTTGTCTCTCTCACCAACAGAAGTTGGTCCAATAAAAGATATTACCTCACCGACCTTGTCTCACCAGGCAGAATGGACATGATTCATGAAGTATATTCAAAGGAATGCTCCATATAATGCCTATTGAAATGAACTGAATACACAAAGTCAGAGAAATAAAATATACCTAGCTAAACCTTACTGTAAGCTCAATATGAATTACACTCTGGTACAAGAATACTTGCACACCAGAATGTTATTAAACATGCTTTGCTAACAAACAGCCCACTGTCATTAGTAAAACAAATTCAGTTTAATTTATGGTTATGAATTTGTGCTGGTAACTAAGATCTTCCAAGAAAATCAAGAGAAGTTTGAATTTTCCATTGACATAGGGCTTTTATTTCTGTCTATCATGGTAATGTCTGAGAGTATCCCACATAAAATCAGTAACAATAGCAAAGTCCCTACTGAACTTCATGGAGTCTCTGGCTCGTCTCTCTTTTCAGGGTAAAAACTGCATGGGGTAGGGATTTTTTGTTTTTGTGCAATTAATTAGTTAATTACAGGTTATTTTGGCTTCAGGAGTGGAGGGGTGGAGGTTAGTGGAGGCAGAAGAGGTGTCAAGGCTGTGAATGTTGTTCTTTTGATAGAAAGGCCCTTTCCAAGTGCTAGTCATGTGCTAGAAGGAACATGCATGGAAAGAGCTGTCAAGGAAATAATAGGAGTGACAATTCTAATTTTGCCAGTGCCAAGGTACATACTTCAAGTCCCATACAAGCATAAACAACATTCAAAATAAAAGAGGGATTTGTATCCACGGGTGTGAATTTCTTACATTGTCTTGTCAGGAAGACAGAAATAATTATTACGGGATGAAGATGGGAATTCCCCTTCAAAGATATTCATTCATCAAGAGAACAATTTTCTATTTTCAGTGGCATGTGTGGGTCCAGACTTCTGAGTATCTCAGTACTCCCTCCCCAGCCCCTATTACTTTGGCAAGGAATGACTGTATGCTATAGGGACCATACCTTCCCCAGGCAAGTGGATTCCCAGCCAAGAATGGATTTGGGGCTTTTGGCATTGAGGTAATGCATGAGTACCACTGCATAGTAGAAACCACTGATTGTTTTCAGCAAAGTAACGGCAGTTGTTTTTAACTACCTAATTAATTATTACTGACGGAATAAAGGAAACCCAGTATTTTGGTTCCTGAGCAGAGCAGACATACTAGAGATGTTAATCACGCAAACATTGCTGAGCAAGATAAAAAAAATCAACAAGGAAATAAAATAAAACATTTTTTTCTCTCTCTCACTCTAGTTTTTTAGCTGCAAGACTATATTCTATCCTCAGTCTTTGTACAAAACTTCAGTTGCCACAAGGTGGACCAAGTTACTTTGCAAGTAGTTAAAAATGATGGCTCTATTTCTCTACTGCCCTGTGTTATTATTTATATCTATGCAAAGTGAGCGTTAAATGTCCATAAAATGCTACCACACTCATTTGGCAGTGGTTTTTATACCTACTTTGCATTTACTTTGCACAAGAAAGTGCAGGAAAGGCAGCAGGAGCACAGACCGCTGCAGCAGCCCCTGTGTAACCAAATGCCCTCCTCCCCAAGATCAATAGCCTCCTCACCCAGATGCCCAAGAACGTGGTGGGAGGGCCTCCGGGCACCCAACCACTCCACCCCAGAGGACTGTCCAAGTAACAGAAAGCTGGCATTCAATAAGTTTTGAAGTGCAGTGTGGCCCTGTCCTTCCATCCTCCCCTCCCACCCCACCCGGTGCTTCCCTCCTTCACCACCTATCCTGGGCTACCTTGGCAGTTATCCCCCCATTTGTATGACGAATTAATAAAGAATGCATGAAACAACAATGACTTTATTGCGCCTCTGCAAGTGGTGACCAAAGGGGAGAGGGGAGGGTGGTTGGCTTACAGGGAAGTAGAGTGAACCAAGGGGGCAGGTTTTCATCAAGAAACAAACAGAACTTTCACACCGTAACCTGGCCAGTCATGAAACTGGTTTTCAAAGCTTCTCTGATGCGCAGCGGGCCCTGCTGTGCTCTTCTAACCGCCCTGGTGTCTGGCTGCACGTAATCAGCGGGCAGGTGATTTGCCTCAACCTCCCACCCGCCATAAACATCTCCTCCTTACTCTCACAGAGAATGTGGAGCACACAGCAAGCAGTAATAACAATGGGAATATTCGCAAAAAGAAAAAGAGTACTTGTGGCACCTTAGAGACTAATAAATTTATTTGAGCATAAGCTTTCGTGAGCTACAGCTCACTTCATTGGATGCAGTCTGAATGCATCTGTACTCATTTTCTTTTTGCGAATACAGACTAACACGGCTGCTACTCTAAAACCTGTCAATGGGAATATTGGTTTTGCTGAGGTCTAACCAAGTCAGTAAACTGCGCCAGAGTGCTTTTAAACGTCCAAAGGCACATTCTACCACCATTCTGCACTTGCTCAGCCTATAGTTGAACAGCTCCTGACTACTGTCCAGGGTGCCTGTGTATGGCTTCATGAGCCATAGGAGCAAGGGGTAGGCTAGATCCCCAAGGATAACTATAGGCATTTCAACATCCCCAATTGTTATTTTCTGGTCTGGAAAGTAAGCCCCTGGCTGCAGCTGTGCCCACAGACCAGAGTTCCTAAAGATGCAAGCGTCATGTACCTTTCCCAGCCATCCCACATTGACGTTGGTGAAACGTCCTTTGTAATCCACCAGTGCTTGCCGCACCATTGAAAAGTACTCCTTGCAGTTTATGTACTCACTGGCTTGGTGCTCCAGTGCCAAGATAGGGATATGGGTTCCATCTATGGACGTTGTCTGGGCAACAACACAGACTTTGGGTCTGCTGTGACTCCAGGCATCACCTCACCTTCCATTCTAGCCTGACTCTTGCCAGGTGCTACCTTTGATCTCCGGCCTGACTCTGACCTGGATTCCTGCGTCTTATTCCAGCCTGGTACAATCTGTGATCTCCAGTGTCTGACCAGGTCTGACTTTGACACTGATGCTTGCTAATTAAACCAGACTCTAGTGATTCCTCTGACCCCTGCTCATTGACTGCCACCCCTGATTAATGGGCTCCAGCTCAGCTTGACTGCTAGACCAGACAACCTACAGCCCTTACAATAAGTCCTTTATGCCATGGCTCTTCATCAATATCCAATTTTATGGACCATTAGAAAATATGTACATTACACCATTTTGTGCATGACTTTCACCTATGCAAGCCAATCAGTTCTGAAGTGTTATGCAAGATATGTGGATTTCCATATCAGTTTATGGATATGGGGTGTGATTTCTGAAAAGCACCTACGTGACTGAGGTGCACAAGTCCCACTGACTTTTGAAAATCTGACCCATTCTACTTGGACATCCTCCACATCATGCTCTTCTTTGCCACTGTTGCCAGACAAGACAGATTACTGCAGTGGCTAGAGGTGCACTACCCCTGGGCTAGCACAGATTGAGGAGGATATTTTCAAAGAAATTAAGGAGAGTTAGGCAGCCAGCTCCCACTGACTCCCCTTTGTGCCTTTTAGAAAATCTTCCTTTTGTAAATAAAGAGGGAATAAATGTATGTTCTGCTATGTACATTCTTGTCCAAACAATGTACACACTATGCCTATTCTGTGTACGGTCTCCAGGGCTGTCAGTCTGGTATTGTTTTAGAAGCATTGAGCATTGGGCCAGGTGCTTGCCTGGTGTAAATCAGCGTAGATCCTTTGAAATCAATGGAGCTATGGCAATGTACACCAGCTGAGGATCTGACCTACAGTATGTACCTCTATAAGACTCAGTCCTCCAAGGTACTGATTACTTTGACCTACTCCAGCAAAGCATTTCAAAGTGCTTAACTTTAAGCATGTGAGTAGTCCCATTGACTTCAGTGAGGCTACTCACATCCTTTGCTGGAATGGGTCTCAGTGATCAGCAGCTGGCAAGATAGAGTCCATTATGTATTGTGTGAATAACACTTTATTTTTGTTTAGCTTTTCAAAGTATTTCTGGCAATGTGTAATGTTCATAAATGAGATCAATACAGATTTGAAACCTTTTGACAGTACACTTCCAATGCAGTTGTGAGTAGTGGGGACTTTCTAACACTTGAATGTCCTCCTTACCAGTGGCCACGCAAAATATGTGCCGCTACCATATATTTGTCATTCTAGCAATTACTACAAATAGGCTATCTCGATAATAAAGTATATTTCCTGGGTAACATATTGTAACCAACTGTATTCAAGGACATTCTGGACCTCTGTTTAGAATCTGATTAAAAGGGGAAACATACCCGGCCAACTGGTAGCGATCCAAACTGCCCTCCCTCCTTCCCCCACATTTTGAAAGTACATTTTTAACATGCGCTAATCTAATGAGATTCATTGAAAACCTTGTGCTAAATCACTGGGAAGTCACTGTTACTTTCACCACTGTACTTCAAGTTTGCCAAACTAGTTGAGCTCATCTTTATCTTCAAAGTGAGTTGTGTTTCATATTCTCACTTTATATCTGTAGGATGCGACCAGACGACCCAGAGGAAATATCATTTTATCCTAGTTGTGACATGGATATGCCTCTTCTTCTGTCATAGAACTATTCTGTCAGACCCAGGGGATTTGAGGAAATATGTTAATTTCAGATGTTA
Organism: Lepidochelys kempii; assembly: GCF_965140285.1. Classification (NCBI taxonomy): domain Eukaryota; kingdom Metazoa; phylum Chordata; order Testudines; family Cheloniidae; genus Lepidochelys; species Lepidochelys kempii. The sequence goes on from NC_136388.1 coordinate 75,163,204, forward strand.
CCCAGTGCCTGCTGAACAGAGAAGCTCAGGGATAACAAACAGTGCTAAATTCAGCCTGCCCTAGTCCTTGTAAAGTGGACCATCCTTCAGAGGTTCTCAAAGGGGGGGGTGGGAGAAGGGAGGTACAGAATGTATTCAGTGACCGGGGGGAGGAGGGAGGGGATGAGAAGCTTTCAGGGAAAAAACCTTACTGTGCACATTTTACCCACAGCAATGAATAACTAGCAAACCTGATTCCTCCAGATATAGCATAAGAGTCTACTTAAATCACAGAGAAATCACGTACTTTTTGTGGTTGGTCAGGGTATAAAGAGCAAATTTTGTGGATGTGTTCATACAGTTGTATAGTCCCTGCCTCCCTTACTTGTGTGCTTCCTTCAGAGCTGGGTGGCTGGAGAGTGGAGAGGAGAGAGGAGCCACCACTCTCCTGCCACCCAGCTCTGAAGGCAGAGTGGAGAGTGGCGGCTGCTGGCCAGGCAGCCAGCTCTGAAGGCAGAGTGGAGAGTGGCGGCTGCTGGCCAGGCACCCAGCTCTGAAGGCAGAGACGCCACCAGCAGCAGAGCAGAAGTAAGAGTGGCATGGTATGGTATTGCCATCCTTACTTCTCCACTGCTGCTGCTGGCAGCGGTGCAGCCTTCAGAGCTGGGCAGCTGGCAAGTGGAGTATTCGGTGTTATCTGAAGCTGCAATGAATCTCGTAATTCTTTTTGCATCTACCTACTTATGCGAAGCAGCCTTTTCTGCCCTAGTTTACATCCAAAACAATAACGATCTTGTCTTTGTGTAGAAGGGGATCTCTGAATAACTGTCTCAAGCATCCAACCCAGGATGGACTTGCTCTGCTCCAACAAACAGGCTCACCCATCACACTAGTAACAATAATGTGATGCCAGTAAGGAGTATCTCACTTCAAATGTACATGGTATATACTTAAATGGCTCTGTTTGAATCAGTGCCTTACTATTTTTAATATTTAGTGAGCATTGCATGCTGTTGCTTTTTATTGGTATATGTGTTTGTGTGGTGGGAGGGGAAGCATAAACTACTACAAAGAAGGGGGAGCGCAATCAAATACGTTTGAAAGCCAGTGCTTTAGGTAATGGGCAATGGAACTTTTGCTTGAGGAAAGAATGAGGGGGGTGGCCTGAAATCTGTCTGTGTATCTTAGATTATTCACCTTTGAGCCAGATTGTGAAGCCCTCACTCAAGCTGTTACTCGAGTAGTCTCCTTCACGCTAATGGGACTACTCAGGGGTTGGTAATTGCTCTCTAGTATGAGGAAGGGGTTCACAGTCTGTCCCTGTGTATATGAGCACTGCTCTCCCCTCTCTCTGACTTTTAGAGTTGTCCCGTCACGATGCAATTAGAAATCTGACTCACTGGCTAGAAATTTCTAACTTCAGCTTGTAGGTTTCTGTACTTTTTTTTCTGGAATGTATTATGCCAACTATGATGTCTACATACTGTATAAGCAGAAATCTTTGCACTGGGATCAAATTTCCAGGATGACTTGTAAGGGGGGGCGGGGGCGGAGGGGTGGGTTACTAGTTGCAAAAGCACACTGAAGTGTATTTGATTGTGAAAATGCAAATATAAGAAAAATATAGAGATCACTGGGTGAAATCTGAAAAATATGCCTAACACCAATAGGTCAAGTGAAGCAACATTCTAAAAAATAGCAGTAGAAGAATAAATCTTCTTCTGCCTAAAATGGCTTAATATTTTAAGAAAACCAGACAGAAAACAAAACGCAATTTCACCCAGCAGGAAATGGTAATGCAGCCATGAGGAATATCAAAACACATACATTCGTTAGTATTAAAACCAACACATGACAACATCAGCCGGAGCAAGATTAAAATCTTAATTTAGCAATTCTATTAGTTTGTAATTGCTAAAAGTTGAAGATTGAGCAAGAATGAAAAATGCTAAACTCACATTTGCTTAGCCTTTTTGGAACTCTAGCTCAAAATGTACCAGCAATAACTACCAGCTTTGTAACTTTCTTCCTTGGATGATACACTGAATAAAGAAAAGGAGTACTTGTGGCACCTTAGAGACTAACAAATTTATTTGAGCATAAGCTTTCGTGAGCGACAGCTCACTTCATCGAATACATTCAGTGGAAAATACAGTGGGGAGATTTATATACACAGAGAACATGAAACAATGGGTGTTACCATACACACTGTAAGGAGCGTGATCACTTAAGGTGAGCTATTACCAGCAGGAAAGCGGGATGTGGGGGGGGGGAGAGCTTTTTGTAGTGATAATCAAGGTGGGCCATTTCCAGCAGTTGACAAGAATGTCTGAGGAACAGTGGGGAGTGGGGGGTGGGGGGTGGGGGATAAACATGGGGAAATAGTTTTACTTTGTGTAATGACCCATCCACTCCCAGTCTCTATTCAAGCCTAAGTTAATTGTACTCAGTTTGCAAATTAATTCCAATTCAGCAGTCTCTCATTGGAGTCTGTTTCTGAAGTTTTTTTGTTGAAGTATTGCGACTTTTAGGTCTGTAATCGAGTGACCAGAGAGATTGAAGTGTTCTCCAACTGGTTTTTGAATGTTATAATTCTTGATGTCTGATTTGTGTCCATTTATTCTTTTACGTAGAGACTGTCCAGTTTGACCAATGTACATGGCAGATGGGCATTGCTGGCACATGAAGTGAGCTGTAGCTCACGAAAGCTTATGCTCAAATAAATTTGTTAGTCTCTAAGGTGCCACAAGTACTCCTTTTCTTTTTGCGAATACAGACTAACACAGCTGCTACTCTGAAACACTGAATAAAGTATGTCAAGATACATGCATCCAACGAAGTGGGTACTCACCCACGAAAGCTTATGCGCCAATACGTCTGTTAGTCTATAAGGTGCCCCAGGACTCTTTGCCACTATGTCAAGACACATTTTTCAGATTGGTTCAAATAATAGTTCTCCCTTTCAACAAAATCTTCAGTCTTAAATAATAATAGCTGAAAATATAATTTTGTCCTTTTAATTATGTTTATAAACTCTCAAAAATGTAAACGATGCATTCCACATATTTTGTTATTTTATAATTTCAAAAATCAAAATCCTTACAATTAATTTAAGTAATGAACCATGGAAATGAAAAAGGGAGCAAAGTGTCACATATACTTTTCTTATGGTCTGTTTTTTATCCCACTATAGTGAGCTTTGTTCGAGTAATTTCAGCTTTTCATTTATTTAACACGTCTGATTATCTGTTTAAATTGTCACAGATATCCCTGCCAACAGTCTGGCTGTACTGTGAAATGTCCCAGGATATGTTGATGATACTAGAATAGAAAAAAAAACATACTTTTATAACAGTGATGTTTTAAAACCTTTTTTACCATTTATTTTACCTGTAGCTGTTTCCTTTTTTGTTTTTACTGTATAGCACGTATTTGACTATCAAGTATATCACAGCAAATTATCCTGACCATTTGTTCTCCAATGGCAAAAGTTGCATCCACAGCTTAGCTAAAGCATGTTTTCAAGTTAATTGGAAAGTCGCTATTTCTGCGCAAAGTTATTCCAGTAACATTCTTATTTTGCTGGTTTAAAGTCACAAGCTGTTATATTGTTCTAGTGAATGAGCTATAAGAATACTCTGAAGGCAGAATCTGCCACTAAATACTTAATTAAATTTCTAATCTGCATATGAGAAACGTTATATATTGTACCCTTCAATAAAGTACAGTATCCCTAAAGTATCAAACTATGAAAAATTATTTACAGTGTGTAATACATATATTATTTGAATCTACCTGTTAGCTTTTTGTAGCCTAATTATGAGTGAATGTGATAAAAGCTCACAATTAAAGCATCACAGTCTATATGGCACTATATGCTGACTGAATTACATGCTCTGTGAGAAACTACCCTGGAATTTATTTTGTGATAGTCATTGTTGAAATTATTATTAATCAGAAAGTAGCTTCCAAATGCAACTAGGTACAACTTCTCATTTATAACAACTGTTGTTTTATAAAAAAAAAAAAAAAAGTTACTAGGGACTGTGGAATTGATCCAGATCACCTGTAAAGAGTCGATAATTATTATTTCCAGCATTATTAGCTCAACTTTTACTTTTAAATTTATTTTCACATTTACTCAACCCTAATTGCTTTAAAACATAGTTTTTGATTCTGGAACATATCTGATACTGTGGCTGCTAAATCCATATTTAGACACTTGTGCACTAAAGCCTTGACCCTCTCAGACCTTGATGTCTCTTAATCAACACTAAACAACTTCTAGATCATTAGTAGTGGGGCCACCTCTCAGATCTTGTCTTACTCAAAACAATTATTTATAATGATCAAACTGATACTTTTTAATAATTTGATATAAAATTAATTATAACCCACCTAATGGACGTAGCAGAATAAAAAAATCACCACTGAAACTATAGTCAAGTTGCAGGATGTACACTTTCTGAATTATCCTCCTATCCTGGAAAAAAATAATATTATATAAGAAATATCCGCAATTTTCTGGAAAGACTAAATTCAAAAGTTTAAAATAAATTCTTTAAGAACTCTCACATTCCCACTCAGTTTATCAATATAAATAAGTTGGTGTGTGTGTGTGGGGGGGGGGTTATGTAATGCATTCAAAACGTTTTTATCCAGAGCTTATTATTCTCAATTATTTAGGCGGGGATTGCCAAAGGAGCCTAAGGGCCTGTCAACATTGCCCCACAGTTTGGCCTATGGGGTGGGGGAGGAGGGGTTGAATAGCAGTGTGAACCAAAGGACTGCATTGTAATTTCCCAGTGTGTGCATGTTGCAGGGGTGAACTAAAAGGTTCCAGGCTCTCATAAATGTAACCCTGTTGGAAGAGGATTACGTTAATGTGAACTAGCAACCTTTTAGTTTGTGCCTGCAGTGTCCACATCAGGGAAGTTATAGCGCAGTACTTTGGTAGGCACTGCTATTCATGCCTCCCTACTCTGAACTGTGGGGCAGTGTAGACAATCCCTAAGAGAGCTAGGGCTCAGGTTTTTAAAGGTGTTTCTCTGTTTAGCATTGGACATAATTAACCCTTGGAACAATTTACCGAGAGTCGTGGTGGACTCTCCATCACCTGACAACTTTTAAATCAAGACTGGATGTTTTTCTAAAAGGTATGTTCTGGGAATTATTTTGGCCAGTTTCACACAGGAGGTCAGACTAAATGATCACAATGGTCCCTTCTGGCCTTGGAATCTATGGAATGACTGACTTGGGAGCCTAAATCTCATTTTCAAAAGTGACTTAGACACTTAGGACCCTAAGTCTCATTGACAGTCAACAAGGTTCTAATGGGATTTAGGCTACTAAACCTTAGACCTTTCAACGCTGAGCAGAGAAATGCCTAAATACTTTTAAAAATCTGGGTCTCATGCCTACCTTCCACTGAAGGTCAATTGGAGTTGGGTGGGTAACTCTCTTGGACCACTTTGTTTATCCACATCTCAGTGTGGTTTTTCTTATGTATTGTAATAGTAATCATTTCAAGGAGGACTATTTTCTTCTTGATGTTTGTTTTCAGTTAACTAAAACTTGTATTCATTATTTCATCTGAAAATGTTTTGTATTAATCCAGAATATTTGGATTTTTAAGAATTCAAGAGTCCTTGTACATAGTTCTTCCCTACAGTACATTCCATTTCAGTAAACAAAATTTCATTTGCACCAAAATTGGACAAAACTTGAATTTTCATTCTGTTGTGTTAATAGATGTCTTTCACAACCAACTTCTCAAAAAAACTTTCTTAAGACCGTCAGTCACTAGAGTTACTGTTAATGTTGGCAAATGAAAGATTAGGATGAAGCATTTTGTTAAACATATTTTTTTTCTTCATTTCTAGGGAGAAAATTGTTCTAGCATCACGGTAGCATTGTTCAAGCAACCTTTTAAAAATTGAGTAGAACATCTAAGGCCAGCCTAAAAGCAAATACAGTAAATATGTGTTAAACACGTCATCTGGAGTACTTCCTAAGACTTGTCCACGTGGGGAAAAAGTCTGGAAGAGCTAGTGCAGAATAGAATAGCTATTCCACAATAGCTCCTGGTGTGGACACTCTTATGCAGCATTAACTGCTTTTTGGGTGGTTTGAGTCAATCCTTGGAGATAGTGCAGAATAGCTATTGTGCTTTAAACTAGCTATTTTGCAGTAATTTTTCTGTATTGTCAAACCTTTAGAGTCTCTCTTAGTGTATGTTTTTATCCATCTAAATAGTATAAATCACCTAAATATGTCCACAACTATGCCCTCTGCTGGAAAAGTAAGAGGAAATCTCTGTAAAATGATGTAATGGGAAGTTTTTTATGCCTGAGCATTATGACTATAGGTCCTTACTGTATCATGATTGGTGAACTGGAGTCAGATGGCCCATGTTCCTTGGAGGGTCTGTTATTGAGGGGACATCAGTGGAACAAGGAATGCTGGGAGAGAGATAGCCTGGAAGCACCTCAGTCACATGGACAGAGCCTTCCACGTGGCCTCCTTTGCAGAAGTGCTGAGCAGCTACAGTGCTTAACAGAAGCCAAAGGTAGCAGCAGCTGGTCAGCATTTCTGAAAATGAAAAGGAGTACTTGTGGCACCTTAGAGACTAACAAATTTATTTGAGCATAAGCTTTCGTGAGCTACAGCTCACTTCATCGGATGCATTCCACTGAATGCATCCGATGAAGTGAGCTGTAGCTCACAAAAGCTTATGCTCAAATAAATTTGTTAGTCTCTAAGGTGCCACAAGTACTCCTTTTCTTTTTGCGAATACAGACTAACACGGCTGCTACTCTGATTTATGAAAATGTGGCCATTAGCTCCCTTACAGAGGGCATGGGTGCTATTAAACTGAGAACAGATATTACATGGAAAAGTAGCCATAGGTATACTCTTGGGCATTGCATGGAGAAAAAAGTTCACCCAAACACATGACATTCGCAGTAGTTAAACAGTTCCTTTCCACACTGAAAAGGTACCACACAGTCTTGGTGGGAGAGGTGATGGTATGTTTATCACAACAGTGAAGAAATAAATGGTAGCCATTACCAAGGTGCATAATTCAGCAATTACAGTTATTTGTTTTTCTGACACCTTCTGCAAACAATTATCAAAAAAGTCTAATATAATTTGATTCTTTTTTTTTTTGCACTGATACTGTACATTAACAGAGCAAATAAAAGGGGGGGAAAGTGCAGTCCCGTGTAATAAAGAAAACAGCGGCAAACTATTAATGCTCTTTGAAAAGAGTAGTTTTAACAAAGTAAGCAAGAATCATTTTCTTTGGTTGAGTGTTGATTCCCCAGTGTGCTCTCAGTAAGTAATTAGAATGGCCCAGTGAATGTCAGCATCAGCTTGTTTATTCTCATTATTTTATCATTTTAAAAACCCTCTAGGTGATGAGACATGCAGTATAGAACATAATTACCATTATTAGCATACTAATTGGACACAAAAATAGGCCAACTACAAGGTAGCCAACTGAATAATTTCACATTAATCAAACACCATAGTGAATAAGCCTATTGTTAAATTGACAGCTACCATAATTGGCAATATTTTGCTGTGAAATATCAGAATTTCCTTGTAACATCTCTCTGATGCTATATAATTTAATAATTTCCCATATTCCAATCTTTAAATTTATATACCTAGTTCAAGTTCAAGGAAACATCATGATAAGAATACTAGTCTATGAAGAAGTGGACTAAGCATATAAAGACTGCTTGTTAGCATTCAGCAAATGATTTGCGTGATAAGAAAACAAAAGGGCTACCAATTTAGTTACTTGTTGCTTTCAGCATTCCATTCAGCACTAAACACCTATAAAGGCTCATGATAACATTTTGTTTAAAATCTTTTATATTAAAGTCTACTTTTCTACCTAAAGGAACCTTAGAAAATGGGAAGGATTAAAAAAAAGTAGGATCTGCAAATGTCATGCCGTTGGACAATTTTCTGGGTTGGCTAGTTCATTTTTTAATTGTGTATTTGTTATGGTGCCATACGATTCCTTCTGAACTGCTGAATAGAAGGCTGGACTCTCCCCACTAGACGACAGAGTTCCTGAAATGCTCCATCAGCACCAGACAAGAAGGGAAACTGCTCCTAACCCTGCTACAATTTGAAAGCCATTAGGGGAATGGGAGAGGAAAGAGCGAGTGGGAAAAACAAAGTGAAGCCGAGCCCTGGTCTACACTATGGGGTGAGGTTGAATTTAGCCGCATTAGGTCGATTTTAAAATGAATGCGTCTACACAACCAACCCTGTTCCATCGAGCTAAAGGGCTCTTAAAATCGACTTTTGTATTCATCCCCGGTGGGTTGAATTTGTACTCATCCCTTTTGTACTCATCCCTTGCTGGGTCGAATTTGGGGTAGTGCAGACGCAATTTGACAGTATTGGCCTCAGGGAGCTATCCCAGAGTGCTCCAATGTGACCGCTCTGGACAGCACTTTGAACTCTGATGCACTATCCAGGTACACAGTAAAAACCCTGGGAAATTTTGAATTTCATTTCCTGTTTGGTCAGCGTGGCGAGCTCAGCAGCACAGGTGACCATGCTGTCCCCCCAGAATTGCAAACGAGCTCCAGCATGGACCGAAAGGGAGACACTGGATCTGATTGCTGTATGAGGAGAAGAATCTGTACAGGCCAAACTCCAGTCAAAAAGAAGAAATACTGATCTACTTGCCAAAATTGCACAGGGCATGGTGGAGAGAGCCTACAACAGGGACACACAGCAGTGCCGCGAGAAAGTCAAGGAGCTCAGGCAAGCCTGTCAAAAGACAAAGAAGGCAAATGGTTGCTCCGGGTCAGAGCCCCATACACGCCCCTTCTATGATCGGCTGCATGGCATTCTAGGGGGGGACCCTACCACTACCCCACCACTGTCTGTGAACACCTGCAAGGGAGGAGTCTCACACAACAGAGAGGAAAATTTTTTGGATGAGGAAGAGGAGGAGGAGGAGGAGAATGCGCAGCGGGCAAGCGGTGAATCCATTCTCCCCGGCAGCCAGGACCTTTTCATCACCCTGGAGCCAATACCCTCCCAAGGCGGGATCCTCGACCCTGAAGGCGGAGAAGACACCTCTGGTGAGTGCACATTTGAAACTACAGTACAGGGTTTAAAAGCAATAGTATTTAATGTTTGATTTGCCCTGAAGACTTGGGATGCATTCGTGGCCAGTACAGCTACTGGAAAAGTCTGTTCATGTGTCTGGGGATGGAGCAGGAATCCTCCAGGGATATGTCCATGAAGCTGTCCTGGAGGTACTCTGAAAGTCTTTGCAGAAGGTTTCTGGGGAGGGCTGCCTTATTTCATCCTCCACGGTAGGACACTTTACCATGCCAACCCAGTAGCAAGTAGTCTGGAATCATTGCAGCACAAAGCATGGCAGAGAATGGTCATGGGTTTTGGTCGCATTCAAGCAACATTTGGTCTTTATCTTTCTGTGTTAACCTCAGGAGAGTGATATCATTCATGGTCACCTGGTTGAAATGGGAATTTTTGTAAGGGAACAGTAAAAGGACCCCGTTCATGCTTGGTTGTTTGCGCTTGGCTAAAAGGGATTAGCCCAGAGAATAGCCACGCGGTGGGGTGGGGGGAGGTGTGTGCTGCACATCCACCCGAAAACCGCAGCCCCTCCTTTTAAATGTGAAACCCAACCAGCATTGCTTGCTATGGGAAAGGATGGCGCTGGAGTTTGAAACTATTCCCACATATTATGAAGGCGTAAGAAGCCAACCCTGCATACGAAAAGGCTTATCATGGCTGCCTGCAAACCGAATTCTGTTGCCCAGCCATGTGTGATATGTCACCATACTGGCAGGCACTCAATATAAGAGGTAAAATGTGACCTTGTACCTAAAGCACATGTGCTGTGTGCTGTGAATTGCTTGATTCACTGTGAAAGAGTCTCCCTTTTGTTCTCAGAAATGTTAAATCTTAAATTTTACTCTCCCTTTTTATCTCCCCATAGGTGCAAATATTTCTATGCTCCCCCTATCATCTCCGTCCCTGAGGTTATCGCAATTAGAGGGCGGAAAAAACGCACTCACGATGACATGTTTTCCAAGCTCATGCAGTCCTCCTGTACTGATAGGGCATAGCTTAATGCATGGAGGCATTCAATGGCAGAGGCCAGGAAAGCATTAAGTGAGCACGAAGAGCAGAGGCAGGAGGCGATGCTGAGGCTAATGGGGGAGCAAACGGACAAGATGAAGCATCTGTTGGAGCTGCAGGAAAGCCAGCAAGAGCACAGACTCCCACTGCATCCATTGTATAACAGCCTGCCCTCCTCCTCAAGTTCCATATCCTCCTCACCCAAATGCCAAGAACATGCGGTGGGGGAGGCTCCGGGCACCCAGCCACTCCACTCCAGAGATGGCCCAAGCAACAGAAGGCTGTCATTCAAACAGTTTTGATTTGTAGTGTGGCTACAATAAGCAATGTGGCCTTGTCCTTCCCTCCTCCCGCATCCCACCCGACCTAGGCTACCTTGTCAGTTATCTCCTTTTTTTTAGTTAATAAATAAAGAATGCATAGTTTCAAAACAATAGTTACTTTATTTCCTTTGCCAGCTGTGATCGAAGGGGGGAGGGTGGTTGCTTACAGGGAATTAAAATCAACAAAGGGGGCAGGTCTGCAGCAAGAAGAAACACACACAGTTGTCACACCGTAGTCTGGCCAGTCATGAAACTGGTTTTCAAAGCCTCTCTGATGCGCAGCACACCTAGCTGTGCTCTTCTACTAGCCTTGGTGTCTGGCTGCTCAAAATCGGCCACCAGGCGATTTGTCTCAATCTCCCACCCCACATTAAACGTCTCCCCCTTACTCTCACAGATATTATGGAACACACAGCAAGCAGCAATAACAATGGGAATGTTGTTTGCACTGAGGTCTAACCTAGTCATCAAACAGCACCAGTGAGCTTCTAAACGTCCAAAGGCACATTCTACCACCATTCTGCATTTGCTCAGCCTATAGTTGAACAGCTCCTGACTACTGTCCAGGCTGCCTGTGTACGGCTTCATGAGCCATGGGAGCAAAGTGTAGGCTGCGTCCCCAAGGATAACTATTGGCATTTCAACATCCCCAACGGTAATTTTATAGTCTGGGAAGTAAGTCCCTTCTTGCAACTGCTCAAACAGCCCTGAGTTCCTAAAGATGCGAGTGTCATGCACCTTTCCGTGCCATTCCACGCTGATGTCAGTGAAATGTCCCTTGTGATCCACCAGTGCTTGCAGCACCAATGAGAAGTACCCCTTGCGGTTTACTACTGGTTGGCAAGGTGGTCCAGTGCCAAGATAGGGATATGTATTCCATCTATCACCCCACCACAGTTAGGGAACCCCATTGCAGCAAAGCCATCCAGTATGACCTGCACATTTCCCAGAGTCACTACCCTTGATAACAGAACGTCAGTGATTGCTTTGGCTACTTGGATCACAGCAGTCCCCACAGTAGACTTGCCCACTCCAAATTGATTCCCAACTGACTGGTAGCAGTCAGGCGTTGCAAGCTTCCACAGGGCTATCGCCACTGTCTTCTCAACTGTCAGGGCAGGTCTCATCTTGCTATTCCTGTGCTTCAGGTGGGGGAAAGCAATTCACAAAGTTCAAGGAAAGTGGCCTTACTCATGCGAAAGTTTTGCAGCCACTGGGAATCATCCCATACCTGCAACATTATGCGGTCCCACTAGTCTGTGCTTGTTTGCTGGGCCCAGAATCAGTGTTCCACTGTATCAACCAGCCCCACTTCTGCCATGATGTCCCAATTACCACAGCCCGTGCTTTCAGGAATGTCTGTGTCCATGTCCTCATCACAATTGTCCTCGTGCTGACGTCTCTTAGCCCCGTTCGGCACATACTCCAGGATAATGTACAAGGTGTTTACAATGCTCACAAGAGCAGCAGTGAGCTGAGTGGGCTCCGTGCTTGCCGTGGTATGGCGTCTGCATGGGTAACCCAGGAAAAATGGCGCAAAACGACTGTCTGCCATTGCTTTCACGGAGGGAGGGAGGAAGGGGCGACTGACGATATGTACCCAAATCCACCCTCGACAATGTTTTTGCCTCATCAGGCATTGGGAGCTTAACCCAGAATTCCAATGGGCAGCGGAGACTGCAGGAACTATGGGATAGCTACCCACAGTGCATCGCTCCATAAGTAGATGCTAGCCATGGTATTGAGGACACACTCTGCCAACTTAATGCGCTTAGTGGGGACATACACAATCGACTGTCTAAAATCAATTTCTAAAAATCAACCTAATTTCGTAGTGTAGACATACCCAGAGAAAAAGAATGTCTACAAGGAAAAAAGATGAGGTGTTAGAGCAATAGGATTGGAGCAGATGAAGGGAATATAAATTGATAGTGAAACAAAAGAAGCAGAGCAAGAAGAAGGGATGAAAAGTAAAGAGGTGATGAAAGAAACTGTTAGAAAGAAAATAAGGACATAGAGAAAAGAAGGTAAGGTGAGAGGCAAGGAAAGGAGTAGAGTTTTGGAAAAATACAAAACAATATTCCTCCTTTAAATTCATGGCACTAGCAGGCAAAACAATAACACTGCTGCACATTTAAGTTAATTTCTAGGGCTGTCAATTAATCACAGTTAACTCACAGGATTAACTCACAAAAATAAACTGTGATTAAAAAAATTTATCGTGATTAATTGCATTGTTAAACAATAGAATACCAATTGAACTTTATTAAATATTTTTGGATGTTTTTCTACATTTTCAAATATATTGATTTCTATCACAAACCAGAATACAAAGTGTACATTGCTCACTTTATATTACTATTTTTATTACAAATATTTGCACTGTAAAAATGATAAAATAAATAGTATTTTTCAATTAACCTCATACAAGCACTGTAGTGCAAGCTCTTTATCATAAAAGTGTAACTTACAAATGAAGATTTTTTTTATTACATAACTGCACTCAAAAACAAAACAATGTAAAACTTTAGAGCCTACAAGTCCACTCAGTCCTACTTCCTGTTCAGCCAATTGCTAAAACAAACAAGTTTGTTTACATTTACGGGAGATACTATTGACTGCTTCTTATTTACAATGTCACCTGAAAGTGAGAACAGGCATTCACATGGCAAATACCTTGTGGCCGGCATTGCAAGGTATTTATGTGCCAGATATGCTAAACATTCATATGCCCCTTCGTGCTTTGGCCACCATTCCAGAGGACATGCTTCCATGCTGATGATACTCGTTAAAAAACTAATTAAATTTGTGACTGAACTCCTTGGGAGAGAATTTTATGTCTTCTGTTCTGTTTTACCTACATTCTGTCATATATTTCATGTTATAGCAGTCTTGGGTGATGACCCAGCACATGTTCGTTTTATGAACACTTTCACAGCAGATTTGACAAAACGAAAAGAAGGTAACAATATGATATTTCTAAGGATTGTTACAGCACTCGACCAAAGGTTTAAGAATCTGAAGTGCCTTCCAAAATCTGAGAGGGATGAGGTGTGGAGATTGCTTTCATATGTCTTAAAAGAGCAACACTCCATGTGGAAACTAGAGAACTTGAACCACCAAAAAAGAAAATCAACCTTCTGCTGGTGGCATCTGGCTCAGATGATGAAAATGAACATGCATTCATCTGCTCTGCTTTGGATCGTTATAGTTTGGAACTCGTCATCAGCGTGGACGCGTATATTCTGGAAAGGTGGTTGAAGCATGAAGGGACATATGCATCTTTGGTACATAAATATCTTGTGATGCCGGCTACAACAGTGCCATGTGAACGCCTGTTCTCACTTTCAGGTAAACAAGACTTGGGCAGCATTATTTCCTGCAAATTGTAACCAAACTTGTCTGAGCCAGTGGTTCCCAAACTTGTTCCGCCGCTTATGCAGGGAAAGCCCCTGGTGGGCTGGGCCAGTTTACTTGTTGCATCTGCAAGTTCAGCTGATCGCGGCACCCAGTGGCTGCGGTTTGCTGCTCCAGGACAACGGGAGCTGCTGGAAGAGGCGTGGGCTGAGGGACGTAGTGGCCACTGCTTCCAGGGTGGAAAAGGCGCGGGCCGAGGGACATACTGGCCTGGAGCAGCGAACCGCGGCCACTGGGAGCAGCGATCGGCCTAACCAGTGGACACGGCAGGTAAACAAACCGGCCCGCCCCGCCAGGCGCTTCCCCTGCACAAGCGGCAGAACAAGTTTGGGAACCACTGGTCTGAGTGATTGGCTGAAGTAGGACTGAGTGGACTTGTAGATTCTAAAGTTTTACTTTGTTTTATTTTCGAATACTGTTATTTTTTGTACATAATTCTACGTTTGTAAGTTCAACTTTCATTATAAAGAGATTGCACTGCAGTACTTGTATTAGGTGAATTGAAATATACTATTTCTTTTGTTTTTTACAGTGCAAATATTTGTAATAAAAATAAATATAAAGTGAGCACTGTACACTTTGTATTCTGTGTTGTAATTGAACTCAATGTATTTGAAAATGTAGAAAACATCAGAAACATTTCAAAAATGGTATTCTATTATTGTTTAGCAGGCGATTAATCGCGATTAATTTTTTTAATTGCTTGACAGCCCTATTAATTTCCCTTTATTTCAGTGAAATAAAAGCATGTTTTAAAAGGTTTCATGAAAACTCCATTGTTTTTTACTCTGATCACAATTTTTGCACATGTAAAAGTGGGTATTTCATGCATAAATGTGCACAGAAACTGCAACATGTACATTGACATCAGACATTAACAGTTCCTTCAGACCAGGTACAAATATAAGAACATATCTGGGTGGTTTGTTCTGATCCATTCATCTGTGGGTAGATTTAGGAATATGGCTGCTCAAGTGGAAACTTCAAACGAAAAATTGTGTGGGCAGATTCTATTGATAGACAATTTTAGATAAATAAAAGGAAAACAAGTTAAATAAACCAAGATAAGTCACCTGTTTGCGTAAATAGCAGCATTAGATTACTGCAAATCACTTAGAGATGGATTCACAGCACATTGAAGTCAGTGGGCTTTGGATCTGACCCTTACTGAGCTTTGCTTTCCATGATGTTCAAGGTGCATGAAATAAGAACTTCAGAAAAAGCTGCAGCAGGGGAATGCTGGGTGGGAAAGGTGCTATTTGAAAAAGTTTGTCCCAACATGATACTTAGCTGTGTGTGGGCCTTGGCAAAAGCTCTACACAGACAATGGACCAGGTCAAAAAAGTTGGGGGGCCAAGGAGAAAGTGACCAGACATTGTGCAGCATGATCTTCCTCCTCTGTGGTATGGTGCATTGGGTTGTTAGTATTGTTGCCCCTTTTCAGCCCCAGTGCCTAGTCAAAGCTCAGGGCCCTGGAGATGTTCCAGTTGGAAGCAGACATTGCTGGAGTCTGACATGCTCTTGATGCAATCTTGTTGATTCACAAGGAGTGTACAAAGTCCTGCTTTTCCAAATGCAGGGGGAACTAAGAACAGAAGGAGCAGTTGCTTAGCTTACAGCCCCAAACCTCTTCAGCCAATCGCCTCAAAAGCCCTCTCTCTCTCTAATTTTTCCCAGTGTCACACTGTGCTCACAGGCTACTGCTTGGCTTTCTTGCTTTTTTGCCTCTGCCTCTCTCTCCATTCTTGCATGTTCTCAGTTTCTGTGTGTTCTCTCCCATAGCCAGCTGGTCACAATACCCAATACCCACAATACTCCATACTCATTGACATGGTGTTAATATCTTGGAAGACTCTATTAGGCCTTGTTTTAGGTGTGGCACCTTAACTGTCTCTTACAACTATCTTAAATGAAGGGTGTGTTTATGCATCAGTCTGAAGTAGGTTTTAACTTAACCCAAAACAAGGTTTTAGCATAATGGTATAAAGACCCACCATGGGTTGCTAATGTAGCTAGAACATTGGATCTTTAGCTCTAAAGCACAGGCCTGTACCCCTTGCGCGTTATAAGAAACTAAACAAAAAACCATCTCCATTAGCTAGTAGCAGTAGTAGCCTTTGGGACTCTGGGTGATACTAGATAAGGACATGGCACACTCACCAGTGAGTTACATAAGGATATGATACGATTGTTAGCAAGGCAGGTTAGCTTGTCAAATCACTGATTGCTTACCATCATCCTTCTATGCTTCATCCTATTCTAACAGCTATGGGCAAAGTTAAGGGCCTGATCCTACAAACTGCACACCCCTGAGCCCACCTACTAAGGGGCTGGTCTTGTGACTTAATGTTGATTTAATTAAGAGCAGGTGAAGATCCCTGTAGGCAGCAGCTGCTACTTCAAAGTCATACATTGGCTTTTATATTCTATTGTCTTACTGAGAAAAGGTTTTATTTTTTTTATAGAAACGCCACTGAAGATTATGTTGAGATTTGGCTGCCTTATACTGCAGGAATCCAAGAGAAAAAGACAGCTCCATAAAAACCACATCAACATCTTCATTCATTCTTTGTTTGTTAATCAGGT
Source organism: Lepidochelys kempii (assembly GCF_965140285.1). Lineage (NCBI taxonomy): Eukaryota > Metazoa > Chordata > Testudines > Cheloniidae > Lepidochelys > Lepidochelys kempii. The sequence continues at coordinate 75,179,655 of NC_136388.1, forward strand.
AATGAGCATCTCACTACTAATGATTGGGGATGAGGGCTGTTAATATACTGCAGATTGTCTAGGTTATTGATTAACTGATATGTTTCACTTTGTATTGCTTGTCCTTTTTGAAGGCAACCCACAATAAAAATATTATTTAAATACAAGAGACTGCATTTAAGACAGATCCTGATACTGGATAGAAACAAAATTGATTATTTGAAATATACAGTAAAGCACATGCTTACAGACTTTGGACAATCAGGACTCAGATTCAGAAACCTGTAGCAGGCAAAAGTGCTTAGTGCCTGAAGGTCTCTTTCCCTAAAGATTTATCTTTTCATAAATAATGATACCAAGCACTTTTCATCCATAGCGATCAAAGCTTTTTACAGAGGTATCATTATACACCCATTATGCCCATGAGGAATCTGAGTCAGAGAACGGTGAAGTGACTTGCCCAAGGTCACATAACGGAACTAGGAATAGCAGCCAGGGCCACATTATTGCCACTTGGTCAAGCTCCAAAAATGTGCCAGGCATCTCCATGCAAGAAGGAAACTAGAAAGACTCTTAAGAACATGTCTCTCTTAACACATTTAAGAGTAGTTTTACAGCAGAAGGCCTGACTTTGGATGAAATGGACTAGCCAGATATTGCATTGCTATAGGAAATGTTAGCTTTGTAAAATGTCTGCTCACCTTTGCCTGAATTAGTAGTACAGACTGAGGAAAAAAAATCTCAAACAGCTCGTCTCCTTTTGTCACTTATGCTGTCCCATGCTAGCTCCAATTGTAGCCTTTGGATCAAATCTTATATAATGGGCAGCACTCTCTACAATGATTGATGGTCAGTTAACTCAGTATGCACAGTGCCTCATCTACTTGTATATATTAGTTCCACCATCCAAGTTATTGAAAAAATGTTGTGAAGAACTAGATTTATTTACAAACTAGATCCAAACTATGACATAACCCTACATATGTACAGTACATCATAGTTATAAAACAATAGTATAAGTTATACAACTACTGTAACTTCCGAATTTGTTGTTTCATTGCCTCTGAAAGAGTGAGTGAATAATGAAAATAAACAAATAAAATCAATGGAGCTATACTGATTTACAGCAGCTGAGGATCTGGCTTCATGTAACGTATGTAATCACAATAATCGAGCCATAAAGGGAAAAACTGGGAAATGTAGTTGTTGAATACATTTGAATAACGAGTGCATTCAAGGAAATCCCAATGTATTTGTGGATATTCCACAACAGAAAAAAAATTAATTTATCAAATTGTTCCCTAGGAATTATTTGCTCAGCTCCACTCTGTACTGTATCAGACAGAGATATTTCCGAAGAGTAAAGATTTTCTTTTCTTGCCTAGAATGACTCAAGTAGAAATGCATATTCCAGCCAAAAGAGAGATTAATGTATGAATTATGTTGTGTTGCCATTTTACTCAATGCTGCTGCTCCCTGTAGGGTAATGGCGGTGAGATTCATTCTAGTGTTGCCAGAAGTAAAACTGGAGTAGATGTACTTGACTAATTTAGCAGTGTGTGAATGCTTATTTTGTCATCAATCATCCTTACCAATACCACAGTACTTTGTGCCTAACAGGTGCTTTCCAGCTATTGTTCAAAGGTGGATAACTATATTTATTCCAGCAAAGAGTCCTGTGGCACCTTATAGACTAACAGACTTATTGGAGCATGAGCTTTCGTGGGTGAATACCCACTTCGTTGGATGCATGCATATATTTATTCCCATTTTACAGATGAAGAAACTTGGGAACAGAGAAGTTACGTGACTTGTCTGTGGGCACACAGTCTATTGCAGAGTTGGGTGAAGCGCTCAGGTCCCTATGAAGAGTCATCCATGAAGTCTGGATTCAAAAGTGTCCAGATGGAAATGGTGTGATTTAAATGTGTATGTCTTCATTTAGGGTGCAGAGAGGAGGCAAAAGGATCTCAGGGCAAGACTACATTACAAATACTATATCGGCATCATCTTAATTACTCCACCTCTGCGAGAGTCGGTAGCTATGTCTTCACTAGACCCGCTAAATCAATCCCTGCTGCATCAATTGCAGCAGCATTGATCTCCCTGGTAGACCAGCCTAAGTTGCTCAGAGGTAGCAATGTAGTTATACTGAAGTAAGTGTGTAGTGTAGACCTGGCCTTAGCAATTGTGTTCTCTCTCTCTCTTCCCTTTATGATAAAGGAATAAAGAGAATACAAATAAGCTATTGATCCTGCATCCCAACCCCCTTTTCTCACTTCTTTTGCTCAACCCCTTTTCCTCAAGTAAACTTATTACTAAAAATTAAAGTATTGGTATTAATCTGTGTGCTGATGCTGTTATTTTAACAGAGCAGAAGAGATTTACATATAATTGTGGCATGGAAGGAAGTTATTGTTCAATAACAGAGTAATTATTAACTCTAGTCTAATAGAGAGTAGAAGAACTTGAATTTCATGCCTTCCTTTATCGGTTATTTTTCTATTTGAGTTGTTTTAAAATGAATTTAGTCTGTAGATTTTGTATGTTGGTTTTTAAGGATCTAAAATCTCAGTGAACTTTATTTCCTCAGAATGTAGATTAGCCTTTAATGAGATCAACGAGCAGTGTTGGTATTTCACTGGTCAAAATTGTAAATGCATTGTTGCATTTCCTATTTACCCTGTGGCATCAGGATTTCTGTGTGTTACTGCTAATGTGTTTGCATTCTATTAGCCGTCTATAAAATTTATGATCAGAGAGACATTGCACAAACAATGCAGGGAGTAGAGCGCTTGGCATTATTTTAAGAATAAAGCAGCACCAAAAAAATGGTCTAAAAAAATATGGCACAAATAGGGTATTAAGAATACTTAAGATATGGGGCAAATAGGGTATTGAGAATGTCTAAGCAGTAAGGAGTTGAGATCAGTTTCATAAAAACAATACATTTGCCCACGCTGAAAGGCTTACTAATTTCCATAACATGTCAGAGATGAAAGAAATTAATATGGCTCCTAATGGTCAGAGGCAGGGGGAATCACAAATTATCTGAATAGCAAGGAACCATTAAAGGAGCCTTGATTAGCCAAGGGGAGGGGTAGGAGGAAGGAACACACAGGTTTCTGAAAGACGGAGCTGAAGGGAGGTCGGCAAGGGAAAATAAAGTGGCCAACTGTGACTTTAGGGAGATCTGAAATGACTAGTTCTATTCTAATTCTTTGACTATCTCATCACCGTAGTATCTGAGCACCTTCCAGTTGTGCATTAAGCACTACGACTAACATCTGTCAAGTGTGGTTTGTTCTTGCTCTCATCCTCTCCCTGAGGGAGAACTGTGTGTGCACCAGAGTGTTTTGGTTTGGTAAGTTATTTTTTGCTTGTTTGTTTTTTATTTTATTATATCATGTACATGCTGCTCTGTGTTTATATTAGAGAAGGCAGATAGAAGAAACACTCCTTGCATTTGGATGGAAGATGGTGAGGTTTGTAATAGTCCTTAGTTACTGTCAAAGCTAATTCCACAGTCTTAGACCAGCTCTCGAGAAACCTCTGCCTCTTGAGTGAGTTTTATCTTGTAATCGAAGGTATAATTGTGCCTGAGGAGTGGAGTTGCCAATGACAGTTCCCATGCAGGAACATCAGATAATCTTTGAGATATCCTGGACTCAGTCATTGGAAGCCTTGCAGGTAAGGACCAAGACCTATAACTTGACTTAGTGTTCTATGGGAAGCCAATATAAAGAGTGAAGGACAAGTCTGATGTGCTCGCAGTAGCCTATGTTGTTGAGGAGTTGTTGCTTAGTTCTGTACTAGCTGGAGTTTCCTAAGGGTTGACGGTTTCATGCCCAGGTATATTGCATTGCTGGATACTTGGATGAAGATCAGATAGAGTGGAGAGCACAGAGGAAAGACTGGAAAGCCCTCAGAGGAAATTTTAAGGGACTGAGAAGAAACAATTTGTAGAAAGACTAAAGAGGCCCCAGAAACGAGCAGGGGAATAGCACGTGTCACAAAGCAGTTGGATGGCTAATGTGCAGATCAGTAGGTCTATTTTGCCTGAGCCTATTTATGATGTTCTTCCGAGTTTGCCCTTGGAGTGACCAGTATGTTATATCTCTGGAATTTTGCAACCCAGCACCATTTCCAGCCAGAATTAACTGCACTGTTATGGCACTATTTCTAGTGATGCTGCCTGTGGAATAGTACCCAGCAGCTTTTAGTAAAGCTAGATAGACTGTTTGAATAACTCAGCTACATAATTCCTGGAATTCCTCCCTCCCAGATGAAATGCTTCTGTGAATTATATCAAACATGGCAGTTCAGGGACTATGCAAGCATACAGGTGGCAGGTACAGGATTTTTAATCCTAATCAAAAATTAAAGCCCACTTGAGCATTGAAGTCAGGGTCCCCTATGATTGGAGGAAACACAAGCACTTAGAGGTGTCTCTCCATCAATCAACTAAAGATCAGAGAAATCAATTTAGCAGGCAAATGCCTCAGAATGTTATTGTATATATCTACATAAAAAGAACCAGTGGCTGGGTGTCATTGTAAAGAGGATAAAATTGGTGAGAAAGATAGCTCTGAGCAGCAGAGGTCCTTTGTCATCAGAAAGCTGGGACTGGTTAATATTAAAATACAATGCCAAAATAGAGGACAGATTTTGGGGTATGTTGCTGGCCATTGGCACTGTTTCACATAAGGGAAAACCCTGAGTGACCCAGAGCTGCTGCAATAATTCTATACCGGCCCTTCTCCTGGCCCTCCGCAGAGAGGGTATGTCTAGAGTCAGCATGTTACTGCACTCTCTAGATCCACATCTTCTAGAATGGCCTCTTTTGGCCTTAGGCACCCAGGCATGATTTATAGGATCTCTAAGGCTGCTCTAACTTCCACCAGGGATGAAACTGGCTATTGTCTAAACCAACTATACCCTTACTCCCGAGTCCTGTGCCAAACACAGTTCAGCCAGATCAGAGAATTTGGGCCACAGAATGTGTTTTCTTACAGGTCAAATGAAATAGTTTGGAAGTTGCGAAGAGACAGAAAAGATATGAAGATAACGACAAGCACGGATCTGGATTAAATTCTGCTTTTGGTTACACGGCTGTAAATGTGAAATAACTCCACTCTAGTTAGTGACTTCCTCTGAATTTATATTGTTCTGTCTAGCATTTAGCACTTTCCCTCCAAATGTTATGGATTTCCATGCACCATTTTAATGTTATCCATCCATGTGTTCCATTTTATGCTCTTACTTGCGTCCCCTCGCTCTGTAATTTCTCATATTTCTTATTTAACAATCTGGCTTTCCATCCTCAAGTATCACTGTATTGCCAGATGAAACTGTTATTGTTCTTATTACAAGAAAAATGAAATGGATATATATAAAACATAGAGACAGTCCCATTTTCCTTAAAGTCCATTTTATTATAATGAAGTCCCACTCTTAATATTCTGTGATCTTCAATGTCCTTTACAAGTAACTTTTTATAAATTAATCTATAATCTAATTGAAGTCACTTAAAATGGATAACTATACTCCAATTATGATACTGGGAAGGGCTTTTACATAATATGGGCCTTTATATAGATGGTTAACACTCACACTGTAGTTTACAACATACTGTATGAATCACTAATTAAATGCCTAAGTAGCAATAATGGAAGTAGAACTATCAATACAGAGGCGATATCAATGATGTAAGGCATTAATAAAACTTTATGGTACCATTTAATCTTTTTTTATAGGTACTCTATTACGTCGGTAAAAAGAACAGGCAGGAAAACAAAAAAGTAAGAGGTGGAACTTAAAGAAGGAAGGAGATGAAAACTAAAACCTAGCTTTCATCTTTACCTTTTCCACAAAACTGGCTGTAGACAAGATGAATGGGACAGAGCACAAGCTTTTATAAATGAATTTAGCATTTTTTCCCTGTTACAGCACTTGTACACTTCATTGAAATGGTGTAAAATGTGTCCTCAATGGCTCTGAAGGTAAATGCTATTTTAAAAACCTGGTATTTTATGGAATATGTCAAGGGCAGCATAAATAGTATCTTTAAAATAAGGGTATAAGTTTAGTAACATACTGACCTGAAAGGAACAGCTAAACTGTTGTGTTCCAGCTGTTGGCTAACTAAGAGGACTAGCAGAGTAAACATATAAACATTTATATTGGAAGTAAAAACTGTTAACAAAGGTATTTTATTTTTAAGCCAAAACACAAACTTGGCTTTCACTGCTGTCCAAGGACCATTCTAGGCAGCTCAGCTTCTATCCTGACAGGACATCTACTCTGTGTTCTTTGGACAGCTTCCAGTGTCCCCTGCAGGAAAGCAATCTGCCAATTTGCATATCAAAGTAAAGGAATAAGCCAACCCCAATAGACCTCTAAGGGGAAGTGAGAGTATATGGGAATTTTTAGTTTTAACAACTCTCAATACAAAAAAAAAAGACCACCTCCATGCCTTTCATGCAAGCATTTGAAATGCTTTCACAACACATTTAAACAGAAACAAGAATTTAACCCTTCATATTCTCTTCGACTATATCACAAATACAGCAGTGTTTTAACAAACAACAAGGGGCAAGGTATCTTTCCTTAGAAAGCTAACTTTAGATCAGTTCTGCATACAGCATATTGAAAATGATTGCATGAGACATCGTATATGCCTTTCATATTTCTAAAATAGTATGTCAATAGCAAAACAAGCATTTTGTGTTCTGTGTTGGAGAGATAACATGTTTATTTAATTCTTATTTTTTAGTCTTTATCATTTCTCTTAGCTTCACAGGTGGCATCTGACACCATATGTATTGGAGATCCTTGCTGTGAACATCTGGGATAGAATTAGAACTGAACTCCACCCTAACTAAATGTCCATTGTTGCCCGATTTCAGGGCAAAACAGAACAGATAGAACTTGCTTGGTCGATTCTAAAAAATAAAATAATAGAATCATAGAAAAGCAGGACTGGAAAGGATAATCTAGACCACCTCCTCCCCACACCCCATGCTGAATAGGAATCTCTCTGTGTATTCTTGTAAAACTATGAAATTAAAATGAGTATGCTATAGAAGTCCCTTTCCAATACCCTCTAAAAATCCAAGAAGTAATCTTTTTTGTCATAGGAAATTTATTATTCCTCTTGCTCATCAAATACTGCTCTTGACAACCTTCTACCCTAAATGTAGAGAACCCTAAGACAGCCATAATGTTGGAAACTTAGCAAATGAATCCAAATTCTTGTGCAGACTTCTCCTTTACTACTGCATATCACTTTACATTCCAGTTATGATGTCAATTCACTTTGAATGTCTTTCAAGAATGGTGGGATTTTAATGGCAACTTCACTTTTAGGTCTCTAGGCTCCAAACCCAGTGTTAATTCCATAAACAAGTTTTTTGGTACATCAAATATAGTTGAAATCAACTGAAAAAGATATTGCCTTCTTCCTATAACATTTAGCAAAATCCATCCCCAGTATCATTAATAATATCAAAGATATATAACATTAATTAAAGACGTCTTAATAAGACTATAAGTTTTCTTTCAAGTACCACATCTGGCATATACATTACCTTCAGATGGCTCAGTGGCAGCACACTCAATTTGAGCTCTTTTTGTCCACAGAGGGGGTTGATTTTGTTCTAGCTGATGTTCAGCTGATCACCAACAGTTATCCCAGAGCAATCATTGTCCACTGGCACTAACATTCATCCACACAACGGACTAAGTCTTTGAGACGTAGCCACAATGTTACCTCTTTGGAGTCACTTTAGGATACTTTAGACATTTCTGGAGCTTTTAATATATAGTCGGGGTTGTTTTTGTAGTTGTTCTGTAATTCGGTAGGAAGAGGTTATGCCACTGGCTCCAAGTCTCAGGTGTTTTGAACGCTTCAATAGCTTATGGTCTTTTCACAGGTTTTTCAGTAAAAAAGAAGCAAGGAAGGATCAATGGAGGCTTGATGCTGTTTAACAGTATCAGTCTGAGTCCTCTGCTTGTCAGCCACAAGCATCTCTCTTACAGTATCTGTCTTAATTACATTCAGACATCATCACCATAATATCTGAGTGTCATATCATATCATATAGTAAATGAATTTGAGTATAAACTTGGGACAAAATCCTGCACTCTTCATGCCCAGAGAAATACAGAGCGGATGCTATAGAAATAATAAAAAGCCAATGGGACTCATCCTAGTCAAGGGGAGACATGGAAGTCAAGGGACGTTTTGAGGTCAACTATGTCAGGTTTTGGCCATGGATTCCAAGCTTGCCACAGCTTACATTTGTACTATAACAGCCTTAGGCTTATGTAAATAAAATAGTGGCAGGCAGATACAACAAAGCCGGAAATTAGGTCAAAACTAATGTCAGTGGGGAAACAACCCCCATCATGCTTGCACAAGACATAAGATGACACTCTGCGGACTTGTTAAGGAATTTTCCCCATGATAACTCTCACTTCTACTCGCTAAGGGCAGCAATATGTGGCTTTGTCTTCCACTGAAGCATCAAGACCTTATCACTGCCAGAGACAGGATTGTGCATGTGCCTGACAAAGTGTAATGGCTAACACAATGCTGAACACTTTATATAATTTGCTAATTCTCCTGAGGTTACCGTCAGTTGTAAGCCAGGTTACCGGACTTTGGTCAGAACTACATCTGACCGGGGGGCAGCCTGGTATAACAGATTTTACAACCTGAACTCCCAGTTTTTTCTTTTTTTTTTCCTTTTTTTTTTGATCCAAACAACATGACTCTCCTCAGGTCTCAAGCATTTAAGGTAAAGAGTATTACAGGAGTTTTGCCAGGGAAACACATCTTTACTTGATTAAACTCTCAGGGGCAGATCCTCAGCTGCCCTAAACTGGCATAACTCCATTGACTTCAGTAAAGACACACTGATTTAAACCAGCTGAGGAGCTGAAGATATGGTCTTTGGTCTGCATAAAGTTTTGTTTTAAACAGTATTTCCTGGTTGCATCACCATGCAGTGCCTTTCATTCTTCTCTTTTCTCTTATGTGGGCTGGGAATTTTTACTGTAGGTTCTCACTAAGGTGGGAATTCAGACAGAAACCAGATTCAACTGGATCCAATAAGTGCTTGGTGCTTTGTTTTTTAAATGTTTCTGAGGTGGTTGGATATACTAACAGTGCGAGGGTTTGCAACGTTACATTTTACACTATGCATTTTCCTTTTCAACAGTCCCAATGCATTGTGTTCTCTCCTTTTAGTTTATTATGCAATAAAAGATGCTGTGTTTATTTTTATTTATTTTATTTCTAGGTTTCATGCTCAAAGTTCTCATATATAACTTTGTTCACATAGAATGGTAAATTAGGAGAAATTTTAAGCTTTATTAATTATTATAATTATTGTTGTTATTTATTTGTATTGTGGTAGCACCTAGGAGCCCCAGTCCTGGACCTAGGCCCTATGGTGCTAGGCACCGTACAAACAGAGAACCAAAAGATGGTCTCTGCACCAAAGAGCTGACAATCTACGTTATCTTTGAGTGCTTCAGTACTTCACACTCTCTCTAACACAGTATAGGTTGTTTTCTTTATTTTTAATGATAAAAATAACCTTTGAAACCATCTCTATTCTCTCTTACTATTCCAAAAGTACTTTCAGCCTAATTTGTCTCTTTCAAAAAATTCTAATTTCCTCACAAGAATAACTAGGTCAGGTCAGTCAGCACTATAGCGATAGTTCTGAGGTAAAAATACTCCTCCTATTGACTTCAATAGGTTTTTGGATCAGGCCCTTGGTCCTGATTTTGGAACAACCCTGGGATAATGGTGAAGAAAATGTTTTGAGAGTTATGTTTCTGCCTATTCCTTGTCACAGTGAGTCCTCAATCTTTTCCTTGGCTGAATTCGTCCTCTCCTTGTTAGGTTCTCCTCAATGCACCCTTTCTCTGTTACTAGAATTGCTTGCATTAGACTGAGGGCCTTTTTATCTTTTTGGTTCCCCTGTGGGGATGAGGTGACTTTATTTGGTTCTGGGGAAATTAGGGGGCTAAACCAGCCTAATGCATCAGCAGTGCATTTCTTTTTCCCAAATCTATGTTCCTCACAACTAGATCAGGACTTTTGTAATTGCTTGTGACTCCTGTCTTGATGCAAACTTTTCAGGAGAGTTCAAACCAGACCCCTAAAACTAGGGGGTGGAGTAGTTTTATGCCTAGGAAACGCCTTCATTTTCTCAGTATTCTAGTGAATTTGATATCAAGCAATCACTTTTACCCCCCCTTACCCCCACCCCCGATTGCCTTGCTTCTGATCCTGCCTGGATGCTAGACACTCTTGTGCTACTCTTTTACTCTGCACAACTCCTCTTTCCCTCATGCAGCTTGTGGTTGTATGTAAGGAAAGCCCTCACCCATCAGGTATGCAGAATCAGGCCCTTGATGGGTGTGAATTTTGTTCACACAGTAAGACTCCATCTGCTGGTCAACACTGCAAGCGCCCCATTTCTTCACATTAAATTACTCCGTAAAACAATGGAACTTCAGTATATATTTTTCTTCTCAGTGTAAAAGCATTTAGCACAATTACCTGCTCAGATCCCCTCTTCCTCACCACTACTTAACTTTGTTTATAGGCTGCATGAGCCACATTGCTTCCTGTATCTGAGTTGAGAGTATGATTCAATAGAATAGCCACAACAAAGTGATACAGTTTGCTAACTAGCTAGCCATGAGATCTATTTTTTCAGAGCTCATCCCTTGAAAATTTCACAAAAGGAAAAGAAGGTGAGATAAAGCTAGTGGCAATAAATAAATTAAGTTATTGACACTATGGACAACCGTGTGAGTGCCACAAGGTGGGCAAAACTATTCAAGTTAAATGTGGCATTATATAAGGTTTCAGAGTAGCAGCTGTGTTAGTCTGTATCCACAAAAAGAACAGGAGTACTTGTGGCACCTTAGAGACTAATCAATTTATTAGAGCATAAGCTTTTGTGGGCTACAGCCCACTTCATCGGATGCATTGAATGGAACATATATATATACATACAGAGAAGTTGGAAGTTACCATACAAACTGTGAGAGGCTAATTAGTTACGATGTGCTATTATCAGCAGGAGAAAAAAACTTTTGTAGTGATAATCAAGATGGCCCATTTAGACAGTTGACAAGAAGGTGTGAGGATACTTAGCTTAAGGAAATAGATTCAATATGTGTAATGACCCAGCCACTCCCAGTCTCTAATCAAACCCAAGTAAATGGTATCTAGTTTGCATATTAATTCAAGCTCAGCAGTTTCTTGTTGGAGTCTGTTTTTGGATTACAAAAGAAACTACACCATCTGCTCAAGAAACTCCCTGAAAAAGCACAGGAACAGATCTGTGCAGACACATGCCTAGAACCCCGACCAGGGATATACTGTCTGCTTCCCAAGATCCATTAACCTGGGAATCCTGTACGCCCCATCATCTCAGGCATTGGCACCCTGACAGCAGGATTGTCTGGCTATGTGGACTCTCTCCTCAGGCCCTACGCTATCAGCACTCCCAGCTATCTTCGAAACACCACTGACTTCCTGAGGAAACTACAATCCATCGGTGATCTTCCAGAAAACACCCTCCTGGCCACTGTGGATGTAGAAGCCCTCTACACCAACATTCCACACAAAGATGGACTACAAGCCATCAGGAACAGTATCCCCGATAATGTCACGGCAAACCTGGTGACTGACCTTTGTGACTTTGTCCTCACCCACAACTATTTCACATTTGGGGACAATATATACCTTCAAGTCTGCGGCACTGCTATGGGTACTTACATGGCCCCACAGTATGCTAACATTTTTATGGCTGACTTAGAACAACGCTTCCTCAGGTCTCGTTCCATAATGCCCCTACTCTACTCGCGCTAGAATTAATGACATCTTCATCATCTGAACCCATGGAAAAGAAGCTCTTGAGGTATTCCACCATGATTTCAACAATTTCCATTCCACCATCAACCTCAGCGTAGACCAATCCACACAAGCGGTCCATTTCCTGGACACTACTGTGCTAATAAGCGATGGTCACATAAACACCACCCTATACCGGAAACCTGCTGACCACTATACTTACTTACATGCCTCCAGCTTCCATCCAGGACACATCACACGATCCATTGTCTACAGCCAAGCTCTAAGATACAACTGCATTTGCTCCAATCCCTCAGACAGAGATAAACACCTACAAGATCTCTATCAAGCATTCTTAAAACTACAATACCCACCACTGAAGTGAAAAAACAGATTGACAGAGCCAAAAGAGTAACCCAGAAGTCACCTACTACAGGACAGGCCCAACAAAGAAAATAATAGAACACCACTAGCCGTCACCTACAGCCCCCAACTAAAACCTCTCCAGCGCATCATCAAAGATTTACAACCTATCCTGAAAACTGATCTCTCACTCTCACAGATCTTGGGAGACAGACCAGTTCTCACTTACAGACAGCCCCCAAACCTGAAGCAAATACTCACCAGCAACCACACACCACACAACAAAAACACTAACCCAGGAACCTATCCTTGCAACAAAACCCAATGCCAACTCTGTCCACATATTTATTCAAGTGACACCATCATAGGACCTAATCACATTAGCCACGCCATCAGGGGCTTGTTCACCTGTACATCTACCAATGTGATTTATGCCATCATGTGCCAGCAATGCCCCTCTGTCATGTACATTGGCCAAACCGGACAGTCTCTACGCAAAAGAATAAATGGACACAAATCTGACATTAGGAATCATAACATTCAAAAACCAGTAGGAGAACACTTCAACCTCTCTGGCCACTCAGTAAAAGATTTAAGGGTGGCAATTTTGCAACAGAAAAGCTTCAAAAACAGACTCCAATGAGAAACTGCTGAGCTTGAATTAATATGCAAACTAGATACCATTAACTTGGGTTTGAATAGAGACTGGGAGTGGCTGGGTCATTACACATATTGAATCTATTTCCTTAAGGTAAGTATCCTCACACCTTCTTGTCAACTGCCACCTTGATTATCACTACAAAAGTTTTTTTCTCCTGCTGATAATAGCTCATCTTAACTAATTAGCCTCTCACAGTTTGTATGGTAACTTCCAACTTATCTGTATGTATATATATATATATATATATATATATATATCTTACTATTTTGTTCCATTCTATGCATCCGATGAAGTGGGCTGCGGCCCACGAAAGCTTATGCTCTAATAAATTTGTTAGTCTCTAAAGTGCCACAAGTACTCCTGTTCTTTTTGCGGCATTATATGTAATTCCTCATAAAGTAAATCCACCATCACATGCATACTTTTACCAGCACAAGCTATTTTCCACACCAACTGGTTCATTGGGAGTTTGCAAAATTTCTGATCGCTAATGGAGTGTGTGCTGTCTTCAGACAGATGCCACTATAGCTTCCCCACCCTGCCTAGGGAGCCTAAATACCTTTGAAGATCTGGGCCTTCGTGCCTGTACAGAACACCAGTGTTAGTGAGGTTGGAACAAAGGGGTGTAGGCCCAGGGCAAATGAAGCTTGTTGAGAGTTGGAGGCTGGAGTTTGCAGGGGAAGAAGCCCTTCCACGATTTTCTTGTTTTATTTCTAGAAAATGTCAAAAAGGCTAAACGTGGCCAGTATTCCATTGCCTGCAAAAATATTGCTCTTCTCCTGACTGGCTCCCTGCCCATCTCTGCCTCTGCAATGTATGTTATTGAAGCAAATGTATAATCTGTGGAATTCCTCGGATTTATCTTTACAATTCTGAGACATCCACCATTAGTATATTAAGAGGGTTCAGCCTCTCAGTAACTAACAACTCTGCCTCCATTATGGCTAATGTGGAAAAAACAAAGGGACATGCAATTTTTGTGCTCCTAGAAACTAGAGAATGTCTTTTGTTCATGAATATTTTGAGCATAATAACGGCTGGGCCATTTTGTATGGCTAGAGGGGCTTATAAGTAAAACCTCAAGTACAAGGGCACCCAAAGAACATATATTTGGGCATTACTATGCTATAGCATTTAGAAATGATGCAGGGAACAATTTTTGCTAAAGCAGGTCTGATAAAATTAACATGACTGTATTAGAACTGAAAAAATTATAATCCCATGGATACAGGAGAGACGTATGAAAAAAACCCCTCATTACAGGCAAGACTCATGGCATATCTTAGATTCATGAAAATGCTGAATGTTTTGTGGATTCAGATTTTTCACCGGTTTCTATGAAAACAAAATCTTTGTGTGTTGTTTTGAGGATCCTAAACACTCATTTCAGTTATGTTGTAAATTGGACCGAAAGGGAATCTAGAACAGTGGTTCTCGAAGCTGGTCCGCCGCTTGTTCAGGGAAAGCCCCTGGCAAGCCAGACCGGTTTGTTTACCTGCCACGTCCACAGGTTCGTCCGATCGTGACTCCCACTGGCTGCGGTTCACTGCTGCAGACCAATGGGGGCTGCAGGAAGGGGGGCCAGCATGTCCCTTGGCCTGCACCGCTTTCCGCAGCCCCCATTGGCCTGGAGTGGTGAACCGCGGCCAGTGGGAGTCGCGATAGGCTGAACCTGAGGACGCAGCAGGTAAACAAACCAGTCCGGTGCACCAGGGGCTTTCCCTGAACAAGTGGTGGACCGGCTTTGAGAACCACTGATCTAGAATACTGGCTAAACTTCTTCTTGCAGTATATATGTCTTGTTGAAAAAATAATAGAAACCTAGTCAAGTGAAAAAAGGTTGCTTTGCAGCATTCTAGGCTCAGATCGTCAAAGGTGTTCTGACAGCTAGCTCCAGTTCAACACCTGAATATCTTTGAGGATCTAGGCCATAGTGCCTATTCAGGAATGTGGGGAGAAGCAGGAGATGGTGTGATGTTGCACTCCATATGATTTTATGAAAATATGCTAATGTGTGTGAATATAATGTAACTGGAATATGCTTCATACAAAAGGTCTCTTGTACGGTATCATTACAAAGTTTATAATCTACTGAGTGTGGTCATCCTATATGTATGAATGTATCATTCTTGTATCTGAAATTAGAAATATGAAATATAACTCAGAGGTCCTATTGTAATTATGCAAAGTGTGGGCCATTAATGGTGGTTTGGAATCTCGATGGCTCTCATTAACTAGGACAATAGTCCCATGGCTCTGTTTACTTGCAAGCTTTCCTGTGAGTCAGGCCAGGAAGAATGAAGGCTTGGGGTCTCACAGGACATGTGACCATGTCTCCTGGTACTGAAATCCATCTTAAACGTGGTGCTTTTCCATTTAGAAGGAGGGGTGGGGACCCAGAGAGACAAAGATTCCCAGCTGTGCCAAACCTATAAAAGGGGCTGGAACAGAACAAAGGGGGCTGCAGTCATGAGAAATCCCCTAGCTACCACCTGAGCTGTACCAGGGGAAAGGATTGGACGCAGACTAGAAAGGAGTATAGTCTGTGAAAGAAGCTTATTGAAATATCTCTGAGGGTGACATTTCATCTGTAATCAGTTTCTTAATGTATTAGGCTTAGACTTGCATGTTTTCTTTTATTTTGCTTGGTAATTTACTTTGTTCTGTTTGTTATTATGTGGAACCACTTAAATCCTACTTTTTATATTTAATAAAATCACTTTTTGCTTATTAATTAACCCAGAGGCAGTATTAATACCTGGGGGAGCAAACAGCTGTGCATATCTTTCTATCAGTGTTATAGAGGGTGGGCAATTTATGAGTTTACCCTGTATAAGCTTTATACAGGGTAAAATGTATTTATTTGGGGTTTGCACCTCATTGGGAGCTGGGTATCTGGGTGCTGGAGACAGGAGGAATTCTCAAGCTGTTTTCAGTTAAGCCTGCAGCTTTTGAGGGATGTGATTCAGACGTGGGTCTTGTTTGTAGCAGGCTAGCGTGTCTGGCTCAACCAGGCAGGGTACTGAAGTCCCAAGCTGCCAGGGAAAATGGGCTAAGAGGTAGTCTCAGCACATCAGGTTGCAGTCCCAAGGGGGTCTCTGTGACCCAACCCATCACAGATGGGTAAAATGCCTTGGTGCTAGGGCTGGTCAAAAGCTGTCCATCCAAACTGTTTTTAGAATTCTTTTTGCAAACAGTGTCTGTTTTCTGTGGAAAATTTAGACTTTTCTTTGGAAAAACACCCCCCTACTCCTCCAAATTGAAAATTTTCTGGCTCCAAACTGAAAAAAAATTAGTTTCCAGATGAAAATGCTCAGGTTTCTTTTGACAAAACAGAGAACATTTCTGCAGGAAAAGGACCCATTATACAACCACTTTTACTTAAAAAACCTGTGCTTGAAGTATCACCAATGTCAGGAGAAGTGAATGGTGAACCAGAGTGACCACAATGTTGGGGCTTATGGAAGGGTGTGCTTAAGCAACTGGTATATATTAAGGTGTTAGCACTGGTCCTGGGGGCCCAGGGCAGCTGGACTGCGGGGGTCGCAGATCTCAGAAGAGGATGCTAGCCCAGGACCCGCCCCCTGAGAATGTGCTAAGAGACTCAAAACTAGAGACAGTGGCTGGATTCTGCTTGGTGACAGGAAGCTTAAAAGCACACAGGTCCAGTGTGAGAGTGTCCAGTCGGGGGAGCTTACCAGGGCTGTGACAAGCAGTCTAGGCTGAACACTCCTTTCAGCTGCACCTGTGTAGCCATGTTGCATTCTGTGGGGCTCCGCGGTTAAAGCAGACTGTTTATAAGACCATAATTCCAGTGCTCAGTATATTTTTGGTGTTAATTCTTCTGTTGACACATGCGTCAAGCACTCCTACGCTCTCATTTTAAGCACACTAATGCTTATGGAGACTGAAGGTGGGTACTCTGACCAGAGAAGTTTTCTAGTTGTGCGTTTACTAATACAGGCATGTAAAACCGTTTGTTGTTATAAAATTCTCTTGGGGGTAGGGAATGTACAGTTCTGAAGGATTGAAACTTCCTGATTAAACAGATGCTTTGGCATGTTGCTTTACTCCTGGAATTGGATCAGAAATTCTCTGGCCTCGATGGAATAAGCAAAGTATCCACAGATCTTATGGGGTACTCAAAAAATGTTTTTCAAACAGTCATTGTGTAGGTAGCTGCTAAGAATTTCCTTTAATTAGCATAAAAGGAAACACAGGACCAACTCTTGCAGTCCTTTGTCCTAAAGACAAAACTGCCATTGACTTCAAGAGGAGTTTGGCCTGAATAAAAATTTGGCACAGAGCATCTATTGACCCTCCCTGGATATAAGGGAGATGGGTCTGGCTCTGGCTCTGTAGGAAGACAGACTAACCCTAGGAATAGTCAAGCTTGCCTATGAGGCTTGGCCTCGAATTTGTTATACTGATATTAGTTTCTTTGTTTAAAAAGTCAAACTCCAGGAAAGGTGTGAGTTTGCTGAGAGTTGGGGAGAGATAGATTTTGTGTACCGATGATATGGGGGCTAGTGAAGTGCAGAAACAGCCAGGCAGAGGGGAAAGATGGTGCAGTGATTAGGGCACTAGCCCAGGATTTGGGACACCTGCATTCAATTCCCTGCTCTGGCACATTCTTCCTATGTGACCTTGGGCATGTCACTTGGCCTCTGTGTGCCTCCCTCTACCCTCAGTAAAATGGGACTATTGTATTCTTCAGCCTCAAGGGTGCTGGGAGGATAAATACATTAAAGACTGTGAGGTGCTCAGTTACCACAGCAATTGGGGCTAGATAAGTAACATAGATTGGTTTTATTTTATCTTATCTAAAAATATTGCAAATCCCTGTAGGTGTGTGCTGTGAGTATATATGTATGTGCTGCAGTCCTGTGCTGAGACTGCTGTGGAAATTGCCTGCTCTTTGTCTGTGCACGTTCTCCTTTTGGTGATTTTGCAGTCTATTTTGATTGGCTATTGAAAATGTGTACTTTCAGTAGAACCCTGCAAGCCCTTTCTGCGTCTGACTGATTTCCATCCTTTGGGCTCTGTCCTTCAAACATGTATCATAGGAAAGAGGAAAGCACGCTTGGAACTGCTAAAGAACAGCCTATAATCAGAAAAGTGTATTCACCTTCCTCCTGTGGCAAGTACACTTTACTGTCTCCTAATAAACCAGCTATGTGAACTGATACTGCAAATAACATCCTCGTGTGTATGCTACAAATAGAGAAAAGAGTAAGAGCCTGATCCTGAAAAACCACATTCATATGAGCAAGGATTATTCATAGAGCTTGTCCCTGCAAAATCTATTCCTAGCAATTTTTTGCCCTTCCTACTGGGCATTTTTGCTTGGTGTCTGCATATTAGATCCATGCATGGTGGTATCTAATGCTGCAGCTACCTGTTACAACGTGATTGTATTGAGTAATCTACCACTATGCCAAAAATATGTATATATAGAATAAGTTAAAATATGAGTGGTTTGAATGCACAGTAGCAGAACTTAGTTCTGTGTGTGTAATTTACTGGCTCAGTGTGATCACATTTCCTTCTAGTGGCCGACTTAGCAACCATAAAGTCTGCTACTTACAGCTAAATGAGTTCTCGGTTAGCTCAAATGGTAGAGGCCTGTGATGTTCGTGCTTATGGTCTCATTTGGGTAAGATTTTAAAAGAACTATGATATGAATGGGACTACGTGTGCTTAAAGTTAGGCATGTGCTTAAGTGCTTTGTATGTGGGCATTAGCTGGTAGCGTGGCTTTGTCTTAAGGGGAAAAAGTTAGGCAAAATTTTTCAAATCTGGGTCTTAAGAATTAAAGATTCCTAAATCCATATTGAGATACTTAAACAGAAGATATTGGAGTGCCTGAGTTTAGGCATCCCGATTAGAATATTTTGGCCAAAATCTAGGTAATCTTTTAAACAGTAAGGATTGTTTTCTTACACTGAGAAATTTAATTATGTACCTGTCATAAGTAATTTCTATTAAGATTAGTCATTTCTATTATGCCTGCTTTGCAATGTCTGTATGTTAAGAAGGTGATTCTCATTTGTAAATAATTCTGATGTTTCTTCCTATCGGCAAGGTTGAGGGGATTGATCAAAACTAAGTCTTATTCAAATGAATGCACACAAACAATCTCAGCCAGTAAACAGAGTGACCTGGGAAATATATCCCTGTTTAAAATTCTTCTCATTTGTTCTCCTCATTAAATGTTTATTATAAACTGATAATGTAACCCTTAAAATGGGAATGCCAACAGTTGCTAAAAACACTAGTGGGTTTTTAATTCTAGAAATGTAATGATCTATAACAAAAGCTTTTAAAAAGGTCCTTTGTCATGTCAAAATAAAATAGCACTTTTTTCATTTTTTAAATCGATTCTGTTGTCTACCAGTTAAATTGTCCACAAAATCGTTATTATTAATTTAAGTAATGAATGATTGAAATGTTAAAGGGAAAAAAAAAGCTGCATCCACTTTTCTTAGTCTATTGTTACTGCCAATATACTGAGCTTGGATAAGTAATTTCAGCTTTTTTTCATTTATTTAATATTTCTTAGATTGGTATCTGTTTAAGTCATAACAGGTTACCTCTGCCAATAGGCAAGTGCTGTAGAATTTACTACAGTAAAATGCAGGCATGCCTCATGTATCCTTAATTTATTTTGAGAGATCCCATCTTTTATCTATAGAATCCTGCTTTCTCAGCAGGATGAACTTCTCTGTGAGAAAGTAAATTGGTTCTAATGTGGCAGAAGTCCCAGCAAGCAGTGCTTATAATTATCCGTTCTGATGTATCACAGAAATGGGTGAAAGAGTTAAGTCAGCCTTTAGTATCGTCCATAATTATACCTGGTCAATTGTCTCCAACTAGAAACTTGTAATTTCTTACCACTTACTTGGTTTCACAGAATGAAGAGGATTCACTGCTTTTTACCAACATTCAGATCTGTTGTTTACAATTTCAAGAAAATTGCAGACACTTGGTGCTACTGAATGCTCAGGTTTCACACTGAATTTGCATGTGCTAATCTTGTAGCATGCTTTTTTTCCCCCTTTTACTGATTTGTCCAAAAACCTTTGTTTTCCAATCTTGAAGCTAGCTGGGCTGTGCTGTGCATTCCTAGTATTGTATGGTGACTCAGCGATTCAAAGGCTCTTGATCTTTAAAGGATGGTAATTCATCTGTATCAGTACATACTCCACAGCTTTCTGAGCTTTCCAATAGACTAAAAAAGTAAGCTTCAAGTACATGTCCATTGTAATAAAACGGATCAAAAATAGTAGCAGCAACATTGTGTAAGACAATGCTGTGTATTTGCTTATGAAATAGTCGGTCTTTGTTAGTAGTGTGAATGTTCGATACGGAACAAGACTATATCTTCACTGAAAAGATTCCAGCAAATTTTGTAATTGGAAGATTTATTTTTTAATTTAAAAAAAAATGGATGCACTGTAATAAACTGATTCTGATTGACCAAGCTTGACAGACTATAATTCTTTACTTTAAAGGTGCTTTAGTGAAGTAACATCCCAGGTGACAGGTATATAGTGTGTGAATCATTACAGCCAAGTATGCAAGTGAAGTACAGAGATGAAACTCTTGATTTTACTTTGAATGTCCTTGCATAACTGTCTCTCAAGGCTAGAAGTTTGCTCCCATTTATGTCAATGGGAGTCTTTCCATTCATTTTACTGGGAGAAAAAAAGGACCCCGGGGCCTGCTCCAGCACATTTTGATATTGGTCTGGAAGATTTTTCTATTCATAAAGTATTTTTTAACTAAAATATTGATTGATTACTTCTAGCTTAAGACATTAGTAGCATACTTTTAGGTAATAAACATATGCTTTGAAGACTGAAGTATTGAAAATTGGTTGATTGCTTGTTTAACATTTTGTTGAATGCTGCAAAACTTGGTGATTTTGCTTTACAAGGGAATATCTGTAGGTCTTGATTCATGCTGGTCATGAACAGGGTTTTGTCAGAAAATGCTGACTCATCAAACCTGACTTGTTTTATGGAACTGTACTGGGTTTGACAAATCACAGACAGGATTCTCACAGAACCCTCCTGCTTTCCTGCAAGCCAGATGGACCAGCTGCAAGGTACCCCAGACTTCCAGTCTATGGCTCCAGGGCAGCCCCACCATGTGGGTAGCTTCAGGGCTGGGGACCCCAGGACTTCCAGGCCCTCTGCCATCGAACAGGGAGGCTGAAAGCCCTAAGAACCCCAACTTGAGACACAGGGCCTGGAAACCTTGGTTCTCAGGCTCCATACCACAGAGCCAGAGGCTTGGAAGCCTTGGGACTGCCCTATGTTCTGTGCTTAAGAATCTGGGCAAGTACTAGTAGCCATGCAGGTGGTAAAGGCTAGTGGCTTCCTCCCCACTTACTTTCCTGAATATCCTCACTGAGTTAGGTTACAATCTGGCCCTTTGGGCTCAATCTTAAGGTCCTTTTGCAAGCAGAACTCTCTATTGCGTCGATGGGAGCACAGTGCATGAAACAGGACCATCTTGTTCTTGCTCTTATGATGACGCAAAGTAATAAGAAATGTAGATTTAATCACCATGAAAGTTTGCATTTGTATGCATCTTAGAAGGGAACAGGCTATGTTTGAATTCTGCTTATATTAATTTTTCTGTTAGTATGTTATTTGTAGTCCAGGAAACTAGAAAGTGTAGATGCTAAAGGCAAACGGGACTGCTTAAGTTATAGATAACTTAACACCTGTAAATTCCAATATATAAAATACTCCTCTCCTTTCACAAACATACACACAAGAAAGGAGGGAAGATAGACCTAACTGTGTCTTATTGAACTTGATGACTGTCTTATAGTAATCACACTTTACCTCACTGAACTGTCCTCTTTCCACCATAAGCCTTTTTATTTGTGAAATATTGTAGATATGGTATTTTATGCTATCAGTAGTTTCCACTGGATATCATTATGGTGCTTTTGTTAACTATGAAATTATTGTGTAGCTCTGTATGTATGTGTATGTAAACAAATATTTTTCAGTTTAGTTTGTCTTGTTATTGAACTGTCTGTATACATCAGTATTTTTAAATGTTTTTATTATGCTAAATTATTCATTGAATAACTTCAGTAAATAATTCTTGGTCCACATCTTGTTCATGACCAGTTCATTGCTAGCATTCAATATTTTAAACTCATGTTGTTTTGATTGGAGACAGAGGTCACATGGTACGTCTGTTCCCTGGTTGCATGAGTTTAGCCCTTAGACTTAGGTTTCCAGTGTGAGTACTCATGGGTATTCATTCAAAATTCATTTTCTGTAGCTATTCTGCAATATTCACTTAAAATTTGTTCTTTCATTGAATATTCCTTCCCTGAAGTAATTTTCTAGAATATTCAGAGAACAAAGAGAAATGGGATTTGAAGAAACTGAAGCATCCAAATGAATAATCCGTTATTTTTTGGTTTACAGTCACCCAGCTCTACTGAGTGGTGATAATGCTTTGCACTTCTACAGCACCTTGTGTCCATAGTTCTCAAAGCTTATGCAGACATTATATGAGAGAGAGAGAGAGAGAGAGAAAAGAAGTCACTTGGCCAGCATGACATTGTGGCAGACAACCTGGCCTGATTAGAGGTTTGTGATACAATCTCTCCTTGAGCTTTCTAGTGAATACAGGCTACATGCACTTACTCCATCTGCTGCTCTGACATGCTCTGAGGCCTGGTGTGGAAGTAGACAAGGCATTGGCCCTGCCTCCTCCCTGGCCTCTTTCTGGTGTCCTTCACACAGAGAAGCAGCCTTTCTGCTCCCACAAGTGCAAAGACTACAACTGTGGCAGGTCCCTGGGGGCTGCACAAAGGAAGGGAGGGTCCTTGCGCCTTCCTGTCCAGATATGTAAGGGTAGCCAGAGTCTGGCCCCTCGTGAAACAACACAGCCCAAGAGTCTTGATGCTGTTCCCTGCTCTAACCATTAGGCCATCATTACCTGCCAGGCTTTGAGAAGCATGTTATCTACTGTGTTAAGTTCAGAAGGTCATCGCATCACCCATTAACAGTAAAATAGGGTGCATTTTATTATTTTTAGTATCTGTAGAAGGATTTATATATAAAATAAAAATGACATCTACTATGTTTCATAGAAAAATATTACTACTATTATCAGACAAATTGAACAGTCTCAGTGCAAGTATTTAAAGTAGTGGTACACAGTAGTAATATAAACAGTTGAATTTATCTGAGACTTAAATAAACCACAATTCATGTGAAGACACTTCACTATGCATTTTGAGTGGTTCTTAGGAAGAGTTTATAAGCTTATAATAACATTTGGTCATTATTCTTCTATCATGTGTTCTCATTACTTCACAAGGATTAATTGGCTGACGGTCATATATATGTATTAACGGGTGCCAACTGTACTTTTTCAACATCATCAGTATTTACTCTGATTGCCATGTTGAAGATAAATACCTAATTTTACCATTAAATGGTTCTAAATGGCAAGGGTTTCCAACAAAATACAATAGTGGTAATATGACTGGATGTAGTAAAGCTGTAATCTTGGGCAACCAATATTTAATAATAAATATGGAATAAGTTATTCTTGCTTAAGGTTTTACAGCAACTGTACTTGGTATTGATACTTGATATGTAGTCTGAATATTAGGTTTTGTCAATTTTTGTTTTCTATTCTACATTATTTTTTTAAAAATATTAAACAGTAAATAATATTTCATATTAAACACACATTTTTCTACATAGCCCCAGTTGCTAAAATAGGGCACTGTCCATGATACATTTCTCTTCTGATTTTGTTTCCATTTTATCCATTTTTTAAATTTACTGCTTAAAGAAGATGCTTAAAATGGTGTCTTCCCCATTATCTGAGGTAGTATTATGGATGGTGGGTGACTTTAAGAGACTGCTCTGTGACAAAGTTCAGCTTTATTTGTCTACTACCTGCTAGGAAAGTGATAAGTGCCACTGAGAGACTAAAAAGTTCATTCTCTCTAGCAAGGTTACTCTTCCTGATGAGCATTAAAAGATAGCTTTAAGCCATTCACAATTATGACCTTGACTAGGAAAATGTAAGTTAATAAGGCTTCAACAAATTATGGTCTTTTTGGTCGATTTGCCTAGTGAACTGTTAATTGTAAAACTGAAAGACATTATGTTCAGCTTTCTCTACCACATCTTTTGTGTTTTAACAGTGACACTTCATTGAGTGCAATTAACAAAGCCTAGGAGATTTATTAACACACTTCTTCATGGCCAATGATCCATTCCACTTAAGACATAACACTGTAAAATGCACATTATCTCCTTTTGGCACTTACAATAATGCTTCATGAACTAGGAAGGCATATGTTAAAGCAGATAAAATAGCATTATTAGCTGACAAATCTTACAATTTATTAGACAGTTAATTTATCAGCTTAAAAGACACTTAAAACAGCTGTGCATTTAATGTCTTTTTAATGTATCCAGTAAAACTTGCATAATTGCCTGTAGTGCAATTTATTTTTAGCTATGTTGCAAAATGTCTGCATTTACTGTTTACATCTTCTTTAATTTTTCCTGCAAGGCTCATCTCATCTAGGCACAAGCCCTAACAATGAGGGCAAATGATCAGATGATAAGACTTCTTGTACAAATGGCTACCCATGAATGAACTATTCAAAACTACATGCTGAGCTGGACCACAGAGTTTTAGCACTTTATCTCCACCCCAAGGGCAAAAGAGAGGAAAAAAACAGGGGTGCCTCAGACAGCACTGTAGTCATGGACTGCCAAACACGACACATCAGAGACTGACAATGTCTGCCTTTACTGGCATTAGCATTTGGAGCCCATTCTGAGCCACATGTCTGGGGTGTAAACTAACAAGGCTCCAAGACTACATTAGCAGAGGTGTTTCATTTTATAATTAAGGTAACTGCTCCCTGCAGATCAATTGTATCAGACATAAGTACTATCCATGAAGAAAGTGTCGGAGAGGATACAAATTTAATGACTCTGATGCATAAATTGCCTGTGTTTGTTTATTGCTCTCTAATTTAATGGAACCTTTGTTAAATGTTTCTGGCTTTTTTTTTTTTTTAAACAGGCTCATAGTAATGATTTCTGTGGGACTGAAGGGTGCTTATTATGAAAATAAAAAGTCAAACATAGCAGTTTTCATTAATTAAATGTCATATTAGTTTTCATCTTTTATAAATATTGTATATAATCCACCTACAGTAAGAAACCAGGTCTGCAGATGATGCCCTGTGTTGTCCAAGTGTTAAAAAGGGCTATTTTCTTCCTCTTGCAGAAATCAGATCTGGATGTGAACTTTGCAGATTTGGACTGTCTCAATAATTTACGAAAAACAAGAGGGTAGTCAATTTACAAGAAATAAATGGGTAAGCACTAAAGATGGTTTTGGATAAAATATAAACATCCCCTTCTTTGAAATGACTCCTCTTTTTTGTAACCTGAACTTTTCTGAGGTTCTGTATTTTCCCCCAGACCTTTGCCATTGCAATAGGGACTGGAAGTGAAAGTGAAGAACTTTCCTGTACTATTTCTGACCTGACTACCTGACTAGAAGGCAGATGTGCCAGCCTGCTTGTGATGAAACCTGTTCTCTTGAGATTTCCAGCCCAGTTTTCCAAACTCTTGAGCTCTGAATAGGGAACCAAACTTCTTGGTTTTTATCCAAACCAAAACCCAAGTTCGAGTCCTTTTGAGATCCTCTCCTTCTTGGCACAAACCCATTTGTTCTTAATTCTTAACACAGTTATTAACCCAGAACTCTTGACTAAGATCCATATTGCAAAAGAATAAAACTTCTGTAATAAAAAAGAATTATTCAGTATTTGATTCCTAGTCAACATGAAAGTTACCAGCAATAACTTCTCCCTACCACCATAAGTCACTTCTGCTAGTTGACAATCTGGCAACATGACACATTAATTATCCCACTGAGTGCATATGAAAAGAATGGATGAATCACTGGAGTAAAGAATAATACTGGCACTTACATACCTATGTTCATTAAAACAAAGTTTTATCTATTACATTTTTAATTAAACCTAAACATATAATAGTGCATTATTCATGCAGAGATAGTCATCTAATGAGAACTGCTTTACAGTTTGATTAGTGCAGCATTGTTGACTATTTTATTTCTGTACAGTAAATTGTTGGAGAGTTGTCTTTGTCCCAATTACAGTTCAATTCTGATTCATTCCATTTTCTTGTGGGTAGCAACCAAACTGCCACTGGATGAATCTCAAATAAAGTTATCAATCTGTTTATGGGAGTCTGAATTTTTGTTTTTTTGGTGTTTTGTTAAAACTACGCTCCTACAGTCTTCCTTCTGCTCTCCTCCCCTCTGCCAAGAAGATGCTATTCTTTTTATATTCTTACAATGTGTCATTAAAATATATGTACTTAACTTTATGAAAATGGAAATTAAAGCTAGGGAAGAAACCAAAGAGAAGTTTCTGTTCTCATTTACACTAGTATAAGTCTGAAGCAATGCCACAGGGTGAAACAGAGTTTCTTTGGATTTAAACTGGTATCTTGTAGCAAATGGCAGTCTAGCCGCTAAAATATTTAACTTAAAACTATCCTAATATATTATTAATCTCTTATTTCATAGAGAAGTAAAATTCCATTTTCTGAGCAGATTAAAAATACTCACCTGTAACATTAACACCTTTCTTTAAACCTATATGAGTTCTTGTTAAAAAGTTTTCAATTTTGGAAAAATGATGATATAATCCAAAGGGATGGGGAGTTGGAGAGAATGTGTTTGACAATAAGTAGCCACTCAGCCTTCTAGTTTTGAATATTTCCTGTTTTTTAAGATATGCTACCATAGATAGCAATATTATTTACAGACAGAAGACATACCAGATTATCAAAGTGCTGAGCATCCAACAAACTCCCATTCACCCAAAGAACTGTTGGCTGCTTGGTACTTCTGAAAAATTAGGCCACTTATTTAGGGGTCTAATTATGGACTGAGAAGTCCAACTGCCACAGTCCATTAAAAGAACTTTATATTTCAGGACTCAATTTACAGTCAATGGCTTGTTTCCATCTAGCAAACTGCCAGTATGTGGGGGGAGGGGAGGAAGAACATATGTTTTCCATAAACTCAGAATTCTATCCACTCCAGCGTACCCAAAGCCACCTCAGATGTGGATGGCTGGAAATACAGATTCTGCAGCAGGTTGACCTTCTCTGCAGAAAGCTTATTCATAGAGAGAAGGCAAAGAAGAACTCCCTTCATTCCAGCAAGCTGTTGAGCAGTTCAGGGGGAGGGTGAGCTTCTCTAACTAAGCCCCCTTCCTCCAGTGCTCTAGAAGTCCCTAATTCCTCAGTCTGTCCTTCCTTTTCCAGCAAGGACCATGCAGTTTACAGGAGTTATATGTCCCCTGGATGCTGTTAAAGACCAGTTTAAGAAAAATTACTTAGAAATGGGAGAGCTGTTTCCCCCCACCTTGAAGAGGAGGCCGGGGGTCAGGAGGCCTAGAGAGCTGGGTCTTGTTGGGGTTGCCTGTTTTTCTCCTAAAAATATTTTCAAGACCATAGAACAGAGATTCCTTTTCAATGGCATGCAAGAGTACAGAGTTTACAGTTCTTTCTCCCAGACATGCCATATCAAACCAATGCCTTACAGATAACACTGTGAATGGACTACATAAAAGAAGGAGAAACGGGATATTATTTTTAAACACACAGTTCATAAGTGAAGAATAGAGAAGAGATGATAACTCACATCAGGTGAAAGGTCTTATGATTTATGTAATCTCTGCTCCTTCTAGTGAATTACTGAGAGACGGAGCATTTCCTGTATACAGTATCAGGGACAGCATTACTTTATTCCATCAGATTGTTCAACATTGGAATCATTAACGGTTTAAAAAATAAGTGACCGTCCTGCAGTTCTGTTTTCTTTGATTCTGTGCTGCCCCTAAGTTGGTTACTTAAGAAATTACTCTACAGGAGCCTGAAGAAGGATGATCTGCAAGCCAGAGGTCAGTTTTGCTGTCTTTTGATAATATTTTATTTGAGATTATTATTAGAAAAGTATTTTCACTGTTTAATTTCAAGGTTGCTCTGAAGCCCCCAGTTGTCACATTGTGTCATTAGAGGGAGGCTCTGCCAATCTGAATACACTGCTGGGGAATTATTTATTTTTAAAATAATAGCTTGCATGGGTATTTAAGAAGTAAATACTTTGAAGATGTTTCTATTGGCTGTTGGTTTTATAAAAAAATAACATACATTTAAAGAGAGATGGTCACTTTCAGTAAAATGTACTTACTCAGACCTAGGAAGAACATATGCAGAGATCTAGTGGTGGGGAAGATTTGTCCATATCTACTAACTGTTACTGCTGATGTAAGTTTTCAACAAGCAGACTTGGTAGGGTTATGTGATATTATAAAGCCAACCGAGGGCATGTTCAGAAGCTTTCATCGTAGGCCTATCTCTGTTCTCACTGAAGTCAATGTTAAAAAAACTCCCGTTGACTTTACTGGGAGCAGAGGATCCCATCCCAAGCCCCAAGTTTATAGTGCAAAATCTAATATAATTTTGGGTCTCTTTTGCACTCTTTTGTGCATTTAACCTGCATTTATAAAAGATGAACCTGCAGTTAAACCTGTTCTCAGCAAAGGTTGTTTTTCCTTTCTGAGTATCAGATGCTAGATGTTTGTGTTGAAGAGGAAATTAATGGCCTAACTAATAACTATATTGAAAAACAACAGCCACAGTCTGTTTGCTCTTTTAGGTCCCACTCCTACTGAAGTCAAGATCAGGTCACATTTCAAATTTCTGATCAGGTTAGTTTATATCCCAGGGAAATGAATAAAATGAAGATTTACCGACTTTATAAGATGACTTTGTGTACCCCCACCTTTTACAGTCACGGACATGCAGATAAATGGCAAGGAATGACAAACAGTTTATGTCTGAAGGATCATGGGGTGCTGATATTTCTGTGTCTGATACATTACGTGTTATGGAGCATAAGAGTAAGCGGTTAAAGATAAACCATCTCACCTTTGTCCAGTCTCAGATCCAGTGGGTTTTTCACTTTTTTGAAATAGCTCTAGTGCTCTGGCTGGCTCTGATAATGAAATTACTGTCTAGTCTAGGAGGTATTGTTTCATGATTTCTGTGTGTATATAAAGTCTGCTGCAGTTTCCACGGTAAACATCTGATGAAGTGAGCTGTAGCTCACGAAAGCTCATGCTCAAATAAATTGGTTAGTCTCTAAGGTGCCACAAGTCCTCCTTTTCTTTTTGCGAATACAGACTAACACGGCTGTTCCTCTGAAACCTGTCTAGTCTTGGTGGAGCGGGGAGAGAGGGAGCCCAGATTGTAGCAAACAAATGCTAAAAAAGCGATAAATGAATCACAAAAACTTATCTTTAACAACATGTATCATCAATAAAAGTAATGAAGTAGTGAGAACCATTTCAAACCAGCCATACAGTAATTTTATAAGTTGAAATAGCCATGCAGAAGAGGTGTTGTTGCAGAAACTTGACTGCAAAGCCCTTGTTTGCTTCCCTGCAAATATTTTTTAAAACAATTGCAAATTCCCAAAGAAAGATCTTCCAAAACTTTCAAGCTATTATTGCACTGTTTGAGAAGCAATGTTTTCTTATAGATCCCATAAAAACTGCTCTTCGGGGCTATTCATTGAACCCCAAGGGGCAATGGATATCTGCTTGGATATCCACGCTTGGGTTCGTGCTGTATAATATACAGACTAATATGTTGCTCTCCAGTAGCTATCACACCAGGTATATATAAGCCCTACTACTGGGAAAAGCCAATGGATAGTCTTCTCTAGGAGACTTTTGAACCAGAGGGTCTGGACTCTGTTCTCAACACTACATGTGTGGTTGAGCTGAGATGACGATGAAGACAGGGTTTTGCTACAGGAGCTTAAAACAAGCAGCATGCTCTGACAACTAGTTTAATGTAGTACACTTGGGCTCTTTCCAATGAACTGTACCAATGATTTTATACATTAACTGGAATTATAGTCAATACTCGGTTCTAAATCTCCATCTTCACACCTGGAATTCACATCCAACAGTTCCTCTTTTGTCCTTGATCCAGCACTGCACCTGAATCCATGGCTCTGAAACTGCCAGCCTGGTGGGATCTTAAGCATACCAACACATTTTCATCATTATTACCAGGTGCATGGAGACATAGTCTAAACTGGTGCCAGTTTAAGAAGAGAATCAGCTTTGAGGTCACACAGTTGATTACCCGAGTGATTACTCTGCTTCATTTATTACAGAGCATCTGTACTTTAGCTCTCATAGCAGTAGTTCTGTCTCACTTTGGAATTAAATTACTATAGGCCAGGTGCATGAAGTACATTTAATTTACAGCATGAAGGAATACATTTGTTATTGCAAGAGTGATACTACCCATAGAACCAAATGGATGGGTGAAAAAAATCTGAACTCTATTCCTCTCCTAATACGCCCAGCATCTTTAGGTAATGATCCTAAAAAGGTAGAGGGAATACATTGCCAAACGTGGCATATGCAGACATAAAAAGGATACATTTCCAGAGCTGTATGGATAATGTCCTGAATTCCCAGAAAAGGTGGACAAAGTTCTGCTTTTTATCTATCAAGCTGACAGGCAATGGACATTGCATGCATAGAGAGATGTTAGATGTCATAATATGCCGCCAAAGTAAAGCAAGAAATTACTGTGACTTTCATCTCAGAGCTCCTGGGAGAAAATCAGGAACAAGCCGGTATGACACTGGATAGAACAAACAGGAGCGTGCAGCTTTTTCTTTCTGGGGATAAGCAAATCAAACCACACAGTAAGAGGACTGTAAATTACCTTTTCAGTTTCTAGCATATATTCTCCTCCACTATCCGCCCCTGCTGTACAGGATTCCAGTGTGTGGGAGTGAGAAAAACTGCTCTTTGGGGCTATTCATTGAACCCCAAGGGGCAATGGATATCTGTTTGGATATCCATGCTTGGGTTCGTGCTGTATAATATACAGACTAATATGTTGCTCTCCAGTAGCTATCACACCAGGTATATATAAGTCCTACTACTGGGAAAAGCCAGTGGATAGTCTCCTCTAGGAGACTTTTGAACCAGAGGGTCTGGACTCTGTTCTCAACACTACATGTGTGGTTGAGCTGAGATGACGATGAAGACAGGGTTTTGCTACAGCAAAACAAGCAGCATTTTCTGGTTCTGTGTTTGCATCCCTTCCCATGCCGGTGGGGATTACTTATCCAGTAACAGCATGGGTCCTGTGGGAGACGGCCAAAGGAACCATATCAGGGGCTTTCCCTCTGGAGGACTGAAGATTCCCACTTCTGTATGAATTCTCAGGAG
Source organism: Lepidochelys kempii (assembly GCF_965140285.1). Lineage (NCBI taxonomy): Eukaryota > Metazoa > Chordata > Testudines > Cheloniidae > Lepidochelys > Lepidochelys kempii. The sequence goes on from NC_136388.1 coordinate 75,210,926, forward strand.
TGACCTCTTCCCTGGTCCATGCAGCCCAGCTCCTCCCATCTAAAGGAATAATCCTTTAGAAATTCCTCCAGGTCATCCTTGCAAAATTTCTGTGCCACTCCCTGCCATGTGTTTCTCCATGGAGAAATACTAGTTCTATCTCTAGTAGCATTTCTGTTTCCTTGACTGTGTGTAAGATTCTTCCATTGATGACTTAACATTCTGCCACAATAAGCAGTGTTTAACTGTGAGAAATAATAAAATTAAAGGCTTTATATAGACCGAGAGAACTATGTGGTTAAGATAATTTCTTGAATAATTTATCAAAAAAATCACTTGAAAGTGTCATATACATGCTAGAATATTTCCAGTAGTAGATTTTGTATATATTATTTAAAATAAGTATATACATACCTCAGTATGTTTATGTGTATGTGAAAATGGTAATTTTTGCAGCTAAGAAACAGCATTCTGCATTCAACTAGTGCAGGAACCTCATCAGTATAGGGGAAAGTACATTTGTCACTATTACAAGTAGTTAAGGTCAGTGATCTCTTATTGTATACTGAAGGTTTGGGGCCATGACAACTTACTGCATTTACCCAACATGTCACTAGTTAGCTCAATCAGCTTGTTTGGGATCTGGATAGTCTTTTTTCTCTGGGTCACTAGTTCAAATCCAGCTTAGTTCAGTAGTGACCAATAGCCATTACCATATTATTGATACAGTGTGGCCTGTTTAGTTTTTTAGAACATAAATTGTAACATGCTAATTTTTCCTCTCTCATACAACTGTCATTAGTTTTGTATTCATATGATGAAATATCTCACCATAGTTTGACTTCAGTGGGGGCAAGATCAGGCCCTATATTATATTTAGCCATTGAGGCTGTGATTTTCAGAGGAGCCTAAGATTAGGTACCCAACTCCCACTGAAATTCCCTTAGACTCCTTTGAAAATCATAGCCTTAATTATTATTACAAAACACAAATGGGTCATCTTAGTTTGTAAAGACTTTAACTATTGATAAACCATGTCTCAGTCTATGAAGCTAAATAGTATTGATTAAGAGCACTGATAACAGATCACTGAGAATTAACATCAGTGAGAGACCTCCTCCGCAACCTGCTCAGCTTCAAACACACAGTTTCAGTTAAAGACCATAGTACGTCCACATACTTTGATCCTATAAAGAACAAGATAAATAATCTAAGTGAGCCCTCTTTTGTCCTGTCCACACTAGTGCAAGGCAGATGACTGTGGAGTTCTAAACACCTTAGGCAGGAACATTTTGCTCTGTTCAAGTTACAGGAATGAGCTTAGGCGTGAAATGCCAAACCACAAGAAATTCAACTTTCTGGAATTCTGATGAGCTCAAAATAGGACCCTTATTTGCAGACAGTTGTGTTGCTTTCAAATAAAACTAGGTCTATTTCCAAGTGAAAACGATCAGAAAGGAGTTAATTATTCAAGCAAAATTAGCAGTTACATCCAAAAGATTCAAATCTTTTTTTCTTCAATATTTTCTTCAATAAACACTATGTCCACTGGACCCTTTGTTTCCCATCTTTTAACAAGTTACCGATTCATCAGAGGACCTTCCCTTTTATCCTTCTTATCCTTACTTTGGTTAAGTGCCTTAGGTGTGGGACCTTGTCAAAAGTTTTCTGAAAGGCCAAGTACACTATATCCACTGGATCACCTCAACCAAAACAGAACCAGATTGCTAGCATGTAAAATTAAAAAGGTTGTAGAGGAGTTTTTAAACTAAAGAATGGTACAGAGGAGCACACCGTATGGACAGACACATCCATTGAGGAGGATTTATTAAAAGGGATAGTCTATATCCCAGTAAAGAGGAGAGGATAGAAGTTAATAAAGAACAGGTAGGAACTGAAGAGAAACAGTCACATGAAAGAGTCCCATTCAATTACATCACATGAAGGCAGACAACTAAACATTACAAGCAGTTATAAAATTTATCATACAAATGCAAGAAGTCTAAATTCTAAGATGGCTAAAGTAGAATGTCTGTTATTAAATGAGTATAGTGATATATTAGGCATCACAGAAACTTGGTGGAATGATAATAATCAATGGGATATGGTAATATCAGGATACAAAATATATAGGAATGACAGAGTAGATCACACTGATGGGGGAGTGGCACTATATATGAAAGAAAGCATAAAGTTAAATATAGTAAAAATCTTAAATGAATCAAACAGTACCATAGAATCTCTAGGGATAGAAATTCTAAGGTTGGATAATAAGAGTAAAGCATATACTACCAACCCCCTGACCAGGATGGTGACAGTGATTGTGAAATTCTCAGGGAGATTAGAGAGGCTACAAAAACAGAAAACCCAACAATAATGGAAGATTGCAATTATCCCCATATTGATTTGGGAACATGTCACCTCAAGGCAGGATGCTGAGAGAAAATTTCTAGACACCATTAATGATTGTTCCTTGGAGCAGCTGGTCCTGGAACCTACAAGGGGAGAGGCAATTCTTGATTTAGTACTAAATGGTGCAAAAGATCGGGTCCAAAAAGAAAATATAGCTGACCCACTTAGTAATAGCGACCATAATGTAATTAAATTTAACATTCTTGTAGGAGGGAAAATACCAAAGAAACCCTCCACCGTAGCATTTAACTTCATAAAGGAGAACTGAGGAGGCTAGTTAAATGGAAATTAAAAGGAACAGTCACAAGAGTGAAATGCCTGTAAGTTGCACGGATACGTTTTAAAAACACCATACTAGGGGCTCAAACTACATGTATACTCCAAATAAAAAAAAAACAAAAAAACAGTAAGAGGGCCAAAAAAAAAGCGCCACCATGTCTAAACAACTGAATAAAAGAGGTGGTTAGAGACAAAAAGACACCCTTTAAAAACTGGAAGTCAAATCTACTGAAGAAAATAGAAAGGAACATCAACTCTGGCAAATCAAGTATAACAAGTGTAATCAGGCAGGCCAAAAAAGAATTTGAAAAGCAGCTAACAAAAGACACAAACTAATAGCATTTTTTTTTAAAGTATATCAGAAGTAGGAAGCCTGCCAAACAATCACTGCGGCCACTGGACGATTGAAGTGCTCAAGGGGCATTCAAGGAAGACAGAGCCATTGTGGAGAAGTTAAATGAATTCTTTGCATTGGTCTTCACTGCAGAGGATGTGAGGGAGCTTCCCACACCTGAGCCATTTATTTTTTTAGGTGACAGATCTGAGGAACTGTCCCAGATTGAGATGTCAGTAGAGGAGGTTTTGGAACAAATTGAAAAATTAAACAGTAATAAGTCACCAGGACCAGATGGTATTCACCCAAGAGTTCTGAAGGAATGCAAATGTGAAATTGCAGAACTACTAACGGTGATATGCAACCTATTGCTTAAATCAGTCTTTGTACCAGATGACTGGCAGATAGCTAATGTGATGGCGCTTTTTAAAAAAAGTCTCCAGAGGAGATCTGACTGGTAGGCCTAACTTCAGTACCAGGCAAATTGGTTGAAACTGTCAGACACACAGAGGAACACAATTTGTTGGGGAAGAGTCAATATGGCTTTTGGAAAGGGAAATTATCCCTCACCAATGTATTAGAATTGTTTTGACGGTGTCAACAAACATGTGGACAAGGCTGATCCAGTGGATATAGTGTACTTGGAATTTGAGAAAGCCTTTGACAAGGTCCCTCTCCAAAGGCTCTTAAGCAAAGCAAGGAGTCACAGAATAAGAGGGAAGGTCCTCTCATGTCCTCTCGTGGGTCAGTAACTGGTTAAAAGATAGGAAACAAAGGGCAGGAATAAACGGTCAGTTTTCACAGTGGAGAAAGGTAAATATTGGGATCTTCCAAAGATCTGTACTCGAACCAGCACTGTTCAACATATTCATAAATGATTTGGAAAAAGGAGTAAACAGTGAGGTGGCAAAATTTGTGGATGATACAAAATTACTCAAGATAGTTAAATTCAAAGCAGACTGCGAAAAGTTACAAATGGGTCTCATTAATGTGCAACAAAGTGGCAGATGACATTCAGTGTTGATTAATGCAAAATAATGCACATTGGAAAAACATAATCCCAACTATACATATAAAATGATGGAGTCTGCATTAGCTGTTACCTCTCAAGAAAGAGATCTTGGAGTCATTTTGGCTAGTTACCTGGAAACATCTGCTCAATGTGCAGTGGCAGAAAAGTTAACAATGTTAGGAACCATTAGGAAAAGGATAGATAATAAGACATAAAATATCATAACAACACTATATAAATCCATGGTATGCCCGCATCTTGAATACTGCCAGCAGTTCTGGTTGCCCCATATCAAAAAAGCTATATTAGAATTGGAAAAGGTGCAGAGAAGGGCAACAACAATGATTAGGGGTATGGAACAGGTTCCATGTGAGGAGGGATTAAAAAGACTGGGACTGTTCAATTTGGAAAACAGAAGACTGAGGGGGGATATGATAGAGGTCTATAGAATCATGAATGGTGTGGAGAAAGTGAATACGGAAGTATTATTTACCCCTTCACATAACACATGAACTAGGGGTCACCTAGTGAAATTAATAGGCAGCAGGTTTAAAACAAACATAAGGAAGTACTTCTTCACACAATGCACAATAAACCAGTGAAACTCATTGCTAGCAGATGTTATGCAGGCCAAAAGTATAACTGGGTTCAAAGAAGAATTAGCTAAGTTCATGGAGGGTAGGTCCATCAATAGCTACTAGCCAAGATGGTCAGGGACACAACCCCATGCCCTAGATGTCCCTAAACCTTTGACTGACAAAAGTTGAGACTGGACATCCAGGGGATAGATCACTTGAAAAATTACTCTATTCTGTTCACCCCCTCTGAAGCATCTGGCACCGGCCACTGTCGGAAGACAGGATACTAGGCTAGATGAACCATTGATCTGACCCAGTATGGCCATTCTTATGTTCAAAATGGAAGCAAAATTTGAGTGACAGGCAAATTACACACACAGAAATCACATTTTCATGTTAAATTCTATGGCGCAAAACCATTACTTCATTATTATTTATAAAGGTGGATAGAAATAAATATCTTTACAGGTGGGAGAGAAATATCAGACACACGCAAATATGAGATTTTAATATATAGAATACACATTTAAATTTTTGTAAAAACAATTTCAAGAGGTCTGCCTTAGTAAAGGATTGTGTTGTTTTATGTAATAAGAAAAGAAGTACTGTAATTCTGCAAAGTTTTGGTGGTTTGAAAATCAGAAGACGAAAAAGGGGTCTACCTCCTATGGAGAGAAAATATTTTCATGCACCAGGTCAATGATCTGCAAACAAAAAAAAAAAAATCTCCAGTTTAGACACATTAGAGCATTACCTCCTATGAAGACATTTCAAACTATTGGGTCAATTATCTAAGTCAGCAAGATGCTTACATATGGTCATAGACATGGTAATGGCTCTGCTGAGCCTTCATGGGCTATTGAGTAAACTATAGAATTCTTCTGAAAAGGCTTGCAATGAGCATTACTCCACTAACTTGCAATCAAGAAGATTTGACAACGTGTGGAATATGGTTGGTATTTGTCTTTTCTTGATACCATCCTCTTGAAAAACCCCACGTGTATTATAGAAATTGAGAATTTAAGCTATAATGTAGGTCCTTATTCATGCTCTTGTACCTGTCCTCTGACCCCAGTTTGGTACTATCAGTACCAGTGTGTCAGCCTGGATTTTCAGTCCATTTAATCATCTGCCTCTACCTCTCCCCTTGTTTGTTTCTAGCTCTACGCTAAGAAGACTATGTCTAAAATGTTATTGAATGATTATTGAATCACCCGTAACAGTGATAAAATGGTTATAAAAATGAAAACTGACACAACACAAGCACACCCTAGAGCTGCAATGCCTTCTGCACATCTCTCTTTTCCAAACACAAGTCTTTATCTTTTTCCCAAAATGATAATTTTACAAGAATAAATGTGCAGATATAGCAGGAGAAGCCATCCCAATATTTAGCAGCATCAGCTAAATATAATGATGTGCTCTCAGTAATACATAGGGGCCTGAAACCACTGTAAAGTCTAATAGTTCAGTGTCATCCCTCCCCCCCCCCCCAAAAAAAAATCTTCTGTCTATGGGTTAAACTCATCAGTATTCTGCAACTGCTTTGTGGTAAAACAAAGCAATGCTAAACCTGACTTGACCAGCTTGTTAAGTGGGTTTGGGTCTGCCTTGCATTACCAGAGCAGTACAAAGCAGACAGAATATACAGTTGAATCTGGCCCTATATTTCTCAGGCCTAAGGTGGTATAGAAGTCTCTACACTAATTATTCGCTGATTAAAGTAGAGTTTCATAATGTGCATGTGCTGTAATCTGGCTGGAAGGGATGTTTGGGAGAAATATACAAGCACCAAAATACTTGCTTGGGAAGTTCAAAGGAACTGTATTATAATAGGAATAAAACAGACGCTGTAACATCTGCTGATGTCTTCTTAACTTTCCCTGGCCAGGGTTCTTCTAGCTGTACAGAGATCTTCCTAACTTTGATTTTACCCTAATCCCCCTTTGGACTGAGCATCTATGGCTGTCCAACAGGTCCCTCAATATAGGGAAAAGGGCTACTTGATTCCCAATACCTTCTCCTATTTCCCAGGGCAGTGCTGCTGGTCCACCAGGCAAGAGGCACAAAAAGCAGCTCCCTCTAATGGTCCTGTTTGAAACTACACATCCCCTTTTTAATTTGTGCACTGAACAAAACAGAGTTGCACGTTCTTTTAAACATGCTTTTGCAATGACTATCACTGTTGTCCACATAAACATCAGAACGGAAAACATGGTCTGTTTCTTTCACAGCCCCACACTTGTAAATTGTAGTTGGTGTTTCACCACTGCTCTGAGTTACAGAAGTTGTGCACTTTTCCCAAATGTGTTTGATTATGGATGGATAGGTTATAATTAAATGTTTAGACTGTCCTTTTTCCTCCCTTTTAAAATCTGATTTAATGTTTTCCTTTTGGAAGTTTGCAAGCTACTGTGATGCATGAAGGAAGGTGTCTACATACAGAGGAGGAAAATGATGAATACATGTATAATTGTCACACAAATACTGTGGAAAACTTCATTCATGTGTAAATCCCACAGAACTGCCCCAAGATTTTCTTTTTATGTATCAGGCACTTAATGAACATGATAGCCCATGGCAAATTAAATATCAAATAATTCTTTAAACTACTAAGTGACATTTATAAGCATGGTAATTGATATCTAACTAGCTAAAGTTCTCTTAATAAATGCCTAGCCATTCTTTAAAATTTCAAAGTATTAATTAAAGTAGTGTATTTGCAGTGATTTACTGTAGTCATTTCAGTATTTCCTTTATAAACCTCCATGTGTGACACACCTCAATGGTACAGAATGGCCCTGTGAAAAAAAGTTGTTCTCTGCCAAGCCCTAAACCAAAATTCAAAAATTTTTTTGCCAGAAGTGGCTCCACAGCATGCTTCCCCTCGCCCTTGAACCCACAGAAGCCCCTCCATATAAGCACCACATGGCCAAAGATCTGAAGGTTAGGGCGAGGGTGCTGGATACAAGGAAGGATGGAGAGCACGTTCTGCACATCGTGTTTCCATGAAGAAATCCATTCTGTAGTGCCTGCTGCCCTGGGGAACTGTCCATGCCTCCTTACCTCTTAAAGGGAGTTGTTCACATGTATGACAGTGTCTTGAATGGTCTGAAAACTGCTCCCCCCTGAGAGAAGATGGAAGTGAAAACTCCCTGTGTAAATCTGGTCAGAGGCTTTTTTTAGGTGTTTCCTCCCCTGACCTAGATTTTTCAGGGAGTGTGGGAGAGAAATGGAACATTTAGCCTATTTTTTAAAATGTATGACTTAATAGCTCACAGGTTTTAGGAGCATGTTTTTGCACACACATAGTATTGAATTTACATTGATTTTGTAAAAAGTTGTTAAGTGAATATTCTCATCTAGGATGAGACTATCATCAAGTCACTTTATAATTAGTTGTTTGGAAAAGTGACCATGACTGCGTTATCCAGCTCTAGTCTGTATTTTCAAGGTGCTCCGGGTAATATGGATAGATGTTGTTATCCATAACACCTTCAAATATACACGCATAACCTCTGCTCTCACTGCTTGTCTTTCAGCAAGCACAGAGTGTGGGCTTGGTACGCCTGCACGAGGGCTCGGCTAGAAGGGATCCTCATAGTGGCTGTTGAACTGTTACACCGCTGGTACTGCAGGCCTGGGGCTACAGCGATTCCACAGCCTTAGTACATCCCAATATGGAGAAGTCTGAGAGGATTCTCATAGCAGCAGAGTGTATAATCCCACCTGCCCTCCACAGGAATCTGTTGTGCAGCTGTGTAGTGGCAACGATCATTGTATTCCCTCCAGTATCCCCACTGTATCCCCTGTGGCCCTCCAGCACGGCAATTCTGCCCCAGTTCTGTTTCCAGCAGGAGCTATGGAGACAGGAGCAGGATTTGGTCCATTGAGATGGTCTGCGCTAACAGCCATGAATGCCACTACCCTGTACAGGGGGCCAGATGGAGCTGTACCACCCCAGGAAGGGAATTGGAGAGACTGTTTCAGGCAGATATGATTTATGCTAGGTTGCTTCTTGCTGCTGGGGGTCTGCAATCTACTCCATCTTCTATTAGGATGGAGGAAACTACTGCCCCCTAGTGGGCTGAACTCACTCTACAGGCTGGTAAAGGGGAGGAGCTGAGCCGTGACTTATCCTCCTCCCCCAGCAGGAAATCCCTTTGCTTCCCAAAGTGCAGGGAGTTCAGGGACTGCTATAGTCAATAGCCCTTCCTCAGTTGCAAAAGGGGGAGAGGCTCATCTTCTTGCATCTAACGAAATGTCCCAGTAATCTGAGGTGAAGAGGAAAGAGTGACCACACCACACCTTAAGCAGGGATCCTGTGGTCTGGCTTGCTGAGGCATGGAGTATACCACTTTAAGGGGGGGCAGGTAGTGAGGCATGGACATTGCTGCTGACCTGAAATGGGTCAGCATAGTGTCACTGACTCATCCCTCAAGGACTGGAAGAGAAGGGAGTTGATAAAGGGCAAGCCTGGTAGGAGAAGCCCTCTTTTCCCCAGACCAGCCTTAGGGGAGCAGCAATCACTCTCCCACCCTTGGAAGTGGTGAAATACCAGGTTTGGTCCGGCTTTGGCCAGGTTTGGTCCAATGTAGGCACTGTGCTAGCCACTCCTTTCTTGGAGGTCTGGAAAAGAATTTCCCCCTCTTGGCCAGATTGGGCAAGGCAGAGCTGTGTTTTTTCACCTTCCCCACAGTGGGTTCGTGGGGACTTAGGGTGAACAGGGAACAGGAGTTAGACTGTGATGACGCAACTCATTATCTAAGTGTGGGGTGGATGTTCAGTGCAGGTACCTGGTGGGGAGGGGATACAGTGATCAGATAAATAGTTTGCTAAAGGACTGAAAGGAGGTGTTTGTTAAAGTAGCAGAAACGGGGGTTCAGGGTGCTTATGACTGGCATGGTAGGGAGCCAATCCCCCCTTCTTTATAGCCCACCTTAACCTTCATTCGAGGGGCAGGGATAGTAAGGTCCCAGCAATGGGTTGGCTGCGAACCAGGATGGAAAATGGGGAGGTGTTCTGAAGAAAGCCCTCAGGTAGATATTAAATGATTGTGAAGTTACCTGCACTGAACACTTTTATCTGCCGGATATTCCCAGCTAATAATAAAGTTGCAGCCTAATTAAGCCATATCCGGTGTCTCCTGTCCTTCTTCTGGAATAGCTGGACAATGAGTTCATTGTATTCTGTTGGGTTATGTCACAACTTTATTGCTATTTTTAAAGTGGATTTTGCATTTCATGATAGTTTTCCCCCTCCCATTCCAATGAGGTAATTGCATGACAACTAGATTAATATCGCTTACATACTTATTAAACTCAATAAGTGGTCCTGTGCAAACAATTGCTATTTAATTACCATATTATCATCCTACTAAATTTTAATTACTGTTCATTTAAAACACCTCATATGTTATCATTCATGTTAATGTGGATTTGTTTCTTTGTAAATGTACTTTAACTTTAGGTTGGGCTAGTCTGCAAAGCAATCAAGATTGTTTAGGGTTTAAAGTAGCAGTATCTTTCACAGTAGGTTTAAGGCATTGCAATATAATGTAGTAATTAAAAATACAAACACCATCCAACATAGCGAAATTAATAGCGTTGTACAAGAGTTCGGAAAAGACTGTACTTACCATGTATTTAAAACCTCTTTTCAAACAAACTTTAGCTTAAAAATCCCAAATCAACAGAAATTAGTATTAAGTAGCCAAGATTCAGCTCATTTTTAAGAACCAGAGGAATCTGAAGCTACTCAAGACATTGGACAAATGGATTAAAATGTCTATAGTTACTGTATTAGACACCCCTCTTCCACTGATCATCATTTTCCCCTGTGACAAGTGTCTGTTTTCTTTCTCTCATCTGCGAGTCATTTAATTACTCCCCAGAGAAAGGGAAAAACACATCATTATTTTCCGTTGGAGGAAAAGACCCATCATAAGCAGGTTGTCAATTCCTGCAGCAGAATGGAATGAGCAGATTCTCACAAGTGGAAGCAACCGCACCTTATTGGTCTTGCTATTTATTGGTCAATGATATCCTAAGACAAACGAGATCATTCTGTGTGAAAAGGTGGAGGAAAGGTTTGGGGCCAGAATGCAGAAGACTGTGCAGATGAGCAAGGGTTGGTGGCTCTAGGCTATATTTGCTCTTTAATTCAAGCACCTTCAAGTGCCTTTAAGTCCTTTGCTGTGTCTTCCAATTGGAGGTTTAGTTCAATGAAGTGCAAATACCATCCCTGAAGACTTGATGCTGGTATTTTGGAGCCTGACAAGTATAGTGGGCACTAAACAGTTTGGGCGGGGGTGAGGGGAGGAGAACAGTCTCATCTGCCCTGCACGACCCCTTCATCTGGCAGAAGTACCACAGTACTAAAATAGCTGTTAAAGGCACATTAAAGCCAGGCTGAGGGTAAACTTGTGTTACTTTATTTTCCAGTTTTGCTGAAATGAGGCAGCACTCCAGGGGCTCCAGTGGCAGAGATTACCTCCTGGTCTGAGAGCAGGACACCCAGAGTGAAGCACTGGCCTTTCCCCACAAGCCAAACACCTTTCCTCCCAGAACACTTCTAAACAATCCATCTGTGTTCAGGCAGCAGGATTCTCAAGGTTGCTACACAATCCTCAGTTCCTCCTTGCACCCTGCCATATCAACAAAACTGAAACTAGAGAGTAAAACTACCATGAGTGAATACTTAACTCATCATATTGTGCACAGGCTTTTTATCATACACATCAAGCACATATGCCCACGTACATTATGCGAGCAGGGTCCTCAGACTGATCATTTTAGATAATGCCTGAGCTCTCCCATTTCTTTCCTAAGTTCATTGTGAACAGCACAATTTGAATCCAGGTTCATCGTAAAATGGACCTTCTTCCAAAAGTGATTCAAATAAGAAAGAAGCTTAGTAATCATTATAGCATGGAAAGAGCTTTATCTGCAATGGTCCGGGAATTTTCCAGGAGTTAGAGTTCTTTTTCTGTCTCGTTCTGAATCATGTTCCAAAAAAGTTCATGTATTTTTCGGCGTACTAATACAGTTACTTGATTTACTGCAACCTGGGAATTTTCATAGACAGGCCAGTAATTGTGTGACCAAGTCCCATAAACTCCTGTAAAGACTTTATTGCCTGTCAGTGATATGTCTAAAGGAAAGCCAATATGTTACATAGGTCCATTACTTTCCTAATAGATAAAGGTGACATGGAATGATATTAAATCAATCCTTTTCACCATATGAAACTTTATTGGCTAGCTATTCTTTTAGGGTCTGATCCAAAGGCCATTGAAATCAATGGAAAGACTCCCATTGACCTCAATAGCCTTTGGATCAGTCCCTCAGAGCTTGATATTGCAACGTGCTCAACACTCTAGGTGTGACCCAGCAAATCACTTAAAGCTAAGAGTATGTTTAAGCCAAGAGTTGTCCCTCTGAAGTCTGTCCTCCAGCCCAATTTAAGCTAATTATTTTTAAATGAGAACATTGATTTTAAAAAACATTTGAGAAAAATTAATTTATTGGTAAATAGAAACATTTTAAGAGCTGTCAGGGCAGTTGATTTTGTCTCAGAGACAGAGGTATGCTGAGGGGTGGGGAAGAAGTACACTTCTCAATCTCTGCATGTTCCTGTGTTGTAATGCAAGATTTTTTTCATTGCCGTTACATATATTTTGTATGAACTATAAAGAAACACATAACTAACTGGCATGGCCTTCTCTGTGCAGAACTAGACCATGTGTTATATTTTTTTCACCCATATTCACTAAAATATTTTAGCTAAAAGAATTTATGTATTAAATAATATTAAATTACAACATTTAATTGCTTATAGGATATAGCTAGTACCCAGGAGGCTAATTTGTTTGCATTAGTTGGACGGGTCAACTGCTTCAAACATGCAGATTATAGAACTACTGGTAGATTGCATTACACCATTTAAATAAATAGTAGCAATTTGTCAATGTCATCTTTAGCTTCAACATTTTCCTTTTAAACCTCAGGAAATAGTAGTTCCAATTAAATTGACCTTTTCTTTCTGAATATTGTTGTTATTACTAGATAATGCTCTTAAATCTTTTGGCAAGTAAAAACTAGAAATAAAAACACTTCTGGAGTAATGTTGCATTTACGGATGAACTTTCCAATCAAACTGGCATTCTTTATAAGTAAAAGTACCAAATTTAGTAGCTCCGTAAATTTTACAAGGCAGCTATACAGGTATATGTCAGCAATAGATTAAAATACACAATTGCTGTATAGCAATATTTAGTTCTTTCTTTTGATTTCATAAAGCTATTCTAGGCTATTTGTGCTTTGTGAAGTTTAAAATCTACAAAATGAATAAAACACTATAATAAAAAAATAAAGAAAACAGATAACTGCTGAGACTACATCTAAAAACAGATAATAAAATATTACCTTCCGACTACCCCTCCACATTCCTCAAACCATCCCCTACCTACACACCTGGGCATAGTAAAATTTTGTTACAAACATTGCAAAGTAACTTTGAGACCAATCCTGCTCCCATTGAAGTCTATGTGACTGCAGAGGAAGTAGTGTATGTCTACACTGCACTTACAAATCCATGGCTGGCCCATGCCAGCTGACTCAGGCTCACAGGGCTTAGGCTAAGCAGCTGTTTAACTGCAGTGTAGATTTTCGGGCTCAGCCTGGGCTCCAGGACCCTGTGAGGTGGGAAGGACTCGGAACAGCCTCAGCCTGAATGCCTACACTACAATTAAACAGCCCCATAGCCTGAGCCCCATGAGCCTGAGTTAGCGGGCACAGGCCAGCTGCAGGTTTTTAAGCGCAGTGTAGGCATACCCTAAAAGTTTGTTGTAAAAACAAAAATTCAACAAAACTGAAACTAGAGAGTAAAACTACCATGAGTGAATACTTAACTCATCATGTTGTGCATAGGCTTGTTATCATACCCATCAAGCACACACGCCCATGTACATTACTACCATATACCGATGAGTATTTTACTATACTAGTATGTCTAGGGCTTTCTAATCTTCTGATGCCCTTCCACAAACATTAGCATTTAGGCTGGTTCCATCAGCATCAGATTGTGGCCACCACTGTGGTACCTCAGAAGTGTTTTGGTGGTACCACGATTTGTACTTTTACAGCCAAATCTTGCCAGCTGAAGATTCCTCCTGTGTAGTGGCTGCTACACCAATGCCTTCCCAGTCCCTAGGGCAAAGGATGTGGACTGGGGAAAGGGAATGGAACTATGGTGCTCCTGTGCCCTGGCACATCTCAGCTGCAGGAATAAGGCAGTCAGGCCCACTGCAAACCCCAGGTTCAGGAGAATATAAAAGGCGTTTAAAGCCCCTTTGCCTCACACCTGCTTTGTGTCTTGTGGGAGTGACGTTTGACTGGATATGAAGATTGGGACCACAGAGCAAACCCTCTTCCCTTTTCAACTGCATCTGGCAAAACGCTTCAAAAATACAAGTACCTCGTAGCTCAGACATGAACTTGAATCACTCATACAGAGTGGCAAGAGACGCAATGATAGCATGAGAGAAAATTTCAGCAAGGAATTGACCACAGTTATCATTGATTGGCTTTTCTCATCTTCTCTGTTGGAACTTGGAAGCTACATGTTTTTTAATAGATTCCCTTTGGGAACTCAGTGGACATGTCTCGCTTGCTTGCTGTTCTTATTCTGTTGCTACATCTAATGCTGCATCAGTAGACTTTTTATGAGCTCAGCATCTTGACTGATGTCTTTCAGGTTGTGATACCACATAACTAGTTACACTAAGAATGTAAATGAGACAATTTTTTATGCTGCCCTTTGTCATACCTTCTGTTTAAGTGATGCCTTTCTTTAGCAGTGTTAGGAGCATTCAACAAAGCTTCTCACACTTCAGCAGCTTGTGTAAGGGTACACAGTTAGCAGAGGTGGCTTCAGCATGGGTTCATAGGTTCGACTGCACCTATACAAATCATGAAACCAAGGGTACCCGAGCAGTGCTGTGACCCCATGTGCTAGGTCACAACACCCGGAGCAAGGAGCAGGGACCAGCCTGTGGGACAGGAGCCACCACTGCAGGTGAGTTTGGGGCAGACTTGCTCTCCAACTCCCTTCCTGCCCCCATAGGTCTCCCTGCTGCACAAGGCCAGGATTGGGGTTACGGTACTGGGGTGCAGAGTATTGCTGCAGGTATTTATTGCAATACTCTACTAGTAATAACAAAATTATGATGCAAAGTATCATAAATATAATATGATTGAGTTGTTGAAATAAATTATCATCCTCTCTTTGCATTTAGTTTTTGTTTTGTTTCATATTACAGTTATGCTAGAGTTTAGTATAGTTAGGGCCCTTCATTTTCGGTTTTTATTTTATTTAATTTTTTCCCAGGAATTTATTAATATTTATTGCAACAATAACAAAAACAGGTGAAAGTCAATGGAAAAAACTATTAATAATTTTTCTGGGTAAATATTTTGTTGGACAGAAGGACAGGGGGGAAAATATTCAGTAGATCAATGCTTTCATGAATGAAATTCAATGAGGTTTAATGAAGAACTAAGACAGAACTCAAAACACAATGCCATCTCTGAGTTTAAAAAAATATCTCTCTAATCCACATATAAAACTTTTCATTTGAATAAACAGTTTACTGTTGTAGACTAAGAACTATTAACCTATAAATATTTACATTTAATTATTGGGCCACTTCATTTGCAGCACATACACTCAACTTTTTTTTTTTTAAACTTTTAAATACTTCCTTGTGTTCGGAAACATTCTGATACAGATTTTTGTTTTCTTCCCATTTTAATGTGTCAGATCTTTAAATTGTTATCTGCTAATAGCTTGAAATGTGTATGTGATGGGCATGAGCTTCATCAGTATGTTCAGATGCACATGCACTTCAGAACTTGCATGCGTGCCTGTTTGTTTATTGTGTGCATCTTCTAGACTAATGCATAGTCTTATTTCAACAGGCAGCTTTGCATATACACACAGACTTATGTATTATCGTAATACATACATCTCATGCAATGTATTGTATTTTCCTAATAAAAACAAGGGTTTTTTAAATATATTTGAATGATACAAAAGTAGGGTGAAAATCGGAAAAAAACAAATACTTTTTGTAAAACCCAGGATTTTTTTGGTAAAAATCAGTTTAAACTGAAAATGAAGGGGCTTCAGTATAGTGCACCCACTGAATCAGGAGGCTTTATTGCCCCTGCCAACTAATATATGAAAGTAGCTTTTTTGTGATCTCAACATGTGAAAGTAGAGTGCTCCAGTAGAGTGCTGAACCAATGATGAATATACAGCATAAAAACACTGAAGGTTTCATTTTATTATATTGAGCATTCAGTATACATAATTCAATAATAACTACGGTATCTGAAACAAGGCCATGAAGCAAAAACACTTACTTTAATAATACCTCATGCAAGACAATTGCTTAAAGCCTTGAAGAGCTAAAGATCTCTGGAAACCTTGTGGTCTAAAACTGAACAAGACAGGTCACCAGGTATCAAAACAAAAAACTGATTTCCCCTAGTTTAATTTATGATCATTCAGAAAGCAGGTCCTGGAGACATATTCTAAACTAATCAAATTATGATGTCATTAAGATCAGTAGCCCATCTTCAGTATTGATCTATAAAGACCATATAGCTTAAGCTTGAACAGAATCATATTGTTTGGCATTATTTGTATTTATTCATATATTGAAATATTCCAATCCTTGACTTTAAATCACCTTTCCACACCCCTGATCCAGAGGATGGTCTCCACTGGGCCAAACCCTGGGCACAAGTTAAAGTTGTATAAAGGCTGTTCTAACCTGCATCACCTGCCAATAACACAAGGCACCGATATGACAGCTGCGGACTTCTGGGGGGAAAGGTAAAGATAAGGGAAGCATCACTGTCACTAACAACATTTTTAAATGTTGACTTAGAATTAGACAGCTCAGCTGTTCTCCCTCAGAAGCCCCCTAGATCATGCATATTACTAAGAGAGCTGGGTAAAATGTCAACTTCGTTAAGCAGAAATACATTGGGCCAGTTCCTTGGTTAATGTAACTGCTCATAACTCCATTGACTTCTGCTGATGATCTGGCCCTTTGTCTCTAGTTAGGGCACCTGTAGGTTTCCTTAATGAATTCCATTGTGGGCTGCAGGGGAAGGGAGATGAAAAAACAAACTTCTATCCCAAACAAAGTGAGCAGACAAGGCATTTGCTACTACAGTTAGTGAGCTGCATCATAAACAATTAAATCAAGATTAGAGCTGTAACAAAAACTACTCCAGGATTTATCTGAAGACTTTTCACTTGCACACCACTGATGTGACATTTAATATTGAGGCTGATGTATCACCCATCACAGTCTTCTGGTGAGATGTTTTACTTTCCATATGCATCAAGTAGTGAGTTCATGAGAACTTGACCTTTTGTGCCACAATCAGCTTTGGGAAGCTTCAGTTGTTTCCACAAGCACTATTAAAGCAGCATTATTATTTTTATTTGCTCCTGGTTATTAAGATTAACTAGAACTTTGCCTTTATGTACAACTAATACCCTTAATAGCTAGTTTTTCAAATATGATCAATATTTTTTTTTAATTTCGTTTACAATGTAGCTGTCATGGATTGACTCATAGGTAAGGAATGATAAAGTTTGGGGGACAGGATTCAGAAGTCCACAGGATCAAGTTTAGCAACAATCTATATCATTACAAGCTAGTTACCATTTCTCTGTCCCTATAGTCAGTCAATGTTTCCAATGGAATCAGCTATCAACTGAGCAATTTGAGTCAAGTATTTGAGAACAGAGCTGACAGATGATCAGTGTCATAGCCCTTTACGTAGTTGCTATGGTCGTAGCTATCAGTAATGGAATTTACTTTTAGCCCTGAATCTCTCTTTCATTGACACATGAAGTCTATGGACTAGATCTCTTCTCAGATATACCAGCTTTGCATCAATGTAAATTCCACTGATTTTGATAGAGATAGGTGTGATTTTACACTGGGGTAAGTTAGCAGAGGATTAGGCCCTATGCGTACTGCCATAGTTTTATGCCGTTTTAGTGCAGTCACTAGCCATTGCCAAAGAATTCTAAGCTCTTATAATGAACTGGCAACAAAACAAAAATTCATATTACAAGACAGAATAAATCAATCTCAAATTAATATATGTACCATTTGCTGTTCTCAAAAATAATGTGGGGGTAACTTTGGAAGTTCCATAGTGGGCAGTTGTCTACGTATTCTGTTTTATTAAGTATAGATAGTTTAAGACTAGAACTGAGTTGTAATTTAAATTTAATAGCAAATAGATACTACTATGATGTAGTCACTAAATTAAATAAATAGAAACTAACCATTCATTTTCCCTGTACGAATCCATACCATGTTTTTTAGTGCTAGGATTAATGAAATCTTTTATACTCTTCATTTCTGTAGTCTCCTCCCACCCAGATAAAATACATTAGTAGATATTGTTTCATTACTTAGAGTAAAATTTGCCCAAACTAAAATCTGTGCATCTATTTTACTGGTTTGAAAAGGAATTATTGTAGGACCTTTCTGGAGACATGGATTTATTATTTCATCGTTTTTATTTTTAATATGAAATACTGCAATCCTTACTCAGGCAAAGCTCTGATTGACTTTGTCTGTATAGGGACTGAGTAAGCAATATAAGATTTGGCCCTGAGTTCCTACATGGTTCCATATAATGTTAATGTCTGTTAATATTAAAAACACTGATATAGAAAACAAACAACATTTACAGACAGAAAAAAAAACATGAACACAAATTAAAATTGAGCACATGCCTGTTTTTCTTTTATCTAAGAGATAAATACCTCTCAGGTTACACCAAATTCTTCAGTTTTGTCTTTACTCCAATACATAAACTGCTCAAAGGAAGCAATTTCTTCAGAACCTAGATATGGATCTTAAATCTGTTACAAAAGAGCTTTCCCACCTTCTGAGTATTTATAGCATTCTCTGCAAAATGGTATTGGAGTGCCTCTGAGGATCAGTCTCCTTATATTGCCTTTATACAGGTTCATTCCACTGATATTATCAATCAGATAAATACTTGTCTACCCTGGGTCCATAGATCAGCTGTGCTCCACCTGTGGTAAGGTGTATGTACGTGTGTAGGAGACTTGGGAAGGTTTGGGTTTCTCCCTGGGTTTCTCCCAAGTGTGCTGGGAGACCATGAGTGTTACAAGGCAGGACTAAGGTCTGTAGGGAGAGCTGGTTAAGGACCTGACAATAGTTGCCTGTAACAGGATGGCAGTCTCCAAAATACTTTAGGGATATCTACACTGCAAAGAAAGACCTATGGCACTAGGGTGACCAGATGTCTCAATTTTATAAGACCGTCCTAATATTCAGGTTTTTTTTCTTATAGAAGTGCCTATTACCCACCCCCCCTCCACTCCCTGTCCCAATTTTTCACACTTGGTATCTGGTCACCCTACATGGCACAGAGTTTCAGAGCCCAGGCTCCAGATCAACAGAGAATGTCTAGACTGCTATTTTTAGCCCCGCAGCCCCAGCCCCATGCATCCGAGTCAATTGACCCACACTCTGAGACTCTGCTCCAGGGGTTTTTCTTTGCAGGGTAGACATACCCTTTATAGGGGTCTTCTGATGAGTCACACTAGGTACAGATGCTAAAACCCTGCATTAAGATTCAGGGTAATTACTGCTGAGTCATGCAGGCAGATGGTTCCCAACTAGAGCCAACCTATAGATGAGACAATAACTTTCTACATGTATATAAACTCTGACTTTATGATGAGGCTGATTTTGGGAGTGGGGTTGGACATTAACTCAGGATTTGTGCACTTTGAGGATGGAGTATAAACTCAGTTTGTTCATAGTGCTTACTAGTACTTTGCCTATGCAAAACCCAATTTTGCATGCTCAAATATAACTACATAAATATATATGTATACAAACACAGAACTAGATAAATACAAGGGTGCAAAAACAGGGGTGGCCGTCAGGACTTTCTGTTTAAAGATCAGGCTCTAAGGTTTTAAACTGAAGGTTTTAAAGTTTTATTAGACTGACATTATTTAATTCATAGTCTTGTACCTTTTCTATGATTAAAGTGATTGTCAAGCCTTAATTTTGAATTTCCTGGCTGTGTTGCCTTCTGTTACTGTTCTGCATTTGTATGTAGATGTACTGCAGTTTATATTTAACATTTGTATTGATTTTGTGAAGAGTGCGTTTAAAAGAATTACATCTCATCACCCAAGCTGATACAAAAGCATAGTTACTTTGAATACTGTCCATTAAACTTTGACATTTAAAGTGTTTACTGTGAATATATATTAAGTTTTTCATTAGAGGCAAGATCTGGCTTTCTTGATGTGACTCTTACAATAAATCATTCTAATCCAAAATAAATAAAAAGATGTCAATTTCATAACAAGCTGTCTTGTAAATTCCTTGGTGTGTAGACCAGCAACTGCTATTGTGGCAAAATGGTTACATTTGAGTTTCTTCTCTTTGGCCCTCAAGAGGGGAAAAAAAGACCATTCATTGTGTATAAAACCTTTTGCACTTTGACATAAGTCCTTCCAGCAGAATCCCTTTTTTATTGAAACAAACTTAAACCATATTTCATTTCACAAAAGCAAAATGTGCTGAACATGTGCTTTTTAAAATAGAAGCATGTGCATTAACTGTTCTACAAGAAGATACTTTCTGCGAGAAGTCCCCTGGGAAGGTCCATTACTAAAAGCCAGCGAGTACAGGAAAAGAGGGAAACAGTATTAAATCAAGCTTTACTAAGCTGGATGTCCCAGGCTGTTGAAGAAGTGATATTTAATATGCACACTCTGGGGCTCCTGTTGAGTGCCCTGTTTGGTAACCCGGATCAGGATGCTTGTTTAGTGGATAAAAGTGTAACTTTAGAAATTGGCAGGAACTTTCTGTGCTTGGCCACCTGTATTCTCAGCCAGATATAGTGTAAGGAGTCTTAGACAAGCACGCTTTTCAAAGTTTGTTCTGTTTCACTTCCTTACAACTGCCAGGTTCAAAAGAACCATTTTAAAAAAACCCATCCCTCTCAGTTCAAAGATGTATTTATTACACTAGCTGGTCTTTATGATACTTTGTCTTCCCATTACTAAAATAATACTTCCCTTTCCCCCCCTTTTTTCTCTTCCCTGTTTTGCTGTGAAAACATAGCCATAAGGAAGGGTCTAGCCATTTTATTTTCAAGAATGGCATAGTACAGTAACTAGTTACATAAACAGGGACTTTTGTTGCAGAATTTTTGCTTTCAATAATACTACTCATATAAAAATGTGGATATTCATAACTGCCTGCACAGTCAATCAGCATAAAATACTGCCACTTCAGGGACACAAAGGCTCTGAGCTTCACAAGAGACTGGACTGAAAATTTTGACCTAAGAATATAACATCTTCCTAGATCTCATTATGCCCATTCAAAACCATCTGGGGCTCAAAATAATGAGCGTTGTGAATTTATGACCCCATAGATCTAGCAACAGTCCCTTGGCCGTTGTGTTGGATTAGTAGATTTACTGTTAATCCAAACACTGTGGGCAAAATTATGTCTTTACACCTGCACTGCAGATCCCTGAAAATTATTTAAATGTTTGAAGTGTTAACAGCAGCTCCCATGCTTCAGGCACGATCTGCTGGCATTCTGCCATCATACCAAAAGTGCAGCTCCTCAGATCCACATGCCCTCCCCACTTGTGATGGCTGATCTCCAACAGTGCATGTGTTGTAGCAAAATGTCACATGCTACTGTCCGTCACCCCCTAAAAGTCAACTTAGTCACATGATACTCTCTGTAACAGGTGGACCTAAAGTCAGTTTAGTGCATATAACATGCAGTCGGCATTGAGGAGGATTAATCTATGTTCTGAAATTGTCTCAGTATATAGCCAATAGAGAACTGTCTTGCTGAAATACACCCAGAACTACATATAGCTAAACAGAATATTCAGTGCAAAACCTTTTCTTAACAGGCAGCCATGTGGACTTGTGATCTTTCTGGAAAGGTTCGGAGCCCAGAAGTCAATAATTACATTAAATCCATAAACATATTTTCTTCATCTCTGACAGAATATTGATGTTATTCTTCATTTCTTTTGATTTATTTTACAACACATTACATAAGAGAACTAAACCATAGAATTTTTGTAGACACCATATGAAAGGGGAGGGCGGAATTTCCAGGGCATGTACCATTGTGGATAGGACAAGAAGCAATAGGCTTAAATTTCAGCAAGAGAGCTTTCGGTAGGACATTAGGAAATACTTCCTAACTGTCAGGTACTATCTATTCATATTTAAACAGCATCACAGGGGAAATATTTAGTTTTTTAAATATTAGTCTCACAGCAAAATGACTGACCAAGTAATATTATTTTATCATCAAGTACAATTGGTTAATAATATAATAAAAATATCCTGATAAATTAATACTTACATCACACAGTGTTTTAATATTCTGTGCTGCAAAGAGTCATAGGAAACCCATTAAAGAGCCACTTGGGGCTTGCAAGCCTCAGTCTGAGTATCACTGGTTTAGGGTGACTACGTTACTTACATGAAGCAAAGACAGAAATTAACTATGCTGATCTCCCAGAAACTTTTATATACACCTCTTTTGCCATTAACTTTAGTCAGGCTATATACTGTACAGAAAATTTATTTTTATAAATGTTTTTATAATTTCTCCACGCAAAAAAAGTATGATCTGTATCTTTCAAACTATAAAGCCAAGTTGCAGCAGAACCTCAAGTCCAACCGTGCTGCCCCTGAAGGGAGAGAAAATTATAACTAATACAGTTTAGAAATCTATAAATGGCTTTTTATAAATGCCAAAGTTGAGGGTATTTTTTAAGTGCAATGTCTCAAGATCTATAAAGGCAGAAACAAATGTCTTTGAACTGGCAAGGGATTTTCCCATCTTTCCATTGGAACAAATTGTTTTTTCTAGCCATGAATGTTGCTAAAATTTAACACAAGTCCAGGAGTGCATACTGCCTACCCTGTATCTCACAGCAGTAACTTGGGGAGGGAGGCAAGTAGTAAATATTTTTGTTGCCAATTATTTTTAATAAATATTTGCTGCTTGAAAGCTATTTAGAGATTACGAAAGCTAGATATTCTGGGGGAAGCTAGCCTTGCCATGTGCCCACTGACCTATCAAAGGTGCATGATAAATGCAATGAGTAACATGTTTCTGTACATGGATATCACCATTATTTTAAACAGTGTGGGTGGATGGGTGGTGTATTGGATGGTGCAAAGGCGAAGTCACAGTTTAAATCTATGAGTTTGGGATGGTTGCATCCCAAACATTACCAGTTTACTATCAGATCATACCCACATGTTTTTACATTTCACTTATGTTACAAAATTGCTGTTTGAGAAAAGTTTTAGAGTATGTTTTTGTTTTTATTAATTAACGGAACAACTTTATGTATCCCTCCCCTGGTGAGTCCAAATATGCAGGCCTCAGAGAGACACAAATTAACAAATTCAAAATTCCTCTAAAATTTTCCCCAATTTAGCTCATGTTTTTAATCCTGATGGTAAAATATTAAATCTTAAACTTGTCATTGTTCTAGGATTACCTATTGTGTGTCTGGCACCTGGCGCCACTATTCCGGGAAAAAAACCTCCATATTCAGAGGAATGATGGTAACATTTCTTAGACAAAATGATTTTTTAAATGATTCTTCTCTGAAGCTGCTCAGGAGTTTGGAATGGTGTAAATAGTTCCAGCAGAGATGGATTAATTCACAAAATACAGGGGAGATGGCCAAGTGAACACAATAAATGCAGTTTCTTCTTTTAGCATAAACATTCTTTGTGATAATTCAGTAAATGGCAAGATTTAAAGGGCAACACTGCCCACTCTCTAGAAATTCTTGGCCTTAAATATGTTCGTGTGAGCTATCTGGACTCTAAAGTTTTAGCTGAAGTTTGGTTACTCCTCACATAGGAAAAAACCATCATATTCGGAAAGAAGAAAAGTGTGGGGTTTTTCCCCCTTATTGACTGTATTGCTGGGATTGTTTTACAGATAGTTATCCCTACCATGGGAGCTGGTGCTCATATAAGTTTTAACGCATCTGTAGTGTAATTCTTATGCTGCCATGGTGTGACTCGTCATATCTTTATTTAAAATGAAAACAAATGAAAACACCACAAAGCCAAGTGGAATGACCTCATTTTCTCAACTCATTGAGGCCCAAATATGGAACACAATGTGGGAAACAAAAAACACAAAAAAATGGCCATGGAAAAAATGTGGAATGTGGAGATTCCTTTAATTCATTTAACATTTTTCTTCTGACCGAATTCATCATTTTTCTTATAAACATGTATAATACTAAAACCAAATGGAGATAACACCAGGATTGCATAGGGTGTATCAAACCTAAGCAGATCAGGTGAATTTTGTAGGCACCTGCTTTTCACCTGCCTAGATTCTTTTCATTGATTCAGTCAAATTGATTCTAACTGCATTGTGTCTCCTTTTGACACAAGGTACTGGTGAGTGACATTAAAGATTTAGCTGCACCAAGCTGATTGGACATATTTGTAAGATGGGCAAATCAGTTAGAAATAATCAGAAACCTCCCAAATTTAAAACTCAAACCAAACCACACCATTTGTTTACCTATTCATAATATAACTATCAGAGACTGCTTGTCATTTCCTGTTTTTCTCTGACACTGGAAATAAAAGTACCAACATACCATACAAGAGACTTACCAATCTTCAGGTCCCAATCGACCTAAGGACTTAAGCATGTGCTTAATTCTAACTATGTAAATACTTCCATTGGGTAATGGGACTGCCCATCTCCTTAAACACTTGCTTAAGGTCCATGTTTCGGCTTCTTTTGGGACAACCAGGAGGAGGATTTGAGCGTATGGGTGGCCCCTGCCCATGCTGCCTCTAATTCAAGTCATGTTCCCTCTTACCCTGCAATTCAACTAGTACAGTCTGTGCCTACCTGCAGGCTCTGCTCCTCCTGTTGCCCCATGGCCCCAGAAGGCCCTCACTGCTGCTTCTTTACTAGCAGCTCTGGGGTCCTTGCTCCTCTCTCTCTTTCCAAGGAGCAGAGTCCAGACTCCTTTTCCAAAGAGCTGGCCACAAGGAATAAACAATAATATTTGGATAACCGAGGCAGGAGCAGGGAGAGGGCTAGCAGACTGCCCATCAGCATTTTCATATGCGGGGATAAGGGAGGCAGGAGCAGTGAGAGCCCAGAAGCTCAGTCAGCTCTGTTCCCTCTCCCGCATTGTGACAATGGTGTCAGCCAAGCCTGCACACCACTCCCTCCTCCCCCGTCCCAAGCCTCCTGTAAATCTCTGGGGACTTCTTCCTTTCCTCCCAGACTCTTCTGCTGCTCGGAGGGCTGGGGCCGTTGCCCAGATGCTCCCTGTCTTGGACTTTTCTGGCAATGTAGTGTGGAGAGAGAGAGGCAGAACAAGCCATATTGCGGTCTGTGCCCATGAGAGCCCTGCTTGTCATCCTTCCCCTCTATTTTTTCCCCTGTTCATTTAACAAGTGTTTTCCTCACTGATCTTTCATTATTTCCTCGCCTCGTTATTTTCTATTCTTTTTATTTCTCCATTATAGTCTCCAACAGTGCTGCTTAACATATGTCCCTGGCATTTATTTTCTGGTGACTAAATGCATATATTTTTGGGGGACGAACGATGCTGCTGGATAATGCAGAAATACTTGTCCTGCCCAAGTCTTTTTTTTAAAACCAGATTAATTAAAATTAATCACCAATATACACATTTCAAAACTCATCACATCACATAAATAAACGCCAAATGAAAGAACCATCACAACCATTCCCTCAAAATATTCAAGCCTAACCTTTTCTGAGTAACGCGGGGGGGGCACCGAGATGAACAAACTAGTTATACATGCACAGAAAGTAGCAGGCTGAAAGTAATTGTGTATTCAGGTTTAATGGAGCTGACTCTCCTGCTGAGATTTCAATGTCTGACAGCATTGCTCACATTGCCCCAAATGCCCACCCTTTTTCTAATGTTTGACCTTGGGTACGATTATATACCTCTATGTATCTCCTGTGATGCAAAACCATTTGCCTGTATCAGTCATCTCTCACTGTCAATCCGGTTCCAACTTACAGCAGGAGAGAACCAGTCTGATGCTACTCAATGCAGGTCAAATTAGCGTCAATAGATATTTCTTCCTCATCAATAGAAAAAAAAAAAAAGAGAGAAAAAGCTAGAAAGAAAAGCATCGCTATAATATCAATTAACAAAGTGACATACAACAAAAGAATAAAGGCACCCACTTAAGCTCTGTTACATTTCATTATCTCTCATTGTCTTACGTACCTTATATGAGTAACGTGACCTACAGAATAAAGGCATTGAGCTATGCTGCTTTCCATTATTGATTACTTTTTATTCTCTTTGCAACAGCAGGCCTAGTCATTCAAGTGCAAACTCACTTCATCTGAAATATGCGAGGGTATTTACCCTGGGAATGGCCACCCCAATCTATTGACTTACAAATTTGGGACTGCTGTAAGTGCTGCATCCAGTTTTGGTTGTGGATTTAGGAGAGAGTGAATTCATCAGAGGAGGAGCTTCCTTAATGGTTTGGCCACTCTGTGTTGTCTTCTCTCTTCTAGGTCTAATTAAATTGAGTTGAATGGAATTTAAGCTGAGCAGCAGTATAGGTATCTGGGATGGCTTTGTTTTTTGTTTTTTTACAGGAGTGGGTCATTAGCCTACTCCCAACCGGGGGGGTGCAGCAGCTCACTCTAAAAAGTATTCCAGTGCCACTGCTGCCATGGATATTCCCTGTCTTTTCTCTTCAAGGACCTCTGTTCTTTCCTTAACGCTTCCTTCATCATGTATTTATTCCTCTCCAAAACTGGCAACTTGCCCTTCATGTCTTTTCCTCCATAGTTTTCCTTCTCCCGTCTATTTCTCTTAATAGTTTCCCCTCTTCATTCCATTCCACCATCCTCCAACTACTCATATAGTGGCTTCAAAGTATGGGGAACAAAGTATGGAGGACTGATAGACTACCTTCAACCTGTCTGGCCTAGGTGACCCTTCCAGGAGTAATACTCCTCTCAGCATACCATTCAGGGCCAGGTGGGCACACAAGCCTTGCCACCACATTAAGGCACAGTCCATGGATAAAGGTTACAACAAGAGACAGGCACGGTTGAAACAGGAGAAATCATGCACAGATCAAATAACCCTACATATCATCATAGAACTGTCGACTGAATGGCAGGTTCACCGCTCTACATGAACTTAATAGATTTCCAAAAATCCTTGGACAGAGGGGGTAGAACAGTCTACTGAAGTTGCTCTGTCACTATGGAATCCCTCAGAAATTTGTGATCATTCAGAGCTTCTGTGAAAATATGACATGCCAAGTAATTCATAACCTCAAACTGACTAAGCCATTCAAGGTTACTATAGGCATCAGACAAAGATCGATTATGTCACCCATGATCTTTCTATAGGTAGTGGATTGGGTAATGAGAGAGGTCACAGAACAACCAACGGGTATACAATGGACTTTCACACAGAACTTAAATGATCTTGACTTTGCAGACAACATCAACCTGCTGCCCCATACCCCCCAGAGACATGCAAGCCAAAACAAATGATCTTCAGGCTTATGTACAGTTAGTAGAGCTGAAAATCAACATCCAGAAAACTAAAGCCATGAAATTAACACACAACAGGAAACACTAATAACACTTTCTGGGACTGACACGGAAGAGGTCCGACTCCTCACGTATCTTGGCAGCACTGTAAGCAAAACAGCTGGAATAGATGAAGACATTAAAGCCAGAATAGCAAAAGACTGACATGCTTTCATAACCCTGAATTAGATTGGGAGAAACAGAAACCTTGCCCTCCAAACTAAACTTTGACTATTTGACAACCTTGTAAATTCTTTCTTACTAAAAGGTGCTGAAACTTGGAGACTTAATAAGACCTTACTATCTAAACTCTGAGTCTTCATAACAGCTACCTTGGACAAATCCTTAAACATCAGATGTCCTGAAATAATGTCACAAATGAAGAACTTTGGAAGAGGACAAAATAAACCAGTAAGACAGAAATTGTGGAACAAAAAAGGAGATGACTAGGACACACTTGGAGGAAAGACCCAAATAACATAACAAGACAGACATTGGACCTGAATCCTCACGGCAAGAGGCAATAAGGCAGAGCAAGACCAACATGGAAATGTACAACAGAAGCATAACTGAAAGTCTGCAAAATGACAAGGGAAGAAACTGACTGCAACAAGAGACTGCTAAAGATGGAGTGCCATGGTTGGCTCTATGTTCTAGGTGGAATAAAGAGGCATAAGTTAAAGTCAGACAAGAATGACAGTGTCAGAGTTTTCATCCAACACTTCAATGCCAGTTGTTTTTCCCCTCTGTTTTGTATCTTACATCTCTCCATACTCCAGTTGTAGTTGTATCACTGGAAAAAAATTTTACTCAACATTTCTGACAGCCTCATCACAAACATGACTCTGTTCTGGTTAATCAGGAAAGCAATGCAGTGTGCCCTTCTCCAAAGGGCTAAAAGTGGTGTTCCAGTGATACTCCTAACCAGTGCTGACCTAACACTTAATCCAGTATCATTAGTACAGTATTGCCTAACAACCCCAAACAAGAATCATGGCTCCATTGTGCAAAACAATGTACAAAAAACAAAGACAGTTTCTGCCCCTAAGGATCACAAAATAGGAGTCAAGTTGCAACAAGTGGACAAAACAGATAAATGAGGCTGTAGGTGAGGGTTGGGGGATGTAGTCACAATAAAAGTAACAGTTTAGCAGAAAAGCCAATGTCTTTGCTCACTGACAGAGGTACGCTTTAAAAGAGGTTAAGGTAGTGGGTCTATGAGCTCTCAGAGGGAGATTTTCCTCAGAATTAGGAGGCAGCATGGGCAAAAGTTCTATGTTCCTTTCCATATGTTCTATGCTTTCATTCGGACACTCACAGCTTGTCTGTGTTACAGGTTACCAGATAATGGTTACCAGTGACTGTTTCCCTATTTTGAGAGAATCCCAAAGTAGCATCCTACTTAGATCTGTGCAGGTTTTGCTTATTTTATAGGACACCATCATCGTATTTATCTTAGTTCTAAAAAATATTTTCTTTGCGGTTTACCATAGCCCACTAGAAATGAAATCGCTTTCCTGACCAAATGTCCTTTGCATGCCCAAACTGGTTGCTTTTGTGGACGTCTCAGGAATACTGAATTGCAGGTGTTTCATTCTCTCCTAAGAAATAAGGAGTAGAGTATCAGCATTTGGAAACACAGATCAAGAATTAGATGGGCCTGGCAAAAAAAAAAAAACTAAGCAGGACAGAAAGCAATGTGGTTACTAGAGCTGTGCAAAAAGGGCCAGAATGAAGGTTACCTCATTTCAGGTCTTGTGAAAAACATTGACCAAGTTCACTGGTGACTGGAAAGCCTCAGGTGAATTTTGGTTCTCTTCCCTTTCCATAGATTCTAGAAAGTGATTTAGGCCTTTGTTTGAAATGGTACAAAAAACCTCTGATTTTTACCCCAAATCAGGCATAACTTTTGGGGTATCAACCCAAAATTTAGGACTTGTGAACGGACCAAAATCTAAACCACTAGACCACAACAACATTGAGTTTCACATAGCTCTAGACATACATAGCCAGAGCATAGCTGGCCTTGTATAGATGTAATGAGAAAGGACACAAGAAGCCTCTCTCACCTCTGGCACTGCTGTGCCTGGGTCAGCCACAGCCCTCAGACTTCCTGAACACAAGGAAGTAAGGCCAGTGGTGTCATTAGAATCCAGAAAGGAGATAGAGGGGTGGAGTCATTATCAGCTCCCCTCCTCAGCAGATAGCAGTGCTGAACCAGGATGGTTGGGGGACGCACACCCTGCATGATGTTAAAGGCTCTTTCAATTGAGTGCAGCTAATCCCATCTCCCCCACGCACACACACACAATGCACTCTCTTTTCAAGCATTTTATATCTTTTAAAGAAACTCTCAAAGACAGACATTGAGGAGGATGCAGCACAACCTCTACTATAGTGCGATGTAAACAACTGACCATGTGAACCCAAAGTGTCCATGATAACTGTGGCAAAATTTGACAGCCAGCACAGTGCCATGCCCCCATCTGCAACTGGGAGTGCGGTACCATTGGAAAGGAACACTTCTATTTGAAGAGTGTTGTGCCATCCTAGGGCATTACATGGGCACAAGGTATGGCACAGAGATTGAGAAGTGATGACTGGGCAAGGGTGAGGAGGGGTGGCCAAGAATGGTATATTACCTATCTTGAGCCCAGGATATCAAGTCAGATGAGAGCAATAATGTGGTCAGGCAGCATGTGTTTACTCTTCTTTGGGCCTCTTATGGGTTGTTATGCCTCAGTCTTTTTTTTTTTTCCTCCTGTGAACCTGAACACCAAGACTCTGTATCTTCCTGTGTGGGTCTGCCCTCGCTTTTTATGGAGCAAGTATACTATACATTCTTTCAACTAAGGTATAGTAAAACTACTTGGCTTTACTTTAACATAGAGTAGGCAATGGTCACACGCATCTAGGATGTGCACCCTTGGAAAGGAACATGCATGTTGCTTTCAGCTCTGGTCACAGCCCCTTTCCTTGTGTCCAGGTTTTCTTTTTTCCGCTTTGCTCATATCTGCAGCAGCACAGGAATGCACACGAAACTACAAGGGCTCTTTGAGGCTCCATAGCACTCTTGTTTCTCTAAGTTTTACATCTCCTTGTGGTCAAAGAGGAGATTTATACTACTTTTTTCCAGTGCATTGAATGCAACAGAGGCATAATTGCAACCACTGTGCTTACCTAAGATTAGAGAAAAGAGTGCTATTTAAACATAAGTCAAAGTGAAACTATTTACACAGTCTTAGTGGGATAGCAGTGTTTAAAATTTGGTTTAAGAATATAAGCAGTAACATAAATACATTAGTGCATGTAACATTACAGAAAAAAGTGCAGTTTAAACACAAATGAAGAGTAAACAGTAGAAGCTAGAGAAAAGATATAGTGGCAAGATGTTAATTCCATCCTCATAATTAAATGTAAAGATACAGCAAGATCTGAAAAGGCACTGTGTAAACAAATGAGGTTGGAGGTGTAGCTTGGTCCTTTCCTTAATTGCTTTGTCTGGATTACAATGACATGGTTTATCCATCTCCATGTAAATGCAAAGAAGAACCCTAACAGCCAAGTTGCTATATTATATACAAGCAATGTGGCTGTTAGATTTAGGATTCCTTTGTGAGTTTACATAGAGAGCATTTCATATTAATTATAGATCCACACACAGTGTTCAACCCTAAATAGCTATCTGATATAATATTCTGATGATTAGATTACAATAACATAACTCCGATCTACTTATATCTATTCTATACATCCTTTTATAGCACTTATTCCTATTATAGATTTCCTGATATTCTACTTTTCCAAAATGTCCGTATAATGTTGCCTACAGCACTGGATTGACAAGTAATAACCTTTGCTCTGTGGAAATGTCTCCATGCTCAGAGTGCCACCTCTCACCTAGTTAAAAATGAAACATATGCTAATCAGAACAGAGTGAATAATTCATTCTGCTAAATTAGCCTTCCCCCCCCTTTGTAAATTGTCCATGTGCAACTTACGACTTTCTCAGATTTATTCGTTATTCAGACTTACACACTGAATAATTTAGGTCTGAAGTTTCTTCACAAGCGGTTCATTGCTAATAATTAATTTTGAAAATCCAAGCTGCATTGGTTAGTTTTGATTGAATATATAGGTCACCTGGTATAGATTTGTTCTCCGACTCAGGTTTCAGTCCAACTACTAACTCATTTTCTAGATACTGGATAGCTGAAATGTATTCAGGGTTTATTTATTTATTTGAGTGAATATTACTGAATGCTTTTAAGGTAGCTGCTGTAAGGGTACCTTGATTAGAACCTGGGTCTGAAGAGCCTGGGACAGCTGACGTTCCCACAGTGCTACTGGGAGTTCTTGCAAAGCCACAGCTAGGGAACACTGTGGAGAGTAGGTGCTGCAGGAAGTAACACTAGCTCCCTTGGGTGGGTCAGTGTCCTGTGGTCCTCTGATTGGCCAACCACCCTATTTAACCCTGGTATGTTTAGGCAGCCATACAGAATTTGGCTGGTTGTGTCTCCAGACTTTGCCTTGTCTCTTCTCCGGTCTCTGATCCCAGCTGACTCTGACCTGGTACTATCTCTGATTTCCAGTCTCAGTCTCTGGCCTGACTCTGACCCTTATTTATGCCTCCTGATTCCAGCCTCGTACTCCCTCTGGTCTCTGACCTCAGCCTGACTCTGACCTTGACTCTTGCTTATTGAACTTGGCTCTTGCAATTCCTCCAACACCTGCTCAGTGACTACTGTCCCAGGCAGACCCCAGCCCAAATGTGACTGGTAGGCCAGAACGCCTATGCCCTGGTCCCCTCAGCTGCCTACCTCTAATTATACTGTATCAACCTCATATCTACTAAAGCAAGCATACATAAGCCCAATCCTATGTAGGGTTCTATTAGCATTGGCCTCCACACACATGAAACATCCAACTGAGAAAAATAAGGACTTGTCCACACAAACATTTAGTTTGTGGCAATCTGGGATATGAATCCACACTCACTAGCCTGCTACACACTAACTGTCCATGTGGACCCTGCTGGTGTGCATTAACAGTTCATTAGTGCACTTTGACTTAGTCCTTTTTCAAACTAAGTATTTATGAGACTATACAGATGCAGGGCGCAGTTCTAATGGATCCTAATTCACACCTAACAGCTCAGGCCCAACAGACAAGATAGATGGGGCAATGCCTAATTTGAGAATCCCACTGAGGCTTTGGCAAGAGATGAGGCATCTGGGCACTGGTCTGAGGCAGCAGTGCATGGGCCCAGTAGCCAGAAACTTAGGTGCCTACAGGATTTATACAGCAAAAATGTAGGGGCTTAGGAAACTTAGGCAGTGGCTGAGCAGGGGTTTTGTGAATGCCAGGGCACCTAAATGTTGGGTTTAGGCACTTAAGTCCCTTCGTGAATCTGACCTATATGTATCATTAATGAAAACTGTCAAGTATGGATTTTTTTTAAATGTTTTGTTTCAGTGAATTTTAATATACAAATTCAGAAAGTAAATATAAACCTTATGAATACATTTGAATAATAATTATTTAAAATTTGAATGAATATTTTGAAAAATTCACTATTTGCTCAGCTGCAACTGTTCATAACTGGAACTTCAGTTGTTTCCACCCTCACTGTAGTAGTGTTAGCTGGGAGAAAATTGCTGTATTTTTTGTATCAAGAAATGGAAGTAGGGTTTGCAGCCATAGCTAAACATGCCTATCATGCAGAATAGCTCTTTAAGTAACTCTTAAATGCAGACCCTATGCACACATAAAATAAATTACATTGGTGAAAGTCTTCATTTATACACATAGAAGGATATCCTGCAAGTTTCTACCAGGAATTTTGCTTCACTGCAGTTCATGCTGCTTTCTCTTGTTTACCAATGCATCTACATAATTTCAGTGCAGTTCTGAAGGGTATTAATAGACTGGCAGTTTTTAAACATACCTTATTATAATCAGCACAAACTATTAGTTGAAACTATTCAATAACATAACACTGACAGATGGAATGCAATGACCCTCAATAATAACTGATACACTCTCACTGTATAAAGTTATACTAAGACACGATTGTGTTGTCTTGAGTTATGACTTAGACTGATTGCAATATGGCATGCTTTTGCTTTTTCAAAAAATTAAGCTTACTGACATTGAGATAGTACAGGATCTAAATTGCACTCCAAAACTTTCTGTAATGAAAAACAAAGAGTAAACGGTACCTGTAGATGAATGAGAAAAAAAAATGCTTAAATACTAATTTTATGTTGCTGAGTGTTTAGTGAGCAAGGATATAATTTCTATTAAAGTCATATCCCATCAAAGAGTCCAGATCCTCAGCTGGTACAAAATGACCAGTGGCTTCATTGACGGTAGTAGAGATAAGCATTTGACACCAGTTGAGGATCTGTCCAAGTGTGCCATACACCATCAATGGGTGTACTGCAGTTTGAACAACTGTGTTGTAACAACAAAGAAAATGATAGCAATATCCAGTGTGCTCAGCATCAGGGTGATAAGAGAGATTACTATAAAATGGAATCTGGGCTGTCTGCAGGAAGAACTTCCACACTGGTCTCTACATTTGAACACAGTCATGAATATAGCTCTTAATCTATTAGGACAAATGAAGCAGATTACTGGATGAGCAGCTGATCTCTTTCCCCCTCATTCTTAGCAGCCCTGTAGCATGAAAGGTTTTCCTAAGCAGGGAATTCAGGTTTGAATACACAGTGGTGAAGATTGGGAGTTTCAACGAGCCAAAGTGTGGGATTTTCAGAAGAGCCTAAGTGAGTTAAAAACACAAGTCCCAATGACTTTTAATAGGACTCATGTTTTCAGTACTACTTAAAATCCCAGGCAGGCACCAAGATCTAATGTTTGTGTGCAGGGGACTTTGCATACTCCAAATCCCAGAGTATGGTAGGGCACTTGAAGTTATGTTGCGGTGGGAGCAAAGGCAGGAGCAGAACAGCTTCCTGCAGCTCCTCATAATATTTTGGCTTAGGTATAAGGCAACCCATGGGTGAGCTCTTTGAGGATTCCTGGAGGAATCAGCGATGCTGAGCCTGGTGGGAATATGAGCTGGAGTTGCAGTGCTAGGCAAGTTATTTTGGTAACTAATGAGAAATTTACAGAATCTCTACATCATTCTGAGGTAGCTAAAGAGAAGACAAAACTAACAGGTTTTCAGGGATGACTATTCATAGAGTCATAGATATTTAGGTCAGAAGGGACCATTATGATCATCTAGTCTGACCTCCTGCACAACGCAGGCCACAGAATTTCACCCACCACTCCTGCAAAAAACCTCACACCTATATCTGTGCTATTGAAGTCCTCAAATCGTAGTTTAAAGACTTCAAGGAGCGGAGAATCCTCCAGCAAGTGACCCGTGCCCCGTGCCCCATGCTACAGAGGAAGGTGAAAAACCTCCAGGGCCTTTTCCAATCTGCCCTGGAGGAAAATTCCTTCCCGACCCCAGATATGGTGATCAGCTAAACCCTGAGCATATGGGCAAAATTCAGAAAATTACAAACTAAATTATAAACTACAGAAAATTCTTTCCTGGGTAACTCAGATCCCACCCCATGTAATATCCCATCACAGGCCATTGGGCCTATTTACCATGAATATTTAATTACCAAAATCATGTTATCCCATCATACCATCTCCTCCATAAACTTATCGAGTTTAATCTTAAATCCAGATAGATCTTTTGCCCCCACTGCTTTCCTTGGAAGGCTATTCCAAAACTTCACTCCTCTGATGGTTGTTTTGGTGAGCATGTGTGTTAGAGATCTCTCACTCACACACATTCTAGGGAGTGCTGCAATTTCATTGCATGCTCTGTCTACATTTTTCAGACACACAGCTCTGAGTTAAAAACAACTGCAAGGTGCAGACTGCTGCAAACTCCATGCACACTCTACCGTGCCTTCGCATAAATATTCTCTCTTACCTCTGAAGTTTTCCTCATCTCCTACAACAGTGCTAGGGGTCAGACACACAAAGGTGCTGTCCCCTGATTGCAGCAAACACCGCCATGTGTTGTATGTTTGATGAATTAAAAGGATGCTGCCAACTTAATTACACTGTAACCCTTCAATAAAGGAAGGGCAGAGCTGATTAACTAGTGAATAATTGGGGTCTGATTGATGGCTTTTTCCCTCACTGCTAAAGGCTGTATATATAATTATTTTGCCTGTGGGCCTAATTTTGCCACTGTTAGCTTCCACTGTTGTCATCAGCTGTAATTTATGGATAGGGCCTGAAGCCTTAAAAAAGTCTAGAAAATGAAATAGCCCTGAATCCCCAGATGTGTCACCTGCAAATGGCCAGCAGGCAGCCTCTAACATCAACATTTGCAGCCATTTAGCAGCATTAACACCTCTTGCTTAGCTGGAAAATAATATTCTCATGTGTCAACAACTCTCATCATATAGATTTTTGTCTGACATGTAATAATGGTGCATCATCCCCATCAATGATTTAATATATGTTTCAAATGCAAGATCAATTTATTGTAACTGAAGAGAACATTCTTCTAGAGAGGCACTTAAAAAAAAAAAATCCTGGCAAAGGAAGACCAAAGTATCCTCACTGCAATTGGCAGGTTGACGACAGCATTAGTCAGTACAGTGCCAGCCAAATAACATTTGAAGACTAATGATTTTGTGAATTTAATTTTTTTTAAATGCAGCATCTTTTTCAATAATAATCTGAATAACTCTTTCAACTTTGAAATCTTCAGTAGGGGGAGAAAAAACAACGATCTAGCCGATCACTAGTAAGATACTACCTACTATGCTTAAACTCTGGGCCAGATTCCCCAGCTACATGAAATCAGCACCGCTCCATTTCAATTGCTGGAGCTGTGCTGTGAGGATCTCACCCTACATGTTATAATTTAAAATATGTTCTCATATTTTGACAGGAAAACATAAACTTGCCATCAATCCAGCAAAATAATTGCAAAAGTAGATCTGTTTTAAAGGATTGAATTAATTTAGTAGCAAAGAACAGAGATGCCCCAAATAAGAGAAGCAATATTGAGAATATAAACCATTCTGATTATAGCTGCTCTGCTGCCATCTGCTAAGGAATACTGCCTATTTTATATTCCAGGAAGAATTGTTTAATAAAGTAATAACAACTTAGATACACATTTTTTGTAACTCATATTTAAACATTGCAGAGGGAAAGCTTCTAATTTATAAGCCCAGATATACAAATCCTATCTCTCAAATTTCTTTTGTTGTTTTGGCCTCACAGAGAGCTCCCTTGCCTATGAATCACATGAAGATTTGAAGAACCTTTCACTCAAAGCTCAGTAGTGTGCCAGTGGGCACTGGCCAGGAAAAAAAAGATTGATATTTGCCCTCTCTTCTTATCTGCACTTGATTTATAAGTCAGTGTGAGTATGCAAGAGAAATAAAGGCAAAGACCTTGATGCCTCCCTGTGGAGAATATGCACCATTTGGATTGAAGGCATGAAAGAAGAGAAATTAATGGTAAGCTGTTCATCTGTCACTACTGCCAGCCTGATGGTTTTGCAGCGAAGGAGAGGACTTGATGACATGCCCTCCAGTCAAGGGCATGACTGCCCGCTGTTCTCATATTATAAACACAGTGCTTTGGGTTTCTAAGGGATTTACATTTAAATTATACTGTACTTTGGGTAGGCAAATCTTTACACAAGTTTATTTTCTTGACGTATTAACATGCAGGATTTTGCTGGCTTTCTGTAGAAGAAAAAAAAAGTTAAGTCTCCCTATTTGATAAAAATGTGTAGCATACTCTTAAAATGTCTCCATAGTTTAAAGCAGTATGTTATAATGTAATGAGATTTAAACTTATATATGCATTGAAGAGTCAGGCACATGCATAAACTGATAAGCTTTAGTTATTCCACTCTGTGGCACACAGGAAAAGATTAAAAAGTTCAAAGTCTGAGCTGATTGTGTTTATTAAAAGTGGTCTATACCAACACTGCCGCTATCTATAGCGATGCTAGGCACACGACTGGTAGGATAAAAAAAAAACCCACAACATTTTTACATTGTGCTAAAGAATGAGAAGAATGTACTTCCTGGTAAATGAAGAGCTTGATGTGGTTTGAAAGATCCTGTGCATTGACAGAAGAAATTAAAGCCCTGAACCAACAAAACAGTTAAGCATGTGCTTAAGTTTAAGCACAAGTAGGTCCATTGATTTCAATGAGACTAAGTGCACATGTAAAGTTAAGCATATGCTTAAATGTTTTGCTGGACTGGGGCCTCAACTATTACATTTTAATTGAGGTTTTATTTTTATTTACTTTTAATGAGGTTTTTATTTACTTACACATCTATTACTAATATTTAATAACTGAGGGTACAGTAGGCACAAAGTATAAACCTGCCTTCAGCTTTGATTTTAAAAAAGAAAGTACATTTCTAGCTCTTCTGCTTGTGGAGAAAAGCTTGAAAATAGGATGTGAATGCACCCAAAAGCTCAGAAACCAGTAGGCAAACAAAGAAAGAACCTCACCTTTATTTATTTGTTTGTTTTTAAATACCATGATTTTAAAGTTAATCTGGTGATTTTGGGGGCCTGACTCATGACTTTTGATCTGTCGACGTTGGCAGTACTGTAGTTCTATAGATTTCAATAAAACTCTTCCCATTAGTAAGCCCTACAATAAGCAGCGTTCGCTCTTAGTGTGTCACAGAGTTAACAATTTGCACACCACTGCTGAGAGGTATAGATCATTTCATAAACCCTGCAAAGATCATAGAATCATAGAATATCAGGGTTGGAAGGGACCTCAGGAGGTCATCTAGTCCAACCCCCTGCTCAAAGCAGGACCAATCCCCAATTAAATCATCCCAACCAGGGCTTTGTCAAGCCTGACCTTAAAAACTTCTAAGGAAGGAGATTCTACCACCTCCCTAGGTAACGCATTCCAGTATTTCACCACCCTCCTAGTGAAAAAGTTTTTCCTAATATCCAACCTAAACCTCCCCCACTGCAACTTGAGACCATTACTCCTTGTCCTGTCCTCTTCTACCACTGAGAATAGTCTAGAACCATCCTCTATGGAACCACCTTTCAGGTAGTTGAAAGCAGCTATCAAATCCCCCCTCATTCTTCTCTTCTGCAGACTAAACAATCCCAGTTCCCTCAGCCTCTCCTCCTAAGTCATGTGTTCCAGACCCCTAATCATTTTTGTTGCCCTTCGCTGGACTCTCTCCAATTTATCCACATCCTTCTTGTAGTGTGGGGCCCAAAACTGGACACAGTACTCCAGATGAGGCCTCACCAATGTCGAATAGAGGGGGACAATCACGTCCCTCGATCTGCTGGCTATGCCCCTACTTATACATCCCAAAATGCCATTGGCCTTCTTGGCAACAAGGGCACACTGCTGACTCATATCCAGCTTCTCTTCCACTGTCACCCCTAGGTCCTTTTCCGCAGAACTGCTGCCTAGCCATTCGGTCCCTAGTCTGTAGCTGTGCATTGGGTTCTTCCGTCCTAAGTGCAGGACCCTGCACTTATCCTTATTGAACCTCATCAGATTTCTTTTGGCCCAATCCTCCAATTTGTCTAGGTCCCTCTGTATCCTATCCCTGCCCTCCAGCGTATCTACCACTCCTCCTAGTTTAGTATCATCCGCAAATTTGCTGAGAGTGCAATCCACACCATCCTCCAGATCATTTATGAAGATATTGAACAAAACCAGCCCCAGGACCGACCCCTGGGGCACTCCACTTGACATTGGCTGCCAACTAGACATGGAGCCATTGATCCCTACCTGTTGAGCCCAACAATCTAGGCAACTTTCTACCCACCTTATAGTGCTTTCATCCAGCCCATACTTCTTTAACTTGCTGACAAGAATACTGTGGGAGACCGTGTCAAAAGCTTTGCTAAAGTCAAGAAACAATACATCCACTGCTTTCCCTTCATCCACAGAACCAGTAATCTCATCATAGAAGGCGATTAGATTAGTCAGGCATGACCTTCCCTTGGTGAATCCATGCTGACTGTTCCTGATCACTTTCCTCTCATGTAAGTGCTTCAGAATTGATTCTTTGAGGACCTGCTCCATGATCAACTGTTTGTTTGTTTGCTTAAACTGCTATTGCAATGAAACAAACCCATCCCGAATTCTATCCCTATTCCTCTGCCCCCATAGCCACCAGATTCTGTTGTGCTGGGAACAGGCTGTGTAGGGGGCTGTGGGACCTGTCTTCTGTGAAGGCTTCAAATGCTCACTGCTGACCATGCTACAAAACCCCTTTCCCTCTGTACTATCATGGAGAAAATCATAGAGGAAGCTCAGTTACTGGACACAGCATTTCCATTGCCTCCTCACCTGCATGCACACTCTTCCAAAGACAGTCTTCAGTGCACAAACTATGTCACTTAGCAACATTTGTACGAACCATTTTGTTAAGAAGCTCTAGCATCCTCTGTGCTTTAGAGCAAGGACTTGATATTTGGCAGGGAAGATATGTTGGGGTCAGGACTGTGCCTTTTTCTGTTCCTGCAGAAAGCCTGCCCAAATCTGGCTAGGTTATAAGCATTTAAAAACAGTTTGCACATGCTCAATAGATACTTGTAGAGAAAATCTATGAAGATTCCACCTGAACTGAGGATGCTCCATCTCCTCACAGCTCCCATGTGCTGATCGGTGTGTGTATATGCCAGCCCCACAAAGTGAATTAGTGTGGTCCAGCCCAATACCTTATTTTACTACACTCTATCCAAACCCTGCACTGAAGACAGAATTTTTTCCTCATCAGCTTTCCTATGGTGCTTTCATCATAGCATCTTAGTTCTGTACAAAGATTAAAGAACTTAGTTTCACAACACCCCTCTGAGGTGAGGTGGAAGTGTTATCCCCATAGGGATATTATACACATGGGGAACTGAGGCACAGCGATTAAAGTCAGAACTGTCAAAAGTGCCAATAAATTTTGGGTGCCAAATTTGGGGTGCCGAGGATTTGATGTTTCACATTATAGCACTCTGTATGTTCAGACCAGACCTCCCATTGTCCTCAGCTGCAATTATGAGTAGAGCTGGGGGAAATTTTTTGGCTAAAACCTTGTTCACTGAAAGATGCAGATTCAGGCTGACCAAAATATTTCACAAATTTGTGTCAAATTTGCTACTTTGTTTCAGTTGAAAAAACCTGACAGCAACAAATGATTCAAAGAAACTGAAATATTTCATTCTGACATTTTTGAAATGAATTGTTTTGACTTTTCTATTTGAAACGGCTTTTCATTTTGAATTTTACTTCAATTTTATTGAGGGGGAAATGATGTAAATGAAAACAAAAACTTCATTTTGCCAAAACAATTTTTTTTCTGTTTTGACCAGTGAACCAAAAGATCAGTTATTGGCAGAGCTCTAGTTGTGAATACTCAGCATTTTTACAAATCAGATACCACGTGTCTCAAGCTGGGAACTAAGAAAGTGAGGTGCACACAGTGGGCACCTGTGAAAATGTTACGTGACTTGCCTAGCATCACGTAGGAATCCTGTGACAAAAGCAGGGAGAGAATCCAATTTTCCAGAATGGCAGTTAACTGCCTTAATCACAAGACTATCCTTGCTCTTCCTGAAGTCCCCTGCTCATTCACTCAGCTTGATGTCCCCCCCTGGATCCCTCGTTATTAACCTTTGACCTCACTCCTGAGCCTGTTTTCTCTTTTGTTGTCCCCAGAAATCAATAGTAACCTGGGCTCAATTTTTCTGCACTCTTAGCTGAGGCGGTGGGACTTACATCCACCTGCTCCAGTACTACTAATAGTACATACCTTCCAACTGCCTATGAGGCTACAGTCGTAACCATAGGCACCGGAATTAGAAGTGCAGGGGGGACTGCAGCACCCTCAGGTTTTACGTGGGGTCTCGGCTGCTGGCCCCAAACCCAGGGATCCAGCTGCCAGCCCCACACCTGGGACTCTGCTCCTGGCCCCATGCCCATCCCCAGCTGTGGTCCCCAGCCTTGGCCCGCTTACCCCTGACTGAGTCCCGCCCCCCTTCTGGAGACACAGCCCTGCTCCCAGCCCCAGCTCTGGGGTGGGGCGGACAGGGGTAAGGAGGCTGGCTTTTAGCACCCCCACTATTGAAAGTGTTCCAGCGCCACTGGTCGTAGCAATCAACAGCCTAATTAACTACACCTGATTCGTTCCCAGAGTACAGTCTGTTCTGCACATTAAATGAGGCTGGGGTTCCCTGGAAAAAATACTATATGATAATTTAATCATAATGACTGTATCATAATGCATACCCACAAGAGGGACAAATTAAAGTTGCACAAGCAACTTTAATTCTGGCATTTCCTAGCCTTTGAGTGCTTGAGTTTGCAACCTTAATGTGTAGAGTTTTGTTGGGGTTTGACTGTTGTTTTGGTGTAGGACTGTGTGTTATAAATGTATATATCAATATTATAGTAAATGCTGAGCCTTCCATTCACAGGGATTCTTCTGCCTGAAATAGCTGGTGAATTTGAGGCTACTGATGAGTCATAATCATAGAATATCAGGGTTGGAAGGGACCTCAACAGGTCATCTAGTCCAACCCCCTGCTCAAAGCAGGACCCATTCCCAACTAAATCATCCCAGCCAGGGCTTTGTCAAGCCTGACCTTAAAAACTTCTAAGGAAGGAGATTCCACCACCTCCCTAGGCAACACATTCCAGTGTTTCACATAATGGCTATATATGACTTGTGAATTTACAACCCACAGTCCACCTGATTGGTGTGTATGTTAACAGGGTATTAATGGGTAGGGATGGGAGAGTAAAACTGCTACTGGTATAGAGGGTGTTCATATATAGAGGGTGTTCATAAAACAGGAACACTGGATCAAATTCAAATTGGGTGAAAATGTGCACTTCCTCAAAGTTGAATGAAGTTGCTAATATGAATTTAGCTCATTGGGAGTGAGCACAGATACTGATATTAGGTTTGATAACTAATTAGGGACTGTAACCCAAGAATCCCTCAATGCCAAAGGAGTTACAAGAATATCCTGATTCTGGAATGTACATTTTGTTTCTCAAAAGAATGTCCTGTGAGGTCTTAAATGAAAGCTAGGATCATTAATATTATTGTGAAATGTATGTACTGATACTATTTAAGGAGCTATGTATGTACACTGAAAATATGTTCTTAGATTCTGTATCATAGCAGAGATGGAGAAACAGTTTTCCAGTCAGACAAAATATGTTTACACAATGGAAAATACTTTTTTACATATGAACTCAACTGAGATATGTGAAGTTGATAGGGAAGAGACAGGAAAACAAGTGATGTGAGGTTATACTGTCTGAGTACAGACAATGAACTTTGGAGATATAAGTAGAAGGCAAGGAAGACAACTCCTTATCCTGCACGTAGGAAGTAAACAGGCAGTGCTTTTACGTTCATGAAAACAGGATCACAACCAGCTTTGCTGAAGATGCTGCCAAATCCTTTGGGTGAGATAAAGTTTATTAGACCGGAGGTTAGCCTCTTAAATTAAGTTTAATCTCTAGAAAGAGTGTTAGGATTTGTGTTATATGTAACCATTGTTTCCATTATCCTTACTCACTATGTCTTGAATCTTTGATAATAAATGTATTTTTGTTTTCACTATAAATATATCTCAGTGCTGTGGTATTAAGCAAGGTGCTGATCCTGAGCTGATGTATACAAGCTGCTGTGTACACTGTTCCTTTGGGGACAGCAGAGTTGGTATTTCTGTGAGTGTTCAGTGAAGAACAGCTGGACATTACAGGGGGTACACCATGTTTCAAGGTGGGTCAGAGAGTGGGGGGCCCCTATTGCTAACCTGCAAGACACAGAGGCAAGTGCTTGGGTGGCTAACAGTCTGGTGTACCCCAAGAACCATCACAAGGACATTATTAAAAGCTATGTCCTGTTGATTTTTACCCTAAAGAGCTGTGGTGAACAGCTTTATTTCATGATCTAATTTGGCAATGTTACCTGTTCTTTCTGAAAAACCATCAATAAAAATAAAATGTAAAACTGAAAAAGGAATGCATTCTCTACTATACTTTGCCAAAGGTAAAGCTTGGCTAATTATGGGAAATGTATATGTTAAATGAATACATTTTAAAACTGATCAGAAAATGTTTGGGGGTTTTTCCCCAAAGAAAATGTCGACTTTTCGTTGAAAAAGAAAAAATGGAGAATTTTCATCTGAAAATTTAACATTTTGGGGGTTTGAGTTTTTGCATGTTTAGTCAAAAAGCTGAAATTTTCTGTGGAAAACAAAGTTTCTGTGGAAATTTTCATTTTGTAAAAAATCCAGTTGTCTGTCAAACACCAATTTAGACAGAAAATTTTCAACCAGCCCTAATATTGTATTTGAAACATTTCACAAAGTTCTTCCAATAAATTAATGACAATGTATTCACCTGCATTCATAAGCAGGGAGACATATAAAAGAATCATCAAATAATAGCTTGCTTATGTTTG
The DNA here is from genome assembly GCF_965140285.1 of Lepidochelys kempii. NCBI lineage: Eukaryota > Metazoa > Chordata > Testudines > Cheloniidae > Lepidochelys > Lepidochelys kempii. Next base: position 75,254,751 of record NC_136388.1, read on the forward strand.
GCAGTGAGCTCTGACTAGCATCATTTTCAGTCATTGTCACCAACTGACTGCATGTAGGAACCTGGGGGTTTATCATTACACCATCCAGTCTTAGAAGTATGTTTTAGACAAGATCTGCTCTACTTTCATATAGTTTAACCATCTACTTCAATGGGAGCAGGATTGTGCTTAAAATGTAACATTTCAGAGTTAATCACAAAAGGAATTGTTAATATTTTCTATAATTATTTTTCAATATCCGGACTGCATTGCATAATGTGTAGCTGCTTATTTTCGTATCAGTTTACCTGGGCACTTGATGATTAAAACTTATTAAATAAATTCATTTTTATTTTTTTATCTCCTAAATATGATTATAAATGACCTTTGATAAAGAGTTAACAGAGAATATGTCAGGAAACAGCTCAGAAAGAAAAGATTAAAAGTAAACAGTCTAGAGAGGTGTTTAATTTCAGTTTTCTTTGTGATATAAGAAATCTGTAAATTTTAAAGCCATCACGCCATAGTTACTTTTATCAGTAGGGCTCTTTTGTTTTGTTCTGCCACCTAATTCTTTTGATGACAATGAGTCCACAGTTTTCCAGTGACTGATTTCGATTTGCATGTTATTGTCAGTCTTTTATATTTTATCATATCTCCACTTTGGTTTTTATGCAGATCCTCACATCAAAACGCAAGGGCAGCTTCAGCTAAACAGCTGGCTGGATTTGCATGAAAATGGACTGCCCTTTTTCATTTGTTTGTTCTTTGGAAATTACAGTAGGTGAGTATCTGTCTCAAATTTTCCAAACAAATAAAGATAAAACTTCACAGATATTAAACTGTGGAGCATTAAACTGTGTCATTTTACATATAAAAAGAAAAGGATTAGATAGTATTAGACTGTAGAGCTGACTAATGAGAAACAATGCAAGTGACTGAAAATGAAAGATACAAAAGAAACATAGCAACTTCTGAAAGTTGAAATATTTCCTTTTTTAAAATTCAAATGATAAATAATGGTATAAGTATTTTCCCCACAAACCTATAACATTTTCATCAGTAGAAAACCATAATCTAGTATAAGCAATCATATATTTAATGGCATTAAAATACCTTCCATGGTCATATGCTTACAGGACTGCCCCCCAAAGTTGGGTATCTACTTACTTCACACTCTGTTCTGTGGTATATCCAGAACCATTTGAAAATGTGACCAGAGGGAGATGACACTGAAATGCTACAAATGTTTTACACAGATATTCAGAAAGGGTGGACATAAAGGTATCTAGACATGGCCTGGGAATGGAATCTTTCATTTGTCATAAACCTGCACAGCCTTCCTATTTGCTTCTGGGTCTAATTCAAGGTGTGTTCACCTGACTTAAATCCTGGCAACTCACAGAGCACCTCTCTCCCTGTGTAAAGCCATGGCAGCTGAAGTCAGATGGAGTATTTGAACCAACACCAACAAGCTTAAATACCTGGGGTCACCAGCTGGGGATTCTTGATAGAGGGCTCTTGACTCTGAATTTACTTCCCCATTAGCCTGAAAGAGAAGGGATCTATTGGCCTTGCACCATGTCATAAAGGACCATTATTATCTCAGGGGTTGTGTAGAAAGAGAAATAGTGCTTAAATAGAATATCTTCAGCTGGTGTGAATCAGCATATTTCCATTGTTGAGCTATGCAAATTTACACCAGTTGAGGACCTGGCATGTTATGTGGGTCTGATTAACAATAGAGCTCCTAAATTTTGCAGCATATGTTATTTGGATTCTATTTAAAAACATATTTTTTACATTGACCTCTTACAGTAGCTTCCTGTATAAATCCATGGACATAGACAACAGTAATTATAACTGCTGTGCTCCTAGCCTCAGCTATTGTGATGATCATTTAATATCTATTGTCATTCACTGGGAACCATCATTTTATTCCATTGTGTACAAACCATAGAGACATGGTCCCTGCCCCAAGAAACATGCAGTTCAGGGGTTAGATTATAGCTTTAACACCCACTGCAACGTTAAGCAGTGTCAGAGGTGTACAACACCAATGATGTGACCTAAGCATTCTTACTGCAGAGACCAGAAGGAAGACTGGGTGAGTGAATACAGTAATTCACCAGCTCTGGACCACCAAACATTTTTGAAGGGGGCAGAGCCATGGCCAAGTCTGTCTACTATGGCTCCTTCAACTCATTTTTAGCACTGAGATTCTATCAACCCCCTGTGCAGGTGCAGCCTAACCCCCATCTTGAGCATGCCCTGAAGAGCAGCCAGAATCTGGCTGTAGCTTAGGCTTGTAAAACAGCTTGGCTAATTGATACACCTAACAATGATCCCCTTTCAAAGTCACGTAGGTATCACTTTGTGCCTGTCTGCCTGTGAGCTGGGGGAAATAGCTGTGTTATATATTACTTTGCTTAGTTTGTTGAAAGAAGCGTATCAGTGAGGTTGGATATGGTATGGCTATTACAATAATATTTAGCAAATGCAAATGTCACAATCTAGTTTTTCCTCACAGTATGGCAAACTATTGATAAAAGAACGATCTCAATGAACCCTGGCCCTCTAAGCAGTTGGATTGCATTTGTTTATATGACAGTGTTTTGTTTTTTAAACCTGTCGTAATACTGAGAGGACATCTTAAATTTCAACCAAGAAAAACAAATGTGGCTCTTTTATGTAAATATTTTATGTCTCAGTAGGTTTTGTGTTAAACTCCTGTACAGAGTTGCTGTGTGTTATTGATAACATGGAACTGGACTTGGTGGATTTTAATGTCCTTTTTCATGTTTATAGGGAACATTTTGAAGCAGCAATTAAAATAATTAAGGAGGGTGAAGAAATCTTTAGCATGCAACAAAGATTTGTGCAGAATGTTAATTTCTGTCAAATAAGTGAATATATGCACAGATGCCTCCTGACAGAGGCTGTGATTTCTGAGTGCTTTGCATGCCAAATAACTTGTTTACCCCCTCAATGTTTGCCAAGTTTACTGTCAATTTACAAATAATTTCCATTTTGCTGTTTATTCTGCTGCCTTTTGATGGATATGTCTTCCAGACTTTTATCTTGCATGTAGACAAACTAATTAATATTTTCCCTTCAGGCAAATATTTTTTTCTTAGATCTAAATGTGGGTTAGATTCTTCTTCGTTTCCATATGCTTTGTTCTGTCAATCATTTCTGTTCTATGTTACTAAAAATGTACCTCAGTGGATGTCATTTCTCATGTTTTACAGATCCATTTCACCTACGTGTGTGTGTGTGTGTGTGTGTGTGTATTTAGAGAGAGACAGACAGAGTCTGCATACTAAAGAAAAAATACCAATTTAAAATAAGATTAGATTTGGGATTTAAGCCTTTAAAATCTAGTATGTTCCGTCTTCCTATTTGCTACAGTGTCCTTAGCTTGACCTCATTGTTCCTAGACATTATTGTACATGTGGCACATAAGATGAACCACCGAGACGCGCTCATATAAGGTCTTATATACTTCAATATCTAGGTACTTTTAAAGATATGTGAAAGATAAATTTTAAAAAATATTCAGGCAGTAAAACATAAATGTAGATTATATAGGTTCCATGAAACCTTTAACAGACGGGAAGAGAATGTGATTTTTTTTGGTTGGTTGTTTTAGGTACTATACCTCTTTTATACAATAACCCTGTATATTAACTTTATGTCACTAAAAAAACCAAAACAAAACAAAAAAACCCACAAGTGTCAATTAGATAAATTGAGTCAAATAGTTAAGTGAGTAAATTTTCAAAACTTATACAGTCATAGACATGTCTGTGCAAAATAACTTTGTTCCAAGCTACTCTATTTACAGAATGCTTGGAATTTCCTGTATCTGGAAGTATTCTAATTGTTACTCCATATACTGCAGTATGAAGAATATAAGTCTGGCCTAACTTCTTCAAAAGTTTTTGCAGGTTATGGTATGCTTTGTGGACAAGTCCTAAGATCCTTAGGTTTTATGCACCGGTTCTGTGTATGCTTATCTTTATCCATGAATGTCTCATTGACTTTGCAGGATTGGGATGGTGGGAGTGAGACTTTGCAGGAATTGAGGCAAAACTCCCAAAGAAGTCAATGGGAGTTTTGCCAGATGAAGAAATGAGCAAGGATCTCATTGTTTTGTCCATGACTCTCTTTTAATGTATCAATATAATTTTCTGTGTTTCTGCTGTATTTTTAGCACATTAACCTGTGGGGCAAAAGTGTTTAAAAATAAAATTAAATTCTATTAACCTCCCCAGCATCCCCAAATGTACAGAGAGTTGGAGTAATACCAATAAATAACTCCCTAACCTATCATTGTTGCACATACCTGAAGTGAAGTTGCCTCTTCTGAACCACCTTATTTACCAGTTAAGTACTTGACTGTCACTGTCAGCTAGATTGCTTTGGCAAAAGAGTGGCATTTTGAAAACTACCAATTCACTGTTTGCATAAGTTAACGAGGTCCTTCAGCAATGTTCAGTGAGGTGTAAACGCATCATACCGCAGTGCCACAAACTATAAATGGGATGTCCAGACAGGAAATCATCCACTATTAGAAATTTGCCATATACTGCAAGAAAAATTATCCACTAATATGCAGAAAATCCATTCCAAGCTGCTCCAGACTGATGGGTATCTTATACCTATAACAACGGTACAGATTGTTTAGAAGTGTTGTATAGAGCCTGTCAGTAATAACCAACAGTGGCATGATGAGAACTCAGAAAGGTGAGTTGAGGTAGCTCCTCACGTATCCCTTGGTTCCCTCTGTTAAGAATTTGTGGACTCTCAGCTCTCTCCCTTTCATTTGTGTCTGTAAGGTTAGATAACGTTTGATGTACGGTAACTGCTGTGGACTTAAAGGGACACGTTTTTAAAATGTGGCCTTCATTTTTGTGTGTACAACTTTGCATATTTTAGGCCTTTTTTCATTTGTGTGTGTAGTCGACAACATTTACATAAACCAAACTCATTAGGAGACATAGAACTTACACATGCAAAACCATCATAGAAACGTAGGGTTGGAAAGTACCTTGAGAAGTCAAGTCCAGCCCCATGCACTGTGGCAGGATGAAGTAAACCTAAACTATCCCTGACAAGTGTTTGACCAACTTGTTCTTAAAAGCCTCCAATGATGGGTATTCCACACCTCTGGAAGCCTATTTCAGAGCTTAACTACCCTTGTTATTAGAACATTTTTTCTAATATCTAACCTAAATCTCAGAAATATCTAACCTAAATCTGCAGATCAAGCCCATTACTTCTTCCTGCCCTCCGTGGACGTGGAGAACAATTGATCACAATCCTCTTAATAGCAGCCCTTAATATATCTGAAGACTGTTATGTCCCCTCTCAGTCTTCTTCTTTCAAGACTAAACATCCCAAGTTTTTTTAACCTTTCCTCAGAGGTCAAATTTTCTAAACCTTTTATCATTTTTGTTGCTATCTTCTGGACTCATTTTCCAATTTATCCATAGCTTTCCTAAAGCGTGGTGCCCAGAATTGGACACAGTACTACAACTGAGAACATAAGAATGGCCATACTGGGTCAGACCAAAGGTCCATCTAGTCCAGTATCCTGTCTTCTAACAATGGCCAATGCCAGGTGCCCCAAAGTGAATGAACAGAACAGGTAATCATCAAGTAATCCATCCCCTGTCACCCATTCCCATCCTCTGGCAAACAGAGGCTAGGGACATCATCCCTGCCCATCCTGGCTAATAGCCATTGATGGACCTGTCCTCCGTGAACTTATCTAATTCTTTTTTTGAACCCTGTTATAGCCTCAGCCTTTGCAACATCCTCTGGCAAACAACTCCACAAGTTGACTGTGCATTGTGTGAAGAAATACTTCCTTTTGTTTAGTATCAGAGGGGTAGCCATGTTAGTCTGGATCTGTAAAAGCATCAAAGAGTCCTGTAAAAAGAAAAGGAGTACTTGTGGCACCTTAGAGACTAACCAATTTATTTGAGCATGAGCTTTCGTGAGCTACAGCTCACTTCATCGGAAGTGAGCTGTAGCTCACGAAAGCTCATGCTCAAATAAATTGGTTAGTCTCTAAGGTGCCACAAGGACTCCTTTTCTTTTTGCGAATACAGACTAACACGGCTGTTACTCTGAAAAGAGTCCTGTGGCACCTTATAGACTAGCAGACATATTGGCACATAAGCTTTCATGGGTGAATACCCACTTCGTCAGATGTATGTATTACACAAAATACTACATGTATTCACCCACGAAAACTTATGCTCCAAAATGGCTGTTAGTCTATAAGGTGCCACAGGACTCTTTGTTCCTTTTGTTTGTTTTAAATTAGCTGCCTATTAATTTCAATTGGTGACCTCTAGTTCTTGTGTTATGAGACAGAATAAATAACACTTCCTTATTTACTTTCTCCACAGTCATGATTTTATAGAACTCTATCATATCCTCTCTTAGTCGTCTCTTTTCCAAGCTGAAAAGTCCCAATCTTATTAATCTCTCTTCATACAGAAGCTGTTCCATACCCCTAACGATTTTTGTTGCCCTTTTCTGAATCTTTTCCAATTCCAATTTCCTCACCAGTGTCAAGTAGATGTGACAATTACCTTCCATGTCTTATATAAGACACTCCTGTTAGTACACCGCAGAATGATATTAGCCTTTTTCATAGCTGCATCACATCGTTGACTCATACTCAATTTGTGATCTTCTATAACCACCAAGTGCTTTTCAACAGTACTACCACCTCGCCAGTTATTCTACCTTTTGTAGGTGTGCATCTGATTTTTTTCCCTTCCTAAGTAAAGTACTTAGCACTTGTTTTTACTGAATTTAATCTTGTTGAATTCAGACCATTCTCCAATTTGTCAAGGTTGTTTTGAATTCTAATTCTGTCCTCCAAAGTGCCTCCAGTCCCTCCCCCCCTTGGTGTCATGTGCAAATTTTATAAGCCTACTCTCCACTCCATTATCCAAGCTATTAATGAAAATATTGAATAGTACTGGACCCAGGAATGAACCCTGCATGACCCCACTAGATATCCCTCCCAGCTTGCACTGAACCATTCATGACTACTCTCTGAGTGATGTCTTTTAGCCAGTTGTGCATCCACCTTAGAGTGATTTCATCTAGACCATATTTCCCTAGCTTACTTATGAGAATATCATGTAGGACTGTATCAAAAGCCTTACTAAAATCAAAATACAGCACATATAATGCTTCCCCGATCTCCTAGGCCAGTAATACTGCCAAAGAAGGAAATTAGGTTGGTTTGGTATGATTTGTTCTTGACAAATCCATACTGGCTAGTCCTTATAACCCTATTATTCTCCAGGTGCTCACAAATTGATTGTTTAATAATTGGTTCCAGTATCTATCTAGGTATCATTTAGGCTTACTGCTCTATAATTCCTAGATTCCTGTTTGTTCCCCCTTTTTAAAAAAAAGGTATTATATTTGCCCTTCTCCAGTCTTCTGGAACCTTACCTGCCCTCCAGGAGATCATTTATATGATTCTGAGATTGCTTCAGCTAGTTCCTTAAATACCCTAGTATGAATTTCATCGGGTCCTTCTGATTAAAGTTAAATGTATTTTCTAAATATTCTTTAAGCTGTTCTTTCCCTATTATGGCTTGCATTCTTTCCTCCTTGTTGTTAATATTAATTGTGTTGAGTTTCTGGTCACCATAAATGTTTTTAGTGAAGATTGAAACAAATACCTCAGCTTTCTTGATGCTATCAGTTATTAGCGCTCCTTCTCTGCTAAGTAGACGACTTGCACTTCCCTTCATCTTTCTCTTGCTCCTAATGTATTCAGAAAACCACTTCTTATCGCCTTTTATGTTCCTTGTTAGGTGTAACTCATTTTGTGCCTCAGCCTTTCTGAATTTTTCCTACATACTTGTGCTATTCTTTTATATTCCTCCTTACCAATTTGTCCATGTTTCCCCTTAGTAGGATTTCTTTTTGATTTTTTCAGGTCATAAAAGAGCACCAGATGGAGCCATATTGCCTCTTATTATTCTTCCTATATTTCCATTGCATCCATCAGGATAGTTTAATATTATCTCCTTGAGAAACTGCCAGCTCTCCTGAACTCCTTTTTCTCTTAGATATTCTCCCCATGGGACCTTACCTGCCAGTTCTTTGAGATTGTTAAAGTCTGCTTTTTTGAAGTCCATTGTCCTTATTCTGCTTATTCTCACTCCTTCCTTTCCTTAGAACCGTGAAATCTATCACTTGCTAATCACTTTCACCCAAACTGCCTTCTACCTTCAGATTCACTACCAGATCCTCCTTGTTGGACAGAATCAAGTGTAAAATGGCTGTCCCTGAGTTACTTCCTCCACTTTCTGGAACAAAAAGTTGTCCCCAATACATTCCAAAAGCTTACTGAATATTTTGTGTTTGCCATATTGCTTTTCGAACAGATGTCTGGGTAGTTAAAGTCCCCCATTACTACTAGATCTTGTGTTTTGGATATTTTCGTTCTAGAAATGCCTCATCCACCCCCTGTTCCTGATTTGATGGTCTATAGTAGCCTCCTACCATGACATCAGTTCCGTCTTTTATCTTTGCCCAGAGATTCTCAAACGGTCTGCCTCCCACCTCCTTCGGAACCTCAGGACAAGCGTATATATTCTTGTTGTATAATGGAACACCTCATAGACTCATAGACTTTAAGGTTTGTCCTTCCCAAACAAGATATACCTCTCTATACCAATATTACAGTCGTGATGCTTATTCCACCAAGTCTATATAATGCCAATTAAGTCATCATTTTGTTTATGTACTAATACTTCCAGGTCTTCCTGTTTATTCCTCATACTCCTTGCATTTGTGCATAGACATCTAAAATGTTGACCAGACTCCCCCACGGATTTCCCTCTCATTGATCATGGAAGTAATAGAAAATGTGCAAAAAAAATGCACACAACTGAGACTGGTTTGAAGCCCTTTGAACATATCCGTCACAGGGGGCTATTCTGGTTGTACTGGCAACTTACACCATGAGAAAACTGAGTCCAAAATGCTGATTTTTCTCTACACAGTGATATTATCTAAAAAAAATCCACACTATTTTTTTCTAGCTGGAAAATGTCATGCTTTATAACAGAATGCAGGGTGGACCTGGTAAATCTGATGCCACTTATGGTATGGAGTCTGAATCCTTGATAGAGTTCTTCATCCAGCTGATTCTCCTGCAGGGGCAATCAAAGACCCATGGGCATCCATTTTGGATATAAAGAAGTCCTCACAGACTGCAGGGACTTCCCACGTGAGATGTAGTCTTTTAATTATTTAACCAAATTATTTAACCATCAGCACTATATTTCTGTCCAAGATCAGTCATTAAACTTCGTATTGGCAGGATTGTTTAATATGCCTCATACTCATATGTTTCTCATGGGTCAATATGAGTTCAATAACCTCCAGCCATATTGGCCCAGTAATATTTTTTATTCTGTATCAGTGGTAGCTATAGCCGCTTATATTACATCAGAGGATAAAACGCAAAATGGATATGTTAAGTCGATCACCTCAAGATGAACACATAGAATCATAGAATCATAGAATATCACGGTTGGAAGGGACCCCAGAAGGTCATCTAGTCCAACCCCCTGCTCGAAGCAGGACCAATTCCCAGTTAAATCATCCCAGCCAGGGCTTTGTCAAGCCTGACCTTAAAAACCTCTAAGGAAGGAGATTCTACCACCTCCCTAGGTAACGCATTCCAGTGTTTCACCACCCTCATAGTGAAAAAGTTTAATATCCAATCTAAACCTCCCCCACTGCAACTTGAGACCATTACTCCTCGTTCTGTCATCTGCTACCATTGAGAACAGTCTAGAGCCATCCTCTTTGGAACCCCCTTTCAGGTAGTTGAAAGCAGCTATCAAATCCCCCCTCATTCTTCTCTTCTGCAGACTAAACAATCCCAGTTCCCTCAGCCTCTCCTCATAAGTCATTTGTTCCAGACCCCTAATCATTTTTGTTGCCCTTCGCTGGACTCTCTCCAATTTATCCACATCCTTCTTGTAGTGTGGGGCCCAAAACTGGACACAGTACTCCAGATGAGGCCTCACCAATGTCGAATAGAGGGGGACGATCACGTCCCTCGATCTGCTGGCTATGCCCCTACTTATACATCCCAAAATGCCATTGGCCTTCTTGGCAACAAGGGCACACTGCTGACTCATATCCAGCTTTTCATCCACTGTCACCCCTAGGTCCTTTTCCGCAGAACTGCTGCCTAGCCATTCGGCCCCTAGTCTGTAGCGGTGCATTGGATTCTTCCGTCCTAAGTGCAGGACCCTGCACTTATCCTTATTGAACCTCATCAGATTTAATACATGACCTTATTGTAACCAAGAAGATCACTAGTTTGCAGAGTGAATGGTAATAACAAATTAATATAATTTACAGACCCACTTGGATGCTAAATCTGTAAATAAAACAGAGCCGCTTGGTGCGGAAAATGCTCTGATCCATTCCACTATATCTATTATACATAACCCTGATCCAAAGCCAATTTAAGTCGACGGAAAGACTCCCTTTGGATCAGGCCCTAAAAGATCACTATGATGAGTACCTATTATTGAATAATTATGCCTATTATGAAGACACAGGTCAGCAGGACCAACATGGGATCGTGACGAGCTGAATTTCAAATGCTGCAACTTCTGGTATAACAGCATTCCCATCAGCATTTTCTTGAATAGTATCTTAGGTTTCATGTACGGTGGCATGAAGTGCAACTAAATATTTATCCCTGAAAACAAGGCCAAATATGTTTTAACGGTGCTGGAATTTACTTTTGCAGCTACTCACTTGTAGGCTGCCCACAAGGGATTAATTCTGGGCTGATTTACATCCCATTGAAATTACTGGGTCAAATGCATTCCTTCTCTAACTCCTCTTACGTCATTGATCTTACACCAGGTATGAATTAGACTCATTGATTTCGCAAGGTACAGTGCAACACAGTAAGGTCTATTGGTTATGAAGCAAGCAAACTCTTTCCCAGGTTGTAAACATGAACAACAGTGGTGTCTGGAACATATGTAAGAATCATTGGTCTCAAATAGAAGATACTAGTTCTTGAAGGATGGCATCATCAAAGACAAAAATAGCAACCCTTGAAAAGCCATTATTCAGCATGGTATTTTGAATGTCTTGGTGCCATGCAAAAACCAATAGGCATTGACTGGTTTTACAGAAGGTGTCAAAGTGCTGTTTGTCCACTGCCTGCCATCAATATTGCTCTAGCACCTTTCATTTCATTATGGAAACTAGGTCTAAACAAAACCGCAGACTTTTTGGGGATGTTCACAAAGTTTTGGTCACAGAAGCATGATATATTCGAGGCAGAGTACATATCTGTAGGTGCCCAGTTCTACTCAATTTACACTACTGTAACAGAAAGCATAATATGGCAAATACAGGTTTGTTTCATATACAGATCCAGCTTCATTGTCTTTCCCAGCTGCTTTTGCAGTTCTTCTTTCTATCAGGTTGGTCGCCTGGCCTTCCTCCGGTATCCTCTGTCCTCTCTCATAATCCATCCTCTGGAATTCTTTAATCCCTTCTGATGCCTTTTCCATCCCTCTAAAAAACTCTCCACCTTGTAAACCCATTGAAAGCTGCCAGGCCATCCAGCTGCTCATAAGCATCCTCTGACAATCCGTAGCTCTTCTGACCCCCACAATACTCTTTCCCTTTCCTCTACTTCAACTACCTCCTCAGCTCTTTTCCCCTTGCCCTATACAACATTCCCCTGTCCCTGGTAGCCTTCTTCACCGCTCCTCAGAACCACTCACAGCTCCTGTTAAAGTCCATATAATGATCCCCAAAGGGATCTCAGACTTCAGATGCTGAAGCTAAAGTGCACATTGTCTAATGCACTGTGGACTTTAAGAGATGAAACAGTTAGATGCTTTTGTTCCTTTGGCCCACTACTCAAATGCCAATCTGATAATTATGAACAAAAAATTAAAATGTGTTTAGTATATATCATCGTATGGAAAAAATCTTATGGAAACATTAAGCAGCCTGTTATTCTAAAGCTCTTGTAAACACTGTTTTGTAGGAACAACCTATCTGAGATTATGTAAACTCAATATTGATATTAACAAGATATACTATGCTGTTCCCAGCTAACTGAGTGGAAAGTACATTTTAAATGACAAAGAATTTGCATTTTATGTGAGCCAGTTTTCTGATTTATATACTTTCTCTTAAGTCCTGTTTTTGTTCAACATTTCACAATACTTTGTGCTTTCAAAATGTAATCAAATCTTGTCAGATTCTACCCAACCATGTTTGGCTGAATGGGAATATTAATATCAGCTATTGATATCTTTATGTTAAAATTTGATTTATTGAGCAAGCGGCACATAATCTGTGGGGGAAATACCTAGAGATAACACCTTGAGATGATTAATTGTGTTTACAATGCATTCCTGTAATTATTTACAAGAACATTTATGCATGAGTTGCTGCCCTGGTTCAAAAGAATAACTCATCAGATTGTCAAGCTTTCTGCTCTTGAGTATTCTAGTTAATTGCTATCTCTGCTAGTTGGGTCTCATAAAAACCTTCCTCCACAGAGCTGAAAGCAGAATTTCTAGATCTTAGTTCTACATGCAAAGATAACCCTGTTCATCAGTGGGAATGTCAGTTTCCCCATTCAAGAGGGAAAGCCAAAATATTTTTGGGAGCGTGAAACCTACAATAGATGGGTGTGATGTCACCAATGGAGCTTGCTGGTATCATCAGGTATAGCTTTTTTAATGGGCTAAAATGATAATGTACTAACAAACTCCATGTCAGGTACACTGCAGTTAATTTTATTGATATCAAATAACTGATCAGCCATGTGAATTTCCTACATTTAAAAAAGAATAAATAAATCCCCTCTTACATTAGCGTGTACTTTCGCATTGCATTTTCACTTGTAAGCTAGCTATCAAATGGAAGGATAGTTTGGGGAATGTGTTCCTCACAACTATCTGTGTTTATTACCAAGCTAGTAATAATTGTATAATTCAACCTTTTGGAATTAAATTTTCCCTTACAGATTCTCACACATAGACATATGCACACACAATTGCACAACCTGGTGCATTTTTTTGTTTGTTTGTTCCGTTGCCAATTTTAAGATTTAGTTAGTTCATAACTGAGTTTACTGTAGTTACAGAAGTAATATCCTGCCAGGAAATAGTTGACAATGTTTAATAATTCCTGGGGTTATTTCTGTTCCAATCCACAATCATAATTTTACAAATGTTTCTGGTGGTATTTTGCAGTACAAATCCTTCTTTGCAATTTTTTTCTTCATGTTGACAGTATATTGGTCAGAATACAAGGGAAACCAACCTATTTGCTAGTTTAATTAAAGATGCCAATAAAATCCTTAAGGTTTGCCTGGGAAGGAGCAGATTTACTTGCTGCCTTTATGCACACTGTGGGATTTAACATTTTGAGAATTGCTTTGGTGATTTTTCCCAGGAGATAAAGGAATGGATTAAGTGAAGTAGTTTCTGACTATAATTGGTCTGGTTTAGACACTTAAAAATAACTTTAAGGAATAAGAAAACACAAAACAAGTTTTGAAGTAAGGATTTAACATTTTTTTCCCTGGCTGTGTTTATTTCAGCTTTGGTATCTCGTTGTGAACTATCAAAGTGTGTTGTACACAAGGTAGTTTATATGTACTTTAGCTGCTCTGAACAGTGATCCAGGCGAAGAGGACAGATGTCTGACAGAGAAGAAACAAAAGGCCTAAATCTGAAAAAACAGTGGGGAAACAAGAAAGGGAGACAAGTGAAAAAAGGTTTTCAGTCTTTTGATGAGTTATTTGTTCTTTTCAAACAAACTAAGCCGCATGTGATTGTAAACTTTCCCAATATTTTTGACCACCCTTAATAAGCTGAGATATTCCAAAGAAAAGGCTCACACCACCTGTTGCTTAGGTGTTTCTGGCACAATACCTTTGTGGCTGGCACATTTATGCTGCTCCTTTTAGTTGGTAAATTCAATCAGTAATACACATGGGGGATTACAGAAAAGCTGTTCTGCGTATTTTCTAGTCAAACACATGGGATCTCTTTTTGCCTCCCTTTGTTTTAGGATATGATGGGCCAGCCAGTTGCGAGGAATTGCAGCCAAATGATTCATGTCATACTCATTTAACAAGACAAAGGTAGTTTTGGCACAGATCAAAACCATTAGTCGCCAAGACCAAATCTAACACCATAACCTCCTAACGCTGTCAGCTCTTATCATGCAGAGCTTATTGGGAGAAGCCATGAACAGGCATTATCTAATTCTTCATAAAAATGTAGCAGACATCTTAATAGCTTTGCCAGCTTCTGGCTAAAGAAGTTAAATCTTAACCATTAGTAAGGTGGCACATAGGTGCCTCAAAAGTTACCTCTGGGGGAAACTATAAAGACCAGAGAAGAAAGAAATTCTTACAAATAATTTTTGCTCAGAAATATATCCAGTAACATCACAAATGAAGTGTCATCAGCAATAATAAAAACTGGACTCCAATCAAATAAAATCTATCTATACACCTATATATACATCTAACATGAAACAGTAGCATATTGACAGACTTTTTATTTAAATTCTTTTTGTCTAGAAGAAGCGGGGCTAGGATGTTGGTTCCTCTGGGCCATAATTACAAAGGTATTCAGGCAGAATTCCCTAGTGGGAATTATAGAAGTGCCTAAGCAGGTTATGTGTCTAAATCACATGGAAAATAAATAAGAGTGGGAGTTAGGTGTCTAAACTACTTAGACACTTTCATCAATCTCACTAGATGCCTATCCATAGCTTTGGGTGCCTAAATACTTCTGTGAATCTGGCCCTTTGTATTTTCCACAGTCTCTTTAAGAAAGCTTCTGAATGGACAGAAAGGTAGCAAAGAGTAAAAGCAAGAATGATCAGTATTCAGATTCAGAACCCTGATGATGTGTGGCAAACTTCCTTGCCTTCCAAACTCTGTCCTCTGACACCCCAGGACAATCACTTTTGACAATGAGATAGTGGTGCAGTAGTTTTCCAAATGGCATTTGAATTTTCAGGTGTCTGGATATGTAATAAGGAGAGTTGTGCACAGACAGGTAATTCAATTTCACAGGGGATTTAGATATTCTGAAGTTTTGTTTAGTTCCTCTGAGGAACAAAAAAAGAAAAAAATATAAAATTCTCCACAAAAGATAATGTAGCCTCTGCTCCAGGACAGTCTGTCTGGCAGTCCCAGAGCAATAGATCCTGGAAGCCTTGGGGTTCTCTGGGTTCAGGGGCAGTCCGCATGGCTGCTGGCTGCCCTGGAGCTGCAGAACCTGGACTGCCGAGGAGTTGGGTAGGTGAGCTGTCAAGAAATCAGATAGGTTTCTAATGGAAACCTGCCTGGTAGGCAGGGTTCTATTGGAATGTTGATGAAATGGAGACATCTACACTAAACTTTCTGATTTCACTGAGCTGGCAAATTCTGACACAACAATGTTTCATCTGAATTTTTCCAACCAGCTCTGGTGGTAAGGCAAAAATTAAGTGGAATCATTCCCACGTACACCTAACAAAAAACCTAGACAAACTGATGCCCCAATAGAAAGACTTTTAGGATTTAAATGGACTTGTTCTCATTTATACCAGATTTGAATCTAATCCATAACAGTCCATTTTATTATTTATTTTAGTTGTGTAGTGTACATTTTTAATTTTATAAAAGTGCCTAGAGCATGTATATTAAACAAACACTTAAATAAATTAATCTGTGTAAGTAGTGATAACATTTTTAATATGAGATCCTCACAATTAGAAACATATTTAAGAAGACATGTTAAAAGGTCCTGAAATGTTCTTGAAGAAATGCCACATGTTGCTGGGGGCAATCATGAAACATTTCCATATAAAATACTGTGTAAACACATACAAAATATACATATATGCAAGCAGAGTGTTGAGTGTGTGAGTGATACAGTAGCGGGGATTATTGGCAAGTGTTAATGTTATTGAACTTAAAGGTTATCTCTTGGCCTTGACTCTTGGATCTGATATACAAATAGTGATATCTCGATCTCTATATCTCCAGAATAGTAAAAATGGATATGCAGTCTATACATTTCAAAGACTGTAGGGGTTATTTACATGCAGCACTTGATAATTATTTGCAGTAGAATTCCATTACTAGTTACAGCTGAACTGCTGGTTTAAAATATAACAATGTGAAATAAATATAAATTTCCTTAATCATACTGTATTTATTCATTTCCATATAGAAAACTGAGGAGAAAAATTCAAAAATATGAAATTTGCAGTCCATATCAGTGCTATCTCATAAGAACATAAACATCTAATTTGTGTATGCATCTATCTACCAGATACCTCTTGTGTATTTGTCCATCTAATGTCTATACATGTCTGTTTTTATAAGTATCTGTCTGTCTACCTAAGCATCTCCTACGAAAATGCCCCCATAAAATCTCCATGGACAGTACACAATATCATCAAAGATACAAGCCTATATAGATACAATTCTGGGGTAAAGTACTCTGTTTCTGGTTTGGAAATATGATAAAAGTCAGCCATTAATTCAGGGCCTGAACTAAAGTCCATTAAAGTTAATGGAAATACTCTCACTAAATTCATGGGCTTTGGATCAGGCTTTAAATGAAAAGTTGGACTAATCTCTCAAAATTAGAAGAAGCATGGCAAAACTGCACGGTCAAGAGAATAAACTGCCACACCAATAGAGATGGTTGATTTTTGTTGTTCAAAATGTCAGTGGCTTTATTTCTAAAATTAATTTTTTGCATATTTTTTCTCAATGTATTTTGATTCTTTTAGCAACAAACCAAATACTTTATGGTTTTTCTTTATTTTTTCCCTTTATCTTCCTTTGAACAGTAGAAGGGAGAGTGGAAAAAAAGGGAAAGAACAATTAGCCATTTTGAGTTCTGTGTAAGGACGGAGGCGCTTACCATTTTCCAACCAGGTCTTAAAAACAGTAGCTGAACTCTGAAGTGACAAATCATTTTTGAAGCTTGATTCTGAATGGTTCTGAGCTATATGATGAAGTCCTCTCTTACGTGAGTAGCTACAACGAAGTTATTCCAGTAATTGTATGAACAGAAAGAGTTAACTTATATAGAAGTCAAGGGCCTGACCCTGAGTGATGGTGAACACTTGCGATTCCCACTGGGAAATATGACTTTTAAGTAAATTGGAATAGGAGGTGCTCAAAACTTTACAGGATCACACACTTGAACTCTCTATTCTGCATTTACTGGACCAAAGCATTTATAACCATTCTGGCAAGGGAAACTAGATAGTGCTCTCATTCACTGGATCAGGCTTCCTCCTCTTGCATAGTAAAGTTATTTGAATCACAAGCAAAATATTTTTGATCTTAATCTAGCTAATAATGGACATTTGTCCACACCATACAACTACATCACCCTTTTCTCCCAAATAAGGTGAAGAATAAGTAAATTGTATCAAGCAAGCTTTCATGTTGCCTACTTGCATTATGTTCTCGCTGAGTGACATCAGGGTGTAACTTTCACTACAGATTCACAATCCAAAGTCCATTGATATCAGTGGAGAGACTCCCATTGTAAGGCCCGCCAGTCTAGAACCCCAGCCTGCCAGACAGTTGGCACCTCCAGGCTGCCACGCAGCAGCAGCCGTAACCAGCTTGTGCTCCACTGCTCATGACCCACTGTGGACACAGACTCTGAGAAATCCCGCCTCAAGGGGTTTGACCGGCAGCAGCCTTATGACTCCCTGTCCTACATAAATGCAAGGGGTGTTCCAGGAAATGTCCAGGCAACAGTGCAGATTTCCTGTAGCTGGCATAACCATTCCTGCTCTCGAACTCCTGGCTTTGACCTTGGCTTGATTTGAACTTCACTCCTCATCTGAACCCTGAAACCTGACTCACTCTGACCCTTGGCATTAACCCTGGCCTGGAACCTGACTATGAACTCCACTGCTACTCCCAGCCTCAGGGTTGACCCTGCTCTGAGCCTTGGTCGTGACCATCCTTGTTAGAATCCTGACACCCATTGATTTCAAGGAGTTTTGGATTAGGTCCCAAGTGCCTACATTTTTTGCATGTGTCTGTGTGTGAAAAAGGAGGCTAGTGCTGGACAGGTCTGTACAGCATATACAAGATAAACTAGTGCTAATTCATATCTGATGAGCCGTGTGGTGTTCTCTCTTCACCCATCTGATGTATCTGTGCTGACTGCAAGATAGCCATTGGTATATACTGTACTGGGTATTTACACATGGGCTTGGCAGACATATAAACCCAGGGTTTAGAATCAAAAGGGTACTTCTGCAGTAGCGCTGTCAAAAACCATGGCCCTCAAGCTGTCTGCAGATTCCATAATATGAAAAACAGTCAGGAGAAATGAATCTATGTTGACAGTATTGTTTGATCTAAATTTCAAAGGGAAAATTGAAACCATGCTTGGGGTGCATGGAGGGTCTGTAAACAAAATTATCCACACCATGCCATCTTCCTCCAGATCCCCTCCTCTTGCTGCCATTTGAGATTATGAAGCAATGCAGTAAATTAGACGACTCAGTAAACGAGTTATCTAATTTAAAATATGAATGAGTTTCTTGAGGGGGAGGGGAGGGAGAACAATTGGAAATCAGGGACTGTGGCCACCCTATCTGTTGTCCAAAGTGGGAGTCCCAATATCACGCTAATCCTTGCTTGTAGGAAGCAGTAGAGGAGTGTGGCTTCTTTAAAGCTAATGGTCACAGTAAAGAGACAGAATAATTCTCTCTCTCTGATACAGCAGCCAAATACTTGCAGACTAACCACAATGTACAAGCACAGGAAGGCCATGTATTCTGTAAAGAGAAGAGGAGGAGGACAGCATATCTGTGATGCTCTACAGTTAGCATTTTACTTAGGGTGACCAGATAGCAAGTGTGAAAAATCAGGACGGGGGTGAGAGGTAATAGGTTACTATGTAAGAAAAAGTTCCAAAAATCAGGACTGTCCCTATAAAACTGGGACATCTGGTCACCCTAATTTTACTAAATGTAGTGTGTGCTCAAATTCTGTTACTGGCATATGAAAAGACTGAGCATGCAAAAAGCTATGTGCAAATTTGGAGCCAGATTTTGAAAAAATGGCCCACTATGTATCATATACATCATTGTGCATATTGAAGCTGCCAGCCCCTTCCTTGGGAAAACCATCTCCAGAAGACAGCAGCAAATGAGAGCTTCCCCTTCACTCATATTCACTTAAATGAAGTATGAGCTTCCAAAATTAAACTTTCTTCATTTCAGCAGGTGTGAATACCCAGTCATCCCAGCAAGGTGTTAACTTCCACAAGTTAAGCCTGGGAGCTGCTTCAGTTGTACCCCCTTCCCTCCTCACAATCCTCTGGCTACAGCCCAGGTAATTTTGAATTTTGAAGGCCCTGTGTACTCTGCATTTTTTTGAACCAGTGTAGGTACATCAATGCTATCTAATGAGTTACTTAATTTAAAAAATGAATGTGTTCCTGGCCAGGGGTGGAGGGGAGAGAGAACAACTGGAAACAAGAGACTGTTGCCACTCTAGCTGTTGTCCAAAGTGGAAGTGCCAATATCATGCTGATACTTGCTTGTAAGAAGCAATAGAGGAGCTTGGTATGTAGCTACCCCAGCACTGCAAATTGCTATGGAAATGAGCTGCAGCAGTAAGATGGGGTTTGAACCAGCACAGCTTCCTTCAAGAAGTTTCAGGACAGGTCACACCAGTGCAGTGTGTCTACGTTAAGTGTTTGCACCAGCTAACCACATTGATGTAGTTACACCAGTGCAAATCTCCTTCATCTAGATGAGCTCTAATTCACTCCACAGAGTATAAAGAGAAGTTGTCTTTAAACTGGTTCACCACGTTTTTTTAAGTTTGCCCATTGTGGAAAAACCTGCAAATACCAGGCAAATAAATATAGTGGATTCACTTTCTGGTATATAAATGGAATTTTTTTTCAAGGAAACAAGCTCATTTGTTTGAATCAGCCACCTGCTATATCTTGCCTTTGGGATGGGGAATGTCATTTATTTTATGTTTGTATGGCCCCCTACATAACAGGGCCCCAAACTGTCTGAGGCCTCCACGTGCTACCACAGCAGTGGTGGGCAACCTGCGGCCCGCGGAACACACGGGGTCCAGCAGGGTAATCTCCTGGCGGGCTGCCAGACAGTTTGTTTACATTTGCACAGCTGCCCACAGCTCCCAGTGGCCATGGTTCACTGTTCCCGGACAATGGGAGCAGTGGGAAGCAGTACGGGCTGGAGGGATGTGCTGGCCACCACTTCCCACAGCTCCCATTGTCCAGAAACGGCGAACCGCAGCCACTGGGAGCTGCAGGCAGCCATGCAAATGTAAACAAACTGTCTGGCGGTCTGCCAGCGGATTAGCCTGACTGCCCACACGCAGCCTGTGGGCCACAGGTTGCCCACTACTGTACTACAGTATAAATTCAAAAAAACCCTGAAGTTTATGGCATGCTTTTGTAACCAATTAAAATTGCTAACCCAGTTTGTCAAATGATTCACTGCTACTTTGACACATCAGCTAAAGTGAGGACGGACCTCTCCACATAACTTCAAACTAATGTACCTCAGTAGTAGGAGGGGCCTTGCTCATATGGATGTGAGGCCAGCATGCTCTATAAAGAGTAGAACGGCATGCAAATTGGAATTTCCACCCTCTAGAACATTCCAGTATTTCAAAATTTGTTTCTGCCCCAAATTGGGATGAAAAGTTGAAGTATCAAAATTTTTCCCGGAATGTAAAGTTCAGAAAAATTTCCATCAGGAAATGTCAAAACGTTTTGTTTTGGAACTCCTGAATCTAGACATTTTGTTTCACTGCCTTGAACTGAACCAAATGTTTTGTTTCAAGTCAGTTTGACAAACTGCCCAAGATGCCTCGCTATATAGTCAGAGGGGACACCACAATGTATTACGGAGGATATCGTGTGATCCAGGAGCCTGGCCCGCGGGGGAGAATTGGGGCATGAATCACCTGACCTACAACCCCCATGGCAACATAAGCTGATGCAGTTTAATGTCAAAACAAAACATTTCATTTTGATTTTCCCAGTGGGAAATTGGAAAATGTTGGTGACACTGATGTTTTTCCGCACAGAAAATTTTGGTTTTACGTAAACTGCGTTTTCCATTGAAAAAACATTTTCGTAGAAAATTCCCAACCAGCTCTTATAAAGAGCTCTAGAGCTCCTGAATGACAGCTCGTTGCTCTTTGGCAGAACATGTACTTGTGCTAAAACAGTTTATTAATAGCACCTCATCAAAATTAGCAACATTTAAATAACTAAAACTGACAAAGTTTTGTCAGCTCAAACAGCATGCATGAGAAAACATGCGGTTGATATTGTGACAGTTATTGAAAGGCTGCAATCAGTATCAATGGCAAAGGGATACAGTGATGTTCCTTGTGTTGCAATATGTCTAGTAATGTGAGGTTTCTGTATCATATTGACATGGAGAGAGAGGGGCAGGAAGAGCTGCCAGTGAACTTATCCTTCAGTGTCTCCAGCCATGAGTCCTTATCACCTGCCATCAATTCCCTTCACCTCCAATCTGCTAGTATTCTGTCCTCGGATCCCTAAAAAGCTATATTGACCAAGCTGAGACTAAATATGTATGTTGGGTGTTTGTTTTTATATTCATTCCCCTAATGCTTTGTTCCATTTGTTAATGAAGAAAGTCAACTTATCACTGGTCACAAGCTCCCAAATGGAAGAAATCCAGTTGGACTCTGCAGAGTGATAACAGTTGCTGTATACCGGCAGTGACACTAAGTCCTGGGCTAAGAGTGGAAGAATTGTGTGATTTCCCCCTAGAGACAGGCAAGGGCAAGAGGCCTGACACCTGAGGGAGTGCAGTCAGATGGACCAAAAAGGGGAGTAGATGTGCTGCAAGCCTTGTAACCATGACAGCTTCCATAACGGTGAAATGCACCCCAGTAAAGAGGGCCTGCATATGAGTTAAATCCTTTAAGCCATCACTGTTGGTCATTAAGGAAGTATGATATCTTATGTGGACCCTCTCCACCCAAAATGAGGTGAAATCCTGGCCCCATTGAAGTCAATGGCAAAACTCCCATTGACTTCAGTGGGGCCAGGATTTCACCTTTTAACTTCAAATGGTGGAGAATCAAAGCTTCTGGTTGTTCATCTTATCACTGTGCCATCTTGTTGGTGCTGGGGAGTCTCTCTATATATTTTGTTTATGTTCAGCTGACATCAGCTGAGCACAACATACAGAAATTACAAAAACATGCTGTGTATCCAATAACTTCCTATAATTTTAAAGCCTATCTGGTCACCTTGGCTTTACAGATGACATTATCTGGCTTCAGCACAATGCACTCAGCTGTTTGAAACTCATTCCACGGGCCAAATGACTTATCTATCAGTACAGCAGAGATGAAATAGACATTACCTCCCTGTAAACACAACAAGAATAAAGAGATGTTTTAAGACTAATGGGAGGCTACTTTTGTTTTTTTCACTGTACGCAAAGACTGTTGCACTTACAATATCACCAGTCTATATTTTTTTCATATTTATTGACTTGAGACTCTCCTATCTGTACTATCATTGAACTTAGTGAGACTACTTGCATGTATAATGTTACTGATGTGCCTAAGTGTTTGCTAGATTGAGGCCATAGTGCGGACTGCAGCCAGCTGCTGCTGTCAGGGCCATTGACTCTGGTGGCTATCGTGGTTCTTGATGATAATTATAAAGATTATTAACTATCTATATTGCAGTAGCACCTAGAGGCCTCATTCAGGTCAGGGACCCATTGTGGTAGGCACTCTCTATATATAGTGAATTATAGTCCCTAACCCAATGCGACTATAATCCATAATCCAATCTATTACAAAATGGTAGTTAATTTTTCTACAGTAAGTCACCAGTGAAAACATTTCCGAAACTTTAAAAGTCTCATAAAGATGAATACACAGGCAAAGGGCCTTGTACTGCTCTCAATTCATGTGTAAACTCTCTTTGATATCTATTGAAGTTCCTCAACATATCAAATTACTTTCAACTACCTGAGAGGTGGTTTCAGAGAGGATGGTTCTAGACTATTCTCAGTGGTGGAAGAGGACAGGACAAGGAGTAATGGTCTAAAGTTGCAGTGGGGGAGGTTTAGGTTGGATATTAGGAAAAACTTTTTCACTAGGAGGGTGGTGAAACACTGGAATGCGTTGCCTAGGGAGGTGGTAGAATCTCCTTCCTTAGAAGTTTTTAAGGTCAGGCTTGACAAAGCCCTGGCTGGGATGATTTAATTGGGGATGGGTCCTGCTTTTGAGCAGGGGGTTGGACTAGATGACCTCCTGAGGTCCCTTCCAACCCTGATATTCTATGATTCTATGATTCTATGAAAGGCATATCATCTGGCCCTGTGTGGTGATTTCCGTTGTTGTTGTTTTATGGCAGGGCTGTATTGCTGTAAATCAAGGTCACAGCCTTCGAGTCATAAACACTAGAAAGCAATACATTGAACCACCCCTAGAGGCAACATTTTTAATTAGGTGCAAAGCAAAGCAGGAACCAGCCCACACAGAATTTAAGGCCAAAAGAGACCACTAGCTCATCTAGTCTGACTTCTTGGGTATCACAGGCCACTTCTCCACATGTTTGTGGTTACATGAACATATAAGTAAAATAAATTGCAAGAATTCCTGATTTTTTTGCCAATCTAATGTGTAACACAATAGCTAACCTCAAGGAAGCCCCTACATTGAAAGGGAGAAAGAAGCACTATGGCAAAACACCAAGTTCCACAAGTGCTGCACTGACATAAAATGTCGGAGAACTAGCCTAAATAACAGCTAGGCAAAATGAGTCATGAGCTATGAAAACATTCCCGAGGCTCCAACAACGAGAAGGAATTTTGGATGGGTAGCATGGCTCAGTCAAACAGTTAACCTTTGCCAGATCAATTTATTGCAGGTTAGACAAACACCTGTCAGGGGTAGTCTAGATCAGTGGTGGGCAACCTGCGGACTGCAGACCACTCACGGCCCGTCACAGTAATCTACTGATGGGCCGCCAGACAGTTTGTTTACATTTGCACAGCTGCCTGGAGCTCCCAGTGGCCGCAATTTGCCAATCCCAGCCAATGGGACCTGCAGGAAGAGGCATGGGCCTATATAATACTTAGTTACATTGGTCTAGATAATACTTAGTTCTGCCATGAGTGCAGGGGACTGGACTAGATGACCTCTCGCGGTCCCTTACAGTTCCATGATTCCATTCTGGTGAGCCTCGGAATTGGCAGCAGAAAATACCCCTATGGAGAATCTTTGATTTTGAAATGCGAAGAACCATTTAGGCCTTGTTTACACTTGTTGCAGCGTGTGGGGTACGTATAGCTACATGCTGCAATGAAAACCTGTGGTGTGATGCTACATGCATCAGTGAAAGGCACATGGAGCTGCTGGAGCCTTTCCCCACTGCATCTCCCTGCCAGAGCCATTCCCTGCGGCCAGAGCCTTTCTCTGAAGGCAGCAGAACACTACATTGCTAAAAATAGCAGTGTAGACATGGGAGGTTCTGCTTGAGTATGTAGAGAGCTGTGTAGGGTATATACCCTAAGGCTCTGAAATGTCTTTACTCACATAAGATGTGCCTCGCCCTCTGCACTGCTACTTATACCCATGCTAGTGGGGCCATGCAATGTATATACTCTACCCGGCTCCATAAGTGTAGACTTAGTCATGAAGTATGTGTAGTGTAGGAATGAACCTGGGGAGAGAAGGTGGTCCTGTGATTGAAGCACAAGATTGAGACACGTGAAATGTGTTCTATTACAGCTATACCACATCCGTGTGTGATCTTGGACCTGTCACTTCACCCTTCTAGGCCTCGTCTGTGAAACTGGAACAATAAAAGAGGGATGTTGTGAGGCTTTACTCACTGATATTTGTAAGGTGCTTTGAGAAGTGCCATGTCTGTATTTAAATATCCTTTTATATTTGCTGAATATTAGTACCGACAATAGCAAAACAAAGTGCACTGACAGACCATGTCTTACATTCAAAGAGAATGGGGGTGATCATCTCAGTGAAGGTTAATTTAAATCTCCTCTCAGAGGGGAGTCAGAGCCCCTAAGATCTGATTTAGAAGCCTCAGACCTTGAGCTCATGGCATCCTTTAAACAGTCAATTATAAGAACTGTCAATATCTACACAATGAAAGAATTTAGAAAAACCCAGAATGAAATTTTTGAAGATCTTACTTACAAAAGGTCAGATTTAGAACATCCAAAGAGACTAAAGAGCGTGCAGTATTTTTAAGAAAAGGCGTCTTAGACACAAAGAACTTAGTGGTGTCAGAGACACCTTTTAAATCTCCAGTTAACATGAAATTGAATCTTTATCATTGTTCTCTTTGTGGCCTAATGGAATTTGAATATGCAGGTTAAGAGATGCACATGTGCTCTCTAACATTCAGCCCTAAGTGAGTAATGAATAGTTTGATTTTCAGAAGTAGATTTGTTAGTCCTATTAGGCAATTCAGACTAAAATCTTATCAGATTACAGTAGCAAAAAGGATAAAACCACATTAGAGAGACAAGGTGGTAAAGAATGAGACTGACACAGACTCTTGAAGGACTGGCTCTGCTTCTCTTGATGGAATTGCCCATTCCACTCACTGTAGTGCACATAGGAGGCATGAATAGGAAACATGGAATAGGTTTGGGGCATCCCTATGTCCTGACGATCCCAGATACCAGAATGGCTCTTTGGGGTCATATGCAGCAAGTACAACCAAGAACAGCCCTTAGGCTGCTTTAATTTGTACCACGAGGAATGACCTGGTGCTAATCAGCCCATGATCTTGGGAGCACAAATGTGGTTTAAGTTGCACTACGTTTTCTTTGATTAAATCTCAGGCTCTGTGTCTTAGACTTTAGTCTCAACTCTGCCACAGAGTTCAGGTGTGAGCTCTACAAGTTATTTAGGTCAAGACACCTAAATCCATACTAGACACCTAAAGCAGTGGCTTGGTTTTTCAAAGGTGTTGGGCAATCAGACATCAGTACGTGCTGTTCGTGCCCAACAGCTTGAAAAATCAAGCTACTGATACGAATTCCTAAATACCAAATTAGATGCTTAATTTTGAACACCCACGTATCAATATTCTTTGCTTGTTTCCTCATTTCTAAAGTGGACTTGATAATGGGCCTATCTCATAGCAGTGGGTGATTTTCAATTCCTTAATGTATGTACTGTGTTTTTAGGTGCTATAGAAGTGCAAATTATAATAATTATTGACAGTGGCTACACACCATGTTCTTTTTGTTTATGTAAAATAATTGTGTGTAGCAGTGATCCTTCCCGCCCCTCAGTCTGCCCTCTCTCCGTCTGGCTATTGTTTGGTTAACTAGCAAATACTAGCTGAGACACCTGTGTACCACATAAAGACAGCTGCATTGTATGTATGTGCCAGTGCTGATCTATCACATGAAGTTGGTTAGGGTTACCTGAGCTGTGTAGGGGGACTCTATTGGAGACATAATCCATCACACAGTTAAAAGAACATTTATGTTCTTTTGAATTTATTCCTTTGACCTCATCTCCTTTTGTTTCCATATTATTTTTTTTTCTGTCCCGCTGCAGCAGTGCTGCTGAGTGAAAATAAGAGACAGCTTGGTGCAGTCCAAAGTAATCAGTTTCATGTTAAGATACAGATGACCCAAAACTGATTTGTGTATGGTGTTGGGGTGTAGAGGGAGGCACCCAAGTGAGCTGTACACTAATTTAGCAGCAAAGGCTGGATTGCAATCTGTCTAGGATGGAACATAATAAATCCTGCATCTTGGCAGGGGGTTAGACCTTGCGGCCCCTACTAACCCTGTGTTTCTATGATTCTAGATCATCCAGTCTATCTTGCTAGGGCAAGTTTGTTTCCTCTTGAATATTTATTAGTGTTTTTAAAGTCTACTTTTAATTATTCTAGGTGATGAAACTTTCCTTACACTCCAAAAGATCTCACTTGTTGTGGAGTTTTTCCTTATATTCACCAGACATTTTCCCTTATTGAATTTAATTCCATTATTTGTAATTTTATCTCATTTTTCTATCTTAAATCATTCCTCTCCCTTCTTTGTATTATATACAAGTGTTTCAAGTATTTGTAACATCTACTTTCATCACTTAGACAATTAATACATACTTAAGTAATTTGTTTTTTCCTCAAAAATCAATACTCCAGCCCCCAAATCATGTTTCTTGTTTCCTGGTAAGCTTCCTACAATTTCTCACTATTTGTCTGGTAATTAGATGTCTAGAACTAAACAATATATTCCAGGTGCTGTTTTATCAGACCTTTATAGAGAAGGATTATTTCCTCTCTACTTTGTGATATGATGCTTCTGTGTACGCAGCCAAAAATTGTTTTTGTCTTTTTTGTTGCCACATTTAATTGCTAATTTACCATGTGTGATTTATGAGCTTTCCTTTCTTTGACATTACTGCTTTCCAGTAATGTTCCAATGAATTCCTGGTAAGGAATGCCAGTGCATGAAGCAATCAAACCTATTTTCAAATATTTCTAGTGGGCATGTTGTAGAATTTTCTCTACATACACTACATGATATTGCTGTGCTCATCAATGTGTTTCTACTACCTTTACCCAGAACAGCCCACAAGTTGTTCACATCCCTGCAGCACACACAAAGAGGGAAATTTCTGAGTTGCCTAGCTCTGTGGCTCTTCCTTCAGCAGCAACTCTGTGCTGAACAAAGAAACAACACTTTAAAGGAGTGACCTCCTTCTATTACATGGCAAAAAAGAATAAATTTACCCTCCTACAGACAGACAAGAATAGGTGATTTACAGGATACGCCTACTGGAGAGAATCAAGATGAGATTTTAATCTGTTGTATTGGCAAATAGCATAACTACTTTAAAAATATTATTTATGAACATCTGAACCCTCTGAACTTTAAGTGCCTTCTGGTTAGTATGCCAAATTATATCTTCCTGAAGTACCAACTCTTACTGTGGCCTCAACAGTGTGTGTACAGAACCAGAACATCACAGCTGCCCTCCTTTCCTGTGTTTCTTCTCTCGTCCAGGTCTGTTCTCTTCACTAGTCTTCAAACAAGTGTCCAGAGTATCAACAGACTGAGCTTTATAGCATTAACCTGAAAGCTGAAGAAATCTTACACCATAATATGAATGGGACTATTTGCTGGTGCCTGATACAAAGCTCATTCAAATAAATGGGAGTCTATCCACTGACTTCAGTAAGTTTGGATCAGTATCTAAAAGAGCAAAGACTTGTTCCTAACAATGACACTTGAACCGGGATGTAAGCCTATTAACCAAACTCTCTTGGTAATTTTATTTATAGTATCTAATTTATCAGTATACATAGTGCCTTGGTGCTTAAAGAAGATAACTTCATAACTGAAGACTCTATAAGGACAATGAATTATTGTTGTCATACCTAATACTTATTGTTAATGTGTGTTAAAATGCTATAAATGCAGCTAATTTATTTAATGTCAGTGCAAACACCTGGAGAAGTCCTATGAGTATTGGCTGTAATAGTCTGCCAAGAGAAACAAGCCTCCTGTCAGGTAAAAGAGAGATGGTGTCCTGAATGCAAGAAAAGGCACTAAGACCAAGTAGGGCATCTGGAGTGGAATGTGGTGAGGTGGGCTTAGAAGACACTTAGTGGTGGGAATGTGAGAGGCAGAAAGACTTTCATTTAATTCCACCTAACAAAAATCTAAATTGACGGTTTTTACTAAATTTACCAGTTATCTAATTCAAAATTTCCACCAGTTTTAGTTTTTCACATCAGAATCCAGATTGACAGGCAGAACCAGGATTTGAAGTTGAAGTTGTCTTGAAATACAGGAAACGTTATTTTCCCTGGGAAATAGCAAGTTGTCATCAATCAACAAAACTACTTGCTGTGGATTGACTCAGCCATACAAGTTTGCAGTATAAGCCTTCAGATGGAACTGAGTGCTGTCTCAGGACAAGGGTCCAAATTGTAGGAACAGTGCTTAAACTGCCGATTTATGTCTTCTCTAATAAAATGTTTTCATCTGCTATGGACAGGATGAAATATTCCTTTTTATCTTATTTTTAATATGATTTAAATTCTATAAAGACAACAGGAATTTGCTGAAAGCTTACTTTTTTAAAAGTCTGATTAAAATGTGTTTGTTTAATCATCTTGATGTCTGTTCAGACAAGCATCAGCATGGTGACAAACATGATTATTCATAAACATTTTAGAGTTGTCTATTTCTGTTTTCCTTTTCTTCCAGTCAGGTTGGTTT
This sequence comes from Lepidochelys kempii, assembly GCF_965140285.1. Classification (NCBI taxonomy): domain Eukaryota; kingdom Metazoa; phylum Chordata; order Testudines; family Cheloniidae; genus Lepidochelys; species Lepidochelys kempii. The sequence continues at coordinate 75,284,112 of NC_136388.1, forward strand.
GTTTGATATCCTGTATGGTTATTCTGTAAACTTTGGGTATTTCTACCTTTGCATATGGAGATTTGATTTTTCTATGTGTGATTTTGTTTTGGAAGTTGTCACTAAAAATTCCTATTTAAAAAAAACAAATTGCACCAATTTTATAATTGACTTTTATTTGAAGAAAATACCATTTCAAGTGTTTAAATATTAAAGTATCCAATAACAAGGAATTTCCCCTCAGGCATGACACAACCCTGCTGAAACAATTGTCTTTGGAAAATGAATTGACTTTAAAATAATATGAACTGTACTTACAAAATTGTCCTCTGTTCAGTAAGTCACTGTTTTCCAGTCTGACTGATCATTTTATTTAAAAGCCCATACAGAATTGACCAGGTGAACACTCATCACTAATTTTTGGGCCTGTCTCTCTTTTGGCTTCCCCGGGTTTGGATGAGGCCCCAAAACAATAAGATTGTTGCAGTCAATGTAAATACTACAGTTTTCCCTAATTGCCAACATCAGTTTTGTTTGGCTTGTTTGTAATTTGCAAAAGAACTTGTGAGACCAAAACTTCAAATCCTAGGCTATATATTACCCCACTACTGATGGTGTCAGATAAGAAATTATACAAATCCAAAGCTGTGGATGGTCAGCCATTCGGATACAGTACTTCTTCCGTTCCCCTCCCATTCCATGTTGTCTCTCTCTCTCTGCTCTACTCCGTTGCATTCTGTTCTGTGTGTGGGTCCTGCCAGGTGAAGCTGACTCTGACACTAGTTGCTAGTTCACAAGAGACCTGGATTCCAGCAATAGGTGTGTGCAAAATGTTTGCAGCTAATCTCTTTGCCACATGAAAATTGGCCTGGTTTCGGGTTCTGCTGCATACCTGAAATATAGCAGGAACAATGAAAAAAGTTTGCTAAAGGTTTGCAGACATTTAGAGAAAATGTGGGCTCATTTTCAAATAAACAAGGGCCTGAGTCTGAACAAAATTGGGCACCTCTATGGCTTTCCAGAATGCAGAATTCTATTGAATGCAGAATGTAATCAGATCCTAAAGTAATAAATAAAAGAATATATCAGCTGCAAGTCTGCAACAAATTTGTTTATTACAATTTCTTCAGCAGAGAGATTTACCTAGGAGAAAAACAACATAAGTGGCTATATTTTTCAGTCAAAAAAAAATATAGTCTCAGAATCTCTAAAAGTCCATAAGCATTGTAAGTTAGGTTGTAGTGTCAACTCTCACGGATGATTATGTATCCCAAAATCTCAAATTTTAAAAGGAGTGTAGTGTGTCATTGGTAAATGTGATTTTAATATATGATTAAGAGCAAAGTACTGTAACATATCTGGGCAAGTGTCTAATTAGACATCTGTTACGCAGTTTTGGACAATACTTCAGCTAAACCAGCTGAGATAGGTGTGACTGAATATCATGATGAGCAAACTATTAATTCTTCCAGCATAATTACTGAGGCAGATCTAAAGCCAAACATTGGGGATGGTCACATGTTTTTTTTGGTCAAAGAAGCCAGAAAGTAGGCTGTAGTGTGAAAGTTATACAAAGACTTAGGAAATACACATTGATTATTAACTGCATACTCTGGTCTTAATCAATACAGCTAATGGAGTTCTTGCATATCATTTCAAAATGATGATGAATGTTGTAAAATTAGATCTTTTGGACCTTGGTTCTTCTGTCTTAAAGATGCTATTTTGGTTCAAATCTTGGTGATGATTTTGTGAGAAAGTGGTTTTATGGTTAAAGGTATTTTCTGGAACATACAATGGATATATTGAGAGCTTCTTACCAATAAGATTTTATGAGTATACCCAAGATTTGGTTGTGTTGGAATAAGATGAATGTTGATGGATAAATATACCAGTACCCCATAGTTAAATAAAGGTCTAGATATAAAAGCACCTTCCTTATCTCTAGCTCACTAGATATGTATGGTATGTCAGTATTCAGCAATTCTCTTCAGGAAGGAAGACAAGGGTTGGACTGTTGGATTTCTCATTGTATGGGCTAGATCATTACTAGCTCCATATGCCTGTGCAACGGAGTGGAGGGCACACTTTGTACAGGCTCCCTGTACCATAGGTTGAAGTGGGGAAGGGGAAGAAGACTGCAAAGCTGCTACTCTCCTGCCCTTGCACAGATGGGGGGCAGGGGAGGGCAACATAGTTGCACCAGTTACACCATGGGATGTGAGCTGCCCTGGGCACAGGCCCAGCACAATTTGCTTCCTCCCCACAGCAACAGGGAGATCAGGAGGAAGATAGATTCTGAATCAATCTGCTTCCCGTGCTGTGCTGGAGCAGGACATCAATGTTCTGCCCCAGCTCAAGTCAGATTGCAAAAGGACAACTGAGCCCTAATGGTTTAGCCTACAAAGGCTAAACTGGTGTCAATCTGGTCAAACCGGTTTTTATGCTACCTGCCGAATCCAAACATTATTTTCTTGATCTAATCAACTTGTTTTAGGATTTACTATGTGATTTTTTTTTAACAGTAACAGTCTTTATCACACAAAAACACTTGATCTTTTCTGTGCTTGGCTTCCCCCCCCCCCCCCCCCCCCCGTGCTGGTATATTTTCAAACCAATCATTTTGTGGATTTTTTTCTAACATTATAGCTTCCTCTTCTCCCCTCCCCCCCCCAAAAAAAAGATGCCATTTACATTAGTTGGAGAACAGTGCTGCCTACAAGAATGTGAAAATAGATTTCATTTAATTAATGATCTGGAAACAGGGAGACATTACATAGTAAATGAGGTTTATATATGATAATGTTGGATTTGTCATGTAAAAGATTGCTTCTTTTCAGCTCTCTGAAAGGACTAAATTTTGCTTTTGTACAGCTTGTACAATGCTAATAAAAAGAGAACACTCTATGGAAAGTATAACAATAAATGAAATCTATAATTCTAATGGGCGGAAAGAGATGGTGTTGTTTTAATATAAACGTAGATTAGAACTAGAAAAAAGCTTTAAAAACCAAGGGGCTCAATCATGGCTTTCCCACAGGCTCCACATATAGGGCATTAGTTCAATAACTTATGCGGTATACATAGCATGCTAGCTAGTGCAGTCATGCTGGCTGTTGCATTTGGGGATGGAGCCAAGGCTTCCCACATTTCTCACCTCCTACCTGCCCACTTCCATCCACATGTAATGAGGTCCAGCATAATTTACTTCCCCTACAGAGTGGCCCCTGAAAAGGCTGCTTCCCTCCTCCCATCCCAGCATAGGCAGCTACCACAGTATGGGTAGGTGGTGAGGGTGAAGAAGGCAGAGCTTTACACTTCCTTACTCCACTGTGAAGAGTGCAGCATGGACCCTGGTCTGGCCTAGGGAAGGAAGAGATTGAGGGGAAATGGTCTGAATTATTTCACTGCAGAGGTATTGTATTTCTTTTTATTGTGACAATTTAAAATATGGAAAACAAATTTTAAAATTTGCTATCTTTATGTGTATCTAATCATGGTCAAATCTTGTGATTTTTAATCACAAATCTCCTAATATTTTGTTGTTTTTTTTCCTTAAAGCCCCTTTTTTTCCTTGTTGGATGCAAGAGATTGCATTTTTAAGCTCTTCTCTGCAACTAGGAGGGCTAGAAACTTTTTTTTTTTAAACCAAAGGTGAAATTCTTAGGCAATCTGAGTGTACCACAAAAACTCAGAAGCCAAATAAAAATAATCTAAAATGTATTTTTAAAAAGGTCTCATGATTTTTAAGTCAATGCTGCTCTCTACCTATCTGGGTATTCTATGTCTCTCATCACCAGGGTATCTGAGCACATTCCAAAATTACAAAGAGTTCATGTAAATAGATATTAGTTCTATCTTCCTCTAAGCCTGTAGACCCTGGACTTTTATTTTTTATGTCCAGCATGGCTCCATCTACTGTCTGAGGACAATGACTGAAACCATATCAGTGTGATCCTGCCCCATGTGCAAGGTGGGACAGCAGGATTCTATAATTGACTGTATCAACAGCTGTGCAGAGCAGTATGAATATGGCTTTTGATACCCAAGAAGAAATCATGTACCGTGTACCAGCACTGTCCCTTTTCCTGAACCAAACCCTGATTTTATCTAGATGGAGTTTTAGGTGACCCTTGAGGAATTTCTCAGCCAGCTGAAAAGGCTAGATACAGGGTGGTGGTTGGAGAAATTTGTAGCATCAGGTATTGAAATTGGTAGTGTAACTGGACTATGACATGATTAGGAGGGTAGTAGATTTGCTTCCTCAGAAAAGGTATTATCTTAGTTAGTAGGGGTGCCAGTCCCAGGTGCCCTTGACTCTTTCACTGGTCAGGAATGATGGATCAGACTCACAGGGTATAACTTGGGTTTCCTGCAGTACTTCTAGGACTTCCTGTTGCGTGAAGGAAGGTATTTAGAGAATGAGGGTACCATATTCTTGGATTATCGATCTGTTGTGTTACTCCTGGTATTACAAGAGGATGTCTTGGATGCAGGTGATTTCTCTGAGGAGTAGGCTGATAGTTCTTCCCAGTGAGAGGTGTTGAGTTCTGGGACTGAGCAGGGGCATTCTGTGTTAACAAAGCAATTTATAGTCTAACGTAGCTCAGTGGGGTATGACCTGGTGGAAAAGAGGTGGGGTTTCTCTACTTTCTCCATGGCCACATACACAGGCAATTCCTGCCAGCCTATTTTTTGATGAACATATAACTCTTTTGTTGCCATTTTCTTCTTATGACAATGATCTTCAATTCGCCAGGCATTTGTTTTCTATTGCATTTTATTTTGAGACATCTCTTGAGCTTTTTCGTCCCTTAGTGAAGGAATCCACACAGATGGGGGTATCTTTGATTACAAAATAGAGTTTACAACCAGTAGAGCCACTGTGGATTTACCACTCCTTCATCTTCCTCCAATCAGAGTTTAGAAACAGTAGGTCTGAAGGAATTACAAGAACCTCATAGTGCAGTCAATGATGTAGAGCAGATAAAGAGGGAGAGCTCCCTCTCCTAGTAGAACCTACTAACACACAGGTACTGAGGCTGTGCTCTTTGGAAAGGATTTGCCCTTAGTGGAGGGAAGCACACAGTTCTTTATTCAATGCATTTATTTTTTCAAGAAGCAATTTCTGAGATGTGGCATCTCATGCCTGTTCTTAACCTACAGAACTATTCCCAGACAAAGAGAGGGTATCTTCCAGCTGTCTAGCTGCCTCTCATATTTGCAAATATATTTCTATCCAAGAAAAAAAAGCTCAATTAATACAGAACAATAAGGTTATTAAAGCAGACAATCATAGAAAAGGTAAAATGCCTTATCATTAGGAAAGGGTTTTATGTGTGTCAAATTAAAGCTTTGAAGCTCATATTATTAGTGGTTTTGACCTTAACAATTGCCACGTCTTTTCTGATGAATGTTGCTATCATGATTTTGTAATATTTTTAAAGTACCATGTTTTTAAAAGATTCTGAGCAAAATGATGTATTCCTTTAACAGATTATTCCAACCATACTTCAATTCGGAGCAATAATTTAAATATTTTTTCATGTTAAGTTCAAGGATCAAATCAAATGCACTTCAAGATTCAGAACAAGCCTGTTTTAATAGTCAGTCTTGATCTGCCCAGACTATTTATAATGGGTATAGTTTAAAGAGGTTTCTGTTGCCCTGCTAAATATATTTTGGTTTAGTACAAAGAAAATGCATTAATTTAACAGACTTACAGTATTCTGATCAATATTGTCAGATCAAATTTCCACTTTTGTGTGTGTGTGCTATAGAAATATATTCCTTTAACAACTTAAATTATTTATGGTGTATTAATTTAATTTAAAGTAACTTTGTTGTTTATATACAGTATGCTTCACTGTATAGCTGTGCTATAGTTTGGTCCATGAAAAATGGAAATGCATTCTTTATACGGGTTTATTTCATTGGGCTATAATATATTACTGTTTTATTAATCAATCAAGACAAGGATTTTCTCACTGGTAGAAAGTTCATTTCTTTAACTTTTCTAAACTGTATATGCACCTTTAAAAAATGTAATCTGCAGCTCACTCTGCAAACTCATTAACATATATCAATTTCTTTGCAAACTGTCACATATTCAGCTTTCCACTGCAGATTTACTGATGTAAATTCATCTTTTCACTGCATATTTGCCATCATAAAATTATTTCTCCTCTGCAGAGCTGGTATGTAGCCAGCTCACTGCACACTGGAATTCATTTTCCATTATCTTCCATCTTGTGTAACTCATTTACACATGTGGCAGATGAGTACAAGGTGGGTGAAACAAAACTGACAAAAAACCCTTACTATTCTGATCTGTAGCATTCGACATCCCCTGTGAACTCTTTGGGCCTGATTCACCAATGTGTTTTTCAGCTTTATGCCAGTGTAACTCTGGAGTACAATGATATAAAACTGGAATAACAGCGGTGAACTGGGCCCTTGGTGTCCAGGTATAAATGACAAGTTGCAAGGCACTGAAGAATTAGATCCTCTGATTCCTGTCCTTTTCTCAGCAGACTCATTGGTACATATTCTATTCTCATCTATATTCTCTCTAGTTCTCTGCAGACTAGCTAATACATAATCAGATATGTACTCTCCACAGACTTTCTGATGTCCAACCAGTTCGCCATAGGTTTGCTGATTCATGATTTGTCAGTTCAATTGCCAGTGCGTATCCTGTTGTTGACCAAATTTTTAACACAAATTCATTTTGCAGCAGAGGCTCTGTCACATAACCATTAATTAGGTTTGGAAAAATAGAATAATAACTTATTTTTAATGAATTTTCTTCAACAGTACTCTGTGCACTAGCTTTTGAACAGGATTATATGCATGAGAACTTCAAAATTTTGATACCAAGCCATTTGAGTTCTCTCCCTGTGACCCATAATAGTTTAGCTTCCTGAGGACTCTAATACCTTGGTCTAATTTCAGTTTTTGGATTTAGTGTGTGGGTGCTGGGTGGTGTCAGTGACCTATGATATACAGGAGGTTAGAGTGGATGATCTGGTGATCACTCCTGACCTTAAATTCTGTTTATCTGATTCCCACATTATGAAATACATTTTGCAAAAATAAGAAACATTTTATTTTTGCTACTGTACATCTATGGCTAGGCTGATTTGCTTAAACTTTGATAAAATATTATTCTGGTAATGAGATAAGAAGGCTTTCCAAACCAAAAGGTGTTATCTTATAGTTAAAAAGCTCACAAATAAAAGTTGGAGTGGAAGCCAGGAGCCATGCTCCATTATACGGTTTTCTTCATCTTCGTAGATGATCAGTAGGAAATGGATTTGAGTGCCTTAAATTATTCCCCATCATTTACTGGTAATCTACCCAGCAGGTACTGTATGTACCCTAAGTGCTGATTTTTTTTAAAGCATAAGAGGGAGAGCAAAGGAACTTTTTATTCTAAGTCATTCTGTAATTTACACATTTTTGTATCAGCCCACTTACTAGTGCCATACATAAGTGTTTCCTCTGAACAGATTTAATTTTTAATTTTCCTGAATCAGTGTTAACCAGGAAAAAGGTAATTGTTGTCAAGAGTATTCAAACTGTCAGAATATCATTCAATCTAAAAGCTGTTAGAATCTGTGCAAAAGTAATTACTGAAACTCTATTCAACTGTAATAATAACCTGCCACTGATGACAGCAATTACTGGGAAAGTGTAATAGAAATCAAAGGCGCATTTTTCTCTGACAAGTACATTTCTAACTAAGGTTTACATTGGTTGAATAGTGTTGACAATGATGATGTGCTGTATCACTCTTAATCACGGTTGGCATGATGTTACAGTTTGAACTGTTCACTGTTAGAGGGAGACTAATTGCGTGTTTCATCTGACACTGTCCATGCTTTCTATACATAAGAATATATATTAGAGATGAGCAGAGCTCAAGTGTTGTGCTTCATTGCCTAGCTCACATCCTTTTTAAGTGTAGGATATAAGTACTTTTGTACTTAAAATAGAGGCTTCTAAATAGAGTTGGAATGAACCGAGGTGAGGTCAACTTTTAGTACTTTCAAAACACAGAGCTCTGGATAAGGTATAGCATGGGGGCAAAAGTCAGCCCATTTTACACATTCAGGCTAATGAAAGTCATCATCTGAAATGTCTTCATTTCTGATCAAATCAGCTTGAGAGGGTGGACCAGCGCTGAGAGGGAATGGGACTCAAAACCTGTGGTCCTGACGTCATCTTCCCGTGAGAGCTGAGTACCAGCGCTTCTCCTGAAGTACAATAAATAAGGGCCAGAACCTCCACTGGTGTAAATTAGCATAACTCCTTCGACTTTGATGGAGTTACATTGTTCCGTGCTAGCTGAGGCTCTGTCCCTAAGTATCTAATTAAGTGAGCTAGAACAAGAAGGGTCTGAGCAGCCCTATCCCTGCAGCACTCACTCCTTCTTTAATGATTCCATCTCAGAGCTACTTGAGGAGTTTCCCCCACAATTTTCTTCCCGGTTTGAGCATTTGCTATAGTACTGCCTTGTAAAGGTGTCCCCTTAGATGTTCCTCATACAGGTCTCCCCATAAGGCTTCCTGTTCAGAAGGGAAGCTAATAAAAATTGTAGTTTGGGAGAGATCTGTGGGCAGTTGCCCATAGGGTCAAATATGTTGGCCCTGTCCAATCGTTACCAAACATGACAAAATATCACACGGGAAGCTATTAACAACAAAATGAGCATATTAAAATTAGAGACTAAGGCAGTGAAAACTAACTAGAGCAGAACAATGCTAGCTTTAGGGGTTGCATACATAAAAGACGACATACACAGTTCTACAGCTAAGCCAACTGAAAAGATTTTTTGACTAAGATGATGGTCAAGTTCTCATGCAAGAAATTAAGTCCATTGACTACATGTGGAAGAAATGAAGACAATGATCAACTGGATAACATTGTGTAGTTAACGATGTTCCCAGTGTGAGAATTGTTTTGTCCTTGATACCTTCCTACACCTAATGGGATTTTATGTACATTATGCACATTATTACTGCATGACAGAGCCAGAACGCCTTACCCCCTGATTCTCAATGAAAACTCATTGTAGATGTGACCCAGGAGGAAAATAGATGAAAGCATGAGTAAACAATCCTTTTAATCCACAAAACTGGCCATATCCATTAAAGGCAGGCCAAACTACCTACAGAGAATTCATGCTCCATGAGCAGGGATTTCTGAAAGACCTACCGGTGCTACCATATTAAAACAAACCCACTGATATATTTGAGCATTCCTGAAATTCCATTTTCTCCTACAGTTTCATTTTTACCAAGAACCCTCTTCAGTGAATGAATGCCCTGCTATAGTGAAAAATCTCTGCACATCTTGGGTTAATTTTAATGGTCATCACACTGCTAAAAAAAAACCCACCAGCTATTTCACCCTCTAATCATAAATGCTGTCGCCCCTTCTCCCCAAATTCACAACTGCACCAAAGAAGAGTAAGATCTATATAACTGAAATGCATGGATACTGTACGCTCCACTTTCAATTCACCATGCCTCTGTTACGGTGCTGCCACAACTGTCATCCTTACAGATGTGAAACCTGCCGCTGGAAGAGCAATCTGAATCCCTTTCAAATGCTGACTCTGCCCTGTGGTAACAGAAATGGAACCATCAAAGCAAATCTCTTTCCCGCCTCCTTTCCCGGGAAAAGCAGCTGGTCAGGGAACTGTGCACATACATTAAAACATCAAAAAAGGCAGCTTTAGGCCAACAGTTCTTGGATAAAAAAGATTAGATGCCAAAGTTAGCAGCTTAGTGGAGAGGGCAAAGGGATTAAAACAGGAGCTGAGAGAGGCTGAGCATTTGAGACAGACAGACAAAGACAGTACTGGCCCGTCCAAGGAGAACAGTGCCTGGGGCCCCCAAGCAATGCCTGCATGCACAGAGCAGTCAGACCAGCTCCATTCCAGCTGATAGCAATGGGCCATGCATGTCCCACAATGGCATTGAAAGGCCCCCCCATTTCAGGGGACAGGCTGATTGCTACAGAAATAGCATGGATACTGGCAGGTTGCTAAATCATATCGGACAGAGGAAAATGAGCCCTAAATTACATAGATTTCACTCTCTTGCCAAGGGATGTTGTGATGTCCAAATATATAACTGGGTTCAAAAAAGAACCAGAGAAGTTCATGGAGTATAGGTCCATCAATGGCTCTTAGCCAAGATGCTCAGGGACACACCCCTATGCTTCTGTCTCCCAGAAGCTGGGAGGGGCAGCTGGGGGTCAATCACTCCAAAATTGCCCTGTGCTGTACACTGCCCCTGAAGCTTTGGTACTGGCTATTGTCAGAGCCAGAATATAGGGCTAGATGGACCACTGTTTGACCCAGTATGGCAGCTCTTAGGTCCTTAACCACCTTTCTCCTTGGTTCATCTTACTCATCACCAGAGCCTCCCCTGCCCCACGCTGGGAGGAGCTGGCTCTGATTTGCTCCATCAAGCTATCATGCTGCTTTTTGTTTAGCATACTTGAAGATGTCACCTGGAATGGCTCATCACATCCACCTGGCATGCATTATTAACAAATCCTTGCTCTCTTATCATTCATTGAAGTCAAAGGTAGCTTTGCCTGGTTAAAGAGTGATTAAAAGGGGAAAGACGATTTGGCCCGTTTAAGTCACCCCCCATGGCACTGTGCATTCACATCAGTCTTTAGGAGTAAAACCCATTCCCTGCCCAGAACTGTTTACATTCTAAGGGAGACGAGACTAATAATCATAGGTCAAGATGTGGGGCCAAAGCTCAGGAAAGGGCAGACATGGAAATGGATGATGGGAAGGCTCCCTGGAAGAAGTGTAGTTTTAGGAGAGATTTGAAGACAGAGAAAAAGAAATGCTTCAGCAGCAGAGCTAGTACTTGGTGATCCAGGGACTGATGGGCAGGACCAATTTGTAAATGTATCTGCAAATTAGTTGCCCCTTTGTGGATGGCAGCATGGGACAGAGGGGCTAGTATCTGTCATCAAGAAATATTGGCTAAGGAGCTATAAGTCACATTTCTAGTTACAAAGAGACATTGAATGGATCCCAGTTCTTCCACCATTGTCCTCTAAATCCCTGCCTACCTATATCTTCTCCTTGTTTCCTAGACTTCTCCAGGGTGAGTTGCCTTGGGCTGTGTTTCAATACACACACACACACGTGTGTAGCATCAGAACAAAGGAGGCGAGACAAGTAGATGGAGGTGCAGGAGATAGTGGTGAGATCTTTGCAACATATTTTTGAGTGAAGATAGAAATTTGGCATATAGACTTTCATAGATGGCTGTGGAGGTGACACAGCTATTTGCACCTCAAATGTCTCCAATAAGCATCTGTCTTTGAGGTCCTGGCTCTCTCACAAAGCAGTCAATTATACCTTCAGGCCCCTTTTTTGTTCTGTATTTAAATGATCAATTCTACAAGCAAGCCACAAATTCGCCATTTTAACTCAAAGGTCACATGGCCCCCAAGCTAAATGTCTTGTATTAAGAAAAAGGAAATGATGTTCTTTATGAAGGGGAGTTTGTCCATCAAAGGTAGCAAGCAAGAATGGGCCAGTGGCTAGGGAGCTAGCCTGGGACTTGGAAGAACTGGTATCTATTCTCTGCTCCAGACTTTTTGCATGACCTTTGGCAAGTCACTTTGTGCCACAGTTCCTCATCTGTAAAATGGGAGTAGTGTTTCTCTACATCACTGGGGGGTTGTGTATATGTAAAGACTGTGAGGTGCTCAGACACTATGGTACTGGAGGTTATATAAGTATGATAGATGATAGGAATAAAGGGATGATTAACCAACTCAAATTCCTATTATGCTGACTTGTCTTGCAGACTTCGTGGCTTTCTCCTAGGGGACGATATGATCATGATGGTTTCCTTTGACCTGAGCAGGCAAATGGGCTATTTTGCCATTCGGACCTATATCGCATGCATCCTGACTAGTTTTGTCCTGGGTTTCCTTCTGGATCAGAAGAGACCCCCCACACCAGTCATGACGTCTCTGGATAAGGCAGATGGTACTGTAGCTCCAGCACTTGTTGTCTCATTAGAGGTGTGTTTAGCTAGCCAGTGAGGGACATTTTCAAAAGCAACTAAGTGACTCAGCAGGCCTATTGAAAGTCAATGGGACTTAGACTACTGAGGCATATGGGCCAGATCCTCATAGGCATTTAGGCGTCCAATTTCCACTGATTTCAATGGGAGTCAGGTGCTTAAATACCTTTGAGGATTTGGGTCTGTTTTTGAAAATGTTATCCAGTGTTTAGGATGCTAGGTCCTCTCACTTGCAATGATCTGCCCCCAAAACAAGAAAGAGCTGGGATTGCTGTTCTGCTTGAGGTGGCCAGTGGGAAATCTGCAGAGCATGGTGAGCCTCTGCACATTAGCATGAGCGAAACCCTGGCATTTGTTCTCGACCAAGCCGCTGACAGTGTGATGCATACACACTCTTGAGGGGATGTGCTAGATTACTTTAGCAGGCTGTGCCTGTTGCATCACTCCACCAGCCATGGCCTTCCTGCCACATAGATGATTATGTATCTAACAGCAGCTTCCCAAGAGTGCAGTTCTAACTGGTCCTATGGGTGGGAAGATCCTCTTTAGTGCACCGGGTAGAGCTGTACTTTTTAGCTGCTGGGGCCCTGCTCTGACACTGGGCTCTGATAAGAGGTTGCGGCACACATGAATGCAGGTGTGCATGCTCACGCACACACAAGTGCAAGGCTAGCAGAAAGGTGAGAACCCTGTTCACTGTCTAGGTTTGCTCACCATGCTTCGTTGTCTGCTTAACATGATGATACTAAACTGGGAGGAGTGGTAGATACATTGGAGGGCAGGGATAGGATACAGGGGGACCTAGACAAATTGGAGGATTGGGCCAAAAGAAATCTGATGAGGTTCAATAAGGATAAGTGCAGGGTCCTGCACTTAGGACGGAAGAACCCAATGCACAGCTATAGACTAGGGACCGAATGGCTAGGCAGCAGTTCTGTGGAAAAGGACCTAGGGGTGACAGTGGAAGAGAAGCTGGATATGAGTCAGCAGTGTGCCCTTGTTGCCAAGAAGGCCAATGGCATTTTGGGATGTATAAGTAGGGGCATAGTGAGCAGATCGAGGGACGTGATCGTCCCCCTCTATTCGACATTGGTGAGGCCTCATCTGGAGTACTGTGTTCAGTTTTGGGCCCCACACTACAAGAAGGATGTGGATAAATTGGAGAGAGTCCAGCGAAGGGCAACAAAAATGATTAGGGGTCTGGAACACATGACTTATGAGGAGAGGCTGACGGAACTGGGATTGTTTAGTCTGCAGAAGAGAAGAATAAGGGGGGATTTGATAGCTGCTTTCAACTACCTGAGAGGTGGTTCCAGAGAGGATGGTTCTAGACTATTCTCAGTGGTAGAAGAGGACAGGACAAGGAGTAATGGTCTCAAGTTGCAGTGGGGGAGGTTTAGGTTGGATATTAGGAAAAACTTTTTCACTAGGAGGGTGGTGAAATACTGGAATGCGTTACCTAGGGAGGTGGTAGAATCTCCTTCCTTAGAAGTTTTTAAGGTCAGGCTTGACAAAGCCCTGGCTGGGATGATTTAATTGGGGATTGGTCCTGCTTTGAGCAGGGGGTTGGACTAGATGACCTCCTGAGGTCCCTTCCAACCCTGATATTCTATGATTCTATGAAGCATATTTTGACCCTTTTGTTATGATCCAGAGTGATCTCCATTTACTATCCCATAATATCTTCCCTAGATGGTGACTCTCCCTTGGTCTAGCAGGGGGGAAAATTTAGCAGTCTAACAGGTCTTCACCACCTCTGCCTCCTCTGATCCCATTTCCAGCATCTTAACTATTTATATTCTGCAGTATGCTATGCATCTTGTGTTTTCTTCCGCTCCCCACCCTCCTGGCTTTCCCCTGAATTGTTGATAACAGCATCAGGCCTGCAAGATCTCCTCTGACAATAGAGATGCATTCATCATTGGACAGGCCTAATCGGATGCTCTCACAATCACTGCAATGTCACCCCTCACCGCCAAACCCCAAAACAATAATAAATAAAATAATAATAATAATAATAATTAATAATAATTCCATGGTGACCAACTGAAAAGCAAAGGGAGGAGTGGAGAGTTTAAAGTCAATTTCAATGGAGGTAGAGTTCAATTGCATTCTAAGCATCCAAAAGAATAAATGACAACAGGCAGTGTGTTCTGCATGGCTGGGAAGAGCATTGCTGCCTTGAAATACCTTCCAAAGGCAGGTTTCCACAACTGGATTTATCCATGGTGGGGGCTTTCCCTTTGGTATGCTGAACTTCAGGCTGTCAAGAGTAATGTATAACATCCCTGTTATATTTCATAAAAATAATCCCAAATATATTTAAAAACAGAGTCCGCCTACATTACTTTCGGTGGTATTTGAAAAATCTTCTGTCATATCCCAAAAGCTAATGCAAACACAATAAGAAAATATTAGGTTGAATTCTACCCACAATTATATCTTACGCAAACTCAGCGGGGTGGAAGGGATAGAAGCAAGGGTAATTTTGTTTTAGCAATAAAGAAGCAGGGTATGCAGAGTGCCCACTCCAGAAACCTCTGTATCGTGCAGCACACTGGATGATTTCACACTACTGACTATTGAAACTGTCTTCAGAGAAAGCAACTTCCACATTTGATCTCTGTGACTGGGCTACAGGATCCCACCTCTCAGATGTAGCCCCATTTAATAGTTTGATCCAAACCCCTTTAAAGTCAGAGGAAAGACATCCACTAACTCACTGGGTTTTGGATTGGGCCCTAACTGCAAATTAAACCTGGGTATCAATTCATTGATGTCAGTGGAGTTACATGAGTTTAGCTCTTGGTGTTCTATGCCTTAACTTTCACCTGCAAGAAATACACTGTTGTCTTGTCCAGGCAATTCTCATTTATCACAGGCTTAGCCAGGAATCTCATCACTTATCCTCCACTGCCCATGGCCTATAGGGGCCCAGCCTGGACCCACTGTGGGCATTAGGGGGTACTCCATCAGCTAGAAAAACTTCATGGTTACCACATGTTAGGCACATATCTGGTGGTCATCACCAAGACGGATGGAGCTGATGAAAGTGGTGCCTTTTTTTTATATATCATGTAATGTTTAAACGTTACTGGGCATCCAAGCTGAAGAAATCATAAACTCACAAAAAGAGCCATAATTCATAGAAACAGTTAAATTTTCACCAAAATTGGAAGCAAATTTCTAAATACAATTGATAATGTAACTATGTACTCAAAACAGTACTATTCTGGAAAGTCTGGGAAAAGGTTAGGTGAGATAGTTTATGCATTTTCCCAAACTTTTTTTGCCTTTGGTTAAAGAAAAATCAGTAATCACATGACAGTATGAGCTTGTTTGTACCACATATTATCTCAAAATATGTCATTATTTGTAGAATGGACTGATTTGAGAAAAGTTTTTCTGTCTGCTATTCTTATTAAGTTATGCAGATAAGACCCCAACCGCCTAATTATAAAACTCACCTTTTTGATGTTATCTGCTTGGCCAGAGACATCAATCGAAAGCACACATGGTACAACTGTAATTATCTTCTTACTATCACTAAATACATTGACAATACATGTAAACTACTTATATAATGCTTAGTAGAAGGACTGTAGAATGCCTTGTATGAATACATCATTTGAATAACAAAGTACAACCATGTACTTTATGTAATCTCTACATATAACTATGAGCTACTCAGTGTCTAACGCAACACCCTTTTGAGCTACATTTACTCATAAAATAGTCCCAGTAATTTGCAGATAGTTGAAACACTTCTATTCCCCCTTCGAATCTGTCTGATGTGATTGATATTCTCTTGCTACGCTCATCACTGTCACAGCTGCATGTGTCACAGCACACCAAATCGTCCCTGTGGCATTTGCATCGCCTTGTTGCACAGGTATTCTCACAGCCACAATGCACAAAGGTGAGGATGGCTTCTGGAGCAGGTGGCAGCACCATCATTTTAGGAACAAGATGTCCCGTGCTAACTATCACCCATCCATTGTTGACAGGGGACACCTGAAGATACTGAATTGTGTGATTCCATGTGTATGACTGTTAGTGGTCACATTTCAGATGCTGCCCGAAGGAGGCGATTGTTGGTGGCAGTTTCTCACTTGTTTTGTTCTTCTTAACAAACAATGCATAGTGCATACGTATTATGCAGAGATGCTTGCTTCTTATCACAGCACAGTCAAGATACCAATGAGATATACACTGCTGCAGCTGGAAAAGGTGTAGGGGGGTTGGACTGCAGTTTCCTACCTTCAAATCTTGCTAGTGATACTGAGTAAAGACTACTTAAGTCAGCTACTGCTGGGTTCTTCATTAACTCTCTGTTTCGGTCAGGTCTGTCCATGCCATGAATTCAAAGTAATGGTCCTAATTTATAAAGTCATCAACAGGCCGAGATGTAGCTACCTCCCAGAATGTTGTATTGTCTTTCATGTGTGACCGTGCCTCAGTGTCTCTCTTTGCCCTCAAAACTGCTCACGCTGTGGGTAATGGGAGAAGGCTTATAAATGACAGCATGCAGTTTGGTTGCTGGCACACCACAGCTGATATTTCATGCTAGTTTTTGAGATGGGAAGAAATCAGTTTTCTTTTGCACAAAGCTAGGGGGAAAATGAGCAGTATTCACATAGAACGTATCTCATTAGCCTGATCTTGAGCTGACCAACACACAGCTTCAAAACCCAATAATTCAAGCTCTGTGAGACTTTCACTTTGATTCTACAAAGTGGTGCCACTATGAGCAAGACATGGAATGCCAACAGGTGCAAGTGACGTACAAAGGATACAGTGGCATTTTTGTTTAAAGGTAAACTTTCGAAGTCCTCTAAAGTTCATAGACAAGTCAGATTTTCTTGGAAATTTGTATGCTTTGAGAAGGCCTTGGATATCATTTGTGGAGCAAATTTTGGGATCATGGTCAAGGAGCTCCTGAGATACAGCTCCCTTCCCCTTTCAGCAAATGACCTGTGTTTAATTTTAAAGTATTCACAAATGCAGAACCAGATTGGTTTGAACACTGGTATGCCAGATGAAGACCCAAAATTGCATTTGGGGCACAAGTGTGGGGTCTTTGGTGACTAGACCCTCCCCTTTCCTCTGAACTGATTTATCAATGGGGCAAACTACCCAGGGCACTCCAGCAAAGTTTTAGGTGAAGGTACAGCCAGCATTGATGCAGAAGGCATGTGGTGCTGAGCAGGGGGATTGTCTGGAGAATGAGTGTGCTCGGTACATGCCACAGGCCAACACCACAGCATTCAGGGGAACTAAGAATGGGCATACTCAGTCCACACTATGGGCACACAAATCCAGATCCACAGAGGAACTTCAGGGTTTGGCAGATCAAAGTGGTGCCTAAAAATGGGGCTTAGGCACCACTGTGATCTGCCAAACCCCTGCTCAGTTGCCACCCAACCCCAGTAGGCACCTAAGCTTGCTTGGCACCTAAGCTTTTATTCTAAAAGTTCACTGGGTCCCTATGTTTCTGCATCTGAGCATGTGTGCTACTACCTGGCTCTAGGTAGGTCAGATTCACAGACTGACATTTGCTTCATGAAATGTCAGAATTCTCCTTGACAATGACCAAAGAACAGAACGCAGAACAGCCCTTATTGCCAAAACACTGAAGAGATATAACATAGACATCCCTGCTCTCAGTGAAGCCAAACTCACTGATGAGTCCCTCCTTGAGGAGGTGGGAGCAGGCTACACTTACTTCTGGATTGGCAAGGTCAAGGATGAGCCGAGACAGTAGGGGGTAGGGTTCTCCATATGGTCTGACATTGCCGAAAGCTTGACTCTCTCTCCCAGGGAGTCAATGATCAACTTATGGTGCTCCACATAATCTTGTCCAGAGACCAGTATGCCACTATACTCAGAGCCTACGCACAGAAAATGACTCATGCAGTCGAGGTCAAGAAGGCATTTTATGAAGATCTCAGCAGGGCCATCAGAGGGGAGCCACACCAAGACAAACTCATTCTTCACTGAATGCATCCGATGAAGTGAGCTGTAGCTCACGAAACCTTATGCTCAAATAAATTTGTTAGTCTTTAAGGTGCCACAAGTACTCCTTTTCTTTTTGGGAATACAGACTAACACAGCTGCTACTCTGAAACCTGTCATTCTCCGTGGAGACTTTATTGCTTGTTTCAGATTGTGACATGTGGAGCCGGGTGCTAGGTGATCATGGCATTAGGTCAAACTCCAATAGCTAACTACTTCTCTCTTCCAACAGGTGAGCAAATATAAGACAACCTGGATGCATCCCAGGTCAAAACAGTGGCATGTGTTGGCCATGTAATTGTACAGCCTAGAGATATTAAAGATGAGCATGAGGCACCAAATGCTGGTCTTACGACTTGTGAGAAGCTTGTAAGGTAGCTCGATGAGAACGACCCTGAAATACACCAGATACTGGAGACCATGCATACCATACACAAGTCCTACATCTTGGACAAGAAAACAGCAAAGAAAGAGACCAGGTACCATGAGGCCAAACATACACTACAAATCTGATTAAGGCTAATGAAGAACCACTGATGGGAGCAGAAGTTCTGCAGAACTGCAGAAAGCAGCTGACAAGCATGATATGAAAGCATTCTATGAAGGTGCTGTGTTTGGCCCAAAATACAGTGGTACAGCCTGTCTTTACAGTAGATGGTAACTGACTGTTTACAAAGGCAATACTCTCTCTTGCTGGGTACAGCACTTTAAGAGTCTCCTGAACTGTCAATCCACGAGATCTGTCAAAGCCATGGACTCACTCCCACAGCATCCTGCCCTGGAGCAGCTGTCTGTGGATCCTTCTTTAAACAAAAGTTACTAAGTCCATCAAGCAGCTGTCCACAGGCAAATCACCAGGCCCAATGGTATTCCACCTGAGAGTACAAATCTGGAGGTGTCCCCCTGGACAGATATCTCGCCAGCCTTTTCAAGACTATATGGAAACAAGGTACTGTACCCCAAGCGTATAAGGATACTTTCATAGTTCATCTATACAAAAGAAAGGGAATCATATCTACCTGTGACACATATTGCAGAATCTCACTGCTATCTATAGTAGGGAAGATCCTTGCATGGGTTGTCCTCAACAGGCTCATCGCTCACCTAGTGGACTCACTATATCCAGAGTAGCTTTTGTGCTGTCTGTGGTACCATGGACATGATTTTTGCAGACTGGCAAATATAAGAGAAGGCTCATGAACAGAACAAGGACTTGTACATGGTGTTTGTTGACCTGACCAAGGCCTTCAACACGGTAAATTGTGAGGGCCTATGGGAACTCTTTCATAAATTTGGCTGCCAAGAGAAGATGATTGCGGTCATCTGCTTATTTCATGATAGCATGATGGACAGGGTGATGCATCAGAAGCCTTCCCTGTCACCAGTGGCACCAAACAAGAATGCGTAACAGCTCAAGTCCTTTTTGCCATTGTTTTTTCAGCCATGCTCTTGTTTGTATTCCAGGACTTTGACAGAGGAGTGCAAAGTAGGATGCCAATATCTGGTTGCTGTCATGATGAAATGCTCACAGTTGGTGAATTTGCTATTACGGTCAAGGCTGAGCATGCACTCCTCACTCAGGAAAAACTACCATCCCAGGAGTGAAGAACAGGACCATATTTATCACTGTTTATTAACATTTGCTTATGTGAGCCCAGAACCTTAGCTGGTGTAAATTGGGGTAGCTTTGTTGACTTCAGTAAAGCTATACCATTTAATATCAGCTGAGGATCTGCTCAAAAATCTGAAGTAGCAGAGATTCATATTTAGAAGTTTTCTTTAGAGGTTTCATTGGTTTGATGCTAGAGACTGAAGAGGAATAAGAGGAGAAAGAATTACATTGATTGACATATCTTTGGTACATATGATTAAGCTTCCAGTGATCGAGCATAAACTATATATCGTGGAAATTAGATACAATGCTGTTATGCTATAGCTCAAGCAATATCAACAACACATTTTCTCCTCCTAAACTTTTCACTTATTCTGTTGATCTAGGCAGCCTAGAGCTTTAGTTTATCTTTTCCTGGAGTAACTCCATCACTGATTTCTTTGCTTTTATACTCACTTTACATTTGAAAACATAATAAGTAGCAGAACCTGGCTTATAAATGCATCGTTACCATTTTTTCCTGGTGTGATCATCTCAAATGGACTATCATACAGAAAATGGTATATAAAGGCCAGTATGAGATTTCAGTGTGTGGCAGCAAGGACAACATCTGCCTTGCATATTTGTACTTGCCTACATAATCATGCATAGCTTTCTATTGTTCCACGAGTTGCTCAAGCATATAATAGAGTTCCAGTGAGTTCAAACCTCCTGTTTTAGATGATGTTTTAGTGAGTTGTTCTGTCACAGTGTGGAAGATATTTTTTGAGTCAGACTGAGGAAAGTATAGAGGTTATGAGCGAGTATGAAGCAAATTATTTCCCTGAACTGTAACTGCTAAGCATATTATAGTATCACAATTAATATTCTATGAGAAGTAAAAATAAGACCTGAGATAAAGACAGGTAAGGAACTGGTTAAAAGGGAGACTACAACAGACATGGTGAAAGATGAACTGTCAGGCGTGGGGGAGGTTACTAGTGGAGTTCCTCAGGGATCAGTCTTAATCTTAGTTAATGACCTTGGCACAAAAAGTGGTAATGTGCTAATAGCATTTGCAGATGACATAAAGTTGGGAGGTATTGCTAATATGTAGGAGGACCAGAATATCACACAAGAAGATTTGGACAACCTTGGAAACAAGTAAT
The DNA here is from genome assembly GCF_965140285.1 of Lepidochelys kempii. Taxonomy (NCBI): domain Eukaryota; kingdom Metazoa; phylum Chordata; order Testudines; family Cheloniidae; genus Lepidochelys; species Lepidochelys kempii. The sequence goes on from NC_136388.1 coordinate 75,304,940, forward strand.
AGAAATGGGATGAAATTTAATAGTGAAAGTCATTCACTTAGGGACAAACAACAAGAATTTTTGCTATAAGCTGTGGAACATATCAGTTGGAAGCAACAGAGGAGGAGAAAGTCCTGGGTGTATTGGTCAATCACAGGATGATTATGAGCTGCCAGTGTGATGCTGCCATGAAAAAAGCTAATGCAATCCTAGGATGCATCAGGGGAGGTATTTTCAGTAGCGATAAGGAAGTGTTATTACTGTTATACAAGGCACTGGTGAGACCTCATCTGGAATACTGTGTGCAATTTGGTTTTCCCACGTTGAAGAAAGATTAATTCAAACTGGAACAGGTGCAGAGAAGAGCTACTAGATTGATTATAAGGAATGGGGAACCTACCTTATGACAGGAGATGTAAGGAGCATGGCTTGTTTAGCTTAACAAAATGGAGGCTGAGGGGAGATATGATTGGCCTCTATAAATACATCAGAGGGATAAATACCAGGGATGGAGAGGAGTTATTTAGGTTAAGGGCCAATGTTGGCAAAAAACAAATGGATATAAATTGGCCATCAACAAGTTTAGGCTTGAAATTAAATGAATGTTTCTCACCATCAGAGGAATGAAGTTCTGGAAAAGCCTGTTGGGGAGGGGTGGGAAGTCTATCTTGTTTCAAGTCTGAGCTTGATAAATTGAAAGAGGGGATGATATGATGAGATTGCCTACCTTGGAATACGGCCCATCTGCAACTGCTATCAGCAAATATCTCCAGCAGCCAGAGATGGGCCACTAGATGGAGAAAGCTATGAGTTACTACAGCAAATTCTTTCCCAGGTGTCTGGCTGGTGCGTCTCACACATGCTCAACATCTAACTGATCACCATATTTGGGATCAGGGAGGAATGTTCCCGCAGGTCACATAGGCAGAAACTTTGGGAGTTTTTCAGCTTCTTCCACAACATGGGGCACAGGACACTTCCTGGTTTGAACTAGAGTAAATGGTGGATTCTCTGTAACCTGAAGTCTTTAAGTCGACATTTGACAACTTCAGTATCTCAGCCAGAGGTCATGGGCCCACTATTATAGGAGTGGGTGGGTGAGGTTCTGTGGCTTGTGATGTGCAGGATAGCAGACTAGATGATCATGATGATCTCTTCTGGCCTTGAAGTCGATGAGTCTACAAGGTAAGTAGGTGGCTTACACCCTGAAGTAAAACTCAGTGTGATTGGTCTGTAATTCCCAGGATCACTCTGAGTACATTTTTTAAAGATGAAGATATTGACTACCCTTCAGTCCTCCAACAGAATAGCTGATTTTAGTGAGACTGCGTATTTTTTTTGACAGGAGCTCAGCTACTTCATTCTTACATTTCTTCACAACACTTGGGAGAATATTCTCATGTCCCAGTAACTAGCAGCTTCCAGCACCTCTGTATAAGTTACAGCACCTCCTCTCACATGTCGGTCTCTCCAAGTTGGAAAGCCCATGAGGAAAACAAATAAAACAAAACAAACAAACCTCTGAAATGGAAATTGGCAAATTTCCCCCAGCTGAGTCAAGGGTCTTTTTTTTTTTTCACACCATAAAACACAAAACCATCTATTTAGTTAGAAAACTAGGTTTTATTGCTTTCAGAGTAATTTCCATAAAGACTAAACCATAATAATCAGTGAATCAGTGAAATAACCCCAACTGTTTGAGTACCATTAGGCACAGGAAGCTAAATTCAGAGATTCAACATTTACAGTTGTTGCTACTTCTTGAAACGATTTCACTGCCATCATCCTCTGATATTTTGGTTGATTAATTCTCTAATTTTTGCAATGTGAAGCATTTTATGTGAGGATTGTTAAATTAAATGAATAGTTTAATGAAACTGGTTGGAGCTAATCAATTGATTCAAATTGGAGGGAGGCTGTGTATTTAAGCCACGGCACTTATGATAGGCTAAGAGCTACAGCTGCTACACCTCTGTAACAATATAATTCAGGAACAGCTACTTCATGAGCAACTTGGACATAGACATCACAGTTTTGTAGATAGGAATGGACTGGCCCTCAGCAGATAATGTTGTCAGCAATCAGCCAGAACTATACAGACTCTAAAAAGGGAGCAATTTCTACCCAGTCCCTGCTTGGGTGCATAGGTGGGGAGGGCACAAGGAGCCTGTGCAGGGGGTTGCCAGAATTTTCATCGGCATGCAATCCCTGCTTCTTCTCAGTAGGTGCCTCAGAGGGGGAATGGAGACATGGGGAGAGAGGAGCTGAGCAAGGGCAGGTCTATGGCCTCTTTCCCAACCCCAGCACGCTAGCCAGTGCGTAAGGGTGAATATGCTGCATTCTCTTTATGAGTGGTGTACACTGTCCGGCAGCTGCCAGGAGAAAATCTTGCTGAGTCAGCTAGAATTTCTTATGGGCACTCCAGCTGCAGAGTACACTCTCCACTATGTCCAATAGTGTCTAGGGCACAATCTACCTCAAAAGTTACTAGTGTAATGAGAAACGCTAGCTGTCACATTCCTGTGCATATGGGAAGTGGAATTAATCTGTCATTTTAAAACATGCACACTCCTTAACATTTCGTTTCATGTCATAAGCCAAATGGTACTAACAGTTTTGAAGCAAAACTCCCTGTTGGTTTCAATAGGGAGTACTGCTTCATAGTCAATAGCACAATATGCTCCTTACCCTTTTTAAAGCCCCATTAGCCTTTTTAAATGCAGCTTTGGTTGACAGCTACATCAGAAGGAGATGAGACCAAATCCTATTCCCCTTGAAATTATTAAGAATTTGCCATCTCATTCTCTTGCTGGTTTTCAGTTTAAAAAACAAAAAAAGAAATTAGGCACCCTTAATGCCATGGACTACCTCTGTCAACTTTTTAGCTATCTTTACTCAGAAAGGCACTTTAAGCTCATCCTTTAATCTAAAGGTACATTGTACTAGTGAAGACAGTGGGTTTGTTTGTGTGAGTTACTGCCCACCAGCATGTGTAAGGGTTTCGCAATTGCACTCTTAAATTCTTTAAGATAGGTTAAGCAGTTTAGGTAGCTTATTACTAGAAGCATTAAATGCTAAACTATTTAAAATCTTACAGCTGCCATGAAACTACCCACAGAGTACAAGAAGCTTAAGTGTTTAAGCCATTTTTAATTTTTTAGGAGAACTCAGTGGTGACCTTAATAAATTTAAAAGCTAAGGGTGCTCATTCCTTAAAGCTGCCATTATGATATTTTAAGAGTTTGTGTCAGTTTAGGCTATTTTAATCCTTTAATTCAAATTAGAAGTGACTTCAGGTCCTGAGCTGCTTTAAACCATTAGCATGATCGAGACTACTCAGCACTTAAGTCTGCCACTAGCTCACTTCTTTAAAGATCAAGGCTGACATTTTCAAAGGAGCTTTAGTGAGTTAAGTACTCAGAGCCCTTTGGAATCCCAAGGGAGTTGGACACCTTTGAAAATTCTAGTCCAAGATCTTAATAAGGTAAGAGTACCTCAAAGCTAAAACAAAGTCTGCATGCAACCCATGTTCAAAACAATTTCACCTCAGGTACCCTCAGAGAGATTTCTTGTACAGTTGCTGTATAATTAGATAATTTTCATTAATAATTTTGGGCCCCAGTTCTTCAGAGCACATGCTTACCTTTAAGCATATAACTAATCCAATTCCTATCCAGCAAAACACTTGAGCACATGCTTAAATCCCATGAACACCAATGGAAATTAAGTGAGTGCTTACATGCTTTCCTGAATTGGGGGGAGATTACTTATATGCCTAAAATTAAAGTGTTAAAATACTTTGCTGAACCAGGGCCTTAGAGAATAACAGATGAGTATTTCCTGGTTAAGGATTGTAAAAGAGCTACATTAACACCAGGTATTGAGATAGTATAAGATGCGAGTGGCTGTCCTAGAAGGTGCAGAATGAATTAGAAAATTTGGGGTTTTGCTTTCATTTTCAAACACAGGAAAAAGGAATCTCATCTTTTCCCTCAGGTACGTAGATGGAGGGACTGTTCTTAAAACCACTGCACATAAATTTCAATTCCTCTCTGTATTTTGGGCACTCGGGCCAAAAATATGCAGATCTGGCAGGCAGATGTGCTTTGCGGGCTTTTCTGTGCTCCTTCACACAGAAAAGGTTTAAAAATAAATGAGTAATAGAATTCACAATACTTCACAGATCATAATGAAACAAAGTTTTGGATAATATAATAATGGCTAATAAATTCCACCTTAATAACAGGTACATTTTTGTTGTGCAATCAGGATTATTTATTAATACAAGTAAATACCAATACTTAAAATAAGAAAAACCTATTGCCTTTGTCTAATAATCCCCTCATTTAAAGAGAATGCCACTACTGCTACAGTATTAGTTATGTTTAATGCAACAAGGAAATGACTCCTTTAAAAAATAACCCTTCAGTGGTACTCTGTGCATTTTTATTTTAGAATATTAAGTTCCAGTTTTTATAGTCTTAGCTCAATCTATGGCTTCATAAAACACCGTAAATTAGATCTAAGCTTCAGTAGCATGTGAGATGATTTGATCAGCATGGGATTGCCCCTACCTCATAAAACCATGTCTCCTGTGTCACCATCCAATAATACTGAGTTATGACATGGGTGCAGTAGCCAACCAAGAGATATAAGCAATTCCATGAAATTAGCTTTTACTTCTTGATTTTTCAAGGGAGAAAGAAGTTCTTTTATCCAGGTATCCCCTTTCCAATCTTACCATTCTAGCAGAGTCAGCTAAGTGCAACCTCTTATCAGCACACTCATTACCTGTAATTTACATGCAAGAAGCAACTGAAACTTTTAGGATGTAATGAATGTAAAATCAGAAACCTTGTCTGTGCCATCATCTAGCCCTGCAAGTACAGTAGCTATGTCAGTGACTGTATTAAGGGCTATTAAAATGGCTTTGATGTATTGCTGTTTTTGGTGTGATTTTCTGGGTTTTATTATTCCTCTGATTATCATTTACTATTTTAAAATGTGATATACTATTATGGAATATGACTATTCTGTCCTTCAGAGGAGACATCATACCACATCCCTTCTGTTCATCATCAGTGGCTGTACGGGTGGAAGTATTGTATCCCATGGTATTTTAGTGTCCTAGCCAATATTTAGATATTATTTATCATCAAAGAAGGTTCTAATATTTAAGGTTGTGTGTGTGAGGCAGAGCTGCATACATAATGTCTGCACAGTCATAGCGCTACTAGTATTTAACTTGGTGAAGTGTGTTTAAAATACTGCAAATTAATCATGAATGGCAATGTATAAAACTGCATTTTATTTTCCTCATACTCTGTGTGTTTACAAATAAGGTCTGGCACAAATTCTGTGACCAGGAACCTTTTATTTAATCAAGGACCAGTTATGACTACATGATTCTTCAATGTGCCTTTGCTGTCTAGCCTAGTGATTTATTTCGTTGCAGCTTAGTTTCTCTTTGAAACTAGAAGAAAACTCCACACCGTCTTTTTTCCCCACACATCATTTCTAACACCCAGCCTGCTAAGATTTCTGTTAGACCTAATATCAAGCTGTGTTTATCGTAGTAGGTGGAAATTCTTTCCCTTAAAAATTAATAGGGATCGCTAGCTAACGTCACCTCCTGCCCCTGAAAGGCACTGTTGGCAATTTTCATGTTCGTACTGTGCCGTTGGTTGTTGCTTGCTCAGCTATCCATTTTGCATGTGTACATTCAGATTTTGCTTGCATAAAATGGATTCCAAACCGCCTTTGCAGGAGCAATCACAAACATGTGGAGGAGCAAAAGACTTCTTGATGCTGGAAATTTGGTTCATGGTAGTCACAAACAGCTTTTGGAACATATTGAATGTATTGCACTTGCTATGATATTAAAATCATAGCTAGCCCTTTCCAAGGGTTACAGACATCAGTAACACTTCCCTCAGAACTCACCAGTTTACTGACATTTGCTTAGCAGCTTAGATCATTCTTCATCTTGGACCTGTAATTACCCATTGCTCTTGTGAGGAATTGAGCAAGGCTGAACAAGCTGCCAGAACTGCATGACCAAGCTACTGGCAAATTCAAATGACTATGAAGTGAAGGAACAAGTAGAGGGTGATATTCCAGATGTGCTCACTATATTGCAATCTTGTTTTGCGTGCAGTTTTGTGGGGAGTGTAAGACTAGCTAGCCCATGGCCTATCCTGGATGGTACGTGTCAGTGAAAAAGAATGAGAGAACTGAAGAGGTAGACTCCAATAAACAGCAGAACTGTTATTAAACAGAATTATTAACTTACTCCAATTTAATGTGAGCTACATGAAAACTCAGTGGTTTTGCCACCCAGGCATTAGTTTGTGCAATCCTTTATTTAAAGACATAGTCTCATCCTAAGATCTATTTTGCTTCAGGTTCAAATGAACCCACAAATAAAGTAAAATACAGCCCAAACTGCTAAATTTTGCCTGGTTTCACTCATACTGAGAACTGCAAAGTTTCTAGCCAAAATACTAAACTGGTCTAGGGTGTGCCCCCAGCTGTGCCTTGCTCACCTGATTTGAGGTTTATTGTGCAAGTTTCACACTGCTCTGCTTTTAAGTTATATCTACTTTCTCCACATGAAACCATGAAAGAGTCACTAAGGGAATGTTTACACTACAATAAAACACCCATGGTTGGCCCATGTCAGCTGACCTGAGCTGGCAGGGCTCAGGATGCAGGGCTATAAAATTTCAGGGCTGGAGCCTGACCTTTGAGACCCTTAGAGCCCAAATATCCACTCTGCAATATTGCAGCCTAAGCCAGTGGGCCATCCTCGGGAGTTTTATTGCAGTGTAGACATATCCTAAGGACCCAATCTTGTGAGGAGCTAAATAACTGCAGGAGGTGCTGAGGATGGATGTAGGACTGAGCTCAAAGAGAGGAAGGAAGTGAGCGTGAATTTAGCCTAAAATAACAGCAGCTACAAATTCATAACCCACTATGTTAAACGTGTTTCAATAAAGGCTTCTCTTTCCCATTGAGTTAGGGCATGGCCAATGGGAGCTGCGGAGCTGGTTCTCGGGTCAGGGACAGCACATGGAGCCCCCATGGGCACCCCTTTGCCTAGGAGCTGGAGGGACATGCCAGCCGCTTCCAGAGCCATGTGGAGGCGGACAGGGAGCCCGCCAACTGGACTTTTAAAGGCCCAGTAAGCAGTGCTGACTGAAGCCACCAGGGTCCCTTTTCCAAGGGGTGTTCCGGTCGAAAACTGGACACCTGGCAACCCTAACAGAACCCCAAAGAGCAGACAGGCTCACAAGCACAGCTGCACATGATGAGTTTCAGGATCAGGACCACAGTCCTATATTCACAAACATTTTAGTGTTTTGTATCATTCTTGTCCCCAAAACAACACTAATTGCTTTCTCCCATTACTTTAATTAACTTCTCCTTACACTCAGGAGACTGGCCAATTTTGGATTTTTTTAAAAACACACAATTAACAAACAGAGCAAGCTTGCTCAGCCAGCCAATCACACCTGTTGCAAGAGCAAATGCATCTGCATCCAGTTTTACTATTTATTTGGCTTTTATATCCTTCGCTTCACCACTGACATGATGCCGCAAAAAGATGTCTGGCCAAACTGCTGGTTTTCCTTATAGCTGAGTTATCCAATGTATTGCTGGAGGAATATATAAGTTGGAAGTCAAGCTTCCAAAAAACCAAACAGCTCTTCTGATTAGTATCTCATATTGTGATCCTTCCTGCTTCATTTGTTTTCCAGATGGGCGAAATAAAGGTCAACAACCCTAGGGCAACAATCTGATTTGAAAGAAATGTGATTTCTGAAAGGGAAATTTGCAGAAATAGTCATAACCTAGAAATGAGAAACCTTTTAAGAAACTGACAGTTCAGACTAATCTTCCATGTAGTTTATCTTCCTGAATTGTCAATATTTTCTTTTCCACTCATGGACATGGCTAAGCCAGTTCTAGGCCTTTCTGGTATTTTTTATTATTATAATTTTTATTATTATCACTATCATCACAAACAAGAAGATAAAAAGGGATTACCATAAATTTAGTTTTAAAAAAATCCCTAACTTAATATGAATACCTGGAGTCCAAGGAATGAGAGCTGCAAGACCAGTTTTAGGATACTTCACCCATAGTTTAGTAGGGATAGGCATTTATTAGATCTGAGGCAGACAGACACGCCCTGTAGGCATAGTAAGAACCAGAATAATTCTGTTCCAACGGGTTACAAGGTTTTGGCAAAAAGGGATAGACCTGTTAAATCTTCCATAGTGTCCAGACACTCCTGGTTTTGGCTGCTGTCTACATTGATCCTGCCTAGGATCATGTGTGCATCTTCACCCCACTTTGTAATACCCTTAAGCCTAGGGATAGACGCACTGTGCTCAGAGCCAGGAGACCCTGAGTTCTGTACCCACTACTTCTACCAACTGGCACTTTTGACTGTGCAGTTCACAATGCTTTTTACTGACCAAGGTCTCACCCTTTCTCTAGGTAGGCAAGTATCATTTACTCACTTTACAAATAAAGTTATCTGCAAGTTGCACAAGATCATTTTAGGGAGAGTTGTGAATAGCTCCCAGGCCTCAAAGACAGACCCACCTCTAATTCACTCAGTCATACTGCTTTTTAGAATTAATATGCCATGCCAGGAATACAAGCTAGGAAGCTTAACAGTCAACGGCCCACCACTGTCTCACAAAATGCTTGTAACCCACTGGCAAACTGCATGTCATGTCTCTCTCTAGGGAAAACTAACATAAAGGATAACAACCTGCTTCTGCTAGAAGATGTTACTTTAGCTTGAGCAAGAAATCTGCATTGTAGGTCTAGAGGTTGTAGGTGCTTCACCTCATCCTGCTCCTCCCCATCGTGCTGCCATCCCCAGCTTGGACAGAAGTGATGCTGCTCCTGGAAGGGAGGTATACAAGGGGGAGAAGGTGCATGTGAGCATAAACGCACTGCAGATTTGGGATTGGTTCCACTCCCTGCAGCCCTACTTGGGGGGGGATGCAGGGAGCTGATTGACTCCTTGCTCTCATAGAGGGAGTGTAACACGGCTGCCTTGGTCCTGCCTCTGTCTCTATCCACAGATTCCCCAGAGACCCTTTTGCTGGTTCAACATCCTGGGCAGTTTATTTACAGTTGCATCCTACCACTTTCACGGCATACGGCTGGCCTGTCCCAAGCAGAGCCATTGCTCTCTTCCTGCCTGCTTTCCCCCTGTGCCTTTTCCTTCCTGTGCCTATTTGTGGGCTCTTGGCTAATGGCTTAATTGGCCTTTCCGCCCTGCCCCACCCCAGCCCACCCACTAATTAGGCACAGCCTTCCATAGTCAGCTCCAATCTTCGTCTGTTTGGCAAAGTGCTGACTCAGGCCTTTGTACCTAGCATTCTGTCACTGGGGGGTTTATATAAGGACCCCAAGCATATGCAGCCTTGTCTGGTGCTTGAACATGCTGCCTCTCTGCCCCTGCCTTGCTCCCTTGGGTATGTGTGCGGGATCTGCTGCTAAGCTGGCCACCTTTCTTGGGGTCTAGAAGAGCTTTTTTCCCACCCAGCAAAACTGGCAAACAGCTTTGTGGGTTTTTTTACCTTCTTCTTGGCACCCAGGTTGTCTGGCTGGAGGCTACAGATAGTTATTGCAAAGAGAGTTGAGTTTTCAGAGTGGCATTTCTAGGTAATATAGGGCAATTGTGGACCCTTAAACCCATTTGTGGGGGGCTTTGCAGGCACTGGCTTGGTATCTGGAGACGGCAGCCTCTGTGTCTTGCACAGCCTGGGGTTCCTACAACTGAACACCTTGTTTCAGCAGAGAAAGGAGCATGTCACTGACCATTTTTAAATCAAGATTGGATGTTTTCCTCAAAGATCTGCTCTAGAAATTATTACAGGGAAGTTCTAAGGCCTGTGCTTTACAGCAGGTCAGGTCAGACTAAATTATCAGAATGGTCCCTTCTGGCCTTGTAATCTCCAGATCAGTCCTTTAGCTGGTAGTTATGGGAGGAGACACTATGAGCCTTCTCCTTTTTGAGTCTGCGACACTGGTGGCTACTGTGAAAAGTGGAAATCTGCCCTGGAACTCTCCTCTCTAGGTAGCAATAGAGAACACTCTGCCAGTGAGCTCCCTCTCCTTTAAACCAAGGGGGGTGCAGCTTGAGTACTCTGCTGAGCACAACTGTGTCAGCATCCTGGGGAAGAGAGGTCATCTGTCGTGCAGGCAGGTCTCAAGCCAAACAGAGCAAAAGAAAATCTATCCGATGTTTAGGGTTTTAATCCAACTTTGTTATTGAAAGAAAAGAGAAAACCCAAATTGAAGAACTGAGGGATTTTTTTGAACTCTACATAGTCCCTAAATATTTAATGGTCAGATTTTCAATTCAATTTGCAAGTCAATAATGACAACTTTTTGGTGCATTTTATGGATGTCTTTCCCCAGACTATTTATTATTTTCCATAATTAAAATATCAAATGTACTAGGAGTTTGTTTAGTGGCAAGCGGCACTGTTTATCACTATGTACCACCATCTTCCAACTGATACTGATTTATAAATAAAAATTATCCCAGTTCATTGGTCAACAAATAAGTGATTTGAAAAAAAATAGAATATAAATCACATCCAAATACAAAGTACAACATCCACAGGAGGACAGAGTGGTATTACATAAAGTGTTATATTAAAATTGACAAGCACTATATACTAGTGGAATTAACTGGCTGCTTTTGTGTTTAGATTTCTAGTTAACTTAGCACACAACTCTGACAGAACAAACAGTATGACATTTTTTATCTAGTTGCTTTGCGGGCCTCGGAGATATCTCCCAGGGGAGTAATGGGGGGCTTGTCTATCAAAGTCATTGTTTACTTTGAAATGATCTCCCCTTGCCACTGATAATTATTATCTTTTTTAAGTATAGTTTGTTTAGTCAGCATAACTAAGGATCTCCATAAAGATCCAGCAGCAGGTTCACCTGCAAATAATGTAAATAATATTATTGTAAAACAATAAAGGAGTCAAAAACACTTGGGACTGAATCCTTTCTCACTTACTGTAGTGTAAATCAGGAGTAGCCCCTGAATACACAGCACAGGTGTAATTTTTTATGGAAATTAAATATTAAGAAGCTTTGGCTCTCATAGGATAACTCAATTGATCCTAATGGTGTAAATGTAGTATAAGTCAGATCAGAAGCAGATCCTAAAGTTATTTTAATTACTCCTTGCTTATTTACATCAACCTCAATTCAGCAAAGCACAAAAGCTAAAATGAAGCCTGTGCTTAAGTGTTTTGTTAATCAGGGCCTGAATATATATGATTATGAGTGACTATAACAAAAACTAGCAACATAAACAGGAAGGAAAGCTAAAATTGTGTGAAAAAATACCAGACAGGGCTTGGATTAGCCTACTCATGTACGTGTGTTTGCAGAATCAGATTCTTGGATTACAAGGTTACAGTCTAGAGAAGATCTTTTCTTCCTGTAAGCTTTTTGGGGCAGGGACTATAACTGATTATGTGTTTGTCCAGCACAATGGAGTCCAACCTGTCAGTGGCCTTTCAGAGCTATCAAAAATAATATTTTAAATATAATGATAGTGAGAAATTATGATACTATGTACATATGTAATATAAACATTAGTTTTAGAATAAAAATTACTTTGTGTTGGGAAACTTTCTACTCCACCTCTTGAATTTTAAAGTATCCAAATAAATTGACAACATACATGCTGGCATGAGATGAATATTTCCACTCCAATGAGAATAATATTTTCAATGTATTTCAAGTTAATCCACTACCACTAGCTGTTTGCTATTCTAGAAAGCGCAAGTGGTGAAATAAAAATATTAGCAATGATCTTTAAAAAGTTTTTTAAAATTATTCTTTATAAATTCTTTGGCAATGGCAATATAAATGCCATTCATCACTATGGATTCACACCCCCTGAGTTAATATGCACTCCATTTCTTAAACATTGAAGTACCAACTGCTTGTTTTTATTAATAGTTGTTATTTGGCTTATAGGTACCAGTGCAGTAGAAAGGACTAGTTTGTGTTTTTACTTTTACAATTTGATAATAAGTCTAAGGTTTCATTCACAGAGGTAAGTGAAATCCAAACAAAATGTGTAAAGTTTACTTCTATTTCATCATCAATCCCCATACATTCTTTCCTTTTCAAAAATCTTCCAGTATCATTTGTAACCAAACATAAATACTACTGCCATAAATGTACTTGCCAGGTGAACAAAATATATTTTTGCAAGTTAGACGTAATTCCAAACAGCATAGGTTTATTAGTATACAAAAGAAAAATATATATAAAAAGCCAAGAAATCAGTTAGTTTTTCTCCAGTTTTATTACTTCATAATATATAATTAATACAATAATTATGATATGATTATCAGAATTACCATTCTTTGATGGATGAGGAGCTTACAGTTTAAAGCTTTCAATTATCTTTGCATCAGAATTTGCAGTTTTAATCCCATCAAATATAACCCGTACAAAAGGCACTACAAAAACCACCCTAACTCTTGTATGTGTGGACCAAAGGCCCAGCTAGCCTACCCAGAGGTATAAGGCATGCTCTTACACCCTCAGGCCCCTCTGTGGGTGCTCAACATGGGTCAGAATTTAGCCCTAATTGATTAGATCTGATGTTCCAAATCCCAACAGGCACCAAAGAGCTATTCTCCAACTATCCTAAAAAACTTGGACTGTCAGTGAAAAGCTCTTTTTTTTTTTTTTTTTTGGTAACAACAAATGCCTAACAAACCTAATTGTCTAAATAATAAATGAGCCCATAGCCTCATATAATGCCATATTATAACTGATCCAAACCACCAAAGAGTTGAATTAAATGACTCTCCAGCTGATTTGATCTAGAGTTTATGGATTGGGATGAAGATCATGTCCCCCCAAATCTCAAGAATTCTGATCCTCCCTCCCTGTGTGAATATGGAAGAAAAAAAAAAAAAGCGCCTCACCCTTTTCCTTGCTGCAGGGGCCTTAAAATGCATTTCACAATCTTTATTACATTTGTATTTGAATGGAAACCTGATAATTCCCCTTTCGGAGCCCTCAGGTTTTCCCCAAAATTTATGTTTATTTCACAAACAAGTGAGATTTTTACAGCCAAGCAGAGAACATTTAGCTGCTAGAGGGCAAGAAGAACTCGGCTTTTTAAAAAAAGCAGCCAACAAGACAAGAACATGTTGAAACACTGTTTGATAGCAACAGTGGTGGTATTGTAGTGCTAATTATATAATTCACATCCAGGCTATATCTAAATCTTACCAATTCTTTCGCATAACATCTCTTATCCATCCAAACATCTAAATCACTTGTCCAAGCTCTCATCATCTTGCATCTCAATTATTGCAACATTCTTCTCTCTGGTCATGAAAAATGCACTCTTGCCCCACTCATATCCATTCAGAACACTGCTGCAAAAGTCATTTTCCTAGACTGTCGCTTTGACCATGCCACCCCTCTCTTTGCATCCCTCCACTGTCTCCCACTTCTCTATTGCATCAAACATAAAACTGCTTGTCTTCAGTTTCTAAACTCTTCACAATCAATCCCCATTCTACCTATCATCTCCAATTCGTTACTGAGCTGTTGATGCTCGCCTCCATAAGAGACTTGGGTAGTACGGCCACAACTGGAATGTTAAAAAAAAATGCTGAATGCTGCACCATTTTTTAAGGAGTATCTTGCCTTTCATAATTCTCTTTTAGTGCAGGGCTGAAGTCCCAAGTCCCCAGTAATAAAGGTGCTATTTAAAAAGTAGAAAATGCTGATTGTTGTTTTACCATTTTATCTAATGGCAACTTTAGAATTTAACACCTGTGGCTTTTTATGAATTATTCTCCAGGACTGCTTTAATGTGATCAATAATTCTGGTTTTAATAGACCATGAATATTGGCTTTTGACTTGGTGCTATTTCTTGATGATGTAATCCTAGAAATAATGATCTGCCATTAGAAGTTGGCAAATGAGAACAACAATGAGCTTCACATTCCTCACATTTCTATGGCAACAGAATTCCTGAAACTTAAAGAAGGTGGGCTAAGTCCAAGTATCTCTGATTTCATTTTGTGGCTGCTGTGGGTGCTCTCTCAGACTTTCTGCTGATCAGGCTAGTGCAATTTTACAAAGAATTTATGCATAATGGACATAAATCTCTCTATACGAGCCATCTGAGAGGCAAGAAAAATGGCCTCTGTCAAGGATCTACATACAGAAATGCATTAAACAACAGCTCTCTGTAGATCAGGGGCCTCAGTTTTGAATGTATGTTTTGGGAAATAATGAAGAATAAAAGTAAAACTTTGGCAATGTATTAAAACTTTCGGGGGGGGGGGGGTAGCTGGCATATTTTTATAGCCTTAAAGGATAAATGGTAATGATAATACATTTCTCCAACTTTTAAGCTCATCTTCCAAAGCAAAATGCAAAAAAGCTTTTTCTATGCACTACTGTACAATAGAAGCAGTTATTCATCTGGGACTTCACACCACTACTGTAACTTCCAGTTAGCAAAACATACATTAAAAGCTGCTGTATACCACTATGGGAGGCCTATTGATGACTGTGATTAATGGCTGTGCATCTAGCACTATTGCTTACATTTCTGCACACAGGTCTTAATGGTGCTATTTGTGAATTATCAACACACACTTATGCAACAGGAGGGTATCAATCAGTGGAGTATGCATTTTAGCTTGTGACTGTGTTTGTTAATTACACCATGTCTTCTGTTTTACTAGTACGTGGACAATATTTTTCAGTGACTGACAATTGCCAAATGTTGATAAAGCTAATTTAAAAACAAAATCATAAAATGAAAGTATACTCATTCCTTTCAGTGTGTTAGTTATTACAAAGAGAAGCATGATGTTATTACAGAGTGGAGGAGCTTCTTTCCCTTCACATTTCTGTGATTCTTACTTTGTTAGACAGATCCTCATAAATTATTTTGTTGCTATAGCAATACTTTTCTGTGGGCCTGATTCTCATTTACATTAGGGTTCCTTGACATAGTTCTAGAAGTGCAAGGAGGCCTTAATAGAGACAAAGTATATTTATTCTCACTTTAAGACCCCTTTACACTGCCAGAGTGTGTAAAGTGGCTTTAGTGTAACTGAGAATGAGGCCCTGTATGTTTAAATGAAATCTCGACTAAGGAAATCAATTTCTTCCCTCCAAAATCTCCTACATTAGGTAGTAGGTTTCAGTGTGAAGTCTCATCAGTATACAGCTTTGATCCCAGTTGGAGCTTTTGGGTGCTATCTAGATTAGGACCTTTGGGTGCCAACACTATCTATAGAATACGATTCTAAGAATGTCACTCTGGTGTGTCACTCTGAAGTCTAAAATATCCGTTGAGTCAGTGTGAAGTGATGAAAACAGCTACAAGCATGGCTGAAAGCTCTTTGTTTAGAATATGACCAGGTTGAATCATCACTGGATTTAACAGTCTGTCACCATCCAATTATTAAATTCTCAGCCATTTTAACTTTATGAATTACACACATGCAGTGCACAGCTACAGTAAGGCTATGCCAAGAGTCCTAGACGACTGTGGTATCAGAGGTTATTCAACCAGTCTCCATCCTTACTCTGCAGCTAATTTGCATACAACAATATCATTGATTGTATGAGGGAGACTGCAAAGATGATGGATTACTTGACCCAACTGCCACCTGCTCAATCCACACAAATCTCCCACCAGAAATTTCCCAGACAAAAATCAACACAACCACCCCCACAAAACCACCACCAGAATGCACAATATCCCCAAACACACACAGTCACCACACACCCCTCATTCACCACCTTCAGTAATCCCCCAGCACAACCCACACATAAATCAACACAAATCTCCCAGCACACACATTTGCCCATCCTTCCTCATATTTCTCATAAAAGTAAACTTGGATAGCAAAGCTGCTGGTCCCTCACTAGCTGATAAATTAAATAAATAAATAGAATTTTTAGTCTGGGGAAATCATACATTTTGTGAAATGAACCTTAATTGCAATCAACCATGATCAATACATTCCATAAAAGTCCACTCTTTAGGAGGGAAGGCAGACGGGGGGAAATCATATGATTGGTAACTAAGTATGTTTACATAATAATTTTAAAGAAACCTGAATTGCATTTACTTACAGGCTCAACTTAATCTTACATTTCACATCACTGAAAACAATCCTTTCAGTGAAGAAGAATGCTTTAATTGCCAAATTATATATCTAATTATCCTTTTATATAATTCATAGAATCCAGGAGTTGGTCATCTGGTCTGACTCCCTGGATTGTTCTGTTAACTGGTGTTAATTGTTCCTTATTTTCTTGTGTTTCTCCAGTTGAGTTTTAAATAAGCCAAGTGATGGACCTTCCACCATTTCCTTGGGAACTTTTTCACATGCTAACAAATCTCACTATCAGGAAGCTTTTTCCTGATAATCAACCAGAATTTTCTCTTTCTTAATTTCATCCATTACTCTAGTTATACACCATTACCAATGTGCTAATCATCTTCTCACACTTTTTGGTGTTTACACTTTTCAAATATTTTTAGCCTGTTATCACATCCCCCTGCCAAGCTTTACATGTTTAATTTTTTTAATCTTTCCCCTTAATTCATTCCCTCAAGGCTCCTTTGTTGCTCTCCTCTGAACACTCTCCAATCTGTCAATATCTTCTTCGTCATGAGGTACACAGAAGTGAATGCAGTCTTCCAACTGTAGTCATACCAGAGCTACATAGAGAGAACCAATACTTCTGTCCCATGACATGAGGCCAGTGTGTACGCAAAACAAACTTTCACTGGCTTTTTTCCCCCCTGCTATATCACATGGCGTATTCATACCTCATCCGTTCCTTAATATATCTCACATGTACTGTAGGAGATACAGATGATAGTCCCAAGACACTGTGAAGGGGCCAGAACCCAGCCTGATTCTTCCCAGCTGGGAATTCCCCAGTGTAAGGAGGTTTCCCTGAGCATCTTAGCTGATCATATGCAGCACTTCAAACCCAGTATAGGTATGTGACAAGAGTGGGAGAGAGTGTGGTCAAAGCTGTCTCCATTCCATAGGCAATTGAGGAAAGTGGCCATAAATTAGGTCAACCCAGAGATTGCTGTACACTTACATTAGGAACCAGATAGGGCCTTACACAGGCCCAGGATTTTTCAAGGTAGAAATGTGGCTTAAAGGCTTTTCTCCATCCTCCCTATGTGGGCAGTGCCTCTTAAACTGCACCACTCAGGAGGTGCAGCTCAGAGGTGGGGCTAGTAAGCATAACAGAACTCAATCATCTTTATTTTTAGTATTCTAAACAATATGGGTCATGTTATAGTTAATGATGAAAATTATACACACCGGACTCCAAGCATACTCATCTAGTGCATGTAGTTAAAATACACTCTAAACTCTGTAAATGGACAGAGGTTTGGTTGAGGCATAGCCCATGCATCTATAATCAGCTCAGAGTCTCTGGCCACAAACCTCACGGTGGTGATGGAGTACTTCATAGAAGGCTGAAGTCATTATGGGCTGTCGCAGCAGATGCTATGAATGATTTCACAAATACCCTGAGACTTGTATCTTGGGTTGGAGGTCAAGTACAATGTTGGTCCGTCCCTCAAGCAAAATGCTTTTATACAGGATTTGCATAGGGCCCCAGTATTTGGCCTTAAATTTCAAAAGAAATAAGAATTAAGCCTTATAATTCAAAATACAAAAATGGAGAACATTATATGTCATAAAAGATCAAATGAGGCTTTAGGGACTGTGTGACATCAAACACACCATTTGAAAAGTTGCTGTCTGAGGTAATTTCTGTGCCTTAACTGACAGACTCAATATATTAAGAACTTATAGCTGCCAGGTCTAAGGGCCAGGTAATGTAGAAATTCTCTCTTATAATGACCATCATCCATGTTTATTAATTAGTTCTTCACCCCTGCCAGGTTGTCCTTTAAAATTATTCTGATTCATATGAATGTAAATTTTCCAAAAGAAACAATGCTGCTGCAATGTAAAAGACCATCCCAAATTTCCTTTGCTCACATTGCATTGTATCATCACAGCAGAAATAGTATCACAAGTGCCCTCTCCTGGTAAGATGAGACTTGATGTGTTTCTTTTACCAGCTGAGATGTAAAGAATAAGAATGAACAAACTGAGTCCCACTGCTAAAATATTCTCTTTTATTTTCAGGGAAGGGTTCCTAACTAACTACACTGGCAAAGTGAAATCATCTGATCATTTTTAAGCAAAATTTTCTTTTAATTGCCTGTTATTAAGATTTTTTCCGTAGGCTTGAAAATGATCTAAAAATATTATGTGTGTATTCCTGAGATTCTCAAGGGGGATTTCTTGTCCAGCAGTTAGCATCAGTTTAAGCTTCCAGCAAACCTTTAGTCCTGGCACATTTGTTACCCTCTTACTTTGCTCCCCACTCCCAAATTCAGTTTTATAGTCATCGATCTTTTAGCATCCTTAATTTTAATCACTAAAGTTGCCATTTGTTTGCTTGTGTATCTTATTTTAATTCTACTGCCCGCTGCTCAGACTGAGAAATAAAAATAGGATACTCGCAGGCATTGGCTAGGGAAGAATTACTGAAGAGATTATGTGCATGGCAAAGTAAGAGTGAGCTTTGCAAAATGACTTTGATCAGACCTGGCATTGACTGCTCTCTTATGTATCTCCTTGCAATTGTTTTAACTCTAGATTTCATTTTTTGCATCAATTTTCTTGTTCAAGTGAAAAGTAAAAGAAGACCTTGTGTTCCTCTACAGGAGCTCCTGCTCACTGTGCACATGCCATCTTTGCCATCTTCATGTTTTTTCAATTTCTCATATGCCTCATAATGCAATGTCTGAAAAAATATTCCTCATGTGGGCCTGATCCAAACCCCACTGACGTCAATTGAACGTTTCCCATTGGCTTGAATGGGCCTAAGATCAGGCCCCAGGACAAAGAAACACAGGAGTTGCTATTTTATCCTTGAAGGATTAACAAAAAAAAAAAAAAAAAAAAAGGCATGTTGTAGTCTGACAGCCAGGCAGTTATTCACATTATCAATTGCAAGTCATCCAAGTCCTCTCAAGCACATAACTGGTTTGAGCCTTGGGTCTGGACAGTTTTGGCTATGGTACCTATTCCCAGCCCACAATATTGTAAGTGAGGAGTGCAGCATTGTTGACAGTTTTATCAGCTAAAGCCAGAAGTGGTTTGGGATGCCCACAAAATGGCAAAGACCCTTCAGCATTTTCATGCATGACACATTTGGGGCTCATGGAGCAATCTATCATTCCAAGGACAAGGAATCTGTTGGGCTGGTCTGTCCCACAGAGGACACACAGAAGTTTATAATGACAAGGGTGAGTGGAGACTCCTCTCCTTCTGCCTAGTTGCCATGTTCTCTCTCTTATAGCTGCTTACATAAACTGATCCAAGCAGACCCTCTACTATGGGGAAAATGGTGGAGAGTGGGACCAATGTCCCACTCAGAACCAGAGACTCTGCATTACCTTATATATTCTGTGAGTTTTTGCACCATACTTGGTCAACATATCAGCTGTGGTTTCAAGTGTCCACTGTTCACTATCCAGTTCTGCATGGCATTCTAGGTGAGCACCCATGATATGGGGGCTGAAGTAGGTACATCCCTGGTATGCTGCATCTCAAGGATTTACACTTAAAATGGAGATAGTAGGAAATCCCCCCTTAGGCTGGGTCTACATGAAGAACTTGTGTTGGAATAGCTACATCGCTCAGGGACATGGGAAATCCACACCCCTGAGAAATGTAGTTATGCCAACTTAACCCCCAATGTCAATGGGAGAGCTTCTCTGATTGACATAGCTACTGCCTCTCAGGAAGAGGCTGATAGGAGAAGCTCTCCTGTTGTCACAGGTAGAATTTCACTCAGCGCTGCAGCTGCACCACTGTACGTTTACACAAGCCCTTATTTGTCAAGAATTGACCTAAGGGCTAAGGGCTTGGTTGACATCCTATAGCAGTGCTAAAGCAAGCCTGCATGTCTGGTTACAGTGGTTGAAAGTTATCTCCCAGTATGCCCCGGTGGCAGGGGTATGTTGTACCTCCCACTTACTCATTATTAACCCTTATCAATCCTCCACAGATCTGTCACCTGGCAAATGGAGTTACACCAGGAAGGACAAAATTGCAATCTGACAAGAGACAGTGGTAGTTGTATGTATTCATATCAGGTATATCAGCACATTCCAAAGTAAAGGAATTAACTCATTTCTTTATTTTGCATAGAGTAATATTTCTTTCATAATGTTCTCTAACATTAATTCTAGGATGGAGGAACTTAGGAGCAGGACCAGTTTGTGGATGATCTTTCCCTAATGCCCTAGAACAGTGGTTTTCAACCAAGGGTACGCAGAGTTATTCCGGGGGTACATCAGCTTATCTAGATATTTGCCTAGTTTTACAACAGGCTACATAAAAAGCATTAGTGAAGTCAGAACAAACTAAAATTTCATACAGACTATGACTTGTTTATACTGCTCTATATACTATACATTGAAATGTAAGTACAATATTTATATTCCAATTGATTTATTTTATAATTATATGGTAAAAATGAGAAAGTAAGCAATTATTCAGTAATAGTGTGCAGTGACGCTTGTGTATTTTTATGTCTGATTTTGTAAGCATGTAGTTTTTAAGTGAGGTGAAACTTGGGTGTATGCAAAACAAATCAGACTCCTGAAATGGGTACAGTAGTCTGGAAAGGTTGAGAGCCACTGCCCTAGAACAATAATTACAATACCAGATAAAGTGCTGAAAGATTGCAGAAGCAATAATTATAAATTGTTAATAAATAGAATTCAAGTTTGTGAAGCTGAGGAAGACTTTGACTTTAATTGGTTACTAAGGGCTAGATTCAGATACCATTAAGGTGCTAATCAACATGTTTAAGGGTATCAGAACCCTGTCCCTACAAAACATCTTTCCTTTCAACAGGATGACCGTTTTCAGAAGCAAATTATCTGAAAGGCAGATTTCTCCTGTGATATCATGAAGCCATGTGAAGTTGGGGACAAAGCATGGTCCCACTGAAGATAATGGAAGTTTTGCCACTGACCTCCTTCACACTAGGATTTGGCTGAAGGAGAATTTCTAATATAGAAATACAGTACAATTTACAGTTTGTTGTGGAACTTGTGTTGGGACCCTTCCATACTATGGTCAAAAAAGTAGTTACTCTGCTGCGGTTTTGAAATCACAAAACAATACGTAGCCATATATTTTGTCACTGAGTATGAGGATATTGTGCAAACAATGCAGCAACAAGGAGCAAACAACCCAAACAAAAGTGAAAATGAATTAATAGAAATAGCAGCAATTTTCCTGTCAAAGTTTTCACCTGGACTACTTAGTGTCCATCCGTCCTACTCTGTGAATTTTGTACAGATAGTTGCATCACAGCTACATGATTGTTTTCATGGCAGGACTAATTATATTGCTGACATTCATTGAAACATTGAGCTGAGTTTATGCAGTACCCAGCAGAAGCAAGGCAGTCCGTCAGAAAGCAGTGAGGTCTCTACTATCTACCCTATGTACACCAACAGCTTATAAAAATTCTTTAAATCCAGTGGTGAATATATTACATAGCTCTTTAAATTCAGACAGAATGTCCTCAGTCAGTGGCAAGAGGTGACTATCAACCACAGCAGCTTTGTTAGGATCACACAAATTAGCATACATTTGAATTCCAGCCAATTTATTCATGGTATCTCCTATAGGCAAATCTATTCAGATGCATCAACTCTTTCAACTATTCCCATTTGGATAAAAGCTTCCAGCTCCTTTGCATCTGCTTTCCTAACTGACAGAGGCAGGTGTCTTAGCTTCTGCTGTATTGTTTTAACATCTTTATATATTTTTACTTTATGCATAAAGCTGCTGATAGAACCAAATTAAGTACTGATGTCTCCCCTTTAGAAACCTGCAGGTGACTATATGCTGGGCTGGTTGGTGGCCACAGTATATTGTAGATGAATGACAGCCTCAGTCATTCTATGTAATATCTCAAGGTATTAAAGGAAAAGTAGAGATGAGATCCATATTTAGGAGTTTTTCTCCTGCGGTCTTATACATGCAACTCTATCACTTTAAGGATAGATGTGCACATTTATTGATGGAAGAACAGCCTCATAAAATGGGCCATGGAGCTACACCAATTTACACCAGCTAAGGATCTGGCTCACAGAGATCAGACTGCTTTTTATCTGGTCATCATTAACATACATGAATTTTCCATACAAATATTTACAAATCTCATTCATACCTTGTATTTGTCACCTTTGAAAGACCCATTTGTGTTTGGTCAAACTTTTATCATTGCCTGTGTATTAATTATGTTCACATTCAAAAAATGGTAATTATAAATGATAAAATCTACTTGCTCCCAATATAAACTGTCTGTCATTTTCTCCATTGAAGGGATCTCTTATTTATTTCTCCATGACTCTGATGTTGGGGGGAGGCTGAATCTGTTGTTTTCCAAAAATGAGCTATCATACATCTGGCTGCTAGTAGTAGCTGTGTTATCAATGGGTCTTTTCCCAAGTCAATAACCTCCTTTGGACTGTGACCTAATGGAATCCTCAGGGGTTCTGTGGTTAGCCTAATCTTAATTATCTTGAAAAATCTATTTGTTATTTTCCTCCAAAAACTATTATCTTAGGGCATTCCTACCACACAAACACAAAGGTTCCTATTGTAATAATTTTCCTTAATGGTTACACAAACAGAGGAGATTTTGGTCTCTCTCTAGATATCTTCCTTTTGTTCCAAATAATATCTGGTTTTAGATCCTTTTCCCATTTTTCCATAATAGGAGTCTTATTTTCTAGATCAAGCAGTAACAATTGGTTATACAATACGGAAATCAGGCCCTTTCACGTGGTTTTCCTATAACTAGTGTTTCT
Organism: Lepidochelys kempii; assembly: GCF_965140285.1. Lineage (NCBI taxonomy): Eukaryota > Metazoa > Chordata > Testudines > Cheloniidae > Lepidochelys > Lepidochelys kempii. Next base: position 75,327,928 of record NC_136388.1, read on the forward strand.
ATCCTTGTTAATGGTCTCCTGAAACTTGGCCTTCCTTTGTAGCATTTGACAAAATGCTTAAGTTACAAAAAAGTCCAAATTGGTATATTAGTATTCCCCATGATTTCTTTGATGGTATTAATTCCAATAATTTTATCATTATGGGCCAGCTGGCTGATGTATGGATGTCCTTTTTTCCTCCCATAGGTTATATACTCAATTAGATAACCCCTACTGAAATTCTGCCACCATGTCAGGGCTGATTCCCCACTCTGGCACAATTAATACTTGCCACTCCTGGATTGTATTAAACTCCCAAGGTTACAGCTTTTCTCTGACCTTGGATTGGTAGATAGTGCCACCACCCAAGTGCAATACTCCTTTGGGAACCCAGGAAGGTATACTTGGGAATTCCTTCCTGTGGGGTACTCTCAATCCCTTTCACTCCCCGTCTCCGGAGAAGAACTGAGAAAGAAAGAAAAAAAATCAGCTGTTGCCATCAGCTAATTAAACATGTGCATAAACCTCTTAAGACACAAAAATCTGATTCTGTTCTTTAAAAAGGTAAATAGCTCTCTTGAGGTCCAGTTTAAAGGTTACAAGCAAAACAAAAGCACCTGAGGTTAGCACAGAGGAATCCACAAGCCATAAAGAAATAAAAGAGATTAGGTTTATCTTGTCTTCTAGACATTTCCTGATCTACTTACATATCTGGGGTTTTAGCTGAATAGTTTCTAGGTATGATACTGATGATTTTTCATACCTGGCCCAAGCTTCTCACAGCATAACTGCTCCCTGTCTGCCTCTCCCCGAGAACAACCGCAGAAAGACAAAAGGGAAGTCTTGTTTCCATTTTAAAAAGTTCTAGCCTTCCCATTGGCTCTTTTGGCCAGGTGCCCACTTACCTCCTTTTAGCTGTGCATAGCAGTGAGACTTTTTAACCCTTTACAGGTAGAGCAATTAGAGAACAGCTACTAAGAGGGATTGTATAGCTATTGGCTGGCTGGGTGTCCATAAAAGGGAGCTATCCCGCACCCCTTCATTTATCACAAGGAGAGATACTGACTCCTTAGTTACTTCATTTGTTTGGACCACACAATTCAAATGAATCTTGCAGCTGTTTAATCATAGCTTCCTCCAGCCCTATATTTAATAGTTGAGATTTTGTATAATTAATTTTATAGCCTGACATATCACTAATCATTAATTTCTTTCAGAATGTAAGTCATAGATTGTACTGGATTGATAACCATGAGTATCATGTTGTCTGCACACAGCACAAAATTTCTGTTCCATGTTATCAATTGTAACCCCTATTATGCTACTATTCTGACTTTTTGTGTGTGCCAGAAATTCAAGAGGGTAAACATGTGGATAGAGAACAACTTTGTTTGGTTCCTCTTTATTGGTGTATACCCCAAAGAATTTCAACTGGCCAAGTACATAACTGTGAATCATAGAGATGTATCAGGACAAGTATAATCTAAGCATTAATCTGAGCTCTCATCATCTCTGAGTACTGAAAGACAGTAGTTATATTGCACAGTCTATTCTCTTCTTTTTAGTCTTAGTCCCATCTATATGGGGTTGGCTCTTCAAGTCCTTCTTGTCCATTCCAGTCTGTCTTGAAGCAGTTCCTCAGAAATTCCACAGCCAATTAAATCCCTTTGTATGACATTTAACCATCTAGTTTTGGATTTTCCAACTCTTCTCCTATGCTCTACTTCTAAATTTAACATCCTGTTTCCTATGTGTTCTTCTGATCTTCTTTTCACATGCTCAAACCATCTAAGCCTGGACTCCCTAATCTTTGCTATATTAACTGGTGCCACCTTCATACTGCCCCTAATTCATTCATTCTAAACATGGTCCGTCCTTGTAACCGCAAGCATCCGTCTTAACATCTTCATTTCCACTGTATGTAAAATCTGCTCCTGTCTCTTTCTCAGTGCCCAACATTTGGCGCCATACACAAATGGAGGCCTGATTACCATCGTTTCAATGTGATAGGCAGTCTCCACACGGTGCTCACGTCTCTCCAGTTAGCCCATGTCTTTTCTGTTCTGCTGATGAGTTTGTCATTGAATTTCACCATTTTCCTGTACTATCAAACCTACACACTTGAACTTCAGTTCCTTTGGTAGTGGTTGCCCACCCGCCCCAGATTTACAGTCTCATTGTCTTCCTGCAGGGTATCATCAAATCTAAACCATATACTTTGTTTTATTCCTGTTGATTTTCATGCCATTTCTTTCAAGTTCACCTCTCTAAGTCTTCTTCCACTAAGCACGACATCATCGCAAAAAGCATGCCCCAGGTGCTACTCCCTGGATGTTTTCTGCAAGTGCATCAAGAAACAACATGAACAAAAGGGGGCTTAGAGCTGAGCCTGAGGTACTCTGACTCTTACTTCATTGCACTGTCTACTCTCCACAGGTAAAATGTATACCAGCTTTCCTGTGTGAATAAGCCACTTCATCCACCAGACAAGATATACAGCAGAGTGATTCTACCAAATGCCTCATTGTACTACATAGTCACCAATGGCAAAGCAGGTTTAGATACTACAAGTTTTCATGAGACCAACAGCAAAAAACAATGCCTGCTTTTCACCCTCTTTCCTTTTCCTGGGGCTTAAAAATTTCCTTCTTGTTTCTGTGGCTGTATCATTATGATGGCAGAGCTTGGCTCTTATGGTGTTATATCCTGTACAATGCTTCAGTCTTTTTTTGCAGCTGCCTTAACTTCACTTTTGCAGGTCTCTGTTTGTCATGAGAGTGGAACAGTTTCTCCCCAGGTAAAAATCAGTCTCAGTCAACACTCAGACTTAAATACAAGAGGGGAATGCTTGTTCCACAGTCAGGGTCCCAATCAGCTGGTCACTGAAGTCATACAATACAACATACTCTCAAAGCACTAACATCATTTTCAAGCAGCTTAGCAGTGCATTGTGCACACTGTCTAAATTGGAACTGTGCACACAGCCACCACATTGGCTTAAAGAGAAAGTTCTTGTCCAGGGCAGTAATACAATATTGTACTTTCTAGTCCCATCTGGTAATGATAAAATTTGTAATGGAGTAAATCTACTGTCCCTATAGGCCTTAGCAGGACACTAAGCATGTCACAGATGACACTAAGCTGCGGGGAGAGGTAGATACACTGAAAGATAGGGATAGGGTCCAGAGTGACCTAGACAAATTGGAGGATTGGGCCAAAAGAAATCTGATGAGGTTCAACAAGGACAAGTGCAGAGTCCTGCATTTAGGATGAAAGAATCCCATGCACTGCTACAGACTAAGGACCGAGTGGCTAGGCAGCAGTTTTGCAGAAAAGGACCTGGGGATTACAGTGGACAAGAAGCTGGATATGAGTCAAGAGTGCGTCCTTGTTGCCAAGAAGGCCAATGGCATATTGGGCTGCATTAGTAGGAGCACTGCCAGCAGGTCGAGAGAAGTGGTTATTCCCATCTATTTGGCACTGGTGAGGCCGCCACATCTGGAGTACTGTGTCCAGTTTTGGGCCCCCCGCTACAGAAAGGATGTGGACAAATTGGAAAGAGTCCAGCGGAGGGCAACAAAAATGATTTGGAGATTTGGGGCACAACTTATGAGGAGAGGCTGAGGGAACTGGGCTTACTTAGTCTACAGAAGAGAAGAGTGGGGGGGGGATTTGAGAACAGCCTTCAACTACCTGAAGGGGGATTCAAAAGAGAATGGAGCTCAGCTGTTCTCAGTGGTGGCAGAAGACAGCACAAGGAGCAATGGTCTCAAGTTGCAGTGGGGGAGGTCTAGGTTGGATATTAGGAAAAACTATTTCACTAGGAGGGTGGTGAAGCACTGGAATGGGTTACCTAGGAAGGTGGTAACCTTAGAGGTATCTAAGGGCTTGACAAAGCCCTGGCTGGGATGATTTAGTTGGGGTTGGTCCTGCTTTGAGCAGGGGATTGGACTAGATGGCCTCCAGAGGTCTCAACCAACCCTAATCTTCTGTGATTCTAAGCAGGAATTCCCATCTTCTTGCACCTCAAACATGTCTCCTGTAATTGCCGTGAAATAAATTCCAAACAAGTGCAGACAAGCCATAAATGTTATTTTTTACCCTATAGTAGCTCTGAGAAGAAGTAAAGCAATGGGACAGACTTAGAAGATTAGTAGCAAGCCTATCTGTGAATTGGAAGTAAGGAAATCTATACTGTAAAGCAGATGATGATACATTAAGAAAACAACGAACCTAAATCTCTACTTCTCTACACAATTTTATATCTGTGACTCCACTGAAATAATGGTGTCACAATGCTGTAAAACAGATGTAACAAAGTAGAGATTCAGCATTATTATAGCATTAATTTCTCACCATTATCCTACTGAATCCTGTTGCTTCAACTCCCTTTGCCCTTCCCACCCCCTAGTGTTTAATACCACAGACCCTATACATTTCCACATTTGGGTAAATCTTTCAAATATATATATATAGCCTTCACTTGATTCATTTTTATATATAATTTCAAACCAATCATCAATATTATGTTTAAGTATTTTTATCTATTTAAATTTTCACGTGTGCAAACTTATAGATTTTAAGCTCTTTTAAATTTTATTTATTTCAATTCTCACAGTTGCAGGAAATTATGAGGGGTTAAACAATTATTTAATAACAGTAGATGTTCAGATTCAAAATGTACAAAGTATATATCCTTAAATCAAACTCTAGGTCTCAAACAGTATATTTCTTATTTTACCTAACTGCACATTTCAATTATTATCAATGGGCATGTTTCTGTGTGTGTGTGTTTGTGTGTGGTGAAATCAACGTTTACTGACATTCACTGACAAAAATCTAATCCTTCTAAGCCTACAGAGAGAGAGAGAGCCTCCTAAAGATAACGAGGAGTCTGCTGGCACCTTAAAGACTAATAGAATTATTTGAGCATAAGCTTTCCTGGGTTAAAAAAAACCCACTTCTCCACGCATCTGAAGAAGTGGGGATTTTTAACCCATGAAAGCTTATGCCCAAATGAATCTGTTAGTCATTAAGGTGCCACTGGACTCCTCCCTGTTTTTGTAGATACAGACTAACATGGCTACCCCTCTGATACTTGGCTCCTAAAGATAATGATTTTACAGCACATTTATATTAACACCTTGCATCCCAATGAATCCAAAACCTTTTGAAATCCTAACCTTATAGACATTCTATGGCCCTGACCTTGAATCAAGATCTGCTAGTATGGAGCCTGCGTGGATTCCCCTGATATCACACACTCCACTGGCAGAAGAACACATTCTACTGAAGCACAGAGATCTCCTCTAGTGGATGTGATCATACACTGACACCTACATACTATGGGGATATATGCAGTATAAATGCCTAATTGAAATGGATCAGGTCATTACCAGTGAATTACAACCAACTCTGGGGTGAGGAGCAGTAACTATTTAACTTGACACAGCAACACCACATTAACAGCTTTGTGCTAGAACTGAAAAATACAACATATGGTTAAAACAGGGAATTTAGGGAAGCAGAGTTATTAATCCCCATTGTTCAAACCAAATTCCAGAATCAAGTAACATCTCTCTTCTTATGAGCTAAGATTTTACACTAAAACGCTTCTTCTGCTCTTGCTTGCTTATGCTGAGCTATTGACTTTTCTTTGGTCCTAATCAGACGTTATTGCTTTCTCTTTATTTGGTTTTATAGCTATTTAATGAATATTCTTCCTAAAGGAAGAAACAAATCCTGAGAATTTAAAGAGCTAGAAAAACTTATTTGTGGTTGGGAGCTAGTGGTAGGTCTATCTTTGGTGGGTCTAGGTACCATAATGAAGTAGATCATTCAATCAGATAAAGATCATTCTGATGCAGAATCACTTCCAGATATATCTCTAATTTTGCAGGACATTGAACCGTGGATAGTCACTAAGTTTCAGCTCTTTGCTTCATAAGTTCTCAGAGTGGAGAATCAGACAAAAGGATGTAGGAAAAAAATCATTCCAACTGCAAGTGATACCAACCTGTATAAGTGACAAGTCTGATCATTAGAGTTTAGGGTCAGAAAGTACCAAGGCTCTTCACTTCCATTGACTCCAAGCATAAGCAGTTTATTTCAGTGGAAATTAGGAGCCTAAATATCTCTGAGGATTTGGGCCTAAATATTTCACTGTTTGTATCTCAGGAGAATGTTAAGTTGGAAAAGGAAATTGTATACTATGGAAAACCAAATTGTATCTCAGGAGAATGTTAAGTTGGAAAAGGAAATTGTATACTATGGAAAACCAAATTAACAGTAGAAATCTAAGGACACACTGGATAAAAGAAGGTGTGGAAGTAATTGAAACTGTGTAAAGTAGGAGAGATCTGCTTGAAATAGTGATAAGATTCTAAGGGCCCGATCCTCCAGTAGGATCCAGGTGGGCAGACCCCTACACTCATACATGACTCCATGAAGTCAATGGGGTTCTGCATGAGAGTGTTCCAACTGCAGGACAAAGGCCTATGTTTGAATCATCTTTGCTAGAGAACCAGTTTATCATGTATCTGGCAAGACTCCTGGGATTGCTAACTTAAACCAAGGTGGTAAAGCCTCCCAAGAGAGACCCATTTGTTTTATAGCAATCATTTATTTTACATGCATTTGAAATCAAGACTAGATTTCAGTAAAAATCAAGGTTAACAAAACCACTTTTTAAATTCATTTTCATCAGCTAGGGAACAAGATGCTGAATGTTATTCTGTGGAATCCTGCATCATTTTAGTGAGAGTCAAACGTATTGTTCTGATTACAATGAAGTTAAGTTTTTTGAATTCTGAATGAACTCTTCCTCAAAATTTAGCTAAAGATCAGCTTCAGAACATATACAATAATTAAAATTCTTCTTTGCCAGATTTTAATGCAATATTGACATCATATAATTAATTGAATAATATCACAGGGAAAGCAGAATAAATTATCTTTTGCTGATTAGTGTCGTGTTCCTTACTTTTGGTGGGACGTTGAAATGCAACAATGTTGACAGCATTAGATTTTTATTTTATTCAGTTTTATGTGGTTTAGAAAATTTTCCCTCTCTTTTACATTTGAGCACTGTGTGGAACCCTGAAAAATAGCTGCAACATTTATATTTAAATCGATAATGTCCGAGTTCTGAACTTTGCAAAGATGCTTCGCCTACTCTTGCTGTCATTAAAATCTAAAATGTAAACATTTATAAATCATTGTGGGCCAGATTCTGCCTCTCTTATCCCATGATTCCAATGGAGCCATTCAGGGAATATGGTACAGCTCAATGTGAATATGGGTGACAAGATCTCAATAAGGGCTAAACTGTGGCATTTAGGTATAGCCTGAAGTAAGGGGTGGTGTGCAGGTGCATTGCATAGGGACAGCACCAGAAGGCATTGTGCCTCAGAGATACTGCTCAGAAGAACAATTCCTCCTGGATTCCACTGGGGAGGGACTAACTTACAACATCCACTGTATGGAATGGAACATACTCTTCCCCACTCAGCCAGCCAGCTTCACTGTGACCTGGTGTCATGGATCTGCCTACCCCTTGAACCTCCCTACCCATTTGCAGTGGGGGGAGTGTGCAGCTGCTGCACAGAAACTGCACATCTCAGAGTGCCTGGAGCTGTGATCTTGGTAGCCCCACTGGAGCTATGCAAGGCAGGGGAATCCTTATCTACCACAATCCCTATTATTCCCCTGAACAGACACATTAATGTTACAGATTAAAAAATGTTTTTGGAAGACTAATCCATTTTAAAATACATACACTATAATTTCTATGAAGTAAATTCTGAGTATTAACTATCTTTTTTCATTATTGCTTTACTACTTATGTCAATAGTGACTGGAAAGCTAACATCTCTAAGTCATTTGTATTTACCAAATTAATACCTGATAAGATCTCTCTCTGTAGTTGCAAGTGTTTTTAACAGACCTGATACTAGTTTTTTCCCTTTTTTCCCTGTAAATGGTGTCATTGGACATTAATAAAATCTCTGTTTTTGTGGAAGCTGCTCCTATGTTTTTTGTTGGTTCTTTGAATTAGAATGGCTGTTATGAATTTGACAACGGTTATCAAATCTCCCCTGCAGCAGACTGTCAAGGATATGATGGTCAAATGTTTCACATATTGCAATCAAACCATTTGTGTTTAGTTTGAAGAATTCCAAAAGAAAGCTGTCAGCTAAGAAATGAAGTCGAAGTAGCCTGAAGCTTTTGGAGCATGTTGATCCAATTATGATGATCCACTCATATCCTTCAGCTTTTTTTCAAAATCAATTTTCATTTTAGCTCAGGGGGCTTTTTTTTTTTTTTTTTGTAATGCAGAGAAACATCTGTAAGGGTATTTCAGATGTGTTGTTTCAGGAAATTTATTTTTGGTGCAAGAAAGCATTGAACTCTACAGATATTTTGTAAGTGTCATTTGTCTGCAATATACATATTGGCAATACATAATAATCTGGATCTGAATTCTAGATTTGTTTAAATGTGTTCAGTCCAGCTGCTTCACCCTCAAGCAAAAGACCACAGCACACTCAGAATGGGTTAAATGGCCATCACATATGGATGGAAAGATACCTACAATGTCAGTGTTGATGGTTATGTGCCAGATTCTCAGCTGGTGTACATCCGTTGTCTTCAACAGAGCTATTCCAATGTACACCAGCTACAGAGCCAACACTACATATTTAATGTAAACTCACCACAAAAAAAATGGTCAGGCATTTATTTTCCTTTCTTTAATTTAAAGATCAAATTTGAAAGTGCCTAAATATCACTGTTGTTCAGTTGTAAGAGGGCTGTGACTGGAATGCCTTGACCTGCTACTAACTATGGTAGACTGAGAACAGAATGATACCACATTTTGGGTGGTAATAACACAAATGAGCTACATCCTTCTCTCCTCACTCACATCAGTAGCCACGTTGACTTTAATCAAGCAATGGAATATGCACAAGTTAGAACAGGGTCATTGCACATTATTCTCACACCAGATAATATGCTATCACCATGCTGTTTTCATACGTGATATATGCCAAATATGTCATAAATGTAATTAACAGAGTAAAAGCTTAGAAGCTGGATTCTAAACTTTGGAGACTACTCTTGGAAATGCAAAATCTCCAGTGCCCAACAGACACAAGCAAAAATCCTCTACAAGTGGAAAAATTTGGGAGTCTACCCATTCCGTTATCTTTGCCCATATCTTCTGCTTGATCCAGTTCTGCTTATTGTGCCACAGACATCTAAAAAACCCCAACTCTATAATACTTGGGATTTGATTCTCTTCTGATCTGCATCAGTGTAAATCTGGAGTAACTCTACTGAAGTTGGTGGATTTGCAAAGGTGAAAAAAAAGTGCAAACTTCAGGAGATTCAGGGTGTCAGAGTTAATTATCTATCAAAATATCATGGACACACTCACTGCTAACTAAACCTGTATTATGAACAAACAAAGCCAATGCTGCCTAGTGAAAACCCCATAAACTATTTGGTGGCTATCAGAATCAAACCATTCAAACTGGCAATAATCTCAGAAATAATCTACACACTGAGCAAACTGCCATTCTTTTGCCCCTTAGTTATAAATAAACAGATAATGAAACTGTTCAGACAACACCTGTAGAAGGACACAAATCTCTTAGATCAGCAGTAAGACAGTAAATAAAGTTCTAGGGAGAAGTGAAGTTTCACAATATACACTATTATCCCACTTTTGATTTACTAAAGACCATGATGGTTCATTCCACGTGGCACTGGTTAGCTTTCTCTACAGCTTGTCTTCAAGATACGTTCAAAGCAAAATTCTGCTGCCTAAGGGTTCTTGTGAGGGAAGACGACAGGAAGTTTCCTCTCTCCATGTATTGGCAAGATAGGATTTCAAACCTAGTGCTTAGGAAGAACCCACTACAGCCTAGGCAAGTGCATTATGACCGAAGGGTCTGCTATCTGGATCAGGTGCCCAACCACCCATGCATATACTGTGGTCAACTGGAGATACTAAGAGAGGGGAGCATGTTGCTCCTTTAGGAATGAGTTAGGAATATTTCTGAGCCCATTCATTCCCTGAGCCATCCTACTGTGTTCTGGCAGAAAAATTTAGACTCCCCTGCCTTACCATAATGCACCCAGGCCTAGGAACTTATAGGACACTCATCATTGTGATATGTGAACACGCAAAGTTCCAAATTTTTCAGCAGCAGGCTTGGTTAAATCAAGATATTGATGTCAATAAAGTTGTTCTAGATTTCCTGTGGTATAACATAGAACAGAATCTGATATAATATAGAACAGACACTTAGATACCATCACACTTTGCAATACTTAGACCTTGTCTGCACAGGAGGGGTTGGTACACACTAACTGGGGGTTGTGTGCATTGAAATGCTCTACATATACATGGCACAAAACCCTTAAAGTGTAGCCATGCCACAGTTAAAGCATAATCTGTACTACACTTTGGAAGTGAACATGCTTAGCTTTGTGCAGACATGCACGTCTGTTGACTCCACTGTTTGCAGGATGGGGGGACAAAGTGCAAGGAGTCTGGAAAAATTACAAAACTGCAAATAGTACAACCAAGAGGAAGGGTGACAAATCTGAAGGGTACGTATATTCTTTAATATGTATGCCATGCTTTGAAAATAGAGAGCACTATGAGCTCAATTGCACCATAATAAGAGAGGGTTGTGGTACCACACTACCTCAGCAGAAGCACTGGGCATGCCCACTGCTTCATTCTTGCCTCTTCCCTACCCTTCCTGGCCCTTTAGAAGTAGGGAGTTAGTAGCAGCAAGGAGTCCTTGCACTCCCAGAACGTAACAGCTACAACTCTGAGAGGTCTTTAAACGAACTGTGCAAGTGAGGCAATGTTCCTCACAGAGCAGAGTATAAAGATTGATCAGATGGTGTTCAGGAAAGTTAGAGAAGTCTCTTAGATGGAACAGAAATGCCTCGTAGCTGAAGTTGCCTACCTTACATCAACTCCCCTCCAGTGAAGACCAAGGCTAAGAGTATGAATTAGTAATTACTCTAGTCAAAAGAGCCATCCTTATTAAGGCAAAACTCCTATTAACTTGCCTGAGAGTCTTGAGTGTTCTCTAAGGGTCTTGATCCTGCAAACACATGTGCAGATTCGATCCTCTGATTTGGCACCACATTTTTGCTCCTTCAGCAATTGGTGTAATGAAGCAGTTTTATACCATTTAGATGCACAACTAGCCAACTGTGCTAGTAAATCAAGTACTTAGGTATTCAGGTGATATAAAATGCACTTGCCATTGTTTGCAGACTGGTGCAAAACAGTAGTCACAAAACCAGAGGGTAAGTGATGGGTCTTTTGAAAATCAGGATCCAAATGTTTTCAATCTATCAGAAGAAAGTGAAACTAATGAGGCTGATTGTTGGGATTGTTTTAAAATAAGGTGATTGTTATGGTAACCTCTTGTTGATGGTCCTACCATATCTGCCCTGCTGAGCTGTTTCTGTCCATGAACATTGCATTGGAAGGAACAGTACATCAAGGAGAACCAGACAAATCCATCAGCATCTATCTAGATGTACTTGTAACATTCAAGAGCAGTCAGACAATTGAGTAAAAGGCTCAAAACGAACCACATTGAGGGGTCTTCCTTAAAATACTGTAAGAGGTGTTAACACTATCAGAAAGTGCTATAAACTGACAATCCGAGAGCCTGAAAGTCCCTATTTAGTCTCTAAACATACTTATGCAGTGACAGCTTTAAGCTTACCTCATCTTGTTCAGCAAATGCATCTCTCAGTGTGAACTCTGTTCTTAATAGGCCACTCTCAGTGTCAGAAGGTTGCTCGTTTCCTATGCACCTTCTGAAAGTGTCAACTAATCTAAATTGTACCGGGGGATTCCATGTTAGGGGGACGTATCCAGTAAGAACTGGACTGAGACCACCAACTCATTTGAAAAAAGCCTCTAACCTTTTGTTGGGTGATAACTTTCAGGCACTCCTGACCTGGCCTAGGTTCATACCAGTGACAAAGAGGTAGAGGACTCTATATCTCATCAATAACCCCCAAGTTATCCTGTCCTCCCAATGGGCTTCAGTGTTAATAAAAATCATAGAAAACATTTCATACACAAAATAGGTGAAGAGCGATATCGGTGGAACTCAAGGTCTGATGTTCCCTTAAGGGAGACTTTATATCACTCTGTTGCTGAATAAAATAAAAACAATGCCCAGATATTTCAGACATATGTAGAGCATTGTCAGCATGGAAGAAACAGGTCCAGTCTCTCTAGACACTAACATTTTACAAGGGGTAGATGAGGCAAAATGAATACAGATTATGATCTTGAACTGAGAAAAATACCAGCCAAAAATTCCAGTTGCCAATATGTTATGTCAGGTAAGATAAAACCTACTGAATTTAAATTAAAACCCTATGTTAGCAATTACTGATTCATTTGAAAAACGATGACATGTAGTAGGAAAACTTCAGCAAAGTGACAATGATTTCTATCAGCTGAAGATCTGGCTCTAAGCTTTGTGTTTTAAATTTGAGCAGGGAATAACTGAAGTAACATTTTGAGTATGTATGTTTCTATCTTTTTAAAGGGAAGAAAAAAGATTTCTAGTCTCTTACCCTGCCATGATCCTTCAAGTTTTCTGCTTTGCGCACAAACCTTGTATCAAATTTATGCATTAAAAAACCTAATTTTTTTAGAATTGTGTTCAGTTGTTTAAATTTCAGACTTGAGTATATGAAAGGCCTTTTTTTTTACTAGATCTGTTGCTCAGGGGCAAATACATAAAGATGATACATTTCAAAACTGATGCTTCTGACTTAAAGTTTAGCAGAGCCATCACTCATGTCATACATGCCAAGTCTGGTGGAATTTGGCATAGCTGTTTAAATTTTAACAAGGGATAAATTAAATGAACCTTTACCTAAAATGTGCTGCTGAGGACAGAATGCCTAGGGTTAGGGTACAGATGCTAATGTATCAAGAACTGTTAAGCTCTCAGCTTCACATTAAAATACCAGTGTCACATAGGATCAGTCCCTACAAATCTGCCAAGAATGATACCATTTGGATCAAACAATAACATTTTAGTTGGGCTGCACAGATACTGTTTGACTCTCATGTACTTTCCTGGATGAATTACAAAAGCAGGATTTAGAGATTCTTTCGGGAATTAAATGCTCAGAACTATTGGCTGTCAAGCTTGAAAATATGTTAGATCTGCATCTCTCTACAATTATCTTAACTTTCTTGGAACTGAGCCCAGCTATTAGCAGGAGGTAAATAAGACAAAAATTGACAACACTGTACATTGTGGGGCAAAGTGTTGAAGGATGAGTTTTAGATGTAAACAGCTAATGGATTTCTTAGAATTTCCATATTTGATTTGAAGCATAGAACATTTTTGAAGCAGCTTCACCTCACTTGCTCTCTCAAAATTCAAAAGACGTTTTGTTCATTTCAGTTTTTCAGGAACCGGGCATAGTGTTTGTTGCAAATGTGCTTTTAATGTCCAGTATTATAATAGCTTGAGATTGGTGGAATTCAGTTCAGCTCTTGGCATGAGTTGTCACCAATGAAATGTAAACTCCTCAGTGTTACACAAGTTTAAATCTCCATTATAATTTCAAAGTACATTCACATTATTTTCTCAGCTTTTGCTCTGGAATCCAATACATATTATGTCAGTCTTAAGGAGTTGAAACAAACAAGAAGTCAAAACAAAGAAACTGTTGTGGTTCTGGCTAGCCAGAATTCTGTGATTATGAATATGTTTGGGGGTTTTGTTTTGTTTTTGCTTATTTATTTACAAGCTTGTTTGGGTAGTTTGCTTCTGTTCTATTTCCCCACCTATCCTTTTCAAAACTATACCCCGGTCTCCTGTGCTATTCCTTTACTTATTAGGATTAAGGAGCCCAGAGGCATAATGATGGTTTCAGCAAAGAATCTGAAGTTTCTGAACTTGCAACTCATATTGCAGTTAATGTATTGTATATCTGCCATATAACTGGCTTTAAAATGCTCATTTGGGTATTTATGATGAAGCGCAACACAAGACAAAGTAACATCACCTAATCTAATACAAATTAAAGCCCCTGTTCCACAATGCACTTAAAACACAATCCTAACTTCAACCATGTGAGTAGTCCCCATCTAAGTGAATGGGAATTTTCACATCCTTGAAAAGTTAAGTATGTGTTTCAATACCTTGCTAAATCAAAGGAGTAACAGTATAAACAAAGACTGAAATAACATTATTCCTGAGTCTCTATTTTATCAATTAAGCAGATGCACTCTGTCTTTATCTCCCCTTTCTTAGTGATAAAAATGGTATTTTTCCTGTAGGCTATGGATTTGCCTCTATATGCTGGAAGCACAGCGGAGTTTGCCAGCCCTTTCCACCTCCAGTGCAACCTGATTATCTCTTCAGAGGATTTGAGCTGAGTTTTTTGTGAACCCTGATCTGATTTTTTATTTTTGCATTGAAATCATGCAAAAATTGCTTTCTCACGCAGTGTCAACATCAAACCAGGAGAAAGCTGGTGGTTTTCAATGAATTTCACTTGGGGGTTTGGAGTTTGTGTCTTAAATTCAAATTAAACTTGGGGTCGGTGGTGGTGCTAACATATATATATGGAATCTAAATACAGTATTCACAAGGCCCCCTTTGAAAAAGTACCACTGAATTTCACTCAGCTGTGAGGTCAGTTTTCAAATTCTCCCTCATTCTGTCACTAGTAAACTAATCACTGTGTAGTAATAAGCAAACAGGTCTGAGTTTCTGCCTAGTTTCCTTAAACTATATAAATTCATCCTCATTTCCTTAGGATGTAAGAGAGGAATCTGTATATTATACATACAATATACTGCATTGTGCCGACCAGAAACTGTGCGCATACATGATTGACAGGGTCTCATGATCATGATCCGCAACTGAAAAAAACATATAAAGTAATTCATCAAGGCTCCTAATTCAGCACGATACTTAAGCACATACCTGATTATAAGCATGTGAGCTGTCCTGTTGAAGCCAGCAGAACTGCTCATGTATACAATTAAGTACGTTGCTAAGTCAGAACCTAAATACATGACTTATGATGACCCACAGACTGTCTTTGATGTTCTACTGAAAGAGCACCCACATGGGGCTTAGGACTGGCAGCAAATATTAGTTATTTCAGGAAAGTTACAATATCATTAGTCCATTGAGTTAAAGAAAATAATGCTAAATGAAACCTCTTAACACATACCACAAAGTAGCACTAAGCCAAGGAAATGGGCAGTTTTACATACAGCTTGTCCAGGCTCACCAAGGGTCACGTAACAGACCTGTTTACAAGTACACACTGATCATTCTTCTCTGCCACATGTGTATAAAAGAGCAATTTAAAGTTTCAGGAATGTCATATCTGAGCTCTGATTCCATCAATTCTCTTTGGCTCTAGGTTTCCCTTCAGTGGTTGGAATGTAAGTTATGGAAACCTAAGGAGAAAGTTGTAAATTTTCAGGCTCTGTCAACTTCAAAATCTCCAGCTGATGGATCCCTGATTTGACACCAATCTGGTTGTCAGTCACTCTTGCAAACTGTAACACACTAGATTATCAAATGTGTTGGTGAAATCTTACAGGATAGAATGTTTTGAAAGTACAGATGTGCAAAGGGCTCGTTCAAGATTACCATCCATTCACATTGCAAAGCATCTGCTAAAAGACAGTGATCATCCTCCAAAACTTTCCAGTTTTGCCTTTGATAGTGTAAATATTGCGGTAATTCTGCTATTATCTGGATATTCCCTACTAAACTAGGCCTATTTGGTAATATAGGGCTATTGGCAAATTTTTAAGGTGACCTCCACTTTCTCTCAGTACAATCACAGTTTCTGCTTACTGTCAGTGAGACCTGAGTATGCTCAGCATTACTGAAAGTCAGGCTGCATTTGTTAGGACACTGAAAGATAAATTTATGGCGAGTGAACAACATTAAGCACCCAACTTTGAAAATTTTGGGCAATGAATTAACATTAATTCATTTAACTGAAAATAAATTAACTGAAAATCAGTAAACCAAACGTTGTAGCGTAGTTCCAGCCTAAACTGAGTCTCATTTGAATTGATTCAGGAAGTTTGAGTTCATCTGAAAGACTACTAACAACCATCTAGTTTATACTTCTTTTGTTTTCCCAGGTGAGCTTATTAACTGCAATATGGAACTTACTGTTTTCTCACACATTTACTTTTAGTCAACGTAAAGTTTCTATTACCCAGTAACCAGCTTTTGAAAGCAGTAGCCTCTTCTGTGAGTACACAGAGAATATTTTCTTCATTTCAGTTTATTCAAATAATTTAGTTCCATTACTAGTTCATTCAAAATTAAGAAACCAGTTGGGAGTTCAAGAAGCAGAAAATTTGTTTTCCTCTTCTAGTCTATGAATTAAACCTAGGTGATAGGATGATCTACTAGTTCTAAAGTCTTGAAGGCCATGGTGACCAGAACCAATCAGATAATACTTGTTTGTTTAATAAATCATTTTAAAATGCAAAACATGTTTTGATGAACTTTTTTTATATGTATCCAATATATTTAAGGTATTAAATTAAAGTAAATGCTGTTTTTGTACATTTTAATTGAATTTGAATTTCCATCCAGATAGAGCTTTACACAAATCACAAGTGAAATATTAATCAACATCAATTAAAATGGTAAGCTATATAATTGATAAAATAAATATGTATAGATATAAGGTATCCTCCTGGTTAGCAAGAAGAAGTGCCAAATTTAGCATAAAGGGTCTATTTAGTTGCAACTCAACATGTTTCAATACCTACCAACCAGTGAGAATCAACCTTTCTTTAGGAAAATAACTAAAAAAGTGCAAGTGCAAAACTAAAATCAATTACTTAAATCAAGGTTTACTGCTTGCTGATTTAAATTTTGATTAAAATCGGTGGTTTAAGTCAACCCACACTGACAAAAAGGCATTGAAGAGATTCAAGGCAAAAGGTAGGATAAGTTCATGTGGGAGAGGGTGGGAGGTTACAGGGGGACAATAACATGGCAGAAAGCATGTCATACATAGATTGTTATAGCTGCTGAATATTGACTAGATTGCACAGTTGAGAAGGGAAAGGTAGGAAAGCCTAAAAACAGACTAGAATAGCCTACACAAGGCAAAATGGAAGTGGTGGGATGGAGAAGAAGGAGCAGATACAAATGGTATAGCGAGAGAAGCAATTTGATTTGGTGGGAGCCTAGATATGACAAAAGAAGGAAAGAGTTAAAGATTAACTGTGAGGGTGCATGAAGACTGCAAGTGATTGGTAGGAGAGCACTGTTGTCAGTGGTGAAAAGGAGGGAAGGATGAGAAGCACAGCTTTTGACATTTCATCTGAGAAGATAGAGAGACTTGAAGTGAGGTGGGCCTGAAGTGAAGGAGAGCAGGAGAGGTAGTTTTGAGACTCTTCAGTGAAGAGGTAGCATCAGATCACGAGAACGGAGAAGAGAGTAGTGGGAGAAAAGGACAGAGCCTGAGGAATTCCAATAGAGAAGGGAAGAAAGAAGAGGACATCATGAAGAGGCAGCCAAGTTTAAAGGCTAGTAACAGAGTTTGGGCTGGACAAGGAATTTCCCTTGCTTCTCGCCTATAAGTAAATGAGTTGCTCTCTCTCCCTTCTCAAAATAGAAATGAGAATTACAAGAGTATTTTACTGGCAATTATGAAAGGGAATCCTCTCTGGCAGTGACAGCAAACAATAAAAAGGCACACTCAATATGGGCATCCAGCATCTCTAGTCATGGAAGATACAGTAGTAACTTGGCTTGAAAATATCAAGTAATGAAAGTGCCTGTCTTTAATAAGCATTTTGTTTAATTGCCCCCATTATAGCCTTTATCAGCAGCAGAAAGAAGAAAGGACTGATCTGTCAAGCAAAGTGAGAATGTCAGGGCAGTAAGAAATGCTGTCTGCTGAGCTGCACTGAATGCCTAATGAAATTGCCTGCAAGCACTACGGGGAACTTCTGCATTTATTCTACAAGGACACTCTCTAGAAATCCCTGCAGCCTCTCAATATATAGTTATATAGATCCTACATAAACTAATCTGTCTGCAAAGTGGATTAAATAAACCCTGAACATGGACTGGAAAGCTTCTTGAGATACCTGAAGACTATTGGTGTGAGCTTGTTGTAAATGAGATATCAATAAACTATCAGAGTTAATTGCTTTGTGTGTAATTCTAAAAAACTTTATGGGGTCATAATTTTAAGCACAAAATTTTGTCTTTACAAATGACACTGAGCAGTAACCCATTTCTATGTACTGTGGCTCATAGACTCATAGATATTAAGGTCAGAAGGGACCATTATGATCATCTAGTCTGACCTCCTGCACAATGCAGGCCACAGAATCTCACCCATCCACTCCTGAAATAAACCTTTCACCTATGTCTGAGCTATTGAAGTCCTCAAATCATGATTTAAAGACTTCAAGGTGCAGAGAATCCTCCAGCAAAATGCCCCAGGCTACAGAGGAAGGCGAAAATCCCCCAGGGCCTCTTCCAATCTGCCCTGGAGGAAAATTCCTTCCTGACCCCAAATATGGCGATCATGATTCAAAAACTGTACATTTGGGTAGGATATGAAATGATGTAAAAGAAAAAAATTAAAAAATCACAAGTACACAAGTACAAACAACTACAGAACCAAATGTAAACTCATCTCCCATATAAAATATACAAGTAAATGCTTATTTTATAGTGTGTGTTAGTTTTTGCTGTTCCAGCCACAACCCATTAGTAAGATTAAAGTTTTACACAGGAGTTGTTATCAAAAACTTTACTTACTGCTAATATTTAAAATTAAAGAATAATAAAAGGGTGTTTAAAAAAAAATAGCCTGATCAGGTTTTCTCTGCCTGTTCTCACTCAGGCAAAACTCTGCACTGATTTCAATTATCTGTAGATTGTGTTGAGCTGAATAGGGAGTTTTGGCTGAGTAAAGACTGAAGGTTTGGGTCCACGGAATGCAAAGGCTGTTCTGATCAGAAAAATGACTATTTGAAAATGGCATCTTCTTACTAAACAATTCTGCCTGTGCACTCTGAGTCATATCTTCTTACTTTAATGACAAAAGTCAGGTTTTGCCATTTTTTACTCAAGACCTTCAGAGCCAATACGACTCTGGGAGAGAACATTGATGCATCAGCAGCAGAATTTTAACTAAATTGCAGTTGCAGAACCTTTATTACTGGTGATGGTACCTGAGCCAGAGCGAACACAGAGTCACTTTCATCCTGGTTGCGTTTGCAGGGTTTGCACTTAGAAGAAAATAATCTTTTTATTTATAAGCTAAGAAAATGTAATACAGTAAGATAGGACAAACAAGGAACTTTGCCTCCCCCCCCCCGCTTTTTTTTTTTTTTTACCACAGGTGGCCATTTTTACAGAACTATTTTTCAGAGAATAATCTCACTTAAAGGAGAGAACATTTGGAAAGAATGTGCTACTATTTCACACACAGTTTAAATTTATTGACACTGCAAAACTCTTCTTTTCTACTTACGTTCTTATTCTAAACCCATCACTATGGGATCTGAGCACCTGAATTTCTGACAGAAGATTTGGCATCTTTAAACACAGGAGTCATGTTGTCCACTTTCACCTCTGTGGAGAGCAGATATGCCCTTCCACAGAGGGCGAACTTTAAAAAAAAAAAAACTCACCACACCTTAGAACTTGTAGAGTTCTCTTTCAGTTCCTTCCTGGAAAGCAGTTATTGGCAGTGGGGAGGAGAATGACAGAGCTTAGCCTCTGCATTCAATAGATGGATCTGCAGGAAATTCAGATAAGATTCCTGTAGCTCCCACTCATTTGCCTCTGCTCAACTGCCTGGCTCACCCTCCATTTCTTCCGCTAGTTGCACTGCTCTCATGTACCTGCTCCCCTTAGGCCTACATGATAGAAACATCAGAGGGGAATCTGGGAGTTAACTCCTGTATGGATTTTTGAGGGGAGTTTTCCAAGGAGAATGCCAGTTCCCCCAAACTCATGAAGCCTTATACACAGAAAGGAGGGATGTCTGAGGTGGAAAAAACTGGAAGCATGCCATATTGGTTCCACTCTCCAATTCCATAAAAGCATGGCAGTCTCACTTCTTGTTCCTATCTGGCCCTCATGACAAGAGTCTCCTATACCTTTTGGGGTACTCCAGCAAAATGTCATTCCTGCAACTTGCATTCAACGATTACATTATCTGCTGGTGGTGTAACACTGTTCCAGAGAGCCTACTCCCAGGTATTGCACCACAAAGGAGCTAGCCTGTGGTTATTTTGGGAACACTTACAAGTTAATGAGGGGAAAGGGCATTTAACACCCGCCTAGCTCTAGTTTTCATAGTCCCATAGGAATACTTTGATCTTAGCTCCAAGGAGCCGAGAAGCGATATCTACTAGAGACTTCTCAGGCAGTTATTCGTTTATGTTTGCAACAGGATTTAGGCATTCGGTTTCCTTCTTTCACCCAACCACAAATAAAGGGGCATGTCAAGAGGGAGTTAGGATAAGAACTGTTACAATCCTTCCATTTGGGTCTTTACTTTTTTCCCTATCATATTAAATGGTGTCCTTGTTTTGTGCCTTAGCAGCAACAGTAGCAGTGATTGCAATGCAGCACATCCCTTTGGAAAACAAGATCTACAGTCTCCTTTCATGCTTATCATGCCCTTTTGAGTCTGATGTGTAGCTCTTAGGAAACCTCTAACAATTTGACCCTCCCTTCCCCCGCCAGAGGCTGACAGCATCAGCTTGATGATGCTCCTAGCCCCAAGTAACCAAAGTGTGAGACCCAAGGTTGTGCCCAAACCCCGTTCTCTAGATGCAATGAATCATACTATCTTTACCCCCAGTGGGCTGGTCCAGCCAGAGATGCTCTCTGTTTGACATACCTCTGGTTTATTGGATTTGTAAAGGTGACCTTAAATATTTTAATGGTAATAATTCTTTCAAGGGTTTGAATCAGTAAATGTGCTATGTTCATATTTTGGCCTTATATACTGTAGGCAATTTAATCCGTATAAGTAGTTTCAGTGATATTAACACTGTAGGCAAACTGGTACTAAAGTTTAAATGTCAGAGAGCGTTTTCCTATTAGATCTAGTGCAAACAGAGCATTTTTTTATGGAGTACTGAGGCATAAAATACCAGTAGACAGTAAAGACAGAGTGCCAATGAATCTGAAATAAACAAGAGGTGAAATTTATAGCATTTTCAAACATGTTTCCTATCCAAGGACTACTGCAGCTGCACAAAACTATAAAATTAAAGATAAGAGAAAAACCTTGTAGCACTACACAATAAATGAACTGTGTTATCTATCTGGATTTCTGTAACTTCCCAGAGATTTGCTATTTCACCTAGGATTTATTACACCATTGTGCATATTCTGGGTATCATTTTATATTTCCTCCATTACCCTAGTCGTTATCTAATAGACGGGCCAGGTTATAATCACTGCCACAGGAATCCTCCCCAATGCAATAACCCTCACCTCTTGAAAGAGGTAAAGTTGGAGGATGCTTATATGAGCATGTCAATACTTAACCAAACGCTTTGTACAGATCACAGTAATCTATGCTCTTGCAGTGGGTGTGAGTCTCCAAGGGGCCATGTGGATTCTCAGATATGGACCCTGCAATCCTCTACACTGGAGTTTTTTTCCTAATTGAACAAAGTATGTCCTATATAAACCAAGGCTGGATCTGGAACTGTGGGCATTGCAACCTGTGCTGTAAATCATCTGCTAGAAACAACTCTGCAGAGAGAGAGTGATTTTCATGATGCAATACACTCCATGCCATTTAATGCAGGTTTGCAGTAGTCCACAAAGCCTACTGCAGAGCCTGAACTATAGGGTGAGTTTCAACTAAGCGACAGGAATAGTCCTGTAATGCTTAACCTTGAAACCTGCCAGTGTGTAACAGCAGCCACCAAAATGTGTGACAAAATGTCACAGATGCTGTAAACCACAGATTATAATATTTTTAACCTCTTTGTAAAAAGTCTTCCTCCTTTTAAATCCAATTAGGCCAGTTGGAGGTGGGGAGAGGTTGGGTGGTCCCTGCACAATCTACATGGGAGCTGCAGGGAAACGGTCCCTGCACCAGCTTCTTTTGAGCTGCCTTGGGGTTGTTCTTCCCAGGCTCTTCTAGTTCAGATAATGAAGCTCCCATCCCATGCTATGCATCCAACTAAAGTCTCCTGCAAAGTAGCAGTGCATCGTTTGTATGTTGACCCCAGATCTCCTCAGGCAGATTTCGTCTTCACCCACACCTGCCCTTAATTACCCTCACTACCTTAGCTCAATGCATAACTGGTCCGGGACTCAGTAACTTGTTTGTCTCTATGAACCAATACAATCAATCAGTCACAATTTTCCAAACTGTAGTAATACAAGTTCTTGATCTCATGCTTGGTAATGAAGATGCCGCTTAATGAAGTTTGGGTGCTTAGTGTAAATGCTGCTTCGTAATCAACCTATATTGTATGCTGTATATTATGCTCCTTTCTTCAACACTTTGCCAATCACTATTATGCCACTCAACACAATTGTTAATCTGATTTTTACAAAGTGTGCTGAAGCTTGCAAGCTGTTTGATTCAGAAAAGATATGGGTAATGGCGTAGAGTAAATGGGTTTAGGGGATTGCCGCTAAAGGACTGAATATTGACAATTTGCAAATCATTTCTTCACGTGACAAAAGTGAAGAAAGGCCATGAAATCAAGGTAGGAATAACCACAAAGTGCTTCATATGTGGGAGATAATGACAACAGGAAAAAAGAAAGAAACAGCAAAGTAGGAATACAAATGTATGAATAGTGTTTCTTTCCCTTTGGATTTTGTTCCATCTATCCTACAAATAATGTTTTCCTTCTGATGCTCTAACAGAACTTGCAGTTACATCATCATCATTATTACTGAGAATTACCTTACTTATATACAGCACCTTGCATCAAAAAGTGCTTTAAATGCTATGGGCCAGTTTGCACCTAACTACTCCAGGACTGTTCAAAGGGGAGCAAAGAATGCAAGCCCTTACATTCTGTGCCCCCATGCAGCAGCAAGCTATAATCACCTGGGGCATGAGAATCCCAAAGGGGGACGACAAAGGCAGGTAGAAGGTGGAACCATGGCCCAGACTCCCACTGGGGAGTGGCTTCACAGGCATGGTCTTGTGTTGGGAAAGCTATAAGCCACGAAAGATCTCATAGTCCTCAGATGCACATGTGATGCACACTGAGTTGAGTGTAGTTGTACATTTGTACAGGGAGGCAACCTCTGATCCTGAGAGATATAGAGGAATCACTTCAGTTATGTTGTGCCATTTAAAACTACCCGGAGAATTTAGGTAGCCAAAAGGCAATTATTGGAAAATGGAATTGAGCATGGATTCTAGGAAATGCTTAATCACATAAATGGACATGGGATTTAGGGCCTGATGCTGCTAACATTCCAGTGGAAGTTTTGCCTGAGAAAGAACTGCAGGATCAGGGCCTTAATCATTGTTAATACCTTCCTTATTCGTGGATCAATTCAATCATGATTAAAAATGTGAGTAAGCTTTGACTATGGCACTTGTAATATAACTTCCACCACATAAGAAGCAGCAGCAAAAAATATTGTTTCTCCATGGGTCCTAACTAATTTTAAGGGATAATTTTTTAAATGAAGGAGTACTTTTTAAAAGAAAAATAGTTACTTTAGAATATAGTTACACTTCGCAATTATGCTGGGGACATTTTTTGATAATTGTAATGACCACAGGTTCATTTACACATGGAAAGTTAACTTCATGATTGAGACTTCATAGTGATACACTGGATTCTAAAACTATAGGTATTAAGTATGAAACTATATTAATAAATAAAATAATAATAAATTATTCCGTCATATAGTTAAACTTCTACTTATATTATTAGTGATCATAAATGATCAAAAACATAATCACAGTATATTAATTGTATTAACAGTGTAATTAGAGTCATAGACTTTAAGGTCAGGAGGGACCATTATGATAGTCTAGGCTGACCTCCTGCACAACGCAGGCCACAGAATCTCACCCACCCACTCCTGAAAAACCCCTAACCTATGTCTGAGCTATTGAAGTTCTCAAATCACGGTTTAAAGGTGCAGAGAATCCTCCAGCAAGTGACCCGTGCCCCATGCTGCAGAGGAAGGCGAAAAAAACCCAGGGCCTCTGCCAATCTGCTCTGGAGAAAAATTCCTTCCCAACCCCAAATATGGCGATCAGCTAAACCCTGAGCATGTGGGCAAGACTCACCAGCCAGACACCCAGGAAAGAATTCTCTGTAGTAACTCGGATCTCATCCCATCTGACATCCCATCACAGGCTGTGACAGGTTTCAATCGGTCCACCGAGCCTCTAGGGGACGATGGAGAGCTACTGTCCCACTGGCAGGCCTTAATCACACCTTTCGGTCACTGGGGAATTAGCGGAGAAGGTGCGCCGGCCCCAGCCTGCCGCGTGCCCCTCCGGCCGGGGAGGGCCGGCCCCAGCCTGCCGCGTTCGGGATTCTGCTACCCAAAGCGGGTTGGCCGGGGTAGGGGGAACACAGGCCCACCCAACTCCACTGCGTTCCAGCCCAGGGCCCTGACAGCGGCGGGAGGAGAGGGTCCCGCCGCTGGGTCAGCGGGGAACCATCCGCGCCCGCTGACCAAACACACCCACCCCACGGTGCAGTTCTGCCCCTGGGCTACTTCCTACCCAGTCTCTCAAGCGGGTCTCTCCGGTCCCTCCAGCTCGTCCGGGTATTCAGCTGCTGGCAGCTCCAGCTTCCCCACTGTGTCGGACTCACGCTGGTCCGGGTTACAGCCTGGCCCCTCCAGGTCCTCCGGGTACTCAGCGGCTGGCAGTCCTGGTCGCCTCAGTCCTTCATCCAGGTCAGGCTTCCCCTGGCCCAGGGCTTCCCCTGGGTCGGCAGCAGGGTCTGGAGGGAGCAGCCAGCAGCCTCTCTCTGTCTCCCTCCCTGGTGCTACCCTCACTGGGCAAAGGGCCCCGCCCTTTGTACTTCCTGTTCTACCCCTCCCCTTCCAGGGACTGGCGTTAGCTTGGTATGGCCCCGCCCACTCAGGCTGAGAGGGTGGCTCTTTACCGTCTGGTTCGGAGGGAAGCCACCCTGGCTCCCTACACAGGCCATTGGGCATATTTACCGCTAATAGTCAAAGATCAATTAATTGCCAAAATTAGGCTATCCCATCATACCATCCACTCCATAAACTTATCAAGCTTAGTCTTGAAGCCAGATATGTCTTTTGCCCCCACTGCTCCCCTTGGAAGACTGTTCCAGAATTTCACTCATCTAATGGTTAGAAACCTTTGTCTAATTTAAAGTCTAAACTTCCTGATGGCCAGTTTATAACGATTTGTTCTTGTGTCCACATTGGTACTGAGCTTAAATAATTCTTCTCCCTCCCTAGTATTTATCCCTCTGATATATTTATAGAGAGCAATCATATCTTCCCTCAGCCTTCTTTTGGTTAGGCTAAACAAGCCAAGCTCTTTGAATCTCCTTTCATAAAACAGGTTTTCCATTCCTCAGATCATTCTAGTAGCCCTTCTCTGTACCTGTTCCAGTTTAAATTCATCCTTCTTAAACATGGGAGACCAGAACAGCACACACTATTCCAGATGAGGTCTCACCAGTGCCGTGTATAATGGTACTAACACCTCCTTATCTTTACTGGAAATACCTTGCCTGATGCATCCCAAGACCGTATTAGCTTTTTTCATGGCCATATCACACTGGCAGCTCATAGTCATCCTGTGATCAACCAATACTCCGAGGTCCTTCTCCTCCTCCTCCTCTGTTACTTCCAACTGATGAGTCCCCTGCTTATAACAAAAATTCTTGTTATTAATCCCTAAATGCATGACCTTGCACTTTTCACTATTAAATTTCATCCTATTACTATTACTCCAGTTTACAAGGTCATCCAGATCTTCCTTTTTGACATCCCAGTCCTACTCTGTAATGGCAATACCTTCCAGCTTTGTGTCATCATCATTTTAGTATAGTTCAACCTAAAACAGAGAACATTCTTCACAAGATTATATCATTTTAGGACTGGGCACAATTTGAACTTTAGTTCTTTGTCAATGTCTTTCAAAGCTGACATTCTATGAAAGCAAAGTACTCAGAGGTGAAAGTAATCCTTTATGGTCCGGTATGGCATACCAGCAAGAGCCAGTGCGCCGGACCGGACCGGCTTCCCCAGGCCGGTGATTTAAAGGGCCTGGGGCTCCTGGCAGCAGGCAGAGCCAAGGGCCCTTAAATTGCCACCAGAGCCCCGCTGCCGGAGCTCCCAGCCACCTCCGCGAGCCCCGGGGCTCGGGCGGCAATTTAAAGGGCCCGGGGCTCCCAGCGCCGCTACCACAGTGGAGCCCTGGGCTCTTTAAATCTCCGCCAGAGCCCCGAAACCCAGGGTAGCAGCAGGAGCTGGGAGCCCCCAGGGCTCCATCAGCAATTTAAAAGGCCCGGGGCTCCCAGCTGCCGCTACCGCAACTGGAGCCCCGGGGATTTAAAGGCCCCGCCTCTTCCGGTTGAGGCCACGCTCCTTCCAGTTGAGATCCCCCCGCTCAGGACTCGGGCATACCAGTAAGTTCCTTAAATTACTTTCACCCCTGAAAGTACTGTATGAACATACAAGTGTTTTTCCAAGTGCCATAGTAATTGGTGCTATAGAAGAGTCATTACAGAGAACTGGGAAGCTGTAGGGGAACAAAAATCACACTATTTCAGAGGTTGGCTATGTTTTCTGGGCCACACTTCCTGAACAAACATCCAAGCACTGATGATCATTAATCAACAGGAGTACACATCACAAAACACACAACAGTAATACTCATAATTTGTCTACTCAGGGGATGTAGGGTTAAGCAAGTATGGAATCTGAACTATCTCCTCTATACAAGGCAAAGAGCTCTTCCATGAAACCTTTTGTGTTCCAAAAATACCTACAACTGAAGACAACCTGAACCAGCATTTATAAACTCCTGGCTACAGACATGAATCTCATCCACATGCAATCATTCTTTTGTCAGTGAGCATGTGAGTAGGCCCTTTGAAGCCAACAGGAAAATGTGGGTGCTTAAAAGTTAGGCATGTGCTTAAGTACCTTGTTAAACTAGAGCCCAGTTTAAAAAAAAAATTCAAATTGCCAGTCAATAATTAAAGAAAGTCACAAAAAAAATCAACCAGGCTGTTTTTAACTAGCCAAATTCTGTCTTGTTTCTGGACACAGCAGAAGAGTTTACCCACTTATTTAATTTTAAATGGGAATGACACTCGAAGAACCCATTTAAATTGCATCTCTGCATACATCTTGTAGTTTAAAGCAATTTTTAGTGGTAGTATTCTTTTGTGAGAATCACCTGAATACTGGCAGAGTTTGTAGACATAAAACCACCCCCCACACATAGAGAAACTGTAAATAAGATGGTTTTTGGCTTATTTCTTGATAGAAGACAATATCATATTTAAAACACATACAAAATGGCTTGTGATAATTGCTATTACATAAATAGATGATAAACCAATAAATTAAAGTAACAGTGCATAAAATGATGAATTCTGATTGACTTTAGGCAATATAAAATAATTGGAGTCTTTATTGCTCTTCTCATTTTTAATGAGATACTATGCAGTACATCCTTGTGACAGGGATGGAAAGGTAAATTAATCGTTGTGCATCATCATCAAGCAGTGTAAACATGGCCAAACTTAATTACAATATAATAGATTGTTAAGTGTCTTCCCCACAGAGGTGTGATAGCTCTCATACAAGTGATTACAACCAAGATGACTATCGCACAAGGTATTCTTTAAAGGCTTGTAGTAGCTCTTGCATGTATCAAACAATAAATCTGATTGCAAAAGCCATGCCAGTGAGGCAGCTTTCCACAATACCAGCTACCATGGAACTTTGTTCAAGAGATGAACACAAATTATGCTGCAGTGTTAACGAAACTTAGCTTGATTCAGTTGGTATTCAGGCAAAACTCCCATTTGACTTTAAAAAAAAAGGAGGGTGGAGGAGTTTTGCCTTTCCAGTCAGTGAAAGCTTTGCCTGAGTAAGGAATACCTGATCAGGCGCCTTCATTCCATTTTTCAACTTGACTTTAGTGCCCCTGTCCTGCATATAAAGCTGTGATTCTTACAGATATAGAGAATAGTGAAGTCATATTTCCCCATGTAATTCAATAAAAAAGCATCTTAGTAAAATAGTATATTGTTGTTGAATAAAGGACTTCTGAAATTTTGTTTATAAATTATAATACGTTAAAGAGAAGTGCAAAAATTACTTTATATATCTATATATACTGTGACAAAGTTCTTCCTCTGCCTTGGTGGGTCCTGTGCTTATTGGCGGATTTTCTCACATCAGAGGTTCACGGCAGCCCTCAGTTTGGCCACTTTCGTGGCTCAAATCTGCCGTTCACTCAGTTAGCCTCATCACTGGCCAGCATGGGGAAAGGAAGAACAACAATCCCCACAGTCTCTGCTGATCCACCTAGTGGATCGGGGAACAAGCCAGAGACCTTCCCCTCTGGTGGAACCCACAGTCCAATTCAACTCCTCCGGTACCAAGTAGGGAGTTGGGGGGATGGAGGGAACCCAAGCCCACCCTCTAGTCCAGGTTCCAGCCCACGGCCCTGTGGATTGCAGCTCTCTACATGGCTCCTGTAACAGCTGTGTGACACTACAACTCCCTGGGCTACTTCCCCATGGCCTCCTCCCAACACCTTCTTTATTCTCACCACAGGACCTTCCTCCTGATGTCTGATAATGCTTGTACTTCTCAGTCTTCCAGTAGTATGCCTTCTCACTCTCAGCTTCTTGCGCCTCTTGCTCCCAGCTCCTCGCATGCACGCCACAAACTGAAGTGTGCTCCTTTTTAAAGCCAGGTGCCCTGATTAGCCTGCCTTAATTGATTCTAGCAGCTTCTTGATTGGCTGCAGGTGTTCTAATCAGCCTGTCTGTCTTAATTGTTTCCAAACAATCCACTGATTTTTCTGGAACCTTCCCTGTTACCTTACCCAGGGAAAAGGGACCTACTTAACCTGGGGCTAATATCTGCCTTCTACCACTCTCCTGTAGCCATCTGGCCCGACCCTGTCACAATACACTTTATAATGACGGGGGGGTGGGGAGGGGAACAAAAAGAATCCTGACAATGGTACTGGTCCATTACTAGATGGAAATGGTAGAAGTATCAATAATAATGCAAAACAGGCTGAAATTTTCAATAAATATTTCTGTTCTGTATTTGGCGGGAAAGCGTATAGACTCATCATATGTGATGATAACACTCTTTCCATTCCACTATTGTCTCTGGAGGATGTTAAATGGCAACTACTAAAGTCAGACATTTTTAAATCAGAAGGTATAGAACCTTGCATCTAAGAGTCTCAAAAGAGCTGGCTGACCATTAACATTGATTTTCAATAAATTTTGGAGAACTGGGAAGGTTCCAGAAGACTGGAAGAATGCTAATGTTATGCCAATTTTTTTTAAAAAGGTAGGCTGGATGCCCTGGATAATTATAGGCATTTCAGTCTGACATCGATCCTGGACAAGATAACGGAGTGGCTGATACGGGACTTGATTAAAGGAGGGCAATGTAATTAATGCAAATCAACACAGGTTTATGGAAAATATATCCTGTCAAACTAACCTGTTTTTTTTTATGAGCTTATAAGTTTGGTTGATAAAGATAATAGAGTTGATATAATATATTTAGTTTTTTATAAGGCCTTTGACTTGGTACAACACAACATTCTGATTAAAAAACTAGAATGATATAAAATTAACGTGGCACACACTACATGGATTACAACTGACTGTCAGATCTCAAAATGAAATTGTAAATGGAGAATCATCAACTAGCAGGTATGTTTCCAGTGGGGTCCTGCAGGGATTGGGTCTTGGCTCAACACTATTTAACATTTTTATCAATGACCTGGGAGAAAACAAAATCATCACTAATAAAGTTTGCAGATGACACAAACATAGGGGGGAGTGGTAAATAATGAAGAGGACAGGTCACTGATACACAGTGATAAGGGGGGCACAAGCAAACAATATGTGTTTTCATATGACTAAATGTAAATGTCATACATCTAGGAACAAAGAACGTAGGCCATACTTACAGAATGGGGGACTCTATTGTGGGAATTGATGACTGAAAAAAAATTGGGAGCCATGGTGAATAATCAGCTGAACATGAATTCCCAGCATGATGCTATGGCCAAAAGAGCTAATGTGATAGTGGGATGCATAAACAAGGGAATCTCAAGTAGGAGTACAGAGGTTATTTTACCTCTGTATATGGCACTGGTGCAACTGAAGCTGGAGTATCATGGCTGTTTCTGGTGCCCACAATTCAAGAAGGATGTTGATAAATTGGAGAGGGTACAGAGAACAGCCACTAGAATAATTAAATGATTAGGAAACATATCTGATATGACAGACTCAAAGAGCTCAAACTATTTAGCTTAATAAAGAGAAGGTTAAGTGGTGACTTGATTACAGTCTAAAAGTATCTATATGTGTAATCAATATTTAACAACGGGCTCTTCAATCTAGCAGAGAAAGATATTACATGACCAGTGACTGGGAGTTGAAGCTAGACAAATTCAGACTGGAAATATGGGGAAAAAATTTAAGGATGAGAGTAATTAATCATTGGAACAATTTACCAAGGGCTATGTTGGATTCTCCGCCACTGGCAATTTTTAAATCAAGATTGGATGCTTTTCTAAAAGGTATCAGCTAAGGAGTATTTTGGGGAAGTTTTATGACCTGTGTTGTACGGCAGTCAGACTACACAATGGTCCTTTCTGGCCTTAGAATCTATGAATATCATACAATATTTTCAACTTCAGGTGCTCTTTTTACATTCTTTTGTTATTAGTAGCATTGTAAGTGACACTGAATACTTGTGTTTGATGGATCTACTCTACCATTACCTCTCAGCACATAACTTCAGTTTTTATGTCTTAAGTTTATATTTGCATTAGCCAGACACACAGTGCCCTTCAATGAAAATGAACTTTTGAAGACAACATACAGAAATGTTTTTCATGAGGACTTTGTTTACTAACAGAATGTAATGTAACAAAATATGCTTTAATGTTAGCCACACAAAGTAGCACTTAAGGATGGTGATAACAAATCTGTTTGTGGGAAATAATTGACAATCTGGATAAGAAACGATATTTTATTGAATAATGTACTATCCTTATGTCTGTGTGTAATTTGGATTTAAATTCTGCAGTGTGGATAATAAAAAAAATCAGACCAAGCAATATCTTTTAGACCTAAGAAGGCAAAGTTAGTTATGTTTGCTTTATAACTCCTATTGGTGGTCAGTCACCTCATATAGTGTTTGTTAGGACTGTTTTTTAATGGATGTCAATTCAGGACACTGACACTGATATGAATTGGTCAGATGTTTGCATTAGATAACACATCTTTAATGACTGTATAATACCAGGAGGTATAGCTCAATAACTATGCATTAACTATGCCTGCTGGGTGACCCACTGGGTGCAAGTCAATTCACCTCTCTGTGTCTTAGTTTTCACAGCTGTGAAATGGGGATAATGATACTGATTTCCTTTATAAAGTTCTTTGAGATCTACTGATGAAAAGTGCTGTGTCAGAGCTAAGTATTGTTATTAACCATAATCATGATAATGGATTCTCTGTAACTTGAAGTTTTTAATTGATGCTGTGAGGACTTCAGTAATTCAGCCAGAGGTTAGGGGTCTATTACAGGAGTAGGTTGGCCAGGTTCTGTGGTTTGCGATGTGCAGGAGGTCAGACTAGATGATCATGATTGTCCTTAAAGTCTATGAGTCTATGATCCAGAATTACTTGCACATCCTAAACTCCTGTTGAGTTCAATGTGCTCATCATCATATTTATTTCCCAACAACTATATTCATTATGAATATCCGAGTTTAACTAAACCATTAACTAGAACACACTTCACATTGTAATGTAAACTTGATTCACATAAGGGTCCTTCCATTACTAATAGAACTGTCCTGCCAGATAATGAGACACTGGGTTTGGAACATGTGGGTCTACAACAGTAAACAACACTAATTATTGACACTATTATACTAGTGCTATATTAGAGATCAAAATGGGTTTACAATGAAAATGATACTCTTGTCCACTCCAGAGCATTCATGAGATCATATTCTGCGACCATGGATGATGGAGCAAGAAGAACATAGATGGACAGGAACCATTGTAAATCTCCATTTTACATTGCCACATGTGTAGGCTGCAGCTGAGAAGCCAGTGGAGCCCAAAGGGAAAGTAATGGAGCTTTCTGTCTCACTCTAATTCGCTAGTCATTTATTTATATGCCCTATTTTCTTGCACCACCTAAAACTGATCTTGTTTAAGCATAAAAAGACGTCAGAGCCCTCCATGAACAAGAAACACAGAGTGTATTCTGCATGTCGCTGCTCCATTTTCACTCCTTGGTAATGCCTTTTACAAATGGCATCCCATTTTAAACGCATAATTCTTTCTAATCCCTATGAATGTACAATGATCCCCCCCCCACTGGAAAGGAAATGAAGTAGATCTGAATGATCCATATGTTGAAGTAGTATATTCTTATCATTTAAATGATACACTCTCCATCAAATATCTATAAAAGTACACTCATGACACCCATCCAATGATCTCTTGGCCAGAGGCACAGACATCGTTTTAATTTATTTTGGAGTAAAGGTGCTTTCCCTGCAGGGTTTGAATAATCTTACTATGAATTAAACAGATGTTCAATAAAAGAGAGACTTTACTAAATATGCCACGTTAACATAGGAAAAGGGGATGAAGAAGGGAAAATTGTGGAAAATATGGTTTCCTAGTTCATCATACAACATGTCACAATTTTAACCAAGGTCTTTTTTTATAGATGGAGCTATAATAAAATAGAGGGACACAGTAGTAACTTCTTCTACACTTCTCTCACATCCTAGCTACACTGGAATGAAACCTCTGTAACAATGCATGGTTTCCCCCTCCTTTGGAACAGTGTGATGCCCTGCAGGGATGCTAACATGGAGACTATTCATCTCTATCCTACAGCAGCCAATGGAATAGCTTTCTCCCAGTCCTGCTGCTGCCTTTTCACAGGCCCCTTAACTACCTCTAGAGCTGAGAAACCCCAAACCATTGTACAAAGATATTAGAGCAAAAGCAATAGGACCAGACAACTTTTCTATTGACTTTTACCAGTGTTATCAGCCAACACAGACAGTAACCAAAGGAGGTGAAAGGGAATTGAATGCTTCCTTCCAAAGAATCTGGACAGGAGAAGGATGACCCACGAAGCAGCACTGCATTGCAGATTAGAGTAAACAAATGAAAGTCAGTGGGTAGCTTTGGTGCACCAGGGTTTAGGATAGGACCAATACACTCACTTCATTAACAGGAAGACTGCTTTCAGTGGACACTGCTAATGCCCTGTCTACACCAGCAAGTTTCTGCAGTAAAGCAGTTTTCTGCACTGCAACTCCCAAGGAGCACACACGGCCAAGCCACTTAGTGCGCAGAAACTGCGAAGTTGCAGCGCTGTGAAAAAAGCACCCCGACAAGAGGCGTAGAGCTTTCTGCGCCGGGGCTGCAGCGTACACACCGTGGTCGAGTACAGCGCTGCAATTGGTCTCCGGGAGGTGTCCCACAATGCCTGTTCTCGCGTCTGTGGTAATTGGTTTGAACTCTACTGCCCTGCCCTCAGGTGACCAACTGTCAGCCCTACCCCATAAATTCCTTTGCAAATTTGAAAGTCCCCTTCCTGTTTGCTCGGTGATGCACGCAGTGGTCTCAGTGCATCTTTCCAGGTGGCCATGCCTGCTCCACACACCAGGCGAACCGCCACTTGGGGCAATGCCGAGCTGCTGGACCTCATCAGCATTTGGGGAGAGGAGGCTGTGCAGTCCCAGCTGTGCTCCAGCCATAGGAATTTTGATACCTATGGACAGATTTCATGACACATGACAGAAAGTGGCCATGACCGGGACACACTGCAGTGCAGGGTCAAAGTGAAGGAGCTGCGGAACGCCTACCACAAGGCGTGGGAGGCAACCCGCTGCTCCGGTGCTACGCCCATGAGCTGCCGGTTCTACAAAGAGCTGGACACGATACTCAGCAGCGACCCCACCTCCACTGCAAAGACCACTGTGGATACTTTGGTGGCTCATGTGCCAGTCCTCCTGGACCGAGCCAGGAGAAGAAAATCTTGGACGAGGATGTGTAGGAGGACCCAGAGGATGACTCAGAGGCCACAGATGCATGCGGCCAGGATCTCTTTTCTACCCTGGAGGAGCCTAGTCAGTCACAGCAGTCAGATCTTGGCGAAGCGCAAACAGGAGAGGAGGCCCCTGGTAAGTGGATCTGATTTTGGGAATTGCTGAAGCGAGTTGTTGGGGGCAGGAGGGTTGCAGAAAGCAGACTTGTCTCCCACCGCATGCCTAATCTGAGCCGTGGAACAGGCTGTTGATTGACTCCTTCATTTCACGGGAATCTCCCTCAGAGATCTCCAGGAAACTCTCGTGGAGATACTGGGCAATCCGCCACCACAGGTTCTTCAGCAGAGCTGCTTTGTTTCTTGCCCCATTAATGGAAACTTTCCCACGCCACTGTGCCATCACGGTGAGGCAAGGAGGGACCATTGCTGCACACAGGCAAGCCGCATAGGGGCCAGGGTGGAAGCCACGGTTTTGGAGAAGACCCTCCCTTGATTCCCTGCTCACCCTCAGCAGCGAGATATCTTCCATAATGATCACATTCTGTGGAAACTGTGGGGACAGGAATGATTATCAGGTCCCCCCTGCAGTGCTGGCTCTCCCCAAGAGCCAAGTGCCCAGTGTACAGCAGGGTCCAGGAAGAGTGATTTACCCTGCCCCTGAGGCTACTCACCATTTTGGGGGTCTTGTGGATCATTTGTGCTTGCCTGGGGTCAGTACTGGCTGTGTTTTAAGTCACCGAATCAGTGTTGTCTGTGTTGCGAATGATACTGCTTCTGTAAAATGTTGCATTTAAACTTCACAGAGATGACCTTGGGAGCACAGCCTCCCTCTTTGTTATCGGTGGCTGAATGGCTATGCAGAATTAGAAAGCGTCCAAGAAGATCTAAGTAGGACTTTCTGCGTGATGTTATGATGCACTCCGCTGCTGAGAAACAGGAATTGAAGGAGTGGCAGGATAGCAAGAAGAGGGACTGAAAGGAGAATGCGGCATGCCAGAATTAAGCCACAGAGTGGCCCTTAAAGATTATGGAGCGCCAAGCAGACACGCTCCAGGCGATACTAGCTTTTCAAACTGAGCAGCTCCGCACCCGCCCTCCCCTGTAGCCACTGTCGCAAAACTCTTTCCCATGCTCTCCACAGACACTGCCAACACACTCTTATCAACTTCCTGGCTCCAGTCTATACCCACAGCATTCCACTCCTCCCCGCTCACAGTCCAGCACTGCAGACTCCCACTACCCACTGCACTCAACACCCATCCCTCTGCAGTTTGGCCCTGCTGAAGTACAGTACCCACTGCATTATACTCCAAAGGAGAAGGTTAGATATGACCCCTGGACATACACAAATCTTTAGCCGTCCCAGGATCCCACCTCCTCCTGGGCCTTCCCTTCCCCTATCCCCCTCTGTGCTGATGTGTTGGGCTTTTTTTGTTTGACTCTCTTCTCCAGTTGTTTTTTAATAAAAGAATTGTGTTGGTTTGAAAGCAATCTTTATTCTATTAATTGAAAGAAAAAAGAGCCCTGCAAAGCAATATACAATTATGTTAAACCCACATATTGCATCATCTGCACCAATCACCTGGTAGCATTACAAGCACTGCACTCCTGAGCATAGCAACAAATAGTAGTGGCTTTCACCTTCAAATTGCTGCCTCAGGGCATCCCTGATCCTTATGGCCCTGTGCTGCACCCCTCTAATAGCCCTGGTCTCTGGCCATTCAAACTCAGCGTCCAGGCGCTAAGCTTCTGTGGTCCAGCCCTGAGTGAAGCTTCCACACTTCCTTTCACAAATATTATGGAGCATACAGGATGCAGCTATAAGCATAGGAATATTGTCATCAGCCAGGTCCAGCTTCCCATAGAGGCAGCGCCAGCAGGCTTTTAAATGGCCAAAAGCACACACAACAGTCATTCTGCACTTGCTCAGCCTGTTGTTGAACAGTTCCTTGCTGCTGTCAAGTTGCCCAGTGTATGGCTTTATAAGCCACGGCATTAAAGAGTAGGCGGGGTCTCCCAGGATCACAGTGGGTATTTCGATTTCCCTTTTGGTGATCTTCTGGTCCGGGAAGAAAGTCCCTGCTTGCAGCTTCCTGAACAGGCCAGTGTTCCAAAAGATGCGTGAGTCATGCACCTCTCCGGACCAGCTGACATTAATGTCTGTGAAACGTCCGCAGTGATCCACAAGTGCCTGGAGAACCATTGAGAAATACCCCTTACGATTAATGTACTCAGTGGCTAAGTGGTCTGGTGCCAGAATTGGAATATGCATCCCACCTATCGCCCCTCCACAGTTAGGGAAGCCATTTGTGCAGAGCCAGCCACAATGTCGTGCCCGTTACCCAGAGTCATGGTCTTTCGGCGCAGGATGCAATTAATGGCCCTGCAGACTTCCATCAACACGAGTCCAACAGTAGACTTTCCCACTCTGAACTGATTAGCAACCGATCAGTACCAGTCTGGAGTAGCCAGCTTCCACAGTGCAATCGCCACGCACTTCTCCAATGGCAGGGCAGTTCTCATTCCCATGTCCTTGCGCCACAGGGCTGGGGCGAGCTCATCACACTGTCCCATGAATGTGGCTTTCCTCATGTGAAAGTTCTGCAGCCATTGCTCATCATCCCAGCTGTGCATCACGATGTGATCCCACCAGTCAGTGCTTGTTTCCCAAGCCCAAAAGCGGCATTCCACTGTGGTCAGCACCTCCGTGAATGCCACAAGTGATCTCACGTCATAGCTAGTACGTGTGACAAGATCAATGTTGCACTCCTCTTGCCTTTGTAGTTTAAGGAATAACTCCACTGCCACTCATGACGTGTTGGTCAGAGCGAGCAGCATACTGGTCAACAGTTCGGGATCCATTCCTGCAGACCGAAGAGACAGAGCACGCAGTACGCACACCATTGAAAGATGGCGCCAAATGCAGACGGAAGCACAGGGATTGCTGGGATGCAAAGCAATGCACCACGGGGCATTGGGACAGGACCCAGGATTCCCTGTGACCCCCTCCACCTTCCCACAACTCTTAGTGGAAGAAGAGGAAGAGGTGCTCTGTGGGATAGCTGCCCAGACTGCACCGCTCCGAATACCACTGCAAGTGCCACAAATGTAAACACGCTATTGTGCAGGCAGCTGACAGTGTGAACACACAACAGCAGTTTCCCTTCAATGCTCTGTGTGGTGCTGTAACTCCCGGCACTGTGACTCTGCCAGTGTAGACATCCCCTAAGTGAGAGTAGGAAGGCCAGTCAAGTTAGGAATCAACATATAGGGTACTGTTTCTCAGCTGGTGGGTTGTGACCCCCAAGGATGTAATAAAAGACAATCAAGGGGATACAAGGGCTTGAAAAAATTATTTCATTCTAGTACAATGAAAATCTCGCTCCTC
Organism: Lepidochelys kempii; assembly: GCF_965140285.1. NCBI lineage: Eukaryota > Metazoa > Chordata > Testudines > Cheloniidae > Lepidochelys > Lepidochelys kempii. Next base: position 75,365,653 of record NC_136388.1, read on the forward strand.
AGCTCACCACACAATCGTACCCTTCATGGTCAAGTATTTTCTGTCAATAACACTGCACACAACGTCTCAAAACACACACACCACACTTACACTCACACAACTACACTCTATAGGCTTATCAATGGACTATTTTAACTCTTATTTTTATAGTAAATTTATGGGGGTCGTGACATTTTTTGACTTTGAAAGGTTGAAAAACACTGCTCTAGAGCATCCTTGGTAGTGACAGTCCAGAGGGCAAAGTGTTTCTTACAAGTCCCAAACGCTGCATCTCCTAAGACTCCCTATGCAGGAAAATCACAAAACAGGCAATATTTCAAGAACCATCAACAGGTTCAGTGATGCTAATGTCTCCTGTGTTGCTACGGGAGACGGGGTGGGGGGGGAAGAGGGGTATTATGACAGCTCCCCAGAAGACAATAGTGCAGGGACTTTCTTTTAAGCGAACTCTCCTTTGTTTTCAGTGTGTTTTGCTGGGGACTGCCCCCAAAGAAGATAGTGTAGGAAAGGTCTTCCAGTCCTCTCCCATGGACTGCTAGAACCACCAAGGGGAAAAGATAGAGGGGCTGGGAGGAAAGGGAAGGAAGAACAAACAATGCTACTCAGGGTTTATACAGTGAGCATAGCCTTTAGAGACACCATCTGAACCTTTGGATATTTATCTCAACTAAGTCTAGACTCCTGGCTTTTTCATGAGCACCCATCTCTGACATTCTCTCTGGCTTTTTTGGCAATCTATTATGCAGCTGAACTCAGCCACAGCAAGGCCAGTATGTTTATGATGTGCCCAAGCTTTCCTGACAGATAATTAGACTGTAAGTTGGATCACAGAGAATTTTAAGAGCCAAATGAAAAATTCCTTATTTGCAAATGTTCACAGCTATGAATCCCAGGGCTGATTTGTTAAGGAAGATTTATTGTATTTTTAAGGATAGCAATTTGCCATGCTTGCACAAGGGACACTGTGTAAGTATCTGCGCCTCACTCTACCTGGCTGTACTAATGTATCAAAGCGGTAAAATCTAGAAATATTTCTAATATATTTATGGTATGTATTTTGGTAAAATCTGATGACACAGAAGGTTGAGAGTGACTTCTACAAATGCTACAATCAATGCTCACCACCCACATTAGTTAGTACTTTCAATATCCATCCAATAGTAATAACACTTGGAATGCAGTCTGAACTCTCAGGGTTGAAACAGTCTACACAAATGTCTTTAGCTGCAGAGGATTTCCACAGGAGAATAACAGAATGAGCTTATGCTGAAGACCAATAAAACTTGTACATTCAATCTTCATTTGTGTTTGCATGCAAACGTGCTTCAGTTTTTTGTGTGGAAAAGGTTGGTGTAGTAATTTGGAAAGTGCTGGATCTACGACTATTCAGACATTATTGGTAGCTCTTAAGTGCTGGTGCTTTTCAAACCATCATGACTCACAGAATAGCACATGCAAGCCAGGCATGTGATTTTTCTCTGTATATGAGAGAGAAAAAAGATGTGGCATACACAAGATGCAGACACTATTTCTCATTATATGGTTTAAGTGGATTAATTTATTAGGGAACAAATCCTGTGCCCTCCCCCCCCATACTCAGCCAGATCAGCCCTTTAGGCTGGTGATGCTTGGCTGCCTTGGGCAGCTACGACTAAATTGGAGCAGCCCTGAGGGCACTCTCTGTTGCACCAGTGCCTGAAGCAGCACCAGGATCAGGGCACTGCAAAGATGGCATAAAGACACCTTTACCCCATTGCCCATATCCCCGGGTCCTACACCGAGTACAGTTCAGCTGAACTAAACCCAAAATATTTCTTCTTTGCCACTGCTATAGCCTTTGGTACACCTGCACTCTAACTCAGAAGAAACATGTGGCCATTCTGGAGCTCCATTGCTCTGTTCCTGTGCACTACTCTCCTTGTCATTTCCCAGAGTTCAGCCAAAAACTGCTTTGAGCATAAGAAGTGGTAAAGACATATAAGTCTTTTAGGGTCAAGCACTGTGTGTAAGGGCAAGAACCACTAGCTGTATCTCACCCCACCCCACTGAAGGGTAGGGTGTGTTGTTCTCAGAAATTCCTAAAATCAGTTTGGATCCAGAAGTCACTGATGGGGAAAAAAATCACTGCCGATTATAATGCTTGGTTGATTATATTTTGGTTGCCCTGACTTCAAAGAGGCTCTAATCTAACTGTCCCAATTACAGTCTGAAGGGCTCAAAAAGTAAGAGAACTGTTTAAATATCTTTAGTTTTATTAGCCACCTAGCTCTCTGTCCCTGAAGTCCTCCATCCCATCCCATCTGCCATCTACCAACAGTAGTCTCTCTGTTGAGTTCAGTGGGAGCTGTGTTGGGCCCTTTGTGATGATTGTGATTCCAGTTGCCTATTCAAGGAAAAGAAAACTTGAATGACTGAAGGAAGTCCCTAATGAGACTGAAATTAGTAGTTGTATATTTTAACAGTTTGAATAGTGCTCCTAAGATTGAGTGATAAGATGAAAAGCCTGGAGAGTGAAGGAATCAAGAACTCTCAAACTAGAGACTGATTTGCAAGTGTTAGCAGTTACTAGGGAATTTGGGTGGGTCCTACACATCTTTATCTTTTTCAGCATTTTGTCGAACCACAAAAACTCAAATATTCTTTCCGTTCTGACTGCACAACCTATTTGTCACCTAACACCCTACCCTGGAACCTATACAGATATCGTTAAACAATTACAACCCACACTCGATGGGGACCACATCCTGAAAGAATTCTTTCCTGAACCCCCTCTTCTGGCCTTCAAACAATCCCCCAACCTCACCAAGTTCATCATCAGAAGCAAGTTTCCCACAGACCAGGACCAACCAACTCAAAGCGACACCAAACCCAACCATAACAACAGATGTAAAACCTGCAGACATATCTCTACTGCTACAATGATCAATTCCCCACCCCCACAACACACCTTTCAAGATCCATCAGTTCTACCATGCCTATCACAACATGTGGTGTACCTCACCCAGTGCACTAAATGCCCCCATAACACCTATGTGGATGAAACCAGACAACCACCACACTCTTGAGTGAACTCACACAAAAAATGATAAAAGACAAAAGCACACTATCACCCATGGATGAACACTTTCACAAAATGATTACTTCATATCTGCATCTTCTCTGCGATCTTGAACCTTCAAAAGACAAGCCTGGAAGCGTAAATTCAGAACTTTGCTAGGCACTAAAAATCACGGTCTTAATAAAGACACTAGATATATTACAATCTGTAACCTACTAACCCCCACCCGTTTTTGTCCTATGACTACAGAGGTGTTAACAGGCCACTTCACCTTGAATGGTCCCTTAGATGTGATGCATCCGATGAAGTGAGCTGTAGTTCACGAAAGGTTATGCTCAAATAAATTTGTGAGTCTCTAAGGTGCCACAAGTACTCCTTTTCTTTTTGCGAATACAGACTAACACAGCTGCTACTCTGAAACCTGATTTGCCTTGTATTTAGCCGTGATACATTTGAGTCCTTTCCCAGACCTGAAGAAGAGCTCTGTGTAGCTCTAAAACTTGTCTCTTTCACCAACAGCCAAAGTCTGGCAAAGGGCCTTTTTGAATTTATGTGAATGAAGACTATTAGTGATTTTAAACATCAGTGTTTAAAAGGAAAAAAGTCAGTCAGTAATGTCTACGTTCAGTAGCAATTAACTGTATCCTTTCAGCCTCTGTGGCCCAATTATTCTGCTGCACAGGAGTTGGGTTCTGATTCAGATTCAAAGCATTATTATTAATGATAGTTTGAGGTAAATGTCATCAAATTTTATACCGCAAATGGGTACACACAGCCAGTTAAAATAACAGAGCTTGTGTCAGCAAAATTCTCAGTAACAACAGGAAAATTTCCTCTCCCAGAAGCAGAATAGTCTGAGCCTTTTTGAACATCCTTAACACCTCTTACACTCTTTTAATTAATATAAGTGAGGTTTCTGTCTGCCAGTGCCAATCCCAGTTTTTATGGCTAGCTTTGTATGTGTGAGAAAGACTAAGGTCATTTTTCAAAAGCCTCCTTTCTGGCACCTGCAAAATTTGTATCCTCATTCTTGCACTTGCAAAATGGATTGTAAGTGCAAACTTGGGCATGTGCTGCTCTGACCTGTTAAACTGCAGGTGCAAAAATTCAGACTGATATTTTGAAGGGGCAAATTGCACCAACAAAAGGAAGGTCACCCTTTTGAAAGTCCTGCCCTAAATGTATCCGCTTTTTTCATCCTCCCCTTATATAGAGCCCACTTTCTGCTTCAACAGTGCCTGGCTCCAGGGTCAGACTGAGTAGATGAGCAGCTCAGAAGCACTCAAAGACAACGATTTTTACTGCTGCCACCCCAATTCAGACACACAGTACAGGAATATTCAGGAATACACAAGGCACTTCTACTCGCTGCCAACAAGTGTATGGGCTTTCAGTCACAGAGAAAATTTGTGAGTTGTTGTCACATGGGAGCATGAAGCAGTAGATAATGTATGTAGCAACTTCCGAAATGTGCCCTCAGGACAGACTTCAAGTCCAAAACAGAAAGAGGCTTGGTTTACATTATCAATTTATGTTGGTATAACTACGTGACACTGTGTATGGAAAATCCACACACCCCTGAGCAACATAGTTATATCGACCCAACGCCCCCGGCGTCAACAGCATTGTGTTGATGGGAGGGCTTCTCCTGTAGACACAGCTATCACCTCTCAGGGAGATGGAGTACCTACGCAGACAGGAGAAGCTCTTCCGTCGGCATCGGGAACATCTTCACTAACCACTACCGGGGTGCCTCTGCAGCTCTGTACGTCCAGACAAACCCTAAGACAAGGTGCATCTCTTCCTCAGAGAAACAACCATGATTTCTTACTCAGTTCCCCCTCCTCCTAGAATGATCCTGCGGAATTTATCCTGTAGCTCTGATACTCTAATCTTCTGACCACTGACTGTATATGAATTAATTCAGTACTTTTCAGTGATTAAACTGGAGCCAAAGTTTTCTGAAAGATAGGGCCCTGCTTAATGGAGAACTCAGCCAACGTGCGGCATGTTACAAACAGCTTTCCCTCTCAGTTTTGGTTCTCAGGTGTCATTTGGAACACCAGCTAAGAGGAACGTAAATAATCTGATCAAAGCCTGATAACAAAAGTGGAGCTGAATTAGTATATAAGGCACCAAGCGAGGGTTGGGGCTCACGCTGGCAAACTTGCAAAAAGACAGCCAGTACAAACCAATGTGACAGATATTTGAGATTAGAGATGATATTTACTGTCAGGCCAGCTCTGTGCTAAGGAAAAATATAATGATATACATAGCTCATAAAAAATGAAAATCTGAAGAGGTCAGCTTTCACCATACTCTGAATGTGCTGGCATGAAAAACGAAAGGGCAAGTGAATATGGGTGAAACTCAAATGTTTAGGGGACTAGAAAGGCTTAAGAGATAAATACCAGCTTTACCCTGAAGGTCAGTGGTTCAAAGTAAGAGCTAATCAACCAAAGTCTTAACAAACAAACAAACAGCTTCAAAATAAAGTCCTGCTAATGTTGGCAGCCAGTGAGAGGATTTGAATGGCAAGATGATAATAGCTGACTGCTGAGGAGAGTCAGCTCAAAGGACAGCCTAGAGAAGGTGGCAAAAATCAAAAGGCAGAATGAGAGGAAAAAAAAGAAAGGGACAGATTCTTATTTACACTAAGGTCCCTTTGAGCAAGAATGTATTTACTGTCAGTTTAAGACCTGTTTACACTGTCAGAACAGTACAATTTAAGGCCCCATTACACTTTCTCCAGCAGTAGAAAGAGGCCTTAGTGTAAATGGGAATTGGACCCAAAATGTACACAAACAAATAACGTTTAAAATAAAAAAAAATGTAGCTGAATTTATCGAATACCCTACAGTGGGAGATGATGACAGGCAGCAAGCTAGACACTGTAGTAAGTTAGGCATCAGAAATCTTCTGGTGTTGGGCTGAAATCCCTTGATGAAAGCACAGAGGCAAATGAGACAAAGAGCCTGATTCTGAACTCAGATTGACATCAAGCAGGGATAGCGACATGGGAGTCAATGGAGTGAGTTCATAATCCGGCCTAAAGATTTACTAAAGGGCTTCGGTATGTAAAATTAAATGTGTAAATAATCTGGTGCAGAATTGTGTCTTTTTTAACCTGCTGAGCAGTTGGGGTCTTTCTGTTTGTTTTTGGTCCAGGGGAGGTTTCCCCTTGTATAGATGGCATTTGCGTGTTTAAGAGGCATCTACCAGTTTCACAACCAGAACTTTCAGCCCATAACTTCTGTGTATGAGAACAGCTGGGATGTGAGCCATGGCACTATCAGCTCTGCTCAACATGTCTGAACTCAACACACAAGCCCAGATCCAAACACCTGCAAATCTTTGGGAAGATTGGATGTGGATTCAGATCCAGGTTGTGCACCTTGGCCCGGCTCTAATTTCCTAAGTACCAGTGCAGTTTCTCTCTGCCAACATAATTCATTGATAGTTATGAGTGTTCCTCTGAAAGGTTTGATAGATTGTGAAGGAGGAAGCCACTGACGCGCTGACCCAGTAAATTGTAAAACTATATTATGCTGCATAACAAAGGAGTTTAATCCCTGTTTTAAATGCAAAACTCAACTCACCCTCAACTCTTGGAGATGTTGATCACAACTCCAAATATACAACATCTTAATATTTTGCATTATGAAATCAGTTATCGTGTCTTGTTCTCACAGGAGGGTGGTGAAGCACTGGAATGGGTTACCTAGGGAGGTGGTGGAATCTCCATCCTTAGAGGTTTATAAGGCTCTGCTTGACAAAGCCCTCGATGAGATGATTTAGTTGGAGTTGGTCCTGCTTTGAGCAGGGGGTTGGACTAGATGACCTCCAGAGGTCTCTTCCAACCCTAATCTTCTATGATTCTATAATTCTATGAATACCAACACAATATTTATATCCAGATCATGAACATGAGCTATGCACCTTCCAATACTTTCTATTGAATTAGTATGAATTGCAACCCTTCTCATGTAAACAATGGCACATATAGGCCTATTTCATCATATGTACATTTACAAAGTACTTACAGTCAAGAAGGCCTCATCTACTATATTGACTGATAGATTAAAATGTAATATACAGATTTAAAAAGACTGAAGCCAGATCTATTTTTTGAAAAAGGTATGTTCACAATTTCAGCAATTCCAGAAACAAATAAAATGAGCCCTTAATGACTGTGGTCTATTATAAATAACCTGCGTGAAAGTAGCTTTTAATATCCATTCAACTCTTTTTTTCAAATCAGTTTTAGACCTTCAAGAGGTTTCAAAAGAAGCCTAAAACAATAAAACAGTTTGATTTAATTTTGCTGGATGTTTGATATAAAACATCGGACATTAAAGGATACAAAACCAGCAACAAGTGCAAATAATTTAAATCAAATTACAGAGCCCCTTGAAAATAATGAAATTAAAACCCTTTTCTTCATATTGGTATTCATCTGCTCTTCATTGCTGTTTGCAGCAGCAATTTGTTTTTATCTTCTTCACTTTGAAGAACAAACTTTCTCCAAGATAAAAGCTTTTGATTTTAATCAGTAACTGAAATGTCATTCTATCGGGATGCAGATTCTAAAGGCCAATCAGGAAGGAAAACGCCATCAGTCTAAACCAGCATGACAATCATGTAAATATATGGCCTTTGATGATAAAGTTCTGTGATACAACACCAGATATCAGACTACTTTATGCCCTATTATAATGATCCTCACTAACACTCCCTCATGCCGTATAATGTTCAAAGCAAAGAGATGTTCTAGAGTTGTTGTATACAAGCTCTTACAGCTTCACCTCTACAAATCTGATCTTTAGAATCTTTGTGGATGAACAAACTAAATGGATACTTGATTTCTAATCCAGTGAGCTGTTCAAGAACAGGTTTCCCCTCTAATCAGCCAATTTTGGCTGTGATTCATGAAAGCCTCCTTAATAGGATGTAAGCAAGTGCATAAGTGCTGTCTTGAATAGAGATGGACTTCATTTAAGATCCGGCTTAACAGTTTTTCTTTCCTGAATCAGGGCCAGAATTAGGTGTAACTCCAACACAGTTAAACTGGTGTGAAATCAGAATGTGCCTACCCTATGTAAACATTTAGCATTATTTGTGTATTATTCTATATTATTGATGTAGTGCAGTTGATGTGCATGTTGCTATTCCCTGACAAATAAGAAGAAATGGTCCCTGTGCAAAAAAGTTCCCACCCACTCTGTTATTTATCTTTTCCCTCCCACTCTGCTATTTTCTCTCTCTCTCTTCATCACTATTCTCCTGCTCGCTTTACATCACCTCTGTGCTTTTATTTTACCTGTACGGTGTCCCAGGACCAACACCCCACATCTGCTATGCCTCCTTTGAAATGACTGAGCACTTTGGGAAACACTACTTTATAGTGGGTGAAGTTCCATGAGCTTTAGATGGGAGGGACCGTCTGGCAACTACTCAAATGTACCTTTAAACAGTGGGCCTGCCAAAGCCAGGAAATTGCAGAGCGCTGAGAAAATTGTTGAGTCAAATGCAAACTGCGGAATTCACCATTTCATTGCACCTGCAATTTTCTGATGGCAATGCTTATTACTGACAGCCTTTGAGTGAGGGAATGCTTTTAAGAGCGAGAGCTAAATCTGAGGCCACCAGTTCTGTTAAACAGCGTGTTTCCCACAGAAAAGGGGTGTCCAAAGCCCTTTACCATTTGTGTTCAAAAGTTAACTCCCATTCTAAAAGACAGCTTACAGTCACAGCACTCAAACTGGGATCAGAAAAAGGCAGCCGCTCTGCTCCGATCTGGGGGAGCAGCACAGCAGTTAGATAGAAAGAAATATCCTCATTTGGGATAATATGAGAGTTAATTGTTATGAAAATTATTCTGATTTTCTTCACACTACACATAAGCAAATCAACGTTGCACCCTTTATTGCCGGCGAGTCTTCATTTCAAACAATGCAGCGGAGTGAGAAAAATCAGGATGATTTGACTGCCTATTTTAATAAAATCTTTAAAATAATTTTTTCTGTGCGCTGCTGTTGCTGCTTCTTCATTAAAGGAAGAGGAAAGCTGCTTGAGATTGTCCAGTGCCTAGTATTCATGAGGAACCTGCATAAACAAATCATTTGCTGGACCAAAAAACAAACTATCACTACTCACCATTCCTTAAGTTTGGTGAAATATCCAATCAGTCTCAGTGGGTGGGGGGTTTCAGGAAGAAGAATAACCAAAACAAAACACACCATACACATTCCCATAATGAAGGGTCTAAAAATGCCCTACTCATTGATGCAAAATTACAGTTATTGTTTATCCTCCTTCTACTTCACGCAGCTTTATACAAAACGCACCACGAAAAATACAACCAAACAACCGACACATTAGTTAAGAGACCTTCCATTTTACTTTGACAGTTCACGATAATGGAATTTAATTGTGGAAAAAGCTGAATAATTTTAGCTGAATGTCATTTGGTTCATTCAAACTGGGAATCAGGGACATTTTTAACAAAGGTTTTCAAACTTCTTTTGAAATCAGGAAGCTGCTGTGCACAGATAAGGGGAGAGGTTTGAGGATTCTCTATCAGAAATTTCAAGGTTTTTTCCATCTGCTTTTTCACATTAACTGGTAATTATCCAGAAAGGCACATAATAGTGCAGAAATGACAGAAGCTGACAAAGGTTTTCCTAAGATATGTAAATTGTCAGTGATAGGCAAGGTGCAACAGAAAGGCTTTCTACAGCACAATTATTTATGCCAGTTTCATTTGCTTTTAGGTAGCAATGATGGCATGCTACACGGCAGCTTCTTATCATATGCACTGCACATTAGCTTCAGTACCAGGCACTAAGAAAATATGGCAAAAAATGTAGCTTTAAGGTTGGTGGCCTCCTCTGGCTTGGGTTTTTTTATTTCTGAGATCGCTCATTTATTTTTAAGAATTCTCAACTTAATTTCTCATACTGTAATAATAAATAAATAACTTTCTATTGAAAACTGTCACACATTTATTAAATTTTGCATATGAATATACATTCCTGAAATATGGATTATTTTAGGTATGATGGCTTCAAAGAAGCACTCAGCTGTTTGTGCATGATCTTCATTAGCCATTTTCACTGACTGCATATTTTCTGCAAATAGGAGGGTCCATGAGAGATGCTAGGATGACAGACTACTCCAGTTGAAGAGCAAAGCCACCACTGTAAAATTCTCATCTGCTCTTCTGTATTCTGTTGGTTAAACACATGATGGAACATTTAGGATGAGCTGCTATTCTATCTCCTCTTAAAAATTTCACACACTTGAGGCCAGATTCTGACACCCTTTTCTCATGTTTAGAAGCACCTTTCTCCACAAATAGTCTCATTGGTACTATTCGGTGCAATATAATCAGAATCTAACCCTCAGTAAGTATGCTAACAATATAAGGCGATGCATAGCTTTTGAGTGGTACTTTGTACATGGGTTACGTAATGACTCATCTGCCTGTATCAAGCTGAGTTGAGGAGGAGAGCATGAAGGCTGGACAAATAGCCCCCTCCCCCTTTTAAAATGAGGTTTTGAGTTTGTTGGGTTCTCTTGGGATTTATTTATTTATTTATCTAAGTAAAACACAGCAGAGAGCAACATCCTTTCCCTGGTGGCCTATAACTAAGGCCTTGCTTTAGGTGGGAAACATATAAATCACATAGCCATTGTGCAATGGTGTGCATGGAGAAAAATTCCTTCCTGAACCTTGCAGCAATCAGCTCATACCGAGAAGCATGGGGTTTAATTGCCTTTTACTGAACATTCACTTACAAATATTATTAGAGTTTATAATGTGTGTGACAGCTGAGTCGCTATTATGTATTTATCTATGAATACCGGTATATAACCATAGAATCACAGAACTGGAAGGGACCTCGAGAGGTCATCTAGTCCAGTCCCCTGCACACATGGCAGGACTAAGTATTATCTAGACCATCCTTGACAGGTGTGTGTCTAACCTGCTCTTAAAAATGATATGACTATTGTAAGTGTCCTGGTCAGTGAGGTAAAGTTACTGTAAAATTATGGTGGATTATTAATATTTCCTGAATGACTGTATTGATCTAACTTAGCAGGGGGCTGTGGGAAGAGTTAACAGGAAAGCAACACAACAGGATCCCAAGCACACACTTAAAAGATACTAGGGCTAGCTGTTAGCTTAAAGGATCCTGCATCCTTTCACCAAAATGAGGAGGCTGTAGATCAAAAGAACACTAAAGAGTTAAAAAGCCTTCTAAGGAGAAGACGAAGGGCACTTGCCGGAGAAGATGTCTAGGGAGACAGGCTGACAGACTCAGAGAGAGGCTCTGAGTAAGAGTCTATAGGGACCTACTACTACCAGCATCCCCATGGTAGACATCATCATGGTAGACACCATCCCCTGAGAGACAACTAACAGTTAGAGGAGAGATCATAGGTGCGGTTCACCTGGAAACTGTGTCATATAATCTAGCCTTGTCTAAAAAAGCAGGATGTCCCTATGCTTGTATCACCTTTTTGATTATTAAGTTTCACCCTCTCTTCTCAAGTTTTACCTTCCTTTTCTCTTTCGCTTATGGACGGCTCTCTCTGTAAAGCATTGTGTGGAGGTGTCTATGGAGAATGCAACATAAAATAAATTGCAGTTATCATCGTTCCCGTAGGCCATTTGGAGAGTAATCAAAGAATTTCAGTTGCTGCTGAGCTGAGCGTCATAGCCCATTAGTAAAGTCCTGAACCATTTATCTTCCTTCTGGTGCTTCCTGTGTCACCTCCAGTACTTCCTCGGAGTTCTCACCCTTGTCCCTTGCAATCCTGGCACAGGCTGCGAACAATCTGCTTGTAGTGACGATGCTTCTTGTGTGTCTAAAACCTTGGCGACCAGGATGAGGTTAAAGGAAGTGACTCTGTATACATCCCTGCAGGCATAGCATATATCCTGAGCTACAGAGACATCACTCCCGTTGCCTGTTAAACTGATGACGCGATGCAGCCACATAAAAACCACACCCATACTTGTCTATTTTTCTAGCAAAGAGCAATTTCTATCATAAAATAAGTGTCTAACCAATGAATAGAGTGAAGTATAGGCACTCGCCGGCCAAGCAGCAAGACCCAGACATGAGCACAAACTTTCTGCAAAATTCCCTGAAAGCATTCACAATTGAACATATCAATCCTAAAGTAGCAGGCCCCCTTCTCAGCACATACTCCTGAGATCTAATTGCTTCAACAGTGACCTGGAGAGACCAACTCTAGGGCTCAAAGAATACATCATTTTCCATGTCCATTCAGTCCTTGACCTCTGATCAAAAGGTTAGCCAGGTCTCCAGTTAGAGGCAGTTAGAGTAGTGTTTTCTGTGATATGCAGTAAAAAGGGATGAGACCATGAATATGTGTCCAGAAAGCCCTCAGATAGCCATGAGATGGTGGCAACTTTTGGTCACTATTGGCATAGGCTGGCTTCAAAAATGCTAAAGTCCTGGAAATACTAAACAAATCCAATTTACCACATATCAGTGGAAGCAATCTGAGGAGCAAATGGCAGGACAGAACTTGAATGAACCTCTGAATTCCTTGTAGCAAATCCTTACAACAAATACTGGGTTTTTGCAGGAAGAATTGACATTAAACCTTGGACTAATTTTCTTTTAGTAACCATGTGGTATTTACTTAACTTCTTACATCCTTCTGCATTCAGAGAGATGTGTAGCTTGGCATATTATGAGCTAACAGCTAAAATGTTACCTAATATCCTCACCCCGGTCAACAAGGGCAACTAGACACATGTGCCTTGTTTTGCAAACTGACTGGACCTGTTGGTCAGGGTCTTTCTCGGTAAAATCTGCCAACCAGAAGATTTCACTGGAACTGTCAAGAAATCCATCATCACTTACCTCCCTCAGCAAAGGCACAAAAAAGTCTAATAGCTCTGCAGTCTCTGGACAGTCTCTAAAATAACACGGTGCCGTCCCTAGCCGTTGCAAGGTAGAATTTCAAGGCCAGACTCTCAGCTGGTATAAAGTGGCAGAGGCTCCTTTGAAGTAAATGGAAATATGCTGGTTTACACCAGCTAAGGATCTGGCTCCACACACATTATTCTTTAACTAGGCTCCAGGAGCAACAACTGGAGCTGCATAATTACCCTCAGAGCCACAAATTTCAAGGACTGGACATTATGTTTTCAGTAAAAAAGTATGAGCTGATTAAAAACCTTGTTATCGTTCTGGAGCCCTTTGAGGCAGTTACTTGGCAGGCCAGTTCAGGAAGCCAGATTCTAACCCATATGCAGTATTTATTCTCTCCCTTTGACTTAGCTGCCACCACCTATTGGCTGGATATCACTGGCTATCTTTAAACACGGTTTGTGATTAACGCTTCCACTGCTGGCAGTGGCGAGCTATTGTAGTACAATGGCTCAAGAAAAAAGGCCAGAGTCATCGTTTCTAAAATGCCTGTTAAAATGCAGGCGATTGCTTAAAACAAAAAAATCCTAGCCTTCCTGTGTGTGGGAAATGCGAGATTATCAATGTAACTTGCCAGAAAATAAATAAGGTAAATCGGAGAAGGAAGATCAAAGAGATAAAGCAATAATATAATACTTTGTACTTCTCTAGTGCTGTCCATCACTGAAGCTCAAGGCATTTTACAACCAATGAAATAGACTTCACCACATCCCTGTGATGTAGGTAAGTTTGGTTGGCCACATTTTACACGTGAGGAATTGGCACACAGAGAAGTTATATGACTTGCCCAATGTCAAGCAGCAGCTGAGACAGGAATCAAACCCATGTCTCTCAATTCCCAGTCTGATCTATAGGCTTTGCATTCTCTGTGATAGTTCAGTAAGCAGGAAAACAAAAAAGAGAGACAGCTGAATCTCAAAACCTTCTATATTTGCCTTTCACCTACATTCTCTGACTGTTCCACTGAAAATATCCAAGGGGCACCTTATCTTCAGGATTAAAACAGTAGTAAAAGCACTCAGAAAATTATTTCAGCCCATAACAAAGTGAAAGTGCAGAAGAGCCAACTTTGCCCATAACTCTGCCCAAAATGTCAGCAAACCACCACTTTTAAGACTGCTATTTTTACACAAAGAGCAACACTTTGTGGGGGCAAGTCTGCTGGCATAATGAAATTCCTCAGCATTACCTCAATGGACACATGAGTTCAGTTGGACTTAAAGCATCCCCCTTCTGAAATTGGTGCTCTGTGGCTGAGGTTTGGTCAATATGGAAGTCATTGAGAGTCTTTCCACTGACTTCAATGGCTTTGGAACTTGGGTCAGGCTCTCACAGGCCTTGTCTACACTATGAAATTAGATCAAATTTATAGAAGTCGGTTTTGTAGAAAGCATTTTTATACAGTAGATTGTGTGTATCCCCACACAAATGCTCTAAGTGCATGTATTCGGCAGACTGCGCCCACAGTACAGAGCTATCCCACAGTTCCCGCAGTCTCCGCTGCCCATTTGAATTCTGGGTAGAAATCCCAATGCCTGATGGGGCTAAAACATTGTCGCGGGTGGTTCTGGGTACATATCGTCAGGCCCCCATTCCCTCCCTCCCTCCGTGAAAGCAGCAGCAGACAATTGTTTTGCGCCTTTTTTCCGGGTTACCCGTGCAGACGCAATACCACGGCAAGCATGGAGCCCGCTCAGATAACTGTCACTGCATGTCTCCTGGGTGCTGGCAGACGCAGTACTGCATTGCTACACAGCAGCAGCTTATTGCCTTTTGGCAGCAGACAGTGCAGTATGACTGATAGACATTGTCGACGTAGTCCAGGGTGCTCTTTTAACTGACCTCAGTGAGGTCAGGGGCACCTGGGCAAATATGGGAGTGACTCAGCCAGGTCATTACCCTTTTAAGTTTCGTCTCATGGCAATTCAGTCCTGCCGGCAGTCCTACTGCACCGTCTTTTAATGAGCAGCCAGGAGACGATGATGGCCAGCCGTCATACTGCACCGTCTTCTGCCGAGCACCCAGGAGATGATGATGGCTAGCGGTCGTACTGCACAGTCTACTGCCAGCAAGATGTATAAAGATAGATGAAGTGGATCAAAACAAGAAATAGACCAGATTTGTTTTGTATTCATTTTCTCCTCCCTCCCTCCATGAAATCAACAGCCTGCTAAACCCAGTTTTTAGTTCTATCCTTGAGGTTTTGAGTTCTATCCTTGAGGGGGCCATTCTGTTTCTCGCAAAGCCACCCCCTTTGTTGATTTTCATTCCCTGTAAGCCAACCCTGTAAGCCATGCTGTCAGTCGCCCCTCCCTCCGCCAGAGCAACGGCAAACAATCGTTTCGCTCCCTTTCCCCTGGATTGCCCGAGCAGGAGCAGATGCCGTAACACAGCAAGCATGGAGCCCGTTCAGCTCACCGCAGCAGTTATGACCATTATAAACACCTCGCGCATTATCATGCAGTGTATGCAGAACCAGCACCTGAAAAACCAGGCAAGGAGGCGACGGCAGCGCAGTGATGAGGACACGAACACACTTTTCTCTAAAACCGCGTTCCCCCTCAATTTGGAGTTCATGGTGCTAATGGGGCAGGCTCATGCAGTGGCACGCCGATTCTGGGCCCGGGAAACAAGCACAGAGTGGTGGGACCGCATAGTGTTGCAGGCCTAGAATGATTCCCAGTGGCTCCGAAACTTTCGCATGCGTAAGGGCACTTTCATGGAACTTTGTGACTTGCTTTCCCCTGCCCTGAAGCACAAGAATACCAAGATGAAAGCAGCCCTCACAGTTCACAAGCGAGTGGCTATAGCCCTGTGGAAGCTTGCAATGCCAGACAGCTATTGGTCAGTCAGTAATCAATTTGGAGTGGGCAAATCTACTGTGGGGGTTGCTGTGATGCAAGTAGCCACAGACATGTATTATATTTTAAAAGGTACACTCACCAGAGGTCCCTTCTCCAGCTTCCTTGGGTTGGGAGGGTATTTCAGTCAGGGTGATAAGAAGATCCTGGCTGTCGGGGAGAATGGTGTGGTCTGTGCTCTCCCCAAGCTCGTCCTCCTCCTCCTTATCTTCCCTATCTGCAAAATCCTCAGGCATGGCAGAGAGTACCCCATCATCAGAGTCCACGGACAGGGGTGGAGTAGTGGTGGCGGCCCCCCCTAGAATTGCATGCAGCTCAGCGTAGAAGCAGCATGTCTGGGACTCTGTCCCAGAGCGTCCGTTTGATTCTTTGGTTTTCTGGTATGCTTGTCTGAGCTCCTTAAGTTTCACGCGGCACTGTGTTGCGTCCCTGACATAGCCTCTGTCCCTCATGGCCTCTGAGATTTTTTTGAAATGTTTTGGCATTTCATCTTTTGGAATGTAGTTCTGATAGCACGGATTCCTCTCCCCAAACAGCGATCAGATCTAGTACCTCCCGTTCGGTCCATGCTGGAGCTCTTTTTCAATTCTGGAACTGCATGGTTACCTGTGCTGATGAGCTCGCCTGGCCGAACAGGAAATGAGATTCAAAAGTTCCCAGGGCTTTTCCTGTACACCTGGCCAGTGCTTCTGAGTTCAGAGTGCTGTCCAGCAGTCACAATGGTGCACTGTGGGATAACTCCCGGAAGCCAATACTTTCGAATTGCATCCACACTAACCCTAATTCGAAACTGCGATGTTGATTTCAGCACTAATCCCCTCGTTGGGGAGGAGTACAGAAATCGGTTTTAAGAGCCCTTTATGTCGAAAAAATGGCTTTGTTGTGTGGACGGGTGTAGGGTTAATTTGGATTTAACGCTGCTAAATCCGACATAAACTCGTAGTGTAGACAAGGCCACAGTGTATATCACTGCATGTTGTTTTAGGCCCTATCCTGTGTTCGGTCCAAAAGACTTGATGTCCAAAAAAGGGATTTTAAATTTCTTTTGAATGTCTCTTTTTTAAAATAAAACATCAATCACAACAACAACAAAATATTAATTGTTAAATGGTGTTACAGTATTATCTCCTGGCACTGAAGACAAGCGATGAACGCATTATACACAAAGGGGAACAATTTAAATTTGCAATGAAATGCAAACCTACTCAGATATTTAATTTTGTTGCAAATATCTCCCCCTACCCCCCACCCGCCAGCTGAAATTGTGCAACTGCAAAAAATACGTGGAACATATTTGATGCATCCTGTTTCTGTTGTAAACAGGAGGTTGCTGGAACAGAACTACCCCAGTTCTTGAAACTATTCTATTCCAACCAAATGCAAACATCAAAAATCAACCTAAAAAAAGCTGAGGCATCAAAGAATACAGTAGCTTTATAGCGAAGAGCTGTTTTCTAAATCCTGACCTTGCAATATCCTACAGCAAGTCCTCATTGCTTTGTGCACATTCTAGCTTTTGTTGTTGCTGCTGTTCTGTGGCTCGAAAGGTTTCATTCAGTCCCAGTGAAACATTGCAGCTGACATTTTGTCATGTAATGGACCCTACTATTTTACAGGGATAAAAACCAGTGAATCAGCGCTGAGGCATCTTCAGCATAATTGGAGGAGGCATTGACTTGACAACTTTTTTTAATTTTAGAAAGAAATTATACAGACGTGGTAAATCAATCTTTTATGACTTAGTAGGCAGAACTGTAAGAAGTTTAAAACATCAAACTCCTCGAAAAGTTTCTGTCCTCTAAACCCAGACTATCAAAATGACTGGGAAATATAAGTGTTACAGCTTTTGTTGGGAACTCGGTAGGTAAAAGCATTTTAGAGAGATTATATTTTCCCTCTCTATATGGGGAGAAATGAAGTCACAAGAGCTAATATTGCACTTGTGTTCCATCTTCTGTAAACCCTGGGCTATAGTTGAACACACACACATGCAGGCAGAACATCAGACAGATCACATAAAAGTGAAATTTCCTTTGCAGAATATGTATGTGTAGTTTAGCATCTAATCAGCATTAGATTTGCTTCTTACCTGCAGCGTGGCAAATGACGTCAAAGACGTGTCTGTATCTCCTCTGTTCTGTGCAGTCAAACAAGTTGTCAGCAAGGGAAAAGGGAAAAGAATTTTCAATTTCAAGGCCCCTTTAGATCTGGCACAATAATATATCAAGCATTTTCCTTGAGTGCTTAGGAAATAAATGTGCAGAATTTTTGTTGACAAAATTGGCAGCGCTGTACTTAAACACTCATAGCTTCCAAAATATCTGTTTTGTCTCCTAACAGGCTGGATTTTGTTTGAATTTGCTTTTTGTAGTCATACATCTGTGTAAGATCACAGACTCTGAAATCTATGCTTGTTTTAATAATGCTATATACATCACATATGGAGAAATAATGAAACAGTAAAGCCCTAAACAGACTAACCTCTAAAATTAATAGAGAAAGTAGTGAGATTACAAATGCACTAACATGAAATTACAATAAATCGGCTAGCAGCCTAGTCCTGCTTGAACTACAGTGAACGGGCACTCTGCCTTCAGTGGCAACAGGCTAAAGCAGCAATAATAATATTTAACACATACATAATACTTTACATTCATAGATTTCAACATACTTACCCGCATTTGTAAAGCATCATTATCCCTATTTTATAGATGAGGAAAGTGATGCACAGAGGGGTTAAGTGACTTTAATCAAGTCACATGGTGAGTCAGTGGCAGAGTCAGGAATGGAATCCAGACTTGTGCTCTTTCCACTGAATCCAGCCACAGGGATTTCCCACTCTGTGTACAGAAGCCTGCTCACACCTGTATCCAGCCCTGAGCTGAATCATTGACCGGACATCTCAGTGAGCACATGCTGCACCACTCACTGGCAACAAGAAATCAAGATTTAATGCACCCTCCACTGCTGTGAATCACCAGCCAGCTGTTTCGCCCTGCAGTGCTGAAGAGGCAGCCTCAGCTGATTATAATTTGTTTGTGTTTTGTACTGGTGTTTCCTGCCATTGCAGACCTTCTGCATTGGACTGGGGGTGACATAGTCTTCCCAGCTTCTTCAGATGTATAATTTAAGTGTAGGTCCCACTGGCACCAAAGTAAACCTATTTACATCCTGACAATGCAGCCACATGCAAGATGGGAGCTTCCACCGATGCAAAGGAAGGAAAAATAGCACTGCTAAAATGTACTTTAACTATAGAAGACATAAGGATACCTTTTGTGGTACTGTGAGAAGCTTTACTGTAAAACATTACCTAGCTAGATGTCAGCACAGAGGCAGTGAAAACTAGACAGCCATTTACTTATTATTATGATTTACATTAGAGTAGCAACTAGAGACTCCAACCAAGATTGGGCTCTGAGCGTGCTAGTCACGATGCAAAGACATACGTAGTAAGAACTAATACGCAAGAGAACTTGCAATATAACTAGACAAGATGGACAAAAAGAGTTGGAGGGGAAACGTTATACCCTTTATCAAAGTGTTGCTAGCTTCCATTTCAAATGAAGGGAAATCATTTGTAATATGTTCTGCACATGATAAAATAACCCATGTTGGCAGCACTTTAATGAATAAAATAAGGCTTTTAAAAGCCCAGACTTGCTGGCTCTTGCCAGCTCTCAGGTTTTAAAACTGTTTGGCAGGACTTTGCTTACTAAGGCTCCCCACAGCTAGGTGGCAGTGGGCAGAGGTTCAGGTAATCTAGCCCAGTGGTTCTCAACCAGGGGTATGTGTAGCCCTTGAGGTACATCAATTCATCTAAATATTTGCCTAGTTTTACACCACACTGCCTAAAAAGCGCTAATGAAGTCAGTACACACTTACATTTCATACAGTCAATGACTTGTTTATACTGTTGTATATACCGTAACAGCGATTCTAACTGTGGGTTAGTTCGTTTTAACGGGGTTGCCAGGGCCCATGTTGGTACCCAGGGCAGAAAACTGAAGCCCAAGTCTTTAAGTGAGGTGAAACTTGGGCTACACAAGACAAATCAGACTCCTGAAAAGGGTACAGTAGTCTGGAAAGGTTGAGAGCCACTGATCTAGCCTGGCCTCCATTAGAGTTTGGAGCTAGGCCTCCTGGGACTAGTCAGGGTTAATAAGTGATTTTGAATCTACAAGAGGGGACATGTGCTGGTAGACACTTACGGGGTTCATCCAGAAAGTCTCACGAAACCTGTAGGCAATGCTGACTATTTGTATAGCCCGCAGGTTGTCTGTAATAAAGTATTTAATCTTGTTGAACCTCACGTGACACTGTGGGGGTCCTTACTCCTGCCTGCATCACAACATAAGACCAGCCGGCCTCAGAGGCCCGTCTCCTTTGTCTCAATATCTGTCCATTTCTCTGCAGCTTCCTGGTTGCTTCCACTATATTTGTCATGGAATAGAAGATCCTGGCTGGAGTGGGGTTGTCAGCCACCTCTGGAGAACCATTCCTCTTCTCAGGACACTGCAAGGAGACCTCCATGGGGCTGGTGATCCAAGACTAGGAAAGGAGATGAGGTAGGTCCTCCAGGGCTGGGTTCAGGAATTCATATTCTCTCACCCTAAGCAGGGCAAACAAGACTTTTTTGCATGCCCCCTCCCAAGTGAAAAACCCTTTTAAAGGGATATTCTTGGAGCATGGCTGGCCAAAAAGGCACGGTAGCATATTTCATAGGGTAGCATCAGGGCTCTCAAAAGAATTAAGGCAAGATCACATTATCAAAACATTCAACTCGCTTTAATGCAGCCAGAGCTCTCGGCTAGCTAAACCTGCCTTTCCTAGAGCTGGCAACAGACAGCACTTCCCACCAAAACAAACACTTACTTTCAGTCCTCCCTCAAACTATACCCACCTGCAACCCTGCTAATGGGGGAAAGGAAGTTTATGACAGTGTGTACAAAGGATGGCTTCAATAAGAAATGAGGAAGGCCTAACCTTTTGAACTGGAGAGACACTGTATGAGATTAATAGCAACAACAATAAACCAAATTAAAAAAAAAAGTATGAAAATTAGAGCTGAGGTAAGAAATTAGATGCTGGGCATGTCAGTAAAGCTGTTTTTGGAAGCTGCTAGGATCAGGGCTGTTTTCTTGAGTTTATTTAGTAAAGTTGTGTTTAACTTGCTGCGAAAAACTATGTCTTTCCATCCTGAAGAGAAGGTTTTAGGCAATCCACCCCTGACTGGTTTAAAGACATTGCCTTCTCCTCATACAGTCATACTTTATAGCAGCAAGGCCAGCAAGATTTTTCCTAACATGGAAAATTAGTTATAGGTGACAAAAAGATTTTGAAATACACTGAATATATGTAATGAAATGAATGTTTTTTCTTTGGTAACAGTTACAGCTGAGCAACCCCCTGAAAAATGTTCAGTGACTGTCCCCTGGAATAAAACCTTGAATTCAGTTTAGCTGGGTTTGTATTCACTTCCCATGGACAGTCTGACCCTGGTGTTTATGGACAGGAACATTCATGGGCAGAGCTGGATTAAGGCATAGGCACTATCTAGGTCTGGTGCCTTGGGCCCTGGCTTCTGGAGTCATGTGGTTTCATCAGTGATTTAAGATTTCATATTTTATAAAAGTTTGTAGCTCTCAATGGTGAAGAAAAGCTTGAAAATGTGACCTGAGTGTAACTGACAGAGGAATATCTGCCTGAATCTGCAGACAGCCTGAAACAGCAACTCTGAGAGGTGTGAACTGCCTCAGTAAATCTCAATGAAGTGTTAACTCCAAGACCCACTGCTCTGGGGAACCTCACCAACACCCCTCCCCTGACAGCAGACTGTGTATATGGCAGGAGGAGAAAAGCGTAGTAGTCTTGATTCACACATTCACTCCAGCAAGCAGATACACCCTGGCTGCTGAGGTCAGTACTGGGGCCCCTCTTCCTAATGCCCCAGCTGCTGTCTCTGTCTCTGTGGGAGGTTTTCTGCCACTCCATGTATGGGGTTGGGAAGTTTTCTGCCACTCCATGTATGGGAGTGGCCATGGGGCAGGTGGGATGCCGTGTAACGAATGTTAAGTGACTATGAGAGGATGTTCCCCGGCAATAAAATGTACCCATCACTGGGGTTACCCACACCAGACACCAGATTCTAGAAGTGATACTCATCCCATTAAGGAACAAAAAAATATACCTCATGATCCATGTACGCAGTCATAACTAAGCTTGAATTTGAATGTTAAATAATTGCAACAAACTGCTTGAGAACCAACTACAGATGGAGAATTATTCACCAAAAGCATTCAGCAAATAATTGTGAATAATGAATGCATCCAAGAAAATTGTAAGCTGAAAAGGAGGTGAGGTAAAATTCATTGGATAAATTATTCACTTCAAATTATTCATTCAGTTCTAGTAATAATGAATTAAAATATAGGCTTCAAGAAGAATATAACTGGGTGTGAGAGATTTTAGGTGACAGAAGGAGAGAAGGGTAAGAAAAAACATAGACAAGGTAAAAGTGCCACAAAGGCACTGGAGAATTTGTCTCTGTTTATAACATGTGTCCAGAAGCTGGGCAAACTTCCTCTCTTTAAGAAAAGGAGTACTTGTGGCACCTTAGAGACTAATCAATTTATTTGAGCATAAGCTTTCGTGAGCTACAGCTCACTTCATCGGATGCATACCGTGGAAACTGCAGCAGACTTTATAAATACACAGAGAATATGAAACAATACCTCCTCCCACCCCACTGTCCTGCTGGTGATAGCTTATCTAAAGTGATCATCAGGTGGGCCATTTCCAGCACAAATCCAGGTTTTCTCACCCTCCACCCCCCCACACAAATTCACTCTCCTGCTGGTGATAGCCCATCCAAAGTGACAACTCTTTACACAATGTGCATGACAATCAAGTTGGGCTATTTCCTGCACAAATCCAGGTTTTCTCACATCCCCCCCACCCCCATACACACACAAACTCACTCTCCTGCTGGTAATAGCTCATCCAAACTGACCACTCTCCAAGTTTAAATCCAAGTTAAACCAGAACATCTGGGGGGGGGGTAGGAAAAAACAAGATGACACAGGCTACCTTGCATAATGACTTAGCCACTCCCAATCTCTATTTAAGCCTAAATTCATTTGCAAATTGGATACTATTAATTTAGGCTTAAATAGAGACTGGGAGTGGCTAAGTCATTATGCAAGGTAGCCTGTGTCCTCTTGTTTTTCCTACCCCCCCCCCCAGATGTTCTGGTTTAACTTGGATTTAAACTTGGAGAGTGGTCAGTTTGGATGAGCTATTACCAGCAGGAGAGTGAGTTTGTGTGTGTATGGGGGTGGGGGGGATGTGAGAAAACCTGGATTTGTGCAGGAAATAGCCCAACTTGATTGTCATGCACATTGTGTAAAGAGTTGTCACTTTGGATGGGCTATCACCAGCAGGAGAGTGAATTTGTGTGGGGGGGTGGAGGGTGAGAAAACCTGGATTTGTGCTGGAAATGGCCCACCTGATGATCACTTTAGATAAGCTATTACCAGCAGGACAGTGGGGTGGGAGGAGGTATTGTTTCATATTCTCTGTGTATATATAAAGTCTGCTGCAGTTTCCACGGTATGCATCCGATGAAGTGAGCTGTAGCTCACGAAAGCTTATGCTCAAATAAATTGGTTAGTCTCTAAGGTGCCACAAGTACTCCTTTTCTTTTTGCGAATACAGACTAACACGGCTGTTACTCTGATTCCTCTCTTTAGTTAAATAAGTATTCTGTTAGACACTGTAGCATTTCTCTCTAGCAACTGGTTGCCACCCTAATCTCTATTGCATCAATGAAAATTACCTAAAAATTTCAATAGATGTCCTTTAGTATATAAGTCCTCCTTCAACATGGGAGCGCTTTTATTAACTCTTTATGTCCCACATTCTGTAACTATTCAGAGGCCATGCATCTTACAACATTCAGTAAAGTTGCCTTTGCAACTCCATAAATAAAGTTGTGTTTTGTTTTCCATATAGTGCAATGAATAAACTAGCACAGGCAGATGACTCTATTAAAGTTCAGCAGAGCTGGACATGAAGTCTACATCCCTAAACTCATGCTGTTGCTGCTGTCATGGATGGACATCACACAGCAACAGAGTCCTAACTAGTTGGATTTGAACAGCAGAAAATCCTGTAAGATGTTTGTGATGGGTTCGGTCACAGAGACCCCCTTGGGACTGTCACCTGATGTGCTGAAACTACCTCTGAGCCCATTTTCCCTGCCAGCTTGGAACTCCAGAACCCTGTCTTGTTGAGCCAGACACGCTACTCCTCTGCAACACAGACCCAGGGTCTGAACCACACCCCCAAAGCTGCAGGCTTTAACTGACAACCACTCAGCAGGTTACCTGTCTCCAGCACTCAGACACCCAGTTCCCAATGGGATCAAAACCCCAAAGAAATCTGTTTTACTCTGTATAAATCTTATACAGGATAAACTCATAAATTGTCCGCCCTCTATAACACTGATAAAGAGATATGCACAGCTGTTTGCTCCCCCAGGTATTAATCACTGACTCTGGGTTTAATAATGAATAAAAGTGATTTTATTAAGTATAAAAAGTAAGATTTAAGTGTTTTCAAGTAATAACAGACAGAACAAAGTAAGTTACCAAGCAAAATAAAACAAAACACGCAAGTCTAAGCCTAATACATTAAGAAACTGAATACAAGTAAATCTCACCGTCAGAGTTGTTCCAATAAGCTTCTTTCACAGACTAGACTCCTTCTTAGTCTGGGCCCAATCCTTTCGCCTGGTACAGTTCTTTTTAGTTCCAGCCCAGGTGGTAACTAGGGGATTATCATGACTGGCAGCCCCATTTGTTCTGTTCCGCCCCCTTTCACATTCCAAGCATATTTTCACAAAGCATATGGAGTGCAATGTCACAATGTTCTTTTTAAAATTTTCTTATCCTGAGAGATTTTAACATTCTAGATTAATGTTCCTTTAAAATCTCCAAGCCAGATCTCAGTTCTGTATAAATTGGTGCAATTCCTTTGACTGCAATGGAGCTCCACTGAAGATTTGGCCCTTTTTATTATTATTAATTGATAACATCCGGGGAAGACGGTGTAAATCTGAGTTACCCAGGAAAGAATTTTCTGTAGTATCTGGCTGATGAATCTTGCCCATATGCTCAGGGTTTAGCTGATCGCCATATTTGGGGTCGGGAAGGAATTTTCCTCCAGGGCAGATTGGAAGACGCCCTGGAGGTTTTTCGCCTTCCTCTGTAGCATGGGGCACGAGTCACTTGCTGGAGGATTCTCTGCTCCTTGAAGTCTTTAAACTACGATTTGAGGACTTCAATAGCACAGATATAGGTGTGAGGTTTTTTGCAGGAGTGGTGGGTGAAATTCTGTGGCCTGCGTTGTGCAGGAGGTCAGACTAGATGATCATAATGGTCCCTTCTGACCTAAATATCTAAATATCTATGAAAGCATTTTCAGCCTTCTGAGATGTCACTGACCCCTTCCCAAAGGCAGGCTATGACACTGGTTCTTCATCTATTATATACTTGAGAGCTTGACTAAAGATATGGCTTCCTCACTCAGGAAATGACAATGGTCTTCTCTCCATCTCACCAGAGAAATAAATATTCAAAGTTTGTTCACCTACAGAATCTCTTGCATGCTTTAAGTTCATCATGTCCCACAAAAGCTAAACAAAAAACTATCTACAAGATGACCCAGGATCCAATGAGTTGATAGAACAGTGTGATCGTTTCATGACCACTAGGCCATGCCTTAGCCATAAGTCAACCTTATCACTGACTGTGAAGATCACCAGGGTTCACCAACAAACTATGTCATAGGAAGCACATGGCGAGAAGACAAGAACACTGATGATGCACAACTTGTGCTGAATCCATCTACCAACAACACATAAATGTCTTGCAGGTCTAGGCCTCTGTAGTTACTGAAGATACGACAATCTGCTTCTCTGCCTTCACACCTGCAAAATCATGGCCCACAGACCTGTTCTACTTAGTGAACCAACTAATCGACCCAGATTTAACAATGCTCTTTCATATTTTAAGTCTCTGTTAGGTAAAATAACATTTACTCTATCCTTGATGCCATAGATTTTATTATGACCATCTTATTTTGTTCAGCAATTTTAGCAGGAAGCCTATCATTTATTCCTATTGAAACAAGAATGCTGATGTGCCATTGCAGCAAAAAGAAATTAAAATGGTAGAACAACATTATAAAACAGGGATTTCAAAAGGGCCAAATTCTTGACCATGATAAACAGTAAAAAGAAAAGGAGTACTTGTGGCACCTTAGAGACTAACAAATCTATTAGAGCATAAGCTTTCGTGAGCTACAGGTCACTTCATCGGATGCATACAGTGGAAAATATAGTGGGGAGATTTTATATACACAGAGAACATGAAACAATGTGTGTTACCATACAGACTGTAACAAGAGTGACCAGGAAAGGTGAGCTATTACCAGCGGGGCGGAGCAGGGAGAGATGGGAACCTTTTGTAGTGATAATCAAGGTAAGCCATTTCCAGCAGTTGACAACAACAGGAGGAGGGGAAATAAACAAGGAGAAATAGTTTTACTTTGTGTAATGACACATCCACTCCCAGTCTTTATTCAAGCCTAAGTTAATTGTATCCAGTTTGCAAATTAATTCCAATTCAGCAGTCTCTTGTTGGAGTCTGGTTTTGAAGTTTTTTTGTTGAAGAATTGCCACTTTTAGGTCTGTAATCGAGTAATCAAAGAGATTGAAGTGTTCTCCGACTGGTTTTTGAATGTTACAATTCTTGACGTCTGATTTGTGTCCATTTATTCTTTTACGTAGAGACTGTCCAGTTTGGCCAATATACATGGCAGAGGGGCATTGCTGGCACATGATGGCATATATCACATTGGTAGATGCACAGGTGAACGAGCCTCTGATAGTGTGGCTGATGTGATTTGGCCCTATGATGGTGTCCCCTGAATAGATATGTGGACACAGTTGGCAACGGGCTTTGTTGCAAGGATAGGTTCCTGGGTTAGTGGTTTTGTTGTGTGGTGTGTGATTGCTGGTGAGGAACCACACAGACTACACTGACAGCTTGTGCCACACACTCTCAAAGAAACTGCGGAACCACCTGATCAACATCCTCTACAGCAAACAGGGAAAGATTAAGAATGAGCTCTCAAAACTGGATACTCTCATAAAAAAACAACCTTCCACACAAGCTTCCTCATGGCTGAAACTCAGTAAGTGTATATTGCATAAATACCTCTATCATCTTTAAAAAAAAAAAAAGTAAAATGACTTCTTTGTAGGATAACACTCATCCAGATTTTCTGTATATTTTAGGTGTTCTCGATGCTAAAAGAGGATGAGTTCTGATTCTAAACATCATGATTAATTAACATTAATTAAAACAGATACTGTTTTTAAAACTGTGTCCTTGTTTCCAGACTCTGATAGATAGTACACTGTCCTATTCTATTTCCCACATGCTATCTCTCTAGGTTACACTGATCAGAGATTCAGAAATTCAGAACTGTTTATAAATTATCTGGAATTGCAATGTGGGCTTCAAAATCTTAACAATCAGGATCTCACGGAGTCTTATGATCTAGTAGGTTATGTATTTTGTGATTAGGGCTACCAGACAGCAAGTGTGAAAAATCGGGACAGGGGCTGGAGGGTAATGGGAACCAATATAAGAAAAAGACCCAAAAATCGGGACTGTCCCTATAAAATTGGAACATTTGGTCACCCTATTTGCGATATCCCTGAGTACTGCACTAAAAATCTTAGGGGGATCCCTACCCCACCTCCTACAGGAAAAATCACTCACTGGGAAACTGAAAATCTTAAAGGTGGTGGACGCACGTGGAAAGAGTTCCAAATCTGTCAGGTTAAAGAGCTTTGGTAAGCAAGAGAAGAGAGCCGAGTAGGTAAAATCTTCTTAAGTGTCACAGTTTCAGTAAGGTAATCGAAACCGTCCAGATTCTGTGTTAACTGACCTCTACAAATTACTCCCCCCAAAAGCCAGAACTAGCAAACTTGAAGCTTTGAATATACAGAAATGGATTGTATGTTTCATCCAGATTATTTTGCTTTTTCCTGCAGCCTCTTGCTACACTTTCAGATTCATTTTGAACTGCAGTCATATTAACTTACACTAAACTTGTCTTTAATTAAATGAACTTTCCTTGTTTGTAGCTGGAAGGTACTTATGCATGATCAAAACTCCATTCTAATAATGTTCAGACTCACCACTACTTAGTTAACATCACCGTTCAAAATGAAGAATCAAGCAGGTGAGTGCAAAGAAATTTAGAGACGAAAGCTCCCCCTGGTGGCAGAACACCTGTGTGCCATAAAGAGCCTTTGTTGTGTATATTATCAGCCATCAATTATATGTGTACCCCAAACGACACATATAATTTATACCCTGTGACTTTTTCCATGTTATATGAGATACACTCCGAAGAGAAATGATATCAAGTATTTTGCACAATTTATGGCAAAAGCAATTATAATTAACATTATATTAAATATTAAGTGAAGATCATAAAATGTTGATTGGTACTGATTAGTTATATTATCCGTAATTAGAAATCACTGCATCCTTCACCAGGTACTGTAGTGCTTTGCTTATGATTTCTGTACTAAATTAAATGAATGATTCAGGCTTTGCTTCTGCATTTAAGTTAGGCCACAACCAGATTCAGAAAAGCAGGGCACAAGTCATATAGCTGCTGTAAATGTTTATAGGCCAACAATCCTAAAATAGCTTCTCCATGGGCTAAATTGTGACTTGGACTGTGCTCCCATGTGAGAGAAAAGGAGGGAGTAAGAACTCCTCTTAGATAGCTACCCAAGCTACCAAAACCTTGGGTCTAGGACATAGGAATAAGTGGGGCTACTTGCCTATCTCCAGAGCAAGTGGCTGGCAAGGAGTGAGGAGTGGGCAGGGAATGGGTGGAGCCTTGTCTACAGCTCTCTCTTTGGTCACAGTAACTGAGCCAGTGTGTAGCGGGTATCGAGTACTAATATACTGTTGGTATAAACTCAAAATAAATACCTACCCACTAGGGCTGTTGATTAATTGCAGTTAACTCATGCGATTAACTCAAAACAATGAATCGCACTGTTAAACAATAATAAAACACCATTTATTTAAATATTTTGGATGTTTTCTACATTTTCATATATACTGATTTCAATTACAACACAAAATACAAAGTGTATATTATTTTTATGACAAATATTTGCACTGTAAAGATGATAAACAGAAGAAATAGTAGTTTTCAATTCACCTCATACAAGAACTGTAGTGCAATCTCTGTGTCATGAAAGTGCAACTTACCAATGTAGTTTTTTGGTGACATAACTGCACTCAAAAACAAAACAATGTAAAACTTTAGAACCTACAAGTCTACTCCGTCCTATTTCTTGTTCAGCCAATCGCTAAGACAAATAAGTTTGTTTACATTTACAGAAGATAATGCTGCCCTCCTCTTATTTACGTCACCAGAAAGTGAGAACAAGCATTTGCATGGCACTTTTCTAGCTGGCATTGCAAGGTATTTACATGCCAGATATGCTAAACATTCCTATGCCCATTCATGCTTCGGCCACCATTCCAGAGGACATGCTTCCATGTTGATGATGCTCGTTAAAAAAATAATGCATTAATTAAATTTGTGACTGAACTCCTTGGGGGAGAATTGTATGTCCCCTGCTCTGTTTTACCCACATTCTTCCATATATTTCATGTTATAGCAGTCTTGGATGATGACCCAGCACATATTCATTTTAAGAACACTTTCACGGCAGATTTGACAAAACGCAAAGAAGGTACCAATGTGAGATTTCTAAAGATAGCCACAGCACTCAACCCAGGGTTTAAGAATCTGAAGTGCCTTCCAAACTCTGAGAGGCACAAGATGTGGAGAGCATGCT
Organism: Lepidochelys kempii; assembly: GCF_965140285.1. Taxonomy (NCBI): domain Eukaryota; kingdom Metazoa; phylum Chordata; order Testudines; family Cheloniidae; genus Lepidochelys; species Lepidochelys kempii. Next base: position 75,395,512 of record NC_136388.1, read on the forward strand.
TTCAGAAGTCTTTAAAGTGCAACACTACAATGTAGAAACTACAGAACTCAAACCACCAAAAAAGAAAATCAACCTTCTGCTGGTGGCATCTGACTCAGATGATGAAAATGAACATGCTTTCGTCTTCACTGCTTTGGATTGTTATCGAGCAGAACCCATCATCACCCATGGACGCAGGTCCTTTGGAATGGTGGTTGAAGCATGAAGGGACATATGAATCTTTAGTGCATCTGGCACGTAAATATCGTGCGACGCCGGTTACAACAGTGCCATGAGAACACCTGTTCTCACTTTCAGCTGGCAGCATTATCTCCTGTAAGTGTAAACAAACTTGTTTGTCTGAGCAATTGGCTGACCAAGAAGTAGGACTAAGTGGACTTGCAGGCTCTAAAATGTTACATTGTTTTATTTTTGAATGCAGGTGTTTTTATACATAGTTCTACATTTGTAAGTTCAACTTTCATGATAAAGGGATTGATTTACAGTACTTGTATTTGGTGAATTGAAAAATACCATTTTTTACAGTGCAAAAACTTATAAATCAAAAATAAATATAAGCACTGTACACTTTGTATTCTGTGTTGTAAGTGAAATCAATATATTTGAAAATGTAGAAAACATACAAAATATTTAAATAAATGGTGTTCTATTATTAACAGTGCAATTAATCACAATTAATTTTTTTAATCATGTGATTAATCACAATTATTTGTTTTAATCGCTTGACAGCCCTACTACACACCCATCACACACACACACACACACATACTCTGTGGGATGTAGACCCTGGATTTTTCATAATACACAGACTCCTGAGCTCTGTGTTAGGCAGTTGAGAGTTCCCACTGTGTTCTAACTGACAAGCCCGTGAGAGGAGATTGTGGGGAGCCAGGAAAGGTTAAGGGATATGTCTAAGTGGAAGCTAAAGATCAAATGGCACTGTTTGAAAACTGCAGGGATAACCCCAGAGTCCTGGCCAACATTTCCCCTGGTAATGAAAAAGGTTCTAATGTCCACGTCTGTGTGTAAGCTATTGTTCAGCATATAATGGCTGCGCCATTTGCTTCCACAGTCACTGAACTACCAGTATTTTGCCCTTTTCTTTGTACAGTACTTTGAGATATCTGGAAAATGAAAGTTGCTATAAAAAACCCAAATCTATTCAGTTCTGACAATCAAGAGCAAGCCAGCTGTGCCCAGTTGAACTCTGCCACTTTCCTTGATAGTTCTCTAAGCTCAGGAATCCCAGAGGGAACTTTGCAAGATCTGTTTAGAGCCTGCTGGCAAACAGTCATAGAAAGGAAAAATACACAGTAGCAATTTTTCTTTTCTGAGGGCACGCTTAGGAGCTGTTCTATTGAAGAAAGTCCTGTCAATCTTTCTGAAATTATAATGCACTGTTGTCTTTTGTACCTATTAGTAGTACCTAAGAGCTCAGAAGAGTTGTTGTTGCAGGTGCTAGGCCAGATGCTTAGTTGGTATTAATCAGTGTAAGCATAGAAATCTGCTGGTTTACATCAGCTGAGGATCTGGCCTCAGATGCACAGTATGCAGTGTTACATATAACCCTGGAAGGTAATATGTCTAGTGGTCAAACTGGGGAAAAGTACTAATTGTATGCTCCAGTTTTAACTTCCCCCTGCAGTTGGTAGAGTGAGACAGAACCAGATTGCTAGTTATAACCCATCAGCTCTCTCTCTCTCTCTCTTACAGTTTTTACATTTTTGTATTAAAGTGAGCTCATCTTGATGTCTACGTTTAAGGCAAGGTTGTGGCTTTCAAGGCCTGCAGACAGTGTACATTCTTTTTGGGGGCTGCTTCCTGACCAGATTGCTCTCCTCCCCCATCCCCAGTGCTTATACCATGGGTGGGTAACAGAGGCAAGTGGTATCTGTTCTCCCGAGCACAGAGACTGCCATCAGTGAGGTCCTTGTGCAGCCATGCAAGGTGGTGAGCTTTATGATTTCATTCTGAAGTCACACGCAGTTCCAATGGCTGTCCCACAGACTGAAATGAGAGACAGAGCTCAAATACATGCATTTACCTCATTGAAATGTTTAAGCGATTATTCCACTATAAGCACAGGAAATAGCACAAATACTGTAAATACTTCCAATAACGTTAAAAACCCACCCAGGGAGATTTTTTAAGACATACATACACTGTAAATATGGAGGAAAGGCTGTCATTAAGAGCAAGGCATTCTGAGCATCACCCTTGTTTATCATTTCCAGCTCCAATGCTTCCGTAGGAAATCAGGTTGCCTGAATATGGGCTGCCTATCTAGAAAACTAAAGTCCATCCCCGTTAGGAGTGCAGGCCTTAGGCAGCCAACACTCCCAGTGCGTGACTACAGGATTGCATTGTGAGGGGCATTGTGACTCAGCAATAACTGGCCACCCTCAGTCAATCCAGTCCTGCCACATCCGAAGGAGGGAACAGAGTACCAGTTAGAGGACTGCTCACAAAGAAACAGAGCAAGAAATACTCTACTGTCAGCAAGCAGCACTTGTCAGCCCACTCTAGCTCTGAGTTGGAAGCCAGGAAGAAGAGAAATACATTGGCAGAGAGGCCCCAAATGGAATGGCAGGGTGAGAGAACGGCAAGAAAGCAACCCCATTATTTCGCAAGGATGGGCTGTTAAGCATGTACTTAACTTTAATCAGATGCTTAAGTCCTACTGAGACTTAATTTGTTACATTTACACCCACTTTATGTGCCCTTTCCATTGCCAGAGCAGTGTGAAGGGCCTTAGTGTAAAGAATCAAGCCCTCTGGCTTTATGCAGTCCAAGAACATTTCTTTATTTGCCTGGGGAATACATTAAACTGTCAAACTCAGAGGACTGGAGCCACAGTTAGAACCTGATAGAAGTGTCTACAACTCCATTCAGTAAGCTTCAGTGGCACACATTAAAGTTGTCAAATGAGAATAGTCCATCATCTGCTGTGAAACTGGAGAACATGCTGGTAACCATGTTATTGTTGTCAAATAGAGAGAAGCATCCACGCTCCAAAATGGCTACTGTGAATGGGTTTCTGCAGCCACTTTTAAACACTGAACATTTATAAATAGCCTATTTAAAGGGTTGTTTAATCTTAAATTGGCACTTTTAAGTAAAAGAGACTTTCAGAAAATGAATCTTAAGCTATTTCTCTATTTATCTTTTCCATTTTAAGTCACTAAAGGGGAATGAAAAGTGCTTCATGCCCTAAGATCCTGAAACCTAGTGTCAACTTTCAGAGCAGCCGTGTTAGTCTGTATTCACAAAAAGAAAAGGAGTACTTGTGGCACCTTAGAGACTAACCAATTTATTAGAGCATAAGCTTTCGTGAGCTACAGCTCACTTCATCAGATGCATATCGTGGAAACTGCAGCAGATTTGAGCATAAGCTTTCGTGAGCTACAGCTCACTTCATCAGATGCATATCGTGGAAACTGCAGCAGATTTGAGCATAAGCTTTCGTGAGCTACAGCTCACTTCATCGGATGCATTCAGTGGAGAATACAGTGGGGAGATTTTATATACACAGAGAACATGAAAAAATGGGTGTTACCATACACACTGTAATGAGAGTGATCAGGTAAGGTGACCTATTACCAGCAGGAGAGTGGGGGGGCAAGTGGGGGACGACCTTTTGTAGTGATAATCAAGGTGGGCCATTTCCAGCAGTTGACAAGAACAGTAGGGAGGGGAAATAAACAAGGGGAAATAGTTTTACTTTGTGTAATGACACATCCACTCCCAGTCTTTATTCAAGCCTAAGTCAATTGTATCCAGTTTGCAAATTAATTCCAATTCAGCAGTCTCTTGCTGGAGTCTGTTTTTGAAGTTTTTTTGTTGAAGAATTTGCCACTTTTAGGTCTGTAATTGAGTGACCAGAGAGATTGAAGTGTTCTCTGACTGGTTTTTGAATGTTATAATTCTTGACGTCTGATTTGTGTCCATTTTTTCTTTTACGTAGACACTGAACTGAAGCCAGCGCTTCTAGTCTCATCTTCAACTCTAGCTGTGAGCATCTCCTGCCTTTGAAGTGTTTGTGGCATGGGCTGAGGGCCCCTACAGAGCAAAACCAATGGCTTTAAGTATACTTGTGTTCTTGAATCTTACTTACAAAAAAAGCCACTGGCTTCCGTGCTCTGAGAATGGCTACAGCCTGAGTCACAGATACTTCACAAGCGGGGGACCAGAGACTTAGACTGAATCTGAAAGTGAAAATGTCCATTGTCTGTGTGCCTTGTGCAGCAGCGATGATGGATTGGGGTGAGCTGAGGTAAGGCCTATAGACTGGGAAAACTGCTTTAATGGAGAATGAATTAAATCCCCTCACTGTAACTCTGAGGAGAGGGTGAGAATTTTGCTCCTCTGTTGCCACGTATTTCACCAGCTTAATGTCTGGTAACTCTGGCTTTGGGCTGGTGAAGGGAATTGCACCCTGACAAACTCCTGGACAGTGGCGGAGATGGACAATATCTGCATTGTTCTTAGCCTTTCTGAGATAGCTAGCTGAGGGGCTATACCATATATCTTCTTTGACACAGGCAGAGCTAGGCTTCCTGTCCATTTGTTTATCTCATCAGACTACCCAACTGCCAAATGATCCTGCTGAGAAATTAGTAGGAAAAGAAAAAAGAATGGAAATAATTATATAATGCCTCCCTGGGAAAAGGAAGTTCCCATCACATGAAGTATTAAGAGGCAGCTGCAATCTACATATTACATAACTGCTCTAGGATCTGTGCTTCAAAACTCTATAATCCCACTGCACCTAAAAGTACCAAAAGCTAATGAATAGATTTTTGTTACAGGGATTTTTAAACTCCACTGGCCTGCGGTGTTGCCTCTCTATTTTTTCATGCTTTCTTCTCTCTCAAACCCAGGTATTTTTTGATCTCAGAATCATCTGAGCTAAGGCTTTCCCCTCTCATTCAAATTAAACCTCTGGAAAAGCTCCTTACAAATCCTTAGTGTGTCACTTATTGACCGTAAAACCCAGGCTCTGGTTTTCTCATAAGAGTTAGACAATAATATTTTAAGACCATTATCTACATGAGTGACCGATAGAGGTGGTGGTGATCCTAACTCCCAATAGGACAGGATAATCAAATATGTTGTTTGAGCTCTCCAATGTGTTTGTCCACCCAGATCACTTGTACTGCGGATGATACTGTATTGAATACTGTGAAAATCATGGCTGAGTTGCCAGCATATGTGGTGTGACTATTAGAGATACAGGGGAAGTTAAGCTACTGTAGCTTCCAGTACTCTTCCAATATAAAATAGTGAGATGGTTTGAGGAGGGTGGTCAGTATCTTCCAGCACAATGCGGAGGGCGAGATGAATGCTGGCTGGCTCAAATCACCTTCACAAGTAAAGGGCAATGCTGCTTGCCCTTCCTTCCCCGGGGAGGCCCAGAAGGCATTCAGTGGAGAGAGCAGTGCTAATCTGTTTAGGGTCCGTAAGATTCCCAAAAGTGAAGTGCTCAGCCTGGATGCACTGAATCACTGCTGCTCCTTAGTGTCCTGGCCATGTCCCATCCCAATCAGCATTGGAACAGTAGCCACTGGAGTTAGTGGATAGTGACCCACAACAAGTGACAGGGTTATTTGTAACCCTGGCCAATGCCAGGTGATTTTGGCCAGCAAAAAGCCAATGAAGCCTCTTTCTAGTAATCATGTTACACAGGTGCCATATTGTGTCCTTGTTACAAGCACTGCCTATTTTTTAAGGACTCTGAGTACCTACAGCCTGCATAGACCCCAAGAGAGGGGACAGTGGGAAGTTATGGCTAATTTGTGCCACCTCAAAATCCCCCCAGTATATTTTCCACCACTGGGGACCCTACCATAAGCTGGGATAAACCAGCAAAGTTGGGGGGAGGGATAGCTCAGTGGTTTGAGCGTTAGCCTGCTAAACCCAGTGTTGCCAGTTCAATCCTTGAGGGGGCCATTTAGGGATCTGGGGTAAAAATTGTGGATTGGTTCTGCTTTGAGCAGGGGGTTGGAGTAGATGACCTCCTCAGGGAGGTCCCTTCCAACCCTGATATTCTATATAAAAAAAAAATCAAGCCCAATGACTGGCTGGGGTGAGAAGTAGCTTTTAAACTGAGAGAGGACAGCATGAAGACTGCAGGATGAAGTCTCCTGGTGTTAATTTTATAGATTAATTTATTGTTCATGGAAGTGAGAGATTAGAATTCTTCATTTACTTTTGTCTCTAGGTTTTCTTAATACTTTCCCTTGTCATCATCATTTTTTTCTGTAAAAGCATTAAGCAAATCATAGAATATCAAGGTTGGAAGGGACCTCAGGAGTTCATCTAGTCCAACCCCCTGCTCAAAGCAGGACCAATCCCCAGTTTTTGCCCCAGATCCCTAAATGGCCCCCTCAAGGATTGAGCTCACATCCCTGGGTTTAGCAGGCCAATGCTCAAACCACTGAGCTATCTCTCCATGTTGGTGTGAAAGCAGGAAAGCCACGTTAGGGAAATTGCTACGAATCTAAAGCATTTGCATCAATGCTCTTCAGAAGGTATCTTCTGTCAGGTCAAATGACACAAGAGAAAAGCTCTGAAGCTGAACAAGACTTAAGCCTCCTCCTAGAGAAAATTTTAAAAAGCAAACATAAAGTCTACTGTGAGCTGTATCCGTTTTAATAGCTAATATATTTATACTTATGTATTTATTTCAGGACATGCTGCAAGAATTGTGCAATATATTTGATTCATTATCGATAGGATTTTAGAAATAATTATTTGATTCACTAGGTATTAACCTTGATTCTGAAAATGATGTATTTGATTTGATAGCTTGTCTAGATCAATAAGAAATTATCTGCTATATTTTAGTCAGTGCATGTATCCACCTTTATAAGTAATGGGTCTAATTCAATGGTTGATTTGTCTGATTTGTTAAGTTTTCCTGCCTTTTTCTGGTGAGAATAAATTCAATTGATGTCTTTATTTCAGTATGAACTGAATCTTATTCACTGTGCATTGAAGTCATTTTAGTGAGTAACAGATGAGATTTCACCAGTAATAAATGTTTCAGAACTTAGAGCAGTCATTTCATTGTGTAACATTTCTATAGCATTTCTGATCAGTTCGATGAATGGCTTCTCACACAGAATAATTTTTACAAAGAAGAAATTGTATGGAAGATTTTAAAAAAAAAAATCAGAGGTGGAAAAAACAATTGCACTCTGGGCCTTTAAAACAAACATTTCTGAGGACAGGTAGTACATTTTTTCTGGGGAATATCCCCGTCCTATGGAAGGTTCCTTCTGTCAACGTTTGTTGCATTTTTAATTAAAGCCAGGCAGAGAAATATTGGAAGACAAAAAGAGAAAATGTCATTAACCCTCTGTTTCTCACACAATTGGCTTTTATTTTACTTTGCTTCACGGTTCCCCCCCTCCCCATCTTTTATGCAGCCATCATTAATCTAGGTCAGATAAGATTTTTTTTTCTTCTTGCCAGTCCCTAAAGCTCAGACAGCTTCAATCTACTCTCCCATTATCAAGTGTTTCGTGCCTACATTTGGGTTCATTGGGACACATTCTTTACTGCTCTGATAATAACTACTACTACATCATCAGTGCATCTGCGGTAAAAGCATTTTTTCATATTGTTTTTCCTTTAAAACAACCAATGTCCGTATTCACCTAATTCAAACCACTGTTGTTTTTTTTTTTGTTTCAATCTATTGTTCATGTTACAATAACGTCAATAATTCAAGTCCCATAAAATAAGAGCACTATGTATCTTCATTACAACTCCCAAACTAAACACCTGGTGGTATCTTGAATATATCTCAAAGGGAAGTAATTCTTTGGACAGGAGCAGAGAATATTTTTGGGGAAAGAGATGGGGAGAAGAAGAGAAGATCCACAGATCATCAATGACTGATTTAAGAATGTGCATAGACAGGCAGCGAGAATTCAGGAATGAACTCCATACTATTGATAGAAGGGCTATGTGGCTCAGGAGAAAAAGTGAGGAATGAACTATGGAACAAATAATTTCCCTAAACAATATTTTTCATCAATTCAGATTTTTTTTAATAGAAGGAAAAAATCTGCTTCTCAAATGTCAAGCACTTGAAAGACTAAAAATAGATCACTGGAATAAATAAATTAACCCAGAAGACAGTACTGATGCTCCGCAGGCACCAGGGATTAAATACATTCACTAAGTTCAAAGTAGTATTCTAGATAAGAGATCTTTGTGCCGCAGCCTGTACTGTTATTGATTATGGGATCGAGGTGCTGTGCACTCTTATAAAATGTACTCTAGACAATGTGTCTTAATCTGGGAATAATATACTGCCTGCTGCGGGATGCATGGTGCTAGTTTATATTTACTTTTTTATTTTAATTTTGTTTGTGCCTTAATTTTCTGGACTGCGTCTGTCCCCTTGTCCACCTACTACACGGCTGCTTCCCATTGCCTCATCAGCACTTCATGAGGCAGCGTTTCCTCTCTGTGACTGACAAGATGTACTTCAAAAGATGTTGATTCAGCAGGGCAAGGGGTAGGCGGCCAAATGGGAACAAGTGGGATGCGAGCCATGTAAACCTTAGCTAGTTGTCTTAGCCTCAATAGACAGATAATGCCTGACAGATAATACCTCCATTTTCCTTTGAGTTTGATAATAGGAGGGAGGAAGGACTGGCATCTTTCTATCAAAACCATGCATATGCATTCCTGCTGATGTAATAATTAAAGAAATACTGATTTCTTACTAAATTCTATTCTGTATGGGTTCTTATATTGCCCTTATCACTGTAGTATCTGAACACCAGCATATTAAGCCCCGCGACTACACCTCTGTCACATGTGGTTTGTTCTTTCTCCCATTCTGTCCCCAGCGGTACAATTGTGTCAGAGCGCTTAAAGCCAAAAGGGACCACTAGATCAACATGTTTGACCTCCTTTATATCACAGGCCACTGACGCCACCCAGCACCCGCACATTAACCCAACAACCAAAAGGAGACAGAAGTATTCCAGCCCACAGGAGATTAGACTCTGCCGTGCCACAAGCAGAGATTAGAAGGGGCCGAGGTGCACCCGTGCCCTAGGCCCCTGCCATGACAGGGAAATGATTGAATGAGGCACACCCAGACAATCCTGGCAACTGATCTGCACCCACATGCTGCAGAGGAAGGGGAAAAATCCCCAAGGGGTACACAGCATAGGGCTGTGTTTCGGTAGCAGCTCTCTCTTTCTAAATGTGAATGCAGCTCTGTGCTTGTATTAGAGAAGGCTACAATGAAGAAGTGTGCCTTGCATGTGGAGCAGAAGGTGGTCAGGTTTGTGACAGCTTTTCGTTCCTGTGGGAGTTGGCTCCACAGTCTTGGGCCGGGTCTCTGGTGCCTGCACAGACAAGCTTTGCCCTTGTGGTAAGAAGTTCCAACATGACTGGCGTGGAGTTGTTGACTATGGACCTCATTCCCCAGCTTTGGGTGATCTTTTAGATACCCTGGTCCTAGACTTTGGAGTGCCATGAAGACAAGAAGATTTTGCATTTGACACAGCGTTCTATGGGAAACCAATGGTGAACAGGTCTGATGCACCTCTGGTAGCCCGTGTTGCTGAGAAGATGCACTGCAGTGTTCTGTGTTAGCTGGAGTTTCCTAAGGGTTGACGGCTTCATGCCCAGATGCATTGCGTTGCGGTAGTCCATCCAAGAGGTGATGAAGGCATAAATACCAGGCCAAGTCATTGTCCTCTAGGCTGGGGTGAAGTCTCCTAGCCAACCGGAGATGGTAGCAAGAGTTACTTGCCTGTGTTGCTCTGTGAGATTTTAGCATTAATGAGGCAAGCCAGGAGCACTCCTAAATAGACTGGATCATGCTTCCTTAATTTCCATTATTATTAGAGGGCTAAGACAACTTCTGATATGCGATTACTAAGATGTGCAATACCAACAAATATGCATCTACATCTTGAACATCCATCCACAACCTCTTGCTGTCGCCTTTTAATTGCAAACTAGACACACAAGGCGCACCTGATTTGGTACTCATGCTCACTACAAGGTCTGCTGTCACAAGTCACGACATCAGTTGCTGCAGCCCGCGTGTCCGGCAGTGCATAATTTGTACAAGTCTTGAAGCCCCCTAACTCCACAGTTTATTGAACACTTTTCTTCCTTGCTTGGATAGATTTTATGCAGACTACAACTGAGGGAGCCACATTGCTGATGACACTGTCATGTATGGTCACAGTTATGGGGGTAGCGACACCTCTGTCTCCTTTCCGGTCTCAGGGAGTGCACATCCCCTCAGATTGTAAGCCTCTGGTGCTTATCTGTCTTGGGACAGAATCTCTCCAGTCTTCCAGCCTTAGGCCAGGACCTGAGCATGCTGCTTATTGCCCAGCAGGTCTGAGTGGGGTTTAGGCACCTGTGTTTCCTCCCTTCAGGAACTTGTGACCAGTGAGCTTGAGCAAGACCCTCTTTAAAACAAATGACTTTTATTTAACAATTTTATTTAGCAGATTTTAAAACAGCAATCAGCCTGCCTGCATATTTAGTCTCATCTAATCCTACATTTCACCACCAGCTAAGCGAGACAGGCTTTCCATGTGAGTTACAGGAATTGACCTGAACCGACTCAAATTGTCTTTAACAACAAAATCCTTCTATTATCTTTGGGTCTCTCAGGCTGGTTTTCCCAATTCGAACTGCCTCGAAGAATAGGCTAAAGCTAGTAAGAAGCTGGCTCTGGGATTATCTCTCAGTGATTCTTGTCAGCTGTTATACAACTCTTAGAAAGGGCCTCCCCTTGATTTTGACCTTGGATCTGCTATCCAGGAAGACCCCATGACTAGAGGGAAGTGCACTCCCCCCCATACATGGTACAGAAACAGTATTAGTAATTATTAAACAGAACCCCCACATTTGTCACATGTATCAATAGATATTTCCACTTCACTTTATGCCTGCTGAAAGCATGCTCAACACCAGCCTGCAATGGTGAAGCATGTAGCTAGATCGCTGTCTTGACTGGTTTCATGTAACTGAGATATGGCTCTATGTGCCAAGCAGCAACAAGTGTGGTGGATCACAGCAAATCATAATAGGGACGGAGACACCATTAATGTCAACGTTGTGGGGTGGGAAAAATCCAGAGTTTTTAAAAAGTCTGGCATTGTGGATTTTACTTGCACATGCAGGGACTTGCCATGATGGCCTCTAAGGCTTACATCACCTGGGGTGGGGGGAAGAAGGGGCGAGGGTCTTTTCTGTTAATGTATTCCTGGGTTTGATTGGAGAGCCCAGAATGGGCACATGAGTTTCCTCTGTAGCCCCTGCACAGTTAGAGAAGCCCAGTTATTCAGCAATCTCTGAGACTTTTGCTACCTACTTCACATGCCACTGTAACATAGCAGATATTGCCATGCAAATGTAACCCACACATCTGCGGGGTGTGGTGTTCTGTCCCATCTAGTGGCACCGAGACCACTTAGAGAGAGAGAAAGAGGTTAACTAATCTGTTCTACTGCCTTTGATAGCAGCTAGCTGGCTTTTAGCTCCTGTATCAGAGGCTCATGCACTAAGCTCCAGAGATCCCAGGTTCAATCCCGATGACCGGGGTCTATCGGCGATACACAAACACTCATCACAGAAGTATGCATCATGGGCTTCCCAACCCAAACGAGTGGCTCTCCAATGGGTAACTATCTAAGGTTAGTGCCAGTTTGCACAGGAACCAATCACTCTCCCACATTCAACAGTATTTTCATCCTTCTGGTTTGGTGCTGCAGTGTTGGGCTAAGCTCTCTAGAGAAGTCTCCTTCCTCATTCTGAAGCTCTTGCCACTGCTGCTCACTCCAGGTCAGAACAACTTGGTCGCATTAGTCTGTAGTCCTGATTTAATGTGATGTTTTATTCTGTGAGCTTCATGCAGAAGCTATACACAGAGCCAGTTACTACAGAGGTTGTGAGGAGGGGGGTTGAGCCTTGCAACACATATTATATTAGCTGCTGGTCTCCTTACCTAGCTCCCTGCGGGCACTGCTGACACACACTCAATCAGCTCTCCTGAGCTACCTGAGGAAGTTGGAGACTACTTTTGAGAGACACCAACAGACATTTATTGGCACAATTTTACCATTCATCCATGCCTTCATTTTAAAAAACTGATATGGAGGAAATGGCAGAGATGAGCAGTTATGGGCCTTTGATTCCTGGATGGCCTCCAAAATTTCCCACAAGCTAGTGATTCAAGAAATTGGGGCTCTGAGATAGGTACCCAGACCACAGTGCAAACGTAATGGTGCACAACAGTGTTGTACGTGAGTGCTAGAGGGACCTGCACCTGAAACAGAATGGCTAGTGTGGATGCAATGCACCTTTGGCATTTGCAATGGGGCAATCCTGCCACTTCAGATATCAATGGGGTTCAGTTCTCTATTGTGGACGCAGGCCAATGTAGGAAGGAGCTCTGTCTAGCGGTGTGCATGGCATTAACCCTGTCTTGGCTATCACAGAGCAGGGCCAGAAATATATTTGAAGTATATCGCATGCATTCAGCTCTAATACACAGAATGCATGACAGATGCTACAGATTCAAGATAGAAGTCCAGTGGTGGCCTGTTCAGGAGTGTTCTAGTGACTTTTGGGCACCTCACTGGCTGTTTCAGTACACTAATATTAGTCCTTTCCTTATACTGACTGACCTTTCATTTCGCCCAAAACAAGCCTTTTATTCGGGACCTCTCAGATGTAACCTTGCCTCCTATGATCATAGGGCCTATATTTGAACACCTAGGACTCATTAATATTTCCTACAGACTGTTGAGTGACTAGCAAATGAAGCAGGAAGTGTCCCAGATGTTAGAAAGAAAAAATGGAATTATTCATTGCTTACTAATGTGAAAATACTAATGTGAGAAAAGCATCCTTGAAGAGAACCTTGACTAAAATTCATTAGAGTGATAAGAAATCACCAGTTTAATTATGCATTTTTGAAAATGTATTTATTAGGCCTGATTCTGATCCAATTATACCAGTTTTATACAGTTGTGAGTCCACTCATTTAACTGGAATTGCAGTGGTGCATGTCAGATCAGAATCAAACCCATAATCTTGTCACTATACCACTTAAGCTTTTCATCAACCACCTTCAAATCCAACAGATAAAAGAGATTGAGGCACCCATAATTTCCAAACTATGTCACTGAACCCAAGAGGTTATCTCTGAAAATTCCTCTTCAGAAGAAATGATTCCTCAGAAGGACAATTTTGTCCAGACAAGTTATCCTGAGTTTAGGCAACAGAAGAGCTGAGAAATAAACTAATCTTTTCTGTAGCCCAAAAGAATGACACGTTTGCTCAACATATAAGCCAGCCATAAATGATGCATTTTAACATAGGATTTAATACATCATTTTGTTGTGTTACTCTAGTGTATGTAGCTTCTATTGCCACGGCTTCATGATTCACGATGCCTGGAATACAAAAAGTTTTAAAACCCAAGTTATTGTGACATGAGTCGAAGTCATGTGTTTTCTAAAAGAATGATTGAGTTTTAAACTATTGCTTGTTCTAGACCTGATCCAGAATGACTAGGTCTCCAAGGGACAGTTACTCCCCAAGGCATGAATGCGTGATTAAACTAAATGTATTCCATAAATGCCTTGATGACATTAAACTAAATTTTTTAAAGAACAGATGGAGAAAGTTAATAAATATTTCATTCTATATTATAAAATTCACTTCTCTATTCACAACTTCAGGGATCCTTCGTTTCGTAGATATCAATAAGTCTGATGGATTTCTTGCTGCATTCTCATACTTCTGCCCTGGTGTCTCTTATGGGCTCATCATTTCTGCATGCTTGGATTGTTTTATGGGATCAGTGAAAGGCAAGTGACTGTAAATCTTGACCTCTTCTGCTCCCAGATTACATACTTTTATTCTTTGTGGCCATAAGTGTTCAGCTTCACACTGAATAGATAATTAAATGACAAAAATTACCCAAAGAGAGACAATTTATAGTGAGAAATTATCACCTGAAGAACCGATGGGGCACAAGCATAACTCTAACAGATATAATTAAAAAACCCTTTAAAATTGACAAATAAAACATTTAAATATCTGTGTATTTCTAAATGTCAGAAAATATCTATTTGCTGGAGTACTATAAGAGATATTGTTTATATCCATCCTTATTCAAACAAAGCTCCCGTTAATGGAGATCAATGAGAGTTTTACTTAAGTGAAAACTACAGACCAAGTCTGTTATTCATAAATAAGAAGTATTCTTTACATTGGAATTACAAGTTATCATTCTATACATACCATGGATTCTGTAAATGAGTAATTAGAACTTGCTACAGTGACTTTCATAATATTTTAGGAAGAGTAATAATAAATAATTTATACCTCCAACAATTTTCACTGCATTCTACAATAGATTTACATCACATTATTAACTACAAATAGTCAATAGCATGGCATATAGCTTAAAGATATATGTTTGGAACAAATAATGGCATTCATGAATTCAGCACATAATTTTGTAAGTTTGATTCAAACATTATGCAAACCATAAAAACATGCAAGGGCCTAGCAAAAATTACTTCAAAGCACTGAGATCAAACCCAAAACACATAGTGACAGCACCAAATCTTGTCATTACTCTAATATTTCTACAAATCCTCATGTATAATACAAATATAAACTAGCTTGCCTTTTGGATCTCAATTGTCTTGTATACAGTGCATTCAAATTAGCATGTTTGACGGTAACTAACCTGCAAATCGTATGCACTTGAGTAATTCCAGACACTTACATCTTTTATCTGCTTATTTGGGACTGTTTCTTATTCTGTGTTTGTACAGTGCCTAGCACAATGGGAGCCTGTTCTCAGTTGGCCTCAAGGCACTACTGAAACAAACACTAATAATAATATTGTTGTGCCCATTCCCATTTCTCTAAATTCTGTCTACTTCTCTGTCCTTGGATTGTGAACTCTTCACAGCGACAATATTTCTTGAGTGTTTAGAAAACACCTAGCACACAGTGGGTAATACCGTAAATAACTGATAAATGATACTAATCATATGTTTTGTTATGCATGTAACAGATGTGGGGCTGTTCACATATTTAAAGTTAGGCATGTGCATTTGTATTTGCAGGTTTGGGACCTTAAAGGAGCCAAAAAATTCGTGTATCTCCTGACAAATCATTTTCCTGTTGTATTTAAAAGCTTTGTAATAGTTGTCCTTTAATGTCAATGAGAGCTTGCTCACTCAAAAAATCATCCTAATTGGTTTTCACAAATAGACATTACAGGGTATATCATCACAGCCAGATTTGATTACATTTAACAAGAAATGAAGGTACTAGAAATTTCAACATAATATCCCTATCCCTCTGAATATTTATAAATAGTGAAGCCCACAGCCTTGTTTTAGATATGCCCAGTCTATTACAAAATGAAGAGTATTACATTGATTTTGAAGTGAGAATTGAACCAGAGCTGTAAAATTTGGGTCTGAATCTGAACATTTATGTTTTTACAGGTCTGTCTACATGTTTGTATCTGGACCTTTGGTCTTTCCCATGATAAGGATGGGAAAGCTATTTGGATATTTTGGCACTGAGGTTTTGGTTCAGAATCAGCTCTATTTGAAATGACTTGGTTTATATTTCCAGTGTTCCTTAGCATCATTTAACAATGACCCTTAATCAAGCACCTAAGCTACAAAAATTGTCTAGTTCCCCAAACAGTTTTGTCCTCATTTTCAGGTGGTTTCAAAGATCTTCTCAGAGGGTTTTTCAGCCGCACAGCTTGTTTACTCCACTTCCAGCAGAATGCTTCGGCCAACAAGATAAAAGAGAAGTCCAGAAAGTAAAACCAAGGGAACCCCAGTTGCAGCAAACATAAATGACCATCCATAATACACATTTACAGGGATATCGTCCATGCATTTTTCACTTCTTTCCAGAAGTATGTATTTCTGGAGATCAGCTGCAAACTCCTTCCACATCACAAAGAGAAATATGAGCAGGAAAAATAAGCCTCCTGAAAAGAGACAAAGATCGATGATTTTCAAAGTGTGATCAGCATATGAAATCATTAATGATATTAACAAAATTCTGTCTACGAATCTGTACTGGCTATATGTCAGTGTTTGTTTTTAAAGCTGCTTGCCATTCACTAAATAGACTGAATATGAAAAACTGGCATTTGAGCTTTTCAAACTATGCAGCAAGCTTTGTAAAGAGTTTCTTTTCTTTAAAACAGTGCAAAATTTTATGTAACATTATTTATATTTATAACATCTGATTATATTTTATAATAAATATAAATTCCCAAAAATGTTTTGACACTGAATCAGCAGAATATTTACATAAAACCCGCACTGACCACTCAGTTTTGGTCATTCAGGCCACACTTTTTGGCTCCCTTATATTAGAGTCTAGTGCTGGATATTATGTAGAAAATTGCCCCTAGGATAACATAGTATGGGGTCGGAGCCTACTCTCACTGAGTGAAATTCACCTCTGTGCAGTGCGTCTTTACAAGTGACGCTTAATATGGTCTTCCCATTTTGGCTCACTCGTTGACATTGCAAGGCTCCCACTGATTTCAGTGGGAACAGGATCTAGAGCCATGTTAATTTTGAAAAATGGATAAATTTTTCCAAATTTGGAAAAATGTGTATCATTTCCATTTTCATCAGAGGCTTTTTTGCCTGGCAAGAGTGGAATGAAACATGGGCCAAGATTAAAACAAAAACCTTATTTTTATCTTCTTGAAAAAAACAAATCAGACATTCCAGCTAGAACCGGCTTTGCTTTCCACAAGAAATGCAAAAATGTGGGGATGTGGATTTGCTGATGGTGAGAATCATTTTGCATAACATTGCTCTGTAGTTACTTCCGTGGCCGGACAGAGAAAGCACAATCAATGATGGATAGACCAAGTGCAGTGGCTGCTGCAGCTCTGGTGACCTGCCTTTTTTCATCTTGTATGATGTTTTCTTGAGCATTAGAACAAAGTATCAAAAAAACACCTGACACTGGGCCTAGAAGATAGTATTTCACTAGGAAATACAACATAAGAACATAGAAAAGTCAAGCAAAGCCACTCTACATAATCTCAGATAGATTGTTTAATAATAATAATAAATAAATAATTTACACCACAGCTAGAAATGTCTATGAAGTTTTGAATTCTTCGGGGATGGTACAGTTTTGGGGGAGTATTACCCATATTCTCAAGCAATACCTTGATAATCCTCCTCTACAGCCATGTGCCAGAAATGGACTGAGATCACAGTCAGATCTGGATAGTGGGTTAAGGTAGTATTCAGCTTCAGTGCCACATCAGGAGAAGGTTTTGAAATTGTGCTCCTATTTGTTGCCACAAAAATCTTGCAAGGTGTTTTTGAAGGACATAAATCCACACCGTGTAGAGGTCAAGCACAGGAGTTTATTATGTACAGCACTGACAGAGTGTCACCTTGCTTATTAGTCTTAGAGACACTGTCAATTATTTGATTACAATGGAATATATGGATTTTTCATGGGCGGGGGAAAGTGACTGGCTAGGCAGTCCCACATCCCTGGTTAGGTCTAGCAGCAAGACATGATAGCACAGTAGCCAATGGTCAAAGGTTACATAATGCCTCCGCCCCTGGTCTTAAATTGATAAATTAACATTTAATATTTAATTAGTACTTTAATAAATGTAGTAGTACAAAATATATATATTGAATTTTGATTTGGGGTCCATCGGAATGAAGTAGCTCCTTTGATTAACAGATACATATCTAGGGGTAAAAGCAAAGAAACGAAAGTATATGGCAAACAAGATTGTCTTTTAAGTTGTTCATTTGTGTTTTAAGGCAGGCATTGGTCCCTGGGAAAGGGAGGTGGGAGGAGGCCATATCTTATACTGACATGCTTGAATCTTTCATAAACTCACGGTTGGAAGTGTGGGAAGAACATTTCCCTACAGAAGAAACTAACACAACAAAACCAGAGCTTCTTTGTTCTATTTGCAACTTTGAATAAGACACAATTATTGCCCCCAACATCTGGCGTTTTGCTGACCAGGCATATCTTAGCAAAAGCAAGGTTATCTTTTGGTTAATCTGCTTTCTTTTAGCTATTGCTAGGCCTCTGACCTCTTGACCAAACTCTGGACTTTGGGCCTGTACACAAATCCATATACCAGGTGATTACATGAGCAATGGATTTTAACCCTTCAGTTTTTAAAATACATTGGCTCAAAATGTCAGATGAGACCTAGTGATCTCAATAGATTTCCACATTCATAAATGGGGAAAACATCGCGAGGTCAGCTTTTTTGTGAGATTCCAGCTGCATCTGAAACAGAACTGGAAAATAGTTGCCTACCAGATCTGGATCCAACCCAGAACGGGTTCACATCCAGGTATCCTAATCAGAAACTTCCTCCCCCAAAATTCGAAAGATGGATACTTAAGATTCCAAAGTATGGCCCATCTTTATCATGTGGGTGGATTCTTTGAAAAAGAGGAGACCCCTTCCCCTGTCACAAAACTCTAGTTTAGCCCACAGCCATGTCATGCTCCAAAATATCATAGAAACATATTATTTATTATGTTACAATTAGTGCAGTGGTCCCCATTAGTCAGTCAACATTATCACACAGAGTTTTGTAAAATACTACAGATTTGAATAACCTACATCACCTCAAATACTGCTGTATGCTAACTGTAGGGAAGTGGTGCCTTTTCAATGGTAAAGCCAATGATGGTTAGCATTAAATAAAGAAATGTAATGAGTCAGATTATGCTTCAGTGCTTTCCTGCATTAAAGCCTAACAGAAGGTCTAAATGAAGGTATATAGGATCCAAAATAATCTTCAGCTAAGTCATGCTGTGTTATATACAAAATGTGTGTGTGTGTGTGTGTGTGTGTGTGTGTGTGTGTGTGTGAGAGAGAGAGAGAGAATGAAAGCTAAGTCACTAGATTTGTCTTACTTTTATTAAAATTGCAGACCGGCTCTCCAGTACCTTAGAATTTGAACCTATGAACATACTAGGGGAACTCTATTTTTTTCTAATGTTTTAGACTTATAAGGAAAAGGCCCTATGCCTACCAGGACTGGATGTCAAGGAGTTAAATGCTATGTGGTCTAATACCCAGATGTTCATTATAATTTGTAGTAGCACTTTAAATTAAGCGTCGCAAATAAGTAATTTACATGGAATATGACAGTTGTATGTTTAAAATACCAATTATCTTGCTATAAGGAAATTGCTATATGTATAAATTAATAGTCACACATTCTTCACAAAATACAATATA
This sequence comes from Lepidochelys kempii, assembly GCF_965140285.1. NCBI lineage: Eukaryota > Metazoa > Chordata > Testudines > Cheloniidae > Lepidochelys > Lepidochelys kempii. The sequence continues at coordinate 75,414,826 of NC_136388.1, forward strand.
TTGATAAGAATGTAATTAAGTCTTTATTGTTAATGTAATTGAAAATTAAACTAATTGGATACCAAATGAACCTCAATAAGCATCCTTCTTAAGATCAATTCATTTCTTATTAACATACGATATCTACCTTAATAGACCTAAATAAAAAAATATATTCCTGAGGGGCATGGGACAGTGATATGCTAACATACATATTTAGATCTAGCTTGTATCTACTCTCTTTTAAAATATATATATGAAATTTTCTTCTGAAAATGGGGATATACATATATATATTTTGATATATATATGTATATCCCCATTTTCAGAAGAAAATTTCATACCTTCACTATAAAGATGGAAGAAAATAACTATCATTGGATGATGACTGGACAAACAACATAGGAAAGCATGAGTGGCCAATGAAGAGGAATGACAACCAATATTCAGGGTCCCATAGTGCTGAATAGGAAAATGTCTCCTTAGTCCTCACTAGAAAAATCACCAGCTCTTCACACTTCAGGATTTGTTATTAAACAAAGTACTGGAGAGGGTGGCACCAGAGTAACAATGGAATCTAAATTAAGAACAATTTCATACTCTTTGAATGTGACAAAAGAGAGAGTAAAATAAGCAATTTCTCCATCAGAATAATTACAAATGAGCTGGAGAAGAGCCCCTGGAATTTACAATCACAGTAATGAGAAGACAAAATGAAGAGGACAAATGGAATAGGAAAATAGAAGAGGAAGTGCAGAAAACTGAAACCGGAGTTAACAGCCCTGCCTCAGGATGCCATCAGAAGGAACAGAAAGGTCACTGGGACATTGAAGTCCTATGATTTTAACTGCAGAAATCAAACAGGGATGAATAAAAATTGATCAGACCCTTAGACCCTTGACATTTACGCAAGTGCCTGTAAAACGCTATATGCCACTTGCATAATAAAGATAAAATGAGGAGCATGGCTATGCACTGTAGTGAGCAAAAGAGCCACTTTGGGGGTCAAGTTAAGGATTGGGGATTGTTTTGCTGCAGTTAGGCTTTTTGTTAATATAGTATTTAGAAGTGTGGGGACAAGGTGGCAGAGCGCAATGGTAAGAGATTACTAAACCAGACAACCTTCCTGCTTACATATGCAGTAGTGTTGTCTCTGTTGTTGTGTGTTGGGTTCTGGTAAGTATAAGCGACTGGCATGTCAAATGAGACAGTCCATATATTCCTCTTAATAGCTCGGTGGTTTCTGCTGGATAGAAAATTAGCAGAGTGATCTCTTTCTTTTTCTCCTTCTGCCTCTATTCATTAGGCTGGTATGGAAAAAATTAACTGTGAAACTTAGTCGCAGTGCTGATGAGGTCAATGGCATCTTCTGGGGAGTGGCTAATTGCAAGAAAATTGAACTTGTGGCATTAAATCTTTCTCCTTCATACCCTGATGACACCAGCTAGGGGCTAACTGCAAGACAACTAACCCCTGACTCTTTGTCTTCCCACTCTAAAGGATAGTAGCACCTAGTGAGTAAATTGAAGTCTAACTCTGGGGCTCTTTCTTCCTCTTGTTTTATATGCTTGTGACACCTTTATAGCAGCTAATTGTAAGGACAGATGAATGAACTCAATCTCTAACTCTTATTCCTTGGAAGCTAAAGAGTTTTCATATAATCTGCTAGTTATAGGAAAACTGAACTTTAACTCTCAGTGTCTCATTCACCTTCTAGACTACTAGTTTCTTAAAGAACCTTATTGTAAGAAAATGGAATGCTGACTTTCACCTGTCTTACATAATAGATGCATTATATACAAAATATCTGGTGATTGCTGAATGTGGAGCTCTCATTTTGGAAAAAAGGAAATAGAGTATAAAATACAAAGAATTCCAGCCATAAGACTGGCATAGAGTTCGTCTTTAATTTTGCAATAAGCCAGTATTACAGAACAGATTAATACAAGCACACACACACACAAAACCTCAGACATCTTGCTCACAGTAGAATTACCTTATAACATTGGAATGGTTCCTCTTAATTGCAGAGTGGTTATTAGAAATGTTTCACTGTTAAAGTATTCAGGTCATTTGTGTAAAAATGTAACAGGCTGGAATCACACAACAATATTTGGAACCCTGTATAATAACATTCTGATCTGAATGGCTGAGAGAAAAATATAGACATATTGGATTATTGTGTATTTGTGTGTTCTGTGATGGGGGAGCTGGTACCAACCCCTATATTTAGGTTGCCTAACACTTTCCATTATCAAGTATTCTTGACCTTTTCTTTGAGAAGGTCTCACAGCTCAATTGTTTGCAGCAGGCCTTTGCTCTTCCCCCAACAATCCCTTCGCTGCCTCTCCTCAACTCAGCACATGGACAACAGGTCACATGTTCTCTTAACCCTACCATTTTAGAGCCTGATCCAAAGCCCACTAGCGTCAATGGAAAGCCTCCCATTGACTTCAGTGGCTTTGGATCAGACCCATACATTCTTACCATTAAACTTGCTTGCCAAATTATCCATGGGAACTGAAACAAAAGGAGGCACAAATACAGTCAAAGTGAATTTATTTCAAAATACAAACAATGTTTTCACAAAATATTTTGCAGTATTCACCCAGCCCTAGTGGTGACACCGTAATTACAATTAATTATATCATTGTCTGACTACTGAAACAAGTGAAAACTAGCCATTGGTTAGTGTCTTTCTTCCCAAAAGATGCCTTTAAACTATTGACAGAATGTCAAATTCTAGAAAGAAAGATGATATCCTGGTTAGCTGCTCGTGTGGTTGAGTCATTTTTGGAAGCAGGGTGGCAAGGACAACTGTTTAACTGGGGCAGGGAGAAAGATCTACAAATGAAACTAACAATAAACATCAAGCAGTTTCCGGTTCTATCTTCTGAATTATCCTTCAGAATAAATCAAGCAAAATGAGCTGGTTCTTCTGAAAGAGCTCTCAAGAATACCACCCACAGAGCACAAGATTTGTTATGGTAGCTGGCAAGCTATCAGACTCATCCTCTGAAAGTACAGTAAATAATGAGAGGCAGTTCTTGGAAAGCAAACTTAAGGAATCCAGTGGGATGATAAAAACTTCACTGTGAAACACTGGATTTCCCCTGCAGTGTAGAGACACACAGTCTGCTGTTGCCAATGGAATAACTTAGAGATGGGGCTTCATCTTCAGTGTCAGCACTGCCCTCAGAGAAAACAGCCAACCCATCTTTTAGGCTCTCTTTCCTACAGTGTGTGTTTTAAAGTATAGCTTTCAGTTCTAGGGGATACTGATGGTATAGACTGCATTTTTATCTAGTTGCTAGGGGTATCTAGAGTGTGAGACAGTGTCAATCTAAATAAATAATAAATGCACATAGTAAAATCTTTGCTTTCCAAGAGAAATTTAGGAATATCTGATTTACCAAAAAAAAAAAATTGCTTTTCAGTGTATTTACATCTATGTTAGATTAGGAGTCTTCCAGGAAAGAACCTCACATTGCTTTACAAGCATTAACTAAGCCTCCTAATGTACCTCTGAGGAAAGTAGGAAAGTCTTATCAGAGTAAACTGAAGCACACAGAGGTTAAGGATTAAATAACGGCTTTCCTAAGGACACAGTGAATCAGTGGCAGAGGCAGGAATAGAACTGAGGAGTCCTGATTTCTAATCTCAAAATCTAATCACTAGACTACACTCCTCTCTATAAATTACAAATGTTTTCACACTTCTGAGAAGATAGAGCATTTTGTGAAGAAGGTTAATTAAAATTGAGCTTCAGGCCATGAGTAGAAGGCAATGTCAGCTTCCTCTTGTACCATCAGACCAAATCCTGCCATCCACATGATAGAGAGTCAAAAACCAAGATATTTTCAGAACAGATTATATTTTATGGAAACAAAGAAAATAACTACTGAGCAATGCATTCCAAATATTTTAGAGACTCAGTTTCAATAAGAATCCAGACATTTGGATGTTTATCAAAAATCATCTGGTGAACCACTGAGTAAATCTTGCTGGAAATATCACAAGAATGATCACTTTTGCAAGGTTGCCCCTTCTTTCGGTTCTCATTTGCATTAAAAATACAGTGATAAATCACTGAACAAGAAATCTACTTACCTAGGACAGCTCCCAAGGAACTGATTTAGTCTAATGATAGTTAATAATAATGACTGCTGCTTAAATAGAGACAGCATTAGCACAAATTTTATTTAATAGGAGCATCTTTGGCTAAGGCTAAGAGGTTATGTGGTACACAATCAGGTATTTTAAGAACTGTGAAATTCTTGGTCCTGGTTTTTAATGAAAAAGTTGTCAACTAAAGATTAAAATAAAACACCAACAGTGAAATGTAGTGAGTCAGTTTTATTCTTCTTTTTTAAGTACAGAATTTTACTTCCTTTAAAATCTATTCAACTTTGAAATAATGGCCTATTTCACAGAGTATTTCCCAATGACTTCAAATGGCTACTTGCATGTTTCAAGTTATGTATGTGCTTAAGTGTTTTAATGAATTAGGCCCTGAAAAAAATTAAGACAATTCCATTTGTTTTCCCTGATCCTACGAAGAGTGCCATATATATAAAGAAAAGTTAACCAAACTTTTGTCAATCAGGTTCATGTTTGGTTACAAGGTTTTTGATTTTTGGTAAAAGGTTGAAAACAATAATTTATTTTAGTTAAACAAATTCACCAATTCCAACAAAGCCCCCACAATAATCTCACCAATCCCAAAAAGAGAGAGGAAAAATGTCTTGTAATTCCAGGTGCTAATAACACTACAGTGGAGTGATTAATCAGGTTAGCATGAAGGGTTATAATTTAATGTTTCTAGTTCATTTTCCTGACTTGATGCTACTCTATATAATTTTCAGATTAAATGTGAATGTGTCCCTCAAGTTTTATTTCACCTTGGATTTTATTGATAGTGTACAAATGTTTATTTCTGTCCACTGTTGAGGGCAATATACAACACTGGTCCAAATTAGAAGATTGCATTGCAGGACTGGGGCCTAGCTAATTACTATCAAAAAATACGAGGGCCATAGACCCCATTCAGGCTCAGAGGTCTTTCCCAGTGGATTGCATAACAAACTCAGAGCCTTATACAAGAAGAAAAAAATGCATTTCTGAAAAGTAAAGTCTTTTATGGCAAAGCAATATCTTTCTAAAACTTCATTTAACAAAATTCATTTTTTAGAGTGGTGGGGAAATACAATTTCTCCGAAGTCAGTGCTTAAATTTTCATACATAATTTGCCAGCGCTCACATCTTTCTACTACTGTTCCTCATAATTAGAGTTCCTACCCTTTTCATACACACACATACACACAAAGAGGAACTTGGTCTCAGCATTCCAGGCACTAGTATATCCAATTACCATGACTTGGCAGCTTACCAGATGTGATGAGGAATCCACCTCCTACTTTATAGAATCTAGCATTGAAAAAGGGCACACCACACACCAACAGGAATCCTCCCACCAGACTGGCAGCGACAGCTAGTACAATGAATGCAGTCCAGAAACCTCTGTACACTGTACAATGGGAAAGAATAAAGTTGTTGGAAAGGAAAGGAAACCAACATAATCAGATCAGTTTTCAGAAGTCTATGAAACATGCATATAACTCCAGTTTCAGCAACCATAAAAATAATAACCTTGCTGTAATGAATACCAGGATTATGAACAATTTTTAAATATTTTATTAGACTTACTGAGTTATTGTTCATGTCGAGAAGAGTTGTATCGGGCATATTACTAACTCCCTAGTGTCCTCAGATATACAGTGTATGGCCAGCACTTGAAAAGTTTAGCTTATTTGTCATGTACTTCATACCATAAATAATGGGCCTAGACTGAATAGCAGAACTCCGATGGGTGTGTCGGGAAGGCCTGGCTCAAAAGGGTTTTGATTGCCAGGGTAAAATATGGCACAAACTTTGTGGGAGAGCAACAAGCTTGGGGTAGGAAAGAAAGAAATGGAAACTAAACTCAAGGACATAGAATCATCTCTTTTCTCCGCTAACCCTCCCCCCCTCCCCCCTCTTCCCTCTACTTAGCAATAGTTGAAGATTCCGGGTTCATGAGCCTGGAGTGTTGAGCCACATTCACCCACAGAACAGGTGAACCACAGAAAGCAACAGCGCTAGTTAGCAGGAACTGTAGGGTTTTTGTGTAGTGGGCACTTTCCCGCTAAGAATAGGCCTGATCGCCAACTTATTTCACTGAACACCGTCTGATGGGAAGAACTTTCCGGGAATACCACAATCCCCGACGAGATTCAATCAGGTGAAAAGGCCCCATAGCCCACCACCCATCTCTTCCGCCATCCAGCCCCCTCATGCTGTCCTCTTCCACTTTTTGTGCACTGTGTCTGTGAAGCAGTAGTTATGACTATTTGACTTAAGCAGGAGAAAATGGGCGATTCTGTCATGATTCACACACGAAAGAAAAACGATATTACAGCAGACACATTTTACTCATTTTAAGCCAGCCTGACGAGGAATCCATTTAGTAAAAGAATCCTGAACTTTGAAAGAAATCCCATGATTCATGTCTATACCTTAACACCACATCACCCCAAATTCTTCCCTCAGTTACATCCTATTGACTATGATATGGCCCTCAGTCAGTCACTCTTTCCTTGGGCACCTCCCGCCCTATGGTATTTTACATATAAACACTTTCTTACTTGAAATAAAGCAATACTGTACTCTTAACTAGTACTTTCTGTTGGCAGATCTCAAATACTTTAGACTGAATTAAGTTAGCTTCCCAACACCCTTTGTGTACATAAGCATTATTACATCCTGATGTTATAGGTGAGGAATAGCATTGTAAACCTGGATGCAAGTGGTATATAATTAAGTCTAAGTCTATAGACAGGGACGCAGTAAAGACTGGATGCTAAACATTAGGCAAGAACTACACAGTTCTGGCTAACAATCCATGCAGAGAATATCCCCATATCATCACTCTAGTATTATCACTGTGTCTCCTACAAAACAACATAAGCTTACAGGCCCTAGGGTGAGTAACGAGTTCCTTTCAGAAAGACTAAGGGACAGTGTTATAGGAGAAGATATTTCTTTGTATAACTTTTTGCTCACACATGGCACTTTAAGTAATCTAACAGCCTTTCAGAAGCCAGTCTCAGAAAAGATTCATAAGAGGCAGCTGAGGGGTTTGTTTCATAGCACGGACTGACAGACAGGAACAGATGGCTTGGGGGCCCTTCATTTAGCTCAGAAAAGTTAGTCTGTTTATTAGTAAAATCATTCAGAAACTGGTAACCCTGACTGTCTCTTGTAAGAAAAAAAGAAAAGAAAAAAAAACCCACCACTGCTTAACTAACTCTGGATGGTGTTTTTATACAGTCTACGATAGAGCCTGAAATGTGCTACTCACTTTACTGTCAACACACACATCATATCCATTTTATACTGCAGTGTGCTCCCTGGGGCAGAAATCATACACAGCACAGAAAAAAAAACAGACAATTTTTTTAATGAATTCCCCATAAAAAACGATATTGCTAAAGGCTAAGGAAAAGGTCAAGATGTTTGTTTGTACAGTACACCTGCCCCAGGTCCCAGGAGGCACAGCAGAGTGATGTGTACTATTTAAAGAAATCAATTAATTTTAAAAAAAGACTAGTGGATTAATTCTGTCCTCTGCCACCAGTTATATTAAAATTCCAAATAGCAGCTAATTCATTGCAGAAATCTAAAAATATATGGGGATGGGAATCCAGGGAAAACAATGGGGGGAAATCAATTTGAATTTGTTGGTTTAACTGATTTTCTGTATTTTAGTAACGGACTCAGTTTGCTTTGCCAAAGTAGGTCTTTTAAGAATAGTTTTTAGTGCTTTTTCTTTTAACAAAACCAACCCAACAGTTTATTCACTGACTCAAGGCTAGACTAGCCCATGCCAGTACTCAGCCACACCGGGGAATAAGGGTAAATATAACACTCATTACTCCTTGCCCAGATCATAAATCCGGTTGCACTGGGGAAGAGCAGGAGCTACTTGCCCAGTGCTCCTCCCTGGGAGGAAGAGGGCAAGGAGGGGTTGGAGAGCAGTGAGAAGCAGGAAGTGCTTTGGTTCCACATCACTTACTTGCTGTCCAGAGTAGTCTGCTGAACAAAGCAGGGGAAGGGGGCATCACAGTTCAGGGCAACTCCACCTATATCCCCCTCCATAGTCCAGCAAGGGTATCCACTGTTAGGCTTCCAGCTCCTCACAGTTCTCAGCTTTCCTGGACAAAGCCCCATGTCTCTCTCTCTTCTGACTGGGGTTTTTCCAGGCTGCACAGTTCCCTTCCTACACTGAGAAACTCCCAACAAGTCAGACTGCCTAGCCAGTCCAGCTTCTGTGCTTGCTCTCTCTCTTCAGAGCCTATGAACAGCCTAATTTCCCACACAGCTCTTTCTAAGCAAACCATGTTTATTCTTAAGGTAAAAGCATTACAGAGAAAACATGTTAAAAACAATAGGAACGAACCTTATATTCCTGCCAATCAGTTTAACAAGGGATTACCCTCAATCTCCACAAGGGCTCTGGTAGAAGTCAGTCCTTCAAACCCCACAAAGGGGTTTTCTGTGGTTACAAATTCATAACAGCCTTAGCTCAGAACAAGCACACTCATACTTAAGTTAATCTTGTCTTTATAAAGCTTGGGCCTTTGATCTTCAGACTTGGGAACAGGTAAGATGGAGCTTCCAAAAGCTGAATTTTTGCATAACTGGAGGCGGGGAATTTGCATTCACCTCCCCCTTGAGATTCCCCTGGAAACCACTTGACCCTTTGTCCAACAGTCCTTTCTTGTCTGTCCCATTGTTTAGTATAGTCCTTTGAAGTTCATAACACTTCCCAGGGCTCACACCCTACGTCTCTCCTAGACGGTCAGATACAATCCTGGCCTCGCAATAACAAATAACCTTTGCATTTAATATGATGGATTCTAGATATACCTAAACTTAATTCAACACGATTTTTCAAGAATATTGCAGGAAATTGCCCCATCTGCCATAAAGGGGGAGAAAACTGCTCTGCATAAAGGAATGAAATAATTTTCCCTGGAGATGGGCAGCAAGTGGGGAAGTGGACAGCAAGGTTCTGTCACAATTCAGTTCCCAGGTCTGTTCCTGGGACAGTGACGCTGCAGTTGCCCTCACTCAGGGTAGATCATAAAGTTATGATCTAGCCCTAAGCCCATATTCAGAGCCTTCTTCCTAAGGAGACCAGTGTGACCCAGGTCTATAACAGGTTCCTGTTGGCGGGCAGTTTGCTTCTGGGGTCTGAACAAAAGTGTGAAAACAAAACAACAAGCTGCTCTTTTGTTGCTGACATTCAGTTGCACCTCTGTCATCATGCGTTTCTAATAAAGCACAACAGACAGTTTCCAGTGACCTATCCAAGTGTAAGTTCCTAGTGTTCTTTCTACCATGGTGTGTTAGCATATCCCTGGTAGAGTTGAGGGATTAATAGCAAGGGAGGTAAGAGCCTACTGAAAACACCCTTCACAAAAGAGCGCTAGATCATAATTTTATCATGTTGTCCAAGTAAGGCTGTTGCATTAGTGGGTGTGCAACCAGGAGACGGCAGTTGTGCTTGAGAGAAGTAATTTACTAGATACATTAGAAGGGTGTAGGATAGCTGTGCTGGCTGGCATGCATTGAAGGGCTGGAGTCCTGGCTCCATTTACTCCCTGCATACCCTCCATATGGTTGCTCTCGGAGGAAAGCATCTGGAGCACAGCCCCCTTTGCTTCCTTAAATTGTGGGGCTGCAGCTGTGGCAAGGACTCATATAGACTCTGCAAAGGGGAGTGTGCCCCCATTTTCTCTTATGCCCCCATGCAAGTTTATAATGGAAGGAAACAAGATCAAGGTCAATGAGTAATTACAGTATAGATCTACACATCTGAGCACTCTATTGTGAAAAGAAGAGGTGAACACAGCTGGTTAAGTACCAACCTGCGGAAGCATCATAGGAAGGATGAGGGAAAGGTCCAAGAGCAATGGGCATAGGAAACAGGTAGCCATGCATGCAATACTTGGGATGTGCTTGGCTAGCTGAAAAAGAAATGGAGAATAAATAGCATTTCATTTTTATTATATGCAAAATGACAACGTTTATACTCAGATAAAATGTCCAATCCTGCAAAACCTGCCAAACACTCATAGGCATTAAAGGGAATATGGAGTAAAGTATAAGTTGAACATGTTCAAAATGCAAAATGAGATAGATAGGATGCAATGGGATTTGAGAACATTACACAGCCAGTTTTAATTCCCTCAAAAATTAACTTGAGCCAGACAAAATCATAGGAATATGGATTTGTTCAAATTAGAATAATTCTCCCCATGCCTAGGTTTTTTTCCATTCTGTCTAGAAGTGATTAAAATATTTGGATACTAGAACTACCTACCATATAGCATCTCCAGTTTGTGGGAAAGGAAAGCACAATTACAATGGAACTGTCCCATCAATATTAATACTACTGAGGCTTATCATGATTAATGGTAATAGAATTAATGCTAAATGAATTAATTAATGATTGGCCACTTATCTTTAAATGTTCCCCAGCTCATAGGAACAGTTATAATAGGTGGACATTCGTTCATACTAAATTAACTATGGAATATCTATTGAATTAATTATTACATCCACAATAGCAGCAAACTAATTTGCCATGATCAATCATATTACAATAAATACCTAAAGAAATAGTACAGATTTGCCAGTTATCTAATATTAGTGTTATTAAAAGGATTCCAACTGGTGATTTATTTCATCATTTTACTTCACGTAACATTATATTATATCATGGATTCCCATGTAATGCAATTGGGTAGTAAATCTTCTCAGGACATTTTTTTGACAGAAACACTTTCTGTATGAAAAATTTTATACTCTAACAAATTTCATACTCTAGCAAATTTTCAAACTCTAGCAAATATTAATTTTATAATGGAGACAACCATATCCTAAAATATACAGTAGTTTGCAAAGAGTAGGAATCACCTGAAATGTTGATCATCATATAGTAAATTCACTGTGGGTTCCTGACAGAACTGCATTGTTAACTTTATGATCATATGGTAAATTTGCTATGACTTGATCGCATTTTGTGGTGACCCCACTACATGTAGTTTAGAGAGGGACTTAACCGCTTTAGGAAACATCAGTCACAGATGAATATTGAATAACTCAACTATCTGAGAGTTGGTTGTCTGTTCTGTTGACTCTTCTCAGCCTTTGAATACCCATCAGTTTCATTTTCTCTTAGGCTGACCAGACCGCAAATGTGAAAAATCGGGACAGGGTGTGGGGGGTAATAGCAGCCTATACAAGAAAAAGACCCAAAAATCGGGACTGTCCCTATAAAATTGGGACATCTGGTCACCCTATTTTCTCTGATGTTATTCCATAAAGTTCCATACCCCACCCTAATGCAGTACTCCTGAAAGTGATACTGCTGACTCAGAAACAGTGATAGGCAGATCTTGGTGACATTCAGTGCTTAATTTGTAAAGAAAGAGGTGCCAGGACTGAAAATGGTGTCCAGCACACAGTATGACCTCTCACACAGTGTACATGCCAGGTCCAATGAAACTAAATAAATTCTTTGCTTCAGTCTTCACAGCTGAGGATGTTAGGAAAATTCCCAAACCTGAGCCGTCTTTTGTAGGTGACAAATCTGAGGAATTGTCACAGAGGAGGTGTTGGAATTAATTGATAAACTTAACAGTAACAAGTCACTGGGACCAGATGGCATTCACCCAAGAGTTCTGAAAGAACGCAAATGTGAAATTGTGGAACTATTAACTGTGGTTTGTAACCTGTCCTTTAAATCAGCTTCTGTACCCAATGACTGGAAGATAGCTAATGTAACACCAATATTTAAAAAGGGCTCTAGAGATGATCCCAGCAATTACAGACCGGTAAGTTTAACGTCAGTACCAGGCAAATTAGTTGAAATAATAGTAAAGAATAAAATTGTCAGACACATAGAAGAACATAAATTGTTGAACAAAAGTCAACACGGTTTCTGTAAAGGGAAATCATGTCTTACTAATCTATTAGAGTTCTTTGAAGGGGTCAGCAAACATGCGGACAAGAGGGATCCAGTGGACATAGTGTACTTAGATTTCCAGAAAGCCTTTGACAAGGTCCCTCACCAAAGGCTCTTACGTAAATTAAGTTGTCATGGGATAGGAGGGAAGATCCTTTCATGGATTGAGAACTGGTTAAAAGACAGGGAACAAACAGTAGGAATAAATGGTAAATTTTCAGAATGGAGAGGGGTAACAAGAGTGGTGTTCCCCATGGGTCAGTCCTAGGACCAATCCTATTCAACTTATTCATAAATGATCTGGAGAAAGGGGTAAATAGTGAGGTGGCAAAGTTTGCAGATGGTACTAAACTGCTCAAGATAGATAAGACCAAAGCAGACTGTGAAGAACTTCAAAAAGATCTCACAAAACTAAGTGATTGGGCAACAAAATGGCAAATGAAATTTAATATGGATAAATGTAAAGTAATGCACATTGGAAAAAATATCCCCACTATACATACAATATGATGAGGGCTAATTTAGCTACAACTAATCAGGAAAGAGATCTTGGAGTCACTGTGGATAGTTCTCTGAAGACGTCCACGCAGTGTGCAGCAGCAGTCAAAAAAGCAAACAGGATGTTAGGAATCATTAAAAAGGGGATAGAGAATAAGACGGAGAATATCTTATTGCCCTTATATAAATCCATGGTACGCCCACATCCTGAATACTGCAGTCAGATATGGTCTCCTCATCTCAAAAAAGATGTACTGGCATTAGAAAAGGTTCAGAGAAGGCCAACTAAAATGATTAGGGGTTTGGAATGGGTCCCATATGAGGAGAGATTAAAGAGGCTAAGACTTTTCAGCTTGGAAAAGAGGAGACTAAGGGGGGATATGATAGAGGTATATAAGATCATGAGTGGTGTGGAGAAAGTGAATAAGGAAACGTTATTTCCTTGTTCCCATAATATAAGAACTAGGGGCCACCAAATGAAATTAATGGGCAGCAGATTTAAAACAAATAAAAGGAAGTTCTTCTTCACACAGCGCACAGTCAACCTGTGGAACTCCTTGCCTGAGGAGGTTGTGAAGGCTAGGACTATAACAGAGTTTAAAAGAGAACTGGATAAATTCATGGAGGTTAAGTCCATTAATGGCTATTAGCCAGGATTGGTAAGGAATGGTGTGCCTGGAGTTTGTCAGAGGGTGGAGGTGGACGGCAGGAGATCACTGATCATTATCTGTTAGGTTCACTCCCTCTGGAGCACCTGGCATTGGCCACTGTCAGAGTCAGGATACTGGGCTGGATGGACCTTTGGTCTGACCCAGTATGGCCGTTCTTATGTTCTTGTGTTCTACATCGCACCTTGCACAACTGACAGAAGAGGTGCCAGGGCTGTGCCCCGACAAGAAAAGAGGCCATCCAGGAGTCAAATACCCATAACTGCTCATCTCAGCCATTTCCTGGGGCTGAGCTCCAGCAAGCCCCAGCGCAAATTAAGGTCTGATGGCATCACTGCCTGAGGGTTTGCCCTCCCAGGAAAGATGTCACAGAAAATGGTGGCTGTGTGAATGACATTTAACTGTATGACTGGGAGACCTTTAGAAGCCTAGGTTTACATAGTACTCAAAAGGTTTACAGAGATCGTTTGAGTGATTTCTCTTTAGTGCTCATCTCCGGTTTTGGTAGCCGGGGAAACTGAAGCCCTCTAATTATCTACAGAGTAGACATAACTGGGGCATCAGCAGTACAAATACCTCCATGCCTGTGCCACCCAGCCACCTCCAGGGAAGAAAAGACGGCTCAGTCTTCATGCTCCATTCAGCCCTGAGCTCTTCTACCCTCAACAAAGAGTGCTACTCAGTGTCAACCGTGATGGCAGTTGTTTTATATATGAACACCTATCTTACTGAGACCACCAAATTCACTTCACATGGATCACTTAACTACTATCAGATGAGCTGGATTCCAACTGGCAAATCAGAGGTTTGCAAGGTTAAACTTCTCCATTCTGCTTAAAGTTGTTTTCCAACTAATTAGTGCAGTTTCAAAAAGATGAATTTTGCTATCATCGGTGTTTACTAATAGTGGGTGCGCTGATTCTCATAATTTCCATGAAAAAAGGGAAATAGACAATGCTGTAAAGTAAGTGTCCTGATTGCATTTACACACAGATTTATATGGGTCTGATCCTACCGAGTGCTTAGCATCTCCTGCATTGGCCGGAGTGTCCCACAGATTGTAGTCAATGAGAATTGAGGACACTGGACACCTCATAGGATGAAGACATTCATAGGACAATAAAGATAAAAGGACAGAGAGCCACAGGGTTCTAGTCTAGCAAGTCTGTCTGGTGACTACATGAAGTAGCAATAGGGGCATGAGTGGGAGTTCTGTCCCTGTTGGAGAAGATGATATTTAAAAAGGGAGAAAATGGGTGAGTCACTGTGCTCCTAGAATCTGTAAAAGACCATCTGAGACCAAAAATTTCAGAGTTAAATAGAGCGCAGAAAAAGTGTCCTGATCAGGGGGAATTTGGGGATAGCTTTGGTTTTGTCCTATTTTAAAATGGCCAAGCAGATCCTGTGAAAAATAAAATAAATGTAAAGACAGCTTGCTTCTCAGTTGGGAGAGACCTCCCTCACTGACTTGCAGTCCAGATTGTATTTTTATAGCTCAATTTTCTGGTAGAATTAGAGCTTTATAATAGAAGTGCTGATACAACCCTAACACAGCAACATGGACACTATAATAAACTATCATTGATGTCAGATCCAGCCCCTTAAAACATTGCTAAACAAAGATATAAAATGTATCAGTAACACTCACTGAACCAGAAGTTCCATATCGTCTCCTCATAATCCTCGCCATAGAACCAGCATCTCCAAAAGAAACCTTCATGGTGAAAAGTGAGGATCTCTTTTCTCACCTCGCTCAAAACCTCATCCTACAAGAGAATAAAGCACAAGCCTATGAAACTGTATTAACAAATAACATGGAATTCATCTTTACTATTGGCTTAGTTACTAGGCTGGCAAGTCAGTTTTTGAGGGAGGGAGTGTTTTGGGGTGGAGGGGGTTGCATTGTCAAAATGACAAATAAAAGTAACATTTTAGCATCTTGAATTGAGCTCCATTAATACAGACCTCCTTGGCTATGCAGAATGCTATTGACCTCAGGCCTTTATCTGCGGCTTTCCTAACTTTCTGATAAGTGAAACATTTCTTCAGATCATTGAGAAAATAGGATTTTTTTATCCTGTGCAGATCCCATCTTGCAGTCTTTATGCACCAAAATTACTACCGTCTATAAACCTCTCATTAACCCCTTCTATTGGATGACCCAAAAAGGTCTCCCCCTCTCTCTGATCAAATCAGTGGGCGCTGTGCTTAGTTTATCTCAGACAGAAGTTACTCTTTGTCTATATCAGTATATCCTCATGAGTTCAACTATGACTGCTGACACACACTTACTTATCTTGATTAATTTGCACCAATTTCTCATTTATTGTAACTTGCATGAAAGTTCTGCAAACATGAGACACAAGTCATGTCAGGAGAACTGTACTGTCTGTGCTGTGAGTTAACTCGTTAGGAAAATAATTAAATCTGTCATTAAAAACACTTATCTTTATCCAGCAGAGTTTGATGGAGCATCAACATCACTGGTATAGAGCTTGATCCTATTAAGGGCAGAACACCTCTTGGAAAGTATTGCGTTCAATGGGATTTGAGGCACTCAGCATCTCCAAGCCCTGGAGTCCTTACATACCAAATACCAATATACAGGTCCTATTGGGTTGACCAGAGACACACTCCCTTGGCTCATCTGGAAGAGCTGCTTCTTTCAGGTTCAGGTATGAGCCTTGACTGCAGTGATGTGCAAGAGGCACATACCATCA
This sequence comes from Lepidochelys kempii, assembly GCF_965140285.1. Taxonomy (NCBI): domain Eukaryota; kingdom Metazoa; phylum Chordata; order Testudines; family Cheloniidae; genus Lepidochelys; species Lepidochelys kempii. Next base: position 75,430,764 of record NC_136388.1, read on the forward strand.
ACAGGGTGACTCTGCTGACTTGTTAAATCTATGCTAGTTTTGATGGCTGGTTGATAGCTAAGATACAATCAAGACACTCAATGAGCATAAGAAGTAGAGCCTGCCAGTTTAAAAGGGGGTAGAGAGTGTGTCAATGGGGGGGAATAGCATGGAGCAAAGAATAGGGAGCAATAATCCAAGTATAAAACCATTGATTAAAATAAAAACAATAACCTCAGAAACAATAGTTGATGCTGCTCTGACCTGCACTTCCGGGACCCCTTTGCCAGACAGACAGTTGGTGTAACCACATATCTTGAATATTTGGGATGTTTATTTTATTTAATAAAGTGCAACACTTCTAGCCCAGAACCTTTTTCACACTAGAGATCAAAGTAAATTTAAAACGTTCTGAAACCTCTCACGTTGATGTTTCATTTCTAAGTGCAACAAAATGGAGCTGGACATTTATGCCTGCTAAACTTTTGCTCTCTGCCCTCTTTGGCCTTATTATACTGTTTTACACAAAGATGACTTCTGCTGGGACGTCTGTTTTCTATATGAAAAGTCATTTGGAAATATGGCTGATGCAGCCAAAAGCCTACACTTTACTCTGAAGTGTAGTTGTCCTGGAACCAAGAACACTTATTGTTGACACCATAAAGTTTTCCAAAAGTGAATCATTGAACAGAAAAAGCAAAAGTAATTGGTTTGGACATTAAAATAAAGAAAAGTCTGCATAACAGAGGGATATTTCTTAAAAATGTTAATACTACACACATTGACCAGCCCAAAAATTTTTAAGAAGAATTTAAAGAATCAGAGAGCAAAAACAATATTATTTCAGCTGTTATTTCATGGCATTTATTGAACAGTTTCACCATAAGCAAATTCAGCTAAAATCAGGGTTTCTAAAGGGCCATATTAGAACTTAGCAATAAAATGTCATTTTATTATATGAAGCTCAGCATAATACAGTTTGTCTTTAGTGGCTGATGCTGGTATCAGCAAATAAACATATTACATTTTCACATTTCAACGTTCTGCTCCATAGCTATCAGAATACAGAAGTGTTTCCTGTAATGGCTTCCTATGCATATTTTGCTTCAAGTCTTTATCAATGATACACTTTATTGAGATGCAGGTTGTGACTTTATAGGTAAGGCCGAGTTGAGTTTTTATACATCAGATGTATATACAATAAGCACATATTACCATTGCCTTAAAACTACCAGTACCAACACTGAGAGCATTTGTGTTGGTTTTAAAACATTTCTATAGCAAGTTATTTTAAACGTGTATTTTTTAACTTGCAGAATATCACAAGATTTCTAGCTTTTACCTTTGTGGTGTGAAGAGTTTTATTTTCAGTTTCAAAGATTCCACAGGTCTCTGTTGCTAGGAGCCAATAATCTGTCCCAAAAGCTATGAGAAACAGTAGAACACCAATGCCACCAAGAATTCCTGCTATAAAGGCTGGTATTCCAGCCTTCATGATGGAACAACAATAGGTAGTAAGCTTGAAAGTCAGAAAAGAAGAAAAGTACTGAAGTGTCCAACGTTTGAAAGGGAGACTGAGAGGTGGAGTATGCAGAGAGGATGCTATTTTTGGACACAGATTAGCATAGTTTCATGACTGGTTTGAGTTGCATGACTGGTTTGAGTTGCAGTGGCAAAAGGACTAATAAAAGCAAATGAGCTGGCACAGCCAAACAGCTGTGGTATTAAAGAAACATTATAACTATCTATAGAGCTAAGGTATGAAGATTCCCAAATAAACATATGGGCATTCATTTTACAAAAGCAATGTGGAGAGCTCATCATGAAAAACAGTTATTGGACTGGTGTCAAGCAGCTTCTGTGAATCGATTACGTAAAATTGTCCAAGTAACGCCTACTGCGTGAACAGGTTATTTTTATATTTGCTCTGTGTTTGTGTGGCACAGAGTCTGCGAACTGCCTGGTCAAAGCGGAAAACTCCATAGCCGCGTCTAGAGGCACATCTTTAGCTGCTCTGCCACAACTGTAGTATGAAGGCGGCACATCCACCATCCCCAAACTATTCCCTTACTCCTTCTGCTCTCACCTCCTCTCCTCTCGCCTTCCCATTAAAATAAAACACAAGTCTTGATTTCAGATGAAAAAAGCAATATTTAAAATTTGGCCAATATCTCTTTTAAAGTCTCTGTTTCAGAGGCGATGCTGCTCACACAGTACTACCTCCTGTTGCAAGTATAGTTAATCATGTCATGTGACTATGTTAAGTCAAACCATAAATAGGCATTTAAATCAGGTGCAAGTGGACAGATAGAACACTGGTCCATCCCTTTAGGTGGTCTTGAAAAGACTCTCTCTTTTCTACTTTCATAAAGAAGTACAACTATGGTGTTAATTTGCCCCACCAACATCTAACCAGACCAGGAGGGAAATGTCCCCTCAGAAATGGGGAAATCCTTAATGAGTAGAGAGTTCATTCTCATTTGGATTCTAATGTTTTTTGTCCTCTTCTGAAGCATCTGTTATAGATTACTGCCAGGGACAGGATGCCAGATTAGGAGAATAATAATTTCAGGATGGCAATTTCCATATTCCTGTGACATGCCAAGAGTGCTGGCACAGGGACAGAAATTCATGTTTTTGAGAAAATGCAAGATATCATATCTTTTGAGTATATCAAAACTAGTTCACAGTCTTCTGCCTGATGCTCACTAGTAGAATAGACTCACTTCTTCATACAGAAGACAGCAATTTCTTTATACTTAAAGTAATTTGTGTTGCCAGATTAATTTGTGAATCTGTTTGTTTTGTCATTAAAATTAAGTGCTAAAGGAGAACCTGAACTCACAGTAAGAATCTGGGGATTTCTTAGTAAGTCTTTTTGACTAGATTTAGCCATCCAATGAGGTAAATGGGCAGGTGAGGCCATCCATTCTGTCTTGTTTTATGAACATGATAACTTTTAAATGATGATGATAGGCTGTGTCATCTGCATGGTTATTCCTTAAATATTTCATGCAGCAGCTCTTAAATCACATATTGGATATCTGGTTCCTGGATATAAAATGTCAAGAGTGGTGTCTCATTATAATTATGTATTTATGTCCACAGGTGCACTAGGCCCATTATAGAAATCAGAAGCAAGATAGGACCTTGCTCAAAAGAGCCCACGTTCTAGTAAAGACATGGCAGACTACAAACATAGTAGGAAACTTGGGCAGGGTTACAGGAATAAGATAATACGACCATTAGAATAGCCATGTACTTCATATCCCCATCATTAATTCTCCCCCAGGCTAGTCTGTGGAAGCAATGCTGCAGAAATAAGTTTTTAGGAATGGTATGATAGAGACAAACACATATTGGAAGAATGTTTCATAGCTGGACGGGGGTGGCTGGAACGGGCATGGAGATGTGCAAGAAGGCCACGGGAGCGGTGCTGAGGCTGGCATTGTTGGTGGAGCAGAAGGGGTAGGTTAGTAATGTGGCCTGAGCTATAGCCTGGAGCTGATTGATGGTTGTGAACATTCATTTTATATCTGGTCAAGTCTCTAAAATGGTTGAACATCTTTTGCTAGTTGTATGATGATGTGAGAGTCCCTAACATATGAGGCAGCAAGATGTGATCAGCAAGTGCAGAGAAGCAGCATTGGATGTCCCCAAATGCATGATAATACTTTGCAACTAGATAAGGCCTTAAGTCATCCCTTCTACCACACAGCTCGGGAGGTCGGGGGTGAGGGGAAGATGAGCCTAAGTTACATACAGAAAGGCTGGAAAAGTTGCTTCAGGAGAAGTGAGACATGTTTCAGACCATTGCACTCGGTAGCCATCCCCTGCTCTTTCCCACCCTCCCAACACGCCAGTCAAAGGAGAGGAAGAGTCAGGGACCCATCACACTACATGACATGATCCCTCCTAAACTCACAGAATTTACATTGCAGTTTGCTGAAGAAGTTAAAATCAGCTATATGCTGAAGTCACATGAACCACTGCCACTAGGGGAATCAGTAGTAGCATGGCAGAGAGTTAGATGTTTTGACAGTGCTGGAGAGGAGGATTTTGGAACTGCACAAGAGATATTCCCATATAGTCTGGTTTTTACACCCATTTTGCTCACTGATTCTCTGTTTGCACATTTGGTGGCCCTGTTGTGCCCTCTTATCACCCCCAACTCATAGTCCCTGGCCCACCATGCAAGGGAGAGGATGGATAACAGAGGGTTTTCAAAAGTCATATTTGTTCAGTGTAATTTCTCTCCCTCAGTGCATTCATCCATGGATAGCAATACTTGTGGGCCATTTATAGGACATTCACTGAAGACTGCTAGTCTCATATAGTCTTAGGATCAGTCAGACAAGTCACCAACAGGATTGGGACCCATACACCAGGCATTCTCAATCCCAGCAACATGCATAATATCAGAGCTTTTTGGAGCCAACTCAAAATAATCTAAATAGCTTCCCCACAGACTTTGAACTAAGGTGTTTGATCTGCCTTGAGATGCATTTTGGATATTCCCATTCATTTCAACAAGAACTATGTGCATGTATCTGAACACAGGGCTGAATTCAGTTTACGAGAAAAAGCTCTCTTCAACCTAGTTTTAGAACTCTGATCAAACCAAGCAAAATCCCTACAGCTAAGTTCTCAATTGAGAGCTCAGTAAGGCTTTGCACAGCCAAAGCATGAGTCAGCTTCGAAGAAGAAAGAATGTAGATGAGCAGAGTGGAGCTGAACTGAGCTGATATCTTCCTTTCTTTTCAGGCCCAACATGAACCTGTCCCAACTACCAGCAAACCATCTCCCCTCTCGTCACCTGCTCCTTATAAAGGGTTGGGAAGGATCATTTAATTCATAACAGCTGGCCAGTCCTGCGACTCTTGCAATTCTGCACCTAAGCAACACAGAATTGTTCCTGCCAATTCCTAGTCATCCATCACACACATGCAGACTTTTACATAGTTGTGAACCTCAGCAATATATACTCATCTTAGAATCACCTGATTAGTTTGAAGGCAACAATTATTACAACTAGATTACCTCTTTAGATTGAATAGAAAATGGTTAATTAAATACAAAATGGCAAGTACCCATCAATTAATCCTCAATAAATGTAATTTAAATCAGTTTCCATTTAACTAACATGTAATACTGGTTAAACCTGTTTTAAATGACATGGAAAATCAGTTCCCTTCTGTACTGGTGACCTATATCTTAAAGTTGAACATAACTGGAGTTGGAAACCTTGGGGATGTTTTCAAATGCTCAGTTAAGATGTGGGTTTGCATTGCAGATGTGAGATCCTTTTTACAGATTGCATGGTATCTTATTAAATAATTATCTAAGATCCTTAAGTTAAAGCACAATATGGGCACTTGTTCCTTTTTTTAAAAAGGTCCTAATGAATTTATTCCATAGTGCTGTGTATGCTTTCTAATCAGTTGCATGTGGCTTTGAATTTTTTATATTAATTCTAATACGTAGTTGCAATCTAGTTCCTTCTTCCATTTGGAAAGTTTCCTTTTTGAAACTCAATCCCTTTGGCAGAAAAACTGTGTGTATTTGAGGTAAAGTATTGTAAGCACCCAGTGCTTGCTCTAGCTAGACTGTTATGCATATAGCAAAATATTTTCCAAATTCTTAACATGCAGAATAGGAATTATGTTTAGAATGTCAGAATGTCTCTCTGTTTAATTAGCTTCCCTTTCTCCTCAGCATGCCCCATACATGCATTCTTCAGCATTAGGATCTGGAAAAAATCCTGAACCTCAAAGACAACAAAACTGTGTGCTAGGCCTCAGACCCTCATTTATACCTAGCATTCATCTTAATAGAAAAGATAGTCTTATATTTTCAAAATATGCCCCATGATTCATGCTTAGGACTTCAATTAAATTGTTTTAATTTATCCATGGGATAATTAAAAATACTGTTTCAAAACAGGGGCACATCCAGCATTCATATACATATAGGGTAGGATTTTCAAATGTGCCAAAGGGAGTTAAGAGAACAAATCTCATTGACTGTCAGTGGGACTTGGGATTAACTTGTGTTCCTAACTCACTTAGGCATATCTGAAAACCCCATCTATCTATCTATATACATTTACACATAATTAGCTATGATAATGTTGGTGTTTGAATTCATTTTCCTCCCTTATATTAAAGGAATTGTCTCCTTATTGGTAAGTGCTCTGTGGAGCTGCTAGAACAAGTTAAAGTTGTAATTTGGGCTGTCAAGTGATTTAAAAAATGAATTGTGATTAATCACACTGTTAAACAATAATAGAATACCATTTATTTAAATATTTTGGGTGTTTTCTACATTTTCAAATATATTGATTTCAATTACAACACAGAATACAAAGTGTACAGTGCTCACTTTATATTTATTTTTGTTTACAAGTATTTGCACTGTAGTAAACAAAAGAAATAGTATTTTTCAATTCACCTCATACAAGCACTGTAGTGCAATTTCTTTATTATGAAAGTTGAACTTACAAATGTAGAATTATGTACAAAAAAACTACATTCAAAAATAAAACAATGTAAAACTTAGAGCCTACAAGTCCACTCAGTCCTATTTGTTGTTTAGCCAATCGCTCAGATAAACAAGTTTGTTTACATTTGCAGGAGATAATGCTGCCCGCTTCTTGTTCACAGTGTCACCTGAAAATGAGAATAGGTGTTCTCACGACACTGGTGGAGCCAGCATTGCAAGATATTTACGTGCCAGATGTGCTAAAGATTCATATGTCCCTTCATGCTTCAAACACGATTCCAGAGGACATGCGTCCATGCGGATGACGGGTTCTGCTCAATAACAATCCAAAGCAGTAAAGACCAAAGCATGTTCATTTTCAGTCAGATGCCACCAGCAGAAAGTTGATTTTCTTTTCTGGTGGTTTGGGTTCTGTAGTTTCCGCATCGGAGTATTGCTCTTTTAAGACTTCTGAAAGCATTCTCCAACACCTCATCCCTCCCAGATTTTGGAAGGCACTTCAGATTCTTAAATCTTGGGTTGAGTGCTGTAGCTATCTTTAGAAATATCACATTGGTACCTTCTTTGCATTTTGTCATATCTGCAGTGAAAGTGTTCTTAAAATGAACAACAAGTGCTCGGTCATCATCCAAGATTGCTATAACATGAAATATATGGAGGAATGCAGGTAAAACAGAGCCATAGACTTATAATTCTCCCCCAAGGAGTTCAATCACAAATTTATTTAGCACATTATTTTTTTAATGAGCAGCATTAGCATGGAAGCATGTCCTCTGGAATGGTGGCCGAAGCACGAAGGGACGTAAGAATGTTTAACATATCTGGCATTTAAATACCTTGCAATGCCGGCTACAAAAGTCCCATGCAAACTCCTGTTCTCACTTTCTGGTGACACTGTAAATAAGAAGAGGGCAGCATTATCTCCTATAAATGTAAACAAACTTGTTTGTCTTAGCGATTGGCTGAACAAGAAATAGGACTGAGTGGACTTGTAGGCTCTAAAGTTTTACATTGGTTTGTTTTTGAATGCAGTTATGTAACAAAAAAAAATCTACATTTGTAAGTTGAACTTTCACGATAAAGGGATTGCACTACAGTACTTGTATGAGGTGAACTGAAAAATATTTTTTTTTATCATTTTTACAGTGAAAATATTTGTAATCAAATATCATAATATAAAGTTAGCAGTGTACACTTTATATTCTGGTTTCTAATTGAAATCAATATATTTGAAAATGTAGAAAAACATCAAAAATATTTCATAAATTTCAATTGATAGTCTATTGTTTAACAATGTGATTAAAACTGTGATTAATAGCGATTAATTTTTTTAATCTCAATTAATTTTTTAGTTAATTGTGCGAGTTAACTGCGATTAATCGACAGCCCTAGTTGTAATATTATACATCCTTGTAATAATAATGCTGTCTCCAGAGAACAAGAGGCCAATAAAAAAAAGCCACCTTTCAGAGACATCTTTATGAATTATTAAATTTGTGCCCAATTCCTAGAGGAATTAGTGTGAAAAAGATGTATAGCCATACTTTTAACAGCGACCACTGCCATTGTGTGCCTCAGTGTTTTGGGTGTCATGTAAGGTGTCTTGTGCACCCAAGAAGGGAGGCACCCAATATCAGTATGAATATTTTGACCTTAAAGTTTAGAAGACTGCTCTACACTTTCTGTGTAAGCCAAAGAGAAATAACTCTATGAACTGCTTAGGGAATCAAACTGTTAAAATTTATTTCCACAAAACCATGCAATATTAAATGATACAGTGAATCAATGTTTTAAACACTTTTTAAAGGACTAAAACTCTGCAAAGAATTAATTAGCCATGCACTGAAGCCCAAGCATTTAACAGTTTTCCACTCAATTGTAGGATTTCAAGACCACCAACACTGGATACGGGCAAAGATTACCAAGTGTATTCTAGGCTGGGATTTATATTGGTCATAAGGCTAGGGCCACTGAGCAACTGGAAAATACTTCATGAAAGCTTTGGCTGAGCTATTATACTTTGCTTAAAGAAGCTTAAAAAATATTCCATACTTTCTGGAAGGTTAAATTTGGGGCAGAGTGAATCACTGGGAAAATATGCACTGTATAAAATACTGTCTTTTCTGCAGATCACGCAAAACGTTAACACAACAGAGATCTATTTTACAACCCCAGTCCTGCAAAAGTTTCTAGCCCTCGTGGCAATGGAGAAAGCTTCAAAATGTGACCCCAGTGCACTCTAAAGGCTCAAAAGTAGAAGGCAAATAAAAAGAACATCAAATCTATTATTTTTACATAATCTAATGATTTAAAGCCACTCTCATGATTTTTGGTGCACCTGACTCATAATTTTTCAACACTTGCGGTTGGCAAATACTGGAGAAATAATACTGTTTGTTTGCTCCTTTAAAGAGACAATACCAGCAGCTGGCCACATTAACTGGAGTTAACAATTACTTCAGTTCAAAACACAGCATTGGGTTGGTTTAGATTAAAATAAAACAAGTTTATTAACAGAAGGACATAGGATAAGTGATGCCGAGTAAAGGAAATAAAGGCAGAGATCATCAAAAGCAAATAAAATTGAAAACACACATCTAAAATTCTAAAACTTAATCTTGCAAGGTTCAGTCTTAGTTTAAGATGGTTTTTCTCACCAATTATTCTTTGTCCAGCATGGCTGACTGTCTCTCAGTCAGTACCTTCCACAGAACTGCAAGGTACTGGTTTCCCTTGTCTTCTTAGATGAAAGATAAATATGGAGTCTCTCTCTGGACCTTTTATTCCCAAAGAATTGTCTTTGTTCTCAAAGTTAGGAAGGCTCCTGGGGGACTCCATCGTCTGTGTCTCTCTGAGGTGCAGAAGCCATATTAATTCTCTGTCTCTCGAGTTCAGGCACAAGACAGCCCCACTGGTTTTTTAATAGCTTTGTTTAAAGCTAATATGTAAATTAAGGTTAATCCACATCCCTCTGTCTATCACCTTTACCTAGGATAGGCTGTCTTCTGAAATAGGTTCTAGTAACATTATACAGAGATAATTCATTACTTCTCATATAAGGTTAACACATGCATTTATATTAATGACCAGCGTGCTGTTAGTTTTCAAATGATACCTTACAAGGCATATTTTCTACACACATCATTACAGTAGTGTGTAGGTGTGAATACAGGAGCGCTTAGATTGACACCTTCTGAAACATCTGGCAAGGGCTACTGTTGGAAGACAAGCTATTGGGCTATACAGACCATTGGTCTGAATCAGTATGGCCATTCTGATGTTCTTCACCAACCCAAAACAAATATTTTATTTAGATATTCCTGATGACAAATGAAAATTTGGGAGCAAAATTGATTGTCCTCCATGGAAAATTTCAATTTTGCAAAAATTTAATTTTCTGTCAGAAAATCATTCCCACAGAAAATTCCTGACTAGTTCTATTAACCATATATTGCAGCTTTGGAAAGAAATTCAAAACTGGTGAAAAATCGCCCATTTGATAGGCTTCTTGTCCAATAATACTACCACAGATAAGTTATTTGACAAGACATGGAAATCATAATTTAAAAGAAAAAAATCATTCTTTATTTTTTTATCCAGTACCCAAAAATGTGCTAGGTACCTCACAAGACATAAAGATGATACGGTCATCACTACAGATACCAATAAATCAGCCAAGAGGTTTCAAAAGTTTCCATTCTTCGGTTCCAACATTTTTTAGCTCAAATACCAAATTCTCTGCATTTCTGCTCTCCAGATAAAAAACCTCAAAATGCCCACCTTGGTAAACCTTTATATAATTATACATACCATGTAAAATGTAAACAGTAATATAAACCATGTAAAAATTAAACTATAGGTAAAAAAAAGGCAGAACTCACTATTTATTAAAATTCATTCACTAATTAATCAAAACAGAGATATCAGTTGTAAATGAACATGCCTCCTTCAAAATGTTAGCTTTCTGATTCTTCTCATCTCACATGCACATGTACATGATTACTAGTGTCAATAAACAAAGCAGTGTAGTTGTAGCTATGTCAGTCCCAGGATATTAGAGAGACAAGGTGGGTGAGGTCATATCTTTATTGGACCAACTTCTGTTGGTGAGAGAGACAAGCTTTCAAGCCACACAGAGATCTTCTTCAGGGCATGACAGCAGAATGCAAGGTGGAACAGTTTGTTTAGCACATATTATAAGTAGTGAGCACATGTTATAAGGGACTATTCAAGGTAGAGTGGCCCATTATTACTGCATACAACAATCTGTAATCCACTAACCTACTCTTTTTCTCCTATGACTGCATATTCTAGCTATATATACACACAATATATATATAAAATAAAATATAAAGCAGATCCTGATTAAATTAAAGCTAAAGTGTCAGCTTCTCATTTGCATTAAGGCCATTTTATATGGATTGGTCAGTGTAAAAAAAGAGCCTTAAAAAGGAAGTAAATTAAGTTTATTTAGTCTGCTTTCAAGCCTTTTTCACTGCCAGATCACTGTGAAAGGGCCTTAGTGTAATGAGAAACAGGCCCCAAATCTTTGAAAAATAATTATAATCAGTAAGGTGTGATTAACTAAAAAATGAATTATGCATCTGGTTTAGTGGTACAGTGTTTCCCAGTGGAATAATACTGTACGTGGAGGATAAAGACTGTGAAAGTCCAATTGTGCCACGTAGAAGAGGACTGAGGTCTTTGGTACATTCTTTATAATTTTTTTTCATAAAGGATCTATTTATTTACTTGTGTTTTGTTAAACTCCCCATACCTTCTATTGTGCAGATTAATAGGCAGAGAAGGAAAAGGATTGATGTTAGTGATGGGCGAACCTAACATATTTGGAGATCTGGTTTGATTTGGCAAAGCAAAACTCCAAGGTTTGGATGCATAGCTGGAGTTTCTAAGAATTGTCCAAAATATCGAGGTTTCCCACTTCATCTATCTTCACACTCTGCCCCTTCAGTTCTCCGCTTAACCTCTGCCTGTGCTATGAGGATATCCCCCTTCCTTCCCTGACAGCAGCACTTTTTAGCAGAGCCTCTGAGGACTACTCTCTTCCAAAAATCTTTTGAGAAGAGCCTCCTCACTCAGGCTTTCTTTGTCCCTAGGCCCGAGTACCAGCAGCAGGAGCGGAAATCTTCTGAGGGAGGCTTTGCTGCCTTTCCTCCAGCAGAAACAGTGCTAGCCTAGACCTTGTCTCTATGTAAGTGATTGTGCTCTGGTATTCTCCTGTTACTGATGCAGGATTTGGAGCTTCCCAGGTGCTATGAATCATTGCTGGGAACCCCCAGACTGTTACCATGCAGTTACCATGACCAAAAAGGAAGAGGAGGGAGACTTTTCTCAGGGGAATAGTCCAGGTTTTCTTCATGGCATGGACAAACACTCAGATTAGTTCTTATTTCACCTGGAGCAGGTTTTTGGGCCTGTTCTCAGCAGACGTGCAGTGGCTGTGTGGGCAAGAGAACCTCAGTCCAGCAAACTTCTTTCTCTATCTCTCCTTTGTATATATTTCTCTGCAACAAATTTTATATTAAAAAGACTCAGAAGTAAATATAACCAGATTTTTCTGCAGGAAATATTACATTTGATGCCGTAAAGTCCCCTTCCTCCCTGCCCCAAATACATTAGAAAAACAATAAGAATAACTTTGTTCAATTTCAACCCTGTTGTGTTAGATTCCCCTTAATAGTCCGGTGTTTGTGAGACTTGCTAGTCCAGTAAGGCATGGCACCTGACCTTCAGGACACAGCTAGTTTTCAAATGTTCCAGGACTGATTTCCTTATTCCTGAAACATTAAGTACCGATGAGTGGGAAGTGCAATCCCACATCTCATCACTAATAGTGATTGCACTGCCTCCCTTGCCGGCTTGTTCAACTGCCTAATGAAACTCTCCCTGTAGTTATAAAGTTTTTCTTAACATTTAATCTAAATCTTCCCTGCTGCTCATTCTGTCCCCATGGACTCCAGAGAATAACTGATCCCTCTTCTTTTTTTAAATATCAGTTTTTGTACTTGCGGTTACAGCATTTTTCCTCTGCCTTTTTCAGACTAAACATGCTAATTTCTGTTAAGCTTCCCTCTGACTTTTATCTTTCATTGCTGCTGCTCTCCTCTGAATTCTCTGCAGTTTCTTAATGTCCCTTAAAAAATGTGGCATCCAGCAATGAAATCAATGTTCTAACAGAGATCCAGCTGACACAGATCAGTTGCTTCCTCTATATGTAATATACCTATTATTACAGCCCACTATACACATAGTCTTATTTACAACAGCATCACATTGCTGACTCCTTTCTAAACTAAGGTGAACAGATTTTCTTCTACACAGCCAGGAACAGAGTCAGACCCATAGGTAGGCGGCCAGAAACATGTACTCTTACATTTCTGCATGTGACCCTTTTTTCCTGCTTCTTCTTCATTAACCAATTCAGTGCTGCCAGGCTGTGGAGGTGAGCTGAAGGTCATAGACTTTGATCGGTTGCATTTCATACCTGGTACTTTTTCTGGATTCCCTACTGTGAGAGGAGGAAAAAACAGACTCTGCTGAGAATTTTTTCCATTTGTCAGTCAATGGTAATGAAGAAATATTTAAAGCTAGTTTAAATTATTACCTGTATGCTGGGCTGAACTATCCAGTTACAATGATTATCTTTTAGTTACAGAAACAATTAGCAGGCAAGCAGCACTGTTTTGATAGACGGAAAAATACAACCTTAAAGCTGCTTTGAATTTTGAAATATGTTATTTAACCAGGAATCAAATACTGTAATTCTTTTGTCAGTCCCCACTGGTAACCACTGAATACTTAGTCAGAGTGTTGTAAGACCCGTCATTCATGACAATGAGCAATTTTTAATAACATTTTAAAGAAACGGATGTTCTGTACAAATCTTATGGCAGAAGAACACTTTATTTTCGGTACCTCCAAAACAAGCCATGTTAATGTGGGCATTTAGATGTACAACTAATGGACTGGATGGATTACATTCTCTTCCAGTTCTGTCAGCAATTGCATGACATCATTTCTCAATATAACCACCGTGGCTGCATGCGGCCACCAGGTGCTTTTCTTGCGTCCACAGTCTCCTGGACTGTGATGGGGGAGAGGGGTCAAAGTATTGGCCCCTCCCCCTCCCTGATGCTCCTGGATGCACCACCTTGGTATTGGTTGCTGGGCCACCAGCCGGGGTTGGGCGCTGCCCTCTTCTGGAGACACCGGGGGCACAGCACCGGAGAAGCAGGCAGCCAGTGAGTTCCACAACATCCCAGGGGCGGTGGGACTCAGGCTTTGGGCTTCAGCCCTGAGGTGATGGGTCAGCAGGCTCCAGCCGCACGACGTCAGGCTCTGTCCCCGGGCCCCATCTCCTGACTGCGCGGCTTCGGGCTCTGGCCGCGAGGCTTCAGGCTTCAGTTCCCCACTGCCTCCCCTTAATCCCCATCCAGGGCTTAATTTGTCCCTAGGCTTGCCAGGGCTGAGTAAGTCTGCTGCAAAAAGTGATACTTATATGTTTGTTAATATCACTTTTCATAGCAGACTTACTAGCTAGCAATAAATAAATTACAATGATTTGAACGTGCATATGTATTTCTTTTTTCCCAAAGCTAATTAAGTATTTTAGGAAAAAGTGTGAGAGTGGCCACCAGCAAGAGTCGGTGGCTGCACTCTGAGGCCACCAAAAAATTTGTCCTGAGAACCTGACCTAGATCTATTGTGCATATACTTGACTCATTTCAGAGTAACAGCCGTGTTAGTCTGTATTCGCAAAAAGAAAAGGAGTACTTGTGGCACCTTAGAGACTAACCAATTTATTAGAGCATAAGCTTTCATGAGCTACAGCTCACTTCATCAGATGCATATCGTGGAAACTGCAGCAGACTTTATATATACACAGAGAATATGAACCAATACCTCCTCCCACCCCACTGTCCTGCTGGTGATAGCTTATCTAAAGTGATCATCAGGTGGGCCATTTCCAGCACAAATCCAGGTTTTCTCACCCTCCACCCCCCCACACAAATTCACTCTCCTGCTGGTGATAGCCCATCCAAAGTGACAACTCTTTACACAATGTGCATGACCATCAAGTTGGGCTATTTCCTGCACAAATCCAGGTTTTCTCACATCCCCCCCACCCCCATACACACACAAACTCACTCTCCTGCTGGTAAAACCCCTTCAAAACTGACCACTCTCCAAGTTTAAATCCAAGTTAAACCAGAACATCTGGGGGGGGGGGGTAGGAAAAAACAAGAGGAAATAGGCTACCTTGCATAATGACTTAGCCACTACCAGTCTCTATTTAAGCCTAAATTAAAAGTATCCAATTTGCAAATGAATTCCAATTCAGCAGTTTCTCGCTGGAGTCTGGATTTGAAGTTTTTTTGTTTTAAGATAGCGACCTTCATGTCTGTGATTGCGTGACCAGAGAGATTGAAGTGTTCTCTGACTGGTTTATGAATGTTATAATTCTTGACATCTGATTTGTGTCCATTTATTCTTTTACGTAGAGACTGTCCAGTTTGACCAATGTACATGGCAGAGGGGCATTGCTGGCACATGATGGCATATATCACATTGGTGGATGTGCAGGTGAACGAGCCTCTGATAGTGTGGCTGATGTTATTAGACCCTGTGATGGTGTCCCCTGAATAGATATGTGGGCACAATTGGCAACGGGCTTTGTTGCAGGGATAAGTTCCTGGGTTAGTGGTTCTGTTGTGTGGTATGTGGTTGTTGGTGAGTATTTGCTTCAGGTTGCGGGGCTGTCTGTAGGCAAGGACTGGCCTGTCTCCCAAGATTTGTGAGAGTGTTGGGTCATCCTTTAGGATAGGTTGTAGATCCTTAATAATGCGTTGGAGGGGTTTTAGTTGGGGGCTGAAGGTGACGGCTAGTGGCGTTCTGTTATTTTCTTTGTTAGGCCTGTCCTGTAGTAGGTAACTTCTGGGAACTCTTCTGGCTCTATCAATCTGTTTCTTTACTTCTGCAGGTGGGTATTGTAGTTGTAAGAAAGCTTGACAGAGATCTTGTAGGTGTTTGTCTCTGTCTGAGGGGTTGGAGCAAATGCGGTTGTATCGCAGAGCTTGGCTGTAGACGATGGATCGTGTGGTGTGGTCAGGGTGAAAGCTGGAGACATGCAGGTAGGAATAGCGGTCAGTAGGTTTCCGGTATAGGGTGGTGTTTATGTGACCATTGTTTATTAGCACTGTAGTGTCCAGGAAGTGGATCTCTTGTGTGGACTGGACCAGGCTGAGGTTGGTGGTGGGATGGAAATTGTTGAAATCATGGTGGAATTCCTCAAGGGCTTCTTTTCCATGGGTCCAGATGATGAAGATGTCATCAATATAGCGCAAGTAGAGTAGGGGCTTTAGGGGACGAGAGCTGAGGAAGCGTTGTTCTAAATCAGCCATAAAAATGTTGGCATACTGTGGGGCCATGCGGGTACCCATAGCAGTGCCGCTGATCTGAAGGTATACATTGTCCCCAAATGTGAAGTAGTTATGGGTAAGGACAAAGTCACAAAGTTCAGCCACCAGGTTAGCCATGACATTATCGGGGATAGTGTTCTTGACGGCTTGTAGTCCATCTTTGTGTGGAATGTTGGTGTAGAGGGCTTCTACATCCATAGTGGCCAGGATGGTGTTATCAGGAAGATCACCGATGGATTGAAGTTTCCTCAGGAAGTCAGTGGTGTCTCGAAGGTAGCTGGGAGTGCTGGTAGTGTAGGGCCTGAGGAGGGAGTCTACATAGCCAGACAATCCTGCTGTCAGGGTGCCAATGCCTGAGATGATGGGGCGCCCAGGATTTCCAGGTTTATGGATCTTGAGTAGTAGATAGAATATCCCAGGTCGGGGTTCCAGGGGTGTGTCTGTGCGGATTTGATCTTGTGCTTTTTCAGGAAGTTTCTTGAGCAAATGCTGTAGTTGCTTTTGGTAACTCTCAGTGGGATCAGAGGGTAATGGCTTGTAGAAACTCGTGTTGGAGAGCTGCCGAGCAGCCTCTTGTTCATATTCCGACCTATTCATGATGACAACAGCACCTCCTTTGTCAGCCTTTTTGATTATGATGTCAGAGTTGTTTCTGAGGCTGTGGATGGCATTGCGTTCCGCATGGCTGAGGTTATGGGGCAAGTGATGCTGCTTTTCCACAATTTCAGCCTGTGCACATCGGCGGAAGCACTCTATGTAGAAGTCCAGTCTGCTGTTTCGACCTTCAGGAGGAGTCCACCTAGAATCCCTCTTTCTGTAGTGTTGGTAGGGAGACCTCTGTGGATTAGTATGCTGTTCAGAGGTATTTTGGAAATATTCCTTGACTCAATGACAGAGATGGGAACAGAACCTAGGAATTCTAGCTCCTACCTCTCTGCTCTGATCACTAGGCCACATCCACATTTTTTCTGGGGAACAACAATGCTGCTTGAATAACTAAAATAAACTACAAGTTAAAATGCCTACAGGATATAATGTGTGCACATTTTGATGACTACATTATGGACTCACAAATGTCACACAACTGACTGCATTCCTTTCAGCCCCTCTTGCAACATCCCAGAACACAGTGCTAGTAGGTCTGGTTACGATGTGGATGACTACCATATCATCAGCTTGTTTTAGTAAACTAAGTTGCTTCAAAATTTTAAATGAAATGGGAGAGGGAAATAGTAGGATAAGGAAAGAAGCAAAGGGTATAAGGAAATATCCTTATTTTGCTTATATTTTTACAGTAGATATTTTGTACAAGAAATACTCTGTATACTAAAACTAGATCCATCCCCTCCCTACAGCACACACTCATTGCGCTGGAAGAAGCGGTCAATAAACACAGAATTTTCCACAGAATTATACAGAAACATTTGTGCTAAATACTTGTGTACCAAGCACTGTGAAAACTCACAGTGTTCAATATCTCACACACAGTATCTGTAGTAGACCTAGGAACTGAACATTACATTGTGGTTCAAAGCATGAAAGGATACTGCTTCTCTGTATCCTTAAGGATTTCTTTTATACTTCCTCCAGATACAATAAACCTGAGCTTCTTTATGTAGCAATGTAGATTTCTTTGATTCTTCATTAACATTAAAACATTTTAAAAGTGAGAAAAAGAAGGTTTCAGCTCCCTGAGGGCGACAGGTGTGATTGTGAAAACGCACGAAGCCAGCTGCCTCTGGTCTTTCTATGTTTGCATTCTAAACTGCAAGCCCATCAAGACACGGACTGTCTTGGTATTGGTAACTTGTAAAGAACACGTTGGCACTTTGCAAAAATAAACAACAATACAGGAAAGCACTTAAGTAGCCGCTTAACTTTAAGCATATATTTAAGTTCCATTGATTTCAATAGAACTTAAGCATGTGCTTAAAATCAAACACAAGCTTAAGTGCTTTGCTGAATAGTGATGGTTTCCTGATTCAAGACCATAACTAATAAGGATTTTTTTTTTTAATTCTTGTGAAGGGAGAAAGCTGCAGTAATGACACAGTCAGCTGTGCCATCGCCAGGAAGTCTTACCTCGAGTTTTTGTGTTACTAAAAGTGTTCCCAATGGAGCTGTAATTTAGTTACCATATTGGGGGTTTTTTCAGGGTAATGGATCGATTAACTTGGCTGACAGTGATAAGGCTACCTTTGAGACTGGGCATTTCCTGTATTCATTATAAATGCATTATTAACATTGTACAGGTGGCAGATTAGGTCATAGAGGTGACACAGTAAGTCACAGGACTGTTTTTAAAATATTCCATAGAACCCAATTTCATAGCATTCCTGGTGGAGAGGACCACACACAAGAATCTACATGCAGACAAGTCCAAGTTCATAAGAATGACAAGTTTCTTACCTGAATATTTTCTTTCTTTCTGTTAGCAACGTCTCTCTGAGTTCATTACTAATGGATTAATGCCCCCACCTATGGAATCTGGAGGTGATCTAATGTTGCTGGAGGGTCCAGAACTAAGCTCTGGCCACTAGAAGAGTTTTTCCACGGCTGTAGGAACACTGCAGCAACCAATTATTAGCACTAAGACAAATCAATATAAGGTATGACACTAACCTTAAGACAACATAAGTCTCCCTTTAGAGAAAAATGTCAGTGTCTGTACTGGTCTTTATAGGCTACCAGGGTGGGTTGAATTTGGAGAAAAGCTGCTAACAAAAAAAATTATCAGATAAGAAATTTCTCATTCTGTTGCATAGCTTCTCACCTCATTCATCACTAATGGGAAGTAGAGAGCACTGAGTCATATGGGGTTGCGGGGGAGTGGGGGCGGGAAGGGAAGGATAAGCAGAGATAAATTATTATAGCAAAATAATAGGCAGGAATATAAGTTTTCCACCATATAAAACATGAGTTTTATAAACTAAGGAATTATGTGGGAACCAATCTAGTAGCACCTTCTTACCAAAGGATGCCCCTACAGAGGGACAAAAACTTTGCAAATCTTCCTTAGATGAGGCTCATACATTTTCCCCACAATGACTCTACCGACTTCTGTGAATAATTTCCCAGGTGCCTAACATGCCAACTTGTGTAGGACTTTTACATTGTGCCTGCAGCAACTTTGAGGCTGTAAGTCTCTGGCATTTTGGATTAAATGAAATGAACAGAGTATAATTGGCATATGTACTCCATAGACTTGAGATATATCTTCAGAGCTCTAGAAAGTCCCACTTATGGCACAACCTTCCAAGGGTTAGAACCATATTATGGGAGAACTATTTCTCAGGAATTGTGGAAAGAGGAACTTACCTTGAACAGAAAGGTTTCTGAAGCTTTAAGAATAATTTTTTCCTCATGACGAAGACAGAGTGCTTCTTGTAATGACATGGGAACTAATTCCAAAACTTGCCTTTTGGAGGTAATGGTGATGAGAAAGGCCAGCCACAGGCTTGTCTAATCTGTCACTCTGATTAAACCTGGCACCTGATACTCATATAGAGAATCCAATGTTTCTGTCTACAAAATGTCACTCGGGCTAGTACTCACATTTCTAAGGTGCATGGATGTAGGACTCCAGCCAAGCCTCCTGGAGAAACTCTAATGTGAATGAGATCACCAGAACTTTGGGATTATTATTATATTTGTATTACAATAGCATGTACAGGTCAAGGCCCCATTGGGCTGGGTACTGCATAAACAAAATGCAATCCGTGCCCCAAAGAGTTTTCTGTTTCCCCTCATACCAGAAATGTAAATTTGACCAGATCAACGAATGAAATATTCTGATTGAGTTTTGTTTGGGTACCAAACTATATCAGAGGTTAATGGAGAATCCATGCTGAACTACACTTCTCTTCCGATGTCCAGGTTGTTAACTGTAGGTGTTCACAGTCTGAGTGAAGGAGTCCCTGCTTCAGGAAGTCTGGTGTTTTCTGCAGGTACAATGTGAGGACCGTGGCTGTCCAAAATGCCTTCTAGGCCAGTGGAGGACAAGAAGGAGGACTTAAACTCTCCACTTTCCACTTTTCTGCATCCTTTATGAGAACTGTCCTGAAAGGTAGGAGATTCTTCTCTACCCAGGACATTATTTCTATTGCCATGGAGAAGCTTTGACCTCTGGTTACTTCCTGGTTTCAGAAGGGATATAAACATTCATGCCTGAATTATAAGACAACCTCTACTGGGAGGTAGGAGGAGACTTCCTCTGCAAGTACCTTAATTGCCTACTTCATGGTTCTTGCAAATTCTACTGACGTACTGGTTACTGTCATCAAAAAGATATTGAACTTGAAGGACCACTGCTCCAATCCCATATGGCCATGTTTGTGGGGTTTCCTTTTATTTCCTTTAAGACATACCCTGGTAGAGGTTTCAAAATCAATCAAAAGGATGCATACCATGAGATTTGAACACTTGTCTTCCAAGTATACTTGTTTTCATAGTGAATATACAAAGATCTAGAGTGGACATTGAGCTCACTTTCAGCATGTTGTTTGTACTTACCTGCCCATAAAGTGGAATTCAGAGGTAACCTGAGAATGGCACCTAAATTTGGACTGCATCAAGTGTATACTTCTGTGTCCTCAGAAGGAATTTCTGCAGGTGCACTTTGAGAAACCTCCTTGAGATGCACCAGTAATCCTAGCCATTGGAGATAACTGGATACTGATGACCCCTCAGGAAATTACTTATGCAATGATGGATCTCTGCAAATCTTTACCATTATGGTCAAATAACGGCCAGAACTATGTCTGTTTTGATCACTGCGTGAGCAATTCTCTGCATTGATATCAAAAGCTTTTCTTGATTTTGACGAACTGGTGGCTATAAATCCTTTCCAGCAACTGTCCAGTTATGAATAGGTCTGTATCTCTGGGCAGGGTACTTATCTGTGTGTAGCGTGTGACCTGTGCCTTGCTGTGAGAGCTACCAGGTACTGGTAGGGCAGAGGTCAGATCAGAAGGAAGCGTCTTGTACAGGAATTGTGAACTCTCTTACACAAATACTCCATTTGTTTTTGAAATGCTGAGGATTGTTAGTTTGGAGGAAATTTTATCTAGGTTTCCTTGGAAGCTTCTGCTCCAGATTTTTCCTCTCTACCAGGTGATAGTACCTTCTTGAATACCCAGGGTATTGGCAGCTACCAATGGATTGCTATGCTAGCTTTGATAATGAGGCTGAGGCTTCTCTGCAATCTCAGTTACTAAACTCTCTAATGTTTCCTCCTATAGCTCCTCACCTGTAAGTTTGAAGGCACAAGATACCTGTTTAGAATGATCAATAACTATTCATGCGTGTAACATGGCTTCCTTGTAGCCACCAGCTTAGAATCCATTGCTCATCACAAATCACGTCATGGGTTTGTCCAAAGCCAGAGGCAGGGCTGCACAGAAAGGACAGGCTTGTCAGATATGGGAGGGGCCGTGAGCATGACACAGAGCCTTGGGAGAGCTTCTGTACTGGAGAAAAGCCCCAGCAAACCCAGCTTCTGTGCTGGAGAACACAAAGGAGAAGGGGTGTCCCCCTGATTTCACCCCTCTTGTTCAATAACAACAATAATCGCTGCCTTGCAAAGGACACATTTGCTTGTTTTCAGTTTTGGGACCCAGAGTCTCTGGGGTTTGTGGGACTTACTCCTGAGTATCATGAAAATCCCTTGACTCCAAGTGGGAGCAAAGGGGGCTGCTCCTTTCCCCAGGGAGCTGAGGACCAGCTTCAGTTTTGGGGAGAGGGGAGGAGAAGGATTTTGGATCCTTCAGGATTTTCCCCCCTTTCCAGCCCAGGTCTGTTGCGGAACTTACCACCTACACTGGCTGGATAGCTTCCTCCCCATCTTTAGACTCCCTCTGAAAGCTCAGAAGCTCCTCACTGGGCTTTTCAGTGTTGCAGTGGGAGCTCCTCAGAGCAGGGTAAGGGCCCGACATGCTGGTCTAGCTCTGAGCCCCATGCCCTGGCAGTGTGAGGGTCAACTGGCTGGGAACTGGCAGGGAATAATTCACCTTCTGAAGAGCCCATATATGTTGCCTTGTGTAGGGAACACCACTTAGACTTAAGCCAGCTGTTTGCAGGACAACTCTGCCATGCCTGAGTTGGGGCAGAGAACTCAAACAGGGAGGTGCTGCGTCAGTAGATCCAGGTGGCTGAAGTCACTGTGCTGCTCTTTATCTGATCCGGGAGGGGTGGAAGAGGAGGAGGAGGAAGTCATAACTGCACAAAAACAATTACAAATAGAGGTTTTAAAACAAAATGGTTGGGAGAAACTGAACCAGCAATTGGTTTCGCCACCAGAGGCAGAAAACCTGGTGGCCTGGGCTTGAGGGCAGAGCTTAGTCTTGGAGCCTACAACGATAGCCCTGGACTGTCTCCGACTTCCATAGATGAGGGTATTGACCCATCAGTAATGAATGAGGGGGAAAGCTGTGCAACAGAATATAGCAAGGTGATATCCTACCAGCCTCTGGTTATGAAAAGGACATTGCGCATACAATGCTGAGGAAGATAAAAAGGGAAGAAAATTGAATAAAATGATAATAATGGGTGACTTCAGCGTCCCTCATATCACTGCTTAAATGTCACAAAAGGACACATCTTCTGTCTTGCTTAGCATGTTCATTCATTGACATTTAAGTGCCTAGGTACTAATCTGAGAATCCCTGCACAAGGACTGGGCATCTCATTTTGGTGCCCACATTCGAAACTTGGGTTCCCAGTAACTTTCCAAATCCAAGTCTTCATGTTATTCTCCTACAGATTCGCAGAACTTTTGTTCACCTACAGTTCTTCACTCGGGGCAGGGCACGTTCTCACTCCTCGCCTGTAGACTTTTGCCCCATAATGGAGGGGACAACACAAAGAGTAGTGGGAACTACCTGAACAGTTAGCTGTGAGTGAATACGTGTGTCCCACCCTATTATATCTGCCCTAGCTGTGGACATCAGAAATAGTGTTGCCCCATCTCTATCCTCAACCCCTCTCCTGTAACTCAGAGACAGTGGAAAGCTAGATATCTGGTGTCTGTGTATTTTAGCTGATAGTGCACACATTAAGGCTGCATATTTTATTTTCCACTCTCTATACGCTAGGACTATTTTACTCTACATATTTACTATATATTTTTACTATATTTACAGCCCCCATTTCGGCTTGTGCATGCTACAGACTGTGACCAAAAAAGTGGCCATGTTCCCAATTTACCTGTGAAAAACCCAGACTGGCACATACAAATTGGGTAGGTGATTGACTGACAGCCTCATCTGTGTGTGTAAAATAGCTGCCCACCCACTTTACTAAGTGCAATCAGTTCCTCAGGGAAAAGATTTCAGAGTAACAGCCGTGTTAGTCTGTATACGCAAAAAGAAAAGGAGTACTTGTGGCACCTTAGAGACTAACCAATTTATTTGAGCATAAGCTTTCGTGAGCTACAGCTCACTTCATCGGAGTGTGCAAAAATGAAAATTTTGCCCCCCGTGCTCCAGTGAATCCCAACAACCCAACTAATGAATCACTGATGTAACACTATTTCTTCTTCTTGAATATACCAAAGGGGAAAACATCAGCATGGTCACTCATATGTTTTCCCACTTACCACTTAAGGAACGGCGCAGTTTAGGCTTTGTGTCAGATCCATGATGTGCAGAATAGGAGTCATCCTTCTGTGATTATAAAAGGAAGTAGGTTAGGACTTTTATGGAGATAGCCTGTAAGTCTATAAATGATACTCATATTTCAGACACAAGCCATTCACGATTCCCATGCACTCTGTTTCCATTTGTTTTAATTTTGCCAAGAGAATACAAGAAAAACAAAAAGAAATGCTTCTAAAAATAGATTAAATACCCAGCATAGATTTCTGGGAGGAAATGTTTACCGACACTTATTTGTTTCATGTTGATGAAAGAGGTCTGAACTCTCAGGGAGCAATTTAGCAGATACGATCTGAAAGCAGCAGATCTGGAGTGATGAGGACCCAGCCAAGTGACTGAGCAGAAACTTGGCAAGGCCACATACATTTATTCCCTGGCTTTATGCCAAGTAGCCAGTGGAAAGCTTGCTAGGTAGCGAGCTCATGCTAATGAGCACTCTCTCCTTTTGCTTCCGCACTAATCTGCACTTCTCAGGAATTTCTATTAGCACAATGCAGCTAGAATTCTTTGATATTGTTTTAACAGGAAATAAGTCCTTTATGCAGCCATGATTTGGCTTGTATGTTCAGAAACCCATGCTGCCAAATCACTTCTGGCCACCTCCCAGCCCAGTTTTCAGTTTTGTTTTCTTTCTTTTTTCCATTTAACCAGGGACCTGATGCCCTCAATCCATTGTTTGCAGTTTTGTTGACTATTTTAGTAACAATGGCTTCCAGGGTTGAACAGCAGTGGCCTAGCTCCCTGGAAAGCCATCCCCAAGGATATCCAAGGACTCTCAGAGCGTGCTCCATTCAGTCCCTCTGACACAATTACTAAAGGCAATATGTAATTTATGGCCATGCCTTACAAGCAGCTCCAAATGAGCCATTTAAAGGGGAGAGGGGACTATATGTGTGTTGGCAAAAGAACAGAGGGAAGAGCTAGTACAAATTTCAAGGGCTACAGGTGCAAGTGTTTTCTGGGTGCTGAATAATAATTAGGTATTGTACTAAGGCTCTGAAACCACAACACCTATGAGATTTTGGGTTGGATCATATCCCACATGTGCAGTACAAAGAAACCCAAAACATGAACAGTAATATAGAGCGTGCATTGTGATACATATCTACAGCAAACAGTAATAGGAGACCTTATCCCTGAATGGTCAGCGCTCTTCAATGATTCTTTCCCCTGAGAGAGGGTGAAACTAAGACCTGAAATTGAACTTTTTTGAGAAGAAGGATGGTCTTTGGGTTAAGCCTCTGAACTAGCCCTCAGGAAATCTGGGTTAAATTTTTAGCTCTGCCACAGATGTCCTATGTAACCTCAGATAAATCCATTAATCTCTCTGTGCCTCCATTCCTCACCTGTGAAAATGGGGTGATTAAATTTCCTTTCTTCATCTGACTGGCCTGTTTAGACTGTAAGCTCTCCAGGGCAGGGACTCTTATGTATATGTATAAGTAGAGTGACCAGCACAATGGGGCCCGGCTCATTAATTGTTACTGTAGAACTACTCGAATTAAAAAGCAGAGCTGGTAGAAACTTTTTGCATGAAAAGCGTTTTGCAGTGGAAAAAATGTCCTTTACAAAAAACATGTTGACATTACTGACATTTTACATGAAAATTTTCATGATACTTTAACCAAAATGTTTCCAGAAATTTTTAATGAAATCTGTACAGACATTTTTGTTTATGAAAATCCACATTTTGTTATTGAAAATTGGGCTTTTGGTCAATGAAAATTTTTGAAAATGATTTCAAATACTGTTGTCATAAAAATATTACCAAAAAAATCAGAAAAAAACCAGAAAATGGATCAATTTCAAACCCTGTGAAACAGACACATCTTTGAAAATTTTCATTAAATCATTCACCTGTTTTTTATCTAGCTCTAATGAGTAATAACTTTTAAATGCATCTGCCTTTTATTTTTTCCTGAAAAAAGGTGCCAAGTGGTTGAAGACTCAGGCCCCTAAGTTGTTAAAAGAGTTGAGATATGATTCAAAGTTAATTTTCTCTTATTGGATTTCTCTGCTACATCAGGCAGCACTTTTCTACTAGACTGTAAATGGAAGACGACATGCAAATTCCACCAGCACTGGATGCGTTAGCGTGATCCCTTGTACCTTGCTCCTACTTCCCTCTTAATTCTTCTGATCAGTCAGAGGGTATATACAAAACAAGTTTCTTTCAGGTTTCTTTTCAGATTTGGTCAGTAAGTATAATTGTAATAGTTCCACCTTGTGGTAAAATGCAGAATAGAATACTGCATGGAACAAGAACACATACTTTTCTCTGGTATAATGGTCCATATCTGTCTCAGATAAAATCCTGAGGGTCAAATTCTTCCCTGGAATCCACATAAAGCATAGTATGTGACCCTTAATTACACTTTAGTGCTCAAAAGTTCCTAGCTAGAGTTCTACAGGGTTTTCAATAATGAATCCTTTCTGCAGGTATATGGACTGTGTGTATCAACTTGACATAAAACTCTAAGCCTAAATGACATAATCTGAAAATATTTGGCTTTTTAAATCTATTTTTATCAATGCATTTTTAATTTAATCCAGCAAAAAAATCATTTGTGTGCAATCAAATGCTATAATTTGTCACTCCATATCATTCCAAGTTAATACACTGAGACTCTTTTAGAACACATATGAGACATCTTCATAGAATTTTCAGACATTAATCACATTTCTTTCATTTCTGTTTGCTGTAAAAATGACATCAGAAAATTACCAAGAAAAGGCCCTGACTGTGAAAACACATAGGTGAGTAGTCCCATTGACTGCAAAGGATTTCTCTCGTGTGTAAAGTTACTCCATGTGTGTTTCTAGGATCAGGGCCTCAGTATTTATATTTGTTCTAATTACAGAGTCCAAAAATGGTGCAGTTATCACCAAAATGTGGTGACATGACAGTCACTTTAAGCATAACTTTGTTAACTTTAACTTTCTAAATATCAGTGTTAACTTTCAGACAGTTTCATATTACAATTAACATAATGTAAAGAGACGTGTTGCAGTGCTGTATACTACCCTGAAGTATGCTAACTAAGTCCCCTGTCCAGTAATGAACTCTATCTGCATAAATCCTATTGCAGGATCAGTGCCTGGACTGTATCTTGGGGTACCTACTTCCTTCACAAGTTTGCAAAGTGAGCATGAATACAGTACAAGCCATTTTGCTGACTCGACCCATCGCTTACTCACCAGATACAACACAAATGTTCTGGCTTTTGCTCCCTTTACTAAAGGGCATAACAAAGTTCTGTCATCTTAAAGACCCAATAGAATTATTTAGGGAAAGAATCTTCCCGAGTTTAATATCATGTGCACTGCAATATCTAACAGACACAACAGAGGAGGTCTATGATGGTGTGAAAGGGTTAATCGCTGAATGTCCTTACTTAAAATATATAATCTTGCTCACAACATTAGCATTAGTTTAACTTAGCTCTTTTTCAATTTAATTATACCAAATGTTCTACAAGAAAATGCCATGTTGTCTTCTATCTATTTTTAATTATAAGTATCAATCAGCATGTAAATGATCAAATTAAATCTTTTTGGTTGTTTGCTTCTACAGCTGAAACACCTTTCTGTGAATGAAGGACTAGAAGTAGAGGCATTTGGTACATTACTTGATATTTTGATTGGCTCTTCAGTGACTGGATTTTCAACAAAGAAATCTGAGGGGAATAAAGCTCATGGGGGTTTAGAGGGTCTATGCTGTCCGGGAAATCACTAGCTAAATAATCATTAATCATTTAACTACCATACTTTTCTCCTCTGTTATATAATTTTATTCTTATACACATTAACAGTCACAGTTTGCCCTTGGACACTTGACAGCAATTCTGCAATGCATTTAAGCATGTGCTTATTCCCATTGAGCACATGCTAAAGTGCTTTGTTCAGTAGATATGAACCGCTGAATTGGGGCTTTGGAAGCTAAATATTTTGGTCCTGATCTTGCTCGTTTGCTTGAAGTCAATGTAAGTAACGGATGTCATCAAGTAGTCACAGTTGTTTGAATCATGCACAGTAACTAATAGTTAAAGTGAAATAGTTTGTCAGTTTCTTTTTTAATTCAGAATATGTTAATGGTAAATCTGGCCCTAAAGTGGGCTTTTTAGGATTTAGGTATACTATATTTCCTTTGATTTGCTTTTATTTCTTGAAGGCTTCTCAAAACTGTAACTAGTTTAAAAAATAACGTCAAAGTTGTGATATAAAAGCCTTACAAAAATGGCTCTGTCTTTCTGAAAAAGTTGTAAAAAAATATATATATTTACAGTACATCTGGATTGATGATAACTTGTGCCCCCAAGTTTCAGCTTGTTATGAAATCTTACCAGATCTCCTCCCCGCATGAAAAACAGGCCCTTATAACAGAAAAGCCAAGTGTCAATTCATTAAAACTGCTAAGTAAATAACTGTCCTAACACTGATAGAATATACGATAACCATTAGCTGAATTGTGCTACTGCTCATTCATTTGCAAGGGATCTGAATTTTTCAGGTAACCCAAGACTTTTGTACTCACTAATATTCAGATGAAGGTTAATAGAAACTTTTATTAAAAGGTACCAGAATCTCTTTTCTTTAAAATAACAACTTTCTGGAGTTTGGTGATAACATGTATATCTGTTAGTATGAGACTCCTCACCACTGAATATACAAGAGAATGAAAAGGAATCATGCATCATGCCTCTTTACAATTAAAAGATTTCCCAGCCCTCCATACCTCCTTTCTAAAGTGATCAGAGTCACTTCTGTTCATAGGGATTCGAAGGCTCCTGTGTCTGAGAATCAGGATCTCCTTTGCCTGCTCTGCTGTCCCACTTTCTCCAGGAAGCGTATGCCTGTTATATGCTGGCACCTGCTCACATAAATCATAAATCATATAGATCCAGCTCCCACTGAAGTCAATGGGAGTTTTTCCATTTAATGGGCTTTGGGTCAGCACCATATGTAACATCACAAAAATAAATTTCCCAGGTGTAAACTTCTATAGCCCAATTCTGCTCTCACTTCCCCTGGTGTAGACCTGGAGTATCTCCGTTGGCTACACTGGCCATACTCCAGCTTCAGACTGGTAGCAAAAACCAGACCTTGATTCTTTGCGCCCACTTTTTAATGTTTCCCCAAAAGCCTTATCTTGTTGCATCTCTTAGCACAGCAGCAAGACAAAAGGTGGTAGCTCTGTGCCAAGATACCCATATTAGCCACATTCCTAATGATTTGGCATTTCATGCCTAAGCCAAGAAAGCAAAGGCTTTAGTTGCGTTTAAGAGATAAAGCTCCACATACCACCATATAAACAGTTCTTAGATAGTATAGTATACTATAGTATAGTATAGCATAGTGCAATTGTTCTGCAAACAGCAGGATTTCCTATGCACCCAAGGGTAAACATTTCATGGCAAAACTGTTGAATAGCTTTAAAACATTTTTCATTTAATTATTACTATAGGGTCAAACACCTGTTGCTGCTATTGGCCGAACTCTTTGCACACACCAGGAGCACCCTGAATCCCTCCACTCCCCTCTCACCACCCTCCCATCCCCTTCTCTTTCAGGGACTCCCTGAAACCCAACACCTTATCCCTCCATCGCCCCCTCCCCATACCAGGGGTTCTGTATGGCCCCCATTTTCCCCTCCCCCTATGACAGGAGCTCTGTGTGCCTCTCCATTGCCCCTTTGCCATATGCCAAGGGCTATGTGTCCCCCATGCCCTCCTTCCCCCATACCACAGTCTCCTACCCCATGCCGGGGGCTCTGTGTGCCCTCTCATTCCCCCTTTCCTCTCTTTACCTCCCTTGCCCCCAAACCATAGTCCCCCATCCTCCCACCCTGCCAGGGGCTCTGCATGCACATGCAATCCCTCTTCCCCCCACCATTCTCTCTCTCTCTCTTTCAGGGTGTCAACATTTTTAAATTGTATGGGGAGGATGGACAGAGCTAAAGTTACCACATTACAGACAGACAAACAGAGGAACAAGCTGGGTGTTAGTCTTCACTTTGCTTAGTCAACTATTCGCTCTCCATAGAGGGAGACCTTTAGTAGCTCATCTAAATAATCCCAATATCTGTGCATGCTGCTGAAAATCATACTAATAATATTTTACAATTCATGTAACTACTGTACTGTAGCTTGAGTGGAAAAACCTTACTGTTCTCCTTATTTTGTATAGGTTCCTTGCCAATATTTTCTGTATATTCTCCAGCACATCTGGATTCAGAGAGTCCGATTCTTTGATCATTGTGGCAGACCTGTGGCTGTCACTGCAAAGAAAACACCTGGGTTCTTCATCAGTGCATAGTGCATGAGATAAATTGCAAAGGCACTTAATGAAGCTGAAGTTACAATTAGCAGCTTGTTTGTTGAGTAGATAGGCTAATACAAGGAGATTGGATTGGTGAACAGCAAGAACCATGAAAGAGCAGAAATGTCAGGGGGAGATGGGATCAGAGTCATGTTACTTTAATTTCTGACATAATTGCCCAAACTTGCCATTATTTTCTCCATAATTTTTCAATGATTTTAAAGTTTGCCACCAAATGCATGTAAGTGTTGATTGTTCAGGTCCAACCTCAGCACAACTCACTGGGAGTTACACACCTACCCCTGCCAGGAGTAGAGACTGAGAGCTTAGCTCCTCTGGCACTGCAATGGGATTGTTCACCAAAAGCATTTTCTTTATATCTGTCTGGGCTACACCATCTCTTCTCACAGAGCAGCCAGCAAGGAGGGGCGAAGGGAGCAGGGAACTCTGCCAGGTTTCCAAGTAACTGTTCCCTCCAGGCAGGGTGGGCTATGTGCGGGTGCAGACTCCCAACCCCACAGATCCTGAGTATCCACTCGGAAGGGAAGGTTAGTCCTCGTCCAATGGACGCAGAGGCATCTGCAAGGAAACATGGTCAACCTGGCCCCCTTATCATCTGCCCACAAGCTGCGCTGCTTAGTCACTCTGCAGCTGCTGCAGCTGCAAAAGGTTGACCTGCAGAAAATGCTGCTTTAAGATTTGATATGTGTGAGGGTCCCTTGCCCATGTCCCATTCCCTGCCTCCAGGTTATGCCTCCTCCACACCTGTAAGCGAGATTAACTATCTGCGTTAACACCCCAAGCAGACAACTAATCAGATCTGGTGACCCAGCTACTCCAAATCATACCACAATTTCCATTAGGATTTTAAAGGGTTCTGATATAAAGTTATTATACAACCATTACGTGCCAGGGGATTGGCTAGCACTTTAATCTTTCAAGGGCCCTATCTCACAGTATGGATAAATCAAACATGGATTGACTGAATCTGGTTCAAATGGTTAAACAAGAAAATATCAACCAAATTTTACAATTTAAAAAAATATGTAGTCATTTATATTTTACCTAATGCCACAAACATGCTAATGTCTGTGTTACGAGCAGGGACACAGCCCACCTGCAGTCAGGACTCCCAAGCAGGGAATCAACCTCCCATCAGCCTTTCTGAAGTACTATTTGTGTCATTACACCAGGCTAGGAAAACACTTACAGCAAAGATGTATGGGACGGCTCATGAATTAACTGCCCTGCTTCTACTAGCTCAATGGCATGTTTCCTCTCTAGCTTTTCGTAGAGCAGCACAATACTTGATTTTGGCTGGTCATACTCTCGGAGTAAGAACTTCTGAAGATACTTGCCGTTGAAATATTCCAGTCTGTTCAGGAACAAAAAACAAACAAACACTGCTGTACTGATACTGTGACGCTCATGACTTGAAGAAAACAAAAATGAAACACTGCTGTGCTGAACCTTTGTTTGAACAAAATTGCACTGTCTCATTCTTTCCTCCCCAGGACACAGAACTGGTTCTGGCAGATTGGCTGTTGTTCCTTTAGACATCTGCTTTCCAGCAACTAGTGGGTCAAGAGCCCCGTCCGGCCCACCTTGCTTTGTGGGTGTGCAAAGAGCACAGGGTTGTGCTCTATATTAATTCTATAATTTGGCACATGAAGCAAGTTAGAGCTTCTCAGAATGCAATTTGTAATGCAATAAAATGCCTCCGAAGGGCCAAAATGATTGTGAACTCCATTACCGTTGCTTATTACATTCGATCAAACAGAAGTGACTGGGATCAGTCCAGCAGCTTCCAGAATCCCCTCTCGAAGCAGCTCCCAGCTCAGTACTTGAAGGAGATCTAGTTCACTTCACATACCTGTACAGATACTCAAGTTTGGCCATTGTTTGGCATCATATGTCTCTCTCTAGCCAGCAATTTAGCCTAGGTACTAAGGTTCAGGTACTAGGTAGGTACTGTACGTTCAGAAAGAGCCAGTCCTGAGTTGCTTAGCAGACAGCGTTTTCAACACCCTCTAGTGGTCATTCCAAAAACAGTCATTCTTAACAAAAGAAGGATCTGTCAGATTACACATACAAGAATCCTTACCATGAAATTAGGTGTGCATGTTTGTAGAGCAAATAGTAAAACATGGTAAATTATTACCAGTGCACTTTAAAGGTCTTTTTCTTTACAAAAACAAAATGCACATGTATATACAATTTACCTCATGTTTAATGAAAATTTGGCATTTTTGTTATGAAAATCTCAGTGGATGGTCCATGATTTTTCAATACCTCAAAGTAACACAACTGTCTTCAATCACTGTTCCAACCAGCATTGATCTTACATTATTTACAAGAAAAACAAGGAAAAGCTACATTTTCAGATTCATAACCCTTCACTGATCTAAACACAAGGATGACTTACAGCAGGAGCACTGGCAGGAAAGAGGAGAGTTGGACAAGCAAAAGGAAGGAGGAGTAAATATAATTAAACCTTAAATGTAAAGAACAGCTGTAGGTTCAACAAATGCAACTGTACAGATTCCTAATATGAAGTGATAAAAGATAACTAATAACAAATAACAAACAATAATGGTAATAATTAGGGCTGTCGATTAACGGCAGCTAACTCACGCAATTAACTCAAAAAAATTAATTGCGATTAATTGCACTATTAAACAACAGAATACCAATTGAAAATTATTCAATATTTTTGGATGTTCTTCTGTATTTTCAAACATATTGATTTCTATTACAACACAGAATACAAAGTATACAGTGCTCACTTTATATTATTATTTTTGATTGCAAATATTTGCATTGTAAAAATGATAAACAAAAGAAATAGTATTTTTCAATTCACCTCATTTAAGTACAGTAGTGCAAAATCTCTTTATCGTGAAAGTCAAATTTACAAATGTAGATTTTTTTGTTACATAGCTGCACTCAAAACCAAAACAATGTAAAACTTTAGAGCCTACAAGTCCACTCAGTCCTATTTCTTGTTCAGCCAATTGTTAAGACAAACAAGTTTGTTTACATTTACGGGAGATACTGCTGCCTGCTTCTTATTTACAATGTCACCTGAAAGTGAGAACAGGTGTTCGCATGGCACTTTCGTAGCCAGTGTTGCAAGGTATTTACATGCCAGATATACTAAACATTTGTATTCCCCTTCATGCTTCAGCCACCATTCCAGAGGACATGCTTCCACGCGGATGATGCTTGTTAATAAAATAATGTGTTGATTAAATTTGTGACTGAACTCCTTCGGGGGAGAATTGTATGTCTCCAGTTCTGTTTTACCTGCATTCTGCCATATATTTCATCTTATAGCAGTCTCGGATGATGACCCAGCACATGTTCGTTTTAAGAACGCTTTCACAGCAGATTTGACAAAACAAAAAGAAGGTACCAATATGAGATTTCTAAAGATTGTTACAGCACTTGACCCAAGGTTTAGGAATCTGAAGTGCCTTGCAAAATCTGAGAGGGACGAGGTGTGGAGATTGCTTTCATATGTCTTAAAAGAGCAACACTCCGATGCGGAAACTACAGAACTCAAACCACCGAAAAAGAAAATCAACCTTCTGCTGGTGGCATCTGATTCAGATGATGAAAATGAACATGCTTTCGTCTTCACTGCTTTGGATTGTTATCGAGCAGAACCCATCATCAGCATGGACGCAGCTTCCTCTGGAATGGTGGTTGAAGCATGAAGGGACATATGAATCTTTAGGGCTTCTGGCACTTAAATACCTTGGGACGCTGGCTACAATTGTGCCATGCGAACACCTGTTCTCACTTTCAGGTGACATTGTAAACAAGACATAGCCAGCATTATCTCCTGCAAATTGTAACCAAACTTGTTTGTCTGAGCAATTGGCTGAAGTAGGACTGAGTGGACTTGTAGGGGCTAACGTTTTTCATTTTTTGATTTTTGAATGCAGTTTTTTTTATACATAATTCTACATTTGTGAGTTCAACTTTCATGATAAAGAATTGCACCACAGTATTTGTATTAGTTTAATTGAAAAATACTATTTCTTTTGTTTTTTACAGTGCAAATATTTGTAATGAAAAATAAATATAAACTGAGCATGGTACACTTTGTATTCTGGGTTGTAATTGAAATCAATATATTTGAAAATATCAAAAACATCCAAAAATATTTAAATACATTGTATTCTATTATTGTTTAACAGCACAGTTAACCATGCGATTAATCGCAATTGATTTTTTTTAATCGCGTGATTAATCGAGATTAATTTTTAATCGCTTGACAGCCCTACTAATAATACCGCTGTATTTGTACCTCCTCATAAAAACACATATCTTTACATTTTATCACATGACTAGCGGTACTAAAATAGCATAGTAGTGACTCTGCTATGGTTAATTCTTTCATATTGCACTTGAGTATGTCAAATACTGGATCTCCAAGTCTGGATAGGGCATCCCATGTTTTCTGTCTTTGCCTTTAGTTTTTATTTTTAAAGGAAATGCATGGTCCATTAAAACCAAAACTAAAATTCTTAACAGGATCAAAAATGAGCTACAGTCTGTGTCCCCACATTCCCAGTAATACAGCAAAAAAAGTGGTCATGAAACACCCATATATATAAAATTAAAATAAAGAAGAAACAAAAATAATACAAATAGCCAAACCAAGAGATACTGAGCACACTGGAAGGACATCAATAGTCTAAGATTTAGCTATTTCTAGTGAGGTAAACCCTGGTTCAGGATAGCATTTTAGTCTTTACTTTGGTGCACGCTAGTCCCTCTTTGTTATTTGGACCATTTAAAACCAAAGTAAATGAGAAATATGATTTTTTGTCGCTTGTCCCAACTTTGTCTCACCAGTGTATGAAAGAGCCCAAGTGGTGAAAGCCCTGTGGCAGAGTCCCTGCTATATCAAACCAGTGCACCCTATCGGGAAGGGCTGGTTCCCTGGAAAGGAAGGGCTAGAGCTCCTGCCCTGAAAACTGTTCCAGATGTGCTTAACGTTACGCATGTGCATGACCCCTTCAACGTCAATGGGGTTACTCAAATGTGGCGAGTTAAGTATGTGTGTGTTTGCAGGAGCAGGGTTCTAATCAGCACAACACAGGAATGTGCCAGCAGACCAATCCTTGAAGCAACAAGTGTTATGTAGGGTGTTGACATGACACCTGGGCCCTTCATTTACAACATCTCCATGTTTTTGTTTCGACTGAGGGGGAAGGTTTTGGGAAGAGAAGAAAAGAGCCCTCTGTCAGTGAAGTACCACCATGTATGACATCCAAATTGGGGGAGGACGGGACGAGGAACAGTCTGTTCTGATTTGGTCCCACCTTTTGAGCTTAAGGAAAGAAAAGAAAAGCTGTCCCTCTTTGTTTGTGGCTGTCATCTGCTTTATGATACATGGATGAATGAAGCTCAGCTATCCCCGGTGGAACCGTACAGAAACAGAAACCAGACTCTTTTTTTTCCAAACATGTACATAGTTGTATTTTTGGCAAATCCTTACTTGTCTTTCCAGTAATACTGTCCCCAGTGTCCAGATATATCTTCTATGCCAGCCAGCAAATGATCCAAGAACTAAACAGAAGAGAGGATTTTGCTATACACTGGTTTATTATTGCATATATAACAAACTCTGTTGGATAATATCAAAAGCCAGCAGACAAAATGGAGGACATTTTCAGCTAGGTGCAGTAAACAGTAAACAAGAACAGGAGCTGTCTGCATAATTCCCCATTCAATCATCCATGCTTATTCCTTGGTTCTAGAATATGAGTGATTTGGCTTCTTTCTTTCAAGTGTGCGCAAGCAGAGAATAATCACTGAGGGACATGATTTTTATGTTACATGTTTTTTATGATACATGCAGGTTGGCCAATGCCTTGCATGCCCTGCATAGTGCAACTTGAAAAACACTGGAAGTTCATACTGAATGTTTGGAGAGCAACGTGTTTCAGGAGAAAGACATATTTGGTGCATAGGTGCTGACTACACAGGGCTGGAGCTTCTCCTGGAATAATAAATACCCCCATGCTGCAAAATAAAATCAATGACTACATTGCGTCTTAAACACAAGCGGCTTATTTCTATGTTAAATATTCTGAACAGGGAAATTTTCAACCTTAAAAAGTCTCCTGAATGTCCCAAATTGCCTCCCCCACTGTTGTCACCAGTACAACAGGCAGCAGACTCTGCTATGCCACTGTTCATTACCCCCATCATACAATTATTTCTGTGCAGCTTCAACCAGCTCTAATTAGAGAAATCTCCTTTTGCACACAGGGATATGCTAAGCTTTCAGCAAGTAGGTGTTAATCATGTGACAGTGCTCGCTAAACCAGCCTCCTCCAATCTTTGACTTCCCCTGAGGCTACAACACAGCAACCTAACATGGCTTCAGATGTGTCAGACTGCACCTTACTGGGGCTTCTCAGCGCAGGGGCTTCTCAGCACAGGTCTACACTACAGAGCTAAGTCGACCCAAGTTACACAATTCCAGCTACATGAATAACGTAGTTCAATGGTGGGCAATCTGCGACCCACGGGGCGCATGAGGCCCATCAGGGTAATCTGATTGGAGGCCACAAGATGTTTTGCTCACGTTGACCATCCGCAGACAGGTTCTTTGCTCCCAGCCAATGAGAGCTGTGGGAAGCGGCAGACAGCACGTCCCCGCAGCCCGCCGCTTCCCGCAGCTCCCATTGACCAGGAATGGTGAATCACAGCCACTGGGAGTGGTGGGGGGCCATGCCTGTGGGCGGTCAATGTCAGCAAAATGTCTTGCAGTCCGCAATTAGATTACCCTGATGGGCCACTGACATAGCTGGAGTTGACGTACCTTAGGTAGACTTGCTGCGGTGTCTACACCACACTGAGTAGACGGGAGAAACCCTCCGTCGACTTACCTTATATCTTCTCGGTCAGGTGGAGTACTGGAGTCATGAGAGAACGATCGGCGGTCAATTTAGCAGGGTTTCACTAGACCTGCTATATCCACAGTCAGTGGATCAAGCACCGTACTTCAATCCCCTGGTAATTCTAGACAAACCCTGTCACATTAAACTAACTCAACTGAGCTAACACACCTGAGAGGCACACTTTTTTTGCCCATCAAACCAGGACCTTTAAAAGGTGGTTTGGGAGTGGGAGTCCATGACATTTGATGCCACAGAAGTTTTCCTTTTCATTTCTCTCCTATTACATTTATAGGGCTTCATTTTTCCCTTTAGCTAGTGGTAGTCAATGCTAACGAGACAATACTTGGTCTCCCAGGCTGAGTTTAGTTTGAGTAACAAATACCCAACCCCACCTCTGTTGGATCATATTAAAGAAGTTCTGTATTAAAATCACAAATGAGTTTGATTCCCCATAGTTTAAATTCCAGGGTATTACTAATTAAGAGGTCTCTTGGTTTTCGGTACTGTTTCTCTCCCTCTATGTGTGATACTTGCAAGCTGCTAATTGTGTTAGTACATTCTAAGACAGAGTCTGTTCTCAAAGCAATTCTCTGTAACAACTACTCACACAGAGAGAGACTCAGAGCAATACTCTGTAACAACAGAAACAGCCCCCAAAGACTCCCCGCCCTTTGTTGTATTCATCTCGCTTTGTTAACAATTGTGATTAAAATAGAGATAGAGGATGTATGTGGATGGATGCTTGGTGTGGATAATAACTGAATGATCAGGGAGGTGCCAGCCTAAGAATCCAGTGTCCAACGGCTGAAGAAGGCGTCAAGTGGAAATAAACAGAGGACCTTTGGGGGCAGACTGGAATCCACCCAACAGCCTCAAGAATGGGAGAACCAAAGAACAAGATAACATCTGGCAGCATGGAGCCGTCAGGAGTGTGCTATCTGCTGATTGATTCAGCAACAGCATGATGAAGCAATTCCCATAGACTGGCATAGGAAGAAATTCCTATAAAAATGGACTCTAGAAAGTGAGAACTTCGGGGTCTGATTCTGCAAACCAACTTCCAGGAGCATCAGATGAGCATCTGACAAGGCCCTGCTCCCTCCTCATGTCCAGGCCACCTGGCCAGTGGCTTGGCATGAGCAACTCTAAGGCTGGTAACTATGATAACAACCTTGCAGAACCTGTGTGTGTGTGTGTGTATGTATGTGTGTGTGTGAATGAATGAATATGTTAATAAATATGAAATTGAATGGAATGTTATAGCTATAACTAACTGCTTACTATGATTCTTTCTGTATTCACAATAAATGTGACATTTTGCCTTTTCCCCTTTAATAAGATCCTGCTGGTTTTTATTTTATTGGTATAACACCTCCCTCCAGGATTTTTGGATAAGTAAGTGAATTGGGTGAATCATATACCCATTATATCTTAGGGGATGTCAACAGATACTACATCTCTGGCCCGTCTTTACACTTTCTGCCTTCAGATCAGCAAGGATCAGAAGCCAGAATCATTTACAGGAAGGTATTAATTATTATTATTTGTACAGCACCAGCAGTATGGTGCTGACAGGCAACTGATCCCCAGTGTAGGGTGGCTACAAGACATTCTGTACATTGGCTAGAAAGGTGTTGGGAGGGGAGGAGTGGGCAGGCTGTCAAGAGGGAGTGGCAGTTCTTTCTCAAAGGGTGCTGGCCTGTGGGGAGTTAGAACTAGGGAGAGCTGGCAGCTAGGAAACAGCAAGAAATAGGGATTGGTGGGGAAGGAAAAGTGGAGGTGGGGGAGAGCATGCTGCAACATGAAGGGTGGACAGTTTGCAGGGGAAGCTTTTAGTGAAAAAGGTGAACAATGGGAAGATGCCGGGGCAGCCAGGCCAAGCCAGCAAGGCAGGAATAGGAAGCTCTCCATTTGTGACTGTGCATCACCATTGCTGATGGAGTGAAGTTCACTCGGAGCCACTGTCACAGAGCGGTCACTGATCCACCAAGGCAGCAGATCGGCACATCTACTCATATTTATGGGTATCCATTTCCATTCTTGCATGCAAAAGTTCAGGCTGTCTAAGGACTGCAGAATTAGACCCGCTTGTTATAACACTAACACTGCAAATATTTCGTTTTAAAAATCCTAAATTGTGTCTTTCAGTCAAAATGGTAAAAAGGGATCCCAGGCAGAGCATTACAATTATCCCCTCTGAAGAAATAAATTAAAGGAAGAAAGCTTCCTCTGGGTTCCTGAGTGCCTGCTTTCTAGCTAACTGTATCGTTACCGTGTCTACTTAATTAGCACATACCTATTTTCAGCTCACATTACCCAATAAACACATCTTTAGAGATGATTTACCATTCATGCTCTAACAAAAGAAGGAAGTGGTTCCTGTTTGCTATAGGAAAAGCCTCTTCAGCCTATTGAACTGTTCCATTAACCTTAGACAAAGCTCTGTAATACATACTAATTGGGAAAATGCCAAGCCTGTTTCCTACAAGTGCTTTCAGAGCAAACACCTGTGTTTTCATTTTATTTGTTGTTGTTGTCAAAAAGAGAAAAGAAATATTCCTTAGGAATTAGTACTCAGGTAAAAATGCTTTGCCATAAAAAAATTCTATTCATAACTAATACTTTACCTTTGACAAAATGCTTCAAGGACACTGCCTAGTAAAATATCCCACTGCCATGACCAGAGAAAAAACAAAGCCTCTCCAGTTTGTTTCATGGGCGAGTTTGGCAGCATTTTGTGTACTTTCACGAGCTGTTTTCCTTGTATACCAATTCCCCTATTTGTTTCATTTGTGTTTGTAATACCATCAGTATTGGCAGTGAGACTCAGAAACAAGGGTACTACCTGGAATTGCTACCGACTCAGGTTTTTAAATGGACTAGATTCCAAATGATGTTTAAACATCCTATTTGTTGTGATATGTAGGACACAGTGCGCTAGATTCTGGCCCACACTGCAGACTCTCTGGCTGTTGCAGTGGTACAAAGGTACTCTAAACTATGCTAAATGGGCAGCTGAGCAGTCCCTTGGCATGCTGGAATCCTCTGTCCGAGTAGCTGGTGTAGCCAGTTCTACATCACCCCTACCTGGCCCCTTAGTGTGAGGGCATATCAGAGGTAGTAGGGAGCTTGTCCAAAGCACACTTCATTCGAGCAATCCCCAGCTGGCATAACAACCACATGGGAACTTAGACCAGCACTGAGATTGAGCCAAGTGTAAAGCCACCATAGTGTCCTCCCCATTCCCTACAGCTGCTCTGAGCTGAAATTTGTCACAGCTGAGGATGTATCCCATTTTGTCCTAGATGCAGTAGATAAAGGAACTGTCCAGGGAGTGTAAACTTATGGGATCTACTGAGGACTCTGCCACTGATCTGCTGCTTGACTATGAGCAAGTCTCTTAGCCTCTCTGTGCCTGTTTCCTCTCTTGTTCGTGTAGCTGTTTAAAAGTGACCTCAGGGAGGTTATCTTTATAATTGTAGTGCTTTCACCTCTCACATTTTAGAAACTGTTAATATTACACCAACTCAGATCTACCAGTGCTGAAACACACTAAATAAAGTTTTCCAATTACATAAAGGCTCATAGAAATGGCTGATACTTAACCTCAAATAGGAAGTGAGCCAAGTCCACCAAATTAAATTAGTTTAGAACTCTGTACTGCTGTGTTAGGGAAACGATGTACATTTGGTTTTTCGAGTGTGATAATCCCTTGCAATTTGAAGCTACAAATTAACATCCAATTAGATTTACCACTTCCTCGGGGCCCGGCCTTGCTCTGGGGCTCACCTGACAACTCTTTGCGGGCTATTTGTGCAGAACCTGTGCACACAAGCAGGGCAGCAAACAGCGTGGTAGCTGTTCTGCATAAACCAGGTGAAGGGACTTCTCAGCCCCTGCCCAGCCTATGTTTGCAAAGCCTTTAAAGTGGGCATTTCCAATGTATATTTTTGTGTGGGGGGGTGAATATTTGTGCTTATGTGGGCTAAAGCTGACTTACAACAAATGCTGGACATGGAAAATTACTACACAGGAGCCCTTCTTTGTGTCAGGAGTATCTTCATCCCAAGAATAGGATTAATTGCTCTTACTTCTGTGGCATGAATCAAATGAGAGTCTTTTCAATGACTTCAGCGGGCTTTGGAGCAGGCTGCTGCTGAGGGATCGAAGCTGAGAGATGTAATTGCCATGTATACGAATATATCCATATACATTACCACTCGACTTGCTATCATGTCCCAGCCAGTCCCCGCAACTCAGAGCTCTGACCACGTTTGGGGCTGTGTTTTCCTTTGGTGTCAGCTCTTTTCTTTTGCAGGGTGTCCTTCTAGCATGTGGTGATTATTAGTGGCCAGCCAGAACCCCCACAGAAACACAAAAAACAGAGCTACAACTAAGCCTATATGCTAACTTCTTACCACTAGGTTCAGAGCTGGGGCTAGTGCCTGGTGCACAGGGCACCAATGCCGGGTCATTCCCCAACTAGGAAAGCGCCCCCTCCCCCCATTGCCTCCTTGATCCCTTCCAGACAGGCGGAAAGGACCAGGTTAGGTTAGACTGTAAACTCTTTGGGGAAGGTATAGCATCTAGCACAATGGCACCCTGATCAGGTCCCTGTGTGCTACTGCAATACAAATAAAGAATAGCAGAGCTTACTACCTTCATATGACCCTGAGCCTGAAAGGAATCTGCATTCAGAAACCCCCGCTGAACTAAATAGGACTCTGCAAGGGCCGAAGGGTCCTCACAGCCAATTTGCTTGGCAGGATCAGGGCCTATTAGCAAACCAAATTGAAATGCTGCAATCACACCCACCCTTTGGCTAGGCATAAATTGCTGAGCCACTTACCCGGATGTGAATCTGTTCTCCCACTGTGGGCGCACTTTCTCTTTTTCTCTTCACATCTAATAAGTCAACGAGAGGACGGATGGTCATTCCCTGCAGCATAATGACACACACACAAATCAGGCTTTCTTCACAACACAGCAACTTTTCAAAGGACCAGCACGTTTTCTAGTTATATATGTTTTATCCTGTGCTGAAAATTTGCTGTTGAACAGCATCACCCACGTCAACACAAAATTAGCATAGCAACACAGTTCCCGAGGCACTCAATCCTGACTTGTTTCCAGGGAGAAGAGTTCTTTGGGCCAGTTTCTCTCCTCAGCTCTTTTGCTCTTTTCAATATGTGAAGCCACTGCCTGTGAAAAACTCTGTACCTGTTTGCAGCCCAAAAACTTTATTTACCAACAGACAAGCTATGTTAACGATTCCAGTCCTGTCACATATTCATAGATTTTAAGGCAAAAGGGACTTGCATTTCCTCTTGCATTATACAGGTCACAGAACCTCACTCAGTAATTTCTGCCTCAAGTCTATTAAAAAGCCACAATTAATTGATTTTTTCAGTTTGGTGGCCAAACTGAAAAAATCTGGGGGGGGGGGGAGGGGGGAACATTTAGAGTCTAATTGAAACTGATTTTTTTTATTTTTTTCTCACCTAAAGAATTTTTTAAACACATTTCAGGATAAACAAAATATTTTGTTTGATCCAAAATTTTTTTTTTTCATTCTACTATGTTACATTTTCAGGTGGGTTTTTTTGTACCCTTTGCAAATAATTCAAACAAATCTAGCTAAATTTAGAAAGAAAATGTCATTTCCAAATGAACAATCAAAGCATGATATTTCAAAAATGTCAAAACAGTTCATTGTGATTTAAAAAATACAATGCATTTTTTCATTTTTCATTCAGTCAAAACTATTTGCCAAATTAAACCTAAATCCATTAAAAAGTTTTGGTCACCCTGAAACTTCCTGTTTTGGTGAATAAAGTATTCCTATGACAAATTTCATGCAGCTGTAAAGCCTAAAACTTCCATGTGAGCACTAGCATGTCTTGTAGAAAGAGGTCTAGTCAAAATTTAAACAGGTTAACAGATGACAGTGCTGAGCACTTTGCAGGAGGGACTCCACATCCTGCAGAGCCAAGCTAAGTGTTTGCCTGTTGTGAAGAGGGTCCTGGGTTCGTTAACTTTTTGATTTACTGTGTCATCTGTTATTAATCTTTACTGTCAGCATCTGTGATTTATCTATGACTCTAACTGGTGAGGGAGGAGGAAAAAAGTTTTTAAAAAATCTTTCCATGGCCTCATGAATGAGAAATTCTGATGTTCTGCTGTGATTACAATCCATTATATCTCTTAAGTTTGCCACTTTAAAAAATGGCTTTCCTATGCTATGCCTGCAGCAGAAATGATACAGTCGCTGATGCTCTCTTGAATGTCACAAGAGTTGGCACGGAGGACAGCTTTAATTGCAAGAACAATTAATGTGTCATTTTAACCACTAATGTCAATACAGAATTCATCAACATTCA
Source organism: Lepidochelys kempii (assembly GCF_965140285.1). Lineage (NCBI taxonomy): Eukaryota > Metazoa > Chordata > Testudines > Cheloniidae > Lepidochelys > Lepidochelys kempii. The sequence continues at coordinate 75,473,957 of NC_136388.1, forward strand.
GTGTAAATAATATAAATCTTACAAATTTAGAAATAACACAGATTGCAGATTAAGCAGCGCCTATGTAATTTGGCCTCTTGTCTTTTGCTGGATAATCAGCTGGGTTTGTTTTCATTTTAAACTGACAGTACTGAGTTCTGTGACCATGACTCCCAACTTCTCACATACACAGAAAGAGATTTCTATGGCTCTGATCCTGAGTGTTGTTTTATACGAGCAGGCCCCTGTGCTTGTGCAGAGCCCCATTGACTTCAACAGAGTTCTGGCGGGGGGGCTGAGGGGAGGGAGACTCCTGCAGCCACATGGATAAACTTGCTGGATCATGGCCTTCGTACAGATTGATGGCTGTATATAACCTGTGTGAAATGTATTACTGGTGTCAATCCAGTTGCTAGTGGACAAGTGTCCACATCACACAAAAAAAACAAAACAAAAACCTTTACAATTTAACAGTTCCTCCTTAGCAATTTCACCAGGGAAGTCACGGTCTGAATAGGCAGAGAGAGTGAACTATAAATGGAGAACATGGCATTTAGTTTTTAAATGACATTGAGAGAAAAAACAGTGAAGCTCCTTTGTGGCATTCAGGACAAACCAAAGGCTCTTTTGAGGACTTTATGGTGCAAATGGCATACATCAGGCCAGTCTGGGAGCATGGAGCATCTTTCAATTGCCCAAAAAACTTCACAAAATTACTGATCAGTCCTGCTGTGTAAATTTAGGAATGATGAGGATGCACTTGCCACAGGTTCAGACAGACCAAAATAGACATTATGACTGGGTTATATACTTCATGGCTATAACCATGCATGGCCACACCTAACTGCTTACATATAATGTTTTGGGTCTAGTAAAAGCATTGCCAGATAATCAGCTGGGGCTTTCCAAGAGAAAGAAGCAGTTTGTGTTCCCTCAAGATTCCTTGCACATCCCTTTACCCCTCTGCACCAGCATCAAGACCAACTACACTATGCCCTGCCATTTTTACTCAGTCTTTAGTCACACAAAAGCTCTCCCTGAGGTCAGGATTTGCACCATTATTAATACAAGCTGCTGACGTACATCAATAAAGAAAAAGCTTTAAAAACAACAGCACCGTGAATGTTATTTTTTAACAAATCATTTCTTTCTTCCCCCTTCCATCCAAGGTGAAATGCATTATGAAGAATGCTGGGACACTGAAGTAATCATTCCAGGCCCAGTTCTGCATCCACTGATGTAACTGGTAACACTCCCATTGACTTCATAGGGTATGGGATCAATTTACACTCGGTGGTTTTTAAAAGGTTTTCTTTAATATCTGATCTATCGTTTTTATATTTTTTTCTATGCTGGGGCATGTCAAGGTTGTTGTTTCTCTAAGCAAGTTTAAATGTTTCTGATTCTTTTGGCTGTTTCTGCTACATGATGCCACAGGTACCAAGAATCTGAATCAAGCTAGTCTTCATGAATACTAAGTTTCTGCTGAATGACTCAAGGTCAAAGGGTCATTCTATTGACACATACCCACAGGGGAGTCCCACCCTTTTCATGGAGATGACATCACCATTTGAGCTCTGAGGTTACACAAAAGCCCTTCCACTATCCTGAGAATTATTTTACGAAGCTTCTGCGGAATGGAACCGCTGCCTTAGAGCAACCTTTGTCAGGGACTCAGTCCCTCTGCAGGAGCAGTCCTGCCAAGTGACCAGATCTTTTCAATTTCTCACCCACATTTGCATCTTAAAACTTGTCAACCTAAACCCAATTCCCCTTTTCCCACCCCCGGCCTCCACTCACTCCATTCAGTCTGCCAGATAGGATTGAAAATTATGTTCCACAATAGAGATCTGGCTGCCTGTCTGACTCAACTCCAGGCCCAGTCACATTGGTATATCAAGATCATTACTGGTTTTGCCCAATTGGTCGTATCAAATATGAGGAGGCACAGAAGCTTTGCTGTGTGAGGTTAATTGTAAAACATACCAGTGTGAATCTTTACCTCGTATGCAGCCTGAGCATGAGCAGTGTGCTGGGGTACATGTGGAAGAAATTCTCTCCCACTGGGTGTGGATCAGCAGTGAAGCCACTGTGCATCTCTAAATGTGGCTTCTGAAGCCTCAACAGCTGCTTCACACCCTCTACAGGATGGGACGTGGGTGCGGGGAGGAGGGCAGCCATTGGATTGGTGAATCTGTATGGAGCTTGTGCACACAGGTGCAAGAAACCCCCATGGAGCTGTGTTAAATGGTGCCACCCCTTTCACTGACCTTTTGAATCTTGCCCCATATAGATACATGCAGCAGAACTGCCCTGGGATCTACTGTGCTGCTTTGCTCATCCAACTCTACCAGTGGAACAGGGGAAAGTGAGAAGATAAGGCTATGTTCATTCCAGGAAACAAGAATATCAGCACCATGTGCTTCCCACAAGCAGTTACGCGGAAATAAAGGCCCTAAACCTAACCCTGTACTTTTAAAAACAGGACAGTTTTGGGAATTCCCTGACCAGATAATCCCAAATTTGTACCACAAACTCAGCTTGGGCCCTGACCTGACGTACCAGTTTTCAAGATGAACTAACTGTGCAAGTGCATTTTAGGGAGGATGAAATCTGGGCTTTAATCAGGAACCTTGATGCAACCATGGAGTCACTGCTGCTGCAGCATGATTACAACACAGGGTGCAGGACAGCAGAGAATCAGGGCCAAACTCGTTAGCAAACTAAAAGTGTCTAGCAATATTTTAACCACTAGATGGCACTTGAATGCCAAGAGATGTTCATTTTTCCTTAAAGGGAAGCACACAAGTTATAAACGGACCCCACAATCAAAGTAGGTCTTAATGACCTTCAGTATTAGCATACACTGAAATGATGGGAAATCTTTCACCTTCATTTACATATAAGAAAGGGGAATTAGTCATCATTTTAAAATAAAAGTGGGACATTGTAAAAAAGAGAGACCAACATATATTGAAACAGAATTATATAAGCAAGAAATTTCATATAGATAGAAGTATTTTGAAACTAACATTTTAAAAAAGATTGCCATTAGAATCCCAATGTAAAATTATATCATTTAACAGCATACGTGCTGGAACTTGGGGTGTGGGGAGTGCTGCCACACTCCCTGGCTTGAAATGGTTTTCACTATATACAGACTTTACCAATATATACTATACAAATTGTTCCAGTACCCCTGTTTAACAGAAGGGCCATTTAATTACTCTTAAAATTCTAGGGACCCGATCCCCATTCTATTCCAGTCTATAACAAAACCTCCACTGATTTAAATAGGTAGAGCCCTGTCTGGATACAAAATTTGTATCTGCATCTGATCCACAATCCGCAAACAAGGTACGCGGATATCCACAGATTTGCAGAGCTCTAGATATAAAATTTGGATCTGCATCCATCCACGATCCACAAACATGGTCCACAAATGCAGATATCCACAGCTATAAAGCAGATATCCACAGATTCGGAGGAACAGAAGCAGGACTAACTTCAGTGCATGGCAACTAGTGGCAGATTCTCTAATTTACCTCACTTTAAGTAAACATGGAAACAAATTTTGAACCTTAATCAGAAGCATCTATGAAAAATTACATCATTTGTGAGATACAGAGATTAACAATTGTGCTGTTAGCTCACTGGATCCTTTTTCATAATTCCATTTCTTATCATTACAAAACATCTAGATAAAGTCAGAATGCTTCCAAACTCAGCTTTGTTGGCAAAGTTTCGATCTTTTTATCTTACTAGTAAGATAATATATTCGAGCCACCTTGGGCTGTAAGACAAGAGCATTTGGCTAACGTGTGTGGTATCATCTTATTTGTCATATTATTCTTGAGGAATAATAAACCCCTTAAAAATCCACTCTTTCCATGAACTGGACTATAATGAACCATTATTTTGTTTGTGTCTGATTTTTCTTAGTTATCTAACTAGCTACACATCCCCATCCTTTTTCAATGCAAGACAATATGGCAATTTAAAGTTATCACAAAGGCAGGGCCTTCTTTCAGTGAAACATCATAAAGTGCTAACACCTCCCTTTTTATATGTATGTGAAGCTATCTCTGACATATATACTAAAGCCAAGATTTTCTAGTGACTAGTGATTTTGATTGCCCCAGTTGTTGTGTGTATCATAAAGAGACCTGATTTTCAGAAGGTACTGAGCCTCTCAAAATCAGTACCACCCACTCAAAATCAGGCCCCTTTAAGTTGTCTCATGCCAAAAACTGAGATGTTCAAAATCATTAGTTACTTTTAAAAATCTTGCCCTTAGTGATAAGTGGATTTAGAATGCTTCCGTTCCTTTGTTCTCTCCCCTGGTGTAGTGAGAATTGACCTTGTCTGGAGGAGGGTTTAACTAAAGTTCCATCTTACTACAAATCCAAATATGCCTGTCACAGGACAGCACTGACCTTTTAAGAGGGAAGAGGCTAGTGCACCTGTGACGGTCAGCTGATGCTCAGATGGCTTAAGAGAGGGCACCTGGGCCCTAGAGCAGAGGAGTCTGGATGAGTCAGGGCAGAGAGAGCAGAGGTGGGGCTTTCGCTGCCTGAGAGAATGAATGCAGAGAGCAGAAAGCTCTGCAGGTGCTCCATGAGAATAGGGAGACAGGCCACTAGCTGGATGGCCTGGGGAATGGGAGGAGCCGCTGGAGCAAGAGGGAGTGCTGGGAAGTGCCCCTGTGGCCCCTGTCCAGTGGCGCCATGGAACTGGGCCCATGCTCAGAAGGGGCCCCGGCCTGCTCTGTTTGCACTGCGCCCTGAAACCCTGGGAGCCCATTGGCTCTCCTCCCCCGCCCACCACTTGCTCCTCTCGTCCTCCCCACCGACTGGCCAAGGGCTCTTTGCCACCCCCTAGCCCCACCCACCGGCTTCTCTCTGCCTCCTGGCCAGACCCCAGTGCTCCTCCGGCTCCGGGAAGTCTCTGCTTCTCATCACCTGTGGGGCTCCACCTGTCTCCCTGGAGCTGAGCCGCCTGGGACTTTTGCAGAAGCCTGGCCAGTCTTGGCCAGTTAAGGGGGGCGGGCAGTGTGGAGGGCTTGGCTGGGCCCCTCCAGGCAAGTGGGTTCTGAGGGAGCCCAGCCAGGGCAGGCCCTGGCCTGGCTGATCGCAGCACTCCCAAGGGGCTGGAGTGATTCCATGCCCTGGCTGCACTGGTAGCTCAGCCTGGCAGACACAGTCACCTCCCAGAGGGCCGGTGAGTGCAGCCGGGAGGCAGGGCGTGTGGGAGTGGGTCTCTGGAGGGTGTGGGTAGGGGTGGGCTGTGAGAAAGCAGGAAAAATCTCTGTGTTGAGGCACTCAGGAGTGGGGGTTCTGTGTGGGATGCTGGGCAGTTGTGGTGGGGCTGTGGGCAGGGGGGTGGTGGGCAGGGGTGGTGGTGTGCAGGGCACTGTGCATTTGTGGTGGATGGGGGCTCTGGGCATAGCGAGGCCGGGGGGGGCTCTCGCCATAGGGAATCGGGGGGGTGTTCCGGTGTTGGGCAGGGGGGATGTGTGGCGTGGCATAGGCCCACCCCTGAGGGGAAGGGACATGCTGGCAGCACAGGACTGGGCAGGCCATTGTGCATCTGGCAACTACCGGTTTATAAATAGTGCCCCCGCACTGGGCTCGGCGGAGTGGGGCCACCCCTGTCATGCCAGGCCCCTGGTCAGCCCCTGGCTCCGGAGACCATTCTCCCCACATCACGCTCAATTGCTCCCATGGGGGCCCACAAATATGTTTAGCGCCAGGCTCACAAAAGGTTAATCCGGCCCTGCAACAAGCAGGGAATTGGGAAAAGCCCAGGAGGAATGTGAGGCTTTTATTAAGCCCAGGTTGGATGGATGGTGTTTGTGTTATTGCTTCATTTGAGCTTTTGAACTCTAGTGGGGGACTCCAGGGGGTAAGCATGAGAGCCCTCCAGCCTAAAGCAAAACTGAGACTGACAAAGAGCCTCAGATCACCAAAGGCAATGAAGCCAGAACCTTTTGAGTTATGGCACTGATGTTTATTTTGTGATTTGATATTAATAAATTAACCCATCTCATAGTCCAGAGTATGTTTGAGAAGTATTCTTGAGGAGCCCTGAGAAGAGGAAACTGAGGTAAAAGCTCCTGCAGGGTCATCCCATGCCAGGAGGGGGTGCTCTGAGATGGCAACTCTGTGACAATACCCAACATAACACCTGTTTTTCTCCTTAATCGGGTATCAAATCCTAGAGTGTATTTTACTTTGGTGCTCATTCTGCTCCTTGGTAAAATACCTAAGGGCCTCGCTTTAAAGGCATATCTACATTAGCTTTTTCCTACTAACCTTTTCATCATTATTACCCCGGTAGAGCTACACCAGTGCAAAGATGGAATTTGTCAATATGGAAAAGACTCATGTAGACAAGGCCTAACAGTGGTACTCAGCAACTGTTGTCAACCACAAATATAAGACACATTCTCCCAACTCCTACCTCGTTCAGTAAGAATTCTAACCTCCGTATGCCTGATACAAGGAAAGGTCTGATAGCTTTATGTTCAATTCTTTTGTCCAATTAGAGTCCACACTAAATCTAAAGTGTCAGTATCAGCCATGTATCTGAAACAAAAACACTGTCATGCACTGTGCAATAATTGGACTGATGTAGGCATTCTATCATATTGATAGTATTCTTACCTGTACAAACACAGTGAAGAGAATAACTACAGTTGTGGCTGCAATGAAGAGCTTCTTTCTCGGGAAGTCAGGGAGCAAGAAAACCAGAGAGAAACAGATGGCACCTCTAAGACCCCCATATGCTATAATAAACTGATCCTTGCTGGTAACGGTGTTTACATGTAATCGGTTCACGAAGAAAGTCAATACAAGAACCCCTATTAAAGCAGGAAAGAAGATGGGAAATTAGCAAGCAAGAAGAGAACTTATACAGCATTCATAATGGCAGGAAACAGCTTGAAAGAAGTGGCTATTACATTTGTGAACAAATTACACATAAGTAGGAATAGGGCAGGGAAGAATTTGGTAATATACTACGCTCCTCCACTGGCCAGATCCACTGGGTTTCTATCTGTTTGGTACTAGCCCCAGAATAGCTAAGAATCCAGACCCAGTTATGTCTGACTTGGAGGAGACAGGAAATAGTGTTGAATGGCCATGGTTTGGTAGGTCTCATATATATAAGACATTAGACTGATCTTTTGGTAATATCCGTTGTCAGATACTGTCAACCTTGTGTGATGTCAGGATCTACTCTTAAAACTGGGGTTCCTTTTAGAACAAGAATGAGGTTTTACCCAGAGTTTTAGTTTATGTACATAGCCATCACTGAGGTGTTCCTAAAATATACAAATTAGGTTAGTGAATAAGAGCTAAGTATTAACTGAGTATTTAATAAATAATAACTATTATAGTACAATACAGTGTATTAACATATTTGTTTTGATGGCAGTTTAAAAAAATATTTTAAAAGTCACTTTGTTTCATATTAACAGTAATGAACAGGTCCAAGAATTCATATTCATCAATATACTAATGTGGAAATTGACCCTGGGAATTGACTTAAACAGTAGTTGATTCATTCTGATTGGTAATTAATTATTGGATTTTCTGGGTGATAAATACTCTCTCAAGGGCAAACTGGCAATCTGGTTTATTTAAATAATTTAGTTACAGTTACCTTTTGAACTGCATTTAGTTTTAACCAACAGCCAGGGCACATGAAATATTATATATATATATATATATATATATATATATATATATATATATATATATATATATATAAATTACCTTAAACTGGGGTATTTGGCAGTCTCTAATTCATCGAGATTAATACTATGTGAACTTGAAGTTTATGAAAGGTGCCACAGCAATTGATGCAATTTATAATCATTTGCAATTAAACAGAAGAAAAAAGTTACAGTTGGTCAAACTGTGGGTCTATTAATGACAATATCCCTGTTACAGAAACTGAGAAAGAAACATGTACATGGCTCTGAACTTCTAGGGCCTGATTCTGACTTCATTAACACCTGTGTGAATCAGGCCTTACTCCATTTACACCAATGGAACCTGTACAAATGAGATCAGAATCAGGCCCTTAACCACTAAACAGTGAGTATAATTAAGCAATAACAACAGAGAACCTGGACATTTCATTTCTTGAAGATTAATCTTCAAGATTAATGGCTGGTTTGAGAGCTGATAACATAAGAGGGTCATTAATTCTCTCCCCTGCCCCCTCAAATCACTACAGCTTTTTTTAAAAATGTTTTAAAGACATCATCCACCTTATTTGTTGGGAAATAAACTTTAAAAACAACAATATACAAACACCTCCCCATACGCTCTGATAACTAGCAATAACCAATTTCTATCACACAGAGGAACAATTTGGAGAAAACAAGAAATCTTGGAATATTCAGGAATAGCGAACATGATTAACTGGAACTGTGTCCATGATGTATTCCCAGCTCCCAAGCACCTGGGAATTAAGGCCAAGAGGAGTAGATAATGACAAGGACTCCAGTTGTCATTTTTAATGTTCTATCTAACTGACAATAATACTTTTAGTTTGAAAAAATGCTACATAGAAACTTATTTCACAACTAGACCAGAGCCAAACGCAGCCAGTAATTCACACTCAAATTAATTTTAAGTAGGATTGGTTAGTAATAAATACATTTTCCAGTCATACAGTCAATTATCATTTATGTCCCTTAAATTAACTCAGGGTCTGTTTGGTTGAAGACGTAGCATATGATTAACTATTTGGGCCAAAATATTTCTCCTTTTGGAGAAGCACCATAACAAACTGATAGCAGAAAATTCTAACTTGTTTAAAGAATGGCAAAATATTGGCGTCCTGGGGGCTGCTATCACCCTCTCAACTGCTTCATTTTTCTTCACTTTTCAGACCTCCTCCAACTTATGCCAGTGTGACTCTACTCTGCTGGCTTCAGTAGAGTTATTCCTGATTTAGTGCAGCATCAGCGAGAGAATCAGAGTGGCTCTACAAGTGGGATGGGGACCTGGAACCTGGTGGAGAGGGCCCAGCTGGTCCAATCAGATCAAAAATTTCTCGCCAGAAAGACCTTTTCACAAGAGCTTTATTCTCAGGTTTAAGGTCTTCAGATTGCCAAAAAAACCCAGCTACAAACGTTCTTACAGAAAAGAAAAGAAACATGAGTAGTGGTAAGTAGCGAGAGGGGCTTGCCACCCCAAGTACAAACCCACCAGGCCCCAATGGGTATGCACTTGGGGGTGCTAGCCCAACCCCTGCCCGAGTTACCATGGCTACACTACTATTTTTAGCATGGTAGCTTGATGAGAGCTAGTGTGAGTATGTCTCCTTGAGCTGGGAATTGCACCCTTAGCTCCAAGCGCAAACATACCCTAAATATTGTAAATAGGTGAGCCAGAGACCAAAATGTTTAATGAAATTCAACCCTGCATGAATGTTGGCCTGGCGCTCTTTGAAGTCAATGGGAATTGCACCTAATTATTACAGGGCTGATTTTGGTGTCATCTCTTCTTTGCTCTTTCTGTTTACAATATTAAACCGTTTCCGGTCATGTGATAAGTAAATAGAGAATTTGAGGTTTACTGCCTATTCTTGGAACACCAGAGCAGTTTGTTAGGTACTTTAATGTTTGTTACTGTCATTGTTTGTCACCCTCCTGCCATGAGCTGTTTTCAAACAAGGGGAGTCCAAATAATTCAGAATACTTTCTTCATTTCATTGAAAACAAACATTTTAAACAAAGGAAACCATTTTCTCATAGTAAAACACTCAAGGGTGTGCATAATTGACCAATAAATGTGCTTCCAGGTGCATTTATGGCACTCTGTCATTAACAGCAAATCTAGTCATCTATTAATAGCCAATAAAGCACATCCTGCCATGTCTTGTTGATAATCACTGAGTATCCAATTTAAGTAATTTGTTGATGAGCCTATTAAAGGTCAGGTCAAGTTTTAACCACAAAGGTATTTCTGGTTGCTTTAGTGGTTTGTAAACAGACACCCTACGAAGCAGCGTTCACAAATTCTAGGTGCCACCTTTCTTCTCAAAAATGTGCTATGCTTGTGAATACTTTGTACATTAATTTAAGATTAAAAGCATCTTTAATTTAAGATTAAAAGTTATAAAAAGCATCCCTAAAAGAGAAAAGAGACTGCATGGTAGCTACAAGCTTAGGGTGACCAGATGTCCCGATTTTATAGGGACAGTCCTAATATTTGGGGCTTTTTCTTATATAGTTTCCTATTATCCCCCACCCCCGTCCCCATTTTTCACACTTGCTGTCTGATCAGCCTATATGGGCTCCAGGATTAAATCCCAGTATCAAGAGGCCTGATTCTCCATTCCATTGTGGGGTCCCTTCCACCTGTGCAAAGTGGTTGTCAAACACCCCTCCTTGACTTTGCACAGATGTCAGTGACTCCATGTGGTGCAGGGCAGTGGAGAATCATGCTCCCTGAATGTCAAATCAGTGCAAGTTACACTCCTTTACTACTTTCACCCATTTTCCTGACCATTTACAAACACTGGAAAATGTCTTTGGGGGTTGCACCTGCTTACATGTGGTCTGGTTTTTGTCTGGTTACTGTAAAAGCCAGCAAATATCTAGGGCACAGCCTTTTTTCAGGATTTAAGAAGATCATTTTCAACTTCAAGTGTGTTAGAAAAGGATTTTGGGCCTATCCCTACGCTCCCATTTAGAACCTGGTCTTGGTCTCCCCACCCATGAGTGACTCTGTATTCTCAGGTGTGAGTTTATAAGCTAGTGACGGGGAGAGCAAGTTAGCCCTGGGTCTTGTTTAACTTGCCCATTTAAATGGCTAACCTTTCCCTAGCATGCCTGAGTTCTAGCTGTCATGGCTCTATATGAAAAAAGGTGTGTTGTTTCTCTAACAAACTATCTATATGAATTGAAGTGGTTGTGAAAGGTGCCTGACTCACAAACCCACAAATGGAAGTCCTCTTATTAGCTACAGCTTAGGAAATGCCCAGGCATTGGCAGTGTAAACTTCCTCACTTTAAGGCTTTGAGCCACATTTACTTCATTAGAATTCTGGGCTGGTGAGACCCCAGCATTATTTAGGTGTCTGAAGTGCTCTAAGTCAGACAGTCAGAGCTGCTCAGAATTGCTGTAGCATGGGGCACCCCAACATACTGGGACAGGCAAGGGACCCTGTGTTTCCCATAACTGCATGAGGGGAATTCTCCTACTGCTGGCCAAGGGGCTTTTATGGAGCAAAGAGTGGCCATAGTGAGAGGGAAAATCTCTCCTATATAAAACACTCTATACATTGTGCCCAGGTAGGTAAAGAAAGAAGAACAAAGACATAGAACAACAGGGCACAATACTAGGCTATATATTAAGTCTCTATATTTGCATAGTATTTGTTTATATAATGTCTCCAAACTCTGGGCTAGGAGCATGTGTTGTGTCCTTTATGGCAAGTGTCAAGGTTCCTTCTCCACTCTGAACTCTAGGGTACAGATGTGGGGACCTGCATGAAAGACCCCCCTAAGCTTATTCTTACCAGCTTAGGTTAAAAACTTCCCCAAGGTACAAACTGCCTTTTCCTTGAACTGTATGCTGCCACCACCAAGCGTGTTAAACAAAGAACAGGGAAAGAGCCCACTTGGAGACGTCTTCCTCCAAAATATTTATTTATATTTATATTATATCCTTTATTTTTATGACAGCAAGGAAGAATCCCTAAAAAAATAAGGTTGGGAGTATCCTAGGGTTGCTGAGTAAAGGAGAGGTTTAGCCCTCTGCTTTAAAAATATAAGATGAGAGAAAAAGTAATCATGGGGCCTCCACATGATCATCAGGGGAGGTGTTCATCCACTATTTGTTACCCACTGAATCTTATCCTGAACATCGCAGTGCCCGGCTCTGAAGCCTAGTTTAATCTCCAGTTTTGTTCCGTTTCAAGGATACCATTTGCCCATTAACATTTCCAAGCTGTTCCTATGGGAGAATTTACAGCTGCAGAGGTCTTGGTTCATATCATTTCCCTCATGTGCTGCAGAGAGTGTGGATTATCCTCTGCAAAAAATATCTTGATGTAACTGCAGCTCCCCTCAGTTGCTTATGTTCTTAGACATGCTAACTCAAAACTTTACCAAACCCTGGGCTTCTCACATTTTTGCTGGCCGCCTCCATTTTAAGGCCCCAGTGCTCTTCTATGCAGGAAAAACCTGTGTCAAAGAACAGAAACTCCATGGACATCAGCTCACAGGTTCCTTCCAATTTTCCCATTTAAGGGCAATGCTTCTCACAGAAGAGGCCAGGGGTTCTACCCCTCAGACCTGAGTACATTAGGGACTCCATGTGGAGATGCCTTGCCCCTCGGGTTGCCAATTTTTGTTGGATGTATTCCTGGAGGTTTCATCACATGACATAACCTTTAATTAAAGATTAATCTTTCATTCCTGGAGATTCTGGGCAACCCTACTTGCCGCTACACTGCTGTCTGGCCCCAAGCTCTTTGCTGCTTCTAGCCCCAGCTACACTCCATGCCTTCCACGCTGGAGCCACCAAGGGACTATAAAGATACACTAAGAGGGGGGCAGGTGAGACCAGTGGAGTCTATCTAAGCACCTAAAATAGAGATACCAACAAATAAATATGGTGAAAATTCCTGGTTATCACATACCCAGTGCAGGGAGCAGACCAGGAAGTTGACAAGGACAGGGGCATGTCCAGAGTGCTGCAATCTATAGCAGGTGTAAGTGCCTTTAAGGGCCATAATTACCTGACATAAATTAGAGCAGCACAGAGGGTGCTTGAACTTGTGTCGGACACTGAGGTAGCCCCAGGATTAGGGGCAGGAATGTAAAGTTGACACCGCTCAGTCAGACTGGAGGACTGGGGCAGAAATCTGTTTCTCTATATTTCTGGACAACAAGGAAGTTCGTCTCCACAGTAGAACTATTCCAAACATGTTTGACAGGGATTTTACTGACTGAAAACTAAAGTAGTAAAATGCGAAGCCAGCACTGAGTGCGGGTGGTGAAATCTGGCCTATGGTATATATGGCTCATACACCACAAGTCATGTGTTTTGTAGTGATGGTGACATGGAGGAAATGACTTCAGAAATGCTGCATCCTGCTAGATTTCACATTTTGTATCAATGCTACTAGCCATTTACTATTATTCCGTGGTGACGTTCAGATCTATTCAGGAAAGCAAGCCAAACTGATTCCTATCTCTAGGCTCAACTGGAGACATAGCTCATAATAATGGGCAGTGCACCGCTATACCATCTCAGTGGAAGACATTCTTCCACAGGGAAGCAGAATGGTCCAGGAGTTCCAGGACAGAGAGATCCTGTGTGCCAGATGTCACATCCCTTTATGGGATACAGCTTGCTCCTCCTGCATAGGTAGCCAGTTCTGCTGGACAGGGCACAGATGGATGGAGTCATGGACCTCCATCCTCCCTGCCCTCTTTGGGGCACAGTGCAAGCCCCAGGGCAGTAGGAGGGAGCAGTTCCTGTGCTACTGTCAGTGCAGGAACTGAAATTCTTGTTACCAAACAAGCAGGTGATGGGTTTCTCACATGCTTTCTGCCCACTGTACCCACATAAGGGCCAGGCAGAATCTGGCCTGGGTTTAAGTACAGTTACTGCAGTAGTTTTAAAATACGTCCATCCCACATCTACTGTAAGAGATGGCAACACATTGTGTATAAGGACTCTGGATTGATCACCCAGCTACATAGATGCGCATGGGGATTCACATTTCACTGCAAAACACAGGCCTCTGCTTCTCCAGCTAACAATACAGCTCATTAGCTCAGCCAGCAGAGAGAACTGCTTATACATAACATCCAGTCCACCACCTTCCCAGCTAATGGCAATGATTCACATGCAACCAAGCCAATACATGACTTATTTCTTCCAGTTAAGACAGCATTTGCCCTTGAATACACTTTAGAACAGCTGAGTACTCAGGAATCCAAGCCAATCCTGAGGCACTCATCTGAATCAGTCTGCGCCCAAGACCTACAACCATATTAAGAAGAGACAATAAGATTCACGCTCAAGATGATCAGCTCCAAAAACAACAAGATCACCCCCATTAGCTCAAGAACCAGTTTATCTTAACCAGTACACGAACAAAGGGAGTCAATCAAATTTTCTATTGAAGGATGTGATAAAGTGAACTGGAAACATGGTAGAAATACAAAGGGAAGTACTAAATGAACCAGCAGTTAGAATTAAAGATTACATTTTGAATGTTAGGCAACCAGTACTTTTCAAAGAGTCCCTCCCCTCCTACACTTAAATGTGATACATAATAAACTCCGAAATTGCACATTTCATTCCCACAAAGAAAAATCAGCTTTTTCACCATACCTAGCGCTCTCCAAATAAGACAGAAAATGACGGTAAAGCAAATATAAGACCAACTCCACTCATGGTTGTCTCCAATGGTAGAGACCCCAAGAAAGATGAAGATAAGGGTATCACTAACACTGCTCCACATCTTCATAAAGTATTTGATTGTAGTGTGAGACTTTAGAGAGATGTTCGCCTCCACATAACGTTTCATGCCCATGGCACACGCAATAATACTGAGGAAAGAAAATAAAGCAATTATATATGGTACATAGCTTGGTTGGAGGAACATGCTAGATAGGCAAAAATTATATCATAGCCTTTCCAAGACAATGTAAGACTTAGTTTAGGGCAGATTCTGGTATGCTGAGACTCACTCAGTAGTACCTTACTCCCCAAGTCATTCTATTAAAAATCAGTGAGACTACTTGTGCAGAAAGAGACTACTCTGTGTGAGTAAGGGTATTTGGATCTGGCCCTTAATAAATAAATGCTAAGTTATTACATTTATTGTAGGGAGGTAGGACACCTATAGCTAATGTTGCCCAACTCTTTCCATTATAAGACCCTGTTTTCAGTTCCTTATAAGTTTGGCAAACTTTAACAATTTGGGCTGAAATTTTCAATCCTGGGTATTTGCCTCCAGCTGATGTTTTCTGGAAAATTTCAGCAAAAAAGGTTCAGCTGTTTCTCAGAATGAGGTTAGGGGGAAAAATACATTGGTTTGCCTATGTTAAAATATTCTTACAAATATTTCATTGAGAAGATCTAGCACCTCCTCCATGGGCCTCCTTATTTCTAGCATTTCCTAACTTTTGAGTGTTTTACTTTGCAACTTTGTAACATTCTTTTAATGTAGCTTTTTAATATCACTATTAATATATTGCATATGTCCACTTCCTGTAATCTGTTTGCCATCAGCAGTGCAACATTGACAGATTCTAATCAAGACTTAACCTCAATTTTTGGAATCAAAGACTCATAAATATTAGATATACAAAAGGCCTGTTAGATAATAACCAAGTTCATTTCCCTGTCATAGCAGGACTGTTCCCTACACACAATACAAATTGCTCTCTGCAGTACATTGTTATTTGTATTACCATGGTGCCTCAGGGTCCCAGTTATGGATCACGCCCCACTGTTCTAGGCTCTGCAGACGCACATAACAAAGAGGCAGTCCCTGCCCTGAAGAGGTTGCAGTCCAAGTGCAAGACCAGAGACAATGGGTGGATGCTAAAAACTGGCAGTAGGGAGCATAAGGAAATGATGAGACAATACTGAAGAGACAAGAATTACAGAAAAGGAACGGGAGCAAATTCTGACATAAGTTACACCAGTGTAAATCTGAAGTAATTCAGCTCATTCAGTGGAGTTTACACCACTATGACACCAGAATCTGGCCCATAAAATTTTGATCTCTCAAAAGCATAATAGTGGTATAATTTCTTTTTTAAAAGCATAAGTTCTTTAAAAAAAAAATCTTGAGAGTATTTCCAGTGTTTTTCTGTATATCATGTCTTTTTATAACTCCATTCCCGTGCCACCCCATGTGCCCACAGAAACCAGCTCTAACTCACAGATCAGTATGGCACATAGAATAATGCTGATGAGCTGAGCATTTATTGCCCTTTCATAGCTTCCACACATTCTCAGAGAGGGCTGTGCTGAGAAGTAGCATGTGATGAGGTTGGCTGAGGAGAATGTCATGCACAAAGGCAATCACCCAGATTCTGCACTGTTCTCTGATGCTTTGGGAAGCATATCTGGTGAATTCTGGCCCTAAAACCATCATAATCAGCCACAAGAAGATCATCCCAGTACAGAGGAACCTTCAGAATACAGAGACCTGAGGTAGCAGCTCCTGTGCTGCTGGCATGAGGGGTGTGAAGAGGGCTTCTTCAAATCTGGCTGATCCGGGGCCAGAGGCAGCCAACATAGCATATGAGTAGCCTGCAAGCTGTTCTAACTAACACCAGGGACTGGCCCAGTGCACAGCCAGCCCAGGATGGAGGAAGTGCATTTTACATTCCCATCCCCATCCTGAGCTGCTACGTTCTTTAGCCACAGTTGAGGAGCTGGCCCCTTAAATCAGCTGAAGGACTACAGAGACCTCAACTGATATCAAAGAAACCTTACTGAACATTCACTAGGCTGCATGATGAACACAGAGCGGGCCTCCAACAGGACCACTGTGCTACTGAGGAAATTAGAGAGTGTCACTACAGCAGTAACATTTTACCTCTTCGTGTATTGTACATACCAGGTCATTTTAGAAGTGTGAAGCACTTTTTACCCTTTAATTAAAACTTTTACCCTTTAATTGTTCATGGATAATTGGTTATTGAAACTACAGGATACATGTGGTTAGCCTAATTCATCAGCTTTTCAAATCAGTATAATTTCAGCCTAGCAATCTCAGAAGGTCAAAGCAGTTGGAATCAAAGAGCCAAAGCACTGGTTGGGGTGGGGGGCGGTGAGGGCATGTTACTTTGACTGAAACGCATTGTACTAAAGGACTGGCTGAATGAAGGCAAGACAAATATCAATTTCTGAATTCTCATCACCATTGCTATTTTGACAACAACTCTCTGAAGCAAAGGGCTTCGTTTTCTTCTAATCTACATCCGTGTACATCAGGAGTAACTCCCCTGAAGCTGCTAACATTACACTGAGATAAATTGGTCTGATCTACATAGGATCTAGCCTATTGACTTTAAATTTTACTTTACTGGTGACTGCCACTCCACTGTTTTCCAAATAGCCATTGACTACTGCTGGTCCATTCTATTCATAATTCATGCTCTCAGCTGGTGGTCATTCGGCATATAATACAGGGACCACAGAATGACAAACTTACTCAGTGGGAAGCAGTATACACTGCCGAGGAGATTAGCGTTGGACACTGACTGCAAAAAACACATTCTAACTGGGTGTTTGGGCTTTATTGGCAAAGTCACAACGGTGTGCCAGCTCCCAGTGAATATACAGTTCAGCTATGGGCATGAAAAAGAGAGATAATGAGAACATTTCTGTCCAACTTTCTCCTCTTTCCCTCCCTCCCTCTCTTTGATTTTAATCTCATCATTTTTAAGTCTTATTTTACCTGTAATTTCCATCCTTTCTTATTTCATATGCGAGTCCCAGGAAATTGGCAAAAAAAAAACCCCACTACTTTTTTGCCTCCACTTCTAAACTGCAATGAAATGCAGTGAAATGAGGCAGGGAGAGGAGCTCATCTGTCCTTTCTGTGTTCACTGCCAAAACGTTGGGCAAAGTACATCCTAGTGTACAGTGGGAATAGAGAGGACCTCAGGAATAAATGTGATCATTTTCTGCTGGAAATTGTCAATTTTTCTAAATAGGGGAAATATGTGGCCACTGGGAAGCCTGGATGTGAAGATCTGTACTGAGCATTAATAATATGGGTAGGGAGCGCTATCTGTAAGGGCAGCAAATAGTGTGTTTCAACAACTGAACAGAAGGATGACAACAGCAACAATGGCCAAGGTTTCCATGAGATGAGATCTCACATGACTATTTTTCTGCAACCCATGGAAAACCAATGAGCCTGATTCTCCTCTCACCAGCCTCCTCTGTCCTCTGCTACTAGTAAAACACCATTAATTTCAACATAGTTATTCCTGGTTTGTACTGCTATTAGCAAGAGCAAAATGAGGCTCATCTTCTTGTGATCTTTCCCCCTCTGCTGGCTCAGCAGCAGCTAATTAACAAACCCTTATTGACCCAGCTGTGCAGATATTTACAGAGCAAAACAATGAAGTTAAACTACAACCGTGATGTTAATTTCAAAGCACAAAATAAAAATATTGTTAGTTTGGGGAGAATATTTTCAGGGTACTAAACTGGTATCACGAACAAGAGAGCAATACAAAAAATGTGCTTGACAACATCTTCTTGGAAGGTAGTTTAAAAGGCTTAAGAAACACAAATGAGCCATAAGTGTCTTTCTACTTATATTTAAATCTTAAAATATACCGTTATCTGTAATCTCAATTTCTTATGACAAGGAAGTAGCTGTCCAAGCACCCATTTTGATCCAGAAATGATGCATTATTGAAAAGGAAAAAAAATGGGCTCCATGCTGGGTACAGTACCCCGTGACAGAAGGAAACACCATTACGTCCGAAAGCCTTCTCCTTCCATGCTGATTATGCAGCATATTTATTTCACTGTTCAGTCACATGATACTATAACAGAGCCTTAGTTTACCTTTTCCCCTGAACTATAATTGTTTCAGCAATACTGAAATATTGCTTTGTACTGGCCATCTAGGAAACAAAACCTGCAAAGTATAGACGATTCCTATTTTTACACAGCGTAGTATCATTGGTTTCAACATAGATCATCCAGATACTGCTGTATTGAACTGGTAGGTGGACGTTTAATGTTTCATTTTCTTTTCATCATCAGTATTATCAATATTGGAGTTGTCTATAAGGCAAATATCACTGGAGTCTAGGTGCACTTGACAGTCATTAGGGAAATACTAAATATCTTTACTTTTGTGTTTGTCAGCACTAGATGAGTCCACTTCCTGAGTCAGGGTCAGAGCTAGCAACCACTGTCAGGGAAACGGTCTGGATGACCTCATACAGTCTTTTCCATCTATACTGCCTTTGATTCTAAAGTAAGATCTCTTTGTCCATTAGAAATACTGGATCGAGTTTTGCAGGACTAAATCAGTTCTTCTTCAGGCACAATTCTCATTGATGTTAGTGGGCGTTTTGGTGTCTGATTCAAGATTGAAGGATTTAGCCCACAGTTAATCATGTTCCTAAGGTTAAAGTCAACTTCTTCAAATTAAAAACTAGCATCTCTCAATTACTATATAAAGCTGTACTTAAAGAACCTTGATAGCTCCAGTTAGCTTCCCCAGAGACTTGTAGGGGAGTTTTGTAAAGGAAAGGTGTCTCCATTCCTTAGATGAGTCAGTTTCTTGAATTCTTTGTTAGACTGGCATTGAAACTAAAGTACAGATATGATTTTGCAACATTTAAACAAAAATAATTTCTGATGTTTAAAAATCTTTATTAAAGGAGCCACATATTTTAACTGTAGATCAGATATCAATATCTTGCATTTATCTTCTTGGCTATCAACCTCCAATATTTTCAGAAACAAAATGTAGATATAGATAGTTCAACAAATACCAGGTTCCTCTTGTGACCTTTCAGTGCTGCCACTTCCCCATGCACTTTCAGTTATGGAAAAGATCATCTCTTTCTGTATGGTCAAATGCCTTCTCCACTTCTAGAGAAGGCATCCTCAGCACCCTCTGCATTGGGCTGATCAACTACAAGTTGAACAACATGCATTTATGTATCCCTCAGTTTTCTACTGACAGTCAGTAATCTTATGACTCCAGGTGCTGGAACTTTACAAAAACCACTGAATACCAAGAGACTTGTGATGAAATCACAAGAGTTGGGAATCTCCAAACATCCTGTATGTGTTGACTCCTGAGACTGCATGGAGTCCCAGTGGCTGAAGGGCTTCGCATTGGCACAGTGGTCTGATCATATGGAGCTCACTGAGGGACCAGGGCCAAAGTCAGGAATGCAACATTCAAGGGAAGCAGCAGAAGCACCAGTGAAGGAGCTCCCTACAGGTTCCCATGTATGCTTTAGCATAGTGCTGTTTGATACACTAGAGAACCCTGAGTGAGCACCATCAGGGTCTACACTAGTGGTTCTCAACCAGGGGTATATGTACCCTTGGGGGTACTCAGAGATCTTCCAGGGGGTACATCAACTCAGCTAGATATTTGCCTCATTTTACAACAGGCTACATAAAAAGCACTAGCAAAGTCAGTACAAACTAAAATTTCAAAGACAATGATTTGTTTATACTTCTCTGTATACTGTACACTGAAATGTAAGTACAGGATTTATATTCCAATTGAGTTATTTTATAACTATATGGTAAAAATGAGAAAGTAAGCAATTTTTCAGTAATAGTGTGCTGGGACACATTCGTATATTTATGTCTGATTTGGTAAGCTTTTAAGTGAGGTGAAACTTGGGGGTACACAAGATAAATCAGATTCTTGAAAGGAGTACAGTAGTCTGGAAAGGTTGAGAGCCACTGGTCTACACGAACTACTTAATGCGCAGTATGACATTGCACTAAACAAATCACACCCCCATAGAGTGCATCACCCCACGTTGTAGACAAGCCCATAGTTACACTCATCCTAATTCATACGCACTATGCTACAAGCCAGATTTTGCTCTCAGTTACGCCACTGAAATCAGGTACAGTAACTCCTCACTTAAAGTCGTCCCAGTTAACATTGTTTCGTTGTTACATTGCTGATCAATTAGAGAACATGCTCATTTAAAGTTGTGCAATGCTCCCTTATAAGTTGTTTGGCAGCCGCCTGATTTGTCCACTGCTTGCAGAAAGAGCAGCCCATTGGAGCTAGCTGGTGGGTGGTTGGAACCAGGGTGGATTGGCAGCTCCCTGCTCCCCTAAGTTCCCTGTGTGACAGCTGCCCAGCAGACTATCAATTGCCAGCAGTTCAGCTGTCCCTGCCCCCCACTGCCATGTGCTGCTCCTGCCCTCTGCCTTGGAGCTGCTCCCGGGAGACTCCTGCTTGCTGTGCGGGGGCGGGGTGGGGTATGAGGGGGACTAATGTCAGGGTGTCCCCCTCCCCCCTGCTCCTGCCCCCCGCTTACCCCATCTCCATAGAGCAGGGGGACACACAACAGGGCTCAGGACGGGGGGAGCTTGAAGGCAGCAGCTGCTGTCTCAACTTGCTGGTCTACTTAAAATGGCAGTGTACTTAGAGTGGTGTCAGCATACTTAAAGGGGCAATGTGAATCTCTCTCTCTTCTCTACCACACATAGGGTGTGTGTCTCTGTCTCTGTCTGCCGTGCTGTCTCCCCTCCCTCCATTCGTGCTGCCTTCTAGAGTGTGAGGCTACATTAACAACAATGTATTAACCCTTGAGCCTCAGCCGAGTGCTAGTTCGTCATTTAGCAGGAAGGCATTCCCAGGGGAAATATCCCACCCTCTTCCACCCTCTGTCTTCACCACCTCAACCAAGCTTCACAATCATCATTGCTGTGTACAGTATTAAACTGTTTGTTTAAAACTTATACAGTGTGTATATACATATATATATAATATAGTCTTTTGTCTGATGAAAAAAATTTCCCTGGAACCTAACCCGCCCATTTACATTAATTCTTATGGGGAAATTGGATTCGCTTAACATTGTTTCGCTTAAAGTCGCATTTTTCAGGAACTACAACATTAAGCAAGGACTTACTGTATAATTCTACTGAGGTTAGTGGAATTATTTTTAATTTACATCAGTTTAACAGAAAGACGAATCCGGTCCCTGATCATGCATGATAGCATCAAGGTCAGTGGGTGTGCGCCTGTCTATCTGTCTACCTACAATCAAAGAGTCATTACGCACATTGCCACTTCATAATCTAAGTGTAGGGAAAACTGGTAATCGTGGATACCACTGTGTTGTAACTGTTGGCGATGCTGTTTTGTGACACTCACGGTATGTGAAAGTATACCTGTGAATTGTGTTGATTTTGAAAAACTAAGCTAAAACACAAGGAGCCAGATCTTGCCCTGGGCTGAGCAGGGGCATGCTGAGGGGAAAAGATCACCTTAGCAACAGTAGGACAGAATAACGAACACTCAACAGAGTGCTATGGGACTGGCTGCTGTGCACTGAAGTGCTATAGCCCCAAGGGCTGCAGGCCAGGAATGCAGTTACGTCTTGGCCAGGTACCATGTATGCTGGAGTGTACACAAAGTGGGGGAAAGTGTGCAATCTTCTTCTTTTTTTTTTAAAGGAGAAGCAATGTGTAACCTATCACACAGTCATCCCAGTCACCATGAGCAATCCTGCCTGCTCAATCATACCATCAGAAAGTAAAGGCAGGATATAGACCTAAATAAGCTAATCAGTAGGGATGGGCAAATCACTGGAGATAAAGTTAAAATGGACTTAAGTCTTGCCCAAAACCCAGATCAAACCCAATTTTTTCTGATGTTCAAAGAATCCAATCAACCACTTAGTGCACCTCTTCATATCCTGGTACTGACTGGAACTCAAAATACTACTAGAAAGCCTGTTCTGGCCCAGCCAAAACCACAAAGA
Organism: Lepidochelys kempii; assembly: GCF_965140285.1. Taxonomy (NCBI): domain Eukaryota; kingdom Metazoa; phylum Chordata; order Testudines; family Cheloniidae; genus Lepidochelys; species Lepidochelys kempii. The sequence goes on from NC_136388.1 coordinate 75,496,442, forward strand.
ACTGGAAGTCTCACACATACTGACCATGCACATTTTCCAGACCAAAGACACTAAACCAAGCTTGAATAAGCTTGCAGACGTTTGGATGCCTGACTGAATAGATGAACCATTTGAAATCTGTCCAGCTCTAATAATCAGGGCTATTTATGATTTCCAGTTTTAAAATACACAAGCTGGCTCCAATCTCTACACCCTGAAATTTCAACCTAAGTCCTTTAGCATTTCAAATCATTTAAAGTCAGATGCCATCTGTTCTGTGAAACACTGCTAAGGCCATTTCTTTGTCTTTTAAATCCTCAGAAAATGTGAGCGCATTTGAAGAATGCATATCACCATTTATGTGTAATTGTATAATGCATGCAATGTGGTTATGTCCCAGTACCATTTCAAAGGCTTTTATATTTTTTTGTTTCACTTAATACTGAGATGTTTATCATACATCTCACGCTAAGCAATGCTGATGTAATCATGACTGATTCTTTTCTGAATATAGCCAAAAGCATTAATTGCATGAATAAGAAAACCCGTGCATATACTTACGCCACAATACCAGAGAGGTGAAACATTTCTGCAGTGAGATAGGAAAGGTAACTGTACAGGAAGACAAAGAGGGGTTCAATTACACGGATATTCTTGGTAAATCGTGTGGTAAAGGCAGCAATCATCCCGAATAAAAGGCCTACCAATACCCCTCCTATTCCAACCACAAAAAATTTCCCAATTCCTGCAAACACATCCACAGTTTTGATTGTTGACATTTCGCAAAAGGATCTAAACAGCTTGTACAGCACCTAGAAGAAAAATAAAAGGAAAAAGAGAGAGAAAAACAAACATTAGCTAGAGATGACCACAGGCAACAGACACATCATTAAATGTTTGTGACACTTCTGCCTATGTGGTGAAATGCTTTCCTAGTGTTATGACAATAACACTCTGTTCTTTTTAACCAATGGGTTTTGCCTCATTTTTACATCATCTACCCTATGGCCCTGCAAGGATTTCCAAGAAAAGATAAAGCAGCCTAAACCTTGGCTCTTGAGGTTTCAATGGATGTGGCGAGTGGTGGGGGCGGCCTGCCAGGAGCTTGGTCAGGTGTAAAGGCATACAGTTCCCTCACGGCCTGCCCTAGACCTTTAGATCCCTGGGGAAAAACAGAGTTTCTCCATGGCCTGTCACATGGGGGACAAACCCCACCCTCCCCATGGAATGATACCTAGGGGGTGTTCTGCAAGGAGATCTTCATGGAGATTTTCTCCCTCTAAGTCTCCACTAAAGATTTGTTGTATGAAAGAAACTAGCAATAAGAATTTGTCTGTGGGATGGAACGTCTCAATTTAATGGTTCCAATTAGACTATGAAGCTCACCCCTTACTGATGTGAATGAACGGGAAGAGATGAACTCCTACCTTTGCTGCTGATCCATGAAGGATTATAAATACAAACACATTTACATTGTATATCTATAATCAAAGCATTTAAATACATATTATTTCTCACTATCTTCCTTCTACTCACATGCCAGTGCAGTTAAAATCCTAAACATTAACAGGTTTCAGAGTAGCAGCCGTGTTAGTCTGTATCCGCAAAAAGAACAGGAGTACTTGTGGCACCGTAGAGACTAACAAATTTATTAGAGCATAAGCTTTCATCGGATGCATAGAATGGAACATGTAGTAAGAAGATATATATATATATATATATACACATACACATACAGATAAGTTGGAAGTTGCCATACAAACTGTGAGAGGCTAATTAGTTAAGATGAGCTATTATCAGCGGGAGAAAAAAACTTTTGTAGTGATAATCAAGATGGCAGTTGACAAGAAGGTGTGAGGATACTTAACTTAAGGAAATAGATTCAATATGTGTAATGACCCAGCCACTCCCAGTCTCTATTCAAACCCAAGTTAATGGCATCTAGTTTGCATATTAATTCAAGCTCAGCAGTTTCTCCTTGGAGTCTGGTTTTGAAGCTTTTCTGTTGCAAAATTGCCACCCTTAAATCTTTTACAGCTAGTGGCATTCTGTTATTTTCTTTGTTGGGCCTCTCCTGGAGTAGGTGACTTCTGGGTACTCTTCTGGCTCTGTCAATCTGTTTTTTCACTTCAGCAGTTGGGTATACCTGCTTTGTTGGGCCTGTCCTGTAGTAGGTGACTTCTGAATACTCTTCTGGCTCTGTCAATCTGTTTTTTCATTTCAGCAGGTATACCAACCTACTACAGGACAGTCCCAACAAAGAAAATAACAGAACACCACTAGCTGTCACCTTCAGCCCCCAACTAAAACCTCTCTAACGCATCATCAAGGATCTACAACCTATCCTGAAGGACGACCCATCACTCTCACAGATCTTGGGAGACAGGCCAGTCCTTGCTTACAGACAGCCCCACAACCTGAAGCAAATACTCTCCAGCAACCACACACCACACAACAAAAACACTAACCCAGGAACCTATCCTTGCAACAAAGCCCGATGCCAACTCTGTCCAGATATTTATTCAAGTGACACCATCATAGGACCTAATCACATTAGCCATGCCATCAGGGGCTTGTTCACCTGCACATCTACCAACGTGATATATGTCATCATGTGCCAGCAATGCCCCTCTGCCATGTACACTGGCCAAACCGGACAGTCTCTATGCAAAACTATAAATGGACACAAATCTGACATCAGGAATCATAACATTCAAAAACCAGTAGGAGAACACTTCAACCTCTCTGGCCACTCAGTAAAAGATTTAAGGGTGGCAATTTTGCAACAGAAAAGCTTCAAAACCAGACTCCAAGGAGAAACTGCTGAGCTTGAATTAATATGCAAACTAGATGCCATTAACTTGGGTTTGAATAGAGACTGGGAGTGGCTGGGTCATTACACATGTTGACAAAAAGAAAAGGAGTACTTGTGGCACCTTAGAGACTAACCAATTTATTTGAGCATAAGCTTTCGTGAGCTACAGCTCACTTCATCGGATGCATCTTTCTGCGAATACAGACTAACACGGCTGTTACTCTGAAACCTACACATATTGAATCTACTTCCCTAAGTTAAGTATCCTCACACCTTCTTGTCAACTGTCTAAATGGGCCATCTTGATTATCACTACAAAAGTTTTTTTCTCCTGCTGATAATAGTTCATCTTAACTAATTAGCCTCTCACAGTTTGTATGGCAACTTCCAACTTACCTGTATGTATATATATATATATCTTCTTACTACATGTTCCATTCTATGCATCTGATGGAGTGGGCTGTAGCCCACAAAAGCTTATGCTCTAATAAATTTGTTAGTCTATACAAGTACTCCTGTTCTTTTTAAACATTAACAGTAACTCCATCAAGTCAAATTTTGGTTGTACATCAGGCTGTTGATGCAGCCAATGATACCAGCAGTTTTATACCAATCACTGAAAGCAATGAGTGCACTATCATGAGTGGCAACTCTGGTGTACCAACATTCTGGCATGCAGATAAGCCCTGACCCAATACCTGCTGAAATCAAGGCGAATTATTCCATCAACTTCAATGGGCTTTACAACAGACTTTATAACAGGAGACTTCCTGAAGTGGGGAGCTTTGCAGAGATGTTGGACCTAAATATCTTCCTGCAAACACTGGCTGTTGATTAAAATGGACAATTTCACGCTAAACTATTTCTATAACCCGAATTTGATGTAGAAGTATTGGGCATAACAGGTCCTGATTTTTTACTGTCCCTTTTATTTATAGGGAAATTAAATTGTTGAGAAATAGTCTTTAACTTAGTGTTTTCCTGACTAGAATTCTTCAGTATAAAAGAGTACCGTATGCAGTATAAAAGACACTGCATAATATAAAGTGATAGGCAGTGCCTGACTCCAGCTGCAGAATCTTATTTTGAACCCACTTGAAGAAACTGGTATGACTGAGTCAGCATATTAGATCCAATCCTGTATTCCTCAATGCCCAAACCTCACAAGAAACAAAGGACTGGGCACATTAGATAACAATAGAGACACTTCATCTGATAAGCTTTATTTATTACTATAATGTATTGAGTGCTGATAGTCTACTCAGCACTGTACAAATATGAGGATGTTTCTCAGGGATCTCACTATTCAGGGGCTAAATTGTGCAGTCTTTACCCACCCTGGTGAACACTGAACTCAATGGGACTGCTCTTGTGTAAAAGCTCACCACTGTATACATGCTCACCGTTATGTGGACTCTATGACCTTGATCCACAACCTTCTGGCATCAATGGAAAGACCCCATTGCAGTCAGTGGGCTCTGGATCAGGCCCTAAGTGAGTTCAGAATGGGATTCTGCAGCTAGAGTGGAGAAGAGGGAAAATAACTCATTTTTAAACTAAATAAGTCATTTTTTAAATCAGGAACCAGGCTTGGATTTTGCTCCTCAGAAGATGAGACACAAAGGAAAGTCACTCTTGTTATTTTAAATAAAGTAACTATTAAGTGGATTGAGATTTAGTTCATAGTAGAAAGACGAAGAAGGTACATATTAACAGATTGTCCTTTCAAAACATGTCTGCTCCTGTTATGACAATGCAGCAAGTGTCCATCCAAACATTTTAAATAAATAACAATTTTAGGGCCTGATCCTGCAAGGTGCTGAGTTGGCTCCAAAGAACACTTTATAGATTCACAGGTTTTAAGGCCAGAGGGACCATGATGATAATTTAGTCTGACCTCCTGCATAACTCATCCCTGAGAGCAGCTGATTTCAATGGGAGCTGAGGCAGCTCAGCACCAGAATCATGCTTTCTTGTAGCCAATAATAGTAGCAACAAGATACTTTTGTTTTACTTTTTAATTATAGTTTGGTCACTGAAAAGGTTCCCCTCCCTCTCCCTGCCTCCTCCCCCCGCCCCTTTTGCCAATCTAATTCCCATATTGACGATGTTTCTGAAACAAAACCTGTTAGGCTTCTCCACAAATTTACTTTTTCTCTTCATATCTTAGTGTCTTCATGTGCACATACTGGCTCTAGGGGAATGTTACTGAGAACAGACTGTAGATACTACGCCGTTATAGATCATATCCTCCTAACCCTTTCGCACTGCAGTTAATGAGAGCTCTCCATAAAAATCAATGGGCCAGATTCCATGGGCCCTTTCTACACTAAAAAAAAACCTTACACTACTGTAATGACCACTGCTTGTAGCTCCACAACATCCCTGTAAGGTAGGGAAGTGCTATTGTCCCCATTATACAGCTGGGGAACTAAGGAACAGAGAGATACTAAGGGACTTGCTCAAGGTCATACAGGAAGTCTTTGGCAGGACAGGGAATTGAATGTGAGTCTCCTGAGTGCCAGGCTAGCACTAGCCACAGGACCATCCTTCCTCCGTACACTTAATACCAACATAAGAGATAGTACTTACCACTGTAACAGCATCATTTAGGAGTGATTCTCCAAAAACCAAAATGTGAAGCTTTTCATTGACATGTATCTCTTCAAACACAGATAACACTGCTACAGGATCCACTGCAGCAATCAGACTGCCAAACCAGAGATTATGGAGCAACGATATATCCTGCAGATGAAAGGATTTCACTTGGCATATCCCATACAGTGAGAAGCCAATCCCAAACACATTCCATATAGTTCCCACTACAGCATACAGAAGAATAGTCCCAATGTTCTCGAAAAAGGGACGGCTGGGCATGAAGTACCCTGCATCAAGGACTATAGGTGGCAGTAAATAGAGGAAAAAGATATCACTGTCCATGACTGGTGGGGACTTGTCGTTTAAGCCATAGATGATTCCTCCCATGATGAGCCCCACAAATATCAATAAACAGCTTTCAGGCACAACTGACGGCAGCTTGTTAAACAGATGAAATGCTGGTGAACAGTAAAAAGATTACATCATTATCCAGAATCAGCATAATATGTTGACATCATCATTTCATCTCACTTTTTTATAATACAAAAGAGGAATCGCTCCACGTTGTCATTTTTAGAAGAGAGCATTGTGGGGTGTGAACTGATGCTGTTTATCCTAAATAATAATTTTCCCACTTAATGCCAGTAGGATTCTTTAGGTGAGCATGAAGTGACTTTAAAAAATGCTGCAAATGTTGGTAAAATGAAAAGTTAATAAATAAATAGCATCCTATAGCACAGAGGTTCTCAAACTGGGGGTCGGGACCTCTCAGGGGGTCATGAGGTTATTACATGGGGGGTCGCGAGCTGTCAGCCTCCACCCCAAACCCTGCTTTGCCTCCAGCATTTATAATGGTGTTAAATATATAAAAAGTTTTTTTTAATTTATAAGTGGGGGTCGCACTCAGAGGCTTGCTATGTGAAAGGGGTCACCAGTACAAAAGTTTGAGAACCACTGCTATAGCACCTTTCATTCAGGAAGATCCCAAAGTGCTTTACAGTTTTATATACTCTATTGAAACACAGCCACATCTGGGGTGAAATACAGCTATCTTGCTACACAACATCAGTAGACAACATTTTTTTAAAGAGAAGCTGAAGAATAGCATATAGAATTCAAAATATGAGGGAAAATTTAAAGTAGGTGGAGTATATTTACCTAAATTGGAATTAGGCTAGCACACCTCTAATTTTGCCAAAAGTGCCAGGAGATTTTTAATAACTACAATTGGTATATTCCTCAATTCATCACAACAAAAGGTTAAAAGCTATATATTTTAGATAACAGTACAGTAGGCACTGAAAACAATCTACCTAAGATAAATATACATGAAGGAATTCAGGATAATAGATGGCGTAGGGTCTAAATAGCATACTCTCTTCAGCATCACAAAAGTAGAGAGCAACAGTTCTTTTTTTTTTAAATTGTGTTCCATGTTTCCAACGAATGTTCTTTGTCAGAGAAAGCCTTCTTATTAATTATAAAGGAGGGCATTTTAATATTCACTAATCATTAGCTCTTTAAACAGTTAGAATACAACATTGTGAAAAGTGAGCTCAGCACCTCCGGACAAGAGGTACATCCAGCTACTTTGCACAGATCTAAACTTTAAAAAGAAATTCATGCAACACAAGTCATGAAAAGAAATAAACCGAAATAAACCAAACTGAAATGGAAAAATTAGAAAAAAATCTTATTAATCATTATTTGTATTGTTTGTTTGTATTACCAGAACTGGGCTCCTAGAGTACTCGGTGGCATACAGACTTAAAACAAAAGACTATCTCTGCTCCAAAGACCTTACAATGTAAGTAAGCATCTGATATTTCATATTTCTGAATAATTAAATTAAGGTTAAGGGGCTTCTGCAGTACTAATGGAGCTCATAGCCTGTATTTATCATTTCCCTTCTTATACCATATTACTCTTAGGCCCAAATTATTCATTGTGATGGGCCTGATCCAACCCGCTCCTCATTCTTAACTCCCATTGACATCAGTGGAGACCTGTGTGCAGAAAAGTTGCGAAAGCAGGCACATAGTTCAGGATTATTATTCACATTTGTCACTCCAGTTATATAATTACACAATTACTCCCATTATCCTTTCTGGACTCTCCTCTCCCATGGATACGTGTGTGCAGTTCATAAGTTTTGCATGTATAAACTTACACGTGGCTTTGGAAATGTCACTATCATTTGCAGCTGCAGTATTACAAGCTGACAAGCAATTTTGTGGGGGTTTTTTCCATTTGCAAATATGGCAATTTAATGTACAGTACTCTATTGAAACCCAGCCCCGGAGAGCCGGGGAGCAGGGCTAGGTTCGCACACAGGAAAAGTCTCGCACTCAGCTGCAAGGTGCTTAGCATTTGCTTACAAGAAAGCCTCACAAACCCTGTGTGTCTGTATGTGTGTTTGGAGGAAAGGGGGAGATAAAGAAACAATCAGCCCAGAGGGCTATCTAGTTTGGTATCCTGTGAACAAACAGCCCTACCTGACGCTGCAGAGGTGAAATGCAGTCAGCTTGAGCAGCTCAGGACCATAAAGGGAAGAAGTTGTTCTCTTCTATCTAGCCCAAGATTTAAAAATATTATTGATAACTCATTTCCCACCTGAGCTTCCCCAGGTTATGAGAAGCTGGCTGGGAAGTGCATGTGTTGACTGTCTTTCCCAGGCCAGGGCAATTCAGTCAGGCACTGGGCAGGATGGGGCATTCAGAGACTTTGAAAATCTCACAGACAGATTTAGGGGTGAGGAGGGTTTTAGGCAAGGACTTTCCACCCTAGCTGGGGTTTGACAAACAGATACCCAATGCAGGGAAGTTCTCAGAGTATCCCTCCCCTGTTTGAGCTCTGCCCTTCTCCTCTTCCTCCTGCTGTAGCCCAGAAGAAACCTGGCTCCTTACCTATTTTGGCCAGAGAAGCTAGCATGATCCAGAGCGTTATTTCAAAGGGAACCTGCACGTGCTGATAATCCAGGGAGAAGAAGACTGTGTGCACAGAGGATTCATTATCCTGGGCTTCCTGGGACCCCCAGCTGGCATTCTCTGTGCCACTGTCCTCGGGGGACAGCAGCAGCAACGGTCCCTGGAGTGCACTGACCACAGGAGCACCCAGCAGCAAGGACAGGCAGGGCCCCAGCATCCATCCTGCTGCAGCCTCCCATCCCAGCCTCTGCCTCTCCATGAGCCCTGGAAAGTTGGTGACTGGCTGCTTCCCAGCTCCTGGCTGCTGCTGCTGCTCTGACCCTGAGTGGCTGGGCAGGGCTCCAGCCTAACAGGCCCTGCAGGAGCCACTTGTGTGGGTGGGTGCGAAGGTAGGAGCCACTAAGCAGCCCAGTGAATCCCAGCCCTGGAGAGCTGGGGAACAGGGCCAAGTCCGCACACAGGGAAAGTCTGCACTCAGCCACAAAGTGCTTAGTGTTTGCTTACAGGAAAGCCTCACAAACTCTTAGTCTGTGTGATTCTGTGTGTGTATGGGGGAAGGGGCGGGGAAGATAAAAGCAGGATCCTTACTGTTTTGGGCCTCAGCCACCCAAATTCCACTGCCTAAATGGAGAACAAGTGTAACTGTTCCTTCTGCACCCCCCCAAACCCCAGACCTAGAGGCAACATAAAAACCTGGATCTTCAGGCACTGCTGGAGGTGGCTGGTTTCGGGCCCCAGTCCCCCAGGTCTAGTGCTTACACAGAGAACTGGTATAGATGACACCTTTGCCCGATGCATCTTCCCTTTGGTAAACCAAATGCAAATCAGAGTATCCAACAAAAATAACTACAACCAGCTAATACAATCACTTAATTAAGCATGCAACTGGAGGGTCTAGGATGGAGGGCATCTCAAGAATAAATTCCAGCAATAGTTTGTTGTCTTCTGCTGTCAGGAGCAGAAGAGAGAGCTATTTCTGTGTTTACTTTTCATGCACGGCACTCAGCTACCACAGGGACGGGGGTGGGGAGCGGCATGTAAAATGGGCATAGAGAGAGAGATGTTATTAACTACCATATCTGAACTTCAGGGGCTTTTGATTACTTGGCCATTTCTTCTCAGAACAGTTTCTTATACTGCAGTGGCCGGTGTGGCCACTGGGAAGGTTCAGGGATAGGTATCCACTGACTTTAGGGGATACTCTTGCACTCATTTTGAGAAGCAGAGTATTTGTTTGACACATTATCAGACACATTAATAATATAGAGGGCGAAACACAGAAGGCCAAATCCCTCCATGATTTCACCAGTGATGTTTCACCAGGGATGAATTTAGCCCATGCAGCACAAGCAATTAAAATATGGGGGCCCCAGGCTGCTGCTGGACTAATCGATGACCCATTTTTTTCTTCAGATGCCCAAAGGACACCAAACCCAAGCTGCTAATGACATATTGATGATCCATTTTTCCTATAATGGAGAGCTAGATGGAAGACCAAAATCACACATGTATGTACTCTTTGTTTGTCAATAACACACCATGTCCCAATTTCTGATATTATTTTGTAGGGCAGAAAAATAAACAGGAATCTTGGGAAACAGTGATACATTCTGAAAGGCACCCTCCCGCCCCTCCATTTAACATTATTTATCTGCTTTTATAATGTGCCTTTAACAGGAATTTCTACCTTGACTAAAGAAAATGATGTCTTGACCTCTGGGCAAACTGAGATTTCAAGAGTTTTGGAAAAAAATCTCCTTTTGTGTGGAAAAAAATGACAGGAGGAAATCCTGACAGGGTTCCCTTTATGCATTTCTCCATAATCATTCCTTGGAGTGGGGAACAAGGCCCCTCACAGTTTGGAACAAATGGGGGTTAAGCATATGTGCACTGTTCCTTTAAATATTAAACAGGAAGTTTGGTGGCAGGGGGCTGAAGTGATCTAGGCAGAATCTTTATAGTGAAACTCACAAAGAGGCAGAAGAGTCTTGAGAACATGCTAATAAATTTCCTTGTTCAGTGTCGGAAGTAAGTGACTTTGTGATCATTTACCAGGGTGTTCTGCCTCCAGAATCCAAAGATTCTTGGGATAACTCTAGGAGTTGGGTGACCATATTTCCCCAAGTAAAAAAGGGACACTGTGTTGGGTGGCTCTAGCCACCTGCCATTGCCACTCGCCTGAGCCCCGTGCCTCCCACGGCTGGGGCTGAGCCCCCGAGCCCCGCGCCGCCTGAGGCTGGGGCTGACTGCCCAAGTCCCATGCTGCCCAGGGCTGACAGTCCGAGCTCTGCCATCCAGTGCCTCGTGTTGCCACTTGCTCCCCAGCCCCCACAAATGTTCCTCCGTACCCCCTGGGGGTGTGCACTCCACTTTTTGCGGGAAACTGAGCATTTGTTCCATTTGCTCTTGCCAGCTGATCATCAGTTGTCAAGAGCAAGTGGGATAAATGTCCATTTTTGCCAAAAAATGTTGGGATGTCCAGGACAGGGCTTAAAAAGGGGACTGTCCCAGCCAAAACTGGACATATGGTTGCCCTACCTAGGAGGCCAGGACCACCTGCACCAGCTATGAGTCCTCTCTCTGGTTCCTAGATGTCTTCCACTGGACCCTGTCTCACAAAGTTAGGTTCTTCCACAGGGAAGAGGCCATGGAAAAGTTAATGCCCCAGAATGCATGAAGTTTTGAGTAAATTCCCTGCAGATTTGGGAAGGATGAAGTCCATCTCTCTGACACTCTACCCACCTTCTCCCCATGTGCAGGAACCATCCCCTCTGTAAGGTCTGAGAAAAAGGAGATGGTGCTGCAGAGATGGATGATTGCCCCTCCTGGCCGCTCCTCTTTGGGCAGGGGTGGGCCCTGTCTGCATGGGAATCCCAGGGGATGATTGAGACCTTCATTGTCTTTGACAAAAAACAATAATAAAAAAATCAAAACCAAAACTTTTCCAGAAATTTGCATCTGTTGATTTCTGTGCTAGGGAAATAACAGAGGCACCCACAGTTCCCCCTTAATTACCCCATTAACTCAGCTGGGGGTGTCTGCAGTCTCTTTTGATTGGGGTTCCCTCTCAAATACAGCACGTGCTCAAAGTTTGGTGCCCAAGTGTCCACAGTAACCAAAAGGGCCTTGAGCCCCTGAGATCCTACTGGAGCTTGATATCATTAGGGTAGTGCAAAACTTCCCTAAGCTGGCCAGTGGAGGTTTCCCTCTGCAAAGGGAATTCTCGGGTGGCTCAAAGACACCATACTTGCTATTACCTCAACCCCCATCCTGGCTGTGAGTGCCAGTGGCATGGCAGGGAATAAGGGGATAGAACTGGTAAGGGGATTGCTGCAGGGCATTGGCACTCAGTGCATCTTAGTCTTCAGGCTGCTTTAAGTTGTACTTGGGGACTGGCCTAGCACTCACCACCATGAGGATCATGGAAGCACAAAGGTTGTCAAAAGCCCCCTTTGCACTGCTTCACCCCCTCCTCCTGAGCTGTGCTGAGTGCTCCTATAGCATAGCCCAGGATCCCGGGAGCACCTTCTTAGAGTCAGCAGATCCTGCAGTACAGCAATAACTGCAGAGACAGCAAAGAGCCCAAGGGAGCTAAGAGTCAGGGCAGACACAGAGCTCTGCATGGAGAGCCATGACTTTGGCACATCCCCCAAGGAAGCACACAATAGATCTTGGCTGATCCATGGCTTTGGGGGGCCAAAATTCTGCCATTTCTGACAGGGCAACACCTTCTCCCTCTGACAGATCAATATGGGGAAAAGGCCTTGAGGGAAACGCCATAGAGCTTTCATCTCCCCGGGGCCCCTCTTGACTTGAGAGTTTTTCTATGATAACTATAACAGTAGTAAAGCATAATCACCATGGTTCCATTTTTCACCAAAGATCTCTTTGTTTACATAATTATTAATTCTACTCCTTTTACAGAAGAGTAAACTGAGGCACAGATGACAAGATGAGACACCCAAAGCTACCCAGTAAGTCAGTGGCAGAGCTAGGAACAGAACAAGCAGACTTGACCTCAGCTCATGCTTCTCCTTATGAGGTAATCTCCACCCAGCAGAACATTCTGGTTATGAAAGTTGGGTTTGGAAGATTTGCTCTGTTTTTGGTGAGCCAGGTAATTAGAGCTTTGTGAAACAAAAGGATCAGTTTTGATTTTTGCTACTCCAAGGAAAATGCAAGAGTCATTTTTTCCAGTTCACTTTCACTCATGTTCCTCCTATGCAAAAACAGAAAGGTTTGCATTACAGCAGAGGGCAGAGCTGCAAAGCAGAGCTCAATACTGCTTGCTACAAAATGTTTTACCAGCCAAATCAATGCCCATTTAATCAATTGCAACAACAAAAATAGCAGTTAGAAAAGGGAAGGTGTGGAGGGAATATCAGAGGGAAATAATGTTAAAATTTGCTTCATGTGGTTATTTAAAAATAAAAATATGTTTTAGGCCAAATGCTTAAAACCAAAAGCTTGAGGTGTGCGCAAAAATTGCAAGCGCGATTTCATGACAATTTACACATGCAGAATTACACTAAAAAATTGCCCGTCTGAATAACACAAAGTGTACTGTGGGAAATAATCATATCTGAGAAAAGAATGTGAAACATTTTTTGCCAATATCTATTGGAGTTTTGAATGAATCTCCTTCACTTGTATTCTCAGACTTCTGTGATCATGGCCTTGATCCTGCAATAAACTCCAAGCAGCTGGAGCCCTGTGCTCACATGAAGTCCCAACTCCAATAACTGCAGCCTTGCAGGTTCTGTGTGCAATTAGGCCCCGATCCTGAAAAGCCTGATACATGCACTCAACTTTTCCCATTGATATCCTCAGCCTAATCACTGATTTACTTTGCCAATCTATCTAGAGACATAATGAAAGGGTCTTCATAATGTCTAATTTTGGGTGCGATCTTAGTTAGTCTTAGAATTTGTTTTAGCATTTCATTAATATGATGTATTTTTATTTTTTGAACGGTTCTATTTTGAAGTTTGACACAAATCAGTCCACCAATTCCCTCAAGAATTTAACTATTCAGTCGTCACCTTTTATTGTGGAATAATTTCTCTGTAAAGTCAAAGTCTGATTTTTTTCTAAAGCCTGCAGTATGTAGATATTTATTCCTCTTGTTTTAATGGGTATTGAACTTTTTAATGGGAGTACCATTTGGTCATATGTTTATTGATGTGCTTTTACTTTTTCTGATGTCATATTCTTTCCCATATTCATAGGGTTCTGGGGCCAGATTCTGATCCCCTTACTCATGGTGACTAGTACCTTGCTCCACAGGCAGCCCCACTGAAATTAAATGGCATTACTAGAAGAGTAAAGTACTATTTAATATGAGTAAGGTTATCAGAATCTGGGCTCGTGCGATTAAATTATTGAATTAAGTTAAGCATTTTAACAGGTCCTATATGATACGCCTTAATTTCATTAGTGCCAACTTCTTCTTGTTCCTTACTTTTACAGTAAAGAAAAGAACAGGAGGGGGACTTAGGATTTTATCCCTTCTGGCTCTTAGTTCTGCTGCTCTGGCATTGATAAGGACAGTATTAGGCACAGCTGGGCATATAACTCATAACTTCTATTCTTCGCTATGTATATGCACACATCATGTAATGAAACACGAACAGCCTATGCTAATTTATATCAGCTACTGAAATTCATGCATCATATCATTCTGAGTAAAGCAGATACATTATACATGGAAATGAGTCATCGGTACTGTGCTTTTTATCTTTGCTCCCAGAAGGTCTTTCCAGGGCATTCAGACCCTGATCCAGCAAAGCACTTAAGCATGTGCTTAATTTTAAGCACATAAGCAGTGCCACTGAAATCAATGGAATTACTCACATGCTTATAGTTCAGCACATGCTTGTATGCTTTTTTGGATCCAGGCCTTATTGCTCAGATGGAGAAATGCTAACTTCCATTTAGGTAGTTATGTTTACAGTAGCTGACAGAAGTAAAATATATGGCTTCTGTTTTCACTTAAATTGGTTCATTCTGCTATGTTGGGCCCAGAATGCATTTTTAACTAGGAAATGCTCCATCTGTCTCTCAAGCCAGAAGTGCTAAAGTAAAACAGCAAAACAAAAGCTCCTTATGCTTGGCCTGTGTTTTTTACTTTTGCCTGTTTCTTGTTTTGCAAAAATAAAGTCACTGTAACATATTATTAACCTCCATAGTGTTGATTCTTAAACATGATTTTTACTTATTAACAACAGCATAAAAAAATAGGGACAACATAAGCCCATGCAATCCCCAACTATAGAGCTCTGCACAAAAGGTTTTGTTTTAACACCAGGGTGTTGATGCTTTATAAAATATTATTTTTAAAAAATCCTTTCCCAAGTGAAAGATGTTGTCTTGTGTGTGCCTTGCTGGCTTTTGCAACCCAGACACCATTGTGCCCACACTTGTATTGGATGCACACATGTTGCATCCATCTCCAAAGTGAATCCCATTCAGCCCATCCTAAGACTACACCATCCCTGCTGGCTGGTGATCTCTGATGAGGACACTACAGTCCCAGCCCCAGCCATCACCAGCCTCCCAGAATGAAAGCCCTCAATGCTGTCCTTCTGGTCACTGCCCTGTGAACACAGTGAAGCCATTTCCACAGTGCAGCTGAGCTAAATAAATTTGTCTACTGCTGATCTCATATGCTCCCTGTGGATCTCACGGAAGGATAAACTTGTACGAGTTCATTAATCTACAGTGACTTCTCTCGACAACCCACATGTACAAAGAATTTGAACTAATGAAAAATTACACTGAGAAAACTACAGCTTTCATTCATGTTAACAAGAAATGAGCAAAGAAAAAAATAATCAAGAGGAGACATACATTATCTGTATCCCAAGACTCTCTGACAATCTGAAAGGTGCGCAGATTTTATACTCTGCTCTATGCAGACTTTAGGGACCATTTCTGCATATATTCACAACATGAGAATTATACCTGTTGATAGCTGATTTTACTTTTCAGGAATTTGGAGATCCAAGTTGTATTACAGAGAGATCTGAAATGTAACAAATTACTTGCTTCTAAACCTTCTCCCTACCTAGTATCCCATTCTTTTCCCATGGCCCTTCAAATCTCCCATAACGATCGGATACACCAGTCTGGTTATGTTCCTCTCCAAGCAGCAGTTCTGACAGTACAGTCATTCAGACTGGCTGTGTCACAACTTTACAGCCACCCAATTAGTACTGACTTAAAAAATTCCTCTAGGACAAATACAGGCTGAGTACATTTTAATAATTTTGGCCCTGACCTCTGTGGTGTTGTATTTTTCTCAGCAACCAACTCATACACTCTGAGCAGTCATTTAAATGATTTGCAAAAGGCCTCTAATATTTGTTCTTCATCATTATCTCTAGAGAAGACCATAAGTGCAGCTTCAGTAAAATGACAAATAGGCAAACTCTCTGGTCATATATCTATGTATGATTCACAAAAATATTTGTATGTCACTTAAATCCCAGAGTTTGAGTTCTTTGAGACACCTCTGGCAATTTGCAGCAATTGCAAACGGAATATTTTGAAACTCATGATGTTCTGGTAAGAATAATGTCTATCCCCTAAAAATATGAAGGCACTTCTGTCCCCCTCCCATCAACCCCCCATCTCTTTTTTTAAATGATCAGATTACCCAAAGGCCCCTAAATTCATCCAAATAATGCTTCAGTTGACATCCCTTGGAAATACAGCTAGGTTTAATACAAATGTCCTTTCCTCTTAAATCAGTCCAAAAGCTTCTGGGGGCTTCAGCAAACCACTGTCTCTTTTTCTTTCTACATATTACATATTAGTCTCTAAGGTGCCACAAGTACTCCTTTTCTTTTTGCGAATACAGACTAACACGGCTGTTACTCTGAAACCTGTCATATTACAGATAGAGGCCCAAAATAGCAAAGAAGGGACTTTTCTTAGCTACCATTTTAGTCCCTTTTGTTTCATCTCTTTAGCTGATGCCTGCCTCTGCACCCATATCAGGTCTCTTTATACAACATTGTCAATGCTACACACTGGACCAGGCAAAGATACCTACGAAGCTGCAAGCTCAACCTCAAACTTGAGTGTGAACTGATAAAGGGGCTGTGAGCCAGTATTTGAGCTAATTTGCTGTGTCTGCTGCCCTCTAGAGTTTCAAAGCACTAATTGTTTATCTCCGGCAACATGCATTGCAACTGGTAGTAAAATTAAAACTATTCATTTACCAAGGTATTCTGTTCCACTGTTCATTATAAATTTAAGGAACTTGGCTGGGTGGACGCATGAACAATTATGTTATGTATTCAACAAGGTAAACCATCCCCTCTAACTTTGAACCCAATTTTGAGCCCTAATCATTTTAACAAGAGCAAACAAACATGGAAAGTAATGCACTTGGGGGATATTATCATGCTTTAGAATAGCATTGTCAGTGTGGAAGTCAATAAGCACTGCTTGTGGTCATGTCAGGGTGCATTGTGGGGGAGCTAGGGCTCAAACCAGTGAGAAGTACCAGTACATTAATACAGTTTGATACATTATTGCTTTTATAACATAACTTTTCACCTGCCTGTAACTGTTGGCTAATGCATGCTGACTTGCAATGGTGACCCATTGCGGGGTGGTCACATGACCCTCCCCAAAATGCTGTGGGGGGAGGGAAGGCCAGCAGCCAGGGAGATGAAGGGGCAGAGCCAGAGCCATAAGGGAAGAGGCAGGACCAGAGCCTCTCCTGTTCCGGCCTCCTCTTCTGGCCATGCTGCCTGGAACGGCACACAGCAGCTGCATTCTCCCAGGCAGCCACTGTGTGCCACACCGGGCAGTGTCCCAGGCAGGCAGCATGGCCGGAGGCTGCCCAGGAGAGAGCAGCTGTTGCGTGTCTGTAATAAATGAAACAGGGGGTAGCAGCTCCCTTTTATGGACCCAGCTGGCCAGTTGGCTATAAAATCCCTCTTAGTAGTTGTTCTCTGGTTGCTCTACCTGTAAAGGGTTAAAAGAAGTGAGTGGGCACCTGGCCAAGGGAGCCAATGGGAAGGCTGGAACTTTTTAAAATTGAAACAAGACTCCCCTTTTGTCTGTCTGTGGTTGTTCTCTGGGAGCGAGGGGACAGGGCAGAACTATGCTGTAAGGAGCTTGGGGCCAGGTATGAAAAAATCATCAGGATCATACCTAGAAGCTACTCATTTAAAACCCCAGATATGTAAGTAAATCAGGAAATGTCTAGGAAGACACAATTAGGTTTATCCCTTTTATTTCTTTATGGCTTGTGGACTCCAGGTGCTTGTGTTTTGCTTGTAACCTTTAAGCTGGACCTCAAGAAACTATCCTTGATGCTTAATCTTTGTAGTTGCTCTTTTTAAATCTAGCAATAGCCTAAATTCCCAGATATATATTCTTTCTTTTGTTTATTTAATAAAATTTACCTTTTTTAAGAACAAAATTGGATATTTGTGTCAGAAGAGGTTTGTGCGCATGTTGTGTAATTAGCTGACGGACACAGCTGATTTTCTTTGTTTTTTTCTCGGCTCTTCCCCAGAGCAGGGGTGAAAGGGCTTGAGGATACCCCCCAGGAAGGAATTCCCAAGTGCGCCTTCCTGGGTTGTCAAAGGGGTTTTGCTCTTGGGTGGTGGCAGCATCTACCAATCCATGGTCAGCGAAAAGCTGTAACCGTGGGAGTTTAATACAATCCAGGAGTGGCCAGTATTAATTTTTAGAATCCTTGCAGGCCCCCACCTTCTGCACTCAGAGTGCCAGAGCAGAGAATCAGCCTTGCCAGTGCTGCACTGAGCAGCGTCCGAGGCAGGCAGCATGGCCAGAGGCTGCCTGGGAGAGAGCAGTCACTGCGTGCCGCACCAAAGGCATCGTTCCACACAGGCTGCGTGGCTGGAGGCTGCCTGGGAGAGTGTGTTAGTGCATGACTCCACACATGCCTAGGGGACTGGAGCAGAGCCCCTGCCGTCAGTTAACTTGGGATGGGGAGGGGATAGGGAGAGCATGGGGCCCCCGGGCTGGGGGTGGGACGGGGATGAGTCACGTGGGGGGGTTATGTGGGGGCAGGACAGGGAGGAGTCACGTGAGGGGGTTACGTGCAGGGCAGGGACAAGTCACGTGGGGAGTTCACATGCCCCCCTTTAGCTGGTGCCCCCTTTGTGTCCCTGACTCATGATGATATATTGATTATCCCCACAGCTGTAAGCTTTGCCAGCTGGTGCAGACATTGGATAGCACCTATTTTAAAGTGCCCTCAGTCCTGCATCTTACGGTGTCCCTTTACGTTTTGCTGTTGCTAAGGACTGTGTAAACAAGAGAATGTTGCATTTAAGGTATGAGGCTGTGATGTTAGGACATAGGCTGGGAGGAATGGTCACAGAAAGGGAAAGTGGCTAATAGTAGACTGCATCCTGCAGGAGTGACACAGGGTATAGAAGAGGGGAGAACACAGGAGACAGAGAAGAGATCTGGAGGCGAGACACGCAGCTTGGAAAGTAGAGAAAGACAGGACTTGACACCTGATGAAGTGAGAAGCCAATGGTTGTTAAGTCAGAAAGACAGATGACTTGAGCCAAAGCCCCTGCAGTCAATGGAAAGACTCCCATTGTCATCAATGGGTTTTGAACTATAATGTAAGTGAACCATATAATCAGACCACAATAGTTACATCTGGTAAGTGATTCACAGGCATTTAAAAGATCATCTGGAGTTTCATACACTTGTAGGTACTTGCAGGACAAAAATGTTTTCTACTTTTTAAAAAAGAATTAAAAGGTTCAAGTTTCTGTACTTAGTCTGTTTCACGGTAATATTGGGGTTCTGGCTTATTCGCAAAACCATGCAGGACTTACTGTACCTTTCTGCAACAACATTATCTTAGAGCAAGATCCTGTACTGCAATGGAATCTGATTTGGGACAGGTATGTACTACAAGAGCGTGAGTGGTTTGCACTTAATATTATATCTGATTAATGTAGCCACTTTTTCTCTTTGTGGAATAACCATGAGCAGGTGGCAACTCCCTAGAATGTATTAATTACGTAGATGGATTCAACAAATTTGCTGGCAAACTGTGCATGAGCTCTGTGGGTTGATGGTGAACAGTTCCCTGTATTTGATTTTCAGTCATTGAGCTGAGCTAATTAGTTGTGATGGGTTAGGTAAGCAACATGGTTTTGTCTCCGCTCCTTGACTGAGCATGCAAACACTTCCTGTGCAAATAGTCATGCATATGAACTTAAAATTCAGTTTCTGCAATTTTTGTACATCTGGCTGTGAAGTTTACACTTCATGAATTTTCATTCGAGTAAAACTTGATTGCTTGATCCAGCAAACAGGAAAGTGGCACAAGTATAGGCCAAATGAATTCATTTCAATATTTATAGAAATTTGTTATGGTATTTGTCGATCTCTAATAAGTACCACAAGTTTTATTCCCTTTGAAAACAGAAAGTGGACTAAGTTGTATTCTACTTAACAGCTACAAAAATGTAGATGTGTGGCAACTGATTTTGCCTTCCCCCCTCTCTATTCTTCCTATGTAGGTGTAACCCTTTTGCCAGGTGAAGCCAGCAGAAACCAGGGCCCGGTTCAATATCTAGGGCAGGGGTGGCCAACCTGAGCCTGAGAAGGAGCCAAAATTTACCAATGAACATTGCCAAAGAGCCACAGTAATACGTCAGCAGCCCCGCATCAGCTCCCACTGGCTGCCAGCGCCTCCCACCCAGGGGCAGCTCCCCCGATCAGCACCTCCCACTCCCTTCCTCCCCGCACCTCCCAATCAGTTGTTTCATGGCTTGCAGGAGGCTCTGGGGGGAGGGGGAGGAGTGAGGGCACGGCAGCTCAGGGGAGGGGGTGGGAAGGGGTGGAGTGGGGATCAGAGCCAGGGGTTGAGCAGTGAGCACCCCCCCACCCCCCAGCACACTGGAAAGTTGGCAGCTGTATCTCCAGCCCTGGAGTTGGTGCCTATACAAGGAGCTGCATATTAACTTCTGAAGAGCCACATGTGGCTCTGGATCCACAGGTTGGCCACCCCTGATCCAGGGGTTCCTTTCCATCGATACAATACAGAGCCTGCTCCAGCTCCCACCCAGTAACCTGGGGAAATTACACACCAATGCTGAGTGCCTCTGAGAGGCAATACTTCCCCACTCGCAAGCACAGAGTCTGAGTGTAGAAAAGAAACTTTTAATAAAAGAAGGGAAGTAACTCGGAGTTAATTTGGGAAAACACTGTTCATAAATACAAACCATGAGTAAAAGACCCACTGCCAAGTAGGTTGGGCAGTGCCCTTTTCCTCTCAGGTTCTTAAGTCCAGCAACCCAAAAGTCCCTTTCACATGCCTGACCCTTCTCTGCTTCTCTGCACCCCACTCACAGTTGCTGTCCTTGGTCAGTGCAGACCCAGAATTCAGAGTTCACCTCCCACCCTGAGGCAGAGGGGTAAAGAGGCATCTTACTCACTCTGCTGGCCGCTCACTGCCCACCTGCTCACCGCTCTCATCGCGCCCCTCCACCAGCCACCCTGCTGGCTGCTCATCACTCCTCTCCACCGCTGCCCTGCTGGCTGCTCATCACTCCTCTCCACCGCTGCCCTGCTGGCTGCTCATCACTCCTCTCCACCGCTGCCCTGCTGGCTGCTCATCACTCCTCTCCACCGCTGCCCTGCTGGCTGCTCGTCACGCCTCTCCACTGCTGCCCTGTTGGTCATCACGCCTCTCCACCACCGACCTGCTGGCTGCTTGTCATGCCTCTCCACCGCCACCCCGCTGGCTGTCAGTCACCTTCTGTCTCTCTGCTGTGACCTCTGCACATCAGTCTCTCACGGATTTTCAGCTCTGTTGCAGGCAGGGCAGAAACACAGTCCTAACACAACTGGTTTCAGCTCTGACTGAGCAATTAAAATAACAAAAGAGGCTCCTAATAAAGCCTACATAGCTCTATTTTTTGAAGAGTTGGGAAGAACAGGTTAAGCCAGTCTAGAGAGGACCCCAGAAGGTTGTGCAGCCTCCTAACCAGGGCACCAGGACTTCTGTCCCCATCCCTCTTACTTTCACAGGGCTCTGACATTTAAGCCCCTGCTTAACAACATTCTTTCAACTGAGGGTGTCCCCCCTCATCTGGGACATGTTAAGCACAGTCCTGCTTTCCTGTATTGCTACAATAATTACAACATTGGTAATCATATTTCACTACCCCTGCACTCAGTACTAAGGTCATTTGTAGCCAACACCAGCCAAAGTTGATCCTTTGACACAGCCATAAATGATGAATATGTAAACAGAGCAGGAGCAAACTGTATTTACTACGGCTGTCGATTAATCACAGTTAACTCATGCGATTAACTCAAAAAAATTAACTGCAATTAAAAAAATTAATCATGATTAATAGCACTGTTAAACAATAGAAAACCAATTGAAATGTATTAAATATTTTTGGATGTTTTTCTACATTTTCAACTATATTGATTTCTATTACAACACACAATACAAAGTACACAGTGCTTACTTTATATTATTATTTTTTATTACAAATATTTGCACTGTAAAAAAAGATAAACAAAATAAATAGTATTTTTCAATTCACCTCATACAAGTACTGTAGTGCAGTTTCTTTATCATGAAAGTGTAACTCACAAATGTGGATTTTTTTTGGTTACGTAACTGCACTCAAAAACAAAACAATGTAAAACTTTAGAGCCTACAAGTCCACTCAGTCCTACTTCTTGTTCAGCCAACTGCTAAGACAAACAAGTATGTTTACTTTTACAGGAGATACTGCTGACTTATACCTGAATAAGCCATAACTATACTGTTATAACGAGTAAAACTTTCCTGCGTAGTGTTTACCAGAGAAAGAAGATGGCATGAAAAGGAGAAACAGAGGCTCTTGAATCACAATTGCCCAACATCTAGGTCTGGTCTACACTATAGGCTTACATCAGTATAACAGCGTTGCTCAGGGGTGTGAAAAATCCATACCCCTGAGCTACATAGTTATACTCACCTAACCCTGATGTAGACAGTGCTGTGTTGGTGGGAAAGCGTCTTCCAGGGAGGTGGATTAACTGCAAGGGCAGGAGAAGATCTCTCCTGTCGGCATAGAGTGTCTTCATTAAAGCATTACAGCAAGTGCAGCTGTGCCGAGGCAGCGTTGTAAGTGTAGACCTGCCCCAAGTGTGTCATTTACACCATTGCAATGTGAGTGCAAAGTAGGTGTAAAACTCGCTCACTCTAATCTGGTAGCATTTTACATCCATTCTACAACTGCTGTGAATAACTACACAAAGTGCAACACAATAGTGACTTGAGCCTAGAGAAATAAAGATGATGGTTTGGCAGGCTCAGAAAAGGAGATGTAAAAAGAAACACAGAAAGAATGAGTAATCATGCAGAAAGCCAGAGACTCCTCACCCCCTTAGCTACTACTTTAGGGACTACTCTTAGCACCATAACTTTGCCCATGATCAAACTCTTGCCTGAGGGAAGCTAACCCCATCACAGTAACAATTATTTGGCACCTGAAAGGCGGTCACGGCTCTCTCCCCATCCGTCAGAGAGGAGACCATGCCCCCTCGCTAAAATGCCTCTGGAGCGACTCAGTTCAGGGGGGAAATAGCCGACAATTAGTAGGCCCAAGCCTGCAGTGTAGGTCAGGCAGCAATTGGGTCTGTGAGCCCCGGCCTTCGACCAGGGCGGGGCAGCCAACAATTAAGGGCTCTGGCCTGCAGTCAGGCAGAGCAACAATGAGTCTATAGGCCCAGGGCCCTCAATCAGGACAGGGCAGCAAATAGTTAATGGCTCTGGCCTGCAGTTAGGCAGAGCAACACAGCAGTCTAGGGGGGTCAGCTCTCCCGCGGGGCAGACAGCAAAACCATCCGGTGTCCTAGCTTGGGTGGACGACAGACTAATACAGGCCTCTTGGCCTAAAGGTGGGGAGGCTGCCACCCCCAGGGCAGTCCCTAGACATTGTGATGCCCTATGCAGCGCCCCCTTTGGGTGTGGGGGAAGACTGTCCCCAGGCCTCCACAGGGGTGGGCTGCACCCAAGGTCAGTGGGGGGCAGGAGCAGGCTTGGGGGGCAGGAAGGAAACCGCCCCCCAGCACGAGCCGGCGGAGCAGGCTGTGGCCGGGTCGCTCCACTTCCTGCCACCCGGTGAATGCAGGGCGGGCCCAAGCCCGCACTCATGGGGTGTTGGGAAGTGGAGTAACCCGGCCCCAGCCCGCTCCGCTCTGCTCTCCTGGCTTCCAGCCTTGGGACTTGGGGGGCAGGAGGGAACCACCCCCCCGGCACTCACCGGCGGCGCGGCTGGGAGCCAGTGGAGCGGAGCAGGCTGGGGCCGAGTCGCTCCACTTTTTACCTGAGGTTTTCAAAGTGCACCTCCAGCACTACTAAGTATCTCCACACCACTGAGGGCATGTCTATACTATGAAATTAGGTCAATTTTTTAGAAGTCAGTCTTTAGTAACCAATTTTATACAGTTGATTGTTCATGTCCCCACTAAGCACATTAGGTCGGCTGAGTGCGTCCTCAATACCATGGCTAGCATCGACTCATGGAGTAGTGCACTGTGGGTAGCTATCCCACAGTCCCTGCTGCCCATTGGAATTCTGGGTTAAGCTCCCAATGCCTGATGGGGCAAAAACATTGTTGCGGGTGGTTTTGGGTACATATCATCAGTCTCCCCTCCCTCCCTCCCTCCCTCTTTGAAAGCAATGGCAAACATTCATTTCATGCCTTTTTTTCCTGAGTTATCCGTGCAGATGCCATAGCACAGCAAACATGGAGCCCGCTCAGCTGCACACTGCTTTCTTAGCATTGCAAACACCTTGCACATTATCCTGCAGTATGTGCAGAGCCTAGCTAGCAGCCGCCAGCACGAGGAAGATTATGAGGACAACATGGACACAGAAGTTCCTGAAAGCCCAGGATGTGGCAATTGAGATATCATGGTGGCACTGGGTCATGTTGATACAGTGGAACGCCGATTCTGGACCCAGCAAACAAGCACAGACTGGTGGGACCGCATAGTGTTGCGGGTATGGGATGATTCCCAGTGGCTGCAAAACTTTCGCATGTGTAAGGCCACTTTCATGGAACTTTGTGAGTTGCTTTCCCCCACCCTGAAGCACAGGAATACCAAGATGAAACCTGCCCTGACAGTTGAGAAGTGAGTGGCAATAACCCTGTGGAAACTTGCAACACCTGACTGCAACTGGTCAGTTGGGAATCAATTTAGAGTGGGCAAATCTCCCGTGAGGGCAGCTATGATCTAAATAGCCAGGGCAATCAATACCCTTCAGCCAAGAAGGGTAGTGACTCTGGGAAATGTGCAGGTCATAGTGGATGACTTTGCTGAAATGGGGTTCCCTAACTGTGGTGGGGCGATAGACAGAATGCATATCCCTATCTTGGCACCGGACAACCTTGCCAAAGAGTACATAAAGCACAAGGGGTACTTCTCAATGGTGTTGCAAGCATTGATGGATCACAAGGGCCGTTTCACTGACATCAGCGTGGGATGGTTGGGAAAGGTGCATGACACTCGCATCTTTTGGAACTCTCAGCTGTTCTTAAAACTGCAAGAAGGGACTTTCTTCCTAGACCAGAAAATTACCGTTAGGGATGTTGAAATGCCAATAGCTATCCTTGGAGACCCAGCCTACCCCTTGCTCCCATGGCTCATGAAACCGTACACAGGCAGCCTAGACAGAAGTAAGGAGCAGTTCAACTATAGGCTGAGCAAGTGCAGAATAGTGGTAGAATGTGCCTTTGGACGTTTAAAAGGGTGCTGGCGCAGTTTCCTGAGTAGGTTAGACCTCAGCGAAAGCAATAATCCCATTGTTATTGATGCTTGCTGTGTGCTCCATAATATCTGTAAGGGGGAGATATTTATGGCAGGTGGGAGGTTGAGGCAGATTGCCTGGTGGCCAATTTTGAACAGCCAGACACCAGGGCAATTAGACGAGCACACTAAGGCTGCGCATCAGAGAGGCTTTGAAAAACAGTTTCATGACTGACCAGGCTACGATGTGACAGTTGTGTGTGTTTGTCCTTTATGCAAAGCCATCTCCTTTGGTGAATGTACTTCCCTGTAAGTCAAACCCCCTCCCCTCTTCAACCACAGATGGCACAGGAAATAAAGTCCCTATTGTTCTGAATCCATTAATTCTTTATTTATTTAAAAAAACTTGAGATCACTGACAATGCTGACTAGGAAAAGGAAGCCCCAATGTACAAAGGGTTTGATAACGGGTGGGGTGGGGGAGAAGGAAAGAACAAGGCCACATTGCTTATTGTAGCCACACTACAAATCAAAGCTGTTTGAATGACAGCCTTCTGCTGCTTGGGCCATCCTCTGGAGTGGAGTAACTGGGTGCCCAGAGCCTCCCCACCGTGTTCTTGAGCATCTGGGTGAGGACTTGGTGAGGAGGGCAGGCGGTTACACAATGGCTGCAGCAGTGGTCTGTGCTTTAATTGCCTTTCCTGCAGATCCACCAGATGCCTCATCATGTCCGTTTGCTCCCCCATTAGCCTCAGCATCTTCTCCTGCGTCTTCCGATCACACTCATTGTATGCTTTCCTGTCCTCTGTCACCAAATGCCTCCATGCATTCAGCTGTGCCCTATCAGTGCAGGAGGACTGTATGAACTCTGAAAACATGTCATCACGAGTGCGGTTTTTTTCGCCTTCTAATCTGTAATAGCCTCAGGGACGGAGTTGATGCGGGGAACATAGAAGCATTTGAAGCTGCATGGGGGAAAAAAGAGAGAGTAGACTTTTAAGAAGATACATTTCTGAGAACAAAAGAGAGACTCTTTCACAGTGAATCAAGCAATTCACAGCAGACAGCACATGTGTTTTAGGTACAAGGTCGCATTTTGCCTTTTATATTGCGCACCTGCCGGTATGGTGACACATCACACGCGGCTGGGCAATGGAATTCGGTTTCCAGGCAGCCCTGGTAAGCCAAAAGTTACGTGGGGTTGGCTTCTTCCACATTCATAACATGTGGGAATGGTTTCAAACTGCAGCACCCTCCTTTCCTGTAGCAACCAATGCCAGTTGTGTTTGCCATTTAAAAGGAGGGGCTGTGGTTGCCGTTTAAAAGGAGGGGCTGCGGTTTTGGGGTGGATGTGCATCACCCCTCCCCCCACGTGACTATTCTCCAGGATGATCCCTTTTAGCCAAGTGCAAACAGCCCAGCATGCCCGGGGGTCTAATGTGTCGGGGATCACCAAACAGAGGGGATTACTGTTCCTTTACAAAACTTCCCATTTCAACCAGGTGACCATGAATGATATCACTCTCTTGAGGTAGACACAGAAAGATAAAGACTGAATGTTGCATGAATGAGACCAAAACCCAGGACCAGTCACTACCATGCTTTGTGCTGCAATGATTCCAAACTACTTACTACTGGCTTGGCGTGGTAAAGTGTCCTACCGTGGAGGACGAAATAAGGCAGCCCTCCCCAGAAACCTTCTGCAAAAGCTTTCAGAGTACCTCCAGGAGAACTTCATGGAGATGTCCCTGGAGGATTCCCGCTCCATCCCCAGACACATTAACAGACTTTTCCATTAGCTGTACTGGCTGCGAATGCATCCCAATTATTTAGGGCAAATCAAACATTAAACACAATTGCTTTTCACTCCTGTAGTGTCGTTACAATGTGCACTCGCCAGAGGTGCCTTCTCCGCCATCAGGATCCGGGAACAATAGGCCCTGGGAGGGTATTGTCTCCAGGGTGAGGCGCAGGTGCTGGAGGAACCAGCTAGGGGCAGAGCTCTTCTTGACCTGCTGCTAACAAACAGGGAAGAATTAGTAGGGGAAGCAAAAGTGGATGGGAACCTGTGACCATGAGATGGTCAAGTTCAGGATCCTGACACAAGGAAGAAAGGAGAGCAGCAAAATACGGACCCTGGATTTCAGAAAAGCAGACTTTAACTCCCTCAGGGAACTGATGGGCAGGATCCCCTGGGAGAATAACATGAGAGGGAAAGGAGTCAAGGAGAGCTGGCTGTATTTTAAAGAATCCTTATTGAGGTTGTAGGAACAAACCATTCCGATGTGAAGAAAGAATAGTAAATTTGGCGGGTGACCAGCTTGGCTTAACAGTGAAATCCTTGCTGATCTTAAACACAAAAAAATAAGCTTACAAGAAGTGGAAGCTT
This sequence comes from Lepidochelys kempii, assembly GCF_965140285.1. Classification (NCBI taxonomy): domain Eukaryota; kingdom Metazoa; phylum Chordata; order Testudines; family Cheloniidae; genus Lepidochelys; species Lepidochelys kempii. The sequence goes on from NC_136388.1 coordinate 75,523,923, forward strand.
GGACAAATGACCAGGGACGAGTATAAAAATATTGCTCATGCATGCAGGAGTGAAATCAGGAAGGCCAAATCACACCTGGAATTGCAGCTAGCAAGGGATGTTAGGAGTAACAAGAAGGGTTTCCACAGGTATGTTAGCAACAAGAAAAAGGTCAAGGAAAGTGTGGACCCCTTACTGAATGGGAAGGCAACCTAGTGACAGAGGATGTGGAAAAAGCTAATGTACTCAATGTTTTTTTTGCCTCTGTCTTCACAAACAAGGTCAGCTCCCAGACTAGTGCACTGGGCAACACAGTATGGGGAGGAGGTGACCAGCCCTCTGTGGAGAAAGAAGTGGTTCAGGACTATTTAGAAAAGCTGGATGAGCACAAGTCCATGAGGCTGGATGCACTGCATCCGAGGGTGCTAAAAGAGGTGGCGGATGTGATTGCAGAGCCATTGGCCATTATCTTTGAAAATTCATGACAATCAGGGGAGGTCCTGGATGACTGGAAAAAGGCTAATGTAGTGCTCATCTTTAAAAAAGGGAAGGAGGAGGATCCGAGGAACTACAAGCCAGTCAGCCTCACCTCAGTCCCTGGAAAAATCATGGAGCAGATCCTCAAGGAATCAATTTTGAAGCACTTAAAGGAGAGGAAAGTGATCAGGAACAGTCAGCATGGATTCACCAAGGGCAAGTCATGCCTGACTAATCTAATTGCCTTCTAGGATGAGATAACTGGCTCTGTGGATGAGGGGAAAGCAGTGGACATGTTATTCCTTGACTTTAGCAAAGCTTTTGATATGGTCTCCCACAGTATTCTTGACAACAAGTTAAAGAAGTATGAGCTGGATGAATGGACTATAAGGTGGATAGAAAGCTGCCTAGATCATCGGGCTCAATGGGTATTGATCAATGGTTCCATGTCTAGTTGGCAGCCGGTATCAAGCGGAGTGCCCCAAGGGTCGGTCCTGGGGCCAGTTTTGTTCAATATCTTCATTTATGATCTGGAGGATGGTGTGGATTGCACTCTCAGCAAGTTTGCAGATGACAGTAAACTGGGAGGAGTGGGAGATACGCTGGAGGGGAGGGATAGGATACAGAGGGACCTAGACAAAGTAGAGGATTGGGCCAAAAGAAATCTGATGAGGTTCAACAAAGACAAGTGCAGAGTCCTGCACTTAGGACGGAAGAATCCAATGCACTGCTACAGACTAAGGACCGAGTGGCTAGGCAGCAGTTCTGCAGAAAAGGACCTGGGGTTACAGTGGACAAGAAGCTGGATATGAGTCAACAGTGTGCCCTTGTTGCCAAGAAGGCTAACGGCATTTTGGGCTGCATAAGTAGGAGCATTGCCAGCCGATCGAGGGATGTGATCATTCCCCTCTATTCGGCATTTGTGAGGCCTCATCTGGAGTACTGTGTCCAGTTTTGGGCCCCACACTACAAGAAGGATGTGGACAAGTGGAAAGAGTCCAGCGGAGGGCAACAAAAATGATTAGGGAGCTGAGCACGTGATTTATGAGGAGAGGCTGAGGGAACTGGGATTATTTAGTCTTCAGAAGAGAAGAATGAGGGGGGGATTTGATAGCTGCTTTCAACTACCTGAAAGGGGGTTCCATAGAGGATGGATCTAGACTGTTCTCAGTGGTGGCAGATGACAGAAAAAGGAGCAATGGTCTCAAGTTGCAGTGGGGGATGTTTAGGTTGGGTATTAGGAAAAACTTTTTCACTAGGAGGGTGGTGAAGCACTGGAATGGGTTACCTAGGGAGGTGGTGGAATCTCCTTCCTTAGCGGTTTTTAAGGTGAGGCTTGACAAAGCCCTGGCTGCGATGATTTAGTTGGGGATTGGTCCTGCTTTGAGCAGGGGGTTGGACTAGATGATCTCCTGAGGTCCCTTCCAACCCTGATATTCTCTGATTCTATGAAGAGGTCCTGGCTGCCAGGGAGAAAGGATTTTCCATTTGCCTGCTGCGCATTCTCCTCCTCCTCCAAAAAATCCTCATCTGTGTTGCGTGAGGCTGCCACCTTGCAGGTGTCCACGGAGAGTATTGGGGTACTGGTAGGGTCCCCCCCTAGACTGGCATGCAGCTGATCATAGAAGCAGCATGTCTGGGGCTCTGACCCGGAGCGACCATTTGCCTCCTTTGTCTTTTGGTAGGCTTGCCTGAGCTCCTTAATTTTCATGCAGCACTGCTGTGCATTCCTGGTGTAGCCTCTCTTCACAATGCCTTGTGCAATTTTGGCATATATATCAGCATTTCTTCTGCTGGATCAGAGTTCTGCCTGCACAGATTCTTCTCCCTATACTGCATTCAGATCCAGAGTCTCCCGTTCGCTCCATGCTGGAACTCGTTTGCGATTCTGGGACTGCATGATCACCTGCTGAGTGATCTGCTGAGCTCGCCATGTTGACCAAACAGGAAATTAAATTCAAAAGTTCCCGGTGCTTTTCCTGTGTACCTGCCTAATGCATCGAAGTTGAAAGTGCTGTTCAGAGCGGTCACACTGGAGCACTCTGGGATGGTGCCCAGAGGCCAATACCATCAAATTGCACAGCACAGTGTCTACACTACCCCAAATTCAACCCAGGAAGTTCGATTTTAGCACTACTCCCCTCGTCAGGGAGGAGTACAGCAGTCAATTTTAAGAGGCCTTTAGGTCGGTGGAAGGGGGTTGGTTGTGTAGACGCATTCATTATAAAATCGACCTAATGTGGCTAAATTCCACCTAACCTCATAGTGTAGACCAGGCTTGAGAGGCAGGTAATTTTATATCCATTCTATAGGAGGCTATAAACTGAGGTGCAAAGAGGTTAAATAAATAAAATGTCCAAGGTTGCAGAGTGTCATCTGCAAATCTGGCAACGAAAAGCAGAAATGATTCCATTCCTCTGTTCTAACCACTAGACAATAATAGCACAGGATATTAGGTAATCATACTGTTGCACAAAATAAAAAAGTTTTCAAAGTGGGATTTCAAGGTCAAAGATTACATTAGCCCAGCTTGCATTAGTAGCAGCTTTACATAATGAGTGAATTTCCACATTCCAGAGGAAACACTGGTAAATCCCTTAATGCAAAACAGAACAATCAGAAAGAATTGCTATACTTCTGTAACCAGTGTTAGGACCTCACCGTCTACCCTCTGAGAACAGTGAACTACCACATCTTCCAAGCACTCACACTCAAACTAGTTTAATTGTTAATAATTTTCAAGGGATCAATATAATAATTTATAAATCAGATCCAATAGGTAAAAACAAAGCACTGAATGAATACCATACAAGGAATTCCAATTGCATACAGTGACTTGAAGCTTACAAAATCTATTCAGAACTTGTAACATTATGGAAACAATAAGACCTGAAGACCTTGTAGAAAACACTAATACAAAAGTATGGAAGCTCATTGTAGCTTAATTAGCAATTCATAATGATTCATATAAAGTTAAGATCCTCAGCTTCAATGAGCACAAGTTTACTTTCATACCAGAATTACTAATTCCAGAGGATTCAAATTGATTTCCTGTTGGTAATTCACAGATACTCAGTCCATGATATGGAGTCCAACAGTAAGGGAAAATAAAAGTTAGCAATCACACTGTTTGACTAATGATCCCTTTGTGGCTAAACTGCATAGCAATATCTAAAAAAACATGATCCAGCTTCTGCTGACTTACCCCATTGCTCCCCCGTAGAATTGCACAGGGTATTGGTCAGAATTGAGAGCGACATGTTTTGTTTTACATAACTGGGAGGCATTTGGGAGAGCTGCACTTTTTCTCATTCCCCCCAGAAGGGGGAACTTTAACAAGGGACTGAACCTAAATACAGAAAGCAGCTCTGACTTCCCATGGCTCTGTCCTGATCCCTATCAGTGCATTGGCCAGCTAATAATAATATTCATCCGTGGAAATTCTCCAGGCTTCTGTATTACATTTGCAAATACAAGCACTGAAGACACAGCTGAACTCCTATAATTTTTCTCTAGTTTAGAAAAAATTCAGGATACCTAAATGTTACTCTCAAGTTTGTACCTTGTATAGGTGGGTAACTTTTATTGTAGGGATCCTGCACTCCAAGGGGAATAGAATGGATGGTGTAATTATTTGATGTTGTAAAAGACTTTGAAATCCTTAACTGAAAGGTGCTACAGAAAAACACTTTATTATTATTATTTTATTCTCATATGAACTCAATGTAATAATAAAAGTTAATTTGGAACAGAAATAAATAATTCTGCTCCTTCAGCTTGCTTCTATTATCAGTTTGCTATTCCTCAAAATTGCTCTTGTACTGATTTCATTTCAAATTCCTTCCAGTTTACAGCTTCAGTATGAATCATTTCACATGATTTCCTCATTATCCAGACACCAAAGCTAAACTGCAAAGGACATGTCAGTACACAAGAGTCATGCTTTCCATTAAGCATTGCATGTCATGCATTTCCTTCACAAAAGAGTACATACAAATAAACAGGATTCACAGAGAGAAATTACAGAGAGGTTTCCATTCAGGTGTTAATAATGACAAAGGTAGACTGTCAGAAGAACACTGCACCCAAGTCTTCTGTGTCAATGGAGTTACAATGATAGAAAGCCCATCCCGTACTCAAGGCAGAATTGGCCTCTAATGCAATGTCTAGTGCTTTATCTAGTCTAATCTTGTGTCAAGTAAAGCTCGGCAAATGTATTATATAAATCAGACTAGATCAGTGGTTTTCAACCTTTTTTCATGTGCAGACCCCTAAAAAATTTTGAATGGATATGTGGCCCCTTTGAAAATCTTAGACATAGTCTGGGGCCCCTCAGGGGTCTGCTGACCACGGGTTGAATACCACTGTTTTATGGTAATGACCCCCTAGACATAGTCTGCAGATCCCTAGGGATCCACGAATCACAGGTTGAAAACCACTGGACTAGATGGTCCTTTCCTTCTGTCCTTAAAATCTGTGGATCCAGGAAAAATGGAAAGAAATTATCCTCAGGTAATTTACTGAATACAAATATATTATTTTTCAAAAATTATCTGCTGAATATTTTCCTCCTGGCTCTCATCTCAAGAGATGGGGCTCCCACCACTTTCCTTGAAAACTCTATTCCACAGGCCCTCGTTGGTGTTGGCACAAGAGCGGCCACTATGGGCATGGTTTTTGAGGGTATGTAGGTGTTGAAAGTTGCAGGTAGGCACTGAGTGGGATTTCCTAAAGAGCCTTAGCACCTAACATCCTCCAGGATTCAGGTCACAGTGCCTGAGGAGTGTTTCTGGATGGGTTTGAGCGTGAGGACTGGAACTCAAAGTGGAGAAATCCTTTCCTGCATTTCCCATTGGGTTTCAGATTTTCTGGCATGTGCATACTGCCAGTCAGGAAATACTATGCTTTCCCCGACTCGAAGTATTCTGCTGTGAGGATGCACTTCCTAAGCACGGAGATGAGTTTTCAGTTGAAAATATGGATTAAAAATAGTTTAACGCATACTGGGGAAAAAACAATACAGATAATCCTTTGACACATGTCAAAATGCACAGAATCAAAGTGGAACATACGCTCCACAGTCATAAGAAGTAAGAATATGCATTTATACAGCCCCTTGCTTACGTTACTAAAACAGGCATTGTGAAAAGAGGCAAAATAGATTAGCAGAAAAAAATATTTTCCCCTTGAGTATAGTAATTCCCAAATTACCTACTCTTCTTCTACCTGATTCCTTGAATAATTATCAGAGTAGGCAGGCATCTGCAGATTTCTCCGTCTGTTACAGCTCAATGCACTTAGTGGCTGTTTCTGCTCCCATTAACATCAGTGTTAACATTCCCACTGACTTCACTGCAGCAGGACCAGAACCACAGAGCTTTATTTATCCTTTAAGGTGGGTTTCTCCGTTTGCATTTCCGAGGGCCAAATTCTGATCTCATTTATGCTTGAAGTCAATGAGCTTGTTCTGAATTTATAAAGATGTAACAGATCAATCTGGCCCTTAGTCTTCATATTCCCAGTATCCCTGAGCTAGAACTGTAGCCAATTAATTTCTTTTAAGTCTTTGGTTTGAACTATAACTACACAGGTAAAAGGTTAGGTCATGGCCGCCCAAATGGCACAGGACAGCCCTTCACAAGGTTGGGTGCAGACATGGGTGACTTTCCCACTGCTCCTATTTTTTTCCTCTCACCATCAGTAAACACATTCTCTGCACCTGTACCGAACAACTTCCCAGAATACATCTGGACTCTGCAAGAATTTAATTATACCTCTCACTCTCACCAGACCCCTGACCTGATTTAACTATTCAAGTTGAGAAAGTGATTGTGAGGGTATGTGAATTTAGGGGCAATGTACAGGAAGAGCAATGTTAGAATGCTATGAAAGCAATGTACGGGAAGAGCAATGTTCTCTTCTGTTAGGCGCTAAGAAGCTAGGGGCCTGATCCTACATTCCTTGTGCTCCCTGAACTCCAAATAGAGTCAGTGGGAGTTTTGAGTAAGAAAGGAGTGCTTGACTAGACCCTTGATGTGGAGGAGTCTACTTGTTGATTTTATTTATATTATATATAATTCCATATATATAATATGATTCCATATATAATATAATTCCAGGAGATATTAATTTGCTAGATTCTATCAGCTGTCTTTGCTGTCAGTTTCTTCATAGAAGATAGAAGATCTCTTGCTTTTTCAGTCACAGCCCACTCACTATCTTTCCTCTGTAAGAACTGAATTCTGTACATACAGTCAGTCACTTACCATATTGCTGTGGTTTTACTGCTCTCTTATATCTAAACATCTACCTTCTTTCAGGGCCCCATAACACCCCCTGTAATAGGGTCCTTGTGGGTTAAGATTGCCTAGTGGTAAGCTCACCTACTACCCTCTCCCAGAGAGTCAGTCTCACAGTGCTGGCTCACCTCTACTCAGAGGTACAGTGAGCAGTATAGGTGATTCAAGTCCCTCCTGTAGTAAGGGCAGTGGTAGGGGAGCCTGAGCCCACCCACTCCACTAGGCTCCGACCCAGGGCCCTAAGACAGTGCCTGGCCCCCAAAGGTGCCCTCTGAGTTACCTCCCCTTGGTCACTTCTTGCTGCTGCTTTCCTCTCTCAGTGGTCAGTCCCAGATACAGTGAAAAGAAAAGGAAAAGGTAACCAAACCATTACCCCAAACGGACTCAGCATACAGTCATACTCCTTCAGGGAGGCTTCTCCAGCACCCTTCTCAGGAGCCTTCAGGATAAGTCTGTCAGGTTCCTCAACCTCCCCCTTCTAAATGGGATTGCTCCCTTTTCAACCTCTTCTCCAGTTGGAGCATGGTCTGCAGGGATGGAGGGATGGGGCTACCAGGGCTCAGTACTGTCCTTTAACCTCTTTCAGCCCAGTGTGGGGTTTGGATACCCCATTACACCACATTGATGAGTTCAGCTGAGATTCAGTATTACCAGCAAGACTAATATATATATTTATATTGTCACAGTTTCAGGGTAACTGCACAAGTCTTCCCTCTACATGGTCACTCAAGGGCACCCACATAAGATTTCTGGTTCCCAGATGTCACCTTTCTTGGGCAGAGACCCAAGTCTGTCTCCTTTCTGAGTAGGTTTTAAGGCTGCACATCTCCCAGCCTTACACTGTGATATCCCCAACAAGCCAGTCTGCCAAAAGGGCAGGCCTGTGCTTTGCTTTCTCTCTGAGGTTATTGCCAGTAATCACAAATTACTACACAGCTCTTTCTAAATAAGCCCATTTATTCTTAAGGCAAAAGCATTATAGAGAAAACATGTAAAAAAACAGAAGTTCCTATATGCATGTAAACACCTTACCAGAGGTCACCCATCAATCTTATGGGGCCCTAATAGGCCAAAGTCTTTTCAATCCTTCTGCAAGAGTTGTGATCCTGCTTAAGACAGCAGGTCCTGTCTGTTTGCTGGACCAGAAAGAAGGCCCTGAGTCAATTTGAATGAAGCCTTTTTATGCCAAAGCCCTTTCTTTGTCTGTTGCTCTCTGGAAAACCTAGTTTGAACCAGTATATGCAAGATTCTCTGGGAGTGGTAATTCTCTGGAGGTGTTTAGAACCTAAGTGATTCACCTCAAGCACCCCCTACTGTTTTTGATTCCTGAAGGAGTTGCAATAACCCTCCCCCATGGAACAGAGCACAACCATACATACAATCTCTGGCCCACTGTGATACATAAACTTCATACAATATGTTGCCCGAAAAATACTGTATGCGGTTTTAATATCTGTCACACATGACTACTCATGTGGCAATCACACCTTTAACTGCAGTGTAGACATACCTAAGACAGAAAGTATGGTATTAAGGTGAGGAACATAAACAGCAGGACTGAAGTTTTCAAGACACCTAAAGGAAACAGGTGCCCAACTCTCACTGGAATTCAGTGGAAGTTGAGTATTTAACTCCCTTCGGTTGGTTTCACAGCTGTTTGCTGACAACAGATGAATGTTGAGGCCCAGGAATACTGGGTTTTATTCCAGGTTTTATGGGGAGGGTGTTCTACTGGTTACAGATCCTTCTACCCCTGTACCCTCAATGCCTGACCTCTTCTGCCCCTGGCTTGTCCAGCCTCTGCATGTCCAAATCCCAGTTTTGTTCTACAACCCCATCAGCACCTCAACACAATTCCCCAGCTCCTTGTCTCAGATACCCTACCTCCCAGTTCCTCATCCCAGTCTCCACCTTTGGCACTCTGTATCTCAAAGCCGTACCCTGGAACCCCGTATTCACCCAACATATAATTATATTTCATAAAAAGCACGCCATGTAAGATATCAAATGAAAAGTCATGATCTGCTGAAACCCAGTGTTCTGTCAAAATATGTATATCATTAGAGTGTAGGAAGTTATGAGATTTTGCTGTATGACTGTTACTGAAATATGTTGTAGTTTGAGAGTCTCCACTGCTAGTTCTCCAGTGACAACAAAGGAGGTAACCCACTCCCAGGAGGGTGGTAAACGACCATTAATCAGCAGGGGAGTTGTAATCAAGGGATTTACAATGCTGTAAAAGAGTTGTGCAAGCATCACACAATGGAGGATTGCTCAACCCTGTGACCCAGCAGAGCACACCAGGACATGTCTGGGCTAGTGTTTTCCAGGCACATGGACGGAGGATATAAAATAAGGGACAGCGGCATCATGTCTTTACCTTTCTCCTCCCCTCCTCCACTGGAAGCAACAAGAACACTGGAAAACAGAGACTTGAACTGAGGAGACTGGTCCCAGGCTTAAAGGGGAAGCCTGTATATTAAGAACTGTAAACAACCTGAAACATCCAGTGGGGTGAGAAAAACTACTTGGCCCAAATACTGCCTAGACTAATAAAGTTTAAGATTTAGACTGCATGCTTACCTTTTTATTTTCTTTGGTAACTATCTCTGACCTTTCTTTGGTAACTATCTCTGCCTACCACTTAACATCTATCTTTCTGTAGTTAATAAATCTGTTATATGTTTAACCTAAAACAGTGTGTTTTGATTGAAGTGATTGGGAAATCTCTGCTCAGTTTACAAAGACTAGCACGTGCCCTCTCTACATTGAGGGAGGGGCGGACTGGGTAATGAACTTACACTGGCCAGGCTTCTGGGGTACAGGGCTGGGGAGATTTAGTGATACCTTTCTCTGTGTGATTCAAGAGTAGCTCAGGGAGCATGAGTGATAACAGCACCTGGAGGGGTTTGCTGCTTGTCACTAGCAAAACATTGAGAGAGACAGCCCAGGCTGGAGAGTTAAGAGGGCAGAGCAGTACCCCAGTTCCAGGTTGTACCCCGGTGGATCCCATCACATACCCTTTGTAGTCCCCTCATCCTGGCTCCTCACCATTCTGTCAAGCAGTTTCCTCCTTCTCCTCCCCACTCCCTGGGCACCAGCAGAATCAGTGAGAGCACAAGAGAGAGAATCTCCCTGCACTCAGCTCCTGTGCCCAGTGCCACAGCAGGGAAAATCCTGCTCATCCCCCACAATCTTCAGAAGGAGCATCCTCAGTTCAGATAGAATCTTCAGAGAATTTAGCTGCCAAACTAGAAAGTGTCTTCTGAGCATGTGCAAATTGAGATTTTCAGAAGCTCATACCTTGACCAAATTTCATCAGATTTTCATGGGGACAGCAGAAGGCCATCCCTAACATCAGAGCAATCCCCCTGCCAAAGGTCACCTTCTTGTTCCAATGTATGGGGCATGTATAGATCTTCTCAATTAAAAAGATAAGAATTTTTTTAACATGGGCAAAAGGAATGTATTTTTCCCTAGCCTCATTCTGAGAAATGCCTAAATTGTTTTTGCAGTTTTCTAGAAGTCAGCTAGAAACATACACCTAGCATGCCAAATTTAAATCCCAGTGGGGCAATATTAGAAACAATTGAAAACAGGGTTTTATAATGGAAGTTGTCGGACATTCTTAATTATAAGTGTTGCTATAGGCACAATCTAGAATGGCCCAATGCTGCAAGATGTTGAGCACCTTCATAAGATGCTGACCACCATGAGATTCAGCTGAAGTTAATGGGAATCAAGGCTGCTTATCACTTGACAGGAGGAACTCAGGCAACCAGGCCGAAACACTTGAAAAATATATATTTTACAAATTCTTGGTGGAATGCTTTATCTGCCCTTGCCCACCCCCCATTTTTCCCCCAAAGAAACTATCTTTCCTGGTGTGTTTTCACATATGGGGACAGATACTCAGCCAGTCTAAATCACTAAACCTCTGTTGATGTCAATGGAGTTGGACTAATATGTCTGTTGCTCTTAGACCTCCCTTGAACGGTGCATTTAGAAATGTGGATTGTACAAGAAATACTATTGTTCTCATTTAGGAATTCACACATGATCTCAACATTCAGGAAGCTCATATACATCCTTATGTATCTAGAGGGAAATATATCTCATCATCTTAGACTTGCATTTTACCTTTAAAAATATACCTAATTAATTGTATATTTGCCAAGCTTTTTCTATACATGTACAATGAATGAGAAACTAACAATAAAATTTAGAAGATAGATATTAGAATAGGCAATATTTATGTACAGAAAGGCTCAATTAATAGAAATGCATATCTCCAGTTAGCCATTGTTGTTCTACTGTCAGACTGTATTTGTATTTGTTTAAGATGACATAGAGGAGGAGGAAGATCTTGTGGTAAAAGCACAGTACTAGAAGCCTGAAGACCAGAATGCTATTCCTGGCTGAAAGCTACAGACTTCCTGTATGACCTTGGGCAAGTCCCCTTCAGGGGAAATTTCAAAATGCCTCTGTTGGAAGCTCTGCATTGTATTTTCCACCAAGTTGTGGGTACTGAGAAAGGGGATTGTCAAAGCAGATTGTGATGTGCTCTTTCCAAATATGCTCTCAGCACTCAGTGCCCAAGATGTCTAGACGCTCAGGTGCCAGCTGGAGACCGGATCACTTTCAAAACCTCACTGCTATACGCTATGCTCCAGGCCAAGGCCGTCCTTACCCATACGTAAAGCACGCAGCTGGGTAGGGCACCAGGAAATTTGGGTGCCCTGTGCAGCTGTGTGCTGCTCCAGCCACTGCTCTGGCTCTTTCCCAGGCCCCACCCCTGCTCCGCCCCAACCCTGCGTCTTCCCGCCCCAGCCCTACCCCCACTCCCCTGAAGATTGCAGCCAGGCCCGACCCTGCACTCACGGCATGGTAAGTGGAGTGACCCAGCCCCAGCCTGCTCTGCGTCCCTGGCTCCCAGCTGCGCCACCAGTGAGTGCTGGGGGGTGGTTCTCCACGGGTGGGAGCTGGGGGAGCTGGCCCCAGGCCTCCGTGGGGGACGGGGGTAGGAAGGGGGCTGGCCACTTCCTGCGGAAAGTGGAGTGACCCGGCCCCAGCCTGCTCCGCTCCCCTGGCTCCCAGGCTTGGGGGGAGCGGGGAACCGCCCCCCAGCACTCACCGGCAGTGTGGCTGGGAGCCAGGGGAGCAGAGCAGGCTAGGGCAGGGTCACTCCACTTCCTGCAGCAAGTGGCCAGCACCCCCCTCCCATGGAGGCCTGAGGCCAGCCCCCTCCCCCAAATAGCTAGGGATGGCCCTGCTCCAGGCACTGTTTTCCCACTTTCTAAGGTCCTTTCTACACTAGAAAAGAATACCCATTAAGCCCGAGAAAAGGTTCTGATCAGCGAATGGTTGATAGGTAATATTTGTGGGAGATTTGATCATAGCTGGGTTTGCGATGACTGGGAGAACCACATGGTGACTTACCTGCCACATGCGAAGGTTGCGAATCTCTCAAGACATCTAGATAGACTTATGTGTAGTGCTGGGGAGGAATTGGTGGTCGTGGTACATGTAGGTACCAATGACATAGGGAAGGATAGGGGAGAGGTCCTGGAGGCAAAATGTGGGCTGCTAGGTAAGAGATTGAAGTCCAGGATCTCTATGGTGTCATTCTCTGAAATGCTTCCAGTTCCACGTGCACGGCCAGTTAGACAGGCAGAAGTGCAGGGTCTCAATGCGGGGATGAGATGATGGTGTAGGGAGGAGGGGGTTAGATTTAGTAGGAACTGGGGAAACTTTTGGGAAAGGGGGAGCCTATACAGCAGGGGTGGCCAACCTGTGGCTCTTCAGAAGTTAATATGCAGCTCCTTGTATAGGCACCGACCCTGGGGCAGGAGCGACAGGTGCCAACTTTCCAATGTGCCGGGGGGCGCCCACTGCTCAACCTCTGGTTCTATCACAGACCCTGCCCCGACTCCACCCCTTCGCATCCCCTCCCCTGAGTTTGCCATGCCCTCACTCCTTTCCGCCCTCCCCTCCGCTGTCTCCTGCACGCCACGAAACAGCTGATCGGGAGATGCAGGGAGGGAGCAGGAGGCACTGATGGGTGGGGCTCACAGTGGGTGGGAGGCGCTGGGAATGGGTGCGGGAGTTGATGTGGGCCTGCTGATGTATTACTGTGGCTCTTTGGCAATGTACATTGGTAAATTCTGGCTCCTTCTCAGGCTCAGCTTGGCCACCCCTGCTATACAGGAAGGATGGGCTCCACCTAAACCAAAATGGAACCAGGTTGCTGGCACTTAACATTAAAAGGGTCATAGAGCAGTTTTTAACTAAGGGTGGGGGGAAAGCTGACAGGTGTGAAGGAGCACCGTGGTTTGGACAGAGGCATCCCTTAGGGGAGGATTTATTAATGGAGATTCTCTATGTCCTAGTAAAGAGGAGAGAATGGACGAGGATAAAGTACAGGTAGGATCTGATGAGAAACAGTCAAATGAAAAAGAATCCCATTCAATTACATCATGTAATGGCAGACAGCTAAAAAGTGACAAGTTTTTAAAGTGCTTGTATATAAATGCTAGAAGTCTAAATAATAAAATGGGTGAACTAGAGTGCCTCGTATTAAATGAGGATATTGATATAATAGGCATCACAGAAACTTCGTGGAATGCGGATAATCAATGGGACGCAGTAATACCAGGGAACAAACTATATCGAAAGGACAGAACAGGTCGTGCTGGTGGCAGAGTGGCACTATACGTGAAAGAAAACGTAGAATCAAATGAAGTAAAAACCTTAAATGAACCAAACTGTATCATAGAATCTCTACGAATAGTAATTCCATGCTCTAAGAATAAGAATATAGCAGTAGGGACCTGACCAGGATGGTGATAGTGACTGTGAAATGCTCAGGGAGATTAGAGAGGCTATAAAAATAAAAAACTCAATAATAATGGGGGATTTCAACTGGTGGTACATGTCACCTCAGGACGGGATGCAGAAATAAAGTTTCTTGACACCTTAAATGACTGCTTCTTGGAGCAGCTAGTTCTGGAATCCACAAGAGGAGTGGCAATTCTTGATTTAGTCCTAAGTGCAGGACAGGATCTGGTCCAAGAGGTGAATACAGCTGGACCGCTTGGTAATAGTGACCAGAATATAATTACATTTAACATCCCTGTGGCAGGGAAAACACCACAGCAGCCCAACACAGTAGCATTTAATTTCAGAAAGGGGGATTACACAAAAATGAGGAAGTTAGTTAAACAGAAATTAAAAAGTACAGTGCCAAAAGTGAAATCCTTGCAAGCTGCATGGAAACTTTTTAAAGATACCATAGTAGAGGCTCTACTTAAATGTATACCCCAAATTCAAAAAAATAGTAAGAACACCAAAAAAGTGCCACCGTGGCTAAACAACAAAGTAAAGGAAGCAGTGAGAGACAAAAAGGCATCCATTAAAAAAGTGGAAATTAAATCCTATTGAGGAAAATAGAAAGGAGCATAAACTCTGGCAAATAAAGGCAAATTATAAAAATATAATTAGGAAGGCCAAAAAAATATTTGAAGAACAATTAGCCAAAGACTCAAAAAGTAATAGCAAATTTTTTTTTAAGTATCAGAAGCAGGAAGCCTGCTAAACAACCACTGGGACCACTGGACAATCGAGATGCTAACGGAGCACTCAAGAATGATAAGGCCATTGCGGAGAAACTAAATGAATTCTTGCATCTGTCTTCATGGCTGAGGATGTGAGGGAAATTCCCAAACCTGAGTATTCTTTTTAGGTGACAATCTGAGCAACTGTCATTGATTGAGGTTCGGTTTTGGAACAAATTGATAAACTAAACAGTAATAGGTCACCAGGACCAGATGGAATTCACCCAAGAGTTCTGAAGGAACTCAAATGTGAAATTGCCGAACTACTAACTGTAGTTTGTAACCTATCATTTAAATCAGGTTCTGTACCAAATGACTGGAGGATAGCTAATGTGATGCCAATGTTTAAAAAGGGCTCCGGAGATGATCCCAGGAATTACAGGCCCGTAAGCCTGACTTCAGTACCAGGCAAACTGGTTGAAACTATAGTAAAGCACAAAATTGTCAGACACACAGATGAACGTAATTTGCTGGGGAAGAGTCAACACGGTATTTGTAAAGGGAAATCATGCCTCACCAATCTACTAGAATTCTTTGAGGGGGTCAAAAAGCATGTGGACAAGGGGATATAGTGTACTTAGATTTTCAGAAAGCCTTTGACAAGGTCCCTCACCAAAGGCTCTTTCACAAAGTAAGCTGTCATGGGATAAGAGGGAAGGTCCTCTCATGGACTGGTAACTCGTTAAAAGATAGGAAACAAAGGGTAGGAATAAATGGTCAGTTTTCAGAATGGAGAGCGGTAAATAGCGATGTCCCCCGGGGGGGGTCTGTACTGGGACCAGTCCTATGCAATATATTTATAAAAGATCTGAAAAAAGGGGTAAACACTGAGGTGAAAAAATGTGCAGATGATACAAAACTACTCAAGATAATTAAGTCCCAGGCAGACTGTGAAGAGTTACAAAAGCAACTCACAAAACTGAGTGATTGGGCAACAAAATAACAGATGAAATTCAATGTTGATAAATGCAAAGTAATGCACATTGGAAAACATAATCCCAACTATACATATAAAATGATTGGGTCTAAATTAGCTGTTACCACTCAAGAAAGAGATCTTGGAGTCATGGTGATAGTTCTCTGAAAATATCCACTCAATGTGCAGCAGCAGTCAAAAAAGCAAACAATGCTGGGAATCATTAAGAAAGGGATAGATAACTAGACATAAAATATCATGTTGCCTCTATATAAATCCAAGGTATGCCCACATCTTGAACACTGCTTGGAGATGTGGTCGCCCCATCTCAAAAAAGATATATTGGAATTGGAAAAGGTTCAGAAGAGAGCAACAAAAATGATTAGGGGCATGGAACGTCTTCCATATGAGGAGCGATTAATAAGACTGGGATTTTTCAGCTTGGAAAAGACATGACTAAGGGGAAATATGATAGAGGTCTATAAAATCATGACTGGTGCGGAAAAAGTAAATAAGGAAGTGTTATTTTCTCCTTCTCATAACATAAGAACTAGGGGGTCACCAAATGAAATTAATAGGCAGGTTTAAAACATAGAAAAGGAAGTAGTTTTTCACACAACGCACAGTCAACCTGTGGAACTCCTTGCCAGAGGATGTGGTGAAGGCCAAGACTATAGCAGGGTTCAAAAGAAATAGGTAAGTTAATGGAGGATAGGTCCATCAATGGCTATTAGCCAAGATGGGCAGAGAGGGTGTCCCTAGCCTGTTTGCCAGAAGCTGGGAATGGGTGACAGGGAATGGATCACTTGATGATTACCTGTTCTGTTCATTCCCTCTGGGGCACCTGGCATTGGCCGCTGTTGGAAGACAGGATATTCGGCTAGAAGGACCTTTGGTCTGACCCAGTATGCCCATTCTTATAGGGATATCTTCATTTCCCCAAATTGATTTTTCTGTGCAAGAGACTGGTTAACTTCCCTTTCAGGAAATAAGAAAACAGAACCCAGCAGCAACTGTGTAAAGATCAGATGCTTTTTTTCAGTTATAAATAGAAAAGAGGTAGGTGGGACATTTGAAAAAAGCAGTACTAATACACAAGGAATTGTTTACTAGGGAAAGCTGCTAAGTTAATATTTTCCTCGCTTAATCATGCAGTTTTTACAGATAAGTTTTTCATCATCATATCAAATTTAATGGGGTATTTCTTAAAAGAGGATACTGTCATACCATTTAGCAATAAGGCCATTATTTAGTTTCATAATAAGGCAACAAATTGCTCAATGTGATTGGCTAAGAGAAGTCTCAAGCCATTCATATCATATTTTAAGTGAGAGCTCAGATCTACTTCAACCTATAAATGTTTGAGTCATATTTTCAAAAACAGCCTCTACAATGGCACCAGCTGTTTTGTGCCTGCAATTTTAAGTGCAATCACTTACAAGCACAAATAATAAAATGCAGATACCTGAATTGATCAGACTGTCAGGCATCTAGGTTCTATTACTTCTCCAGGAAGTCCACTACAGAATGTGACGGGGAAAGGCCAGTTGGCTATAGAAAAGTAGTGGGAGATAGATATATTAGCTCCAGGCTAAACAAATCCCTGGTACCAGGTTAAGTGAAATGGCAGCTGCTCCGGATCAGTTAAGACACCTGGGGCCAATTAAGAACTTTCCAGAAGGCAGGGAGAATGCTGGGTTGATTGGGACACCTGAAGCCAATCAGGGGCTGGCTGAAACTAGTTAAAAGCCTCCCAGTCACTCAGGTGAGTGTGCATGTCAGGAATTGTGGAAGGAAGTTGTGCTGTTGGAGAGGCTGAGTAGTACACACTCATATGAGTACATATGAGGTAAGGGTGAAGTGGAGCTTTAGGAAGCGAGGGCTGCTGTGGGGGAAGTAGTCCAGGGAATTGTACATGTCATGTTTCTAAAAGGTCAGCTACCATAGCTGATACTATCCCTGGGCTGGAGCCTGGAGTAGAGAGTGGGCCTGGGCTCCCCCCCGCACCTTTGCCCCCTGATTAATCACTGAGACTGGGAGACAACAGAGACTGTGCAAGGAAGGATAACTTCTCACCTCCCTTGCTGGCTTATGAGGAAAATGGCTCAGTAGACTGTGACCCTTGTCTCTAGAGAGAAGGATTATGTGGAGGGTCACAGTGGGCCTCTGAGGTGAGCAAAATCCGCCAGGAAATGTGGGACTCACAGAGGCAAGGACAGAGCTTTGTCACAAGAATTTAGTATTGCTACTAATCATATGTGGAAGGTGCTCAGATACTGCAGTGATGGGTGACTGTATAAAACAGATCAGTAGATTATTTTTTACATTCATAAAATTGTGGGGGCAATTCATTAGGCTTGGATGAACACTTGTGAAAAGTTGCCCCTAAGCTATAGAACTTCATTTTTAAAAAAATGAAGTGAGTATAATTAAGAAATTTAAAAAAGAGAACCCCTAAATTGAATAAACTGAGTGATAGAAAGATTAATGGGCCAAATCCTCAGCTGATGTAAAATAGCATAGCTCCTTTGACTTTAGTCCAATGACTTGGGCATTATCATCTCACCCACAAATTTTAACATCTTCAGAGAAAAAGTGTTCCAAAACATCATCAGATGTAAAATGAAACCAAAAAAGAGTAGCAAAATAAAACCAGTTCAGCAATATAAAAATCCATAAAAACAGCCATTTTAGAAAAGAGTTCACTCTTCAAATGGCCAGGCTAAACTACACATAATGTTAATCTGGCCTTTCTCCTAAGATTCTCAAACACGAGACCTCCAAACAGAGCATGGAGGAAATTGCAACCCTAATTGTTTTGAATAATCTCACCATACACATAGTTAACAATTTAATAATATGTCTGTTATATTTTTAAACGCCTACCTCTTTCGTTTCACCTGGTCAAACAGTAGTTCCTAAACACATAATTGAGTGAACTGTAGCTTTTTTTTTTCTTCACAAATCCTTTATGAATCAATTCCATAACATGGGAATCTATTAAATTAACAAATAATAGCTCTGAAGTATCTGCACAGTTCCTGATGTACTCAGTGTTTGAGGTTTGAAATTTGATTTCAAAGTGAGTAGTCTGAATATACATATTGGATGTCAAATACATGTATTTGCAACTGAATATGAGCATTAGACATCAAATACATGCATTCAGCTGAATCATCCAGACTAGTTTTAATGACTTGAAGAGACTCAGTGAAATGAAATCTTTATAAATACATCAGAGGGGCCGGGAGAGAGGACTTCTTTAAATTAATGGCCAGCGCTGGCATATGAACAAATTGATATAAAATGGCCATCAATAAGTTTAGGCTTGAAGTTAGATGAAGGTTTCTAACCATCAGGGGAGTGAAGTTCTGGAACAGCCTTCCACGGGGAGTAGTGGGGGCAAAAAACCCTCACTTGTTTCAAGACTGAGCTTGATAAAGTTTATGGAATGAATGGTATGATATGATTGCCTACAATGGCATATGTCCCATCCGTGACTGCGATTAGCAAATATGTCTGACAGCCAGAGATGGGGCACTAGAGGGCTCTGAGTTACTACAGAAAATTCTTCTTAGGTCTCTGGCTGGTGGGTCTGGCCCACATACTCAGAGTCTAACTGATCACCATGTTTGGGGTCAGGAAGGAATTTCCCCACAGGTCAGGCTGGCAGAGACTGGGGATTTTCACCTTTCTCTGCAGCATGGGACACAGGTCACTTGCTGGTTTGAACTAGGGTAAATGGTGGAGTCTCTTTAACTTGAAGTCTTTAAATCAGGGTGGGCAACCTTTTTAGCCTGAGGTCCACATCGGGGTTGCGAAACGATATGGAGGGCTGGTTTGGGAAGCCTGGCCCCGCCCTCTATCACTTGGGGATTTTTAGCCCCTTTTTAAAGCCTTTTAAAAAATTGGCTATTTTCAAAACAAGAAGCTCATTTTGGAATGAAAAGTCAAAATGCTTCAGTCCAGAAATGCCAAAATGAAATGGTTAGACTGTTTTTAAAAAATCATTTTTTCAGCCAAAGCTGTTTGCTGAATATAATATGAACTTGCAAATAATTTTGGTGCCCCCAAAACTGCACTTTTTCGCCCAGTTAATTCCATCTCTAGTACCATCATGCTGTGCCATGAACCAGTTTTGAAAAGATACTTAAGATATGGCTCTCATTTTGCTCCACTGAAACTGAAATACACTGTTTCTGCAAGTTACCCGATTTCTACAGGTCAAGGGATTGACAATCTCAAATTATACCCCAGTCCTGAAGCCTTAACTAATGTGAATAGTACCAATGAAGATAACTCACTTGAGTAAGTGACCCTTTATGAATTCAAGTGTGTCTCATCTGATAATTGTTCTTTAAATCCTGTTGATATTTTTATTGTGACTTGCAACAAAATCATGAATGACTTATTAAAAATAAATAAAGATGCTAAGTAAGAAACACTTTACTATTTGCAAAGTACCAATCAGATGAAGAGGATCTTGATTTATAAACACAAAGATATTAGCATTTGACATATCATTACTTAAACGTCACAAGATCCTTCACATTCCCTTTGAGGGTTGACAGATTTAGAATCTGTGTGCTACACAGTTTAGCAGATGTTTCAGAAGAAAAAAATACTTTGTTTTACATCAACTATTACACATTAAATTTCACTGAGAAGCACTAATTTATAAAACAGCGTCCTATACCTAGGTGTTGCTTGACATCAGTAACTCTGGATAAAATGGTTTAACTACCAGTACAGCATGCATTCTGAAAGTTTATCATTAGCCTAAAGGTTAAATAAAAAGCCACATTTTCTGCTAGCATTTACACTGGTAAATCCACTGAGTTCAGGATTGAAGGCACAGAACTGCAGGTGCCTCAAAATACCTCATTGGTTTTGGTGTGTCAGAGCAGTAGCTTACCCACTGAGAGAAAACTTGCTTGTACAATTGAGATATCAAACTTCAGTTCATTCATCACAGTATAATATCAACATAGTGATAATTTACAACAAAAGACCTTTGCAGCAGGAAAGGATGGCTGCAGGCGAAGTAAACAAATTTTCCTAATGAAATATGCATGTAACATTTAGGGCAAGGGTTCTCAAACTGGGGGTTGGGACCCCTCAGGGGGTCACGAGTTCATTACATGGGCGGTCACGAGCTGTCAGCCTCCACTCCAAACCCTGCTTTGCCTCCAGTATTTATAATGGTGTTAAATATATAAAAAGTGTTTTTAATTTATAAGGGGGGGGTCGCACTTAGAGGCTTGCTGTGTGAAAGTGATCATCAGTACAAAACTCTGAGAACCACTGATTTAGGGTAATAGGAACAAAACTTGCAATATCTTTGCCTTTCAGTAACCTTGCAACACACACTTAACTTGCTGAGGTCATAAGGGTGTATTTTTCAGAAAAAGACAACAAGGAGTCCTATTTTTATAATGCAAATGGTAGGCAGAAGTAATTATTTGATATATTCTGGGAATCTGAGTGGATTTTGTTGTATAATATATGGAAACTTCTATTTAAGTAAATGACATTTTAAATGAATAGAAATGACACCTTTACAGTAACTGAAATACTTTTAACATTTTATAAACTTGATCTGTTAAATTTTTAGAAGCTGATGTATCTGTAGTTTTCCATCGTAATATACCTTACCTGTATAATACAAAACATGTATTATTAACCTCATATAAATGCACATAGCATCTTTCTATAGAGCAGCGGTGTCCAATAGAAATTCAATGCTAGCCACACTGCTAGCCACACTTGTGGTTTTGAATTTTTCTTATTAGCCACATTATAAAAAAGCCACATGCATTAGCCACAATTCAATAGCCTATTAGCCACATGTGGATAGTGGCGAAAGTACTGGACACCGCTGCTATAGAGTGTGCTCATTGGGTTTCCTTTCTGATAAACATTTTTATATACATTTGATATATGTAAAATGCTATGCAGAATAAACCAAATTGTTAAACAGGATTTTCAAAAGAGAAGCCCATTTTCTCAGACATAATGGGTGAAATCTGCAATAGCAACCTCTAAATTTAAATGCACAAAATTATGGGTTGAAATTTATGGCATGATCCAAAGACCACTGAAATCAGTGTGAGTCTAACCATCGATTTCATTGGGTTCTCGATTAATTTCTTAGAGGACTATCTTACCTACATTAATGCATGTGACTAACTTTGACTGAATAAGTACTAGTCCTATGTATAATTACTCACATACTAGGTGTTGGCAGGGATGGACTCTTATAAGAAGCTGGTCTTAAACCACTTTGAAAATCTGGCTCAATAGGATTTTGTAAAAAATTTCATTTGGATTACATTCAACACCACAAAGGCACATGATCGTTATCTTAGTCCGGTAACAAGCAATGAAGTTGCACCACAGACAAAGTGTGGTTTAAATGTCAAAATTTATTTTAAGAAGTCAGTAGTGTCTAATTTTGGTACATTTCACAAACTAATCCTGAAAGAGAAGAGACGGCAGCTGAAGACTAGGCTGTAACTCAGGGATCCTCAAACTAAGGGTCAGGACCCCTCAGGTAGTCGCGAGATTATTACATGGGGGGTTGCGAGCTGTGAGCCTCCACTTCAAACCCTGCTTTGTCTCCAGCATTTATAATGGTGTTAAATATAAATTAAACACTTCTTTAATATAAGGGGTTCGTACTCAGACGCTTGCTGTGTGAATGGGGTCACCAGTACAAAAGTTTGAGAACCACTGCTGTAACCAAACAGTTCAGTCATGATGTAAACTGTATCCGGGAGCTCTTTCTCTTGCTTAGTGAGTTTGAGAACTGTAAATTTGGAGTGCTAAATTCAGAGCTGTTTCCACTGGCAGCATTGTGGAAACTAAACAAAGCTAGAGACTGTAAGAGCACTTCTCTAGCTTTAGATTTTTCTATAGTCTGTTCTTGGGAGATCTGAAGGTTTATCTGATTTAGGTTATTCATGATCAAACTGGAAGTCAGAAGGTTTGTTACAGAACCACACCTGGTCAGGTTCTCTTCAAAAAACTGTTTATAGAGCTCTTGCACCTTTGTATCCATGTAATTGTTCAGCACGGAATTCGAAAGAGGCTGCTTGTGGAGTGTCATACTTCTTTCTCCACCTTCATCACCATTCAAGGACTTTGTAGCTGTTTTTTCAAGAGGCTCATTTTGAGGGGAATGACCCAATAGAATATCTCCTGACAGTAAAACAGGGCCATCAACAAGTTCATCACTTATGTGGTCCATAATGCAACCTGAATCCTGCATATAGCCTCCTACATGGTCTCCTCCAATATGTAAGTCAGGATAGTTTTGATAAATACTGTGGCATGACCAAGATCTATACAAATCCAGCTGGATTTCATGATTTTGTTCTCTTCCTGGTATATGTAAAGCTGCAGATATGGTTCCTTTAACATGAGCACTATGTTCTTTTGCAGGTAGCTCTTCTTTAGATGTCCACTGAAGATCTTTATTGTTTTCAATTTTGCTACCTTTTGCAATGATCTCATTCTGCTTCTCAGATTCTGAAGCAAAATCTTTAATTGCTGGTGTATCTATAAGGTGATCTTTCCAGGGTTCCCTTTCATCTTTTCTGTTTATGTGACATTTGTGGGATTTATCTATGTTCTGTTTTCTTTCTTTGTATATGATTCCAGTTAGGATGCCTTCTGCCAACATGTTGATCAGTGCTAGAGGCTCACTAACCAGCAGAGTTCACTATATTCCTGCAAATACAAAGAAGCCATGTACAGTAATGCAAAATAAGCGTAACAGTAAGGGCTATTTTATCCTTAATTGATAAAGTTTTTTAAAAATGTATGCTTCATGAAGACTGCAATGTGTGGGGTTTTTTAGTTTAACAAACAGTAACTTAATTGTTTTCACCAATTTCATTTTTATAGCCAGATAAAGTAAAGCCATCATGTCAACAAAAATTATTCTGAAAAAGAAAAGAGTTAGGCCAATAATTTGATCCTTCATTTTTCATATCAGGTCAGTCTTAGACCCTTCTTCTGAACTGTGACAACTGTGCTACATTCTGCACGACTTCTTCTCAGTAAGATTTAATCAATGAAGTCTTTTTCATTTGGTGACGACTGCCAGATCCTCAGCTGGCGTAAAATCAACATAGTTCTACTGAAAGCAAGAGCACAACTGACTTCACCAGCTGAAGTTCTGACTGATGATCAATCCTCTACACCCTTTTTTCAGTAAACTAAGGGGCTAATCATGCCAGGTGTTGAGCTCCCCTGTGAGATACTGAGTGGCCGCAACTTCCACTGCCTTCAGTGTGAGCTGAAGATGTTCATCACTTCCCAAGAATGCTCAGCACCTTGCTGGACTGAGCCCTAATTGCAGGAATATCTTGCTTATTTACATTAAAATATTGGGTATATCGCTGAACTACTAGCTAAAATTTAAGCAGATATGGTAATGAGCTCTTGTATTACTAAGGGTCCACAATTTTACTAAATTCACTGCATTCATTCACTAGTACATTATGAAACATTATTATGAATAATTAAAAACTAAAGTACACATCTCAAAATAGCTAGCTACTATATTTTGTGATTCCTTAGCTTCGCCTTTTAATTGTATTTGCTCACACAAGACTTGATCCAGCACCCTTTGGAGTCGGTGGTAAAACTCCAATTGACTTAGATAGAGCAAGCCTTTAGGGCTCAATCCATCTCCTATTGAAATGAATAAGATTCTTTCCTTTGACTTCAGTGGGAGTTGGCTCTGACCCACACTCACTGAGGACCACATTGTGGCTGACCCTTACGTGGGAGAATGAAGCAGGAGAACACCAAAAGTCTCCTCTTCACTTTGAATGCCTGTGGAATGTCCCAGCACAAGGGGACTGCTCCCTTTGTGCATCTCTGGAGCACTCAGGATATGTCTTCACAGCCTCACAGACCAGAGTTGACAGACTTGGGCTAGCAGGGCTCACATCAGCGCTTTAAAAACATTTAAATCAGGGGATAGCTGTTTAATATAAAGCGACACTTCTGTAGAGCAGGTGTGATACCAGAACCAACCTTAAAATAACTCTTTCCAAAGCAGAATTGATTTTAAGTACTCCACATATTAATATGCGCACTCTAATTCAGATGTCATAAGACTGACAACAGTGCTCAGAAAAAGTACAGTACACAGATCCTTCAGCAGTTAAAATAATTTAACCATTTTACTTTATTTTATATATCTCTCACACATGCAAAGATGCAGGCTAAAAAATTTTTAAATGCCTAAGTGTCATTTTCAAAAGAGACACAGGCACTTATGAGCCTACATCTCATTGAAAGTCAGTGGAACTTAGGCAACTACGTGCCTGACTCACTTTTGAAAATGGGTGTTAAGCCCAAATGTGCAAAGGTATTTAGGTGCCTAACTCCAATTGATTTCAATAGGCATTAGGCACCTAAACAGTTTTGAGGATCCAACCTTAGTTACTTATGAAAAGTTTGCCTCTAATGCTTGGTAGCTGAGCAAAATGTCAAAAATATGGGAACCTTAGCAAGCATACTTTAAAAAATACATATACTTTTTAAGTTATTTTAAGTGACTCTAAATTTCTTAACAAAAAATAAGCTGAGACAAACTAAAGAAAACCACACTTACCCTTTCAGAATCAGTATAAGATGTGGATAGTCACATAACCTAACATTCCATTACAACAACTGCAGCAACCTCAGAATAAATTCTCTTTATTCACTGCAGACAGTGTAAGCAATAATTGGAGCACACACAATTTTGTTCCTCTTTTTGCACAACTTTTAAAACAGAAGTGCTGTCACCAGTGGAAAACTGTGTGGTCTGTAAACAAGTAGTGACACCAAATCCAAAAGAGGATGTAAAAAATGTGTCTGGATGGGACTGATTCTGGTGTAATGCTCACAACCAGCATGACTGCTTTTTAATTTTGCAATATGTCAACTAAAATAACTAAAAGAAAAGGAGTACTTGTGGCACCTTAGAGACTAACAAATGTATTTGAGCATAAGCTTTCGTGAGCTACAGCTCACTTCATCGGATGCATTCAGTGGAAAATACAGTGGGAAGATTTATATACATACAGAACATGAAACAATGGGTGTTACCATAGACACTGTAACCAGAGTGATCACTTAAGGTGTGCTATTACCAGCAGGAGAGCGGGGTGGGGGGGTCGGGGTGGGACCTTTTGTAGTGATAATCAAGGTGGGCCATTTCCAGCAGTTGACAAGAATGTCTGAGGAACATTGGGGGGTGGGGAAATAAACATGGGGTAATAGTTTTACTTTGTGTAATGACCCATCCACTCCCAGTCTTTATTCAAGTCTAAGTTAATTGTATCCAGTTTGCAAATTAATTCCAATTCAGCAGTCTCTTGAACTGTAGCTCACGAAAGCTTATGCTCAAATAAATTTGTTAGTCTCTAAGGTGCCACAAGTACTCCTTTCCTTTTTGCAAATACAGACTAACACGGCTGCTACTCTGAAACCTAAAATAACTAAGATTACTATAAGATTACTAAAAGATTAGTGTATCTAGTAGATTTCCATTGGATACCTTTGGGTATGCTCGTAGTACATTTGAAAATGCAAGGACGCAATCAAGGCTTCTATTGTTCATTTCCATCTACAAAAATCTGAATTTAGTTATTAAATTAGATGTCTCTGATTTGCAGAGGCAAATGTTTGTAGGTACAAGTTTTTTCATTTGCAGTGCATAAGTGAGGGTAAAAATATAAAGATTGTTTTTTAAAATGTAATGCTCAAATCAGAGCCTGTAGATCATGCTCCTATGTCCCTCCTTGTAGCCAGAGTGCACACAGCTGGCAGTTTGCAGTGTCCTAGTCCTAGCAACTGTAAACTGGGACCACTGACTACCTCAGCTGTGACATGATTTGGGATCGTCGCAATAATGAAACAACCCATGGTTACACTTCTCCAGACCCTAAAGGCCAACCATGGCTGACTGGAAGCCAAGGCACTGTGGATAACATACAATCTTGGAAAAAAATCAGTGACAAGCTTTCAAAACTCATATTGGTTTTCTTACGTTTTCTTTGTCAGGAAAAAGGCTAGAAACTTATTTTGTTTTTAAATGAAAACTAACTCTCACTTTCTCATTTCTCTTTCCTCCAAGCCAGGAGGGAAGCAGTAATTGTGAGCTTCATGGGTTAGCAAAGGCAGCTCAAATTAGAGGCTGAATTTCAAAACTAGCCTCCAAATTTGCAGACTAATTCTGCACTCCCGATGAATTGCAGTGACATATTATAGCATTTAGACATCTAAATATCTGATTTTTTTACTGCAACCATGTCTGTAGGCAAGGGCTGGCCTGTCTCCCAAGATTTGTGAGTGATGGGTCGTCCTTCAGGATAGGTTGTAGATCCTTGATGATGCATTGGAGACGTTTTAGTTGGGGGCTGAAGATGATGGTTAGTAGCTTTCTGTTATTATCTTTGTTGGGCCTGTCCTGTAGTAGGTGACTTCTGGGTACTCCCCTGGCTCTGTCAATTTGTTTCTTCACTTCAGCAGGTGGGTATTGTAGTTGTAAAATGCTTGATAGAGATCTTGCAAGTGTTTGTCTCCCAATGGGACTATTCGTTGAGAACTTTACTCGCATTCCATTTTAGTACTGTAATCAGAATCTGGCCCACAGTAAAAACTCCCAGATACCTCAGTGAGATATCTGCCCCTCAGAAGCCTACAGGATTATGTTGTAATATATTATACATAGACAAGGCAATCAGTATTGTTTTCTACCATTTTATATTGCTTACGCAGTTAATTTTTTCAGTGGATAAAATGAAAACATAAAATCCAGGAATTAATTTACAATTCTCCATTAGGTTTCATTCAGCAGGGGCAGAGATTATAATTTGCTGTATGAAACTGAATAGCCAAGTTAAATTGATAACTTCAAATTTTCTTGGAAATGAGGTTCCTATTGTGGAAAATAGAAGGCTTATTCTTCCTATAGCATTTCCATTTGTAACTGGATTACTTGACATATGAAGCTAATTCAGTTTCAGACAAGTGCCCTATCACTGAATGGACTGTAGTATGTTAAAGTACACACAAAGATTCATTTGGCATAATCAGGATAGCAAACTCTCTAAAACTAAAATGTAAAACTTATGGGTGGCTCAGCTCCTCAGTTTTTTCCATTGACATACATTACAGGGAGTCTCCAGATACAGGAAAATGAGACCGCAAATTGGGAAATGTCTATCCTTCACTAACTTAGTTACTTCTTTTTTTCTTTAAATTAAAGGGCTGTTTTACAAGAACACAGTGGTACTTTCTTTAGTTGCAGAACTAAGATTATATTGTGAGATCTGTTTAATCAGGCAAAAAAACTAACAAAACCTAAACCTTCCAATGAAATAGTACGGAACAAAATATAAAGTGCCACTAGTCCCAAGTCATAGAACAAACAAGCTCATGAACGGCGGAAGACAAATGTAGTTTTGGTTTTCAAATCAGTCAGTGACCAACTGATATGACTGACAAGTCATGTGGATTTCCAAGTGGGAAAGCAGTTTGTTAACATTGTACAATGCTCTCAAGCACTAGTTAATAGATACACAGGCACTGAAAGAGTTTTTGGTTGGTTCCCTTATCAAGTTTCCTTCTCTTTGGTGGATAATAAGAATTTAATTGTCTTGCGAGTACTGGAATAAAGCTCTTAACCATATGCTGATGGAGGGAAAATGTACAAATGAAACACACAAATGTGTAATACATTAGACATCCTGAATGTGGTACCCTCTTTTTACATTTCAATAACCACAACCAATTTATTGATTCCTCAGTAGTAAAGTATTACAGACAATGTATCCTAACTATGAATTAAAATAAACTAGAAGCAGGGTCCTATATAACTTTTGCCTTCCTTGTTTTTCCAATCTAATCTTGTTAGAATGACTGCTGTCCCCTCTTCAGCAAAGACACCATCCTTTATGTAAACTCTTCTACAAAAGGACCTTGTCTTTTTGTGTATTTGATAAAGCAACTAGCACACTTTGAGGTGATACAAAATAATAATGCGCTTGTATGCAAACATTTATTTGAATGAAACTAGAGACAGCTAAACCAAACGCATTCCAGCTCTCCTCTTGTGCAAAGTGAAGTTGGTTATGTGAGAAACTGGACTATGCTGTAGATTTTTAACACAGATGGGATTATGCATTACAAATATTCAAATCCAAATTAATCCAGGCTCCAAAAATCAGTGCATGTAAACTATATGGCAACTACAATATCTCATAGGCCCTTATCCTGAAAAAGTGCTTTGGGAGGAAATGATCTTCAAAGCAGCACTGCTAAGGTAAAGAATTCTCAGCTCCAACATATGTTCCAGAATCCCAGCATCCTTGTATCTGTCCACTATCAGCTACTGTTGGATATAGGGTGAGAAACAGACACAGTCCAGTTTTGGCTATGTGAATCTGCATTTGCATGACCCAAATCAACCATGTTCCCTTGTCAGTGACTTGTCCATTTCCTCTTTCTAAATTCCTCTGAAGAGTTTCACTACCTATGTCATGTGCACTGCTTGAACAAGGATTTGAAGGCGCTCTGTGTAGATCCTCCACTGCTTTGCCCCAACTATCAGAAATGCATACTTTCTGCTGTATTATGTATTCTTAACTTGCTGCTCACAAACCGGGTAGAATTAGTGGGGGAAGCAAAAGTGGATGGGAATCTGGGAGGCAGTGACCAT
Organism: Lepidochelys kempii; assembly: GCF_965140285.1. NCBI lineage: Eukaryota > Metazoa > Chordata > Testudines > Cheloniidae > Lepidochelys > Lepidochelys kempii. The sequence goes on from NC_136388.1 coordinate 75,552,933, forward strand.
GAGTTGGTTGAGTTCAGGATCCTGACGCAGGGAAGAAAGGTAAGCAGCAGGATACGGACCCTGGACTTCAGGAAAGCAGATTTCGACTCCCTCAGGGAACGGATGGCCAGGATCCCCTGGGGGACTAACTTGAAGGGGAAAGGAGTCCAGGAGAGCTGGCTGTATTTCAAGAAATCCCTGTTGAGGTTACAGGGACAAACCATCCCAATGAGTCGAAAGAATAGTAAATATGGCAGGCGACCAGCTTGGCTTAATGGTGAAATCCTAGCGGATCTTAAACATAAAAAAGAAGCTTACAAGAAGTGGAAGGTTGGACATATGACCAGGGAAGAGTATAAAAATATTGCTCGGGCATGTAGGAATGAAATCAGGAGGGCCAAATCGCACCTGGAGCTGCAGCTAGCGAGAGATGTCAAGAGTAACAAGAAGGGTTTTTTCAGGTATGTTGGCAACAAGAAGAAAGCCAAGGAAAGTGTGGGCCCCTTACTGAATGAGGGAGGCAACCTAGTGACAGAGGATGTGGAAAAAGCTAATGTACTCAATGCTTTTTTTGCCTCTGTTTTCACTAACAAGGTCAGCTCCCAGACTGCTGCGCTGGGCATCACAAAATGGGGAAGAGATGGCCAGCCCTCTGTGGAGATAGAGGTGATTAGGGACTATTTAGAAAAGCTGGACGTGCACAAGTCCATGGGGCCGGACGAGTTGCATCCGAGAGTGCTGAAGGAATTGGCGGCTGTGATTGCAGAGCCATTGGCCATTATCTTTGAAAACTCGTGGCGAACCGGGGAAGTCCCGGATGACTGGAAAAAGGCTAATGTAGTGCCAATCTTTAAAAAAGGGAAGAAGGAGGATCCTGGGAACTACAGGCCAGTCAGCCTCACCTCAGTCCCTGGAAAAATCATGGAGCAGGTCTTCAAAGAATCAATCCTGAAGCACTTGCATGAGAGGAAAGTGATCAGGAACAGCCAGCATGGATTCACCAAGGGAAGGTCATGCCTGACTAATCTAATCGCCTTTTATGATGAGATTACTGGTCCTGTGGATGAAGGGAAAGCAGTGGATGTATTGTTTCTTGACTTTAGCAAAGCTTTTGACACGGTCTCCCACAGTATTCTTGTCAGCAAGTTAAGGAAGTATGGGCTGGATGAATGCACTATAAGGTGGGTAGAAAGCTGGCTAGATTGTCGGGCTCAACGGGTAGTGATCAATGGCTCCATGTCTAGTTGGCAGCCGGTACCAAGAGGAGTGCCCCAAGGGTCGGTTCTGGGGCCGGTTTTGTTCAATATCTTCATAAATGATCTGGAGGATGGTGTGGATTGCACTCTCAGCAAATTTGCGGATGATACTAAACTGGGAGGAGTGGTAGATACGCTGGAGGGGAGGGATAGGATACAGAAGGACCTAGACAAATTGGAGGATTGGGCCAAAAGAAATCTGATGAGGTTCAATAAGGATAAGTGCAGGGTCCTGCACTTAGGTCGGAAGAACCCAATGCACAGCTACAGACTAGGGACGGAATGGCTAGGCAGCAGTTCTGCGGAAAAGGACCTGGGGTGACAGTGGACGAGAAGCTGGATATGAGTCAGCAGTGTGCCCTTGTTGCCAAGAAGGCCAATGGCATTTTGGGATGTATAAGTAGGGGCATAGCGAGCAGATCGAGGGACGTGATCGTTCCCCTCTATTCGACATTGGTGAGGCCTCATCTGGAGTACTGTGTCCAGTTTTGGGCCCCACACTACAAGAAGGATGTGGATAAATTGGAGAGGGTCCAGCGAAGGGCAACAAAAATGATTAGGGGTCTGGAACACATGACTTATGAGGAGAGGCTGAGGGAGCTGGGATTGTTTAGCCTGCAGAAGAGAAGAATGAGGGGGGATTTGATAGCTGCTTTCAACTACCTGAAAGGGGGTTCCAAAGAGGATGGCTCTAGACTGTTCTCAATGGTAGCAGATGACAGAACGAGGAGTAATGGTCTCAAGTTGCAATGGGGAAGGTTTAGATTGAATATTAGGAAAAACTTTTTCACTAAGAGGGTGGTGAAACACTGGAATGCGTTACCTAGGGAGGTGGTAGAATCTCCTTCCTTAGAGGTTTTTAAGGTCAGGCTTGACAATGCCCTGGCTGGGATGATTTAACTGGGAATTGGTCCTGCTTCGAGCAGGGGGTTGGACTAGATGACCTTCAGGGGTCCCTTCCAACCCTGATATTCTATGATTCTATGTATTCCCTTATACATCCATACTGTGTTCTAAGTGAATGTAAGAAACACATTTAATACAGAGCTGAGTCCAACTGAACTCATAAAAATAATTAATATTTAAAGGTTATTTGAAGTAACTATTTCCACTATATCATCATGAGTGAAATTCTCTTTCTACACAACAGATTCAGTGCTGATAACAAATAAGCATTTCTCCATCTTCATTAACACGTCTCAACCCTGACCTGGAGGAATCAACTTTGAGAGCAGACGGGGTAGTTCAAACTCCATACAACTCACTCCAGGGCTCCTCTACTGAGGCTACTAAATTAGTGTTAATTGCAGTACTGTTTATGAATTAGAGCCATGCAATACAGGGATAACACACAGACAACCAGATTTGGTAAAATAATAATTTGGAGGATAACAACAATTAAACGTTGTATTAAAGTGTGCCAAGGAGTCAGCAGCACACAGAGGGAGGAAGAAGGTATTTCCACCGTAATGTGTCAGCCTCGACCAAAGACCCAATATTTAAACTAACAAAATGTGGTAAAGGAGACATCAAAGATAGCTGAGAAGGTGAATGCAGGTTACAAGTGGAAGTGTAAACAGTGACAAAGTCACATAAATGTGTTAGTGCAGGTCTTTGAATGACAAGTCTAAAACATTAAACAGAATTTATAAGGAAAGAGATATATGAAGATATCTGACTATAGAAACTCGGGTAAGAAAAATGCAAACAGAATGAAGCCTTCCTTCTAGTCCCATGCTAAAATGATGAACAGGTAAAAACAGGCATATCTTATGATCTTCCTCTGTTGCGACTCATTCTCCCATATCTCTGTCTTCAGCCATTGTTTATTGTCATCTCCTGCAGTATTATGACTTTTTCAGATTGTAAGCTACGTGAGGCAGAGATCTCTCATTTTTATTTACTTGTAAAGTGCCATGCACACCTATGGTGCTTCATTAAAAATAAATTATAATTAGTAGCAGCTCAGGGTGAGATTTAACATAATCTTTTCCAAAAAAACCAAAATATATCCCATATTTCATCTAAGACTATACCTTTTATACACAAATATGAAATAGAAATTGATTACACTGATTGATTTTTCAAACTTACCTGGTGTAGGTCTATCTGCCTCTTTCACCCACTGCACCAACATTGCATTTTTTGCAACCCTAATCTCTTTCAACTCCTCTAATACCTCTCGGTTCCTGAAGCAACTGCCAGCTCACCTCCCATGTGTTCCAATTTCTCAGTGAGGCCTCTTCTGTTTATCTGTTTATTGTGAAAGTATATACGTTATTAACAAACACACATATTTCCATAAAAATCACTAAAAGCAGGATCCCTCCCCCACTGAAACAGGATTGAGCCCTAAATCATACCAGGCTTGTGGCTTGATATGCCCCTGCATGAATGGCAGAAAGGTGCAAGAAGCCTTCCATCTTTCTTTGTCAGGCTGCAACACTCAGAATCTTTGTGTTTATTATGGGCCCCCAAAAGGGAGTTCCCCTGCATAGTCTTGGGTCCAGGAGGTGTTAGGGGGAAGAATGGTGTGTCACTTTCACAAAATAAATCTATGCAGATGCCCCCTCCTGTTCCCCTAGTGTAAACATAACTACATGTTCCTTGTGAGATTTTTAGTTGTGCTACAGCATCATGTCTCTTTCGCACCACCTACTGACTGTATTGTTTCAGCTCCTACCATTGTTCATTACCTTTGGGGCCTAGTTGCATTTTTCATAGACAAAAATGACAAATTTCTTTAGTGCTTACTCTCATACTTCTTCAAAACCCACTTGTCTCTTCCCTTTTTACAAGTTGTGGCAAATCAAAGATATAGCAGGCACAAATAAATTTGGATTTATACAGCAGTAACATTAGGAATTCTAATAGCCTTTTTCCATTTGGGATCTCAAAGCACATTAACAAATTAAGCTTCGCCATACTCCTTGTGAGGCAGGTACTGTTACTCCATTTCAGAGATGGGGAAAAAGTCTCACAAATTGCCCAAAGTCAGACATGAAGCAATTGCAGCCACTGACATTTCATCAGCAGATATTTTGCTCTGAAGTCCACAGCACACAGCTGGGAAAGGAACCCAGATCTCTTTATCACCTAACCTCTTTTGCTGGCCTGACATTCCCATATGTCTTTAAAAAAAACAAAGATACACAAATAGGGCTGTTGGGGACACTGGGCATGACCACTAGGTAATTCGAGGGGACGGAAGACCACGAGTGTCGATGAAGCCCCCTCGCACTAGGCCCAAGTGTCCTTGCCCCCCCGCCTGGAGGCACTCACAGCAGTTATGCTGAGGCTCTGCAACAATATGTTGCAGAGTCAGACTGCCTGAAACTAAACAAGGCCAAACAGGGCAGATATGGAAGAACAATGCTGAATAAAGCAGCTTTATGTATGGTTTAACAGATGGTACTGAGAACAAGGGAACTAGCTGGTAACTGGATTGGCTGGCTATATGGATACTTAGGGCAGCTTGCTATTGGATAAGTATGCTGAAGAAAGGATGTATAAAAGCCTGCGTAACTTCCTGCTCTGTGTGCAGGATTTGAGATTCTATTCTCCCTGTATCTTGTTTGCAGCTGCAAATAAAACTTTTCTGCTTCTCCACCCCGTTGTGATCATTGGGTCACACATACCGGGCAACGAACCTTGCTGTTGTTCGCCTCTGGCCCTGGGTGCCGGCAACAGGGCCTCACAAATCACCAGGCTGGCTTTGCTGGGACGCTGAGAGTCTGTGGGATGTCACAGATCTTCAGGCTCAATGCTGAATCTGTGAAATGTGGGCCAAGGCAGGGGCTGCTGACATCTGAGCCCCAAGAGGAGCCCCATTCCGGCTTAGTAGCCCTGTGTATTGTAGGGTCACATCTGGGGCTGCCCTCTTCTTGCTTGGGAATGGGGACATGAGCAGTAGGGGGGCTGAGGGGATTCAGCTCTTCCCTGGGGCCCTGGTGTGCATGGCAGGTCTTGGGGGAGGAGGCGCCACACCTGCTGGTGGGGCAGGGGGTCCCACAAATGACAGGGCTGGAAATGGGGGCAGCCCTCGCCTTCCTTGGCACTCCCAAGTCACAGGGGCAGGAGCCCCACAGCCATGGAGGCGTGGCTGGGTCGGGCAGGGAAGGCAGCTGGCGGGGAGCCCAGAAGACACCGGGCAGGGCGGGAGGCCGCCTGCTCGGGGTTGGGCCTCCCAAACCAGGGCGCTGCAAGGAGGAGGGGGTGAGCAGCCGCCCGCTTTGGCCTTGCGGGAGACGCGGCGCGGGCGGGCGGTACAGTAGCAGCTGCTCCCCCGTTCGGCCCCAGCCAGGCTCGGCAAACCAGAGCGCTCCCCGGCGCGCGCGCACCGCAATCCGACCACCAGCCCGCAGACCGGAGCAGCAGGCCAGGAGCTGAGGGGCAGGGCTGACTTTCACTGACAGCCCGGATCGGCCAATCAGAAGCAAGAAACGAGCCTGGCCCTTCCGCGCCGGCAGCCGTTCGTTGCCTTAGCAACCGCGTGTGGCGCGCGGCCTGTGAGGGAGGAGGGGCCGGGCGGGGACGGAGTGGCTTGGCCCGCTCACCATGGGCACCGTTAGGGTCTATTACACCAGCGTCACCGGATCCAGGCAGGTGAGCGGGGCAACCTCCCCCCGCTCTTTCGCCAGCACCTAGGGGCCCAGCGCCTCCCCCTCAGGGCTGCACCCCCCCCCGCCGCCAGCCCCTCAGGGGTGCACCCCCCCTCCCACCAGCACCCGAGGCCCAGCGCCGCCCCCACAGCTCTGCACACAGGGCCCAGCGCCACCCCCTTGGGGCTGCGCCCCTCCCCACCAGCGCCACCCCCTCAGGGCTGCACCCCTCCACCAACACCCTGGGGCCCAGCACCTCCCCTACGGGACTGCACCCCCAGTACCAAGAGCCTCTTGGGGGACCTGAGTTCCACCCACAGTGGGCTGCACCTCCACCACCAAGAAAGGCCCCAGTTCCACACATGGGAGGCTGCACCTCCACCCACCTAGCAGCACCAAGAGGGACTTCGCCATCCACGCACCAGAAGCAAGAGGGGCCCTCTCAACTTCATAGTCACTGCTAGCATCAAGCATGACTCCAGTACCCACATAGGGCAGCACCACCCTAACCTCCCACCCACCTTGAACATGACTTTCCCGCACCCCCACATGGTGAGCAGTGAAATAGGGTCCTCCCACCTACAAAGGCTGCACCCCACCACCCACCCACCATGAAGAGATGGGATCTCTGATCCCCATAAGGTTCTTAAATGATCCTTGAAACCTGAAAATATTCAACTAATTTTGTTAAAAATATTTGGAAACAAATCTTTCACAGGCTGAGAGTATGTGTGCCAAGTTCCAGTCTGAACAAAACAACTTAAAAGGGAAAATCTGAGCAATATATACTGCACATGAGCTTTCCTAACTTGTTTTTGATTAGCTATTTAGATAGAATGATATTTCAGTGTGAGGGAATTATTTTAAAAAAAATTAAAACAAGTGGGGCTGTTAACAGGAATAAAAGCCTGTTTTTAACATTTGTCTTTTTTATCTAGGTGAAGCAGAAACAGGCAGAAGTTACTCGCATTTTGGACATTAACAAAACAAAGTACGAGTTAATAGATGTATCCCTCAGTGAACAACTGCTTCAAGAGATGAGGGCGAAGGCTGGTAATCCTAATGCAATACCTCCTCAGATATTCAATGGTGATGACTACTGTGGAGTAAGAAAAAAAATCTAGATTTTGTTTTTAAACAATAAGGTGTACAATAAGTATGTCTGTAGAGAATTTTACATGCCTTGAATGAATTTTGCATGCTAATTCACTTCAGCTATCAGATAAACACAATAACAGTATTTTAAAAAAGACGAAACATTCTAACCATGCATTTTAGGGACTGGAAACTACCTCCTCCAGCCTGCACAGCGAAGGGCATCACAGATACTACTGAGAGCACCTTGTTCACAAGGAGTTCTGCTGGAGTTGCTAGCCATGTCATTTTTCAGCAAACCAAATCCCTTAAACCATGGTGCATGCCTCAGAATATTAATTGGGCTTTTTTCTGGCTAATTACATCACATACAAGGTTGCTTGTGCTAGCTTTGAGTCTGGTCTACAGTGCGATTAGGCACCAGTGTAGCTGCACTGATGCAAACCACTAGTGTAGATGATTTCTGCAGATACATTTTACCCAGTTTCAAGACAGGGTAAGTTTCCGCAGTGCAAATCTCACTAGAGGTTGGTATCAGTGAATCTATAGCAATGACTAAATTCCAGTGTAGACAAGGCCTTAGTGGCTGTCTGCATGCTTTTTCCTTCTTGTACAGAGACAAAATTTAGCCACAGAGGCTGAGTTTTACCCTTATTTAGGTGGGTGAAACTCCAACTGTTCATTGGGAGTTACACAACTGTAACAGAGGAAAGACTTCATACTGCTGTATGAAAGATGCTATACAAAACAAATTGTAATGTTTTTTATGCAGTAGGCTTTTAACATGGATATGGCACTGTTAGTAATCAGTCCAAAAGTTCCATTTAGTTCAAGTTATCTTGTAATTTGTTGGGAGTAAGGAGATGGCCAGCATTTACTGACCATGGATTTGACATTAGGTAGTTGTGTGTGCAATAAATGCAGATGGTCACACTTTCTGAAATCTTCATATCATCAGAGTTATGAATTGGAATATGTTGGAATGATGTTTGTGCAAGACAAAAACAATCTTGCCAGAGGTTAGTGTACGCAGGTGTTACTGCTGAGAAAGCACACAGACATATTGGGTTTTACAAAAACAGAATTGGGATTTAATGCCATTAGCACATGGATTTGCATTTCTTTTAGGACTTTGAGATGTTATATGAAGCAACTGAAAATGAAGAAGTTTGGAAGTTTCTGAAGATGGCATCAATAGACAAGCCTGCAAGAGAGGAAATTACTGTCTAAAGGGTGTATCCAGATCTGAACTCCAATAATTCTTCAGGAACCAAATATATTTATTTCTTAATTGTTTTGTTAATTATTCAGGGTAAATAAATCTTATGTATTTTTGTGTTTTAATATTACAGTATAGCAGATTCAGGTCTTCTTTGATAGACTACACACTGTACCATTCAAAAGCAGTTTTTCAACCAACCAAACTAGAAGATAGATGTCCTAAAGGCCTTCTAACCCTCTTCTGTTCTGAAAGCCAACTTACTGTTTTCCATGTTTCTCAGCGGTCTTTTATTAAACAAAGTAATTCATACATATTTTTGTATCATCTTTGGCATGAGGTGATTTTTCTCTAATACAGTATATCTAGAAATATTATATTGTTATATTCATTGAGCAGTTTTATTTATGTGGGACCTTCAATAAAAGGCAATGAGTATAGTAATTAATAATCATTTTTGGTTTAACTGTGATTATTTTCTGTTGGTAGTACTACCTCATATCATCTTTCTTCCACCATGGGATAGTACTGCATCCTACTCTTACGACACATGAATTACTTTCATATTCTGTATATTCTCTTTCTTGGAAAACAGTCTCACTAATTGAAACTGTTCCATTGTGGATAGATGAGTGATTGGGGCAGGGGTATGGAGCTAGGGCCTCTTACCTCCCATGTATGTGCCCTAACCACTAGACCACAAAGTCATTCTCTCCTACCACACTTGCTCTCTGGTTCAGTGACTATTTAAGTATTTATCCACAGTGGAACAGTCATTGGGCCACAGAGAGAGAGAGAATGACTTTGCAGTCCAGTGAGTTTAAGTGCTTGCTGGGTTTGCCAGTTTTGTGGATCATAGCAGAACCAAACCTATGACTTGAAAGGAATGTGGGCATGCAGCCACAGTGCAGAGCCAGCGGCAGTGGAACTGAGGGCTTGTCTACACTGGCAATTTACAGTGCTGGGGTGTGAAAAAAACACCCCCCTGAGCGCAGCAAGTTTCGGCGCTGTAAAGCGCCAGTGTAGACCGTGCACCAGCTACAGCCCTCGTGGACCACACAAGGCTGCGCCATGACCACACAACGCATGTGAAAGCTCTGCCATGGCAGCGCTTTAGCATTGCCAGTGTAGACTAGCCCTAAGAGTTTAACAGGCACAGTGTTGAATCCTTACAAAGAGCCTTTCCATTAAGTGTCTTAGTTAAACAAGTGTTAAAAGGGCTTAAATTATAGGAATAAAAATCACTTCCCCTCTCAATTAATCAGATTTAATTTCCTTAGTATTTTTGTCAAACCTAATAGTTGTCCATTCATCCACAGTGTCAGGGTACTAATGTTGAAACAAAAATATTATATATATAAAAACTTTCCAGTTTTCTCTCTCTCTCATATCTGTCTATCTATAGCCAAAACCAACTTCATTCTGAAGCTGAATCTGTATAGCCTGATCTTGTCAGTGAAACCTACTTTTCCCTCTCTTTGCAGATCCCTTAAGTTAGGGAACAGCATGATGAATTTTAAGGAAAACCTAACAAACAAATCATGCCAAACCAAACCTAATTTCTTTCTTTGTCAGAGTTATTAGCCCACTGGATGGGGGTGGGAGGGGAAGCAGTAGATGGGATATATCCTGATTTTAATAAGGCTTTTGACACAATCCCACATGACAGTCTCAAAAAAAACTAGGGAAATGTGGTCTAGATTAAATTACTATAAGGTGGGTGCAAAGCTGGTTGAAAGATCATACTCAAAGGAGTAGTTATCAGTGGTTTGTTGTCAAACTGAGAGGACATATCTACTCTGGCCCCATGTAGGTCAGTCCTAGGTCCAGTACAGTTCAATATTTTCATAAATGTCTTGGATAGAAGAATGGAGAGTATGCTTATAAAATTTGGGGATGACACCAAGCAGGGAAGGGTTGCAAGCACTTTGGACAAGAAAACTAATTCAAAATGTCCTTGACAAATTGGAGAATTGATCTGAAATCAAGATGGAAATCAATAAAGACAAGTGCACAGTGCTTCACTTAGGAAGGAAAAATCAAATGCATAACTACAAAATTGAGAATAATGGACTAGGTGATAGTACTGCTGAAAAGGATCTGGGAGTTATAATGGATCACCAATTGAGTCAATGTGATGCAGATGCAAAAAAGGCTCACATGAAGTGTATTAACAGGAGTGTTGTAAGTAAGACAGGAGGTACTTTAATTGTCAAATTGGCATGGGTGAGGCTTCATTGGGGGTACTGTGTCCAATTCTGGGCACCACACTTTAGGAAAGATGTGGACAAATTAGAGACCAGAGCAAAGCAACAAAAATGATAAAAGGTTTAGAAATCCTGTCCTATTAGGAAAGTTAAAAAAACTGGGCATGTTAAGTCTTGAGAAAAGAAGAGTGAGGTGGGAATCTGATAATGGTCTTCTGTTATAAAGAGGATTGTAATCTAAAGCTCGAGTTAGTACTGCTCAGCTGCTAACATAGCCACTGTGTAGTGTGGATTCAGGCTGCTTCCACTGGAGTACTACTAGTCCTCCAATGCTTTCCCACTGTTCCCCAAGTGTACCCAGAAATGACAGACAAGTTCTCCCACACTTCACTGGAAAAGTATTCATAGACCAGCTCAGTCTACCACAGTGCAAAGACTCTGAAATATTCCCCCAGAAGTCTTAGTGCCACACCTGAGGAACTGCAGTGCCAGTGTGAACACAGCAGCTCAACTGTTATTTTGCAGAGTGACCACTTTCACTCAAAGTAGACTAACTTGAGAGAAGTAACTTGAGTGTAGATAACTCAAGTTAACTCTGCAGTGAAAACATAAGTCAAAATTCATAACCCCTACTAAATTGCGAGCAAGGACTCCTCTACATCCAAGTTAAACATGGATTAAATTAGCAATACATACTGCAGAGGCATTCCAGTTTCCAGTATATTTCCAAATAATTGAGTAATGAGTACATGACGCTGAAATGGTTCAACAACAACAAAATATATGGAAAATTTTTAAAAAATGAAGAAAACTGTGTATAGTAAAAATTTATTAATACAGTGCACATCACTGTACCCTGAAACGACAAGTTAAGTAAACATTAAATGCAGACATGCAGTTTTTATTACAGATTTTTGGAATTCATTTTTTATTGAAGAGCTTTGCATTTCTGAGTAACAATATTCTTTGCATTTAAGACTATTTTAAAAACAGTAAACAAAACATGAAATGAATCTGTTATACAAGTGAAACATATAAGGCAAATGCAAATGGGATTCCTTGTGATGAGAGACCACAAAAGACACTTTTCCTAAATGACATTATGGACCACTTATTAAAATACCAAATAATGGCAAGTGAGAGTGGAAGAGACAACAGAACTAAGACACTATTCAAAGACATGACAGTAACTTTAATAACTGCTCCCAATTCTGATTTAGAAACAAGAAAAAAGTTCATCCTATAAATAGGTAAGTAAATATGCCTTTTCCTCATTCAAAAACATTCTTTAAAAACCTAAACACACACATACAAATAATAATAGTTAAACTGAAAACACGTGACTATAGTTTGGAATTCTGGTGACAATGTACAGTACAATTTATGGTTGGGAATTCAGTTTAGTGCTTCTACAGCATGCAGTAGAAAGATTGCTAGCTGGTTTAATAACTGAACACACAAAGCACACAGACCCTCTGAGGACTATCATTTGGCTACTGAATCTACCAGCCAGATCAGATATTAGAACTGCAGTGAGTTAGAACCCAATCCTGGAAATCCTCACTCCTATAAGCACTCTTTTATGAGTCAGGGTTACTCACATAAGTAAGGATTGCAGGACCAGGCCCTTAATATGTTGTTTCCTGATCTGCTGAAGGAAGATTCTTTTACCAGGGAACTTCATTCTGAAGCTGCATCTATATAGCCTGATCTTGTCAGATTCAAACTCAAAACTGCCATTGAACTCAACAGGACTTTCACGTGCACAAAGATAGCAGGGTTGGGCCCTAAGACAAATACTTTTTTTATCATCTTACAGAGCTGATATACAGAACCTCTCAATAAAGGTGAATGTTAGATTTCTGTCCCACCTACTTAGTATCACTGCAGCAATCACCAGATTACAAAAATGAACTATGTTTTAGTTTAATGTAACATCAAACATGTGACCCACTGTCCCTCCTGCAACTGGTAAGAACATACTTATCCCCACTCTTATAGACAGGTTCAACCAAGTTCAGTATCCACTGTGGCAAAGCAGGCTAGGTTGTCTAACAAGCTTTACTACAAAAGGTGCTGAAGCTGGTTGACCTATCCATACACTCTAGATCAGTGGCGCTCAACCTTTCCAGGCTACTGTACCCTTTCAGGAGTTTGATTTGTCTTGTGTACCCTTCCAAGTTTCATCTCACTTAAAAACTACTTGCTTACAAAATTAGACATAAAAATACAAAAGTGTAACACCACAATATTACTGAAACATTGACTCTCATTTTAAACCAATTGGAATATAAATATTGTTCTTACATTTCAGTATATAGAGCAGTATAAACAAGTCATTGTATGAAATGTTAGTTTGTACTGACTTCGCTAGGGATTTTTATATAGCCTGTTGTAAAACCCAGCAAATATCTAGATGGGCTGATGTACCCCCTGGAAAACCTCTGTGTACCTCGAAGGGTACACGTACCCCTGGTTGAGAACCACTGATCTAGATCAATTGGATTCAACATCAGTTTGGGGGAGGGAGTGTAGATGTGGGGTAGGAACTGTATTTGACACACATTTTCTAACACAGATCATTTAAGTGGTGTAGATACAGCTATTAGATTAATAATCTTAATTCCAGCAACAGGACACAAAACTATTAACATGAATTAATAGTAATGGATGGGGTAAGGAAATGTGTGTACTACATTAATTTTGTGGCTGCTACAGATACTGAAATTTTAAAGCAGCTCTTTTGGTTGAATATCCTCAGATTTGCTTTGCAAGCTAAACAAAGAGGATCCTTTCCAACACTGAAAATACCAAGCCGAAAACACCCAACAAAAATCAAACTAATATAATGAGAAAACATTCTAAAACCAATTTATTGGAATGATACATCAATAATTAGTAAGAAAGAAAAAGTTTGATGCCTCGTCACCTTACCTTCTATACAGAAAAAAAAGAGGCAGGAAGAAATTAACAAGTTCTCCTTAAGATACAACATCCACAATTGACCTAAAAACATAGTAATGTGAACAACAGAACCAATGTGTTGAGACCACCACACAGGTATATTTTCACCTCCGTCACTCCTAAACATGCATGAAATCTATATTAATACTAATCTGAGTTCTTCATACAGGCCAAAACAAGAACAGACCACTTAGATATTTTTCAGTTTGTGTTCATGCTTTGTCCCCCAGACACCGGAAGAAATAAGCCAGTCCCTGTCTTCACACTGCTTTCCTCAGGAATGCAGATGCAGTTTGAGTGTTACCATCTGGCAAAGAGGAGGGACTGGAAGGGGGAACGACACTGCTTTCTTAAAACTTGGCAACTTTCTCAAAGATCAGAAATAGAGATGACCTTGTTTCAGAATGTTTTGTGTCACTGAGCTGACAAAATTTGGCAATAATTTTCAGTTACAGCTTCCTCAAATAATAGATGCAATTCACAAAAAGTAATGCCACATTTTGTTTACACAGGAAACACAGCAAATCAGCAGGAGTGTGTCAAATTCCATTTTCTTCACAAAACTCCTTTCAATATTCTTATTCATTTCCTCAACTCGTCTAGTAGGTTTAGGCATAGAAGAGATACTGCCAATAATACCAGAGATCTTATATAGAAAGACTAAGTCATGCTGAATCATGGAAGGCAGACAATTGATTTAAAACAACAAAAATAAAAAACCCAACAAATAGTCTCCTCCACTCCCCCACCCCAGCAATTAATAGTAAACCTGCTAGAGAGAAAGCACAAAATATGATATGGGTTCATCCTGAAGATTAGGCAACATTTAACTGTCCTACTTCCATACAGACAGGGAAATGGGCCAGGCATCTGTAAGCAGAAACTACAAAATGTCTATTCCCAGGCTCAAAATTAGAAAAACATGGACTAAATGCGAATGTAACTAGACACGTTCCAAACACCATTACAGGCCCAGTCCTGCTCATGCTGAAATCTATGGGAATTTTGCCATTGACTTGTGTGGGAGCCAGACTGCTCTCACAACAATGCAAGGGAAAACATTTCTCTGCTACTTATTTAGGTGTTGATGAAGACACCTCTACCAGCTGGGGAAATGCAGAGCCCAAAAGAAATATGCTGGCAAGAGGAAAATATTTAATTATTCTGTTGTAGAGTATAATTAACTCTTTACTTCTATCCTGTTACTAATTTTGGATCTTAGAATTATAAAGGTCTCAGGAAGCATTTTAAAGCACTGCGTAACTTTTATTGCATCAAAATAAGTAACTGCATGGCCAGGATATGCTACGGTTTGCAAGTGGCATAAAACCTTTATAAGTCTTTTGCTGATCTATACCACCTATTTCTATGTTGTTATAAAGCAGATGAAAATAAACTGTGTGTGCTGTGCTTGTAGAATGCCCCTCCAACTACAGTAAAGGCTACATATCACTGTTTTATGGTGTTGATGCATTCGGGAAGTAAGAGTGGCTTATACTGTGCAAAGTATATTTTAAAATCACACATGTACATTTTAAAACTACTCCTTACCACTTCAGGTGCATGTATGGTTAGGCTTTTAAATAGGTCTTCATGATTTTCCAGTGGATGGCCATAATATGCAAACTATGTGAATGCCCTTTTGCCAAATATCTGATGTATACCTAAGGCATGTAATGGATTAATATTGCACTTGGTGAATTCACTGATACAGAATGCTGTTCTTTAATAGGATTCACTAATTCCATGGCAATACAAATCAACTTTTAAAACTTGAAAGAAACCCCCCCCCGCACCACACACTCAATTACAATACTTCTTACAACTCAAACATTTACTTTTAGTTCCTCATATGAAAAACTACTATATGCAACTAACTAGCAACGACTAGAATGTGCAACCAAACGCCTAAACTATAAACAATGTGAACTTGTAAACTATTACATGAAAGGCATTAGCTCTTACATGTGTAAGGAAATGCCATTTCTGGCCATTTTGGCTTATTTGTGACACTGCCTAGGAATTAGTGTACTTTTCACTGAAGTGCACTAAATCTAGTACACAAACATATAATCAAGTCATGGTTAGAGAGTTATGTGGTGAACATGCCAATGGAAATGTTATCCACTGCTCAATCTCTTTTTTGTGGAAAGGGCCCACATTGGTCACTTAAATGAGAAATACATGGCAACGGGTTTTTTTAGATCTGTACAATGTGTTACAATACAATTTCAAATCTTCATTCTACAAATGTCATAATTTCCATAAGCGATTACTATGGTTACTACGCTACACAACACTTACAATTTCATTTTAAACCACTATTTAAAAAGACATTGAGAAATTACTGTATTTTTGTATTGTTCAATAACATTTGAGGCAATTCAGGCACTAGAGTTATTTGATAAGGTTTTATGTTGTTGCTTGTTTTCCCCTATGTTTAAATAGCTGGATCTCTAGGTGTAAGTTTATCTGCATAATTAGTACTAAAATAGGTTTTCTTTAAGCTTACAAAAATGGACACAATTGCCCAGACATAGTTTAAATGACTTTAAATCAATCACTTCTAATTGATTCAGTTTCCTATGCTTCCAACTTTGCAATAGTGTCTTCCATGCTCTCTACCCTAATGTTCCCATGTTCACCAGGTTCATATTTATATTCATATATTGTGGATGCTGCAAGCACCAATCAAAATGTTAGAAATTAAATCTATTTTTCTTGAAGCAGAGACAATTTTACTATTTTATAAAAAGCTGTGGAAGTTCCCTTTACAGAACATTTAAGGCAGTTGAAATTCATGCTTGCTGCTTCGCCAGTGCTTCAGCTTCCTGAAATAATAAAATAAGGATTAATGAGTACTTTATCAAACGTAGCAACCTGTATATATTTTTGTTATGAGTGGACATCTGTACTACATGATAAAAAAATTCCAGTGATACATAGCCAAAAAAGCAAGTCGCTCTGAGCCTTTAAGTCAAATGAAGATCTTCATTTACTTCTCTGGGGCAAGGTCCTCCCATACACTGATAAGGGCCCACTCCCCTAAAGTGGTAAGTATCCTCAACTTCCACTGAATTCAAATAGGAGTTGCAGGTGTAATCAAAGAATGCATGTTCTTTCCACTAGCTGCTAGGTTTTCCAGACCATGATAGGTCATGTTTGCTATCCAAACTGTGTATTAAAAGTAAAAGATCAGATTTTTCATATTTCCTTTCATTATTCACATTAGGCTACAAAAAAATGATTAAAACATTGTTAAAGCCTCGAGGATGACAAGACTTTCTGAAGCATGACTGCTAGGTAAGATGGGGGGGGACTTTGTATAAAAAAGAATGAAGCAATTTCACTATGGAAATATAAAACAGGTTCTTGTTGAGATTTAAATTAATACTATGATGCAGTGAGAAGTGGCTAGTTAACTTTGTCATAACAGAAACAATGTAACAAACATGTCAGCTAAGCTCTAGAATTGCCTAGTAATGAGAATTTTCAGAAGAAATGTTTTTAAAAAAATACCCCACGCCTTCTGGTCTTCAGAAGGAAAGGGAACAGATTGACAAAATGGAGGGAATGCAAAAGGAGACTTACTTTTCTCAAAATAATTTTTGCTATTGTCCTCCTTATTTCTTAATGAAAATGAAGATTAAATTTAATTAGATTTTAATGCCAACTAGATCCACTACAAGTTTCTTCACACTAAGGGCCAGATTTCCAAGAGCTCAGCACTCAGGACCTTCCACTGTGGTACGTATGGCCAGATTTTCAAAAACAGGCCATCACACAACGTGCTGAGCTTTTTTGAAAATCTGGCCATTTATTTTGGTGCTTAAATGGGAGTAGAGCTCTTTTGAAACTCTGGCACTACATCATGAGTGTGAACAGTTACGTCTATTTTATAAATATGCAATAAAAGTAAATCAATACTCAGAAAAGGGAAATCTATGCAAAATTTTTACAAAATTCTTCATGTGAAGGAGAAGAGAAGAGACACAGTGAATGACCTCAGCCAAAGGGGAGTACGTGCCCTGCATATTTCCATTATCTGTACGATTCTAGGGCTTTTTTGGCCATTTGCCTGTGTATCATATCTTACTCCCTTTAAATTCAAGAGTGTGAGAACAACGTGTAGCTCTGCACTACTGATTCAGGTCTCCTATACTCCCTGAAATCTGTGCTCTGCTCTGATGGCAGAGAATCAATCACCTGGTGGTATGGGAGGCATCCACACAAAGTTTATTCAGTGGGGAGGTGGCAGAGGAGGAGGATGGGAAAGAAGCAGAGAGAAAAGAGGGGCAATAGGACGGGGAGGAAAAAGATGCCCATGTTTTCCAGAGAGCAGCAGTATCTCACACAGCAGCATAGAACAGATGAAAGGTGTTGTGCTTCTTGTCAGTTTCTAGCAGCTCCCTCTGGGCAGATGCCAGCCTGCTATGCCAGAGGGAAAGGCACCACAGTCCAGGCCTTTGGGAGCAGGGAACTCAGAACACCCCTCCCATCACAAAGTGCACTCCACAGTAAACACATTGACCTTTGAGAGAAACAGGACAATCAACTTCCTCTCCCTTCTCAGACCCAGTCCTGCAAGATATTTAGGAAGGGCTCAGCTCTTCAGAGGACTAGGCCCTTGTTTGCCCACTATCACTCTCCCGTTTCAAATCCTTCCTTAATGCTAATTTCTCCCATGATGCCTTTCACTGAGTACACTGTCAGCCCTTAACAAACAATGAGTCATAAGCTTTAACTCCTCAAGTCATGCATGCGTGGAAGAGACCAGTATCCCTTGAAGCCTGGACAATAATTGTATCAAGCTGTCTGTATTTAATTTATTCCAGTGTTATCTATAGGATCATGTATTTTCCCCCTAGGTGTGCAGAACATTGAACAAACCATTGATGCTCAATAAATAGCTATTTGTATCTCTAATAATGCTGCTTAGGCTTGGCTTTTAATGCTATTCACTTTACATAACACCCCTGTACTGCTGTCAAACAAATTCCCTGAACCTCTCATGGAACACAGAGGGCGTGCTGTCAAAACTCATCTCTCCCAGATGTGTGCGATGCAGCTGCTCTGATACCTCCTTCCACTTTACATAACACTCTTCAAAGGGATTATGTAGATAGCTATTATATAATGTAGCCAAGCATGGTCCCTCCAGCTGCAAGGATGTTTTCCTTGTCTGCCATACTCTGATATCCAAACATTTTAAGGTAAATTCCTCATTTTAACCAACAGCCTATCAGTTTGATCTGCTAGCATTTAGTGGGAGCATACTTGCCAGAAGTTAGGCTGATAGCAAAAGTAATAGCAATTCTGTGCGTACAAAGTCACATAGTATAGGGTTATCTCCATTTACTAAATGGTCCCCTAAAATTTAGGAGGCAATATAGGGATTAAATAAATAATGCTACTGCGTCTGTTTCTCTTTTTTACAATGATCTTTTCCTTCTAGTCACCCTTAATCAGGCTGACAAATGGCCACGCCCACCAGTGTGTTTTTCTTCACTGCAGTTATTAAGTGTCGGTCAAAGAATTAATCAAGTGCGTTATGTCAGATGTGATGTTTCTACACGGGACATCAGAGATGGCCCCTTACAGGATCCAGCCCTCTAAGTGCCCACCAGTCCCACTGAAGCCCACTGACTTCAGTGGGAGGGGAGCATGCTCAGAACCTTGCAGGATCAGGCTCAGATTGAGCAATCTGCTTCTACTGATACATATACAATTCACTGACTTCAGTGTAACAGAACAGAATCTGGCCCAGCATGTTTTTGTCTTTCAGTCTGACTGAACTCCTTTGGGGGAACATCAAATGCAGAGCCCAAGTAGGCAGGCTGTGTGCGGAGAGAATTCTGAGCACATGGTGTGCATGTGGGTGTGTAAGAATTCTCTTGCCGCAGCAGCTCCTGCTCCAGCAGCTCCGGCCGGCTCCCAAAAGCCCTGTGAATGACAACGATCATAGAGCCCTCAAGGAGCCAAAGTCTTTACTCTACAAATTGGGCCTCCTACGTGGTAGCAATGCACTGGTTGCACTGCACGCACGAACCTCAATGCCTGGAGGGCTGAGTGATTGGGGCTAGTTTTTGTGCATTTGTCCAAATTCTGTTCAATATTCTGCAGGTGCTCCCAAAACCTGACATGAGTGCATTTAAAATAACCCGAAGGAATGTAAATAAGTATTGCATTGTGTGCAATTGGCCTTTTGACCCCAGTAAACATTAATATGGGCATCTAATACTGTCTTTTGTTACTCTGGAACTTTGTAGATCTGAGACAAAAGAAAGAATGGGCCATATTCATCACTAGTGTCACTCCACTGTTATCGATAGAGTTACCTCAAGAGATTAATTTGGCCCCCAGAATTTTGACCCTCGGCCTGACCTCCAACTGCACCTGTTAATACTAACTGCACACAGACTATCTTAACTCAGGTGTCTGTGTGAAATGTATGCAGAATGGAGCATTTCAAGTCACCTCCTAATTCTTAAATAAAGTTTATCCATGTGAACAAAAGGGCTGGTATTGAAAACCTTGACAGTGACCCAGGGATCCTAATGCCCTCCAGTAAAATGCATAAAGCATTCATGTCCTATCACATCAAAATCAAGGGAGGAATTCAGTTTGGTGGATCTGTATTACAGCAACCCACTTTATAAATTGTAAAGAAAAGAGACAGCTTCAGGCAGCGGAGGGTGTGGAAGAAAAGAACATTCTAAGATTGATCTCTCTATGGCAAATTGGTTGCAAAACACATGAGCAGCATATTCAAGACATGTTCCGTTGCAAAGTATTAGTGGCTTGTTTATTTGAATTTCTCGTTTTTTTTTTTTTGTTTTTTTTGGCCTTTGTTTCAATTTCTTTTCCACAGGATTTCTAGTGAAATTTACTAGAATGGAAGTTCCTCTGAGCAGGGATTGTGTCTGCCTATGGGTCTGTACAGAAGACACTGTCCAAAGTCAAGAGGCATCAAAAACTAATGCAGGGCCTGATCTAGCTCCTATTTCAGTCAACAGGGGCTTTGCCATTAACTTAAATGGAATCAGGATTGGGGCCATCGTGAAGTTACAAAACCAATGTTAACTGTTACAGTAACAAGTCTGCACACGGAATCATCCTGATCTAAAGGAGGGGGTGGGTGTGTGTGTGTGTGTGTGTGTGTGTTGGGGGGTGGGGGAGAGGGAGAGAAGGGTAGACAAGCCTCTTGGTGAATGCTGCATCCTCCAAATAAATGGAGCAGTAATGCCCACGTTCAAAGCAAAAGTCTTTAGAAAGTGAATGTCAGATCCACTGGAATACATATACACAGCAACCACAACACATTAACAGACAAAACACGATATTACCTATTGTGACTGGACAAGAGAGCTATGAACAGGCTTGCTGCTTCGCAAGCACCCCCTTATGACCTGCAGGTCACTATACAGGCAGTCTACCTCAGTTTCCCCTCAATAACTCACAAAAGGATTCTCTCTGTTCAGAAATCTCTCTCCTTAGGGTCTGGTTTTATGGGCATGACATTCAAAATAAACACACACACAAAGTCTATCCATAGCCTTAAGCTGAGCACAGAACCTCGTCTCTGAGGTACTGTCTCAAAACTCCCCAGGTGTCTCAGGAACTTTCATGCTTTAGCAAGCCCCTCCCAGCCCTTCACTGCTGGGGCAACTCCCCATACTTCTCTGGAGTCTGCTCTCCCTAGCCCTCTGACTTCCAGGCCCAAAATTTTCCCCACTAGCAAAGGGTTTCCTCCAAGAGCTTCTGGCTCATTGCATTTCCTCTGCCACAGCTTCCTTCAGTTCTGTCTCCTCAGACACTCCCCACTCCCTGCAGCTTCCTGCTGCACTTTACAGGGGAATCATCTCATTCCTTCTGAAGTGTGCCTATTTAGTAACTAGTAGGGCTTCAAGTGATTAAAAAAATTAATCGCGATTAATTGTGCAAATAAAAAAAAATTATCCATTAATCATGCAACTAATCGCACTGTTAAATAACAATAGAATACAATTTAAATAAATATTTTCAGATGTTTTCTACATTTTCAAATATATTGATTTCAATTACAACACAAAATATAAAGTGAGCACTGTACATTTTGTATTTATTTTTTATTACAAATATTTGAAATGTAAAAAAACAAAAAATAGCATTTTTCCCTCATTACAAGTACTGTAGTGCAATCTCTTTATCGTGAAAGTTGAACTTAAAAATGTAGAATTAGGTACAAAAACCCCCCTGCATTTAAAAATAAAACAATGTAAAACTTTAGAGCCAACATGTCCACTCAGTCCCTCTTCTTGTTCAGTCAATCACACAAACAAGTTTGTTTACATTTGCAGGAGATAATGGTGCCCGCTTCTAGTTTACAATGTCACCTGAAAGTGAGAACAGATGTTTGCATGGCACTGTTGTAGCCGGCGTTGCAAGATATTTACATGCCAGATGCGCTAAAGATTCAGACGTCCCTTCATGCTTCAACCACCATTCCAAAGGACACGCATCCATGCTGATGGCGGGTTTAGCTCGATAATGATTCAAAACAATGCAGACCAATGTATGTTCATTTTCATCATTTGAGTCAGATGCCACCAGCAGAATACTGATTTTCTTTTTGGTGGTTCAGGTTCTGTAGTTTCCGCATCAGAATGTTGCTCTTTTAAGACATCTAAAAGCATGCTTCACACCTTGTCCCTCTCAGATTTTGGAAGGCACTTCAGATTCTTAAAGCTTGGGTCGAGTTCTGTATCTATCACATTGGTACCTTCTTTGCGTTTTGTTAAATCTGCAGTGAAAGTGTTCTTAAAATGAACAACATGTGCTGAGTCATCATCAGAGACTGCTATAATATGAAATATATGGCAGAATGTGGGTAAAATAGAGCAGGAGTCATACAATTCTCCCCCAAGGAGTTCTGTGACAAATGTAATTAATGCATTATTTTTTTAATGGGCATCATCAGCATGGAAGCATGTCCTCTAGAATGGTGGCCGAAGCATGAAGGGGCATATGAATGTTTAGCATATCTGGCACATAAATACTTTCCAACATCGGCCACAAAAGTCCCATGCAAATGCCTGTTCTCACATTCTGGTGACATTGTAAATAAGAAGAGGGCAACATTATCTCCTTAAAATGTAAACGAACTTGTTTGTCTTAGCCGTTGGCTGAACAAGAAGTAGGACTGAGTGGACTTGTAGGGTCTGAAAGTTTTACATTGTTTTGTTTTTGAGTGCAGTTATATAACAAAAAAAAATCAACATTTGTAAATTGCACTTTCAGGATAAAAAAGATTGCACTACAGTACTTGTATGAGGTGAATTGAAAAATATTATTTATCATTTTTACAGTGCAAATATTTGTAATAAAAATAATATAAAGTGAGCACAGTACATTTTATATTCTGTGTTGTAATTGAAGTCAATCTATTTGAAAATGTAAAAATAATATATAATAAATTTCAGTTGTGATTCTATTGTTTAACAGTGCAATTAAAACTGCAATTAATCACAATTAATTTCTTTGAGTTAATCGCGTGAGTTAACTGCGATTAAACACTAACCCTAGTAACTACGACTGGCTGGCCCCCCGGGGGCCTCTAGCCTATAAAGGGTCAGCTACCCTGTTAAAAGAGTGTAAATAAAAGTTGTATTCACTAGTCTGAAACAATACAGAATACCACCTACCTTTGAACCAGGAGGAGCAGTCAAGCCTAAAAAAGCATACACTGCATTATTCTCTCTAGCTTCGAAGAAAGCTTCATAATCCTTCATGGGAGAGAAAGAGAGAGAGAGAGAAAGATTATGAGCCATCCAAAAATAATAAAGGATTAGTTCGATACAGTTTACCCAAGCCCACACTGAGAAAACTAAAACTTTTCAGGACTTGTGTGGTCTAAAGCACAATTCAGAGGGTCAGTTCATATTTCCAGAACTAATTCTGGTATCCGTAAATTTAAAATGATGTACTTGCAAAAGATGCCAGCATGGCAACAGATAAACCACAAGCAGTGACAGCTTCACCAGTATGCCTCAACCTTGGGAGCACCACATTCATGGCAACTCAGTGCTTGGTCTCTCTGCTGTAACTGCGCCAGATGGAGGTGGCAAATGCTGTGGCATGGACATGGCTCTCCACAAGGACAGAGCTGAGCCCCCTAATTTGTTTCATCAGGGGAGATGTCAAAGTGTTGCTACTAATCTGAGACAGATTCAAATCTATTATTTGAAAATGAAATCTACACTTCTTTGAGGTACTAATCCTCAAGTCACAGCCTTGGCATTACACTGCCATTGTTTTCAATGATTTTGTGAATGTGAATGCACAAAGCAAGTGGTTCTCCTCACTCTGAAGGCCAATATCTGCCTTTACACACTGCACATGTATTGGTTAAGCTTGCTGTGAGGTAAACTCAGTTAATGCACTAGCTCAGTAAACACGAGACGTATCTGCCTTATAATGTTTGGTGCTCAATTAAAGTTACAGAACTGCAACACTAACATACACAGCCACTTCTAGGGAGGAAAGGGGAGGTGGAGTATGAGGGAGAAACCACCACCACCACCCACACACATACAGAGAGTATATTTTCTGACACACAAAATGCAAGTCTGCCCTGAGCACAGAGACTCTATGCTCATGGGTCTGATAAGTGTGGAAAGAGCTACACAATGAAACTGGTTTTGACAAACACAGTTGCAAAACACTGGCTAATCGCGCTTCGGAGGCTTGTGTAAGCCACCCATCATTTCGATTACCACACACATCCCTAGCTCTGATTTCCAAAGTCACATTACAGACCTAATGTAGGCTTTTTTCCTACCCTTTCTCCCCCTTTTCACTGAAGCTGTAACACTGGTTTTCTCTGCGTCAGATGGGGATGCTTTTGATGCAAGAATCCTGGCGAGCCATCTAGCTGTGGAATGCCAGTAATACAGAGAATGCTGAGTTGTGGGTTGAAGTTAGTGAGGGAGCTGCCATTGAAGGCAGGCTGCTTCACATGCCCCTCCATCTACAGGCAGAAGCATGGGAAATGAGCTGAATCCGAATGCTGTAGACTGGAATCTGCAGGGGAATGCTGTGGGCAGGAGCAATAACCCGTGAGGCTCTGTTGCAGTTGGGAAGAGAGGGCGGAACAAGGAACTGCCAGTTTGCATGAACTGGAGATCGGAGAAGTTCGATTGCTGTTAAATTTGAATGTGTAACTTTCAGGTTTTCGTTTTTTAAATAATGTGTACAGATTTGTTAAATCCTCCCTATAGCCCTTCGGCTGATACATGCTGGAATCGTTTGCTAACAAGTGTTTTGATTGTCCTGCTTGAGCATGGTCCAGCAACCCGATTCCTAGCACAACTACTAGGAAAGCAACCCTTTCAGCTATAGAAGAGTGTGATTCTTGCATTGCAAGTCATTGATGCATACAGTTTATAATCACAGCCTCTCTGCTGTGCATGTTGCTCGTGTACACACAGAACATGCATCCCCAGGTAAAATAAGCAGGTACCAATTCATGTTTACAGTGGAACTGATAAAAATAGAAAGGTAGGTAAATTCCTGCAAGCTGAATTCCTGTGATTTGGATCCAGCTATCCAAGCTGATGGCGTCTTTCCTAATAACTGCCAAGTAGAATCATCATTCAGGAGAATTTTTACAGTAATAGAGTGCTTGCTGCTCTCTTGGCATTTCTCCTCTAGGTGATGATTCTTTACATATAAAAAGAAACAACATCTATCTTAGCCTATTAGGGCCTGAGCAAGTAGCTTCATCTCCCATTAACTTCAATGGAAGCCAGGGATCTCATCACCTGGTAGGATTAGAACCTATGGGAACCATACTCTAGACCAGTAGATTAGAGTACCAGAAATCTCCTGTATGATGGGTAGAAAAATCTGCCTCTCTGCCACTTGATCCATTAAATCATTTAGATAAGAGAACTGCAACAGATCTCATTTATCTGGACTTCAGTAAAGCATTTAATACTGTACCATGCAGGAAATCATTGGTGAAGCTGGGGATTAGTACAAGCATTGTAAAGTGAATAATTGATTGGATAAATGGGAAACAAAAATGGGTTGTGTTGAAGAGAGAACTATTGGGCTGGAGTAAGTACTATTGGGGTTCCCCAAGGATCAGTCTCGACACTGATCTTATTTAATATTTTCAATAATGATCATGGCACAAAAAGTAAGTGTGCGCTAATGAAATCTGCAGATGACAAAAAGTTGGGAGGTCTTGTCAACACAGAGAAGGATCGGAGTATTATACAGGAAGATGTCAAAGTCAGATTCAAGACTCACTGAATTTGCACTCTGCTTATTAGCAAAGCGCTTTGCCAATGCACCCAGATATATGTGAGCCTCCTGCAAAAAGCTCAAGCCAACCCATTTATACAGACAAGCCAAAGCCAATCCAACATAGGAGACAAAAGGAAGCAGAAACTGACAAATATACATACATATCTTATTTGCATACTAACGTTTACCAACCTCCTAGATCAGTAGGAGCTCTAAGTTAATTAGTTTGAGGACCCACTGTCTCACACTCCTTAATGTTTCTCTTCCTGACAACTATATTTCAACAAATCTTTCAAGCAGCATTTCTTTAATGAATTATAATTTCAATATAATTCATTCTACTTTCACAAAGACCTGGAGGACTTTGAGCACTGGAGTAACAGAAATAGGATGAAATTTAATAGTATAAAGTACAAGGCCGTGCACTTAGGGACTACTGAGAATTTCTAATATGAGCTGGGTGCTCATCAGTTGGAAATGACAGAGGAGGAGAAAGACCTGGGTTTATTAGTTCACCACAGGATGACTATGAACAACCAATGTGATGTAATCCTAGGATGTACCAGGCAAGCTATTTTCAGTAGTGATAGGGAAGTATTAATGCCATTGCACAGGACACTGGTAAACCCTCATTTGGAAAACTATCTACAATTCTGGTCACCCATGTTCAAGAAAGATGAATTCAAAGTAGAACAGGTGCAAAGAAAGCTACCAGGATCAGGGGAATGGAGAGCCTATTTTATGAGAGGAGACTACAAAGAGCGTGACTTGTTTGACCTAGCAAAATGAAGGCTGAGAGGGAATACAACGGCTCTCTATAAATACATCAGGGGGGTAAACACTAGGGAAGAAGTGTTTACGCTAATGGACAAGGTTGGCATGAGAACAAATAAGTATAAATTGGCCATGAATAAATTTAGGCTGGACATTAGAAAAAGGTTTCTAACCATCAGAGGAGTGAGGTTCTGAAACAGCCTCCCAAAGGGAATAGTCGGGATGAAGAACCAACCTAGTTTTAAGATAGAGCTTGATACATTTATGAAGGTGTTTGTATGACCATGTTGCCTGCGATAGGAGGGGGACTGGACTTGATGACACAGATGGTCCCTTCCAGTCCTAGGTCCCTAAATAGAGGGCTGACAGGCTCTGAGGAATGCAGCAGTGCCACTCTGGATAACATACTACTTTCTTCTTGATCTGCTGCATTCATAAACACTGAAAGCTACATCAGCAGGTGCCTCTAAAATCTAACTAGTAATGACCTAAGGAGGAGAGGACACATATATGTAACTGCTTTGCACGGCTGTGCTACAAAGCTTTAAAAATCTCCTTGTAAGGAGGAGTGGACTCTGGGATCTTCAGCTTAGTCCTAGTCCTACACTCAATGATATTTGAAACCATTTCCCCTGGAGAACATAGGGGCCTATACTGTAAGGTGCCAAGCGAACTCATCTCACTCAGTGGGAGCTGAGGGCACTTAACAGTTCCAGGAGAGCTCAGCACCTTGAAGGAGCAGGTCCATAGTTCCCAGACTTCTCATTGCATTACGAAACTTGAGAACCTCAAGTGTCAAGGGGCCCTTCCATGTATCAAACACGGTACAACTTCAGTGCAGCACAAAGCCCTGTCAGTTTGGGCGTCCTAGCCAGAGAGTCCCTCTAATGTAGTATTTCCATTGCCTGCCACAGAAGTGATGAAAGAGAAAGAACTCATGTTGTGATATCCCTGAGGTTTTAGGATCCAGGCCACCAGTGATTCAGGAGGACTCAGCAATTAAAGGTTAAGGAAGAGAGATGGCTGAGGGCTTTAACTGTATTCTAGCCTTGAGGGGAATCTCCTCCTATTCTCTTGGAAATTAGGTTTTGTTTTTTACTTAATGTTTTTTCTAGAGCAATCAATGTAACTGCCAGTAACGCCTTCTCCCTTCTTGTTTCATGTTCATTCTTGCTCTCTTCAAGCTACATGTATCACACTTTTCTTCAGTCCTTCTCGCCAAGGTTCTGGCTGCTCAAGACCAAACTGGACTTAGCATGGCTGTGCTCCTGTAGTAGATCCAAAGCTCAACTATGGGCAACTAACCAGAGGAGAGAGAACCAAATGCTCAGCTGGTCATTTGCAGAGGACACTGGAAAAACCTTTGCTCAGTACCCAACAAACAACAACAAAATACAATATAAGCAAATGCCACCAAACCAGGGAGAAGCAAAGAAGAGTGTATTATCAACTACTCTATAATTCTGTGCCAATCCTCATTACTGTATATGGAACTCTGATTCAATGGTGATCAGTACCCTAGAAATATGCATGACAGAGAGGCATCCCCCATCATTACAGTTCCATAGTTTTCTTCATTCCCTGTGCTAAACCACTGTGTAACAATGCCATGCTTCATTTGACAGCTGCAGCTCTGCAATGTAAAGGTGGCTGCTTTTCATTGGTAAAGGACATCTGTGTAGTGACCCTGCAGGTATACACATGGGCTCTGGAGTGCTGTGGGAAAGAAGATGATACTCTATATAATTGCATGCTGTTATGAATGTTATCGGAGAGCTCTACAAAAAAGATTTCAGAGGGGTAGTCATGTTAGTCTGTATCAGCAAAAACAACGGAGTCCTTGTAGCACCTTAGAGACTAACAAATTTATTTGGGCATTCGCTCCAATCCCTCAGACAGAGACAAACACCTACAGGATCTCTATCAAGCATTCTTAAAACTACAATATCCACCTGCTGAAGTGAAAGAACAGATTGACAGAGCCAGAAGGGTACCCAGAAGTCACCTATTACAGGACAGGCCCAACAAAGAAAGTAACAGAATGCCACTAGCCATCACCTACAGCCCCCAACTAAAACCTCTCCAGCACATCATCAAGGATCTACAACCTATCCTGGAGGACGATCCCTCATTCTCACGGACCCTGGGAGACAGGCCAGTCCTTGCTTACAGACAGCCCCACAACCTGAAGCAAATACTCACCAGCAACTACACACCACACAACAGAAACACTAACTGAGGAACCAATCCCTGCAACAAATCCTGTTGCCAACTCTGTCCGCATATCTATTCAAGGGACACTATCATAGAACCTAACCACATCATCCACACCATCAGGGGCTCATTCACCTGCACATCTGCCAGTGTGATATATGCCATCATGTGCCAGCAATGCCCCTCTGCCATGTACATTGGCCAAACCGGACAGTCTCTATACAAGAATAAATGGACGTATCAGACATCAAGAAATGTAACATTCAAAAACCAATAGGAGAGCACTTCAATCTCCCTGGACACTCAATAACAGACTTAAAAGTGGCCATTCTTCAACAAAAAAAACTTCAAAAACAGTCTTCAATGAGAAACTGCAGAACTGAAATTAATTTGCAAACTTGACACCATCAAATTAGGCCTGAATAAAGACTGGGAGTGGCTGGGTCACTACAAAAAGTAATTTTCTCTCTGTTGATAACTCACATCTTCTTTCAGAGTAGCAGCCGTGTTAGTCTGTATCCGCAAAAAGAACAGGAGTACTTGTGGCACCTTAGAGATTAACAAATTTATTAGAGCATAAGCTTTCATGAGCTACAGCCCACTTCATCGGATGCATAGAATGGAACATATAGTAAGATATATATATATATACACACACAAACACACAGATAAGTTGAAAGTTACCATACAAACTGTGAGAGGCTAATTAGTTAAGATGAACTATTATCAGCAGGAGAAAAAAAACTTTTGTAGTGATAATCAAGATGGCTCATTTAGACAGTTGACAAGAAGGTGTGAGGATACTTAGCTTAAGGAAATAGATTCAATATGTGTAATGACCCAGCCACTCCCAGTCTCTATTCAAACCCAAGTAAATGGTATCTAGTTTGCATATTAATTCAAGCTCAGCAGTTTCTCCTTGGAGTCTGGTTTTGAAGCTTTTCTGTTGCAAAATTGCCACCCTTAAATCTTTTACAGCTAGTGGCCAGGGAGGCTGAAGTGTTCTTCTACCAGTTTTTGAATGTTAGGATTCCTGATGTCAGATTTTCTGTTGCATCTGGCATATGCTATAGTCAGAGCAGTGACTATAGCATATAGTTAGCAGCAGGATAAAGTCTGGGAAAGTCAGAATGGGGAGGCCAAGGAGAAGCTTAAAATGGTCTCTTACCCCCAGATATCGGCTATCATTGAAGATGCGAGGGGGCAATGGATTTCCACTCGTTGGTCGGCTCTCTTCCGGGACATTCTCTCTCATCCATTTCCGGTTCTCCTCATTGGCTGCAATATCTTTTTCTTCAAATTCAATCTTGTTGGCTTCCAAGAAGCCTAACACATCTTGCTGCTGTTTTTTGATCTACAATAAAAGATGTGCAAAGGGAGAGAGGGAAATAAACTAGTCAGTGATCAAACAGAAGCTCAAAGGCAGAGCAATCTGTCTGTGCAAGTCCAAGGGTGCAGGTCACTCCGCACGGTTACAAATTCTCTCTCTAGGCATAGTTACTGCCTTTAAGAGAAAGTCCATTGTACATCTCTCACTCCCACTTAATATTCTTTTTAGTGTACATTAGTGCAAAGTGCCACAACGACAACCCAGGAAACCAGACCCTGCACAGAAAAGATAAAATGTGGGTCACTACTACTCAAACATTCCCTAGTGCCCAGCAGGGTGCTGCAAGCCCTGTAGTAGAGGAACTACTTCTAGTGGGGGCAGAGCAGTTTAGTCTCTATGTCCACTGAATCTGCAACTCCTCTGATGAGGCTGCCTACCAGTATTCCAAATGTGATGATAACTTGTGTGTTGAGGATACCTGTCCTCTAGGAAGTACGCTGCGACTTCTCTCCACTCTCCAAACCATTTCACATACAGCAGTGAATGGCCATCAGATAGAACTACTTTCAACCACTACCAAAACTTGGGCTGCCCTCCTAATGTATTTCTTTGCTGGTCTAAGATTAGCACATTCTATAATATACTGGATTGATTAGTGGCTGACCTGTATATGGATAAGAGTCTTACTGCAACCATCAGCCAAGAAAGTAAAAAAAAAAAACAAGTATATAGGCCTCTCTCCTGATTTCTTTCCCAACGGTTACTCCTGGTGAATTCTGTGGGATTGCGCACTCGCAGAAAATGGCAGGGAAGCAAAGGGAAGCTGGGGGGAGGGGTCATGGGCGCAGTTCTAGGGGGGGAGACTGCCCCTCAAACAGAGGCAAGGCATTAGGGGGGGCACATGGGGTTGCATGTCACTCTTCCCCGCCCCCCCCCCCCCCATTTCTGCAAGTGCAGAGCTGCCCAGCTGAAAGAGGCTGCATCTGGGCTCCGCTGAACCCTGCCTCCTGGGTCCTAGTGCCAATCATGCTCCCTTTCTGTGTGCTGTGAGCCTTCCTGTTTTCTGTGCAACAGTGAGTGCCCACAATGGAGGAAAAGGCAGTGGGGAACGAAGGAAGAGTGGAATAGGTTATGGGAGAGGGAAGAAGAGGGGAAAGAGGGGAAGGTTGCGGGAGGGAGGTTGCGGGCAGGCGGGATCCCGGCATGCAGCGTCCCTTCGGCAGCAGCTGGGGCTTCCCCGTTAAGCAGGCACTTTGAACCCTCACCTTGACAGGCCCTATTCTCCTATACCTGGACCCCTCTGACGAGCTCCCCAAACCCAGACTCTGACCCCACTGATCCCCAACCAGCTGCACCTGGACCCCCCCCCAATCAAGTCCCACACACTGAGCCCCCCACACCCAGATCCCCTGCTGAGCCCCAATCACCTGGATCCCCCGCAAAGTCCTATTGTCCCTGCACCCGGAACCTCCCAATGAGCCCCTGTGCATCCAAATCTACCACTGAGCTGCCCTTACCCAGACTGCCCCACACAGAAACCTCTCACCCCCACACTTGGATCCTGCTGGGCTGAGCCTGCCCAGCCACACCTGGTGCAGAGAGGCAGGGCCCCGGGGTGTTTCTGGGGTAGGCCCAGCCCTTGCACTGTGTCAGGGTCGGGTGCAGCCTCACTGCCAAGTCCCTGTACTGGGGGATGTGCGGGCTTCATGGTTATCTCCCACATCAATGCAGCCAGTGGCCTGTGATCCCCACTGCCATGCTGGAGTCACATTTATTGATAAATAAAATTTGAAGAATTTTAAAATATTGAGTGCATAATTTATTTTTTTGGGCGCAGAATTCCCTCAGGAGTAAATGGTGCATGTGTGCAGCCCACTGCTATATCTGTAGGCACAGGTATGTCACAACCCATCCTTCAAAAGCAGGTATCATTTGAATTTCCCCTTAATTCCCTTGAAAACAAATAGAGCCCTACAAAATTGTAACCCATTGTTTCTAACACTCCAGGGATTACAGACAGGAATGAGAATAGTCCCTCAGAGAAATCAAATATTGTCCAAAGAAGAGCTGAATCCAAATGCTAGATATTTGTATTGTATTCAACACACGTGTGTTTGAGTCAACACGGAGGATTACTGGAATGTAAAAACAAGGCCCTCAAAGGACCACAAGCTCAGAAAATTCAAAACCCATTTTTCTTCTGTACTTCAGAAGTTGGAGACTCAAGGTATACGCCACACCATCACATAATGCAGAGTAATTTAACAATCATTGCCTATAATGAAGAGTTGCTTCTCAGCAGGCCTGACTAAGCCCCTTGCCTGTTACACCAAGAGTTGAGTCTCTTTCAAAGATATCATTCCGTTTGGCTTCCCATATGATTTACAAGACATCCTTTGAAAGGCATTGTACATGTACACCTGTGAGTATTCTATACACAAACAGACAACCAAAATATTCCCTCTGGCTCTTGAGCTAGAAGAGATTCTTACTGTAAAAGATGCATGCATCAATATACCAGGGCATATTTTTAAATTAGGAGGTTACACTGAGAAAGACATTTTTTTAATTTCACATTTTAGTCAGTTATATCTGTCCAAAGACAAAGGGAGGTTGGTGGTCTTGCGGAGGCCATACCAATATGTCTAACGATTATCCAGGTAACTGTAGTTTATTAACTACAGTCAAGTTTGCTGAGGAGGTAGTTCATGGTGCAAGCCTCTGACTTAAAATACACAGACCCAAGGCAATTACAGGTTCAAGTTCCAGGAGGATTGACTCAATCTTTCATCCTTCTGAAACAGACAAACTGAGGACCATACAGCTTACTTACTATGTGTGGATCTTTCAGCTAAGACCCTACAACACAGAGGTCCTGTTTGCTCAGCGATTACACTGAAGACCCCTTGGCAATTTCCATAAGATATGAGGCTTGCTCAATTGTTTTTGGCCTAAAAACCTCTCCTCCCACCACTTCTGTGCAGTGTGCTGACTGGCTGCTATCCCTCCACTCCAGAGTTGGCCAAGTTTCAGCAGTGCTATACAGGTGTCTGTTGGGAAGGGCTTTGTGACGCCCATTAGAATGAGTGGTGCTACACATCAGATACTGGGTGAAATCCTGACCTTAGTGAAACCAGTGGAAGTTTTCCATGGACTTCAGTGAAGCCAGGATTTCACCCACCATGTTTATCATCATTGTTCAAGTATTCTACAACAATCCTTATTCCCAGAAAATATACTTCTGATATTACATCCACACAAGCAATGGGAACATGTCCATGTACATGGTGGGGGAAGAGGGTTACAAACTCCTACTCTTTTCACAATTATTTTTTCCTTCTGTCTGTTGTGAATTACTCAGAGCTGGGCTTTTCATCCCTGCCTTCATTTCAAGGGAAAACTTTAAAGGAAGTGTATGGAGCGAACAAGATCCATTCACATCCAATCCAGTGCCGCCCCTATGCTCCCACGTGACACCAAGTGGAAACAGGGATCTCTACTGTGAAAGATTTTGACGGCTTCACATGAAAGTTGGCCTTGATTATTGTCATTCATGAAATATTAGTTTCCTGATCAAGAGACTTCTTCTGTTTACGCTCTGGTTTGCTTCTTTATGATTATACCCGGATGAAGGAGACTGTTTTCAAGGATAGGTATGAGTTATAACGAAAAAGCATGATTTAACAGTAAATTTGCCTTCTTCGTACTGCCTCTTTCCCAGTGAAAGCAGCTGAAGCCCTGGCTTTAGCCTAATTAGTGCATACTGACAAAAGCTGAACTCCATACAGATGTTGAATTACTTCTAATTCAGGTCAGATACCAGACTCCCCAAGCAGCCTGTCCATATATGGACAAGTAAAAACACACAAACCCTCAAACAAGCAGATATGAGGTCAGTGGACAGGCATAGGAGCTCCAAATATGGTAGCTGAGCTCCCCGGCTTGCAATAGGACGTTTAAAAAGAAAGCAACAGCCACAAACCCTAGCTGACCGTAAGATCTCAGATCAGAACATAATGCCTATTAGACCATTTACTTTAGAGCAGGGTTTGTATATTTTATAGTTTGCTTTGGGGAGTAAAAGTTGGACCCTTTAAGCACACAGGGTTGAGTTTCTGAGGTATTTAAAGGGAAAATAGCTACCACAGAAATACATAAGATGTCTAGCCATCAGAATACAGCATCTCAAAAGATGCCATTGAACTTGGTTGTGTAATTTCATATCTAGACAATTCTAAAGCATCTATTTACTCAAATTTTAGTGGTTCCTTTGTAGCCATTAAAATTCATTGTATGTCGATCCATAATATGGTGCAGTTCCATGTTTAGCTAGATATCACTTAAAAATCCCAACAGTTTATTTATAACAACAGCACTTTAAAATCATCAGAGGGCGCCCACTGCTGTAGTCTTGAAGAAGGCAATAATGTTCCCCTGACTTCATCAGGAGAGCTGCTTGCCTGGAGACTGTAAAATCCAAAGCAATAATTATGGCTCAGAATATTGAGTCAGTGGAGTAGTTCATAAACAGGATTAAAATCTGGATGCAAAAACTAAATATGACAATATTGCTGTGCATTAGCTGAAAAATCACTGCTAAAAATAAATAAAATGGTCAGGTTAATACCACCTGGTGGAAGTAGTTCACATTCTAGGTTAAGCACAAAAGCATTTTTCAACAGGCTGCCATCTGCCTCCAAGAGAGAATGGAAGGAGAAAAAGGGAGGCAGAGAGGAGATTCTTCTCAGCCAAGTTATAAAGACCTAAAAAAAAGGTTTTAAGTGTTGCATTTTCCCCACAAATGTTCTAAAGGGCACTTTGACAAATGCCAACCTTGAATAGCAGAGTGGCCTTTATAACTGTGGGCTGAGAAGAGTACCTAATGCACTGTACTGGCCTGGGTGGATGATCAGGGCATTTGCTTACTTTAACAAAAACCTCTGGATTCTCCATAACTTAGCCATTAACAGCTTACAAAAACTGATCTAGACAATTTCCAGTAGCCTCAGTTCCTTCATCTTCAACAAGGATGAATATAAACAGACCCTAATTGGAGAGAGAACTTTAAAATCTTTCAGTAAAGATTCACAAAGCCACCACCTTACTCTCTTACCAATCTCCTGTTAAAACCTACCTCTGCCGTAAATGACAACAAATCTCTACCATCTGGAGGCTTCTAAGATTATCACAAACTTCTATCGCTAGTTTATGCAATCATGCCCACCTGTATTGTTACCTCATCACCCCAAAACCCCACTTTGCCTGTTTACCCTCCAGTAGTATCTTGTCACAATCCTAGATGGTGAGCTCTCTGGCACAGGGACTGTCTTTAACTCTTTTGTTCCGTGCCTAGCATAATGGGGTCTTGATCCCTGCCTGGGGCCATCAAGGTGCTACTGCAATATAAATAATAAAATGTCCTCCAAGTACCGTTCTTTATATTAGGCATCCAATACTCTTCACCAGATACGTAAATCATACAGACAGCACAACTGTGCAGAGGTGCTGAATGCCTACAGCTCCCATTGACTTCAAAGTTTAGCTATGAATCACCCATTGAAGTCAATGGGAGTTGTAGGTGCCCAGCACCTCACAGTACCTGGCCAAGAAAGATGACATGTTTCCAATATTTGAAGGGAAGATTTTATTCATATTATGTGTCTGTGAGATACACCTGTCTGTTGTCTCAGTGTTTCCTTGTGCTCCCATGTCTGTCTGTATCACCTGTTGTCTCTTGTCTTATACTTAGATTGCACACTCTTTGGGGCAGGGACCATCTCTTTATTCTACGTTTGTACAGCACCTAGCACAATAGAGTCTTGGTCCATGGCTGAGGCTCCCAGGTGTTACTGCAATACAAAAACAACAATATTCTTGATTTCTTTTGCCTTATCTATGAAGGTGAAAAAAATTGCAGCTGCTGGGGAGGAAAAAAAGTGTATATTAGGCTAGGCCAGGCGTGATGGAGAAGGCAGTCAGAGAGTAAGAGTCTCAGCACTGCTGTCAGTCACCCTTCTTGAGATGGGAAATAGTTCTATTTCCAAGGCAGCTGACCATAAGAGTTCCCCTTGAGCAAAAACAAGTGACTGCTGCTGGAGTGGTTGGTGGTTTGCCAGTGTGGAGTATTAGGGTGTAATCTAAGCCGTCAGAACCTAACTCATTTTACTCTATCTGATCAGTACAGTCAACACCGCCTTCCCAGTTCCTAAAACAAACATTTCAACCACAGTGACAGGATGCTTGCATAACTGTATGAATGCCAGAATTACTCCTGATCGACATCATCTCAATGACTGGGTACAGTTGTTGCAGAGCTGCCAACTTTCATTATTCTATCACATCATTTTATGTGCTTTTAAAAAAAAGATTCTCTTGATTTCAGATGCTCACATACTACAGCAATATAAGTACCTAGCTACACCAATATACACTGCAGCAATCTCACTAAGTTTTGACTCATTCTAAAGGGCCACAGTCTCCTATTGTTTTCAGTAGGCCAAAAGCTAGGTAATCCTTCAATAAAGATGACAGTCCTAATGTCCACGTGTGGACCACGCAGGAGACAAAAGCCTGAGACGCTGGGAAAATACACTCTGAAAATCAGCTCTTTTTCCAGGCCTCTCAAGTTGGACATGCAAAAAATGGAGGCACCCAAAATCACCTGCCACTTTTGAAATTGTTGGGCTTAGTATAGTCAATGGCTGTCATGTTTTAAATCGTGTTAGATGTCATGGTTAAGCATAACCTGCTAACATGATGTTAAACACAACTGTCCTTGTCTACGAGTGCAGAGACATGTTTACCCTTTCCCAGCCCAGAAGATACATGGGAATGGGTGTGGAAGGGTAGGGACAGTAGAGAGACTGAAGAGAGATACTAAAGGAATGGGGTGATCGTGAAAACAAGGAGTGCAGGAGGGAGGCTGAGGAGAGATAAATGTGGGGCAGCAGCACAGAGACTGAGGAGTGTACAGGGGAATGTGAAGACAGAGAAGGTAAGAGAAATATAAGGTGGGAGGGAGATTGTGGGACAGTCATGGGGGGAAGCGGAATGTGAAGTTGGAGAAAAGGAGAGAAAAGGTGGGGGCTGAGTGAATGTTGCATGCAAGCTGGACACAGAAAATTGATGGGGAGAGAAAAAATGACAGTAACTGAAGTCCCAATCTGAAGTAGCCATGAGGAAGGCCTG
The DNA here is from genome assembly GCF_965140285.1 of Lepidochelys kempii. NCBI lineage: Eukaryota > Metazoa > Chordata > Testudines > Cheloniidae > Lepidochelys > Lepidochelys kempii. Next base: position 75,590,051 of record NC_136388.1, read on the forward strand.
CGTTTGTGTATGCTCCTTTAAGGATGAACAGTCAATTTAAAATGATCACAAAGTGGGGGGAGTGGTCTTTCCCTAAACAATCAGTCACGGGGCAGAACAGAATGAAAAGTGATTTATTATGCTTTTTTAATCTCCATTTTTAAGCCAGACTCACAATTTTTGACTGCTGATAATACTGCTCTCACAAAAGCTATGTTTTTTTCCTTAGCATTTCCTATCTAGATGATTTTACTTTTCTTCCCCATTAAAACACACAGTTGCCTAATCTCAAAAACACCTCTGCTTCTGCTTTTCAGTGTGACATTCATTCTGCAAAATATCTAGAATTACAAAAATTAGAGGAAATCCTACACTTGTTGCTCATGTTCCTAAGGCAGCGCTGAAAGGAATAATTTAACCACATTAATTTATTTCCCTGTTTGACTTCATCTTTCATTCTCTATTCTAATGAAGGAAATACCCTTCCATTAGGTCTTATTTAAAAATAGTTGGATGTTATGCAAACTACTGTTATTATGAAACTGGAACCTTTGGAACTCAAAATCTGCATTAAAAACATTACAAGCCCACCAATTCTTCATTCCTAGTTCATTCAGACCACTCACTCAAGTTAATGGAAGTTTTGGGAGCACAAGAACGCTTTGTTACTGTGCTCCGGGATGATGTTTAAATAGTCCGTTCTCTAATTCATTAAAAAAAAAAAAAAGCTTCATACTTCTCCCAGAGCATTTTTTATTACTTGACAATCTACTATAATCTCATTCCTGTGATGAGGACACACACACACACGCACAGAGTGAAATTAAAATTATATACATACTAAAAACTGGTTTAAGAGATCTTAAGCTTTTAACATAACACATGCATAGACAAACATTATGTTAGAGAGCTATTCACTATGAAAATACCAGCCCCTCATTTGATTACTAGCAGGACCCTAAACGAATGATTCTGAGTTTTATTCTGCAACAGCTGACGCTCTCACTGAAGCAAGAGAAACCCAGATTTCAGCAGGCAAAAAGCCCAACAAGACCATCTTACAAATGGATTTATTTAGAATTTAAGTCTACACCTATATTTGATCAGTCATTTGTCAAGTGAAGCAAGTATTGCAGTTCACTAGAGAAAAGCACCTCTGAAAGAGCTGGGCAAAGCAGCAGACTTGAAAGCGTTGGAACAAAGCACTGTCATGCTGCCTCCACCAAAAAAGGTCCCTTAGCCTGTGATAAATCCATATATTAGGGGTACATATGCTAGTAGAGAGGAGAGGTGAGGACCTGGGGGACAGCTACAGTCTGACACTGTTTAGGACTGCTCAGTTCTGGTCAGCTTTAAGCCACAGGAAAAGCTTAACTATGTAGGAGCACAGGCCCAGAATAATGTAAGGGGACTGTTGCCCCCTTACTAACATTCAGTGGGGGTGTTTTAGTTGCTAGCTCCCAGTACTAAAAAGGGGGAAGGGTCGATGGGGAATCAGGACCCTGAGACTGACAGCCCCCAGGAACAATGGGGAGAGGCCAATGTTCCAGGTCAGCCTGAATGACAGAGCGAGCAGGCTAATCAGGGAGTCAGGAGGCCATGGAGGTCCTGTCCTCTGTGTGAGCTGGATTTGCCTGGGTCAGACAGAGTGGGGCTGAGCTAAGGAGAAAGCAGGGGCCCAAGCTAAGCTGGGGAGCAGAGCTGTGCCAGATCCAGAGGGACCAGAAAAGCAGCCCGGAGAGAGCAGACCCTGTCCTGGGAGCAGAGCTGCAGCAACCAGAGCCAGAGGGGCCAGAAAAGCAGCCCACGAAGCAGGTCAGTGCTGGGAGCAGAGTCACAGAAACAACCTGCAGAGCAGACCTGTCCTGGGAGCAGAGCTGTAGCAACCAGAGCCAGAGGGGCCAAAGAAGCAGCCCAGGGAGCTGGAGGCAGAGCAGCAGAAGCAGCAGCAGTGCAGAGTGGTGGAGCTGTGGCTGGAGCAGTCCGGAGCTGGGTGTGGTGAGCAGCTGGGGAGAGCGAGGGGCTGGGCAGCGGGCCCAGCACAGGGAGATGCCTCAGCCAAGAGGCTCTGCAGGCCAGGCTTGGATCGTAACCCCGACAGGGTGGGGGCGACACTGGGAAGAAGGGTCCTACCACTTAGAGCCTGAGAGTATGTGGCCATCACCAGAGCAAGTATCCAACCCACAGCATCCCTACAGCACACCCAGGGCCTGAGAAGAAGGCGTGAGACTTACAAGGAACAGACTGTGAACTGCCCTGACATTCCAGAGACACTGTTTGTGATGTTTCTTGCCACAGAGCGGGTTGATGTGTTTCCTTTAACCTTTCCCATTTTTCCTTATTCTTTGTAAAATTAATTGTTGATTAAATAACTTGCATTTGCTTTAAATTGTATGTAATGGTCAGTGGGTCAGAGAAGTGCCCAGTGCAGAGAGAGTACCCCGAAGTGGGGACACCCTAGCCCCTGTCCTAGGTGACCACAGCAGGGTTGGGGGTCGAGCCCCCCAGGAATCCTGGGCCCAGCCTTGTTGGGGTTACGCCGGACAGGAGAGTGGAAGGCGAGTCCTCAAGGGCAGGGAGGCCACTGGGTAAAGGAAGTGGGAGTGAGGACTCAGATCCTTTCGCGAGTCCACTTCACCGGGATAGTACAGAAGCCAGGAAAGTTCCCCACAATAGCTGGACTATTCCCCCACTTACAATAGCAAAGGAATGACTGCAGAATATTTCTGTTTAACAAATGGGAAAACAATGGATTATTATTCCACTACCAATTTTGTTCCCTGGAAGGAACAGAGGGCCACTCCTAACAGTATTTTGCTGCAAGGAAAGGTTTATTTTCTATTTGTTAATTATTCATTTATCAAAGTGAGCTTCAGAGAGATTCCCGTTATATCTAGTAGGACTTTGACACATCCAGGGAGTACGATGAAAAGAACAGTATTTTGTACCTTTGTATAAGGATTCCATTTTTTTCAAGTCTCCCTATTTCTCTGTTTATAAACCAATTCACAGCACACAGTGTAAATCTTCTGGAAATCAATTCACGAACCAATGGAACCTTAAGTAATTTTATGGATTGAGTGGTGCCACTGAACTCATGTTTGGATAACTCAATGAGACCGCTTATGTCCATAAAGTTCCTCTCATGCATAAGTATCTGCAGGATTGGAGCCTAGGTTATATCAGGTGCAGTTAGCATACATTATTCTATTTCATTAGTTAAGGGTGATGTATCCCAATCTCTATGAATGGAAGTGACCCAAGGTCATATTTGTAACTATTGATAAAACTGGCTCACCTTGTGAGGATTTAAAATAATTTGATTAGAAAAAGATTACATACATATAAAATTAACACTGAAAATTAACCTTCCGCTTCTGTGCCAGATCAGCAGCTGGTGGCGCTTTGTCAATTTACACCAGATGAGGATTTGTAGAGCCCTGTGTTGATACAAAATTTGTATCTGCATCCAATCCATGATCTGCAAAAATGATCCATGGATTTGCAGGGCTTTAGATATAAAATTTGGATCCACATCCATCCTCGATACGCAAAAATGGTCCATGAATATACAGCAGATAGCCGCAGATTTAAAGGGCTCTAAAAATCTGGCCTAGAATGTCTCATGATTAACTCCATTTTCTTCTACCCGACACACTTGAGGGCATCCTACATTTTATTACTTTTCTGCCAGCATCATGAAACATGATATAGAACTGGATACACTGCTCTGAATTCACACAATTCCCCGACTGATTTCAGGACCACAGGGACTTGAATAAGCTTCTCAAATTGCAGATTCCCATGCACTCCAAAACCTTAAAAGGTTCATCCATAACTACGTACTAGACCCTCTAATGTAATACATTCAAGTTATCAGTGATGATGAAATTAAAATCGAAACATGTCACTCATTCAGCTTTTTCAGTGTCATATTTTTAATGAATGATGCCTCCTGCAGGATTTGATAATATTTTAGAACATTTTTTTGATAAAGAGGTTTTAAATAGGATGAGATCTGATTTATATAGGAAGGCAAAAAAAGAAAAAAAATGCTCCCAAGTCCTCAGATAGAGTTAACATTTATACAAAGTTCAATAGCTCCCAACAACTGTTGATCCTTTAAATTTTGATATCAGGGCTGTCAAAAATTAACAAAAATTAATTGTGCGATTAATTGCACTGTTAAACAATTTGATTGGTTTATTATTTTTACTGTGCAAATATTTGTAATAAAAATATACACTGATTTCAATTACAACAGAATACAATTTATATAAAAATGTAGAAAAACACCCAAAATATTTAACAAATTTCAATTTGTATTCTATTGTTTAATAGTGTGATTAAAACCGCAATTAATCACAATTAATTTGAGTTAATCACGTGAGTTAACTGCGGTTAATCGACAGCCCTAATATATATAAGTAAATCCCCATACTACAGCACCGCTCTTTCAATCGCTGCAACAGAGGGGATAATACTGAGAAACCCTGTTCCTTGAAAAGGAAAATTATGACAAAGAATACTGTACCAGTGCCAAGACAAATTAATCTGCCACAGGGAATCAAGCCAGACTGAGGTCTTAACTGTGTGTTGTACATTAGACTAACATTCCAAAGAACACTAGAAATGTACTTACAGATCCAAGTCAATAATACACACTGCAAACTGTCCAGCTGAGAACAACTGCTGTGCTTCAGTCTTACTTCAACGGTTAAACAAGGGCAGCACTAAGCAGTCCAAGAAGTTAACCAGCATGGCAATAACCAATAAAGCCAAATATTCTTATTTAAAAAGTTCATACCAATTTTCTAGTGTCACTGGCGACAATTTGTCAGATTTGGCTACCTCTGTTGCACAGTGAATGCTACTCTAACTAGTTAAAAATGTGACTGTTCAAACCCATATTTTGATAGGGAAAAAAAAAATCTACTTTTTGCACTTTGCATCCTGTTTCTGATACACTAGTGTCCTCCTGCTCCCATCACGTAGGTTGCTAAAGCAGAAGCTAATACCTGCAAATCAGTTGCAAAGAAGGTTGATGGAAGTTTATAATTTTGTCTTCAAGTACAACACAAGTATGAAAGTTCAGAAGCATGGCAGCTGAGTTAAGCAATTAAAGGTCATGGATTCCTAGAGGCCCCCTCAAGTCTGTCCTCCACCAGTGATAACATGACTCCAAGACTCCCTTCTGAGAACGAATATTTGTAAGCAGAATCCATTCCTTGCCTGCATTAGAATTGTCCCCACTTTATTGCAATAATATTCAAGGAAAAGACAGTTACCTGTTTCCATAACTGATGTTCTTTGAGATGTGTTGCTCACATCCATTCAACTTAGATGCGTGTGTGCTCGCCACATGCACCGGTGCCGGAAGTTTTTCCCTCAGCAGGATCCATAGGGGACTGGCTCTGGCGCCCCCTGGAGTGGCATGCATATGCTGCTGCATATAGGGCACCGCCGGACCCCCCACCCTCAGTTCCTTCTTGTTGTAAACTCCGACAGTGGGGAAGGAGAGCAGGTCGTTGACTGGACACGAGCAACATCTCAAAGAACATGAGTTACGAAAACAGGTAACTGTCTTTTCTTCTTCCCCTCATGTAGGGGAAAAGCTACCCTGGCTGGAGCTACAGGGCAGAGAACATCACTCCCCTGCAACCAAGGTGGCTGGTGGCTCTGTCCCAATTGGTATCGGTCGCTCCTCCTGGAGTTGGATCTGGCCGACCTTGACGAGCGCCTGGATCGGGGTCTCAGCGACTGGCAGCACTCGGCGGATCAGCAACAGCCCCGGCCCAGCAATCTATGCCTCATGCTTGACAGGCAGTACCAGGATGTGGAGAGGGACTGAGAACCAGAGTGGGCTTGGTGTTGTGAAGATGCACCCGCAAGCGGTGATGCCACCCTGGGGGATCAGCGACGATCTGGAGAATGGTACTGTCGGTCCTTCGACTGCTCCCTAAAGCAGTACTGGTGCCACGGAGATTCCAGGCGCCGACTCCGAAACTCCTGCAGGGGAGGCGTGCGTCCACAGGTCTGCACCCAGTCACCGGCAAGACACGCCTCAAGTCTCTCTACCCTTGTCCGAGGTCCAGAGACGGGATGGGGCTGAGAAGGTTCTGCCTGTCATGGTCAGAAGCATGTCGGCTGCAAGAGGGAGACCGTTGGTGGGACGTCCCCCGCAACGGGGATTGTTGCCGTACAGATGGGGACTATGGTGGTCCAAACACAGGTTTACCCCATGACCAGGAGCCCTCAGGGGCCGGAGTGGTTGGCATCGGGAGGGACATAATCTCTTGCACCGCTTGCAGGGCCCCTGGCGTGGATGGCACCCAGAGTTGACAAGAACCTCTGTCACTATCCACGGTAGTCAGTGGGGAGCGAGCTGGGCTACACCGCTTGACCTGAGCTAGGGCCTGAGATCCCGAAGGGCGTGAAGAGGTGCCCAAGACAGGGCCTTGGTCAACCCCAGATTTGTCCTTTCCCTTGCAGGAAGCTGGAGAACTTCCTTGCCCCATCTTCCTGGGCTTCTTGGCTGGAGCCCTGAAAGGGGACCAGTGCCGGCTTGTAGACAGTACCAGCGGGGTGCTGCACACTGAGGTCACGGTGCTTGGCGCCAAATCAGAGCACTGCTCCGGCATCGGGGTAAGAGCAGACTCCATAAGGAGTGCTTTCAATGCGAATGTCACGCTCCTTCTTCGTCTTGGGCTTGACGTGACGAAGAAATTACAAATTCTGCACTTATCAGTAATGTGACCTTCGCCCAAACATCATAAACAACTGTTATGTGGATTGCTAATGGGCCTGGGCCTTTTACAGTGATCACAGGGCTTAAAGCCTGTGGCCTGGGGCATGCCCCGTCCTGAGGCAAAGTCTCGTTCATGACCTGTTAAGTCTCTAAATAACAGATAGTGAAACTAAAACTAGAGGGAAACTATATACAGTAATATACAAGAGGTAAATGAACGAACGAGAAGCAACAGCGCTAGCTAAAACAGCAACAGTTCCATACACCATCACTGCCAGCAAGAAGAAATGGGGGGAAAGGGGAGCAGTGGCGCGCAGCGGCACCCTGTATGCCGTGGCATATGCGCGCCACTCCAGGGGGCGCCAGAGCCAGTCACCTACAGATAATGCTGAGGAAAAAACTTCCAGCAACGGTGCATGTAGCAAGCACACACACCTAAGTTGAATGGACATGACCAATCACTCGAAGAACCAGCTTTTATATATAACATTATGCCAAATACCATGAAATATTTACAATGTAGTTTTCAAACCTAAGGGACCCCAATTTTGAAGATGCTGTCCAACCACAACTTCCATGATGAAAGCAGTGCAACAGGCACTCATTGGCCCCCACAGGAGGAGCTCAGAACTTTGCAGGACTGGCCCCTGCAGGTCTATCCCATTATTCTATAAATCTCAGTACTGTATTCTATTTCACTGTCTGATAGAACACAGCTATTTTTAGAACTGGACAATTATCACTACAGAACTTTAACTACTTCTTTGGGCTGGCTATTTTAAGACAACTATTACACATACCAATGCCACCCTTATCTCCTCTAATGCTTGGTTTCTCTGCCATAAAGGTACAACATTCTCGGCAACCACAGCCATGTCAACACGAAAGAAAGCGTGTGAACTAAACCAAGTGTTGAGGATTTGAAAAGCTCATCTCAGCAGAGCTGCAGAAGCTGAATACATTTGTTCTTATTTCTGCAAGATAGTCACTGTTCAGATGGACACCATATGCACCCATTTTCTCCCTCCATGGCTCTTCTGGAAGTCTAAGGCACACTGACGAGTATCCTGCATACCTGCTACAGTAATGAAATCTTGTTGAAGTTGTCCTCTACTAGCAAAGAAGCTGCTTTCAAATGCTAATTTTTTTTTCTGGATCATATATTTTCAACGTTGATCTTGCCACTATGATCCGGGCAATCATCACCTCCATGCTACATTACTGCCATATGCTTTATCTGGGGAATTAAGGTGGAAGCAAAAAAGGTGCTCCAGCCTATCCACTGTGCAGCATCCCAGCTCCTTACTGGGATGCAACACATCACACCATTGGTTCTCCTAGCACCAATTCAATAACTTGGACAAAATCTAAAAAGCTTCCAGTGGGTCTAGATCCATCTGTATCTAGTTTAGTCTACTTATCCCTGCAAGCTTTCATGCCTCCCTCTGTCCCCCGGCCCATAGCATTTTCCTGTCCAACTCATTTCTGATTATGTTCAGCTGCATTGACTGCTGCTTCCTTTGATTGTCCATTAATTAATATACAGAATCAAAATCTCACTGCCTAGCCTCTCTTAGCTGCAATTTGTGCCCATTATCGCCTTAAAGCGAAGGAAACAGGCTCTCTTGGAGACATTCACAGATAATGCACATGCCACATATTTTAAAAAATTATTGCTGCTGTTACAGTTTCAAACTCAAACTTATAAATACTGATCAGCCCTATGTATGTTTAATTTACAGTGCTCTTAAAGTACAAAAGAGATTGTGGAATTGTGGCAGCACTTGCATAATTAAGGTTGAGTTCATTTTTAATATATTTTAAATCTACAGAATACGAAGGCATCTTCCTTCAGGTTCAGTACACAGCCAAAGCTTGGGCCAAATTCTGCCCTTAAACACATGCACAATACCCCCACTAAGTCAATGGGAGATGCAGTAGTCCAACTGAGAGAAGAATTTGTCCTTTGATATTAGCCTTTCAAAAGGCTATTGCAGAGGTATGGGGCTTTTAACATACGGAGAGGCATTTTGTCAATACAGAGCTTCAGACAGTTCAACAGAGCTGTTTACTAAATTCCTGGTGTTGCTCTGATACACGACATGACAATAATGCATCATCACAACACAGCAGCAAGTTCTTTCCCAACTCAAGCCAGTCTGGGAAGACTTTTGTTTGTTTGTATTTTGTTTACTCCCTCTCTTACAGCCCTGCTCCCAGCTGCAGAGAAAAAGAGGGGATGCTCCTTTCTCACCGACTGAAGTAAGTTCCTGTTTACTCCTTTTCTCCTCCCTTTGCCTGCCCCTCCTATGTAAGCACTGAGGCGACTCCCCCACACTCCACTCTACTGGCTCAGAGTAGCAGCCGTGTTAGTCTGTATTCGCAAAAAGAAAAGGAGGACTTGTGGCACCTTAGAGACTAACCAATTTATTAGAGCATAAGCTTTCGTGAGCTACAGCTCACTTCCTCTCAATATTCCCTAGGCTGCCAATTCAAAAGAACAGCGTTCTGTCTGCTTTGTGCAATACTCCGATTCACTGAGCAGTAAAACCCATGAGAGCAACACATATGGCCATCCAGCCTAGATGCAGTCTGCATGCTGTAAATTGAGTATGACAACTCTGGTGGCTTCTCTTCACTGAGAATTTCTTCATGTACGCTCCTGTTTCTTGGCTGAAAAAAATATACAGACTACAGAATTAACAAGTGCCTGCCAAAAACTGAGAAGATAACAGAAGTCAAGGGTGTAGAACCAGAATTCTACAGCATGAGCTTATAATGTTACATTCTGGATGGATTTGGTTCTCCTCCTATGCCTTATGCAGAAAAATAGTAGTAATATTTATTCACTGCATTTTCTAATTACTAAATGCTCCTCTCCGTAGCAGTTCAAAGTGCCAAAACATTAATTAAAAGATCAGAAACATAAAAATATTTATTTTATTTCAGTGTTTTATTACCAAAACAGGCAAAGGCTCGCTATCATCACACACACATTTCTCCAAGAGCCGAGGGTACAAAAAATAATGGCTTCTCTGCATTAAGGCTGGGGGCCCATAAGTGATATGGTCAGATTACTTTGTAGGAAAGAGCTGAATTGCTAAACAGCCTGAGGCCCAAAAATTAATTTGGGTGGTAGTCTGGATAAACACTCAAGAGGCTCAACTCTCTATTCATTATATTCAAGCTATTCTTGGCTCCATGCTTTTATACACCGTGTCCAACATTAATAAACTAAAAACAATGAGTCCTTCACAATAAGATGGTTAATTATAATGGACAAATTGTTTAACATTCAAATGTGATGTCGTTCTAGAGCCGGGGGGGAGGTGGGGGTGGAGTAGCTGCCCCGTTTAGTCCATCCATCACAGACCAAAATACCACATCTTTTCTAATGACCAAATGAAGGTAAAATAAGAGGTAGTTGGTTTTCTTAAGGGAGGCAAAGATGTCAGCTGAGACTCCCAGCTGACAAGTTTCAAGCTTCATTCACATTCAACACACAGAATCAAGCCCTCAAGGTTAGTTGGGAGTCAAGCAGCTTTAGAAGTTGAAACAGACATTGCAGAAAGATTTATAGGGTAGGTGTATGTAGCGTGGACAAGGGAGTCCTGCCTCAAAAAAATCAAATGAAATGAAACTGAAGTGGAAAGGAATGGCATCAGCCATGAAGATCCCTGTGGGGCTTCTGAGGTATACTTTCAGGATTGTTAAAGAGCTCAATCCTGCAAGGAGCTAAGCGCCATTGCAGACAATGGGAGTTGAAGATTCTCCACCCTTCACAAGACTGCTCAAAACCTTGCAGGGTCAAATCCTTATTGACAGAAAGCCTGCATTAGGCCATTGTTAAACTGATTTTTAAATGGAATTCAATCTACAGGCTCTAGGTTGGCAATCAGATATTAATCACTAAAATGCAACAACAAATAATCCCAGAACTGCCATATGTTTGAATAAGAACAAATATTCCCAGAGCTGTGGTTTAGACAATGAATGCACCGACAGTAAATAATCTGGATTTTTAAACACTGATGTTCCCGATACATCAATATTCCAGTATGCTTTATTGCAGTGGCTGATGTACAGTGCACATGGGGCCCATCAGTCACAGCTCTAAAATATATTCCTTCTATGTATCAAGAGATAAACTTTTTGTCATGCAGATAAAGACAAAAGTGCCTGATAGGACTGTTATAGTTTAGGGTCTAGACTTCAAAAAATTATTTTCAGGGATCTAAATGCAGAACTTTAAATATTATTTTAAACTATATATTTTGGGTTAATGATACAGAAATTCGGTCTCAGGATGGTAGCTCACCCAGTTGTGCTATGTATTTTATGACACACAATACATCAGGTCCCTCAGTGAGCTCACACCCATGCAACAGTGAGAAAGTGAGGAGTTAAAACCCTACCAGAAGCCATAATAAAGACTTAAATCCACAAAAATAAGGTATCTTACCAGTAAATATCATTACATATACACATTTTTTATAGCAAACACAGCAGTCTAAACATGTTTGAGGGCAAAAAAAAGAAATGCAACTAAACATTTAAAATCACATACTGTCATAAATATAAAGGGAAGGGTAACCACCTTTCTGTATACAGTGCTATAAAATCCCTCTTGGCCAGAGGCAAAACCCTTTCACCTGTAAAGGGTTAAGAAGTTAAGATAACCTCGCTGGCACCTGACCAAAATGACCAATGAGGTGACAAGATATTAAACATATGATTAAACATATGTGACCTTTTAAGGGTTGTAATGGGCAGTGGAGTAAGATGAAGAGATACCATGTGGTCATGGATGTTACTAAAACTGTTATAAATTTCAGTCCCCAGTATTTTCCTTAAGTCTAATGATATCTTCTTCGGCTCTCATATCACATTACCAAGGATTGAGGTGACTTTACACTTATTTTCTTGGACGAGAGGCTGAAGGTCAGTCAGAAAGGTGTCAGAACAATGTAAAACAATTCACAAAAGTTTTATAGACATTAACATGCAAAAATTGGAGTAAAATACAGAAAAATAGCTTCCAGACTATCTGTATCCTCCCCTTGGAGTTACAGTCAACTCTTTCTAAACATTCATCTTCTCCTTTTCCTAGCCAGAGAGAATGATTGAAGAACTAATTCATGTAGAGAAAACAAATGTGTTGCTTGTGCTAATTAAGTGTGTTCTAACTTCAATTCAATATTATGCAATCCAAGCAGTGTGCAGCAAAGAGGAACAGCCAACTACTGGAGATGCCATTCTGTGCAACATGAGCCCATCTAAAAAACTCACTATTTTACAGATAAACATAGCACAGAATGCATAATTTTGTGTTCCCAAGGAACCATGGGCTTCAAGTATCATCTTGTGAAATGAGATTAGCAGCATTGGCCTTTCTTTCCACACCTCCTATTTTGTGACTCCTGCAAACAACCGCACAGGGACCATTGTTTGATTAGTCTGAACTTTATACTTTAATAGAGCCTATTGCCTCTTAGTACCAATCAAAGATTATTATTTGAGAAGCCAGGGTGTTTCCAAACTGCAAATGTCAACATGAAGTAATGAAATCTAAGTACCCCTGTGATAAGAAGAGTGCAAGAGGGCTAACCCTAGCTTTAGTTTTGTCTCCCCTTGCACAGGTGACCAAAAAAAAAAAAAAAAAAAGATTATAAACTAAATGTTTGGCAGACAGAGAGGGGAAAGATTGCCTGTGGAATAGTCCAGGGGCTTTGAGAGAGTTGTCTACAACTGGGCTTTTGTTTTGCTTGTGTTAAAGGGACAGCATTCACCTTAAAAAACAGTGCACACTCCAGCCTGAATATATTTACCTTCTGTTTTATTACAAGTAACCCCTAAAATTGCTAAAACTGACTCATTAAAGTTCCTTTCTCCTTCCACTGTTTATTTTGTGCATCTGACAGCACTTTGCACAGAGTCAGTGTCACTCTTCCTCCACTACATGCAGTCACCTCTCCCATGTGTGTTCTTTTCCTCACACAGCCTGTGGGGGAGCAGTGCAGGGAGAAGAAGAGGCGGGAGGGAATACTGAAATACAAAACAAAATAGCCCTTTTGTATTTCAGTTACTGAAAAGGTTTCTATTCCTATTAGTTTCTATAAAAATATACCTACATTTTACTAACCAAACTTCCAGGCCTAAAACACTGACAATGTTGGTTAAGACCAGAACCCAAACGAATACTGTCAGATTGCCAAACCATGCCTTCCGGCATCTGTGTTCTGCCTTTTAACAGAGCAGAGCAACACCCAAACTTATCATGGTCAAACACAAATTACTTCCTTACAGTATGAAAGAGCCTGTCCCCTTTCACAAATCAGGCGAGTGACAGTTGACTTTTACAAGCCTCAAAACTGCCTTTGTCTGGTCCAAAACTAACACAGAGGAAACCTCCCCATGGTCAGACTGTCAACTCTTATCTTAGTTATCCATTAACAAACACAGCCAGTAGAAGAATATGAACCCAATCACGTCCACACTTACAGCTGTTCTTGTGTCACACACACATAGACCTACTTCCATTTCTGCTAGGTACATTTTATTTTACTTATTTTTAAAGCACTTCTAGTCATAGCATCTAAGTATTATATCACATTAAATTAAGAACCAATTATGCCAGCTCCCCACTATAAGTAGCACAAAACTACCATAACTGCTGTGAGTCAAAATATATGAAGCCATCAGAATGCCAGGAACAACACATACATTTAACCAAATAAATACACACTACATTATGCTTTGAAGAATGCCATGCTCCCAAAGCTGACAGACTGTGGCAGACTGCCAAGGAGAACAAGCTGGCAAGTCAGGGGCCCACAGCGGAAATAGCTTTGCCACAAGCCACGACAGCTCAATTCCAGGTACTGACTGCAGACACCCTAGCCAGTCTTAACTGCCAGCACAGAATGTAAGGCAAGCAAGAAAGGCAGGGGTTCCAGGAGTAGCCCCCAATTGAATTCATAGGAGCACTTTAGCCAGACGTATAAGACACCTGGCGCAACAACCTCCTCTGAATTTTCACTCTTTCATCATTTATTCTTAGATTTTGTTGTCTGTTGCTTTAGCTTAAAAGCTGGATCAGTGAACTGCACTACACTTCAACTCTAAGCCTTTGTACTGCATTTTAGATTTTATCATGGTCAGATTTTTCTGATTATTATTCTGTGGGAGGTGCCATGGCTGGGAGGAATAAATGCTGATGGTCAGGAAGTTCGGAGTTCTAAGACTGGTTCTCATCTAGTGACTCAGTATTCGGCCCAGGTAAAAGACCCCCTTTCGTGCCTCAGTTTCTCTTCCTCCCATCTTCTAAAATAAGCATAATAATTAACTATCTCACAGGGGGGTTGCAAGGCTTAAGTAAAAAGAAAAGGAGTACTTGTGGCACCTTAGAGACTAACCAATTTATTTGAGCATAAGCTTTCGTGAGCTACATCTGATGAAGTGAGCTGTAGCTCACGAAAGCTTATGCTCAAATAAATTGATTAGTCTCTAAGGTGCCACAAGTACTCCTTTTCTTTTTGCGAATAGACTGCTACTCTGAAACAAGGCTTAAGTAATGAATGTTTGTTATACGGGAGAGGCAATGCAGTCTAATGGAGTGAACACAGGGCAAGCAGTTCCTGAGCTCCCAACCCACCTCTATCACCCCCAGGTTTCCTGTGATTTAGAACAAGTCACTTAGGACTATATTCACAGAAACTCACAGGCGCCGCAATGGTAAGTATTGCTCTGCCTAGTTTTTAGGCACCCAGCAGCCCAGTGAATATTAGGCACCCAGACTCCCTATACAATGCTTGGGGAGAGTCAGGCACCTAAGAAGTGGGCTCACAAGCGCCAGCACATTAGGATAGGGGCTGCTTAAGCTAGCCAATAACAGATGCTGAGCAGATCCTAAGGCTCTCCCCCTCCCTCCAGGACTTAGGCATCTAAGTCTAGGCTGGAGGGAGGTGCCTATCTCTGCTACGGACTCAGCTGGCAACCCTCTCCTGTAGCCAGTGCCTACTTTGTTTCTTGCAAGAATGACAGCAGTCCATGCCTAACTAAAAGATCTAGGGGGAAGGAGTTTGTGTAGAGTTAGGTGTGCTCTGAGAAGTCCTAACTGGATTGGCCCTGCAGATGAGAAAGTTGGGACCATGCCTAGTTTCACCTGGTGTGAGAATCACTCTGGGGATTATCAGTTCTGCGATAGGTGCCCATGCACCTAGACCAAGGCAGCAATGCTAGTGATCAGGGGCAGATACTTAGGTGCTGCGGGATTTTAGCCACCTCCAGGAGCCAAGATTCTTTTGGGACATGACAAAATTAAAAGTTTAGATCAGAGGTGGGCAAACTACAGCCTGCGGGCCACATTTGGCCCACAGGACCATCCTGCCCGGCCCCTGAGCCCCTGGCCTAGGAGGCTAGCCCCTGGCCCCTCCCCCGCAGCCTCAGCTCACTGCACTGCCGGTGCAATGCTCTGGGCGGCGGGTCTGCGAGCTCCTGGGGCATCGCAGCTGCAGAGCCCGGCCTGACATAGTGCTCTGTGCTTCATGGCGCAGCTGCCTGTCCCGGTACAGCCGTGCTGCCAGCCACTGGTGCTCCAGGCAGCGCAGTAAAGGGTCAGGAAGCAGGGGGTTGGATAGAGGGCAGGGAAGTTCGGGAGGTGGACAGGGGCCGGGGAACAGGGCAGGGGTCCCGGGGTGGGGGGGGGGAATAAGGAAGGAGATGGGATGATGGGGGTGCCAGGGGCAGGCAGGGGACAGGGAGCCGTGTGGGGAGGGGGTGGACAGGGGTCCCAGGAGGGGGGGGCAGTCAGGAAGGAGGGGGAGGATTGGATGGGCCGGCAGGGGGAAGTTAGGGGACAGAGAGCGGGGGGGTGGATGGGGCAGGGGTCCCTAGGGGGCCGTCAGGTAACAGGGAGGGTTGGATGGGGCAGGAGTCCCGGGACTGCCGCCGGGGGCAAGAAGCGTGTGTGTGTGTGTGGGGGGGGGGGTGTCAGACAGGGGACGGGGGCCAGGCCATGCCTGGCTGTTTGGGGAGGCACAGCCTTCCCTAACCGGCCCTCCATACAATTTCAGAAACCCGATGCGGCCCTCAGGCCAAAAAGTTTGCCCGCCCCTGGTTTAGATATTCAAAAGTGCTCAGCACCCAGCAGCTCCTACTGAGTGGGAGTGACTTAGGTGCTGTGCACTAGTGAAAACACAGCCACTTTATTTACATGCCAAAGTGGGAACTGAGCTTCTGAAAATCTGGACCAGATTGTGGCTGTCGAGCACTGTTCAAAGTCATGTTTTCAGTGAGTCTAATTCTGAAAGCCAAGATTATCCCTTGCAGATTGTAAATGTGTGGAAAGAAAGAGTCTCCAAGAAGGCTTAGATTGAATCTGAGCCTATGAAAAATTGGAAGCAGCTGAAATCTGGGAGAGGGTTAACTGCCATAATGTTGGAGCCATAGTAAAAACATAGGCGTAGGTCAAATTCACTCCACTCTGAAATTTCCGTTATCCCACACTACACAGCGATGGCTATCACTTCCTTGAGAAGCAGCTGGAGCAGTCAACCTTAAATCAGGAGTCTCCATAAACGGATGAACAGTAGAAGGCTAAAGTTTAGATTTATTTATTGGAAACAGCTGCAAAGAATTTGATATTTGCCAGGATTTGTGACTTTGCAGTGGTGATGATGAGCTTTGTGTTCAGGGGTACAGAGCAGAATGAAAGGGCTTGGGATGTTTGTTTTGGGAGGACATGATGAAAGAATAACTTTGCTATGGTTAACAATGGAGTTAAAAAAATGTAGCCAAGTTTCTTACAAACCACAAGAGCTAAGTAAGAAAAAGGATATTTTTAGAGCAAGTAAACAGAGAGAATAAATGTTCTGGTAAGACTGAAAGATCTGCAGTTTACAATACCAATTTTTTGCTTTACTGAACATATTTGTATTTAACTCATCTTTAAAATTAAATCTCTTAAGAAAAAGTGTAATAAAAACTATAGGAACCTAATGTAAATCAAACTGTTGCTGATCTGTTACTTTCCATCTTTAATGCATTCATATTTTATAGGACTTAAAACAATGTCTTCAGTATTGAAAAATCACCAATGTGAGCCTGTATTAGCCATTTTTCTCTGAAAAATGAAAAGAAAGTTATTTTATTTTTTTTAAATGGAGATACAGGACTAGCTCAATGTAAAGAGTAAATAGTTTGAAAAGATAACCAGGAAAATAATACAAAAGTCATTCTGGACAAAATCAATATGGTTGAAACTTCAAGTCCAGAATAGCAAACCCCAGGCTTTCAAAAATCCTTGATTTTTTTTTTTTAATTTTCTTTTATTTATTTGTGTTCTGGATTTTTAATCTAACGCAGTGTTTCCCAAACTTGGGATGCTGCTTGTTCAGGGAAAGCCCCTGGCGGGCCAGGCCGGTTTACCTGCCACATCCACAGGTTCGGCCAATCGCGGCTCCCACTGGCCGTGGCCCAATGGGGGGCTGCGGGAAGTGGCACGGGCCGAGGGACATACCGGCCGCCGCTTCCCGCAGCCCTCATTGGCCTGGAGCGGTGAACCGCGGCCAGTGGGAGCCGCGATAAGCCAAACCTGCGGACGCGGCAGGTGAACAAACCGGCCAGGCCTGCCAGGGGCTTTCCCTGAACAAGTGGCATCCAAAGTTTGGGAAACACTGATCTATAGGATACCTTCAGCTCTTTTCTTTATAACCATGAGGGCTAGAAAAACTTATTTTTTAAAAATGAAAACAAAGATTCTTATGACATAGCATGACTTGAAGAGCTGGGGCTTTAAGAAAAACACCAACTAACGTTAAGACTTGTGAGAGTGGGCAACACGGCAAGTTTTAGAATAACTATTTTCTGTAGCCACAGTCATATGGCCAAATCCTGCTTACCCTAGTGACACAGGGCCAAAAACTCTGAAGTCCTTATTCCCTTTGAAGTACTTGGCTCACAAGCAGTTCCCCTGAAGTCACTATTTGCATGAATAAAGAAAGCAGAATTTGCCCTGTACAGCAGAGTCATCCTCACCAACAATGCAAGAGCAGTGGTCTCTCATCCATTTCCATCATTTTCTCTCTGCATCTACTCATGCCAACTTTAGCATAACAGCTAACTTCTACCCTGTCCCGAACAACACGCCATTACTGGTGTCCCATGATGACTCAAACTTCAGACAAGATCAAGGACAATGCTGCAATCTGAGGGTCACTTCTGAAGCTCCCCTCCCATCTCTTCCATATTTTTAGACCATGCTCTTCACCATTTGAATACTTGATTTTATTTTATTACTTACGTTTTTCTCCCACTCCCTCAGTTTAAAAATTATTATTATGTACTTCATGTGCATAAGCAAGAGCAAAATGCAGAACTCACGTGGCTTAGAAGAACTACGGCCCACAGCCACTCTTATTCATTGTAGAAGTGAGTTCTACAGTCGTGAGCCAGCAGCCAAGAAAGTCCAGTCCCCCATGCTCACAAGTCTCACCCTGCTGGTTTGACTCTGCTAATAGCATCAAGTATTGGCTGTTCTAGTTTCCTTGCTGCTAATTATGGCCCCAAAACATCATTTTCTTTGACACATATTTGGGCATCCTGTGTTCAGTACAATCCCTTCTCCATTTACACAGGTGTTACTTGCAAGAAGAAACATACACCACAGTGGCTTTATGGCGTTTGTTTGATCTTCACACAGCATGCACACACACAAACCTCAGTCCTCTGTGTGTAATACATGGGCATCTGCCTGTTAACTCCGGAGCAAGCTACCAAGATGAAAGGAAGCAGAGATATAAGAAAAAGTGAATCAAATACGAAGGTTGTTTATGAATTTATGCCCCCAGACTACTTGCATATCTGCCATGTAGGGCAGAAAGGTGATTTCAGAATATAATCAGGACTTTCAATACCCATTAACAAGAAGTGATTCACAACCACTCTCAGAGTAACTTGTTCACCATATTTATTTCTAGTCACTTATGTTGCCTCTGTTTCCTATCTGGAAAAATCTATGTTCATTCTTTCTGAAGGAACAAGTTAACATGAGCTTCGCTGCCGTCCAAGCCAGCTGAGAAAGTTTGGATTTTCCTCTTACATTTACTGTTCCTCTAAATACATCTGCAGCTGTGGTCACATTGTCAGATGCCCTGGCCTACAATATGCCTGTCACAATGATAAAGTACAGATCAATGGCATGATGAAGTCCTGCATACCACTATGAAATTTCGGTCTTGCTAAGTCAATGGCAAAATTTCCACTGACTTCAGTGGGGCTGGGAGCTCATCCCAGGAATTTAATGCAGCCTGGAAACCATCAAACGCATAAAAATGTGGTATTAGGTGAAAATTATTATTTTTCCCTTGAGGCTGCTTGTTTTGTGTTTCTACGATGCTGCTATCAATTTATTTTGATTTATGTTTAAGGCAATGGATGTTTTCAATAAACCTACCGTAGTGTCTAAGTCTGACGTCTGAATGTGATACACACTCACAACCTCTGTTAATGATGCAAGTAAAGTGTGTGACTGATCCCAATCTCTATGTCTGATGAAGTCTGGGTCATCAGCTGTGTCCATCTGATGCCTTCTGTTTTAGAGTGAAAATAATTTAAAAAAAAATGTATAAAATGAAGGTGTCCATGTAGATCAGGGGTGGGCAAATTATGGCCCGGGGGCCACATCCGGCCCACCAGACGATTTCATCTGATCCATGAGCTCATGCCGGGGAGTGGGGTTGGGGGCTTGCCCCACTCCTCATGGCTCCCAGAAGCAGTGGCATGTCCCCCCTCCAGCTCCTATGTGTAGGGGCAGCCAACAGAGACCGCATGCTGCCCCCGCAGCTCCCATTGGCTGGGAACCGTGACCCATGGGAGCTGCAGGGGCGGCACCTGTGGACAGGGTGGCACACCCATTTCTAACAGAGTAGAGGGTTTCTTGCAGAAAGACCTCTGAATGATGGTATCAGGAGTAATCAATTACAGCTCTACTTTCTGCATTCCTAATTTTTCTCAGTATGGGAGAGCATGCACAAAAAACTTTTCGGAAAACTTAGTTGCTGTTAACATTTCTACTGTGGTTCTAACCACAGCAATGAGTCACATTCAGAGTATCTCTGGTAGAAAACTGCTGTGTTTAAGTTTCATGTTTAAGTATTGCCTAAAAATACTCTTATTGCAATTGTGGGAGTAAAAGACTTGAATTTTCCTCCATTAAGTTTTCTGGTGATTTAAACCATGATTCCTTCAACCTGTAATTTATTTATTACATATGAAAATAGAAGCTGTTTAAGTTCTCCAGGTTGTCAAGTGAACTGTATAAAAGTAGCTGCTAAGCAATTTTTTTAAACAGTCCTAAACCAAGAAGTATCTGCCAAGTTTCAGGCTTGGTGAATTTTTACCATCACATAAAGAGCCATGCTGAAAAATTGTGCTTCTAATGGTAATGCTGACAGACTTTTAAATGTTCCAGCACTAGAGACCCAATTCAAAAAAGCACCCCTATTCAGGATAGCACTTAAGCATGCACTGAAGTCCCACTTAAGTCCATGAGACCAAGCATGGTCTGAAGTGGCAGTCCTGAACAGGGATGGAGTTAAGCACGTGCTTAAGACCTTTCCTGAATCAGGGCTCAGGTACATTCGGTGTATCCAAGACTTCTTGACATGACCACAACTCCTTTTTGTTTTACTCTTCGTTGTTGGTATTCTTTGGATATGTTCCGCTGAGTCCTACAGCCTTTTTTAAGCCTTCCCTTTTAGATGTTCCAGCCTTTGCCCAAAATATGGGTGCACACCACCACAAACAGGACTATATCCAGTGCTGCAAACAACACTCTTGAAACATCTTCCTGTTTAAGTATAAACCTTTTTAAATAATGTAACAGTTCTATAGGATCTAGAGATAATTTAATTTTCCAGATCACTGACTAATACAGTCATCTAGGAAAGTAACACTGCTGTGAGTTGAAGATATACAAATTCAGAAGGGAAATAAGGCATACATTTTTTTTTTAACAGTGAGAGCAATTACCACTGGAACAATTTGCCAAGGGTTGTGGTGGATCCATCTTACCATTTTTAAATCAAGATTGGATTTTTTTTTGTTAAATCTTCTCTAGGAATTACTTGGGGGGAAGTTCTCTGTCCTGTATTATACAGGAGGTCAGGCTAAATTATCACAATCTGAGGCCAGAAGGGACCCATCTATGGAAAACCATCACTAATCTAGACAATGCACCTGGAAAAAGAGCAGTAACCTCATAAGGCTATGGTGAAGGTAATAAATATCCTTGCTACAATCAGAGTCAAAATCTTGAATCTCCCACTTAAAATACAGGGAGACATTTCTGCTAGCTCTGTGTTTTCCTTACAGTGCTGGTCTCAGTCGTGATTCTCTCCCCCCCACCCCACTACCCTAAATAAGAAAAACGAAAAGCAAAAAAGGAGAAACTGGGATAAGCAACATAATAAATTTCTACACCAACCTTGCATACAACCCTGTTTTGGCACCCTCCACCCTCATTCATATGTGCAGCTCCACTAATTTCTATGGGAATTTGGCGAGTGTAACCTGAATGCTTCAGTCAATGCCTCAGGGAAAATAAATTTATTTGCTTTAACTCTGTAAATATTTATTAATACAATACATACTTAACACTTACATGCCAGTGTATGGGTCAGAGCTTGCAAAGTGACTTCAGTTAAAAGTAGATGCTCACCAAAGCGAGTGGAGTCCACTCATTTCCTTGCAGGATTGGGCCCTACTTCATCAAAGCGCTATGAAAACATACACCCTGTAAAGCAGGTATTTCTCATAGTTACATATGCAGCATATAAATATTCTTAACAGAAAGCCCTTTTCAGCCTTCTTTCTGCAGTACAATTCCCCATATCTGTGTATATATTACTCATTTATTTAGTAAATCCTTTCTATTTAAAAATAGTAGAATGCCTGCCACTGCGGTTTTTATTTCAATTTGTTGTCAGCTTTTGCAACAACTCCAATCACTTTAATCTTTGGATTTCCGTTGAAAATCTGAATGTAATGTTTTAAATCATTCCATCTTCCCTTCCAGGGTTTGGAATAGTGGTTTGTGGTGTTTTGTTTTAGGAAATCAGAAGATCTATTTAAAAAAAAAAAAAAGTATGCATCCCAGGTTAACCATTCAGACATATTCATGTAACATTTCATTTTCCACCATCTGATAGCCCTTATTTAGAATAATTAATATTATTCTATCAAGAGAGACATTCAGTGTGGGAGCTACTAGCAATATAAAGGAATACCTCATGCAGATGTTGTTTACAGAAGATGTGCAACTAAACTCAGTAGTGTGCCCATTAAAAAGTCAATGCTCAATCGTATTATGTTGTATATATTAAATAAAATATAAATATGTTTTAAAAAATGAATGATTGTTCTTAAAACTACACATCCATTTGATTTCCACCAAATTATGCAGTTCAATGGAAGCCTGCACCAGATTAGTCACAGTATGATGAAAAATAAAATGAGATGTCTACCAGTATTTTCTTCTTCGTATCATTTAGCAGGACTGATTTATACTAAACACACAATCAGAAAAGAAGATATACACAGTTCAGATAGGGATGCTTCTTCTGTTTAAGGCTTTTGGATTACAAGTGTCAGTAAATGCTATTCAGCTTTGTTCACGCCATTGCATTCTGGCTTTGCTTCCATCCTTGCATCTCAAAGGATGCCTGTAAAACACTATACATCCACAGACAAAAATGTAACTGCATTTGCTTAGCAAGGCTAAGCACCATGTCAGCTTATGCTGTCTCACTCTGCATTGCTTGTGCAAACAGAACCACGCAAACCTCCACCAAAACTTAAAAGGAACACAGCAAGACACACGAACAGAATGGGGAAAAAAGGTTTATTCATTTTTTTCTTTTAAGCGAACACTTCCTAATTTGGGGGAAATGGGAACAGACAGAGGGATGTCCAGAGGAATTCACCTACAAAAATACAAAATGCAAGAATCATGGTTACTTGGTAGACACACAAACTCCACCAATATACTTACTTTATTGGGACTGCTATAACAAGTCTGGGTGATGCCTCATCAGCCTCTCCCACAGCCCTAATACGTGGAAAAGAGAATACAGAAAAGGACCATGAATTACAGGAATCACAGCAAATCTACCCACCCCGTAGCTCACATGGCCCTTCCCCAAAGTAAATCCACTTACCATCCTGTGTTGCTCCAGAACCCACTTGCTGCTGTTCCCTTCCTCCAGCCATCACCAAGAAGCAATACATTCCCCTGTGAACTCCACTACATTATGTGGGGGAAGAGAGATGGGATTACTCACTAGAGATGTCCTCTCTCCAGACCAGGACTAAATCCTATGTCTGGCTCCTAAAGGGGAAAGGAAGAAAGAATCAGTTCCACTCCAAACCAAAAAGAGCAGCAAAATAAAACAAAAACACTGTTTTTAATAAAACACTGAATTTATAAATGAAAATAATGAAATCTAGGTCCTCACCTCCTTGAGATCCACCCCCAAAATGGTGACGGGCTCTTCCTAATAGCCAGATATGCCAGCACACAGTCTATATGGCACTGGCTCAGGCGAAGGCTTGTCATTCTCCACCATGGCTTCAGCACTGGTAGCATGAGGGTATAACAGCACATCCCTTGCACCTCATGGCACATGTGCGCATCACCTTGCAAAAGAACCATTCCAAGCATCCGTCGGAACAAACAAAAAGATGTGAAGAGGTGGAAATGTGCGCTACGCAGTGGCAAGTTAACACAAGAGCCATCACATGTCCCCCGCCCCATAGCGGCCCAGGGTTCCTGGGCAGCCCTTACCATGGCCCAGCTCTGGCTTCTAGACTGGGGCAGAGGAGGGGGTGGGGCCCTGTGGCGAGTGGGATGTGGGGGACCTGAATGTTCTTGATGCTAGGGTTGCCAGTGTCTGGTTTTTACCCTGGCGGCTCTGGTCGGCAGTTAAACATCCGGTTGGCAGCACAGCAGGGCTGGCAGGCTCCCTACCAGGCTCCTAGGAGCCAGAGGGACATGCCGGCTGCTTCCCAGGAGCTGCCTGAGGTAAGCGCTGCCTAGAGCCTGCACTCCTTACCCCCACCCTCCCCCCATGCCCCAACCCTGAGCCCCCTCCTGCACTCTGAACCCCCCATTTCTGGCCCCACTGCAGAGCCTGCACCCCCAGCTCAGAGCCTGAACTCCCTCCCTCCCACACCCCAGCCCCCTGTCCCATCCCAGAGCCCCTCCCACACTCCAAACCGCTTGGCCCCAATCCCCAGCCCCTCCTGCACCCTGAGCCTCTTGTTTCCGGTCCCATCCTGGAGCCCACCCCCCACCCCCTGCCCCAACCCAGTGAAAATGAGCGAGTGAGGGTGGGGGAGAGCGAGTGACGGGGGGGAAAGCGGATGGAGTGAGCGGGGCCTTGTGGAAGGGGCGGGATCTCAGGGAAGGAGCAGGACTCGGGGCAGGGCAAGGGTGTTGTTTTCTGTGATTAGAAAGTTGGCAACCCTACTTGGTGCCCAGGGCCCCAATAAATCTTAATCTGCCTCTGGTGCTACATAATGCCTAGCTTGAGAGAGCTCTGTTGGGAATTGTAGGATAGAGACAATGAATCCACATGCCCTGCAATGCTGGCAGGCAATGTTCTGGGAGGACTTAGTGCACTCTCTGCACCCAAAGTAAGATAAGAAACACCAACACACTGCACCCTTTCAACTTGCACTGATTCAGATACTCAGGTGCAAGTTGCAACAGTGTAATTCACTAGTGAAGACAAGGCTTTTAGTATCAGGAACCGTGCAATTGTCAAAAACACAGCCTAGACTCTCAGAAGTAGGGACACCGGTTTTCTGTATGGCTCACACCTACAGAATTTCCTTCCACAAGAGATCAACATTGTCTCCGTTCAGAGAAATTGCACCTGTATAACCCCTCTGTGATCCACAAAGAACCACTCAAGTCTTGGTTCCTCAGCCATCACCTCTCCTGGGTGGAGACCACGTTTCTCTCGCTCCTGACTGAGGTTTTTCCAGGCTGCAAAGTTCCCTGCCTATACTGTGATACTTTCAGCAAGCCAGACTGCTTAGACAGCCACTGTCTGCATTTTGCTTTCTCTTTGAAGGCTATGAACAATACAAATGCCAGCAATTATAAGAACACGTGTATAATTTCTTTAAGGTGAAAGCATTAGAGAAAACATGTTAAAAACAATAAAAGAACCTACACATGCTAATAAGTTTACCAGAGATACCCCCTAACTCCAGCAGACAGTCCTTCAAACTCCACAAAGAGGTTTTTCTGTGGTTACAAGTTCCTAACAGCTTTAGCCCAGTACAAGCAAACCCATGCACAGACTAGTCTTTCATTTATACTGCTCAGGCCTTTGATCTTCAGACTTCTGGAACAGGTAATCAGGACATAGCTTCAAAAGGCTGGATTTTTGCATAATCAGGGGGTGGGGAGAAATTTACATTCACCTTCCTCTAGAGAGTCCCAAGCAAATCGCTTGATTCTGTTCGTTCCAAAAGTCCATTCTTGCACGCCACATTGTTAAGTACAGTCCTTTGAAGTTCATAACACTTCCTATGGTAATAGCCAATTTAGAACCGATCCATGAAAGGACCTTCCCTCTTATACCATAGCTACTTAGTTTCCTTAAGACCCTTTGGTGAAGTACCTAGTCAAAGGCTTTCTGAAAATCCAAGTACACTATATCCACCGGAACACCCTTATCCACATGTTTGCTGACCACCTCAAACAATTCTAATAGATTGGTGAGGCATGACCTCTCTTTGCAAAAGCTGAGCTGACTCTTCCCCTAGAAAATCCTGTTTATCCATGTGTCTGATAATTCTGTTCTTTACTATAGTTTCTGCCAAATTGCCCGGTTCTGAAGTTAGGCTCATTGGCCTGTAATTGCTAGGATCTCCTCTGCAGCTCTTTTTAAAAATTGTCATTACATTAGCTGCCTTCCAGTCATCTGGTACAGAGGCTGATTTCAGTGATAGGTTACACAGTACAGTTTGTAGATCTGCAATTTCATATTGGAATTCCTTCAGAACTCTTGAGTGAATACCATATAGTCCTGGTAACTTACTACTGTTTAATTTATCAATTTGTTCTAAAACCTCTTCTACTGAGGCATCAATTTGGGACAGTACTTCAGGTTTGTCACCCAAAAAGAATCTCTCTGATGTGGATATCTTCCAGCCATCCTCTGCAGTAAAGACCAATGAAAGGAATTCATTTATCTTCTCCACAATGGTCTTGTCTGCCTTGAATGCTCCTTTAATACCTTTGTCATCTATAGGCTCCCCTGCCTGTTCATCAGAAGCAAGAAGCCTGAGAAACTTAAAAATATTTTACTGTTAGTTTTTGCATCTTTAGCAAGTTGCTTCTCAAATTCTTTCCTGGCCTGCCTTATTATATTTTATTTGACAGAGTTTGTGCATCTTTCTACATTCCACATCAGCATCTACTTCCAAATTTTAAAAGATGTCTTTGTGCCTCTAATGACCTATTTACTCTGCTGTTTAGCCATGGTAGCATTCGTTTGGTCCTCTGACAGACTTTAATGTATAACCCAAGTAAAAAAAGACAAAGCTTCTATTCTGGTGTTTTAAAGTAATCTCCATGCTGCTTGCAGGCCCTTCAGCCTTAGGCCTGCTCTTTTTAATTTCAGTCCAACTAATGTCAGTCTAACTAGTGTCCTTGAGTAGCTCCCCCTTTTCAAGTTAAATGTTACTGTGGTGGGATTTTTTTAGTATCTTCCCCCTTGCAAGGATCCTACATTTAATTACATTATGGTCACTATTACCAAATGGTTCAGCTATAAGTGCCTCTTGGACCAGATCCTGTGCTCCACTTAGGACTAAGGGCATGGCTACACTTAAAACTTCGAAGCGCTGCAGCGGGGGCGCTTTGAAGGGCGAGTGTGGTACTGGTACTCCATCTCCTGGTACTCCATCTTCATGAGGGGATTAGCTTAGAGTGCTGGGAGCCGTGGGACACTGTTTACACTGGGGCTTTACAGCGCTGTAACTTGCTGCGCTCAGGGGGGTGTTTTTTCACACCCGAGTGAGAAAGCTGCAGTGCTATAAAGTGCCAGTGTAGCCATAGCCTAAATCAAGAATTGCGTCTCCCCTTGTGGGTTCCAGAACTAGCTCTAAGAATCAGGCATGTATCATGTATCATGCCTTGAGATGACATGTACCCAGTCAATACGAGGATAGTTGAAATCACCCATTATTATTGCATTTCTCTAACATCCGTTAGCATTTCATAATTACGGTCACCATCCTGGTCAGGTGTTCAGTAGCATACTTGTACTGCTATACCCTCTTTATTCAAGCATGGAATGTCTATTCATAGAGATTCTATAGTACAGTTTTATTCATTTAAGATTTTCACCTTATTTGATTCTATGCTTTTTTTTTTAAACATACAGTGCCAATCCCCCAACAGCACACCCTACTATGTCATTCCTATATATCAAGGGTGGCCAAACTATGACTCACGAGACGCAGGCGACTCTTTTATAGTTAAAATGCGGTTTACAGATGCCTCCCACAGGGCAGAAGCCCCGAGCCCTGGCAGGCGCCCCTCAACTCTCATACTTCTGAAGATTGTCATATGCGGCTCAGAGCAGTAAACTTGGCCACTTCTGCTATATATTTTGTACCCTTGTATTACTATGTCCCATTGAATATCCTCATTCCCAGTTTCCATGATGCCTGTTATGCCATTATCCTCATTTAATGCCAGGCTCTCTAGTTCAATGGCTCTCAACATTTCCAGGCTACTGTACCCCTTTCAGGAGTCTGATTTGTCTTGTGTATCCCCAAGGTTCACCTCACTTAAAAACTACTTGCTTACAAAATCAGACATAAAAATACACAAGAGTCACTGCACACTATTACTGAAAAATTGCTTACTTTCTCATTTGTCCCATATAATTACAAAATAAATCAATTGGAATATAAATACTATACATTTCAGTGTATACTATATAGAGCAGTATAAACAAGTGATTGTATGACATTTTAGTTTGTACTAACTTCGCTAGTGCTTTTTATGTAGCCTGTTGTAAAACTAGTCAAATATCTAGATGAGTTGATGTGCCCCCTGGAAGATCTCTGTGTTCCCCCAGGAGTACACACACCCCTGGTTGAGAACCACTGCTCTAGTTCACCCAACTTAGTATTTAGATTTCTAGTACTTGTATATAATCCATGGAACTAGAGAGGCAAAATTTAGTGGAACAGGACTGTATATTTTTCACAGTCCTCCTCTGAAAATGATTTCCATCTAGCTTAACAACACTGCAAACCAAACTACACTAACCAGCAATGACAGGGAAAGATTAAAAAGAAAAGGAGTACTTGTGGCACCTTAGAGACTAACAAATTTATTTGAGCATAAGCTTTCGTGAGCTACAGCTCACTTAATCGGAAAGATTAGTTTAGTCTAGTCTCCTGGCCTTTTGGTTTCAATTATCAGACTCCAAAAGTCACTAAGGCCCCTTGTGTAGATGCAGTTATACCAGTAAAACTGTGCTTTAGCTGCGCCGGGTGGGACGGGGAGGGAGCTGGAATAAGCCACACCAGCAAAAGAACAGGTTTGCTTGTATAAACTGCATCCACAGGAACACAGTCTAGTGGTATAGCTGTACTGGCAAAACCTTCAAGTGTAGACCAGGCCAAAGTGTGTTCTTGATTTTTGTGAAGTCCACTATGATCTGAACTGAGACAGACCATCTTTAATACAGACAATCAAAACAGAGTCAGATGTCCACATCTTTTAGTTACTACCAGCTTCAGGAAGATTTGAATCAATAACTACCCATCCCTAAGCACAAAAAGTTTTGTGT
The DNA here is from genome assembly GCF_965140285.1 of Lepidochelys kempii. NCBI lineage: Eukaryota > Metazoa > Chordata > Testudines > Cheloniidae > Lepidochelys > Lepidochelys kempii. Next base: position 75,618,662 of record NC_136388.1, read on the forward strand.
ATTTATTTTTAAACTTTGTTTGCGACTGATCATAGAACAAGTTTCAGTGTGTACGATTCAAAATTCAGTATTTCCATAGTAGTACAGTAATAAACTCAAACCACTACAGCAGCAGCCAGACATATTTCCAGCATCATCATTAATCACTTGGCATAGCAGAAATAAAGTAATTGAAACAGAACACTGACATGATCAACTGTCTCTAGCTTTAGGAATAAACATTGTGGTTTGCCTGAACATTCCAGCAGCAGGAGGCTGCCTGTGAAAAATGTACTGCTTTTCCACTGAAATTATTTAAGAAGAGTATTTGGGAGTGAGTGGTGGAAGGTCAGATTAAAAGTCACGTTGCAAACTCCTAAATCACAAAGGAAATAATGCTTTCTTTTCAGTGACCAGCAACAGTAAACACAGGACACCTTCAAGCACAGGCTGCTCCTCCCATTTAGAATAAGACCTGGAGTGGGAACAGTCTGCAAATTTCTCTTTAATTATTAATCAAGCATTCCATACTCCAGAGAGGTGAGTGAGGGGACTCCTGCCTGGAAGGGGACCTGCCCGCAGGCATAGTTTACCCACTTATAAATAACTGGGCTTGTCCTGAGGGATAAGCTTGGAATGTGGCAGAAAAGGGGAAAGGCATATTCCATTTCATGGCAAGAAAAGGAACACAATCCAACTGTCTGATCCCCCTCTCTCTCCTCAAGTCTCATACAGAGTTTATTATAATGCTTAAAAGGACTTAGAAACTCCACTATGATTACATTGCAGGAATTTCAACAATGCAAAACTGCTGCTGGACTAAGCAGTAGATATTTGGATTTCCTAGTGAGATTGAGAAGAAAAAAAAAAAAAGAGGGAAATATTGCAAAATGTGTATAATTTTAATCTCTTTAATGGACAAGTAAAAAAGCCACTAACTTTTTAGATTCTCTCTCCATAAACAAGAAAAAATTACATCTCTTTTAGGTGGAAAGAATTTAGTTTTAGAAAGTAACAGCACTTTCAGAAAAAAAAGATCTCAACCTCACCCATGACCTTTCTTCAGGTATGAAACTGGAGATGTTGTTGGATCATATTAAAGAAGTTCTGTATTAAAATCACAAATGAGTTTGATTCCCCAGAGTTTAAATTCCAGGGTATTACTAATTAAGAGGTCTCTTGGTTTTTGGTACTGTTTCTCTCCCTCTATGTGTGAAACTTGCAAGCTGCTAATTGTGTTAGTACATTCTAAGACAGAGTCTGTTCTCAAAGCAATTCACAGAGAGAGAGACTCAAAGCAATACTCTAACAACAGAAACAGCACCCAGAGACTCCCTGCCCTTTTGTTGTATTAATAATTGTGATTAAAATAGAGATAGAGGATGTATGTGGATGGATGCTTGGTGTGGATAATAACTGAATGATCAGGGAGGTGCCAGCCTAAGAATCCAGTGTCCATCGGCTGAAGAAGGCGTCAAGTGGAAATAACCAGAGGACCCCCCAGAGGGCAGACTGGAATCCACCCAACAACCTCAAGAATGGGAGAACCAAAGAACAAGATAACATCTTGGAGCCGTCAGGAATGTGCTATCTGCTGATTGATTCAGCAACAGCATGATGAAGCAATTCCCATAGACTGGCATAGGAAGAAATTCCTATAAAAATAGACTCTAAAAAGTGAGAACTTTGGGGTCTGATTCTGCAAACCAACTTCCAGGAGCATCAGATGAGCATCTGACAAGGCCCTGCTCCCTCCTCATGTCCAGGCCACCTGGCCAGTGGCTTGGCATGAGCAACTCTAAGGCTGGTAACTATGATAACAACCTTGCAGAACCTGTGTGTGTGTGTGGGTGTGTGTGTGTGTGTATGAATGAATGTGTGACTAAATATGAGATTGAATGGAATGTTATAGCTATAACTAACTGCTTACTATGATTCTTTCTGTATTCACAATAAATGTGGTATTTTGCCTTTTTCCCTTTAATAAGATCCTGCTGGTTTTTATTTTATTGGTACAACAATGTGCTGTCACTGGCCTGGAGCTTGTGAGGAAAGGTCCAGTGAGATGGGTGAGGAAGCAAACACAGATGGATGGGAGGGTGGAGAGAAAAACCAGGAAGTAGGTATTTACCTATATCAGACCTCAGCTTTCCCAACTCTGCCTCTCAGGGAAGGCAACATACATTTGCACATTTATCATTGTCACCATTCAGGTTTCACCCTCTTTATCATGTTTCCAGATGAGCAACTTGTAGTAGTTTTTAGTATGCATTAAAATATCCAGAGAACTTTCATCTCTCTCTGTCTCTCTCACACACACAAACACGGAAGCCACTTGTACAGTTGTGTTTCCTCATTCACTGACGCATTTGGACTGCAAGAAGAGGATCTCTCTAGAAGAGGAAAAAACCGAGCGCAAGCAACCAGAGAGAAAAGAACTCAGGCATCACAAAGACACAGGGCCACCTTCCCAGCAGAAGTTGGGCATACATAGACCAATCCCTGGTCCCATTTAAGCCAATTGGAGTTTTGCTGTGGGTTTCTCATGATTTGGCCCCCAGTCTCAAAATAGAACCCTCTCCTCTCCTCCTCCCCCCTGCCAGATGCGTATCGCTCTCCTCCCCCGCCCCAGACACGTGTAACCCTCTCCTCTCCACTTCCCCCAGCCAGATGTGTAACCCTCTCGTCTTCCCCCCAGACTGCATAGGTGCTGCTGCCCCCCCGGCTTGAAGGGGCTGCCATCATATATAGGCTTTACAGTTCGGTTCAATGGCTCTCAGCCCCCCCATACAAACTGTTCCAGCACCCTTGCACTGATGTGTAATAACCCCCCCCCGCCAGATGTTTCACCCTCCCCCCGCCTGCGGACGGATGTACGATCCGGGCTCACCCCAGGTCCCTCACACCCACAGGCACGAACACCGCCAGCTGAAAACGCCCCCAAACTGCCCGCAGTGCCCCAACTCGCCGCCCCTGCAGAAGGGAGCGAGGCGGGGTTTAGCTGGCGGACCAGTGGCAACTGGGCGCCGGGGCCGGCGAGGCGCGGGCTGCTCCTTACCGCCACGGAGCCGGAGGAGGAGGCGATGTAGACTCGGATGACCATGCTGAGCGGAGCGGCGGGGACGCGGGCGCCTCGTGCTGGGTGTGCGCTGGCCGAGTCGCCGCAGCGGGGCAGTGAGCGCAGGCAGGCGGGCGGCCCGGCCCCCGGGCAGCGCGGGGGGAGAGGGGGGCGGGGCCGCTGCGCCCCGCCTACCGGGGTAGCGTCACAAACGGCTCCCTGTCCGAAGGGGGCCGCTGAGGGTGCACCGGGCATGCTCAGTAACAGCTGCTGAAGCCGCTGCCCGCACTCTGCCCTTCCTTGGGACCCGACTCTGCTGCTTTAGAGGGGTTCAAAGGCGGCAAACCGGAGGGGGGATGGGCAGGGTCTGAGCAGGGGGCGGAAATTTACTGGCGGGGGGGGGGTCAAGCAGCTGAAGGGCAAAATCAGGGATGGTGGCTAGTTAAAAGAATCCCTTCTGAGATTGTACGTCTACACAAAGTCTCATAACAGGTCACAAATTTGCCTTACCTGCTGCTGTGGGGCCCTGAGTTGCACTCCCTTCCTTAAAGGTAATCTATTTAAACAGTTCTGCACCTTTTAAAATGTTTTTTTTTATTACTCTTATTACTTGATCATGAACCTTTGTTATCATTGTGCAGATGTCATTGTGCCATTTAATTTTTATTTTAATAGCAAACACTCATCAAATATTTATAAGTAAATAGTTGCTAGTAGTTTTAGCCAATGACATTGTGTTTCTAATGGAGCACTTGCTGTATTTTTTACTGTGATTTTTAATTTGGAATTTTTAATTCTAACTTTTTCTTCTTATTTTCCAGTAGAAGTTTATTCTGTTGGCTCATGTGACTTCCAGTCTGACTGATTTCCAAGCCTGGTGTCAAAACGTCTTTTGCATTTGATCGACCAATGGGGATTGCCTTTTGCAACTATTATTTTGTCTCTCAATCCAGCCCTTAGTGCTTTTTCACATGTCATTGCTTGTGCATAGAACCTGATTCTCAATATTCCATAAGGGCACTGTACTATCTCATATTACATCCTTCTCAAGGGCAAAAATCTTCTGTAAGTTTTGCTGAACATAAGAATAGCTGTAGCGAGTCCGACCAATGCCAGGTGCTTCAGAGGGAATGAACAGAGCAAGCAGTCTTCAAGTGATCCATCCCCTGTTGTCCACTCCCAGCATCTGGCAGTCAGAGGTTTAGGAACATCCAGAGCAAGGGTTGCATCCCTGATCATCTTGGCTAATAGCCATTGATGGACCCATCCTCCATGAACTTATCTAATTCTGTTTTGAACTCAGTTATTGTTTTGGCTTTCAGAATATAATGAACACACATCTACAACCCCAAGATAGATTCACAACCACAAGAATTCCAGAATCAGGAGTTATACACCTTCAAGTCATGAAATTTAAAAAAAAGAAAGAAATGATATTGGGTTCTTCTTATGTGCCTCTTTGTTCGTGAGTCTTTAGGGTGCAGTAGGCCCGGTTCCACAAAAGCAGGAGCCTAAACACCTGAATGAATCTTGGCCTATTCTCATACTTTTCCTATTACCTCTCCCATACATTTCATATACCCAAGGCCATATCTACATTTCAAACTTATGTTAAATCAAGTTATGTCACCATAGAATCGCCACAGTTAGTATGTCATGTGCTCATGCCTACTTGACTCCTTGTGTCGCTGCTGAGCGTACTCACCAGAAATGCTTGTATCGATCCAGAGTGTGGTGCACCATAGATAGGTGTCCCACTGTGCAACTCGCCACCGTCCACCATACTGTATTTTTGGAAGTTTGTTGGGGTTAAAATGGGGCACACAGAGATCAACTTCACATACTGCAGTGTTCACCATCCCCTAATTTTATATGTACCCCATATGTAAAATTATACATAATTTTTGCGCTTTTTTTCCTAAATCCCACAGACAGAAGCATGGAGTCTGCATGGCTCTGCACTATTGTCACGACTAGCATTGGAAGTCCAGGGTACACAATCCTGCTGTATTTGCAGAGCTGCAAGAATAGAAGTGGGAACATGATGATTCCATGCAGAACAGATTGCTGTGGGACATAGCAACAACCAATTCAAAATTGTTGGTGGCATTCCTGGAGCAGCTGCAGATGGTGGAGTACCAGTTCTGGGCCTGAGAAACAAGCTCCAACTGGTGGGATTGCATTGTAATGCAGGTTTTGTAGCAAAATGTGTCAGTAGTGGGCTTTTAACACTACACCAGCCAGCTCGCTGGCTCTCACTGGCCAGGCAGTGTGGCACTCAGCGCTCCAGAGCCTGGAAGAGGCGAGGAGATTTTCATAGTGTGTAAATGGTGAAAAGGTGCAGGGAATTCTCGACTAGCACTGCGAGATATGTGGAGAGATGGGTGGCTGCTGAGGTATGCCTCTTCCCTACCCTCTCCACCAGGCAGGCAGGGTGGGGGACGTGTCAGGATGCACCTTTCAGCACAGGATGGCACAGGAAAAAATCCTCCAAGTCCATTAAGGGTTACCCATTAAAATGCCGCACCTAAGTAACAAATAAGGAAAATAAAAGCTGTGGGGGTATGTTTTCCTGCAGCTTGTCTCATGGAAGGATGATGTCTAGTTGCTAGTAGGATCAGTGATGTACTTAGGAGGATACCTGAAGCCCTCTCCATTCTATAAACAGAAACTGGTGTAAAAATCAGTCCAGGGTTTGCCAACACCTCCCGGATGCTTAGACCTGAGAGCATGCTCCAGAAACTGTGGAAAGGAACTGACATGCACGAAGGCAAACATGGCACCAGGCAACAGCATTAATTCCAGGCAATCAGCCCTGCCAACTAGCAGTAATAACCAGGCAAACTTTGCACGCAGAGACCATGTTTAAAAAATAATCTATAGCCTTCGTTGCAGACACAAATTACCCCCACTAATTAACAATGCAGCAGCCATAAAATAGGACAAATCTCCAGTGCCCCAGCCCTACTTGTAAACAAAAATTTAAAAAACAAAACCCACAGACATTTTCTAAATTGAGACCACATCTTTTTTAAAAAATATGGCATGAATCTTGAAATCTAATCACTACAATTCCTAGCTTTCGTTGCACACGAGCAGATTTTTTAAAATGCACCATGATGCATGTGTGGGGAACAGAAATGAAAACTGAATCGCACGTGGATTCATTTTTAAATATATATGCCTGTTTAAATAGGTCTTTCTTCTTCACAGCCACTGCAACTTCATCATCCTTAAGTAAAGGATGATGTTACATGTACTGTGTTACAGGACTTGTTACATTGTAATCATTCCACGACGCCCAGTAACACAGTATAATCAACGTTGAATTATAAATTAATTGCAGTGTTCAGCTGAAAGAGGAGCTGTGAGAGGAAGAATTCTAGGACCCAATTCTGCAAGATACTAGCTCCTCTTGGGAAGGGCTGAGTCCCCTCAGCTCCAAATTGAAGCAAATAGGAGTTAGGAGGCTCAGCCCCACACATCTGATGTTCAGCACCTTGCAGGAATGGGCTATTACTCAGGCACAAACATCTTCAGCAACAACAAGGGGGAGAGCGTGTATTGCTTTTGTATATGGTCATTGCATTACACTGCTTTTGTATACAGTTGTGACATTGCATTATGTCGACTTTGCAGTCAGTAATTTTCTGTCTCCCCTTTGCTGTTATTGAAGATATTTGCTAACACAGTGCTATTCAAATGGAGCTCCCTGCTCCAAACAACTTACGAAAAAGCATAGGTGTAAAGAGAGGAAAATAAAATACAGAACAAATGCACAGCCGGGCTCATCTCTGTATCAGGAATGTTTCATGAACAGATGGGTCTCCAGAACTTTTTAAGAAAGGAGACTGGGAAAGATGAATAAGGTGACTCCTTCAACCATAAGATGTGGCATAAAAGAAGGCACAAATTCAGGAATGGGTGAGGGAGATAAAGGGCCTTCTACTCCTATTTCCATTTCAGTTAATGGCAAAAACTCCCATTGATTTCTATGGAGCAGGATCAGACCCCAAAAGACATAAGGAGAGCATAGGGAGTGGGCTGGGGTGTCCAGTAACAGACAGGAACAGAGGTGTAGTGGTGCAGACCCTACAAGCTGGGTACAAAAAGAAGGCTTAAATCTGGTGCTGACTGAGTATCCCAGAACAGAGATTTGAGGAATGGCAATAGGGAATAAGAAATGAAGGAAGATCGGTAGGGCAGAATGATTGAAAGTTGCTCTTGGCAGTAGCATTTAAATTAGAATGGAGGGGAAAGAACTGGGGAGACCAGACAGGAAGAAGTTACAGGAGTTGAGAGGAGAGAGAACCAAAGAATGGATGAGGATTTCAGCAGGAGGGATGGAAAAGAAATTGGGGATTTTACAGATGTTGCAGAGGAAGAAGCAACAGGATTTACACCTTGTAAGTGCTTTCTTTTAAAATGAACTCCAGTGTGATGGTTTCTTTTTTAAATTAACAGATTTTGCTCCTGGTCAAAAATATAGGGCTACTTGCATGTTTCATATAGAGTTAAAAGGCTCCCATCCTTAGACTACTCTCATTTATATGAATGTAGTTTATACACAATTAAATATCAATAGAATACACATTAGTGCCACTAAAACAATCACCCTCTGGAAAAATAAATCAAGCAAATTTAAAGAAGTTGTGTATAAACAGTTTTAAAATGATAGAATGTTAATCTAAACAATTGCACTGCAAAGGAATTCTTTCTCTTTCTTCATAGCTGTCCTGAGGGCCTCCCAGCCAACAGCTGCTGTGTATGGAGTTAATGGCAATCACTTAATCCCAGAGTTCAAGGAAACACATATCACAGGTTCTCCACCTGTTCTTTCACATTCTTTCTAAGGGCTGTATGCTTATTAATTATTATTATTTTTATTAATAATCAGTAGTTTATATAATGCCATCCAGTGCCATAGTGCTTTACTAGGACTCTGTAGAAACTGTAATTATTAATTTATCATTGTTATTAATTGTTACTTATTATTATTATTATTATTATTGCAGGAATACTCAAAGCCCCAATCCAAATCAGGGTCCCATTGTGAACGGATCTGTACAAACACATCTGAAGAAACACTCCCTGAAAAATTTACATCCTAATCTCCTGGAACCAAAACTAATAATTTTACAGAGGGTAGAAACTACACCAGTTGTTTCTGTTAAACTTCTAAATTCCTTGAACCAGATCTCTTGGCTAAAAGAGTTTACATGCTTTACTGGCTGTACCTGTATAATTTTTTATCACCTTGAATAAGATACATTTGGTTTATGGAATTTAAAAATCTACATACCTTCAAGTGGGCAAAGCCACCATCCAATCAGAGGTGCAGAGCCCCAAATAAATTAGTTGGGACCCTAGATTGTAAATGCTACATAAACCTTGGGGCAGTCTCAAAAAGATTCAGATAATCATTGTGAATAACTCCAAAATTAAGCACATAACTTTATACACAATAGTGTGCACTAGACCTTATTGTGGACAAATGAATAAAAGAAATGTGGCATTTTTAGTTCAAGAAGTTTTTGAGATCACAGATACTGTTCCAAAAAGACCTTGGAACGCTTTTCTAAAACATGAAAAACCTCTCTGTTTCAAACTCTCATATCTCAGGACTTCTCCAACTCATATCAGACTTTCTCCCAAAAAGAAGTTCTTTGTCAAGAGACCTCATATGTGAAATTTCAGACCGAAAAGATGGTCTTTAACTTGAGGGAGGAGGAAAAATTGAGGCTCATAATGTTTACAATGGTAACTGTCTTACGTTAACCATGGAGTTGCTGCAATACCTAATAACAAAATGTATTCCAGATGTATGAAATAATAACATAGTAATAATAACATACATAGGTGTATGTTTTCAAAGAGGTGAGTGGAATGTACAGAATGAGTACAAATCCCATCAAATAATGCATCACTATGAAAATACTACTTGGGAGCAGTCCACTCATTGGGAGAATGTGTCTATCAGCATCAACTTCTGCTGCACACTCACTTTCTTTCAACAACTTTCTTAGCTAAAATCTGATAAATGGAACTGATGACCTCAGATGACTTTAATTTCTGTCATCTGCAGGACACATACCCAACATGGCTACCTCACAGAAGAAATTCATATAATTTATTAAATGGTTAGTCTGACAACTTTTTGCTGACCTATTATAGAAAATTCAAATTTAAGTTCCATAATGAGTAAATGTTCCAAATGTCAAGTTTCTAGCTCACTGGGAACATGGAGATTTATTGTGTAAGTCAGTCACCATTAAAAGTGTCTGCATTATGGTAACTTTTTAGCTACAACACAGTTTGCTCTGAGATGTTAAATTAGGCACCAATCATGCAAGGAGCTCCATCTACTTGGACAGAACACTGCAGCCACATGGACTACCTTGCAGGACAGCGGCTGTACATAAGCTCTTTGGGGCAGGGATTGTCTTTGATTATATATTTGTCTAGCACGAGAAGAGGCCTCTGGGTACTACTGCAGTGGAAACAAAATAATAAGGTAAGTATTAAGTACTATGCAGTTACATTGTGACACATTATGGCCTGCAGGTTTTCTTTGGGCCTTTTGCTCCAATTCTAACAGCTAGCACCTGCTCTCACAGCAAACACTGAAATAAACCATTCTCAATGGGCTAGAAGTGAAGCAGAGTGGAGACAACATGGAAGTGGACAGTTCTGAATGGAATATAAGGAGAGAGTTAGTTGAATATCTATTCATCAGCTCTTCTCTCCCTCATAAAAACAGTGTTTTTCTGTGTTGACACTCTGGTGACTCAAGCTGTACCCTCTCTTCCTTGCCTGCTAAAAAACCTCTTCTAATCATCAGTCTCCAAAGTGCACTTTAACAGGCAGTTTAGCTTCATGAAGGAAAATGTATTAAGTTAACAGCAATAAATGCACTGAGTATTATTATAATAACTAAGTTTTCCTGACTCATAATAAGACATTTTCTACACTATTGGCAGAATATTACATATTATCTATTCCCATGTCACTCATCTAAAATCCATGCTATTTTTGTTTTCACTACTAATCAGTTGTTGAAGTGCTTAATTATCCTCCTCACAGCAAACCAAAACCACAGCCAAAACAAGGGAATCAGTATTTTCATTCTAGGGGGGAAAGTAAATGTTTTATGCTGCCACCAAAGCAACACCTATTTTATTTGTTTCAAGTGCTCAGAGCTAAGAGTTATCCCTGTGCTGCTAATGTAGTATATATGCATATGGGGTCTTCATGTTAGGCTATTTCCCTCCCTTCATCATTTACTGTCCATTTCACGACAAACTGCAGACACAAAATAAAGGAAAATTAAAATAGTTGCATTCGATTTTAGTTTATGTTATATATATGTAGGTCTATAATCATAAACCAAGGCCTTGATCTTACTCCCATTAAGGTCAATGGTAACACTCCCGTTGCCTTCTGTGAGAGCAGGAGTGGTTTTAAATGTGCCTTGGATCTTGACATAAATCTGTTGCTCTTCCTATATGGTTTGCTGGTTGCCTGTGAATCTAAAGGCCAGATTCACACAGCAACTTACGTGCTTAACTCTCATTGATTTCAAAGGAAGTTAAGTGCCTAAGTAGGTTTGTGAATCTAGGCAGGCCTCAGAGAAGAATTTTGCATCTAGTGAGAGAAAAAAAAATCTTCCCTTTTCTGAAGCCTGAGAGTGGTGACGGTCTTTGAGCAGAGACCAGATAAACTGCGTCTTTATCTAAAAAACAGATGTATAAAGATCTGGGGACTAAATGTTTGATTGAACACCAGTGGACTTCATCTTCTACAAAAGGTTAGGCTCTCCCCCCTGCACTGCTGTCTGCATTTCATGTAGCTGGAGCAAAGATAATAAGGAAGTTCTTTATATCCCCTTATTCCCCTGTGTGGCTGTGTAAGGCAGCTCACAGCCTGTCCCTATATGAGGTTGGGAACCATATAGAACAGAGTGCTAGCTTCATTTTGTGTTCTCTTGCCTCTGATTATTTGTTTTACAATCATAGGACAAAAGGAGTTAGCCCTGCTTACAGTGGATCTGAATTTGACTCTTTGGAATATAAAAGTGCATTTAGATATGACATAAAACCAACAAAAGTACCCTAAATAATATCTACTTGTGTTACAACCTGAGCTAGTATGAATTTATATAACAAGTTTACTGTGCCAAATTCATCTCTAATGCCACTCCACTGAAGGCAGTGATATTTGCCCTAAGAGTTTTAAGGGGGAGACCAATATCAGACACCCTTGCAAAGCTCGGTCATACCTCTAAAAAGAAGGAAGTGCTCTCTCTGGAAATGAAGCAGACCATATGAGAAAAAATCTTGGATAAAGAGCTATTTGTGGCTTTTGTGACAATTCGTTTTTCCTCCCAAAATAGGTTAATTCCAAATACTTGTGAAAACTGCAGTGACCCAGTATGAATACATTAGATAATTAAGCATTTATTACATAAAAATAAATATATGTTCAAATTAATATTCAAATCAGTTTTGAGATATCCCTGTCACTGTTTCAGACCTCCACAAATATGCATGGTCTCTCAGAAGAAGCTGTCACTTCTGTGCCTTCTGAGCAAGAGGCCCAATCTCATGATGTAGAGCAGAACTCAGGGAATGCAGAACACATTGGCATAAAGGAGAATTTTAAAGCTATTGTAAAGTATGTTCACATTTTATTAAACAGTGGTTTAAGTGGAGTCACTGGTGCAAGCAGCTAATATGGGAAGCTGACCAGAAATCCTGATGTACACTAGAGTAGTTCCTTTGAAGTAGATGACCCAATACTAATTTAAATTTCTCTCCCCTTACTGTAACAAAGAAGCAGAAAGGATCACTGAACTGTCACTCTTGGCTGTCAGGTTGATAGTTGAGGAAAGCAGAATGAAGTTCTGCCTCTATTCTAAATCTTTTAAAGAGTCTAAAGGGAAAGATTAATGGCCTGTCACAGCCCAAGGAGTGAATCAGGCCGCAATATCTAGTTTGGAGTGAAATAAAATTCTGAATAGTTGAAGTCAGAAATTTGTGGGTTTGATCATTACAGTAGAGGAATAACTTTACAACTAAACAGAGACACCTACTGGAGCAGTTAGAGACCTTCAAGAACTTCTAGGCAAGGAAATCAGTTTAACTGCACTTTAATTCAAAATACAAAAGCTAGGTAGTATACTCTTAAAAACTGACGAGTCTTCATTGCAACTAGTATCAAGCCATCATTTTGCTAGCAAGGGTCTACTTCAGCCTATCTTGAGTTCCTACAAATTCTTATGGGAATATTTTCGACTTGCTGCACAGAGTGTCAGCCAGACAGCTGACACTGAAGGTGAACTGCAAAGGTTTTACAAAGGAAAAGAAAAAGAGAAAAAAAACCCCACACAGCTAACAGAATGGGCACGCCACAGTAAAAATTACAAGGACGTATAAAATATATTCAAAAAGCACTTCCTCCTTCACTTACCTGCCAAGACTTGAGTTCATAGAATCATAGAATATCAGGGTTGGAAGGGACCTCAGGAGGTCATCTAGTCCAACCCCCTGCTCAAAGCAGGACCAATCCCCAACTAAATCATCCTTGGTGCAATCACACTGGGAGATAATTTGGCCTGTATTCAGTTATGGGCCAATCCTATCCCTTCCATGCTGACAGGTGGGCATGATTTGCCCTTGGATGACCAGGTGTCATAAATATAAAGGGAAGGGTAAACCCCTTTGAAATCCCTCCTGGCCAGGGGAAAGCTCCTCTCACCTGTAAAGGGTTAAGAAGCTAAAGGTAACCTCGCTGGCACCTGACCAAAATGACCAATGAGGAGACAAGATACTTTCAAAAGCTGGGAGGAGGGAGAGAAACAAAGGGTCTGTCTGTCTGTAGTCGTCTTGGCCAGGGACAGAACAGGAATGGAGTCTTAGAACCTTTTAGTAAGTAATCTAGCTAGGTATGTGTTAGATTATGATTTCTTTAAATGGCTGAGAAAAGAATTGTGCTGAATAGAATAACTATTTCTGTCTGTGTATCTTTTTTGTAACTTAAGGTTTTGCCTAGAGGGGTTCTCTATGTTTTGAATCTAATTACCCTGTAAGATATCTACCATCCTGATTTTACAGGGGGGATTTCTTTATTTCTATTTACTTCTATTTTTTATTAAAAGTCTTCTTGTAAAACACTGAATGCTTTTTCATTGTTCTCAGATCCAAGGGTTTGGGTCTGTGGTCACCTATGCAAATTGGTGAGGCTTTTTATCCAACATTTCCCAGGAAAAGGGGGGTGCAAGTGTTGGGAGGATTGTTCAGTGTTCTTAAGATCCAAGGGTCTGGATCTGTAGTCACCTAGGCAAATTGGTGAGGCTTTTTACCAAACCTTGTCCAGGAAGTGGGGTGCAAGGTTTTGGGAAGTATTTTGGGGGGAAGGACGTGTCCAAACAGCTCTTCCCCAGTAACCAGTATTAGTTTGGTGGTGGTAGCGGCCAGTCCAAGGTGTAATATTTTGTACCTTGGGGAAGTTTTGACCTAAGCTGGTAAAGATAAGCTTAGGAGGTTTTTCATGCAGGTCCCCACATCTGTACCCTAGAGTTCAGAGTGGGGGAGGAACCGTGACACCAGGCATGCAAAGCAGTTTTTAGCCCTTGCTGTTCCAATGTTAATGGGCGTCAAATGACTGCATAGCTGAACATTGTGGTGAAATTTCATACTTTTTAGTGATTATTAATGGGAGCTCATGATTTTCAGACATGCTGATAATTACTGTGCAGTGCGGCCACTTTCACTCCAGGTAGACTAGCTCAAGAGAAGGACAGCATTGGCCCATAATCCATACAGGCCAAATTACTTCCCAGTGTAATTGCCCCAGGGCTGAATTTGGCAAGCTATCCCAGAGTGCTCCAATGTGACTGCTCTGGACCACACTTTCAACTCCAATGCACTAGCCAGGTACTAGGAAAAGCCCCAGGAACTTCTGCATTTCATTTCCTGTTTGGTCAGCATAGCGAGCTCAGCAGCACAGGTGACCGTGCAGTCCCCCCAGAATCGCAAACGAGCTCCAGCATGGACCGAAAGGGAGACACTGGATCTGATTGCTGTGTGGGGAGAAGAATCTGTGCAGGCAGAACTCTGATCAAAAAGAAGAAATGCTAATATATATGCCAAAATCGCACAGGGCATGATGGAGAGAAGCTACAACAGGGACACACAGCAGTGCCACGTGAAAGTCAAGGAGCTCAGGCAAGCCTGTCAAAAGACAAAGGAGGCAAATGGTCGCTTTGGGTCAGAGCCCCAGACATGCTGCTTCTATGATCAGCTGCATGGCATGACCACTACCCCATCACTGTCTGTGGACACCTGCAACGGGGGAGTCTCACGCAAAACTGAGGAGGATTTTGTGGATGAGGAAGAGGAGGAGGAGGAGAATGCGCAGCAGGAGGTGAATCCATTCTCCTGGCAGCCAGCACCTTTTCATCACCCTGGAGACAATACCCTCTAAGGGCAGGATCCCTGACCCTGAAGGCGGAGAAGGCACCTCTGGTGAGTGCACATTTGTAACTGCAGTACAGGGTTTAAAAGCAATAGTGTTTAATGTTTGATTTGCCCTGAAGCCTTGGGATGCATTCACGGCCAGTACAGCTACTGGAAAAGTCTGTTAACATGTCTGGGGATGGAGCAGGAATCCTCGAGGGACATCTCCATGAAGCTCCCCTGGAGGTACTCTGAAAGCCTTTGCCCAAGGTTTCTGGGGGAGAGATGCCTTATTTCATCCTCCATGGTAGGACACTTTACCATGCCAAGCCAGTAGCAAGTAGTCTGGAATCATTGCAGCACAAAGCATGGCAGCGAATGGTCCTGGGTTTTGGTCGCATTCAAGCAACATCTGGTCTTTATCTTTCTGTGTTAGCCTCAGGAGAGTGATATCATTTATGGTCACCTGGTTGAAATAGGGGAATTTTTGTAAGGGAACAGTAAAAGGACCCCGTTAATGCTGGGCTGTTTGTGCTTGGCTAAAAGGGATCATCATATAGCCATGCAGCGGTGGGAGGGGTGAAAAGATCATCCCAAATAGCCACACGGAGGGATGTGTGTGCTGCACATCCACCCGAAAACCACAGCCCCTCCTTTTAAACGGCAAACCCAACCAGCATTGCTTGCCATGGAAAAGGAGGACGCTGCAGTTTGAAAACATTCCCACATGTTATGAAGGCGTAAGAAGCCAACCACGCGTACCAAAAGGCTTACCATGGCTGCCTGGAAACTGAATTCTGTTGCCCAGCCGTGTGTGATGTGTCACCCTACTGGCAGGCACTCAATATAAACGGCAAAATGTGACCTTGTACCTAAAGCACATGTGCTGTCTGCTGTGAATTGCTTGATTCACTGTGAAAGAGTCTCCCTTTTGTTATAATTTATAATCTTAAATTTTACTCTCCCTTTTTATCCCCCTGCAGATGCAAATGTTTCTATGCTCCCCCTATCATCTCCGTCCCTGAGGTTATCGCAGATTAGAAGGTGAAAAAAACACACTCGCAATGACATGTTTTCTGAGCTCATGCAGTCCTCTCGCACTGATAGGGCACAACTGAATGCATGGAGGCATTCAGTGGCAGAGTCCAGGAAAGCATTAAGTGAGCATGATGAGAAGAGGCAGGATGCAATGCTGAGGCTAACAGGGGAGCAAACAGACATGCCCAGGCGTCTGATGGAGCTGCAGGAAAGCCGACAAGAGCACAGACCACTGCTGCATACACTGTACAACCGCCTGCCCTTCTCCCCAAGTTCCATATCCTCCTCAGCCAGATGCCCAAGAACACGGGGGAGGGGGGAGGCTCCAGGGATGGCCCAAGCAACAGAAGGCTGTCATTCAAACAGTTTTGATTTGTAGTGTGGCTACAATAAGCAATGTGCCCTTGTCCTTCCCTCCTCCCGCACCCCATCCTACCCCACCCGGGCTACCTTATCAGTTCTCTCCCTTTTTTTTTAAATAATAAAGAAAAAATGCATGGTTTCAAAACAATAGTGACTTTATTTCCTTTGCCAGCTGTGATTGAGGTGGGGAGGGTGGTTGGCTTACAGGGAATTAAAATCTACAAAGGGGGTGGGTTTGCATCAAGGAGAAACACACACAATTGTCACACTGTAGCCTGGCCAGTCATGAAACTGGTTTTCAAAGCCTCTCTGATGCACAGCATGCCTAGCTGTGCTCTTCTAATAGCCCTGGTGCCTGGCTGTTCAAAATTGGCAGCCAGGTGATTTGCCTCAACCTCCCACCCCACCTAAACATCTCCCCCTTACTCTCACAGGTATTATGGAGCACACAGCAAGCAGTAATAACAATGGGATTATTGGTTGTGCTAAGGTCTAACCTAGTCAGCAAACAGAGCCAGCGAGCTTTTAAATGTCCAATGGCACATTGTACCACCATTCTGCACTTGCTCAGCCTATAGTTGAACTGCTCCTTACTACTGTCCAGGCTGTCTGTGTACGGCTTCATGAGCCATGGGAGCAAAGGGTAGGCTGGGTCTCCAAGAATAACTATTGGCATTTCAACATCCCTAAAGGTAATTTTCTGGTCTGGGAAGTAAGTCCCTTCTTGCAGCTGCTCAAACAGCCTGGAGTTCCTAAAGATGCGAGCGTCATGCACCTTTCCCGACCATCCCATGTTGATGTCGTTGAAACGTCCCTTGTGATCCACCAGTGCTTTCAGCACCATTGAGAAGTACCCCTTGCGGTTTACGTTCTGGTTGGCAAGGTTGTCCAGTGCCAAGATAGGGATATGCGTTCCGTCTATCACCCCACCACACTTAGGGAAACCCACTGCAGCAAAGCCATCCACTATGACCTGCACATTTCCCAGAGTCACTACCCTTGATAGCAGAACATCAGTGATTCCATTGGCTACTTGGATCACAGCAGGCCCCACAGTAGATGTGAATCACAGCAGTCCCTGGCAACAAACGGAAGTTACTAGATCGCAGGCCCTGGTTCTCATGGGAGACTTCAATCACGCTGATATCTGTTGGGAGAGCAATACAGCAAGACAATCCAAAAAGTTTTTGGAAAGTGTAGGGGACAATTTCCTGGTGCAAGTGCTGGAGGAACCAACTAGGGGCAGAGCTCTTCTTGACCTGCTGCTCACAAACCGGGAAGAATTAGTAGGGGAAGCAAAAGTGGATGGGAACCTGGGAGGCAGTGACCATGGGATGGTCGAGTTCAGGATCCTGACACAGGGAAGAAAGGAGAGCAGCGGAATATGGACCCTGGACTTCAGAAAAGCAGACTTTGACTCCCTCAGGGAACTGATGGGCAGGATCCCCTGGGAGAATAACATGAGGGAGAAAGGAGTCCAGGAGAGCTGGCTGTATTTTAAAGAATCCTTATTGAGGTTGTAGGAACAAACCATTCCGATGTGTAGAAAGAATAGTAAATATGGCAGGCGACCAGCTTGGCTTAACAGTGAAATCCTTGCTGATCTTAAATTCAAAAAAGAAGCTTCCAAGAAGTGGAAGATTGGACAAATGACCAGGGAAGAGTATAAAAATATTGCTCAGGCGTGCAGGAGTGAAATCAAAAAGGCCAAATCACACTTGGAGTTGCAGCTAGCAAGAGACGTTAAGAGTAACAAGAAGGGTTTCTTCAGGTATATGAGCAACAAGAAGAAAGTCAAGGAAAGTGTGCGCCCCTTACTGAATGAGGGAGGCAGCCTAGTGACAGAGGATGTGGAAAAAGCTAATGTACTCAGTGCTTTTTTTGCCTCTGTCTTCACGAACATGGTCAGCTCCCTGACTACTGCACTGGGCAGCACAGCATGGGGAGGAGGTGACCAGCCCTCTGTGGAGAAAGAAGTAGTTCGGGGCTATTTAGAAAAGCTGGACGAGCACAAGTCCATGGGGCCAGATGCGCTGCATCCGAGAGTGCTAAAGGAGTTGGCAGATGTGATTGCAGAGCCATTGGCCATTATCTTTGAAAATTCATGGTGATCGGGGGAGGTCCCGGATGACTGGAAAAAGGCTAATATAGTGCCCATCTTTAAAAAAGGGAAGGAGGAGGATCCGGAGAACTATAGGACAGTCGGCCTCACCTCAGTCCCTGGAAAAATTCATGCAGCATGTCCTCAAGGAATCAATTCTGAAGCACTTAAAGGAGAGGAAAGTGATCAGGAACAGTCAGCATGGATTCACCAAGGGCAAGTCATGCCTGACTAATCTAATTGCCTTCTATGACGAGATACCTGGCTCTGTGGATGAGGGGAAAGCAGTGGACGAGTTATTCCTTGACTTTAGCAAAGCTTTTGACACCGTCTCCCACAGTATTCTTATGAGGAGAGGCTGAAGGAACTGGGATTGTTTAGTCTGCGGAAGAGAAGAATGAGGGGGGATTTGATAGCTGCTTTCAACTACCTGAAAGGGAGTTCCAAAGAGGATGGATCTAGACTGTTCTCAGTGGTAGCAGATGACAGAATGAGGAGTAATGGTCTCAAGTTGCAGTGGGGGAGGTTTAGGTTGGATATTAGGAAAAACTTTTTCACTAGGAGGGTGGTGAAGCACTAGGATGCGTTACCTAGGGAGGTGTTGGAATCTCCTTCCTTAGAGGTTTTTAAGGTCAGGCTTGACAAAGCCCTGGCTGGGATGGTTTAGTTGGGGATTGGTCCTGCTTTGAGCAGGGGGTTGGACTAGATGACCTCCTGAGGTCCTTTCCAACCCTGATATTCTATGATTTGCCCACTCCAAATTGATTCCCGACTGACCAGTAGCAGTCAGGTGTTGCAAGCTTCCACAGGGCTATTGCCACTCAGTTCTCAACTGTCAGGGCAGCTCTCATCTTGGTATTCCTGCACTTCAGGGTGAGAGAAAACAGCTCACAGAGTTCCAGGAAAGTGGCCTTACGCATGCAAAAGTTTCACAGCCACTGGGAATCATCCCATACCCGCAAGACTATGCGGTCCCACCCATCTGTGCTTGTTTGCTGGGCCCAGAATCAGTGTTCCACTGTATCAACCAACCCCACTGCCGCCATCATGTCTCAATTGTCACATCCCATGCTTTCAGGAACGTCTGTGTCCATGTCCTCCTCACAATCGTCCTCATGCTGCCATCTCTTAGCCAGGTTCTGCACATACTGCAGTATAATGCGCGAGGTGTTTACAACGCTCACAACAGCAGCAGTGAGCTGAGCAGGCTCCACGCTTGCCGTGCTATGGTGTCTGCAGGGGTAACCCAGGAAAAAAGGCATGAAATGATTGTCTGCAGTTGCTTTCACGGAGGGAGGAAGGGAGGGAGGGAGAGAAGGGAGACTGAAGACATGTACCCAAAACCAGCTGTGACAATGTTTTTGCCCCATCAGGCATTGGAAGCTTAACCCAGAATTCCAGTGGGCAGTGGAGACTGCGGGAACTGTGAGATAACTTCCCACAGAGCATGGCTCTGTGAGTCGATGCTAGCCATGGTAGTGAGGACACACTCCACCGTCTTAATGCGCTTAGTGGGGACATACACAATTGACTGAATAAAATCGATTTCTAAAAATCAACTCTATAAAATTGACCTAATTTCAAGACTTGATAAGGAGACATAGTGTAAGAACTGTAAATAGTTCTAAGGAATTTGAAGTTTATTTTGAAGTGTTGTGCATGTATACATTGGTTTATAATTTAAGTTTAAATCTTTTATTATAAAAAAAGGGAATTATGGAGTGGTTATAGAATTCCTGATCCTCTACAATTATCAGTAAGGAAAGAACAGGATGTGTTACAGCAGGAAGCTTAATAAACGTAGGAACTTTCTGGTTAGGGAGTTCTCTACTTGTTGCTAAAGCATGGCTCTTCTTTGTGTTTATATCCTCACACTACAGGGATGATAGGGGAAACAATTAATTTTAAGCCAATATCAAAAAATATTCACCAAAAGTGAATCTTGAATTCATAAACACAAGGATCCTGATTCTCATAGTTAAGTTAATCCAACTGGGAACAGGAGCATACCATGTCACTATGTCCAACTAATAACTAATCAAAACAGCTGAAATTCTGAATACTCATAATGAACTGCTCACACACAATCTGTGGACCACAAGAATTATTTGTAGGAATTATTGAGCAAAAGATCAAATACATTTTTGTAAAACTATAAGATTATGGAATATCCAAGATGAGGAAAAGAGATACAAAATTATGTAAATAAATAATTCACAATTCTTATATGTTCAGCTCTACAGATGACCGACTACTTTTATGTATATATATATATATATTTATATATATTACATATGCAATTATGATGAATGTATGAAACGCTAAGTATGAATACAATACCTGTGGGATATGCTTAACTAATTATTTTTTATAATTTACAATATTTTAAGGCTAGTTCAGGTTACTGAAAGAGTGGAAAGAGGTTATCAATGTTAATTGACTTGTAAAGAGGCTGGGGCAGCCTTGTCACCTCACCATCTCATGTCCTTGACTCATCAGAGTCCTTTTCAAATTACTCTCCTTGAGAAAGTGTTCGTATTTCATAAAGCAATGACAGAGTCTCTGCTCCAATTATCTCTTTCCCCTTCACCACTACAATCTTCTGAGTAGGCCATCTTGCTTGGACTACCCACCATTTTGTGACTTTCGATAGACATGCTTACCACATGTGCAACATTTGACCAGCTTTGAGGTATACCTTTGCATCTTCTAGCCATGAATTTGTTATTGTCACTGAATTTTTAAAAAATTAAAATACTGACAGAACTTAATTTCTTTTTGGTATTTTAATTCATTATTACGCTCTGTGCTCATTACCTCTTGATAGTCATCATATTACATTGGCTGTTTTTTACAGAATTTATGTGTTAGCCTAGATTCAGGACTGATTATCAAAGTACATTAAAAATGTCAGAACATTTTATCATTTTAGAAGAATTGCAAGATTTTAACTTTCTTTTTGCACAAAGGTGATTTACAGATTTTAATCTGCATATTTATAACATCATTGTTCAATTAATTTGCTTGATTACTCACTAAACTGATTGGCACACTTGAGCACATTAGCCAAGAACTGGATGTTGCTGTGTGGTGTGTGAAGCATCACCTTAACCTGTTTTTGTAACACTAAAATTCCTTTTGGGGATATATGGGGAGACCTTAACTGGGCACTTTCTGGTGTGCAATAATAGACTATTCGTGCATACCTTGAGTGCGTTGTGAGGCATGAGGCTTATGTTGCTACTAATCTGGAGCTCAGTCATTTAAATTTGAAAAAAAAACCAACCACAACTTGAGGCCAGTTGTGCCACGCTGGCCTCGTGCACTCCCTTCTTCATAGTTCAAAATCAACAGAATTCTTTTTAACACAACAGGTGGAGGGATTCTCTTCTTGTGGGGGAGGTGCCAACTGTGCACCATTCAGTGCTGGTACAGGTGTGAGTTGGATTAAACTGATTTATTGGATTTAAACGGTTATGTGTGAGACGGACAGAGAAAGAAAGAGAGCAAAATGGGGTGTACAAACTCCAAACTAGAAAGGAAGGGGTTAAATAGCTACTTTGGACCCAGGCACTCCCATCCTGCCACACCTGCAAAGCATGTATGGAATGGAAAAGGAGCTTAAAAGGAAAGCATTACAGCTGAGTAGCTGACAGACAGACAGTGTACGCGTGCTGACCTACACTCTGAGCCCTGGCAAGGAGCGCTGCAGGAGCTCCTGCCACTTGAGGCCTGGCTACAGTGACTTCGCACAAACCCACAGAGAAGAGACTGGTGACTCTCGGAAGGACTGATAGTTTATCTTTGATTTCAGTTATTTAAGGGCTTAACTTTATCCATTGTGAAAAGAGGATACTGGTAGGAAATGATCCAGGGAGGCAGCAGTACTGCACTTTGGGGTGCGAAACTTGACTGCTTACCACTGGGCCCTAGATTGGAACCTGGTAGAGAGGATGGGCCCTGGTCCCCCTATGTACCGAAGTGTTGTCAAAGGCATAAGTCAACCCATGATATGGGGAATGTAGATGAGAAAAAGCCCTGAAAACAGAAGGGTCAAGACCCTGGGACCCCTGACCATAGGGAGGCCCAGAGCCCCTCACCCAACCCAGAGGGCTACCCTATTGCTGGCCTCTTTATATGACGTGAAAGGGGTGGACATCAATGTGTGACCTGGCTATAGGGCTGAAACACGGAAAGGGCAGACTACTGCAGGGCTGGAATGACTGTCAATTGCGGGCACCAGAAAAGAATGGAGATTGCTATGCCCTATCTGACCACTTCACAGTGTGTAACCACCACTCTTCATTTAAGAGAGTTGTAAGATGCCATTAAGCTCCCTTGTGGAACCAGGGGGCTGAGACAATAGCAGCCTCCAGCCCAAACACAGGCATGTCACTGCTAAAAACAAAGCCCCATCTCAGAACGGGTTTCGCTAGCTATTGTTTTGTGAAGGTTTGTGTGTCTGTGAGAGAAACAGTAGAAAGACTAGAGATGCTGAGAGACAAGGCAGCAAGGAAGGTGGTCAGATACTATGGTGATGAGCGCAGTATAAGAACTGAGACTAGGATAGAAGGACCAAACACAGCCTGAACAAACACAGGTAACATGGCCCTGAGGAAAGCCTAGAGACAGAGCTTATTGGGCCATGTGCTGGCTGAAGCGGGCTTGAAGCTGCAAGCTAAGAAACTATCTCCTGTGTTTGATTCCTCCTGTATTCAGGAGTTTGTACATTCTTTGTAAATAAACAGGTACTATGCCTAATAATAGTGAAAATGGCAGCTCAAGTGAGAAACCAGCTTGTCAGTTTTTCTGTGGACATTGGCCTGGCTGTTTCATAACTGGTATGAGGCACTACCAGAGATGGAATTAATCCTTATTTCCTTGGGATTTGCTGAGGTGTCTTGGACAGAACTGGAGCTATGTTTTTGCCCCATTTGTTTGGTACATTAAGCAATTGTCAAATAGTTAAACTCCAATGTATATAGTACAGATGGTATTCTGACTGAAACAACTAATTTCCATGGTCTCATTAGAAACAATATCCTTCTTCTTTCATATGGAAGTAGCAATATTTACAAGTTCATAGAGAGGTTTGAAATCCATTTGTGGGCTTCAGGAGGATGCAGCGGTCAGCTTTGCTATACTCATGAAAATGAAAAGATGGGGTACTTCTTCATAAGATGTTTGATAGTTTGGAGGTCTCCATATTCACACTGTGGTGAATCCTTGATTCTCCATTTGCGCATTCGGTGCAGGCATCTTCCATATAATGTCCTAATATAGTTATGGTCATCCGCTGTCTTCAGCAGAGCAAGAAACCAGGCAGTTTGATGATGGGATCATCTATAAGGCATTTGTTGCTTACATCAGAGCCTGCCTATCGCATCCAATAAGTGTTTTCTGGGTTGAAGTTAAATGATAGAACACCTTGTCCAGAAAGGTCCAGTGGAACTTAAGGTGAGTACAAGGCAGATTAACAAGTTTTTCATGGAGTGGGAGGTTTTGGTTAGCAAGGATGTTGGAGGAAGGATGTTTGCGAGGATTGGAAGCCAAGGCAGCTGAGTGGACTTCAGGGTGCCAGTTACAAGTCTCAAAGATGGTATTAATTGGATATCAATGGACAGTGTACAAACTTAGCCATGGAATAAATTAAAGCCAGCGCTGCCATTCGTAGCATTTGAGCCCAGCTAGAGCCTGCTAGCTTTTGGATGATATTGATGCAACTCTTTATTTTATGGCTCACCTGCTTCAGATGTTGTTTATGAAATCAAGGGTGACTTCTAGGTAGCAGAGGTTAGGATCGTGGGTGATTGCCCTGCTACAAATGTTTACGTTCTGCATCCTCTTCGCTTCAGAACTAATCAGATGGAAAGCTGACAAAACTGTTTTTGATGGATTGGGTTTGAGTCATCAGTACAGAAAGTAGTTTTCCATCCTCTTCAGATCAACATTTAGGGTGTCTTCTGCTTCCATGACTGTTGCGGCCTGTGTCATTCATGCCAGGTCATCAGCGTAGAACTTGTTGCACATCATTTCAGGCACATCACTTATGTATAAGTTAAAAATGGAGGTTACTAGTACTGATCCCTGGGGGAGGCCATTGTGCAGACTCTGCTTTTTGCTAACCTGACTTCCTAGATGGACACAGAACGTTCTGTTCAAAAGCATTGATCTAATGACACAAAATGGCAGGTCACACTGAAGCAGGCTGGGTAGCTTTGGCAGTAGGCCCTTGTGTCGGATGCTATCATAGGCTGATGACAAGTTGATAAAAGCTGCAGCTATTTGAAGCTTCCCCAATACTGGGGACTACAATCCCCCTGGAACAGGTAAGATTCAGGGAATGGTGCGGCTGCTGTGACCAAGTGTTTGCACTGATACAATATTGAAATTTGGTATAATAATCACAATTCTCATTCATTATGGGCTACTGACAAAAGAGAAAAATTCCCTATTTGAACTTTGATATTTGGCCTTTCCATTGAAGGTCACAAAAAGGTCACCAGTTTGTCTTATTGATTTAAACTGTAACACTGTATACATTTGATACATCTCAGGCATGGCTTAACCAGCAGGATAGCAGAAAACAGGATGGCCTCTGTCATAAATACAAAGGTAAGGGTAAACACCTTTAAAATCCCTCCTGGTCAGAGGAAAAACCCTTTCAATTGTAAAGGGTTAAGAAGCTAGGATAACCTCGCTGGCACCTGACCAAAATGACCAATGAGGAGACAAGATACTTTCAAAACTGGAGGGGCGGAGAAACAAAGGTTCGCTCTCGCTGTGTGATGCTTTTGCCGGGAACAGAACAGGAATGGAGTCTTAGAACTTAGTAAGTAATCTAACTAGATATGCGTTAGATTCTGTTTTGTTTAAATGGCTGATAAAATAGCTGTGCTGAATGGAATGTAGATTCCTGTTTTTGTGTCTTTTTGCAACTTAAGGTTTTGCCTAGAGGGATTCTCTGTGTTTTGAATCTGATTACCCTGTATTTACCATCCTGATTTTACAGAGATGATTCTTTTACTTTTTTTCTTCAATTAAAATTCTTCTTTTAAGAACCTGATTGCTTTTTCATTGTTCTTAAGATCCAAGGGTTTGGGTCTGTGTTCATCTATGCAAATTGGTGAGGATTTTTATCAAGCCTTCCCCAGGAAAGGAGGTATAGGGTTTGGGGAGGATTTGGGGGGGGGGGAAAGATGTTTCCAAGCAGGCTTTTTCCTGGTTATATATCTGTTAGACGCTTGGTGGTGGCAGCAATAAAGTCCAAGGGAAAAAGGAAAATAGTTTGTACCTTGGGGAAGTTTTAACCTAAGCTGGTAAAAATAAGCTTAGGGGGTTTTCATGCAGGTCCCCACATCTGTACCCTAGAGTTCAGAGTGGGGAAGGAACCTTGACAGCCTCTATTAAAAGCGGGGAATGGTGTTTGGGAAGCTGGGTTCAGAAAGTTCTGTCTTGGACAATGGCAGGGAGTTGAGTTCAGGGCAGTTGAGGGAGAACCCTGTGTACAAACGTCCAGGAGGTCACCAACTCTGTTTCATAGATTTTACCCAAGAAAATGATCAAAGGCTAGTGAGTATCATTGATGCCAGTACTGAGAGCCAGGCCCACCTGATAGCTAGACTGCTGTCAACTAATAAATATATAGGGTGGGATTTTCTATTGCGCTCACTGGCGTCAAAGGGAGTTTTACCATTGACTTCAATGGTAGCAGAGTTAGGCCAACTCTCAGCACTTCTGAAAATCCCACCAGAACTATGTAAC
Organism: Lepidochelys kempii; assembly: GCF_965140285.1. Classification (NCBI taxonomy): domain Eukaryota; kingdom Metazoa; phylum Chordata; order Testudines; family Cheloniidae; genus Lepidochelys; species Lepidochelys kempii. The sequence goes on from NC_136388.1 coordinate 75,644,421, forward strand.
ATCACTAGGCACAGGTGTTATTTTTGTTAGACATGTCAGTACAATTTGAAAATGAATACTGCCGAAGAAATACAAGTTGCCTTGGAAGTTTCGATATTTCAATGGCTTTGCTCTGACTCCACAGAGGCTGCCATTTCCTTGCTAATAGGAAAGAAGTGACAGGAACTCAGACCAGGAGAAACTAATTCTGCAGTGACATCAAAGAGAAAAGTATGAAAAGTTTCCATACCATTTTTAGGTAAATTTCAATATGTACTGAACTGGAAAAGGTCGGTTTGTTTAGAATTGGCTATATTTGTTTGCTTTGCAGAATACATGTAACTTTAGCGCCCTCGTGGCCGAGATGGAGTCTGCTCTACAGGTAGCTCTGGCCAAGAGAAGGCGCGCGCAGAAATGCAGCAGGAAAAATCCCTTCCACTCCAGGGGCTTCTGTTCCAAACCCCGCAGAGTGAACACACACGCCTACAGGAAAAGTACAGTGGATATAAGAAAGGGAAATATTTATTACCAGAGGGGTGAGAGGAGAAAAATAACAAGGGGAAATATCGGAGGATCAGTAAAACACGGTTGCATCCAAACCAAGGCCCCACATGCCCAGTGGTAGCACAGGGTGAAAGGGCAGACACTGAGCAATGGGTCTGCACAAAGAGTTCAGCAGTCCTGAACAAAGTTCCAGTCCAGTAGTGAGTCTTGGGTGCTCCTGGTCATCTTCAGCACCAGTAAACTTTCCCCAACAAACCCCTCCGGTGCCCTCTTCTGCCGCTCTCTGCAAAGCCACACAGAGCGACCACCTCCCCACTTAACTAGCTAGCAGCCTCCCTCCTTATTCCCAGTGCAGAGTCACAAGCCCCAGTACTCACAGCCCCATGCAGCTCTGGGCAGCAGTGATACTGGGTCCAGTTCCAGCCTGTCCTTCTCGGGTGATTCCTCCCTGGCACAGTGCTCCTCCTGGCTCCTGTCCTTGGGTGTCCCCGATCCACCGCCCTGCCCTTCCCAGGCTTCAGGCAGGTTCTTTGCTGCTTCACTCTATGAGGGCCTGCAGGCTGAGCCCTTCAGTTCTGCAGAGAAGGACCTACGGGTGACAGTGGACGAGAAGCTGGATATGAGTCAACAGTGTGCCCTTGTTGCCAAGAAGGCCAATGGCATTTTGGGATGTATAAGTAGGGGCATTGCCAGCAGATCGAGGGACGTGATCGTTCCCCTCTATTCGACATTGGTGAGGCCTCATCTGGAGTACTGTGTCCAGTTTTGGGCCCCACACTACAAGAAAGATGTGGAGAAATTGGAAAGCATCCAGCGGAGGGCAACAAAAATGATTAGGGGGCTGGAACACATGAGTTATGAGGAGAGGCTGAGAGGACTGGGATTGTTTAGTCTACGGAAGAGAAGAATGAGGGGGGATTTGATAGCTGCTTTTAACTACCTGAAAGGTGGATCCAAAGAGGATGGATCTAGACTATTCTCAGTGATAGCAGATGACAGGACAAGGAGTAATGGCCTCAAGTTGCAGTGGGGGAGGTTTAGGTTGGATATTAGGAAAAACTTTTTCACTAGGAGGGTGGTGAAACACTGGAATGCGTTGCCTAGGGAGGTGGTGGAATCCCCTTCCTTAGAAGTTTTTAAGGTCAGGCTTGACAAAGCCCTGGCTGGGATGATTTAGTTGGGATTGGTCCTGCTCTGGGCAGGGGGTTGGACTAGATGGCCTCCAGAGGTCCCTTCCAACTCTGTTATTCTATGATTCTATGATTCTCTCTGGAGCTCCACACCCACACCCTGGAGTTTCCCTCCTTTCTCTCACAGCTCCCCCTCCCCATTAGGAAAAAGATTTAAAGGGGCCATGCTCTCTAAACCCCAAAGGGGTTACATACAGATCATCTGTGCTTCCTTTGCCCTGAATCCTGTGAACTCCTTGTCCTGTTCCTGTATGCCTCAGCACCATCCCAGGCTATCCCTTTTCTTGATGATTTTGTTGCATATGTTTCAATGAAACATTTAAAACTTAATTCACTACTTTTAAAAAAATTCTCCATCTTTCAAATTGCCAAAAATGTTTATCCATGTTAGTATTTACCCCACATTTAGTTACAATATCATGATGGTTGCATTTTAAAATAAAATATATAGCTACCACAACGTAGGAATGTATGTTTCTCACACTCTTTGCAATTCACCTTTAAATGTCCTTTTTTATTTAGCAAAGATGATAAGATATCTATAATTTGTTTTAATTTTATCAATGAGAATGATACAAGGAAGGAATGGCCCACTCTAATTTCTGAAAATTTTATATGACAAGTTCCTAATACAAAAAGTACTGGATCTAACACATGGGAATTCTGTATTAGATCTCATCTAGACAGCTAACGAGGAACAGATCACAGGACTAAAATCTGGTGGTAGTTAGGGCTTGACTAAACTGGGATTTTAAACCATATCAAATCAAGTTAATCCAGTTTGAAAAGACTTGCGTACACAGGATGCATCCCATCACTGCGCAATAACTAAGGCTATGATTTAGTCATGGATATTTTTAGTAAAAGTCATGGGCAGGTCTCGAGTAATAAACAAAAAATTCACGGCCTGTGATCTGTCCAGAACTTATAGTATAAATATGCCTGACAAAATGTATTTTTGGGAGGGGGGCAATGCTGAGGGGGGCAGTGCTGTGGGTAGAAGGCTGGGGCCAGTGGCACCAGTTGCTAGGAGCCGCCAGGCAGCAGCTGCCAGGGGCTGCCCCAGGACTGCTCCTGGGGGCCACCAGGCAACAGCTGCCCCAGGACTCCTGCCGGCTATCCCATGGTGTTTTGCAATTAGACTATTACTGACCTGTCCGTTTGCCTGTGTGCCCTCCCATGTCCCGGTATAACACCCTTGCCACTTTAAAAGCTGACACAGAGCCAGATTTTCCCATTTGCTTCTGGATCCCAATGCATCATTCTTGCAATACAATTACAACCCCAGAAGCTCCACAATATGCCTCGTGCAGCTGCTTGGAGCAGTGATGAGACCCTGGATCTCATCACCATCTGGGAAAAAGCATCAGGTCATGAAACTCTTGTGGCCAGCCACAAGAATCAAGGTCTTTTTGTGGACATTGCAAAGTAGATGTCCACGAGGGGTCACCACCAGGATGTCGAGTAGAGCTGGATAAAGAGCAAGCAGCTCAGGAGAAAATGCATTGAAATGTGGCACAAAAGGACATAATCTGTGACCTGTCCATTGTTTATTCAAACAATGGTTTGTTGATAAATTGTATCCACTATTTGACCACACTTTGGTTCGTTATGAAATATATTCAAGAGGCCAAATAATCATTGTCAGTCAGGTTTAATAATATAGTGCAGGGAAAAGGTTCAATGTGATACCCGTCTCTGGGAAGCCATCTCACGCAGTGATGTTACATGCACCTTATGCAGAAGGTGGGCTCCCAAAGTTACACACTTCAGCTGGTATCATTTATATGATGATTTAACAAATTACACATCTCTTTACACATCATTAAAATCCAGCCCATCAGTTTGTCCCAGTTCCCTAATCTTCCTTATCCTTGTTTGGGATACTAGCATTACAGATACTGGTCCATGAAGATACTTCCCTCACTTGTGTTAAGTCATAGAATGAACATATCTTGATTTTGACAAGTTTCCTACCTGTTTATGCCAAATGTTTACTTCAAAAAATGCAAGGTGTTATGGGATACATAGCATAAGTGAACATGATTTATGTCAAAGGTCTGTGTAACGGTATAGGCCAGTTTAGGCTATATTACTGTTACAATATTTGTGCTTAATGTTACTGATCCTTAATGCATACTAACATGCATATTAGTGTGTGTATAATACATATTATTAATATGATATTATGCTAACCAGCATGTATTAGTCAACAGAAAATTTAGTTAATGTTCCTAGTTCACATGAGATACAATAATCATGATGTGATTACATTTGTTGAGTGCAATCAGAATAAAGTGCAAAATAGTAAAATATATATTTGGTACTTTGAAACAGCCAGTTTCTCAAAGGTGAAAAGAATTATGAGCCAAATGAGCTGGGAGAAAGAATTTTAAACAGAAGAATGTGAATGATAATAGAACATAAGAACGGCGATACTGGGTCAGACCAAAGGTCCATCTAGCCCAGTATTCTGTCTTCCAACAGTGGCCAATGCCAGATGCCCCAGAGGCAATGAATAGAAGAGGTAATCATCAAGTGATCCATCCCGTCGCCCATTCCCAGCTTCTGGCAAACAGAGGCTAGGGACACCATTCCTGTTCATCCTGGCTAATAGTTATTGATAGACCTATCCTCCATAAATTTATCTAGTTCTTTTTTGAACCCTATTACAGTCTTGGTCTTCACAACATCCTCTGGCAAAGAGTTCCACAGGTTGACTCTGCATTGTGTGAAAAAATACTTCCTTTTGTTTGTTTTAACCCTGCTGCCTATTAATTTCATTTGGTGGCTCCTAGTTCTTGTATTATGAGAAGGAGTAAATAACACTTCCTTATTTACTTTGTCCACACCAGTCATGATTTTATAATACCAGTTTAGAATTAGTTGAAAGCATTTTAAGAGTTCAATTTAAATTTTTCACCTTTTATGTGGCTTATTTATTTAATCTCAGACAACAAAATTAAAAACAGATCAGATTATCTTGTTGCTGACAGATAATTTTAATTTCTGGTTCATTGGCCCCATGTTTTTTTATTTAGGCTTCCAGCACTGCAGGAGAATTCCTAAGTCCCAAACTTTCTAAATTAATGGGGATTTGTTTGTTGTTAAAAGTTATCCTAAAACTTATCCTAATAGTAACTGTTTAGGAACATTTTAGTAGATGCCCAAAAGCCAAAATCCCACAATCTAGAAAGAAGACCACACTGATTTAAAAAAAAACAACCTGGCTTAGATGGGAAGTGAAAACAGCTATAAATATATATAACAAATGTAAGAAAGGGAAATCTGATAGTAATAAATATAAAATCAAAAGCTAGGGATTGTAGAAAATTGATAAGGGAAGGAAAAGGACACAAGGGGAAATATGTGGTCAGTAAAGTTAAGGATAATAATGAGTTTAAATAGATTAGGAATTCTAACAATGGTATTGGTCCATTAATAGATGGAAATGATAGAATTCTCAATAAAAATGCACAAAAGACAGAAGTATTCAAAAATATTTCTGTTCTGTATTTGGGATAAACCCAGGTGATGCAGCCATATCATGTTGATTATGTTATGATGAAATACTTTCCACTAAGGATGTTAAACAGCAGTGACTAAAAAGAATTTTTAAAATCAGCAGGTCCAGATAACTTACATCCAAGAGTTTTCAAAGAGCTGGCTGTTGAGCTTTCTGGACTGTTAATGTCGATTTCCTTGAGTCTTGGAACCCTGGGGAAGTTCCAGAGTACTGAAAGAAAGCTAATGTTGTGCCAATATTTAAAAAGGGTAAATGGGACAATCTGGGTAATTATAGGCCTGTCACAAGTCTCCATTAGTCCCTCTTCTGCTATTGGATGCTCTATTCGAATGGATTGGGGTAGGGGTGGTTGCGATACAGAGATCCAAATTCTAGTACCTGTGGGTTTATCATAGTAATTGTGGACTATGCCACTTGATACCTGGAAGATCTGCTCTTGGCAACGTCACAGGCCATAGCTAATGAGCTATTTAAAGTATTTTCCTGAACAGGGATCCTATATATGATATTAATTGATATGGGGAGTGCATTCATGTCCCAGCTAATTCAGGAGTTATGTTCCCCCCTTAATATATGATTAGTAAGGACCTCTGTTTACCACCCACAGACAGACAGGCTAGTAGAACGCTTTAACAGGGAACTTAAAGGAATGCTATGTACATTTGTGACTACTGAATCCTGAAATTGGGATAAGATGCTATTGTACCTATTGTTTGCAGGCCAAGAAGTCCCATAGTGGGACTTCTATGGGGTTCTCCCCATTCAAGTTACTATATGGAAGACAGCCCAGGGCCAGGAGTATTTTAGACCTCTTGTAAACATTCTGGCATGACCAAAGTATCGAGGGCCAGAGTGTAACTCAGTGTGTCCTCAGTCTATGGGAATGACTAGACTTAGCATCTGAAGAAGTGTGTTTTACCCATGAAAGCTTATGCCCAAATAAATCTGTTAGTCTTTAAGGTGCCACCAGACTCCTTGTTGTTTTTGTGGATACAGAGTAACACGGCTACCCCCTAATATGAGACTTAGTAGGGACCTTTGCCAGAAAGAAGATGTGGGCTGCACAACATTTCTAAAATACAGGAAGACAGATTAGCTTTTATGATCACAATGGTCCCTTCCGGCTCTACAGTCTATGAACAATCTCTGAGGGCCAGATTCACAGCAGTACTTAGATGACTAATCTCTACAATTAGGTGTCTAAATCTCATTCTTAGGGCACCATTGTGATTCATAAAACTCCTGTTCAGTTGCTGCCTAACTCTGCAGACACCTAAACTTGGTCAGAGCCTACATTTTTTCAGCAAAGTTTTTCTAGGCATAAGCGCCGACTTCCACTGTTACCGGTAGCTGCTTGACCGCACCCCCACCCCTGGCCCCACCTCCATTCCACCCCTTCCCCAAAGTCCCCGCTCCCTTCCTTCCCCCATTCCACCCCCTACCTCCAAGTCCCCTCCCCTGCCCTGCCTCTTCTCTGCCTCCCCTGAGTGCGCTGCATCCCCACTCCTCCCTCCTGGAAAGTCCTAAGCGCCGTCAAACAGATGTTTGGTGGCGGGAACCGCTGGGAGGTAGGCGGAGTAGCAGGGATGCAACATGCTCGGCAGCAGGAGTAGGTGGGGTGGGGGGGAGAGGAGCTTGGCTGCTGGTGGGTGCAGAGCACCCACTAATTTTTCCCCAAGGGTACTACAGCCCCGGAGCACCCATGAGTTGGCACCTATGCTAGGCACCCATGTTTCTGCCTCTGGGCATACACACTGCTCCCTCACTGTAGGTGCCCAAACACCTCACTCCTACCTATGCTCCAGAGTGATTCACGAACCAGGTGAAGATAGGCACTCGCCCATCTAACTCACACATGGGGCCTGATATGGTAGGCTTGCTTAGAGGTGTCTAACTCCTCACCACAACAAGTCATTCCTTTAATCCTGGGGTTTGTGCCCTCAGCCAGTCTGTGGGAGACCACTGCTTCAAGTCCTCCTCCGCCCCATGAGAAGGGATTTGAACAGGGATCTACCACCTCATGGAAGAGTGCTCTAACCACCTGATTAGAAAAGGAGTACTTGTGGCACCTTACATTTGTTAGTCTCTAAGGTGCCACAAGTACTCCTTTTCTTTTTGCGGATACAGACTAACACAACTGCTACTCTGAAACCTGTCACTTGATTAGAGTCAATCTCACTCTCTATGGCCCAATTAACATTTAATTAAAGTGAAATATCTTCAACAGGCAAGACCGAGGGAACCCCACATCAGTCCATTCTTTAGCTCAGGGGTTAAGGCACTCTCCTGAGTGGTGGCAGATCCTTGTTCAAATGCTTTATCCTCAACATCAGAGGGGGGAACTCAAACCAGTGGTTTCCTGCATTCTGGTTAACTAAAGTTGATAACGGAGATCTACCAATTCCCCAGCTGTTGCGTGTGGAGTTAGGTGGTCTGAGAGCATGCCTACCAGATTGGGCCCCACACACGAGTTAGATGGAGTAGCACCTATCTTTCCCCAGTTCATAAATCGTTAGCAGAGATAGGCACCTAAGTTTGGGCTGCAGGGAAGCACCTATCAGAGAAGGGCAGGGTTTAGCACATGCTCCTGTCATTGGCATCTCCCATTAGCTAGCTTAGCTGACTCCCCACCTAGTATGCTGGCTTTGTGAATCACATTGTAAGACACCTCTCTCGTCCCATACATTGTATAGGATGCCTTTGTAGCTCACAGACTTGTTCCTGTTATTTTCTGGATGCCTAAAAATTAGGCATTATAATGCTGAGAGTCACAACACCAAAGTCCCTTTGTGAATCAGGGCCTGAGTGTGTGGGGACACTTATTCTTACACCTGGCGCTCATTAATCTGAAATCATCTTTGGCCAATGGCTGACTCAAAATGCATTGTGTATGGCACAATCATATTGTTGCCCCTTTTGGCCCAAGTGGTCAGGCAATATTTGGGGACTTGCCAGGCTGCTTCCACTGGAAGGAGAAATTGAGAATACAACTCAGGTACCTCTTTGGTGCAAATGTGTTTATTTACAAAGAATGTACACAAAGTCCTGTTTCCATGATCATAGTAGAAATAAATAACAGCAGGCAGCCCAAGTCTGCTTTTCCCACAAGTAGTGTGTCCAAAAGAAGCTCTGTCTCATCTTCCTCCCAAGGACATGCTTTGTCACAATTTCAGGGTAATTGCACCTGTATCCCTTTCCTCCATGGTCCACTCCAGGAGATTCTAGTTTGGTCTCAGGTCTCCAGCTGTCACCTGTCTCTGGGCAGGAACCCCTGTCCCGCTCCCTTCTGACTGGTAGGTTTTAAATCTGCACTGCTCCCTGTCTTATACTGCAATATCTCCAGCAAGCCAGTCTGCCTAAAGGCCAGCACTTTCTCTCCAAAGGCTATGACCAGTGTATTGCCAGCAGTTACAAATTACCACACAGCTCTTTCTAAGCAAGCCTATTTATTCTTAAGGTAAAAGCATTACAGACAAAACACAAAAATAAATAAAAAACAATGCACATGCTAAAAGCTTACCAAAGGTCACCTATCAGTCTTATGGGACCTTGGTAAGCCTAAGTCTTTCCAATCCTACAGCAAGGCTTGGGGCCCTTGGCCAGGAAGTCCCATTTGTTTGCTGGATCAGAGAGAAGACTGAAGTCAGCTTAAACACAGTGTTTTTATATCAAAAGCCCTTTCTTTGTCTGTTGGTTTCTGGAGAAACCAGTTTCTGCAAGCCTTCTCCAGAGGTGATACTTCTCTGGAGGTGTTTATAATCTAAGTGATTCACCATAATCACCCCCCATTTTTCTTGACTCTTAGCAAAGCTGTGACAATCCGCCCCCCCACCCCACCCCTCCAGAGCTGTATACAATCCCTGGCCCACAGTGATACATAAAAACACTCATGCACTTAATACAACACAATCCACAAAGATATTGCATGTGGTTGCAGTGTCTGTCACAAAACTCACAATTGCTTCTCTCAGGGCAGGACTACACTATAGCAGGGATGGAGATGAGATCGAGCCACTGGTGGTCGATTTAGCAGGTCTAGTAAAGACCCGCCAAATCGACTGCAGATTGCTCTCCAGTCAACCCCTGTACTCTACCTCCGACCAGAAGAGTAAGGTAAGTCGATGGGAGATTTTCTCCCATTGACCCCCCACGGTGTAGACCCCACGGTAACTTGACCTAAGGTACGTCCACTCCAGCTACATTATTCATGTAGCTCGAGTTGCGTAGCCTCACTTTCTGTCTCTAGCACACAAAGATGCATACTGCTACTACCAATCAACCCCCTCGCCTGTCCACTTGCAACTAGTCCCAGGGAAACCCCTGAGCCCACACTGCTTGATTACTTTGCTAAGTTGTCCATTGCCTTGGGAGGTGGCTTCTGATAGTTTGCAGCTATCCTATCTTCAAGGGATATTTAATTGTTCTTTTTATTTAGTTTGAAGGAAGGGTGCTTAGCATTTCCGTCAGAATTAATGAGATCTGTGATTGTTTATAGACCAAAGACCCATTTCATGACAGCCATTAACATGTTCCAGCATAACAGTACACTGCAGAAGTATCTAGGGAAAAGTAATTTCCTAGTGATTACTAAAATCAATTTGTTCCATGAATATTTTCAGAAAAATCAAAATATTTTTGTAAAACAATAAGGTGAAAAGAAAAGCATAGTAAACATAATGTAAAAGTTAATTGTGGAACTAACCCCATAGTTTCCAAAACACTCAACCACACAAAGATGTTCACAGGAAGCCTCATATGACTTTGGGTCCCAGTTTAAAGTCATTAGGATGTTCACAAGCGACCCCGGAAGATCTTAGGTTGGTTTCAATGGAACTTAGGAGCCTAAATACATTTGAGGACCTGCGTGCTTTTATCACTGAAAAATGCAGGTTGGAGGGGCAGAAATCCTGAAGTGAATGGTGTCAGTTAGCTATTGTGGAATCATCAGTGGAACTTAACCACAGCAGCAACCTGTATCTGAGAATTCACCGCAGGACTCACCCTAAATACCTGGCCCTCCCACTCCAGATGTGTGCTTGGAACAATGTGCCAAGTTTCAGTAGTTTGTGAATTGCTTTTGAATCCTTCATGACGACGGCTGCTCTACCATGCACTCCAACATGAGAGAATTCTGCATGTCTTAAAGAAAGCGACTGCTTTTTTCAGGAGTCAGAGAGGCAGGGGACTTGCCACACCCCAAATATGGGCACCTATCGACTTAATATGCAATTTCTTGTGATCTAGAAAGCACACCTTAAAATATAATTAATCCCCCCAAACACCTTCCTAATGTAACTGGTGCCAGTCCTGGACCTGAAAAGGATTCAGCATACCTGCAGAAAGGTATGGCATGCACTATATACATATTCACGCAGCAATGAAACTGCGTGACAGTGCTTTTCAACAGGTGGGCTTATGAGGCTGGCAGGGCAGGGTCACCAGGGTTCATGCTACCAGCATAAAGCACCGTGTGCAAAGCCACAAGCTGCCTCCATCCTAGTAACACATAACAGTCATAAATGGGCTGTGCTGGGTATTGCAAATTGGCAGTGGAGCCCTGCCATGTCGTGCCAGGAAGGTGGAAGCAGAAGCCCCCATGGGAGCTGGTGTGGAGAGAGCCCTGTCTCAGAACCAATGGCATGAGACAGCCCATTATTTATCCTCCCTCCATGGGCCCCAAACCCATGGCACGGGGGGGGGGGGGGGCTGCTTTCTCCCTTGCTGCCTCCCCGCCCCCTTGTTGGGCTCCAGGCCCTGCTGGGGGAGGGAAGGTGCAGCTGGCTAGGCAGCCATGTTGTTGGGCTCAGGGACGAGCAGACACAATCCTGCTGCCCCTGGTAACTTTCAGGGAAGTTTCTGTCACAGCCTCTGGGGGGATGTGGGCGGCGGGGAGGGGGGAAGGAGCCCGCAGCGGCTGCCCAACGCGGCGCACACGGCTTGGAGACCCCCTCCCGCTGCCCAGCGAGCCCCTGTCTGCCGACACCAGGCACCCCCCGTCAACCCAGCCAGGCAGGCCACCACTGCGCTACCTCCCGCACCGGGCTGGGGACGGGAGCCTTATTCAGCGAGCGCTTTAGGCCGGCTCCCCTGCGCAGACAGCGTAAAGCCAGCAGCTTCCCCTTGCGTGCGCTGCGAGTCTCTCTCGGGCTAAGGCTCCGGCCCCGCCTCCCTTGCTCTTGCCTGAGTCTCCCATTGGCCAGCTGGTGCGTCACTCTCAGGCTGGACCCATCTCGCGCTCCCCATTCATGCAGTTTGGTTGCGTGTTGGTGTATTTTACTGTTTGCAATAAAGAGGGGGGGATTTTTTTTTTGTTCAGTTTCTGCTGCAATTAACTCTTGGTCCCTTATAAAATTTTTTTGGCAATTTTGCAGAACGGTTGAAACAGTTTTTTGTTTTCTGATTGCATTTGTTTTTTAATAGATCTCTTATCTATTTTGCAATCAACTATTAAGGTGCAACTATGCCCAAAAGAAAGGTAAGTACAAAAAATAGGGGGGGGGAGAGAAATGGGGAATGAAGGAGAGAGATTAGAGGAGCGTTTACAAAAATATCTATAATTTATGCGTGTGTATGTAGAGTTTTTGCATATTAATTTTTTTGTGCATGTCCTAAAGTGGAGCTGGAACTAAAGGGCAATGATTAGAATGTGCGGTCGGGCTCATCTGTGGGAGCAGGGGAGCGTCTGAGTTCACTTTGGGCTGTTTTGTTTGCAAGGAGAAGGCTAAGCAGTGTCTCCATGCTGGATTACAAACAGCCATAGTGCTGCTGCTGCCCCTATGGAGAATACAGGCAGGCAGAGCTAGCCACGGAAGGCTGTGCTTCTCCAAGCGCCCCGAAAAGCGCATGGCTGGACAGCCAGAACCTTCCCATTAATCGCCGGGGGCATTTTAGTGTTGATTGGGCCATTGCCTGGGAGGATTTGAGTCTAAACGGTGCCTCTTTCTCCTGCGTTTGCCTTTGTTCTCCCTTTTTTTTTTCTCTCCCACTTCTTGTCATACCAGATGGTTGTGCAATGGTAATTTGGAGCCATTAGGCGGCGCAGAGTTTGAAACTGTCCTTGAAGGGAAGAGAGGCTGGGAAGGATTCACAACCAGAATTAGTAACTTTGACTCTGCTCAGCAGCTGGTCTTTCCTAGCTTGCTTTTCAGCAAGCCCAGAGCTGTTTGCAAAGGGGCAGCCGGGCCCCTAAAATTCCAACATCTAAAATAGTGCTGCCTAGCAGACGCTAGTGTAGCTGTGACCGTGTGTGCATTTTAAGGGTCAAACACTTGGTTATCTCAGCATCTCCCCTTCATTTATGTGTGTTGCATGTTTGCATTTTGAAGGCATTCTGCTATTAAGTGACGACACGGGCATTTCCTGTCTTCTGAGAAATACACTTGCTGGGGGCTCTTATTTCTCCGGGTGTACTGGAATTGGGTGTAGCCTGTGTTGCAATGTGTGACACGCCTCCCTTCCTCCCACTAATCCTGAGGGCATTAAAGCAGGTCCCCATCCATCCAGCTGCTGCTGTCTCTTCCCCCTACTGTAAGTGGGATGCCTCTGGGCATAGATAGTAGAGCATTGTCCTTGCATAGGGCTGACAACGACCTTGTTGTTGCAGGTAATTTGGCGGGAACTTTTTAAATGTGGGGACGCTTTGACGCAATGACGTTTAACAAAAGTGGGAGCCCGAGGCATTGTGGGAGTTGTAGTCTTTTATCTGGGAACTTTGAAGTGATCTTAGGCTCTTGCACTGATCTGACTTGAAAGCACAGCTGCACATTTTTAGCTGTTGGATGTGGGGGAGGAGTGGAACAGAAGTTACACAATTATTATTTTTTGCTTGATCACTTTGCAAACTTTATTTACTGCCGGGGATCGTATGACTAAAAAGTGCGCAAGGTAGAAGGGCAATGAGAAGAGCTGGTAATACGAGAAACTGCAAGGATATGAAATCAAGGAGAGCTGTTTTAACTGGTGAACTAAGACATGAAGATAAAATTGACTGTGATATATTTGAAATTACTTTTTTAGTAGGTCTCCCCATGCTGCATGTAGACTTATTGAGAGAAAATGGCATGTAGTATTTTCCAACCTCACACTGAAAATAGGTCCAGCATTAATTCCATTTTCACAGACTTCCTTATTCTGGTCACCTCTATGATAATTCTCAAATGCCTGTTTGCAAGCATTTGGCATAATTTCCCCTTCATGACTGTAAAGAATGCAAACCTTTTACATTTTGCTCTTTTAATTTTTTTATGCAGGCTGCAGCTGAAGGCGAGGTGAAGGAGGAGGTAGGTTTATAAAATATTAATAAAATGAACTTATTTCTCTCAGAACTTGTGTGGTGGTAAACCGTTTAAAACACTGGTCACCAACCAGTAGATCACAATTGGCTTGTCGATCCTGGAGCCTCTGACAGTCGATCGCGATCTCCGGCTGCGAAAGGTCCAGCGGCTCCCTGCCTGCCCTCGCTCTGCGCCACTCCCAGAGGTGACGAGCACGCTCCTGCGGCCCCGGGTGGGAAATGTGTCTCCGCACGCTGCTCCTGCCTGCAAGCACCACCCCTGCAGCTCCCATTGCCTGGGAACAGGGAACTGCGGCCAATGGGAGCTGCGAGGGAGTGCCTGCAGGCAGGAGCAGCGCTCAGACACGCACACACACACACACACCAGCAGGCCACAGGGGCGTGCTGGCCACTTCTGGGAGCGGCGTGGGTCCAGGGCAGGCAGGGAGCCCGCCTTAGCCCTGCTGCGCTGCTGACCAGGAGCTGCCCGGCAGGAGCCCAGCCCTGAGCCCCCTCCCAGAGCCAGCGCCCTGTACCCCCTCCTGCACCCTGAACTTCTCCTACACCCAAGCCCTGAGCCCCCTCCTGGAGCCAGCACCCCGTATCCTCTCCTGCACCCCAACACTCTGCCCCAGCCCAGAGCCCCCTCCTAGAGCTTGCACCCCTCATCCCCCCTGCACCCCAACACCCTGCCCCCCAGGCTTAGCCTGGAGCTTCCCCCAACACCCCGAACCCCTCAGCCCAGAGCCCTCACCCCAACCCCCTGCCTCAGCCCGGAGAAAGTGAGTGAGGGTCGGGGAAAGCGAGCAACGGAGGGAGGGGGGATGGAGTGAGCAGGGCAGGGCCTCGGAAGAGGTGGGGTAGATCCTGGGTTACACGTAAATTCAAAAAGTGAGCTTATGTGTAAAAAGATTGGAGACCACTGGTTTAAAAGAAATTACTAACTGAGGCCCCTCACTCCAATAGAGGTATCTGTTTGCACAGAACCTTGTCTGTGAGCAGTCACATGGGTCTGTGCTAGCAGATTTTGATGCAGGTTCTGGGTGTCAGGGATGAAATATCACGTGATAGGGAACGCTGGGTCCAGTCTGTTGGACTATAACTTGAGAGACATTTTGGAGAATTCACTGCCTGTCCCAGCTGTTAAGCTGTCTGAAACTGGAAGCTTCGGTGCACTAACATGCACAGATTTAGAGAAAGCTGTTCCTGGTACAGGAGAATTTGGAGTTCCACAGCCAAAGATAATCAGTTTCAGGTTAAATGTGGTCCTTAGACCACAGTCTTGCTTCTCTTAGGCACAGAGATCTAACTATGCATAGGAGCTTACAGTATTGGGTCCTTATTATTTACCTGGGTTTGGTGAAAAGGGGGGAAATGGTGAAAGAAATAGGCATTTCTATTTTGCTTTTTAGGAAAAAGGCAAACCCATTACATCCATAGCTCTGTAAATGATCTTGGTATTTGTTTTAATGCTTCATTAAATAATGGTTGCATCAAATTATTTTATGATGATGATGATATAATTCTGAGAATGTATGGCTCTTTCTTTAAATTTTAGTGACACCTCTTTCTTTTATGCAGCCAAAAAGAAGGTCAGCTAGATTATCAGCAGTGAGTATCTTTTTTTTTAAATTGAATTTGTGATGTACGTGATGATGACAATTCAGGAAGATTGGAGTAGGAAGAATCTCATGGTGATGAGAAGAGTATAGGTAGATATGTGTTCACACTTACATTTAAAAATAAAACTCATAGTCCATGCTTCCATGGCTTGTGTACCAACATATTACAGAACCTACTCACAGATTTTACATGTGAGATAAATCCACTATGCTAGTTTGACATAAAAACCATCATATTCAGGAATGGCTGGATCCTGCAATCCTTACTCACATGTGTAGTCCCATTGATTTCAGCAGCACAACTCTTGGGAACAAGAACTGCAGATTGGAGGCCTAAGATCTGCAAATTCTAAAGAGGGCATTACGTTTGAAGACAGGAAAGTTCAGGGCAAAGCCAAAGTACTATATAAGCCCAGTCCTGTAAGTGCTCTATGCCTGGCAGTCTTCTTCCACATGCAGAACACTCAAAGGATTGGGATCAATTTATGCTACCAAGGAAATTACAACAGGAAACAAAGAAAATGAATGCTGCCATATTGGTGAAAAGTTGCACCTCATTTTGGTAAAACAGAAGATACCTATGCATACCAGGAACCCTCTGCAAAGGATAGGGGTAAAAATCATCTCAGACAGCAAGAGACTTCAGAAAAGTTTAGTGTCCATTTCCACATCCTGTGGATCTTTACTTAAGATGCTGTCACATGTGTAGTAGTGCAGGACTCTCATCTCTCCCTACACAGTACATGTACTTATTAAATATTTTAGTCATAACCACTGCCACATACTTCATTTTCCTCATGTATCTGAGTGAAATGACACATACTAATTTATATATCTCAGTCTTGTAAATGATTATGGTTCATATTCTTTTCTGGTCCTTTACACTACACAGGGGAGCATATGGCCCTGCATCTATGCTTTTAATATGTTTTAAATTTGCATACGGAGTAAGTATGTTGAGGTTGTTAATAAGACCATTGTAGTGCTCTTCAGGTGGTATATTTCTTATTTTACAATATGCTTTTTGTACAGAAACCTGCTCCACCTAAACCGGAGCCAAAGCCCAAAAAGGCAGCACCTAAGGTAAATATTTAAGACCTCTTTAATACAGCGGTTTTCTTTTTCAAAATGTATTTATAGGAATGATGCGCATAACGAGTCAATTAGTTTTTTAATATTTTTAATGAGATTATGTATTTTGCCCAGTTAGAGGAATCTCTGTCAGTATCTTAGAAATTACAGATGGCAAAGAGCTAGTGAGTGTTCTTTTTCACACTACTTCCAGTGCAGGAACATTCCCTATGGTAAATTCTTGAGTGATTTGTCTGAAGAAATTTTAAACAAATTGTGATGATTCTTTCACTGCTTGCCATGGGAGACTATTCAAAGCATCAATCTCCTAACAATATGTGTGGAATAGAGACCACAGAGCCATAATTGTAGGCAGTGCCGGTAGCTATGCCTATAAGAAAGTGTTTTACACTGTACATAGTAAGACCCTGTTTTCAGTTGCGTATTAATTTGTCAGACTTTAACCACTGGGATTAAAATTTTCTATGCTTTATCTCCTCAGGCTAGATATATATTTTTTTAATGTTCAGAAAAAATACGTTTTCTGAGAATGAAGTTAGCAAAACTACCTATTTTTTCCTGATTTTTTTTTTAATATTAAATTTCCAACCATTTTTTTTAAAGCTCCTTGGTGCTTTAGAGCAGGAACTCAAAATTTGGCAGGGGATAGTTGTGGGATCAAAGAAGTGTCTTTTGTTGACCTGTTGAAAATTCACCCAGATGTGGCCAAATTATAGGCCTTTGAGCATCACCTTTTGCACATTCTCAGCAGAGCAAGTTAGAGGCTTCCTGTTAAAATATCTGAAAAATCCAACAGTCTGAGCATGCTCTGTGACTCACAGCTCTCTTTGTGGCTCTGAATGGATACCCAAGCAAAGCAGCAACTGCAAAATATCCTTTACCCTATACAAAGGAGTGTTAGGATAAAAGCCAGGAGATCATGAGTTCTGCTTCCACTTTCTGATGTTTATAATGTATTCTTAACAGCCCTTATTAAACAAGGCCTCATACACCTTAAGGGACAGGCAACTATTATTCTCCCTCCCCATTTTACACTTGAAGTAACTGAAAGGTTGCACGAAGTCACTTCAGGGACAGCTGGGAATAGAACATAGGTCTCGAATATGGCAGACCCAAGTCTCATCCACTTAGGTACTGTGCCTTTCAGAACAAAGGTTACAAATCTACATACTTAGTTCTACAGTTGAGCCAGTAGACCACAATCCAGAGCCAGTAACAGAACTTAAGAAGCTTAAGACTGAGCATTCTTCTCCTGTCTCACAAACAGACATGCGCAAGTCACTAGCAAAGTGTGTATTGGCTCCATATAGTGGCGAATCTACATAGAAGACGAGAACCTAGTGATACCATGAGTTTCCCTTTTAGCTGTTTTGTGGGTCAAAAGGTCCTGAGTTCAGACTCTGCTGCTGCTGACTCATGCAGAAATCACTGTGGTGCCTCGTGATGCACTTCGTTTTTTTCAATTTGCTTTTTAAAAAACTTAAGAAACTACATAAAAAACCTGTTAATAGAATGTTAGGTGCAAACTTAATCCTTCAACAGTTAGGAAATATCACAATTAAAGTTGACTGTCCATAGGTAGTGTGGCCCCCCCCAAGTACATAGCATCGTGTTGCAGTCTAATTAAATGATCACATAGTATTTGTTCGCCCAGAGTAGTGCCTCATTCATTGCACAGTGAATGAAGTAGTGGGTTGCAAGGAAAAGGAGAATGTTCTCTTGTGTGTAAGGCTCTGGACTTGGACCCAGAGGAGCTGGGTTCTACTCGTGGCTCTCTCAGAGACTCTGAGGAGATGCTGGGCGAGGCTATCAATATGTACACACAAGGAGATGAAATGTAGGTTTCAGAGGCTACTGTAATTCCGGCACTGTCCAATTTTAACTTTTCATCATTAACATTTTCATCCTTAACATTCTTTTAACAGCTTTTTGTTTATAATTATAAGAATAGCTTTCATCTTCTTAAATATATCCTTATTAAATAAAGCAGGGTTGAAAAAAATCACATGATGTATTAATCACCTGATGTTGCCATCTTTGGGCTTCCCATTCATTCAGGAAAAATTATTAAAATGACATTGGCCCTCCTCCCATGGAAAGAGCTGCAGGAGAAGGCCTAGAAACGAAAAATTCCATCAGGATTCCCTTGTGCAGGATCATTCTGTTCTGGGAACAGATATATCACACACCAATGTTGCAGAATGGCCAGTAGTTTTGTCCCCAGAAGCCAGGGATTGACGTTGATGTCTGGAATCTGTGGCAGGCCATGGCTTTTTGTGTAGAGATCCTGTGTCCCTGACAGAATGGCTCCATAAGAGTTGTGCTACCAAGAAATCCCGAGTCATTGGCTGCTCCTGGAACCTCTTTTAAGATGGTGCTTTCCCAGTAAAGAGAAGGCTGTGGAACAGTTAATAAGATTCCATTAGTTTCCCGTGGGAGAGAGGCAGGAATGGATTCCCTTCTTCAACCATCAACCCCCAATCCTATGGAAGGGACTCCACAAGGAAGGTGCTCTGAAGGTAGATCACCACTACCGTTTCTTTGTTTGGGAAGTGGTAGGAGGGAGAGAGACCCTGAAGAGGACCCTCCACACCCCTAGTTCTGGGCAAATGTTCTAGCCCATTAACCTTTATGAAGGTCTCTTGAGGCTTTATACAAATGGTCCCATTTAGTGAGTTTTGTCACGTTAGTATAAAATAATTGCCATACACTACTAGGCTAAAAGTGTTGAAGAAATAGGTATAGCTGTGTCAGTCCCAGTATATTGGAGAGACAAGGTGGGTGAGGTAATTGGTCCAATAAAAGACATTACCTCACTCACTTAGTCTCTGTAAGAAACAGGTACATTTTTATGAATTGTAATCCCTGAGACCACATCATCTTTTAAAGGATATTTTATGAGCAGTAATTTTCCAAGTATTCATGGTTCCTCTGTCTTTTGGAGTGGAAGAAGATGTTAGGGTTGGTATAATCAGAAGTTTTGGCACTCAGGTGCAAATCCCTGGAATTGAAGTAGGTGGGAGTTGTGAAGCGGTGGTTTGATCCAAAAGTATAGAAGGCTGTTACTTCAGAGTTATGGTGTCAGAGGGCTTTTTTCCTTCTTTTGATTTAATTGTGACTCCTGTGTAAAAAGTTGCAATTATTGCAATATGCATTAAAACTTTAATTTCAATTTTTTTTCTTTATATCTATAGTGATACAGTTGAATTTGCACAACTCATACATGATATATATTGCTTGGAACAACAAGGAATATTTTTGCAATATTCTTTGGTGACTTCAGCTTTCCTCTCTCTCACTCTTCTAATTTATATTTAGAGCATCTCTGAAGAATTCTAATGTTTCTATTGACTGTGCATGCTCTTAGATTAGTCTTTCTTTTAATGTCGTTTGGCAGGTAGCTCAACTGCCAAAATGCAAGCTCATCAACACTTTTAGCTAACTTAATAAAATGTATGTTTAAAATGGGAATTTCTTTAACCCCAGACATAACTACCTTTGACTTTGTTCCTCTAGATTATTCATTCCCAGTAGTATATCAAGGACAGGATAGAGAATAAAGGATTTCTTGATAGAAATTTTCATCTGGTGCACCTCACCTTTGTTAATTGTATTTCCAATAAGTAGTAGTTAGTTATACAAACTTTAGACTTGAAAATATTGATGCTTTAATGCAATCTCCAGTTTTGTGTGCATCTATCATGCATTTTTGTTCATGTGATTACTTCTAACAGAAAGAGAAGGCAGCAAATGATAAAAAGGAGGACAAAAAAGCAGCAGCAAAGGGGAAGAAGGGAGCCAAAGGCAAAGATGAAACTAAGCAAGATGATGCTAAAGAAGAAAACCACTCTGAAAATGGAGATACCAAAACTAATGAGGTACCTTAACTGCAGTGAATGTATTGAAAAGCATAGTCACAAACAGCTTTGTTTTTATTGCAGCTGCAGAGACAAAGGATTCCTCTTACCTTTCAGTTAATTGATATCTATTGGGTAAGGGCTGGCAGGGATAACAGCAATAGGGGCCTCTTTCTGGAAGCAATGAGAGAACTTTTCCTTCAAACACACATCTGCTCTGTAGCCTCATGCTTTCCTTTCTCCCATTGGGTCAGGGAAGAACCAGAAGACCTAGGTAGCTGCAGCTCCCCTGATGTGTTCCCTCACCCACCCTGGGCTGGGCTTTGTGCAGGGTATATGCATACTCTGTGCAGCCTCTGAATCCTGTCATGCTGGTTCCACTCTGTAGAGCCTATTGCACGTGCAGAGGTGGGGTCAGATTTGTTTCTATACAGAAATTTACTCTGGGCTGGGAGTGGAGGAGAAGAAGGGATGTGGAAAAGATATCATGTGTGGGTGATTCTTTTCTCTCTCTCTTCCCCTTCTCTCCCAGCATGCTGCTTTTAGTATCCAAGCTTTCAGTTAAAAAAGGTCTCTCTTCAAGTCTTGAACATCCTTGTATTGTTTAATACCTTTAAAGAAAATGACTTCTTGACTCAACAGCCTGTATGATAAAAAGTGAATATTGGAGCAGTATGTGCAGAAGTGTCTTTCAAAGGCTGTGAGTATTTTTTTAAGGGGCAGGTGGAATCTGTTTTTAGCTAAGTTTGTTCTGTAGTAAGAACATTTTTAAAAACCAGTAGAAAGAACTATATTTGTAAAAGTTGGACAGTAGGGAAGCAGATAACTGCAGTTTTACATATACATTTCAGATTTCCTTTCTGATCTATAGAAATGAGGTTTTGTATCCTGCCACCAGCATATGGTTGATGTGAATCTCAAAAATATTCCAAATTTTCACCTGTTTGGATTTACATTAATATTGCAGTGTTAGCTGCAGCATCAGTCCTGTTATAAAATTTGTAACATTTGTCAACCAAGGTTCCAGTCTGTTTATATTTCCCTTAGTAATTTTGTATCCCTTTCTAGTTAGGTAAGTTTTTTGCAAACTAACCTGTTCAGCAGGTGGGTGAGAGTGGGGCTTTGCTGGAGTGAAAACGTAACATTTCTGTTCTTCCCAAACACTTTTAGGCACCAGCTGCTGAAGCATCCGATGATAAGGAAGCCAAGTCCGAGTAATGTTAACCTTGCCCTATATCTCCATCATCTGGTATCCATACCTCCATGCTGTATTGTTAACAGAGAGGAATATTTTTATCAACTATTTTATAAATGCAGGTTTTTTTAGCATGAATTTAATTATGGAACATCTTCATCTCGGTTACTTGGGAATTAAATCCCTAACAAAACAAAACAAAAAATCATTGTTTTTAAATTTTGTGATTGTAATAGTTTGTATGGTACATGGAAAGAATAAGTGGTGGTAGCTTTCGACTTCTGTCAGTGTGTCCCTTTTTGTGTAAGTCATGCTTACAGACTTCAGATTTTAATTTTACCCTTGTATGTGTTATATGGTTTCTTAAAGTGGGGAGGTCTCAAAACAAATAACTGCGTTAAACATTCCAGTGGTTCTGTGGGTTGCTTTTATAAAGAAGGTGAGATATTTTCATGAAAATCCTAGGAGCTGGAAATCTGTTTCCCAAATGTAACTTTATTTTGTCACTTTTGGAGAAAAAAATAAAGTGTAATCATGTTTTTAAATGAAATACAAACATTTCTTTTAAAAGGGCAGGTTGGTTGTATGTACCCACTGTTAGGAATTTTGCTGGATTTATCTTAATAAAAAAGACTCCTCGAAAGTTGATTGTGGTTTGTTGCTTGTGCTGTAAACTTGTATTGCTGGAAAAGTAATAATTCCCCTAAAGGTGATCGGTAGCACAATGTTTTATCTTGAAAACATGTAGGTGATGAGCTTGAATTCACAATATGATCAATGCTTGGGCCTCTAAGCCATTTTCTCCAGCTATGTAGACAAACACCACTTTATGGGCCATATCCACAGTTGGTAGAGCTAGCATGGCTACATTGGTTTTTATGGCGTTTTGGTATAAATCAGCATATCTGGTTCTAGATCTTCAAGTGAAGATTTATGTCTTATTTCACAAATGGTAATGCCTGTGAGGTACTTCTATCGTTTAAGCAAAGATGATGTACTTGGCATCTTTAAAATATATGGCATAACCATTTTAGAAGTTAGGATGATGAATCTTCCCAAATTTAAAGAGCAGAACCTATTTAACTTAGACCTGTCTATCCCTCTGGTATGTTTTCTAAGTCCTTCTTGCTGTAAGACCATTGCACAAGCTTCTGCATCGAGGCTTAAAGGGTTTAAATCAAACCCTCAATAGTAAGAAAGGACTTTCTGTAGTGCTAGGGGAATGTTCTATAGCACTAGATAAAATTATGAACTTTCACAATTCTTGTTTATAATTTACTTATTTAAAAATGTGTTGTGTACTCATGAAATTCATTTATAAGCTCCTCTACTCTCCTCTAGTAGGAGGCTACAGGTGGAAAAAAAGTGTTTTCCATTAATGCAACACTCTTCCTGATTAGTGTCAGCCTCATTAAATTGGAAAACAGTAACTAGGCTCAGGGCCAGGGTTTGTATGGAGTAATACGTTTTCTACCTAATTTTATGCATGTGACTGTATATCAAGGATGTTTTAAATTTTCCTCCGTAAGTCTCCTTTTATTCAAAAGGCTCAGTTCACACTATTGGCCAGATATATCTGGTAAGAAGCAAAATGACTGGCAGTGCAGAATTAAAAACTTTTATTGTATAAGACAATCTAGCAACCGGAAGCATGAAATACTACGTGCTTGTAGTGGTGGTTTTTCTTTTAAATACAAGAAATCACTTGACATGATACATTTTAGTATAAGCCTTTGAAAAGGCTAGGTTTGGTACAGGAAGGTACAGCAGAGAAAGACACAGATAAAGCACACAGCTTATGAGAACAGAATATGTTCTGCACTTCTAGATTTATTTTTATAAGGGGTGGGGAGGACAAAATGAGGGTTGTGAATTTGGGCCTTAGTGTGCAAAGTCAGAACTGCATACAAACAGATGGGTGTGTTCAGTAAATAACTAAGTTTCAGCACTCCAATCAGAATCTTTACATGACTAGTCTGTTTCACTACATTGCATATAAATTGTAGAATTTGTTAGTATTTCCCTCCTTCCTCCGCCTCATTCTTTGTACGTCATGGTCTCCATTTACATTACCCCTATACCCAAGTATCAACAGTTAGAAGTGATACGCAGGGGGAATGAGGCTTGTGCTATTCCTTGCTTATTTTAAAAGAAGGTTTGAACAATTTTTTTAAAAAAGGTGTTTTGTCTTTTCTGCATTATAAATTCAATTCTTGTCAACCCAGGAAGACTAACTGACCAGAGAATGAGTGAGGTTGTGGTCAGAGAGATGCAACCTCTTGGGCCTCTTTCTGAACCATAAAGAAGCAACAGCAACCAAACCATATAGACAGCTCCAATTTATGTGTGTTGCCAGGCCATTCTTCAAAGTCAATGCTGTAGACAGAATTTAACTTTTTCCTGTATGTTAGTACAAGCCCTGGAATGTCCATGATTTTTAACCCATTTATCTGATGTCATTATTATTGAGTTTGTATTGCAGTATTGTCCAAAGGATAGTCACAGGCCCTGCCCCAAAATGCTGTTCAGTTGTGTAGAAGTGGCTTAAAAGAATGGTATCCAGTAGTTAAAATCATTAAGTTTCAAGACAACTAGTTGAAATTTCCCCAAATCACCTTCAATCACTAGTATTTTGGTATCTTCCCAACTTTACTAAGAAGGATTGTAAATGTTTTAGGACCTGATCTTTCCTTCCCATAGGAAAAACTCCCAAGAGAAAGAATACTTGTGTTTTTTATTCTTCTAGCACAGCTGGTCCACCACTTTGTCTCCTCAGGTATATGATAATGGCCTAGGGGAAGAAGCTGATTGATTGGCCAGAACTCCTGTGAGTGACAGAATATCCCCTGTTCATTATTGGATAATCACCAATAGCTCAGTCAAGGGATATTACTAGATTTAGCTGGTGAAAGAGGGGAGTGGGTTGTCTTTTGGATCTTTATAAACTATTTTGATTTTAGTTCAGAAGAAACTCCATACCAGTGGGTGCCTATCAAAAGCTCTGGGAAGCCATACATATACTTAAAAACCTGATACCACAGGAGTAACCAAACATCAATCAAGGCAGCAGTGTTTCTTCTTCCCTCCACCCTACCACACCTCATCTGATCGGTCATTTGACCTATAATAGGGCTTTAATCACCAACACCCTACCAGACAAATCCCCCCCCCCCCCCCCCCCCCCCCCGCTGCCTCAGTCCTCCACAAATGCCCACTGAAACAGATGGACTTTTTGTGTGTGCCTGTCACTCTATTTGGGCTCTTTTAGAACAGGTTGAGGAGAGAATTTTGCAAAGGAAAGAGACCCTTACAGAGAATACCTGGTCACTTTTTATTCTAAGGCAGATCAGCATTATTCCCGATCTCAAATGGCAGCGGTATGGTATGGGGAGAGGGGTGAAGATTCCAGGCACTTTAGAGGTCAGACTATATTGTGAATTATTTTCTAAATTAAAAAAAAAACCCCTCAATGTTTGCCTAAAATGTTGCTGTCTCATTCTTCAGATATTTGGCTGGATCATAGAAGATATAATATTTATTTGGAGAAAGATAAATAAATTATACTAATTATTGTCTTTCTAATTTCAAGGAATGGTTCCAGTGATAGCTACTAGTTTTCCAAAGTTATTGCAAAATAGTATTTCATAATTGGCACTCACATAAAAAGGTATTGGGGTACATGACAAATACTAGATACTTAGCTGGACATAATAAAAATTTTAAAAGTATTCTATCTTGGTCACTGGAAGTATGTGTCTAAATTTAAGAAGTGATAACCAGCCAGAAGATAATTCATTACAACTCTACAAATGAAAAATACTTTCTGAATTGAGCCTATTTTTGAATGAGTAAAGTTCTACCACAGTTCTGGGGGGGCCTATTCTTTGGATGAACCCATGTAATGTAGGACCTGATCCAAAGACTCCACTCCAAATGGAAAGAGTCCCATTGATTTCATTGGGCTCTGGAGCAGGCTCATAATTCCATAAGAGGAAAATGTACTATGTTCTTATGCACATCTGAAAAAACAGTACTATAATACCATGTATGCAATATACCAAACAAGATTATTTCTTCTAAAATTGACTTAAAATATCTGGATTGGATTTGCTAGGAATATAAGATGTTTCTTCAAACCAAAACACAAACTTTTCCCTTCACATTTAACCTCTATTTGCTTAAAGTGAAGTGTTTTCAAGGCTTGTGATCTATAAAATTGTAGGCATAAAGAATATAATATTTTCATTCTAGCTTAGGGCCAGTTCATATGCCAGGGTGTACATGTGCTAGTTACGGTCATTATGTCAAGACGTATTTCTGCATTTCAGTATCCAGACTGTTACAGCACTATTGTGTGTGTTTGGTATTGTACCTTTCCTCCTCTTTGGTGCTAATGTAAGAGTTGTTCTTGGTTCTATAGTAATTGCAAGCATCAGATTCCATGTTTCCAACAAATAAAGAAAATTGCTTGAGAATTTTTACAGAAAAATCTCTGTGTGTTATTCATGGCTTTGCTATAGAAACTTGCACTCAAGAGGAGTTGCACAAAGTAAACAGATTACTTTTCTCTGAACAAATCCTCATCATTAGTTGATCCTGTCATTTGGACACTGGTTGACTAATTTGAAAAGCAAACACCACTTTGACATCTAGAGCTTCCTTGACTGGTTTATGGTCTATCTAGAGCAGGTCCAAATAGGAAGAAAGTCTTTAAACTGACAATCAGATGGATACACATTTTTTATTATATGGAAAAGGCTACTGGCAATGAATTCAAGTGTGAAGGCTCAGCAGGAATGCAAGAAGAAGACAATCATTACCTTTTCTTGTGATTTTTGTAGGGTTTTTTTAAAATTAGTCTTATTTCTATAGGTGTAAAGGATTGATTTAGTTTTGCAATACCCAGAGCATGAAGAATTTGATGTTGCCTCTTTAACAACTGTTAAAGTGTCACGGAGTTGCCAGGAATAATTGAATATGTGGGAGTTCAGTTATTGTTATTAAAAATAAAGATCCTAGGAAAAAATATGATGTAATGAATGGATGCATGAGGCTAAGACAGCGACAGTTCTGAAGCGTTGTGGTTAATGTTAGCCAGCAGGATAGATTTAAGGTCAGGTTAGCAACAATTTACAGTGATAAAATGCCATTATAGCACTTGAATTATTATACAAGGTGTGTATAAGAGTGAGTGTGGACTTGGATTTTAAAATGAAACAGTAAATGCAGAATGGCAGAATGTAATATTTTAGATATTAATCGGTGTCAAATAGGCACTGTTTGACAAGAATCAGTTCATTGTAAACAAAAACTAGCTGCTGTTGATGTTTTCATTTAATAAACATAAAACCTCTGAAACATTAAGGTTGAGATTTAAAGAAAACCTCTACTTAAGGCTGCCACCACCTACTTAGCAAATTCTGTTTTGTCTTGGTACGATAGCACATCTGCATTGTGAGTACAAGGTTGTGGAGATGATGTGGTGTGAGGATGAAAGGCTGTCAATTCAGGTCTAAATAGGGTGACCGTATTTCTGTATGCTGAACACAGGACACCTGGTAAAATTACTTATATTCAAGCGAGTTCAACGGCAATCAGTCAGAACTATGCAGTACAAACGTTCAAATTAACATTGAGTTGGCTGAGGACCTGTTAAAAAGAAATACTGTGTAGTTGGATTCTTTTTATTTACCTTCTTATCTTTAAGACTTTAGGATTCACACGGGGAGAAGTGACACACACACCCATCTCCCCAACATACACACCCGGGGAGAAGTGATACACACACACTCCCATACATCTCTGACATGGGGTGACCAACCGACCCTCCCCTCTCTGCCCAATACTCTCCACCTGCCATGACTGGCTGGGCCCCTGGGATGGACCCGCTTCTTGTGCTGCATCTTCCCGAGGCAACATGTGGGGGTGCATGCAGAGTCACATGTCCCCCTTTCCCACACTTCTGCCAGGGTTCAAACCAGAATGTAGCCAGCAGCAGCCTTTGTGCACCATGCAGGAGGAAAGGGATGGGAGCTGCTTCCAGCCACGGGGGTGGGGGAGGGATGACTGGCCCGTGTCTTTGCAGAGCTCAGCTCTTCTCCCCCCCTAAATTATCTTTTCCATACATCAGAACATCACTGCTTTAAGTTCCAGTGTTTCATAATCAGTCAGAAATGAAAGCTTTATCCCACCAGAAAGGAAGAGGGGATTCCTTATCTTCTAATAGTACACAGCTCCTGTTTCTAGCCCCTAGGACTCAGAGAGATCAAAAACTTCATCCTGTTTCTTGCTCAGCTTTGAATATTACCCATTTTAGCCAATGTAATTTTTTGGGGGTCGGGGCGGAGGAAAGTGGGAGGAGTTCCACATGTGAGGAAAGAAGGAAACATTTATATGGATTTGATTTATGTGCTCAAGTAGCAATTGTCTGAAAGCTGATCAGAAGTTTGGAGTGCTACAGGTAGTGTGGGTGGAGTGCAGGGGAGGTGATCGTAGGGTATAAATGCAGTTTATCACATGACTGCGATTTATGAGAGAGACACACGTGGTGTAATCTCTATCTATATGTGTATACATACACATACAGATTAATGTAAATTCTCAGCTATTACAATCACAGAGAAACAGCAAACTTAAAAGACAACCAGACTCAAATGTGCTTAACTTTGACATACAGGAACAGGACTATTCAGAGCACTAAGACCACCTGTTTTCAAGCATGCAGTTGCTGTCCCTTCAAATGCAATTTATTGCTACTCCTATAATGTATACATCCCAGAATGCATTTATATCTCAGAAATATCAGAATGTCATGCCATTAGCCTGAATGTTTAACACACCACTGCACAGTGAAAAGCTAGGAATGGTTGTTATTATAAAGGGTGTTGTTCACCCAGAGTAAAATTTCTAAGCTCTTTAGACGGTGTGTAAATCTAAATTTCAGAATGATCTCCAAATCTGAAAGATTGCCAGGTGCAAACTGCCTCTTGGCTTTTATGATTGTATAGCCAAATAAAGGTATGTTTGGTGCATCAAACTCAGATGTGTACTTAAATGAAAAAAGTAAAGTATTGCACATATTGAGTGCATGACTTTCTCTCTCTGACTGTTGTGGGATGGGGAGGACGGAGAGCGAGCGAGAATGACTATGGTCCAGTGGTTAGGGCACCTATCTGGACGGAATCATTCTTTCATTATTTATCCACAGTGAAACAGATTCAACAGGGGAGATCAAGGGAGCCCCACTTCAGAAAATCCCACAGCTCCCCAGCGCACATCTCTTACTGTTGATTCTCTTACTCTTGAATTCTATATTAGATCTTGTCTTGACAGATTAATTTATAGTTCTGTGATCAGTTTATCTTTATGGTAACTTAGGTAAAATTATCATAACTTGATCACATTTATAATATACAAACAGAATAGACTCCAGACCAGAGCTATCTATACTTTTGCGCTTTAAAGGGGCCAATTTCACAACGCTGAAAATCGTTATGATACAAATCAGCTGAATGTAATAAAAAAAATGTGAATGATAAATATGAATACTTTACTAGATTCCCCAAAAGCCACAATTTAGGAAGAAAGCAATATTGGTTAAAAAAAGACCTGGTTTAGAGAGGGAGAGAAGGCAGCTGTCAAACACACAAACAATCACAAATGGAAGAAAGTGGAAGTTGATAGCAATGAATATAAATCAGATGCTAGAAATTGTAGAAAATTGATAAGGGAAGCAAAAGAACACAACGTGCACTCTATTGTCAGGAGCTTTAAGGACAATAAGGAATTTTCTTAAGTATATTAGGAAGAAAAGAATCCTAAGAGTGGTATTTGTCCATGACTATGTGGAAATGGTACAATTATCAATAATAATGCAGAAAAGTCAGAAGTTTTCAATAAATATTTCTATTCTATAGTTGGAAAAAACCAGATGATGTAGTTATATCGTATAACACTCTTTCCATTCTACTAGAATCTCAGGAAGATGTTAAACAGCAGCTATTAAAGTTAGACATTTTAAAATTAGCAGGTCCAGATAACTTTTATCCAAGAGTTTTAAAAGACCTGGCTGAGGAGCTTGCTGAACCATTCATGTTGATTTTCAATAGGTTTTGGAACATCGGGAACTTCCAGAAGACTGGAAGAAGGCTAATGTTGTGCCAGTATTTAAAAAGGGTAAAAAAGATGTAATTTTAGGCCTGTCAGTCTGACATCAATCCCCAGCAAGATAATGGAGGAATAATACAAGACAAAATTAATAAAGAATTAAAGAGGATAACATAATTAATGCCAATCAATGCAGGTTTATGGAAAATAGATCCTGTCAAACTAACTTGACATCTTTTTGATGATATTGCAAGTTTGGTTGATAATAGTAAGAGTATTGATGTAATATACTTAGATGTCCATAAAACATTTGAGTTGGTACCACATGACATTTTAATTAAAAACGAGAAAGATATAAAATTAACATGGCACACATTACATGGATTAAAAGCTGGCTAACTGATAGGACTCAAAATGTAATTGTAAACAGGGAATCAAACAGGTCCGTGTCTAGAGGCCTCTCACAGGGATTGGTTCTTGGCCCTAAACTATTTAACATTTTTATTAATGACCTGGAAAAAAACAAAATTATCACTGATAAAGTTTGCAGATGACACAAAAATTGGGGGAGTGGTAAATAAAGAAGAAGCCAGGTCACTGATATAGAGCTCTCTGGATTGCTTGAGCCCAGCTTACCAAGCAAACAATGTTTGGTAAGCATAAACCATTGCTTGAGCCCAGCTTACCAAGCAAACAATTTTAATATGGCTAAATGCAAATCTAGGAACAAAGACTATAGGCCATACTTACAGTATGGGGGACTGTAGCTGGGAAAGGGTTGACTCAAAGAGATTTGGGGGTCATGGTGGATAATCCATTGAACTGAAGCTCCCAGTGCAACATTGTGGCCAAAGGAGCCATGTGCAGTGGGGCCAGCACAAGATCTATGGAGTACTTAAATCTTCCTTAAGCCCCTGAAATAGACAGCTTAAGGGTCCATGAGCCTTGTGCTCCCCCTCTACACAAGGATGAATTGCACTGGGAAGGTCCTGGTCTCCTGTGCCCCCCTCCAGGATTCATGGTTTCTGAGGGCAGAAGCTTGGGACATTTTAGGTGGGGGGACCCTTTGGAATGGAACCTGGGTACAGAACCTCAAGCCTTCTATAGATCAAACAATCCAACGAAAATTCTGCAAGAAGATTTTTGTGGAGTTTTACCAGTCCATCTCCCCCAAATCTCTTCCCACAGAGATTTCCATGAGGGGAGAGAAAGGCAGAGCTAAACCAAAGTTTGCATGGTTCTTATGTTTCATTGCCCTTGTAGTCATAGAAGCAAAGTAAGTTAGATTGCAAACTACTTAGATTGTAAGCTCTTGGGGCAGAGACTATCTTTTTGTTCTATGTTTGTACAGCACCTAGCACAATAAGGCTTCTAGGTGCTATGGTAATACAAATAATAATAATAGTTAAAGGGAAAGGGAGTGTCTTAGTGCATTTTAGGAGTCACAACTGATCATTGGAAACTTGGAAATTGTCAAATGATGCACATTTCTCAAACTGTCGGCATGAGGTGCACAGGTCCCACAAGTCACATTCAAAAAAGCTTTAACCAATAATCACTTTGATACATTTGACTCTTATTTTATCTAATATCCACTAAAATAAAGTGGATATTATAAAATAAAATAAAAAAAAATAGAAGTGGATCAGGAAGGACTGAATTACCTGATTCACACAGTTACCAGTGGGTATCCCCACAAATATCTTCCCAATGTCAGGGATATGTAAAATATTGTCCCTCTCAAAAGGTTCTCGCTAAACGTAATACTTCTTGAGTGATATGTTAGCCTCCAGTTAACATCAGCTGATGTTGTCTCTTTCCTAGAAGGATTAGTTTGAAGCAAAGCAGCCAAAAATATTCAGCTTATATTGGGGGTCTCAGCTCCACAGTGGCTGAAGGTAGGCCAAAATGGTTCACACGAGTTTGGTTCTCTCACCTATAAATCTTTATAGTTTAATTTATTATCTTGCCTCTAGGTGGTGTTCATGTCTGAGTATTCTTGTATAACGGCAGTGTAAGTTTAACTCAGTAATCACATAGGACATTCTGAGTAAAAAATTCAATCTTCAAGTGGTGTCAGTTAACAATTAGCTGCCTCTCAGGTTAGAAAGAAGTCTCCTGCTACTACTCTAGCACCAGTGCAACTCCATGGGTAGTAGCAACAGAGTGGGAGCACTAGTGTAGACAGGGCATAGGTATATTTACCACCATGTCATCTAACCCGCCTCTGAGCAATTTTAGATGACACAGTGGTAAACACACCTATGTTCTATCTAGAGCAGCACTCAAACCAGTGTAGTGGCACGGGTGCTAGGACAACTATGGAGATTTCTCTATAGCGAGGGACATTGAGTGCTCCTACAATGTGAAACGAAATACAACTCTGGGGCTTTCCTGCATAGGAGGGATGTCATTCTGAAGTGCCAGCACTTCTGTAGAATATCCACACTTCAAAGGCAGGCCACTGCATTCCACCGC
Source organism: Lepidochelys kempii (assembly GCF_965140285.1). Lineage (NCBI taxonomy): Eukaryota > Metazoa > Chordata > Testudines > Cheloniidae > Lepidochelys > Lepidochelys kempii. The sequence goes on from NC_136388.1 coordinate 75,676,242, forward strand.
TGCAGAGAACCTGTGCCAGAAAACAGCACGGAAGGAGAAAATGGCCACACCACATTCTGTGTATGATTTGTCCTGTCTTGACTTGTTTTGCTTTGCCTTTGGATTTTAAGCCCTTTGTCAATAGAATCTATGATCTGTCTGCCCTAAATAGTCAAACTGTCAAACTCCTTGCCAGAGGATGTTGTATAGGCCAAGACTATAACAGGTTCAAAAAAGAACTGGATAAATTCATGGAGGATAGGTCCATCGATGGCTATTAGCCAGGATGGGCAGGGATGGTGTCCCTAGCTTATGTTTTCCAGAAGCTGGGAATGGGTGACAGGGGATGGATCACTTGATGATGACCTGTTCTGGTCATTCCCTCTTGGACACCGGGCATTGGCCACTGTCGGAAGACAGGATACTGGGCTAGATGGACCTTTGGTCTGACCCAGTATGGCCGTTCTTATGTTCTTAAGCACCTACTGCCAGTATAATCAGAAAGGTGCTACATGATGCCACATTTTCCATGATGTGTCCTCAACTCTGGAATTTGATTTCCTCCTTGATCCAACAGAGTCTGAGGCTGTTGACTAGCGGGGCTCCCTACAAGCTTTATCTATTTTTAAGGTTTCCCAGAAAGGGGTGGACTAAGAGTTTGCAGGTTTTTTAAAGGGCTGGTCGTATTTAAAAATCCAGAGAGGACAGAGGGCGAGGAGAGTTCTGTCATTTGGTTTAATCTGTACGATCTGTTTATATTTTAATGTACATCAGCTTTAAGGCAAAAGGACTTTTTAAAAATCCAACTACATACTGTTACACACGCTGTCATACGCCCCTTGGAGGCTCCTGGGTATGACAGCTAGCTTCCATTCAGCTTAAACAAGGAACAATTAAATGCTCCTTTGTTGAAACAATGGAAAGCCAACATCCAAAGACTAGACTGCATGCTAACCTGGGCAGTAGCTGGGCCATTTAGTCCACTGGGTTTCCCAAGAGTCTGATAAACGCAGGGGTAGGGTATTGATTTGATTACAGCTGTGTGTCTGTGTGGGAGGGAAGCAACAAAACACCAGAGAAGCTGACAGAGAAACAGCAGAAAGCCAAGGACATAGCCAGAGATGCACTTGCAGCATGACTCTGAGAAAAGCTAAGAGAACTTTTGAGTAAAGCACTAGCTGGAAAGAGGGTTGGGAGTGTGAGCAAAAAAACTGTCTCCTGCTGTTTGATTCCTACTGTGTTGAGGGAAACAGAACTATCAGTTCATTCTTTGTAAATGAATAGGATTGTAGCAAAGAATACCCGACTGCATCATCAATTTCTTCTCCTAATGGAAACAACCCACAAAGCCCTAAATTTTGGCTAACTATTCAGGTCAAAAGGGGTAACAATAATGTCGGCGAAATCCTGGCCCCATTCAAGTCAAAGGGAGTTTTACTATTGACTTCAGTATGGTCAGGATTTCACGCTGTGTCTATGTAAACTTAGAGTGCTGTATAAGTGAAAATGATTAAATAAATCATAAATTAATATTCCAAATTATTTGAAAGACTATTAGCCTTAGTAGGAATTCACTAAAAACATTAGCTTAGCATAGAACACCTGTGTGCACTTTGTACTGTATGGAAGTTCTATGTACTGTAGTTTATAATTCTGCCTGCAGTACACAGTATTATTAGTGTCACCCCAGGTTGATATTATAGTTAAGGGACAGTAAAACACTTCCATTATCATTCCATTTTTCCAGAGGTTTGTAATTCAACTGCTGCAGTTTGCTACAACCTGAACTCTGAAGTCCATAATCGAGCACCTCATCATTTAACAAAAATTCTATTAAAAAACACACAAGGAAGGGGACTGGGTATCTCACAAAAATGGTATTGAACAAGAGACTATCGCCAGCAAATCACTTGGTTGAATCTGGCTTAGCTTGTGGTATCTGAAAGTTGTTCCCATCTGATGGCTGTTCAGTGGCCTATGTAAAATGAGTTAATGGTCTCAGTCCAGGTATCCACATCACAAAAACCACTGCCACAACTTACACTAATTAAAACCCTTGGTAGCCTTAGAAGGGAGGTAAAGGAACAAATTGGTATGAAGACTAAAATACTCAATCACATAGAGGTGGGGGTCCTCCAGGTCCAGGTTGAGATACATCAGCTGGGTGGGATTGGGGAGTGGTAACAGGCAGGGAGTGGGGAAGCTTGCACTGCTGCTGCCTACACAGTAATTGCTACGTGTGGATAAAAGAGGACTTTGGACTCCAGGGGTGTCAGTCATTCTGGCCTCTTCCAGGAGAGCTAAATTAGATTAAAATTTTAAACAAGAAATTCCCCTCCCCACCAGTATGATATATTTTAAATAGTACATACCTTCAAATTATATTATGGGATTTATTTGTACTTTGATACATGAAAAGTCACTCCTGTGTAGTTCCACATTGAGACAAGGCTCTATATCAAACCCAAAGGAGCAAGGACATTCCTAAATTAGGCTAACCGACAGTCCTTAACTCTTCATTGAGCCTAGTATAACATAATATGTTGCTCAGAGATTCCTATAGCACTTGGTTGAGAGTAACGTTACTCAGGTAACCTCTGCTTTGAAGTTTCCTTCTCTTGCTGAATTAAATCAAAGGTGAATTTCATAGGGTAATTTATTATAGTTGACACCATAGCACAGCATATTCATACCACCACATAACGGAAAGCAGTTACTTTGGTTGAAACCTTGCCTCCACTGAAGTCGATGGAAAAACTTCTATTATTTCAATGGGGCCAGGATTTCACCTTTGTTACATTGAATGGCATACCTGTGCTGAAAACAGCATATAGCATTCATATAGACTATTCTTAGCTGGCTGTAAGTACTGCTAAGGGTCTATTTTCATGCTATGCAAGTGTAGGATCATATATGTACCACTTCTGCAGCAGATCTTCTGCAATTTTCAGATATCTAGAACTAACTTGGCTGAGCTGCCTTTCAGATTATAGTCTAACTGCGTTTATATTGTCCAGCTACAATGTAGCATTCTTATATGTAGAGACAATTTTCATTTATAAACACAATGGGCTGATAGATTTCTTTGTTCTTTCATTCCCTCCACTTCTGATAATCAGTTGTAATTACTACAGTGGCAAGGCAGAAAACTTGATCCTGTAGGATCTCCATAAAGACATCCGCATTTAGGCTTTTGTAATGTCAATCTCCACCTCTTTAGTCAATGTTTTATGGCCATGGAAGGATTACAGTAATTGAAAATCATGTAACCATGGTAACATTTATTTAGTCATTTGCATTTATTTACTGTGCCTCACTTATACTCTAGGTTTTATATAAAAGAGGCTTCTTTCATATATTAAGAAAGCAGGATGCCCAAACAAGGGCTATAACACTAGATCTTAACAAAGGCCACCTACAACTTCTCAACTCCAAATAATATTACCCCAGCCAAGCTCCCTAATTAATCACCCTCAGAAAAGGCTTGGGAAAGGTAATATCCTGAAGCTCACCAAACACACTGATGGAGAATAATGTTAAGGACAAGAATAACCAGTGCCCGTTGAAATCAATAGAAACCCATTTGTCCATTTATTTCAATGGCCTTTGGATCAGGCTCCAAGATATTATTTTAAAATATCTGCTACCTAATAAACATTTAACAGCTACACAGTGTAAGACTCCCTACTAGACTTGCCTGTTTAAATGGTACAAGTTCTTTTCTTTAGGAGGAACCATTTATCTAAAACTGGTGGAATTACACCCACTCCCCTCACCCACCCACACCTGTTATGATACTGACAAAAAAACTTAGCAATGGCTAGGCAGCTGGTGTACTGTAACCTCTACTTACTTTGTTGACCAGTAATGACACATGATGTTCTTATGCTTCCCGTCTGTTTGTTGCACCTACCTTTTGTCTCTGTTCTTATACTAGATTTGTAACCTTATCAGGGCAGGGACCATCTCTTTGTTCTGTCTTTGCACAGCATCTAGCACTGTGGAGTCCTGCTCTATGGCTGGGGCCCCTAAGCAGTTCTGTAATACAAGTAGTAAATAATCAGGCACAACAACCAAAAAACTGCCAGTAAGAAAATCTCCAATACCTCATATGCTGGAGGAGGTGATGTGTGGGTGCTGGCTTTCGGGGTCTTACATCACTGGGTTTACTTTTAACATTGCTCTCTATTCACTCACCATTTTCATTAATAGGAATTTTGCTTCCCAGCAATGCTAGTATCCCACACATCACTCATCAAAATACCACAAAAAGGGGCTATATTTAATGGTTCAATATAAATACGTAAGGTACAGCAGCATCTACTAGTTTGAGCCGGGGTTTTATTTGTCTCTTGATCAGATTTATAGTACTAGCCGCTGAATCAGCCTTTCTGCTGCCATAGCATGGACTGTGAGTGGGGTCACTTTCCTTTCCTCATTCTATACGGTCAGATGGTATGCATAGGAATTTTCCTGCAATACTTATTTGTGTTTCATGGTCACACTTTATCACAGATTACTTCCTCTCTCTTTTAAATGAGGTTCAGAAGGTTGGAAATAACAGAAAAATCCTCCAACAGCGGCAGAGTGTTTTTTCCTTACTGTCCATTTGTTCTGTTGCAAGATTCAACCAGTGTCTTTTGTATGACATAAAGCCCCTTGTTTGGCAGCTAGAAGTAGCATAACTTTTTGGGCACCTTGTACAGGACGTATTTTTGGCCATTAACTAGTTTTATGCTACGCCAATAAGATACATATATTGGGTATGCAGTTTTGGTGTGTTTTTGTTTGTTTGTTTTTTTTAAAGACCTCTGTATTGGCCTGTATGAGGAGCTGATCTTTTAAATGGGTGGTATGAGATAGATGGGTGGATGAACACTTCTTCAGTTTCTGTGAATAGCAGTGTGGTTTACATCTTCAGAGTACTGTATAAGCATTAAGTAATGAATAGTCCTAAGAGCCTAGGAGAGCACCCACTCCCTGCCTACTGTGGCAAAGAGCAGTCATAGCTTCATTTCTGTTTCCCTCTTAGTTCCAACAATAGCCCCGCAACAGGTCTACTGTCCCACAAGAAAGCCCTCTCTAGTAGCAGCCTCTAGTTCAAACAGCATAAAACAAAAGCATCTTCTACCTCTCTTAAGGTGCCCTTCCACTCCACTCACTTGTAGAGCACTGACCCTCCAGAGTTTCTTCCTGGAGGCCCACCTTTTACCCAAACCACTGACCTTCAGGGCTACTTTCCCAGAGTCTTTCCCCCAGGTCTGGTTCTCTCCAAACTACATCCTTATTCCTAGTCTATATCCAGGTTGCTTGCCTGCGGGTTAGCCTTGTCCCTTGCCTGACACAGGAGCCTACTACCTTTTCCCTTCAGGCAAGTCACAGGACACAACTTCTCTCCACAACTGAGCTTTTCCAGTCCTTTATGGAAGTCACCCAACTCTTCCTCAGTGGTGTCTGATAATTTTAATTGAGCCATCTGATCCTCAGACAGTCAGGATCAGCTGGGGATTGGTTATCTGATCATCACAAGCCAGGCTGAGCCTAACTTGCCTCAAAGGTAGGGTGACCAGATAGCAAGTGTGAAAAATCAGGACAGGAGGTGGAGGTTAATAGAAGCCTATTGTGACAGGCTGGGTCACAGAAACCCCCTTGGGACTGCCACCTGATGTGCTGGGACTACCTCTGAGCCTGTTTTCCCTGGCAGCTTTGGACTTCAGTACCTTGCCTGGTTGTGTCAGACATACTAGCCTGCTACAAACACAGACCAAGGTCTGAACCACGTCCCCCAGAAGCTGCAGGCTTCACTGAAAACAGCTTAAGAAGTGCTCCTGTCTCCAACACCCAAATACCCAGTTCCCAATGGGATCTAAACCCCAAATAAATCTGTTTTGTTCTGGATAAAGTTTATACAGGGTAAACTCATAAATTGTTAGAGAGAGATATGATAGAGAGATATGCACAGCTGTTTGTTCCCCCAGGAATTAATTGCTTACTCTGGGTTAATTATTAAGTAAAAAGTGATTGTATTACATATAAAATGTAGGATTTAAGTGATTCCAAGTAATAATAGACAGAACAAAGTAAATTACCAAGCAAAATAAAACAAAAACACGCAAGTCTAAGCCTAATACAGTAAGAAACTAAATGCAGGTAAATCTCACCCTCAGAGAGGTTACTATAAGCTTCTTTTACAAACTAGACTCCCTCCTAGTCTGGGTCCAGCAATCACTCACACCCTGTGGTTACTGTCCTTTGTTCCAGTTTTTTTCAGGCATCTCTTTGGGGTGGAGAGGCTATCTCTTGAACCAGCTGAAGATCAAATGGAGGGGTTTCCCAGGGCCTTATATAGTCTGTCTTGTGGGTGGAAACCCCTTGTGTTTTCCTATGCAGAATCACAGCTACAAGATGGAGTTTTGGAGTCACATGGGCAAGTCACGTGTTCATGCATGACTCAGTTCTTTACAGGCCGACACCATTGCTTACATGTTAGTTTGAACGTTCCCAAGAAAGCTCAGATGTGGATTGGCATCTCTCAAAGTCCATTGTCAGCTTAAGTGTTTCTTGATTGGGCACTTATTGAGAATAGTCTTTTCTCAAGAAGCTGACCAAATGCTTCACTGAGGCTACTTAAAATCAAACAAGTACATAGCCAATATTCATAACTTCAAATACAAAAATGATACACACCTACAGACAGCATAATTATAACCAGTGAACTACAACCTTTCGATAGAGACCCCACTTGGCCTCCTCTGTACAAGACCAAGTGCAACAATGTTCTATACAGTCACAGTTCCTGTCAATAACGTCACACCTATATCAAAAAAGCCCCAAATAACAGGACTGTCCCTATAAAATTGGGACATCTGGTCACCCTACTCAAAGGGCTAGTCAGCCTGTGACAGACTCATTTGAGCTAAGTGAGGATAATTATTATTATCATCCTCAATTTACAGATGTAGAATATGAGACTGGGTGGGATTTTCTAAATCACCTAACTGTCTTTGGAGCACAAGGCCCATTGATGTTCCCTATACAAGTTGAAATGGGCCATGTGCTCCTAAATCACTTAGGCATTTTTGAAAAATCCCATTCTAAATGACTTGCCCAGTGCAGGGAATTACTAGCAGAGCTGGGACGAGAACTGAGGAGGTCCTGTTTGCACTGCCACACACATTCCTCTAAACCACACACTGCTCCTTTTATAGGTCTTGTCTTGGTTGATGATAACCTGGTCTCTGTTATCCACACCTTTGTCACTTCTCAGATGGATTATAGCAATGTAATACACCTGGGCATGAAGCTTTCAACACTTAGGAAACTCCAACTAGTACAGAATGCTGCAGCACATCTTCTCAGCAACACAGGCTACCATGAACACATCACCCCTGCCCTGTGCTCTCCACATGAACTTCCCATAAAATTTTGAAGCAAAATCAAGGTTCCAGGTATGGCCCCACAAAGATACTCAAGCACCTAACCCTCATACTGTTTTTAGGTGCCACTGCAATCCACAAAACTGCTGCTTGGCTGCTGCCTATCACCACAGGCGCCTAACTCGCTCAGCACCTACATTTTTGCAGTAATAGTTGCCAAGGTGCCTAAGTTCCTGCCTCTCAGCATGAGCACTGCTGCCTCCCTCTAGGCACCTATCGCCTGCCTAAGCCCCAAGGAGCAATCCATGAACCAGAGAAAGACAACCCTCCTTCTAACCCAGTGGTTAGTGCACTCACCCAGGAGGCAGAAAACCACAAGTTCAAGTCCCCTTTGTGCCTGATGAGGTGTTCAATTGTAGTTTTTGTAGGCCACCCCAACATTTTATGCACTATTTCCTTTTCTGTTAACTTGTTCTTCTTAAGGTTTTTATCCTTATCTACAGTTATCCTAATCCCACTCAGTATTTCTTTTTCCCTTACTGTCTACAAACTACATTGTCCCAGTACAAGAAAACTCACAGTAAGTGGCTGTGCAGAGACAAACCACCTCTTCATGGAAGTATTGTGCCTCAGTGAAAATTATAAATATATAGCAACACATACATATATGGTTTTTAATCTCCCTCCCCAACCCAGACCCTCCAAAAACAAGGGATTCCATTGCACATGCTTCTAGTGAACAAACAACATATGACAGATATGTAGTTGAGTTGCTCAACGTGAAAATGGAAGGCACTCGCATACTATGGTGAGGAGCACAGTATAAGAACCTATATAGAACAGATAGACTAGAACAGTCTGGGATATTTTGCTCTGTATTAATGGCTAAATAACTTTACAGGTCATCAATCTGGCCTCAAATTAATTGCAGGGGCAAAATTGCAGCGATTCACTCTGATTGCTAGACCCCTCAGGGTTGATTTTTAAAGGAACTTCAACTTAACCTCCAGTTTTGTGCCCCCGGTTAAGTGTGGATACAAATCCAAGAATATAGGCATCCAGCTACCTGATTTGTACATGCAGGTCAAGTAGCCAGATATCTAAATAATAGCATTTACACCGGTAATTACAGAAGGCTGGAAACTCAGTTTTACATGACATCAGGTCCTTCTGGATGTAAAACATGGCTGGAAATGGAGGTACTGTCCTGAAATACCAGGAGAAAAGCTACCTCTAACCCAACCCAGAAAGTATTTGAAATTTTGCTGTGCTGGTAGTTAGAAAAATACATTTTTTCATAAATATAATTTGGCCTGTATTCAGTTCCTAGCTTCATTTATGTTGGATGGATCACATCCTGCTGGCTTTTGTCAAGCAACTAAGCTCAATGGATTTGACCCTTTGTGGAATTTTGAAAACAATCTATAATACCTGGGATACTTAGAAGTAACCATTTTATAAGGATTTTGTGATGCATATCAATGTCTAAAAGCTGTCTCTCTTTATATTTATTTAGGAAACTACCAGGCTTCTGATGAAGTCAATGAAAATTGTCTACGGGCTTGTCTATGCAAACATTTAGTTCATAGCATGCTGGAGTGTGAATCTACCCCGCACTAGCCTGCCACGGACTAACAGTCTGTGTACCTTACTGACATGCATTAGCAGTTGGTTAATGGGTGTCAGCAGGGTGCACCTGGACAATTAGTCCATGGCAGACTAGTGTGAGGTAAATTTACACCCCACCTTGCAGTGAATGAAATGTTTGCATAGGCAAGCCCTAAGAGTCTGATTGAATTCCTACTAAAGCCAATGGGAGTCTTTCCATTGATTTTAATGAGGTTGGATCAGGGATTTAATTACAATTTAGATGATAAATCAAGATGAATCTAAAAATGTGTTTGATACCTTTAAAAAAAAATCAAATAAACTTTATACTACCAACAGCAATTGCTCCATATATGTTTTACAACCTATGGAATAAATTATGGAAGTACATTAAAACAATTATCTAAATAAATGTTTACACAGAAGGAAGTACAATTTACCTTAAAGCTACTACAGGAGAGCAAATGAATAATGTATGTTTTACCAACTCTGTGATTAATGTATATTTGCAAGACTAACCAGTTACAATCTACAGTGTCAATAGGCCTCATTTTGAACTGCTCTGGTCTTAGATCAGTGTTTCGTGTTAAGAATGAACTGATGATACATATCTGAATATCCCTTGTCTGATGGTACAAAACTTTTATATAGTTTAAATGAATAATAATACTTGTCACTTAGATCATGCTTTTCATCCTTAAACCTCAGTGCTTTACATAGATGGGGTAGTGTTAGGGCTCCTCTACATGGCAATTTAGTGCATAGCAAGTTGGGTATAAATCTACAGTCCACTAACCTCCTGCACACTAAGTGACCATGTGGACCCTGCAGCTGCACACTGGGTCTATCATGCATTTTGATCTACTGCTATGGAACTTTGTGTGTGCCAGGTTAGGTTATGAATTTACAACCCAGCTTGCCATGCACTAAATTCCCATATAGACATGCCCTTAGTCTCCCTGTTTTTACAGATGTAGAAAATAAGGCTCCTGTATTTTGGATCACAGGACCATCAAACTTTGGGAAAGCCTGAATTCAGATCCAAACCCTGCAACTGGCCACTTTCTCTAGAACTAATCAAATCAGAATCTTCATCCAAATACTTCTGAACTTTGGCAAGGTTCAGATCTGGACCTGATCTTTGTAACTTGGACCAAGCTCTGATTTGTAAGGGAAATGTTGAAGATTTTCAGGTGACCGAGAAGTTACTGTAGCAAGGTCATTTGCAGGTAGTGAGCCCAATGGTATTCAGTGCACTGCCGCTCAGTGCATGGTAGCAAGTGGAACCATATAATTTTGGAAGTCCGTTTCTCATGGCAAACTCCTAGTTCCTGTTGTTTCAAGATCTATTAACGGATATTAAGCACCAATTCTCCTGCACATAGTTAGCATAGGGTGACCAGATAGCAAGTGTGAAAAATCGGGATGGGGATGGGAGGGGTAATAGGTGCCTATATAAGAAAAAGCCCCAAATATCAGGACTGTCCCTATAAAATCGGGACATCTGGTCACCCTAAGTTAGCAGGAGAATGTAAGTGGGTAAGTATGATGTTTGGCTGGGGGCAGAGGCAGATTAGCCACTGGGCCAACGGGGCCTGTGCCCAGGGCTCCTGGCCAATTGGGCGCCCCTGCGCCCCGCTCCCCGGCAGTAGTGCCAGGCAGGCAGAGTGAGGAAAGCTCCTGTGCCCCGACCCCATTTCCCTGGCAGGAGCAGGGAGGAATGGGAGGGGGGACTGCAGATAGAAGAGGTGGCGAAGGGCCCCCACTTGTCCTGGCCCAGGGCCCCACCAAATGGTAATTGGCCTCTGGCTAGGGGGCAATGCAGTCTTTCACACAAAGAGCAAGTAGTGAAAGCAACTGTTTATCAGTGGAGACTGTGACAGTGAGATTAGGATCACAGTAGAGCAGGCTTTGACTGCAACATATTCTACAGGAATTGCTTACTTTTATGCGCAGGAGTTATACCATCATTAGAATTACTTACATGCACACAATATCCAGGCATACTGGGTGCCCTGCCCTCACCTGGGTAACTGGTGCATCCAGCTTTCATTTGTGCTCCCTTCATAACATTTGAACTTCACCTACAGAGATCATGTGTCTTATTGACAGTTCTTGGGCCAATAACTAGTCTCACTTTACTCCTTTGCTATTTAACCACCAGCCTTTCTCAAGTTTGTAATCTGTGAGCAGTTTCCAGTGATTTTTTAATAAAACATCGCGCTCTCTCTCTGACTCTCTCCATCTCCTGCCCTGTTCATTCTGGTTTCTGGGAGGAGTCCTGTCTGGGTTCTGTCAGTGCTCACAGCGCTTTCTGGTTTCCTGATTTCTCTCCTGGCTTCTTCCAGTATTTCTCCTCCTTCTTATGGAAAAATGTTTATTTAGTCATCTGTTCTTCATCAGCCGTGGTGGCCTCTGAGGCATAACACTCAGTTAATTATTTTAGTAATCTCTAATGTTCCTGTCAATGTATTACCCAAGCCAAGTTTTGGAGGCCTGTCTTTTCTGGGCTGGGCCTCATTGATTTTGTGCTTTAAATAGTTTTTGTAGTTCATCCCATCTTGTGCAATGTTTCCTTTATCGTTTTGCTTTTCTTAGTGTTTTTATCTCAATCCCAATCTATAATGACCCTAATCGCACTCAGTACTTGGGTTTCTGTTACTTTTGGTGAACTACATTATCCCAATCGGAGAAAGCTCACAGTAAGTGGCAGTGCAGAGACAAACTACCTAAGCATGGAAGTATTGTGGCTCAGTGAGACACACTAGAGAGGTGGGCTAATAGCAGCTATACTAGCCTGTACCAGTTCTGATGCTCAGGAAGTGCAAGGATGGCCATTGTACTTTGCCTTTGCCTGTATGTACGAGGGAGGAGACAGACTTTTTATCCAACCACCATTTGAACACTTATATAAGGACCAGTAAAAACCTTGTCCTATATTTTTTTTTCCTTTTGGGCCCCTGCACTCCAGGCTATATTATAATTTTCACTAATACTTTTTCCTATCAGTTCCCCCATCTGCTTATATAATGGGCTGTTTCAAAAATTTTTGCTGGTGCTGTACAATTGCCTGTATGCTTGTCCCTTCTTCTTACAGACTGATTTACATTAGGGTTGGCTGAAAAATTTCCAACATAACTTGTTTTTTGAGAGAAAATTGGTTTTTCATTTAAAAACTTCTTTTTTTTTTTTTCTTCAGGAAGTGTCTGCATTCCTCATAGAAATTCAGCTTGTTCAGTGGAAAATTTCCAGGGAAAGTATCCCCCGCTATTTTGTGCGCAGCTCTAATTTACGATCTCTCAGCCAGTACTTTGGTGAGCCTATTGTTTAGATGTAGGGAACCCCACTTGTTTGAAATTGCCTATTTCATAGAGAATCTCAGCGCCACAGGAACTGAAAAATCTTCTACTTGCATCATTTTTTAGTCACATATCCAGGTTCCTACTCTGCTGTTGTGATTCTTGGCCATGAGGATTTACAGTACTGATATTACTTTTAAAGTTCTGGTCCCATCCTATTGCCCTCAGTAGATCTGCCTGATGGAAGTGAGCAGAGAATTTGTCTAATTTATTTCCAAATTCCACAAGCCTACAGCACTTTGCATGATCTCTTGCAGTCTAATGAGAAAAAAGTACACTGCAGAGTATGCTTCCCTGTTAAATTAGAGATCGGGATAATAATGCACACTTTTATTTTCTCACTCTGGTGGTGGATGCTCATGGAGTGGTGCAACATTTGGGGGACGTGCTAGTACAAAAGACTAAATAAGATAACAATGGGACATTTATAGTTTATATACATAGGCCTCAGAACTTTAGATGTTTTTGCAAGATAAAACCTCCTTATGATAAATGTCAACAGCAACATTCAAAAAAGGACATGTGTAAAGAGAACCCACCTCAGTATGGGATCTGATCTTGTTTTTGTGTGGGATAGTGAAGTTCTACTGGAGGGGGACAGACAGTATCTCAAACAATTAGGAAGATTGTATTTGCCACTGTGGATTCGAAGGCATTCACTTATCTTTCTCTAGCCAGCCAAGCAGCTGTACAGCCTATGACCTTACACTCCCTGGAGGGAGAAAAAACAAACCAAGAAATGCAAATGTTATTTCAAACATTTTCATTTCTTACCTAGCTGTATAAGCTATGCCATTGACCTTAGATACTACATTTGAAAACATAAGTACTTATGTACAGACACCTTCAAACATCATGCTACCTCCTCTGCTGTGTCAACTGGACATTCATAGGAACTAACATATGTAGAATCAAGAGCAATGAGTGTGTTCCTGCATGTTCTATGTGTAACAATAGCGATTAAAGTGTCTGAAGGCAAGGCAGACAATAACTGCGTTAAGTAAGAGCTACACTGAACTGCACATAGGGGAAAGGAGCCTCCATTGGACTTGACTCACAAAACACTCTCGCAGAATAACAAAGAATGTAATCACTTGTCCCAATTTAGATATTTCCAGTAATCACTAAATTCTAAAAATCCCTTACAACATTTCCATATGGAATGTACCTAGTTTTCTCATGGTATTCGCACATTTCAAACAGGTAGCCTTTGTAACATCCAGCTGTCTGTGGCACAGGCAGTAATCTGTATTGATACTTTCTGTATATGCTGTTTGATTTCTCAAGTCAAGTTTCTTGCCAGTACAACCCCTCTTCCCCCAAACAAACATACTGGGTCAGTCCAATGGTCCATCTAGCCCAGTATTCTGTCACTGACAGTGGCAGGTGCCAGGCACTTCAGAGGGAATGAACAGAACAGGGCCATTTTGTGTGATCCATCCCGTCGTCCAGTCCCCACTTCTGGCAGTTGGAGACTCCTGGAGCACAGAGTTTTGTCCCTGACCATGTTGGTTAATAGCCACTCATGGACCTACCCTTCATGAATGTATTTAATTCTTTTTTGAACCCAGTTATACTTTTGGCCTTCACAACTTCCCATGGCTACTAGTTCCACAGGTTGACTGCATTTTGTGAAGAAGTACTTCCTTGTGTTTGTTTTAAACCTGCTGCCTACTAATTTCATTGGGTGACCTCAAAACAAAACACCTAACCACATAGATAAAAACAAAAAAACAGCATTAGAGAAGTTCTTATTAAAGTCTGAAAAAATATAAAGGGAAGTTTACAATTTCATACTCTAATTCTCAAACTTGCATTATCAAAAGGACTGATATCAACTATAAGCACTAAATATAGATCTGAACCTAATTTCAAATCCTAACATCCTTCGACTGCTGGGCAGTTCAGATTCAGATATGAGCTTCACTGCTAGGCCCCTCTCTATTATGGGCTTAGTCAAAACCTATAATCCAAATATCTCTGAGCTTTCTGGCCTGGGTTTATGTCTAAAAGCCCTTCAGTCACATTTCTTCCACTACAGTAGAACCTCAAAGATACGAATACCAGAGTTACAGACTGACTGGTCAACCGGACACTATGTGAAACTGGAAGTAACCAATCAGGCAGCAGCAGCGATTAAATAAAACAAGCAAGCAAGTACTGTACTGTACCTGTATTGCATCTTACAGGTAGGCACATCTGGGCTGCCTGCCCCCACCCCACTCCCAGCCACTTACAGCAAGATGTTGGGGCTGCCAAGCCAAGGCATATGGTTGCCAACTTTCTAATTGCACAAAACCGAACACCCTTGCCCCGCCACCTTCCCAGAGGCCCCAGCCCTTCTCTGAAGCCCCAACCCCATTCACTCCAGTTGCCCTCCCTCTGTTGTTCACTCTCCCCCACCCTCACTCACTTTCACTGGGCTGGGGCAGGGGGTTGAGGTGTGGGAAGGGATGAGAGCTCCAGCTGCGGGTGCGGGCTCTGGGGTGGGGCCAGAAATGAGGGGTCCAGGGTGCGGGAGCAGGCTTTGGGCTGAAGCAGAGGGTTCATGTGCAGGAGGGGGTGAGGGCTCTGGCTGGGTGCAGGCTCTGGGGTGGGGCTCAGAATGAGGGATTTGGGGTACATGAGGGAGCTCTGGGCTGGGGCAAGGGGTTTGGAGTGCTGGAGTGGGCTCAGAGCTAGGGGTTAGGGTGCGGGAGGGGGTGTGGGCTCCATCTGGGGGTGTGGGCTCTGGGCTGGGGTCAGGGATGAGAAGTTTGGAGCACAGGAGGGGGTGCAGGCTGCAGGCTCTGGGGGGGGCCTCAGGGCTTAGGCAGAGGGTTGCGGTGCAGGGTCTGGGAGGGAATTAGGATGTAGGAGGAGGTTCTGACCTCTGCATGGTGCGTGCTGTCCGTGCTCATAGGCACCACCCCCGCAGCTCCCATTGGCCATGGTTCCCGGCCAATGGGAGCTGCAGAGCCGGTGCTCGAGGCGGGGGCAGTGCGCGCAACTTCCCTGGCTGCCCCTGGTGGCCACTTCCAGGAGCCACGCAGAGCCAGGGCAGGCAGGGAGTCTGCTTTATCCCCGCTGCACCTCCGGCTGGACTTTTATCGGCCCAGTCAGCAGTGCTGACCAAAAAGGGACCCTGACGGCTCCAACTGGGCATTCCGGTCGAAAACCAGATGCCTGGCAACCCTACCAAGGCAGCCAGAGACAGCAGAGCAGGAGCAATGCTGGGGTCTGCACAGCTTTTACTCTTTCCTGTCCCTGGTCGGGAGGGGGGCGCACTGTTTTTATCCCCCCTCGGCCCCACCCTGAGGGGGCGATGCTGTTTTTACCTCCCCTCCACCAGGAGGGGAGATATGCTTTTTACCCACACACACCCATACTGTGCCTAGAGGGACAGGGACACACATACACACCCACCCCACCCCCCGCCTGGAGGGGGACAAGCTTGCAAACTCATGCAGGGGCTGACTAGGTTGCTCAGCTGCTGCTGAATCCTGGCTTGGAATGTCAGCTGCTGGATCTGGAACCCTAACTGCACTTTGTTTAGAGTTACAAACATTTCAGAGTTATGGACAACCTCCATTCCCAAAGTGTCCATAACTCTGACGTTCTACTGTATGTCACATTCCAAACCTATATTGCTTTTCCATACACTGATAGCATTTTACACCCAACTTGCACAGTTGTCAATGACCAGCAAAGAAATCATGGGGGGGGGGGGAAGGACAGCAAAAAAGCATGTGTAAGACTGAGGATACAATGGAAAGACTGTCAAGAGACGTTTGAACGGAAAAGGATTGGAACTCTGTCACAGGGTGCTCTGCTTACTCCTGGGTGGTGCCCCCTTTGGGCAATTCTGGGGATTAGCTGTACCTGGCCAACACCCCTTTCCAGCAGTTGGACTTCGTCCCTCTCTATCTGCGGCCCCCTCTCTTGCTCCAGGAGTTGCTGCTTCCTCTTTGTGTCTCAACCCCCTGACCAGGTCACTAAGTGTTCTTCCCTTCCAAGATAGGATACTTTCCAAGTCTCTCTGGCTAAGCAATATTCAACTACCCTGACTCCTGCTGTGACTCAGAGAGTCTGCTAGTTCACTGCCCCTGGTAGTACCACTTGGCACTGGTTGGCAGGGGAACCAAAGCCTCCCCCTCTACTCTGGGTTCTAGTCCCGGGCCCTTTACCAAGCAGTCAAGGTGTGCAGCTTCCTTCACCTTACTGCTCTTGCCACTGGACTACTGCCTAGTGTGCTTCCACTCTTCCTAGTCAGATCCTCTCTCCTAGATCTCAGGGATTCCTATCCCTCAGAGAGAGTAACTACCACTCTTCAACCTTTCTCTGTTGCCAGTCTCTTGGGTTTATGTAAACCCCACCTGTTCCCTCACAGGTGAGCTTGCTTCCAATTAGTAGCCTCCTCATAGCATACATCTCTCCCCTGTTTACTGCTTAATTGGTTGATTGGGCCTGCCTGTCCTAATTCAACTTCTCAGGGCGAGTAGCAGGACCATTACAAACTCCAAGACCAATGAACCCATGTCATGGACCAGGAGGAGTGGTGAAGAATTGTGGGCATCTCAGACCCCGTATAAATGAGAAATAGAGCTGAGAAATAAAGTTGCACAGGTGTCAATAAGTATGCATGGTACAAGACAGTGAAGAATCAGGCCCTGAAGGGATTTGATATCATTGAATAAATCGTGTGAGGTGAGGGCTAAAGAGGCATATTTTCTTTCTCTCTCTCTCTCTTTTTAAATTATAATTGTACACTCATATTTAGCACTAAAAGAAGAAGCTGTATTTTCTCACCTGAGATTCAGTGATCTAACCTCCCTCATTCCAGTCCCTCCCTTTTCAGTGCTTGCCTGGAATGTAATGAAAAGACAGAACAAAAGAGGGGGTGAGGGTAGCAGTATTCTGTTTCCTTTGGCTTTTGATGTCGGACTCTTTTGAGGTTTCCTACATGGGGGCGGAAAATGCTGTGCTGCTACTTGGCGCAGTGAGATGGGGCTAGTGCTCCTTAGCTAAGTTTTTATTGGTTAAATGGAGTGTACAAGTTGAACCCCATCAATTAGGGTTGCAGAAAAAACAGGTTTCAGAGTAGCAAGCCGTGTTCATCTGTATCCACAAAAAGGAGTACTTCTGGCACCTTAGAGACTCACAAATTTATTTGAGTATAAGCTTTCGTGAGCTACAGTTCACTTCATCGGATGCATGCAGTGGAAAATACAGTGGGAAGATTTATATGCACAGAGAACATGAAACAATGGGTGTTACCATACACACTGTAACGAGAGTGATCAGGTAAGGTGAGCTATTACCAGCAGGAGAGCCGGGGGCAGGGGGGGAACTTTTGTAGTGATAATCAAGGTGGGCCATTTCCAGCAGTTGACAAGAACGTCTGAGGAACTGTAGTTGGGGGTAGGGGGGGAATAAACATGGGGAAATAGTTTTACTTTGTGTAATGACCCATCCACTCCCAGTCTTTATTCAAGCCTAAGTTAATTGTATCCAGTTTGCAAATCAATTCCAATTCAGCAGTCTCTCCTTGGAGTCTGTTTTTGAAGTTTTTTTGTTGAAGAATTGCCACTTTTAGGTCTGTAATCGAGTGACCAAAGAGACTGAAGTGTTCTCCAACTGGTTTTTGAATGTTATAATTCTTGACGTCTGATTTGTGTCCATTTATTCTTTTTACATAGAGACTGTCCAGTTTGGCCAATGTACATGCTTAATGTACGGTGCTTTATGACCCTGTTGTGAGAAGAAATGCAGAGATTTGGCGGACCCTATCATTGATGTCATGTGACTCTAACAGATGCTGTTGTCGTTGGGGCAAGGAAGCCAAAGAAATGTTGAGCCACTAGAGTCAGTTAGCTGTTGCTTTGAACTTCGTTAAAGCTTAGAGTTACTTTTACGTAAGAGCACACTGAAGGTTTCTGGGCATGCTCAGAAGGGAAAACATTCAGTCAGTAGCAAAGGGGTGCATAATTATTTGCCTATGAGCCATATAGACATGGAAATGTAAGCTATAGCTCTTCAGTACAGCCTGAGGAACAGAGATACAGGCTGCCTGTCTGTGAGGTTCATGCCTGGCAAAGGGACTGTGCCTATTACCTGCCTTTTACTATCCAAGCGAGCGATGATTATATAGGTTTGTATAGCTAATTGGTGTGAGAATAGTAAGCTAGTCAGAGGAGTGGTAATAGTGTTAAACGTTCCCTCTGCCTAATTTTCATTGTGTTTTCATTTTGAATTTAGTTATATGCTGTACTCTAATAAGTGTAAAGAACCATAACCTTCCCTGTAGGGCCTCCTTCCATGTAGGAGACAGGAATCTCAGTGAGTTTGCACCTGGGGAGATTCCTTCACATTCTTTCATAAGGTGATGGGGAGCAAACTACACAGACATGTCAGAAACAGGGGAGAGAAGGAGTCGGCCTCCAAAACCAACAGATCTCAGAGGCTCTTCTGAGGCCAATTACATAGCTTCCCCCCATTCCCTCTTCAATCCTTGGTAGCAGGACTCTTGGAGGAGTTGGCCACCAGGAGCTCCCCAAACAGCTGCGACCCCCTTGGTATCCCTCTCAGTGGAATTTTCACATCTCCAAAGGAAAGATAGGCCCCAATTCAGCAAAACATTTACACACAGGCTAAATTTTAAGCATGGAAGTCAATGGGGCTTGTGACGCTGCACCCCATATTCTTTATAAAATATTGTTGTAATATGAACATGGCATAATCAAGAGATGGGTCACGTGAGGTATCATTGGAAAGGTTATGATTTGCTGAATGTGTGCATGTATCAATTTGTATGCGTGTATTAGGAATATTGACTATGTAACAATTACAACTGTGTGTGTACTTGAGGAACACCCGCCAGACAGTAGGCAATCAGCCTGAATGGGCAATTAGGAAAGACAATAGAATGGGTCTTTGAAGACGCTGATCTCTCATCTTCCTGGCGTTCCTTCTTGTTGACATTACAAATAAACCTTGTCTCATGGTGGATTTAACACTGCGAGGTCATGTGATAATGTCACCTGGTATAGAGTACCACCTTGGACACTGCTGGTATTTTTCCACTGGAAACAAATGTTTATGTAAATCCTATTTAAGGCTGGGAAGTGAGTCAATGAGGGCTCTCCTCCATTGCCTCCCTGCCCAAGATGGAAGACTTCTGAAAGCACTGGAAGAAACAAAGGAACGAAGCTGGAGAAAGGCATGGGCTGAGTCCAGGCTGAGACAGGGGTCTAGCTTGTGAAGAGAAATAAGTGGAACTCTAAGCTTCATAAACTCTACCAACCTGCCTAAAACAATATTTAGGGTGAAAAATTACTATTTTTAACCTGTTTCTTTAGTGAATTAAGCTTATGTTGCGTGTTGTTTTATTTGCTCAGTAATCTGCTTTGTTCTGTTTGCTATCCCTTATCACTTACAATTTACCTTTTGTAGTTAATAAACTTACTTTTTGTTTATTCCAAAACCTAGTTTGTGCAATTCATAACTGGGGTGGGGCGGGAGAGCTGTGCATATCTCCCTCCACAGTGAAGGAGGGATGATTTTTATGAGTTTATGCTATATAGATCTCTATACAGTGCAAGACAATACAATGTTGGGTTTACACTCCAGAGGGTGTGTGCACAGGAGAGCTGGGCATTCCCCTAGCTGAACCCGCCCCAAAAGAGCTAATCGCAGACTCTGTGATTATACAGCTGGGTGCGTCCCTGCCTGTGTGTGTACTGGAAAGGGGCTTGAGAGCAGCACAGGGTAAGGGAAACCCAGGCTGGTTGGACAGGTGGGCTCAGTGGGACCCCAGCACATCCAGTGGCACCCCGAAACGGGGGTCCAACCCATCACAGGGCTATTCATGCTTAAGGTTAAATGAGAGTCTAAGTGCCTTGCTGAACTCAGGCCTTAATGCTGATGTCTCTCTATTTATCTTAGATCCTTATATAGCCCCCATTACCATATCCGAGTGCCTCACAATCTTTAAAGTATTATTCTCACAACACCCCTATGAGAAAGGGAAGTGTTGTTACCCCCATTTTACAGATGGAGAACTGAGGCAAAACAGACTAAGTGACTTGCCAACAGTTACACAGAAAGTTTGTGACAAAGCAAGGAAGCTGGATTTGCCAAATCCCAGGCTAGCACTCCAACCACTACACCATGTGTCCTCTCTCTATAGTGAGCACTAATTTCCAGTGGGGCCAGAGGAAGGCGCCCAGTCTCAATGTCTCCCACACAGTGGAAGTCAATGCCTGTGGACACCTCTTGGAGGAACTTCTATGGGATTAGGGAAGGGGTATATTGCCACATAGACAGATCTCCTCTGAAGGCAGAAAATATAAAAACCCAGCGGGGAGGGGATAATTTGGTTAGTGATTAGGTAAGGTTTATAGTGAATTCCCACTGCAAAAAACAATTCACCAGTGCAGCTGGGGAGGGGGTGGGGAAGGCCACTTTACATTTCTGGTCCCTGTGAGGAGTTTTGTTATGAAAGTAGAATTTTTGGTCTTTCAGCCTTGCTGTTACAATGAAAAATGGATGAAGCTGTACTGCTGGGACACGTTGGGAAAATCAAACAGCAGAAGCTTGAATAAGCAAATCTCCCCCATGTTGGTAGAACTGCTATGTCAGAGGGAAGTTTTGCACTGACAGAACTTGTGAGGGGAGCCATAGCTACTGTGGCATTGGCTTAGAGTGGAGGAGAGGAGCTATGAGGTTGTTGATGTAAACATGAGAGAGAGAGATACTAAATAAGCTGCACACAGCCTATGTGTCTGCTTGCTCCTAATCACAGAACTAGAATCACTGATAAACTTATCTACCCCCAAAATTTTCAAAAAATGGGGACTGGATCTCAACAGCCCCTGGGTTTTGTTTCTGCTCATAGCAGGATGCCTGAAATAAACACCTGATCCCCTTGAAAAATCAGGGGCTTACGTCCTTCAATATGTTAGCATTTTTGGCACAAGGTGGCTGGCTCTCTCCCTCACTAATGCGGGACATTCACTGGTCAATATGTAAAGCAAACTTACATGTATTTCAATGTTTAAAGAGTTCCTTCTGCCCACAAAGAGACCTTCCACTTCCCTGAACCTCATTGTTTCCTGGTTCACCACTCACCTCAAGCCTCCACTGTTCCCCTTCCTAGCCCTTCACCCTTCAGGTCCACAATCACCATCCTTCCAGAGGTAGAGGGCTCCCTTTGAAGTTTGTAATTAGCTGGCACGGTTACCACTTAGCAATCACAGACATGTCTTATCTCCAGTGCGTGAGTGGCTGCCTCCACAGTAACACCAACCCCTGCTGGCTGAGCTACTGAGACTAGGAAAATGGCTGCTTCTCCCAGGGGACCGTTACAGCACCAGGCCACTGGGCTAGTCCAGTGTTTTGCTTTTCACTCCTGACTAATTATAAAATACACCCCAGCAACAACTACCTTGTCTGTAATGCAGAAAAGTGCTGGCACAAAATGCTGAAGACTTTAGGATCCTTAACCTCCTAAGGCTGACAATGTTATCATATAACTACACCATTTAAAACGAGTAAATATATATAAACCCCCACATTTACTACTCAACAGTTATTTTCTCTGACTAGCATGAGTATATTTAATGATTTATTTGAAAACAAAATAGATGCACAGTAGAGGGTTTATGTATAAATCATCCATATTTTCTATTTACTTCATACACCTGTTCTGTAAGAATGTGTATATATCTATCCTTGTGCATTCTATGCCATTTAACCAAAAACAGACTTTTAATTTTATGCATTTACTATCTCTTCTTTAGTCTATATATTTTGTAATGCTTATTTGCATACCACAATCCCTCTCTCCCCCCACCTCAATAATGTAATAACAGTACACAAAAGCCAAAGTACTACAATGCCAGGAAATATGGAATGAGAATATATTTATGCATAATGTTAACAGTGGCAGATTTTTGGTTAAATGGCATAGCATGCATGATTTCTCTTTCACTCGGTAAGATTGGCTGAACAGATAAACAGTGGAAGACATAGCAGCTTTAGTTGTTACCCGATTAGAGTATTTTAATCTTCGTTTCACTTAAATCAAGAACTGCACTATACATCTGCAAGCTAAAGTTCATTTTAGTGATCACTTGCACCAGAAAGCTTATGAGTGTCATCAAAAGCTGGAATGATTTTAGGGTCTCAGTTTTTATTTGTTACAACATTGGCTGACAAAACCCATTACATCATCCATTTGGAACAGAAATTCTCTGCAGCTGCTTGTGTTGTGTGATGGGTTTTGTTTAAAAAAAATAAGACAGATTTCGGTTTCTTTCTTTCTGGGCAATTTTCCTTTAAATTGCTGAAAACTGTATGCTAAAAGGCTTAAAAAGAAGTGAAAAGGAAAAGGGCAGCACACAGCAGTTTTATCCATTCATTTTTTTTATTTCCCTTCCAAAAAGACCTTGGGGGGCGGGGGGGAAATAGCCCCATTACCCTGCATATCCAGTGAATCTAGTGAAGCATGAAAAGCAAAGCACAGTGTCATGGCAATGGCAGATGGCACAAAGAAAGTAGGGAGGGGTCAAGCTCGGAAACATTGTTCAATTTCTGACCTCAGAATGGACCACGGTATTAATGGGTTGAGTGGCAGAGAGTAATTAAACTGGAGGTGAGGAAAACTATTACTTTTCTTCAATGAGCAGAGGCACCGCACTATCAGTTTATCCAGAGAAAAGCCGCGGAGGACTGGAGTGCCAGTACCTCACATCCTGTTTCCTTCCCTTGAATATCCGTGGCTTTGTGCACATGAATGGTCTGCACTTGAGGCAGAGGGTTTTTTTTAGTGAGCCAGGCAGTCCAAATGCTTTTCATAGCACATGGCTGATATAGCCACATATTTAATTCTGAGATATCATTTTAATTACAGCCAAGAACTCCTGCCCTCTCAGGGAACAACCAAACCAAAAAAGGCAATTTTGTTGTTTTAAAAATGAACACAGGCTTTATATTAGGGAATAACCGACTATTGCAAGAGAATTGTGATGACATGAAGACAGGCAGTGTCTGGCTTCTATAGTTATGACATTAGAACACGTTAAGAAATTAACATTTGTTGCAGTTCTAAATCATTTAGCATTGCTAGGGTGTCTGGCTTTTTAATGTATTTGCTTAAATCAACCCTCAGTTTTAACCGTCTTTTCTCCCCACCATCCTTTTCTGATCATCCCGTCATGCAGAACAGATCCACTTTTTGGATCCAGTTCCCCCTGTTTTTGATAGGAAACTGAATGACTTGAACTGAATTGTTTTGGTTATCTCTGAAATGGTTAGAGACCACCACACACACACAAATAAATTTATAAACAGAAAGAAAAATGCTCATCTAGTACTAAGACAAAATTAATTCCTTAATATTTGGAGATAGCTGTCTATTATGATTAATTATTATTATTATTACACTAGACCTCACAGGCTTCAGTCAGGATCAGTGCTAGGCGCTCTACTAGCATAAATGAAGACGTGAGGCAGATCCTTGGCTGGTGCGAATTGTGGAGCTATGACAATTGACACCAGCAGAGGATCTGCCCCATAGACCCTGCCCCTAAGAACTTCTCATGTATTAAATAGACATACACCTCACCTTTGGTCTCCAGCAGGTTGAAAAGTTATAACAGTACCTAATCCTGCCAGGAAAATCAAAGTATTCCTCAGCTCAAACATCTTACAGCAGGCTCACAGACAGTGCTGATGTGATGGTTACAGCTGTACCCTATCTGACCTGTATCCTACCTGGAACCCACTGCAGCCTGTAGCATGACTAGGACCTTGCTCCTCTACTGTGTTTAATCTGGCAATACCTTTCCTTTCTTCTTTGGACAGAAAGAAATTAGGCAAAAATCTTCAATGCTTTCCTGTGACTGAGCAGTGTGGGTGTTTCTGTGATAGGGAAGGTAGAAGCAATACATGTTAAGTATTACATTTACCCTCTCTACAATGCCTCCAAGGTCTCACAAGTCAAAGCCAGTGATTCAACTCTATTTCTGAATCTGGGTGTCTCATAACAGGGCACAACATCTTGCAGAGACGGGATCCATCTGGCTTTTTTTTTAAGTGAACCATATCTTTTACAAAATAAGATGAATTAGTCAAATACTCCCATAATTCACAAGTCATGAGTTCAGCACTAAACTGTGTAATACACAGAAAGGGATTACAATTAAATTCATATAATATATAGTACTGTATAGAAAGAACTATGCTATAAGAATGCTAAGGTCGCAAAGTCAAGCACTCAGAAGTAAGGAAATGCCAGAATTAAGGTTCTCTGTGCACGCTTAATTTAACTGCCTTGTGCATATGCATTATGATAGCTTTAATTACATCGTCACATGATATTTTTTCCATAGGACCCCTGCCTCATTCAATGCACAATGGATGGTGCTCACTTAATGGGCAGCTATTCAAAATTTTGTTTTCTCCTCATTGTTCAGTGTGTCACTCGAGGCCTTATTTACTGCACACTATTCCAACCCTGCTGTGAATACAGAATTACTAATTTCCTTATGGGCTTTTCTATGGTGCTCTTCACTATAGTATGAGTGCTTCACAAACGTCGACAAATGTATCTTCAAAACAACTCTGTGAGGTGAGTGGCTTTTATTCCCAATTTACAGATGGAGAATGGAGGTACACAGAGATTAATGTCAAAGGTGTCCACTAACTTCAGGTGCCCAATTTGAGATGCGTAGGACCTGATTTTTCAGACTACTTCACTTTATATAGCAGCGACTTCAGCTGCAGCTGTGAGTGCTCAGCCTTAGGGTCTCAAATTGGGCACCCCTAAAACAGGGAACATACAGTTAGTGGCCACCTGTGAACAGTCTCATTTACATGCCCCGTCAAGGATCACATGGGAACTCTATGGCAGAGGCAGGAATAGAATCCAGTTTTCCAGGGCAGCAGTCAACTGCTTTAACCACAAGACCATCTTTTCTCTTCCTTCAATCCCCTGCCTCTTTCACTACACACCTTCCAATTTCTGCAAGAAATGACGCAGGGCTTCTACGGACAACAGCCTCCTGCACCACACCACCCTGATTCATCCCCAGATCAGGTCCATGCTGTGCACCCTCAGAGGGAGAGGGCCTTTGGAAAAAATAGCATGCGCTCATACAGTTAAAGACTATCATAATGCATACATACAAGGGGGCTGACTTAAGGTTGCACAGGCAAACTTAGTTCTGGCATTTCCTAACTTCTGAGTGTGTGACTTTGCAGCTGTAATAGTGTTCTTTCAGTGTACTTTTGTGTGTAATTTCCTAGGGATTATTTTAAAACCAAATTGAAATCACAGAAATTCCATCACGTGGCATCATACTGGTGTTCCTTTGTACTTAATGCAATGTGCTTTTCTGATCCATGGTTTAATTTCTTGTTTGAATTAATTTTATATTTGGGGATGTTTTATTCCACTGGGTTTTCTGTAAAGTGCTGTGTGCCCTTTGGAGGTATAAGGGTCTACTTTATTCAAATAATTAATGGGCCAAATCTTGTCTTTACTCAAAACATACTCAGGTAAATGTTCCTCTCCATTCTACCTGTGCAACTACATGACAAGGTAAAGCCACAGCAAAGAGAGTAGGGTTGCACTGGTATCCATGAAGAATTTTGCCCACATGGAACTTTGCCTGAGTAGATTGTCTTGATCCTAACTTCTCCCAGTATGTTATTTACAGGGTTAAATATCGCAGCATTATTAAAGTATTCAGTGGAACTACATTAGTTTGATAACCATCGGGCATAACAGAGCAGAAGCTCTCCTGATCTGAAACAATATAGCTGCTGCTTTGTTTTGATTCTATTCTATATAAATTTGATTGCATGGCGCTTTGTCACTTGACAGGTAAGCTAGATAGCTGGCTTTAAAATGTACTCGCTACCCACTTATACTGTGGAAATGTCTTCATTGTGCATATCCTGCTGGTTATGAGCACAGGCACTTCTGTGCACTCTGCATGTATGTAGTCAGTATCATTGGGCTAGGCAGAAGTTGTTAGATAGCTTTATAGCTACCTTCTGATGAAACCTTTTGAGGCTGGCTATCAACCCAGCAAAAGAACCCTTGACCTTGGCTGTCCTGTTTTGACACATGAGAACTGCCATGATTACCTTAAAAAGAAAAAGGGACCAGTTGGGGAAATTTCCAGTTTATTCCAGTGCTAATCAAAAAATGTAAGATTGTCATACAACATATGGCAGCACCACAGCTGGATTACATTATGCAAAACAGTAGCTTAGTCTTCTGAGGGTTTTCCTACTTTGGAGTCGTTCCAGTTTTTGGGTTTAGTGCACAAGTAGTTGGGTGGTGTTAGTGGCTTGTGAGGAGGTCAGTGTGGATGGTCTGGTGGTCCATTCTGGCCTTAAACTGGATTCTAAACTTCACTCATGGAGAACAGATAGGATTCATGAAGGAGAGAGTTGTGCCAAATAAATTTGTGAGCTCCTTTGAGGAACCATCTTGCTCTTGCTTTCCCTTTGGAACTGGAAGAGACATGTAATAAGACTGAATTAATAGTGTTAATATTTATATTATAGGAACGCCCATACGGTATATGTATCTGGGATCCAATTTCAGGCTTCACGGCAGTTGTTTGGTGTCTGCAGAGAAGAGAGAACTGTGTGATTGATGTGTGAGAGATCAGATGAATGCGGGAGGAGATGAAGCAAGCTATCTGAATCTTGTTACACATTGGCTGTGTGTACTTGGCTTTTGTGTGTGTGTGTGTGTGAAAAAAATCTCCCACTGTTATTCGAGCACCACTGCTGCTCTACCAGTGCCAGCAACAGCGTGGGAGCATTAGA
Source organism: Lepidochelys kempii (assembly GCF_965140285.1). Lineage (NCBI taxonomy): Eukaryota > Metazoa > Chordata > Testudines > Cheloniidae > Lepidochelys > Lepidochelys kempii. Next base: position 75,703,390 of record NC_136388.1, read on the forward strand.
CCCAGCAGCTAGCGTTTTTGCCACTAGGTAACATGCTACAGATTTCCCTCCTGTTCAGATATTTGCAGCTTGAAAGTGGATTCTAGCTACTACCCCAGTCTAAGTAACATCCCTGGCACTTAGTAAATTCTCTCCAACCCTGTTCCAAGCAGACACCACCCACAAGTTCTTCTCACTCTCTTCCCACTACTGTTTTTTGCAAGTTGCCTCACAAGGGTACCCTGCCTTCAGGTTCAGTGAGGGAGTAAATGCAAGCTTTGCAAGTGGCTGGGACCATTACCTGGGATAACCAACCTGGGTTTTGGGCCCATTGCAGCAGAGTCTCAGTTTTCATTTAAAAACAACAACAGGCAGGGGGCGGGAAGTTTCTAGCCCTTTGCCTTGTGAAAGTAGCTTGAAAAATGTAAACTAATCACTAGGGTTGAAAGGATACAGCAGCTGGGCTATATTTCCACAGTAGAAGGCTGGTGAACACCCTGAAGAGCCTCTGTCCCACATTTTTAATATAAAAGGTCAGCCCAAATCATTGATTTCACTACAGTCCCAAGGCTGGGCCTGCACCTACTGCTATGATAATGGTGGACAGGACTTATGCCGGGGGAGGGGAAAGATGGCAACAAATTAGCTCATAGGCCCATCCCCAAATATGCTAAAGCTATGTCTGTGTGTTGAAGATGTCAGTCCTCTGAGGCTGGAACTCAACAACTGCTAACACACCATGGGGGTGCCTGCCACTGACAACAGTGCTGCAGAAGGAAATCTCTTCCTGTGTCCTTCACCAGCACCTTTAGGGGTGAAGGAATGAAGAGCCAGTACTAGAAGAACATCTGGAGCCCCTTCTCCCCCTGTTCCCAATTCCCCACTACCTTCTATGGAAGATTTACTCCCTCACCTGAACCCCCACACCACCTAAGAGAGACACCCCCACCCCTAAGAATCACACCCAGTATTGCCAACCCTAGGTGTTCAAAAGACATGAGTCAGCCACCAAGTCATAACTTTGGCTTTAAAAAAATATATAGTTTTTAAAGTTTAGTGATTTATTATATGCCAGGTTATTTTTGTTTGCCCCCTGTTTCTAAGCCCTTGGAATGCAAACGGGTCATGTTTTCCAGTTTTTCTCCCATCTCATGAAGACTAGAAACACTTTTAAAATGAAAGTTCAAGTTCTCAACTAAAGCAATGGACTCCAGGAGCTGGGGCTTTAATGCCAAATATCACGAGAAGCACACAAAATTGAGAATGGGCCACGTTGCACACCCCCTTGACACAGGAGTGGTGGAAGCTCCCTGAAAGTAAGTGTGTGTGTGTGGGAGGGGGGCTTGGGGGGGTGAAGCACTGGGATTCAGCATTTCACAAGAATATTCCTTGTCAAAGGATATTAAACAGCTTATCATGGCCCAATACAAAAGATAATCTGCTGGAGTTTTAGGAAACCAAAATGGAGGCTTAAAGATTAAAATAGTTTAAAGGGCTGGAAGGTTTTCATTCCTCTCACCTTTAATTAATTCATTTTGAAGTGCTCCAAGAAAAAATTAAACATCTGAGGACCATACTTTAATATGTTCTGCTTAGGATATTACTTGATCTTGCCTAGAAGGATTTATTAGTATTAACAAGTTAACAAGGGCCTCCACACCACCCCTTCTTCTGAGGTCCCACCCCCTGCTCCTCTCCACTTCCAGTTGCTCACCCTTACGGCTCCCCTCCCACTTTTAAAAGTGATGGGGCCATGGCCCTTTGGCTGCCTCTCTTCCGGCGCTCCTGACCTGACACCACCATTATCAGCACATGTCCCACACACTGCTACCACCATCACTGTAGATGTGAGGAACAGCTGTCAGGCAGGGGAATCACAGAATTTCCATGAGTGATGGGAAAGGGGATATACAGTTAGTTGAATAGAGTAGAAGGACTGATGGATTTGGGTACAAGGGAGGATTTATTTTTAAGGGGAGGAGAACTAGTGGAATTAGCATGGGGGGGGGGAGAAAGGAAAGTATTAAATTAGAGGATGCCTTGGGGGCAAGAGTATCTTACTGAGGTAGTAAAATATTGAGGGAGCCCCTTAATATGTTAAAAAAGTAAAAAAGGTCTAGAATTATTTACATAACTGCATCTGTTACTGCTGGAAATGCCTACTGGGTATTACAGCTATTAGGCTAGAATGATTGTGCACTTTATGATAAAATAAACATCCTCGACTTTCTCATAAGAATGAGAAAAAAAACATTCTTCTCTGAACACAAGCCTTCAACAGTTATTTATCCCTCTACTATGTGCCATTTTACAGCCACTAAACCCCAAGTGATTGGCTTTACATAATAGCGAATGTCCCGTTGCTTGGCTTAAACTAGAGATGGATCTGGCTCTCTCAATGCCTGCAGTGCATTGTGTACATGTCTTTATCTTACTCATTTACCAATGCATAAATCCAATAACCCTCAGCATAACCTGGAGTATCCTTCAGCATATCAAAATGATCAGAAAATCAAACCCACACAGTTCTCTGCCTTCCATCTGGAATACCCATCAAATTTTGTTTAAAGCATGAATTTACTTGATGAATGAATGGATTTATTTAGATCAGAAACTTACCACAGAATAATCATGGTTTCCACTATAGCATACCATGCACCATGTTCACAGGATGCATGTTAACCACAACTACATTATACCCCTTAAAAACATGAGAACAGCTATGTAGAATAAAATAAACTTCTCCTCTGAGCATTTGATCCACAAGGTGTTGTATACTCTCTTCAGCACTGACCCAGCAAAGCAAGTAAGTGTGTGCTTAATGTTATGACATGACAATTAGTGTAATCAGAGCTAGTATGAGCCAAATGGTGGAGCAATGGCCTGCCCTCCACTCTGGGTTCCAGCTCACAGACCATCTAATCAGCAGACAAAGTCTATTCCCTCCTAGACCTTGCTGCCACTTTTCCTATGTCTTTTCTACCTGGCTGGCTTCTCCCCACCTCTGGGTTTGCCAGTATCCCAACTCCCAGAGAGTAGGCATAGGCTACCTGTGGTCACCAAACCCATCTCTCAGCAAATGACTGCAGACTGAGTCCCTCTCTTCTACTAGCAGCTTCCTGCCTTTATAAAGCCAGCCCAGCTGAGTCCTCCTCAGTTGGGCCCCCTCATTCAATGAGGGAACAACCTGATTCCCTTCAGCTGTGGTCTGTCTGATTAATTGGCCCACTTCATCACCTACATTAACTCTTTCAGGGCAAGTGTGGAGGTGAACACACCATCATAATCTGTTTGAGATGCTTGCTCATCCCGCTTGGTCCACAACACTTTCCTATGAATTTTTTCCCCTTGGGATGCAGGCTGCAAAAAGGTTCTGCAACTTTGACTTAAAGTAATTCCAAGCCTCCTCATTCAGATCCTTAAATTCTTCAATCCTGTCCACATCCCTAATTCCCTTAATTTTTTAAAGTTTGCCCTTCACTTCTATGTCAGAAATATGATGATTTTATTTTTAGTTACAAGTAACATATCTCTATTGTACAGTACTCTCATCATTCCATAATTAATATGTTTTAAATTCTGTCCAGACCAGTATTTATAAGTTCTTATTAAAAGAGAATAAAGACAAAATAGAAAAGAAAAAAAGAAAAAGATTTATACTAGTAATAACTGTATGAACGGAATTTAATACAGCAGATGGAAGGGTAGCGTGTGGGCAAGTCTTTGGTATTTGTAAAGCAGCATACATCTGCTACTAATGATGTTAATAGTCTGATTTATTTCAGTTGCTAAAATAGAGAATCTTAGTAAGTTAAGTCAGATGAGTAGGCTCTTTCTCTTCCAGCTGAATAGGACCAAACCCCCACCACCCCCAACCCTGCGATAAGCCCATTTAGTATACAAAATGAATTAAACACAAGATTTTGAGTATAATTGAAGGCTAATGCTAAACATAAAACTGTAAAAATGGTGCCATCATTACAGCATGAAGAAATGGGTGAGAAATACATCAGAAATCAAAGATAGTTTTTTTAAAAAAACCTTTCAAAAATTATTTTATAACAAATGAACAAGAAACCTAAGGTACAGCTAGAGCTGTCAATGTGACTCTCATGTTCAATGTTATCCCAGGGGATGCAATGAGGTAAGATTAGCTGTACTTTATGGTGAACATGGGCAGAATCTATTATCTGAAACATCCATGAATAAAGAAAGAAAAGAGGTTGATAGACTCGGAAGACAGGTAAGCTGATGTGCTCTGAAACAGTCTTGTGCCTCTGATGCCTTTCCTGTTATTATTCTCTTCTTTCTTGATCTTACACCAGGGAAGCACAATTTTGGTCCCAGTGTTTTGTGACATAGTGTCATTACCCTCATTTCTCCATTCCTTGCTCCTAGAATGTTTAAGGATTAAAAGAAAGAAAGACCCACAGCATCAATTCCCCAATATATATTACGTGCTAAACTGCATTTTATGCACAACCTTGTTTCACTGGCACAGGAGACACCATGGGGTGCACTGCACACTGTGTGGAGAAGTAATTTGCTAGAGCCTATTTGAGGGTGAAGCTTACTTCCTTGACACAGAGCCAGCAGCCCCTGTACTTCCCTCAGATCTGGGAAGCCCTACTATGGCCCTTACTCCCTGCATGGATGAGTTAGGCCTAGTCACAATCTAGCCCTATAAACACAGCACTTGGCTGTATCACTCATCCCACAAAACATAATGGCTGTTGTTTTGATTATAATTTCTCACAGGTCCAAATTAGAAAAATTCCCTGGTACAGTTTGACATGCTCATGTTTTCAACATCTAAAAGAGGGGAATTGAGTTGCTCAAGATCAAACAATGAATCAGCCGCAGATTGATGATCAAAATCCAGGAGTCTTCATTTCCAGTGTCTTGTTATATTCATTAAGCAACACTCTCTCACTGTGTTTAAGGCACAAAACATCTCTTATGGGCACACCATGGATTCAGAGCCAGATGTTCAAAAGTATGTGAAACTCAGATAGATATGCACAAACCCTAGGTTGCATGCATCAGTGTACAAATGTACACTCACTCTGGAGTTTGTCTGAACAAAGTGCAAATGGAAAATATGGCCCTAGTTTTATTTGATTCTAGGGCACTGGTTCTCAAACTTTTTTTTTCGTGGACAACTTGAAAATTGTGGAGGGTCTTGGTGGACCACTTAATGATCTTTCCAAATGTAGTTTGTACTACTAGCTAACTATTATAAAGCGCTGTGGATAAAAGCGCTATATAAAAAAACCCTTAATAATAATGAAAAAATTTTTGTTCTACAAATAAAAGCACACAACTCATATTTTAATATCAGTAGTCTTACCTATCTAATGTGATGGATGAGCCTCTCTCCCCCACCATGGCAGCCCCCGAGCTGGGACTGGGAAGGAGGGGGGTCTCTCCCTGGCAGCCACAGCCCTGGAGCTGGGGAAAGTCGCCTCTTTCTCTGGCCACCGCAGCCCTGCACATCCCAAATTCCCCCCACCCCCTCTTCTCAACCCACTGCACCCTCCCATTTACCCTTACATGCGGCGTCTTCTCCAGGGTCCAGGCACCTAATTAGTGGAGCCACGCCTGTGCAGGTCCACTAATTGGGTGGTGACCCTTCATTCTCTTCTGTGAGGCTGCCCAGGCATGCACCTTAGAGGGAACTATCCGTGGACCACCTGAATGGAGCTCACAGACTACCGGTGGTCCATGGACCATAGTTTAAGAACCTCTGTTCTAAGGAGCTCAGTTTTTGCCATATTCTCAGTGAATAAAAACACACATCTTCTTTTCATATTCCCTTGCTTACGAGGTACCTTTGCTACCTTGGTTTAATACACAGTGCCTTATAGAAGCAAAATCACCCCATGCTAAGCTAAGCTACCTACATTATAAAATTACTGAATTATTAACATATGATGAAAATTCTGCCTTGAGAATGCAAACCGTGCTTTTTCCTCAAATTTTGTTGAGCATCTGCAGTCTGATGTCAGAAAACAACGTATCTCCTTGTGTGGAGACAACTATACATAAACCAGTAATAAAGGAAGGATTGGGTTTAGGCACAAGCAAAGCAAGATGCAGTTTGGAGCAAGGGCATGCAAAATGGTAAGTCCTTCAATGTGCATGTAATTAAAGATGAAATATACAAGTCTGAAGGAACTGATGTGCTGTAGGACAATGTATGTTGGCACACTTTACTTAAATGAGTTCTTGTAAGGAAAGCTAATCTGAAGTATTAAGAGACAAAAACCAGGAGACAATTTACCAGTGCTCTGGATATAAGGCAGGGAATCAAATGGGCCTCTGTTTATTGAGATCTCAACACATGTAAAACAACATGGTTCCATTAACTTCAATGGAGCAATGCTGTTTTACACCAGCTGAGAATCTCAATGTGGACATTTTTTATTTATTACAAATAAATAAATCCAAACCTATCCTGTCATTTGATGGTAATAAAATCTAAATATGTTGGCTGTTCAGTGGCCTCTGTGGAATGAGCTAGTGGCCTTGATTCATTACTAGCAGACAAGTGTTCAGTCCACATCACAAAACCTGCAGTAACTCTCAGCTTTGTGGGCACTATCTGTGTCAGCACAGAGACCAAGAATTGGGTGGACAAGGAGACTAAACCATTTCATCAGAGAAATAGCCTCCTCCAGATCAGTTTTGAGGCAATTTAGTGAGGCAGTGGGATTAAGCAAAGCTATCATTGTGCATATTTCTCCAGTACCATGTAAAAAGTGCTATTCCTCTCAGTGCTAGATTCCCACTCTCACCCATGCCTTTAATTATTTACTCATTTCCCTTTCTATTCATCAAATAAAATAACCACTACACTGAAGTTCTTCTATTTTTCCAGGTTGCTCTTTACAAGAATTGTTGCTACAGTACCTACAATTTCTTCTAGTACCTCTACCCTTCTGTGTGATGAACTTCCCTATTCCTCTTTTGGAGCTCCCCTTCTGGTTCTCTATTTTCTGATGTGTATATACCCTCTGACCAGCACATGCCAGGTAGTATTTGGTAAAAGAGAGGCACTTGCTGACAAGGAGTTTATGTAGGGCTCTTTGTGTGGCAATGGCAGCCAAACTAACTAGGAAAACCTAGAGCAAAATTAAGATCTCCATGGCAAATGCAGAAGAAAACCAGAGTATTTTTTAAAAGAGGAGAAATACTATAGAAAGGTTGAGAAGGCTGCATTATTACTACTATTGATGCTAATTGATATTAGTATTAGGAGTTATGTACTGTAAGTATTGACCAAATAGGGCAGTGCTGCCCAGGGATGGGAACATAGAAAGGCAATGGTCTAAACTAGAGGGTTACACACTTCATTGCTTATGTTAGCTGAGCTGTACTCCTAGTGAGAGAGAGCAGCATATTAAGCTGTGATATGTGTAGACAGCAGCATGGGAGGGTCCAGAGTGATCCCTTTCCCTACAGCACCAAATGGGCATTCTGGGGGCCAGATTTTTTCTTACTTACACTAATAGAAATCAGGCTTTTCTGATTTTCCAATTTTTCATCAAAATCAGTAAGATTATACCCATTATTGCCTAGAAAACTCCTTGAAATTTTGGAATTGATTGGACGTGGCCTTCAAAAGTTACCATGTTACAAACAGACAGACAGAGAAATACAATCAGCTGAGTGTAAGGACTCGCCTTGCTCGGCAAACTAGGCATCCACCATTTCTGAGTGCTTTTGTTAATTAATTTTTAGTTTGCTCGGCTGGGGCTAAAGGAGGAGAGGAACGGTGCCAGTTCTTCCCCTTTTTTCTCCAGCTGTGTATGAGCCAGGTGTCTCATTGTTTGGTGAAAACACATATAGCTGAATCTCACTGTTGCGTAAGTTACATGGACAGGTTTTCATGGCGTTTTAGCCTACTTGAGAGAGAATGGGCCCTAAGTGCCCTGCATATCCCATCATTAAAATATTACTTGGCAGTCATGTGAATGCTTCATGAACTTCCATATGCTACATTTACTCCATTGTAATTAAACATTAATTGATGGAAACTTTACTTGATTTTGGCCATCTTCCTAATTGAAATAGTTTATTGCAATATGCAAGTTTGTTTTCTCTGATGCTCTTCTAAGCCTGACAGTTTCTGCATATCATCAGTGGGGGAATACAGGTTCATACATATCAGGTGGCCTGCACCACCAGGCTCTGTTCTAGGAGATGTTTGAGGGGATGCTTTGGTGGTTGTCTTTCCAGTGCAATATATGGAGAGCAGAATTATGGTGATGCAGAGGGAGACATCCTGAGGAGGTGCATACCCCTCAACATGAGATTTCCTCTACCTTAACCATGCCTCCCGCCCTTGAGATACAGAGGAAGACTCATTTAATCATCCCAGATCTATAAGTGCGGAAAGTAGGGTTGTCTTCCATGGCCGTGTTGCTTTACCCTTGCTGAAGAGAAATGGCAGGCATTATGCTTCCCCATACGCAAAAGAAGCACTCTTTCGTCTCAGTGGCTTTTATTTCAAATTAAAGAAAATAGAAAAGAAAAAGAAAGAAAGAAAGAAAGAAAGAATATAAAGTCTGAGAGAGAAATTGTAGTTGTTCACTCTTTCAGTTCTGCATCTCTGCACCAGGTGTGTAGATTTCTGTAGGTATAGATTTTAAATCAGTTCAGCTCTTAATAAGGGCAGTTTAAAAAAACCACAAAACTATTCTCCATACTCTTTAATTCCAGAAAGGAAGCCTTTCCTGGTCTACCTCCTGAAAACTAGGTTCCTTTCAGAAATAAATGCCCCCACAATGGAGGAGAAAATTGGGAAAGCCTCACTCAGCCTGATTCACCCTCCCTACAATAAGAGGGGCTCTCTTGGACTCAGTGTAAATCAGGAGGAACTCCAGTGTAGACAAGGCAGACAACAGCAGTGGTGGCCACGGCTGGTGACAGTAAAACTCATGAGGTCAGATCCAAGCTCTATAATTTAGATTTAAACAAATGACTTTTGGAGTGTGGTTAGGGATGAGAACACCAATAAGCTCCAACCACAGTGTACATCTGCTCTAGCTGAGACAATAACAATAACTCTGGCTTGAGCAGAGCCAGAGGGTGTGACTCAGACCCACAGAGTATAGCTAGCAATAGCTATGTGAAAAAGAGTTTCACAAAGCTTAAAATTTTAGTCAAAATGTTAAAATCACAATTAAAGGAGGCAGATGAGGGTTGAACTTTTACTGTAATTTTATGCACGATAACCAGTTTTGATTATAACTTTATAACAAAAGACATACTCTTAAAAAACAATGCTAAGATCCTTTGAAAGAACACTATTTCCTTAGCATCACCCTGTTTAAAAAGTCACTGAGACCATAAGTTGTCCAGCAGGAATTGAAGATTTATGAAACATACTGGAGAATATAAAAAAGGGCCTACGCTGACCAGTGTGAACCTGGCATGGAGCCAGATCTGTAAAAAATGTCTTGTCAGGTTTGCACCTGGGTCCCACCATTCCAGGAAGCACATTCAGATTTTGTTTTCTAGAAGACATGTCATACCTAACAGGTCTCAAGGTTCTTCCCAAAGACTGGAGGCCATGAGCTATATGCTTTGGATTCAGGAACCAACCTTGCAACAAGATTTTAAGAAAAAAGTCTCTTCATAATGCAACAGTCTTTAAGACAGGAGCAAACACTCATAGTGAACTGGGGACCAGTGACCATGGCTGATGGCCTCACACCAGGCATTGTGTGAATCCGTGTGAATCCACAAATCTCTAGGGAAGCCTCACAGCCAATGCTAGGTAGGGTCAGGACGTGCACCTATTTGTGCGTTGATGGACAGTTTGAGAGTATGGCATGCTGGGGTGCTTCTGTCCATCCTGGCTACATGGTCGAAGAGCATGCAACAACGCTTTTGATTACAGTGAGCAACTGAAGATAGGCCAGATCTTTGTGAGATTGTGACATTTCACCCTAAGGCAAACCACTTTATGCTTAGGATTTGGCGCTGACAGCACATACAGAATTCCTCTAGCCACTCCAAGTCTGCCTGGAAGAGGTCTAGGTTTCTGATCCATATAGCAGTACTTCTTACATACACACAGGGCCAAACTGAAGTCATAATTTGGTTTCTGCTGCAGAGGTTGGTTTTGATGAATTTTTTGACTGAATTTTTGTAAATGGTCAAAACATTTTATTTTGTCATTTTCTAAATGACAAATTTCATTTTCTCCACTGTGAAATAACTTTTTGATGTGAAATGTAACTTAATTATACTAAGAAAAATGGCTGAAGACAAAACTAAACTTTTGGGGGGATTTTCAGTTTCTGAAAAATGTTCAAGATTTTGACTTTCAGCCCTGATTTAAGATGACAATTTTTTTCAAAATCTCTCAGACTTTCACAGGACAGGAATATCGTTTCCCTCCCAGTTCTATTAGAAAATACAACAGCCCTGTAAAAACACAGGAGCATGGCTGGTCTTCTTCCTCTTGCATTGTATAATTTGAAAGATGCTGCAATTTGCAGTTGGTATGGTTACATTTTTAATGACAACAGGATTAGCTCCTCAGAGCTCCTCAATTGGCTCCCATGACAGGGTGTCCAGTTTCCTCAGTGGCCCCTGGAGAGGACCATGCAACCCTGCCATATCCCCACCCAATAGTTTCTCTAGGAGCCGCAGAGAGGGCATGTCTACATTGTGATAAAAAAAACAGGGGCACCAAGCCTCAGAGCCTGGGTCAGCTGGCTTGGGCTGTGGGACTAAAAATAGCAGTGTAGACATTTGGACTTGAGCTGGAGCCCAGGCTCTGAGACTCTCTCCTCTTGCAGGGTCTCAGGGCCCTAGCTCTTGCTTGACCCAAATGTCTATACTGCAATTTTATAGCTCTGCAGCCCAAGGCCACGAGCTCAAGTCAGCTGACTTGGACCAGCTGCAGCTGTGCCGTGGGTCTTTTATTGCAGTGTAGACCTACCCAGTGTGACCTTATTTTTAGGGGTGGGGGGAGGATGGCTACATCCCAGCAAGGTTCAGCGTCAGCTCACTGATGCAATTCCAGCTGAGAGGTATTTAAATTCAGCGCTATAAAGAGGGACTGGGTCACTTCCATGGGAGAGGGAAACAAGGCTCTTGCTAACCAGAAGCAAGAAGTGCTAGTGGGAAAACTGAAGAGTGAGCTCTTCACTTGCGTTCTGTGGTTTGGAATTTAGTGGCTGTAATGTACCATGGCAGTAATGCAGCACCCACAGACTTTTGTCAAGTGTGTGAAGATCTTCTACAACTACTCAAAAAACACAGAGAGGTTTTTGTGTCTAAACCTGACTCTCCTGTGATGTGTCCTTCTAACAGTCTAGACTCTCCCTGGTCTTGGCACAGGTACGCGTCTCTTAGGGCCAGATTTGCAAAGGTACTAAACATGCAGATAGGTGCCTACAGGGCCGGCTCTAAGTTTTTTGTCACCCCAAGCAAAAAATTTGCTGCCCAAGTTCTGAGAGCGCAACTGCCCAAGCTTAAAAAAAAAAAAAAAAAAGGATGGCTGGAATGCCGCCCCTGGAATTGTGCCACCCCAAGGGTGCCTAGTTTCAAAGTGACTAAGCTGGTTAGGTGATTAACACCCAATGATTTCAAGGACATGGACACCTAACCTGCTTAGGTGCTTCAAGAAATCCCTGTAGGTGCCTATCTGCATCTTTAGGCACCTAAATACTTTTGAAAATCTGGCCCTTAGTGCTAAAGTTTTGTTGCTCTGCCCTGGAATTTATACACACAACTCTTGATATTATTAATAATGCAGATGGATGATTTTTTTCCCCAAACATGGCTTTTTCATCAAAATAGAAATAGCCATTTTCAACAAAATGTTTTTCATTGAAAAAACTGAAAATGGAAGATTTTTTTGGTGGCTGAAAACTGAAAAAAATTAGCTGACAACCAATGCCCCCCTCCCCCCCCCAGCCTTTTTTTTTTTTTGGCTGCCAAAACCCAAAACATTTTGACCTGACCCCCAGACTTTTTTTAAAAAAAGAACACCCAAACACCTCCAAAGAAAAATTACAACACATTAATAAAGTTAGCTCACAATGCCCCTATGAATTAGGCTAGTAGTATTATGCCCATGAAAAGAGAGGTATTGTGTGATTAAATCCCTTATTTTCAAAAGAGGCCACTGATTCTAACTGTCTGTTTTTAGGTGCCCAGCTTGACACAGCTAGGGCCTGATTTTCAGAAATGTCTGCCATTACAAGACAAGTCAGTGGGAGTTGTGGAAGCTCCGACATAGCACTGAAAACCAGCACTTCGAAAGTTGCATAAAGAGTGAGGCTGATGGGGCTTGCCTGTTAGGGCCCTCACTACATTCAAGTCATTTAGAAAAGTTATTTGACAGTTTGGATGCTCATCTCAATCCCTACTGCAGTTCCAAATTACAGTCCCAAACTACCTGTCACATTAGAAATCCTGAAAAAAAATCCTTCATTCTTTAAGGTCACATTCCCTGGTTTCATTTGTGAGAGCATCATTTTTGGAACAGGGGTTGCATTATTTTAAGACTTCTACTAGCAGAGGAGCTTTCAGTTGTGTTCATTTCACACTTCATTTGTGATAGAGAAGGTATTTTCTTTTCTGAGTTAGCTTCTAGTAAATAGGTCAAGAATTCAGAAATCAGTTAAAAAATGGTAGTATCTGTTTCCCTGAACAGTTGGAATACTGAGCACTTTTCCTTGCTTTGTGATGTATGTTTTACTTTAAGGTACGTTACTTTGTTGCCATAGTAAAATGCTCCCATCCTGAAATGTTATTATATTTGTTTTCTTTTAGGCTACACCTATCACAAACAGTCAGTATCCCAAGTCACTTCCTGTAGATGTGTTTTAAATAGTGTTGCAAACACCTTAAAACTTCAGTTTCAATCTGTGGGGATGAATCTTCAAATGTCTTTGCTAAATACAGAATGCAGAAGCAACTGAGCTATTCACAGTCAACTATGGGGCTGCTAGGGCTGAGTGAAGTTGGGGAAAAACTTCAGAAAATTCTTTCTCTGATTTGTTTTTTGAGTTCTGTCCCTCTCTGAAGCTCCCCCTATATTCCTAGCGGTGTGCTGAGGCCATAAGCCCTGTCCCTTGTTACCCTTATCCTCCCAAAGGATGATTTGTCAATAGCTCTGCAAGTTTCATTTCTTGTCCCTTTCCCCAATTTTTCCTTCACAACAGATGATTTGGCTGACTTCAGTGGAGTCACACCAACATTGAATATAGCCCAATATGTTCAGTAACATCTATTACTTATTATTAGGGCTGTCAAACAATTAAAAAAAATAATCGCAATTGTGCAATTAATCGCGCTGTTAAATGAGAATAAAATACCATTTAAATATTTGATGTTTTCTACATTTTCAAATTTATTGATTTCAATTATAACACAGAATGCAAAATGTGCAGTGCTCACTTTATATTTATTTTTTATTACAAATATTTGCACTGTAAAAAAACAAAAGTAATATTTTTCAATTCCCCCATTACAAGTACTGTAGTGAAATCTCTTTATCATGAAAGTTGAACTTACAAATGTAGAATTATGTACAAAAAACCTGCATTCAAAAATAAAACAATGTCAAACTTTAGAGCCTACACGTCCACTCAGTCCTACTTCTTGTTCAGCCAATTGCTCAGACAAACAAGTTTGTTTACATTTGCAGGAGATAATGCTGCCTGCTTTTTTTGTTTACAATATCACTGAAAGTGAGAACAGGCATTCACATGGCACTGTTGTAGCCGGCATTGCAAGATATTTACATGCCAGATGCGCTAAAGATTAATATGTCTCTTCATGCTTCAGCCACTATTCCAGGGGACATGCGTCCATGCTGTTGATGGGTTCTGCTTGATAATGATTCAAAACCGTTCAAACCAATACATGTTCATTTTCATTATCTGAGTCAGATGCCACCAGCAGAAGGTTGATTTTCTTTTTTGGTGGTTGGGTTCTGTAGTTTCCACATCAGAGTGTTGCTCTTTTAAGACATCTGAAAACATGCTCCACACCTTGTCCTTCTCAGATTTTGGAAGGCACTTTAGATTCTTAATCCTTTGGTCGAGTGCTGTATCTATCCTTAGAAATCTCATATTGGTACCTTCTTTGCATTTTGTCAGATCTGCAGTGAAAGTGTTCTTTAAATGAACGAAAAGTCCTGGGTCATCATCTGAGACTGCTATAACATGAAATATATGGCAGAATGCAGGTAAAACAGAGCAGGGGACGTACAATTCTCCCCCAAGGAGTTCAGTCACTAATTTAATTAACACATTATTTTTTAATGGGTGTCATCAGCATGGAATCATGTCCTCTGGAATGGCGACCAAAGCATGAAGAGGCATATGAATGTTTAGAATATCTGGCACGTAAATACCTTGCAATGCCGACTACAAAAGTGCCATGAGAACACCTGTTCTCACTTTCAGGTGACATTGTAAATAAGAAGCGAACAGCATTATCTCCTGCAAATGTAAACAAACTTGTTTATCTTAGAGGTTGGCTCAACAACAAGTAGGCCTGAGCGGACTTGTAGGCTCTAAAGTTTTTGTTTTTGAGTGGTTATGGAACAAAAACAAAATAAATCTACATTTGTAAGTTGCACTTTTATGGTAAAGAGATTGCTCTACAGTACTTGTATGAGGTGAATTGAAAATTAATTTATTTTATCATTTTTACAGTGCAAATATTTGTAATAAAAATAATAATATAAAGTGAGCACTGTACACTTTGCATTCTGTGCTGTTATTGAAGTCAATATATTTGATAATGTAGAAAAACATCCAAAATATTTAATAATTTTCAATTGGTATTCTATTAACAGTGCAATTAAAACTGCAATTAATCATGATTGTTTTTGAGTTAATCGCGTCAGTTAAGTGCAATTAATCGACAGCCCTACTTATTATTATTTATTTGTATTGCTGTAGTGCTCAGAGTTCCCAGTCAAGGGCTAATTGGACTAGGCACTTTACACTTAATCTGAATCCTTGTCACACTGTCAGATGTCCTTTAGGGCATAAACTAGGCTCCTCCACAGGTCTATTATGTTGTTTGCTGGAATGGTTACCTTGTTGTTTCTACAACTACCTCTTTCATGAGGATAGATTGTTGGCCTATGGCTCAACCCTCCACTTGGAGAACCAGTGGGCTACTTTTCATCTGGTCCTACTGTTTGACTTGTCCAGCTTGGGTGGCCTTACCAGGAGTTAAGACACATGCCAGCATAGCTCACAGGGTCAGTGGAACATACAAACTTTCCCCCAGCATCAAAGTTCCCAGGCAAGGAAGTGCTACACACACACACATAATAAAAAAGGCAATTACTGCCCTCAAAGAGCTTACAACCTGAATAAATCCTGTTAATATTAATAGGATGCCTTCCTACTGTTCCCCATGCCCTGGCTGGGTCTACCAGTGTTATAAATGTATTTTGTTATTGAGAAAATTGTTCTAAAAATAAAGATTTTAAAACACCTCACCACAGATTTCAAGGGGAAAACACAGTAATAGCACAGAGAAAGATACGGGGGCGGGGGGGGAGCCCCTGGTTAGAACTACTTCTGTAGTGATTTAAGTGAGAAGTGTTATTTTTAAATTTTTTCTATACTTCATTTCAGTTATTAAGGCACTTTTGCCACTGAGTGTAATATGAAAGGTATGTTGCAGATTATCTTGAAAGATATGATAAGACCACTGTACACTTGTGCCAGTTGTTTCACTGCACAATAAGAGATGATCAATGTAAATCAGTTTAGAAAGTCTATTTTTTAAAATTTTACCAAGTAAAACATTTTCAGATTAACAAATCAAGGGTATGTGCATATAGCAGAAGACGGATATCCATTTAAACCTTTCGGATAGTCAGACATCTGGATAAATCCAGCATAGATTAATCAAGTCTGACTGTATAGCTTTCATTACCCAAACTCTCATTGAAATGAACAGGATGCTTGCAACATTGCTCTCACTGTGAAATTATATAGGTAAGTACGATGGATAAAGTAACACTGACTAGGAAACTAATATGGAATAAGTATAATTTGGTGGTTAAAGCTTCAAAGCAACAGTATTGGTCTGTAAACAGTTATGTTGCAAAATTTTAAAAAAGCAGAAGGAATTAAATACACAAGCTATTAAAATAACATTACAGGCATTGCAGTTTATATGGTATATAAGATTACCCACAGTTCTTATGTAGTCCCTGATAGAGGACTATATAATATAAAACACTGTGCTTAAACACACTAGGAGTCCAGAATAAAGCAGCAGTCTTAACACGGAGTTTCTTTGCTTTTATCGTTTTAGTCAAAGCCTTTGTATTATTTTAACACTCTTTTTTGTATTTAAATTTCTAATTTCTTTGATTGGGGAAGGGTGAAAGGGGGGCAACCAATTTAATTCCATAATCCTCCTAAGCCTTACTTAATACAGTCGCTCTATCTTGTGTCTGAATTTCATAGTGGTGCTCGGGGAGTTGCAGCACTTCATAGGAAAATGTCCCATCATCTCCATTCAAGGCACATTGTTTACTCAGCTAAGCACCCTCTTCATACAATTCACATTGCCAAAAACCAAACCAAAACAGAAAAAATACCCACCCCATTTCTGGTCAGGTCTCTTTGCTGTTGTAACTATTTATGATTAAGGAAGCTCATATTCTATTTGCAAGTCATTATAATAATAAATTACGAACAGGAACATTTCTCAGAATGAGGAATTCAATTGAGGTTCCTCTGTGATACAATGGATGGGGCTCCCAGGAGTCAGTTGTTAAAATAATAGCATAGAACCAAGAGAGGGTGAAGGGGATTTCCATTACTCCAATGACATTTGCCTTTTTGGATACTGCGAAACCACCCTGGCCAGACAAGACTTTTCCCTGGAGCTCATACAGTGTGGCTGAAAAGCAAACTTTTTGTGTTTAGATAGACGATGGCCGAAATAACAAATATTTAAGAAAAAAATCAAGGGAGAAGAAACTTCCTACAAGAACTTCATCTACAGCCCTCTCTGTGTATATTACAGTATATTATTGCTATCAATATACACACAGTGTAGTTAGCAACACAGGGTATGTTTTTCAAAGCTCCTTAAGTGACTCAAGCGCACAACTCCTGTAGAAAGTCAATGGGATTCGAGGGTGGGATTTCTGAAAGCACCTAAGTGTCTTAGAAACGTATGCTCCTATATCACTTGGATGCTTCTGAAAATCCTACTCAGTATGTTTTTCAGGAGCAAGGTGTGAACATTTCCAGCAAAATGCAGCTTAATAAAATGTGTTGTCTTCTTATATGGTTGTGGCTATGCTGAAACATTTTTGTTTAAATGGGGAAACAAATGAATAGATCCCTCAGTTAGTTAACTACTTGACAGATAATATCAACTAGACCGGGGTGCCCAACCTACAGCAGGTGGATGATACACGGTCCACCAGAGCATTTCATGAGGCCCGCGGCCTGCTTCAACATAATACACTAATGGCTGATTTATCATCATTTTGTTGTCATGTTAATATCATTTTAATTTACACAAGTGTGAAAATAGGTTGTTTCTATGTGCAGTATTGTTTATCTAAATACATACAAAACAAGCTGAACTTAAAATATAAATCAACACAGGTGACTGTAAATCCTATTAAAATATGTAGAATCTGTTTGGCCCATACAAGGTTGTGCTTATATTTAGGTGGCACTCCTGTGTAATAAGGTTGGGCACTACTGAACTAGACCCTTGGTAGTCTGTCTGATACGATGGACACTGTGCCAGAGCAGGAGGAAGCAAAGAATCAGCAGTGCTGCAATCTATGCTATATTATCACAGCCCTCCTCCACAGACAGAATCCTCACACTTCTGATGTTCTCTGTCTGCACTGCTCATTTCCCACCATATCTCTGAAGTTCATCCAAATTACTGGATGGAAGTTCTAGATGTGCAGACAAAATTTTACTCAACCACCTATGAATTAGAAAATACTTGTTACTAATAAAAGTCTGTGGTAAGAGGTTGGGTTCATTGAAAGGAGCTGATAATGCCTCTCTTAAAGCTAGCCTGTATCCCACAAGCACAGGATGCTGCTGCATTGCTGTGCCACTCCAGGATCACCCCAGGATAGGAGTAGTGGCAAGGACAAGAAGTTCGGACTTAACGTAGGGGGTAAGGATGGGGGTGGTGGTTCTGACTTGGTCAGATTAATGAAGAACAGTGACAAAGGGTGGAGAGGAGAGGGGTTTGGAGAACAGATCAGGAATGCAGTTTTGGCCATGTTAATTTTAACTTGCCGGGGGCAGCCAAACGTCCGAGAGACAATCTGAGATGCGAGACACTTTGGGATGCAGGATTGGATGGTGAGAGTTAAATAAAGAACAAAGAGATGATAGCTGAAAATGTGTAATGCTGACCTGAATTTATGGGCTAGTTTATTACGGGTTGCCAATGATCTGACCAGAAGATATTTAGGTTCTTGTCTTATTTCAGGCTACAGGGTTAGAAACCTCAGAGAGTTCAAGGTCATGAGAGGACCCTCGGGTTATGTGGCAAGGACACTTATACTGAGGACAATATCAAAATGTTAAGATTTATCTTTATTAAAATGAATGAAAGAATAATCAAAGATCTAAAACATAAAGTCACAAAGCAGTAACACAATTCTAGGGCCCATGGTGCTTACATTTCTATTCTAAAAGACTACCTAAACTGACATACTTATACCCTTCCCTGAAGACCTGGTAGTGGGAGACACAGGACCAGCCTCATCTCTGGCATGCCTGATGAATTCGATGGTCCAGGCTTCCCAAGTTGGTAGGGATCAAGCTCAAGTGTTGAGTAGTTAAGCTATATTGCAAAGCTGAGCTGATAGCTTGATAGAAGATAGGAAAGAACGATCACCTGCATGGTTGTTTACCCTCTTATAGGGTCCTGGCCCTGCCTTAATCAGGACCCAAATCCTGTTTCTTCACCCAGATAAATCTTCGGCTACACTTACTCCATAGGTTAACATATTATGACATGTACTCATACATATTAATGTCGATTATCTCATCCCTGAAACCATTATCTTTGGCCTAAATCATGACTTCCATGTTCTGTGGTGTACCCTGCAGTTACCAGTCTGTTCCAGACTTATGGTAAACACATTTAGTTCTTTGTTCAGTTCCCCACTCAGTTCCCCAAAGTCAAAAGGGGTAACCGGTAGGCCATTTATCTATGCCAAAGTTTACAAACACTTATGCTAACTTGCTCTAGCTAATCATACAGGATACAGGCCTGTAGGTTCCTTGTGTTACAACCATTATGAATAATATAGACTGAAATTCAGCATAAATAAAACCCAAGAAAATAACAATATAATCAACCAAACCGATGAAGAAAACACTTTATGCAATACAGCAAGCTAGCTGACTGGCCCTATGGGCTAGAGTGAGCAGATGAAATCATCCAAAGAGAGACTGCAGAAGGAGAAAACAAAAAGGCCCCAAGGACAGAGCCCTATGGAACCCTCACAAAAATGGGTGGAAGGAGATGTTGAAGGAATGGATAGAGGGGCAGAAGGAGAACCTGGAGAGGACAATGCCATGAGGGAGAGGAAGTGATTGACAGTGTTAAAACCAGCAGAGACATCCAGGAGAATGAGGTTGAAGAAGAGGCACTGAGATCTAGCTGAGAAGGGTGTCAGAAACCTCTGTGAGAGCAGTTTACGGTGTGACGCAGGCAGGAGCCAGACTGTAGGAGATCCAGCATGGAGGTGGAGGAGGAGAACATTTAAAAGCAATGCTTATTAAAGGCTTTTTCAATAAGATAACAAGTGAATGGGAAAAAGGAGAGGGTATGGCAGATGCATCATTTTATTTCAGTAAATAAAGGTAACATTTTTAGGTACCCACTATAACACCATTTTAGACAGCCATCATGAAGGCCCCTGGGCACCTTAACAAAAATAGCTGATTGTATCATTCTGGTACAGATGATACACGAAAACTAAACGATTTTAAAAAATCCTCAACACTTAATCTAAGAAAGGAAAAAAATCACAGGCAATATTTAGCACAACATACCTATTAGCTAGATCCATAATTCTATTAAAATTACAGTAAGATTTGTAAATACAGGGACATCGCTACAGAGATACTCTGAGTCACATATTCAGGCGCTAAGGGTCTAATCCTGAAAGGTACTGAGTGCCTTCAGCTCCTATTTACTGCAGTGGAAGTTGAACACCGGATTAGGCTTTAAAAAGGATCCATTTTTTAAGGTTTGCAGTTGCTGAAGTACCTTATCAAGGAAATGTCATGTACTGTTTCTAGGAGTGAGAGCCCTTCTGGGCACTGTCAACTTCCTAGAATTGGAGCTAAAGCTATAATGGTAGCCATTTGCATGAGAAGAAATGTTCTTGGTTCTCAGCCGAGCATCCACGGCCCCCTGGGGTTCACCAGCCCTTTCAGGGGGGCTGCAGAGCCCTGTGGCTGAAACCCAGTGCTGGAGCTGGGAGTGGCACGGGCTGAAGCCGGTATCCCCCCTACCCCCCAAAGCCGGGAGCAGCGTACAGCTGAAGCTGGCAAACCTCCCTCCCCAAGCCTGGAGCAGTGAGGGGGCTGAAGGGTGGAGCCCCAGTGCGCCCCCGCTGAAGCTGAAAGCCGCACTGGGAGCCTCCCGCCACGCCCATACACGGCCCCTAGCTACTCCGTCCCTGCACCCTGAGCTACTTCCCTGCCTGCACACAGCCCCTAGCTACCCCTCTCCCTGCACCCTGAGCGGTTTTCAAACTTTTTGAACTGAGTCTCCTCTATGAGTTATATTTTTTGATTGTGTTCCCCCGCAGCCCAGACAGGCTCGGTGGCCTCCTGAGTGAGTCAGGGGGTGGAGCTGGCGCTCCTTCCCTGGACCCCTGCCGAGCTAGGTTGAGCCCTGCCAGCCCTTGTCCCCTCACAAATAGAAGTAAAACTATGCCTTATGCCCAAGGGTCCCCCCCCCGGCCTGGAGCCCCAAGTTCCCCCTCCCCAACTGGGCCCCAGCATTTTTATAGCATGTTGAGGGGGGCCTCAGCAAGAAAAAGGTTGAGAACCCCTGAACTAGAGGATGTGTGAACATTCAGGGCCCAATCCAAAGCTCACTGCAGTCAATGGAAAGACTCCTGAGGATTGATCAGGCCCTTAAACACGGATGTGTAAAAGGAGAATTCTAATATCAAGAATAATGAAAATTAGACTGTCAGTTAGGACCTATTCTGCTTTTTCCTAGTTTGAAAAGAACTTGATAACTTGTGAATTTTCCTATATAAATTTTGTCTCAGCAATGTTGTGATACATATATTAATTAAATGGTAAAATTATTTATCTTGGTCTCTAATATATATTTCTACATCTATGTGTACATATATGTACACACATTACTATTGTTATAATTACTTTTTTTCTTCTACACTACATCCAATTTAAACACTTGCACCTACGTGTGTGTGTATTACATATTTAGAGAGAGAATTACAGTATGTGTGACCTTTGTAAATAAAAGTTATCACAATTAAATCAATCAACAGGACACTGAACAGCTCACACCCCCTAATGGCTGCCATAACAGATATGAATCAGTCTACAGCATATCAGATGATATTATTTCACACAGATGGCATTCGGTGTTATAGTGCATAGGTTTTAAGATTTGCAAGAGCAATAAATAATGTATTTCTATTTTACTGAATCAGAAGTCTGTAAATTGTAGTACAGATGGAATTATTATAATACAGAATTTAGAGACAAAGGAGACTGTTTTCTTGACTAAGACTATTTCTCGGGAGTCTTTAGAATGGGATAGTATTAAATGCAATTCTTGATTATGGAGCACCATCTAGAGGAACATTGGTATGGCATAGGAGTAAAATGAAATGGTATCAAATTGAAACAAATAGCAAAAATGCAAACTAAGATGCTCCAGAATATCATAACTATTTACTTAATAGCCACCAAGACAGCAAGTTATAAAACAATGTAAGTTTTGAGAAATGTTTTTTGTATATGGCATCATAGTGGTCTACATAAAGTATCTATATTTGTTTTTCCCTGAAATTCAGGCACAACCTTCTGAGTATTTATCAGTTGCAATACATTAAATATGCTGCTAAAAATTCATATGAGGTTGTGATGTTTGATGTACACTTTAAGGAAGCCCTGTACTGTTTGATATCCAGGCATTGGTCACCACCATTGTATAATACAAAGTACAAATTCTTAAGTTCCACTTAAGTTCAGCATATGTTCAGAAAAATAACCTGTAAACATAACAGCTTTTATTTTGCTATGACTTAAACCATATGCAAATTTGACATTCACATCAATTAAATAAAATCAGTTTTTCACTTTTAAAAAGTAAGTATGCTTGTGTAGGAATTTCTCCTGCTCATTTGATTATATTTGCTAGGTATGTGATATGCAAGGTAGACATGTACAAAGGAGGATGGTAAATGTATAAAAGCATTAAAAAATTATTATTTTGTATACATTCTGTAGCCTTTAAACTTCACATGGACACATATACCTATTTGTAAAAACAACAAGGAGTTTGGTGGCACCCTAAAGACCAACAGATTTATTTGAGCATAAGCTTTCGTGGGTAAAAACCTCACTATATATCTAAGAGTCAAGGCAAATCCAGATCCAGATCCAGACATACACCCATTTTTATATATTTAAGGATGGAGGCAAATCTTCTCCCTAGCATGCCTATTCAATTCTACTCTAGACAACAGGATTTGTTCAAGTTTTGATTCATTTCTCCTCTCAGAGCTGACCTGGACAGGATATAGCCCTAGACCAAAGATGGCCAAACTATGGCCCATGGGCCGCATCCAGCCTATGGGACCGTCCTGCCCGGCCCCTGAGCTCCTTGCTGGGGAGGCTAGCCCCCGGCCCCTCCCCCACTGTCACCCCTCCCCCACAGCCGCCAGTGGCGCAGCTGGCTCCATCGGGGCGGTGTGGCTTCCAGGCCTGCCGCTCTGAGTGGCATGGTAAGGCGGCGGGGAGGCTGGATAAGGGGCAGAGGGTCCTGGGGGGCAGTCAGGGGACAGGGAGCGGTTGGATGGGGCGGAGGTTCTGGGGCGGGGGGAGGGTCAGGGGATGGGGAGCAGGGAGGTTAAATAGGGGGTGGGGTCCCGGGGGGGTAGTTAGGGGCAGAGGGTCCCTGGAGGGGACAGTCAGGGGACAGGGAACGGGGGGGGGGGAGGTTGGATAGGGGGTGAAGTCCCGGAGGGGCGGTTAGGGGCAGGGGGTTCCAGGGGAGGGCAGTCAGGGGAAAGGGAGTGGGGGGGGGAGGTTGGATGGGTCAGGGGTTCTGAGGGGGGCAGTCAGGGGGGTGGATAGGGATCAGGGGGCCAGGCTGTTTGAGGAGGCACAGCCTTCCTTACCCGGCCTTCCATACAGTTTTGCAACCCCAGTGTGGCCCTCAGGTCAAAAAGTTTGCCCACTCCTGCCCTAGACCTTCACTCACATGACAAAACAAAGTCTTATATCTTTCAAAAACACTATTTTTTGGAAGAATGTTATTTTTAGAGCATATTAAGGCAAGAAAGTGATGTTACTGACTAGAGACAAGTATAGTGCATGTTGATGCCATGCATAGCTGGGCAAATTTATTTTGGCTAATAGTAAATTTGCCAAAAAATGTATTTCTTCAAGGAACCGAAACTATTTGTGAATTCAAGTTGAATTCGGTGAATAGTTTCGGTTGGGAAAAAAAAAGATTTTTTTTTTCAGAAATGTCAACATTTTTTAATCCACATTTTGTTTCAAAAATGTCATTTTGAAATTTTGATACTTTTTGTTCAACCCAAACAAATTTGTTTTGGCCACTGAAAAATGGCTCAGCTTTAATGCTGTGCCATCTTCTCCTCATAGCACTATTAGTGAAATTCAGTCCTGATCTGGTTGGCATGTTTTGAGCAAAGACACTCATTTGAAATATACGGTGGTGTCAATTAGACTTGAAAAGTTGGTGGAATTCTACTATATTACAGTGGAATTCTACTATATTTAGACAGACCATCCTGCTGAGATCAGAACTTTTGGCCTCTATGTTACAAATAGCGTTGCATGGGTATAACTGAGGACAGAATGTGGTCCGTTCTGAGTAAAGTGCTCAACAAATACATTTAATTGATAATGTTGGAAAATACTTTCAGATGTCATGCTTCCAACAAAGAGGGCTGGACCGTATGAGAGACATGAACCCCCCTGAGGAAATATGCTTAAGTATTCCAGGCCCTTCCACGCCTTCCCACCCCACATGAGGTTATTTAATTGAAAACAAATGGACAAATTCTGCTGCCCTCATTTAGTCCTTTGTAAATCCAGTATAATTCTGCTGCAGTCTGTGAAGCTACTCTGGATGTGTATAGCCAAGCCACGCACAGAGTGTAATGTATTGGGTGCTGTCCCTAATGATTTCTATCTTAAGACTGTTTCTACCGATTGAGCATTCCCATCGTTTTGTTCCTTCTTTATGGAATTTGATCTTCATTCTTCATTAAAAGTAAAACTTTCAAAAGGACCTAAGTGACTTAGGAACCCAAATCCTATTGAAAGTCAGTGGTAATTAGGCTCCTAAATCACTGTTATGCTTTATGAAAAATTTAATGTAACTGTTTCATCTGTACCACATGATCATGTGGAAAGTACTTTCTCCACGCACAAATGCTTCTGCTGACACGCAGCTGGGTGGGGAGGAGGCCAGAGGCAAGTACTTGTGCTCCACATAGGATATGCCTTTCCGTGAACTGGTATGGGGAAGCAGGCATGGTTTCAGGAGAAAGGGGAAGTACCACCAGCTAAACCCACCCATCAGCTGCAAACTACAATGGGGAGGGTGCAGAATTAACAGCTTTACGTGGGACATAAATTCCACAAGAGTTTAGATCAGTGGTGGGCAACCTGCAGCCCATCAGGGTAATTTGCTGGCAGGCCGTGAGACAGTTTGTTTACATTGACCATCCGCAGGCACGACTGCCCGCAGCTCCCAGTAGCTGCGGTTCGCCGTTCCCAGCCAATGGGAGTTGGGGGGAGGGTGTAATTATTAGACTTGGTCACATGGTGCTACATGGCTTTCTATGACCTTTTTCTCCCCTTATCAAAATGATCCTGCAGATATCACTGCACTGCTTCAATTTTCCCCATCTCTTTCCAATTCCTAAAGAATCAGTTGATTCCAACATTCCATCTCTCCTCTTTTCAAATGTGGTACCCCAAACACCTACTTTACAACTGAAAAGCTTTAAAGAAAAATAAAATAAAGGAGAATGTAATGAAAACTGGGAGAGGTAAACTTCAGGTAACTTCTTTCAATTTCCCCCTCCCCTTTGACAATTTTGCTCTCTCTTGCTTAATAGCAAAAATTATCATGCTAATTAATGTTCATGTTCTTCTTTATCCTTCCATAATGCTGCTCCCATTAGTCCATTTGTATAACAAAATTCTAATGTGGAGCAATTTGCATAAGTAGACACTGGCATGGCACCTTGCTGTGGCTAAGAGACTCCCTGGTCCTCCAAAATGTGCTGTTTCTTGGATGAGGAGGAGCCAGAAAGAAGTGGGTCATGGAGCTGCAGTTAGGATCCATTGGTTTTAGTATGCCTGGGGAGATGGGGGAGGCGGGGAACAGTGCTCCAGTGGAACTAGGGACAAACTTGCAAGCAGGCATCACTCACCAGAAAGCAAAGACCACTTAGGATGAGATTCATGGGCATGTGCAAAGCAGCACTGTGGTGCAATGTGAAGATGTAGTGGCTTAGAACCTGCCACATGAAAGAAAAGATTCCAAGGGCTGGAGGCTACCCAGAAATAGTCACCGCAACAATAATCTCTTGGATTGGAGGCTGGCCAGGGGCGGAGCTATGCAGTTGCTAGTAGGGATGTGAGTAATGATCGATTTGTATTTGATCTGTACACATTGTGCCATGTTCCAAATATCTGTACTCTGTGAACATGAATTAACAAACGGTCATGTGATTATTTAGGTGATGCTTTCTTGCTGATGTACTATTAAATCTGAACATTAGGGAATACTATATAGAGTCTGTGAGTGGCAGGTTTGTGAGTACAATGACTAGGAATCCTGTGAAATCATGCAGCATTTGGCAAGAGACCTCCATTTTGAATGTGTGGGAAGCATATGAGCAATAGAAAGGTGTGCCTGGCGTGGGCATTTTTTCAACCTGTATTAGGCTTTCAGTTTAAAGCCCACTGAAGTTAATGGAAAGATTCAGTGGGCTTTAGAATAGCCCCTATGAAAATAATTCTGCCAAAGCTAAATACAGAAATGGCAAAGCCACTCTCTGTTGTGGTGGTGCAGTTTCAGGGTATTTTACAATTGCCATGGTGAAGTAAGTGCAGATCAGGCATGCAGAGATATATTAAGCCTGACACATCAATCAAATGGTTGCCAAGGAAACCTGTCATGTTCAAAATGAAATAAGCTGGGTGATTGTTGACACTCAGAAGAAGGCCTGGGCCATGAAAGGACATGGTGCTATACAATGCTCTTGGTGAGATGTTTGCATGTGATATGGATCTATATTCAACTTTGGAAGACAAGGGATTTGTTATATTGCAGAGTATTCTCAAACCACATTATAATATCTCATCTGAGTTTATGTTCAATCAAATTCCTGACATCTGTGAAAGAATATGCCTATAACTATTAATGCTGGAGGCGAGAGAAATATTACCTATGTTCTTCACCACTGAAGCACAGCTCCAAAATAACACAACATGGTTCTTCATTAGTTTTCCTGTCTCCTATGTTGATAACTAATTTAACAGAACTGCAGTTTTGCACTCTCTCTCTCACAAGCGCAGGTACAGTGACTTTCAAGAGTTTTTTGGGAAATATTGAAGAAAAAAAAAGTTACAGAGAGGAGATAATGTTGGAAACTAACACCAAAAGCTAATATTTACAGTTTGGTCTGTTTGTGCACAGCTTGCATCTCTGTCAGTAATGATGCTTTATCCAGCCACTATTTATATCTGCTATCAAGAGCTACTGGGCTGGAAGCTTCTTGGCTATTTTAAACCCCTAGCATTAGCAATTTCTATACTACCACTTATACAAAAAAGTCTATGCCTACCCATCAACCAGTTAATTCAAGATGCTGTAACAACACGGAACTACTATGTTAAAATGTCTCATAGAAAACAAACCAGCTTGGAGTGTGAACTGTGCAGAGCAACCAAATGCCATAAGTCTGATTCCTTCCCAGTGGACTATTGCTGAAACTAGGGCAGATAATACTGAAGTCATCTGAAACTTAACAGGAAAAAATTAATGTAGGCCAGACTGCATCTCTGTAGTAACAGCACTGAGGGCTTTGAAACTGTACTTCACAAAAGTTTTTAAACTATGCATAAATCTAATGAAAGCAGAAACAATTAAATTGTTTCTCATATTTCAGCCACGCTGAAACAGAACACTGGGATTCAGCTACTTGTGTACTAGATCCATGCTCTGTTATATTTTTTCATATTTTTTCTTGGATGGCAACTTCTCTAATGTCAAAGCAGCCATTCAAAGCATTGTTTAACAAGTACTGCTACAGAATGCCAAATATGTCAAAATACAACTTCAAAATAAAGAATTAAAAGGTTATTGACTTACTCATCAAGAAACAAGTAAAGAGAAGGTAGGACTATGGAGATGTTCCCACAAAAATATAGAGGATCTGTAGTGAACAGCTGTCATTTTATCTGACAGAACGATACATTTTGGCAACCCCATAAAAATATAAAGCTATCAGGTTTTGACATCTTTTGGTATGGCAAAGTCATTTTCTGAAGCTTTGCCAAGCCATGTTTCCTATGAGAAATTATCTGCTGTCCTTGAGGATCTCTAAGTTGGTTGCTACTGTACCCTTCTTCCTCAGAAGGTTGCGAGCCTTTTTTAAAAAAAATGCAATTTAACAGTAATGTCTGTTTTCTTGAACTCTGATGGCAAATTATTTTTACTTGAGTGACTAAAGATAGCCTAACTGTGGCCCTGATTCTGGAACTGGATGAGGGTCGGTGGACCCTGGCACCTACATGGAATCTCACTGACTTCAGGGGTTGGCCCACACTGATCCGACTGCAGGACTGAGGCTGGTCTGAACTTCAGAACTGCTGAAGACTTGCAGGTCCAGGTCCTATTTACTCCAATGGGAGGAATGAGTGCTCAGCACCTTTGACGATCAGACCATTTATTTAGGTACCTATCCTTAGGCTTCCAAATTTGAACATTTTGGCTTGAATACCTTTATTTAACAGTTATAGAAGATAGTATATCACTACAAACATATTGTGGTATTATTTATAGGTCTAAGTTCTTTATATTGTCATTAGAAAACACTAACATGCACATTGTTGTGCATCTTAGTTTAAGAAAACTCTGAATCATGAACAGTGCACACTATTTTTTTAAATTAATGCTTATTTCCAAATGGCTGCTGTATTCATGCTATCAAATGATCAGACATTGTCTTCAAAGCCCTGTTTATCAGTAGCAACTAGTTGGTAACCAGTCAAACAACAAAAATAATCATGACAAGGTGGGTGAGATAATATCTTTTATTGGACCAACTTCTGTTGGCAAGAGAGACAAGTGTGTAAGCTCAAAAACTTGTCTCTCGTTGAAAACAGAAGTTGGTCCAATAAATGCTATTACCTCACCCATCTTGTCTCTCTCATATCTTGGGACCAATACAGCTACATACAAAAACAGGCATCACACCCATAAAAGGAATCCCTATTACTTTGGACTCCTGTTACCACTGCAGCTAAGCTTTACCTCTTTTCAGGTTGGCTAGACTAGATGACCTAATACTTTTTTCCACCTCTAATTCACACAGTAGTAAAGTAGAACAATAATTGAATCTCATGAATTTCAGTCTTATATGTTAAGGGCTGAGTCACGTCTGTTCTTGGCCGTACTCTTTCTAACTACTTCCTTGTGTGGGCAGCAGGATTGTAATGTACTTCTGTAATCACACTTCATCTGTACCCCAGTGCTTGAAATACCTGCCTCTTATCCTAGAGGTGCTTAAAATATTATACATACTTTGTAAAATGCTTAGAGATAAACAGGTATTCATATAGATGTGTAAACATAGCTCAAAAAGGGACAACTGAACTTACACACTTTTACGTTTTAAGAATGCGTAAAGGTCATTTCCTGGCAAAACACTGTATTTTAACCATGGGGAAAGACATGCAGATCCAAATGGAAGGCTCCTTTAACTGAAGCAGTCATAACATTAGGCATAAGCGGATTAAACAGTTGCTTAGGGCCCAGGCAGCTCAGGGCCCCCCCGATTTAGTACAACTCCCCAAAATACCATTCATCTTAGTTAATGTGGGCATTTTAACACGTGTACATAAGTGCTGTGTGGGCGGATTGTGCGGCCCGGGAAATGATACAATTAGGTCACTGGCCGGACTCCACGAGAACAAATGGTGGAGTCTCTGTAACTTGAAATCAGCCAGAGGTTATGGGCGTGCGGCAGACAGATGAACACGATGGCCCCTTCTGGCCTTAAAGCCTGTGTTTAGAGGAGGATGGTCCTGCTTAGAGCCCCCAGTGGGCAGGCACCGCCTCTAGCCTTAAAGCCCTGCCCTAGCCGAAGGCCTCCGCCGGGTGCAGCCGGCCCCAGGATTCCGAACCCGGCGGCTCGGTCAGGCTGCGCTGGGGCCGGCTCAGCCCGAGCTCCCGCTGGGCGCGGTCGAGGAGGCGCGGCGCGGCGCGAGGACGGCCGTCCGGGCAATGCATCAGCCAGCGCGCAGGAGGCGCTGTGTGCCAGGGGTGACAATGCCGGGCCTCAGCACCGCCCCCCGCGGGGGAGGGATCGAGTCACAGCGCGCAGGACGCAGACCCGGAAGCCGCATAGGGCCGCGGCATCACCGAGTTTCCGGAAGACTCTTACCAGAGCGTCTCTGTCCAGGCACGTCCTCCGAGTCCGTCCGTCCTTCCTTCCGTTTGGGCTTTCCCCTGCCTGGGCGGCCGCCCCCGAGTGGTGGGCGGCGGCGCTGCACCCTGCTCGGCGGCTGCCTGGGGCCGGGATATCTATGGGGCGAAACGAGATGCAATGAACCCGAGAGCGAGCGAGACAGCGACGAGCGCGACGGACACACACCGGAGCCGCTCCATGGGGGATCGGCCGCAGTAGGAGCGGCTCCCCCCGGGTACGATCCGCCCCTGTCCCCCCCTCGGGCCTCTGGAGGAGGATGGCGACAGCGGCCGCCCCGACCCAGCTGGAAGCCGGTGGGTATCGCTGGCGGGGGGAGGCGGGCGGCGCTCCCTGCCGGGTGTCCTCCTTGTAACCGCGTCCCCTTCTTCTCCGCAGAGCTCTACTACCTGATCGCCCGCTTCCTGCAGTCCGGACCCTGCAGGAAATCCGCCCAGGTGAGCGGCCAGCGCGGGGCTCCGGCCGGGCCGGCCCCGCCGCCAGGGCCAGCGGGGGGACGGGGTTGGGCGGCTGGGGCGGCGGTGCCGAGAGGGAGGTTTTCCTGTCGCCACACCGGACTCACGTCCTTTGTGTCTCTCCCCAGGTGCTGGTGGAGGAGCTGGAGGCGCACCAGGTAGGGGCTACGGGCGGGCAGGTGGGAGTCGCCCGGCCCCGCAGCGGGGCCCCCTGCGGCTCTCGGGGACGCTTCGGGCAGCAGCGGGGACGGCTCGGGGGTTGCCCTGCGGCGGGCGCCACTCCGGGTGCTGCCTGTGCGGGGGTGGGCAGGGCCTCGGAGCGGGGTAAGGATCATCCCCGCCTGGGGCCGGGCCGTGGAGCGGCTGGGGCACCGGGGCCGGGCGGGCTGGGACCGGGGCTGGGGGAGGTGCGGGAGAGGCCGTGCCTGCGCTGACTGCCCCCTCCCCCGCCGCAGCTGATCCCCCGCCGCCTGGACTGGCAGGGCAAGGAGCACCGGCGCAGCTTCGAGGATCTGGTGAGTGAAGTTTCGCTCCAACTTCCCCGTAAGTTCCCCCACCCGGCCGCCGCTCCCCACCGTGGGGTGAGCGCTGAGCCCCGGGGTGGGGTGGGGTGGGGAGGGGCGGCCGCCTCGCTGGGGGTGGGGAGCGTGGGGGGAGTTACTGCCCCCGGCGCGTGTGTGCGGGGGGCTGCGAGCGAGGTGCCTGTTGTGGAGGGTTATCTGAGGGCACGAGAAGGAGCTGGCGGGGGGAGGGGGGCTGGCGAATGGCACAACGCTTAACAAGCTGTAGTTCCGTGTGTGGGAATGGAAGCTGCCTTCTGATTGGCTGCAGCTCCAAAATACGGGAACTGAGGAGAGGGCCAGTGTTTCTGCATTGGGGGGCGGGGAGGACACCATGGCCCTGGCACAGTGAGAGGCTGGGGGGCAGCCAGGGGGACAGCTGGAGTCCAAGGGTTACTTACTGCGGCTGAGTAATAATCCTGTGAGCTGTGGGCCCCTTGTCATTGATGGTGACAATACCAGCAACGCTTCTTTGGCCTTCTAGGATTTCAAAGCGCTGAGGTGCTGTCACCTTTAAATGGGGTCTAAACAAACCTTTTAGCAAACCTACCAACTCCAGTGATATTTCCACTTTTAAAAAACAATTCAATGTAAATAGTTTCCCCCTTTTCTTCTCCCCCCACCATTAAAAACAAGTAAACATTGTCCTGCAGTGCTGGAAACCCAGCCTTCACAGCCAACACTAAATGTCTTGTATGTGAAACCATCCACAAACAAATGACACTCTGCATTGATTGCTCTTGTCCCAGATGAGAGGAAATGCTAAATGTAACCAAAATATAGTAACAAGAAAATAGATTATTAGAACTGAAAGAACTTCCCTGAAATCCAATGTTACTGGTAAGGTAAAGAAAGTTTACAACATAAGATACTGCAATAGCTTTTTAACAACCTCAGAATGTCCCCTGTGAAGTAACACAAAGCATCTGCAGTTTTCAAGAGGGGAACTAAAGGCAGGTTAGTTGTTTAAGTGACACACAGGAAGTCACTGGACAGAGACAAAAAGAAAAGGAGTACTTGTGGCACCTTAGAGACTAACCAATTTATTTGAGCATAAGCTTTCGTGAGCTACAGCTCACTTCATCGGATGCATACCGTGGAAACTGCAGCAGACTTTATATACACACAGAGAATATGAAACAATACCTCCTCCCACCCCACTGTCCTGCTGGTAATAGCTTATCTAAAGTGATCATCAGGTTGGGCCATTTCCAGCACAAATCCAGGTTTTCTCACCCTCCACTCCCCCACACAAATTCACTCTCCTGCTGGTGATAGCCCATCCAAAGTGACAACTCTTTACACAATGTGCATGATAATCAAGTTGGGCCATTTCCTGCACAAATCCAGGTTCTCTCACCCCCTCACCCCCCTCCCAAAAGGAGAGTGAATTTGTGTGGGGGGGGTGGAGGGTGAGAAAACCTGGATTTGTGCTGGAAATGGCCCAACCTGATGATCACTTTAGATAAGCTATTACCAGCAGGACGGTGGGGTGGGAGGAGGTATTGTTTCATATTCTCTGTGTGTATATAAAGTCTGCTGCAGTTTCCACGGTATGCATCCGATGAAGTGAGCTGTAGCTCACGAAAGCTTATGCTCAAAGAAATTGGTTAGTCTCTAAGGTGCCACAAGTACTCCTTTTCTTTTTGCAAATACAGACTAACACGGCTGTTACTCTGAAACCTGGACAGAGACAGTATTATGATTCAAGGGTTCCTGGCTCTGGCCTATTTTCAATCCATCACACCACACTGATGTAATTGACTGCCTTATTTAAACAATAAATCCTGTACAAGGTCACTTAAATGTTTCAGGAATATGTAGTAAAAATATGAAATGTTTCATATTATAGTTATCAAATCCAGAGATTCCATGTGCAGAGACACAAGGAAATCAGAGCAAGTGACTCGTTCCCTCTAGAGATGTTGGCTCCCCTCTGCAATGAAGCTACATGTGGCCTTTAGGCCCCTGGAGACTCTCTGGGCCTGATCTTCAGAGGGGGTGGCACCTGAAGCTCCTGTTGACTGCAGATGAAGTACTTGGGCTTTCAGCCCCTGGAGACTCTCAAAGTCTAATTTTCAGAGGTTGCGGGCATCTGCAATTCCTGCGGACGGTACATGCAGTTGTGGTGGTTCTGTATGGAAGCAGCAAAGACTGGAAGAAATGAGTTGGTTTTCATTGTTTTTGGAGGGTACAAGTGCCCCTCCCCCATGCACTTTTAAAGTTACCAGGAGTTACATACAATAAAGCTTGGCACCAATATATGACTTTGCAGTTCAGAATTATGTTAAATCATTATTATTAATTTTCACAACACCCATATTTGGCATGTGTATGATCTTGACTTGCCCTGCCTGTCTATCAGAAACTGAAGATAAGTACCTGTTTCCCTTCCAACCCCACAAATTATAATGATCATGTGGAAGGGTGACATGGTATTGCTCAAACTTTACTACATTTTTATTGACTGAATAATAAGTTTTTCATGCGGTAGTGTCCCCTAGAACAGTAACTTTTAAGTTAAACTAAAAAATGGGAAGTCTGCCTTAGAGGGGACTTACAGCATCCATACCTCGTGGCTTTTCTTTTCCCTAAGCTTATGGAGAGTTGAAAGAGACTATAATACTCCATCTAACCTCTGTCAGATGGTAGCCTGGCCTGATATTTAAACTGAAAGAAAGGGAGTAAGTACTGTGGTGAATAAAACCTCAGTGCAATATTTTTTTCTGGGGAACCCAATATCTGGCTGCTAGGTTATTTCATGTTTGCTCTGTGATTATATCTGTCACCTGAGATGAACTCTAACAGTAGGGGAGGCCGAATCTGATTTCAGGCAAATATGGCGTTTGCTTCAACAGTAGCATTAATCTTTGCACTTTTGTTCTTTATATTATTAAATTCATCCACGCTTTCTGGAGTACTTTGGGGCACCTCTAGATTACCTTGTTTGTTCATCTAATGGCATTTGAGGCCACATAAAATTCTTTAAAACTTTAATCTTGTACCAGTAAAATGAAGACAATAAAAATCAGGTGGGGGAAAAAAAGCTGAGAAAAAACAAGGTTTCTGAATTGTTTGGAAGTGGTTGTGATTTCTATATTTTAATAGATAAAAGGTTTTGCTTTCGGACTTAAAAACAGGCAGGAAATTTCCCTCATTTGCATTTTATGTTAATATTACGTAACTAGTTAAGGTGGGTTACAGTAGAGTAAAGGAGTATAAATTAAATATTGTGTGTTTGTAGCTCTCTGTTATGGCTGCCTTCATGTTGTTCATTTTCTTTCCTGCTAGCCTTTTCTATTAATTCCCAGAATAAAGCTTTATCTGACCTGAGGATGTTGGAGGAATGGCTTTTCTCCAGCCCTCATCATTCAGGGTTTGATATACTTGATGTCTGGATTCTTGAATGTATGTGACTATGTATATTTGGACTACTTGTCTGGCCTCAAGTATTCTGCAGGGGAGTAAGACATTTGAAGATATTGTGCAGAACAGTGCCACCATCATGAGGTGCCCAGGTCATGATGAAATTCATTTTAATAGTCTTTCTTGGAAATATAACTGGGGATCTTGAAGACGCAGTTATCACTCCTTACCAATCATTTACACATTGAATTAAAAATCTCTTTTTAAAAGGATGCAGCATCACTGCTCCTTCATGCTGATGCCAATATTGACAACATAGAGAAGGCAGGTGAATTGCCAAGGAAGAACTTTTATTTTTGCTTGTTCCTATGGTGTATAAAGAGTGGCCTCCTTTATTTTTTTTCTTTCTTTTTCCACATCTTTTCTAAATCTTAAAGAGTATCAAGTCTTGATTTCCCTGTTCTTGCTGCAGGATTCTCTAGAGATCTTGTCCCTCATTTGAATAGAGAAGGGTTGTTTTAAATCTTTCACAAAAGAAGCTTTTGTCCTAAATGATAGTCAGGAGCTTGAATTCAACAGGTTTTAACAAACTCACTGTTTTATACAGTTTGACTAAATATTTGGCTTTTGGGAAGTGACCAGGAATATAACTAAAAACCTGCTTTGTAGACTTTTCCTCTATTTATAATTTTGTTTTTAATTGTAGCCGTAAGCAATTTTTAAAAGTACATTTTAAAAACAGGGTTTTCTTTATTAAATTTTAGAAAAAAAGTTGCCCTCTGATTCTGTACAATTAACAATGAGAATATAATTAACAGGGGTAAGAGAACTCTATTAATTCTTGCCTCCAGTCTGCTCAGACTTGTGTGTTTATATCCAGAATCTTCTGAATTTCTGTGAAGTTTTCTCTGTATTTCTATTCTGTTTGGACCTGGTCTTGTACTTAAAAGTCAGATAATATGGGGCATAAGAAGAGTCATTTAAAATGTGTTTAAGGGCAAGTAAGAATTTTAAACATACTTGCTGAACAAAAACTGTAGAGATTTCTGGCCACGTTTGTATGTGTATTACTCTTCATTGAAAAGATGAGGGGGATGGGGGAACAACAATTTTGGACACTTTTACACAAGTGCTGTGACTAATGCTGTGCATCTGCTTGCATATGCAATACGATCAACTTCGTGAACTCTATCAGGGGTAGTCAATAGGCGGCCTGTGGGCCAAATCTGGACCACCAGATGCTTTTAAACCAACCCCAAAATCTTTTTATTTACTTATAATTAGTGTTGTGGGCTTTTTTCTTTCCTCTGGAGTGTGGACCTTGACTATGCCTTGACCAAGAAATTTGGACCTTGACAAAAAATAATTGACTACCCCACTCTAAAGGCTTGCCTTCACTAGACTTTTTTTTTTTTAACCTTGGTCTATTGATAGCCAATGAATGTTTGAGCTACCTCTGGTGTGTTTGTAAAAGCTAATGTGGATGCTCTCCATGTGTTTGTTACAGCCTGTGTCCACACTAGCCTTCAGAAACACTCAAAGTGCTTAGAGTTCATTGACAATCAATAATTTGAAATTTGGTTGTGTGTGGGGGGGAGATCTAGTGAATACACCTGCTTGGTTGTTGTGCAGGCTAATTATCCCATCTGGCTTACCTCATCAGTAATGCCTCTAGCTGGCTACTTTTACAGGTTTTGTTCATTGCATTTAAAATGGATTGGCTGTGTCCTGGTTTCTGATGTGCTGTCTTATTTGGTTAGGCCTATCTTGATCTGTTTGCTGAAGATGTGTACATGGTTTCCTGGGTTCCCTGAGAGCAACTGGTTTTGGGTACTGATCCTGCAATCTGATCTACGTAGGCATTTAATTCAGTGGGACTTCATACCAATGAAAGGCTCTGCCAGTATGGAACAGATTGTAGGACTGGGTCCCAAGTTCTTACCTTGTCTATTTAAGTTAC
The DNA here is from genome assembly GCF_965140285.1 of Lepidochelys kempii. Classification (NCBI taxonomy): domain Eukaryota; kingdom Metazoa; phylum Chordata; order Testudines; family Cheloniidae; genus Lepidochelys; species Lepidochelys kempii. Next base: position 75,739,693 of record NC_136388.1, read on the forward strand.
TTAAAACTAGCTGTGAGATTGTGGGGCCATTATTGATAGACATCGTCAATGCCAATCCTAGCAAGGGAGAAGGGTATTGGAAATCCTTGTACATAAGTCAGCTCATCTCAAACAAACAACATTGCTTGATAATAGGGAGCTTGCAACCCATTCTCAAACCTTTTATTTTTAGAGAAGGTGGTTGAGTGGATGGTGGCTTTACAGCCACAGGTATATTTGGACATCAGTGACATCCTGGGTGTGTTCCAGATTCTGAACTTCCTTTTGAGTTGAAACTCCACTCATCAGGGTCTTCAGTAACTTCCTGCTTACCTTATATAACAGTCAGTTAGCTATTTTGGTCCTTCTGGACTTGGTTGCTTTTTGATACGGTTGACCGTTGGTTGTTGCTTTAGCAGCTGAGGGAAATTGGGTTTGGGCGAAAGTCATATCTAGACGGGAGAGATCTATCGTTGATGACAACTGTCTATCCACAAGGAATTTGGTATGCAAGGTCTCTCAAGATGCTATGCTCTCTCCTGTATTAAATACATATGAGACTGGTGAGATCACTTCAAAGAAGAAAGTGGGATCTGATTAATATGCTAATGATATGCAAGTTATTAGTTCCTGCACCATAACTCCGCAAAGTCACTCGCTAATCTGAATGAGTTTGCCAGACGGATATGTTGGAGCTATCTACTCTCCATCTCTGGGAAGCAAGAAGTCTTGCTTGTGGATATAGAAGCTGTCATGAAGACTCATTTTCTTTGTTTCCCATTTATTGAGGGGCCTCTTTCACAGACAGTGAGCAATGTTAAGAATTTAGTCACTTTTGACTTAACTGTATTATGGTGATCCTTAACAGAACAATATACTCTTGATAGTTGAAGCTCCCTTCTAGCATTGGTTCCAGCGGCTCTTCTGCATTGCTTGCAGCAACTTGTTTGTGACTAGTTTTTGGGCAATCATGGTCATATTACATTCACGCAGTGTTCTTTATGTTGGCTGCTTATGAAGTGACCAATTCACTTTAATCAGTTCTGTTTGCTCTTTAAGTCCTTCAGTGTATTGGGTGTGGCTATACTGATGACCTCTTCCATAAGCCTCATCTTGCTATTAATTCTAGAATCTTTGGCAGAGCTCAACATTACTGGAATTATTGCTACTTTCCCTTTTGAGAAGCAGTGGTTGCTCAAGTGGCACTGAAGGGCCTGATTCTCTGATCCCTCTCATAGTTGAATGAGAAGCATTTTAGTTGCTTTTTGTCAAGTATAGGGTTGTATTTAGAAAATCCTCCTTTTTCATATGCTAATTGATGTTACTCATGGAAGTGTATTGTAGACGATGTGACTCATCATGTTGTGCCAGGATAATACCACTGCTATTGACCATTTGGAATCCTAATGTCATAATAATCCACCTGACAAACTACCCAGGTTGGAATGCGAGTGCTGTGTGTGTGCATATCGTTTCTTTGCAATGGATGCAATGCCAGAATGTCTGGCTCTACTTTAATAATAAGTAGTTAGGCCTGCTGTTTGGTGAAATGAAGAGACAGATTACAATATAGTGGGACAAGGTGGGTAAGGTAATACCTTTTATTGGCTTGACTTCTTTTGGTGTGAGAGACAAGCTTTCGAGGTTACACAGAGCTCTTCTTCCGTAGATTCATTTTAGCTGATGAAAATTTCTTCATGGCATCAGAGCATGTGGGATATAACCAATATATGCTTGCAGTGTTATTTGGTCCCAGGATATTAGTGAGATGAGGTGGGTGAAGTGATATCTTTTATTAGACTGACTTCTGTTGGTGAAAGAGAGAAGCTTACACAGAGCTCCTCTTCAGGCCTGGGAAGGGTACTCAGAGTGTAAGATACATTGTATCATTAATAGCTATTTTCTAGTTTTCAGATCTGCAGTATGTAATTATGGCTGTCCTCTTGATGTTGACCATAAAAAGGAGGTAGAAGCAACTGAGTATTCTGTTTGTGTGTGTGTGTGTGGGGGGGGGGGGTGAGAGAACCTGGATTTGTGCTGGAAATGGCCCAACTTGATTATCATGCACATTGTAAGGAGAGCGATCACTTTAGATAAGCTATTACCAGCAGGAGAGTGGGGTGGGAGGCGGTATTTTTTCATGCTTTGTGTGTATATAAAAAGATCTTCTACACTTTCCACGGTATGCATCCGATGAAGTGAGCTGTAGCTCACGAAAGCTTATGCTCAAAGAAATTGGTTAGTCTCTAAGGTGCCACAAGTACTCCTTTTCTTTTTGAGTATTCTGTGTTGGAAGAACAATTTCAACTGAAAATCTTAACACTGAATTTTAAATGCCATTTATTAGAAATAGCAAAAGTAAGACTGGTTTGGAAATTTCAGATGGCCAGATGCTACTTGCTTGCTATTCATAGTGGCTAATGAAGAAGCTGTTTGTTTGTTTTTGTATTGGGAAATAGGCTATCTTTATCTAGGAAAGGGCAATACTGAAGAAGAATGCAGACCATTTTCTTATGATGGGAGACTTGAATCTTACACCCCATGGCTATGGAGTAAGTTCAGTTAATGTCAGGTCTTAATGGGACCCATTCACAACAGCTAAAAACTGAGCAGACAGACCTTGCAGCTATTGTAATGTTTCCAGGTTTTTCCACACCCCCTATTGTTTAGGTTTTAAATGGAACGTGTTTGTAACAACAGTATGGGGTTAAAATGTCTGTCAAGTGAGGAAGGCCATCGTTTTTTATCTGAGTAATAGATACTTTGTGTGAAAAGAATAAACTGGTGTGGTGAAATAGAAAATGGTTCCCCAAACTGCACTCTGCTTACTCAAAGTACTCCATTGAAAACACTGAGGTTTGAGGGATTTTTGTTTCTTCCTCTCTGGCTTTCAGAATTTCAAAATCAACATGTAATACTTGAAACTATAATATAAGCTATTGAGTTGGCTAGTGGCATAACCTTACTGGTCAATTTTCTTAACGTCCAAGGTATTTACAGGATTCTTTTAGATATACTGGGTGTAATTCATATTGAGTTTTAACAAAAATTGTTCTTGCTTGTCTGTGTACTTAGATATTTAAATATGAACTGAATAAATAAAATACTAAATGAAAAAAGCTCAGATGAAGAGAAGATTTTTTTCTACCCCTACCTCCAATTTTAGGAAAAATAAAAATGGCGTGTGGTGTTTCATGTGTTTAGGTGGCAGCCAATGCACACATCCCTCCAGACTATCTTCTGAAAATCTGTGAGAGAATTGGACCCCTCTTAGACAAAGAGATCCCACAGAGTGTTCTTGGAGTGCAGACTTTACTAGGCGTGGGACGGCAATCTTTGCTAAGGGCAGCAAAAGGTAAGATTTGAAGTCCACATAATCAAGAAAGATTAATATTTAATGCAAAGTATCTTCTAAGTTTGGTGGTCTGAGGCATTTGCATACTTGTATGAGCACTCCTCATGCTACTTTCTATGGTCAGTTTCTACGTTCTAGTTACAGAATTGCTAAAACACAACCACTAGGAGAAAGTTTGGCCTTCTCTAAGGCCAGGATTACACTAGAAAAGGTTTGCTGGTATAGCTGTAATGGCAAACCCTCCAAGCATAGGTGCAGCTTATACTGGCGAAAAAGTGCAGTTGCTGATGAGGCTTATATTGGTTCTAGAAATGAAATAAGCTGTCCTGGGAAAAGCTGTCCTTTTTATACCAATTTAGCTGTGTTTACACTTGGAGTTCTGCCAGTACAATATTGCAAAAAAACCATTGCCCCTAAACAGCACCGGCAAAAGTGGCACTGGCCTGAGGCTATGTCTACAGTAGCACTTTTGTCGGTTAGGGATGTGAAAAAATGACCCTCCTGATCGACAAAAGTTTCACCAACAAAAGCGCCAGTGTAGACAGCACTATGTTGGTGTAGAGCGACTTTTATATGGGAGATCTTATAGCAGTGCAGCTGCAGCAGTACAGCTGTGCCATTGTAGGGTCTGTAGTGTAGACATAGCCTGAAGTTGATAGGAGGTGTAGAAGAGTGATGTGTGCAACATCCAAACTGGACATAAGGGCCACTGCTTTGCCTGTAAGCCATCAGCTATTGTCATCCTGAAGAATGGGAGTCTTGAGATGTTGCAAGCAATGTGTTAATTATATCCCAGACTCTAGGTTACTTTAATATGAAATGAAAAAACCAAAACCATAAATTCAGCTTCTAAACCCCACCATATATTAGAAATAATCAGTCAAACTGTTAACAACAACCCACTCCCCACCCACCCCCTTATTTTTCCATCATACCAACCATCCCTCCTCCTTCCTACTCCTTCAAAGTCTTTTTTTAAAAAGATGAGCTTTGCATTATACCGTAAAGGTCAGCAGATTTGAACTACTTCAGATCAAGGGGGAGAAAACTCCAAAGTTGCGGGACTTTCACAGAGGATACCCTACTAGCAGTCTTATCTCTTGTAAATTTAAGGTACTATAGTTCAACATACAATAACCTGTGAGAGAGCTTTCCTTAGGAGAGGATACACGTTGCCACTCAGCACTACGCAGGTTATCCCAAGCAAGTGTCCATAAAACCTTTATACCACACCAGCTTTTATTCTGTCTATGCATATGTGGTACAGAAAAATTATTTTAGAAATATTCAGTTATTTTAAAAGATGTTATTGAGACAGTTGAATGTACATTACTAGATACATTACTTTGAATACTTGTGGCTACAGCTCACGAAAGCTTATGCTCAAATAAATTTGTTAGTCTCTCAGGTGCCACAAGTACTCCTTTTCTTTTTGCGAATACAGACTAACACGGCTGTTACTCTGAAACCTGTCATTACTTTGAATGTAACTGTGCAACACTTAGAAGGAGAAAAATGAATAAATGTAAGACCGCTGTAAAAATAACATGTAATACCTTTTTTCATATCTAAAAATGTCATAAAACTGGAAGAGCTGTATCTGTTCCTTTCATGGCTACAAGTGAGTTCTGGGTCCCGCTGGGAGTCTCTTCTCTCATTCGGATGTTGTGCCTGAGGGTAGCTCTGCTAAACCATGGGATATCACTTTAAAATGATGCCATTTTTCAGTAAAAAAAAGCTGCCACAAGACCAGGGCTTAATCTTGCCTGACATGCGCCCTTGGCAGGTGTAATGTGGTGGAGAAATTCCATACTTCTAGGGAGAAGAATGATTAAACAAACAAACCCCTGTTCCAGTTTCAGTGTTAGAATAAATCCCAGGGCAGATGATTACTGGGCAGAGCTCAGATGAGTCAGTCAGAGATACAGGATAACTTGAAGAGCAATGTGATGAATTCGTTTATTACAGGGAAATTTCTTCCATGTATTTGACTTTCTGTATAGAGAAAGTATATTGGCCTTGTGCCACTTGATGGGTAAACAATATCTTTGTTCTAAGAAGTAGTAGTTCTTTCCAGAATGACAGTTTATGGATCTTTTAAAGTTGCACTTGAGTAGTCTAGATAGTGACCGCAAATAGAGAGCTCACACCTTTGTTCTAGAAAGCTTAAGGTGCACTTCTATATATAATTATTACAATAAGAGAAAGCTATGATAGAATTTGGGTTGTACTTAAATATTCCATCAGGGTTCTGCCTGGATTTGGATACTCCGTGTTCATGGATTCAATGGTGATGCATGAGTCCATCCGTCAGGGGCATTAGTCTTCTGCTCCACAGCCCTTCCTCATCATAGAAGCTCAGTTCTGTCCTTCCAGATGGCCACTAATGGAAAATGCCCAGCTCTGGTTTCCGAGGCACTTTGTTGAGCAGGCTCAGAAAATGCACTATTGTTTCCATTAGAGGGAAGGCTGTCTTGAGGCCAACTGGCAGCAAAGTAGCTGGAGAACCTTAAAAGAAAATGGCCTTAATTTTAAAAACAATGTTTTAAAAGAGAGAATGTGGAAAGCATATTGCCACCAATTGAAGGAAACCAGATTTATTAAAACAAAAATCTTACCCACCCCCATTCCAAGTCGAAAGTATTTGTGTGTACTGTCTTCCAAATGTGTAATACACTGGGACTTTCTTAATGCAAATTAAGATGAAAAGTTGAGATTTACTTTTTTAGTGTTCCTTCCTCATGTGAAGTTTATGAAATGTTGTTTTTACACTAGTAATTACATTTACTCTGACTCTCTCACAGTTTCCCCCTGCCATCAAATTTAGACTTTCTAAACCTGAGAAGCCAAGTAAATAAAGAGAGAATTTGAAAATGTTTCTCAGACTTTATCACGTAGTAAATACAAAGCAGAGTTTCATCATCATTAATTTGTCTGAAACCTGACTCTTTAAAATGATTCAGCTGCATTTTAAGAAATCTGTGATTCCCTGTAGCCAGGCCATACTAGGAAGTCAGGGGATGAGTTTGTGGTGTTACCAGTATTTGGACAAATAGGTCAATTGGATACAGAACCCACCTCTGCAGCTCTTTTTTATTTTTTTATTTTTGATCAACTGTTAATTTCATTGATCTAGACTGCAGGCATACGCTATGGAAGGGATCTGCATTTGCAGCTCTTCACAGAGGCCGACCTCCCGAACTACCTGTAAATTATGGGAAGCCACCAAATGTGGGTAAGTAATATCCCATTAAAATATAAAGTGTTTTGGATTTTATTCGTATCTTTATTAGCATTTTCAGTTGAAACTTTTGTTATTAATCCAGACGCTACTTTAGGTTTTCATTTACATTTTTTGATGAGTTTCAAGATGAACTCATCCCAAAAGCTTTTAATTTATTCTACAAGTGTTTTGCTTCTTCCATCAGTCTCTTTCCATCAGTCTCTTTGCTCTCTTGCTTCCTAATTTTTAAATCTGTGTGCGCGCATGCCTGTATATACATAAATTATATTGTTGTCCCTCTGCCAACTGGTGGTGGATATCAGAGCCTGACTTGTCAGCATCCCTTTGGAGGAGAAATCAGTGATATGAAATCTGGATATGTTCTTGTTTGTTTAACCTATATATGCCAGTCCTTTGAACAGAGTTGGTCAGAAACCACATACAGGCAATTCCTTCTTCCAGGAATCTCAGCCAAAACACCAGTGCCTGGTTCTCGGGGAACACTTCTGCCTCAAGGATTGATTAGACAGATTAAGACAGAGCAAACTGCTTGTCACAGCTCCCTCAAAAAGAAGCTGAATCACAAAACTAAGAATCCAAGCATTGTGTCAGACTGAACAGTGCACACGTTAAGGAAAAATAACTTGTAAGACTATGTATAATAGCATCAACTGGTGGTTCCCACCATAACTATAAGACATGTAGGTATTGAACTGTTTAAGCCCTTTTCTACATGGGAGTGCTTTATAAGGTATATGGCTATAGTTATGTTGGTATATCTCCCCCCCAGCCCTCCGTGAAGATGCTTTTATTCTGATATAAACATTCCTTTTGTTGGTTTAGTACAAACACCTTCCCAAGTGATTTAAAAGGAATGCTTATACCAATACAAACCCTAATTTGGACACTCTTATTGTGATATAACTACATGGATTTACATTCACACCTTAGTCTGTGCTGAAAAAAACTTACTTACACTAGCCATTGTTACAGCAAATAAACCATCTTGATGGCTTGCTGGAGGACAAGCAGCTGCCCTCTGCGCACACCTTCTTTGTTATTTTATTGTTTTATTTTTCAGATGAGCACAGGCACACTTTTGTTGTCTACTGAGGAATCTGTTTGCTGTCACCCTCACTTCTTTCAAATAGAGCAAGTTGACAAATGAAACAGGGAAGACTTTCTAAGTTTCTTTAGCATCCAGTCCAATTATTATTGTTAATTTAAAATATCCCAAAAAAATGAGTGTTTTTTCTTTTTTGTCTGTCTTCCTGCTATCCTTGCCTTAGCCTTTTTGGAAATTTTCCCCTTCACCTTCTTAGTGGGTTTCTCTATCCTCTACCCAAAGCTAGGACCCTCCCATCTCGGATTATTTTGATTTTCTTCTTCATGTATAGTAGGATGCTTATTCTTTGTTCCTACTGTCCGCATCCATTTTTTGTGTTTCTGGTCTCCCTCCCAAACTTTTTCCTCCTTCATTTCCTAAAATCAACATTTGCTGAGAATGAAACTAACACAAATTACTTGATTCAACATAGATTCATAGATATTTAGGTCAGAAGGGACCGTTATGATCATCTAGTCTGACCTCCTGCACAACGCAAGCCACAGAATTTCACCCACCACTTCTGCAAAAAACCTCACACCTATATCTGTGCTATTGGAGTCCTGAAATCATAGTTGTGACTGAAACCCAGTCAGTGTTACTCTGCACAAGATGTGTGTCATATAAGTAACAGAATGACAGAACAGTAGTAATAATGAGACAAGGTGGGTGAGGTGATACCTTTTATTGGACCAACTTCTCTTGGTGGGAGAGAGAGAGAGAGATGCTTTTGAGTTTACACTTGAAGAAGACCTCTGTGTAAACTTGAAAGCTGCTCTCTCTCACCAACAGAAGTTGGTCCAATAAAAGATTTCACCTCACCTGCCTTGTGTCTCTAATATCCTGACAAATAATATGCAACAGTATAACATTTGTAAATTTTCCTTCTGTTGGCTAATAACTCATGTGTGACCCTGATAGTTAGAGGTCACAAAGGGATTATGGCTTTGTGTTACTTCTCTGCATTTGTTCTTTTAAACTAGCCTAGTAATGATAAAGCAACAGTTGTGTTAATGGATGGTTAATGGGTCTGATCTTAATCATTGCCATACAACTCTTATTGACGTAAATAGAAGTTATACATATGTAAAGGCTGCTGGACCACAACCTTAATTAGGTGATTCAGGTAATCAAAATACGGCTTGTTTTGGATAATTTGTATTATAATTCGTTAATCATAGTTAACAGGTCAAACTCGAGCCTTTCTTCATGGCTATTATGTCAAAGAGCTATATGTTACCTCTGTGACATAACAGTTGTAAAATGACTTTATGGTGGCAAAGAGCAGAATAGTTTTCTGTTTTTCATGGTTAATAATTCTTTGAATCTTTACTGCTTCATCTCTTGTCACTTCTGAACCCACCAAGATAAAACTGTGATGGTAGAAGCAGCTGTTATGTACATTTTCATTTATTATATAAATATTGATATGGTTACAGCTTAAAGGGTCTTTTCTGCTTTCCATTTGTATACATAACTGCTGTTAGGTGAGACAGGAAATGTAGTGTACAAGGTATATGTAAAAAACAAACTCCCTGAAACTTGGTTATAGTTGAACTATATGGTCACTTTGGGATATGATTTCACAACAATTCCCACTCCTCCCATTTCTGAACTGTTCGAAGTCTCTTCTTATATATAATGGGTTGTCTTGGGTATGATAGGTTGTAAGGTTTTTAAAGATGTCTTATTGTATGTTTATTAAGTACCAAGCAAACTTACAGCGCTGTATTCAGAGCATTCATTGAGTAATCTGCCATTCTTAATAGTTAAAAATCTTGTTGCTCAGAAGGCAAGATAAGTGTCAGTGTTACATACTTTGTAGAAAGAAAAGGAGTACTTGTGGCACCTTAGAGACGAACAAATTTATTTTGTGAGCTACAGCTTTTGTGAGCTACAGCTCACTTCGTCAGTGCATCCGATGAAGTGAGCTGTAGCTCACGAAAGCTTATGCTCTAATAAATTGGTTAGTCTCTAAGGTGCCACAAGTACTCCTTTTCTTTTTGCGAATACAGACTAATATGGCTGCTACTCTGATACTTTGTAGAATGGGCTGAATTCTGGTAAGCAAGCAGGTTAATATTTAAACCAGAAATGTTAAACTCCTGACTGCCGCTGTGACAGGTAGAGATGCTTCAGAATAAACATTTCATCTTAAAATTAACAAATTCCCCTTTCCCTCCATGTCCTCTTTATTTAAAAAAAAAATTCTAGTGGGTATGCTTGAGAAGAGAGCCTTCCAAATGTGAACTCATGTATTCCTGGCTTAAAGAGCTCAAAGTGAACTGGGGTACTTCACAGATCTTTTAAATAATAAGTTAAATTCTGAAGCCTAATATTGCTTTACGTGTCAAATTTCCAATAACATTGGCATATAATTGTTTGGTTTGTTTATGAAATTGTTGTGGTTGTGCATACAAATTATTTACACTTGAAGATAGATAAATAAGCAAAGGGCAGAAATAGCTGGTGTAAAAGTGTCCAGTATCATTTTCCCCTCAGTGAGTAATATTGACTTCAGTAGTAACTTAACTAAAGTCAATAGTTATGCAGAAATTTACTAACAGATATAATGCTACTTCTGTGGGACTGGTCATGGTTATCTCCTCATCCTTAGGGTGTGTGCTGCACAGTGCCTAGATCCTTTCCCTCCAGGTCAGGGGATTTGTGGGGAGTGAGGTAAGGCTGGGAATGATACAGATCATCATTTCTTTCCCCCACCAACCAACCAACAACTAGGAGAACTTGGGGAGGAAATGCACTAAAAGTACTGTATGTAGTGGAGTTGTGTGCTCCTACACACAGTGTGTTAGGAAACTCTTTGGTACAGGAGGAGGATGTATCTGGGGAATATACCAGCTACAGGAATCATGCTGCCAGACTCCAGCTAGGGGCTTATACCACAGAGATGTGGAGTTTCCTTGTTGACTCTCTGAGACCTGTGCTGATGTCCTCTCCCCCACTAACAATTTCCATAAGGACATCCCCATAGATATAAATGCTCTTTAGTCTGCCCCTTCAGGAGGGGGAAATTGAGGCCCCCCCTTGTGCCATCAAAATTGGGAGAGGGAGCCGTGAACTTTCTAGGGCTCCTGTGGGAATTATGGTGGAGGGAGGGTTGGGAGTTCTGACAGCCCTCTCAGGTGGCACAAACCTACTCCTAGGCACCTCTTACATCCTGCAGGAGACAGGCATCCTTCGTGCAAACATAAGGAGGCAGGCAGGCTTCCTTTCTCTGTCCCATGTTAGAACTGTTCTTAAAAAAAGTTACTGTTGAGCGTATGGATCAGTAATTTAAGGGTGAACATTATTACATAATCACTGTAAGTAGTACAAAAAAAATTAAACCAGAGAATTCATAGATTAACATCAATATACAAGAAACTCAATTGAATGTATGGAAATTCACTGTTAAGGTATCCAAACTACCTTAAGTCTGCCCACATAACAATGCTCTGAGAAAATCAGACACTCTGAAGATTTTACCTATCCATAAAAAAAGAACTTTGTCATATCGGTGACTACAAAGGCTACAATGCTCTATTCTTACAGTAGCTGTGCCAAGTTCAGCTCCTTTTTTGGCCATATGCACAGTCCACAAAAGTATTTTGCAAATATTTCACTAGACAAATAATGTACTGAAGGCAATTATTCCCCAACTCATTAAGAGCCCAGTCCCCTCATGTGTGGTGGTCCTAGTCTCCTTGCTAGATCAGGCCTTCTGATTGTGCAAGTTAGCCATGCAGGTTTCATGTCTCCATACAAAACGTCGTATGCCCAGATTATGAAATTACAGTGCTTACATGAAAAGAACAAATATTAATGTGATGACAAAGCACCACGCCTAGCATTGGAGACACGTATATATGGTGCTGACATTGGCGTTAATGTTCTGTGGCCCACGTTTTCAGTTCTCCACCCATAAGGAAAGGATCCAAAGTAGTTCAAGTATTTGTACAATTGAGCAACTGTTTCTGTATTTTCAGATTTTTATGTTTCAACCATTAACTCTCAATTTCTTGGGGGTGTGTGTGTGTGTGTGTTTTTTTTTTTAATTGTGTTTATTTAAATAACATTCTTGTAGGGAATTTTACACTTAAGTTGCTAATGTGTGTTCTTGGCTTGGACCCTAGTTTAAGTATTTTTGTCTGGGAATTGGAATAATGTAAGTGTGTGTGTGTATCTATGCATTGAGGGGGTGGAGCTAGCTGTCAGGAAAAGCAAGAGAACAGCCACACCTAAAGTATGCTCCTCTAGTTTACAGGCAGTTTTTTCAGGTGGAAAGTTCATCAAAAGTTAATGCTGTTCCTTGGTAAGGGGAGGAGGGTTAATATACTCTGTGGATCAGAGAATTCTGTCTACACAGCCACAGAGCTAGCTATGCTGCCTTTGGGTGGGAGAGGAGAGCCAGGACATTCAGCTGATGGGTTGGCTTCTCCTTGGGATGTCCCAACATCTGTGAGTTAGAGTATAACTTCTCCATGGATCTACAAGCTCCGCGCACAAGGGAAGCTGTATTCTGGATTCCTTCTCTGAGAGAAGAATCCTCTCCTTCCTGAAGGGAGAATAACTCGGGTTATCTGTGGCATCAAACAGTTGATATTTTTGGGAGCATGGATCCCAATGTGTAAATGAATATTGTGGCTGCAATGGCAGTTAATAACAAGAAGATTTGCTGGCACCTATATGTCTAAGTGATGAATCATTTAAGCAGCTAGAAATTAAGCTCTTGCCCAAGAGAACACTGTAAGGAAGATTTTTTTTTTTTTTTTTTAAAAGGGTGAACTGGATGTACTTATGTTCTGTCCATCATGCCATCTACAGTTAGAGAGAGTCCATCCTATGAAGGGGTTGCTACATGGAAATACAGTTTTAAAAGGTCCTCCCAGGAGAAAATAATTGTGGTCAGGTAGACTATTTGGCTGCTGTTATGCCCAATGTAGCATGAAGTAAAGCAACTAGTGAAATATGTTGCTAAAAAGGGCTGGTATGTTGCTAATTCTCTGTGTGGGAATCCCAGTTTTAAAGCTTTAGGCATTCTAAGCACAATAACATCATTGTACTAAAGGAACCAGCCTTCAGAAAGGCTTTTTGGAGAGTATGTGTTTGCGCATGTGTGCAATTCCTTGTTATATCTAAACTTGTTTTAATCTTCCACTGAAAGATGTGAGAGCTGGAATTGCATATTTTGGTTTGCAATTTACCTGAAAGAAGTAATTCACTGAAATATAAGAATATAGAAGACCACTCACAGCCTAATTTTTGTGTGTTTTGTGGTATGCGTGTGTTAATGTTGGCTGCTTTTTTTAAAAAAAATGGAAATCCAGTGTGCTGAACACTTCAGCTTTGCTAACTTCAGTACCATTGTCTTTTTGTTTAATGGTCCAATAATACTTGATATTTCTATAGCACTTTCTATTCAAAGATATCCAAGAACTCTACAAACATGAATATATTAAAGTTTCATGATCATCCACTTAAAGTAGGGAAGTAGTAGTATCTCCATGTTACATGTGGAGGCAGAGAGAAATTAAAGGCTCTTTCACGTGGTCAAGGTGTGAGCCAATTGCAAACCTGAGAATAAACCTAGGATTATAAGGGGGGAGATAAATGCCAGACTGTCATTGACTTTCAATTGGAGTTCAGCACCTCACTGCTGTTTGTGCCTTTGAAAATCTCCCTGATGGTTGTGTATAGCAAATGTGGAGGAGGGGAGGGGATGGTGCTAACATTTTCAAAATAAGTCACACAGATGCTTTTGAAAATTTTAACCTAACAAAATAAAGCATGTACTACTTTTCATAAAATAGGGCTTCTGGTGTATTTAATTTTAAAATTAATAGCATGGTGAGAAAAGGGTTGTGGAATTTATAGTACAGGAAAGATATTGTGTGTGTGAGCATATTTTGACACGTATGTGAAACTTCCTGGTTCATGCTACTCTTAAATCTTTTAAAACTTCTATGTTAAACAAAACTCTGGTGCAAAGCCGTTTTAAATCGCTGAAAGGCAAATACGTTGTTATCAATCATTTCATTTACAAAACCCAAGCACTGAAAAGCAAGGAAGAGTGGTCATGGTTAAAGGACTGCACCTTTATACTGGTATGACTGTGCCCACAATAGGGGGTTGTACTGCTTTAACTATATAGGTTTAGAAACTGATATAGTGAAAATAGTACAAAAACTGTGTGTAGGCAAGCCCTTCCTATGTATGTACAGCACCTAGCACAATAGAACCTCTATGCACTACGTAATGGGGGGAAAAAGATACACTAATAGTTAAGGACATAATTCTTACATTGCCTACTTAATAAACACAATGTTCCCAGGTACAGTTAAATGGAAAATATCAGTTAATATTTTGGCATAGTACTAACTGTTTCCTGAGAAGAAAGTTGAATATGTATTTTAATAGGTAAAGTGTAAGTTGATAGATGGTAAAATTATGTTACTTATATTGTGGACTTGTATTTGAGGGTGATCACTGTGTGTAATGTGCACTTACTATAGATAACTCTGAAGTAAAATGAATTCCATTTTTTATCACTAATGTCAAAACACTACTCATCTAGAAAAAAGTTGTCTGATATGAAATAAATATTTCTTTATACTTGAAAACAACGTTTTTGTTGTCTAGACAGTTTTCCTTTGTTTATTACCTTGCTTCTATGTGTTTGGGATTTGTAAATGATGAGATAGGCATGTATATATACGGTTGTATGCAGTGTTGTTGTAGCTGTGTTGGTCCCAAAGGGCATAAAGAGACAAGGTGGGTGAGGAGTATCTTGTATTGGACTAGCTAGTCAGTTAGCAACCTTAATTGGCTTCTGAAATGATGTATTTTTCCCCCCAGGTTTTATAAAAGTCTTTCATAATCTTTTGTGTACATAGCTAAAGGATGATAAAATTAAAAACAAATTATAAATGGGACAAACAGTTCACCAGATAATTAAACTAAAGGAGTGAGAGGCGCTAATAGTGGCTACAGAAGAGACCTTCGCCCTTCAACGGTCACTTGATAAGATACCCTATGAATTTAAGATTATGTCTATGCTGTAATTAAAAACTCATGGCTGGCTCGTGCCAGCTGATGCAGGCTCGTAGGGCTCATGTTAAGGGGAGGTTTCATTGCATTGTAGGCGTTTGGGCTTGGGCTGGAGCTTGGGCTCTGGCATCCTCCCACCTTGCAGTGTCCTAGAGCTCAGGGTCTAGTCTGTGCCCGAACAGCTACATTGCAATTAAACAGCCCCTTAGCCTGAGTCAGCTGGTACAGGCCAGCCATGGGTTTTTAATTGCATTGTAGACCATAGATTCCAAGGCTGGAAGGGACCGCTGTGATCATCTAGTCTGACCTCCTATATAACATAGGCCTTAAACTCCCCCAAAATAATTGGTAGAGCATATCTTTTAGAAAAACATACAATCTTGATTTTCAAAATTGTCAGTGATGGCGAATTCACCACAGCCCTTGGTAAATTTGTTCCAATTAAAGTCATTGTTAAAAATGTGTGTGTCTTATTTCCAGTCTGAATTTTTTTAGCTTTAACTTCCAGCCATTGGATTGTGTTATGCCTTTCTCTGCTAGTTGGAAAACCCATTGTCAAATATTTATTCCTTGTGTAGATACTTATAGACTATAATCAAGTCACCTCCTAAGCTCCTTGAGTCTGTCACTCTAAGGCGTGTTTTCTAATCCTTCAATTATTTTCATGGCTGTTCTCTGAACCCTCTCCAATTTATCTACATCCTTCTTAAATTATGAACACCAGAACTGGACATAGTATTCTAGCAGTAGTCACATCATTACCAAATACAGAGGTAAAATAAACTCTCTACTTCTACTCGAGATTCACCTGTTTATGCATCCTTTCTGGCCACAGCATCCTGTTGGGAGCTCTTTTTGAAGCCATTAGCCATGTATGCACAACAAAACCCTATCGAAGCTGTGATGACCAGACCTTTAGCTGGTGTAAGTTTGCCGATACTGATAGACACCAATTGAGTTTGTGGTCCTGAATGTTGGTTTAAAAAATATACTGAAAACAATAGGAAATAAAGCGCCAAACCCAGGATTGGAACTCTGATCACCGTTTGGTTCTACAGCCAGTGCCTGTTCCATTAGGCCACAGTGTTTCCCAGCCAAGTCACTCACCCTCTTGTTCCTTAGTTACCTCATCTTAAAAAAAAAAAAAAAAAAAAAAAAGGCCTAATAGTAGTGCTTTTTATTTATTTAGTATTTTATGTAAATAGAACTTGCAGTACTCTACCAAAGTGTTATTAGTTTGTCTAAAAAAAGACATTTGAAGTAATTTTGTGTGAGAGGCACTGATCTAGGGTAGTGGCTCTCAACCTTTCCAGACTACTGTACCCCTTTCACATGTCTGATTTGTATTGTGTACTTCAAGTTTCAACTTATTTAAATAACTATTTGCTCACAAAATCAGGCATAAAAATACAAAAGTGTCACAGCACACTATTACTGAAAAATTGCTTACTTTCTCATTTTTACCATATAATTATAAAATAAATCAATTGGACTATAAATATTGTACCTTCATTTCAGTGTATAGTATATGAAACAGTATAAGCAAGTCATTGTCTATATGAAATTTTAGTTTGTACTGACTTTACTAATGCTTTTTATGTAGCCTGTTGTGAAACTAGTCAAATATCCTGATGACTAGTTTCACAACAGGCTACATAAGTGGATGTATCCCCTGAAAGACCTCTGTGTATCCTCAGGGGTACATGTACCTCTGGTTGAGAACCATTGATGTAGGGGATAAGCTGTGGGGCTAACGCCTCTTAGATCAGGGCTATGTTCCCAGTTGCACCACAGATTTCCCATGTGTCTTTTTTTCTTTCTTTCTTTTTTTTTTCAAGTCACTTAGGGAAACTGAGTAACAGAGATTCCATCTGGAAAATGGCCCTGTGCTCCTTCTCAGTAGGCTGTGGGAAATGTATGTGGAGAAGCCATTTTATTGGGTCCTGGAGGTAGCTCTTTTCACTTATGAAAAGTAGCCCAAGCCCGTTCAGAGGGTAATCATAAGTATTCTCTATCACCATATTCTCCATCACGTACTTCAATTACATCAATCATACTTTATTTTTAAATAACAGCACTCACTTTGAAAATTGCTTCTTGCTACTGTTTTGGTGTTTGTGTTAAAAGCGATTTATGGAATGTGGTAATTTTAAAAATTAAAAATAGGAGCATCCATTCAGCTTTAAGGTGGTAGCTTCTTAAAATGTGCAAGAGAGCCATTGTGAGTGCTCCTGTCTGCACAGGTATAAAGATCCCTTTTGTACTTTTTCTTGATCTTCAGGAATTTTTCTCTTATCTACAAAATGTAACTTAAGGGTGGGAAAATTCTCCCTGTGTTTGTTGCTTTAGTGTTGTTCATCTTTATTGATGAATTACATGTTGACTTGCCTACAGCATTAAACACAGTTGCTTCATTTTTACCATTGACCCTTTCTTATTCTTCTCAGAAAGCCAGTGGTGGTGACACAACTAAAAATTTATCTTAAGTTTCTCTTTCTGGTTCTCCACTTTTCATTTATCTGGGTCTGATTTTTGTTCATTCTTGTTTCTCTTTGATATTTCCATATGATTAATTTTTGCTTAATAACACAACTAAGCTGTTTCTTAGAAGGATGGTTGAATATGAGAAGCACAGAAAGGATTGTAATTATGGTCTGCAGCTTCCCCCCCCCCCCCCCGTCTGATTAAAAATATGCTGACTTTATTTTTATTTTTGTGCCTTAATTTTTGCCAGTGTGAGCTGTTGTTCTTATTATTTGCATTAGAATAACCCTCAGAGGCCTCAATCAGGATTGGGGTTCCATAGTACAAATGATGTACAGATATATGTAAAAAATGGGATAGTCAGTCTTAAAAAGCTGTAGAATCATACTTTCCTAACGTGATATATTTAAATTGACTTGAAACCCAGGCCAAACAAGGTCTTAGGAGATGATTGGGTTTTTTTGTTTTTTTCCCCCCCAGTAAATATAATTTCTGCCAAGCAATTAACTGGATATGGACGCTTCAACCATTTGTTCCCATCATCCAACTATCAACATATGAAGATGCACAAGAGGATTCTGGGGCACTTATCATCTGTATATTGTGTAGCATTTGACCGCAGTGGGAGGCGAATTTTCACAGTGAGTTTAAAAATTATAATATCTTGGATCACTGGATGTTTGTTTTTATTCTTTTTCTCTTGATGCCCTAAACAGCTTTTTCTGGCTTACAAAGAATGAACTTGTCATCCAGGAAGAAATAAAAACAAAGGTTATGAAAGGCTTAGAAATTAAACTCTTTCTACACTACCTCTCCCAGAATTTCCACCTTCCCAAGTTTAGAGTCTGTGTAGCATACTTGTTTTGTCTTTGTATTTTTTAGAACAGCTCACAGCATCAGTGGACAGGCAACTGAAACTATTGGTCAACTATCCACTTCCCTACATAGAACTATAGGAGAGTTGCTTACAGCTCAAAGCTCTGTGACTTGTATCAGTAAATATGTGTTATATTTACCAGCTTTTTGCTCACTGGTGCCAGATTCCTTTGATATTCTGGGGTTTGGAAATACTTCAGATGCGTCTTACTTGAGTGAGTTTGATTTGTTTTTAAATCGTCCACGGAAGTCCCTCACTAGCCTGCATTTTGCTAAGCTACACGCTTTGAAAAACTGGCAGTCTTTCCCTTATGTCTTATCTAAAAACTAGATAGTAGAGGCTGTAGTGAGGTCTCTTACTACTAAAGTTTCATTATTAAGGTTATCTAGCTTAAAAAAAATAACCTACTCTCATACATTTATTGGCATACTGTGAAGTATAAAAAAAACTAAACTGAAACAGTTAAAATAAATGAACAAAATATATTTTGTGATGTTATTCCTTGCCTTTTGTGTGTTCACTTGCTAATCCACAAGATTTGATAACAGTGTATCTTGCAGTTGTTAATGTGAATTTGTAAGGTTTTTATTGTACTTCCATGTTCAAAGGCAGCTTTTTCCCCCCACCATAGAAAAAACATATACATTATCAATACAAACCCTTCTGTTCTTATATTAATCTTCTTTCTCTTCTCTGCCTGTATTCCCAGCTACAATTACATGCAGTCATGTAATACATTTATCTCTGAAATTGTATTCACTTAAGTGGAATTAAATGTAAATCCCCATTACACTTCACATTATGTTCAATTGTGTTAGCATATTGGGTTATACTTTTAAAAATGTACTGGCAAGATTCTCTCCTGTGCTGAGCAGAGCTTTGGGGAGGCAGAGGCACAGACCTGGATACAACACAGTAACGCCCAGCAGAGAATTCTCCTGCACCAAGGGACTTTTCTGATGGGTATTAGTGTCTAGATTATGCTATCTCAGTGGTGTACAGGGCCATAAATTCTGCTGAGCCCTAAGTGTTTGGTTATGTTACAGTTTCTATCACAGGGGTTTTTTTGAGTGTAAAGTCAAGTCTTGCAGTCAGTATAATATGTAATGGTATTTGTTTAATCTGGGTAAAAAGGTGTTTAACAAATTCAGTATACCTGGGATTCACTGTACTTACATGTCAGAAGGATGAAAAAGAAGAGAAATCCTATTCACACTACCTTAAAGACCAAATTCAGTCCTGGTGAGCAGCTTTTTCTCCATTAGCTTTCATAGAACTACACCTGCTTATGATAGAACTGCATTTGGACCATTATTTCAAAGTGTGTCTATGTAAATTGTGTCATATGGGGTGATGTGGTTTGGATAAAGGCTTCATTGGCATGAGATTGGGATGGCCATGTCATTCCTGGATGGTGAGGCCATGAGCATGTTGTGTTGTCATAAAACCTTTTGTAGCACACAACACTAACCTATATTAAACTCTTTTAAAGAGTTTTTAAAACATCTTGTTGTGGCTGTTTTTGTGTGTGTATCATTGCATCTCTAAATCTTGGTAAATCTCTAAATCTTACTCAGTTCAGGGGGAGCCAAGAGAACCATTTTAAAACCAACCAAATGAAAACCACCTCCCAATCTTAAATGCTTTTCTGTATATAAAAGTGTCATGATTTTAAAGTCCACAGTTTCTATCAGAACTAGAAGTGAGTCCTCTTCTAAGGGTTTGAAGCTCTTTTTCTACTGTTCGGAGGTGTGTGCAATATTGTTGGTCCTGTTTACAGAAGAGTTGAATGACCTTCGCTCCAGCTAGTCAGTGTAAGCTGTTGGTGTCCCATGACATTGCTGTGTATTGAAAAACTATCAGAGGTTCAGGGCTGAGTCTTATCCCAAGATCTTGGTTGGTGTAATTTGGTTGGAGAAATTCCACTTTTGAAGTTTCATTTAAAAAACTGAAGGTGTATGAAACGGCTCAAAGGCTGGAATGTTAGAATCCTGGTAGGGATGGATTATTGAGCAGAGATGCATGTTAAACGTATTTAGACAAAGGTTCATGTTAAACGTATCTATGACATAGCTCTGAAACTTCACATGGGTCTTTAGTCTATCAGATATGGATCATTTCCACAAATGTGATGTGTATATGATTTTATTACATAGAATAAATGAGTTCAAAATCTACGTGTTAGGTTCTTGTATGTTCCTCAGTTATTGCTGACCTGATAATATTGCAGAAGGTAATATTAACATTGGTAGTCTTCACTTTGTGTTCTATGTTCAGATAATTTTGTCATTTTAAAGAAATATTTAAAGTCCTGATCGTGCAAAGGCATCCACAAGCTAATCTCTTTCGCTCATTGGAGCCCTCCTGTAGTCATTTCTTACAGTCATGGCCCAGCGACTGTTGTGTTTTTGTTTTGGATGCTCGTCTGTCTAAAATGTATGGAAATATCTTTGCCTGATCTTTGTGTTTGTGTAACATTAGGGCTCAGATGATTGTTTGGTGAAAATTTGGGCTACAGATGACGGTCGTCTGCTCTCAACGTTGCGAGGACACTCAGCTGAAATTTCTGACATGGCTGTTAACTATGAAAACACATTGCTGGCTGCAGGCAGCTGTGATAAGGTAGTCAGAGTATGGTGTCTACGAACCTGTGCACCAGTTGCAGTGCTGCAGGGCCATTCAGCTTCCATTACGTCCATACAGGTAAGGGGTAACACTTGCTCCAGATTCCCAAGTGACTTTTAAAATGGTGGGGAAGAGTATGGAGTAGCAATGGGAAGCAGACCTCTTTCACATCTAAGTCGGCAGTTCAGATCTGCCTCCGCTTGAGTGACCTAAAGTTGTTGCTATGTAACCACTTTTCTGTGGTTTGTGTAAAATCCATAGATTGGTGTAGTTCCTAGTGATCAGGTATCTCAAAGGCTGTCATCACAACTGTTACCCTTTTGGCAGTCTGCACAGAGGGCTGTGACTGAATGGACGCTCCTAGAGATTTATTTACTTTTTCAAAAAATATCTGTTTGCTAAAAGTTTTTTATTGCAGATCACTTGCATTTGATTTGCAAATATCTGGAAACTCTGGCATAAGTAGACAGAGGACAGTATAACTGCAGTGGTGTGGCACATGCAAGTGTGGATAAGGGACAAAACTGAAATAGCATGGCCACTGTGTGCAAACTGCTCTAGTAGTACTTACACTGTTACATCCTCAGTTACGTTACAAGCAGTTCCATTCTGTAGTGGCAGTGTAGTCTGTAATAGCTGGTGAAATCATGTTACATTGTTGTAGTTGGCACCACGTTTAAACCAAGTTCAGACACAGTTCCCTAATATGGGAGAGGCACAGTGCAGACTGAGCCTTATGCTACTGGGTTATAAATGGAAACAACTAATTTGATACAATTTCATGTAGGTGGATGTTGAAAGGAGCACATAAATATGAGCACATAATTTGAAAACTGGAATTCATTCAGGATTTTATTCAGTAACTCTTGGATGTTTCAGAACTCTGTCCAAAGAAAGTTAGTTTTACTTCTGAGTTAATGGTTCTCATTTAAAATGCTTGACTTTTTTCGCCATGTTATAATGAATCATAAAATATGTAGCTCCTTTGGAGGTTTACATACACAAACAGACTAGAAAAACTGGTTGTAATAGCTTTCTGTGACATTCTTATACAAGTTTACAATTTCTGTAAAGTACGCTGTTTTAAATTGGTTTTATTGTTTATAAGCAGAGCTTAAGCAATTTGAGATACTTAGTTGCAAGAGCATTAAACTTCCTATCCAGACTGTGTCACCAAAGACAAACCCATAGCCACAGGGTGACACCCTGGTGAAAAGTACCATCCTTCTCCCCCTCCCCCCCCCCCCCCCCAAAAAAAAAAAAAAAACCCAACAACCAAAAAAAAATCCAAAAAATGACCTGCTGGGAAGTGTGAGGGTGCTCAAATTCCTGCCAGGCTGCTATCCTGGATCATACTGGATCCAATGTCCAGTTTTCTATCAGTCTCTGCTAATATGTGTCAGATAATACTCAGCTGCTGGATAGGAGGAGCATTCTCTCACCTTGTTCTGTAGGAAAGGAAGGTCTAGGCTACTCTCACCTTCTCCCAGCCTTCTAGCTTCTGCATGGCAGAATGAGTGCCTTTGCTACTCAAAACATACACATGCTCCACTCCCTTTGTTTGATTTTTATGGAAGCTTACATTCTGAAGAAATGCATGTTAGTCTTTTTGTTCACTCAGAGAAAGTTCATACTTTCAGTGGCAAGTTGCTTCTTTTCATAAGATACCTGTATTTAAGAGGGTAGGGAAGTCAGCTGATTTAACTGCCATAACTGTATTTTTAGTTTTCTCCAGCAAGAAAAGGAATAACCCGATACCTCACTTCTACTGGTGCTGATGGAGCAATCTGTTTCTGGCAGTGGCATGCCAATACAATTAAATTCAAGTAAGCTCATTTTGGTGTTTATAATTATTCCAGTTATAAATTTGAACTTGATCTGCAAGTGGGTCCTTGATGTCATTCCCCAGTGCCTGATTGCCATACTGGTCTAATGGACCGTGTGGAGTCTGAGAAGTGGAGTGGTGGGTAGCCATATAAGCCTTTGCAGCTATCTTAGGGGGTGTCCTTTCTCGTCGTGTGTTATGACTTCCACAGGGCTGCAAAGGATAGATCCCTGAGTTCTTTGCTTTATGCTTTTCAAGCAATAGTTGTGGGATGTCTGCCTCACTTTTAGGCCCAAGACCTGTACGTTTAGTCCCAAATTCTTCTCTAAAATGTGCAGGAATGCAAATTCCATTAACTTTAATTGGAGATGTAAACATCTTTAGATAGAATTTCATCCCTAAAAAGTGTGGGTTTGATGACATGCTACAGCACGGGTGGGGAAACTTTTTGGCCAGAGGGCCACATCAGGGTTCCAAAAATGTGTGGAGGGCCAGGAAGAGAAGGCTGTGCCAACCCCCCTGCTCCTTGTCCCCTGACCGCCACCTCCCTGGACTCCACCCTCTGTCCAACCCCTCATGATCCCTGTCTCCTGACTGCCCCGATCCCTATCTACAACCTGACAGGGCCCCCGGGACTCTCACGCCTTTCCAACCCCCCCGTCCCCTGACCGCCTCCTCCCTCCCCTAACCTCTGCCCCATCCAACTGCCCCCAACTCCCTGTCCCCTGACTGCCCCCCGGAACCCCCTGCCTCTTATCCAACAGCCCCGGTCCCCACCCCCTTACCATGCCTCTCAGAGCAGCATGTCTGGCAGCTGTGCCGCCCCAGCCGGAGCCAGCCATGCTGCTGCGCTGCCGGCAGAAGCTCGCAGCCCCGCCACCCAAAGCATTGGCGGCACAGCGAGCTGAGGCTGCGGGGGAAGGGGAGGGCTAGCCTCCCCGGCTGGGAGCTTAAGGGCCTGGCAGGACAGTCCCGCGGGCTGTAGTTTGCCCACCTCTGTGCTTCAGGATGATGGCTTGTCAGTTTCTATTTTAAGTGTTTGGCTTTTTGAATATAAACAAATTTAAATAGGTTAAAAGATCTTTTTAACTCTCAAAAGTAGAAAGCACGGGTTACTTTTTTATTAAACTGATTTTAAGTGTATGCATCTGATGGCAAACTTCAAGTTCCAAATTCTGTAATAAAAGAACTTAAAATGAAAACACTGACCTTAACTTTAACCACTGAGTTACTCTGATACTGCTCTTCTTAGGGGACATGAAGATAAGGTCATAAAATTAAAATTGTCATGTTATTTTCTTGCATTTAGGGATCGCCCCGTGAAATTTGCTGAGAGATCCAGGCCTGGAGTTCAGATATCTTGTTCATCTTTCAGCTCTGGTATGTATAGAAGTCAAGAAATAGCACTTCAGTTTTACTTTGTATGTGTATATATGTATGTATGTACATATAAAAAAAGAAGTTTAGCTTTAAAACAATCTCTGGTCCTCTATAGCTACTGAAAAATAATAAAGACAATATATCTGGGAATACATTGATATTCTATAGAAGAAAGTTTGCTAATGATTTAAGATTTTTTTTTGGAAACAAAGTGATTTGAATTAAATGTTCAATGGCAATTTGTACATTTAAATTGACTAATTCTTCAGTAGGAAAGATGATTAGGTTAGTTTTGCCCTCATGTGGAAAGTGGGGACATATATAACTGGGAAGCATTAATTTTTTGTATGCTCAAATCACGAAGTCCATATTTAGACATAACTCCTATTGACTTCAGAGGAAACTTTGCTTCAGCATGGTGGCTGGTAGAAAGGAAGCTCCATTTCCTTTTAAATTTATCTTAATATTAAACTTTTTATTGCAGTATAATGTAAAGGAATTACTATTTAGATCCTGTCTGTGACATTGGTAGTGTTTTAAAACTGAGTCAATCTCTAACTCATTCCTGGATTAGGGTCCAGGATTTTCTAATTTTTTTTTTTTTTTTTTTAAATAAAATATGTTTCCAAACTGGGAAGTCATGTTGTTCTCAGCCTATATTTCTTGCTGCTGTTGTGTTCATGGCTTTGTCCAACTTTTTGTGGTTCAAAAGAAAATCTGGATATATTTTTTTATCTTCTGTTCCCTTTTTAAAATCTTTATACTTTTAAAGAGTTAAAGTTGCATTCTATAAACTTAAAATTGGATAGATAACAATTTGATATTGAAAAGATCATGTGTGTTCCCTATGATTGATATCCTAGGCAGAGCTGGGAGCACTGCCTACTATTATGGTAGTCTGACACTTCCCATTATAACATCCGTTTTATTTTTCTGTTTCTTATAACTTTGCTAAACTTTAAATTTTCTGTTCTTGGGTGTTTTTAAATTTCAGCCAAAATAGTTAATCTGTTTCTGAGAATGAAACTGGGGAAAAATACAGTATTTTGCCCATGTAAAAAAATTCTGGTGACTTTGGGCTTGCCTGCACTGGCAATTAACAGTGCTGCAACTTTCTCGCTCAGGGGTGTGAAAAAACACCCTCTTGAGCGCAGCAAGTTTCAGCACTGTAAAGCGCCAGTGTTAAGTGTGCCCCAGCGCTGGGAGCTGCGCCCCTCATGGAGGTGGTTTTTCTAGAGCGCTGGGAGAGCTCTCTCCCAACGCTGCGCCGTGACCACACAAGGCACGTTAAAGTGCTGCTAGTGTAGACTAGCCCTTTTTTTGTTGGAAAGCTTTCTCCTGCCCCTCCATGCTTTGGAGCACAGACTTGAAATTTAGCAGGAGGTGTGGTCTCTGTGTCAGAGCTGTTCCTTTTGCTATCCTGTGAAAATCTGCCCAAATTAGGCCAAATCTGGGAGGGGAAGTATATGATTTAGGTAATTAGACTGTATCATCATGCAGATGCACAAAGGGCTGAATTTAAGTTGTACAAGCTTCCTTAATTTGGGCATTTCCTAACTTTTGAGTCCTTGACTTTGCATCCTGAATAATGTTCTTTTGACGTTTTTTGTATGTAATAGTTTGTCATGTAACATAGATGATATTGTAGATTATAAGTAACCAAACTAATCGCAAAGTGTCAGGGACTTGGTTCAATAATACTTTAGTCACAGGGCCATTTTTTGTGGTAATGTATGTTTTTGTGTTACACTGTCTTTGAAGAGATATAGTCTATTTCCCTGTTTTGTTCCAGCCTTGTAATCTGCAAGAGAGAGGATATCTTACTGTGGTACTTACCTACAGAGTGAAACGAAATCATTTACCTGTAATTATCTTCATCTGAAATTGCTAGCCTGTTTCAGGTCCACACTAACCATGCCATTTCCCCCCATGAAAGTTAGGATTTCAAAATCACTAAAGCACTTTCACTGTCACAAGTCAGGCATCCCGTACTGAATAATGACTCTGTGATATTGTCATCCGAGAACAATTATTACAGGAAAATAGTTTATGCTGTCAACAAAGAATGTGAAGTCACTTCAGTAAGAATTTGCCTAAGTCCTAAGTGCTTTGCTGAATTTGGGCCTAGAGATTTGCAAGCCATTCTTTGCCTTTTATTTCTGTGTATTGATCTGGCTGATAGAACTGCGGTAAACTCGCAGTAACTGAATGCCGTATTTTGAAATGTTACCCTTGTTTGTTCAGTAACAGTTCCAGTAATTTCAACCCTTCTTTAGCAGTAAGGAGATAGGTTGAAGCGTAATCGTCTCAGAAGGTGCAGATCAGGGAAACATTTAAACCAAGATTAAATGTTTATGAACAAGTTTAATTCCACTGAAAATCTTCAATTTAAAACTGTGAATTATGCTCCTCTAGCAGTAACACCGTGCTCACAAAGTTTTTAGTTCCTTTAGTGGCTTTTCTTCTCACAGAAAATACTGTCTTTCTCAGGTGGCATGTTCATTGCAACAGGTAGCACTGACCATGTGATAAGAATATATTATTTGGGCTCGGAATCGCCAGAGAAAATTGCTGAGTTAGAGTCCCATACGGTAAGAGCTGAAAGAGAAATTAAATCTCTTTCCATTTTTAACTCACCCTGGGTATTTAGGTTTTGTCTTGTATATTCTGTTGGACTAATTTTCTGTCCATCTTTGGTGATGTGGGGCCATATAAGTACCTTAGTATCTGAGCATCTGACAGTCTTTAATGTATTTATCTTTACAACAAATTTATGAGGTAGGGAAGTGCTATTGGACAAACCGCAGCCAGGGATGATAATACTTAGTCCTGCCGGGGACTGGATTAGAAGATCTGTCGAGGTCTGTTCTGGTCCTGCGATTCTGTTCTATGATTCTATAATTCCCATCTTACAGATGGGGAACTGAGGCACAGAAAGGCAAAGTGACCTGTCCAAGTTCACACGGGAGGTCAGTGGCAAAGCAGAAAACCAAAGCTGGACCCCCTACGCTTGTGCCTCAACTACCTGACTACACCCCCACCCCTACATTTTACTTTTAAGTATCTGACTTTAATATTGATATAGATCAGAAACACCTGTAATGAGAGAGAACAAGTGTTCTGGTTTTAGGGTGTGAAATCCAACAGAGCAGACAAGTGTGGTTTCATTTTGAAAGAAAAAGAAGGTTAATGAGAATCCTTTTTTATTTCATGTTTTAACAAACAGCATTTTTTGAAAAATGTTTTTTATATATCAGTCTGTCTTTAACGAAGTTACGAGTCTTAGTGGCTTTTGTTTATAACTAATGAATTTCTCAAATTAATTTTGATGAAGACTGATAGGAAAAATGGAAATTGCTAAACCCAGCATTAGAACATTTCTCAATACCTGTTTGATATTGAGCACTGGTAGTGTGCTTAGTGGTTGGACAGCACATGTTAATGTCACATGTTCTCTATATGGTTACTGCTGGCTGCTTTATAGCCTCAACCTTGCTCCTGCTAACTCTACAAACTGCTGTCAGCATGTTACTGAAAGGATGAAACATCAGGAACTTGTTCAGGATAAATCTTCATTATTATTTTTCTTTTAATTAAAGTAATCCAGTCAGGGACCAGAATCAAAACCATTCCTGACTAAAATAAGCAGTCAGGAATAGTGAATAAGAAAGGCACATGGCCAGCATGCTATGTGAGCAATCCATGAGCTGACACTTGTTTGCATGAAATATTAATCAAAAATATGAATAGTGAAGAAATTTGTAGTAATATGTCTATATCTGAACAATTCAAAAATGGGAATATGGTTGAAATTTGATGAATAAATTGATCTCAGATCCTGAAAAAATTGGTCCAAAAACACCAGCAACCATGATGGTTTTGAACTCAAATACAGCCTTCCCCAACTTCCATGGGAATTGGTACTCACTGGGCCTCTGTAGCTGAGAAAGGCTCTTTGGTCCTAGGAATTCCCCAGTTATGCTGAGTTCATAAAACATACCAGCTCCAAGCCTTGATTCCAGCTCATGCTCATGGCAGTATAGCTATATCAACACATCTGGGAGTGTTTGCTGTGACAAATATACATCTGTTGCAGCACACCCCCTCACAAGAAGAGGTGGGGGAGTCTAGTAGTGAGATTGTGATTTCCTAAGCCAGTTTTCTTCCCAGGCTGCTCCAAGGGCAGTACAATAACTAACTACTACTTACTTGTGGTATAGATCATAATGTCTAGTAATATTTGTTTCTGGAAATTTAACTCCAAATATTTTTACTTCTGTATTCTGAAATTCTATAAGAAGTGTGTGGAAAGATCAAATTTGACTAGTTTAAAAAAACTAAAAAGAATTCCAGATTTATAAAATGCTTTCTGCTCTGTTTGTTTGTTTGTTTGTTTGTTTGTTTTTAGGACAAAGTAGTTGCAGTTCAGTTCTGTAACAATGGTGACAGGTAAGCATGTATTCTGGGCTTTTTCCTGTAAGACATGTTGTATTTAATTTTCCAAACAACTTTTTGTGAGAGTCTTTTGTTTTAAAACAGTAGTAATACTTTACACAGGGTCCTCTCATTTTAATTGACTCGTCCAATGATATATAGTGAACCAGTGGCAGAGCTGAGTCTGGATTCCATGTCTCTAAGTGTAACCACTACTCCTGGGGAATTCTGCATCAAAAAATTAAAAATTCTGCACACAGTATTTTAAAATTCTGCATATTTTGTCATAACACAATATAATAATGTCAGTTTCAGTTATTTTGGTAATTTGTTTCAAAATACCTGTCAGCAAGTATGTCTGCAACAATATAGACAACAAAAAAGATTCCCCCAGGAGTAGAGAATTAAAGAAATCTCTACGGCTGCCCAAGTCCTGTTTCTCTTTATTCTTTTGTTTGGAGCCTCTGTCTGGCTGTGTCACATGCCAGCGGGGCACATCTTGGGGGAAAACTTCAGTCTTTTAGTCAATTCTCATTTTTTTACCCTGCTCTTATAGGGTTACTGTATTTCAAGTTCCCAAATAAAGGAAGCTTCCTGGGGGATGGGGAGTTGGGAGCGGGGGGTATGGCTGGGGGATGCTGGAGGGTGTAGTTGGGAGTGTGGGAGGGGTCTGTGTACTGGGAGAGGGTATTTGGGGGATGCTGGAGGGGGCTGCGTGGGGCTCCCCAGCCCAGAGGCCTGCACACGCACCCCTCCCCCTCCTGAGCCCAGCTGCAGGCTCCGCTCTGCACAGCTTCATTATTGTCCTGCCAGGGGACATGGTGCAGCCCTGCCCTTCCTCACCCTTTGCCAGAGCTGGGTCTCCGAGGCCCTCTCCTGTCCCCAGGCATATGAGGATCAAGCCCGGCAGCCAGAGCCGCAGGGCCTTCATTCCTGCTAGGCCGGGTGCTCCGCTCACTGCAACCTGGAGAGCCTGGCTCTTCTGGGTCCAGTGGCCCCTAGTAGTGGCCAGCAGTTATGCATCACCGATTCTGCGGGGGAAAATGAAATTCTGCACAGAACATTATTTCTGTGAAAATTCTGCTTTGTGCGGTGGCACAGAATTCCCCCAGGAGTAAACCACTAAAAATAGTATGTTCTTTTTGAAAAAACGAATCAGGTGCTAAATTCTGTATCCTTATTTCTGTTTAGTAGACTTGTACTCCGCAAGTAGCGTTATTGAGTACAGTGGGATTACATAAGACAATAAGGATGGACGTGCTGGGTCAGAACAGCAGACCATCTAGTGCAGTATCCTGTCTTCTGACAGTGGCCAGTGCTAGATGCTTCAGAAGGAATGAATAGAACAGGGCAATTATCAAATGATCCATCCCCTGTTGTCCAGTTCCAGCTTTTGGCAGTCTGAAGTTTAGGGTTACCCAGAAGAAGGGATTGTGCCCCTGACCAGCTTGGCTAATAGCCATTAATGCACCTATCCTTCATAAACTTATCCATTTCTCTCTCTCTCTCTCTCTTTTTTTTTTTTTAAACCCAGTTGAACTTTTGGCCTTCACCACATCCCCTGGCAAATAATTCCACAGGTTGATTGTGCGTTGTGTGAAGATTTGTTTGTTTTAAACCTGCTGCCTGTTAATTTCATTGGGTGACGCCTGGTTCTTGTATTTTGTGAAGGGGTAAATAACACTTCCCTGTTCACTTTCTCCACATCATGCATGATTTTATAAATCTCTATCACATTGCCCCCCACCCCCCTTAGTCATCTCTTTTCTAAGATGAACATCATACTCATGGAATGTGGTACTGTTCCACACGACTAAGGGTATTGGAATCTGGCCCTAAATGAAAGATTAACAAAAATGGTAGAATTATTATGGATACACAGGTTACCCAGCAAGTAAACTTAATGTCATGCTTTAGAGGGCTGTGATGCTGCAAAGTGCTTAGCACCCTCAGTCTTCATTGAGTTTAACAGGAATTGAGGGTTCTAAGCATCTCATGGGAGATGCTCCGTGCCTTGTGGGATTAAGTTCACATTGAGTGACATATCTGTATTTTTTAATTCTAGTAGGATCAACTGTGCCAGTAAGCCTAGGTTTCTGTATCTCTCCTAACATTAATAACTTTTCAGCTGGAAATTGCATCAGGTTAAAACACAGCATCAAGTCAGCTCTGTGGCTTTAGTCACATTAGAGCGAGTTTTAAAAAATATGCAAGTTGTGGGGGGTTTGTTTGCTTTAGTGCAAACTAATACCCTTAGAGCAACCATGTTTCTTACAGAAAGCAGGCTCAATGCTTCCTGGAACTCCAGAGAGCACAGGGAGAGTGGTTACTGTACCACCCTTGCAACAGTCAGCCAGCTTTGATGGCTAGTTTCAGAAGAGGTGAGGCCATGACCACAGCCCCTATTTGGAGAAGCTACCACTGGAAGTACTACTTCATTAATGTAGTCCCTGAATTCAGACGAGCTGTATTTTTCCCATTTCCTACACTGAGACACAAAAGAGGAGACTACTTGTGTCCTCTCCCTCCCTCCCCCTACACCCCCCCCCCCCCCGTTGCACAATCCTCTCTTTGCATTTAGGCACAATGCAAAATTCTTTGATTTCAAAAGAAATGTGCTTGGATCAACATCGTAGTGATGCAATCAACAGTGCAGCTGGCCAAAAAGACGCACAAACCCAATGTGATACTGAATGAAAAGGCAGTTTTATTTCCCCTTTCTTCCCTTTGTTTTTTAAAGGTGGTGTGGAAGGCGATTAATTTAATTTAGACTCTAATTTTTTCTTAATTCAGCATTTCGTATTTAACAAAAGCAAGGACATTAAGAACTCAGGCTCCCTTTTTGTCCTGTCCCCATCATGTACTGATTTCACTTCTGTAAGAGAGAGATTGGGATTAAGAGAGCTATTTTATTTTTATATCTGATTTAATAGAAAAATATCCCCCGATTACATAGGCTTCTGGGGGTATTTCCATTAGTGTTTTTTTTTTTTTTTAAAGCAAATAGTTGGCATATTTTAAAACGCTTTCCAAACAGCATAAAACTACTGCAAGACAAAAACAGCAACTCCTACTAACTATCTGACCTAATTCTTTGACATTTGATTTCTTCTGTCAGGCCTATCTTGGGCAATGGCTTGAGTAAGCAAATAGTCCTTTCCCGTGCCCTGAGGTTCAGCAAAACAGAGTTCTGAAAATCATGCAAGAGAAGCACGTTTTTAGTTACAAACATGCTGCCTCCTGTCTCCATGTATTCAGATGTATGTGCTGTTCACCTTAGCTGATCTCAACTTTTGGGAGGTTCTGTAGGGACAGACATACTGCGTAGGGAAAAACAGTGAGGAGTCCTTGTGGCACTTTAGAGACTAACACATTTAGTTGGGCATAAGCTTTCGTGGGCTAGAACCCACTTCATCAGATGCATGGAGTGGAAAATACAGTCACAGGTATAAATACACAGCACATAAACAGATGGGAGTTGCCTTATCAAGTAGGAGGTCATTCTAATGAGACAATTCAATTAACAGTAGGATACCAAGGGAGAAAAAATTACTTTTGAAGTGGTAATGAGAGTGGCCAATTTCAAACAGTTGACAAGAAAGTGTGAGTAACAGTAGGGGGAAATTAGTACACAGGAAATTAGGTTTTGTAATGACCCAACCACTCCCAGTCTTTATTCAGGCCTAATTTAATGGTGTCCAGTTTGCAAATTAATTCCAGTTCTGCAGTTTCACTTTGGAATCTGTTTTTGAAGTTTTTTTTTATTGAAGAATTGCCACTTTTAGGTCTGTTATTGAGTGACCAAGGAGACTGAAGCGGTCTCCTACCGGTTTTTGAATGTTGTAATTCCTGATGTCAGATTTGTGTCCATTTATTGTTTTGTGTAGAGACTGTCCGGTTTGGCCTGTGTGCATGGCAAAGGGGCATTGCTGGCACATGATGGCATGATGGTTACTCACACCTTGTTGTCAACTGTTTGAAATGGGCCACTCTCATTACCACTTCTAAAGTAATTTTTCCTCCCTTGGTATCCTACTGTTAATTGAATTGTCTCGTTAGACTGACCTACTTGGTAAGGCAACTCCTACGTGTTTAGGTGCTGTGTATTTATACCTGCGACTGTATTTTCCACTCCATGCATCTGATGAAGTGGGTTCTAGCCCATGAAAGCTTTTGCCCAAATAAATTTGTTAGTCTCTAAGGTGCCACAACGACTCCTCATTGTTTTTGCTGCTACAGACTAACACGGCTAACACTCTGAATACTGTGTAGGAGTAGCCAGGAAACTCCCCGTCCCCCATGTTTTTGGCTCTGTGATTTGTGTTGGTTTGTATGTAAAGGATAAAGCAGAGGACCACTCCTCAAGAGGAGTGGGAGACGCAGTTTATCTTCATGTACAAATGTCAGATTACATCTGTTTATAAAATAGATAACAATTCATTTAAAACAAAAGCATATTTCATTCCTCCCATTTCAGAAACTTGCCTAAAATCAGCTTTCAGTTAATTGTTCTCCTTGTAATCAGCAGCAGAGAGTACTACAGTCCAATTCTTTTCACAAGAATACAGATTCTCCATGTATTGCTTAGTATTCTCTCCACGTTTTTTGGTGGTTTATGTACGCTTTTTTCCCCAAGTGTCATTGTGTGGAGGAACTATATTAATAGAGTTTAATATTGTGGAGCAGTCTTAATATTTCCTAAACTGAAATACTTCTTGGAGGTCTGGCATGAATTATTATGAATGACCGTACTGATTTTTAGTAAGAATATTACCCTGTGTACTCTATTGTGGATCCATATTACAATAAGTAAAGTAGTTAATGTACATATGCAGCATCTGCTCTCTAAACCCCCAGCCTTTTGCTGGTTCCACTTTTGCAGGACCAGGATCTAAAGCCTTAATGTCTTGGCTATCATTCCTTTGGTGTGTCGTATTCACATTTGTTTGCTGTCCTCTGACAATGTGGCTGGCACTCTGCAGAAAACTAATATATATGTTGTCCCTACCTGTTAGGGTTAGAGTTAGAGAATAAAACCAAAAGGCCCATGGTAGAATTTTCAAAAGTTCCTAAGGCCAGCTCTGCACTACAAATCTTTGCTGGCATAGCTCTGTCGGCCAGGGGTATGAAAAGGTGTGATTTCTGACCAAGGTAGCTGTGTCAGCAAAAAGCTCCTCCTGTAGTTTATAGTGTGCTCTTTTTGCCAGTATAAGCTGTGTAGACGGTAGAAGTGCTTTGCCTGTGTAGTGAGCTGCTATAGTTATATTAGCAAAGTGCTCCTAATGCAGATCTGGCCTAAGTGATGTAGGCGTACAAGTCACATTGAAAGTCCTAAGTCACTCAGACACTTGAAAATTCCCCACTCAGCCTGTTATATTGATGCTTTTAATATAAAATCCACAACCCCCTGTTTAGATTACAGGAATAATGAAATAAGTCCTTGAAAGAAAATAAAGTCAAAATAAAGCAAGAACCTAGCATAAGTGTATTTATAGGGTTCCCCCCCCCCCTCTTTTTCCATTACAGTAAGAATGAAATTTAAAAAAAAAAGAAACCATCACTTATTAGAGTAGAATTGTGCAGGCTTGGGTTTTTACATTGAAAGCTTCAGGTGATTTTTTTTTTTTTTAAGAGTAAAAAATGTTGCTGGGCACCCTTGAATTAAATGTACAATACTTGGGGAATTCCTCTATGATTAAAAAAGCCCTAAATATTGTTCCATTCCTGGCCATGACACTCTTATGTAGGTGAGTGTGATTTTTATTAAATATTTAACTTTTTAACCTAACATAGTTTGAAAAATAAAGCTATATACATTCATCTTCACAAACAGGATGATTAATTTGCAGATTTGGGGATAATCTGTACAAACGTTAATACAGTGTAATTTATAGTAGAACCTGGCCGTATATTTTCTTTTCTGCTGCCGTTTCAAACTGTTTCAAGAGATTTGCTGATGTCATTAAAAAGAGAGAGTGCAGCTTATATGAAATACAACATTGATTTCACTCCAAGTCCATCTGCTCGCTGTAACTGTAATTAATCTTGTGTACAATATCTAATAGAAAAAATATAAACTCATTGTTTTCTCATTACACTCTGGAACAGAGATGTGCAAACAAAATAGAAAGAAAGATTAAATATTCTCTGGCTTTGATGCTGACAAATTACATGACTTATTTTTTCCACATTTGTCTACAGTTTAAGATTTGTCAGTGGGAGCAGAGATGGAACAGCAAGAATATGGCAATACCAGCAGCAGGAATGGAAGAGTATAGTCCTGGATATGGCTACTAAAATGACAGGGTAAAAGAAAACAAAACACTAATTTATACTGTGCCATCATCTATGTGTAAGAACAAAACCTTTCCAGCAACTAATTTGAAAAATGTATTCTCTTATATTCTGAATTAATCTCAATGTATGTAGTTTGGTGTGTATTAAAAGTGCTGTGTCCTTGTCCATTAAATGACACAGTTCTTTTGAACATTTTAATTAACCTTGAAATTAATCTATGTTAACATATCTACTCAGCAGTTTCATCACTCCCATGGATGGCACATTCTTCCTATTTTACATAAGAAACTAGAATGTTGAATAGTCTCTCTCGTGGAAAGAAGCTGTAGTGGAACCTCACTTGTGTGCAGTTTGAGCTCCACATTTTATAATATGCACAAAAAAAGTGTGGTCTCTCCCACCTATCAGTGAAGATTCAATTGTAGTTGCTGTAGTGTGGCCTTAAATTCCAAGGATTTCTTTATTTTTTACAAAAGATGCCATATTATATTTATTATATACTATGAAGTATTATAATAAAAATTAAAACTAAACTAAGAATTGATAAATATAAACAAAGTACATGTTGTGATTCATTTCGGTGTTGAATCATATGAATTCAGTAATTTTCCATGGATCACCCCGTCATTAATGTACAGTGAAGATTTTCTGCAATTACAGTTAGAATGCTAGTGAATTAATGTTTTCGGTAAAAGGGTGTGAGGTCATTCTGGAAATAATCTTATCTAGTTGAAAACAAATGGCAGTGAGCAGAAAAATGCTGAAAAGGTCTGAACTTTGTTCTTTTATTTTTTTCCATATTATGTCCCTTTTAAAATATATTTTGGGATTTCTTTTTTGCTTCTTCGAATATGGTTATAAGACTTTTATCTGAATGTTTTCATAGTGTTTCTTAACATTATTTTTTTTCCTGTTGGAGATGCAACATGATGTAAGATTTGATATGCTGGTTGGGTTTTTAATTTTTTAGGGTGTTTTTTTGTTTTGTTTTGTTTTCTGTGTGTTTTTTTTTGTTTGTTTGTTTGTTTTGGCATGTTGTTCAAATGACTTCAGTAAGTGGCCCAGTATTAGAACAAACACAGGCATAGAAAATAGAGATGGGAAAGACCTGCTGGACAATTCCGTTCATTTCCCTGTGCTGTTGCAGAAAATATGTGTCTCTCTCAAAAGTTACATGTGTAGCACTAAACATCTCTAAGGTGGCCATCTAACTGTAATTTAGATTTATTTAACCAGTAGGTACTTGTGATGGATTTTACTATAGCACATAACAGTGGTGGATGTTTAAAAAAAAAAAAGAAAAGAAAAGAAAAAGTGCCTACTGGAAAAAAGGGAAAATTATTAATTTTCTAGGCAAAAGAATGATCTGTTACATAGAACAGGAGCTGAAACTACTGTTTTTCAAAGAGAGTGGAAAATCTTTCAATATAAACCAAATTTTCCATAGTTTTGTAAATATGATTATGAATTCCAAGTGTTTATAAATTGCTTGGATGTGCATGCATCTCACAAATTTCCACAGTTTCAAAACAAAAATTTATTTTAGGACTAAAGAGAGAGAAATTCTTCCTACCTCCTTCCTTGGGGCAAGGTCTGTCATTCATTATATGTTTGTACAGTACCTAACACAATGGAGCTGAACCTGGTCGCAGCCTGTAAGTGCTGCTGCAATGTAAATGTTTAATAATAGAGCTGGGTTACTCACATAGAGAAGTGAAGGATTAAGGTTAATGTCAAATGTATTTAATATTTCCTGTATCCTGCTTCCACCACAACAAAATATATTCTTGAATTGCATGAACCATTATTTATTTTCAGATTCAATCAAATTTCACTATCCTGTTATACCCAATAGTATACAGTATAGTGGTGACAGCCAATCTCCTACTAATTTCCAATTGAATTGCTACTGAGAGGTTTTGCTGTATAGTTACTGAGGTATGATGTACTTTTCAATTATGAATTTCCACAGTAACAACTTGGTATCTGGGGAGGACAAAGTAACTAAACTGAAGGTTACTATGGTGGCTTGGGATCGATACGATTCCACTGTCATCACTGCGGTCAACAACTTCCTTTTGAAAGTATGGAACTCGACCACGGGACAGCTTCTTCATAGTTTATCTGTGAGTAAAATTCCAGTGTGTATTACAAAATTCTGTACTTCTGCGACTAGAACAAGATTAAGGGCTGAAGTCTGCCATCCTTCCATGCACTAAGTAATGCCTTACTCCTGAAGTAGGTCAGCTGTATGCTTCTCCTGAGTCCTGGTTTAAGGGGTGTGTGTTATGGGGAAAGAGTAAATTATCATGGTGCTGTTGCTCTCCAGCAATTGCTGGCTCTCATAAGGGCCTCTTAGGGCCATAGCCAGCTTGTATTAAAGTAGTTCCAAAATCAGGGAGCTGCAGCAGTCCTCTTTGTTGGCCTCCACCTCACCTTTTCCCAGCTAGGAATCTGGGCTATGAGATCATGGAAGATATTAAACGGAGCTAAAAGTCCTTAGAACAGTGACTGAAGAGTGATACAGTTCTAATCTGATAACATTACATATCACTACCTCAAAATAAATATTTAGTTGCGCATTGAGCTGTTATACAGAAACATTACTTTCCTTTCCTACTTTGCTTTCATCACAGGGCCATGATGATGAAGTTTTTGTTTTAGAAGCACATCCATTTGACCAAAGGATCATGCTTTCTGCAGGTCATGATGGGAACATTTTCGTTTGGGACCTTGACAAAGGAACAAAAATTCGCAATTACTTTAACATGGTAAGAATTGTCAGGGAATATTTTCACACTTGTATGAAACTAGGCTTTAGGAAGGAAGAATTATTTTAAGAATAATACCAAGCCATTTGGTAAACGATCATGTTTACATCTCTGAAAATCAGTGGAATGTTTTTGACCAACTTTTTCACAATGGAGCTTAAGGGTGTTGGCATTAAGGTTTAGGAAAGATGGGACACTAATTTAAAACTTAACTGAGAATTGTAAATGTTAAAAAAATAGCTAAATGGGGAGGGGGAATTAGTGAAATTCCATTTCATTGGTGTGAGATGGATCTTACATTAAACTGGGACCTATAAACAGAATGTGTATGCAGTTATATAATGATATTTGAAGAATCTGAAGTAGGGCAGGTTAAATCATCATATTGAAGCTAGTGTAGAAAATAAATGATTTAAAATGGGTATGCTGTGTTTGTACGTTACAGATTGAAGGCCAAGGCCATGGTGCTGTTTTTGATTGCAAATTCTCACCAGATGGACAGCATTTTGCCTGCACAGACTCACATGGGCATCTGCTATTATTTGGTTTTGGATGCAATAAATATTATGAAAAGGTGGGTTGACTGAATCTTAGACTTTTTTCTGCTTTTTGGGCTGGTTTTGTTTGGGAAGTGTTGTTTATGGTATTTCTCTCAAGATGAGCTCTAAATGGTGCTTGAATTACGTGGCAGTCACTGGTTATCTAAAGCAAAAGCTGCATATGTTTAAATATCCCACAGTAAATCTTTTGGTAGTGGGAATAGAGGATGTTTGGCAAACCTGGAGAGAATGTGACTTGAAAAAGAAAATATATGCAAGCCTGCACTACATGTTAACTTAATGTGGCAAGGAAAAGTGTCACTTTGTGAAAAAGCAATAAAAACACCAAGGAAGGTCTGTAGGCATCTTAAGGAAGAGAGAAGGGTTTTATTTGATCAAAATGTGTCACTGCTATTCTTTCAAATTTTACACAAGTTCTTTTTGCCAACATAGGAGGTCAGTTGGTGTTATGTTCCGTGAGATCCAATAAAATCCTTTCTTCCAAGGGCAAACTGAACAGAAAATTAACTATATAATTATTGTTCAGTGCTGCCCCTTTCTGTATCAAAGAAAGTGATGAGATTAACTCATATATAGTAAATGCTCCAGATTTCTTTTCTTAGACCTCTGAAAATTAGGAAATACAGAGGTGTAAAGTACAGGCACTCCTGAAATTTAATCTTAATTCTGCCCTCTGGAGCTGGTAGTTGCTACTGGGAATGGTTCAGTAGGGTGGCCCCATAAGTAGACATGAAAAACGACTACAAGAATGTACCATTGTTTGTGCTGTGTTCCAAGTAGGTATTGCGGCATTTATCTGCATGCACTTCAGCTGCATTCACTATTTTATGTACCTGTATTGAATGGAACAGGGATCAATTGGAGCAGGTTGGAAAAGCTCTCCCTGTGGTAGGAGGAAAGGTTCACGTGTACCTTGAGAAATCAAGTATGCCTGATTTCATTGCTGAGTTCTGTAGTTTGTGTCCATAGCAGTGCACAGGACTCTTCTTGCCAGGGGGATTGTCTGCCATTTGGTGGCATATGTGATTTTTGGTCTCCACAGCTTAGTGAGGGATACCTGAAGGCAATGTCTCAGATGTAATCCTCAGGGCAAGGCTAAAGTAGTCTGGGGTGGACTGTGTGGCGTTAGGCTCAGTGTTTGAGTATAGGTCAGGTGTAGGTAACTCCTCTTTGCTAAACCCAGCCTAAACTCGAGTTTAGCCTAAGCAAAGAGAAGATGTTAGACTTCGTCCTACGGTGGTTTTGTATTAATTTATATGGAATAAATGGACCCCAAGAGACAAAGGTATTAATGTGGCCATGAAGCTGTCCAACATGAGTGTCCCTCCCCAGCCCACAATTCTGCTGCAGCCCAGGGTGGCCGGGGCATCCCTACCCTGCCCCAAATCCAGTTGGAGTGGCCCAGAACTGCAGTGGCCAGGACTCCCCTCCCCTGGCTCAAACCCAGCTCCTGCCTGACCTGCTGTGGGAGGGGCACCTATCCTGCGGCCCCAGGCCTGGAGCTGCCGTGGTGGGGAGATGTGCCTCTCCCCCCGCCCAGCCCAGGGGCTGCTGTGGGGAGAGAGAGCGGGGGAGGGGGGGTAATCTCTCCCCACCGTAGCCCTGGAGCATCCTCCTGCACCCCAAACCGCTCATCCCCGCCCCCACCCCAGAGCCCATGCTCCCAGCCGGAGCCCTCACCCCCTGCACCCTAACTCTCTGCCCCAGCCCTGAGGCCCATCCCACACTCTGAACCTGTCGGCCCCACCCCATAAATTTTGTTATGTGCACCAATATGAAGGTGATGTGTCACACATCACCTCCTTATTGGTGCACAGAACAAAAATCATTCTGCACATGGGCTGGAAAAACTAGAGAGAACACTGACTGTGACCCCCCTATATAACCTTGACACCCCTGCAACTCCCTTTTGGGTTAGGACCCCAATTTGAGAAACGCTGGTCTCCCCTGTGAAATCTGTATTGTATAGTATAGTGTAAAAGCACACAAAAGACCAGGGGGAGACCAGATTTCACAGTCTGTGATGCGTTTTTCATGGCCGTGAATTTGGAAGGGCCCTAAGTATTAGGTAAGGCTTTCATTTTAATGATCTTTTTCTCTTTAGCTGTAGAGAGAGTTTTAAGAGGGAAATTCCCTTGTCTTGACAGGTTTCAGAGTAACAGCCGTGTTAGTCTGTATTCGCAAAAAGAAAAGGAGTACTTGTGGCACCTTAGAGACTAACCAATTTATTTGAGCATAAGCTTTTGTGAGCTACAGCTCCCTTCATCGGATGCATACTGTGGAAGTGTAGAAGATCTTTTTATACACACAAAGCATGACAGTTTTTTAGATGATATTAAAGATGGTGATAACTGTCCTATTGGGGAAAAGAGAATTTTTAGTTGAGATGGGTTGGAGGTCTCATTATTGTTTTTATTCTTAAAATCTAATCCCATTTCCTAGAAGACAAAACAAGAAAAGCTCACACAAGGCAGGGGGGAGAAGAACAGCAAAAATTAGAAAATGCTTCTGTCTCTAGTGTTGAGACTCACTTGTAACCTCACTGCTGAAGAAACATAAGCACAGTACGTGATATCAGCCAATCTGAGACCTGGCAAACTTGTACCAGCATCAGGTGTTTAGGGAATTACAGTTAGCTGTCTTTCTGGTCACAGGCTTACAGGTGTGTTGCAAAATATACAGTCTTGGTAGACTCCGAAGGCAAAAGGAAAGGGACAGGAAAGGGAAGGAGAAGGACGTGCTCTTCCACGGAGAGTGAGTGTGCACGCATCTGTTCTCACATCCCAGGTGATGTCTGGGATGAAGCTGGTGGAAGTGGTGATGTCACCGGTCTCTCTCTCTCCCCCCCCCCCCCATTTAG
Source organism: Lepidochelys kempii (assembly GCF_965140285.1). Taxonomy (NCBI): domain Eukaryota; kingdom Metazoa; phylum Chordata; order Testudines; family Cheloniidae; genus Lepidochelys; species Lepidochelys kempii. Next base: position 75,780,515 of record NC_136388.1, read on the forward strand.
TCAAGGGTATTTATAATGTAAGTCATGGACAGGTAACCGGCAGTGAATTTTTGTTTGTCTGTGACCTGTCCATGATTTATACTAAGAATATCCATGACTAAATCATATCCTTAGCTATCAGCACATTGGACAGCCATTCAAAGTGGGCAGAGTTAAGCTTGCATTGTGAATTGAGCATGTATCTTAACTCTGTATGTCCTGATTTTCGGAAGTTTCAGTGTAGCCATTCTCTCCATCCTGGAAGGGCATGAAGCACCACTGCATAACCTTAACTCTGAGGGAACGAAATTCTTGGACATTTAATGTTCTTGGTTTTCTAAAAATAATTTTTCTGCTTCCCCATGTGCCACAGCCCAGCACTCCCCTTCCATTGCCTCTGGCTTCTTGGCAATGATTACTCTGACCGCAGAATGCATTGGCTTCATGTTAGTCCCTTCGCTCCCCCATCATAACCTTGTCTCTGGCCTCTCTGCTTGTCCAGCACAACCCTGTTCTCCCTCCTCAGTCCATCCCTGTGATGAGGCAGATTTTGGCATGGGACCCAGAGACCGAAGAGCTGGGGAGAGGATGCAGGCAAGTTCAGGGACTAGCATGAAGTCATTGGGGACTTTTTTGAAGTAAGGGGACAAATATGGGGGCATGTATGTGGGGGATTTTGGTGGCACAGAGCTGAAGCCCTCAACATCCCCCACTGCTCAGACCGCTGACACGCCTTCCTTTGCACCCCACTCTTCCCTACACGAGTCCAGCACCCCCATATTTTCCATCACTGCTCAGATTCCTCTCTGCTGCTCTTACGCTGCTCCAACTCCTCTAACATTCTCTTCATCATACCCATCTCTGACCACCCCCCGCACCTGCTCCTCCAAGGCCTCTCCACATATCCACCTGCTCCTCCCTCTGCCTTGCCGCTCAGTCCATGGTCCTGGTAAGCTAGGAAAGGCTGTGGGGAGGGATGTGGGCATGGCTGCGAGGAGTGACATGCAAGTTGGAGGCAGGAAGGGACAGGAGGAGCCCCTTCCACTGCTGGAGGCAGCATCTGGAAGGTGGTGAGTTCTGGATTCCTTCCCCCTTATTGGTTAGCCTTGGAGCCCCCTCCTTTCACCTAGTTGAGCAGTCACAGGGAGCTGGGGAGGGAGGGCACAGATGGCTCCAGTTCCCTTCCTCCGAAGTATGTCCTTATTGCTCTGAGCTCTCAGAAAGGAAAGGTCCTATTGAGGATGATCCTTTTATTCCTTGAGGGATCGTAGAAAAACTACTTTTTTGGAACCCTAGTTCTTAGTCAAAGCTCTAACCACTGAACCTGATTTTCAAAAACATAGTGTTAGGATGTTCCCTTATGCTAATAAGGGTTGTTATCAAAGTGTGCTGGCTCCTCAGTAGGTGTGGAAGAGCACAGCACGAAAGGATGAAGGTTGGCAAAGGGGCATTCCCCACACCACCTCCCATTCCCCACACCTTGTGCACTGCTCTAACACAGCCCTGTATTCCCCCATTTGGCTCTGATCCCCCCTGTATTCCTTAGCTCTGCACCAAAATAGTTATAAGAATCAGAAAATGTTATGAGCAACTTTTCTTTGATCCCACTTTGTGCCATTGTTCAGAAGGTTCAGACATGAGTGCATTATCCTAACTGCTTATTAGAGTCTTTCATCTTTCCTGTGTTTAATTAACACTAATTTCCTTGACAATGCTTCTACAGTAGAATCAGTGTCTCCTTGTGGATTTTAGAGCTCTGTAAACTAGACATGTTGGTCTCAGTGCCAAACTTCCAAAAGGAGCCTTTGCAGAATGCAGGCTGAGAGCAAGGAACTTGGAAGCTGTCAAGGGTAGGGTTTGCCCTTGCAGTACATGAGTGTAGCTCAGGTTCCGTGACCACAGCATGTCTCCTCCCAGCATCTGTAATAACTGTCTGCAAGCCCCCTGGCTTCACCAGTGCCTTGGTCTGGCTGCATTTTGTTCTCTTTGACATGTCAGTTTCACTCATGCTGACCTGGAGTTTTAAACTTTATCCTTAATAGCTTTTGAAATGTGCTTCTTCAAAGAGGCAGTGGGTCGAAGCACTAGATAAATTCCTAAGGGTGATACCAGTTTGGGGAGGATCAGAGCTATAGTTTGAGACCCATATGTGAGCAAAAAGAGTTAGAACCACCAAGTGATTTTTGTAAACACCATTTTTGGGGGGCTGTATCTCAGGAACCCTTTGCACACATGAGTCTGAATTTGGACCCCACACTCATGAGGGTCCACAGCAAGTGGATTTCAAGACATTCTGAGTCAGCATGTGGATTTTAGTGCACTTAAAATAGTCGCCTTTCAAACAGTGACTCTGAACCTTAAATAGAGCAGAACTGCTGCTCTGCCATAATAAAAATGAAATGAGGCCTTTTCAGATACCTTCTGGGATATGAGTAGTGGTGGGACCAGTAGTGGTTTTGGCTTTGGGGTGTTTTTTTTAGCCTATAATAGAATTATGTTTAGTTTACAGGAAATGTAAAACTTGGTCTTCTGAGCGCCTTGTTGGCACCTGACTACCTCCATTCTCACTCTCTTCCCTATCTACTTACATGGTTAATTTTTTTTTATTTCTCCATCTGTTTTTCATTATGGCGAGCGGAGGACTGCACACTTACTTCCAGAATCCAGCAATGTCATTCTTTAAGCTGTCCAAGGAGAATCATTAGAAAGGAGTACAAGGCACTTTCTCCTATTCTCTTTCTGCCTTGCTTGGCATATCCTGCTGGTGAAGTTTGATGCATGGCATCAGAATTTTCAAGCCTTGTGTTCTTCATCATGTATTTGGCTCTGCAGATCCCCTGCATAGGAGTTGTGTTCTGTGGGTGCAGAAACCATTCCAAAGCAGACTGCTGTTAGTGAACGCTCACCTATTATTAAATTGTCCTTCATATAGATTCCAGATCAGATGTTCTTCCATACGGATTATCGGCCACTGATCCGTGATGCTAATAACTATGTGCTGGATGAACAGACCCAACAGGCTCCACATCTCATGCCTCCCCCATTCCTGGTGGATGTGGATGGAAATCCACATCCCACAAGATACCAGCGTCTTGTACCAGGACGGGAAAATTGTAAGGATGAACAACTTATTCCTCAACTGGGATATGTGGCTAATGGTATGTTATCTAAAGTTCTTGTTTAACAAGCTTACTGAAAAGTATATGAATGCTAATTAACTAGGGCAACACCAGAGGGAATGATCTATTATCACTCTTCTTCAGCTAGACTGTGATCTTCAGTCCAGTGTTAATATGTGAGGGATGAATTACAACATGAATGAAGCAATGGAAGTTTACTGATTGGCCTGTCTTAAAACCAGAGACAGGATTTGGGTTATTGCAGAGAATCTGTAGCACTCAAACAGTAGTGAGCCTTATTCTGTATAGTCAGCAAATCCATTAATTTCAGTGGAGCTGTATACAAGACTGGCAGAATAGAGCCCTGTATTTTGTTAATACAGTAGTTATAAAGTAAAGTAATCTTTGAAAAGGAAGAGGGGTTTTGGTTTTGGAATCAATTTTTTGTTCTTTGTAATATAAACTTTGCTATAGGAGGATCTCTGTAAAAAATCTGACCGTTAACACCAAATGAAACATTAGTACAGTATTTGTTTTCTCTACTGCTAGATGTGGCTTTCAGCTTAATACTTGCAACTGGTGGGGAGAATCTTTTTGGACTCTGCATAGATAGGTAGTTCCCTATATGGCAAGAGAAATTTGGGTAGCAGAATAACGAGGTATAAAAACCAGATAGCAAGAAGACTTCTCTTGGTTCTTTTATGAGTATATGCTTTCATACAAACTGGTAGTCTTTGGCTCTTGCTGCAATCCATATGAATGATAAAATAGTTTTTAAAATCTGTAGCATGAGTGGAATGAGAAACCACTAGAACTGAACTTAATGGGAAAGTATTCAGAGGAGGAGCTAGGTATCTCATGGAAATCTTTGTTGTAGTCTACCACCTTGTTGAAATAGTTGGCAAGCAATGTATCTTACAATAGAAGAGTCAACTTGGCTCGATACAAATAAAATGGAAAATTATATAATGTATGTGAATTGAAGGCAGGAAAGCACTTGGTGCGGAGTTTGAGTGTGTTTGGGTTGTTAGTAAAACTGGTGCTTTGCTCTCACTAAGGTGACGGTGAAGTGATTGAACAGGTGATTGGGCAGCAAACCAATGACCAGGATGAGAGTATTCTGGATGGAATGATTAGGGAGCTGCAGAGAGAACAAGATCTGAGGCGAATGAATGAAGGAGAAGCTATCCCAAACCCTCCATACAGTAGATCGCACTCTATTAATGGTGGTAAGTATTCCCCCCATGTCTTGATTAGTCATTTAGTCAGATTGCTAGGAAAGCACTCTGAACTACTGTGACCAGGTGCCTGGACTGGCTGCACTGAGAATGCCAATGTTTTTGCAGATTTGACCCAGTAGTTTCAGCTGGGGAAATGCTTTTCAGGGCCAACTTCTGAAAAGCATGTATGTTTGCCTGTGTCCATCCAGATTCAGATCTTCTCTCTGTCTGATTCAGAGAATTGATTGAATCCACATCTCCTACCTCACAGATGAGTGCCTTAATCACCAGGCTATGGAGACATTCTCTCTCTGGCTGAGTGAATATTTATGCAAAGTGGAACAGCTTCAACCAGAGAGATTCAGAGCAGAATAGCCTATAGCTTGGTGGTTAGGATTGTTACAAGGAAGGGGAGAGACATGAATTCAGATCCCTGCTTCAGACTGGGGATTCAAACGTGAGTCTCCCAATCCTAGACAAGTGCATTAACTACTGGCTAAAGGTTATCAAGGGACACCACACACAGTTCCTCACAATCTGTTCCTCCTCTCCCCCTGAAAATGGACTTTTCTGGTTTTTTGACAAATGCCTAACCTTTACAAAATATTTTCTCTGATTTTTCAGTTTGCTGACTTGAACCAAAATATCAATTATTCTCCCAGTTCTATCATGATTATGTCTTGTATGTGCTTTCTTTCCCTGTCTTTCCCCATTCGTGTAAGCCAGGGGTTTTCAAACTTAATTGCACCGTGATGCCCCTTCTGACAACAAAAATTACTACATGACCCCAGGCGGGAGGGCCAAAGCCCAAGCCCCACTGCCCTGGCCTGAAACCCTTGGCTTTGGCGTTGGGCCCCAGCAAGGATAACGCCAGCCCAGGTGACCCCATTAACATGAGACCCAGTTTGAGAATCGCTGATTTAAGCATTAGTAACTCATCTGGAGGTCTTTGGAGGGCAGGTGATGACTTAGTAGAAGAATTGAGTGTGAGGTGCAACTGAGAGCACTTGATGTTCTAGCTGGGCAGTGCCTGATTGCTTAAGACAATTAGACCATAATTCTCTTACAAACTTTTTCTAAAAATAAACTTTTACTATCTTACCTTATTATCATTTATTCGCTGCAGGGATGATCCTTTCTAACTTTTCCTATCTTAATGTCACCATAACAGCGTATAATTAGTAAGTAGACGAAGTTATTAGAGTACAGTGCTGCGAAAGGCTAATGCTCTCTTGCTGCTGCCTATATGCATCAGTGTTCATAAATTAAACATATCTGCTTTGTCCCACTGTTTCATTTTAAAGCTTGAATTTGTTCTCCTGTCCCATTGTTCTGTTAGAGACCATGATTAAAAGCTACAATCAAACCCAATCAGATCTGACCAGCTGATCACAAAGCAGCTTACTGTCTGTTGTAACAGATGCTGTGGACTTGTGCTGTGAGTCAGCTAGTCATAAATCAGTTTATTCATAGTATCCAAAGCTCTTAAAAAGTTTACTGTATATTTGCTAGTAATCTGGTTTTAGGTTTTAAATGAGTGAGTGACTTGCTTATGTTTAAACTACCTGCTACTGATACAGATCCATGGGAGCAGTATGCTAGGAAAGGATTACCAACAGAACACCTAATTTCATTTTGATCTAATACAGTGGTTCCAAACACCCAGCTCAGTCCAGCCTGCTTGAGGTTCTTATCTGTCCCTTGTGACCGATTTTTAAATTTTGCACAGTGCAAGCTTTCATTTAAAAAAAAAAAAAAAAAAAGTCTAGACCATATGGTTAAGATAACCTTCCAAACATGAACGGAGTGTAAACTGATGCCCCATTGTCTTCCAGAGTTTGCAGCCTACTTTAAACACTAGCTGTGGGACACATGAACTGCCTGTATTCACATCAGTGAGGTGTTTACATTTAAGCCTAATTGACACTTTAAGAACCAGATTTTCATACAGCTTTGCATAATTATGAGTCTACTTTGCATGTGCACCATATTTGTGCATATGGAAATTAGATAATTTCAATTCTAAATGGCCACGTAAACCAAAGACAGGAATAGCTGTGGTACTAGTATTGCCCAGGATCTTTTTATCCCCACTTGACTGACTAAAGGAAAGATTCAGACTTCGTCTGGCTCTGGGTAAAGGACAGTATGTAGCTGTGCTGCCTTGAGAGCAGCTCAGGGACAGAGTTGTGTCTAAGAATATAAGAATGGCCATACTGGGTCAGACCAAAAGTCCATATAGCCCGGTATTCTGTCTTTCGACAGTGGCCAATGCCAGGTGCTTCAGAGGGGATTAACAGAACAGGTAATCATCAAGTGCTCCATTCCCGGTCGCCCATTCCCAGCTTCTGGCAAACAGAGGCTAGGGACACCATGCCTGCCCATCCTGGCTAATAGCCATTGATGGAACTATTGTCCATGAATTTATCTAGTTCTTTTTTGAACCCAAAAAAGGCACAACAGGGTAGGTTACAGAAACAGTGCAAGTGAATGTGTTGGAGCCTACAGTAATCTCATCTGCTTTTGTAGCATGACATTTTCAAAAGCTCCTAAGTAAAAGTCCTGTTGAAAATCAATGGGACTTTGGCCCCTCGTACTTATTAAAACTTTACTTACGCATCTTATGTTGGCCTAGTCATTACTTTGTTGAGAAATCTCCTCGAAAACTCCAGGTACCATAGGAAGTCACAGCATAGACTGATCACTTTTTTTTATGAGTGTGCAAAGTGGTTGGTAACAGTCCAGCAACATATAGAAGTAGGTATTCCTAGGTATTCATCGAAAGTGTCAAAACCCCTCACCTCATGTTAGTAACTGATTTTCAGTTGATCAGTAACTGTGATAAAACTGCCCTCCCCTGAAGCAGCGCAATTATGCTCCGCCACTTGCAGAGGGCTGAGAAGAAACTCTCTGTCTAGGTCTAAATTTTTATGCATAAATTTTTATTAAAATAGTTGTGGAAATGAAAGGGAAAGAGATCTTCATTTTTGTATTTTAGCTCTTAGAAGTCCAGGTTTGGACTCCCCACCAAATGTTGGTCTCAGACGTAGCGGTCAGATTGAGGGGGTCCGGCAAATGCATCTCAATGCTCCTCGCAGTCAGATGGCCACAGAAAGAGATCTCATGGCCTGGAGCAGAAGAGTAGTGGTGAATGAGCTGCATCCAGGGGTTAGCAGGTAAGATGAAGCCATTGATACTGAATTTCTGTTGGAATCATCTCCATTCCTTTGCAGTACAAGAATACTAAAATATATTGAGTTAATATGTTTGTATTTCTTTATGAATCCAATATGTGCTGTCCATATGAAATCAATTGTACAAACATTATGAACTGCGTATACTACTAAAGATCATATTATAACTTTTGGGAGTCTATTGTTTCCTGGGTGTGCATGTATAATGTTCCAAAGCATGCTTGGGGGAGGAAGAATAAGTCATGTAGTGTTTCAGTGATACCTCTTTCAAAAATAAGAGAGATTATTTACAATTTTTTTTTAAAAGAAATTGATTTTTCAGTACTGTATTTTCTTCAGACTTAGAGTTAATAATTAGGGTTATATTCTGCTTGGGAATTTGGAGAATGGTAATTTCTTACCTTTATGGTTATTTAACTCCTCCTTTGCTGGTTCAGATATTCTGTTCTTACCTTTTTGGGGCCAGTTTTATTTTGACTGTTCTCTTTCTTGAAAGGTTTTTTTTCCTAGTGCAGCTTTTTAAAATTTTAATAGATCATCATGCTCAGTGAAATATTTCTTGAGCTATTATCAAACGTCCAGCAAGCTCCCCTCTTATAGGGAAATGACTAATGATATCAAAAGAGTTTTTTGCTTTGTTTAAAAACAAACATAAAACAATCTCTGGTTGCTAGCAGGACTTATGCCAACTTAGCTGGTAGCAAGGAAGCAAATACTGTTTTAAACACATTTAGTAACTAGATTGTCAGTCTGTTTAATGATTTAGTGAATAAGATGAATGTCTGCCATATGTTTTTAGGGTTCAGGAAGAATGCCGAGCTGCCAAAGGTGATATGGAAGTTAATCTTTACACAGTTGAAAAGAGGAGAAAACCATCCCACACCTTGCAAAGGGTGAGTAGTTTTCATTAGAAGAAAAGGGAAAATAAGAATGGAGACCATTTTAAGCATTGTGCAAAAAAAAAAAAAGTCCAACAGAAATTTTTCTAGATGTTTTAATATCCTTGCTACTTAATCTTTCTAATTTTCCTATATGTAGCTCCATTTTGAAGTTATTCTGTGCTGCAGAACAATTTGCTGTTAGGTGTAAACCATTGTCGGGGGTGGGGGAGAGAAACAGTGAAGTACCTTTAAGTGAGTAAAGGTTCATCTTAAATTTAAAAAAATGTTGGTACCAAGATCTTGATCCTACAACTTGCAATATATGGGCAAATGCTGCATCCACATGGAGCCTTCTATTCTTTAGTGGAGCTCTGTTCCCGCATGGTTCTTTTTGCAGGATGAGGGCCTAACATATTTTCGGACTCTCAGGAATGCAATACATTTTTTGTTATGCACAGACTTTATTTGAGGACCAAATGTTAGATTTTAAATTGAAAAATAGTTTAAATGTCTGACTGCTTGACAAATTAAGTGCTGTATATGTGTAACTACTTTACTCATTTTTTAAAAAGGGTTCATATAACGTCTCTCTATTCTGCAACTGCTGTCATGAACCCCGGGGTCTATGTGAAGTCCCTGTGTTCGGGCACAGAGGCCCCTAAATTGCAACAGCACTATTCTATCAGTTCATATTACACAGTCAGTTTAAGATACCACATCAAAGATCTGTTTTGTACACCCACCAGATGATACTGATATCGTTCAAAGACTGATTCACACACGCTGCTGTAAGGGCTTTTTAAAAAGTGCCATTAATTAAAATACAAAACACCATTTTTAATACGTCTGTATTGCATGAAATCCTGTCCCCACTGAAGTCATTGAAAAAACTCCCATTGGTTTCAGTGGGCCTGGATTTCACCCATTGTATGTAAGTATTGCAACTGATAAGATCCCTTTTCAGGGAACTTCAGTCTTCGTCTTCCTCCTCTCCATTATTATTATTATTATTATTTATTATTTGGATTAGCATAGTGCCTAGAAGTTCACTGTGCTAGTCGCTGTACAAATACAGAATAAAAAGACTGTTCCTGCCCAAAAGGGCTTTCAGTGATGGAGACCTTTTACTTTGTTAAAAAACACACATTGTTCATGTTTGTTACAAGTAAAAGAGATGAGGTTCTTTTTCCAAGTGCCAGTTCTGAAAACTCAACCGGAGATCTGAAAATCAAGCTGGCTTTGTTGCTGCTGCTGAGTAATCAATAAAATCATATGTCCAATCCTATGTTTTTCTTTGGAACTAGACAGGTGTAATAGAGGGCAGGCTTTCTCTTCTTGAACAGTAGTGGGAAGGTTATGTGAACCTTTTGTGCTTTTATGCTAGCAAGCTACATCCACACAAGTACTGAAATGGTGTTGACTGAAACAGTATTTAGAGACTTGTTGAAAGCAAGTCTAATCTCACAGTTTGATTTGTGGCATTTTTATACATGTATTTTACAAGTGTGCTAGAGGAATCACACAGTCCTTAGAATAGTACATTTCTTTTTTGTAGTCAAGACCACAGGGAACAGCTGTTCAGCAAGAAAGTGGTATTTTTGCATAACCAATTTTTCAGGGTCAAATCACTTCTTAAAACAATGGGCAATATGAGCAATATAGCCAAGCCAGAGTAAGTTAGGGATGGCATTTCAGCCCGAACTCCAGATTTTCTGGTTTTCTGTTGAGAGTTGGACAGCATCCAGTCCTTTTAATATGGCATGTTTTTGTAGTGTATATAGATATATTTAACTGTTAAAAAATCTAATCTTTGTCTTTTTTCTTCCGTAACAAAAGAGTGATTATCAACCTGGCAGTGGACGATCTTTGAGAAGAAACCAACGTAAACGCCAGCATGCCTACCAAACACGCTCCACCATTGAACACAATCAGCAGGGAGCAAGTCAAAATGCACGTACAAAGGAAGAATCTGAAAGCTCCTCCGAGGTATGACACCTCAAGTAATTGTTTCAATATGTTCCTTGGTTGTGTGGTTTGATGACAGATGTTCTCAAAAAGGTGTTATCATTAAGACTCAGGATTTCCTCTTCCTTTATGAAGAAGGATTTGATTCAGTTGTTTTTAGGATTCATGCCATTATTTTATTAAATCAGTCTGGGAAGGAGATGTACCATTTTATTTCAGTGCCTAAATTGGCAGAAATATAAATATAAAAGTATTCAAATCTAGTTAAAATGGATTGTTTTATGGACATCATCTGCTAGGAAGTCTTGAAATGTTGTTAGGTTAATTTAACTGGCCTGGACGTTGCTTTCTAACATTTGCTATTCTGGTGTTTCATGCAAATAGTAGACTTCAAATTGTACATGTACTGTAGATGTCACTAAGTAGGTTGGTTTTGTGTACATCTGTACAGCAACTTTTAAAGATCCTGTATTGGTGTTAGTGGTTGATACTGGCAAGAGTAAGGATTGGAAGTTTCACAGATTAAATGTAATTTTTCCTCTCAGCAAGGAAAGGGGAGCATGTAAAATAAGACACATTATACATATTGTATATATTCACTGCTTTCTCCTGCTCTGTAACTTAACACTAAAATACATGTGAATTAAATGCTCAGTTAAAAGCTCACCATAGTTATCAGAATTCTGACAAGAAGAAAAAGCTTACTAGTAGATTGATTAAGGCCATACTTGTGTATTAATGGATATATGTTTCAGATATTAGAAATTAATACCTTTTAAGCTTTTAAGAAACATTTTAAGTACTTTTTTATTGTTTTAACATTTGATGATACGAAGTTCTTCCTCATGCATCTGCCTTTGCAGCTCTCCACTGGAGGAGCTCTTTGCCTTGCAGACCAAAAACCTTTAGTAGAAGCAAGAACCATTAAAGACTATGTGCATCCCCCCCCCCCCCTCCCAAATCAGGCTTTTCTTCTTCCACCTGTTCTGCAGAGGCAACTTTGTGAGGGAGAAATGATGGTCATGTACCAGTAACTGGAATTCTCTGAATATATTTGGGGTCAGCAGATGTGCACTGACCACGTCCAGCCTTTCCCTTTCCTGTGGATTTTGGGTCAGGTTTTCTGAGGTTGAAAGGACCTAAAGGACATTTTTATAGGGGGTGTGGAATTTTTTATATATATATATAATATATATATATAAATAAATATAAAATAAATATAAAATTTATTTATATATATAAAATTTTGGTTCTAGAATGCCTCGAGGGCGGGTGTTGTCCCACGCCTTAGTAGCTCATGCTATCAAAGGTGCAGTGGTTTGTGAGGAGAGGCATGTTGTGTAACTCGTGTCATCCGGGTGTTTGCATCGTGATATTTTCAGGCAAATATAGGAGAACTTCGGGAGTGGAGGTTATTCATAACTCTGAAACATTCTTAACTCTGAACAACACATTATGGGTTGTTCTTTCAAAAGTTTACAACTGAACATTGATTTAATACAGCTTTGAAACTTTACTATGCAGAAGAAGAGTGCTGCTTTTAACCATCTTAATTTAAATTAAACAAACACAGAAACCGTTTCCTTACTGTCAAATCTTTTTTTATACTTTCTCTTTTTTTAGTAGTTTCTGTTTAACATAGTACTGTATTTGTGGTGTGTTTATTTTCTTTGTCTCTGCTGCTGCCTGATTGCATATTTCTGGTTCCAAATGAGGTGTGTGGTTGACTGGTCAGTTCATAACTCTGGTGTTTGTAACTCTGAGATACTACTGCATATATAATATGAAAGAGAAAATATTTGGTGAAAATGTGGCAGCAGGAATAACAACATGATTCTTTTGTTTTTAATGCAGGAAGATGAAACAGTTGGCACAAGTGATGCCTCTGTAGACGACGCTGTGGCTGTATGGCAAAGTGAAAGCAGTTCCAGGTAGCTTTTCCTATCCTCCTAAATATTTCTTCTTTGTCTTGTGATTTATGTAGTCTTAGAAAGCCGTACCGTGACGGTTGGTATTTCTGGAGCCATGACTACAATATGGAAATAAGTATCTAGGACTTATTTCACCATAAAATAAGTAAATATTTCACTATAAAATAAGTAAATCTGTTACTTCTGTGAGAGATTAAGGTAAAGAGGAGACTCTCACCTTGTTTAGTAGATGTTTGTGCTCTGCACTGCTCACCATTGAAGTTTACAGGCTCCATCACTCTGGACAGAATATTTGTCTCTTTAATTAGGAAGTATAATAGTGAAATTGACCAAGTAATTATAAAAGTGTTTATAAAACCACTTACCTTTTGTTAAAGCAGTGTGAAAGACCTATACTTCCAAATGTTTTTTAGTCTGAAGACTTTCTTCTTTTTTTCTTATCCGCTATACAGTTTTTTTGTGTTCTCTGCGCAAGATTAGGAGCTAGTATGAAGTAGATCAGCAAAATGAAGCGTTTTCATATTTGTGAGTCAGTTACCTAAAACACAAATGTTAGTTGATTATTTGAGTAGTGAAGTAATAGCATTGACACAGAATGACTGCTTTGTGCTAAAGTGGCCAGATCTGTTCTGCTCTTTGTAATGAATTTGTCAAAATACCTTTGTGCATAATTTTTAGAATTTTTTAAAAAATACTGTCCTTCTGTGTTTGGAGGGACGAAAGGTCATATTAAATCAGAAAGTGTATGTCCGTTACTGTGATGTTATGGAAGTCAGCAGTATACATTTAAAGACTCCACTAATATAGACTAAAACTTTGACAAATTCCAGGAATAAATCCATTAAGAATTGATGTGAAAACACGAGGGCAATAAAATATGTTCCTACAGCCTTCTGTGAATGAGTGGAATCATTACTATGATGCAAATGTTAAATATAATTCTGGCTTGTATATGAATTTTCAACTGAAATAGTATGCTGAATGTCTAAATTATACACCATTTAGGCTTTCTATAGACTTCATGTGAATATAGTTCTAATCCTGCTAGCTGTCCTCACAGTCACAGGAACCCATCTACATGGAGCAGCTTGCAGGATGAGGGCGAGGACTGTATTGTGTGAAAGTCAGAGTTATGGTTTTCTTGACATCTTGTTTCTTAGCTTTTTACTTTGTAATATTTACAGTGATTCTTCAAGTGAATATTCTGACTGGACAGCAGATGCTGGAATTAATCTCCAGCCTCCAAAGAGACAAACCAGACAGGCGACTCGGAAGATCTGTAGCAGCTCTGAAGATGAAAATCTAAAGGAAGCTAAAGGATTGGAAGAGAAACGAAGGAAACCCAAACAGACTAGAAAAAAGGTTAGCTTTTCTTTTTTAATGGCTTTTTGGCTTTACGGCTATAAATCTTTCATCAATGGTTGTCTTCAAGTTAATTTTTTTCATAAACAAGAATGCATGAAAGACGACTGATAACACAGTAGTCACAATTCACTTTAAAATAAAACAGAATAGGATTCTGGATATGTAACTTTGTTATGCTATTGTTGTGTAGTGGTAATTTTGATATTTTAGTGATTTATAATTAGGATGATGAAAAGAACAGACTTTTATAAAAGAGGTAGGTTAGTGAGAGAGACCTTTATATTTACTCACTACAGACCAAGTTATTTTGTGTTTTCTGAATAAGTGTGGCCAGAACCAGGGCCACATGAAGGTCCTTTTTCGTCTGAGGATTTCCCTGGCTAGTGCAAAGCCAACATAGTATGCTCTATGCGTAGGAGGAGGGATGTAGTGTTTTGAGGATTGGAGAGGTAGGACCAGAACTCACTGTGCTCCAGCAGTCCCCACTGGTGTGATGTCACTTGGAGTCACCACAAATGAGAAGTAAGTCAGAGCAGCCATTAATATGCTTTAACTTGCACCAGGGGCCAGTTCAACTCCCAGCCAGCCTGAGGATCTTTGCCACAAAGGTGACTTGGAGCCACTTTTTGTTTCACCTCAGCTGTGCCAAGGGATGTTCTGGAACAGCTGAGGGATTTAGTCCTTAAGGTGTCAAATTTTTCAGCTGTCTATTTTACTTTTATGTATATCTTGGGGTGAAGAGGATGGAAAAGAAAAAAACAAGTGATTAGCACCCCTTACGTCTTTCCTTTTGTATAACTTCATCTCAAAGGGCAAATGTAAAGGGTCAGATTCACACCTGAAGTGAGCCTATTGACTTTGAATTATGTTCCAAATAGAACTACAAAGGGTTAGTGGAAGGACTGTGACATTAAAGGAGTTATGTTAGTTCCATATTTTTAATTTTTGTATTATATGCTTCTCTTGAAGAATGTTTGGTTTTTGTCGAAGCAGCTGTTTAACATGCTGTTAGGCCTGTTATATATATCTTAAGAAATTAATTCTTTCCTTAGTCTGCCATTATACTGATGATAATGGGTGATCACTTGATCTTCTTGGAGACTTGGCATATCACGATTTGCTTTGCTCATAATATTTAATGAGCTTTGTTCTATATAATGAGTTGCTCACATGCCTTGCCAATAGTAATTACAGCTTGTTCCCTAAAAGTAATGTAATTTGTTTAAGAAACCAAGTGGATTACTTTCGATGGAAGGTGAACCCAGTGAAGAATGGTTTGCACCCCAGTGGATCTTGGATACCATACCACGTCGTTCACCCTTTGTCCCACAAATGGGAGATGAGGTAATGTTGTGCGTGTTCCCATTGACAGCAGATGAAATGGCCTCAACTAGGCCAATAAAGATGCTTCAGATGCCTACACATAAATAACATGCTGCTCAGAAGGAAGAATAAGAGTGTTTTCCAACAAAATAATCCTTATGGAAATATCCTATAGAATTTAGGATGATCCTTGTTTGTAGATATCTTTTTTTGTAAAAAAAAATAAATAAATAACCCCATGGATCAGCTGTATGACTAAAATGAAATCTACACATTCTCTTTTCTTTTCTTTAAGATTATATATTTTAGGCAAGGTCATGAAGCTTATGTACGGGCAGTAAGGAAGGCAAAAATTTACAATGTTAACATGCAAAAACAACCATGGAACAAAATAGAACTCAGGGTAAGTCAACTTAAAAAAAACAAAACAAAAAACTTCCACGATCTGTGAATCATGTCATTAACTTCTGCATTAAAGTCAAATGTGAACAAATAAAAGAAAAATGCTGTTTAAAAAGTTTTGCTTTGCAAACCAAACTTTACAGATTTTTTTTATGACCTACATCAATCAATCACTGATGGTAGGAACTCAGTAGGAGATTCAAGTTGAAGGAAGATGTTTACGTAGAATGGTATTCTTCACTAACAAAAGTTAGACAACTCTAATTTGAAATATTACCTTTTCTTGCATTCTAACTCATACAGAACTAGCAACTCTCAAGTCGTTAATACAATCACTTCAGCATTCTTAGAATGAATGAACATACAGATACTGCTCATTGTTTCAGAACCTGAGAGTAACAAATAGGGATCCCAACTATATATATAAATTTGTATTAGTGGTGGCTGTTTAGGGCCAACTATGCGTCTTCCAAGGCCTCTTCAATTTGAAAGGGATGGGAAAGAACTACTCCCCTTAAGTTACATCCACACTTGGGACTAGGGTGTGATTCCTAGCTCAAGTAGGCATACTTGTTCTGGTTATCATTGAGCTAGTGCACTAACAATAATATTGTACCCATGGTGGTATGAGCTGGCAGCCCCAAGAACATACCCATGGGATCCAGGTGGGTTTACGCGCGGGAGCAGTTAGCCTGTGCCACCACAACACTACTTCTGGTTTTGACATGCCCATTGGATGAGAGCTAGCATAAGCATGTCTGCGTGAGGTGGGACTCACACCCCTAATCCCAGGTGCAGACGTAGCCTTATAGAGGCATAATGCCTACAGGTATTGCCCCTCAAGTCCTAGCACTTCCAGAGGCATTCATTTAGCTCATGCTAAATCTTCTTTTTAAAAAGACCATACTTTGCTTCCCCTAGTGCTGCCTCCTGATGTGCAAAGGTTTTGAGGTTGTGGCGTTGGCCAGAGATGCCCCCCTGGGGCCACTACTGCTTCTGGAAGAACAAATGCACCACCCCCAATACACTTTCCAGTGCAGTTAACCAAATTATGGCCAGCCTACTGGAATATGTTAGGGGGGAGGAGTATCATGTACCCTCTCATCCTTCTTTGCTAGAGAGACCACTATGCTCTTGGATTTTTAGGAATGAAGCATATGATTGATAGACGTATCTAGGCTGGAAGGAGGAAGTAATCTTATAAATACATACCTTTCTTTGTGCATATATGTGAGTGAATATGCTGCTTTTAACGAGATAAAATAATAATATAAATATTGACCCACACTGTGTTCTGATAATTAGGAACAAGAACTTGTGAAGACTGTAGGAATTAAATATGAAGTCGGACCTCCTACACTCTGCTGCTTGAAGCTTGCATTTCTAGATCCAATCTCAGGCAAAATGACAGGAGAATCTTTTTCCATTAAGTGAGTAGCTGACTGAATCATTTCTCCAAAAAAACAAATATTCTTACAAATCGTCTAGAATCCCCTTTTTCTGATCTCCTTGCAGCTGAAGGCTTCGTGTAAGCAGTTGTCATTCCTGCAATGAACAAGAAATGGTAGTTGAAGACTAAAAAGATTGCCTATGGGATTACATGAGAACAATGGCTGTGAGAGCAGTGTCTTGTTTAGAAGTAATATTGTTTTCTGCTATTTTATAGGTACCATGATATGCCAGATGTTATTGATTTCCTTGTGCTGCATCAGTTTTATAATGAAGCCAAAGAAAGGAACTGGCAGATTGGTAAGTACCATTTTACCACATCCGTGTGTTTGGCATACTGAATACCAGTATTGGACAGGATGCAATTCATTGTCTTTATTCTAAATCTAAAATGTAAATATTTGCCCAGTTTTAATGAAAGAGGCACTTGTAAGTCATTGGTTGTTCACTTTTAAATGTACTGATTATTTTTCAAGTGCAGTCCTCTCTTTGAGAGCATTCTAACACACTCTTGATGTAAACACCTTATGTTTTATTTTCTAGCATTTAAACTTAAAAAAATCATAGTCTGTCACTTCTACAATTTGCATATTAATGATTTCTGATCACGACTGTTATATTATAAAGCTAGAATGCTCAGATAAGCTAGGGGAAATCTGCTGTCAATCTCCAGAAATGTAAAGATGCCCTTCTTTGGTCTTTTTTGGCCTCTGTATGCTGCTGTGGTGAATGCGGTAGACATACAGAATCCTATAAATTATTTACTTTATTATATAAGTAAGGTGTTTTAGCTGTTACATAAGAAATAGATAAATTATTATGTGCATTACTCCATTGCTAAATTTAACTTTTTTTTAAAAAAAAATTTAATTACAGGGGATAGGTTTCGCAGTATAATAGATGATGCTTGGTGGTTTGGAACGGTGGAGAGTCAGCAGCCTTTCCAGGCAGAATATCCTGATAGTTCCTTCCAGTGCTACAGCGTTCAGTAAGGATTACTGTAGTTGCAGTATATTTGATATATCTAAGCACTTATGTGTCTCTTCTCCTCTGCATATTTATATGTAACTTACATGTGTGCATCAAGGGAAAAAAATTCAGATGAACAAACAGACCCCCTTTCTTTGTGACCTACCGACTCCCAAAACTATAATTTTGGGATTTTAGTGAAATTTGATGTGAATTAGAGCCCCAGACAACTACCACTGCGTTCCTGGTTCTTGTTACATTGGAATTGCCTTACCAGATCTTTCTCGTCCAGTATCCTATTTCTGACAGTGGCACCAAATACTTTAGAAGAAGGTGCAAGTAACCATGCAGTGGGAGTAATGAAATAACCTGCTCATAGGGGAGGTTTCATTTTTATTCTGGCCAATGGTTGTCTTTTATGTGCTGGAGCATGAGGCTTTAAATGTTTTAAAAAAATTAATCCTATCTAATGTAACCGTGACATTCTCATTGTCTACAAAAGTGTAGAATTCCCTTTCTGAATAATGTGACAGTGAGTTCCACAGTTGAATTATGTGTTGTCTTTTAAAAAGTTTCTTTTTATTAGTTTTTATTAGATTCCCTCTGTATACTATTCGTTATTTTGCGTACATCTATGTCTCCTTTTTATTAGTCTCCTTTCTAACAAGTCCCAGTCTTTGTAATTGCTTCTTATATGGAAGTCTTTCCTTGCATCTAATAATTTTCATCACCTGTCTCTGGACCCCTTCTTTTTCTGTCATCTCTTTTGAGATGGGGTGACCAGAACTGAGCCAATATTCCAGGTGAGGGCATTCTATTGATTTGTATTATGGCATGATAATACTGACAGTATTATTGTCTATTCCATTCATTTATGCGAAACGTTTTGTTTGCTGCACATGCACATTGTTGAATTCTGTGACAACTCAGGCTTTTAACCTGAATAGTTACAGTTAATTTGAAACCCAGCAATGTGTGTGAATAGTTCAGATTTGTTGTTCAATGTGCATTACCTTGCATTTGTCAACACTGAATTTCATTTAACCTTGTGCTATCCATTGGCCTGGTTCTGTTGGATCCTTCTAGTGTTTCTCAGTCTTCTTTAGTTTTAACTAACATCATTTTGAGTCATCTGCAATTTGTGTAACCTCATTGTTTCCCCGCTTTTTCAGATCATTGCTAAATATATGTGTAAAATAGCCATCCTAGTGTGGTTCTTTGGGCCATCCTACTGTTAACATTTTGTCACGTTGAAAAACAAGGATTTGTCCCTACGGTGGCTTTTTTGGAATGTCGGGGGGAGGGGGAGTGTTGTTTTTGTGATGGTAGCCAGTTGCTAGTGTATGGCAGGACTGTGCCTTATCCCATGACAAAATAGTTTCTTAATAGCCTCCTGTTTAGTCAAAGGATTTGTTTAAAAGTCCAAGTAAATAAAATCAACCATTTTTCCATTATCCACTCTCTTGTCGACTTGCTCAAAGTGTGCTACCAAATTGGAGAAGCACCATTTTCTGTTACAGAGGCTGTGCAGATTTCTTCCTTGTGTATCATTGTTCATTTAGTAGTAGTAACCAAAATATTGTGTTGTTCTGGAGCACTACTGGGATTCTCAAAAGTGATCTGTAGCTATTATATTACAGCCTTTTCTGGTAGATATCATCTGACAAAAGCATTTGTTAAAAATACTAATTTATCAGTCACTGGTTACAAAAATAATCTGTGGTTAGTGGTTACAAAAATGTTTTGACTTTTTTCCCTAGTGGTAATAGTTATTGACTGCTGTAAAAACAATCTTCCCAAACATTAGGTTTTATTAATTGTTGTCATTGCTAAGGCAGATACATTGCTGAGATTTGACCAGTACTCTATGTATTAGAGATGGGCTTGAAGAAAAACCCTGGATCGAAATATCCCAATCATAAGGGAAGCTGAGATCCACTTGTGACTCTGGCCAATCTATAATATACTTCTGGGAAGATCACACTGCCATTTTATTTCAAGTCTCTTTTGGAAGAAATTTTACACCCTACATGCATCAATGAAAATAGGTAAAAATTAAATATTTGCATGTATGTAATATGGTTTTCATTTGTTTTAAATAGCTGGGACAACAACGAAAGAGAAAAGATGAGTCCATGGGACATGGAACCAGTTCCAGAAGGAAGTAAATATGCTTTTGAATTAATTATTATTTCCATGTCAGTACAATTATACACCAGCATGACATTAATGGCTTACTGTTTCTGAATCCTTCCCATTTCTTTTAGCTGCTTATCCAGACGAGGTTGGTGCTGGAGTTCCCGTGTCCCCAGAGGAACTGACATCTCTGCTGTATAAACCCCAAGAAGGAGAATGGGGGGCCCATTCCAGAGATGAAGAATGTGAACGAGTTATTAAGGGAATTGATTATCTTCTGACCCTTGGTATGTTGGCATGAAATAAATTACAGGAGCATCAAGAAAATCAGCATGATGTCAAATGACTCTTTGCGGGGGGAAATTTACTTAACAAAAAACTTTGGATATAGCCTCTTATTCCTCTAGGTACCCTTTGCAGGTACACTTTCATCATTGTAGGGCTTGATCCTGCTCCCATTCATGTCTAATGATAGCAAGGGAGCTAAACTCAGTCCCTAATGAACAAAATATAATTAGTTTTAACTAGTGTTGGTATGAAACTATTTTATTTAAATGCTGTTAAACAAGGAAGGAATCCTATTTACAATTTCTGACGTTGGACATCCATACTTCAAGGTTTATATGAGATGGCAGTTTTCAGCAACAGCTACCGGCATGGAAATCTCAAATGCAGCTTTTAACAAAAAATGCATTTTTAAATATAGTAGTTCATGCAAGGGGAAATTCATTTGCATCCCGTGGGCATTCAGAATGGCTCACTGAGCAAAATGACTGTAGACATATTTATTGTTGGGCCAACGATTGCTGGATTTTTCTTTTTATAAGGGATCTAATTCTGTTATTACCATACAGCCAGGGTTGTCATCTGTGGAGTCTAACTGATTCTGATCTTTTTGTTTCTAGATATTTCTAACCCCTTTGCTGTTCCAGTGGACCTTAGTGCCTATCCCATGTATTGCACTGTAGTTGCTTACCCAACTGACCTCACCACAATCAGGAGGAGACTTGAAAACAGATTTTATAGGTCAGTTTGATTTGTATCTAATGTTTAAATTCCTGTGTATTTTATCATGTATCCAACTAGAACAGCTTAATTGCATTGTGACCCCCTTCGGACAATAAAAATTACTACACGACCCCAGGAAGGGGGGACTGAAGCCTGAGTCAGACCAAGCCCCTAGTAGGGGGGGCCAAAGTTGAAGCCCAAGGACTTCAGCCCCCCTGTAAACTGAGTCCTGATGCCCAGAGCTGAAGCCCTCAGGCTTTGGTCCTGGGTCACAGTAAATCTGAGCCAGCCCTGGTGACCCCATTAAAATGTGGTCATGACCCACTTTGGGGTCCTGACCCATAGTTTGAGAACCGCTGCACTAGAATCATCTGGTGAGCTGAATGTATTGCAACTCAACAAATAACTTCAGTGAATATTGCCACTTCCTCTAATCCGTGTCCTCAGCAGGTCTACAGCATAAGATTTAGACTCCATACCCCATCTTCAAAGAATAGGTCTTGATTTTTTTTTTTTTTTTGTCATGTTGCAAAAACAAAACCAGATTTCTGGACCTTGCTCTTTTTCCTGATCTGAGACATCTGCCTTGTGTCTTCCATCCTGCAAATATCGGCAGCCGTTCAGATTTGCTTGATCACGCCTCTTCTCGCTCTTGCGCCTGAGATTTTCTTTCCAGTGCAGCAAACTTAGGGGGAGTTCAATAATCTTGCCTTCATCTAGTAGCATCTCAACTTTTTGAGCTGATTTTGGGGCAGCAGCAAATAATACCTTTATTAGCCCCATCTCCTTTCCCTTGGAGGCCCAACGTTTACCATTGGGACCACTCAGCCAAGTTCCTTCACTGCATTTGTTTCTAGCTGGGGCAATTCCTTTCATTGTTGATTGGCATGTGAGTTCCCTTACCAGGTAATAGGCTATGGAGCCTGCCACCGCCAACCTGGCAAATGCCAGACATCCAGGCCATCTGAACAGAAGCTTTGTGTCTTGGTGCTGGGCTTGCAAGGACTACCTCTTTTCTAACTAAGTTTTATGGCACCAAAGGAAAGTAACATTTTTCTTTCCTCTTCCCCACCCTTCACTCAGGAGAATCTCAGCATTGATGTGGGAGGTTCGATACATCGAGCATAATGCTAGGACTTTCAATGAGCCAGAAAGTCCTATAGTTAAAGCAGCCAAAATTGTAACGGATGTCTTACTTCGCTATATTGGGTGAGTACTTTGTATTTCCTTATGCCAGCATTTCTGGGTTTCTAAACCAGTTCTGAAATGTATTTTGACTTGTCCTGTTGCTCTGCAGGGATCAGAGTTGTACTGATATATTGGATGTATATAATAAAGTGAAAGCAGAAGATCTAAGCAGTACTGATGAAGAGGAGGAGGTAAGAGCAGTAAGCATGATCATCAGAAGCATACTTAGCTCTTTTTTTATTCAGTAGATGGACAGAGTTTAAAGATTTTTATGGGTTTTTTTTTACGTGTAATCGCTTTGGGGTTTGATAGAAGAATAGTTGTTATGTAACTAGTGTGGCATGGTCTTGGACGATAAACTCTCCGCATTTAGTAAGATTGATTCTTTGAGGCTGGCTAGCCATCTGAGTCTTCCCTGAGTGACTGAGTTTCACTCTCATATGGAGAGGAAATGCTGAGAGTGGGGGGGAAAATGCATGAGGTAACAATATTATATTATTCACTCCAAAGAAACCATGTGGACAGTCATCTCTCTGCAATCTGTCCACCTTCCAAGTGGCACCATAGTGGATTTTGTGTATTGAGACTTTACTTTTTTTTCATTTCTTGGTTTTGCCTTTTAAAGATGACTGATAAACAGAAACTGCTGCAAAGTTGTAACACTGTTGTCCTTTTTTATCTATTTAAAAAATGCAGTTTTCAAGAATATTACAGAGTATCATTTTCCATTGTGATGTGGTGACTGCCCATAGCTACAACTTCCTAGTTTTGCCTTTAGTTCTTTCAGGCTCTGGTGTATGAGCCATTGACAGTGGGACACATTTATGATGATCATTTGCATCTACCCTCTGCAACCCCCTCTCCCCAATATATCTATTATTCAAATCTTTGAATGAAAACTGATTGCTGGATGAACATCTGTACCAAATGAATAAACATTACACATCATTCATAGCTTTTTATAACAGACCAGAATGAATACAGTGGATCGATTGTGTTGGAGGGTAAGAAAGGAGTGGTTGTTACTTTTGTCCTAATCACTGTTGTGGCAAATCTTTTTTTCCTTTAACAAATCTCTGCCCCCCCACCCCCACCCCAGAAAAATAATAAAATCACGCTGTTTAAGCGTCTGCCCCAAACCTCATTGAAGCCAATGGAAAGTCTCCCTAGTTGACATCTGTGGGCCCCTTGATCCAAGTAATTACTGTAATAAAGATCTGATCCTGCAAAGGGCTCTGGGTGGGAGCACCACAGTGTCCACACAATGCGACATTGACTTAAGTCGGCAGCGTACCTTGCAGGTTCAGGGTCTGTGCCATTCGGAGTTGATACCAAAATATGAAAATCAGTTCCTCCTTTAATTAGATGCCAAGACTGGCTTTTAGGGGTCTTCGTTTCCCTTCTAATTTTCATGATCTCATGAACACCTATAGTAGTGTGACCTTGCAGTAGCACTTAATGCCCTTTAAGCTTTGGTGTCTCTTTCACCTGTCAGTGACCTCAGGCCACGCGGCCAGCAAATGGTCCCACTACTCCACCAAGAAGTAGAAATACTGCAGCTTCCTGAAGGAAAATGATGAAGGAGGGGGATGGCTGAGACTGCCATTAAACAAGCCAAGTCCTTATAAAGAGAAACTAGAGAAACTGGCATGGGCAGAGGCTGGAAGAGGGGTAACTGGCTCTCTCGGCCATTCTTGCACACATGAAAATGTGTAAGACAAACCCTGCAGTTTCCTACCCTGTCCTCAATGGGTTTGAGAGAAACTCCTAACCAGAAAGATTCCCTCCCCCTTGATTCTGGTGTTCAAGGAGAACTATTGTGTGACATCACTAAGATTTTAATATGGTAAAATGCTGCTATTTTATAAACATGTTGAAGGTAGTTTAACCCTTTGTAGGCTGTATAAATAAATACATGCAGTGGTGTTATAGCCCAGACTTAAAGAAGAGCTCTGTGTAAGCTTGAAAATTTCTCTCTCTCACCAACGGAAGTTGTTCCAACAAAAGATATTACCACTCCCACCTTGTCTCTCTGAATAAATGCATGTTTGTTTGTTTTTTAAATAAAATGAAGGGCTCCTGTAACTTAAAATCCTGAAGCTTTCCTTCACAAACCTACTTGACTCATGTGGGAGGACTGTACCTCCTAGGTCTGTGTGAATCATACTTCCCATGTGGTTTTGTGATCAGCAGTGTCTGGCATTGTTGCCATATCCTCTTCCCTTTTCCCAGACCCCTCTAAGCGTGAGCATGTTCGGGGAAATGCAGTTTACCCCACCCTCTGGCACCACACAGCTCATCCAGAAAAGATAACGCAGCATAGGCCTGTATTAGCTTTCCATGAAGCCCTCTCTGCAATGAGGATTTTCCTTTGAGGGGGGTCCCTGGGTGCAGCTGCAATTAGGGTGAGTCCCTGACAGTAATGCTGCTCAGTGGAATCACTGGGACCGGTGCCAGAGCCACTTGTCTACACGGATGCTGCTGGCCTCCTGCAGATACCCTGGGATCCACATTTACTTGGCAAACATTGTGGCTTATTGCTCAGGGCAGCAAACCCTACCTCTCCCCAGCAGAACAATGTGAGAATCTCCACAAGGGATCATCATGGAGTTTTCCACCCTGTGAGCTTCCTCCCATAGGTTTTTTGGTGGAAAGAAGGGGACTGGCAATCAGGACCTTAGTGTTTAAATGTTTAGCTTCATTGAAAAAGCCCGGCGTAAGTGTATTGTGCTAGACATATTTGTTGATATTAGTAATGTAAAAAGCACAAAACATCTCTGCATTTTCTCCTTCCTCACAAATGTGGGATAAATAATTTTAATAAAATATGTTTTGTTGCATATTTTTGTAGTACAATAGCTCTTGCATTTTACCTGTCAAGTAAGGTGTTTTTCTGTTTGTGGTCCTGTGCTATTTCTTGTTCTGTTTTAAAATTAACCTGTATGTAACTAAATGAATAGAAAAGGAGTACTTGTGGCACCTTAGAGACTAACCAATTTATTTGAGCATAAGCTTTCGTGAGCCACAGCTCACTTCATCGGATGCATACTGTGGAAAATACAGAAGATGTTTTTATACACACAGACCATTAAAAAATGGGTGTTTATCAAAGAGCACTGAACATACATTGTATATTCTCTTTGGGGTCTTACAGGACTCTACCTCATCCATCCATTTTATTTTTTTTATATATCTCTGTGTAGGTATATTTATATATGTGCACACACATCAGAAACAAACTCAGGGAGTTGAAGCAGCTTTTCTGTTTAAAGATACTAAAATATAAAAGGTGGAAGTTCTAGTAAAAAAAAAACCTCTAGTTTTGCTTAAATCTTTTTTTTTTATTGCAGTAATTTTACCCAACACATTTATTCTCACAGTAATAGTTTGGTTTTGTTCTGTGTTTTCATGCTAACACTTGTTTGAGTGTAATCATTACCATTTCCTTTAGGTAGCAGAAGTAGATGTAGATTCAGATGGGCCTGGAACTTCATGTGGGAAAAGAAGAGTGAGTAAATAACTTATCTGCGTCCAGTTTATGCTCTAGGCTTTGGGTTGGTCCACAGAATTAAAGTCCCTCACGGCCTGATCCTGCAAAGACTTAACTTTACACAGCAGTAAGACTGCTTGTACATATTAAGTTTAAGCACATGTGTAAGTGTTGGCAGGATCAGGACCTTATATTACTATAGAAATAATTTGTTGATTGCTTAGTGGCTGTTACTGTCCCGATGCTTTGGATATCTGTACGAGAGCATTAACCAACAATATACAAGCTGCTTGTGCTCCTTCAGACAGAAAAATATTGAATTTGTTTACTTTATAAATACATACTATTACTAAATTAATGCCAAGGAAGGCTGCATATATTACATGTAATAGCTAAGTTTAGCGTTCAACAAGCAATTATTTTTCCATGGTAATTAATGAGCAACTTTTCCTTAATCCAATAAGGCATTGCGGCCTTTCCGAAATATATAAAGCTCTGAACCACAACTCTTGCATCTAAAATGTTGTATGGATATTGAGTTGGATATTTTTATGTTATTAAAAGAGAAAATGCATTCTTCAGTAAATTGCATAGTCCGTATTGTTATACCACTCAACTTTTGTTGCATGTTTTTAGTTATGGACTTCAATTTTGAACCATTGTCTGAGCACATTGATAGTAATTTTAAAGCCAAGACCAGTAGATACAAAAACCTGTATACTTTAAAAGTTCTTAAAATACAGCTTTTATTTTGTTCCCTTAAAATCTTCAGGTAAGACGACCAATAAAAAGGCAGCCCTTCAAAGCAAGCCCTGGTGCTTGGAAAGAACAGTGCAAGCAGTTGTTAAGCCTAATATATGAACGTGAGGACTCCGAGCCTTTTAGACAGCCAGTTGATCTCTTCTCCTATCCTGTAAATATATTTCTACTTTCTGTAATGTAAAAAAAAACCATTCTTATATTTCAGTCTTTTAAGAATTCATATATTCTTCATGCTGCTGTATACATTACTGAGCTCCTCTTTGTCAGTCACAGTCTGTCTTCTTTCATGAGTGCTAAATTAATTCCCTCTGAGAAAATGAGGGACCTGTAGCCCTGGATTGAGCAGGAATAGGGCTGGCAGGAAATAGCCACCGTCTTCAGAGAGCTCAGTCAGTGCACTTCAAACCCTCCTGTTGTTCCTACATCTCACGATCTCTTGAGCAGAGACTGCCAGACACATTCTGTTAGTGTGATTGAATAAAGGAACATAAATTAGCCCATTTAAACTCATTTTCACCTCTGATGAAATGTGAACCCTTGAGTGCCAGCAAAGCCCCTTGGAATCTGTAAATATGAGTCTTGTAGCTAGAAGATTTAGCCTAAAACAGAGTTTGTGGAACAGTTTGATTATTTTGTGGGTTAGGATAAATTTGAGAGAGATTGGACTGTACAGGGACATGAAGCAAAGCACATGTAATGTTTGCTTAACCAGTTCATGGCAGCTAGTGATAACTTTACCTAGTTGTTAATATTACATACATTATTTCTGTAGGACTATCGAGATATTGTAGACACTCCAATGGATTTCAGCACTGTGAAAGAAACTTTGGAAGCAGGAAATTACACCAATCCTCTGGAATTTTACAAGGATGTTCGCTTAATATTCTGCAACTCTAAAGCTTACACACCTAATAAAAAGTCACGGGTAAGCAATAAAAACATGTATACGTGACATCTCAGGCCATTTCTTCTAAGATCTTCAATCACACTTTCATATAAGGAATGAATGGCACTTGGAATGTGCAGATGGAGGTCGTAACATGATATTTTTAAATATAAATGAACAGTCTTTATCGTTTTAAGGACCTAGGATAATAAATTCCCTTTGCAAAGCCCTCCCAGAACATGCAGGTGACTATGTCTCAGTTTCTTGAGAACTTTCAGGCACAACATTCAGAAATACTGTAGTTATAGTCTAGATCAGTGGTTCTCAACCTATTTACCATTGTGGGCCGCATATGCAGCTCTCTGTGGTATGTGGGCCGCATCCACACCCTATATATACTACCTGTATGGCTCTTAGGATGTCACATGGGCTGCAGCGGCATGCTGATTGGGCCGCAAGTGGGCCACGGGTTGAGAACTACTGGTCTAGTACTATAGGTATATCTACACTGCAGGAAAAACCCATGTCAGTGAGTTGGAGAACCTGTATCAACTGACTTGGGCTCGCACTGCAGGGCTAAAAATAATAGTGTTTATGCTATTTCTATTTGGAATGTCGTTGTTGTAAAGTCACCCAGACTGGCGGGTGTAGTTACTAAAACTACTTTTAATTCATCTGTTGACATTTTCTAAAGTTGGAGCTGTTTTTATTCTGGTAATATATGTGAGAGCTGAAACTCAGTAATGCTCCTGTGATTCCAGAAGCCAAGCAAAACCAATGTAGGCATGATCTTTAGTAATGCAGGAAAATAATGCATATTAAAAAGTAATGCCCTTGTCCTAGCACACTCATTTAATGCCACCATTTAACATATTTTGAAAGAATGCTGGTTACCATTTCAGGTACCACTGCCATGCAGGAAATGGAATGTGCATCAGGTATTAAGAATGAAACCTGTTTGGAGCTAGACTGGGCTGTTAGGCTGAGCTCTGAGTATTGGGTGGCAGATAGGTGCACTGTCCCGCACTGAGCATGTGGAATGGGCTGTGACTCTGGGTGGTCTACACAGAGAAAAAGCCTACAGTAGCTAGTGCTATAAGTATAGTGCCCTTGTGTGCATTAGCTTAATGCACTTTGAAAAAGCATTAAGCTAAACCTCCCAAGGGCACACTTGGATTGCAGTGTAAGTGTCTACACGGGGAATAGTATGGAATATCTAGTGCACTTTGAATTCACACTCTACCTTAACGTGCACTAACTTCCCCATGTAGACAAACACTCAGAATGTTAAAGTGTTCTCCTCTTGTTCTGGTGTGGAGGAAATTACCTCACCCTTTTTTGGGGTAAAGCTTCCCACCACTTTCATACACCTGGATACAATCTGCTAGCTACTGTATATGGAGGTAAAGCTGTGGCTCCTCCCACTCTCATCCCCTTCCTCTCCGCTCACTCACAGTAGGGGAGTATCAGATGTGCAGTCCCTGCCCTTCCCTTTTCGTGCCAGAGGCATGAGCCAGGCAGCGCTAATTTGGATGTGCAGAGGGTGAGATGCCTTGGCTGTACTTACACTGAACTTACCAGGCTTTTCTCTCAGCTATATTGGGGCTAATCAAAAATCTAGCCTTTAGTTAAATAGGCTAAACTTGACTTCATGCAAAAAAAAAAAAAAAAAAGGGGGAGGGGGTGATGTTTAACTTCACGTGAGACTTCAGGGGGTTTAATGAATTGTTTTAATCCTTTCTTATTAGGGGTACCTCATTACTTGTTTGTCATCTATTTGGTTTGTACAATAAATAAAATTAATTATATTTTAAGACCATAAACTCTGAAGTACTTCATTATTGATTTCTATAGCTAGAATACAGATGACTTCTTTATACTAGGACACGTGTTATGATTTTCGCAGTTGTCTGTCGATATGGATTTTGCTTTTGGAATATTGGAGGTTGATATATTTCTGTGAAGTTTTGCATGGAATTGATCTCCACAGTTAGAGCAATCAGTAAATCTGGCCATAACTTCTTTCTCCAGATCTATAGCATGACGCTTAGACTATCTGCCTTATTTGAAAATCATATTAAAAACATCATCTCTGAATACAAGTTGGCCATGCAGTGTCAAAAGAGAAATAAACCACGATACCGAAAACGACTAAGGAGCAGTAGTAGTTCACCATCTAGTAGCAGAGCATCCAGGTAACTTAATAATGAAACTCACTATCTGCTTATTTTGAAATTCTCTGTTTTGGGGGAAATTAATGTTCAGATAAGAAGGAAGTAACAATATGGCTTATTTTATAGTACAGTCTCTCCTGTGGGTGACCAGATTGTGAGTTTAAATGCTGAGGCTCATACGTAATCCTAACAAGGGGAGGGATGCTGTATAAAAGTGTGAAAGGAGCTGTATAAAAGCCATATTAATTTCTATAACACAGTAGGAAAGCAAGATAAAAATCTTGTTCTTGAACAGTTGTATTCCTTTAATAAATTCACCAATATTTTTGCTTTGTTATGTATTTGATTATTACAGCTATGTAACCTTTGAGACAAAAGATCAGATGCTCCCTGTTACATTTAAACATCAGAATTACACTGATGATCTGGTAACAGTGTCGTGTGTTTTTTTTGCTTTTCAAATCCTTTTGTGTTAACATTTGTCTATTTTTGGGGTGTTTCATATCTTCAGCCCTAAAGGGAAACAGAAACAAGTGAAGATGCAACCTAAAATCAACCAGAATACCTCACTGCCTTTGACTAGGACTAGCTCTTCAGTTTCATCTCATGGTAAGTAGAATAAAAAATGGCGTACATGGCCAAGCCAAAGTCTGAAAACAGGAGTGCCTGAAGTATTTCCACTGCTGCTTCCTAATAACCACAGTATGAAGAAAAGCTGAGGGGTATTTATTGCTGATCTTAAACAAGCTCGTTGTATTTATCTATCAAAGGCTAGTATCTAATTGCTGTATAATTAAAGATTTTGGTTATATAAGTATGTTTGGCATAGGTTACATGCAAACTAGATACACTAGTAACTTACAAAAACTTGAGGGATGTATCAAAAATTTGTTTCCTCTGCATTAATTAAAGAAAAGACTGAGCCATTTTGGACCTGTGAAATCTGATTGTTTGCAGAGTGCCCTAGCACGTCAGTATAAGGAGAGATTAAGGAAATCATCTGAGTTTATTATGTCCTGTTTTTAAGTTTCAGATACTACCGAGGAGGCTCTGGGTTCAGCCATTGGTGAAGAAACAGAGGGCCAACCATCCTCATCCGGGTTAAATACACAGAACCGAAGTGGAAATAACATTGATCCAGGGAAAAATAGACTAGTCAGGAGTAAATCCACACCAGTTAAACAAGGTTGGAAATTATATACTTTCTTTGGATGACTAGTTTTACTATAAAAGAAATCTGCTTCTGGTATCTATGGACTACTGTAGACAAACACTTATTGCGTTGCAATATGTGGTATAAATCTACAGTTCTCCAGTGTGCTCCTCAATCTCCATGAGGACTATGTTCACCAACTTTCTAATTGCTGAAAACCAGACACCCCTGCCCTGCCTCTTCCCCCAGGGCACCCCTCCTCCCCTGCTCGCTCTCCTCTTCCAGAAAGCTGGTGTGATTGAGCAAGATGGTGCTGATTTTTGAGACTTAGAACAGCTTGACAGGTTTAGAAGAAGTGTTTGTTCTTTGCCTTTTGGAAAACTTTTTTCTTATACTTGATGCCTTTCTACAACAAAGTTCTCCACAGAAAAATCATGTAGAAAAAACCTCTATCCTTAGGAGCATTCATTAAATATGTCACCTATTCTGTAGGTAGGCTTTCCCCACACACTTTTTCAGGGACTTTTTTTATTTTTAAAAGAGAAACCTGATTGCAAACTCAAATGAAGCAAACTTAATGAACTGATTCAGTGTGGTATTATACAAATACATATTGACATTTACCCAGTGTGCATGTATTTGGAATTGTGGCCTAATACTTAGGGCTTGTCTATACAACTTTTCTAATATAATCTTAACTAAATTAATGTGGAAGTCTGTGTAGTTAAATAGATGATACCCCCTAATGTAGATGCACTTCAACCCATTTAATCCTTGTTTAGCATGTACTAGTAAATTACTAAATTAAATTAAACTCATGTAAATGAGGGTTAAACACATTTAAGTGCATCTACATTAAGAGAGATGTACCACCGCCATTAACATCCAAAAAAATGTTTAAAAATTTTCCTATAACTTGGTTAAAAGCCTATCCCACCTCTTTTCTATGTGTCATTAGATACCAAACGTTACAGGAATTTGAGTTTTTTCTAAGGGCGAGGGTGAATGAGAAGTTCCACAAACTTAGAAAAGGCAAGTTTCAGCTATCCAGACA
Source organism: Lepidochelys kempii (assembly GCF_965140285.1). Lineage (NCBI taxonomy): Eukaryota > Metazoa > Chordata > Testudines > Cheloniidae > Lepidochelys > Lepidochelys kempii. The sequence continues at coordinate 75,812,163 of NC_136388.1, forward strand.
AGAATGCCTTGCTAAAACATAATATCTCAAGATCATGCCAAACAAACCTGGCAGCATATGTAATTCTGCTATAAAATGCAGCAAACCATTTGCCAGATGCTGCTAACTACTCGGCCCATTTTCCATACTCATAATCATCTTGTTTCTGTTTTAGAATCTCTAAATTTGTTACAAATTTTATGGCTTCTGGTGTATTATGCACACTAAGATTTGTTTTTGTAGAAATTAAGTCTTTTTAGGTGTCTAAATAGTTCTTTGAAAAGCTGGGAAGTGATTTTCGGCTGTTTAAGAAAGTATTGTATTTTAAATCAAACTTATTTTAAAAACTGTCGCTAGAATAGCCATCTCCGAATATTGTTTGAATAGAAATGTATTAATCGACACTCTTGATAACTCACAGAAAAGTAGCCTTGCCCTACTTCCCAAGTATGTGGGGGTGCAGTAATTGGCATTGCGGGGTGCTGGTCCTGTAGGAGCACTAACTGGCATTGAGGGGGAATGCTGAATTTTAGGGAGAGAAGTAAGTGTTATTGAGGGGGTTCTGGGGGTGTGGATGGAGCAGTAAGTGGCATTGAGGGGGCATGGGGGGATGACTAACTGGAATTGATGGAGCATGCTGTGGGTGGGGGCACTAACTGGCAGAGAGGGGGCGGTGGAATTGGGGGAACCATTAACTGGCAGCGGCGGGGCGGTGTGTGTGTGTGTGATGGGGGTGGGGAACTCGGGGCACAGTGGGGTGGGGTCTGTCCCCAGAGCGAGGGTCCAGGGCAAGAAAATGAGGGCACAGCAGTACGGGTGAGGGGGCAGACTGGATCTCCCCTCGAGCAGCGATAGGGCCAGTACCTGGGTCCAGGAGTCAGCCAGTTCTCCCCATTAGCAGCTGAGCAGCTGCTGCTCTTCCCACCATCTTGGTGTGGAGGCTGATCACGATTACTCTGGTAACCGGACTTTTAGTGTCCAGTCAGCTATGCTGACTAGACACTGCCAGGTCCCCTTTTCGACTGGACTTTCCGGTAAAAAACTGGACATCTGGCAACCCTAGAGTGAACCCTGCTGCTGAAACAGTTACTTAGTGGGCTTAAGCCCTGCTGTTTCAAACAGCTAAATGTACTTGTGATCTCTCCACCTGAGTGCTATATTAAATTGAGCTTATTTCCCTGCTTTGTCGTGTTTCTGGACACATTTTTTACAATTCTGAAATCTGTTATCTAAACTATGGGATAAATATTCTCCAAAGATTCAACCAATGCCCCTAAAATGTTACCAAGATGGGAAAAGTTGATAATTCTCAAAGAAAGTTAGGAGTTTCCCAAAGGCTTTTAGGAAACCGCTAACATTTTATTTGGCATATTAAAGCTGAAGAGAAGGGGGAAAATATTTTAAAAGTTGAACAGAAATGTCCTGACTAGCTCATGGCTTTTGTTTTTTATCTGGAGTTACACAGTGGTTCACAAAGCTGTGATAGAACAGGTATAAGTGTTTCACTCTTGTGAAACTATCAAAGGGTACACACACCTTTCTCAACATATGAATATTTTTGTAAATCAAATTGCTATCATGTTAAGGTGCACTTACAAAAATGTGGTGTTTGTTATGGGGTAGGGCTTCACTTTTCCAGGATGAATGTGATTTTTCAACTTTCACAAGCAGTATATGTTAACTGTGAAAGGAGAAATATTTTAAGCCCGAACACAGCAAAGGCACTAAAGCATGTGCTGAGCTTTCAGTACTTAGTAATCCCATTGATTTCATTTGGACTCCGCACATGCGTAATAGTAAGTATGTATTGAAATGCTGATTGGGGCCTTAGAGAACAGATGTTTGATGAGGGCTGATAGCACAAACTATTTGAGAGAAATGTAAATTTTGATAGAAAATCCTTTTTATATTTGAAAAGAATTTTTCCCTTGAACTGCTGCAGTTCAGATTTAACTTTGTTATCACACTGTTAACAAGTGATTGTTTTTTTGTGTTTGTTTAGATCAGTCTCTTGATGGACCACTTACAAATGGGGATAGCAGAGAGCCTCGGATAGCAGTCAAGCGAAAGTTAGTAAGTGCCTCAGAAGAGGAGGAACACCTAGAGGAAGAGGAGAAAAAGAGAGAATTAAAAGAAAAACCTGGTTTATCTTCATCAGAAAGTGGGGAGTCAGGATCCAGTTCAAGCTCTGAAAGCAGATGTGGCTCTGATTCAGATTCTGAATCAACCTCTAGAACAGATCAGGATTACATTGATGGAGATCATGACTACAGTAAAGTTGTGCAAACTAAACCCAAAAGAAAAATTAAAAGGAAAATTTCTAGTGGGAAAAGAAATTGGCAGGGCAGAGGGACAGGGAGGAGAGGTAGATGGGGCAGATGGGGTAGATGGAGCAGAGGGGGAAGAGGGAGCAGAGGGGGAAGAGGAGGCTGCAGCAGAGGAAGAAGAGGAGGCAGGGGAGGAAGAAGAGGCAGAGGAGGTAGAGGAGCTTCACGAGGAGCAACCAGAGCCAAACGTGCACGAATGGCAGAGGATGAATTTGAGAATCTGTTTGGAGGCCGATTTGGTGAGAATATGTTTGGAGGACGATTCAGTAGGCCACCACGAATTAAAACAAGGAACGAGGGCAGGAGAACTGTTTTATATAATGATGATTCAGATAATGACAACTGTGTGCACACCGAGGATCCTCTGAATCTTGGTACTTCCAGATCGGGCAGGGTGCGGAAAATGACAGAAAAAGCCAGGGTCAGCCATCTCATGGGATGGAATTATTGACAGATAAAAATCTTGGAAAAATTTCAAATGAACTTCAATGGCCTTCTACTGCAGGGATTTTACCAGAAAATCTACCAAGCAAGTTGTGGGGGGACTCCACTCACTTTCTACAGTGGTGCTTTTCCATTATGCCAGTATACATTTGTTTTAAGACTTCAGATTGCCACACTTCATTGGTCAAAAAAAGCCTTACTTATTAGTCCTTAAATTACAGAAATTCTTCCCCACGCACTACAAGTTCATTTTGTTTCAAGGAGCTTCCAGCTTCTCAATAATAGCATGACATTTTGAATCATGATTATGAAATCTCTCCCTTGTTTTGTTTTTTTGTATTATAGAAATAGCACCTTCTTACAGAGTTTTTATATGGTTTGTCATAAATCCTTATACACAGTAATAATTATAACTTTTGCACAATACACCAATCCTAAAGGCAGCTATAAAATGTTTACCATTTCTATATTGTAAGAAGGATCTGGATTATTTTAATCTTCCCAGGCCAAACTTTCATGAATTGTGCTGAACTGAAGTATGTTTATACTACAGTTTAGGGGGGGCTTGAAATGCGTTCTGTTGGTTCGTAATTCATGTAAAAAGTGAGAAAAGGGTTGGTGCCTTGTAAATATGTAGCAAACCTTTGATGTGGTGTGTCCTAATGTGTGCATTAACTTTATTAAAAAGAGAATACTTGAGAAGTATGAATATCTAGACAGAAGGTGCCAAATGCAAAAGTTACTTGCATCTATTTTCTTTTTGTCCTCTCATATTTTTATAGCATTAATAGAGATTGTGCAGCAAAGGGTTAATTTCAACATTTGAAAGGTTTCTCCTCTTCACAGCATTACATGTCTTAATAGTAGCTCAGCTACCTCTGTTTACAACTACTGGAAACGTAAAAGAAAATAGACGTTATTCTGCAGTGCTTATAGAAGAAGAGGCAAGAATGAGTACAGCAGGGATGGAATTGCTCAAATTGTGAAGAAACCATTTCTTGATCATATTGACGCTCTGAAACAAACCTTAGTGTAGCTATCAAAGCTTTCACAAGCCTAATATGCTTTTAGCAGATGGTAATTTGTTGGGCAAACAGCCAGTGGGCTCTCACATATTTCTGGTGTCGCTTATTCAATGAAAGTCTGTTTCTGTTTTTAATTTGATTATTGAAACTTTCAAAGAAACCTAAATTGAGCTATCGTGTCTCTACTGGCTACTCATATTTTTGTATCGTTACTGATAAGTTTCCATTCATATCATTGACAAGAGTCCTTGTAGCTCAAGCTTCCAGAAGAGAATTCACATTGTACTGTACTCTTGCCTTGTAAATGTTGCATTGAAAAATAATAACTTGCACTCATTCTGGCAGTAATAATACAGTATGCAATGCTATGAGGGAAATGTAGGGTTAGGAGATTACTCTGTATCTTGCTCCTCAGGCTGAATGACTGACTGTGTTTAATTAATTGGAACATGCTTGTTCTTGTGGAGTGAGAATGAGAGTTGCAGCCTTCTACTTTGTAGGGTCCAGTTAAAAGATTTGTGGGACTCTGTCATGTTAGAGCAAGGAAGAGACACCTAGCTGGGTTGAGATAGTGAATCATTGATTACACGAGAAAAAGGGATGAGAGAGGAGGTTTGGAAATCGAAATAAGTGAGGGATGAAATTCTGAAATTTCTTCCTCAGTGTGCATCTTTTAAAAGTTGGTCAATAATTCTGGAAAACCTGCGGGGGGGGGTACACGGGGGGACAGTGAAGTGTATATTCTCATGCATATATAGATTTGTTTCTGGCCTTTTTTTATGACAAATATTATCAGGCTGATCTCTCTTTGCAACAGTTCTAGTCACGTGCAAGGTAACTGGAACAAATGCTTTGCGGGTCATCAGGCTTGGGAGTGGGGAGAAGAAAGCAGTCTAAGTAGTATATAGTAATGATCTGAATTTATGGTACAGTAAAAATCTCTCAAACTTTTTGTTACAGTCGTCGTCCTGATTATGCCAAAACTAATTTCTGGGCATGACTCAGATGCTCCATTTAACAAAGAAATGGATACAGAGGATCTCCTAGCTCTGTGTTGGGCTTTAAAATACAAATGCCTGTCCTATCATCTTACATTTTCTTCTGAATACATTCTGTATTCTTCCCTAGAGTTATTGGTCCTCATGTCCATGTAACCAGGAAAAGCATGGATATGTAAGTTCTTAGACATAATCATACACATTTTAGATCAAAGTTCTTTTTAACCAATATGAATGCTAAGATTCCTATGCTAAAGTCCTGAGATTCTGAAGAAATGCTATTCATATATTTCTGGCTGGCTAAAACTGTAATTATTAATTTATTTGGGGGGGGAGGGGAGGAGGAGGAAAAACATGGATTCCTGAAAAAAATCATGATTTCCTAAGTTTAAATGTATTTTTAGCAACAATTAGAATAAGATTAAATATGTTCTTAAATGTATCTTTTATATGTAATGAAGTACTGTGAAGATAACAGTAAAACAGCACTTTGCTGTGGTGTAAGTATTAATCTAAAATGTGTTGTTTGATTAAGAGCCAGACAGCAGGGTGTGCTAGAACAACAGAGCTATTGCTTTTTGTAAAGAATCTGAGAATTTTTTAAATTTTATTTTATTTTGTGCATGAAAACCTTTGTATAAGCATGAAAGAAATAACTTATATTTTGAATGCTATTTTTACTTGATTTTGTATCTGGATTTTTTTTTCCAATTTAGACATTTGATTTCTTTCTCAGCCTCATTCTGTGGATTAATTATAACTGTAGTAAGTTGGACAGTTTTTCTTTTACTTGGGTGTTAAATTCAATTAGAAGCCACTTAATTAAAGCTGCATGACACTTGATTTTACCCTGATAGCTGCAGCAGGAGCAATGAAACAAGAATAGCCCTTGCACCAAAAGGGTTGCAACCCAGTCCTTCAGACCTCAATCCAAATCTTCTGTGCCCATTTAATGCCTCATTGAAGTCAATGGGGTTCCATGCAGGCACAGAGCTCTGTCCACTCCGAATAGTCAGCAATGTCTTTATTCATACAGTTTTAACCAAAAGTAACTTCTCTTTGGGTCCACTCTTTAATACTTGTGTATGAAGGTGTTTTGATCATATATTTAAGGTACTAATGGTTAACCAAGTCCCTAGTCAGGCTGTAGATTGCTGATATTTAGGTAATATTCAAGTACCAGGCTTTCTCCAGAAATGGGTATGAATGTTTATAGAAGTTTTGAATGGTCTCACTCCCTAGTGTCTGCAGTTTGAGGGCATCCCATTACCAGCCTTAGGAAACAGGACTGCAAATAGAGCCACCAGCCAGCAGCTACATTTGATTTGTGCGTGTTGGAGGGTTCCTTTGATTCTCCCCTCACCCCCACACACACTTTCAACAGGAGGGGCCTCAATGTTTGAGAGTGTGCTTGATTATTGTGTGTTTTGAATACCAACTTACTACCTCTGCAGCATGCCCAGCTCCTGCAGGCACAGGGCACACAGGCCCAAGCTTCGCCCTGAACACTGATATGTTGTCACGAGGCCTTCAACCCAGTCCCAGACTTCCATTTTGCCTCCCCTTATTTTGCGTGTCTCTGCTCCATCCCCTTCTGGTTTTGTGGCTTTGTTTCCTCCCTTTTTCCTTCCGTTCTTTGTTTCTCTGTCCTCTCCTAAGAGCCAGCCTATGCTGCTGCTCCTGCACTCCATAGTATTCCCCTGAATTTTGTCGGCAGGAACAGCTGATCCTTAAACTCTGACACTCTTGCTGGGCTATTAGGAATACAGTAGGTTCTTTCTCACCTGTCCACCTAAAGTCACTTGCCTGTAAATTCAAGTCAAGCTTTTTTTCTTGCCAAATTTTGCTTATTAAGAAACCTTCCAGAAGTGTTAGTAGTAAATGAATAGAAATGTAGAAAGTTCTTGGGCCTGATTCTCCATTGTCCTGCACTTTAGGTCTTCATTTACACCAGTGTAAACACTCAAATCAGAGCAAGTACTGTTTGCACACTCTGAGGTAAAGGTACAGGCCAGTTCTGACCATTTGAATTAAAAATGTAGGTCTCACCTGACCTCCCATATAAATTGTTTCATGCTATTATCTGAATTATCACGTTTTCTTTATCTGAACGTGAGTTAATGTAACACCTGTAAAGCTCATGTATTTCTTTTCCAGTGTCTGAGATAGTGGGATTAGCATACAATTTCACCTGCATTTTGGAATATTCAGTTACAACTCAGCATCACAAACACCAATCAGCATGGTATATTTTGAAGGTTTAGCTTATCTATCTGTTTAATTTGGGGGCGCGGGGTAGGGGAGATCTCTTATGGTACATGAAGTATTCTGAAATGCTGAAAATAGCTGAATAGCATGAGGCAATTAATCTGAAAAGTGTTTTCTCTATTGCCTTTAGTGTGTGTGTGTTTTTGAAAAGGGAGTAAATCTTGGGTTGTCATGAGTGCTTTCAGCTGAAAGAAACCTATACTACTTGATTCAGGTTCTTACACAGCATGCATCATTGTAGTATCTGATTTACGTTTCACTCCCGTTTTTCGTTTTGTGTCAGTGTCAAGAGGATTCATGCCTTTTTAGCTGTTGTCATACTTACAGAGCATGAGGTGTACTCAAGCTTCCCAATGAAGTATCCCTCTTCTGTCTCAATATCACATCCTTTCTGGTGTCATACTTATGCCCACTTGTACTCTTTTTAAAAACAAACAAACCCTATAAAATGCAGCAATATGCTGAATGACTGACCATTTCCACTAGTAGATGTTCAGGGCCAAGGGCTCAAATCTGCAAAGACTTATTCAAGAAGAAAGCAATGGGCCTTCTTATGCAAGTAAAATTGCTCATAGCTATAGTCTGTGCAGGCTTGAGCCCTACAATAGCAAGGTCTTGCTAGGACAAAAGTAAAGTTTATTAACTGAACTGGGTGGGGAAGTTAACTCAGACCTATCTGTATTTATATCTGCTTCAAGTCTGCAATAATTCCTCACTTTCAAACCTAACAACTTCACAAACTGCAAAGCAAAGATTAAAAAGGAGAGAGACGATGGTATGTTTTCTTAAAGTATGAGAGGAGTAATTCACCTGAAAAACAAGCCATGTCGGAAAATTATCTGTCATATTTATAATACAAGAATTGTGATATGTAAAAGTAAGAGGAGGCAAAAATTTTTACAGTTAGGAAACCAACTTGTGAGTGATTTGAGTTTGAGTTCTTTATACTGTTTGTTTTAATCAACTTCCCTTATGATTAAAAAATAAATGTAGACCTAGCTATTTCTTCTGCACATAAATATGAAAACTGTATAGTATATAAATACTGAATATAATTGAAGTCAGGTGTGTGATGGGTAAAATATCCATGTACAGTAATTAAAAATTAAGGAAAGAAAAATTAAAATGTATTGCTTCTGACAATGGTTTTGAGGAGCTGACTACTAAAAGTGAGATGAATATTGGTAAATATTTGAAAATATGGCTCCTAGATGTCTATATAATGTGTTCGATGAACATTCCAAATCATGCAGTATTAAAATGAGAAAATGCATTTAATGACTCACTCAAGACTAATAATTCACCCTTAACCTGTGCAGAGGATGACAGAGTAAACAAACCAGTTTTAGGTTAAGGATGTTATCAGCCTTAACTTAGTGTATCCTCCTATTGTTGGTCTGTATCACTACTTTAATGTTTTTGAAATGTATTTTTGTGTTTACATTTCTTGGTGTGTTTGGTTTTGTTTTGTTTTTTTTAAACTGTCATGGCAAGTTTTATAAAATGCTAATTATTTACTTGATAGACTGAAGGAGCAGTTAACAATCTATGGATAAATTTATATTTAGTAATGTAGGAAGCTGTCGTGTTCTTACAAGTATGTATTCTAGAAAATTACTGCACATGTGCGGTAGTTAATTTTCAAATATTAGTATATTGAATGTTTACACATTTTTTTTAAAAAACCTCTTTTATGTAAGTAATAGCCTGCAAAATTTTGGTTTTTAGTGATAGAAACACAAAGACCTGTTGGAAGCTTGTACGTTTTTACTATGTTATGTTTCAGGCCACAGCAAATTTCTGCAACTGCTATGAATCCCTGAAAAATTAGATTTCCAGTGGAATTGCTGTCACAGCCTTAACTCTAGTACGAAAATGGTGCTATTACATATATATGCATGGATGTGGGTACCTCAAATCTGATGAGTGTTTAAATGGGAACTTTTAAGTTCAGCATTTGATGCTGAAAATGCAAACAAACTAATGCTCCTAGATAGATAAGGACAGTTATGCTTTGTGATTTCATCATAAAATATTTAAACTTCCAGGCATATTAGAACAATTTCCGAGTCTCTTATAAATAAGAAGATAGTGCATACCTTCCCAGTTTCTGGGTGCATTAAACATTTGTGAAGGTAAGGGTAGTGCAAGAGGGAGAGCGCTTGAAGTGTTAGAGAGCGAAAGGGTCTGTTTGAATGGAAGATAAATTTGGTGTTTCTGTGCTATATGGTGTTACCATTCATAGTGGTTTTACAGGTTTTTTTTTGACCGACAGATACCCCACTTAGGTTTTCAAAATGCTTTCTCAGTAAGTGGCATTCACCCAACATACTCCTATATCTAAGGCTGATTTTTTAAATTTTCCCTAGGAATATTAATATAAGTTATTCATTCTTTACATAAGAATCATTACAGCAGACTTCATTTAGAAATATCAGTTTTTACAGTTGAGGGGCTTGGAACAATGAAATGGTGCTGTCTAGCCTCGCACATTTCGGTGTTCTTGACAGTTTAAAATACTCCACCAAAAATGCACAAAACTGATTTGAACTGATATGTCTAGTTCCTGTATTGATTTTTCAAGGGGATATTTATGCCCATATCTTCACATCCGCTATCTCAGGTCCCTTTAAATGAATACTTCAGGGATTTTTAATGCCACTTGATGGCAGACCAAATGTAATATTTATATGCAACGAGCTGTTAGTTTTTGTATTGTAAAAATGTAAATTTGTAAAGATTTTTTTCTAGCGTTTTTTTGAAGTCACTTATGTAATTTAGGATGTTTCATTTTTCCAGCTGTGGGATTGTCTTAATAAAAAACCATAAATCTTACTTTGATTTTGCATTACTTATTAAACAGTTTAGACATTATAAAGACAAGTGAACTAGTTAGAGCTTTAACTAAGCATACCGAAAATTCACCTTTTGATTTAGTTCTGGATAATTCTACACTGAAGTTAGAGGAAAATTATGCTTTTTATACTATAGTAATCATTGGAACATCAGTTGACTGGTTGATGGAAAGCTCCCACATTCCTTATTTAAGATCTTTGGGCCATACCAGATAAGCCAGGAGGGGGGGAAAGGAAATACAATCAGTTCCCATGCCTGGAGTGCCCTTTGAATTTTTGTCAGCAGGAGAGGAGCAGACCCTGGCACAGAATACCATGGACATCCATGCTTCCTAGCAGCATTTTCTGCCCAGGTATTAATGGCAACTGCTTCCTCCAAGTCACCGCTGTGGAAGTTTTCCACAGTGGCAGGTCTCATGGTACTGGACCCCCCTCCTCCCTTAGCAGCTTACAACCTTAACCAGCATTTCTCCCTCTTTTAGGAGTGGAGAATAATGCTGAACAGCTTGTTCCCTGTGGAGCATTTCGCTAGTGGCATCTGTCAGGTCAGAGAAAGGAAACAATGCTGTGGAGCTGACCCCGCTCAGAAACGTTAGGTCTGGGTCACCTCTTGTTTATGGGAATGGAGGGGACAATCTAGCACTTTCTAATACCATTAATTTGCAAATTGCTTATTTAGAATGACATTTGTGGTGTAAAGCTTGAGTTACTTGGCTTCCGGAGGGGAAGCATGAAAGGACTTGGGGAGATTAAATTCACCCACAACTACAAAGCACGAATAGGTCGGGAGACTACATTATAGACCACACCCTGGGACAGTTATTTCAATCTCAGAGAGCAGGAAGGCAGGGCTTCCAACTTCCCCTACCCTCTCATGCAGCCACAACATGGTGTTATATGATGAAGATAGCTTTGTGTTGGCTGAAATGTGAATTTCACATTTTAGGGTGATGTTATTTTGAGGAACAGAAGCAGAGTTTCCGACAGTGGTTTTAGTTTGCCCAAGTGCTTTTGGAAGAAGATTTTTAGCATTGTACCAGTAACAATTTAAAGCAAAATACTGTGAATTACTTAGTTGGCAGAGCACATGGTCTTTCCAAGGGGCATGGAATTATGAGGGTAAAAACCGATTCTAATGGAAATGCTGGTAGACTCCATTTGACTCCTCCAGCTGGTCTTGGATTTCTGCAGGATGGCCAATAGACTAATAAATCCAAGATTATCTGGCACGTTGAAGCCCTTCTCCAAGAACTATACCAATGGGAGGAGCAGATGGTGTCCTCATTCTTAGTCTCTCACCTGTAATTTTGTTACAGGTTTTGTATAAAGTTCTTATCCACCTTCTAAGCATCTCCCACAAACCACCTGCTCTGACCTCCTGACTGTTGTACACTATTCATGAACATGGATACCTGTGTGGGATTCTCTTCCTTACATGGGAGTAATGGAATTGCAAAACGATTTTAAAGGCTATTCTCTTTGGCTCTGCAGGGATTGTGTGGGTGTCTGGAATCAAAGGGCCAGCTTAGACAAGCTAACTTCAGAGCACCAACATCTGTATAGCTTGCGTTAGCACATTTTTATGGTGCTGGAGGACCACGGAAGTTCCCAAGACCCAAAATAAGGAATGAGCAGCTGGCTTTCTGTGCTGTAAGGGGAATGGAAAGTTGAGGGCAAGATTACTGGAGTGATGGGAAGAGTTGTGGGATGGGGTGACCACACTGGCCTGCCCGGCCACCTTAACCCCTTTCAGTCCTATCAACTCCACAGGCTGCACCTGTAGGAAGAGCTAGAGAGCAGGGAACTAATTAAAAACAGGTTCAGCTGTGCAGGAACAGGTGGGGCATGTATAAAGACAGGTAGCTGGCAACAGACGGGGGCTGCTGGGGAAGGCTTCAGGAAAACAGGCAGCAGTCACTCCCTAGGGAAAAGGAGGAGGGTTTGGGGCTGGTACACCCAGAGAGAGAAAGGGAAGGAGGTGTGCTAGGAAGCAGTCCAGGGAAGGAGCAGTGAGGGTTGAGAGGGCAAAGCCCAGAATTGCTGAGCTGTGGGTCCCTGGACTGGAACCCAGAGTAGAGGGTGGGGTTGGGTTCTCCTACCAGCCACTGAGGGAGTGGCACCGAGGCAGGGAAGGGAAGACTTCCTAGAACTGCTAGGGAGAAGGGATTTTGCTACCCCGGAAGGGCGAACGCTGAGTGATCTGGCTAGAGGGCTGACTCACAAAGAAGACACTGCAGTTCCTGGGGCTGAGAGAAGGGCTGCAGACTCGAGGGGGAGAGAGTGTGTTAGTGTGCAAACTGCAGACAGAGCCGTCAACCTCAAGAATTAATCACCAGAGTGACCAGGAGGAGACTCCAGGCCAGCAGTGAGTGCTGCACCCCATGACAGAGGGATGAAGGGAAGAAAAGAGAGAGAGTGAGAGAGACAGAGGGGAACTTTATAATAGGGAAGAAGTGATGTGATGAAGAAACCGTGGAGTGAGCAGAAAGGAAAGTGGTAAAAGAGAAAGAACTTCAACCCTTAATTTGTTTTGTTTGGAGTTTGGCAACTCAGAGAATAAGAGGGAAGGACAGAAGGGATGAAAATATTGTAAGCATAAAGGAAAAAGAATGAAAATTGAAAAGGTCTGATGGAATGAAACTAAAATGGGGAAAAGTCAGAGAATCCCAATAACCTATCGCAAGTTTGTTTTTCCCACTTCCCTTCTTCTTATAAAAAGATGAAGGAAAATCTACCGAGGAAAACATTAAGAAAAGAGATGACTCTTGAATGTGTTATTTTGATTATTATAGTTTGCTAAGAAAGTGCCCATTTATGTACTCGGAATAAGGTGGTGGCACATGTTTTCTAGAGACTTTTTTCATACAGTCACATGTTGCCAGATTTGGCCCAGAGAGAGGTCCTATTTGGACTCCACTCTTACACAGAAAATATCAGTATTTCTTGCTGTGAATATACTGGATTATGATGAGCCCTGAAGGTTAGGGCAATAGGGTATTTCCGTATTTTCTCCCAAGACGCTAGTACAACAAATCCTATTGTGCAGTGCAAATGCACGTAATTGCTGTTTGTATTTCAGAGAGAGCATAAAGATGCCTGTTATTAAGTTATCATATAATAGCCTCCCTTTGTTGCTACTGTAAAGAATTGGCAACAAATGATATGCACAACTCTGAGTCACATTCCGAGATGATTATAAGCTTTTGATTATATGCCTATAAAAGTTAAAGATTCCTGACAACACACTTTTCCTGGAGAGAATGAGTGGGGAATGTAAAGGTTTCATGTGAAAAGGTTGCATCAAAGGCAAAGATGACAATTAGTAGCAGACATGAAATTGTCACAGCAGCATTCTTCACTACTTATGTGTAGCTTGACTGTGGTGAAGAGACTGAATCCTAAAGACATCAGTAACTGCCTGAGGCTGTTCTAAGGACCAAAGCTGGATGCAACTCCTGCCCCTTAAGGATCTTGACCTAGCAGTAGATATGTGAATGCTGAAGTTTATTCCCAGGCAAGGCTAGTTACTCTACTCTCTAGACTCTAATGTGGTTCCTGTATGTACATAAATACCCTTGATATTTAAACAAATCTTCAAGGGAAATGCTCATAGCTGCTCTTAGCAGAGTGCAACTTTCAAATACTAGATACCAAATACCAGGCCATTTTGTAGTCTGCAGCATGTGGCCCCATGTTCTGGTCTGCCATTGAGAGGTAACGATGCCCTGAGAGGGTGATCCTTAGGTAAACTTGAAAAGCTGTAGATTCCAAGGTAGAGCGGAAAGCAAGCTCTATCTCTCTCCTTCCTGGGGCCCTGCCCGCAGAGCCATGAGCCTGTGGTACTGGCATTGGAAGGAGCTGAAGGGGGCATGAGTTCTAGAACATAGAGAAGAGTTCCCTTGCCCAGCCCTGCCTTACTTACACCTTCTTAATGTAACCCTTCTGCCCGTCAGAGTTGGCAGCAACAAGAGCTGGGTTCAATATCTAGGGGTTCCATTCCAATAACACAATGCAAACCGGCTCGAGCCCCCACCCAGTGACCTGGGACAAATATATACCACCCCCGCTGGGTGCCTCCAAGAGGCAATACTTCCCCTCTCGCAAGCACACAGTCTGAGTGTAGCAAAAGCCTTTTAATAACAGAGTGAAACAATGTGGCATTATGTTGGGGAAACACCACCAACAGGATTCATAACACAACCCATGAGCAAAAAATCCACCCCAAGCAAATTGGGGCATGCCCTTTCCCTTTGGTTCTTGAGTCCAGCAACCCCAAATCACTCAAAGTCCCAAAAGTCCAATGACCCAAAAGTCTCTGACCCTGGTCAGGGCAGCCCCAGAGTTCAAAAGTTTATCTACAGAGCTTTACCTCCCAACCTGGGTGGAGATGGGGGCGAAGGTAAGAGGCACCTTACATGGTCTGAAGCTGACCGCCGCTCCGCTCCACTCCACTTGCCGCCCCAAGAACTGCTTCGCTCAGCTCCGGCCCACAAGCAGCTCCCGCCATCCCATGAACTCCTCCGCATCCCACCAGCAGCTCCTGCCGTCCTATGAACTGCTCCACCAGCCTGTCCACAAGGTACTCCAGCCATCCCGCAAATTGATCCACAATATATCTTCAGGCTCCCCCACTACTTAACACAACGCCCAGTGATTTCAGCTCTTAGTCAGTTCAGCTCGTAGTAGGGGAGCCTCAGTGCTAGTGCACCATTAGCCCAAAGTGAGCTCAGCAGCCTGTAACTAGACTCCTAATGGAATCAAAATTAGCTCTGATATTCCACAGTGGAGAGAGAAGGAAGTGCAAGTAGCATGTAAGGCCCTCACCAAGGGGCCCATACCACCAAGTATTAATACTTGTCCCCCACTTCTCTCAATTCACAGAGTTTTGGAACCCATTACCCTTGCCTAGCGAGTGCTACTTAGTTGATGGTGAGTCCCTCCATCATAACAAAAGGCCAAGTACGGTTCCAAGCACAGTTCCCATAATCAGGGTAATAACAATTTATTCTTCCTGCCCCAATAACAGAGACACTGGGGATCCCACAGCAGCCAAAGTGACCATTTGGGCAGCTATGGCCTCATTCTAGGCAGGGTGGGTGTGCCTATGTAAATGAGATCAGCTCCTGAAGTTCTTTTCCACAACTTGCCACACCTCACCACCAGATGTCAGGGTGGAGCTCATCCTGACACTGCTTACATTTATTTATATTACTGTAGTGTCTAAGAACGGCAATCATGGACCAAGGCTCTACTGTGCTCCATGTTGTACGTACACACACACACACACACAGAGCAAAAAGATGGGCCCTGTCCCTGACATACAGAGCGATTGATTATTTCTGTCTGGGTATGTAGCCCCACACTCCAGCGTGCATTTCCCATAAGACTTTGACAATGGCACTTTTCTGACTTAAGATCATTCTCCCTAATGACCCAGCTTCCACACTGAAGCTGTAAAATCCTATGTTTTTAGTGTGTCACCAAGGAAATTATCCTGCAGAGAAGTCACAGTACTGAATTTGTGATACCACAATCAAGACTTGCAAGGAGGAGAATCCTAGCTGCATAGGAGAAAGCTCTTATTTAAACAGTAATATATTTCTAATATTTAGTAAGAGGGCAAGGAAAACTAATGACAGAGGAATGATTTTGTATTTTAAGTGCAATATACTTTAAAGTTGTGCACAGCCTGAGTCTCCCCTTTAACAACCCACCAGTATTAGCTAGATTCAGAGTCTGCTTGAATAATTTAAAATTGAAATGGCAGGAAGATATATATGGATAAGTTTCATTACTGGTACAGCTCAACTCAAGGGATTAACTTGGGCCAATATTTTCAGAAATGCAATATTAAGATTCTTAAGTCTGCTAAAGAGGCAAAATTAAAATTCCTACTGTAAAATATCCTTTCCATGTATATTGACCATGAGCCAAGCTAAAAACGGTTGAGATCACTGTTTGATGTGCAAAGAAATTAAATTTGGCAATGGACATATGCTGTGGAACGGCATCATTTAGATAATAGAAAAGGACTAGAGAAATCTACACTTATTTGCTGCATGATTTCAGTGATGTAGCAAATTCTAATGAGATTATTCTAGTCAGGGCTTAAAATTCTCAGAGTATTTCCCAGAGGCCCCCACACCCCTCCCTGCCCCAACATGCTATGAAAACTCTAGAGGGGTTGAAAATATTTACTGGAGCTCTCCGCTCTGGATAGCTCCAGCTGAATTTAAGCCCTGATTCTAGTAGTACATGAGCACACAAGACAGATTAATATTAAGGGCCACATTTTCAATGCTTGTGCATATGCCAATCCTCATGTAACACTTATTTTTACAAGTGGAAGAGTGGTATACATGGGATTTTCAGACAAAGCTACTGGGCACTATCAGGATAAAATAATTATTGCAATGTGGCCTAGCACCATCCTAGGACGCTTTAAAGAACCATCAGCTTTAGCCCATCCAGTAACACCGAATAAAGAACCACAAAAGTTGAAAAATCAGAAGTCCAACCCCCCCCCCCCCCCCAGAAAAAGAAATCAAGAACAATTTAAATCTGGGGGAGGGGGCGGGGCGGTTGGATGTCTTCTGGTTTTTTTAGCTCCCTCGCTTACTCCCAATATTTGTGTGACAATTGCAGAGTTGCCAACCCTCACAAACGTATAGTGAGTAAGGCAATTTTGGTCCTCACTGCAGGAGCTCTTATAGACAGAGCACCCAATGGAGATGGGGTCTGTATTGTGCCAGGCACTATACAAACCTGCACAGTGGGAACTTACAACCTAGGGCTACGTATAGTGAGGGTTTGCAACATGCCAGCTGGAATTGGGACCCATTAACCTCCTCTTGGATAGGGACCACTGGGCATCCTCTAGGTTGGAGCAACTTTGAGTCTCTGCTGAGTTGGACTGGATTCAAACGGACAACTGTAAGGATGAAAGGCTCCATAGCTCAAAGTGTGAACAGTACAAATGAAACAATAAAACAAACTGGGACGTGGCACTCCATATGTTTATGGAAATATACTTGAGTGTAAATATAATGTAACTGGAATATGCTTCATGCAAAAGGTCTCTTGTACGGTATCGTTACAAAGCTTACAATCTACTGAGTGTGTTCATCCTATTTGTTTGAATGTCTCATTCTTGTAGCTGAAGCTAGAAATATGAAGTATTACTCTGAAGTCCTATTGTAACTATGCAAAGCGTGGGCCATTAATGGTTGTTTAGAATCTTGATGGCTCCCATTAACCAGGACAATCGGTTGTAAATAGCTCTGTTTACTTGTAAGCCTTCCAGTGTTCATGTGAGTCAGGCCAGAAAGAATGGAGGCTTGGGGTTTCCGAGGACATGTGACCATGTCACCTGGTACTGGAATCCATCTAAAACCTGGTGCTTTTCCATTTAGAAGGAGGGGTGGGGATCCAGAGAGACAAAAGATTCCTGCCTTGTGCCAAAGCTATAAAAGAGGGTGAAACAGAACAAAGGAGGCTGCCAGTCATGAGAAGTCCCCTAGTTACCACCTGAGCAGGAACTAACAAGAACTGTACCAGGAGAAAGGATTGGGCTCAGACTAAGAAGGAGTCTAGTCTGTGAAAGAAGCTTATTGGAACATCTCTGAGGGTGAGATTTACCTGTATTCAGTCTCTTAATGTATTAGGCTTAGACTTGCGTGTTTTGTTTTATTTTGCTTGGTAACTAACTTTGTTCTGTCTGTTATTACTTGAAACCATTTAAATCCTATTTTTTCTACTTAATAAAATCACTTTTGTTTATTATTAAACCCAGAGTAAGTGATTAATACCTGGGGGAGCAAACAGCTGTGGATATCTCTCTATCAGTTTATAGAGGGCAGACAATTTATGAGTTTACCCTGTATAAGCTTTATACAGAGTAAAATGGATTTTTGGGGGGTTTGGATCCCATTGGGAGCTCCGTGACTGGATGCTGAAGATAGGTAACCTGCTGAGTGGTTTTCAGTTAAAGCCTGCAGCTTTGAGGGCGTGGTTCAGACCTGGGTCTGTGTTGCAGCAGACTAACATGTCTGGCTCAACAAGGCAGGGTTCTGGATTCCCAAGCCATCAGGGAAAACTGGCTCAGAGGTAATTTCAGCACATCAGGTGACAGTCCCAAGGGGGTCTCTGTGACCGAACCTGTCACCAAACAATAATGGTATCCAAATTCATTACTAAATACAATGTTCTGCAACACAAAATCACCCCAACAATTACTCCATGACCCTTATACTAACTTTATATATAGGTGTGTGTATATTTTTTCATTCCCATGAGGGTCATCAGCAGAATTTGAACCTGCAGAGCCACTGCACAGATCTCTTGCCCTTCGGTTATGGAAGTAACTGGTGGGACAAAGCATGCTATTATAAACAGTTTAGATATTAGGCAGGGTTATATTCTGGAACCCTTGGAGCGGTTAACTCGTAGCCCAAACCCTGGTCCTCCAGGGTATGCTACAGTAACCAACCGTGGGTCACCTTGGGACAGGTTTAAAAAGAAATCCCATAACAAGATGCTGTTTTCTTTGTTAACTTTCTCTCTTCCCAGGATATTGTACATTTAGAACAGCACCTTCATTCAGTTGGATCCAATAAGGGCTGAGAGGGGAGGGAGGTAAATAGCCCTTCTTTGTTAGTCTCAAGATATTTTTGCCTTAACCTTTCAAGTGACCAGGCAATTATATTTTTCTCACTTACCCTCTTCCTATTGCACTTTCCTCCTGCTGTTCTAGTCTTGATATAGGCCCTGATCCTGAAAATACTTGAGCAAGTGAATAACTTTTACCCATTTGAGCAGCCTCATGGGGAAGCCAATGGAGTTGAACCAGGAATCAATTTGCCTGTGTGGTCACTATCTAACATCCTCCCCAAAATCTGAACTAGTAATTCTCTGCCCAAGTCTAGAGCATCGCTGGGGAAGCGTATTACTTGATAATATGCCATTACCAGGTTGCCACTTTGAGGAGCTTCCTGTGGCCCCAACCCTGTGTTTCTCATGCACCATAAATACCTCCTGAAGTCAGCTTTATGTGCATGAGGACAGCAGGATCAATCCCCAAATGAACTATGGAGGGCTTCCTGAGCTGACTGAGTCCTGTGAAGTGCTTTTGCTCTTGTTTTCTGAACTCCAGGTTTCCTGATGGTCATCCCACTCCAGAGCTTCAGTGCTGCCTTTACAGATCAGGGAGTGTTGCTGTTTCTATTAATCAAGAATATTACAACCAGCTTGTCCTACTTCCGTTACATTCAGTATGTTGTCAGCAACAACAGAGCTTTGCCAGGCTCCTTGCTTTCATTTATGTAACTGGTTGATCATAATGATTCAGGGAAACTCATTGTGTACCTGAGGTAAAACAAACAGGGTCTTTTTTTAGATGCATTTCATAAAAAACACTTTTAACAGAGCTCAGCCCTCATGTTTGCTACCAGTTTTGTCACTCATTTTCATTCTATTTTTAATAAGTCAAATTAATTAGGCTTCTAGTATTTGAAGCTTCATGTTTGCCATGACCATGTCTGCCTGTGGCTGAGCAAGATGTTTACATGAGCTGCAAACTCTTCTCTATACCTGACCAGCAAAGAGGAGTCCAGGGGAAAGTTATAGGTTTCAATTGTAAATCCATTTCTCCCCCACAAAGTGCTGTATATTTTTCTCAAAAAGAATGTGCCCTCATGATTTTTTTTTTTCCTGTACCCTTTCTGGTGGTGGCCTTTTTTGCCCTGGCTTTTCCTATAGTTTGCAATTACAAACAACCGGTCTTAGTTGTGACCATAAAATACAATTTCCTCTTAGGCACAATCAAAAACCTCTTCAATCGTTAGAATATTGGTTTTTTTCCAGAAGGTTTTTTTTTTTCCCCAGCTAGAGTAACAAAGGAAAGTGATCAGGTTGTTTGTTTTTCATTCTGATTAATTATTTCACACAATATTTGATTTTTTTTTAATCTAGGGAGGCAGTGTGGTTTAGTGGGTAGAGCACTGGACAAAGGCTCAGGAGAATGGAGTTCTACTACCAGTTCTGCTACTAGCATGCTGGTTGACCTTGGGCAGGTCAAGTCATTGCTCTGTGCCTCAGTTTCCCCATCTGTAAAATGAGAAGAATGATCCCTCCTTTCATAGAAATGTAGGGATGGAAGGGACCTTGACACATCATCAGGTCCAACCCCCCTGCACCTGATAGATCTAGACCATTCCTGGTGAATGTTTGTTGAACCTGTTCTTAAAAACATCCAAATGCAGGGATTCCACAACCTCTCTTGGCAGCCCATTCCAGAGCTTAACTACTCTTACAGTTGGAAATTTGTTCCAAATATCTGACCTAAATCTCCCTTGCTGCAGATTAAGCCCATTACTTTGTGTGGACACGGAGAACCATGGATCACCATCCTCTTTATAACAGCCTTTAACATATTTGAAGACTGTTATCAGGTCTCCTCTCAGTCTTCTTTTCTCAAGATTAAGCATGCTCAGTTTTTAAAACCTTTTCCCATAGGTCAGGTTTTCTAAACCTTGGATCATTTTTGTTCTCTCCTCTGGACTCTCTCCAATATATCCTCATCTTTCCTCAAGGGTGGCATCCAGAATTGGACACAGTACATCAGCTGAGGCCTCACCAGTGCCAGGTAGAGCAGGACAGTTACCTCCTGTGTCTTATATACAACATTCCTGTTAATACACTCTGGAATGATGATAGTCTTTTTAGCAACTCCATCACATTGTTGGCTCATATTCAATTTGTGATCTACTGGATCCCTCAGATCCTTTTCAGCAGTACTACCACCTAGCCAGTTATTCCCCATTTTGAAGTTGTGTGTTTGACTTTTCCTTCCTCACTGTAGTACTTTGCACTTGTCTTTACTGGATATCTTCTTCTTCATTTCAGACCAGTTCTCCAATTTGTCAAGGTCATTTTGAATTCTAATCCTGTCCTCCAAAATGCTTGCAAGTGCTTGTAACCTGTTTTAAGATCTAAGTAAAGTTGCCACCCCTGGAAGTCCTAACTTACATATAGCAGCTACACCCTAACATAGTATAATAGTAGCCTTTGGGTCAATGGTACCAGAAATAGATATATATATATGAGGGAAGAAATATTGATTCTGGGTAATACAACCACTACCTGAAAAATACAATCCATATAATATGCAGCTTTTGCAGTGTTGCCAATTTAGCTATTTTTGCTGCTAGATCTAGTAACTTTTAGGTGCCTCCTAAAGAGCTGTCATGGTTGAGGTAGGTTTGAGGACGAGCTCTCACTCCCTAGAAAATGCCTCATGCAATATGTAGCCTCTGACAGCTAAATATCTGCCACTTCCCTTTTTGTGGTAGACGTGTTCTTAATTGAAAGTGTGTGTGATGGGGTGAAATGTGGGTGTCTGGTACTCTAGATTGCTCCAGGGCTTGTTAGCTATTGTAGGCAGTTTGCCTTGAAGAAGGGACTCCAACTTCAAATTAAGAATGTCAAGCCTGGCCAACTCTTTTGTAAAAGTTACATGTACTCTAAGGGTCTTCGTCTTCAGGGAATATATTAGTACAATGCTAGGACATTCCCTGGAAGTGACGCACGACCACTTCGCTGGATGGCTGTGGAACATGGGAAAAGGCTATTGAATTTTGGACACATGGCTGAGTCCAGGAAATAAGTTTGTCTTCCCTGATCTGTGTGAACAGTGACTGGGAAACCAAGAGATGTAGCCAAGACGTTAAAAAAGAGAGGGTACATTGTATACAAGAGACAAAATGGAAGTGGTCAAAATCCATGAACAGGGAGGGTTAGAAGATAATGTATCATGGTTCATTAGCAAGGAGCAATGGAATAGGATTAGTGGTAGAAGAAATAATACAAGATAAGGTAGTGGAAATCCAAAGAAAGAGTGATGAGCTGATGAAAGTCAGAATAGCATAGAGCAGAGAACAAATATTTAATGTTGGATGCAGATGCATGCTGTAGGGTGGTTGTATGAGTGAGGAGAAGGAGGAATTCCAGATAGCACTGGACCAAATGATAAAGTGAATTACTACAAGATGAGTACTTGATTGTTGGAGCTGATCTCAATGAATGTGTGGGAGAACACAATGAAGGCTACGATGACTGTCACAGAGGATGAGGCTTGGAAACAAGAAATGAATGGGGAGAGATGCCTTGGAATTAGCCAGTGACAATGGCCTGATTGTTGACAATACATACTTTGTAAAGAGGGAGGAGCACTTGATTACATACACGAGGGGGTGCCAACAGGTCCAGTGATTTGCAGGAAGCGGTGGACGAGGAAAGGTTTAAGCAATGGCAGAAGTAAGAATGGTGGAAAGTTATAAGGATTACAAGATGGGGAAGTGGGTACAGAAAAGAGTGGTTGCGGAAGCTGAAGGTCAGGCATTTTAAGCCTTGTACACAGGACTACTGATGAAGGATAGGAAAAAAAGAATTATATAGGTTAGCCAGGAGTAGGCAATGAAGCTCAAAGGACTTGGGAGTGCTGAAGTGTGTCAAAGATGAAAACAGAAGAGTACTGGTGGAAGACAATGAAATCATTGGGTGGCAGCTGTTCTATGAGACACTGTTCAATGAAGAGAATGTGAAGAAGCCATTGAGGGGAGTATGTGCAAGCAACAACTTCACAAGACTTATCACCATGGTGGAAATGTAAGGAGCACTAAATCTGATGGAAGGTGGTGAGACTGGAGTGGGTAACCAATTGAGGCATGTAAAGCATTAGGCCATAAGGGAAGGGTGATGACAAATTTTTCAACTTAATTCTCCTTACTGGAAAAATGGCCAATGAGTGGAGGAAGAGAACATTGGCCCCATCTTCAGGTGTAAAGGAGATGTGCACGAATGTAGTAGTTTACTGACTGAGACATACCAGGGTGCAATCCAGACCAGTGAGGGTCTGGATCATCCCTATCCTGCAACCTTGGGTGCCTTACAATGCCGTGCTGCAGTAGCTCCCACCTGGGCCACTCACAGACAGCCTTCCAGCATGCAAGCCACACCCTGAGTGTCTGTGTGTAACTGCAGCCTGCCAGCCACAGTTGAGTTACACTCAGTCTTTTATCAGCCTTGGTTACTTCTGCCAGGTGACCCCAACAGACTTCCAGTCCCAGATTTCCCCCCAAAATGGTTTATAAATCAGTCGACAAAAGACAAAGTACACGCAATGCTTCACTGAGAGGGACAATGAGAAGACAGTAAAATTAGCTGGAAGAAAGTTAAAGTCCATGTAACTGTTTGAATACCTTAGTTCAGTGCTGAGCCATGAAGGGAATGTAGAATGGATGTTACGAGCCACTTGAAGAGTGCTTAGTGTAAATGGAGGGAGTTGCATATTCTCTGCGATAAGAATATGTCAAGCAAGAGCAAAGTGTATAAGACCATAAGAGAGGAGTGCTACTACTTCACACTGCTGAAATGAGAATACTCAGGTGGATGCTGGGTGAGATGAGAACTGATGGGCTACGCAATGAAACAGTACAAACCAGGTTATAGGTAGCCCCATCATCAAAAAGCTTGAGGGAGTATTGACTGAGCTGGCAGGGTGATGCGACAATGAGAAGTGGGATATATTGGCTAGATAGTACAAGAGCTATTAGTCATGGGACAAAGAACATGAGGAAGACCTGAAAAAAGTGGTTTGAAATGCTGAAGGAGCACATGAAGGAGGTTGGTATGTCAGCTTGGAAGACACACTTGACAAGAACACTTGGAGACAAAGAACAAAAGCTGCCAACTCTGACAGAACAAGGCAAAGAAGATCTAGAAACTTTTTAGGTCTGCTGGAGATATTTCAAGCTTTGCTTGTGGTGGTAGGGAGCAGGGCTCAACAGCCTCAGGGTTCACTTCCATTTTATGACTCATATTCCTAAAGCACATGCTTCAGGGTTTCAGGAGGTCATTGACTGGGATTCAGGAAAGGATTCCCCATGTAGTGTATTCTGGGAGGTTTTTTAAGATCTCCTTCCTCTGAAGTATTAGAGAAGGCCACAGCTGGAGATGGGACACTGGGGTAGAGTGGGCCAGGGCTTTGAGGTGGCACCGAGCATTCTGTCTCTGAAGTGCTTGGCTGGCTGGTTCTCACTCACATGCTCAGGGTCTAACTGACCGTCATGTGCGGTGTTGCGAAAGAATTTTTCTCCGGGTCAGATTGGCAGTGATTGTGGGGATTTTTCGCCTTCCTCCCCAGCATGTGGGTGTGGATCACTTGCCAAGATTATCTGGCTGTACCTTAATCATTTCCCTGCCATTGCAGGGGCCTCAAGCACCTCGGTCCCTCCTATTCTCCCCCTGTGGCACACAATAGTGTAGTCTCCTGTGGGCTGTAACGCTTTGGTCTCATTTTGGTTGTGGGGTTTAGTATGTGGGTGCTGGGTGGTGGCCTGGGATATACAGGAGGCCAGACTAGATGATCTTGTGGTGACTTCTGGCCTTGAACTCTGACCCAAGTCACTAAACTGTGACTTGTAATCTAGTCTGGTGACATTCTGGTAACTTTCTATAATCTTAAATATGGAATGAAAAGAGTCAGAGACATGCCTGCCCGGGCTCGGGGAGGGGTTGAGTTTGGACTTTTCTAGAACAGTCTTGTTGTTGAAGGCACTTGTACACTGCAGGGCACCAGATTGGGTGCAAGGTGGAGTGTTCAAAAAGCCCTTTGATGGCTACTCTGTTTACTGAATTTACTCTTTAATCTCAACCTGTTTGCTGCTCCTGAAAACTTCATTGTGTGGCAGTTGAGTACTTTTAAGCAGCAAGAAAGCATAGCACTTCAACCAGCACAGGACTCCCCTTCCTCCCCCAGTGGCTAGTCCCAGGATGATCCCGAGACCCAGGTACAGGTGAATTCTTTGCAGCATGAAAGTGCACGCATGTATGTGTGTGTGTGTGTGTTTGTTTGTTTAATAGCCCATGTATGCAGAGATTTTTTTCTTGCTGAGAGTTAAGAGTGGTTTGCCAGAACCTCTTCATGCCTGTCAGACTGTACACGGGGAAGGGGAGAGGGAAATCTTAAAAACTCCCCCTTGTGCAAGATCAAATGAATAGCGGATTAGCAGTTCCTCCCTCTCCTCCCTATCTCTTGACCTCTCGCCGCCTCCTTCCCCCTTCCAACTCCTCTCAAGATGGAAAGATTGCAGCTTGCAATACATTTTGCAAGTTGCTCATAGACAGAAATCTTGCCTGGGCTGTGCTTTGCATACATGGCTAAAAATTAAAAAAATAATGCCAATGGGCACAGGATTTCCACTTCAACTTGTTGCCTTCAGTGATTGGTGCTGAGCTGCAGCGTGATCTCCTGCGCTGGAGATGCTGAACATATGGCAGATGTAAGGCAAAAAAAGTCAGCCTGCTTTAGTGGCCACAGGAAGTTAATTTCCATTTAATTTATTCTTTGTGGAGGTGGGTGGCTGACAGGCTGTGTAAAAGGAGGTGATGGGGAGGGAAAAACCTCTGTTTGCAATTGAAGATCCTTTATTTTAATGACTCCAGCTCTGCCCCGCTCACCTCTTGTTTTATAATTATGTCCAACAAGGCTTTTTATTTTTAATGCACACAGTGCTCTGCACATGTCAGAGCCTGAGCAAGCTTTATAGCATGATGAAAGCAGCTTAGACTTTGGCAGGAGGGGGTGGGGTCGGGAGAGGAAGAGGGGGGCATTTGGCAGGAACTGTTATGTGATCGCTCCAGTTGTGGATTTCCTCTTTCTCTTTGGGAATGGTGCAAGGAGAATAGACCCCAAGCTGTGTTGTGGGGGTGGTGAGCTGCAGGTAACTGACCATTGCTGCTCCGTTCCCTCTCGCTGTGGCATGCATTAAACTGGAAGGCAGAGAAGCACCTGGTGGCTGCTTCTGCCACTGAACAGACAGAGACTCAGTGCATGATTATTTGTACAGGCTCTCTGGAGTTGTGGTGGTTTTTTTTGTGCTATTCTAATGACTTTTTAAGGCTCATCCAGCGACTTTCATTAAGTGGCAGTTGGGTAGGGTGGCCACCCACGCGTTCCCAGAATATTGGATGTGCCGGTACTTTTGGGAATGGCGAGGGCTCATCCCTGCTGGCATGTCCTTGCCCCCGCCTGCATGATCTTGTGCGTACGAGGTCACGCCACATGAAGGATGCTATTTTGAAGAGCGTGATTTCTTATGCATGGTGAATGTGAGGTCACGCCAGTGGAAGCAGAGCAGCACAGCATGGGGTGCTCTTCAAAATGGCGTCCCATGCCTGATATAGGACAAAGTCACCTCTGGTTTTGCCTCAGTATCGGACAGGGGACAAACCACCCAAAAAGAGGACTATTTGGGTTAAAACTGGATGAATGACTTGCCTACTTGAAAACACTGTGGCCTGCTCTCCCAAACCTCCTCAGTAACAATGGTTACCTCTGGTAATCTGTAAAGGAATTTCTAAACACACATGATTTATGAATAGTAAAAGAGATATAGAGATCTGCAGAAAAACAAAACCTGCATGCAAGCCCCTGCCTCAGTTTCCTGACCTTTCCAAGAGCCTTTTGGGATTTGGTTACTGTCTTTTCAGGAGGTCCAAGATTCCTTGTCTCCTCCTGCCCTACCTTGTCTGTTCAGGGCCTGGTCTACTCCCCATGCCTTCCTAGAGTGAGTCCTTTTTATAAATTACAGTTCCCTCTGTCAGGTGTTCATCACCCTGAGCTGCTTCAAGTACCTTTCATGTGACTCATTGCTTGGTTATACCTGGTAGAATGGGATCCTCTGGATGGTGATCACCTCATGTCTTATTGATCTTCTATTTGATGGAAGATCATCCTGTAAACAATCCTGTAAAAAATCCTGTAAAACTCTGGATTGTTTTCCATTGTGAGCCCTTTGCTAGGTGCAGGGATTTCTCCTGACACCTCCTGGTGTTTTCAGCTCAAGGCAGAGGTTAAAAGACAACAGTGAAGGTACAGAGCCGTCTACAGTCAAAATGGCATTCACAGAACAAAATGGAGTTGGTAGTTTGATGACAGAGATGCAATGATACACTAATCCATCACAGGGACTTACTAAAGATGGCAGATATTTTGTTTTATATGTAAACACTTCGGGCCATATTCTTTGTGCAGAAAGAGTTTGTGTTATTTAGGGAAAAGAAAATCCCTAAGTAACAAGATAGTTGGAAATCTTTTTATTAGAGCTGGGCAGAATTCCTCCTCCCTCCCCTGCTCCAAAAATTATGAAAATGAAAAAATAATTTTTTGTTGAAATTTTCAACTGAAAAATTTTGACTCTGTCAAGAGTCCATTGAAAAGGCCCAAAATTATTTTGATGTATTTTGGTGCAAAATAGGAGTAGGCTACACCTTTTTGTGGTGCATGAACTTAATGAACTACATGTTACGCTGGAAGGTGTTAATGGCTGTCATCAAGCATGCCTTTGATTTATAGAGCAATTGCAAACTTAGTTGAAGTCAACCACCTTTAATTCAGGCTAAATGGAAGAAAACTGAATGACTCTTTGTGCAGTGGTAGCTGAAACCATAGAAAGCCACCACCCAAGACAATGAGCAGCAAGGCAAGGCCTGAGCAGAAGCCATGCTGTGTGGGTTAAGGGGCTTTCTTGGGGACTAATTGCAGGTGCTGCGGGACTGATTGATTACACTCATGTGTGTCTGTGCCTGGGAGAAGCAGAAAGCTAGGAGAAAGCAGCTGTGAGCATGGTCTTGGGAGGAAGTCAAGAGGCTGAGTTTCTTTTGGGCACAGGATTTGCTGGAAAGGCAGACTTTGATTTCTGAGCAAGGAAACTGCCTGCTGGTTGTTTGTTCCAACTGTGTTCAGGGAAACAGGACTTTGTGTAGATTCTCTGTAAATAAACGGGATTGCACCAGAGAAATACCTGACTCCATCACCAATTTCTCCTCCTAATGCAAGCAACCCAGACTGTCTAACCGCTCAGACTAAAAGGGGCAACAATGACCTGTAACCTCACACTCAAACAAAATGCCCCAGAGGGAATATAAATGAAATGTTTTACAGCTACAGGGGGATCCATTGAAAATATCAAAAGGGCTGACATGGAGACTGGAGAGATTCTGGGACTGTGGCTGTGTCCATAGCATTAGAATTTTGCCAAAGAATTAGTGTCAAAATAGGCCGTGGTAGCATTTAACCCCACAGTGTCTAGCCCTGCTAACAGCAGGTCTAATGTTAAAGTTTTTTCTTAGACTGTCTGGGTCATGGACCATCTTTTTGTTCTCTTTGTACAGTGCTTAGTACAGTGGAGTTCTGGTCCATAACTAGGGCTCTTAGGCACTACTGCAATGCAAATAAACAATAACAGTAATGTACACTGGTGGATGAGGGGAGATGTCTGTCTGTCTGTCTATCTCAGATATTTATATTGATCTAATCTCTGTAGCACCTAAGTTCCTCCCAGTCTTTAGTATTTATCCTCACCACACCCCTGTGCTATTGTCCCCATTTTACAGATGGTGAATGGAGACAGACAGAGAGAGAGAGAGACTAATGACTTGCCCAAGGTGACACAGGAAAGTCCGTGGTTCAGCTGAGAAATGAGCCCAGGTCTCCAGAGTCTCAGGCTAGTGCTCTAACCACTGCACTATCCTTCCTCTCTACTAGCCTCATCTACATTAGGGCTTTCATCGCTGTTATCACTAGTTAAGCTGAATCTGTGTTTGCAATGGCAGGAATATTTTTGTCAAGAAACCCTACTGTAGACCAGGTCTGAGGGAAATGGCCAGTAGCTGTAGAGATACAAACCTTCCTGCCAAGGTGCCATCTTGCTTTAGCCAATACCTTGTAATTATGAGATCCAGTCTAGCTATGCTTCCAGTGTAGTCTGGGCCTTGTTATGATTACACTCTCCTCAACTTTCATTTGCTGCAAAACACATTCATACTGTAAAGCAATTGGAATTGGTGATTGATATGTTATGGGGCAGTTGCTATTGGGCACCTGCCAGAGATAAAGCACCAGGTTTTCAAAAGAGCTCCTCTCCTATTCCACACAAAGATGGACTACAAGCTGTCAGGAACAGTATCCCCAATAATGTCATGGCAAACCTGGTGGCTGAACTTTGTGACTTTGTCCTCATCCATAACTATTTCACATTTGGGGACAATGTATACCTTCAAATCAGCGGCGCTGCTATGGGTACCTGCATAGCCCCACAGTATGCCAACATTTTCATGGCTGACTTAGAACAATGCTTCCTCAGCTCTCGTCCCCTAATGCCCCTACTCTATTTGTGCTACATTGATGACATCTTCATCATCTGGACCCATAGAAAAGAAGCCCTTGAGGAATTCCACCATGATTTCAACAGTTTCCATCCCAACATCAACCTCAGCCTGGACCAGTCCACACAAGAAATCCACTTCCTGGACACTACGGTTCTAATAAGCGATGGTCACATAAACACCACCCTATACCAGAAACCTACTGACCGCTATGCTTACCTACATGCCTCCAGCTTTCATCTAGACCACACCACATGATCCATTGTCTACAGCCAAGTTCTAAGATACAACCGCATTTGCTCCAACCCCTCAGACAGAGACAAGATCTCTATCAAGCGTTCTTACAACTACAATACCCACCTGCTGAAGTGAAGAAACAGATTGACAGAGCCAGAAGAGTACCCAGAAGTTACCTACTACAGGACAGGCCCAACAAAGAAAATAAAAGAACGCCACTAGCCATCACCTTCAGCCCCCAACTAAAACCTCTCCGATGCATCATCAAGGATTTACAACCTATCCTAAAGGACGACCCATCACTCTCACAGATCTTGGGAGACAGGCCAGTCCTTGCTTACAGACAGCCCCCCAACCTGAAGCAAATGCTCACCAGCAACCACACATCACACAACAAAACCACTAACCAAGGAACCTATCCTTGCAACAAAGCCCATTGCCAACTGTGTCCACATACCTATTCAGGGGACACCATCATAGGGCCTAATCACATCAGCCACACTATCAGAGGCTCGTTCACCTGCACATCTATCAATGTGATATATGCCATCATGTGCCAGCAATGCCCCTCTGCCATGTACATTGACCAAACCGGACGGTCTCTACGTAAAAGAATAAATGGACATAAATCAGACGTCAAGAATTCTAACATTCAAAAACCAGTCGGAGAACACTTCAGTCTCTTTGGACACTCGATTACACACCTAAAAGTGGCAATTCTTCAACAAAAAACTTCAAAAATGGACTCCAATGAGAGACTGCTGAATTGGAATTAATTTGCAAACTGGATACAATTAATTTAGGCTTAAAAGAAGACTGGGAGTGGATGTGTCATTACACAAAGTAAAACTATTTCCCCATGTTTATTCCTCTCCCCCCCCCCCCGTTCCTCACACATTCTTGTCAACTGCTGGAAATGGCCACCTTGATTATCACTATAAAAGGTTCCCCCCCCCCCCCCGCTCTCCTGTTGGCAATAGCTGGTAATAGTTGGTAATACCTGATCACTCTTGTTGCAGTGTGTATGGTAACACCCATTGTTTCATGTTCTCTGTGTATATAAATCTCCCCACTGTATTTTCCACTGCATGCATCCGATGAAGTGAGCTGTAGCTCACAAAAGCTTATGCTCAAATAAATTTGTTAGTCTCTAAGGTGCCACAAGTACTCCTCTCCCATTTAGGCTCTGAAATAAATGGATGGATTTTCAAGAAAGGCTCTTAATTATTACTATTTATTTTTAACTGTGCCCAATTAGATACTTCTCAGAATGAATGAATTCATGACCTCTGCCCTAAAGAAACCTAAAGTCCATCGTGTAACCTGGAGAGAGCAAGGAATAAGGATAGTGGCATGGTCACCTTGGGGGCAACTGCAGGTCTGCTCCCCAAAAGGAGTTTCAATGGTGCAGGGAGAACACTGGGAAAGCTTAAAGATCAGAAGGAGAGCTAGGCCTTGGTACAATTGGTGCAGCTTGATGCGTGTATCTATATGTATTGGGAGCTCCATTGCTGAGAGCTTTCCCATCTTGTTGGGTAATGCTTTACTCTAGGAAACTGATCGCTAATCTCACACAGGGGATGAGAATCCCACACAGGCCAGTCCACCTCACCTCAGTCCCTGGAAAAATCATGGAGCATGTCCTCAAGGAATCAATTTTGAAGCACTTTGAGGAGAGAAAAGTGATCAGGAACAGTCAGCATGGATTCACCAAGGGCAAGTCATGCCTGTCTAATCTAATTGCCTTCCAGGATGAGATAACTGGCTCTGTGGATGAGGGGAAAGCAGTGGACATGTTATTCCTTGACTTTAGCAAAGCGTTTGATACGGTCTCCACAGTATTCTTGCCAGCAAGTTAAAGAAGTATGGGCTGGATGAATGGACTATAAGGTGGATAGAAAGCTGCCTAGATTGTTGGGCTCAACGGGTAGTGATCAATGGCTCCATGTATAATTGGCAGCTGATATCAAGCAGAGTGCCCCAAGAGTTGGTCCTGGGGCTGGTTTTGTTCAGTATCTTTATTAATGATCTGGAGGATGGCGTGGGTTGCACCCTCAGCCAGTTTTCAAATTACACTAAACTGGGAGGAGAGGTAGATACACCGGAGGGTAGGGATAGGATACAGAGGGACCTACACAAAGTAGAGGATTGGGCCAAAAGAAATCTGATGAGGTTCAACAAGGACAAGTGCAGAGTCCTGCACTTAGGACGGAAGAATCCCATGCACTGCTACAGACTAGGGACTGAGTGGCTAGGCAGTAGTTCTGCAGAAAAGGACCTAGGGGTTATGGTGGACAAGAAGCTGGATATGAGTCAACAGTGTGCCCTTGTTGCCAAGAAGGCTAATGGCATTTTGGGCTCTATAAGTAGGAGCATTGCCAGCAGATCGAGGGACGTGATCGTTCCCCTCTATTCGGCATTGGTGAGGCCTCATCTGGAATACTGTGTCCAGTTTTGGGCCCCACACTACAAGAAGGATGTGGAAAAATTGGAAAGAGTCCAGCGGAGGGCAACAAAAATGATTAGGGGGCAGGAGTACATGATTTATGAGGAGAGGCTGAGGGAACTGGGATTATTTAGTCTTCAGTAGAGAAGAATGAGGGGGGATTTGATAGCTGCTTTCAACTACCTGAAAGTGGGTTCCAAAGAGGATGGATCTAGACTGTTCTCAGTGGTACCAGATGACAGAACAAGGAGTAATGGTCTCAGGTTGCAGTGGGGGAGGTTTTGGTTGGATATTAGGAAAAAAAAATTCACTAGAAGGGTGGTGAAGCACTGGAATGGGTTACCTAGTGTAGCCAGACAGCCGCCCCCCCCCTCAGACCAGCATTGCTGGAAACACAGGAGGAAGTAGGAACAGGGCACTTAACATATATTCCAGCACAGCCTTTGAAGCTGTGAAAGCACAGGTGTGCTGCTACAATGTGCCTCTGGGAACAGATACAACGATTAAGCTCACAGCAGGCAGAGGCCCTGTGACAGACATGGCTGTTAGCCCCTACTAAATAGTGTGATGCACACACACCAACATCCTAGGTGGGAAAATATTTACCCTGGTAAAAGAAATGTCCAGTAGTCGAAACTTATTGTTTCTCTCCTTTGCAAGTGTAAACTACTCTTGCGAAAGCTGGCGTCACCCCGACAGACCAGCCTCAATTTGGCATAAGAAAGGAGAAAGAGAATAAAGGAGTACAGAGGTATAAGTAGGGGACCTACAGCACCATGATTTTTGAGTGCTTTTCACTATCTATCTGCTGGTCAGATAAGTGACAGCCTCCCAAGGCTTCTGCAGCTAAGAGGGTCCCTACGCCTTGTCCCTTATTCGTCTTTCCGCGGAATTGAGTGACCGATCCTGGCTTGGCACCGCTGGAATCGAGAGATGCAAGGAGGGTAAGAAGCACCCACACCTGATCTCCTATCTTTAGTGTACACATATTTTGAAATAGAGCTCTATACTTTGTTTTCTTTCTTTGGGATTGTGGCTTCAGTTTTGTAACTTGTTTGTGTGTAACATCTCTACATTTAAATAAGTAGGCACTAGCAATTTTGTAACCACATGATTAGAATCTAGCTTAATAAATTTTGGTAACCATTTATGCATAAGCCTGACTTGTTTTCTCTGGTTTACTGTAAAGCAGCCAACACAATTAAAGAACCTCAGCCGTTTTGGCTCTAAAGCCTGGCCATTAGGTGAGAGTACTAAGAGCCTAGCGTTGAGTTGTGCCGCCTCCACGGGGCAAACTCTTGGGGCACCTGTCAGTCAATCCTGGCTGCCCGCTGTGAAGGAGCTCTGAGCTCTAGCAGTTAAAGTCACGGGTGTGGAGAGGCTCTTAGTGCTGCCATTGGGGCACCTGTCAGTCAGTATTGACTGCCCACTGCGAAGGAGCTCTGAGCTCTAGCAGTTAAAGTCACGGGTGGTTAGGACCTTGGGGCATCCGTCAGCCTAGCCCGGGCTGCCCGCCGCGAAGGGACAGTGCGTCCTAGCGGTTAAAGTCACGGATGGTATAAACGGGCATAGCTGGCACCTCACCAAACATCCTTGGCCGTCGGCTAACACCTAGGGAGGTGGTGGAATCTCCTTTCTCAGGGGTTTTTAAGGTCAGGCTTGACAAAGCCCTGGCTGGGATGATTTAGTTGAGGATTGGTCCTACTTTGAGCAGGGGGTTGGACTAGATGACCTCCTGAGGTCCCTTCCGACCCTGATATTCTATGATTCTGAGAGTCATTTTGATTAAATCAATCTTGAATGTTGCCATGTTGCAAAACTGACTCTGTGGGATGACTCAGTGCCAGGGCATGTCCTAAGAACTCAGTCAGTGTGATGTGCAGTCACCCACGCAGTGCTTGTTAGTAATAGCTTGGCCACGTGCGAGGGCTCTCTCATTCACAAGCACTCACTTTAAAAATAGCAATGGTAGCACATCCACTAGACTGTCAATCAATGTGAACTGCAGTAGGGAATAATTACTTTGTGTGTAAGCTATTTAAATGATCACATGGCTGTAGCTGTTCCCTCCTGTTAACAATCAGATCCTCTTGCGTAAAACTAAGTAATATATCCAGTATCTCCAGAGGCACTTTGTGGAGAAAGTAAGAAAACTAGCTCCTATTAACACAGCACAGCTGTTAACATCTGTCTGGGCTTTGCAAACTTTAATTAATTAATCCTTCTACAGCACCAGTGAGACGGGTACATACTATTATCCTGATTTAACAGATGGAGGAAGTGGGAAACAGATATTAACTTGTGTTCCTCTTGATTTTTGCACAGGTGGTTTGTGTTTAGTGAAGCTTTTACGGAGGATGATGCTTTCAAAAGAACAAATTAAAAGGAGCAGGCTGGTTCAGGCAAGAAGGAGCAGAGGGGAGATTCTTCTGGCACTCTACAGAAGCTACAATTTGTGAAGCAAAATGATCCATTAAATAAATTGATGATAAATGCTCAGATATTTTTGGACTGTTTTTGTTGAAGTACCCTTCGTACGATGCCAGTGCTAAGTTAACTCAAGCTTTTAATTGTCTGTGACTATCAGTTACATGGTGCTGCATCCATCTTTGTGTTTTTCATCCTTAAGTAATATTTTCAAAGTATTCAGATATAGTGTAGAGAGCTGGCTTAGCTGGAAGCTCATTGACCACTCCTTCATCTGACTCCTTGGAGGGAGGCAAATAGGCTCCCTGCTTCCTAAATAACAAGGTTTTCTGGGGTGCAGAGAGCCTGCCCACTCATTTCTGCTTTGGACAATAGCAGGGCAGGAACAACTCCTGCTCCTAAAGCTGCTACATTCAGCCCTTGGCCAACCTGAGAGGTCTCTAGTTGCCCTATCTGGTAACTGGAGTTTCTGCTTTACTATCCTGACAGTTGGGAAGTTTTTCCTAATGTCCATCCTAAACCTCCCTTGCTGCAATTTAAACTCGTTGCTTCTTGTCCTATCATGAGAGGTTAATAAGAACAATTTTTCACCCTCCTCCTTGTATAACCACCTTTTATGTACTTGAAAACTGTTGTCATGTCCCCACTCAGTCTCCTCTACTCCAGACTAAACAAACCCATTTTTTTTCAATTTTTTTTTATAGATTATGTTTTCTAGACCTTTCACCAGTTTTCATCAGTCAGTTTTGTGGCTTTAATCATTGCTTTAATCATTTTTGTTGAAGAGCTGTGTGCAAAGGATGTTCACATCCCAGCAGCCATTCATTTCTGCATAGGGCCACAGCTAGAGTAATCCAGTATCAGGGGGTAGCCGTGTTAGTCTGTATCCACAAAAACAATGAGGAGTCCAGTGGCACCTTAAAGACTAACAGATTTATTTGAGCATAAGCTTTCATGGGTAAAAAACTCACTTCTTCAGATGCATGCAGACATGCTAGAGTAATGAGCGTTAAAAGTGCAGGGTTTTTTCTTTCAATTACTGCTCACTCCTGTATAATTAAAGTAAAAAGACAAGAAATGGATTATTTGATGGTGGTCAGTCGGACAGACTGCAGTGGAATCATGTCAGTCTCAAAGCCTTTCAGCCCCGAGACAGAACAGAAGAACTGTGGCTGTACTTGGAAGAGGAAATGACAGCAGTGGGTAAGCAGGGCACATAAGTTCAGGCTCAAAGCCATCATCCATTGAACTCTTCCAGCATACTGGATAAGCAGATATATCATCATTGGTCTTGCTTAGTAGCTGCATCTCACTATGTTGCCTTTTGATGTAATAGTTCTGTTCTCTTGATTTCCACATTTAAACATTTTCTTTTGAAGATGGTTAAGTGGGAAACACCATTGGCTATATTTATCAACTGACTATAGTGGTTTTTGATTAAATATTTATAATGGCTGTTGAAGGGGAACAATGCATATGTAGTTTAATGGGAAAGTGTATAACAGTTGATTTATGGTAAAATTATGCCTGGGGATTTGTTTTTGAGGCTAATCATTGTGTGCATATATAATGTTGATGTTTCTTTTTCAGGAAAGTTTTTTATTGAGTTTGATATTTTGAAATTACTGATGAAAAATAGTATTTTGGGGTGGTGTCTGGTAAGAGGGTTCTGTTGAGATTAAATAAACATATCTTTATAATTGAGGAGAATGCTTATATGGATATGCGTGAGACTTACGATATCCTTAATTATTCATTACCTTGCTGTGAAGGGCTTGGGTTTGTATGTGATGGGACAGTTGAATGCATTGCTGTCACTTATAAAACTTAACAGTTTTTAAAACAAATTTTTTTGTGTTTGAAATATACTATATCTGGTTCCCTGATTCCCGGAGACTAACCCAAATGATCAAGAGACAATTGTGCCTTTTTTCCTCTAAGGAAGAGGCTGCAGTTATGATTTTATGATGAGATAATAAAAAAGTGCTGTTTTTTATAATCAAAACAGCAGTGGGAACGGATCAGTGATTTGTTTTGCAACGTCTGTGGCCTTTTCCTCACACTTACGTAGTGCGCTCTGCTCCTTCCTGGGACATTACAGGTCCAGAAGCCTCTCTCTTGTGTCCCAGTGCTTCTGGAACACAAGCTCTATGGCTTTCTGCTGAGATGCATGCCAGGGTGTGCAATATTTCTCCCTCGTGCCCCACAAGAGCCATTGTTGTCATGGGAGGAAGGGAGGGAAGGAATCTGCTATGCTCTTTGTCTTCTCAGTGTCACTCGAGAGTGTGGTAAGTTCCAGAATGCTACCAAAGTTTAAACAAAGAAGTTACAGGACCCAGCCATGAGGTAGACAGGCTCTGCCGACAGGCTAGCCTTTGGAAGGATGTTTAATTTTTGCCTGAAGATGCTTGTCATGTGGGGGAGAAAGTCAACTGCTACAAATGAATGAATTGGTAGTTTTGACTTTTAGTGTTATATCTGTACTATTAGAATGACGTTATGTAGGGGGTTTAGTGAAATCTTGTTGAAGATAGTGCGTATAACAATTACCTTCCTCTCAGGGTAAATGTAAAAATCAATAAAGCTCCTTAATGGAATAGGAGCCACTGCCCAGAACACAGACCACATGAAAGGCTGGAGTAGGAGTTGAGCTATGTGCATGGAAAGGTTTGACAGCTGGCTGAATAAAAAACTAGGGGGACCTCTGTGTGCGTGTGTGAGAAAGAAGCAGCAAAAATAACACCAAAACAGACAGACAAGGCAGCAAGGAAGCCCCAGATGCAGCCAGAGAAGCATTTATAAGTGACCCTGAGAAATAGCTGAGAGAGACAGAGCTTTTGGGTGGAGTACTGTTTGGACAGAGGCTTGGAACTGTGAGCAAAGAAACTGTCTTCTGTTGTTTGATTCCCCCTATGTACAAGGAAATAGGATTTTATGTCCATTCTTTATAAATAAACAGGATTGCATCAGACTAGATCATCAATTTCACCTCCTAACAGAAACAATCTGCAAGACCCTGATTATTGGATATTTGGGTCAAAAGGAGTAACAATAACAATGTATTGGCTCATGCTTTCCGTTGTTTTCAAAGTCAGATTTTTGCCCTCTTTGTACTTATTTAAAACTTACTTCCAAAATGTACTGTATTCCCCCACTTCAATCCAAAGAGATTTGTTTGAGGCCCCTCTTAAATCAGTTCATATTTATCAGGCACAATATTTTAAGCTGTAAATCTCAATAAGTCCTGAGAGATTATACAATGGAATACTTTAGAATCACAAACAATGCAGTGGTGGGAGAGAGGGGCTTTCTGGACATTGATATCCCTGAAAAATACTTGACTGCCTTAATTAATGTTTGAAAAGTTTTAATTGTGCTCGTACAGTAGTCACTACTAAAAAGTAAACAGCAGTATATGAGATACCAAGCTTCTCCATACACGTAAAAACAGGAAAGAACTACTGTTTATTAGTGAGCACTATTTGTTAACAGCTTATCAACAGTGACTGTTAATGGCAGCCACTGTAAGTTGCCAAGCAAGTTGCTGCATCTTTGCAATGCTCAGTGATGTCCTCTTGTCAAATACTGAGATCAAATACGGCTTTTGGTTGGGTGTGCCATCTATACTGTCCAATTTCTGTACTCAAGATCACTAGGACTAGATAGTTTGAGGACTGAAAGGCGAATACTGTGATGTTCAAATATTAAATAACTTTTGAAAACTTTGGGCCAGATTCTCTCTCTGGCCAGAGCTCTGCTCAGTGCAGGAGATTGGGATGGTATCAGACCACTAGTTACAGCTGCCTGAGTCTCAACACTGCACCTAAAGGAAAAATCTAGCCCTAAGCCTTTAAGAGGGTTTTGGAATATTCAGGTTGTCTGTGTGCATGATGATCCTTGCCTGCTCTTCTGTGGCACTGTTTGGGGAGGGAGACTGCAACCTTCTCCATGACTTAGAGACCTTTGTACTGAAGCTGTTAATTATTCCTGGCACTGCCTCTCTTGAAGTTCTTGATTTTTCTCTCTCCAAGGTGACCATCAATAACTGCCATCTTTGATCCTCCCCCTAGGGTCCTCCCCTTTCGCTATACCTAACAAACAGACCTCATATACCTAACTTAAGCATATTCCTGTTTGTGTTGAGATCACTGAAGTCCTGTCAACATACAGGGGACAATGTAAGAATCTAAACATGTAACAACTTTACTGCCTGTTCTGAAAGTCCTACCTGTACAACATAAACAGAATGATGTGCACTAAAAATGACATCTCTGCATCCATGTATGAGGTGTTGTAGCCATGTTGGTCCCAGGATATTAAAGACACAAGGTGGGTGAGGTAATATCTTTTATTGGACCAACTTCTGTTGGTGAGAGAGACAGGCTTTAGAGCTTACATAGAGCTCTTCAGAAGCTCTCTGCGCCCTTCAGTTAAAATATCAAGCTACAAGGGTAATTTTAACAAACTTTTGTGCCTAATATACTTTCTACTCTAAAAGAGACCTTCCTAATTCCACAATATGTTCTGAATCTAAAAGAGAGAGCACCAGCTGTTCACATTCATTGAATACCACAATGGCCTGTGTCAGAAGCCTTGCTCTAAAGAACTACATCAGAATGGAGTCATTGTCTCTTGGATTCTGTCTTGCCAGTACTGAGGAAGTAGATAATAAAGCTGACTCATAGTACAAGAAAAACTCCCGCATGAATCTGCTAATGCATTGAAACATACTAGCCTGCACTTTGTAAAATGTACTTCTAATCGACTCTCTTCATTTCCCAGCTTGTCATTCCCATCTCATTTTCATGGTTTCTTATGTTTATTTCCATCCTTTGTATAATATATTTTTGTAGCAATTTTCATTTTTTTTATATTGTTTCTGCATTGCAATCACATCTGCAGATGTTCATACAGTGACTTACTTGTGTTACATAGTACGGTGTGGAGGGGAAAGCCCTCTTGTACATACCCAAATCTCTGAGGGCCAGATCCTGCCACCCTTACTCACACTGAGTAGTAACTTTCTCCAGGAGTTGTCCCCCTTGATTTCAATGTTAATACTTGTTGAGTAAAGTACTACTCAGCGTGAGCATGTAACACTACATGTGATCTTTCTTAAATTTGAAGTTCATGTCATGGTGCATCAAGCCTGCTCCTGTTAAATGATTGTAAAGTAAAACACAAATTGTTTGATAAAAGAATAAGCAATTGGAAAACGATCCAGTATAGTGGTATCTAAGGCAGGCCATTTTAAGCTACCAAAAAGCTGATTTAGGGGCACATTGGTTTCATATTCTGGTACCCTGTACTCTGGCTCATTAAATTAGCTTGTCTAAATATTTTGCTCTTGCCAGAATATCAAACTACTTTTAATCCTTTGTAATGTTAAATATGATTCCTCTTTAGGGTTGAGTGTGTTGCTATATGTCTGACCTTTCTTATCCACAGAGCAGGCACTGGCAGCAGTAGGCCATCTTCTTCCATTGTCTTCCATCACTGTGCCTCAGGTCTGACCAAGAGATCAGTATCTGACAGTTTCTGTATGCATTGATTCACTGGCACTCTTGGGCTGGTGACTGCTTTGTGATGTAGACACCTGTCTACTGGTGTCATTTACTTGGAGAAAGGTTCACACGATATTCATATTTTGGGCACTTGACTATCTTGCTTGTCACCTCATGCTCCTTCAACTCATCACTGGGTATTTCCCCAGCATCTTTCAGGTTACAGTCCCTCAAACAAAACCCCTTATGGGGAAAGGACTCCATTCTCCATGGCCTTTTGATCAGGAATCTCCAGTGAGCTGGGCTCCAGATACTCTCCCAGCTTCATCTCCTCCAACTTTTGAGGGTTATTCCACCTTTCTGAGGTGGCTTGAGTAACATTCCTAAACAACACTCTGATCCAAATGCTGAATTAAAAACCATTCTTATTCACCACAGATGGAGAAGATCAGATTAAAACCAAACGAATGGGCCATGTAAGACATCTAGTCTGAACGCCCCTGTCCTCTAGACAGGCTAGGGGTCAGAGTTAAGTTTAGTTACAATGAATTAAAAAAAAAATCCACATGCTTTTATAAAATGCTGCTGTTCTCTTCCCTTACCCTAGGGGCAGGTCTGTCAGCAAGGCAGCGTTTGGTTTCTCCCCTTCTCTCCTTTTCTTGTCTCTCAGCCCCGTTATATTCTTTATACTCCTTTGGTGTTCCTGGTTGTTGTGACAAATGTGAGGAGGAATGGGCACTTCAGAGGCTTTTGTAAAATGGTGGCCTGCCTCTTTAAAGGCCCAGATGCCTGGGGCTAGTCAGCCTTGTTCAGTTAGCCCCACACTGCTACACCTGTGCTGGTTAGTGGAGTTAAGAAGAGGGAAGCCCAGCAGCTGGGGGGAGGAGAATGCAGACTGCTCCTACTGGGGGGGCAAGGGAGCAAGGATTGTATGATGATGGTGGCCTGCCAGAGCCCTTTTCAGGAGGGTGGGGCTGGATTGTTGAGTGGACCAGAGGCCAGGTACCTGTTGTCGGACATTGAGACAGGCTATCCCAGCTAGGGTCCACCTCTGAAGAAGAGTCCTGGATACTGAGGCCAGCTGAGCTGAAGATTCTTTTGTTTTGTGCTTTTGTTGGACTTGTTATCCTGAGAGGCTTGGAATTCTGTAAAGTGGCTCGGACTATATGACTGGAGTAGGTAAAAGACCGTTGTGGGGAAACTGAGGCAGAGTGCTGCAATGCCAGGTCTTCCTGTTTGGGGTGCTCCAAGATGGTGAGTTTGGTCACACTGTTATATTGAGATGTGCCAGACATGACGGGTACGTGGAATTGTCAATATCTGTATCCTGTATCCGTAGGTGTTACATGCACCTTTAAGTTCCTGACTCACTGAGTGGGTTTTCTGTGGAATCTAGAATCACTGCGGGGTGGGTAATTAATACAACTCTCCAGTGCTGGTTATGCAGATATCCAGCTCTCTGTAGCTTTGCCACCAGGGGAATAGGGTGGCCGCTGCCGCAACCCGGAATACCAGAGATTCCGTTACTTTTGGGAATGTCGTGATCCTGCCCCTGCTGGTGTGACCTTGCAAGCACCGTGCACTTCAGTGGGGTCAGGTCAGCAGACTCTTCAAAACAGCATCCCCTGTTTGTGATACTGGACAAAACCACATCCAGTTTTGTCTCGTACTGGAGAGGGAACAAACATTAGGAAAAGAGGATGGTATTGCTTATAACCGAATGAATGGCCTGCCCACTGTGGGAAGTAGCATTGACTGATCTTGGTTTATGAGGCCTGGGAAATAAAACCCTCCAAACCGTAGAAAGAGTCAGCCTGATCTGGCTTATGAACAGACTCACTCTGGAACTGAGAAACTTGTGTGCATGCCTCCTAGGAGCCCATGCTGATGATGGCTAATACCTGATAAGTTTAGCGTGCATAAAGATGGTTTGTTGGGTTATAAATGTTTTCCCTGTGATGCTTTTATCCTAAACAAATGTACTGTGCTTTATGAAAGTTGTCTGTGCTCTGGTTAACTCTGTCATTGTCCATGAGAGAGAGCAGAAGTGAGGATACTGAATGAAAGTCAGACCTTCAGGGATAAATAATACAGTGAACTGCAGGGGATAGCAGCCCTAAAATTCTCAGCTGGAGGGAGAGGAATGTGGGTTCCTGCCTGAGAAAGGTGGCAGCTAGACACCTGAGTTCTAAGGGGGGTGCCTTCGAAGAGGCCATGAAGGGGGCAGAGGCATAGGCGCTGACTTTCTGATGTGCCAGGGATGCTTCCCCTGGCTCTGCCCCAGGCCCTGCCCCCACTCCACCCCTTCTCCCAAGTCCCCACCCCTGCCCTGACTCTTCTCACTCTGTCCCTGCCCCATCTCTTCCTGCCCCATTCTGCCCCCCCCCAGCGTGTCCCACCCTCGTTCTTACTCCCTGCACCCCAGCGCCTCCTGCATGCCACCGAACAGCTGATCATGGTGGGCACTGGGGAGTGGGGGAGGCGCTGATTGGCAGGGCCACAAATGGGTGGGAACCACTAAGGGGTGGGGAAGGCCCCGATGGTGGGTACTTAGCACCCACCGGCATCCCCCCTATTTTTTTTCCCATGGAGTCGACGCCTGTGGGCAGAGGTGCAGTTAACCCCAGGGCTGTGACAATTGTCATGCCAGACAAGCCCAGTGCCCCCAAAGTGGTGTCCCCTCATGTCTCTCAAGCCATGCCCATTGGCTGGATCCCAGATCCATTCAGGATTGGGCTCACTGCTTTGGAATAGAGTTCAGTTCCTGGTTTTCCTGTTCCATGTTTGCATCTTATTACCCCCAGCACCCTGCAAAGGCCGAATGTACCCTTTGTACCCTGCCAACCACAATGTTTTTTCGGGTTAATTTTCCTGAATGGGGGTGTTAATTGTCAGACTCTGGCTATTCGAGTACATGACTCATATAATTCATTTTAACATTAATTCCACTTTCTATCAAATATGAATAGGACAAATTAGAGAACCGGTCACATCGCTTATTTTAGGCACATATTGAATGAAAGCTTACCAGTCCTTCGATTCTATCAGTCATAGGTGGATGGTTTAATTCTCAAAAATACTTATTAAAGATATCCTTCATTAATTGAATGTCTGTGATAACCTCACACTTACCATTCAGCTGCCTTTCAAAATAAATATATCCTGTGATATTTCTGCAATAGATCATTGGAAGTACATTCAGGCTTTTTCTGTGTTTAGTCTCATGATTTATTTGACACTTGTCAGACAAGAACTCCCAGTCAAATGAAAATTCCCTTCTTTTGTGCGTCTCTTCATTTGCAACGTCTGTACTCCAGGTTCCAAAACCAGAGATGCTTTTTTCTTGTGGGTCACAGAGAGCAAGATTAAACCCGTATTTCACATGTACTGAAAAATAACTAGCATATCTGTCAAATAGCCATAATAGGAAGAAATAGTGCTCCTTTTAGAGCCAATCCTCTCTTAGTCAACCCACACCAGCTGTCATACTCATTTACGTTGCTGTAAATTATCAGTGGTGAAAGGATTTGATTAGGATTCTCAGGTGCTTGGAAAATCTTAAGGTTTTGCAGAAATAACTTTGATCCATGGTGTTAATTTGTTTGGGTTTTTATTTTATTTTATTTGAGCACATTTCAGTTGAATCCGTGGGTATGATGTGGGAGTTACAGGCTGAAATCCAGTGCCCAAAGGCGACTAGATGATCATCATGGTGCCTTCTGGCTTTGAAATCTATGAAACAGACTTCATATAATTTATCCATAGCTTGTACGTTGTTAAAATCTCTCCTCTCTCACAATTAAGGCTTTAATCCTGCTCCCTCCAATAGTATTCTGAAAAGGCAGCTTCTGCACTATATACCATGGCCATGGAAAACTGCATAGCACGCTCCGCAACTGAAACCAATGGACTTCCCCCATTTTGGCAAAGGGAGGAAAAGGGGGAAAAATAATGTGTTAAAAGCTAAGTCCACCATTTTCAAATAAAGCTTCCGAAAAGTCAAGAGCCTAATTCAATATTTAGCCACCTACTGGCCAACCAAAGTCGCCTGATATTTTTCCCTTCCAGAGGTGAGTTCAGTGGGTGCAGACCACTTTGATTCAAAAGCCTACCCTTTAGCTACACCAGTATGAAAATGTGGACACTCCTGTACAGCTATTTATTTACAGTCATTAAAGCCCTGTATACTCTGTTGCAAACTGCACCCACGTTCACCAGGTCCCT
Source organism: Lepidochelys kempii (assembly GCF_965140285.1). Classification (NCBI taxonomy): domain Eukaryota; kingdom Metazoa; phylum Chordata; order Testudines; family Cheloniidae; genus Lepidochelys; species Lepidochelys kempii. The sequence goes on from NC_136388.1 coordinate 75,856,121, forward strand.
AGATTCTGTAGCACTCTGGTGAAAAGAATAAAAATTCTTTGCAGCTCCATTGAAGATAGAAATTGAGGTTTATTATGAATGCAACATGTCTGTGACTAATACAACCCTGACAGTAGCCCCCTGTGTTTTTTATTTTGATATTACATCTATTTTATGCTTGTTAGGATACAGATATCCAGGCCTGTCTGCAAAGGCCTATACTTTAAGAATGTAGGTGTATTCTTATCACTTAGCTAGTTATAGAGGTATAAAAGAAAGAATCAAAATCACTGTCAGTTGGTATAAGGGCCTTCTCTCACTGTGACAGTCTGAGGCCCTGTTCTTAGGCTAAGGCCTTGGGCTAAGCAGCAGAGGCAGCCATAAACTGGGAAGTGTGTGGTTACATCCTTACATTTCAAACTAGTTACATTGAAATAAAGCGCTATTGGGCTGTTAGAAATACAATCCTGTACTAATAATGCCCATCACCTCCAGAGAAAGGGAAGAGCCTAGAAGATGTAAAGGAAACTTAGTTTGATAGCATCCTGTCTGGCAAGAACTCACTTATTGATAGCTGAAATGTAAAATCCTTATTTTTTTGTTGTTTTATTACTGTAGTCCCCATTTCCCTATTGTTTGTCTGTGTAATCTCTGTCTGGTTCTGTGATTGTTTCTGTCTGCTGTATAATTAATTTTGCTGGGTGTAAACTAATTAAGGTGGTGGGATATAATTGGTTAAATAATCATGTTACAATATGTTAGCATTGGTCCGTTACATTTCAGTAAAATAATTGGTTACGGTATGGCTTAGCAAAACTCAAGTTTTACAATATAGTTTGCAGTCAATCAGGAAGTAAGGGGGGAATGGGAACAGGGAATGGGGGTGGTGGAATTTAAATTATGTTTTGCTAAGGGCAGGAATGGGAACAGGGACACAAGGCAAGGCTCAATGGCATCAGAGCTGGGAAGGGGGACACTGAGGAAGGAAATTAGAATATAAATAAATAAATGTTGAACTAAACTAAATTTTAAACCCCATATTGGGGGATCACTAAACCTAACGTTTAAAAATATATAAGGTATCCTATGATGAAATTGCCCTTTTAATTTTATAATTATGTTGTACCTCACCCTTTTACCATGGGTGACGAGAGCCAATGCATCAGCCATTTGCTGCTTAGCCCTCATATGATGTTGCAAGCAAGTGACCCATGTGGGATTGCTGGTGTTACAGCTCAGGGCAACTGCACCTGTTTTCCCCCTCCACAGTCCAGCCAGGATACCTACTCTAGGCCCTGGCTCCTCAGCCATCACCTATCTTGGAGGAGATCCACATCTATCTCCTCCTGACTGGGGGTTTTTCAGGCTGCACAGTTCCCTGCATACACTCTATTATTCCCCACAAAACAGGGTATGTCTTCACTACCCGCCAGATCGGCGGGCAGCGATTGATCCAGCGGGGATAGATAGTCTGGACGGGATAAATCAACCCCCAAGTGCTCTGCCGTCCACTCCTGTACTCCAGCGCCGTGAGAGGCGTAGGCAGAGTCGATGGGGGAGCGGCAGCAGTCGACTCACCGCAGTGGAGACACCCTGGTAAGTCGATCTAAGTACGTCGACTTCAGCTACATTATTCACATAGCTGAAGTTGCGTAACTTAGATCAATCCCCCACACCAGTGTAGACCAGGGCTGAGACTGCCTAGACAGGCCAGCATCCGCACTTTTGTTTCTCCTCACAGGCTATAAACTAGGGGTGTAAATATCGTTTTTAAAAGTACCAGTTTAAACTATTAATCATATTCGTTAACTGTTTAACAAGTTCACAATCTAGTCCACGTATATATATCTTTGTCAAGTGTCTTTACTAACAATAAAAACAGACAGTCTTATGAGTGGGGGTTGGGGTCTGGGCTGCTGCCTGGCCCCACACAAAGGTCTGAGTCAGGGGCTGCCGTGTGGCCCCTCCCAGCAGGTGTTGGGGTCGGGGGCTGCTGCCCAGCCCTGCCCGGCAGAGGTCAGGGGCTGCCACCCAGCCCCACACAGCGGGGGGTCAGGGTCCGGGCTGCTGCCCCCTGGTCTCTCAGGGCATGGGTCAGGATCTGGGGCTGCTGCCTGGCTCTACAAAGTTGGGTCCAGGTCAGGGCTGCCGTCTGCCCTACATGGTGGGGTCGGGGCTGCTGCCAATTTGTTTTAAAAGCTAACTGCAATATATTAACAATAAGACTAATACTTATCGGTTAACCATTTAACTGTTTAACATTTTACATCCCTACTAATTGCCCCCCTCAGTTATACCACACAGCTCTTTCTAAGCAAGAATATTTAGTCTTAAGGTGAAAGCATTACAGAGAGAACAATGAGTTCCCATATACATGCTAAAAGCTTAGCAACAGTCACTCATCAGTTTTATGGGGCTCCTGTAGACCAAAGTTTTTCCAACCCTTATCAGGAGGGATTAGGGGGCCCCCTGTCTGTTTGGTGGATCAGAAAGAAGGCCCCGAGTTAGTTGAAACTCAGGCTGTTTATCCAAAAGTCCTTTCTTGTGTTTGTTGGTTTCTGGAGACTCCAGATTGAAGAAGTATATACGAGTGTAGCCAAATGGTAGACCCTCTCTAGAGCTGTGACAGCCTGAGGAAATCTGCCTAATTCCTCCCCCCCCCCCCACAAGCTGTTCTTACTTCTTGGTGGGTTGTAGTCATCCTCCCCTGAGGATTTACATAAATACCTGGCCCACAATGTTACAATGAAACTTAACAAGGTAAGATCTCACAAGGTATTGCAGGAAATTACCATATCTGCCATAGCTAGAAGAGACATCTCAACGATGACAGTCTTGCAGGTGGTGTATTTACTGTTGCTGATGCTTGTTCTTGGTGAGCAATAGGAGGATAACACATGGGAATTTCCCCAACCTTACAAATGCCTGCATGGCCTCTGTCCCTGCAGAAACAACTTCTTTCCCTTTCCCACCAGAAGGCATCTGAGCATTGTCTTTGGTAACCTGACTGAGGCCTGTAGTTGCTACTGTAACATAAGGATGAAAAAATCTAAATGCTTGCTGTGAAGCTTATCCTTCTAAACCACTTCATTTTAGCCACCAGCATTTCCCATAAGCATTTCCAGCTCCTCCCTCATCTTCTCAGGAGGAATGCGCTCCATGGCAGCCTTTTTGTGTATTTGCAATAACCACCTAATGAGGTTTCCTGCCCAGACCTTTCCCAACAGCTGCGTCATCAGAATCCACCTCTGTGCAGACACTGCATCCTGTAGCCTTAAAAAATGCTCGGGTTGAGTGGTTGTTCCATTCACAAATTAGCCATAAATTTCTTTGTGGCAGTTCTCTGTGGCCGGCTGCATCCAAAGCTCCCAGACTGAGAAGTGCCCAGTGATGACAAAGCTGTGCTGGTGATGCAGACCTGCTCTTTTGCCTTTTCTGAAGACTTCTCTCCCTTCTTTGCCAGTGGATTATGACCGCTGCTTCTACTCCCACTCCATTTCATTGGGGGTGAAAGTCATTCTTGTGCCGAGGTCTATGCTCTTACCCTCCCCACAGTGAGAGATCTGCCTCACGTTTTTTGTCAGTCATTTGGGATGACATGTATTGCTCATTTGCAGCTTCACAATTCGTGAATGATGCTGCTATTCCAAACTTGAGCTAATCAAACCTTTATATCACATTATATCATCATGCATTGCCCCCCCCCCCAACTACAGATGGAGATAGCTAAAATGTCTCTCTCTATAGCAAGAGAGTCTTCATTTCAGGTAGTGCCTCCCTGCAACCTTTCAGCATATCTGACATGCATATGCATACAGTACACAGGCATGTCAAAATGAGCATGCCCTGTAGATTACAAGGCATTCAAAGCTTGCCTTCAGGAGCCAGCCTGCAGTCATTTATACTCTCCCATAGACACTAAATGTAAAATCCATGTAAACTTTAAGAAAACTCCATACAAAAGTTTTGGTGCATTTACTGGGAATTGTTCTCAATACTTTTAGGCAGTGCCTGTCTTACCCAGTCCCCACTTCTTTTTCTTGGATTTTAACCCCTTTCTGGATTCCCAAAGTTCCAGGCAGCAATATTTTTCCAGCCCATCAGATTTTCCAGTGATCTCAATCATGTCAGCATGTCTCCAACAGAGCAGCGCTGCATCTGTAAATGATTTGTTCTCTGCCTTTCCCAGAGCAGATGACTCATTTCAACTTTAATTATTTGGAGCTCTGGGAGTTACTTTTTGGATTAATAGTTAAGAGCTTGTTAGAATCTGCCTCTCCTGATTATTTTTTTTAAAATTTTTTAACAAAATTTTAGTTAAGTGTCAAAGAAGGAAGAGATGATGTAAAACCTACCAATGAAGTGAGGATAGCTAAAAGAAAACATTCAGGGAGTGCCAGTGTCCTCCAGCATTTACTGCTGTGACCATGTCCGAGATGGAAAACCACATCAATCAAGTGAGTAGCACTGCTGATTTATTTATGTTAACCCCATAATTTATGCAGATGAGGATGCCAGTCAAGGGGCGTATGCCTCCAGTGATCAGCTGTGAAAGTCACTTAAAGGGAAAACACCAGTAAGGATAATTTGTGGGAAGGCAGTAAGGAAGGCCAGAGACAAATAGGAAAAGCAAAGTGATAGGACCTTAGACAGAAATGGCTCCAAAAATGCATTTTCCCTTTATTTAAGCCTTCTCACCTTTCCCTATAGCACTATTTGAGGTCATCAGAACTGACTCAAGGGCAATTGTTTGAGAGCTAACTTAATAGTTTATACTTTATAGAGAGCTTTTTCATTTGTAGATCTCAAAGCTCTTTACACAGGTGGGTAAGCATTATCCTCCATTTTCCTAAAGGTGTATGCTTAAAATACAGAGAAGTTAAGTAACTTGCCCAATATCACAAGTAAAAGCACTGTCCAAACCAAGGTTGGAGCCTAGGTTTACTGGTTCCTAAGCCTGTGTTTAATTCATAAGGCCACAGTGCGTAGGACATCTAGATGAGTGATACACAAGCGGCTTCAGTGCAAATGGGCTGACATTTAGCCCAGCACTGATGGTGCTAAACCTCCAAACTACTTCCAAAGCAATGTGATGATACCTTTCCCACATACATCCTTCACAAAGAGTATGATGTGGCAATTCTGACTGAATGGTGCTCTGATACTATAGTTTGAAGTGAATCTTTCATGATGTTAGGTTCTGTGGTGATGGGACTGGAAGCTGGATCTGTAGGGTAAGGATGGCTGATGCCTCCGCGCCACTTCCTGGCAGCCAAGGTAGGGCTGCATGTAATTACCACATAGACCCTGTGGAGAAAGATACCCCAGGAAGTACTGCCTTGGAAGATGAATGACAGCTTCCCTCATGGCCCCTGATTGGTCCAGGCACTCTACTTAAGGAGGTGTTCCAGGAAGTGTCTGTGCAACAAAATGGACTCCTCCATCAGCCATAATGATGGATCTACTTCTTGGACTCCTGGCCCCAGCTCCAACCCTTGGCACTGATTCCTGGTTCCTGACTCCAGCTCTGACCTTTGGTGCAGGCTTCTGACACCACTGCTCTGGCCATTAGGCCTGACCACCTTAGAGTCATCATGGGTTGTTTTCTGAAAACATCTGCTCAGTGTACAGTGCCAGTCAAAAAAGGCTAACAATGTTAGGAGCTATTAGGACAGGGATAGAAAATAAGACAGAAAATATAAGCATGTCACTATATAAAGCCATGGTACATCCACACTTTGAATACTGCATGCAGTTCTGGTCACCTCATGTCAAAAGAGAGATACTAGAATTAGAAAATAATCACAGAAAAGGGCAACAAAGATGAGTAGGGAAATGGAACAGCTTCCATATAAGAGATTAAAAAGACTTGGACTGTTCAATTTAGATGAGAGATGACTCTGGAGGGTTATGATGGAGGTGTATAAAATCATGGATGAGATGGAGAAAATGAATAATGAAGTATTACATAAGGACTTACTTCTTCATACAATGCACAGTCAACCTGTGGAACTCATTGTCAGGGGATGTTTTGAAAGACAAAAGTATAACTAGGTTCAAAAAAGAATTAGTTAAGTTAATAGGGGATAGGTCCATCATTGCCAGAGTCAAGATAGTTAGGGATGCAACCTCATGCTCTGGGTGTCCCTAAACCTTTGATTGCCAGAAGCTGGGACTGGACAACAGAGGATGGATCACTCAATAATTGCCCTGTTTTGTTCATTTCCTCTGAAGCACGTGGCAGGACACTGGGTTTAGATGGACCATTGGTCTGACCAGTATGGCCATTCTTATACCATTGCTCTGACCACTGTGCCTGGCTGCCCAAGCCCCGGTTATGATATGACATCATATATTAATACCACAAATGAGATACTGAAATGGCTTATCTCACTAGTTCAGACCATCTGTAGGTAAGGAAATATTTTGGAATCATCTGATCTCAATTGTATCTGGAAAGCTGGTGGTCGTAATGCATCCTGTATATAGCGTTCAGTACATACAGGCACAGAAGGGAGAATGGGAAGAGAAGACAAAGGAAGAAACTAGATGAGAAAAGTAGGCAGAATGCAGGGGAGAGATGAGATGAGCTACAAACAGGGATAGAGTGGTGCAGTGTTTCAAAATGAGGTGTAAACCCGTCCTTATTGAAGTCAGGGGGAATTTTGCCAGGGCCTTCATTGGGGTCAGGACTTCACTCATGGAGTTCAAAATATATGTGAAAAGAGAGAGTGTCCACAAAGGAATTTAAGCATGATCAGAGCAGCAGGGTAGGATTTTAGCTGCTGGAGGTTGAAGGGTGAAGCGGGGAACTGGAATGGAGGAGATTACAGTAGCATAGGCAAGCTAGAATCATGGTATGAACCAAGGTTTTGGTAGCAGAGATGGGGGGAAAGGGGAGTCTTTTAGAAAGGTATTACTGAGGGAGAAACAAATAGTTTTGGCAAGAGTTTGGATGTGAGGAGGGAAGGAAAGGGGAGAGTCAAAGATGGGAGTTTGAGTTATTGGAATAGCAGAGATTCAAAGGAAAATTCAGGGGTGTTTATGGGAATCCTCACTGAAAATAAACAAGTGTGTCACAAAAGCCCTTAAGTGTTCTGTGATGGGGACACTCGCTCATGAGTGCCTCCTGTTGGCTGGGTGTGATGCTGCAAGCTCACCTGCTCCAGGCACACCTTGTAGCTTGTTGACCTTACTAGGTGGGTTTTCAGTGGCCAGGGCCGGCTCCAGGCACCAGCGTTCCAAGCAGGTGCTTGGGGCGGCACTTCGAAGGGGCAGCAGTTCCTCCGGCTGTGGCGGCAATTCAGCGGCAGCTTCTCTGTGCCGCCCGCCACGGCGGCAAATCGGCAGCGGCTTCTTCCTTTTGCCATCCGTGGCAGCAGTTTTTTTTTTCACTGCTTGGGGCGGCAAAAACTGTAGAGCTGGCCCTGTCAGTGGCTCAGCACTCCAGCCAAGTCATTCAGTCAAAAATGGCTGAACCCCTCCTGGGGTAGCAAAGAATTCAACACACTGTCTGCCTTCACCAGGATCTTCAACCCTGTCTCCAGACCCCTTTAATTCCTGCTCTTCACTTGGGTTTCCAAACAGAGCCTAGTCCTTCTATGGGTTCAGGCCACTTGGCTGGTAGGTAGATGGGGGACCCAGGTCCACCCACTACTTTGGGTTCCAGCCCAGCAACCTTGCACACAGCAGCCACATACTGCTTCCTTCAGTTTGCTGCTGCTATTCCCTGGGCCTTTTCGCATGTAGCCCCATTTTTCTTCACCCTGACCTCAGTACTGAAGCTCTCAAATTCTCTTTCTCCTCACTGAGCATAAGTATGATCAGAACCTATCTTCTGAGTCTCTTCTGGCACTCCCGCAACAAACACCCTTCCTTGCTCCTCTTGTCCAGCCAGGAACTGCCCTGCTCAGCTCCTTTAGCTCCTTTTATCTGAACCTGCTGGGGCCTGATTGGCTGTGTCTATGCAGCCTCTCTAAGCAGGGCTGGAGGACCCACCTTCGCTGCTGCTTTCCTGGGGCATGACGTGGTAGGACTGCGGGGCCTCTAGCAGCAGGCCACAAAGGCTGAGTACATCCCATCACTCATTTTTACAAATCCGTGTTACTTTTCAATGGATGGCACAGCATGCAGGGTCAGAGTAACTAGGGAAGGAAAAGACTTCGTAGATTGCTGCATCCATTTCTCTACCAACAGAATAGAGGACTTGTCAGAGATTAAATGGGCACTAAATATGAACCTTAGTCAAAAAGATGGCAAGCAGCCCTTTTAATAATTGTTTGGTATTTGATATATTAAACTGAGGTCTACATTAAATGCATATTGGGGAAACTTAAAAAGGTAACTATTACAGATTTTGTTACAAGACCAGAGAGCTGGCTGGTCTGCAACAAAAGGAGCTCTTGAGGTAAAAAGGAAAACATCTATTCCAAAAAGAACCTTTCCATCTTTAAAATAAACACACTGTGACCTTTACACTAAAAGTCTCTTACATTTCCAAGTGCTTGGCCAATCAGAAAATGTTGGAAGCTGAGCACAAAGCCTCAGTAGCATTAATAAAACAGGGCTTATCCGTCTTTTAAAGTTAAAGCATAAGGGTTATTTCAAGGAGCTGAGATATATACATCTGGATGGGTGATAGATGCTGTGCACAGGGAATGATTAGCTTACTAACAAAATGTCAATATCAGCCCTGGGAAGAGTTGGGGGAAAGGAGAAGGAAAAGCATGGGATTGGAGGGAGCAGAAAATAAAGTTTTAACAAAAGTGAAAGGGAAAGAAGAGAGCAATGCAAATCAGTCTGGGCAAAGCATTTGCATTCACTAGAGTCAGGTTGCTCTGAAGTACAACAAAGAGAGAGGATCAAGTCACTTGCACAGCTGATCGGAGTCTTGAAAGCAGGTAGGTGTGTGTGTGTGTGTAAAAGTAAAATATATTATTTTGTTTGCTTGCTTTAATATAAATATATAGGATGCCTCTAAGAATGTAGTTTATGGGTCATGTTCGGCACCCTGTTAAATCTGAATGACTCCACTGGAATGGAGAGCATATGGATTTGTTCTGGATTTTCACCATTGTAATCGAAAGCAGAATATGAATGGGTGGCCCTGATTCTAAGCTGCATTCCAGACCCTTCTTACTTATACTGCGCCAGACCATACAGAAGCCCAAATCCAGACAGATCTCTCTGAAGTGTGTGTATGTGGGGAGAAGAGGTGGTTGTATAGGGCTGACAAAGGAACCCCTCACAATTTCTGATATAGAATCTTGCCCAATGGTGGGAATGTACATTGCTGGAGCACTCTGGCCTGCAGCCATTCAGGCCATCATAACTGACAGCCATTCCTGAGGTTGCTCTAAATTGTGCTGGGGGCTGATTAGGGATTTGGAAGACGCAAAGGTGATTTGTCTGGGCTGTGCCACCTGAGCTCCGACATGCATAGTCAGAGATACCAGTGCCCCTAGATTTCCATGAATGATATTTTTGGTTTCTAACATGACCCGCTACAAGCAAGTAAAACTGTAACTAAATGTGCTCACTTACATATGTTAATTACAGATGGACCCAGCCAGGAATCTAGTGTCCGAACCACCTGCTAACTAACTCTGGGGGTAGCTTGGAGCTGATTCCATTTCTGGAGTGGACAACTTGAGCTCCCCTCCAGCACTCATAGATGACTAAAATATGTGTGGATGCATGTTGCTGTTTTTTGGTCTGTGTGTTTTGCTGTGTCTGTGATATTAAGAATACACTGACATATATTTAAAGGAATGATTCAAAAAATGAACCCTAGTTGCAATCTCGGTACTGATCCTAATGGCTAGGAGAGTGGAGAAGTCTTTTCTCTAAACAAAAACTGCAAGGAAACTTGCAAAATTTGCCCCTGCCAGGAAATGGGCAGTGGTTCTTCTAAGTCCCACAGGAATGGGTGAAGTGGGCAATGAATGTGGACAGTAAGAAACTTAGTGCACATAACACAAGGACTCAAGTTCATCCCAGGTGTAACCCAGTTAGTCTAGGAAGGCAGAGAGGTCCAGTGGATGAGACATTGATTGGGGATGGATGGACCGTGTTGGTTTCTACTCTCAGATCTGTTTATGGCTCACTGTGGTCCAATCTAGCAAAATACTTCAGCACATGCTTAACTTTAAGCATGTGAGTCATCCAATTGAAGTTAGTGGGACTAGTTGTGTTTAAAATTAATCATGTGCTTAAAGTGCTTTGCTGGCTCTGTATCTATGTGACTGTGGGCAAGTCAATGAGGGCTTGATTCTGCAAGGTGCCTGCCTAGTACTTTGGCTCCAATCCAACAAAGCAAACCACTGTAGGACTAGTCATGTGCTTAGTGTTAAGCACATGCATAAATACTTTGCTGAGTTGGGACTAAAATGCTTAGTACCTTGCAGGATTGAGACCTTAATCGCTCTGTGACTCAGTTTCCTTATTTCAGCAATTGGTATACTAATATTTTGCAAGGTGCTTTGAGACCTGTGGATGAAAAGTGTTATATAAGGGGTAGGAAATATGTGTTCCTATGTCTGGAAAGTGCATAGCACATTGTGAGCACACCTGCAATATGCAAAATAATACTTGTTATTGTTACTTCAGTGATATTACAGCAGAAATGAACTAGTCACATAAAATCTGTATGATCAGATACAATGATTTACACATGGAATTAAAAAGAACTGGGGCTTCCATTTCACCTGGAATCTCTGCGCTTATCCTCTGAAATTTCCGATAATTACCAGTTATCATCCCATCAACATTTCTCCTTTTTTAAAATGCTTTCAGCCTTTTTCAATGGTAGAGGAAACAAGTGATTTTTCCTAAATCTGATCTTTTCAATAAAAGTTTGTCATGAAATATGGTCATTTCCCTCCCTCCAATTATATCATTATTGAGAGCTGTTTTTCAAGGCACATTGATAGCTCTCAGATGGGTTATTATATGAATGTGGTTTATAAATGGACTTTTATTACTCATTACAGTTAGTTTGAAGGGGTCAGGTTCTTCCTTTCAGTGCATTCATGCCTTTATCTTTTTTAACAGTCATCTCTGGTCAATCATAGCCATATAGAAATATTAGGATACCTGTCAAAAGTTAAATAGTCCTAACCTTAATTTTTATTGTGATTAAAAATATATATATATATATATATTGCTATTGCTATCAGGAGTAATGGTGCATCTTACCAAAAGTTTAAATTGCCCCTTTCAGCATATATTAAATATGTATTTATCCTTCATAGAAAACAGGAAATATCAGCACAAGTACCACAATGACGCAAAAAATAGAGTTCAAGTAGAGTTGAACTAGAGTTGCCAAGACTGGTGATAAAGGGTTTTATTTTTCTCATTGGGTTGCTAGATTTACAGGGCCAAATTCTGCTCTCAGCCACACTAGTGTAAAATAGATGTAACTGATGGCAATGGAGCTAATTCAGGTTTGCACAGGTGTAAATGAGATCAGACTGTGGCCCATAGCATTCTAGCTCAGCAGAAAGTCAAGGATTTGGCAGAGAGAGAGAGAGATTGTAGGTGGTTAGACGAGGTGAATGAGAGCCAGGACTCTTGATCTGCAGTACTCGCTGGGTAAGTCATTTAACTTTGCTGCGTCTCAGTTTATCCATCTTTTAAGTAAGTCTAATACCATTTGCATATTTTTCCAAGGGTGTTTTGAATGGTAGTTGACATCAGTGGGCTTTGGATCAGGACTTTAATTAATTAATATTTGTAAACTGCCCTAACATCTTCTGATGACAGGCAATATAGAAATGCAAAGTTATGATTTCATTTTGTGACTTACTATGAGCCTGTTAAATGACAGTTAAACTGATACCATCTGATGAAGTGAGCTGTAGCTAACGAAAGCTTATGCTCAAATAAATTTTTTAGTCTCTAAGGTGCCACAAGTACTCCTTTTCTTTTTGCGAATACAGACTAACACGACTGCTACTCTGAAACCAGTTCACTGGTGTCACTGAAACCAACAATCCATAAACTCTGAGCCATAACCCATAGAATGAAACACAGAAAATTATCCATGCACTAAAGAAAAAACTGATGCTCTAAGTCTGAGTTAGAGCTCTTAGAGTCTGGAGTGCTGCCAAAGTTCTGGCCTGGGACTTGGTGATCTCTGAAACGCACAACTGTTCATTGTTGTTGTTCTGGGTACTCTTAAGTACTTTAACTGCGATAAGTAACACACCGTTTAAAGAATATTTACAGAAAGAGGGAATTAACTCCTGTCACATGACTTTATGGCACAAGAAAATGTAACAGGAGAAGTCAATAGGCAATGATGTCAGGTGAACTTTGCTAAAATGACATGGATAGAATGTACTCCGTGGAAAAGCGAAAGAGGCATCTAACTAACTCTCTACACTAGTCTTAACCCTTAGTACATCAAGACTGAATGAAGTCCTCCAGGGTAGGCTTTATAGAGGAAGTGCAACCTTAGGGTATGTCTACATTTAAAACCTTACAGGGGTGCAGCTGCAGCTGCGCCCCTATAGTTCTTCAGTGTAGACATTACCTATGCCAACAGGAGGTGTTCTCCCATCGGTGTAGGTAATTAACCTCCCAGAGAGGCTGTAGTTAGGCTGATGGAAGAATTCTTCCCTTGACCTAGTGCTAGTTAGTATAGCTGTCTCTGAGGGGTGTGGATTTTTCACACCTCTGAGAGACATAGATGCACCTATGTAAGTTTCCAGTTTAGACCAGGCCTCATAAACATGTCTCTAGTCTTTCTCCCTATCCCTCAATAGATTGGTATGCTTCTCCACTGCTTTTTCTTGCTTCTCTTAAACATGACCCCATGGCATAATACAGTTATTTATGACTGGAGGGAATCAGACTTTTAGTGATGATTTTTTCTTGACAAACATATTCGGATTGCTAATTCCAGACAATCCCAGCAGCCACATCATTATTTGATCCTATACTTTGAAAGTCAAAGAGTTTTGTATGATGGCATTTATGTGAATTCTGGTTTTTCTTGTATCTGATCAGAGCGCTGTGGTTTTTTCAGAACTAGCATTCTGTCACCTTGTTATCAGGTTAGCTGACCATACACTCTTCTCTTTCCTTAACGTTTCCCTTTGATTGTTCTTACAAAGTTGGTTCCTGCAGTTTCTGTATAGCAGTGAAGTGTGCCGCCCACTGTTGGCATGCAATCTAACCTAGCCGGTATTAGTTAGCCATGTGATGCAGAGTAAACTCTGGGTAAGCCTATTGCCTTGGTCAATATTTGCTCTAGCTCTGGGAGGGAAGATTTTAACAGCTTCACTGACGCAAAAGATCCTAACTCTCTCTGACTTCTTTACAGAGTTGATGTGTGCATTTTGTGTCCCTCTGCCACAGATGTTCCCAGCAGCTGGAGCTGAAGATGAAGGACAGGCTGGAGGAATTGAGGATCCGAGTTAATGAAGATGAGGACTCTTTGGATATTGATGATACTCTCTCATTTGATAACCCGGTTTTCAAGGAGGATGAGACCAATCCCATAAGCAAGATATTCCAGGAAGTGTCGGATCTCTCACTGGGCCTGAGTAAACTGGAGGAGTTATCGGAGAGCATCCACAAGAAGCAGCAGCGGGTGCTGTGCTGCACCACCGAGGAGAGCGTTTATGAAGAAAAGAAAGAGCTAAGTAACATTAAAGCCTCCTTCACTAGGCAGGCTAAAGTCATCCAGCCTCAGCTCTATGGGATTCAAGACACACTGGCCCGAGACAGCAAACAGTGGCTGGCAGGATACCGCATCCACCAGAGCCAGCTCTCTGTCCTAATCAGCCGGTACCGAGACATCATCACTCACCATTATGCCAAGGAGATGGAGTACGTGGAGAAGCTGAAGGAGCAGATCATGAGGCAAACCGAGCTGGCGGGCTTGAGCCTATGTGAAGAGGACATTAATCAACTAGTGGAAAGCCCTGTTGCTCCTCAGATTGTGGGCCAGGACCTGGAAGTGCTCAAGGCCAAGCAGCACTTGGCCATGGCCCAAGTACGCCACCAACAACTGTTGGACCTAGAGGTCCAGATCAGTGAGCTGCACTCGCTTTTCCTGCACTTGGAGGTGCTGGTTTCTGAGCAGCACGAGGTCATCAACAACATTGAGTACAACGTCCTGCATACGCTTGATTACGTGTCCCAGTCCAACGAGGAGGTGAAGAAAGCCCTGAAGTACGAGCGCCAGTCGCGGATCTCGGCAGCACTGTCAGCGGTGCTGGGCCTCTGTGCCTGTTGCACGTGCTTATCATGCATAGCCAGCACAGTGAAGTGAGATGGACATGGACTCTGCAAGGGAAGGGGATGGCTACTTACATGGAGCTTGGCAGCAGCAGGGCTCTTTGAGGGCAGTGAGTGTGGATTAGCCCCACAGACTCATTGGAAGGGAGTCTCCCATGATTTGAATGGATTTGAAGGCAGGTTTTATTGTGTCTTTCATATGAGGAAGGATTTTACTGAGTGTTTTGTTAGGACACTGGCAATCAAGCTCATGTTTCCACTGTTCTTTGCTGATGTCATGTTCTATCTTCAACAGTGTCCTTAAAACATTTAATATATGTTAATAAGAAAGGCATATTTGAGTTTCTGATCAAATATAACTTTTTTTTTAAATACAAGTTTGCATAAAAAAGCCCCTGCTAAAACTTGCATTGTATCATCGGTCATTATAAAGCACACAAAGAAACACAACAGCTGTTTCCCAGGTTGATTATAATGCTCCTCCACCCAGGTTTAAAACCTTAATCTCTGCACTTTGTCAAGTTTTTATTACTTGGATTTTAATATGGGATTGACTCAGTGTTTGTCGTGTTTCGTTGTAAAACAAACAAGTGTTTAGAATTGCAAAATGCTTCCAGTCCTGGTGCCATCGCTCTCCCAGTGGCTGGAAATACCTACAGTATGAATGAAGTGTGTTGATGTTTACGTAAGTAGTTTTTCTTTCAAACTCCTGTTACAGGGCTGTGCTTTCCTTCACATGTATGTGTGTGGGTTTGAAATGAGGGGAAAGGATTAAATGCAACAATGGTTTTTAATCCTTTGCAATTCCGTTTTTATAGTTTTCTGGTGGAGCTGCCATCAGGCACAATTTCAGATTTGGTTCTTTCATTTGATTCACTTTCTGTTTCCATGAAACTTTCAAGATTAAAAGAACCAAAACCAGCTGTTATTACGTTACCAGTAATTTTGCAATTGTCCATTTAGTGCTCAGTGACCATTCAGGCTACCAATATTACAGCTCAAAATTCAAGTTTTATGTACCTATTGATTCAGTATAGTGCAAAAGTAATGCATGTGAGCGCGTTGGCAAAAACTCTCAAGGCTATTTTCCTAAGGATCTGATCTAATCTAATCTAGTCATCTTCATAAGAATGCAGTCTAATGTTGTTAGAGAGAGACAAGAGGTATGTCTTCACTACCAACTTTAAAGCGCTGATGCGGGTGTAGTCACTGCACCAGCGGTGGGAGAGAGCTCTCTCAGTGCTGTAAATCCCCCCCACCCTCGAGGGGAGTAGCTCCCAGCACTGGTGCACTATCTAGACTGCCATTTTAGAGTGCTGAAATTTGCATCGCTCAGGGGTGTGTTTTTTCACACCCCTAAGCGAGAAAGTTTCAGCACTGTAAAGTGGTAGTGTAGACAAGGCCAAGGTGGGTGAGCTAATATCTTTTATTGGATCAACTTCTGTGGGTGAGAGAGACCAGCTTTTGAGCTTACACAGAGCTCTTCTTCAGCTCTGGGAAAGGTACTCAGAGTGTCGCAGCTAAAGAGATGGTGGAACAGATTGTTTAGTATAAGTAGTTGTTTTTTTCTGCCCTTCTCCCCCCATGACTGGAGGGGTATTAATGGGCCATTTCACCTTGAATGGTCCCTTGAAATATGTGTTAACTACTTATGCTAAACAAGCTGTTCCACTTTCTATGTAGCTGTTTTCCACTGAATGCATCTGATGAAGTGAGCTGTAGCTCACGAAAGCTTATGCTCAAATAAATGGGTTAGTCTCTAAGGTGCCACAAGGACTCCTGTTCTTTTTGCGGATACAGACTAACACGGCTGCTACTCTGAAACCTGTGTCACTGTGACACTCTTTCCCAGACCTGCAGGAGAGCTCTTTGTGAGCTCAAAAACTTCTCTCTTACCAACAGAAGGAGAGATAGATAGATAATACCTCACCTACCATGCCTTTCTCATATCCTGGGACCAACATGGCCACAACAACACTGCTTACAGTCTGTTATAACATTCTAAGGGGAGTTTATATGCAATAAATCAGTTTTCAAAGGAATAACTGAATTATGTGGTGATGTCTTAATTGAAAATACATGTTAGAAGCCACATAGGCAAAATTGAAGTGAACAGCACATATATCTGAAACTCTAACAATAGTTTTCCATAAACACTGCATATGTAAATAGTATAATGGAGATTTTTGATGGACTGTCTAAATAGTGACATTTCAGTAAAATAGGAGCCACGTTAAGATTCTCAGGAATTTTTGGAGGAACATCCATTTATGTATTGGGCATTTTCTTGTGTTGTGTCTAGACTAACTCTCCCATCTTTGAGATGATATTCTCTTGTATTAGCCCTAATAAAAACATTGTTGTGTTATTCTTGTGGATGGATAAATTATTTCTTGGAAAGCAGTTACTTCAAAATTTATGAAGAGTTGAAATTAATTTGATTGAGGTTTGGATTTATGGTGTATTCCCTGGTATTAGATTTTTCTGAATCTATTCATAGAACATTTGGCTTCTAAACAAGTGAGAAATTGTGTAACTTTTATCTCTCTATAGCTATTTGTTATAGCGAGCTAAACAACAACCCCCATTTTATTTGGTCTTATGAGAAGAAATTCAGTTGAGAGAACTGTGGACAAGCTGCTTTGCATGCCCGATTAGTGCTTTCAGCTCCCACTGACTTCTTAACAGTATTGGAAATACATTCAACAAATGCATTTCAACTTCCATCTTACATTGGGTTCCTATCAAATTTTGAATCTAGTTATTGAACCCAGGAGGTAATTAAGTTGGTTGCTTTTATAAGTCAAAATATGATTAGCCCTATATTAGGTCTGTTTATGATGGGGGAATGTGAGGTGGGAGAAAAGAGGTTATCTGATATCGCTCAGTGTGGGTGGAAGACTTTATGAATCTTCTCTCTATCTCCTGCTGCATGGCTCTGTTTAGATTGTTCTGAGTGTCTAGCCATCAGATTAATACCTCTCCACCCCATTCCATCTTCAAATATTTCTCATTGTTAGAAGTTTTTCATCCATTTCACAGAGGGATCAGCTGGACCCAGGGCAGACTTTCTAGTTCCACTGTTGTGCGTCAGACCAGGAAGGAGACAATATGTTGACTTTTCTGGATGAGTTTCATCTAGTGTCACAAATGGAGGTTTTTTAATGTGTTAGTGGGGAGGGTCCATTGAACTACCTGGCATATGGATCCAAGCTGGAAGTTAGTGTGGAGTGCTCGGGGCCATTTTTAATGGGATTTGGTACTGAAGGCAAGTTGTAAGATGATGCCTTTACAGTTGTAATCTGAAGAGTGACTTAAAATGGGATTCCATGACTGTTGTCTGTTGGTGACTCCAGAACAAATCTGTTCAATTTACAACCACACAGATTTTTTTTTTTTAATTTTCCGCCCAGCAGACTCACCCTGGGACTTGTAGTCAAGCTGTGTTCTTTCTGGCTTGTGAATCCTCACCAGTAATAGATATTCCACAGTTAGAATGTGAGAAAACAGTTCTGTTGCTGATGTGAGTCCAAATAGAATCTAAATTGTTCTCTCACAGCTGTGTTGTCTCTGTAGTATCCCAGGAGTTAAGAGAGAGAAACCCACAATCAAACGAACAAAACCCATTAACACCCAACAAAACTTCTCTTTGTCACCAAGAGAACTGTAAATGTACACATGGTGCAGATATTTGGATTATGAAGCTGCCATTTTTACACAATCACTCTTCTGACTATAACCACACTTTGGGCATACTGTGGACCTGACCTTGCTGAAGAAAAAACATTCTAATGACTTCAGCACTTATTTCTGCTCCCTCCCTCAATCTCTATTCTTCCTTTTTTAGCAGAAGGTTATTGAGAATGTGGTGGGTGGGGTGGATGGGGTCACATTATAGTGTTTGTTTTTCCTCCCTTTTGGAACGATACCAGTGGGCTATGATGGGCGATTGCTCATCTTCCCAAGAAGGTCTCTGCTTTGAGTTCCCACAGCATTCCACTATCACTCCTCTTACTGAATGTGCATATGAGGCTGCTAAAGAGGATTGGGAGACAGTTTGACAGGGCCATCAATATACTAAGGATATTGCTCTATGCCTCAGTATTTCATGCTGAAAGAAGGTATTGCTGTTTCTTTGATTTGCTGGTATCTGGCCAAGATAGGAACCTGGATGAAATCCAGCTAGCATAGGCTCAATCCAGATAAGTCTGAGTTGATGCTGTTTGTTGCCAGGAGTTGTGCCTGTACTCTCCAACTGCGGCCAAAGTAGTATCTCATTGAATTGATTTCTGCTTTTGGGTCCCTTGGTAGCAGAGATGGTTGAAAAGTGGGTTTTCCTTCTTTGGCCAATCTGAGAGTTGGTGACATTTCATCTCAGACACAGCCCTAGACATAGTTTTCCAAACCTTTGTCAAATCCAGGTTAGGCTACTACAAATGGCTCTACAGCATATATCATCATAAACTGCTCAGAAGGCATATAGCCACTTTTGCACTAATTAGCTTACAAGTAGGATAATAATAATGAAAAGCACTGTATTACAGCTAGTTATCAGTAGATCTCAATGCTCTCCAATGAAGGATGTCAATGTCCTTATCTCCATTTTACAGATGGGGAAACTGAACCACAAAGAAGTTACAGTGTCTTGCCCAAGGTCACCCAACAGGTCAGGGGCAGAGCTGGGAATAGATCAGAGATCTTCTGAGTCCCAGTCCAGTGCTCTGTCTGCTAGGCCACACTGCCAAAAGCACATTCTATCACTGCTCTGTACTCTTTGCATTTGTTCCCAATTCACTTCTGGGTGCCATATAAGGTGGCATTAAATAATTTATAAATACTTAAAGGGTCAAGATCCTGGCAATCTTAGAGGAAGCCCCTCCTGCATTGCAATAGCTGGGATCAGTAGGAATAGTTCAGCAGTTGATCCCCAGCATGGAAATTGTGAGGGCTCGTACTAGAGCACTCTTTGGATGGGAGGCTCTACTATGGAATTTATTCCTATTGGCCGGCTATCACGAGTGATCTCTTGCCATTTTCAGGGTAAGACACATTTACTTTGGTCAGTCTTTTTCTTGATTGGGTTTCTCTTTCTTAGTCCTGCAGTGAGATTTGCCCTCATGGATTTTAGTGAAAGACTGAGGGTAGTTGTACACTTTGAGTTTGGGAGTGTAATTTCCATCTGGAGTGGACATACCTGTGCTAGCTCTGATCAAGTTAGTGCACTAAAAATAGAGCGTAGTCACAGCAGTGCAAGAGGTGGGAGAGGCCAGCTGTCCCGAATACGTGCCTACTGTTTCTGATGGGTACATATTCAGGGCAGCTAATGCCTCCTGTCATACTGAGGGTGGCTAGCCCCTCCTGCTTCTCATGCCATCACTGCTACATTCTATTTTTAGCACTCTAGCTTGATCAGAGCTAGCATAGGAGCTGAGAATCACAGCTCGAAGTGTGGACATGCCTTTCATTTCTGTTCTTTTCATTGTGGGATGTGTGTTTTATTTGTTCTGTTGGAGAGTGAAGAATAATGGAAAGTAGAATTAATTTGGTCTCCATTTTTGGACAATGTTACTGTTTTGTCTTAATTATTGAACCGGCCCATACACACTGTGATCAAACATTTTTATCATGAATAATCTCCAGGAGAGTTGGTGAATTTCTTTGTGTATGTACATACACATGCATATGTGAGTCTTTTGTATAGGTAATATTTAGCTTTTTCTAGTCTATTCATTTTTTATAGGTTCTTACCCCACCCTCATCACCATTGCGTCTGAGCTCCTTCCAGCATGGCATTATAAGTGACATGACCAACATCTGTCACGTGGTTTGTTCTCTCTCTCATCTTCTCCCCAGACCCCTGATTGTTTTTCAGTTGCTGTGCTCTAGTAATGATGGGGAGGGGAGAAATGAGTTAAAGCAGCCTCCCGTGTGCAAAGTGTAAATGGAGATGGGCCACACAGGCCACTGCAAAATGGACTCCAACCAAGAAAGACCAATACAGTAGAATACTATTCAGCTAGAGAAGAACTTAAAAAATGAAATCTTCAAGCAGTGCAAGAAACTCAGTCTCCTCAAGCTTCCTCCACCAAAGAACTGGGTAAATTGATTTCCAATCCGGCTGGATATGATCAGGCTTGTCTGTAACACATATACAGACATTCAACAGTACTTCCAGTTGGTGAAAGTCCAAATTCATCAGCTGATTGCACATTGAACAGCTTATCTTGCGATGACTTGAAGGCTACTGCAATGGAGGAAGAGAACTTAGTTCAGTTTGATTACAGCTGTGAGCCTTCTAACCAGAGTTGGTTGGGACATTTTTGATGAAATTTTTGTTGTTGGAAATGACGATTCACTGAAACAAAACCTTTTTGCAGGAAAGGGTCGGTTTCAACACATTTTTTGGATAAAAAGTCCTGAAAATGTCATAATTGTGAAAACATTCCACTTTGGCATTTTCTAAATGAAAATTTCCTGTTTTCTGGTTCAAAACAATGTCGTGTGTAAAAATTGAAGCTAATTATTTCAATTTCAGGTTTATTTTTTTAAACAAAAACTCTTAATTTAACAGGATTTTTTTCCAGATAATTACATGGTGACTTTAAAGGAAATTTGAGGTGATGAGCACAGAGGCAGTTTTGTGGTAAATAAGATGTCACCAATTAAATGCTGTACTCTCTTTTAATGAATTGGTATAAAATACAGGTCAAACAGAACTGTTATCTTGCAAACACAGGGATCATTTTTCAAAGGGTTGCACACGGATTTAGCGGTGCTGCTCTCAGTTACTTTAACAAGATTCACACAGCTAAAACCCTACAAACTGACTCGAAGATGTAGAGGATTTAGAGAGGTGGGAGTTTTATTTATATGTAATGTAACTTTGCCAGACTTTACCCATATGAGCTGAAATTCTACATGTCAGTTGTTTGTCTCAGGCTTATTATTTATTTTGTAAAATTTCTGCCCAAATGGTTCAGCCATTTCTGAAAACAAGACTAGGGAAAGATAATTTATTTTGCCCACCTTAAAAAAGTCTGGCATCCTTTGCTGTGAGAAGCTCTAGCACTGAACTAGCCTTCAGAGGAGAAAGAAAGTCCAGATAAGGAACTGTTGGTGCTGGAGGAGGGAGGGACCGGAAATGTCTGGCCAAGCAGCCAGGGCGATTGTACTAAAGACACTAGAAATAGCTGGGTAAGGAGACTGGGAGTGGATGAGAAACCAGAGGAGTGGAGACTGGGACTGGCTAATTGAGGAGAATGGGATTGGGATGAGGAGCCAGTGATGGGAATGAGACAGGATTGGGATTGGGTGCGGGACAGGTTTGAGATGATAGGGCATAAGGGGTTAAACTTGGTAGAATGAGCAGAAAAGTTTGTGTCCACTAGAGTACATAGAGGATGACAATCTACTACTTCTATCAGTTGCTCCTTTAGTTCAATTCACAGAGATTGGTGTTGTGGATCTAACCTTGCTAATGAACCACATGGGTGCTAATATGATGCCACATGATAGAATTCTGCATTTTCAGTTTCCTTTTTTTAAAAACCTAGGGAATTACATACAAAAAATTATAAAAGAACATTATTAAGTTTGAAAAGTCAAGGAGTCCAAATTTAGGAAATAACAGAATTAAGGCTTGCCTGTGCAACCTTGTCGTCTGTGGCCTCCTTGTGCATATGTATAATGATACTATTTTGAATTACATGATCACATTCTATTTTTTTCCATAGGACTCCGCTTCGTTCAGTACCCAGGGAGGGACCTGTGTAGTGAAAGAGGCTGTGGTCTGTACGACCCTTGGCTCATTTGTTGCAGAAGTTGGGAGGTGTGTAGTGAATGAGGCAGGGGATTGCAGGAAGAGAAAGGATGGTTTTATGGTTAAGGCAGTTGAATGTCACCCTGGAGAAACGGATTCCACCCCTGTCTCTGCGACAGAGTTCTCATGTGATGCTGGCCAGTCACTTAAACCAAACTGCTCATATTATTGGTCAAAATTGGCCCATAAGTGTATGTTCCTCATTTTCTGAGTGCCCACCTTGAGACCAGGGATCTGATTTGCAGAAGTCCTGAGCTCTCACAACTACAACAAAAACAGGTCTTAGGTGTCTCAAAGTTGGCACCCAAAATTAGTGGATACTTTTGACTTTAATCTCTTAGTGCCTCAGTTCCTCATCTGCATAATGGGTATAACAACATCCCCCTCATCTCACAGGGATGTTCAAGATAAATTAAATAACATTGGTGCTGCATTCAGTTTACTGCTGAGTACTATAGAAAAGCCCATGACGAAATTAATAATTCTGTCTTCCAAGCAGGTTTAATGTAGTAAAAAAGGTCTGGGGGCCACACATTGAATAGTGAGGGGAAAACAAAATACTGAATAGCTACTTACTAAGTGAGCACCATCCATTCTGTGCACTGAATGAGGATGGGGTCCTGTGGAAAATATAGTATGTAATTATGTAATTAAAGACAGTATCATAATACATATGTGCAATAGAGCTGCGGGGCTCAAGGTTGCACGGGTAACCGTAAATGTGGTGATGATTGACTTTGCAACCATAATGTTCATTTAACACTCTGTGGGGAGGGAGAGAAAGGAAGGAGCGGGGGGATGGGCAGCGGCCAAACCATCAGGCCAAGTTGCATGAAGGATCACACTGACCTCTTGTCCTGATGTATGTTATTTTCATTTCAGGCTGTGGTCTTGAGGATGCTCTGGCCTGATGAGCTGGATGGGCTCTGCATCTACTTAACAAACGTGATGTGCAGAGCTGTTTGGGAGGCTGGGATTTCAGTGGATTTTGATTCTCTGTTCTCTCAGCACATGGGAATTTCCATACCGTATCAGACCAATGGCTCATCTAGTACATTATCCCATCGCTGACAGTGGCCAAAATCAGCTTCATCAGAGGAATGTGCAAGAAACTCTATAATGGACAATTATGGACTAATGTGCCCATGGGGTAAGTTTTTTCCCAACCCCCATCAATCAGAATATAACTTAGGCCCTGAAGCATAAGGAGCTTTGCTAGAAGCTGGTGACTGTGCCCTCATTTGAAAGAGTTCCATGTAGGTGCAGGAGTCCAACTGCATGGCTGTGCCTGTATGGATCATGGCCTTCGGCAGGGAATAGATCAGGCTGCTCAGTTGTATAGCTGAAATCTTAACTCCTAAGATTTATGCATGTGTTTAATTTTAAGCCTGTGAGTAGTCCCATACAGAGAACAGTTTTGGTACCATTGACTCTTGCAATATGTGACTGAGTAGTTCCTTTCTCATTGTTCTCCAAAAATGTTAATGTGCACTGCAATACGTCTTGTAAATTCCAAGGGTGACTGTTGGAACAGTGAGTTACTAGCTCTTTGTTCTTGCCTAATGACTTGCTACAGTGTGCATGGGCCAGATAACTTGCTACAATGTACATGGGCCAGTCAGTTTCTGTCCCTATCCCAACCCTGGTAGGCCACTCCAGTGAAAGAGCAGTATGAGGCTGACGTAAGCTGTTTCCCCGCTCTGTAGACTCTCAGCATAAGAGGCATGCTGGAAGCAGAGTTGTGTGTGGATCAGGGATGAAAGGGGGCATTGTGCATTATGACCATCTTATAGGGGTTCTGGGCTGTAGACCATCCCATAGGCAGCCCAGGCAAATCTGCCATAAGATAAAGCAGATCCCAGGGCTGCTCTGCCTTACACCAGGAGCCATTTTGGCTCCTGCTGCAACCCAAAATCCAGGTAACGCATAGATGGTGTATGCCCCACCCTTCCCTTTCCTGTGCTACCTCTCTCAGGAGGCACAGAACAGACTCTAGCCCTGTGAGTCTTTAAGATGGCTTTTGCTTTTGCTCTCTGTGTTGCACCGGTTTTCCTTTTTTCTATTTTTTTTCTATCCTGCAGATATTCTCTGGCCATGAAATGAGACTTGGAGTAATGTGAAGCATTTCATTTCAGTTCCATGTCTGCATGATCAGATGAAGATGGGAATAACAGTTGGGGTTTGTCAATAACCTTTATGAAGAAATGTTCTCTCATTCCCTTTTCATTTCCTTTTCTATTTGTCCAACCTGCTCCGAGGGGATTTCCCATAGAAGAAATCAAACAAAAAGTAACAAACAGAAATCAAATGTTTATTTACATTTAAAATGTCATAGAACAACATTAAGGGATGTTATAGTTGATCATTTCATCCCTTTTTTCCTTACAACAGCAGGTCTATTTATACAATGCTCCTGTTCTAATGGCTAATGTCTCCAGACGCTTTATAATTTCAAAGCTGTTGACAGCAAGGAAATAGCATCTATCGGCAGTGCCCTGTTTTAAATATTTCTGAATTCAAATTGGCTAAAGAAAGTAATCTATTCAATGTGCTGGGAAATGGCATTTCAGAGCACAGACCAATGCCACACAGCAATGGAAACTAGTAATAAGGGTCATACCTGACACCAACAGAATAAGTACAGTGAGTGTACATTGCCTAGATGGGCTATGTAAAATCTAATTTAGGCCCCAATCTAGCAAAGCACTTAACTTTTAACACATGCTCAAATGCTTTGTTCAACCATGACCTTCCTGCTCTTTGTTCACTTTTTGTATTTCATTCAGCTTAGACAATGAAACTAGTCCGGGCAGTTTCATTATTGTTTCCAGTAAGTTTTTATTTCTGGTTTTCATTCAGTAGCATAAAGTCAATCAAAATAGCACTCAGTTCTTGTATAGCACTTTTCACCTGCAGCTAGCAAAGCACTTTCCAAAGGACATCAGAATCAGAGATGTGAAGTAAATTCTCTAGCAGGCTAGTGGCACAACTGGGAATAAGCTCCAGGTTTCCTGAGTCCCAGGCTAGGGCTCTATTATTAGGGTTCATAATCACATCATTTCAGGGAAGAATAAAGTGTTAATTAATTAATTTTTTTAAATCACAAAAGCACTGATGTTCCTGTGTGGTTCAGCAACCTCCCTTTCCCTACCATCTACTTTCAGCCAGCTATAGGTCAGTAAAACATATAGATGTCTGCCTAGCTGTTTTCAATAGGAATCTAGTCTAGCTTTAACAAAGGCATGGCTCAAGGTGATAGCAACATTCCAAAAGCATAATTAAGGTGATATTAATGGGAGAGAAGGAAGGTGCATTAGTGGTAGAATGCACATATAAGTCAGAACTCAGGTTATAGATCAAAAGGGCTCAGAAGATTTAACAGATGAGTAGACTTACTCTATATTAAAGAAACTGATCAAACAGTGGAAATTGTTGAGTCAGCTTAACCAAAGCTGTCCAGGACAATAAAGAAGGCCTTTTCCATTAGCAAGTTCAGCTGTAGAGAATTGTTATTTATCCATGAATAGCAGACAGGCATTCAGACAGAACCAGGAAAAGGTTAGGGACAAAGGATATAAAGCTAATTATGACAGAAATTCCTGAGCAGAACTGGCCTTTGCAAAGCCTCAGAACCCAACGGTGTGTCCCCCTACTAAATTGGGAGGCCTAGAACCTCAGCTTTCATTTCTAAGACAAAGGAGGTTTCTAGTCCTTTTCCTTGCAAAGATAATCTTGAAAATACAAGCCTGTGCAAACTAACCATTAGAGCTGAACACTGGTCACTGAGAGGGGAAAGTTTTCCTAAACACCACAGGTTATTTACAGTTTGCCCCAGTCCCCAGGGCTTTGGATTCTGGGAAACCATAGCCAATGCTCTTTGGGTTATCAAGAAGACCCCTTCAAACCAGTTCACAGCTGTGGAGGAGCTGCTCCCAGGACCGGTGCTGGTGACATGAGCGTCACCACAAACTCCCTACCAGTTGGAACCGTGGGCTGAACCAGCTCCCTCTACTGAGGAGCCCACATGACCTCTGGCCACAAGGAAGATCAGCTGTGTAGTATTGGGGGGCAACATGTCAAGAGCAGCAGTTGTCAGCTTTTTGAATCCGCTACCCAAAAAATGATTTAAAAAATCCTGCAACCAACTATGCCCAACCAAAAAGTTAGATGAAAACGCATCTAGACCCCTGGAGCCTGTAATTCATACAACTAAAAATGTAAGTGAAATGAAAAGAAATCAGTAAAGAGGGTACAGCTGTGGGCACACTGAGAGCGTTTGCTCTGAGGGTGGAGCAGGAAGTGGTCAATAAGCAGCATGTGAAGAGTTCACAGACCAAGGTGCATCAAAACCATATCAAAGACCCGGAAGAAAACATAAAATCATCACTGATGAAGTCTGCCAATGACAAAAATTTGGGGGGCGTGGTAACTCATG
Organism: Lepidochelys kempii; assembly: GCF_965140285.1. NCBI lineage: Eukaryota > Metazoa > Chordata > Testudines > Cheloniidae > Lepidochelys > Lepidochelys kempii. The sequence continues at coordinate 75,882,604 of NC_136388.1, forward strand.
AAGAAAAGTCAGTGGTTCAGAGCAATCGGGATCACTTGATAAACTGGGTGCAGACAACCAATATGCATTTTTAACATAGCTAACTGTAAAAGTATACACCTAGGAACAAAGACTATAGGCCATACTTACAGGATGTAGGACTCTAATTTGGGAAGCATTGACTGAAAAAGGTTTGGGGTTTGTGGTGGATAATCAGCTGAATATGAACTCCCAGAATACTGCTGTGGCCAAAGAAGCTAATGTGATCCTGGGATGAATAAATGGGGGACTCTTGAGTGGGAGTAGTGAGGTAGTTTACCTCTATATTTGGCACTGGTATTGACCTGTGTAGGAATCCTGTGTCTGGTTTTGATGTCCACAGTTCAAGAAGGATGTGGATACGTTGGAGAGGGTTCAGTGAAGAGTCATGAGCATGATTAAAGGGTTAGAAAAAATGCCTTAAAATGTTAGACTCAAGGAGCTCGATCTAGTTAGTTTAACAGACAGAAGGTTAAAGGGTGATTTGGTCATGGACTACAACCATCTACATGGGGAACAAATATTTAATCATGGGCTCTTCAATCTAGCAGCAGAAGGTATAACACAGTCCAATGGCTGGAAGTTGAAGCTAGACAAATTCAGACTAAAAATAAGGTGTAAATTTTTAATGGTGAGTAATTAGCCATGGGAAAAATTGAACAAGGGTCATGTTCGATTCTCCATCACTGACCACTTTTAAATGAAGACTAGACATTTTTCTTAAAGCTATGCTCTAGGAATTATTTTGGGGAAGTTCTTTGGCCTGTGTTATAGAGGTCAGACTAGGTGATCACTATGGTTCCTTCTGGCCTGGGAATCTCTGAAGCTCTAAAAATTCAAGCTTAGCTTTTTTTAATACAAAACTGATCAGTTCAAGACAAATCTGATGCAACAGTCCTCCAGTTACTTCTAAGCTCTTTAATTTATGAAGACAATGTATTACATCATACTAAGGCTAAAAGCTGCTGTAATAGTAGAGGAGATTGAACAAACACACAGCTGGTTCCATTCTTGAGACACAAAAGAATAATTCCTTTTTGGTAAAATGAGTTAGAAAAGGAAAAGAAATTTCACAAGCAACCTCAAAATGGGTAGGAGTAGCTTTTAAATACATCCCATAAAGCTGAGGCACAAACACATAAGATGGTGACAAAAAAGGTTGGATGCACTAGGCTTTTCATATGTTTTATGAATGCGAAATTACCCATAAATATTGTAGGACAATATCAGTAGTAACAAAGAAGATTTTGTGTATTTGATAGACTGTGACTGGCAATCTGATATTTTGTCTATACAGGACAGCACCATCGTTAACAATGCCTAAGAAGGCTCTGATTTATGTTAAAAGGATAATATTAAGGAAACAGAAAAGTGATGAGAAGCCGTCCATATCAGAGTGGCTATCCCTGTGATTCAGTTCAGCTGCTTGCAAAATGGTGTTGTACTAAGCAGATCTCCCTGATGCTTTCTTGCCTTTTATGAAATATTTACTTCAGACCAATACTGATCGCTTTGTGCTGCAAATTAATTTTAAAAAAGTAAATAAACTTGAATTGTGGGCAGTCAGCTTTGGCAGAGTAGGGATTTTGCCTTTCTCCTTCTGAGTGAAGGTTGGAATTGCATATGGAATTTGTTTGCTTTTATGAATAGTCCAGGCATGATGGGGTTAAGGTCGAGAGTATACATCAGTAATTTAGGATGAAATACATTACACTGAAATTTTAATTATTCCCAAAATACTTATCATAAACCCAGGATTCAGCATTAGGTTAAACTTAAAAGAAATCCAAATATATTCAGATATAAAAATGCACAGGAAGGGCACCCAAAAAACCTTAATGCTGCCACCATACTTATGTTTAAGGCATTTTAGTATTTGTGTTCTACATTAGATTAAACTGATTTGTTTTTCCTTTTAGGCAAGGCATACAAAGGGATGGAGGGGAAATAGGTGAAGTGATCTACTCAAGTTCACACAACAGCTGGGACTAAAACCCAGGTTTGCCTGATTCCTAGCCCAGTGCCCTACCTGCTGGATCACACTGCTTCTCATTGAAGTAATAACCTTTCCCAAAACCATAGTCCTAATTTCCACTGTGTAAACCCATTTCCTTTTGTATACTGAGAATTTTTTTTTAAATCAAGTCCTTGTATTTTTCCTGTGAGTTGTTTTTAGCAGTGCTGTCCTCTGAACTTCCACATTCCACTGCAACTTTGTTCAGCTGTCTTATGATTAGCACAAAGCACAGACAGTTCAGTCAAATAATATTTATGACTGCTCTCAAAGAAGTGCAAATGTCAGTGATAAAAAACTGCTACAGAAATCAAATAAACATTACATAAGGCAGCATAACAATAACACCAACATTATAAAAATGCGTCGTATAAAAATCAAATGAGATAAATGAAAAACTGATTGTATTTAACTTTATAATTTTATTGTATTAAACACCAGGCAATGATAAAGGATAGACCCATCTGTACAAGATGAAAAACATCATGCACTCTGAGTCCAATTGCCATTCATATTAAATGTCATTCATATGGAGATTAGACCAGAGACCTTTTCAATATTAAAACTTTTACAGTGCTTTATCTTTAGTCCCTAGGATTGTATAATATTGTCAGAGCTCGGCTCAAAGTGTTCCGTGAGCACAATACAGATCTCTTGTAAAATCGTCAGACTCCTAGACTTGTTATGAAAATAATTCTTAGCTTTAACTAGGGAGATGACTTGCATTGAGTTGCAATGGTCAGACTGCACTGAGATGAACAGTCATCTGTCTCTTCCTATAATGATAAACCCCCCCGCCTTTCCTGTTAAACTGTGTTATGTGAACAAGCCTATTGCTATGTGACATCTTTCCTCCATCTGTTTCCTCATTTCCAGCCCTCACACCAACCCCCTCACACTTCAGCTACGCAGGGACTCTGTCTCCACTGAGCACTGCACCTTTTCCTTTTCACTGTCACAAAATCACCCTGAACACTTACAGGGAGCGTTTTGTCCTCATAGCACTTTGCAAACATTAACCAATGCAATCTCACAACGCCCATGAGATGTAGGCTGTGCTGTAGGCCATGTCCTGGTGCCTGGCCTTCCAGGGTCCTTCCAAGAAGCCCATGAATGTCAAAACAGTGTTAGTAATTTCTTTTGCTGTCAATAACCCCTTCATTTAGGATGAATTGATCAAATCACCCTCTACATGTTCATATATATCCTTCTTATCTCTCCTGTCCTCAGGGCCGGTCCAACTGCTATTGAAGTCAGAGGAACCCTTTTCATTGACTTTGACTGGATTTGAACTGGTACTTACTGATGTAAAATCATCACCCTGGCCAAAGTATAAATCCCATGTAAAAGTATTGAGTTTAGATCCCACCCATTGCTACTGTTCATAAACTTCCCACAGTTGTGGTGTTCATTCACCTTTGTGATGGAGCATGTACCCCACACAAAGGCTCTGAAAGGGTTAATGTGGGCCTGAGAGGCTAGTTAACATGTCAGGCTGCAGCTGGAAGGTGAGCCAGGCTTAAATGAGGATGAAGCTCAACTGGAGAGGGTTAAGCGAGCACTATAAACAGAGGAAGTCCAGAGAGGAAAGGGGCTATACTTCAAAGCATTGCTGGGATTAATTGCGGGGAGCTGAGAAGAAAGTGCTGATGATGCTATATAAAGTGTTAATAAGATTCTAGGTGGCAAGACTTTAGTTCTGTGTGCCTAGTGGAGTTTCAACAATTAGTCAGTTCAAACTCAGTCATTACAAATTGCCTGGGTGGGGTGCATTTCTTACAATGCCACTGTGTGTAAGGTGAGTAGCTACTGCAGGAATGCCTATCCATTTAAGAATGAAAATGTTAACTTTAGCCCAAGATATCAAACAGAAGGTAAAGAGTACAGCTAAGAATACTGGAGAAATGTATGAGGAAGGCTGGGAATTAAGTTGAAACATAGCCCGACAAAATAAACTTCTTTGTGATCTTATAGTTAAAATGGGGGCAAAAGAGTTAAGTGAAAAGGAAGTGCTAGAAGATGTGACAATTTATAGTTATGGGGCAGTAAATTACACCTGGAACAATGTTTTTCCAGGTGTAGATTTAGAATTATATAATAAAGAAAAGTCATCCTGTATGGTAGATAAAGGTTATGAGTTTGTATATAGTAACTGGAGTCGTCATAGGCAAATATATAGCGATGGGTCTAAAGATGGAAAAACCATGTAGAGTGGGAGCAGCATTTTGAATCCCTGAGATTGGAGTTAAGAAATCTAAAAAAAATCTAATTTTGTAGCCATTATGACAGCTGAATTGGTGGGACTAATGTTAGCATTAAATTGGATAAGGGATGTATATCCTACTGCAGTTGTTATATTTTTGGATTCATTAGCAGGTATACTGGCAATAAAAAGGGGTACCTCAGAAGGCAGGCATGGTTTAATGAATGAAATATTGTTTTTGACTACAGAGTTAATATGCTCAAATGTGAACATATTACTAGCATGGACACATGTTGGGATACCTGGCAAAGAAATGGTGGATGAGGAAGCAAAAAATGCTTTTAAAAATTGAGAAAATGATATAAAGACTCCTTTGAATAAGCAGGAATTTAAAAGTTCAGTTAGAAAGGATTAAAAAAGGAAGGGCAAGAATTATGGACCAAGGAGAATAGAGGAAGAAAAATCTTTGAAGTATGCCCCAAAATGGAGGATAATGCGCTACTCCAAAGTTATGAAAAGATCAGTGAAATACTCCTATTTATACTAAGTGATCATTGTGGTTTGAATAATAATTTATATTTCCTGAATAGGCACAAAGATGGGTTATGTTACACAGGTAAGGTGAAAGAAACAGTTGATCACCTGATACGGAAATGCAGGCACTGTTCCCAGGAAAGAACAGGTCCTTTATGAAGAAGTTAGATACTTTAAACTTCTCATAGTATATCCTTAGTGAGAGTATCAGGAAGGTTGCATAACATTAAAAAAAACTCTCCTAGCCTCTCAGGGAGAGGGAATCTGCAGACACTCTCTTGGATTACAGAATAGGGAAACCGGGAGGGTCATCAAGGAAGAAGCCCAAGGGGGAGAGTAAGCCCTGGGATCCTTGCCTGACTGGAGAAGTGTGGCTTGGGGAGACACAGAGTAGCCCCTGGAGTAGAGCAGGCTCTAGTGGGAAGCTCTGACATAGGGGAGGAAATGGACCTCAGGAAGAGTCCCCTGGCAGACCTTCGGTTGTGGAGCAGAGAAGGGGAAGGTTGAGAGGGAAGTAAGGTCAAGCCCAAGGAGGGGGGAAGTGGTTTATGATTTGGAAATCTGTTACGGGATTCCAGGGGAGGACCCTGGCCATGAAAGAAGGATCATTCTAGAGGAGAAGACCTGAGAAAGTCTGGATAGGAAGACATCCAGGTGGCAGCAAGGAATTTGGTGCAGGGAACACTGACTGGTCTATCTTCATGTCCCTGGAGTGGAACCCAGGAGTAGAGGGTTGGCCTGGATTCCCCTACAAGCCACCAGGAACAACTGGAAGCTCTGAGAGAAGGGTGTGTGGACCATGTGACCCAAAGACCTTTTGTGAGGATGTTGGGCTGTTTTCTCCTGGCCTTTGTTACCCTGGAAGGAGTGGACTTAAACATGACCTGGCCAGAGGGCTGAGTCACAAGAACAGATGAGCAGCTGCAGGACCGGAACAACCGTTTGTGAGGGGGAGGGGCACTAGATAGGAGAGAGTAGTTATGCCATGCCCAGCCATGAGGAGGCACTCTAGGGGGGAGTTCACTCTTTCACAAGCCTGCTTTGACATCCCAGTATCTGCTTGTTCTTACAGATGGCTCGATAGCTGACCATGAATGCTCAACTATGTATTCACTTTAATTGCATTTATTTTTAAAGAGAGCCTTCCCCAAGGTGCTTTAACAGGTATTTAAAAATACACAATTCAAATTTATAAACAAACCTAGCCCCCTCAAATCAAAGCCTGGCTCCTAGGGAAGCAACACGCATTCAACAGCTTGGTTCATATAAATGACTGAACTCTGTAAATTTCTTTCAGGATAGCATGGAATTTTGAAAAACAGAAGAGGATTTTTAGTGATGTCAAGCTTCTACCACACACACAAACAAAATGACCATTTAACTTCAGACCAAGTTCTATTTCTAACCTGTTATCCGTATTCATGGGGGTTGTCATAAACATACAGGTAAGGGTACCATAAAATCCCTCCTTTACCTGTAAGGGGCTAAGAAGCTCAAATAACCTGGTTGGCATCTGACCAAAAGGACCAATAAGGGAAGAAGATCCTTTCAAATTTGTGGGGGGAGGTTTTGTTTTGTGCTCTCTTTGTTGCTCTCTCTGGGACAGAGAGAGACCAGGGCAGGAAAAACACATATCCTAGAACCCTACCTGAAATAAGCATCTAAGATTACAAATTGTAAGTAATAGTAAGGAAATACGTTATATTGTCTTTTGTTTTAGCTTGTGAATTTTCCCTATGCTGAGATGGAGGTTTATTCTTGTTTTTTGTAACTTTGAAGTTTTGCCTAGAGGGGAATCCTCTGTATTTTAAATATTACCCTCTAAAACTACCTTCCATCCTGATTTTACAGAGGTGCTTCTTTTACTTTTTTCTTTATAATAAAGTTCTGCTTTTAAGAACCTGATTGGTTTTTAGTGTCCTAAAAACCCAAGGGTCTGGTCTGTGCTCACCTCGTGTACCTATTCGGTTCGTATATGATTCTCAAGCCTCCCCAGGAAAGGAGGTGTAGGGTTTTGGGGGGATATTTTGGGGAAAAAGGAACTCCAAGTGGTCCTTTTGCTGAATCTTTGTCTAACTCACTTGGTGGTGGCAGCAGTACCATGCAAGGACAAGGAAGTCCTTGGGGAAGTTTTTAATTTAAGCTGGTAGAAATAAGCTTAGAGGGTCTTTCATGCGGGTCCCCACATCTGTACCCCAGAGTACAGAGTGGGGAGGGAACCCAGACGGGGGTGGAGGAAGCTAAAGGACTGCTTTATTCCATTAACTGAACATAATTATAGAGCCAATACTATAGGGTGAAAATTCAGAAAACACATGGGGGCATATTTTTTCTTCAGATATGCCATTGAGTTAAGTGGAAATTGTGTATGTGCCCCTGAGGGCAAAATCTGTCTGTTGGCTTGATTCTGTTGGTTGAACAAGTGGGGACGCTACTTATTGAAATATAATGGAAAGATCAGTAATAAGCATATGCTGGCAAGCTGCAACGGCTGGAGCCTTCATCTATGCTCCACAGAAATAAGAATTTTAAAAGGTGAATGAGATCTTAATCAATGCTTCCTATCACCCCTTATGTATTATAGTCTTGAGACCAGGTAAATAACTGTCGCGGTAAGGAATGGGGAGCAATAAGGGAAGCAGCAATAAACACGAAAAGTCAAAATGATTAATTCTGTTTGCGCTTGTACTTCATCCTGTAAACACAAGAGCTCTAATCTCTCCATGTGGTTCCTAATACCCTAAAAGAGCTGGGAAAAGTGTTGTAAAATTTCCCAGGTTTTCTTGTTCCATTGCTGCAGATAAGAGATGTAGGAGAGTAGAAGGATGAGCAGATGAAGTACCATGGTGGAGCCATTTTAAAGGCTGTCACATTTCAAACGAATGTAGCTTTTTGGCTGAGGTCATACATACATACTAGAATGACTTGAATTTGGAGCTTGAAGAAAGCCTATGATGTAGGGCCAGGGCCCTACATATTGAAGTCAGTGGGTTTTTTGTTGTTGATTTTAAAGGGGAGAGGCTCAGGACTGCTTGGTTGAGATATCTAAGATTATGCAGGGTACAGTGAAAAAATGATGATTTCGTTTAACACTTTTACCTTCCTATTTCCCCATAATCAGAGAACAAGGGATCACTCCATAAAACTCATGGAAAATACATTTTATGCAAATAAAAAGAAAGCCTTCCTAACTCTGCAGTCAGCCTGTAGGGTGCACTGTGCCATTCACATGGAGCCTTATACTATGGCTGAAATCTTTTATGACCAGTAATATTTTTATTATGCAATACAGCATTGCACAACTGGCGAAGAGCATTCTAGGAACTTTGATCTTCCTCTGAAGCATCATGGATTGCTCAGTGTCCAAGGAAAGATCATCAACTTGATGGACTGCAAAAAATTGCAAAATGTGGCTTGCTATTTCTATATTAAATCTGGAAGGTAGGGATTAGTGAAACTGAGTCAAATGGGACTGAGAACAGTATGCTATCTCCAACTGTGTGGGCTATGGAATCAGCCCCACACAGGCAAAGTCCCTTTTTTAGTTTAGGGTCAAATAAGTAAGTATTTATAAGTAAGTCCATTGCATGAACTGAACACTTTTAACTGAAACAGGCTAATTATTAAGGGACTCTGAAGAGAACCATGATTTCTGAATAGGTATTTTACTAGGATATGCAACATTGGCCTGGATAGATAACCTGTGGAACAACAGGTATGAATGCAATTTGATTGTTATATTAGACTCAATGTAATGTATACACCACATATAGCTTTATATTTATTACAAATGCAGTGTACATGCTATAGGAGGGCTCGCTAGTAGGATACTGTTTAGATCAATAGCTAAGACAATGACCCTGATTCTCCACTGTGTTGCACCTTGCATAGTCATTTATATCTGAATTAAAAGGCTACCATTCTAAATTGGTCATGTTTAATGGCCACTTTTCACAGGAGTAAAGGATTACACAAGGTGCAAGGCAATGGAGATCCCAGCCTTGACGACACACAAACTTACACTAGTCTAACTAAATTGGTTTAAAAACAACTCTTGTAGCTGAACTGGTGCAAGTTTGTGTATCGTCAAGCCCTCAGGCCCAGTATGTTTTCCTGTGTGGTGGGTGCTAGAAGCTGGTTCATATTTAGCCCACCCCAGTGTTTATTCAGGGATAAACAGGGTTATTTTTAAGTAGCAAAGGCCTGATCTTGTTCCCATTGAAGTCACTGGCAAACTCCACTGCAAGCCATATTGGGCCATGAATTTGTAACACATAGTGGCAATATTGCAAGCAATAGTGGTGGATGTTTCCATATTAACATGAATTAGAATGCCTGGTTTGTTCCTTTGGTTCTATAAACATAGGCTTGTTTTGTTTTTAGCTCCTGTGCCTATCAATTCCAATGCTCTCTTCTCCAGTATATTAAAGTGGCAGAGTAGCCACCTGTGAGTAAGAGCAGCTAGGTCAGCTTTCATAAAGGGTCTTGTTAGGCCCAAGTGGATAAAGTAATAAGAGGGCTTGATTCATCTGCAGGTTGTCTGGGTTCTGCTTGTTAACTATAAAAGCATCACTTGGAAAGCTGAGGGAGAATCAGAGGTAGCAGGGATTTTATAGGTAAGCAGTTGCTAGAAGCATTTGCCTGTGTAGGGGGCAAGTCTTGAGTGGCCTTGCTTGGATGGGTTTTCCTTACGAGAGGAATTTATTTATTTGTGGTATAGTTTTCATGAGTTTTGAAAGGGCATTTGATTTTTGTGACTGCACACTTTTTGTATGTGCATGAAATAACCACTTCTCTGCTGAACTGGGGCTGCTTGGATTACCTCATGATACAATTAGAGTATTTAATGTATATGGAACACCATAAGGTTTTGGAGGTGTCTATAGAGCACTATAAACCAAAGGGCCTTTCCTGAGGAGGCCCTAACCTAAATCAGAAACATGGTGGTGTGCTCACCCCCACAAGCCCTGAATGGGTTATTGTGGGCCAGAAGGAGCCAGCTAATCTTATATGCTACACCTGGAGGGAAGCCAGGGCTTGATAAACATTAATTGCTGACGAAGCCCAGCTGTGGGAGGACCTGGACTAGTATTATAAAGCCAGAAAGTGAGAGCAGGAAGCAGGGGTTTCTAGACTGAAGGGTTGTAGTTGCTTCTGAAAGGCCAGGGGGCAAGGAGATGACCTAGGGGGAGAGTTTTACAAGAGGAAGTCAAAGCTCTGGGAGTGAAGACAGAGATATGCAAGGAGATAGAGAGGTGGAATAGGAAGGAGCCCAGAGAAATAGCTCTCCGGTCTGCAACTGAGCAGGCCTCATAGATTAGTCATAGTGTCCCTGGGCTGAAACCCAGAGTAGTGAGTGGGCCCAGGTTTCCTTACTAGCCACTGGGAAAGCAGCACAGGACCTGCAGGAGAAGACTGCCTCAGATGGCATATGGACTGCTTGTCTGATAGGATTTTGTTACTCTGGAAGGCAAAGTGACTATTTAATGACCTGAGACCCAACGAGGGAGCCCTGTGAGTCACGGCGTGAGAGAAGGGCTATAGCATGAGTGACTGACAGAAGAGGGTGCCAGATGGGGTAACAGTTAATTCCCAGACCCAGCCACTAGGAGGTGCATCTGTGGTGAGTGGAACCCCTTTACAAAACACAGATATTATACATCATATGGTGCTAACAAATCAAACACATTGGAGATCAATTTAGGCAGGTTTCCTTAAAGAAGCAGGCTTTACAGAAGGCACTAAAAAGAGACGGGGCAAAAATTGCTCCAAATGGCTTAAAAAGGGTACACAGCATGGCAGGTATGTACTGTGGGACAGTAGGCAGAAAAAGAGTTGGGTAGAAGCAGTAGTAGAATTCTGTAGAGCCTTGAAGGTGGGCAGAGTAATGTTTCCATGAAACGTGGAATAAAAGACAGACCAGAGAATGGGCTCTTCAGGTGTGGCAAAGTCCAGTGAGATGAGTGGTGAGACAGGAGGATGACTGTCAGCTTTTGAATTTCTAGAATCTTCTCTGAAGGCATAATGTCCCTGCCTCCTTTTATCTTCAAGTGCAGCTTCTCTGAAGCATTTTGGGCCATTGGTGTTGGTGCAAAGAGCTATAAAAATGTAAAATTTTTGTAGCAGGTAAAGAAGCAAGAGCTCCTAAAGGCATATGTGCTTTCTTCTGCAGTACTTGTGGCACCTTAGAGACTAACCAATTTATTTGAGCATAAGCTTTTGTGGGCTACAGCTCACTTCATCGGATGCATACTGTGGAAACTGCAGAAGACATATACACAGAGACCATAAAACAATACCTCCTCTCACCCAACTCTCCTGCTGGTAATAGCTTATCTAAAGTGATCACTCTCCTTACAATGTGCATGATAATCAAGGTGGGCCATTTCCAGCACAAATCCAGGTTTTCTCACCCCCCCTCTTTTTTTTTTTTTTTTTCCCAAAAACCACACACACAAACTCACTCTCCTGCTGGTAATAGCTTATCCAAGCATTCTTACAACTACAATACCCACCTGTGGAAGGGAAGAAACAGATTGATAGAGCCAGAAGAGTTCCCAGAAGTCACCTACTACAGGACAGGCCTAACAAAGAAAATAACAGAACGCCACTAGCCGTCACCTTCAGCCCCCAACTAAAACCCCTCCAATGCATTATTAAGGATCTACAACCTATCCTGAAGGATGACCCAACACTCTCACAAATCTTGGGAGACAGGCCAGTCCTTGCCTACAGACAGTCCCGCAACCTGAAGCAAATACTCACCAACAACCACATACCACACAACAGAACCACTAACCCAGGAACCTATCCTTGCAACAAAGCCCGTTGCCAACTGTGCCCACATATCTATTCAGGGGACACCATCACAGGGCCTAATAACATCAGCCACACTATCAGAGGCTCGTTCAGCTGCACATCCATCAATGTGATATATGCCATCATGTGCCAGCAATGCCCCTCTGCCATGTACATTGGTCAAACTGGACAGTCTCTACGTAAAAGAATAAATGGACACAAATCAGATGTCAAGAATTAGAACATTGATAAACCAGTCGGAGAACACTTCAATCTCTCTGGTCACGCAATTACAGACATGAAGGTCGCTATCTTAAAACAAAAAAAACTTCAAATCCAGACTCCAGCGAGAAACTGCTGAATTGGAATTCATTTGCAAATTGGATACTATTAATTTAGGCTTAAATAGAGACTGGGAGTGGCTATTTCCCCTTGTTTTTTCCTACCCCTCCCCCCCAGATGTTCTGGTTAAACCTGAATTTATGCTGGAAATGGCCCACCTTGATTATCATACACATTGTAAGGAGAGTGATCACTTTGAATAAGCTATTACCAGCAGGAGAGTGGGTGGGAGGAGGTATTGTTTCATGGTCTCTGTGTATATAATGTCTTCTGCAGTTTCCACAGTATGCATCCGATGAAGTGAGCTGTAGCTCACGAAAGCTTATGCTCAAATAAATTGGTTAGTCTCTAAGGTGCCACAAGTACTCCTTTTCTTTTTGCGAATACAGACTAACACGGCTGTTACTCTGAAACCTGTTCTTCTGCAGTGTGGCCCACTATGATCGCAATGCCCTGACTGTCCTGGCGCAAGGAAGCATCTTCCTTAGATTTCAAATCTCTCCTCTCACTGCCATTGGCTAGGAGCATTGTGAAGACTTCCCTGCAGCCTGTCAATTGTTTTTAAATGCTGCTGCACTCTGTGCATTGAAGCCACTTTCTAGCCTGAGTTCTGGTGCTTTGTGTGTCTGAATTGTGTGTTGGCGTTTATGGATTAATTTGTCATTTCCTGGAGGTAGGTGCTAATCTCCTGCATGGTGTAGACTTTGCCAAGCAGAATGCTAGTTGTCAGGCAGTAATGGTAATAGTGGAGCTCCCCTACGGTTAATTTAGTATAAGAATTTTCTTCCTCTACAGATGTACCCTTTTCTTCTCTAATTGTGCCTGTGCTGATATATGCCTTGCCCAGTCTCTGTTAGCAAATCAGTACAAACAGCTGGGATCAGGTGGTTGAACCCTATTCATTTTGGGGAATTGAAGGAGGGATGAAAGATCACCAAGGCATTGCAGCAAGGGATCACTGCTTGCCCTCCAATGGGTTTAACAAAACTGGTCTCAGTGAAATAAGAGGGGAGAAGTGACATGATACCGCTGCAAAATATTTCTTCCCCTCAAAGTAGCGATTTGGTACCTTGTACATTTCTAAAAGCCATGGACAGATCTTCACCATCTGAAAATGCTGCTGAGTTATTCTGAGCCTTCCAGATGAACTCACAATTCACCATGCATGTCAAAGCCGCAATGTTCTGTTAGAAGGCGAATGGTGCCGGAGGAGGGAAAGCTGTTCTCTCCTGTTTCTTTTAAGTGTTTCAAGTGAATGTAAATGTTTATGGGGGGGCCGGGGTTCTGAAGTCCTCTAGCCATAAACAGGTACTAGACAGCCAGCTGTCATGCATCTTCCTCCCTCTGCCCTGCCAATGTGTTCGCCTCTGACTGCTCCAAAGCCTGGGGGAAGAGAATCTCTACTTCTTAGCCCAATGCCCCTACTGTATTTACAGGGTTGTAATTGATACCTTACTCAGAATGAATTTGTTTTCCATTGAAAAGCTTTTGGAAATGATTGTTTGAGCCTAAGCACTTCCTTTTGTCTCCTTGTCTTTTATTGAAAACATAAAGGGCACTGTCTTATGTAGAGAGGAAATTGTAGATGCGTCTTATCACCGCACCTCTGTCTCTGCACTATCAGCCTTAGCTAAGGAAGGGGGAGGGGGAAGCTAAGCAACCTCCTGAATTCCTTGTTAGATCCATCATTCTGCTGCAAACTGATCCCTCTAAGCTACTGCTCCTGACGTTAGATAGCAGCATCTCCTGGATTCTGTGTTTACATCTGTAGTCTTATATTATTATCTGGCCTTCCTGGTGATAATCCATCTGAACAGATTATCTTGAAAAAGCAAGCTGTCAGAACTTCGGCAAAAGCCCACTACAGGCAAACGAACAGTTAGGGAATTAAAGGGCTCTTTTTAAAAATCTAGCAAACCCTAAAAAAACATAACATTTAGACATGATCATCCACAGCCAGTGATTTTACCACTATAACTGCAACAAATATACATCTCTAATGTGACATTTCCCTCAAAGTAAACAATATCAGTAAATTTCTTCATTCGGTGGCAGCAGATTGAATTACTCTTCTTGAATAGAACAGATCTATAACCCCAGTTCAGGAAAGCACCCCTATTCAGGAAGCACACGTGTATGTTAACGTGTCTCCAACGTTTCAAATGGGTTGCAACACCACTCAAATCTGGGCCAGCTGCCCTTCTGGAAATGGATGGGCCAAACCTGAGTGGCATTGCAACCCTGTGCTCCAGGTTGCAATGCAATTTGGTTGGGGGGAGGGTGGGGGAGCTCTCAAATAGGAGGCCTAGGGCAAACTGGCCCCTCCCCCCACCTCCCCAGTGGCCCTGAATGTGCAAAATGGTCACTTCAACTGGGGCAGGAGGTTTTTGGAGTCAAACCAGGACAGTCCCATGAAACCTGGGATTGTTGGGAAGTTGGTTCAAACTCATGTCTAAGTGCCTTCTTGAATCAGTAGCAATGGAAACGTCCCCATGCCACCGAGCCAGTGGTGTACTGAAAACTGTTAAAACCTGCAAGCAGGTCAGGGGGCTCTGAGGGAAGCATATGAGCAGTCTACAAATGAGGCAGTCTGGAGCAAGGTAGGGTGAGCGACACCTTGCTGGGTACGTCTGCACTGCAATGTGAGCCTGGGCTCAGACTTGGGCTTGAGCCCAAACCCCACTTCAATGTCGTATATCTCTGAGACTTGGGCTTGGACCCAGGGTCCTAGGACCCTGTGGGTATGGAGGTTCTGAGCCCAAGTCAAGCCAGGTTTCAGCTCTATTGCTTTGCAGTGTAGCCACAGTCCCCAAGCTCCGGTTCTGGGAATCTGACAAAAGTATCCCACAAGCCCCTGGGCCAACTTCCTTTGTCCTCTCTCTCTGTCTGGAGAGTTATCCAGTCATCTCAAGTGAAAACAGAAGCAACCTCCCCCTGCCCCCCTTGGGGTATTGCAGCAGCCGAGTGAGTCAGTGTTAACCCTCCCATTGTCTTCTGACCACTGAGCTCCTCAGGGAGCCTTCTGTGATGTGCAATAGGGACTGATCAGCACAAGCCTTTTGCAAAGCACACTACTTCCTCGTCACAGGAGCACAGCCAGACTTTGGTAAGTCTGTGGTCCCAGGGCAGAAAAACAGCGGACTTCAGTAAGAGTACCAGGAATGATCGCACATACCATCAGATAGCAAAGAAGCTGGTGGTATTGCAAATATACTTGACCAGTGGATGGAGGGGGTTAAGGGATTACAGGAAAACCAGGGACCAGAACCACATCTTGAGAAACTCACCAACATCATGCCTGTTTTATGAGCCGTTTGGTTGGATGCTGCCCAGCATGGAGCCAATGGTGCTGCTTGATGACCTGGTCAGCTGGGATGGCACCCTGGTGGCCCCAGAATCCAGTGATGGCAGCCAGCAGTAAGTGCAGAGTGAGGCCAGTGAAATGACTCTGTTACTGAAACTGGTCCCACAGGAGTCTCTGCTGCAGGAACAGCCACAGCATATCCTGGGGCTGGACGTGGAGGAGCTGTTTGATGCTCTCCCTGAAGAACAGCCTGCCACCGATAGGGAAGGGACAGGAACTGCCCCAGAGCCTCATAACTTTCTGGCTCCATTAAGTTCATTAATATAGGAATGGAAGTGATTTCCATTCTATGAACCAATGTGGAAGTAATTAGATACCTTGGGTAGCAACATGTATCCACTAATGGCAGTTTGTATCCCAGCAGCCTGGCTCCCCCCACCATATGGAATTCAAAACGGCAACCAGGAAATGCAAATGGAAAAACCTCCTTGAAAGTGGATTTTTACTAGAAAAGGACAGATTTTTGCTGGGGCATTCCTGTTCCTTAAAAATAATCTCTACACTGCTATACCTGCACATATGCCCCTCTGGAACCACTCAGCAATGTAATGAGCTGCCTCAAAACAGGAAACTGTGCGGGGGAGGGGGAAATGTGTTCATTCACAAATTTAGTCCATTTCTGTTAAAGACAGTTCATAGGTGACGCAAGCGTAACCCACACCGCTGGAGTGTGATGCTCTGTCCCATCTAGTGGCACCGACCACTTAAAGAGAGATTAATGAGTCTGCTCTACAGCCTTAGCTAAGGGCCTATGGCTTTTAGTTCATGCAGTAGAGGGCTCATGCACTAAGCTCGAGAGGTCCCAGGTTCAATCCTGCCTGCCGACAACCAGGGTCTGTGAGTGTTACACAAGCATTTGTCCCAATTCGACTGAGGTTTGAAAATGTGTCCAGAACTACGTCAGGAGCAGGGGTGTAAGAGGAAAGGCGATGTGGACATAAGCTGCAGTGTAGACATAGTCAAAGAAATGCATTGTTAATCTTCTTAAAATCAAGGGCAATCTGTGTTTAATGTGATGGAGTTCGAAAGAATTTGAAAAGCAAATGCTAGTGTAGTGTGCTGTGCCTCATTTATTTGTTTCTGGCAGTGCCCGATCAGGGCGGGGTGCGCTAGACACTGCACGTACAGAAAGGAAGGCAGTCCCTGCCACAGAGCTGACAATCCAAATGACCACTCAGATCTAGACAAACCACAAGCTTGAAAGAGAGAATTTGGATCCTCAGCAGGAAGTGAAGTGTGTGTAGCATTGACCATCACAGCAGTCAGTGCTGTCTGTTGCTCTCCTGTTCTGGTTTTGTTGTTGCACTAAGGACACGACAGCAAGATAATGCATCATAACCTTGGACACTGTATGCAGCACATATTGACTATTCCAGTCTCGCAAAGCCCTTGAGCATACGCTTAATTGAGTATTTTCATTTGAAGTCAATGGATCTCGGGCCTTAATGCTATATCTTTTCCAATAAAATGTCCCTTCCAGGGGTTTAGGCAAATTTGTACTCTCTTACCTCCCAAATTTACACCCTAGATGAAGCGGCTTTAATAGACCTCTCTCTCATATGAACACCGACCTTTCACTATAGGGCACTGTTCTTTTTACCCAGAAGTTAGTCGTTCTGCCCTACAAACAGTTTCAAAACTACTAGCTCTGACATTACAAGGTGTCATCTTGACTTCAGCTCAGCAGTGGTTGGCTTTCTAAAAACCCATAACCCCTGTAGGGCTTTGGGGCCTGCACTTGTCTCATGGGGCAAAAATGTTTTTACTTCTTTAACTAGATTAATTTTGTAAATTATTTTTTAAAAAATATTTCATATGAATGAAAATTAAAAAATATTTCATATGCTACCTGATCCAAAGTCCGTGGAGGATTCCTATTGGCTACATTGGGCTCTGAGGCAGCCCTCTTGTGCTCTGGAAAAGTGCCAGATTTTCAGACCTGGAAGCTGAAATTCTTTATCCACAGAAGGGGTAGCTCAAAGAAACTGGCTGTGCAAACATTCCCACACTGCCTTACCAAGGAACACTGGCTCTGACCTGCAGGGACTACACAATGAATGTGACAGGGTATTTCTGTGTTCATGCCCGTGTAGATCTTGGCCTTTCTGCTGAGACTGCCAGTAAAGTGTCAGCTTGTGCCAAGTATCATGAAGGGGTTGTGATTTGGACACCTAACAGGAATTAAACCAAAGATTCTACTTTTATTTGCCGCAAGCCAGCAAATGCTAGATTAATAAGTCCTATAACTGTTGACTTTTTATCCTGAGCCTATTGCATACCTTGGGGCCAATTCTGCTCCAAGTGAAGTGGAGCAGAACAAGATCTGTCAAGTCAAGTCCCACCATTGAACATACCACTTTTGTACATTGACCAATACGTTTTGTATGTTACATTTACACACGCTCTGAGAATACTTTCTATGGAGTGTTTTTTCTGTGATCCTGCTAAGAAGTCTGAAGTACTGGGAGTTTCTCTGCTGTTATGGTTTTAAACATATACCATAAACACTAAGGTCATACCTGTAACGCTGGCAGACCAGCTCATGCTAAGGTCCCTGGGCCTCACTGAACACTTACAAATACATAGCTGGAAACCAGTCCTGTGTGTTAGCATTATCAAAATAGATATTAGTTATAACAATGTGTTTAGATTTTATGGAAGGCTTGTAGGCTTGCATCATGTATTAATTCTACTTATAATATCTGTGTCCCATGTTATAAGGTAATGTTTGCTCTATAACAATAAAAAAATTTAAGATCGTAAATTCCCCACAGTCATCAAGGGAGAAGCCTTACCAAGTGTGAAATATTGGCTTACCCCAAGAGGTAAACTCCAGACAGCACGACAATAAATGGTTAAAAGGAGAACACAATAACTGTTTGGTCCTCTAGAAATAATATTTGCTCAAGTGTAAGGCCTGCAAAATGTTCTTGGGTGTTCATCTGGTGTTGGTATTAGAGCTGAGAATGTGATTACATGAGCTCTCTGCTAATTTTAATAAAAAGGTTTGCAAAATGTGTGTTTGTTCAGCCACTTGACTGAATAAGAGTGACTGCGGGCTATGCTGACAAGTCACTCAAAACCCCATAGAACATGAAGGCTTCACAAATATTTTAAAAATTGTGATATTAACTTTTATGTGAAGAAAATGAACAATTCCTCAGCTCAACCTGAATGTTCAGGCACCGTTCATAGTAATAAATAAAATATACCAAATATTGTATGCTACCTATCAGAAGGGAAATAGTAGCCATGGATGAGTAAGACTATTGAATACTTTCCACAGCTTATTGCTGTGAAAATGCTTTTATATATAAATTAACCTGTTTAGAAAATGGATACACACAATATGGGCTCCTCTAGTGAACCTTTAGAAAAACTCATTAAAAGGGTTTGATTAAGCGGTACATAAACTTGTGACAGCGTGAACTGTGCTTCATTTACACAGCCTTTTGGCTGCAGAAATGCAATAGGAAATTTATTTTCCGAGATTATAAAAATCTTGTCTTGACGTTTAGAGAAGCAAATAATTCCAGTGCAGTGTAATCATCAGATAGGGAAAATCTTCATGGGAAAATAAATTCTTCTAAATAACTTACTGCAGCTAAACAGTTAATATAGTTTCTTTTCAGAGACTCTATATGAAAATTTGCATAACATAATTTGAACACTAAATCTTTATCCCTTTCTATGTTGTTCTTTTGTATGATTATAAATCTTTCCTAAACTGATTTATTGTAAACATCTTCAAGGGTATTTTTTACTCTTTCAAATGCTGAGGAAACTGAAGTTCCTGGGTATTTTAATTCTGACAATGTAGAATGTCTGTTTGTTGAAAATAAATGTGCCACTCTGGTCATCTTTAAGGGGCCAATCCTGCAATGTGCTGAATGATGCCAACTGCCATGGAACTCAGTGCAAGCTGAGTGCATTCAGTATGTGCCTGAGCGTTTATCTGAACAGGATGGACTGAAGCATGTGCTTCAAAACTTTCCTGAATTGGGGCTCTGGTTTGCTTGGAGGTTTGAGTTTGACCAATCTGCAGTGGAAGCTCCCATCAGCCTTCCACCACAGGGGCCCCTTTCTATTCCTCTCCAGTTGCCCCCTCTTTAAACAAGCCCCAGCACCTCCTACTTATCATAGTTGTCTTTAGGAAGCTTGGTGGCCTACCCTTCATGTCTTTCTCCTAAGGCTGGGTGGCCACTTCCCTGCTTTCAGGAGGTCCATACTTTCTGTAGCTGTGAGAATTCTTCCTTGGTTGCAGGGACACACCAAGCTTCAAACATAGGTTAATTTCAAATGTGCTGAGGGTTTGCTGCAATTGTTTTGCACAGTTCTCACTGTCTATATAGCAAAACCATCACCATCTGGCACCATTAATTAGGTCTAGAAAGGTATGTTCAAGAGAGACCCAGAACTGAAAGTGAGATGGCGCTGCAGCTCAGGACAAACAGGCATTTGCCAAGTAACGTGGGGAAGCTTGAATAGCACTTGCATGTACAATGCACGACTCCAGACAGTGTTGTCACTTTCTAAGCACTAAAATTCCCTATATTCCTTGGAAATAGACCCTAAAAAGCTTTAAATTGTCCTATATTCAGAGAAATATGCTCAATCTCCAACCAAATTGTGGATAAAAAATCTTAATTAAATACTAGTGAGAAATGCTACTAAAGAAGAGGAGAGTGATCACCTAGAAAACATTAAACCACCGTGCACCATGGATCACTGGGTGTCATGTTCACTGATCTGTTATAAAGGAAGCAATCAAATTGTACTACCAGTAGATGTTCCTATGGATGGTAGAAAGAAAAGTCAAGAATACAGGGGGGAGTAATAGTTTATGCTGAGCACTGAAACCAGCATATAGGGGTTTTTAACTAAATACTATGTAGGAATAGTTTAACAAACTTGGTAGTTTCCCCCCACAAATAGAAGAGAGATCCCCTCTCTGGCTATCTGAACTTCAATCTCTCACCCTAACTGTATCTCCTCTTCTTTCCCCTTCATGCCATGCACACCTAATGTAGTATGTATAATGCAGTGTAGAAGCAACATAGAATCAGGGTGAGAAGGAACCGCAAGGGTCATCTAGTCATGGAAAAAGGTATGTTTCTTGCATCCATACTGACTGCTATTTAATAATAATAGCTTTAGTTCTGTAAAATAAGTGACATTGTCTTAGCAAAGTTTTGTAATGGAGAAGAGATTTTTTTTTTTGACACTTCTAAAAACACATTTAGGACCGGATCAACTCAGTCAGGGGAGAGACTGCCGTGGGCTTTGGATCATGCCGTTAATACCGACGTACTAAGCTGAGTACTCTATGCAAATCAAATCAGATGACAAAATGAGGCTTGTTTTGGACATTTGTGTTTAAACTTCTCGGAGAGAAATCCAAATATTTACATGCAAATAAAGAAAATAATCTTGAAATCAAACATTTACATGCAAATATAGAAAATAATCTTGACTGAGCAAGCTGAGCAGTCTTTCTGAGTTCCTCAGATGAGTCTATATGTTTGAGGATCTTAGGAGGTTGCTTTCTTACACACTGTCTTCTCCAGAGAAAGGCAAACACCTCTACCTTTCTAAGTCTTCCTTAGAGGGTAGAGAGAACCACACTTTCAAAGTGACTAACAATTTTGGGTTCCACAGTTTCTGGGTGTCCAACTTGAGACACCTTAAAGGGTCTTGATTTTTTTTCAGATGGCATCACTTTCTGACACCCATAAGTTTCTGAAAATCCTGTCCCTTTAAAGTATCTCAAGATGGGCAAAAATTGAGACACCTGGAACCATTAGTGACTCTTAGACTTAGGCCAGAGCCCCCCAAGAGTGTCTCATAAGACAGATCTGAGCACTGGACAATACCATGCTTAAGAACTTGTCACCTCAGAGACTAGATCCATCACTCTGGAGACACATTGAGGTTCACAAGTGTTTTGATTTTCTAAGGTGTTTTCTGGAAATTCCAAGACTGTGGTCCACAATGGCCTCTTTATGGTCTCCATAGCAATGGTATACAACATGCCTAAAATTTCCTGTATTTACCTTATACTCTGAGCACTGATTAGGATTGATGTTGTTATTTTGTGAATTCATTCTAGATCCAAGTATGTTCTATGAATAAAACCTTAAAAACACACTTTATATGCACCATATTAATAAATTTTTTTTTGTCATAGCTCCATGTATTCTCCATCAGAATATTTGCATTCTATTTCATTTTCTTTACTTCAAGATACACTTGGCTCCCATTGCTTCCATCACACTTTCCCAAAATAAACTAATATAAATGAGTAGAGACTTTCCAGCTTGATTCTTATCCATAACTGATACTCCAGATGGCTAAGTTTTGGGGCACTGTAGTTGCTTGAATGAATTTCCTTTCTATAAAGATGTTGGTGTTCACAAATATCTGTATAAATATAAAGTGATACATGTTCCCTTTCTCACGAGTATCCTGACTGAGCGTGGCCATAATGGAAATTTCATTCTACAGATGGTATAAATTGTTTATATTATAAGAGCCTTGGGGGATTGAGAATTGTTAATCAAAGGCCAAAGAGAGGGGTGTGTGTGTGCTTCATTCTGTTTGATCCAAAAGGCTGTTTCAAGCAACTCTGAAGATGAGACGTATTCCTGCTCAGCACAGGAACGATGAAAAGTTGCCTTAGCAACATGATAAGCTGTTTCTGGCTGTTGCCTTGGCAAACAGATCCAAGATGGAAATAAATAAATAAATAAATAAATAAAATAAAAAAGACATACAAAAAGAAAAGAAAGACATTGACCTTTGGAACAAGAAGCCTTTCTGTCTGGCCACTTGTCAGCTGTGTGACCACCTGTCCATGTTCACTTCTCCTTTGTGGATCCTTTTGAGGAATGTTACCTTAAAGGAGCAAAGAAAATACCTATGCTTAGAAATATCCCTGTTCGCCTCTTCTGATGCAGACAAGGGTTTACCCTCTACATATTTTTGTACTGTTAGTTTTTGAAGGTTTTGCCCTTATTATCAGGATGAAGCAGGAGGGGAACTGGGTTTATTAAGAAGTTCCTTAACTCACAAAACTTGTTACTTTGGCTTTCCACCTGGGGCTTTCTGAACAAGTCACATGGTGAAATTTGCTCCTCTACTGCCTTCTAGTGAGTCATCATAAAACTGTAGCTGGATCTTTAGTATTCTTTCTCCTCTCAACAGTCTTACTTGCACTAGGCACACCAGAATCTGAATCTAAGCATTGGGGTGAATTTACAGATCTCTGAAAAAAATGGTTTTGTGTCCTCAAAGTGGCAGTTTAACACACTGAATGTGAGTCGTGTTCCCACAATGATTAAACAAGGTTAAATCTTTTAAAAATTTGACATATCTATCCCATGTGTGGCTTTTTGGACTCTATTTAAGTAAGAGAACATATGCAGACTGCTGGAAAGCCTACAATAAAAAGTACAGTATACTGGAGACTGGAAATAAGAATATCAAGGTATCTTAGAGCAACAACTGTCCTATTGTAATTGTGATGTATTGTGTAAGTTGTGAAGCCTAAGAGTAGGGGGCACTGCTGATATCTATATGGCTATGGACCCAAACTAGAGCAAGAGTCTGGGATATTGCCATGAAAATGCCAAGCATTGGAATTTTCTTCTGATTGGACTTTGCATAAACTAGAGATAGGAAACAGGGCTTGTTTGTTTCCAGAGCTTATACAGTATTTGATTGTTTAGTTTAACTTGGAATTCTCATCACGTTTCTATTGCACTCAAGAAAAAGTTAGGGAGTCTTTCTTACGGTAACACCTGTACATTCCAATGAATGGTAATGAACGATTGCATAGCTTGTGGGATAAACTGTCATTTGGGCTGGTGTACACTGAAAAGTCACACTGGCATGGCTACAACTCTTGGGAGCGTGAAATACCCACATCTCTGGAGACACATCTATGCTGATCTATGAAAACAGTGTTAGGTCGATTGAAGAATTCGTCAATTCTTCATCAACCTCGCTACTGCCTCTTGGGGAGGTTGATTATGTACAGTGACAGAAGAACCCCTCCCACTGCTGTAGTGAGTGTCTACACTGAAGCAGTGCAGCTGCGGTGTTGCAGCTGTGCTGTTGTAGCATTTGAAGTGTAGACAGAGCCCTGGCAGTGAGTTTGCATCCAGTTAAGTTGTTCTTTCATTCAAATGTTTACTCTTGTGGGTGAAAATCCTGTCTCCACTCGGGAAGATAACACCAACATGGTACGTGATTGTGTTCCATAAGAATACTTTTCATATGGGAAGTAAGGGAGACAAGACATGACAGAAAAAGCCATTCTTTTGTCTCCAAAGTGGTAATGTTGCCTCAGGATTGAAAAAGATCAAAGAAGCTTCCAATTGATACCAGGTTTTCAATATGGAAACTATGGAAGATACTTGTCAAGATCCAGATTGTCCAAGGGAACAGAGACATATATGTAACACACCTGTGGACGGCAGCTTGGTCCAATCTGTAAGAAAATCAAGCTTGTCCACAAAGATCTACAATTGTCCAGGGAGACATGATTTTTGTTTTGGATTCAATACTCGGGAGAACTGAATGAACATTCTTCAAGGGACAAGTAGAAAACACGATGGAGTGCTGTCTTTCCAGAACCTAGACTTGAGACGTCACTCTAAGATTAGATATGCTTCTGAAGTTGCCCGGCAAGGACCATTAGTGATGGTTCTTATCAACACTAGTGACATTGCATCATGGGATATCTAACAGATAACAGATGACTTCAGGGAACTCAGAAGTGTGATGAAGAAGAATGTCCAAGAGATATTCCCTGAGATCCTTCCTGTTCTATGAGAGAAGGCACTAATCTGCAAGAAACATGAAAACATCACCAATGAAGTTTGTAGATGAGACAGAGTTTGGGGAGGTGGTATATAACGAAGAGGACAGGTAACTGATACAGAGTGATCTGGATTGCTTGGTAAGTAGGGTGTAAGTAATCAATCTGTTTTTAATGTGGCTAAACGTATACATCCAGGAGCAAAGAATGTAGAGGGGTACCATCCTGGGAAGTAATGACTCTGAAAAAATTTGGGGATCATGGTGGATAATCAGCTGAACGTAAGCTTCCATTGTGACGCTGTGGTGAAAAGAGCTAATACAGTCCTGGGAAGCATAAACAGGGGACTCTTGAGTAGGAGTAGAGAGGTTATTTCACCTCTGCATTTGACACTGGTGTGACTGTTGCTGGAATACTGTGTCCAGTTCTGGTACTTGCAATTCAAGAAATACATTGATAAACTGGAGAGGGTTCAGAGAAGAGCCATGAGAATGATTAAAGGATTAGAAAACATATCATAGGAGCTCAGTCTATTAAGGGCACGGCTACACTACAGAGTTTACAGTGGCGCAGCTGCAAGCTCACTAATGTAGCTTCTTTAAGGCAACAGGAGAGCTGTCTCCCATCAGCTTAACTACTCCAGCCCCTGCGAGTAACGCTAGCTATGTTGGTGGGAGAAGCTCTCCTGCCAATGTAACGAGGTCCACACCGGTGCTTATGTCAGTGTAACTTATGTCACTCGGGGGTGATTTATTTGTACCCCTGAGCAACGTAAGTTATGTCGACATAAACTGTAGATATAAACTATTTCCCCATGTTTATTCCCCCCCCCTCCCCCCGTTCCTCAGACATTCTTGTCAACTGCTGGAAATGGCCCACCTTGATTATCACTACAAAAGGTTTTCTTCCCTCTCCCTTCCCCCGCCCCTGCTCTCCTGTTGGTATTAGCTCATCTTAAGTGATCACTCTCCTTACAGTGTGTGTGATAACACCCATTATTTCATGTTCTCTGTGTATATAAATCTCCCCACTGTATTTTCCACTGCATGCATCCGATGAAGTGAACTGTAGCTCACGAAAGCTTATGCTCAAATGAATTGGTTAGTCTCTAAGGTGCCACAAGTACTCCTTTTCTTTTTGCGAATACAGACTAACACGGCTGCTACTCTGAAACCTGATAAACTGTAGTGTAGGCATAGCCTTAGCTTAGCAAAGAGAAGGTTAAGGGGTGACTTGATTAGAGCCTAAAAGTATCTACAGGGGAAAAAGTATTTAATAATGGGATCCTCAGCCTAGCAGAGAAAGATATAACACGACCCAATGGCTGGAAGTTGAGGCTGGATAAATTCAGACTGGAAATAAGGTGTACATTGTTAACAGTGAGGATAGTTAACTACTGGAACAATTTACCAAGAGTTGTGGTGTATTCTCCATCCCTGGCAATTTTAAAATTAAGATTGGATGGTTTCTCTAAAAGATCTGTTGCAGGAATTATTTTGGGGAAATTCTATGGCCTGTGCTATACAGTGCGATATAGACTAGATGATCACAATGGTCCCTTCAGGCCCTCGGATCTATGAATAGGGCTTTGACAGAAGCTAAAGGCAGTTACTTGCTAGTCTAGTCTTTTCCCCTAATCCCTAGATGAATGGTTAGAAAGTGGGACCAAAGGGACTGTTAGTTTTTGTTTACTGTGGTCTCATTAAGGTTATCTTCTGAGAAATAGCAGTTGAAGGTGCCCTGACAGAGAGTGTAAAAGATCCAGGACTTACTCCTCCTCTTCACAGCCTCCTGTTCTCATCCACGTGGAGAAGGCTTCTTTCATGGTCCTGTTGCTTAGTCCCTTTTCTCCTCCCCTCATATTATTAACATAAATCCTGAATTGGACCATCCTTCCTGCTGTAGCTCATCAATGCCATCTGTTGACTTGAGGTCAATAGAGAATTAGTTGCTCCTCCTTCGCCACTCTGGATCACTTTGCCTCCAGAGTATGTCCAGCTTCTGCCAGCCTAAGAGTAAGGGACAGACCTAAACTCTAAAAGTAGGAGCCCCCTTGTGCTAGCATGTTGCATTATTGCTCGTCTGGCTTTGCATCTTCTTTCTAGTTAATTATGTCTGGAAAGAGTAATAAAGGATTTTGTTCAATTTCTGTCTTTAGATTTAGACATTGCATCTACCAGTAATTTTCGTGGCTTGTACAAAATTTTAAAAATAGAATAAAAAAGAACTGTAGTGTTAGGGTCTGATTCTCAGGTACACTAAAGCTCCTTTATACCGCTTAGCTGCTTACAGTCTATATAATTCACACTTACGCCCACATTAAGGCCACTTTACACTGCTAAAAAGGTGTAAAGAGACTGTAAATGAGATTTGGGCCCTTTATATTCATTTTACTGTGATCAGGTCTGCTCATCAGATTATGTTAGCTCACACGGACTATTCAGTTGATATCAGTGGGAGTTAGGCACTTAGGTGCTTCTGAAAATTCTGTGTGTCACCTATTTGTATCTTTAGGTTCCTAAATGCCTTGAAATCTCTGTCCTTGAAGTATATGTTTGAAGCCAGTGGGACTACTTGCATGGTTTAAATTAAGCCCAAGTATAAATGTTTGCAGGATCAGGGCCTTAAATTCTTTTTCTGCTGGATACAATGAAGTGACAGACTGGTCTAGTCAGTATCTTATTTAGAAAAAAAAAAATTTAGGCTGAATCTTGGAGACCAGTATGGTTCTGGGGGTCTGTGATAGCACATTTGGTTGACCAAAGCAATATGTCTGTAGTCTGCCTCTTATTAAAATGTTATAACATATTTGGGGCAGGGACTGCCTTGTTGTTCTGTGTTTGTACAGCGCCTAGCACCAGGGGTCCTCCGGCTCCTAGCTGCTATGATAATATAAATAATTCACCTTGGTGGTCAGAATGACAACCACTCCCCTGCAAGAAAAACTGCTATCATTATAGCCATGAGAACTACAGAATGAATTAACTGGGTATTCTCTCCCACTTAGATTTCCATAATGCACATTTCTGCTTATGTCCTGTATTTAGTCTCTGTTGGAAATAATTTCCCTAATAAGTTGATTAAGGTTTTATCGTGACTAAACTTCCACACAAGCATTTCTTTGTTAGACACTTAGTGTTGGTTACATCCAAAATATCATTATAAGCATATACACCCATATATTCTTGCAACTATACAGTTACAAGCATTGGCTGAATACTGAGAACCGGAGCAGGCCCAGGAGACACCTTCCCATCATGACATGGCTCCAGAGGGGTAAGGAAAAATTCTGACAACCCCTAGAAAGCCTGGCTTTTTATACTATAACGAACAAGTGATATCCTTGCTAGTTATTGGACGTTAGCTAACGTTGGCTGAAGCAGTTTAGGGCTGCACTCAGCTCTCCAAGATTTTTTCTCTATATTCCTTTGCCATATTTTTTCCCAACTACTGGGCTAAGGATTTCTAACCAATTATAGACTACAACTGATGCCCAATTAACCATGTTTTCTTTATTGCTCGCCCAAACCTTAAATAAGATATCACTGGTATTTCTAGAGTCATTTCAAGTTTAACACAAACAACTTTCCTTTCTCTTGAGTTCATTCTTTTTAAGCATATGTTTTGGGCCTATCACTCATGCTAAAATCCCAACTTAATTTAAACCTATAGCTCACTCAGGCCTAATGGGGGCCTATGTTCCTACAGTCTCCATGGAAAGCTAGAGCAGAGTAGCAGGTGTGTCATCAGGCTATAGTGCAGATCATAGGAGCCATTGTTCAAAACCAAAGACCCCTTAAATATCCTCTCAGGTACTTTGTGTGTGCAGAGAGATACAAGATTTAGACTTTGCTACCTGAGTTAGCAAGTTAATTCTCCAAGGAGAACATATTGGTAAACGCCTTCCCAACTTATTCCACAGAAGCAAATCTCTTCTCCTGATCTGCCAATCTATTTGTAACTTAATATTTGACCTCAGGACCACAATGAATATTTTTATACTAGAGTCTGCATCTAGTCAAAGCAAAGGTCACCAGCACATGTGGGAAGTTGCGTTGCATAAAACAATGCCAGTGGTACCCTGATGGTGGAGAGCTCAGTACGTACTGAGTACTGCCTTTCATCCCTGTAGTTATGAATCAGTTCAAGTCCAGTACGATTATCTTAGTTATGGCTTTTCCATTATATTCAAAGGCTTTTCAGCATTTTCACTAGTAATGAAAGTAATGAAATTGTAGTATCAGATGGCTGGAGTGTTTTACATAAAAAACTACAACAACTAAGAGGTACGGAGTCTTGTAATAATAATAATTTGGTGTCTGGAAAATATAGACATCAGCTCAGAGAAACCAGGCCCAGGTGGAAAGTAAGAGTCCACATGTGCTCTTTTGAGAGATGCAAATAAGCCATGAAGTTTGTAATACTCACCCTCTTTTATAAGCTTATCCTTAGTTATCAGCCAGCTGGCTGGTGGGCAGATCTACATTCATCGAACCTGTGTGGGGTAAAGTCCACCTGTGTGACAGTGAAGACCTAGCAGTCATGTTGCCAGAGTTACTTTTTAACTATTCTCCTTTGCTATAGTTGATTCATAGACAGCAATGTCAAACTTGATGTTTTTGTCATTTGGGTGGATTTGAATAGGTTTTTGACGAAGGGGCCAAGTCCGTTTCCCATAACCATATATTTTCACTACTATCCACGGATTCAGTTTCATGATTTTAATTTAACTAGCTTAAATCCTGAGGGGCAACCAGCAATGAATTCAGAGAAATATATACTTTCAGGGAAACAGAAAATGGTGAGATGTGGAAGATCATGCATCCCATATGAATGCCTGTAATAGATTTATAGTGACAGTATAATAATACCACCTAGCTCTTGTATAGTGTTTGTCAAAGCACTTAACAAATTATGTAAGCTTCATTATCCCCATTTTACAGATGAGGAAACTGAGGCTTGCTCAAGGTGACCCAGCAGACCAGGGACTGACCCAGGAATAGAATACAGGTCTCCTGAGTCCCCATCCACTGCTCTATCCACTATTACCATTGTCCTGAGATAGGACATTAATCAACATTATATATCCCAAGGCTAACATTATCAACATTAATATATAATCAACATTATATATCCCAAGGCTAAATTCATCCCTGTTGTAAGTCTATTCAAGTCAATGGAGTTGTAATAGGCCCAGTACTTTCAATGGAAGTGCCTTTCTGAGTCTTAAAATTAACACATTCCATTACTAGGTCATAGATGATCACAAAACAGAAAACAGTATTTTTTGTGTTTGTCTTATTAAGGGCCTGATCCACTGGCCAATGAAATTAGTGAAAAAACTCCCATTGCCACAAAGGACCTTTGGATCACAAGTTATGACTGAAGTGTGCATAATCACAAATTAAATGATGTATTCCAATAAACTATACCGGAGAGTATCTTAGCTCCAGGGGTTTGGAGAAGGGAGGTGAGGAATCTTTTTTTCAAGTAGAAAGTAGGTTTAGGTGTATCTACTTTGGGACCTTAGTTCAAACATATCCCCATGGCAGATCGAGTGTCTGGTTTCCTGATTCACAAGGAATATCAATAACCACTTCCAGGTTGCAGTGACCAAATTACCTGTGATCTGTCAGAACATTATCCACATATCCACTGGTGGGTTCCCAATGCCTTGTATCAGATGCCTCAGTGGAAGATGCAAGCCCCATAATGGGAAATTATGCAATTGTTTCTTCCTAATCTCAGGCAGTTAGTGGTTCTTTTCTATCCTGAAGATGAGAGTTTATATTTTATATATTTTTGTCCTAGCTAGTGCAGATATTCTGATGATTCACATGCATGTCAGGTCCAGGGGCTCTCAAGGAGGAGGAAACACACACTGTTAGAATGCAATAAGTATATATTTCAAATGGAGTTATTATATAGCTGAAGACCAGCAGAATGTGTAAGGGAACCTTGTCCCCTAGCTGTGTCAAGCAGCATCCTACCATATAAAGTATGCCAGTTCTAGAATGAATCCTCAAACATGCAACTTTAAAACTTTGTTTTCAACTAGCATTCACAACTGTAATGTATGGTGTGTGATCTCAGCCACGCCAATTCATTTTTAAATTAATGTGACTAGTCACTAGCCTATTTTTGTAATATTTGTCATCTCTAATAACGTGTAAAGTGCTTTGGCATGGCAGGTGCCATCTACATGTAAATGTTATTACAGTGTACTCTGCCTAATTGCTGAATCATGATGGTTACTTTATTTGAATGTCTCTGAGGAAAGTGATTTAGCCTAATGATAGTGAACAGTAATGACTGCTGCCTAACTGGGCTAGTATTATCATAAATTCTACTTATCTTTATCTATACTTCCTGAGTATCTTATTTTAGCTACTGCCAAATATTTATGTGGCATTTATATGGTTTAAAATGTATGATGTTCTCAGCTCCGGCCTTTGACAATGGAAACTGACATATTAAAAATTACAGGACAAGTTTTCAGCTTTTAAATTTTTGATTTGGGGCTTTGGGCATTTACATCAACTGAGGATCTGCCCCAATGGTGAAATCCTGCTCTATGGAAGTTAATGGAAGTTTTGCCATTGATTTTAATGCTTTGAAAAACCTGAGATGGGTGTTATAATATCTAGTTTTACAGCAATGCACAGCATTGCTTCCACATCAGGCTGGGCTTGTAGTTATTCCAGGGAGATATATAGATAAGAAATGGGCCAGGAACGGAATTCAACTAATGACTTCCACTTTCTCCCTGTAGGTACTTTCCAAATACATAAAAACTGGAGAGAGAAGTTGGAGTGTCAATACAGTATTTATGCCACACATAGGAATAGCCTGTTAATGTTCTATTTGACAGGCTTGCTTCTGCTAGGATAACAATTGCTGAAAACATACAAGAGATCTTATAACTCAGTAACAAAAATATCAAATTTCAAGGGTGAGCGCAAGAAAAACTCTTGCATGAGATGGCTTCGCTGAATCCATTATCAGTTCATTGCCAATAATTTTTAATATGTACCTTGCTTTCCACCCTTCACATGGGCAAAATCTAATGAAGCGTGTGTGTAATTAGGGTAGGATATTCTAGGTCTTGGACAGGAAGGCAGAGCCAGGGATCGGCCGGAGGCCAGGCAGACTTCATTGTGGAAATCCAATTGGAATTGGTGGTGCTCGAAGAGGTATTCATTTCTCTTCCATGCCTTCTGCCCCCCTTAGGGAGTGAACAGCCGATGGCTGCACAGCTCCTGGGAGAGCCATGGTCCCTGAGGAGAAGGGGCCCTGTAGCTGCAAGAATAGAAGTTGTTTAATTGGTGGTTGTTTTTGGTCAAGCCTCAGACCCTGCTTGGTTTCTTCACTGAACTTTCTGCCCACAACTTCTGCACCCTGTCATGTGGGAAGTAAGGATGCAGAGTTCCTTGTGGCATTTACAGCATGATTCTTGGAGCTTCAACCTTACTGCAGAAGATTTTGCCCCTTCGTGTTGATTTTTCCAACAATCTGGTTCAGTAAATCCAAGATTTTTTCATCTTTGAAACCAGAATTGACTCACACTGATTATTTCCTAGTACAATGTGTATCAGGGAAAACTCGCCCTGTGCCTGAGTAACTCTGCCACTTTATTTTGACTCATCCTTTGAACACTTGAACAATATATTCCCAATCATTTACAGCAGTGGTTCTCAAGCTTTTTTTTCCCGTGGATCACTTGAAAATTGCTGAGGGTCTTGGTGGACCACTTAATGATCTTTCCAAATGTTGTTTGCACCATAAGCTAACTATTGTAAAGTGCTTTGGATAAAAGTGCTATATAAAAAAAAAGTAATAAACTTTTTTTGTTCTACAAATAAGAGCACACAACTCATATTTTCATGTCAGTAATTTTACCTTTCTAATGCGATGGATGTGCCCTCTCTCCCCCGCCACAGCAGCCACAGAGCTGGGGCTGGGAAGGAGGACTGTATCTCCCTGGCAGCCGCAGCCCTGGAGCTGGAGAAAGTCATCTCTTTCTCTGGCTGCTGCAGCCCTGCACATCCCAAATTCGCACCACCACCTCTTCTCATCCCACTGCCACCTACCTCCTGTTCCCCCCAAGGCCACCACCTAACCTTATATGTGTGTCTTCTCCAGCGTCCAGGCACCTAATTAGTGGAGCCAGGCCTGCGCGGCTCCACGAATTAGGTGGCTGGCTCTTCATTCTCTTGTGTGTGGCCGCCCAGGCGCGCACCTTAGAGGGAACTATCCCCGGACCACCTAAACGGAGCTCATGGACCACTGGTGGTCCATGGACCACAGTTTGAGAACCTCTGATTTACAGCAATAGCTCTCGACTAGCTATGTTTACCAAGTAGCTTCTCACAGCTCACAAAGGGTCCATTCAGGATTCAGATGAACTCCCCTGGAGTGAGATTGTGATTTTTTTGGTCTCTTAGCAAAAGAGAAGTTATCATGTCTTATCATTTTTACTTTAAAGGAAGCACACTGTAATTATTTCCTGATAATTAATATCTCTGCTTAGATTACTACACATAAGCCTGTTAACAAGTTAATACGGGAATAATGCTTAACCATAAGTGTTGCAATTGAAGTATTAAATCCAGATTTCATGAGTGAGGTATTTAGCAATTCTACAGCAAGCCTTTCTCTGTGAGAGGGATTCAGAGGGCCTGGATCTCTGTAGTACTAATGCTTCTCTCTTTTGCTTCACAGATAAGGGGGAAGGGGGAGGCAAGGGTGCAGAGAATACCTGTTGTGTATGGGGCTCCACACTGACGTGAAGCTGAAGTAGTTGCTCTATGCCAGTTCCTCTCATAGCTCCCAATATAGGGAGGAACCGGGATCATGCTCAGAGTGCATAGAAGGAAGGAGACATGCTGAAGGAGAGAGGGGGCTGCTACCATTCCCTGAACTCCAAGAATTCTCAGCCGCCCATTGTCCTTAGGGTCATGGGTAGCACTAGAGTTAGGCCTTGTGTCATAAATATAAAGGGAAGGGTAAACCCCTTTGAAATCCCTCCTGGCCAGGGGAAAGCTCCTCTCACCTGTAAAGGGTTAAGAAGCTAAAGGTAACCTCGCTGGCACCTGACCAAAATGACCAATGAGGAGACAAGATACTTTCAAAAGCTGGGAGGAGGGAGAGAAACAAAGGGTCTGGCTCTGTCTGTAGTCGTCTTGGCCAGGGACAGAACAGGAATGGAGTCTTAGAACTTTTAGTAAGTAATCTAGCTAGGTATGTGTTAGATTATGATTTCTTTAAATGGCTGAGAAAAGAATTGTGCTGAATAGAATAACTATTTCTGTCTGTGTATCTTTTTTGTAACTTAAGGTTTTGCCTAGAGGGGTTCTCTATGTTTTTTTAATCTAATTACCCTGTAAGATATCTACCATCCTGATTTTACAGGGGGGATTTCTTTATTTCTATTTACTTCTATTTTTTATTAAAAGTCTTCTTGTAAAACACTGAATGCTTTTTCATTGTTCTCAGATCCAAGGGTTTGGGTCTGTGGTCACCTATGCAAATTGGTGAGGCTTTTTATCCAACATTTCCCAGGAAAGGGGGGGTGCAAGTGTTGGGAGGATTGTTCATTGTTCTTAAGATCCAAGGGTCTGGGTCTGTAGTCACCTAGGCGCATTGGTGAGGCTTTTTACCAAACCTTGTCCAGGAAGTGGGGTGCAAGGTTTTGGGAAGTATTTTGGGGGGAAGGACGCGTCCAAACAGCTCTTCCCCAGTAACCAGTATTAGTTTGGTGGTGGTAGCGGCCAGTCCAAGGATAACGGGTATAATATTTTGTACCTTGGGGAAGTTTTGACCTAAGCTGGTAAAGATAAGCTTAGGAGGTTTTTCATGCAGGTCCCCACATCTGTACCCTAGAGTTCAGAGTGGGGGAGGAACCTTGACACCTTGTCTATATGGGCAAGTTTCTGCGTAGTAAAGCAGCTTTCTGTGATGTAACTCCCGAGGTGTCCACACTGCCAAGCCACTTTGTACACAGAAACTTCTCCGTTGCAGCGCTGCAAAAAAAACACCTTGAGAAGAGTTGTAAGCCTTAAAGCGCAGGGGCTCAAGCGCTGTATTGGCAGAGTAAACACATTACAGGGCAGAAAGCAATCAATTGGCCTCCGGAAGTGTCCCATAATCCCTCAAGTGGCCTGTCCCTTAATCCCTCAAGTGGCCACTGTGCTCACTGTTTTGAACTCGGCTGGCTGCCCTTTCACAGCTCCGTTTCTGACAGCCATTGCGTGCTGTGCTGATCTGCTACGGACACAAAGCAAACCATTAATGTGGAATGCTTGTGCTGTTGAACACAGAGGCAGGTGTGTGTGTGTGTGAGAGAGAGAGAGAGAGAGAGATTACTGTGCAGAGAGAGCTGGGGAGGAAGGGAGGCGGGGGCTGATGTTGGGGTTTCCCCCTCCCTGTGTCTCAGGACTGGTTGCTTCCTGCCACTGTCTGAACTTACAAGATAGCATGCTGACACACTCTCTGTCCCCCAAAACACAGTCTCTTCCCCCCCCACACACAGTTCCTACCACACACTCTTCCCCCTACCCCCCCACTCAGTTGAAAAGCAGCAATGTAGTAGGAGGCCCATGGAACAATGGGACTAGGAAACCTGCATCATGTGACACTGTACCTACCCCATGAGGAATTGCAAACCCTTCCCAAAGCACCCTGCAGCCAGCTGCACAGTGGGATAGCTACCACAATGCACTGCTCTCTTTGCTGTTGCAAGAGCTGCTAATGTGGATGCGCTCCAGCGTCACAAGGAGCATAGTGTGGACACACAACAGCAGTTTAATTCCAGCGCTTTAATAAAAGTGGTATAACTTGTTGCGTAGAAACTTGCCAGTGTAGACATACCCTTAGGTTGCCCTGAGGCTGCTCTAATTTACCCCTCTGGCTGGCCAAGCCCCATGCAGCCTCCAGAATCTAGAAGAGGAGTTTTTAAATTCTATTTCAGGAGACTGTGTCCTTCAAGAGGGTCTTGTTGTAGAAAGGAGGGATCAGTTAAAAATAATTATTGCTTGCTACAGCTTGGTTTCTAAACAAAGAATGTAAAAAAGTCATAACTAAAGGCTATTCATATCCAATTATTGATCTATGCGAGTTATCAATCTTAATGTCTTCATTTGGCTTCTTAATATAAAGCTTTGTGGGAACATAGTTTAGAGCATCCTCTGGCATTGCAAGACTTTTATTATAGGCCAGGATAAGCTAATCAGGACTCTCCACTCATCAGCATTTCAATTCCTGGACAGTATTATCTTAGTCTTTAATCTGTGTTGCTGCCTGCTGATATTTGCACAGCAGTTTTATCAAAAGTTCTGAATGTGTACTGAGAGCTACAGTAAATGGATGTGACTGGCTAGCGAAGAAGTGAAACAATTAACATAAATGGTAGTTTTATCTTATCTTGCTGGGGACTAAGACCATCAATTCCTGTGCTGTAGCTAATACACAGTGGATGCATGGCACCTGCAGCACTTGCTTTATTCAGAAGCTATTTGCCTCCACATCTTTTGACTGATCCAGTCCTAATTCTAAATTAGCGAGTCGCAGTTCTCTAAATCAGGGTTGGATGGCCATGTAATGCATCTGTTTCTGAGGAGAAAGTAACCCTTTGGAACAGGGAGCAGCCACTAGTGTTTGAGAAGTCTAGATCTCAAGACCATTCTGACGTGGGCAGCCATACATGTACTTTAAATACCATGGTAGAAATTTTAGCTGTGAAATTTCCACTTGATTTAGTAACAGCACTGTCGTGCTTCCTAATGACTAACAAGGCAAAATGTCATTATGTTACATACATAAGTGTCAAGCCTTACTGAATACGGTCTTAAGTCATAAAAACTACATTAACTTGCAGCAGTTGAGTGATTAAATCTAGAGAGCTATATCTAGCTGGACTAAGTATTACATGATTAAATATCAGTTGATTATGGTTTTGGTAATGTACTTGCCGACGCTTTGACTATTTGATACCTTTGTAGTGTTAAATTTTAATAAATACACTTCAATAATGGAATAGCATCATATTTAACACACCTTACCTGTCAAACAAAATCTAAATTTATTTATACTAAATGTGGAAAGCTAAATATAGCCTTATCTGAGACCTTTTATAATTTGGCCATACATTTTTAAGAGCACTAGCTAATAATTAAGGGACCAATTCTGCTCCCAAGTCAATATCAAAACTCCCATTCTCTTCAGTGGAAGCAAAATCAAACTTTAGCTGACAACTTCACATTATTAACCAATAATGGCTTAAGTTCCCCATCTTAATGTAAACCACTGTGCTAATTATATTTTATGCTTTAATAATAGCATGTTACAATGGACACATTGGCTCCCACAAAATAAGGAACAACTTGAAGTAGCCCAGAACCTAAATTCGTCTTAAATTTTAAAAAGTTTGGATAAATTTTTTAAAATGAATTTCTGCACTGTGCCAGAAATCTTGCAGCCTTTTTTATTAATGAGATTTTTTCCAATACCACTCAGATACTCCTCTGAACCAAATCTTCAGATATTTACACTTTACAAGTTAGGAAGTTAATGTATATTTCCTACACAAGTAATGCAGGGTATGTGGGTTGATTCTACATTCATTGCACAACCAAGAGTCCTATTGGAATCAGTGGGTGTCTTGGGTACACATGAAATGCAGGATTGGAATTTACCATCGTGGAAAAATCCCACCTATAAAAACAGTTATTAAATTCAAGGTCCAGAAATCCATGCCACCATTTTATTTAAACAGATACAAAACATTCTATTGTAAAAATGGACAAACTTCCGTTCCATTGGCCAGTTTTATGTATATAGATGATTATTATGTGTATTACAGAAACACCTAGAGGCCCTCATCCAGTTCAGGGCCACATCGTGTTAAGTGCTATACCCATAATCACAGTGGGAGAAACTCCCTGCCCCGCAAAAGCTTACAAATAGAAAAGACTGTCAAAAGATGGGGAAAAGGAAGTAGTATGATCCTCATTTTACAGAGGGGAAAACTACAGCACAGAGAGTATGACTTCTTGAAAACAGTGAATCAAGAAATCTTCATAGAAGGTTGGCAGTATGCTACATGTAGGGATTAATGCCTCAAAACAGAAATTATAATGGCAGCGTTTAAATCCTTTTGCTGCTATATGAAAGCATGGGAATAAATCTAGTTTTGAATCTTGGAGCAGTAATGGAGTGTTAGGAACATGATGCAAAACTATCCGGGACTAAAACTGTTCACCACCTGCCCTGATAGATGACATCAGACTGGTTAGATCAAGCCAGTTTAGCCTCAGACACGAAAGTGCCATCAGATGGGTCAGGCAGATGCTACTCAGTTCCACGCACAGCTCTGGTAAACATGCATTTGTCTGTGGCAGTCTTAATTTATCAGAATGTCACAGTGGAAATGAATTAACAAACCTGCTACATCTGGGCTATATTGGGCCTGTTAAGCATAGCTCAGAGTAAGGGGTTGCACAGAGCTTCAGTGCCCCAGCCAGAGCAGGCATTCTTTGATCTCCTGGGTGCCTGCTACTACAACCATTATCTGGTGAACTTTTCCTCCTCCTGAATGCTGGTCCCATTCTGTGGCTAGTGAGGAGACAGGGCTATGAGTCTGGCTTTCTCCTAACCCATCTTGGATGCTGTGCGGCCCTGAGGGAGTAGGTATTTGCTCTCCTGGGTGCTGAACTTTCTGCAGGCTCTGCAAAGGTGGGAGAAGGTGGTCTGTCTGAGCTCCATTTGAACTCCTGTGGCTGACCTGTGCCAGCTGACTCAGGCTCAGGCTATGGGGCTGTTTAATTGCTATGTAGGCATTCGGGCTCAGGCTGGAGCCCTGGGAGCCTCTCTCCCTCGTCGTGAGCACCTATACAAGAGCAAGGCAGAACGTGAACTACTCCATGCTGGTAGTAGGTGTTGATCCTACTGTTGGGAACAGGGTAAGTGGGTTCTGCTGACTCATTGAGACAAGGTGCCCCTTACCCCACCCAGATATAAAAGAGGTGGGAGTAACCCTCTGAGAGAGGGCATCTGGGGTGTAGATGCCTCCCCAGGGAGGAATCCTAGGAATAGACAAATGTAGGGAGAAGGTTTGAGAGGAACCTACTGCATTATTGCTATAGGTGTTTATAAAACTAAAACCTAGCAAAAGGGTGAGTTTGAATCTACTGAGCATGTTGCTTGTGCTTCAGAGCAGGTTGGGTATAGCACAGCTGAGCAGAACCTTACTGGGATTTGTGACGGTGCACCCCATAAGGCTTTATGGAAATATGCTTATGAATGTATATATGACATAACTGGAATATGTTTTATGCTACATATGCCATGCAACATATCTCCATAAAAGTTATTATCTACTGAATTTATTCATCCGATTTGTATGCATGTGTCATTATTGTATTCAAATGTATGCATATTGGCTGTATACATTTTTTGATTTTAAATAGCCTTAGTAAGGCATTTGGTCAGCTTCTTTAGAAAGGAATTTGCAAGTTAAGTGCCCAAACAAGAAGCATTTAACGGGCAATGGATCTTGAAAGGCTCCAATCCACATAAGAAGTCTACACGAGGACGTTCAAGGTAGCATGTGAACAATGGCAGCTGCCTGTAAGAACTGAGTCATGCATGGACATGTGACTTGCCCAGGTGACTCCAAAACTCCATCTTGGGGCTAGACTTTGCCTAGGAGAGAGAAGGGGGTCTAGACCCAAAAGAGAAAGTCTATTTAAGCCCATGGGAGACCCCTTCATTTTGTCTTCAGCTGGCTAAAGAGATAGCCTCTCCACCGCTAAGGATACCTGAAAGAAACTGGAACAAAGGACAGTGACTACAGGGGGTGTGAGTGATTGCTGGACCCAGACTAGAAGGAGACTAGTCTGTAAAAGCAAGATTACTGGAATTCCTCTGTGGGTGAGTGTACGGAGCCAGGGTGGCTCCCCTCCAAACCAGAGGGTAAAGAGCCACCCTCTCAGCCTGAGTGGGCGGGGCCAGACCAAGCTTACGCCAATCCCCGGAAGGGGAGGGGTGGGACAGGAAGTACAAAGGGCGGGACCCTTTGCCCAGTGAAGAGAGCACCAGGGAGGGAGACAGACACAGGCTGCTGGCTGCTCCCTCGCGATCCTGCTGCTGACCCAGATGAGGCCCTGGGCAAGGAGGAACCTGACCGGGAGGAAGGCCTGTGGCAACCAGGACTGCCAGCCGCTGAATACCCAGAGGACGTGGAGGGCCCCGGCTGTAGCCCGGGCCAGTGTGAGTCCGACATAGTGGGGAAGCTGGAGCTGCCAGCAGTGGAATACCCGGACGAGCTGGAGGGACCGGAGAGACCCGCTTGAGAGACCGGGTAGGAAGTAGCCCAGGGGCAGAACTGCACTGTGGGGTGGGTGTGTTTGGTCAGCGGGCACGGATGGCCCCGCTGACCCAGCGGCAGGACCTTCGCCTCCCGCCACTGCCCGGGCCCTGGCCTGGAACGCAGTGGAGTTGGGTGGGGCTGAGTTCCCCTACCCTGGCCAGCCTGCCTTGGGTAGCAGAACTGTGCGCTACAAACCCGTGCCGGTGCTCCCCTGCCTGAGGGGCGCGCTACAGACTCGTACCAGCACACCTTCCCCGCTAATTCCCCAGCGCCCGAAAGGTGTGACTAAGGCCTGCCAGTGGGACCACAGCTCTCTATTGCCCCGACTGAAACCTGAGGTTTTATCTGTATTCAGTTTTCTTACTGTATTAGACATAGACTTGCATGTTCTATTTTATTTTGCTTGGTAATTCACTTTGTTCTGTCTGCTATTACTTGGAACCACTTAAATCCTACTTTCTGTATTTAATAAAATAACTTTTTACGTATTAATTAACCCAGAGTATGTAGTAATACCGGGGGGGGGGAGGGGGGACAAACAGCTGTGCATCTCTCTCTATCAGTGTTATAGAGGGTGAACAATTTATGAAGTTACCTTGTATAAGCTTCATACAGGGTAAAATAGATTTATTTGGGGTTTGGACCCTACTGGGAGTTGAGCATCTGAGTGTTAAAGACAGGAACACTTCTTAAACTGCTTTCAATTAAGCCTACAGCTGTTAGGGGATGTGGTTCATACCTGGGTCTGGGTTTGCAGCAAGCTAACGGGTCTGGCTCAAACCAGGCAGGGCACTGAAGTCCCAAGCTGCCAGGGCAGGAAAGCAGGGGCAGAAGTAGTCTTGGCACATCAGTTGGCAGCCCCAAGAGGGTTTCTGTGATCCAACCCATCACAGGATTATAATGGGTCAAACAGTTATTAAAACAGAATTTAGTGTCATTAGACATATACCTGTAAAAACAGTAAAAAGTCTGACAGTTTTTAAAAAAAACCAAAAACGTTTAAAATAAACTTTCCCTGGCAGGCTTGGCTTAAAGCACATTTATCAGTGTTTTAGTTGCGACTAACAATACAAAACAATTTAAGGTTATTAAACAGTAGAGCTGATTTATGCTGCAGACTGCCTGCTTTGGGGGAGGGAAGGGCAGGGAGCAAGTCCTAATGTTGGGGGAGGGCAAATGTACAGAAGTGAATTCATTACACTAGCATTCATCATATTAGTAACTGTATTTCTGCAGAATCATGAGTGTCTGTTCTGTCATTTTAAAGTTCTGAATGAAAATGATTGATCTACTTTGCAGTCTGACAGAATCTCATATTAGCATCAGATTATGAGTGTAGCAGATAATAGCTTCTCCAGGGATCATTTGCTGCTTAAATTCTATTTCTAAAACTTCAAGGCAATTCTAAAGGACAGTTTGATATTGTCCCCAACAATCTGCATTATTAAAGTGCCACAAGACTATAGAGTGAGTCATCAGCACAGGCTGGACAGCCGAGATAGCATGACATAAAGATAAATTACATCTCCCCAGCCTTTCTTTGAAAGGGAATGTATGCTTCTCGCATTGACTACGGCGTGGACTTGCAATGTTAAACAAGTCTTTAGAGGTCTTCTAAATTAAAGTTTTTGGTGCAAAGTTAGTCAATTAAACAGAAGGCCAAATCCTGAGGTTCTTGTGCAGTTCTCATTCAGCTTTTGCATAGAACTTGTCTAAATAATGACTGAGCAAATATGGAGTAAAAAAAATGAATAAAGCATTTTTGCAATTTTGAAAAAATTGTGCCCTGAAAATTATTTTGTTTGTGTGTTTTGTAGATCAATACGTAGTCAGATGCTATAATCAGTATCCATGAATAA
The DNA here is from genome assembly GCF_965140285.1 of Lepidochelys kempii. Classification (NCBI taxonomy): domain Eukaryota; kingdom Metazoa; phylum Chordata; order Testudines; family Cheloniidae; genus Lepidochelys; species Lepidochelys kempii. Next base: position 75,923,924 of record NC_136388.1, read on the forward strand.
TAATAATAATAATAATAAATTTAATGTGAAACTTCATTTATTTACTGTGTCTGTGTGTGCACGCATGCACAATAGAATTGAATGAATATTGGAAAAAAATCTGGGTATTCTCTCAAATTTGAATATGGATTTGCTTTAGCTGTATTTGCATCTTATTGTGTTCCCTTTCCTCAACCATTTATTACCTGAATTACCATAGTGCATAGGGATTCTCATCATAGATGAGGATCCCGTTGTGATAGACATTGTATAAACACAGAAACAAAAGACAGTCCCTGCCTTAAGGCTTACATGACAAGAGACAACAGATGGATGCAGACAGTTGGGGGAGTGTGTCTAGCTTCATGATGCAGTGAAAAACATGTTGTGTCCACACCACATTGTGTAGTCACATGTATTAGTGAAAGGCTCTGGCAGTGGGTAGGCAGTTGGAAAAGGATTCAGCAGCTTCCCCTGCTTCCCCACCTTCACTGAGGTGAGGAAGTGTTCAGGCAGTGGGGAAAGGCTCAGCCTTTCCCTGCTGTCTCCTTCCTGCCAGAGCCTTTCCCCACTGCAGGAAAATGCTCAGCAGGGAGACAGCAAAGCACTACAGTGCAGATAAGGTAAGGTGTGGGTGAGTAGAGAGCTGTGTAGGGTATGTTCTTCGGTACGTACCCAGGCCATTCAGGCCTGGTCTCTGTACGCTAGCAGCCAAACCAAGTAACTAGGCATCATGGCATGAGGAGGGATTTGAAGGTGGATAATGAGATAGCTGTGCAGATGTTTACGTGGATCATCTCCCAGGCATGTGGGGCCGCATGGGAGAAAGCACTAAGGTGTTTGTTTGTAACTGTAACAAGTGGGACAGTGGATGTCACTCATGGAAAGTTAACTTTAAGCTCACATGTACAAGTAGTCAGACTGGATGGTTGACATGGTAGGGAACGAGGTTCCCAAACTCCTGGCCAGAGCCATAGCACTGAGGCTATTTAGCGAACTAGATAAGGATCTGAATGCCTTAAACAGGACTGACCACATTGTTGGTGGATAGAAAATCATTTCTATGGTTCTAGACTTAGTATCTTCCCCTTGATCTTTTATATAGAGAAAATGTTGGTAGCATGGACCTATAGGGATACTCTCCTGCTCCTCCGGTCTACACTATGGGAGGAATTGACCTAAGATACGCAACTTCAGCTACAAGAATAGCGTAGCTGAAGTCGACGTATCTAATTGACTGCTGCCGCTCCCCCGTCGACTCTGCTTCTGCCTCTCACCGCGGTGGAGTACAGGAGTCGACTGCAGAGCGATCGGGGATCAATTTATCATGTCTACATTAGACACGATAAATCGATCCCTGATAGATCGATCACTACCTGCCAATCCGGTGGGTAGTGTAGATGTAGAATGATCTATCCTCATGCTTGCATGATTTTTTTTTTTTGAGTGAAAGAGACACTGTGGAAGTAGTTTATTACGTGACTAAGTGTTATGAGATCTTGAAGAGATTTTTACTTGTAACTTTTCTGGAAGTTATTCAGGCAGATGTGTAGAACTACACTGATTAACACTGGCGGAAGATCACCCTAATACTATTATCTGTCCATCCATGTGGTGAACCAACAATGAGAATTGGGAGTCTAACTGTCATTTATGCCTTTGAAAATCTCCTCTGTAGATTCTGTTGCTAGCTCTGCCCGAGCCCTTTCCTCTAGTGAAAACCGAAGGAGTTTGGATTCCATGCTCCAGTTTTGGCCTGTCTCTACTTTCTGAGGTTTGCTCTTCATTGTTTGTTTGTATCCAATCCAGTTTTAGTTTTGATGCATATAAATCAGGTGCAAAGAAGTGTAATGGTATGATTCTTAGATAAATCCCCATTGATGTGCCATTATAATTCATTGCAAAATGCAATTGAAAAGAAAAGACAAATTCTTCTGAACAGAATAGCAAACAGACATGCTCCTAAAGTAATCTGCCTCTTGGTTCTTCTGGGTCTGGATGAATTTAGGGATTCTATCTGTTCTTGGGGAATGCTGCAGTAGTTAGATGAGCTCTGGATGACTTGGCAGCTGGCATTTAGCAATCTTGGAATCGTATTCATTCTATTGCTGAACTACAGAACGCAATTACTATTTATTCAAAATATACCGCAGTTCATTTAACCAGCTGAAAGGCTGTTCTGAGTTACATAAGCAGTACTTACTGTTCACTGGAGTGTTTAGAGAAGAGAGGGATTTGGTGTTAAGTCTAAATCCTTATGTTTTCTAGCACTTTGTATATTTGGTCTGTAAGAGTAGTAAAAACTATGTTGCATCAATTCCTTTTATTGGGATTTCATTAGTTCAACTGGAAAGTAATACTATGAATAGTCTACAGTTAAATGGATATGAATCTTAATGAATTTCAATATATATTTTGCTGTACTGTTTTTATAATCTGCTCTTGAAAGTTTTTATGAGAGAATAGAAACATATAGCATGGTTCAAGGAAATAAGGTTGGTCGAAGCTAAATAAAAATATTAAGGAGTGTAGTATTATGATTTTCCATTCACAGAGAGCCATATGCTTTAGGTAAGAATAGATTTTATTTTAGATTATGAGAATAACAAAACAAGAGCGAACCAGAGACTCTCCATAAGAAAGTACACAGAGTAGGTCTCCTCCTTGACGGTGTGCACTGAGCTCTGCCTGCCAGTATGATCCTGAAAGGCATAGAATAGTAATAGCAGAGAGACACAGAAAATCAGTCATAACAGATACAAACTAGACACCCTGAAGACAACACTTTATGATCTAAGAAAGGGTGCAAGCATTCTAGTTGCCAGAATGGGTGACATTGTCAAACATGTAAGTCTTTTCAAATGATGGGGTTAGCTACTATATGTAAGAATAGATGGGTAGTACCCCCAGGTATGGGGGGATCCAATTATTGCTCATCTTTAGTTCTTAATTTGATTCTGAGTGCAATCTATTTAGGTAGGAGCATTCATATCTGTACTGTTTAATTTTATGAAGTGGTTACTAAATGCTATTGCACATTCAGTGACTCAGATTCGAAGTGGATATGAAGCATAGCACAGCTTCATTGACTTCACTAACGTGTATATAGTTTCTAAATTGTAACCGATCACATTTTTAAAATTCTGCCGAAAAAACAGAGCGGACATGTCATCTGAACAGCAGCATTATTCACATACAGCACTACTACAATATCCTGATTTCACATACAGATAGATAACAGAATAGACTCACCTCTGGATTTGAACCTTCATGTTCAAATGTTTGTAACAAACCATTTCACAGAAACCTGCGATTGCCACACACAGTGGTTTGATATTTGTACAAAAAAGGTTATTTGTGGCCAACCAAAATGTCAGTCTCTGGGAAAGCTGGTGATTATTAATTGCACCAGATCAGTATGTTATTGCATTAGCATTTTTATAGTACTTTGCTTCTGATTGCCTAAATAAAATGATATGAGGTACACAGCAGCTGATTCATTGTTTGCCACACCTAATGACTTGTTGAATGCAGTACATTGGACATGATATCTGCATCTGTATGATATTTTAATATGATTTTCAGTCGAAGCCACATGTGATCTAATTATACTGAACATGTACCTGCCATTCATTCTTGATATTAAGAAGTGCTACAAACAGACAGGGTGACCCATTAAATCTTTGGAAGGATAAAGGGACAATCCTATGAAAAATTGATTAGGAAGGTGCTGCAGCAAAATGGATTTTATTCAAAATTATTTGAGAATTAATATCACAGAGCTGTATCCATACTATGGTATAATCAAAAGCTGATGATGATTAAACTGCAAATGTGCACTTGGGGCAACATGGAAAATCAGTTTAGCCTTTCTTAACCTACTGCATTATTGCATTCGTATACCTTTGCATCAGGGGATGCAATTTATTTTTGCTTTTATAGATGTTCACCTTGATATCTGTTGTCAAAACACATCTATTGGTAGATTGCAGTGGATCTTGAAGACCCTGAATTTTTCTTTCTATTCTTTGTTCCTTAGTAAAGAAAATTAATATTTGTGAATCTGATCTGAGTTTGATATAAGATTGGAGTTTCTTGATGAATACAAATGCAGAGTGTGACTGGGTACCTGGGATGGGCCTCACTGAGGGTATGTCTACACTATGAAATTAGGTCGAATTTATAGAAGTCGTTTTTTTAGAAATCATTTTTATATATTCCAGTGTGTGTGTCCCCACACAAAATGCTCTAAGTGCATTAAGTGCATTAACTCGGCGGAGTGCTTCCACAGTACCGAGGCTAGCGTCGACTTCCGAAGTGTTGCACTGTGGGTAGCTATCCCACAGTTCCTGCAGTCTCCGCCGCCCATTGGAATTCTGGGTTGAGATCCCAATGCCTGATGGGGCAAAAAACATTGTCACGGGTGGTTCTGGGTCCATGTCGTCAGGCCCTCCCTCCCTCTGTGAAAGCAATGGCAGACAATCGTTTCGCACCTTTTTTCCTGAGTTACCTGTGCAGATGCCATACCATGGCAAGCATGGAGCCCGCTTAGCTCACTATCACTGTACGTCTCCTGGGTGCTGGCAGATGCGGTACTGCATTGCTACACAGCAGCAGCAACCCATTGCCTTGTGGCAGCAGACGGTGCAATAGGCCTGATAACCATCATCATCATGTCCGAGGCTCCTGGCCTCCTCGGTAAGGTCGGTCAGGAGTGCCTGGGCAGACATGGGCACAGGGACTAAATTAGGAGTGACTCGACCAGGTCATTCTCTTTAGTCCTGCCGGAAGTCCTATTGTACCATCTTCTGCCAAGCAGCCAGGAGATGTGGATGGCTAGCAGTCCTACTGCACCGTCTGCTGCCAGCCAAAGATGTAAAAGATAGATGGAGTGGATCAAAACAAGAAATAGACCAGATTTGTTTTGTATTCATTTGCTCCCCCCTCCCTCCCTCCCTCCATGAAATCAGCGGCCAACAATCATTTCTGTGAGGTCTGTCAGGGGCACCTTGAAAAGTTTAATGGAGATTCAGTCCTACCTGAAATACCAGGGGGAGGGATAGCTCAGTGGGTTGAGCATTGGGTTGAGCATTGGCCTGCTAAACCCAGTGTTTTGAGTTCAATCCTTGAGGGGGCCATTCTGTGTGACAGTTGTTTTTGTTTCTCCTTGATGTAAAGCAACCCCCTTTGTTGATTTTAATTCCCTGTAAGCCAACCCTGTAAACCATGTCGTCAGTCGCCCCTTCTGCCGTCAGAGCAATGGCAGACAATCGTTACACACCTTTTTTCTGTGCAGACACCATACCATGGCAAGCATGGAGCTCGCTCAGATCACTTTGGCAATTAGGAGCACATTAAACGCCACACGCATTATCCAGCAGTATATGTAGCACCAGAACCTGGCAAAGCGAAACCGGGCGAGTAGGCGACGTCAGCGCAGTGACGAGAGTGATGAGGACGTGAACACAGATTTCTCTGAAAGCATGGGCCCTGCCAATGCATGCATCATGGTGCTAATGGGGCAGGTTCATGCTGTGGAACACCGATTCTGGGCTCGGGAAACAAGCACAGACTGGTGGGACCACATAGTGTTGCAGATCTGGGACGATTCCCAGTGGCTGCGAAACTTTCGCATGCGTAAGGGCACTTTCATGGAACTTTGTGACTTGCTTTCCCCTGATCTGAGGTGCAAGAATACCAAGATCAGAGCAGCCCTCACAGTTCATAGAATCATAGAATATCAGGGTTGGAAGGGACCCCTGAAGGTCATCTAGTCCAATCCCCTGCTCGAAGCAGGACCAATTCCCAGTTAAATCATCCCAGCCAGGGCTTTGTCAAGCCTGACCTTAAAAACCTCTAAGGAAGGAGATTCCACCACCTCCCTAGGTAACGCATTCCAGTGTTTCACCAACCTCTTAGTGAAAAAGTTTTTCCGAATATCCAATCTAAACCTCCCCCACTGCAACTTGAGACCATTACTCCTCGTTCTGTCATCTGCTACCATTGAGAACAGTCTAGAGCCATCCTCTTTGGAACCCCCTTTCAGGTAGTTGAAAGCAGCTATCAAATCCCCCCTCATTCTTCTCTTCTGCAGGCTAAACAATCCCAGCTCCCTCAGCCTCTCCTCATAAGTCATGTGTTCCAGACCCCTAATCATTTTTGTTGCCCTTCGCTGGACTCTCTCCAATTTATCCACATCCTTCTTGTAGTGTGGGGCCCAAAACTGGACACAGTACTCCAGATGAGGCCTCACCAATGTCGAATAGAGGGGGACGATCACGTCCCTCGATCTGCTCGCTATGCCCCTACTTATACATCCCAAAATGCCATTGGCCTTCTTGGCAACAAGGGCACACTGCTGACTCATATCCAGCTTCTTGTCCACTGTCACCCCTAGGTCCTTTTCCGCAGAACTGCTGCCTAGCCATTCGGTCCCTAGTCTGTAGCGGTGCATTGGATTCTTCCATCCTAAGTGCAGGACCCTGCACTTATCCTTATTGAACCTCATCAGATTTCTTTTGGCCCAATCCTCCAATTTGTCTAGGTCCTTCTGTATCCTATCCCTCCCCTCCAGCGTATCTACCACTCCTCCCAGTTTAGTATCATCCGCAAATTTGCTGAGAGTGCAATCCACACCATCCTCCAGATCATTTATGAAGATATTGAACAAAACCGGCCCCAGGACCGACCCTTGGGGCACTCCACTTGATACCGGCTGCCAACTAGACACGGAGCCATTGATCACTACCCGTTGAGCCCGACAATCTAGCCAGCTTTCTACCCACCTTATAGTGCATTCATCCAGCCCATTCTTCCTTAACTTGCTGACAAGAATACTGTGGGAGACCGTGTCAAAAGCTTTGCTAAAGTCAAGAAACAATACATCCACTGCTTTCCCTTCATCCACAGAACCAGTAATCTCATCATAAAAGGCGATTAGATTAGTCAGGCATGACCTTCCCTTGGTGAATCCATGCTGGCTGTTCCTGATCACCTTTCTCTCATGCAAGTGCTTCAGGATTGATTCTTTGAGGACCTGCTCCATGATTTTTCCAGGGACCGAGGTGAGGCTGACTGGCCTGTAGTTCCCAGGATCCTCCTTCTTCCCTTTTTTAAAGATTGGCACTACATTAGCCTTTTTTCAGTCATCCGGGACTTCCCCGGTTCGCCACGAGTTTTCAAAGATAATGGCCAATGGCTCTGCAATCACAGCCGCCAATTCCTTCAGCACTCTCGGATGCAACTCGTCCGGCCCCATGGACTTGTGCACATCCAGCTTTTCTAAATAGTCCCGAACCACCTCTATTTCCTCTAGTTGAGAAGCAAGTGGCAATAGCCCTGTGGAAGCTTGCAATGCCAGACAGGTATTGGTCAGCTGGGAATCAATTTGGAGTGGGCAAATCTACTGTGGGTGCTGCTGTGATGCAAGTAGCCAATGCAATCAAAGATCTGCTGATATCAAGGGTAGTGACCCTGGGAAATGTGCAGGTCATAGTGGATGGCTTTGCTGCAATGGGATTCCCTAACTGTGGTGGGGCCATAGACTGAACCCATATCCCTATCTTGGCACCGGAGCACAAAGCCGGCGAGTACATAAACCACAAGGGGTACTTTTCAATAGTGCTGCAAGCACTGGTGGATCACAAGGGACATTTCACCAACATCAACGTGGGATGGCTGGGAAAGGTACATGACGCTCGCATCTTCAGGAACTCTGGTCTGTTTCAAAAGCTGCAGGAAGGGACTTTATTCCAAGACCAGAAAATAACTGTTGGGGATGTTGAAATGCCTATAGTTATCCTTGGGGACTCAGCCTACCCCTTAATGCCATGTCTAATGAAGCCATACACAGGCAGCCTGGACCGTAGTCAGGAGATTTTCAACTACAGGCTGAGCAAGTGCAGAATGGTGGTAGAATGTGCATTTGGACGTTTAAAAGTGCGCTGGTGCAGTTTACTGACTCGGTTAGACCTCAGCAAAACCAATATCCCCACTGTTATTACTGCTTGCTGTGCGCTCCACAATATCTGTAAGAGTAAGGGGGGGATGTTTATGGCGGGGTGGGAGGTTGAGGCAAATCACCTGGCCTCTGGTTTTGCGCAGCCAGACACCAGGGCAGTTAGAAGAGCACAGGAGGGTGCGGTGCGCATCAGAGAAGATTTGTAAACCAGTTTCATGACTGGTTAGGCTATGGTGTGAAAGTTCTGTTTGTTTCTCCTTGATGAAACTCCCCGCCCCTTGGTTCACTCTACTTCCCTGTAAGCTAACCACCCTCTCCTCCTCCCTTCGATCACCGCTTGCAGAGGCAGTAAAGTCATTGTTGCTTCACATTCATGCATTCTTTATTAATTCATCTAACTAATCATTAATCCTAACTGCCAAGGTAGCCTGGGAGGGGTGGTGGAGGAGGGAAGGACAAGGCCACACAGCACTTTAAAAGTTTAAAACTTTAAAACTTATTGAATGCCAGCCTTCTGTTGCTTGGGCAATCCTCTGGGATTGGCTGAGTGGCCCGAGGCCCCCCCACTGCATTCTTGGGCATCTGGGTGAGGAGGCTATGGAACTTGGGGAGGAGGGCGGTTGGTTACACAGGGGCTGTAGTGGTGGTCTGTGTTCCTGCTGCCTTTCCTGCAGCTCAACCATATGCTGGAGCATATTAGTTTGATACTCCAGCAGCCTAAGCATTGAATCCTGCCTCCTCTCATCACGCTGCCGCCACCTTTCAGCTTCAGTCCTCTCTTTAGCCCGCCACCTCTCCTCCCGGTCATTTTGTGCTTTCCTGCACTCTGACATTGTCTGCCTCCACACATTCGTCTGTGCTCTGTCAGTGTGGGAGGACAGCATGAGCTCAGAGAACATTTCATCGCGAGTGCGTTTTTTCCACCTTCTAATCTTCACTAGCCTCTGGGAAAGAGAAGATCCTGTGATCCTTGAAACACATGCAGCTGGTGGAGAAAAAAAAAGGGACGGTGGTATTTAAAAAGACACCTTTTATAGAACAATGGGTACACTCTTTCACAGTAAACCTTGCTGTTAACGTTACATACATAGCACATGTGCTTTCTTTACAAGGTAGCATTTTGCCTCCCCCCACTGTATGGCTAGCCCCTCCCCCTTCCCTCCACCCCGTGGCTAACAGCGGGGAACATTTATGTTCAGCCACAGGCAAACAGCCCAGCAGGAATGAGCACCTCTGAATGTCCCCTTAAGAAAAGCACCCTATTTCAACCAGGTGACCATGAATGATATCACTCTCCTGAGGATAACACAGAGAGATAAAGAACGGATGTTGTTTGAATGCCAGCAAACATACACTGCAATGCTTCATTCTACAATGATTCCCGAGTACGTGTTACTGGCCTGGAGTGGTAAAGTGTCCTACCATGCTGGATGGAATAAGGCTGCCCTCCCCAGAAACCTTTTGCAAAGGCTTTGGGAGTACATCCAGGAGATCCATGAATGCCAGGGCAAATTAATCATTAAATACGCTTGATTTTAAACCATGTATACTATTTAAAAAGGTACACTCACCAGAGGTCCCTTCTCCGCCTGGCGGGTTCGGGAGGCAGCCTTGGGTCAGTTCGGGGGGTACTGGCTCCAGGTCCAGGGTAAGAAACAGTTCCTGGCTGTTGGGAAAATTGGTTTCTCCGCTTGCTTGCTGTGAGCTATCTACAACCTCATCATCATCATCTTCCTCATCCCCAAAACCTGCTTCCATGTTGCCTCCATCTCCATTGACAGAGTCAAAGCACACGGTTGGGGTAGTGGTGGCTGAACCCCCTAAAATGGCATGCAGCTCATCATAGAGATGGCATGTTTGGGGCTCTGACCTGGAGGGGCCATTTGCCTCTCTGGTTTTCTGGTAGGCTTGCCTCAGTTCCTTAAGTTTCACGTGGCACTGCTTCGGGTCCCTGTTATGGCATCTGTCTTCATGCCCTGGGAGATTTTGACAAATGTTTTGGCATTTTGAAAACTGGAACAGAGTTCTGATAGCACGGATTCCTCTCCCCCTACAGCGATCAGATTCCATACCTTCTGTTCGGTCCATGCTGGAGCTCTTTTGCAATTCTGGGACTCCATCATGGTCACCTCTGCTGATGAGCTCTGCATGGTCACCTCTGCTGATGAGCTCTGCACTCACCTGCAGCTTGCCACGCTGGCCAAACAGGAAATGAGATTCAAAAGTTTGCGGGTCTTTTCCTGTCTACTTGGCCAGTGCATCTGAGTTGAGAGTGCTGTCCAGAGCGGTCACAATGGAGCACTCTGGGATAGCTCCCAGAGGCCAATACCATCTAATTGCGTCCACAATACCCCAGATTCGACCTGGCCAGGCCGATTTCAGCGCTAATTCCCTTGTCGGGGGTGGAGTAAGGAAATCGATTTTAAGAGCCCTTTAAGTCGAAAAAAAGGGCTTTGTCATGTGGACGGTGCAGGGTTAAATCGATTTAACGCTGCTAAATTCGACCTCAACTCCTAGTGTAGACCAGGGCTGAAAATACTGTACTCAGGGTAGACTGCAAGGAATAGGGCGGATAATCCCCCAAACTGGTGGTTTATTCTATAATTAGATTCACCAAGCCAGTAGCAACAAAACTTCTGTAATAGCACACTGGTTGCCAAGAAACCAAATACAGTCCCCTTTAAGCATTCCAGCCCTGGACTCTGATCTGGACAGCCAAGTCTAATAGAGGGGCAGCTATACATACAGATGGAGAGTGAGACTTAAGAAATAATGTGTAAATAAAATGTGTATAATAACAGCAACGGGCCCAATGCAACACAATACCCACAGCTTTCTAAACCTTGGAACCTCCAGAAGTCGCTAGACACTAGCTGTGCATGCAGCAGGCCCCTTGTGGGCAGGGGGCGGTGGAATGTTGGCATGCTGTGCAAGCCTATTAGGCAATGAAAAACTCTCTGCAGCAGGGGGTGACAGACAGACAGCACCTTGTGAGGGAGGAGGACTGAAGGAAATGAGCTTTCCATACCCTATAACTCACTACTAGACCCGTCTGTCTCACCTTCTGGGACCATGCAACAGGCAGGAATTTACTACATACCTAGCTCTGCAGCAGCTCCCTGCTTTGCTCTAAGACAAGAGCGGCACCTGCTTTTCTGGTGCACAGCGGGATGCGATTTACTTTTGCGTGTATAGATGTTCACTCTGACTGGAATTTTTTTAAAAAATCACCTGGAAGTAATGGAAGGCAGTAACTTTCCCATTGGTGGTACGAATCCAGTGGACTCTCCCCCATCACTGTCATATGGGGACCTTTATCAGGGCCATCAGAGTGAATGGCCTCTCTCCTTCCCTCCATACTCCCATTTAGTTTTGGGAGGGTGAGGAGGGAATTGCTGGCCCTAATTTTTTGCTATCTGACCTCTGGTACAGAGGTGTCAACAAAAACTATCTTAGGGCTCCATGGCCCTTTTACAGTTCTTCACTTGCTGATTAAATGTTACACAGCCAAGGCGGAGCCCCCTTTTCATGATAGGACACTGGCACTCAGCACATCCTTCACATCATTCTCTAAGCCTTATTGCCATGGCATTACACTGGGGGGAACCTGAAGCTGTTCCCATGAAAGCAGAATTATTGACTAGTCACTGAATGCCTGAATTGGTTTGCTGTAGATACAACCAATGAGAAATACCTCTTCACAGTATAGACCGCCTCCATGGATGCTAGCACTCTTGCTGTTTTAGCCTTTGCCCTTTATGGACCAAATTCCTATCAGGTGTACCTCTAGTGGCCTTGGTGAAGTTACACCAGAGATGAATTTGATCCTATTTGTTTTTCTATTCTATAAATTGGGGATTTTATCTGTAATTCAATGCAGCCATGATCTACTCGTAGTTGTTTTGTGCTCTGATAAAGATGAAAAGCATAGCTTATGCTGAAATTTAATTTCTGGAAGGCTGTGTTATCACTCATTTCATTACCCTCACATTTTTAGGAGGTGATAAGGCAGTTATACAGTAATGTTCATTGATTCTCTTATCATAATCTGAGTGGCCCAAGTACAGAAAGATAGGTAAACTGTATTTGTAGAGAAGCTACGTTCTCCTAAAATGACTTTTAGTGATGAAGTAGATAACTGTATGCAGTACATGAAGACTATTTCTGGCAGCAATAGAAACAAGTAGCATTGCCAAGTTACAAATGAAGCAGGTAGGTACTTATGAGAGGAGGGATGTTAAGATTTATAAATACTCTATGTTGGGTCAGATTTGATGGTTTCCCAAGATGCTTTTCTGACCCTGATTTCCTACTTACAGATCTTTGAAATGTTAATTCTGTAGAGATTTAGAAGAACGTACAGCATGCCGTGAGAGTCTGTCACTGTGGAAATGCTGGCACACACCACAGTCCTGCATCTCTAATGGAAATGGCAGGCTCTGCCTAATCTCGGTTATCTGCCATCTGTAACCTTGCTGATCCACAACATTGCTCACTTTTTTGTATGCATTGTAATCCTAATGCAGCAACACTTGCATAAATTATTTTAGAATCCCTGCCTGTGTCCTGCCAGACTCTCCTTTAACAATACAAAACATCTTATTCTGGCAGAGAGAACTGGCTGTAAGAAATGTCATGGTCAATACAGGAAGTACCTGGTAGCCTTAGATTAAGCCCATTTTGAAGCAAATACTAAATATTAAGGAGCGCATGTGTGAAAAAAGTTTGAGGGAAAACAATACGGAAGGTCTGGAATCAGACAGGGATCAGGCCCAAGCTGAGACCCATGCCCAGGGTGGAGAACAACCACCTCCAAGAAGCCCTGCAATGGGGAGAAAAAAGCAGAGTGCCATATGTGGCCAGCAGGGTCACTTTGCGGGGGAAAGCCCACATTGCCCACTGTGGCCCAGTGCCATGCTAGAAAGGCACCCCAGCCTCATAGTTAACTGGGGGACCAAAGAGTTATATTAACACTATTAAACTTCAAAAGGATCTTAAAGACCTTACAGTAGTACACTTCTCCCTAGTCTTATATCCAAAAAAACAGTTCAGACCTTGTTAATGTTGTTATCCTTTTTACAGTTCCAGGAACAAGATTTTCAGAAATGGATACCTAAAGTTAGACTCTTATGTCTGTATTTATCCATATAAATAAATGGCCTGACTTTCAAAACTACTGCACCCACATAGCTCCCATTGACTTCAACAGGAGGTGCAAGGGCTCAAAACTTTAGTCTTCCAAGTATAGACTTAAAAGCCTAACTTTCAGCACCCAGTTCTCAATCTCTTGGCCCCCAGTAGTGGAAATTATGCTAAATTTAATTATTTCTTCCGATTATGGATAATGTGCTTATAATGAGTATGTCTTCTTGGAACCTCATTGTACTTAAAATATATATTCTTAGAAGGCCAGAGCTTAAAAAATAATCTTGAAAGATCTTCCTAAAACTCTGGCCTTTTAAGAATACATTTCTAAGTGATACTTTTAGTGTTAACTAACTTTATTTTTTTTGAACAATAAAATTCTAAGGACTATTGTCAGCAATTAAGATGATGGCACTGTACTTGCAATTGAATAATGGAAAATCTTCAGTGCAGTACATTTTTCAAAACTGTTTTTTGTTAGGTCAGTTCCTTGTTCAAGTTGTCGCTCATTGCCAGTAAAATTTGATTAATTCTGACTCATTACTCTCTGTTTAATACCTGCATGTCCTATTTGTGAAGAGGAATATGATATCAACACCAATGTAGGCAGCATGTACTTTTCTCATGAAGGTACAGTCTCTGCTTTTTGAATTAAGCATACTGGACCAAATTCATCCCTGGTGTTATTCCATTGAGGTCAATGTGGGACTTTCATCCAGCCACAATTTAGCCCCAAATATATGGATTTTTTAAAAGAGTCTTCAGAGAATGTCAAATAAATGTTTGCATGTGTAAAATACTCTTTTGTGCTCTAAATACTTTGTGTAGTTAAGTGGTGACATCAGAGCTGCTGAAGTTTCATGCGCAGAACAAAAAGCTCATCACCAGTTTTTCAAAAAGGTAAGAGCAATTCACTTTGCATTATTGAGTCTTTCTAGACTTCATTCATTATTCAAAGAGTTTTTATTGATGACAAAAGCAGTAGGATGAGCAGGTTTCACCATAAACTTGGAACAGAGAGCATCCCTGTGTAATGTATCAGCACTCACTTCACCCCCATATGGGGAAGGGTGTATATGTACAAAATCTGACCTCTTTAGGGTGGGGACTATCTTTTTGTTCAGTTTATACAACACCTAGCACAATGGCATCTTGGTCCATGATAAGGGCTCATAAGCACTACCACAATACAAATAATACATTATTTTGCAGTTCAGTCCTGTCTCTAGAAATAACTAGCTTTTCCTCAAAATGAGGAATGCAGCCATCTGAAAATCCCAACTCCTAGGCCAAGTAACCTAGTCCCAATAGCTGAGGCATCTGTCACATTCTCTCTCCAGTCTCCTTGCAAATAGTGCATTTATGCACTAATAGTGAGTTGACACTAGGTCATCCAGCCCTCATAGTTCATTTTCTTCCTGAAATCTGTATCTTCTTTTAGAGCCCGATTCCTTTTCTCACGTACAGTTTCTTCAGTGGATTAACTCTGTTGCCTTCAGTGGAGTTGCTCCTGATTTACACCACTGTGTGAGGCCCTTAATCTTGATTTCCTTCTTCTTGTTTTAGTCGTTTATTTCTTTGAAGTGTTTCAAGACTTTCCTCCAAGTTATTACAATCACAGTGGCCTCCAGATGAGGAACATCTCAGGAGAACTTCCCATCATGACTACTATTTGATTTCAGTCACCTGAAGTGGATGCTTCACATGATGTATTCATACAACTGTCAAACCCTGTTATTGTGATCTTTTCTTCTGAAAAACCCCAGGATATCTTTTTCTGCCCCCTCCCCACTCTTTAAATATATTTTTGCATTAATCAAAAAATTTAACGGGCCAAGTTGATATCTAGTGTAACTCTATGGACTTCAAGGGTAAGTTTGACCCCCCATATGTTGGAATTACACAAAAACTACTCAGCAGGTTTCTGTGATTATTTCACAGTTCTGAGAAGTGCTACCACGGATGGATCAGTCTCTGTCCCCCTGAAAGATACAGCTCTATCTGCATATTGTACAATGGAGCATCAGGTCTTTATGTTCTTTATACTAAATCTAGAGACTAATTTTTTTTCCTCTGCACAAAGGTGAGGCAAATGGTCTTACCGCAAAAGATTTCTGTGGAGTGCAGAATACAGAATCTTCTCTCCAAAGCTTTTGGGCAGTAGCAAATCTGTGCTGGTTGCTAATGCAACCTATGGACTCTCGTAACGTCTAAATCCCCTGCACAAAAGTTTGTCCAGTGAATGTGTATTTGCCTTTAGGATGAAATAATGGGTAGTATGTTACATATAGAACTCTAGGAACTTATTAAAACATTCATAATACATTTCGTTATTTGTAGATCATAAGGCACATTATTCTTAATTTTTGTAGGGTTTTTTACACGCACATTTTCAGGCTAAGATTTTATTCATACAAGCTGGAAAATTCAAACACCGATTTCCTGCAGTGATCTTAATCCTGCTGTCCCGTGCTCTTGTATTATAAATGATAATGACATCATGCCTTGGACTTTTAAGCAGCAGGTCCCATTGATATGAATGGCAAGTTCTGCTTAAAAATCAATAGCATTGTGTGGCCTCATTTATGGTTTTCATTACATGATCATGCAGTCTTTCCCCAGTAACACACAATCCTGTATATGTTCCTCTAAGGCTGTAGACAAAGGTTCACTTTAAAAATAAACTGTACGCAACTGAGCTGATATACACAATCTTATGAGCTGCAATATTAAAATTCAGCATAATAATGCAACTATTTTATATGTGAATGTTTATAGTGATTGAAAATGAAGGCTTAGAATAGAAACAGCTGATCCTTCACGATAGCATTTCTACTGTGGACTTATGATGAAGACGCATGTCTGTTGCTAAACAGGTAGGTTGTAGTAAGTCATTAACACACAATTCTTCATTAGTGCACTGCTTTTAGCCACCTGAGGAATAAGAGAACCAAAACACACATCCTTTCACCATCGTAATGCTGCTATAATGGGGATTCTTTGTTTGATATCTACTCTTTTCATGGTCATGGTGGCTGAAGCAAGCTACTTTTAGGGGTAAATGATGCCCCTTTTGTAGCTCTGGGAGTCTCCAGATGCAGCCAAACTGGCACAGTTTTACCACATAACTGGAGGGCAGGATTTGGGGATCCCAAACATGAGGTCGGCACTATAAGACCCAGTTCTACAAGGTTCCCTGTATGTTCCCACTGCAGGTGTAATCTTGGGAGGAGCAAAGGTGGGGCTAGCATATCTCTCCCATCCTGGATTCACTGTCCGTTTCCTCCTGCAGAATGGAGGCTCAGTAGAGGCAGAGACTGCATCAGTCTCAGGGCCAAATATAGGGGCCACTGAAAGGCTCCATTGATAAACTGTAGCCTAGGATTGAGCGATTCTTATTCCTCCAGCCAAGCTACAGGGTTTTGTTGCATTCTGCCTCGAGTTCTTAGAACACTAGACCCATTTCAGCTCGGAAGCATGTTCTTTAAAAGGTGGGTATTTCTGTGTTGGAAGAGGAAAGAGAGGACAATGTCAGCCATGTCTCTTATGGATGAAAAAGATAACTCCTAAGCTTAGACTGAGAGAAATAGACCAAGCCCTCCATCAATGACTATAACAGTAAGTTGAGGGTTTTCAGTGACTTTTTTCACACTGGACTGGAGTAATTGTACAGTCAGAGAGCTACTTTGCTTGTTATTTTACTTTCACTTATAGTGCAACCCTAAAGAGGACACCTTTTAAATCATTTGATCAATTTTCTATATGGGGACTGCCAGGCAGAATAACCAATACGGAGAACATTAAGAAATGACAAGCATGAAAGATAAACGTTTCTGATAGCACAGAACAAGCAGCATGTGTACTGAGCTGAAATGGGAATGTTCAGGCACTCTCATAAAGGAGCCATTAGCATTTTGTGACTGTATAATAGATGTATATTTTAAAAAAATAACCTTTAACTCTCTTTACTGCCGTTAGAAATGTATTTAGTTTATTCACTATAACCAAATG
This sequence comes from Lepidochelys kempii, assembly GCF_965140285.1. Taxonomy (NCBI): domain Eukaryota; kingdom Metazoa; phylum Chordata; order Testudines; family Cheloniidae; genus Lepidochelys; species Lepidochelys kempii. Next base: position 75,941,019 of record NC_136388.1, read on the forward strand.
GATTTTGTTGAACACAAAGAGCAGATAAAGAGAATCCAGAAACAAAATTTTGCTGAATTTTAATGAACCTAAAAGGAAGTAAGATGACTTGGACAACCGTTACTAGCAAAAATATTACATAAATACCAGATCTTTGTAATTCCCCTTAATTGATTGGATCAAATAAAATATACAATGAAAAGTGATCTGTAACTTTAAACACAAGAGGCCTAGTTCTCATTTACATTAAGGACCTTTTGCGCTGCTCAGGTTAGGCTACAGGGGCTTTAACATAAAGGGGAATCAGAACTTAAAGGAATCAGTTATTTACTTCTTCATGCTTCTTGCATTTATGTACAGTTAGTTTCAAAGAATCTGCCATGTGCCATCTTTTTTATTGTCTGGGTTTTCATTCTCTGTTGTGAAGGGTAAGTGTATACTGCCTTAGGTGGTTTTTTGTTTGGTCGTTTTTACATTGGCATATGTGTCTAAGTCACTTGAGAAGATAAATATCTACTGAATTCAACAGAATACATTATCTGTCCACTCCTGTGAAAGATGACCTTAAACAAAGTGAAATAAGATAACAAGTAATCTACTTACCTAGAATCAATATTAAGAAATTATTTTTAAAATGCAGAAAAGATCCAAAGAGATTATTACCCTACAGCTAGAGAACTTGCAAAGCACAGGTTGGTCCATATCTCAGAATACTGTATGCAGTGTGTGTCTTCCAGCTGAAAATATAATATTTTAGGAATTGGGCTCACATATCTGTGGGTAATATCTGGCTCTGTATTTCTAAATTGAACCTAACTTTCTTCTAATCACATAAATTATCCACAAACAGGTGATTTCCCCCCCCCCCAACCTTTCTTAATTTTCTTTCATTGCTCAACCTTAAATTTTTGTAACTTGTGCAAATTGGAGCTGTTAGGCCAGATCCTCAGCTGGAGCAAACTGGCAGAGCTCCACAGACTTCACCTGATGTAAATCAGTATAAGTCCATTGAAGATCTGGCCCCTGGTTTTTAGTATTTGTATTTCCATATAATTTATAAACAATGGAAGTCTTCACTTCTAACCCCTTGTAGTCTAAAGTTCTCATCTCTGTGTACTCTTCTTTGCTTTCTATATTCTACATTCCTTAAATTATAACTCCTAACCTTATCTATTAATCTTTGCAGCATTCCAATCTTAAATACACTGCACTGTTTTCACTGGGAATCTCTATTGTTGACTAAGTCTCTTCTGCCACATTCTGAAAGATGTTTCCTCACAAAATCCATTAGTCTGTAATTCTTTGATTTGTCTATTGACTCTGTTTTAATGGCATCATAACAGCTATTTTCTCATCAAGATTCTCTCCCAAATCTAATGACCTTAAATTGTTTAAGGTACATTTAATTTCCTTCACTTAACATTCATAGATTTCTAGTATGACATCTGAACCTGATGATTTAACTCCATTAAGTGCATCTAATCCATTCTGCACATGGGTTCTTTTCCCAGATTCTTGCCTGTCACATCAGGAAAAGTTCTGATACCAGATCTCCATTGTCATCTTCTATGAAGATGAAACAAAGCTATTTGCCTACTTTACTCTCTATTTTCCATTATACACCTGATTTCATTTTAAGTGATCTAATTCTTTCTTTTCCTCAGCCAATTGCATATATAATTGAAAAACCCTTGTTATCATTAACACGTTTCTTGTAACTTCATAACAAATCAATGTGGTCTGCAAGCCAGGAGGATTAAAGAAGGAAGTGTGGATGCTGCTCATACAAAGCCCAATTCTTGCAAAGCGCTAAGTACTTCCGGGGGGTACTGAGCATCCTTAATTTCTATCAGAATAAATGCTCAGCATTTTGGAAGTGTTCAGCATTTTGTAGGATTGGAACCATACTGTACATCTCCTTTCTGCTTGGTAGGTACTTTACAGCTATTTACTGATTGTAGATGGCCTCACGCTGGCAATTATTCAAGACCATTTGCATTAAAAGTGTAGCTGATCTTAGGAGAAGGGAAGGTGGGAAGATGAGAAAGTACAAAGGGGCATGATTCTTTGAAAATCTGCTGGCTGAAATTACTGGGTTTTACATCTAATTGTTGGTGGGGTTGGTGCTAATAAAAATCTTAAACCATCTATCCCCAGGACGAAAGCTTCCATAATGCTTATCCTGTTCTTTTGCTCTGGTGAACAGGGGTTTCCAGAAGTACTATTTCAGAATATTGCATGAATCCTTATTGCAGGGATAATGGACAGGCTGTAGATATCCTGCCACATTTAAATAAGGGAAGCCCAGCAGGTGTAGCACACAGTACTTAAGATTGTCAAACAGCCTTTGAGAAAGTTCCCCATCAGCAATTAATTAATAAACAGGAAGATATTAATAGCTAAGATTAAGGTGCAGATATTTAAAGGGTCCTTACATATGAATGGAGGCACTGTAATTGGGTGCCCTGCATCCTTAAGGGCCAGAGGCCAGGCTTGGAGCTGGCTGTCTTGGTAGAATTAGCCCTGCCTGCCATACCTGGGATGGGGTGTGGGGTTTAAATAGTAGAACCAGCTGTGTATGGAGGAGCTGATGCTTCTACAAAGAGAAGCATGCAGCTGTAGGAGCTCAGGGAGAGAGACTGCAGAGTCAAGTAGACTCCAGCAGGAACCCTGAGTTTTCAGGGAAAAGCCTCCCAGCAGGGAATAGTCTTCCCAGTAGGAAGACTGGGAGCCTGGACTGGATGGGGCTCTGAGAACTCTTATCTGAAGTATTTTGTTGTGTTAATAAATCCAGCCCCAAGGAGGGGCACAGATGAACTTGGGAAGAGTTTGTTCTGGTGATTTGATTGAGAGCCATAGGCCACGAGGTGTTCAGGAGGTGGCTGGCCCTTTTACAGGCACCTGTACTTGAAGTTTGATTTACAGGGGAAACATTGTTCAGTGGAGTGAGGAAGGAGGCAAACACAATCCAGGAAAAGTGGCTACTCTCATGTGTGGAGGTATTTGGAATTTTTCCCCAGAAAGGTATTTAGAGGTATTTGCTGCTTCGTATAATTCTGTGAGATGGCTTCTGTGCGATAAGAGAATATAAGAAGCCTAACTAGCTGGAGTACTTGTAGTAGATGGGTAATTAGGAACTGTAACTCTGAGCTTTCTTTTCACTAAATGGTGTTCTATGAATGAATGCTGAATTTATAGAAATGAATTTTAAAATGCCCCATGCCTAATTATAAAGCTCTGCTTTCAGAACTGAAAATGTGGTATTGGTAATGAGACATGGAGCCTTTCCCTTGTAAGTCTGTTAAAATCTAGCCTAGGTGACCAGTGACCCAGAGGGACTGGACCCGGGCAGTATACTCAGATGTCTACAGTTTCTCCTTCAACAAGAGGGGCCTGTTGGAGACAGACTATGGGAGTCCCCAGATACTTAGGGCTTCTTCCCCAAAACAGTCAACATCATCTAAAACAATATTCAGGGAGCAAGCTAGGGCCTTTGTGTCCCATCTATGCTGCTGCCTCCCCATATGGGCCAAAGGGGCCTTGGTAGCCTCATGGCATCCTCCTTCACCTGGTTCTGTAACTTGGATTTTGTTTATTTGTTACATCAGTAGGGGTTGTGGGTTCCCTTCTGTCCTGCTCCTCACCCCATGGCAGTGCTGTAACCCCTCAGCCACACTCCTGCAGTGTGTGCTGCTCACCCTCCTTTCCATCTCACCTTCCTTGTTTGGATCTCCATCCCCCTCAAATTTACTCTGCCTCTGCCCACACCCTGCCTGACTCCAACAATCTTCCCTCTTCCAGCCCAGCCTCTCCTAAATGTACTTAGCTTTTGTATTGTGAAGTAAATATAAATAAATATAAAACATTATATATAAACCAATACATGAAAAGGGGAGATCTAGAATTACCCTGCCCAATGCCTATTTTCACCCTGTTTGCTTTGTCTGAATGGTGGATCCCTTCCCTCACCCTTGGTCTGTTTTTTGTCATTTTAGATTGTAAACTCTCTGGGACACAAACTCCTATGTGTTAGGCCAGTGTCTCACACAATGGGCTCCCAGTTTTAATGAGGCTTTTGGCTATCACTACAACATAAATAACAATTGTGACAATCATCATGTGGGTCATCACCAGGACTTGAACCCAGGATCTCCTAAGCGTGGTGTTTGGGAGATAGAAGACCAAAGGTTGAGTGACTTAAATCATCCTAGAAGTGCAATACTTCCCTGTCAATACACTTTATACACTGATCTAAAAAATGGAAATTATTTTAAAAAGGTCAGGAAATAGTTCAGAACTGTACATTTACTGAATGTGGCTGATATGATACAAGTGACTTGCCATACAATATGCTACATATGATTTCTGCTGCAGAACAGTCATAGGGTATAATGTATATAATGAAATACCTAGGGCCTGATCCAAAGCCCTTTGAAGTCAATGGAAAGGCTCCAGCTGACTTCAGTGGGCTTTGAATCCGGTCCAAAAAGCACTGTTTGATTTGCCACATGAAATTACATGTTGTGTTGAAGGTTAACATTATAAAGATTATTGGACTACAAAGAAGCAGCATATACTGCTGGGCTGAACTAGCAATCTAATCTGTTTTAGCTATGTAATCAGTCTGTCTAGGTTTCTACAGCCTGCCCATCACTATGGCACCTGAATGTTTTACAGCAAACTGGTGAGCAGGCATCATTGTGCAGCGTTGCTGATGTCCTCTTCCCTACAGCAACAAGAAAACCTGGGGGAAGCTCCTCAGAATCCAGATCCTGCCTGAACCCCCAGGAGCCTGTATCTTCCTTGGGATAACTGCTCCGCAATCACCAGAGATTGGAACCTATGGGGCAGAAGCCAATCACAGATCACTCTTCCACTGGAGGAGAGAGGTGAGTTGACTGCTCATGATTTATTCCTCGACAATAGAGCAGCCTTCCTCTCTACTACAGTTGAGGTCACCCTTCTGATTCTTTGAGCTTAAAGGGACAGACCAGGTCTGATTTCTTCAGATAGATTATAGGTTCCCAATCCATGGTCTGTGAACCACTGCTCTTTTCTGTGGACCACCACTCCATGCAAATGACTGATTATTCCTTCCGTTTCCAGTTGCTAAATTGCTTTAAAAGAAAGCAAACCTATTCAACTTCCCTACCACCATTTTTATGGATAACATTGTTGTAATTGCAATAGAGACGCTATGCAATTCTGAATGGGATGGGGGGTGGTCAGTTAGACAATAGACTATTAAAATGTGGTTCATACTATGAAAAATTGGGGAACCCTGATCTAGGCAAATTGGGAACTGAAATTAACACACAAAATTTTGAGAAGAAATGTTTTCATACATCTTCTGTTTCCATATTTGAATATTAAGTTACTGTTCTAAAAATATCAAATGTGCTAGACCTGCATCTTTCTCATGAGAATGGATGTGGAGGAAATACATAGACTATTTTTAGTTTGGTTTTGCTTGAGAGATGTTGGAAGAACAAAGCAGGACTTTGAAATATATATAAATATAAAATAAAGGTAAAAAGAAAACATAATGAGTGGCTCTCTTGCGCTATTGCATAATAGGGCCAAATAGAAATAAATCTTATTTGCATACTATATCATTGCTCTGTTTGTTAACAATTGTTGAATCCAAATTTCATTTTAGCTGGTTGTAAAGCAATCACAGGTGCAGGATAGTTGCTTTTTGTTTTCATGGCAGATTCAAACAAACAGCAGGGAGAGCAATATGTCTCTAGTCTTTAAAATATCAATAGAGTGAAATTAAATTAAATTGAACACGTTTTTATCATAAAAGTGGACAGCAAAAATTTCTTCCAAACCAAACTGAAGTTTTCAGACTTGTAGAAATATTGATTGGTTATAACCAGCTATTTGTAGTTTATTATATTCTTGAAATGTGTGTAGCAATTGGCCAATGTTACAGATACTGCAGAAGGCTGGATTAATGATTTTTCCGATATTAGGAAATTTAGAAATTTTTATCAATTGGTTTGTCATTAAGTGTTCAGCTAAATACAGTCAATGTTTCGTATTTACAGGGAATACTTTTTCTAAAATGGATAAACTGAAGCTGCATATAATCTTTATATCATGGATGGCATCCTCACACAGAGGGAACTTGTGTACAGGACAAAAATGGCCTTATGACAAAAACAATCAGTAGCAACATTTCCTTATTCTGCTATGACATTGAGTTATTCTGTGAGGTCCAGTGCAACAACCTTGGAAGTCAGTGGAAAGATTCCCATTGACTTCCAGTAGAATTGGATTAGGCCTTGAAAAGGGGGAAGGACTGACATTTTACTTCCACATTGCACAGCCAAATTTCCAAAACCCAAACACTGATTTCTATGGGTAGTTTTGATTTAAGAATATTAAAAGATGGTTTGAGTACTTTTCGGTTCTTAAAATCCAGGCCGTCTCCTCCCATGTGTGCAGAGACTGGTCAGAAGCTGAGTGAATTGGAAATTGGTATGTGTGCACCTGGCTGTGATTTTCAGAAAATAGTTTATATAAGGGCAACATGCTTTATGGGAAAATGATGGAGTAAATTTGTGGCACCTTGATTCTTTGTGTGTGTGTGTGTTTGCAGTTTACTTTCCTGTAAAAAGGAGACTAAACAGGGTGAGACACAAGGGCAATTATAAGAATGTGTCTCAGCTGCAAGCTCAAAATACATGCCAGGTTCCTTCTTCCAACAGTGACATGAGCCACCAATTTGAAATGGTCCACACCCCATGCCTTTAGCACCACATGCTAAGGCCTCTAGCGCTGGAGCTGTAAGAGTAACTGCTTCTCTATATGGTGCATCCACTAGAGGGGGAACATGACACATTGCATGTTACATGATCTTTTACATCACAGAAGTGCTGCCCATTTACACCAGTAGAGAATTTGGCTCAACGTTTTATCAGTCATGGGAGTTCTTCCTGAGTTATTAACCTGAGACGCTTTAGACTTACCTTATCATTGCAGTGTTCTGCTTTATCTGTTGGGCTAGCTAATAAACAGTGAAGAAAATAATTTTAAAACTTAAATTCCAGTGATACCAATATGGTGTTAACATTTTTCCCTGTAGGCTACACAGAAACCAACCAAGCAGATGGCTAACATTGCTATCTTTTACAGTATCTCTCAAGCAGTTTTCCACAATAGCTGCATTCTGACGTACACAGCTGGCTTTACAAAATAATTCAGCATGATGTGTGGTTATCATGAGAAATGCAATCCGAGCATCAGAATTTTCCCAAATTAAAGGCCATACTCTGATGATGCGTCACAGGTAGCTTCATCTCTCTAGTCCCCATGCACTGGAAACTTAGAGGCATTGCATATATTTGCATAATAATTAGTACAGAACAAAGAAAAGCTAGCATTACATCCTCCTTCCCCTTCCATCCAACCCAACAAAATACTTTCCACTGACCCCCAAGTCTGCTGATTCCCAAACATGGCTCACTACCATCTGTGCTCTTACAAAGGGAAGAGGGGGGCTAAGTATTGGCACACACTTATTCAGATCTCATACTTTGGGATTTGGCCACATCAGATGCTACTTATAGGAAGTCCCAGCTGTAGTTATAATGCCTATAATATAGTACATGAGAGAAAGCATGACCACACTTAAGGTTCAAATTCCAGATCCCCATGATTGTGACAAATGTGAAGATGAATAAATTGATGGTAGAAACTGAATGATTAGCTCCACCATATATTGACAATGAACCTAGTTAGTAAGCTAAAGCAAGCCTTTGAATTTAAAGACGCTCTTCATCTCTTGATAGTGAAAGCACTCTGTGTCATGTTACTTGTCTTCTGATGAAAATACAAGCATTGATTTAACAACAGCAAAGAAAAAACTGATATGCTAAGTTTCTGAAATGGGCTCTTTCTTAAGGTGCACATGCTGTTCGAATTCATCAAGGCTGGGATAATGGGTTTGTTGGAATTTCACTTGAACTCACTTCCTTCATTGCTTTATTAGCCCCTGACATGCATTTGTACCAAAATTACACTGCTGTACAAGCCATGCAGCCACTTGCCGATTTGGCAACAAACAGCATTGATGATCAGCCTTCTCCAGGCCATATGGGTAACCAAGAACTAATTTCTTGACTTGTGATTACACAAGCAGAGAGGTATTATTTACGTATGAATTAACATGCATTCCTTCTGGAATAGCACAACAGATGGAGAGCTCAGGAAAACTACGAAATCTTTACTTATGCACTTTCTGAGACACAGCTGCCCCTCCTGATGCAGTTTCTACCATCAGGAAAATGTGTGCCATATTTATTCTTCTGGGCACTATGCAATGCCTGAGCATAATTGCTTCGGCCTAGACAACCTTTGAAAGAATAGCCCAAAGTGCCTGAAATGATATGATAAGTGAAACTCCAGCTGCTGATTGAATAGATGTGGCATGTGACTAATATGATGCAAATGAATTGGTTGAGGAGTGAAGGGATGGTAAATGTCACATTGTCACAAAAATGAATTAAAGTAATTGTCCACATCAGTGTTCCACATTTCACCATTTTTTAAGTTCTAATAGGTTTTCTTGATGACTATTAATAGTATTACTCTCTAGCTGTCCATGCTGCTCTGCAGAAATAAAAGAAGTCACTCTTCTGTGGTTTTTATCATCTAAGTCAAATTAATGCATCAAATGATGATAGGCAAAGATGGAGGATTACAACAAACACATACTTGGTAATTCCTTTGTGTGTGTGTGTGTGTGTGTGTGTGTGTGTGTGTGTATGCAGATTGATCTGATTTTAACTTTTCTTTCCAATAACCCAGGGCAAGAGAGGGGGAGCAGATGACAGTGGAGGGGAGCACAGGTCAGAGGTACAAGGATAGCCCAAAGACGTGAAATTTGAAGGAGGAGAGCAAGGGCTCTTGGTGCTCTGAAGGAAGAAAGCAGTCCCAGAAATAAGGGAGCAGTATGAAAAAAGAAACACATGGAGGCGCAAGACAAAGCAAGAAAGGGTGAACTCCTGGCCCCACCGAAGTCAATGGCACAACTGCCATTGATTTCACCCAAGGTGAGGGAAATGGGCAGAGCTTTGGGTGCTAGATGCAGAGTAGCTGAAATTTGGCCTGAGACCTAGTCGGGGGCAGAGTGGTGGAGTGTCCTGAAGATGATAGTAAAGAGTCTGAAGCTGATGCAGAACATGACAAGGAGCTAGTGAGGACTCTTGAGGAAAGGGGTGAAAGGGAAGGATTGGCAGCAGGGCGAGACTCTTGGCAGCAATATGTTAAATGGTTAGCAGACTGGAGATGCAAGGAAAACTGGAGAGGAAAAATTATAGCCACAAAAAGCTACCTTACCAAATCAACAGGACTGGCTAGAGCTAAAACCTCAGTACCCACATGATTTATGACCTTCCCCTGTGCCTGATTGCATTTGGTGCCCTTTATGATGGACATTGACTAATTGACTATAATTAGAAAAACCTTCACAGGAAACAGATTGTTTTCTCCACTGAAAATCAATGTCTTGTGTGTGGCTTGCTTGCATTGCAGGGCTTTTCTTTGGACTGATTTCTGAATATTTTGGAGGGCAAGTCTTTGACTGATTTGAGTGGTCATTGAGATCTCTTAGATGTTTATTGCTTCTCTCTCAGATTTTCTTTAAAATAGTGGCTACTAGGAGGCCTGGTCTTGCTTTGTGAGGGCATGTTTCCTATTGTCTTTGTGGGCATTATTGCCTACAACCTGTCCTTCACATATGAAAGGCACAATGGGGAGATTTCTTTCAGTGGTGCACAACCATAGGAGAGGCGACACCACCAAATCTTTGTTTCTGGGAGGTGGAGCTTATGGGTTGGAGTGGAGCTGTAGAAATCTGCTACTGATAATAATACTACCTCATAGGGGAGCAGCAGCATCTAGTGGCACTAGACTGGGATCCGGAGTCCTGGGTTCTATTCCCAGCTCCATTATTGACCACAGACTATCCATCTTGGGTACAAGTCACCTTCCCTTTCTACTCTGTCTTCTTGTACCACAGCTTACAATCTAAACAATGTCTCACACAATGGGCCTTGGTTTCAGTTAGGGTCTGTAGGCACTATTTGGATACAAATAACCAATAATAACTGAATCCTTCCCCTTCCACTGAAAGCTTTATAACATAGACACGTTTCATTATTTAGCCAAGAGTCCTACTGCCTTTCCTGCTTGAGTGTGTCTAATGACAAGCAGAGAACGGCTTTTCTCCGGGCCACAAAAAAACACACCAGGAAGAAGCAGAGACCAGACACTAACATTACTTAATCAAAAATTAACATAGACTGCTCGTTTTAGAAATCATGCAAAGAAGACTAGAAGTGGTGGTAAAATCATTTCAAATGATCAAAAGGCTGGGGAAAAAACCCAACATGCTGCACCTTCAGCATATTACATAATTTGTGAACTAACACACCCATAGCATAAATCCTGAAGGGATTTCAATGCACAATTTCAATGCACAAATGAAAACTAAGTCCCCGCCCCCCACAAGTGAGTTTCGCTCCAAATCACTGGTTTCCACAACCCCTCTATATAATTAAAGCATTTTATGCCTTGTAATTGCCACATTAACTAAATGTTGCTGTTTATTATTAAATAATGAACCTCATTAGCATGTTCTGCTGAACTGAAATGCACGTGGTTGGGTTTTGCATCTGTGAGTTCTGCCCTTGGATTGTGTTGTCAGGCAGGCAGCCAGTAGCTACATAGCCTTTGAGGGCTTGATTCTGCAAGGTGCTGAGCACTCTGGCCCTGATCCGCCCAAGCACTTAAACGCAAGCTTCCCTTTAAACAGGGGAGTAGTCCCATTGGAGTCATTAAAGTTAAGCACATACATGAGTACTTTGATCAGGGCCAGAGTGCTTGGCAACAGCTTGCAGGATTGAGCCCTGAATGAGTCAGCCAGTTGTAGTGGAAGTGTGAGGGGAAAAAAAGGTAGCATAAGTATGAGATAAACAGAGCAAAGCAGCATACGCAGACCTGAAGCCCTTGATCATCCTCCACAACAGATGAAGATAAGGGGGAAGAATGACTCATCTGAACTATTACTGGAACCTATAATGTCCTCGGTAGCGTAATAATGAATAGCGCTGACACATTTTGTTCCTCTACTGAAGTTTCCTTTTTTGATGCCCGTCCTTTTAATTTGATTCTGACAGCAAAGACAGAATATCATTCCACTGTTATTTCTCCATCCTTGTTTTAATCATTGAGTTTAATCAAACTTGGAACACGAATCTGGTCTTGCCTATATTCACTGTCCCTAACTGCCTCTCCCTAAAAACTTGGCAAAACTCCCTCCTCCTTTTACCTACTGCGTCTGGCCCTTTCCCAGCCTCCCTTCCCCCCTCCTCCTCTTCCCCTCCCCCTGAAAGTTGAGGAGGGCCTTTTGCTCATAAGATGATACCTGACTGTAGAAGGAATGCCGGGCTCACTGTTATGCATTGTGGAGAAGCTGATGGCAAGGTGCTCCCATACTATGGGAATGTCTTGAGTGCTATAGAAACACGTATAAATAAGCGAGGCTTTCACAGTGATGCTGCACAAAGATAGCACAGAGCTAGGACTGTGCCAAAAACATTCCACAGTCATTACCTGCGTGGCTTGTCTCCACTTAAAAGGTTGCAGTGGCATACCTGGGCCGATGCAGCGGCACCACTGTAGCGCTTCAATGAGGACGCTACCTATGCCAATGGGAGGGCCTCTCCTGTTGGCAGAGATAATCCACCTCCCTGAGAGGCAGTAGTTAGGTTGACAGGAGAAGCCCTCCTGCTGAAAAAGTGCTGTCTACACTAGGAGTTAGGTCGGTATAACGGCATTGCTCTCGCAGACCAAGCCCCATATGAACAAGCCCAAGGCACTGAGATACTTTACGTTGTCTATTTTGCCTCACATAGAAAGTTTATAGGGACAGGGTACTGAAAAAGTTCAGTGAGGTAAAGGGAAGAGATAAGAGAAGAAGCCATTTCCTGAGAGTGGATTGATGACAGAAGATTCTTACTGTCCTTTCATCTGGAATGGCAGGTTTTATATCTAAGAAGCCTTTAGTTGGGCCTACATTTTCAACCCTCCCCCATATGCAAAACTCATGCAACTACAGCACTGAAAAATGGAGGGGCAAACAAACAAGTACAGGAAGTAGATCTAAATAATTGTATCTTTCAGCCATGCTGCATTTAGCTAATTAAAACCTAACCCTGAGAGCAGCATGAACTGAGACAAAAGAGTTTTTTCCATTGTTTTGTAAATTTCCCCCCCAGCTTGTACTGAGGGGACTGGAGTGTTTTACTGGTCTGGTCAGAGCACTTTGAGTTTGGAATGTTCTGTGAGATTTTTCAGGGCTAGCCTGCCCTGTAACATCTGTGATGTTTAGGTCACTTCTGACACCCATTATGGTACTCTGTGGCTGTACTAATCAATGATGACTTCTAATGTATTTCCAGGAGGAACATTTTTTCAATCTGTACAAAGCTAAATTGATTACAAGTGTGCAGTCAGCTAAGTATGTTTGCTGTTCTACTGATACATCATAGAACAATAGTTATGGAAGTTACACAGTCAGTACACAGCCTCACTTTGAAACGTTCTAAACTATGTTGAGTAACAGGATTTTAAAATTTCAAACATATTAAAATATTCACAACAGAAAACCTCAGCACATAAAAGCAGCTAACTTAGATGTTCCACCAGCTTTTGGGTGAAAATAGAAGGTGGAAAAAGTGAAATCGTGCTTAAAAACTTGGGGTTTTTGCCACTCTGTCACACATCCTCCTTTTGAACCAAATAGTTCTATTTGCTCTTCAGAGCAGACTACCATAGTTAAAGGCTATTTCAACTATCAGCAGTTTATTACACAGTCAGAAAAACTCACTCTCAGTAAAATTTTGATGTCCAGGATCCTCACTGGGGAACAATTTTTTCCTCCAAACTTTGATATAGAAGTTCCTGGATTCTATTTGGGGGGAAAAAGCCTTATCAGAGTTTTTGGCATCACATGCTCTTTTTTTGTGCTCTGAAGCCACAACACTGTCATTAGTTGATAATATTGACTAGCACTTTCTGAGTATCTAAAATTACAGTGTCAGAATGCCATTTAGTATGACAACATCTATCCTCATGTGTGGCACTGAACATGACTCTGGGGACAGGACACTGGAGGGAAGAGGTGAGGTGGACTGGGCAGGGGAGAAGTGGAGGGTAGGGTGTGCAGTAAGGCTGTGGTGAAGAGACCATGAGAGAGGAAATAGGACGGGGGTTGGAGAAAATCACCAGTTAGCACTGAGCAGAGGGTATCCAGTCAAAACTATAGAAATGTAGTCTGCACATGCTATTTGTGAACATTGAAACAAAATACCTAGATCAGGGATTACTAGAATATGCACAAACCACATGCACTTTATTAAAAGTAGGAAAACATGACGGAACAAACATCCTTTTTAGGATGACAATAAGTTAATAGACTGAAAAAGATTTGGGGATTGTAGTACGTAATCTGAACATGAGCTCCCAATGTGTCTCTATGGCTAAAAGAACTAATGCAATCCTAGAGATCTTATAATAGTCTGTGGCCCTTCTTGTCAAGGCTCTCTCTCTCCCAGGCCTCTGTGCCTGGACAGCTTCATAGTCCTATCCCTGCTTGGGCATGGTTTCTCCCCAGTCTCTGTATCTGTGGAGTCTCCCAGCCTTCCATTCCTTCTGGTCCCAGCCAGAGACTGCTCTGTCCAGCTGGTACAACTTCCTCAGCCAGGAACAGCAGCCTTCCTCCCCTGGCTCCAGCCAGAAATTGAGCTGTTCACTCCCTGCAATTACTTTTATATGAGCCTGCTAGGCTCTAATTGGCTGTCTCCCCCTGCAGCCTCTATAGGCAGCTTGGAGGACCTCACTCAGTTACTGCCTTTTTCTGGGGCAGGGTGTGGTAGGCCCACAGGGCTCAAAGGGTCTGATACACCCCATCACAGTGAGGAATTAATTCCAGTTATGGGAGGAGGAGACAGAAGATGTTAACTGAAAAAGCTAAAAGTTCCAGGGATTTACAAATGGAACAGGTGAGAGCTGCAGGCTAAATATCTTGCCTAGCAACTGCCTCCCAGGGGTGACATAGGCCTGGGAACTACGGGGGTGCAGCACCCTCAGGTTTTGCGCGGGTCCCCCATTCCCAGGGGCCCCGCTGTTGGTCCTGGTCCTGGCTGCTGGCCCCACACCCAGGGCTCTGCTTCTGGCCCTGGTCTGGGGCTCTGCACCCACCCCCAGCTCTGGCCCCCCGCCCCCTGAAGCCACAACCCTGCGCCCAGCCCCAGCTCTAGGGGGCGGTGAGGGGCATGGACAGGGATAGGGGGCTGCAGCTCAGCACCCCCACTCTAAAAACTGTTCCAGCGCCACTGACAGGTGATATATGGGACCCACTGAAGTCAAGGAAAAACTTCCACTGAGTTCAACGGGGCCAGGATTTCACCCTAGGGGACATGGAAGTCAATGGAGCTTGACAATGTACATGAACTGAGTAGCTGCCTCATGTGCTCAGAGCCACATAAAGGAAATGACAAAGAACAATAAGTGAATAAATCTACATTTGACTAGATAATCGAAGATTCTGGGGATGGTCTGATTGATTATGCTATAAAACTGTCTTTTTTGCACTCCAGGTATTTCAACCAGGAGCCCGAAAAGCACGGCGATCTATCTGTCTATCTTATATAAGGGTTTTATACAGCTGCCAATCACCATAGTATCTGAGCACCTTCCACATAAAACCAATAGCAATAGCAAAGCCTAGGGTAGATTTCATGATTCTGACTTTGTTAGGGGTGGGGTGCAGAGGGGAAATCTCTCTCTTTTGGCAGGTCTACTAGTGGAAAATTAGGCCAATGCATATTTGAAATGATTGTGCTACTGAAGGGAAAGTGATCAGGCTTTTGCTAACCTGACTTATTAGAGTGCTTTTAAACACCAAAGCACCTGCATTTTATTCTTCATGTACATAAAAAAAAAATCTAATCAAAATAAGAATATAGAAGGCAGAAGGCTACAGGGACACCGTTCTCTATTGAGAGAGGCACTAATTAGCTCCATCAGATGCTTTTTTGTATTGCGTAACCATGTACACACCAAACAGTTGTGTAAATCATAAAAAAAACCCATACTGTCCTTTCCTGGCACATGTATAAGGATTACAATTCTTTGCAACATAGAATTGCTATTTATTTTCATGTATAATTTGACTTTGATGGTTTTGCATGTAGAAATACAGATCAATACTGTAGGCAACTGCATTCCCTTAAATGAGATGAAAAAGAAACTTGCTCTCCATGAACAATAAAACAATCCTAAGAGAAGCTCTGTGTAAACTCGAAAGCTTGTGTCTTTCACCAACAGACGTTAATCCAACAAAAGGTATTACCTCGCCCACCTTGTCTCTCTAAATTCCTGAGAGATGCAGACCTGCTACTTGGCAGCCATGACCCCCATTATAGTCAGTAGGTATTGCGGGTGCTCAGCACGTTGCAGAATTTGGCCCTGATGCTTGCTGGAGTCTTTTTCCTCTTTGCAGTTGTTAAAAATGTCACACTAAAGGAAGTAATGTTGGAAATTCTGTGTCTGCCCCTTCTCTATTTCCAGTGAGCAATAAGTACTGAAAGTGAGAAATGTGAGTTTTTAGCTAAAGGTATTTTTCTTTTGGTACAGCAAGGACCTATCTTATTTTAAAAAATTTTCTTTGTATCTGCACTTCATGGTTCTTTGTCCTGTTGCATTTTCTGTTCTACACATTAGGTTCTCAGACTTGGTCAGTCTTGTTGTACATTACAGAGTAATAATACTAAGATAGCTCTGTCTAATATATTAAACAATAGAACATGTCAGAAAACTGTCAATTTTATTGGGGGGAGGGGCAGAGTAGGGTTCAGAAAAACCATTCTGAAGATTAAGAGAGAGAATAGTAAACAAGAGGGCTTCACTCATTCCTTTTAAAGTGGCATCAGAGAGAGCTGAACTGTGGTACTCCACAAGGCTCAATCCTGTCTTCCCCTCCTATTCAAAATATATGTTTCACCTCTAAGGGAGATCACAAGACCCAATAGATGCCTGTGCCAACAGTATGCAGATGACAAAATTCCATCTCCCAAGATATTAGAATGAGCTCAGATTTACCACGATGAGAGAGAAATGTAAGACTTCTCTTTTGACAATGCTGGAAACATAACCCAACAACCATTCCCAGGAGAGAGGCAAGAGGAAGAAGAGAAGAAGACACAAAAGACATTATTCACTTAAGCTGGTTAGGAATTCTCTGCTGGAATCATTTTCCTATAGAGAATGCAATTTCTGCAAAATCAAAGTTTTCCATGGGAAAATCAAAATGAAATATTTAGTTTTAGGTCCATTTGATCCAAATTGGAATGCTTAGTTGTTTTTAAAAAAAATTTTCAGTTTAGCATCAGTTCAGCAAAACATTAAACTGCATTTGCCTCTCAGTGCATTGCTTTACTGGAGTTGGTGTATGGACCTCCAATCTCTTCTACAGGCTGTGTTCCCGGAGGTCTACCTATCCCATAATGTAATATAGCTTTCCCTCTGACTGAGCTGCATGGTGCATCATGGGAGTCACTTGACTTGGTACATTATGGGAGATGTAGTTTGGCCAGAGAACTTGTCCTATAGGGGAGAATGGGGACATCAGTTTCCTGAACTACAGCTCCCATAAGGCAATACAATGCTATGAGATAGACCAAAACAAAGCATTTTGATTCTTGGGAAGGTCAAAATGTTTTGATAGAAAATGTCCAAATGAAACATTTCAACGTTTTTGAATTGAAACTTTTTCAAACTTTCCATTCTGTGAAAAATTTTGAAATGCCAACTTTTCACCCCAACTTAGGATGAAAATGAATGTGGAAGTATTGGGATTTCCTGTGGACTGGGAATTCCTAATTTCACTCCACACTATTATCTACACACTCCAAACATGTAATCTGAGGAAGAGATTTTGGGGCTGAATTTTCCTCTAAATAATATTGTTAGTCAGATTGTGAACTCTTTGTCCTGGAGCCCTATCTTTTGGTTCTGAGTTTGTACAGCAACTTGCACAATGGGGTCCTGGTTCATGCCTGCAATATAAATAATAATGCAGAGAGATGGATGCACTGGACATACTTAAATTACTCATAGAGCACTGTACATTTACATTGTACTTGACTTTCAGTAGGTACAGATCAATCCCTTGATCAGTCCGATCTTTCCTGCTAATATTGGAAAATACAGTTCTACATTCTGTTCTATGACCTGTGGTATGCAGGAAGTCAGATTAGATCACAGCTGTCCTTTCTACTCTTAAATGCGATGAAAAGGAACCTGCTATTTTCATGTGCATGCAGTTCATCCAATCAGTGAACTTATTTATTTAAGTGTAAGTGTGGGTGGCTTATTGATCTAAGCTCAGGTTTAAATTTAGACTCCTTAGAAATTGGGTTCAAATCCTTACATGGTTGATGTAGTCCTTCATTCTTCTGAAGTAGATAACAGTCCCCCCATATAGTGTACAGTGTGGAGGTCTTTTGGATGTGACCTTAACGATGAAGGTCTGCATCCGTTTTCAGGCAAAATTACTCTCTCTCTCCACTGTAGTTGGACTTGAAAGGAATAGATTTATCAGTAAATGCTGGTAAATGTCAATTTCAGACTAAACCGACTAAAAATATTTCCATTGATAATAACGGAAATTTACAGATAGGCAAAGTAAGAAAAATACTGCCTGAGAATTTATTAGAGTCAGAATCCAGTGATTTAGACTTTTGAATTAGGTATGTTACAAATGCATTAGCAAATGAATAGTGAAAATAGGTCTGATTTGTTGATTTAAGGATATTTCCTTTGTATATTTTGACATTGAGTTAGATGTTGATAGATACCTCGTACCAGGCTTCTGATACAAGGGTTTATGTCTCAGGCTCTCTTCCTACTACAGACATGTTGGCAGTTTGTGTTTTAATGGTTATAAATATTTAACTTTTTGAATCTCAGCGTCTACTGTCATTAAATATTTGTCTGACCACCACCTCCAATAACTTTCTGCAACTGTTGGAACTTAAATCAATAAAAATCTTTAAAAATGCTTAAAATTATCCATTGAGATTATCGGTTAAAATTATTAAAAATCCCATTCTGCCAAGCCTAATTCTAGGTCAGTGTGCTGTGAGTAAAGAGAGGTAGCAAATGGTTTTCCCATCCTATAAAAACTTTCATGGTTTAAAAAAATCTTCCCATTGTTCATTGGGACAAATCTGAGACCTTTCAAAGTGTTTCATGGAAAAAACAGAGGGGAGAGAGAGAGGGACCAACTCCTGCATCTAAGAAAAGCCATAGCTTGATGGTCAGGACACTCACCTGATTATGGGAGACACAAGTTTAAATCCCTGCTTTGCTGATTCAGACTAGTGACTTGAACATGGGTCTCCTACATCCCAGGTGAGGGCCCTAACACGCAGGATATTGGGTATCCTGGGGTGGGCCTCTCTTTGTGGTTTTGACCAGAAATTTCCCCCTCAGCCTGAGAAACTTTCCCAATGAAAGTTTAATTGAAATGGACACATTCCCATGAAAAGTTTTGGATTTGATGAATCAGCATTTTCCAATAAAAAAACATTTTGTGAGAAAATTCCTGACAGATCTAACTATGAGCTGGTTAGCTGCCACAGTCCCTGCAAACAGGACCACATGTGTTTCCATGGAACTCTGTGGGACTCAAACTAGAGCAAGAGTGAGCCAATGGGGGGGGGGGGGGAAGGTATTTGGGATCAAAGATAATACATAAAGCAAAACGCATAATAAAAGCAGGAGGGTAATATGGCCCTAGTGTGTCATCTCATACTCCAATGATGATATGTTTTATGATAAATAATACATTAAAGCAGCAATTATACAAGCATGCTGTTTTATGAGACAACAGTTAAGTGTGTAATCAGATAAATGCCTGGGGTCCTGATTGGGCAAAGTGCTGTGCAGCCTCAACCCTCACCTGAGACAATAAGTGGTCACGGTGCTCAGAACCTCACAGCACCCTTCAAGATTGGGCTCTAAAAGTATAAATGCTTTAATGAAATATGCCTGGGTCATGTTCTCTAGGAAACTTTAAAGCCTGTCTTTGGGAATTTTTAACTAAAAGTTCTGCATGTTAAGTACTTAAATGATTTGTTCTAATGAGGAAATAGGAGCATTAGATAATTGTATTGTAACAAACTGAAAATACATCAGGAATAGAAATCTTTCTCTGTACTCATATGTGGACTGGGGAATTATATAAAATATTGTGCACTAAATGCAAATCTCACCGCAGAGAGTGGACAACAGAATATTTTGACCTGCAGCATCCATTGTATTAAGTTAATGAGATGGGATAACCGCAGGGACATGTATGACCGGGAGAGAAATATGGTACTTATGTCCAAGTGAATGAAAGGGAGTGTTTGATAAAACTCAGTTGTGACTGTCTTGGGAAATCAATTGTGGCAATGTAAACTACGAAAATCAGTGAGAAATAATGTAGAAATTGAGATTACTTTTGTGCATGTAATCATAGTTTAACTAACACATAGAGAAACTAATACAAATGCATCACTCCAAATGTATTGCATGACAAACCCCTTGAGTTCAATTCTGTTTTACCAGTTTACCTGATAAAATAATATGTATTAATCCATTATTCCCGTGACCGCCTCTCCCAGAAATTCAGAAAAAGGTGAGTTCCTCTCCTTATTTTACTGTACAAGGCATATGTTTCTTTGAATAATCTAAAAAATGCACACGGAAGCAGAAAGAACAATCCTTGTATTACTTATGTATTCCAAAAACTTTTATTCTGTAGTCTAGTCATACCCATCTTCACTATCTCTGTTATTGTGCTGTGGTTTTATTTTGTCATTCTATGACATTCCCTGTCTCTTTCTATCATTCTATATTACAGAATAATGTATTTTAAACGTATTATATTGTAGCAATGCTGCAAAAATAGACAATAGCAATATGAGCTCCTGAAAGAGATCTTTATTGCAGAGCTAGTTTTATTCTACTTGAAAGTTTCAAAACTATGTGTGCATCCACGTGTCTCTACTTATTTATCATGTTTCTGCTCACAAACTGGGTGTATGCACCTGCAAATGATCGGGTACGTGTATGTGAGGAATGAGGAACTATAAGTGGTATTTATTATGAATAGGATGCAAGCCGGTGTGTGTGTGTGTGTGTTTATGACTTCCTATAAGGTTAGATCAAAAGGGGATGTTAAAGGCACTAAGAAGGACAGGTAAAACTGTACCACAGACATGAGTCCTTGAGGAAGTGATGGGGAAGCTGTTCGTTGGGGAAGACCCCATACCACTAACTAGTTCTTACATAGTGCTTTTCATCATTATATCTCAATGTGCTTTACAGATGATGGAACTGAGGCAGAGAGTCTTGCCCAAGGTCACCCAGCAGGTCAGTGGAGGATCCAGGAATGGAACATGGGTCTCCTAAGTCCCAGCTAAATGCTCTATCTACTAGGCTAGCTGTCCAAACCTACCTAACTCTTGCCAGACTAAGAATGGTTTACTTGTTCCAAGGCTAAGCCTAAAATTAAAAAAGAGACAATTAAAAACTAGTGGACCCCAGTTGAGGGTGGAGTGGCCGGAAGCTGCTCAGGGTATCTGTGTGAGCTGACCAGCTGGCAAGGAGACATAGCCCCAGCTGCTGCTTCTGCCTCTCTCTGTCTGTCAGTTTTTTCACGGCCCAGAGATGGAGGTGACTGGGCTAGATGAAATGTAACAAAGTTTGCAAGGAAAGATTAAGGTTTAGGTAAAGGGAAATGTGCATAGAGACTTTTAGAGTATTAACCTTTTGCTCTGCATGCTTTGTACCTTTGGTGAATGGATAAATGATGATTGGTTTTGAAGAAGCTGGTTTTGAGTTGCTTTAACCATCTTGCTCTGGCCAGAGATCCCTGGAGTGAAAAGGTTAAAATGTTCCAAACACAGTTGGGCCTATCACATTAATATGGGTGGGAAATGGTGCCCAGAGGCCCTGGTCCAGAGTGATTGAACCACATGGTTCTGCCCAGAGTGAGATGCAGGAGGCCAGGCCTGTCACCTAAGGGGTCCACCCAAGAGATACTAAAGAGATACAAAGCACAGTTTGCCCCGTAATGCTGACAACATCTAACTAGCCTTTTGTGTGTAATCATAGCAGCATTAAATAGTTAGGCATTTGAGTGCATGCAGCTTTGAAACATTTTGTATACAGATTCAGGGTAATTTCAGTCTTGACTATGCATCATTGCTTTTTGTGTCTAATACATACACTTTTTATACAATGTGTGTGTGTATAGAACATTGGTCAGGGAGAATGTTCTTATAAGAAAGAAAAGAAGTTCATGAACATCAGATTGAGAAAAGAAATGCAATACTGAAAGATGCCAGTAGATGGCACGAACTTTTCTATAAGGATTATGTTTGGGGAAGGGACTTTTCTTGGCGATAAACTGAAAGAGAAATGGCTAAGAGATTATAGCAGATGTTAGCTGTATCACCTTTTGGTGCCAGTTAATGTTGTGTCTGGAAGAAAAAGATTTGTTTGATTAATGATTTTTCCTGGTAGTAAATAATGTCTAAAATACTCTTGTACCTTCATGAGAAAGAGCACCTCCTTCACTCAGTGCTTTGCAATGTTGACTATGGTGCTGTGAAGTTGTGAGTCCTTTAGTGAGCTGCACAACTTAAAAGAAAAGTAGCATCATCAACATTTAAAGTGACAAGTTCCTGTTGCTGTGGAGTTTCATGCCTTTGGCCAATGTCTCATAAACGCCTGGCTTTTTCTACTAGCAGGTTTCAGAGTAGCAGCCGTGTTAGTCTGTATTCACAAATAAATAAATAAAAAATAAATGTGGCACCTTTAGTCTCTAAGGTGCCACAAGTACTCCTTTTCTTTCTACTAGCAGGATTCATCTAATGTCCCACTGGAGTAGAATGTATAGTGCACCATCTCATTTGTCATGGCATTACAACTGTAAATTTAAAAGGAGTTAGATACCTTTTGTACCGATTCTTAATTAATTGCCTTAGCTGAGCACTGTACAGTGGAATAACTTTTATTTCATTTTCTGTGCACTTACTGATACTTTGAGGGAGAGCTTTGCCAAAAGGAAACATACCTCAGCAATGACTACATCTGTATCTCCTATTGTCCATTAAATGACGAGATACTGACAGGCATTGCTGGTTTTTATTTTACTAACTTGATTCTTTTTATGGGTGCTTGCATTCAATCAATCATAATAAATGCCTATTCCATGATTTTTCTGTCATTGTTGCAGATCTTCAGGGTGATGACTCTTTAAAGAAAGCCAACATGAGCCTTATTGCAAATTGGAAACTAGAGAAAGGCGTCTCTGACATGAATTTTTTATAATTTCTGTTAAACATTATGAATGATATAATTGAAATCTGTTTTTGTATTGCACTGAAAGCCCATCATAAGCACTTACATTGCTAAATTAACTAATGTGCTGTATTTACTGAAGTAATTAAAAATCCAGCGGGTCAGAAAATGGAGATGCTGGATAGGGGCATTTGCATTATGTAGTGCTTGATCACTGAAATCACTGTTAAAACTCACGTTGACTTCAATGGTGCCAAATCAGGCCCTAGAGGCTTATAAGATCATAGAAGACTGAGCAAGTGAGGCAGACAAGAGTCCAGCCTAAAATATTGGTGCTATTTTAAAGTCTTGGAAGGGGAATTTGTCATGAACACCCCATACAGAGGAGGAATTAATGATAGATCTCACACAAACTGGAGTTAGGTGGGAGCCACTGAAGAAATTAAAATAGTTTATGCTTCTTTACTGTGCTGTACTAAGGTCTGCACCATTCCAGTCAATGGGAGTTTTCCCATTGATTTAAGTGGGAGCAGGAATCAAAGGCAGAATAGTCTCTTTGATTCATTTACCCTTCTAAACAATGAGTAAATTATATCACAATATGATGTCTGGAAATTTATGCTGGGCAAATTCAGACTAGACATAAGGTGTAAATTTTCAACAGTGAAAGTAATTAACCATTGGAACAACTTACCAATGGTCATAGTAGATTCTCCATCATGGACAATTTTTTAAATCAAGATTGGATGTTTTTCTAAAAAATCTGCTCTAGAAATTATTTTGGGGAAGGTCTCTGGCCTGTGTTATACAGGAAGTCTGACTACATGATCACAATGTTCCCTTCTGGCTTTAGAACCTATGAATATACCGGACCCTCACTAGAACGCAGGATTTGGGATCCATGCATGGGACCATGTTAATGCAGGGACTGTGTTAAAATGAATTCCAATTAAAGTAATTAAATTCGGGATCCATGGCTGCGACTGCGTTATATGCGAATTCGCGCTATATAGATGAGCGTTCTAGCGAGGGTCCGGTGTACTTTAAGGGTGTTGAGAATCTGAGCCTATGTCTGAAGGCTACTGCTATATGAATTGCAAGGTATAGTGGATATTTATGGCTGGATCTGATGCCCATCAGTCAGTTGTAGTCTTTTCATTTACTTCAATGCAATTTGGACCAGATTGTTAGAGAATATATCATTTTAATTTAATTCTGAAAGAATAAGTCTCTGCATAATTTATAGTGTAATATGATTTGAATGAGTTTGAGCAACAATCTTGTCTGATTCTTAGGAAAATCATACCTGGTGAATGGCTGAAATAGGCAACAGTTTATTGCATTGACTAAAGATGAAGTGTTGAATTCATAAAGAGCATACACTATTCTGTGATTGCTCTATGGCGATTTTTCCTGTATCGCACTAACTTGTGCACTTAGGTCCTGACCTTGCAAACTTTATTTATGTGAATAATGCTTACTTGTGCAAGTAGGCTCACTGGCTTCAGTGTGGGTAAAGGTTGTGGAACTGGGCACAGGGGCGGTAAGCTTTTCAGAAGAGGGGCCTGTTACCTGTTTGGCACAGTTCACCGAAAGGGCTGAATACCTATAGTGATAAACAATAACAAAGTATTAACAAGATCCCATTATCAAAGCAATTTGAGTGCTACAGAAAATGACCTTACAGTTTAATTTTACAAATGGGTGCCTAAAGTTAGGCACCCAAATATATGCTAATTTAGGTGCCTAAAACAGATATTTAGGTGCTTAACTGTAGACGCAAATGCCTAAGTTTCGGCAACCAAGCTAGATAATGCATCTTCCAATGTGTATTTTCTAAAAACCTTTGAATGCTATCTGTGAAATAAATAATCCCTTGAATATAAAATCCCTATTTAACATTGTAAACTGTTCTACAGGCAATCCTTCCTCTTCATGAAAACAAGGGATTCAACTCATTACAAAGGATGTTCTTAAAAAATTACCTCTGTATCACAGTAGAACAGCTATGGAGGAATAACTCAGACACAAACATGTTTACCTGTTAATAAAGTCAAAATGGATAACAAGAAAAGGGTGTCTGATGGTCCATTCACAATGTAGCAAAGGCATAAAAAAGGTTAAGTATTAATTCTGTGGGGACATGGGCAGAGATACATGCAGAGAAGGTAAATAATAGTTGACTCCTACCTTGTGTCAGTATTGTGTACGTTAGTGGAAAATCAACACAACTGGGCATGACGTCTTAAAGGCATGCAGAATCTGGAAATGATAACAAGCAGAATAAGAATAATACTTTGCACTCAACTGCTTCTTTTCCCAAGAATCTCAATGTTTTACAAACATTAATTTATCCACACAACATTCTGGTAGTTGTTGTTATTATCCTCCTATAAAATGGGTAGACCGAGGCACAGAGAATTTGAGGCGAATATTTTTTATAGTGTCACTAATTTGGGTTACCTTAGTTTTTTGAGTGTCCAATGTGAGAGATCTAAGGGGTGATTGCTCAGAATTACTGGGCATCCACAGCTCCCATGCATCAACAACTGCTCAGCATGTCTGAAAATCGGGTCCAAGGTGTCTAAAGTTGGT
Source organism: Lepidochelys kempii (assembly GCF_965140285.1). NCBI lineage: Eukaryota > Metazoa > Chordata > Testudines > Cheloniidae > Lepidochelys > Lepidochelys kempii. The sequence goes on from NC_136388.1 coordinate 75,966,024, forward strand.
TATCCCCAAAAAGAGGCACCTCAAATGAGTAGATACTTTTGCAAATTGTGTCCTGAATGACTTGGTGAATATTCCACAGTAGGTCAGGGGCAGAACTGCAAACAGAGTCTAGGAATCTTGACTCTGTCCCTGGTTCAGCTGTCTAGACCAAACTCCCAAAATAGAAAACAAGTTTGTCTGCAAAAGGAATAGGGCAGTAGCATGTGTACACAGAAGAGGCTATTTGGCTGGAATTTACACATTTATTATTTATAGAGTAGCAGCAGCACATAAGGCAGGGAGATTTCTTAATTTTTTAAAAAGTAAATACCATACTAAAAATGCAAAGAATAGTATTCATCCAGGGCATGGTGATGGAGAGGCTCAGACCTAATATTTTGAATTCTTATTAGCATACAATTATATCTTACTTTTATTAACACAAAACATCTGTGAATTTCAACAGATGTGGAGGTTCACTGAAAGAGGATCTTTTTGTGGCTTCAGAACATTAAATGTGTCAGTTTTTAACAACTCTTTTAGAGTCCCTCTTGAGTTTCCGTCTCAGGAATCTGCTACTGAAGAAAGTGAAGGGTAGCACTGGTAGGATGACCCAAAGCCCATTGAAGTCAATAGAAGGACTCCCACTGACTTCAGTAGCATTTAGATTGGGGCCTATATCTTACTATAGAAATGGCGTGTGGGTAGTTATTATAGAAATGAGGCCCCCTGATTCCCAAGTATGGTACAGTCCATTTGCTCCTTCCTCCTACGTGGTTCTGTGTCCTACCTTAGGCCCAATAGGTCTAGGGTTGTCTGTGCTCCTTGGGCTAATGGCACTGTCAGCCCATAGCGTCCTGGTAGCTGGATCTTACTGGATTCTCAGTGTGCAGTGTCTGCACCTAGTGGTGAGATGAATAAATTAATATGGCATTACAAATTAAAATCAATCAAGGACCAAGCAAGATTAAAAAGGAACAAACACTTTATTAGGGAAAGAACAAAGTTAACTTATAAAGGTTAAGGAATGCAACTGGGTGAAGAGAAAAGGCAGGGAAACCAAGAGGAAGCGATGAATGAATATGTTAAACCGCACAATTATCAGACCTTCCTACACATAAAAACAGCCCATCAAATAACTACAGGTAATCAAAATCTCCCACAGAATATAAAAAGCACATGGGTGCAAGGTCAGAGTCTGCCCACAGGACCTGGGTTGTCAGTGTATACACTGGTCTTGTATTGGAGCTTTATCGGGCTGCTTGTACAGTAAAACAAACACATGTGGCAGGTCTACTTGTCGCTTACGTGGGGTGTTGTGCCATACACCCCTTTATGTCTGGATGAGCCTGTGCACTCATTGATCAGATCTTTCCTCACCCCAGGGCCTTTTACTAGCTAGCTAGGTATGGAGGGCAACCAGTGCTCACTGTTGTGATGTCCTACTGTGAGGCAGGCAGATCTGTCATGGGAAGGAGCAGATCTTCAGTCACTCCAACTGGCCTTCCCTTGGTTTCTAGAAGAAGGGAGGCAGGGGTGAAAGTAACTTAAAGGACTTGCCCGTACTCCAGAGTCCTGGGGAGGGGGAGGGGCCTCAACTGGAAGAAGTGTGGCCTCTACCAGAAGAGGCAGGGCCTTTAAATCCCCAGGCCCTTTAAATCAGGATTTAAAGGCCCCGGGGCTAGGGCTGTGGTATTAGCAGCTGGGAGCCCGGGGCCCTTTAAATCAGACCCTGAGCTCCCAGCTGCAGAGGTCGCTGGGAGCCCTGAGGCTCAGGGGCGATTTAAAGGGGGCGATTTAAAGGGTCCGGGGCTCTAGCTGCTGCTACCGCAGTGGAGCCCCGGGCCCTTTAAATTGCCGACGGAGCCCCGGGTGTCCAGCAGCAGGGCCCGGGGCTCTGGCTGCCGCTAACCTCCAGGGCCCTTTAAATTATCCCCGGAGCCCTGGGGTAGCGGCAGCGGGGCTACAGCGGCATTTAAAGGGCCCGGGGTGGTCGCGGCGGCAGGAGCCCTGGGCCCTTTAAATCGCCACTCGAACCCTGCTGCCGCTACCCCAGGGCTCCGGCAGCGGGGCTCCATCAGCAATTTAAAGGGCACAGGGCTCCAGCCACAGCTGGGACCCCCAGGCCATTTAAATTGCAGCCTGGGAACTGGTCCACCCCGGTACGGTGCACTAGCTCTTGCCGGCAGGGGTGGCAGGTTTGTAGAAATTTTGGGGGTGCCCAGAACCTGCCCCTGACTGGCAGTGCAGGAGGGATTGGGGTGTAGGAGGGGTGCAGGGTGCAGGCTCTGGGAGGGAGTTTGGGGATGGGAGGGGTGCAGGGGTGAGAGCTGTGGGGTGTGGCTGGGGATGAGGGGTTTGGGGTGTGGGAGGGGGCTCAGGGCGGAGGCAGAGGTTTAGGGTGCGGGGGGGATGAGGGCTCTGGCTGGGGTTGGAGGTGAGGGGTTTGAGGTGTTGAAGAGGCTCTGGGCTAGGACAGAGGGTTGAGTTGTGGGGGGATGAGGGCTCTGGCTGGGGGTCTGGGGTCTGGGGTGGGGCAGGACTGGGGATGAGTTTGGGGTGCAGGCCGACTGCCCCGGGACTGGAGCTAGAGAGGAGGACTCCCCCCAGCCCTCTCCCCACCGGCAGCAGCGAGCTGTGGGGTAGGGGCCCCCCTCTCCCCTCTGGCAGCACACTCACCCCCACCACTGTCACTGCACGTGCTCCTCGGGCCCTTTCAGGTCCAGGAATCTCCCTCACTGCCCCTGTGGTGGGTGCCTTGGGGGAGGCTGCCCTCACTGTAGCCTCATTGGGGGTGGGGGATGGGGCTGCCCCTTGCCCAGCGTGGGGCATTAGCCGTGACTGTGTGCAGGGGTGGCGGCTGTACTGGTGGAGGGTCCTGCCGGAAAATGAAAGGGTCTGAGGGGGAAGGGTAGGAAAAAGGGTGCACTAGGACCCTCTGGCAGCAGTTGATGCAGGGAGGCAGCATGGATCTGCAGAGTAGAGACAGGGATGCTCTGTTCCAGGACCCAGGGAGGTGCGCGGGGGCAGCAAGGGGGGGCCAGGGGACCCTCGGGGGAGGCGTGGGGGGGCAGCACGTGGGACCAGGGGGAGACCCGGCCCCCGGGCCCTCAATATTGCCGGAGCCACAAGCCCATATAACTCACTTCTGCTGCTTGCCGGTACAGTGTATCGGAGCCTACCGGCTTACTTTCACCTCTGAAGGGAGGCCTAAAAGTTGAAGCTGGCTTCTCTCCCTCTGCGTATGGAGTCTGGGGGCTCCTTCTCTCCCTCTGTATGGTTGTTGATTGCTTGGGCAGAGGGCCTGGATTCTCTCTGCCGATGCTTTCACTGGCCAAACTGTGTCAAAGACAGTTAGTTGGGGGCAAAGGGAGCACCTGGATGCTTGCGGTCAGCTGGGCCCTCTGGCTGAGATGCAAAATGGAGTTTTCTCCTGTACCTTGCATAGAGCACTCAGGAGCTGTTGCATTCTCTTGCTAGCAGCCTATGCCTACCGTCTGACTGTCTTCCTTCAAATACTGTCTGTCCATGTTCCATGTATATATATGAGCAGTCTCAGACATGTACTTGCTGTTGGAGCCTGCATTTGGTTGCCTTGGAATGTTAGTCAGGTTTCTGGCCTGGTAACATCTCCTCTTCTTATCAGTCCCAGCACTCACTGCTGGCTGGAGTCTCAAGCACAGGATCAAGAGGCAGTTTCATATGATGCTATCATTAAAAGAGAGACTACATGAAGACATACGAGCAATTACCAGAATTAAAGTTGAACTTTTAATATTAACTCTACATGTCTTGATCTTTCAATGTTTGATTTTTCAGCCTTAATGTCGCTTAATGCTATTGTGTGGTGTTGTTTTTTAATATATGTACGTATGCAACACCCTCTTGAGATCTTATATTTCCTATGGTTATAAAACACTAGTTGGATGTATAGATAGGAATAGTGAAATTACAAATATTGTTGTATTTGGAATCCTATCCATGTTACAGATGTTTCATATTTGATTGGCTATCTCACATCAAATGAAAATTTGACAGGTATGAATGATCTGAGGGAGGTAGAATCTAGACAATATTAGACTAGTGTGGGCTGATCATAATCAAACCTTGGGAGACCAGATACCAGGAATCAGAATAGAGAGATTTCAGAGTAACAGCCGTGTTAGTCTGTATTCGCAAAAAGAAAAGGAGTACTTGTGGCACCTTAGAGACTAACCAATTTATTTGAGCATGAGCTTTCGTGAGCTACAGTTCACTTCATCGGATGCATACCGTGGAAACTGCAGCAGACTTTATATATACACAGAGAATATGAAACAATACCTCCTCCCACCCCACTGTCCTGCTGGTAATAGCTTATCTAAAGTGATCATCAGGTTGGGCCATTTCCAGCACAAATCCAGGTTTTCTCACCCTCCACCCCCCCACACAAATTCACTCTCCTGCTGGTGATAGCCCATCCAAAGTGACAACTCTTTACACAATGTGCATGATAATCAAGTTGGGCCATTTCCTGCACAAATCCAGGTTCTCTCACCCCCTCACCGCCCTCCCAAAAACCACACACACAAACTCACTATCCTGCTGGTAATAGCTCATCCAAAGTGACCATTCTCCCTACAATGTGCATGATAATTAAGGTGGGCCATTTCCAGCACAAATCCAGGTTTTCTCACATCCCCCCCACCCCCATACACACACAAACTCACTCTCCTGCTGGTAATAGCTCATCCAAACTGAGAGAGAGTCCAAGGGGCTTGAATTCATTACTCACTGCCATTTTCACTCTGTTGAGATCTGTGGGTTAAAGGGTGAAGTGAGTGAGTGCAGAAAACTTTGTAAGAAACATAGGTGATCTAGCTTTGTAGCTAAAATAGCTACTTACTAGTCAGAGACTGCTATAAGCTCCTTCATGTCTGGGCAGTGGTCCTGATGTGCCATAAAGAGCAAGGGTAGTGTGTGTTAGGGATATGGAAAAAGGGAGCGCATAATAACAAGGGAACCTAGCCAAATCCATAATGAGTGTGTTATTTTGTTACCTTCCAATCTAAGGTTACTGGCTTTCAAAAGAAACTTGTACAGGAACTCTTTAAGGCCAACGTTAGGCTGTCAGTTTTTGGCATGTAGAGATTCTTATCAGCTCATGGATCAAAGTCATTTTTTCTGAAGAATGAGTTCTGTCAGCCACCTTGGGGGCGTGAGTAGATGTTATCCAAGTGCTGCCTGCCCAGAAGTTAGCTGCACTCAAAGGAAAATAAATTAATCGTTCTCTTATTTTGTTTTCTCTTCCATTCTGGTACCTGAACAGCACAGCTCTTTCCTGAGAAATATTGCTTTAGTCTGATTTTGCATCATAAAATTCAACAGGCAAAAGTCACAAAGAGCAAAAATTGTCTTGGACTGTGTCCAATCCTTCTCAAAGGACTATCCTGTGAAAATCCCAGATGAAAAGCATAACTTTAAAAACTTAGCATGCGTGAAGGTCAGCAAAAATATGGCCACTTTACTTAGCCTGTATAAATGCTTTATGTAAAATGTCCTTTGTGGCCAACAACACTGTCATACAGAATATAAATGTATCAAATGTTAAACAGAACTCCTGAACCGGGCATTAAGGATTCAGGAATCAGATTGTAAGCTTCATCCAAGGGAACCATTGTCATTACTTTTTAACATGGTTGTATGTTTACCAAGAGACACGAGAGAATATTGGTATCTTCATTTGACTAAAAAGCTGATTTAAAATGTAGCTGAATACTGTTTTCAAACAGATTTGCCTTCCAAAGCCAGCAATTAAAAATGCTTTGTTTCTCGATTTTGGCAAAGGTTGTACAACAGCAACTAAAATATTAAATGCTTTGTGTTCATTTTAGTATTCTTTCCTGCTTGCTGAGAAGGAAACAGAATGGAGTTAATTTGCACAGCAGCCAACAATGACATAGAAAATATGAAAAAGTCTGCATAACACACCCTGGTGTACACAGCAGATTCAGGTACTGTATCTTGGAATGAGAGGACTAACCTACTGGTGGGGAGGCTGAACATGCTAGTCATGAACCCAGTGACACCTTTTTGCAGGTGTCAGTGACATTTTAATTCAGTGGATGTCCCTGGAAGTGGTTAAATTGTAATTGAGTAAATTTTACATTCTACTACCTTTGAAATTTAAAATGGGGCACCTAGCCTGGTGAGTATTTCACTATTCACATGCCTTTGGGAACTGTCTGATTTAAATTATGAGTTATATTGTGGTTCAGGGCACAGCTATCTCCCAGCACTCATGTGCACCTGTATGCTAGCTGGCAGCACTCCCTGTCCCTCATAAAATAGCATGACAGGGGCATAAGCAGTGTCTTTAGGAGAATTTTTTAAAAAAATCTTTTCATTTCCCAAAAAGTTTTGGTATTTTGAATCTCCCTGATTTGGGACAGACACAAATGTCAACTTGTCTACATTTCCCATGGGTTGCAAATTTCAATTTTTTGATCAGCTCTATCTATATTGCAGCCCCTGCCAGAACTTGTACCACAGTTTGCTTGGTGGATAGAGATGTCAGGGTTTAATCATGAATGTAGCACCCCTGGAGACTGAAGGTGCTCTTGTGCCATTGCAGTGGGCAAGAAGCTCCATGATTCCGTCTCTTCTTTGTGCCTGTCTTTCACTAATTTACTTTTGCATGTAAAGCTGTTATGGACCAAATCTCTAGGAGTTTGCCTGAATAAGAATCACAGGGTTTAGACTTCCATAGTAATAAAGAAGGTGGAACTATTTTATTGAATGATGACAGGTTTCAGAGTAGCAGCCGTGTTAGTCTGTATTTGCAAAAAGAAAAGGAGTCCTTGTGGCACCTTAGAGACTAACCAATTTATATTTAAATTGGTTAGTCTCCAAGGTGCCACAAGTCCTCCTTTTATTTTATTTCATTTAACTGCATGATTCTTCTTCCTAGACTGGGTGAGGCACACTCGGGTGTGGAAGGTGGGAGCGGGGTTCATGAGTGACAGTTGAACTCTTCCTTGTGCAGCTGTTTTGCAGCTGTTGCCCCCATAGCTTGCTCCACCCCGTTCCACAAAGGAGTTTGTCAAATGGATCCACGTAGGGCTGTATCCACGGCTTCCAATCTTCTCCTGCTCTACCCTTCCTGCATCCGAATGCCCTGGTGCACAGGAAACCCCCACAGAGCTGGAAGTAGCATGGACATAGTCTGCAGCTCCAGGGCAAGAACCCTGTATCTTTACAGTGTATGGATTCAGTGTGAGATTATGAACTCTGTGAATCTGTATCAAGGGGCAGGCTCCAATTTTGAATGTACAGTTTTTTTTGCTTTCTCTATTGCCTGTTCGCCTCCACATTGTGCTGAAGTCCCAACACATAGAGATACAGGGCTGACAATGGAGGGTAGCTGGCTTTAAGTACCCATTTATTGGGAGCTATTCACTCTAGACAAAAGACTAGCTCCTGCCCAGAAGAACTGGTTTAGCCGGGGGAAAGTCACCTTGGCAACCAAGTCACCTAGCTGGGAATTGTGTTCATGTGGGGCAGTTGGCAAGGATGTCACCTGACACAGGGGGGAAAGTTATTTAGCTCATGGCCGGGGCAATTTCCTCCTCTCCATGAGGGAGAAAGAAAAGGAGTACTTGTGGCACCTTAGAGACTAACCAATTTATTTGAGCATAAGCTTTCGGGAGAAGCAACCCAGCCTGTGGCAGCCCTTGAGCCATGCATTGAAGCAGAAGGTTTCTGGACAACTTAAGGGTCTCTGACTCCAGCCCAAGAAAAGCCTGGAGCAGGGAGGATACTGAGGCAGGGATATGCGGGTAGTGTTTATTGTTTTATATGATTTGTACTCTCCTGTCCTTTACATGATTAAATAAAAGAGTGTAAGTGTGTGTGTGTGTGTGTGTGCGCACGCTGCTTCACAACTTCCGCATGCTCCCTAGGGAATTAAGCTGTAAACCAGAAGCTTTGTGCCTTTTGCGTATGTGCGGGGGGAGGGTATGTTTAAGTACAAGGGAGTCTGAAGGGTTGTTACAGAGCCCATGGGCCAGGCAGCTGGACAGTGGGTTCCAGTTCTTAGAAGGGGCAGCCAGCTAGAAGGTCTGTGCCCTAATAGTGCACTAGGAACCACAGGCTTAGGGCAGAGGCTGGACTCTGTTCAGACTTCAGGGGCTGAACCCGCCTGGGAGATCCAGGGACACAGAGGCTTGGCTTCCCTTCACAGCAATCCTAGTGGGTGGCCAGGAGTGGGCACTTCTTAGGATCTGCAACACAGAGACAAAACACTACTTCTGCCTCTCCTGAAACCTAAGAAAACTTTAATCTCCAGCCACATAAGTTGAAATGTCAAGGCCTCATCTGCCTTTTAATGGAGGCTTGTTACCTGAGGTGGTACCTCGGTCCTGTCTGTACATTTGTACTGAATCTTGTCTCATTAGTCACACCAGTTCAAGATGGCTGTGAAACTGCTACCAATCTGGTTTAATAACATTTTATATAGTCTTTACATTAGTGTGAATGATGATACAAGGTGCAAAGCAAGCTGGTCTTCCCCAGATATTGATGCAGTGATCAATTAGCCTGGCATTGTTTGTTCATCCACACGCATCATTGCAGTTCTGACCTCCAGCGCTATACTAATGTGAAGGATTTGGCCTTGCTCATGTGTAATATTTCTGCATTGTTTCTAGCCTGTTTAGCTGCACCTTGTATTGTGTAAAGTGCTTCCATTCTGCTGTATTAAATACAGTGCTCTCATTAGAATATAAACAGTGCCAGAACCCATTTTTGACTAATTTACAAATCAACAGACTCTTCTGAAAAATACATAGCCTGTAATTTTGTTTAGCGAATCAGATGCATTACTGGCTGCCAATCTGAGATCAGTTCAATCAGCATCAATGCTAAGGATCTGTTTTAGCCATGGATCTGCTTCACAGGAGGTGCAGAAATGTAGTCACTCACTCGTCTATTCAAATGAAAATGTTGCTTTCAGTGGTGTTACACGTCTAATAAGATTTGCATCTTAGAACGGAACATGTCACAGCAGCCACTGCAGAAATAATTGAAAGAGCCTGTTCACCAAAATAAATAAATAAAAAAAAAAGAATTAAATAAATCAAGACTTTCAGAATGTCTTCCTAGAATTCTTTCTGCTGTTGAGAGGTGTCACTCTCTGATTTAGGTGAAGGAGGAAAAGATTTAAATGACTGTGTTTAAAAGAGAAGTAGATGCAACTTGACATGAACCACAGAGTCCCAACAAGTTATGGAGAGCTGAAAGACTAGATTCATTTTCCTGCTGATTTACTTGCTAATGTCCTGATTCTGCTACCATTGTTCACATTAAATAGAGCCTTATCATGCAAACAATCCCACAAAAATACCATAGATTTCATGTCTACCAGGGCACCTCTTGTGATAAGTAAGTGTGGGAGAATCTGTCCCCAAATTCTTATTAGAATAAAATGAATTTGTTGAATATATGTTTAAAAACCATCAAAATCCATAATAAAAAGAAGGAAGGGCATGTATGCACATGCACACACATCTCTGATTAATTGTAAATATCCTAGTGCCATCTGCTCGGGTGAGGTGAGTCAGCCGCCACCCCTGTGATATGTCAGGTCTGTGCAGGCATCTTTCTTGATCTGCTTGACCTACGAATGGTTTACGGCTGGTCTGTTCAGTGGACCATAAAAGGCTCTCGATAATTTTTATGATGCTATTTTAAATGATACATTGGATTTCAACTTAGGTACTCTGCCTATCTCAGGTACTTTTAAAGTGCTCATCAGCAAGGTACCTAAAAGTTATTAATTAATCCTCAATGCAAGTGTTTGCTGTGTAGCACTATGTGCACTTACTGTAATTTAATCCTTAATGGGATTTATATACTGAAGATCAAGTATCTTATAGTTACCTTGTTTGATTTTTTTCCTAGCCAAAGCATTATTTATTTGTGCAGACAGTGAAATCTATTATCCAGGACAATAGCGTCTCTCTCTGTCCCATTCTGTATCTTTCTGGGCTCCACTACTTTTAAAGAAAATGAAATGTTTCACATTGCGTTAGTATAGTTTCATGTGAAAATGACTATGCTAAAATCATTGATTAATGCAGTTCACGGAATAGAACATTTCCTGGGGAGATTACTGCCTTCTGGGGATTTATGCAAATAGCTGAATAAAAGAAGGCAAGATATGTTGTTAGGAATTAGTTTATGTTTGCTTCTGAGTCATTACATAAGCCACATGTATATTGAGTGTGGTTTATGAGGAGTTATTTATAATTCTTAATGAGCCAACTCAAGAAAGGTCAGGTATAGTAAACAGTATTACTGGATTCACACACAAACATAATTCATTATTAACATCTGCTGTATGGTAGTATGAAATCATAACAGGTACTTTACCTTCATTAATACATTCAAAACTAATATCCCCTAAAATGCCCCTTTGATATATTTTCCTGTTGTTATAGCCACATCTGGATACTGGGTATTACAGAATTATAGTGGTGCTTTGGAAGGCTACTACTGGGGTTTTCAAAGCAGCCTAAAGACTTGAAAGTCAGTGGGATACAGCACCTAAATCCCATAGACTGCTTTGAAAACGGCAGCCTATAGAGATTTAGGGCCTTGGAAGAGAGGAGGATATTTTCAACACTTCTGGATTGTGATCTACTCTAATAGATTGAAAGTACTGAAGGAACAGTGTTGTTAGAGCACTGAAGAATTTGCAGTCATGATTTCAAAACATAAATTCCAATAATACACAACGGTGCAGCAACCATTTAGCATTATAAAATCATTAAGATGCAAATTCAGTAGAAGTCATAACAGAAGTATCAGTCCATGTCCGAAAAACAAAGCAGGCCCATTTCACCTGTGTATTCCTCAGGGTTATTACTCACCATTTAGACAGTTATTTATATGCTATTTCCATCTTGTGCATGTATTAATATACGTTTTGTTTTGTTATGTTTATATTTTATATTAAAACAATACAAATAACGTTTAAAAGAAAAAAAATCTTTAAAACAGCTTATCAGAGTGCAGCATCCCAGGGGCTGCCATGCAAAAGACATTGGTTCCGAAGTGACCTTTTAGACTTCCCTTCTTGGACACATTGTAGTTAATGCTAATCTCTGAAGAGTGAAATTGCTCTCTGGCTATGCTGCTATAAAGCTGCATACTGCAAACTGATCCAGAAATGCCATTGGTAGTGGTTAACCCAAAGTGATAAGCATTGCTTAGGAGACCTTATTAGAAAGCTAGGGAATGGATACAAGCAGTAAGTGGTTCTTGTCTAATAAATAGACCGTCCCAATTCCCATCTTCCCCTATTTTGCTGCAACTGGGGCTTTGATATAGTTATCCTTTCACTTTTCATATACCATCTCATCACATACAGCCAGGAGTATTTGAAGTTGGAATTATTGTGACACCCGGAAAGATGAGTACAGAAAATTGGCAACGTAGTTTGGAATTCTTGAAACTTGAGTATTTTCTCACTTCATTGCAAATTCCGAATTGGTCTCATTTTAATGGACTTTTAGAGCTAATGTTACCAGGTATTTAGAAAACTGCAGTGCAAGATTTGCTATCCAGTTTCAAAGACCATGAGTAGGTTCAGTCTCAGTTTGATAGCATTAATCCATCAATGGTGCAGAAGCATAAATACTGTAGTGCCAACCCTCTTCTGTTCTGCATTCGTTTCGACCTTTCCCACTCTTTGGACTGAATTTTTTTTAAACCCTGGGCCATGAATCTTTGAGGCTGAACACTGAAGTTTTAATATTGCTGGTGTTTGTGTTTTCTCTTTATAGCGTTATGGCAGGCAATCCAAGTGGTGCTGTTACATATAATGTTACAAGTTCTTTTTGTGTTTATGCAAACCAGTGAGCTGTCTTTGGAAGACATTGCTGTGTTGTTGTTTTTTATTATGCAAGGTTCTACCTCATAGCTTTCTTTGACAGGGTAACAAGCCTTGTGGATAGTGGGGCAGCGATAGATGTGGTATATCTTGACTTTAGTAAAGCTTTTGATAGTGTCTTGCATGACCTTCTCATAAACAAGCTAGAGAAATGCAACCTAGATGGAGCTACTATAAGGTGGGTGCAAAACTGGTTGGAAAACTGTTCCCAGTGGTTCACAGTCATGCTGGAAGCACATAACGAGTGGGGTCCCTCAGGGATCAGTTCTGGGTCTGGTTCTGTTCAATATCTTCATCGATGATTTAGGAATTGGCATAGAGAGTGCACTTATGAAGTTTGTGGATGATATCAAGCTGGGAGAGGTTGCAAGTGCTTTGGAGGATAGGATTAAAATTCAGAATGATCTGGACAAACTGGAGAAATGGTCTGAAGTAAATAGGATGAAATTCAATCAGGACAAATGCAAAGTACTCCATTTAGGAAGGAACAATCAATTGCACACATACAAAATGGAAAATGACTGCCTAGGAAGGAGTACTGTGGAAAGGGGGTCATAGTGGACCATAAGCTAAATATGGCTCAACAGTGTAAGTGTAACACTGTTGCAAAAAAGCGAACATCATTCTGGGATGTATTAGCAGGAGCGTTGTAAGCAAGACACGAGAAGTAATTGTTCCGCTCTACTCCGTGCTGATTAGGCCTCACCTGGAGTAGTGTGTCCAGTTCTGGGTGCCACATTTCAGGAAGGATGTGGACAAATTGGAGAGAATCCAGAGAAGAGCAACAAAAATGATTAAAGGTCTAGAAAACATGACCTCTGAGGGAAGATTGAAAAATATTGGGTTTGTTTGGTCAGGAAAAGAGAAGATGGGGGGGGGGGGACGGGACGGACGGACGGACGGACGGACATGATAACAGTTTTCAAGTACGTAAAAGGTTACAAGGAGGAGGGAGAAATTTTTTTTTCTTAACCTCTGAGGATAGCACAAGAAGCAATGGGCTTAAATTGCAGCAAGGGAGGTTTAGGTTGGACATTAGGAAAAAATTCCTAACTATCAGGGTGGTTAAGCACTGGATTAGATTGCCTAGGGAGGTTGTGGAATATCCATCACTGGAGATTTTTAAGAGCAGGTTAGACAAACTGGTGTTAGTGATGGTCTAGATCAGTGTTTCCCAAACTTGGGATGCCGCTTGTGCAGGGAAAGCCCCTGGCGGGCCGGGTCGGTTAGTTTACCGGCCGCGTCCGCAGGTTTGGCCGATCGCGGCTCCCACTGGCCGCAGTTCACTGCTCCAGGCCAATGGTGGCTGTGGGAAGCGTCAGCTGGTACATCCCTCGGCCCGCGCCACTTCCCACAGCCCCCATTGGCCTGCAGCGGCGAACTGTGGCTTGTGGGAGCCACGATTGGTCGAACCTGTGAACACGGCCAGTAAACAAACCGGCTCAGCCTGCCAGGGGCTTTCCCTGAACAAGCGGCATCCCAAGTTTGGGAAACACTGGTCTAGATAATGCTTAGTCCTGCCATGAGTGCAGGGGACTGGACTAGATGACCTCTCAAGGTTCCTTCCAGTTCTATGATTCTATACAGAGGGAGCTATGAAAGCAGCTGGACAGTTTGTTGTTTGCCTTGGGCTCTGATTAGAGTCAATTCTTGAAGCAGAGTTACCCCTGGCATTGGAATTAGACTGAAATTCCTGATAGAAGGTGTTGCCTGCATGTGGTTTGACCTCTGTTTTAGGACTGGTGTGTATGTGTAAATAAAACAAATTACACTTAGTATATACTCAGATTCCACATCACTGATTACTTCTCCACTGGGAAGCTCCACTGGGAAGGCCCCAGACATTTGCTGCTGCTGGGCAGAGAGATAATGCAGGTGTTAGAATGGGACACTGGTGTCAGAATGTGGGTCAGCCATAGCTATATACTTTTCAGTATTGCTAATAGTTTCACCATGTGTTGTTTTTTTTAGGAATTTCAACAAGCTGTGGATAATTAAAGGCCAAATCTGGCAGCCCTTACAGAGGCAAAACTCCCACTGACACGAATAGAAGTTTTGTCTTAGTACAGACTGTATGATTGGACCATAGGTAAGGAGTAGTTTAGCTGGGGCAATGCTAAACAAACTCATGCTAATATTTCTTACCAGTGGGTAACCAGATGGATAAGAATTTTATTACGACAGGATGTGATGCTAGCTGTACAATAACAATATATTATCATTCATGTTGTAACATGGAGATATTTTCAATACAGTGTACCTGGTTCTATGAATTATGTCAATTCATTATAAAGTTTGAGCCATGCAAGAACGTATAGACCATCAGCTGTATGGAGATCTAATCTTGTTATAAAGGTATTTATGTGGCAGCTTTCCCACTCAGTGGGTATTGCACCAGAGGAACAGATTGACATCACTCACTTTAATGGTATAGATGGGATGACAAAAGAAAAGAGAAAGAAGCGGAGGAAATCACTAAAGTCCAAGCTGAGCTGAGATCAAATAACTATTAAGAGCTTGAATGACCCTGTTCCCCATGGCATTGGTAGTGTAAAACAGACAGCCAAAGGGAAAGTAAATAGGTAACTACCATCTGTAAGCGCTGTGACGGGGCAAGGCCAGATGGCTATAGAAAAGTCGTGGGAGATAGATATATTAGCTCCAGGCTAAACAAATCCCTGGTACCAGGTTAAGTGAAATGGAAGCTGCTCCAGGTCAGTTAAGACACCTGGGGCCAATTAAGATCTTTCCAGAAGGCAGGGAGAATGCTAGGTTGATTGGGACACCTGAAGCCAATCAGGGGCGGGCTGAAACTAGTTAAAAGCCTCCCAGTCAGTCAGGTGAGTGTGCATGTCAGGAGCTGTGGAAGGAAGTTGTGCTGTTGGAGAGGCTGAATAGTACACACCATATCAGGCACAAGGAAGGAGGCCCTGAAGTGGAGCTTTAGGAAGTGAGGGCTGCTGTGGGGGAAGTAGCCCAGGGAATTGTACATGTCATGTTTCTAAAAGGTCAGCTACCAAGCTGATACTATTAGGGTCCCTGGGCTGGAGCCTGGAGTAGAGGGTGGGCCCAGGCTCCCCCGCCCCCCCACCTTTGCCCCCTAATTAATCACTGAGACTGGGAGACAACAGAGACTGTGCAAGGAAGGATAACTTCTCCTCACCTCCCTTGCTGGCTTATCATGAAAATGGCTCAGTAGACTGTGACCTTTGTCTCTAGAGAAAGAAGGGTTACTTGGAGGGTCACAGTGAGCCTCTGAGGCTAGCGAAATCCGCCAGGAAACGCGGGACCCACGGAGGCAAGAACAGAGCCTTGTCACAGCGCAATCAATTTCTTTGCAATTTAACCTGTACCAGGGGCTGGTTTTCTCAAACACTATTTCTGGCACTGCTTTCTGCTCACCAGGCCAACTGGGCTGCTGAAATGAAGTGAAGCTGTGAAGTGTGACCTGCTTTAACACTGCCCTCAGAGAGCTGCTTTTTAGTTTCAGAGACACAGTGTGCAACCTTTTGAGATATGGAGGTATGGAGATAAAGTACTTATTTTACATCCACTGGGTTGTAGCAGCAGAACTGAAGAGCCAAGGCAGTATTTTTAGGTAGCTGTGCACCATTTTATCAACATTTAATTGATTTTAGAATTCTTTCAGGATGGCAGAAGAATGGACAAAACAAAGTATGTTTTCAATTTTACACCAGCACTGGAAATCATATGGGTCCTGATTCAGCAAATTCAGTGGATGCCCTTAGGCATGTGCTTTTAGTACCTTACTTAAGTGAGGCCATAATAGGGAAGACTTGCTCTGTATGGATAACCAAGGGAAGCTGTCAGATGTACATTGCTGGGGTCTGTGAGTGGCAGCAGAGTACGTTGCATTATCACTCTGCTGGAACAGATGATTGATATGATCAGTGGCAGGAGAAACATCATTAACAGTCAGTGGAATGTACCAATCAAACTGATGTTCCTCCCCAAACCCATGCAAACTACTAAAGCCTACAGTTGGTAGTAAAGCTCCTTCGAGAGCTGGAATATATGCAATATTTTATATGCATTGCCAATGGCAACTACTGGGTGTAAGATAGTTTGGCTTTATCAGTAATAGGGACATATCATTGTGATTGAAGTCATTATTGGCCATCACCAGCTGGCCCTTTTTGGTCATGTTGCCCACCTTGAAGACAAAGTTCCTCCCCACACTGAGCTCTGAAGATTAGGCAATGACCCTTCCTGACCTCAAGCCCAGTCATGGTTTGGTGGCGGCTACACAATCACCCATAATCAACCTGGCTGCACCAGATCAGTAATAACCTTGGGGCTCTCTTAGATGTCTGGAATAAAGCCTTACAGTTTGGCCAGGGACTTTTGGCACTATGGACCTACACTCTCTAAGCATGTTGTTGGTGGTGCTGGTCAGGGTCATCATTGTGGCCAGATCCTGCCTTTTTTATTTACACTGAGCAGTGTGTTCTCTTACTCTGGTATCAATTCTTCCAGCAGCCAAGGCTAGCATAGAATCCTCCCTTGGTGCTAATGTGGTGAGGGGGGTGTTTTCTAGAATCCAGGAAAGGGGAAACGTCTTGTATAAAAGAGATAGTTTCTGTTCAGACAAGGGCTGGGCTTTTCTAAACAGTTTATGGAGTTTGGATAGCCAATTTTATTTAAAATGGGAATGGGATGCCTCAGTGCCTCTGGGAAGCTCTGAAAATCGCAGCCCGAAGCCTGTGAGGAGAGCCATAGACCATGGGACCCTCAAAACAATGCAGATCTACCCACACTGGCTTCCCTCCAACAAGAAATAGAGGAATTATTTGTGTGCCTGTGTGAGGGGGACTGAGAGGCAAAGCCTCTTCAGACTACCTGCATTGGACTGCTCTCTGGACACTACTGCAGAGCTACATATTTTCATCTAAAACAAAAGGTTTCAAATGTTGCCCACAAGCTAAATGGAGTCTCTCTGCAGATTATTCCTGAGGTTTAAGTTTTTTATGTTTGATTCACTTCAGGAATACTTGAATTTTCCAGACCACCTACTAGTGGGCAAATCCTGCCTCTCCCTCACCTACTGCAGATGAAAAAGTTCTCAGATGCTGTAGGGAGGGGTTGGTTTTTGGGGACCTGGCTCGGAGTGAGGGCAGGGAAGTCAGGGTGTTCCCCTGGAGTGGTGTGGGGAGACTGGTAGAGATAGGGATAAGATAGGATTGGAAGAAGAGGCATGATGGCAATTGTGGGAGAGTGGGATAGACATGGCAGTATGGCCCATCCTAGATTTTCCAATGCCCCAGCTGTGACTGGACCTCCCACATTTACCTACCTTTGTTGACCTCCTTAGTCACTGGTTTGTGCCCTCTGGTGACTTCCAGCAGGTGGAGCCAAAACACCAGAGTACATTATCCATCACAGACTAATGGTGAGGAGAGATGGAACCATGAGCAGGGATTGATGATCCGGGGTGGTGCTCTGAGTGGCTGAAGCTGTGTGTAGAGAGCATGGGTTCCTATGCAGCCAAATAATTCATATAGGTCTCAGGCCATGAGTGCACAGAGTTGATTGGGAGGGGCCAATCATGGTATGGATAAGATAGGAAGGAGCATGCACGGACAGGATTGGAAGGAAATGGTGGCGGGCAGGGGGAATAAGGACAGGATCTCAAGAAGGCTGGAGCAAGAGCCAAACATCCGTTCCATTATTGTCATTCTGTGGCCAATATATTATCTTCAATCACTTGTCTAGTTAATGTATTGAAATGTGAAAAATCTCATTGTTTTGACAGTTAAGGCACTGTAAAATATTACCATAATTGTAGAACCAAACTTTAGGCTATTACATGCCAATCACCACACAACAGCGCTCTTTAATTGACAGCCTAAAAAATGAACATTAAACACTGGACGTTTGATAGGGGATGAGTGTGTAATTACAGACACAATGCTATCCTCTAATGCACTGTGGATCCTTTTCAGTCACATTCTAACTCACAGTACAACACCCTAAAAGTCATTTGTATGTTTCTGATCTTTGGTATTTAAGTGGGGATGGAGATACCATCTAACAGTTTGTTTCTCTGGATGTTTTGCAACCCACTTCCACTATCCACTAACACATTTCAGAACTGACTGTCTTTCAATAATTTCAAAATTATTTTTTATGAGTAAAACTTGGCAAATACTGCAAGCAAATAATGAATATGGGTATGAATACAAAGTGCAAACTTTCTTTGCAGGTATTCCTGTCCCCTTTTATTCACTAGTCACAAACATTCAGTAGAACAAAATTTCCAAAAAAAGGAAAAGTGCAATATTTAAATGAATATGATTTTTAACAAATATTCAAATATGTTGTCACGACAGAAGGGTTTGCTTAGCAATTCTGAAATCTTTTGGGCTTTGAGAAGAATCAAATCAGGGAGTAGAATCAATATCGTGATGTAGAAAAATCAATCTCACCAGCCGAATAGTGAATATTTGAAGCAAAGTCATGGGGAATATTTTGGGAGTCACCAATAAGCTGAAATATGTTTGCATAAGACGGGTGTTGAATAATTTTGAACATAAGTGAAAAATGAAGGCTGCTTGCAGACAGTTCACAAAGAGATAAAGAAACTAAATCAATCCTACAAATCATTCGTTAGGAATAGTCCAGCCATGAGTATGAGGGCAACATAGTGGAACCTTTACTCCTGATAAACAGCATTTACTCATATTAGTAAGTGCTCACTACTGAGTGAAACTTACCTCTGTAGGGAGGGCCAGAAGACAACCTATGCATTACTTAATTGCCACTTAAGTCCGTAAATAGTCTTCAACTGTTTGTAAAAGTTCCATAATCAAGCCCTATATTGGTATCACATATACAAGTTATTACTCTATCAATATTTCATAGATGATGTGGGGCAAGTTGACTTTATAATAACTCAATGGTTAAGATGAAATATTAAGTCTGGTTTAGAAAAGGTTTGTCATCTTTTGCCTTCTCTAAGATTTATTTCTGTTCTTCAAAACACAGAAAAGCCTCACCACAAGCTATTAGCTATATCATTGCTTAAGTTCTTTCTTCTAGAAGTAGGAGATCGATGTCCAGGGTCCATATTTGGTTGTCATGACAACATGATTGCACAGGACCAAAAAAAAAAACAAAAACAAAAAAAAAAAACCCCCAACTTTCTGAAACCTCTGTACCTCAGAATGAATTTAAATAATTACCTCTTCAGCCTTCCCCTGTCTCCAGGGACAACTGCGGAAGACCACTAATGATGCATGCTCTGACGTCAAATCCTAACACCAACGAACCCACCATAAGAATTCTACGTCAGTGTTGTTAATGGCATAATCTGTCCACATCCCTTAATGCTATTAGTGTCAAGCAGTGAATGGCAGTGAACAGAGGAAAGGTTCGCTCTAGATCAGAGTCTAAAGTGCTAATGAATGTTAACAGCTCATAAAGAAGCCTGTGCTTCTACATATTAATAATGCATCTGAATCACTGTTGAGTGATTGTGCAATAGGTATAATAATTGTAATATAGTTAAGCGGAAATAAATAGAGGCTAGTGTGAAAGTTCACTTCATTTGCATGGCAGTAATGTTGCCTTTTATCTTAGCATATGATGTGACTAAACACTGGCTGACAGAAAAGATGTAGGGGTGAAATGACATGTCATTTATAAAAATTAGTGTGCTGGATATTTGGAAACTAATATTTTAAATGGCTTTCCTTTGAAAGGTGTTAAAAAGAAAATGCTGGAACTTGCAGGCTGTTTCACCTGATCAACTGCAGATGTTCTGTAAGTTAAGTATTTCTCTTGTCATTTGCACAGACCGTATCCACCTATGTATGTGAGAAAATCGTTAAGTGTTGGGGAGGGAGTAATATTTCAGTCTTCTCTGTTGTGTTGGTTTTTGTGTAATTGAGGCCCTAGTTTTAAGAGGGTTCCCATTAAAAAAAGTTACAATGTTCACACACAGTGTTGGTTTTCTACAATGTATTTGAGCATTTGTAATGAGGTCATTCATCTCTGTAGTGTTTGTTTGTGTAATGCGTTTTCACAATGTTTTGAAATCAATGGAAGTACACTTCTTTGTCAGCTGAGGATCTGGGATCCAATCATAACTTCACTGAAGTCAATAGAGATTGCACTGACTTCAGTGAAACCAATACTGCACCTCCATCCACAATGTTTTGCACTGCTGTTTAAAGTGGTTGTTGTGTATGTTCAGTACAACACAGTATCATCAAGGGTTTGATCCAATGCTCAGTGAAGGGAATGAGAGTCCATCCAGTTTCTTCAACAGTGTTGGACTAGACTCCAGGCAAACAGAAGGAAGCAAAGAAAGAAAAGACAATTTTTTTAAAAAAAAATCATTCTTACATTTATTTTTGATACAGAACCAAGAAGGTTCACAGGCCCAAATTGAGCCCTGAAGTAATGACTGCTCCCTGGTGAAATCAGTAGAAGTTGCTCTTAACTCCACCAAAGCTGAATTTGATCCACATTCTTTGATAAATATTTCATATCCAGAATGCCTATGTGCAAAGGTGTTATATATGTAGCTCTCCCAGTACATGTACATCTAGGAGAATCCTAGGTTCTTAGATTTTAAGGCCAGAAGGAGCCAGTTTGCTCATCTGGTCTGACTCCTCTATAACACAAACCATAGAATTTCACCAAATTATTCCTTCACCAACCCCATAACTTCTGATTGAGCTAGACTATCTGGAGACTTCTTAACTGTCAACTGTAAAATACCAAGAACATGGAACAAATAGATAATGCTTATAATATATAAAATATGATGTCAATATGAAATATATAAACAAGTCTTTTTGCTGAATAACTGTATATAAGAATATGTCCTCTTCAACCTAAGATTAGCTTGCCAAATTCTCATGGGCACCACAGAAGAAGAGGGTCATTCTGTGGATTATTTAGCATTTATATGAAAATTTTTAGCACCATTTTCAGAATAATATAAACTAAAAGTAAAAATCTACTCTCATATGTTAGCACGTGAGATACTCTGGATTTATCCTGGAGTAACTGAGAGCAGAATATGTATATGTATATATGATAGCAGCAGTTTTTATCAGGTCTCTAACTGAAACAAAGATCTTGGCTTAAAAATGTCTGATATTTATGTACTGTATATGGAGAAAACATAATGTAAATGTTCGTTCTTGTTTAAAATAATTGTACAGATTTTCAAACCAGTGCTTAGTATTTGGTTAATTTATTATTTTGTTAATATATATACACCCATTTATACATATAGCCTTATATAGCTCCTACCACGGTAGTATCTGGATGCACTCAACATAATTTAGACCAACATGCACATATTCTCTCGAATAGGGAATGTATCTCTTCATGTCTTTTCTGGCTGTCAAGACAACTGCCTTAGAGTAGGCAAAACCAGCTGGCAGACTACCAAAGGAAATTCCAATTCTTGCCATAAATGTAAGACTAGAAGAAGGTGGCCAGCTTTGGGCTTTGGTAGATTTCCAGTAAGCTCTTGACCCAGCTATGGTGAGCTCCTCCCTTAGGACAGAGAGCCAAAGTTTGTGTTGAGCGCAGGGGCCATGGAAGTGCATAACAGAATGGGCGTTGTGCAATGTTTGCTCAGTTTTCAATTTGCTTTAAAAGAAAAAAAATGTTCAGGGAAAACTGTTGCTTGTGTTTGCACAGAGGGCTTCGACAGCATAAGAACCTGTACAATAGCTGGAATGTGGAAATTCTTGAAGTTTGTTGGATTCCACAGCAATAGCAGTTATTTCCTATTATGCCGCAGGTTGACACATTAGATATTCTGCAGCTATAGTCTCCCTTTAGCGTCTATGGTTCCTGCCTGGTCTGATCACCATGTACTGAATGGTAATTCGGTTCCAGAGGATGCCCTAATAATTTAACTTTCTAATGTGAAATGGATTCTTCCACAGATGAATGAATGTCAAGGAAGGTCAGGCTTGACAAAGCCCTGGCTGGGATGATTTAACTGGGAATTGGTCCTGCTTTGAGCAGGGGGTTGGACTAGATGACCTTCTGGGGTCCCTTCCAACCCTGATATTCTATGATTCTATGAAGAATTTTAAAGGGATCACAACCTGATGTCACTGCACATGTCCTGTCTTTCTACTGTGCTATCTTCAGACACAAAGGAAGGAGCCAGACAGCCTGCTTCTTTTCATGCCTACTCCTCCCCCCAGACCAAAAACAAGCAAAGGAAAAAAAAATTCACCTAAGTTCTTTGGGGAAGGGGGAGGAGAGAAGCCCCACAAGTCTCTCCAGCAGGGAGGAAACCCCTCCCCAGCACTGGTGAGTGGAGGATGATATGTTACAGCCAAAAACAGTGGGCACTGCGGAAGGAGCTTCCCTCATATGGGCAGAGCCATCCTTCTCTCTTACATTCACATGCAACGTGCACACCCCCAGAAGAGCAATGTTTGTGAGCTTTTATTCTAAATGTAGAATGATCTGCGTACATAGATTTGCAATGCTTTCTAATTCATTGCTATAACTGGATAAAGCAGATGCCAGTTTCCCCCACTTTCCTCTATACTTAGTCATCATAATCTGGCTGATTTCTCTGTGTCATGATGTCCTAGCAGGAGAGATCAGAAGGAGGAGAGAGAGTATCAGCCTTCACAATCATGTCAGGCAGGATGTTCTGTGAATGAAGGGCAATGTGGAAGATGGCACAGAGATGGTTGTAAGAAGTTAACAAATAGGTTGATGAGGTTGGTATTTTTGATAGGGCTTCCCAAACCTCTCTCTTCTTACTAACTTTTTATGCAGCTGAGATTCTCCTGCCCCTCTGCTGTGAGGATGGACTCCTAGGCCACAGACTTATTATCCTGTCACAAGAAACAGATAGACTTGTTCTACTGCCAGTGCTCCAGGGACATGGTCTCACAAGGCAAGACTCTTCTTGAGGAAGTGGCTGGTGTCATTCTCCCGCCAGCAGGCCCTTGGCAGTGCATCTAGCATGGGAGGGTCTCTTCAGCAGGTTCAGAATCAGCATAAACTGGCTTTTTTCCACCCTACCACTGCTATGTCATGGGCAGAGTTGGAGATGGAGGAGGGACTGGGGTATATGTGTACATGCACGCACAGGTGAGTGGGGTAATTCTGTCCCCTGGCTGTCAGTGCCCACAGGGACCATGGCAATCAGTGCAAAACTTAAGCCAGCTTCCAGTAGTCCCCCAGTTGGAAGGTACAAGATCCCCCACCCTGAGTGTCTGTCAGGCTCAGCACTAGCACAGGGCTGAATCATCATGTTTCTGTCTCCCACAACCAAATTCAGAGTTAAGTTGGTTCTGCAGGCTGCTCCACAGCAAGTGTGTGTGGGGGTGGGTTCTCCCCAAATCCTTGCACCAGCCTGGTGGATAACATAAGCCATAACTGTACCTAAAGCTGTGCAAACAAAGGAGCTTTCAATTTGCTGGCAGTTTTGAAAAAAAAATATTTTGGGTCAACTTGAAAACTGTTTTGAGAATTTTCAAGGAATTGAAAAATGGGGGAGGGGAGAAATCATTTCAGGTTGAATAAAGTTTCATTTCAAGTGTGTGTGGTGTTTTTACCTTTTTTTAAAATAAAACTGAAGGAAAATCCAAAATGAAAAGTCCTTTGATCTGAGGGGGGAAAAACCCTTAAAAAATTTGCTTAAGAAGTTTCTAAACAAAAATTTTGGGGTTTTTTTGGTATTTGTTTTCCTACCAAAATGAATATCCACAATGTTTGTCACCTCAGAATTTACATTTTTTTGTAAAAAGTTTAGGCTGAAAAATTTTGCCCAGCTCTAATTGTATCTACTGTGCCATTTTCTTTCAAAAGAAATCCCATCTTCCTGCCACTGGGAATGTGCACAATAACTCAATGTAGGCATCTGGGCTTCTATGTCCCAGTGGGATCCTTTAGCCAAGTGAAGATAGGGTTTGCCTCACCTATGTAGCTTGTGGGGAGACTAGTCTGGTAGGTATTTTCCAAGCAAACTTAACTCCACACAAAATGGTGGGCCAGAGGCAAACTCCCTTATAACCTTTAGCTCTGTGGTTAGGTCACTCACCTGAGTATTGGAGACCCTGGCTCAAATCTCCTCTCTGCCTGATGTGGAGAAGGGATTTCCTTGCTCCCAGATGAGTGCCTATCACAGGGTTCACTACCACTAGGCACCTTCTCATGGCTACTCTGGGGATTAGCTGCATCCACGCCCCATTTTGTCACTTGTTCGTGCATCCTACCATCTCACTCTCTCTGTGCGACTCATAGTGATCTCCCTTCATGGCTTGGCCCTCTGCCCCAGTGACTGTGTTTTCCCCTTCCAGAGGTTATCTAAGTCTCTCTATCAAAAAAAAAAGGGGGGGCAGTTTTCTCACTCACTTCCCTAATTGTGCCACTTCCCAAGTAGTTGGTAAGAGAATGCAGGCCTGCCCTCTACTCCAGGTTCCAGCTCAGGAACTCTCTATAATCAGTGGTCAAGGTCTGTAATATCCTATGTTACTGCCATTTCTCTGAGCTCTTTTCTATTCTGCCTCTCTCAGGCTTTTTCATTCCATCACTCTTCCTTCAGAGCCCAGATTCCCTGAGGTTTCTCCTCTCCCATAGGTTTCTGTCCTTTCCGCTCTAACATCTCAAGAACAACTGCAGGCTCCTTTGCTGCAACCCTTCTCTACTGCTAATTTCCTAGGTTTATACCACCCCCATCTGTTCCTTCTCAGAGGGGCTCTATCATCAATCCAGGGTTACTTAGGACACCTAATTCCCCTCAGGTGTGGCTTGTCTGCTTAATTGGTCCCTTCTCAGCCTCATTAACCCTTACTAGGGTAGTGTGAGGTGAACATCCCATTACAGTGTCCTAACAATTAGGGTCTGGGAGTGTCTGATGTGGGCCTCTCAATTTCTCCTGTTGAAGCAGTTCGTCTATGTATAAGTAGGTTAATATGCATTGGGCCAGCGAGATAACAATGTCTCTATAGTCAGGGCACTCACTTGAAAGTTAGGATCCTGTCTCTTTATCAGGTAAAGTGGGGAATTGAACCAGGGTCTCCCACATCCTGGGTGAGTTCACTAACCATTTGGCTCAAAGTTATAAAGAGGATTATGTGTGATGCCTCCTGCCCAAGGCCATTTTGTGTGGAATTCAGCACGGTGTTGCTGCCATTCTTGCAAGAAATGGTTTCAGTGTCTGACTCCAGGAGAGTCTTCCTGACTGAAGATCCCAAGTAGAGCTAGGCACCCATTCTGTGA
This sequence comes from Lepidochelys kempii, assembly GCF_965140285.1. NCBI lineage: Eukaryota > Metazoa > Chordata > Testudines > Cheloniidae > Lepidochelys > Lepidochelys kempii. The sequence goes on from NC_136388.1 coordinate 75,991,174, forward strand.
GAGGGACAGGGCTTAGGACACACCCCTCTTCTTGGCTCTATTATTGGCTAGTTTAGGCAGCTTTCCACCTAGCACACCGACTTTTCTGAATCCCATTCTTTGGTACTTATCTCTTCCCCCTGCATTGAATAGGAGGAGCCTACGTGCTTAATCCAGGGTTTGTGGATTCCACTGAGTGATTAAAAATTAGGCAAGGCAGCTCTGGCTTTGGGGTCAGGAAGGAATTTTTCCTACATGTCAGTTTGGCAGTGACTTGGGTTTTTTGTTTTGCCAGGATTATCTGGTTATAGCTCCTGTGTCAAGGTTCCTCCCCCACTCTGAACTCTAGGGTACGGATGTGGGGACCTGCATGAAAAACCTCCTAAGCTTATCTTTACCAGCTTAGGTCAAAACTTCCCCAAGGTACAAAATATTCCACCCGTCGTCCTTGGATTGGCCGCTACCACCACCAAACTAATACTGGTTACTGGGGAAGAGCTGTTTGGACACATCTTTCCCCCCCAAAATACTTCCCAAAACCTTGCACCCCACTTCCTGGAAAAGGTTTGGTAAAAAGCCCCACCAATGTGCCTAGGTGACTACAGGCCCAGACCCTTGGATCTTAAGAACAATGAACAATCCTCCCAACACTTGTACCCCCCCTTTCCTGGGAAATGTTGGATAAAAGGCCTCACCAATTTGCATAGGTGACCACAGACCCAAACCCTTGGATCTGAGAACAATGAAAAAGCATTCAGTTTCTTACAAGAAGACTTTTAATAAAAATAGAAGTAAATAGAAATAAAGAAATCCCCCTGTAAAATCAGGATGGTAGATACCTTACAGGGTAATTAGATTCAAAACATAGAGAACCCCTCTAGGCAAAACCTTAAGTTACAAAAAAGATACACAGACAGAAATAGTTATTCTATTCAGCACAATTCTTTTCTCAGCCATTTAAAGAAATCATAATCTAACACATACCTAGCTAGATTACTTACTAAAAGTTCTAAGACTCCATTCCTGGTCTATCCCCGGCAGAAACCAGCAGACAGACAGATAGACCCTTTGTTTCTCTCCCTCCTCCCAGCTTTTCAAAGTATCTTGTCTCCTCATTGGTCATTTTGGTCAGGTGCCAGCGAGGTTACCTTTAGCTTCTTAACCCTTTACAGGTGAGAGGAGCTTTCCCCTGGCCAGGAGGGATTTCAAAGGGGTTTACCCTTCCCTTTATATTTATGACAGCATGTAATAATTTCCCTGCCCTTGCAGGCCCTGGCACATCTCAGTCCCTCCTGCTCTCTGGCTGTAGTCTAGTCTTCTGTGGGCTGTAATACTTCACCCTCATTTCGGTTATTGGGTTTAGTGTGCAGGTTCTAGGGGGCAGCAGAGGCTTGGGATAGACAGGGAGTCAGATTAGATGATCTGGTGGCCCTTTGTAGCATTAAACTCTATGACTCTAGACTATTGCAGGCTCCGTGTGGACCCTGCTGACGTGCAATAATGGTTCATTAATGCACTTCCATCTAGTTCTTTTTGAAACGGGACTAGATGAAAAGGCATTTATGAAATGTTAATGCACATTAGCAGGGTCCACATGGAGAGCTGGTGCGCAGCAGGCCAGTGCAGGGTAGATTCACATCCTAGCTTGCTGCAAACTAAATGTTCATGTGGACAAGCTCGTAGGTGCTTGTCTCATTCATTGTATAGAGAGCAGAGGCGCTTACCTCATGCTTTGTAGATTCCAGTGATTTTCGAAGTGTCCAAAAGTTCAGCGTTGCAATGCTCAGCCTGGAAGTCTAAGTCCCTTTGTGGATCCAGGCCCAACTGTCCCAAATGAGGAAGTACAACTGTCATGCAAACACCATAGGACCATTGCAAGAAACAAATTTTCTTTCAGTGCTTCTCTGATGCTAAATCAAACACAGTCTCAGCAGCTGGCAGGCAAAGACAAAGGCCATTTCCCCTACTCTCTACCAGTTGTGGGGGGATAGGAAGTGGGAAGGAGAAGTGGGGTTTGGAGCATACTACCTGAGTAGACTAGAAGTTCCAAGCATATGTAGGTGATAAAAGAACTGATGCTAATTAAAGGCTAATTATGTTCAGGGAGCAATTGCTACCAGCTGTTTAGAACCACATAAAAGGAGAGGTTGAGGGGAGAAAGCTTCTTCTTTTGGGCTCAGTGAGTGGAGATAGAAAAAGAAAAGAGAGTAGGAGGAAGTGGTCACTAATGACAGCGTGAAACTTAGATGAATGCTTTCTATATTTGTGCTAGTTACATCTTTGTATAACCTAGGAAATATGTATGTAGAAAGGGGCAGTATCTATTAAAGTGACAGGAGTCTAGTGTATCTCTTTCATTTTAAAAATTTTATTAAATATGAAATTAGGTCCCTTTGAAACTGTTTTGTGATGTGTTTGATTTATGTGCAGTTCTATCTTTCCTCTGCTGTGGCCTTGGCTTTGTCACCCACCAGCTACTAGAAACAATATTCCCTTTTCATTGGGTCACTCATTCACACAGGTTCATACGTTTTCCAGAATTCCTTATCTTCTCCTTGAGAAGTACCCTTTCTTTCAAGCCAAAAAAGTACTTTGACAATTTAGAGTGGCAATTGGTGATTCTAATATTTGCTTATTAACTTATTAACTATTGTGAGCACTAGAACAAGTAGGCAGAAGTCCTGCACCTGAGATAGATATCATTCAAGCTGGCAAAGACAAGTGCAGAGATAGTGTGACAAACCGCTGGGGTTCCCAGAATTATGGGTTACTGTGTTACCCCCCTCAGTCTCAGCAAGTGGGAGCTTTGCTGCTGCTAAGCTATGGGTCAGCTCCCTGGTGTACTAGTTTATCTGTCTTGCCAACAAACTCTTCAGGACTCTGCCAGTTCAAACCTTGCCTAGCAGGCAGCAATCGGTGAACCCCAGTCCTTGAGTTCAGAGACCTCTTTCTCCACTGTACAGTTCCTTCTTACTATAACATTCACAAAACCTTATCAAGTTGGTTTGCTGCTCCTTTAAGGAGACAGTCCACTGGAGTCCATATATTCTATTTCACTGCAAGCCCTGAGCTTTTTTTATGGTAATAAAAACTTGTTTTACTTTTAACAAAAGGAACATATGTTTAAGTGATACCACATCTAAGGAATAAGGATAGAAATGGTTACAAACAAACAAACAAAAGTAAGAATATGCTTCTAAGATTTAAATCTTATTTAATAAACTAAAGTCCTTGAGTCAAGAAGTTTTCTCACCATTTTTTCTTCTAGTGTGGCTGACAACACCTTTAACCAGGACCCAACACACTGAGCTCAAGGTGTTGGCTTCTTTGGCTTAGCTGAAGGATAACTTAGGGTTTCACTCTCCCTCTCTCCAGTAAACCTTTGAAATGTATTCTTCTGAAATGTATCCCCAGATAAAATTCCTTACCCCTGCTGGATGTAGACTCCATGTTGGTTACTCCCCCACTAGTGATTTTTACAATGCGAATGATATTTTCCTGCAACCTCCAATACAAATGAATAGCCCGTTGAATCTGACCACACCTGGTTTGAGATGTCGGCCTCTTTCCTTTGTCTGGAGAAAATCTCTTTATCATCCCCCCTAACATGCCCGGTTTAAGCACATTGTAGTCACATATTTCCAGCACATCTGTAAAGTTCGTTGCAGGTTAACCATACATGCATCACACAAGAGTATTAATGATCTGTGAGTTATTAGTTTTCCAGCAATATATCATATGCCACCTTGTGGGTAAATATTCTGGCAACAGTATGCCATCTGGTATTGGGGTGATTTTCGAGTCACAGATGGATACAGTTCTTTTGTTACCTTAATGGAAAAGACTCAGTTCATTTCTGTTATTACATAATTCACATTTGCCCCTGTATTAGGTTAAAATGTGCACTACAGTTTTCAGTAAAAACTAAACTAATACATATGCTGCAAAATCTATTTTTTTCCAATTCCACTGCAAACCCAGCGCAAGGCTTAATGGTCATACAAGTGTCAGCTGCTTTCCTTTTTGAAAGGTGTTGGCCCATAGTTGCTTTTCCCATAGTTGCAGGTGGGTGTGGGGTGGGGTCAAAAAAAAATCAGTCCTGAGGTGCAAACTCACTCAGTCTCTGTCTGTTTGTTCATACTACATTTCTTCAGCGCAGACGTGGCATAAGCTGATATCTCAACTGTGAAAAGTCATTTTTGTAAGAACACTAGTGTCTGAATGGAAGGAGTTTGTTGGGAGGTCACATTAATCTCTTTACATTTTTAATAATATGTCTGGTAGAGTCAGACCTGAGTAAACAGAAGTGACGTCACAGGCTGCCACATCTATTCAATTCAGATCACTAGTACTTGCTGCTTCTATTTTTAGCCCCATACCTGGACACATCAAAGCAAAAATAGAACCATTGCAGACTCTCTGCTGTAAAGCTGCCCATGCATGATGTGGCTTTGCAGTGTTTAGAGAGATGCAGTGACTGAAACTACTTCTGGCAAAAATAACTGACCTCCACTAATGACTAGAAGCTCAGATCAGCTTTGGATTCAATACTTAGCGGAGTTAGCAGCAACTCATGGACAAAAACTGTAAGGAAAACTTTAGAAAAACTCCCCAATCACAATTGTTTTAGTTGTTTGGTTTTTACACTGTCTGAACAGTGGCATTCTATGTCTTAATTTCCCTAATTCAATTATACCAGATGCATGAAAAATCTAAAGTATTTTTCTCCTGTAAATAATAAATCTCAAATAGAATTTCACAAGCACTAAAAATGGAACAAAGTGATATTTTATAGGCACATTTTAAAATATTTTTCCTTTTAAAGATTTGTGTGATATACATAGGGAAACTCATAGTTAAGCCATAAATGTCTCCGTATTCTGTTAACACCTCAAAGCAGTCATGCTTTGGTCATGTGCTTATTGTCATGCTTTCTGCAGTACTCCTTCCTAGGCAGGTTTCAGAGTAACAGCCGTGTTAGTCTGTATTCACAAAAAGAAAAGGAGTACTTGTGGCACCTTAGAGACTAACCAATTTATTAGAGCATAAGCTTTCGTGAGCTACAGCTCACTTCATCATTTTCCACTTTGTATGTGTGCAACTGCTTGTTCCTTCCTAAATGGAGTACTTTGCATTTGTCTTTATTGAATTTCATCCTATTTACTTCAGACCATTTCTCCACTTTGTCTGAATTTTAATCCTATCCTCCAAAGCAACCCCTTGCAACCCCTCTCAGCTTGATATCATCTGCAAACTTTATAATTGTACTTTCTATGCCATTATCTAAATCACTGATGAAGATATTGAACAGAACAGAATGGACACAGAACTGATCACCCGTAGGACCCCACTTGGTATGCCCTTCCAGCTTGACTGTAAACCACCGATAACTCTCTGGAAATGGTTTTCCAACCAGTTATGGAAAGGTTTTCCAACACCTTATAGTAGTTCCATCTAGGTGGTATTTCCCTAGTTTGTTTATGAGAAGGTCATACAAGACAGCATCAAAAAGCTTACTAATGTCAAGATATACCACATCTACCGCTTCCCTCCTATACACAAGGCTTGTTACCCTGTCAAAGAAAGCTATTAGGTTGGTTTGACATGATTGGTTTTTGACAAGTCTATGCTGACTGTTACTTATCACCTTATTATCTTCTAGGTGTTTGCAAATTGATTGCTTAATTATTGGCTCCATTTTCTTTCGGGATACTGAAGTTAAGCTGACTGAGCTGTAACTCCCCAGGTTGTCCTTATTCTTCTTTTCATAGATTGGCCCTATATTTTCCCTTTTCCAGTCCCCTGGAATCGCACCCATCTTCTATGACTTTTCAAAGATGATCTCTAATGGCTCAGATATCTCCTCAATCAGCTATTTGTGTATTGTAGGCTGTATTTCATTAGGCCATCGTGACTTGAAGACATCTAACTTGTCTAAGTAATTTTAACTGGTTCTTTCCCTATTTTAGCCTCTGATCCTATCTCATTTTCACTGGCAATCATTAAATTAGGTGTCCAGTTGCTTCTAGGTGCATCATAAAATGTACTTTGATCAGTTATTAGGACACCTTCAATTTAGTTTTACATATTTATGATTAAAGCTAACAGTATTTATTTATTTATTTAAATTTATATAGCTAATTATATGCATGAGCATATAGGAATTGGGTATCCCTTTCAGTACTTCGGGGAGTATCCAAGTCCTGTCAGAAAGCCTACAAGCTCTGTGTACTTTTCCATGTTTCCTGGTGTGAATTTTAAGACTTAATATAAACTCTTTGGGACAGGTATAATCAGTTTGTACAATGCCTAGCATAATGGATTTCTGGTCCATGACTGGAGTTCCTGTGCTTTACTGCAATCTACTAATAAATAGTAATAACAAGTCACTTATACAGTGCAGATCTGCCCTTATATTGTGAAATTATATTATTATAAATATCTATAATCTGTTGTTATAAATTATATTAAATTATTCACCAACAAACAATCATAAGGCCCTCACCTGATGCCCTCCCCAAATGACTGAAGGAAAAAGGTAGAACTTGAAATAAGTCTAGGAGGTTAACAAATCTGGTCTCTGGGAGACAGAGATTAAGTGAATTCCAGAGCCAAGAGGCATTCTTCCCAGAGACCACCCTGCCAGCAACTGCCTCCTGTTTAAATTCAGAGAATTGTTTCAATCCAGCTTGAGCACCTCTGCTGATAACCATGAAGGGAGTATCATAGAAAATATACTGCCAGATTTTCAAACTGTTTAATAGCATGGACCACATTTCAACAGAGATTGTCTCATGCTCAACCTCCCTTCCCATGCATAATCAAGTAACATCCCTGGAACAACTACAGCATTTGCTTACGTGGAAGTTGAATAACAGAAAAGCATTTAATATGTCTCTACCTGTCTTTTAATGTAATTTAGCAGCTGGAAAACAGAGGGGGGCAGCATTGTGTGACCAGTCAACTCTCTATAAACCAACTGCAAGAGCTCTGCGGACCACAGCTTGACAACTGATGCTTTATATGCTTAACAGAGATATTTAGACAATGTATGAGTCAGGGACTGTTATTTAGTGTATGTTTGTACAGTGCCAGCATGATGGGGCCCTAGCCTCATTGGCTTTGGTACTTCCCCAATGAAAATGTTTAATAATAATACTGAACCATTTCATGGGTCAAGTCTAGAAGAACCAACACAAGTCTAAAAAAACCCTACTGTGTATTAAGAAACCCATCTTTAACAAAAGTCCACTCCTCAAATGCCTTACAGTGAGAGATGTAAAAGGCTCCATCTCTTTATCTTATCAAAAAGAAGACTGAGGTGTGATTTGTTTGCAGTGTACTGATCAAAGCACAATCATGGGGGGAGGGGGAAATTTTGGATACTAAAGGGCTCTTTAATCTACCGGAAAAAGGCATAACAAGACCCAATGACTGGAAGCTGAAGCCAGACAAATTCAGATTAGAAATAAGATGCATGTTTCTAACAGGGAAGGTGATTAACCATTGGAACAAACTACCAAGGGGACTGGTGGATTCTCCATTGCTTGGTGTCTTCAAGACTGGATGCCTTTCTGGAAGATACGCTGTAGCCAATCACAAGATATGCTTTCATCAAGCACTAGTTATTTGGCTAAATCCAGGGATAACTGGGTGAAATTTTATGTCCTGTGATACACAGGAGGTCAGACTAGATGATCTAATGGTCCCTTAAACTCTATGAATCATACAATGTATTAGTAAAATATTTCCACTCTCTGCAATATCAGGGTAGTTGGTGCTCATGAAAGGTGGTGTGCTCCAATCAAGAGACCTACATTCTTTTTCTGGCTCTGCACACACCTGCTATGTGATCCTGATGAAGTCTCTTCACTCTTTTCCTCTCTTTCCCCTCCCACTTTTTGCCTGTCTTGTCTCTTTAGACTGTAAGCTCCTCAAGGCAAGGACTGTCTCTTACTGTGTATTTGTGTAGCACCAAGCACTGAATTCTACTGGAGCCTCTGTGTGTTGCTGTAACACAAATAAATAATATGGTAACCTTCTGGCCAGCATGTTGCTCCATTCAACTCTCACACTCAGCAGTGATATCATCTATTCCAGCCAAAGGATGGCTGTGTCTCATTATCCAGAAAGAAGTTTGAAAATCTTAGTCTTTTGGGGATTATGTCACCTGGTGGAAGTACAGTTAGCATGGAGTTGTTCTTTCACTTTGGCATGTGTGTGATAAACATGAAGAATGAGAAGAGGTTTAATAGGGGATGGCAGGTGACAAGTGCTGATATAGTGGAATGAGTCATCTGTGGTCAGGATGGAGTGTGAAGACATAACTGTAAATATTGTAGAAGAGACTAAGGAACTGGAACAGAATTACTAAAATAGTACCAATTCCATGCTTTCCCTTCCTCTGGGAACCTTAGAAGAAAAAGAGTTCTCCATCTTCATCCCTGCTTCTCTTGTCCTAGGAATCCTCTAGAAAGTGTTTCAATCATTTAAAAAAAAATATATATATATATATATATATATTAACATTTTAAAGTGTTTTTCTTTTAATTTTGCTTTCTGAATGGAGCTCTCTGAATTGGGTGTGTGAGGTGCCTGAAGAAGTTGTGCTGCCAGAGTTTTTAGAGTGCCTTGATCGAAAAGAAAAGTCGGTGCTGAAGAGGAGTTAGTCACATAAGCTCTTAGTCCAAAATGTTAATGATAATGACACTCTCATGTATTATCTTCCATCATTAAAAGTGCAGGCTATATATAACTATCTGCTTGAAGCAATTCTCCTATCACTGGAACAGCCCCCTATGAGCCCCATATGTAATATGTATAGGGATGTCCTACTACTTGACTAAGTCCTTGGGATATAAAATACTGTACTTCAGGAATGGCGAAGAGCATTTGAGGCTTAGTATGATTACCTGGATGGCGTAATGGGAAGAAAAGACACAGAATCTATATTAAGTAGAGCTGAGTAGGGCAAACCAAATCAAAGGAGATACTCAGGATACCCAGATTAATTTCTGAGTCTGCTACAGACTTCCTGTCTGAGCTTGGCAAGACCCTTAGTCTGTGCTTCAGTTCCTCACCAGTAAATTGGGGATAATAGAACTGCCCTACCTCACAGAGATGTTGTGAGGATAAGTGCATTACCGTTTGTGGGGCGCTCAGATACTGTGGTAGTGGGGGCCATATAAATATCCAAATAGTTTATTGATTCTTTCATAGTTCACACAATAACAGAACAAATCTGGATTATTTTGGCTAAAATATACAGTCCTGAATGCAATGATTACACTGAAACCGTCGCTGGCTGTATACGAAAACAAGCCACCAGCAGCAGCAGAATTTAGTCATCATCATTTTTAAGTTTCTGGATCTTGTACTTATGACATTTAATTTCTTTCTGTAGACCATCTATTTATTCATTTTGATGATCAATCTCTTCCTCATGGTATTTCCTCAAAGAGGCCAGCTGTCCCCCTCCTTCTACCTGAAGTATTGGTCCTCCTCAGCTGCCTGCTTCTTCCTAAAGGTCCCTCCAGTTTCACAAATTGAACAACCTCCTTCCTTCCCCGTCCCCTTCCGTGGATTTCCCACCTGGTTAGATCTGGAGCCGAAGCTCCATTCCCATTCCTAATGCAGTATGAAAGCCCCACATTGGCCAGCTTGCACCGCCACCATCACTTCCCTGCCCTTGGAGATGAAACAACCTGAGCTATGCAACACTGAACCTAGAGTGAGGAGGTGCCACGCCAACTCATATTGCACCCAAGGAAGTGAGCCGCTTGACTCCATGCCCATATCAATATCTAAGACAGGTAGATGGGCTGCGTAGACCGTATGATGCAATCTATTAGTTGGGAGTTTGGAGTTCCTCTGAGCTGATGGGTGCACTTTTTGATTAAATAAAAAGTTTTGCCCCATTTGAAGAATCAAATGTGTACGTAGGCTTGGAAGGATTAGATTTTTATCAGTAAATGTCAGTGGGTCAGTAAAAGTCGATATCACCATACACACACAAACTGACAAAAAAAATTCTATCTATAAAAATGAATTTACAGATAGGCAGAGTAAAAAAAAATGCTGCTTGAGAATTTATTGGAGTTTGATTTAAGGATATTTACTTTGTGTTTTTGACATGTGATGTTCACAATTTGTGTTTTAATGGTTATAAACCTTTAACTCTGTGAATCTCAACATGCACTGTCATTAAATAATTATTTTCTGATTCCCCCCCCCTGCATAATTTCCTGCAATTGTGAAAACTTAAATGGATAAAAAAATAGATAAAATTGCTTAAAATAAACATTGATATTATCTGTTGAAATTATAAAAAAATGAAAATGGAATTCTGCCAAGTCTGTGGATATGGATCTGATTCTCCTCATACTTATTTTATTCTGGTATAACTCAGTTGATTTCAGTGGAGTAGATCCTAATTTATATCCATATAACTCAAGACAAGCATCAACTCCAGTATCATTCCACCATATTGCAGCTTCAAATGAGCAGGTAAAGCAGTTGATATTACCAAACCCATTCCCTGCTTGAGATGAGTAAATGTTATTTTATTCATGTCAAACATTCCAATAACCCATTTTGACATTCTTCCACATTTCTAGGTTATACATTTTCAAGAATTATCCAGAAACCTGACATTCTGCCTTGTCATCCATCTAGCTCTTTTCTCATCACTTTATCCTCTTTCAGAACTTCAGTAAGTATTGTGTCAGAGGTGTCCCATGTCACATCCATCGTCGGCATTTTACTTTCCAGGTCAAAGCCTTTGGACTCAGATTTTCAGATTTATTGTCCAGTGGGATGATGATTTCCTGAAGTCCTCAAAATCTCTGTTTAATGACTTGTTGACTGATGTGATAAATAAGATTACAGGTTTCCAGAAAGTTTCCCCCTCTCCTACCATGATAAGACTAGAGCATGGACTCTGTGTGGTCACTGAGGACATATGAAATCCTCTGAGTCTTGACTGCTTTCTGCCCCTAACCCAAAATCTGTCCCACTTAATTTTGCTTTAACTTTTGATGTACTTCTCCAGCCTCAAACTAGATGAGAAACCAAAACAAGAGACCAGAATGTTCTTTATTTCAGCCTAGAGCATGAGGCAAGATGGATGTCTCTGAGGTGTTGAACTTTCTCAGCTCCCACAGAAGTCAATAGGAGTTGAAGGTGCTTAGCAAACTGGCTCATGCTTCATTTTCCTGGCATGACAAATTTGTTGTCTAAGTCTGTAATAGTCTCAGTCAGCATGTCTGTGGCTTGCTTTTTTTCTTTTTTTTTACTATCCTGGTTCCTAATGACATGTGACTCAAAGCAGATAGCTGCTGTCTGAGGCAGATGTGATGCACATAAAGGAAGTTGCTTGAGCCCGCTGAGACTGTAGACTTCTCATTTACCAATCGTTTCCTCTATGATTTTGTTCATAAATGTCCCATAATTTCATTGTGCAGTTTAATTGGGATTTTTTTTCAGAAGTTAATTGCTGGTTCCATGGAGCAGGATCTTAGAAATTGTTTCATACAAAGAAAACGTTTGGGAAAATATTTACCCATTTGTCTCCTGTACTGTAAATTTCAAAGAAATCACACCAGAGCTGATGCTGTAAGTGAAGAAGAGGATGAAATGTCTGGATACACAGAGGCTACTTTCTCCTGTTTACTCTATATGTGGGAAGAGTGTGTCCCTGTCACGGATAATTCACTTCAATGCAGGTTACAGTGTATTGCTGCGCTCCATATACCACCAACCAGAATTAAATCTTCTTATTGCTAAGATGATCAGTCGCCTTTACAGCAAGTGTGCTGGGTGCTTTACAGAAATGGTCTCTGCCCTGAAAAGTTTACTTTATAACTCCCTTTCTGTGAGATTGTAAGAGATTTTTAACTGTCTACTAGCTGGTTGCTGCTCTGACTTTCTCCTTTTCTCCTTCCAGCCAAAGAAGGCTCCATTCATCTCTCCAGTGACCAAACCTGGGTTAACCTGAGGGAGTTGCTTACATGTGTTGTAAAAAGTGTCCTCTCCCAGAGGTTGAACTCAGATCTCCATATAGTAATTGCTACAAGGCAGCCCTCTCTAGCCCCGTTACAAAGTCGGAGGGCCATATCATCCTTTCTGACTTCACCGAAGTCATGTTATAGATGACTTTAATCCATAAACCCTCCAAAAACTAAGGGCTAGATTCCATCCTGCACTGGGATCTGATTGGGTTGCTGGCAGGGAGCCATTAGAGCTCTCTGATTCTGAAGCCACAGCTGCTCCAGTATCAGCCCCCAATGCAGCCTATGGGCTCACTGTGTATGGTCTCTAAGAGACCATATGCCAACTGAGAACTGGCAAAGCAGAGCTGTGCTCCATCCAATCCCTGACATGCTTCCTGTAAGCCCCACATGTCCTGTTCATTGGGGAGTGGCGTGAGGGGGCAGCTGGAGCAGGAACTGGCTTTCACCAGCTGAATGATCCCCTGTGGTGGGAATTGTCAGCTGCTCAGTGATGGGCAGATCCACCTCCTTTGCATTTCCTGAGTGGCACAGAGGAGCTGGCTAGCAGAAGAGAGTCTGGCCCTAAGTGACTGGGTGAGGCAGTGTCTTCACGGGGAAGAACTATTAACTTGATAAGTACTATTGCTGTAGAATACAGACTCCTAATCTCAACAATGATGTGTTTGTCACTAATAAGGTCATTTGAATTATCACATCTATCATAAAAAAAATTATTAGATTTGTATATAATGTGAGTATTTTACTTACATATGATTTGATTAGAAGCTGAGCATACACCTGTGTGTACTTTGCTTTCCTCCATGCCAGGTTTAAACACCACAAAGAGCATTTTGAATAATATGTGAATTTAATAAGGATTCATTCATCCTTCGCAGTCAACACTAATAGCCTATTAACCTGAACTGTCATGACATGATTTCCCCAGGTACTTAAGTAATCTTGCATAGTGTTTTGCAGAAGACATTGTAATTCAAATGCTTATTCATCATTCAAGCACTTACAATCTGAACATGCATTTTCTACAGCAATACTCTATTATTACATGCATTTATTTATGACACTTCAAGAAAATTGTCATGGCTTTTGAACAGTTCTTCAAGTAGTGCCTATGGTGCTGGTATTTTGAGTTTTCTTCTGTTCTGGGTTAGTTTTGATATACCCCACACTGTGAGTAAGGATATTATATGTGGGGCCATTTTAGGAATTTGTGTTCAGTATTGCATTTGGATTTTTTTTATTCAAGTACCATATTAGCAACCAATTTTGTTTCCCAAAGCTGGAGCGAAAAAGAGAGTGCAATGAATAGAATATATGTGTCACATTTAATCCTTTAGCTTTCTTAACAATGTATTATTTTTAAAGAAAAATAATATAAGCATAGAGAGCGAACACAATTTTAAGTGGCTACATCTGTGAAAAAGACATTGGGTGAAATCCTGGCCCCATTGACATCAATGGGAGTTTTACCATTGAGTTCAGTGGAACAGAATTTCACCCACTGAGTATATATTACCTTGACACACTGCAGAAGTTTATTTGAAAGGTGACTTGTGGTAGCTATAGAAGTACTTCCATCTATTCTTCTAGCCACCTGCCTTTGTAGAGTATCTAAGTGCTCAGTAAAGATCATGTTATTTTAGCCAGCTGAATCCATGTGTGCAATATTTTGTGGTTCTACGAAATAGATGTTTTTGCATTTAAAATTAAATTGTTAAAATTGCATTAAATGGGCATGGAAACTATTTTTGGATGTTCAAAGTTCATTTAACTCTGAGCTAGAGAAAAGAAATTTCTTTGGCATGGATGCTATTTACAGATTAATTGGAAATGTGTGGTTGGTAGTTTGGTTCCTTATGCTCACACATGCATATACCGGTTCTTTTGGTAGACTACACTCAAGATCATTTGTTAGGTTGGCAATGTGCTGTGATGGGGTGTCCACCCCACACAAGCCCTCAGTGGGTTAATGTGGGTCAAAAAGGGCCAATTAACCTTATATACTGCGTCCGCAGGGAAGCCAGGACTTGATAGGGCCTAATGGCAGATGAAGCCCAGCTGGGGAAGAAGCTGGGAGAAGATGATAAAGCCAGGAAGAGAGAGTAGGGAGAGGAGTGCAGGGGGAGGAGTCTGCAGTCACTTCCTGGGGTGAGGGAGCTCACCAGGGACAAGGAGGAAGCACATCGGCAGAGTAAGCTTTCTGAGCCTGTTGTGGAGTAAGGAGTCTGGCAAACGGCTAGGAGGGATGAAATAGCCATGGGGAGTAGAGTAGACTCCCATGGTAAACCCAGAAGCACACAGGAGAAGACAGAGAGGCTACATAGGAAGGGGCCCAGGAAAACAGCATCAGGGATTGGAATTGAGCAGACCTGGATTGCTGGTTGTAACATCTCTGGGCAGGAGCCCAGTGTAGTGGGCGGGCCGAGGTTCCCCTGCCAGCCACTGGTGTAGTGGCAGAGAGCCTGAAGAAGGGTCGAACACCATCTGGCAACAGCATTTGGACAGTTGTCCTGTAGGACTTTGTAACCCCGGAACGGGTGGACTAAATGATGACTTGGCTAGAGGACCAAGATACCAGAAGAAAAGCTATTGCAGAGTGAGGGAGTAACAAAGGGACACCTGACACAGCAAGAGCTACATTCCCTGAAATAAATGCAAGGAGGTATGCTAGCAGTGAGCCTTTATCCTTTTACATATCCCTATTCAGTTATATTGTATGGCCATCCAACATCTTGACAAATGAAAGGAGATGTAACAAAGTTGGTCCATCATTAGTGCTTAGCAATGGTATGGGGAAAGAGCCTGATACATGAGCAGCATACCTTCCCACAATGGCTACAGGTCCACTCACCAGATGGAAGTTGAAACATATTCTGCTTCCTGGCTTATCTGCAGGCCTCAGCCTCTCTGATGGCTGTCCGCGGACCACAGTGACTGCACCAGTCTTAATCCGGCTTCTCCAAGCTGAATGATTGTGGACAGGATTTTCCCAGTTGTTAGTGGGAATGCTGAATTTCTTGAGGCCTTGTATGACCTTGTCGCTCTATCAGAGCTTTGGTCTTCCTCTGTGTCATGGATAGTTCTTAAGTTGGCCATAAAGCGCAGCCAATCTTGAGGCATGCACTTCATATGTCCCAACCAGCGAAGCCTGCAAGCATCCAGCATAGTCTGCCTAGACTGTAGTCCATTTCTCCCAAGGATCTCTTTATTGGTGATTGATTGGTCCCAAGTAATTCCAAAGATTTTTCTTTCAAGAACATATAGGTGATAACCAACTTTTTGTTAAAGACTTGCTATATAAAGAGCAGTAAATATAATCTCATTGCTAGGAAATATTTCTTTTTTTATACAGTGTTGACTGAGCCTCTGCATTTCATTACACTGAATCACATATGCACCTTTCAGAACTATTTTTCAGTTTGTCTCCATGCCTGGAATCCTCCATGTAGAGAAGGAAAGATAACCAGTTAATCTTTGCACAATATTTGGAAAGAATATGTTTCCTTGGAGTTTCTCTCATTGAAAAGTCAGACACAGCCGTGTTTGCACTAAGATATGTCTTTTGGAATAGACTAAGGAGAAGATGTGCTTTAAAGAACTCTTCAACCAACAGTTGTTCAAATGTTTTGTGTAAATCAATCCTGTTTTGATGTGAATGAGGAATGTGTGTGGTAGAAGATAAGTGTGAAGGCCATCACTGGACCAGATGTTCTAGGGAGAAACCAAGGAGAGACGTAAAGGCGCCAGAAGATTGCAACACGCTCCTATTGAGATGTCAGAGGAGGCAGATTGATGACTCTGAAAGATGAGGCGGACACCTATCAATTGGGACAAGATAGCTGTGATCAAAACCAGCATGGGGTAACTCCCTGAGAGACTGATGAAAGAACAAGATAAAGGATGAGAAGAACAATTTAAGAAAACAAGCATTCGTCAAACGGCGATTGATTACAGCATGGCTGTGCAAAACTCATTGGTCCCAGTGAAGGAAGATCACTATATAAACAGGGTGTTTTGCCATGAAACTTTGGGTTCTTCCTGCCAAGCCTTCCCCAGAGGATCGTGTTGCAACTGACAGAACCCAGCTCCTTCCTACCTGTGATCAACCTAGCTGGCCACTAGATTCATCCGGACTCTGGACTGGTATCTATAATATTGACTGGCAGGAAAGTGTGTGTGTGTGTGTTTGATTAAATGCATATGCTAACTGTTGAATCTCCAATAAACACAGCGTATTGCCTTTTCCCCTGAAAAAAGATCCTGTGTGATTCTTATAAGCATAACGCTTGTACCATCACTGTACCCTCCATGCAGAATCACGGAGATCCACCAAATCCATAGTAGGTGGCTGACTTTTCTCCATCTCCTTACTAGCCACTAGACTGAATTGCATTTTGGATCTGTGTGGGCAATATTCTTTTACTTCCCTTTCTGCGTGAAGAAAGCTAGGTTATAGATCTCCAGCGCGCTAGCACCGGTTTGGCTGGATCATGAAAAGGTTGATAAGACTTGCAATTTATACAGTTTATTTACAATTTCAGATGCCTTTACACCAACAACAAAATAAGAAACAAAGTCTTCATTGTTTTAATTTTTAAAACAAAATGAAAGAGTAACCTCTTTCTTCACACTGGGAGCTTAAAGTTATTTACTTTTCAAATGTAAATATGTGTTTTTCCAAACAGTCTCTATTGGTTACTCACTGAGTACCCCAAATATTTACAGAATCTGAGGTGACAGTGTTGGAAAGGGCAGCTTCATTTTAGTCCGAATCCCTAGGTACTAAGTGTGATGGGCTATACTGCTTCCTTTTAAATATTTATGCAGAGATATCTTCTCTCTGTCCCTTCTCCTCCCCTGTTAAATATTTTTCTTAGGCTAAACAAAAGTGACTTCCTCAGCCTTTCCTCATGATTTAGACACAAACCCCAGTGTTCTGCAGGGTTTAATCCTTACAGTATAAACTCTTTGGAGCAGACCCCTGGCTTCCTGTACTGTATCTTTGTACTCTGAATAATATTTGGCAATACCGGGGTGAAATTGTAGCCCTGTTGAAGTTAATGGTAAAAGTCCCATTGACCTCAATGGAGCCAAGATTTCACTCCTTGTTGATTTCAATCAATTGTTACCTTTGCTGTCCTTCTTTGAATCCTGACTGCTGTATTGTTTCTATCCTCACTGAGGTGAGAATTTGGGCCCATACATTCTCTTGTTTTTGTGGGGAAATAGTCTGAATAGTATCCGCCCTACAGAATAGATTTGGGCTTGGTTTTTTTTATACGCCAAGGCCACTGTATACCTCTCTTAGTGTAAAGGAGGCTTGAAGTGGGGTGTCAGTTACATTTCTGCTCTCCTCATGGCATGGCCAGAATGGTGTAAAGGGGCCTCAGTGCAAATGTGAATCAAGCTCCTGATATTTTATTACAACAGCATTGGGATGAACTCAGTAGTTTGTTTTGGGTTTTAATTTTTTAACCATTAAATAATAAGTAATGGTTGAGAAGTGCAGGGATCTTACACACTTCTTTTGAACTCTGAGCACAATTGTTGAGGGTAAGCACTTTAGACAAGAATCCATACCTCCCTCCAGTTCATTTGGATGACTTTCTACCCATCAGTCAAACCTTAGCTTTACTTTCCAATGAGATTTAATCTTCTCACTCCTGACAAGTGCTACCACATCTATGTTCTGCATTTTCAGCTAATAATTAATAATCCTAGTGACTTATTTCCTATTTATGAGCTACTTTGAGATGAAGAATCTATATAAATATAAGATTTTCTAATTTATTGTTATTGCTGCCTGCCTAGACAGGTCTAAGTAGTTTTGGTGAATGATAATTTTGAACATATATTATGGAGATGTGGATTTTTACCTACTTTAATAAAGTTTTATAGGGGAATCAAACTTCATGTTAAATTTCTAGGGTTTAGCATACTACTTTATTACTATATATGTGTATTTATATATTTATAAATTTCTCACCATCTGATGCACTATTATTTCAACAAGTGTGCTTTTTCATTTAGAGCACATATTTCAGGCATTTTATGCGCTGATTGGCTTTTAACAGCCTTTTTGAGAAGCCTGCATTGTAAGCTGAAAAGTGCAGTATTCTGAATTTCTTAGTGTTCATTTTATTTTAATGGGAATTTTTATATCTTTCCAGTTTCATTTTGAGTTGCTTTTTTAATACCTTTTCTCTATTTTTTCCTATAATTTCTCTGAAGAAATCTAATGTATTCTGCAATCTTTACTCTCTTTATGCCTGTTTAATTTTTCATTCAACTACCTGTCCCTGAGACTGATTGACAGATATTTGACTTTTGGGCAGAACCAATCACTTGGAACTGTTGTCATTAACATGTCCAGAACAAACTCATAACAAATCTTCCAACTTTCCAAGTGGCAATTATTATACACATCAAATACATTCTAAAAAATTATCCATTAAACTGTAACACCTTTAAAGCAGGGTTTTTTTAAGCTACAGCGCATATCTGTACTGAAAACTGGTTTTTGTTCTGAAGATCCACTGCCTCAAAATATTGCTGTGTTCTATCATCCGTTGTGAAATAATTGTTTGGAAGTTCATAGGAAATAAAACTCTTACCTGCCAGGAATAATATGGGATATTATGGCTGCAACACACTTAGCAGGAAATCTTCAAAGGCACAAATGGCATTCAGCCACTAGCTGTTATTGAAATAAACAGGAGTTAGGCATGTAACTGCCATTTGTGCCTTAAAAATCTTCCCCTTAGTCTCACCGGACCTGATTCTCACGTACACTAACTCTACCCCACTCTGGCATTATAAGGGGACTTAGTGGCAGTCAATTACTGCTTGAAAACCTTACCCCATTCCTCATCTCTATTGATTTATTTTCTCTTATTCTAGACAATCAAGAATTTTTATTAGGGAGAACCAGGAGAGGTTCTGTTAATGGACCTAATGACCCTCCGCCAAAGGCATTGTCAAGTTGTTGGGTGGGAGTGGTCAGGCCCACGCCACTAGTTCACGTGGCATGTTCAGCAAAGGTACTATGGTAGAATGGGCACTGGTCTTTTTTAAAGGAGCATAGGGAGAGGTATGGAGCATGCTGCTCCTAGGCTTCCATGAGCCATGGTGTCCTGTCATGGTGCTTGGCCTCATCTTTTTCTAAGCCTTGCGGCATATAGTGTATAACAAGTAAGATTTCCCTCTGTTCTGAGACACCTTGTCCTCTATAGACAGAAGGAAATATGTGCTGTAGTACTATGCTCAAGGGAATACTGAGTCATCCCTGCACTAAGTCCAATGAGCTCAATGAAGTTAGCTATATCGGTGTAAGTACACTGTGGAATCATTAATTTAGATTTTCCTTTTCCCCCCAGGCTTGTATTTGAATTTGAATGCCATATTATCATTATTACTATGTATTGCTTCTATTGCCTAAGGACCCCAGCCAAGGATCAGAGCCCTCTTTGTACCGGGCTGTACAAACAAATCACACAAAGATAATCCCTTGCCCAGAAATTCAGTCTAGAATTTAGACAAGACATAACAGATGACTAAACTGACAACCGATGGGGGTGGGGGTGGGGAAGGAGGACAAGTAACAGCAGAGATGAGTGCCATTACGTGAATTAGTACTCACCATGGTCGTATTAGTAAGAGGTGAAAATGAGTTTGCTTTACTTCAACAAATATATTGACTTATACACTATACTCTTATTATTTTGCCAGAATAAAACAATTGTACATTGAGGACTTGATTCTGCAAGATGAAAAAGATTTTGGCCCCATCCAGCAAAGCACGTAAGTGCTTTCCTGAATTGGTGCAAGAGGACTCAACACTTTGTAGGAAAGAGCACTCATTAAGTTTGCCAGAAAACAGTCCTCAGTGATGTCTTATGTTTCTAAAGCTTTTCAGAATGGTGTAGTTCATGCTTCTCAAATTTCATTGCACTGTGACCCCCTTCTGACAACAAAATTTACTGCATGACCCCAGGATGGGGGACTGAAGACCGAACCTGCCCAAGCCCCACCACCTGAGCCCCACCACCCCAGCGGGGGGGCCAAAGCTGAAGCCCAAGGGCTTCTGCCCTGTGTGGGGGGCGTGTAACCTTAGCCCTGGGTGGTGGGGTTTGTGCTTGGACTTGCTGAGGTCCAGGGTCAACACCAGCCTTCGCAACCCCATTAAAATGAGGTTGTGACCCACTTTGGAGTCCTGACCCACAGTTTGAGAACCCCGGTGTAGTTGATTTTTTTTGTTTTGTTTTGTTTTACTTTTTCTAACACAATCAACTAACAGTTATTTGCAAGTTTAATGGGAATTCAGTAGTATGTGACTCATGTGTCAGCTGAAATTTTGGCTCTTCAGTAGATTCCACCTTCTTGATAACTTGTCAGTTCTGCAGCGTAACTTGTCAAAAAGCAAAGGTGCCTTAATTAGCCAAGTCAACTGACTGAATAGAAACTACTTATGAAACAAGGAAAAACTATTATTCTCATAATGGTTTTAAAAAGAAAAAAATCAACTGAAAACCACTTTCGTGTTTTTGATCAAAAGTAGGGTTAGATATAGGGAATAAATTGTAATTTACTTCTGTGAATCTGGGGATTTATATGCACTAGAACTGTATAATACATTGTATCATGGTGTTTCTAATTCAGAGCTATGACATTTTTTGCAGCGATTCTCTTTCTGATGCAGTCATGTAACCAGCTCTCATTAGCCTTATTAGGAATTACACATAAATTACACTTTGAAAGGTGCATAAGTCCCTTAGTTCAACTTCAGAGGTACTGTTGGAAATATGTGAAACACAAACCTGCATATGTGAGAACAGGTTTAAGCCCCAAGATCCAATATTAGGCCCTGATTCATCAAGATACTAAAGCACATACCTGCCTTTAAGAACCTGAATATTCCCATTGAACTCGGTGGGACTACACACATGCTAAATGTTACAAGATGAACTATGTCCCCTTTGAAGGCAGTGTGAGAACACACTCGATTAGAGCTCAGGTAGCATTGGTAGTTTCCCTTTGAGATGTCCCCATTACTGATGTCTGCGAAGCAAAAACTTTTAATAAAAAATAGAAGTAAATAGAATTAAAGAAATCCCCCCTGTAAAATCAGGATGGTAGATATCTTACAGGGTAATTAGATTCAAAAACATAGAGAACCCCTCTAGGCAAAACCTTAAGTTACAAAAAAGATACACAGACAGAAATAGTTATTCTATTCAGCACAATTCTTTTCTCAGCCATTTAAAGAAATCATGATCTAACACATACCTAGCTAGATTACTTACTAAAAGTTCTAAGACTCCATTCCTGTTCTGTCCCCGGCCAAGACGACTACAGACAGACACAGACCCTTTGTTTCTCTCCCTCCTCCCAGCTTTTGAAAGTATCTTGTCTCCTCATTGGTCATTTTGGTCAGGTGCCAGCGAGGTTACCTTTAGCTTCTTAACCCTTTACAGGTGAGAGGAGCTTTCCCCTGGCCAGGAGGGATTTCAAAGGGGTTTACCCTTCCCTTTATATTTATGACAGTAAATAACCCATCCTTACCCAAATCTTCACACTGAACAATGAGGGTGTTGGAAAGAAAGCATTATTCATGTGCTGTACACAGGATAAAGGGTTTTGGAAGATAACTTCCCCAGATGCAGCATGTGAGACAGCTTGGAGGCAAGCAAGCTACAAAAAGACCATTTCCAGTTTAAAATATTGGTATCGAGGTAGAATCATTAAAACTGTTCCAATGATACTTTAGACTATTCCAGCTACAGTATGAATAATTTGAGAGAATCCCTCAAGAAGTAATGGTGGTAAAGCATCCTGCATAGGGATCTTTAATAAAGCAGCTGAGAAATAGTTTGGTGAATGAAGAAATCTAGAGCTGATAGAAGAAAAGGCTTCTGGGTCCTAATAGAAGTGACATCAGAAGGGTTATTTTCAGGAGACAGTTATTAAAGAGTGAGACTCATGACACTGGAAAAAAATCGTATCTCAGTAGGCTGGCACTACAGAAGGACAGAGTATAGGTTAATGATTGTACTGGGAATAGATTTCTGTTTGTGCTACATTTTTCATGAATGGTAAGTGAAGTGAGAAGTAACAACTTATAAATATTGACAGTCAGTTAATGGCTGTACTCTATCTTTCACCTTTTTGGAGGCCCAAACCAGAAAGCAAGATTCTTTATTTTCTTTCGTTATTTTTTATTATTCATTTTGAGAAGTTATTTCCAAATCCTATTGATTTCAGCTTGTTGGTATGGTGATCCCCTCCTATAGCAAGTGCAGTTTCTCTGCCCATGACCTCCCGTGTGGGTGGGGGCACCACAGGATTTAATGGGTGCATCTCTTCCTTTTCTCCTCATTAGGGCTTTGACTAATATTAGTGATTGGATTTGCCAGTATCAATTCATGAGATGAGAAGTGGAGCTCAATTGCTTTGTCTGAGTGTTCTTGGGTGACAGGCAATCATCACTTTTGGAGGCTGGATTTACCTTACATAAATGAATGCAGAAATGGTTTGTTCAATTGTTCTTCTTTGGGAAGAATGCATGACTCACTTTTCTTATTATCAATGCCTCTTAGGGATGAGCATTAGTGATTGAGATTCCCCAACTATTTCCAGATTTAAAATGTGTAGCATTAGTAAATCACTTCTTTTATGTGGTGCTTTTATTTCTAATATTGTCTATCTATCTGCTAGATAGGCTATTGTCTTATGACTCATTAAGTTACCACTCTGCCATTTTGATATATTTCCTAACTTTAGCATTATTGGGTTACCTTATTATAGTGTCTTTGAGTACCAGATTGTAGAACTGATTTAGACAAAAATAATAGAAATAACACTGTCGTGCTGCTTCATTGACCAGTGTGGAGCTACATCAGTTTACACTAGCTGAGGATCTGGTCCTGTGCTGAGTATGGTAACCTGAATGACAAACATTCAGGGGCAGGGACCGAGACAATAAACACACCACCATTATACACATCTGTGTTCCTCAACTATTAATTAATGAAGATGGCCAGAGCTGGATGGTTGGATTTTAAGACAGAAAGAAAACAACATATGCTAATATTAACACTGAGCTGCAAACTTGACTCTCATGATCAAATGAAAGCAATTAAATTGTATTAATAAAAATTATATTTAGCAGAAACTGTATGGTAGCCTGTGTCTAATGAATACTAATGCGACCTTTAAAGCTCATTTACCAAATACATACAATTAAAGGGCAATGAGAATCATTACTTTCGGAGCACACACAGGCATTACTGAAATATCCCATTTGTTTATCACAATAATTGTAAAACAAAAACAATCAATTACTACCTGTTCATAACTCAAGAGCTCTTTGGGCATGGTTACTAATGCACGCTGAATGTCGTAGAAGGAACAAATATTTTAATGCAAAATACAAGGAAAACTCTAAAACTGCATGAAATCTGAGAAATAATCCATTATGAATGAGTGATTTATTCATGTTCTTTTCAATCTGGGTACGCTGTTATGATGTCAACAGGATGTGCTTGGATTTCTTATTTATGAGCAGGTGCTCTATGGTTGGATTAAATTTCAAAATGATTAACAATTGTAGGGCCAAATTTTGCCCTAATTTATAGTGATGTAAATCATGAGGCTTCAATGAAATTACTCTAGATTTATACCACTCAGTGGACAAAATTTGGTCCATATCTTCTACTTTAGAAAGGGGTCCCCGGAGTTGCTGTTGTTTGGATTAAATATACTACAGTAGTCACTCCTTACTGTTTAATGAACAGTCCTGAGAGTTATATGGAAAAGGACAACAATGAAAAATAGACTGTACTTCTATTATTTAGGCCCTTGAGAATGATCATTACACTCAAATGAGGCTGTGAGGGGACTCAAAGAACATGTCAGTTAATAGATAAACTCAAATCACCATGGGCTCTGATCTCTTCAGTACTAAACGGCGTTGGGCCTGGTCAGAAATGTGGCTGAATGACTTCTGTGGCAAAACCTATGTACTGCATCAAGGGTCGCTAGTGATTCAGTACGTGGCATTCTTCCCTTTGAATCACTACTGAACCAGTACTCTGGTATGGTATTACAAAGGGTCACTGTGCTGCAGTGTGTGTCCTGTTTCAGACTAGCTGGGAAATTGAGGCCATCCTGACTACCACTAAAATCTCATGTCTCTTCTGTACATTAGGGGAGTCCTCTGTGGCTGCGTTTGCTAAAGTCCAAATGATGGTTGTTTTCTGCCTATCTCAGAATCCCTGGCAGACAGATAAACTACTCTTTACTCTCTTGCAGGCCCTTTGGAATCTTTTAGGACAAAAGAAAGCATGTATATTTAAGATGGTATTTTTAGGTATTGGTAAATTGCTTTAGTTACAGAATTAACTTTATTTTAACCCGTTTTCAAGGCTTCATTTTATCCATGAGTGTTAAAATCATCCTGGAGGGAGTTGCAGTAATTTTGGGTTGTTCTGGATATAAAATCCAATTCCTGAGTTGGAGGGCATAAGAAACGGCATGGTGACTTATTCTCCATAAATAGTCCTGCTTATTAGAATCTGCCAATCCATGCCCTCCACAACACCACCTAAACTACCCACAACTGCATTCTATGCAATTAAGGGCAATCTTTTCTAGCATGTAATAATTTTAAGTCATAAAATGGTTGACTGTTTAAATGGTTACATTAAAAGCAACATAGTTATGGACTAATGGTCCCGCCTTCGTAAGTCAGAACTCCTTTGCAGCTACTGACCTGGGCACAGGAGAGGAATAAGATACAGACACAAGAGCATATGTTTAAAATCAGAGACTGGGATTTAATTAATTTCAACAAACCAATTAAAAGGAGGCAAGAAAGGACCCCAACAAGTTCAACTACGTATTAGGTGTTATTCAACTGCTGATACTGAGCTGGCCAGTAAAAAAAAAAAAAAAGGAGAGAGATGAATTGCCCTTAGCTGCTGCCACCACCCCACACCCACACCCCTCCCCTAACCCTAAAGGGATTTGACTTCAGCAGACAAAATCCCCTTCCATCCTTATCTCATTTAAGATCAGAATATGAGGAGTGCCCTCAGGGTGTGCATGGTATTGAAAGTTGTTGTCCCTGTATTTGCCCACTGCTCCCATGTGGTCAGGAATCCCAGTGAGAAGAGATAGGAGTCAGCTCTATATCTCCTAGAAAGCCCCCACCAATGTCCATCCCCCTGGCTGTCCCAGTCAAAGCCCTAGCCCTGAAAGCAAGGTGGGCATTGATGAAATTAATGAAGAGAAAGTTAGCCTTAATTGTAATCTGTCCCATTTAATGGTTAAACATTTTCTAAACTTCTTTTTCTCTGTTGGTGTTTATGAATATATGGAATCATACTTGGCCTCTATGTATCAAGCTCCGCAGATGAATGGGTACTACGTAAGTACTAAGTATTATTTTTCAGTAGAAACTGTAGCATTTCATGGCATGTGTCACACCTCTTGGGGATGTTAATTTTTTTTTACGTAGATCTGTAAGTCAAAAGGCCACTCTGAATGGAAAATTGTCTTGCTTGACCACCTCTGAAAAGTTAGACTGTCATGTATCATTGTTCATAGGTACAGTAGCTCCTCATTTAACGCTGTAATTATGTTCCTAAAAATGCGACTTTAAGCGAAATGATGTTAAGCGAATCCAATTTCCCCATAAGAATTAATGTAAATGGGGGGGTTAGGTACCAGTGAATTTTTTTTTGCCAGACAAATATACACACACAGAGTATGAGTTTTAAACAAACAATTTAATACTGTACACAGCAATGATGATTGTGAAGTTTGGTTGAGGTGGTTGAGTCAGAGGGTAGGATATTGCCCAGGGAATGCCTTACTGCTAAATGATGAACTAGCAATTGGCTGAGCCCTCAAGGGTTAACTCATTGTTATTAATGTAGCCTCACACTCTACAAGGCAGCACGAATGGAGGGAGGGGAGATAGCATGGCAGAGGGAGACAGAAACACACACCCTGTGTGTGTGAGAGAGAAATGCGCATTTCCCCTTTAAGTAGGTTGACACCACTCTTAAGTACACTGTCCTGTTAAGTTAATCAGCAAGCTGAGACCACAGCAGCTGCTGCCAGGAAGCTCCCTCCATCCTGAGCTATGTCGTGTGTGTCCCCTGCTCTATGGAGATGGGGTAAGCAGGGTGCAGGAGCAGGGAGGAGGGGGACACCCTGACATTAGCCCTCCTCTCCTCCCCCTCTCCCCCAGCAAGCAGGAGGCTTTGGAGAGCAGCTCCAAGGCAGAGGGCAGGAGCAGCACATGGCAGTGGGGAGGGATGGCTGAACTGCAGGCAATTGAAAGCTTGCTAGGCATCTGCTGCACAGGGAACTTAGGGGAGCGGGGAGCTGCTAGGGGGCTGCCAGTCCACCCTGGTTCCAAGCCTCCACCAGCTAGCTCCAACGGGATGCTCTTTCTGCAAGCAGTGGACAAAGCAGGCAGCTGCCAAAGGACGTTATAAGGGAGTATCGCAGAACTTTAAATGAGCATGTTCCCTAATTGATCAGCAACGAAACAACGTTAACCGGGACGACTTTAAGTGAGGAGTTACTGTATAGATATTCTGTGAACAATAGCTGAAACGTACTGACAGATTTACATTTTAAATGCCACAGAGTTTTTGCGAGGTGAACTTTATAAAATAAGTGATCCACAAAAAAAAAAAAGGATATTGCACAGACATCTGAATCCAACTGATTGATCTGAAACAGTGAAGCTATGCTGCTGTCTGAGGGCTTCAAAAGCATGGCTACGGAGATAAGATGTCCTGAAGCTACTTTCATGAAGTAGGAACTATTGAAATATAAACTTTTCACTCAAACATTTTATTCACATAGGGCTATATACGGTTATTGATTAACAACCATATTGACATATCTTTTCCATCCGTTAAGACCATCCCTATAACCAAATGACTTATTGTAGACCTAGGAAAAATACCCAATATGAAATAATGAAGGAAAGTTTACATAAGCCCCAATCCAGCAAAGCACTTAAACATGCACTTGGTTTTAAGCACATGAGTAATTCCACTGATGTCCATCTGAATGAGAGCATAATGTGTGCATGTCTCCTTTGTAACTGTCTGTGGTAAGTCTGAGAACAAAATATCCACTGTCTTTGCACAAAGGTAGAGTTCTTACAGACATCATGGTGCAGTCCGCAGAAAGCAGGCACCTCAATTTCACAACTCCATAGGCCGCAGATGTTAGTGGAAATTCAGTGCAGGAAGAGACGGTTGAGTACGATGACACCTATGAGAGACACGGGTTTCTGTAGAGTAACTACTGGCAATTAAAACAAGCTGGTTCTGTAGTTGCAACATAAGTGATGTCTGTAGAGCTGGCAAATTTCCCTAAAATGATGGTTATTGACATAATTTAGAGATTTCATTTCCTGAACCCAAAACACCAATATTTCAAATATTCACTGTAAAGCACAATGAAAATAAATATAAGCAAAGTCAGAAGACCAGACATTTCCATTATATCAGCCAGTGTGTAGAAAACTTAATATTCCAACAGAATGATACCTGCCACCCCCCAGCCCTTCCAAAAAGCTACAATTTGTTCTTTCCTAAAAAGTACCCAGTGGGCACTTGGACACATTACCAATGCTTTGGGCACATGTCCATAACACCATCTGTCTCTTTGCTAGGTTACATACAGATCACCTCAAGACTTTAATCAAAACTTCAGCAACAAAGCATTATCATCAGATTGCGACAGACCTCCCACGTGCACTGAATATACAAGAAATCAACTGGCGATGAAGCTATTAATCTCTACGAAATAACAGGAACCATCTCTTGAGTCAATAGAGTACAAAAACAAACTCACAGAAGAAAACCGCCAAACCAATCAAAAATATTTTGAATACAGCAAACTTTGGAACCGAGCTCTCTCATTCCGCAAACTGGATCGGCTCTGAAAAAAATGCTACACACGAGAAACAAAAACATTGTGATCTGCTCCGAAGAGATTACCAAAAACAGACTTTTGCACTTATATGCACCTTTTGTCCAGAGGATCTCAAGGCTTTTCACCCACTCAAATTAAATAAGCCACCACAAGGCAGGTAAGCTTTATTATACTCATGTTATAGATGAGGCAGCTGAAGCACAGAAAAGTTCAATGACTTCTTCAAGGCCTCACAGTAAGTCAGCGACAGAGCCGGCTGCCAGAAATAGAACCTGGTAGTCATGGTTCCCAGTCCTTTGTCGTTATTAAATAACTCCCCTTGCCATTCTCTTCCTGATTTTCATCCTCCTTTTGTTACACTAAACCAGAGGTGCAAAAGTTGTGGTCCATTGACTACTGGCCGCACAAGTAGCATTTGCTGGTAGTGAGGGTCTGCAGAGAAATGGGCTAACAGATCACATGGTGTCAGGAGCAGGACACTAGTCTGGCCTAGTGGTCAGAGCAGGGGTGGTCAGTTCTAGTGGTCAGAACCAGACTCAGAAACCAGGGCTCCACAAGAGTCAGGTCCAGTGCAGAAGTCAGCCAAAAAGTCTCTCAGTTGCTTGGACAACTTCCTGTGCCGCCTCCTGGCTTAAATTATCTGGTCCAGCCAATTGTAGGGCCTGTAATCACCCACAGTCAGTATCCTCATTGACCCCTCCCAGAGGTACCGTCCGAGTTCTGTAAGTCCCTCACTTCTAGAAGTTCTGGGTGAGTTGCCCAGTAAAGACCATGGTGCGAGGGCTGCCTGGGAACCCCAGTGCCCGGGTTTGAGACCTGTGGGCCCTTACGCATGGTCCTGGATGTCTCTCTTGTCTCCATCTGCTAAACTACATTAAAAGAGGGCTGTCCTTCTCACCACTTCTGTATAAGCATGTCAAAATGCACATACAGTACATTAAACACTTTCACAGGGAGCGCAGTCTCAGTGACAGTGAGTTTAGAGCAGTGGTTCCCAAACTTGTTCCGCCGCTTGTTCAGGGAAAGCCCCGGCGGGCCAGGCCAGTTTGTTTACCTGCCGCGTCCGCAGGTTCAGCCGATCGCGGCTCCCAGTGGGTACGGGTCGCTGCTCCAGGCCAATGGGAGCTGCTGGAAGCGGTGCGGGCTGAGGGATGTACTGGCCGCCGCTTCCCGCAGCCCCCACTGGCCTGGAGCAGTGACCCGCAGCCAGTGGGAGCCACGATCGGCCGAACCTGCGGATGGGGCAGGTAAACAAACTGGCCCAGCCCAGCAGGGGCTTTTCCTGCACAAGCAGCGGAACAAGTTTGGGAACCAGTGGTTTAGAGGATAACCTGAATCTTGATAAATTAACTAAAACTAACCAACCAATCTGTAACATTTCTCCTTGGGC
Organism: Lepidochelys kempii; assembly: GCF_965140285.1. Taxonomy (NCBI): domain Eukaryota; kingdom Metazoa; phylum Chordata; order Testudines; family Cheloniidae; genus Lepidochelys; species Lepidochelys kempii. Next base: position 76,020,514 of record NC_136388.1, read on the forward strand.
AAAGAGAGATTGTTAGGACCGCAGAGCTGATATGTCTAGCTTTCTGGATAAGGATCTAATCGCTTATTTTTCCAAGTATCCTTAATTAGCTCGTTACAGAGCTGTTGGCTTGCTGTTCCTCCTTGGAAACCAAAGGCCAAATATATTCCTGGTGTGACTCCAGTAAAATGTGTGGCGCCACACCAGAAATGATTGGGACTCAACTATTCAGCATCTGGAAATGGGAAAGAATTTCTTATATCACCAGAGTGATGGAAGAACTTCGGTAGTAACTCAGGTTTCAGAGTAGCAGCCGTGTTAGTCTGTATTCGCAAAAAGAACAGGAGGACTTGTGGCACCTTAGAGACTAACCAATTTATTAGAGCATAAGCTTTCGTGAGCTACAGCTCACTTCATCGGATGCATTCAGTGGAAAATACAGTGGGGAGATTTATATACATAGAGAACATGAAGCAATGGGTGTTACTATTCACACTGTAACTCAGTTCACCCTGATCCCTTAGATTGCAGGGTTATTGATATTGTTGCTCCTTTTGACCTGAGCGGTTAGCTGAAAATTTGCAGTTTTGCAGATTGACTGGAAATTGGTGATGGACTCAGGTATTTCTGTTTATGCAGTCCCGCTTATTTCCCTGAACACAAGATGAATCAAATTACAGGAGATAGTTTCTTTGCTCATAGGCCCAAGCCTTTTTCGGGCAGTACCCAACCCAAAACCTCTCTCTGTAGTGTTTTTCTTAGGGGAGTGCTCCGAGTGCTTGTCCAGACTGTGTCCTTGGCTTTCAAATTCTGCTCCTCCTCTCTGTATCCTTCTATGGTCTTTTCTCCTTCTTTCTCTCACGTGCACACCTCCCCTTGGCACAGTAGCCAGCAAAACCCCTCTGCCCACAGATGGAATTCCTGAGCGGCCTTTGTTCTGGGCATTGATATATGCCTAGGTTTTTGTTTGAAGCCCTATTGTTTCAGTTACCTGGTTCCACAAAGGAGTTTAACCCCCATCCCCGCTTCTCCCTCCTCCTCTGTCTCAGCTTTTCAGCTTTGCCCATCATCCCAAAGCATTCTAAAATGATGACACCCTGAGCAATCCATCCTAGATTCCTAGACAAAAGGAAAAGAAATAATTTCCCAAATTGTATTATTTGTAATCTTAACTAGATACATGTTCACATAGGTCTCTCTGTCAGGATATTGTCACAGCACCAACCCAAAACAATTTTACTTCCATTCAAATCTCTTTGGGTATGTCTACACTACGAAATTAGGTCGAATTTATAGAAGTCGTTTTTTTTGAAATCGGTTTTATATATTCGAGTGTGTGTGTCCCCACAGAAAATGCTCTAAGTGCATTAAGTGCATTAACTCGGCGGAGCGCTTCCACAGTACCGAGGCAAGCGTCGACTTCCGGAGCGTTGCACTGTGGGTAGCTATCCCACAGTTCCCGCAGTCTCCGCTGCCCATTGGAATTCTGGGTTGATATCCCAATGCCTGATGGGGCTAAAACATTGTCGCGGGTGCTTCTGGGTACATATCGTCAGGCCCCCGTTCCCACCCTCCCTCCCCCCGTGAAAGCAAGGGCAGACAATCATTTCGCGCCTTTTTTCCTGAGTTACCTGTGCAGACGCCATACCACGGCAAGCATGGAGCCCGCTCAGGTAACCGTCACCCTATGTCTCCTGGATGCTGGCAGACGCGGTACGGCATTGCTACACAGTAGCAGCAACCCCTTGCCTTGTGGCAGCAGACGGTACAGTACGACTGGTAGCCGTCATCGTCATGTCTGAGGTGCTCCTGGTCGCCTCTGTGAGGTCGATCAGGAGCGCCTGGGCAGACATGGGCGCAGGGACTAAATTTGGAGTGACTTGAGCAGGTCATTCTCTTTAGTCCTGCAGTCAGTCCTATTGAACCGTCTTATGGTGAGCGGGCAGGCGATACAGACTGCTAGCAGTCATACTGTACCATCTTCTGCCGAGCAGCCATGAGATGTGGATGGCATGCAGTCCTTCTGCACCGTCTGCTGCCAGCCAAAGATGTAAAAGATAGATGGAGTGGATCAAAACAAGAAATAGACCAGATTTGCTTCCCCCCCTCCCCTGTCTAGGGGACTCATTCTTCTAGATCACACTGCAGTCACTTACAGAGAAGGTGCAGCGAGGTAAATCTAGCCATGTATCAATCAGAGGCCAGGCTAACCTCCTTGTTCCAATAACAACGATAACTTAGGTGCACCATTTCTTATTGGAACCCTCCGTGAAGTCCTGCCTGAAATACTCCTTGATGTAAAGCCACCCCCTTTGTTGATTTTAGCTCCCTGAAGCCAACCCTGTAAGCGCCCCTCCCAGCGTCAGAGCAATGGCAAACAATCGGGCATCTGAGAGTGCTGTCCAGAGCACTCACAATGGAGCACTCTGATGGGGCTAAAACATTGTCGCGGGTGGTTCTGGGTACGTGTCGTCAGGCCCCCGTTCCCTCCCTCCCTCCGTGAAAGCAAGGGCAGACAATCGTTTCGCGCCTTTTTTCATGAGTTACCTGTGCAGACGCCATACCACGGCAAGCATGGAGCCCGCTCAGGTAACCGTCACCCTATGTCTCCTGGGTGCTGGCAGACGCGGTACGGCTTTGCTGCACAGTAGCAGCAACCCATTGCCTTCTGGCAGCAGACGGTGCAATACGATTGGTAGTCGTCCTCATCGTGTCCGAGGTGCTCCTGGCCACGTCGGCTGGGAGCGCCTGGGCAGACATGGGCGCAGGGACTAAATTTGGAGTGACTTGACCAGGTCATTCTCTTTAGTCCTGCAGTCCTATTGAACCGTCTTATGGTGAGCGGGCAGGCGATACGGACTGCTAGCAGTCGTACTGTACCATCTTCTGCCAGGCAGGCAAGAGATGAGGATTGCTAGCAGTCGTATTGTACCATCTTATGCCAGGCAGGCAAGAGATGAAGATGGCTAGCAGTCGTACTGTACCATCTTCTGCCAAGCAGCCATGAGATGTGGATGGCATGCAGTCCTTCTGCACCGTCTGCTGCCAGCCAAAGATGTAAAGGATAGATGGAGTGGGTCAGAACAAGAAATAGACCAGATTTGTTTTGTACTCATTTTCCTCCTCCCCTGTCTAGATCACACTGCAGTCAGTCACAGAGAAGGCGCAGCGAGGTTAATCTAGCCATGTATCAATCAGAGGCCAGGCTAACCTCCTTGTTCCAATAACAACGATAACTTTGGTGCACCATTTCTTATTGGAACCCTCCATGCAGTCCTGCCTGAAATACTCCTTGATGTACAGGCACACCCTTTGTTGATTTTAGCTTCCTGAAGCCAACCCTGTAAGCCGTGTCGTCAGTCGCCCCTCCCTCCGTCAGAGCAACGGCAGACAATCGTTCCGCGCCTTTTTTCTGTGCGGACGCCATACCAAGGCAAGCATGGAGGCCGCTGAGCTCATTTTGGCAATTAGGAGCACATCAACCACCACACGCATTATCCAGCAGTATATGCAGCACCAGAACATGGCAATGCGATACCGGGCGAGGAGGCGACGTCAGCGCGGTCCCGTGAGTGATCAGGACATGGACACAGATTTCTCTGAAAGCGTGGGCCCTGCCAATGCATGCATCATGGTGCTAATGGGGCAGGTTCATGCTGTGGAACGCCGATTCTGGGCTCGGGAAACAAGCACAGACTGGTGGGACCGCATAGTGTTGCAGGTCTGGGACGATTCCCAGTGGCTGCAAAACTTTCGCATGCGTAAGGGCACTTTCATGGAACTTTGTGACTTGCTTTCCCCTGCCCTGAAGCGCATGAATACCAGGATGAGAGCAGCCCTCACAGTTGAGAAGCGAATGGCGATAGCCCTGTGGAAGCTTGCAACGCCAGACAGCTACCGGTCAGTTGGGAATCAATTTGGAGTGGGCAAATCTACTGTGGGGGCTGCTGTTATGCAAGTAGCTCACGCAATCAAAGATCTGCTGATATCAAGGGTAGTGACCCTGGGAAATGTGCAGGTCATAGTGGATGGCTTTGCTGCAATGGGATTCCCTAACTGTGGTGGGGCTATAGATGGAACCCATATCCCTATCTTGGCACCGGAGCACCAAGCCGCCGAGTACATAAACCGCAAGGGGTACTTTTCGATAGTGCTGCAAGCTCTGGTGGATCACAAGGGACGTTTCACCAACATCAACGTGGGATGGCCGGGAAAGGTGCATGACGCTCGCATCTTCAGGAACTCTGGTCTGTTTCAAAAGCTGCAGGAAGGGACTTTATTCCCAGACCAGAAAATAACTGTTGGGGATGTTGAAATGCCTATATGTATCCTTGGGGACCCAGCCTACCCCTTAATGCCATGGCTCATGAAGCCGTACACAGGCAGCCTGGACAGTAGTCAGGAGCTGTTCAACTACAGGCTGAGCAAGTGCAGAATGGTGGTAGAATGTGCATTTGGACGTTTAAAGGTGCGCTGGCGCAGTTTACTGACTCGCTTAGACCTCAGCGAAACCAATATTCCCACTGTTATTACTGCTTGCTGTGTGCTCCACAATATCTGTGAGAGTAAGGGGGAGACGTTTATGGCGGGGTGGGAGGCTGAGGCAAATCGCCTAGCTGCTGGTTACGCGCAGCCAGACACCAGGGCGGTTAGAAGAGCACAGGAGGGCGCGGTATGCATCAGAGAAGCTTTGAAAACCAGTTTCATGACTGGCCAGGCTACGCTGTGAAAGTTCTGTTTGTTTCTCCTTGATGAAACCCCCCGCCCCTTGGTTCACTCTACTTCCCTGTAAGCTAACCACCCTCCCCTCCTCCCTTTAATCACCGCTTGCAGAGGCAATAAAGTCATTGCTGCTTCACAGTCATGCATTCGTTATTCATTCATCACACAAATAGGGAGATGACTACCAAGGTATCCTGGGAGGGGTGGTGGAGGAGGGAAGGAAAATGCCACACAGCACTTTAAGCACAGCACTTTAAAAGTTTACAACTTTAAAATTTATTGAATGACAGCCTTCTTTTTTTTGGGCAATCCTCTGTGGTGGAGTGGCTGGTTGGCCGGAGGCCCCCCCACCGCGTTCTTGGGCGTCTGGGTGTGGAGGCTATGGAACTTGGGGAGGAGGGCGGTTGGTTACAGAGGGGCAGCAGTGGCAGTCTGTGCTCCAGCTGCCTTTGCTGCAGCTCAACCATACACTGGAGCATTCTGGTTTGGTCCTGCAGCAGCCTCAGCATTGAATCCTGCCTCCTGTCATCACGCTGCCGCCACATTTGAGCTTCAGCCCTGTCTTCAGCCCGCCACTTACTCTCTTCAGCCCTCCACCTCTCCTCCCGGTCATTTTGTGCTTTCCTGCACTCTGACATTATTTGCCTCCACGCATTCGTCTGTGCTCTGTCAGTGTGGGAGGACAGCATGAGCTCGGAGAACAGCATGAGCTCGGAGAACATTTCATCGCGAGTGCGTTTTTTTTTCTTTCTAAGCTTCACTAGCCTCTGGGAAGGAGAAGATCCTGTGATCATTGAAACACATGCAGCTGGTGGAGAAAAAAAAAGGGACAGCGGTATTTAAAAAGACACATTTTATAAAACAGTCGCTACACTCTTTCAGGGTAAACCTTGCTGTTAACATTACATACATAGCACATGTGCTTTCGTTACAAGGTCGCATTTTGCCTCCTCCCACCGCGTGACTACCCCCTCAACCTTCCCCCCTCCCTGTGGCTAACAGCGGCGAACATTTCTGTTCAGCCACAGGCAAACAGCACAGCAGGAACGGGCACCTCTGAGTGTCCCTGAAGAAAAGCACCCTATTTCAACCAGGTGACCATGAATTATATCTCACTCTCCTGAGGATAACACAGAGAGATAAAGAACGGATTTTGGTTGAATGCCAGCAAACATACACTGCAATGCTTTGTTCTACAGTGATTCCCGAGTACGTGTTACTGGCCTGGAGTGGTAAAGTGTCCTACCATGAAGGATGAAATAAGGCTGCCCTCCCCAGAAACCTTTTGCAAAGGCTTTAGGACTACATCTAGGAGAACCACAAATGCCAGGGCAAAGTAATCCTTTCACATGCTTGCTTTTAAACCATGTATAGCATTTTAAAAGGTACACTCACCAGAAGTCCCTTCTCCGCCTGCTGGGTCCAGGAGGCAGCCTTGGGTGGGTTCGGGGGGTACTGGCTCCAGGTCTAGGGTGAGAAACAGTTCCTGGCTGTCGGGAAAACCGGTTTCTCCGCTTGCTTGCTGTGAGCTATCTACAACCTCCTCCTCCTCCTCATCTTCTTCGTCCCCAAAACCTGCTTCCGTATTGCCTCCATCTCCATTGAAGGAGTCAAACAACACGGCTGGGGTAGTGGTGGCTGAACCCCCTAAAATGGCATGCAGCTCATCATAGAAGCGGCATGTTTGGGGCTCTGACCCAGAGCGGCTGTTCGCCTCTCTGGTTTTCTGGTAGGCTTGCCTCAGCTCCTTCAGTTTCACGCGGCACTGCTTCGGGTCCCTGTTATGGCCTCTGTCCTTCATGCTCTGGGAGATTTTCACAAAGGTTTTGGCATTTCGAAAACTGGAACGGAGTTCTGATAGCACGGATTCCTCTCCCCAAACAGCGATCAGATCCCGTACCTCCCGTTCGGTCCATGCTGGAGCTCTTTTGCGATTCTGGGACTCCATCATGGTCACCTGTGCTGATGAGCTCTGCATGGTCACCTGCAGCTTGCCACGCTGGCCAAACAGGAAATGAGATTCAAAAGTTTGCGGTTCTTTTCCTGTCTACCTGGCCAGTGCATCTGAGTTGAGAGTGCTGTCCAGAGCGGTCAGAATGGAGCACTCTGGGATAGCTCCCGGAGGCCAATACCATCGAATTGTGTCCACACTACCCCAAATTTGAGCTGGGAACGTCGATTTAAGCGCTAATCCACTTGTCAGGGGTGGAGTAAGGAAATCGATTTTAAGAGCCCTTTAAGTCGAAATAAAGGGCTTCACTGTGTGGACGGGTGCAGGTTTAAATCGATTTAACGTTGCTAAATTCGACTTAAAGTCCTAGTGTAGACCAGGGCTTTGGAGTTTTCCACTCCCTGTCTTATTTCCCCTCCTGTAACAGGGAGGAGCTTCTTACAATGTGCTCTTGAAGTGTCTATTGTTTCTGTGGAATTTGCTAGCTGAGACAGACACTGCCCATTTTATCCGAGTGAGGGGATCATTACTGTCACAACTTTCCCAGCCTCAGTTCCCACTGCTACCCTCCTGCTCAGGTGTTTGCACCTGCAAAGTGACAGCACATCTATGCATTTGCCCAAGTGGAGGCGCTTCTGAAAATGGACGTCACAATCTGAAGGCTTACAGTGCAGGCCCCTGCAGGAGCAGGGAAGATTCAGCAGTCACTTTGCACTTGCTCCCCCCATGTTGCCACAGGATAAATTCACTCCTGCCTATTAACTAGGTGTGATAATCACTGGTTAACTGCAGGCAAATGAAACACTTTTCTCCCTCGTGTTTGAAAATGGTCATTTCATCATATTGCTGAGAAGCTACTGCATTTTCTGCATAAATGAACTGTGTTTTCAGCTAAGCTAGTTAACATGCCGGTGTAAGAGTGACACAAATGCACAGACCTGCTATACTTCACCCTGGTTTTAGATCATCTTGTGCATTTATGAAACAAGTTGCATCACCAGGTCATTTCCATAGCAACATTTCCAGTGTTAGCCTTATGAAGGTTTATGCGAGTTGTTAAGCGGCACTGACACTAATGATATAATTAACTGTGTTAAAAGTCAAGTCTGGTAGGATCTACTTTGTTTCCAGGGTGACTAAAAAAATATAACTAATAGTGTCCAGCACTGTTTCCATAGACTTATTGTCCATAATCAAAGCAAATTATAGGAATTTGTTTTTTTATATGGTTAATCTGCAGTGCACATAAATGTCAGAAGTGTTTTCATTATGATTCACAGTTCAGCAAAGCTAAGATTGCCAACTCTTATTGTGATAAAGAGGAGATGTGGGTAATTTAATGAGAAATGATAAATATAGGAAGGGAAACTATTATGAACCTGATCTGAGTAGTTTGTGTTTGTTGGAGAATGTTTGAAGAAGACATTTAGTTACTAGTCAGTTACATTGCAAGGCTCCAGATAATGTATACTGAAGCCCTCATCATCGCCTCAAAGATCTTTATGGCCCAATCCTTAAGTGCTGTAAATTGACAGTGATACCAGCTCTGGATCTGGCCCATGATGTTTGGCATTCCACAGATATTTTGTCTCTGAAGATTATTGTGTAATATTTTGTCAATCCTTTCATCTCCATAAGCATGGAACCAGAGGGATAGATTGACAGTTGCTAACAGCAGACCTCACATGTGCCACTGAGTACAATATTTCATTGTGACTAAAAGTAACCAGCAAGATACTGCAAGGAAAGTTTCACACAAATCTTTGATTAAAAGCTCCATGCCAGAATGATGAGCTGCCTTGTAAAGCCATCTCACCACTACTCTGATCAAAAGCAACTGCAAATCAGGGGTGTGAATTAGTGAAGTAATTGAAAGATGCAATTTTAGTAGCCTGTAGCAGCAAATCCAGACAGGTGCCACTGTTGAGCACTTGCAACTTCTATCAAAGAATGGGAGTTGGTCTTTGGCTTATAGGAACTGAGGAACCAAACACTTCTTATTACAAGGGTAATGTCATTTGCTTTGCATTTATCACAATTACAAAGAGAGTGCTTTGTTATTTTGCAGAGCACTTAGGATGAAATTCACCCCTGTTCATTGAGCTTGTCTTATGCCTATGTATTAGGTCCCACCAATGCCTTATTTTGTTAAATGAAGTGGTACATATGATTTGTACAGGTCCTCTGCACAATTATAAATTTCATATATTGCAGCAAAATAGAGAGATATATGGTTTGTTTTGTCATGACCCTTTCCCCCTCTCTTGCTATGGGTTGAGATGGGGGTATTATGATGGGATCTATGCAACTGGCAGACCAGGTGCCAGCTCATGCCGAAGCACCAGATCAATTCACTTGTGTATTAGTATAGATCAAATGTTAAATGCATAAAAGTGTATTTGGTGTTTAAACTTCATGAAAACTAATGGGATGTTATTTGCATTGTTTTCACGTATCTGTATCCTGTTATAATGTAATAGCAAACATTTACATTGTAACTAAATAATCAATCAAATGAACTATCAAACGAGAAAAAAGCCTTGTGAAATGCAAATGAAGAGCTTTAACAGAAAAGTGCTAATTTCAAAGCAAGTGGTCATTGTGTGTGATGATCGGAGGTCAAAGACTCGAAATGCATTCCTCATGCGCTGTCATCGAAGGAAAAGCCCGTGTGGGTAGTGACACTGTCAGCTTGTTTTCAGTGAGAAGAAGCTATAGGAATAGATACAAGGAAAGATCCTGCATTTCTGGACTGTTTGGATTCTAACAGGACAGAATGACTGAACAAGAAGATGGAGATCCTCAGAGTTATTGTGAGTAGCCCTGAGAAACTTACATAAGAACGGCCATGCTGGTTTAGACCAAAGGTCCATCTAGCACAGTATCCTGTCTTCCGATAGCCGCCAATGCCAGGTGCTTCCCAGGGAATGAACATAACAGGTAATCATCAAGTGATCCATCCCCTGACGCCCATTCCCAGCTTCTGAAACAGAGGCTAGGGACACCATCCCTGCCCATCCTGGCTGATACATCTATCCTCCATGAACTTATCTGGCTCTATTTTTAACCCTGTTGTAGTCTTGGCCTTCACAACATCCTCGTTTTAAACCTGCCCCCTATTAATTTCATTTGGTGACCCCTAGTTCTTGTGTTATGAGAAGGAGTAAATAACACTTCCTTATTTACTGTCTCTGCACCAGTCATGATTTTAGAGACTTCTATCATGTTCCCCCATAGTCGTCTCTTTTCCAAGATAAAAGGTCCCCATCTTATTAATCTCTCCTCATACGGAAGCTGTTCCATATCCCTAATAATTTTTGTTGCTGTTTTCTGTACCTTTTCCAATTCCAATATATCTTTTTTTTTTTATGGGGCGACTACATCTGCAAGCAGTATTCAAGATGTGGGTGTACCATGGATTTATATGGAGGCAATATGATATTATTATCTATCTTTTTCTTAATGATTCCCAACGTTCTGTTTGCTCTTTTTGACTGCTGCTGCACACTGAGTGGATATTTTCAGAGAACTATCCACAATGACTCCAAGATCTCTTTCCTGAGTGGTAACAGCTAATTTAGACCCCATTGTTTTATATGTATAGTTGGGATTATGTGTTCCAATGTGGATTACTTTGCATTACTTTTGGGAAACTAGCAGATTACTACATCTCTGCTACCATGTGGAGTTATAGACTGTGAGTCTCCTGTACACATATTTTTCTTGCTTTATTCTCTCAATAACGCTCACTTGCTTTTCTTAGCTATAGTTAGTTTACTATAGATTTGGCTACCAGTGTTATCTTTGGTGTAAAATCTAGAGTACCAATTGATCTGGGGTAAGTGACTGATATTTTGGGACTGGGAGCAGCCTGATGTGGCATGAGTTTTGGTTTAAGTGATTTTTTTTATCACAAAGTTCAGTTTGTCTGGGTTGCCAAATAGACCGGAGTGTCTGTGACTCTATGGCAAGACTGGTATAGTGATCCAGGAGTTCACATTTGTTACTGGCTTGGTGAAATCTAAATATAGAACACACCACCAGGTTGGGGTGTCTGCTCTGTTTTCTGACAGTCTGCCCTGAGGTAGACACTCACAGTGGTGAGCCACTCCAGACAGCATGGCAGGGTCATCAGACATTCATAGTAAGATTAGTCAGTTTCTAGCAGTTGTCTCCTTCGTTACCTGAGAAATGACAAACAGAATTTATTCCTCTTCAGTAATGCCAAAATCATAATCTGGATCAGGTTTAAAGACTACAGAGGCTTTACATTGGAATTTCTTTTTCAGCTTGAGGGAAAGGAACAAGGGCAGTTAAATCAAACACCTTTCAGACATTATTACTCTGGATTTGTTTATTTAGTGCTGGCAATGTGATCAGTGCTGTACAAGACACAGAGATGAACTTCCCTATTGAACTTGTAGACATTGAGAGAATACAGAGAAGATGGGAAATCCAGAAGAGGGAACAACTAGGGGTTTTGTTTGTATTGATTTCATTATGAGTGCTGTGATGACCTCTGAGTAAGGACACTGCAGAATCAGTCATTTTAAGGAGTTGAACGTGGGTAGTGGCTTTGCAAACTAGGGTTGGGAGCAAATTTCAGGCACTAAGGGCAGCATGGAAAAGGATTGGATACAAAAATGGGGGAACTTTCCAGTTAGATAAAATGGGCAAGCTATAAAACAGAAGCATGACTATGTGCTGCAGATGGGCAAATTTCCTGCTGACCTGAATTGTGAATTTATAAAAGTCTTCTATCAGCAGGTCGCTGCCCCTCATATCCCTCCTCATGTCTTATCAGCTGACCTGACCTAGACCTGAAGAAGAGCTCTGTGTAGCTCAAAAGCTTGTCTCTCTCACCAACAGAAGTTGGTCCAATAAAAGATATTATCTCACCCTCCTTGTCTCTTGAATATCATGAACCAAAACGGCTACATCAACATTGCAAACACAAAATAAAGGAGTCTTTATCCCTACTGGACTTCTCAGCCCCTCTGAGTTTATTTGTCCACCTGTGTTCAGGGCTCAGTTCTCAGGCTCCACCCTTCTCTTTGGGTGGGGCATGTCCCCTGCTGTGGCCTGGTTTAACAACCATTGGCAGGTGTCTAATAAACCCAAATACTCCAGTGTCAGGTCTGCCTTCCCTCCAGAGAGGCTCTGACACACTGTAACCCTACTCGGTTCCTGTGTCCAACCAGGCTTCTCTCCCCTAGCAAGAACAGGTGGTGGGCTCCACTTCCTAGGCAGTTACAATTGAGTGAGCTCTCTCCTTTTCAGCCCCTTCCTGCAGGCCCAGCACCCATGGCAGGTGTAGCAGTCAGGGCTAATTGTGCTGTGTGGGGTTTGTATACACCATCACAATGCAGACAACTCTGATCTTTAAAATCTTGTCCTAGAGGCTATCCTTATGGAAAAGTTCAATAGAATTTACTAGAAAAGGATATATTTTTCCATAGGTTTTTGGAAGCATCTATAGTTATATCTCTTCTATACAATTCAGTAGGATGGTTCAAAAACATTTAAGGCCTGATTTAAAACCCTTTAAAATAAATGGAAAGACTCATTGGCTTTAGAAGGGAGCTTATATTCTATTAACATTGATAGGACTCTATGGAAATTACTCTTAAATCTTCATGTTCCCATAGAAACCTGTTGTTTTCCCCCTTGTAAAATTCAAATGGGCCTTTCTGTAAAGAAGGTGATGAAACCAATAGGGTTCCTTAAAGATAAAATAGGCTTCTATAGCAATTACTCGAAAAAACTACAGAGACTTTGTACAGTTTTTTTTGTAGCATCCTATAGAATTCTATAATAGGGATATCACTCTTTTTTAAATTGAATAGATTCGTTCAAAAACCAAACCAAACCCTACCCTTCAGATAGGAAAAACCCATAAGAATTTAATAGAAAATAATAACCCAAGGGTATGTCTATACTGGAGGTGGGAGCCCACTTCCCAGCATGGATAGACAGACACACACTAGCTTGCTTGAGCTAGTGCGCTAAAAAATAACAGAGTAGGTGGAGGTAGGACAGGCATTGGCTCAAGCTAGTGGCCTGTATAACTACCCAGGGAGTTTGGGTGGGTTGGTACTCAGGTACCTAGCCTGAGCTGCTGCCTAGCGTGTTACACTGTCTATGCTCATATCATTAGCACACTAGCTTGAGCAGAGCTAGGCCTCATCTACACTTAAAATTTAGACTGACATAGCTACATCACTCAAGGATGTGAAAAAATCACACCCTGAAGGCAGTAGCTGTTCTAACCTAACCTCTGGTGAAGACATGACTAGGTTGACAGGAGAATGCTTCTGTTGACCTAACAACCACTGCTCGGGGAGGTGGATTACTTATAGCAATGGAAAACCTCCCTCTGTCACTGTAGGAAGCATCTACATTGTGGTGCCATGGTAGCATAGCTACAATGTCGTAGCTCGGCAGCTATAGCAATTGTAGTGTAGACAAGCCCCTAGCATATGTCTGGCTTCCTGTGTTAGGAAGCATGCTCCAAGCTGCAGCGTAGGCGTACCCTACATGGAAGGTTAGGTTTAGCTCAGCCACTTGGCTATATAAATTAGTGCTGTTCAGTTCATTTTCAGTGTGCTCAATCCCTCTTCTAACTTCAGCAGTTGGGTAAACAAATTGCCATAAGGGATGAAAGCCAGTGATTTCCAGAAATGTGTTTCAGTAATCAGTATCAAGCCGTGCCCATGGTATTTACAGAACACTGATCTGATGAAAGGGCTGTCACTGTGGGCTTGGACAAATAGCTGAGAAGACTGTTTTTAAAAAGTGGGGAGGACAATATATTTTTTAAAATAAAGGCAATTTCAAAAGCCTCCATATTATAGCTCGCTGGGAAAAGCACACATGCATTCTACATTAAATAGGACTGAACTAAGGCCTGATCCAAAGCCTATTAAAGTTGATGGAAAGACTCCTAATGACTTCCAAGGGATTTGGATCAGGCGACCAGTCTGATTAAGATGCAGCCATAAATAATATGGAGGTTTAAATGCATACATTCCAGAGGTTGTGTGTTTGCTGCTCTCTTGTGTACTCTTTTTAGAGATTTTTATTGAGTGCTACAGTTTAACTGGAAAAAATAACTCTAAGTACTGCATGGGTTGCCAGTTTTGCTTGGATGTATTCCTGGATGTTTCATCACGTGACATAATCTTTAATTAAAGTTTAATCTTTAATTCCGGGAGACTCCAGGACAATCCTGGAGCATTAGCAACCCTAGTAGTGCCCTGTAAACTGTAGTTAATTACTGTTAGCATGGACCACAGGAAGCCTGTACCTACTGAATTTACAGCTCTATGAGTAGAAAGTGTGATTTGACTTTGGCCTTTACCACAATAACAAATGCAATTTTTGAATAGTTCAGAGCTTCTGAATTGCTAATTAGAAATCGTTAGTGATGCAATTAAACTGTTTGTGTAAAGGTGGGAAATTCTTTATGAGAAGGTCTCCCTGGATGTGAATTGAAGAAAAAAAGAAAAAGCCTGACCACTTCAGAGTATTTGCCATAGAGCATTAAGAGCTGTATGATCTGGCCAGCAGCCTTTTGCATATATTTGCATAATATATCTGCTCAGCGTTTAGCCTTAAAAATGAAATGAAGGGGCCTGATTTTCATTTACATTAAGGTTCTTTGTCGCTGGGAAAGGGCCTTAAAGTGGAAGTAACTTATATTTTTTACACTCTATGCTTCCAGTGTGAGGTAAAGAGGCCTTAGTTTAAAGGAGATCCAGGCTCTTCTTGTAGAATAAGAAGGTTTCTGTTTGGTTATCAACTTTGTGCACTTCTCGGAGGTCTCCCACAGGTGGACCTCAGCCTTCTGAGAGGTAGCTGGGCAATTTATTGAATCAGTTTAACCTGTTCATGGACAGGATTGGTTTGCTTCAATGAATTCTTGCAGAAAGTACATTTTAATTTTGCCCATTCAATTAGGTGCACTGAAAGCATGGGACATTTTATATGGGAACGGGACACTGCTCTAAACATTGGGTGTCAGGGGACTGAGCATCGTGCCCCACGCTTTTCCAGATCTTTGGCTGTGAGAACAGTGCATATGGGAACATTGCAGGCAGTGTAACTTAGAGCAACCTTGTGGTAACTTAGGACTAGGGAAGCAGAGACACCTCCCCTTCCTTTGCTCACCTGTGCTGAGTCTAAACTTGGTGTAGCCAAGGAATTAGTCCACTGATACTTTTGTGTGAACATGAGAAGAGAATTAAACTTAAACTCTGTATTAAGACAATAAATATTACAAGAACCTAATTTTTCTAATCACAAGGCCTATTCTGGAACCCTGCTCATTTGCTACCATCTCCCTAAGCTGCCACCTCTCCCTGAGAAAGTTCCATTGGCATCTCCTGCTTCGGTATCCCACAGTGTTTCCAGGCAGCAGCCCCTGTCTCAAATGATACAAGCCAGACACAGTGTTCTATTATCAACAGACTTCGACTATGTCTACACTACAGCCGATGTTGGCATAACTTATGTCACTCATGGGTGTGAATAAACCACCCCCCTGAGCGACATAAGTTACACTGACACAAGCTTTTCCCAAAGGGTTGCCAACTTTCTACTTGCACAAAACTGAACACCCTTGCCCTACCCCACCTCTGAGGCCCCGCCCATGCCCTGCCCCTTCTCTGAGGCCCCGCCCCTGCTCACTCCATCCCCCGTCTCTCTGTCGCTCACTCTCCCCACACTCACTCACTCATTTTGACCAGGCTGATTCAGGGGGCTGTGGTGTGGGAAGGGGTGAGGACTCCAGCTGGGGATGCGGGATCTGAGGTGGGGCCATGGATGAGGGATTTGGGGTGCAGGAGGGGGCTGAGGGGTGGAGCTGAGAGATTCAGAGTATGGGAGGGGGCTCTGGGCTGAGGCAGGGAGTTGAGGTATGTGAGGAGGTACAGGCTAAGGGCTGGGCAGGGGGTTGGGGCGCGGGGGTGTGTGAGGGCTCCGGCTGGGGGTCCGAGTTCTGGGGTGGGACTGGGGATGAGGGGTTTGGAGGGCAGGAGTGGGGGGATCAGGGCTGGGGCAGGGCGTTGGGGCGTGAGTGGGGGGTGCGGGCTCCGAGAGGCGCTTATCTCAAGCAGCTCCTGGAAGCAGTGTCATGTACCCACTCTGGCTCCTACGTGTAGTGGCAGCCAGGCGGCTCTGTGCGCTGCCCCATCCGCAGGCGCCACCCCCGCAGCTCCCATTGGCCACAATTTCCGGCCAATGGGAGCTGCGGGAGCGGCACTTGGGGCAGGGCTAGCGTGCAGAGCCCCCTGGCTTCCGCTACGCATAGGAGCCAGAGCGGGGACATGCCAGCTGCTTTCCGGGAGCTGTGTGGTGCGGAGGCTAGCAGGGAGCCTGTCAGCCCCACTGTGCGGTGCTGCCAACCGGACAGTCAATGGCCTGGTTAGCAGTGTTGACCAGAGCCACCAGGATCCCTTTTCAACCAGGAGTTCTGGTCTCAAACCGGACACCTGGTCACCCTATAATCTCTCACTGACATAATTTCTGTTGTTTGTGGAAGTGGTTTTATTATGCTGATGGGAGACCTTCTCTCACAGAGCATCTACACCAGATACACTGTAGTGACACAGCTGCAACAGTACAGCTGCACGGCTGCAGCCCCGTATGTGTAGACATGCCCTAAGTATATTTTTCAAGGGCATTTAAACATTTCTAGTGAAGTGCATTTAACAGGATTTTGTTTGCCTAGTTTGCTTCCTTCCTTGTTTTTGGTTTTGAGAAATTGACTTTATTTAAACGGGGAAAACAATTGAAGCGATTCACCAGTTCCATACCCTTTTCTTGTTGCCTATATATGCCTGAAACATGGGATTTATCACAGGCTAAAGGGAATTCCCTTTTTAAAATATAAGCCATTATTGCTTAATACAAAACAAGCTTTTACTCCTATTAGCACTGCAAAGCCAGTGCAGCAATGGAAGACTGAGCTGTGTTCTATTAGGTGTCATGCATCATCAACCAAATTGTCAGCCAATTTGCAATTGCAGAATCTTTGTCACTGGTGACGAGCTAAGAAACACAAAGATCAGAATTTGTTTTCCAGATCCCAGGCTGAGTTTGCCATTCTGTCAAGGTTTTTTAAAATCAACTCTCAACTTGTAAACTCAGAACGTTTTCTCTGGAGTTTGTGGACTGAGCATAAATAAAATGGAACCCCCACAATGACCTTTTTAAAGAGTCACTTTTCTAGAGTATATTGAAAGGTGCACTGGGGCTTTCTTGAACTGATGTTACCCCAGTGACAGCATATGGAATGACAACAGGTAGAGTTGATGGTGACTTGCTAGTTTGCTTAAAAACTAGCAGAGCCTGAAGAGTCTGTGTGAGTGAGACCTAGATAAGCAGTTGTGGTTATTTTCCTCTTTGGTGAACCCTCTGTGTTTGAAATTTCTAAGATCAGTCTTTGATGGCACGTGCAATTATGGAAGTGGACTTTTAAAAGGAGGCTATGGTACAAGAAATACATATACCATGGCTTCCGTAACACAGTTATAAGGCTGTTCTTCTAACTAGTAGAGGTAGCATTAGCTTCATCGTCAGTTCTGGTTGCAATTCTTGAGTTAGACAATGGCACTCTAGACGTTTCCAAACCCAGCAGCAATAGTTTCTTTTCTCGTGACTGTGTATTGAGAAGATAAAATAAATATTGTCTAGTTTGCAGCAAGTTTCATGTAATTCAAGAAATTAAAACCTAGAAAATATAGGCTGAAAAACTCACCACACACTGAATAAGCTTTTGGTGGGGTTTTGAGGTATCTGTTTGATTTTTGATCTACCAGACCACCGAGAAATCTGGAATTCTCTTCTCTCTCAGAAATTAACTAGAATGGCCACTGCTGTGATGGCAATGGACCAGATTCTGCTCCCAGTTGTACCAGTGTAAAACTGAATAAAACCAATGTACCCAGCACATACATGCATATCCTAGGACTATGCTGCCCTTGTGTAGTTTATTGCAATGAAATTCCTCTGTTTGTACAATGGTTATACTGTGATTTTTGCCATTACTCCCCATTCTAAATCTGACCATGTGGCATTAGCTTTGGTCAAAGTGCTCCACATCACAGAATTTGGCTATGATTAAATATTCTTATTCCCCCGCATGGTTGTAAGTACCCGCTCATCCATTTCTGCCCTATTGATCAATGTGATTGTGGGAAACTGGGTCAAATTGGCAGAGACCCTGGTTTTTTTCGTCTTCCTCTGCAGCATGGAGCACAGGTCACTTGCAGTTTTAAACTAGTGTAAATGGTGATTTCTCTATAACTTGAAGTGTTTAAATCATGATTTGAGGACTTCAGTAACTCAGCCTGAGGATAGGGTATATTACTGGAGTGGACAGGGTTCTGTGTCCTGCAATGCGCAGAAGGTCAGACTAGATGATTGTCAAGGTTCCCCCCCACACTCTGAACTCTAGGGTACAGATGTGGGGACCTGCATGAAAAACCTCCTAAGCTTATCTTTACCAGCTTAGGTCAAAACTTCTCCAAGGTACAAAATATTCCACCCTTTGTCCTTGGATTGGCCGCTACCACCACCAAACTAATACTGGTTACTGGGGAAGAGCTGTTTGGACACGTCTTTCCCCCCAAAATACTTCCCAAAACCTTGCACCCCACTTCCTGGACAAGGTTTGGTAAAAAGCCCCACCAATTTGCCTAGGTGACTACAGACCCAGACCCTTGGATCTTAAGAACAATGAACAATCCTCCCAACACTTGCACCCCCCCTTTCCTGGGAAATGTTGGATAAAAAGCCTCACCAATTTGCATAGGTGACCACAGACCCAAACCCTTGGATCTGAGAACAATGAAAAAACATTCAGTTTTCTTATAAGAAGACTTTTAATAAAAATAGAAGTAAATAGAAATAAAGAAATCCCCCCGTAAAATCAGGATGGTAGATACCTTACAGGGTAATTAGATTCAAAACATAGAGAACCCCTCTAGGCAAAACCTTAAGTTACAAAAAAGATACACAGACAAATAGTTATTCTATTCAGCACAGTTATTTTCTCAGCCATTTAAAGAAATCATAATCTAACACGTACCTAGCTAGATTACTTACTAAAAGTTCTAAGACTCCATTTCTGGTCTATCCCCGACAAAGACCAGCATATAGACAGACACACAGACCCTTTGTTTCTCTCCCTCCTCCCAGCTTTTGAAAGTATCTTGTCTCCTCATTGGTCATTTTGGTCAGGTGCCAGCGAGGTTACCTTTAGCTTCTTAACCCTTTACAGGTGAGAGGAGCTTTCCCCTGGCCAGGAGGGATTTCAAAGGGATTTACCCTTCCCTTTATATTTATGACAATGATCATGACTAGATGGTCCCTTTTGCGTGGCTGTCCCTGACCCGGCCCCAGCTCGGTGAACCAAATGGATCACAGCGTGCCAAATTTGCTTTCTGTGCACAAGACCATATTAAAACTGCAGCCTGTCTGGGAACATGAGCCCATCGCTGGCGTTCTAGTAGTGCTGCTAAATCTTCTCAGAGCTGCTTTTGCTGTTAATATCAATTCTTTCTTGAAGCAAGAACAGGAGCTATGTACATCCTATAGTAAGGACTGTGTAGGAATTGTGATACAGCACGGCCGGAGGGCAGCAGGAGAGTGGTGTTTTTTTTTGTTTTTTTTTGAAGCAGAAAAGAGTTTTATTTGTGTAACACTTACAAGAATCACCAGAAAGGATAAAGCAAAACTATGCAACAAAACAAAAGCAAACTCAAGGTATAACACAGCAGCCTTCAGGAGGGAGAAGTGTTCAGGCTAGCCGGGGCCCAGAGCGGGGGGGCTTCCTTGACACTCGTGGTCTTCCACCCTCCTGAGTTACCTGGTGGCCTAGAGCGGGGGGGCTTCCTCGACACTCATGGTCTTCTACCGCCTCGAGTTACCAAGTGCCATGCCCAGTGTCACCGATTATCCCTCCCTGAGAGTGCCCGACAAGATGGGCACGGCTGCAGGGTGGGCAGTTTGGGGGTGGGGGGGACGTACACCACGTGTGATAGGACCCCTCCTAAGTGACAGCGATGATGGTATCCACAGCGGCAACAGCTGGAGCTGTGGTCTCTCGCTCTTCCCCTCAATCAAAGGGTCAGACGGAGGGAACCGGACGGGGTCACCGAGCAGAGAACCTCGGACAGCGCCCACCGCTCCTCGAAGGCGTCAAGGGAGTCAGTGGATGCCGCCCAGAGAAACTCTGCCTGGATACATGAATGTACTGAGGATTGGAAAACGGCTCTACAGTCGCAGGACGCTTCATTAGCCAACCTCCTCTCTCTGGTTTTATAAATGGCTGTTTTAGCTAGGGCTAGGAGGAGGTTAACCAGGAGATCTCGCGATTATGTGGGGCCACGGATGGGGAGTGTGTAGATAAAAAGGTGAGGGGAAAAGTGTAGCCAAAAGCATAATAAAATATTCGTGAGGAGCCGAAAAAGGGGCTGCAGCCTGGCACACTCTAAATATACGTGCACCAGGGTTTCCCTCACATTGCAAAAAGGGCAAGTATCCGGGATGGGGGTGAACCGTGTCAAAAACACACCCGTGCTCACAGCTCCGTGAAGGAGCTGCCAACTAATGTCCCTGACAGGCCTCGGGACCAAGGCTGGCCCACCGGGGTTGCTCACCCTCTAAAGGTGGCAGGAGGTCCCGCCCCTTTGTATCGGGGCGGGACACCAGGGTGTGGGCATGAAGGGCGTGAAGCGTGAGTGTGTGTATAGATATTTCCGTGGCGCGATTTGGAAGCTGACCGGCTGCAGTTCCTGCAGCCGACTCGCAGTGAAAGGGTGAGGGGTTTGTTGGGATCTACGGGGTACAGGCCCAATGGAAAGGTCCGGCGGGCCTGGGGTAGAGGGTGGGCGGGGTGCGCCCTCATGCAGGGCTCGGTTGAGATAAGCCCGAGCAGCGGGCGTCAAGGCGGCCTTCACCTCCTGAAGTACGCGTCGGGCGGTACGAGGTCTGGAGAGCCCCATGCGCCGAGCGAGCGTCACGGGATCCAGCCAGTCTCCCCGGTCGTAGTCCAGGAGGTCTCCGACTCTCGTGACTTCCTCCAGGACAAAACTCTGGCGCACCGAGGGGGACTCCGCCGCCTGCACACGGAGCTGGGGGTTGTGTAGCAGGGGCTCTGCGAGGAGATCTGCCCCCACGGTGGTCACCATGGACCTGGTCGTTGAAAACAGTTTTCAGGTCCGGAGGAGATCCTGGTAGAAGACTGGCAGCCCGGAGAGGTCTCGCGGAAAACCTCTCGGACAAAGATAAAAGAGCTGCCGGTCGTATCGGAACCCTTGGAAGCGGTGCAGGAAGGCGTGCGCCAGTATGCTCCACGTCAAACTACCTGCACTATAAAGGAGCCTCTGCAGGGCCTGGAGGCGGAAGACACGGACCTGAGTGTGCAGACACTTCAGGCCCTGCCCTCCTTCCTTCAGGGGTAGATGAAGGACTCCAACAGGGGCCCAGTGCATTCCTGACCAAAAGAACCCCAGAATCGATGTCCGGAGGTCGGTCAGGAAACCCGGGGCCGGGACCAGGGTGTTGAGCCGGTACCAGAGCATGGACAGGACTAGTTGGTTAAGCACCAGTGCTCTCCCTCGGAGGGAGAGACATCGGAGTAGCCTCGTCCATTTCTGGAGCCGCTCTATCACCCCGCCTAGGCCACCAGGTAACTCAGGAGGGTGGAAAGGTAAATGCCTAGGTAGAGCAGTGGACCCGCGCTCCACCGGATGGTCTGAAGCGCGGGTGGGAGGAAGCTCACCTGCCGCCAGTCCCCCACTGCCAAGCCAGAGCTCTTGACCCAGTTGACTCGGGCGGAGAAGGCTGCCAAATAGATGGCCTGGCAAGCCTCCACCCGCGCCAAGTCGCCCTGGTCCTGGATCACGAGGAGCACGTCATCGGCGTACGCTGACAGGACCAGCCGCAGCTCCGGCTCCTGCAGCACCAACCCCGTCAACCTCCTGCGGAGGAGACAGAGAAAGGGCTCGATCGCCAGAGCGTACAGCTGGCCCAAGAGGTGGCACCCCTGCCGTACTCCTCGCCCGAAGCTGACCGGTTCGGTCAGGGTCCAGTTGAGCCTAACCAGACGCTCCGCGGAAGTGTACAGCACCTGGAGAAAACTCACAAACTGAGGTCCGAATCCAAACGCCTGCAGAGTTCCCAGGAGGTACCAAGGCCATCACGGACCCTAGCCGCAGCGAGATTGCTTTCTACTACAATTTTGTAGTCCATGCTAAGGAGCGAGACCGGATGCCAGTTTCGTAAATCGCGGAGGTCCCCCCTCTTCGGCAACAAGGTGACCACTGCTCACCTGCACAAAAGAGGGAGGACCCCGCCCTGCAAAGACTCAGCCCAGACAGTGGCTAGGTCTGGGCCAAGGATGTCCCAGAATGCGTGGTAGAACTCCACGGTCAGCCCGTCCATGCCCGGAGATTTATTGGTGGGCATGCAATGGAGGGCTTCTGAGAACTCGGCCAGGGTGAGAGGCAGCTCTAGTTGGTCTCGGTCGCCCACACTGACCATGGGGAGTTCCTCCCAGAGCACCCTGCAAGCGCCAGGATCGGTCACATCCGGGGAGAAAAGGCTTGTGTAGAAGTCACGGGCCCTCCCACACATCTCCACCGGATCCGTGAGGGGGCACCGTCTTCTGCTAGAAGGCAGGTGATGTGTTTCTTGGCCCCCCTCATTTTCTCCAGGGCGTAGAAGAAACGGGAGCCGCAATCCATCTCCCGAAGGAGGCGGATGCGGGATCAAACAAAGGCACCTCGGGCCCGATGGTCCTCGAGGGCCCGGAGCTCCTCCCGCTTCTCCCGGCACACTCCGCAGAGGAACGGGTCCTCGGGGCTGGCGGTCAGACGCCTCTCCATCTATTAGACCTCCCGTTCCAACTGCTCTATAGCTGCATTTCTCCATCGGCTGGTGCCCCGGGCATAGTCACGGCAGAAGAGCTTGGCGCGCACCTTCCCGAGATCCCACCATCGCCGCACCGAGGGAAAGGCACGCCACTGCTCTTGCCAGGCCAGCCAGAACTCCCGGAAGGACGTCACAAAGCCCTCATCCTCCAACAGGCTGTTGTTAAAGTGCCAATAGGCCGGCCCCGGCCTCTCTGCACGGAGGGAGGCTGTTATGGTGGCTAGATGATGGTCGGAAAATGGGGCCAGCCGAATGTTGGAGGAGTGGGCCTGTGAAAGATGGAAATGGGATAAATAAATACGGTTCAAACGAGAGTGGTGTGACCGATGGGACTCCACCCGGACAAAGGTGAACGTGGAAGTGTCATCTGGGTGATGGTCACGCCAGACGTCTACTAGGGAGTGATGTTCGACTATTTCTCGGAGAATGTTCGCAGCGGCCGGGCTCAGCTCGGCCCCTGAGCGATCCTGTTCCTTGAGGGTGGTGTTAAAGTCCCCTCCCAGGACTAAGCACTCGTGAGAATCTAGGGTACTGAGGAAGTCAGACACCCGCTGATAGAATTGCGGCTGCTTCGGGCTCATTGTCAGGGCATAGATGTTCACGAGGTTGAGCACGAGCCCCTCCATACGGACTCGGAGATGCAGCAGGTGGCCCAGCATGGCCTCAGTGACCCCTAGTACCTCGGGCCGTAGGTTGGGGGAGAACAGGGTCGCCACTCCAGCTTGTCGAATCGTGAAGTGGCTGAAGTAGACCCCATTCCCCACTCCAGCCGCCAGCTGTCCTCGGCGGTCGGATCCGTATGGGTCTCCTGCAGGAAAACCACAGAGTACCCCCCTTCCTGAAGGAAAGAGAGCACCTGGGACCTGCGGAGAGCCATCCTACAGCCCCTGGTGTTCAAAGTTGCAATAGTGAGGGGCGTCATGCGGAGGGCTTGGGGGGGTGGGGGTTCCTTGTTGGCGGGGGTGTTCGCAGCCCCCGGCGGGTCACGCAACAATCCGTGACCCATCCCGTAAGTGAGCAAATCATCACAGAAGCTGTGGGCCCGCCCATAGGCCGCGGCGCCGTGCCTTCCCTTCCCTTTGCCCTCTTTTATAAGGGCCCTTGTGGCCTAGAGGATTTGATCAAAGTCCTCCCATAGCTGGAGAGCTAGCTGTACCCTGTTGCGGGAGCCACGGATGTCTTCTAAAAACTCTCTCAATGCTTTTCGCAGCTCATGGGGGGGTGGGGTTGCGATTTCCGGGTTATTCCCTGGTGGGGCTCCTGGTGCAGCCTCGTGGTCCACTGAGGCGGGTAGGCAGGGTGCAGACCACTGACGGGGCGTCTGACAGGCCAAAGTTATGAGGTCCGTCTCAAGCCTTGGGGTAAAAGAGGATGGCGGAGGGAAAGTTGCAGCTCCTAATGGGTCGCGGCAGGAAAATGCAAAGGCTGCTCCTTGGGGGGGATCCGCAAAAAACGGGAAAGAAATAACCCCAGGGGCGGCAATAGCATTGCAGGAGGAGGTGGATTGGGCCGGGACAGGGGTGGGGGTGGTGGCGGGGGTAGAGGCGAGGCTCTGGGCTTCGGGAGGCAAGCAGCTGAGAGTTGGTGCCTCCCGAACAGATTCGAGGGTTAAGGGGGTGGGGAGGGGGCTCCCAGTGATGCTAGGCACAGGCTCTGTGGTGGATTTGGCAGCCATGGCCTCAGGTGGTGGACCACCTTCTGCAGGGTGCTCGCCCAGGAAGGTGGTTAGGGGGAGGGAGCATTGGGAAAGGGGGACTGGGGTAAGGTTGTCTCAGATCGAGGCCAGCCGGCAGTAGGTCATTCTCTCCCTGGGTGACCAGGGTCAAACCTAGGGCCTCGATCTCCTCATACATGGAGGAAAGGTCGTCTTCTGCGACCCCGGGGGGCTCCCCTTTGGTGCCCGCTACAACGGTCACTTCGGGGTTTGCGGGGGGTTCGGGTGATATTCGGGCAGAAGGGGCTTCCTCAGGGGTCTCGGAGGAGAGGGTCTCCCGTGGAGGGGAGTTTCTACCTTTCAGTGCTGTTTTGTCTTCCCCTCCTGACACCGGCGAATGGATCTCACTCGTGGGCATAGCGGAAGGCTCAGTGTCAGTGCCTCCCTTCCTGGTCTTCCAGGGGGCCTCCACATCGGATGGGTGCAGCGGAGCTCGAGCCTTCCGCTTGCCTCGCTTTCCCTGGACTAGGGTCCAGCCCTCCATAGCATCGTCTGGGGGCTGGTTAGCAGGGGTCGTGTCAGTGGGCAGAGGCAATGGTTCAGGGGCTCGGGGAGGTAACGGTGAGGCAGCATGGTGGGGGGCGGTTCTTCTTGGGGCGGGCCCTCTCCTATGCCCGGTAATATCTTTGCTGCACCCTCCTCCATAGGCTCTGCTGGATTGTTAACAGTGAGGGCGGGGCACCCTCACTCGTCTGGGCATTGTACGGGAGGTGTTTCTTGGGCCTGGGCAGGAGGAGCGGTGGATCGAGCAGGAGGAGAGGTGGTTTCAGATCTCGGGTGGCCAGGGGCATCGGCAACGATGGAGCCGATGTCCTGCCGGGTCTCGGGGGTCTCGGGTGCCCCTCCCAGCCGGGCTAAGGGGCAGCCTCTTCGGACATGCCCCGCTGATCGGCAGAGGTAGCACCGGGCCTCTCCTGTGGAATAGTAGACCCGATAGCGGGCTCCCTGGTAGGGGACTAGGAAGGACCCCTCAAGCGCCTCTCTGTCACGCGCCGGCGGCGGCGGCGGTAAAAGCTGCACTTGCCGGCGGAACGAAAGGACGTGACGGAGGGTGGGGTCCTTGCAGCCCAACGGGAGAGGGCTGATGACGGAAATGGGTTTCCCCAGGGTGGAGAGAGCGGGTAACAGGGTGGCATTGGGTAGAAAAGGAGGGACAGAGGTCAGGACTAGGCGGACGCCCAGGTCTTCTAGCGGCTCCAGGGGGACAAATACCCCCCCCCACTGCCAGGCCCTTCTCCACTGCCTCCTGGGCGGCAGCCTCTGATGCTAAGAAAAAGACGACCTTCCCGTACATTTTGGAGGCCGCCACAATGGCCGTGGGTCCTACCACCCTTGCCAACGCCTGCACATATGTCTCCACGTGGGGCGAGGCGGGCACCAGGAGGCAACGGACACCATGCTTCCTGGTCATGGTGGGAAAGGGGCCTCGGCTGCTATTGATAGTAGTGGAGGCGGTTGGTGGGCGAGATGACGAGGCGGCAGGCGGGGGGGGCTGCCACCTCCTGGGCATACGCCCTGGGGGCCGGGGGAGGGACGCTCGCAGAGCTGGTGGAGGGAACAGCGGGGAGGGACGCCATGGTTGATGACAAGGCCACAGTGGTGGGGGCAGCCTCTGCCATGGAGGGCTTGGTGGTTGTGGCGGGGCCCTTCCCCTTCTTTGCACCCTAGCCCTTCCGGCTAACCAGGGGGGCTTTCCTAGAATCTGGGGGGGTGGTGGGCTTAGCAGCGGCAATAGTCAGCCCGGTGCCTCCAGCTGCCGATGCCCCAGAGGGGGCGGGGGCAGGTGTTTTGGCAGCAGTGGTGGGGGGGGAGGCTTGGGGGTTGGGCAGGGGGGTAGGTGGGGGAGGGGCAACTGAGGTTGTTAGAGGGGTCTCACCCCTCTCATTCCCCGCCATCGTGAGCAGGGAGAGACGGGGAGACACTAGAAGGAGGAGAGGGAAGCAGATTAACCACTTCTCCCTGTTGGGCTGCAGGCAGGGGGTGGCCAAATGGGTTGAACTGGACAGGGGAAGGAAACAGGAGTTGGGGTCAGGTAGTAGGGGCAAACTGTGGGGTGGGCAGTCCGGGGGTGGGGTGGGGAATGCGGACCCACCCGCGTTTATCCAAAGAGTCTCGTTTGGTCGGCTGTTGTGTCTGGTCCGGATGATGGAATTCAAAGCAAGCAGTTGAGGCTAGAGGCAGATGGCAGGTTGCCAGCAGGGACGGACGATGGGGGGGCCGTGACGGTTGTAGTAGTGTTGGGGGGGGCACCGATGGATCGGGGGCAGCTTCGTGCCACACCCCCTGTGCCCCTACAAACGCAGTTAAGACACAGTCAAACTCCCCCCACACGAGAGTACAGTTCAAAAGTTACTCAGTCTTACGGCCCCCTCCACGATGATTTGTAGCTTCCCCAGGAGATGTCTCTGTCAGCTGTCTTCTCTCCCGGGCTTTGTGGAGCATTCCAAAAATGCCAAGCAAAGATAAGAAGACAATTAATTGTGGGTCCACAAACAAACAGCAAAATGGTTGGGTCTGAGGGCGTCCACTCCCCTCCTCCGGGGAGCGGGTCGGCAGTCCTCCCCCCTCCCCCGGGGGTTACAGCTGAAGCAATAGCAGTGTCCGAGGGCAGGCGTGGGGGGGCTGGCAGGCAAGCTGGCAGCCGACCAGCACTCGAACGGCAGCAAAAAAAAAAAAACAGCAAAAAAAAAACAAAACGAAGAAAAGGGGGGCGGGAACTACAGCAGGGGCAAAAAGCAAGGAAAGCCCAGGCCAGAGGGCAGCAGGAGAGTGCCGGAAGGGAGCCTTCTTCCCTGTAGAGGGAAGAAAGTTTGCTATAAATTAATTTAAGCACCTGAAGCCAGTCACATGATAAAAACTCCCTGCTTCAATCAGACAAGAGGAGGAGTTGAAGCAGAGTGCATTGGTGTTGGAGCAGAGAGCAGTTTGGAGGAGTTGAAGCAAAGTGGATTGGTGTTGGAGCAGAGAGCAGTTTGGAGGAGTTGAAGCAGAGGAGAGTTTAGAGAATTGCTATGGTGGGCTAAGAAGACCAAGACCCTAGGTAAAGGGACACCTGGTTTGTGCAGAGGGAGAGCAGGAAGCCACACAAGCTGAAGGGCTGAGAGGGAAGTAGCCCAGGGGAAGGAACCGCTAGTTCTAGTGGTTTACCGCTATCCCTAGGGCCCCTAGGCTGGGTCCCTCCCTCTCCACTCCCGTCCTCTAGGACACTAGTGGGGCAGTTAATACCCCAGTTCAGGGGCAAGAAACGGTGCCTTGAACCCCCACCCGCTCTCAAGAAGAGAAAGTGCGAGACCCATCATTGTATTGCTGGCAATTTGCCACAGAATTAACATCTTGAGGAGGGTGCCAATTCAGCAAAGTACTTACGCACGTGCCAAATTTTAAGCATATTAGTCGTTCTGTTGACTTCAATGGCACTATCCAGGAGCTTAAATTTAGGCACATGCTTAAGTACCTTGCTGAATCCAGGCTTTATAGTGAGATTTTTCAAAAGTGTATAAGCAGGTTAAGCCCCAAACTCCCTTTGATTTCCTATTCCATTCCATTGATTGGAAGCACCTAAATACCATTGTAAATCTGTCCCTTAGTGTGTAGTCATCTCTCTCCTAACAAGGAAATAACCCACTTGTAGAGGCCAAACTTTCCCCATTTCTGGGAGATGACTGTGTCATAGGAATAATTCATAAATCCTCTTATGCATGTTGTACAATAAGAGGGAAATTAGTTGAAAGTCATTATATGTCTTAAAACAAGCAGGGAACATTTATATTCAGTACTGTATGTCAATTTGACTAGAATCCAGTATGTGCCTCAAGAAGTACCAAATTCCCTTCATAACACTGTAATGAGATCCAACTGTGAAAGTGATGTATTATTCATCAGCCTTACTTTCTTACAAAATATGATTACTTCTGTAGTTTAACACAAATTTATCATTAACTAATAGACTTCTATGGACATCAAAATCACAGTGAAAGCCAGAACATCCTTGGGCTGGTTTTGCATTCTGGTATTTAATATTATTAATGTGATAAGGTTTTTTTTTCCCCTTCCCAAAACTTACACATGATTTTGTTTGTGATACAGTTCCCTATAGTACAGTATTGTTAAAATCGTCATAATAATGCATCATCTTTGAACATCTAAATTAAACATGTTTTATTTAAAATAATGCCATAATAATACTTTGTACTTCTGTAGCATCTTCCATATAAGGATTTGAAGATGTACCACAGAAAAAAATGGGTTGAGCCCCAACACAGCACTGCAAAGTAGGTGTCATTGTCTACATTTCACACATAGGGAAAGTGAGCCACAGAGTTTAAGTCCCTGATTGTGCAAGCACTTACCCCTTTGCTTTGCCTTGTCAAAGAGAGCAGTTACTTCACATGTATGATTCGAGGATCAGGCCTAAGTGATTTATTCCAAAACTCCCATCCTGTGCTTTAATCCCAAAGCCATCTCCTGCTCCCTTCTGGAGAATCTGACCACAAATTAACCTGCCATTGCCCACCCAAAAGGAAAACAGTCCTTCTCCTTCTGCACCATCTCCCTGTCACTCTTTTCCCCCCTCATCTCCATGTTTTATTATATCAAGGTGCTATTCACTGAGAAGATTCTCATCTGAAATAAATGGAGTTGGATTTTTCTTAACTAAATCTGCCAATTAAAATAAAATGAACAGTCTATGATGTAATAAAAATGGTGATTCCTTATTTTAGATCTATGTGATGACATTTAACAATCAATTTCAAGTAGGCCTGTTGATTAATTGCAGTTAACTCATACGATTAACTCAAAAAAATTAATCCTGCTTAAAAAATTAGTCACGATTAATCACACTTTTAATCGCATTGTTAAGCAATAGAATACCAATTGAAATTTATTAAATATTTTTGGATGTTATTCTACATTTTCAAATAGATTGATTTCAATTACAACACAGAATACAAAGTGTACACTGCTCTTTATTTTTTATTACAAATATTTGCACTGTAAAAATGATAAACAAAAGAAATAGTATTTTTCAATTCACTACAAGTACCGTAGTGCCATCTCTTTATCGTGAAAGTGCAACTTACAAATGTAGATTTTTTTTTTTGGTTATGTAACTGCACTCAAAAAGCAAAACAATGTAAAACTTTAAAGCCTACAAGTCCATTCAGTCCTACTTCTTGTTCAGCCAATCACTAAGACAAACAAGTTTGTTTACATTTACGGGACATAATACTGCCTGCTTCTTATTTATGCCACCTGAAAGTGAGAACAGGCGTTTGCATGGTACTTTTATAGCTGGCATTGCAACGTATTTACATGCCAGATATGTTAAACATTCATATGCCCCTTCATGCTTCGGTTACTGTTCCAGAGGACATGGTTCCATGATGATGATGCTTGTTAAAAAAAAATGCATTAATTAAAGTAGTGACTGAACTCCTTGGGGGAGAATTGTGTGTCTCCTGATCTGTTTTACCTGCATTCTGCCGGATATTTCAAGTTATAGCAGTCTCGGATGATGACCCAGCACATGTTGTTTGTTTTAAGAACACTTTTACTGAAGATTTGACAAAATGCAAAGAAGGTACCAATGTGAGCTTTCTAAAGATAGCCATAGCACTCGACCCAAGGTTTAAGAATCTGAAGTGCTTTCCAAAATCTGAGAGGGATGAGGCGTGGAGCATGTTTTCAGAAGTCTTATAAGAGCAACACTCTGATGCGGAAACGACAGAACTGAACCACCAAAAAAGAAAATCAAACTTCTGCTGGTGGCATCTGACTCAGATGATAAAAATGAATATTCGTTGGTCCATACTTCTTTGGATCATTATCAAGCAGAACCCGTCATGTCCCCTAGAATGGTGGTTGAAGCATGAAGGGACATATGAATCTTTAGCACATCTGGCACGTATCTTGCGATGCTGGCTACAACAGTGCCATGCAAACGCCTGTTCTCACTTTCAGGTGACACTGTAAACAAGAAGCAGGCAGCATTGTCTCCTACAAATGTAAACAAACTTGTTTGAGCGATTGGCTGAACAAGAAGTAGGACTGAATGGACATGTAGGCTCTAAAGTTTTACATTGTTTTATTTTTGAGTGCAGTTTTTTTTTGTACATAATACTACATTTGTAAATTCAACTTTCATGATAAAGAGATTACACTATATTATTTGTATTAGATTAATTGAAAAATACTATTTCTTTTGTTTTTTACTGTGCAAATATTTGTAATAAAAATAATATAAAGTGAGCACTGTACATTTGGTATTCGGTGTGGTAATTGAGATCAATATATTTGAAAATGTAGAAAACATCCAAAAATATTTAAATAAATGGTGCAATTAATCACAATTAATTTTTTTAATCGCTTGACAGCCCTAATTTCAAGCATTAAAAGCCAGATTGTGCCTGGCTTTTGAGCAACTGTGTGAAGAAGGGAAGACAAAAGGCAACTTCTTGCCCCTCTGTATAAAGGTCAGCTGCAACCGCAGGCCCTGTAATCTCCTGACCTTCAAAGGGAAGTTAAGATCCCAAGAAGGGACCTGGGAGAAGATGGGATCATAGAATATCAGGGTTGGAAGGGACCTCAGGAGGTCATCTAGTCCAACCCCCTGCTCAAAGCAGGACCAATTCCCAATTTTTGTCCCAGATCCCTAAATGGGCCCCCTCAAGGACTGAACTCACAACCCTGGGTTTAGCAGGCCAGTGCTCAAACCACTGAACTATCCCTTCCCCATACTCTTCCTCCATGCTGGCCAATTAAACAAGGGGAAACATGAAGTGGTTTTTCTAAGGGCTGCTTGCTCTCCCTGCATGCCTGTGAGCCCTTCTCAGACTGTGGGACTGTCTACATTAAGTTCTTTTGTTACAAGTGTCCCATTGTTGCTATTACCAGTGCAGCTCCACCAGCAGATTGGTCATTTTTAGCACCCAGCAGGTCTGTCCAACATGCTGCTGTGGTGGCCACCCATGTCTAGTCTACACTAATGCTCCCACTGTCGTCACCACTGTGGAGCTGAACTTGGGGTAGCAATGGAGGGAATTTTTTTTGGCAAAAAAGCCTTGTGTAGGCAAGAGCAACGAGACAAAAACAACTTTAGTTCCCCTTGTTGCAGTGCGATTCCATATCATGTCCAGCTCAGCAGGCCCGTGATGGATCAGCTAGCTGGAAAAAAGCATCTTAGATTTGATTTTTTTAAAAAACATTTCCAGTTTATATTCTGTTGATATTTAGGCTGAAGTGTGAAATCTCTCCCAAACTGGCCTGCTATTGACTGTTATTGGCCTTTCTCAAGCACACATTACCTAGAATCTGCTCGTGTGGCCAACTGCCTTCTGTTAGGAAAGAAACAAGTATTGTGTGAAAGCCTGAGAGCAGATGTGAAAATAAAGGAGAGATCATCTTGTATAGTGGAAAGGTAAAGTTTTTATTGTTCACTGCAGTGCCCAAAATGTTCCATGTACTATACAGATTTAGAAGAAGGCATATTCTCTACACAGTAATGCTGGGCACTTCACTTCCTTCATGGGATTTTCAATGCTGTATATCTGGTTGTGACAGTCTCTTCTGCGTAGACAGCTTCTCCTTTTAAAAAAAACTACAGGAAATAATGGTTTTAAGGTTACTGAATGAAGATATCAAGTTGACCACAGATCTACTCCTGCTATTGGTCATCCAGACAAGACACCTGATTGATCCATGCTATGAAACTTGCTTATGAGGATTGCTGTGGGCAGTCTCCCTTTGATAATTCTATCTGACTGATATTCATATAGATACAACTGATCTTTTGGGACAATACATGGGGAGTAGAATTCCTAGGAAGTACTGCGGGGAGGTGATTGCAAACCCCCATCAATGGAATCCACCTTTGAAGTTTTGCTGCGGGGGGTGCTTTTGTCTGGTGATCACCTGTTCCATGAAGACCGTTCAAAGATCCAAACTAGGGTCTCTCCAGGGACCAACAGACAAAGGAAGAACTTTTGAATAAATAGCCTAAGCTGACTCAAGGCCTTCTTTCTGATCCAGAAAAGGGACAGGAACTCTAGTCTACAAACGGTCCTAATCCTTAGGGAAGGATTAGAAGGACTGTGGCCCACTGAGGCCCCATAAGACTGGTTTGTTGTTCAGAGCAAAGGCGCTGATGAACCTGAAAGCACAAGAAAAGCCCTGGGTGGTGGTTGAAGGACTGCTCCTGCAAGAGCACTTGTTGGAGTGAGGTGGGTGTTCTCTGGAAGGCTTGTTAGCATGTGTGTAGGTTCTTTTATTGTTTATAATATGTGTTCTCTGTAGTGCTTTTACCTTGAGAATAAAATATGCTTGCTTAGAAAGAGCTGGGTGGTAACTTATAACTGCAGCAATTACACTGTGTATCGCCTCTGGGAGGACAAAAGCAAAGCAGGTAGGGAGCCTGTCGTTTGCTGGGAATCACACAGTGAAGGCCGGGAACTGGTCAGCCTGGAAATACTGGTCAGAAAGGAGAGAGACACAGATCTCCATCCAAAAGAAAGGCAATGGCTGAGAAGCTGGAAGCCTCAAATTGGATACCCTTGCTGGACCGTACAGGGTAATACAGACACAGCTACCCTGAGCTGTAACAATGAGTCCACGTGCAAATTTTTAACAGGGAGCATCATATATCAGAAGTATATGTGTAAGCAAAATCTCCATCATGCAAGAGCAAGGCAGAGCAAGTACCAAGAGGCATTTTAAATGGACATAGCCAGTATGATTGTGAGGGCAATTCAATCACATTATGATTAGCGCTAATAAGCAGCCTTGCAATCTATTAAATTATTTCCCAGCAGCCAAATCTCACTTTTTTTTTTTTTAAATTCTCTCTGGCCTGTGCAAACATCAAGTAAAATCTTTCAGTTTTATCCCGGTACCCAAAGCTCCTTCACAGCTAATTATAAGTGAACTCTGAAAATCAGGCCACTTCTAACTGAGGAGTCTAAGTGTAAATTTAGGAGCCTAACTTTAGGCACCCACAATTGAAAATTTTGATGTGTATTTTCAACTTAAGAGTCACAGAGTTTCAATATAAATGCTTTTAACATGCTAGATGGTATAATGTTCATAAACAATAACTCCACAGACAGGCAAGGGGTCAAGCTGCATCAAAGTTTTGGTAGGAAATGGGTGTAGGGGGAAGAGATTAGACTATTTTGCATTACTAGTGTGCCCAAAATATATAAAGCAGAAGTTTCAGAGCTTTCTGCTGTGTCCACGCAATTCAAACAAGGTTTTCTTGTTAAATTAACCCTTAAAAGACATTGCTTTCTGAGGCAGGCTCTTGCTTTTGGGAAACTGGGAAAAAAATGAAAAACACCAATCTCTTACTTTCAAATGTTCTTGCTATGAGTGCTGCTGTCTCTTGAATTGTGCAGGAAGGCAAGGGAATAAGCCTCCCGCTCAGCTCTGCATGTCCTCCCTCGACCCTGGGTCTGGGCTTGGAGAAGAGAGAAAATTCTGTGCACCTGTTACTCCTTCCCTGAGCAGACAGCAGAGGCTGGATGAGCAATGAGTGGAGCCTTGGCACCTGTGCTGGCTGAGGCGGAGACGGTAGTAATCCTCCGTTTGTATGCTCCAGCAGCAAGTGACTCCCCGCTCTGGAACAAGAAGGGAACAGAAGCGAACCACGTGCCAGTGAGATAGGATTCCATCCCTGTAGTGCTGCTGGGGCAGCGCACCTACACAATGAATAAAAGTCACAGCCAGCCTAATGAGCACATGCTTTGTGTGCCTCAGAATGTTCCAGAGTATTCTGTCCCTAGTCTTAGTGTGAACATAGTTCAGATACATTGATGGGTCAAACCGTAACAGCTACAAAGGAGCCCTCAGCAGAATTAATATCTATTAGCCACCATAGAAGAGGGATTGAAATGACTGACTTTAATAGTTCCAGTACAGTCAAACTGGTCTTAATATGCATTTTTAAAGGTCTGTAAATATGTACACTTGAATGGTTCTGTTTTCCTAACTATGCAGCTACATAAGCTATGTTGGTAAAAGATCACAGATACATGTGTGTGGGCAGAATTCCCTGGAATGTATGGGCAGGCATTTTCTTCTTTTTGTGTTCGTTTCTTTCATCCATCTTAATTAAAAAGGCCTTTTAATTGGTCACTGGTTAAAAACACTACTAGGACTGGACATTTAAAACAGCAATAATAGTAATAATAAAGTCCCAATCCTGAAGGTCGAGGGCTGTGCTTGCATGCAGAGCCCTTGAAGTCAAGGGGCACTGTGAGGATGCA
The DNA here is from genome assembly GCF_965140285.1 of Lepidochelys kempii. Classification (NCBI taxonomy): domain Eukaryota; kingdom Metazoa; phylum Chordata; order Testudines; family Cheloniidae; genus Lepidochelys; species Lepidochelys kempii. Next base: position 76,055,078 of record NC_136388.1, read on the forward strand.
GTATTCTGCCTGCATCGCTCACAGGGCGAGACTGGGGCCGATATTTGTGATTTAGAAATACACACCATTGTATGTATGACATTGACTTTGGATGGCTTTGTTTTCATTGATCTTCCTGATTTTGCATGTTTGTTTTGATTTCTTGGGTATGCCTGTTCGCTCACACACAACACCCAAGAACAAATGATTTCTGAATAACTTTTTTTTTTTTTAAATTGACTTTTACTGGAAAAATTCTCAGAGACCTGTCCCAGTAGTTGAAAGAAAGTTTCTGTATGTGCGATTTTGTGGGTCCAAGAATTGATCTACCCGAAAGATTAGGTATTATTATTTATTTATTGAGGTAATGCCCAAAGACCCTGTTGAGCTAGGTGTTGTACTTGCATACAACAAAAAAATCCGTCCTTGCCCCAAAGAGCATATGATTTGCACAAGTAAGCAGCATTTGAAAGCTCAGGACATCTGAGTATTATGCTATTTGTGCTCCCAAATCTAACCATTTGGCTGGGCAGATTTGACCACATAACTTCGCAAATGGCTTTTAACAAAGAAAGGTGTACTACACAGAGAGCAAACACGCAGGTAGCCCAAAGCAGGATCTAAGATACTAGAACCCATGTTTTACAAAGATCTTACCGGCGTCTCTGTCCAGGAGCATGTATTATTATATGGGTGGAGACTGATTTTGGGGAAGCTATCACAGGAAGTCAATAGAAAACAATGTGGAAAAGCACTAATGTATAGGTGGGACATTGAGAAATGTACTATTAAAATGCTACAGTAATTCTGCTGTTATTTAGGGAGGCTTGTTTCTGCAGTAATAGATGCTTAAGGAACAGAGGGAGACTTTAGCTATATTTGATGAAAATGCCCAGTAGTCCTTAATTCTGGGTGAATAATTTTTAAATATATGATCTTTGGGAACAAGAAGATTCCACCTGAACTATGTACTTTGTTACAGGGAGAGAATGTCTCCATGCAAGAGACATTCAGAAAGGTCACTTATTGCTGGCAGCTTGATTAACTATAGCTGCAAATGCTAGACATCCCTCTTTAGATACTACACAGCTGTGGGTTAACAAGATTTGGCACATTCTAACTATGGAAAAAGCAAAGCACCTCTAAGTGAGAGAAAACACTAATATTCTATCATCATCACTATCATCAAGGAGTATCCTGAAGGGATGTAGCATCTTTGCAGATCAAGCACCACCCAGATCAATCTGTAGCTAGGTTCTTTGGATGGTCTGGCTAGATGTTCAGTTTATGTCCATCATCGGTAATCTTATGGCACCACCCAAGTTTTTGGCACTCATGTGATCACCAGCCAGGTAACAGCATTCTTTGATAAACGCACTTTGTAATTCATTGGTCTTCCGTCCTAATATGTCTGTACTAAGAAAGCTGACAAAACTGAACCAGAGCTGACCAGTGCAATTGGTGGGTTTAGCTATGAATATCCTCAGTACTGATCTTGTTCCATATGATGGTTCTCAGGGTGCCCAGGATGGAGATTTACTTTGTTACTCTCTGCATCAGGGAGACTTGCTTGTGCTTGGCTGGGTGTCAGCTCCCTGATACCGACAGCCTGTTAACCACCCACACGCTCTCCTTTGGGCTATGCCAGCCCTTACTTTGCCTTGCAGGTTAAAAAAGATGCACCCCAGTCCCTGGGCACCTTTTAAGTTCTCCCCTGTAGTGTCCAGCCCCTTCTCCACTGAACCCTCACAGAAATACCAGGTCTGCTGTCCCCAAGGGACCAGTGTACACACCAGTTTGTGTGAATTAACTCAGTATCCACTCCTTGCTTAACACCACAGAACTGAAATATATTTATAGTGAAAACCACAATAAGTTTATTATCAAAGATTCAAAAGCTACTGAATAAGGATAAAGGAAACAAAAGATTATGTATAAAATAAAATCATAACACATTTTCTAGAGACTTAACAGGCTAACCTCTTGTCTAAAGAAGTTAATCTTACCCCCATTTCCTCTTCAGTGTTTCAACTGAGGTTGGTTGTGAGCCCATTACATCATGAGTGTAAATGTACTGTCTACTTCCTAGGTGCAGAATGACCAGGTGTTTTCTTTGTTCCCCAAGTATAGTCCAGCAAACTTTTGAAGTGTATGCTGAGATAAGAGTCTCTTCCCCTGATGTGTGCTCTTCCTTGTAGACTTCATCTCTCTCCATTGACTTTGTTTGTAAATGTGCCTCCACTGTGTTAGCTTAAAATGCTTAAACTATTTGCCAACAGAGAGACAAGTCAATGAATGTCCTTTGTCTGACAGGAAACATGTTTCTCCACCTTGTTGTGATACAGAATCTAAGAACATATTTTCAATGTACATACATAGTTCCTTATATAGTATCTTTACATACTTTACCAACAATGTTGATGACCAGTGTGACCCTGGCTTTCATTTAAGACCTCACGTGACATTGTTTGGTGAACCAGAATGTACATAACAAAATCAGGATATCCTTGTAATACAATTGCCAGTTGGCACTGAGGGGTTCTTGGGTTACGTTCTCTCACTTAATATGGAGCAGCTGACAAAGACAATGAAAAGCAGAAATCTCAATCCACCGCTTTTCAGCCTTCCCCTGTGCCTACGTTTCACTACCATACAATAAAGGTGGTAAGATCATGATTCTATGGATCCACAACTTTTGTAGCAAGCTTGATATCTCTATGGCACCAATATTCTATGGTACCTGGCAAACCTTTTCTCTCTCCTACTGAGGCTACCCAAGCCAAAACCAAAGCACAACCCAACTCTCTCTCCTGCTTTCTTCCATGATGGGATGGGGCATTTGCTTAGCTTCTCCATCTGTTAAGACACATCCTTTTAAAGCTGACACTCAGCTGCTCAGAGCCCCATAGAGGTCATGCAGCAGTATAGGAATGGTGCTGGCAGCCAGTAGGGTTAGTCCCATAAGGGACAGGTGGAACAGCATGGCATCCTTTGACCACCTCCCTCCAGGGGAACACTCTGTCTCAACCATCCCTGTCTCCTTTGCCATAGTTCTGTGGGTGTTAGTTTCTGCAGCTTTGGTACTAGAATATCACAGGCCCTGCTCATGGAAAGACCAGGGCAGAGTCCGTAATGGAATGGTTGAGAGAAGACAGGGACCTCAGTGTTAGGAGCAACTTCTTCCTTTAGCAGCTGCTTGGGTCCTGCCTGTGGAGCTGCCTCCATGCTCCCTTCTACACCAGGATCAGTCAGGTGAATATAGAGTCAAGAGGTTTGTTATTCCTGTGTATCAGAAGGTCAAGCTATGGTCCATGATGTGGTCTCCAATCTCTTTCTCTCAAGGAAGGAGAACTAATAAAATAAGTTCTGTTTTTTAAAGTACTGTAAAATCAGTGATCAATCAAAATGTGAATAAAAAGGATGAGGTCTTGGTAATAGCACTGCTGATTACAAACTTGTCTCATTTAATTTCAAATTTTACTCTGTGCCATCTAAAAAAAATTTCTTCTGAGCTAAAATTCTATTTGATGGTGACAGTAAATCAACATGCATTCCACCCCCAATCAGTAAAAGTGTCAGAAGCTCTTTTGTGTCTCACTACATTATATGTGTCTCACTACATTATATCAGAGTGACAGAAGACTCTTTGGTGAAGTTAGTATATATTAATAAATAATAATAATGTCTTATATTGCACTATATCCTTTCATCACAAAGGATCCCAATGTGCTTTGTGAACAGAAATCCCCAGTGTTAAAAGGAACAATTCAAAATATTCTCAACATTTATTAAACTGGTTAGTTTTTATTTAGCAATGGGTGAAACTCATTGGCTTCCAGTTGGAGTTGGCTTCCAATCATGGAATTTAAGCAAATGCTATCCTGAATTGGGGCCTAAACTTGCTGAATAAATTAATCATTGGAAATTATTCCTTCAGTTCTAATCTACTGCCCGGGTCACAAATAAGACTGAACTTCCACACTATTCTTGTTCTTAGTTTATAAAATGTTCCACATCCCTACCTAGCCAGTGGAATGATTCACAGAAAAAGGTGAAGAGTAGCTATGTTATATGACTGAAATCTGTAATCCACAGCTCACTCTGATACAAATAAATTACAATCCACCCATCAGCGTTAACATCTGTAAACTATTATGCAGTTGATTACATTGAAATTAATGTATTAGTTTATTTGACATGTCTTCAGAAATGCAATATAAAGGACACGAATAAAACAACAATAGTCCTGCTGCTTATTTATCATTGGTCTAAATGTAGCTTTGTTGTGATCACTGCCAAGTGCTTCATGCTGGTTATTAAAAATGTAATGGAAATAGTCCTGAAGGGAGACCTAAAATGTTTTGTTAAAACTCTTACAAAGCACATCTGAGCTCTTTAACTTGCTTAGAATGTCAGCTGGTATTTGAGCAAGCCAGCTGATTTGACAACAAGCTGTATGTCACACTGAGTGAATTACCCGTCCTTTCAATTCCTGCAAGAAAATTACTGCTTCTTGGAATTCTGCCTTCATCTCTCATGCTCACTTCCAGTTTGACTTCAGTGGAAGTTGAGGGTACTCATCCCCATGTGGGATATGGTCCCAAAAGCTCAATCAGATTAGCCTGGTACCAGCTCCCTGATACCAACAGCCTGTTAACCACCCACACGCTCTCCTTTGGGCTATGCCAGCCCTTACTTTGCCTTGCAGGTTAAAAAAGATGCACCCCAGTCCCTGGGCACCTTTTAAGTCCTCCCCTGTAGTGTCCAGCCCTTTCTCCACGGAACACTCACAGAAATACCAGGTCTACTGTCCCCAAGGGACAAGTGTACACACCAGTTTGTGTGAATTAACTGGTGAGGATACAGAAGGTGTTGGGAGGAGGCCATGGGGAAGTAGCCCAGGGAGTGGTAGCAGTCACAGGTGTTACACAAAACACTGTAGTTAGCTGTGATCCACAGGGCCCTGGGCTGGAACCCGGAGTAGAGGGCGGGCCCGGGTTCCCCCCATCCCCGCAACTCCCTATTGGATACAGGAGGAGTTGACCTGGACTGTGGGTCTCACCAGAGGGGAAAGTCCCTGGCCTGTCCCCCGACCCATTAGGTGGATCAGCAGAGACTGGAGGGATTGTTGTTCTTCCTTTTCCCTATGCTGGCCAGTGATGAGGTTAGCTGAGTGAATGGCAGGTTTGAGCCACTAGCAAAAGTGGCCAGACTGAGGGCTGCCGTGAATCCCTGAGGTGAGCAAATCCGCCAATAAGCTTGGGACCCACCAAGGCAGAGGAGGGACTTTGTCACAGTATCTACACTGGGAACAAGTATTTGATAATGGGCACTTCAATCTAGCAGAGAAAAGAATAAGATGTTCCAAAGGATTGAAGTTGAAACTAGACAAATTCAGACTGGCAATAAGGCATAATTTAACAGTGAGAATAATTAACCATTGGAACAATTTACCAAAGGTTGTGGTGGATTCTGACAATTTTAAAATCAACACTGGATGTTCTTCTGAAAGATCTGTCTTAGGCAAGTTGTAGGGCCTGTGTTACACAGGAGGTCAGACAAGATGATCACAGGCCTTGGAATCTAGGAATGGAGTTGTGCCTTGAAGTTGAAGGTGAGGATGAGGAATTTGAACTCGACATGGAGGATGAGGAGCAGCCATCAAAGAGATTAATAAAAGGAAATGACATGGTCAGAGTCTCATGAGAGAAAGGTATGTACAGGGCCTGCATAACCTTAGTCACATACATAGCTCTTACTCATGGAATTAACTGAGGTGAATGAGTCTATTCATGTGAGTGGGAATGTACAGGTTGGTGCCAAGAGATTACTGAGACCTATCAACTGTTAGGAAACTATGTATCCTCAGACTGAAAATGAATAAGGGACAGTGCCTGGAAGTCTTCAATATACTGTTTAAAACAATAAGTCTCCTGACTCCTTTTGTTTTGCTAATCTTTGTGTGGTAGTATGTAGAGAGAAGGTTTTTTTTATATATATGCACACACAGAGAGACTGTGGTCTCATCTGTATGTGCACTATCATTATTATTATATTTGTATTACCATAGTGCCCATTTATTATTATTTATTTGTTTGTTTATTATGCATAATTCACCACAAAATGGACTGAAAAAACCAGCAACAGCGACAGCTGCAATGGAATCTGAAAAGTAAATAAATGAACATATGGGCAACATAATGTTCCTGTCTTGTCCAGAAAGCAAAACAAATCTAATGAGGAGTGGATCTGCATCAACACTGGATGTTCATTTACAGGAAAACCACTATAAGAAAGAGGATCCCATATGTGGAGGTTAGAAAAAAACGAAGCTGCAGCCAGAACTAGCAAAATATTTTTTTCTTGTCTGCCCCTCATCAAACATTATCTGTGAAGGCACCTGTAGTGTTGTTGTTTGATTTTAATTATCAAAAATCCCAACTCAGTGTTATATTTTAGACTACCTCTCTGCCAACCATATAAAGTGTTAAAGCTTTCCTAGTTAACGGGGCCTCCTTGCGGAAGCCATTCCTGCAAGCTCTTTTCAAGCAGAACATCAAGAGGAGTTCCAGGCTTGGAGCTTAATAAAGAAGGCCTCAGATCTCCATATTTATAGGAAGAAGTTCAAATAAGGTTTGGACTCAGGATGATCCTAATTAAAACACAGTTCAAGGGCCAAATTCTGAGATGGAAACAGCTTTCAGTGTAACCTAAAATAGCCTTAATTGCTTTGGGATCTGATTACCTGAGTGACATTTTGCTCTGTGCTGTGTTACTGCAGTTGAGATTATGTGAGTTGCAAGAGTTTGTTATAAATGGAAGGGAGCAGCTGGCAGGGCATTCTCTGTGAAGGCGCATTGGCTTTGAAATTGTCTGCCTGCAAATTGGCCAACCAGTGCCTGGAATTGTAAGCCTCTGAGGTTGACGTTCTGCCTCCCCAGGCAAGTGGAGAATGGATGGGTTAAAGAATTGGTGTATATAATGAGAGAGGGGATTATTAGCTGATGACTGATTGGCAAGCTTGTAGTAATGCAGCAATGGCAGTTCACTAATTTATTGTCCTGAATATTGTCACTTTAATGTATCAGTATATATGTGAATGGTGTGGACCCAGTTCCCCAAAGTTTCTTTATAATACATAGTTGAATGTCCAGCTTCAAAATCTATTATGATGTTGCACTGCTGTCCCTGGCACCAAATCCCAAACCGCTTAGTCATCTTTCTTCTAATATCATTTGCTTAGATTCTATATGTTGGATTCATTGGGAATTTATTAAGTGGGATTTTAAAGGAAAAAAAACCCTCTTCTCTGGGTTGCTTTCCATTTCCCCCACTTCTGCTCCAAATACTGTTTATCTGAAGTGTAGGGTAGGAAATGGCTAAGCACTAGTGGCTGTTGTAATTATACTTGTTGGACCTGTTGGTTAATGTAGTATAAACAAAGCTGGCTTAATAACTGGAGAGAAATGTTCATTATTTTTCCCTATAATTTGTTGAAATATTTTGTAATCACCTGGTCAGAAAATGAGAGGGAGATTTTTCACAAGTTTTCCAATTTTTCATTGAAAAATATGTTGAATTTTTTACCATCTCTGATTATAAATGTAAAAAATTATTTATTCTGACTCAGAGACATTCTTCCCTGATTTCACACATGATTGAAGAGGCCACTAGATGATCTGGTAGTCCCTTCTGGTCTTAAACTCTATGACTATGACTGTTAAAGTCATTGGAGTTTTGTGCAAAAATCAAGGGTAGAGTATGACCCATTTGTTTGGAAGTATTTTCTCTCTATTACAACCAGACATTCAGTAGTGGAAATGATATGAACTCAGTTATGTGGCTGGCATGTAGCGGTACAGTTCCCAGTAATTTTATTTGAAAATTCCTTCCATCCAACAAAGTAATAGTTGCAACACTTATTTCAAGCAGTTTGTGCATTGTATTGAACAAGTCTAAAAGATTGTGGGTGGGTGACTCTGCAAGAGGTAATAAGAGTACCTAAGTCATGAAAAACAAATAACCCCAACTATACATACAATAGGATGGGGGCTAATTTAGCTACAACTAATCAGGAAAGAGATCTTGGAGTCACTGTGGATAGTTCTCTGAAGACATCCACACAGTGTGCAGCAGTAGTCAAAAAAGCAAACAGGACGTTAGGAATCGATAAAAAAGGGATAGAGAATAAGACGGAGAATATCTTATTGCCCTTTGTCACAGGGTCCCCGTAGGCTTTTTCTTTTTTGAGCCTGCATGCTGCGTTTAGGTTCGTATAATAAAGAATCTTCCACACCTTCTTTTGCTGGATTACCCAAGTGTCTTTATTTACAGTGTTCATGCAGCTTCCAGGTCCCCCAACAGCTAGCGCCCCACAGACCCTCCCCAGGGTCTCCTGGCTTTTGAGGCTTCCTTCTTTAGTAAGGAGAGAGCAATACTACCCTCCTGTCTCTTCCCAGGCTAGCCTCCTCACTGAGGTTTGTCCAGGGCTTTTACAGCCCTCTCATGCCTCAGCCCAGCTGTCAGCACTTAGCTCAGCATGTTCCTCTGAGCCAGCTCTCCTTAGGGCTTGCAGCTGGGCTCCTGGCCAGAGAGCAGGCTGCAGCCAGCATTTTGGCAGGGCCTTAAGGGGGTTTACCCTTGCCCTGCCACACACTTATATAAATCCATGGTACACCCACATCTTGAATACTGCGTACAGGTGTGGTCTCCTCATCTCAAAAAAGATATACTGGCATTAGAAAAGGTTCAGAGAAGGGCAACTAAAATGATTAGGGGTTTGGAATGGGTCCCATATGTGGAGAGATTAGAGACTAGGACTTTTCATCTTGGAAAAGAGGAGACGAAGGGGGGATATGAGAGAGGTATATAAAATCATGAGTGGTGTGGAGAAAGTGAATAAGGAAAAGTTATTTATTTGTTCCCATAATATAAGAACTAGGGGCCACCAAATGAAATTAATGGGTAGCAGTTTAAAACAAATAAAAGGAAGTTCTTCTTCACACAGCACACAGTCAACCTGTGGAACTCCTTGCTTGAGGAGGTTGTGAAGGCTCAGACTATAACAGGGTTTAAAAGAGAACTAGATAAATTCATGGAAGTTAAGTCCATTAATGGCTATTAGCCAGGATGGGTAAAGAATTGTGTCCCTAGCCTCTGTTTGTCAGAGGGTGGAGGTGGATGGCAGGAGAGAGATCACTTAATCATTGCCTGTTGGGTTCACTCCTTCTGGGGCACCTGGCATTGGCTGCTGTCGGTGGACAGGATGCTGGGCTGGGTGGACCTTTGGTCTGACCCAGTGTGGCCGTTTATATGTTTATGTTTAAAATAAATTATCACAAAACTGACCCTTCAACTGTTTGTATGATATTACATGTTATCTGTTAACCGTAAAATTGAACTTTCCAAAAATTATATGCAGGGCTGAGCTATCTAGGACTAATCCAAAATGAGCAGTGAGCATCAATGGCAAAATGCTAAGGAGAATTTTGATTCAAAACTTAGAGGCAACATTAAAGCAGAGAGGAGAATTACCTAATTTCCCAAATGGAGGAATTTTATTTCACTTTTCATCTGTTCCATCTCCAGTTTGCTTAAGGTTCATTTAATCTCATTACACATTTGGTAGTAGAGGGGGCTTTCTTAGAATAGTTCAAAATTTCTGTAGCAAAGGTAACATGGTGTCTGTGTATTCTCAGATTAGAAAGAAACATGAAAATGCATCTGCTCTACACTTGACACCTGTTGCCAAAAATAGCATTGTCTGGGATGTAACATGGGCCACGATCCTTGGCTGGGCCACAAAATAAACACAGACACATGACAGACCACATCTTTTATTAAATAGCCAGTTGAACTGGATCAACCAGACCTAAAGTAGGCAGAAAGCCCCTGCGGTATGTGAATGAGTTCAGTGTGTGTTGTAGTAGACAGACAGCAAACAATGCACAAATCAAATCAACAAATCCACCCTGGAGTTTGAGCTCTGTCACTAGGGCTATCACTTCATGTCATGTTAATTCCATTTTACTGTGAGCCCGCAGGAAGCAGAGGAAAAGCAAACAGTGTGTTGCCCGTCTGCTGATCCAGAGCTCCTGCAAGCAGAGGGAGGTTTCTATTCTAAAACCAGATGGTTTTTAAAAATTATCCATACAAAGTTCCTGCTCACCACTCCAGCCCTGCTTTAGTCCTCTGCAGGAGGGTGGGCTAGGCAGTGAAAATATCTGAGAAGGGCCTCTACCCCCCTTGTATTCTGCGCTGTGCGGGGTCCAGTGTTGACCCAATGAGAGCAGCTGTGGAGAGGTATTTGAGGTATCCCAGGGAAGGCCCTATTTGATCTGCACTTAAAGCATTTAGTAGTCACACGACTCGTTGCTGAGGATGTAGAGAGCAGCAATAATTATTCCAGCCACAGGCTGAGATAGCTGTTATAGAAAGGCCTTCAGGTTGGGAGTATGACTTTCATATCTACTCCTACAAAATTCCCCACACAAAGCCTAATTTCTCAGGTGAATTTCAACCTGTATCAGATCATTTAACGTTAGAGTGTCAAGTTTTATGTAACAATACCCCTGATAGGGTAGTGAGTGGGGCCTGAACCTAGGACCTCTGGACTAAAAGCATCAGCTTCTACCAGTGGAATGAAAATAATCAGGCATGGTAGCTTGAAGGCAGTAAAACTCTTTACATGGTTCAGCCCGTACATGGAGACAAAGTCACACTTGGGTAGTGTGTTTCATGCTGTCACACAGAAGAGTGCTCAGTCAGGTGAGCAGCCCCACTGTTTGCTCACATGAGTAAGTGCTCACCAACGTAAGGGTTGTGCAGTTGGACTCTTTATACTCAGCAATATCTGGCATTGCTCTTAGTGTCACATTAGTCCTGTCTGAGGGCTGTGAGCAGAATTTCTGAACACCACCATCTGACAGAATACCCGTGTTTGCCTGATCCTGGCATGAGAATGAAACACAACAATGCTTCTTGAATGCGCTGATAATAGAAACTGGTTTTTCAAGTGTTGTTCTGGAAAGCTATGTTGTGCAATATGAATCTGCATCAACTTATTAAAATGAATAAGCCAATAATACCTAAAGATAATATATTAGAGTTGGCAGAAATCAGTATTGTATAACCATTTTTAATTGTGTACCATCATATATATAATCTTTTTATTCAGTTGATCGATCAAAACCAACCAAAGAGCTTAAGTAGTATTCCATGTGCTTTCTATAATTTGATTTATTATTTCTAATCATTCTTGGTGACTAAAACTCTAAGTTTCTGCTTTGTAGCTTCAGGGGGTTTCATGTATATCAGGTGGGAATTTCAAAAGTGTTCAGTATTGGCTTAACTTTTTCCCAGTGAAATCAATAGGACTTTTTTCTATTAGCCTTGGTAGGAACAGAGTTAGGCCACCATTAAGTGTCTTCGAAAATTACAATAGCCATGTACAACATAAACAAATCTGTGTCCTGAAACAATTTCTTATTATAGTGCATTTGGCCAATTCTTGCAAAGAAAATAATAGTACAACGGTACACCAGAGTAACTAACAAGAGGAAGCATTTAAGCCACTTACTTGCCCAGATAAATCAGGTTTAAATAGCATCCCCCAAATTAATCCCTGCTTGTCTTGTACTCCCTATTTAACTTCACAGGGGATTGCAGCTTCTCTTTATTTGAAAAGTATATGGGCAAAATTCTTAGCTGGTGCATATCAGTGTAGCTCCATTGACCCCTCCAGGCTAGCCCTCTCAGAAACTGATTATTTTATTGATGTACATTTTTTAAGGAATTCATGCGCTCTAGGCACAAGTACAAATATTATAAAATGAAAACAAATCAGCCCAAGATTTAAAAAAAATAAACCCTTTACCAAACCCTACTGGATCCCCCACAAAGCTCTCCCATTAGCTTCTCAGAACCATACGGCCACTAAGTCTCCTCCTCTTCTGCCTAGAAAAAGCTTGGGATATTTGATAAACCTTGCAACATGACTTCAAGAGGGAGCCAAGATAAACCAAGGGGGGAATAAATTTCACAGTTAAGATTAGAATTTTCCCTCACAAGCAAACAAGTAGTAATGTTCGCTGGAATGCCTCAGTGATCTAAGCTGCCATGGTATCACACAGGGACAGATGAGGACCCATTGTATTGTCTTTCTATACTACTCAGAGAAATGACCTTGAAAAATCTGGGAGGGGAAACTAGATTCATCACTAAAACATGGAGGACAGGAAGGTACCCACCTACACTAGGTTAGAACAGGAGCGTAGGATGGCATGCCTGCATTTCATACATTCATTTATATTGATGGCATTTGTATGACCAGACGTCCTATTGACCCAAGAGAACGAATGTTTATTATTACCTACAGTTTGTTATGAGGTACAATCAGAATGAATTCATTTTATTCATAGTAAATAATTAATAATGGTCCAAAATCCTGCTCACCTATCAGATCTTAATGGTGTATTTTGCTAAGAGGCCTGCAGCTGGTGTAGGCTGCTCAAAACTGAACAGTGGGAGACAGGGAGCATAGGTGCTGGAACTAGGGGTGTAGCACATGCTCCTGCACCCCCTGGCTGGAAGTGGTTTCCATCCTATCCAGGGTTTACACTTTGATTCAATGGCTCTCAGCACCCTGCTATACTAATTGTTCCAGCACCCCTGAGATACAGGCCCAATCCTGCAGGCCTTACTCAGGTAAAACTACCATTTAAGTCTCTCCCTTGACCTCGAAAGGGAGTTTTACTTGAGTATGGAATGCAGGATGAGGACAAAGGAGGAATAATTAAATGCAACACATATTAAATTCAGTGAAAATGTGTTTGCTTTTTGGAAAGTGCAGAATTTACACAAGTAACTTAGGGCCTGATCCAAAGTCAATAGGTATTAGATAAGACCCTTAGTTCCTTCAGAGCCATTCTAGTGTCTTGGGTAAATATGTACTTAGGCTTACATTAACATGTATTCACACTAGGTTAAAATATGCATTTAAGCATATGTAATATCAAATAAATTACCCAGTTAAATATGTATTTTGATGCATGTATTATTTATCCCCTAGACAATCATGGCTTTTTTAGGTAAATATGTATTTAGGCACTTAAAATGTGAATTTGTGACATAAGATGCTTTAATGACTGCTATAAAGCTGTTATAATTTATGACAAATGTGGTACTTTAGGGCCTGTTAGTCTGTACATGCAACTCATTTAAATCAATGGTAATTCTGAGTGTGGATCAATGGCAAAATTGGGTTTGTGGTTTATTGACCTAAGAAACCATAATGGCATTTTTTAGCTGTAATATGTCAATCTCACTGCCATGCATCCACTCCACACTGAGGTGTCTTCATGCTAAAGGTGACATTTTTGTACAAAATAATGAATGTCTCTTTACAAGCAAACCATGCATCTAGAATAAACAGAAGGTTGTTTTTAATGCTCTTTCCCCTGATACCCAAAGGCACTCATCAACACCGTGGACTCATAACCTACAAATCTGTGTGATTAGTACAAATTTTTAGTATTACAATAGTTTTTCAACAACTTCAGATGGCACATTACATGAAATACTTCCTCACTGTAACAGTTTGTTTCTGGATACTAATCTATTAGTAGAAAAACACACTGACCAAACAAGAAATCATCTGTAGGAATTCTGGGCGCATTGATCTGCCTAAACTGTTTTTGCTGTTCTTTTCTCAGGAATATTTCTATATACAAATGTGCCTGATTCACCAGTGTGTTACTCCAGTTATGTGTTGGTGTAACTCCATTCAGCAGGGGCAGAAGCTTCCTGTAAATGGAGGGTATGTGTTTGTGGAGAGCTAGGAGGGGGAGCATGGGGAGATACTGAGAATGGTAGGGGAGGGAATCTTAGACCAGGCTGGGAACGACAATCCCATTCCAGCCCCTCTGGGTCCCATTCCCTGCCCCCCAGCACAATTGCAGGCACAGTGGCAGCTGCTCCAGCCCCTCTGGGGTGCTGCTGTTGCCTCTGCTCACCACCTCCCTGGGTAGGAACGAGTTTATATGGGAGCTAGTCCCCTTCCCCACTGATTCTGCCACCCCGTCTCCACTGATGTCAATAGATTTACACATGTGTGAACCTGGAATAATTCAGTGGCAAATCAGACCAATTAGTTTTACTTTTTACACATTTGTAGGATCAATGTAACACAACAGACAACATAACATCATAACAGAGAACAATTTCACACCTTTTTATCCATCACAAAAAACCTTGTAATGTGTTGAGCATAAAGCTCACAAATTACAATTTAAACAAAATACCAGAACATATATGCTTCAAATGGACCTTTTACAATTTAACACAAAATTCAAATGACATTTTTTAAGAAAGCACTTAAAACCTTTACACTTATGTGCTGACATTAGGTTACTTGAAGCTGTAAACTTTGAGAAGTTTTTAGTATGATTAAATAAAATCAGCATTACAATTTCCAGTCATCATTATAATTATTAAACAGATTGCAACATTGTAACAAGAAATAATGTAAACATGTAGCTCAGGATACTGGTACTGAAAAAAGTCTCTTAGAATTAACTCTGTAGAGATTTTTATGTGCACATTGTAAAATAGATAAGAACTGGAGAAGAAGTTACAGTATAGTATCTTTCAGGTTGATGTCAACGTTTTCAAGCAGCAGTCTAAAAATATCACATCCCTGTTTTAAATTAATTTACAGAATCAGTACTACCTTTAAAAAAAATCTCCAGGTCCATACCGCTGCTAAATATCAATGTAATTTATTCAATGAAATGTTTAAAAAGTTACATTTTGTAATTGTGTGCGTGTGTATATATCAAATTATTACCCTCCAATAACCTCCAAAATTGAAAGACTACCTCTAGGTAAGAAATACAAGACCTTTTCAATAAATTAAAAGGGATTAATTATACCTGAGACATTTTTGCATATTGGTGTCTTTGTACATTTACCTGTAGGTACTATAGTACGTCCTTTATGTTCTCTTGGAGCCTGAAACAAAGCCCATTGAAGTCAATTTAACTAATGCCATTAATTTGAATAGGCTTTGGTCCAGGAACTCAATTTTATAATCTGGATGAATTTATAAACAGAAATGTGTCAGAATTAAAAAAAATAAATCTGAGCCGTTGTTATGTGATTGCTTTATGCACATCCTCAGCTATTTCATTATAGGCTGTACTTTTCACAATGAGATCTCCACTACTCAAATAAGTATTATAATCCTACTAGACACAGACGTCACATTTATGATGCATCTGCTTGTTAGTAAAAACTGCTAACAGTCTGAAATGTTTCCCCAGTTAATGGTGGGTTGGGTTTGCATGGGCTGTAAGAAACCTCTCCTTCTTGGCAGACCTTTTTTCTGGTTCTTCAGAAGGTCACAACATTTCTCCACAAAATTCTCGTAACGGCCAAGGAGGTTTGAGGGTTTCTTGATAAGTTAGTGTAACATTATCATGCTAAGACCCCCAGTCCTGCAATCACCTACACATGTGGACTGATATTTCAGAAGAACCCAAGGAAAGGGGTCCAACTCCCATTGAAATTCCATGCGATTTACATGGCTAACTCTTTTCGACTTTGAAAATCCCAGCTGTGCCTAACATTACCCTTGTGAGTGGTCACACTGAAGTTAATGACACTATAAATGTGCTGAAAGTTAAAGCCTGACCATAAGTATTATCAGGGTCATGTCTAAATGAGTTTACATGGGGTTATATGGTGCTGTTTATTTTGGTGAAAAGCAGAATAAAATTACAGATTCAATATTTTATCTAGCGGAATCAATAAAAATTTACTACACCAGTATGTGGATTACCTGGTGTTTTACTGGGGGAAATTTTCTGGAAGTGCTTAAGTGCCATATAGCCTTACCAAATACAATAAGATAGAAATTTAAATTGCCAATTTTATTAAGTACAGTTTACACAAGTGACGGGATAAGAAATCTATGAGCATAGTGGGGGAAGTGAAATGAAATGCGCCCTGAGACAAGCAACAGGGCATATTTGATAAATCAAGAAAAGAAACAGATAATGTATTCATGATGGAGATCACATGATTAATTTGCCTCTAAGTGGATTATTGCACCCTTCTTCCTTTGCACGATCATTTCACATATATCATTCCATATTATTGAGTAGTTTTTATATTGCTCTACATTATACAGAAAGAGGCTAGCCCAAGTGCTGAGATTCAGCAAAATCTTGTTTAAAAAACAGCTGTTTATGTTCTACTTTACAGACATTTTAGTGTCAGTAAGCAGAGTTACATTTCATTGGCAAGCAAATGATTATAGATTTTAGAAAATATAAACTTGGAAATGTTTGAGTTAACATACCAATACGTAGCATATTTCTATGTAAAATAAATCAAACATTTTGCACACAGGAGATATTTTTCTAAGACCTGGGAGTTGTCTGTATACAAGTAAAATATAGTCAACACTTTAAAATATAATGGTCAGCCAACGTGGCATGATGTGAAATGATGCTACATCCTGTAACATCATGAGCTTTTGATACGGTGGAGTGACATATGAAGCATCAGAAATAAGAAAACCTGATGTTGACTAACAGCGTTAACTTTGTAACAGTATCCACTCTAAATGTTTTTGTAATTAGTGATTTTTTTTTTCAATTCCTGCTCCTGCTTCCACTTGAGTCATTGGCAAAATTCAGTTAGTTTCACTGAGAACAGGATCAGGTTAATTAGCCCCAATGCTGCGCACCATGAAGTGAATGGCAAAACTCCCATTTACCTCACTGGTGCAGGATCAGACCCATTGTAAGTATACGATACATTATATAACCCACGGGTGGAGTTCCAACAGCATATGTTTCAGCTTTCCATATATATATATGGAAGATAGATAGAAATTTAAATTTTCTTTGTTTTCTTTATTGTTTCTTTCTTTTTTTTTTCAGGAGCTATCCAGCATGACCAATTCTAGAATGCACTACAGCTTTCATGGAACAATTGGTGCTAGGAGGCACTTAAGTGACATGTTTAAAACTTATCTTTGGTAAACACACACACAAAAACTTGCAACTAATGTTTTATTTCCTGATCATGAACGAGATTTTAATTTGCTATTAGTATATGTGCACGCACATCTATATGTATACAGGACATTTCTAGTATAAAATGTCATATCAAATGCAAGAACTAAGAACACTTTTTTAAAATCACTTCAAAATGACAGTACTGTTCTGGTGGGGTTTTGTTTGTTTGTTTTCATTATTACCATACATATTTACGCTTACTTTTTTTTCCCTGGTCAGTATCAAATATGTATAGAAAGAAAGCTTCCACATGCTGAATGTTCAATTTCTTCCTCATGCTTTTAATATACTTTTCATAACTAACTGCAGAATAATTAAATCACCTTATACAATCTTCACTATCTGTAGTTCAGACTCAGGGCCCAATGCTGCATTACATGCACACTCAAATTTCCTACTGAAATCAATGGGTGCACAAGAAATACAGGATAGGGCTGCAATTTGGATTGATCCTGCAAGGTGCTGAGCACTCTGGTGAAGGATCTCAACTGCTAATGTCCTTAATGAGAAGTGTTCAACATCTTGCAGAATGAAGCCCATAGAGAAACACTTAACCTATGAGGGTATTTCATCATTTCAGTCAATCAATGCAAATTCCAAAAATGATTTTACAGTCTGCATTGCAAAATAGACTGTAGCAGAGTTATATGAGTGAAACTGAGGAACAAATTTGGCCCTGTAGGTTCAATATATCCATAATATCAATGTTTTCTAAATCTATCATCTTTAAATCAGGTGTTTCTACTGAACAACTTTAAGTTCTGTATCTTAGTGGCATATTTTTTCCAGCTGCACTATTTAAGTTATGCTAATGAATGGTTTAGAACCTAGAACAATTGTGCATGGCACTTTGTACAATTAGAATTGTTAATATCTTTCTCTTTTTGGCCAAAAGGGATAGACAGCTCAGTCACAGAGTATATCTGCTTTAAGAACATAAACGGTTCTTATGACGGTCATCATGAACTTGTTGAATAATGGCCAGTGATTTTACATATACATAAATTATTTCATGATGTGCTTACTGATGGTTTCAGCCCTGACTGATCAAAGACCATTGGCAATCTGCACAAAAAATGAAATTGAGTGATGTAATACTTGCTGTAACGAGGCCTTTATTTTGGACAAGTGCGGGAGCGGGGTGGGCAGTGAAGAGGCTAACTTTTACTAAACCATTCCACTTTGCATTTGTATATGAAATGGATATGGCTGATAGATGATAGGTGGCTGTCCATGAGCAACATAGTAATTGCTGAAGTTCCTGTCACTGATATATGGAGCGGGCTGATAGTAGCATGTTACGTTGGCTGCATTGGGGATGATGTTTTGTTCTCCAAGTACTTTTAAAGCGAGAATTGTAATCATGTTTAGAGTTTGTCGTCGTTCATGTCCCATGAGACAGACTGTGCTCTCATTTACAACTCCACGCAGAGTCATCAGGTAGTCATACTTG
This sequence comes from Lepidochelys kempii, assembly GCF_965140285.1. Taxonomy (NCBI): domain Eukaryota; kingdom Metazoa; phylum Chordata; order Testudines; family Cheloniidae; genus Lepidochelys; species Lepidochelys kempii. Next base: position 76,073,594 of record NC_136388.1, read on the forward strand.
CTCTTTTCTTCCCCAATGAAATGGTTGCGCAAATATGACTCAATTTTCCTTTGCTGCTCAGCCACATCAGGAAAATCAATGAAGAATCTGGAACACATATAACGTTCTAAAGATTTAATTTCAGCCTCATCTGCTGGCTTAAAGTCACGAACCAGAAGGTTGCTGTATTTCAGAAGGCCTCCACCTCTGATTTCTTCAGGGTTCCTTGTGGAAATAAGTTTGTATTTTAAATGGTCCATTGCCTCATTGAAGTCTCCATACATGCTCTCTGCAATAATGGTGGGATGTAAGTCTTCTCTCAATTCACATTCCGTATCACTGTAAACATTTAACATGGAGTCCAGTATTATTTGAAAGGAGTCAACGCTAAATTCAAACTGTCGTCTGAGTGAGTTTACAAATTTTAGTTCTACATTCTTCCCACTGTTGTTTGACAATGAGATGAGGCTCCAGCGGTCATGATCAGTGGACACTTTGACCATCTTTTGCACATATGCATCCTTCATAGTCTGAGCAGTGATCTTTTCTTTATTGACACATTTTGGTAAAAAGTCCAGTAGGCAATTCAGAACTGCCTCCTTAACAACCTGAAATTCTTGTTCACTTGGTAGTTCAACACCAAAAATGATGTCCAGGTCTTTGTAGCTAGTTCCATTCTGTTTCACAAGGATGTGACTAGCTGTTGAACCATTCAGGCGGATGTCTCTAACAGTGATTTGCTTCTCAGTAAGCTGCTCCTTTACGACATGAATGATATCCTTTGGCTTTACCTCTAGTGTTGGAAAATTTCCTCTTCCATGAATGGGTATTACCTCAGTTAATACTTGATCCAGTATTTTTATCTGATCCCAAGTGAGACTACTGAATCTGTGATCTAAATCCTCAGTCATTGTGAAGTCAGTTGGTTAACTAGGAAAAAACAACGGAAATATTAAGAGGAAAACATTAGGGACACACAAAAGCCTGTCATATGCCATGACAAACACACATCTTACCTGTAGAAGGCACAATGAGAAAGTAATACATTTTACATTGAGCTATATCGTGAGCTGGATATCTGACTAAACCATTGCATTTTCATTGGCCATATTTGAATTTGGATTTTCTCAAGGTTTAACCCTATCCAATAACATTATATTATTGTTTAGTCCAAAATACTCTGAAGTAAATTTAGGAAACAGTATATGTTTCAGTGCAAAACCACTCACAGATTAACAATGTGAGCTTCCTGGTTGTTACAATTAAATTCAGTACAGTTTTCAACCTCCAGAATTAAATGGGCAAGTTCAGTTCTGTAGTCCTGAATAAAAAGCATCCATATACACATGGAACTGCTGAAGTGAATTATTTAACAAAAACAGAAATAATGCAAAATATTGATCTTCATGTATCTACCTCAGTATTTCTAATGCATTTGTTGCTGTAGTCTTCTAAATGCAAGGGTGCACAGCATCTCATATTTTTTCTTTTCTTTCATTATGGCTTAAGAGCTGGATGCTGAGGAATCTCTGGGCAAGTCTATCTGACCTATCTAAATAACTGTCTGGCAGCACTGTGCAGACCTTGCAAGTTCTGGTTCGCAGATAATGAACCCACCTCTGGTTTGCATTGAGGTTTGGGTGCCATTAAGTAGAACCTTTCTGGAAGCCTCTCAAGTCAGTCTCCAATATTTGTGACTGGAAATCAGTATAAAAGGCACTGGGTGAAATCATGACTTTAGCAAACTTAATTTTTATTTTTTTTTAAATTTTTTCTTTTACATCTTTATATTAAGATAAGCAGGCAGTTAGACCAGTCTGTGGATTAATTGGTTTAGGATTATAATTCACAAAAGTTGAAAAAAACAAAACAAAATGTTGTGCTTAAGATACTGCTAACTGAACATGTCCAAAACATTATTTTCATGAAGTTTCATAATGGGTTTTATGTAATTAAATACTCTCATTTTGAGAGGGTAAGTATGTACACTACAAATGTAATTAAACACAGTTACACAATTAGATAATTAGGTGTAATTATAGTAATTACATAAGTAGTGAAGAACTGCATTCAAGAAACTACAAAGTGAAAAAAATTCACAGTTGAGTGTTAGACTTCCAATATGTAAGGAGAGAGTCACTATCTTAACATTACCAATTACTAACTGAAATATTATTATTACTGAGTGGAAAATACTCTCCACATTTCTAACCTTTTCCCCCAGAATCTATTACTCCGCTACTAAATAAATAACTAATGCCATTTTGTGATGTTTCCCCTGTTGCCTGCCTAAGCCTCCTCAACTCCTCTGCAGCAGTTAACCACCAAAAATGTACTTAGTAAAGGAGTTTTATTGCTGAAACGCTATCAATCTTCTCCCTTAAAGGTCATACCATTTTTCATCACTCTTCCATAACTCCCATCATAACTCATGCATTGATACTGTGATTTGTTGATAACTTTTCAATTAAACTCAATGTTTGGGCTCTGACTCAGTGTGTTGAGTCTGAAGCTGCATATTGAGGCTGTGTTTGCTCTGACTCACTGGGTGATGGAAAGATGGATGGACCCTCCTGCACAGCCCAAGAGAAGATGCGATCTTTTGTTAATATGCTCACTCATGAGACTATCCAAATATTCAGGAATGAGCACTAGAAATTCCCCACCATGTGAGAGCTTGTTGCTCAGACATCTTATGGACATAGGTTTAGATAAGTACTAAAAATTGGCTTTGGTTAGTGGAAGCTATTGTATTTTCCTGTACATGCAATGTAATTTTTACTCCTATACTGCACAAGCAGTTGAAGTCTTGTTTTTAGAATACACTGCCCTTGGTTTTGTGGATGATTAGCTTGTATAGGTTTATGTTAAACTGAAGATATTCATATTTTGAAATTTGTTCCTTAAATTGTGTCAGCTGTTTATAATTATAATCAGTAATAAATGAGTTTAATGTGACTACTTTCAAAACACATTACTGCAACACAATAGAATGATAAGGAAGACAACCCTTACAATATACCTGAGCACTATATATAAACAAAACTGATGTTTCTTGTTGGCAGTGTAATTAATCAAACTTCTTCTAAAAGTAAAATACCAAATTCCTTCATTACAATGACTTTTGGATTAGTAGGTGTTCATTGTAACATGGATATTTTATTAAGTTGATACATTAAAATGTTGGAGCTTAGAACCAAAAGGTCACTATTAAATAACAGACAGGAAGACTTTAAAGTGTAGCTATAAAGATTTTGTAAAAGACAAAGAATGTTTTACCATTATACTAAAAAGAAAAGGAGTACTTGTGGCACCTTAGAGACTAACCAATTTATTTGAGCATAAGCTTTTGTGAGCTACAGCTCACTTCATTGGATGCATACTGTGGAAAGTGTAGAAGATCTTTTTATACACACAAAGCATGAAAAAATACCTCCCCTCCACCACACTCTCCTGCTGGTAATAGTTTATCTAAAGTGACCACTCTCCTTACAATGTGTATGATAATCAAGGTGGTCCATTTCCAGCACAAATCCAGGGTTTAACAAGAACGTCTGAGGGGGGGTGGGGGGTAGGAAAAAACAAGGGGAAATAGGTTACCTTGCATAATGACTTAGCCACTCCCAGTCTCTATTCAAGCCTAAGTTAATTGTATCCAATTTGCAAATGAATTCCAATTCAGCAGTCTCTCGCTGGAGTCTGGATTCGAAGTTTTTTTGTTGTAATATTGCAACTTTCATGTCTGTAATCGCGTGACCAGAGAGATTGAAGTGTTCTCCAACTGGTTTATGAATGTTATAATTCTTGACATCTGATTTGTGTCCATTTATTCTTTTACGTAGAGACTGTCCAGTTTGACCTTCAGCCCCCAACTAAAACCCCTCCAATGCATTATTAAGGATCTACAACCTATCCTGAAGGGTGACCCAACACTCTCACAAATCTTGGGAGACAGGCCAGTCCTTGCCTACAGACAGCCCCCCAACCTGAAGCCAATACTCACCAGCAACCACATACCACACAACAGAACCACTAACCCAGGAACCTATCCTTGCAACAAAGCCCGTTGCCAACTGTGCCCACATATCTATTCAGGGGACACCATCACAGGGCCTAATAACATCAGCCACACTATCAGAGGCTCGTTCACCTGCACATCCACCAATGTGATATATGCCATCATGTGCCAGCAATGCCCCTCTGCCATGTACATTGGTCAAACTGGACAGTCTCTATGTAAAAGAATAAATGGACACAAATCAGATGTCAAGAATTATAACATTCATAAACCAGTTGGAGAACACTTCAATCTCTCTGGTCATGCGATTACAGACATGAAAATTGCGATATTACAACAAAAAAACTTCAAATCCAGACTCCAGCGAGAGACTGCTGAATTGGAATTCATTTGCAAATTGGATACAATTAACTTAGGCTTGAATAGAGACAGGGAGTGGCTAAGTCATTATGCAAGGTAACCTATTTCCCCTTGTTTTTTCCTACCCCCCACCCCCCCTCAGACGTTCTTGTTAAACCCTGGATTTGTGCTGGAAATGGCCCACCTTGATTATCATACACATTGTAAGGAGAGTGGTCACTTTAGATAAGCTATTACCAACAGGAGAGTGGGTTTGTGTTTGTGTGCGTGTGTGTGTGGGGGGGCACCTGGATTTGTGCTGGAAATGGCCCAACTTGATTATCATACACATTGTAAGGAGAGTGGTCACTTTAGATAAGCTATTACCAGCAGGAGAGTGTGGTGGAGGGGAGGTATTTTTTCATGCTTTGTGTGTATAAAAAGATCTTCTACACTTTCCACAGTATGCATCCAATGAAGTGAGCTGTAGCTCACAAAAGCTTATGCTCAAATAAATTGGTTAGTCTCTAAGGTGCCACAAGTACTCTTTTTCTTTTTGCGAATACAGATTAACACGGCTGTTACTCTGTTACCATTATACTGGTAAGTACAATATTTTAATTTTTTTTAACATACAGTATTCCAGTTCATCCAGGTATAACAGCTGGCAATGTTCTGTGGGTAACAAATAACCTCGAAACCTTCCCCCAAAGAGGAAAACTTAACTGACACGTAAGCAGTGAGTAATCCTATTGACTTCAGTGGGGCTATGCACATATTTAAAGTTAAGCATGTGTGTAAATGCTTGCGTGATTAGGTCCTTATAGAAGAAAGCACAAAGCACTTTTGCTTAGAGAACTTTGTTTCTTAAATTCCGTTTAAGGTGAAGAAAGGGACTTGACTGACTTTAAAAAATGGACTGGTTATTTGAAGCTCATCCTCTGGGTGCATATGAAATATGAGCTGTTTGACTAGCTCTGTAATGGAAAGCAGTAGCTTTATTGAGGATGTCTGACAACTGAACAAGCACATCACTGATGGATCAAGAGATAAGCCTCTCCACTGATAAGGAAAATCCTCCCATTTTCTTTCGGGAAAACAAAGATCAGCAAATTGTAATGATGTTATTGTAACATTTCCTTGCTTCATTTTATTTTCTAATCCACAGTGACAGCACATGAATATTGATGTGTATTTTCTTCCCCTCTCTTCAGTTATATACAATCTATATATTTGAAAAATTTCAGGTAACTTGTAAACTTAGGTACAGTTTTGGGTGGTTGCTAAAGCATTTATTTTTATTTTTAATATTGCTTGTAAGGGGCCCCAATTCAGCAAGCTATCTAAGCACATACGTAACTTTAAATGTGTGATCAGTCCTATTTAAATCAGTGGAACTAGTCATATGCTTCATGTTTTAAGCACTTGCTTAAATACCTCGCTAAATCAGGACCTAAATAGGTCAGTATTTTGTTTGTTTTCTTAAACTGATGCTGAAAAGACTTTTTTCATGTGTTAGACTCAATCCCATAGTCCTCACACAGCCCAAACTTCCCCTTAGTTTAGTGTGACATATATAGATTCGTAGATTCCAAGGCCAGAAGGGACCATTCTAATCTTGTCTGACCTCCTGTGTAGATAAACGCTGTACACCTGTATGAGTTTAGGGTAGACAGTATTCAACATGAATACTAAAGAAATTGCCCTTCTTCATATTCATTCCCTATGTGGCTATCATTGCACATTTATAATATTTACTAAAATCTGTTATAATGAAAACTGTGATCCTCCCTCCACAATCCTTCTCAAATCCCAGTACCCTGGGCTGGATTTAAATTGTGTGACATCATAATTTCTTACATTCCCATCGGAAATATTTTAGATAGAAAATCTTATTTCAGTGGAGCAATACAAAAGGTCTTGTGAAATGCTGTCATGGATGAGAATTTCCAAATTCTAATAATATTTTTTACCCAGTTTGTAACTTTTAAGGAAGAGAGCTACATAGCCATCAGATTTCCACAGCCCTACATCTCTAGCTATCCCCTCCTGCACCATGACAAAGAATTTAACTTAGCAAAAATTTTCTGAATGTGAAAGCATCTCATATGTTTTACATTCAATATATTCCTCTTTTAAAAACTCTAGGTGAACAATGGAGGGCTACATGCTGACTAGAAGCATTACAGTGAAAGAAAGGAGTAGTCTTTGAATATTTGTGTTGGAGACGTTTAATTTTTCTCCCAAGTAAATGATTCAAGTTCTGGGCTATCCTTGAGTAGACAGCATAAATCATTCCAAGTGGTAAATGGTTTGTAATGTGGAAAAAATATTTCCAGGGGTGGGTATGAGACCTTCAAACACATTTCCACTAAGTGTATATTAAAGGCCTGATCTAAAGTCCATTGAAGTGAATGGATAAACCTCCATTGATTTCAATGAGCTTTGAATCAGGCCCCTGTTAGAGAATTTGCATTTAGTTCTACAGTGGCAAATAGTTAGTTCTACACTACATAGTCCTCAGGTACAAGCAAGTTCCACCAAAAAAATAGATATGGAAAAAGAAAAACTTGCTGACAAGCGGTGTCTACTTCATAAATTTCCAAAGAAATCTAGATATTTAAAATCTGGAGGACATTCTCTTCCGATTTCAGTCATGTTTTGACTATAAACTTTTTAACATCCTCTTTTTATATGATTTATCTTACTGTTTCAAAGTATTTTCAGGTGGTTTATAATATGCTAACATTTTCAAACAGAACACATCCAAAACAATTTTTGTAAAGATATGCTTGCTCTATTTTGATCTCCTAGCTTTTATCAACACTAAGTATACAAACAAGCACACTGAATATTTTGATGCTCCATTTATCTTTACTTTTTTTCTGCACTTGACACAAATCACTGTGAGACCTGTCATAGATTACATTAAAAAGTCTCATCAGCTACATTAATTAGCCTTGCTCTATTCTATAATATTGTGATTTTTTTCCTAGTTCTGTGTTTTGGTTCACCGTACACTGGCTATCTCCATAGCTAATAACTTCTGTGCCATTTTGTTTAACTGTATAGCTAATTTAAAGACACGTTTCTCCATTAGGTAGGAACCTTTCTTGAAGTAATCTGCATTGACTTCAGGAACTACACCAGCATTGGCAAGTATGCATTTCTATTCACAGCACAAGTGTGCATGAGCGAAGTTGAAGCAATAATGGGGCAGAGATGAGGCACTCCAAGTAGGGAAATCTTCTGACCAGCCCCAATATCATCTTGGTTTTCAAGATCTTTTCCATTAAGCTAATGTTAATGGATGCAGTGAGGAGATTATTTTCCTTCTTATCCTGAGATTATGCACGAGTTGCCATAAATCAGTACAGTTACCATCTAGTTACTCTGAAATAACAAACAGTAACTCCGGGCCATCTGTTCTCCTGTGAGAAAAGGTTGCATGGCACTGCAAGTAAACCTCAACAGGAACCAAGTACTTCAGGCTGTACTACAGCATATCACCTTCAAGGATAGAACAAGTGAGTATTCAAAAGAGGAACAGGAGCATAACCAAATAAAATGTGCCTCACCTTTCTCCCAACCAGATCAAAGCTATTGGAAAAGCAGCACTGTCATGCACACATGCACTTGCCCACGTACATCAGTTTCCAGAACTGTGAATCATAGGAGCAGTGGTAATATACCCTGGCACAAAGCTGTGGATTTGGGAAAGGGAATCCCAGAGCATAAGGTGAACAAAATCATACAAAATGCTGTCCAAAGGACTGAACAGGTGGTTGGCAGAAGGGGTTAACAGATGAGTAATGAGGAGCTTGCTTTGTGCATCCAGCACTAACTTGCAATTCATGTTGCTGGTTTCACACAGATTATTTCTTTTTTCCCCTCAATCTTTCTATCATGTCGCAGAACATTCTTTTTCAGCTGCATGCGGATCCACTTTCAGGTTACATATTGTATGCCATTATACCTAAGTAATCCCTTTCATGTAGTATAGTCGTTTTTCCGTTTAACTTCTTCCCTACATAGCATGCAGGGTACACCAACATATATGATTCCTGATAAAGAATGTGGCTTATAGCACAACTTTCTCTTGTAATGTAACATCTACTGCTAAGTTAAAAACTAAGGTAGAATGCCCAGCATTAGATCTACTTTTGGCTATGATCATTTCTATTAACTTATAATGACACTTACTACATTATGTAAAGAAAAATACTTTTACTCTTGAATGCATACTACAGGCTCACTAAATTATGGTACCATGTTTCCAGGAGAATGGAAACAAATAGAGACTTACTGTGGTAGGAATATTGCCAATCATGTACTTCAGTAGAGTTAATAAGATGACTCACTGGGTCCTTTGGTAAAAAATATGAATCGTCATCTTGTCACTGATAAAAACATGAACCACCCAGGGAAAGCTGCAGGAAAAAACAAACAATTACAGTCTTTTTTAGATTAAATGTTAACTACTAGTCACCTGCTGTACATAATAAATCATGCATTATGGCTTGACAGCGCTGCAATCATGACAATAGCCTTGTAAGTCATAAATGATAAGGTAAGAGCTATGAATGGGAAAATAGAGCAGTACTTAGAAAGAATTTGAGCTTCAGGTCATTCTTAATCCTCTGCCAGTGTATTTACTCAGGCAGTAACTTGCAAGGCATTAATATTTTACTATTTCTCCGAGGGATTAAAGAATTATTACTTATAAACAAATTAACAGAGACACTGTGGAATTATACAAGCGAAGAATTAGAACCAATAACAACCCCAGCAAAATTAAATATTTTCCTTTCACAAATGCAGAGCAGGTTGTGTACATTTTCCAAAGATGTCTGCGAATCACAGAGGGCTCTCATTCCCTTGGCAAGCCAGACAGCAACCAATTCATTTAAGACAAGCATAAATGGCACAAGTGGGAACTCCATGCAACTGCATGTGTTGCATGGACTTATGGCTAGCTCTGCATAAACTATAAGGAATTTTTATTAACACTATATATGTGTGATCACAAAAATGTACAATTTTTATATACAATTACAATTATATATACATATTTTATATACAATTACTATTTAACATTTATTATTATTTAACATTTGTATTACTGCAGCACTAAGGAGCCCTAGTCACAGACCAAGACCTCAGTGTCCTAGGTGTTGTATGTACACAGAACAAAAAGGTGGTCCATGCTCCCAAGAGCTTATTTCAAGAAACAGTGACAATCTGATCATTTTTAATCTTTCCTCCAACACTCAGTTATTCCAGCTATATATGTCCCAATGTGTATAAACTCTAAGAAACAGCAAGGACCCACAATCCATCACAAGAAGGGCTCTAGGGATTCTGTGATCCTGCAATCACAGAATTTATTCCTTTCCACAGAAGTATGAGCCACAATCTCCACTTTTATTTAAAAAAAATATTTGTTTCTAATCTTTATGATTGCAGAGAAAACCTTGAAAACATGAACTGAGTGTAAACTGAGGCAGTGATCGCTACCTGAGTCTGCAAAGAGCGCAAAATAATTGCTCTGAGAGGTGTGAGCTGCCTTATTAATTTCAATTAGGGCCTTGTGGGTTTTTCAAAGATGCCACAGAACTCAGATTTTGGCTGCAGAATATGCCAGTTAGCTGCAGTCAGGAGCCTGACATTTTGTTTTCTGTCTCCTTACCCTGGATCTGCCTGCAGCTCCCTTTTGCTCTCCAGCTCTTCACAATGGTCAGCTAATTACAGTGCACACTCCCTGTATTATTCCATGGAGCCTGGCAGCACAGAAAAGGAGCCAGAGCAGGAATCCAGTTTGCAGACAGAGAGTGAAAGAAGGCAGAAGTGTAGGCTGGCAGCTGCAGAAAAAACGCAGCAGCTGAGGCCCAGGGAGCCTAGGAGATGATGGTTACAAGCTCTCGCTATCCCTGGAAAATACCGTCTAGGAGTCCTGCTCAGAACCTCCTTTCCCTACCAACTCTGAGAGAGCAGAGTTGGTCAGTCCAACTAGAGAGCATAGCAAAATACCCATCCCCAAAAATAATCACTGTAAAAAATAAATGGAGAAATTTCACATCAATGAGTATTTTCAACAGTGAGGTGTGGCTGTGTGTTTGTGCAGGAATGAGAGATGATGGATATTTCATGATGATAGAACTGATATTGCACTAGAACTTTGGGGTTGCCATTGTGGCATGTAGGGAATATTCACAAGGTAGGACAGAGTTTTGCTATGAAACATGCAAATTTTCTTATTCTGTAGTATGCTCATAAAAGCAACATCTGAGGCTAAATGCTTAAGCTGTTCTTTGGATATTAATCTCAGTAGTGGTCTATTGCTGATTCATATGCTATTTTACACTAAAGATACACTATCTTTCTCTCTTAACTATTCTACACTCATATTGTTCCCAATATTTTTCAAAATTAATAAATATTCAAAAGCTGCCATAGGCAAAGTTTGGTTTTGTCATCTCAAAAAGAATACTTTTGATTCTTGAATACAAAATTTGGGCTGTGATTATAACAAAGTAGAGACACACGCATTTTAGACCTAATTCTAAAGTCCTGTATACATAACGATTGATAGAACATAGTGACAACGAAAATGGCCCAGTAGGTAAAACATGGGATTGGGTTTCTAGTGTTCTGTTCTCTGATCTACAATTGACCCACTGTGGGGCAGGTCACATGCAGTCAGTTTGTTAAGCTGCTAACTCTCCATGTCTGGGTATCCACTTTGAGATATGGTGGCACAGATTTTCAGAACTGTTAAGCACCTGCAGCTCCCATTAACTTCAGCTGGAGTTATGGCTGCTCATCCCGTCTGTCTCAAATTGAGTACCCAGAAATTGAGGCATTCAAAATCAGTGGCCGGTTTCAAAAATTCCGGCCTTTTATCTTTCTGTGCCTCAGTTTCTAAGTGCAACAATTGTATTTATTTCTTTGGATTAATACAAAGTAAAACCTATCCTTTCTCTCCAGCACCATGACTCAATTTAAAATTCACATATCAAAAATACCCATCAGTATGACTAATCTCCAGCAAACGCAGGCAAATTACAGACTGAAACAACCCTCCTTTTCCATCTATTAACCATCCTCATAATTATCTCTCCTTTTCAAGTGATTGGGGGGGTGGGGGGGAGGGATGTGAGCTTTGCAGTGTGCCCTGAATGTTATCAAATTTGGACTACTGAAGACAAAGGAGGGAGGAAGGTACAAAGCCAAGGGGCTTTGGATGAGATGTAAAACTAAGGACACAGCCACTTGAGATCCATAAAGGTATCCTAGTTGCGTTAAACATCTTGTTCTGTCTAAATTCTAATTTAGGAAGTTGCATTCTGCCTATCTAATTTCTCTTCACTTCCTATTCTAAGATCCACCCCAGAATTAGCTGCATTTCATGACAGAAGAAATAATCCCTGTGTATACTCTATGCATAGTGTGTGTAGGTTTTTTAAGCATTCTGGAATCCTTTGTGATGAAAGATGTAGTTTTTTTAAAAGTTAGTTCATTATCTATTTATCTATTCATTATCTATTAATTATTATAAAAGTTAGTTCATTAGTTCAATAGTGTCAAGTGGAGTGCCCCAGGGGTCGGTCCTGGGGCCGGTTTTGTTCAATATCTTCATAAATGATCTGGAGGATGGTGTGGATTGCACTCTCAGCAAATTTGCGGATGATACTAAACTGGGAGGAGTGGTAGATACACTGGAGGGCAGGGATAGGATGCAGAGGGACCTAGACAAATTGGAGGATTGGGCCAAAAGAAATCTGATGAGGTTCAATAAGGATAAGTGCAGGGTCCTGCACTTAGGTCGGAAGAACCCAATGCACAGCTACAGACTAGGGACCGAATGGCTAGGCAGCAGTTCTGCGGAAAAGGACCTGGGGTGACAGTGGACGAGAAGCTGGATATGAGTCAGCAGTGTGCCCTTGTTGCCAAGAAGGCCAATGGCATTTTGGGATGTATAAGTAGGGGCATAGCGAGCAGATCGAGGGACGTGATCGTCCCCCTCTATTCGACATTGGTGAGGCCTCATCTGGAGTACTGTGTCCAGTTTTGGGCCCCACACTACAAGAAGGATGTGGATAAATTGGAAAGAGTCCAGTGAAGGGCAACAAAAATGATTAGGGGTCTGGAACACATGACTTATGAGGAGAGGCTGAGGGAGCTGGGATTGTTTAGTCTGCGGAAGAGAAGAATGAGGGGGGATTTGATAGCTGCTTTCAACTACCTGAGAGGTGGTTCCAGAGAGGATGGTTCTAGACTATTCTCAGTGGTGGAAGAGGACAGGACAAGGAGTAATGGTCTCAAGTTGCAGTGGGGGAGGTTTAGGTTGGATATTAGGAAAAACTTTTTCACTAGGAGGGTGGTGAAACACTGGAATGCGTTGCCTAGGGAGGTGGTGGAATCTCCTTCCTTAGAAGTTTTTACGGTCAGGCTTGACAAAGCCCTGGCTGGGATGATTTAATTGGGGATGGGTCCTGCTTTTGAGCAGGGGGTTGGACTAGATGACCTACTGAGGTCCCTTCCAACCCTGATATTCTATGATATTCTGTCATTATTGCAACAACAAAACCACTGCTGTATAAAAGCATAACAACAACTGTTGTGTCTAATAAGCAGAAACTTATTTTATTCACCTTTAAAATATCTGTTCACATTGTGATGATTTCTCCTAGTGATAAAAATTATTTTACAAAATGTTGATGCTATTTAAATATATAACAAAACCATCTGAATGCTAAAGTAAGCTCACTTCAGACCACAGTGGGATGTCAACATATCTTTATTAAACAGAGCTTCTTTAATTTGGCTGTTACTGCTGTAACAAGCTTTTAATTTAAGTATTTTTGAAGATAATTTCAGAGCCCTAAAATAATGTAAGTCCTGGTACCTATAACAGGGTACATCTTGCATAACCGATTACTCATAAAATTAGTTTCCTGGTCATGGGTAAATTTACCTTCAGTTGTTTGGGATTTTTTATATAATACTATAATTACATACATACATATATATTTACATATAATTTATATATAATTACTAGAACTACTAATAAATTATGAATTCATGTTTATATTTTCCAAATTACAAACACTATTCCATGACTACAAAATGTAATACTGGACTTTCCTTTTAATGCTACATTTACTTTATAAGCTACATTTTTGAAGTGGACATAATACATGAAATATTTTACTAATTTAAGTATCTGCTGTACAAGAGTTTATTCTTAATTTTGCATCAGTAAAACTCCCCTACAGCACTTCACATAACATAGCTCTTTTATAATTAAAGAAGTCTCATTCAGCAAGAGAACAAGTTTTTTCTACAATTCTATAATAAAGTAAACTGCATCATTTCATTCAAATCATATCAGGAAGAAGGAACAATACCGCAACCACAAGATCATAGTATTGCTGTTTTTCCATGCTGAAAGAAGGATGAAATGTCACTGATGACGTTATTGCCACACTGCTGAAAGACAGTAAAACTGATGAACCAAGGAAAAATGTGAAGCCTAGAACAGATGTGTGTGTTCATCAGTTTCATGCTGCCATCAATAATGGATGTTGAATGCCATGCAGTTGATGACATCAACTTCTAAGATAGTGTTATTCAAGCTTCCTATCACCCAAATTTATAAAAAGAGGAATCACCATGGCATTTGGATGTCCAAAGGCCAGGCCCTGTATGCCAGGTACAGATGTAGAGAAAGAGAACAATGTAGAAAAAGATCAGCTAACATTGTCACTAACACTGTAATACTAGCTCTGCAGTATTGAACAGAAAAATCACAGCCTTTTGTTGATATTTGGTAGAAGAAACAGTGTCTGCAGCCAGATACTTTGAATAAAAACAACAATAATACTACTAAATTCTATTTTATCAGTGGAATTCCATTTATTGATATTCAATATTTGTAAATGCTAGTTTTACAGATATTTTATATGCTACGTTCTAGTTTTGTAGATCAGTGGCCTGTGGGTAAACTGCTGATACCCTGTGATAACTGATGTAAATAAACCTGTTTTTTCTTGAAAGGTCCCTGAATTTTTGTCTCCTATCCCTGCATTGATGCTTGCAATAGACCTTTGTGTAGTTACAAACTCATTCTGGCTAATGAAAAGGAGCCAGATTAAATACTGAGTAAAATATATGAAACATGAGAAAAAACAATAGACACAGCGAGGCGGGGGACAAACTCTGTTCGAACACCCATGCTGCTCCTTGGAAATCAGTGGGATTACATGGATCCTAAGAGCAGAATTTGGTCCAAAATTGTTCATGACCAAACATTTTACCATAATGCAACAGATCTGTCCCCTAGATCCTGTTCAACACCATAGAACCATGCATACATTTAGTTTGCCCATGGTGCAAGAGCCAAATTTGGCCCAATATTTGGTTCCAAATCCTATAAAGGCTCCATAGGCTTGATCCTGCACCATTAATCCACTGGAAAGTATACCATTGACTACAGCGGATTACCATTGACTTCAATGGGAGCATCAGCAAACCCCATATGCAGAACTCCTACCGAAGTCAATGGGAGTTCCACACACAGAAAGATAAAACAAATCAAACGAGAGAGTGTGTTTTGTTTTTGTTTTCCTTATATACTGCCTTTCATTTAACATTAGCCAAATCATACAGTCCTAATACAGGCAACACTTGTACAGGAGTTTTATTCTGAGTAAGAACTAGAAAACAGATCCTCTTTCTTTTTTGTTTTCCTTATTATGTATTGTGATAACATGCTTGAAATTCATAGAAGTTGTAGATGCTGAACTGTTCGGTTTCCATATACAATATATTTTAAATGGCAAACTGTTAATCAACACTGGAATTACAACAGATAATGTCACCTTTACACATGCTGACTATTGCTTCTCTCCACAAGTAGTCCCAATGGATTTAATGGGATCCGCAGAATAATGTAGTATTCAGCATGAGTGAGGGTGGCAGGGTATTACACAAAGTGTCTATTGACAACTTTCACTATACATCACCCCATTATGCCCAAAGACTGAAAAAACCTGAGGGCACAAATTCATTCTTTTGCTACATCCAGGCAGCTTCATTTATTTCAAAGGAGTTCCATGAGTATAGCTGAGAGCAGAATATGATCATCTTTCTGCCCTACTGAAAATCTAAAGTAATGTCTTTGAAACCAACAGAACTACTCCGGATTTACACCAGTGTAACTGAGGGCAGAATCTGTCCCCAGAACACAGATGTTGGAGGAAAGTAAGCACAGAGAATACTGAATGTCACTATTGTTGTGTGTAGGAACTAGAATTTTAATATCTTTTGAATATATTGATATAAATCCTGCTTGCCTTACACACAAATAAGTAAACTTTAAGGTAACTTTAATATGATTAATCAGGTGATTTGCTCCATTTTTGATGTCTGTAACACTACTTGGTATGTTACTTGTCCCTCTGTAATGGTTGGTCAGTAGTGGACATGAGCCTACTCTAGATACTCATGACTGGAGTTCCTTCTTAACTGAAGTAGTAGTCTTACTTTTAGCTTTGGAAGTTCTAGGTTCATTCCCCTGCCCATGAGGACAGTCATTACATTACTTTCATTTGTATCATTTGAATAATTGCTCTCCATACAGTATATAACACGGTATAATTTATGCCACTATGAGGCAACAAAACACAATGCACAGAAAAAAATTGCCTTTAGACACAGACCAGAGCAAGGATAGTGTGTGAGCTGCACCTGTGAGGCTTCATGCCTCAGATACACCCCTTTGAGGCAAAATTCCATCTCTGTGTCAAGGGGTAGTAATCTGATGCTGATATATATCAACAGGAAATTACAGAACTTGCCCACCATCACTCATGCTGTTTCAGCTGTGCTGGCCAGAAAATTGTGGGAAAATGTTGCCCAGGCTCCACCCAGTCACCCCGCCATACCTGCTCGGCATCCACTTAAGGCTTGGCTTGGTTTGGTTCAAAACGCCCTGAATTCAGTGCAAAGACTCCCAGTGACTTCAATGAGCTTTGTATCAGGCCCTTTCTTCTGTGTGCTAGCTAGGTACATAGTTTGGACAGCTACACAAGAGTGTAAGAGGTGGGGTTCTTATCCATCTGTATGGCATGTAGTCCAAATCACAATATGACTTTAAAGTTCAAGACCACACAGTTTAAATCTTAGTCAGGGAGTCCCCACCATCCATTCACTTTGATTTCTCATTCATTTTCTGAGTTAACAGTGATCCATGTCACTACTGACAACTACATTGTGTTTTTTTAAATCAGTCCTGAAAAACCTGTTCTTTGGAATAAAGCACAGAATACAAAGCATATGCTTGTTTAATAAACCATCTTCCTTATGATGGAATAATAAGCATGTTTAGTTTTAAGAGTTAAAAATGTACCATAAAGAGATGTATTGGCGGGGCTGGGCAGAAGGAGATAAGGAGTCCCAGTTTATTTTTTGTTGTTGTGAAGGAATTATGTAACAAATGTATAGCCCCCCTCTTTTTCTCATCACAGGTTGGTTGTGAGCCAATCTTGATTTCTGCAAATGCATTCCTTATTTAGAAGTCACCATCAGATAGTTTCTGTGAACAAATTGCAATCCATTGTCTGTCTGTCCAACGACAGACCCTGAGCTCCTTGGGGTAGGGACTTTTCTCTTTCTGAAAGGGCTTAACACATCACGAATGCTAAATAATTAATAACAACATTGGTTGCTATTTAAACTATTTGCAATTTATTTGTGCTGTGTGATTTATCACCTGAGTCACATGGTATGATTTCTACTTCCTAGTTGGATGGATAATGAACAGTGAACAGCACACTTCCAGTATGATTTTTTGGGGAAATTATCATTTGTGCCAAAATTCATAAAACTTTTGGGATTTATCCAAATGTTCACAAATAAACCACTACTAATGTGCAGTGAATGATAAATCCAAACTAATGGCAGCAAAGCAAATCTGCCACATTCATTCACAAAAATATTCATAATTCACTTTTTGTATTATTTAATCCGCAAAAGTGACACACACTAGGCCCCAAAGTCATGTGGTTACTCTGGATTTTACACTAGTGTAACTGAGATCAGAATCTGGTTCATAGGTTATAAGCTAATTTATCAGTTAAATTCACATCTACAACAGGATTATTTTTAAGTCTGACTTCTTAAATGTTACTATAAACTCAACTAGTATTCTATTCCTATTTAGAAGCACTGAGACACTAAAGTGACAGGAATCATATAAGTAGATAGTAGACAGACAAGGTGGGTGAGGTAATATCTTTGATTACACCAACTTCTGTTGGTAAAACAGACAAGCTTTGGAGCCCCACAGAGCTCTTCACAAGTAGCTTTTGTCTCTTAAACTAACTGAAGTTGTTCCAATCAAAGATATTACCTCACCCACCTTGTCTCTCTCGTATCTGGGGACCAACACTAGATTACAGATGAATGAGTTCTGGGCAAGTGATGATTCCTCTGGGCAAGCTGATGAATCTGGTTTTGAGTTAAAAACCAAAACCAAGAGACTGTACACACCATGACCAGGTAAGATCTAAACATCGTGTAAATAGCTGGGAGGCTGTTTGCACCCTCCTATCCAAAGGGGACTATCATTTCCTAAATTTTTAACTGTTGATCTCCTATTGTTTATGCCAGGTGCCAGCTTCAATTGGTTATGATTACAAAAAAAAATTTTTTAAATCAACAGATCCCTTGCTTTGCAGTGAAGAAAATTATTTTAACCAGTGATTTATTTGTGAAATCCTTAGTATGGAAGAAGTTACACAATGGTCTTGAAAGTAGAGACCAAAGCGAATAGCCTGTGGTAATATTTAAGCGAATGATCAAATACATCACTACAATATGGAGCTCGAAGGAAACATACTTCCTCGGGGCAGCGAAGTTATTGAACAATTAGATCTACAGAACAGTTTATGCTGAGCGTCGGGGGAGGAAGGTAAGAAATTTCACTTGCTGCTTCACTGCAAATAAACCAGTGGGCTCCCCATTGACCCCTATTCCTAATCCTCCCTTACCCCCAAAATAGAAAGTATAGAGGAATGAACCCAAACCAGCGGTGCACACTGTGTCTCCAGCTTGTGCAGGCAGGAGCTGGGGTGAGCAGCAGCCGGCACGAAGCAGCCGGCACGAAGCACCATTACCTGCTCTGCTGTCCTGCGTGCCATCTGCCCACAACCCCGCCCACTCTTGCGAAAGAAGGAAAAGCCCAAGGGTCCCTATGGCCCCAGAAGGCACCTGTAGTACAAAGTACGACTCGGGAATGCCAGGTGCACGGGAATCTATAACCTCAAAGGTAAAGGGACCCTATAGCAGCCAGGGAGCCTAGTGCACCACGGAGCCTATAGAGCTCAGGATCTCTTATCACGCAGGGAGCCGCACCCAGGGACGCTATAGCACCAGAGGGAGCCTATAGAGCTCAGGATCCCTCAGCACCCCAGGACTCTTCGAGCACCCAGGAACCCTATCGCACCAGAGAGAGCCTATAGAGCTCAGGACCCCTGAGCACCCAGGGACCCTGCAGCACCAGAGGGAGCCCACAGAGCTCAGGACCCCTGAGCACCCAGGGACCCTATAGGACCAGAGGGAGCCCACAGAGCTCAGGATCCCTCAGCACCCAGGGACCCTGCAGCACCAGAGGGAGCCCACAGAGCTCAGGATCCCTCAGCACCCAAGGACTCTTCGA
The DNA here is from genome assembly GCF_965140285.1 of Lepidochelys kempii. NCBI lineage: Eukaryota > Metazoa > Chordata > Testudines > Cheloniidae > Lepidochelys > Lepidochelys kempii. The sequence continues at coordinate 76,092,652 of NC_136388.1, forward strand.
GCACCCAGGGACCCTGCAGCACCAGAGGGAGCCCACAGAGCTCAGGATCCCTCAGCACCCAGGGACCCTGCAGCACCAGAGGGAGCCCACAGAGCTCAGGATCCCTCAGCACCCAGGGACCCTGCAGCACCAGAGGGAGCCCACAGAGCTCAGGATCCCTCAGCACCCAGGGACCCCCACGAGCACGCCGGGATCCTGTGAGATCAGCGTCCCCGCAGCGCTCACGGGCGCTACGGCACCGACACGCACGCGGCGGCCGCCGGGACTCACCGGGCTGGAAGCTGCGCCCCCTTCTCGCTCCGTCCTCTCTCCCTCTTCCTCCCCACGGTCCCCGGGCGAGGGAGGCTCGCCCCTCACCGCCCCGTCCGCGCCGCTCGGGGCTGGCTCAGCCTGCGCCGCGGAGGGCGCCCGGCGGGGAGAGACACGCACAGGCGCAGGGACCCGCCGTCCCCCAGCGCTGAAGCGGAGCCCGCGGGGGGAGAAGCGGAGAGTCGCCGAGCCCGAGCCGCCGCTGCTGTCCGCGGCCAGCCTGGTCCTGAAATGAGCCACCGCCCCCTCCCCCGGATCTGCCCTTGTAGCGTAAACCCGTGGCCATGGCAACCCGGCGTCACACAATTTAAGGTGGCGGGGACCTGCGCGTGCCAGGGCAGCCCCCGCTCGGCTGCCGCGCCCGGGCCCGCCCCCTGGCGCCGCCCAGCGCGAGCCCTCCGCCCGGCTCGGGCACCCCGCGCGCCCGCCTCTCGCGCCCCAGGGCGGGCTGCAGCGCTGAGCCCCTCAGCCCCCTCTCCCGAGCGCTGCCATGGCTAGCTCCGCGGGGTGGGGGCGGCTCTCGCGGGCATACTACGCGGCTGTTACTCCTGCAAGAACCTGAGTTCCCGCCTGTTGGGGGCTGGGGGGCCAGCGGCTGGCTCCTACCCAGAATAAACGGCCGCGGAACCGCTCCCCGCCGCCCCCCCCACCCCCCAGCCAAGTTCTCCTCCCCATAGTTATTCTCTCTCTCTCCTGCCTCTCTTAGCAGTGTTGGCTTTAGGGTGCAAAGGCTCCCGTGTGCCTTATGCATTCACATTGCCCCGTGTCAGGATCTGGCCCGAGGGAAAACCGACGAAGGCTTCAGGCGGACGCAGCTTGGAAAATAATGAATGAAACACATGAATCGCGCAGTCCTGCCTCCGCCCACACTTCCTTGTCAGGCAACGGGAGTAAAGGAGGGCTGCAGGAGTTACAGTGCTGTGTGACCCTCAGGGGGACACGGATATTGACCAGTTCATGGTATTAAATTTCTTAATGGGGAATGATTTATAACTATTTAGCTGCTGTTCTGATCCAGAAAGGGTGCTGGGTTGATTGGAGAAAGCTGGGAATAGCAAAGACAAGTCTGTTTGGTGTGCTTGCTCATTTTAGCTAAAACCAGGACCCAGCACAGCTTCCAAAAAAGATCAGTAGAGAGATGAGAAGGGAACTTCAGACTGGGCAAGTTTTCATTTGACAGATCTTCCTGCATTGATAACCACAAAACTTTCTTAAGCCCCTATCTATCCTTAGCTAATGTATCTCTTATCAACTTAATTTTAAAATGTAAACATTTTTTTCCCTTGGCTGCTGCTGCTGAAATTCCTCACAGGGGGCAAAGGGCCGTTTATAAGGCCTTTTCATAGAATCATAGACATGTAGGACTGGAAGGGACCTCAATAGGTCCTTTAGTCCATTACGCTAGTCATTGTACACACAAGAGACAATCCCTGTCCCAAAGAATTTACAATCTAAATAGACAAGATAGAGAGAGAGCCCGAGAAAGGCAATATCATTACCCCAGTTTTACAGTTGGGGGATTGAGGCCTAGAGAGACCCAGTGTCTTGACCAAACTCACACAGGAAATCTGTGTCAGAGTCAGGAGATGAACACAGGTATCCCAAGTCCCTGGGCAGTTACTTGGCCATAAGAGAATCCTTCCTCTCAGAGAGGTGATCTCCTGCATGGCCTCCCAAAATCTTGCACCCTATGTCCGAGCGGATCTTGCCCCACATTGGCTTTGCTGTAAGAGGGCCCCTCTATGCATGCAGGATATGCCCCCTTTTGATGTAATATAAAATGTGACTTGTTTGGTTTCAATTGCAAATGGCAGATTATAAAAATCAGTCTTCCAGCAGTGAGCTTTTACATTTTATTATCTTTGATCAATTACTTAAATTGACTGGAATCAAATCTACACTGAATGAGGTTACAGTGTTTGTGATTTTTTTAAATCATCTGTATCTGTTATTGTAATATTAAATGTCTCAATTCTATTGTTGTGCATCTCCTTAGTTTGCTTGTTGAGCTATAGGCAACTAAAATGGCTAAGACTTATATCGTGATTGATTTTGAAAAAAGGCAGATTTAGTGCTGCAGTAACTCATACCAATGGACATACTTGGGGAAAAGGTTTCAACAATATATTAAACCATATTTTATTATAACTACTTAAATAATATATTGGACTACTACGCATTGGTAGACACTTTATCCACTCTTTGGCTGGCTCTTGGGCATAGTACAGACTCATCATTTTCATCTTATATCTCAGGAGCTGTACAGTCCTTTGCAATGATATCTGGCACACTTTTAACATAAAACCTCCAGATCAGCTGCTACTTTTTAGGGCCCTTAACAAACAAAATCAATATATCCTTCCCTTTCAAAAACAGTTTTGCTCATCCAGTGATAAGTGCTGTTGCAGTAAAACTGCATAATTGTCCAGGAATTTTAAAATATTTCTTGGGAATGGCCTTCTTTAAATCTTTAAGCTGTTGCAAATAAACAATAAGTACCTCTCATTACTTTATATTTTGCAGTTGTCCCCATGAAAACAAACTAAAATGAGATGTTTTATTGCTTCCAGATGCTCTTAAAACTGAAATTTAAAGCAATTCTTGGTTTTAACAGCTCTGTTTTCCAATAAATTGGCTCTGCAGTGGCTGGCCTGTTGAAGCCTGGCTGGAAGTTAAGTAGCCCTAAATAAACAAAACTTTGGCACAGCAGTTATTCCACATGCCCCCTCTAACCAACCGCCTAATCAGAAGGAAGCCTGTAGCTCTGCATAACCCAAATTATCTCCCATAGCAATCAAGTGATTAATCAGTCAGATTAATTAGTTAATGGTTTTCCTGCACTTCGAAAATAAGAAAGTGTTAAATAAGGACTAAATATTATTCACTTATGTATTTATTTATTATTTAAATATAATTAGGCAGGTGCCAGAAATGTCAGGTGGCTTGAAGGGAGGACTCCACTAAAGATACAGAGCTGGGCTTTCTCTGGATGACTGACAGGTCTAATTATGATGTCAGCCAGGCGGAGCTGTATATCTTGGCAATGTGCCTTTACCTCCTTAAGCATTGTAGAGGAGGTAAATATACAGCCCCACAGCTCATCCTTGATGTCACCATGAACGGACCTGTCAGGGGAGGTATTCAAAGGAATAGCAGCTATCCACATGTTTTAGAAACAATACAAACATGAGAGAGGGCATTAAATCACAGGGAACTATATCCACAGGATGAAATCCTGGCTCTACTGAAGTCACTGGCGTTTTGCCATTCACTTCACTGGAGCCAGGATTTCACCCATAATTGTTTTATGTTTGTTTTGGAAATGAGGATTCTAAAGACAAGCCCCCAAGCTTGAGTTCTCCACTGCAACAGTGTTTAGCACACCACTGCAGAATGGAGTTATGTAAAAGAAATGTCACTTTAAAATCTGGGTTTCTGTCCTCTCCCTTCACTCTGGCTCTGATTCAGGAAAGCACATGCTTAAGTCTATCCCAAACTAGCAAAACATTTAAGCACATGCTTAGTTTTAAGCATGTGCTTAATTTCCATTGACTGAGTGGGACTACTTGTGGAGTAAGTTACTACTCACTGTGACTTAGAGTGCAAGAATCTAGCTCTGAATCTTTGTTGTTTATATCAATTATTATAACCTCAGCTTAGTCATCATTTGGCAAAGTGACAAAGGATTGTTGATTTCTTGCTGAATAAAATTTTGGATGTTCAGCCAGTTTCCCACAGAAGCTTGAAATTATATCTTCAGACTGTTTTTATGAATACACAGCTCAAAGCCCATAATAATGTACCTGCACTGAGGATAATTTAATGTAGAGTAATATCTTTGTTGACATAAAAACACTTATGTTGTGCTAAACATCGTCCCTAGTTGCAAAGCTTTGGACCCAGTCCAAGTTTCAAATTTTCCCACATTTTTTGAGGATTTAGATGTGGGAATTTTGTATTGTAGAGAGAGGGCCGAAATGTAAAGGTCAGATCCTGATCTGAATTTCCATTGTGCTCAAGAGTGTTTAGCTCTTGGTTATATAACAGGCCTCTCTCTATATATTATGCATAACTACAGTGGAAGAAATTAGTTTATCTTGTTACCTTTTAAAAATTCCACCACTGAAATACATTTTACTTCAGAAGCTGCAAGATTCTATGTAATATGATGTATTCTCTGTTCAAAAAATTGTTGTAAGAGGAAATAAATCTATGACCTGACTGCTAAGTTAATACAAGAAAAAACAAATGCAGCTTCCAGATTGCAACTTTAGACATTCACTTTGCTGCTCCACAAAATGCTTCTAAACACAAATCAAAGAGCTGGTCCTTTCCAGACCACCACAATGATGTCACCAGATTCCACACAGTGCTGTCATCCCATTCTATGCTTTCCTTGTTGCTATAGCAGACCCTCTATTGCTGAGAGCCCTAAACTCAAATTCCAAAGGACAATTTTCCCTTTCCTTTCCTGCTCAGTATCTGGGTATGTGTATATATGAGGCACTGTGTGATAATCGGCTCTCACTCAGTCAGAGTGAGTAGCAGGGGACCATTTAATGTGCACGTCTCTCTTAATGAGAGTGGAAGAAGTGCTCTCCCCTAGGTTTAGAGTTTCTACAACTCCTATTACCTGATTGGACTTCTGTAAAGTTTTGCTTTTCAGGATGAAGAGAAAAGGATGAGTTTTGCACATTCCCTTTTATGTTTGTTTGTTTTTTGTATGCACCTCAGGTAGAAAGGGGGAAGGGTTAGGGCTATCTTTCAGTTCATTTTAAATGTATGTGCTTTTAAAATTCAGGTTGGTTTTTCCGCTACTGCTGCTTAGAGCAATAGCAAGAATGAGAGTGGCATGATGAGAGATTAAAAAGACTGGGACTATTCAACTTGGAAAGAGCTGATGAAGGGGGATATGATAGAAGTCTATACAATCATGAATGGAGTAGAGAAAGTGAATAAGGAAGTGTAACAGTGTAAACAGCCCAGGAGAGGGCGGTGGCTGGGAGCAAGCGGTTCCCAGGCTGATTGGGGAAGCAGGCTCAGCTGTGGCCACACCCTCAATCAGGGCTCTGCTGGCTCTTATAAGAGGGCAGTGGGCCAGGAGCAGATAGTCTCCTGTAGTGGGAGATGGGCCTGGCTGTTGTTGGGGGGTACATGCTAGGGTACCTGAGATGAAGTAGGACTGGGGAAGGTCAGAGGAGCTTCCAGACTGGAAAAGCCCTAGGCTGCAGGCCTGGCAGATAGCCTAAGATAGGATACTGGGGTTGAAACAGGGCAGCCCACAGGTAGGCAGAGGCAGCAGGTCTAAACCCCTGTTGCCTGGGATGATTGGCTTATATGCTGCAGCCTGCCCAAGTGTGCGGGGGCTCAACAGTGACTGGCAGTAGCCAAAGACTGAGGTGAGGTGGGGATAGTGGGTGGGGGTTCCCTGGGAAGGGGAGACCCAGAGACTGGGGGTTCTGCCAGGGGGCAGCACCCTTGGTAAAAGGGATATGGGGGTCTGGGAGGGACATGGGGGGCCAGCAGCAGCAAGACACCAGTCTGCAAAGGGTGCTCTGGAGGCTGGAAGAACTAATTCCCTGAGAAACCAGCAGGAGGTGCTGCAGGGGTGATTCTCACCCTGTGATAGGAAGGGTTAGTTACCCCTTCACATAACACAAGAACCAGGGGTCACCCAATGAAATAAATAGGCATAGGGTTTAAAACAAACAAAAGGAAGTACTTCATACAATGCACAGTCAACATGTGGCACTCATTGCCAGGGCATGTTGTGAAGGCCAAAACTATAACTGGATTTCAAAAAAAGAATTGGATAAAGTCATGGAGGATAGGTCTATCACTGGCTATTAGCCAAGATGGTCAGGGACACAACCCCATGCTCAGGTGTCCCTAAGCTTCTGACTGCTACCTGCAGCAATTGGATGACAGGGGATGGATAATTGCCCTGTTCTGTTCATTCCCTCTGAAGCGTCTGGCATTGGCCACTCTCAGAAGTCAGGATATGGGGCTAGATGGACCATTGGTCTGACCAATATGGCCATTCATATGTTCTTATGATAACAATTAAACTTCTTGTCTCAAGTCTTCTCCTGCCCAGAGGCTCAAGCTTTGCATTGTAAGTAGCTAGAGTTTTGTCACTATGCTGAAGGGGAAAAGTTTGAAACTCTCAAATTTAAAAAACAGTATTTTCAACTTTTGCTCAGAAAAGTGTGTATGTGTATAAGCAATTTGCTATTGTAATTTTAGTTTGAAATAGCTTCTAAATTGTAAGGGGGGGGGGTCACATTCCAAGCCCTATACAGAGCAGGTTTTGCAGATGGGATAGACAACACACTATAAGGCAGTTTAAAGAGGTATATGTGTAAGGTTTAATTTTAAAGGGAATTTTAAATTGGTAGGTTCTGTATGAAAAACATTAATACAATAGATGTCTATTCAAAGATGTGCTGTCTTTAGTCTAGTCCAGTTTGAACAGAATTGACAGTGCTGTTTGAAAGAGAGTGGGGGAATCCCCTGACAGTAACGAGAAGCAAAATCTTATTCAGAAACGGGATGAATGATCTAACAGAAGATAGGGTTCCCTGTACTGTGATTCAAGTGAGGAGCCAAGATGGAGGATTGGCTCTGGGACATTTCTCTCTCTGTTCAATCTCTTGGATTTCACAGAGGCACACATAATTACAATTTTTAAACTTAACTTTAACAATACCCCTTGTTGTCAGGCTATATACTGTTGAGAATGAGCTGGGTATCATGACTATGTAGACTTTAGTAAAGTGGGGAAGAAGCTGATAATGCAAATCAGTGAGTTCAGTTTTGCTTCATTTGCTCTGGGATGCCTTGAGAAACAGGAAAGAATCCAGGGTCATAAACCTGATTATCCTTCTAAAGACAGCCCATAGCAACATTAGACAGTATTGGAAACACATAGTCCAGTGCAATGTGCACAACACAGCATATAAACTTAATTGGTTACATGAAAGAAGAAAATCCTGTGTCATGTTTTGATTTAAATAGTACAGTATTATCAGCAAAGTGCTATTGCTTACCTCTTCAAACATAACAATGCTGAAATCTGGAGCAATTTAAACTAATTTGACTGCATATGTAAATAGAATACGTCCTCAGCAGCTGAATTTGAGTTCAGTGCAAGCTATTATCCACCTGTGATGAGACAATTGGAGAGCTGTTCTGTCTGAGACCAAGTATAGAAATGCTTGGACCTCTAATCTCCTCTTAATTTCAAAATATTAATTCCAGAGAAAAACAATAACACTCAAGAAATCTGAGAGATTTCCATAAATTTTTTACTAAAACATTCACAGTCAACTTTTGGTCTGATTTAGAACTGTGCAGCCACATGGCAGGAAATGGGACTGCATAAACATAAATGTTTTGTTCTGGCTCTTTTGGTTATTAGGGGTCAAATCGTCTTCCTTGTGCAAAGCTCAAGGAATTTGGTTTTGTGCAAAGGAGGTCCTGTAACAGCTGGGGAAATAGGTGAAATCCTGCCCAGCATGCTGTGGCTTAGCAGTGACATCAGAGTGACTCCACAGTCATCTCCCTGCATAGATATATTTGAGCTACAGAGTTAGGTTTCTGTTGGTCATTCCTAAACCCAAATACAATACCACACCTTTCCAATATTCTTTCCGAAGTTATCATGGATGGAGCTCTCTTAGAGCATAGCTGTGTGGCATAGAGGGGATGTACAGCTTTGTTTGCTTCACGCAATATTTCTGGACCACACAAACCACTGACAGGAAGCATAAATGTTTGTTAATGAGTAAACAGCTTGTTGCAGACTCTGGGCTAGGTTTACTAGTATGCTCCAGTTGTTTTTGTGCTGCTACAGCAATGTCAAGCAGCTATGAACTCAGATTAACCAGCCACTGGATGATTCCCCTTGCACAGGAGAGTCCTTGGGCAACATAGAGTTGTCTTGCCTTCTCTTGGCCCCTGGCACACAAGACATACCTGAGGAAGTATGAGTCATGTGTGGGATATTCCCGCATCCACCTGGTCCCTAGCTGCTGTAGCTACGTCTGGGGGGCTATTGGCAGATGCTGTAAAACAGAGAAGCCTGAAGGCTGTTCTAACATGCTAGGAAGTGGATTGGAACTAGGATGGCCACAGGATTGGATTCTTCTGCCCTCTAATCATGTACTGATTATAGCTCAGCCAAACTGGAGGATCTGGTCCAGTGTTTGTACAGTAGTTAAGTGAATGCCTCTAACTTTTGCCACATTAAGACGCTCCAATTCAATCAAATATACTACATGTCATCTTTAAAATAATAAATATTAGGGGGAAACAATTCTGTTACTTTATTATCTGTGCCTATGAGAAATATCCCTTATTTTGTGGGGGACAGACCTCACTTATGATGCAATGATTTTGATTTGCTTTTACTGATTTCCTTTGCCATGTATATTTTAAGCAGATACTGACTTCTGTGGAAGAGAGCATCAATATTTATTAATCTGAGGCATAACTATTGACCAAGGTGAAACTGAAGTCAGTGTTTACCTTGAGAAACAATAAATCTGGAAGTTCACTGACACACAGTATGTATTAGCATATATATGTGTGCATATTCCGAGGGCCAAATCCTCCTCTTAGTTATACACATGAAAACTTGTAAAAACCCAGTGAAGTCAATCAAGTTGGCTGGGTGTAAATGAGGGCAAAATTTGGCCACAAAATGCTAATTCTGCATTCATTCTATTGGCCAAAAAGTATCAGAGCCTCATCGTGGGGTGTCAAATGGTGGCTGGCCCATTTAAGGGGAGATGGGCTCAGCCCTACCTGTCACATAACCAACTTTCCTCCCCAAGTAGGGAGAATGAGGAGGGTCAGGTGGCCAAATCAGGCCTAGCATAGATAAGGAATGGGCTTTGAGAGAGAAGGGTGCAGACTGATACTGAGAAGGTGCCTGAAGGGAAGGGGGTGGGTGCCTCCTGGCCTCTTTCAGTTTGGAGAGGAATAAAACAAAGAGGAAGACAATCAGCTAAGTGAGGGCTGCAGCTGACTGGGATTAAAACAGCCTTGAGGAGATTGTGGGGCTCCTTTGTGAGGAAGAGAAAATAGCAGAGAAACAGGTAGGAGGAACTAGGCCTTGCCGGAGACTGGGCAAAAGAGACTTTCCTTTGAACTTAAAGTAGACCCCAAGAAAGGGAACTTTGTCTTATACTTTTGAACTCTCTCTAGTCTTATTACGATGCCCTGAGAGAAGGGGAAACTGAGCCACCCTGGACCATGAGTGGATGCTGGGGAGGGGGTGACCCTGTTTACAAGCGGGTTGAAGAGTTTAAGAAAACTACTGAACAACTGGCAGAGCAGGTAATGACAATCCCTGCTTTTCGAATTCATCGCCTTTTTCAGCTGAAGGAACTGTATTAACAAAATTATAGTCAGCATGAAGCCTAGTATGTATGCTAAGTAACTGAGATTTACTCACCTCAGACTAAATCCTTAAATGCTTTTTGCAGTCAGCCCAGGTCAAAATGCAATTGAAAATAAACAATTCTTTGGGTAATGGTGGTGGGGGAACCTCCCATCTATAGGGAATCTGTGAAGTAGAATTCCCCAGCCCCCTGTGTCCAAAATAAATGACTTTTACGTCACAGGAGTGTACAAAGAAACATGAGGGGGATGAAAAATGGGTATGTTGCCTGCACATGGGAAAGCAAGCCATGGTTCCAAGTATAGTGCAAATCTGCATAGCACAAACTACACATGGCAAAAAGCAGCAGGTGTTTCCAGTACCCTGGCCCCAGTGCTTAATTTATAATGAAGGAGATGCCTGGGCTCAAGCATTTTTTTTTAAAAAACTTTTGTAACTGACACAGCAAGCCCAGAGGTACTGGGGCTGTGAAGTGCTAAGCCTAGAGGTGCCAGGGCTCAGCCCAGGTAAGCCCTGCAACAAATTAAGCACTGCCTGGCTCCCAATATCCAGCAAGATCTGTCTGCCAGCCAAGTAGTTGAGTATTCTAGATGAGCATCACATGTAGGGTCTGAAGATTCTTTTTCTGAGCTCCAACAAGCTGCAGCAGGATTTCAAGTAGACAAAGCTTTTCTGTTTAGGATTGGGTCCCTATTGAATAAGTATAACTAGACTGTCAGTATGATTTCATTCCTCCAAGATAATACGAGTTAAATATGAAATGGATGTGATGTGTTTACTGTAAAACAATTTATATACTCTGCAATGACACTGTATTCAAAGTGACTAAGTGCTCCTGTAACCATGATTTGACTAAAGTGTGCACAAAGTTAAACACAGACACAGAATATTTTATACAAGTAAAATGTTTAAAAGAATATTGATCTGTATGAATGATCATTATATACAATGGCATTTGTTGGTCAAATCACATTTTTGTCATATCAATTTACAAATTAGAATTGGTAAATAGTAATAATACTTAGCACTTCTGTCGTACTTTTCGTTGATAGTCCTCAAAGCACGTTACAGAGGTGGGTGAGTATCACTCTGCCCATTTTAGAGGGGGAAATTGAAGCACCGAGAGTCTTTGCTTTGACTACAGTCACACAACAAACTAATGGTTCCCAATTCCTAATCCTTTGTCCTATTCACTGTCCACACTGAGATCAATTAGATAGTCTAATCCATGCCCTTGGTTCTAGTGTTATGTCCAACCTACTCTTAACCACACACTGAAATAAAAGTTTTACTTAGAGCTTGTTTAAATATAAAAGTTGTACTGCTTTGATTATACGGGATAGTTAGTGTGACGGGTTGAACCCCCACATGCGGGATGCCACCTGATGTGCTGGGGTTCCACTGAGCCTGCCCATTCTACCAGCCTGGGCTTCTTCACCCTGTCCTTGCTGGGCCAGGCCCTCAAGCCTTCTCTAGCGCACGTCCAGCTGCAGACACAGACTGAAATCATCATTGTGAGGTAGGATTCAGCTCGGAAATGTACCCAGAACTCACGTGCATACCTCCTTTGGGCTGTAAACCCAAAATAATATTGTACAGAAAGATCTGCACAGCGCAACCTCATAAAAATTTGCCCCCCTTCCTCAATGTGGAGAGCTTCCCCCCCCGATATGAATTACACAAAAACAAGACATAAGTTTAATAACTACAAAAGGTAAATTTTAAATGATTATAAGAAATAGCAAACAGAACAAAGCTGATTACTAAGCAAATAAAACAAAACATGCAAATTAAGCTTAATACACTCAAGAAACCGGTTACAAAATGTAATTTCTTACCCTAAATGTTGTTTTAGGGAGGTTGTAGAGTTTCTGTAGTTTAGAGAGCCAGTTATTTCTCTTTATAGACTGGACTTCTGTCTCAGCCTGGACTCAGCCCCTGCCTTTCCTTTCAGGTGTTTTTAGCAATCTTCCTTCTTGGACAAGGAGGCAATGGAGAAGAGTCCTGGTTGCCTCACTCCCCATCCTTAAATAGAACTTACATAAGGCAGGAACCCTTTGTTTCCAGTGGAAAAATACTAGCAGTGTCCAAGGTGGTATTCTGTGCCAGGTGACATCATCAGATGGCCCTGCAGTGTCAAAGCAACATCCCAGGAAGCTCTTCAGGATGGTGGAAGATTAGTATCGTCAAAGTTCTATTGTCCTTGTTAAATGGCTCATTCAAGCTGATTGCCTACTGTCTAGTGGGCGTTTCCCCAAATACACACAGTTGTAATTGTTACAAAGTCAATATTCCTAAACTCAGATACAGAAATGATACATGCATACAACTTGGATAAACACATTCAATAGATCATAACCTTTTCAGTGATACCTCACATGACCCATCTTGCATGAAACATATCTTAGTATTGCCATATGTCATAACAATGTTTCTGTGAAGAATATAGGGTGTAATGTCACCGTGAGCACAATACGACTTCCCTAGTGTGGACAAAGTTGAAGCAATATAAAGGTGCTTTATACTGGTATAGCTTATTCTTATAAGGGAAGGACAATAAGCTACATGGGTATAATGTACCTTTATACCAATATACAGCATCCATATCAGGGGTTGTATTGATATAACTAGATCAGTATACAATCACACCCTTAACTGAAAAATATTCTGGTACAAAAACTGTATGTAGACTATGCCTTATTTACTTATTATGGGCAATATTCTGCATTTCTTACTCAGAAGAAGTCAATGGAAGCTTTGCTGGAGTAAAGGGTTAAGAATTTGGCGCTATGGTAACTGGAAGAAATACTGATGCTTTTGGGGGCTTTTTTAACATTGATAGATATGAGTGCAAAGCCTCGAGCAGCTTCCTTCCTGTGTTTGCATACCCACAGTCCCTTGCAGATTCCTGTCTTCAACACCCTCCTATGCTCTGGCAACTCTCTTTCAGGGTCTCTGATCTTCTAGTAGACTTTCTAGATGCACAATAAATGGATGCCCCTAGAGGACATAGGAACATAAGAATTCCCATAATGGATCAGATGTGAGGTCCAACTATTCAAATATTCTGTCTCAGAGAGTGTTTAGCACCACATGCTTCAGAGGAAGGTGTCAGAAGTCTGTCGGATAATCTGCCCCATACATGGATCTCATCCTTCTCTCTAATGAGAGAGCTGCGACAGGAGAATGAATTCAAAGAATTGGACCAGTAAATAGAAGGAAGATTGGAGGCTACGTGGAATGAGGCCAGGACAAGAAAGCAACAGAGATAAGGGAGATCTGTTAGGGGAACCTGTGGCTGATCTTCTGGATAGAGTATTGTATGTGAGATTCCATCTTGCAGCAGATTGCAAAGTGTTCTGCTTAAATAAAATATACAAATATAACCTGTAATTCTTCTGCAAGGCTGTATGTTTGACTGCAGGACTAGAACAAGAATTGTTAAGAAAACTTTTGAAATATAATCTAAGTTCAGTCCATACTCATAGTACAAACCAACCCAGGACAAGGAGAAGAAGAAAACAAGTCTTTATAGCTGAACTTCAGCATGACAGGCTCCAGAGTATGTGAAGTAATTGGCAAGGTCCTGTACTCTAAATCCTTTATTGGAGGCACACTCAAATGTGACACTTATATCTCCTTCATGCAACGTCCAGTACAATATGAGTATTCATAAAATCAAGTAGTTGCAAAACCGCATTTAAAGTCAGGTTAAATCTTCATCATCACTGACAGTTTCCAAATCTTCCTCTAAATCAAATGATTTTGGGCCAGATTTTGGTTCCCCAGCATGGGTATGTGAAGATGCCACATGGTGACCTTACCCATTAATCTTGTTGCCCTGGGATCAAGGTATAGCAACTGTGATTGAGGCCAGATGTGTTACTGCCCTGAAAGGGTAGATTAAATTGGGGTGTTGCCAGGGTCTGAGCTGACTGAGGCAGAGACGAGGAACAGTGCATACTGCATCTCCAAAAGAAGATATAAGAGTCACTTCCAGCATCACTGCCTCCAGCATCCTCAGAAACATTGTGCCTGCCACAGCATCCCACAGGCAGAATGGCTCTGGTCACTGTCTCTGCAGTGCATCTTTGTATCTGCACTGCTAGCACGGTTCCTTGCAAACAGTGAGCAATCTAGCACTTAGCAAGGTCTTCAAGATTAATTTGAATTTGTTCCTGGCACAGGGTGTTTCAATAACTGTTCTCATGTTTAGTGTTAGAAATATGTAAATATTTATTTGGTCAGGTAGGATATGATCAGACCTGAGCAAATAATACATATAAATTGATTTGACCAGCTTAGTTTCTTTTTCTCCTTGCTGCTTCTCCACAAGCATTCTTGTGATATTCTTGATATTATTTGCTGAAAAAAGTCTGCAAACAGCTTTCAGCATGTTGGTTATTTGCAAGCAATTATTGATATTCCATAGTTGCTTCCAGCTAGAGTTGTGCAACATTTTTGTTATGAAACCCAACTACATGAAACTCTCAATGTCTGATTTAGGTAAAAATTCAAAACTCTGTCCGGATTAGTTGAAAGGTTTGCTAAGTTTCTTGAACATTCGTGCGAACCTTGCGGTAATATAAATTTCACATTAAAACTAGATGAATGTTAGTGTTTCAGCTGAGTTTCACTTTGTGTTTGGGAGTTTGTTTGAATCTGAAACTCAAAGTAAAACTCAATATTCTGACTAATTTTGTGCAGATGAGAACTCAGTAACAGAACACACAATCCCCACTAAGCCAAAATAGCCCCATTTTGAATTTTCTCCTTATTTCCATATAATTGACAAAGTACCTGATCGTGTGGCTCTAACAATCAATGGTATTTGCTCTGGTTTTGAGTCAGAAGACATTGCTTCTTACAGAAGCAAGGCAAATCATTTTCCTAAAACTTCAAAATATGGTCTTACCAATTTTTTTTTTTAAAGAAAATTAAGTAACGAGTAACACCTAATGCAGTTTACCACTTGATGTTTGGTGGCATGTGCATACCACTTGGTGTAAACACTGACAGAGCACTGCACTGTTCTCTCCTTTCTTATGAGAATAGATTAGGCTATTTTTGTCAAAAGGTAGAAATATTTCTGTTAAGGTTCCTCCCCCACTCTGAACTCTAGGGTGCAGATGTGGGGACCTGCATGAAAACCTCCTAAGCTTACTTTCACCAGCTTAGGTTAAAACTTCCCCAAGGTACAAATTAATTTTATCCTTTGTCCCTGGATCTCCACTGCCACCACCAAACTCTAACTGGGTTTACTGGGAAATGTAGTTTGGACACATCTTTCCCCCCCAAATGCCCCCAACCCTTGAACCCCACTTCCTGGGAAAGGTTTGGTAAAAATCCTCACCAATTTGCATAGGTGACCACAGACCCAAACCCTTGGATCTGAGAACAATGAAAAAGCATTCAGTTTTCTTACAAGAAGACTTTTAATAGAAGTAAAGAAATCCCCTCTGTAAAATCAGGATCGTAGGTACGTTACAGGGTAATTAGATTCAAAACACAGAGAATCCCTCTAGGCAAAACCTTAAGTTACAAAAAAACCACACAGACAGGAATAGTCATTCTATTCAGCACAGTTCCTTTCTCAGCCATTTAAAGAAATCATAATCTAACACATACCTAGCTAGATTACTTACTAAAAGTTCTAAGACCTCCATTCCTGTTCTATCCCCGGCAATACAGACAGACAGACACAGACCCTTTGTTTCTCTCCCTCCTCCCAGCTTTTGAAAGTATCTTGTCTCCTCATTGGTCATTTTGGTCAGGTGCCAGCGAGGTTACCTTTAGCTTCTTAACCCTTTACAGGTGAGAGGATTTTTCCTCTGGCCAGGAGGGATTTTAAAGGGGTTTACCCTTCCCTTTATATTTATGACAATTTCACAGTACAGAACTTGGATACCTTATTAGCTTTGAATGTTTGGCAGTCTCAAATAGGCAGAGTGAGAAACTCAGGGGTTCATTGTATCATCTGTCATGTTCATCAGAGGCTTGTCTGGATTTTTATGAACAGATTCTGTTATGTCTGTATGTGTCTAACCCCTTCTTCTCACGCCAACCAAAAACCTCAAACCTCATATTCAAAGAACTTTAAGGTCACAAAGTCACACACTCAGAAGTTTGTAAATACCAGTATTAAGGCTGCATATGGAACCTTAATTTGGCCTGCTTGTATAAGTGCATCTAACTAAAGACTGTATCCTAATGCAAACGCTCAAGGAGGCTGAATTAACATTGTACAGGCAGCTTTAATTCTGGCATTGCCAAACTTTTGAGTGCCTGGAGTTTGCAATCTCAGTGTTCTTTTAACATAGTTTTTTTTAAAATGTAATTTCCTATCAAAAATTAATCTTTAAATTTTGCATTGTGAACCCATATTGACTCCCCACATGGGTAATCAACAGGGTTGGGTTCTTCATGTTCACAGCCTTGACCTGTACCACTTAGGCTAACGGTAGCTGGTAGCAGAAGGCTGTTGTCTTCTATGTGGAGCTGTCTCTAGAGGGGTATGGAAACACAGCACTGGTAGTCACATCTATTTGCTAGACAGCAAAGGAATGTTGCGTCTCATAAATAATTAGTTTAGCTCCAGGTTTGGGAGGGGAGTGTGCTATTGTGGCTACAGACCCTTCTGGCCATGTTTTCCCCAATCTCTCTCTGTCCCCTGCATCTATTCCCAACGCCCCTGTCACCATCCCCTCCCCAGCTCTTGCCTGTCCACATCACTCACCCAACTCCTGACCCTGTCCCCCTGCTCCTATCCTTCTGCCATATGACTCCTGCCTTCCCCTCCACTCTGTACTTCCCCCATGTTTCTATTTTCTCCTGTACCTGTCCTCACCTCTCAGCCCCCACTCGTAACCCTCTTTACCCTGGTTCTTATCCGCCCCCTTTACTCCCATTCTTCACCCATTGACATTCAAATCCAGCTGCTTCCACAGTGTCTGGGCACCAGCAGGGGGAGCTCTGAGAGTACAAGAAAGTCTCCCTGCTCTCAGTTCCAGTGCCCAATACCACAGTGGCACCCTGGCAGTCCAGAGGAACAATTGTAGAGAATGTCCTGCTCACCCCCATCCTTAGGAGGGGGCATGCTCCATTGGTCTGCGGGTGGTAGTGGTGCATTTGCAGCCTGGATGCGGTGGAGGGCTATAGCATGCTCAATGTATATGGAAACTTCAAAGAACTGAGCTGCCAAATTCTAATGAAAGTACTAAGGATGTGTGAATTGAGATTTTTCAGATTTTTTTTAACTTGGGCAAGTTCAGATGAATTTTCACAGGAATGACAAGTCATGTCCATGACATGAGGGTAACCCCTCTGGCAAATTTCAAGTTCCTGCTCCAGAGGTTTGAGGCACCAAAGCTTCTCAGTGAAACAGTAAGGTTTATTGGGCAAAACGTGTTTTTCTCTAATCTCCCTGTTGGAAACAACTAAATCATTTTAGCTGAAACTTTTCAAAAGAATTTGGCCTGAGGCAGACTCCCAGCATAGGAAATTTCATCCCAAAGAGTATAGGTTTGCTAAAGTTATAAGCAACTGAAAACTGGATTTTTAAAATAAGTGTCAGGACACCTTAACTGTAAACTGTGCTGTGTGGGATTTTCAAATGCTCTGGGGTGGGATTTTTAAAGCTGCCAATCTGTGTAACTTCACAACTACCAATGGAACATTCTGTCAGAAGTAGAATAACCAAAATATATCCATTGCTGATGGGCTTTCTTTAATATGTATCCATATTTGTCTTAATAGGGTAGTATCTCTAGAATCTTCTGTTACTGAAATATGAGTAGTCCCACTTGAATCCTCTCAAACTTTCTCTGTTCTACTTGAACAATGTTTGACTGGTGATATAAGCCCCTCTTTAAAGGTCTCCAAAATATTTTCACAGTACATGGCACCATTTTCACCACCACCATGCCAATTGTTCCTTTCCTGCTATTGTTCAAAGTCAACATTGTGGTGGTTTAATGCATGAACCAATAGCAATTGTGCGTACAAAGCAATTGTGCTTTCTTGAGTGCCAGACGGTCACATACGTTCACTGGATATCAGAATTAAATGACAGAGGGAGAAAGATACATTTAAAAACTGTTCTAAAAGGCTGTGGAGAGCAGATTGGTGGCTACAATGAAGTCATGTGAGAGACACCTCATGCCCCTCCCTTTAATGATCAAAGTTCTAATGTGTGTAACAAGATTCTAATTCAGGAACACTATAAAAACACTGCGAGGAATATAACCTTTGGAACACTATGGATGACTACACCTATCCATAGTGCTTTTCACCCTGTAGATTGCTTGACTCCTGTCAATCCTCCTCCTTCCTCTCTGCTTCAGAAGGAAAGGGAGTGAGATAAATTGATAGTGGTAGGGAGAAGTAACAGTCGAAGAAAAGGAAGGGTATAAGAAGAAAGTAGGAAGAGTAAAGAAAAAGATATGTGAAGGACTGACTAATTGTTGACTCTTAGTATTTATTTGGAACAAGTACCTATGATAAAAACTTCAGCTTTTCCCATCTGAATAATCCACGTGCCAACTACCGTTTTGTAAGGAGAAGAAAAGAATTAAGACAGTCCTTTACAAAGTTCTCCATATGAGCAGCATATGTGCTAGTAGCTGGGGGACAGACTCTGCTTTGAGTCATATCCAGTGTAGCCCTACTAGAGTCACTCAGTTCCATCAGATGTAAGTTAGGGTAAAACTTGACCCTGGGTGACTCCATTTGTAATCAAATGGAAGATCAATATGACTTGACAGGTATGCAACTGTGATGCTCACACTGACTTCAGAGCCCATTTCTCTCTCCTATGCATGACATCAGCAACTCATGAGTCATTCTGAGTAGACAGAAACGGTAGTGGTTTCCACATTTACAAATTGGAAAATCTTGGACCAGATTATATAGTGTCTCTAATAGAGAAATGGCCCAGAAAAATAGCATAGCATATACAGTAGGTTGTCTCTTCAGGGGTAATCCATGTATTTAAAAACGTTTCATGCATCTTGTGACAATTTACTGTGTTGTATGAACTACTGTAGCAATCACAACTGAAAAGAATAGTCAAGAGTGACATACAGAACAAAAGACAATCTTTTACTGAAGGAACCACCCTGACAAATTCTGAAGTACTTTGATCAGTTTTGAGATAACATGTTTTCCATATTTTAAATGCTAAGTGAATTAACTTGTGAAAGGTATTGGATTGACAGTCCTGATGATGCACATCCTCTCTTGAGTCACAGAGCTGGCAGAGCATTAATAATAGTACTGCAGGCTTCCCTGCACTACTGTCAGGTGGTTTTTGTTTTTTTTAACTCCAAACCACAAAAGTGTCAACAAATGACAACTGTGATGGTAATTTTGAGAGGTTGAAACCACCAGTTCATGTCTAGAGCTGAGCAAAACTCATTTGTGATTTGCAGAGGTTCCTGCCCAGAGCTCTCAACTGTAGGGCATCTTACATTGCTGTTTTTCTCTGATGCACAGCATTCTCTCCTGTGTTCCCCAGGAGGGGATGCTGGCTGGCTGGAGAGAGGGGGGGAAATGTTCCTGTTGCTGCAGCTCTCCTAGCGTTCCTGTCTCTATCTTCCCCCTCCCTCCACCAGATAAGAGAGTTGCCCAGGAACTGATATTAGATTTTAGGTAGGAGAAAGGGTGAAGCAGCTAGACTGACTCCCTATTCATGAGAGGGCAGGGAGGAATGAGAAGATCTGGCTCTGAGATGGAGGGCTCTTTCTATTTCCTCCCGTCCAGGCTTCTGCGTCTCAGGAGGAGAGCTGAGCAAGGAGCCCAGAAAAACTGCAGCAGCAGGAGGACCAGCTTCTCCACCATCTCCCTGGAGAAGAGCAGCAGATTGAAGGCTCACAGGCTACAGTATGCAGTGCAACATTTGCACCAGCCCTAAAGTAAGGGTTGGGGTTGTTTTAATTTTGGGGGGTGGGAGAAGGACAGTCAGCAATAATGTGGGACGAGGCAGCTGGAATTAACTGCATGTCACTGGGTTGAAGGGGTTGGCTGTACTAATTGACTTTGGAGACAGTTACAGCAGGTCCTTACTTTCCCCCTCCAGACTTTTTTCCTCTGGTGCCCCATGAGACACCTGCAGAGCAGGAACCTCTCCCCTAGCAGGGCCTCCCAAATGACCCCAAAGTGAAACAAATGTATTTCTTTGTGCATTACACCATAAGCAGTATTTTTTGTCTGAAATGTGTTTTAAGGCTGCTTTCTCACCTTGAATCAAGTCAACCAGGTCTGCAATCTGTAAACAGTTGTTCCCCACAACCTGATACAATTAATTTGGTACAGATTGCAAAACTGCCTTACTTGTTTTAAGGCTGTTTTCTCACTGTATAAATCAAATTTTAATGTAATCTTTAAATTATGATGCAACATGAAATGAAATGCATGCCCACATTTTGGTCACTTTTTACACATTTCAACGGCATGTGTCTCATGCTGGCAGTTTTAAGGACTGAGAAGCATGGTTCATACTAAGCTTTCAGCTTTGGTTTCCGTTCAATGGGCTCACACCCTTGGAGTTTCACCTTGACTTTCAGGTTTAATCAACCCCCCAGAATGAAAACTAAACAGGTCCAGTTTCATGTGAAAACCCATGCAAACTAAGCTTCAAACAAAATCATAACCTAGGCCTATGTTCATGCAATTTTTAGCAAACTGGGCTCCGATTTGTAACAAAAGCAGGCAAGATGGGCATGATTTTAAATGAAAAGTTTATACAGCTCTGTTCATCTCATATCTTCCACCAATGAGAATAACTTTAATTCATTTTTGAATGGGGCTGGATTTGGACTGGTAACCTACAGGTGAAAGTGTCATTCTCCCATTCACTGACCCATCCTCATAGTCTCTGTCACATAATTTAATGGCCCAAATCTGTCTTTTTCACTGCTCAGACAATGCAAAGTGGCCAGATATGGCCAGTGAAGACTTTCCCTTTCAGAGGCAAGCTCCCTTCTACAACAGCAGGCTCGCCACCCCCAACCCTGGTGTAGGGACCATGGTGTGGGAGACACATGCGGCAGCACTCCATTACACTGATTCTCCACCAGCCTTAGCTTCTCTAATTAATACTGGGACAGGGCTGGCACTGAATCAGAGAACTGAACCCAATATGTAACTCACTCTAAGGATGCAAAGGAGAGCTGAGCTGTGCAGCTGTCCTGTGTGACACATTTCCAATTCAGTATTTATTTTTGTTTTGACAGAGACAACCCAAATGCTCCATTATTTCACTGAAAGTGGTCCTACAGATTTTCAGATATTATTCATGTGGTGATTATTTTATGGGAAGCTGAGATATTGTTTTGACTGTGTCATAAAGATTCTCACTTGTCAACATTCCCAGCAACTGACTGTATGTACATCATCACAAATCTGTAGTTTCCTTTAATAGAAACATTTAATTGCCAAAATAGATCTTTAGGAGTGAGTGTGTGTCATCCTTTTGTTTGTTGTTTAAATGCAAAGAATTGACTCCTTTGAAGTAGTAAATAATAAGACTGTAAACATTCATAATAAGTGTCAAGATGTCAATTTTAGTACACCGTACCAGAGGGAGGCAATAGTGCACATGCGCAGAGGCAGGTATATAGGTGCCTAGTGAACTTTTACTGCAAAAATGTAAGCACTAAATGAGTTTAGGTGCATACAGGGTTAGACAGTAGCCAACTGGGAGTTTTGTGGATCGCAGTGATGCCTAAAAATGGGACTTAGGTGCCTAAGTGGCTTTGTGGATCTTATCCCTAGGGCTTGTTTTCCAGAGGCTCTGAGTACCCGTAACTCTAACTGAAGTCAACAGGAGCTGAGGGAACCCAGCATTGAAATCAGGTCCTGAGAATTCTGGAAATAGAATACAGATCATTTGACTCTTCCTGTAGTTAAGGTGCAGGACATACTCCATTTCTGTGAAGAAACCAGTTTAAATGGTTTCTTAAAATATCTTAAAATATCTTTTAGAAATACACTTAAAATATCTTTTAGAAATACACACCACTTTTTCTTTTTCAAAGAAATGTTAAATAAATGATTGGAAATTAACATTTACTGACACTTAAAAATTGGCTAATTTTAGTCAGCTTAGATTTACAGTGTCTTTCGCTTGACATTAACAGAGGAGACAGCAGGCTGGGAAATTATAACAGTAGCAGTGAAGAAGGGAGACAAAAGTAACGGCTGCACCTGGTTCATTAGCACTGTAATTACTTCTTAAAACTCTTCAGCTGTTAACTGGCCATCAATAATTCATTTGTATAATAAAGGAGATGAAACAATAGCTTTTTCCTGTTTAAAATAGTGATTTATTAATCACTTGACCAACTGATAGCTAATTGATCATTTGTATTTTACTGACGTCATTATAGTTATTAACAGGACTCTGTACATACAGGGCCAAATCCTCTGCCCAGCACTCAGTGCAAGCCACTGGTCTAGCCACTGGGGAGAAATCCTCCCTGAAGTCCTTGAAGTAGCTATGGAGTTGTACCATGGAGGCTAGTGCTAGCTCAGCCTAATAGATGAAGTAACTTTTTTTGTAGGCCATTATATGATCCCCTGAATGGAGAAAATATGGTGGGAGCAGGTCAGCCAACCTCGCCTATCCCCCTAACCTACCCATGCCCCAACCCCTCCTGCTCCAGGCTTCCAGCCCCACTCCTGCACTGCAGTTCCACTGCCCTGGAAGCTTCTGCACTCAAGGAGGATGGAGCTGGAGTTGTCTCAATTTTGCTCTGGTTATGGCTGGATTAAGCTTGCCTTGGCTTCCAACAGTGAGATCTGTGGAGGTAATATGATGAATACAGAGGAGTCACTGTTGGGGAAGTTCTGGGGAGCACTATGTGCATCCAAGGTGTAATGCCTTAGAGTGTTACCTGTGTGCCACCCTTTGGAAAAGGTCATCAGCCCTTCTCTGCTGTACAGGGCCAGCGCTGTTGACTATGATGGTGGGGACTGAGGCCAAAGTCCTCCTTCCTTTAATTCAAGAGATAGCCAGCAAGCGAAGATTAGACTTCTGAAGTGGTTGCACAGCACTCCCTGAGGGCAAGGACTAGGATTTAGGATGCAGACCTTGCATGGAGTATGTGGTGGGAGAGGTTCCTTGTGCCTTCTTGGCCTTGCCAAGCCAGGCACAGTGGGGCTCAGAGTTTAACATTCATGGGCCTTTTAGTCCATCCATGTTCAACACACACACACATACTGGTACCCAATTGTACTTGACTACAATTATGTAACCTCTTACATATGTTCATTCCTGGTCCTATAAATCACCTGCTAGTCTGTCAGTGAGGGGGGAATAAATCTCTAGACAACATATTTTCTTTTTTAAAAGAATAATTTTGCACTTTTTTCCATGTTGGCCTTTCTAACGAGCCACATCAACTCTGGTCTTTATTTTAATGTAATACAACTATGTAGAAAAATTGTTTCCCCTCTCAATTAATGAAATTTTATATTATTGTTATTTGGTCATAAGCGTTAAAGTTGTTCAGTTGTCCATAGAGTCTTCTAAGGTTCTGGAGTACTAGCGTTTTTTTTAAAAGGCTTAAATATTTTTGAGGAAAGAGTCTTTCAGTCACCCCCTACCAAAAAAGAAAAAATATATTTTTTCCTCCTTCGAAGTCACCTCTGACTCAGGGAACTATGTGATTGTTTTGTTCCCAGACTGGTGCTCTAGCTCAGTTTCTTTTTAAACTGTCTATGCACTCCTGGTTGTAATGTGGGATAATAAATGAGCTGTAGTTTTACTGGAAGTGATTCAGCTTTTGACATAGTAGGCTCAGAATGATGATCGGTAGGCTTGCACTAGTAAATCTAAGGTAAATTTTTTCAAACATCCCCAGGTGACTTAAGAGCCTAAGGGCCATTGACTTTCAACAGCTTTTGAAAATGTTACACATAAGTGATTGATTTGTAAACCCCAACTTCATTTCATTGTCCTTAATATTTAAAATCCTATATAGAACTCCATTGGACTTCCGTGGGGCAGGATCAGACTGTTAATTTTTAAGGGCCCAATCCTTCAAAGTGCTGAGAGTTCACCACTTCATTGATTTTATTTTTTAAATTGTTAAAATATAAAGTAACTTAAATTTCAAAATGAAAAGATGTTTTGACCTGAAAAAAATGGAACTTTTTCATTTAGAAAATGTCAGTGGGGGATGTTGTGACAATTTTCAATTTTTTTCAAAGCCAACCCTTTCCCAGGAACAGTTTCAGTTTTGATGAATCAGCATTTTCTCGTGAAAAAACGCTTTAAAAATTGGCAAACAACTCTAAGAAGTATCCTGTAGACACTTTTGCCTGCAAGTGACTTCACTCATGCGAGAGGCCCTATTGCTCTCAATTAGTCATGTTCGTAAGTGTTTGCAGGACTGGATCTGTTAACACTGGTGTGATTACCCCATTAGCAAGAACCATCAGGGTAATTTGGCCCTGCAGGTGCATTAGGACTGGTACAGGGATAGAGGGAGGGGGCATGTATTTCCCCTATTCGATGCTGCTGTGAATGGGGTGCCAGTTTGGGAACTATCTTGGGCTTGGGAAGTTCTGAAGGTTGCTCTAACTTGTATCCCTACTGCAGAGGCCCTTAAGAGTGGTTGCAGTGGCACAGAATTGCTGAGAAATGTTACCCTGTGCACTCGCTTTCTTGCCCTCTCCAGATCACCCTGGAATGCTCTCTGCACCATGTCCTTGTGTGAGAAGAGGGCAGAGGGGGTGCACAGTTGGCTCTGTGCCCTTCATAGAGGGCATCTTGTGATGGGTGTGTTCTCTGGGGGAAAGTGCCACAGGATAACCTTGCATCAAGCCCTCTTTCTAGTAGTATTTGCCAGATTGGGTTCTAAGGATCAAGTTCTGCCCTCAGTCGCACCCATGAGGTCATATTAAAGTCAATGGAGTCCGTGGCTGTCAACTGTTCGGCAACAAAGTGATTCATGTTTGTGTTAGGATTATGGATCAGAATGTAAAGGTATTTACAGTACTTCATTTATAAGAAAAGCTATTCATTATTTGTCAAGAGGACTGTCATTAGTATTCTGGGTGGCTACATGAACTGTTAAATGGATATCTATTGGACTGGTTTCAGAGTAACCGCCGTGTTAGTCTGTATTCGCAAAAAGAAAAGGAGTACTTGTGGCACCTTAGAGACTAACCAATTTATTTGAGCATAAGCTTTCGTGAGCTACAGCTCACTTTATCGGATGCATACTGTGGAAACTGCAGAAGACATTATATACACAGAGACCATGAAACAATACCTCCTCCCACCCCACTCTCCTGCTGGTAATAGCCCATCCAAAGTGACCACTCTCTTTACAATGTGTATGATAATCAAGGTGGGTCATTTCCAGCACAAATCCAGGTTCTCTCACCCCCCCCCTTCCAAAAACCACACACACAAACTCACTCTCCTGCTGGTAATAGCTTATCCAAAGTGACCACTCTCCTTACAATGAAAATCACCTTGGAGAGTGGTCACTTTGGATAAGCTATTACCAGCAGGAGAGTGAGTTTGTGTGTGTGGTTTTTGGAAGGGGGGGGGTGAGAGAACCTGGATTTGTGCTGGAAATGACCCACCTTGATTATCATACACATTGTAAAGAGAGTGGTCACTTTGGATGGGCTATTACCAGCAGGAGAGTGGGGTGGGAGGAGGTATTGTTTCATGGTCTCTCCTCATAAGTCATGTGTTCCAGACCCCTAATCATTTTTGTTGCCCTTTGCTGGACTCTCTCCAGTTTATCCACATCCTTCTTGTAGTGTGGGGCCCAAAACTGGACACAGTACTCCAGATGAGGCCTCACCAATGTCGAATAGAGGGGGACGATCACGTCCCTCAATCTGCTGGCTATGCCCCTACTTATACATCCCAAAATGCCATTGGCCTTCTTGGCAACAAGAGCACACTGCTGACTCATATCCAGCTTCTCGTCCACTGTCACCCCTAGGTCCTTTTCCGCAGAACTGCTGCCTAGCCATTCGGTCCCTAGTCTGTAGCTGTGCATTGGGTTCTTCCGACCTAAGTGCAGGACCCTGCACTTATCCTTATTGAACCTCATCAGATTTCTTTTGGCCCAATCCTCCAATTTGTCTAGGCCCCTCTGTATCCTATCCCTGCCCTCCAGCGTATCTACCACTCCTCCCAGTTTAGTATCATCCGCAAATTTTCTGAGAGTGCAATCCACACCATCCTCCAGATCATTTATGAAGATATTGAACAAAACCGGCCCCAGGACCGACCCCTGGGGCACTCCACTTGACACCGGCTGCCAAGTAGACATGGAGCCATTGATCACTACCCGTTGAGCCCGACAATCTAGCCAACTTTCTACCCACCTTATAGTGCATTCATCCAGCCCATACTTCTTTAACTTGCTGACAAGAATACTGTGGGAGACTGTGTCAAAAGCTTTGCTAAAGTCAAGAAACAATACATCCACTGCTTTCCCTTCATCCACAGAACCAGTAATCTCATCATAGAAGGCAATTAGATTAGTGAGACATGACCTTCCCTTGGTGAATCCATGCTGACTGTTCCTGATCACTTTCCTCTCATGTAAGTGCTTAAGGATTGATTCTTTGAGGACCTGTTCCATGATTTTTCCAGGGACTGAGGTGAGGCTGACTGGCCTGTAGTTCCCAGGATCCTCCTTCTTCCCTTTTTTAAAGATTGGCACTACATTAGCCTTTTTCCAGTCATCCGGGACTTCCCCCGTTCGCCACGAGTTTTCAAAGATAATGGCCAATGGCTCTGCAATCACAGCCGCCACCTCCTTTAGCACCCTCGGATGCAACTCGTCCGGCCCCATGGACTTGTGCACGTCCAGCTTTTCTAAATAGTCCCTAACCACCTCTTTCTCCACAGAGGGCTGGCCATCTATTCCCCATGTTGTGATGCCCAGCGCAGCAGTCTGGGAGCTGACCTTGTTCGTGAAGACAGAGGTAAAAAAAGCATTGAGTACATTAGCTTTTTCCACATCCTCTGTCACTAGGTTGCCTCCCTCATTCATTAAGGGGCCCACACTTTCCTTGGCTTTCTTCTTGTTGCCAACATACCTGAAGAAACCCTTCTTGTTACTCTTGACATTTCTCACTAGCTGCAGCTCCAGGTGCTATTTGGCCCTCCTGATTTCATTCCTACATGCCCGAGCAATATTTTTATACTCTTCCCTGGTCATATGTCCAACCTTCCACTTCTTGTAAGCTTCTTTTTTATGTTTAAGATCCGCTAGGATTTCACCGTTAAGCCAAGCTGGTCGCCTGCCATATTTACTATTCTTTCGACACATCGGGATGGTTTGTCCCTGTAACCTCAACAGGGATTCCTTGAAATACAGCCAGCTCTCCTGGACTCCTTTCCCCTTCATGTTAGTCCCCCAGGGGATCCTACCCATCCGTTTCCTGAGGGAGTCGAAGTCTGCTTTCCTGAAGTCCAGGGTCCGTATCCTGCTGCTTACCTTTCTTCCCTGTGTCAGGATCCTGAACTCAACCAACTCATGGTCACTGCCTCCCAGATTCCCATCCACTTTTGCTTCCCCTACTAATTCTTCCCGGTTTGTGAGCAGCAGGTCAAGAAAAGCTCCCCCCTAGTTGGCTCCTCTAGCACTTGCACCAGGAAATTGTCCCCTACGCTTTCCAAAAACTTCCTGGATTGTCTATGCACCGCTGTATTGCTCTCCCAGCAGATATCAGGAAAATTAAAGTCACCCATGAGAACCAGGGCGTGCGATCTAGTAGCTTCTGCGAGCTGCCGGAAGAAAGCCTCATCCACCTCATCCCCCTGGTCCGGTGGTTTATAGCAGACTCCCACCGCTACATCAATCTTGTTGCTCACACTTCTAAATTTAATCCAGAGACACTCAGGTTTTTCTGCAGTTTCGTACCGGAGCTCTGAGCAGTCATACTGCTCCCTTACATACAGTGCTACTCCCCCACCTTTTCTGCCCTGCCTGTCCTTCCTGAACAGTTTATAACCATCCATGACAGTACTCCAGTCATGTGAGTTATCCCACCAAGTCTCTGTTATTCCAATCACGTCATAATTCCTTGACATCACCAGGACCTCCAGTTCTCCCTGCTTGTTTCCAAGGCTTTGTGCATTCGTACATAAGCACTTGAGATAACCTGCTGATCGCCCCTCATTCTCAGTATGAGGCAGGAGCCCTCCCCTCACAGACATTCCTGCCTGTGCTTCTTCCCGGTATCCCGCTTTCCCACTTACCTCAGGGCTTTGGTCTCCTTCCCCCGTTGAACCTAGTTCTATTCAGCACAGTTCCTTTCTCAGCTATTTGAAGAAATCATAATCTAACACATACCTAGCTAGATTACTTACTAAAAGTTCTAAGATTCTATTCCTGTTCTATCCCTGGCAAAAGCAGCATACAGACAGACACAGACCCTTTGTTTCTCTCCCTCCTTCCAGCTTTTGAAAGTATCTTGTCTCCTCATTGGTCATTTTGGTCAGGTGCCAGGGAGGTTACCTTTAGCTTCTTAACCCTTTACAGGTGAGAGGATTTTTCCTCTGGCCAGGAGGGATTTTAAAGGGGTTTACCCTTCCCTTTATATTTATGACTCATCAGTAAAGCCAGAATACCCCCCATTGTCTCAAGTCTATTAAAAATACTTTTATTAATCTTATTTTCTTCTGCAGTATATTTACAGAATCCATTCAAGATGACTTGTCTGCCATCTGTTATGCTAGTTTCCATTTTTAAACTGACCCAATGGTTTTATCAGGATAGTTGGACAAGGTGACCATGAGCAGACATGGTGAACATTGAAAGTAGTATTTAGATACTGGTAGCATTTTTAAAGGCTAGGAAGATATTCTAAGTAGCTTCTGTTCTGGGAGTTTTGCAGGTATGTGGTTTTGGTATCTCTGGATGGCCATATACCTATTAAGAATGAGAAAGTAATGTACAATTGTAATAAATGAAGTGGGAGGGTAGCTTCCTTTTATGAACACCCAGCCAGTAAGTTAGCTGTAAAATCCCTCTTGGTATCTGTCCTCTGCTTGCTTTACCTGTAAAGGGTTTACAAGCCCACAGGTAAAAGAAAAGGAGTGGGCACCTGACCAAAAGAGCCAATGGGAAGGCTAGAACTTTTAAAATTGGGGAAAAAAACTTTTCCCTCTGTCTGTTGTTCTCTGGGTTGGAGGGGGATGGAGCAGTAATGCTATAAGCAAAAATGCTGTGCAATATTTGAACCAGGTATGAAAAAGTATCTTCCATACCTAGAAGAAATTATTTGGATAGGGAATGTTTAGTTAGACTCAATCAGGTTTATTTCTTATTTTGGCTTGTGGATCTCCTCTGTGCTAACCCCTGATGCTTTTGTTTGCTTGTAACCTTTAAGCTGAACCCCCAAGAAAGCTAGTTTGTGTGCTTAATTTTGGAATTGCTCTTTTAAAATCTAGCAAATCCTAAATTCCAGATGTATTTTTTTTCCTTATTGTTTTTAATAAAATTTACCCTTTTTAAGAACAGGATTGAATTTTTGGTGTCCTAAGAGGTTTGTGCATGTTGTTTGATTAGCTGGTAGCCACAGCTAATTTCCTTTGTCTTCTTTCTCAGCTCTTCCCCAGAGGGGGTGGTGGTGGTGGTGGAAGGGCTGGAGGGTACCCCACAGGGAGGAATTCCCAAGTGCTCCTTCCTGGGTTCAAAGGGGTTTTTTTGCATTTGGGTGGTGGCAGTGTTTACCAAGCCAAGGTCAGAGAGAACCTGTAACCTTGGGAGTGTAATACAAGCCTGGAGTGGCAAGTATTAATTTTTAGAATCCTTCCGGGCCCCTACCTTCTGCACTCAGAGTGACAGAGTGAGGATTCAGCCTTGACAGCAATTAATAATGTGTTCAGTGAATTTTCCTTTTGTTGTTGAGAAACACTGCTTTTTGCAAATAAAGGCCTTGATCCTACAACTTGCTCCATAAGAATGACTTCAACTGGGCTCTACATAGGTGTCTTCACAGAGCAGTTTACAGGATTGGAGTCTTATTCTTTATAATAATTTCAACTGACAATTCATGATTTGTAGATATGAACATGTGATAATCAAATTCAGTGTTGGCTCGTTATATTGGACCTATACAGGTCACATAGTATTGTTTCTGGTCCCTGTATAGATGACCATAACTCTCATAATAAGCTTTCTGGTGCAAAGATTCACATTTTGAACATGAACTTAACTTTCCAGGAATATTCACTGATATTCAGCTAAAATTAATTGATTCAGATTTTCTGCTGGGGTAAATTGGTGCGGCTCCATTGACTTTAATGGAAGTGTACCATTTTACAGCATCAGAAAATTTGGTCCACTGTTTCCACAAACCTTTCTGCTGGGGAATATGTTCTTGGAAAGCAAACACAGAGGAGTGAAGACAGCCAAAGATAATTCAAAACTTTATTCAAACAAATATCACAAACAATTTTTTCAGGAATTTGTTCATTTGTTATAAATGTGTCTACTTTAGATGCTATTTTTCCAGCATATTCAAATCACATTGTAGAAAATTGCAACAATGGCAAATGTGCTCAAATGCAAAAACTCCATGGCTAGAGAAAATGATGATGTGGGATTTATTTCACAGCAGCACGACCAGTGGAGCTGTCCTTCTTCAGTATAACTTACAAAAATTATGTTTATGGTTAACTTCAATCAGTTACATATATTGTGTTCCATTGCATTTTCATTACACCTGTTCCGTTAGCTATTGGCAGCAGTAGCAGACACATTTATTGTTTAAAGCTTTTACCATATTTTCCCCAGGATATCAGAATTTTCTGTTATTGTCCCATCCATTTTTTAAAAAAGTTACCACTAAAAAGGCATTATAAAAAGATATTACATTTCAAATGAAACACCATATCCTGAAAACAAATAATAACAAATAATTTAGTCCAAATTTGTTCAGCTAATTCTTTTTCCAGACAAAAAATATATACTTTTTCTGGTTACCGTTATATGGTAGCAAAACAAATAAAAGTTTGACTTTTGTAAATGCCTCTCTGATATTGTGAAAATTATAGGTCAAATTCTCAAGTAGTATAAATCAGTATCCCTCAGTTTTAACTTTGCATATTCAGAGTACACCCATTGACACTGATGCACAATGCTAAGTCCAGGCATATGTATCTGCAGTATCGGCATTCTAGATCGCAAGTTCCTCAGACAGAGACCCTTTGATTTTTTTTTCTGTACAGCACCATGTACATTTTTAATGCTATATAATTCGTAAAAAACAAACTCATCGATCTAAGAAGTAGAAACTTTTTAATAAGTATTTCCCATGGACATTAATCATTTAGTCAACCGTGTGTGTGTTTTCTTTTCCCCCTCCCCTTTAAAGGTTACTTACATCTTATTCCACGAAGTATGCCAGTGGCTGTTCTGCATGAAATAGCTGGTGAATTTGAGGCTACTGATGTTCTCTGGGTCTATGAGTACAATTGGCCTAGAAGTGCCCTACATGGCCATAGAATCATTGGGGACCGCAAGGGTCACAGGACATTAGAGCTAAACTGGTTTTGTTTTAAAGTGTGTATCTATTAATTTAACTAGCTTCATAAATAAACAAAATGAGTAAAGCCATTATTTTTAAATGGAAGGTGGATGAGAACAGAAGTAAGGGCAGAAAGATGGTATGTTTTCTAATGATACTGAATGGCATATTTAGAAAGAACCATCACATTAAAGCGAACTCAGCACAACATACCATACGCCTACTATTATCCATGTTACAACAGAACTCCTTTGGATTAGATCCTGCAAGGTGATGAGCGCTCAGGGTTTGATCCCGTGAAGGACTTAAGCCTTTAGGTACATAAAAAGTCCCATTGCCTTAAAATTAAGGAAATGCTTAAGTGCTTTGGTGGATTGGATACTGACTAGAGCTGTGCAAATAACTAATTTTTTTTTTTTTTTGGTTTGCTAGCAGTTCTGTAAAATAAAAAAAGTGTCCATTCAGTGGAAATGCATCCGATGAAGTGAGCTGTAGCTCACGAAAGCTTATGCTCAAATAAATTGGTTAGTCTCTAAGGTGCCACAAGTACTCCTTTTCTTCTGACATATTAAGCAAACTGAAAAGTTGAAAAAATGGTTGCAGGTCAAACAAAACACTGGATTAGACCTGAAATTAATATTTTAATTTTGAGCTTTTAAAAACATTTTTAATAAAATTGAAGGAAATTTTAAAATGAAGTCATTTTGACTAAAACAAATTAAATCTGTCAAAACTAAACTTTAGAGGCACTGTTTGACTAAAATTAATTTGGTGAAAGTGACATGAATTCACAAAATGTTTGTCAACTCAAATCTGCATTTTTTTGTGGAAAAACGTTTGGATGGAAATTTTCACTCCCCTCTAGTCCTGAATGTTCAGTACTTTGCAGGATCAAACCCCAAGAGTTTAGCATCAACCTGCATGGATACTTTTACATTAGGTAACAGCATGAGAAATGGAAGAGGGCCATTACAACAGTGAGTCGATTTCCAATGCCAGGCAGCTTGATGCCCCAGCGAGAGGACTTGCCAGATAAAGTGGAGAGACGGTTAGTACTAGCCAAAAGGCTGACTAGAGGCGACCCCTTCCCTAATTCAAGCTGTAGTTGAGGAAGAGACCTTCAGTCAGGGAAAGAATGGGGAGGCGGCGTAGGGTGTGTGTGGGTTTTCAGTGTTTAAAGTCGCCTGAAAAAAAAAGGGATCCCGCATGAGGTGAGAGCTGCACCTCTGCAACCTCGCTCTACTCAGTTATTCAGGGTGAATGGTGTGAGCGGGGACAGATGGGGAGGGGGCTGTGTGTGTGTGTGCGCGTGTGCCAGCACCGGCGTTGGGGGCACCCAGGTGTGTCAGGGCAGACCACTGGGGGGAGAGGGGACAGCGTGCGTAGTGGGAGGGGGGCTGTCGGGATAGAGCAGGGCGGGGACAGACGCACCAGCGACGCGCGCCCCGGCACCCGCACACCGCCGGGCGGAGGTTTCGCGCGCACCCAGCCCCAGCACGCCAGCCTCAGCGCACTCTCATCCGGGGATCTCCGCTCCGTCTCCTCCCCCCGCGGTGGCGCGCGCGCGTTCCCTCCACCCCACCGCTCAGGCGCCGCCGCCGCCGAAGGGCTCGGAGTCCCGCCCTCCCTGCGCGAGACGCCGCTCGGGGCGGGGAAGGCGGAAGTTGGATCCCAACAACCCCCCGAGAGCCTGGTACCGCTGAGCTGCGGTCCAGAGCGTCCCCCTTCGCCGGCCGGGTCGGGCCCGAGGAGCCGCTGCCGCCATGTCCAGCATGGAGAGTATCCTTTGGGCCGCAGGACAGCGCGCCCGGGAAGGAGGCGCGGGCAGGGTCCCCGAGTGTCTGCAGCCCCGGCCCTGCCCCACACGGGG
The DNA here is from genome assembly GCF_965140285.1 of Lepidochelys kempii. Classification (NCBI taxonomy): domain Eukaryota; kingdom Metazoa; phylum Chordata; order Testudines; family Cheloniidae; genus Lepidochelys; species Lepidochelys kempii. Next base: position 76,125,753 of record NC_136388.1, read on the forward strand.
CCCCAGCAAGATGGGTCCCGGAGAGCTGGCAGGACCCCCTTGGGGAGGAAGGGCCCATTTCCTCCCCCCCGTTCCCCCCCCCGCTGAGAGCTGGGAGTTTCCCCTGGGGGGGGGGAAGGGCCCATCCCCACCCGCTCCCCCCCGCCGAGAGCTGGGGGTTTCCCCTGGGGGGGGGAAGGGCCCATCCCCACCCCACCCGCTCCCCCCCGCCGAGAGCTGAGAGTTTCCCCTGGGGGGGAAGGGCCCATCCCCACCCCACCCCCCGCCGAGAGCTGGGAGTTTCCCCTGGGGGGGAGAAGGGCCCATCCCCACCCCCCCGCCGAGAGCTGGGAGTTTCCCCTGGGGGGGAGAAGGGCCCATCCCCACCCCCCCGCCGAGAGCTGGGAGTTTCCCCTGGGGGGGGAAGGGCCCATCCCCCCCCCCCCCGCCGAGAGCTGGGAGTTTCCCCTCGGGGGAGAAGGGCCCATCACCCTCTCCCCCGCCGCCCCCCCTCGGGGGGAAAGGGCCCTATCGGGGGCGGGGTGGGCTGTCCACTCCTGCCTTTGAGTTGGGGCCTGGCACTGTTGTTGACTGTAAGGACTCCATTGAGTGACAGACACACCAAACCCCTTCCTCACCAGACAGGCGATGGGCTGGCACTGAGCACTGCCATTTGCTAGACTGACAACTTCTCCCACCCCGAAGAGGGGCTGGCTGCATTGCAGGGAGTGGCCTGAACCATGTGACCATTTCTGGGTTCCCATAGCCCAGTGTTTTATTTCAGCATGAAAGCAAAATATTCATTCAAGCCTTGACATGGGCTCAGACCATCTCCTTTTACCATGCCACGCCTGCTGGAGGCATGTGATACAGGGTGGATGTCAAAGCAAGTGCTCAGAGTGCAGTGTTTCATCCAGTTTTGTTTTGATCTTGGAATATGTGGGAAACTGGAAGAATCTTGAAATGATCCATAGTAGAAACTGATAATTTCCTTCATTGTAAGACATGATGAAGGCAATGGTTTAATTATAAACTGCTCATTTTCTCTTAGTACCGTGACAGAAATTGTATTGTTTTATTCTTGGATACAAGCGATTAAAAAAATTAATCCTGATTAATCACGCTGTTTATACAATAATAGAATACCATTTATTTAAATATTTTTGGATGTTTTCTACATTTTCAAATATTGCTTTCAGTTATAACACAGAATACAAAGAACAGTGCTCACTTTATATTATTTTTATTGCAAATATTTGCACTGTAAAAAAACAAAAGAAATAGTATTTTCAATTCACCTAATACAAGTACTGTAGTGCAATCTCTTTATCATGAAAGTTGAACTTACAAATATAGAATTATGTAAAAAAAATTGCATTCAAAAATAAAACAATGTAAAACTTTAGAGCCTACAAGTCCACTCAGTCCTATTTCTTGTTCAGCCAATTGCTCAGACAAACAAGTTTGTTTACATTTACAGGAGATAATGCTGTCTACATCTTGTTCACAGTGTCACCTGAAAGTGAGAACAAGTGTTCTCACGTCACTGTTGTAGCCAGCATCACAAGATATTTACATGCCAGATGTGCTAAAGATTCATATGTCCCTTTATGCTTCAGCCGCCATTCCAGAGGACATGTGTCCATGCTGATGACTGGTTCTGCTCGATAACAATTCAAAACAGTGCAGACCGACAGATTTCATTTTCATCGTCTGAGTCAGATGCCACTGGCAGAAGGTTGGTTTTTTTTTTGGTTTTTTTTTACACTGGGTCGGGTTCTGTAGTTTCCACATTGGAGTGTTGCTCTTTTAAGACTTCTGAAAGCATGCTCCACAGCTCATCCCTCTCAGATTTTGGAAGGAACTTCAGATTCTTAAACCTTGGGTTGAGTGCTGTAGCGATCTTTAGAAATTTCACGTTGGTACCTTTTTTGTGTTTTTTGAAATCTGCAGTGAAAGTGTTCTGAAAATGAACATGTGCTGAGTCATCATCCGAGACTGCTATAACATAAAATATATGGCAGAATGTGGGTAAAATAGAGCCGGAGACATACAGATCTCCCCAAAGAGTTCAATCACAAATTCAATTAACACATTTTTTTTCAACGAGCATCATCAACATGGAAGGATGTCCTCTGGAATGGTGGCCAGAGCATATAGGGGCATATGAATGTTTAGCATATCTGGCACGTAAATACCTTGCAATGCTGACTACAAAAGTCCCATGCGAATGCCTGTTCTCACTTTCTGGTGACATTGTAAACAAGAAGTGGGCAGCATTATCTTCCATGAATGTAAACAAACTTGTTTGTCTTAGCGATTGGCTGAATGAGAAGTAGGACTGAGTGGACTTGTAGGCTCTAAAGTTTTGCATTGTTTTGTTTTTAAGTGCAGTTATGTAATCAAAAAGAAATCTACATTTGTAAGTTGCACTTTCATGATAAAGAGACGGCACTACAATACTTGTATAAAATGAATTGAAAAATACAGAAAATTGGAAAATTGGTGCTGCTGGCAGTCAGGTGCAAGTTTGCCCCATGGACTGAATGGGCATCCCCCAACCCAACCAAGATTGGGGGAATGAAAGTGTGATGTAAAGACACCTTTGCTACTCTCCCTGTCCCTCCACTAAAGTACAGTGCTAAGTGGATATTGATCTGACCCATTACATAAAACAAGTCAGACTTGAAATGGGAAGGGAATCTGAAGAGTGGTAAGATCGAATGGAAGAGAGACCAAAGAGCTGTTCTACGAGCCAGGAATAGTTGAAATGCCATAGCACTCTGGTCATGCCCTATGCCAGAGTCTGAGACAGGGATGACATAGAGCCAGTTACTCTAGCTTTATGTCAATTGGGGTTTTCCTCACACAACAGGAATTGTTAGCTGGATGGATCATTTGGCTTTGAGGCCGTAGCAGGAGCCAGGAATTGGCCTTTTTCTTTTTTTCATTCCTGGTAATGATAAGAAATCATACTTAACGTCCTTTATAAACAAAAATAGAATAAACTTTTCCCTGGTATATAAAATGATCTTACCTTTAACCATTTTTTTTCTATAAGTTTGGCTCAGTAGTATCCTCATCTGTAGTTCTAAGGATGTTGACAAGATGAAATGTTTGAACAGGTTTCTAAATAAATTATGGTGAATATAAGAAGTCTGGTTTCATTTGAGTTATCCTATATTGAGACAAGTACGTTTAAAGGTTGGCGCAAGTGTGCCATGGCATGAAAGAGCTGTGAGGCAACAGATGATGTATTGTGCTATCTGGTGTAGAAACATTGAGAGTAATTGAGGAAGTTTAAAAATAAAATCCTGGTGTGTGTCACAATGACTCAAAGCCATCGATTTAAGGAAGTGATGTAATACTTTACATGGTCGTTCTGATCATTGACCTGAGCTGGATTGTAGTTGGCAACCTATAGATGAAATACTTTATAGCATATTATCAGTTCCTAGGCCGGGGATCTCAAACACGCGGCCCGTGGGGTTATTTTCTGAGGCCCGCCAGCTCCCCACAGCCACCCTATCCCCCCAGCGTTTACCTAGAGCGGCTCCGGCCTGGCCCAGCGCGCACCGGGGACAGGGCAGGCTCCCTGTCTGCCTGCCCGCCCTGCCCCCGCGCCGCTCCGGGAAGCGGCCGGGACCTGGGGAGTGAGGGCACAGGGGTCTGTGTGTTGCCCTGGCCGTGCCTCCGGGTACCTCCCCCAAAGCTCCCATTGGCCGCTGTTCCCCATTCCCAGCCAATGAGAGCTGTGTGGGGCGGTGCCCGGAGGTGGGGCCAGGGCAACACAGAGACCCCTGTTGTCGTGTTGTCCCGTCCTGCCTGCCCTGCCCCCGGTGCGTTCTGGGCTGGACCCGCACCCCTCCTGCACCTGAACCCCCTGCCGCACCCCTTCTGCACCCCGACCCCCTGCCCTGAACCCCCTGCCGCACTCTGCACCCCTCCTGCACCCTGACCCCCTCCTGCATCCTGAGGCCATTGAGTAGAAGTAGAACAAGTTTTATCTTTATACAAACACCTTATTTTAACTGTTAATCTTCGTTTGTAGAACAAGTGTCTTAATGGTGTAATAAACATGTTTTAAGTGGCCTACAAAGGATTTTTTTTTTTAAAGTAAGCTTGGTCCCTTTTTTTGCTGCTATGATGATGATGCAAAAAGAAGATCTGTAATGGCTTTCGTTAAATGCTTCACTCCCCTCCCCCTCCGTTTGAGTTTTTCCTTAGAAATATCAGGAATATAAAGTCTAGTTTTTCCCTTGTTTTGTTGGAGGGCACTTGAGAGAAATAAAAATATTTGAGCTCCACAACTCAATTGACAAGTGTTTTTAAAAACAAACAAACAAAAGAAACAAACATGAACGTGTTAAAGATTCTTTTACTTAAAATATTAGACATGGAAGCTAAATAGGTGTCGACAAAAACAAAACAATTTTAACCACTCTGATTAAATCTCCCTTCTCTTTTTGTTCCCACTGTTTTCATTCTCTTGTGATGTCTGTCTTCCAGCCCAGTCAGGACCTAAAATGCAAATGTAAAAACAAACAGAATGCTTTTCTTGGTGGAGAAATTTTTCAGGCCTTTTTTACACATCAGAAACAAAGAAAGTACAGCTATCTTTTTTTCCTTTGCAGCTCACCTTTAATTGGATTTATGATTTAATCAATATTCCCATGATGTTCAAACTTTAAATATGTGATGGTACAGTGACATTGTAGGGCCTTGCACACCAAACTTATACACCTCTCTATTACAAAAGTGAGTCATCATGATGAAGTCAGTTGTTAAATCTTTTTTTCATATTCACCTTCAAGCCAGGGTCATCTATGCAACTTTGATGCAGAGTGTGTGGTTTGGGGGGGTGAAATCCTACAGTTCTCCAGAAAATTATCATTGCATTAATGTTTAGCCTAGTTAACATTTGGTATTAACAAAGAAAAGATTGTTCACTAGTGGTCAGTGGGCCAACTGATGAGTGGATGTTAGGGTGAAGAATTGCATAGAAATAATACACACATGGTTTCAGAAAAATCATTCTTTGCCTCCTAAAAGGAAAATATTCATCCTTCCAGGGACTTATAAACATTTATTTATACCAGAGAACAATTTCTTATTTACATGTGATGAATTTTTTATATTTGGTTAGTAGGGTACTTATGGGCAATGGTATTCCATTAAACAGCACATGTGACAAAATGATCTATTGTCATCTAGTAAGAGTAAAGAATTTATAACTGAAGGATGTTGTAAAGCCTCACCTTGTCCTGGCCAGGTTTTATAGCACATATGATGGGTAAGATTTCTAATTTTTCTCCCTACCTGATAGGGAGATGGGTGAGCTGAAAAAGAGTGTCATGGTAGCTTTGTTTTTCATCTCAAATTTGCCATAATTTTAAGCTGAACCTTTTTGATTTTTCTCTGTGGGTTTGTGGCACCATAGCATTCCTTGGAGCAGGAGGTAGCATCCTAGGGTTTTGAAGTTAAAACTATATAGATGTTGTGTGAATGCTAGGGATGGAATTTTCAGAAGTGCTTAGCGTTGCGACGACTCTGCTCCCTTTGAAGTCCATGTTAAAACTATCATTCTCTCCAGATTCCCAGGACTTCAGAATCACCCTATCTGTATGCACACATGTTCTAAAGACCAGCATTTTTTATTCCTGTTAACTACTTGAATTGGGTCTTTCATCAAAGTAAGCTAATTTTGATTCTGAACTTGTTTTTAAAAAAAGTGTCCAAACTATGGTTTTAAGCTAAGATGACAAAGGAACATGGGCAATGTAAAATTAAAAAGAACAAAAAACCGCATCTTTGTTTGCTCAGTTTCATGCAAATTAAAGGGGCTGACCTACCAATAGTAAAATTTGCAGAAGGAAATACAGTATGCATGTAGTGGGCTACTAAATTCAACGGAAAGTGACATGTTCATATTTTAAGTATTGCTAGTATTTTGTAGATCCTTAATATGCATTGCAGAACACCTGTTTAACTTGAAGTTTGCTGCCAAAGAGCTCAGCAGGAATGCAAAAAAATGTGATAAAGAAGAAAAGATTGAAAAGGCTAAAATTAAGAAGGTAAGTAATGAAACCACATTGTGTGTATATACTTAATTTTTATATTTTATGTGAGGCAGGTCCTTAACTTGTACTTTGTAATGGTTTTCCTGGTGTGCATTGTAATAAAACAGGAAGCGTATGTAGATTGGCAACATACTATGTCCTATTGGCTGTAACATATTTGTGACTGGGGCCTGGTCTACACTACACAGTAAGGCAGCTTATGTCAGCCTAATTATGTCAGTGTCTGCAATACAGCCTTGGTCCTACCAATGTAAGGCCTGGTCTACATTAGGGGGGAGGAGGAGGATCGGTCTAAGTTATGCTTCACGTAGCTGAAGTCGACATACTTAGGTCTACTTACTGCAGTGAAGACACCACGGTAAGTTGACGGCTGATGCTCTCCCATTGACTCCACCTGCACCTTTTGCCCTGGTGGAGTACTGGAGATGACGGGAGAGCGCTCGGTGGTCGATTTATCACATCCAGACTAGATGCAATAAATCAACCCCCGCTGGATCGATCGCTGCAGTGGGTAATGTAGACAAGCCCTAAGTGCCCTACTACACCAACATAATAACTCCACCTCCACAAGAGGCATATGTCAGTGTAGTTAGTGATGCGGTGTCTGTAGACACTGCAATCCTTACATTGGCTGTTGGCTGTAAGTAATTACTGCAGTGGCTATAAGTCAGCCTAACCTACATCAATTTAAGATTGTAGTGAAGACATACCCTTTGTCATAGTATTTTTTATATTCTTAAAATATTGTACATATTTGTTAACGCTGAAATGGAATGTTTCATAACTTTTTCTTCAAAATATGTATGCTGTGTTCTTGTAGTGCAGTTAATTTTTTCCTTGACAGTGTTTCTCTAAATTATCTTAATGTTTATCATATACTATTAAATGTGACCTGTGAAGAAGATTTTTAAAATAGGGTTCATATCCTTTTGCTGCTTAAAGTTAGCCTGAAGTTTTTCTGCTTGTTGTAACCTTTTCAATAAAAGGAACATCAACTTCTGGAGATCTTTTTGAGCATTTTATGTGGACTGAGCGGTCCCACAGTCCTTATTTGAAGTGCTAGGAGTGTTGACTCTTCAATAAAACCTCTGTTCTCCCAAGTGCATGTTACGTATTGGTTTTAAATAGGTCTTGAGGAAAGCTTTAAATGGTCTGGCTAAAAACTCAAAGTTTAGTTGCTCTGCTTTTAGTTTCTGGTCTCGTATCATAATTCCATTAATTTTCCAGTCCATAAAATTAAAGTGAGACAAGCTGAATTTCAGATGAAAGAAATAAGTGCAGGAAAACCTTTCAGGACTTCTTAATATTGTAAAGAAGCAAAAAGGACACAAACCCATTTTTGTCCCATTTCTAACTCCCCTTTAAAATGTAGTATAGAATGATGAACTAGATTAATACATTATTTTTAGAAGTTGACTTTTTTTCTTGTTGTTTACAGTCCTGTGACAATACAAAGAAACAGTTAAAGACATGTTAAAGATAAATTTCACTTAACATCTGAACGTGTGTTTTGTACTAAAGTTGTGTGTGTTTGTGTATCGGATTTTCTCAGTACTGTACTAAATACTAGTCTTGCAAACTCACTTGGGATCTGAAACTTACTGTGAATTCTTTTCTGGTATATCTAGCTTAAGGTATTATATCACTTCACATTATCATAGAGCACCTTCCATGTAAAATCAATAGAGAAGTCCCAAATGGACTTCATGGAGTCTTTGGCACTTCTTCCAATTTGAGGTAAAAACTTTGCTTTGGGTAGAGTTTTTAATTTTCATTTAAAATTATTTACCTTTTTTAGGTTGATTTTTTTGAGAATTTAAAAAATTTTTTTTAGTTAGTTGGGTGTTTTGGGTAGAAAGGAGTGTCAGTGTTGACTGTTCATATGGTGGAAAGGCCTTTTCAAAGAGGAAGGTTTTTTAGTGTTTCCTAAAGTCTCTGGCTCATTATTAGTAATAGATCTTGCTTACTAAATTCTGCCTCTTCAATGCAGATTACATGGATATAACTGAGGGCAGAATTTGATCTTTCAGTTTGAATTTAATTGTCAGTTCTGTTGACCTATGAGAATAATAAGGAATGGAGTCCAACTTCCTATTTCATTGCTGCTGGACTGGCTTTTTTGTTATTGGGAGACTCTTTTAATCTCCAAGCAGAGACTTTCTTTTCCCTGTTTGACACAGGTAACATGAATTATGGGAGCCAATACCTTGACTTCCAGCTCTGCCTTTGCATTTCTCTGCAGTAGTTTTCTCATAACTAAAAGAACAGTGTTAAGGTTAACCTGTAATGTTGGGTTATAATGATAGGATTAATGTGTTTGCAGTGCTTTGAATATCTAAAGCACTTCATGTACACTGGGTTCTGCTTATTAGCAACTTATTGTTATCCAAGAGTGGCCAACAAGGGAAAGGCATGGTTTTGGGGCTGCAGCTAGGGAAGGAAGCACTGGGGCAAGCAACCTTTGCCTGCCTGTAACTGGTGCTCAGCATTCCCAGAGCTTCCTTCTGTGGCTGCAGCCCTGCAAACCTGGCTGTGGGGCTACAGCCTGGGGAAGGGAGCTCTGGGATGTGCTGAGAGCAGGGTGCAATCAGAGCATGCAGGGGGAGGTAGGTACCATGCCACACTAGGGGACCTCAGCACCCCCACTCCCCATGAAAAGCCCCAGCATCTGCTGCTACCCTGCCTGCAGCATCCCCTCTCAGCCCGCAATGACAGGAGATCCCATTGGGTGGGGATGTGGGTGCTGCAGCCCTTTACCTTCGGTGTGGACAGTGGATCCCTGGCCACAGGCAGGTTTGTAGGATTTCCCTTACCCCATAAACCTGCCTGCAGCCAGGGTCTTTCTTCCAAAAAAATAAAGTTGTTACTAAATGGCCTGCCTGTTGCCAGTATCCGAATCCTGTTAACCTTAAAATCAATGGGATGGGATTGGTTCCTGGCAAAATGTTGCTGTTAAAAGTTGTTACTATATGGATTGCTGTTAAGTGGCATCCACTATATACACAATGAGGGAGAGATACTTTTTGTTCTGATTTCATAAACAGAAAGATACTGTAATGAGGTATACTTATTCATCTTAACACTTACTTGTTTTAGTAGCACTAGAAGTATGAATTTTGATGAAAAACTGGGTGCTTAATGTATTTTAAAGGTTAGATATTTGTGAGCATATAAATCCAGAATGCTACTCCATAATACATCTGTTTCATAAACTTACTGGTATTGAGGCTCTGGGAAGTAGCTGAAAGTTTCAGGCATACTTTCATATGCATAGAAGACGCTATCTAGTTCACATCCAAGTCAATTACAATCTTTCCGTTGACTTGAATGGGAGTTGAATTGACCTAGAGTTCACTTGTTTTGCAAGTGTAAGTTTTTTGAAGTCTTACCGCTGCTGGGTAATTATTGCTAAGAAGGGTTAGCAATAGTTTGCTTTTATTTAAACAGGCAATCCAGAAGGGTAATACTGAAGTTGCAAGAATACATGCAGAAAACGCAATCCGACAGAAGAATCAAGCAATCAATTTCTTGCGCATGAGTGCCAGGGTAGATGCAGTAGCAGCAAGAGTTCAAACTGCAGTAACAATGGGCAAGGTAAGCATGTTTTCATACTTCCATATATAAACTACAGAAAGATAAGGCCCCTGATTCTCCTTTAAACTGTCTTAATTCTATCCCTAAAACAGTGAATTAGTAAGCTTACTGGGATGGCTTGGCAGTCTTCAACTATGGCCCACAGTAAACTAAACTGTGTATGAAGCATTGGCCTGTGAGAATTATGAATTAATTAGTTGGGTTAATGCCACCATCCTTCATATGGTATTGATGCCATTGTTGCATGTTTCTCCTAGTACTCACAGGAAACAAATGTTTCCTATTAGCTAACCAATGTCTTGTGTCACAAATTTTTAAAGATAACTGTCCCTTCCATTTTACAAGTAGATGCACTTGATAAATTGATTTCTTGTGGGTTTCCAAAAAGGCATATAGAAAGTATTTGTTTTGATCTACTATGGAGTATGCAAAATAGCTATGTAACAATAGTTTAGAATCTTTTAGACACAAGTACACTTACCTTTTATGGTCCCAGCTCACAATGACCTGTCTAGTGACCGCATTTTTAAAATAGACTGTCAAGGATATTTCTGCAGTCCTGTTACTTTAGTTTACAATCTTATTAGGTAGCATTTGGGTGGGAGATCCAAGGAAATTGTAAGTACTGTAGGAAATTAATTAAATGGATTTTTTACCTGTCTGTACTGAATCAGTGCCCTGCAGCCCATTTTGTAGCATCGCTATCTTTAAGATGAGAAATTAAATGGAGATCCTGAGCATCTATGGTCAGTAAAGATGCTATGGTATGAAGTAGTGATGTTATTCCTTGTTTATACTGTTGAAAATAAGTGGCTTAGAAAAACCTTTTAAGGTAAACATGCCATGTAACCTAAATTCCCTGTGCAGTTTGTCATATGCTGTTTTTGTTTTTTCTTACTGTTGTGCAATGTTCCTCTTCACTGTTAAATACTCCAGATATGGCTACACTTCAAATATATAAGAATTATTTCATCTGCCATTGAAGTATGTAACAGTTATCTTTTGGAAGAAAAGGAACATGAGATTATTATTGCGGCCCAAAGGCCTGAAAAGCTTCTTTAAAAATTAGTTTTTTAAAGATTCGTGGGCTTGTTTGTGGTGGCCTTGTTTTTATTGCATCCTGTTGTATTAATTTAGATAGACTATATGGGCTCAAAGATTTAAAGGTGTTAACATGTCCAATATTAAACAATGTTAAACAGAGTTTGGTGTACAGAGACCTAAGCCTGCTTCATACCATGCAGACACACCACTACAGTTTAAAAAAACAACTATTCAAAAGAAACAGAAAAGTAGGAAAATCAGCTGAAGCATTTGAAATGTAAAGTATTAAGTAAGGTTTTTATTTTAATGTGCCTTGTTTCCTTTCCCTGTGTCTGGAGAGAGTTTTGAAAGGAAATAAACCCTTTGTTGGAAAGTCTTTTGGATGATATTAAAAATGATGATAACTCTCCTTTTTAGGGAAAAGAGGTTTTAGGCTGTGTCTACGCTGCTACTTTTAGCACTAAAACTTTTGTCATTCAGGATTGTGAAAAAACACCCCCCGAGCAACAAACGTTTTAGCGCTGAAAAGCGCCTGTATAGACAGTGTGGCTCCCGGCGATAAAGCGACCACCGCCTGTTCGGGGTGTTGTTTTTTTACCGCCAGGAGAGCTCTTCCCCGGCGATAAAGTGTGTCTACACTGGCCATGTCACAGTGCCGCTGCAACAGTGCTATAACATGGGTAGTGTAGACATACTCTTAGTTGAGAGGATCCTGGAGCTGTTGATGCTGTTAGTCTGATCCTGCTTCCTTTAAGACACAGAAGACAAACACACACAGGGAAAACAAAACATTAAAGATAGAAACTGCAGTTTCTGTCTCTGGTGTTGACTTTTGCTTGCATCCTCATTGCTGGAAAAACATGCACAGCCGAAGGTCTTATCAAGGCCTGGCAAACTTGTACCAGCAGTGGGCTGTGTAGGGCATCACATTTAGCTGATTCTTTCTGGTCACAGACTGACAGCAGTGTTGTGAAATGTGTAGTCTTGGCCTGCTAAGCCAGAATCTTATTAGTCAGAAGGGGAAAGGGAGGCTAAGAAAGAGAAGAAATAAGGTGGAGAAAAGGAGACAGGAGTGGGGGAGATTAGGGTTGACCGTCTCACATCCTGGGTGGCATTTGGAAGTTAGCTGGAGACAGTGGAGGTGACAGTGTCATCTGAGTCCCTCTCTTTTGGGCCTGGTGTGGTCAGGACAGTGAAAGCCCAGTGGTATGACAGTAACTCCTGGGGTTCCAGGAGATAGTGGGAGTGGCAGCCATGATGATAAAGCTCGCTCCTTCCCCTTCTCTCGTCTTTGTCAGTCAGCATCTACATCCCTCACGTCCCCATGTCTCTTTTTGAGGACACCAAAAGGAATCAGTGGATGGAATAGCCCATCCTCTCATTATTTTGTTCACTAATTAGGCCTAATTTCCAAGACTGACAACTTTGGTCCATTGGTTTCATGTTTACCAAGTATGAATTTAACGCAGAGCTTGAGTTATATTAGTAGACCTTTTTGTTGAGAGTAACTCAGTCTGTTGGTCTCCCTTTTACATCTTTTACCCTCAAAATTCATTTGTTAGGCTGTTTTGACATGTTCTGAATTTTTATCCACTTTCTCACCGTTACTCACGGCCGGCGTAGGCTTACTAGACCCCAGTTATCACTACAAACATAACTCAAAAAATGCTATATAGATTTCAGTTCCCTGTTGTTTGTGAAATGTCTTTATTTCTAGAGATTCAGCCCAGAGCATTTTTTTTACAGCTAAACTGTAAACTTCTGAAAAGGAGGGTTTATTTACAGTAAAAAGCTGATAGACCTGAAAACAGCTGTGTAACACCACTATTACAAAATAGTAAAGTTCTTTGGACAGAGATGAGAACAGACAAGTTTACTTAAAAACAGAAGGGGTTAACCAAACTAATGATTGTTTATTATGTGATTTTGTTATAGGTTTATATCTTTTACTTTATCTTTTTTAGGTAACAAAGTCAATGGCAGGCGTAGTTAAATCTATGGATGCTACATTGAAGAGCATGAACCTGGAAAAGGTAGACATACATTTAATTTGGAATTCAGAGGTATAAACTCAGTTTTATACTTTTGCTCTGACAGTATTTGTTTATCTTCAGATATCTGCCTTAATGGACAAATTTGAGCATCAGTTTGAAACACTGGATGTTCAGACGGCACAGATGGAAGACACAATGAGTAATACTACTACGTTAACAACACCACAAGTAAGAATAACTGATATTGCAGCAAGTAAAATACCATGTCACTCAACTGTACACAGACATTATCACTTTCTCTTCTATACCTTCTGCATTTTGAAAGATATAACAGGAGTAGGGGCATTCTCAGTTTAACTTGAGAAATATTTGTGCTACCTTGTGAGCAAAAGAATAGTTTGAGCTGCTAAATGCTCCGATACAAAATGTACATAGAATCATAGAATATCAGGGTTGGAAGGGAACTCAGGAGGTCATCTAGTCCAACCCCCTGCTCAAAGCAGGACCAATCCCCAATTAAATCATCCCAACCAGGGCTTTGTCAAGCCTGACCTTAAAAACTTCTAAAGAAGGAGATTCTACCACCTCCCTAGGCAACGCATTCCAGTGTTTCACCACCCTCCTAGTGAAGAATATTTTCCTAATATCCAACCTAAACCTCCCCCACTGCAACTTGAGACCATTACTCCTTGTCCTGTCCTCATCTACCACTGAGAATAGTCTAGAACCATCCTCTCTGGAACCACCTCTTAGGTAGTTGAAAGCAGCTATCAAATCCCCCCTCATTCTTCTCTTCTGCAGACTAAACAATCCCAGTTCCCTCAGCCTCTCCTCATAAGTCATGTGTTCCAGACCCCTAATCATTTTTGTTGCCCTTCGCTGGACTCTCTCCAATTTATCCACATCCTTCTTGTAGTGTGGGGCCCAAAACTGGACACAGTACTCCAGATGAGGCCTCACCAATGTCGAATAGAGGGGGACGATCACATCCCTCGATCTGCTTGCTATGCCCCTACTTATACATCCCAAAATGCCATTGGCCTTCTTGGCAACAAGAGCACACTGCTGACTCATATCCAGCTTCTCGTCCACTGTCACCCCTAGGTCCTTTTCCGCAGAACTGCTGCCTAGCCATTCGGTCCCTAGTCTGTAGCTGTGCATTGGGTTCTTCCGTCCTAAGTGCAGGACGCTGCACTTATCCTTATTGAACCTCATCAGATTTCTTTTGGTCCAATCCTCCAATTTGTCTAGGTCCCTCTGTATCCTATCCCTGCCCTCCAGCGTATCTACCACTCCTCCCAGTTTAGTATCATCCGCAAATTTGCTGAGAGTGCAATCCACGCCATCCTCCAGATCATTTATGAAGATATTGAACAAAACCGGCCCCAGGACCGACCCCTGGGGCACTCCACTTGACACCGGCTGCCAACTAGACATGGAGCCATTGATCACTACCCGTTGAGCCCGACAATCTAGCCAACTTTCTGCCCACCTTATAGTGCATTCATCCAGCCCATACTTCTTTAACTTGCTGACAAGAATACTGTGGGAGACCGTGTCAAAAGCTTTGCTAAAGTCAAGAAACAATACATCCACTGCTTTCCCTTCATACATGGTATGTATACTGTCTCAAGCTCCCCTTTTACAACTAATGTGTTTGAGTGGTGGTATAGCATGACATTTTTTGCCTTTCCTTTGAAATTTATGGAACTTTTGACTAACTTTTAATAAACATTTTTAGTCAAACATACCGACATCAGCTATATCACAATTAAAAAAGCATGGTTCCAAAAGAGTAAAATAGTTTTTGTTTGAAGGATTATATAAAGAAGTCTGCTATGGGGGAAGATGCTTCCTGTGCCCTGATAAAGGAATTATTTCATAATTTGTCATGACTATAGTAACATTTCTGTAGTTGTGATATTCAAGTAGATGTGATTTGTCCAGTCAAGGTTAGACTTAATCATATTTGGAAATATTACAGATCAGTAATTGAACTTGGAGAGCTGATATGCATGGCAGCCATTGTATGAGATGTGCTCCTTGTATTCTGAATTCCTGTAGCTCCCTCTAGTGGTGCAGACTATAAACGTTCAAAATCCGCAGATGCTCCTTTCTAAATCAGTTTTATTAAGACAGTAGAATTTTTGCTCATTACAAATGATACTGTTAATCTTATATTAAATACAATAACAGAAACTGATTCAGTTTTGATTTCCTGTTTTAGAACCAAGTGGATACGCTTCTACAGGAAATGGCAGATGAAGCAGGGTGAGTATGTAATATAAAAAATATTGAAAAGTAGTAATATTTGTGTATCTTAAGGGAAATCGCATCTGGCTCTTACACTTGATTTTAATTAAATTAACTATCAGATTTCCCTCACTACAAATGTGCTAGTCTTGTGGAACTAAATAATCCAGTGGCTGTATATATGCTGAGCTTTCACCTCTAGATATCATGGCTCAAATCTTCATGAGTGAAAATGGATTGAGATTATAAACCACCACGTGGTTTTGGCATGATTATTTATGCTAAAGTCTAGAACTAGAACAGCTAATTTCTGTCATAAAATCACTTTACAGAAATGGACCATGCTGAGATAGTTAAACCTCTTTATACATGCATGAAGTGCACCCTAGATAGGTTTAACTATCTCAGCATGATCCATTTCTTTATAGTGATCTTACAATAGAAATGAGTGAGGGCAAGGCTACATAACATTTTAAAGTACAAATGTTTAACACTATTGTGCTGTCAGCCTTTAAAAAGGCAGTGAGGGGCATCTGGTTTAATACTAAAAAATGTTTGAGCCCAGGATAGTGCAACTAGGTGATCAGTCAATTCTGCTTTTTTATATACTGTATATCTAGTTTGTTTAATTTGAGTTGATAGAATTGCCAGTGATAGCAGGGGACTGGACTTGATGACCCAGGAGGTCCCTTCCAGTCCTTTGTCCTGTGTTCCCCTTACACCCCTTTCATGCCTTCTTTGTAAGGCAGGAGCTGGTGTTACTGCTTTGTTGCCATAAATCCACTGCCCCATGAGCACGAAAACAATGTCCCTGCTGCTGGACTGGGCTTTGCTGGGGATAAGGGAGGGATGGAGAATTAGTGCACCATACTACTACTGGGTTACCTTTATTTGACAGATTTTGTATTAAAACTGTGATGTTAGAATTTGATACCTTATTACCAGTCTGAGCCCTGCTTAATCCATTGGTACTATCCAAAAGCATCCCCAGTAAACAGAAATTTTGTTAATTGTCCCAGAAATTATTGCTGTTAACTGTTAGACAATCTCTTTGCTTGGTGATCACCCCGCTTTCCTAATCAAGCTTGGCTAATTAACTGGAGTACAAAGTACCAGGTTGTATTTGAGACACTGATGGCCACACACTATATAGAACACTATTTGTCAATTAATGTGCACCTTGCTGCGGTCAGTTGCTATATTTATTTTTGTGATATATATTTGTCTATGTTTTTAATTGTAGCCTTGATCTGAACATGGAACTACCGCAGGGGCAAACTGGTTCTGTTGGCACAAGTGTTGCTTCAGCAGAGCAGGTAAATATTGCTTTGTAATTTTTCTAATCATATGTCACGTTTATGTAGAAGGGTTACTATTGTATGTGATATTTAAAATTGAAATTTATTTGCAAACTTCCAGGACCATATAATAAATTAGTTTTATTTTTATCAAAATAAATGCAGTGTGTAATTAAAATAAGGTTTACTTGCAGGCATAAGGTGTTTGTGTTTCAATGAGTCTACAAGTTGTGCACATACTTTAACTTTTCCCCTGTTCACTAACTGGGGCATCCAGTGTATATACTGGGTCAGGTCCTCTTCTCTTGCTAAGGTCCCCTACGTTTCTGAAGTAGGGCAAAGGGGCCTTAAATTAGCTCTGAATGAGCAGCTCAGGATTCCTCTGTTCCTGCGCAAATCCTCAGCAGAGGTAAAACTGGCATAGCTGTTAACACCCCTTGCTCTGGCGGAGGAAGATTTGAGGGGCTTAGCTTTTAGAGTAATGTGCTTCAGTGATCCTGCATTGGTGAATGATCCTTTAGGGCAAAGTATGTTAGATGGCAGTTCCAGCTTGCACTAAGGTCTGATTTGGCCATTGGCTGGTTCTGGGAATGGCAGAGGTACAAGGTGGTGTAGAGCCACCATCCTACTTCAACTTCTCATCCATGTTGAGCTTGGTTCATTTGAGGATGCAACCAAATGACTCAGTTACAGTGGAGTCAATTAACACTTGTCTCCTAGAAATGCAAATTCTTATCTGGCTCTTGCTTCTGTCTTATTTACTGTTGTGTTTGTGGTGTGACCTTGGATAGTACAAGTCTTTGCATTTATCTTTTATTTTAAAACTAATACATACTAATGAATATAACTTTTTATTCTGACGTTCTGCAGGATGAACTGTCACAGAGACTGGCCCGCCTACGTGATCAAGTTTAACTTAAGTAGTCAAAGCTGCGGATCTCTGTATATGTTTCCAAAGCATTCACTATGTATACCTCTTACGCTGTATGCAGTATCCCCTGAATGTCTAAATATTTGTATTATATGATACTTCACTTTTGGCTTGCTGTCCTTTCTAAATACATTAAGAAATTCAAAGATATCACAGCCCTTTAATGTTTTTCTAGGTCTGTACAGTACATTTTGAAGTTGGGGGTATATTTTTGCAATTATCTTTTCACAGAACCAAGCTAAAATTCTAAGTCAACTAATAATGTTGGCTCATTCTAGTTGAAGGAAAAGCTGAACACTAATAACATGATATATAATATTTTAAATTATAAAGTGGGTTTTTTAGATTATGAAAAACATGTACAGTTGGGGAACTGATGCATGCAATTCAGATGATGGTTGCAGTTGACTTGCTTACACAGCAAAATTCATGGAATACACAGATGGACGTGTTGTCTTTGTTAATAAGCATATTAAAACATATAGTCGGACTTGAATCTGGTTTTATGGTCTTTTAAAACTACATTACTTGCAGAGCAACTTAATGGGCCGGTTAAAAATTCGCTACCAAAAGCTGTTTTCACCTAACTGGGAACTTGTATAGTACCGTCACTTCAGTACGGGAGGAATACAATTTATTTTTCAATATTTTTGTCTAGATTGTTTGATATATGTATATTAGTCAAGCAAAGTGACTTCATATTACGTTGAGTAAAGCATGCATGTTAAAATATTTTTGAACTGTCATCCTTGTATTCTGTAAGAATATAGACTGCATTTTGCAGATGTAACACCAACACACTTCGTAATGTTTTTGCTATGATAGGTGATAGCCTATTTTAGACTTTACTATCCACTTCGAAAGTAAACCAATTCAAATATTTTCTTGCTTACTATGAACTTCAATCTAATGTTGTCAGAAGTATCAAACTCTTCATGTAGTCCTAATTCACAGAAATAATTAGAAAAATTTCTAGTTAGAACTACCTGTGATGTTATGAAAAACAATGATTTATGCCAAAAAATTACTCTTCAGATTTTTTTAAAAAAAACCTCTGTACTTAGGCTCCTAATGACTTTATAGCTTCTTTTGTTGTAGTGACACCTCTTCATTACAATAAGCTATAGTGAGGTTTATTCGATTTTTAGAAGTAGTTTTTTACTGACAGACATGCAGGGTGTCACATAGCTGTGGTCTTTCTAATGTTGCAAAAATCTTTATATAATTCAAACAGGATTTCTCTGTAAATATATAAGTATATAAACCCATCCTGAAAACCCAATACATTTATGAAATTGTTCAGATAACAAAGGTATTCCAAGTACAGTTAGAGGCTTTCACAAGAGGATACATAACTGAGCATTCAGTGTCCATACAAAATATTCTTCACTGAGAATAAGGTTATATTTCAGTGAAGAATAGTTAAGTCTGCATGCAATAAGGTAAACTGCTGTTGATCAAAGCAACAATCTTGGATCCATAGGTTTCTTGGGATGTACTTGCTAAAACACTGAAAGCTTACTGACTTTGAGATAGTCCACCAAGTGGTATTTTCATCTTATTAAAACAGTCCTCTTAGTCATCTATATAAAGTACAGTTTATAGTCCTAGGTTGTTGATTTTGAGATCAAAGCAGGGAAAAATCATTCCTGGAATATGGATTGATCTTTATTTTCCATGAATAAATTATTTTGGCTGTCTAATGGTTATCAATTTTGATGTGTATCACTTGCTGTAATGTTAATGCATTGTATATATTTATCAAACTGTGAATGCCTCCAATTTGAATAATTAAAATAGGAAACAGATGGTTTTTAATCTAAGTTAGCCTTTAACTTTATTTGCTACTTTCAGTAATGAAATAATTTTTCTTTTTAAAATATCCCAGAGAGATTGGAAAATGAGGAGTGACCTTTAACATTTTTATTCTTATGCATTCCTACTAAACATGTAAACATCTTCCCCTCCAACAAAGTTGTAGGAACTAAAGATCCGGTTTGTGTGGACAGGAGTTGGATAATGCAATATGGAGACTCTTCCCTCTCAGGTCTATAATGACCAAACATCATTATTTGATGGCTGTTTTTCCATTAATGCAAATGACTTGGTGAGCTCAGTGCAGCTTTTGGTTGAACTGTCCATGTGTTCACAAAAAATTTAGCACCATGGGCATTAATTGGCAGTCTCAAAAAGGCCCCTAACTGATTATGCTGGACTATTATCATTCATAAAAGCGATCCCTTCAGAAAAAATTTCCTGGCATGCTAGGCGCTGCACTGCAGCTCCATGTGTTCTAACCGTTCTGCCTCTAAACAGAGGAATTAGGTCTTTAAATCTGTTAATCTGGCACCTTTCATCAGCTTGAAATTAACTTCAGGGATTAGAAACTGTATTGGCTTTCTGAGTGTTTTTTGCAGTGGGCACATTTACCAATTTATCAAACAACATCAGTTTAGTGTGAAATAATGTCAAGGCTGAATGTCAGTAGCAGTCTGGCTGCTCTTTTTTTGAACTACACTAGGACTAATCATTTTATTAAACAAAATGTCTTGAAAATCTGTGTTTTGGAAGACATTGTCTCATCTTTCACATAACCGTTTACAGAACATATGAAAATGTTCTATTAGACTTGCACTGTTACCTCTCCTTGTCCTCCTCATTCAAAGAAAGCTGCTTTGAAAATTAAAATAGCCTTGAAAGTATATTGGAGATAACTGTGTATCTGGGAGGAATTAAAACAGTTCATAAGTCCCAAACAAGATATTGACAGCTGAACCCAAGGTACATTATATCTAAGTTCTTACACTGTGTCCATCATGTCTGTGGATGAGCAGAATAACATTGTAGGAAAGACTAATCAAAATGTGCTAAATAGTTTTTTCAGTTTCTTCGGAATGACATTTTAAATCAGTTACATTTATCAGCTGCTCAGTAGTTGGTTTGGATCCCTGGAATCAGTCAGTTCTTCACCCTATTCTGCCTGCATTAAACCCCACTATTAAATCTCTTCAGTCTGTTGTTGATGTTTAACTTTTCCTGGCTGCCTGGCTTTTCTTAAGTTAGCCAGGAAGCAAATAACACGTTCTCTGATTTCGCTATTTGAACATGTTGCATTTTATCTTGTGAAGTGAATGTGTTTAGCTTTCTGTAGCTTTTCAAAAATGGATGAAGAAATGATTGTAACTACAGGTAGCAACCAATTAAATATTTTTCTTTTGCTAGCATGAACATGTTTATGGCTCTCAAGTCCTCCAAAGAGCTGTGCTAACCAACCTTTCCAAAATGCTTAGCAGAGTCTTCCCCATGTCATTTTTTTTTATTCAAAGCAATTCATAATAGGTAAGTAGATCTGAGGGATGATTTAGATCACCATTTAGCATTGGTGCTGCTGAATTGTGGCCGCATTGTATGAAGTGGCCATGCTTTGTTGATTTGAGCAGCAAGTGTGTATTTTCAATGCGTAGAATGAAATCCTTGCCCCACTGACCTTAATGTCAAAACTTCATTCACGTTAGTGGGGTCATGATTTCAGCCCTGCCTTGTATTTAGCATCTTCGGTGTACAGATGTTCTGCCCTATGTTGGGAAAATGGCATTATTCCTTATCTCCTAGTAAGCACAAGTGCATGTGTATATGACACGGGATTTGGATCCAGAAATGTTTAGCACTAGTGGATTTTCTATTTCTAATGGGTCCCTGGAAGTGCTTAAAACTGAATGTTAATGAATTTAAGTTAAAGCAAGGTGGGTTTTTTCCATATTATGGAATTAGGCTTATTTATTGAGGTTTTTATAGAGGTTCAGTATATTTTGGTGCTGTTTTGCATGGGAGACTCAAATATCCAATAAAAGGTCTTTCATTTCTGTTCCAAGTAAGAATTTATAGTGGGAACATGTAGTGGGAACAAACTTGGGCTGATCTTCATAGTTGGGGGGAGTGGATGACAATGCATTCAGCCTATTTCAGATCACAAAAGAATCTTCTGCCAGTGGAATAAATTCATCATCAAGTGTTCCAGGAGAATGGATTGTGGATCCTGATTGTGGATTGTAACCAGAGATAGGTGCCACCCTGCAGTCCAGACTCAGACACCAAACTTTTTAAGAGGGGCAGAACTTAGATTTATTTTTTAAGCGTCCAACACATCAATGTTTTTGTCTGATCATATTTATAAACATCCAATGTACCCCCAAGCTGCAGTGGGGTAAAATTATGTTAGGCATGGATATTGTGTTGGGTTAGATGTAGATATTGTATGTGTGGTGATCAGTACAGCCAGAAGATAGTGGGATTTGTTCAATAGAGAGCACAATTACATGGAAAACTGAAGCTGAAATTTTACGAGAGAGACGGATGATTGTACCTCTGCCACATTTCATTTTGATGCTGACATTTAAAAAAAAAATTGCAATTTGCAATAACTGGGAGTAGAAAATAGTATTAAATGTCAGTAGCACAACAAACATGCCCCAAGCCTTACAATTTTATTCACTGTAGCTTGTCTCAGCATATGTATGTAGACAAATTTCATCATGTCATGAATATCCTTAAGTATTTGTTTCTCCTCTCAGAAAAGAATTTGGAAATCAAGCTCTTCTGGATCTCAATGTAAGAACTGAAGGAGTTAAGTAGGTGTCGTTCCAAAAGGCATGGTGCTCACATTTGAGGGATTACGTATGAATGATTAAACATAAAAAATGAAAACTAACATCAGAGTTTAAACATTTCTCATAATAAATTATGATGCTTTGATCAGGTGATTAATACTTCGTCCATCATTCTGGACTGAATTGTGCTTTTAATGTTTCCATTGTTTTTAGAACCTCCTCATAAGACAGAAGGGGAGATAATTGCTATTGATTTTTGTCCTCCATATGAAAGCCATTGGGGGTGTGTGGGGGGGGGGGGGTCTGTCTGCAAAGCAATTTGGCTTTTATTTTAACTTTTCTTTCCTTTGTTGCTTAAGCACCAGTAGAGGGAGCCTAAGGTTTTGATTTTTGCATGGGTCCTACACAAATGGTTATGTCAAACTAAAGAGACGTGGTTCAGAGTGCATTGTCCACCAGTTTCTTACCAATTAAAGCTACTGTACATCAACTCTGGGCCATAACCTACTTGATAGTATCAAAGTTAAACAGGCAGTTACACTTTTTACTATTCTTTCTTCAATTAACACCAAAATATTATACAAAATACAAACTGCAAATATGTTGCATAATGCTTTAATATGTATTTATTTAAAATGTATGTTTTTTTTGTCCAAGATTAAATTTTTGTTTTTTTCCTTGCTGTTTCCTTGCTTGCCCGAAGCTAGGGAGTTAAGTTGTGCCTTGGAGATCTACATATTTCTGGTCGAAAGGGGCTGTGGAATTTTTGAAGTGTAATCTTTGATTAAATGATACGCTGATCAGAGCTGGTTAGAAATATATTTTGGCTGCCCTCTAGTTTATCCTTTTAACCTGTGACAATACACTTTAGACAATCCTTATTATGTAAGGAAATATGCATCCATGTTTGCTGAGTCAATTGTATATACTGCAAGCATGATTATATTCTTGCTTGAAAGCGTCACCTATGTTAAAATAGATTTTTCATTTTAAAACTAGTTGGAGGCAAAATGTGCCCATTTGCTGTTGGTTCAAGTGCTCTCCAAGTCTATACATGTACTGTATTTGTTCTTTAGTATTTGCATTTATCACATGCAAAGGTTTAGTTTTAGCTCCATGGAGTGAGCTGTGCAATGCTTTTTATTTTTTGTCAATTGATGTATTTTTTTCAGGAAGACCACAAGAAGGGTCAGTGGCCTTACTTGTATCGGAAGCAGCTCTCCATTACCATTCAAATAAAGGGAAAGACCTGTCTGGGCAATCTGCAACTAATTTCAATTGTCAATTGAACCTTTTTAACTTGGAGGGAGATGCAATAACTGAGTTTAACAGGCTTTAGTTTGACCTTTACTCTTCTTCATTAAGCTAGTCATGCTGAATCAGCAATGACGTACAGTTTAAAGATAGAAAACCAATGGGACTTAGGCTCTTAAAAGCACCAGATTGACTTAAACTGTACCCATGTTCTACAAAAGTGCTTTCTCTTATGGTTGTGGACCGTTCTGTTCAGGTATGTAACCACATTTTGTCTTGAATATGGTCAGAGTCCATTTTCAGCCTTTTCCTTACATCAAAATAATTATTTCTGAGTATGACAGTATTTCACTGCTTTTAATCAAAACAAGTGGGTTTCTGTTGGGAAGATCCAGAACTATATTAGGATGAAACAATCATTTTGCAAAACCCTGAAACATAAAACTTAAATAAACGGGATATGCTAGGACCATACTTTTCTGCTTGATATAATTATCTTACTAATTAATGGAATTTTGTGAGCAAACATTTTGAGTTAATATTAGAACAGCGCAGCAGTGGGATAGGGAATGTTAAGAAAGCACTCAAAAGAACTTCCAATGTTTTTAGGTTTCTTTTTTTAAATTCTTTTCAAAATTTTTAGATGGGGATTTATATTTTCCTCTGTAGGTATTCACTTAGCCCTTGTCAATGTAGTGATGGAATTTTTTATCAGTTGCTGCAAAACAGGTTACTGCTGGAATGATAATGACTAAAATCAGTTATTTTCCGGAAAGTTTCGATTATCTGTATAAAGTCCTAACATTTGATTTGAAACTCACAGGAAAAGCAGACATTTCCATCATGAGTGTTGTAAATTAGTTCCAGTCTACAGGAGAATGCTGTAACTAATTGATATGACCTGGAAGTTGATGAAGTCCATAAAAGTAAAGTCAACCTTTCCTCCAATAACTTGAAAAATATAATCTCTTTTAAAGTCCCATGTACCCTGCTCGCTTTTTTGTAATGGGCATTGTTTCAACACTTAAGTGATGATGATTTTCCAGACTTCTATTGATTTGTACAGCAGGTGCCTTAATTTATTAATGCCAGAAGAAAGGAGGAGGATATTCAATAACAAAAAAGTCTGATCTTTGGCAGAAACTACATATCAAAGTCATTGATTATCCGGTTACACTGCCATAATTGTCCAAACACCATATAATTATTAGATCTACTCAATGCAAAATGACATTTAGAAATATCCCCAAAAGAAAAATCACATAGATCTGCAAAGATAAAAGGGCTATGTTTATATATTAAAGAAAAAGAAACTGTTGTGTGCTGAAAAACAAGAACAATAGTCTCACTAAAATCTCAAGTGCATACTGTACAACCAAGGCCAGACTGATTTAAGATTGGCTGCATTCTTTGATACCCTTAGAAGAAGAAAAGTTTGTACCATGAAAAGACAAATTCAGTGGTATGCACTTTTCCTTTCAACTTAGCAGTGAGTAGCCTATGAAGAGGAAAAAAAGGGGGAGGTGGATGTTACCTCTGCTCTCTCAAGGTCCTCGCCCAGTAATAAGCTGTTCTGTTCAGAGACTGAAGAAGGGAGGAGAAAAGACAGATAGGGAGTGAATAAGGAAACAATGGGATGAACACTAAAGAGATCTGGAAGGCAAGGGCCAAAGAGGCTGACAGACATGTGCTACCCACAGGAGAAAGATAGTGAAGAGAGAGTACGATTGCTAAATAGTACGATGGCTAAATAATTTAGTGTTCCAACACAGCCTTTGACATTTGCCATCTATAATTTCCTGGTAATAAATACACAGGTATTCTAAAGCTCTAGGTGGGGGTATATATTCTGGTGACACCTAAATAGATTTCTCTTGACAAAAGGGAAGCTGGATATTTTCATAGTCCAGCTACTACATACAAAATAATAATTTAAGCCCCATATGGCAAGGTGAGCCATACAAGAGGATTCTTAGCCATATTGATCTGGCCTTAATTGCTAGACTTCACCTATAACCATTTAACTCTTCACTATCTTTTTCCTGTGGGTGGCAGATGTCTGTCAGCCTCTTTGGCCCTTGCCTTCCAGGTCTCTTTAGTTTTCATCCCATTGTTTCCTTATTTGCTCTCTATCTGTCTTTTCTCCTCCCTTCTTCTGCATCTGAACAGAACAGGAACAGAACTAGTTTTGAGGAGCTTGGGAGAACAGAGGGAACATCCACCTTCTCCTTTTTCCCCCTCTTCATATACTGAAATCCCATTTTCAGAAGCTGCAAGAATAGGTGTGGGATTCAGATAAACAGGGATGCTTTTAGATGATGAAGATTGGGAGACAGGTGTCCTCAGTTCCACTTCTAGCTTGTTTTGTAACAAGTGCATCCCTTAACCTTTGTGCCAGTCTGCCCTTTTGAGAGGGGTATTCTAAGGCTTATTATTTGTGGAGTGCTTTGAGATTCTCCATGTACGAAGTATTATTATAGATTAATAAGATTGTGGGTATAAAATCAGTCTGAGAATGATTGCAAGATTGGGATAAAAGTGGCTCATACTCTTTTGCTCTGATCGAGAGCTGTGCGAGTCCATCCATTTAGCACTGTGAAAGTCTGTATGTGGAAGCTGACTTTTTTGTGAAAATTTGTGAATTTTGGCCCATTTCCACCAGTAAAGACAGAATGACCTAGGCAACAAATGGCAAACTTCCATCTTGGAACAAAGCACAATTGTTTTACAAGCTTGCCTCAAGTGAAATGTCACAATTTTCCCAGAAAATACCACCATTTTGGGTGCAGAATTCAGCTTTCCAAGGCAAAGCAGCTGTCTTGTAAAAACTGCTTCTCAATTTCATAGGAAACAGTGAAATCTGAGGTTTTTCATGAAAATATGATTTTGCTCAGAGTTTGCCAGTAGTGAAATTTTAAATAATTCCACTCCTAAAAGGCCTCAATTCAGGAGAATGCCCCTATTCAGGATAGCCATTAAGCATGTGTTTAAGGAATGAACTAATAACACTGACTTGAATCATACTGGCCAAGATTTTTTTTTAAAAGGCTTCCTAAACTAGTCTTGTAAGTACATATTTAGACTCTGATTCTGCAATTAATTCCACATAAGCAACCCCTAAGCCCAGGTAGAAGTCCTTGTCAAGGCACTGGTTTGCCCATATGGAACAAATTGTACAACTGGGGCCTTAAGCACCAGTATATAGGAGGTGTTGGGTCAGTAACTGTGCACCTAAATTAGATTTAGGAGGGTAACCTGGCCATGCTGCAGGTGGTTGACTGCAAGTCATCTTACAGAATGGTGCCAAAGCAGCCCATTCCTAGCCTATTATGTCCTCTTCCCTACAGGGTTCCCCATGAGCAGAAACTGTCAATTATACTAACCTGTGTAACAGTCTTATAGTGAATATAAAATCTCCACTCGTATGAGTCAAACAGACTATAGGCTCCCTGTTTGCTTGTGACCTAGTGGGATGTGAACTTAGGTCTCGGAAGGTAAAAGGTTAGGGGATGTGTGTTTTGTTTACCTGAGGTTTTCAGATTGTTTTTCTTCAATCTCTTAGGCAGACTCACTATTTTGTCTCAGGTCATAGTATGGAATCACTGGTGAGCATTTAATTCCTACAAAGCCGTATATGACGTGACTGATACAAACACACGTGAAATGTCAAAACGTGATTTGTCAGCCGGAAGGAATTCAGAAAGCCATTTAATTTTTTCCTTCTTTAAATAGAAACATCATTTCACAGGTGCTTTAATATCTTGTTTACAAAACATTCACCTGTTGAGAGAAATTCATGTTGAGTAATTTCACAATAAATTCAGAGCCAAATATTTATAAGATCAGATACTATTTTAAAATGTGCCTCAGGAAATACCATATATTTCCAGAGGCTTTAAAAATGCAACTTTGATTCTTTTTAAAGGATATAATTTATAGACACACAGTTAATTCAATTATCATAACATTTGCTAGCCTTTAATTTTTTCTGAGGCTTTATTCTCCACTGTAACTGTCTAGGTGTAGACATGGAATTTTATTACATACTCCAGAAAGTAGTTGAACTTATTTTTCAGTATCATTATAAAGCTGGTGTGTGTGTATTAGTTAATTATGGTATATGACTTGGTCATATATTATGTTAGGATTGGTTCACAGTCACAATAGCATGGGGAAGTTACTGCAAGGCAGCTGGTAAACATATTTAAGGTTGAATAGTTAGTCACACTTCTGGAGTTTTAATTAAATTACCTTTGACAATGAACAGCAAACCTAGTGGGTGATCTACTAAATTAAACTGATTAATGGGTTCCCTAAAATCAATTAGCATATAAGGTTTTGAGCATGAACACATCCTGTTGCTCCTTGGGGACCTGGGCAGGATTAGAATGACAGCAACAAATGTGAGACAAAGTGAAAGCATACATCTCTTACTGCTGCTGACCTCTGCTACCACACATAAAAGAAAAACAGGAGCCTAACAGGAGCTGAAAGAATCTGACAGTAAATCATTTAAGCTCTGTTTTGCAGAACTGATATAGGATGCTTCCAAACTGCTTGACTGATGCTGGGCAGTATATTAAAAGTGAGACACAGTTGTGAGGTACCAGTCCTATTGCAATGCAGCACCAAGCTGCAAGAAATAACATCTGCTGGCTTTTTATTTTAGTTAGAGATGTGCAGGTACCAAAGAGCCAGTTGGAATAAATTACCTTTTCTGCTGATGTGATACACTGACAATCCTTTCTGTAGATCCTCAGAAAAATGTTCACTCTCTTTGGATGGCTGTTTATCTGAATAATCCACCTATTACAAAATAAGGAGATGACGATTACCCTGACCTTTGCCTCACTGCAACATGATTCTGTGCACTACTCAGCTAAAGCATGTAATGGGATACAGATGCTATTGAAAGAACAATTAAATACACAAAAAATAACCATTTTCAGAACTTTGGGTTTGTGACACAAACTGATAAAAGCCAGAGAATTCAAAGATACTGCGAGAAACAAAATAGAAAACAAAAGTAACAGAGCACAACAGCAACCTATGCCTTAATGTTACATTTTTAGCATCATAAATGTATGATTATTTATTTCTAGTGCCCTTACGTTGAAGAGTGCCTTAACTGAGTGATCCCACTCCAGTAACTGAGTCTATCTGTGGAGCAAGGTTCTATTAAATTGGAAGGACATCCAAACTGTGACTCTCTAATACTGATTTAACAAAAAATAAAAACACAGAACTAATCTTTACCTTACCTTTTGCCAAATCCCTTGATCAGTTTCTAACTCACCCATTATTTATCCAGCTACCTGAGGGAATCTGGTCAGCTTTTCAAAGATTCCACCATTGCATTATAGAGGTTATAAGCACTTGGGATAAAGCAATTGGTGTACTGGAAATTAGTAACACTGGCTAAAATTTTTCTGTCAGATTTTTTAGATGGCAAATTTAAGTGTTGATTGAATAGAATTTTTGGCACAAAGTGTCCACTTTTTTCAATTTTTAGCTAGAAAACTCAAAGGCTGAAAATTCAAGTGAAAATGGAAATTTTTTATGTTTTCAGCACTTTTTCTATTAAAAAAATCCAATTTTTGACTGAAAATTTTCAGGGGGGAAAAACTGCTATTTTCTGACCAGCTCCAGAAATAAATGTAACTTTTAAAAAAAATCTTTTCTTATAAAATTGTTATATGCATAGGGTCAAATTCTGCTTCAGGCTAAATGTGCACCCAAGAGGGGGCATGCAGGCTTCTCGTTTGCCTTTGCACTCAGTCCTGGTTCCCACAGAAACCACTGTGTGGGCACTCTACAACCTTCCTCATGGGTCTTTCATCCGTGGAACTGCAGAAAGCTGTTCTAAGGTGTGGGGTAGAAGTTACAGATCACTGATTTGCCACATACTCCCTAGATCTGCTCCTGCCCCCTCCCTAGTATCATCCCCTCCATTAAAATATGGTTTTGGGCACACACAATTTGCATGAGTCCCCCTTAGGCTGGCCTATAGCTTTTAGAGAAAGACCTATAGATTTTCATACAGATGAAACCAAAAAGGTTTTATAGAAGTTCATCTTAAACCTAAAGAATTTACTTTCTTTACCTTTCTGTAGGGTTTTGTTTTTGTTTTTTGAAAACGATCCTGTAGAATTCTATAGAAAAGAAAAAATTGTGTGTTAAATTCTCTAGTTTTGTTAAAATTTTTCTATAGGTTATGTTGAACAGAAAATGACAACCTGTCAGACTTTTCTATACTTAATCCTGCCATGAGTTCAGGGAACTGGACTACCTGACCTCTTGAGATCCCTTCCAGTTCTATGATTCTATAAGGGTGGGATTAATTTGTAGTGTTAGGGCTTGATCCTGCAAACGCATGTCACTTTACTCACATGAACAGTCACATCTCACATTAATAAAATTACTGAAGTGGCAAATGTTTGCATGCATGATCAGGCCCTAAATTACACAATGGAGACACAAGATGGCCCTTCTATCTGACATATCCTCTGCTTTTCTACTGCCTGGTACTGTCCCTCTCTCCCTTTTCTGAAGGGATGCTCTTTTCCCTTTTAATCTTTGCCACCTGTTCAATAAATAGTTGTATTGGCAGTCATTGTCTCAAATAGGACAGTGTACCATTGTATGTAACAAAGTTCCAGTGCATGAATTGTTCACAAGGACAACCAGTCTGCAAGGTTGTCTATTATTTGTATTATCATAGTGCCTAGGGGTCCCAGTTGAGCATACTTAGTGTGTTACACGGTTGATCTGGTGTAATTCACTGGTGATAAATAGGTTAGTTCACTTGATATTTAAGTCTCTGGGCAAATGGTAGTGTTGCCTTAAACCTCCATCTACAGATCCCATATTATTTCCAAAGGACCTGGGAAAGCGTTTAACTCTGTGTGTTATCTTTTCCAGGGTTAAAGAAGCAGCAGTACTATTCCTCCAGTCTCTCAAGTTGGGCACAGAGTCTTGCAGCAATGACACATAACACACATTTTTGTCATAGAAAGTGCAACACAAACAGATCAGATTTTATACCTAGCAAGGGAAAGTATAGACACGTCATTGAGAAGACAGATCTATCAGTGGAAGAAGACCATTTTGGACATTTAAATTATCTGGAAGATGTGTCATCCCAAATCTTTTTGAATTCCTGACTTCAGTGAAGACTACTATGAGGTTGACAACTTAAGCCTCCCATTGACTTAAATTGGAATTGTGTCAACAGTTGCAAGCTTCATGCCTAAAACTGGAAATGTATCAGTACAATTGGTTTTACGGAGTCAAAATTCTGCATGTAGCTATAAGCTACCAGGCTGCGTGCACATACACTTGGTCTTTTTTAGGAATAAAGCTCATGGCACCTAAATAATATGGTGATAGGTGCATTAGAAATACTGAGACAGAGCAGATTAGTTTAGAAGTACAGTTAACACAAAGCATTTTGTTTTTCATGTTAATAGATATTGGACCAGATTCTGCTGTCAGCTACACCTGTGCGTTCCCAACTCCACAAAAGTCACTGGGGTTGTGCTACTGTAACCAAGAGCAGAAATTGATCCACCATCTTGATTTGGTTGCAAAGGTCTGTCCGTTTTTATTGTTCAGTGACTATTTTAAATTTTTAAATAAATTTGCTTTGTGCATATTTGTCACCCCCCTTTCTGTTCATTTAAGTGATTCTGTTTTACTGGCCAAAAAACATGCACAAAGGAAATTTCAGATTTGTGCATGTGTATTTGCAGTAGCTGAATGATAAATTTACAGGAGCAAATATTTTGCGCAGGGATGTCAGTGTGCTCATCTAACCAGGGAACAGAAATAATACCATGTTCCTTCTCTGACCAATCCTGATGAAGGGCTATAGCTTGAATTTTGGATTTTCATGATCCATCTGCAGAATAAAATATTCAAAAGGGGAATAGCTCAGTGGTTTGAGCATTCGCTTGCTAAACCCAGCGTTGTGAGTTCAATCCTTGAGGGGGCCATTTAGGGATCTGGTCCAAAAATTAGAGATTGGTCCTGCTTTGAGCAGGGGGTTGGACTAGATGACCTCCTGAGGTCCCTTCCAACCCTGAGATTTTATGATAAGAGTTACTAATTAAGTAATGAATACATGTGAGGAAATTTCAGTCTGTTAATGGATACTGCATGAGCAGAAGAGAGGTTAAATGCATTGAGTGAATTTTCTTCTAAATTATCAGTTTTCCTTTCAGCTATTGCCTTTTCATCCTGGCCTTTATGCTTCTCAAATAAAGTTGAGACAAATTGATGTCACATCCGATGAAGTGAGCTGTAGCTCATGAAAGCTTATGCTCAAATAAATTTGTTAGTCTCTAAGGTGCCACAAGTACTCCTTTACTTTTCAAACTGGCTCCATATCTGTGAACTGGTGTAATAACTAATGTAATCCCAGTTCCTTAAATATTTAGTTTAATTACTTGTGTAATCAAAAGTCAGAGTTAGAGATACCTGTTAGACTATGGGCCCAATTATACAGATAACTCCCTGACGGTCAATGGTGTATGAGTGAGAGCTGAATCAGGCTGTCTGTGTTTGTCTTCTATGTCATTCCTTCTTTTTTGGTTTCCCAGCAAGTCCCACCTTCTGTAGGTGTCTCCCTTAGACAGTAAACTGTTCCTGGCAAGGACTGTCTTTATTTTTATGATGCAGGCTGGGTTTATTGTCTGTGTTATACAAGTGAATAAGGCCTAGGCTAGCTCTTCCAAATGTTGGGATTGCCTCTAACAACCTCAGCCATGTACGTTATAGGACAGTCTGCACAGGAAATACATGCTGAGGTTTAGAATGTCTGCAGAAGTGTGAACAATAAGTGCTATCTGACCAGTGCAGGCCTCAGATCTCCTTGTGGAGGATTTACTCCTGGGTTACCTTTTTCTGAGGTCTGAGGAAAAGAAGGAATTCTGACTTCTTGAAGCCACACTGCCAAAAGTGTAGATGAGACCGGTCTCTCTGGTAGCTTAGGAAAAGCCAGGTTAATATGGATGCATTTAAATAATTCAACACTTCCTTTTTCCAGTGAAAAAGAGACATTTCCCTCCAAATTCCATTCTTCCCTTTACTGGGGAAAACATACTTATTCAATATTTCTCACCCTGCCTAATTTGTGCAAAGCTTTTTTGCCACTTTTGAATTCCCCTAAACATAGGGTAGAGCCCTGCCAAGAAACTTTACCCAAATCAGGCTATTCAGGGAATGGTGTCTGGATGATCTGACACAGTCTGTGAGCAAGGACATTAAGTGACCTATCAGTGATATGTAGTGAAGGAAAGGTTTGGGGCTCCAGGAGTTCAACAAGTAAGTCCTACAAAAGGAGAAGCTGAGATTTCTATTGTCAACCTGCAGGGAAATACTGGGCTGGTGTAGCCCAGGGGGCAGTGCTTGAGTGGAGGCCAGGCTGGTTGTGTTAGGGAGCTAACACCCAGCTAGTATGGGCAAGACTCCCTCACACTGGACATAGGTGGCAACAAGGTGACTCACTCAAGTGCCAGCAGAAGTGTCTCAGTAGTGCCCACCTTAGAACTTTGATCCCCAGGGTTAAAGCACTCACTTACCATGTGGGAAACCCAGGTTCAATTCCCTCTTCAGGGAGAGGGAGAGAGAGGATTTGAACAGGGATCTCCGATATCTCAGGTGAGTGCTCAAACCACTGGGATAAAAGTTAGAAGGTGACCACTACCACCATCATCAGACTGTTGTGTGGAGTGAGACAAGCACCTGACTCTGTCTAGCAAGGAATGACTTAGGCATCTAAGCCATCTGACTTCAGAAGAGGAGTTCCCATTTTATGGATAGCTAGCAGAGATAGGCATCTCCCTGCAGTGGTTCAGACTTAAGCAACTATTTCTGTGAGGGGGTGGGGCTTTGGACGTGCCGCTCCTGTCAGCATCTCCCATTGGCTAGCTTAGGCGGCTCCCTGCCTAGCTTGCAGGCTTTTTGTGGATTGCATTCTTAGTTGCCTGTCTCTCCTTGTTCATTGCATAGGGAGCCTGGTGCCTAACTCAGGCTTTGTGGATCTCAGTATTCTTTCTGTGATTTTCTAGGTACCTAAAAGTTAGGTGTTGCAACACTCAGCCCCGGGTCCCAATCTGAAACTCTTAGTCCAACTAAATCCTACCTTCCCAACAGCATGAGTCCATGCACTGTTGACATCTGTGCTTCAGAATACAATTTAGAACATACCGCCCCCCTTGAAGTCCATCCAAGTATTGGGGTTTAAAGGAAGACTGTACGTGAGCACAGGCAAAAAATATTGGAATTGGGTCCCTCAGTAGGGTTTAATGTATTTTTTTAGTGCTGTCTATCCTGATGCAAAACATGCCACACTCCTCCAGCACACAAAAGTGAGAAATGTGGGTTTAATTTATACAACTAGTTGCTTCCAGCTGAACCAGCCATTAAAAGCAGTTGAAAAATTACAGTGTAAATAGATTAGTGCAGACAAAGCAATGTGCACTATTCGGTGTCTTCTTGTTAACTATAGAATACTTCAGCAGTGATACACTGTTAGTCTAAGGCAGGGATTGGTAACCTTTGGCATGCAGCCTGCCAGGGTAAGCCCCCTGGTGGGCTGGGTTGGTTTGTTTACCTGCAGCGTCCTCAGGTTCGGCCGATCGCAGCTCCCACTGGCCCACGGTTCGCTGTTCCAGGCCAATGGGGGCTGTGGGAAGCGGCGGCCAGCACATCCTTCAGCCCGCGCCACTTCCTGCAGCCCCCATTGGCCTGGAACGGTGAACCACAGCCAGTGGGAGCTGCGATTGGCCAAACCTGCAGACGCGGCAGGTAAACAAACAGGTTTGGTCCGCCAGAGGGCTTACCCTGGTGGGCTGCATGCCAAAGGTTGCCGATCCCTGGTCTAAGGCATACGATCTGAGTAAACCACCACTAGGGGGTAGGTGGCACATGAATATGTGATTAATATAGGGACCTGTCTATCCCCAGAACATCCCATAGTATCTTAAAGAAAGACTGAAATGGTCACAAAATCTGGATCCTGTGCTTGGAAGAAGGCATCCCTAATTATTTTACCCCAGAATCAACCTTACGAAAACATTTTTGTATTGATTTGAGTTATACTTAGTCTTAATCCAACCCTAATGGTATCCAAACACTCCTATATTTGAAGGGTCACTAAACTCAATAAAGCAATTCAACTCATTTCCACTCATTTTTATTATATTTGATCATATAATTTTCTTCTTTTTAGATATGATTAGTCAGGTGATAGGACCAATCCCATGCTAAAGACTCTGTGTTTTAAGTGATGGTACCTGGTTTATGTGAAGCTGATATTTGTTGGTTGGGTTGGGTTTTGTTTGTTTGCCTGTAATTTCTGCTCCCCTTTAGAAGATAGGAAAATGCATAAAGAAAATGTGTAAGAAATTACACTGATAAGATTGTATTGGTTACTTATGATCAGCTTTTATTGTTATTAGGGGATTCCTAATGACTGTGCCAATTCTACATAGACCTTACTCACTGAACTAAATTAAGTCACCCTTATTAGGTGCATAGCACCTGAGCTAATGCAACAGAAGTTAATGAAAGTGTTTCCAGTTTGCTTGGGAAGTGGGATCAGGCCTGCAGACAGAGAGAGAGAAAGGGACTGCCAACACACCCTCCTCTCATGCCACCACATCCACTGTGTGCACCAACAATGCTTGAATGAAAACTCTTTGGGGGAGGGATTGTTATGTACTGTATGATGCCTACCACAATGGGACGCACAAGTTATTGACCCTACAGTGATATAAATGATCAATATAATAATACGTGTTTTCAAACAACATTGAATTTCCAAGACCAAAGTCAATTAACCAGGAGTGGGTGGGTGAGGTTCTGTGGCCTGAAACATGCAGAAAGCCAGGCAAAAGGCTCGTGGTGGTTTCTTCTGGCCTTAAAGTCAATATGCAAATCTTCCTGGACACTATCAAATAGCAACCCTCTGATCATAATCCTTTGATATCAGCTTTACAGTACTAAAGAAACGGAAAGGGTTGTCAGGATGCCATATAAAAACAAACAATAAAAGGCACAGTTTGTGAAGCACAGGAACTCCGTCGTCTGAGCCAAAAGGATCGCTTGGTCGCACATGATCTTTACATTCGCCCATAGTCTAAGGCTATGTCCACAGTA
Organism: Lepidochelys kempii; assembly: GCF_965140285.1. Classification (NCBI taxonomy): domain Eukaryota; kingdom Metazoa; phylum Chordata; order Testudines; family Cheloniidae; genus Lepidochelys; species Lepidochelys kempii. The sequence continues at coordinate 76,160,949 of NC_136388.1, forward strand.
GAGATCTCACAGCAGCACAGCTGTACCGTTGCAGCTACGCCACTGTAAGGAATCCATGTAGCCACTCTATGCCAATGGGAGAGAGCTCTCCCAGTGGCATCATTAAACCACCCACAATGAGCAGCGGTGTCTGTGTTGGCCGGAGAGCATCTCCCACTGACATAGCACTCGCTGGCCACACTGGTGCTTCTGTTGGTGAAATTTATGTCGGTCATGGGGGTGTTTTTTTCACAACCCCGACCAACAAAAGTTTTATTGACAAAAGTGCTAGTGTGGACATAGCCTAAATTTCCCATCCTAACGATAGTAATAAAATATCCACCCATCCATTCATACAAATAATTAATCACCTTTCGGATATGACACATCACCAGCCAAAGCTGGTAGCAGATGCATGTTCCAAAATTAGTGTGAGCTTATTTGACTATTTGCCTTTTTTTATCACAGACAAGTTCTTAGAATTTGGCACATTGTGTAACAAGCCATGGAAGAAATATGTACGCCTCCAGTGATCTTGTCAAGTCAGATCTCATTAACTTATTGGAGCCGGTCAAATCAGTCCTTTGATGGGATTCTTTAAGAAAATCCCTATGTTGTAAACAATAACGTTGGGGATTATTTTTTCTGAGCTAGTGCTGCACCGATGCTCTCCTATAGTATTACAGACTCTGTGCTGCTGGATGTGCTGTTTTTCAGTTTCTACTTTAATGGTCCAAAGCACTATTTCTTATAATAGTGAGAGGGCTGGCTTGTGGGCCATTACTATAGAATGCTGTAGCAATGTTTAATAAGGGCCACTGAACAAACCCTCTCCGACCATTTTAATTAGATAGCAATTATATTACACTGTCCCTCTTAAAAACTATTGTGTAGTGGCTTCGTATGGTTCCCATGCTGCACTCCAGAAGGGAATAATGGTGCTGGGACAGGTCTGTATTTTGAAAGCATTTAGAAATCCTTCAGGAGGCAAGACCCTAAATCATACATGTAAGTTAATCAGGCCAGTTCAATCTTGGTGTAAGTAGCTGTAACTCCAGCCAAGTCAGAGTTCCCGCCAGTCATACCGGGGCTGGGAATTGCCCTTAAGCCTTGGATCCAACAAAGCACGTAAGTAAGTGTGTAACTTTAAGTAGGAGAGTTGTCCCGTTACAGTCAATGGGATGACTCATGCCCTGTTTAAATTTACTCAAGTGCTTTGCTGAATCCGGTCCATACTGCATAGCAGAGGTTGATTTAAGAATAGTATATTTTTTAAATTGCACTGTTGGTGTCCTTTAAATTTATGTGGCATGCCACTCAAGAGGCAACTACTTAAACGCTTTCCGTAGAGTTGGGTATGTCTCTCAGACCGGTTCAAATGAAGAGGTTTCTTTGTAGTACAGTATTAGCGCGCTGACTCTAAACCTTTCTCATAGTGAAGAAATGATGTAGGCTGTTGTGATCTAAAGCTAAAGCCACTTTAAGAGAACTACAACCCTAATTTGGATAGACAGATTTTAATTGGGCGCACGGTAGGCTTTTTTTTGGCAGTTGTAGAATTCATAAACCAGAAAGCATGCTTGTTCAAAGGGGGGTGGGGAACATGTTTCATGCAGCTGTGGGTACACTTGACATGAAATAGGTCCCTCTAGTATGTAGATTCAGTGCTATGCACAGCGGCGACTTTTTCCTTTGCCTGGGGTGCTCAACCCCTGCTCAGCCCCAGGCCCTGCCCCCACTCTAGCCCTTCCCCCAAGCCCTCACTCCCACCCCACCTCTTCCCGCCCAGTTCTGCCCTCTCCCCCGAGCACGCCCCATCCCTGCTCCTCTCCCCCCCCCGTCTCCTTCCTGCTACGGAACAGCTGATTGCAGCAGGCAGGAGGCACTGGGAGGGACGGAGAAGAGTTGATTGGCAAGGCCGCTGATGGGAGGTGCTGTTAGGGAGCTGCCTGCCATGGGTGCTAAGCACCTGCTAATATTTTTCCATAGGTGCTCCAGCCCTGGAGCACCCATGGAGTCGGCGCCTATGATTTTTATTCACATGTAACCATATAATTGAGTCAGTCACTCAATAGACAAGTCATAGTTATACATGGATGTTTTTGTGTTTATTTTACTTCATACACTGACAGATGTTTGTTAACTAACCATATAAAACTGAAATGATTTCTCAATCATAAAAGTAGAATTGTATACTGTAAGTGAAAGATAGTATTACACCTTGAATTCAGGTGAGTGCCTGGGAGTAGCTGGACCAATTTTAGCCATAGAATATTTAGTATGGCATAGAAAGCTGGGAGCCTTACTTCCATTTTGTGCCTTTGGAAATCTCCTCCTATCAACTTCCATTCTGCTTTACCGTGTAAGATTAATATTCAGGATGCAGCAAAATGTTCTGTATGAAAAATGCCTCATTGTCTCTTATTTCCAAAATAATGATAAATGACAGCGAGTAAAAATTATAGCCAAATGCTGATGTCTGCAGAAGAGATGACAGTTGTGTAAGAAGTGTATTTTCTTACTGCACGTTGATTGACGGCCAGGGTCAGAATGTGGAAAGCATTTGTTGGGCTCTGTCAGATCATAGTGAGCTGCTGACAGCTTACTCTACAGTTCGCTTCCTTCTCACACTAGTGAGATTTATGCTGCAATTGTGAAGGTGCTAATTAAACATTGCTTTATAGGGTAGTCGTTTAAATTGTCCTGGAAAAAATCCTACCACTTGTATTATTAAACATAACCTTTATTTTATAGAAGTTAGCTAGTGACAGGGTTTAAATCTATTACAAGACCGCTGCCTTAATTGACATCATTCACAATACTCTGAAATATTGAAACAAAGTTTATACAACACACTGAGAGTTTGACTTCTTTAATGCCAGTGTGATCTTAGCAGCAAATAGCACTTCTCAGAAGAAAATTCAAGATCATCTCTGAAAGTCTGCTTGTCGACCAGGAGAGGAGATATTTGAAAGATACTGTAGGTAGCAGGTCCATCTCTTGTGCCACTGCTGGCCTGGCCAAGTAATAACAATGGAGAGCGATGCTCTTAGTTGGCATTTTAAATGGGATTATGAAGTGCAAGAAAAACGGGGGGAAATAAGGAAAATACTTTCAATAAAATGATAGTAGAAAAGTGACTAATGTCAAGTCTTGGATTTAGTTTTTGCAGAATAGCTATTTACAAGGGCACCAATGAGTCATGAGGAAGTTCCTTAAATATGTTCAAGGCTCCTCTAAAAATTTGATGATGCAGAAAAAATGTACAAATTGATACATGGCTCTGTGTTGGGTGTTTTTGTGAGCTATTTTTTAATTAAAATGATATATTTGCTTAACTTTCTCATGTAAAAAAATCACTTTTGGGATGCTTTTATTATTTTACCACATTATGTTGTGGAAGAATTTAGGGCCAGATCCTCAGCTGATGTACATTGATGGTGCTCCATTGATTTCAGCTGATTTTAATGGAGCTGTGCCAATTTACACCAGCAAAGAGCTGATGTAAACTGTTTATGAATGTGTGGAACAGCCTAGAGCCATTGCTGGTAGGCCCTGTGCTAGATATAAACTAGGGACCTAAACTACTACTTCATTCCTCCATCTTCATTCAGCAGAAAGTCCCAAAGGACTGTGTTTATGTAGAACTTATTGAGTTTCTCTACTAAGGCCATGTCTACACTATGGACCCTACAGTGGCACAGCTTACTGTTACAACTCTGCTGCTGTACAGTCTCCCATGTAGCCGCTCTTTGCCAGTGGGAGAGAGCTCTCCTGCTGGCATAATTAAACCACCACCAGTGAGCTATGTTGGTAGGAGAACCTCTCTTGCCAACATAGCGCTGTCCACACCAGCACTTTTGTCAGTGACACTTGTGTCGATCAGGGGTGTGTTCTTTTTTTCACACTCCCTGACCGACAAAAGTGCTAGTATAGACAAAGTCTTAGTTTCATGAAAGGGTAGCCAGTTTGTGGGCCTTTTTCTCAGTTACACTGAGGGCTGGTCTACATGGGAACACTCAGGAAAGTCAAGACAAATTAACTAAAGGTGTGACATTAAAGCACATTAAATCCCTGTGTGTATGCTCTCAATCAAAAGTAAAGTGGCCTTTGTTCACTTTAGCTTACTCCTCAAAGGATTAATTTATGGGAGGAAAAAAACATTTCCCACCACCTTCAAGTTATTTTGAGCATTAAAAAAACAACCCAAAACTTGGTGATATGTTGTATAGCAATTGCAGTTTTGAAGATGATTAATATGCAAATTATAATGAAAATTATACTGGGCAGAGAAAAGCATGGAGTCTTGTTCACAATGTTGCTTAACAATAACCTGGAGAGAATATTGTGGAGAAGTTGATTGACAGCAGGGAATGAAGGTTCTCACCACTAGGATACTGCTTTAAATTTGACCCAGGTTGATAGTAACTGAAAGTCATCATTACCACCTGAAGTGTGATATGTGTTGATGGTCTTGGTTCAGATCACATCCTAGTGGACAGATGTTCTCATCACAGAAAATCTACCGTCCCTATTGGCACCCTTGCTGGCAGAGCAGAGAAGCCAAGGACTGAACGTGCATAGGTAAAGAGTTGTGTCTCACTTCACCACTAGTGGTGACATCTCCAGGTCAGGGTCGAGGCCCAGTGATGGGGCAACATGAGGGAAGCCTGCACTGCTGCTATCTCTACAGTGAATAAATGGAGAACATCAGTGCTCAGACATCACTAACCAACGCTAAGATCAAAACAAATGTACTTCTATTTTAAAACAAAATCAGTTTCATCGACAATAAAATTAACCAAACTCTACAAATATCTCTAACTTAAATCACAGTGTAGAGTAATACAGAGGCCTTTCTCCTTTGGTGAGTTAACCTTTCCTCTCTCTTCCTAAGATGAAAGAAGTTACAGAATGAATGAAAGCCAAACTGAAAAAAGATAAGGATTCAAACAATGACAGTCAGTTTTCATCACTCCCCCTCTTTATGTCTGGACACCTCTGTGAAGTGAATTCATTTAATCCCTTTGGTAAAGTTCAGTCCCACAGCTTGTTTCTAAAATGGAAAGTGGCCAAGACATAATTTGCCTTCAAAACAGGCTGTGGACATTTGGCAGGCAGTACGGAGCTCTTTCCAGTTTCAGAAGGAACCATTTGGTTCTGGCCTTTGAATAGCCTCCAATTTAGAGGAAGTAAGGAAGATCAGAGCCTTTCAAAAGACCCCCATTATGGTTTTAGTCTTTCCATTGTCCAGGGATTTAGATAAAATTATTGGATAGAGTGTTTCTAATAATAAAATATGAAAATAATTAGCGAAAATGGCTTTGGGCAGTTGTCTTGCTTTTATGAGATTAAGTGATAACAGCATTTTCCTGCATCCCCATAAAAAGGATGGATGTTCCCAAAGCTCAAGTTAGATAATTACTATGGTTTTCTTTGCACCAAACCATGACATTCGATATATTTTCACAATAAATAGCTTAAAGTAAATTGTAGTTTGTATTCTCTTTATCGATGTTTCAGTTAAAGCAGGATCAGTCAAATCAAATCCTGCTTTTTCACTGAAGTCATTGGGAATTTTGCCATTCTCTTAAATGGGAACAGGATCAGGCCCAATATTATGTATAGATCAAATCCTGCAGTCCTTACTCCAGTAAAACATCCTGGCAGGACCTGACTCTCTTTCTGTTCATGTATTCTATTCAGTAGTCTCAATCTTCCAAAACCTTCTTACAAATCAATGTATATGCTTTGTAAACAAAAGGATGTCTTGTAAACAGATAGATGTTTTCATTTAATCAGGAAGTGAAATATCTTATGTGAGTTGTGAGCACCATAAATTCTCCATCTTTGGCAGAGGGCATGGCTAAGCACAGATGGACACAGAGCAGAGTTCTGAACAGGAAATTTCAGAGGAAATCTTTTCCAGGAAGCACTTTTTGAAATTATACTTTATTCCTAATGACTTCTTCCATAATGATTTTCCTCAAAAAATGTCTGTGTACCATGAGCAATTCAAGTAGCATGACCAGCAAACCAAGAACAGAATTTGTTTATTATCGTAATCATATCGAGATCTGACCAGAAAAGGTGTTTCGGCTCATTCTCAACAGACTTTTTATTAGCTGTTTCCCTCCTTGTAGATCTCAGTCTACCACATGTTAAGCTGTTTTTCTTTTGGTTACTTGCACTGGCCCCAAAGCCTGCAATTTGATGCTGCCCTAACTGCCCCCCGCAGGCTGTGTGTCAGAAGGGCATTCTTTGGCCATGTGCCTCCCCTCCCTGACACATGTTTGCCAAACTGTCACTTAACCTTTCAGACCATTAATTTGTTAGCAGATTTTCAACAGATTGCATAGGGGCAGAGCATTAGCAACAGGCTGATGGTTCCAATGTGGATTCCATTTAGGAGATCCCGTCTGCCTCAAACTGACCAGACCTCAGGATTTTCAGCTGATATTTCAGGCAGTTAACAAATGAGAACTTTTAGACTGGTCAAAAAAACTTTTAGATGTTGTCCTAGTCAAAATATAACAACAGCCTATCAAGCCAAGAGTGTTTGTGCCTGGCCATTATATCCTGTTGCTGTCTGGGCAAAACAGAGGAATTACCTTCTCCAAACCAGTCATGGATCATTTGTATTTAACACAGCAGAGAATGCTGTTTGAATTGTTCATCTAGCATTTCATGTTTAGGATGTATTTCAACTGTAAAATAAATAAAGCCAGCTAAAAAAAATATCTAAACTATGTAAAAATAGACTACCAGCTAGATCCTCACTACTATACAGAATAGAACAAAGAAAATTATAAAATCATTAGGCAAATGTATAGCTTAGCCTCTGGTGTGCTTTTAACATTTGATACTCAAAACTGTTCATTGATCTGTCCTGTTCCTATTCTCTGAATTCAGTTCTGTGTGGTACATGTTACAAATCCACATGAGCTAAATAAGGCATGTTGTTACTGCTACTTTAATCCGCTAAAAGAGTAGGCCAAGTAACACATGAAGCCCTTGAGACTTTTTCTCTAAAGTGTCGGAGTATGATGGTGACTATTTAATAACAGTCTACTGAAATAGTAATGCTTCCAAAGCACACAGTCTGATATGGAGTGTCAGCCATTTTTCAGGCCTTTGCTTCCCAGAAAATGAACCAAAATATCTTCTGCAAGGAGGAGAAAAGGGGTCAGAGATGAATCCCTGTTGAGAGTGTGCAGCACTTGACAGAACCAGTTCATAATGGGGATCTGATCTAATGGGTACAGCAGCCTCATTAACAGAAGAATTTCAAACCAGGAACTTTATAACTTTATTCCTAATTCATTCACATGAGAGACGGGATGGCTTTAAAGAACAGGAATTTAACCAACAAAACACATATTGAGATTTCCTTGTAGAAGGAAATCTGGCCCCAGTTCTATCTTTGTGTGTCTTACATGCTTTAAGCTTTTATGCACTGATCACTAAGTTAGCCAACCACTGAGCCCCCTTGCTTTGTTGCTGCTATCAGTACAGTATTTAGTGTGTTTTGTGGTAGGTATCCATTGTTTGATTGTTTCCCAAATAATCTGCATGAAATGGCCTACAAAGCATTTGACATGATCTAGGGAGGTTGAGAATGAAATTGGTGGCATTGACCAAAATTTACAAAAGTGAGCACCTACAGTTAGCAGACTATGTATGCCAGGGCCCATGATGGGGGACCAGTACAAAGCTACTGCACCAGCTCCGTGGCAGTGTGGAGAATCCCTCTTACAGAGCATTCTCTGGAGACTCTTTCCAACCACCTTTCCTGGTGGCATAAAGGGACAAGGGCAGAACAGAAAATCAGACCTGTTATCTCTAAAGCCATGAAAAGTTCTTTACGTTCCACAGGTCTGGGCTTCTCAGAGTCAAACCAGGGTAGAGTTTTGTTTTTAAATGAGCATGTCCACCTATTTCAGCTCTCCATGTATATTAACCCAATAGGTTACTCAGCGAAGGTAATGTTTTTTGTTTGATTAAAAACTTGGCCTCTTTACCTATAGGGAGAAGCAAGGAGAAGTAGCTAAAATCTGGAGAGGTGAATGAGAGATGGAAGAGCATGCTGATGAACTCTCCTGAAAGGTAGGGGTGTGTGTGTGTGTGTGTGTGTACACTGTTCCACGTAGAAGACTATTTATTCCTAGCTGGAAAAGCCCAAAAGTCACCAATATATAGGAGATATATATCTAACATAGCAGGGGTTTCCCTGACTTTGGGATAATATACCTGAGTTCTAGCATCTTTATTTTAAGATACTATTTACAATCAAAAACAACAAGGAGTCCAGTGGCACCTAAAAGACTAACAGATTTATTTGGGCATAAGCTTTCGTGGGCTAAAACCCACTTCATCGGATGCATGGAGTGAAAATTACAGATGCAGGCATTATTATACTGACACATGAAAAGAAGGGAGTTACCTCACAAGTGGAGAACCAGTGTTGACAGGGCCAATTTGACCAGGGTGGATGTAGTCCACTCCCAATAATAGATTATATTAATAATATTTACAAAAAATAATATTTACAAACAGAACCTCTTTTGGAAAATGTTGATGATCACGATTCTAAAAAACCCACCAATATAACTGCCCAGTATTAAAGAACATTCTTCCTGCTCCACCAAACTATTGAAACACCAGAAAGGTGGTTCAGATATAACAAAAAACAAAGAACTTTCATGGGTGTTATACTTGACTGCCTACTTCCAGCCAAAGCCCGCTTTTACACGGCTGTGGAACGGCGTATTTAATTGAGGACTGAGGCAGGGTTGGGGATAATCTATTTAACTATGAAAGATATAGTCTAAAGTAAGCATAGCACTGATGCTGTTGTAACCTAGCCTGGCTGTATTCTCAGTCTCTGCAACTGCTTCCTGCCTCTTTGAGAGTCACCAGGAAGTGTGGCACTGAAAAGAGGCCTGCAGGCCATGTGGCAACCTGCTGAAACATAACCCTTTATAGCACACGGAGCAGACCAATACAGAATCAAGGACAAAGGGAAGATAAAGGGAGTGGCCTTGGTTCAAGCACTGAACCTCTTATGGAGAAGGGTAATGATATTTTTTTATTACTGCCACCATATATTTTCCTTTTTCTCTCTCATAACAGAAGAAAACACAGGATAGAATCAGATTGCACTCCTCAGCTTCATGAAGAGTAGGAGAAAGTGCTGAAGCATCCTGCCTGTAGAAGACAGTTATGCTTATTATTATTTAATATTTATAATACAGGCGTGCCTATAAAGCCAGCTAGACTGGGGACTTATTGTGTTAGATATTGTTTATCATGAAGGCTCATGGAAAGGAGAAAAACAAAGAGGAGGAAGCCTGTCATGTCCACATTAAAAATATTTTGGACAGTTGTCAACCTTTTCAGTCACACGCCAGACATAGCATATTGAGCAATAGTCCTGTCTGAAAACTTTCTCCTCCATGGCTCTGAAACAAGTACTGCATCACTCCGGCCTTACAGACTCTGACAGTATTGGACTTAACCTACTGCAGGCACTAGTTAAGAATGGCCCAAGACCTAGATTTATTGTGTAAACGTAGCACATACAGTAAAGAGTAGTTGCTATTCATACAGTTATTTATCAGTGACTTTGGCAACATAATTGGAACAGTAAAAGAATATCCTGGAGAGTTACTTCAAGGTATTTAGTGCTGATACTGAATGCCTAACTTGTTATTCAGGTGCTGGTGAGGTAGGATTACCAGAAAATGTATGTGTATTTGGGCTACAGGCTGAAATCGAACCATCTGCATTGCCCATGGCTATTTCCAAACCAAACACATGCTCATGAGGGGAAACGAGATGATATGATTTATAAAGGAACTATGATTTATAAGAATAGCTGCTCTCCAGTATTAATTGTATCTACCCGAGTTGCTTCTGGTGCAGCAGAACTGCATCCTGTAGCCAAGATTAAAAAAAAGAGAGAGACAAATTTTTACACTGAAAATGTTTGATAACATTTTTAAAATGAGATCCCCAGTTATCAGTGTCTATAGGTTACTGGAAAAACAAACTGAACAAATGGCAATCCTTTACTGTAGGTCGTTGACCTCCAAATGAGCAGTCCTGAAACCCACACTGTTTGGTTAGAGACTGAACAAGCAGGTGGCAATCCCACTGCACAGGGGGAAACAAAATTCTTGCTTAAATCTCAATTCCAGATCTAAAAGCTACCCACAAAGATGCCTTATCAAGACAGTGTAGAGAGTTCCCCTTTCTAATCATACACAAGCTACTATATAAAAGAAATGAAAGACAGCTCAGAGAAAGACACTCTAATCATTCACTTGGGTTTTTATGCTTGCACATCTGATATTAATTTTTTTCTGATATTTCTTAGCCTAATATCCCAAAATATAAGCTGTGAAAAACATAAACAAAATCCACTGGTGTAAGTTCCAACCCTTTTACATGTCTGCATCAGGCAATCCTTACTTTCACCACAATTATAATTTGAGACTATTATGTTTCTTACCAACTGCTTCAAGATCTATATTTGAAAAGCATTCAAAATCAGAGAAATATACATCTTTGGTTTTCTGTGTCATGAGAAGTGACAACCCTGCTAAGAAAAAATCAACTTTTTTAAGCTAAATCAATAGACAGCTATTTCAAATTTTTTATTCAAGATCAAGGAAAAGAGTTACAAATCTTGAGATCCAAATTAAACACTTTTAACAAACACATTGAATTTTGCTGTTGTATAACTTTTCAGATGTAGAGTTAGATGATACCATACTCATTATCCATCACTGTTAATAATCCTTGTTCTCTGATACATGCAATATTTTAGTGATAACTTACTTCAATGTTTACCTTCAGAAAACTTTAATAACAAATGCCTAACTTAGTTGGGAAAAAACAAAAAGTGCTTATGAACAAAAATATTTCTTTTATTCATAAGGGAAATATATATTAGATATTTATACACCCAGGGACCAGATTGTATGGGGGGAGCCACCAATTTCAATGGGACTTGTGAGAGTTACTTACCAACCAGTAAGGGGGAAAAGATACACAGTCTGGCCCTATATTTTGGTTTTTTAGCTTTACATTAATTTAGTCAGAATGCTAGGTGTACATCTTCTTTTGAAGGGATAGTAAGAAAACCCCCCCAGAGGTTAGCTATGCAATCAAACACATTTAATGTATTTTATAATAATAGCATGAGACAAAACTCTGCAAATGACACAAAAGTCCATTTCAAGCAGTACTCTTAAAAGGCCATAAATGTTATGTCCCTCCAGCTATTCACATAATAAAATTGTGCATATTTCAGTAGCTGTATTTTAATTGTTTTCAGGGGTGAGGGGGTTCACCTGCCTTTGCCACAGTCAGTGTCCATGGTCAGTTTGTTAGACTCATGTAATTCTCAGATGTGTAGGGTACTTTAGCTAGTGTTTTGAATTCACCCACTTGATGGAGCTTTGTGAGGGAAAAGAGAGAGATCTGAGAAAAGGATTTTCACAAATGCCTCCACCTGTGGCCTGGTTCCTCTAAGAGGCTAGGAATCAGGTGATCCTAGTGCAGTTGTATAAAAGCAGCCTTTGGAGGCTGGCTGTAATTTAACATTTTCTGATGGGCTGTGGGGGGCACTTGAGGGTAGGCAGGCAGGCAGCTAGCTAGCTAGCTAGCTATTTCTTTTCTACATAGCTGGTTCTTGGTTTTTCTTCTCTATCTTTTCCTCCTCCCCCAAGTCCCTCCACATTTTTTTTTCCCATGTGAAGTTTGCTAAAAGGCCATGAGAGGTTAGTTTGTGTAGGGGAATAAAAAACACATTGTCTCAAGATTGGTAGTCTCCTGAGTCAGGCTGACAAGCAGTTCACCTGCCACTAATGGGGAGTGTATTTCATTCTAGCTGACTCTAGGTTTTTGGGTTTGGTTGTTTTTTTAGAGAGTTCCCAAATGGAATTAAATTTTTCAAACTTATCTTCCTATGTCTGAGTCTTTAACACACAGCGGTTTTCATCAGGCCCTCCAGCCATTCTTTATAGAAATCTGTTGGGATTCTTAAGGCCCAAATTATATGTTTAGATATTCATGTGCAGCTCCATTATTAGGCAAAGGGACCTATTTTATCCCCCAGAAAACAATCTGAAGGCCCTCTTGAAGCATGTGGAATGATGTTTCCTGTGGCCCATGTTTTTGCCAGTAACAGGCAATTCCACTGGCCATTTATTTCAAAAATAAATTTAATTTCAAATTTTAATTTCAAAATAAATTTTTGAATTAATTTCAAAATAAAATCATCTTCTTTTTCTAATCTACATATTGTTAATATTGCTACCTGGATCTTTCCTCTAAGCTTTGCACTCACTTCACACAGTTGTAAATAACTATACAAGCTGTATGGTAGTGGAGGATCAGGCCCTCTAATTGTGCTCAGTGACTGAAAAGTTGTCTCTCACTATGTGTATGTATATCACGCTGCACAGGGGAGTCCGGACCTGGTTGGGCTGCTTGACACCATTGTAATACAAATAATAATAAAAGAGGGGATATCTGTTTGGTTCTGGAGCGGAAGGAGCTGTCATCAGAGTCCCTGTTCCTCCAGCTTGCGTAGTATCTATTTTTACTCCACTACAGCCCCATCCAGGTTGATGAGAGCATTGGCCCATTGTTGGCAGTTTTGTAAAATCATTACAGAAACCCTGTTATTTAAGCCCATTGCTAGTTCTTCTGTACCAGCTACTTAACAAACACTGTTCTTGGAGTCATGCTAATATATTTTAAATCATACTAGTGCACAAAGTCTTATTAGTTCCAGCTTCATTAGACACTAGAGCAGGGGGGAGGAAAAACAGTTTGCCAAATGGAAAAGGACAAAAAGGACAGGTTTTTCTAAGTATTGGTGGTGATAGTCAAAGAGCAGCATGTGGTAAAAATCACATAACAATGGCAAACTGCAGTAAGGAACCAGAAAGCCCTTGGGACTACTCAGGCAAAACTTCAGCAGACAAGAGAGTGGATTGCAGGATTGGGTAAGAGATTAGAACACAACTGCAGTAAAAATTCTACTTGACTGGAATGGGCATAGTACATTATACGTTTGAATTTGGGAGTGCAGAACTAATTAGTTAATGCTGGGAATATACACAGAACTGTTTAGCACCCACCAAGTGTTATTGGAAATGATTAAGTGTCAGCGATTTTGGTCAATAAAATGTAATACAAATTAAATTACAAATATTCTATAGCTGATCTAAGTGTTTTATCTGAGCTTCCTACATGTTATGGATACCCTAATCCTTTTTAATGCTCTCTCTTCTCCTGTACAAGAGATTCGGTGAACACCCCACGACAATGAAGTGTTAATTCCTTTAGTTCAGGCATACAGTTGAATAGCAATGCTAATAGACTGGTCCACTAAAGTCAACAGTGTCATGCTGATTTACACCAGATGAGGATGTAGTTCATTAATACTTTTTATTGCAAACTTACTACATTTAATACATTCACTATATACTATTTCTTTATGTTCCTGGTCCCATAACTAGAACAGTGGTGCATGGGCTATGCTATATTGATCTGTTAGGGATGTTTGAAATAAAATTTAACACATTTTAACTCCGGCCATTCTTGTTCTTTTTTCCACATGGCTTTACCCCAGAGACTTAGTACATCTTGAAGATCAATTTGCAGACACATGTCAGCAAGTCTTCTTGATGCCGTTATGGTATTTCCTCATGTAGCTGTGTTGATTGGCATGTGTCTGTTGTAAGGCGAAGTATCCTATTTCAAGGAAAATATATGTCAGGTGCACATGGTGGAAATAGGGCACTTATACGCTGCAGAATTAACAACCTTAGATAATTTGATTTAGTTCAATTTATTGATTGGTGCAAACAAGCAAAAAGAATGTTGCATTGAGATGATTAAATGTGATGGGGTCTTTTTTTAAAGCAGTAAAATATACCAAAGGCATGACCAAAGAATTAATATGCAGCTTATAAACATGCTGCAGGGAAAATTCAAAAAGGAAGCAAACAAGAAACAAAAAATAGATTTATCCCTAAAGTTTCAGGGAGCAAAAGAATCTGCTGATGTAAACTTAGTGATTGAAACTGGCCACATGAAACAAAGCTTTATTTTCAGTGGCACCTGGGAATGGTGAGATGGAAGTAATTCCCCTTTAATGAAGATATTGTTGTGTGTCTGGGGCTTTCGACAGAACAGCAATCTCTGCTGACTGGGAAAAGCTTGTATTAAGTTACAGTTCAGCTCTGTTGCATGGGAAACTATGTTTTAAAGTAAAACCTTAGCTTGCATTATCTGTTTAATTTGTTGCATGCCATTTAGGGCATAAACATTTCCAGTTCATTTTAATTTCATATCATAGGAGAATAATAAAGACAGCACAGTTATTGGTCACAGCTGTGTGAATGTGCTGAATGTAACCTAAAGAATTATGCTGTCAAATATACGGAGCCAGTTATTATTGTTTTCCCTTACAATCTTGCCAACAGTTAATTACAGGATTTTATTAAAAAATATTCGTGCAATTAAAATCTCTATATTTGAAAGCCTTTTTAGTAAGAGACTAAACAAGAATAAAAAATTTGTATTCAAAGGTTGCCAGTTTTTGTAACAAGATAATGTTGGTGTCAAATTATAAAACTAATAAACTGTTCTTATCTGGTGTTTTACATATTTTAAATGTAGCAAGGTTGGAATATGCAGTGGTTTTTAACAGTTTAATAAGAATATGTTTCTGGAAAATAACACCATTTATAATCTCTATACAATTAAATCTGGTTATAAAAAATCATTAATGTCACAATTCTGATAAAAGTCTGTGCTGGGATACTAAAAAAATTACTTTGTTACATACAGTAAACATGGCACACTGAAAGCAAATAACTAATTTACATCCCTTTTCAGTTGGTTGTGTGTAATTGTATCTTCTATGTGAGAGTTAGACGATAGCATTTTTCTTTCTTTGTGCTACACCCAGCTAATTTTAAGAACTTTATATAAGATATTCAAAGGAATTCCATTTATTAAAATAATTACATATATTTATGCTACTGATCATGTAAGGCCTGATTCTGTACCCATTAAAGTCAATGGGCCAAATCCTCAACTGGAGTAAATTGACAGCTCCAGTGCGATGCTAATTTAGATCGCCTGATGATCTGGTCCCATGGGTTCAACCTTGGTGATCTTATATTTAATCAATAAAATATTTCTTGTTGGCAGCTTTGAGGCCAATGCATATATAAACCAGACTGCATAATCTGATTGTGAGGTTAGTATGATTGGTACTGTAGTTTTATCACAGTATTTCAATGGCAAAGAATAGACACAAGGGAAACTGAAATTTTTTCTCTGTTTCCAAAAGTGGATTAAATAGTCTGGGCAAAAGCAGACTCAACAACAATCCCAAACCTCTTTTTCTTAAAGATTTGTTCAGTAATAAATAACTGTTTCAGTCCACTACACTGATGAAAAGAAATTCTTTTTTAATCAATCCCAGGCAACATGTCATGCCATTGTGTAATCACTGGTGCAAATAATCAAAAATACAAAACAAACATATCTGTTTAATACAGTCCAGATTAGGAATGTGTTTTAGAAAAGTGCTTTTCACACAGGTGTATTCTATTTTAAGAAAATAGATGGGATTAAAATCTATAGGCTGAAGAGGCATCTAATGTTGGCATATGGCTGTCAAAATAAAAACTATTAGATTGAAACTGACCGAGTACAATTACTTGAAATAAAGCAGGCAAAATGCTTTACTTTCACCCCATGTATGTTTTGATTTTTTTTTAAGTACAAATTACTTTAAAACCATTCTTTCATGTTTTCACCTGCTTCAAGGCAAATCCATTTTCAACCTCTTGATCAGAAGGCCTCCAAATTCCTTTCCTGTGATTAGAAAATGAATCATTATTACCAAACCTCTTCTGCCTATCAAAGAAAAATGTTTCAAGCCCAGTTGCGCTCAGGATTTAATCTCCATGCTAACGTGCTGCTAGGATTTTTCTTTCTGATTCTGTAAGGGGAAAGAATGCAGGGGAAAATTGGACGGCGAAATGTTTTAGTTGTTCCTTATGGGAAATGGTGCAAGAAAAAAAGACCAAAGCAAGGAAACAAGGCTGGAAAACGTGGGTAATAAGCAGGGAAATACAAAGACAGCATCCTTGGCCTAGAAAATTCTTTGAGGATGTTCGGTTGAAACCAACTGTGCTTCAAAAAGAGGTGGGAGTGGCTAGAAGAGTGGGGATCCCCAAAAGAGCACCCCACATGTTAAATACACCACTGCAGAATGTCTCCACGTTAAATAGCTCTTTTGACCCACTGCTGGGTCAGATGGAACACAGGACAGTGTGCTAAAGGCCAAGGCCAAGACTTGCCAAGATAGGAGCCTAAAGTTAGACACCTAAATACATATTATTATGAATTGAATTAAAACGTCTTGTTTTGAGTAGAGAAGCCATTGCAATCAGGTGGCTGAAACACTGGCTGTAGCACTCAAACACAGGCAGATGTAAAAGCTGAATAGAAGTTGAATTATGTGCTCCAAGGGGTTTCAGTTGCAGGGGCAGCTGCAGTTTTGATTGGTGGAACCATTTTGGTCTATGTGTGCATGTGGGAGAGAGAGAACACAAGCTGAAGTCCCACAGAGAGACAGAGGCAGCGAGGGAATGACAAGCAGAAAGTAACCAAAGGATGTTAAATGTGACCAGGAAAGAAAGCTTTTTGGATACCACGTTCTGGCTGACAGAGGCTGGGAACAGTGAGCAAAGGAACCATTTCCTAGCTGCTTGCTTCCTACTGTGTTTAGGAAAACAGGACTTTTTGCATGTAAATAAATCAAACTCCATCATAGAAATACCTAACTATCACTAATTTCTCCTCCTAACTGGAAAAATCTACAAGATCCTCATTTTTTTGCTAGCTTCTCTGGTCAAAAGGAGTTACAATACATAGGTGCTAAAATGAATGCCTGGATTCTCAGGGGTGTTGGGTGCCCCATAGATGTCGCTGAGGTCAGAGTACACTTGATATAGATTTATGAAACCATCTGTTGGCACTCATTTTTTAAAAATCTTGGCTCAGTCCTTTGCCTACGTACACAAACCGGTAGATCAAAGACTAATATGATCAAACGGGTCTACTCTAATGACACAAATAGATGCGAGTGTGGTGAAGTGCAGACCATGGAGCATCTGGTCCCTTCTTGTCTCCTCGGGGAGACCTGTACAAAGGAGGAGCTCGCTGCACCGATGGAAGGAGCTGTCGCTTGTGCACAGTTCTGGAAAAGTGTCTAGTTTGTGACAAGGACGTGAGGAGAAGAAGGCTCAGTCTCACAATACCTAGAGTGCCTAGCTTTAATGGTCAGAAGCAGAAGGTCTCTGGGCTTATTGCAGGGCCTGAGGCAGCGTACAGACAGTGCATAATCTGGGGCCTCTCTCCTCACAGAGGGTATGGTAAAGAAAAATAGCTGCTAGTGCTAAGGAGGGAAACGTTATCTGTCTGGAGCACAGATGTTACACTCCACCCTACCTTGAAACCCACAGCCCTGTGCTAGAGGAGGTGGGGAGCTGCACTGCCCCAGCAGGATCATCAGGAAGCTGCATTGTGAGCTTCCTAGAGCATAGGGGGAGCGTGCCAGCTGCTACACCTCATAAGGGAGTGCTGGTCAGTGCAGAGGGGGACAGGACCCAGGCACATGGGGCAGCTATTATCTGTTAAGCAATAGCCTATCCCGGATCTAGCAAAGCCAATGGCAGAATTCTCATTCACCTGGATGCCAGCAGATCTGGCCTATATGCTGGATGTTAGAACTTCCTGTTTCAATTTAATTTTTTATTTGCAATATTGATAAGCTATTTCCTGGTTTGTATTTAATATAATATTAAATCAAAAATTATCAAAATGACAAGGTTTTAAATGAGGATAAAGGAAGAAAAATGTAAATTTGCATGGCTATATGTAACATTTTTGACAATAAATTACCTGAGAATGAAAACAGAGAGAGGAATTCAGAGCAGATATCTGTACATTTCTACAATTAAACATTTTGTAATGATTTTTGTCCAGTGGAGCAAGATTAGTAAACTTGTTGTCTAGTCGTTTATAGCTTTAGTAAGTATTGAGTTTCACTTCAATATAATTAACATTTTTAGTAGTTCACTGCATTCTGGTCCCTGAATGACGCTAGAATAAAGATATTCAGGTAAACCTGAAGAAAGTCCAATATCTCTCCATGTGCAGTTGTGTTTATAGCTTTCGCATGTGTGTGGTTTTTTTTAATGCCACAGGGAGCCATTTATAGGGCTAAAATAACATAGAATCTTTTCTTTTGATGTTTCCACCATGTAGGAGGTGAAATACTGTCAGAAGACAAGATTTCTTATTATTTAGGTCACATTAAGGTGTCCCTGAGGCAAGAGAAAAGGCTGTGAATCCCAGAAACAGAAAGATCTATACGAGACCCCAGCAACATCCACTTCTTTAGTTAGTCCTTGAATTCTTGCTTCCAGTGAAGTCAATGGTACTTCCTTCAGTCATTAACTTTAGCTGTAACAAGATTGGGTCAACAAAAGCTATTAATAGCTTGAGTTGTTTGCAATACTATTCAGAAATAACCTATGATGTAAAATTGAAGATCTCAATGTTTAGAATGAATTCTAATCTTGATAAATAATAAATCTCAGTAGTGTTTGACTTTTGAACAGTCCCCTCCCTACCTTGTGAAATATAGTTCCAGGATTTGCTCTCTAAAGTTTGGTTTCAGAGGAACAGCCGTGTTAGTCTGTATTCGCAAAAAGAAAAGGAGTACTTGTGGCACCTTAGAGACTAACCAATTTATTTGAGCATGAGCTTTCGTGAGCTACAGCTCACTTCAAGATGAAGTGAGCTGTAGCTCACGAAAGCTCATGCTCAAATAAATTGGTTAGTCTCTAAGGTGCCACAAGTACTCCTTTTCTTTTTTCTCTAAAGTTTGCTTTATTTTAGCATGTGTTTTTATAGCATGTGCTAGTTAAAGTTGAATTACAGCTTCTATTGTAACATCCCTCATTTCCTCCAAACATGATTTTGTTGTTTTGTTCTTTTCTTTGATAGATTTCACATATGAACAGAAACATTTAGAATTAGCTGTGTTGTTTGTTTAGCTCAGTCTAACATGGCTGTTACTGGGGTCACTATGAAGCACATTAGCTCAGTCTGAATTAACAGGGTTCTCATCCCATTTTAAATTATAAACACAAGGGGACTGAACTAGGGTGGAGTTTTCAACCTTAACACTGATTTTTCTGACCTCTCTATGTGCTCAATTTTGCAACTGTAACAATAATAGTTTATTATTAATAATAGTTTATTGCACGGAATGTTTACCAGCCATGCACTATATCATATATGTTATCTAATAGCAATGAATGATGGTCAGAAAGAACTGGAGCACAATGGAGTATACAACAAGCAAAGGTCATGATGCAGCTAGCAATGTGTGCAATCAACTACTATTGATTTGCACAGTTGGGACCAAGTCTTGATGTAGTTTAGAGATCCTTAACCTATTTGCTGAGAAATGTGCTGGATTCTTTATCTTTTGAGGGTCATCTGGTAGTATATATTACATTAAAATGCGTTCAACAAATGTTATTTTGTTCAAGGTTTTGATTTAACTTTAAGTGGAAGTTCCTTCTATAACCCCGCTGATATTTAAATGCCCTCAGATTTTGATATAAAAGGCTGATTTTAAACCTGCAGTTGAAGCATTGTATATGCAGGTGTCAATGGGATCTTTTCTCCAGAATTGTGGGGAGGCAATTTTCCCTAAATAGTTCTGGCACTCATTTTTATGCATGGAAATGTGGAGAAAAGATCTGTATGTTCAAGCTTATTTGTAATATGCCTCAGTTGGGTTCAGAAATGTTTAGTAGTCACCTCCTATCCTCAGCAAAAATCACTATGAATGTGCATATAATTTCCTTAGCCTTAAAGGTAAATTATTTTGTAATTAAAACAGAAAAGTAATGTAGTACTGTGATGCTTCTTGGGATCCCCAGGATGGTGAATCGCTCTGTTACCGCCCCTCCCCCCACCTCCAGTGAGAGACATACTTGCTTATACTTAACTGGGTTTCATCTCCCTGACACCACCAGCCTGTTAGCTGGCCAAATAATCTCTGGGCTATGCCAGCCCTTACTTTGCCTTACAGGTTAATAATACTTCAATATCTAGTTTGCATAATATTAAGATACCATTAACTTGGGTTTCAGAGTAGCAGACGTGTTAGTCTGTATCCGCAAAAAGAAAAGGAAGACTTGTGGCACCTTAGAGACTAACAAATTTATTTGAGCATAAGCTTTTGTGTATGTGTATATATATATATCTTCTTACTGTACGTTCCATTCTATGCATCCAATGAAGTGAGCTGTAGCTCATGAAAGCTTATGCTCAAATAAATTTGTTAGTCTCTAAGGTGCCACAAGTACTCCTTTTCTGTTAACTTGCGTGTGAACAGAGACTGGGAATGGCTGGGTCATTACACATATTGAATTTGTTTCCCCATGTTAAGTATTCTCACATCGTCTTGTCAACTGTCTAAATGGACCATCTTGATTATCACTACAAATTTTTTTTCTCCTGCTGATAATAGCTCATCTTAATTAATTAGCCTCTCACAGTTTGTATGGTAACTTCCACCTTCTCTGTATGTGTATATATATAGCTTCTTACTATATGTTCCATTCTGTGCATCCGATCAAGTGGGCTGTAGCCCACGAAAGCTTATGCTCCAATAAATTTGTTAGTCTCTAAGATGCCACAAGTACTCCTGTTCTTTTTGCGGTTACAGACTAACACAGCTGCTACTCTGAAACCAGTTTTTTCAATGTGCATCAAATCGATTTAAACCTAGGAACATCATACTTAACATGATGTTAAAGGGGAAAGGCCCTCAAAGCCCTATATGGGAGCATGTGATGAGAGGTGAGGTATATTCAATAGAGGTACAGCAGGACTTTTTTTCTCTCTGCTTCTTTCTCACTGAAATAAATGGCCATGTGCATTTCAATGGGAATTTTCCTAAAAAGAGATGCAACATGTGGCCCTGGGGAATAAGCAGGTTAATAAAAGACCCATGGATGGACAGATGCTGCCATCATAGTACCCAATTCTGTGAAACAGGCCTAGTCCATTTTTTCTCTATATTATATTTATTGACATGCCATTTGACTCTCTTTTGGTTTTGTTGCTTGAAATATTCATGGTAAACATGATGGAAATTAATCTGATCTCCTGAATAATCTCCAGCCTTCTGCATAAAATGTTATTTCTATAGGTTCTAGTATGAGAAATTCGACTCGACTGGTGGTGAATTAATGTGGTTGCAATACTCTAATGCACTCAACGGCCAAAGCAAAAGTAAAATGAATATCTTTGAAACACAGGTTGGGGTAATAGTAAGAATAACTGAAAGTAATCTTGCCAGTCCATTATTATTTTCTTCCTTTTTGAGTCTAAGCCCTTTTTAGTCACAAACCTGACTCAAAGCAGATGGATCTGTCAAAGATCACTCTCACAGGTGAGCTGAATTGAGCTGATTAGCTGTTAAGAGCTAACAGCTGTAAAGTGAGGCATTGAGGAAATTGTTGGAGACCATGCCCTACTAAAAGATGAGATTTCAATCAAACACCAAAAAGAAAAACATAGAACTTCTCTGAGAAGTTGTACTATTGAAATGTTAAAGAAAAAGGTTTTTAAAATCTTAGAAACTACCTGAACCCCTCCTTAAGAATGTAATATATCTTCATGGTACATTCAGTTGGAAATTTTCTTTAAAAAAACACATCAGGTTCTGTTGTTGTTAACAAACTATCTGCTTTAGCTATCCAGTATTGCTGTTTCTGGGGATTTTGCTGTTTCTAGGCAGTATTTACCTTCAAGTCCACAGAAAGGTTTTAAATTTTATTTGCCGCTTTGTGCTTTATGATTATAAACATAAAGGGTCCCGTACAAAATATGGAACACTTACTTTCCTAAATTGCAACAAAAACTTAAAATTTGGAACTTTACCTAGCACTTTAGGATGTGAAGTATACTTCATGGGAACGGAAACTGGTCTGACATATAGAAGTAGAGGGTAGCTCCTTCCTGAAAGGACATGGCAAAGGATGGATACAGCAGTTCTCAAACTATGGGTCAGAACCCCAAAGTGGGTTGTGACCCCATTTTAATGGGGTCACCAGAGCTGGCGTTAGACTTGCTGGGGCCCAGGGCTTAAGTCCAAGCCCAAGCTCCACCACCTTGGGTGGCAAAGCTCAGGCTTCAGCTCCAGCCCTGGGCAGCAGGGCTCAGGCTACAGGCCCCCTACTCCTGGGGTTGTATAGTCATTTTTGTTGTCAGAAGGGGGTCGCAGTGCAATGAAGTTTGAGAACCTTTAGATTAATACATAGCTGTAAAAATGAGACACTACCCAGGCACAAAGAGAAATCAGCTGTATGAAACATGAACAGAAAGCTAAGGAACACTGATATAATAGCCAACATCTGTAAAAACCCTACCCGCCAGTATTATCCTCAAGAATATATAGGGTCAGATCCCACCTCGCATATACCAGTTTTCACTAAGGTAGCTCCATTTAGTTCAATAACGTTGTTCATGATTTGCACAAGTGTAAGTGAGGAAAGAATTGGGCTCAGAGTTTAACCATGAAATGGCAGCCCTAGTAGGGAGAAAGTGTGATTTCCTTTGCTAATAAAACAGTTCCAAATCACAAAGAAGTTGTTTTCCTATTCATGTTTATATTACTATAAACCATAGACAAAAAATACGTAATTTTTTTAAATTGTGAAATTGCAGAATCAGTGTAGTGTGGCTGTTGCCGAAGTAGCAAAGTTGTGTGAAAGTAGCAAAGCTGAAGTAGCAACGCTGAAGTAGGAGGGTTGTGACTCAGTAGAGCAGTGGTTTTCAAACCGTGGGTCGTGACCCAGAACTGGGTCGCGGAATGGAAGGCACTGGGTCATGGTGGCTCTGGTCAGCACTGCCAACCAGGCTGTTAAAAGTCCCATAAGTGGTGCTGCCCAGCTAAGGCAGGCTAGTCCGTACCTGTCCTGTCTCCGCGCTGTGCCCTGGAAGTAGCCAGCAGCAGGTCTGGCGCCTAGGCGTGTGGGCCATGGGGCTCCACGCGCTGCCCCCACCCCAAGCACTGGCTCCACTCTCCCATTGGCCAGTTTCCAGCCAATGGGAACTGGGGGGGGGGTGCCTGCAGGTGAGAGCCACATGGAGCCACTTGTGCACCTCTGTCTAGGAGCCAGACCTGCTACTGGCTGCTTCTGGGGTGCAGCACTGTCCGTGGTGCCAGGACAGGCAGGAAGCCTGCCTCTGCACCCCTGCTGCCCTGCCTACCAGGAGCCGCCCAAGGTAAGCCCGTGCCCCAACCCCAATCCCCTGCCCCGGCCCTGAGCCTCCCCAAACCCAGAGCCCCATTCTGCACCCCAACCCCCTCATCCTCAGCCCCACCCCAGAGCCTGCACCCCCAACCCAGAGCCCTGACCCCCTCCAACACCCCAACCCCCTGCCCCAGCCCTGAGCCCCACCCTGCAGCCCTCACCCCTGCACCCCAACCCTCTGCCCCAGCCCTGAGCCCCTCCCACACCCCAAGCCCTCATCCCCAGCTCCGTTGGGTCGCGGGCATCAACAATTTTCTTCAACTGGGTCACCAGAAAAAAAGTTTGAAAACCGCGGTCGTAGAGCATATCTGCTGACTAAGGACATCTTTTTGTGACTGGACATGGTTTTGGCCTGTTAGTACTTTTTGCAGACGTCATAGAAGACCAAAATGGATTACAGCTATTTAGGTGATTGTGCTGTAAAGAGTTCTCAGGAATGACCTAAATGTCATTAGGAGAGAGAGAGAGTAGAAAGAGCATTATTAAAATGATCAGACTACTTTAACGTGGGACCCATGCTCAGGTCTCACAGCTGCCTTTCATTTTCAACTCCAGCAATGCTTTTTTTTCATAGTTAAGTTCAGGGATGAAATCTGCAAGTTACTGTCACAGGCATGAGGTGGCTGGCAGGCATACTGTGAGCTGAGGTTCTAGATTTCCTTCACTGCTGTGGCAAGGCATGACAGTCATGACCTGCAATAAAAGCCCTGTAATTCAGGTCTTTGGCCTTTGGCCTGACGTCAGTCAGTGTTTTTATGAAGTGCACAAATGGGGAATAAAATGATACACTCAAATTCATTTTCATTTATGAACTAAAGCAGGATTTGAACTCCTTTCTTCAAAATGGAATGATTAGCCCACTGCGGCCCTGAGATGTACGTCAAATATCACAGGTTCTTCTGAAAATAGGTTTGCCTCGAATCGTATATTGAAGTGATTTCTTCACAAAAGGTACCTACAAGATCCTAAATCTTAATCCACTTTGAAATCAATTTACAATCCACTTTGCTTGCAGTTTAAGGATCTAATTCATGTTCATTCACAAATTTTATTTGCTGTGGAATACCTAGCTGGCCCTTTAGCTATCAGATCTGAAAATCAGAATAGATGTGAGGCTCAGGTTAAGAGTATAGTCTGATTTCCTTCTGAGCAGCTCTAACTTGTGCTATTCCTGTCAAAAACATGCACACTGGGCCCAATCCTTGCACACAGCCTGACTGAATAGACGGTGTGGAATGAAATTACACAAGGGGTTGAAATGGTGTGATTTCTTCTCCCCAACCCATGAGCAGGATGTTGAGTACCCAAGCCCTATGTGTTACGTATATTAATGTTCATATCTTATATACTTTATATTTTATGTAATTTTTAATTTATACAAAACAATGGCAGCATCGGCCCAAAGATCTAGGCATTTCTGGCAAATATTTACAGCACAGCAAATATTTATGTATTTAAATATTTACAGCGAATATTTAAAAGTAGAAATAAAACCAGCAGCCTCCACTCATCCCCAATCAGAGCTTGCCAACCAGATAATAAATATCTAAGCTAACGAAACACCACCCTACTCATATGTACCAGTCTTCATTAAATTGCTTCCACCCTGAAAACCCAGGGGAAAATGGGTTTTGCGGCATGCCCTTTACAGGCTGTTTCACATCAATAGGGGAGCAAATTCCAGAGTTGGGGTTCCTCCCAGAGTAAGCTTTTCCAGAAGCCTCGTCTCTTGGAAACCAAAGGAGAGCCTCTGCTCATCACAGTTATGTCAGTATCACTAGAATAAAAAGTGGTCCACCAGGTAGGGAGATGCCCAGCTATACAAAGATAAACAGAGCTAATCAGAGGGTTAGGTTTCTTAAACAAATTCTTTTTCAAAAGAGAAAAAACCTAAAATTGAAATAAAAATCCACTCCACTCCCAGCCTATCTGCATGCTACCTATAATCTCCTAAACTAATAAGATGTCAGCCCCTGCCTTTGCTCAGCCAGTAAAGCCAACTATTACTGACCTCCTATTAAATATGCAAACAAGCATCGTCATACTTTTTCTCATGCTGCCTCTCAGACATGGGTTCCCCTTGAAAATCTCCAAAGTTACATCATTATTTTTCAAATCCCTTCTTAAAGCTCTCCTTTGCAGTTATATCTACAGAAAACAGGGCAATGGTTAAGCAGTTGGTAGCCTGAGACCACTGTCAATCATGTAGCTCAGTATTGTCTCATTGTATCCTGATGCTCCCCATCTGTCTGTATCCACCTGTTGTCTCTTGTCTTATACTTATATTTTGAGCTTTTTGGGGTAGGAACCATCGTTTTTTGTTCTATATTAGTACAGCACCTAGCACAACAAGGTCCTGGTCCATGACTAGAACTCCTTCATGATACTGAAATCCAAATAATTACTAATAATTACAACAATATATAGTACCTCCATATTTAAGTGTCAGAAATGCCATTTCGTTTTGTGAAATAACAATATTTTGGTTTGTTTTATGGCTATCTTTTTCAGAATGTTCAAATTACAGAGCCATTTCCCGTATTCACCATACAAAGGTTTTGTTTCTGTTTGGCGAAAAGCATCAGTAGCGATCACTATGCTTGTCAGTACACACTATCTATCTTCAAACTGATATTGATGAAAATAAAATAAAAAACGAGGCCACATATTAGACAAATAAATGCCTGCAATACAACCAGAAAATTAAAATAACAATTTAATGTGGTATGATTTGGCTGGTTTTGCATCCATATTTTTTAAATAGTCAGTACATCTTTCAGGTGCTTTAAGAGACAAAACCAGCCTATATATATATATGAAGTAAGAAGAAAGAACATGTAAATATTGTATATCCATCTGTTCCCAATAGAGTATGTTTACATATTAATGTGCAGTACAAATTTGTAAACATGAACATCTGAAACTTTTGGAGGAAGTGATACTAGCCCTTTTCCTTTCTATAACTTTATTGGAGCAGCATGTCTGAAATGGCCCAAACCACACATGGAAATAAGTTTAATACTGGATATGTTTCAAGGGTTTTATATATTTATTTGTCTGCTTTATATTGCCATCCAATCCAGGTTTGTATATATAATTTGAATACAAATTATCATCTAATTGCAGCCCAAACCTTCGAAGATAAAATATATACTAAGGCACTTATATCAAAGCAACTACCACCAATGTTCAAACGATGCATTTGGCTTATTTTAAACATAGCCAGTAAACATATTAAATTCTGGTGAAACCAATTGGTAAACTACAGTTGGATTCACAAACACTTGTTGTTGTTTTGTCTCATTGAAGAAGAGGTTTCTAAACACAAATGTAGCATATTCCAAAAGGGAGTACAAAAACAGTGCTTCAGTATTGTGAATTCAATTTACTGAGTACTGTAAATATAATCAGATATTTCTGAATAGCTTTGAATCTAAGGTTGAATTAACAACATTTTAAATTGTGGAATAAGTTTCAGCTTTTGAGAAATGTATTTCCCTCCCTATTTTATTCACCCACACAGTATTTTTATGTTTATTTTCAATCCACTGACCGAGGCTAGAAAGTTGAAAGTTTTGCACTTGTCATATATTTCCACATAATAGTAAAGAAAAGAACTTCACTGGTACAGTATATAGAATATACCTGCATGTTATGGACATATGGTCCTTTTGAAGTTGTCTTTCATTCATCCCATTTGCACATTTTAAAAAAAAAGATTTACGATTATGAATATTTGAAGTAATGGTGGTAATTCATTTTCTCATGTTCTGTCACTCAGTTATCACTAGTAGCAGTTTAAAACAGTAAGACAAAAAGGAAACTTGTAAGTCATCATTGATCATTTGGACATAGCTTTTCTACTATAAACAAAACCATATATACAATGGTGTTAAAAATCTGGCTAAAATACCATCATGGCTATTACAAATGTAGCTGTTAGTTCCACTTGGCACTCTCCCAATTTATCAAAAGTTGGACCGTTTGCATCCGGATAGTGTCTCCTTGGCTAGCTGGATTGGATTCACAGCCTGATTGGAATTCTGGTTTTCTGACCTGCATGGACTCCACAGATTGTGAAATGTCCTCCATTTGTTCGCAGGGAAGCTCAAATCACATCCTTTCCAATAGCTACACTGTACACGGAGTAAGCCCGGCGTGTGCCATGTTAGTGGACTTCAGTAAGCTCCTTCATTGATATGGGGCCAGAATTCTCAAGGCCTTTGTCATAAACTGGTGAATCTTTAGACAGAATCATTATAGAGCTGGAGAGAACAGTGAAATATGAATAAAATGGCCTTGGTGCCATTCAGTGAAATGGGAAAGATACATTATATGTTCTAAAATCAAAGGACCTGATTCTCCTCTCATTTATACCAGTGTAAATCAAGAGTAATCCCATTCAAGCCTATGCTGTATAACTGGTGTAAGAGTGAAGAAAATCAGACCTGGCATAGTGAGCCAGAGTTTTGCCACCGGAGCAGAAATGTCTAGCCACAGATCGAAAACCTTGGGTCATTTATTCCAGTCTGGTCAGCTGTTAAGGTTTTGAAAGGCTTCTCTGCCTATATAATGCCTGCTATATAAGGGTCAAAATGTGGCATCCTCCTCCCCACACTCCCGTGCCTTGTCTATGTATTATCAATCACTTGTCCAGCAGCAGAGTCAAAATCTGCAAACGTCCACAAAACGTTTTGGTGGAACAGTGACAGCAGCAGAATTACATTTAGAAACTGCTCAACGGGGTGGTTAAAAAGTACTTCATATGGTTCTTGAATCATTAGTTCAATATCACACCAGTCAGAAGCCTTTTCTCCTTCACCTTTCTAATATGTGTAAAGTGCATAATATTCTCCAGACACTTTCACTCAAAGTGTTGATTCCTTTTTGGATAAGACTGTTCCTACCAATATCTGGTTCTATAAGTACCTCATACCTGTGGCCCAGTGAGTTAGAACCAGTGAAGCCCACTCATAGGCCTCCCATTGAAGTCAATGGGGGGTTTCCATTGCCTTCAGTGGGAGCCAGATCAGGAGCCTCGCTCCTTCCATGTTCTGCAGTGCTACCACCAGAGCAAGTAAATGGTAGAGAATTCTCCATGCTCCTTTGGGAGGTCTCATGAGTCAGTGAACTGGCCTGAGTCTGTTCCCATTTAAATGACTGGTAAAAGTCTATTTGAGTTCAATGGGAGCAGAACTGGTGTTTGAAATGATAAAATGAAGAGCTAAAGGAAGGGGAGAGAGAAAACAGTTAAATAAATTCACATCATCTGGAGCCTAAAATCTTGCCTACAGAGTTTATTCTTATTCTTATTATATCCTTTATACATCTAACAGATCTACTTTTTCTTTCAGCTCGGACCTGAAGGGTAAAGCCAGTGGAGTTCCACACTTGTAGCCAAGAACAAAATCTGGCTCACTGTATTGAATATTCACTCTGTGAGCCAAATTCCTCACGCTATACCACTGAAGTCACTCTAGGAGGGAGTAAGGTGAATAAGTTTTAGCTCATACTAGATGTTGCCAGTTCACAATGAAATGTACATTTGAATTTAGTTGAAGTATCTTATAGTCACTGAGAGTTTGCCAACAATTGCACCAGCACATAGAGCTGCATGAGCACAACAGAAATGTTCTATAAATATTCATTTTAAACAATTGTTTAGTGATGTTTGCATTCTCTTTTTTGCTCTCTGCAAATAATTGCATGATTGGGTTTTCCTGGAATGCTCAAGAACACAAAAGTTATGCTTGCCTGCTTATGAAAAACTTCATTTTAAATTTGTTTTCCATTTGTATTCACAACAGGAACTTCAATTATCCATATCCAATCAGGAACCATAAACAATATAACATGACTTATAAGAATGATTGTAACTAAACAATACAACTCAAATGTTAGATTGCTAATTTTAAAAGTTTAAAAAAAAAAGTGGAGAAGAGTTAATCAAATAAGAAATACATTTGAGAAAATCATATTCTGTTTACATCATACATTCTGTGAATGGAAAAAGAGGGTGATTTTGTCAAATAAATTGTTCGCTCAGCTCTAGGAAATAAAGATATAATTTATTTGATCCAGATTTAAATGATACTTTTTCATAAAGTCATCTATGCCAAAAATTTATAGCTTAGGTTTCAATCTATTCTTTTAAGTGGAAAAATACCAGTTTTGGTCCACAACTTCAAATCTATCATAATTGTAATATTTTATTTAATCACTACTGTTATTGTGGAATTTGGGATTTACCATTTGCATCCACCCAGAAAAAAATGACTTATCTAGAAGATCCTCCTCCTGCTCCCCCAGTAATATATTCAAGTTTTAGGACCATGTCTTGCTCCTGTTATTCTCGTGAGCACTCCTGATGAACCAAGATTCTGATCTCTGTGATACCAATGTGCAAAATCTGGTCCATTGTCTTCAATGGAACTACTCACATGAGTAAAGCAGCCAGGAATTGTCCCATTGTGCGTGAAGGTGGTTGTAAGACATTTGGTTATAAACAGTGCTTTGTTGCAATGTTTCACTTTTAATTAAAAAAAAACCCTAGACATTGCTAAAAAAATAACATTAGAACGCAGATATTCTCCTTTTTGCAATATTACTAACTGTTTTGATATCAATTTAACAGAGTTATGTATACCCTAAGTACTCATCTCTTATTGATATATATGAGAGTTTTGTGAATAGGTCACAGGCAGCTCTACCAGCAGG
This sequence comes from Lepidochelys kempii, assembly GCF_965140285.1. Lineage (NCBI taxonomy): Eukaryota > Metazoa > Chordata > Testudines > Cheloniidae > Lepidochelys > Lepidochelys kempii. Next base: position 76,191,092 of record NC_136388.1, read on the forward strand.
AAAAGTTAAGGCTACCAATCTCCGGAATGCAATTTCATTTTAACAAAGTCCTGTGACAGTAAATCTTTAAACTGTGTTATTTAAACAGCTCCTGTTTTGGGCTAGTTTCACGACAATTTATGAATGAGAGTAAAAATAGAATTTTGCCAATAACTTTTCATTCTTAAATCCACGTGTATTTGCAATGTAGTACCATTTTTATGTTTCAGAGTAGCAGCCGTGTTAGTCTGTATCCACAAAAAGAACAGGAGTACTTGTGGCACCTTAGAGACTAACCAATTTATTTGAGTATAAGCTTTCGTGAGCTACAGCTCATCCGATGAAGTGAGCTGTAGCTCATGAAAGCTTATGCTCAAATAAATTGGTTAGTCTCTAAGTGCCACAAGTACTCCTTTTCATTTTTATGTTTGTAAATTCAGGATTCTCTCTCTCTCTCATTTTAATTCCACAACGTGGCTAATTCCTGTCAAATATTCTCTGCAAATGTCTATTATATATCAAGTTAGACGTACAAATCAACTGACTTCAGGAAGGGTCTGAACATACATCAAGTAAAGAAAAATAAACAGCATGCCTCCAATTGTGGATAACTGTTAGCATTATATTGTGCCCTTGCAGGGTGGAGAATATTTACATGGGTAACAAGACTATCCAGAGTTAGAACAGTTCATGCTAACAAAAAAATTGGGAGGGAATTAAAACCTCATGCTTCAGAGTTTGTCAGTCGCTAGCTCTTAGGGATCCGTATGAGATCTCTATGGCGGTCAGATTACCCCATATCTGCCTGCTGTAGGGTTTTTATACCTTTCTCTGCAGCACCTGATGCTGGCCCCTGTTAGAGAGAAGATAATGGACTAGATGGGCCCTGGGTCTGATCCAGTCTGGCAATTCCTATTTTCCTTCATGCCCCAAGGGGTTGGAGGAGATGCAGATGAGCACTGCCCCAGCAAGTGCTTCAGGAAGAGTTTTGTCTCACTTAGGCTCAATGTTTCCTGGAGCTCTGAGATCTGCTTCCTGAGCTCCCCTTATGGGGACCAGCTGGCCAAAGTGAAGGCAGACATGGCCCTGCCCTGTCCTCCCTGCCCACTTTGGGACAGGCTAGTGCCACTTTCAGCATTATCTAGCGGAGTCCTTAGGAAAGCATAATGAGCAGACTGTGCTGTGTAGGGGCACAGGGTCAGGAAGGCTCTTTGTACCCTCCTCTCATCAGACACCCTTTCCCCACCACTCGAGGCCAGGAATAATCAAGCCCTTGGACGTTTGGTCAGTCTTTGCTTCCTTCAACATCTAATGTTTAGATTTGGGACCACATCCTGCTAAGCTGGTTCATTCAGGTCCTGAGTCAGCAAGATGCTTGCTTCGCTCTAAGTATGCCCCATAAAATCAATAGGTCTCAAGCATGGGCTTAAGCACATAGCTGAATAGGGATGGTTTGCTAAATCAGGGCCTCAGATAGTCCCATTAACATAAGTAGGACAACTCAAGTAAGGTGAGCAGAAGCTAGCCCTTCACCTTCAAGGTAACTGAAGAGGAAGCTAGATAAAGAGTTTCATGAAAATAATGTTTAAAGTACTGCACATTTATTATACTTAGTTTCTCCTTAACACTGAGGTTCATTCCTGCTGCAGAGTGCAAATATTAAAAAGGTGAATGTAAAGTTTGCACCTATCCTGTGAACATTACATAAATAACTCTTACCAAAAGGCATCTCTCTGTTGTTGGCTATCTTGTTGTCCCCCATGCTCAGAACATTTTTTACAACCTAGTTGCACATGAAATGTTAAATATCTAGGCAGGTCACTCCTGGATTATGAAGCACTTTATATACAATAATCAGCAAACCTTTGGGAATGATTGAAGAAAAGACTTGCTTACATGTCACTGCGTTAGAAATGTTCTATAGTTCCATTAGAGGCAATGGTTAATTGCTGAGTGCCAGTTAGAATGATTACATCTGCCATCTCTAAAAGAAGTCGGAATGCTGTCATTCACTTTGAAATGGCTTGTTGCGTTCATCAGTCTAGATGGCATAGAAAAGTTATAACCATACAAGCCATATGGAGAATGTAAAGAACAATTAAGTGCTTCCCGAGCAATGGGACTTGATGGGAAAATGTTTCCAGGTGCATGTAGTCCATACAACATTTGATTAGCAGAATTGGGTACTTGTAGACACTGCCCAGTTAAGTCTTCAGATTTACCATTTTTCAGATTTGTTATACCAAGGGAAGATAGCATAGGCACATCCACCATGAAGTGGGGTAAAACATGTGGATTGGTGCCTCCTAGTTTTTCGTGGCTTGGAAATACAAGTGACTGTTGTCTCAAAAGGCTTGTCGGACAAATCTTGTAGTAAAGGGGCAAATTGAGATTATGTAGATATGTTTCAGGGCATGACCCTCCAATGTTGCTTGCTGACAAGTGAAACGTAGGAGGTGAGCAAGATGGAGAAAGCAAGGAGTTCAGAGGAGATGGCGTCCCACCACTTGAGGTCGTAGGTGAAGAACCAGAACTCCCATCTAAAAATAAAAGCAAAAGTAGTCAAAATGATGCTACTGGATGTTAACGAATAAGAATTATGGGTGGAATCCTGACCACACTGAAGTCAATGTAGCCTGCTATCATTTTCATCTAAATATCTACTGACTCCAAAGGGAATTCTGCAAGCAAGACTATGGCCAGATCCATCCATAAATTATGCATCATATCTTTGTTATCTAGGCCCCAGTGCAGCAAGGTAGTCATGCGTGTGTGTGTAAGTATGTGACTACTCACATAAACTTTTTTGAGGCAGGAATGGGGAAAAATTTTATTTATTGATATTTGGGTCATTTACAATAAGACATTAAATTACATTGTCTTGACATGTATAGGTACATGTCTTAGTACAGAATTAACAATATTAAGCAACATTCTGTATATTGATCATATCTTGTTATATCATTAACATTTCTCTTTTTTTGTCCCAATAACTTGATTATAACTTCTTAGGTGCTGAAACTCACACACATGCTTAAATACCTTGTTGAATCAGGCCTCTATGTATAATCAATTCCCTTCTTCTGTTTATAAACAAACAGTGTCATGTTTAAGGTGCTCTATTTTCCTCCTGATTTCCAGGGGTTTTCCTTGCATATAACAATAGAAATACTTCTTATTCAGCATTAATGGAAATTTTGCCTTGGACCCCGATCACAGGAATTGACTCATTTTATTTAGTTTCCACTGCAGTTTATAAGACACCTTTAATCACCGTTTCTCAAACAACTTTAAACATTCTTTTCAATTTAACAACCTATTTTCTGAAGTGGATTAATGATTGCTTTCATAAATTTATTAGAAAAACAACATCCACTTATTTTATATTTATTAGGTTACTGGTGTGTAACGCCATTGTTCAGCACAAGTTTTCAGCTCCTCCTATGTAAGTTCAAGGGTAAAAGCTAAGGAGAGATGGTTGCTTTGACAGTGAAACATTGCAGAGCAATGTGTATTCCTGTTACTAAGCAGACACTGTTTTAAGATGGCATCATTTAAAAGCCCCATTCTTCTCCTGCAGATGTATTAGCACAGCTCCATTGCACCTTATATCACAAAATTTGGGTCTACTTTTTTCTCATTTATTTATATGTATTAATGCTGGCATGGAAAAAAACAAAATATCCCCACTTGCTTTTTGTCACACTTGTAAAATGGTTCTGACATGTTTAGGATCTTTCTTCATTTACACTATAATTCAAAATCATGTACGCAAGACACGATCTGGTCAGGTTTTATGTGTAATGGTCTATTAGGAATCTTTTGATATTCTATACTTTTTGCTGTCAGTATATGAGATTGATACAATGTGAAGGTTTAAGAAGTGATGCAATGTAGAAACTATTCTTGTTCTCAGATTAACTGCAGACCATATCATGTATGTATTTGCAGGAATGATGGCATATTTTTGCACATTAAGGGCTTCATCTTTTTCACACTGATGTCAATTGCTGTTTTAATATTGATTTCAATGGGAGAGGGAGCAGGCAACAGAAAGGACCTATTCTCCTCCTTCTCCCTAATTCTCACTAATATTATAGTGTTTAAGAGGCAACTTAAGCAATGTAAGATCACATTTGTGATGGCAAGATCATTATCTCAACTTGCAAAAGTAGTCCCTATGTGGCTAAGTAGTGGACAGTGTGTAGAATATTATCATAAACTTAAAATGCTCCTTAAAATGTACATAAAGTGGTTTCCAATAGATCTTTGGATTTTGTGGGGTGAGAAATGAATAAAATAATACTGCAAATCTGGTTAAGCATTTTTATTAGGTACTGTAAATAGATTGTTGCTGAGAATTTTTCAGCATCTACAGTATTCATTTAGTCTACGCTCTCTGTGTGTCAATATCAGTTGTGCACCATTCCTTGGCAGGTCTGTTAACTTTTGGAATGTGAAAGTTCTTGCCCATCCGTAAGCTGCTCTACAGTTCAGATGGGTCTATGTAGGCATGTTTAGTCTAGATGGCCTTGTCATGTTCTGAAATTATTAAATTAAATTATTAACAAAAAAAATCCAAGTCCTGTTTCGGAGTAGCTAATGGACACATTGTCGGTGTTTCAGAAATGCAAGTAGAGCATAGCAAATCACTGCAACAAGTCACTAAAAAACTTTTCATGGGTCACTTAGCTTTCTTTGCCGTACAAATATTTAGACCTGATCTTATTCCCATTGAATACAATGGGTATTTAGACCAAGTTGTGCGTACATGTATCACAATATATGTGTGTGTGCCCATATCATATAAGTGAAGGGATATCCGTATTCGCAGTGTTCAAAAGTCAGTTGGACCCCAAAAGATCATGAAATTGTCTTAAAAAAATCATGAGATTTTTAAAATAAATCATTTGCCTTCTAGGTTTTAAGCCCTTAGGATGTGTGTTTTCAACCTTTTCTCTAATAATAAACCTTTTATAACATCCCACACCATCATTAATTCTATACAGTATTTATGTGTGTAGCCTCTATGTCTATGTATCTTGACTTCTTGATCTTATAAAATAGGAACTATTCACGTTTTGAGATAACATGGGATGTACATGCCACAATACAGAAATCTTCACATTTTTTCTAAGGTTAATGGCTGTGTTAAATTGGTAAGCATAGCTTTTTTTTTAAAGTGCTTTCCAATGGTAGAGTCTACAATTTTTCATCTGGCTCTACAAGCACGCATTCTTCAAGCAAAACTTCCAGTGGACATTTTTCCTGTGTAAATTCTGCAGGATTGGGTGCCAAACAAATAACTTCTCATAGACTCATAGGTATTAAGATCAGAAGGGACCATTATGATCATCTAGTCTGACCTCCTGCACAACGCAGGCCACAGAAGCTCACCCACCCACTTCTGAAAAACCCCTAACCTATGTCTGAGCTACTGAAGTCCTCAAATCATGGTTTAAAGACTTCAAGGTGCAGAAAATCCTCCAGCAAGTGACCCGTGCCCCATGCTACAGAGGAAGGCGAAAAACCCCCTGGGCCTCTTCCAATCTGCCCTGGAGGAAAATTCCTTTCCGACCCCAAATATGGTGATCAGCTGAACCCTGAGCATGTGGGCAAGATTCACCAGCCAGATACCCAGGAAAGAATTCCCTGTAGTAACTCAGATCCCACCCCATCTAACATCCCATCACAGGCCATTGGGCTTATTTATCATGAACAGTTAAAGATCAATTAATTGCCAAAATCATGTTATTCCATCATACCATCTCCTCCATAAACTTATCGAGTTTAATCTTGAAGCAAGATAGGTCTTTTGCCCCCACTGCTTCCCTTGGAAGGCTGTTCCAGAACTTCACTCCTCTGATGGTTAGAAACCTTCGTCTCAGTGGAGATAATTATTATTTGAAAAATCTTGCAACACTTATTTGCAATTTTGCAGCAGTTAAATGCCCTATTATTGATAATTTCTAGATATTGTATCATCTTCTTTACTATTTAAACATTGGATTTTGTTTATCCAAAAAAGAAGAGTAGCAAACCATAGAAAATATCATTAAATATTATTATGATCCTATTTCAAGATAATTTTCTAGAATGGAATGGACAATCACAAGAAATTTATGGATTTTGTGACAAGATAGCAAAATAACAAACCTATTCTAAATGTCCCTCTAAAACAGCTGAATAATATTTTTTCATACAAGTTATAGGTGTGAATCCTGTTTCAGTATTCTCAGCTACAGTTGAATGGTTAGTGTACATTAAAGCATTACTACAATGTTCCTGGGGCAAGTTTCATACTCCTTAAATTGATTTCTACAGGAGTCTTCCTTGCACAAGGTATGGAGTTAGGTCTACAGAATGTTGTTTGGTATCTACCCACTTCCTCTGTGTAATATTTATTTTATTGTATGTACTCTTATGTTTAGATATAATACATGAACTTATCAAAATCTTTAAGTTTATACATAATGCTAAAATACATTAATTATAGTCCTAAATAATTAACTAATTGACACACTATCATGGAAAGAATACAGACTTCACACCCAAGGGCTCAGCCTGTATTAGACCAGCAGAGGGAATGAATTTTATAGCAAAGGGTCCTTCACTGAAAATGCCCACCACCAGATGTTCAAATATGATGGCATTAACTCAAGCATCTCAAGATTGCCTTTAGTCACAGATAAAACATAATGTGATAGAAGGTCTTTAAGGCTTCAAACGGACAATAAGCTCCAGGAGGGTAGGATTTTGCACCTGTATGGAGCCCCACTGAAATGGTGCAAGGATCCTCCTGGGCACAGCTCTTTGCAGGATCAGGGCCTGAAGTAGCTGTCCCTAAATGAGTTGTTGTTATTAGTGACTTAATATAGTTACTTTCTTGTCCTTTTTCTTCTTTCCAGATATTTATTTATTCTTCAATGTCATTTGATTTGAAAATTAATAAAGAGTTAATATAAAAATATTGTCTTGCTCACAGAAACAATATGCTAGATAGTTGTTATTAAGCATAAACAGCAAGAAAGGACTGAGTCAGTAAATTTGAATTCTAATCCTTTCATCACAGTGCCATCCCCCAGGATGGCATCCTCCTAATGTAATTTCACACATCCACATCTCCATGTCATTTCCATGTCATTTCACACATGCACAACAGTTAGGTTATTTCTGTTTTACACTTAATCTTTTGTTTACACCTTAGAAACCACTTGAAGATTCAAAACTCACCTTGGGTTTCTGCACCAAAGGTCTTAAAATCCAGAGTAAGTGGTGGCCTCCATGGATATGTTTCCAAAAGTCCATCCAGCACTCCCCTATAAAGTAGAACGTGGAATTCAGTGACTTAATGGATATGGCTCCTGCAGAGAATTACATTTGCGGACTTCCTGCCTTTCTAGATATCTTTCATAAAGAAAGAATGCATAAATATTCTAAAGCCTTCTCTCTTTTCTTTCTTTCCAGTTAGTTAACAAAGTCATTTCAAATCGTAAATTAAAAGTAGTATGAAATAGAGCGTAGATCTTTTTACACACATGAGAATGTACAGAAGTTGTAGCTGACAATTTATAACAATTACCTGTTTCTCCCAGGGTCTCGAAATCCTTTAGCAAAGGGATTCCTGTCTATTTTCAGTTTGGTAATCTACAGATTAAAAAATTAAAATAATCAAATAATTGTAGTGAGTAAATAAGGCCAGGTGAAAGTAGGATTAAAATGATATAAGAGGGGTATAGTACCCTCACTTCCACTGATTGTTATATTGAATTATATTGTTTAGATTAAAATCTGCTTTCCTGAATCCTACAGATAGCCCTGTTGACTTCAATTGAATGTAAGGGCAAGATTTAGCTCAATATTGCAGTTGTTTCTATTATAAATATCCCTCTCTCCCTATGCACTTTAAAGCAGCACTTATTAATTATGATGATGATGATGATTCCTTAATCTCAAACAGACTGAGTTCCTTTCCCTTTGGTATTTTCTAAACAAGATTCCCTTCTATTTATTTTATCTGCAGTTTTGTGCACATGTTTTAATTCTACTTCCACAACACTTTACCGCGTTGTTTATTATAAAGCATCGCCCAGCTCCCCTGGCGCTGTGGCAGTCTGTGAGGGCAGTGCCAGGTCCTACAAGGTGCTGAAGTTAATAGGAATAGGACTCAGCACCTCGCAGCATCAGGACTTTTCTAAATACAGTTAGTATTTATTATATTATTATTGTAGTCAAGGCCCGGGGGAGAGCAAGTCTCCAGAGATTTCTTAGTGAAAGTAGCAGCCCCGCGTGAGCAGGCAGTAACAGGCGGTAATATATCCTAGCGTGTGTTGTGGAACATGCTCAAAATTAGTAAAAAAAAAAAAAAAAAAGTTAAAAATCCAGGATTCCAGCTGCTGTTCTGTTTCCCGGGAACCCAGCAAAGGTGAAGCTCCGAGCCGGGCTGCCGTGCAGGAAAGCTCGGGCGCTCTCCCTGTTCCCCGGGGCCGCTTTACCTGTTGGTTTTGATAAGCCGTAACAGTGGTGAATTCGGTTTCCTTAAATGAAAAGGTTTTAACCCCTTCCGCTGGCAGAGACTGGATCTGGGCCAGATCAAATCTGGAATCCTGCAGAATCACGTGCACTCTCGGTTTGTATTTGTGCATGGACTGCAGGATAATCTGTAAATTACAAGGAAAAGAGGGTGAGCAGCTTTCCCCTCTGCACAGAAAGGGACGAGAGAAGCCCTGTGGCCGGCTGAAATGCTTCTCCCATTAGCAATAGCCAAGTAGTTCTCTCCTGCTCCCGTTCTCCGAGCTGAACCAACTGCCTCGAAATCTGTCCTGACTCTAAACACCGCGTTAGTTAACTCAAATTTGCGTTCGCCTCTGGGAAGATTCGGGTGTGGGGGGAGTGTGTGTGTGTGTGGGGGGGGGGGAGTGGTCCATTTTGCTTTCCTAAAGCCCCGTTTGTTTTCTTTTGCAAATACCAGCAAACCTTCCCCCCCGCTTAAATCAACGGCTCGGCTCTCTGGTGACCCAAACTGCTCTCCCAATCTTCATGCAATATTTGAGGGGGGGGGACAACCCGGATCCGGATAGGAACTGTGGGCTCGAAAATCCAGTTCGTTTAACTCAAGAAGAAAGGGACAGATTGCAGCTGAGTGCGGGATATTTCATAGGATTTAGGCGCTTTCTGGCAGGAATGACTGCAGTGGACAGGCTGTAAAGTTGCGGCTCTTGTGTGCACCTATACCCCTCCGTCCCGATCTCTGCGAGGTGCTGGGCACTTGGAATAACGGGTCTCACTCAGGCTGGTGCTTATGGACACACACTGATTCCGCGTGGGGCTTCCCTGGCTGGCATCTGACTCGCCTGAAAAACGCGTAGCGTCTTTAGGGTCTTGGCCTCGTCCCAGGGAGGGGCCTGGAGCTCCCAGCGCGGTTCCTGATCAGTCTCTCTTTCCTCAGCTTCCCCTGGCAGCATGTGCCCCGGATCCAGCCACAGGCTGGAAGCGGGATCCCCAAGGGACAAGGAGGCCCAGGGACAGCGAAAGAAAGCCCCCCCCCACACACACACACACTGTTCAACTGCGTTCACCCCACAGCCGGCACTGCGGCCGGATACACCCCTTCCCCCCTCTTCCCGTCCAGGGGCAAGTGACGATTCTCTCCAGCCCTGGTTTAGGAGCTCAGTCCCCAGGCCGTGCAAGCACGGGACCAAACCGGGCTGTGCATGGCAGAGGGGGGAGAGTAGATCGGGAATGCGGCTGCATCCACCGGGGCCCTCCCCAAAAGAGCTGAAGGGGCGGGGGGAGTGTCCGCCTCCCGGGGGACTGCCCCTGCCCGCCTCCCTCCCCCTGCAGGACGAGAACCGGGCTAAATCCACACCTACATGCCCTTTGTCGTCCATCTCATTGTTGGTGAGTTTCACCCTGTCGAAGCTGATGATTTGCCTCATCCAGGTCTCTCCGGAGCAGGGGGAATCCGGGTGGATATAGAGCCTGGGCGTTATACAGGAGTGGTCTGTGTTCCCAGCCACCATCCACTGGGAGCTGTGGTAGACATACCTACAACGGGAGGGCACAGCGGGGTCAGCAGACAACAGCAGGACCCCGGGCCGGGAGCCAGGCCGAGGGAGGCCTGTGGCTCCCGCCCCAGGGGGCGCGGCAGGGCCAGGGCGTTCGGTGGGGCTGGCCCCTGTTTCCGGACGCCAGCCGCAGAGGAAACCGATCTGCGCCGCTCTGCGTTATTCCAAGTGCCCGCCGATCTGCGCCGAGATCCGGGGAGCCCGAGCGCTCTGCCTGCCCCCGGCCGGGGCCGTGCACCGCTCCGGGCCCAGCTCCCCAGCGGTGGCGCTTGTTTCCCAAGCCAGGCTGTGCCCAGCCGGGCCATTGTAGGGATGCGTGTGGGCCCGGCACAGGGAAACCCTGCAGCTGGCTCGGCTCCCAGCCTCCCAGCCTCACCCATCCCTCCAGGGCTGGCGGCGTGGGGAAGGGGGGGGGGGATAAGCCTGGCAAGGAGAAGCGGGACCCCCGCGGGCTCTCCGCCCTGCGCAGACACTAGCCCTGTGCGCACGTGCGCCCGCTAAAACAAATGTGTTTCTGAAGGGCTGCAAATCATAAGACAACAACAACCACCACAGCAACCAATCGGAGTTACCAGTTGCTCCCGCTGCTTTGTCTGCCTCGTCACCTGGGGGGGCGGGGAGGGTTAGGTGAGAAACAAACCCCCCCCCCCAGTTTCCTTCCTGAGCTTAGGTTCCCAACCCGTTCTCAGCTCTTGTTACTGGGCAGTGGGATAGTCCCTGGGAGCCCGGAGCCCCTCCAGCCGGCCGGCACACAGCTCCGGGGGCTCTAGTTTAATTGCCCCCCGGTGCCTGCAGGTTGATTGCTCTGGGGGTGCCCTGGGCAAGGCTGCTTGTTGTGACTGTCGTTGGGTCATTTCGCTGTTGCACCCAAAGCAAGGCCGGCTCTGAACCTCGCTCTCCGGTTTACACCGGTAATCTTTGCACATACACCCACCCACCCACCCCCAGCGAAATTGCCCTTGTTACTCGGAAACCAGAGCCTGTCCCCTCCGGGCGGCGATCACCCCCTGCCCCGTGTCCCTTTGACACCCCCTGTCATTCGGTGACTGCTGGGCAAGCCGCACAGACCCGCGGAGCTGGCTCCCCTCCTCCCCCCAGCACCCTCGGGGGCTCCAGGCCACAAGGAACCTGCCTAGGGGCTGGGGACTGGACGCATTGTCCTGCCCTGGAGGGGCGGGGGGCGCGCCCGGGGCAGAGATGGTCAAGGGAACACCGACAGGCGAGGCATCCTACGGAGCTGCAAGAGGCCTAGGTCAAGCGCAGAGATGCCCGAGGCGAGCAAACACTCCCGGGTGAGTTTGCTGCGCGGAGAGGCAGCGGGGCGCGCTTTGAAACGCGTGAGTGAAACTGACGCAGGACACAAGTGTGGGAGAGCCGCCGCTCTGAGGCTGGGCGCTAGGGAGTTTCCCCGCAATGAGGTGGGGAGGGGGCTCCGCTATTTGCAAGTGTGTGTGTGGGGGGGGGCGGTTGTTTTCAGATCCCACTCAGCAGCGATAGCCGGCGGACTGTGGGATCCTTTGCTTGTCGTGGGTAATCAGCTAGTTGTTGTAGTGAATGGGCATGGTGCAGGCTTCTTTGTTTGCGCTGTAAAACGCAGCGCGGCATTTGCGTGGATCCGTTTTTTTACCTGTATCTTTTGGAGTCCACAGGGACCACGTCAATGGCGACGTAATATTGGTTCGCTGGCTCCAGACCCTTCACTTTCACCCTGACGGAGGGAAACATTCTCCTGCAGGATGCAGAAAGGAGCCCGTTATTTTCCCTCTTTCCTTTTGAAGCTTGTAAGGCGGGAGTAAAAAGTTTCAGGACAAAGCTCCCACTTTAAAAGTCGACAACGATTATTTTTTTTTTAAATAATCACTTTCGGGGACTGGGAAACGGGATTGTACCGAAAATATTCGGGGTGAAATCCTCTGGGTGGTTGTCGCTCTTAGCACAAAACGCTACACAGAACGTGAGCGGGAACCGATCTGTTATGCGTGGGTGATCGCAGAGACAAGGAAGTTACATTTAGCTGTATATAAAGAGTTGCCGTAAGATCTACTATATGGGAAATATTAAAGTATATGCATGAAAAAATGATGGCTATAGTAAAACAGAATTCCACTGATCGTGGTTTCTAACATTAGGTTACATACCCTCCTTTGTAATGTTGTTCATATAGATATTAATACGATTCGAGTTGATTAAAATATTGAAGAGAAAACATACACCAAATATATCGTCTGTAGGAGATATATTGGAACATTAAGTATGAAGATTGTATAGGCTACCATTCCAGTTAACATGCATAAATGCATACTACACGTTTTTTGAACGCTTGCCGAATGGTTTGCTTTTGGTCCACTTGCCAAATCTTTGACAAAGGGATTTGCTGCAGGGATTCAGTGAAAGTTTCATATTTTACAACGCTCTCCAGAGCTGCCCGTAGTTTTTGAATCGTTAGCACGAGCAATCGAAAGCACAACACATGTATTTAAGAACCTGGGTTTTTCTTGGGCCAGAAGACACCCTGTGGCTATCACCCATGATTTACATACAACCACACAGCACCCAAGGCGTGCCTGGCTCTGCCATACCTGCCGGCTTTGGTAATAATCATTTCCGTGCCGATCTCGTGAAATCTTTTCCAGAGTTCAGAGCCTTGCAGTTCCACGTGGATCTCATCCTTCGCGTCTCGGCTTTCGGCGCTCGCTGAGAAAGAAGCCGATGTGTCTGCTCTAGGTCTCTTTTCTGCCAGGATCAGAAATGAGAAGTATTTACACGGTTCCTATTCAGAGCAAGTTTACATGTACCGAAATGCCCCCGGGCCCTGAATTAGCCTGCAGAGCCCCCACCCTGGGCACTGGCTCTCCGGATACGGACTGCATCCGAGGTGGAAGTAGCTAATCTATTATACAGCATATTTCGGATTACTAAAATCTAGACTCACCATCCCCGCGAGCGCCTGGAGATTATCAAGGCCCGGGGGTGGGAAAGGAAAGCAAAGGTTATTTTCCGTGGCCGGCACAAATCCTTCTGTGTCAAAGGTGAGCCCAGGGCCGCGCTCGCTTCTCTAGTTACGGGTGGGCAAAGGAAACGGGAACCGGCTCAGGTGAGACAGGGCCTTCGGGGAGTTGATTCAAACGATCAGGAAGTTTGGCGTGCACCACCTGGGCAGGTTCTTCGGTCTCTTTCTATGAAACCGGCCGGTCTGCCGGGCTGGGGAAACAGCTGGTGGATGCGGCTCAGCTCCCGCACCTCAGACAGAGAGCTCGGGAGGTTTCTTTAATATATGGCTGTTGTTTTGCATGTATGCGGATCTCAGGCTCCCCGCAGCCTCTCCCCGTGACCTGGCTGGGGGACGGGACGGGCTGCGGCGTTTGAGGAGCGGAACCGATACTGCGTGAGTTCGGGAAGCCTTTAGCCACCAAGGACTCTCCGCGCCCTCTCCTGTCAGACGTTATTTAAAGAGAAAAAACGGGGGATACTAACCAGGTCCCTGGCTTTTCCCGGTCCCTCTGCAGCCGGTCCCTTCCTCCTCTCCCTTCTCCACGCGATGCTGTTGTTTCTCATCTCTGAAGTCCTGCAGTTTCCTCTTTGCGGATTTCCCCACTAAGGCTTCAACGGAGAAAGCGTGAGCTCGGGAGCTTAGAGCCATCCCGGAGCAAATTGGATCCTCCCGAGCGGAACTTCAAGCCTGATCCTTTAAAAATGGGGAGGAAATCCCCCAAATCCTAAAAGAGAGCGAAAAGCCCCCTCGGGCAGGAGCGGTAAGGTTCCTCCTGACAGCCCCTTCCTTCGCACGGTCTCCGCATCGTGCATGCGGGCACCCGCGTCAGGTTAAATCCCTCGATTTATTCCTCCTGGTGGTTCTAGGAGATTGGCAAGGGGAGGAATTTTTAGGGAACAGACCTGCCCTCACTGGCAAACGGAGCAGCTCCGATTGGGGAGCCGCCGCGTGAGAGAGATACTGTTGCATCCAACTGAATCAATAGAAGGCTGCAGGCACCACTGTTTGTTTTGGAAACTGTGGGGAGCGTAAAAAACATTGAGTGACAGTTCCTAGGGCTAAAGAAAAAACAAGGGGGAAAGACAGAAAAGGAGGGAGGGAGTGGGGAAAAGAGGGAGTCTGCCCCGTCTAGGATAAATCAAAGAGGTTACTGTTCTGCATTCAATTGTAAAAGCCAAAGAAATGTGACATAATTGCACACTAGGGGCCACTTTTCCAACAAAAGTGCAAATAATGTTTAACCAGAACCAGCAAAAATCTCTCTAGGCTTTTGCTACCCCAATTAAGACACAAGGTGTGTGATTCACTTCAGCTGCCTTGCTCTCCCTCCTCGGAAACCGAAACGGTGCTATTGAAGCAAACCGACGTCTTTTGGGGTTTTAAAGCACATCGAGTCAAACTGTAGTCCCCTACCCCCAGGTGAAGGCGACTCCTTAGTATGTAACAGTAAAGGCAAGACGAAGGATTTTTTTTAACAGGATCAAGGATGTAACATTTACACGTTTTCACTTCCAAGGCAGGACAAGGACACTGCATCACTGCCACCCAGGAGCCAGCATCTGCAGCAGATTAGAAGGGGGAAAATCAAAATATTTGATTCACATTATTCATTTCAGTTACTAATTCGAATAGCTTCGCCGTGTTGCAGATGTCCATATAACAGACAAAGGCAAGGCTACAACACAAAGCTTCAGAGATTTAAAATAATAAAAATGCAACGATTAAATGACCAATTCTCAGAACAGATCTTCCCCTCATTTACTGATGAACAGAAATATAATCTGAGCCCTGCAAACCCGGCCATTCTTGGATATCGTTCCTTTCCTTTGAAACGATTTCAGCCATAACTCCAGTGACTATGTTTCAAATATTACAAACCTCGTCTTCCTGCTTGGAAATGTTATCGAAAAGTACCTCGAAACAACTTCCATGCCGTTTAAAATGTGACAGAAAAGGAAATAACTGTAAATTTATCCTTGCCAACCAATTTATACAAATATAATTCACTCATTATTGAGGACTACTGAGAATGTCGATGCATCATTCCTCCTTTCCCAGGATAAAAACGCTGTGTCGGGTACTGAGAATATTTATACAATTAGGGAAAGTAGATATCGGATACTACTGTTTATATTTCAGCCAGTATATTTTATAATAAATATAATACTTCGCAAAATCAGCAAAGTTGATTCATAAAGAACCTCAATTTAAAAAGCAAGAGCAAAATCAAACCAAACAGTAGGATTTACATTCTGCTCTAAATCCACGTGCTTTTATTTATATAAATCAAATTTCTGCAATCCAATCGCCACTTACATTCCGGGGATCTCAAAACGCTTTTACAGACATTAATTGAATTAACCTCCCAGACCTCCTGGGTGATAGGTAAGTGTAAAAAGATAAGAACAGTCTGGTCTTGATCGGCTAAGGAAGTCCTGAGGATGAATCAGGACTTTACTATTTTTTAACCTCTCCAGAGGTCAACACCACAGCGGGTTCAGTCCGTCGGATCGAATATATATTGATTATTTTTTATGCACCCATCACACTGGTCCCTGGGGCATGGACACGCATTCTTAGAAACGAGACAAAATGAGCTGCTGAACAACGAACAGACTCCCTCAGGCTTAGTCCCTCTCCAGCAAAAGCTTCGGGAGGTGAAATGAACGTTGCCCCATGCAGACTGAGCAATCCGGCCCTTGGCCGGCGATGTGCACAGAGGCGTTTGGGGGAGAGAGGGCAGAAGCCACTTTCCAACCGGAGATCTGGGTGCAAAGCTGTAGTAGAGCCTGTTCTCGGTCACTATCGGTGGGCTGGAGCAGCGAGTGCACTCACACGTTTGCCCTCCATCTGGATCTTAAATGGCGCAGGGGTGTTTTGTGGGCGAGCTCCATACCCAGGGCAAAGAGTGAACAGATGGCCTTTATACCACGCCCTGTGGCCTTGATCACTCCCAGACCAACGGGAGAGGGGAGTTCCCGACCTGAGTCTCCTAGTCCCGACCTCTTGCTTGGGCTCCCAGATGGTCAAATCCAGAGGCTTTTAGCAAGAGTGTTCCAACTGATCTCAACAGCCACAAAGCCAGATAGTTTCTCGGGTAGCTGCGGCCAAGCCCGTACATGCATCTTGGTCGGCTGCCATTGAATTCAGTGAAACAGATTATTCACCTTTGATGCCAACCTACTGTAAATCTCTGCCTCCTGACTGGCTCAACAGAGGTGCATTAAAAGCTTTGTTCTGGACCTCTGTCTTCACCTCCCCAACGTGTCACTTGCTCTTTAAACAAACAAACAAAATGCTTAGAAGCAGACCTGACTGATGCCACTCTCTGTAATGGGGAGATTTCCAGACATTTCTCCTGAAGACACTGGGAATGGATGTACTAATTCCTGTGGTAATTTCATGTTTGAGCAAACTCATGGACATTTGAACAGGCCATCCAGGGAGGTTGTGGCATGCCCCACACTGGAGGTTTTTAAGAATGGGTTGGACACACACCTGTCAGGGATGGTCTAGGTTTATTTGGTCCTGCCTCTGCGCAGGGGGCTGGACTTGATGGCCTGTCTAGGTCCCTTCTAGCCCAACATTTCTATTTCTATGATTCATTGTCACAAATATTTTCAGGCAAGCCACTCATGGAAATCAATTGGCCTGATTCAGCCCTGCTGGCAGAGTGGCTGCAAACTGTATCCCCTTCCCCAGCAATTGCTGGCAGGCAGGGTTTGTCTTCCTGCCCTCCCTTGGGCTCTACCGGAGGAGGGCTGCTCTATATTGTGGCTAGGCCTCCATAGGAGCCCCCCCAATGGAGATTGCCTGGAGACCGCATTGAATCAGCAGCCCCCAGCAGCTTGGCCAAACCCTTCCCTCTTTTTGGAGCTGTGCTGCCTGACTCCGGGGTCCCGCCAGACCAGGAGTTGCAGGCCCCTTGCACCAGGGCAAGCGCCTCTGGTCAGCCTTTCTATGCCCTGAATCCCTGCGCTGACATAGGCCTTAGAGTGAGTCAGTCCTAATTTGGGGATTTTACCCTATCCCAAGCATAGAAGCCTTAGGCCTAAATGAGACAGCAGCTCACACACAGACACACATGTACAATACAGGGTTCATGAGGCAGAGCTGTGTCCTAATTATGCAGCAAAGGGGAATTGGGCAGCCATTTATGGGAGCAAAGCTTTGGCTTGTTAGAACACAGGTTCCCCATCTGACAACTAGATCCCCAAGTAGCCACTGCCTCTGCTACGTCAAGTACTCTTGCAGTACTTGAGTACACTGCCTCAAGTACTGCAGCCCCTATTGTCACTGCTGCTTTTGCTCCCCCACCCCCTCAGCTGGTCACAGTCTCCACTCCTGCAGGGCTCGTAAGACTCACTGGCCGGGGCAGATTATAAATTGTTGATGCCTCTCCTTTCCCCAGCTGGTAAAGCTCAGAGTGGAAAGCCCATCACCCGCCCTGAGAGAAGACCTAGACAGGCAGGGAGTTACTTTTGCCTTTGTTGGTGTCCTTGCTCTGGAATGATCTTCTTGCTGCCTCTCACTCTGTATTTTTAAGGACAGCATTCTTGGAACAGTCATAGGAAATCCATCCCCTTCCCCTGCTGGGGAAAGCACAAAGCAAAGAAAGAGACAGGGAAGGAGACAGCAAGA
Source organism: Lepidochelys kempii (assembly GCF_965140285.1). NCBI lineage: Eukaryota > Metazoa > Chordata > Testudines > Cheloniidae > Lepidochelys > Lepidochelys kempii. The sequence goes on from NC_136388.1 coordinate 76,208,771, forward strand.
AGGCAAAAAGGCTGTAAAGAAACTAAAGCAGAGGTACGCAGCATGTGTGTGCATTCATGTGCCACTAACAAGGATTTATGCTGCAGTCTGAATAAAAGGTAGCATGCACAGCCATTTCCAGGGTTGTATAATTATATTATGCACAAAGGCTGAACATACCCATTTTACAGCTGGGCAAACTGAGGCATAGAAAAGCTGAAACAATTTGCCCAAAGAAGTGTAATTCAGTTGTAAAGGGTGTTCTTACATAACCACCTCCCCACTCTACCTCCTGGTGTCAGCCTTAAATATACACAATAGAAGTGGCTTCATGGATTAAAAGGGTATAAGAGTCTAATTTTATTTTCATATGCCTTCTAATCGTGTCTCCTGTGTTTGGGACATTAGAGTCTGGTGCCACTGTCAACTTCTAGAGTGAGTTTGGGATAAATGTATCATATTCTGAGACTGCATCAACAGAAAAGAAATTTCAGGACTGTCTGAATCCTTTGCAGGATGTGGAACAATCTCATCCAAACTGGGAACATTTCTTGTTCAAGGGAATGGGCAGCAGCTTCTGACTCCAGCCCTTATGAAGCCAGACACCAAAATGGAATTCTAAATTACAGGTCAAGATGGGGGACCATGGGGAACCACAGATCCAGGCATGTGACTCAGATAGACCATAAGAACATAAGATGACCATACTGGGTCCGACCAAAGGTCCATCTAGCCCAGTATCCTATTTTACAACAGTGGCCAATGTCATGTGCCCCAGAGGAAATGAACAGAACAGGTAATCATCAAGTGATCCGTCCCATCGCCCATTTCCAGCTTCTGACAAACAGAGGGTAGGGACTCCATCTTGGGTAATAGCCATTGATGGACCGATCCTCCATGAACTTATCTAGTTATTTTTGAACCCTGTTATAGTATTGGCCTTCATAACATCCTCTGGCAAGGAGTTCCACAGGTTGACTGTGCATTGTGTTGAATAATACTCCACTGCAGTAGACAGTGTAAGATGCGTTGTCTTTACCCATATGTTTCACAAGTGTCCTGTTATGTGAAAACTCCCCTATCTCTCCTGCCCAGCTCCCCATTATCTGCCCAATAAAAACAAAGTTTCAACAACAAATTCATCACTAGAAACAGAAGAGATAATTTATCTGGGACTGTTTAACAAATTGGTATTCTCAGGATGAAAAAAAATAGCTTGTGGGATTACAGTGAACCACACTGTGAAAAATATAACCTGATAAATAGTGTGAATTAACAATTGTACTGACCACACTTTGCTCCAGCAGATGAGCGGGACCTGGGAAAGAACTCCTACCAGCTGAGAGGCAGAGGGCAGAATGCAGCCCTCTCTACTTCAAGATACTGCTCCTCAGCCAATCAGGGCCCATATTTACAGTGAGGAAGCCAATAGTAAATCAATAAGTAAATAGTAATCAATGGTAAGTAAAGACATTAAAGGCTGTGAAGCAGTTAGAGGTCTGCTGATGAAACGTTGTAAAAGGAAAAGAAATAGGTATATTATTAAGCAAGAAAAAAAGACTAGTGTAAGTCTAATAATAGTAAATAATAAATATTAGTTTAATAGTAGTAAATAATAAATCTGCTGGAAAATGCATTTGGGGGAACACCAAAACCATTTGAAAATTTGAGTCAAATTTGGTGAATACTTTTGGCGATAAACAAACAAACAAACAAATAAGGAAAATCCTATTTGAAAAACTGGAAAGTTTGTTTTGATCATTTGTGTTGAAACAATGTTTCATTTCAAAATTTAGCTGTGAAAAAAAACAAAACAAAAAAGGGGTGAAAAACACCTGGAAAATGCCTGAAAACAAAATGAAAAACTGAAAGAATTAATTTCAAGTCAAATGAAACATTTAATTCAACCTAAAACTGATTTCTGTTTTTGTTTATTTCATTATGGTGAGAAATAATGAAAATAATCAGCAGAGGTTCAAACTGATTTTTTAAAACATTTTTCAGGTCAGCTCCTGAACCAAAAAATCAATTACTTACTCAGCTCTGTTCAAAACCTAGATCTATGTGTCAGGACCTTCTCTGCTAGGAGGGATCTGAGGTTATTTAGTGCTTGGTAATGTAGCCCCTGCTGAAGGTTACATGTTATATATTAATATAATGGGGAGTGCTGCAAGACCCTACAGTGGCTGGCTGCACACTATGGAGAAGATGAGAGACCTCCTTACAGCTGATAGAACTCAGGTGCCAGAGACCTGTGGTTTGGGAACTGAGGGTCCTAGGTTCTTTTCCTGATACCAGATATGTCTGGTTTAGATTTCAATTCTGCTATTTTTACTTAAGTGATCCTTACAATATGCAAGCCTGTTACTGTAAGTACTCCACACATGGAATTCCCATTTGAATTAATGAGAATACTGTGCAAGATTAGGACATGAAAGAATTACTGTTAGCTGTAATGGGAAAGAACAGGAAAATTTCAGATGGATTTGAAATTATAACAGAAGAAGGGAAACTTCAAATCAGCTATCCAGGAGGTGGTATGAAGTATAATATCAATGTAAATTCCACAATGCATTTCAAAGAATGTTTTAATTGTTTTGTCTAAAACATAAGGTCATAATGGGTCTATTAATATTTTTACTTATCCCAATGTAAATCAGAAGTGACTCCACTGAAATCAAGGGAGTTTCACTGACAGAAATTGAATTAGTGAGAAGAGAATCAGGCCAAATAACTTCGAAGTGACAGGAAGTGCTGAGTAAAATACTAAAGAAGTGCATGTTGAAGGTGGAAATTTAAATGATCTGCACTGGTTGCCAACTAGATAGTTGCCAGGCAGGCTTACACTAGTCTTTCTTTCTTTCTTTCTTTCTTTCTTTCTTTCTTTCTTTCTTTCTTTCTTTCTTTCTTTCTTTCTTTCTTTCTTTCTTTCTTCTTTTCTTTTTCTTAATAATACAACACCTATTTCTTATATAGCACTCTTCATCAGCAGAGCTTTAACTGCTTTAGAGCCTTTAATGTCTTTACCCTCTCATCAACCCTGGGAGATAGGGCAGGCCTACACTAGCTGTTAGTGTATCAGTGGAACCAGTTGAAAGTCAGGCTGATGCTATTTAAGGCTCTTCTGAATCTGGATATGTGCTGAGGCAGTGATCACCTCTCCCACTCTGTTTTTCAAATGATATCAGAGGGGTTGGGGTTGCCCTTACTGTCTGTCCTGTGGTCCCATATGATCAGCCTAAAGGCAGGGCCTTCTTGGTTCAGGGACATGACGGGCACAGCTCAATCCGGAGTCATTTAGGGGCTGTTTTCAATGCGCAGTGCCAGGCGTTTCTAATTGGGTCAGTAAATCAGTGGCCATTTTTGCCTCCTTCCTGGTGTTAAATTATTCAAACATTTACTCATAACTCTGGATACTCTTGTTACCCATATACCCCTTTAATACTAACTGGATCTGCTGGATCAAAGAGTATCATCCTTCTTGCTGGTGTTCGTTGTATTTATTTCCTCTTCTTCTTCTAGGATGCCCCGACATCTCCCTCCTGCACCAGCCAGAAACATCCCCCGAAGTGGCCTGGAGTACCAGGTGAGGGGCCTGTCTCTCTGCCTTTTGATGAGCAGGAGGGTGGCAGATGCTCGTACAGAAAAGAAAAATGCTTTGATTTCCTGGCTGCCGCGGAGCCCCTCGGAAGCCCGCCTGGTGGGAAACAGCCCCGGAGGTGAAGAGGAAGTGTGTGAACGGGGACGCACAGGGAAGGGGCGGACTGGGGCGCTGGAACCCGCAGGCCGGCCCTGCCAGGGTTCAGCCGTGAATTCCACCCCCGAGGCCTTGGGAAGGGAAGCCGGACGAGGCGGTTGAGGCCCTGCGCTCTGTGTTTGCAGGGAAAGGGGCCTGCCCTCTGGGGAGCGGGACTTTCTCCTTCATTCCCCGGGCGCTGGAAGGTCAGCTGACCTCGATACTTTGGAGCTGAACCGAGGAGCACAAACAGCGCTGAAACCAGTTAGAAGCTGCTTGCAATGAAACACTGGGGGGGTGGGGGGGGGCACTGCACTGGGAGATCTGCGTGGCATTGCAAAAGCACGTTCACCCTGAGAACACGTGGAAACAAACGCGTTGGACTTGCCTCTGAATCCCTGTAAACAGAGCTACGGAGAATCCTTCCACCGTCTCCCTTTGAAAAGTGGGCGGCTTGTAACCACCCAAAACACGGTTAGCGGTTTCCCCCTGACAGGGAGAAATGCATGTGCAGGAAGCGCTGCACACGCATCACAATCAGGGAGTCGCTGCACTTCTAGTCTCAGAATTTCCCTGTAACATGCACCTCCCCTCCCTGCTTCTTTCTCGACCAGGGTTCAAGCCAAAGGAGTGACTTTACAATCCTGCTGTAATCCAGCTGCTCACACATGATGAGATCTGACAGTAAAATGTCACCAGTTAGATGCAGTCCGGGGTATTCAGGTGCTGAAATCTTTGCTGTTCCTCTGGGGGAGACGTGGCTTTCCCCAGAAGATGTGACCTGTGGGGCTGGGATCAAAGTCCATGTAAACGAGAATCCCTCCTCGACTCACTGCAGCAGGTGCCTGGGGCTGAGGAGCGAATGAATTATGGAGGAGAGAGGAGATTACATTTCAGGGCCCTCTTGTTTTCTGTAACGTGGCTGGGCTGCAGCTAGAACCAGACCTGAAAATCGACCCTCCAGCGTCTCTCAGCCACTTCGAATCCGTTTCTCTCTACCAGGAAACTCGTCTGACCTAACCTCCGATCGCGGCAGTAGCAAAACTTCCACAAAACCCAGGCATCTCCACGAGACTCTTAAACTGAACTCAAAGCCATTTCTACCAGGAGGACATTGCAGGCTCGCCCCGAAATCTTCTGGGGTCCTGGGGAAGTTCTGTTTGCAAGACTCTTTACAAAGAAGTTATTGGGATGGGGGGATTATGTATCAGATCTTTTTATTTTCACTTGTTTCGGATATTTGATTACCTCTCCGTTGCTTTCCCTCATTTCAGCCCCCATTGTCTCAGGCCCGATGCGACACACACACACTTTCATTTCACAGACCAACCTCACATCATCCAACCCCCCCAAATGGTCAAGAATTAGTCCACAGCCAGGTCCAGAGTTCCCGATCTACAGCCACCCAATTACCAATAATTTTCCCTCCTGGTGTTACCGTTGTGTCGGGTTATAATCCCTGGGTGTGGAAATATTGCCCCGTGCTTCAAGCCAATCTGTAAAGGAAACGCTGATTTACACAGTGACTCGTCCTGACAAGCTCTGAGCGATCGGAACTGGCATGAACGCAATCGAGCCGCGTCTGCACGGACGCAAACCGAACCTCCCGTGCCTGTCCGAGCGGAACTCGACCGCTAGGAGTTAACAGGCGCCTTCGGTTCTCCGGCCAGCGCCAGCCAGCCGCAAGTGGAAACGATTTCTCAGCCCTTGCTCGGTTTGGAAGCGGAGGGAATGGAACAAACACAGAGCGGCCTTGTGCCACAAGAAATGGATGCAGGTATCTTACCCGGAGGGACTCTAAATTAAAGGATGGTTTAATGGCTTGGTGCAGGAGCTGGGATGCCAGCAAAGACATCGCCCCCGCCATCGGTTGGTACGCGTGGGTGGCAGGGAGGGGGGGAGTTATTTGCCCCCAGAAATCGCTAGCACCTCTCAAGAGGCCTCTTGCCTTGCCTTTTGGATGGCGGCATTTGGACACCCCGCTGCTGGATTTTATTCCAGGGGAAGGTAGGAGCCAGGGGCTGTTTGCAAGGAGGTTTGTTGAAACGGGTCCGACAAAGGACAATCATTGCACATGAAAACGGGCCGGCTGCTTCCCTCTGTTGCACCGAGTCCGTCTGGAGCAGCGTCAGTGTAAATGGGGGGCAGGAGTGAGTCCCTTTTCCCCTACCAGCAACATGTTGCCCTTCGTTGCTTAAACATAAAGCAGAGAAGAAGGGTTTCGCTTTTGATCCAAGTCCGACGCTTCTTTTTCACTTTACTTCCAACCCCGAGTCTTAAACTCCAGTTGAATGTACTGGTTGCAATAGGGGTTTGGCGAGAAGTCAGCAAAGGGACTTTCATCAACCAGTGAAAGCCGGGGGGGGGGAGGGGGGCAGAAGCAGGTACATTTGCAAAAGGGAACAATGTGCGGGGTCTGTTGTGCGGCCGAGTGTGGAACAAGGCAGCGGAGCGGGCCGGGTCAGCCCCACCCTTTCATGTGCGCGATGTGTTTCCTGTCCTCACTGGGGCTGCGCCCTGCTTGGTGCGGTTTAGAAGCGGAGCGGGTGGCGGGTTGGTTCACCGGGAAGGAAGCGGCTTCTGAGCAGAGCCAGGCGATTGCCCTCGACATCGGCTCGCGTCCCTGGTCTGCTGTGGGAACGCGCCTGGCAATGATTTGTGCATTATTTCCATCGGGGGCGGCCCGCGCATGAGAACAGCTACCAAAGAAACGGGCGAAGAACTGGAGAGGGGCCATTGCCCGGTAGTGTTTTGGGCGTGTAACTTCAGAGACAGGATCCTGCAGCTGTGAGGTTGATCCTAGGCCTAAAGGTGAGCATTTGGTGGCAAACAATTTCCAACTGTTAGTCATCATGGGTGCAGGGCCATCCCTCTGTTTCTCCCTATGGCCCATTCTCAAAGCTCCACTTTTCCAGGCCTGACCAGTGCAGGAGACAGAAGAAGGGAAAGAAATGAGTTAACACAAACGACAATATTAACAACAAGAACCCAGAGGCCATGGCTTTAATGGGGCTAAGGAGGCCCTGCAGACTTCCGGAGGAGCTCCCTGGCTTGACTGGTGGTTTGTGATCTGAACCCTTGTCCATTTTTATTTTGTGATTTGTCCCATTAAGAGTATCATCCACAACTTCTGGTTGCTTCTTTATTTTAAATCCAGGATTGCAAGCAAATCACAAGCCATTTCTGTTTCAGGAAGGAGGTTTCCTGAAAACCTGAAATATCCCAGAACTATACAGAAGCAATCAGATAGCTCAATTTCCCCTTAAAGGAGACTATTCTGTTCTCACTTACCAAGCAGAAAAAGGGCCTGAGATGGCTTTGGAAAGAAACTGACAATCCCCCTATTCAGTCAATCAGAGGAGGAACACAGAGGCCTACTGAGGTGTAGCAAAGCTTCCTGGCAGCTGGGCAAGAGAAGCAAGATCAAAGCTGGAGCATGAAACATCAAATCTGCAGAGAAAAGTTTTACCAGCCAAAACATTAGAGAGAGAAATCAACCACTGTCCTCAGCTGATGGTGCTGAGTGGGCCTCAGGACTGCAGACAAAGGAAGCCCAAAGTTTCATTGGACACTCCTCAGCCCATGCAAATAGCAGAAGTCCTGGGAGTATTTTAGGAGACCCTTTCTGTTGCTGATGGGCGAACGGAACTTCCATGTGGTCACCCATTCCCCACTCCCACGACTTAATCACCAGACCTGAGGTTGAAATCAGTCAGTGATTCATTTTTTTCTACTGAAGCTCTGGTTATATGGTTATCCTTGCAATTAAAAGTCCCTGGCTTTTGATTTGGTCTGTGCTTTCTGTCATTTGGAACACAATTATCTGAATCTAAGATGGCAGTAGAATGGACTTTTGTGAAAAAATATCTCCTTTCACTTCTTTTCCCCTTCCTTCTCTGGTATTTGATTTTCACATATACACCATGGCTGTGGTTCACATACACATAATCTGTATACACACACAGACAGAGAGAAAGAGAATTTTTATTTGGTTTTACATATAGGAGGTATGCAGGTACATGGTTACATAATAAATATTAACAATATTCTGATATGATAACTATTGGGAGAATTCTAGATTTGCTAATTGTCTGGATTTTTCCCTATTAATACTTAGAGATGCAGAATAATCAGGCAACAATTTCAAAACAACATAAAAATCAAACTAAAAAGAGAATGATCAGAAAAGACAGAGGGCTCCGCTCTGCTCTGCCTACTGGGGCTTACAGGACCCTATGGAGCTACTGCTGTCAGAGAAACTCTGTCTGATCATCTTGCGAGGACACAGCACCTGAGGCCCTGGCAAATAACCTTTGAAAACAATGTCAGCCCATGGCTGTGAATAGGTGGGTGTGGAGCAGGAGGTAAAATGATTAATTCCCATCAATACTTTATGATGTATTGTTACTATTCATTTATAACTATATTTTACATTACAATATGTGAACCTGGCAGTGATTGTACTGTCCAGTCTTTGGAGCAGTTCCAGACAGGAAGGCCCAGATCCCCAACGATATTTAGGCACCTAACTCCTATTATTTTCAGTGGGAGTTAGGGACCTAAAAATCACTGGCAGTTTTACCCGAATAAGGAGTGGAAGCTCAGAACTCACATTTGGAATTGCTGGTACATTTGTATGGTTTTCCAAGCCCAACTGAGAATTCCCTTTGATCCTATTGTGCACAATTATGTCCTCAGGAGACTACAGATTCCTGCTTAATCCAGGAAAGCTGAGTGATGGTTGTGAGCCAGTCACAAAACCCAGTGGAGTTTAATAGTGTTTCTGCTGAATTTTAAATGCATTAGTTAGTTTAAATGGACCTGCAAAAATATCCTGGTTTGATCATTTGTGTCACTTTCTTTCATCCCACCTGTTCCTGTCCAAAGGAGGCTGAAGTGGGCTTTCATTATAACAAAAGGGTGGTAACACTGTTGTTATTAACATACACAGCAAAATCCTACTCTCTTTATTCAGGAGATTAATCCAATTGAAGTCAGTTAGGCCCTCAATCAGTTAACACTGGCAAACGTGGCATTTTCTAGTGGTGATATGTATTCCGATAGTTATGATGCTGACCAATATGTTGTTTTGAAATGAGAGTATATTTTATCCATTTAAAACCACTAATACGGAGCAGGATCTGGATAGACCAGATGAAGTTTAATCAAAGGTAAGAGAGAATGAAGTTCACTGGTCAGCTAAGCTAATAGCATGGTTAAGATGTAGGATGCAGGAATGTCCTTTTTGTGCACTGTTTGTTGCTGATACTTTTTGGAAAGGTGGAATTTCTTTTATGCTGAATCTTATGTTGTCTTTCCTTTATGCTACATGTCCAAGCAAACCTACAATTTCTGATGAATCATTTAATTTATAGAAGTGCTTTACATTTCAGGGTTTATTTCAATGTTCACTAAGACAGGAAGAATAGTCAGAGGGCAATATGGCTCCATCACCCTTAATGACCTGAAAATCAAAAAAGAATTCTATAAAAAATGGAAACATGGATGAATTTCTAAGGAGGAATATAAAAGAACAGGACAAGCATGTGGAGACAAAATTAGAAGGGCTATGGCACAAAATGAATTACACATTGCAAGGGACATAAAAAGCAAAAAGAAGAGGCTCTTTAAATACATTAGGAGCAAGAGAAAGATGAAGGAAAGTAGACTCTGCATAGCAGGGAAGAAGAGCTAATAGCTGATGACATCAAGCAGGTTGGGGTGTTTAATGCCTATTAGCTTTAGTCTTCACTAAAAAAGTTAATGGTGAGCAGATACTCAACATGATTAATATTAACGAAAAGGGGGAAAAAGGCAAGCCAAAATTAGGAAAGAACAGGTTAAACAATATTTAGATAAGTTAAGGATATGCAGATCGGCAAGGCCTGATGAAATTCATCCTAGGTACTTAAGGAACTAGCTGATGCAATCTCAGAACCGCTAACAATTATCTTCAAGAACTCATGGAAGATGGGCAAGGTCCCAGAGGACTGGAGAAGGGCAAACATTGTATCTACATTTAAAAAGGGGAACAATGAGGATCCAGGAAATTATAGACCAGATAGCCTAACTTCAATACCTGGAAAGAGACTGGAACAAGTTATTAAACAATCAATATGTAAACACCTAGAGGATGATACAGTAATAAGAAATAGCCAGAATGGATCTGTCAAGAAAAAATCAGGCCAAACCAACCCAATTTCCATCTTTGACAGGGTTACTCTTGTAGTGGATCTGGTGAAAGCTGTAGGAGTGATATATCTTGATTTTTAGTAAGGCTTTTGACACACTCCCACATGGCATTCTCATAAACAAACTAGGGAAACGTGGTCTAGAAGAAATTACTATAAAGTGGGTGCATAAGTGGTTGAAAGACTACTCAAAGAGTAGTTACGAATGGTTTGCCATCAAATTGGAAGGATGTATCTAGTAGGGTCCCACAGGACCCTAGTACGAGGCATGGTACTATTTAACATTTTCATTAATGACTTGGATAACGGATTGGAGAATATGCTTATAAAATTTGCACCTGACACCAAGGTAGAAGGGGTTGCAAACACCTTAAAGGACAGGATTAGAATTCCAGGCAACCTTGAGAAATTAGAGAATTGGTCTGAAATCTACAAGAAGAAATCCAATAAAGACAAGTGCAAAGTATTTCACTTAGGAAGGCAAAATCAAAGGCACAACTACAAAATGGGGAATAACTAGCTAGGCAGTAGGACTGCTGAATGGATCTGAGGAATAAAGTGGATCACAAATTGAATATGAGCCAACAATGTGATGAACTTGTGAAAACAGCTAATATTCTGGGGCATATGAACAGGAGTGTCGTATGTAAGACATGAGAGGTAATTGTTCACTGGCAGCAGATTGAAATCCATGATATAGTTTGAGACCCAGACATGTATGTGAAATATTTATGTTTCAGTGAAATGTTGCTATTATTGATAATGTATATTTTACATGTTATAGTATCATGCTGCTGGCTTTTTAAATCGAGCACGCAAAAGAAATTCGTTACCCAGCTTCAAATAGGTTTCCTATTGTTTACATCTCTGTTAATTCACTTTAAATAAATTGATTTTTATTATCCAACAAACAAGCTGGCCATACCTCAGTGAGCTTGAGATAGCTAACCAAGTTATAAAAGTCCATATTCATATGGACAAAACGGCCCTAAGTGAGACTGACAGGCCAACATTTTCAGACCTGGGTATCTAAAGTTAGTCTCCTAAATCCATTAGGCACCTGAATATAAGTGGCCTGATTTCTATGGGTGCTAAGCACTCGCAGCTCCCATTCACACCAGAGTTAGTTTCGGGAGCTCATCGCCTCGGACGGGCAGGCTACTTTTATTTAGGTGCCTGAAAATAGATTTAGGTGCCAAAAATTAGGCATTCAGGTTTGGAAATGTTGATTTTAAAGGCTCAATCCAACTCCTCTTGAAATAATGTGATGTCAATGGGAGTTGGGTCAGGCCCTAAATAAGTTGCCTGAGTAGAAAAAAAGAAAGATTCCTTGAAGACTCTTCCCCTGGAGGCTTTTCTTCAACTATTTCTAAACTGTCTGATTGAGAGATTGTTTCTGTTGGGATTATGTGCCTCGGTTTCCCCCTCTGTAATATGGGGACAGTGGTACTTTCCTTTCTTTGCAACATACCTTGAGAGCTAGGAATGAAAAGTTTTGTATTCTTATCAGAATTCTTCATTTTTTGGTTTCCTTTATTTGCTTTAGTTCTATTCTGGGATCCTCATCTGCTCTGGAGTTCAGTGGGAACTGGACCTGCAGAGCCCCCAGCTCCTTTTTACACAGTCTACCTTAATGTAGTCTGGGATTTTCAAAGGCACCTGAAGGAGTTGCATTCTTATTTGCATTGGGAGCTAGGTGCCTACATCCTTTAGGCACTTTTGAAAGTCCTAGCCCCCTTGTGTTTTAGTGCTGATCCAGTTTTGAAGTCTAGAGGTGAAATCCTGCCCTATTAAAGTTGACAGGGCAGATCGTTGGCAATGTAGATTGTCACAGCTCCACTGACTTCTGTTATGCCAACTGAGGATGTGCCCCAATGGGAGCACTCCCATTAATTTCAGTGGGGCCAATGATCCTGTATTTCTCCCTAAAAATCAGAAATTAAACCAATTTAGTGAAACACAGTCATAAGTATGACATGAGCTCACGAGTTAACAGTATGGCGAACTATAGGTCCTTCTCTCAGTGAGTACAAGATTGACTTTTTGTTCTCATGTCAATACTGATAGAAGACAGCTGAGGGCATTACATATGAACTTTTATCTTTGTTGAGATGACATATTATTAAAAAGTATTTCAAGTAATCTTTTATTTCCTTACCATTGCCATACATTTCAAAAACTTGGACAAGGATCAACCAAACCCTTTTAATTTCCTAGGGTGAAAAATAAAACAAAAATATAGCACAATTGGGATGATATAATCAGGAACATTTTGGAGGTTTAGGTCCAATTAATACATTACTGTAGTTTTTTTTTCAATGGATTTGAGGAACTTTAATTTGTCAGACTGACTCAAACCATTGTTGGGGTTGGTAATTTTATTGTCTTTAACAAATTATTTGAGGGTATGTACGTGCTCTCGTCATCAGAAAGTAGAACAAATAATCATTGACTTAAAGTGTGGAATAACTAACTTAATTTTAAAGCGAATTCTGTATTTATGCCCAGAGAGTCACATACTTTTTGTTTACCTTGAAAATGATCTGTTAATACTGTTGATTGATCTCTTAAAGCATGCAGGTAAGTCTAAAATAAAGGCTTTACTGCACATTTGCCAGCCAGCCCTTGGAAGATTTAATTTTGTTTAAGCCGCATTTGGTTCTGCCAAGATTACTTTGCATTAAAAAAAAAAAAAGATTTACGGCTTATGGCTAATACTTCAGATTTACAATTCACCTGCACTCAGTTAGGCACCTAATACTTTTATCTTTTATATCTACATCTGATATAATGTCATCGATTTATACAAAGCTGCAGTTATAAATTTGATACTAACACATTTTTGGTTCTAAGATGTAACGTCGATACACTGTTGCATGCTTGAAGACTTATTAGCAAAGAAACGCTTTTTTTAGCATTTCAGAAAGATTTCCTAATGCAGCAGAATTTATACCATATGATTACAATACTCTTAATTAGAAAGATGTTTTCAGCTAAAAACAGCTTTGCCTGAATCAGAAATTTTAAATTATATTTCAGGATATAAACCAAAATAAAATATTGCTATCTTTTGACATGACAACAAAAACACGAGAGTCCAAATTCAGTTAATCTTGACTATATTCTGAGACTACAGCCCCCACATTATATTGCTCTTCTGGGTTAATCATAACAAATGAGCCTTTTCAAAATAGTCTCTTTAATCATTTCAAACTTATACCTTTGGTATTCATAGGCAATGGATGCTGTTTCCTATAGTAAAAAGCTCTGGTGCATCCTTTTCTTCTTTTCTGTGTGCAACTCGATGCATCCTTACAGACAGATTCTAATCACAAATACATGGCACTGGAATAGCATGTATCTTTTAAAACATCTGCTATTGCATTGTGTGCTCAAGTGGAGCAGAGACTTTTCCAAGATATGTGCTGATGTCCACTGTATATTGGAGATTAAAAGCTAGCTGTGATGTGTATAAATAGAGCATCAGTAATCGATCTGCCAGATGTTCAAACTTTGGCAACAGACCTCGTAGGCTTACAAATCCGTGATTACCCATCATTGGTGCTCATTGGGTTCACAGTAATGTGGGAGACACTCTGAGGAATTTGTTCCAGTGTTTTAATTCTTTCTTAAGCGTCCCACTGAGGATAGGGGCCCCGATTCAGCAAAGCACTTAAGCACATGCTTAAGTTTAAACATTAACTTCTATGAGTCTTAGGCATACGCTTAGGCATTTAGGCAAGACTAAATACAAGCTTAAGTGCTCTGCTTTACTGGGGCCATGAGAAGCCATTGACAACTCATAAAAGGTGAATTTAATACAAGAAAAACAGTCTTGACTAAAACTGGGCAAATGCTACCAAAACATAAATAAAATCCATGAACGCTTGTTTAAGTAGGTGCATCCCCCCCATGGGCCATCCAAAATATGGCCACTAAAATTATCATCTTCACCTGTTGATCTGACCCTGTCACCTCACTCTTTGTATCCCTCCACTAGCTTCCCTGGCACACACTGGTATTATTTCAACATATTAGCCATGCCTTCAAGGTCTTGCAGACTATTTCTCTGATCTCTTATCACTTTCCTCTGCCCCTTCGCTGTATCAGTGATGCAAGCCACAAAGCTCCATTCATTTCCTCCTTACACTCCCATCTTCTTGCCTTTTGTCATGCTGACCTACATGCAGAATAACTCCCCGTTCCCACTTCATCAAGTCATCACCTTCTTACTCAACTCCCTACTAAAACACACACCTCTACCACATCACCTGCAAGGTGTGTGTTCACCTCTACAACAGTCACACACCTCCTCCCTCCCCCCGCCCCGCCAAAATCATCCTTCATGCTTGAGGTTCCTGTGCATCCTGTCTTCACTGTGCCTGTCTTTTAGATTGAACGATCTTCAGGGCAGGGAGGGAATATCTTTATTTTGTGTCTTGTACAACAGCAAGCCCATCACTGACACTATGTAAGGATTAAATAACTAACAATAATAGACTATGTAAGTACACCTTCACTTCAACTGCATTAGGGACTCCATTACTCAATGGTCACTATTCACTAACCATGTACCCTCTCCCTCACCTAACATGTTTGGAAGGAGAGGAAGTGTGCGAGCGTGCATGCAAAATGTATTTGTACCAGATGTGTTCATGCAGCCATGTTGAAAGATCTTTGTGGTTTTGGGAGCCAGGAAGTGATGGGGCAGAAACAATAACAAGTGACTGAGGTACCCAATGACACAGTTAGTATTACACATCAGGCAATTCTGTAATAGTACTGGCGTTTAGGAACCTGCATGGGGACATATTTTCTGTCTTGGTTTGAAAATGCATTTTTTACACAGAATTATGTAATTTCAGAACATAAATGATGATGACACGTTGGGGATCATGGTCTATGTTTCTCTGCAATTTGCAGAGTTCTTGGTTTTTGTTTTTGGTAGCTGTTGGGTTAAATTGGTGAAGGACTCTTACAATCGAAAGTAAGGCTAGAGGAATTGGAAATAAAATAATCTCACCATGAAGAAGAGGTTATTTATTCAAAATATTTTCTGTTAAACATATCCGTCTCTGTAAAAAAAAAAGTATTTTCAAATCTATCTATTCATACTACCATATTTATACATTTTACTCGACCTTTCTTATCATTTCCACAATGGACTGCAATTTGTCAAACTTCCTAAACTCAATAATAATAATAATATAACTCAGCTACATGTTTTCAGAGATTCTGTACATTCACTTGCAATGATTTTGAATTAATACAACTTGTTGTGGTTCCTCAATATCGATAAGATTAAACCTAATAACTGTAAGAAATATAAATGAAAAAGCTATTGTCATGGACCAAATGGCCTTTTGCTGATAAAACATAAATGTTACAAATGATCCAACACAGTTTGCATACCTGCCGCTATCAACAGAGGGACAGAAAGTTTGATGCAAGGGAATTTTAGAGCTGTAAGGTAATAAGAATATCCTTTAAACTTTTCAGATTGTTGGCAGAGTGCAACTGAAGTGAGAGTAAGCAACAGAACAACGCTTCTATGTGGTGAAAGGCCTTGGTATAACTCACTTATAGTCTGGATTCTTTGGAGAGTTTGGGGGACTTTAATTTGAAAATACCAATCCTTTATTTTGCTAAATGTTGCTACCAGTTTATCTGGACTATTAACTGATTGCTTATTAACCCATTAACAAGGGATAGCTCAGTGGTTTGAGCATTGGCCTGCTAAACGCAGGGTTGTGAGCTCAATCCTTGAGGGGGCCATTTAGGGATCTGGGGAAAAAATTGGGGATTGGCCCTGCTTTGAGTAGGGGGTTGGACTAGATGACCTCCTGAGGTCCCTTCTATCCCTGATGTTCTATTAAATGTTTCTTTTCCCTTCTACCCCTGATATTCTATGAAAAGTTTCTTTTTCAAAAAGCATTTTTTTTCATAAAAAGCCCCGAAGACTGAGTAAAGCTTGGCAGACAACAGCCATAGTAGCCTATTCCAGTATTTACAAGCTCATTTTCCCATATGTTCTCAAATGTCAAGTCCCACCACATAGCTTGAATTTCATTCTCAGTCTTATCTGGCCCATAATGAACTTCTATAAACCTCTGGTCTTCTATTCAAGTACAGTATAATGTACCCTAAGGCTGTACTGTAGCACTTAGCAAAACCAAGATAAAAAACTGTGATGAACTCTGTCCTGGAAAGCAAGTGGAAATCATGTGTTGATGCACATAAAATGATTGTGTATATGGCCAATGTGTTTTATTGACGACAAAGGGAGTTTTGCTGTTGACTTTAAGGGACCAGGAATTGGGCCCCAGTGAATTAAGTTCCCAAAGTTTTATTATACTTCTAGCTATTTACACTATAGAAGGGAGTCCTACCTTGGGTTTTAAAATGAGATTTTCTTTTTCTCAGGGTTTCTCTCTAGTTCAGATCTTCATCCCAGAGAATCTTGCTTCAATCCTCTCCTCTGCGTTGAGGCCTTGTGTTGGAATCACCATCCTGCTAGCTGAGGAAAGCTGGACAGGATTTCCATTACTCATAGTTAGGCTCGGAAGGATTGGACTTTTATCAATAAATGTCGGTAAACATCAATTTCACCGTACACACACACACACACACACACACACACCCCGAAAAAATATTTCCCTCGATCATAGTTGAAATTTACAGATAGGCAAAGTAAGAAAAATGCTGCTTGAGACCTTCTTAGAGTTTAAGGATATTTACTTTGTATATTTTGACGTGTGATATTGACAGCGTACCCTTTAATGGTTATAAAGCTTTAATTTTGTGACTCTCAGCATCCACTGTCATCAAATAATTGTCTGACTCCCTCTAATTTCCCACAGCTGTGAAAATTTATGTAAAAATAATTTAAAAAATGCTTAAAACTCATAATTTTGTGCAACTGTGACATTTTAAATAACAGGAAAAGTTGCTGAAAGATAAACATCAATAATTATCTGTTGAAATTATATAAAAAAAATTAGAATTCTGCCAAGGATAATCATAACATAGCCATGTGATTCCTTAATTAGACAGAGGGATCGCTGTGGAGCAGAAGGAGGTTCTCTCTTTCATTCCGTTCCAGCTTGCTCTGCAGCAAATGCAGCCGCCTCTGGTCTTGGGAGCGAGAGGCAGGGACCAAGATACCTAATGGCAGTGTTCCTACATGGCCATTACTCAGAGGAACTGCACACGCGCTCTTCTTGGCCTGAAAAGCATGGGAACAGCAAAAGGTGCCACATTGTTTCCTCTACCATCCTAGCTCGCCCCAGTATTTAGAACTAGACAGAAGAGCCGCTTCAGAGCTGGTAGTAGAAGGATGTTGGTGTCTGAGCTTGTTAGACTGTTACTTGGAAACCTGTCTG
The DNA here is from genome assembly GCF_965140285.1 of Lepidochelys kempii. Lineage (NCBI taxonomy): Eukaryota > Metazoa > Chordata > Testudines > Cheloniidae > Lepidochelys > Lepidochelys kempii. Next base: position 76,226,059 of record NC_136388.1, read on the forward strand.
TCTTTAAATGGAAGTTAAGTAAGAAATCCCAAATATGTATGTCTCAGGATTCTTCAGTCCACAAGTAGTAGGATATACAACAAGCTAAAAAGTTAACACTTGTTCATGGTTTCTTTTCAAAGCCATAACACAGCATAACACAACTGCAGCCATAAAATGAGCACATGTTCCCCTGCTCTTCTCATTCTGTAACTGCATCGTGAGGCCCAAACTGACCGACTGTAGGTTTTTGTTAATGGTTAACCCAAAGAAGCAATTTCTGTTCTTCCACAACAGTGATACAATTGGAGGCAAATCTCATGGTTATGTAAGTTTATTTTTAATTGAAAAAAAATGTAAAAATCCCTTTGCAAATCAGGTGCAGCCACTGGTTTCCTGGCAAGTTGTTAGCAGGGACTTTGATGTCACAAACTTGGACTATGAGAGACAGCCAGACTGGCATGTGCAAATACAGCCTGAAGTGCCCAAGGAGTAACTGAACAAGCAAAATAGGCCAATGTAGGCAGGGGACACTGAAGGGGGGAGTGCAGCCTTAATTTGTGCCAGGGCTTGCCAGGGCTGAGCCCCGGCACCTCTAAGCTTGGCAGTTCATAGCCCCAGCACCTCTGGGCTTGCCACATCAGTTATGAAAGTAAAAACATTGCTTGAGTCCCGATACCTAACTGCTTGAGCCCCAGCACCTCTTTCATTAAAATTAAGCACTAGGTGAGTGTGTGTGTGTGTGTACGTGTACATACCCGCAATGGTTAGGGTATTTGTTCTTTCTTTACATGTAAATGGCAAAGCCCAGGTGATTTCACTGGCAAGACTGTGAGGCCTAAGATCAAGAATATTCAAAGTTAGGCCTGAGAGTTCCCACAGAAGCCACTGATAATTCATTTTTAATTAGCTTCATTACGTCCAAAGGTTCTTAAGAGATTCTTGGGTGCCGTTACCTGCCAGATGCATGATATTAACATTATATTAAAATAAATCTCAACTATGTTATTTTATGCGTAGGCACACAAAAGCCTATACAGGGAATAGGATAAAACTCTAAGGAAATGATTCAATGAAACAAAAACTGTTGTATACAGTATTTGGAGGTAGATAAATCAAATTAGGTGACTCAGAAAACCTGATTTTTGTGGAAGGAGAGTTCATCAGACTGGTGTTTCTGTTCTCCATTACATCGAGAAGGTCAGTTATTATTGTAAAGACCAGAATCAACACCTGTTGGTAGGTTAATGACGCACCACGTACATACATTAATGGTGCCATTATCAAGCCATAATGCACTGTCATTAATGTGTCTCTTTACAACATCCCTTGACTATAATAATTCAGTCCACTGTGAGGTTTCACAGGACATCTTATATGACTACAGAAATTGAACTGTGTCACTATTATACACATATACTGTTAGTACCTCCATTAGTACCTTGATACATTTTACCAGATTTCCTTTCATGAACTAGCTCCTTGATTCTAGTTTATATTTGAGGGGAACTGAAACAAGAAATACATGAGTAGAATATGCACTGCTTGTGACTAACAAGCACCCATTCTTTTCCACTACTACTAAATTACAGAACAATTCAGTGCTTCTGCATCTAAATAAGATTTTAGTCTGCATACTGCATGCTACAGCTGGACAAATACAGCAAAGGAGTATTTGAGAATATTCTTAGAAATAAATCCTGCTGATTCACTTCTAATATTTGTGGCTTCTTTTATTCACTATTATTTGTGAATTTTTTTATTTGCCCAAATAGTCATGAAAGGCAAAAGTGTCTTGAATCTTAGTGTGACTAAACAGTAACTTTATTAAAGATTGTTCATCTTGATGCTGGCAGATATGATTAATAATGGATGGATCGTGATCTTCGAGGAGCTTTGCCATAAACTAAGGTCCTTTTACTTCAATTAAAGTCACCTCCATGAGCCCTTTAGGGGGAAATTCATCCTTGGCACAAGTGGGTGTTTTACATTTTGGCTTCAATGGGAGTTGCAGCTGCTAACAGTAATGCTAAATTTGGGCCTTGATTTCTAATGCAAAATATTCTCCCGATTCCTCTTCGGTTTGGCCTCTCTCAGAAGCAAATCTCAACTCTTTTTGCAGCTACCCCACTAACCTTTACTGGGAGACAATTTGAAAGCACATATAAAAGACCCTTTCTTTCACAGAGATTTCTCTGTAGTGCAGAAAATAGACATAAGAAACTCCCCTTCCTTCACTAAGTAAAGGAAAAAATTTCCAACATATGTTGAACTTTTCTCATAATTCTTAAAGAAAATACTTAAAGAATGTGTAATAATAGGGGATTTAGAGGGCGTAAAATTAACCACATGGATAAAGTGGAAAAACTTTTTGAATGGCACCAAACTGTATCCTGTCCAGAATTACCTCAGGGATGAGTTGTGAAGCTGGGAATGACAGACAGTGCTGCAGGGCATTGTGTGTATGTGTGTAATAAAAATGAACTTAATCCCCCATTTTTGAAAGTGAAAAATATTTTTAAGGGCATTTGATGGTTTTCTTACCTGTCACATGTAATGAGGAAAAAAATCTATCATTTCTCCAGTTAGCTGCCAGAGAAACTGCCTAGCACAAGTGAAATTAAAAATACAGTTCCAGAAAAAGCCATCTTAAGTAACTCTGTATACCCACCAACTGAGAGATACAGAGCATGCCTGAGGCCAGTTTTTCCTCCAAGTTACCCATGTATAAATCCAGAGTACCTTCCTTGGCTTCAGTGGAATTATTCTGGATTTACACAAGTGTAAGTGACATCAGAATTTGGCCTGATGACTCTAATTTTCCATTTGGGATTTTCCATCAAATTCAAATAATTGTTTAAAATTAGTTGATGTTTTCACGCTAGGAAACCTGAGAGTAAGGGCTATTTTAAAGGGAAAGATGATGCTCTGTTCACAGCACATAGCATATGCTCTGATTTTGTTCACTTCAAGTAGTAATCAGATACCTCAGCAAGTCTCTCTCCAACTGTAGTTAATACAGAGGTGAAGTGTCTTTGTCAGTTATTGTTAACCACAGATCATTTGCATTGTGCATATAAAGGGGGACAAATTCTTCCATAAGATCCAGGCACACATGTCAGATAAGCAGTTTACCTGATGCATTTTTTACAGGTATTTGTTGCTGAGGATCTGCGAGATTATCACTGACTCCAAATGAAATAAGTAAATAAGGAAAATCCATTTATTCCTGTCTGAATATTGGTGACATCACAGCAGAATTTTCTAAAGCTCTCTTGATCCATCGCTAAATTTGCACGTGCAGCAGCTGGACCTCCCTTTGAGCTGGCACACTCTGTGTGCACCTCCTTGCTGGTCATCCCCCAGTACAATGACCCTCCACCATTCATCCATTTCTCCAGGTTATTTCCATCTCTAAGCCTGCTGAGACAAAAGTATGTAACTTTGCTCCTGTTGAGTTCTGACTGCAGGGTCTGCTTCTCTCCAACAATATTGCTAATAGAAGCATTGGTCTTCTTTTCTATCCAGGAGTTACCCAAGAATCTTCACCAGCACCACATTTTAAAGGTTTCAGCTTTTTTTCTTGCCAAGAGCACTAATTGCCCAAGAGTCACATCAATAAGTCCCTGTGGAAAAAAATAAGTTTTCACCAGCCGGACCTGTGTACATTTCAGGATTTCCAAACTTTCATAAGGGAGGCCATGGATAAGCAAACCATCCCTACCTATTTTCCAATTTAATTGGAAAAGCCTTCTTGGTTGGATATGTGTGATCCCTGTTAACTGAATTCATCGACTGCATCTACAACTTGACTGTTAATCGTGATGTCTACCTGCTTCCTCTTTTTGTTGTTCCTGCTAACGTGCATGCATTCAATTTTTGCCACATTCAGAGGGGAATCCATGTTGCTCCATTACTCTTTTTACAATCTCCAACACTTGCTGCATTGCATTGGTACCTGTAGAAAAAAGCATCGTGTCAGTGGTGGGTCTGAGGTCAGTTAAGATGTGTCCACTAATAGAAATCCCATCTCCTTGCACTTTGTCAAAACATTCCAGGGCTTGTTTCATAATAAATTCTGTGTAGATGTTGAAAAGGCTTTTGGACAGACTATACTCTAGTCTCACACCCTGCCCAGCGGAAAACCACTCAAAATGGGATAATACACCAGAAATATGCCATTTACTTTGGGCACGCAGGTTCCCAGTGACAAAGTGCTGAGAACCAGTAGTTGAGTCAGCACATTGGTCCCTGTAACTCCAATTAGTTCTCTTGGTGAGGGCCTGATTGAGGAAAGGAGTGGCTAATTTCCAAATCAGCCTTGGCTGAGGAGAGCTAATGAGCACACAGGAAGGAAGTGAGAGAAAGAGAGAAAGTGAAGCAGGAGAGAGAGGGAAAGGTGCTCGAGTGAGAGAGATGTCTGGGTGGAGAAATCTCTTCCCTCCCCTGCTATGGAAAGCTGAACAGACTGTAAATAGCATTGCTGCACTAGTATGTAAAGGTGGTAGGGTAGAGCATTATAAATAAACTGCACGATGATACCTACAAACTGGAGGTGTCAGAGTAACGTGTGGGAGAAAACAGGAGCAGGGGAGCACTCCCTGTTACACTTCCAACCTGGGTTTAGATGTACTCAGCACCAAATTGAATTCTATTGATCTGACACCGGATTAAAGGAAAGTTGATCAGGTGAACCGTTATTTCAGCTTTTCAAGTAAAAACTAAACAAGTCTGCAGTCTCACAGATGGGCCCCAGATACTGAAAGGGCCAATTTGTTTGGTTAGTTTTTAATATACTTAGAATATAGGAGGCTGCTTATGCCCTCAGGCTTTCTGTGGCCCTAACCACCTGTCACCAGGTCTAAGGGAATGTTTCCAGACCAGCCCTGGCACTGCCTGTTTCATTCACATAACTACCTGAGCTGCTGCATTTTGATCTGCAAAGTTTCTCTGCACCTATTCCCTCATGCAAAAGGGCTCTTTCAGCACCACTATGCACGGTGATGGGCACCCATGGTTGTCAGGAATGTGCCCAGAACTGTGAGCATCAGCTGCAACAGCAACAACTGTGAGGCACCATCGTGGCCATTGCAAAGGATTCTGGAGCATATTTGGCTCAGCTATGCAAACAGAGATGCCTGTGAGAGGAAGCAGCAGCATGGAGAGGTGGGTTTATGAAAAGAAGCGAGTATGGAATAATGGGGATGAGGAGCCTACTCCCATCTTTGGCTAGGGCTCAGCACATTTGGGGCCAGCCCTGGGAAGGAAAGCTTAACTCTTCCTCCAGGAGAAGACCAAGGTGTCCTGTAGGTTAGTTTTTGGAGTCTTTGGGCCAGATTCTGGCTGCTCTTGCATGAGTGCACAAGGGCAAGAGAAAGCGTAGGGAGCCCCTTTGCCCTTCAGAGATTCCACAGGGGCAGCAGAATTCTTGGTGCGTACACTCGCCAGGCACAAGGTGAATGGCAGTTAGAGCCCTGCCATGGTGCTAGGCATTTTAAGGGGGGTCTGAGTGGCTGAAGACCTCTCTGCTCCTGCCAGCATTGGCTGATGGTCTGGGGACAGCACCACTGAAAAGGGTGCCGTAGCTGTTTCTTCTGTGTGTGCTCCCTTATTCTGCCTGCCTCTGACGTGCTGCTGCTGGTGCAACGCAACTCCACACACACAGTGATTGGTAAAGCCACCACCTAGCCTTTAGCCTTTATCTGATTGCTTGTAGGACCGTGGTGTGCCGCTTAGGGGAGACCCAGATATGTTTTGATATTTGTTAATAGACCATGATATTTAGTGTTTAGGTGGTGGTGATTTTTTTATTTTATTTTTTTACCATAGTTCAACAATACTTCAGAGTATTTGTGAATCAAAAGAAATGATCATCCTGGTGCTCCTGACTCAAACAGGAACAGTTTTATGAGACAGTAAGGAAAACAGGATCAAAATGTCACTGATGTGGTCTGGCACTGAACAGGACTGACATTTTTGTATGTGTCTTTTGAATCCTGGCAGTTGGTATTAAAGAAACAATGGGTCTGTCATTTTGTGTCCTTCTGCAGATAGGGAGAAATGCATGCAAGGCAACTATAAATAGGCACACAATAGGAATTCATATGGACGGAACCTATGGCATGAGAAGGCACCATAACCATCAAGGTTTAGCACCTAATGGAGGCCAAAGGGAAACATTTTGTCTAGAATTACTCTCCAGCTATTCAAGGTTTGCAGTGAGAAAAATAATTTCCACCCGGTGTGGGAGACAGGTTTTCTCTTCATTTTCAATGGGTTCATTCATTGTACATTAATTCAATGTAGAACGAGTTAATAAAGAAATTAATATCTGACGTGGTGTGTTCAATTCATGCTGTTCAATTGGTGAGTTTAATTCATTGGTGTGTTCAGTTCATGCCTCTTCTTCTCAATACTGACACCACTTTTACACTAATACAGATCCATTTATTGATACAGAATCATTCCTGATTTACACAAATGTAATGGGGCCCTTTGTGGGTAATGATGAACACAGAGTCCGTGTTCCATGACATCATGAAAGTTAGACTAACTCATCACAGAATTTGACAGCTGATGTTGTTTCTTTGGGAGACCAACGTGCTGTGATTTCCATGGGAGCCAATAAAAGGGTAACGCTGAGAGGGAGCTATTTCTTCTGCTGCGGCTTTGGTGCTTTGGTACTTTTTCAGAATTGCTAGGAGGAAGATTTCTGTGGAAGATTCATGTTGCTTACGCCGCCAGCACTTCCAAAATTTCTCTTTAACTGGGAAATAACACCTGGGATGGAGGGGAAGGATAGCTCAGTGGTTTGAGCATTGGCCTGCTAAACCCAGAGTTGTGAGTTCAATCTTTGAGGGGGCCATTTAGGGATCTGGGGCAAAAATTGGGGATTGGTCCTTCTTTGAGCAAGGGGTTGGACTAGATGATCTCCTGAGGTCCCTTCCAACCCTGATATTCTATGCTTTCTGGAATCTATCTTGCAAATGGTTAGCGTGTTGTCCCTTCTCATGCCTGTGCCTGTTTTCTGGAATATCTCATTTATCTTTTGAGACCCCTGGGACATGATGGGTGATGCTTGTAACTCTTTAAATCTCTAGGGGGTTGGCCTGTATGACTTTCACTGTATAGCCAAGACTTTGCTTTGGAGATCAGAAAATTATTCTTTTGTCAGTGGCAATAACTCTTATTTTATTATACATCCAGAAATTTAAAGTTATTAAAGTTCTTTTCATTTTATTTTATTTTCAGATGGTCTCTGACCAAATCCCCAGATCCAAATTAATCTCTCCCTCCCACAAAACTCTGGCTCACATTTCACTGCTGACCCTGTTCTCTATAACAGGGCAAGCCAGAATGGTGTTGAAAACTCCCAAATCTCGGGATGTTTGGATCCAAAACCAAACTTTATGGCTCATGTCCATCTCTCCAATACTTACAATTTTTATGCGATGTTTCTAATATGACCAGAAGCATTCAACTAATGGACATTGAGTTCTGTTCTACACTTTGTGTTTTTCGGATGCCCTACATTGATAATTATTTTGACCACAGCATGGAGAATTTTCAGTACATGTCTAACTGACTGATTGGTTTTAATATGAATGTACAACAGACTTAAACCTAATCCAGACCAGGAAAAGACCTGTGGGATAGGAAGAAACCAATCTTTGTTGAGTATGGCTCATGGGGACTGGTGTCTAGGTGGGTTTGATTCAACTCCTATTAAAGTCAATGAAAGCTTTCCTTTGGGACTTCAGTGGCAACTGGATGGGCTGCTGGATGACCTCAATTAGACTGGTGGCAGCAGCTCTTTATCAGAAGGCTTAGCTGTCATAAAGCGGACAGAGATGTGAGTAACCTTTGGACATGTGGGGGGTCAGACAAATGGTTGGCATGTTCAGTACTGGGAAGGAATGGACATTCATCTGCCTTGATCTTCAAGCACCATCTGTCATCAAGTCCATGAAGTAATATTGATAGTGGCCTTTAAAGGTGTACTACACTCTGAGTAGCTTAGATAACAGATCTGCCTCAGGGAGGTGTTGGGAGGTTTATATGATGAGTGCTTTGAGAATGTGAATTGAAAGGTACTGTAGACATTCCAAAGACTATGTGTTTAAGCTAATGATAGTGGTAGCTTGGACCATTAACTCAAAATCTTGAGTGATTTTATATGTTTCCATATGTTTGGGAGGTTTGGGTCATAGCAGTAGCCTTATGGTTGGTGGCGGAAGATGAAGATTCACTGAGGTAGAGAACACACACAAAAATGTGTGACAAATTCCCAGGCAAGGCTGTGGCCACAGTCTGTGATGCTGTGAAATGAGATCTTTGCATCGAGGATGCTGTGGGCCCTTGCATAAGGCATATTTGTGAAGGTGCAATGAGAAAAGGCCACAACCCCCGCTACATAGTTCCTGCTCCCCAATTCACAACTCATCAACCTGATTAATTGTCTCAGTAGAAAATAAAAATGTAGGGCCAATGTCAGCCTTGTTCCACTGAAGTTAATGGAATTAGAGTAAAGATGAATTTGACCCAATGAATATAATTTAAATTTAATTATTTCAGCTTGTGAATGATGCAATGCTAAAATCCAGTGGAACTAGTCAAATAACAGAAAACAGTTCACAGAACCATGTCATGAGTAAAAGCACCAAGTTTGCCTGCTGTTATTGGTAGGAGTCAGATTATTGGGGGTTCCTCAGTATTCAGCCTACTACCAAGGGTCTGTGAAAGTGTGTGTGACCCCTAAAAGTGTCAGGAATTTTACCCCAAATGAGTCTTCATCTGAAAATTCACCATGGTGATGTGTTATTTACTATTTCCAACTCATGATTCTTCTGTTCAAAATGTTTCAGTCACACAATCTGGGCACAGAATCAATGTAATGTGACTTAAGTGAGGGGGTCCTCCATCCTAAATAGTGACTAGCTGAAATGACCAATCATTTGGAGAATATTTATGAATAATGAATACACCTGCAGAATCAGGAACAAACAAAAGGGCTCAATTCACAATGAATATTATCCATGTTGTATAATTTGCCCTGCTCTAAAATATGAAATCTCCATGCAGGTAATACAGTCAGTGGGCAGACGATGAGCGCCAAGCAAACATGCTGAGCCTAGAGAGAAAGAATTACAGCTGATGGGTTCCTCACCTCTTGGAAACCAACACTGCATAATACATGAACTGCATGCACCAACTTTCGGGTTCTCCACATAACACATTCCTAAAGGGACTAAGGCCAGCGTCTATTTTCTACCCTCCGAGTTCCTGTGAGATACGGGTTTGTTCTGCTCCATTCCTTCTCAGTTGCTCTTACCTGTGAAACCAGCTGAAGAGCAGCTGTGGAATCACTATAGCTCTGCTCTACCTTCCAAACCTCCCAGGGACAATCGTTTCTGCGTTATCGGGGGAGGGGCGTGAGGGGGTTGTGTGTGTTGTTTTATTTTTTATTTCTGACAAAACTTTCCCTCCTGGAAGGTCTAACAGAATCCTTTCGCTGATCAGCTAATTGATGGTGCAGCTGGTCTCCCTTCTCCAGAGACCAGCTTGACGCTTTCAGATTCTGAGTGAGTCTCCACTTACCCAAAAAGAAAAGGAGGACTTGTGGCACCTTAGAGACTAACAAATTTATTAGAGAATAAGCTTTCGTGAGTTACAGCTCACTTCATCGGATGCAGCCACTTACCCAGCGAGTGAGAGTTCCAGATCCACTCCCTGTTCTTGGGTCTCCCACCTGGCAGTGCTGTGAACTGCTACTGCCCCCTCCAGCTAGCCGTGCTGGAGAAGTCACCATTAATATAAAATGATCTTTCCTTTGCAGCTATGGCACATTTACACTAAACTTCAGCACTGGGTGGATGCCAGACTCCTGGATGTTCAGCCTCACTATTAATTTTCATTACTCAACTTTATTTTGCCATTCTATCCTGGGTTAGTCTAACTAATTATTTATGTACAATGCAAACAATATAAGGAAGAAAATTAAAGCTTGGAAAGGATAATGCATTTGGGAGCAGAACAATAAACCAAAAAGTTTGCAAGGAAGTTTTCACTCATACTCTGAGTACTAATATATTTTAAAATTATTATATTGGGCTTTGGTTAAGAGTTTCCTTCAAAAATAACTTTTGCATTTAAGCAGTAAAGATAAAATCTTTAATATTTCATAAGACCTGCCAATACAAATATCTGTCAAAAGATGTGTAAAGTAATAGCTAAAAAAAGGAAAAAGAATCACTTGACATTTTCTATAGAAGGTGATGTCAGTCCAGTAACCAAGCCATATATTCTTTGTATTTGAAATTAAAACCGTATGAACTCTCTGCACAAAGCCCGGTGAAACTATGCTTTTTAAAGGATCTCCTTAGGGATGCTGGATATTATTTTCTGGTTTCAATTTGAAAGTAATAAATAAGTGTAAGTGATTGACTAGTAACCTAATAACACCAGCTGCTTTGTACAAAGCAGGTAAATGCAATCCTTGCATATTAATGTGCGTGCAGGTAGATTCTAAATAAAATCCTGCAAACTCTGTCACTCTACAGTCAGAGTTGCCATAATAAAAGAAACTCAACTTTAGCTGTAATGGTCAACAAGATTTAACTTTCATGCGTAATTTCAGATCATAGTACAGGAAAATCTGTCTCCATGGTATTATCTCAATTTCCAAAGTTTCCTTCTGGCTGTACTGTAACTTATACAATGGACTTATACAGCCTGGACTGTAAATTATACAGCAAAAGAATTAAATAATCTTTTTCAATGAGGAACAAAGAGAAACATGCAGTGATTTAATATAAGGACTGGTTAAATTTATGGCTTTTTCTAGTTCATAAATATGGACAGTTTTGCTCAGATTTAAAAACTATTCCAACCCCCCCGCCCCCCCAGATTAGCAAATAACCATCTGGTCTGGTGGTTTAACACCTTCAGTGGCCATAAATTCAAATGCCAGTAACATTAGCAGGGGCTTTACTTTGGAAAACAAGCTCTATCCTTGGGTAATGTAAAAACAATGTAAGAGAGAAAATGTCTGAAGAGAGTTGCACCTCTGGGGTTAGCTGACTCTGACAGGGCACTGCTGGGCGGCCGTCAGCCTAGCTGCAGAGTTCCAGTCCCAGCCTCAGCGAGAGTCAGTACATTCTCTTACTGAGCGCTACGAAGAAATATCTGAGATGCAGCTAGAGAGAAGTTGCCTTCACATTACCATTTACCTAGGAGTCTGATTGTGAGAAATAGTTCTCTTCTCAGGGAAACTTCCCCTCCTTTCTTTTCCTGGGTGGTGGGTAATTGCAAGCTTCAGCAGGTTTAAGTCACACCGGGCAGGGATTCTCAAGCTTTTTCACACCCTGGATCCCATCTTAACGAAGAGATTGTCTCAAGGATGCTTCACCGTCAGCTCCCACTCTCCCAGGCCATAAGTGATCACCTAGGCCTTACACCTCTGTGGCAGCTACAGCTGTTATGTCACGGAAATGTATTTAATTCGTTTGTAGCTGTCTTTTTACAGCTCACCTGAATGACCAAGATAGATTAAATATGTAGATACAAGATCAAACATCTCAAGAGCAGTAATGTTTTGTATTTTAAATTTAAAGCAGCCCCTTTAGCCATGCCAGTCATGGCCTTGAAAGACTCGGCAGGAAGCCTTCTCCTGCCTTCCCTGGCTGGAAGGACACATAGCCATGATTCAGGGTGGGAGGAGCTGAAGGAAAGAAAATGGATCCTGCGGAATTCTCTCTCCATATGTATTATATATATAAATATATATATATCAGTGTACTTCATCATGTCCTGTTGCAGTGTTTATTACTCTGTCTCTTCCGCCAACAGAAGCTGGTCCAGTAAAAGAGATTACCTCCCCACCTTTGTCTCTCTCATATCCTAGGACCAACACGGTTACAACACTGCAGACAGTATTTATTTATGTCGGATGCAATATAAGAATATTATACTCTTGACCAGATTTGTCAGGTGGTAATAGAGATGTTGATTGGGGGGCCCTATAATATCTATACCCTATGCAACTTTAGGTACTATCTATGGGCCTGGGAGCAGCGAATACCCAGCGCTTCTAAGATCAGACCCTGTATTGCATTTGCCTTTATCTATAACCTACAGTACCAGTCCTGGCTGGAGGCCTGAGCTGTAATGCTAATCCCTCGTACATGAAAAATCTGCCTCTTCCATACCCTCAAGACCTAGATTTAAGGAACCAGCCGTGGAGTCTGATTTTGGATTTCCAACAAGTTTTATCCATCAAAAAGTTGTGTATTTGTTACACATCTGGTTGTATTTGTGGCTGCTATTAACTTTCAGTGGTGCTCAAATCTGTCCATACCCATTAGTTATTGGAGTAAATAGCCCCCCTGTGTCTACAGAAATAGACTATGAGGAACCTGGAGAACAGTTTTCTGTTCAATATTATTGGTAATTCATTAGCATTCTTAAGTTTGAACTTTTAGGGCTGAGTGTAGCATTAAATCAAACAGCAACACACTGAGAACATTAGTGCAGGACCTGCTGTTCGACAATAATGCAGTCAATGGAACATTTTCTAATTTGCCAAGACATCTAAGTTATTCATACAAAAAATCTTTTAAAAATATACTCCATCCCAGAACATAAAATATTCCATACAATTTGAAACAAGTGTTCCTGGTACTTGTCATATTTGTGTTATAGGGCTGCAGGAGTCCTTCAGAGCCAAAGAATCACAATTTAAATGTAAGTGTGCTTAGCAGCAGAGTGAAGGGAGAGTCTGTGGTGCTGCTTTAAGGTCTGATCCAAAGCAGTGGCCAGTCAATGGAAGATTCCCCTTGACTTCAAAGACCTTCGGATCAGGCTCTTAGACCCTGCTCCTGCAAATACTTAGGCAGATGCTTAACTTTAATTGTGCATGTGCACATATGAGCAGATGAACAGATCTAGATCTTAGTGTGGGCCTTATGTTAATTTCATGTTAGAAATCTCAAAACCCCCCCACAGATAACAATTGTCTAGTGCAATAGAGAGGAAATTTTCTATGATATACCATAAGAGCAGATGGGAGTTTATTTTCCTGGATTCCCCCTTAAAGTTGCTGTATTTGTTCACTTTTATTATTTTTCATTCCATAAATTTAAGAGCACTTCCACATATGGGCTAATGTAATTACTCTAGTTCCACTGAAAAATATGATGGAGCCCAGCATTAATGAATAATAAATATATATGGTCTGAGTTACCTTGATATCCTTCTTTTAATTCATGACCTTTGGGAACTACCTAAAAAACTGAAAATTAAATAAGTCACTCAAACTTCAAAATAGCTTGCAGTTGCCATTTTACTTTGCCACTGAAGGGAAAAGAACTTAGAGTTTTTTATGGTACTTTCTTGAACAGGTTTTTTTATTTTTTTAAACAACATAAATCACCAGACCCTGCCCACCTACTTTGCAGACTGTTGAATCACAAAATAGGGAACTCAACAGAGGCTATAACTCTCAAACATGATAATCACCATTTGATTATTTGTACAGTGATTGTTAATCACAGTGGCAAGATGCTTTAAAGAGGAGTTTCTTTGCTTTAAAATTCTGATGCCTGTTGGCGTTCACTTTTGTCTTTTCTGCTCACATCCTAGAACGCTGGAGAATATTGGTGAATGGAAAACAATTGAGCGTTTTTGCACAATCCAAAGAAGATGCAGCCTCCATTTTCGAGGCGCTGTGATATATTCACAGCATGTTGTATAGGGCATTAAGCCATATGACTCCCTCTAGGGCTAAATTAGATATATATGGCTAACGCCCCTTGCATTGTGTTAAGAATATATGTTCAAATATATCATTTCCACAGTTCCCACCAATTCCTGAGCTGAGGAGAATAAACAGTGATATGAAGCCTATTATTCAAGGTACTAGCTCAATATGTTTTCTATTATCCATTCCACACAGCTGGAGTTTTGAAGTAACAGGTCTGAAAACCTGTTATCCTCTAAGTGTTCTAGTATGGACTGTCGCCATGTTACATAGAGTGAATCCATATTCCAGTGGAATACAGAAAATATATGTACAGGAAAGCCTACCTGTGATTTTTCTATAATTTATCGAAACAATAAAACACATCTAAAAAATTCAACAGAAAATGAGTAAGGAAAATCTGTTTCTCTCTACTTTCTTTAGTGGAAAAATGGATTTGAAATATATTTGTGATTAAAACACTCACATTTCAGTCACTGCTATCTGTGGAGTTGTAATAGTCAGTCTCTGCTAATATTTGTGTGACTGCCGGTATCACAACTAGGGTTGCAAATCTCCAAAGCTCCTTGTATGTGTGACCGACCCATAGTTTGAAACAGATAAAACCAAACTACTTATGTCTTGTTTGCATTGGCAGAAATCGGGACTGACTTGCGAATTATTTGTGAAGCAAATAAAATGGCCTCAATGAATCAAATACTTCGCTCGACCAATACTATTCAATCCGTTTTGCTAACAGTGAAGTTATAAACCATATAAATCATGCTTTGAATTTTAAATGTGCAAACACAGTCGATTATGCTGTCCTGCTCAGGCAAAGGGCCTTAAAGCACAACTGTTGGTTCAGTGGTTACAAAGTACTATATTTAAAGAGACAACGTCATCTTAAAAACCATATTTCCTCCTGAAAATGTTTTGCCTTGTATTGTTACAAACAGCACTTCTGATTACTGTTATTGAAAGAGATCAGAGGAAAATAATAATGTTTATTTTTCCCATTTGTTTCCTTTGGGTATTTGACTGTTGCCTGTGCATAGTCAGTTTCATGGTTTCTCCCATACAGTCAGTTTTTCCTGTTGTATTTGTGGGGTTTTCACACCAAGGAAGAAGGAAAAAACTAAACAAACAATCCTCCAAGACAATATGATTGTACAAACAAAAATTCATAGGAAGATTGATGGGTAAGTACTTGAAATGTCTTTTAATTCATTTTTTAAATTATTGTGTTTCACATTGACAGCATCCCTTTAAAATAATCTTACTGAGTCAAATTAATTCCTTATATAATTCCACTGATTTAGAGCAGTTACATCAGGGATGAACCTACAGGATATGAAAACAAACATGAAAATCTATTCAGTGATAGTCCAATAACTACTATTTGTGGAATATATATGTTTTAAATAACTCTAAGCACCATACATTCCATTGTTACATAGGAATACACTGATCTCCTGCAGCTATAAGATACCTTAGATGTATTGGCCCAGATCTACAAAAGTATTTAGGCTCCTAGCTTCCACTGAAATCAATGGAAATTAGGAGCTGAAACACCTTTGAGGATTTGGACCATCATCTTTAAATCTGCCTGTTGCTGATGGGTATATAACCAGCACCAAGAGTCATATTTTAAAACAATTAATAGTTCAATATTTTTTCTGCAATCTGTTAAACCCCAAAGGAGACATTTATTTATATATTTAAATGTAAACAATTTAAAAAGACACCCTATCCAAGGCTCTGGGCTCCCTAACACATCATTAATAATACAAGAAAGAGGTTCTCTTAATAGGTTCTGCTACCCTTACTCATAATGAGTAGGACCATTCTCCTCTGAAATCAATAGGACTACCTGAGGAGTAAATCACTACTTAATCTGTGAAATCCTGGCTCCATTGAAAACAATAGGAGTTTTTGCCATTGATTTCAGTGAGGCCACGATTTCACCCAGTATAAGTAAATATATCAAAATCCAGGCCTTACAGAATGCAAAATACAAGTGATCCCAAAGTGGTTTATTTTGAACGTAAAATACTTCTTACTCCACTTGAGCAAAGGCTTGGATGGCAGAACAGGAGAAAGAAGTCTTCACATTCATCTCAATTCCCAAAACCTGCTCTAAACCAAGAAGTATTTAAAGACTATCAGTATTTTATTTAGATCTTTATAAAAGGGAAAAAGGCTTATCAGGTTACGTTCATAATGTTGGGATCATCCAGTCCTTTAAATCAAATTATAGCTGTATCACACTGCTTAACAATGTTTCTTTTTAATTATGTTTCCTAATTCCACATGCATTTTTTATAGAAATAAATTAAACAAACTTAATTAAATTACATCACATGGTTTAGATAAGATGGTAGAAAGTATGGTACAAATATATAGGCCTGATAAATCCCTTTCTAGATTTACTCGCTTTTTGTATTGTTTTTCAGAATTTTCCTTTTAGAAATATATTTTTGGAGGTTTGAAAGTCACATTTATTGTATACATTTGCATTTTTCACCGGTTAAGACCATTAATATAAATTAACATGATAATATAAGGAATGTTTTCAATTTTGATAAATGGCCTTAGAAACGTTACAATTCTATTTTCATAGATAGTTTAAGCAGTTCTGGGGTGGCTATGAGCGAAAAATCACTGAAATTGCAAGACTTCATGGATCAGCAACACACTAGACTTACAGGTGAAACTTTATACTTCTCAGTGGTTGCAGAGGTTGACAGGAATAATTCCTCAATACACCATCTGATAGAAAATTATTGTCACGAGTAGCGATAATTGCTGGGGAGACTGTGCATATATTCAGCCATTATAGCCTCCAATATAGCCATGAAACTCTCATTGGAGTCAATGAGCCAGATTTTGATGGATTTCCAATGCTTTCACTGAGATGAGAATCTAGCTCTTTGGCTTTTAGTTTTATTTAGCAAAACAAACAAGCCCAAAACAAATCAGAACAAGAATTTCTGTGGGTTTCCTCATGGCTGTGAGATAATTGACATACAACTGGATTTTTTTATGTGCTGTGATTTTTTCAATTTATACAAGTCCTTCATTTTCATTAAAATATGAAGTATTTGTGCTGCGTATCAATCATCCAAGTGAAATCCAGATATTTATATTTACACTTAAGTCATGCTAGTAACAAAGAATAAAATCGAGAGGAAACTAAATGAGTAGTTAAAAGGGCTATGAAAATGGTTAATTTGTGTCTTTTTTCACTTTAGAAATAGAAGCAGTTAAAAAGATATAACATTGAAAGTAACTTTTTTTTCTCACTAAGGTTTAGTTTAATTTTTCTTTGGAGCCTCCAGAGGTTAAGAAATGTATCTAGAATGAGGTTATGGAAGGTTCATTAAAGTTCATAGCGCAGGGTAGCTTTAATTTTCCAGTGGAAAAACATATTTTTATAGCAGAAAAACAGCTAAGTTTTCATTTGGACAACAGAAGTCAATGCCTAAAATTAGTTTATAACAACATCATTATGCTGTGCAATGTTTATTTTAAATACGGGAATGGCATACATTAAAGAAAAGCTGCATACATTTATGACGCCTTTTAAAGAAGAACTATAGATACATAAGCTGTGATAGCATTACATTTAATTTACACCCTGAGTAACCCACTAGCCCCCAGGTCACAGGAGGATTATCATGGATTTTTTAACGAAAGGTTAAATTAAGTAATCTCCTGGTTGAAGAACAAAACAGTGTATTCTCCTGTCTCCAGTTGTATGAAAAGTTCAGCTCCAAACAAAGTAATCAAAGTTGGTTAGCAAAATTCTGGAATGGCTAACTCCCAAAGACGATCTATGGTTCTATCCAGAGAGCACGGACCAGATCCATAGGTAGAGCTGCAAATTGCCACTGAAAAGCTCTCAGGGTTATGATCTTCTTAATAAAAATTTGACAGGGGCCCATCAAAGCAGACAGCTGTCATTGTGAAAAAGTTAACAGCATTTCAGTTATATCAGTCATTCCCCTGGCTATGTGGGTTCAGCATCTGGGCCTGAAAAGATGAAGTCAGCCTCAGAGACACTATGGCCTGGAAATGATTTCACTGAGCTGCAATGCAGATGGATTAATTCCAGTACTGTAAAGTCAACATGGTTGAACACTGGCTACATCATAGTCTTCATTACTGTGGTCTGGATCAGGTTTTGATGAAGTAATTTCCCTTGGGTTTAGCACTTAGAAAACATATAGGGCGTCCTTCTTGGATTTGACTAGAGATCACTCTCTCCCCCCGCCCCCCCCCGCACTAAATTGGCCTTTATCAGTTGCACATGGACCTCTATGATTTGGAGGAGTTTCAAACGAGGCCCATATGTTCTGTGGCACACTATGCCCAAACAATCGGATGCATGAAATGAGATTCATTTTTGGAGCATATGATGGATTTAATAACAAATGATATAACACTTAGTGTAAGTATCTTCAAATGGAATGAGGCATCAGATGACTACAGATTAGCGATTCCCTGCTTCTTGCAGAGGATCTTGTCACCAAATCGACTCCAGAAATATACTAGGATGACCTCGTGGTACTCAAACATGACCAGGCTTATTAGTCAGAATAGTATGTACTTCTATACTGAGTTCAGCATTTGACAAGATCTTGGAGCACATGATGTCATGAAGTAAGTACTAATTGCCCGGCTTAATTCGTGGGCCCCCAAGATGTATAGATTATCAAACTTGCAGCCTCTTTTGAAAAGAGTCCTTTATGCAAAGTTAAATTGCTGGGGTATTTTTTGTTTGTTATTTTGTCATTTTTTAAAAGTAATTAAGTAAATGATCACTGAGCATTTGTCAAGAGTAATGTATTCTCTGCACAGGAAATAGTTACATAGCCGTGGCTTGATTGCCAAAGGTCCTGAGGACCACAACTCCCAATGATGTCAATGGCACCTGCAGATGCTCAGCACCTCTGAAAACCAGGCCATTGACTCATTGATTAACTGTCCTCCAAACTGCATCATTTGCTCATTCATTTCATATCAGAGCCCTAATGAAAATCACTTTTAAGCAAATTAAATGGGCCAAATTCATTCTTGATGTAAATCCATTAGTTGCAATGGACTTGCTGCAGGGATGGAGGTTGCCTCTTCTACCTACCTTCGTGTTTGAATGTCATCAACAGGGTATCATTTCATGAAACAATAAATTAAAAATACACTGCAAAAAAAGAGTGGTTGGATTTAAATGTTCAAAGAGAGAAAATAATACTATACATACTTCAGTGGTTTCTATGAGAAAAGGGGATCATTGATCGAGAGTAGTGATTAAAAGACCTACATTACTGCACTAATGAAAGCTTTACAGTTAATCATTACAATGCTGATATTTTCTCAACTGTCAACCAAATGTATCAGGATGATGCATACAATATATAGGGGCTCAGCAAACAGGAGGCTAATTTGGTATTCCTTTTACAAATATCAAATAGAGATGCAAGCTCCTATCTTCACTTGTATCCAATGTAATTCTAAAAGCAATATTTAAGTAGCTGAATACAGAATCACTCTTCTTTCTTCCATTTTATATTTAAAGGGAGGGGCTTCTTCCAGCTGTTGCAATGATGCTGAATGCTTGGAGACCAAACCCATTTCATCTCGAGCTGGTCAGTTTGAAAAAGCTAGTTTGAGTATTGATCTCTGAGCCCACATGTTTTTTAGGTGATTGGGCAAGGCAGGTAACAACTTCTGATTAGCTGCAGGTACCATGCAGGTACAAGCAGGTCTGATATGTCAATATCCATCAAAATACTGTATTGTAAAGGGTCTGAAGGAGCTGTTTGAATTTGGTAAACAATATATTTGAAATCTTCACCTTTATATATCAGGGCCCAATCCTGCAATCCACATGCAGCCAAAATTCCCTGTAAAGTCAATAGGAATGTCATTAGCATAGAAACTGCAGGATCAGGCCCCAGGCTATCTATAACTACAGTGTTTATGTTCTTAGGCCCCAGATCAGGAAAGTATCCCTATGCAGGAGAGTACTTAACATGTGCTTGATACAAAGCAACATCTTAAATCCTATTGAAGTCAATGGGACTTGAGCATGTGCTTATGTGCTCTCTTGAATAGCATACATGGATTACACGGATTTACAGCATGTGCTGAAATACTTTCCTGAATCTGGGCCTTAAATGACAGGTGATAGTGACTATTGCGTTCTATTATGTACATTCTCAAAGTGTTTTGAGCCTTCTCCTTTCTGCCTCCCTTTGTTTTCTCTTTTCATTTTATAGTGACCAAAAAACCTCCTCAAATTTAATGTAAATAAAACCCTCCACGTATGTGCAAATAATGCTAATGATCTGATTTAAACACGCAAAAGGAAGGAAATTCATAGTAATGGCTAATATTCCATTCTTACCGCACCCTGGTATGCCACTGTACTTACTCCAACACATGTTGTAGAGTATACAAGGGCACCTCAGTGAGGCCTGTTAATGATAGGCTGGGTTATGGTGGAGGCTTTGGCCTGACTGATGAAATGTTCTTGCTTTTTAGCGTTTAGTTTTAGACCTGTGAGGCTATTTTAAAATATATTTATAGTTCTATAAATATGTATAATGATCTGGCAACAAATAAAAGCCAGTAGAGAAGTAACAGAAACTCTGAAATAGCAGATAAACACTGACCTACTAATGTGGAAGTAAAGTACACTGTACTCTAATGAAATCAAATGTTCAGCAGCTTATAGAGTAAACATTTGAGCTGCTCAGAAAAAGTTAGATGGTTATTAGATATTAGATGAGATATTAGATATTCCCTGAGAACGTGGTTCTGTTAAAATTGAAATGCTTCATGAAATTGGGGCAATTGCACTGGAATTTTATTTTGGAAGAAAAACAGAAAAAACGTTCTGACAGTGTCAAAAGATCTCATTTTGGTGGGTTCTGAGTGAAATAGTTCAATTTTTTCATTTTAAAGCAACTTTTCATTTTGAAATTCTTTTATTTTCTAATATAATACAACATTTAAAAAAATTAAAACCATAACCAAACATTTGAATTTTGGAAAAATGAAACATTTAGAATGACCCCAAACCATTTTTTAGTCCAGATTTTTCCTTCAAAGAGATTTTGACATTTTTACTTTTCATTCCTATTCAAAACAAAGCCATATTCCAAAATCTCAAAATCCTTTTGTGACACATTCTCGGGGTGCCCAGGACTGTGAGTCACCCTGTTATCACACCACTCTCCCTCTCTGCCTCAGCGAGAGAGACTTGCTGCTGGTAAACTGGATGTCCGCTCCCTAATATCCCAGTCTGTTAGTCATCCAAACAAGCTCCTTCATTCTCTCTAGCCCTTACTTTACTTTGCAGCTTAACACTAGGTAAACCCTACTCCTTGAGCTCCTCAGAAGCATCCTCCTGTAGTGTCCAGCCCTTAACCACTGGATATTGCACAGATATTACCAGCTAAGCTGTCCACAAGGAGACAGTACACATAGGTTTACTGGTACAACTCACAATCACATCCTTTATAAAACAACCACACTAAGATATTATTATAGCGAAAACCATCATAATTTTATTAACCAAGATTAAGATTTAAGAAATACTGAGTATGGATAATGGAAACAGAAATGGTTACACATAAAAACAAAAGTATAACCCACTTATTAGAGGCTAAATTTATCTTGCATTATTATGAGCTAAAATCCTTGTCTAAAAGAGTTTCTCACCTAAGGCAATCTTTCCAAGCATCACCAACTCACATGGCTGGGTTCCATCATTTATAGATGCAGAGAGCACTGTCTTTTTGCTCCCTCAGTGATGGCCAGCCAAAAACATCTTACTTGTGCCCAGTTATAGTCCAGTAAACATTTGAAATGCCCTTTGTTCTCTGGTGTGCTGATCCCCATGTTGGCTTCACATCCTCATGTTGACTTGGAATGCAAATGTAGCTCCCATTGTGTTTGGCTTACAGTGCTTAATTTCCGGGAGAGACAAGGATAGGTGAATAGTCATGCTTGGTCTGTCAGAAAACCTGGTTGTCAACTCTTGTCTTGTTACACTGTTTCAAACATATTTTAGTAGGTACACATAATTCTTTAACTATCATCAGTACATACATTTCATAATGCTATTAAGGAGCAGCACGACTCCAGCTTTCCTTTGACACCTTACAAGATAAAATACATAAATAACATGAAAAAGCATGCTAGATGTAGTGACTTTGTCAGGCCTGTTGGGCTTTGCTGACAGAGCAGTGAACTCTTTGCCAGCCAGCACCAATTGGTCTCTGTCACAGCCTCACAAAACAAACTGAATCCTTCTTTGTACAAATAATAATAAATAATAATAATAATAATTAATTAATAAATATGTACCTAGGTCTTATAGAGGTTTCTATCAGCGGTTCTCAAAGTGCTTTACCAAGGAGGTCAATACCATTAGCCTCATTTTACATATGGGGAAACTAAGGCACCAAGCAGTGAAGTGACTTGCCCAAGCTCAACAGAAAGCCAGGAGCATAGTTGGGATGCAAACCCAGGTCTCCTGACTCCCAATCCAGTCCTCCATCCACAGAGCAATACTGCTGATGAGTTCTATTACTATAAAATGCTCAAATTATTTCCCGTCCGTGTTTATGTTCCTTACTGAGAAATAGGAGGGGGATGTTTTACTCATTCAATTCACTTTGCAAGTGTTATTAACCCTTAATTATAATGCATGCCATCAGCACACTGTATACTTTGTATGGTGTGTAGAACATGATATTTTTATGGGACTAATGGGTGAAAATTCAACAAAAGGTGCAGTCAGTGGGTATTACTTATTTGCAGACTCTATGTAGAAAACCCATCTTCCTTGAACACCAAAATAATCCCTGGAGAATGGAAGGATGCAAATAGTCATGTGCCCAAAGGCAATGGTAATTTATGAGCTGCCCAGAAAGATGTGTGTTTCCTACAGTAATTACTTCACTTTCATCAGTAATGAGGAACAGCTCCAGAAACCCCCTGCTCAAGTCAAACACAAATACCTACCCACACAGACTGCGCACACCCATATCCTATGCACTGTCCTGCATGCAACATTAAACAGCAAATAATGCAAATACAATTCATTTATCAGCCAAACATTAGACTCTAAAGTGATGCTGAGAAACAGAGATGGGGGCCGGGAAGTCAATGGTAAAGGTTCCAAAGCTTTCTGGGAGCAGAAGCATGGTGCAATCTTTTGACTGGCTCCAGACTGCAGAAAGAAAAGCACATATGGGTCCTGGTCCTGCATTCCCCACTGACTTCACTGGGAGTTTCTTGTGCACACAGAAGGCAATGATTGCCCAGGGAGAGGCAAGAAGCCAAATACATCCCAAGTCCAACTCTATTGGCTTCACCAAACTTACACCAAGGATTAATTTGGCTCAATATTTCCATTCCTTTCCCATATAAAAAGTAGCTACTACATATGTGCAGCACCTCCTTTCATAAGCTGCCAAAATAACTATGGTCAGAACTGTCCCGTCTGCCTCAGAGCAGGGGCTGACACAATACAGTGTGTTGCATTGGTTAAAAAAACCACAACTGCATCACACTGAAGAGCTGCTCTGTACTTCCCAGGTCACACAGTGCTGACTGACATGATGAGCTGTGTCAAAAATCCAGTGTTATTTTACATGCCTCTAAACACTTCAGCATGAACTGAACCAGCTTTCTGCAAGCACGTGTTGCTCTGAAGCTTTTAATACTCATTAAAAAATAATGTCTTTGAAGCATCATGTAAAACGGTGTCTAAGTCCCTGCTTTCCCCTTCATGCCTGGATATTGCAAGGGTCTAAACAGACTGATGACCTGTGAGTTATTTTGTCCATGTCTATGCTTCAGTATGTATGTGCCTAAGTACAAGCCTAGGAGAGAGAGCGTGTAGCAAAATAAAACTGTGTTCCTTGGTTCTGGATGTAGTTTTGATACACATTCTGTACCTGTGTCCTTCAAACAGGGGGAAGTTCTGATTAGAGCTGTCAGGAAGTATTTAAGACTTGCCTGTGCTCTATGCTGGTTAGCTGGGGTAGGGATTGAATTTGCCTGTTTTGGAATACTGGAGGAATATATTCCTGCAAAGAGCTACCCAGAACAGTCTGCCATTCCTGTAGCTTTGGGCTTAAATGGGATGGTTCATTTTATATTTGGTGTGGGACATTACTGAGCATTGTAAAATTTGAACTTTTTTTTTCTTTTGGCTGGACTTTCCCCATAATGGCTAGTCAAGCTACACGTAGATGGAAGACTGCTCAAGCTGTTGTTTTTATTTCTCAAAATTCATGATTGTCATCAGTTAACAGATCACAGGGTCAACTGCTTGTGATCAGTGAGTGATTTCATGGCATGGTGCTTACATGACATTGTGCAAAGGTCTCCAGGTTAAGGAGTGGATGGAGTTCTTTTCAACAGCCTCAGCTCTGAATTTCTTACTGTGGTCAGTTCAGGATCAAGTATTAATTTTATTGTAGTGTAGTTTTTGTATGGAGTTCTTTGCACTGATTTGGCCTGCCAGTGGTCAATAGTCTTCTAGTAAGTCTTTTCAAGAAATCTATTTGATGGTAATTATCTTGCCCTTAGATGTGTTCTATCCAGAACAGGGCTGAGACATGGGCTGAGACAGGGCTGAGACATGGATGGGGCAACATGAGTGTAGCATAGCGATGACTCACTGGTGCGGCACCTCCTGCTGGTCCTCTCAGGAATTAGCTCTCCAACATATGGAGTGCCTCCTCCTGGCCCTTGTCTTGTCTGCCGCTGGCCCCCGTGTCCCTCCCTTACCCCAGTGTCCCTTTACCTGGGGGTGCTGCCCCCTGGCAGTGCCCCCACACTCTGGGTCTCCCCTCCCAGGGGAACCCCCAACCCTGTATCTGTAGGTCAAAAGCAAAATGAGATCTCGCCTAAGTGAATTTCTTTTATAACTAATTTTCATGGGGTTAGGTTTACACATGTCTAGGCCCAGGCATGAGTTAAAAGTACATTTTTATTGTAAATCACACACGCAGCATGTGTAGTCAATCTTTTCAAATTCAGAGGAAACAATGCAACCCAGCATTTGGCTTTTTTTTAATGATTGGAAAAAAAGATTTCTTTCTACTTGTTTTCTTTTGTGGGATACTCTCTAGAGTGATAACGTGGAATTTCCTCTGAAACTTGAGCAGAGTGAAGGAAATTAATTTTCTCTGGAAGGCTTTTTTTTTTTTTCTCTTTCTGTATATAAATTTTTTCATATGTCCAGGACTAAGTAATTTATTAAAAAGAGTTAAGTGTTTTAAACTAAAACAAAGCTATCCTCTTCAGCACTGATTATATTGCTCATTTACACTAAATACATGGATATTAGAGTTTGTTCATTTAAACAGAGAAGGCAGAAATCATTTAAGATGAAAGACAGACAAGACAGTAGCCGAGCTATGGAGTCTTTATTTTCATACCACTTATTTATTAGGCCCTGATCCTTCAATGCAGCCTGTCAGCATAGACCCTTATGCCCCTGAGGTTAAAATAGGTCATGTTGATAAGTCCCTTTGAAGAATGTTATTAATTTTGATAATTAATTAACATTTCCAAAGTTTAATGTAAAATTTTTACCATTACATGTTGGTGATTTCAAATTTATTTTTGTTTTAATTACAGTATAATTCACACCTTCATTTAAAATAATATGACACAACTATTAAACTATTTACTTTAAACGGTTTGGCACCAACCTGTGAAAAAAAAGTTTCTCCAAAAGGACTCATGAATTTACAAAGTAAGTGATTTAATACTTATGCACGCAACAAGAGCCATGAAATGCAATTTAGATTTACCAGGAGGATACTTATAAACAAAGGACCAAGTTATATCATGCTGATGAAAAGAAATTCTTGCTCTAGAGTGCACACATGCTGTATTGCTATATGATTGAGATCACTGCTCTTGATATTAAAGTATCCCAATTAGGGCTGTCGATTAATCGCAGTTAACTCACACAATTAACTCAAAAAATTAATTGTAATTTAAAAAATTTAATCACACTGTTAAACAATAGAATGCCAATTGAATTTTATTAAATACTTTGGATTTTTTCTACATTTTCATATATATTGTATTCTGTGTTGTAATTTAAATTAAAGTGTATATTATTTTTACAAATATTCATACTGTAAAAATGATAAACAAAAGAAATAGTATTTTTCAATTCACCTCATACAAGTACTGTAGTGCAATCTTTGTTGTGAAAGTGCAACTTACAAATGTAGATTTGTTTCTGTTATATAACTGCACTCAAAAACAAAACAATGTAAAACTTCAGAGCCTACAAGTCCACTCAGTCCTACTTCTTGTTCAGCCAATCGCTAAGACAAACAAGTTTGTTTACATTTACAGGAGATAATGCTGCCCTCTTCTTATTTACAATGTCACCAGAAAGTAAGAACAAGCATTTGCATGGCACTCTTCTAGCCGGCATTTGCAAGGTATTTACATGCCAGATATGTTAAACACTCTTATGTCCCTTCCACCATCTTATGTCTTCCACCTTCTTATGTCTCTGCCACCATTCCAGAGGATATACTTCCGTGCTGATGACGCTTGTTAAAAAAATAATGCATTAATTAAATTTGTGATTGAACTCCTTGTGGGAGAATTGTATGTCTCCGGATCTATTTTACCCACATTCTGCCATATATTTCATGTTATAGCAGTCTCAGATGATGACTCAGCACATGTTCATTTTAAGAACACTTTCACTGCAGATTTCAAAAAACGCAAAGAAGGTACCAATGTAAGATTTCTAAAGATCGCTACAGCACTCAACCGAAGGTTTAAGAATCTGAAGTTCCTTCCAAAATATGAGAGGGATGAGGTGTGGAGCATGCTTTCAGAAGTCTTAAAAGAGCATCACTCCAATGTGGAAACTAGAGAACCCGAACCAGCAAAAAAAAAAAAAAAAAAAAATCAACCTTCTGCTGGTGGCATCTGACTCAGATGATGAAAATGAACATCTGTTGGTCTGCACTGCTTTGAATTGTTATCAAGCAGAACCAGTCATCAGCATGGACACATGTCCTCTGGAATGGTGGCTGAAGCATCAAGGAACATATGAATCTTTAGCACATCTGGCATGTAAATATTTTGCGATGCTGGCTACAACAGTGCCGTGAGAACACTCGTTCTCACTTTCAGGTGACATTGTGAACAAGAAGCGGGCAGCATTATCTCCTGCAAATGTAAACAAACTTGTTTGTCTGAGCAATTGGCTGAACAAGAAGTAGGACTGAGTGGACTTGCAGGCTCTACAATTTTACTTGGTTTTATTTTTGAATGCAGTTTTTTTGGTACACAATTCTACATTTGTAAGTTCAACTTTCATGATAAAGAGATTGCACTACAGTGCTTGTATGAGGTGAATTGAAAAATACTATTTCTTTTGTTTACTATAGTGCAAATACTTGTAATCAAAAATAAATATAAAGTGAGCACTGTACACTTTGTATTCTGTGTTGTAATTGAAATCAATATAAGAAAATGTAGAAAACCTCCAAATATATTTAAATAAAGGTATTCTATTTTTGTTTATCTGTGTGATTAATTGCAATTAATTTTTTTAATTGCTTGACAGGCCTAATCCCAATACATTGTTTCACATTTGATACTATTTACACCATTCTGTTAAAGAGGGCCTGATCCAAAACCTGCAGACATCAGTAGAAATATTTCAATGGGCTTTGGATCAAACCCAGAGAGAATATGCAGTTCATTCTCTCTCTCTCTTTCACTCTGGTATAGCTGGTCAAAAACCCAGTTAATGGGAGTTTTTCAAAAATTTTCATTAGTGTTTTGAAATGTCAACATTCAAAGAAATGTCAAAACTTCAAAATCTTGACAATGTTTTTTGAACATCTAAATACATTAGCTAGTTAGTGGTTGGACTATCATCCCACCTCCCACTCAAAAAATTATCAAAACTTGTCAGCAAAATTTTACAGATTTTCTGTTTCATTGAAAATCAAATTTTCATCAAAAACTTTAAGTTCTGAAAATGCTGGCCACCTCTGCTCTCTCTCTTTATCTCACTGTCTCTCACTTTTTCTTTCTCCCTCTTTGATCTGAATCTTCCTCTTGGGCCTGATTCTGCTCTTTCCCACTGGGCAAATCAGGAGTAACTACTCTGTAGTCAATGAAGTTACACCAGTGTCAAAATGACATGGGGACAGAATCCAGTTCTGTTTTTTCTCTGCTATTTCAACAGTCCAGCACTGAAAAAGATCACATTAATTGTTCTTGCAAAATTTCATTCCTTGGATAGAATTTGAGAAGCTCTTTTCTCATGATATTTTTCTCACTGAGATCATGCCAAAGCAAGGAAGGTGCCTACACACTGAATCTGGAACATCTGATGCAACAATCTGCTTTAATACGAGACACATGATTTCAACAGCCCAAGAAGCACTATGACAGTTTCAAACTCATAATAAGAGTTCAGTTCTGAAATAATGAAGAAAAGTCCCCTTATGAAAAATCAGACAATTCAGACAATAAACCTATATAGACAGTGTAAACTGTTCAATCAGAAGCACAGTCTCACATTTTAAAAGACGATGACTTTCAGAAACTTTGGCATGACAGCAGCTTGAATTTCTCCCAGTTTAAAGATTTTTTTCCACTAACCCACCCTAATTTAATTTTAAAATAGCCAGAATGGACTGGCAAGGAATGAGAAACCAAGATATGTTTGTTTTTTTCCAAAGCTATCATCACAAGAATTATTACAAGAATCTGGAGGAGTTCAAGACAGATCCGTTTTTTCAAGTTATACTCGTCTCTAATCATTCACCCATCTTTATTTTACATTTTAGAGACAGAATAAACTAGAAGAATACAGTCTGTTGGCAAGAGCTGAGGCTCTGACAGATCTGACTACCAACCAATAAATCCTGTCAATCTGAGTTCTCTGATAGTTTTATGTTTTTCAACTGAGCATATATATATATATAATTATACGATCAATCATTATCGTCCTATCTTGAAATAGGATGGTTTTACCTACTGGACTATTAATTTAGATTTGACTGGCAACAACTCAAAGGAAACTGATTTCAGGGTAACAGCCGTGTTAGTCTGTATTTGCAAAAAGAAAAGGAGTACTTGTGGCACCTTAGAGACTAACCAATTTATTTGAGCATAAATAAATAATGAGGAAACTGACATTAGGAACAAAAATGCATAAATATATGGCTTCCTTCTCTTCATTTTCTCTGTGGATGAAATTCACCCTTGTGTGGAGGGCAAGCATGAGACTTATATACCACTTAGGTCCCACTTAAACCATATGAGTCTGATCCAAGTACTAATGGCTCCCATTGACTTTGATAGGCTTTGGATCAGACTTTATGTGACTTGAAAAATTTAATGCAGGGCAGAATTTACCTCTCCTTCCTGCTTGCATTGTAAATAACAGAAGCAAATAGCTGTTTCAGGGAAGTAAAGCCAATTCCTAAGTAATACTTGAGACCAAATCAATATATACCTTTTTTCCTTCTTTCCTTTTTTTTTGTCAGACTGTGCATCCCAAGTAAGTTAAAGAATTAATATCATCTTATGCCAGCATAAAAATAAGTTAAAATCTCAGAAAACATCATTTATCAAATACATGAAATAAAAAAGGAAACTCAAATTTTAGGTTTACAGAAATTTGATTACAAGTTCATCCAAAAGGGTACCCACACATTGCTATGGGAATCTGCACTACTTTCTAAATAAGTCCCTGATCCTATCCCGTTAAAGTGAATAGGAGCTTTGTATGATCTAGCCCGAAGTCAGTAGAAACACAAATTTATATAGCCCAAATAATTTTCAGTGACAGGCCCAAAATGACCAATATTATATTTATGAGCAAGTTCTGCTCTGTCCCCAAATTCCATTTTGAAAGCTGTTTTGCCTCTGGTAAAACTTGAAGTGAAGAAACAAACATTATGAAAAGACAATATACAACACTAATTAAGAAGGGAATCACACTCATTGATTTCAGTGGGGGCAGCTCTGTGTTTATGAATATGAATAGCTTCAGAGTGATTATATTGTGTATCTTCCTGTGCCTACATCAGAAGCTTGTTACAATTCATGCTGCAGGCTAATGTTTTGGAGAAAAAGGAACTATTATAACTTTTTTTTAACCCCCAAAGAGGTATTTTGTAAATAATTCACTTTACATTAGCTAAGCATATGGTTATTTGAATCAATATAGCATGGTAGTTAAGGTGACCTTTCAAGTATATTGTGCTTATGCCAAACAAGAGTATTCCACTGGGATAAGGGCAACATATGTGAGGTAAATCTGGACAAGGTATCAAGAAATTTACACAATGGAGCCTAGGGAACACTTTACATTGTGCAACAAACTGCATTAGAGCAAACTGTCCAGTGGTACTTACAAACCAGAACCCCTGAGTATAGCAGGTTCTTTGCCACTGATGGTAGGGTCAGAAGATGTAATCTTCTCAGGCTGAGAATTCGGGGACCTGTGTTAGGTCAATGCACTGCTCTTCAGATCAATTGCCCCTATCAGGACAAATCCATTTTACACTATAAATCTGAATCTGGATAAAATTTTCAAAAGGCCCTAAGGGGCCTTCCTCAAATTTTCCAATCTGTCTTTGGGCCAGATTTACAATGGTTTTTAGCTACATAAAGATGCAGGTAGGCACCTACTTGTGCTTTCAGAAGTGAAGTCATTGAAATCAATGGAAATTAGGTGCCTAACCTGTTTAGGTGCTCTTGTAAGCCCCACTAGGTGCCAATCTGAATTTTCAGGCATCTAAATACTTCAATAAATCTGGCCCTTAGGCACCTAAGAGCCAAAATCCCATTGACTTTCAATAGGACATAGACTCCTAAGCACCTAAGTGACTTGAAAATGGGACTTTGGCTCCTCAGCCACATAGGTTTCAGAGTGGTAGCCATGTTAGTTTGTTTCAGCAAAAACAAGGAGGAGTCCTTGTGGCACCTTAGAGAATAGTCTCTCAGTCACATAGGAGGCTCTGAAAAATGTTGTACCTGTTTTATTTGAGTACTGAAAACTCTAAAAAACTCTAACAAACTTTACTCAAAATTAGAGTTTGCAGGGCAGGGAGAATCAGGACACAAGCAGCCTAATGCATCAACTGATAGAATACCAAATGCATTTAAAATCTGCAAGATTCACAAGACTCAAAGACAGCTGACTTGGCTTTGCGCCGTGGTGAAAAGATTTTTCCTTTCATGGCCTTGCACAATGCCACAAATATTTTCTACTGAATTGAACCCCGACTGAGTAACTTTAGACACTGTGAAATTTTCCTATCGGAGCACTTGTTGCCTGCCCTTTAACTGCACAGTTATTTTTGCCCTATAATAAAAAGTTTTTCTCACACAGTGAAAAAATCCAGTTTTCCAATTATCCGAACAATATCATTTCTCACAGTTAACTTGGCTTTAGAATTCAAATTATAGTCATGAGAACCACAGTCTCTTCACTGTTTCTCCAGTTATGTTAAGTGTCAGACATTTTTCTTTATAATAGGTAGGGGAAGAGACATCTTGTTGAACTGGCAGGAAATTATTAAGGATCACAACATGTTTGCAGTTGATCAAAACATTTCAGCTTTTCATTAATGTCTGGATCCAGCAAAACAAATTATTTCAGATGTCTGTTATGTGAATTATTTTACTATTTGCCAAAAATGTGTTTTTGGCAGGGTTTTATAGCAGGAAAATAGGAAACTGGTTTGGAAAAATTAATGAAGCGGAAAACAACATCTTAAAGTAATTCATTCTGGTTAGATTTCACTAGTCCAATCTGTGAATGCTGTAGAAGGCGAACTAGAGACTAATTTTTGCCTGTTCAAGACAAACTAATTTAAAAGGTTTACCATGGAGAAAAGGGACCCAGCGTGTACTTTGGGATAGAGTACATAGTGGAAATAAATGACACAAAATCTAGCACTTGCAGGTGCTGTTGTTTATCAAAGTTGAAACATGACATGAAGGGAATTTCACACAGATGTTACACAAAGTCAGTCTCCCCTCCATTCATTACCAGTATAAAAAATAAACCAGTTTGCATGATATGTATCCTATGCTATTAAGGGAATTATACAGATTTCCAGTACCATTGACAATTATTTTGAAAGCAATAGGCAATTTTGGAGGTATTGAAAATTCGGAGAATATCATATGTAATATCAACTAGAAAAGAAAGAAAAGACAAATCCTAGCAATTACTACAAGTGGAGTCAGATCCTAATCCCTGATATAGCACTTTGCTCCAATCTGGTGCAGAGATGTCACAAAGGGCCTCATTCTGCAAAACCACTGGCACACATGCTTAACTCTTCTCATCTAAGTAGTTTCATTGACCTCAAAAGTGTTCTTCACATGTGTAAAGTTAAACATCTGCATAAGTATTTTCAGGATTTGGGCCAAAACTGGCTAAGCCATCTGCCTGGGGATTCCCTGGTTTGATTATTATTTGATGATCTATAGAACAAGTTGAATAATTTAAAAACATGTATTCTATGAAAAAAATGCCATGAATAATACAACCAATTCTACATAGTCTTCATGTTTCTTCAGTCTTGACATGATTAAGAAAGTTCCATTTGAATGAATTTGTAGAGTGCAGGGACACTAGACACTACCTAGGGGGCAGGCAGCAAATGAAAGAAAAAAGCTAAAACGGAGCCAAAATCTCCTCTCCGTTACACCCAGGCAATCGCCTTATTGAGCAGCACACACACAGTGAAAATATCAATCGTTTCCTCTGTTACAGCGATTAGCCACTTTTATGTTTCACTGCCATTTTTTCTTGGCTGGGAGGGAATTATGTGGTTCACTTGAGAACATTCTCCCAAGGGATAAACCATTTTTCTGGAAAGCATAATCTCTACTTTCTTCCTCTCTCTTTCTTAAATGCTGTCTCCCCATTATGTATTGGGGGTGTGTGTGCCAGGAGGAGAGTAGTAATAACATATTGAGGCCCCAATCCTGTATCGAGATCCTCAAGCAGGGACTCTTGGGACTCAATGGGATACTCATATAGAATTGGGGCCTAATACAGCATTTTGATTTTGTGTCAAGTACTTTTATTATAGCAAAGTGATCAGACTGACAGCATCGTTGTAAGTAGGCATTGAATACACATACACACACACAGAGTAAGATAATGCTATAACTACACAGGAACGAATCTCTCCAAAATCAGATAAAGAGTATCTACTGAATGTACAGCTTCTTTTAATTAATGTAACTGTAACTGCATATTATTTGCTGTGCAATACACAGCAAAATCTTCCGTGGAATTTTGCTCTTAAATCCAACCCACATAAAAACTTAGGCTCACACTTTCCCCTCCCATGGAGAAATCATCGGGAGGGGGCAGACGGATTGGAAACTTCTCTGAGGTTCCCATTGTGGAGTTCGCCTCTAATCATCTGCTCTAGTCAGAGGGGCTTGGGGCCCTGCAGAGCTTACAGGAAATAGGGCTCCCATCGCCAGTGATCCTGGGGACTTAGGGGAAGAATGCCAACAGCAGTTGTACTGTCACTAGCTGGGTCACCCTATGGATTCTCAGTAGCAGCTATGGAGAGGATAGAAGGTACATAATTCTTCTTTAAGCCACATTAACTCCCATTGGGATATCCCCATGTCCGCAAGAAATGGTGATACAGAGATCAGCCAATCCCCTACTCTTGGTTCCCTCGGTCCTCGATTCCTGTCCTTAAAACTTGCAGCCTGGAGGCAGCCCCAGCAGAGGGGAGGCAGGTGCCACCAAATTGGTGCACTCCCATTACTGTGCAATCATGGAGAGATCCACACATGCCAGGAGGCCAATCAACTGATCCCATCCATACTCTCAGACCAGTGTTTGCTAGTGGGAAAGTGACAATACCATTAATGGCAGTTTAATTTAATTGCAAAGCTAATAGAGCTGGTCAAAAATGCTGCATAATTTCAGCAAAAAAATTCAAAGGGAATGAAATGTTTGTTTCATTTGAACCTTTTCATGTAATTTTCCAGTTTTTCAATTAAAGGAAAACTGAAAAAAACCACAAACATTTTCAATTTTCCCCTCCTTTCGCTTCCTTTTTCCTAGAGGAAAACATGTTTCCAACAAAATTTTTTTACCAGTTCTAATATTTAATAAGAACTAATAATACTTTGAAACAAATTGACACAATTAACTCCTTAGCCAAAATTGCAAACAACGTTCACCACCTAACATACCAGGTTGAATCCAGTTTGGGTTAGTAGTGACTGAAAGCTCTTACCATCTAATGGCTCTTCAAAGGCTCATATGAAATGAGCTGATGCTCGCTTGTCTCACTCCAGTTCACAGTGCTCTGGCTTTTGTCTACAGCACAAAAAATACTATTGGTGGAATCTTGGCTTCACTGAAGTCAGTGGGAGTTTTGCAATTGACTTCAATGGGACCAGGATTTCACCCTATGAAAATTATCAGCATTTTGGAAGCAATCTCAGTAAATAAGGACTGAATGGGCAGAGAGAACAAACTGTCCTGTGGTGTAACACAAAATTGCTCTAGTTTAAAGGGCCTTTGCCAGAATGCTGTGTAAAAAGCTTGCTTAATTGCTAGTCAGTCATATGCTGCACAATAAAGCTTCCCGCTGGGTTGAGAAGTCTATTTACGAAATGTACATTTACTTAAAGGGACACGCTGTCCTCTCAAAGACACATTTCCTTCCCTAATAACTTCTCAGATTATTAAAACATAATATAACAATTGAGTTAATTTTCACCATTTGTGCTGTTTATTTACATTTTGCATTTCAGCTTGGACAGTGATAAAGATTATTCAGTATAACTTTTGTTCCTGGTCAATTTTATTTTTATGTATTTATTTTAATTGTTATAAGGTCTAAAGAATGTCTATCCAATAGCCTTTGCTTTACCCTCGCAATTTCACCTTTCCTGCTCCCTTGGCATGTAAGTTATATTTATTTTGCATACCCACTGAATGCCAAGTCAGTGCTAGTTACATGATTTTACCACGTATAAACACACACAGCTCATTTTCTGATTATCTTATATCTGACGTGTAACATTATGCCACCATTTACATTGCTGAAGACTTTGCCCAGGAAATTTCATGGGACTGAACCCACTTAAATCAGGATTTTGCCCAGGTTCTTTAAAATTCTTCTAACAATAATAACTCCCAGAACGAAACATCGTGCTTGTAAACATTTTTTCCTATTAAAATATTCATTTTAGCCAGAAGCAAGAGACTCATTTTTTCCTAGCACACACTGTTGTGAGCACTTACAGCCTGCTTTGCATATTGAGAATTCACCAACAAATTGCTTCCACACTACACTACAACTTCAAAAATTTTGAAGTATAAGGGTTAATAAACTTAAATGTTTAAAGAGTCATGAAATGGACTGTTTCCGCTTTCCATCTGGCTTTTATCAATTTTAAGTCAGTTTCAGAAGTACTGCTACACAATCAAAACACACAATCTCCCTAGTCAGATAATTCAATTTTATAAATGAATTACTTATGTGCCTATAAGTAAATACATTCCTATGCAGGGAGTTATTGACTGCCGTCAATGAAATAATCAAGTCCAGGGGGAAAAAGGCCATCTCTGTAAACACTCTGGACTCATGAAGGCCCACTGTTTCGGGGATATAGTATGTCCCACCAAAACCACTTCACAGTCATTTAAAAAACAAAATAAAAGCCAACTCAGAACAAGAAGAGTTCAATGGTATAAAGATGTGGGGCCTGATGCATCTCTCACTAAATCTGGTGTAAATCAGGAGTGTCTCCAGTGAAATGAATGCTGCTACACTCATTTAGAACTGGTGTAAGCATGAAGAAAATCAGGCCCATGGTATATAGGAAAGACACGCCTAGAATAAACATCTAAAAAATCATGTTAAATGAGACACAGTTGGGGCTAACTTGGTGAGTCATCTCCTACTCAGAATCAAATGTATGGGTGTATGAGCCTCAGGGAGGGGCCAAGTGTGCTTTCTACATCTCACCAATTACACTTTCTTTAACTTTGCTATTCAAGACCCCAGTACTTACCCTCATGTGGAGCCCCATATATATATATTGTATCCACTCACCCATAGTAGCTTGCGTAGCTTGTGTGATCAGGGTCTCAATGGTTAGCTATTGCCTAGAATTACTTTTCAGTTATCACATTTTTATCTGGC
Source organism: Lepidochelys kempii (assembly GCF_965140285.1). Taxonomy (NCBI): domain Eukaryota; kingdom Metazoa; phylum Chordata; order Testudines; family Cheloniidae; genus Lepidochelys; species Lepidochelys kempii. The sequence continues at coordinate 76,262,014 of NC_136388.1, forward strand.
TTAATGATTCTTTAAGTTGTACTTTTGTTTGTGGGTGGGTACATATGAAAATTGTTGATCTGATTTATAAATACCCTGGAACCTATTTGTGAACGTATGTAAAACATAGACTAGATGGTACTGAGGTCTTCTGATAAGTATGGAGAGCTGCTGGTTAGGTCAATAGATGGCATCTCTTCCATATGTCCGACAGATTTCTTTCTTTGTTTCTTTTTTCATTGCTTCATTTGACAATATACCATACTAAAAACATCCTCTTATTTTCATCTTGTAAAGCAAAATGCCATGGGAGGGAAGGAATGGGTTACCTAGGGAGGTGGTGAAATCTCCATTCTTAGAGGTTTTTAAGGCCCAGCTTAACAAAGCCCTGGCTGGAATGATTTAGTTGGTGTTGATCCTGCTTTGAGGAGGGGGTTGAACTAGATCACCTCCTGAGGTCTCTTCCAACCCTAATATTCTATGATTCTATGAATCTGCTGTCTCTATTTTGAGACAAAGATGAAGAAAATTCCTGGTCCCCATGAGAGAAGAATAGATTAAGGTAACACGAGACATCCAACTGAGTACAAAACAAAGTCTCTTTTACAGATGGAAGTTTTTTAGTGATGGACAGGAAAATGCAGATTGTTTCTGCCTAATATGACTTCATATTTTTTTAATTCCCCTTGATTTCCCAGCCATTTTTGCCTAAAGTTTGATATTATTCTTTGTCTTTAATGCATATTTACTAGAAAGGTTCTATACATTTTTTTCAATGACATTTTCAAGGGTACAGAGCTGGCCAAAAAATTCTGCATTTTGATAATTCAGTGACATTTGCATCAACATTTTGAATTTTGATGAAAAAAATACTAACAATTTTTTACTACATTTTCTTGAATAATTTTTCACATTGACCAGCTCTACTAATTATCAACACTAAATCAAAAATAATTTTACTGATAAATTCCAGAATATTTCCATTCCCCACCATGAAAAGATTCCTATGTTTGCTCTGTGATGCCTGAGTATGTACTAATTTAATGAAACCAGCTTGGACAGGGTGAATGAAAGTTTAAATGTGTCAGTTTAAGGTGTGTGTTGTACTTAATATTCATGTCTCAAAATCCGTATTCAGGTACTGCTCAAGTGTTACAGTCATCTAATGACAGTACCTTCACTCCTGAGCTCTGTCTTATTTTGGTTCATAAGCCTGATGAATATGAAGAGTAGAAAATGTACCTGGCCAAATTCTTTCCTCAATTAATCCAGTGTAAATCTGTGAGCGATTCCACAGAAACACATGGAATTGTTGAGGCCAGTTACTCCTTAGCTTTACACCAGAATACCATATACCAGTACTGTATAACTACAGGTAGAATTTGTCCTATAAAGGTTGGATCTTTTAAACAATACATTATCTGGCTTTTTACCTAAAGATGATGTGAGATTGTTTTATTCAGTGCTCAGCCATGTCTCTAAGGTACAATCACTATGCCCAGTAATATTATATGCAGTCCATGATAACAAATTGCAGGGCTATTTAGTGATATAGTTCGTGTAAAGATGAAAGCTGGTTTCTTGGAATGTTCATAAATACCAGACAAAGGAACTCGCTAGCCAATTTTGCTGACCACTGCTGGAACTATAGCAAAGTATTGCTTCCCTCCTCAAACCACATGCTAAAACTCAGCATAACTCTCAATGGGCAGAAAAGTTGGCAGAACTTTATAACTGCCAAAGGTGTTGTAGCAGTATTTTAATAGCTGTATTAGTTATTTAGTATACCTGGCTAGTTCTTGTAACATGAGATAGGTAGTAATATAAGAAGCTGTTTAATGAGGCCCAGCAATTTTAACTGTGCTTAATGATGCAGCCCACCCACTGTCTTCTAGAAAAGCACCTATAACCTTGCAGTTCATATTCATTCCTCCAAGCTGAACCACAGATGTCTCCTGAGGGACATTGGCCTAGTCCACTGAATTTCAATAGCTATGGGCAAAAAATGTTTACATCAAATGTGATAAAAGGAATTTGCCGGGCCTGAGAGAGGCAGCAGTTCATTCTTACCTTGTCTGGCTATTAAAAATGAATTGAAATGCTACAAGGAAAACAGTTGAATGGTATCAGAGGCTCGCAGAGGTTCTTACAACAATTTTTTTGGTGGCCTCCGAGTGTGGCCATCAACTCTTGCTGGCGGCCGCTCTGACAATTTTTCCTAAAATATTTAATTAACTTTTGGAAAAAACAAATAAATATGCATGTATCCATGTCCAAATCATTGTAATTTATCTATGTAGGGTGCAAACTCAATAATCAAAATAATGTACAGTTGTCGCTATTCTTCACAGGACCTAAACAGAACTGAAACACAAATAAGGTGCTTTGCACGTTCTTGTCTTTTGTTGTTGTTTCTTTTGCTTTTTTGATAGCTTTTTTTAAAGACTTGCTGGCTAGTAAGTCTGCTGCTGTGAAAAGTGATGCTTGTATATTAATATCACTTTGCACAGCCTCCAAGCTAGCTACTAAGTCTGCTGTGAAAAGTGATAATAACAAACATACAAATATCACTTTTCACAGCAGATTTACTCAGCCCTGGCAAGCCAGGGGACAAAGTAAGCCCTGGATGGGGAGATGGATAGGGAGGCAATGGGGCATGGGGCGATAATGGGAATGGATGGGGGGCTGGTGGAGGCAGCATGGGCCAGGGGCAATGGGGGGTGGGGAATGATCCCAGAACTGGAGCCTGCTGCTGTACAGCTGGGGGAAAGAACCTTGCACCCTGCCCCTGGGGAACAGGGCCTGGGGATGGACCCGGGGTGGAGATGGAGCGCAAAGCCCCACGCCTGGAGTCTGCCGCTCATCACCCCAGGGCTGAATCCTGACCCCACTGCCCCCAGGAAGGTGGGAAACTCACTGGTGCCCGCTCCTTCAGTGTTTGTGATCCCAGAGGGGGGCAAGGCCCAACCCCTCCTGGTGGCCCCAGGGGAGGGGACCCTGCTTTGCCCCTCATCCCCCAGTCACCCCCAGGAGGCTGTGGCCACAAGAAAAGCCCCTGGTGGCTGCATTTGAGAAACACTGGGCTAGAGGCCAAGCTAGTCTGAATGGGAAGCTGCCATGCACAGCTGCCAGTACCACACAAAACACTTGCCACTTAGGATATGTGTTTCTTTGGAATAATCTTTCACTTTTTCCAGCCATTTCCTTCTTCTCTAATGGCGATATGACAAAAAAACTAATAGCTCGGGTTGATGGAATCCTTTTGTTATGATCTTTGCTGAAGTCTTAGAGTTTCAGTAAGTTATTATTATATTGGCTTGGTAAATGGGAAAACTGGCATCGAGGCTTTTCAAAACAATTATCAAATGAGAAACAAATATTGCAGATTTTATTACAAAACAGAAATATCCAAGGCAAAGCAATAAGGATGACAAGAGTACAATATTATTTGCAGAACCTCAAATTACTTATGGAACACGTGGAAAAGAATGCCTACAAATATTCCTTCACGCATGTGCAAAAAACCCACATCATTCCTTCTATAACTAGTTCCAGGCCAATGGGGGCTGAGGGAAGCAGCGTGGGCTGAGGGATGTGCTGGCCATCGCTTCCCACAGCCCCCATTGGCCTGGAACGGCGAACCGTGGCTAGTGGGAGCTGCGATCGGTCGAACGTGTGGACGCTGCAGGTAAACAAACTGTCCCTGCCCGCCAGCAGATTTCCCTGATGGGCCATGTGCCAAAGGTTGCCGATCCCTCGCCTAGAAGCAGGTAAAAATACAGTAAAAAGAAAGCAAACATTAGCTTTCCTGTAATGGTGATGAGCACAACAGTCAGAATGTATTAATAAGGTTTTCAAAATGAATATATACAAGTCACTAGCCTATAGTCTGCACGGGCCCCTTTTAAGACTTAATTCCTTTTTAATAGAATAATAGTAATAATGTTGATAGTAATAATAAATCATAGCACTTATGTGGCACCTTCTATCCCAAGCTGTATTTTAAAGTATATTTTACTGACAAGAAAACAGACTCACAAAAAATGTATGGCTCAGCTCCTCTAAAATGGCCACTAATATTTGATCCCATCATATTTTGGGCACCTTGGACCTGATTACTGGAGGGGGCTGAACACCTGCATCGCCTGTCAAGCTCAGCTGGCTTTGGGGCTGCTCAGCACATCTGAAAAGCCAGACCAAAAGCACCTCAGTTTGGGCCCCTGGAATTGTAGACTGATCACTTGTAATCATTTTGGTGTAAGTAGCTTGCCTCTGATTGAACAATGAGGGCGTGGTCCAGTTCTCACTGCCTTCCAGAGGACAGAGGAGTCTTTCCTGATGACTTCAGTGGGAATGGATTGGGCCCTGAATGATGGGAGAGCCAAGATTAGAATCTAGAACTCCAAGGGTTCCATTCCTGTACACATTTCATTCGGCCCCACTGTTTGATTGGCAGCAGCTTTGTACATGCCGCTTCTGCTAAACTGTCCCATCATCCATCCCATAGCCTAGGTCACTCCCTGAGAAGATGAGGATAATTAGAGGGGAGTGATTAATTCATTAGGAACAATCTGACAAATTGCTCCCGGATATTCACAATCAGAAAAAGAAACACAACCTGCCATGTTAGTCAGCAAATAATTTGGAATGTACTGGAGACTTTTGCTATGTAATGGCTGGTCTGTAGATTGGCCTGGAGCTGCTCGCTGGGGGTAGTCTGTATTAAAAATGCAAGATGTGAGCCGGTTGGTTTTGCTAGGTCACATGCAATGGGCAATGTGACATTTTTTCAGTTGCTGACTTGGGGGCCGTACCATGCTAGTGGTGCAAAGGGTGGGGATTTGCAACAGCACTGAGCACATCGTGATGACCTGCCAGGCTGGATCCCGAGTTGAGCCCAGGGTGGAATGTTGCACACATGGCTGCCACATAGCAGAGGTGGTCCTTACACGACCAGCTCCACAGGAATGCGCACAGGGTGGAAGAGGCGTAGCAGGGGGAAGTGAGGGCATGGCACCACAACCCCTGAAGACATGCAGTGAGTGTGTGAGAAAGACATTCCCTCTCTCACATCAGACTGCACTGCACCCGCTGGCTGCAAGTGTAGGGGCCGTCCACAGGGACAGAGACAAGCCAGAGTCTGTGGCCCTGAACACAAGCATCCCTCCTGGAGAAGGGACATATCAGAAGGCTGGCCCGTCTGTGGTGTTCCCATCTCAGCCAGCTGAGGGGCACCCCCCACCCCCCCTGCCCCTGAATTCCCCTACTGAACTATTGCGTAGCCCCATGTTTCTGTCTGGCATGTGAAGTTCTGGAACAGCCTTCCAAAGGGAGTAGCGGGGGCAAAAAATCTAGCTGGCTTCAAGACTGACTACACGCCATTGTAGGCAGTCTTACCATACCACCCCCTCCATAAGCTAATCAAGATCAATCTGCAACTACTAGCAGCAAATATCTCCAACAGCCAGTGATGGGACACTAGCTGGGGAGGGCTCTGAGGTACTACTGAGAATTCTTTCCCAGGTGTCTGGCGGGGTCTAACTGACCACCATATGTGGGGTTGGGAAGGAATTTTCCCTCGGGTCAGATTGGCAGACCCTAGGTGGGGTTTCACCTTCATCTGCAGCATGGGGCACAGGTCACTTGCAGGTTTAAACTAGTGTAAATATTGGATTCTCTGTAACTTGAAATATTTAAATAGCGATTTGAGAACTTCATTAACTCAGCCAGAGATTATGGGTCTATTACAGGCATAGTGGTGGGTGAGGTTCTGTGGGGCAGGCCTCATTTAATGATCATTCAAGGCTCTGATTGAGAGCTCATAGACACCCCGAGAATTTGCAGCACCAGGATCAAACTCCAGCTGATCATTACACTTAGCACTGGATTTCAGGAGTGAGTTCTCATATTATTCATCCTTAGCCTCCCTTTGTAAAAGGCTTTGAGATCCACAGAAGAAAAAGAAGTGCATTATTATTTTTCATTCAAAATTGCACAAATATTCCTGCTTGTTAACCCAGTTTTTAGAATATCCGTGGAAAATAAATACAAAACGGTCATGCACACAAGTTGCAGGAAATCAGTGTTTGAGGTAAAAATTCACGCAAATGTCTGGAACACTTTCCCCATCTTTCATACTAGTGCAGAGCTCTCTAGGAGTCCAAAACATGGCACAACTACTAATTGATGCCAACAGCACTTCTTACTAAAGGGATCAAAAAGAGGTGGAGTCACTGCAGCCCCAAACAGTCAACTTGTCTTTAGTTAAATAAATAGCAATGTAACATCCTTCACCCTAACAACATAATATAATAAATACAAAGTGGCGGGGCTGGAGCTCACACAGAGGTTACGTCACCCTATGCATTGGAGCGCAGCTCCATAGAGATTCCTGGTACAGAAGGAGTGTCAGGACCAGCTTTTTAAGGCCTCCTGCTGAAGTAGCAGGAGTGGAGTGAATCTGCTTCCACTTTGTAGTCTCAGAGTACAACAAGAATTCCTCACTCCTGACCCCCATGAAGATGCCCGGATAGCAGCTAAGTTGCTCTAGTCTGGCAGTGGAGGCAAATCTGGAACCTGTGTATTTAAAAGCTGGGTGAGTGCTGTGAAGATCTACACAATGGAGCATGAGACCTCCTCCAGAATAATGAGCCTGCACTGAAAAAGCCCCCCACATGCAAATGTATCCTCACACAAAACAGTGCCAGAGAAATGGGGCTTCCCCTGGGTTGAATGATCAGGTGGCAAAACTCGCATCTCGCCCAGCACAGTTCTGAAAATGCTGCTGCAAGTGAATAGCAGCATAAAGACACCTCAGAACCCTAACTTGCCAGAAATAAATTGTCTGAGCAACTTGGTTGACTACCATTACCCAGGAGAGGATTTCCTGTTCCTCACGGGCTCCTCACTTCATCATTTTTTTCCGCTTTCCAAATCTGCTGGAATCAGGTTAAGTTCGAGTGGTCTCTGCCCTTTAGAAGAGGTTGTGATTGCGATTTGGCATTCCCACTGTGGCTGTCTCCTCTGTGCATCTTCCTAGCAGAAGGTCTTTCACTTCTCACTGCAGTCATTTTATGTCATAACTATGTAATTGCATGGTATGTGACAAAGAGAGGCTCTGACTTGCCTAAATACCATACCATACCATATCTATCTATCTATCTATAGTACTAATCTGGCCCCCATGAATATATTCTCAGAGCACCTCACAATCTTTCAGTGTATTTATCTTCACAACACCCTTGTGAGGCAGGGAAATTTTATTGTCCCCATTTTACGGATGGGGAACCAAGACCCTAAGTGACTTGCCCAAGGTCACACAAGAAGTCTGCTGTGGAGCAGGGAACCTAGGTTTCCCAAGTCCCAGGATAGAGCCCTAACCACTGGACCTTTCTCCCTCTCCTACTTTGCCTCAGAAGTTATGTTTTACTGTCAAATGCAACTGCCCCCTCGGCAATTTTTAAAGATTTATCCCTTTGCTGATTTACCCATTTCACAATCTAATGAAGTGATTACAGAGGCCTAGATCCTGCACCACGCTACATGTGGGTGGAACTCTGCACCTGCATGGAGCTCATTGCAGGAGCAGATCAAACCAGGCAAATAAATTGCAGTTTTCCTTTAGAGCTTTTGGTGAAACTTTGGATTACAAATGGGGAGCGTCTTTGTTATCTGGAGAAGGGGTAGGGCTAGGTGAAAAAGCCAGCCTGTGTGCTAGGTAGCTCAGGGTACTCCTATTGGCCTGGGAAGACCAATACAGCTCTGGCCTTAAAAGGTATAATCTGGCCCCAGGATTTCTCCAGACCATACATATGTTTTTACTGAGCAAAACCAGCATATTTCTGGCACAATGCAGTAAATCTCCCTTTCTGAAGGGAGACTGTGAGGCTGGAGCTTGCTGTTTTATGCTGAGATTTAATCATAGAACTAAAATAGTGGTGAAGGGCAGGAGATATTTAGGTGTAATTTTTCCAAAGGGTATACTGCTTTTTGTCTGCAAAATTTGTGCCCTCAGTTTGCACAGCAAATGAGTGTTAGTATCTGCACCTTTTGGTGTCTGAATGTGGGTGCAGATAAGACAGTTAGAGGCAAAAATAGATGGATTTGCAAATGGGTGGATTTGTGCCAGCAAATCATTTTTATGGGTGTAAAACTGTGGCCATAATTTGAACTCTCAGAAAGCTAAACTGGGCATCCACCCTTTGAAAATGATCCCCTCAGAACCAAGCCTACTAACATGACCTACTCTCTGATCAGTGTGACCACTGACCACATCTGCACTATCTGTTGATTGCCATCCCTTGCTGTGTTATCTCTGAGCTCACACCTGGTTTGACTTGTGCTGTAAAGTGCCATGCATGCCTATGCCATGATATAAACAGTGATTGAAATACTTATGTGAGTAAGACTCAGTGAAAATGACAGCTGTGTTTGCAATGTGCAGGAAATAATCTTTATAGTGTTTTCCTAGGCTAACCCTTCCTTATCTTACAATGCAGCTACATACATGAAAACAGAGAAACCCTTGCTATTCTAAGTTTTGTAAACTGATTTGTGTGTCCCAGTTTTAAAAATGACAAATAAACAACAGCCTTGATTTTTCTAATGATTATTCTGTGAGTGGTAATGAAAATCTCAGATACCCGGTTTTCATTTCTTCAGTTCAAAAGCTCTATAGGTGATGACAGTTGACAGACATTTTTTACAGCCAATATGGATTCGAAGGGTAATATGCATATTTTGGCACTTTATTTTTGAAGGGAACTCTGGCAAATTCTAGCCAACATCCCACTAAATTACAACTTTAAAGTCTTTTTTGTGATACCTATGTTCTTTTATTTCAGTGTTACTGGAAAAATCCTAGAGTAAGTACAGTCATACATTCCCCAAAGAACAGCTTCCCTGTAATCAGCTCTTTACAAAGTTCAGGAGGTCCTTATTTTCATGGGGGAAGTGCTTTAATCAAGATTAATTTTTTCCAGTTTTCAGTAATCGGAGCTCTTCCTGAGTTTTTCTTGACTCTGCTTTAGGATGAAATTATCAAATTTCCATGGCAATTAAGTGAAAAAGTTTAAGTATGGATCATTCTATACAATGGATGACAAGGAACAAGTGAAATTAAGTTGGAAAAAAAATGTGCAGGGATCTACATTAAGGATTTCTACTGTTGAAATGTGTACCTACTCTAAAGCTGCTGTTATCAAAGCCCTCTTTTCACTTCAGATACATTTCTGTCTAGCAGTTGTATCTTTTGTCACTAACCAAACAAACCCTGACCCAAAGGATGGTATCATGATCTACAACACAAACAATAGCATAAGAGAATGAGTTATGCAATTAGGTAGAAAATAAATGGGCTGATCTTTAATGCAGGCCAGACTGAAATCATTTCCAACCTTAAAGGAAGGTCACAATTCTGATGTATTTCTACTTCATACAAGGTCAGTGCTATTTTCTGAATACACTTTAACAGTGGGAAGTTGTTTTGTAAAGGATTACTATACAATATTAAATAAGATTGTCTTTTTAAAATATTAATCTTTCTGTAAAGTGTCATGCCCACCTGCGCTGCTATATGCAATGTTAAAAAATGTTAAAGCCCGCGGACCTTTAAAAAGCTCAGATTTGAACTATAGTTCTCCAGCTCTGGCTGCCAAAGGTACAATGGAAGAGAGGTTTTCTATGATTCTGTGGAGTTTCAAGAATAACATATTATCACACACACAGTATCACTCATCAAGATGTAGTGTTGTCAAAAGTACAGAAATGTTGGTTCAGGTAACCTAAAGCCCTGCTCCAAAGCCCACTGAAGTCAATGAGAGTTTTACCATTGACTTCAATGTACTTTAGATCAGGCCCTAAAAGTTTAGCTTATGGTTTGTTTCTATTAAATAAGGCAAAGTTGGATTGGCTTTGAGTTTTATCTGAAAATGCATCCATCCTTCTTTAAAGTATCTTCATTATGGAATCCCCAAGTGCAACTGTACAAAACAGGGAGACGCGCATAACAACAAACGGGCTGCAGTCGTGATTGCTTAGGCATGAACAAATCCTTGTGAAGGCTAGAGAGCTATAAAAATAGGGGCTAGTTTTATGTCAGTTCATTTTCAAAGGAATGTAGTGTGGGATTGAGAAGGGGTAATGTTCAGTACAGAGGGTCCACATTGGGCCTGTTTCTGAGCTCAGTGCTGGTGGAAAAGAGGAGTAACTCCATTGAAATAAATGGAATTATGCTGCTGTAAACGAGTGTGAGATGAGAATTAGGTCCATTGAATGTGTGGTTGCATGCTGTTACTTTCTACTGTGTGATGTACATTGTAATAGTATTGTAGAATCAACAATTCATAGAATTTAGAGATGGAAAAGCATTTAAGCGTCTGTTTTATATCTATAAATAATGCTACTAATTTCTGTACTAGTTTAAACTATTTAAGCAAGAGAACAATTAAACCTAAAAGACATACATGAGAAGATCTGTGACATCTTTCATCAACTATGGTGATGCACAGTCTACACATGCCAAAACGTTGAACTGTTTGCTGTTATTTACAGTTATTATTTATATGTGCATTCAGTGTGCTCTGCATTGTACAACACACAAAAGAACTAGTAGTCTATGTGCCAAGTAATTTACCATATACATTGGAGATACAGTTCAGTAGAATTCAGCTACATAACACACCCAGTGACCAGGTCATCAAATCCCCAAATGGTGTAGTTAATATGTCTGTTGGGCTTTGGTGGTGGTTTTTGTAGACAATATTGTTAATGAAGGATTACCATTGAAAGGCTTCATGGGAGAAGTGTGCTTAAGGAGGTACTTGAATGACAAAAGGGCAGCTATTTAGCACGCTAAAAATAGACTTCTGGAGGCCTATCCCATGGTCCTTTGTGCTGCAGTAAGCTGAGCCTCTCTATAATTTTGTCCCCAGTGAACTGCTGGGAGAACTTGTCTGTCCTTCAGGGCACATGGGAGTAGGGTGAGACGGCACTGGAGGACTACCTGCACTCCAGGGCTTTAGCCTGAATTTTCACTGAAAAATGGGTGGGTTACTAGCCTGAGTGAAAGTGGCACCTGGGTTCTAGCCTATACCCTCACCTGGGCCAGCTAACCTGGACTGAAAGCACCACCAAACTCAGTGAGATAGTTTTGTGTGAGGATGGGAGGGGGGTTAGAGCAACAGCTGAGTAAGAGCCTGGGCTAACTCTGCAGGGCAGACATACATAAAGAGCAGGGCTGTGGGGAGAGAAGGGAGTGGGAGAAAAGAGTAAGAAGAAATGAAAGGAGATATGTTTAGTAGATATGCAAAGCCTGGTAGAGAGAGTGGTTCAAATAGCAAAAAAGTATATTCGTGAATAGAAGCACTGAGTTCTGTTTGTGGTTCGATTATTTGTTGTTTGTGAATTCATGGAATGAAAGAGCTTGAGAACCCCAGAAGTTTCATGAATCTTAGCACAACTTAGGACAGATTTTCAGATGAATCATAAGAAAGGTGAAATCATTTCCCACTGTTCAGTCGTCTGTCCTAAAAGGAAGCAGAAACAACACCCTGTGGTTTAGCTGATCTGTATTTGAGCAGCTGCATAAGGAGCCTGAATTTGATCTGGAAGCTGAGTAGAAGTCAGTTACAGAGTGACATGGGTGAAGCAGCAGAAGAGGAAGATATTTTTTGGTGGTAGCATTATGAATGTACTTGGGCTGGGTGGAGACACAAGGAGAGCTGAGGATGCCCCAGGATGCACGGTGCTCTTGGACAGTCCCTGATTTTGCAGGAGATTTCCCACTAATGAGTGCATTCCGGAGAAGCTCAATCACAGGGCCAGTAATGAGAATGCATTTGGCTTGTGAGGAGTTTATTAGGTCCAGCTATTATGGATTGGTTGGGGGATTAACAGCCCAGCAGATACTTAGCCATACATTTATGGTAAGGTAGGCCTATCTGTCTTTGTCAGCATCCGAAAGGTGTGGAAAGGGGCCAACTGGCTAACTCCCCAAAGAGACAGAAGTGGGACCAGGCTAATCACATTACTCTTGTAAAGAACACCACAGGGTCTCCTCTTGATCAGAATTAAAAGTATGGAGGGAGCCAGACCCTGCTGAAGGAAAAAGGGATTGAGGCAAGTCTCCTTGTTTTTGCATAGCTTTGTTTTGTATTTTGATGCAAGTTGTTCCAGTGTGAAAAGTCCCAACCAGTGCAAGTGGAAGACAGTGGTAACACTGGTCAAACACTGTGTGCACTGAAACCAATGGGATCTCAACAGCCTCCTGGTGCACAATAGTACCATGAGATAGGCATGAAGTGCAAGTTTTCATCGGTAAACAGAAGTTCAATAGCTAGCCTCCAAAGAGTTTACTAAAATTCTAGACTAGATAATTAATTAATCTGAGCCACATTTATTCCGTGTCACTGTGACCTGCATCTCAGGAAATTCTGCCTGAGAATTCTGCCACTTTGAAACATCTCTGAATGTATTATAAAGAAATCTGTCAGAGTTTTAGGCTTCCAGCTATCTCATGTTCCCACCTAAGGGCAAAATTTTGCTCTTGGAGCCCGGCTGTGGATTTCTATTGCCTATTCTGCAATAGGCTGACAATAGATGTCATGGAGAGGATTAATGATTCCAGCAAAGTAGGCTGAAGTTAAAATCACTGCATCTGTGTTACTTAGTGAGGTGATAAAGGGAAGGCAGTTGCACATAAATAAGGTGTATAGCAAGGCTAAGAAGCCCACATTTTAGCTTCATCCATCTGCGTGGCAGTCGGTTCCCAAAATGGATGTTTTGTGCACTGGCTGAGTACATGGAATGCAGTTGGTGCACAGTCAGGAACTGAATCTTGTCCTAAGTATCCAAGAGTTTTGAATTTTTCCAACTTCCCTTTTATACATTTTTCTTTGTACAGTACAGGCCAGATGTTTAACAAAACTCAGCACACAAATCTCCAAATTAGGCACCTAAACAAGTAGCTGAATTTCCAAATTAACTCAGCCTCCAGAAGCTGACCCCCCCCCACCTTCCCCCCGCGAGGACACTGGGAAGATGCTGGGTGCTGAGCCCTTTTGAAAATCTGGCCTTAGATTTCTCTATCCTTATGTTTAGATAGTCTGAAGTCTGCTTCCTCCCACTTTACAGTTAGGGGATCCCTTTGTTAATTTGTTCAGTCTTTTCATATAGGGGGTGTACCCTTGAGATGTAACTGGAGTCAACTTCAGGAGTATCTGAAAGACAACAAGCAAATGAAACCAACTCATTATAACCTATTATCCTTTCTTCAGTCTGATTAGTCATGAACTATGTGTATACCAGCTGGAAGGCCCAGTTTAAGTCTCTAGCCTGAGTGATTTAATAATTGTACTGCACGGAAGCAGAAAATGAAGCAGCATCCGAGGAAGCATGAATGTTTAAAGATACTTGTTGAAGGAAGGGCAAGATTTGGCGATGTCTACATTCTGGTTTTGACTTTGCTATTCCAAAATGTTCTGAAAAGCGAGTCACTAGGACATATAAAGAAATCTTTGGCTGCAGGAGAGGATTATTGGTGTGATCTTGCAGTGGATTCAGTGGGACATTTGCTTAATGAGCGTAGGCTCAGTTCTGCTCTTAGTTAAAATTGTGTATCCGATACAGAATTGGGCCCCAAGACCAGGAAAATCTTCATTGTTTTGGGAATGTGGGGTGGGATGCCGGACAAGACCAGAGCTGGGCAGAATGTCTTTGCACATTTTTTCACAGCAAAACCAGAAGCATTCAGGTAAGTGTCTAGAAACTGATGAGGCAATTTGTAGAGTTGTGTTTTTTAAAAAATCGTAAATGGTATCTCAGGACAAGCCAAAAGTTACCTAGTAGCACAGCAGTAGTGAAAACATTGTTCTGTTTTTGGACGTGGGACAGAAGGTGTCCAGAGGATATGAGGATTCAGGTAGGATACGCTGTGGTTAGAAGCTTGTGGCAATTGATGAGCTATTGCAAGATGAGCCATAGCAAAGTGCTATAACAACTATACACAAACTGGAACCACTGTACCACTGAAAAGCAGCCACATCTGGGTTGGATAGGTGGACAGCCCAATGCACAACAATGGGGAGGAGACATTTTGGCCACAGATCATACTGCTGCTCTTACAGAATGCGAGTATGGGCCTTACCTTAAATAGCTGTATGGAGCAGGTAGGATTTCATTTTTTAAAGATCCCATCTGAAATACTTGCAAACAGTAAACTGCACAGAATTTATAGGTCCTCAGCAATTCTCCATACAAATGGATAGCTCCAGCTGAGGACTCACCCCCCAAATGCACAGCGACATGAATAATTTAGAATATAATTTATATGACAAATTTCATCTTATTTGTTCCTAAATTGTCTGTCTGCAAACTGTAATTTTTCTTAAATATATTTGTTGTTCAAAATTATTTGAAACAGTTTCTACAGTTAGTTTTTTGATCTGTAACTCATTTCTGAGCAGTTTGTTCTAAGCAATAGATCTGCAAAATTTAACCCAATTTTGATGGAACACATGATCTGTTTCTGTTGCCTGAGTTGATGAGGGTAACTCTTATGATCAGGTTTCTAGTGCAAATATTCTTGATTATTAATTGGAAACTCACTGTTTGTGAATTTGCTGCCTGGCTTAGAACTCTATTTCAGCAAACATTCATTTGCTAAAATAGTCATGGGAAGTGAAGATGTAACATAGTTAATGTGAATTCATTTACACATTTGAAAGAATATTCTTGGAAAATATTTTGTCCAGCTGTGTTGAGGAGGGTGACGGTCTGACTCAACACTTCCAGGATTAGAACCAGTGGCTCTGGGGAGTGAGAGGTATTGTACTTCAGGATAAAAACATAGAACTAATTTTCTCCCTGACTACTTACCATTTTTGAATTTGAGAGAATTTTCCAAATTAACTTCCTTCCGATGTTCTTTTTTTTTCATGAGGATTCTCTGTCTCCGTGGTCGTTTTGATCCCATGTTGCTCGGCCCTTTAAATGGAAGTATCTGGCCTGAATTAACTTTAGAGATTAGCCACTGGTGGAGCATTTTACAGGATCTTCAGCCCGTCCAAAGACTGGGCAGCTCATCTCTGCTATGACATATTTAGGGGATGTTTTCTAATCTCATATATACAGATTACATATCCAAGTAGATTAAAAAAAACCCCTAACAATAATGCACCAGCACATGCCTGTACTCCATGCAGCTGAGATTAAAATCTGACCCTTCGTCTCTACTGGTAGAAGGAGTATAACCCGAGTGTGCTACAAACTCTGGGCCCTCTGCCAGCCAAGCAAAGCCTGTAACATCATGCCTTGCTCTGTGACAGGTGGTGTTAGGATAAAAAAAGAAGGGAAATTTTACTGTAATTCCTATATGTGGCTCTGTTACTATATTTTTGTAGCTGAAGAGTAAAGACTATAAGAATTTTAGAAGTGGCCATTGTAATTTCCTGTACAGTGTGTTTTCAAATCGTGTGCTGCTTCCTAGGGGATGAACATATAATAATAATATGTTCTTAACTGCTTCTCAGCATGGTCCACACTTTGACTGAGAGGCAATCTCCTGGTCGCCTGCTCCAGTTCTGAATAGTGTGGATCACTTCCCCTCCACTTTGCTGTTGTGCAACAGCCTTGTAACTGACTAGGTAGAAAATATTAGGAAAGAATGTATGTATTTCTAGCTATCTGTCATGTAATGTAACAGGGAGGAGAGTTAGTACCACATACCTAATCAATGCAGATAAATTTGGAGACCACCAGCTTAGATAATACAAAACAACTTGTCCAGCTCCAACATCTATGAATGATAAAATTCCAACTGATTTTGTGAAGCAAGTTAGACAACCAGAAGCAGAAGCTGTTAAACATACAGGTTCAAGAAGAAAATTTCCCAGCTGATTTTTACCTGCATTCTGAGCATTTTTCATTTTTGAACTAATCACATGAACCCAACACTGGACCCAAGCCATCCATTTCATTTGTGAGGTCTTCATCGCCAATTTTCAAAATTGTTCCTTTGTGTAACTTTGCCCAACCCCTGTTTTTTTGTTCTGTTTTTTTTTTCTTTGATGCTTCTGCCCACCTTATTCTCCTTTCCCAGAGTCTGTGTTTGCTGGAGAAGACGAATAAAGGAATTGTTTCCTCCACAAGCAATGCCGATGTGACTTTGACTAGCTTGCACAGGACAATGGGGTGCCCTCTCCAAAGGTTGATTTTGGCACCTTCTCGATAGTCATACTCTTCCCTGACCATATGAAAGATATCATTTTTTCCACTGCATTCCAACAGAGGTTTTGTTACACTGTAATAATTCAGTTACAGTTAGCAAAGGATAAATCTTTAAACATTTGGTTGAGAAATCTGGAGGTGTGGAGGTATGGAAGTGTATTATTCAATCCAAATGGCTCTACATCCAATGCTTGTCTTGCTCACTCTTTAGCAAAATTAACAACATCATGGTGTATAACATACTGTAACAATATAACAGCTGTTCCCCAAGACCGGGGGTTCTCAAACTGGGGGGTCATGACCCCTCAGGGTGTCACAAAGTTTTTACGTGGGGGTGGGGGGGTCATGAGCTGTCAGCCTCCATTCCCAAACCCTGCTTCACCTCCAACATTTATAATAGTGTTAAATATAAAAAAAAGTGTTTTTAATTTATAAGGCGGGTTGCACTCAGAGGCTTGCTGTGTGAAAGGGGTCACCAGTACAAAGGTTTGAGAACCACTGCCCAAGACCCTCCTAAATAAAGTGATGGTTTTTTTCAGTGGGATTTTTTAGCCTGAAGCTAATTGAACTTCAGGAAGGTGGATTTTGTTTTCTTCTATTTAATTTTCTTACATTTTAAAAGCCTATTCTCTTCTCCTTTATTCTCCGTTACCATGGTTTCACTTCCCATATCTTCTGCAGAATTGTTCCTTCAGATTCTGATGTGGCTTCCAAAATTGATATTGATTAAAGGTTTGTAAGTCAGTTCAGAATAAGAAGCTAGAACATATTGAAGAAGAAACCCTTTAAACGTTAGTCTCCAAGCATAACAGCAGCCTTTTAATATCCTTGACTTTCCTGAGTGCTCTCTGATTAACTCACACACCACACCCAGTGCAGAGGGCCAGCATGAAAGAGGCCCATGTACCACACGAATTCCACTTAACCCTTATGGTGACTAGAGGAGGTGAATTTCACTCAGTATAAATTAAATCACCACCAGGCTTATAAAATAACATAATTGGTACTGGTATTATTTAATATCTACACTATAGTAATGTCCACAGTATGCCCAGACCCACAGGAAAGCACAGTCCTTGCCAAAAAGAGATCTTTTCGTATGAGGAGCACGAAGCACTTTACAAACATTAATTAATCAAGCTGTGATGGGCCCAAGTGGCGAAGTTCAGACCTGGATCCTGAGTCAAACTTTTCCAAGTTTGGATCTGGAGGTTTAGTTTGGCTCATTATATATTTAGGAACCCAGCTATTCATTATTATTAATTGATTTGCATTGTGGTAGCCTCCAAAGGCCTCAGTCAGGAGTGTGTCCTATTGTGTTAGGTTCTGTACAAACCAGTAATAAGGCAGGGTCCCTACCCGCAGTGAGCAGATCCTAGCTTCACCCTCTTAAGACTGTCCAGGGAGCTTGGTGTGCATTTTATATACAACATTGCTGTGAAATAGCTATTGTAAGTATTATTGCCCCTTTTAGCGTGAGTGGTTAGCCAGGATTCAAGATCATGCAGAGCTGTTTCTGTTAGAAGGAGAAATTGATTATATGCAGATATTGAGGATTTTTTGGTGCAATCCTGTTTATTTACAAAGAATGGACACACAGCCCTTTTCCCTGAACATGTTAGAAACAAACAGTAGGCAGTTTCCTTGCTCACGAATCCAAGACTGCCTCTCCAGTAAGCACTGTGCCTGGCTTCCTCCCTGGGTCGCGCTCATGGCTGCTTCTCTCACTTTCTACCCAACCCCTCTTCCTCTCTCTCTCACTCACTCACTCACACACACACACACACACACACACACACACACACACACACACGCTGCTACATAGCTTAGCTTCTGATCAGCCTTGCCATGGGTGGTGGCTTTCCATGGTTTCCAGTTTTTGCTACA
This sequence comes from Lepidochelys kempii, assembly GCF_965140285.1. NCBI lineage: Eukaryota > Metazoa > Chordata > Testudines > Cheloniidae > Lepidochelys > Lepidochelys kempii. Next base: position 76,280,104 of record NC_136388.1, read on the forward strand.
TAAAGGAGCATTACATTGCTCCTTCCATTTAGCCTGAAAGAAAGGTGATTAGTACACCCCTCAACTTTAACCCAGTCTGTGAATTATATCAGTCATTAACATCTGCCAGGATCCCCATGCGTTCATGAACCCCAGGCTTGAGTATTATGGCTCAGTATATCTTGTAATGAAGACATGTGCCCTGAAAAAAGCTCCAACTGTAGTCTGTCACCCTCATTCTCTCTTTTCTACACTGACTCCCCAGTTGATACATAGTCCAATTAAAGATCTCTCTTTCCTGATAGTAAAAGTGCCCTGTAGGATTGGTTCTAACTCCCTGAAATACTGTCTATACCCCCACAGCCATGACCTCTAAAGACACCTACATTCCATCAGAACAGTGAAACTGTTGACCACCTCAGGGAGTTTTGAAAGACACAACTTTCAGGGAGTGCTGAATCTAGGCTATGGAACTCAGTCCCACAAGAGATAAGAATGGCTAGAGGCTTCATGCAGCTTTCCCACAATTAGTTTTCACACACAAAACAAAATTTACTGTATAAACTACTCACACTACAGTCTGGTCAAGGAACAGAGCAAGAGACTACTATGTTTTTTCTCCCTATGTTTAAGTAGATAGAAGGTACTTAGATACTATGATGATGGGGTCATATAATTACTGTACCCAGATAGATATTTTACAGAGTCATACATTGACACACAGAGAGGCTAAGTGGCTTGCTCAAGATTAGCATGACTTTGTGGCAGAGCTGGGAAAACAATCCTATTCTCTTGTTTTCTAACCACTGAATTGCACAATGCCTTCTTGGCTTCCCTACTGGGAAAAATCTTCCAAAGCTAGTAAGTGTTGTGAGCCTGATTTCCAGAGGGTTTGAGCACTCCCAGTTCTCATTGACTCTAAATGCAGATGTTCAGCATCCATTAAAAACAGATCCCATGGAGGGACTAATGAAGTATTCAAAAGGGATACTGTGGGCTTTTATAATACTCATAAGCCTTATTGGTGGCATCATAGATGGTCAATAATGCCAAGTAACAAGTCAGTGATCAGGCTGTACATGCAAAATAAGTTTATTTTGCTCTTAGATGTTGGTCCTCCAGTGTGGTCTTAGTTTTGTTCCTCTTCTACATTACACCCTCTTTCATTTGCACATCCCATCCCTTGAATGAATGGTGACAAGCATCAGGCTCCTTTGACTTTGCTTGGGCTGATTTCAGCGTCTAGTGTTGTTATTATTTCCAGCTGTCTTCATTTTTTTCTCACTTTAAAGTCAGTAGAGAATTTAAATTAAAGTTCTCTCTTGAGACCTGGGAGCCTTTTCTTATTTTCTCAAACACAGGAGAATTTACTGCCATGATCTTACCAAAGGTGGGCTCAGAGCTGTGCTTTGCATACTTGGAAAGTATCTTTAGGTATTCATAGAATCATAGAATGTCACGGTTGGAAGGGACCTCAAGAGGTCATCTAGTCCAACCTCCTGCTCAAAGCAGGACCAATCTCCAATTTTTGCCCCAGATCCCTAAATGGCCCCCTCAAGGATTGAACTCACAACCCTGGGTTTAGCAGGCCAATTTCAACTGATGTCTGACTCTTAAAAATGTTGACCAGATTTTTTCATTGCCAAAAGGATAAGTGTGAGCAGTACCTTGCATGGAATGTCATTCAGTTTACATCATACCTCAAGTAAACTATTCCAATCAATGTTTTGTATTAGCTTAATTGGAATGAGCAGTGTAGCCACTAAATCTTTTGATTTTGCTCTTATCTCACATTTGGGCTGGCTTAACGTTTTCTGTTTATCTCTGAGCTGAGCCTCAGGCTCTATTATTAAACAGTAACTCTGTCAGTTCAGAGCCCTTTCATGTATTCAGCACGGACACAGTAACATTTCTGCCTTTGCTTATTTGGTGAAGAGAAGATGGAAACTCAGTACTCCATAGACCTGTGACACTGGCAACAATGACCTTCAGGCCCTAAGTGTCAGAAAGCATGCTGCTGCCTCTTTGTTTCTTAAGGGAATATTTTGTAGGGTCACATGCAGATCAGTTTATAGCATTTGACCTTGGAGATAAACTGTTTATATGTCTCTGGGAAAATTCACCCAGTGCAGTAGAGCCGCAGAATATAGGGTATGTCCCAGGGAAGAGACTTACCTGGCACATAGACCATTTGATATTTCATGCTGTACTAGGTTCTTGGTGGGAAATATCAGCAGAAAAATGTTGTCTGGTTCTCGCATTGTATAATGAATGGGAACTATGAGTGGGTGAATCAATTCCAGTCAAATACCGAATCCTGACAAACCTTTGCCCAGATCTCCAACTGCACGCAAGCACAAACTTCTGGCAGGTTTGAAAGAGTTTGGTTAACTTTTGTAATCCATTCTTGCCAACCTCTGTATCTCGTGGTTTTGATGCAGCCTAGAAGCAGCAGCACCAAACCACCAGATGTGATTGAATAATTTATAAAGTTTATTTCCAAATATTTTCACAAATAAATAGGGCTGGATGGGGTGTCTGACCATCCCTAGAATGGATCTCAACCCCAACTGCAGGCATAGGATCTGATCCCATAAACACATGTGAGTAACTTTACTCACATCAGTAGTTCAATTGACTTCAATAGGTCTACTTACCTAAGTAAAGTTTCTTTCTTACACGTTTGCATGATTGGGACCTTATCTAGTACATATGGTTGTACAGAGTGTATCTGTGTACTTTCAAGATTTCTGTTGGAGTCAGGTGCTTAAAGGCAATAGGCCAAATTACCCGTTGATATAATGACACTGAAGCCAAGCAATAGGAATGATTTTGACTCACTATTTCTCTGATATTGAATATCCACAGTGAGGGCTCTATTCTCATCTTGATACATATGGAATTCATTTTAGGCTGTTTCCTGTATCTGCGCAAGTCATTATTTCATATGAATCAGTTGTGGAGAGTCTCGGGCCTCTATTCAGCAAAGCACTTGAGCACGTGTTTAACTTTAAGCTTAACTTCAGAGGCAGTTAAATCAATGGGAATTTTTTGTGGCTAAAGGGTAGAGGCTCAGGGCCTTAATTTGCAGGGCTCTTTTTATTGTAAGGACCAGAGTTAATATACATGAATATTACCACACTGTTTTCAAGATTATTAAAAGTGTCATACTGTTATTGACTCCAGTCATTCTTTATGGAAAACAAATAAACAGCAAGTATTTGTCAATCTCAGCAATAAACTATCGTGGCAGCAAACTTAATCTGGTGTTAATTAGGCTTGTGGAAAACTAAATCAAGCATCAAAAACCACAGATTATTTTAGGCTTCCTCTAGCATAAACGGAAAGGCTTGAGGATCCATAACGTATTATTTTTGTTGACAGTTTTCCACTTTTCCTCCAATATATTTTATGCATCTGATAGGTTGTTCCTTGATTGCCTTTAGCTCTCTCTCCTTTTGGCCTCAGCATGGCAGTTTGCTAATCCTTCCTATTTCTGTGTATTTAAGCAGGATTACAAACTTCAAATATATTGTAAAAGGAACCTGTATACAATCTTTCAAAACCACTTAAGTGGGCCAATGACAGAAGTACCAGTCTTGCAAGTAAATACAGAACATTTCGGAAATCATCCCGAGTGTTTATTTGTAAGCCATTTTTAATTGCTAAGCAGGAATGAATGAAAGAACTGGAAAATGTAAAATGACAGAGGGTTTTGCATTGAATTACAGCTCACACAGAACAAGGGAGTGATCACAGTGCATTCAAGTCCACATCATTTCATTGTGTGATTATGACCTGCTGGTTTATTGACAGTCTAATCAAAAAATAAACTGCAAACTCTTTTTCAAATAAAGAGAGGCCTGTTAAAAGGGGGCCATTGTGTAAAGCAGAGAAATAGCATAAAACTGCAGCTAAAGGTAAAGAAGAAAGGCAGATAAGAGATGGACAGATAGCGTAGTAAACTCAGTCCGGCAGCTAGATGAGCCACGGGACAGAAAGAACTGTATGCAGCTTGTCGATGGATCTGTTCTTTGGTGAGAGAGGAATGTGCAGAAAATGCAAAGATGGATTTGGTGCCACAAAAGCAGAGAGAAGCTGGAGCTATAAAGTTCATTTGGATGCACAGCAGCACTTTCTCGACAGTTGGAGATGTCTGGCTCTAGGGGTTGCTTCCGCTTGCTGCAGGGTTTGGTCCTGGAGCTGAACGTCCCCCAAGTTTGGAGGGTTTTGGTGCAGGCCCATCTCTAGGTACGTGGGAGATGTTTCCTGTGAATGACAAATAAGGACGTTCTTCCTCAGAGTGAAAAATACCCTGCTTTTAAAAGTGAGCACTCCTAAAACTCCTGAATCACTCTGCTGTCTAACAGTGCCCTTGAAGCCATGACCCACAGGAAGCTGCCCTGTCACGTCAGTCTTGAAAGTCCTGCTTATTGGTGTATTCATCCTAAGCCAAGACATGGACATGTAGCAACAGCGCAAAGCTAAAACCACATTGCACCACGCCCAAACAGAATATGATCTGATCGGATGGCTCTTCAGCCAATAAACCACATTCTACCTATGTGACATACATACACAATTCCAGCATCTACTTGTGGTGTTACCTGTAGATAACAATATCTTAATGAACACCTACATGGAGGCTGTACCAAAAACATGCTTTTCTGTTAGGCTATAACAATGTTGCACTATTGCATATACCTCACTGCATATAAGGAAGTGTACCAAAAGAAAGAGTGTATCATTTATAACATTGACCTGTATATCCACCTCTGCATTTACATGTAGCTAATTAGCAAGGTTCCTTTGTACCTAACTATAAATGCCTTTAAAAATATAAACAAATGGTTCACAATTTGTTAGCAAGAGGGCATATAATCTCTGAGCATTTGCAATCTGATTTAAATAAATAAAATGCAGTGGTCTAAGATACAGATGCAAGAGTGGAATCAGTGTGCACCAAAGAATGATTCCAGTGGTAGAAGGCTAGATGGGAGAAGTGGATTTGGAATGTAAATTAATTTGTTGCACAGGTACTATGCCAAGTGTATGGCTGACATGCAGATTGCATGAGTGGAAGAAGGAGGCAAAGGACACACTAATCTATATCCAACTGAAATTATTGAGCAATTGGAGGCTTTTTGGAGCCCCTACAGATGAGGTGAGGATGTTAGCTGTATCACTATCTGTGAACCACAGGTGCTACCAGGATTTTTATTTATTTTATTTACTAGTCCCAAAATTTCTGCCTCAGAAGCAGTAGTTCCAATGATGGTATTTCACCACCAGAAGCACTGATTGCCTGCTGCCAGGACACCATTTGGAGAAGAACAAACTTCTAGAGGGGCTCCTTCTGAGAGGGAAGTCCAGTGTGGTACTTCAGTGTAATTACAAAGTATATCAATATTTTAGGGGCACCAGCAGGCACTGGATGTTTTACTTGTGGCCTGTCTCTAGAACTAATGGCACTGGAGATTTTACAAAACAACTAATTCTCAACATATTCCCAGTCCCAAAATTTTCCCCAAGCCATGTGTTCTGCACTGTCCAGCCCTTTCCTGGCCAGTTCAGATATTAAAGGTCCATTGCTCCTGTAAAGGGTCAATATTCAACAGTTTGCTACTTTAACTGGAGTTACCGATAGTTCAATTTAAACACAGCCCTGGATTAGTTTTTATTAAAAAGAAAGTGTATTTAACTACAAAGAAATAGATTTTAAGTGAGTACAAGTATAAGTATTAAAGTCAGAAATGGGTACAAGAGAAATAAAGATAAAACACTTTCTAGTAGCTAAAGCTTAACAAGCTAGACTTGGTTCAAGGTAAAATCCTTACCACAGGTTCTGAGCAACAATGCTGATCAAATTTTCTCCTCAAGAATTCCCACAAAATCAAAGGGCTGGTTCCTTTCTCTTCTTAGCTGAAAGAGAGATTGACAGTGGGACAGATCAGGAAAGAGAGCTTGGGGGTGTTTTTGCTCCTCACTTTTATGGTGCAGTCACTATTTCAAATGCATTTTCCTGAGGGGATTATCCCTAAGAAGAGTTCATTCCAGCTGTGAGGACAGAGACATCAAGTCTCAGTTTGAAAGAACTTCCATGTGGTTGTTTGCTAAAATTCAGATCAATGTGTTCCTGCCCCCCTTCATTGCTAAAGAATGGCCACTTGATGGATGATTGCCAATCAACTTTGACGACACCAGGCTAGAGCATCAGCTTTGTCCTTTCTTTGCCTTTGGAAAATCAGTTTCCCACCCCCCACCCGCCGCTCCAGACTTGTCTGATAAACACATTTTAGTTATAATTTCAGCTTTTGTCCATAGCTCTTAATATGCATTAATACAGACATTACACAAGAACATTAAGGATCAGTGTGTTATTAGTTTTTAAATTATACCTCAAGACATATTTTGCACAAAGATGATTACAATAGTGTGTATGGTGTGAATACAAAGATGCTTTGGGTGTCAACCACAAATAAACAATAAAAAGCACCACTAAAATGTTTAATTGCATATCGTTTGTTTTGAAAGGAGGGGAGGGCTTGCGTCAGTACAGTGTGAGGTTGCGGGGCTTGCCTCAGGGAAGCATGTATATGTAACTAATTCTGTGGTTTATGGGCAATTCTGCAGAGTAAGATTAAAATTCAATAAGCATGAAATTCACCCCTAAAGTCTTCAAAATTGGGCTTAACCAGGACTTAAGTGCTGCATAGGGTTTAGGCTGGCCCTTTGCGCAGGGGTAAATTTCACCCTAAGAAGGGATTATAAGGCCCCGAGTCTACAAAATGGATGCACATGTTTAACTTTAATGGCTTGATACTGTAATATTGTATGAAATCAGGAGTGCAGTCCCCGAGTTAAAGCACTGTGTGAGTCTAGCACCTCAACTGGCAGCCGACTCTCCGAGGTGGTGACACGGCGGGTCACAGTTCTACATCTCTAGATGTGCCCAGGCAACTAGGCCTGCACAGGAGAAGGAGGACTTGCGACACGTGCTCTGAAGGTGATGTAGTAGCCATGCTGTCTCTCTGCTCTTGGAGGCATGGGGTGATAATTGCGCATACACATTTATCTTAATTGTGAGCTCAGCTGTGAAAAGTGAGTGATAGTTTATAAAATGATCTAATAACCTATAACAACAAATGTTGATGGGGAAAGATGAAAAAGTGAGACAGACCAATTTAGTCCAAACAAAAAGGCCTATTGGTTCACGGATGTGGTTAAGATCATGCCTGGTGAAGCAGAGAAGTGTGGGATCAGAAATCAGCAAACCAAAATTGGTGTATCGGAAATTAGGCCTGGCTGGTGAAGAAATTAATGAGGGGATGGGCTATTCCACCCATCGTTCCTTTCTGAGGTCTTTAAAGAAAGACTTTGGGGAGCAAAATTGTCTATTGGAGCAAGCTTCGCCACCATAGCTACCACCCCCACCATCTCCTGGGACCCCAAACCATCTTTATCCTAATCCTGACAGACATCTTGACCAGCCCGGGCAAGAGAGAGGGACCCAGATGATATTGCCACCTCCACCGTCTCTGGCTGAATACCAAATACTTCTTGGGATGTGAGACTTTATGTCTCCCCTGACCCTGTGTTCTTTTCCTTGCCCACTTTATTTCTTCTCTTTCCCATCTCTCCTCTGTTGCCTACTGTCTAATCAGAGTCTGGCTTAGCTGGCCAAGACTGCATATTTTGAAGCACTTCCTGTGACCAAAAAAAGGCAGCTAAAAGCAATGCCTGATATGGTATAAGTTTGCCAGGTCTTCGAGTGGCTTGTGCTGAGCCTGGGTTTTTTCAACTCGGAGGCTGCAAGTGGGAGTCAACACCAGAGACAGAAGCTGTATTTTTTCCCGTTGCTCTTCTTTTCCTATTTGTCTTGTTTTGTCTTCTAGGAAATGGGTTTGGACTGTAATAACAACAGCTCCAGCCCATCTCAACTAACTTCTCTTTTACCCAAAAGATGGTTTATCACCATCTTTAATACCTTCTAAGAGACTGTCAAACAAGGGATTTTTTTTCCTTGTAAAGACTCTCTACAGCTAAAGGGAAAGTGAACAAGGCATAAAAGCCATTCTTAATACTTTACATATGAAATGCTTTTACTATTTTCCCCCTCCTTTTCTGTATCTTTAATAAAAGGTTTAAAGGATTTTTAATGGTGTATTTGCCATGATAGTAAACACCCGGAAGTCTCTCTGTACCAAACTCCAGACCTTGTTTAAAACTGCTTAATGTTAGACAGTGACCGGGTTATGTTAACACCTTTCAGAGTAACAGCTGTGTTAGTCTGTATTCGCAAAAAGAAAAGGAGTACTTGTGGCACCTTAGAGACTAACCAATTTATTTGAGCATGAGCTTTCGTGAGCTACAGCTCACTTCATCGGATGCATACCGTGGAAACTGCAGCAGACTTTATATATACACAGAGAATATGAAACAATACCTCCTCCCACCCCACTGTCCTGCTGGTAATAGCTTATCTAAAGTGATCATCAGGTTGGGCCATTTCCAGCACAAATCCAGGTTTTCTCATCCTCCACCCCCCCACACAAATTCACTCTCCTGCTGGTGATAGCCCATCCAAAGTGACAACTCTTTACACAATGTGCATGATAATCAAGTTGGGCTATTTCCTGCACAAATCCAGGTTTTCTCACATCTCCCCCACCCCCATACACACACAAACTCACTCTCCTGCTGGTAATAGCTCATCCAAACTGACCACTCTCCAAGTTTAAATCCAAGTTAAACCAGAACATTGGGGCGGGGAGGGGGTGTCGGAAAAAACAAGAGGAAATAGGCTACCTTGCATAATGACTTAGCCACTCCCAGTCTCTATTTAAGCCTAAATTAATAGTATCCAATTTGCAAATGAATTCCAATTCAGCAGTTTCTCGCTGGAGTCTGGATTTTAAGTTTTTTTGTTTTAAGATAGCGACCTTCATGTCTGTGATTGCGTGACCAGAGAGATTGAAGTGTTCTCCGACTGGTTTATGAATGTTATAATTCTTGACATCTGATTTGTGTCCATTTATTCTTTTACGTAGAGACTGTCCAGTTTGACCAACGTACATGGCAGAGGGGCATTGCTGGCACATGATGGCATATATTACATTGGTGGATGTGCAGGTGAACGAGCCTCTGATAGTGTGGCTGATGTTATTAGGCCCTGTGATGGTGTCCCCTGAATAGATATGTGGGCACAATTGGCAACAGGCTTTGTTGCAAGGATAAGTTCCTGGGTTAGTGGTTCTGTTGTGTGGTATGTGGTTGTTGGTGAGTATTTGCTTCAGGTTGCGGGGCTGTCTGTAGGCAAGGACTGGCCTGTCTCCCAAGATTTGTGAGAGTGTTGGGTCATCCTTTAGGATAGGTTGTAGATCCTTAATAATGCGTTGGAGGGGTTTTAGTTGGGGGCTGAAGGTGACGGCTAGTGGCGTTCTGTTATTTTCTTTGTTAGGCCTGTCCTGTAGTAGGTAACTTCTGGGAACTCTTCTGGCTCTATCAATCTGTTTCTTTACTTCTGCAGGTGGGTATTGTAGTTGTAAGAAAGCTTGACAGAGATCTTGTAGGTGTTTGTCTCTGTCTGAGGGGTTGGAGCAAATGAGGTTGTATCGCAGAGCTTGGCTGTAGATGATGGATCGTGTGGTGTGGTCAGGGTGAAAGCTGGAGGCATGCAGGTAGGAATAGCGGTCAGTAGGTTTCCGGTATAGGGTGGTGTTTATGTGACCATTGTTTATTAGCACTGTAGTGTCCAGGAAGTGGATCTCTTGTGTGGACTGGACCAGGCTGAGGTTGGTGGTGGGATGGAAATTGTTGAAATCATGGTGGAATTCCTCAAGGGCTTCTTTTCCATGGGTCCAGATGATGAAGATGTCATCAATATAGCGCAAGTAGAGTAGGGGCTTTAGGGGACGAGAGCTGAGGAAGCGTTGTTCTAAATCAGCCATAAAAATGTTGGCATACTGTGGGGCCATGCGGGTACCCATAGCAGTGCCGCTGATCTGAAGGTATACATTGTCCCCAAATGTGAAGTAGTTATGGGTCAGGACAAAGTCACAAAGTTCAGCCACCAGGTTAGCCGTGACATTATCGGGGATAGTGTTCTTGACGGCTTGTAGTCCATCTTTGTGTGGAATGTTGGTGTAGAGGGCTTCTACATCCATAGTGGCCAGGATGGTGTTATCAGGAAGATCACCGATGGATTGAAGTTTCCTCAGGAAGTCAGTGGTGTCTCGAAGGTAGCTGGGAGTGCTGGTAGCGTAGGGCCTGAGGAGGGAGTCTACATAGCCAGACAATCCTGCTGTCAGGGTGCCAATGCCTGAGATGATGGGGCGCCCAGGATTTCCAGGTTTATGGATCTTGGGTAGTAGATAGAATATCCCAGGTCGGGGTTCCAGGGGTGTGTCTGTGCGGATTTGATCTTGTGCTTTTTCAGGAAGTTTCTTGAGCAAATGCTGTAGTTGCTTTTGGTAACTCTCAGTGGGATCATAGGGTAATGGCTTGTAGAAACTCGTGTTGGAGAGCTGCCGAGCAGCCTCTTGTTCATATTCCGACCTATTCATGATGACAACAGCACCTCCTTTGTCAGCCTTTTTCGTCCCCTAAAGCCCCTACTCTACTTGCGCTATATTGATGACATCTTCATCATCTGGACCCATGGAAAAGAAGTCCTTGAGGAATTCCACCATGATTTCAACAATTTCCATCCCACCACCAACCTCAGCCTGGTCCAGTCCACACAAGAGATCCACTTCCTGGACACTACAGTGCTAATAAACAATGGTCACATAAACACCACCCTATACCGGAAACCTACTGACCGCTATTCCTACCTGCATGCCTCCAGCTTTCACCCTGACCACACCACACGATCCATCATCTACAGCCAAGCTCTGCGATACAACCGCATTTGCTCCAACCCCTCAGACAGAGACAAACACCTACAAGATCTCTGTCAAGCTTTCTTACAACTACAGTACCCACCTGCAGAAGTAAAGAAACAGATTGATAGAGCCAGAAGAGTTCCCAGAAGTTACCTACTACAGGACAGGCCTAACAAAGAAAATAACAAAACGCCACTAGCCGTCACCTTCAGCCCCCAACTAAAACCCCTCCAACGCATTATTAAGGATCTACAACCTATCCTAAAGGATGACCCAACACTCTCACAAATCTTGGGAGACAGGCCAGTCCTTGCCTACAGACAGCCCCGCAACCTGAAGCAAATACTCACCAACAACCACATACCACACAACAGAACCACTAACCCAGGAACTTATCCTTGCAACAAAGCCCGTTGCCAATTGTGCCCACATATCTATTCAGGGGACACCATCACAGGGCCTAATAACATCAGCCACACTATCAGAGGCTCATTCACCTGCACATCCACCAATGTAATATATGCCATCGTGTGCCAGCAATGCCCCTCTGCCATGTACATTGGTCAAACTGGACAGTCTCTACGTAAAAGAATAAATGGACACAAATCAGATGTCAAGAATTATAACATTCATAAACCAGTCGGAGAACACTTCAATCTCTCTGGTCACGCAATCACAGACATGAAGGTCGCTATCTTAAAACAAAAAAACTTAAAATCCAGACTCCAGCGAGAAACTGCTGAATTGGAATTCATTTGCAAATTGGATACTATTAATTTAGGCTTAAATAGAGACTGGGAGTGGCTAAGTCATTATGCAAGGTAGCCTATTTCCTCTTGTTTTTTCCTACACCCCGCCCCCCCCCCCCAGTGTTCTGGTTTAACTTGGATTTAAACTTGGAGAGTGGTCAGTTTGGATGAGCTATTACCAGCAGGAGAGTGAGTTTGTGTGTGTATGGGGGTGGGGGGGATGTGAGAAAACCTGGATTTGTGCAGGAAATAGCCCAACTTGATTATCATGCACATTGTGTAAAGAGTTGTCACTTTGGATGGGCTATCACCAGCAGGAGAGTGAATTTGTGTGGGGGGGTGGAGGATGAGAAAACCTGGATTTGTGCTGGAAATGGCCCAACCTGATGATCACTTTAGATAAGCTATTACCAGCAGGACAGTGGGGTGGGAGGAGGTATTGTTTCATATTCTTTGTGTATATATAAAGTCTGCTGCAGTTTCCACGGTATGCATCCGATGAAGTGAGCTGTAGCTCACGAAAGCTCATGCTCAAATAAATTGGTTAGTCTCTAAGGTGCCACAAGTACTCCTTTTCTTTTTGTTAACACCTTTGACTCTGTGGGCCCATATATTCCATCTCAATGAGTACATCAGACATCGCTACTACAGGGTCCAGTGTATAGGGACAGTGTAGATCTAAATGCTGAGGCATATTTGTAAAGCTCTCTCTATATATAACGTTGAATCTAAGAGTTTTATGCACTGAGTTTTGAAGTTATAGTCTTAGAGACAGTACAATTACTGAATATAAGCAGTATGACAGGTGGTAACTAACAAAATGAAGATATTCTGCTGGACTGTAGAAATCCAAGGACCTACAATTGGGTAAAGTGAGTTATTAGAAATCTTAAGTTATCTGAAAAGGAGAGTGATGGAAATAAACTGATAACAAATAAAGGATAGTAGAGAAGTGATAAGGAGAACATAAAATAAAAATAGCTAAACAGATAAACATAATAGACCAAGACACTCCTGTTAAACATAAACAATCCAGCAAAAAGTCATTTTGGCCGTTTATACACATGAATGGGAAATCTGTTACAGATGAGGGTGGTTTAGTCAACATACTGAACACATTCTTTGCCTCATTATTCAGAAATGAAACTGGAAGGTCATCCTGTTTCAGGCTAGCAGACATGTTACAGAGACAAAAGAAGCCATAGTTCTTTCAGAATCCTTTATGATTCCTGAAGAGAGCATGTTTGGAGAATTGAAACTAGCAACGGCTGATGTGACTGCAGGTCCAGATTAACTGTACTCTGGCCTGGTTAACTCAAATAAATTATTGTTCTTTCGTTTTAAATGCCACTCATCTGTGATAGTGGTGAGTGCTTTATGAATGCATGTAATAAAACAAAAAATACAGCATTTTCCTAAAGGAGGTAGTCAATACATAGACTATGCCCCTTAACAATGAGATTTCTCCTAGAGCCAGAGTATTGATAACCAGATCAACTTAGAAGGAAAATATTAAGGATGTGCCAACAACCACTATGAGGGAAAAAGCCATACCAAAGAGGTATTTCTTTAAATGAGACCTACATGTAGCAAATGGCGCTCTGATGTATCTTCAGAGCATGACTGCCATAGCTACTGCATGCATCTGAGAACAACCTCCTTCCAGCTCCTGCAGGTATAGTCCTGGAGGGCAACAACAGCAGATTCCCTATCAATCAATAGACTATGGGGAAGAAGTGGGTCCTAACTGTTTCAGGCATTGTGGGAAATCAGTTCTTTGAACTGCATTCAGAAGTGAGGGCAGCCACTACAGATCCTGGAGCATAGCTGTAATAAATTGTCAACTCTGTGTCTACGTAAACAGTGGTAGCTGTATTCTAACAGAAGCTTCCAGGTGGCATTCAGGGATGGTCCAAAGTTGGCCACAGCCTAAAGATGAGAAAGGCATGGATAATCATAGTAAGGCCCACATCAGAAAGAAAAAGATGCAATCTTTATGTCAGCTGATGATTAATAAGACATAATAAGAGGCAGTCACTTTCTGAAGATACATCAGAGCACCGCTTGCTACATGTAGGTCTCATTTAAAGAAATACCTCTTTAGTTTGGCTTTTCCCTGATAGTGGGTGTTGGCACATCCTTAGTATTTTCCTTCTAAGTTGATCTGGTTATCAATCCTCTGGCTTTAGGAGAAATCTCATTAAGGGGCACAGTCTGCTACAGAGCAGAGATGAATCCAGTGGGAACCCAAGCTTACTAATCACCTTGATAGGCAATGAAAATACAAACTCAAGAAAGGCACAATCAGTGAAGCAGAAGCAGCAGCGTCCAGAGCCCCAGGCCCTTTAAATCAACACAGGAGCCCCAGGCAGCGTGGGCCAGGCGGCCTGGAAGGGCTGGCTGGGGGATGCTGACCCCCCAGTCCCACCCCTTCTACCCAAGGCCCCACCCCGGTAAGTGTCCTCAGTTACTTTCACCCCTGTAAGCAGGAGAGAAGAGGAGGGTAAATGGAGTGTTGTCAAAGGAGCTGGAAAGGGAAGAAGGAGGAGCTGGAAGCAGCAGGAGAAGCCCAGTGCTCCTGCAGTTCTTTGGGAATGACTTACACCAAAGGGCGCGACAGAAAAGAGGCCACTTGTGCTTTGCTCCCAATCAAGGGGAGCAGCTGGTGGATCTTTATAGTGCCATAATGCCTAGTCCCAAATCCCAGGTATGAGGTGCTGCACAAGGAGCCCTTGCAGAGCTACGGTCTCTGATCCACTGAAGGTGCTCACCCTGTTTATGGGATTCCCAAATTCTGACTGCACTGAGCAGTACAATCATACGAGTTCCTCTCGGGCCTTTTTTTTCTTTTTTTTTTTTTAAGTAGAGCTTCTTGGTACCCTTCTTCCCCCCAAACGTGTATCGGAGTGGTATTTGACAGCCTTGGAGTACATTGATTCTGCAGTCAGTGTATAGTTGTTGTTACAGCCTAAATGTAGACAAGAGGGACACAATGCTGAGATAGAAGAAGGACTTCCCCCATTTTATAAATGAGAGACTGAAGCATAGGGAGATTAGGTGATTTTCCCAAAGTCACAGAGAAAATCCATGGCAGAGCTGGAACCTAACCACAGAGCATCCTGAATCCCACTCCGGTGCCTAAACCACTAGCCCACCCCCTCCCTTTCACAACTGCAGATTCAAAGAGGAACGGAGAATAATGAGCAATAGCGAAAATTGGCACGAAGAGTTTACACCAGTTTCTGAGCACTAAACATAGATACAATTGGGTTCCTATTAGCTCAATCCATGGGCTAGGCTAACATGATGAGGCCAGTCCTCTCTGACCTTGGTGAGACTGAAATGTAACATTTTCTCAGGCATGAGTTTTCCTTAAACAATTTCTCTTCACCATTAGACACAAGCATGTTTTTGATATTGCGGTGACAAGACATACCATTGCTGTCCATTGCTTGTCACAATACTCCTATTCACTGTGGTCAATGCAAATCAAACTCCCATTCTCTGCCTGAATTCATATTCCTCCCTTCGTGTGCCTCTTACAGTAAACCAGGGCATTGACACAGCACAGAATCATCTTCCAAACCCCTATGTGCTTTTCTGGATTCCTGTGTCTTAAAGTAACCATTAGCCTGCCACTCTGGCAGTTTTGTCTTCCGTGCCCCAAATCTGTACTGTCATTGACACATGAAGACAGCAGAGATGCCACTCTGTCATTAAGTATGTAGATGCTTCAACAGAGTCATCTGGAGGGTGAACTGCCCAGGAAAAGTATGATTTTGCCCTTTACAGATTCTATGAGGTGTACAAAGACTGTCTCCAAATATATTTGAAAAATATCTTAGCTCTTTTACATTGAAACCCTTATCTCCTCACTTCCCTCTTCATAACAGAGCATGAGGGACCTGTAGAGTGATGCCAGTGGAGGACGAAACCTGAGCTGCAGACTTCCCTTCCCCCAACTGCTTCTAGATGGCTGATCTTTAAATTGTGACATTTTTAAAAGTAGAACAGTTATTTTAGGCCATTTCTAAGAGGTTTTTATGGCAATCCCAGAGCCCTGCACAACTGGACTCAGGGTAACTAAGGCACTTGGCTTTAAAGGCAAAGATCTGCAAAGACAAGAGTCCAAATAAAATATTTGAAAATGCTCTAAACATTTCTAAAATAGTTTTTCCGAACCATATGTGCCATATATAGGATGGTGTGGTGTGAAGGCTTTATCACCATTCTTTTGGAATGATCTGCACAGTCCATCATGGCTTTGACATTTATAAGTAATGCTGCCATCCCAAGATTATATTGATTAGACCTTTATACCACACCATGATGTCATAGATGGGATACATGATACTGTGGTGAGGTATAAAGTGTTAATATAGTTCCTGTATCCCTTATACAAGATTTGTGTTGCTGTTCAATCTGTACAGGCTTTGGATATGGCAACAGCAGAAGCAATAATATATCTATATTTAAAAAATCAAACTCATGAAGGAGTTTTTTCAGTCTGAACCATGAGCCAAAATTGTTCCTGGGTCTTACAGTGCAGAAGGCTGTTGCTTCCTTGTTTATTTTAAGGGACTGAGTACATTCAACTCTGAGACCATATTAAGAGAGAAAAAGTCCCTGAGTATCTAGAGAATCACTTCTCAGCCTTGGGGCCAAGGAGGGCTGCAGGAAGGTGCCTGCAGGGTTGCAACAAAGTTAAAACACAAACCTTGCAAAGCAGGCTGTGTTCAGCCTGCTCTTGCATGCAGACTTGTTGGTAGCCTCACACTGTGCATACACACACATGCTCATAGCACATGCACACACTGCCAGAGTTGCCAACTCTGACTGAAGCTATTCCAGGAGATTTTTTTCCCCCAACATGATGTAATGTCATTTTCTTAAAATATCCAATTAAAATCTCCTAGGTTGCTTTCAATAGTCACAGGGAGCTCAAGGCCGATTCTGGGAGACTCCAGGCCAGTCCTGGAGGGTTGGCAACCCTATGCCAGCACCACCATATAGGAGGCCTCATTTTTCTCAGTGTTTATTCTTCCTTTATTCAACCAAGCTCATGGTGAAGTCAAGGAAAGCTTGTCTGAGATAGAAAGGAGGTCTGGATCATCCTTAGCCCTTAGACTACATAATGTTCATGTACAAGATGATTTATGTTCATTTGGAAAGTAAGATTTTGTTCTTGTCTCTTTCCAAAAGTGAAATCATGTATGAGTCCATGCAGAGCCATACATGCATTGCTTGGTTTCGATCACTTGGCATATTTAGAGGCAAACTAAATCCTCAAAGTAAGTAGTTCCTACCAAAATTATTAAGGAATAACAATGGGAATATAGTACCTTAAATCTACTACCACATCATGCTGCATTAATTAGTAACTCAGTATTGCAGCTGGTATGGGGAAAAAATAAAATGGGCCCAAAGAAAGAATGATATTTCAATATGTTAAATGTTTCCTAGTTGTTACAACTACAAACAAAAACAATTGTAATATTTCTCCACATGCTAATTAAGCTGAGCATCTGCTTCTTCCTGCACTCATCCATATTTCATTCTTATGTTCTCAGGAACCACAGAAGGGAAGGAGGACTCATGGGGGCTCATACTCAGCTCCTCGATATGACAGTGACTGTCAATGTATAAATATCTAAGATAGACCAATGTTGATCTGGTGAGGGAGACAAGATTATAATGAAAAAAGAAAAGGAGTACTTGTGGCACCTTAGAGACTAACCAATTTATTTGAGCATAAGCTTTCGTGAGATACAGCTCACTTCATTGGATGCATGCATCCGATGAAGTGAGCTGTAGCTCACGAAAGCTTATGCTCAAATGAATTGGTTAGTCTCTAAGGTGCCACAAGTCCTCCTTTTCTTTTTGCGAATACAGACTAACACGGCTGCTACTCTGAAACCAAGATTATAATGGTTTGAGATGTCCCCATGTTATATAGAAGCAACAGCGTTAGCAAAGACCAGAGTAATAGAATACAACCAGCTGTAAGGATGACACCCTAAAGTTGGTGCCCATTAAGCCAGCACCTTAAAGCAGCCCCAAAGTTCCCAGAACATTTTTGTTTTAACCTTCATATAAAGATCTTCAGTATTCAAATACTACAGAGATAAGCACATTGGAAATATATGGCTGGCTGGATAGATAGATAGATGGATCATCTGTGCTGTGCAGCTAGCCTTGACTAGTGTCTTAGGTCGTTGCTTTAGAGAGGGTTCAGTGTACTATATGTAAAGTTGCCTTATTAAAAATAGGCCTTATTGAGCAAACCGTTTTATACTCCTTACATGTTCACGAAAGGATGCAGAAGACAACTTGGTTTTCTAGCCTATCAAACTGTTCAGCAGAAAGTCAGCCCAACAGTGTCAGTTTACTACAGCTAGCTCCCTGAGGCTTGTCTGAGAGACAGCAGGAGTGAGCACTCTGTTAACATGCATCTCTCCACTCATTTGTGGCACTAAGCCTGATTCAACATAGGGTCAAACTTTGAAAGCACATCTAATGAGTACCTGGACTGGAAACAATACCTCTCCTTAGGGAATGGAGGGTAACTGTAAGACAGAACCAATTGTTCATGTGTTTCTGACTGGGGCAGGGCTGCTGTAGAAATAGAGGGGGAAATGTCTATTTCACTTTGAAAAAAACCCTATGAGGCAAATTGCCAGTTTAATAATATGGAATAGCTGAGAGTGGTAACAGGGCAGCAGGATCAAGTTGTTTTAGCACAATAAACCTCAAGGACAAATGCCCAAGACAAATATCCAGCTCCTGCTTAGTGACTAGCAGGGAGCTATGCATTAACATGACACTACACAGATTTCCATTACTTAAATAGGATTGTGCATGGTGCCTTATATTACACGTGCAGTCTGGGGGAGGTTTTCAAAAGCACAAATGTAGAAGTCATCATTCACAGCTGTCTACCCATGGACCAGACTGGGTGATGGGAGGAGGCATGTTGCTCTTACCAGTTTTGGAAACAAAACTCCTCTCTCTCTCTCTCTCTCTTTTGTGTTATTAAAATTGATTCAAACTTAGTTGAAAAATGTGAAACATCTTCCAGTTCTAAATCAACCAATTTTGAATCCAAACCTCTGGATATACTCACTCTTCCCACATGTTCTGGGGAGCCGCTGACTATCTCCTCTTGGCTTCTTCAGTCATCAAGTTCAAGAGGAAATTAAGTCACATTAACTGATGAATGCGTGAGATGACGGACAAAATCCTACCCTGGTCAGTCTGAAGTGCACGGTTAGTTCAAGAAAAGCTATTGCACAGAGATGGCTGTGGAACTGACATCTCTGCCAACTGACCTAAAATCAAATATAAGAATAGTTATTTTGTTCTGGTGCTCGCTTTGCTTTGCAGCACAGATGTAATTTTAAAATGGACATAAATTATGTTAGACAAGAGAACCCTGCCAGCACTGGACAACAAAACTCACATTTTAGATGCAAGTAAGAGAACTATCATATAAGTGCACTCAAACGTAATCATATTTGACTGAATTGCATTACGTGGGATTCTCCAGAGGTTTGTTGGTTGGACAGATGGTTTTTGCTGTTGCCTACAAAAAATCTTTTGTATATTTTTGCATTAACAGTTTATGGCCACAGGCTCCCTTGGATGACATGCTGATAAGGATGGAGCTATTTGCTAGAATGGCTGCCTCCACATTCTACATACAAGCTACAGCCTCCTGCTGCTTAGGTTATTGCCATTGGTTGCAACAAAGTGGCCCCAACCTGAAGATGATAAAAATCTTTGCAAATGCCTGGAAAAGGGGGTGTGGTCTGAAGAAATGAGGGAAGAGTGAAGGTGAACACAAAAGTATTATACAGCCTGCTCTGGAAAACAAATAAGATCCTGATCCTGCAGAGGGATCCACCTGTGCAGAGCCCCACTGAATTAATTGGGACCTCCCACCAATTCTCCAATTACAGCATTAGAGCCAAAATGACTATCTGAGTTGTTCAGAAGTGACAAATGTCCAGTAACTTTTTTCAGCATTTTATTTGAGGCTGTCTTACAAAATTTTCACTACATTTTCAATGTTCCATAAAATGTCCCGTGTCTGAAAAATTAATTCATTTTCATCCGAGATTCAGAATCTGACCATTAAAAATGTTGTCCTTTTCATGCAGAAACAAAACCACTTTTCAAAATCACAATAAAGTGCCAAAAACACTGAGCCTGATTTCCCCACTCTGCTAAACTAGCTGTATCTTGGTGTAAATTTTTTATTTGAGTTACAAGCTATAAATCTGATGCAACACAGAGCATAGGCCCCTGTTTTCAAGTAATGCTTAATTTCATTGTGAAATAGCTGCTTGGTTTTTGTTACCCCAAAACAGTGCGATAGGACTTACCATTTTAAGGGTGGGCTAGCTGCCCTCATAAATACCCAGGGTCCCAGGCGGGCTTGTGCAGCCTGTGCTGAAGCCCATGATGTCACAGCTTCACTGCTAGTGGAATTTACCCACGCTAGCTTTAATCTAGCTAGTGCATGTCTATACATGCTGCAATCACACCTTTGATTGCAGTGAAGACCTATCCTTAGTGAGGGCTTCTCTAAACCACATTAACTTGCTATCAACAAAAATCCACATCTTGATATGGCAGAATAGAAATATTTTTGTTACTGCCTAAGCAGATAGGAATCGTCTGCAAATTGTGGGTGCATATCAGAATGCAAGAGGAAAATTTACTGCACATTACCATATTCCCTGGCTCCTTACTATAGATTCTGCCGTATGTGAAGCTGTGCAGGACTCGGGACTCACATCTCATTGACTTCGGTGGGACTACTTGTGCACTTAAATTTAAGTCCATGTGTTAGTGTTTGTAGGATCAGGTCTTAAATTATTATAGAGAAAGGGATAGAAAATGTAAAGTTTTGATCTTCATACTAGGTGAATTTGCTCTACTTTGCCACAAGATGGAGCCTTCAGATTAAATTAGATGCTTAAGAAAAAGTTGATTATTATACAAAGGAAAAAGGCCATTTTCAAAAAGCTAAACTAAAGAAAATGTTTATTCATTTTTCTCAGATAACTGTCTGTGTGCCTTTATGAACCATGAAACTAATTTTCACCATAAACTATAAATTAGAGGCTGGGCAAACAGTAAAGCCTCTTCCAAAAGTATGGAAAAAGTATGTGGGATTATTCAGCAGGGAAACCACTGAACAATGTGGCTTTTGTTTATTAACAACAAATCATGCTTTGATATGATGACTTTGGGGGTAGAGAGAGGTGGTAGAAGAAAGGACAAAACTTCTCCAAAATTGGCAGCAATGAGTGATAAAGAAGTGATAAAGAAGAGAGAAATTTGGGGATCCAGTAGACATTTTTCCTATTTGTTTTTCTCTTTAAATTTTGCATTATGCACTATTTGTATGTCCTATTATTATTTCTGAACAGTGATTAAAACAGATATTGAAAGGGTTTACTAGGTTCTACCCCATGTAAATCTTTCCATAGTTGTTTCTACTGAACAATAAAACTTGAATCAAGACCAATAGTTCTCAGCTCTATCAATACATCCATGCATCCTTCCTTCTTTCCTTCCTTGTTTTGTTCTTACATGGCTCTCATCACTAGGATAGCTGGGCATCTCCAAACATATAAAGCAGACTGATAAGGATATATTTCTCTTTTTGTCTCATCTCCCTTCAGCCTTGAGGACCTGGACAGTTTATTTTGTATGGTTTCTTTGTTGGTTGGTTGGGTGATTGATTGTGTTATTGTGGGAAAGCTGGGAAAACAAGTGAAGTGTGGATTTCTCTCTGAAGATGCTTGATGTTCCTGGTCATTCTGAGAGTTTGTGGGAGTGAGTTCCACAATTATACACCATCCACTGAGAAAAATCTGCATGTGAATCTCGGTCTTGAGACTTATAGTTCCACCGTTCCAGTGGAATACAGCAGTTATGGATGAGAGATGGCTCCACAAATAAATTGGGCCAATCACATAGAAGACTAGGAAGAGGATGACCAAAACTTTGAACTTGACCTGGAATACCATGGGGAGACAGAGGAGGGAATGGAGCATGGGGATCATGTACTTTCTGTGAGCTTTGTTCTCATGTTTAGGAGTTTCAAATAAATATATGTCTTCCACGGGAAAGAAATGCTCAAATAGATTGGCAAAGATTATAGCTTTAATAAATAAACAGAAACAAACTTTGCTCTCTGACTTTCACTGAGGCAAGTCCTACTCACTTGACTCAGGAGAGTGTTTCTAGTGATTCGAGCTGGACTGCACACCTGAGGAACGGGAGCAGGATTTGGCCCTATCAAGTCTCTTAGAGCTTGCCCTTATCCATCAAACCCAAAGGATATAGGATTATCCCCAATGGGTCTGTGCACAGCGAAGACCCTCCATGGGTTGATCTCCTGGCAACATAGCATGGGGAAGTGTCTCCTCTGTAGCTCTTCTTCCTACCATAGCACTATGTAAAGGCCCTTCACAGGTGTTCCATGTGACAAGATGTCCCTGGTGTTTTTGCAGCACTTGGTAGATAGGAGAATAACAGAGATCTGGCCACATTCCATGGCACCATCTTCTGTTGTACTGTCATTTTTCCATGTAAAAATCTGCCAGTAATTTATTTATTCAGGATCCTTTCCACGGCTTCTACTAACCAGACACAGAGGGACCCATCCAACGGCAGCATGGCTCCTAATGGGAAAATACTTGCTGGCCTGGTGTGTGGATGAGCAGCAGAAGGAAATAATCATTTCTCCAGACCCTCTGCAAGGTCCTTCCTTGTGGCTCACTAGGCTCTGTTGAGATGGGAGGCTGCAATCTGAGGATGCTCAAAGCCTTCCTGTATTAGGGGACAGTTCACAAGAAATTCCCCAAGGTTACTGCCCCTCAGGCCTCCTGTGAACTTGCCCACAAGAAGGGATCCATCTGGGCTGCAAACATGAAAAGTCTGATCCTGCCAGAGGCTGCATTAACAAATCTATGAGTTCCCCCATCCCCCTCTCAGCACTCCTGTTTGGATCTCTGGGGAAGGACCCAGCCCATGATTTGTAAACTGATCTGTCTCTTGAAAGAGACCCAGCAAAAACCCTGTTAGAGCCATATAACATATATTTTGTCCTTGGTGGGAGAATGAGATGTCATATCAGGACACTATCTCCTGTTAGCCATTGGATATGAATCTGATACATTGCTTTAGTACTATGAACTTTTAAATGTACTATAATTAGAGCTGCTGACCATTCTGTCTCCCATAATTTAGCAAGCCTGTAAACAGAGTATTATCCATTCCGGAAGGTGTTTGCCTAGAAAGTATTTTATATTGAAAGTGAGGTGGTTGCCTTCCACTGTGCAGACACCCAGCATTGCATGGAGAAAGTGGATTACTCAGTTAGGATCCAGTCTTGTTTACACTGAAGTTAATGGGAATGTTGCTATTGATATCTGTGGGAGCAGGACTAGGCAAGTTTCTTGTGAATATCTTCCGGCGACATCTAGCAATATGTGCAGTTATTGTATAATATTTCATGTGGGGTAGGGTATTCGCTTATGTGGTGTGTCCACATGCTTCCATGTGGTATATTGTGGCACGGGATAAAATGAAAAGATTTTTGTCTTTTTCACAAAGATATTGGTGCACAAGCAGTAATAACCCGATATATTTGCCTGCTGAGGAGATAAGTATGTTCTATATTTCTGGTTTAAATAATAGGTGTGTCATTATTTTTAAATTAATTATTTCACCAGTGTGTTTGTCTTCTACTGTCTACTTTGTGATGCTTGGGCTCTTGCTTGCAATACAAACAAAGCACCAGAGGTTCTACCATGGGCAAAATCCTGACTGTGTCAGTCTGAGCTGCAGGGGAAAGCAGAGCAGTGACTGAGTCATGACAAGTCCCTCACATGGGGCAGGATGGCTCAGAGGACATGGCGGGAACACAGCTGACTGCTATTCCTAAAAGGAGCAGCATGTATCACCACTTCCTTAGAGCAAGCTGCAGACTGCAGTATGTGCCCAGTGCTGGGAGCCTGGCCATGCCCCTGAGACCGGCCTATCAGTGGGTGCACTAGCTGCTTCCTCAACCCAGCACTCAAGAAAGCACTAAGCTGGAGTCTTACCCCGCTAATGTGTGGGTAGGCTGGGGAGTAAGAGTGCTTGTATACTACTATGTCCTAAGGTGGATCAGAATCCCATTCTTTGCTACTTTTTTTCTTTAGTGGGTTGTGTCTTCTAAGTGTATAGCACCTAGCACATGATGCAGGCTACCATCATAACTATTAATAATAAACCCAGCTCTCACCTACACTGATATAAATCTGTTGTAACTGCATTAACATCTCCACTGAAAGGGAATAAGGAAATAGACTCCCAGCAATCACATGCTTCCTGCTCATGCTGGCCCAGAGCCTTTCTTCTCCCCCATTCCAGCTCAGGCATGGGTGGTGAAGGGGCTGAGTGTTGGGTTAAATGGGTGACTGTTGAGTATGCTTGGTGAGTGGTGTGGGGCGGGGGGGCGCTGAGTGTGGAAGGTGGGTTCTAGGTGAGTCAGGGGATGCACAGAGACACAGGGTGGAGTCCAAGGAGTTGTAGGTTGAGTGGATGGAACTGCTGAGATTATGTGATGGGGAGTGTTAGGCCAGGAGCTCCCTGGAGAAAGAAGTTCCTGCCAGCACACTCACCTGGATATGGTGCACGTGACATGAACACACACACGTACACATTTATTTCCACTGAGTTTGCTGTAAATACTCCCCAGTCTTCTACACAGAATGAGGGGTTCATAGGTTTCTTAAAGTATCTTTTGGAGGTTGTAAACAATTATCTTCTGTACTCTCTCCTTTATAATGCCAAATGTCAGTGTTTTCTTGGTGGGACACAGCCTCAATGTTCCAAACTTTTGAACTACCAAGGAAATAATTTATTAGCATAAATACATAAATAGTATAAATAAGTACTCAGAAAAATCTCTTCATTCAAGTGATGTTTGGGCAACTGGAATAACTTGCACAAGGAAACAGAGGGGCAGAAAGAATGTCAAAAGGGTGGCACATACTGTTTCTCTAATTGCTAGGCCCTTTTCCCTACTCTACGCCCATTTTCTCTGTTGTCTTTCTTTCTCCACAAAGAGCTTCCAGGTTCTCTTTTCTCCTCTTCTCTTTGACACCTCCTTTCTCTTTATTCCTACTGAATAAAACTTGTCGAGCAGCTTCATCTAAAAAACAAAAACAAAAGAAGTCTGTGCAATATCCTCAGCTGAGTGCTTGTGTTCAATGTCTGCATGACGGAACCCAGGCCTGAAGCTGCACCTTCTCTTTTCAGCTCAGTAATTGAAGAAAAACTGACCTCAGTTAATATTAATCTCCAAAATATTTTGAAATTGGCCAGAAACATTTCTGCTCATTAGGCTGAAAGTGCAATTGTATCTAATAACTAGAACTGTACTCCTAGAAAACAGTCCCAAAGATATTCCTATTCATTGCCCTCTGTCACTTTAGTATTCTCACTGGAGACAGTGGGAGACCCTTTAATGCTATACCTAGTTCAGTGGCAGCTTCTCAGACTAAAAAGGAATGCCCAACCCTGTCGAATGAAAATAGCTAATATAGATGTTTCAAATGCTCCGTATAAGGAGGATTCTTTAGAAATACAGGTACTATCATAAGGGACACTTACATATTAAACGGGTTTCACAGTAACAGCCGTGTTAGTCTGTATTCGCAAAAAGAAAAGGAGTACTTGTGGCACCTTAGAGACTAACCAATTTATTTGAGCATAAGCTTTCGTGAACTACAGCTCACTTCATCGGATGCATACTGTGGAAACTGCAGAAGACATTATATACACAGAGACCATGAAACAATACCCCCTCGCACCCCACTGTCCTGCTGGTAATAGCTTATCTAAAGTGATCACTCTCCTTACAATGTGTATGATAACCAAGTTGGGCCATTTCTAGCACAAATCCAGGTTTTCTCACCCTCCGCCCCCTCCCCCCCACACACAAACTCACTCTCCTGCTGGTAATAGCTTATCCAAAGTGACCACTCTCCTTACAATGTGTATGAAAATCAAGGTGGGCCATTTCCAGCACAAATCCAGGTTTTCTCACCCCCCCCCACCCCAAAAACACACACACACAAACTCACTCTCTTGCTGGTAATAGCTTATCCAAAGTGACCACTCTCCCTACAATGTGCATGATAATCAAGGTGGGCCATTTCCAGCATAAATCCAAGTTTAACCAGAATGTCGGGGGGGGGGGGGTTAGGAAAAAACAAGGGGAAATAGGCTACCTTGCATAATGACTTAGCCACTCCCAGTCTCTATTTAAGCCTAAATTAATAGTATCCAATTTGCAAATGAATTCCAATTCAGCAGTGTCTCGCTGGAGTCTGGATTTGAAGTTTTTTTGTTGTAAGATAGCGACCTTCATGTCTGTAATTGACACAATTACAGACAATTGTACAATTGTACAATTGGCACAAGAGAGACAATTATCCAAGTTCCCCGTCAGCTTTCTAGCACGATCAGGACAGGCTGACATGAATCAGTAGCATGTTCTTAGAAAACAGGACCAGCAGGTAGCAGGAGAGTGGTGATATCTGAACACAGTAGTCATAATAAAGGTTTAGGGTTCAAGATAGCATGCTATCAGTACCTCAAGGACAGGATATGCAATAAAACATGCGGATGGATCCACGGGGACAGAATGCCTTCCATAAATCTGAAAATCTATATTTAGGAAAGACATGGAAGGGAGGAGTAAAGTGACACTCAATCTTCCTCAAGCCATCCTCCTGGAGAATCTGAGAAAATTATGCTTAGATGACTTTAACTTTCCTGCTGAGCTTCCCTGGGCTGTGGAATCCCCATCATATACCAAAAG
This sequence comes from Lepidochelys kempii, assembly GCF_965140285.1. NCBI lineage: Eukaryota > Metazoa > Chordata > Testudines > Cheloniidae > Lepidochelys > Lepidochelys kempii. The sequence continues at coordinate 76,306,608 of NC_136388.1, forward strand.
TAGCTGTAGGCTTGGAATGGCTCTACCAAAGCCACACTGCCAAGGGCTTTGGAGAGCAGCAGAAATCCTGGAGCCATTGCAGAGGCTCAAGGCCTTTGTGTAAATGGCCCTGTATCTACAGAGAATCCCCAAGAGCTGTGCAAATTTGAAGGCCTTTGCGTCTTCTCTGTGTGTAAGTCAGGGCAGAATTTGGCTCCGTTTATCTGAGGGTTAACCACAGTAGAAAATATTACAACACAGCTGCTGCTTTGAGCGCTCAGAAGCATTTTGTGATGATGAAATCCCTGCAGAGACTGAAAAGCACAAACATTCTAACAACCTTGTGTGGTACTTTCTTTAGAAATAGGGAATCTCCAGTATATGATCTCTATATTTTCTATTTGCTCAACTGTGCCATGTAGGTAGATCCTGGTGTTAGAAGTGGTGCAGAGCGGCAAACGGGGAAGCATGGCCCCTGCTACACCCCTTCCAAGATGTAGCTTATTCCCCCTACTGCACCATTCCCACTCTGAAAACTTGTGTGGAAGGGAGACGGCACTGCACAGTCTCATCCCTGCACCCTTTAGAGAGCACAGTGTGCCCCCAGGGGAGTAGGGAGGGAGCAGTCCCTCTTTGCCTGGAAGGTAGGGATTGCAGTTATGCCTGACCCTTACACAGACTCTACAGTAGAGGGGACATCCACTTGTACGCTTTCTCCCCACTGCACACCCACGTAAGGTAAGGGCCAAGCACAATCTGGTTCTGTATGATCTTTGTATATTGACTAAATAAAGATGACATACACCTCATGTCAGCAAAGTCATAAGCCAAAGTCAAAACCTTATTGCATATCCAGAAGTAACTTTTGTCCGATATATTGCATGGCCTTTGGACTCTTAATTGTCTAGGAGTTCAAGTCTGACCACACAATATATGCATTCAGAATCTTCAAAAAAATGAAGTGTATGTATACCACCCCCCACCCCCACACACACACTAGCATATCTTTAAATACAGGATTTTTGTACTGAATTATATACATGTATATTCAATACTAAAATCCTGTATTTAAAAGTATGATTTAGATTGTGAAACAAATCAGCAAAATACAGTCAATTCAGAGGAATGGATGCCACAGAGCAGCTGTAATTTAATGAGGCAAAGACTGATCCAGCATCCAGCTTAGCACAGCTTCTACAGATTTGGTAGAAGGAGTTCCCTGGTAGATGAGAAAATTCTGCCCTAATACCAGATGGAAAGGATGCTTCCTCAGACCCACATTAAAAACTGATTGTTGCAATCATTAGTGGGCATGGGTTTAAAATGTATAAAGGCATGAAAGAAGAGTAAATCATATCAGAGAAGAGACCATATGCTGCATTACTTTAAGAGGTGGCATAGAGCTTGAAGCGATGGGAGGCATTGCCATTAACTCCTGAGCTCCTGCTGGGTTAAATAATATAGGTCAGCCCTTAGTATCTTGTAAAAAAAATATGAGGTGGCGTACATACCGTAGTGATTCAGCCCTATTCCAAGGAGCGCTCTTTTTATTTATTTTAATACCTGGTCCACTATTAAGTGATGACTGCAATAATATTGTAATTTGAACTTCACATTTGATGACCTCATTCTCAAAATGGCTGGTTTCAGCATGGCATATATTCCAATAATACATACCCATGACAACTTGGGCCACATTCAGCCCTGGAGCTTAATTTTATCCATGAAGCGACTAAACGACTTGCTGAAGAACAGACAGCAAATCAGTGACAGAGGTGAGATTAGAACCCAAGAATTCCTTGCTCCTGCTCTTATACTAGTCTACTAAGACAACATTGCTCTGCAAAGTTCATACACATTCTATCTTTTGACCTCGATTCCGGACAGTATTTAATCATGTGGTTAACATTGACTTAAATGAGACTGACATATGTTTTCAAGCGCTGTCCTTAACAGAGGTGCTTTCCTGAATCAGGGTCTTTATGCAGAAGTATGATGGAAGCAAACAGTAAAAATGCTCTAGATTTTTCTAATTCTACTCCTTCAAAAACCTAAATATTATACCCTATGCTTTCTGCTAGAGATGCAACACCTTTAAAGATAGCATTGAAGGGGCCTCATCAAAGACTTCTTAAATCACCAGGTGTCTCCTAAGTATGAAAACAAATTCTATGAAGAGATTTCTTTCAACTCAAAATTAAGATGCCACAAGTAACTTCCTGTATCATTATCTTGTATCATATGGTTTCAAAACACTTCCTCCCACACTAAACTTTGTGGCCTAAAATGATGCAGAGAGAGAACTTTACGTTCTTTTAAAATTGGAAGTATACACAGGCTTATACTCAAAACAAAATACGGTGAAAGACCTGTTCTTTCCCCTATGCACTGAAGAGAGGAAACCTGAGCCATGCATGATAGCTTAGGTCTTAGACAACTGTTATCCTTACTCATGAACAGAAACCTGATTTTGTTGAGGCTTTGCCACTCATAGCGTTGTGAGTCTCTTCACTCATGGAGATAAATATCACACCAGAGTGAAGCCATCATGTGTTCTGTTCCTTAACAGAAGATCTGCACCTCATGTGCAACTTATTTTACGACGTGTGCACAAAAAGATAACAAATCCTTTTAACTGAAAATGGTTGTACTGTAAGCTGCTGTTATGACAGGTGTTCTGTGGTATTTCTATTTTTGACATTTCAGATTTAAAACAGATTAAATACAAAAGCCACCTGCACTCTACAAAAAGCCCACAGGAGCTGAGAAGGATAACCCTTCATTTTCCATCAGGGTTTCTTATTTAGGGGGGGTCATATCATTTCATTGTTTAAAACAAAGCAGAAATGCAATGTAACTGATTGCAATAAATTGGGGGTGCATTCTCACCCAGCTACAAATAAGAAGGCATTAATAGACTGAAATTTGGTACGTAAATTGCCTTTAGAATTAAAAATATTCTTTAAAAAAGTCTTCAAATTGAAGAAAAGCAAACACATTTTTAGGTATCATACAAATACAATCAAACACTTTGTGGGAAAACTCTACCCAAAAATTAGCTGGAGACACGGAAAAATTGTCAGTAACATATGCTGCACGTGGAAGGGAATTTATTCATGTTAGCAGAATCATACAATTGCATTAAATATGTTCCACTAAACTATATCCTTTTGATTCAAATATAGCTCTGCAGGGCTCACAAAACTCTACTAAAACATTTACCCAGGCTCTCCTCAACTTTTCATCCAAGTTCTGCAAACTTCTCCAGCTCACTGGCTTCATATCACAGACTTCACAGAATGGGCTACTTCGTAGACTGTTTCTCAGCTGTACTTGTAAATGAGGATGTACTGAGTGTGAAGTGTTGCAGACCAATAGGTCCATCTTTAACGCCATATTAACAGGTATAGAGCTATACAATATGCAAAAGAAGCAACATTGTGCAGAAAACTGGGAGATACAAGAATCGGACTAAATGTGAGTTCTTATTATTCAGGCTGCCTGTAAAGTTTTGTCTACAATGAGAAAATTAACAAGCACAAACCGTGTTCAGGGTTGTTTCAGAAAATGCCGTCATACAGCGATGAACTGGTTTGCCATTTTCGAGGCTTGCAGTTAAACCAAGTTCAAGCTGCACTAGTAGCTCAATTGCATTGTCAGCAACAGGTAATTTTCCTTGTGTAGACAAAAGAGGCTGGAGATTGCAAATACCTGTAGTGGTAGAGTGCAGATCTTGTCGCTGGGTTGCACTACATTCCAGGTGATTTGTGCAGCAGTTAAACAAAGTATCCACTCTCTGGACTAAAGGTGAGACACCACATTGCAGTTGTTCAAGCAAGTGGAGCAAAAAGATGTCCACGGATAAAGGGGTGGGGTTAATTCCACTCTCCTTCCCATTTAGGGAGTCCAAGAGGACAGGCCTTTGCTCAGCCCTTCGGCCAGGGGGTGGAGAGACACTTGACGTCAGTCTAGAACAAACCCCACCCTGGTCAACACACAGAATGGTGTTGACGAGCCATGGAGTGAGCCGCATCCAGCCCACCTCAGCCAGAGGGAGAATTACTGGGGCATGGAGCCATTGAGGGTGGTTGTAGGGGGAAATGTAAATGAGAGAAAAAAAGGGGGACCTCAGAAGACACCCCACAATGCAAAGGTAAAAAACAATATGCATCCACCAATGTGTATCTGATCAGTTCAGCAGGAGAGATCTTGATCTTTTGGTGTTTCTTGGGTTTCCTCTAAGAATAACATTAGCAATGTTTATTTTGAATTGCCAGAAGAGATTCTAGACTTAATTCAACTCTGATGAAATTCCACTGACTTCATTAGAACTACATCAGAGGCTAATTTGACCCTGTTTATCATTCCTGGTTGCTGCTTTTTCTGAAGATTTTTGGGAGTTTTGGAATATCTTGTGGAGTTTTATCTTGTGAGTCAATTGCTGTGTGGGCAGCAGAGTTCCTATCCAGTCTTGAATCTGAACACAGTAATTAGAGGATTTGTTTTTTCACTCTGTTGCTTAATCCGTAACCACCTCTTCTTCTGAGTCTCCTTCAAACTTGCCCTTCTGGTAAACAATTCCATAGTATGTCACTGCATACAGAGGAAAATGGACTCCTGTGACTCTCCTCTAAACGTAAATAGGTTCTTTTCTCTTTAACTTACTTTTCTGTTGTGCTTCAAAAAGAATCAAAAGAAACCTACAACCTTTTATGAAGAGACAATCAGTACAAATTATATCCACAAACTCCTTAACATAATAATCATAAGCTTTTTGTCAAAAATATGAATCCATTCCCACTGCAACAAAGAAGAACACTCCAATCGGTAATGGGAGTAGGTGGAGTGAACGACACTCAGTAATTACTATACAGAAACAGACAGTGCTTAATTTGTAATGAAAAGGTGCCGGACTCAAGCAATTAGGTGCCGGGGCTCAAGCAATTATTTTATATTCATAACTGATGTGGCAAGTCCAGAGGTGGTGGGTCTATGAACTGCCAAGCCTAGAGGTGCCAGAACTCAGCTCTGGCAAGCCCTGGCACAAATTAAGCACTGGAAGCAGATATCCTCAGTAATAGTTACATCTGGAGTGGGCCAGTAATAGGCCAAATTCATTCCAGTCCATAGCTTCATTGAAGTCAGTGGAAGTAATCTTCCCTGACAATAGCTTATATTAGAGACACAATGTAGGTGACTAATATCTTTTATTGAACAAGACTTCTGTTGGTGAAAGAGACAAGCTTCTGATCTTACAGAGAGCTCATATTCAGGTCTCTGTGTAAGCTCGAAAGTTTCTCTCTTTCACCAACTAAAGTAGGTCCAAAAAAGACATTACCTCACCTTCCTTATCTGTCTGATATCCTGGGACCAACATGGCTACAACAACACTGCAAATAGCTTATATGGGCAGCCTTCACCATGATCAGTTTCAGATTCTAAAAATATGGATGGAATGCTTACTGGGAGTCTTGGATAAGTGAGAGAGAGAGAAAGGGTCTAGAGTCATTGGTTAGGTAATTAATAGAGAGAGAACCTATCAGAGCCGGGCAGGAAGAAAGAGTGAGGGGATGAAGCAGGAAAGAGAAAGAGGAAAGGCCTGGAAAGACGGATGGAAAAGGATGGGAGACAAAGACAGGTGAAACCTCGAATGTCTGGATAAGCACAGATTGAATCATCCATATTTATTGAAGCTTATTTGCAGCAAATCTTTGAGGGTCTCCCATTGCTACGCTTACCAGTGTCCCTTTAATTTTCAGTAACTGGCAAATGCAAATTAATCATTGTTTAACATTTTGCTAATTATTCCACTTCTAAGGACTTTCAAATTATAGCTATATCTTACATTTTAAAATGATTATTATTGTGAATTATTATAATAATGTGTATTATTTGTTTTGTGAAAGCACCTAGAGCTGGATTGAGCTCCCACTGTGCTGGGCACTGTACTGATCTATAAGAAACATTAGCCACTGCATGTGTAATGTGCATTATGGATGCCAATTCCATACTGATTGAATAAGCAATCTGAGACCTAAATATCGAGGCCCCACTCCAGCAAAGCATTTAAATACACACTTAACATTAAGCATGTGAATATCCCATTGGAAAGTTTAGCATGTGCTTAAGAGCTTTGCCAGACTGGAGCCCTACTCACCAGTGTTTTGTTTGAACTATAAAAATAAAAATTAATCAAGATTATGTATTTATATAGCATCTTCTACTCAAAATCTCAGTATTTTACAAACATTAACAAATGGTGCATTATACTATCTCTGTAAGGTAAGAAAATGTCTTCATTTTATAGATGGGGAAACTGAGGGAAAGGGTTAGAATAAGTAAGAGTGAGTTTTAAGGCATGTGTCCTAAAGGGTTTCTAAAAATAGTGTAAAAACCCTTTCACACTAAAACAGTTTTAACACTGTTTAGGCTGACCAAAAAGGATGGGCCAAATCCCATTCAACTGGTTTTAAAAACCACGCTTTAACTTAGATAATGACAATGTTTACAATCACCTTAAGAAACTCAGTTCCCATCCCACTGTGGATGGTGCCAAAGAAAAATGAGTTAGAAAAGCAGTAAGCTACTGGCCTACAATGCATAATAAAATCAGTTTTATGTATTTTATATTGCAATGCTACTCTAACATCACGAATACCAGTTGGATTAAAGAGATAAGTTAGATTCTCTTGAATTTCAAGGGGATAAAAATGATCTCAGAGTAAATACCAGTAAAACTAGAAATAAGGTATTTGGTAGAAAGAAAACCCAAGATAATCTGGAGTTTGAAAAAACAGATGATAGAATCATAGAATATTAGGGTTGGAAGAGACTTCAGGAGGTCATCTAGTCCAATCCCCTTCTCAAAGCAGGATCAACACCAACTAAATCATCCCAGCCAGGGCCTTGTCAAGCCGGGCCTTAAAATCCTCTAAGGATGGAGATTCCACCACCTTCCTAGGTAACCCATTCCAGTGCTTCACCACCCTCCTAGTGAAATAAAAACTGATCTAGTTATCGTCGGATTTTGTTGACTCCAGGATTGGATTAGAGCCAACAAATTGGGACAGTTTGACTACAAAACTGTTGTTGAATCAGATAATTCTACTAGCCATTGGTTCCACTTTCCTTCAAAGTGCTAAGAGGTGGCTTTGGAGATCTTTCACATTAAAGTCAGATCCCCAATATTAATTAATACAGTAGTTTGGGGCTTTAAGGTCACCAGAGAATTGAATTTCCTAATGCAGTGATCAGGGGTCCGGGGCCCTCTCGGGGGCCACAAGCAGATTTCAGGGGGTCCACTAAGCAGGACCAGTGTTAGACTTGCTGGGGCCCAAGGCAGAAAGCCAAAGTCTCACTGCATGGGGTTGAAGCCTGAGGCCCTGAGCCCTGCCACCTAGGGCTGAAGCAGAAGCCTGAGCAACTTAGCCTCACAATGCCCCCTGTGGCATGGGGCCCTGGGCAATTGCCCTGCTTGCTACCCCTTAAAGCAGGCCCTGGCTTTTATATGCAGTTTTATATATAAAACTAGTTATTTTGGCACAGGTGGGTCATGGAGTTTTTATAGCATGTTTGGGAGGCCTCAGAAAGAAAAAGATCGAGAACCCTCGTCTTAATGTACATGTTCCTCAGCATGGGCTTGACTGCCCTAGTGCTATTGTCAGTTGCAAGTGCTTTACAAAATTTGATTAGATTAATTGGTGTAAACATCGCTTCAGATTGGAGTAGGATTTGGTGGCTGAGTAGAGAAAGATTATTAGGCGTGTGTCAAGATGAAAGATGGGTGAAATGGTTGGATAAAATAAAAAGTAAAGTACATGAAAGTGAGGCTTTGTGCAGATCATAGTTGCTGCAAAAGGAAAATGAACATGGCAGTGGTACCTTTCTGTAACAAGATTTATCTAACCTGATTTTGGAGCTGTGTTTTTTTATAAACTTTGAGGGGAACATGGCTGAACCAATTCCTGCCATGCTAAAGCTAGGAATGAGAAATAAATCCTTAGCTAGTTACCTGGTGAAAACGAGGAAAGACTGCATTTTGTGATGGGCGCGCTGAGCAGACCCGGACAGGTTAAACAGATATGAAGGATTTTATCATCCTCCATTGAAGTCAAAGGCAAAATTTCTATAGATATAAAAGGAAACAGCATTATGCCCAGGACCTTGAATGGAAATAACAGTGATATAGCCATCTATGTCTGCCTGTTGGAATGCACCATTCATTTTGTTTACACTTATTTGTAGGCTTTAATGATTGCAATATTTGCATAGTAATTAGTTCTGTTTAATTATGATTAACTTGTTAGGATGGTTCAGTGATCTAAGCGTTAGATTTTAAATACTTAGACTCCTTGCTGGAACCAGGGTCAAATTCCAGCAGGATTGACTCAGACCTTCATCAGTCTAAAGTAGAGGAGTTCCATGTGGCTTGCTCTGTGAGGGTCTTTTGCATGAGGCATTGAACACCGAAGTCTTGTCTGCCCTGTGTGGCCATTAAAGATCCTTTAATGAGAAGGGGTGTCACAGATATATTTTGTCAAAATTTCACCCCTCCTCTACATTGTTGTGCAGCATGGTGCCCTTCTGGTTGCCACCCACGCATGCCCGAGGTGTCTGCTTTTCACTGGTGAGTGATGTAATACCTATATGTCTATGTCCTAGTAACTTATTATATATGTGTGTGTGTATACTGACTACCTATATATATATACACTAATATACAATACTGAGGGCCCTACCAAATTCACAACCCTGAAAAATATGTAACAGACTGTGAAATCAGACCTCCCATGTGAAATGTAGCTATTGGAGGTGAGAGGAAGGGGCAGGGCTAGGGGCACCACAGCCGGGTGCTCCTACTGTTTCCCAGGCTCCAGCTGCCAGTTCACCAGGTTGGGGAGGGATGGGACTTTCTCTTCCCCTGCACGGCCGCTCTTGCGGTGGGAGATCAGACCTATCTCCAGGGACCTTCCCCTCCCCTTCAGGCAGCACAGAAATGAGGGTGGCAATCACGCCATTCCCCCCACAACAGCTTTGTGACCCACATGACCTCCTTTTGGGTCCAGACCCCCATGGTTGCACCATGAAATTGACCAATTTTAAAATCCTCTGGCCATGAAATTGACTAAAACGGACCATGAATTTGGTAGGGCCCTAACAATATGATACCAAAAAGCAGTATCACTCCCAATGAGTGGTGTCTTCCGCCTGTTGTCGTCAGGACAGGAACCTTGTCTTCATATTTGCCTGTAAAGTGCCACACACAATTATGGCACTATATAAGTAAATTATACTTAATACTGATGAAAACATTTGTAAAACACTCCTGCATGGGAGGAAAGTTGCTTAGACAGGACACTGAGGACCTTTTGAGTGGCTTGTAGGGCAGGTGGAAGGCTCACAACAGTATGCACTCCTCAAGGCAGGGAGGAGAAAAGCCAAAATTTTGTTTTGTTAAACTGTTAAACACACAGACAAATGGTGTTGTTACATAACTAATGTTTAGTACGCCTACCTACCTAGCTGAGGGTTTCCCATAGCAAGCCAAGTAAAATCAAGGGTGACAAAGTCCCTAGTAAAAAGAAAAGGAGTACTTGTGGCACCTTAGAGACTAACCAATTTATTAGAGCATAAGCTTTCGTGAGCTACAGCTCACTTCATCAGATGCATATCGTGGAAACTGCAGCAGACTTTATATATACACAGAGAATATGAAAAATTACCTCCTCCCACCCCATTGTCCAGCTGGTAATAGCTTATCTAAAGTGATCATCAGGTGGGCCATTTCCAGCACAAATCCAGGTTTTCTCACCCTCCACCCCCCACACAAATTCACTCTCCTGCTGGTGATAGCCCATCCAAAGTGACAACTCTTTACACAATGTGCATGACAATCAAGTTGGGCTATTTCCTGCACAAATCCAGGTTTTCTCACATCCCCCCCACCCCCATACACACACAAACTCACTCTCCTGCTGGTAATAGCTCATCCAAACTGACTACTCTTCAATTTTAAATCCAAGTTAAACCAGAACATCTGGGGGGGGGGGGGGGGTAGGAAAAAACAAGAGGAAACAGGCTACCTTGCATAATGACTTAGCCACTCCCAGTCTCTATTTAAGCCTAAATTAATAGTATCCAATTTGCAAATGAATTCCAATTCAGCAGTTTCTCGCTGGAGTCTGGATTTGAAGTTTTTTTGTTTTAAGATAGCGACCTTCATGTCTGTGATTGCGTGACCAAAGAGATTGAAGTGTTCTCCGACTGGTTTATGAATGTTATAATTCTTGACATCTGATTTGTGTCCATTTATTCTTTTACGTAAAGACTGTCCAGTTTGACCAATGTACATGGCAGAGGGGCATTGCTGGCACATGATGGCATATATCACATTGGTGGATGTGCAAGTGAATGAGCCTCTGATAGTGTGACTGATGTTATTAGGCCCTGTGATGGTGTCCCCTGAATAGATATGTGGGCACAATTGGCAACGGGCTTTGTTGCAAGGATAAGTTCCTGGGTTAGTGGTTCTGTTGTGTGGTATGTGGTTGTTGGTGAGTATTTGCTTCAGGTTGCGGGGCTGTCTGTAGGCAAGGACTGGCCTGTCTCCCAAGATTTGTGAGAGTGTTGGGTCATCCTTTAGGATAGGTTGTAGATCCTTAATAATGTGTTGGAGGGGTTTTAGTTGGGGGCTGAAGGTGACGGCTAGTGGCGTTCTGTTATTTTCTTTGTTAGGCCTGTCCTGTAGTAGGTAACTTCTGGGAACTCTTCTGGCTCTGTCAATCTGTTTCTTTACTTCTGCAGGTGGGTATTGGACTTCATGGACTCCTAGTGGACTTCATGGAGTCCCAAGCCCATCTCCCTTTTGGGGTCAAAACTCTGCTTGGAGCAAGGTTTTCTTTGTTATTAATTTCCCCTTCTGGGGTGGGGGGGTGGGAAGGGCGCAGGGACAAAAGGGGTGGCAGTGTGGGGCTGCCGTTAGGGCCTAAAGGCCTTCCCCAAGGAGGCAGATGGCAGCACTTAGGCCCTGGTTGAGAGCAGCAGCTGGCAGTGTCCTGGGCCGGTCCGGGCGGGGACGTGCAAACAAGCGAAACCCCTCCCCCGCAGGTGGGTGTCTTACAGCCCGCGCTGGGGGAGCCCCGCCCGTGTCAGCAGCCCGGGCAGGAGGCAGAGGGGGCGTTGGGAGGTTTTAACTAGACTGTGGAGTCTGGAGCCCATGGGGCAGCCGGCGCGACTCCTGGGTGGCGCCCCTGGAAAGCCACCGCCTCCTGCGGGCTCTTCGCCATGGGGACGGGCCTCTCGGGCCTCCCAAGGTAGCCTCCTGCACAGCAGACGGCAGTATTGTGATGCGCCCGCCCGCGCGGCTCCGCTCGCGTCAGTGCTACGATCGAGCCAGAGGTTTGAGTCGCCGGACGCCCCGGGCCGCCCGCCCGCGCGCACGCACGGAGCATAGCGGCGGGGCGCACGCGCGCGCGCGCGCGCGGGCGGGCTCCTCCCCCGTGGCCGGGGCTGAGGGGCGGGCGCTCGGCAGCGCTAGGGAGATTTGCGGTCGGACGCTGCGCAGCACGGAGCGGGCAGCACCATGGTGAAGATCGCCTTCAGTTCTCTCTTCGCCCACAAGGACGAGCCCAAGAAGGATGCGGCCGAGGCACTGGTAACTGACAAGGTGCGGTACGGGCTCTGCGGGGAGCGAGCCTCCTCCGCCGGCGGGGAGCGACGAGAGGAACCGGGCCGCCGCCGCCATCTTCTCATAACGTCTGTTGGCGGATATAGCGCTCTCAGCTAGGGGCTAAAATGGCGGAGGCCGAGGGCGCCCCCTAGGGAGGGGGCTCCCGCCTGCCGGGGGTCATCTGCCCTGGCGCCGTAGGGGGAAGAGGGGCCTCCTTCGGTCCCTGCACGGGGGAGGTGCCAGGTCACCTTCCCCCCAGTCCCACGGCGGGGCGGAGGCTCAGTGGCTTGCCTGCTGAGCTGCCGCCGCGGAGCGGGGCGCTGGTTTCTGCGGTGGCCTTGTGCTGCCCGGGCCACTCCTGCGCTTGCTCGGGGAAGCGCACGGGGAGCGAAAAGGAGGAGGGGAGGGATCCATTTTGTGTGTGTCGCGGGGGAGGGTACGGCAGTGTGTTATTGTTCCTGTCTCTAATGGAGGCCGGCCGGGGTGTGCAGGGCCCTCTGCACAGCTACTCTCTGTCCTTTAACCCACTTTCTGTTGTGATGGCGTCACGGATTGCGGGGCACCCCCGGAGGGACCCGCGCTAGCCCGCGTGCGGTGAGCTCCGCGCTTAACCAATGAAAGCTCTGCTGCGCAGCCAGCTCCGGGCTCTGGAGCTAATGGGGGACGGGGCTGACTTATGGAAATGGAATCGCCCATGCCCTGCTTTCTGCTCTGTGCCACCCTTCGTGAGCCATGAATCCTCAACAGCTAAGAGTTCGTTGTGTTCCGTCCTCTGCCAGCTCCGAGGTTAGCTTTAAAACCCTCTGCAGGCTCCCAGTACACAGTGTGTTTTCCTGCTGGGGAATGATTACACTTTAATTAACCAGCTGACCTGAGTGTTGATTTCAAACTCTAATATCACTCTTGCATAAGCATCCGTAGTGAAATTGGCAAAGAAAGTATTCTGGAAGGAGTGAGCCAACTAGCTCAAGCAGGTTTCAGAGTAACAGCCGTGTTAGTCTGTATTCGCAAAAAGAAAAGGAGTACTTGTGGCACCTTAGAGACTAACCAATTTATTTGAGCATGAGCTTTCGTGAGCTACAGCTCACTTCATCGGATGCATGCCGTGGAAACTGCAGCAGACTTTATATATACACAGAGAATATGAAAAATTACCTCCTCCCACCCCATTGTCCAGCTGGTAATAGCTTATCTAAAGTGATCATCGGGGGGTGGAGGGTGAGAAAACCTGGATTTGTGCTGGAAATGGCCCACCTGATGATCACTTTAGATAAGCTATTACCAGCTGGACAATGGGGTGGGAGGAGGTAATTTTTCATATTCTCTGTGTATATATAAAGTCTGCTGCAGTTTCCACGGCATGCATCCGATGAAGTGAGCTGTAGCTCACGAAAGCTCATGCTCAAATCAATTGGTTAGTCTCTAAGGTGCCACAAGTACTCCTTTTCTTCTTTCAACTAGCTCAAACAGTTCTGTATATTTTATCTAAATCATGTTGCTGGTCAGAGCCTTTTTGTCACTCAAAATTGATTCTGCCTGAACACGCAACTGCTATTATGAAAGCGTTGTTGATAATTATTAGGAAAGATGGAATTGTTGTAAACTGTCTAGGGTTATGGCAGTGTTTCTCAAACTTTTGTATTGGTGACCACTTCCATGCACCAAACCTATGAGTGTGCCCCCCCCCCATAACTTAAAAACACTTTTTTTTTTCTATTTAACACTTATTATTGCTGGAGGCAAAGTGGGGCTTGAGGGTGGAGGCTGACTGCTTGCGACCCCCCCCCCCCATGTAATAACCTTGTGACCCCCTGAGGAGTCACGACCTGTTTGAGAACCCCTGGGTTATGACAGATCTGACTTAAAACTCTTCTTAGAAGGAATTCTTAATTTAAGTAAATCATAGAATATCTGGGTTGGAAGGGACCTCAGGAGGTCATCTAGTCCAACCCCCTGCTCAAAACAGTACAAATCCTCAACTAAATCATCCCAGCCAGGGCTTTGTCAAGCCTGACCTTGAAAACCTCTAAAGTCCCAGGCATGTATTCTCTGGGTTCTCCTGCCTCTCCCCTTATGAGTTATTAATATGGTTTATTCTACTACAGCCATTTAAATATGTGGGAAGACTTTATTTTCTTAAATGATGTACTATAAAGAAAAATTAGTGACTATTTTACACCATGCTTTTGCTTTAGTTAACTGTAGTCTTAATCTCTGGTCATGGAATCATAGAATATCAGGGCTGGAAGGGACCTCAGGAGGTCATCTAGTCCAAACCCCTGCTCAAAGCAGGACCAATCCCCAATTTTTGCCCCAGATCCCCTAAATGGCCCCCTTAAGGATTGAACTCACAACTCTGGGTTTAGCAGGCCAGTGCTCAAACCACTGAGCTATCCCTCCCCTTTATGTAACTGAACTGGCAGCTCTGGAAGGCTAATTTACCACCTGGTAATTGACACAGACACAACAGTTCAGAGGCTGAGTTCCCATCTATCCTGGGCTTTTGCATACCTTAAGGGGAAAATACATATTAGTTTCGAGATGGGGACTATATATGCAGCATATTCAACTGGTTCTCTTCTATTTGGCCAAAAAATGTCTGAGGCCTCTTGTCCTTAAATAGCATTGTGGATGTATATTTTTAATTATTCTCTTTAAGTTTCTTAACACTGTTCTAAATATGTTGCAGTGTACACATGTTTGTACGTTATGCCATTCCCTTTTTCTTGCTTTCTCATTAAAATAAGATGAGCAGCTTGTGATCTGAGCTACTTTGTGTTGACTATATTATGCCTTTCAAAATACTCTCTCAAACTAAACAACATACACCTATAGACAAACTCCTCACTCCAACTCCAGTGCAATGTAGCAGATGGTCTTAGAAGTGGGTGAATGCCACGCAGATCCACTTAAATAAATGTGAATTCAGTTTGCATCCGATGAAGAGAGCTGTGGCTCATGAAAGCTTATGCTCAAATAAATTTGTTAGCCTCTAAGGTGCCACAAGTACTCCTTTTCAGTTTGGCTATGTTCACTTCCTTTTTGCATTTGCTGTAATAGTAGAAAGCAGACCAGTTTACTGGCTCAAATGTTTGCTGAAACAACACATTTAAGAGAGCACCAGAAAATACTTGTGCAGAAAACATTTTAACTCGGATGTCTGAGTTCACACAGAATCTTTTTCTAAGATAAATAAGCAAACAGTAAATGTCTCATGACTTGTGTATAGTCATCACAAACCAACATAGCTAGTTTTTTTTTCTATTATTACATATTGAAATAAGCACCCATCTAGACTGCCTAGGGTACCTTAACAATTAGAACCACAGTATTCAGTAGCACACCAACATTTGATTTAAGTAATCATATGAAAGGGTGTGGAACTATTTAATGGTATATATGAATATGTGGTACAGTATCATGATAAAGATAGGCAGGGGCAAAATAAAACTGGCCTCAATAAATGTAAGCTTTCTTTAAAAGATGTTTTATTTTGTGCCACAATCTAAATGTCTGTATGGTGAAACAAATTCTCACTACACGTAAAATTAAATAATTTTGAAATATTTTTCAACCTTTTAGTGGTTGTTTTGCTGCAGCAATACTTGTTATACCAGTAGTATGCTAGCAGAATGTCAGATGAACGAGCATCTGACGGGGTTCAGTGACAGGACAAAATTGTGTCAAACTGATTACTTAAGAGCTAGTTCCTTCGGTGTATGAATTTTCAAGGTTGCGGTTGGCAAAACATGGATATCCCTTTTTAAAAAGGAATTCAGTAATATTCTTACAAAAGGCCCTTTTAATGTGCTTATTTGGTTGTATTCCAGTAGTGCCTAGGGGGCCTAATCATGAATTAGGGTCCCACTGTGCTAGGCACAAACAATAGATGGTCCCCTATCCCAAAGAACTTGGAATCTAAGTCAATAGTAATCTCTTCCTGCACTAACGTGCCATGGGAAATCCAACCTATAGTTGTTTTCTGATGTTTTGATGCTCCGTTTGCTCAGCATATGTTGTTAGATGTGCGTGCAGTTGACAAACACAGCTAAGGGACACACAGTCAGTTTAAGATAACACTTATGTGAGACGTTAGCTTCCATTTCTTAAAAGTAACACCTTCTGTTACTTCTTTGAATAAAAATATTTTTCTCATTTGTTGTGTATTTGGCAACACTCTAGAGCCCACCTCCTGGTTGTATGGGCTTCTTACACAGCAACAGAGGGAGATGATCACTTAAAGAATTTGAAAAGGTTATTGTAAAACTACAAAAACTAGCGTGGGACTGGGGGTAATAGGATGACACGGAGATATTTACATAGCATCTGGTGGGCTTTGTTTTGATGTACTCTCTGCTGTCAGGAATAACTTCTGAAAGGAGGTCATTGTATTAAGCACAAAAACAAGCTTTTAAAAAAGCTTTGATGAAATAAAAATGATCTTGTCTGCTGCTTTAAAAGTTTTTTGAAACTTGCTGGAGTTTCTTCAGTTAAGATATTTGAAGAAGGGTAGTTAGTTATACACATGATGCTAAATAGACAGTTGAGAGGTGGCCTCAAGCTTATTAAATCTGCTGTATCTTGAACGTAAGACATAGCAATGAAATTTTGCATATTTTTAAAATTGAGTTAGAAAATGGCTACTCTTTAGGCTAGTGGAAATGTGTGTGTGTGGGGGGGGTTCTTCTGTACTTTGAGTCTACTGTGAGCAATTATTTATTTTTAATAGTCTGAAATGGGACAGTTTAATTTCATAGGACATGCCATTTTTGCCAAATTCTGGCCAAGAATGGGCCAGAATTCCAAAGGATTTTTGAAATTGCTATTACACTAACAACACTTTCATTGTACTTGTTTTTTAAAAAGTTGGTCTTAAGTTGCCATGGCATCATACCAGGAAAACCTTTCTCAGATAGAGCTCTTTTTCCCCAAGAGACAAAGTGACACCCCGTGTGGATCACAAGTCAAGCTTGAGCACTTAGACAGGTAGCAGAAGAACGATGACTGTAAATTCCAGTCAAATTGTGTCAAATCTTTCATTCCTTTTTCTATAAAGGATCCAGAAATTGCAACACATGGAAATGAAAATTCATCTGGAAGATGTTTATTGACCCTTTTGGGTCTTGCGTTCATCTTAGCAGGGGTTGTAGTTGGTGGAGCCTGCATCTACAAGTACTTCATGCCTAAGGTAATGTGAATATTTATTTGTTTTGTTCAGAATAAATGTTTGCTTTTGTTAACTTTCCTATTTTGACAACCCCAAAATCAAAATATTAACTAATTGTAAGCAATAGATTTATTACAGGATTTCTGTCATGGTATTGATAAAAAATTCAGGCTTAACAACTGAAATGTGTTACAGGCCTTGACCCTTGAAGCTTGGATGGAAAAGAACTAAACTAAACTACAAACTAAACTTCTGATTTAGTGTTAGATTAAAATTTAAAAATAAAGTGCAACACCAAAAAATAACACAGCTGGCTTTTTTTGTTTTTAGCATAAGGTGTACCGTGGGGAAATGTGTTACTTTGAAAATGAAAATCAGGATCGTGCTGTAGAACCGTACTTCCTGCCCATTGCAGAAGAAGCTGATATTCGGGAAGATGATAACATAGCAATCATTGATGTTCCAGTTCCAAAGTTCTCAGATAGTGACCCAGCAGCTATTGTCCATGATTTTGACAGGGTGAGTTTAAAAGGGGCGTTTTAATGCTTTTAAAAAATGGATGGCTTTTACTACTGATGTGTTCTCTGGGTGATAGCTTTAAATGTCAGCTTTCTGTGACTTTGTTTTTCAGTGTGGCACCAACAATTATGCATCTCACACTTCTAGTAATGAAATGTCTGTTGATAATCTGTCTCTTTGTGTTAACAAAGCTTACTAGTCTAGATGTAAACTCTAGCTACACTACTCTCTCTCAAAACTGGAAGTCTTTTCAACCATAAATTAAATGAAACCGGTTCATTTAACAGAATGGATCCATCAGTTGTTGTGTGATTTGACAATGTTGCCCATGGTAGATTTCGTAACTCCTGGGAATGAATTGTGCAATTTGAACTGGGGAAAGGAATGAGAGTTTTGAACCTGAATTGGGACAGGAGAGTAAAAATTGCCAATAAAAATAAAATCTTTTGTACAAGATCTTTTTTAGTTGCATACTACAGTAAAATGCAAACTGAGGGAAGTTTGCAAAACAAATATCAACTTCTATTTATTTTGTGGGTGTGGCAGAAAGGAAGTTTCTGACAAACTCCTATTTTTAAATGTATTTAAAAGTAGTTGAAAACAAGGAACTGACAGCATTGTTGGGCTAGTCATATATGACGTCCGAGAGCCAGAATTCGGTGGGGTGGGCTGGGGTGTAAAAACATTGCTGCAAAAGTAACCAAAACTTATATTTAACCTCAAATATAAAGATCACTTAGAGATGAAAGTCTCTTTTTCAAAAAACATAACAAAATAAGCCTAGGTACTTAGTTTGAGAACAACCGCCCTCAAAGTTTGTATCCCAGTCAGTCTTCTCCAAAACTGGTCGTCTTGTCAGCTATTCAGACATCAATCAAAATTGGCATTTTTGAAGATTAACCCTAATTTTGCAAGGATAGGGTGTGGGAAATAAAGACCTCCTAAGAAGGAAAGCAACTCTGAGAGTATTACACTAAATTGTAGGCATTTTCAAATATTTTTCTCAAGGTGGATTTCAGAAGTTAAAAACAACAACAAACATTAAATTGCTTTTCAGAAGTGTATACTGAAGTTTGTTTTTATCTTTGGACAGTCCAAGACTTCTACAGATTAAATTTCAATTTATTTTGGGGAGGGCATCTCTGGAATGGAAACTGGTGTGCGTGTCCTTTTTTTCAAAGTCTACTGCCTACATATAAAATAAACGGAACATCAAAATGTGTATTCTTCTTAATGTTTAACATTTCAAGTTTCTGCTGACTCCTTTTTACTTCTTGTTTTCTTCACCCTCCTGTATGCCCTTTGTGTACTTTTCTTTTTCCTAAGTTGTGTTCTTACCACACTCCTCCCCACATGTAGAGCATGTGCATGCTTCTGCCTATCTACCCGCAGTTATTCATTGCTGTAAGGCAATTCTTTTTAAAAACCTTCCCTTAGTTTTCCTTGGCTGTGAAGCTATAAATCAGCCCCTGCTCACTGGAAACAATATATTTCCAGAGTCCTGAAGCAGAAATCACTTGTGCTGGAGAGTAATGAAGCCTTTTTCCTTCCTTACTATAATTTGAAATGTCATTTTAACTGACAATTTGGTTAACTTTGTTCTCTCCCCCTCTTTAATCCCATGAAGTTAGCAGCTATTGGCTGCTAAAATCATGTTAGGGTTGGGGAGGGAAGGAGAAAGATAATCAGAATGATGTGGGTGTTTTAAAGATGTTTCATGACCTGCTAGGTTTAGCAGGCCAGTTTAGTGCTTTCAAGCCAAACACTTTTTTTCCAAGAACTGGCTATAAAAAGGACTTTCTGATAATATGAGACAGTTTGCCTCTTCTGTCTGGATTTGAGGGAGTCTTTCGTAGTCATATGTCAAAAGAGAGACTGAAAAAGGCTACAACTGGGGTTTCTGTGTAATGATTGAAGTCTACCTGGACTACTGCTGAACCTTTATTGAGTGCAAAAAACTCATGTTGAAATGCCTAGGGAATTACTACTTACTAAAAACTTAATACACTTTTTTTCTCTTCTAACCAGTACTGAAACTCTCACTATTGTTTATGTATAAACATATCACGTCGATAAACAGAAATTACTTTGAGTACTAAGAGTTGGCATCTACAGTTAAGGATAGATTTTGTTTTAAAATTAATTAATTTGACAGAACCTTGCCATCAGTTGAAGAGACTAAGTGGGTTATGGTAACTTTTTAGTGAGGTTCTGCAAAGTATTTTGCTAAATTATAGTTCATACAAATACTCTAGTCTAGCTGTTTATATTGGTACCTACACTGTCCCATGAGGATTCTCTATCTTCTAGCTAAAGGAAAGTACCTGGAAAGTGACAAATCGGGGTATAAACAACGAGGAGTCCTTGTGGCATCTTAGAGACTAACCAATTTATTTGGACCTAAGCTTTCATGGGCTAAAACCCACTTCATCAGATGCATGGAGTAAAAAATACATTAAGCAGTATAAATATTACAGCACATGAAAAGGTGCGAGTTGCCTTACCAAGTGCGGAGTCAGTGCTAATGAGGCCAATTCAATTAAGGTGGAAGTGGCCTATTCTCAACAGTTGACAAGAAGGGGCGAATATCAAGAGGGAAAATTACTTTTGTAGTGCTAACAACACCAGTGCAATCAAGGTAGACGTCGCCCATTTCTAATAGTTGACAGAAGGTGTGAGTATCAGCAGAGGGGAAATTACTTTTTGTAGTGACCTATCCACTCACAGTCTTTATTCAGGCCTAATTTGATGGTGGAAACAAATCAGGGTATGTTTCCAGAAAACAAAGCCAGAACATGGATGTGCTATTTCTGACTAGAGCCACATTTTAATTTGGCTCCTATAATTACAAGAACACATCTTCAGTATACCAAGCCCTCTCCTTGATATTAACTGTCATAAGATGCTCCTTCCTGGTAGGAAGACTCTCTTTTTAAAGTTTGAAGGCTTATACTCCTGTGGTCTGTCTTTCACTTCCTGTTAGGAGGCTCTCTTACATGAGGTAGAGCTATAGCCTTTTTCATGTTCTGAAATTACCTACAATAAACTTTTTTAGTTCCATCACTGCTTGGTCTAAAAACACTAATTCTGTTTTGATGTTTTTAATATTCACTGATCTTGGCCTGCTAGATACTTAATGAGTTTTCTGTTTCACAGAATCTAACAGTCAGTTGTAATCATCACAAATTAAGATAACACTTGATTTATTGAGAACAGCTGTTAAACTTCTTTCCATAATAGCTTCTGACTGCTTATCTTGACTTACAACTGGGTAACTGCTATGTGATCCCTCTGAACACATCCATTGTTATGCCACCAAGGAATCTGATGGACCTGTTCGCAAAACTGGCGGTATGTACAACTTCTTCACTACTTTCAATAGTACAGCTAAAGGAGTGATTTCTGTTAATAAATGAAACTGCAAGTAAAAAGTTCAGTAGCAGTAACCTTCCCACAGTGAACCTTTTTGCTCCCAAGGGTATTGTTCCTCAGTTTACTGTGTTGTTGTGGTAAAGCTTCATGGTCATTCTTCAGTACATTTTGTACCTGTTGAATGGATAACGAACTTGAGTTTTCAGGATAGCAGCTCTCAAATACTAAATATCTAGCTTTAAGAAAGCTAAGTACTTGCAAATAACATCAGATCTGGCCACTATGGAGAAACGTGCAGCAGACTTCGGAAAACAAAGGTCTGAAACTGGAAGTTACTGTAACGGTTTGTGTTGGTTTCTATGAAATCAACACTTCACAAACGAACTGTATTCACTTGCTTTTCCAATTGTTGACCTCAAATCATTCACTGAAGTGCAGTTGTGAGCTTTTCATGATACAGACTCAAAACCAGTGGCTTGGCAACTGTTAAATTCTGAAACGAATTGGCACTTTCAAGGGACTCTACTTTTTTAGAGTTAAAGTAAGAAAAACCTGATTTCTGCCTCCAAATGAGATTTTAAAACTGGGTTTAAACTTTCCCTGGCTGTGTTTTTACGTAAATATTTTTTCAAAGCCAATGTAGACTTGTGAAATTTGATCCATACATCAGCTTGTTAAATAGAGCAATATAATAATTTTTCAGCTTCATGAAGACATTAAACTTTCAAATAACCTAAATTTTATATTTTAAAAATAAACATTTTTAACCCAAATAGGAAACCGCTATTAAATTATTTGACTTGATCTTAAATTTTAGGGTTTTTTACTCAAAACCCGGAAAATCAGATGGCCTTTTGAAGCTATTTAAAATGTCTAATATTATTCAGGCTCCCTATAAACTAAAGAAAAACAATGTGTCATGACAAAGCATTGAAATCAATAGAATGTAGTTATCACTTCTGACCAGAGAGAGAAACTTAAAGGCTGATGGTTTCTAGGTTTAGTTACTTGTGTTGGAAACAGTAATAACTTTTGCTAGGAAGTGCCCATATCTCCATGGAAGCAGACTTTATAATCCTTTCCTATGTAGTGTATGTGCGTTTTGAAAAGGAGCAGGCATGATAGTGTCTAATAGCTGAACTGAAGGAAGAGGATCATGTTTTAGCATAATGCACACTGCTCTTCCTGTCATGAACATTACAATACCATATGGCAGTGTTTCCCAAACTTGAGATGCCACTTGTTCAGGGAACGCCCCTGGTGGGCCAGGCTGGTTTGTTTACCAGCTGCGTCCGCAGGTTTGGCCGATTGCGGCTCCCACTGGCTGCGGTTTGCTGCCGCAGGCCAATGGGGGCTGCGAGAAGTGGCGCGGGCCGAGGGGCATACCGGCCTCCAGTTCCCGCAGCCCCCATTGGCAAACAAACTGGCCTCGCCCACCAGGGGCTTTCCCTGAACAAGCGGCGTCCCAAGTTTGGGAAACGCTGCCATATGCTATAGTGGGCATATAACTTAGCTGCAGAAGCAGCAGCTTCATATTTGCCATATCATTAATATATTTGGAAGCAGTAGCTGCACTCTTTTGTGTATTCATGGTATTGGAGATAGTTTGTCTCAAATAAGGAAAATACAGAAATACCACTTTTGAATAATGGTGGGGGTTGAATCGTCTACTTAGACTGTTAGATTTAGTTTCTTCATGTGCTTGGGTTGTGTGAGTGGGTCTAGCTTCTAACTACAACTTTCCTAATATAGTACCCCAACTAGCTTGAATTAACAACTTGAGTGTGACCCTTAATGATGGGTAGGTAATGTTAAAAATGAATCCTGTTTTTGCTTTAACAATCTAATGAATAGAATCCAGTAGGGGGTCAAAATTATTTATTCTTTATGTGACCATCCAGAAGACTAGTATCATTTCTTAACAGAACATTAATGAAGGAATTTAACTCCCTTGTCTCTTTTTTTAGACTGGTTCTTACTTGCCTCAGACTTATCTAGTTCGTGAAGAAATGGTGGTAACAGAAGAAATAGATAATGTGTCTGATTTGGGCATCTTCATTTACCAGCTTTGTGTAGGAAAAGAGACCTTCAGACTGCAGCGCAGAGATCAGAGAGCAGGTGAGTGTTTCTTCCAGTATGGGAAATAGGAAACTTAAAAACTTCACTCCAGAAACACGTAGGTGTTAATGCCCCACTAAACAGGCTGTTACTACATTTACCTACATTTTTATTTTAATGTAGTTTTGTTCCCCTTTAGATTCTTTGAGTCTGAAGTTTTTCTTCTCCAATGAGACATAGTCTATTACCACTTACAAAACCCTCAATGATATGCCCAAAACACCAACCTGAACATGAGTTCACTTTCACTCTTTCATTTTAGTCAGAGATCCTGAGGCAGTAGAGTATTTGGAATTTGAGAAACTAGCTTACATAGAAATCTTGTTTGCAGGGTGGGAGGGACATCCAAATTTAACAGTCTAATGTTTGGATAATTGGTCTTCAGATAATAGGGGATTTCTCTTTTATTAGTTACACTTTGACAAATTGTAGAATCTATTTTAGAGACTTGTTGTCACAAGTAATGAATGCTTCAAGGGAATCTTAAAAGGAAATCTGAAATACAGATGCCTAGATCTGCATGTGATACCAGTTGACTTCCATACTTTAATCCTAAACATTTTGATGCAAGATTCAGTTGCAACCAAACTAGAGCACTGCCGTCTATTCAGGAATGAATTTGGTATCTAAGCTGTTTGAAGTGGGTCTGAATACACAAATATGCTGCCAAAGCACTAATGATACTGGGTGCTTTCTGGTCATCACAGCTCTTTAAAGCACTCAAGGGGTTTTTTAATACTAGAATTACTGTATGTAGTTCACAGTATAGTTAAGTCAGTCCCTTCTAGAAATTAAACCTTTGCACCCTAATATATAGGGGTTGGTTAGAGGAAGTTGTTTGCCAAACAGTGAACTTATCCAATTTTTCCTCCCTGCTCCATTTTACAGTGATCCTCTTGTCTGAAGTGATCTGACAGGATATTCCTTCACAGCCTGTTGGTGCTGCTCTTTGTATCTTAAATTTGCAGGTGCTTCTAGCCTGGGCTTGCCAGGGAGTAAGGGACCCTACTAATGTGTGTTGCTGTTAGGTAACTGGTACAACTCCACCTTGTTGTCTCAACATTTATGTTTGTCGTCTTCCTGCTCCAAATCCACTGGGATTTTGCGTGTTTCTTTGATATTGTTGCTATTGGCAGAATAAAACTTTGAAGGATCAGTTGATTTGTTTCTGCTTCTGTCCTTCTGACAGCAGAAGGGAAGCTTTTATATGCAGAAACGGGAATCTCTCAGTCCCCCTGAGAAGCTTACAGCAGTGATGGGGAGGTTGTTAATATTGACTCCCTTGGTAGGCACACACTTTTTTAGTTCAGATAGATGCTCTGTTCCAGTGAGTGGTCAATGCACTGAAGACTTTGAGTAGTGTACTGCACTTGCCTAAATACGAAGTAATCAGTTTTGTTTGCTCTAGTGTATTAACCCTCCATTTGTGTCGCTGACATGCCATGCTAATGCATTAGCACTGACAGCAGGAGTTCAAATCTGCCATTTACATGAGTTGGTTGCATGTAAGTCTTTTCCAGGAAATAAGTAAAAATACTTTACTGTGCTACAGTATGTTGCTGTAATTAAGCTGTTTTTTCCTTACTTTTTTTTTTAAGGGTTTTGTAATTATACTGTTAAGAGAATTGCTTGGGTCTAAAACTCTCCATAGAAAATCCTAGTCTAAAAGATAACGTCTTGTTGTTAATATGTAGTAAATGCCTCCATGCCCTATATAACCAGTGACACTAAAACTGATGAAAATTAAATGGTATATTCTCATTTTGCAAACACTTCTTCTGGGGGAAGAGAAGAGAAAATAATAGGAAGAGGCAACTGATATTGGGGGTTGAAGACACGGTACCTTTAGTTAGAGGTCCTCGACTCTGGAGTTTATGTCCTGGATTTTTTCACCACTAATTTGTGGACACTTCAGACAAGTTGTTTCACAGGAAGTTTTTTGGGCTTGAGGAACAGAGGAGGAAGGACAGTAGTGTGTGGCTTGTTTTTGTTTACATGTAGTAAATTTTTAACTGAGACTCCATATACAGGGCAGTTTTATACCCAGTTACAGAACTTCCCACTGACTTTATAAACTTTCTACAAAAGCTATTTTAAAATAAGCAAAAATTCAAAGTGAAGGCCAACATTCTCGTCAGTTTATCATAACAGTATAAACAGACTGTTAGCAGCTAGTACTCTGGAAGACAGATTTCAGAGTAGCAGCCATGTTAGTCTGTATTTGCAAAAAGAAAAGGAGTACTTGTGGCACCTTAGAGACTAACAAATTTATTTGAGCATAAGCTTTCGTGAGCTACAGTTCACTTCATCGAAAGCTTATGCTCAAATAAATTTGTTAGTCTCTAAGGTGCCACAAGTACTCCTTTTCCTCTTACTCTGGAAGAGACTTTCATTGGAAACTCTTGTTCTGTGTGTTCTGTTAAACTACCCAAACAAAACTAATGCTAATAGTCAGCTTCTTAGCTTTCATGAGGTATCTGACATCACTGAGAGCACTCCACTAGGGAGACTGAATTTGATCAACTATTGATTTGATTACAGTATTGCCATTTTGATTACAGTATTTCGCTTGTCCTTCTGTCTAATCTGTTTTCATTAAAACCATGTGGGAGAATCAATTTGGGTATGGTAGGGGTCTGCTGCTGACATGTACTGAGAATGCTCTGTCAAGTTTTTAATGTATTTTATCCATTGTCAGCAGAGTGGCAATCAAGGGCACGATCCTATTCCTATCAGTGAGTGGAAGCTTTGCTATTTATTTCACTGGGACCAAGATTGGGCCCCAGAGGAGTAATCTCTGCAGTGTTTTGGTGTAAATGTATCTGGCTGAACAAAAAAGGATTGTGTTCTGCAACACCCTCTCTGCAGCCACTTCAGAATTCTCTGAACCCAGGAAGGGAAAGAGGAGCCAAAGGGAGAATTGCCTTCAGGAGCATGGAAGGGTTAAGAGGGGCTATGGTTTAGTAGAGAGGCTTATGGCATGACCTTAATTAGTTTAGAGACAGCAGCTTACAGTCTGAAGGGCTGAGGGGATACTGGAAACAGAAAGAAAGAAATTTACGTTTATTCATAAGAGGTATTTAACACCTGTTTGTTTAGCCCTAGTATAATGTCAACACAGCTCTGAGAATAGTGGGCTTTTTATAATTAAACAGTAGAAACAAGCTTGTGTACAATCATAGTGATAACTAACTGAATGACCTTACACTATTATTGAGTACTTAATTGTATATTGCCAGACTAAGCTAGTCATAAACTGCTATCTCCTAAGAAATATACAGATACTTCTAGATATCTGTAAAGAACACAATGTTGTAGCTTGCTAATTTACTTTTTTCTTCCACCCAGGTCTCCAGAAGCGCTCAGCTGAGAACTGTCGTACAATCAGACACTTTGAAAATTCTTTTGTCATTGAAACAAAGATCTGTCAACAGTGAAAGACACTGGATGGAAAGTGACTATTTCACATCTTCATTAAGAAGTCTGAGCTTTACAGTTTGACTTCTAAATTAAAATGTGCAGTGATAATCAAAAGCCTTATTATGCATCTCCTGTGTATTGCTTCTATTACAAAACCACCATTTCAGCTTTCTTTGATCCTTGGTATAACAGTATTTTTAGTTGTCTTACGTAAAACTGAAATTTGAGATGTTTAGAAGAAATGTGTTATCAACTTATCCATTGACTGCGTCTGACTTAGAATTTTTCTGGGAAAGGCAGAAAAAAAATACATATATAATGTTAATTGATTCCTTGGTCGGAATTACTCCTGGGGGAATTCTGCACCACTGTGCATGTATAGAATTTATGTCCCCTGCAGAGTTCTTTGTTTCCCCACAGAAAAATGACTTTGACAGGGATGCAAAGGGAAGCCACAAAAATGGTCATGCAACCCTCCCGAGCAGTACGTTTTGGCTGCCCAGGGCAGCCGGCTGTGAGGCGGGACTGGGGAAGACCCGGCTGATGGCTCCTACCATCATGCCAGGCTCAGCTGCTAGTCCCGGCTGGGCTGGGGAGGACGGGACTTCCTCTTCCCCTGCACTGCATCCAGGGCTGTGTCAGACCCACCCCCAGATTTCTCCCCGGGCTGTAGGAAGCTCTACAAATTCCCATCCATCCAACCCCTGTGCATCCAGAACCCCTCACACCCAGACCCTCCCACCAAGCCTCACCCCTCTACCCCCCCCCAGACAAGCCCCATTCCCCCTGCACCTCCCCAATGAGCCACCCGGATCCCCACCCTACCAAGCCCCAGTCAGCTGCACCTGGCTTGCAACCCCACTGAGCCCCACTCCCCCAGCATCTGGACCCCCCACATACACCCAGACCCTCTGCTGAGCTCTATCCCGCCCCCCCCCCACACTCGGACCTCCTCTGCTGAGCCCCAACCACCTTCTCCTGAACGCGCCCCCCCCCCCCCCCCCCCCGCAGAGTCCCATTACTGTTGTACTCAGAACCCCACAACAAGTCCCTGTGCATTCAGATCCTGCCCCCCCTCCCCCACACACACACACACTCGGATCCCCCACTGAGATACCGGCACCAGATTGCCCCACACAGAACCCTCTCAACCCACACGTGGATTCCCTCCACACTTGGATCCTGCCTTTCTGAGCCTGCCTTCCCACACCTGGTGCATGGAGGGGCAGGGCTCTGGGGTATTTTTTGGGCAGGCCCGATCCTTGTACTGTGTCAGGGTTGTGTGCAACCTCACCACTGAGTCTGTGTCCGGGAAAGGGGAGCTGCACAGTGATCTCCCACCTCTGTGCAGCCAGTGGCCTGTGCTCCCCAGTGCCATGCTGGAGCCTCCACATTCATTTGATAAAGAGTGCACAGAATTTTTAATTTTTTGGCGCTTAATTTTTGGCCCAGAATGCCCTCAGGAATAGCCAGAATCACCTTATACACCTTTTGATTTTTCACAGAATGATTAAATTAATACATTAATAATCTGTGGTTTGCACATTTAGTGTAGTTCTATAGAATTGCTCTGCACTCCATTTTCTGGTTTTAAAAAAACAAACAACCTCCACCTTTCAACATTTATCGTTAAAGGTTTTGTTTTAACTTCCACGTGTGAAGCATGTAAAATCTAACCTCCGTGATTATAAACCTCTAACATTGCTTTTTTCATTTTGTGCAATTACTGTATTGAACTCGTATGTATATTTGGAATCTTCCCTAAGTTTACATTTAAATTCTTTTGTTTGATTTTTGTGGTATTTAGTTGTCATAGATTTAGTTGCTGTTAATCTCTAAAGTTTGTGTCAGTATTTTGGTTATAAATTGGTTTATCTTGTAACTGCCTGTTTCATTAAACCTCTCTTGGTATGGCCCACTTGTGGATGTGACTGTAGCTGTAAATTTAACTACTTTGGCCTGTACCACGAACTTTTTAGATCAGAACTTTTTATGAGCAAGTAGCATTATTACTGCGGTCAGAGTATTGTTCCCTGTTGAGAACTACAGTATAAAGATGGTAAAGTGTTGCTAGAGTGCTGCAGATTCAAAACTTGAGTCTGTTTTAATAAGGAACTTTATATTGGCATTATTCCTGCAACCTTATAATAAATGTTTCTCTAGAACTGTGGTGTTGGTCTTAATTGACACTTAAAGTGGCAGGTGCGTATACCATAATGAATGGAGGAGGGGAGATTGTGTACTGTCATAGCATAGTTCTTAAAAAATAGTAAATATGGATGCAGCCTTATGAGGGAAACTCCTTTATCTGCCTAATCATTCTTGTTCCTCTAATGTACTAGCGGGTATCTAAACTCAATTTGGAAGTTTCCAGCTCTTTACAAGTTGTTTTTTCCCTTAAAGGTGCGAGTTTTTGTTTTGTTTTTTGGAGGATGTAGGGGAAGAGGGATTCTCGTGTTTTTTTTGTGAGTGTCCTGCAATTCGGTAGTGAAGAAAACTTTTTGGGCTGTAGTTGACAGCTCCAGTGCAACTAAAGCATAAAAATCCTTTCACAAGGCTCTTTGAGAGCACGGTTAATAAAGATACTTTGTTTTTTTTAAAAAATGTTGGTGGGTACATTGAGACATACAAAGTTGTATTCAGTAATTAAATTCCACGCTCCTCAAGGAGGCAATGCAAATACTACTGAAATTAACAGCACTGTAAATGAGTACTGATGATGATCATGTAGACTTTGTGTTTTCACTTTGAATTGAGGTGTGTGTGCGCAAAATAGAAAGTTCACTTAACTGTTACTGCAGAATTTCATTTTTATCTTGTAAATAGAAACTTTTGCTAACAGTTGAGCATGAGGATCAGCATGGCATCCCTGAATTTTTACGATAAGTTTAACAAAACCCAAAACTATAAATGAGGTTACATGTGCCACAACATATGACACTCCGCTGTACAGAAATAGGTAAGAGCCACTTTATGGTGGCTTTGTAACCTGTCCTTGTCACTCAATCCTGGTATTGACTTCTTTAGAAAAAGATTTACCAACACGGATTAATGTAGCACACCTCTATAACACTTAACATTTCACTTTGTTTGGAAAATGAAATGGTTACCGTTCTGCAGACAGAGCCGTGATTCAGAAAATCATTCTGAATTGGTGGTTCCAGTATGCACTTTTTTAGGATGGATGTTGCAGCCATATATCAGCAGAATTTAGCTGCTGCTTAAGCAATGGAATAACTGATCCTGGGGAGGAGGGGGATAACTTTCTGCAGGGACAGGATATGAGTTGTGCAGACTTATCCGTCAGGTTCCATGGAGCTGGCGATAATGGTCCTATCACGGGGTGGTGACAAGGGGCAGTGTGACTTTGTCCAGATTGACTCTCCCAGAGTTGAGGTGTAAGTATCACTGTCTCTGGAAGCAGAGGCTATGCTACAGAGTCACAGCTCTCTTCTGCAGGTGTTAGGTCTTCATATCATTCAATAGGGAGGAGGAGTATGTGGCCCTGTATGGCTCTAATATTCAGTAAAGCAATAAGCACGTGCTTCAAAGTGCTTTGAAGAGAGAGAGATCATGCTCTTACTTCAAGCATGTGCTTTGCTGAAGTGGGGAAGAAGTCTGTAGGACAGAGTCAAAAGATGGGGATTCTATTTGTCCCTAGCCCAGACTTGCTAGGGCAAGTCACTCCATCTCTGCCTTGATTTTTCCTCATGGGTAGGGAGGTGGGGGACTAATACCTCTGAGGATGGATTTTCTTAATTTGCTTTGACATGCTTGTGTGGAAGGACTTAGAAATGTAGAGGAGTAGATTGCTGTTTCACCAAGATCTTGATCAGAGAGCAAGATGAGACTTAAGTACTGCGTAACCACTTGACTGGTATTAAACATTCTAAGTACATTTCCAATAACCCACATTCTTCCAACCCGGCTTTAAGCAGCATGGAAACCCACAGCTGTTGTACAATGCTAGCACTGAATCCATTAGACTTGTCACCTAACCTAGAATGCATAGCAAGGATAATAGAGCAGATGAGTGTCTCAAAATACCCAGGCAGCTAAAGCTTCCTCATGCTTGGAATGGAGCGAACTACAGATCTAGGCAGACTTCTTGCTTTGTTTTGGGCTGCCAGCTTGCAGCACGTGCAGTGCAGCAGATGGTGCTGATAGTCCTCTACAGCCAAGTTCCTGGATTATCTAACCCTTTTTTTGTTTTGCAGGATTAATTGACATTTCAGCTGTACACTTCAAAATGAGGCTGGAGCTTATCCTAATGTTTGACAACTCTTGCCCATTTTGTATTGACAGGTATAAGGATGGGAGGATTAGGCTCTATGGCCTAGATTCACAAAGGGAATTTAATGTCTAACTGTCCCTTGAGGTGCCTCAATTCAGCATCAAGCCACTGGCATTCACAAAACCACTGCTCAGCTGCTAAGCTAACCCTGTAGGCGCCTTAAGCACCTAATTTTCCATTGGTAAAATCCCCTAGGCACTTCAGTTTCTGGTGGTGGGCAGGGACAAAGCCACCTAGGAGGAATGCCTAGTTTGTGAACCCCCTAACCTCCCCTGTGGGGCCTGACCTGGTAGGTGTACTCAGAGCCCACCTAACCCCCACCCCGAAGACAGGAAGGGGGGGTGGCCTCCTTATTACCAACAACTCAGGCGGTTAGAGCACTCTCCTGTTGAACTGTTCCATTTTGTGTGAAATACTTAATAGTCACTGAGCCAGAGAGAGAGACTATACCCAATGGGTAGTACAGGGATTGAGGTCTCTGCTCTGAATTGGGCAGAGGAGAGATTTTAAGCAGGGTCTCCTACATCCTGGGTGAACGTTTGAACGGTAAGGTACTGGCAGCACCCCAATTTTCTTGGGAAGACTGATCTTGAGTAAGACTCCTAACTCCAGGAGAGGATTGCCAGCTAGGCATCCCAAGTGACAATAGATGTCTAACACTGTGTGAGGTGTGGGCTTAAGGCACTTCCTGTTGGCTAGCTTAGGGGATTTCTCAGTTATTTTGTTGGCTTTTGGGAATCCCTGTTTTAGGTACCAATGCTCCCCTTGCATTGTACCAGGAGCTTGGGCACCTAACCTTGGGTTCAGAGTGTCAATGTGGGTGAGGTAATATCTTCTGTTGAACCAACTTCTGCCAGTGAAAGAGAGAAGCTTTCAAGCTACACAGACCTCTTCTTTAGGTCTGAGCTTGTGTAGAAAAGCTCTACAGCTTGAAACTTGTCTCACTAGCAGAAGTTGGTCCAATAAAAGATATTACCTCACCTCTCTTGTCTCTCTGGTCTCCTGGGACCAGCACAGCTACAACAACACAGCAAATAACTGGGAATTGTCAGTTCCACTAGGTGACAAAAAGCCTAAATGTTAGGCACTGAAATGTCTAATTGTCTATCTCTAGTCTCGATAAACCTTCTCTCAGGATTTCTTGTTTGCAACCAATGCATCAGTTTTGCTTTACTTTAAAGTGTGCACTAAACTTTTATGTAGTAGTAAGTAAACATTTGACCAGTAGATGGCTCTTTAAGCTAATTTTTGTATTTTGAAGTCTTCTATTAAAATAACAGTGAAAGTAATAGTCTAGTTTTATGTACTTCAAGGTTTCCCAAACCTCAAGTACTTTATATAATGTCTCAGTGCAGACATTCTGCTTTACAAACCATCTAGCAAAAGAAATAACATGAACACCCCTATTTATATACTGAAAGTATAGTGATCTCTCATAATATAAACCATTTGGTACACTGTTGGTTTTTAAAAGAAAATTGCTTGTATCTAACATTTACACAGTGTTTTAGCAGTGTTTAGTCTTTTATCCCTGTTAAAGAATATTTTGTAGAGTGAATGTAAACTACAATATAACTTACTTCAGTGGTTGAGACATTCTTCAAAAATCAGTGTAGTAAGTGAAGCTTATAACTGAAATGAAAACTCTACTCCTGGTCACGGTCATTATTTTATATTGTAGATCTGTGTCCACCAAAACATCTACTGTCAGTGTGAAACCACTGTCCAGGGGATAGGCTGGGATACTTGCTTGTTGACAAGTTGTCTTGAAGCTAATATGCAGGCTACATGCCTGACCCCTTAAAAATATCTTCAACTAGTGCTAAGTTTTGAAAATCTATGTGCAAGAGAGGAAAATATTATGAAATTGACAAGAAAACTACCTCATGTGCTCATAAATCCCATGTAGTAGATGACTCATGATCTCGAAACCTACTTTTGCACTATTCTGTGTATACTAAAGGAAAGAAAGCTGCTGCTTGTGGCAAACTTAAAATAGTTTATGTAGCTGAGGTACTACTGACCTTTGTGAAGCCTCTAATAAGTCTCCACTTAACATCTACTTGTAAATGGCCATGGCAGGCATGTGCTATTAGTAGCACTTGTTAAAGTTACGTGTGTGAATCTGTACCTTCATCAGCATGAGTTTTAACCTCAATACCATGTAGGCAATAGTGGGGGTTACAGATAACATAATTATCATAAGCTTTCGTGAGCTAAAACTCACTTCATCACTCCATGCATCTGATGAAGTGGGTTTTAGCCCACAAAAGCTTGTGCCCAAATAAATTTGTTCGTCTCTAAGGTGCCGCAAGGACTCCTCATTGTTTTTGCTGATAGAGACTAACATGGCTACCACTCTGAAACCTGTCATAATTATCATATTTTTAAAAAGTAAATTGCCTTAGTAAAGGAAAATTGATGAATCCATGCTACCTCTGTGATCAGATAGATCACACTCTCTTGCAAGATATGTTCAGTTTCTAACTCCTATAGCCAAGAACAATGGGGACACAACTAAAATCAGTGATCTTGACAAGTGAGTAATGTATAGCAACGGGAAGATCAAAGTAGCTGATGAAATGCTAGATGCAGGAACCTCTCTGAAATAATGGGAGTGACAATAGTACTTGCATAGGGGACAGACTGGCCTTTACATGTTACTCCTGATAAAATACCCTTGGCGGAAATGGTGACGTAACTTCACCCTGGTAGGATAATGAATTCTAGGAACTGAGACTTGTTCATAAGCACGTTGGGTGAAGGATAGGGGGACTTCTTAATAGCAAAGAGACACTATCAGGCTGAACACGGTCTACAGTTGGAAAAAGGTGGATTTTTAAACATAGTGTTGCTTACATGTTAACTAATGGGCTAAAATCCTCATCCAGACAAAAGGTTGTAATTAGCTGGCCTAGTTAAACCCTATGGCCTTGTCTTCACTCAGCAAAATAAGGTGTGTTCTTAACTCAAGGTAAAACCCTAGTGAAGATAAAGCAGTCAGTAATTTTCATGAGTTAGCAAATCAAGGTTAAACCATAAACTCCCCCATAGTCTTTAATTCAACCTGCTAATGTGTTTAAACTACAAACCACTATGTCTTCACTAGGATTTTGCCTTGAGTTAATTAACTCTGCTTTTTTTTTTTAGTGAAGACACAGACTGGGGAGTGGGGGCGGGGGAGGCCTAGAGTTTACCTTGCCCAACTAACACATGTTAATAGATTTAAAATTATTAAAGCCAATATAAAATTTATATAATACACAGGTTAAGAAAAGAGTGTCTGTACCTCTGGATACAGTGCCTACAACTGCCTTGTCTACACTAGGAAGTTAACACATGTTAAAAACACAACTTTTTTCCTAGTGAAGATGAGATCAGTATGGCCAGAGGGGTCTTAATTTTTGAGACGTAATATTTTACTGCTTTTCTTTGTGATTAAGCGAAGGGATCTAACCTCACTGGGTTTTGCAGAGTATTCTGATGAGGTATGTTATGCCAAGCATTTGTTCTGTTTTACCACCATGCGCTCTCTCTCTTTTTAATAAGTGGTGTTTTAATGAAGACGACTGTCACACTGGATAATTTCACACAGATCACCCCCAAAAAGATGAAAATTCCTCACCTGCAAGCGGCAGCCTCTTTAAAGAATTTCTTTTCATCATAATTAAGCTTAAGATAAAGTACTATGTAAGAGAGAGAGGTTGTTTGGAAAGATGTTTAAGAGGAACTAGCTGAAGTTATGAAACTCGGGCATGTTATTGCTTTTAAATAAAGACTCTATGTTCCTATTTAAACCACTTACAGAGTATGCTCAAAAGATAAAAATGGGCTAACCTTTGTACAATGCACATAAAAAAAAATCAGTGAGTAAAGAACATTGTCAGATGCGTCAGGGAAGTGCTAGAAGGTCAGGCTTAGTTAAGAACAGTATCTGGAATGTTGTTTTGAACAGAGGAGAGTAATGTTACAATTCTGGGTTGAAGATAAAACTTACTTGAATAAGAGCTTTCACTAGGGTAGTATCTCAGTATGATCATCTCATGTTTATCTAGTATCACTTCCATATCTTTAACCTACCAAGAGAAAACTGATATTTGGTTCTACTCGCAAATTTGGATGTTTTATGAGCAGGACAATTGTACTCTCAGGAACCAATCAAGGATGGGTCCTGATTGCATTAGATGCTGCACAAACCTATAGAAATCACAACCCTTGGCCCAAGGAGCTTACTTTGTTTATTAAAATATTGGTTTTTTTTTAAATATGCATTGGGAGTGGTGCATTATGGGCAGCTATCCCAGCATGCAAGTGACTGCAATGTGCTTTTCAAATTGGGGTGGGGTGGAGTGTGACAGGGAATGTATTGTATGTATGGGGGGGAGAGACTGGGTTTTTGGGGGGCTGAGAGCATGTCAGCATGCTGTCTTGTAAGTTCAGACAGCAGCAGACCCTCCTCCTCCCTTCCCCCGCCTCCCTCTCTCACACACAGCATTCCACACTAATGGTTGCTTTGTCTCGGAGCAGATAAGCAGCTGGCTGTCAGAAAGGGAGCTTTCAAAGGGCATATCCGCATTCCTGCAGCGATTCCAAAACAATAACAAGAGGGGCCACTTGACTTAAGGGGATTATGGGACATTTCCGGAGGCTGATCAGAGCACAGTAAAGCAACACCTCCTTCACACTGACACCCAGGCATTTCAGCCAAGTTGCAGCAAGCATTAATCTTCTCACCGAGGTGGAGTACCAGGAGCGCTCTAGCCGTGGAGTCAGAGCGCTCTACGTGCCTTGCCAGTGTGGACTGGTAGCGAGCTAGGGCACCCAGGGCTACTTTAATGCACTCTAACTCGCAAGTGTAGCCAAGCCCTTAATCTACTGATGTGTTTAATGTTCAATATGCTTATTTCATACGCCTACTGTCCTATTAACTTCAATGGAACTACTCCCATGCTTAAGTGATTTGCTGGATCAAGACTAGAGTACTCAGCACTTTGCAGGATCAAGCCCTCGGGGAGACCATGGTGATGAGAGAAATGGGAAACCCATAAATAGATTTGATGGGAGATTCCTCTCATTAAGTTCACAAGACCGGGTTGAGCTGATCAAAAGATTTTTGAATGAAAAAGGTTTTTGTTGAAAAAAGACCTTTTATTCAAACTCAGACATTTTCATGAAAAAATGGTTCTAAATTTGTCTATTTTAAAAAAAAATCTTCCCCCTGACCTCTAACTTTCCTCTCCTATTTTCCTCCCTCCCATTCAGTAGCAAATTGGGGGAAAATATTCTAGACTGGAAATTTCCTATAAAAATCTTCTCAAACATTGAATAAATGAAAATCATTCTTTTGCAGAGCAAAACTGACTTAGGGTATGTCTACACTACAAAATTTGGTTGATTTTATAGAAATCAATCTTTAGAAATCGATTTTATACAGTTGATTGTGTATGTCCCCACTAAGCGCATTTAGTCGGTGGAGTGTGTCCTCAATGCCGTGGCTAGCATCAACTCATGGAGCAGTGCACTGTGGGTAGCTATCCCACAGTCCCTACAGTCTCCACTTCCTATTGGAATTCTGGGTTAAGCTCCCAATGCATGATGGGGCAAAAACATTGTTGTGGGTAGTTTTGGGTATATGTCGTCAATCTCCCCTTCCTCCCTCCCTCCATGAAAGCAACGGCAGACAATTGTTTTGCGCCTTTTTTCCTGGGTTACCCGTGCAGACGGCAAGCATGGAGCCTGCTCAGTTCACCGCTGCTGTTGTGAACATTGTAAACACCTCGTGCATTATCCTGCAGTATGTGCAGAACGTGGCTAAGAGACACCAGCATGAGGATGATTGGGAGGAGGACATGGACACAGATGTTCCTGAAAGCATGGGCTGTGATAATTGGAACATCATGGCAGCAGTGGGCTGGTTGATAGAGTGGAACGCTGATTCTGGGCCCAGCAAACAAGCACAGACTGATGGGACCGCTCAGTGTTGCAGGTATGAGATAATTCCCAGTGGCTGCAAAACTTTCGCATGCGTAAGGCCACTTTCCTTGAACTTTGTGAGTTGCTTTCCCCCGCCCTGAAGCACAGGAATACCAAGATGAGAGCTGCCCTGACAGTTGAGAAGTGAGTGGTGAGAGCCCTGTGGAAACTTGCAACGCCTGACTGCTACCGGTCAGTCAGGAATCAATTTGGAGTGGGCAAATCTACTGTGGGGACTGCTGTGATCCAAGTAGCCAATGCAATCACTGATGTTCTGTTATCAAGGGTAGTGATTCTGGGAAATGTGCAGGTCATCCTGGATGGCTTTGCTGCAATGGGGTTCCCTAACTGTCGTGGGGCGATAGATGGAATGCATATCCCTATCTTGGCATTGGACCACCTTGCCAACCAGTACTTAAACCGCCAGGGGTACTTAATGGTGCTGCAAGCACTGGTGGATCACAAGGGATGTTTCACCGACATTAACATGGGATGGCCGGGAAAGGTGCATGACGCTCGCGTCTTTAGGAACTCCGGGATGTTTGAGCAGCTGCAAGAAGGGACTTACTTCCCAGACTAGAAGATTACTGTTGGGGATGTTGAAATGCCAATAGTTATCCTTGGAGACCCAGCCTACCCCTTGCTCCCATGGCTCATGAAGCCGTACACAGGCAGCCTGGACAATAGTACGGAGCAGTTCAAATATAGGCTGAGCAAGTGCAGAATGGTGGTAGAATGTGCCTTTGGACGTTTAAAAGCTCGCTGGCACTGTTTGCTGACAAGGTTAGACCTCAGCGCAGCCAACATTCCCATTGTTATTGTTGCTTGCTGTGTGCTCCATAATATCTATGAGAGTAAGGGGGAGACATTTATGGTGGGGTGGGAGGTTAAGGCAAATCACCTGGTGGCCGATTTTGAGCAGCCAGACACCAGGACGATTAGAAGAGCACAGCTAGGCGTGCTGCGCATCAGAGAGGCTTTGAAAACCAGTTTCATGACTGGCCAGGCTATGGTGTGACAGTTGTGTGTGTTTCTCCTTGCTGCAAAACCGCCCCCTTTGTTGATTTTAATTCCCTGTAAGCCAACCAACTTCCCCCCTTTGATCACAGCTGGCAAAGGAAATAAAGTAACTATTGTTTTGAAACCATGCATTTTTTCTTTATTAATTAAAAAAAAAAAGTGAGATAACTGACAAGGTAGCCCGGGTGGGGGTGGGGGAGGAGGTAAGGACAAGGCCGCATTGCTTATTGTAGCCACTCTACCAATCAAAACTGTTTGAATGACAGCATTCTGTTGCTTGGACCACCCTCTGGAGTGGAGTGGCTGGGTGCCCAGAGCCTCCCCCCCCCAACCCCCTGCGTTCTTGGGTGTCTGGGTGAGGAGGATATGGAACTTGAGGAGGAGAGCAGGCAGTTATACAATGGGTGCAGCGGGGGTCTGTGCTCTTCCTGACTTTACTGCAGCTCCACCAGATGCCTCATCATGTCCGTTTGCTCCCCCATTAGCCTCAGCATCGCCTGCTGCCTCTGCTCATCGCAGTCACTTAATGCTTTCCTGGCCTCTGCCACTGAATGCTTCCATGCATTAAGCTGTGCCCTATCAGTGCGGGAGGACTGCATGAGCTTGGAAAACATGTCATCGCAAGTGCGTTTTTTTCACCTTCCAATCTGCGATAACCTCAGGGTCAGAGATGATAGCGGGAGCATAGAAACATTTGCACCTGCGGAGGGATAAAAAGGGAGAGTAAAATTTAAGGTGATACATTTTGGGAGACTCTTTCACAGTGAATCAAGCAATTCACAGCAGACAGCACATGTGCTTTAGGTACAAGGTCGTATTTTGCCTTTTATATTGAGCGCCTGCTGGTATGGTGACACATCACACACGGCTCGGCAACAGAATTTGGTTTCCAAGCAGCCATGGTAAGCCAAAGGGTACGCGGGGTTGGCTTCTTATGCCTTCATAACATGTGGGAATGGTTTCAAACTGCCACGCCCTCCTTTCCCATAGCAAGTAATGTTGGTTGGGTTTCACATTTAAAAGGAGGGGCTGCGGTTTTCAGGTGGATGTGCAGCACACACCTCCCCCCACCCCACTGTATGGCTATTCTCTGGGATGATCCCTTCACCCCTCCCCCAGCCTCGTGGCTATTCTCCGGGATGATCCCTTCTAGCCAAGTGCAAACAGCCCAGCATGAACGGGGTCCTTTTACTGTTCCCTTACAAAAATTCCCCTATTTCAACCAGGTGACCATGAATTATATCACTCTCCTGAGGATAACACAGAAAGATATAGACTGAATGTTGCTTGAATGCGACCAAAACCGAGGACCATTCGCTGCCATGCTTTGTGCTGCAATGATTCCAGACTACTTGCTACTGGCTTGGCATGGTAAAGTGTCCTACCATGGAGGACGAAATAAGGCAGCCCTCCCCAGAAACCTTCTGCAAAGGTTTTCAGAGTACCTCCAGGACAGCTTCATGGAGATGTCCCTGGAGGATTCCCGCTCCATCCCCAGACATGTTAACAGATTTTCCAGTAGCTGTACTGGCCGCGAATGCATCCCAATTCTTCAGGGCAAATCAAACATTAAACACTATTGCTTTTAAACTCTGTACTGTAGTTACAAATGTGCACTCACCAGAGGTGCCTTCACCAGCTTCAGGGTCAGGGATCCCGCCTTGGGAGGTATTGGCTCCAGGGTGATGAAAAGGTCCTGGCTGCCAGGGAGAACGGATTCACCGCTTGCCTGCTGCACATTCTCCTCCTCCTCCTCCTCCTCTTCCTCATCCACACAATCCTCCTCCCTGTTGCACGAGACTCCCCCCTTGCAGATGTCCATGGACAGTGGTGGGGTAGTGGTAGGGTCCCCCCCTTGAATGCCATGCAGCTGATCATAGAAGCGGCATGTATGGGGCTCTGACTCAGAGTAACTGTTTGCCTCCTTTGTCTTTTGACAGGCTTGCCTGAGCTCCTTAACTTTCACACAGCACTGCTATGTGTCCCTGTTGTAGCCTCTCTCCACCATGCCCTGTGCGATTTTGGCATATATATTAGCATTTCTTCTTTTTGATCAGAGTTCTGCCTGCACAGATTCTTCTCCCCATACAGCAATCAGATCCAGTGTCTCCCTTTCGGTCCATGCTGGAGTTTGTTTGCGATTCTAGGGGGACTGCACAGTCACCTGTGCTGCTGAGCTCGCCACGCTGACCAAACAGGAAATGAAATTCAGAATTTCCCAGGGCTTTTCCTGTGTACCTGGCTAGTGCCCCGGAGTTCAAAGTGCTGTCCAGAGCGGTCACATTGGAGCACTCTGGGATAGCTCCCGGAGGCCAGTACTGTTGAATTGCGTCTGTACTACCCCAAATTCGACCCAGCAAGATCAATTTTAGTGCTACTCCCCTCCCTGGGGAGGAGTACAGAAGTCAATTTTAAGAGCCCTTTACGTCGACAGAATGGGGTTGGTTATGTAGACGCATTCATTTTAAAATCGACCTAATGTGGCTAAATTCAACCTAATCCCATAGTGTAGACCAGGGCTTAGAAATTTGTCGTGAAGAATGTTTCCCCTTTTTCAGTCAGCTCTCATTAACAGTGAGCTACAAAGGCGAGAAACAATGATGTGTGCCTATCCTTTTGTTTTGTTATGATGAATAAGGGACCTGAAACCTTCCCCGCTCCTTTTTTCTTTTCTTTTTTTCTTTTTATATATTTAAGGAAGTTTGGTGTAGGGTTGTCAGGTGTCAGGTTTTCAACCAGAACACCTGGTCAAAAAGGGACGCTGGCAGTTCTGGTTAGCACTGCTGACCAGGCCATTAAAAGTCTGGTTCGTGGTGCAGTGGGGCTAAGGCAGGCTCCTTGCCTGCCCTGGCTCTGTGCAGTTCCCAGAAGCAGCCAGCATGTCCCTGCAGCCCCTAGGCATGGGGGCAATCAGGGAAGCTCCTTGCATTGCCCCCACCCTCAGTGTCAGCTCTGCAGCTCCCATTGGCTGGGAACTGTGGCCAATGAGAGCTGCGGGGGCGGTGCCTGTGGGTGTGGGCAGTGTGCACTGTGCAGAGCCACCTGGCCATACCTCTGCCTAGGGGCTGTACATGCTGGCTGCTTCTGGGAGCAGCGCAGAGCCAGGGCAGGCAGGCAGCCTGCCTTAGCCCTGCTGCACCGCCGACTGGGAGCTGCCTGAGATAAGAGCTGCCACAGGTCAGAACCCTCTCCCACACCCTAACTCCATCCCAGAGCCCGCACCCCAACCCCCAGCCCTAGGTCGGAACCCCCTCCCTCACCCTGAACCCTTCATTTCTGGCCTCACCCCTGAGCCCACACCCCTAGCTGGAGCCCTCACTCCCTCCTGCATTCCAACCCTCTGTGCCAGCTCGGTGAAAGTGAGTGAGGGTGGGAGAGAGCAAGTGACTGAGGGAGTAGAGCTGGAGAGAGTGGGGGCGGAGCCCCAGATAAGTGGTGGGGAAGGGGGCAAGGCAAAAGTGTTTGGTTTTGTGCAATTAGAAAGTTGGGAACCCTACTTTGGTGCCATGTTTCCAAGAACTCCCTTGGCCTCTGCTTACCCTGGCCCTCTTTCTCCTTCCTCAGTTCTGCAGTGTGAATGGGGGAATACACACAAGTTATTGAGGGAGAAAGTGCTTGATGATTGCAGTGGTGTCAGGTGCCATGGTACTTTATGTCAGCTGAGGCTGGAGATCTGTTGATTCAGGGATCTGTGCTGTTCTGCAGGCCCTTGGCAAGCACGCTGCTTCCAAAAGAGTGTCAGTGTGTTTAGAAACAAACACTGTTTCCCCTTCTATTCAGCTGTGGCTTTGCTGATAACTCTCCAAACAAACAATACGAGTAGTTCAGCTGCATCGACTTCTCCCTTAGCAACTGTTACAAATGGGTTTATGCACAGATACGACCAGGAAGTGGGAGGGTTATTTGGGGTCTGTCTTGTAGGTCTAGTGGCTTAGTGACATAATAGCATCATCACATGCTCCAATGGCTGCTTCCCCATCTGGGGAACACTCTGGCATTTTACACCCTGCTATGTCATGGCCATAACTGCACAGCAGTCATGTGCAGCACACTGTCACTGTGGTAAGATACAGACCTCCGCTTCCTCTTAAGTGACTTATATAGCTACAGTACCTCACCCTTAACAGCAAAAGGGAACTTCTTGACTTTCTTGGCCTACAGATTCCAGGAAAATCTCTTAGTGGCTTCTCTGAGGACTATTCTTTGGACATTCCCATTCTGCAGTTAATTCCTCCACCAGCACATTTTATGCCAGGCAACTTTCTTTGGGGATGGTAAAATCCAAGCTGCAAACATTGATAGGAAGGAATCCAGAGCTTTCAGTGCCCTCTGGAGAGAGCTCTGACTCCCCTTCAGCTTACTGGTGTCCTTAGGGGAAGGTGAGCCAGAAAGCAGCTGTGAGTACATACATGAGAGGAATCAGTCAGGTACAACTGAGCCGAGCTATCCAGAGACCCTTCGATAGGGGCTGGGCTACTCTCATGGGAGTGAGAGACATGGGTTGCTAAGTGGGGTTGCCAACTTTCTAATGGCACAAAACTGAACACCCCTTCCCCATCCCTGCCCTGCCCTTTCTATGAGGGCCCCTCCACTCACTCCATCCCCCCTCCCTCTGACGCTCACTCTCCCCCATCCTCACTCACTTTCACTGGTCTGGGGCAGGGGGTTGGGGTGCAGGACGGGGGTGAGGGTTCCGGCTGGGGGTGCGGGCTTTGGGGTGGGGCCAGGGATGAGGGCTTTGGGGTGCGGGAAGGGCTCCGGGCAGTGGGTTGGGGTGCAGGGGGTGTGGGATCTGGGATGGGGTGTGGGTTCCAGGTGGGGCCAGAAATGAGGGGTTCAGAGTGTGGGAGGGGGCTCTGAGCTGGGAGAGAGGTGAGGAGTGCAAGGGGGGTGAGGACTCTGACTGGAGGTGCAGGCTCTGGGGTGGGGCCGGGTATGAGGTGTTTGGGGTGTGGGAGGGGGCTCAGAGCTGGGGAAGGGTGTTGGGGGTGTGCAGGGTCACAGCGGCGCTTACCACAGCTCCCAGGAAGCAGCTGCCAGGTTCCTGTAGCTCCTAGGCGCAGGGAGGCCCCTCGCACCCACAGGCACTGCCCCCGCAGCTCCCATTAGTCGTGGTTCCCGGCCCATGAGAGCTGCGGAGCCGTCACTAGGGGCAGGGGCAGCACATGGAGCCTCCCTCACCACTCATGCACCTAGGAACTGCAAGGACATGGTGGGCGCTTCCAAGAGCCATGCAGAGCCAGGGCAGGCTGGGAGCCTGCCTTAGCCCTAACCCCTTTTGCTCCACTGCTGACCGGAGCCGCCAGGGTCCCTTTTTGACTAGGCATTCCAGTCAAAAACTGGACATCTGCAACCCTATAATGCTAAGCAGAATCCAGAACAAGGAACTCTGTGTACGTAAGAGCTGCCCAGTGCATGTTTTGTGTGTTTATTTTGTTTGGGTTTATGTTATTGGTTTGGATTTGACTGATTATTAACCTGCAGAAAAGGAAGTGGCCAGGAACTCTGCTGGTTTGTGCTATTTTAGTTAAACAAGAAACCTCTTAAGTAAACTGGAAACCCAAGATTGAGTGTTTTTTGATTTTGCTTTACATATGTCTCATGGGAACTTTCTTGCTAGTTGCTCAAGGACCAGTCTGACCACAAGGAGTTACCATTTCTTTAAATACCTGCTTTGTGTCATGCGATAGTCAAGGTTTTCTACATTTAAATCACAATAATGGCTGTGAGACTTAT
This sequence comes from Lepidochelys kempii, assembly GCF_965140285.1. NCBI lineage: Eukaryota > Metazoa > Chordata > Testudines > Cheloniidae > Lepidochelys > Lepidochelys kempii. The sequence continues at coordinate 76,349,874 of NC_136388.1, forward strand.
TGCGGGTTCCAAATATTTGAAATTTGCTAGTTAGCTTAACAAAGATAATTTTTTGAAAAGCACCACACAACACTCTTTATTATGATGCATAATTCATTTTTTATTGCTATTATCAGATACTTTATAGTTTACCACTAACTGTAGTGTAGTATATTTTGCAAAAATTAATGACATTTTAGCCCTGTGGGACCTCCCTACCACATTCCTCTATTAAATTGCTGCTGACTGAGTTTGCTGGGGTGAGAATTATTGGGCTGACAAATTAACACAGTTGACACTTCTTAATTCTTATTATAAGTCTCACACACACACACAGTCATGTTCAGTCAAACCAATACAATCCCTTTAACTTCATGCCTACATGTTACATGGGCATAAAGGAAATTGATTTAGTCTCCAAAATGAATGCAGACTGTGTTGATCAAGACACCATTTCTTATTATTTGAGTGATGCTGTCTAAATGATGCAAAGGATGGAAAGTTTCGAACTTCATTTCATTGGTCAAAACCATAGTCTCATGACAGGGCCTGAAAATTGTGTGTAATCAGAGGTGTAATCAGTTTGAGTAAGAACAGGAAGGGGTAGCTACTGTGATGCTCCTAGGTGTACCATCTTTCATCACTAGCCTCTAACATGGTAGAAGTGCAATAGGCTGACAGACTGGTGTATTGCTTTCTCTCTCATGCTCATGCCATGTTTGTGTCTGGTAGAGTGTTTTTAGTCTTTATTATAAGCGATGGGATTAGCCTGTAATGAACATTGCACCAAATTCAACTGAGTGATTCCAGAGAAGGATCTGGTCCATTCCTTCCACACCAGGCAGGCCAATCTCTCACAGTTAGGACCTAATCCATTGCCCATTGAAGTCAACTGGGAATCTTTATACTCACTTCAATCCATTATGTGGGAAGATAAAGAAATACTGTAGCAGGAACTATCATTAATTACATCTTGCTCTCTTATTTGGGGGTTGAGCGCTGGTGTTTTTCTTCTCTATTCAAATACTTCAGAGCTGTTACCTTATATATTCAAATATTTAATAAGTATAAACCAATTAATCACTATGAGGGGTTAGTAGAATAATTTAAGATAATTGTAGATACTGGAATTTTCAAAATATTTATAACAGAGGGTGGTTGTACAACAACAGGCATTGCTCATACATTCATTGCATGTTTCAGTCTCAATTACTTAAATAACTGTACCTTACTGCATACTCTGATATAGAAGCTTACTCTTTTAATAACTCACTGACAACTGACTAGCTGGAATTGAAGCCAAAAAACACTATGCCACCATCTGGCTCAGTGAGGCCTGCTTCAGGGAGAACCACTGGGATGAGGTGTTGTGGGGCTGCAGGACCCCTCTCTAGGAAGCCCCAAATGATCTGTACACTCCATCACATTCATAACAGAATTTTTTTTTGCAGAAGGAAGCTACAGCAAAGCTGGGCATTGCCCATCCCAAAAGAAAGCCAAAGGGTAAGGAGACACTGGCAGCACTTAAGCTAACATTCATATTTTTTCCTCTGCTTATACTTCTCCTCCCACAATCCCTGCTCACCTTGTCTGCCAACACAGAGAAAAATGCTTTTGATTTACAAATTTTACAACACAGGGTACAAGGATAAAAGTGGCCTCAGTTTATTTGTATGTGAATTTAATTAATTAACACACAGCTTTGTATGAGGGGACATTTAAAGTCATTGTGACAGATATTGCAATCCCATACAGTATCTTTGGGGAAACATATTGTATTGTTATGAATGGTTTATGTACCACTTAGGGCCAGGGATTGTATGCAGCTCCAGCAGGGAGGGTTACCACAGCTCCTCCAGAAACTAAAAACAGTGGGGTATGGTTAAGGTGAATCAATCAGGTTGTAAGCACCTCTAGAGAGGCACCATTCCTGAGAAGTCTTGCATATACTGGTTCAAATTGGGTTTTCCAGAAAAAGAATTGGATTTTGGCATTAAAAGGCTGAGGTTCTTTCTGATCCAGCAAACGGACAGGACCATCTGTCCAAGGGCCCCAGTGCTTGCACAAGGGTTGGAACTACTTTGGCCTACTAGGCCGCATCAGACTGATGGTGACTCCTGGTATCTGAACACACACTAAACATCTGATTATAGTTTTAATTATGTTTTCTCTATTACCTTAAGAATAGATGTTCTTGCATAGAAAGAGCTGTGTGGTGACTGGTAACTGCTGGCAATGCACTGTTCATAGCCCTCCGAGAGAAAGCAAAGCACAGGCTCTGGCCTTGAGGCAGACTGTCTTGCTGAGGATATCGCAGGGTAAGACAGGGAGCTGTGCAGCCTTAAAACCCCCCACTCAGCAGGGAGTGAGACAAGAGTCCCTACCCAGAGACAGATGATAGCTGGCTAAGACCTGGCTGGAAACTGCTGAAGTGCACCACTGCGGGGGGAGACAGTAATATAGCTGCAGTTACCCTGCAACTGTGACAGTCATGTTTATAAATAGGTCTGTGCAAACTCAGTATCAGCATTACTGCACTAGTTAAAGAAAGGTGGTAAAGAATATGAGACGTGGGTGCTATGCCCAGTATGAGCCAGAACCGAAATATTTTTGTATCTGACTCCAAGGCTGCAGGTTAATGACTGCATTTCACTAATAGGATTTTATTTTGATTGTTGTTAAGTCTTGGTAGGGTTGGCCTGTATATGGGTCAATCATTTTTGTTCTTTTTCAGATTGTGACATCGGAGGAGTGACTTGTACAACAGTATCTATGGTACTTTCTTCTGAATTTTCCTCTCTAGTGCCCACACAAGCTTCCCCTTTGCCACAGTCTCACCCATGTAGAGAGAGTGCATTGGTGTGTGGGTTGTCTGCACAGTTCCAGGGGCTGCAAAGCAGTTTTGGTGTCACTGACAGCCTCTTGTAGGCAAGAAGTTAATTTTTCAACCTCAGACAATAAATGGCAAAAAATGACAAATTTTCCCACTTCCCCAGCATGTTCCAAATGACATGATATTATTTACTGTTTTTAAGTCCTGAAATTCCAGAAAACTCAGTCATGTCTTGTCTTATCCTTCTAACATATTGAGACAAAGAAAGGAAGCGGTGAGAAAATGCAGTAGACACATGAAGAAATGCCTTCCAGCTGTTGCAGCCAACATACGCTGTCTTTAGAGAGTGTGGTTTAGCAGGGAAACTGTTGTGTGGGAGTCTATGGAAACAGAAGCTCAAGGGGCTGTGCTCTGAGACATAAAGAAACAAGCCTTTGAAGGGTAGTTCTATCTATAAACTTCCATGTCTGCTAAAACTGAGAGCCCAGTTATTTGACCCAAAGGCATGTCATGCAAATGTGTGCTGTAGTACTAAGTTTCTCCAAATGCCCATCTTCATAGTTTTGCTTGAAGTCATTTTTAATGTCTGAAAAGATTGGTGTGATGGCACCCTGTGTCTTCCTACCTACAGGGTTTTCCCCATGCCCTGAAGCTGACTTCTCTCTGAATCACCCAAATAGTGATTGCCTTGACTCAATTGTGCCCACCATCTAGTTCCAACAAAAGTGGCTTTTATTGGCAAATTACAGAAATAGAGAGAGATACATACACACACACAAAATAAATCCATGCATCTTGTCTGGTGCTATGGAAATCATCATCAAACTCACATTATGTAGTATTGAAACTAGGGCCAGTCAAAAATTTTTTTTTGTCTGAACTTTTTTTTGTCAAAACTTTTTTTTTTCTGAAAATTGGATTTTTGACCCCCCCCCAAAAAAGGTTCTTGAGAAGTTTCTTGTCAAGATACCATAGGGTGACCAGAAAGCAAGTGTGAAAAATTGGGACGGGGGTGGGAGGGTAATAGGAGCCTACATAAGAAAAAGACCCAAAAATGGGGTCTGTCCCAAAAAATCCGGACATCTGGTCACCCTAAGATTCCAAGTCCCCCCTCCCCTCCCCCCCAACTGAAATTCTTCTTCGAGTGCTGTCCCTGTGAGTGCTCCACTCTACGTGTCGGTGCGTCCCGGCGCCGTTGATTGGAGATTTTCGGTAGCAGTGCCTGGTCGGGACGCAGGCGCTCAGTTGGTATTTCCTGTCTCGTGGGAATCTTCCTGCGCGCCTGCGTCCCGCACCCCCCTCAGTTCCTTCTCAACCGTCCCCGGCGGAAGATGGGACTTGGGGCAGTGCTACTTCTCTTCCCGGGTCTCTGTAGGAAAAAAGTAACAAGGAATATAGAAATAGTTATTAGTTACATCCCAGTTGTTTCCCTTCCTTTAGTGTAGTTACATAGTTAGTTATTTAGTTAAAAAAACAAAAAAACAAAAAAAACCTTTTCGCTTCAGGCTTGTCTCCTGCTGAGACACTCTCCCCTGCCGTTTCTAGTTCACGATGCCAGGGGATTCAAGATTCAAAAAGTGTGTTTCCTGTCAAGACTCCATGCCACGGTCCGATGGGCACTCACATTGTGTGAAGCGCCTCAGGGAAACCCACATTCCCGTAAAGTGCCTCCCCAGTTCGAGCCTCAAGTCAAGGGCTCGGCGCAACAGGGACCTGCGGCTTAAAATGCTTCTGATGGAAAAATCCCTGCAGCCGCTTTCGGAGATGGGGAAGGTTAAACACGCTCCTACACGCTCCCCGGCCAGATCTGAACCAGTGTGGAGCATTGCTTCACCCTCTTTGGAGCAGAGGCAAGAAGCACAGCAGTCTCATGGGAGGGACTCTGACAAGGGTGAGATCCTTACCCTCTGTGCTGACAGCACCACAGCTCTTCCTAAAGCCTCAGCCGCGGCTCCCGCAGACTGCAGAGGCAGGAACCCGACCTCCATACCAGGAAGGTTTCCGCGGCACCGAGCGCCTCAGCGCTAAACATAGCGGTGGTGCCGGCTGTGCACTCTGCCCCAGTGCCGACAAGGACGTCGGCACCGACCCTGCCTCCTGCCCCGGCACCAGCAGCAGACCCCCTGCAGGGCACCTCCAACAGACCCGCCGCACCCCAGGCACTTTCACTTTCACTTGCTAATGCGCTAGAGCACAGCCCAGGCTCAGCGTAGCCCAGGGAGCAGGAGCAACAGTTCCTCACCCAGTGTGACCGCTCAGTGCCACCTGAGCCTAACTCTCCGCTCCTGGATACACAGGCCTCACTCTTCGAACAGCTGCTCTCACCACCTGAACTGGCTACCTTCACTGACAGCGAACCTGATATACAGCAGCAGGTGGAGTTCTCCCCACCTGCCTCTCCTCCTCCACCAGACCCTCTTCCACCTCAGGCTACGATCCACAGCCACCAGCCTCAGTTTCCCTACATTGCCTTCTCCCCCTCCCCCCCGTGGATGGCACCTGGGTTCTCCTACCCTATTCCTTGGCCCCAGTGGTACCCTTGGCCACATCCTCCTACCACTCATCCTCAGACCTCTTCCACTAAACCACTACCTGCTTCTGTGCCTCAATCTCCAGCTCCGTCCACTTCTAGAGTACCTGAACCCCCTCCTGAGGACGTGAGCTACGAACCATATCCTGACTCACCAAACCCTAATTCTCCATCTGCTCCAGACAGAGCCCTCTCCCCGATGCCTCCACAGAATGTGGATGACTGTAAACAATTTCAAGAGCTTTTCAAGAGGGTGGCACTCAGTCAAGACATTCCCCGAGAAGAGGTTCAGGAGACACAACACGAACTCCTCAGAATCCTTCAACCCTCTGCACCCTCAAAGATTGCGCTCCCTATAAATTAAGCACTCCTGGAACCAGCTGACACTCTCTGGCAAACTCCAGCTTCTTTATTATCTACCTGCAGAAAGGCCGAACGTAAATACTATGTTCCTGCTAAGGATGCTGACTTCCTATTTTCTCACCGACAGCATGAACTCTCTCGTCATGGATGCAGTTGCACAAAGGACGAAACAGCCACAATATCGGCCCACCCCACAAGACTTAAAAGCCTTGACGTCTTGGGTTGCAAGGTTTACACGTCCTCCACTTTACAATTCAGGATTGCAAACTACTCTGCACTCCTTGCCAGGTTCGACTTTGATAACTACAATAAACTTTTTGAATTTGCCTCCTACATTCCAGAGGATAGGAGAGTGGACTTTAAATCAATTCTGAGTGAGGGCCAATTGATTTCCAGAACGGCCCTACAAGCCTCTTTAGACATGGCGGACACAGCAGCCCGTACAACTACAAATGCTGTGGTTATATGCAGATCTTCATGGCTTTCTGCATCTGGCATCCCTAAAGACCTGCAGACCAAAGTGGAGGACCTTCCCTTTGATAAAGACAAACTGTTTTCCAAAAAAAACCAATGAGCTGCTTCACACTATGAAAGATTCTCGAGCGACATTGCGCACCCTGGGTATTCACCCATCTCTTCCCAGGAGACAACGATACCAACCTTACCAAAGACTGCACACACAACAATATTATCGGCCTCAACCCAAACCATATGACATAAATAGGAATCTCTCTAGCCCCCCTAAGCGCAGACAAAATCAAGCTCAAGCAACCACCTCCCACCCATCCGGGAATAAACAACGATTTTGAAACGTTGGTCGAGGGTCTGCGCGACCACCCCTTGATTCCACAGCCTACTTGCCCATTTGTTTCCAACATGCCTGGCAGTGTATTACACAGGATCGCTGGGTCCTCAAAATAGTTCAGTCTGGTTACTCTATTCCATTCATATTCTATCCTCCTACCCTTCCCCCTTCCCTGTCGCTCTTCAGGGACCCCTCTCACGAGCACCTACTTCGCGTAGAAGTGGCTCACCTTCTCCAGCTAGGCGCAGTGGAACCTATGCCGACGAAACATCGAGGGAAAGGATTCTACTCCCATTACTTCCTGACCCAGAAAAAGACCGGGGGATGGAGGCCTATACTAGATCTACGCCAACTGAACAAATTTGCGAGGATACAAAAATTCAAGATGGTCACACTGGGCACAATAATTCCTGCACTGGATCAAGGGGACTGGTTCACAGCCCTCAACCTACAGGACGTTTATTTTCATATATCAATTCATCCAGCTCACAGATGCTTCCTATGATTCACAATCAGTCACAACCATTTTCAATGCAGAGTTCTTCCTTTTGGCCTCTCCACAGCGCCGAGAGTCTTTTCCAAAACTCTAGCCGTGGTCGTGGCTCATCTCCACAAACATGGGATCATGCTTTTCCCCTACCTGGACGATTGTCTCATCAAGGGCAACTCCTATGGTGAGACACTTCAAGCTACCCATTTCTCCATCTCCCTCTTTCACAGCCTAGGCCTCCAAATAAACATCCAAAAATCCACTCTGACACCCTCACAACAGATCGAGTTCATCGGAGCTCATCTCGACTCAATTCAGAGCAGATCCTTGCTCCCATATCACAGATTCCTTGCTCTCACTCAGCTCATATGCATGCTTTCTGTTCGTCCCAGGACACAAGCAAGAATCTGTCTACAGCTCCTTGGTCACATGGCGGCCACCACCTTTGTGGTCCAGTATGCTAGGCTACACATGAGATGTCTTCAGGGCTGGCTCAATTCCAATTTCAAACCCAACAGACATACCTTAGGGATGCTGCTAACTCCTCCTCCCAATGTTCTAGCTTCCCTACATTGGTGGACAAGACCAGAAAACCTCTGCATGGGGGTTTCCTTCCAGCAACGATCCCCAATGCTCATGCTCACCACGGATGCTTCCCTAATCGGCTGGGGAGAGCACTTAGGGGGACACAGGGCACAAGGCCGGTGGTCTGCATCAGAGACGTGCCTACACATAAATCTCTTAGAGCTCAGAGCAGTGAGGTGAGCATGCCTTCACTTTCTTCCCCTCATAAAGAACAAATCTATTCAGGTCTTAACAGACAACATAGCATGTATGTACTACATCAACAGACAAGGGGGAGCCCAATCACATTCCCTTTGCATGGAAGCCATCTGACTATGGAACTGGTGCATACAACATCAAATACAAATCATCGCTTCCTACCTACCAGGCTGCCACTACTGCCGACGCACTCAGCAGACACTTCTCAACAGCATACAAATGGGAACGGCATCCCGCAATACTTCAACAGCTCTTCTCCCTCTGGGGCACCCCATCAATAGACTTCTTTGCTACAACACAGAATTGAAAATGTCAGCTGTTTTGCTCTTGAGCAAGACTTGGGACTGCATCCCTAGGAGACGCATTCCTCATTCCGTGGAACAACTCTCTCCTCTACACCTTCTCACCAATCCCTCTGCTACACAGGGTTCTTTGGAAGATCATAGACAACTAGGCCTGGGTCATCCTCATTGCACCGGCTTGGCTGAGACAGACGTGGTATCCTTACCTACTCCACATGTCCTCCCATCATCCACGGGCTTTCCCCAACAGGCCAGATCTCCTTTCTCAGGACAATGGACAGGTTCTTCACCCCCAGCTCCAAAAGCTCCACCTGACAGCCTGGTTTCTTCATGGTTCCAAATCCATGAACTAGCCTGTTCCGAGCAAGTCCAATACGTCCTCCTGCACAGTAGAAAAGACTCCACTTATAAAACTTACCTGCAGAAGTGAAAGCGTTTCGCCCTCTGGTGCTCAAGTAATCACTTAATGCCCAATACGATGACCCTCCCTAACATTCTAGACTACCTCCTGAAACTAAAACAGGATGGACTTTTGCTCAGCTCCATTAAAGTACACCTGGTGGCGCTTACCACCTTCCACGACCTGTTAAAAGGTTAGTCACTCTTTACCCACCCCACCATAGAACGATTTCTCAAGGGCCTGCAAAATCTCTACCCTGAAATTTACCCTACGGCAGCTACATGAAATCTTAACCTTGTTCTTCATGCGCTCATGAAACCTCCATTCAAGCCTTTGGCTACCTCCTCTCTTCCCCATATGTCCATGAAGGTAGCTTTCTTAGTTGCAATAACATCAGCAAGGAGAGTAAGTGAAATAAGCACCCTGATGGCCCATCCTCCCTACACAATCTTCTCCAAAGACAAAGTCACTCTGAGACCACACCCTAAATTTCTCCCTAAGGTGGTATCCACCTTCCACCTTACCCAACCGATATACTTGCCTATTTTTTATCCCAAACCTCACAGTATTCCACACAAGGCATCCCTGCATATTCTCGATGTCAGGTGAGCAATTGCCTTTTACTTAGACAAGACTAAGCCATTTCGTAAATCTCCACGACTCTTTGTCTCCATCACTGAAAGATCGAAAGGTACGGCTATCTCTAAACAACATCTGTCCAAGTGGATCTCTGACTGCATCAGATCCTCTTACCATATTCAAAATATTCAACCGCCCAAAGGCATTAGAACTCATTCCACTTAAGCTATGTCAACATCTGTTGCCTTCCTACATAACATACCCATTTCTGACATCTGTAGAGCGGCTACATGGTCATCTGAACACATGTTTGCCAAACACTATGCTATCACGCAAGATACCACAGAAGACACCATAGTAGGCCATACTGTACTCTCTACAGTACTCACTGCTGCATCTCCAAAGTCCCTCCGACCATAGTGGGTACTGCTACACATTCATCTGGAGTGGGAGCACCCACAGGGACAGCACTCGAAGAAGAAGGGGAAGTTACTCACCTTGCAGTAACTGAAGTTCTTCAAGATGTGTGTCCTTGTGGCTGCTCCACTCCCCACCCTCTCCCCTCTACTTTGGACTTCTAGTATAATCGCTCCACGGTAGAGGAGGAACTGAGGGGGGTGCGGGACGCAGGCGCTCAGGAAGATTGGAGATGAGACGGGAGATACCAACTGAGTGCCTGCATCCTGACCAGGCACTGCTACCGAAAATCTCCGATCAACAGCGCCAGGACGCACCAACACCTAGAGTAGAGCACCCACAGGGACACACATCTCGAAGAACTTCAGTTACTGCAAGGTGAGTAACTTCCCCATCTTACAGATTTTGGCCAAAAATAGAAAAAAAATTATTTGAAAATGGAAAAGTCAAAATTTTCCATGGGGGGGGGATGGGGGAGGGTATATCACAACTAACTCTGATGGAACCTTAGCTAGAGTATAGCAAAAGCAAAAGTCCTTTTCCACTCTCACACTCTATAGTCATCTCTCAGTCCCAAGGTGGTCTATCTGTCAGTGTTCCAGTGGGTCACATGCACCAAGAAAATGTCGTTACTTGTCTCTGGGCCTGATTCTACTTACACTGATGTCAGTGAAGAATATCGCCACAGAAGACACCCAGCTGTAAGTGTGAGATGAGAATCAAGCTCTCTGTACATTTCACCTTTCCTTTTGACTAGCAGAGCACATAGCATGAAGTCATAACTTCAGAACAAGGCTAGAATGGTTCTGCTGGTTGTAGCACATTTCCCACATATGTGCTTCTTGCTACTCACCTTCTTTCCCAGCAGTAATTTCCTTTAAGAGAACTGTGCTTGTTGAACAACAAGAGGTAGCACCTTTGGTTTTGGAGACCGGTTTATACTAAATGTCATTTCCATGTTCTCAGATATAAGATCCTTAAAGCAATATTCTCATTAAGTACCCAAATCCAGTAGCACAAGCATTGTCTTTCATTCAACTTGATGACTTTCAGGCAGTAAGGCTAGTTATGTTACCTATGCAAATCTTGTTGCTGATGGCCCTGAGATCATCAGAAAAATGAATTAATGTAGAATCAAAAGTCCAAAACAATGAGAACTTTATCTGAATAAGAGCTGAGTAAGGAATAATTTAGCTCAACAGTTTTATAGAAAAGTATTATTTGTACACCCATATGCATCTGTGGCCAGCCTTTAAAATGAATGATATTGCTCCATTCTTCACCGTCCTTTTTCCAAACCTCCCTTAAATGCTCAAGTTTCAGAGGGGTAGCTGTGTTAGTCTGTATCAGCAAAAACAACAAGGAGTCCTTGTGGCACCTTAGAGCAGGGGTGGGCAAACTTTTTGGCCCAAGGGCCATTTCAAGGTTGTGAAACTGTATGGAGGGCTGGGTAGGGAAGGCTGTGCCTCCCTAAACAGCCTGGCCCCCACCCCCATCCACCCTCTCCCACTTTCCGCCCCCCTCAGAACCCCCAACCCATCCAACCCCCCCTGCTCTTTGTCCCCTGACCACCTCCCGGGACCCCCCAACCCATCCAACCCACCCTGCTCCTTGTCCCCTGACTGCCCCAACCCCTAGTCACACCCCCGCCCCCTGACAGGCCACCCAGGACACCCACGCCCATCTAACCCCCCCTGTTCCCCATCCCCTGACCACCACCCCCAGAACCTCCACCCCATCCAACAGCCCCCTGTCCCCTGACTGTCCCTGAGACCCTCTGCCCCTTATCCAACTCCCCCGCTCCCTTACCATGCTGGCTGCTGCTCAGAGCAGCAGAAGCTCACAGCCCCACCACCCGGCCAGAGCCAGTCACGCCGCCGCACTGCCCGGCAGGAGCGGCAGGCCAGAGTGCTGGCGGCGTGGCAAACTGAGGCTGCGGGGGAGGGGGGACAGCAGGGTTGGGGCTGGGAGTGAGCCCCCCCAGCCAGGAGCTCAAGGGCCGGGCAGGATGGTCCCACAGGCTGGATGTGGCCCAGGGGCCATAGTTTGCCCACCTCTGCCTTAGAGACTAACAAATTTATTTGGGCATAAGTGTTCTTAAAACTACTTTACCCATCTGGGGAAGTGAAGAAACAGATTGACAGAGCCAGAAGGGTACCAGAAGTCACCTACTACAGGACAGGCCCAACAAAGAAAGTAACAGAAAGCCACTAGCCATCACCTAAAGCCCCCAACTAAAACCTCTCTAGCGCATCATCAAGGATCTACAACCTATCCTGAAGGAAGATCCCTCACTCTCACAGACCTTGGATGACAGGCCAGTCCTCGCTTACAGATAGCTCCCCAACCTGAAGCAAATACTCACCAGCAATTACACACCACACAACAGAAACACTAACCCAGGAACCAATCCCTACAACAAACCCCGTTGCCAACTCTGTCCACATATCTATTCAAGGGACACCGTCATAAGAGCTAACCACATCAGCAACACCATCATGGGCTCATTTTCCTGCACATCCACCAAGGTGATATATGCCATCATGTGCCAGCAATGACCCTCTGCCATGTACATTGGCCAAACCGGACAGTCTCTATGGAAAGGAATAAATGGACACAAATCAGATGTCAAGAATTATAACTTTCAAAAACCAGTAGGAGAGTACTTCCATCTCCCTGGACACTCAAAAGTGGCCATTCTTCAACAAAAAAACTTAAAAAACAGACTTCAATGAGAAACTGTAGAACTGGAATTAGTTTGCAAACTTGACACCATCAAATTAGGCCTGAATAAAGACTGGGAGTGGCTGGGTCACTACAAAAAATAATTTTCCCTCTGTTGATCTACATCCTTTGTACTGTTGGGAATGGGCCACATCCACCCTAATTGAATTGGCTTCATTAGCACTGACTCCCCACTTGGTAAAGCAACTTCCATCTTTTCATGTACTGTATATTTATATCTGCATACTGAATTTCACTCCATGCACCTGATGAAGTGGGTTATAGCCCACAAAAGCTTATACCCAAATAAATTTGTTAGTCTCTAAGGTGCCACAAGGACTTCTCATTGTTCTTTTTAAATGCTCAAAGCTTTCTTGCTTAGCAAGACCCTTGGGGATACAGCAACACCCTGGTCTGTTTGCACATGACTGTGTCGAAGCCGAAATGCAGCTTGAAAGCACTGAGATTTTCAAAGCTATGTAAGGGATTTGAACACACATCCTCCATTAATTCTAATGTAAAATACATACCTAATCCAGATGGCTTTGAAAATCTTAGCCCAAGGTTTTCTAAAGCACAGGTAGCCTCAAACACTGCTCCTCTCCTTAATGTTGATCATAGTAATGCATGCTAAAAAAAATCACACAGTTAATTTGTGTGTGTGTGCACACATGCGTGTCTTCTGAGAAAGTCTCAAAATGTCACTTGTAACTGGCATGGTTAGATTATTTTTGTCAGATGCAAAGAACCTTTTTCCTCCAGCACAATCAGCCTCTTTTTCTTTTGCCATGAACGCTACCAGAAGTTTCTGCTGATGTGGGTGATGGATAAAAGAGAACGTGAAGGAACAAGAACAAAGATTTATTATTTTTTTATCCCATTAGAATCTTAGGTGTTCCATACACAGGGCAGCTCTAGCATTGGACTCTTTTCGTTAACGTGATATTGATGTTTGATTGGACCATATTCAGAATCATCTAAATTGTGAGGCATGAATTAGGGAACCAGAGGCAGGTTCACTGTTTCCATCCTTTTGTAGACTGGGAATGTGCTTGGAAATGTTTGGGTAGAAATGATTTTCTCATTTCAGAAGAATTTTCATTTCTGCTATATGCACAGGTAGAATCTACTCAAAGAAAACCCCCTTAAGTATTGTGCTCAGGGGAGGAAGGAGGCAATACTTATCTCTCTTGTGAAATCAACTCAAGTCGTCTACTGAACATATCACACTCTTTTTCCTGTAAAAAGAAACCGTTATTTTAAAACTAATATGAATAAACCACATTGCTGTTTCCGCACCCACATTATTTTCTAGGGGCGAAAAGTTAGCAGTGTAACTTTTCAAACTACTCTCTTTTTTTAATTCTCAACCTAGAACTGAGAGTAGCTTTATTTTACTAAAGCCAAATGTTACATTCCACTTTCAGAGAAAAGTGAGAAGTGGTGGGATCTGGTGGTGGGGCATGGAAATGTGGAGTGCCCCATGGCACATTTCTCCTCACCCTGACCCTGTGCAATGACATTCCCACCTGTGTCACTGACTCACATCTTTGGGCATGTCACTTATGGCCACATTTTCCAAACTGGCCCCTATTTTTTGACTCCCTTGAATGGTAAGTGCCTAGCTTTACATTTTCAGAACTCGGAGTACCTGCAGATCCCACTGGCTTCAGTTGGAATTGTAGGCATTTAGCACCTTTGAAAATCCAGGCTTATGTGTCTAAAGCTGGACACCCCAAAACTGAGGCAACCCAAATCAGAGGTCCACTTTGGAAAAATTGACTTTAACCCCTCTGTACTTCAGTTTCCCCATCTCTAATGCAGGGATAATCCTTCTCATAAGAGTGTTGATAATTAATAATTCTATTAAGTGCCATGAGTTCCACAGTTGGAAGGTGCTGTAGACATGCTGCTGAGAATTATGGCAGGGCTATAGTATTAAATTACTATAAGAGCTGAGAGGTAGTCTGGTGAAAGTGACCCACTAGAATTGTTTGGTATCTCAGAAATGCTAGTATTACCTTGAGCAGGGACGTGCACACCCAGATCAATAGATTATTATTTACTTGAGCGTAATAAAATGATTGATCCTTTTTCTTTTTTCCTCCTTTTTTTCTTTCAATCTCTTTCACCAAACAATTCCACACAAAAGGAACATACAGAGATAAGCATTTTGCAAGACAATAGTTCAGTAGGCAGACCGCTTGTTATACAAAAAAAAAAAAAATACTCCCACCTCCATCATCCAAAATTGGGAAACCATTCTATCTCTTGTACACAGGGAAATTAAATTAGCTCAATCCATCATGTCTAGAGACCTTTCTCAGTAAAAATTTAAGTGGACGCTATTAGAATGAACAGAAATATGATTTTGATGTATTTTATAGTAGATCAGTTGAACTGTGCAAATTACTTCAACATGTTTTTCTGTAGAGTCAACAAGTGAATACAGATGGTATTTACAAGAGGGGTGTGAATTTCTGTCTGGGCATTTTTCTCACTCTTAGCTCCAATCAGTAGGAGGGACATTTTCTAAAAATATCCCACTGCTACTAACAATAGTTAAACTTCCCTGGAGTCAGCAATACTGGGAGCCTCAGTGTAGCGCTCCTGCTACCATTTTAAGCATGGTGTCATCTAATCCTGCTCAGATCAGATCTGTCTAATTGACATGGTTCTATAACACAGTGGCAGCAGCCTGTCTGCACTAGGGGTCTGAACATTGCTGACCATGATGGAGCTGAACTGATGTTACCAATAGTCTAGTATAGGCAGGCCCTGAGAGATTCTGGGCTTGATCTGGTGAGCCCTTACTCCGATGACTAGTACCCCTGATTTAATAGCATTGTGCCCTCTTAAGCAGGACTGGATCTGGCCACAGAGAGCAGGCAGAAGGAAAAATAAATGCAGAATATGAGAAAGAGAGAGAGAGAGAAATTTAAATGAAAAAAAATGAATTCAGTTGCTACGCAGTCTCTGAGTATCTCTAATTCAGTCTCTGAGTATCTCTAATGTATGTCATGAGCTACGTCCTCCACTCCTCTAGATTTCCCAAGGATCTCTGTCTTCTATAGGTCTCCCATTTAGATCGTAGGCCATTCCTAAAGAGCTTATATTAGTTGTGTGGCCTGTACAGCACCTAACACATTGTTGGTGCTAAACAAATAATAAAATTTCCTCTAGCTAGAGATCATGTTTTCGTTGGGGGTTGTTTTAAATGAAATCACCCTTAACATCTGTGGGTATCAATTATAGGAAGAAAAGGTCTATAAATGCTAAACCTGGCCAGGTACTACCTTGTTATGCCAGAAACCTGCCACTGAGTCTTAGGGCAGTGTACCCCATCCCAGTGGAGGCAAGCCCTATGCCTTCCTCAGCAGTTGATCTTCTGGTCAGTTAAGAACAGCATAGATTTGTTCCCACTTTTCTATTTGGTCAAAAGTCCGCTCGTCACATTACATTGCTCACAAAAGAAGTATTAACCCAAAGTTGATGACAGGGATGTGGAGATTTTCAGGGATTCTTAAGATGTGCTAAGGTCCATCCCTCACTTCCATGTATGATTGGAGGGGGAGGAATTTAAACCCTGCTTTATGCTCCATTATGCAGGGCCTCATCGCTTGCGCTTTCTTACAATTATCTGGAAAATCCCTCATTAAAAATCATGCAGAAATCCCCATGGAAAAGTATGGCTATAGTAAGCCCATATTTATGGACTTCATGTGAAATTCGTCAGTTGTGGTTGAGAGTGGTTCATATGAAGCTTTGTTTTGGTTTTGATTTGTATATGTTTGTGTTCTAGAGTCTTGTTTTAGTTTTTGGCCTAATTAAAACCTCAAAGTGAAACTTGATGCAAATTGAAAATTGTTCAGAGTTTTGATACAAAGCTATACACATTAGCCCTGGTTTGCTCAAAACTGATCTGAGACTCACTGAGAAGGTTTTTCTAAGGCTCACTGATGGTTTGATGAACACAGACTCATTTTGGGGTTCATTACCAAACTGAGAACCAAGCAAGTGTCATTCACTTTTTGTAAGGTATGCTGGGTGTGATAATGAAACACAGATCGGTAGACAGAACATGGCTTACTGACACAGTGCACTTAAGTATGTAATGATCACAGGGTTCTGTGTAGCTGTTAGAATTTGGTCCTGTGTGTGTACCTCACCATGTGTCTTAGGCATTCATAGATTGACAGTCAGTCTGACATCTAACTGCTCCATTAACTTCAATGGAATTGTGCCCACTTTCCAAAGGGCTACATTTTATCCGAGGTATGTAAAAGAATTATGCTTCTCCATATGCTAAACCCTAAAATAAGTAGAGAGGCAGAGATGGCAACTGAGGTTGCAAGATGGCCCTGTGAGGAGATCATATAAGATCCTAGATGGATTTGACGCAGGGGTATGAAAGCTGCATGTAGGCTGGAGGCAATAATGGAGACGTATCTTAGCAACATTTGAAAGATGTCAAACTGCTTTGGGTGCTCATTGGAGAACATGAAGGAAGTGGCGGAGTGGGGAGTTACTAGTTTGAAACAAGCAGTGGGCCCAACTCATTGTTGGGGTTACATCAGCAAAGTCAGTAGGGTAACAGGAGGAATAGATGTGGCCCAGTGTGGATAACCAATAGAGCTTGTGAAATCTCTCTCTCTCTCTCTCTCACGCGCACACACACACTCAAACTATTTTTAACAAAACTGGAAAATGATTTTTGTCAATTTTCTGTCTTTCTTTTTTTCTCTTTTCGTTCTCTTTTATTTCTAAACTCTACTCTCTCCCCCCACTTTTTTTCCACTAGTGTCAAAAAGGAAACTGTGGTGAAAGGAGATAAAAGAAATAAGAAAACGAGGAAAGAAACAAAAAAAACCCAAAATACAAACAAAAAATTGAAAATGAAAATGTTTGTTTGAATAAATAGAAATCATTTCTTTTTGGGACCCTTGGGATGAAAATGACTTTGACACATCAGCTCTAGTAACTAGTGCCTTCTGTGATGACTGACCACAGAAAGTGAGTCTGTGCTCTCTACAGAGCTATTTGGTCCCTATTGAGCAGGGTTTTTCACCAGTCTCTATCGTGCCATTGACAGGCAGGTGTCAGCAACAAGATTCAATTTCCTGGAGTTGGTTTCTATAGCAGGGTGAACAGGTGACGGAGGAGGTTTCATAAATGTGGAGATGAGCTACTTTATAAAAATGGAATTTTTATTTAATTATATACAGTCAGGAATATTATGTAGATGCTGGAAAGTAGATTGTTTTCCATTTCTAATGACAAGTTACAATTTCCATGAAATACCCTGTCTAGCATTATATACTCAGACAAATACAGATACAGGCATGCTGACTCATGCATATGCATGTACAAAGGGATTACTCTGTGTGTGTGTGTGTGTGTGTGTGTGTGTGTGTGTGTGTGTGTGTGTATAAACCGAGCCTTATGTCATAACAGTCTTAAACTTACACATCAATCAGTTCAAAGGAAAGTAAACATTTTATAAATTATGTCCCTATCTAGCAAAACTACGTTTTCATTAAATTAAAACTCTACATTTTCACAGTATTTTTAACATTAAAAAAATATATTTTATACAAAATAAATTTCACAGAAGGGTGCCGGTGAAATGCAGGGTTAAGTCCCAACAGCAGTCCCAGGTTTTTGATATTTAGTATAAAATAAATTGCTTAAACAAAACAAAAAACAGGTTTGAACCTTCATTGTAAGAATCTCTCCAAGGTTATTATATAATATCTTTGCTTCTAGTTACATTAATCTTCTGCATTAAAATTACACTTTAGTTTAAAGTAGTTTACTTTTAATAATAAAATGTAAACCAGCAAAATTCAGAGAATTTAGAGTCCTCTGGCCATATCTTAGCCCTATTGAAGTCAGGGATGAAGTTCTCATTGGTTTCCACTTGGCTAGAGTTTGGCATTTTTAGAATTACAGAGATCATCTTATCAAATCAATCATGAAATGAACAGTGGGCTCGTAAACCTGGAGTCCCATTGAACATTTTTGCAAAATGCACCTGAAATGTGACTGACGACACAGAAGATAGATATTATAGTCACAAAATGTCAGTTGTAAGTAAGAAATCATTTCACTCCACACCTTCAGCAAGGGGTGAGCTTTAAAAGATTTGTTTGACATTTGTTTGGTACAAATATCCTGAAGTGGGGAGCCTTTTATTGGAAGCTTACTCGAGTCTGCAAAATTAGCAGTGAAATCTTTCTCATTTTGGCATTTCCATCTCTGAGCCAGAAACAGGCAGTAAAATAAAAAAGCTTTCTGGACATTTTAGGACTTTTGATTATAGAAACAGGTAAAATTACAAGTCAGTCCTTACTTTTTTCTTAATAGATTAACCCAACCATATCTTAGAGCCGAGGTGATGGAATATATAATATGATCTACTCAAAAATATGAGGCAATGTTAATTAATATTTAAATTGTAAACTTGTTGAGGCAAGAACTTCCTCTTCCTCTCCATATGGTTAGTATTGCATTAAGCAGACTCTTAGCATGCTATACAAATTAAATAATCATTACTGTTTTAGTAAGGGGCCAAATCTGGAAGTCCTTATTTAGTGAAAATTCTCTTTTAAGTCAAAGGGAATATTGTCTGAGTAAGGAGCCCAACAACATCAGGGACTGGCCCAATATAAAGACAGTTTTACTTGATTCAAAGTTTTGACAAAGTTTCTGAATTCAGTGTTCATCACAAAAATAAATAATGTCAAGTGCTTCTTATTTTAGGACCAAATCCAGGCCACACAGGAAAATCCAAATCCAAATCAAAGAGCTTTGCTGGGCCATGCTCAACCCCAGCCAGCAGTCACTAGCATGTGGCAGGGTAGCCGATATTACAGAAAGGTATGGAGTTGGGTAGTGGATGTAGACTGTTGCACCTAATCTGCACAGAATTTGCACTATATGGAGCCTCACAGGCCATGCCTCCAACATATTACTTTCTCCTCTTTACATAATCCACCAAAACTGTACTGTGTGGTTTCTCCTCAGCTAGGTCTAGTTGTGCATTATTGCCAATCAGTTTTTGCTGGTGGGGGCCGCCCTATCACGCTTATCTAACCTAGATGTAGTTTGTGGGATTAGTGGCCTCAACCAAATACTGAGCCTTCTTACGTAGGCACGTTAAGCTGCAAATTAGCAGAAATGATGCATTTCTTCTGCACTGTTGGCCAAAGTAGCAGAGAATTTTCTCAGAGGGGCATGTGGACATATATGAGATATCTCCTGAGGGCCTCTGCAAGGCATTGCAGAGTTGTAGAAGCGGACATGTTGTGGTTGTGACCAGTGGGACAATGTGTATTGCATATCACATGGCTGAAAGCTGATATAGGAGAGTAGTGGCAGGTGACATACTTCATGCTCCCTGTCCTATACACAGCAATAGCTGGACACAGAATTAGTGCCCTGGCCCTTACCTCCATTCAACAAGTGAAATCTTAATCTCGCTCTCATCAGTTTCACATGAACAAAGCTATTTTATTCCGGTTTGGTCAGTTCTGGATTGGTCACCATATCAATTATTTTTATAATATACATACCATGTTGTTTAAATTCAATATTCACAACAGGCTTGCAAGAAAAAGGTCAAATCCTCAAGTCCTTTGTCAATTTTTTAATCAGTCCAATGCTCATTGAAGTCAACAGATGTTTGCCTGAGAAAGGATTTCAGAATTTTCCCCAATATGCTGGACCACATGAATATGATGATGAACATCCTTGTAATCATTTCAGAAAGTGCAATATTAATATTACACCACTTCACCTTATCACACAGTTCTGGAATGCTTTTTCGCATAACCTCTGTTGTGTAACTGAATACTGTCTTGCAAATCTTGTCTTGAAAGTCGTCTTCTGAACTCATCTGTAGTGAAGTAGTATATGACTGGGTCTACACAAGAATTCAAACTGGCAAGACACAAAGCCACTGCATGAAATATTGAAATCACATTTCGGGCACATTGGTTTTTTATCCATTTTGATTTAACAAGGAAATCTAAAGGAAAACTGATATGATAAGGTGCAAAGCAAATCAGAAATACCACAGCACAGGTGAGGATCATCTTTAAAGCCTTTTTTTTCTCTCCAAAGTCATGGGAAATTGAATTCTTTTCTTTTAATGATAGGATAGTCTTCCATGAGCAATACAGAATTATCAGCAGAGGAGTTACAAACCCAATCATCTCACCTATGGTCATCATCACAATGGAGTTGGAAAGGTCAATGTCCTTTATGGGAAGATCTGCAAAGCACTTAAGCTGAATGTCAGTATTATCAGAGTTACTAGAGTTACCAGAGTTAAATCTTAGAAGAGGAAAAGGCAAACAGCCAATGCAGACGACAATCCACCCAGCGATACAGATGTACACATCATATATACGTTTGCAGTCACTGAACTTGAAGGGATACATAAGAAACAAAAATCGTCTTACACTGATGCAAACTAAGAAGTAGATGCTTGCATACATATTTACATACTTAAGGTAGAAACAAAATATACAGAGACCTTCTCCAAAGTGCCATGTTCCAGACAAGTAGTAGAAAATCCTTAGAGGCAGGGATAAAACTTGTGCTAAGTCAGCAATGGCTAGATTGATCATAAATATCACTGCCCTTTTAGTTTCTTTCATGTAGCCATAAAAGACCCACAGAGCTAAAACATTCCCTATTAATCCAGGGACCAGAATCAAAGTGTATGTAATTACATAGTAACACTTAACATCAGTATTGTTGTAACAGATTGAGCTGTCTGTCGTCATGTTTATTTTCATTTAGCACAGATGTGAACTCTAATGAGAAGTTTACGTTACCAATGGAATTTCCAGCTATCGTCAAATTTCCTAGGTAGGTAACAATTAAAAAATACCGGAGAAGCTGCAAACTTAACATTTACTTGTCTTGTTCCTTTGCATCCCTTTGCTTTCTTGTACAGCATTATTTTGCTCTTCACAGTTTCTTGTTTACTTTGTGTTCATCTAACTAAGTAAGATTGTTGCTTGCAAGGCTTGATAACATTATTCCTCTAAAGCTTCTTGCTGACCAGATTGTCCTAAAGTAAAAACTACACATGACATTTCCTTCGGGCTTCACTTTTACATTGGTTTCAGTTTCTATGTCGTCTATTCTGATTTTGGAAGAAACTTTGTCCTGTGGTGAGTAAGTCATGTATGACCCTGGTCACGTTCCCTCTCAAATGCCTCTTGAATATAATTGCTTGTGGTGCTGATAAAATGAAGCTCAGCATGAAGGCAAGGTGCAGGTTGGAATAAGGAGCATTCACTATGTGGTGCTGTAAGCAATAAATACATGTACAATAGCATCCTCAAAATCATCCATCTGGAGGTATTTCACAGCCAGTTTTCTCAGCCCCCAAATGTCAAAACAGATGCAGACCTGCAGCTGAAAGAAAACGAGGAAAATTACTGACTAATATCATGCCATATGGGAGTATGCTTTTTTGAAAGTGCTCTCTCCTTCTCCATATATATATATATAATGTGTGTGTATGAAATCTTGGAAGAAACTTTAAATTATTTTTTATCCAAGGTAGGCCTGCTTTTTAAGATGCTGAGCACCACAGTTCCCATTGTCTTCATCAAGATCAGTGAGTGCTCAGCACTTCAGAAAATCAAGTCCTTTGTCATCTTCAGTGAAAGTGAGAGCAAGGGCACTGCAGAATAAGAAGAAAGTATAGACCGGCCTAATCACGACACCTGCATCATTTAATCCAATGTTATGCATCTTTAAACAGAACTCTTCTCTGACCCTAGTACACCCTCATTTGCTAATAACTAAGTAGTTTTATCAAATTCTCTTCTACAAACTGAGGTATCTGCTTAAAAGGAAGGACCTTCTTATGGCTAGTTGCACCTGTTGGAGGCAGCAGACATCCTGACAAGGGGCACTCTGCATCACTATGTGTCCCTCAGTACTGATTAGGTAGATAGACTGGATAGTTCCTATGCCAAGTAATCATGCCTGGGAATCTGCAATGGAGTCTAGTGTGCTGCATGACTAATAAAGTAGTGAGCCCTTCAAGAAGTGCCTACGTCTTCCTTTATGTTAATAACCACATTGATCCAAATACATCCCTACTGTAACACCACTGAAGTCAGTAGAGTTGCACCAATGTTGAATTTGGTGCCTAAGACAAATTCTTTAAGTAAAAATATTTTATTTCCATAATTTTGCAATGATAAAATAACATAAGCTGCCAGAAATGTCCAAAATGTAAGAACCTTTCATAAAAGTCACCCACAGAAGGAATTTTTGATATTTACCCAAAAGAAGGAGCACTTTTCTCATCTGATTGAAACCATATAATTACAGTACGTATGTACTGAAAACCTCTAAGGTCTCGGGCTACTGCCGCATTGCAGAAAAGAATCTATTTCTCATGTAAATGAGGCTGATATATTAATCTGAAAATCTGACCTTTCCGTCAGTGCAAATGCTGTTATGCTAACCCAGAATGTCAGGTCACAAAATGGTGGCCTTTCCTCCTAGCTAAACTCCATTCTAGGGAAAAATGCTATTTTGTGTTCTGTGAACATGATTTTTGAGCATAGTTCTTCCACTAATGTTTCACTTGTTCCATTGGTTACTTCGGCAGCCAGTTAACAGGTTTCCCCTTGAAACTGAAAGTAAAAGTGCAGCTACATGTTTGCTTTTCCTCACAGTTGATATCACTGTAATATTTTGCATTTCCAACCTACCTTCTCACAAGAAGGTGCTGATACTAAAGTTTCTTAAAATGTAACTTTTTTGCTAATGGATGAAACATCTCATAAAAAGATCTATCACGCAGCCAGTATTTTGTTGAGGTAAAGCCCCCTGCAAATGACAAACTGAGTGATGAAAGCATCTTGAATATACTGTTAACATATGATAAGTGATTGTCCACAACAACCCAAATGTCTTGGGACCTTCCTACACGAGAAACCACCTCTCCTCTTGGACCGTTCTGTCACAGCTGTGATCAGCGGAGGCACTCAGACTGGAGCACCTGTGATTTATAAGAGAAAGGTTCGGTAGCAGAATGTTCCCTGTGAGGGGTGGGCTGACGGCTCTCAGATGAGCCGCCTTCTCCTGTGGTCCAGCATAGCCTAAGTTGTTGGCCTTAAGAGCACTCTGCAAGGCATGTCTGTTTGTGCAGTCTGTTGTGGGAGATGCCATCTGAACAGAATTTAATCTATGGAGCAGGGGAAATGTTGTGTTTTGGAGTGGGTTCAGTATTATGGGCCAGGAGAGTGATAGAGTCATAGAGCTTAAAGCCAGAAGTGACCTAGAGCACCTAGTTTGGCCTCCTGTGTATCACAGGCCACCAACACCCCCTCCAGCACCCGCATACTAACCCCAACAACTGAAATGAGAGCAAAGTAAATGAGACCCACAGGAGACTACATTAATATGTGCCACCGGCAGAGAATAGGAGGAACCCAGGTGCACCAGTGCTCAAGCACCCTGCAATGGCAAGGAAATGATTAAATGAGATATATCTTATTTAATCCTGACAAGTGACTCCCACCCACACACCAGAAAGGCAAAAAAGATCCCAAGGTCACTGCCAATCTGAATTGGGGGACATTCCTTCCCAACCCTACATATGGCAATAAGCTACATCCCAAGCATGTCAGCAAAAACCTGCCAGCCAAGCACCTGGAAGGGAGACTGCTCAGCGCCATCTCAAGGCCCTGGCCCACCCTACCCAGTGACCCATTTCCAGCCATGGCTATCCCTGATGCTCAGAGGAAGGATATTTTTAAAAATGAGGAAAAAATTCATTTCTTGACCCCTGCTAGTGGCCGGCTGAAAAGCTGAAGCATGAGAGCTTTAGGAACATAAGATGTAAACCAGACATGAGCCTCTAGGCTGTTGAGCTTTGCCCCCTATCATCACAAAGAATCTTCTCATACAATCGCACTCAAAAATTTGTCCAGCTCTCTGTTAAAACAAGTTGTTTGCCCCCACAACTCCTAGTATGAGGCTATTCCAGAATAAGCTTCTGTTTAGTTTACTTCTCGTTTTTGTAATTGGTGTTGGGGTGCCTGGGAAAGGCCCCCCTTTTATATTATTGTAGAATTCCAATTAAATAAATATCCTATGTCTGTGCTTCCCACCCAGTGCCTTTGCCTGCTTTCCTGAGCATAACAGTAGCATTAGATGACAATGCTCAAGAAATAAAATAAGGCCTTTACCCTTCAAATGTGCACATGAATAGCCCATTGAGTTCAATCAAACTACTCAATGTGTTAAATTACTCAGATGTGCAAATGTTTGTGAGATTGGGGCATACAGAACAAGGTCAATTAAACCATGACCCAATACCGTATGTATTAATTTCAGTTCCTCTGAGTTTTAGGTAACAGGTTCGGTGTTGTCATTCGCAGACTTGCAGAAGAGCTCTGTGTAGTTTGAACACTTGTCTCTTTCACCAACAGAAATTGGTCCAATAAAAAGATATTACGTTACCTATTTTGTGATTCTAGAATTAGGCACTCTGATGACTGAACAAAGGAGGCTCATCGATAGTTGCACAGGCCAGCTTGATGTTTATTTTTCCCTCTTCATATTAACCTGTTTTTCCCTAACATGTAGCACTGAATTTATTTTAAAGTTCTGAATTTGTGATACTAAAATGATTTCATCTCTGTCTGCATGCTAAGGTCCCAAATCTGCACAATTTATGTGTGCTTAACTTTATTTACATGAGTAGTCCCATGGACTTCAATAGGACTGCTCATATGAGTAAAGTTAAGCGTGTATAAGTGTTTGCAGGCTCAGCGTATAAAACAGCTTCATTTTTAAAAAAATCTCTCAATGGGGTGTTTTTTATAAGCCCTCTCTTGCATGGTGGTTCCCAGCAAGATTCATCCAGCCAGTAAGGTTAAATCTTACTCACATTACTGAACTAGGATTACCTAGGTGAGTAAGGCTAGATAGATTTGGCCCTACATCAATGGCCCCCATGCAAGTGAGGGGGTAGTGCAATGCAGTGCAACTAACGCAAGCCATACATGTTGCACACACACACAAACAACTTCGGTAAAATGGATGGTGGAGCTTCTCTAAGTGAACCAGTACCTGAGTAAAATAGCCTCAGTGTTTTTCCCACTCTGGTTTATTGTGTAAAGTCACCATCATTCACTCTGTATTTACTCCTCCTGAAATATTTCCCTTAATTCCATTACTAACACAATGTCATTACACTTGCACTAAACAACAGACATTACATAATTACCTAACATTACATAATTCATCAAAGGCATCATAACCTCAAAGGCTAGGTTCTGCTTAGTCCTTAAAAGGGCACATAGACGGGGAAAAGTAAGAAGTCTCCCTCTCCTTGCACAGCCTGCATACTGCTAAATAGAATTGCAGTCTTTGCACTCAGGAAAGTTCACAGTCTGCTCCCCATTTACAAACCCGTTTTCCTACAGTAACCCAAAAAGAAAAGTGAAGAAAAGTAGAGACTAGCTGGAACAATGGCTCAACCTGCTAGGCACTAGCTAGCAGAACTGTCCTCGTACACAGGGAAAGAATGCTTTACCCTTTAAGTTTAGAATATTTCAAAAGAGCCTAAGAGAGTTGTGTACCCAACTCCCAAAGATGTTCAATAAGATTTGGGCATGAAACTCCCTTTGGCTCTCCTGAAAATCTTAGCCTAAAGGGCTGTAGCAGTGGGTTCCTCTCCCTGTGCACTGGGGAGCTTCAGGAGACACTGAAGAAATATAGAAAAATCAAGCACTGAAATTTTTTTCAAATTATGCTTTCACTGCAGGGATTCCATATATAGCTATAGATATTGATGCTTGTGATATTCTGAGTCACCCCAGGAGACGAATGACAATTTTTACTAGAGGAAAAAATACAAGCAAAGTGAGAAACTGCAACTGGAAAATTCCAAACAAAAAAGTATGGCATTTTGGCCAAAAATACAATATAAAACCCAGCAAGGTGCTAAAAGAGGAACTCATGTTTCATATGTTCTGCATGCTTGTTTACCTTCAAGTTTATGGTATTACGAAGACTTTCTGTATCTAACTATAAACCATAAGTAACTTCCTTTTTTTCTATTTTCTTTCTCCTGTTTAAATGGCAATATTTTTTTTTTTGACCGGTCAGATTTTGGCAGGCACAACACGGTGACTTATCTTTTATACTTAAAAAAATGTATTAATAGCATCTTCCATACAGAATTGTCATTCTATATATTCATTATTGGTTTAAGGTAGTGCCTGCAATGCACCAGACAGTTCCCATCCCTTCAAGAAGGGACAGACTCCGCCCTTGTAGCTCACAGTGTAACAACAGATAGAGGTTAAGAGAAGGGGAAGCAAATGGGATTATTTATACAAGTAAATTCTATTCATTATAGATAGCACAGCAGAATGGGTGTATTGACTTTTATATTTCAAATCAAATCTGGAGCCTCAAAATAGTAGGGTGGATGGTACTTCCTGCATCAGGCATTTCTTCACACAGAAAAAAGGCTCTTAAATATGTTGGGCCAGATTCTCAGCTGGTGTAAATTAGTAACTGGCTTCAATGGAGCTTGCTAATTTCCATCAGCTGAGGATCGTGGCCCACTGTAACTTGCACATTCAAATCCTGGAACAGAATTGGTAAATCCAGCAGTCCTTATGCATGTGAGTGAATTCAAAAGGACAACTTATGGAGTAAGGTACTGGTCAGTATGAGAATTGGGGCACGATTTAGTCCATAATGACTTCTCACATGAGTAAGGATTGCAGAACCAGGGTTTGGTGGATCTAGAATGAGACAAAGCATTGGGTTAGCTCACAGGGCTGCCATTTAGGGAGGGTGGGAGGAACACATGCCTGCTCTCCCCCCACCCCAAAAAGTTTCATACCAGAGGTCTGCTCATGGCGCACGCCCCAGATCCAGGCGGAGCGCTGCAGTGATATACAGCCAGGTCCAGGGGCGGCACTGGGGGAAGAGGGGATTGCAGGGGTTATAGCCACCCCAAAATTTGCTTTAGTGCTCCCTGCCCCATAGCCACCCCTCCAGAGCTGGGTGCCCAGTCAGCAGCCTCCACTCTCCGACTGCCCAGCTCCAGTCTCCCCTGCTTTAGGAAGCTGATCCATGGCTGGCAGGGCTTTGGGGGAGCTTGCCTGATGCTAGAGGTGGGGTGGGAGGACAGGGAACTTGTCTGCACTGGTGCCTCTGACTCAGGAGTGGGGGCTGCAGCTGCTGCTGCTGCTGTACTGAACAAATGATCAGACTCCTGAATGCTCAGCTTAAAGAGACAGTGTGCTGACACACTCGGGGCACACACAGTCTCCCACACACACTTCCCCAACACACACACTCTCTCTCTCTCTCACTCACACACACACACGTATTATTGTTGTTGCTGATATTTCTTGTTGGTACTTCTTGGTACTTCCTGTCCAACTGCACAAGGCACATATATTCTCTGCAATTTTATTCTTTCAAAGTTCACTAAGGATTAGACTACTGTTGAGTTTTTTTGATTGGACTGTGCATTTCATAGTTTTATTTCTCTTATGCCTAAAAATAATTCTTTGACTAGTGAGTTCTAAACTACATAACCTTTGCCAGCTGGAGTAATTATCATTATTACTTTTATTACCATATTGTGCTCTGTCATTCATTATTTAAAGTGATACAATCAAATAATAGTGACATTCTAGGATGTACATTTAGCTTGTGCTCACCTTACTGGTGCAAGTTTAAAAAAGTTAGCTAAATACATAACTTTAGACACTGTGCAGATAAGCTCACTTATTTTCAAATTGTGTTTTAATTATATCTGTAAAATAATTTAAAATTCATACAAAAATAAATGTGGTTCCAAGCTTGATACTAATAGTAATGATGGATTTAAATGTTAATGAGTCACGTACATGATTGTGATTGATACACATATGCCAAAATATTTAGAAAAATAAATTCCTCTTTTAATAAAAGAGAAAAAAAACCTTAATCACATATGTTAAAAAAAAAAGTAAATGCATTTTTAGTGGAGTGAAAAACAGTTGACTAAAATAGAGTAGATAATGGCAGTAACACTGTGTGTCAGAGAAAGTACGCAGATTATTAAACAGATTTTATTTATTTTTATTTCTCTCTACTAAAGATAGCGTACAAAGTATCAAACTTATATTTCTGATATCTGTGTTAAGGCTCCAAAACTGGTACGTCAAGGCTTGGGATTGCATTATCTCCTGATAGTTCTAAATTCACATATCAATTTAAACTATGGCTTTAATTGGTGTTTGTAGATATTTTTCTTTCTTTACATAGGAATTAGAAACAGTGCTCCTGTCTGCCAAATTCTAAGTTGTTATCTGCAAACAATGTAGAGTTTTTGGGTGCCTAAGTAGCCCCTGGAATCATGGTTAAAGTTGCCCCCTCCCACCAAAATTTGAAGTGGCACCCCTGCTAACTCATGCCATTAAGTACAGCCCTGAGCAAGAAGTGGTCTGTAAGATGCACTACCCCAGGAAGAAAAGGAGTACTTGTGGCACCTTAGACACTAACCAATTTATCTGAGCATAAGCTTTCGTGAGCTACAGCTCACTTCACGAAAGCTTATGCTCAAATAAATTGGTTAGTCTCTAAGGTGCCACAAGTACTCCTTTTCTTTTTGCGAATACAGACTAACACAGCTGTTACTCTGACGACCCCAGGAGTCGCTCAAGGAGGCATTTTACCTCAGAGAAACCTCCTGAGTCACAACTCCCTCCCAAGTGCCCCCCTTGCTCCAGGGGAGTGGAGTAGTAACTTGCAGCTGGTCTATACCAGCAGCAAATTCCCACCCCCCAGTTCTGTACACACACCATGCTAGATGTACAGTTAATGTATGTGCTGTAACATAATATAAAAGTACCATTGAAAAGACAATGTGGATAGAGTGTTAATCAGATATTGTACGCAACTTTTAGTTGCTTATTACTGACCTGCTCTTTGGGTGGTGGCTGTGGGGTCACTGCTGACTGTAATACCCTTCTGTTTCTCCTATTTCTCTTATGGAGCCTATAAAAGAGAATATGGAGAATAGCAATGAGCAAAAATAACTGTTTCCTATGAATGCCATGTAAACAGAAATATTATAATACTAACAATGTCATGTACCAAGACTTCTCTTTCCAAAAATGACAACTGGGGGTGACAAGATAGAGGAGGTGGGGTGATGACTCTTAAGTTTGGGGGAGGGTTATGGCTTCCTATTTTTTATAAGCTCTTCAGACCAGGAATTGCCTCTTCCAATACGTTTTTGAGGGTGTCTAGGCCCTACCATAATATTAATAAAGTTCAGGGCTGTTACCTTTATAAAAATGTCAGTTGAGAAGAAATATTTTGCTCTTTCAAACAGTTTTCTCTATTTCTCCATCTTGTTCTGTGGGGGCAGGAGACAAACTGCATCCTCTGACAGACTAACTGAGGAGAAATCTCCATGAGGAAAGAACCTCTCTGAGATTTCCCCTGCTTTAGCCCCAACCAGGTTTCTCTCAGAAGTGGCCATCAGGGTTTTGCTAGGTATCTTCAGCACCTAACATAATTCTCTTTGCTGTAAACAACTGGAGTCTAACTATTACCCTGAAACAGTATGTGAAAACCAAAGTTCCTGTGTTTTCTTACTGCTAGAATATACAGATGATACTTCTAATATTATATCATGTTGAGGGTATTATACTGTATTCGAACCCTGAGCCCCAAGACTCTTGTGACAGTTTGTCCATACAGCCAGAGTTTTTGCTGTTGCTCTAATATGTCAAGTTGCCAAATATATATTAGCCCACACTGCCTTGACCTTACTGGAAGATGAGAGACGGGAATGTTTTGTGTTTTTTATGGCTAACTTAGAATTTAAAGCTGTTTCCTTGTGCATCAATAATCAAAGCTTAATAATTCATGATTCTGCCTTTTAATGCACACCAAGTTGTGAACCTGAGGTGAAATCAACCAGTGGGGGATGGGAGTGAGTTTAAATTTTATAAATCTTAACTCCTCTTTCTCTTTTAATCAGCATTTCCATTATAATGAATAGCAAGATTGGTACTGATCACGCTTCCATATTGGTGGAAAACTGGCATTTCATTGCTATGGAACTTGCTGTTAGCTGTAAATGTACCACTCTACTATAAATTCAGATACACAGTTATCACTTTGACAAGGGTCTGAATCCTTAGTTGCTCGCTTCATGCACTGTGGCCAATGGGAGTTCCTTTGGGGAGGTCAGGGAGTGAAAATATGTAAAATAGATCCTGACTGACTGCCATTTGTAGGCTAAAAATTAAAACATAATCCCTTGCTAGCCACTTAATAGGTCTGGCCCAATATGTGCAAAAGCAGATATGTCTTAATGTCCTCTTTGTTTTAGTTGCAGATTATGGAACAAGCTGAGAGACTGATGTGCAATTTTTTTTCCAGTTGATCTAGTGAGTAGTTTTCAAACTGGGCTATGCATTCCCATAGGGGTATGCAAGCTTTCACCAGGGGGTATACAAGAAAAATCCTGTAATGGAGGACAACTTATTTTATTTAGTAAAACTTGGCAATCTAATCAACATTTAATCTCCTTTCAATTAAAACTGCAGCCACATTGGTGTACATTTCCTTTCTGCTGTGCAATTCAGAAATTCCTTTCAAACTTTTTGAGCTTGCCACCCCCCCCTTTGAGTTACAATTTTGGTTGTGGCCCCCTCAATCCATGAAGGCTGGGTGGAGTGAGGGGATGGAGGTGGGTGCTCCATGCAGGGCTGGCTTGAGCTGCCTGGTGTTGCCACTTTCCCTCCTGAACATTCCTCCATGTCCCATTAGCGGGGCTGCTCCCACAGTGTGAAAACCTCTAGAAGCTGTTGTTAAAGGGAAGGCAGAAATCTGGGGGACGACTTGACCCCATGTGCCCCCCCAACCCACGTGTCACCTCTGCCTATCTTAGCTGGAGGTAGGCGGTAGAGTACATTTGGAAAGGGATACACAATCTAAAAAAGTTTGAAAACCACTGATCTAGGGCATGATTCAACATGGTTGGTGATGTCTGCTTCAGAGGACATGCAGTGGAATAGCCATGATTTAACACTTCAGGAATTTGGAGCATTGACATAACTGCATGAAGACGCTTCTATCTAACCCATCTATTCCTCAGTCCATCCTCTTAAGGATATTATCATTATGGTATCTGAATGCTTCCTTACTTTATGCCTGAGACTAGCTAATGTTATTCGTTTCCCCCCATTTCCCTCTCCCCTGCCAGTTTACCGCGTTTCAGTTATCAAGTAAATCAGGTAGGTGATACAGCACATTTTGAACACACCCTATCCAGTGGGCTTCAAACTTGCACTTCCTCCTGCAGGCTGTGGGGCTGGTGCATAAATGTCTTAACATGGTGGTTTTCAACCTGTGGTCTCTGGACCTCTGGGGGTCCGCAGACTATGTTTAAGATTTCCAAAGGAATCTGCACCTCCACTCAAAACGTTTTAGGGGCCCACCAACAAAAAAAGGTTGAAAACAACCTACCATAACTCAGAACAGGCAGATGTTTTGCAAGAGGCAAAAGCTGCGAGGAAAAAATACAGCTAAAAATGCCAGAAGACAGTTGCAAAGCTAGTATGAGACTCACAGCAATTAGCCATCCCACATGGTGCTGTGAGCCTGTCTCACAAATTAAGCACTGTTGAACTGGGTCAGTGTTTAGAAGGGAGATCTCTCGAGTCTAATCAAAGTGATGTTTATGATTCTGTATTTAGCACCAATTTCTGAATCAGGATTGAACTATGGTGCCTGTTCAGCACTTGGACGTATTATGCTGTTTGCAATAGCATCTTTACAAGGAGACTAATATGAAGGTCCCACCTAGGTGCTGTCATTAAACTTTCTCTAAGAAGGATTGTTAGCCCTGCTGTCTTGAACCAACTGCAGCTCAGATATTCTGCTACCTAAATTTCTTCCCCCTGTATTTGGATACAGCATTCTCCTCTCTTTCCTGACCTGAACTGTTGTATAGTGTTGCTCTGTGCTTTTAAGCAGCTCCTGTGTTTACCCATGAAGTGACGGGACTTCAGTGGGGCGTGACTGTGGAAAGGCGATGTGGTAGTAAAGTGCCCTGTATATGGAGGCTATCGTTTTTTATTAATAATCAAGGCCTCGCCAATTTAACTATAGAGTAAGTATTCATGAGGGCTGGCTGAGCCTGCAGGATTAAAACCTGAAATAACACTAAATTTGTCTGGGAACTTCTTTCCTTCAACAAAACCTCCCTACTCCCAGCTAGAGCCCCAGGACACCTCTACTTACAAGTAAGTGTCTCCTGGTGTAGGGGTGCACTCTTGCTCCCTTTGGGATGGCAACAAACTCATCCCCTTCCCGTCATGGGATGATCAGTGAGTGTTTGTTTGGCTGGCCTCTTCCCCTTATTCATTCTGACATCACACAGGCTGAATGTTTTTTTACTATCTGTAGGTATTGTGCCTGGTGCAATGAGAACCTGATCTCAGTGGGGGGCTGTAGACACTGCTATTGTTAGTAATAGCAGCAAGCCTGCCTACTCCTACCACCTCTGTTCAGTTGCAGGAATAGGGTCCAGCCCTGCTGTTGTCTCCTCTGATATTTAGAGTGCATCATATTAAACTCCACCACAAACTGGGGTTGTGTAAATTCCTTAGGGCTGGAACCGTCTTTATTTGCACCTTGTGCCATGCCAAGCAGATTACCTGTACTTTATAGCTAATGAACAATAATTCTCATGCAGGGCATTGTGAGACTTCTCAGTGCCAACATGCAGCAAGTGGCTAGTTAAGAGGCAGTAGCAAGATCAGAGAGCATTTCCCAGTCTTACTCTTCCTGAATGGGGAACAGGGAGGACACCTGAAGAGAGGAGGAGGTCCACCTTGCCAGTGCCCCTGAAGTCTACTTATGAGAGGAATGATCCAGTTTGTGACCCTTCATGATCCCAGGAAGGGGGAGAATTTCAACGGACATTATGTGGTTGGAGAAACTGTCTGGGCTCACCCCAGAAAGCACCCAAAATAAGGGTAGTCACAGGGCCTATTGAGAGAAGTATTCTAGGGTTTTATGGGGGACAGAACTACCGAAACCCTCTGGTATCTTATGAAAATAGAAGCTAGAGAGTGGAGATGCACTTGCTCAAGTTTCACTTGGAGTATTCAAGCACTTTTAAGGAATAAACCTGAAACTTCAAGCAAGCCTCAACGGTTGTAGGTGACCTCTGCTAAACAAGTTGGCCAGTTTGCTTTTGCCGAAACTATGCAGTTTCAACTCGCAGGTTGTGCATGAACCATTGCATAAGTTAGGAGGAAAATATGACTGTCTGATGATGATACCATTAATATATATGTTGAATTCTTTACCCACCCGGCAAAGAGGGAATTTCTTTTTTAAAATAACAATTAAAACAGTATCATGAATAGTAATCAGCTCTATTCTACACATATGATTTGATCAATTCCAGATCAATGCATTAAGGGGCAAATCCAGAACCATTCCCATGGCTATGAGGGGATCTAAATTAGCTGTTACCACTCGAGAAAGAGATCTTGGAGTCGTCATGGATAGTTCTCTGAAAACATCCACTCAATGTGCAGCAGCATCAAAAAAGTTAACAAAATGTTAGGAACCATTAGGAAAGGGACAGATAATAAAAAAGAACATATCATAATGCCGCTATATAAATCCAGGGTGTGCCCACACTTTGAATACTATGTGTAGTTCTGGCCGCCCCATCTGAAAAAAGGTATATTAGAATTTCATTACAGAGAAGGGCAATGAAAATGATTAGGGGTATGTAATGCCATCCATATGAGGAGAGATTAAAAACACTGGGACTGTTCAGCTTAAAAAAGAGACAACTAAGGAGAGATATGATAAAGGTCTATAAAACCATGAATGATGTGGAGAAAGTGTTATTTATTCCTTGACATAACACAAGAACTAGGGGTCACTCAAAGAAATTAATAGGTTGAAAGTTCAAAACAAACCTAAGGAAGTTCTTCACACAACACACAGTCCACCCGTGGAACTCATGATGCTGTGAAGGCCAAAAGTATAACTGGGTTCAAAAAGGAACTAGAAAAATTCATGGAGGAAAAGTCCCTCAAAGGCTATTGGCCAACCTGGTCAGCGATGCAACCATCCTGGTGTCCCTAAACTTCCAGCTGTCATAAGCATCTGGCACTAGCCACTGTCAGAGACAGGATACTGGGCTAGATGGGCCATTGGACTCACTACGGCGCTAAATCGGTGCCGCTGCAATCAATGCAGCAGCATTGATTTAGTGGGTCTGGTGAAGATGCAATAAGTTGATGGGAGAGCGCTCTCTTGTCGACGTAATTAATCCACCTCAATGAGAGACAGAAGGTATGTCGACAGGAGAGCATATCCCGCCGACATAGCCACGTTAAGTTGATCTATGTTGGTTTTTTTTACACCCCTGAGCGACGTAACTTATGTTCATTTAAGCAGTAGCATATATACGGCCTCATTATGGCCATTCTTACATTCTAATGTGAGGAGCCATTTTCACTGGTGTCTTTGATGGGGCTAGTTGCAAACCAGGCAGCACTGGACAGGACCCCTGCAAGGAAGCCTTTGAGTTTGAGGGAATCTACCACTGTATGGATCCTCTAATCCTCTCCTCTGGAGGCGCTGCATAAAGATCCACAGAGGCTATTCTAGGCATTTGGGCATTCTATTCTACCCACTGGGCTGCAGAAGCCATCACAGAGCAACTCTGCTGTTGCTCCAAGCCATGTGGGGTGAATTCTACTTTCCCTGCCTTCCAACCCCAATCCATGCACTGCACCCACTTGCACCGGATACTGAACTGCGGACCTGAGCCTAAGTGAAAGTGGTGGTGGTGGTCTCCTAGCCACCATTTGTGCATGTTAAGAAACCACTGCCGAGTTCAGCATAACTGGCAGCTTCTGCTCGACAGAAATAAATCAGCTCATAACGGATTTTTAGGAGGTGTTGCAGGCGAGGATTAGGGTTCAGCGGCAGAGCAGCAGGGAAGTGCACACTGCAGTAACCTGTGCTATCCCAATACCAAGGCGATGGACCTAAACCTGGCATCCTTACTCAGGCAAAACTTGAAATCAAATTTATTTGCAGCTTTATAAGAAAAGGCTGGAGGAAAAACGTAGTAACTAAAAAGTGTTGAGCTACACGGCTCAGCCCAGTGCTCGCAAAGAACTACGGGGTGATAGCATGCTCACACAAGCTTTCAAAGCCAGTGTGACAGTAATGATAGATGGCTGAACCCAAACCAGTTACTGCAGCTTTCCGAAAGTTCTGCTATTGGTGCTTTCCCTACCCACTCAAAGAGAGACTGACAAACTGGCCTTTTTAAGAGTCTATGAGTCAATGGTGTGGTGGGGAGGGGGCGAGGGGAATTTTGGCTTAATAAATTCCCAGAGTACTCAGGCAAAAATGGTACAGTATCTTGGTTTAATTCTGTTTGAAATATAAATCTTTCCATTTTAATTCTTAGCTAGTATTTTGCACCCTTGTTACATGAGTAAAAAAGACAAAGTCCATTCTCAGCTAACCAGCACATCCCTCTTCTTTTTATTACTGCAGTGTTTCAAAAAAATGTTATTAAAGGTGAATTACAGCTAGCATTAAAACAATGTGAGTTTTAGCCAGACTATTCTGTTTACATTCTCCATTGTGAATTCTGCCATGTGCTTAACAATACCTAGACTTTGTTTCAGATACCATTGTGCTAAGCACAGTGTAAAGCTATCTACTTACATTCTTATACATCATCATGGTAGTGATCACTTGGAAAGATATAAGGGGTACAAATGAAACCAAAAAAAATGTATTAGAAAAAACTGGAACATGGGAATGGAATAGAAAGGAACTCTTCTTTTACCTGGAGTTAACATGTTATACTGGGCATTGTCTTGTACAAGGATGTGCTCCATTAATAAAAATCCATTAGACAAAAACACCCACTTACATGTAAGTGAGATCTATAGATATATGTGTAACAGTTACCTGAGATACTAATAGATTTGTTTAGGTTGTTCCATATTTCCCACTAAAAATCTAAATGTTCTCTTTTACAAAATGACATGTCAGTAAAATTTTAGAAATCTTATTGATTTCAGCTATAGAGCTTACAAGAATGGGGAAAAAAACTATAATTGTTCCTTTTTGAATATTGTTTCTTTCTTGATAGCCACATCACAGCAGTAGAAAATCTGGTTTGAAATTTTACAGTTAAAAATTATGTAAAAACTTCTAATGCTTCATAACTCTGATCTACAAATCCTTTTATATACATTGGAAGAAATCCACCCTTCAGCTAAACAGAAAAAACAAGCTTCCCTCCAGAGTTCTAATGATACTCCTTTATCTTAATTTCCTCTGCACTACAACTACCTAGTATTTCTATATGCCCTCCATGAATCTTCCTATTTTTTAAAAAAAAAAATTTCTAGTCTATCTTCCATTCTGAAAGTTATTCTTTCATTCCATCCTATCTTTGCCACATGGGTGAAATATGCAGTATAAAGCTAAGTTGTATTGTTAACTGGTACATTTTAAACTTCTTAAAAGAAAAAGTACAGCAAAGATTACAAATTAGCTCCCCCCCAAAAATAACAATCCTACCTTTTGCAGTTTCTTCTGGTTTCTGTTTAGCTCTGAGAGCTTTTGGTACGAGTAACTCAGAAACTGACTTTACCGATCGCATACAAGTTTCCACTCCCTGTTTGATATATAAAACAAAAGTGCAACTGCTGAGAGCTTTCAGAGTACATCTGAGCTCAGAAATGCCAGTAGTAGAGAGCTGTCACTGCTTCAGAATAACATCCGAGAGCAACTTGCAATCTGCACATTTTTACATTTCCTTTTTCCAGTGGGCAGCACAGACGAATGGTGAGCAACTATGGTTCAAAATGCACGCAATATTTACACTTTAAAAGAGGGAAGGAAAAGTGACCATTTCTATTTATATGACATTGTCTTGTCTTCCAATCAGTAGTTGATAGTTCACAATATGGTCTGATTGTATAGTAACAGAGAACATCATTTTTTAATTGTTAATTCAGGGCATATTGACACATCCTGGTGAACCTCACAGATGTGTAGATCCATATGATCTCTAATGGTTGCTGCTACTCCTCACTCTAACAATAAATCCCCCACAAGTACCTGCTGGTACAGTTTAATGGCTGTAAGCTAATGGCTACACCAGGGCTTGAATTAGCTGAAATAGGTGCTGAGGTTCAGTGACAAAATGATGTTTTCTAACAGTTCTCAGCAAAATTTTCCCTCCAGAGCCCCCTTTTCTGCCAAGGAGACAGAGTTAAAAGTACTGAAAACCATGTGACACTTTTCTTTCCCTTTTTCCATTTCTTCATTTAGTTTGTTCCTCCCCCACCCCCATTTGAATTATCTCTTTTAATCCCCATAGAGTAGGATTTTCTTTTGCTTCTTCATTTCATCGCAACCTTTTGAATTTCTCTTCCATGGTGCCTTTCCTTTTCTTCACTCCATGCCCTAGTCCATTATCTCCCCCCTGCCAACATCATCTATTTCCTCCCTTCCTCATACCCTATGTCACTGTCTTCATTTCCCCTTTTCTTCTCTCTCTCCACTAATTTACACATCCCTTCCCAAATCCCTCAGTCCCTCCATTTCCCAAACCCCACCTCCTCACTTTCTCGGTTCTTTCCATTCCCCTTTTCTCTTTCCCTCCTCTAACTGTCTTTTCTACCTATCTATCTTGGTAGCCATATGTCCCCCATCACTGTTCTGCTTCTTTAGTTTGTACTCTTCTTGCTGGCTGGAGACTTCTGAGGAAGCAATACATCCTTGCTTCTCTGGCAATCTCCTTAGCATCATCTCCCGTCCTTCACTTTCCCAGCTCCAAGAGGGCTAGCTCTTTTGTCTTCCATCAGGGCTGTCGCTTGGAAATAGAAGCACATGATTCAGTCTATAGCTACTTCTCTCCTCAAATGGTCAACAAGAACGTCAACACTACATGCCAGACTCACAATAGGACTATTCATACTACTCCACTCTCAGACTTTGTGGACTGTTTCATTATCCCTAGTCTTTTTCCTTTCCTTTCTCCATTTGAAGTTTACCCTGTTAATTCTGTTGAAGAGCTCCCATGTAGCCTGATTGGGATGTATTCTTAGTTACAGACTTCTTCCCCATTAAATGACACAACTCCACAAGAAGGGACTATGTAAACCGTTCTACCTTCGGTATTTAGATTACCTGTGACAGGTCATGTCATTGTGCCAGAGACCTACACACCTTGGCTGAGTCTATGACCTACAGAGTTATGGTCTATTTTATATCATGGTCAACTCTCTTTTTCTTTTGGTGGTTTGGATTACAACCATGTAAGACTGAAGGGAGAGCGAGGAGGAGCCCATGAAAACGACAATAGTAGAGGGCCTAGAGAATAGATCATCTGCGTTAAGCACAAGGACTGGCGTGATTCCTGGTGTGGCATTTCAATGGCCTCTCCATGCTTAGAGTTTGTTGTCTAGACCTGCCTTTCAGTGACTAAAGGATATTTCCATACTTCTACCAGAGACTATATTCTGAAGCCTTTTACTATATATTTGCAATGGGATAATACTGCAAAATATATCCACTCTTACATTATTTCAATGATCATCTATTTGTGTCACAAATGTAGTAATTGATGATTTTGACACCCCATTAGCAAAATAAAAATGTGTATTGGCTAGGGTTAGATTAATTTCACATTTGATTCTCAGTGAACAAGGTTCAGGGACACAAGACAGTGATGAGGAGAAAAGTTTTATGTTACATTGACCTCAATATTGTGTCTGATGGGCTATTTTTTCACCCTCCTATTCATCCTTTGCTGATACATTCCCTTCAGTCCCACTCAGCATGTAACCTGCACTCACTTGCCCATCAACTGCATGCCAGTCAGGTACAATTAAAGCTACTTTCTTATTTACTCATCAGTTCCCACCACCATTTACATCAATGCTGAATGTGACCCCGAGGCTGACATGGAAATAGCATGGAAGGACCAAGTCAGGATTATGCTCTGGACCCGCAAAGGGATTCATGCACATGGATCTTTACTTCTAGGAAGCGTTCCAGTGGAGTCAATACTGGTTGTGAAACCATGATTTGACATGTTTTGCAGTAGGTGAATATGATTTCACCTAGTTATCATTGACACCCATCAGTGTCTTTTGTTACCTTGTGGGATAATTAAGAATCATTTCTGACTGCCGCACTGTCAGGGCAGAAGATCTGAGAATGTTTAAGGCAATTTAGATGTTGAGGTTATCAGCTCTATATGACTTTAGTATTGCTAAAAATTGTAAACAACAAGGTTTGAATAGCAGCATGATGGATATATATAACTCTTCTAGCTTTAGCATCTTCTTTATTGTTTATTGAACAAGGTTCAAGCCAAAAATAGGTCTGATGTATTCTGAGCCAATGGATCAGTAGAGGGACTGAAATTAGAAGGCTATGGTTACAGGAATTGAATCTAAATTATCTGTAAAGGAACTAGAAAACCTGGGGCTAACAGGATGGAATGAGCCCTTTGGAGATGAATCTCAGAGAGAGGGGCTGGGACTCTGGTCATGAGATCCATTGAAATGCAGCAATTTAATTGTCAATAGCAATTCAGAGAGTGACAGCTCTTCAGGATGTTCTGCCAGGACTAATAGCTGCCCCTCAGTGTTAAGCTGGGGCAGGGAGATAGGCAGCCAAGAAGCCATGGCTTCCCCAACTCTGCTGGGGGGAAGGGTTGCATCACTCTTGGAGATAAGCCTGAGTCAAAGAATTCAGATCCAGATCTAGATTTCATCTCCATTCCTCCAAAGTTTGAGGGTGCTGGGATCCAGCCATTAGGCCCACGCTTATGTCTAATCAGTACTGAGATAATCCTAGAGCCGAGGCGATCATCAATAAAACCCCAACAGATAAATCCAGTGAGTCTCTTAATGTACTTAAAAGGGATTAGTGGAGATGGCTGTCCATTCACTAGCTATTGTGGGTTCCCTCCTACTCTATGTGTGTGGGGGAGAACAAGAGGCTTCACTCACACAGAGTGCTATCACAATAATGCCGGAGAGGGCACTGAGTCACAAAATTCAGGTCCAGACTTCAAACATCCCAAAATGTGTGTATGTCTGGATCCAGGGACTTGGTGTGGCCAGGTAGAGGGGTGAGACAGCTCTGCGGTTTGGGCCATCATCCTGGTTCAGTTTCTGAACCCTCACAAAATCTGGGTGTGTTTGGACCCAGGATTGTGGTTCAGACCCATCTATCTCTAGCCAGTGCAGCTCAGTCTGGGCAGAAATCAGAACAGCAGCTTGTAAGAAAGTCCAAGATGTGGGTAGCAACAATGGGTGCTAGATTGAAGTGCTGTGGAAAAGACCAGCTGATGACAGAATGTGATCAGTGTGAATAAATACCTATTGGCTTACAGTAGAGTAATAGAAAGGGCACTATTCCCAGTTTCAGACAGGGTAAGTTAAGGAGTAATGACATGAAGCCAAGGAGGAAAACATTTAGCTGAGTTATTTGGGAAAACGTATTATGCTGGGTGGTACTTTACGGTGGCTGCCTGCAAGCATTTCGTTGATCTATAGGCAATTGCAGACTTCTTGAAGCTGATGGGCATGTTAGCCCCCTTTCCTTCAGGTTTAAAGAAGAAGCAATGGAATGCCCCTTTGTTTAAAGACAGCTGAAAAAATAGAAACCACCAGTCAAGGCACATGGTAAGGCCTGCGAAAGAACAAACTCGGGGAGAATAAGAGGATTTTTCCTGGAACTGATTGCAAATGCAGGGCTGGAGCACTGATTGGAAAAGTTGCGTGTGTCAGCAGCAGACAGGTCCAGAAAGTGAGGAGAAAGCCAGAGAAGTGCTGGTGAGAATGGCCCTTGGAGGAAGCCATGAAAGAGACAGCTTCCTGTGAGCACAGGACTGGCTGGAAAGCAGCCTTGGATTTGTGAACAGGGAAGCAGCTTCCTATTGTTTATTCCTACCTTGTTCAGGGAAACAGGACTTTGTGTCCATCATTTGTAAATATACAGGATTGCACAGAAATATCTGATTGATGCAATCAATTTCTCCTTAAGGAAACAACTTGACAATGCCTTTAATATTAGCTAACCATTAGAAACAAAGGGGGAACAATATTAATGAGTGGAACTGGTTAGTGGAATAAATTAGCCAGGGAGGTACCATCACTGCAGAGATTAAAAAACAGCTGAGATAAGGCTTTAGTGGAAATGACATAGTGAATAAACAGGGATCAGGCAAAATCTGATCTATTTCCCTTAACTCTTTGTCAAATATTTTCTCTCCCTTCTTTATTGCTACATTTTTATCTCCTTTACAGAATTCCATTTCTTTCATTCTTGCCTGTCTTTTGTATTTTCTTGCTTTGTGCTCATTTTGTGGCCTTTCAATATTTCTAGAGCATCTTGCCTAAATTTTTTGTTAAATAAGTATGATAATGGTCTACAAGAAATTTTCGGTCCCTACTATGTATGAAATGATGAAATTAATTCCCTTTAGTAAAACTAGAAAACTTCAAGTGTGAAAATGGGGGTATGGACTCATTTCTATTTGCAATT
Source organism: Lepidochelys kempii (assembly GCF_965140285.1). NCBI lineage: Eukaryota > Metazoa > Chordata > Testudines > Cheloniidae > Lepidochelys > Lepidochelys kempii. The sequence goes on from NC_136388.1 coordinate 76,391,728, forward strand.
AGGTGGGTGAACAGACCCCAGATAGTGTACTAGAGGAGAGAGACATCAACTGAAATGCTTCAATCTCATTGGTGCCATACTTGATCCCTGTGGGGTGCAAAAAGGAATGTCCCACCTTTACAAGATGTCATAATGTTGATTGAATTATTAGGATGTCACATTGGGGATAGAGCTATCTTTCCATTGCTGTCCCCCAAGCACCTGTCACTGGAGATTGGGCTTGGAGGAGGGAGAGGTACAAGTAACACAAAACATTTGATGGGGAGTGAAAAATGTCCTTTTTCACACACAAAAACCCTTTCATTCTTTTCAGTTTTTTAGTTTTTTTCCATTTATCTCCCTTTTTCCTTCTTCTCTTTTTCCATTTTGCCTCTGGAAAAAGGAGGAAGAAAGGGGGGAAATGGGAGAACTGAAAAACAAAACAAAAATAGTTTTCAGTTGTGATTTTTCTTTAGGTTTTTCATCCAAAGAAAAATCTTCATGGGAAATTTCAACAAAAATTAAAACCTCATTTTGCATCCCTCATTTACATCCTCTTTGCTCACATGATTTTAGCACTTGTATCTATATGGATCAAATCAAAAGAATCAAATCTCATGCTTCAGTTTCTTACCTGTCCAGAGGTCAGGAAGGATATTTTTCCTCCCCAATTCACAACTGGCCAAATAAATTATTGGGAGAGGGTTGTTTATCTCTTAATCTGAATCATTCGATATTGGCCATAGTAAAAGGCAAAACACACGACTAGATGAACCAATTCTCTGATGCAGTATACCAAATACTATGTCCATAGATGCTTAGCTGTGTGATGCTTGCTCATCTGCAAAGGGTTAAATCTATCACCAGATTTGGAATCAGGAGGGAATTTTCTTCCAGGTCAGTTTGGCCAAGACCTTGCACTTTTTTTCTCTTCTGTAACATTGAGCAGCATGCTTGTGGTAGGATTATTTTGGTTTAACTCACTGCAATGTCCAGCCAGACTTTGCAGCCGGTGATGAAGTATCGTTAGTCATTTCAGTGGATGTTCCTGAAAGTTCCCTGAACTAATGTTACAAACAGTGAACAGTTTTGATAAATGGATTGAAATGTTGATGCTATATAAATCCAAACTGTAGTTTTTGTTCCATTTATTTGTTCTTATTCAAACCCATTAATTTACAGGATGCAAATCTGCTTTCAGCAGAACAGGTGAAAGGCAGTGAGTGTCAAAGCTTTATCATGAAACTCAAGGAGGCTGGCTTACCAGAGCCAGAAACTATAATGAACCTGCTTTTCATATCTCTATTTGCGATAGCTATAATACCAAAAGGAAAAGTATTTCTACAAAAGCACCAACAGGATGATCTAGAGTGGATTATAGAAGTCATTACTGGGCAAGTTTACTTTCTTACTTCTAGCACATGAACTCATAACTAGAGCTGGTCAGGAATTTATCCATCAGAATGATTTTCTGGTGGAAAATTCAGTTTCTGAAAAACTGTAATTTTCCACAACAAAATCTCAATTTTTTTCCCCAAAACTCTTGATTTTTTTTTTCCATGAGGAAAATCAAAATGAATATTTTGTTTTGGGTCATTTCAACAAAAATCAATTTTTTTTAATTGAACTGACCCACAATGTTTTGTTTCTAATTAGGTCAATAAAACATTAAGGGCATTTTCCCTAGAAGTACATTGCCTTATGAGAGTTGTAGTGTGGGCCCCCCTGCTCTCCTATGGGCTGATCTCTCTAAAGGACTACATCTCCCACAATGCAATGCAGATTTCCCTCTGATCAAGTTCTGTGTAGTACATCATGGGAGTCACATGGCTAGAGTGTCATGGGAAATGCAGTCCAGCCAGCATGACTGGCCCATAGACAAGAATGGGGTCCCAAACTACAACTCCCAAAGGCAATGCACTGATAGGGAAATATCTCTTACTGTTTTGTTGAACTGATAGGAAACAAAACATCAGGATCCCAAACTACAGCTCCCATTAGGCAATGCACCACAATGGGAAAATGCAGTTTAACATTGAACTGATGCAAAATAAAGCATTTGGGATCACATCAACAGGCTGCAATGAGAGATATCAGTTTCAGGAATGTCAAAAAGTGTAGGTAGATTCCATTGAAAATGCTGAAACAAAACATTTTGACATTTCCAGGATGAAATTTTTCTGAATTTCATTCTGTGAAGATTTTTAACTTTGTCCCAATTTAGGATGGAAACAAACATGCAGGATAGCAGCCCTGCTCCGACAGACTTCATGAAGCCCATCAAACGTTCTCTCCTGCAGACATCAGCAAGCCCATAGGTGGTATGGCTGGAAGGGAGTTATTTGAATTGTGGTAGCACAGAGGCCCCAGCTTCATTGCTCTAAGCACTGGGTGGGGAGTGCGAGCCTCAGAGAGGGTAGGGGAAAGGAGGGGGAGAGGCTCTAGCCATATATTAAAATTGAAATACTTTAACCTTTTCTAGATTTCAAACATTGTGTTTCAAGTTTAATGTGAATAGGACTCTCTGCCTTTCCATCTCTGTCATGCCCCCCTGGGTTTCCTGTACCCTCTCCATGCAGTGTTGCCAACTATCATGATTTTACAATGAGTCTCATGATATTTATTATGTTTGTTAAAGCTTCAACCCCTAGAAGCATGTGATGAGGCGAGACTCTTGGCTTTCATTTCCTAAACAAAGGCAGTTTCTAGCTCTCTTGGTTGCAGAGAAAAACTTAAAAATGTGACCCAAGTGCAGCCTAAAGGTCTGAGAAGCCAGAGGGCAAATAGAAAGAACCCAACATTATTATTATTTTTATTTTTAAGTCTCATGATTTTTAAGGCAATCTCATCATTTTGGGGGTCCTGCCTCATGATTTTTAAAAGTTTGGGGTTGGCAAGACTGCAATCAGTCCTTTGAGCCTTCTTCATTCACTCTCGCTGCTCCCGCATCCATACCCTCTCAGTTCTTGCCTCTTTTTATGCTCTTGCTTGCCCTATGGTTCTCCATTCCTGTAGCTCCATGAAAATATGAAAACAGTTTTAGGTAGCCATCTGCGTGTTCTAACACTGATATCAGACATTTGGTTTGCTTTCTTCCTTTGCTGAGAGGCAGTCACAACCGACAGCCTCTTCCTGTTGCAAGAAGCCATGAAACTGAAAGAGCAACCCTCTGGCTTACTAACCCTTCTAATAACCTTGCTTCTATTTGTCTGAGTCTGAGGTACACAAAAGGGGCTTAGGAGCCTGTGAATATTAATTTTCTTCTCGTTAGAGGCAGTGCTTTCTGTCACTGAAATGCCTGAGAGGTTAATATCCACCACATGTTCCCAGAATCCTATTCCAGGTTGGCAGTTAAAAGAATAATGTTGCAGCAATAGTAGTGAAGAGATGAAAAATATCACTTTTGGTGATGGATGCTTGGATTCAAATGAGGAAGATAACCCCCGGGTGGGTTAATGGACACTTCAGAGTTGCCTTTCTTAATATAAATTTGGGCTCCTTGGTGAGGATGATAGAAGATTTAAAAGCTGTTGGATTGATAACAGCAGAAGGGAGGCTTGAGCCCTTGGGCCTCCGGCTGCTCTCACCAGTTTTATACAGGTGTAACTCCACTGACTTCAATGGAGTTACTCCTGGTGGCTGGTTTTCTGGGCTGCTTTATTGTGGTACACTCATTAAAACAACAATAATCTAATCTATTTTGGAACTACTCTTTTTAGCACCTCTACACCTATTGCCTCAGGTACTATGATCCAGCACCATGAACTGTTTTCTCAGTTTGTTTGATATGCGGAAAATACCCAAATGAAGCCATTTAATCATTCATTCTGATGCAGGCGTATCCTTGACTGACCCCTTTTGTGCCATTTGATTGGGGCATGTGGCATTATTTGCTGAAACTGAGCCTGAATAAAATGGAGGTGGCGTTAGTTGAGGCTAAATGTTGATGCTGAGCTGGGGTCAATCTCTGGGCAATTTATAGAGGGCTAGAACTTGTCACCCTTATTGCACTGAGTAATGTCACTGATTTCAGTGATACTACGCTATGAGCAAGGGAAACCACAAGATGAGTAAGGGTTGTAGTATGTGTCTTTAAATCTTGATGTATTATTGACCATGAATCTATTAATGGGTTGAAAAACCTTTTGATTTGGACCTAGCTATCTTTAAGCCTGCTACATAAGATCTTCACGCTGAGGCCCCTGTTCAGCATGCATAACAAAGATTTTGGTAAATATCTTTGTCATTTTAAGGCTTCATTAATAACTAGTAAGGCATATATAGCACCTATCTTCCAATGTGATCAAACCACATTGTAAGGGTGGATAAGTATTATTATCTCTATTAAGATGAGGAATCTGATGCCCAGATGGTTAAGTGACTAATACAAGTTCACTGTGGTAGAGATGGGAGCAGAACTCTGTGCTCAGGAAACCTAACTACTAGATACACCTCCTTCATTACATTGTTATCCTTTTGATGGGTTGGGTCCCTATTCGTGTTTACAGGTTTTAGCGTCTAATCTAAAACATGCAACCAATCATTTCCTTTAGTTTCAATAGATTGCATCTGTTTTAAAATCTTTTCCTGGACTATTGCAGACCTATCAGATCATTTCAGGATTGCTTTATAGACACATGAAGTACTTTAATAGTTGTGGCCTGTTTTATTATCTAAAACTCTTATCATTCAATGCTTCTAGTCTTTCTCAGGAGTCTACTGATTACTTAATGTGCCCTAATTAGTCTATAGGAGACAGAGCTTTTAGCATTGCCGTCTGTGTCTTGCGTATGGAACGGGCTTCCATTGGTAATTGGATGGCTTAATCTGTTGTTGCTTTTAAGATTAAAACACAGAGGGATTTGGTTTTATTGCTTCTTTAAATGGGTTTTAACTGTTATTTTGCAGATTCTTTTGTAAAGTGCCCTGAGACCTTGAAGAAGGACACTCTATAAATGTATTTATTGTGGTTCTTTTACAATTTCTTTATGTGCAGTGGAATCTGCACCTTTCAGCTTTTCAATGGGTTTGCCAACCATAAATATAAAGAGTTGGGATTTTTGGCCAGCTTATTTTTGCATTAGGCCCATTTTTCAAACAAAGATCTTTTTTTCACTTCACTGACTTTTTTTCTTTTCTCCCTTCTCCCATGATGCAAAAACTTCCTAAGATCCAGGCTTTTTTTTCTGCAAACCCTAAGGCTTGTTAAGACAACCATATGGCAAATTTAGCTTTTTACCTTAGCTATTAATACCATCTAACCCTGTGTGGTTCTCCCAACACTTGTGGGCAATGTCTGAAGGCAGAGACGCTTTCATGGGCAAATACAGTATAAGAGACCTGAAGAAGAGCTCTGTGAAAGCTCTAAAGCTTGTTTCTTTTGCCAACAGAAGTTTGTCCAATAAAATATGTTACTTCACCCACCCAGTCTCTCTGGCAAGTAAGGTATTACATTACATCGAAAATGACTGGACTAAGGAGACAAAATGAACCTTTGATACAGCTGCATGGTGACTTTTGACCACATTATTACTTATGCTGTTTATTTCCTTTTGCAGGCTGTAGCGTTTCTGCTTATCAGTACAAAATCTCTTTTTGCATACAGTGCCCATTTGTCTTATCTCTCCAAGTTGGTTTGCAGTTTGTCTCTGTCCTCATACATCCTGTCCTTTCAGTTGGTGTCATTTGTAAATTTGATTGTGGGATTGAATTTAAGCTAAAAAAAAAAAAAAGGGAGTATGTAGCAGAAAGCTGATTGTATGGTGTGGCCCAAGAAGTATGCGATGACCGTGAAAATCACTGCTCTAACCAATACTCCCTGAAAGTAAAACAGCAACAAATATACAACTCAGACCGCAGTATTACCTAATTCTCCAAGGGAAGGGAAATGAGTTTATGTTCTAAGCTATATTCGTAAGATTGTTGGGTTTTGGCAGAACTCAGATGCTTATTTTACAGTACGCTATCTTTTTCTTATAAAAAGAACCATGTTATGTACAGCTAAAGATCTTCCATTTCTTCTAAATTAGTCATCTAGTTTATAGGAAAGGGTGGCCTGCATTCAATTCAGCATATGCATTTGTGCTACATGGAATATTCATTTCAGAAGCAACTCTCTGAACTTAGCAATATCCTGTTTTGCTTGTGGTTTGCAGTTATGTATAACCAATATTCATTCCTCTTGATATACATCAGTCATATCTGCTGTAATGTGATATAGAGTTACACTTGCTGTGTGGAAGTAGAATCAAAGAAATGTAGGGCTGGAAGAAACCTTGAGAGGTCATCTAGTCTAGGCCCCTGCCCAGTAGTAGGACCAAGTATACGTAAACCATCCCTGACTGGTGTTTGTCTAACCCGGGGGTCTCAAACATGCGGTCCGCGGGCCACATGCGGCCCGCGGAGCTATTTGCTGCAGCCCGCCAAGCTCCCCGCGCCCCCATCTGCCTCCCCCCCCGAGTTATTTCCTGCAGCTGTCAAGCTCCCCTCTCCCCAGCGCACCACGTCCCCGCTCCTCTGCCTACCTCCAGGCGCTTCCTGCCAACAAACAGCTGTTTGGCGGTGCTTAGCGCTTTCCAGGAGGGAGGGGGAAGGAGCGGGGAGCCATACGCTCAGGGGAGGAGGCAGAGAAGAGGCGGGGCGGGGCAGGGATTTGGGGAAGAGGTTGGAATAGGGGCAGGGAAGGGGTGGAGTTGGGGTGAGGACTTTGGGGAAGGGGTTGGAATGGGGGCAGGGAAGGGGTGGGAAGAGGCGGGGCAGGGCCTTATGGAAGGGGTGGAGTGGGGGCGGGGGCAGTGGGGTGGGGCAGTGATGTGGCCCTTGGGCCACTGTACTAGTCCTCATGTGGCCCTCGTGGTAATTTGAGTTTGAGATCCCTGTTGTTAAAAAAACAAATGACAGGGATTCCACAAGCCTCCCATGGAAACCTATTTCAGTACTTTACTATCCTTATAGTATGACCATTTTTCCTAATATCTAACCTAAATCTCCCTTGCTGCAAATTGAGCTGATTACATCTTGACCACTTTTAGTGGGCATGGAGAATGATAGATCTCTGTTCTCTTGATAACAGCCCCTTAAAATACTTGAAGATTGTTAACAGGTTCCCCCCTCACTCTTAATTTCTCAAGACTAAATGGGCCCAGTTTTTTTAACCTTTCCTCATAGGTCAGGTTTCCTAAACCTTTTATCATTCTTGTTGTGCTCCTCTGAATTTGCTCCAATTTGTCCACATCTTTCTTTAAGTGTGGTGCCCAAAACTGGACAAAGTTCTCTAGCTGAGGTCTCACCAGTGCCAAGCAAAGTGGTACAGTTACTTCCCATGTCTTATATACAACGCTCCTGTTAATACACCCCAAAATGATATTAACCGTTTTCACAACTGCATCACATTGTTGGCTCATATTCAGTTTTGTGATCCACTTTAGCCCCCAGATCCTCTTCAGAAGTGCTACTGCCTAGCCAGTTATCCCCCTTTTTGTAGTTGTGCATTTGATTTTTTTTCCCTAAGTGCCTTTGTCTTCACTGAATTTCATCTTGTTGATTTCAGATCAATTCTTCAATTTGTCAAAGTCATTTTGAGTTCTACGCCTGTCCTTCAAAGTGCTTTTAATTCCTCCCAATTTGGGGTCACCTGCAGATGTTATAAACATACTCTCCAATCCATTTATGCAAGTCATTCATGAAAATATTAAATATTACCAGACCCAGTACAAACCCTTGTGGGAACCCATTAGATGCATCCTCTCACTGTCAAACTGGACCATTGATAACTACTGTTTGAGTACATTCTTTCAACCAGTTGTATACCCACCATATGGTAATCTCATCTAGAGCAGATCTCATTCATTTGCTTATGAGAATGTCATGTGGGACAGTGTCAAAAGCCTCACTGAAATCAAGATATATCATGTCTACTGCTTCCCTACTGGAATCAAAATATAGTACATCTACTGCCCCCCGCCTCCCACTGCATCCAATGGGCCAGTAACCCTATCAAAAAGGAAGTTTAGGTTGGTTTGGCATGATTTGTTTTTGACAAATCCATGCTGGATATTCCCTTATAACTCTTTTCAGAGTAACAGCCGTGTTAGTCTGTCTTTGCAAAAAGAAAAGGAGTACTTGTGGCACCTTAGAGACTAACCAATTTATTTGAGCATGAGCTTTCGTGAGCTACAGCTCACTTCATCGGATGCATACCGTAGAAACTGCAGTAGACATTATATACACACAGAGACCATGAAACAATACCCCCTCGCACCCCACTGTCCTGCTGGTAATAGCTTATCTAAAGTGATCATCAAGTTGGGCCATTTCCAGCACAAATCCAGGTTTTCTCACCCTCTGCCCGCCCACACACAAACTCACTCTCCTGCTGGTAATAGCCCATTCAAAGTGACCACTCTCTTCACAATGTGTATGATAATCAAAGTGGGTCATTTCCAGCACAAATCCAGGTTCTCTCACTCCCTCACCCCCCTCCAAAAACCACACACACAAACTCATTCTCCTGCTGGTAATAGCTTATCAAAAGTGACCACTCTCCCTACAATGTGCATGATAATCAAGGTGGGCCATTTCCAGCACAAATAAAACCTGGATTTGTGCTGGAAATGGCCCACCTTGATTATTATGCACATTGTAGGGAGAGTGGTCACTTTTGATAAGCTATTACCAGCAGGAGAATGAGTTTGTGTGTGTGGTTTTTGGAGGGGGGTGAGGGAGTGAGAGAACCTGGATTTGTGCTGGAAATGACCCACCTTGATTATCATACACATTGTGAAGAGAGTGGTCACTTTGGATGGGCTATTACCAGCAGGAGAGTGAGTTTGTGTGGGGGTGGGCGGAGGGTGAGAAAACCTGGATTTGTGCTGGAAATGGCCCAACCTGATGATCACTTTAGATAAGCTATTACCAGCAGGACAGTGGGGTCGGAAGGGGTATTGTTTCATGGTCTCTGCGTGTATATAATGTCTACTGCAGTTTCCACAGTATGCATCCGATGAAGTGAGCTGTAGCTCACGAAAGCTCATGCTCAAATAAATTGGTTAGTCTCTAAGGTGCCACAAGTACTCCTTTCCTTATAACTCTGTTATCGTCTAGGTGCTTACAAATTGATTGTTTAATAATTTGTTCCAGTATCTTTCCAGGTTTTGAAATTAGGCTGACTGGTCTATAATTCCCCAGATCCTTTTAGTTCCTTTTTAAAAGATAGGTACTATGTTTGCCCTTCTCCAGTCCTCTGGGACCTCACCTGTACTTCAGGAGTTCTCAAAGATAATTGCTAACAGCTGAGGTTGCTTCAGCTAGTTCCTTGAGTACACTAAGATAAATTTAATCTAGTCCTGCTGACCTGAATACATCTAACCTTAAATATTTTTCAATATGCTCTTTCCCTATTCTGGTTGTGTTCCTTCTCCCTTGTTGTTAATATTAAATAGTGACTAGATACTTAACACAATTATCTTTTTAATGAAAACTGAAGCAAAATAGGCATTAAATTGATGTAAATCAGTTATTAGCTTTCCTTCCCTGCTAACTAGTGGACGTACACTTTCCTTCGTCTTTCTCTTGCTCCTAATGTGTTTATAGAAGATCTTCTTTATTGCCTTTTACATCCTTTGCTTGGTGTAATTCCTACTGTGCCTTAGCCTTTCTGATTTTCTCCCTACATGCTTATGCTATTTTTTTCACTCCTTAGCAATTTGTCCATGTTTCCACTTTTTATAGGATTCCTTTTTTATTTCAGGTCATTAGGAAGAGTAAGAACTCTTTTTATCTTTCCCTTGCATCAGGATAATTTGCAGTTTTGCATTTAATATCATCTCCCTGAAAAACTGCCACTTTTCCTGGACTCCTTTTTTCCTTAGATATTAGAATCATAGAATATAAGGGTTGGAAGCGATCTCAGGAGGTCATCTAGTCTAACCCCCTGGTCAAAGTAGGACCAATCCCCAATTTTTGCCCCAGATTCCTAAATGGCCCCCTCAAGGATTGAACTCACAGCCCTGGGTTTAGCAGGCCAGTGCTCCTACTCCTTCCTTTCCTTAGAGTTATGGACCCTATCATTTCATGATCACTTTCACACAAACTACCTTCAACCTCCAGTTTCACAACCATATCTCACTTAATCAAATCCCTGCCATTTCTGGTGCCTCAAGCTTTGGTGCACCTTGGTCCCTCCTATTCTCAGCCACTGCAATAAAATAGTCTAGTCTCCTGTGGTCTGTAACATTATGGTCTAATTTCATTTGTTGGGTTTAGTGTGTGGTGCTAGGTGGTGTTGATGGCCTGTGCTGTGCAGAGGGTCAGACCACATGATCTGGTGGTCATTTCTTGCCTTAAATTCTATGACACTGATAACCCCTTTCTGGGGTTGGGCTTTGCTGATGACTCAAATAGCAACCAATATGCAAACCTTTCTACTCAAATTGTTCATAGGGATTCCCTGCAGAAACATCTCTGTCCCATTTCCTTCTCCCCTTATTATCAGAGAGCAGTGCCTGAGTTCGGCCTCCAACGAGTCCTCCTCTGCATGACACACTTTCTGGCCCAGCCATATCAGTCAGGGGTGTGATGAGATGTGGTTCCAGACTAACATAGCAGTGCAGACAAAAGTCCCAAGTGCAGCCACAGTTATATCCAGTGATGCGAGGAAGCCGGTACAGCCAGGCACGCCGTACCATTAAGACATTTATTGCTGGAGCTGGTGGCAATACAGCCACACCGGAGGAGCTGCCAATGTTCTACTCCTTTCACTGCTGCGGTACCTGAGAGAGCCCCGTGGTTCAGCGGATACCGATTTCTATCCACGGATATCCACATCCGTGGATATAAATTTGTATCCGCACAGGGCTCTAGTCACGGAACGTTTTTTATGGGGGGGGGCACCATAAAGATGACTGGTGGGAGGGGCACAAAGGGTCAAATGTCTCTCCCCAGGCTCAAGTACCCCTGCCGGCCCAGGTGGAGAGAGGAAGGGGCAGGGACAGAACCGGAAGGCCAGAGCCTCTCCTATTCCAGCCATGCTGCCTGGCACTCTCCCAGGCAGCTGCTGTGCTGCACTGGGCAGCATCTGGGAGTTGCTCTGGGGCCTGGCTGCCAGGAAGAGCAGCCGGATGCCAGGGGAGCTGGTGCAGTAGAGGACAGAGCCCGCTGCCTCAGGTAATGTGGGATGGGGAGGGGATGGGGAGAGTGTGGGGACCTGGGGCTGAGAGCAGGGCAGGGAAGAGTCACATGGGGAGGCATGTGGGAAGGTCACATGCCCCCCCTTTAGCTGGTGCCCCCCTTTGTGTCCCTCCCATGAGTTGCCGTACTGGTAAGAGTTAGAATCTACTTGCACCACTGATTATATCAACAGAAAGGTGTTCTTACCACTGTGGCTTATATCACTCGGGGGTGGGGGTGGAATAAGCTATGCCAGCAAAAGCTATATCCACTCTAACAATGTTTTGCCAACATGCTATATTAATATAGCTTTGCCAGTAAAGTGCTCTTAGTGTCAGTTTGGCCTGAATAAGGGGGAATTGGTTGGTCAGTGATTCCCAGCCTGGTTCCAACAGAGGTTAACAGGCTGGTTCAGCAGAAGATCCGTGTTGCCCTGTTACTTGACTAAACTATTTTCATTCCTTTTTAGTGACCATTTTTAACCTTACGCACAGAAACCAACATAGACCAAGCCACCCTAAGGGATACAGACATTGAAATTCCCATGAATTTTCATGGGAATTGAGCATCCAAATGACTTAAGCAGCTTTGAAAATCTCAGCCACAAAGGGACTTCCTCTTAAATCAAGAAACAAAATTAAAAGTAGCAATTCCCAGCCATCATCTAGCTTATCTTTCATAGCAAAATCCTTAGTTTAGCAGTTGAGAGCAGGAGTATTAGTGGTCCCGTTTTTGATCTGCGCTGATAGCCTTTGATATAGTTATCTCTGTACCGTTCTTGCAGAGGCTGGGATGTCCCTCTTCAGTTGAGGTGGTGGCCCCTATAACCCTTCCTTTTGTGCAAAAGGAACTAGGATACTTGGAATATGTTTCCTAGAAAGTGAAAGTGTTGTAGAAAGTTCTGTAGCTAGTGTAGCTGCTGTCACTGGTTTCACCTGTTCATGCAGGTTCAGACCCTCTGAGGTTTGGATTCACAAGAGTCCCCCCCCCAAACTCCACATGAACCCCATTGTAATGAGGGAAACTGAGTGACAGAGGCTAAGTAACTTGCCCAAGGTCACATGGGAAGCCTGTGCCAGGGCTGGGAATGGAACCCAGATGTTCTAACTCCTGTGCTGCAGCCAGAAGACTGTCCTTTCCCTCCTTGCCTGCTGTGCCTTAGAATATACTGTGCAAATAAGGAACCATGCTGGGAATTCCCTATTTGCAAGGTGCATTCTCTGAGGTCTCTGGAATTTTGCAGTTTCAGGTTTCATTACAAAAAAATCACATGGCTCTAGACAGAGCCATAAAAGAATTAAATTTGTTTAGAATAATCAAATGTGTGTGACAACTGACAAGATCATTATAAATGGTGATGCTTCAAACATCAGAGCCCAATAAAGGTTTCAGTGTGGACAGCATTACTCAGGGCTCCATCTGAGATCTGGCACTCAGAGTCCATCACCCGTTTTTAGAAGTCTGTCTCACTGTCACCTAAAGCCATTCTGCAGCCTGTTTCACTTACCACATAATTCCATTCTGATTTCATTTATGCTGACAACCCTCCACCTGCATGGCTTTCATAAAGGTAAACCATCGCAGCAGAAATTGTCACTAACCTTAGTTGGGTACCAGTGTGAATACAGTTCTAATCCATCCATGTGAACATGCCAGTATGCGGCTGCAGATCTCTTTTTTGTCATCTGAGGGCAACTGGTGCATCATTTTCAGGACGTCACGTATTCTCTTATTCAGTCCCGAGAAGAGAGTGAAGACGTGATGGTGGAGAGACTTGCAGTTTGAGTGTAAGTGCCTTGAACAGTAGGGTCAGAGCACTCAGCCATTAATAGATCAGAACCAGGCAATTCTATTAATCTTTAATAAAAAGCTAGTAACTACATTGAGCAGATGCTGGGTTACGGGTTACGGATTAAGGGTTTAATCCCTTCAGATGTGGGCTTTGAAAAGATGTGATTTTTTTTAAATAGCCAAAGCAGTAGAGCTTCCACAGAGTTTCCGTTATCCTTATCCACCTTCCTTTTTTCCCAGCCCAGTTCACACTCAGATTTTCTCTGTTTCTAACCCCTCACAAAACTATTAACCTTTTTTGTTCTTATGCTCAGCCACGTGCTCCCTCTAATCATTCAGGTGGGATGCCCTCCTGCCTCCCCAGGGTATTTCGACCTTTTCTATCCCAGACGCCTGCTCCAAGTTCAGCCCTCCATGGCCAATTGTTGGTGCAGTTGCAGTGGTACGACTCCTAGAGTCGGTTGCATCCGATGAAGTGAGCTGTAGTTCACGAAAGCTTATGCTCAAATAAATTGGTTAGTCTCTAAGGTGCCACAAGTACTCCTTTTCTTTTTGTGAATACAGACTAACACGGCTGTTACTCTGACTCCTAGAGTGAATAGGTAAAGCTACTATTTGTACTGGTGGAGTTTACTACTGCTTGCATCTGAGGTAAACTCAACCAGTGCATGTAGTGACCATAATATGTTTAACTGCAGTATATTATTCAGTCACAAGATGGCTCTGTGTCCTATGTGTCGTCCCTGCTAAACAAGGGGAACAAAGCTGGAACCTGAGCTATGTCAAAGCCTGTTTGCGTCTGTACTTTGTAGTTTTCTATAAGAGATGCCTTCTTTTTAAGAATGTCCTTGATTCCATGTGCCATGACAGTGACTTTACCTGCCTATACTAGGATTGCACAAGTGTAGCTAATGTTGATGGATACAAACAGGGCAAATCTCCAGCCTAGACAAGGCCTAGTGTCCTAGGATCATTGTGGACCACAAGAGAGAACCTGTGTGAAAGCTAAGTGCCCACCTATTGGGCATGAATGTAAGGAGGCGGGCAGGAGTTCTTCACATCTGAAAATCAGGTCATTAACTCTTCAGTGCCTCACTTAACTTTCCCATCTTTGCTTCATAAGTGTCCATTTTATTACATTTCTTCCCCATCTTCTTACGGTATATGTAGCAATCAACTCTAATGTAAGTAACTCAAGGTAGTTAACACCTTCTTAAAGGCTACTGTGGATGCTCCCAAATGTTTTGTTCCAGGATAGAAGCATTTGTGATTTACCCTAGGCTGAGAGAGACAGCGACAATGTATATTAATATTTCCTCTGGTATTCTTGGTTTGAAATTAATTGTGTGAGAATTATGGAAATTTGCTGCAAAGTTTGTAGAATAGCATGTATTTATAAATATTAATCCAAAAATCTGGAAATAAGCCAGCATCAGTCCCAATGGTAGTCAGAAATTTAGAAATTAGACCTACTATTGCCATGTGATATGTTAACACTACAATTTTTATACTGAGATAATTGGTTTCCAATTAACATGTTTTTAGGAGGTTGTTGTACACTTCAAAGCTTCTGTAGAAGCTTCTTGCAAACATCAGGGGGTCTTTGTTCGTCTCCATTCCATACTGCAAGTTCCCTATGTGTCCCCCTCATCCCACGTCCACTTCAGGGAGTCCTTGCAATTTTCTCCCAATTTCTCTGTGGCAGGAGTTCTGTGAGACCTGCATACTGGGGTCCCTCATTCCCCTTACTTTGCCAGAGGGCCTCTCTTTTTCCTTCCCCACCACACCTCCAAATTATCCTTCTTCTCCTCAGATGGGAAGGAAGGAGTGGATGGCTGGTGCCCTCTCTTTCCTATCTGGAGCAGGCTTTTAGGAGGCAGGAGGCTAGGGAAGAGGAGGGAAGGAATGAAGCCTCCTTTTTTCTCTCTCCCTGGCTGTCCCTGCTGGCTGAGGATCTCGCCCCAAGGTCCCAGCAGGGAGAACAATTTTTTCTCATCTGTTATTCAGGTGTCAACATATTAAATTCTACTATGAAGATGAGCAGGGGTATTGTTATGCTGGAAGGCATGAATGGATGACATCAAGTGATGACAGCAGTTCCATGTGTCCTTTACTTTCCCTCTTATGTTGTTTTAATTGTCCCCAAAATCAATAGGATTCTGGCCATTAATGTGTAGATCATTTCCTGAAATTTTGGAGTTAACTTTTGAAGCCCACATCTAATTATCATGTTTCATATAAACAGATAGATAACTATGCAATACTGTGGTAAACCAGTTCTTCTGCATGGATCAGAGAAATAGGCAACCAAAGATAGGCACTTGGGAAGACTGGAAGCTATTGAAATGAGATGTTTGAGGGAAGTGAGAGGGTTGATGTTGCTGGACCACATGCATATAATGTCATCAGGAGTGAGACCAAGGTCTGCGGTATTAGAGAGAAACTGCAAGGAGGCGGCTGAGATAGTATTGTCAAAGACAAAGGATGGATGAAGGTGTGACGGGTTCGGTCACAGAGACCCCCTTGGGACTGTCACCTGATGTGCTGAAATTACCTCTGAGCCCATTTTCCCAACCAGCGTGGGACTCCAGAACCCTGCCTTGTTGAGCCAGACACGCTAGCCTGCTGCAACACAGGCCCAGGTCTGGTCCACACCCTGAAAGCTGCAGACTTTAACTGAAAACTGCTCAGTAGGTTACTTGTCTTCAGCACCCAGACACACAGCTCCCAATGGGATCCAAACCCCAAATAAATCCGTTTTACTCTGTATAAAGCTTATACAGGGTAAACTCATAAATTGTTCACCCTCTATATCACTGATAGAGAGATATGCACAGCTGTTTGTTCCCCCAGGTATTAATCACTGACTTTGGGTTAATTAATAAACAAAAGTGATTTTATTAAGTATAAAAAGTAGGATTTAAGTGGTTTCAAGTAATAACAGACAGAACAAAGTAAGTTACCAAGCAAAATAAAACAAAACATGCAAGTCTAAGCCTAATACATTAAGAAACTGTTTACAGCTAAATCTCACCCTCAGAGATGTTCCAATAAGCTTCTTTCACAGACTAGACTTCTTCGTAGTCTGGGCCCAATCCTTTCCCCCAATCCTCTGGATATAGTCCTTGTTAGTTCCAGCAGGCATCTTAGGTGAAAAGCAGGGGCTTTCTCAGTTGTCCTAGTCAATGGGAGCCATCAAGATTCTAAACCATCATCAATGGCCCACACTTTGCATAATTACAGTAGTACCCCAGAGTTATACTTTATATTCCTAGTTTCAGATACAAGAATGATACATTCATACAAATAGGATGAACATGCTCCGTAGATTATAAGCTTTGTAATGATACCTTGCAAGAGACCTTTTGCATAAAGCATATTCCAGTTATATTATATTCACACCCATAAGCATATATCCAGAAAACATAATGGAGTGCAATGTCATAGAAGGGAATCGTCTTAGGAAGGCATTTGAGACTAGAGTTATTGGGCAGAGAACAAGAGGCTGGCCAAGAAATCAGTGGATAGACTGTGTACAGGAGGACAGAGTGGATATGGAGTGATTGTTGGACCGACAAGCCTGGAAGAGACTGATCTGGTGACCTGAACCCAAGTAGCTAGGAAAAATTTAAGAAGACAGACAAACAAATGCCACTGAGTTGAGTGTAAGGACTCACAAGGTTGGCCGAAAAGCCAGCATAGACACTCCCCAAATATTTGTTCCAGGACACACACGTTTGTAGTTTATCTTAGGGCTTGTCTACACTTAAAAATTTTTACCACCGTAACTATGCTGGTTAGCAGTGTGATTTCTTTTGCAACATAGCTATGCCAATAAAAGCCCTAGAATAGATGTTTTTATACAAACATGGCTTTTCATCTGAATTAAACAAATGTCTTTGTCTTCCGTTTCCTGTGTTCAGCTTTCTGTGCTTAGGGCTTTGTTCTATCCTTTGTAAACTCTCCCAGATGCCTGGTTTCATCTCTGAAAATTCTCAGCATTTCTGAAAAGCAAGGAAGTGAGCAAAACACTGATGTTTCTTTGAAGGCGATTCAGGTTAGAGGTCCTAACTGCTGCATATATGACAGTCTCTCAGGTTGTCTGGGTTTCCTCTGATCTTTCTCAGAATTGCTTTGGCAAATGTGAGCAGTGAATTGCAAAGAAAGCGCTGCTTTTTACCAGAAGTGAAACATGGGTAGAAATGTACATTCAATTATCAGTGAAACTATTCTACACTTGGTCTTAAAATTAAATGGGAGCCTAACTTTTAAAAATGTATACCCTCAGCCTGCATTTTGTTCTATCACTTCTGTTTGTTGGCAAAAGCAACTTCTTGATGTATGGAGAATCAACTTTATTGGCAACATGTCCGAGGGTTTAATTGGTATGCAGGGCTTTGCATAGTTCCTCTGCACTGGTGTGAATTTCGTTCTGGCCAAGATCAATAGAAAAGTGTGTTCTTTGCACTCCACTGTGCAAAATATATAATTCATTAAGATCAGAATGTGAGCACAGTTGGCAGATAAAAAGGATGGCTAAACTAAATTTGCCTGAGAGTAGTGCATGCTGTGGGCTGGAGGAAATTAGTACAAAACATTACATCTGCCGCCTCTGTACTGAGCAGCAGTTGGCAGCATATACTTTTAGTCATCTTCATACATTTTGCCCAATCATGACTATATGATTGTGACATTCTGTACCTTGGGGGAGCACCCTGTAACGCCCCATATTCCTCATCTGCATATAATTGTGATATTACTTCACAAGCCATGCTTTATATGTATCAGGGGAAAGGTTATGCTCTGATGAAAGTCTTTTTTCTATCCATGTATGATTATCAGTAATGCATATGAAGTTATAAGAATTGTGTTGTATGGTTGTCAAAACATGCTGTAAGTTGGGGAATCAGCTAGATATTAGCTCCCCAGAGGCAACAGCAAGGAAAGTAACCAACTCCCGGGCGGGGTGTGAAACAACCCATCAACAGCCATTGTCCGGCAAGGGAGCTACAATGCAATGAGTCACCTGCATGAGGTCACACCAGGGGAATTGCTCAACCTTGCTTGGAGAGACTCAGCAATACCCCCAGACATGCCTGGGCTTGTGTTTTCCAAGCACATGGACTAGGGGTATAAAACAGACAGAGTGGACACATACTGGGCCACACACATTTCAAAGGTGAAATCTGTATACTATGGACTGCAATATCCAGTGGGGTGAGAAAAACTGCTTTATCTAGATGTTGCCCAGTCTAATAGGGTTGAGAATTTAGACTGCGTGCTTATACTTTATTTCTTTTGGTAACTAACTCTGAATTTTTGCCTATCACCTACTATCACTTAAAATCTATCTTTTATGGTCAATAAATTTGTTTAACTGTTTATCTTTACCAGTCAGTTGGTATGAAGTGTGGGGGCAAATCTGCTCAGGTTTGACAAAGGCTGGTGTATGTCCACTTTCCATTGCTGAAGTGGTGAACCAATTAATAAATTAGATGGTATATTCCTGGGGTACAGTACTTGGAGCTGGGTGGGGGCGGCGGAGAGCAGATTTGGCTGGTGCCTTTCTCTGTGTGATTCATGAGTGGCTCTGGGATCATTCATGCAATATAGCTGGGTGTGGGGCTCCACATTCTGTTGTGCTGAGTGATCACAGCGCCTGGTCACTAGCAAGGCATTGTGAGAGACAGCCCAGGCTGGAGAGAGTTAAGGGGGCACTGTGGTCCCACAGTCCCAGGCTGCACCCTGGGGCAATCCCTTCTTTTTTGTTTACTAGTGCTGTATCTGAATTAGATTCAGCCCAGGGTTGTGCTGACATTTACTGAGTGCCTCAAGAGGAGCTGTCTACCTTCAATTCCCATTGCATTGTGTGGTGAGGGAGTCTGCCCCTACAGGAGATATTGAGCAGTTCACAGCATCAGCCCTGTAAAATATAGAACCAGGATCCAGCCTCTCTGCTGGGCTCTGCTTCTCTATACTATAGAGCTGGCCTATGCAATCTGGTGCGCACCACTCTTTAAACAGATACAAGCTTGTTCCGTCTCCTCATTCAGGGCCCTCTGCCATGACTATGGATACACTCTCACTGTGTTTCTGTTTGCACCATTGGCAATGCTAGCTGGGAACATTGCTCAGTAGTGCCAAAGACAAATGTTCAAAAAAATCATCCATTAGGCCCCAAAACCATGAGATTGGTTTAAGACTCATGCTATATTTTTAAAATAACACATTTTGTGTTCTCTTCATGTGCCTCTTGGTTTCTGAGCCTTTAGCATGCACACAGATCATATTTTAAAGCTTTTCTCTGAAACTACATGGGCTGGAAACTTATTTACAAGAGAATCTCAGTGTTTTAACATGACTTCAAGAGCTAGGACTTTAAGTAAAATGTCAAATCTCATTAGACTTGCGATAAAATCATGAGAGTTGGCAATGCTGGTTCGTACAGCTCCCCATTGCAACTGCACCTGGTCTCTAGAAGGGTAAACAAGTTATGGAGAAGGCTCTGTGGTCCCTCTTCCTTATTCCCCTTTGCACACATAATCTGTCCTTTAATGTTCATCTAGTAAATAACCATCTCAGCATCTGCCATTCCCCAGAAGTCCTATGGGCCACCACAGGTACAATTCTGAACAGAAGAGGCTATGGAGTGTCCAAGGCCTTGTCTAGACGACAAAAAAGGTGCTTTTTTCAATGGAGTGTACTCAGTTGAGCTAATTCAACTCAACTGAAACCCCCACTTAACCCATGTAGACATCTTTAGCTTGATTTTTAGCAGATTAAATTATAGTCTAAGCAGGACTCTAAGGCTGTCTTCATCACTAAAAGAGGTATGTTTTTACACGGAGGTAACTGACTTGAGTTTACAACCTTAATGTAAAATCCTAGCAGAGACAATGAACGGGTGATTTTTACCTCAGTGTAGGTAGCTGAGGTTCAATACTATGCCCTCTACCTGGGGTTGACCTCAACTAGCTACACTGAGGTAAAAACTTCCTGTTTGTTGTCTCCACTAGCATTTTACATTGATAGAGCTATCTTGACATAAAGGCACACATTTTTCCAGGGAAAACATAGCCTAAGACATAGCTTGCCAAAACTGAGCTAAAGGTTTTAAGCTGTGCCTACAGTGACATTAACTGGGGCTTTTAATGGACTTAACTATCTTAAATGAGCTAACTCAGTGGGGGTTAAAAAAACAATCTTTTTTCCCTAGTCTAGACAAGGCTTGAGTAGTTCATGGTGAATCCTTCTGAAGAGCAGAGTTGCTTGAAAGCATTTTTTTTTAAATTTCTCAATAAACTGACCTCTCTGCTGAACAAGTGCAGCCTAGTATCTATAATTTTCTAGAGCTTCTGCAGCTTAGAATTTTTTGGACTTAGTGTTTAAGTTGAAGTTTAATTCACTCTTGTTCCTGAATAAATTGTCATTTGGAAGGTTGTATTTTTGCTATTAATTCAAGCAAAAATGGAAACCTTCCCAACAACCCAGAACATTAATAGGATTTTCAAGAATGTCTAACATTTTATCTTATCAGAAATTATTCCATTTCTGTCGGAATACATGGAAACAATTGTGTTAATCAAGACGCAAACCATGCTACTATTTTCAATAGAAAACATTAATTTAATGATTTAAAAATGTATTCACAGATATACCAGATATTCTAAATGTACCTTGGGTAAGAGTTCTTTAGGGCAAGGATTGTCTAAAAGCAGAGACATAACCATGAGGTACATTTTCATAGCTGCATCAGCGTCAAGGTCGAAATGGCCTGCAGGAGCGGGGGACTGTAGGTTGTAGCTGTTTTGTAACTGTTCAGTGGCTGGAATTCCCGTGATGGTCAATGGTATTTCAATACATAGATCAGCTGCTAGGAGTGTCTTTTTAAGGAAGATAAATTATGGGATGTAACAGGTGACCCAAGAAGTGTGAGAGAATTTTGCATGGGGAGGTTGTAGTGATTGGGATGAATGACATTAAAAAAAAAAAGTTAAAATGTCTTTCTGTGCTGGATACCTTGGACATAATGGCCAGGGACATTATTCAGTACATATTTCTGGGCTTCATGTGCTCTCCATATGAGCTTTGGACTGCACCTATGTAGAACAAACTGTCTTGAGTTTCAAAAGGTTTATTGTAGTAAAAGCCCCTCTGGTTCAGTTGGAGGAGTTTCCATGTATTTATTTGACCAGAGTTTTGGAAGAGACCGAAATTTAAAATGTGAAAAGGGCTTTTGTGTTGTAATATCATCGCTGTTATCTTGGAAAGATGAGTCACTCTCTTTGTCCATGAGACAACTCCTGAGGGCAAAGCCACTACATCGCAATAATTTGTTCTGAAACTCTGATGTGATAAAGTAGTAGAGGATTGGATCCAGACAACAGTTCAAACTTGCAAGACATAAAGAAACTGGATGGAAATGAAGAGTACTTCTACGTATGGAGCAGTTTGTAATAACATTCTGTTTCACCATCATAAATAAAGGAAAGTTTATATGATATGGTGTAAAACATATGAAGAATACAGCTGCACACATCAGAATCATCCGTAAAGCTTTCTCTTTCTCACTTCTCTGTTGCAAGGGCACTTGACATTCCTGTAGAGATTGTCTCATTTTCCAAGTGCAATATGCAATAATAACTAGGGGGACCACAAACCCTAATAATTCAGCTATTGTTACCGAAGTAATAGAAGCTGCCATAGTCATTTGCTTCACTTCAAGATCTGCAAAGCAGGTGTTTGTATTGTTGGATAAGGTAGGACTTCTCAGGATTGGAACTGGTGAGCAAGCAGCCCCAACAATGATCCACACAACAGCACTAATGGTGACATCATACCTACACTTCCAGTCTTTTGCTTTGAATGGATGGAGGAGGAAAAGGTACCTTTGAATACTTATGCAGGTAAGGAAACAAATGCTTGCGTACATGTTGAGATACTTCAGGTAGAAACATAACTGGCATAGGAAACTCCCAAAAGGCCACATATGGTTTATATAATAATATATTCGTAGCGGTAACGAGAGAACGTGAGCAAGATCAGCTACAGCCAAATTAATCATAAAAATAACAGCTTTGTTTTTCTTACTGATGAAGCGACATAAAACCCATAATGCAACACTGTTTGCCAGAAGACCAGGTATGAATATTATGGTGTAAGTGGTTGCGTATAGGGAGGATTGAAATCCCATATGAGGATCGGTGCAGTTTCCTGAAGATCTGTTTTTCGGCATCTTGAATGTATCTGCACATTCATTTAGGAGATGATGGGATGGAAGAAAGATTTCTGTAGAGTAAAAACAAAGACAGTAAAGGCAAAAACTGTTCAGTGTTTATTAATATTGATGTTTGTATTTTCTAATTCAGACAAATACATTTAAATGAGACCTTACACATAGTAAATACCTATTGAAAAGGAAGGAATGTAAAGAAAAGCTTTGTTTTTCACTCCATTACAGAAACTGAGATTAAAATGACAAGCAAAGAGGATGCTTTTACCATCAGTAGTAGGGCCATAAAAGAGATTTTGTCACTTGAACAAGCTCCCAATACAGTTATCAATGGGATGACTCTGTAGCCAACCCAACATGAGTAGCTGTTTCTGGAACATCTGCAACCTTGGGTCCTATTCACTCATCAATTCCAGTCATTCAGCAGCCCAAAGTCTTCTGGGATTTGGGTATAGACACACAAGCTATCCAGAAACCCAACTCTGCCAGGGTCCCATAGCCAGCCAGCACTGATCAGAAAGTTGTGCAGGTTGACTAGGAAGGATAAAGAACTGGGCCATCTCTTAGATGTGCTGATCCAGTTCATCATCCACCCAGCCTTGACTTGAGGTAGTCCTATGGAATTCCATCCAGAATGTAAACCTACTCTGACAGTGTCCTAATACCACAGTGACGCTATTAATCAGCTTGTTGCCAGCTGCCAGGCTACTCTTCAGATCTCTAGGTTCTCCATAACATTTGACTTCATTCATTACACACTGTGTTCAAATGCCTATCGAATCAGTGCCCTCGTGCAGACCTACAGACGTCTCCAACAAGAGATTAAATAAATATAGTTTTGAATTAACTGAGACTGTCTGAGCATCTTTAACAACCGGCATAGAGGTCTTGTATTAGATTACCATAAGTAACACAATAAATAGCTTAAATAAGGGACAAGGCTAGCAGACAGCAGACTGTGGAGGAGGTCTGTGATGGAAAGGAGCAGACAGATCCATCAGAGCTCTGGCTCCATATTTAGGACTAGATATATAAACTAATATCTAACCAAATGTGCGTCAGTTTCTATGTCGGTATTGGAAATGCATTACTACACACATAGCATAATGCAGTCATTATTTTGTAATAACAGAAAATAACATCTAACCATTCCAGACATGATGGGAAAAATATCTCTATTCAATTACCCTAGAAGTTCTCCCAATTTGGGTGACATTCACCCATATGCACCTGCACAAATCTCTATGTGCCACATATGCCCAACATTGAGGGCTTAAATGGTGCAGAGGTACTTGTGCGGGCCTTCTTTACTGTGATGAATTTCACCCTTCCTGAGTACCTTTTTGGGGAAACATTTTCTTAGGCAAAGGGATTACTGCTCATGCAGCAGGTTATAAAATGACGCACAGCTAACATTATCATTTAAGATTAAACCATGTAATTTTCACCCTAGCACCAAATGCTGTGAATAAAATTTTTAAACTGACCACAAGGTGTCACAGCTGGATTCGAGTTAATGTCTCTTTTGCTTCTCTCTAAGGCCTGGGTCTACACTGGCGGGGGAGGGAAGGGGGGAGCGATCTGAGTTACACAACTTCAGCTACGTGAATAACGTAGCTGAAGTCGACGTACTTAGATCTACTTACCTCAGTGTCTTCACTGAGGTAAGTCGACTGCTGAAAGTCCCCCATCAACTCCACCTGTGCCTCTCACTCCGGTGGAGTACTGGAGTCCACGGGAGAGCGCTTGGCAGTTGATTTATCGTGTCTTCACTAGACACGATAAATCGACCCCTGCTGGATCACTTGCTCCGGAGGTAAGTGTAGACATGAAATCAGGGCCTGATCTTGCAAAATCTTTATCATAGTGCTTGAAAATCAGACTGGCATTGATGACAATGTGTAATGAATGAAGACATGATTTTGCTGTCAATAAGACTGCTCACACTTGTAAGCCCCCTGGCTAGAATTTTCTAAAAAGCTCCTGGTCAGATTTCCAAGAGCTCAGAACCCACAGTTGGGATCAAATTTTCAAAGGAGCTCTGGACCCAGGAGCTCCCACTGAGAAATTTTCAAAGGAGCTCTGGATCCAGGAGCATGATTTTCAGAAGAGCTCAGCACCCCCCATGCACATGCTGAGCTCTTCTGAAGTTCTAGCCACAAATTTTGATTTCTAAATAGGAACTGAGAACTCTGGCCCCAGTTGTGTGTTCTGAGCCCTCCTGACAATACCAGCCTACGTTTAGTAGTGTTTGCAGTATGATGCCCTTACCTTTTACTCACAGACTCATAGACTTTAAGGCCAGAAAGGACCATTGTGATCGTCTAATCTGACCTCATGCACATTGCAAGCCACAGAACCTCGCCCACCCACTCATGGAATAGACCCATAACCTCTGGCTGAGTTACTGAAGTCCTCATATCAAGATTTAAAGACCTCTCATTACAGAGAATCCATCATTTACTTGCTAGTTTAAACCAGCAAGTGACCCGTGCCCCATGCTGCAGAGAAACGTGGGGGGAAAGAACAGGGTTTCTGCTAATCTGAGCCGGGGGGAAATTCCTTCCCAACCCTAAATATAGCAATCAGTTGCACTCTGAGCATGTGGGCAAGATCCAGCAGCCAGACACCTGGGAGAGAATTCTCTGTAGTAATTCAGAGCCCTCCCCGTCTAGTGCCCCATCCCCAGCTATTAGGGATTTTTGCTATTAGTAGTTGCAGATGGGCCACACTCCATTGTAGGCAGTCCCATCACACCATCAGCTCCATAAACTTATCAAGCTCGGTCAGGTTTTTGCCCCTACCATTCCCCTTGGAAGGCTGTTCCAGAACTTCAGTCCTCTGATGATTGGAAACCTTTGTCTACTTTCATGCCTAAACTTATTGAGGGCTGGTTTATATCCATTTGTTCTTGTGTCAACATTGGTGCTTAACTTAAATAACTTCTTTCCCTCCCTGGTATTTATCTCTCTGATGTATTTATAGAGACCAATCATCTCTCTCCTCAGCCTTTGTTTGGTTAGGCTAAACAAGCCAAGCTGCCTGAGTCGCCTCTCAGAAGGTAGAGTTTCCATTCCTCTGATTATCCTAACAGCCCTTCTCTGTACCTGTTCAAGTTTGAATTAATCTTTCTTAAACATGAGAGACAGTATTCCTGATGAGGTCTCACCAGTGTCTTGTATAATGGCAATAACACTTCCTTATCTCTTCTGGAAATACCTTGCCTGATATATCCTAGGATTGTATTAGATCTTTTTTTCACAGCCGTATCATGTTGATAGTCATCCTGTGATCAACCAATATGCCCAGGTCTTTCTCCTCCTGTGTCTTTTCCAGCTGATACATCCCCAGTTTACAGCAAAAAAATTTACTGTTAGTCCCTAAATGTGTGCCCTTGTACTTTGTACTATTATATGTCATCCCATTTCTATTACTCCAGTTTTCAAGGTTGCCCAGATCTTCTTGTATGATATTCTGGTCCTCCTCCACGTTGGCAATACCTCCCAACTTTTTGTCATCTGCAAATTTTATTAGCACACTCCTACTTGTTGTGCCAAGGTCATGAATGAAAAAGTTAAATAAGATTGGTCCCAAGACTGATCCCTGAGGAACTGCACTAGTAACAGCATTACAGTTCATCTTTCATATGACCCATTGTAGACTCCCCTTTAACCAGCTCCTTACCCACCTTTCAGCTCTTATATTAATCCTCATCTTCTCCAATGAAACTAATAATTTCCCATGTGGAACTGTATGAAATGCCTTACTGAAATCCAGGTAGATTAGATCCACTGCATTTTCTTTGTCTAAAATATCCGTTATCATCTCAAAAAAAAAAAATCAAGTTAGTCTGGCACGATCTACCTTTTGTAAAACCATGTTGTATTTTTTTCCAATTATCAATTAACTCTGTCTTTAAATATTTTCTCTTTCAAAATTTGTTCCAAGCCTGTGCATACAAATGATGTCAAATTAATGGGCCTGTAGTTTTTTGGATCTCTTTGTTCACTTTCTTAAAAATAGGTACTTTATTAGCAATTTTCCAGTCATAGGGTATGACCCCGAGTTTATAGATCTATTAAAAATCCTTTCTATTGGGTTTCCAATTGCATGTGCCAGTTCCTTTAATATTCCTGGATGGAGATTATCTGTACCCTCCAATTTGGTCCCATGAAGATTTTTGAGTTTGACTCCATATAGATGGGGTAATTTCTACTTCCATATCCTTCCTTCCATTACCTACCCTGCTGCTGCCCCTAAGCTTCTCATTACTCTTATTAAAAACTGGGGCAAAATATTTGTTCAGGGTTTTTGGGCCATGCTTAGATTATCTTTAATCTCTGCCCCGAATACTGGGCTCAGCTTTAAATACAGGAGAGTTTTTCGCCTGGGGTGACTAAGGGCCTCATTTTTTTTTCCAGAGGTTCTAAATATCCACAGCTTCCATTATCTTCAGCTGTAGTTGTGGGTACTTTGCACTTCTGAGAACATAACCCAGAGTAACTTTACTCCAATCTCTGCAGAATTTTGCTGATTCCTTAAAATAAGCATAGGGAAATTTAGATATTACTGCAAATGCGAACGTAACCATTATCTGAAGCAAAACTGGCAAGTTTCTAAGGGTGACCAATGTAGTTAAGAGGAAGTAATGCTGACTATACTTAACAAGGGCGCCAATATCATGTTGCCTGGAGCTATGACAACAGGGCCTTACAGTATTAATAAACAACCACATGCATCTGATGAAGTGAGCTGTAGCTCACGAAAGCTTATGCTCAAATAAATTGGTTAGTCTCTAAGGTGCCACAAGTACTCCTTTTCTTTTCACAACAAAAAACACTGTCAAAGTATTTGTCATCATTTTTTGAAGTTCCTACTGATTCCACTTTCCAATTTTCGAGAGTTTACTCTTCTCTCCTGGCATTCTTTCAAAAATGCACTAAAGCATGTTCAAGATTGAAAGAAAAAAATGCTCATGTAGATAAATATACATGAACTTTGCTCATGTGGGGAAAGTAGGTCAGGTTTTGACCATTAACTTTGGCAAAGTAGATGTTAGTGTGGGCTAGCGTGCTTGTGTTTTTCAAAATCAAAAATGTATATTTTAAAATATACAGAACAGATGTCCTTGGAAAAGCTGTGTGTAGCTTCATGTGAATGGTTCTGATAGTGAACAAAGTAATTGCTGCTGAAGCTCCTCAGTGGAGACTGCATGGGTTAAGCTGTCCTTGATGTGCTTGTCTGCATTAGGCTATTGGTCATCTACTTCTTTTATTCCTCACGGATCCTGCCACGGGGTCTGTGCTGGCAGTAGCTATGAGGGTGGTGACCCCACAAAAGCTATGAGGAAGGTGACCCCTTATGCTTGGGGCTGTTGCTGTTAATGGTCTCAGAGCACTTGAGGTATTTGCTGTCACCAAGGTTACTGGCTTATCTCACCAGTCCCCTCTATAGCCACATCCATCTTGTTCTTTGTTTTCAGGACTGCTCACTTCCAAGAAGGGTGAGTGGGGCAGGCGGTGAGTCTGGAACAGCGAGCAGTATGGCACTGGCCAGAGGGAGGATCTAGGGCACTCAAGCAAACGCTCAAAATGTAACCCTACAGGGCCTGCTATCAGGGCATAGTCAGTGGAGGCCCTTAACTGTGGAATTCACTTTCCAAGTTGTCCAGCAGAGCCAATGTTCAGTGACTTGGCATGTCCATCTCTTTTCTCAACCTCGCACCTGAGAATGTGTTTGGGCTGGCTTTGCATTTTTTGTACGGGAGGCTGTATTTCAATCTTTAACTAGGTACATGTGTAATTGGGCATATTTTTTTTACATTAAAAATTGATAAATACACTAAATTAAACCTTATTCCAAACAGACAAGTGAACAGTCATAAATTGCTAGCACCTTTTCCTGGCTACTGTCAGTACTGTATCATTACTTTACTTCTGATTTACAGCAGGTGAAGTCAGTATCAGGCCCCTTGAGCTCTAGGGCTCAACTGTCCTCTTTAAAAGTCTCCACCATCCCCAACTCCCTGATGGACACATGAAATGTAGTGTCTTTCTGGGTAGTGGTCTTCCCAAGACAGCGTTCAATATTGATGAACTAATTAACTCCATCTCACACCAGGCATGAAGGCTGTCTGAAGACTCAATTAATGTTAATTAAACCCTTGTTGTACTGGTAAAAACTGCTTTTTGAATCCAGGGAAGCCATTTCTCTGCCTGACGGCAAGTAATTGTGAAGCCTTGGCCCTGTATTTCTGAGGAAGATATGGAGGGGAAATTGCTAGGTGGTTCACGGAGAAATCAGATATTCGTATCTAACTTTACACTTTTTGAAGGCCCCACTTCCTTTGAGGCTAGTATGATGTCCTATAGTATCATTTTGGGTGTGGCTTTCTGTGAAAGGGTGTACAGACTTTTTGGTGCTTCTTGGGGAGGCCCCCAAATCCTAACACACCTGACCTCCATGTTGTCCTCATAAGGAGGCCCTGCCAAGCTAACCAATGACATCGGGCTTGGGGGAAAATTTGCATCAAGGGCTTAGAGGCAGCTCAGGAACCAGCCAGGAGCTAATTAAATGCAGCTGAGATTTTTTTGGCCTCAAGACGTTAAAAAAAGAAACAAAGAGATTGTGCTGACCAGACTCGAATGTGGGGAAAACATATGTGCTACTCTGGCTGGCTTGTACTTGGTTTTTTGTTTTGTAGTCTATTAGTTGTAACACACATATGGAATGAATGCAGCTAGAACCTGTTGACAAGCTGCTGTCAATTTGGATTAAATCCAGTTCTCTTCAATAAAATACTCCCTGAAATAAGTGATTTTTATTTTGTGTGTGTTCACAGGTGAACCTCTGGTGAATTTTCTCTCTTGCCTTTCTGTCTCTGGCCCCTTTGACTCTTTCTGAGTGCTGCCCTCATCTACACCTGGGTAAAGACAGTGATGTTATGACCCAGTAATATTTTCTAAGACCTTGGAAAAATATTAATGTGTTGTAGCTTTTAATCATTTAAATATATTTTCCATTTTGGTATTGTTATTGCAGTAGTGCCTAGAGGTCTCAAGCAGGTTCAAGGTACCATTATACTAGATGCTATATAAATGCATACTAACAATCTGTTCCTGTTGTGAAGGGTTTACAGGGTAACTGAAGACTGGAAACAAAAAATGGCATCATTACAATGAATGGGGAGGGAGGATGTAGGTAAAGGTGATAGCAACATGGGTTATACAGAGTAGCCATGTGCTCAATTAGCAGGTTAAGCCAATAATTAAAATACACATAAATGCAAAGAAGCACTAATATATCAGCACTCTAACTTTCTGCTATGTACTTATAATGGTCTTTATTACAGTAGGCATCAATGGAAATTGCCGGAATTATCATTACTCTGACTCACTGTGTGCCCCACCCAGTCCTACATTTCTGTGGTATTGTGCTTAGAATTTCCAAATTCAAAGAGACAGTAAAAATGTCGTCTTTTCATTTTTATTATTATTTGTTTGTTTATGAATTATATAGGGGTAGCCCTAATTCCAGATCCAAACAACCCCAAACTTTGGGGAAACTCAGTTCCAAACCTGAATTTGAACTTTATGGCAAAGGTTCATCTTTAGAATTATAGTCAAATATGGCAGGGGTGGGGAAATGCATCTTTTTAATAAAAATCCACTTGATGACTTAAAATAGTTTTCTAGAGTTTCTGATTTAAGTAGATGAGACTTTCTACAGCTTTTGTTTAAATAGTAATTATCATTAGCTTTTTAACACATGCAACTGAAAGAATATGTGAAACAGAACTGAATGATCTGTTGTAATATCCTATCAATCAACATAATATTTTCTGTAAAATACATTTCAGCAGTTTTCTCATACAGTCTTTCTATCACAGTGCATTGCTTTCTACTTACCCACCCACTCAGAAATAAAACAACAAATTGCTCTTCTATCAAAGGCTGCTGAGGACAGCCTACTAGTACAAGTATTTGTTTGAAGTTTCTCTTGAAAAAAGCATATGATGGTATTGCTGAATATTGTTAGGGCTTGGATTTACAAAAGGAAATGTGCAGCAAAAATAAATCTTACCTCATTCTAACTTCCATTCTTCAAGAAGGAAATATCCACAGCGAAGGGTAGAGAAAAAGCAAAATGGTTTTTATTAACTACTGTTTATGCTGTAGATTCCAACGATAGAGATATTTTTAAAAACTTCTCAGACGGAGAGAGAATTTTCACCCTCTTGTCCTAGTGCTCCGAAATCCACTGACATCTGCAGACTGATGCAGTGACTGAATAACAGGAAATCCTGTATTTTTTTTCATTTAGCCATCTAACGTGTTTTCAGCTCCTGACAGTAAAATAATTCAGATGATATTATTCTGATGCAACTCAGGCTTTAATTTTGCACAAAATTGGAGTTTCTGCTATGTTCTATGCATGCCCTCAGTCGAGCTATACTTTACTTTTGCCTGTGACGTTTTGTCATTGTAGACTCCTTCTGTTTGTTAAAACTGTGCACACACAAAAATCTGGCTCGTGAGCAAATACTAAAATATAACTGAAAAATATATAGATCTAAGAGTAGCAGCCGTGTTAGTCTGTATTCGCAAAAAGAAAAGGAGTACTTGTGGCACCTTAGAGACTAACAAATTTATTTGAGCATAAGCTTTTGTGAGCTACAGCTCACTTCATCGGATGCATTCAGTGGAAAATACAGTGGGGCGATTTATATACGTAGAGAACATGAAACAATGGGTTTACCATACACACTGTAACCAGAGTGATCACTTAAGGTGAGCTATTACCAGCAGGAGAGCGGCGGGGGGAGGGGGAGTTCCACAAGTACTCCTTTTCTTTATATAGATCTAAGTATTTCAAAATGAGTGAAAGGTGTGAAATTTTGGTTTAGCTTCCATATCCAAAATATATGATGGTTTATAGCTTGAATGTTCTAAAAGTACTCTCATCTTATACAGGCATGTAATGTCCAGTGTTGTGTATTCCAGATATAGCTTTCTCTTCTCTGCCTCATTCAATTCCTTTTCCATGTGTGTATAAGATATCCTTTCCTTAAGCATGGTACTGCATGCAGAGGTGATGACATATTACTTTCTGGGTTGTCAGAAAATGCATGTGTACATTGCAATATGAGTTACTATCAGTTGCATTGTTTCCTGCTGAATGTTGTGATATGACGATGTACATCACATATCATGTCCCAGCATCTGCAGAGATAACATGGCAGCACTGTAGAGCTGGCATAGTGCTCCCAGTTCTTAGTATAGATGCTGACCAAATTGAAATATATTCTTTCCCTTGCTATATCCTGTTGGGTGGGTCACTCAAAACAAGCAGATGCACACTGGGGTACCAAGATGGAAGGAGAAGAGGGAAAGGTATAATCTACAATAATTTGTTGCTTAAATCCTCTGGCAATTGCTGTGGGGCAAATCCTGATCCCAATGCATTTGAACACACAAAATCCTTAAAGCAGTGGTTCCACCATGATTCCTCTGTGCAGGGGAAGGTAACAGCTACAGTGAACAGGCATTATTGGGTCCAGTCCTCCATGGCCCATGAAGCGGTGCTTCATGGTGGATCTCTCTGGGGCAGTAGAAAATAGCTGTCGGGGGAAGAGTTGTCTAGATGAAGTGGGAATGTAGCCTGTACATTTGCAACTACATGGATCCACTAGCCCAAACCTCCAAGTGGGGGAAGAGGCAGCCCCAAGTGTGAACTTGCTTTCTGCAGCCTGCACAAGGGAAAAGCTCTATGGTGACAAGAGCTTTGTGCAGGTCCATGGTTCGGCCCTAAGTGCTTATATTTTAAAACTCATAGACAGATCTATGGAGTCCTGAATTATTCCTGCTTGTTAATCACTTCAATTAAATCTGTATATGAATAAGAGTCAGCAAAGTCATGAGCTTCCTGCACTGACTGGAAGCTTCGAATCTCAGTGTTGGGAAAACAGTGATCAGGTTTACAAATTCAAAATTTGTTTTCTGTGCATCTTCTCCAGTATTTGCTTCAAAGTGGCTGTTTCAGCAAAGAAATGGCGCACTCATTCCCTAAAATGTCCACAAAAACCAAAGGGGTGGGAACACAGTCGAACTGAGAGAGTTTTAAAATGTGGGCTTTTCCCTTGTAGTTGTATTTTACCTCTTAGTTTATTTTGCCCTCTGAAAACTTTTCACACATTCTAGGTCATTAAAAGCATCACAGAATGCACTATTATGTGACATCACTGACAACCAAAGTTACACAGGTTGACAATCTTGCCCACAGATATTAATTTTAAAAAGCCATTGCCATACATTAAAGTGTATAATTATTTCTCTTCTAATGGACTGAATAAACTGTATATATGTTTTTGCATAACTATCCTTGCTTAAGTATAGTTCTGCACAAGTACACGGTTTACAGGGTATAACCTCTGCTTTTATAAACTCTGACAGAAGGTACAAGGAAGTTTAAAGTGGCAGTGAAATTAAATGTATGTCTTTTGAGCCTATAAACTGGTATTCTGTGGGCAGAAGGACAAATACATATCGACATTTCTCTAAACGGAGAACATTTTTACATATCAAACAGGATGCACCTGAAGGATGTATGTAAAACAAAGTTGTACTTTTCTGAAGTAAGGGGTTTTACTCACATCAAGTGAAATTCACCACTGGGGAAGTCCTGGCATGAAGCCCATGCACTACTTAGAGCCCACTTAATGATTTTCGTGAGTCAAGTGGTGCATATGCCTTGTATAGATCCTCTGACAAGGGGTGAAGTTCACCATAAATTATATAAACAGTGTTTACAGAAGTGGCATTCATTTAGACTTAGATTTGTTTTAAAGTGAGTAATGGCCAAAGTTATTCTTTACCTTTTGGATTTTGACACTTGCACACACTTTGGGTCAGGGACTGCAGAATTACCAACTTCAAGCATTCACAAATCACGAGTCAGGCCCCACAAATCATGAGATCATCTTAAAAAGCATGAGATTTTAATAAATAATTAAATATGGGGTTCTTTTTATTTACCTAATAGGTGATGAGCTTGTAGGGTGCACTCAGGACACATTTTCAGAGTTTTTCTCTGCAATAAGAGCTAGAAACTTGCATTTTAAAAAATAAATAAAGCTGAGATTCTCACTAAAACCCTTGACTCCAGTAGCAGCAACTTGAAGAAAAACACCAAATAGTGTGACATCCATAATAAAATTGTCAGTTGGCAACACTGCAACGTTCTCTGAAATACTGGTAGTATTTCACCAGGTACTACTGAAATAAAAGGGCACGTCAGGTGAGGGATCGTGTATCAAACCTGCAAGGAACAAGCCCTCTCATAAGTAGCCTTTAGGTGTAGGTATTTTCTAGGTAAGGCATGGGTATAAGTTAAGGCAGTAATGTAATGAGCCTACAAGACATGTAAGACAATAGCTTAGCTAAACAAGGCATAAGGCCCCAAAAGCCTTAGCATAAGCAGCTAACCAGGAGTAACCATAGATTGTAATATATCACAAGATAGAAGGCTGGAGTGACTAAACTGCTGACAGGTAACCCCAAGTTTACTAGTTTGTACCTGTTTGTGATATTTTATTTTAGGAACATCAACAGATGTCTGACCACAAGAATGCCCTGGTAACTAATGATGTATATGCTAATAAGCTTGAGGCAAATGGACTCATAACCTATGGGAGAAGGGCACCCCAACATTAATATAGTAAGGAAGTACAAATAAGGAAAAAGGGTACAACTCCTACTGACTATGCATTAGGCACAGTGGCATCAGCACAACACATTATAAAAGTTGTATTCCGGCCTGTATGCATTGGGGAAAGGTAACTCCTGGAAGATGCCAGGATGACAGCCACTGGTGATGCTGACGCTGACTAACACTTCGGGTCTTTTTTCAAGCGATGGTGTGAGCATATGGATGCTCAGACACACATTCTGTGTTATGTCTATCTACCTTGCTGGGTTGGAGTGTTTGTAACTTTACTAACTGTGTTAATAAAATATTATAAATACAGAAGGTTTTTCTTAAGCATGAGTGTTGTAACTGTGCACATCAGGGTTTCCAGCCGAACAGAAATGCTCAGAATACTGGGTCTGATCTTGGGACAAGAACCTACCAAACCTCAGAGTTTTAATTGGAAATTCTTAAGAAATCAATAGATCAAGCAACTCGTGCTAATAATCAAAATGTCCGTATACATAACACTTGGGTGACCAGACATCCCAATAAAATCGGGACTGTCACAATTTTTAGTTCTTTGTCCGGCATCCCAATATTGCGGCTTTGGCCTCTCCAGTGGTTTTTTGTTGTTTTTTTTTGCTTTGACAACTCGGCTCCAGCCGCTTGTTGTTGTTGTTGTTGCTTCCCCCATGTGTTCCGATATTTTGTCCGTTTCATCTGGTCACCCTACATAACACAGATCATTACCTGTTCCTATTGGACATTTTTTCACCCAACAAGCATTCACCAGTGAAGGAGTGTCTTATTGCATTGCTGTTGCTGACCTTCCACACCCTTTGATAGCCCTGGTGATATGTGATATATTTTTTATCTATGTGAGCAATTCAGAGAACTTGTTACGTTACTTGGATAGTGGCCAGTTCTTCAACCCGGACTCTACATTAAGTTTTCTCTAGCAGTGGGGTGAAGGTGAAAAGTTCCAGATTTCAACTACCCAAAGTTTAGATCTGATCAGACCCAGGATTTTGGAGTGGGCTCATCTCTGGTTTTCTGAGGAGTCACTGATGAAAGCTAGTTGATTTTGGGGGAGGGTCATTTGTTTTGTTTTTTTGGTGTATTTCTTGAGGAAACACAAAGCCATCTTAATTGCCATGCACTCACTGGGGAGCCCAGGAGCAAGGATGTAGACAGTCCATGAAAGGAATCCTCACAGAATGGAACATGGCAGATTCCCTGGAATGCTTTCTACTGTCACAATACTATAATCCTAGCTTGGTACCAGGAAACTGACTATGAAAGCAATTTTCAGATTGCATATGAAGCAAACTTACTATAAAAGGAGTGGAGGAACTGACAAGTAAACCTACTGATGCAACCCACAAGGTCTCACCCATGGGACGTGTGGTTCTAGATCATGTGATTACCATTTCCATTCGTAAACCACCATCTCTCAACCAAGTAGGCAGTGGAAATGCTGTACCCCTTGAAGTGTGAGCCATACTAACCAAAAGGGTCATGAGGCCTGGGCCTAAGGAGCAAATGAGTTGGGGATACTGTTTAATGTTTTAAGTCTAAACCGAATAAAAACCTTTTAACTCCTGATTTTTACTTTCAAATTTCAGAGCAAAAGGAAATCAGTGCAAATCTGTAGATGGGACTTTCCAGAAGTGGGAGGGGAGAGAAGTCAGGTGTTTTCCCATGGGGAAAGACATAAGTCTCATGTCATATTCAAATACTGGTGTGGACTGTGATATATGACAGGAGTCACTTTTACTTTAGTCTATATAGAGTCAATATATGATCTCTTTCAAGTCCATTATGCAAGCCAGAGAGTGAGGCAGGCAGAGAGAGAGGAGCAGCGGCTTTGAGAAGAGGCTGGTGCACTGGGAGTGCGGTCACAGTGGAAGGGGAGATTATCCCTTGCAACGGCTACCGAGCTGTTAGCCTTTAGAGCAATGTAGGCCCATAACCCACAGGAATCAGGTCAGAGAGCACATCAGTTTACCAGTGTTGAGGAAACTTTTTAAGAAAATACACTTTTCACCTGAAGACCTATAAAAAGCAAGTGAAAAAGAAGAGACAACATGTCAGAAGCTATTACTGGAATGGCTGCTCTAAGACCATGATGAAAAAAAATGGCAAGAGATCTCAAGTCTCACAGACAAGAAGCTTCTTCTTCAGTTCTCCTTCTGGCACTCAAAAAGGGCCTTTGGACAACAGGGCAAGAATAAGAATGGGCAATTTTATTTGCTGCCACAGAAATTGTAACATTAAGAGAAGTCATCAAAATTCTCTGCAGAGCAAATAAAAGCAGACGTTCTCCCTCGAGAGATCAGCCTGTAACTTTGTTTTTCTATAGTTTAGCAATCTCCACTTTATTTGAAGCAATGTTAATACATTTTTTAAAATCACAGATTCTGATCTTCACAGATTGTCACTCCAAATACGGACCCTTTCACTGCTGAGGCCTTGTCTTCACACAAAAACTCCACTGCTTTAACAATACTGCTGTAGTTAAAATAACATAACCCCCGCTGGGGTCTATAGCCATATAAAAGTGCTGATACTAGTTCTGCTATTCAGGGGTGTCATTTCCTGTGGCGCGGGGGAGTAGAAGGGAGAGGAACACCTTCTCCTCCATTGTCAGACTTTCCATAGGGCTATATGCTCCACTTCCTGCTCCCCACTCAAAGACTTTGCAGCTTATAACATAACCACATATAACATTCTATATGCTGACACAACTCTCACCCCACTCCAGAATTTCTCTGATATGATGGCCCTGTTGCTAGTCCTGCAGAAGAAAGGCAATAAGCAATACCGGTAAAAAGGAAATCCACACTAGGGGTTGCACCGATTTAACTATTTTGGTAGAAAATTCAACTTCCTAATAGAAATAGTTAAATTGGTATAAAAACTGTGTGTAGACAGTTTAAATGCAGCTAAGGTTGGTAGTAAACCAAATTTGTAGCCCTTTGCAGTCTTTGGCCTATATGAGTGCTGGCCCCAGTCCTTTTCTAAGGGCTTAAGTGGGACTTAATTTTTGCATTGGTCCTGAGCTGGCCTTCTCCACAGGGAAGAATTTCACTCATAGTGAATAGGCTGTTGGAACTTGCCAGCAAAACTGTATTGCAAATAACCAAGGATCGGAAAGCACATTGTTGTCTGAGACATTAACACACCTTTGTGGAACTTGTGTTACATTTGCAAAAGTGCATTTATTTTTAAAGCATGATTTTGCAAAGAAAATGGAAGACAAGCTGTTCAAATGTCATTGTGGTACCTTAAACATTTGTGTCTCCACCAAACAAAGCGCAAAACAGTAGCTTGAAGGAAATTACACAAAACACTTCACAATAGCTGACCAAGATATATAAAAATTCTCAGAGAAATAATTACAACTGTAGGCTGAATCCACATAGGGCAGTAAATTGAACAGTTGATTGCACAGGAGAAAGAAACTTGATTGACCAAAAAAAACTAATAAAAATTGCATTGTACAAGCTTGAATATACACTTAGGCCCAAACGACTTATGCATCTGTTTACATTTGTTTCAACGGGAGAACTTGTAATGCATAAAGTTAAGCGTGTGTGTACGTCTTTGGCAAAATACAGGGCCTATTTAAGGCAATGAAAGTCTTTCCACTGATTTCAGTGGGCATTGGACTGGTTACTTATTGAACAAATTTGTCACTAAGAAGCTAGAAATAATTCCCTTAATTAAAATATATTTCCTTGTTATGCATGTGAATACTGAAATATCCCTTTACAAATAGCTGCATGTTTATAAACTATAACATTTATCTTTAAAAAACAGTAGGTGAGCTACCTCGCTTATTGTCAATATAATGTAATCATTTGCCATTAAAGATAATACCCAGTGTAATCATTATTTAAACCCAAGCGATAGTCCCCACCCTCAGCCCCCTCAGACCTGGGAGACACTAAATGGAAAGGCAATTTTGGCTGGGCCAAAAAGAAATAAAATGAAATTCAGGTAGTTACACTTAAGTGTTTCAGCTACTTTTGTTTGTGTTTTATAGCTACACATAAGGCTTACTTTTGCAAGATGTAGATGCTGTTGCTGCTGCTTAATGACAATTTTTGTCTTAAAATTCATTTTGAAATCAACATGTTTACAAAGTGGATAAATCAGTACACACACATCTGACCGAATCAATCCCAGGTATAAGACCACTGAAGTCAGTGGAGTTACTCTAGGATGAATTTGACCCATTTTTAGTGGTGCTAATGTCTGCGTTCTGTGAAATAATACTTTGCAATTTGCTTGACTGTTTTAATAGCTAATGTATTTATGGGGGTACTCACACTGAGGTCACCATTAGAGCTGAGGGACTTATTAATTATTTACTCAATTAATTAGGCCTCTCTTTTTTTTTTTGCAGATCACTCTTTCTGCTAATTTATTTGTTAGTTGAATTTACTAAATCAATCTTTTTACAGCATGGACCAACTGCAAAGCGCTTAATGGAAGAGGGTCATATGCAACAGGGAACAATGGGGCCTGCAGTCCTGATGTGAAGGTCCTGCATCATATAGCACACTTTGACTGGAAGCAGCTGAGGAGGAGGCAGCTGGCAGCAGGTGAAGAGCCCACTCTTTGATGTACAGGCCGCACTGTTTGTGGAGGTCAGCTGAAGAACTTAGTTGCCGAGTCCTGACTTCTGTTATAGCACAGGCTGCTGAGGGAGGGCGTGAGGGGGAGGGGGAGGGGAAGGATACACAGACACCTATGTGTGACTAAAGAGAAGATGTTTGAGATGGAAGAGAAGGATATAAAGAAATGGAAGGAGAGAACAAGAAAAGATGGAAAGAAAATGTGAAATAGAGATACAAATGTGTTGTGAATAACACAATATGCTTAATTCCAACAGCAGGCTCTAGCAGTACAGGATTTTGATCCACTAGAGACACCATAGTGTAGACAGGGCAACTGTGTAGCTTTGGAAATGTGGTTGCCATATTGAATCAAGCTGCAAACCCTGAGGAGGCTCCACTCTGTGTCTCTGTGTGCTTTGACCTAATGCAAGCTTGGTTTTGTTTGTTAATTATTTCTCATGCTGTGCTGTATTTCTGTTGCAGAAGAGAAGTTGCTGAGAGGAGGGCACATTGGACCTCAGTGTTTGGAGTGTCTTTGGCTTGATCACAGAACCACACAAGTTAGGAAAGAGCTACTAGGTCAGTCAGGCCATCGCCCTGCAAAGGCAGCACTGGGCCCTACAGTATTTTCTAGTTCAGGTAGACCAGATGTGGCACTCCACCAGTTCACTCCAGTCAGGGGTTCTCCGGTCTCAAACACCCATAACATTTGACTGCTGATCTTAAATGAGTATTGTCTTCTATATTTCAAAAGACTTTCAGCATCACAAACCCCATCAAATAAAGCTGCAGGTGTTTCTATTTTACCGATTTGACTATAGAGTTATAGAGCAGTCCAAGATTTCATATGTAACTAGGTTAAAAAAAATGCTCATGGTTTTTATTCCTTAACTGACGAGGCGCTCTCCTTGCTCATCAGGCGACTCCTGATGATTGCGCTGCTGTGTCTTGATAACTGATCCTGAAATTCTGATGTTGTAAAGAAGTACAGGATTGGATCCAAACAACAGTCCAGGCTTGCCAGGCTTAAGCAAAAGGGCTGAGAGTAAAGAGTGCTTCGGCGTATGGCACAGTGTGTAATAACATTCTCTTTCACCATCATGTAGAAGAAGAAGTTTATGTGATACGGTGTGAAACATACAAAGAACACAGCTGCACACATAGAAACCATGCGTAAAGCTCTCCGTTTTTCACTGGCATTTTGCAAAGGCATTTCATATTGCTGAAGTGACTCTTTTGTTTTCCAGGTACAGTATACAATAATAATTAGAGGGCCCACAAATCCTAAAAGCTCAGCTATCGTTACCATAATCACAGAAGCTGTTTTACTGTCAATTTTCCTGACTCCGAGATCTGCAAAGCAGGAATTTGAATGGTTGGTTAAGTCAGAGTTTCTCATAACTGGAAATGGTAAGCAAGCAGCCCCAACCACAATCCATACCACAGCACTAATGGCGACGTCATACCTGCGCTTCCAGTCTTTGGCTTTGAATGGATGGAAGAGGAAGTAGTACCTTTGAATACTTATGCAGGTAAGGAAACAAATGCTTGCGTACATGTTGAGATACTTCAGGTAGAAACATAACAAGCAGAGAAATTTTCCAAAAGGCCACATGTGGTTTATATAATAATATATTCGTAGCGGTAACGAGAGAATGTGAGCAAGATCAGCTACAGCCAAATTAATCATAAAAATGACAGCTTTGTTTTTCTTACTGATGAAGCGACATAAAACCCATAGTGCAGCACTGTTTGCCAGGAGGCCAGGTATGAATATTATGGTGTAAGTGGTTGCGTATAGAGAGTTTTTAAATGTTATATTAGGATCAGCACAGTTTTCTGAAGATCTGTTGCTCTGCATCTTGAGTGTGTCTGAGCAATCATTTGGGACTGGATGGAAGATTTCTGTAAAGAGTAAAAAAATAATCATAACATCTAGCTCTTACATAGCATTTTGCATCAGTAGATCATGATCCCCATTTTGCACATTGGGAAACTGAGGCTCAGGGAGGTAAAAGTGACTTGCCTAAGGTCTCCTAGCCAGTGAGCGGCAGAGTCTGGAATGGAACCCAGGTCTCCTGAGTCTCAGTCTACTGCTCTAGCCACGAAGCCACGGTGCCTCCCAAAACAATTGCTGTAAAGGCAAAGGCAATGCAAGATTGATCAATATTATTATTTCTTCACGTGCATTACTTATATTAGTACATTTAGTAGAATTACAGTCTAGAACATGTCCTCTGTATATCTCCTTCTCGCTCTTCAATGCTTTTTCACAAGCAGTAAGATACTTTGGGGGTTATGAAACCTCAAAGACTATTTCCCTCTATCTAAGGTATTTACCTTGTCCCCATTACCATAGTATCTGAGCACCTTACAATCAATAATGCCCTGGTGAGCTAGAGAAGTGCTATTACCCCCATTTTACAGCAGGGGAAGTGAGGCACAGCAAGACTAAGCAACTCAGCCAGGGTCACACAGGAAGTCTGTTGCAGATCAAAGAATTGAAGTTGGGTGTCCCAAGTATCCAGTGCTTAATTGCTGGAGCTCAAGCAATTTTTTACTTTCATAAGTGATGCAGCAGGTCCAGAGGTGCCAGGACTATGAACTGCCAAGCCTACAGGTGCTGGGGCTCCGCCCTGGCACAAATTAAGCACTGCAAGTATCAGTCTAGTTCCCTAATCACTTAATCATTCTTCTCTAAGTGAGCCAGGTCCATGTCACTGAAGCAGCAATGGGACCCTGACAAAGTCATAGCCATCAGTGAAGATGGGATTGATTGCTACCCAGGCTAGAAAAAGTCCTTATCTCTGACAGCCCAGGATAACCTACAGTCTGGGCTAGACAAATGGAATTTACTTTCTTACTGCTCACCAAACACGTTGAACTACACTTAAAATGTGGTCATCCTGGGTCTCCCCATCACCGCAACACAAATCTGGGCCATAATTTTTAATTGAGCTGTTTAATTTTGAGATGATACTTTCCTTTTTCAGACTCTCCTTTGATTCAAACTTCAGACTGATCAGGGTGGGGTGAGGAATTTCCAATTAAACTGTTAAATTAGTACTTTTCCTTCTTTAAACCAAACTGGGATTTCTCCTCAGAGGGGGTAGTACAGGCAGGAAAAGTTCAGTTTGGGGATATTCCTGCTAACTCAAAATCCTGGGTGAGTTGCTTTACCAGCTCATCCAATGTAAGGGTAAAAATGAAGACTGGCTTCCTGTTTCCATGTAAATGTCACGGAGTGGCTGAAGAAAGAGACGAGATTCCCAGATGCTTTTCTACATTCCTTCCATGGCTCCACTCAGGGAAGTCCCTGGCAGCAGGATTTTATTGTCGCCCTTTTGCCAGGAAGTGTGGCGCACCAGAGGCATGGAGCCAGTATGAAAGCACAGGTTTCAGAGTAGCAGCCGTGTTAGTCTGTATTCGCAAAAAGAAAAGGAGGACTTGTGGCACCTTAGAGACTAACCAATTTATTAGAGCATAAGCTTTCGTGAGCTACAGTCGAGCTGTAGCTCACGAAAGCTTATGCTCTAATAAATTGGTTAGTCTCTAAGGTGCCACAAGTCCTCCTTTTCTTTTTATGAAAACACAGACTTTCTGCATGGCAGTTGCAGGCCTTCTGCTGATTCCCATTCCCCTATGATCCACGAGAATCCATTGGATCTTCTAGGTATCCCAATAGAATGACGATGGAGGGATTCTATGAGGAAAGTTTCTCCACCTTAGTTCCCTGGAGGGAGTTTTACTATGAGGATATAGCATTGGGGATATTGATTCACTGCCAATGACTCATTTTCTGCAAAGTACCACCTACAGGAGGCATCTGCCAGCAGAAGTGTCTCTGTAAGTAGATGCTAGCCTGGTAACTTGTAGCATGTTACTCATACATGAGTAAGAAGCAGATGGTCTACTACAGGGTATGATCCAAATTCACCATTGGCCTGCTTATGCCAACACCGCCTATGGCCACCCGTTTTCTGTGCCAGCAGGCCCTGGGAGCAGCAGTTGTTGCTTACTCTCTTTTTTGCCCTTCATTTGAAATGTGTTTCTATTCCTCTGGCTTTTCTTTTCTCCTGGTCTTAAACAGTAGCCCAGCAACGGATTAACGCCATACAGCACTAACAGCCACCACCTACACCCCACCCAGGAAACAGCCCACTGAAATGGCTGACTGAGATAAGTGGGAGTTAGGCCTTTTTTGAAAATACCACTGATCCAATCCGCATCTTTAGGCATCTAAATACCTTTAGCAATCTGGCCCATGGACTGCTGTTGTTACATGAACTTCAATTCCATTGACCTGAAATTAAATCAAAATGGGGTATTTCGGTTTCAGTCCCTTTGCATGCAGATGCCCCTAGATGCAGTTAGCTTTCATTACATTTTACATAATAACTAAGGAATTAGAGTTCATAAGCACTTTTGATGTAATCAAGCACAGCCTCCTGGCTCACCAGCGAGACCGCTCCGACTGCAGGTCTTAAAAAGAACCCATGTATTAAATAAGCATCTGAGAAAACATATTACCATCCCTGCTTCAGTAAAGTATTGTCTGCATACAAGTGATTTCCAGTAACGCAGCCTTCATTTCCTAATGGCAAAATATACCTTCTTACAAGCACTCCAGACATGAGGAAATTCCTGTCCCTCAAAGGGTTTCTCACTGGTTGAGTTGCTCCTTGGCTGATTAGAATCGTGTTTTCTCAGCTAAAAGATATAGGACCAGAATGATGCAGGTCTAGCATTGCTGATAGTTAGAGAATAATGGCATTTTTGTGCCACAGTTTTCATCTCATCCTATAATCTGTTCTTCAATTGGCCACAAGGTGTCAGATTTGACAACCTTTCATTTCTTTTTGCCTTTTCTTTGAGAGAGATTTCTAACTCTGGTAAGCGAAAATAAGGTGTTGAGATACTATGGTGTTGAGGGCCACATAGACCCCTAGATAGATATGGTATGACTACTTTTAAATGATGTTTTATTGGTTTTGTGTGTCTTAATGCCTTCTGGGATTGTCCCAAATTGAAAAGTTTGTGTTCTGATTTTTGACAATTGATACCAGAATAATTTCAGAGAAAAATCCCCTAACTTCTTGATGTTATAGTTAGGGGAAAGTCCTGATTTAGGGAAATTAAATAGATTCTCTTTGAATCAGAATAATTGTGACCACAGCTACATGGTTACAAAAATACCCTTAAAATGTGGTTGACAAAAAATAAAAATTAAACATCTGTATTAAATTAGCAATTGAACGATGGGCCTGTAAAAGGCTCTTTATTGATTTCAGTGGGCTCTGGGTCAGGCTCTATATGATGAAATATGGACTAAGGAGAGTGAAATGATTGGGAGTGCAAAATCATGGGTAACATTTATATGATAATAATGCTCAAGTATAGAGCATTCTCACACACCAATTCACTAGGCTTGCCACTAATTAATCACTTTATTTAAAACATGATAAAACTATCCTCTAAGCTAAAATACAGAAGGATCCTGTTAAACACCTGGCAGCACTGGACCCTCACTACAAAGCTACTGACAAAGCAAGGGCA
Source organism: Lepidochelys kempii (assembly GCF_965140285.1). NCBI lineage: Eukaryota > Metazoa > Chordata > Testudines > Cheloniidae > Lepidochelys > Lepidochelys kempii. Next base: position 76,435,765 of record NC_136388.1, read on the forward strand.
CCAACAGTATGTTGCATAGCACAGGTGGCAAGCTAACATATTCCATTCAACTATATTTTTTCCCTTATAATGAAGACATATCACAGTAGTTTGGAAGTCACAAGAGGACAGTGAAAGCCTCTGCTAAAACAAATTCCTACTGGATCATTTTCTTCAGAACATGCCATTTCAATAAAATCAATAATGAATAAATACAATATTGATGTTTGCTTAATTGATTTGCATTTGTAAGACTGTGGTAACAAGGAAGGAAATGGTCTGTACTGGTACACACTATTACTTGGTTACTTGTAGACGAAAGTCTGCAAAATATTATTTCCATGGCAATATCAAGAAAGGAATGGTCAACCTGAGACCAACAAGTGTAGGACTGTCATTCCTTGACTCTGCTGTTTTTTGGGGGGCCATCAAGTGGTGTCCAGACACTAGAACTGATTTAACTATGTTGCAAAATCCTCCCTGTAGAATTGCCCCTCTGTGAGTGTTCCTGTATCTTGCACATTGCTGGGGTCACAATGAAAACAGAAACCCTCACAGTCAGCAGTGAAAAGCTCTACAGCTGAATCAAAAGGAAGGCTTCCCCTGGCTGAATGCTTAGCTGTGATAAATATGTATGTCTTACAGTGTTGTGACGCATGGCTAGAAAGGGTTAACAGCTTGCAGGCTGAATGACCCAAAGCTCACCTTTAAAGTCATGTTAGACAGATATGCAAATGATAATTAGAGCCATTCATGCTAAATGGGCTAGAACTTTGAAATCCAAACCTATACTGTTAGAAGTAATACTAATTGTGTGTACCTTAGATGTCACCTGTAAACAGACAGTTCCTGTCTGTCACTATAACTACTGATTCAGAGATCAAAAGGGAATATTAACATTTGGATGAATCTTGGGTAAAATAATGTCATTGTCTATATTTGAAGTTTGTAATAGACTGCCTAATGGATAAATTGACCTGTGTTAATTTGTGTAACTAATTACTGGTAGTGTTCAGAAAGCAAAAGGTTACATCAAAAGCCTATTGTTTAACCAGGACTGTGCGGTCAAGTGGATGCTAGAACACTGTATAAAAGATCCTTGGGTCCTGATTTTGTCATCTCAGATCTGCTTAGGCTTCATCAGGGGAAGTTTGAGCCGCAAGACTGAGGTCCCAGTTATGCTGGTACGCCCTGAATATGAGATCTGGACATTGGACTATAACCTATGAACTATTTCTGAAAGAACTCTTTGCAGCTACAAAGCTCACCATCTATGCTGTGAATCTGAACCTCAATGCACTGAGCTCATGTCTGTATGTATATTGATCTTTTAACCATACTCTCTCTCTCTCTCTCTCTCTCTCTCTTTTGTTTTTTAATAAATGTTAGTTTAGTTAATAAGAATTGGTGATAGCGTGTATTTGGGTAAGATCTGAAACATTCAGTAACTTGGGAGGTAATGTGTCCAATCCTTTGGGATTGGTAGAACCTTTTCTTTTATATGATGAAATAAGATGTACAGAAATTGGTACCATATTTGATGTGGGTACCTGGATGGAGGCCTGACGCTGGATCACTTTAAGGGAACTGTGTTGTTTTGACTTCTGAGTAACCAGTAAGGTAATGAAGAATCTGTTTTATGCCGGCTTGGTAAATCTAAGTATTGGAATATCCACAAGCTTTATGGGGATTGTCTGCCCCATTCTTTGCAGTTTACCCTAATTGAGTGACCATAGCTGGCTGCCCACAAGTGTCAATATGAATCAAATGTCCACTAATGTATTCCATTATTCCACTATGCAGTGTAGTTGTAGCCATGTTGGTCCCAGGAAATTAGAGAGACTCATAACTCATAGACTTTAATGCCAGAAGGGACCCACAGTGTGGGGAGGAGGTGAGCAGCCATCAGTGGTTAAGGACTGTTTAGAAAAGCTGGACATACACAAGTCCATGGAGCTGGATGTGATGCATTCGAGGGTGCTGAGGGAATTGGCTGATGTGATTGCAGAGCCACTGGCCATTATCTTTGAAAACTCATGGTGATCGGGGGAGGTCCCGGACAATTGGAAAAAGGCAAATATAGTGCCCAACTTTAAAAAAGGGAAGAAGGAATGCTTAGAGGAGCGGAAGTGGATCAGGAACAGTCAACATGGATTCATGCCTGACCAACCTGATTGCCTTCTATGATGAGATAACTGGCTCTGTGGATATGGGGAAAGTGGTGGACATGATATATCTTGACTTTAGCAAAGCTTTTGATACCGTCTCCAACAGTATTCTTGCCAGCAAATTAAAGAACTATGGATTGGATGAATGGACTATAAGGTGGATAGAAAGCTAGCTAGATTGTCGGGCTCAGTGAGTAGTGATCAATGGTTTGATGTCTAGTTGGCAGCCAATATCAAATGGAACCGGCCCCAAGCGTCAGTCCTGGGGCCGGTTTTGTTCAACATCTTCATTAACGATCTGGATGATGGGATGAATTGCACCCTCAGCAAGTTTGCAGATGACAGTAAGTTGTGGGGAGAGGTAGATAAGCTGGAGGGTAGGGATAGGGTCCAGAGTGACCTAGACAAATTGGAGGATTGGGCCAAAAGAAATCTGATGAGGTTCAACAAGGACAAGTGCAGAGTCCTGCACTTAGGATGGAAGAATCCTATGCACTGCTACAGACTGGGGACTGACTGCCTCAGTGGCAGTTCTGCAGAAAAGGACCTGGGGATTACAGTGGACAAGAAGCTGGATATGAGTCTCATAGATTCATAGATATTAAGGTCAGAAGGAACCATTATGATCTTCTAGTCTGACCTCCTGAACAGTGCAGGCCACAGAATCTCACCCACCCACTCCTGCAATAAACCTCTCACCTATGACTGAGCTGTTGAAGTCCTCAAATCATGGTTTAAAGACTTCAAGGTGCAGAGAATCCTCCAGCAAGTGACCCTTGCCCCATGCTACAGAGGAAGGCGAAAAACCCCCAGGGCCTCTTCCAATCTGCCCTGGAGGAAAATTCCTTCCCGACCCCAAATATGGCGATCAGCTGAACCCTGAGCATGTGGGCAAGATTCACCAGCCAGATACCCAGGAAAGAATTCTCTGTGGTAACTCAGATCCCACTCCATCTAACATCCCATCACAGGCCACTGGGCCTATTTACCATGAATAGTTAAAGATCAATTAATTGCCAAAATCATACCATCTCCTCCATAAACTTATTGAGTTTAATCTTGAAGTCAGATAGGTCTTTTGCCCCCACCTGCTTCCCTTGGAAGAGTGTTCCAGAACTTCACTCCTCTGATGGTTAGAAACCTTCATCTAATTTCAAGTCTAAACTTCCTGATGGCCAGTTTATATCCATTTGTTCTCATGTCCACATTGAGTCAGCAGTGTGCCCTTGTTGCCAAGAAGACTAACGGCATATTGGGCTGCATTAGTAGGAGCATTGCCAGCAGATCAAGGGAAGTGATTACTCCCCTCTGTTCGGCACTGGTGAGGCCACATCTGGAATATTGCATCCAGTTTTGTGCTCCCCACTACAGAAAGGATGTGGACAAATTGGAGAGAGTCCAGCAGAAGGCAAAGAAAATGATTAGGGGGCTGGGGCACATGACTTATGAGGCAAGGCTGAGGGAACTGGGCTTATTTAGTCTGCAGAAGAGAAGAGTGAGGGGGGATTTGATAGCAGCCTTCAACTACCTGAAGGGGGGTTCCAAAGCTAGGTTGTTCTCAGTGGTGGCAAATGACAGAACAAGGAGCAATGGTCTCAAGTTGCAGTGGGGGAGGTCTAGGTTGGATATTAGGAAAAATGATTTCACTATGAGGGTGGTGAAGCACTGGAATGGGTTACCTAGGGAGGTGGTGGAATCTCCATTCTTAGAGATTTTTAAGGCCCAGCTTGAGAAAGCTCTGGCTGGGTTGATTTAATTGGGATTGGTCCTGCTTTGAGCAGGGGGTTGGACTAGATGACCTCCTGAGGTCTCTTCCAACCCTAATATTCTATGATTCTATGATCATGATCATCTAGTCTGGCCTCCTGCACATTGCAGGCCACAGAACTCACCCATCCACTCCTGTAATAGACCTATAACCTCTGGCTGAGTTACTGAAGTCCTCAAATCATGATTTAAAGACTTCAACTTAGAATCCATCGTCTACACTGAAAGTGTCCCATGCCCCATGCTGCAGTAAAAGGTGACACCCCCACCCCCCCGCCCAGGGTCTCTGCCAATCTGACCCTGGAGGAAAAGTCCTTCCCATCCCTGAATATGGTGATCAGCTGGACCCTAAGCATTTCAGCAAGATTCACCAGACAGACACCTGGGAAAGAATTGTCTATAATAACTCAGAGCCCTTGTGACTTCCCCTGGTGTTATCTGGACCAGTGATCTGCTATGTCACTCCAATCCTCGACTCTGGGAGCCAGCCTTACCCTGCTCTTCTGTGAGAACCCCCACTCCTGGACTGTTGATGCATGCCTCTAGCATGTAAGCTGCTTGGATTGTGCAACCGAATGACGCTAACCTATATCTCCGGTCCCACCCCTACTAGCAGTCACAGACTGACTACATACCATTGTAGGCAATGTCATCACACCAATCCCCTCCCAGACACACCCCTAGAAACCTCCCTCTTGCAGTGTCCAGTTATGCCCCGGATGCTGCAAGCTTATATCAGTTCGTCAATTTAACAAATATATTTATATGTACCAGGCTTGTTATCCCAAGGGGAGTCTCTGACATGCTTCAAACCAAATGCACTGCTTTAGGTAGAATAAACAAAGAAATGTATTAACTACAAAAGATATATTTTATGTGATTATAAGCCAAGCACAACAAATCAGGTTTGGTCAATGACATGAAAGCAAAACGCATTCTAAGCTGATCTTAACACTTTTGTTGCCCTTACAAACTTAGGTGCTTCTCACCACAGGCTGGCTGGTTGCCCTTCAGCCAGGCTCTCCCCTTTGATCAGAGCTTCAGTCATTTGGTGGCGGTGTTTGTAGATGGGGGTGGAAGAGAGAGAGAGCATGGCAAATGTCTCTCCCTTTATCATGTCCTTTCTTCCCTCTTGGCTTTGTCCCCCTCCCCGCCTTCAGAGGCAGGTGAGCATTACCTCATCGTAGTCCCAAACTGACCAAGAGAAGGGGGGTGACTCACTCAAGAGTCCAACAGATCCTTTGTTGCTGCCTAGGTCAGCGTACTTTATTCCTGTGAGGCTGGGCTGGGTTTGTCCCATACATGCCCTGATGAGGAGTGAACTGCCCCTCTGCTCTTGGAGAGTTTTTGCCTGGGCTTGTTTTAAGCCATGAGGACACATTTTCAGCCTCATAACTACATACATGAAATTACAACCTATAACATTACTATAACTACAATGCTCAGTGCATCATGAGCCTTCTGAAGATACCCGACATGACAAACTTTGCATTGGATACCACACAATCATATTATAAGGATGAACATAGGGGTACAGGGCATTCTCCTGCGGTACAGAGCATCACAGCCCTCTCCATCCAGTGTTCCATCACCTGCTGTTGGAGGATATTTGCTACTAGCAGCCACAGACTGACTACGTACCATTGTAGGCAATGTCATCACACCAATCCCCTCCATAAACTGATCAAGATCAGTCTCGGAGCCAGTTAGGTTTTTACCCCCACTGTTAACGGACTACTCCTATCTTGTTTGGTCCCTTACAATATGTGTGAACTACTTACGCTAAACAATCTGATCCACTTGGCATTTTGCTGTGACACAAGGAGTGCCTTTCCCAGACCTGAAGAAGAGCTCTGTGGGGTTCAAAAGCTTGTCTCGCTCATCAACAGAACTTGGTCCAATAAAAGATATTACCTCATCAATCATGCATCTCCATTATTCCACTGGTCACTGATACTGATAGGGAAAAGTTTGTGCCACTGTCCCCTCAGCACCCACACAAGTGCACGCACCTTCCCAGATATTTTGCCATAACATTTCTACCATGCTGGGACAAATTCATCATTGGTATGAAGTGGAGTAATGCCCAGGATGAATTTGGCCCATTTGCTCTGACAGGAGTAAAGTTCTGAGCACCATCCATTGAGCCATATTTCAACAATAGACTTTATGCCAGTGGTTCTCAACCTATTTACTATTGTGGGCTGCATACATGACCCACAATGTGTTATATGGGCCATATCCAATACTACCAGTATGGCCTGGAGGATTTCACATGGGCTGCAGCTTTGTGCTGACTGGGCCGCAGGTTGAGAACCACTGCTTTATGGCTCTTTAAAAGAAAAACCCAACATCCTTATTTCATATGCTAAAATCTCATGCTAAAGCTAAAGGTCTCTCCCGCTTGAGTCTGTGGCAAGACTGGCTTTGAATGCTAACTGACTCACCAAAAGAGGAATTCCCTTTACATTTACTTAGCTTTGGAACCCAGCTGTGCTGCTGAGTTTTGTCTGTAGTTACCTTCAGGATGCACAAACTGTTAGTCACCAGCCACCAGAGGATTGCACTATTAAATTCCCTCTCATCTCTAGCCACCTGTTGGAGTGATTGCCACAGTATTAAGGAGTCTTAAGTAAACCAGCTTTAGAAAGTGTGATTTAAATGCATCCATCAGAGATCAAGCTATGTCTAATCCAGTTTAATAATTGCAATCCTAATCCATGCTGCAGTTTCCATATCAGTGGCAACTGCCTCATAGTCTCTGAGAACATTGAGCCCCACCCTTTAGACTTTTGTCACATTGTGTTTTCCATCTCCAGCTCAAAGGAACACTATCATTCTGCACTCACAATTTAATTACAAAGCATCATAGATTACATATAAACAACAGCTAGAACAAGAAATCTTTTTAATCTAATGAAAATCCTTTGCTAGATGAAATAGAGGTCTGCTGGAATCTCCGTTACCATCAAATACAATTTAAAAATAAAAGATTTGTACTCATTTTGACTCAGAAATTACACCACAGAACAAACTAACCTCTTGTAACAAGATTTGATAGTAATTAAGGTACTATTAATTGCAAAAGCATAAAATTTCACTCTCTCTGACACCCGTGGTTTATTACAGCTACTACTTTAGCTCTTCCATGCTTGCAAAAAATGTGGCGGGCAAACAGATCAAATCACCATAGTGCTTTGGCCTGTGCTTCTGAAATCTCTGTCTGTATCTTTATCTTTATGGAAAAGCTATTTTGAGAAAACACTCATTGCAAATATTTTTTTACAATATAAAGTTAGTAAAACAAAGTGTGCTACAGCAAGCTTATCTCATTGTAATTTTCCTGCTTTGACAAGGGGACCTCCACAATGAAAAGCACAAGAAAAGCACTATTTTAATGTAGCATATTCCAACAGTGCAGGTTCATTAGTTTTTGTTTTAATATGTGAAGGGACAGCTTGAAAAACAGCCTTACCTTATTGCACAGCAATCCTGCTGATAACTGTAGACTTGTGCAGTTAGAAGAGGAAGTAAAATATGACTCTACACGCACTGCAGAAAGCTTGTTTACATCTAAGCAAACAACTTCAGTAATGACGCCACTGACTGGTTAACATAAGGTTAGACTGTGACCGCATCCAATGTTGCTGTAACAAATTTCACTGAGCACACATTAGGATTGGTGCACACACCTCAGACTATATACGTGCTTGAAATCAGGACGTGTCAGTCTCACGCACGTTGTGGTAACCTGTACAAAGTGCTTATCGCCTGAGGAGTGCTCACAACTCTCATTGTGATCCATTCCCACTAACTTCTACACTATTCCATTAGCTCTCATGAACTCTCTCTCCAGGACTGTTCCTGTGAAGCCTCCCAATGTCACCCTTCCAAGAGCCAGGCTGCCACGGAAGACCAGGCAGAGCTATCACCCAGGGAGAAAGCTCTTCTGTGGGCCAGGAGGGTTCCTTCCCCTGTAGGTCCCTGAGGCTGGGATTTGCACCTCCTGGCCTCCTCTACAGGCCTAACTCTGAGCTGATGTTTACAGAGTTCCCAGGGCCTCACCTCACTCTCGAAAGTGAAGTTAACATTTGGCCCAAGGTATTTATTTTTGGGGGGCGGGGGCACCTAGTCACAGAATGTATCCAGCTAGTGCCTTGTATTTGTCCCTGCTGTTTGTGCAGTGTTTATTTCTTGTTCCATGTGATTGTTATGTACAGGGCCTACTCCTGCTCCCACTGAAGTCAATGGCAAAGTTCCCAGCTGCCTCAGTGGGAGCAGGAGCTGGCCCATCAACCTTAATAGACAGAGAAATTAAAACAGTTTTAAATTTATGGTGGCAACCCAGCACTAGAAATGAGAATCTGTAACCATCCTGAAATGTGTCAGGCTAACAGGTGGAATCCGGACACCAGTGAAGTAAATGGCAAAACTCCCATCATTTCAGTGGGGCCAGGAGTTCACCCAAGATCACTGACGTTTAAAGTGTCAGAGGGCCCAATCCTGCAGTCCCTTTGGGAAGTCAGTGGAGTTTTGCCTGTGCAGGTGCTGCAGAGTCAGACCTGTGGTTTGTAGCATGTAACTGTCACTATGTGTCAGCAGTAAATGCTCTTCTGCATCCTGTTTAGGGCACAGTATTCGAGTACTGGCGAGAACATCCCAAGTTCTATTTTCTCATGGAACAACAATTTAGTCATTGATCTGTCAGCTCACAAGTCTAAGGGCCATACTGTATCTATACCTGATACGTACACAAGGGAGGATGAACGTTCAAAAGCCTTCCTCTCTTTCCCCCCTGCCTCACCTGAGTCCCCAGTACAATTCTTCCTCCTTGTGCTCTCAGGGTGCAAATCACCCAAAAGATGGAGCTTTGCAAAGGAGGTGGGTATAAGCCCGCCCTCTCCACATCAGCCATGGAGCTGGCGGGCCTCACCCCTTTCCACCAACAGCACACATACTGCACCTTTGCTCTGGGAACTGGGCGAATTATAAATTACTCTGGCTTTGTAAACACTCTGCCATGACTGATGCTTTACTGTTTGAGGCTAAAAAAGAGCTAAAAGTAATGGCATCTAATTCCACTAATACCCTTTAACCCGTAGATCTCTGGTTTATAAACCTCTCTGTTTCAAAGAGTTGTTGAGAAGGTTGGTAAGAACTGGAAATGTATTGTAAGAAGTTTGCTTTGCAGTTATTTGCATGACTTGGTTGAAGAGAGGTATCAATCCTTTGGACAGTACTGCGGCTTGTCTGCAAATCCTGTTTTTGGTTTTATTAAGTTCCTCACGAGAAGTGGGAACAAATTTACTTTTGGGTGAATTCCAACGAAGTTGGTTTTTAAATTAAATGACCTCAGAATACCCAGTAGTACAGAATACTGAGCAGAAAATATTTTGGAACAGCTATTTAGAAATAACTCACTTACCAAAACTGAGAAACAATTTCTAAAATGCAGATGTTATCAGCTCTATTTCACATGCTCTACAGTCTGCATGCTTACAGTTATAACCCCTCCTGGACCTCTCACGTTTGTCACTAACGGACTTGGTTTACTTGGGCAAAGGCAAACCTCTTTGTAGAAGAAAGACATTAGATTAATTACAGTTGCAATTGTTTGACTTACAGTTGTACAAATATAAAGGGAGTGGTTGAGTGATCCAGCGACTAACGGGTCTGAGTTCTGGGTTCTGTCACTAACTTTGCTGTGTGTCTAGTCACTGAGGGAATCTCAGAGCCCAGATAGACAGACTCAGGGTTGCAGGGCTCATGCTATGGAGTTAAAAATAGCTGAATAGACATTGTGTCTTGAATTATAGCTCAGTCTCAGAAGCCCAGGCTCCTTTGCAGGGGGTAGAGCAGACTCTAGCAGGCTGGAGCTTGCAGTAGGCTCTAGCTTAAATAAAAAATATATAATTGTTTAATACAAGCTCTTGTTGCTTTTAATGCAGAGAAGAACACAAAGTCTAGCTGACTCTGTTAGGGGGCAGGGATTCAAGGTGAGGGAATCATCCAGAGATAGAACACTCTGCATTCTCTTTCATGCTGATTTTACATTCATGCTTGTTTTCTGTGTTGCTTTCCATAATATAAGACTAAAAGTGCATGCTTTATTTATTGAAAAGGGAACAACATTAATGAGTTTTAGTTCATGTAAGTGTTTGGGGAATAGCAGTTTTTTTACGCAGATATGTATATTTTCACATGAACAAGAGGACTAACATATGAAGGAAAAATATTTACTCTTCTGATTTAAAAGTTACTGTTGTCCAATTAGGAACCAGACACAAAAACTCATGACTTACGTTAAGTCAAACACCATGGATAGTGAGTAATCAAAGTGAACAAATGCCCATAGCTTGAAATTTACTCACATAAACACTTTATCAAATGATTGTGAATAGCTAGTAGATATTTTTTAAATTGATCTGTTCACAAACAAGAAAAAGGCTAAATTTGTAATGAATGTTATTAATATTAAATCATTTGTCCAGTTCCACTAGAAATATTTGCTAGTGGTTTTTAGTATTCCAGTTATGTACCCATCAAGAACTACACAAAAACTGATACCAGGAACTGAAAATAATGCACTGATGTAAAAATGTATAAACATGTTTATTCTCAAATCCAGACCTGTACCCTAAAAGTAGAAAGCAGAGAAATGAATATACAAGGCAAGATAGCTAAAAGTCAGAATATGTGAACAAAATATAGAATCTCCAAATGGGTATGTGTGTTAGTGTTAAAGAAAAGAACAGATGTGTGGGTGTAGGCAAGCGAAAAACCTTGTAATGTGGGGTTCAATTTTTAATTTTTTTAGCTATATTTTTTTTAATGACAACTGAAAGCTTGTTGGTTTCCGCTGGACCTTTTATTAACAGGTATTGGAGTTATAGGTATCGTTAAATGATTGTATTGGTGATTCTCTCTGGCCAGGTTTTTCCTAGCCATAGTGCATGTGCATAGATTTTACTTTACTTTAATTTAAAGGGTACATTTTCAGATCTTAATTTACTGTATATACAGTACTTACGCTGCACAGAGCCCAGTTCTGCACTCCAGTAGCATACCCGTTCCCTCTTGTTTAATCACTGGGTATACCACTAGAGTAAAACGTCTGCAAGAGGTCCTATAAGTAGGGCCCTACCAAATCCACAGCCATATAAAATGTGTCATGGACCATGAAATCTGGTCTCCCCCGGTGAACTCTGCTCTTTTGTGTGCTTTTAGGCTATACTATACAGATTTCACGGTGGAGGCCAGAGTCTCTCAAATTGAGGATCCTGACCCAAAAGGGAGTTGCAGGGGGGTCACACGGTTATTTTACAGATGTCACAGTATTGCCACCCTTATTTCTTCATAGCCTTCAGAGCTGGGTGGCCGGAGCGTGGTGGCTGCTGACCAAGGGCCCAGCTCTGCAGGCAGCAGCGCAGAAGTAAGGGTGGCAAGGCAGTACCATGCCATCCTTACTCCTGCACTGCTGCTGGCAGCATCTCTGCCTTCAGAGCTGGGCCCTTGGTCAGCAGCTGCCACTCTCCAGCCACCCAGCTCTGATGGCAGCACCGCTGCCAGCAGCAGGGCAGAAGTAAGGGTAGTAGTACCGCACTGCGCCCCCCCCCCCCGCCCCACACACACACAATAACCTCCCCCACAGCTCCCGTTTGGGTCAGGACCCCTGCAATTACAACATCGTGAAATTTCAGATTTAAATATCTGAAATCATGAAATTGATGATTTTTAAAATCCTATGACCATGAAATTGACCAAAATGGTCAGTGAATTTGGTAGGGCCCTAGCTATAAGGTATCACAAAGCCATTTGTTCATATAAAAACTGTTGTGTAAGTAGTAATAATACTTATCTCTTATAGTAACTATGGACAGGACAAACTTCAAATACTTCAGAGTCTGAGCTAGATTCAGATGAACGCCCAAAATCTTGGATGCTTATCCAGAGTTGATTCAAACCACCTAAGCATCTTGAATCATCAGAATTGGGATGAAAATTCTGAGCCCTGAAGAGCAAAGCTTTCTCACAAGAAGTCTGGGACTTTTCTTCTGGTCCAGACAAAACTACCACACCATGAGAAGAGTTTTTTATTTGTGGTATTTTGGTACCTCTGGTTTGGGGCAGAAACTGGAAGTGGGAAAAACACGTAATATACACTCTCTGAAAAAGTTTGGTTTTAAATTGGATTCTAAAAATAGATGAAGTTTCATGAGGGGTCTTTATTAAACCTTATTTGACCATGCCTTATGTGACAGTCTGTATCCCTATGTCCACTCCTTTTTCAAGACTATGATAAATGCCGTACAAACTATGCTTTGTAAGGTATCATTTGAAAACTCATGATTTGCTGATCATTATTGTCCTGGTAAAATATGTCTGACCATATTGTACATAAAGTTACATGTATGATGTTATTGTTATATGTATGATGTTATATTGTTATATGTTATTGTTACATGTATGATGTTACTAAGACATATTCTAAATCTAGGGAAGCAGCTACAAACCAGTTCCTCAGAGACAAAAAGCAAACTGACACCTGAGCCAGGTGTCAAGGAAATCAAACGGACCATCACCTGGTTAAGTGGCCACACTTTGGCAGGAAAAAGGTATAAGCAAGAAATTTACGTCTTGGAAAAGAAACTGCTGGAGATTCCTGTCCCCACAGACTTTCTATCTCCTGAACCCCAGCTAGCAATGATTCTCAAAGAAGAGGAAAAGGTATAAAAATGGGGATCAAATGCCACAAATTATTCTGTCCTTTCTCTCTACCCACAGCAGCCACAACACCTGGAAGAGCAAAGGAAACAGCTCTGGCCTCGGGGAGGAATCCTGACTGAGAAACATTCAGCCAGAGTGCTAAAGCATGTGGTGAGAGAGCCTATTGCTTTGAATTCACTTAGTTTGTTAAGGTAGGTATTAGTTGTGTTTTATTTTTGTTTTCTGGTAACCAATTCTGGTTTTTATGCCTCATTACTTGTAATCACTTAAAATCTTTCTTTCTGTAGTTAATAAACTTGTTTTATTGGTTTAAGCTAGTGAGCTTGGATTGAAGTGTTTGGGAAATGCCTTATGAGGTGACAGGATTTATGCATATTATTTTCTATTAATAAAATGACGGACTTTACATGAGCTTGTGTTGTCCAGGAGAGGGCTGGGCAGTCAAGATGCACATTTCTGGGGGGGGAACGTTTGGGACTGGGACTTTGCTGGTGTTGCAGTGTAATTCAAGAGTGGCTGGCCAGAGCACTTTAGACAGTATAGCTGGGAGTAATTTGCATGCTAGAGGTTGTGTGTGAACAGATCTGAAGTAGTTGCTCTCACAGAGAAGCAATGTAAAAAGCACCTCGGTTGGAGAATTGAGGGGAAACAGCTGTTCAGCTGTCCAGATTGCACCCTGGGGAATGCCTTATCATCCAAAATCTCTTGCTGCATAGCATCAAGTAACCTGCATCTTTGGGAATGGACATACGATTTTTTTTAATGTCATGGTCTTCACACTAGTGAAAATGGGCAAACAGCAGCTAACCAACAAAATGTAATAGCAAATGGAACAGGTTGGTTTTAAAAAAGGAAAATCTCTTGATAAGGACAGCAAAAAGTTCAGTCCTGGTGAAAGAAAGCAAAGCATTCACAGAGAAACCAACTGAGGTAACACCCAGGATAAGGAGTTCAAAGGCAAATAGTTATATTTCAAGCACTATTCTGAACAGTTCCCATCCAGTAAAAGATTCCAAGGAGAGACTGATTCACTGGGGAAAACTGATGCACACAACTGTGTTTGGTACAAGATTTCACCAAGAAAACTGAAAACCAGCATTGACAACATCAACACACCAAAGCATCTAGCCACAAACCAACATGGGTTTTGTTGTTAGTCTGTGAAAAGACAGGAGAATCACACAGGGCATAAAATAGTCCAAGGTAACCAAGTTTTCTTTAGATTATATCTTTAAATTTAAAGACCATTGTAATATATAATTTTTAATATCTGAGTGGCCTAACATTTGAATGGTAAAGCTGAATGTTAAACGGTGGTGTTTTATAATGCTCTGTTTAACTTTCTCTGTAATTCTCTGAAGCTGAAATTCACCCAGAAAGGCAAGACTGAATCTTTCCGTGGGTGTTGACTGAGTCTGGAATGTTGTGAGCACCAGAATGCAAATAATGACAGGTTTCAGAGTAACAGCCGTGTTAGTCTGTATTTGCAAAAAGAAAAGGAGTACTTGTGGCACCTTAGAGACTAACCAATTTATTTGAGCATAAGCTTTCGTGAGCTACAGCTGAATGCATCCGATGAAGTGAGCTGTAGCTCACGAAAGCTTATGCTCAAATAAATTGGTTAGTCTCTAAGGTGCCACAAGTACTCCTTTTCTTTTTGAGAATGCAAATAGTGGCTGGCTGACACAAAGTCCTCAGCCCCATCTAAGATCTTCAGAGGGGTCTCTGGGCAAAGGGGTTCAGGGGGGTTGAAGACAGACTCGGTGAGTACCTGTAGAATCTACAAGTACATGGACTGGGTGTTCTGAAACTGGTGCAGAGGGGCAGGAATAGTAGCCACAAAGGGGCTGAGTTGTAGCCTAGTGGCCCGCATTCAGTGTTGGGGGTGAATTCCGTCACTGCCACCCCCAGCTCGTTTGCCTCATGAAGTCTGATTACTCCAACTTTGTGCTGAAAGGGGAGAGTAAATGTGTCTGCCCGAACAGTGGTGTCTGGATGAGGAAGTCAAGTTTCTTAGCAAGAGGAGTCATTTATTGGCTTTCTTGACTTGTAGTTGGCCTTCAGAATCTCCTTTTTAGAGTTTCTATCTTCATTAGTGCTCCACTGTTCCCTGAATCACTACTTCAATTGTCTTTTCTGCCTTGCTTTGCTCAGCAGGGACTCTGTTCTTTTGCTAGCCACATCTGGGGAGGAAGTACAACATTTCAATATCCTGTTTAAATACATAGTGTTCCACAGTTTATCTACACACAGAGCACTTATAGAACATGTCCTTGACATCTGGAGGTGATACATGTTCATTTATATACATCCTTTTATTTTCTGATCTTTATCTTTACCGTATGACAGTGGCCAGATTGTATTTTAGTTGCTAGAGTCATACATAGTATCTTGTTTTTATTTTTATCTATAAAGCTCAAGTGTTTGGAGCAATCTAAACAATATACTCTCTTCACTGGGTCCCCATTCTCTGAGACACAAAAGTGTATTCATTAAATTCATATTATTGATGAATATTCTATCTTCATTTTGGGCCGTGCCCATCACCAACGCATCTGAGCAAGCTCTTTAAAACCACAGCAATGCCCCCATTTTATTGAGTCTGATCATTTCCACTTGGGGCACCCATACACAGATTAGGATTAGTAAACTGACCATGTTTATGACTGGTGCCAGAGTTATACCTCTAGAAGCGGAAGGTCTCTGTGCACAGAAATGATACATCACAAGCAATAGCTAGGCAGGTCTCCCATTCTGTCTCACCAATATGCCTTTGTCATCTATTGCATGTACCACCTTTTGGGATGAAAGCGGAGTTATCACTCCTTTGTGGTTAAGTTCCTAGCCTCTCGGAGGAGATTGCCAACAGAAATGTCAGTCAGTGCCAAGTATGAAGGTGTATTTTTGTAATATGCCTGTTAGCATCTGTATATTTGAAAATAACGGTTGCAGTCTGTTAAGGTTAAAGATGGTTTAATTTTTTTCATCAAAACATTTAAATCTCTGAGTTCAAACACTCCCAGGTTTCATGGTGTTCAAAACTGTATCTGAATTTTAGAGTTGAAGCCCATGTCTTGTCACTACTGAACTGCCCTGACCTTGAAGTGAAAGGCTGGCTAAGCCAGGACTGTCCCACACAATAACATATCAACTGGGCCACCGGAAATTTGCATGATTTTAATGGCTAATTTCTGTGGCTAATGTAAGAGAATTCCACAGCAGATATTTGTGCAGCACCTGCACTCTGTGCCTACAGATCCTGCTGGTAGACTGCAGGAATACACTCTGTCCTTGCTGAGCCATTCCCATAGATACAACACATTGGCCGGCCATGCGAAGCAAGGACTTACACGCAACTTCATAGCGTTTCTCTGTTTGTGTCTCTGTAATGTGACACCTTGTGAATGCCACATCCAATCAATTCCAAAATTTCAAGAAATATTCTAGGCAGAATCTTACTGATTTTGGTGAAAAATGAGAAAACCAGATGGGGAAAATGGAGGTACGTGGTGCCCCTGGCATCTAGTTAGCAGACCCAGCAGCTTCAACCACCTCTATAATTGTCTATAAATAAAGGAACCAGTTGATTGTAGCCATTAACACCTTCCAGAATACCAATACACCCATTTTAGCTCTGCCCATCCTCCCAATAGAGTTTATCTTCCATACAGAAAAACAAGAAATAAGAATGATCTAGGGGAAGGTACTACGGGGGAATGGGATGAACACAGAACCCCGGCATGAGGGGAAGAATAGGGGACAATAGTATGGTGGGGGGGTGACATTGGAGAGTCACAGAACTTCTGGCATAAGTGAGGGGGGTTGGAGGAATGCAAAAAGCCCCTGTTGTGTGCAGTGAGCTCAGCCTCCAGAAACAATGAAATGTGGCACCCTCTGGTATTACACATGGAGCACCGTTCACCCAAACCCAGAGCCAAGCCATCTAAGATAAAATGGTCACTTTTCATGGTGATAATGTCAACAGTAGGTTGTACTATAGCTGAGACTTTCCCCCTCAAAAACCTCCATCCCTGTTTATATACGTGTCTGTTTTTATTAATAATTAAAATTGAGTTGGCCCTGGATTTGGATAATGCCTACCCAGCCGTATGTTTCACTTCCTAAATTGTGAGCTTTACTCAATAATTTAAAATACATGTGAAAAGTATTTTGAAGGTACCTATTTCCTATGAGTACCTTGGAGAACAAAAGAATGTTTTAAAAGTTTGGTGATTAATTTTTTATTTTCATAAAGAAACAGACAATTAAAAGTACAAAAAGGGTCTTACAGCTCGTATATATTTCCAAATACCTCATGGGTGGCGGCTCTCCAATAGAATTATGCAAGTACACAATTTTATAACTTGTCAAGGCTGCAAGACCAGGTAATAGAAAACCAGACAATACTACATAGACATAGCACGTTAGAGCCGGGGTAACAGTCATAAAATAGGAGAAGACCTACATGAACAGGGAGTGGAGGGAAGGAGAGACAGCTGGGGGAGAAGAGGGGTTAGGTGGAATGGGGGTCTGGTGTTCTAAAACCTTCTCTCCTGTCTCATTTTCACACACACACACACACACACACTTACCACGCCCTTTTATTCTTTCTAAGACTACATCTACACTTAACATGCTGCAGTGGAGGGGTTCTTCCCTCACCATAGTTAATCCACCTTCCTGGTAGCTAGGTCAATGGAAGAATTCTTCCATTGATCTAGTGCTGTCTAATCCAGGCACTTGGTCTACTTACCTACCTCATTCAGGGGTGTGGATTTTTCACATCTCTGAGCAACACCACTGGGTCAATTTAACTTCTGGCACATCTCCAAAGGAAACAAAGGAAAAGGGAAAGGGAGGGAGAAGGTCAGCATTGTCATTCATTTCCCCACATTTCTGAGGCTGCGGTGTTGGCTGTGAAATCTTATTACCCTATGGACTCTGACCATTGCTAAATACATTTGTCTACTGCCTTTATGCATGCTAAATTATTTCTAGGTAACAAAGAAAAAAGCCAAGTAGCTAGGTTTGAGGGTTTTTTTTGTTGTTGTTCTTTTTACCCTATTCAAGCCGCTGTTGCACTGGCTCAGGGGTTTTTCCTCTAGATTATAATATTAACCGGCTAGCTGTATGACTCATAAGAAAACAGCACTGTATCTAGCCATTGTGGTTTAAATCTGAGGTCTCTTTGTCAAAGTCATGTGCAAACTCCACTTGCACATAATTAATAGGTTGGAAAACTGTAGCTGTTTCAGACTTGGCACCAAGCACTAAACTTTTTACCGTTTTTTGACCTAAGTGATTAACCAAGTTCAGGGCTTTGTGGATTGTTTCACTTAGGAGGAGACCCTGATGATGGAGCAAGGTATCTGATGCAATCCTGTTCATTTACAAAGAATGAACAGAAAGTCCTGTGTCCCTGAACACAGTAGGAACCAAACAGTAGGAGTCAGTTTCTTTGCTCACAGTCCCAAAACTCTTCCAGCCAGCACTCAGCCCCAAATCTCTCTATCCCAGCTTTTTTTCAGGGCCAGGCTACCTTTTTGTTGGTGTAGGCTGCATCCATATTATGGGGTCATGTTGATATAGCTATCGCACCATAGCTAGGCCACGACAGTCCCCATAGTGTAGACATGGCCTTAAACACAACAGGCCAAGTTCTGCCTCTGGAATCCACATGTGTAACACCCACCAAAGCCAATCAGAGAGGTCTGCAGGCACCCAAGGGCAGAATTTGGCCCTTTTATTGATTTGTTTAAATCTTTATGCCCCATAAGTATCATGGCCTGAATTTTTTTCAAAAGTGACAACTGATTTTGGGCATCACAATTTTTGATACTCAGTGTAAGACACATTAAAGGGGCCTGATTTTCAGGAAGTATCAAGCACTTGCCTTCTGAAAATCAGACCAAATTAAAGTGTCCCCTTCTCGACTATGCAAATATTGAGGCAGCAACATCACTAGTCACTTTTGCAAATTTAGGCCATGGTTCCTGGCATATCACTGAAAATGTGTTCTTGTCAAATGGTTTTCAGCATATACGATACATACTTACATCTCATAAGATTAATTAGGGGCCATATTGTGACAACTTTACTCACAATGAGCAGTACCTTATTCCTAGGTAATTCCACTGGCTTCAAACTATTCAGGATAGTTCTCTTGGTGTCAATGGGATTTAGGTACATGCTTTGGGGCTTTTCCAAATCAGGACCTACAAGTAGAGTGCTGATAATGATGCAAATAGTGGTCCCTTGAAGGACTGTCAAAAGGTTGCTAAAATTAAATGAGGGGGAAGTTGCTGAGAGATTGGAGCCCTTAGAGAGAGGAGCAGATAATACAAAAGCAATACAAAAGATAATACAAAAATGCAAATGCATTTGGCTTTTAGTACACAGGTCATTGCTACTTAACTAGGTAGCTGTCAGCATGTACTATATGTGCCACTGTGTAGCTGTGTGCATGCCCAGTGCAAGTCCCTCCTGGTTACACTGCTGATCATGCCCAGAACTGTGAGAAGAGACACTGCACTGACTGATGTTCATTTCACTGTGTGTTCTCCCTAGGGGGAGAGGAGAGGTAATTTTTTTTATGTAACAGGCCAGAAACCACCCTGAATATAGATGGATCTGAACCCAAAAGTGAGACTCCATGACCTTTTGGGGAGGATGGGTATTTCACCACTCCAATCAGATGTGGGTTCCAATTTCAGCTCTGTCACCATGATGGGGAAAACCAAGAGCTCAAACCCAAGCATCCCAAAACATCCCAGACACAAACAAAGTGCCTGATCCTATGCCCATCTAAGCCAACAGAGGGATTCCCAGTGACTTCAGTGGCCATAGGATTGGGCTCTAAATTCTTAGGCACCACTGCTGATTCATGATCATAAGTAATATTCAAACCAATGCTAATCATGGGTCCAATAGAGGCTTTTAGTGTGATCAGACCAGTAAATTACATCTCACTTTGATTAATTTAATCTAACTCTTTTCTCATTTTCTCATTTATTTTTCTTGCTTGCAAAGCTTTCGTGAAACATTTCCAGTTTTGCTGTATAATTGTCACAAAGCAAAAGCCAATTGTTTAATCTCCCATGTCTATTAGTAACTTTTAAGACCTTCTGCCACCCAGCTCCCCCATACCTTCATTTCCCTACAGCATGCCTGCTGCATCTCTGAAAAAAAGAAAAATTGAGAGTACATCTTATCGCCACACAACCCTATGACCTTAGGCTACCAAAGTCACCTTACTGTGTGAGCTACTGTGGTTGAACAAGTGTTGCATCTGGCAAACATCTGATGCAACCGTTTTTCGGAGAACTACTGTACAGTTAAGCAAACCACCAAACTGTGGTCAGAACACGTACAGCAACGTAGACTCATAGACTTTGTCAGAAATTCAATATGATCATCTGGTCTGACCTCCTGCCCATTTCAGACCACAGAACCTCACCCACCCTCTGTTGCAATAGACCCTTAACCTCTGGCTGAGTTACTGAAGTCCTCAAATCATGATTTAAAGACTTCATGTTACAGAGAATCCAGCATTTACACTAGTTTAAACCTACAAGTGACCCATGCCCCATACTGAAGAGGAAGGCAAAAAAAACCCAGGGTCTCTGCCAATCTGACCCCAGAGAAAAATTCCTTCCTGACCCCAAATATGACAACCTGAGCACATGGGCAAGACCCACCAGCCTGACACCTGAGAAAGAATTCTCTGTAAAATGTGAATTCTCAATGTGGATTGAGAATTCTAGTTAATAAATAAAACAGTTGTGTTAGAATGTAAAGAGCAGTCACACTAGTGCTCTTGTTTAACAAGCACCTGGAAAGAGCACTAGATATTTATCATATTAGGAAATTCAAGTTTATTCTATTAGAGTACAATCATTAGATGAAGGTAGAACAAAGATGCCATAGTGAATCAGACTTCATTGCATGTGTCCTGCCTCACACGCCAGTGCCTGATGCTTCAAAGGAACGAAAAAACAAACAGCCTACAATGTACCTGTCTACTTGTGTAATGTTATAGACTGGAGTGGAGAGGGGAATTCCTCCAGATCCCCATCAGGATCAGTTTATGCCCTGAAAAATAAATTTTAATTCCCTTTATTAAGCTTTGCTTCTCCAGTGATCGATGGTGTGTTTGATCATGAAACAATCCAGATAAATAAGCGACAAAGAGTCCTGTGGCATCTTATAGATTAAAAGACGTATTGGAGCATAAGCGTTTGTGAATAAGAAGTAACTGTGCACTGTAGACTGGTTTCAAGAAGGAGACGTAAGAAAACAAGAGGCAAGAGTGCCCCTGAACATTCCACAGAATAAAAAGGAGGGAGCAATTTTTAAAGACAATGATGGAATTTAATGCTAAGAAAGGGGGCCAGACAGAGAGCATTGGAGACTGAAGTCCTCCATTTACCAAACCAATAGGCACTGTGGAGCAGTGAAAAAGAGAATCCTTCTGAATTCTACAGTGGAGGACACAATAAGGCTGCCCTCCCCAGAAACTTTTTGTGAAGGCTTTGGGAGTACCTCCAAGACAGCTTCATTGAGCTGTCCCTGGAGGATTTCTGCCCCATCCCCAGACACGTTAACAGACTTTTCCAGTAGCTGTACTGGTTGCAAATGCATCCCAAGTCTTCAGGGCAAAGTAATCATTAAACACGCTTGCTTTCAAACCATGTATACAAAGGTACACTCACCAGAGCTGCCTTCTCCGCCTTCAGGGTCCAGGAGCCTGGGTTGGGAGGGTATTGGATTCAGGATGATAAACAGTTCCTGGCTGTTGGGGAGAACAGTTTCTCCGCTTGCCTGGTGTGCGCTATCTTCAACCTTCCCATCCTCATCATCTTCCTCATCCCCAAAATCCTCATCCCTGTTGCGTGAGACTTCCCCCTTGCAGGAGTCCACATACGGAGTGGGGGGGGGGGGCGCAGTGGTAGGGGCACCCCCTAGAATTGCATGCGGCTCATCATAGAAGCGGCATGTCTGGGGCTCTGACCCTGAGCGGGTGTTTGCCTCTTGGGGTTTTTGGTAGGCTTGCCTAAGCTCCTTAAGTTTCATGTGGCACTGCGGCGGGTCCCTGTGATAGCCTCTGTCCTTCATGCCCTTGGAGATTTTTTCAAATATTTTGGCATTTCGTCTTTTGGAACGGAGGTCTGATAGCACGGATTTGTCTCCCCCTACAGCGATCAGATCCAGTACCTCCCGTTCAGTCCATGCTGGAGCTCTTTTGCGATTCTGGGTCTCCATGGTCACCTCTGCTGATGAGCTCGCCACGCTAGACAAACAGGAAATGAAATTCAAAAGTTCACGGGGCTTCTCCTGTCTACCTGGCCAGTGCATCCAATTTCAGAGTGCTGTCCAGAGCAGTCACAATGGAGCACTGTGGGATAGCTCCCGGAGGCCAATACTGTCAAATTGCATCCACGCTAACCCAAATTCGGCCCGGCGCTGTCGATTTTGGCACTAATCCCCTCTTCGGGGAGGAGTACAGAAATCAATTTTAAGAGCCCATTAAGTCGACAAAAATGGCTTCGTTGTGTGGACAGGTGCAGGGCTAAATTGATCTAACGCTGGTAAATTCGACCTAAACTCGTAGTGTAGACCAGGGCTAAGCTAACTAGGCCCCACCCAGTTCACCACAGAAAGCTGCAGATAGCTTTCCTCTCTTTTGAGATTTCCATTAGCCTTGGGCTTCTGCTGGATGGCTTCTGCTTCACAGATCACAAGGAAGTTAAGTGGGGGGACTACCCTCCAAAGACTATCACAGAGTGAGGTGGGAAACTGATCATCAGAGAAAGCACTGTAGTGTAGGGGCCTCCCCAATAGATCACTAAAGAGGGTGGTGAGAAAGCTGCTTCCTGGCTGAGATGGCCACAGTGAGTTGCACGCTACCTCCCTGGTGAAGACTCCAGTGATTCCTTCTGAGGCTCCACAGCCCATTTCTTGCTTTCTGGCTGACATGTGGAATCAACATGTCAGCCACACGGGGGCATGGCACTTTTAGGTTAGTGGCTATGCTTTTTCTTAGTGGCTCAATCATCCAGAGACATGGGGGTCCCCCCTGCTTGCAGAGAGAGAGAGAGATCTTGTGAACTTTACATCCAAGACTTTTATCTTCAATAGACTTGGTCAACAGCTTTAGAAATTGGAGCTTTTTCAGCTGGAAGAAAAATATTTGCAAAGAATATGTCCCTTTTCCCGACCAGCTCTAATTTTCAACTGGGTGAATTCTGCTCCAAAACTGGCTTTTACTTTCTTGCTGCCTGTAATGCTCTAATGATCATTTTGAAAATACTGATTGAATTTAACGCTGCTGAAAGATGCCAAGACAGACAGACAGGGCTTCCTCCTCGAGCACTGCCACGCTGCAGAAGAGGTACAGCACGAACACGGGGCACAAAGCATGCCTCAAACCTGACCTGCCAGGACCAGCTGGAGACCCTTCGCCTGGCTTATTGAATCACTGGTTTCGGCTGAGACTGCCTCCTGTGAAGGTATGTTTCTTGTGTGTGATGTGAAGGCCCTCTCAGAAGTCCAGAGCGGCCCCGGCCTCTTCCAGCTTTTGAGGCCCCTCGCCATGATAAAAATTTAAAAATGACAACACATGGTCTAATCTTGTGCCATCAGAACCGATATATTTTTATTACTATTGATGAACATTTTAAACTCTTTTTAATATGACAAAAATCTATATCAGTTAACAAAAAAATTATGTCTTTTACCAAATCACATCTCTAATTTGCTTAAATTTGCAGCTCTAAGCTGAGAGAGTGTGTCACATTTTGGTCTGATAGGGATGCGCATAAAAACAAGTTGCGAAACTTATCAAATGCTGAAAATTAACAAGTGTCTAAATTTGAGGCCCCCTTTGAGCTTGAGGCCCAGGCCAAATGGCCCTCCTGGCCCCCCTTTGATTGGCCCTGGTGATACAGGCAATGATTTTACACACGGCAGTGCCAGGCTGGTCGCCTACATTTTTAAAAGCTCTGGGTTCTATGCCCACTCTTATGTAACTGTGTTAACTGGGCAGATACTTTTTTAAATTGTGATTTCTTATATGCGTCTTTTTTCTGAGTTGCTATTTTTAAGTAGGTGATATTTCAGTTTCAAATTCCAGCCAAGAGGACTTTCCTCTGCCTAAAATATCTGCGCAGAAGAGGAAGGAAATTGAATTTATAAAGGCTTAAGTCCTTTTAACCTAGTTACACGACTATTGGTAACAATAAGCTTCAATTTCACTGCAGTTCCCCAGACCAGACATATTCCGCCCTCTCACACAGTCATCTGCACCATGCAGCCAGGGATTTATTGCAGACACTCATTGAAATCAAGGACTATAAAGACATTAAAAATCTGCTAAGCTATGGGCCCAGTTCTGTCCTGAAGTCAATGTAAATTGCCCCTCAGTATCTGAGAGCTGAACTAGGTCCTGTGGGTCTTTGTTTCCTTCATCCTCTCCTTATTTCTCATCCTATTTCTTTCTCTCCTTTCTGCCTATTTTGTTTTGTTTTTCTTCAATTAAAATATAATTGCAGAGGCAGTAATAGCAGGAACACCTCCTTCTTGTCTCCATTCTTTCTCTTTTCCTGAGAGTCTAAAGTGGAGAGTTTTTTAGGAGCTAATGAAGCCATGAGCCTAGCAGTGAGTGCGATCCATCCTTCCCCAGGGCCTACAGCATAAATTGTGTCTCCTCAGCGACTGTGTCTGTTATTTGAGCATAGTACCGATTAGCATCCGATCCTTCCACAGAACCTACCACAGGCCCTAGTGCTGCTCTGCCTCCAGAAAAGGAGCTATGCCAGCCTATTTGTACCCAGGGTGCCAGATGATCTGCACTACTCAGGCTACTTGAGAAGAAAACATCCAGCTGGTGCTCCTTGTGCAGCACTGTCAACTCTCAGGATATTTGGTGTCTTTTGTGAAGCCCCAGCTCCTGGAATCATGTCATTCTCAATAGCACTCAGTGGGTGGCAGGGAAACTATCACCACGCAGTTTCTATGTAACAAGTTCCCTGATGAGCTGGCTAACATTCCTGATTCAGTCCTTTCTACAGAAGGGTAACTCAATTGCATACATCACTGTGTTCAGCCGTTTTCACTTGGTGAATCTCTCCTGGCAAGATAGAAGATTTCTTGTGAAAATTCATTTACCTCTACCCACTGCAAGGTTATTACTCCTTCCTCAGATGCAGCTGGTGCTGGCCACTGTCAGATGCAGGATACTGGACTAGATATGCCAAGGGTCTGATCCAATCTGGCAGTTCCTATATTCCTACCAAGAGCTTTTAAAAGCCAAATTCTCACCCTTCTCATCAGGATCTGTTAGCTGCTATACTTCTACAGTGGGCTGGCTTGAAAAAAGCAGATGAGACCTTGGAATGAAGAAAATATTTAAAGAGATAAAACTACTGTGATGGCCTGCTGCCTCTGGGATTATTACATCACCCTCTGACTTCTGGCAGGCAGTCTTGCAAGAAGAGGCTTTCTATTCCTTGGTCCTTGCCAAATGACTCCCAGAAGATTTGAGACTAGACTTTCATGCCTTTATTTTGTTTGAGTTACTGATCGAGTGCATCTTGGTGTGGCAGCTGGGCTCCTCACACATTTTCAAAACCACATCCATCCACAGCAATCCACCAAGAACAGTGGTATCAAGCTCTTTTTTATGCCTTGTCTTCACTATAGAAAAAAAAGCTCTACTAACTTGAGGTAAACTCTTAGTGAAGACAAGGCAGTTAGTAGTTGTCACATGTGTTAGCAAGATGAGTTCCAGAGTATGGGGAAACCTAAAGCTGGAGCATGAAGAGGCATACGAATGTTTAGCATATCTGGCACATAAATACCTTGCAATGCTGGCCACAAAAGTGCCATGCAAATACCTGTTCTCACTTTCTGGTGACATTGTAAATAAGAAGTGGGCAGCATTATCTCCCATAAAGGTAAACAAACTTGTTTATCTTAGCGATTGGCTGAACAAGAAGTAGGACTGAGTGGACTTATAGATTCTAAAGTTTTACATTGTTTTGTTTTTGAGTGCAGTTATATAACAATAAAATCTACATTTGTAAGCTGCATTTTCATGATAAAGAGACTGCACTACAGTACTTGTATGAGGTGAACTGAAAAATACTATTTATTTTATCATTTTTACAGTGCAAATATTTGTAATAAAAAAATATAAAGAGCAGTGTGCACTTTGTATTCTGTGTTGTAATTGAAATCAATATATTTGAAAATGTAGAAATACATCCAAAAATATTTAATAAATTTCAATTTGTATTCTATTGTTTAATAGTGCAATTAAAACTGCGATTAATGGTGATTAATTTTTGAGTTAATCATGTGAGTTAACTGTAATTAATTGGCAAATAATAAAAATAAATAAAAATAAATAATAAAAATAGCTGTTATTTAATAAGTATATCTCAGATATTAATATTATCTGCTTCCGCTGGAGTATAAAAGAACAAACAGCAGTATGGCCTTCATCCAATGCCCACTGAAGTTAAGTGACAGACTCCCATTCACTTCAATGGACATTGGATCAGCCCCTGTTTCTGAATGTTTTTAAGTATTTTGTATACATGCATCTTGGTCCATTTTCCTGCCAGGATGTCATAAATCATCTACTTTAGGCTCATTTAAATGCAGCTGACTCAGTGTGGTTTTATTCAATTTGGGGTTTTTGATGTCACACTTTTTACACAGTGTGTTGCACCAACTTTCTCAATAAATATTCTGGTAGTAGCTGAGCAATTTACCTGACAGACTGGGTTCCTTTTTGTGGGTTTTTCCAAGTTCAACATAGAGTTAGTTGCCTGTGACTATGACAGGGTTTACTACACATCCATCAATATGGATACCACTTACGAGGCCCCATCATCACAATAGTTGGCTCCTGTGAAGTGCCTGAGTAGCAAAGCCAGGATTACTAGATATAGCAAGGCAAACTCTCCATTTGCCCAGTCAGTTCTGCAGGTGTGGGGAACTGCAAAGAGACTAGGTGGCTGGGAAGCAGATACAGCTGAGGCTCATTCCCCTAGTGAGCCCAGCTGCCATGTATAAAGCAGGGTGGGCGAAGGAAGGGAGGGACAGTTCAGAGAAGGTATTGTGTGAGGTTAGAACTCTGGAAGGCAGCAATAGTGCTTTAGGGGGTGGCCGCAGCAGCTCCTGCTCCCTCTCTGCCTGGCCAAGGGATGCTAAGGCCAATGTGGAGGAAGCGTGCAGCCTGTGGCTGTTAAGCTTCTGTGCATACTAGTAAGTGCATTGTAAAACTAAATGACCTCAGTTATAGGACACCTGAATGACTGCAACACTTCCATGTTAAATCTTTGCTGGAAAACAGGCTGAGATGAGAGGGTTTTGTCCTGGGAATGAATGGATATAAGGAGTAGGAAATAGGGGGCATTTTTCCCCTCTGTCTCAAAAGGCTAGAGCCATTTGATGATCTGAAATGGCTCGAAGTACTTGCAAAACAGTGTCCGTGACAACAGTATGTGCCATTTCTCCCACGGAACTCGTTAACTGAGTTTTCTTACTCTTCCTCCCTCCGTTCCTCAAATCGACCACAAGAGGGCAGTGCTCACCTTAACTACAAGCTCCTATAGTCCTTAATGTGAAACTCAATGCATGTAAAATCAAATCCCTTTCACAAAGCGTTGACACGAAATATACGCTAAAAAGACCTTATTCCCCAGCAAATGTACTTAATAACCATCTCCTGTGTCCAAAGACACAATCCTTTCCTAACTTCTCCTCCTGCGGTCCCCAGATTCAGGCCTTACTCCTAACTTTAATGGACCTTTTTCTGCTATGTTGTCAGCTACTGCTTTGAATTCTGGTGATTTTGCTCAGTCTGGTGCTTCCACTAAATGCCCAGTGCCTTTCAGGAGACCTTAAAATTCTTAACCTTTCCAGGTCCATGTGGCAGTATTGGGAAAGTTGAGACTGTCCGTGGTGGATTTAGGAAAGGGAGTGAGCTTGCAGGAAGCAGATCTTTCAAGGCTATTTTCTGTGTGTATGTACAGCACCTAGAAGAATGGGACTGGGGCTCTGATCTGTCTGCACTCTAGATGTGATGGCAACGTAAACGTCTAATAATATTGAAATTGGTGAAAGTGTGCTCCACTCCGGAAAGCTACTATGTAAAATGGCACCTCCGTAGTCAGCAGAGCTCCCTGTGTTTTCAGAATCACTTGGGGATGAAAATACGGTTTTAACCACTGGTTTTTGCTCCTGTTAACTCTGCAGAACTAATACCTCTAGGCTCTATGGGAAGGTGAGCTGGATTCTAGTCTAACTTGTGCATCGTTAATAGAATTGTTACAGTAAATTCTCCTTGTAGGGCCAAATCCTGGTCTCAGTGAATTTTCTGCAATTCTGCTGAAAGCCACTGAGGGTAGAGTTTGAAGACAAAGGGCTTATCCAGGTGTAGCTGAGGGCAGAATGTAGCCTCTCCTACGAAACCCTAAGCTGGTGTTTGCAGTTTTACATTGATCTCAATGGGAGGCTGCAGCAGAGCAATTCTGCCACGAGGAGGGGTTGCAAGACTGTAAATTGGTTGCACTCCTAGCCTGATATACATTGTTAGGTATGGTGTGTGTCAGCGGAAGCTGGACCCCACTGGCTTTCCTGGGCTCCTGGGGGTGATGTGTTCTTCCTTCCCTAGTTCCTGGTCACTAGCATAATAGGTGGTAACCTGTGTAGAATGCTGGATGGAGGAGGAGGAGTAACTTTGCAGCAAGTGCATTATTCTGATTTGGCCAGTCTCCTCCTCCAGTGTTTGTTTTCTCTCCTCCTTCTATTCCAAACCATCTCCTTCTGCTTCTCCACTGTCTCTTTGACCACCAGCTAGTTGTCTGTCTTTCTACTTCTCCTCCTCAGCCATCCCCGCTCTCCTCTTATTTCCCTTCCCTTGACTTGTCCAAACCAGGCTATCCAGTTCATTCACACACATTCTCCAGGTCTTTCTGCTTCCCTCATCTCCACTCACCCCCCATGGGAGGAGAAGTATTTGCTCCCTCCTGTTGCTCAGGTTTGGAAAGTGGTCAGGTGAGTGTGAGGCAGTCAGTGCTCACCTCCTCCTGACTCCCTATTCCCCAGTTGTGCAGCACTGCGGGGCACGGGAACCAGTGAGAGGAATGTGAAGGGGGAGGTAAGAGAAAAACTTGGCTGTCTGCTCAGCTGCCTCCTAGCTGCTGAGAGGGGGACCAGCATGGGAAACCTTGTCCTTTCCATGACACTTGGCAGATATTACCTTACCCTGTCCTTCAAATGTGCACATGCCAGGCATCCACAGCAATAAATCAGATGTATCGTCAACTGCATAGGCAGCTTATGGTATGTTATCCTTTCCACTTGCATTGCATCTCCGCCCCCCCCCCCCGCCCCGGCAAATTGGAAAGTCATCACCTGTGCAACTGACTGTAAGGACTTAAAATAGAGAACACTTATATCAATGTGATCCTGTGTGGTTCTCTGTTGCATACAAGTCCTCCACTTGCATCAAGTGTTGTCTGCAGCTTTTGCAAGTACAGTAATAATGCAAGGTTTCCAGACCCCACTTCAGATTTTTCTTCACTGGGTAAAAGACTGAGTTTGGGTTAGGTTTAGCTAACACGTACTAGCTAACCCAGACCTAAACTCAGCCACTTTCCCGAATGTACAGCAGGGGTAATGCATATAGCTCAATTTTTTAGCAGGTCAAGTTGTAGGTTGGGGAGCAATGAGTCAAGCACAGGGATTCCAGATGTTTGTGTTGTGGCAGTACCCAGCTGAATTTTCTGAGGCTGGAACACAGGGGCAGAGCAGAGGCAATAAACCTTTTTTGGCCTTTAAGGAAAGTCTTGAGATCTCTCCCCCCACCCCCACCCCGACACACACACTGTCTGCAGTGCCCTAAGTGTGGATGAATGGCATTGATTATATTCATGGAATGTGCAGGATCTGTCAAGTCCATGTCATGTTCAGTCCTGATGAATGTGTTGATTCTCAGGATCCACCTGTAGATGACAAAGAGGAGCGTGTTTGGATGACCCTTGAACCTGACCTCTACTTGCTCCACCTGATGTGTGGAGTGGAATTCCCTTCCACAGATACCAGCCAGTGCTGTCATCCTGCATTGCATGCTCCTTCGTGCCCAGAGTCTGACACCTCATGTCATTGAGAGGTAAGAAAAAATGTACAACTGCCTAATTCTGAAAACTTCAGTCACTTTGCTAAATGTCATGATTTTGTCCGTAAAGTGTAAAAGAGAAGAATTTTTTCATGTATTATAGTGGGAGATTTAGGGCTTGTCTATATGGAGCCACTCAGGAACATTTATCTGAATTAACCAAAGGTGTGAATTTAAAGTGGATTAGTTAAACCATGTTCGACCTCTGTATAGACACTCTTGTGAAGAATTAAAGTGGCCTTCATTTGGTTTAATCTTAATTCAGATTATATTTCTGAGTGGCCCTCTTTAGACAAACCCTCAGATAGATGGGCTATGAATTCTTGTTTGCTACAGTGTTAAATACAACACCCCAGAGGCATTAAAGGAAACTGAGAAAGGCAAGCAGCAGTCAATGGCAGTTCTGTGTGCCTGTTGTTTATACTAGTCTGCATCTGTTCTAATTCTGTCACAATGAGCACCACAAGAAATTGTGAAGGCCAGAGTGATTGATATTCCTCACCTCATCTCCCTCCCCCCCCACCTCAGTGAAATGCTAAAATGTGAAATTGGACACAACTCCCCCTTCTCTTCAACATCAACAAGTATTCCCAGTATGTCAACAGGCCCATGCTTTGGACATGCTGATCACAATGGTAAGAGAACCAGACTTTCAAAGTGAGAAACAGAACCCATGTGTGCTTATCTCTCGCAACTTTTCCTCTGCCACATAACACCCCTGCCTCTTCTTTGCCACCGTGGATTTAGTTCAAGGGCCTGTGTATGTGTGTGAGAAACAAGGGGTTAGCATACACCAGCTCTTTTTGGGGAAGGCCCCTAAAGGACACCTGCACCTGCCACCCTTTCAGCTCAGTCGATGATTGGTTGTTTCTTCGGGTGGCCAGTCTACAGGAGTTCACAGAACATGGGCTGTAACACTGTAATGTGTTTGGTGGTGGTTGTCTTTTTTGTAAAACCAACAAGGACATTGTGAAGGGCCCTGACAAAAGACACAGTCCTGGTTGTTAAGGGCTTATTGTGACACTGCACAGAACTGACAGAACAGTCAGTGCTCCTTGCTTCCAGACTAGAAATTTTGTAATTGTAATGACATGTTTCCTTTCGGTAGCTTTGGAAAGGAGGCAATATCTGCCTCCAAAAGGCTTTGATTAGGATCTGGTCAAACAAATTCTGTGACAACCCAGTTTTCCATTAAAGCCCAGGTTTTGACAAAACAATATGTGGGAGAAAGTGTCTGCTTCATGGAAAAATCTGAAAGTTCTTGGGGTTTTGACACACATCAGTTGTTGGTCCCCAAGTTTTTTCCACTTTTGTCATTTTTATGTTGGCTGGGAAAATAATCATTTTCTGACCAGCTCTAGCAGTGGTATAGAAATACAGTACGTATGCAGCAGTGCTTTTGATTGGGTTGTGGGCCTTTGGGAACTCACTGTTTCCCTTCATCATAACAGCCTAAGTGCGTTGGCCTTCCAGATATGCTACAAGGCCCACGTTTTCTCGGTGGCTCATGAGGAGATGGGTGTTGAGGAGAGCTGGGTCTGAGGTCAGTTTCATAAGAATGGTCATAATGGGTCAAACCAATGGTCCATCTAGCTCAGTATTTTGTCTTTTGACAGTGGCTGGTACCAAACGCTTCAGAGGGAATGAATGGAACAGGGTAATTTGAGTGATCCATCCCCAGCTGCCATCCAGTCCCAGCTTCTAGCAGTCAGAGGTTTAGGGACACCCAGAGCCTGGGGCTGTGTCCCTGACCATGAATTTACCTAATTCTTTTTTTAACCCATTTATACTTTTGGCCTGCACAACATCTTCTGACAATGAGTTCCACAGGTTGATTGTGTGACATGTGCATTATGTGAAGAAGTACTTCCTTATGTTTGTTTTAAACCAGCTGCCTATTAATTTCACTGGGTAACCCTGATAGTTGAGTTATGTGAAGGGGTAAATAATTCCCTATTCACTTTCTCCACACTATTCATGATTTTATAAACCTCCTATCATATCTGTCCCTTAATCGTCTCTTTTCTAAGCAGAACAGTCCATTATTTTAATCTCTCCTCAAACAGAAGCTGTTCCATGATCCTAATAATTTTTGTTGCCCTTTTCTGTATGTTTTCCAATTCTAATATATCTTTTTGAGATGGGGTATCCAGAACTGTATGCAGTATTCAAGGTGTGGGTGCACCATGGCTTTATATTGAGGCAGTCATATTTGTTATTTCTGCATATTTGAGTTGGAAGAATTGACAGGTCTGTTTATTTTAGTGGGTTTTTAAAATTGTCTAGGGTGTCCAGAGCAGCGGATGAGGGCTCATATATTACAGTCTGTATAAATCTAAATAAGATAAAATAAATATCAGTACTTCAGCACATAGAGAACATCCAAGTCTTCTCCCTGGAGGATTCATTTCCATGACTGTTATCTGTCCTGCCTTTTCCCCTGCAGGTCAGTGTGACTCTAAAAGGGAGCCCAACCAACAAACCATAGGTGCCGACTCCATGGGTGCTCCGGGGCTGGGATCAGCAGCCAGCTCCCCTTCACCCCCCACTTCCTCCCAGAGCCTCCTGCCTGCCGGCAACCCCGCCAGTCAGTGCTTCCCCAAACCTATCACGTGCCGTGATCAGCTGTTTCTCAGTGTGTAGGAGGCACCGGGGGGAGGAGCAAAAGCACGGTGTCCTTGGGAGAGGGGATGGGGCAGCGGCAGGAAGAGGTGGGGCAGGGCCTTGGGGGAAGGGATGGAGTGGGAGCATGGCCTAGGACAGAGCTGGGGATCAAGCACCCCCCCACCCCCGGCAAATTGGAAAGTCATCACCTGTGCAACCGACTGTAAGGACCTAAAATAGAGCACATTTATATCGATGTGATCCTGTGTGGTTCTCCGTTGCATACACCAAAAAAAAAATTAAAGCCAGATTCATACAAAAAAAATCTGCAAGACCTGAAAAAAAATCCAATGAAAAAATATGTCTCGCCCAACAGGAACCACGAGGAATGTTTTCCAAGTGAAGTGCAGGTGTGTAAATGAATGTGCTGAGGGCAGGCACAGGATTTGCATTTGCTATAATAGAGGGTTTCCTCCATAGGGAAATCTTTTTTTAATAGACCGGATTTTGAAATAAACCCATTTTGTTTTCATGTAGCACTCGTCATTTGTCTTGCCTCTTTTTGAAAGTTTTCATCACAAATATTTGTGTTTTTAAACAATGGTCTCTCCATGATATCTGTCGCTGGTGCAGTCCTGATGTGAGCTCATAATGATGAATTTCCATGGCAACTCATTATAATACCATAAACCCTGCATTATGATTTGATGAAGGCTCAAGCAGGAGAAGTGGACTTCGCTTTTATTCAAATACCCTCCTTCATTAGTGATCACTTGTGTACAAACACATTCCTTCTGGAGAACCATGGAATGGAATATAATATACGTGGTTTGAAAGTGACTTGGAATGCAATAGGATTAAATGTGGATCTATTTTCCCTTTGTCATGCTAGCAAGAGGCAACTATTTTATAACAATGTCTCCAGGCCACCCCTGCAGCTTGATCCAGCAGATGCAGATTAACATAGATATTACTTCTGGATCCACCCACCTCCTATTTGTTGTAATTTATCCTTCACTGCCTCGGTTAGAACAATGTTTTCCAGATGTAGATGTGGCTTTCTTCCTTCCTTTCCTTTAATGCTCCCAGTGCACAAAATATAATGACTCAGACACCAGGGCTATCCACCAACGCAGGAGTCCTTTCCCTTAGAAGCTAAGCAGGCCATGGCTGCCTTCGTGATCTTGATTTGAGGTCGCTCATTTTTTGGTCTCTCTCTTTTTGAGGCCTGGATTCTCTATGTGAAGTGTTGGGCTGCGGAAGGGCTGTAGTGATTCCTAGATCATCAAACAAGAAGAGTTCATTAGGATCAGTTAGTCTGACCTCCTGCATAACATAGGCCATTGGACTTCCCTACCTAGTTACTGTCTGAACTAGAGCGTATCCTTTAGAAAAACATCCATGCTGCATTTTAACATTACCCTGACAGAGAATCCACCACAACGCTTGGAAAGTGGTTTCAATGGTTAATTGTCCTCACTTAAAAATTTGCATCTTATTTCCAGTCTGAATTTGTCTGGTTTCAGCTTCCAGCTTTTAGATCTTGTTGTTCCTTCGTCTGCTGGACTGAAGAGACCACTGTCTAATTTTTGTTCCCTTTGTAAGTAGCTATACATTGTGATCATATCCCCCCTTACCCTTCTCTTTGTTAAGCTAAATAGATTGAGCTGCTGGTGTCTCTCACTATAGGACTATCTTTTCCCATCCTTCAATCATTCTCGTGGCTCTTCTCTGAAACCTCTGTAATTTAACAAAGCTCTTCTTGAATTGTGGACACTAGAACTGAACAGAGTATTCTAGTAGCAGCCACACCAGTGATAAATATAGAGGTAGTAGAACCTCCCGACTCCTACTCGAGATTCCCCTGCTTATACACCCAAGCATACGTTTGCTGGAGATTGCTATGGGAATCGTTCTTTAGTCAGAGGTGGTTCTGGCCTATATGTGAGAGTCAAAGCACCCCCACCAGGCAATATCTGAAACTGGATTTTCCATTTGGCTAGCCCCTGTAAATGAAGCAGGTTCAGCTTCCCTGTGCCAAGACAGGGGCTCCCAGTTTAGTCAATTAAAAGGGTAGGGTAGCACCTAGGACTATAAAGAATCGGGGAAAATCTGAGTGGGGAGGAGAGTGATCCAGTGAAGCAGAGCTGCATGCATGAGTGAGAGCCAGGAAAAGGGGCAGATTGTATGTGGTTCCTGGGAGAAGGCTGAAGGCAGGGGAGCATTGAGAGGGGCTTGCTGTTGATGTCTCCATGCCCGAGAGGATCTGAAGGCCAGAGAGCAGCAGCAGGAGTTGTCTGCTGAATTCTGAGCGGGAGCCGAGGGCTGAAGGCAGGGGAGCAGTGGAGGGACTTATCTGCTAGTATCACCAGGGCTAGAAACCTGGACCCAGGGGAACAAGAGGGCCACAGGGAGAGAGGGATGAGTGGGGTTGGAAAGAGTGGGGTTGCACTCCAGCTTGAAGGGCTGGGATTACTCCCTTGGCAGAAGGACAGTGGAGGATTGATAGAGCCACATGTGGCAGAAGGCAGTGTTGTGTGTTGACATCATTTCATGGGATATATACACTGGGGTGATAAATGGACTATGTTGGGGACTTTTTATGGACTGTTTTGCTCTGTTTTTACGATATACTGGCCCCAAGAAAGGATATACCTGAGGCAAGAAAGCTCTTGTGAAGTTACCGGTGACGCTGAAAGAGGAAACTGAGGCAGGAGTACATGTAGATGCCCTATGACAGACCTTGAAGTGCCAATTTTATGAAGCATTTATTCAGTATTAATATGCTTGTTCTTGCAACAGAACTTCTCATTTTAACATCCAGTAGCAAGCATTACACTTTTGAATGACAATAAAAGGGAAGTAAAGTCTTGCCAAGTGGCTGATCTTCATCATTACAATATTGATTAGAGAGAGAAGATTTTGGAAAATATAGTCCTGAGGCTTCAGGAATATACTGGTCTTACTAAGTGATCTGAAGATAGACCTTAAGTTCCTCTGCACTGTGAAGTGTCAGACTACACAACTTCCTCTATCACTAATCAGAATTAGAGATCACTTCAAGCTGCAAAATTTGGATCCTGGTTTTGACACACACTATCACGCTCCTCTTTCCTCCCCCACCCCCAGTCTGGGGGTTTGGTTCCAGCCAGCGATAAAGATAAATTATTAGCAACATTTGGATCTGGATAGCAGGTCTGATTTCAAATGCTCCTAAATACTCAGATCCTGCGTGTAGACTTGTGCACATTTGTAGTCAAAATTGGTTCCACTGAATTCCTAGCATTGGACAGAAGTTCATTGTTAGGTGCCAGAAATCATTTGGTGCAGCTCCAAAACCTTTGTGAGAGGATTGTACTTCAGCCCAGTCAGAATAACTCCAATGATGCAGGCAGCTGCGAGACACTGTCCATTGACTGGTTTCAGAGTAACAGCCGTGTTAGTCTGTATTCGCAAAAAGAAAAGGAGTACTTGTGGCACCTTAGAGACTAACCAATTTATTAGAGCATAAGCTTTCGTGAGCTACAGCTTACTTCCTCAGATGCATCTGAGGAAGTGAGCTGTAGCTCACGAAAGCTTATGCTCTAATAAATTGGTTAGTCTCTAAGGTGCCACAAGTACTCCTTTTCTTTTTGTCCATTGACTGTCTCCGGCACGATCCTGGATCCAGGTGCAGTGCTTTCATTCAGCCTTCCCCACAGCAACCAGTTCCTCTCACATAGGTTTAAAAGAAAACACAAAACATTTTTACTAACTGCCTTTTACAAAATGTAGCAACCTCATCCGTAGCATCTTAAAACCTACAACAAAAGGAAGTAAACACAAACTCTGACCATATCTTCAAGTCCTCTACTTCCTTTCTATAGTAGTCAAGTGAGACAAAGCTAGTAAAATATATATGTATATCCTGCCCAGGTTCTACCCATTGGTCTCACTCTGCTCCAGCTGCAGCTGTGTATTTAACTTTATCAGATGAGGGTTTACAGTACCTAATCTTGAGCATTTATGTAGACAGGATGAGGCCTTGTGGTGTTAAAGGATAATTCTAGCTGAACTGTTAACAATAGAAATTGATTTCTTCACATTATTATTAACCTATTGTGCATGTTTGTAGACATTGGCTTACAGCCTCTTGCTTTTATTGCATTAAAAAGGAGACTTGTAGAAATATAACCACCTCATCCCACAATCATCCTGGCATACATATTTTCCTTTATTGTATCCCTGGTTGGTGTTTCTTTACCACAATACGCTATCCCAGTCCCAGAGCCAGACATGTGGCTTCCTTGAAATCCTTGCCAATTCTAATCTGTAGCGCAAGTGGCTTGGCACCCGTTTCTCACAAAGAATTTTGGTATCCTGCACCTCACTGAAGGTCTCAGCTACTTGTATTTATCTTTACCTATTTAGGGTCTGTTTGCTGCAGAGTTACTGCTGCTGTTTCTTTATTTAAACTTGATTCTGCCAAGGGAAGGAAAGTGTGACGGACATGCAGAGGAAGAAGGTGTAGTTCATAGCATTGCATTTATTCTGCAGTGCCAGGGAAAATGTGCACACTATTACTAATTTGTTTTTCTGTCCCATTTGATTTTTTTTTTCAAAACAGGAATTCCTTGCTTCCTTAGTTACTAACTAAATCTCTTCACTTACAGCAAACCAACAGGGGCTTTCAATGCCATGGTGCGTGGCCAACTAATTGTAGCTTCTTAGCAGGAAACTAGATAGGGAAATGACTGCTTCTGCAGCTTGGCTGGTTTTATTTTAGGGTGCATGAGCTTGTTTAACTTGCATACACAAAGAAGCAGATGTCTATTATTGTCAGATGGCTTAACGTACACCTAAATGTGTCATACTACAGACTCATGGGAATGGATGAGATGGGAGTTTGATTCTTCCATCTAGTCTGGGATCCTGCATCACAGCACTGGTTTGGAAAATTACTGTCTTCTGACTAGTTCCATTTAAAATTCAAGCTTGTACTTAAGGTGATCCCATCAAAGGGAAATCTGCATATTTTTTCAGAAGAGTGTAAGTTCCTTGGTTGCTCTTGAAAATTTTATTTTATCTGAAATCAAAAATGAAGCTAAAAATGACATTGAATTATATGAAGCACATTCTTTGAGACTGCGGGCCTGATTCTGACTCTGACAGTGGTGTAAATAAGAATAATTCCATTGATTTAGCCTGGTGTAACCCTGGTAGGAGAGAAGAATCAGGCCCATACATTTTTAGGGGCAATTTGAGTTCTAATGTTGGCACAAACAAACATCTTTTTTGTCATGTAAATGAGTCATATCACAAACCCGGAATCATGAGAGTTTATAGA
This sequence comes from Lepidochelys kempii, assembly GCF_965140285.1. Classification (NCBI taxonomy): domain Eukaryota; kingdom Metazoa; phylum Chordata; order Testudines; family Cheloniidae; genus Lepidochelys; species Lepidochelys kempii. Next base: position 76,473,524 of record NC_136388.1, read on the forward strand.
AAATGTTATCTGTGAACAAATAAAGGTCTGGTTATTTTAAACCTCTTGCTCTGTTTTTCTTTATAGCTCACATTTTGAGAACGTTCTTATTTGGACATGGTCAGGTTGGATAAGTGAAATGATCCTTATATCTATGCATGTGAGTGCTAAAGAAAAGCTTATGCCATCTGCGGGTTGGGTAGGTTCCCTTGCATGCTCTGAAACAGTCCTTAGGGTATGTCTACACTGCAATAAGCCACCCACAGCTGGCCTGTGTCAGCTGACTTCAGCTCACGGGGCTTGGACTACAGGTCTCTAAAACTGCAGTGTAGACATCCAGGCTTGGGATGGAGTCTGAGCTCTGGAACCCCGGGGGGAGAGTCCCAGAGGCTTGGCTCCAGCTGGAGCCAGATGTCTACACTGTAATTTTATAGCCCCACAGCCTGAGCCCTGTGATCCTGAGCCAGCTGACACCGGCCAGCTGCAGGTGGTTTATTGCAGTGTAGACATAACGTGAGAATCTGGTGCCTTGCTGAGAGCAGCATTGAAGTGTAGGTTTGATGGAGCAAGCCAAGGCTGACACAACCAGTAAACATTCTTTCACCTAATGACCATGTGTGATGATGTCTGGTTCGTCCTAACCAGTAAGTACTGTGAAGGCAGCAAGCTATCTGTGCTCATTAAAGTCAACAAAATGCTTAGGTTTTTTCTTCAGGCTGACAGCACCACATAAGTTCTTTACAATTTTACTTGAAACTATTCTGAAGGGACTAGACCCATTATATTGCTTCATGTTACCACAGTCCTGAGAGACACTTGTACCTAATGATTCATAATCTTGTTAGGTGAGCGCATGGCTCAGCGTATAAGTCATTATATGCACTGGCATTCACCTGGATTGGATGGATTATCATCAGTTTGAATCTAGTCCAGATTGGTAGTGACTTGAAATCATTTCTATCTGGTAGCTGTTTAGATGACTCTGACCTGATTGTCACCAACAGAGATTTATGCCTCAGAGCATACAGTAATTAAAATAACTAAAGAGGCCAACTTTGATATAAGGTAGCTTAGCTGCATTATTCCTTAGACTTGCCTAAATGAAAAAAATTGCACTGCTTTAAATCTCACACCTTTAGTTAGTTAACCCCCTGCAAACCTCTGGGTGGGCATTATTTTGGTTTAAAGCATTATTTTGATTGAGCATAAATTGATTTAGGAGTTGGAACTGAACGAAGAGTGTCCACCGAGGAGTTTGCATACAGTTAGCTAAATTGGTTTTTAAAATACTATTTAACTTAAATCGGTACAACTTCTATATCTACACAGTCTTAGATGCTTTACTACCGTGTTAGATTGCATAGTACATGGGAGGTTTTAGTGTCAAAAATTCTCTGAACCATATGGATCTATCTAGTTAGTCAGAAAGTCTGATCCTGCAATCATTGTACAGATCAAAATCCAGCTGAAGTTAATGGGAGCTTGGCCTGCACAAGGATTATGCAAAGCAAATACAATATTCAGCACTTCTTTTTTTTTTTTTTTTGTATCAGCAGATGTATCAGGTCACCGTTACCTTGGATGTTCTCTTTGACTTTGTCTACACATACAAACTTAACACAATCCCCTACCATAGATGCAGTGGTGTGTGTGTGTGTGTATACACACTCACCATGAGATTCTTAGTAAATCAATCTAATCCCCAGTGTAGACGCAGCTAAGTCAAAGGAAGAATCCTTCTGTTGACCAAGCTACTACCCCACAGGGAAGTGGATTATCTACACCAGCAGACAAAAACCCTTCCATCGATGTAGGCAGTGCCAACACTATAGTGGCATAGCTGCAGCAGTGGAGCTGTGCTGCTATAGCACCCATAATGTAGACATGCCTGTAGCATGTCCACAGGGGTTTGCACGGGTTTAACTAAGACCTTGTCTCAGTTAGAAAAGTTTTGCTGGCATAACAATATTCAAGCAAGCCCTTCTGGTGTAGACACCACTTATGCCAGTATAAAAGTGCTTCTGCTGGCATAGCTTACACCAGTTCCTTGAGAAAGACAAGCTACACTGGCAAAATCACTTCCATGCTTGTATAAATGCATCTACACTAGGGGTTATACCAGTATAAGTACTAGTAGTAGGCATCCTTCAATCTCAAGAGACCATGGGTATGCGCCCCTGAGAGGTAAAGAATTTACTTAGTTGGTTTTATGGCAGGCACGAACATGGCTGAAGAGACCCACTCGAGAGAGACAATCTCTGCCGCATCTGTCACATTTAAAGGTGATGTTTCGACCTTTTGGGCTCTGCCTTCTGTGAGCTCTTTTCTCCTCTGCTAAGCTGGACTGCTTTCTCTTGTAACTCCGGAGACCTTTGTTAAGCTCTTGTTTCCAAAGGCTGCGGTCTTGAGTGGGATCTTCCCATTTGTTCACATCCATGACCATTTCTTTGAGGTCTCGCACACATCAGTATGTCAGTTAAAAAAAAGGCACACTCCTAACTGACGTCGCTAGGGTAGAATACATTTTAAGTGTAGACATAAGCGTTTTTGAAAACTGATTTTTATTTAGGGATGATCTACACCCATCTTTTGTACACTTAATATATTGGTTTTGAAGCAGATGTTAAAGTGGTACAAGCCCTTAGTGTGGACGCAGTAATGGGGATAATAAAGGTGCTTTTACAGGTATCCCTTATTTCCATAAGTACACACAGGCACTCTTTGTTTTATTTTTTTAAGTATCTTATTTATCTGCATTCTGGAGTCTGAGTTCCTCCTCCAAAGCTATTCCATTTTAGCAATTAACATATTGTTCTGCCTTTTCTTTAAAATTGTGCAGTCCTCACCCAGCCAAAACCTCACTGAAATCAATAGGAATTTTGCCTGAGCAAGGACAGCAGTACTTGGCCCTTAATTACTCAGCCCATTCAAACTTAAGTAACCATCCCTCTCTATTGAGTGTGACGTGCCTAGCCCAGTGGGCCCCAATTCCTGATCGAGGTCTCTAGATGCAATTGCAATACTGTTTATTTAATTATGATAATATATTGGAATCAGCTTGCCCACCATTGAAATGCAGCTGCCTCTAAGGCACTGATCATACACTAAGAATGAGCGCCTAATGATATTTCACCCCATCTTAGCTTGATAAGCTCTGTGTCCTAAGTATGCATGAGCCTGCACACAGGAAGAATGTGGGACAGGGCAGTCTATTTACTTGTTTTTTTCCATTTAAAGAACTGCTTTTTCTCAAGCATGACCAAGAAAAGAGGCAACACAAAATCACCCAACTCTCCCTTCAACCTTTAGTTTAGTGACAGAGCATGGACAAGGGGGCCGCAATGAGCACTTTCCAGCCAGTAGTGCTCTACAGTGTAATATGGCTACTGGTTACTAGTGAAGAGCTAAGCTACATAACATAGGACAGGAAGTGAAAAATATCTGATGATATTGTACAGGAGGCTTTTAGAAAGGGGGGATGTAATTGCCGAAACTGGGATTAATTTTGGCTTGCAGAACATCTGCGAGCAAATGAAGATCATGAATCTATTTGTCATCCAAATATATTCAGCCCTCTATTTTACTTTCTGGTTGGATTACAAAACCAGTTTGTTGTGAATATTACTTGATATTTAAAATGTAAATCACGTGGCATGGTTGAAATAGGTCGACTGGTGATTACCATGTAGGAAGGGTTGTCCCTTCTTCAGATATTTTTGCAGTTTTCCTTCCCTTGCTGAGCTGTGAAGAGCGTTTTGAATACCTTGTGTGAGAGACTGGGAATCTCTCTTTGGGATGAGCTCATGCAAAATTGGAAAAGTCAAGGTGACCTGCAAACGTAAAATGCAAAACCCATGCCAACATTAGAATTATGTGCTGATTGATACATGTCCCCAAGTGACCAGGATAATAAAAGGAACATTCAGCAGGTTTCAGACTTTATTCTGTTGCAAGTATTGATATACATATACAAACTTGGCAAGAAAAAACTGTAGGGTTACTTGAATGCTATAGGCCAACTCGATTTTTCAGTTCAGTACTGTGGTGGGTTGGTATGATGGGATGTATGATAGGCCCTTTGAGATTCAGGGGGGTTCTGCTTATTTGGGCTGTAAGCACCCTACACCAGCTGGTCCGCCGGAAACGTCCTCCAACACTTCTGCACTTCCTGTGGCACTATATCTAGGATCAGCAGAGTTTAAGGAGTTGGTTTATTTGGCAGGTGTCCCTTGTCATCCTGCCAATTAATCAAGCAGGAGGTAAGGAAGGGGGCTGAATGTTGCAGATAGACCAGAAGGACTCTTCTCCAAACAGGAGTGCGGAGGGAGAGCTTTACCTGTGCTCACATTGTTGCTTGCTAAGATTTGATTAGGAAAAAGGCACCTGAACTGGATTCTAGAAGAAAGTCCTTATTGCAAAGCTCATCTTTTTGATTAGGTGATTGAAAATGTGGGGAATTGTCTGAGGGGCGACATGACTTCCAGCTTGTAAATCACCTGGTTTGCTGATGGTGGATTATATGAAATTGTACTGCTGCATTTTAGTTACCTCTGAGAATTAATTTTGTTGTATTTTTAAACCCTATGTCAAGGTCATTATGAGTACATACTTAAGTGCCCTTCTTTAAGGGTGTATTTGTAAATCTAAATACTCACATGCTCAAGCCTTGCAGAATTGGGGCCAGGAGGTTTAGTACCTGACTTTGAAAAATCACACCTGACCTCAGTAATCACTAGAAATCTTATTCTGATGATTTACTGTTTGTCTTACTCTGTCCATATGAAGTGTGACAGGTAAGGTTATGTTTTGTCAATATTATAAAGCTGCAAAGACATGACCAACTGAAAAGTTATAGTTCTGACACCAGTAAATAAGTGCAGGGATTTGGAGGTCTTTCACCAGTGTTCCTTTTGCAGAAGTTGAAGTTATGTACTTCAGCTTAGGTATAAGAATATCATCCCGACAAAGAAACTATTGTAAAAGGCAACACTGGAATGATCTCAGTAACTATGTACTGATTTCACTGATTTTTCAGTGAATAATGGGATTCTCCAGTGTGAAGCATTCTCTTGGGTAGTCTTATTGCAGCTAATACGAATTTAGCAAAATGAAATAATTCAGAAAGGCCATTTATTCCTAGATGACTTGATCACAGAAGTTGACATAGCTTCCAAGTGCAATGCATGGGACTCAGGTTCCCTAAGGAAGAGCTACTCAGGGTCAATCTTTGCTTTAGGCTCAGTCATTTTTCTGCTAGCTCGCTTTTCAGAGAGAACATACCCAAAGTCAGCATTCTGTATAACACATTCCATCCAATTTCTGGAACAGTCTTCAGAATTCATTGACCAATAGCATCCAGTCTTCAGGCTGGGTCTGTGCCAGTGTTCCACTTGAAATCAATTAAAAGGCCAAGAACTAAAACAGTTGTTGTTGGAGGAATCTCCAGCCATCATTATGGAACAATCCTCTTTCTGGTTTACACAGTGGTATTGACAAGCTCCACAGGAAACACCCCCCAGCGATTCATCAAAAATAGGGAGTAGAAGGAGTGAAATGGGGAAAACAGAGATCCATCCTGGGGGAAAAAATGAATGTGTTACACAAGTGATGACAAAATGGTACTCTGGCCTTCAGACACACTGCTGTGACCCTTTAGTGTAGTATGTGTTTGATTCTGCTGTCCTCTGACAGACAGACAGCTGGGAATTAAAGGAAATAAACTACATCAAATGAGTTCTCTCTGGCAACCACTCTGGATGGTTCATCATCTGACTTCTGCGGTCATATGATGCTGACTTTCAGAAGTGGTTTAATGAATAAGAGCAACATCAAAGAAAGTGTTGCTTGGTCCTGGAGACCTAAGGCAAATGAAGTGCTACCACAAAAAAAGGCTTGGGTATTTATATAAAACAACAAGATGAGAATGACCAGATTCCCATGCTAATGCTGTCCAGGAAATTCTGCTTGCATGATGGACGTTATTTTTTCAAATGGTTTATAGAAAAGCTTCAGTTTAAATGTTGTTCTGGTTAATCTGCATGTGTTCATATTAATTTATTTTGCTGAATATATTCCCACTTTTTTTCCTCAAACTGTGTTCCATCTTCATTATACAAATATAATAGTGAACACTGCAAAAACTCAAGATGCCAAATAAAATTATATACAATATTCACATGTTTATAGTGAAAATTCCACAGACAGAAGTGCTAATGCAAGATTTTTCTCAGCATCTTTGGGAAAACTCGCACACAGAAACTACCTAATCCTGAAGGGGAAACCAGCTACTTTCCCTCTTGCATTCATATATTTTACATAAGTTAGTACTGTTAGTGCATCTTGCATCGAATATGATTAGGGTGACGTTTAAAGATTCATAAAGAGAACTGCGTGTAGCATTAAGTTTAATAAATATTATTTCAACTGATGTTCTACTCTGAAAAAAGCCACTTCAGAAATGATGCTGTTTGTCTTTCTGCATCAAATTAGCCCATTTTACAGATGAAAAGATCATTAAATGCCATCCATGCTAGCTCACCCTGGGATCTGAAGGTCAACCTGGACTTGGTCTCGGACAGGGACCCTCACCAAAGATAGATTTGCAGACTGAATTCTGACTCAGGTCATCTCTGCATCCCCATTGTCTGCAAATTCGGCACTGTTCTATTTATGCAAACCAATCTGATATTGTTTTCAGAGCAGAAACATTGCAAATTATAGCAAATTTGAAAGTGAAAAATATTGAGTTGGTATTTGGAGTGGACATCTAGATGAAAGGCTCTGTGTTGGTAGTGAACATGGGTGCCTTTTAGATTCATAGATACTAAGGTCAGAAGGGACCATTATGATCATCTAGTCCGACCTCCTGCTCAACGCAGGCCACAAAATCTCATCTCACCCACTCTTGCGAAAAACCTCTCACCTATGTCTGAGCTATTGAAGTCCTCAAATCGTGGTTTAAAGACTTCAAGGAGCCGAGAATCCTCCAGCAAGTGACCCGTGACCCATGCTACAGAGGAAGGTGAAAAACCTCCAGGGCCTCTTCCAATATGCCCCGGAGGAAAATTCCTTCCTGACCCCAAATATGGTGATCAGCTAAACCCTGAGCATATGGGCAAGACTCACCAGCCAGATACCCAGAAAAGAATTTTCTGTAGTAACTCAGATCCCACCCCATCCAACATCCCATCACAGGCCATTGGGCCTATTTACCATGAATATTTAAAGATCAATTAATTACCAAAATCATACCCTCTCCTCCATAAACTTATTGAGTCTAATCTTAAAGCCAGATAGGTCTTTTGCCCCCACTGCTTCCCTTGGAAGGCTATTCCAAAACTTCACTCCTCTGATGGTTAGAAACCTTTGTCTAATTTCAAGTCTAAACTTCCCAATGACCAGTTTATATCCATTTGTTCTTGTGTCCACATTGGTACTGAGCTTAAATAATTCCTCTCCCTCTCTGGAATTTATCCCTCTGATATATTTATAGAGAGCAATTATATCTCCCCTCAACCTTCTTTTAGTTAGGCTAAACAAGCCAAGCTCCTTGAGTCTCCTTTCATAAGACAGGTTTTCCATTCCTTGGATCATCCTAGTAGCCCTTCTCTGTACCTGTTCCAGTTTGAATTCATCCTTCTTAAACATAGGAGACCAGAACTGCACACAGTATTCCAGGTGAGGTCTCAACAGTGCCTTGTATAATGGTACTAAAACCTCCTTATCTCTACTCGAAATACCTCTCCTGATGCATCCCAAGACCGCATTAACTTTTTTCACGGCCATATCACATTGGCGGCTCATAGTCATCCTATGATCAACCAATACTCCAAGGTCCTTCTCCTGCTCCGTTACTTCTAATTGCTGCGTCCCCAGCTTATAACTAAAATTCTTGTTATTAATCCCTAAATGCATGACCTTACACTTCTCACTATTAAATTTCATCCTGTTACTATTACTCCAGTTTACAAGGTCATCCAAATCTTCCTGTATGATTTCCCGGTCCTTCTCTAAATTGGCAATACCTCCTAGCTTTGTATCATCTGCAAACTTTATTAGCGCACTCTCACTTTTTGTGCTGAGGTCAGTAATAAAAAGATTGAATAAGATTGGCCCCAAAACTGATCCCCGAGGAACTCCACTGGTAACCTCCCTCCAGCCTGACAGTTCACCTTTCAGTAGCGTCACAGGCCCTGCATGTCTTTGAGTGTCTCTGCACACAGGAAGCTTATAAAAACATGAAGGGCTAGTCTACACTGGCAACGCTTAACATGCCTTGCGTGGTCGCGGCGCAGAGCTGGGCGAGAGCTCCTCCAGCGCTCTAAAAAAACCACCTCCACGAGGGGCGCGGGTCCCAGCGCTGGGGCACTGTCTACACTGGCGCTTTACAGCGCCGCAACTTGCTGCGCTCAGGGGGGTGTTTTTTCACACCCCTGAGCAAGAAAGTTGCAGCACTGTTAATTGCCAGTGTGGACAAGCCCTGGGATACGAACTAGTTTTTCACTTTTCAGGTCTTGAATGCATCATTTTAAATACAGTGATCTCCGCTAAATCCTGGTGCATTTAATTCACAAAATAAAACAACTCCAGTACTCATTCCCTCATTCAAGCAAGCTGGTACACTTGGCAGTTACAGGCCTGGTTATGAGAAGTGCATCAGAGACCCAATTCTGAGTAGCTCTCTATTAGAGGGCTCTGACAGGTCTGAGGGCACTGTGTGGCAGTTCAAATTACAGCTGCTTCCAATCTGGAGAAAAGTAGGGTTTCCATTTCCAAAGGGATTAGTCCTTTAATCTTAATCAAAATAAATACTCCCCTCCTACTCAATTAATAGAAACCACCATCTCATACCCCATGAACAGATCATTGCTTTGACATGTGTTCTTGAAGTGAACTATGCACAACACATCCCTTCAGATGCAGCAAAGCCTTTGTATTTGCCTGTTCCTCAGATACTAAATATACAGCTAGGTCCTGATTTGATTACCCAAATGCTGTAAACATTTGGGGCACTGCTTGACCCACGGAAACTTCTTGAGAGCTGTCACTGTTACCTATTGCCATTCCCTGTCCTGAGATGGCACTTCCCCTGGAAAGTGGCTGTCTCCTTCCTAAATTTATAGCAATTGAGCCCATTGGGAATGACAGAGGAGTTACTGAGGAGAAGCCAATTGGCACAGCATGGCTGGTGCCTCCGCAGTGTGCTGGCTGGGGATAGGGGCCCATATTGCTGAAAATATGCCCCTCTTTAAAGGCTGTGGAGGGAAGGAGGAAATTCCCCACTGGTGGGGAAGCCTTTCAACAGCTATAGCTCACTGCCTTTGGATGTGTAATGGGGGTAGGCATTCCAACTTCCATTGTTCCTGAAGCAGTGTAGTATGAGAGGCCCCGAAGAATGTTGTTGGGATTATCAGAGATGCTTAGGGGTTGGGTTCCCTCCCCACAAAATCTGAGAGGAAGGTATGGCTAAGAGGGTATAGTGGTACTCATGGGGCAGAGCACTTACTTTCATGTATCAACTGTGTAACTCACTTGTGGTGTGGGTGCTTTTTACCCTTCTTCCTTATTCACCAAGCCAGCATGGCCTCTGGGTACCTTGACCCAATGTACAGACTCTCTGTGTGACCTTCTGGTGCCTGTCTGGTCTTGAAGGCCATTTAAAATTTAGTCTGGATAGTTTCCCTTAATTCTGCAAAGCCAATGAAAACTTATCCCATCAGATAAACACACACCTTTCTTCTGCTATAAAAGTAGCTCTGTCTTGCGAACTGCCACATAAAATGTGGTCCCACAGCTGCACATAATGGCCTTAATATAATCAACCTCTTTAGAAATTCACAACATTACTACCAAAACCCTTAGATGAGATTTGTATGGCATTTTACATAGATATGTATATATACACATGTGGAAGATATTCTTTGCACGTCAGTGTTTGCAAATGCTCCAGCTTAGCACCAGAGTTAAAGAAAGATTAGTGGCCCAAAATTATGTAGTAAGCTATAGTTTAGTGATTCACAAAAGTGGCATTTGAAAAAAGGAAAAGCTGGCTGTGAATAGATGGAATCCTTGATTAAGTTTATAGATTGAGTCCTATCTCTCGCAGGGTCAGCTAGATGAGAGCATCGACCTCTTTAATTTGTTTCTTGCATCTAAATTAATGTTTCTGTTTTGTGCTATTGGATAACAGAAGCCCTTTGTTGGCCAGGGGCAGTGCGGGGGTGGATGGAGGGGGAGAAGGAGAGGACCCAGCTGCAAGTTACCCAGGCAAACGGAATCCACTTTTTCATTTGCCACCAGAGTTGTTTCCAGCCTTGCTTACTAGCATCTGAAAAATTATTTTCCTCCCTTTCAATGCATAATTAGTTACTTATATACAAACGGTACAGGCATTTTCTTGGTATACCTGACCTCGAAAAAAAATCAGCCAAACCCTGTCCTTCCAGATATGTCAGTCACCGTATGATCTCCATATAACTTATAAAGTATTAAATTACAAAATAATGAATCTTTTCAGTTAGCATTTTGGCACATGATGATAGTATTACATTTTATGTGAGAATATCAACCACAGCTCTCACCCCATAAAACTGCAAACAGAAATTTGTAAGCATTGGCACTAGTTCCACTTAGAGAAAGACCACCATTATACTAGCATTACAGTTAAGCTATGCATGTACAGGCTGGATGGTATCCAGTCACATACAGTTCTTTCCCTCCTCTTTTAACATTTCCTTGAGAAGGCTAGACAGTGGTTTCTAGGTTTTAAAAAAAAAATCCTGCAAATTTAACTAGTAGAAGAGTAAAGTTGAGTAGAGCATGAGGTTTTCCAAGATCATTGGTAACAAGATACTCCTTTGTAGTCCACTTTGACATAGTGGGCCACATTCTGTTCTCACCAATGAAACGCCCTTGCCTTCATGAGCTGAGAACAGATTTTGGCCTAAGAACATCCCAACGACCCCCACATAATTCAAGAATCATGTTTTTATGCTTATTGCATGAAAGTAGAAAGATTTAACTAACAGAGCATCACAAACTGAAAGTCAAAGCTTTCCATTAAGAATGAGCTGGCATCTACACAGAAGTTTCCATTTTCTCTTTTGTAAGACTGAAATAATAATATAATTGGATCCTGCCTCTGAGATCTGAGCTTACTTGTTTACCCTGATGTTTTTCCTTACTCAGTGGAAAAGGGCTTGATTAAAAGTTTAGAAATGCATCATTAATTCAGGAATCTAGCTTCTAACTATACCCCTTTCCCTTTTCATTCCTTGTTCCCTCCCCTCCCACACAATAAAGTTCTATCTCCCCAGTTTATGCAATTTTAAACATTTTAGATATCAACATTCATGAGCCAGTTAAGGGGGGGGGGGGGAAGCTGGAATACCTACTGCAAAAACATGCCAGACTTGTTATTGATTTGACAGACCCGACTGCTTCCTTGTCAGTGCTCGGGTGTGAAAGATAGTTTTACACAAATGAATCACTCTTGCCACATCTTGGATTTTGATCTGAAGTGATGGAAGCAGCTTCTTTGAAATGCATACGACTTATGGCAAGTGTTGAAACAGGTTCATCACCCAAAGAAAATAGAGATTTCAGAAATCCTTGTAAATGGTTCAATGCAGGTATACATTGAGGGGCGGATGGAAGGGGAACTTTTCTTCCACTAGGCATAAGACTAAAATGGCTGTATTGAATTACAGGAACAAACTCCTCCCTGAGCACACATGTTTCTATAGAGGTCCAAGTATTTTGTTGAAGGGGGAGCAAAACAATCTGGTTAAAATTGGATGCATGTTTTGTGCTTGATGATGGTTTTGGTGATGCAAAGCAGGCGTGGTGGATGGTTGCTGAGCAAACCCTGCAACTTTGTAAAATGCCAGCTAATTAATTTTCTCATTTGAGTTGCCTGTATTTTTCAAAGCATCAATGGGTTCACCAGGGCTATGCAGGTGTACCCTGCCCACCATCTGTTCCAGCTATTGACTTATACTCCCAAGTGGCTAGAATCCTCTCTCCTTGTTGTCATGTTTTCTTTCTTGTCTGGAAATGCTGACTGCCCTGACACTTATGCAGCCATAATCCCAGTAAGAGATGTTAGTTTCTAGTCAAGATGGCAATAATGCAAAGCCAAGTTATCAAGGTTTGGCCACTCTATCATTTTGACTGTGAGATTGTATATTGGGAATTTATCACATAGCCATTCTGTACCTGAGTGCCAGAAGTCAGGTGCTGTAGTTATTTAAGAGCTAAAATATATTGAACTACAGGGTCTTTCTTTATTTTGCTCACTGTATGGCTGTTTCTCTTTTATTCAAAACAATGGTAGTGCTAAATAAATATTATTTTCAAAGTGATTTTTTTTGCAATCCACTTTTTTTGCACTTAGCAAGTAAGCATTTAAATTCCAACCATTTCAAGACATAATTAGACCTAATGGGTTGCTTGTAATGTGTCAGGAGATTCAACATGTGAAAATTAAAACAAATGGCTAAAAGGAAGTGTCTCTCCAATTCATTGTGGTCCTACTGTCTTTATCCCTGACAGCTCTGAATTAAAATAGACTTACACATTTTCTGGTTGACGGTGTATTATTAATGCTATTAAGAAAGTTGCTGGAGCAAGAACTCTTTGGGATCAGATCCTTTCTTTGAGCTGGCTGTGCTGAGTAAGGACCGGCCTGTAATTTGCAGTAACATCATGGTCTGTAGAAACACCAGTCTTAATAATGCTGTAATACGCTTTTTCTTTTATCTACAGTTGGTGTTTAATACAGTGCTAAAATCAATTGAAAGCTAACTTAATCATGCAGCTCAAAAGAACACAGCATCTTGCAGGTGACTTTGTATATCAAAGTCCTTTAATTATTTGCTCTTTCCTATTATTAGTACAACGAACAACCATTTCCTGCATTCTATAAGAGAACTAATTAAGCTCCAAACCAACCCACACCTCCTCTCATTTAAAAAAAACCCTGTATCTAGTAAACCCAGAATATACACTCATAGTAAAGCTGAAAGTTTTTATTATATGTTTGAAAGAAAACATACATAGGTGTGAAATTGAGTTAACATATCCTGTATTTTCAGAAGGCAGTAAAAAATTGATTAAGATTTCTAAAGTAAGATAAAGTTTTTATATTTCCTGACTGGTCCCATGTTTAATCCTAGGAAAACATACCAAATGTTGGCATTGTTCAATGCAAGAATTTGCTCCACTCCCTCCATAAATAATCTCCAGAGAAAGATCTACCTGGACTTACATATCTTGAGTTCTCAAAATTGAGAAACCTGTTATCTGATGGGCTTATCTTCACATGGAGAAATCCCCGATTAACTCCACATGTGGACACTTTGAAAGCTAAATTAAAGTGAGTTAAGCTAAACAGGGACAAGGCACTCTTATTCTGGAATAAGAATATCCATAGGTATAGTGAACAGGGGTGAAAGTAATATTTACCAGTATGGGGGCCTGCTCCGGAAGGAGCGGGGCTGGGGAT